>NW_026606179.1:19562500-24472500 GCF_029834395.1 Sorex fumeus
GAGATGCCAAAGCGGTCCTCAACCTAAAAAAGTCTTTTCATCAGCCCTCTAGCACAGGAACCCCCAGTGGAGGAAGCCCCATCCTTCAAGGCGGCTCCTCCCAAGCAGTGCTCTGGCCCCTGACTGGATGTGAGGGAATGCGCTTCTCAGACCTGGCTGCTGGGGGCTCCCCAGTTACTCAGCGGTGCTTAGGGGCCTCCAGGCTACACCCAGTAATCCTTAGAGAGGACTTTAGGGTTAGATCTAGCCATGCTGGGGAGCTCCAGGGCTGCATGTAGCCATGCTGGAGGGGGACCCCAGGGCTGTACCTGGCAATGCAAAGGAGGCCTCCAGTCTGTACCCGGAAATGCTGAGGGGGTCTGCAGGGCTGCACCCAGCAACACTAGGGGGCCTCCAGGTTGTACCCAGAAATTCTGGGAAGGGGGGGGAGCAGGGCTGTACCTGGCAATGCAAAGGGCGTCTTCAGTCTGTACCCGGAAATGCTGGGGGGTCTCCAGGGCTGCACCCAGCAATGCTAGGGAGGCTTCAGGTTGTACCTAGAAATACTGGGAGGATAAGGGGCGTTAAAGGCTGCACCAGGCAATGCTGGGGTGGGATCCAGGGTTAGACCCGGCAATGTTGTGGGGGGTGGCATGTTGGGCACAGTGGCATGTCCCCCAGTGCCATCTCCCTGCCCAGGGGTCCCTATCTGACCTCCCTCTGCAGGGCTGGGGTGTGTCAGGTGAGGAAGCCCTTCCATGCCCACTCTGCCCTCGCTCTGCTCTCTGCTGACTTCCATGCAACTGGGGACCCCCTCAAACCAGAAGGTCTGACCCCCACTGGGAAGCTGAACTCGACTTGTCTCTTCTTTCCTTCTAGAGTTCTCTTCCTTATGACCAAAAGTGGCTACCAGCCTCCCCGACTAAAGGACAAAGGCAAATGGTGAGGGGCCAAGGAGGCAGAGCCAGCCTGGGGGTATCCCCATTCCACAATGTGTCTTCTTTGTGGAAAGAGGGTTCTTGGGTCAGACCCTTGAGGGGGCTCAGGGACTATTCCTGGCTCTGTGTTCAGGAGTGACCCCTGGCATTGCTCAGGGGGGCCGCATGCAGTGTGTGGTAGGGTGGAGGTTTATGCCTGGGGGCTGGAGAGATGTACCCCTGCTCTCTCTCTCTCTCCAGCCCCTATACAACATGTCTTCTTCCCCCCAAGGTCAGCTGCTTTCCACAACTTTGTCAAAGTCACTCTCACCAGGAACCCCAAGAAGCGGCCTGGTGCCACAAAGATGCTCAGTGTAAACTGCCCTCTCTGCCCCCACCCCACCGGGATCCCCCCCCCCTTAGACACTTGCCCCGAGAATCCTACCCTGGGGCTGCCCACACAGCTCCACAGAATGTGGGCCATCTCATTCCACAGAACCCTCTTAGTCCTTCCAAAGTTCCTAACCCCCTCCGACTCCCACCAAGACTCTCCAAATTATTACCCCCAACCCCCAACTTTCTTCCTCTGTGAGTTCTTAAGACTCACAAATTCCTAGGACCCTAAGACCTATTCCAGAGTATATGTTGGAACCCCTGGAATCCTCCAAGCGCTCTCCCCAGACCCCTCCCTTCTTCCTATCTCCTCCCTTCCTCAGTGACCAGCACCCCCCACCCCTGCCAGCCCTGTCTCTCAGCCCCCCGCTCTGTTCACACCCCCCATCCCCCACTCCTTTCTCCAGCATCAGCTGGTATCCCAGCCAGGACTTAACCGAAGCCTGATCTTAGACCTGCTGGACAAACTGAGGAACCCGGGAAAGGGAGCCCCCACAGGCGAGGTGGACGATGAGGAGCCTGAGGTGAGGGTGGAGGCTGACAGCTGTAGCCCTCCCCTCTGCTCCCCCCCCCCCCCCACATACACACACTGGGTGTCCTCCTGCTGCTTCTTAGAAGGAAACTGGGGAGGGAAGAGGGTGGGTTGGCACAGGTTGGGGTCCTGGAGTTGCAGGAGAGCCCAGGCCTCAAGTGGAAGGGGGTGGGCCTGATACCCCTCGTCTCTGCCCAGCCTCCCCCCGCCATCCCCAGGCGGATCAGGTCCACCCACCGATTCAGCTCGCTGGGGGTCCCAGACACCGACTGCTCTCGTGAGTAGAGGGTTCCAAAGCCTGGGCACCCCTAAAACAGAGCTTGGTGACCCCTTGTACCTTCCCTGCGACCTCCAGAGACTCTGTTGCTGTCCGGTCTACACAGTGACCTGGAGATCCTGCTTCTCTGGCTGCTTGAAACTGCCCAGCTGCACCCCAACTCCCAAAGGGAATCTCCCCAGAACCCTGAAACCCCCAGAACCCTGAAACCCTCCTGGATTCCCCCACAAACACTCTAGAACTATTCTGAGCCCCATCTCTCGGTTCCACAGCCCGGATCCCCACATTAGACCCCCCAAGATCCCACCCCTCAAGGGGCAGTTCCAATCAGCACCTGGCCCCCATTCCTCAATCTGACCCTTTCTCTCCCAACCTCGACCCCCTGCAGAGCGGCATATGGCATTCCAGAAAGCCAGAAGAGTGGCGTCCAGGCCGCCCAAGGACAGCGTGAGCCCAGCCCCATCCCACCTGCCCCACGTCCCCAGACCCCTCTCCCCCGCCCAGGCTGAGTCCATGCTTCCTCCTCACAGGACCGCTTGCAGCCCCCAGGACACCTCAGAAGCTGCAGCCCCAGGTCAGGACCCCTCAGGGTGGGAGGGGGAGGAGCCATGAGAGAGACTCCGGGCTCAAGCCTGTCACTCCCCAGGAGGCAGCTGTCAGAGTCAGATGATGACGACTATGACGACGTGGACATGTGAGCCAGGCTGACCCCGTCCCAGCCCCGCCTCCCTCGGCCCCGCCCCTCCTTTCCTTGGCCCTGCCCCAGCCCCGCCCCCATTCGCCCCTTTCTTCCCCACCCCACTCAGCCCCTGCTACCATTCATGTCCACTCCCCAGAGGACCTCACTGCAGGCTCGCCCTTCCTTTACCCCTAACACCTAATTCCCGTCTAATCCAGGCCTCACCTTTCCTCCCTGCAACCCTTGCTCCCAGTTCTCAACCTTCCACCTTCCTTCTCCTCGGACCCCCTGACCTCCCCACACTCATCCTAATTCAGCCCCCTGCTTTCACATCCAGCGGCTGCTCCCACCCCACCCCACCCTCACCCTCAGCTGCAGGTCCTCTTCATTTCTCACCTCACCCCATCTCCTAGGACCCCTAGGGAATTTCCCCCAGGCCAACAAAGCTCTGCCCTAACCCTGATCTCAACCCCATGGTCAGTGCAGACCCCTTCTGGCCCAGCGGCATCCTCAGAGCCCTCCAGTCTCTTTCTGACAGGGGTTGATACCCCCCTTCCCCACCCCCCACATATACCCAGATCCATCGTAACCATGATTTGCAGTGCCAGGAGGCTCTGAAGTTTCCCGCTGATGTCCAGGGAGTCGGTGATCAATGTCACCATGGTCCTTCAGGTTTTTGTCCTCTTCCTCAGCCTAGACAGTCACCCTTTTACTCTTCTGACCTCAGACCTGCAGCCCTGAATCTCCCCCACTTTGCTCCCTTCCTCTCCCCCAGTCTCCCACCTGCTATCCCACCCGTCTTGTTCTTGCAGCCCCACCCTACCTGCAGAGGACCTCCCTCCTCCACTGCCCCCTAAGGTAAGGCCTGGAGCCAGATACGGGGAGCTGGGGGCTCAGGATACTCTGGATATCTGGGTCTGAGTCCAGGACTCCAGCCTGGGGTATGGGGATGAGAACAAGGCAGTTTGGTTTGTCCTATGTGGTGTCCCTAAGTCTGCAGGGGAAATGAGCATATTCAGCCTTAGAGAAAATTTGTTTTTGTTTTGCTTTTTCGGGCCACACCTGGAAGTGCTCAGGATTTACACCTGGCTCTGCACTAGGGATCACTCCTGGTAGGGCTCAACCATATGTGGTTCTGAGTACTATCTCCTTGGACCTCCTCTTCCCCAATTTCTATTTTTATTTTTGGGACCACCCCAGGCTGTGCTCAGAACTTACTCCTGGATCTTCACTCTGGCATCACTCCTGACAGGCTCAGGGAACCAGATGTGGTACAGGGGATCAAACCCAGGTCAGCCTCATGCAAGGCAAAAGACCTATCTGCTCTACTCTCTCCCTGGACCTCCCCTTCTCCAATTTGTATTTTATTTTATTTTGGTTTGGGACCATACCGGGCTGTGCTCAGGACTTACTCCTGGCTCTGCATTCAGGGATCATCCCTGGCAGGCTCAGGGGACCAGATGTGGTACAGGGGATTGAACCCAGTTTGGACATAGGCAAGGCTTTACCCACTGTACCATCTCTCCAACCCTACACCCCCTCCCCAAGTTTTTGGGTTTTGTCTTTGAACCACATTTGGTACTTCTCAGGGGTCACGCCTGTCTCTTTACTCAGGAACTACTTCTGGAGGTGCTCAGGGGACGGGACCATATGGGATGCCGAGGATCAAAGCTGGGTTGGCCATGTGCAAGGCAAATGTTCTACCCACTGTACTACCACTCTGCTCCCATCCCAGTTTAGCCTAGAAGCTTAGGGATACTGCTCAAGGGATAGAGCATACGCCTATAGAGACCCTGAGTTTGATCCCTGTCACAAAAAGGTTCCCACGCACCCCTTCCCCACCCCACGGATTCCCCAGAGCACTACCAAGAGTGGCCCCTAAAAAAACAAACAAAACAAAAATTTAGCCTGGGAGTCAGAGCAATAGTACAACTGTTAGGGTGTTTGCCTTGCATACGGCTGACTCACATTTGATCCCTTGCACCCCATATGGTCCTTCTGCCCCACTCCCAACCCCTGAGCCCATCAGAAATCATTCCTGAGTGCAGAGCCAGGAGTATTCACTGAGCACGGCTGGGGTGGCCCAAAACTAGAAACAAAAACTATTTAGCCTGATGAACGGAGATCAGTAGCTGGTCTCAGGAAACCCTGGGTAAAATGTTATAGCATTAACTCTTTAGTTGCTGCAGGATGGGAGTTAGGAGGGAAAGGCAGAGTGGAGGTGGAACTTTGTGGGTAGGGTCCGAGCCATGGTCTAAGGTCTAGGCTGGCATTAGGGGCAGGGTTGGGGTAGAGGGCAAAGGGGCCCTTTTCTGATCATCTGACATATTTCCCCATGCTCCCTTCCATGTCTCCAAAGCCCAAGCCACGGTCTCCCTCAGATGACAGCCCTGGGGGCCCTGGGGATGACGGGCTGCTGAACCCAGGGGTGCTGGTCCGGTGCTCCAGTGGGCCTCCCCCCCGCATGCCCCATCGTGGGCCGCCCCCAGCCACCCGAAGCCCCCACCTCACTGCCCACTCAGGTAAGGGTGGGCTTGGGCAGGGAGGGGGCAGTGGAGGGGGCAGCGGGGACAGCAGTGAGACTAATATCCTGTCCATCATCTCAGAACCCTCACTTTGGAACCCGCCTTCCCGGGACCCTGACCAGCCCCCACTGTTGCCCCCTAAGGACAAGATGAAGAGAAAGGTGAGAGCCAGCGAGATTGGGAGTCCCCCCTCTGGATGGAGCTGAGGGAGACTGGTGGGGAGAGGGGTCAATCTTCAGTGGGGAGATTATTTGTTCAGCACTTCCTCAGACCAGACACCCCTCTTGTGACTTCTTGTTTGTCTTTTTGGTTTGGGGCCATCCCAAGCGGTACTGGGGCCTACTCTGGGCTCAGAACCTTGGAGGTCGTTCTCAAGCGGGCCTAGAATCCTGGGTCGCCCACTTGCAAAGCCAGCTGAGCCATCTCTCCTGCCCACACCCCCAACTTCACAGGGCACAGACCTGCACAGGGAGCGCTCGTTCTCCCTGAGGGAGCTCTCCTGCCTCTTCACAGATGGGGAAACTGAGGCAAGAGGGGTGGGTTGGAAATCTTGTGCGCCCTGGCCTCTGGCCCCAATGCTTTAACCAGCTCGCCTGCTCCTTCAGGCCCAGGACTGTGCACTTCTGGTCAAATTGTTCAGCGGCTGTCCCCTCCGGATTCACAGCACGGCTGCCTGGACGCACCCCTCCACCAACGGTGGGCATTCAGGGTGGGGGCAGCGGGTCATGGGATTAATACATGGCAGCCAGACAAGAAGACAGGGCAGGGTCAAGTAAGGTGGGGCATTGCCAAGCGGGGCCGAGGGCTCTGGGTTCCACTTGAGGTACAGGGATCAAAGGTGGGTGGAAGGAAAATGAGTCTGAAAATGAACTGAGAATAAAACCCAGAAAGGGGGAAAAAAAAAAGAGGCTGGAACCCTGGAAATACCCATAATAAGAAGAAGGCCCAAGTTTTGGAGTTTAAGAGGAGAGTTGAATTCCATTAGCCTCAGCTGGATGGTAATGAGAGATTGGAAGGAGCTTTGCCAGGAATGAGGACTTTTAGGGATCAGAATGTAGTAGGGAATAGGGACAATGTTAGGCCACCAAGGATGTGGGGACAAGAAACGCCTGAGAGCTCGGGGACGGCACTGGGCATTCATGCTTGGGATTGACCTTTGTTCTGGATTGTGAGTTGCAGAATCAAGGATGAGATGGGGTTAGATGGGGTTAGCCTTTGGGGACCCAAACTGGGCAGGGAGTCAGGCAGGACCGGTCAGGGCCTGAGTGCAGATTTGGAGAACAGAGGCTGGGAGTGTTGCTGGAGGCAGATAGGGGTGATAAGTCAGAGAACTGAGCATCAGAGCTGGGGACAGAGGAAGATCAAGGAGGGCCTCCAGGAGAAGGCAGGACCCAGAATCTTCACGTCTGTTCCCCCCCCCCCCCCAGACCAGCACTTGCTCCTGGGGGCAGAAGAAGGCATTTTCATCTTAAACCGGAATGATCAGGAGGCCACTCTGGATATGGTGAGGGACAGTGGCGAGAGGGGGTTGGGGGTGAGGGCTGGAGTTTGGGAGCTGGGCCTGACAGGTGCCTTCTGTCCCCTCTCTGCAGCTCTTCCCTAGCCGGACCACCTGGGTGTACTCGATCAGCAATGTCCTCATGTCCCTCTCAGGTCTGGCTCTGGGTTGGGGGAGATGGGATGGGGGTCCACCGTGGACCTTGGGGGCTCCCTTGTTTCTCTCTCTGTAGAAAGAAAGTTCCCCTATGTATAGTTCCTACCTCTTGGGTTAGTTGTTTCTTTTTTAATAGTTTCTGGGGGCCACACCCGATGGTGCTCAGGATTTAATCCTGGCTCTGAGCTTGGGGATCACTCCTGTTGGAGCTCAGAGGACCATATGGGATGCTGGGGGCTGAACCCCGGTCAGGAGCATTCAAGGCAAGTGCCCTATTTGCTATATTATCTATCCATCCCTTGAGTCATTTTTTGAAGTAATTTCCAGAACAAATATTAGTCTTTACCTTCCCTGGATGTTCACAGGGCAATTAAAACTTACTGAACACTTTTACTAAAACAGGGTGAGCAAGTTGCAAATTGTTTTGTTTGGGTTTGGGGGTGAGTTGTTTTTGGGACACACCTGGACCACTTGGAGAGGTCCTTGGGTAGGCTGCTCCTAGTGGTACTCAAGAAATGACATGGTGGCAGAAACCAAGCCTGGGTCTGCTGAAGGCAAAGCCTGCACTCAGCCCTTGGCTCCAGTGATGTCATTGTTTTATAAACCTTCCATGTAAAAGAATTCCTTACTGATTAGAAAATGTCAAGCAAAATAGTCATTTAGTCTCTGCATAGTAAAAAGCTAACGTGTGTTTCCTCTTAAACTTGTTTTATTTTTGGCCACACCCAGCAGTGCTCAGGGCTTACTCCTGCTAGGGCTTTGGGGATCCTATCGAGTGCCAGCGGGATTGAACCTAGGTCAGCTGCATACAAAGCAAATGCCCTACCCACTGTACCTCTCTAGCCTCTTGAAATTTAAAAGTTTCAGTTTTTGTTTTATTTTTGAGGAGGCCATAACTGGCAGTGCTCAGAGCTTACTCTAGGCTCTGTGTTCAGGAATCAGTCATGGTGGGTCTGAGGGACAATATCGGGTGCTGGAGTTCTAACCAGATTGGCCACATGCAAAAACAAGTGTCCTACCAGTGGGACTATCTCTCTGGCCCAAAAGGTTTAACTCATCATTGTTCACCAGAACCAAACATAGTACCTAGTCTAGAGGGGGCAAAGAAAAAAATGAGTTGAATGGAAGATAAATGAAAAGCGCTTTAAGACTTGAAGACTTGGGGCTGGAACGATAGCACAGCGGGTAGGGCGTTTGCCTTGCACGCAGCTAACCCGGGTTCGATTCCCTGCATCCCATATGGTCCCCCGAGCACCACCAGGAGTAATTCCTGAGTGAAGAGCCAGGAATAACTCCTGTGCATCGCCAGGTTTGACCCAAAAAGCCAAAAAAAAAAAAAAAAAAGACTTGAAGACTTGGTGGATTTGGGCCAAAGGGGTGGGACCAAATGATGGAAGGAGGGGTATGGTCAGTATCTGTAGGGTGTTATAACTGCCTGCTTCCCCCACATACACATACACTGCAGGAAAGACTCCCCACCTGTATTCTCATAGCATCCTGGGCCTGCTGGAAAGGAAAGAGACCAGAGCAGGAAGCCCCATCGCTCACATTAGCCCTCACCGGCTACTGGCAAGGTACCAGATCTCAGTGGTATCATGGGCCCTCTAATCCTCTTCCTGCTTCCCACACAAACACACACATTCACGCCTGCCTTTTTTCTGCAGAAAGAACATGGTCTCTTCCAAAATGCAGGACACCAAAGGCTGCCGTGCCTGCTGTGTGGGTGAGAGAGAACTCCAGGAGTGTGGGGGAGGCGGTGGAGCTGCATCCCTATCTACACGCGAGGGCTGCAGAATTCAGGCAGAATGAAAGGGGTCAGGGAAGGAGAGAGAGAGGGGCCACACCAACATGTCCTTACCCATTCTCACACACAGCAGAAGGCGCGAGCTCCGGGGGTCCGTTCCTGTGCGGGGCACTGGAGACGTCAGTGGTGCTGTTTCAGTGGTACCAGCCCATGAACAAGTTCCTGGTGGCCCGGGTAGGTACCCTGTGGAGACTGAGAATTCTGGGGATTCACTGGGCAGGACTTTTCTCACTTCCGCCCGAGGCTCCGCCCCCACACCGTGAGATCCCGCCCACTCAGGGGTGCTCAGTGCTTACTCGCGGCTCTAGGCTCAGAAATCACTCCTGGTGGGGTTTGGGGGACCATATGGGATGCTGGGGATTGCACCTGGACCTACCGTGTGCAAGGCAAGCGCCCTCCCCGCTGGACTCTCTCCAGTCGCCTCATTCAGTTCTTTTGAGCCTCTGTGCATTATAAGAGAGGTTCACAAGACACAGATTGGCACCACTCGAAGAGGCCCAATCGCATTATAGAAGTCCGTGACCACAAGTGGACTAGTGTCCAAAGGAACTCGCAGCTGTGGTCAGTGCAATAGTATAACGGGTAGGGTGCTTGCCTTGCACGTGGCTGACTCTGGTTCAATCGCCGGCGTCCCATATGGGCCACCAGTATGAGTACCGCGAGGAATAAGTCCTGAATACAGAACCAGGAGAAAGTCCTGAACATTGCTGGGTGCAGCCTAAAAACAAAGAAAAAACCAAACAAAAATAAAGAAATCAGGGCCCTGAGGACAGTCAGGGATGCATTTATAATGGTAAAAATCACATTCTAGTCAGACAATGGTTACAGTGGAGCTGCGGGAGCTGTGATCAGCAGTGCAAGTGATCTGTAACCAGTAGAAGCAAAATAAACTAGTTCATGGTTAAGCTGGCCTTTGTCTTGGAGAACAGTTGGCTTGCAGTTATGGGGGAAAATCACAATTGGGGGGTCGGTCGGGGAGTAGTGCTGCTGGAAGTGGAAAAGTTTGTTTATGGGCTGAATTTAATGAGTTATACCTGACCCTTAGAAGAATGGAGAGGCCAGTCAGTAGCCCTTAGCTCATAAAAGGAGACAAGGCTGCGGCCAGCACTACGGGCGGGGACCCACCGCCTTCCTGTTACCAAGGCGACACGTCTGCCCCCTGACCCCCCATAGAAGGCACGTCCACTCGAGATCACACGCTCCAATACCTAAGCCATCTGAGGTATCAGCACCTGAAATTTCTAGATAGCACCTATACAGTAGAGAGTCCCAGAAGTATTTGGGAAGTCTCAAGTGTCTTGCAATACCCCACCCGGCCCCGCCCTATGACACACCCCCACACCAGACCACGCCCCCAAACAAGCACCGCCCATCAGACACGCCCCTCTGTAAGGCCACGCCCCTCGGACACGCCCATGCCTCCTCTGAGCGCGCCTTTCCCCCTGCCCACCCGCAGCAGGTGCTGTTCCCGCTCCCCACGCCTCTACCCGTGTTCGCGCTGCTAACGCGGCCCGGCTCCGACTTGCCCGCCGTGTGCATCGGCGTGAGCCCCGGGCGGCCGGCGAAGTCAGTGCTCTTCCACACAGTGCGGTTCGGGGAGCTCTCCTGCTGGCTGGGCGAGACCAGTACAGGTGCGTGGGAGCGAGGCTCGCAAGGTGGGGCGGGATGGCTGGGCGGGGCTTAGCCTGAAACCTAATTGGTAAAGGGGTTCAGGTGGGGAGACCGGGGGAGGGGAAGGGCCCCCAGCGGAAAAGGTGGGTTCTATAATTACTGTGCGTGATGGCTCAGCAGGGGGGCGCCTAGATAGTGAGGGGCAGGAACTTAGCCTGCTTGCTTGGGAACCCAGAGGGTGCCTAGCCCAGGAATGTGGAAGGAGTCGAAATTAATCCTTGAACCCCATCTTCTCAAACAGAGCACAAGGCACCAGTACAGGTGACCCAGGTTGAGGAAGACAAGGTGATGGTGTTGATGGATGGTAAGGCACACACACACACACACACACTGTTTCTAGGTGCCAATCCCTGGTCTCAGAAACAACCAGCCCCTCCCAACCTTGCCCCTGTCCCACTCTGTTTCTCACCCTGGATATACTGTCCATTTTCTCCACCATCCTCAAAGCTACACATTGCTCTCAGACCCCTCTCTCTGGACTTTCTAGGGTCTCTGAAACTGGTGACCCCAGAGGGGGCCCCAGTCCCGGGCCTTCGAGCTCCAGAGATCCCCATGACTGAAGCAGTGGAGGCTGTGGGTAGGTGCAGGGCTGGGAGCACCCCTGGGCCTGAGTGCAAGGCAGGCACCTTCACAGGGTGACACACGCTTTCCTTCCAGCTATGGTGGGGGGCCGGCTCCAGGCCTTCTGGAAACACGGAGTACAGGTGTGGGCTCTGGGCTCTGACCAGGTAAGCTGCTCCCATCCTGAGGCCACACCCTAGCCCTCCTGCCTCAGGACTGAGTCAGGGGGTGAAGCCTGGAGGGCAAGAGGCTGCCCCCTGTCTTCTCAGATAAGTCATCTCTGCAATGGATCTCTGGGGCCCAGCGTTCCCCCAGATCACTGTGCATGAGGGGGCTTGGCTTCTGTCCAGAATCAGTGTCCCAGCTACAAAAAGGGGGTCTCTAGGGAGATCTATGGGGGTTGAGCAGCCATGGACCAGACCACCTGGGTTGGATTCCAACAAATGATTTTCCCCTTCTTGTGCCCTACTCTTCTCATCCAGAGAGTAAACCCTGCACTCAGCTGGCAGGACACTATGGGCTGCACTGCCTGGAAATGCCTGTACTGTAGTCAGTTTTTGCAGTCACCCGTCAGCTAGCTACTGCACTTTCAGGAACTAGTAATCCCCGAGAGGGTAGGTGACCCTCACAGGCCACAGTGGGTGAAGGCTTTCACAAAAATGACACTTCCAAGACCTAAGGCTAGATGTTTAGACACCCATACCTGCTCCCTGTAAGAGTGGGAGGAGTCTTGTCTATGCTGATGCCTGTTCCTCCACACCCCTCCCCCCAGCTGCTACAGGAGCTGAGAGATCCCACCCTCACCTTCCGTCTGCTTGGCTCCCCCAGGTATGGTCTGGGGGAAGGGGAGAGAGGACTTGGGGGGATGGGGCTTCTGATGTGGAGGGAGCATCTAGAGGGGTACTCAGCTGCTGCATCTCCAGCCTGAACACACTCCCAGCTGGTCTTCCTCTTCCAACTCTGCCCCAGGAGGCTCTGCAGCAGCCATAGCGACTGGCTTCTCTCCTTTCTTACAGCTGGCAGTGCTCAGGGCTCACTTCTGGCTCTGCACTCCAGGATCACTCTTGGCGGGGCATGGGGGACCGTATGTGGTGCTGGGAATCAAACCAGGGTCAGCCATATGCAAGGCACAGAACCTCTCCACTGTATTATCTCTTCAGCCCTAGTGGTAACGTTATTTTTTCTTTTGGATCACACCTGGTGATGCTCAGGGGTAATTGATGGCTTTGCACTCACGTATTACTCCTGGAGGAGCTTAGGGGATCCTATATGATCAAACCCAGGTCAGCCAAGTGCAAGCAAGTGTCCTACCTGCTATACTATCTCTCTAGCACCCCTACCCTCACCCTGCCCAGCGGTAACTTTTTAAAAACCACATTTGCTGGGCTGGAGAATACAGGGGTGAAGCTACATGTCTTTCATCCCACTGACCCTGGTTTGGATCCTGGGGAACACACATAGTGCCCCAAGTACCTCCAGGGATCACATCTGAGCACAGAATCAGGAATAGTCCATGAGCACCTTTCGGTAGGGCCTAAGGCTTTGACCACTTCACTTCCCACCCCAGAAAAAGATGAATGATGAAGCCCTGGGTACAGTGGAAGCAGATTTTCCTAGATTTTAAGCCACATTTACAGGGCTGAAAAGATGGTACAGGGATTAAAGCCTTTGCCTTGCTTGCGGCCAACCAGGGTTCAATCCTCAGCACCTCATATGGTTCCCTGAGCCCCGCCAGGAGTGATCCCTGAGCTCAGAGTCAGGAATAAGCTCTGAGTAATGTCACGTGTGTCCCCAAAAGTTAAAAGGAATTGAAGCAAAAAGAGTTTAAGAGATCCAAGCTTGTTTGGTTTTGGGAATTTCTATTGTATTCTATGGATCCACTTACTATTTGTCCTTAATCTGAGGTACAACAAATACTACTCAGTTTAGCTGGTGACAGCCTATTCTGGTAACCTCCATGCCCTTTTGAAAAGCCAGAGCCTTTTTGTTTATTTTTGGAGTTGGGGGCAATACCCAGTGGAGCTTAGGACTTACTTAAAGCTTTGTGCTCACTCCTGGCGGGGCTTGGGTGATCACTGCAGAGCTGGGGATGAAACCAGGGTTGGCCACATGCAAGGCAAAGTACCTGCTGTACTATCTCTCCAACCCTCAGAGTGACCTTTGGAAATCCATCTGTGTCACTGGCTCCCTATTTTTCACTCTTCTGATCTGAAGATACCCTGTCAAAGGCTGAAAGACCACGATATCTGCAGCCACTGGCAGGCTCTTTAATGCTTTTGCGTAGGCTGTCCTGTGCCCAGTACACTCTTCCCTCCCAATACACTCTTCCCTGCCCACTCACCAAGCTTCCTCCTGAGTTCTCTTCAAATTTTACCATCCTATACTTCGAGTGGGGTTGGGATACCTTGGTTAACCTCCTGGGCTAAGTTTCCTGCTTAGGTGACCCCTGCTGCTTTGCACTCCTGTAATTCACTGATTCCTAAGAGCTCCTCAAGATCAGAAGCCGGTCTTATCTTCACTCTTCTGGCCAAATACCAGTAGAGTCTATGGGTGAATGAGTTTTTCCTTCCCACCCCCCTTTTTTTTGTTTGGGGCCACACCCCAATGCTCAGAGGTTACGCCTGGCTCTGCACTCAGGATACCACTCCTGGTGGTGCTCCCGGGACTGACCATATGCAATGCTGGTATCAAACCTGGGTCAGCCATATTGCAAGGCAAGCACCCTACCCGCTATACTATCTCTCCAGCTCCTGAAGAGATGAACTTCTCAACTGCTTCTCTCTTTCTTCCCTAGGCCTGTGGTGGTGGAGACTCGCCCAGTAGGCGATCCTACTGCCCCCAGCAACCTCTACATCCAGGAATAAGTCCCTGGGCAGCAGGGTTCTAGGAGCCAGATGTTGCACCTCCCTCCACAATAGACTTACACTAGAGGCCATGATCTACCTTTGTCTCCTAATAAACATGATTTCAGTCTCTGCTGTCATCTTATTTGTGGGTGCATGCACTATTTCTGGGTCCCCACCTACACGCTGAACATCAACAATTCAACACAATGACCCAGGAGCATAGCACAGACTTTATTTCTCCAGTACAATGTCACCTCTTCCCCAGAGGGGGAGGTGTTTGGGGCTTGCTGGGAGAATAAGGCACTTGAGGTAGGGTGGCGGGCCAGTTTGTGGGATGTGGGTCTCAGTTAAGCTGGTCCTCATATTGCTTGCGGAAGCAATCTCCAGCTGGGAAGAAATCCCAACATCTCTCTTGGTACATCTTCCAGACATAAGATTCCTAGAGTTGGGGCCGGGGAGACAGTACAGCAGGTCAGGTGCTTGTCTTGCACGCGACCAACCTATGTGGGATCCCAGCACCCCATATGGTACCCCCACCACACTCCACCCCACCCTTCCAGAGTCCACCAGGAATGATCCCTGAACGCAGAGCCAGGAGTAAGCCCTGAGTATCATGGGATGTGTCCCAGCCCCCACACATACCAAAACCACCTCCTAAGGTTGGGACATAAGAATTCATAGATCAGTCACAGAGTGACAGGAGCTTTTCACTGCCACCTGCTGATTTATCTGGTATTAAAACACCATGTCCCTGTCTACTTCTCTTCATGAACACCAACTTACCTGGCCTGTGTGTTCTGTCTCATCCTTGTTAATTAGATACATCAGGAAAAACCTAGGACAGAACAGCAGAGAGAAGGCCAACCCACTCTTAGCATATCTTGACTGGCTGGGAATTCTTCTAGGGATGCCACACCCCCTTACCAACTGACCGATGGGGCACACCACTTGCTTGGCATCAGTGGCCACATCCTCACTTCCTGATTCACCCACGGGGCCATACTTACATATAATTGGCCAGGTTGTGCTCCTCCAGAGTGTGCGTCTCAAACCCGTGAGGTGTAGTATCGAAGTAGTCACTGCCGATGCCACAGATGAAGCACTTGGTCTGGGATGAGAAACATCAGAACGGTGATCTCTTGCCCCAGGTCCCTAAATTCCTGGGGTCTGCCTCTGGACATGACCTACCTCCATGTCTTCCTTCACTTGTTCTTGTTGGTCTCGGAGCTCGCCAAAAGCATCAATGATCAGACCTGGGGTGACAAGGGCACACAGGTCAGTTGCCGACCTCTGTTCCAGCTCTGACTCTTTTTAGCTGTCTTCCCTCCCTCCATCTCCCTAAAAATAACACTCGGAGTTTACTGGGCACTTGGTATGAGCTGACATTATGCACTGACCTAATTCTCATATGGGTCTCATTTCATGGATTTTATAGAAGGAGAAACTGAGGCCCCGGGAAGGAAAAGAGGGAGAGGCAGAACCAAGGATTCAGGCCCACCAGACACTGGTCCTGACTCAGCCTCTGGGTACTGAGGCCCCTCCCACCCTGCCCCCACCCCTGCTGCAGTACTGACCCTGGATGATGGCCAGCAGGATGACGATGACAAAGAAGAAGAAGGTGATGTCAAAGACCACCCGGTACAGCTCGTATTCATCACCCGCTGGGTCCTCGATCTCATCTCCAATGCCCCCACCAGCTCGGACACCCACATACATGTGAAACAAGTAGCACTGAGGAGAGAGGGTGAGGAGCATATTAGTCACACGCTCAATCATCTGACATTTACCACGTCCCTTCCCCAGGCCCTGGGTGCGAAGTGGGGCGGGCAAGGGCGCTGATGCAGGAGACACAGCAAACAATGATGACAGAGACAACTCGGGGTGCTACCCTGTGAGATGACAAACAATGAGGCAGCCCAGAAATGGTCAGGGCCAGTAAAGCAGGCAGGATGAGTGAGGGTGGGGAGGAAGAGGGACAGTGGGAGAGATAAAGACCCAAGTTAGGGGAGGAGCGGTGTGATTAGATTTGGGGTGAGATGCAGCTGAGGAAGGACAGGAAGCTCTGAAGCTTTGCAAGCCTGACCCAGCCTGGTGATCAGGGGCGCCTTCCTAGAAGAGGGGACTTGTGTGCGCTGGGGCTTGGAAGTGTTAAGTGGGAGAAAGTTGACCCCTCTCTGCCCCCCCCCCCACCTACTCCTCCACTCCCCGCAGAGAAAGGCACATGTGCTCTCACACCAGTGGGAACTGAAAGAGGTTCTTTGACTGGGAGACAGCTTCTTTGAGCAAGTACAGAGAGATGAGGCGGGCCCTGGCTCAGGCAGTAGCCCAGGAGGGCTTCCTGTAGAAGGCAGCATCTAAGCTGGAAGATGAGCAAAGAAGCCGTGATATTTTGTAGGGGTTCAGGTGGGGTGGGGCAGTGAGAATGGCAGCTGCAACAGAAGGAAACACACAGCCAGAGGGGAACTGAAACAGGACCAGCCAGCCAGAGAGCACGGAGCAAGAACTGTGGTTAGAATAGGGCGAGGCTCACTCTCGCCAACTCCCCCAAGCCATGGTGAGTGGCTTTCATTTCATCCACGTGGCCCTGGGGAATCACAAAAGGCCAGCTGCAGAGCCCAAGTATTGGCTTGGCACTTGGGAAAGATTTCACACTTGTTCTGCGTCCCCACCCCTCAAAAGAGAGACTCCTTAAGTCCTGGGTCAAAGCTAAGGCCAGTGATGGGGGGGAGGAGTCTCTGGTGGCTTGAGAGGCAGGGCGGGGCCCCAGGTGAGGCAGAGGAGCTGCGCTGTGGCCAGGCTGGTGACATCTGCAGAGAGAAGCCCTGAGCTGGTTCCTTCAGCCAGGGCCCAGGAGATTAACTCGTGACAAGGAGAGGAGACACATATGCCTGGCCTGTGGGTGCCTGGGGTAAAGCCTTTCATCAGCACTAACTGTGATTGTAGCTGACATCTGGACGGGCCTCCTCTTCCTGGCACTAGGCTATTAAGTCCTTGCAGACCTTAGCACCCTGGTCCTCAAGGCATGATGTAATGTCATGACAGCACTGCTGTTACCCCGTGTCCCCACTTCCCTTTGCGGTAGTGCTTGCAATGTCTGGGGTATGAGCATCTGCTTCAGTGCTGAAACTCACACCGCCAGTGCTCCCTTAGGAACTCAGACTCTGCATATGGGGTGGTTCCCAGGATTGAACTCACAGCCTCACACCTCAAAGCAGTCGCTCTACCTTGGAGCTACCTCCTTGTTTTCTAGCCAAGAACCCCAGTGCCAGGGGAATAGGAGCAGTTGGCCCTGATCACATGGCTCGTGAATGGTAGGAGCACCGGGCCTGAGCACTTTTCCCAGAGCAGCAGCTCTGAAGAAGGATGTGGCCCCACCACAGAGCGCTCGTCATGCAGGTGTGAGGTTCCGGCTTCCACCCCCGGCACTACAAAATAAGAGCATTAAAAAAAGAAATGAAAGCTCAAATAATAGCCCTGGACAGGTGGCAGGGCTGACACGCCTGGCACTGGTTCAAGTGCCTCATGAGAGAGCTGCCCATTCGCTTTAGAGACAGGGCGGGGGCAGGCACGGGGGGCTGGGGGCGGGCCAGGAGCCTGAGCACCAGCGGGGGGGAGCCCACCGTCATCATGTCATCACACTTCATGTCCGGCTCGTCCTCATCCTCGCTCTTGTTGTAGAACTTGCGGAAGAAGTTGAAGGCCACCACAGTGTACAGATACACCACCACCGCCAGGAGCCCCACGGTCATCACCAGCTGGGGACGGCGGGGAGGGGTCAGTGGTCACCACATGCCCCACTCCAACTGGGATCAGCTGGACAGGACCCGAAGGCTTACAGCCAGCACCCTCCCTAGCTCGTCCTCACTCAGGCAAGCCAGGATCACGCCCCGCCCACTGTCGCATGCCCCACCCAAGACCAGTGCCCCGCCCATAGACTCATGCTCCGCCCCCAGGGGCGTGGCCAGGGCCCTCCACACCTGTTTCCCGTTGTGGGTGACGGAGGACAGGATGGTGCGCAGTGTCTTGACTCCCATGGCGATGTCCAGGAGGTGGGCGGCAAAGAAGAAGTTGTTGTAGTGGCCCAGGAGCGACATGACCATGTACCAGCCCAGGTACAGGAAAGACTGCGGGCACACACAGGCAGGGTCAGAGAATGTTCCAGAGTGCTGGGGTCCTCTGGGGGAGGCAGTGCCGCTCTGGCTTGGGAGTATTGAGAGCTCTGGGTGAGCAGCCATCCGGGGGGGTAGCTGGAACCCTCAGCGGAGACAGACACCGTCTGGGAATTCAACAGTGCTCTGGGGGAGCCAAAGAATGTTCTGGGGACAAAGAACTTGGTGATCCCAAGAGGGCACCCTGGGATTGGGGTGCTCTGGACTTAGGGGTCAGTCTTATCATGTCTGGGGGGCAATTCTACCAATACCCTCCTCCTGTGCCTACAGGCCCCTCCTCACATTGTCCGTGAAGATGACCCCAAACTTCCAGATCTGGTACTTGACGTCAATAGACATGATCCTGTGGGGCGGGGGGAGAGAGATGTCTTGAAGGTCAATCCCAGCCCTCCCCACCTGCCTGGCCACAGGGCATCTCCCTCACCAGGTCAGCAGCCCCGGCGGGGGCTCCGGCTTGCGCTCATGTTGGGCAGTGATCTCCAGCGAGGCCAGGTCCATGCCCAGCAGCTCTGCGATCCGCTCCCGCCCATAGATGTCCCCATGCTTGTCCAGGACCTGTGCCAAAGAGCAAGGGTGCTGCAGACTCAGCAGCAGCAGGAGTCTGAGGGGCGTGGGGGCAAGAGGGAGGAGATTGGGGCCACTCTGAACTTTGAGTAAGACACCCGGACATCCTCCAGGGAGAAGGATCAGAACTTTTTCCAGATCCTCAGGGTGAGGGAGGAGTGTGTGTGTCAGTGTGTGTGTCTGTGTGTGTGTTCAAAAGTGATTGTTCTGGGGGGTGGAGTGATAGTACAGCAGGTAGGGCATTTGCCTTACATGCAACCGGCCCCAGGTTCGACCCCCCAGCACCCCATATGGTCCCCCAAGCACTGCAAGGAATAATTCCTGAGTGCAGAGCCAGCAATAACCCCTGAGCATTGCCGGGTGTAACCCAACAAGAGAAAGAAAAAGAAAAGTGATTGTTTCAGGGGCCGAGAGATAGTACAGTTGAGTAGGATCTTGCCTTGTGTGCAGCAAGCCCCGGTTGATTCCCAGTGTTCCATATGGTTCCCCAAGCACCACCAGGAGTAATTCCTGAGCACTGTTGTGTGTGCCCCTCCCCCGCCTAAAAAAAGTGAGTGTTTCAGGTGATTCATTAGCTAAAGTGGAGTAATTTATTATTATTGGGGAGGGGGCACACCCAGTGCCTGGAACTTAGTTCTCAGAACTTAGGCCTGGCTCAAGGCTTAGTCCTGGCTCAGCTCTGGAGACCATATCAGGTGCTGGGGATCGAACCTGGGTCTGCCATGCGCAACGCAAGCACTTTATGCACTGTACTATGGCTCCAGCCCTTTCCGCACATTTTCACCTGGCTCTCTCCCTCAACCCGCTCTCTCCAGCCACCCTGCGCACACATATGCCTGGCCAGGGCTGTGTTGACTTCGGCTCCATCATGGACAGCCACAGCCACTGCCCTGTGCACTGCCTGCAGGCCCCTAGGCCTGTTCCTGACCTGCACAGGTGATTAGGAAGCACGGAGGAGTGATTCATGTTAACAGCCAACACTTAGCTAGAGTTCTCCTATACTTCTGACATGAAATTCATTATTTATTTATTTATGATTTATTTTTTGTGTCATACCCAGTGATATACTGGGGTTACTCTTGGCTCTGCACTCAGGAACCACTCCTGGCAGTTCTCAGGGGACTATATATGATCTTGGGAATTGAACCCAGGTCGGCTGTGTGCAAGGCAAATGTCCTACCCACTGTACTATTGCTCCAGCCCGAAATTCATCATTTAATTCTTCTCCTTTTTGGGGGAGTGGGGCACACCCAGTGGTGCTCAGGGCTTACTCCTGGCTCAGAGATCGTTCCTGGTGGGACTCAGGGACCATATGGGGTGCTGGAGATTGAACCTGGGTCAGACGCGTGCAAGGCAAGCACCTTACCCCCTGTACAACTCCTTTGCTTTTATTTTTGGCAGTGCTGGGAATTGAACCCAGGGCCTCACACACACAAGGAAAGTGCTCTACTACTGAGCCACCTCCCAACCCCAAATGATCAAATTCTTTTTGGGGGAAAGAGTGTCATAAACAGTCCTCAGGATGCCCTGGTGCTCCCCACTTCTCATCCCACCAGGCTAGCTGCTCAGTGTGAGGCCTGAGGCCTGGGGAGCTTTCAGGCCTGTGGGAGAGCATCTCTCCAGCTGCTCTTGGGGATCCTCAAGGCAGCTCAGGGGACCAAGTGGTGCTGAGGATCAAGCAAGGGCGGGGGCGGGGACTGCATGCATGCATGGGACTTAGCCCCTGTACTCTCTTTGGCCCCATTTCAACCGCCGTGGTGGCAGCTGACTCTGTGCCCTCACTTGGCTGTGAGGGGAGCAGGCACGGACAGGCTGAATACTCTGGCTGATGGCCCCAGCGTGGCCTCACCTCCAACCTCAGGTTTCACAAGTACTGAGTATTCCCGAGCTAGCCCTGGGAGGAGCTCTGACAAGGACCACCTCCAGGAGAGAAGGAGGCGAGATGGCCCAGATGACAGAGCCCGTTTGCAAACTGAGGCAACTCCCAGGGAGGAACAGCCCTGTCTCCGAGGTGGCACCGGAAGAAAGAGCTTGGTAAGGCTGGGGGCAGTCACCAATCCAGCCTGAAGGAGGCTTGTCATCTGTCACCTCCCATCCCTGCTCACCTTTCGCTTGACAAACTTGTCCCAGTAGTTGCTGGGGAAAGATCTGGAATGAGAGAGAGAGACAGACAGACAGACAGACAGAAAGAGAGAGAAAGAGAAAAAGAGAGGGAGAGAGAACAAGAGACATTAGGGCATTAGTGCAGGGGTGACTTGCAATCACAAGCCAGGGCCATTTGAAATGTCACCGCTTTCACTGGGGATCTGGAACCTAGGGTCCCATCTTCCTTGGACTCGGGCTCCAAAGACCCCCTTTGTCACTGAAGCTCCCCAAGTGCAGTCCCAGTGGCATTAATGTTGGGGCTCAGTGTTCTGTGCTGGGGTGAGGAAACAGCACAGAATGGGCATGGGGGTGGGGGGGTGCAGGGGCTCCTGCAATGGTGAAGGGAAGAGAAGCAGCATCTGCCCCTGCTTAGCTCTGGGGATAACACTCCCAACTAGATTCTTCCTTTATTTGATTTTGGGATCAAACATTGGGGTACTCAGGACTGACTCACCTAGCTCTGTGCTCAGGGATCACTCCTGGGAACTGAGGTGCTGGGGATTGAACCCAGGTAGGCTGCATGCAAGGCAAGCACCCTACCTGCTGTACCATCCCCCCAACTACATTCATTCTGATTTACTGATTCTGGCCCTGGCTCTACCCCCATGCCCTGGTGACCTGTCCCCAGGGTCTGGGCCCTTACGGCGTATTGAGCACCAGCCGGTCCCACTGTCCCTTCACATCGTCGTCCTCGGGCTGCTCCGTAATGTAGAGGCCATCAAACTCCAGCTTCCGGGCCAGCTCCTTCTCCCGCTTAAAGATCACCAGGGGCACCTAGCCGGGTGAGGAGACCGCGAGGGAATGTCAGACACCTGAGCAGGAGGACCCCCAATCTCAGCAGGATGCCAGCCCCAGTGGGACTCCAGCTTTGGCAGGGGCCAGGTCTTGGGGTACTTCCATGAGAAGTTACCCCAAGTGAAGCACCACGGTGCTGCCTAATGCAGTCTGGGGCTCTCGGGGATGGAGCGTTGGATAAAACAGGCAGGTGAAGGGAGGTGGGAGCAGAGCAAAGCATTCCTGACAGAGGGAACAGCACAGGCAAAAGTTTGAAGGCAAAAGAACTCTGTTCATCTCCTGGGAAAGCAGAGATTTTGCCACAATGGACAGATCTGAAGGAGCCTTGAGTTCTTCCATCCCAAACCTACCCCACCATAGAGGCCAGAACGAATGTCGGAACCCACCTCCTCCGCTCCCATGCTTGTTATGTCTGAGACCCTACATACCTCCACACAGATCTCAATTCTCCAACTGATCAACCTACAGGAAATAAGCCCCTTGCACCGGAAATCAGCATCCTCACTGCATCTGAGTTCTCCTGGCTGAAGACACAGACCCTAGCCACCTCTACCCCCACCACAATGTGAATCTCTCCTACACCCCTACCAACCTTGAGGCAGTTGTAACCGATGATGCAGAGAAAGGCCACGAGTGTGTGCAGTAGGCTCAGGCACCGCAAGGCCGGCTCCATGTAGCCAGTGCTCTCTTCCAGGAAGTAGTATACCATGTTCTCATCCTCGTCGCCCTCCGCTTCCTCACCGGCCCCTGATCCCCAGCCTGAGCCACCACCAGACCCTGCGCCAGACAGGTCCCCTGCAGCAGAGCCCTCCATGTCCTCTTCCCCTGGTGGAGAGTCTGAGACCTGAATAAGGGGACAGGGTGGGCACTCAGGTGCCTCTGGTGCCTGGTACACCAGAACACAGCACCCTCACCCAATCCCATCCCAGTAATCAATAGCTTCTGTTCCTGAGGTTGGACTGGGCACACACAGATGCAGTCTTGGAGGGACTGTCAATCAAGATCAAGGGGGTGGGCCCAGGACCCTAGCTAGTAAATGAGACTCTCCTGGGAATTTGACTCTTGAAGTGATGGACAGACAGGAAGGCCGAAAATAAAGTTGACTCATCTTGATAGTGGAGCCCTGAAGCATTAGGGGACACTGACTATGAATAGTGTGGCACTTGCACTTCGATTGGTAGCTAAGACCTATGTGGCAAATTACTGTTTCCAGGGCATTATGTATATAATTCTTTATTTTTGTTGTGCAGGGTTCTGGGAATGAACTCAGGGAATCTCTATATTCAAAGTTGTTCCACAACGGAGTTACATCCCTAGCCACTAATCTCCCGCCCCTCCCTCTCGTGTGTGTGGAGCACTGTCACCTGTGTTCAGGGACTACTCCTGGCCCTGCACAGAGATCACACTAGGTGTCCTCTGATCATATGATCCTGGGGACCATATGCATTGCGGGAGAGCATATTGGGGTCAGCTGCATACAAAGCAAGTGGCTTACTCATTGTACCCATCTCTCTACCCTGCCTCATCCTCTCTGAATCCTCACAAAGTGTATACGCTCCAAAGTGTATATTTTGTTATCATTCTATCTTATTGATGAGAAAATTAAGGCACAGAGAGATTAAAACACCTTTTCTAACATCACACAGCACTAAGTGGACCATCAGGATTTGCTTCCAAACAGGCCATGCTCTGATAACTTGGCCAACTGTGTCCCTGTCCTTTTTATCTTTATATTTTATTCTTTTATCTTCCCTTTTTGGGGGGTGGGAGACACACCCCATAACGCTTAGGGCTCAGTTTTTACTTTATGTTTAGGGATCACGCATGTTGATGTTGGGGGGACTATTATGCAGTACCAGGGACCAAATTGAGATCATCCATGTGCAAGACAAGCGCCCTACCCTATGTACTATCTTTTCTTCCTGTCTTTTTATAGAAGCTGTATCAGAGACCAAAGCCCGAACCTCATGCCTGCATGTCGCCTGTCACTGAGCCACATCGCCAGACCTGTCTTATTATTTAGATCCTCGACAAGACCCCAAGAGTCCCTGTAGCCTTTGGGACGCCGCTTCTTGGCCTTTTCCTTCGCCCCACAAGCTGGCCCATTCCTCCACCCCACAAATTTCTCCTTGGCTTGCCTGAAAGCAGGGAAGCTGAACTGCCACCCAAACCCAGGCTGGCAAGGGCAGAGCTGAGCCTGGGCCCCACACCTGGTTCCCTCCCCCGGCTCCCACAGACACATGGGTATTGGTGCCAGCTGGACCCAAACTGCCATGCTCACTTGGGGATCACAGCCTGAACCCTCCCGGGAATCCTGAGCCCCACCCCTGGTCTCCCTCACTGCAGGGACCTGGGTTCTGTTCCTGGCTGAGGCTCCCTCCCCCCATGCCCCCACCCCGTGGCTCCTCAAGACCGGCACCTTATAAAACAGCAAGATGAAGTTGATGGCAAAAGCCAAGAAGAGGGCGAGGAAGCGCAAGGTGTAGAAGTTCCGGGAGAGGTAGTTCTGAGGGAGAGAGAGACAGAGACAGACAGAGAGAGAGCTCGCAAGGGGATTCCAGCCCGACATTCAGCCCCAAACCAGCCACCCAGGACCTCCCCTGGGCCCACCCTGGGCCCCCTACCAGCCCCCTGCTCCCACCACCTTTCCTACCAATCAAGCAAGTGTTTCCAGCACACAAACATGTAGGCTAAGAGTTTACCCAGCCTACACTTGTCTATCCCCATTTTTCCCACAGCCCTGTGAAATGGGTACAGATGGAGAAACCGAGGCTGGGGAAGGTGAGGTGCACTGCAGAGGCAAGAGGAGGCAGAAGTGGGCTTTGAAGTCCATGGCCGAGCTCTGCCACTTCCTGCGGGACATTACCCTACCAGCTTAATCCCTGACAGGACAGCCCATCCCATCCATCTCTACCTTCTCTCCATCCCTCATCCTCCCCGTGGACTCTATTCAATTACCTTATTTTTGGGGGGGAGGGGGGAAGGGCTACATCCAGCATTGCTCAGGGCTGACTCCTGGCTTAGCACTCAGGAATCACTCCCGGTGGTGCTCAGGGGATCAAAGGGTTTGCCGGGGATCTAACCTGGGTTGGCTATATGCAAGGCAAATGCCCTACTCACTCTGCCTTTTTTTTTTTTTTGGTGAGGTGGTACACCTGACAGTGCTCAGGGGTTGCTCCTGGCTCAATGCTCTCTCCCTGGTGGTGCTTGGACAGATCTGGGGCTGCTCATATGCTGGCCCTTGGCGCTCTCTCCCCAGCCCTGACCTGCCTTCTGTCCCGCATTCTCCCTGAAGGCCCCCCATTTCTGGTTGGGTGTGGAGACAGGATGAGGGAGCCCCGAGTCGTCCCCCCACCCCACCCGCCCACAGAAGGTCTCTTTTCTGGGCCTGGATGAGAAATTGAAATCTTCCCTGGCAACATGGCCACTCAGCTGCCCCTTGTCCCTCCAGGGTCCTGGTTTTGGTGTTTATAAGCAGAGAGTGGGGACCGGGAACAGAGTGGCCATCTCCCCACGTCAGCTCTGGAGAGGAGTGGACACCCCAACTGAGCAGAGGTGTGGAGGCAGCAAAGGGAGCGGCCAGGAGATGCTGCCCTGGGCTGGGGTCTTCCTGGGGGTGGGGGAGGAACATCTCGGAGGGCCCTTGTTAGGTTCTCACCAGGAACTTCACCCTCTGGACTTCCAGCTCCTCCCAGAGTTCCAGGCCTGCACCTTTGACCCCCTCTTTCTTCGGAGGAGGGGGCGGAGGTTCCGCTTTCTTCGGGGGCTCTGGTGGGGGCTCCGGGATTTCTTCCTTCTCCCCGTTCTCAGCACTGCAGGGAAGGGCAGAGGAAGGAGCTGCCTGGGCCCTCCGTTCATTCATTTGTTCACCCATTCATTCACTCATTCATTCAGAACCATGTGCTGGAAGCCACCCTGGCCTGGCTTAAGTTTAGATGGTTCTGGGGACACGAGTGATGAGACACCTCAAGTCCTGTCCTCAGGGAACTCCAGGCCCCATGGTGTAGACAGATCTCTCACCCCATGGTGGCATCCAGGGTGGTCAGGGCTGGGGGAGGGAGGAGCACAGAGAGGTAAGGGCACCTTCTTCCATTTGAGAGTGGGGGCTAATCAAGGTAGGCTTCCTGGAGGTGACACAAGAGCCCAAGTGGAAAGATTTTTTTCCCCCTCTCACCCAATGTTTCCCAAAGCGGGCAATACTGCTATTCCCCAAGTGGTGCTGAAAACATTTAGGGGTGCAGTAGTAGTTGTGGTGCAGTTAGGAGGGGGTGATTTTTGTTTGTTCACTTAAAGGTAGATTTCTAGGGCTGGTGCTGAGTGATTTTTTTTTTCCTGAAAAGGGGGCTGTGGGCCACATGGGTTTGGGATGCTCTGCTCCAGCCCCTTCTTCAAGCCCTCCTCTGGGCCAGTGCATTCTAAGGGCACAATGGTGGGTCCCAGGCCAGGAGAACCGCCAGGAGGGTGTAGGGTGGGAGCCCCCACTGTACCCCAAGGCCACTCACTCTGCTTTCTCGGGTTCAGGCTCAGGCTCCGGCTCTGGCTCAGGCTCTGGGGGCAGCTCCTCTTCTTCTACATCCACCTGGCCGGGAGGGGAGCATCGGGGCTTATTGCACCCCTCCCTGTCTCCTGTTTCTCACGTCCCTCTCTGCCACCCCAGCGAGAAAGCCCTGCGCAGAGTCAGGGGCGAGGTGCTAACTATCCCCTGAGCTACTTGGCTCCCTACACTCCTCTGAGGGTTGTTGGTGAGGCTCTGACTTTTTTTTTTCCTTTTTGGGTCACACCCATCAAGGCTCAGGGGCCACTCTTGGCTCTGCACTCAGGAATTACTCCTGGCGGTGCTGGGGGACTATATGGGTTTCCAAGGATCGAACCCAGGTCGGCTTCCTGCCAGGCAAATGCCCCACCCGCTGTACTACTGCTGCGGCCCCAGGTCTGACCTCTCTTGGGGCCCTCCATCCACTTTCCTCTAAGCTGTTCAGCGGTCCCAGGCCCCAGCAACCCTTCTCGCCATCCTCCCAGCCCTTTCTCCAGGTGCCTCTCTCCCGCCCTTCCCTCCGGGTGTCTCTGGGGATTCTCCTTGCTCTACACTCCCTCAGCCTTCCCCCTCTCCAGGCCCCTGCTTCTCTCTTCTCAGTGCTCAGCCACCCCCGCGCCTCTCTGAATCTTTCCTCTTTCCTCCCCAGTCCCCCAGCCCCAACCCCCCCCCGGAACCTCATCCCCCGCGCGCTCACCCCCAGCTTCCTCTTGAAGATCGGGGAGCCCTCGGGCGTGGGCGGCTCCACCGACGCAGTGTCCCCCATGTCCCCGAGGCCGCCGGCACCTTCGGGCCGGAAGGGGGCCCCGTCGGTAGTGGCCACGGGCCCCGGGGCTCCCCCAGGCCCCGCCTCGTGCGCCGCCGCATCCTCGTCGCCCGCGCCCTGCGCCGCGTCGTCCGCGCCCTCGCCCGCGTCCTCGCCGTCCGCGTCGGTGCCCTGTCCGGGCAGCTGCTCGCCGTGCACCTCGTCGCCCGTGGGGTCGGGCATGCCGGCCAGCAGTTCGGTGACCGTCACTTTC
The DNA here is from genome assembly GCF_029834395.1 of Sorex fumeus. Taxonomy (NCBI): domain Eukaryota; kingdom Metazoa; phylum Chordata; class Mammalia; order Eulipotyphla; family Soricidae; genus Sorex; species Sorex fumeus. Next base: position 19,589,565 of record NW_026606179.1, read on the forward strand.
TTGGCACCCTCCACCAGGCCGCCCCCGAAGAGCGAGCCCCAGAGCAGGCGCAGCGCGCCCGCCGCCGCCCCGGCGCCCGCGGCCCCCGAGCGAGTCACCGCGGCCCAGAGCAGCGCGACCAGCGCGGCCGCCGCCTCCCGCGCCGTGAGCCGCCGCAGGCGCCGCACGCGCCGCCGCAGGCTGCGGTAGCTGAGCCCGCGCAGCGCCCGGCCCGCCGCCGCCGCCAGCCGCGCGGACACCCCCGCCGGCCCCGCCGCGCCCTCGGGCCCCGCCGCGCCCTCGTCCGCGCCTTCGGCGCCCGCCTCCGCGCCCTCGTCGTCGTCCTCCTCCGGCTCGCCCTCGGGCTCCGAGATCTGCGCGGCGATCTGCATCTCGAAGATGGTGTCCTCGCAGAAGCTCACGAACATCTCCATCTTCTCCGACTCGCCGCCCTCGTTCACCACGTCGAAGATGAACTGGCGCTTGGACTCCTTCACCTGCGAGGGAGCGGGGAGGGGCGCGGAGCGCGCGCCGCGTGATCCAGGGGCTCAGATCGGCATGCAGTCCGAACCCACCCAGCACTCTGGTTATAGGGAAACCCAAACCCACCCAGCGCTCAGGTCAGATCATGAGCCCCAAGCTGACCCAGCGTTTAGATTGCCATGATCCCCAAACTGACCAGCGTTCAGATTATCGTGAACCCCAAACCAACGCAGCGCTCAGGCCAGATCATGAACCCCAAACTGACCCAGCGCTCAGATTATCGTGAACCCCAAACCGTCGCAGCGCTCAGGTCAGATCACGAACCACAAACTGACCCCGGGCTTGTGTTCTCATGAGCCAACCCCTATCTGGCCCGTGGCTTGTGGGTGGCAAGCCCATTTCCATAGCCCTGTGCTCTTGTAAGCGCAGAGCCAGTACTAGACACTTCACAGATTATCTCTGGGTGAGTGATGTTGGGCGTCTAAGAGGCTAAGGCTGGGCACATCAAAGAACAGGGCTGGCCACCAAAACCACACAGAAACTCTGTGGGAGGGGCTTGGGAGATCCTAGACAGTAGGGTTGGGGGTGAAGTGAGGGGGGGAGATCCGTGTGGTGTGCCAGGACTGCAGGCAGGCACAATGGCATTCTCAGGGGGCATGTGCACCCACATGTGGGCACTGAACGAGTGGGAGGGGCACCCTGCTCTACATCAGGCCTTCAGATATAGGCATGTAGGGGCATTAGGTGGCTCAGGAGTGGGCCAACTCCCCAGCACATTCCTCCTAAGGAAGTTTGCCAAAAAGTGGGCATCTAGGTAGTCCAGGACTAAGAGTGCATATCGGGGCTGCTGGTGGACAGCATGTGGGTGTGGTTGCATCTAGGACCTGAAGGCCTGGCGTGTGCCAGCATGGTCTGCAAGCACCTGGTGTGCAACCCAGGGGTGACACATCCGTGAAGTGGTGGGCAGGGGCATAAAATGTGCGGAAGGGCAGGTAGGGGCTGGCACTAGCTGGGCAAGGGCCCCCACAGCTTGCAGGGCAGAGTTGCAGAGCATGCACAGCCCTCAGAGGGGGCATGAGGATGCGTGGGGCATGAGGCCACGGGCGCGCAGGCAGGTCCCCACCTGGGGCATCTCCCACTGAGCCCGGTTGGTCTCTGAGATCTCGAAGTAGATGCGTTCGATGCGGCGCGAGGCGCCCATGATCTCGATGCGGCCCAAGTAGGGCCGGAAGTACTCGAGGATGCTCTCGGCCAGCTCCAGGAAGGTGCGCAGGCGCGGGTCATGTGGCACGTGCTCTGACAGGTTGGTCAGCAGCACCGCCACGTTGAAGCCGATGTCACGGGCTGGCTCCTGGAAGCGGTTGGCGAACTCCTCACAGTTGATCATCTCATTCTCGTCAGCTTCAGAGCACGAGAGCAGGAACTGGATCTCGGGACCACTGAACTGCTTCTGGCTGTCCATGGCCTGGGGGAGGGCAGGGGCGGTCAGAGGCAGGGAATCTAGAGGAAGGCTCCATGCTGATTTTCTTGGGGGGACCACACCAGGGATGTTCAGGGCTGACTCCTGACTCTGCTCAGGGATCACTCCTGCTGGGGCTTGGGGATATGGGGGTACCTGAGATCTAACCCAGGTTGGCCACATGCAAGGCAAATGCCCTCCTCGCTGTACTGTCGCTCGGACCTGGAGCCCCATACGTGGCAATGTTTGTGTGCAACCAGGACTCCACGGAGTGGTGCCTGGGGGCCACAGGAGCCAGGGGTGGAATCCAGAGGTCTCAGCATGCAAGTGTGAGCTACCACTGAGCCACCTCCCTGGCCCTCATTCTCTGTTTGGAGACTACACCTGACAGTACTCGGGGCCCATGCAGTGTTGGGATCCAAACCAGGGGCTTCCACATGCAAAGCACATATTCAGCCCTTTGAGCCATGTCTCTGACCCCCCAAACTCTGTGTTTTTGTTTTGCTTGATTTAATTTGGTTTGGGGTCAAACCTGGTGGTGCTCAAGGATTACTCCTGGTAAGGCTTACTCAGGGATCACTTTGGGCAGGGCTTGGTGGATTATATGAGTTGTCAGGGATACAACCCAGGTTGGCGGGGTTCAAGACAAGTGCCCTACCTGCTGTACAGTCATCCCCACCTAAATTCCATACATTTTTGTTTATTTGTTTTGTTTCAGGGCAAGTAACCTATTGGTGCTCAGGGCTTACTCCTGCCTCTGCACTCAAATTATTCCTGCCAGTGCTTGGGGGACCATATGGGATACTGTGGATTAAACCCAGGTTGACAGGGTGCAAGGCCAACCTGCTATACTATCTCTCCAGTACCCCCCTTTCTGGTCACAAACTATAGTTTGTAAGAAGTAAAACATTACAGGGCCAGAGAAAGAGCAAGTACAGGGCTTAAGGCGCTTGCCTCGCCTTAACAGGGATGACCCCAGTTTGACCCCCAAGTACCACATATGGTCCCCTGAGCACCACCAGGGGTGACCCCTGCCAAATATGACACCCTCTGAACCCAATCAATAAATCAGTCAATACATAAGCAAATAAATAAAACATCCCAGACCCCCTCAGGGCCCTTAGTGTTCCCATCTCGTGCTCTATCCTTCCCCTCCTCCAGATAACCACTGTCGTGGAGAGGAGTTGGTGTATCCTTCCAGATACGTCTGTCACCTAGATTCTTCAATTTTCGAAATTTCTCATTGTTTCCCTTTAACCACCCACCCAGGTGCTTAATTTGATATGTCCTTGATCTCTCTTTCTCAAACACACACACACACACCCCACACAGACACACAACACACACAATCATCCTGAGATTTTCAAATATCAAGGAATATCATAATAACAACATAGTCAGAAACTCACTTTTCTCCATTCAGCTGAAAGTTTGCAAACTCAGCCCATGTACATCGACCAATACAGGCCCAGAGGGTTCCTCTGTCCACCTCTGTGCCCTCCTGCTCGAGAAAAATGCTCCCCTCATCCCCTGGTTTTCTTCCTTAAGGAAACACTTCACTGGTGCCCTGCTCAGCTCCACCGCACCTTTGCATGAAGCCCTCTAGGGCAGTTTGGCATTTTGGCTAACACCAGTGGGAATGCATTTTACAATATATCCTTCCCCTCAATGCGTGGGGGGTTGGCACCTTCATGACACCCCCGATTTTTTTCCCACACAAGGCACTGCACAATATCCTGTTGTAATTTTCAAAGATGCTAGTCATGACTTAACTGCACGGCCCACAGCTGGGTTGCAAGAGCCGAGAAATGCTGCTGTGGAGTTTGAGCAGAAGCGAGCATTTCTGGCTCCCCGAAGTGCTTTGTAGCCCAGACCTTTGCAAAAAATGCTTTCTAAATGAGTAAGACGCTCTGGAAACCACAGAATGTGGAGACAGAAGTGCACGGGAACCCCGGAGGCAGCGGCCTCCTGAATCTGCCTCCCCCCTTAAGATGCAGATGGGCCACTGCCCCTCTTAAAGCCAACCCCGTCCACTGGGCTCCAGAAATCCATCCCTTCCCCTTGGCCCTGGGCTCTGCTCTTGAGATTTGCTACTCTGTATCCTTGGGTCATTGGCCCAGTTTAGGACTATCACCTCCATCCTAAACCACCCGCAATGGCAAAAGGGGGCACACCAAGGCTGGCCCATGCCCTCGAGCGACATGCCAGCCCCCTCGACTCCCCAGAGTCCAAGACTGGGTGTCACTGTGGTTCTTCCCCCCCAAACTGGAAAGGGCCCCAAGGGACAGCCAGAGCTCCCCACCCCTGTCTGAGCCCTCTCAGGGAAAACGTCCCCACCCACCCATGCTTAAGTCTGGATATTTGAGTCAATTTCGTTCCTCTCTCCCCACCCACACCGGAGGCAGGAACCAGTGCTGTCAACATGGGGGCGTTCACAGGCTCCCCTGGGAACCCCACCTGGTTTGAACCCCCCACTGGCTCCCTGGCAGTTCCACACTCACTCCAGGGGTTTCTAAGGTTTTTTGGTTTATTTGGGGGCCACATGCTGCAGCACTCAGGCATTACTCCTGGCTCTGCGCTCAGGGACCACCCCTGGTGGGCTTGGGGACCCATATGGGGTGCTGGGGATTGAACTTGGGTCAGCTGTGTGCAAGGCAAGCGCCCTTCCTGCTGTCCGATAACCCCAGTCCCACTTCAGGGTGCTAGAGCCCCAAGTCAGGTTCATCCCCTCCTCCACACACACTGGTGTAGGGAGTGATGTTGCAACATTGTACTCCTGAAACTCAATCACAAATACCTTTATAATTTGGTGATACAATAGAAAATATTTTAAAGGGTCTTCTCTGGGCTCCCACTCCTGTAGACTGAAGGTCAAAGTTCCCTGGGCAGCCCCGGGGTCTGCGTGTTGTCTGCACAGTCCCAGTTCACACAGTTGCTCTCTTGCCCTTTCACCCTCCACAGCCCTCTTCCGCACTTTCAGACAGCCCCGACTTCTTGCTTCCCAACTCTGAGTTTCTGCCCCGTGCATTTTGACACCCCTACCTTCCGAGGTGCCCCTCAGCTTCCATGCACTGGAGAGGCCTTCCCGACACCCCATTAATAGGGCCCCTCTCCCCCACTCACACCCTCACACCTGTTCCTTTCCTCCAGAACCCAGGCCACAGCCTGAAAGGTGGGGGCTGTTCATTATTTGCTTATTTGATTTCTGATGGTGCCAGGATTAAACCCAGAGTCTCACACATGCCAGGAAGCACCCAGCTGCCAAGAGAGAACCCTCCAACTGCATCACCGTGAGATACACAGTTACAAAGCTGTTTATGATTGAGTTTCAATCATACAATGTTCTAGGACCCATCCCTTGACCAATGTACAGTTCCTGCCACCAATGTCCCCAGATTCCCTCCTGTTCCCCCCATCCTGCCTGCCTCTATGGCCAATCTCTCTCTCTCTCTCTCTCTCTCTCTCTCTCTCTCTCTCTCTCTCTCTCTGTGGTTTGCAATACTGTTTCTGAAAGGTTATCATGTATATCACTTTATCTCCTTCCAGCACACAGTTCTTGTGATCATTTCAAACTATCATTGTCATAATGCTCCCTTCTCTGTCCTAACTGCTCTCTTCCACAACTTGTGGCAAGCTTCCTTGTTTCTGCTGTCTTTGGGAATTATTTATAACTACCTGCCTCCCCTCCCCTCTCCTCCTCTCCCCTTCCCTCCTCTCCCCTCCTTGCCTCTCCCCTTCCTGCCTCTCCCCTCCCTGTCCCACCTCTCCTCTCCCCTCACCTCCCCCACCTATCCGCCTCTCTTCTCCCCTCCTCCCCAGTGTTGGGGCCCCTCCCAGCTGTGCTCAGGGCTTACTCCTGGCTCTGTGCTCACAGACCCCTTATTTATTATTTTAGCCTGCTCCATCCTCCTTGCCGGTCAGCTCAGAGTGGCATCTGTTCGGTGCAGAGACACACACAGGAGGTGCTCAGCACATACTGGCTGAGTGAATGAAGAATCTTGAAATCTGAATTTGTAAGCTTATTGCAACTTTTTTTTGGGGGGGGCGGTTTGTGAGCAGTGAACCACAGCTGGTGAAACTCCACCAAGGACAGCCCAATGCTGGGGCCCAGCAATGTGGTCACCCCAGCAGGGCATGGGCCCTCCAGGGCCACACCTGCTGGTGTCTGTGGCTCTGTGTTCAGGGTGATCCCTGCCTGCTGAGGCTCCTTGGCCCTGAGCCCAGCTCTGAAACCACAAACAGATACAGAAGTGGCCGGAGAGACAGTGCAGGGGTTAAGGCGCTTTCCTGGCCTATCACTGACCGAGGCTCCATCCTGGCACTGCATGAGCCCCCTGCTGAGCCATGCCAGAACTGATCCCTAAGCACTGCTGGGTGTGACCCCAAAACAACAAACAAAAAACCAAAATGCACGGAAGCAATTTCTAAAATGCGAAGCCTTGCAAAATTGAGAAATTCCGTGATGTGTGGTGTTTGGAAACTGTAGGAGGCTGGGTGGATGAAAGGACACTTAGAAATGAGAGTATTATCGCTTTGTAACATCTAGGGCATGAATACTGTGACTGAAATGGGACCTCAGTGCTGCCAATGTGACCTCAATGCTGCTGCATGTCAGGAGGTGGCCTCTGGAGGTGGATGCAGCCTCCCAAAGAGAAGTTCCAGAAAGCCCAGGGTGAGGGCACTTCTTGATCTCAGTCCCAGATTACAGGAAGCACAGGGGACAGTGGACTCCAGAAAAGACACCACAAGGTGGCACCAGCCAGACCCAGGCTGGGAGGGAGCCAAGCGCAGGGAGCAGAAGCACTTCAGACGGCTGCGGCAGGCAGCCGAGCCCCAGGGCGTCTGGGGCAGAGTACAAAGGGGCCTGACAAGCTCAGGCTGAGTCAGGAGGGACGCAAGCCTCAGCGTGAGCAAACACCATTCACTCTGACAATGATGAGTACAGCGAGTTGGGAAGCTGGCTTGGAATGGCGAGGGTCAGTGAAATAGATTTTTAAGAAAAACCTTGTGTGGGATCAGAGAGAAGCTCAACAGGCCTTGTCACCCCAGTGTCCGCTGGCATTACTGGGAGCCATCCTCCAGCACAGAGCTGGGGACATCACTGCCAGGATGGGCCAAAAACAGGAAGGAAGGAGGGAGGGAGAGAGGGAGTTGGGTAGGAAGAAGGGAGGGAGGGGAGAAGGAAGAGAGGGACTGAGGGAAGGAGAGAGAGAGGAAGGGAAGGAAGGAAAGAGGAAGGGAAGGAGGGAGGGAGGAGTGAAGGAAGGATGGGAGAAGGGAAGGAAGGAAGGAAGGAAGGAAGGAAGGAAGGAAGGAAGGAAGGAAGGGGAAGCGAAGGAAGGAAGGAAGGAGGAAGGAAGGAAGGAAGGAAGGAAGGAAGGAAGGAAGGAAGGAAGGAAGGGGAAGCAAAGGAAGGAAGGAAGGAGGAAGGAAGGAAGGAAGGAAGGAAGGAAGGAAGGAAGGAAGAGATAGTATTAGACCCAGGCCAGGCACACATGAGCTCTGAGGAAGGAAGGAAGGAAGGAAGGAAGGAAGGAAGGAAGGAAGGAAGGAAGGAAGGAGAAGCTAAGGAAGGAAGGAAGGAAGGGGAATCGAAGGAAGAAAGGAAGAAAGGAAGGAAGGAAGGAAGGAGGAAGGAAGGAAGGAGGGAGGGAGGGAGGAAGGAAGGAAGGAAGGAAGGAAGGAAGGAAGGAAGGAAGAGATAGTATTAGACCCAGGCCAGGCACACATGAGCTCTGAGGAAGGAAGGAAGGAAGGAAGGAAGGAAGGAAGGAAAAGCTAAGGAAGGAAGGAAGGAAGGAAGGAAGGGGAATCGAAGGAAGGAAGGAAGAAAGGAAGGAAGGAAGGAAGGAAGGAAGGAAGGAAGGAAGGAAGGAAAAGCTAAGGAAGGAAGGAAGGAAGGAAGGGGAATCGAAGGAAGGAAGGAAGAAAGGAAGGAAGGAAGGAAGGAAGGAAGGAAGGAAGGAAGGAAGGGCCTGAAGAGTACACTTGCCTTGCATGCTACTACCCAAGTTTGATCCCAGCATCCCATATGGTTGCCTGAGTATTTCCAGGAGTAGAGCAGAGCCAGGAGTAACATCTGAGCATTGCTGATGTGGACAAAAAAAAAAATTAAAAAGGGAGGGGAAGTGGGAAGGAAGGAAGGGAAGCAAAGTAAGAAAGCCATCTTACAAAGGTACAGGGAGATGGGCTTAGTGCAGCAGGTAAGACGCTTGTCTTGCACACAGCCAACAAAAGTTCAATCCCTGACACCACATATGGTCCCCAGAGCTCTGGGAAACATGAGCACTGCTAGGCGCGGTCCCAAAATAACACATACTAACCAAGAATAAATTAGCAGCCCGAGATGTGTTTTCAATCAGAAAAAAGGGGTTTCTGAAGGGTGGAAGAGGTTTGGGGATCTGCAAAGTGGTTACCAGTGGAATGTGCTTTGCAAACTGTTGAGAACTCTTTGTCAACCACGAGGAACTTGAAACCACAAAGCCATGTTATATTTTTTTTCAGGGCATATTTATGGAGGTAGGGAAATGCAAAAATAAACCAGCAGGGCCTGGAGAGATAGTACAGTGGGTACGGTGCTTACCTTGCATGAGGCCAACCCTGGTCCAATCCCCAGTACCCCATATGGTTTCCTGAGCCCTACCAGGAGTAAGCCTTAACCATAGCTGGGTATAGTCCCAAAACAAACATAACAGTGGAGAGACACATATTACATGCATAATGGTGGCACCTTTGCAGAGGAGGGATGAGGATACTGAGGCCACAGGTGTCCTTTGAAATTTTTTTCTTTTCCTTTCTTTTCTTTTGGTTTTAGGGTGACACCCAGTGGTGTTCAGGACTTATCTTCTGGTTCTGCAGTCAGAGATCACTCCTGGTGGGCTCGGGGGACCATATATATAATAGTACTGGGGATTCAAATACAGGTTGACTGTGTTTGAATGCGCTCCACTTGCTGTACAATCTTTCTGGGGCCCCCTCAACATTCTGAATTTCTTTTTCTTATTATTTTGGGGCCACACCCAGCAGGTTTACTCCTGGCTCAGTGCTCAGGAATCAATCCTGGTGATGCTCAGGGGACCATCTGGGATGCTGGGGAGCGAAGCAGGGTTGGCTGCATGTAAGGCAAGCACCCTCCCCGCTGTGCTATCTCTCCAGCCCCATTCTGAATTTCTTTACAGGACAACTGCATCCTTATACTTCCTATCTAACAAAACTATTTTTGTTGGTTTGTTGTTGTTTTGAGTTATACCCAGTGGTGCACAGGGTTTACTTCTGGCTCTGCACTCAGGGATCACTCTTGGCAGGCTCAGGAGACCATATGGGGTGCCAGGGATTGAACCTGGTTCAGTCACACGCAAGGCAAGCATCTTATCTGCTGTACTATCTCTCCAGACCCTACTAAAACACACCCAGCGATGCTCAGGGGTTACTTCTGGCTCTGTGCTCAGGAATTACTCCTGGTGCTGCTTGGGGGACCATATGGAATGCCGGGGATCAAACTTGGGTCAGCCACAAACAAGGCAAATGCCCTACCTGCTGTACTATTGCTCCGGCCCTAAAACATTTTCAATAGGGCTCGGGAGATGGTCCAAAGGTCCGAAACACAAGCTATGCATGTTGGGGCCCTGGGTTTGATCCCCAGCGTTGCCTACAACCAAGCACCATGCTGGAGGGTAACCCCAAGCACTGCTTCATGCAGCTTCAAAGCAACAAAAATATTTTTAATTATTTTCTTTTTAAACTTTTTTGGGCTGGAGCGATAGCACAGCGGGTAGGGCGTTTGCTTTGCACGCAGCCAACATGGCCGACCCGAGTTCGATTCCTCCGCCCCTCTTGGAGAGCCCGGCAAGCTACTGAGAGTATCTCGCCTGCACGGCAGAGCCTGGCAAGCTACCCGTGATGTATTCAATATGCCAAACACAGTAATAAGTCTCACGATGGAGACGTTACTGGGTCCGCTCGAGAAAATCGATGAACAACGGGAGGACCGTGACCGTGACCGTGAAACTTTTTTAGGTTTAGTAATTTTCTACATAAAAATTAACTTTTGCATCACACAAAAGAGAAAGCAACCAAGAGCAAAATCAAAACTCAAATACTCTGGACTGGAGAGATAGTACAGTGGGGAGGGTGTTTGCCTTGCACTTGCCCACCTAGGTTCAATCCCCAGCACCCCATATGATCTCCTGAACCCTAACAGGAGTGATCCCTGAATTGAGAGTCAGGTAGAGGCCCTGAGCACTACCTGGTGAGGTCCCAAAATAAAAGCCAAAAAAATAAAAGAAAAAGAAAAATACAATCCCAAGGGCTGGACCCTCCCTGCCCTCCTTGCCAGATGGATATGGAAATTGAACCCTGCCCTCAGAAGTCTCTTGCCCAAGGGAGGCATCCAGGAAGGGAAGAGCAGGCACTTGGCCTCTCCATCCACCCCACTCTAGGTACCTTCTGGAAATCCTTCTTGGAGATGAGGCCCCGGGGATCAGTGACGTAGTCCTGAAATGCCTCAGACCCCACAATGTCCTTGAGTTTCAGGAACATGTCGAAGAACTTGAGGATCATCTCCACGTTGGACGAGGACTCCACAAGCATGTCCACCATCTGCCGGGCGATCATGCCATTCACCACGTTCCCTGCGGGAAACCTCACATCAGCTCCTCTGTCACAGACCCCCATGGGGCTGGCCCTGCTCTGTGGCCAGGAGCCAAGCCGAACTCCCCAGGACCCACTGTGCTGCCTGCTGCTCCCCAGCCGCCGCCCCACACCCTGTGCTCACTGGGGGCAAGTCCCCTCCTGCGTGAACTGGCTGACCCCATCTTCGTCTACCTCCCCAAATAGATGGGGGAGTTCACTACTTGAGATGAGGCTGGAGGAGGGATGGGCAGGTACCCTGGTCATGACCAATATGGTGCTGGTACAATCTCACTCTTATAACAGGTGTGTGAGTATCTGATGTAAATGGAGGCCCAGACTCATGCAGGGTGATCTCACCACCAAGGGGACAGGGAGGATTGGAACCCAGGGGCTGCAGGACCTCACAGCTCACACCAGCCTCTCGCAAGTCCACTAGAAGCCAGAATATGCCCACCTGAAGGGTGGAGGAAGGCCCCCAAGGGAGGCAGCAGGGAGAGGTGGGGACTGCGCAAATGGGATCTCATACAGTTAGGGCTGGAGAGATGTTAAGGTGTTTGCCTTGCACATGGGTTTGATTCCTGTCGCCCTAGAGAGTCCTCTGAGTCCTGCCAGGAGTGATCCCTGAGCACAGAGCCAGAAGTAAGGCTGAACGCTATTTTGTGTGACCCAAAACCAGAAAAAATTAAATTCTTTAATTAGAAAAAACTTAGGGGGGTGGTAACACCTAGTGATTGCTCAGGGGTTACTCCTGGATCTGCACTCAGGAATTATTCCTGGCAGTGTTCAGGAAACCATATGGGCTGCTGGGGATTGAACCTGTGTCGGCTCCGTGCAAATGCCACTGTACTATCACTCTGGCCTCTACTTTAAAATTTTAAAGTTTTAATTTAATTTCACTCTAGCCCCTAATTTAAATTTTAATTAAGAAGTTAAATAACAAAGGCAGGTGAAGCTTGCTCCAGCTTTTTCCATACATATTTTAATATGATTTTAAAGTTGGTTCAAAGGATGTGAGTTATTTATTGTTAAGCTGTTTAATATGATTTTAAATTAACATAAAAGTTGCAAGAATAGGGGCTGGAGCAATTTTACAGTAGGTGAAGCACACTGCCATGTATGTGGCTAACCTAGGTTAGATCCCCAGCACCCCATACGGTTCCCTGAACCCTGCCAGGAGTGACTCCTTAGCCAGGAGTAAGCCCTGAGCATTGCTGAATGCCTGCCTCCCCCCCTGCCCCCATTAGAAAAACAGTCTAAGAATACTGCAAGGAGTCCCAGACATTTGAAATTTACCAATTACCTACATTTTGCCACATGTGTTTTAATCCCTACCCCCTCACCCCACACACATATATTTTCTCTACACCCAGCAGTGCTCAAGACTACTCCCACTCTGCTTGGGAGAATGCATGGTGCTGGGGAATTGAACTGGGGTTGCAGGCACAGAGGCCAAAAGCCAAAAGGTTAACCCCATATTATCGCTCCAGTACCACCTACACAGATTTCCCATGAAATCATTTGAGAGCAAAATATAGCCAGGAGGCCCCTTGCTCTTAAATATTTCATTAGATGTGTCTCAGAAGACAAGGACAGGGCCAGAGTGATAGTAAAGTGGGTAGGGTGTTTGCCTTGCATACAGCCAACCCAAGTTCAATCCCTGGTATCCCATATGGTCCCCCCCCCCCCCCCAAGCACTGCCAGGAGTAATTCCTGAGTGCAGAGCCAAGAGTAACCCCTGAGCATCGCTGGGTGTGACCTAAAAAGAAAAAAAAAACATCAGAAGACAAGGACAAGTCATACACAACCCTAGTGAGGGTATCAGAAGCAAGAGGTTTCATATGCTTTGATTCAGCTACTTAATCCAGTCCCATTGGTTTTTATCATGGGAGAATGTGGTCACCCACTGTCCCACTTTCAAGAAAAGCTAGAAATCTGATGTTTCGAGGGAACCTTTTTGGCAATGACTAGTTACCAAAGTGTGGAGATGCTGCGGGAGAATTAGTCATTGTAATGTTTTTTTATAATAAAAAGAATTTTAAAGCAAAATCTTTGAACAGAATAAGGTGTGGTTAAAAGACCCCCAGTTCAGCCACACAATGGAAGCCCTATGCAGCCATGTAAAGATGAAGGCTGTCACTGTCACTGTCACTGTCCTCCCGTTGTTCATTGATTTGCTCGAGCAGGCCTAGTAATGTCTCCATTGTGAGACTTGTTGTTACTGTGTTTGGCATATCGAATATGTCATGAGTAGCTTGCCAGGCTTAGCCCTGCGGGCAAGATGCTCTCGGTAGCTTGCCGGGCTCTCCAAGAGGGGCAGAGGAATTGAACCCGGGTCGGTTGGGTCCGCCACATGCAAGGCAAATGCCCTACCACTGTCACTCTATACAAACATCTGTATAAAAAGTCCTCATTGATTAAACTGACTAATTAGCAATATGGGCTGAAGCGATAGCACTGCGAGTAGGGCGTTTGCCTTGCAAGCAGTCAACATGGCAGACCCGAGTTCGATTCCTCCGCCTTTCTCGAAGAGCCCGGCAAGCTACCGAGAGTATCTCGCCTGCACGGCAAAGCCTGGCAAGCTCCCTGTGACATATTCAATATGCCAAACACAGTAACAACAAAGCCTCACAACAGAGACATTACTGGGCCAGCTTGAGCAAATCGATGAATAACGGGAGCACAGTGACAATTAGCAATATATTATGATTGTCTGAAGATAATTGTGTTTGGGGAATATTTGTTAGGCAGTAAGAGCTAGGTGATATATTTAGCAAATAACTATAAAGTACACACAAAAATAAAAGTAGCCAAGTTACCCACCTCATTAAGATTTCTCAGGAAACCAAGCTGATAGATCACAGTCAGGGTCTGCCCCATATCAAATATTCAATAACTGTTTGCTGAGTTTCTCCAGAAACTATTGGCTCTGACATGATATCAGATGGGGGTCAAAGTTTGGGGACTTCTGGGTCTCAGATGGCGCTTCTGAGGCTTTCCTTATCCTGGTGTGTGTGTGGGCAAAATCGCTAATATCTGTGGGCTACTCTCAGCTCTTGTTTGGCACCTAAGGGGCCAAGCCCTCAGGAGATTGCTCCCCACCATGCCTGGGGGACTGTGTGTCTCAAGGAATTGAGTTCAGGACTCCTCTATATAAACTGTGCGTTCAGCCCTTTGAACCATGTCTCCAACCAAATGATTTGCCTTATTTTGTTTCTTTTGTTTTGTGGGGCCAGAAAGCAAACCCCGAGCACCCCACACATACAAGGCAAGTGCTCTATCACTGAGCTATATTCCAGCCTTGTCTGAACTTCAGTAGTGTTCTCCCCTGGCCCCTGCCCACCAGTCCCTTACCTTCTAGAAGTGACAGCAACATCACCACCATGTCCTTCTGGAGATCCAGCAGCTCCTTCAACAGCTCGATCTGGCTGGAGTCCTAGGAAGGTCCAGCCCGGCTATGTGAAGGCGGATGTCTGCTGAGATGCTTCCCCCACACCCAGCAGTTGTGGACCCTCCTCACCCACCCTGCGGGGCCCTTTCACTCCCTTCTTACCTCCGAGGGGAACTGAGTCCACACATGTTCCTCGGAAGCAGGGTAAGGAGCAGAGAGACAAGATTGTGGGGGTGGACTAGCACTTGGGGGGCCAAGCAAGGCAGATAGGTGATGTGTAGGAACAGGGCTGGCAGACAAGGATGACTGGGAGGAGATCGGGGCTTGGGGAGCAGGCACTTAGGGCAGAGAGACAGCAATGGTGCTGGAGAGAGAAATCCAGACTTGGGAAGGGGTGAGAGCTCAGTGCTGGACCTCTGGCTGGTGCTCCACATGTTTGCAGAATGAAATGAGCAATGGAAAACGTGAGCCAGGAGGCAGCCCAAGGAGGAAGCCATGGGCTTTCTGGTAAGTCACTTGGGGAGACTCTGAGCACACTGCCTCCTCTGTCACAGTGCCTTGTGTAAGGTCACTGAAAGTCAAATTTCTGCCCCAGGTGCCCTCCCTCCCCAATCTTTGCTTGGTGCTATGAATGGAGCCCTAGGTCTCATGCAAAACATCTCATTTCCTGTTTGTGTCAGACCGTGCCACATCAAATTGGCAATATTCGGCCATTCTGGATCCGCAGAGTTGTGACTTCATATGGTTCAACCAAAGAAACTAAAGGCGGTGAAAAGATACCAAGTAGGGGCTAGAGCGTAGTACAGTGGGTAGGGCATTTGCCTTGCACACAGCCTTCCCAGGTTCAATTCCCGGCATCCCATATGGTCCCCCAAGCACCGCCAGGAGTAATTCCTGAGTGCAAAGCCAGGAGTAACCCTTGAGTATCGCTGGATGAGACCCAAAAAGAAAAAAAATATATATATATATATATATACACACCAAGTAAACTGGCTGGAGGAAGGCTCCTCTGAGCCCCCTCACTCATCCAAGATCCACTAAGTTCTAGAGTTCCTACAGGTCCAGAGCTCTGCGTTCATAGTCTAAGAATTCAGCATTCGGAATATGAATGGTGGGTGCCTGCAAGTGTTTGCCCACGATTCAGTTCCTAACAGTTCACTCTGGGGAGACGGGACTGACCAATCTTCCAGCCTCCCACCCCTGCTTCCTGAGTAGGTGGATTTAAAACGAGATCTGCCCAATCAGAATTTTGTCCCCACCCACCCCCGCTGGGATTGGTCCAACGCTGGGCATGTGACTCAACAGTCCAAACAGAGAGACTCAAGAGTTATTTTTGAAACTCTGAGGAAAGAGGGGTTTTCTTTGCGGTTGAGGGAAGCCAAAAGCATCATTTTCCCAGACCCTGGGGGAAGGCCTGTTTGAGACTGAAGACGAGTGAAGATAGAATTCTGCTGACATCACTCTAGGCCATGTATCTGCTATGTGAACTGTTACAGGTCTTACGCCCCTAAGCCACCACTCTGCATTGAATTTCTAGCCCTGGACCATGAATTAACTGGATTAGAAATGACAGCATGTGTAATTCTACACATTAAAACACTAACATTTTCTAGAATCTTATGATTACTCCAACAGTCCTTCTTCAAGGGCATGGGCACAGGAAACACAGTCGAAGATCAACTGCTTTCAAGTCAGTTGCCAAATGACAGAGTTACTATCAACCCCTGACAGAATAAAGTAGAAAAAAACCCAAAAAACCTCCTTTGCCAGAGAGGTAGCTCGATGGTAGAGTGTAAGCCTTGTATGTATAGGGACTCCCAGGAGTTGGGGAAAAAACTGTCTCCCTCAACATTCTTCTTGCTGGGGAATTATAATATCCAGAATACTTTACTGCCCTCTGCTGGATTACTCTTTTCTTTTAAAAAAAAAAAAAAAAAAAACTTCCTGTAATAAACACAGATACATTCCTCCGCCTCTCTGGGAGAGCCCGGCAAGTTATTCCCCTGCACAGCAAAGCCTGCCAAGCTACCTGTGACGTATTCAATATGCCAAACACAGTAACAAGTCTCACGATGGAGACGTTACTGGGCCCGCTCGAGCAAATCGATGAACAAGGGGAGGACCGTGACCATGACCGTGACATTTAAGATGTTTTGGATGTGAATGGTGCCCCTTAAACGCTAAGCGCTGGTAAAATGTATATGGTAAACCTGGAATTCGTTAGCCAGAGAAGCAAAACAAAGAAGGTGTTCGTGAAACATTGGCCAGGCAGCAAAAGGGGTGGGATGGTGGGGCAAAGGAGAGCACCAAGGTTCTGCAACTGGAAGATGGGTTCAAAAGGGACCTTACATCATGGATGACTGAGATGGGTCTCATCTGCCGCAGGCAGAATAAAGAAACAAAGCACACCTTCAGCCGAGGTTCTCGGCTCTAGGTGAGATAACCCCCATTCTACGCCCAGGTTGTCTGAATCTGAGAGGGCCAGCATCTTCCAGACTGGTTCCCACCTGGCGGCCAAATCTAGTTTCCTTCCTGATTGGCTCTCTGCTAGACCCCCTCGCCAATCTCCATTGGCTGGTTCCTTAGACACACTCTCATTGGCTGGACGTTCAGCCCGCTAGCCTCGCAACCTCTCCCGATTGGTTGATGTTCTTGCCCCGCTGGCCCGCTCAGATTCAAACAACCCTGGGCCTAGAATAGGGGTGATGCCCAGAAGTAGCTGGAGGTACTGAGGGGCGCTAACCTGAGCAAGCTTCATCATCATGTGGGCAAACACGTGCAGGAATCCCACCACGGCGTCCCAGAGGCGACTGTGTGCCAGGCTCTGCTGGTTCCCGGTGCAGGGGCCCTGCGGGGCAGGGAGAGGGCTGCTGGAGCGCCTGATCGGACTGGAGCAGGGGTGAGGGACAGCCCTTCCGCCCCAACAGGCGGGTCCTACCTGGATATACTCCGTGAGGCTGTTGAACACCTGCTTGGCCACCGACATGGCCTTGGAAAAGTTCCTCTTGCCTTGTTCCTCGATGACCTCCTTGCCAGAGTAATACCAGTAGAAATCGCTGATGGATTCCTAGGGGTGGGTGTGACCGGTGATGAGGGGACTGGGGCCAACTATGGGGCCAACCCAGATCAACACCTGGCACAGTCAACCTTACCTGCAGCCGCAGGAGGTAATCCACCGTGCAGATAATAATGTTAATAGTGGTCGTGTTCCCGGTCTGTGTCCTCAGGTAGTTTTGGAAATCTAGAGAGATGAACCAGGGTTCACTGAGCATGTCCAGGTGTGAGAGGAAGTGGCTGATGGGATGTCCATTCATGGAGACAGCACTTACTGCCCAGCTTCTGCCAGAGGGCATCTCATTCTTTTACTTTTCTTTTTCTTTCTTTTTTTTTTTGTGGGGGTGGAGCTCACTTGGTAATGTTCAGGGTTTGCTCCCAGCTCTATGCTCAGGAATTACTCTTGGTGAGCTCAGGTGACCATATGCAGTTCTGGGGATCAAACCTGGATCAGCCCATGCAAGGCAAACACCATGCTTACTATGGTCCTGCCTCTAATTCTGAATTTCTTTAGTAATTTTGTCAAGCAGTGAAACTGCTATACCCTTATCATGGGCTTTATTTCCTGGGGTTTTCTGCCCTACACGGGTTTAAAGAGTTGGAGAACTTGCCCACTAAACTTGTTCTCGGCATCACAGTCTTAGCTGCACATTAGAATCATTTGGAACTTTTTTTTTTTTTTTGCTTTTTGGGTCACACCCAGCAATGCACAGGGGTTACTCCTGGCTTATGCACTCAAGAATTACTCCTGGAAGTTCTCGGGAAACCATATGGGATGCTGGGATTCAAACCCAGGTTGGCTGCGTGCAAGGCAAACGCTCTACCCGCTGTACTGTCACTCCAGCCCCTGAAACATTTTGTTTTTGTGCTCTGGGGCCACATCTGGAAGTGTTCAGGAGTCACTCTTGGCAGTGCAGAGGGGACCACAGGTGGTTCTAGGTACTCAAACCAGGGTCAGCTGCAAGCAAGGCAAGCACCTTAATCCCTGTATTTTCTCTGTATTCTCTCTGGTCCATCACCTGGAAGGATATTTTAGTAATTCCATTACACAGGATCCTCCAGACTAAGTGACTTAGAACCTTACTTTAATTAACAAAACCTGGGCTTTAGCTTCTTTTAATGTTCCCTGGACCAACCACCAGGCAATTCAGATGAGAACTATGTAATAAACCCCTTTGGGAGAGTTGGTTTCCTGTTTGAAGAACATGCGCTGTGGCAGAGGCTGATAGCTGTGGGCACTGAGTCACAGGCACTTGGGGGTTTATTAGGCCATTCTCTGCTTCAATGTTTGACTGGGGAGTTCCATGGTGAGAATGCAGTAAAGAGTAAGCATTATTCGCGGTTGGTGCATGATGCTGGGAGATCCTGGCAGAATGCTTAGGGTATAATATGGGATACCCAGGGGCCTGGAAGACTCTAGAGGAGAAGCCTGACCTAATCTGGGTGGTCAGGGAAGGCTCCCTGGAGGAGGGACTTCTGAACTAAATCTGAAAGAGAAGCAGGAGTTAGCTGCACACATTCCTGATACTAACTTCAGGCCTGTTATTGAACCCAGGTGGCAGATAACCTGTATCCCCACCCCACACACTCTGTAACTAAGTGTCCCCCATGGGCCCTGCAGTCAGGCCCTGATGTGAAGTTGTGATGCTTTCACATACATTAGGGCTTCCTGGTTGAAGACGTGCTTAGGATGCCTTAGCTTGCTAGCTAGCTCGCTCCTTCCTTCCTTCCTTTCCCTTCCCCCAGCAATGCTAGAGGTTACTCCTGGCACTGTACTCAGGTATTACTCCTGGTGGTGTTCAAGGGACCATATGGGATGCTGGGGATTGAACTCCCGCCAGCCATGTATAAGGCAAATGCCCTCCCTGTCATACTATCACTCCAGCACCTTTTTCTTTTTCTTGTCACACCCAGTGTTGCTCAGGGCTTACTCCTTGCTCTATGCTCAGGGACCATTCATGGCAGATCTTGGGGAGAACCAGATGCAATCAGGAGACAGAAGCTGAGTTGGCTGTGTGCAACGCAAGTACCTTACCTGCTGTACTATCTTCCCAGACCCTCCTTAGCTGTTTGTAAAAGCCTTGAAAGCAGTGCAGAGGTTATGGGATTGTACTTTGGAGCAATAATTCTCCAGAGTTGCATCTGCAACTCCTAGGATTGTGCTAGAAATGCAGGGTCTGGACACCAGCCCTGAACTCCCGCATATGAAACTGGGGTGGGCCCAGAAGTCAGCATTTGAAGAAGATCTCTTCACAGTTTTCAGGCATCCTTCAGTGTCTGGCTGTAGGCCCATTTGCTAAATGACACAATTCTTCAAATCAAGACAATGAAAGAAGCCTTCAGGGAAATCGTTCTAACGTTTAGAAGCTGTCTACTTGCACAGGATGGCTTCTGCAAACCTTGGAAGGTTTTTCCTCTTTCAATTTCTCTTCCCACCTGAACTCCTCTTCCCCCATCTCAAGACCATTGCTAAATACCCATTTTTACCTGGTTTCATGTTATAAATGAAGATTATAGAGCCAGAAACATATTACAGCAGGTAAGGCACTTGCCTTGCATGTGCCTAACACAGGTTTGATCCCCAGCATCCCATATGGTCCCTCAAGCTCCATCAGGAGTGATCCTCAGCACAGAGCCAGAAGAAAGCCTTCAGCACATTATATGTGGACCCCAAACAAAAAAACAAAATAAATGAAGATGATACCCCAATAGTTAAGATTTTATTAGCAAATGGATAGACTTCTTCATCAACCCTATTTTCTACTTCCTTTGCACTAACTTAAACCAGACCATCTATGGGCCTAAATGGCTAACTAGATAGCTTGCTCCTCTGAAAAGAATTCGCAGCTAAAACAGCATCATTTTGCCTCTTTCAAATATAACTGAGTACTCAAGATGTACAAAGTCTGAGGAGCTCTGGACACGTGGCTGGTGGAGAAGTGTGGTAACTGCACTGCAGCACTGTCCTCCCATTATTCATCGATTTCCTCGAGCGGGCACCAGTAACGTCTCACAACAAATTGTGATACTTGTTGTTACTGTTTTTGGAATACTGAATACTGTCATAGGGAGCTTGATAGGCTTTGCTGTGTGGGCAAGATACTCTTGGTAGCTCGCTGGGCTCTCTGAGAGGGGCAGAGGAATCGAACCCAGGTTGGCCATGTCAGCCGCGTGCAAGGCAAACGCCTTACCCACTGTGCTATTGCTCCAGCACTATGTAAAAAAAAATTAAAAGCCAACACTATGGTAAACATGTGATCCAAAATACAATAATTAAATTTAAAAAAAATCACTTGATAAGGAGGTGGGCCAGGAAGGGAAGGAGTTTGGGGAACACTGACACTGGTGGTGGGTTTGGAATTGGAACACTGGGTGCATGAAACTATTATCAACAGTGCTGGAAATCACAGGGCCTACACTGAAAATGGGTCTACGTTAAATCTAAGATTGGAAAGGTACGTCAAATAGTATGTGATTGCCAGGACAGAGTGGTAGTATAATAGGTAGGGCGTTTGCCTTGCACGCAACCAACCTGAGTTTAGTCCTTGGCATCCCATATGGTCCCCAGAGCCCTGCCAGGAGTAAGTCCTAAGCACCACTGGATGTGATCTCCCCACCAAAAAAATTTATGTGATTGGGTTAGCTAATGAATTCATGAATTTGGGCAGAAAATTTGCTGACAATTTTGGTGAAAGAGAAAAAAATTCCCCCCTTGTAAGATCAATCTCATTTCTCAAAATTCAAAGGCTCAAGAAACAAAAGTTCATTAAAAATCCCCCAGTTGTTGCAGTCTCATGGGAAGGGGGACAGTACCAGCTCGTTCTTCACACCCTACCGAGGTCACGAGTGGCCCCCCACGAGTGGCTCTCTGGCACGGCCATGGCTCAGAGGCAAAAGAACTTAGTCCAGAGCCCAGAAGCTTGCGGCAGAAAAGTGAATGGACCATGCGTTAAACTATGGCGCCATGCCTCCCCAGGAGGGAAAGGGTGTTGCTTCCTTCCGCCTTCCCCCCCCCCCCGCCCCCCCCCCCCCAGCAGCAAGGTGGCTGCCGCCTCAGAGCTTATAAGAAAGCCAGGTATGAGCTGGCAATGACGGGGCAACTGCAGTCTCATGGGAAGTGGGGCAGTACCGGCTCATCCTTCACGCTCTATCGAGGTCACAAGATGCCCCTCACGAGCGGCTCTCTGGCACAGCCATAACACCAGACGCACAGAAACCAATCTCGTAATTATCTGGCTCTTTGCAGAAATCAAAAATTACGGCTGTGTGACATTATATGATTCTCATAACCAGCTATAGAAAACAAAGTATTTCACAATGCCTTTTCAGCAATTCTGATTGTTGGGGGGGGGGGGGGATTCTAAACAATAATGGTGCATCTTTTGTCGAAGTAATGAATGTAATCAATGTAGAAAAGAGTTAAGTAGAAATCATCTGCCTCACAGGCATTGGGAGGGGGAGTATATTGAGGTTCTTGGTGGTGAAAAATGAGTACTGGTGAAGGGAAAGGTGTTTGATCATGGTATGATGGAGACTTAAACCTGAAAGCTTAGTAACTTTTCCCACAGTGATTCAGTAAATAAATATAAGAAGAAAAATAAATAAAATTATGAAGAAAAATAAAATTAAGGTGGAGTTCATGCCCAATTCAATCAGCTAATCAGTGGCTGAATAAATAGCAGTAATCCTACATAAAAAAAAATCCCCCAGTTGTTGTCTGGAGAAACAGTATAAGGATTAAAGCACTTGGATTAAGACACTTGTTTGCATGTGGCCGGCCCTGGTTGAATTTCTGGCACTGCATATGGTCCTCTGAGCACTATCAGGAATTGTCCATGAGCATCAAGCAAGGAGTAGCTCCTGAGAACCACCAAATGTGGATCCCTGCCCCCCCCCCAATAAAACCCTCCAAGACAGATTCCACCTGAGATAAAATTCAAGAAAGCAAACCTTCGTTACCTGGCACCAGGGTACCTAAGCAGGTGGACTCCAGAACTAGGACACAAAAGCTTTTGCTAATGCAAAGCAATAGGTTATATAAGCTCTTTTAAGAGTGAGGTGAAAAGATATTCACCTATTTGTTACCTTAGAAAACACTAGCCTGGAGCTGGAGCAATAGCACAGCCGGTAGGGTGTTTGCCTTGCACGTGGCTGACCCGGGTTCGATTCCCAGCATCCCATATGGTTCCCTGAGCACCGCCAGGGGTAATTCCTGAGTGCAGAGCCAGGAGTAACCCCTGTGCATTGCCAGGTGTGACCCAAAAAGCAAAAAAAAAAAAAAAAAAACACTGGCCTGGTGGTGGGAAATGTGCACTGGTGAAGGGCTGGGTGTTAGAACATTGTATGACTAAACTTAATCACGAACAACTTTCTAACTGAATATTTCATGGTGATTCAATAAAAAATTTTTAAAAAACAAGAGCGAGAGAGAGCGAGAGAGAGAGCGAGAGAGAGAGAGAGAGAACACTGACAAAGAGGTTAAGAAAGTTCAAAGGCTAGAACGCCAATTCTTGTCATGAATGTTCATTTCTGGGCAACACAATGAATGCTCATTGTGGTTTTATAATCACCTGCTGAGCACTAAAACCACAAGCCATAGACTACCTGTTTGCTGTAGAAAATGATGCCGACAACGGGATGAGTGTTGGAGGTGCAAGCTCTGTCCCTTTCATGTCAGCACTCTGTGTGCTACCAGAGGTTACACTTTCTCCCTCGAGGTGAGCTGAAGTCGCTGTGTCACTCGGGCTTTGGGGAAATGGTCTCAACCCGACCAAAGCTGGGGAAACTCGGGTTTGAACTCTGAAGGAGTCTGCCGGCCTTCCTGAGGCCAACATGGGTTGGATTTCAGGGCTGGCCTGTTTAGGGGACACAGCTGGCAGTTCTTGGGGACTGCACTTGACTCAGAGACCAACTGGTGCTGAGATCAAACCTAATCTTCCACGTGCAAAACATGCACATGCATCCTTTCAGTTTCGCTGGCCCTAGCAAAGTAGTTCATAAGCAAACTTTAAGATGGAGTTTTCAAAGATTCCTTTTCCAGTGTTAAGCAATTTTAGCTTTGGGGCTGCACTCATAGAGCTCAGGGGTGCTCCCAATGGGCAGGGGACTGAACCTGGGGCTCCTGCACATGCTCCAACCCACCCTGGACCATTTCCCTTCTGCCTACTCTGCAATGCAGAACTGGCAGGGGAGATAGTGCTGCTGTTAGGGCGCATGCGTAGCGTGGGTCTGATCCCCAAACACTACTGGGCGTGACCTAGAGGTCTCAGAAAAATGGCAGGAAGACCTGGGTGTCCCCAGCTCTGCAGGGCCTAAGCAGAAGCAGCACCACATTCTCAGGCATTTGCATGGAAATCCCGGCCTCTTGGCTGAGAATCTCTGATGGGGACCCTAGGCCTCCTGAACAGGACTCGGGGGCTCCTCCCCCCCAAAGAAATAATGATGATGATGATGATGAAGATTACCTCCCTAGACCCAAAGTAAAGTAATTCACCACAGTTTTTGTTTTTTAAGTTTTTGAGTCACACCAGGTGATGCTCAGGGGTTACTCCTGGCTCTGTACACAAGAATTACCCCTGCTGGGGGCTCAGGGGACCATACGGAGTGCTGGGGATCAATCCCTGTGCAAGGAAAATATCCTACCCACTGAACTATCTCTCTGGGTCCAGGAATACACCACATTTTACCAAACTTCGGTAGTCTTTGCAGAATGGTCGTAGAAAATTACAGGGGCTAACAGGTTGTTTGGGCAAAGTGATTTGGGGCCAAATTATTTTTTGTCAGATTGCTTTTGAGAACATGTGCTAAGAGAAGGTGAAAGTGAAGCAAAGTGGATAGATTCTAGACACGGGGAGAGGTGCAGGAAGGAGGCTGACACGCTTGACACTGGCTCAAGTCAAGGACGGAGACACGAGGGTCAAGGACAATGATCCGGGGAGTGGAACACCCGACCACCTACCCCAAGCCTCGACCTCATTTCCGCCCAGCGCACCCCTCCTCCTCACCATTATTGTGCCCCTCACAGAGCAACTGCAGGAATCGGAACAAGTCTTGGGTGAATTCATCATCTGCCATCACCTTCTCTCCTGGGTGGAAGATGGGGACAGGGCCCAGAAGGGATGAGACGCGCCAGGACACAGCCCACACATGCACCCTGCCCATGCACACGGCACACGCATGCGCAAGGGAGAGGGGCGCGGGGAGGGGCAGCCGCCACTTCCAAGACACTGTGAGGACCACCGGCATCCAAGCCAACAGGGGGTCCTGACTTCTGTCCTTGACAGAAGCAGATGGGGCTCTGAAGGGCCCTGAGTCAGGAGCTGGTCCTCAAGTGTCTTTACATCAGTGTTCCTCTGATGTTCTCATTCATGTGATGTCCAGGGGTCTGCAGACCCAGCAAAGGATACGGCAACTGGTACCTCATACAGCTCCCCTCCCCGGCCGCAGGGTTAATGAATTACTGGGTTGTGGGGTCACTTCCACACAAAGGCTTTGAGCAGGGAGATTGGGCTGGGAAAAGGAACAGGACGCCAGCTGATTGGCTCAGATGCCCTGAAAGCAGCCAACCCTGAAGCAGCAGAGGGAGGCCCCTGAACATGGGCCAACCAGAGCAGGCATCTGAAAGAAGCCAATCCTGTTGGGTGGGAAGGGAGGGGTGGGAAAGGAAAGGGAAGCTAGACAGTGAATGGGCCAATCAGAGCAGGCAAGGAGGAGGCAGGCACACCAATCAGAGTGGATGCTGGAGGCAGCCAATCCGGTTGGATGGGAGCCACAGGCCCGGCCAATCAGAGGTCCAGGCGCAGTGGGCAGGGTAGGAGAGTGGGGATCACCCAATCCCAAGACTGCGAATCTGGGTCTGGAAGCCCAAGAACATCCCGGTGGAGAGAGGTCTCTGGCATCTTCTATGGATGCTACAACTATCCACATGGGGAAACTGAAGTTTATTCACAGTCCCGACCGAATCTTGGTCTCTGGAACCCTGAGCTCCTGTGGGTATGATGCACCCACCTGAGAGTTCCTCCCTCCCCTGGATGTCCCAGATCCTCAGCCCACAGGAGGAGGGGCGGTTGGGGGTTAGAGGGAAGGGGAAGTTGCAAAGCAAAGAGGATGGGCTGGGGGAATTACCGTTCTGGCGGTTGATGACTGGGGCAGCCAACAGGATGGGAGGAGGAAGCAGGAGAAAAAGAGGGAGAAAGAGAGACAGAAGGAGACAGACAGGAAACACACAATGACAGGGTCGGGGACAAAGACAGACGCAGAGACAACCCACAGTGAGAGAGAAAGACGGCCACAGGGGAAGGGACACAGAAGGAAGAGAATAGGGAAGGAGAGTCCAGCGGGAGGAGGAACAGAGAGATGGACAGAAGGAGGTGGAGAGGCAAGAGGCAAGGATGAGGGCAGAAGGGTTAGACACGTCACAACACGGCAAAGAGGAGACTCCATTAATCCGGATTAGGCACATTAATAAGAGAACAGCAACCGGGGCAGGGTGGAGGATGGGGATACTTGGGCATGTGGGGGGGGGAGGGGGGCGGTCTACGTGGGGAGGCTGAAGAGAACAGGACTACAGACACCCCCACCCCCACCCCTGGTAGGAACCACAGGAACAGGACTGGAGCAAGGGGCTGGACTGGGGACCACTGAGTGGGGGAGGGTGCTCTGGACGTCCTCAGGGAGAAGGGAGATCTTGAAGGCAAGGGCAATGTTTGCGGGGGTAGGGGTGAGGGTGGGGGGGGGATCCTGCAGGAAGAGGATGGCCCCAGGAGAGGGAAGCCCAAGACAGGGCTCACCAGTTCCATCCTCGTTCACCATGCCCAGCCCCTCTGCCTTGTTCTGTCTCTCGAAGGCATTGAGATCCAGGACGCTGAGTGAAAGAAAAGAGGGAGTGGGGCCGGAGAGATAGTACAGAAGGTAAGGGGCTGGCCTTGCATGCTGCTGGCCTGGGTTCCATCCCCAGCATCCCAGATGGCCCTTGAACACCACTAGAAGTGATCCCTGAGCACAGACCCAGGAGTAAGCCCTAAGCACTGCTTAGTGTGACCCACAAATGGAAAAAAAAAAAAAAAGGAAATACTGAAGCAACAGTGTGGTGAGTAAAGGCACTTGCCTCGCATGTAGCCAATTTAGGTTCAATCGCCAGCAACCCATCCAGTCCCCCAAACCTGCCAGGAGTAATCCCTGAGTGAAGAGCCAGGAGTAAGCCCTGAACACTGCTACAGGTGGCCCCAGAAAAAAACACAAATAATGATTAAAAAAAATAAAAGAAGAAATTGGTGCCAGAGAGAATAGCACAGTGGGTAAAGCTCCTGCTGACTCAGACTCTATCCCCAGCACCCCACAAGGTCCCCTGATCACATCCAGGAGTGATCCCTGAGCACAGAGCCAGGAGTAAGTCCTGAGCACAGCCAGGTATAGCTCCCAAACTAAAATCATGGAGGAAAAAAAAAAGTGGAGGTGGGGAGGAGGTGTAATTAGGCATCGGCCCTCCTCTCTTCTAGGGTCTGCGTCCCCATCTGGAGGTAGGGTGGGGGCCAGGGGAGATGCAGGAGGGAGCTGACATGAAGAGGAGGCAAAAGGAGCAACAGCAGGAGGTGAGACAGCACTGAGGAAGAAAGGCAGGGCTGGGACGAGAAATGTGCACAAGAGGGAGAATCAGAACCAGGAAGCTGTCGATGCTCCAGAGGCTTCAAGAACAAAGGAGATGGGAGGAGAAGTGACAGAAACAGGGGTTCGGTGACGTCCCCAACCCAGGTGACCCTTCCAGTCGCAGCTATCTGAATCTTCCTCCTGAGAGCCTGGGGTACTGTCTGCCTCCCCCGTGCCATCGCATGACTGCATGTGAGCAGCAGTACGGTCCCTGCTTCAGGGGCGGGGCTGAGCCGGCCTCTGGTTCCCCGGCACCAAGAGTGCAGACCCGGAAGTAGAAGTGGTCCCCGCAGAGGGGCACAGCCCCAGGCACATAGACCATCACCCACCTGCATGTCTGCATCAGCGCCTGGATGCTCTGGAAGAAGCCCACCTCCTTCTTGTCCTTCAGATAATCCAACATTTTCTGCAGAGGGCGGGGGGGGGGATCTCGAGTCACACAGGAACTGAACCCCCGTGCTGCCCCACCCCGCCCTTCTTCCAAGTCCCTCTGTCTGTCTGTTACCTGCTGCACCTCCGCATTGCCCCCATTTAGGATGGAGATCCCCAGCTTCAGGGTGGAGGACACCATGGCGCCTGTCTCTCCTGGAAGAGGCGTTAGATGTTAGATTAGACAGCAAATCTGCGGTGTTCTCTACCCACCATGCGTGGGGGTCAGGGGTCGGCTACCATGGCAAGCATGAACACGGGTGAAGCTGCAAGGCAAGCATGGGAGGGAGGGTGGGGGCGGGGGAAGAGGGCAACGCATAGGCACATGGGGTGTGGGAGAGCCCCCCACCAAGCCAGAAGGGGTATGGACGGTAAGGGTGAGGGGAGGAGAGGGCAAGACCCCGGAAACCAGCCCACCTTTGCAGGCACTGATCATCTGGAGCACCATCTCGGCTGCCCCGCGGTTGTGCAGCCGTGCCTGCTGGTACAGGAGCCTCTGCTTCTCCATCTCCTTCTCCTGCCAGAGCCAGGCACGAGGGGCAAGTGAATCCAGGCCCCCGCTGCCTGCCTTCGCCCCCACGGCCTCTCATCGCCCAGCCATGCCCTTCCCACTGCAGACACATCTGCTGCTTCCAGCTCCTGCCAGCCACTGAGACCCAATTTCCTCCTTTCCCCTCATGTGGAGCATGGTGTGGTATGATCTGGAGCCCATGGACCTCCAAGGGGTCACAGAAGAAAATCCAGGAGGTTGGGGTAGGGCGGAAGAAAGTTCTATATGTATGTGTCCCATTCACTTCATTGAAAAGAGTATTTCCTTCATTGTGGACCAAAGCCCCACACAGTCACATCTGAGGACAATCCACAGCTCATCATTGTTTATCTACTACCTTAGTTAAGAGCCCACAGTAGATTCATAAAGTACAGATATCACCACCACAACTTCCTGAAACAATAGCGTTACTTCAATACGATGCTTCCTGCTCTGGGAATTCAGTTTAGACATTTAAAAACATGATTCGGGACTAGAGAGATCGCTCCATGCACAGAGCATGTGGGAGACCCAGGGGTGATTCTGTCACCACTTGATCCTTCAGCACTTGGGAAGTGACCTGAGGACAGAGCTAGGAGTTACCCCCAGGCCCCACTGGGTACGGCTCCAAATAAAACCAATAAAAATTTACATGATTCTGAGAAGGCTTCAGAAGATGCTAAAAGGGGACCTGGCACCAAAAAGATGAAGAAATCCAGGGAAAGTACAGTAAGGCACTTGCCTAGCACGCAGCCAAGCTGTGTTTGACCCCTAGCACTGCATTTGGCCTCCAGAACTCTGCCAGGAGTGACCACTGAGCTCAGAGGCAGGAGTACACCTTGGGTCTGAGAACTTCTAGGTATAAGCCTCATCTCCCCTAAATAAAAACTCAGAGGGGCTGGAGTGATAGCACAGCAGGGAGGGCATTTGCCTTGTACGCGGCCGACCCGGCTTCAATTCCTAGCATCCCATATGGTCCCCTGAGCACCACCAGAAGTAATTCCTGAGTGCAGAGCCAGGAGTAACCCCTGTGCATTGCTGGGTATGACCCAAAAAGAAAAAAAAGGAAGAAAAACTCAGGGAGATGATCAACCAGAGATGTAGCTAACTGATACAGCACAAGCCTGGGATACAAGAGACCTGGGTTCAATCCCCAACACTGGGGTGGGGGTGGGGAGAATGTCAGGCTTTCTGTTAGCTCTAAAGAGTGAATAGCCAGCTCTTTCTAACTGTCTTTGTTTGTACTATTCCTTCCACATGGAACTTCTTTCGCCCCTTCTTCAAGTGGTACCCACTTCTTTCATCTATCCGTTCTGGCACCCCTTCTTCTGAGACGCCCTCCCTGACTCCTCTCCCTGCAGGCTGGTGCTCTGCTTGGCTCCCCAGTTCCTCTGCCTAAGTGGCCTCCATCCTACTGACCATGAGTGCTCAGTGCTGCTACTGCAGCTGATGGATCATCTACCCCTGGGACTGACTGGGAGGGGAAGGCTGTGTCCCCAGTGCCAGGCCAGCCCAGAGCACTGCTCTGCGATCCCATGCTGGGTGGTAGGGATGGTCCCACTTACCTCGAAGGAAACCTCAGACTCCTCCTCTTCAGCCTCCACACTTTCCCCTCCTTCCTCCATGTGGCAGCTCTGAGAATGACACAGGTTAGGAATGTAGGTGAACGGGGGGGGGGGGGGGGGGGGACACCCATTCACGCCAAGTCCTTGGAGCAAACCGGAACAGCAGGGTGTGCTAGAGAACCCATCGGGGACCAAGGCAGGGTCTTACCTTCGCCATGATATCGGCATAAGCCATGTACAAGTAATCCTCTTCCAGTTTGCTGAGGAAGGAAGTGGGGAAGACAGTCAGGACCAAGACTGGACCAAGGGCCTCCCCTGCCCCTTCCCAGCTGGCCACTAACAACGGCGTGTTTCAGATGGGGGCCAAATGTCCGGTGCCTGAGTGGCAGGTGATCAAGGCTGAACCAATAAGAACTATTTACTTGACCAAAGATTAGGTTGGAAAAGGTCATGTGACCACATGGGCCCCGTGAAGTTTATTGTGGGAGTTCTGCCCCATCTCCTGCCACAGGGGGCTGCCTTTCCTCTCGCTAAACAGCCCTGAGGGAACACTGGGGCCATCTTGCTGCCTGCTGGCTCTCTCGACAACAGTCACCAGTAATGACAACGCCAGTCAGACCCGAAGGAGGGGTGGCCCACGCCCGCTGAGTGTTTAACCTGTTGGGTCTGTTTTCTCAGCGTTCCTCAAAACCTTTTTCCCATCTGCACACCAGCTGGCTGACCAGCAGCTATGACCAAGGCCGCAGACTTGTGGTTTTCCACCTTTTCACAACAGCAGATAGGCAGTGGTTGAAGTGCTTTATGTGACTCAACCAACATCCTCACAGTAACACTAGTATTTAGTAATGCTAGTATTCATTCCCAGCCCTGTTTTACAGAGAAGAGGGAGGCACAGTGACCCTCCTCAGCCAGGGTCACACAGCCTGCACTGGGACTCAATCCTGGGCAGTCTCACTCAGAGTCGGGGGCTGGGAAATCTGGAGAATCAACTTCCCCCATGTCCCTGCAGCCCCTGGGCCTGTGGTTAGAATTCTGGCTAATGGGACATAGGCCGAAGCCACTAGGGACCGTTTCCTCCCAGGATAGAGACAGGGGCCATCTTTGCACCTTTCTGCCTGCCACGAGGTTGCATCTGGGTGGTCAGTTCCCATCCTGTGCCCACAAGACACAGTTCCAAAGGGCTGTGTAGAAAGCGAGATGAGTCAGAGGCCCTGGCAGAGCCTGTGTGTGCCCAGCCATGTGCCCAGCTGGCTGACGTCAGGCCACTGGAGCAATGGAAACCCCGGTGCCTCTTCTCCCGGGCCCCAGACGGGGTGGGCACAGTATCTGGTGTGCAGCCCAGAGATCCAGTGAGAGAATGTGGAGGTCAAGAGCCCAGCAGGTGCCATGCACATAATAAGCGGTTGTAAAGGGGCGCCTGTTCTCAGGGCCCACAGCGCAGCCTTATTACTGGTATTTATCCCTCAGCGTGTCATTAGCTCTGTGGCGCCTGTGTGTGACTGAGGGGAAAGCTCCCTTTCTCACGGCCACTTGTTGGAAAGTAATCTTAATAGCCTCATTACCCTCGAATCAGACTGGCTTTGTCTGAGCCAGCTTCTCCCGCTTTCCAGGCCAGCCGGAGTCCATCTCCCCTAGCACAGGCATTGCCCTGACAAAGTGCTTCACCCACAGAGGGGCCGGGAACCTGCGCCAATAAAGGGCCCACAGTGGGGGCAGGGGGGTGTCCCTGGAGAGGGGAGCAGAGGAAGTGCCCTCACCTCTTTTCCGTCAGGGCGGTGCGGCTGAAGTGCAGAACCAGCTGGTGCAGGGGGTCTGGCTTCTTCTTCTCCTCTACCTCCTCCTCCTCCTCCTCCTTCTCCCCGGCTTTCTGCAGGGGCGGGGGTTGGGGGAGAGAGATGAGGCCTTGGGGAGGGGTTCCAGAATCCCCTCCTGTTTGTGACCCCAGAGCTGGTGAGGTTTCCTTTCCTCCCCACCCCACCCCCACCCCCCACTCTGCATCCCTGCCTGCTTCTGCCCGAGCCTTGGTCCTGGGTGTGAAGGGGGCTCCCCACCGTGGCTACCCGCCCGCCCCGTGCCTGCCCCAGCTCACAGAGAGATCATCTATCATGCGGTCCTCAAAGCCGTGGTCTTCGGTCAGAATCCACGAAGCCTTGTAGCTCTCCAGAAACATGTTGCATGCCCGGTGCCTGCCAGGCAAAGGCATGGGCTGTCTCTCTGGCTCCTCACCACCCCCCCGGGCGACCTCCCCCCACTCTTAAGCTGTCCACATGTGTGGGTCCTCCCCCTTCCCTCCTCCCCAGCCGCCCCTTGCCTGTGTCTGGCTCCCCTCCTCCCTCCTGGGGGACTTACGTGGGCAGGTTGTACAGGGGTGTCATGCGGAAACACGCAACCACGGCCCTCCGACGCTGCTTGGACAGGAGCTTATGCCACACGGCCTTCTTGGACTTGTAAGGGTGCTCAGTCTGTTGGCGAGACAGTCGCTCATGCCCCCAGACTCTGGGCCTGGCCTGAATCCCATCCTCCGCCCATCCGGGACCAGGTTCAAGTTCAGGCTCGACTCCCAGGGTGGACATGGCCTTTTCTCTAACTGGGCTCGGTTTTCAGGCTTAAGTTCTCTACCAGGCCAATCCTCAAACTCTCCCAAGACCCTGGCCCCAGACTCAAGGCATTGCCACCAGATCAGCCCCTGCCACTCTGAGCCCTGTCCGGTCCCACGCACCTGCTCCAGATGATAAAGCACCGCAGACACTTCCTGGACTCTGCGCACGATCTTCTCAGGATCGTCAGCGTCTTCCTCCCGGCCCGGGACACCCCGGTATAGTGCCATCTGCCAGCGCAGAGACGGCGAGCCCTCGACCTGCATGGACACAGGGGCTCAGGGCTCCACGCTGCCACCTTCCAGTCCCTCGGTGGGGTTTCTTGGAGGGCCCCTGTCCTGCCAGCCCCCACTTCCAGGGTGCTGGATATTTTTTGGGAAGGGTGTGGTGGGGGGTTAAGTCTAGGTTTGTCTTTCTTTCGGGCCACACCCAGAGAGAGTCAGAGCTCACTCCTGGCTCTGTGCTCTGGAATCACTCCTGGCAGGCTCAGAGGATGGGATGGGATGCTGAGGATCGAACCCGGGTCAGCCACATGCAAGGCAGATAACCTCCTCACTAGGCTACCACTCAGGTCCCTGGGTCTGTGGTTCCACGCCAGGTAACAGGGCTCAAACGGCAGCTTCCATGCAGATGTGAGCACATACCTTTGCCTGACAGTGGAGGTTGTTGTGCAGGAACTCCCGGACCTCCTCATCCGTGTCTTTCTGGGGGGACAGGGCCAGGCAGGGTCACCCGAGGCCCGTGTCCTCTGGGCTCACAACCCCTTCCTTCTGGGTGCTCCCTCCAAGTACCAACCCCACCCCCTAAGCTGGTGTGAGTTCTGCTGATGAGGACGCGTCCTGCTGGAGACAGGGAGAACTTGGGGGGGGGGGAGTGTGAGGAGAGATCCCCATAGGTCAGAGGGGGCTGTGGGGTCCAGCTGGGGCTGGAAATAAGCAGGGGGGTGAAATTCGGAACTGGTGAAGGGGTCATCTGGAGGATTCAGGCCCTTCAGGTTATGGGTGAGGGTTATGTGTAGGCCCAAGAGAGGGAGTCTTCAGGGGGTGCTCCTTAGGGTCCCAGGGGAAGGATTATTGAGGATGAGGTTGAGGGGTCTGAGGTGCCCTGGGGGAGATCACTTGCTAGGTCCTAGGAGGAGCTTGAAGTCCTGCAGGAGAAAGCCACTGAGGTTTGGGATGCCAAGATCCCGGTGGTACAGAACCCCCCGGGCAGGACTCTGGGATGGCTGCCTGGCCCCTGAGGCTGCTGAGAATCAGGGGAAGGCTATTCCCTCTACTGGGGTAAGCAGGTTCCTGGGATGTTGCCATGGGGCTCCCCAGGGGGTGAAAGGCTCGGGGCATTGTCAGTGGAGCCCCAGGATCCGAGAGAGCTGAGTTTTGTGTGTGGTCCTGGGCAGGGCAGAGCTCCTGGGGGCCCCAGGGTGCTCAATGCATCACTGAGAGTCTTTGGGGCTCCGTTTGGTGTCCACAGAGCAGGCGGGTGGGGAAGGCAATAGTGTCTTGGCTCTGTGGAGACCAGAGGAAGGCCAGTGAGACTGTGAGGAACACAGGGGAGTCCTGGGGACTTGGGGGAGGTCCTGGTGGAGGTTCAGAGATGACTCTCAGGTCATGGGGGGTTTGTCGTAGTTTTGGGGGGAGGATGTTCAGTAGGTCCCTGAGAGTTCACTGTGGGGTCTGGAGGGGGGCAAGGGGTCTAGCAGCATCTTGCATGAGGTCCTGGGAATCCTGGGGAAAAGCTCAAGGAGTCTTAGGGGGCCCAGCAAGGCCTTGGGGTCCTGGGAGTTGAGTGGGGTGCCCGAGGCTCGAGGGGGCAAGACAGCACCAGGGCGTAGCGGGTCTTGGCCATGGTGATAAGCTCCTGGTCGGTGGGCGCACACATGTTGAGGCCAATGGGCAGCATCTTCTTGAGCGTGGCCACGATCAGTGACGTCTGCACGGAGTAGCGGTCGCCACGGCGCTTCTTCTTGGTGCGTTCCTGGTCCGAGCCACCCGACTGCGGGGACAGAGGGCTCAGCCTGCAGCCACTGCCCACACCCCAGCCCCATCCGGATGTCCCCCACCCCGCCCCCGCCTCAGCTTCCACTCCCAACCTGGGCCCCAGCCACTCCTGGTCCCAAAGGCCCAGCTTAGACCCTCAAACTCTTCTGAATGGGTCCAAATTCCAGGCTCTTCTCCGATCCCAAAGATCTTCTCCCAGCAGCCCCGCCACCCACCCCCATGTCCCTACAACCCCCATGCCATGCACAAACCCACACTTCATATTCCAAGACCAAGACCCCAAGAAAGAAGTACAGAGGCAGAGCCGGAAAGGTTTCCCAAGAGTCAAGAGTGATTGAAAGAAAAAGAGAAACTGAGAGACGGAGATGGTCGAGGAGACAGAAGAGGCAAGAGAGTTCCAGAAAGATCTGGCAGCAGAAACACGGGGCACAGAGTCCCACAGCCGTACTCTGGAGCTTGGCGGTGCAGACCCCCTGGCCAGGGCCACCCCTGCCATGCCTTGACAAGCCCCGGTGACAAGCTTCGGCCAGAGCCACACCACGCGGGCACACAGGCTGGGGCACACCCTGGGTGCCAGGCACGCTGAGGTCACGCATGCAGCACCGCTGAGTGTATCGGCCGCAGCCCAGCGCCCACTGAGGTTCAAGAGGACAAGACACTTGGCCAAGGTCACAGGCCAGCTGCCAAGGGTCAGGACTCAAACTCAAGACTGATTCCAGAACCCAACCATGCGCCACGGGGACACCCAGAAGCTCGATGCTGGGAGAGTCCAGAGGTCTTTTTTTTTCTTTTTTTTTTAACAACAGTTAAAAAAAAATTAAAATTCCTCAAAGCTGAGGGTCAGGAAGGAAATGGGATGGTGGGGCAGGGGGGGTCAGTGAGGAAGAGAAAGAGGATGGGAACTCGAGATGGGAAGGGGCAGGGGGTGGGAATTTTCTGGGTTTGAGGGAGAAGAGGGTTCGAGCCAAGAGCCATGCGGAAGGTTCCAGGCATGGGGCTGACCTGTACGTCTCCCGCCTGCTTCGCCGGGTTGCAGACAGAGACAAGAAGGGTTACCCCAGACCTCCGAGAACCCCCGCGCCTCACTCCCCCACCCCAGTAGACATCCCCTCATGGGGTCAGAGGGTCCCTGCAGAGGGAGTTTCTGAGGATGGTTAGGGGAGAGGAAAAGAGGGACCAGGGCTAGTACAGGGCATAGGGGAGAAATGGTGGCGGGGAGGACAGTTAGGGGAGGAGGGTGAGGACGTGGGGGAACAAGGAAGCTGCAGCAAGGAAGGGGAAAGGGAGGAGGGACCCAGCAGGGAGGACTTGGGGGAAGGAAGAGGCCACTGGGGCCAGGGGGAGCCCAAGATTGCCCCCCTGCCGCCCCAGTGCAGGACAAAATGCCCACCTTGGCCATCTTGCTCTTGTTGTCAGCTGTCAGGAATGACATATTGTTGATCTCGTTCTGCACCACAAAGTTCTGCTCCTCGCGCTTGAAGTTCTGCAGGGAGCAGGGTCGAGGGGGTCAAGCAGGGTCGGAGAAAGGGCGGCTGGGCACTGGAGGAGGGGCGGCACTCACATGGGACTTGGACCAGTAGATGAAGATCTCTCCCACCGTCCTGAACAGCTCCTCAGCATTGGGGTTGGGCTCTGTCAGCCAGTGTGCCCTGGGTGGTGGCAGAGGGGCTGGTGAGGGCTGGGGACTCCAGAAGACGGGCCCCTGCGAGCGCTCTCTGAGCAGGAGACATCAAGGGCACCGGGAGATGCCAGTGGAAGGGAGATTTCTGAGGTGACCCGGCCACCCCCATGATGCCATGGTTAGAATGCTGCTTTCTTTCTGCTCCCCCAACCTGCAGGAGGAGGTGTGGTATGCAGAGATGGCTGTCACCAGCAGCCACATCTGGGTAACCCCACCCCACTCCTAAAAGAATCAGGCTTCCAGAGTCGAAGCCAGAGTACAGTGGGCTGGACATTTTTCTGGCATGCGGCCAACCCAGGCTCCATTCCCTGCATCCCTTATGGTCTCCCGGGCCCCTCCAGGAGTGATCCTTGAGCACTGCTGGGTGTGGTCTAAAAATAAAACTAAAGAAAAGAATGTTGGGTTCTCCTGAGAATTCCTGGCCCCCCTCCTCCTGACTGCCAGATCACCAACTCTTTGGGTCTGTAAACAGGACACCACAGAGATTTCTGTTGTTTTTTTGGGGGGGGTTGTGTTTCGGGCCACCTGCTTCCATCAAAAAGGAGAAACAATGAAGTTCATAGGGCTAGAAGGAAACGAAGATTCCCCCCAGACAATATTGCATGTAAAACATAAAAATAAATCAAATATGAGCAATAATACAGCAGGGAAGGCATTTGCCTTTCATACAGCTGACTAGGGTTCGATTCCCAGCATCCCATATGGTCTCCTGAGCACCTCCAGGAGTGATTCTTGAGCACAGAGCCAGAAATAATCCCTGAGAGCTGCTGGTGTAGCCCAAAATTTAAAAGAAAAAAAAAGGAAAAGAAAAAAAAAGAGTTCCAGAAAGTATCTAACCCAAGGTATGTGGCCAGGGCAAGCCAACAGTTACTGGAGCATAGTTCACTTTTTTTTTTCTTTTTGGGTCACACCCAGCAATGCACAGGGGTTACTCCTGGCTCTGCACTCAGGAATTACCCCTGGCGGTGCTCAGGGGACCATATAGGAGCTGGGAATCGAGCCCAGGTTGGTTGCGTGCAAGGCAAACGCCCTACCCACTGTGCTATTGCTCCAGCCCCTGGAGCATAGTTTTCTATGCAGCTGAGGGCTGTGCAGTTTCCCTGGAGGGGTAAGCTAGCAGCTGCGCGGAGCCACTGTTTCCCTCTCTGTGCCCTCAGCGGACACAGCTTCTGAAGTCCTAGTGAGCCCCAAAGTCTTTTCTACCCAGGCTGGAGCTTAGAATTGAAACTATCCTATCCTGGGATGAGGCTGCACCAGGAAGTTTCTGGAGCAGGGACTGGAACCATAGTACAGCAGGGAGGGTGCTAGCCAGCCTGGGCTGGACCCCCAGCTTCCTATATGGTCCCCTGAGCACTGCCAGGAGTAATTCCTGAGTGCAGAGCCAGGAGAAACGCTGAGCACTGCCGGGTGTGAATACCCAAAAGCAGAAAGAAAAAAGAAAAGATTTAGGGAGATGCTAGCAAGGGGCTGATACCTGTGCTTGCCCTTTAGCTAAATCCCCTAGTTTTGGGGGAACACTGGGGTGCAGGAGAAGATCTAGACCATCTTCTTTTCTTGTCTCAGTGATGGGAAACGTCTGACCATGTATTTGACTCCACGGCCCCGTCCACCCCAGCCTGAACACAGGGCAGAGCGGGCAGCGGGGCTCCTCTGGCTGGCACCGCAGCCCCCGGTGGAACTCAGAACCGGGGTATAACGGGGGCAGCATGGGGACAAATGGCAGCAGGCTGGATCTGGGTGGGAAAGGGGCCCCGTGGGGAGGGGGGGTGGGGGGCGGCGGATGGCGTCAAGGGAGGAGGGAAGTCCACAGCGGCCGGAAGGCAGAGGTGGGGACAGGTGGAGTGGGCGGGCGGCCACCGGCCAGGTCACCTGTTGTTGTCCACGTAGCGGATGAGCAGCGGGTAGAGGGCGTACAGGTCCCGGCAGAGCACGGAGAACTCGTCGCGCACCAGGAGCTCGCCCTCCTCGGCCTCCGCCTTGGCCTCCAGCCGCAGCTGCTCCTCCTCGGCCACCACCTTCCCCGCCCGCTTGCGCAGGCGCCCGATGGTGGGGATGAAGTGCGTGTGCAGCAGCTCGGGCCGTGCCCGGCTCACGATGGGCTGTGCAAACACTGCCGAGGCAAATGGGGAGCCACCTGCGGCCTCTGACCTCTGGCCTCTGACCCCAACTCCAAACCTGACCTCTGATTTCGCTCGTGACCTGAAGTCGTGACCTCTCACAGGACTCAGCCAGCTGTAATCCTTGACCTGAACCTGTGACCCAGCCTTGATGCCAAGTCCCTGACCTCTGATGCCAACAACTGAATCTAATCCCAGAGGTGACCTCTCACCCCTCTCTAGCTTCTGGCCTGGATGTCCACACTTGTCTCACCACATGACCCCAGACCCTGACCCCTGGCTTTGTTCACCAGCCTCTGATCCTAATCCTGGCCTGTGAGTCCCGATCTCTTGCTGGGCTCTGATCCAGATCTCGACCTGTGCTGAGGCCCCGTGGCCTGGAGTCCCCCGGGGCCTGATCCGGGGGTACAGAGGGGTCGAGCGGTGCCATGTGCTCTGAAGTTGAGTCTCGATCATGCAAGCTATGTGCTCCAGCCCTTTGCGCCGTCACCCTGGCCCCTGACCTGGGTCTCTGTTCTGGCGAGCCTGTGACCTAACCCCCAAGGCCCCCCGATTCCCAGGCTGCGCCCGTGGGGCTCCCAGGAGTCAAGCCCCAGCCTCCTGAGCCCGCGACTCAAACCCTGCGCCCTGCGTCCTGGCCTGCAGGCCCGCCCATGCTCCCAGCAGGCCCCACCGCGGGCCCACCTGCCAGTCGCTTCATCCACGAGGCCTCATCGATGCCCAAGTTGTTGACAATGATGCGAAGGATGTCCCCCAGCAGGGAGTTGAGGTGGCCAGAGGTGACGGCCGTGCAGGGTGGTGGAGCACCACCGGGGATGCTGGGCGGGGGTGCCTCAGGGCCCCGCTCCCACCAGCGGGGTAGGTAGCTGCACAGCATGGGCAGTGTGATCTCGATGACGTGTGGCATCTCCGTGTAGCGGGCGCCAGACTCAGCCAGTCCCCCGATTTCTGCCATGAGCCGCTCCAGCACCGGGATGTCGGGGCACATCTCCTCCACGCTGCTGGGGAGCCCCAGGACTGGGGTACGGGGGTGTCAGGCTGTGCCAGTGCACCTCCCCCCCAAGGAATTCTGGGAGCCCCCCCACCCTGGGTTCAGGAGCTCAGTCCCTGAGCCCACGGCAGACCTCACTGGCTCCCCCAGGGAAACCTAGGCCCTGTGCTGCTGGAATGCACCCCAGTCCCCCACACTTACTGGCTCGCTCCCGGGGAGACTTGGTGGTGTAGACGGAGCAGGCGTTGTACTCATTCAGCTGAGGCTCCAGGAAAGCCACCGGCATAGCCGCTGCCAGGCAGGCCAGACACTCGCCCAGAGCTGGCCGAAGCCTGTAGGAGGCAGCTGTGCTGAGCTCCCCTGGGCCCTCCTGGTTCCAGCCACCACCCACACAGATGTGCCCCTGGCAGGGCACCACTGGTACCTCCCTGGACTTCCTGAGGGTATTCCAGCTGCCTCTGACCTGGTGCGGGAGCAGTCCCCAGTGCTCCCGGCATGCAGTGACTTCTGGGCCTGGAGCCACCTTCACTTTGTGTTGTTGCTTGGAGCAACTTGGTATCTAGCCATTTCCCCCCCTCCCCCCGCCCCCACACACCTGCCTGGCTTTTCTCTGAGTGCCCTCATGTGGCCACAGTGAGGAACTGCAGGTGTGTAGGTGTGTGTATGTGCGTGTGTGTGTGCACGCGCGCACTGTAGGAGTGTGTGTATATGTACTGTAGGTGTGTGTGTGTTATTTTCCCTGATTTCCACCCACCACTTCTTCTGCTCCCTCCCCTGCCTGAGCCCCCAAAGTGCCAGCCCTGCCCGCCCCCCCCTCCATTGCTCTCTTCTTACTTCTCCACGTAGGGGTTCCTGGTGGTCCCCAGAGAGTAGATGCTGCACAGCGTTCGGTAGCAAGAGACCTGGACGTCATCCACTGAGGGTAAGAGCGGGGAAGCTCAGCCACCAGCACGCTCCTCCTGGCCCCGCCCCCAGGAGAAGCCCCCTAACGCTCTAGTCTCAGTTTTCCTCTCTGTGAATGGGTGTGACTAGGCAGGTCCTGGCAGGCTGCTGTGAGGATCGTAAGGATCCACCCACAGAGGGTATGAGAACGAGCACACAGAGGCACACACGGGTACATATGGGCACATGCGGCTCCCTGTGCAGTGGGCACGCATGGGCACACGTGGATACACACAGGCATACTCGGGCACACACAGGCACACACGGGCACACCATGGCTCCCTGTGCAGCAGGTGGGTCTCCCCTGGGGAGGAGTGTGGCTCTTGGGCAAGAGTGTGACCCACACTCTCTCTGGAAAAATGCACACCATGTGCTCCCCAAAGGAGGGCCCACCAAGGGGCAGGAGTTTGGTTCAGTGGTTGAGCAGTGGCCTTGCATGCATGAGGCCCTGAGTTCCATCCCTAGGAACACACACACACACACACACACACCACATGCCATACACCCCCCCCCAAGTCCAGCCGCCAGGGGCCTTACGGATGACGTCGTCTCCAAACTGGTGCTGGGCGATGTGCTGGAAGAGGGTGGTGAGGACGGGCAGCAGGGCGACGGTGGTGTAGGTGATGTTCTGGCCCACGCCCTTCACCTGCGTGCGCGCCTGCGACACCTTGCCCAGACGCAGGTTCTCTACCATCTTCTCAATATCCTCCGAGGCACTCTCAAAGAAGGAGCGCAGGCCGGCCTTGACAATCTCAGGGCCCGACTTCATCACGGTCCTAGCAGGGGGTCAGGACACATGATACACTCTGATGGGGGGAGGAGAGGCGTGGGGTGGGGCAGAGAGCGGGCATGACGGCCCAGGGCCTCACCTGGCATCCAGGGAGCGGGCCAGGATGTGGAGACAGTTGACCACAGCTGGTGCATCCGTGCCTGGGAGAGGAGGGGCTCAGACGGAGGAAGGGTTTGTGGACAGACCCTCCCTTGGCATCATCCCACACAGGCCCGCACCCGCTGCCCTGGCCCCTGGGTTCCTCCTCTCAGCCTCTGCTGACACTGTGGTGAGTCTGTCTGGAGGCACCAGGAGGGCTGGACCCAGGCTGTCCCCTCCCTGCCCTATCCACAAGGCTGCTCAGACTGTGTCCAGGTCCAGTGGAAGAATGAGGTTGTCCAAACCCAGGCAAGACCCTGGGCTGGGATCTTTGGGGTGGCCAGTTGATGAGGGGCCGAGAGAGAGGTACAGGGGTCAGGCCAGGGTACTTACCGAAGAGACAGACGCGATGGCGGACAAGGGCAGCTAGTTTGCAAAAGAGGCTGAAGAGAGAGAAGGAAGGAAGACCAGGAAATAGGGAGCGAGGAGGCAGCGAGGACCAAGAAGATGGGGGACAGGATAGGAGGAGGCAGGGAGAGAGAGGGGACGGAGATAGAGCTTGGAGGAGCAACACGGGGGGTGTGGGGGCAGGCAGGGTGAGGTGACAGAGGAGACGGTCTAGCTGAATGAAGGGCACTGGTAGGAACTGAGGTTTGAGGACACTGAGCTCCTAAGAGTCCCCTTTGCAAGGAAATGCCTCAGACCCGAGCATGACAAGTCCACTGTCCCTTAAACCTCCAATCACCACCAGGGGCCCAGCATTCAGTGTCCAGACTCAAGCCTCCGTGCCTCAAGCTCATGGGCCCAGGATGGCAGGGCAATGGGCCGGGGTGACAGGATGGCCCACCTGGTGATCATTTCCTTCTCCTTGTTGGAGGCGTGGCCACCACTGCCCAGTACTTTGGCAGGTGTAGACAGGAAGTAGAGGCAATGGTTGGTGAAGTACTGATTGATCAAAGGTAGCAGGATCTGGAGCCAAAGGAAGAAGTGAGAGGAGCTGGGAGAAGGATGGAGCTCCCCTGCCCCTGGCACCCCCAATTCCAGAGCCCAACGCTCACCTTGGCAAAGAATTTAATTTCCTGTTCATGGGGGGACTTTTCCACCCGTCCACTGCTGACCACAGCCTCTGTCGGGGGAGGGCAGATGAGGGTCACAGAGGACTCAAGGCTGAGGGAGTCAGGGCTTTCTGACAGGGAAGGACTCGGGGGACAGAGTTAGGGGTTGACAAGAGATACATTTTTTTCCTAAGGTGTCACCTCTGATGGCTTTAGAAGCCATCTGCCCTCGTCTTTCTTACGGGGGAAGGAGGGGAGGCATTGTACACACCTTGCTGTGCTCAGAGCTTGCTCCTGGCTCAAGCTCAACCCTGGTAGTGCTTAGGGACCCCTATGCAGTGCCAGGAATCAAACCCAGGTCGGACACATGCAAGAGATAGCCTTGTCCACTGTGCTATCTCTCCAGCCCTCCCTTATCTTTCATCTGATGGCCCTGACTCCTTGATCAAACCCTTCCTGATGCTGAAATCAGGATGAGGACAAAGAGGCATGAGATTACGCCATCCCTGTCCTCTCCGATCACATACCCTTTTATTCTTGAGCTTGAGACGCTGAATAAATATGGAATGAATGGAATAAAACAAGGAGTCACTGTAGACAGATCAGAATTTGAGTTAAAATGTAAATATTAGGGCCAGGAGATAGTACAGGGCTTGTTACAGCATTTAACTTGCAACGCTATGGATGCCAGTTCAGTTCCTGGCATAGCATATAGTTCCCCTGAGCACTGCCGAAGGAGTCAGAAATATTTCTGAGCAGAGTCAGGAGCAGCCCGAGTACTAAAAGTTGTGGGTCCCCCCTCTCTCCCCCAGTACATAAATGGAAATTTGGGGTTAACAGTTACAGCAATTAGTGATCAACGCTATTAAAGTAATCCCACCAGCTCCCTATCTGAACACTTATTGACAGTTGTTATGTCCCTGGCACTGAGGAGCAGCCTCCTGCAAACTTCTCCCTTGTCCTCTCCCACATCACACAGATGAGGAAACTGAGGTGAAATAACACTTGGGACCCCGGCCAGTTTTGGTGAACAGAAGCTCCCATTGCAAGCAGGAAGGCAGCTTGGAGAGAAGCCTGCCTGGAGCCATCTGAGATGAGGTGTGTGGTCAGAAAGCTGCCCTGCCAGACCTCTGGGGGACTCTGGCTCTCTCTCAGGCCTCTCTAAGATGATGTGAGACCCCATTCTGACTTTTTTTTGAGGGCCACACACAGAAAAAGGCCTCCCCCTGCACTGAGACTGGGAGATCCGTGCCCACTGCTGGACCCACTGCTGGAGCATGAACTGCAGGACAGTGTGTGTCTAGCTCGATCCTGTGTTCCCCAGCTGAGGACAACACCCAGCATAACTGTCAGGTGAGGAGAGGGTGGCAAGGAGAAAGCCTGAGCTGCAGAAAGGGCAAGTGGGGGGTGGGAAACTCTCTGTACCCAGGTGGGCAATAAACTCCTGGGAAATGTCCATCCAACGCAGCAGCTGCTGCAGGAAGCCGAAAGCAAACCGCTTCTCAATGGAAGATGTGTCAAGCTCCATGTCCTTCAGGCCTCTGCAGGACAGGAAAAAGGAGGCCTTCAGCCCACACTGCGCTCCGCCCCGCCCGCCCCCCCCCCTCCCGGCAGCCCGCCTGGCTCCAGCTCTGCCTCTTCTGCCTCTGTCTCCACCAGCTCCAGCCTGCCTCACTACGGGATCTTTGAGTCCAGATCCCTCCCTGGACACACCTCCCATCCCTGTGTCCCCCCCGCTGTGCTCCTTCTTGACTGGCCCCTCCCCTCTAGCCCCAACCTGCTTCGCCTCCTTCTCCTTCTCTGGCCCGACCCCTCTTAGTTTCTCCCTTCCCTGACACCACCTTCAACCCCAGGCCCAATCCCTTATGGCCCTCCCCTCCTTGGCCCCCTCCGATCCCCAATCACCTAGCCTCTTAATCTACTTTACCTGACCCCTGCCTCTGATCTCTGGCCCCGCCCCTTGGTCTCCGCCCCTCTCCCTGGCCCTGCCCCTAAACCTCGCCCCTCCCTGGCCCCGCCTCTGGCCTCAGGCCCCAGCTTTTGTAGTCTCCGCCCCTCCGGCCCCGCCTCTAACCCCAGGCCCCGCCCCTCAGCTACCGCCCCTCCATGACCATGCCTCTGCCCCAGACCCCTCCCCTTGCAGTCTCCGCCCCTCTCTGGCCCCACCTCTCGCCCCAAGCTCCTCCCCTCGCGGTCTCCGCCCCTCCCTGGCCCCGCCTCTGGCCCAGCCCCTCCCTCTCAGGCTCCGCCCCTCCCTGGCCCCGCCTCTGCTGCCCGCCCAAGGTTCTCAGGCTTTTGCCGCCTGGGTTGTGTCCCTATCCCCAAAAACCAGCCCGCGTACCTGGTGACCGCGTAGCCGTTCATCTGCAGAAACTTGAGCAGCTCCTGGGCCTTCTCTCGGTCTCGTGCCTTCTCCTTGGCCGTGAGTGTGTCATAGGGGACCAGTAGGGGGTGGGTCCCACCACCTGGGCCAGAGAAAATCGGGAATGGGCACTGGCGTGGCGGGGTGGGGTGGGGTGGGGAGGGGGGTTGGAGCCAGAACACTCTTTTTATGTGGGTTCTGCCCTTGAGGGCGTGCATAATTACAGTAACTAGACGTTTATACAGAGGGGGGATAAGAATAGCCGAACGCTTTCCAACAGTTCACCCCTACTGTTGAAAAGCTGGAATCCCCCCGAGTCACACAACTCTGACCTAAGTCCTTAGACTGTCACTAGGGGACTGGGGTGGGGTGTAGTCTGGCCTGGGACGGGCGCCCTCACCCTTGGCCTCCAGCTCCTGCTTCTTCTTGCGCCCCCACGTGTTGTGGTAATTTTCCGCCAGCTGCTCAGCCATAGCCTGAGATGTACGGGGGAGGGGGGTGTGGAAGGTTCAGGTGCATCTTCAGAGGGTGCCCAACCCCTCCCAGCCACCACCCCCGGTGAAAGGATGGGGTGAGGGAGGTCTCACCTGCAACTCCCGAGACAGGGTGACTCCACTGAGATCAGGGGGTTGAGGGTTGTAGCCTTCTCGGGGGTCATAGGTCTGGTAGGGCAAGGGAGAGATGGGGAGCCTGATGAGTTAGCAGGATACCCAGACCCCAACCCAGGTCACACCCCCCACTCACCAAGACCCCAGACCCCTCCCTTGCGCCCCTTCCTTAAGGGCTGTGTCTCAGCCAGCCAACCATCCCCTTCTTCTCCGCCAATTTTTCCAACCACCCTTTCCCAGACCTTATGCACCTTGCTTCTCGCCTCCTCACTTCTGGCCCCGCCTCCCGCCCCCCGACCCCCTTATTCTAACCAATCACCCAGCGACCCCGCCCCTCCCTAAGCCCGCTTCCACCTGGGCGCTTTGGGAAATCTTCCTGGTTTTC
Source organism: Sorex fumeus (assembly GCF_029834395.1). Taxonomy (NCBI): domain Eukaryota; kingdom Metazoa; phylum Chordata; class Mammalia; order Eulipotyphla; family Soricidae; genus Sorex; species Sorex fumeus. The sequence goes on from NW_026606179.1 coordinate 19,634,330, forward strand.
TTCTTCTCACTCTTCTCCTCCTCACCCTCCCGGGCCTTCTCTATCGTCCACTCCCAGGCGATCATAGCCTTCAAGGACTCCTTGATGGGCCAGCGGTAAATCTCTTTGTCCTGGATGGACAGGAGGAAAGGGAGTTAGTGGAGTGGAAGGTAAGAGGGTGGTGGAGCTTCACTGCCTTCCTAGAAAGGGAAAGCGGAGACCACGTGACTAGGCAGGGGCCCACGTGCTCTTGGAACTCCTGGTCTCTTACCTGCTTGGTGACAGAACCCTCCCAAACTATCTCTCATGATCCTGTTTAGAGAGGAGGCTCAGAGAACGTGTAAAATCGGGACATGACACTCAGCCTCACTCCCTAGGAGAAGGAACATGAATGTAGAGTCCAGGGGAGGGGAGGCACCAAAGTGGCTGAAGGGCAAGTCAAGTCCATGGACAGGGAAGCTAACCCACAGATCCTTTAGATCCAAGCCAGTGATGCTGTAACTAACTCCTCTTTTTTTTTTTTTTTTTTGTTAAGCTTTTCAGGTCACACCCCGCGATGCACAGGTGTTACTCCTGGTTTTGCACTCAGGAATTACTCCTGACGGTGCTCGGGGGACCATATGGGATGCTGGGTATCAAACCCAGGTCGGCCATGTGCAAGGCAAAGGGTAGTATGCCCTACCTGCTGTACTATCGCTCCAGCCCCAACTCCTTTTTGAAAAAAAAAAAAACTGGGGTTTGGAACCACACCCAACCTGGCTCAGGAGTCACTCCTGGTGGTGCTTTGGGGACCAGGCAGTACAGGGGATCAAACCTAGGCCTCCAGCATACAGCATACTCTGCCTTTTGAACTATCTCCCCAGCTGCTTATTCCTTCTTGAACTCTGCAATGTGGGGGTCATCTTGTGGATCCCCCAACAGGGAACCCCAAGGCTTAGTCACCTTCTCGGAGAAGGTCTTGTAAGGTCTCAGCATGGGGTGTGTCTTCAGCTCCTCATCGATGTTTTCCCCATAGGACCAGTTGTTCTGGATCTGGTGGTGAGGAGGGGACAGGTGGAGGTAGTGCCACATGGAACTGGAGGGGGCAGGGGTAGGATGGGGGGCAGACAGCAGTTTGGAGGACCCAGAGAGGAGTCCTGAGCAGCAGAGGGCTCCAGGGGAGGCCGTGAGGTAAACTGGCATAGGCTGGGGTTCTGAGGGAGGTGGGCAGGGGTGCAGCTCCTGGCGGGAGAGCCTGCTTACCTTGTCGAAGGCCCACTTCTCATGCGTGTACTCGGAGAACTTATTAATGAAGGAGTCGAGCTTCTCGGGAATGATCACGCTGTTGGGGGCAGAAAGGTCAAGTCAGCAGACCTAGGGGCCCGGCCCTCCTTACCTTTCTTTCAGCTCCCCACCCCTACACCCTTCGGTCCCCAAGGCTCACTTGAGGGTCTCCACTGGCCGAGGATCAAAGTTGCCCTCTGCGTCCACTGTGGCCTTCTTCTCGGCCTTCGAGGAGTATGAGGCATCAACATAGTCAGGGGGCAGGGCCCCAGCGATGGCGCACAGACAGGGCATGGCCATGCGGTATAGCTCTGCGTCGTATTTCTGGGAGGGTCAAGAGGCAGAGGGGTCACTGCAGGCCTGACTGAATGTGGAAATCATGGAGCCCTGAAACCTCAGAACTAACCATCAACCCTCCTCCCTGAGCCCCAAAACATACATCATATTCCCTGTCCTTTGGAACCCCCAGTACACCATTATATTTCCACTTTCCTGGCCTCCAAACTGGAGAATCCAAACAGAAGCTCTGTCAGAGTCCCCAGACCCAAACCTGTACAACTTCCACTCTCTTTGAACCCTCAAATAGTGGGGACTTGATTCTGGATCCCCAACTTTGCTTCCAAGCCATCCACACAGACTTCTTTCAGGGGTCCCTTCAGGTCTCCCAGACCTTATGGGCCAGCGAGTCAAAGATTCCCCAGAAGAGTTTCCGTGTGAGGTGCAGTTCTTCCTCGGAGGTGACCCCGAAGCTGGCCCAGCCTGTGGGGAGGCAGTAGTACTTCCAGCATCGTTCGTAGTGGTTGGTGAGGAGCTGGGGGAGAGCAGGAAGAGGGGGACACCCAAATGAAGGCGAGAATACAAGCAAGTGGAAGGCAGATGAAAGGCCAAATGCTTCTGGCTGCCAAGCTTTTAAATGACAGGGAAGGCGGGGTTACGTAGATGGCATGCTATAAAGGCCTGGCCATTCTTTGGAACTGATACCAAGATCATTTATTTTGCAATTTCAGTATTCTAATTTAGAGTCAGGATGGGCTGGATTTGTCTGGCGTGGCTTTACACAAAACAGCATGCTATATTAATCTCTGGGGAGGGTCACGTGCAATTGGACACACTGCCAGAGTGATCATACCAGTATGGATTGCCATGCCAAACAGGAAGGCTGGCAGCACCCCAGGCAAATGAATGGTCACTGGGAAGAGGGCCTTCACCATTTAATATGCCAATTTGAAACAGGGACTAAGCCAAGATAACTGTGTGGGAGGTTTCTCCTTAGAGAAACTAGCATGCAAATGAAAAGATAATAGGAGAGACTGCAAATATTCAGACTAGCTGTGGTACTGTTTATACAAATACATGCACTTGTTTGAACAGCGGGTGACTGGTGGTCTGGGCATGAAAGGAACATGCTGATCAGGAAAAACGGTGTGGCCCGAGCAAGTGTATGATAATTAGGTGTGGCTGGCTCACAGTCGGGCCAATAAAACGCCAGTCAACGAGTGTTAGCTGCACCAGTGACAGGGTGAACGCTTGGGGAAGCCAAGTATGCAAATGAATATGCTAAAGAGGCTTCTATAGGGACGCTATTCTATTGGCTGCTTCTCTGAATTGGACAGTAGGATATAACCAACCAAACTAGGGGGCGGGGCTCCCCAGAACAGTGGACCGCCCCCCCCCCCCAGAGATGGGGCATGCAAATTAGCATGCTCCCGCTGGCGAGCTAACCTTGAGTGGCATCTTGGCGAACTCGTTCAGGATGGGCACATCGAACACCAGGCGCCGTAGCAGGTGCTGCAGCATGGATGGGCGGATGTACCTGCGGACACAAGCGCCGGGCGGGGCGGTGGGATCTCATGCACAGGCGCATGCCCCCTGCCCGTAAACTACACCGCCCCTCCCTGGTGGTGCCCCACCTGCAGAGCGCCATGAGGCAGTCCTCGATAACGTCGCGCTGTGCCTTGGTGAGTGAGCGGCCACGGGACAGGCGGTACACGGTGTGCAGCATCGAGTCCACCATGATGGCGCGGTGCTCTGTGCCCGCGAACAGCGGTGCGCACTTGGTGATGAGCGGCAGCACGGCCAGGCACAGGTAGCGGTTAAGCGCCAGTGCCATCTCCGTGGTGCTGAAGGTGGCCTGGGGTGCGGAGGAGAGGGTGGTGGGGCGCTCAGGACCTCTGTATGCTCCCGAGTTGCCACACCTAGGCTGAATAACTCTGGACAAATGCCCCTAACCTGTGATCTACCCAAACCAAATTTTTCCTCTTCCCTGCTTTATTACTCTCTAGCCTGTCCCCTCTTTCCTGTTATATATTTTTGGGGGCACACCCAGAGGCTCCCCTGGTTCTGCTCCCAAAGATCCCTTCTGATGGGGTTCAGGGGAACCACATGCAGACCCTGGGGACTGCACCAGGGTCAGCACGTGCAAGGCAAACATCTCAATCCCTGTACTAGCTCTGGGCCCTAAATGTAATTTTATTTATTTATTTATTTATTTTGGGGATCAACACCCAGTGGTACTTTAGAGCTTCCTCCTGACTCTGTGCTCAGGGATCATTCCTGGCAGGCTTGGGGGATGATATGGGGTGCTGGGGATCAAACCCAGGTTGGCTACATGCAAGGCAGCCACCTTACCCCTACCCAGTTACTGTCTCTCCAGCGTCCCTAAAAAACACCTTCTTTTTTTCTCTTTTTGGGCTATACCTGGTGATGCTCAGGGTTTACTCCTGGCCTTGAACTCAGGGATCACTCCTGGTGTTACTCGGGACCATAAGGGATGTTGGGGATTGAACCCTGGTTGGACACACGCAAGACCCTACCTGCTCCAGCTCCTAAAAAGCACTTTAAATCATAGTATTGCTAACAATAACCAACATGAATGGGAATCAGATGCCAGGACTTAGAACTCGCCCCATAGCCCGCCCTGGTAATCCTTCCTTTGTCAATGACCATATGAGGCAGGGATTGTTCTTTATCCCACTGTGTACATGGGAAAGCTAAGGTTAATGTGTTTTATGGTTTTTTTTTTAATTTTAGCACAGCAGAATGTACATTGCCTTACCCCGCTGTACTATCTCTGTCCTGTGAGGCTAATGAAACTTTCTGGATCAGGATCACACAGATCAAGTATAAGGACTACTCAGGCACATCTGGCCACTCCCAAACCCGGTCCTTGACCCATCATGCTGCACCAACTGACCACAGAACCAGGGACAGTTCTTTCAGAGGGGGACTGGCTGCCAGAGACAGGGACCACTGGGACCACCACTGGTGATGTTCAGGGATCTCCACGGGATACACCTGGAAGTACACCACCAGGGCAGTGTTCAGGAGGTCATGGGGTGCCAGGCATGGAACCCAGGTGGAGGCATTCAAGGCATGGGCTTTCTAACCCCCTGCAGTATATCTCCCCTGACTACAAGATTGATTTGTAGAACAGGTTTCTTTGTTCGAAGACCACTGTGTCATCTCATCATAAATGGAAACTGACACGGGAATTATATGTTTGCTGTCTTCATGTGGATGCAGGGACTCCCAAGCCTGGCCCAAGAGACCTGGGGGACCCTCTTGGCAATTCCCAGCCAACTGACTGGGACAGGTGCCCAGTCAATTCCTCCGGTCAAGAGGTCTTGGGGGTCATCTGGGTTGCACATGGTCACACCTGGGGGACCACGTGGTTCCACACCTGTCCACAGCATGTATGGCATATGCTTAGCCCCTGTTCTGTTCTCCTGCCCTGCCTGCCGCCTACACGGTGAGGGAGGTGAGCCCAGGCAACTTTCGGGCAGGCTGGGGCTTCTCCCATGAGCTCCCTCCCCAGCAGGGAGGGTGGCAGGCCAGGCACCGCTCCTCACCGTGTCCAGTGAGGCTGCGGCGCGCATGTCAGGCAGGAAGCCCACATCCAGCACGTGCAGCAGGAAGTCCTGGTTCTCAATGCCGTACACGCGGTCCAGGAAGAGCACCATGGATGCCTTGTGGTCCGGCACAAAGGAGGCTGACATCTTGGGCTGGATCAAGGTCCCATCTGTGGGCGGGCAGGGCAGGGCGTCAGGGGTGCCCGGGGCAGGGAACCCCACTCCCATCCCCATGCCCTCTCCTCACCTTTGCCCAGGGTGGGAATCTGCAGGGGGAGGCTGATGATGCCCACGAGGTCATCCAGGGGCACGAGGGAGCGCAGGATGGCACGAATCCGCAGGGCCTCGCCCTTGCCAGTTTGAATCAGCTGGAGGGGAGAGGGGGCGTAGCATGGCTCACAGAACCCCTCTGGCCCTTGCTCCGTGCCCTCCCAGACAGTGGCAGGCGGAACTGGACCCTTCTTGCGGGCTAACTCTAGGCTCGCTCCCACCTATGTTTCACTGCATTCTTGCCGCCCCCCCCACTCGAAGCCCCCGGCAGTGCCCGGTTTCCCCGGGGATACTGTGAGTCCCCAGCACTGCTGGCCCCCCACGACCCCAGAGCTCGGCAGTGCGCACGCGCACCAGGACCCCAGCCCAGTCCCTGTCCCTGGACTCTCACGTGCATCTCGGGCGCACAGCGGCCCAGCAGGTCGATCAAGGCAGCGTAGAAGGACATGATGGCGTGTCCCAGGTGCACCCGGTTTTCCTCGGGGTGATCTTCACCGAAGCTGCGGGAAGACAGGGGGGTGGTGGGTGGGGCTGGAGCGGGCGCGGCGGCGGGGTCCCGCGGGGGCGGGCGGGCCGGGCCAAGAGGTGGGACACTCACTGCTCGCGCCTCCGGTCCCTGCGCACCCCTGGGCCGTCGCGCGCCGGGTCCTCGGAGATGCGGATGGCCTCCTCCACTGCGGCCAGCAGCCCCGAGCCGCCCTCCCCGCGCAGCGCCGGCCCGAAGCACTCGGGCTTACGGATGAGCAACCGCACCACCACGTTGGCGTTTTCCTCCACGCTCTCGCCTGGCCGGGCATGGGGGAATGGGGGGCAGGGGGCTCGTGAGTATCCACCAGGCGTGTACCCCAGGGAACCTCAAGGGGTGACTCCTCCAGTCGCCTCTGGGCCCACGTGGAGGGTTCCCCCCAGTTGAGGGCTGGAGGATGTGGCCCACACCCTAGGGGAGGCTTGGGGGGGGGCACCCCAACACCTCCCACCTCACCGTTGACAAAGACAGCAAAGCGCAGGAAATCCAGATAGTGTTCCCCGCCACTGGGGTTCCAGCCGATATCGGGGTACCCCTTGGCCAGGAGCATGGGGCAGCTCTGGAGGCCACAGCCTGCCAGGTAGGACACCACCTGGGGGGCAGAAGGGGGCTCAGCCAGACCCACAATCCTGCCTCCCTGGAGCCCTGAGCAAACAAGAATGCTCTGGGGCTCCCCCACCCCACCTCAGTCCCTCACAGTCAGGGGGGCTCTCTAGACACCTGGTCGGGTACCCAGGATCTCCTGCAGCCTGAGAGAAAAGCCAGAGCCCCCCAGGAACTGCCCTCGCCTGCCCCCACCCAGCCCTCTCTCCCTCTGCACCCACCACACGGGTGTCTGCACACCCCAGGCCATGGGATCCACCCATCCTCCGTGGCTCCCCCCTGAGCAATCCAGAGCCCCTACCTCCTCCAGAGCCCGACCTCAATGCCACTTTCTCAGGGAAGCTTTCATAGCCCAAACAAGCTGGCAGTACCCACCTCTCCCCACCGACCTCTCCCAGCTCCCATTCCCCCCACCCCTTAGTGCCTCATCTGCTGATCGGTGTGTATGGCTCATCTGTTCCCCATCCTCCCGACCGAAACCTGAGCTCTGTAAGAACAGGGGCGTCCCATAGCTGTCCTGACACACAGTAGGCGCTCAATAGTCTTTACAGGAACAGGACGGTAGTGGTCACTGAGCCTACATGCTTTCCTTTTTTATTTCTTGGGTGTTGACGCCACCTGGTGGTACTTGGGGGAGGCTACTCCCTGTGATGATCAGCAGACCTTGCAGTGCCCCGCAGGGAACAGAGCCTGGGACTCCTACACTCTGAGCCGTCTTCCCTGTCTCATGAAAAACTACAGATTTTATGGGCTGGGTTTGGTTTTGCGGTGCCTGGGATCAAACCCAGCCCTCGTACATGCCAGGGAAGGCACGCACTTTATCACCAGCCACCTCCTCAGCCCTGAGAACATACTGCCTAAATGCATTCACAGGTGACATAACACAGATGCGCGTAGATAGACTGGACTTTGGACTTTTGGTTTGGAGAGACACACCTGTGGGGTGCTCAGGGCTTACTCCTAGCTCTGTGCTCAGAAGACCATCGAAGGTGCTAGGGATTCGAAACAGGTCAGCTTCGTGCTGGGGGAATGCCTTAACCCCTATACTATCTCTCAGGCCCACATGCGGACATATCACACAGATATATACATGTTCTGGTTCGGAAAATGGAAGTCACTTGTCCTAGGCCACCCACCAAGGCAGTGGGGATGCCACTTCATGCTGCACACAGAAGTGGAGGGCAGAGATCACGTGGGGGAGGCCAGGGAGGGAGAAACGTGGGTTTGCTCTCAGCCCCGCCCCCCAAGTAACAGGACTATTCTGTACCCCCATTCCCCTTCTGACTCAATCCTGCACATCCACTTCTCCCCTTTCATGTGGGCCCCGACCAGCAGGCACCCCAAGGGGCTTGGCACCTGTGGCATACCTTCTCCAGGTCCTGCTCCTGCAAGGCCAAGGCCAGCTCATTGTTGTCGATGACCGATGCGGCTGCCACGTCCAGAGGTGTGGAGCCCTGCATGCCTGTGAGAGCATGAGGCCATGAGATGCTCTTCCGGTTCTCACTCCTGCTAGACTCACCTCTGCTAGGAAGCCCTCCCAGATTGTTTTCTTTCTTTCTTTTTGTTTGTTTGTTTTTGTTTGTTTGGGGGCTACACCTGGCAATGTTTAGGATTTACTTCTGGCTCTGAGCTCAGGAATCACCTCTGTCAGTGCTCAGGCGACTATATGGGGTGTCAGGATCAAACCCGGGTCGTCTGCATGAGATGCAAACATCCTACCCACTGTGCTATAGCTCCGGCCCCTAAATCCCCCTTTTCTTACCTGAGACAGCTGACTCCCCAGACCAAGACTTTCCCATCCCAGGCCATCAGTCTGGGATAGGTCTGTCCTCCCCATTGTTCCTGGGGTCCCAGGAGAGTCTATGAGGGAGACCCTAGCCCTGTCCCTCTCAGGCTCAGATTCAGGCCCGGTCTTGAGGAGTTTGTTGAGTGAGTGCTTGAGGGAGCAAGCAAGAAGCAGGGGCGGGACAGGCTCTCACCCAGGCCGATGCCGCTGTTCTCCAGCAGGTAGCTCAGGTGGTCGAACATGGAGCGCTGGTTCTGGCGGCTGATGCGGCAGAAGTAACAGAGGAAGCGGCAGCAGCTCGTCACCATCTTGGGGAAGCGGATCTCCTGGGGAAGAGGGTGCCGGCATCACTGTCACTGTCCGGGACCCCTCCCGCACACCCTCACCATCCTGGGACCTCACCTTTGACTCGCCACCCCCGAGGACATTCACCATGACCTCCATGACCGTTTCGTGCATGCCCAACGCCCGCATCAGGTTCGGGTGTTGGTAGAAGACCTTGTTGTTCATGATGTTCCTGGGGGCGGAAGGAGATGCATGGGGGTCACCAGGGGTGTGAGCGCTGGGAGCCCCCTCAGACTCTTGCTGCTATAACTGCAACACTCTTGAGGTTCTTCGTCAGTGCCCAGCACTGCCTCACACACAATTGAGCTCACCTGACCTTCTGGCCATGCACAGGGACAGGAACTGGGATTGCCCCGATTTCAGGGCTCAGGACACAGGCCCTTATTCAAGGCGGCATATTAAGGTGTCTTTTGTTTTTATTTTTATTTATTTATTTATTGCATTTTGGGTCACACCTGGTGATGCACAAGGGTTACTCCTGGCTCATGCACTCAAAAATTACTCCTGGTGGTGCTCGGGGGACCATATGGGACGCTGGGAATTGAACCCAGGTCAGCCGCGTGCAAGGCAAATGCCCTACCCGCTGTGCTATTGCTCCAGCCCCTTAAGGTGTCTTTTGTAACCCCAAGCGCATCAAAGGGGCCTGGCATGCAGCGCCTGCTTGATAAATTGCGTGTGTGTGAGTGCGTGCAGGTAGGCAGGCGTGCGAGCGTGAGCGCATGCGCTCACGCACGTGGGCAATGCGGGGTTATCAAACCCAGGACCTCACTCCTAGCAATCCTGTGCTCTGCTATGAAACCAGTTCCCTGGCCCATTGCTACCGCACAGCAGCCACGCGCTCACGGTGGCCTCGCGTGAGTCTGAGTGCGAAGCGTGGGCCCACCTGCTCTCATTTAGAGAGGAGGGGCCGGAAACCTAGACCGGAAACCCGCCCTCCTCCTGGCGGGGGGTGGGGTGGGGGGGGGTGGGGGGGTTGGTGCCTCACCCGATGCTCTGGATCATGAGGTTCTCCTCCTGGGGCCCCATCTGCACAATGAGCAGCGAGCGGATCTGGCCCAGGCACTCGAGCAGGCTCATGGTGTCCTCCATTGAGGACGGCGAGATGGTGTAGGCCTTGGGCAGGGCACGCAGCAGCTCGCCGAGGCCGTCGTACTGCCGGTGCAGGAGACTGAACATGGCCCGCACCAGCTCGGGGCTCTGCACAAAGTCCTCCTGGGCCCAGCGCACCACCGTGTGGGACACCAGCTCCTGCAGCGACTCTGGGGAGGGGACACGGGGTCGCTGAAAGCTTGCGACCAGAGTCTTACCCTCCCCCGAAGACCGCAGTTACCAACCTCCCAACCCTTCCCGGGCCCGGAGGGGCGGCTTGGGCAGTTTTTCTTCCAGTTCTCTTCCTCATCCAATTCCCCAGCCATCAGGGGCCCCCTACAACTTTCCAGAGGGAACCGAAATAGTATCACTAAGAAACTCCATGGGGCATCGAAAATGCAAGGTGCAGTTCCCCTCCTTCCGGAAATACACATGGTCAGTTTTAGATGGTTTGTTTGGGGGATCACACCCAGCGATGCTCAGGGGTTCCTCCCACATGTTCAGGAATCACTCCCGGTGGTGCTCATGGGACCATATGGGATGCTGGGGGAAGAACCCGGGTCAGCAACATGCAAGGCAAATACCCAAACCTGCTCTACTATGACTCTGGCCCCTATACCACCAATTTCTCCTCAAGGAAAACAAGAGAGTGGTGAGAACTAGGGCATCATTTGGGAAAATGAGGTCAAAACCAGGCTGGCTTTATTCTCCCTGGCCGCCCCCGCCCCCACTCCCAGGACTTACCTCTCCTCTTTCCAATACCCCCTCCCCTATTTCCTTCCCAAGATTCCTCAGAGAGGAGAGAGATGAGCCCCAATTCCTGTGCTGTCTCAGCCCCCCACACACTGACATAACCAGGGCATCCATTCACAGCCTGCACCATATCACCCTGTCAGTCCCCTGCCTGTCTTCCAGCAGCCCCGCTCCCCTGATGTCTGCACAGTGGCTAAAAAGCACAGCGGAAAGTCCACCAGGGAAGCACCTGCCTCTGGCCCTTTGCATTGGCTGTTTCCCCTCATCACTGTCTTTCCCAGATCTTTACATCCCTCCCCCATCCTCACTCACCCTCTCATCTTAGCCCTTCTCTCTCCTCTCATTCACCTTTATTTTAATTTTTTTGCGGTGCCAGAAATTAAGCCTCACACACGCAGGGCAAGCGTTCTACCACTCCACTGTTTCTCCAGCCCTGTTTTGTTTTGTCGCACCCCTGGCATGATAGATGTGGATTCAGCTCCACTGGAGTTTCTTAAACTCCCCGGGGGTCAGGTCAGGGAATTGTGACTTCCCCAGCATCACAGTGCTCCTCCCCCGCGCAATTCCCCATCCTTGCCAGAATGGGCCCAAGGGAGGTTACTCGAATGCTGTAGAATAAAGCCTGTCCTGGTTGGATGTAGAACTTGCAGAAGATCTCACTGGCCCCCAAGGGCTGCTCTTCTCAGCCCTCAGCACAGTAACTAGTCCATCAACAAAGCTAAGCCAAGCTGCCAGGGCCCAGGAGCCCTGGGGTGCACCTGCCACCCCTCCCAGCGCTGCCTGTGTGGGTCTGGCCCCTACTCACTCTGACAGGTACACAGTGCAGCCCCACAGTGGGGGGTAGGGTATTCCAGCTTGCCTTCACCCCCACCCACCTGCCACTCTGCCTCAGTGAGGCCGGAGAGATAGTTCAGTGGGTAGGACGCTTGCCTTGCCTGCGGCTGACCGGGCATCCCACAGGGTCCCCTGAGCCCCACCAGCGGTGATCTCTGAGCACAGAGCCAGGAGTAAGCTCTGAGCACCACGGGGTGTGGCACTTAAACGAAAGACTCATCTGCCCCTTCTTGTGCCAGCCCCTTGGGGCCTGTCTTGCACCCTGAGGTGCCCCCCACGCCCCCAGGTGGCCCCGGTCCTCACTGGGTTTGCTCTCCTCTGCGGGCGGCTCCTCCTCCACCTTCTCCTCTTTCTTCTTGACCAGCCGCACCTTCTCCAGCAGGCTCATCAGGCGGCTGCCCAGGGTGACTTCTTCCTCGGGCTCCTCCTCCTCCTCCACCAGCTGGATTCCTGCAGGGCCCGCAGGCAGGACTGTCACTCAGGGCTTGGTTGTCATTGATACTTGTCTGCTCCCCACTCACCCTCCTCCACCTATGCCGGCATTCAATTCTCATTCAGCCGTGCTTTCAGGAGATTTCTCATTTCTTTTGATGTTCATACATTTGTCCAGTTATTCGTTCGGTGAAGTATTTGTCTTTTATTTATTATTTGTTTGGGGACTAGGGGGCCTCACCAGGGTTTGCCCCTGGCTCTATGCTCAGGAAATCACTCCTGGAGGGCTAGCGGGACCATATGGGGTACTGGGGACCAAAATTGGGTTGGCCACGTGCAAGGCAAATAGCCTCCCTGCTGTCCTATCGCTCCAGCTCCAGTATTTGTATTTAAATCAATAAACATGGGCTGGAGAGACACGAACATGGGTAAGGCTCTTGACATGCACTTGCCTGACCCGGGTTTGATCCTCACCACCCCATGTGGTTCCCTGATCCCGCCAAGAGCTACTCCTGAGCTTAGGGCCAGGAGTAAGCTGTGAGCATTGCTGGGTGTAGTCTGCAAACAGAAAATCCATCGACATGTTCCAAGCACTCAAGGAAGTCAGGCCGGAGAGAGCTCCAGGGGCCGAGCACATGCTCTGCATGAAGAAGGCCCTGGTTTAATCCCTGGTACTACACAGCTCCTTAGGCATTGCCCAGACGTGGATTCTGAGCACCCAACTGGGAGCAGTACCTGAACACTGCCAGGTGTGACCCAAAACACACACACACAAAAGAAAAAAATGATAGGAACCATTCTGGATTCTTAAAGAAACACGTGAGGGCCTGGGAAGATGCCTGGGTATCTCAAACTATCTGATTTCCAAGAATGAGGCCATGAGTTTGATCCCTGATGCCGCCCATGTACCTTGACCCAGGGCCCGAAATTCTGCTTCCTGGGACCCCTGATGCTGCAAGAGACTGTAGACTACCTAGAACACAGCACAGTCAGGTGGGTGCGAGCACCACAACTAAAGTGTGCCACTTTCACCAAGCACCAGTAGTGTGCCCCCTGGTGAGCACTGTGTGAGGCTCACAGTGCTCCTTGGTGAGCTATGTGGCCAGAATACTGTGAGCAGCAGGTCGAAATGAGAGCATCCCCCAGCAAGGCTGGGTGCATGTGCCACCACTAAATATGTGACCCCTGATGAGCACGTGGAAGAATGTGTGAGCACTAAGACCACAACCACTCCTGTGTGACTCCCTGCAGGCACCACAAACGAGCATGTGGACCCCCTGGCCCTCACCACAGCCTTAAAGGGAAGAGAAGGGAGAGGAAAGAAATGTAATGGTGTGAAATAAAAAGTTTTTAAGAAGTGTGAGAAGTCGGATGACTCACAGGACAGAGAAGAAAGGAGACCATATAAAAATAACCAGATAGGTGGGCTGGAGCAATAGCACAGCAGGTAAGATATTTGCCTTGCACGTGGCCGACCTGGGTTCGATTCCCAGCATCCCATATGGTCCTCCGAGCACCGCCAAGAGTAATTCCTGAGTGCAGAGCCAGGAATAACCCCTGTGCATCGCCAGGTATGACCCAAAAATCAAAAAAATAAAATAAAATAAAAATAACCAGATAGGAATTCTGGCACTGAAAAGTACAAGGATTGAAATCATTTATATTTTTGGTTTGGGGGCCATGTCCAGTAGTCCTCAGGGGCTACTCCTGGTTCTGTGCTCAGGAAATCATGTGTGGTGCCAGGGATCAAACTGGGTTCTGCCACATGCAAGGGAAGCACCTTAACTCCTACACTGTCCCTCTGTGCCCAATAACTGAGATGTAAAACTCACTAGAGGGGAAAAAGAGCATCTTGGAGATGGTACGGGAATCAGTGTACTTGAATATTGGCCAGTAGATATTATCCCAGTGGAAAAAGAAGAAAAATAAAAGAAGGAAGGAAAACCACTAGACTGGGAGGCCATCCTCTGAGGCACACACTGACACCATCAAATGTCCCAGTCTATGCATATGGGGATACTTGGAGAGAAAGGAAAGCAGGAAAAAACTGGAGAGTCTATGATCAACTTTCTTCAAATTTGATTTTAAAAATTAGGTTAACTTTTTAAAAAGTTAACCTAACGTCAAGAAACTCAAGAGGGGCTGGAGCAGTAGTATAGCAGGTAAGGCACTTGCCTCACACGTGACTGCCCTGGGTTCAATCCCAGCATCCCATATGGTACCCCAAGCATCTCCAGAAGTGATTTCTGAGTGCAGAGCCAGGAGTAACCCCTGAGCACTAACAGGTTTGACCCCCCCCAAAAAAAAAGAAAGAAAAGAACAAATTCAACAAATGCCAACCTAACTTCAAAGAGCTTCTCTGTTAAAAGGCCATGGGAAAACCTTGAACTCCTACCAGAGAAAACCAAGATCTTACACATAAGGGAATCTCAGTAGGATCATTATTCTCTGAATAATGAATTCTCTGAAAAACAGGGGGAGTCATCCACAGACACCCCCAGTCTGCCAGCCACCTCTTCCCACAACTCTAAGTCATCAGTGTATCTACCCATCCATTCTACTCTTCATTCATGCATCTCTTCATTTCATTAATTATTCTTCTACTCATAAATTCACACATTCATCCATCCATCTAAAACCATATAGAACTAATCCTTCCCAGGACTGTAGCGATAATACAGTGAGGGGGGCATTTGTCTTGCAAGTGGTCAACCTGGGTTCTATTCCCAGAACCAATATGGCTTCCTGAGCCCATAAGGAGTGATACCTGAGCACAGAGTCAGGAGTAAACCCTGAGGATCACTGGGTGTGGCTCCCCCAACAAAAACAAAGAAAACAATAACAGAAAAAAATGAATTGTTCCTCTCATTTGCTTTTGGGGGTTGGGGAAGCCACACCCTGTTGGTACTCAGGGCTTACTCCTGGCTCTGTGCTCAGGAAGTACTTCTGGCAGTGCTCAGGGAGCCATATGGGATAGCAGGGATTGAACCTGGGTCGGTCGCATGCAAGGCAAGCGCCCTCCCACTGTACTATCGCTCTGGGCCTTGTTCCCATCATTTTTCTATTCACTAAGACACCAAGTTACCCAAAATCATTCATTCCTTCATTCATTCCCTCCATCGCTGCATAGCACCGGAAGCTCAGGTCAGTTCCAGGAAACACGAGGAGATGCCTCAGGAAAGAGCCGGAGCAGAGGGTGAGTGGGTGCTCTGCTTACCACAGTGAGCCAGCAGGTCCTGGTGGAACTTCACCAGCTCCTCTCGCACCTCTTCCGGGAGCGGGCAATCCTCCTCGTTTGCTCCATCCTTGAAGTGCAACAGCATGTTGATCTAGGGGACGTGATCAAAGGACGAAGGTTGGCGACCAAGCAGAGAAAGCGAGGCAAGGCTCAAAGACCCAGCTGAGGGGTCCCCAACTAAGTGTGGGTTAGTGGACAATATCCAAAAGGGGTGCACGCCGGTCTATGAGGCGGGCAGGGGTGGGCAGTGAGTGGGAGGGGAAGGGAGTCTCTCCTTGGCATCTGGCATGGGCTCAGAGGCTGGTGGTCGGAGTGGGGGCGTGGCTGAGCTTGGGGCCCAAACAGGGAGAGCAGGCTGGGTCGGGGGCTCAGAGCACCTGCTCCTGGGGCGGGGAGCGGAACTCGCGGGTGCGGCGGGCGGTCTCAGCAGCGGACATGGTGAAGGCTTTCATGAGGAGACCGTAGCGGCCCCGCTGGTTGCCCTGGAGTTTGTCCACATAGCGCTCAGCGAAGGCCGCCAGGGACTCCACGCGGTGCTGCAGTTCTTGGTCACAGAAGTACTCCAGCAGGTGACACATCTGTGGGAGGACAGCCAGGAAGGAGGAGGGAGAGTGGAAAGATCCTCAGGATCGCCTCAAAGTGTTTCTTGCATTCTCTCCCCTCTCCCTGGCTCATCCTTATGCCCACCACCATTCTCTCCTGCCCAGACCCTAGAGCCAGACTTTTTCCAGGTCTCATCCTTCAAATTTACTTTCCACCTGGAACCCAGGGAAAGAAATCCTAGAGGGCCCAGAGAGATAGCACAGCATGAAGGGTGCTTGCCTTGCACACAGCTGTCCCGGGTTCAATCCCCAGCATCCTTTATGGTCCCCTGAGCACCACCAGGAATAATTCCAGAGATCGGAGCCAGGAGTAGCCCCCGAGCATCACCAGGTGTGGCCCCAAAACAAAGAGAGTAGAAGTCCTAGAAAGCATGCCCTTCCCCCGTGTTCCTCTGCCTGGAGACTGAGTCCGCATGCCCAGCCTAGATGCATGAAGGCTGGCGAGAAGGAAGAACCAGCCCACCTGTAGCTTGACAGACTCCGGCAACTTCATCTGCAGGAGCCCCTCCTCCAAGCCCTCTTTTTTCTCCTCTTCTGCCGTCTCCTCCTCCACTTCCTCCTCCTTTTCCTCCTCTTCCTTCTCCTGTGCCTCTTCTTCCTCATCCTCTTCCTTCTCCTCCTCATCTTCCTCTTCCTCCTCTTCCTCCTCCTCAGTGAACACTTCAGGCTCGATCATCTTCAGTATCTGCTTCACATCTTCATCGCCAAAGATGCCCATCACCTACAGGGTAAAGCCAGTCTCTTACTGTGGCCTGAAGAGGCTCAGACCCACCAGCCAGTCCTGGTGTCACCTCCCAGACCTGCCAAAGTCCATGCTGAAGTCCCCTCCTGAAGGAATGACCACCCCTCTGCCCCACCATCCATCTTCAAGACCCCCCTCCAAGACTCCCACGACTCCCACCCACATGAACCCAGACCCCAGAGTCAAACATGACCGCTTCTCTCTTCACAACAAAAAAAAATCTTTGCTCCCAAGTCTGACCATATGTGCATGGCGCAGAACACACCCTACATCTCAGGGAGGCCCTCAGAGCTAGCTGCTGGTCTCTGCCCATGCTCAGACAATGGAGTGAGGATGGAGGCCAGCAGGGAGAGAACAGGGAAGAATAGCGGGGAACAGAGAAATGAATGGGGGCAGACTGGGAGGATGGATTCATGGTTGCAATGGAAGAGGTCTGAAGGGAAGATGGATGGACGGATGCATGAGTGGGTGGATGGCAGAAAATAAATGGTGTATGAACAGTGGGTGGGTGAGTGGGTAGTTTAATGGGTACACAAACGAGTTAATAGATGAACAGGGAATTGAACAAACAGGAATGCGTGGGAAGGATGGGAGAGGGGTTTGTGCATGAAAAGTTGGACGGATGCATGCATGTCAAGAGGTGGGTGTATGAATAAAAGGGCACATGATATAAAAGATGGAAAGAATGGAGAATGGACTGATGGTAGAGACAGTTGTATGGATCTGTGGGTAGGTGAGAGGGTATACATATAAATGGATGGAGAGATGAAGGGATGGGTTAGCAGACAGAAGAGGGAAGGTGGACCAGTGAATGAGTGGATGGATGTAGGAAGGAGCAGGCCACAGAGGACTGGGTATCTGAGAGGGGAGCTAGGTTAATAAATGTTGGGGACAGAGCAATAGTGCAGTTGGTAGGGCTATTGCCTTGCATGCAACTGACCAGGGTTTGACCCCTGGCACCCTATATGGTCCCCCAAGGATTGCCAGAAGTCAATCCTAAGTACAGAGCCAGAAGTAACCTCTGCAACAGCCTTGGCCCAGAGACTCCAAATTGAATCCCAAAATGGATTAGTGCCAAACAGAGGTGTATCTGGAAACCAACCACTTACAATCTAGAAATTTACATTTATAGTTGCTGCTATGTGAGCTCTCATGATATTCAAAATGAGCAGTGGAAAATAAATTATCTAGCATCTGCCCCTGGCAGGTAGGCTTGAATGGTGGTGGGAAATTTCGAGCAAAGCATAATGCCCAAAATTACATAGCGAGTATTGGGAAATTGTCTGTCATAGAGGCAGGGTGAGGACTGGGAAGTGGGTGGTGAAAATGTGCACTGGTGGAGGCATGGGTGTTTTATCATTGCATGGCTGAATCTCAAACATGAAAGCTTTGTAACTCTATCTCACAGTGATACAATTTTAAAAAATGATGTGGAGTTCATGCCCAATTCAATCAGCTTAATCAATGGCTGAACAAATAGCAGTACTCCTACATTATTTAAAAAAAAAAAAGTAACCCCTGAGCACTGCTAGGTGTGGTCCAAAACCCAAAAATAAATAAATAAATGTCTAAGTTAACCCACAATGACAAATGAGTAGATAAATAGAAGGAATGCTGGAGAGACTCATGTGTGAAAGAGTGGAAGACGGGATGGTGGGAAGATTAGATTCAGAGAGATGGACTCATAGATGGATGAATGGACATATGGGTCTATCAATGAGAGGTTGGGGTGTCTGAATGAATGGGTGGATTCATTCAGAAATGGTGGGTAGAGGAGGAATGAATCTGTGGGTGAGTGGATGGATAATGGTTGGGATGATGAGTGGAAAGAAGGAAAAAGACATAACAAACATGAGCAGAAGGAAGGAAATGTGAATGAAAGGTTAGGAGATGAGAGAACTAGGCAGCCCAGGGGGGCAGAGCAATGGTACAGTGGGGAGGGCTTTTGCTTGCACACTGCCGACCTGGGTTCTATCCCCAGCATCCTATATGGTCCCCCGAACACTGCCAGGGCTGCCAGGGTAACTCCTGAGTGCAGAAATAGGAGTAACACCGGTGTGGTCCCAAAACAAAACAAAAACAAACAAACCAAAAACACTTAGGGAGCCAATACGGATGGAAAGACAAACAGGAGAGAAGGTCGCCTGTAGATAGAGGGATGGGCAAGCTGTCAGGCTAAACAAGAAACGAGCAGAAGGGGAGGGCGGGGGACGGAACAATAGTATAGCGGGGAGGGCATTTGCTCTGCACGCGGCTGTCCGGGGTTCGATCCCCCGCATCCCATATGGTACCCTGAGCACCGCCAGGAGTAATTCCTGAATGCAGAGCTGGGTGTGACCCAAGAAGTAAAAAGAAAAAAAAAAAAAAAATATATATATATATATATATATATATATATATATAAATGAGCAGGGGCACAGGCCCTTACCAACAGGGTGGACACGAGCTTGAGCACAGGCACAAACTGGAACTCCACGGAGCCCCCGACAGGGTCGCGCGCGTGCTGCCCGCCGTCCCGCACGGCCTCACCGAGCATGCGCAGCGCCTTGTCGCGCAGGGCTTCCAGGGGGATGCTGGGGCTGAGGCGCACGGGCGCTTCGGCCACTCCGGCTGGGGGCAGCGCGGCCACGAAGCAGGGCGGCGAGAAATGGTGCGGCGGCCGCAGTGAGGTGGTGGTGCCCACGCCCGGCAGGCCGTGGCGGCGGGGCCCGTCTTCGTCGTCCCCGCCTTTTCCCGGTGGGAAGAGGGTGAGCGCGCGGGTCTCGGGCGTCAGGGGCACGATGTACTCGGACAGCATGGAGCGGCGGCTGCGGCAGCAGCTCTCCAGGTGGATGCTGATGAGCAGGTCGTAGTAGCCGGCACGCAGCGGACCCGGCAGGTGCGCGTCCTCCAGCGTGTGCAGCAGCTGCGCCTGGTCCACGTGGCTGCACAGCGCGTGCGCCACGCGGTTGTTTCCCAGGGCGCACACAGCGCGGTACAGGCTGAGCGTGTGCGAGTGGAAGCGCTGCAGGTCTAGACGCTCCGACAGCTCCAGGATGTCCATGCACCTGCACCAAAAGGCAAAGAGGCGCTCACGTGAGCACAGCCTCTCCGGCTGGGAACTCTGGGTTCGTGCTGGGTCCAGCGGCTTTTCCCAGTCTGAAGCCTGGAAGTTCTTTTTTATTTACTTATTTATTTTTGCTCCTTGCACCCGGTGATGCACAGGGATTACTACTGGCTCTGCACTCAGGAATTACTCCTGGTGGTGCTCAGGGGACCATATGGGATCTGGGAATCGAACCCAGGTCGTTGAGTGCAAGGCAAACGCCCTACCTGCTTCAGCCCCGGAGCCTGGAAGTTCTTGAAGGGCCTGGGGTGGTGGGGGTGAGCAAGGGGAGAGCTGTCAGGGGCAGGGTGCTGGGGAGTGGAGTGGGGGGAGGAGGGGCCTGAGATCTATCTATTACAGGGGCAGTCTGGAGTCACCCTAGAAAGCTGAGGGTCCACAGAGAAGATCTGGAGACCCTGAGAAGTCTCTGAGACCCCCTGATGAGGCCTGAGCCCCCTCTGGCAGGTCTGAGCACCTGGTTATGTTTGAGTGTTGCTAGCGTGTGAAGTCTACCTGAAGTCTGTGTCTGCCTGTATACAGTGGAGGCTACCCCTGGTGACACTCAGGGCTTATTTCTGGCTCTGCGCTCAGGGATCATTGCCAGAGGGGCTCAGGCACCATATGCGGTGCCAAGGAAAGAACCTGGGTCGGTCACATGCAAGGTGAGAGCCTTACCACTGCATTATCTCCTGCTCCTGAATTTTCCTCGCACTTAGCACATGGTTGGCTATGTGCAGAAGTGGGTGTGTCTGGGGTCCTTGGTGCAAGACCCTGAGCCCCTGAGAGTGAGAGGTGAGCATGGGGGTGGGGTGTGTCCAAAAAGGGCCAAGTCACAACGGCACTTAGAGTCACTTGTCAACTGAACAAAGGAGAGATGCAGTATGCTGAGGCCTCCTGGGGATAAGGGGTGCTAAGTGCCCCCCAGTGATCCCCTAGGCTTGGAGTCCTGGGAGATTCCTTGCTTTCCATGTGGTCACACCCCCCCCTCACACACCCCCACCCCGTTCTCTCTGGGCCTCCTGGCAGGAGACCGACGCCTCCATGAGCTCCATGAAAGCCTCTCTGGGCTTGCCCAAGCCGTACCCGTGACCCAGGGAACCCCCCAGGCCACTTGACAAGTACATCATACCCCTGAGTGGCTGGCTGGGCTCCCCCAGGGGTCCTGGATCCCTGAGATGGGGCTGGAGCCCTGGGCTGGGGCTGGGTTCCTGGGGTGATTTCTGGAGCCCCCACCACCCCCTCGGGGGCCTGGGCTGGCTCTGACCGGTTCTCCTCTGGGATGTGCAGCGCCATCATGGTCAGCGGCTCCTGGCACTGCACCGCCCAGCCCAGCCGGTCGCCTGAGCGCCGCGTCTCCACGTGCAGGAAGCGGTTGGGCATTCGGCTCCAGGACACGGGCATCAGCATCTGCACCTCCAGCCGCGGCGGGCACTGTGGCGCCGGGTTCTTGCGCTCACTCATGAACATGGCAGCAGATAGAGGCATGATGTTCTGGGGAGGCGGAGAGGGGTACATAGGTCAGGATTCCCCATCTTACCACACTTCTTCCAGGGAGACCTCCAGGACTGCCTCCCCCTCTCCACCCCCATGTTGGCTGCTGAGCCATCCTGTCTTCCTGTACCCATCACCTCCTGCACTAAGTGCCCCAACAGTACATGCTCACCTTCTGCTTGCCCAGTTCAAACTGGACGACGTTCTGGTTCGTGGGCAAGACAAAGATGGCAGGAAACAGCTTTGTGTTGGGTTCCACCTAGCAGGAGGAGAGGGTGAGCTGGAGGCAGCGTGGACAGCAGATCACGAGTCCAGGCTGTGTCCCAACCTGATCCTACAGGGAGCAGGAGGCTCTGTGGTGGCCATGCCACACCCCTGGCATTTTGTTAATTTGTTCTGGGGGCTCCAAAACAGTAATAAGGGCCTCCAGGACCACACCCAGGCTCAGAGGTGCTGGGAATGGGCCTGAGCCCTGCACTCTGCCCTTTAAACTCTCTCCTTGCCCTGGCTGTACCACCTCTGACCTGACTCAGCCCTCTCACCAAGGTCAGATTCCATGTTCTTCTTTTTTTGCTTTTTTGCTTTTTTGGGTCACACCCAGCAATGCACAGGGGTTACTCCTGGTTCTGCACTCAGGAATTACCCCTGGCGGTGCTCAGGGGATGCTGGGAATCGAACCCGAGTCAGCCACATGCGAGGCAAATGCCCGACTCGCTGTGCTATTGCTTCAGCCCTCCATGTTCTTTTGAAGGCCAATCCCAGCAGTATCTGACCAACTGGGCTGGAGATTCAATGGTTGGACCCAGCGATGCTTGGGACCTGTGCTCGGCAGCTGGCAGTGTGAGGGTACATGGGGACTGAGCTCAAACTCAGGCCCTAGAGCATGCAAGGACATGCCCTCACCGCTGGCCAACACTAGGCTGGTCTCCCAGGGATCCCCCTCCACCTGACCTGGACAGACCATGAGCTGGTGTTGTTCCCTGAGGCTATAAGGTCTGGCTCCCAGGCTGCCTGGAGCACTGTCTGAGGGCTTCCTGGAGCACTATCTTGGGGCTGCCTGGGAGCACTGTCTCAGAGCTGCTTGGGAGCACTGTCTGAAGGCTGCTTGGATCACTGTCTCAGGGCTGCCTGGAGCATTGTCTCAGGGATGCCTGTGAGCACTGTCTCAGAGCTGCCTGCGAGCACTGTCTCGGGGCTGCCTGGGAGCACTGTCTCAGGGATGCCTGTGAGCACTGTCTGGAGGCTACCTGGATTACTGTCTCGGGGCTGCCTGGGAGCACTGTCTCAGAGTGCCAGGGTGTGAGCACACGATGGTGAAGGCAGGCCCTGAGCATGAACTTGCCTGGAAGAAGGTGTTGCTTTCTTTGCCGTTGGCAGTGAAGTTCATCAGGCCAGTGGCCAAGTCCACCAGGCAACCAATGACCAGGTCCGTGTGGCTGATCCGGCCCTGCTGCCCAGGGCTCACGAAGTCCCCGCCCCACACCATGTAGCAGTTGCTACACTTGAGGCTGCAGGGAAGGAGGTGGGATGGGGTTCTTGGTCTGGGAGCTCTGAACCACACCCTCCCCGAGCTCCCAGAACCCCTTCCCCTAAACCCCACCACCTGCACGCAGAGCGCTGGAAGCCCTGGGCCATGGCCCTGAGCCCCTGGGAGCGAGAACCCCGGGGTGCTGGTGGGGTGCTGGAGGACAGCACGGAGCAGGCAGAGGAAGGTGGTGATGGCAGAGGAGGCCCAGGTAGGACAGAGAAGCGGAGCAGAAAGAGGACACAGCGGAGGGAACAGGACCACAAACAGGAAGGGAGGCAGCTCTGCCAGGTCCCCAGCGCCTCCCGCTCCTGGCACCCCCCCAGCCTGCCGCACCTGCTGTGGATGTTGCCTTGCTCATCCCCCATGGTCACCGTCACCGCCCGAACCTTGGTGAGGTCGAAGTTCATGTCGTGCTGGTGGTAGTCGGGGGTGACCCAGCCCACCCACACACAGCTGGGCTCCTGGCCGGCGAAGATCCGCACAGAGTAGTAGTACTGGCGGGAACAGAGCAGGGCCAGGGGTCAGGCGGGAAGTCGGGGGTCTCAGGTGTCAAAACTGGGTCCTCTGCATCTCAGTGTCCTCTAAGTCAAGAAACTGCCAGGCCGGATGCCCCACCCCCTCCCCCTTCCCCCCACCGCTCCCCCACCCCGAAGATTCAATCCCTTTTTGTTCTTTTTGTTTGAGGGCCACAACTGGCCAGTTGTTCAGGGCTTACTCCTGGCTCTACACTCAGGAATTACTCCTGGCAGTGCTCGAGGGGCCCTCTGGGGTGCCGGAGATTGTACCATCACTCTTCAGACCCTTTCCTTCTGTGAATACTGATCAAACTCTAAATTGACTCATCTTTGGGGACTATTTTTGGGATACCCCTAATTGGGTCATCTTCAGGGATTATTTTTGGGATACCCTCAAGCTGTGTCCTTCCCAGGGTTACAAGGTTTTAGCTTAATAAGAGCTAACAAGAGCTCACAAATTAGCTGAGAGGTGGAGTAGTTTGGTTCTCATAGTAAGTACCACTTAAGATGGGGGTGGGAGACCCCAGAGACTGAATCCAGAGCCTTGTGCCCTGAGGCTAGGTCCCCAGTCCCTGGATATAATTTCTTTTTTTTTTTTTGGAGAGGACCCCATCCAGCAGTGCTCAGGGCTTGCTCCTGGTTCTGATCTCAGGGATCATTTCTGAAGGTGCTTAATGGGGGAGGAGGGGAAGGACCATAGGTAGTGCTAGGGACAGAACAGGGGCCAGCCATCTGTGAGTCCACTGTCTTCCCTTCCCTGTGCTATCTCGTCAGACCCATTCTGATCTCTGTGGGAGACCATAGAGCTTCCACAGAAAGGCAGGTGCGAGTGGTAGAGGGGCCCGGCCCACAGCCACTGGCGGCCTGAAACCCTAACCATTAAGCTACTTGTCTCCAAATTCAGGGAGTCCCAGAACTACCCTGGGATGACTCTGAATGTTGGTTCCCAGGAATATACTAGAATTACTATTAAGTGGGGACTCTTCTTTGTCTTTACATGGATGAACCCAAATATCGGGGTCCCTAGTCTACTGATCCATTCCCTAGATTTGGAGATTTTGGGAATGCCTTGACATGACCTTTAACCTCACCAAATCTTCCAGTCCCTACGAGATTCGGCCCCTGTGGTTAAGGCATTTGCCTTGCATGCAGCTGACCCGGGTTCAATTCCCATGTAGTCCCCTGAGCACTGCCAGGAGTGATTCCTGAGTGTAGAGCCAGGAGTAACCCCTGAGCATCGCTAGGTGTGACCCAAAAGGCAAAGAAAAAAATTGTTTTTGTCCTCGCCTACTCCATGGATTTAGGGGATCCAAGTTTGTGCTGTACTGGGGGGCTTCAGGAGACAGTGGTGGGTGTCCCTAGGTGTGAGCAGCCCTGAGCATCAGAGGGGCCCTGAAGCTGGAGTTCCCCGGTTCACACCGTGGTGGTGTTGAGGATGATCTCGGGGTCATCACGGTCGTCAGCAGGGACCACTTCCCGCGGGAGTCGCGGCAGAGAAGGGGTGGTCGGTGGCTGGGTCATCATGGCGACTTTCTTAGCCTTGAACAGGAACCTGGTGGTGAGGAAGGGGGGGCCACGTGAGAACAGCCCTGTGGCTCGGCCCACCCCCACATCCCTGCCCCTGTCATCCAGCCTAGCAGAACAGGACCCTCACGGCACTGGCTGGTCCATGTGCAGGTGCTGCGCTGAGGCCAGGTCACCCCAGGGTGGCTCTTTGAGGGTGGACAGTGGCCTGAGTCAGTCTTTGGGGTGTACAGTGGGCCCCTGAGTCAGCCTTTCTCCTCTGCATTTCACAGCCATTTTGGAAAGGATCCTTGTGTCGCCTTGTCTTGTACACTAAAGGCATGTAGGATCTCCTGAACACCCCAGGAGAAGCAGTTACACCCCCCACCAAGTTGTGATGAACAAAACTATTTCATCATTTCCAAACAACCTGGGGGACTCAGACACATACTCTGGAAAACCACTTCCACTGGAGGGAAACGTAGGTTTGGTTTCAATTCAAATGTAAAACCCTTTGAGGGTTTCCCTTCAAGACAGGTCTTTTTTAGGGGGGATATGTTTGAGATGAAGAGATACCCTGATTTAGAATTCCAACCGTCGGGGGGATGGAGGGACAGTACAGTGGGTAGGGCGTTTGCCTTGCATGCAGACAACCCAGGTTCGATTCCCAGCATCCCATATCCCCGAGCACTGCCAGGAGTAATTCCTGAGTGCAGAGCCAGGAGTAACCCCTGTACATTGCCAGGTGTGGCCCAAAAAGCAAAAAGAGGAAACAGAATTCCAACTGTGCTCACTAGGGGACCAGTCCCCCTGCCATTGTACTGAGGTCCCCACTAGTGCCTGTGGCTAATCAAGTCCATGGGTTGAAATACTCTGGGGTCGAGCAGGTACCCCCAAAATATTGGAGTCCCCCACGGTTATTGTGGGACACTCCAAATTTTACATTTTCAGGGAATTTAGAGCATCCCAGGAAAATAGTGAGTTCACATGAAGCCTGCCCAGATTCGTCCATATTCTGAACCCACCTAACTCCAAGTGGCAGCTTTGGGTGGGAGGGGGGCTTTCCCAAGCTGTTGGGGCTGTGTAACTGGGGGTCCCAGGAAGTGCTCGCCCTGACTCACCCTCTCTTCTTGCTCTTCTCCGTGGCGGTGTCCTTCTCATTCTCCGCCCTCGAGGGCTGGGCCTCTGTGCCTGGCTGGGCAGCGCCCCCAGGGCCCCCCTCCTTGGCACTCCCCTCTTTGCCCCCCTCAGCCTCTCCCCAGCGTCCAGCGGAGCGGCGCAGGTTTTCATAGTCCGAGTCGGGTTCTGCTGCCCTGGCCTCATCCTCAGCGGGGGGCTGCAGGCCAGGGGGAGCCAAGGGGGTGGCCCCTGCAGTGCAGCGGAAGTGCTGGTGAAACTGGACAGGGAGGCTGAGTCGGAGGAAGATCATCTCCACCAGGCTGTTCTGGGAGCCCCAGGTGCGGTGGGTCAGGCGCAGACAGGGGGGCGTATCCACGGTGCCGTCCACCCGAGACACCTGTTGGGGGAGAGGGGGGCAGGGAGCACTGAGCCAGGCGGATGGACTAGGCCTGGTCACAACCAAACCACCTTATGGCCTGAGAGCACCCGTAGGAAGATGCACCCAAACTCCTCTGAACAGAAAAAAGCCACATGGACACAGTTTGACTGAGGGTGCTTTTAGCTCTGCCAAGCTCCTATCCACTCAAAGCTCCATAATCCACCCATTTATCCATGCATCCGACCATCCATCGACCCATACATCTATCTGCCCACTGACCCATTATTCATTCACGCCCTTTCTCACCCATCTATCACATACATACACCTTCCCATGCACCATCCGTCCACCTGTCCGGTGGTTTACCCAATCTATCTCCATAATCCACTTACTTACCCATGCACCACTCAACCATCCATCCATCATCCATCCATGTACTGATCCATGCATCATCCAAGCACCACCACCCATCCATCACACCACACACACATATATCTACTCATGCACTGTCCACCCACTGATCCAGCCATCAATCCACATGGTCACCCAGTCGTCCATCACAAATACATACATATACACATATCTAAATATCTACATGCACATATACATACATGCACCCTGTGCATTGTTGGAGAGTGAACTGGATTATTTTTCCCACAAGGCAAGTGCTTTACTCACTGTGCTATCTTCCTGGCCCCAATTTAATTTTTGTGTGTGTGAAAGAAAATAATTTTATCAAGAGGGAGATTGTAATTTTAGGGAAAATTGGTTATTTTCTGGGGATATCATAATTCGAGAGAAAATGAGTTGTTTTCTGGAGATATCATAATTTGAGGGGAAGTGAGTTGTTTTCTGGAGATACCATAATTTGAGGGGAAATGAGTTGTTTTCTGGAGATACCGTAATTCTAGGGAAAATAAGTTATCTTTCTGGAGAAAGAGAGAGAAAAGAAATAAGATTGATATAGGAAAGGCTAGAGATAAGGGAGATAGCACCCAAAGGGATGTGCTGGAAGTTAATCTGTGGTCACACACCCATAGTTGGGGTACAGATGGTCTCAGAGTACAGGACTCCACGAACTTTATGATCAGGATAGGAACCCTGAGCCCAACTTTGGCAAAGACTCATGTCTCAACTGTAGGTTACTCAGACTGATGAAGAGCTGCTGAGAGCACATAATTGTTTTTTAAACCCACGTACAGAATGATTAGGAAAAAAGAGGTGTGAGAGGGATTCTATTCTCTAAACCTTGTTTAAACTGAAAAAGTTAGAGGGACCGGAAATTGCCCTTGGGATCACTTCATCCAGCAACTCTTCCCACCCACCTTTCACCCATTGGTCAACCAGAAACCCACAAGGGTTGTTGGCTGTCTAGATCTGACCCCGCAAGGCAGCCCTGGGGTCCAGCCGCACACAGTTTGCAAGAGAAGGAAGGGAAGAGACAGTGGGAAGGAAGGGGGCCCTGGGCGGGCTCAGTCCTCACCTCATAGTGGGGGTGATCTGGGGGCATTGCCTCAAACTGAGGGAGGCTTTTGCTGAACCACGTGGTGACCGGGCGCTGCATGTTGATGGCGAACGGCTCGAAGCCTTCCTGGAGGCCACAGATGGCAAAGAAGCGCAGGGAGCTGACGTCCTGGCCCAAGTTCAGGTGCCCCACCTGGCCGGGTCCCAGGCTGCACACGGGTAGGAAACCTGGGGAGCAGTGGGGAGAGAAACCAGGGTGAGGCCAGGTTGGGGACAGGGTGGTGGCAGCCGCAGGGAGGAGGTCCCAGATGGTAGGGAGGGGAAACAGGGGAGCAAGGGGTGCCATCGGGCAGGGGGCGACTGGGCGGGAGGAGAGCCAGGAAGGAACCCCATGAAGGGGACTGGGGCCAGGCGGCGAACCCCGAGCCCTTACCATCCCCGATCTCGATGTCCCGGAAGGCCATTTCAGAGCCCGAGTCGGACATCAGGATCTCGCCATTGAGGGTGAAGATGATATTGTTCTCGGTGAGGTCGATCATGCAGCCCACCACATCACCCGACTGCCAGGGGCGCCCAAATGGCTCACTTCCCAGGTGCCAGCGCTGGCCCTGTGTGGAGTTGGGATGGGGGATGCAGACATGGGCGAGTCAGCCAGAGAGAGGAAACGGGTGGCACACGGAAGACGTGGATGCAGGGGGTCCGGTGCAGGGCAGGTGACAGAAGAGGGGTCATTCCCACAGTCCCCCTCCCCAACACTCCCCCAAAGCATCCCTGATTCTGAGAGGTGCCCAGAGGCCTTCCCTCCTGTGACTCATTGTTTCTCCCCACCCCTCACTCCTGCCTCCTGCACAGGTTTGTAGTTTCCGTAGCTAGGGGCGGGGGGGGGGGGGGGAGTTCGGGGGCGGGGGGGGCTGCTGTGGCAACACAGACCGCCAGAGTGGGACGGAGTAGCAGCAAGGAGGCAATGAGAGAGACGGAAGGGGAAGATGACCTTCTGAATGGCCCTCAGATCCTGTCCATCCCAGAATAGAGGAATGGACGATGGGATGATGGATGGGAAGCAGGGGTAGCCAAACGAACAGGTAAGACGAAAGAAAGTGTGCCAGGATTGATGCAGAGAAGGAAGACATATAATAGACACGTGGATGGATGGATGGATGGATGGATGGATGGATGGATGGGTGGATGGATGGGTGGGCGGATGAATTTGTGGGTGAACACATTAAATTAGTATACTAATAGATAAATTGAATCACAAATTAAACAGGTAAAGACTGACCCAAGAATAAATTAATAAACTTTGACTAATAGTTGGTGATTATTGGATAGATGGGTAGAGGGGTTGATTTGTGGGTAGATGTTTGGTTGCAGAGAGAAATGGGTGATAAGTGAGTGCATGCATAGACAGAGAGAAAAAAGGGAGGGAAGAAAGAAGGGAGGAAGAAGAGAGGGAAGGAAGGGCAGGAGGAAGAAGGAGGATGGTGTCCAGAGGCGGCAGAGAGAGCAGGGCTGTCGTACGTGGCTGTGACCAGGGGGAGTGAAGCCGGGGTACCCACCCGGTGCCCATTGAAGACATAGGCCAGTTCATCAGCTCCCAGCTCCACGTCGGGCCGCAGCTCGGGCCGTGCCCAGCCCACACGCATCTCGCCGCCCGTGGTGACAGCCTCGAACTCGAAATACCAGCGGCCGCTCT
This sequence comes from Sorex fumeus, assembly GCF_029834395.1. Classification (NCBI taxonomy): domain Eukaryota; kingdom Metazoa; phylum Chordata; class Mammalia; order Eulipotyphla; family Soricidae; genus Sorex; species Sorex fumeus. The sequence goes on from NW_026606179.1 coordinate 19,663,417, forward strand.
GCACCGCGTAGGATTTCTCGGCTCTAAAGATGCGCACGCGGTCCCAGCGAGACCGGCTGTCCTCCTGGCCTGGACAGGGGCAGCAGAAGTCAGAGGCTGGGCAGGAAGGGCGTCCCCAGACACAACTATGTGCGGGTGCTAGGGATTGAACCTGGGTCAGTTGCGTGCAAGGCCAGCACCCTCCCCGCTGTATTTTCCCTCCCGCCCAGAGAAACCAGAGTTTGGGGACAACAGCCAGCATTAGGGCAACGCTAACACTCTGTGTCCTCCGGGCAGCAGCAGCGGGAACCCAGAGCCAAGAGGTGAGGGCCAGTGGGCCTAGCATCGGTCTGAGGTCTGGAGCCCACCCAGGGGGCCGCACTCACTGGGCTCCTGGTCCGGGGGCTCGATGTTGTAGCCATAGCCCAGCAGCGTGCGCACGGCCTGGCACAGGCTGTCCCGGTTACTGCGCTTGGTGGCCTCGTCCAGCAGGCGGTAGGGCACAAGGCGCGGGTTCCGGCGTGCCACAATGTCCTGCACGGCGCTGTAACTCCAGCCCTGGCCCACGCGGTCCCGGGCCCACACATTGTGCCCGTTCTCGGCCAGCCGGTCCACCAGCGTGGTCTGCGCGGGCGTCAGGCGCACATGGCTCAGGTCCAGTGGTGCCGGCTTGTACCCGTTGTTCATCATGTACCTGGGGCAGAGGAGGAGACGCTCAGTCCGCTCGGGGCTCCGGCCAGGAGTGCCTGGACCCTGAGCCATACCTCAAGCTGCAGAACTCTGACCTCTGACCTCTGACTTCTGGCGTCAAGTTCCCTGACTCCAGAATAAATTGAGATGCCTGACTTCTGACTCCAGGACCCTGTAGGGACCCCAAAGAGGCCTTTATCTTTGCTGATCTATGACCTCTGCCCTCTGTGACCCTCTCATCTTGACCTTGGGAGCCTCAGCCTCCTTCCCCCACCCCCACCCCTGCAGGTGCTCAGGGGTCGCTCCTGGCAGTGCCTGAGGGGACCACGTGCTGCCTCACAGGTGCAAAGCATGTGATCAGCCCTTTGATGGGTCTTTCCTCCCAGGAGCCTCACGCCTGACCTCTCACCTATGACCTGGAGGTTTCTAGTCTCTGGCCCCAGAATCCCTCATTCTAAACATCTGGCCTTGGAGACTGATCTCTAACCGTGGCGTCTCGCTCCAGGACTGCTGGTCCCTCTATAACTTTGGGATCCCTTACTGATATCCTCAACCACTTCTCACTTCCCACTGCGGGCTCTTTAATGACCCCAACTACGGGCAGACCCCAACTGACTGACCACTCCAACTCTCTCTTCTTTCTTCTTAGGGCCAAACCTGGTGATACTCAAGGCTTACTCCTGGCTCTACACTCAGGAATTACTCCTAGTGGTGCTTGGAGGACCTCGGGACCGAACCCGGGTCAGCTGCGTCCAAGGCAAATTCCCTCCCCGCTATATTATGGCTCCATCCCGTCACTCCCACTGTCTCTGCAATTCCCACGACTGGGGGAGGTGACTGGGGAGGTGGCCTCTGGGCAGCCTTTGCAGCCTGGGTTTAGTTTTTGGCACCACACAGATCCCCACAACTTCGCCCTAACCCACCACCCCCTTGTCTCTGCCTCTGTCTCCCCCATGCCCCCGCCCTCATCCTCGGACCCCCAGCCCCTAACATGCTCCCCAGGTGGGAATCTGACCCCACACTCACGTCTTTGGGAGCTTCGTCTTCTTGAGGTTCTCCTCTGCCTTCTCGTCCGCCATGCCCACGTGGCAGCCCAGCGCCAGCAGAGTCCTGGGGTGGGGACCGGGGCCGGTGAGGACAGGGTCCCACCTACACAGCCTCCCTGCCACCCTGCCTCTGCTGCCCCCTGCTGTCCCCTCTGTCCCCAGTTCTCCAGCTCTGACTCAGACTCTGCTGTGTCTGTCCCTGTCATGCTCTCTTGGACTCACTGTGCTTCATCTCGGGGATGTCCCCAGCCTTTGTCTGTCCATCTGTCTGTCTGTCTGTCTGCCTCTCCCCTTTTCTCTGTCTGTCTGTCTGTCTGTCTCTCTCTCTCTCTCTGAGCCTCTCACACGTGGTGACTTAGTTTTTGCCCCATTTCCTTCTCTCCCTTTCCGTTTCTCTTTTGTCTCTGTCGCTGCCGTCCTTCCCTTCCTCAGTCCCTGTCTCAGCCCTCTGCCCACCCCCCCATGGCCCTCACTTGAGTGTCTCCCCCGACATCTGCAGGTTGTAGTTCCTCTCGGGCTCGGGCAGGCTGTGGAAATCCACCAGGCACGGGTGCAGCCTCTTGTTGTCGTCCCGAACCTAGAGAGGTGCCGGTCAGATCCCTGGGGTCAGCACCCCCCACTCTCCCGGCCTATGCCCACTGCCACCCCCCATGTTAGTTCTGCCACCCAACCCCCAGGGACCCTGTGGTGCCCTGAAGTCCCTTCCCGCAGCACAGGCCCCTGTGAGCAGGGTAGCTCCCATGCACCCACGCCGTGGGCTCTCACCGGGCCATAAGTCCAGCCCTGCTCAATGCGGGTCAGCGCCCAGAGTTCATGAATGTTCTCCGCCAGTTTCTCCCGAATACGCTCCAGATGGGGAGGCAGGACAATCTGGAGGGAGGGGACATTCGTGAGGATTCTGAGTCCCCTGGGATGTTCTTCTAAAAGCCCCAAATAACTGTGAAGCCCGGTTCAATCTCCTGCACTTCCTGCTCTTCCGGGGCCACCCTTGACCACCTCCCCACCCCACCCCCAGCTCCTGCTACGAAGCCCAACTAAGGATATGTTGGAGCTAAGAAATGTTCTAGCCTGGAGGCCAGGGCTGGAGCACCTGCCTTGCAGGCATGAGGCCCTGAGTTCGATCCCTGTCACCAACCCCCATGCTAAACTGTGCTCCATCAGCAGCACTGCTGTGCGGGATCCCTGCCACCACCCCGAGTGTGAGACTTCCCAGTGAGTACCGGAACCCTCGCTTATGAGCACCACAAGCCTGCGAGCACGACCCAGGTGTGGGGGCCCAGCTGCTGTGACAGCCACAAAGAGAAGGGAAGGGGCAAGGGCATGTGGGGGGAGGTGTGGTCACTTTCCACTGTCCCGGCTCCTGACTGACCCAGCCCGTACAGGGTGGCCAATGCTTGCCATGTGAATGGCTGCTGCTTGTTCCTTCTCCAAGTAAAGATCATGAGAACTGCATACCTGGGAGTAGCCCGGGACTCAGTGAAATCATTTCTATACGTGTCTGCTGTAGAGTTTATCTAAGTGCCCAGCATACAGTGGGCACCTAATAAGTATTTATATTGTCAGTAATCTGCAGACTAGATATACTGACAGTCAGAGTGGGGCCGGCATTGGGGAGGAGAGGGAGAAGGGAGGGGTGTCCAGTAAGACAAGACAGCTCATGAGACTGACAGGCAGGGGAGTGGGGAGAGTTTACTTCACCCCTGCAATACTGTCACTATTTACCCCGGCAATGGCGTCACTACTCATCCCTGCAATCACCCCTGCAAGACTATCACTACTTACCCCTGCAATGGCGTCACTACTCACCCCTGCAACAGTGTCACTACTCACCATTGAAAGTGTCACTACTCACCCCTGCAACCATGTCACTACTTATCCCTGAGTGATGTCACTACTCACCCCTGTAACGATGTCACTCAATTCAAACAGTAACTGGCAGCATCTTGTGAGGCACTTTACCCACATTATTTCATCTCACCACAAGGCCACAAGGTGGACTCCCCTTTTCCCCCTTTTTCTCTGGAAGGAGGAATCTGGGGCCCAGAGAGGTGAGGCTCCCGTCCCCGTGACCTATTTCCTCCTGTCAGGAAATGCTCCCAGGCAGGGGGTGGCTGAGGTTGGGACGGGAGGAGGAGGAGGCCAGATCCCCACCAAGCATGGGGGACAAGGTGCCAGGAGTGGCGATCCCCAGGCCCGGGTCAAAGTCAGCTGTGTGACTAGCAGTGGTCACTCAACCTCTCGGCCTCCTTCCTCAGAAGTAAGTGGAGGATCAGTCACCCTCCTTTCTTCAGGGGCTACAGTCAGGACCCCTGACTAGGATTCTGTCTTGAGAGAGGCCTTTGCCTGATTTTTCTTTTCTATTTTTTGTGCAGGAACTGGTTTTGGGCCCACACCTGGTGATGCTCAGGGGCTACTCCTGTTTCAGCTCTCAGGAGTTACTCCTGGTGGTGCTCAGGAGACCAGGTGGGACGCCAGAGGTTGAACCCGGGTCAGCCGCGCACTAGTAAATGCCCTCCCCACTGTACTATTGCTCCAGCCCCTTGCATGCTTTCTGCCTCGGTTTCCCTATCTGCCCAGCTGCAAGCTCCCAGCCCTGCTCCTGTAGGAGTCCACACTGCCATAGCGGGCAGCACCTGCACAGTGTCCACCGGGCACGGCACGAAGTCGGTGTGTGAGAGGCAGCGGCTGGGGCCCACCAGGTGCGGCCCCCGCGGCCCCTCCCGCCGGTACTCCTTGATGGGCTCTAGGTGGAGTCGCTCTCGCGGGAGCACGGCCTCGTGGCACGGGGCGTAGCCAGGTGGTGGCAGGAACTTGAATTCACCATGGCGACCCCCTAGGAGAAACCGAACCCTGGAAAGAAGAGGGTCGCTGGTGGGGAGTCTGAACGCAGCAGGAGAAACAGAGAAACCCTGGGGTCAGAGGGTCATAGGGTGATGGGGCTCTGGGGAGACCTGGGGGGTCACAGGATGGATGGGGGCTCTGGGGAGGCCTGGGATTCACAGGGTCATGAAGGTCATTTAGTCTAAGATGAAAGGAGAGATATGAGGCTGATAGGAATCACTGGAGAATCCAAAAAAAATAGGAAAATGGGGGCCACTGGTGAGTCTGAGCAGGGCTCTGGGAAGCTGCTTTGGAGGAGACTCAAGGTCTGGGGGGATGGACCTGAGTGTCTGGGGGGACAGCCCTGAGTGTTGGGGTCACTCTGACACCATCAGCCACCGCTGGATAACAGCACTGGATAGACAAGGTTGGTGAGGGTCCCTGGGACATTCTAGAGCCACCGAGGACGTTTGCAAACACTGGGGTCACCGAGGGGCTGTTAAGAGCTCAGAGTCAGGGCCGGGAGGCTCTGTGGGCAGAGCCCACCTCTGCACACGGGAGCCCCTGCCTGAATCCCAGACTTTACATGGTCCCCTAAGCACCACCAGGTGTGTCCCCCTGAAAAGCTAAAACAGAGAGGAAGCAAGATGGCACAGGGGCTGGGAATGAGACGAGGTGGATGAAGCCTGGCATGGGTGAGCCTGGTTCCCTCCCCAAAGCCACCAAAGCAAGAATACAGAGTCAGTGGTGACCCCACAATCACTGAGGGCCTTGGGAGGGCTGGGGTCATTAGCCAACACTGCCTGAGATCACAGCCCTGGTGACATCATGGGATGGGCAAGAACCATCACGAGAGCCTGAGGTCACCAGGAAGGCGGCTGGAAGGGTCTGGGGCTGGGAGAGGTTGTGAAATCTCCAGAACCCTTGATAGGAAATAGGGCTGGGAGATGCTGAGGTTAGCGGGAGGACACTGAGAGGGTCCGGGGTCACATCACGGTCATGTTGGGAATGTGGCAAGCGGGATGTGGCCAGTCAGTAGTCCTGGGGGTTGGGCAGCTGAGTCCTAGCCTCTCAGGAGGCTGCGGGGTGCCTGGGAAGCTGTGTAGGGACAGTTCCTGGTTTGGTGGCCAGGAGGGGGCAGGGTGAGTCCTCACTTGACACCGGCCGAGAAGCTGACGACAGGGAAGAAGAGCCCATCGAGGTTGAAGGCCTCGAAGACCCCCTGCACCGGGCAGCCATTGATGCGGAAGGAGATGGATGGCACGCTGAGGTCCAGGCAGCAGCTGACCACGTCCTCAGCAGCCAAGAGGTGCTGCCCCGGGGAGGTCACCAGGCGCGGCACGTGACCTGTGTGCCAGGGTCAGTAGGGAGGATCAGAGGTCAGAGACCCAGAGACCAGGCAGAGTAGATGACCCTATGGGGGTTGATCCTAGATGACCTTAGGTCAAGGTTCCTGAAAGCTGTAGGATCAGAGATGGAAATCCTCCAGAGTTGGGCTTCTAAAACCTTTGGGGTCAGAAGTCTAAGGTCTAAGGTCAGAGGTCATAACAATCTGAGATCCCTGGGGCCAAAGTACAGCACACATTTGCCTTGCACACGGTCAACCTGGATTTGATCTCTGGCACCCCATATGGTCCCCCAAGCCTACCAGGAGTGATCCTTGAGCGCAGAACTAGGAGTTCCTCCTGAGCACTGCTGGATGTGGCCCCCAAAACAAAAAGCTATCGGGAATCCCTAACTGAGATCATGCGATGCTGGGGTCAGTGGTCTGAAGGCTCTGGGGTGAGGACAGGAAAACTCTGAAAGTTTTCCTGTTAAAAACTTGGGAAACGAGAGTAAGAGGTCCAGTAGTGACCTATTTCCGGAGTCAGAATCCCAAGTACCCCAAGATGTGAGTGTCTGGGAAGCTCTGGGGGTGAAGGCCAGGGTTGTGCATCCCAAGGTATGGGTGGGGGGGTGGGGAAAGGTACCTGTCCAGAGGTGCAGCCCGTCAAAGCCGTACGAGTAAAGGTCATCGCCGACCCCGTTGCCGCCCCAGCCCTCGCCACCCCCGGGGTAGGGGCTGTAGCCCTCAGTGAGGGCCCAGCCCACCCGCAGGTGCGTGGCCTGAGCTGTCACAAATGGGGCCACCTCATCCACCATCACCTCGAAGTACCATTTGCCATACTGGGTGGAGCCCTCAGCACGGCCCACGAAGATGTTGGGGCGGATGCTGCAGGAGAGATGAGATAAGAGTTTGGGGTGAGGGGGGTGGGGTGCTGGCAGCCAGAGACAGGGAGAGAGCAGGAAAGATCTGGACCCAGGCAAAGCACAAAGCCATGGTGGGTGACAGAGGGAAGGCAGGGGGAGCAGCTGACAGAGACAGCGAGAGACCGTGAAGAAAGACGGAAAAGAGGTAGAAACGGGGCCGGAGTGATAGCACAGTGGGGAGAACCTTTGCCTTGCACTCAGTCGACCAGGGTTCGAACCCCAGCATCCCATATTGTCCCCTGAGCTCCACCAACAATGACTCCTAAGGGAGCTGGAGCAATAGCACAGCAGGTAAGGCATTTGCCTTGCACGCAGCCAACCCGGGTTCAATTCCCAGCAACCCATATTGTCCCCCGAGCACCGCCAGGAGTGATTCCTGAGCACATGAGCCAGGAGTAACCCCTGAGCATTGCCGAGTGTGACCCCTCCCCCCAAAAAAGAATGATTCCTAAGCACAGATCTAGGAGCAACCCTGAGCATGAGCATGGCGAGGAGTGCCTCCCCCCGCAAAAACAAAAAACAAACAAAAAAACAGAGACAGATGGAGGAAGAGAGACCACAGTGGCAGAATAGCACAGGCAGAGAGAAGAGGACCAGATACGGCTCCAGGAGTGGGAGATGAGGGGGCACTGCCATCGGGGAGGAGGCCCGCTGCACCAGGGAGAAGGCTGAAGTTGCTGGGTTCTGGGGTAAGGGGTCAGGGGCCAGACCTGGTGACATAGTTGATGAGGTTGGTCTGCAGCAGGAGCTCGCGGCCCGGGAGCAGATTCTCGGTGATGAGATCCTGGTTGGAGCGCACGGCCACTCCGTTGCACACACACAGGGAACACAGCACCTCCAGGACCTGGAGGTCAAGGTCAGAGGTCAGGGGGGTGACCCCGGATGGAAAGCAGGAGGTAAAGGTTCTGGAAATTCTGTCTAAGAGGAGGTGATGTACGTGGGAAGTCAGATGAGAGATTGGGAGCATCTGAGCTGGGAGAAGGCATTGACAAGGTCAGAAAGGAGAGCATGAGGTCAAAGGTCAGGCAAGGGGCACAAAGGGTTATTGCATCAGTGAGACAGTGACCAAGAGGAAATTTGAGGTTAGTAGGATTTTAGGCTCTCCGGGGCCAGTGGCTCCTATAAACATAAGATGATTAGAATCACGCCGTGAAGCCAGGACACCTCAGGCTGCAGAAGTGGAAATCTCAGAACATATTGGAACTCTAATGAGGCATCTCTGTGGCCACCCAGGGGTGGAGCCGGAAGTGCCCGTGAGGAGCCAGCAGAGCCGGTGAGAGATGACACGAGTGCTGGGCAGATAGAGAGCCCGAAAGGCCAGAGCGCACACTCTGCATGCAGGGGGCCAGGTTCACAGCCCCACACCACCATGGCCCCCCCCCAAGCACTGCCAGGAGTAGCCCCCAAGCACTGCTGGGTATTACCAAAAGACAGAGGAGAGAGGAGAGAGAGAGAGAGAGAGAGAGAGAGAGAGAGAGAGAGAGAGAGAGAGAGAGCACTGAACTAGGGGCCACCTTGTGGTTCCTGCCGTGCTTGTCCAAGAGAGAGATGATGGACTTGATGTGGTTCTCCTGAATGATGTTCAGGACCTCGGGACTCTCAATCAGGACACAGTACAGCACCTCCAGGATCCCTGTCCGGGGAGCAGAGGTGGCGGTGAGCCTCTCCCTTCCCTCCAGTAAGGCCCCGTCCGTTCCCTGGGGGCTCTCCTACCAGACGAGGCCTCCAGCCGGTCCAGCTTGCTGACCAGCCAATCCAAGTTGGTGGAGAAGAGGGCGCAGTTGGTACGGTTGCCACGGATCAGAGAGGCTAAGGGTGGAAAGAGGGTCAGGCCAAAGGGACCCAGCGCCCCGGGAGCTCCCGAATGGGTCAGGATCAGGCTGCTTACCCAGGAGTTCATACAGCAGGTTCACAATCTCTTTCCAGGATTCAGCTGCCTCTTCCCCGGCGAATTCAGCAAAGTGGGCAGCGGTGGTGTAGACATTTAGACGGTCAATGCAATTCAGGACCAGTGTGAGCATCCCCTGGGATGGAGGAAAAAGGTGTCACCAGAGGAATCCCCGGGCCCCTTCTTGGCCTTCCTTGGATTTTCTCACTTCCGTTTCCCCCTCTTTGGTTTTTGGGGCACACTACCCAGTGATGCTCAGGGGTTACTCCTGGCTCTATACTCAAGAATTACTTCTGGCAGTGCCCAGGAGGACCATATGGGATACCAGGGATCAAACCTGGGCTGGTCACATGCAAGCCAAGTGCCCTACCCATTGTCCATCTTTCCAGCCCTTTATTTTCTCATTTCTTTTGCTCCAACAAGAGTGAATGAGTGTTCCCAGAGCTAAACCAGCAACATTATCTCCATGGCTCCACTCCCTCCCACAACCCTTCTCTCCTGCCCCAAAAATCCTTGTCACCTCAACCTCTGCTCCTAATCCTCACCAACATCCCTACTGAACTTGTGCTTCTCCTTCCCAGTTTCCTTCCCATCCTTTCCCCAACACCCTGCTCCTGGTCCCCGTTGCCCAGGTCACACTCCATGCCAACCAACAGAGAGAATTTTTTTTTCATTTTAGTCTTTGCCTTTTTTTATATTGCAATCTCTAACACACAGAGAGGCACATAAAATATATATAGTCGAGGGGCTGGAGCGATAGCACAGCAGATAGGGCATTTGCATTGCACGCAGCTGACCCAGGTTCGATTCCCAGCATCCCATATGGTCCCCTGAGCACCACCAGGAGTAATTCCTGAGTGCAGAGCCAGGAGTAACCCCTGTGCATTCCCAGGTGTGACCCAAAAAGGAAAAGAAAACACATATACAGTCAAGGGGCCAGAGAGAGAATACAGTGGGGAAGTCAGTTGCCTTGCCTTGTGTATGGTCAACCAGCATTTAATCCCAGGCACTGCACATAGTCCCCAGAGCACTGCCAGGATTTATCCCTTAATTTTGTTTTGTTTTTTTTGTGGGCCATTCCCGGCAATATTCAGGGGTTACTCCTGACTTTGCTCAGGGGACCATCTGGGATGCTGGAGATTAAACCTAGATTGGTGTATGCAAGGTAAACGCCCTACCCGCTGTACTACTGCTCCAGCCCCAGAAGTGATCCCTGAGCACAGAGCCAGGACTAAGCCCTGAGCACTGCCAGGTATGGTTCCAAAAATAAATAAATAAATAAATAAAATAAAACAAACTCATGGCCAACTGTTCTGTATCTTCTGCCAGGTTACAGCTTGTCCAACATACATTCACTAAGGCACATCACACTTTTCTCGTGCCCAGGAAAGGGTTTCATGACTACATTTAGGGGCTTCTCTGAACAGCAAAATCAACAAAAACGTGGCACTAAAAAGACCCAGAATGTCCTCACTTAAGATTTTCGGTAGATTCTTGGAAACTGTAACTTTAAGGAAAACAAGATGGAACCAAACAGGTCCAGTGCCTTCCTTCAACTTGACCAGGATTGGTGTTGCTCCTCCTCAATGTTACCACAGAATTATTTTGAGCAGCCTTATTGGAGGACAAGCTGGACTGGCGAGCGTGGACACTTGTTTACAGGCTGCAGCCAGAAGGCAAAGTGGCCTTGGTCAACCTCTGCAAGGGGGGAGGCCGGTCCAATGACTCAGAGGTTTTACACTCTGTTCCCCCATGGCTTCTAATGTACAGCATGTATTGATTTGGGAATTTCAACTAAATTCCAGCAAGAAGGAAAGTATTCCCGTTGCAAAATCAAGAAGGGAGGAAGAAAGAAGGCTAAGGGGTCTGACCTTGCATGCGGCCCACCAGAGTTTGTTCCTCCGCATCCCACATGATCCCTCAGCCACCACCAGGAATAATTTTTCTTTTTCCTTTTTTTTTCTTTTTTTGCTTTTCGGGTCACACCTGGTGATGCACAGGGGTTACCCCTGGCTCTGCACTCAAGAATTATTCCTGGTGGTGCTTGGAGGACCATATGTGATGCTAGTAATCGAACTTCGGGTCGGCCGCGTGCAAGGAAAATGCCCTACCCACTGTGCTATCACTCCGGCCCCCAGGAGTAATTTCTGAGAGCAGAACCAAGAGTAACCCCTGAGCATCACCAGGTGGGTGACTCAGAAACAAACAAAAGGCTGAGGATAGAAATTAAATATTGAGGCCTTCACAAATAAATACAAAGAATTCAGATCATCTTGGGAATCAAATCAAGAATGAGAAAACTGACAAGCTTCCCACTCATCCTAATCACACAACCCTGTCTTCCAGGGATAGCCTTCATCCTAAATGGTAGAGAAATCCTTTCTCTGCTTCTTTAACTGAGAAACGTGTGAGCCAATACACACATAATTCAGTTTAGCTTATTTTCAAAATTGGGAATAACAGCAAGTCTTGAATATGGAATCTTTCACTCAGTCTTCTGCTCCAAGATTCAAGACTCTGTTGCCCACAGCTGCCTTGTCACTGGCACTGCCATCAGGAGGACGGTGGCACTGTTGGGAGCTACCCTGGAAGTGGTGAACATTTGGGCTGTTTCTAGTTTGTAGTTCTGACAAGCAGTGCTGCAATGTGTTAAGAAAAGGAAATGATAGGAGGCCAGCCTTGACTCAAGCGCTGGCGCATATGCCTTGCCTGGCCCTGGCCCTGGGTCGGGTCCTTGGTGCCACGTGACTCCCCAAGCATTGCTGGAAGTGGCCCCCACACCCCCACATCATAGTTTAAAAAAGGAAGTGGCAGGTCCCCAATGGAGGCGGGTGCATTACACACCCTCTCAGACCTCCCACCTAAGCTTGGTGCAGTGCCCAGCCCCCTGTAGCATCAGCCTCCCGCAGGAACGTGGCGCTCACTGGCCAGTGTGGAACTTTCTGCTTACACCAATGAGCTCATCTTTTCCATTCCCCAAGGAATGGAAATATCATCTCCCCTAAGACTTTTTTCCATTTGCCACCAGGAGGTGACCTCCGCCTGAACCCCTTTCCTCTCCCTTTTCCTTGCCCCCTTTCTGCCTAGAACGTCCTTTCCCTTTGGACAGCTTCTTTTCAGGCCCTTTCTTGCTAGCTGGAGCCTGCCTGGCTCACGAATCATTTCATAAAACCCATCAGATCTGGAATGAGCTCACTTTGGAATTTCGTGATTTAACTGGTGACAGTTGCTGTATCTAGTTGCCCTTAGTGTCTCCTCTCCATCTCTGACCCCCCAGAACCCCAGGCCCCCCTACTCCTGGTTCAGGTTCAGAACACGCTCCATGGCCCACAATCCCCAATCTCCATCACCGGACAGTCCCCTGCACCCTACTGGGAGTGACCCCCAAACAAACAGCAACAGAAAAGCTGCAGCAACCCCAGCACTCAGCTATGCCCTGCTTTCTTTACCCCTTTGGCGCTCACCCCCCTCTGCCCTTCTGTCTAATGTTAGTTCATGGGTGGTCGGTCTGTCCTCCAGCTCCCATGTCAGCTCCACAGACAGGGGTTTGTTTACAGCTGCCTCCTGGCATGCTTATGGGTGGGTTCAGGACTGTTCCTTAACCTCCCTGAACTCTATTTGCACCATAATGACGACCATGCATGGGGTCAGGAGGAGGAAACTGTGGGTGAAGATGTCACATGGAGCTAAAGTCAAGGTAATAATACTGACATTTACATAAGCATCTACTATATACTACAATCTCCTAAGGGCTTTGAATATCCTGATAGTAACAATAAAAAACTAGGTTTTGTTACTACTGTGATCTTTTTTTCTTTCTTTCTTTTTTTTTTTTTTTTTGCTTTTTGGGTCACACCCAGCGATGCACAGAGGTTACTCCTGGCTCTGCACTCAGGAATCACCCCTGGCAGTGCTCAGGGGACCATATGGGATGCTGGGAATTGAACCCGGGTTGGCCGCGTGCAAGGCAAATGCCCTACCTGCTGTGCTATTGCTCCAGCCCCACTACTGTGTTCATTTCTGAGCTGACCTACGGGCTCAGACTGCGAGTCCCTGGAGAGGTGTGGGGCTAAACTGGAAGCCTTTGAATGAACATACACCCCCAACACCTGCAGAGACCTCAGAGGCCCCAGGCTTTAGTTCCCTCTTCCCACCCCACTCAGCTCCCCGCATTCAGACGAGGGGGAGGCAGAGGGGGGGAATTAAGTGGAGCCCCCCCCACCCGCATCCCTTCCCGTGTGTTCTCAAAACAGACCGCCCCACGCCCTGCACCAGCATACGCCCCGCCCCCTCGAGATCCCGCCCCTCGCGTGTTCACCTGGTCCAGCCGGCCTGATCTTCCTGTTCTCACTGGCCCAGGTTCTATTATCTGGCCCCTACCCCGCCCAATACCAGACCACTACTTCCCCAGTCCCCTCAGCCACCAACCCCGCTGCTGGGCTTCGTGGCCCCACACCTCCTGGCCCTAACTTCCCAGTGTCCACAGCCGTCAGGTGGCCCCGCCCTCCAAAGCCCCGCCCCCTTGTGGTCCCTCTCTCCCTGTGGCTCCGCCCCTCGCCTCCTGCTTCCTAATGGCCCGCCCCTATCCCCGCCCTTCCTGCCCAGGGTCTCCCGGCGTCCTACCCCGTTGGCCCCGCCCTCAAGGCCCCGCCCCTCAAGGCCCAGCCCAGCCCCACCTCTTCCTGGCCCCGCCCCCGCCCGGGCGCACCTCCTCCTGGAAGAGGCTCTGGCGGTTCCGCAGGCTTCGTAGCTTGCTCTGCTTCTCCTCGTGCTGCAGCTCCTCGGAGGGAGGCTCGAAGTAGCCGATAAGGTCCTGCAGGCTCAGGATGACGCCCTCGATGGGCAGCGCTGTGCCAGCCGGCGGCCCTGAACCTCGCGGCTTCCCGCTGAAGCTGTCCAGGCCCCTGTGAGGACCACGCCTTGTCAGCCAGCCCACCCCTACACCGCATCAGCGCGCTGCCTGTGACTTTCCGGTTCCACCCTGAGCCCCGCCGTGGGACCCTCGCTGAAAGACAGGCGAGGGCATGACCCAAGCTCACAGAGCCGGGGCTGGCTCTTGCCCAGGATTCCCAGGGCAGGACCAGGGCAAGGACCCACCCCCCTTCACGCAAAAGGTGTGAAAATGAATGTTGATCAGGGCCATGAGATCAGATTATGCTCCTGAGGTCAGATTAGGGGTCAAGTGTCCAGAAGTCAGGAGGTTAGAGGTGAGGGATCTGACTGAAGTCGGAGAGGAGCAGCTGGGAGATGAACAGGTCGGGGTGGCCCAGCCCTGGGGAACGAAGCTCACTTTATGAACTGATTGTACAGGCCGGCGGTACTGTAGATCATGCGGGCAGCCTGCGACTCCTCCTGCTGGCAGCGGGTCAGAGACAGCGCGTCGTCCATGTGGCCCTCCTGGTGCAGCATGGCCTGGCCATGGGGGACAAAAGTCAGGTGGGGCTCCCCAGACTCTAGCACCAAAATAGCCCAACTTCCCAATCTCTCTGCCAGGAACCCCTCTTTTTGAAGGGGGGACCCACACCCAGTGGTGCTCAGGGCTTACTTCTGGTGGGCCTCGGGGGACCATGTGTGGTGTCAGGGATGAAACCCAGATCAAATGCGTATAAGGCAAGCACCCTTGTACTACTGTGCTAGCCCAAAATTGCTTGTGGCAAAGGAGAGAGAGAACAAAAGGGAAAACCTTGCCACAGAGGCGGGGTGGGATGGGGGGATGGGGGGTGGGAGGGATACTGGGATCATTGGTGGTGGAGAATGGGCACTGGTGGAGGGATGGGTACTCAATCATTGTACAACGGAAACCCAAGCACAAAAATTTGTAAGTCTACAACTGCACCTCATGGTGTTTCACTAATAAAATTTAAAAATAAATAAAATTAAAAAATAATAAATTTGAATTGGAAAAAAAACTAACAAAATTGCTTGTGGCAATCACAGCAGGACTGCCCAGAATCATAGTCGGCTCCTGTGGGACACTGGGGATTTAAACGCTTGACCAGATCCTTGCCAGGCAGGTGCTCAGTTACCCCCACGCTGGCTTCCAGGCCTCCTCACCTATTTTCCTCCACACACCCCCGATGATGAATGATCCACACTATTAAATATTACTCTCAGTCAGCTTGTCACTAGCTGTCCTTTTCTCTCTCTTGCTGCCTCAATCTGCATGAACATATTCACATATATGTTCTTTATTTCTTGTTTTTGTTTGTGTTTTGCGCCTCACCCTGCAGTGCTCAGGGCTCACTCCTGGCTCTGCGCTCAGGGATCATTCCTGACAGAGCTCAGGGGATTGAACCCATGTCAACCGTAAGGCAAGTGCCTGCAGTACTATTTCTGCAGCTCCCACATTCCTTCTTTCCTCTCAACATCAGTTTCTCTCTCAGTCCTGCCCTCAAAGTTAGAGACTTGTAACCACCCCAGTCCCCTCCTGTCTGTACCCCACCCTTCCCCTGCCAGGCACCCACCTTCTTCTTGAGCACTCCAAGTCGCAGAGCCTTGGGGTCCGGAGCTGCGTAGGTGAGCCACAGGCCCGAGGCCACATGCTGCACGAAGCACAGAGACTCCCCATACTTGATTTCAGGGGGGCCCATGCCCTCCACATCACGCTTGGGGGCCACATCCAGCTTCTCCTGCAGGAGCAGAGGTCAGAGGTCAGAGGCCAGCCTTCTATACCTGCACATTTAACAGGGGCTCCCCATTGAGAGGTAGAAGCACAGGGTCTAGGGTGAGACTTGGGGGGCGGGTACTCTGACCCACTGACCTTGGAGGTACGGAAGCAGAAGGAAGTAGCCTTGGTGTGGGCCTTGCTGGCATCCACCATCACCAGGCCCTGGTCCTCAGTGAGCGCCAGGTAGCGCCCAGTGGTGACGTGGCGGAGGCGCAGTGGCTGTCCCCAGCGCAGGTGACTCCCGCTCCAGCTGGTGGGGTGGAAAACAAGAGACTCAGGACTCAGGGGACCCCCTTAGTCCTCCCAGGGACACCCCAGCTCTCAAACGACCCAAACCTTTCTTGGGCCTCAGATCTCTTATCTCTGGGAACACCCAGTAGTGTTCAGGGCACCATAGGACTGGGACCAAGCCAGGTCTTCCCATCAAAGCTGCACATGGGGTCCAGAGCAATAGTACAGTGGGGAGGGTGCTTGTCCTGCACGCAACCAACTCAGTTCACAGTCAACAGGGTTCAATCCCCAGCATCCCATATGGTCCCTGGAGCACTGTCAGGAGAAATTCCTGAGCACAGAGCCAGGATGACCCCTAAGCATCACCAGGTGTGGTCCAAACCTTCACTAAAAAAAAAATAAATAAATAAAGCCCTCTATTCTTTCTCAGGACTCTTGGCCCTTGGCCCTCAGGGATTTCCAGATGTCTCTAGGGAACAATTTCCCTCAGACCCCTCATTTTCTCCTTACACTCCCTATATCTTCACTCTGGAGCCCTTAGTCACTCCATCATGTGCTCCCTCCCTCAAGAGTCACCTCCCACCCCATTTGTCCCAGGACACTACAATTCCTAGAATGACCTTCATTGTTCTCTTGAGCACCATATTTTCCCTTCAAATCCTCCCCAGTTGTTCCCTCAGGGCCCGTTCTGCCCTCCCAGCCCCCCAACAAGCTCCTGGCTCCCCTCGCACCTGATTCTTAGTGGTTCCAGTCTCCAGAGGGAGCGGGCATGGGTACACACAGCTCCCCCTTCATAGTACACCACCCTGAGGGTGCAGGAGAGAGTGAGGTCATGGGTTCAAGTTCCAGTCACCCAGAGCCGGGACCCCCAGCCCACCTTTGCCCACACTGTGCCCTGGCTCAGACCTGCGCTGGTCCTCGCTGTCAGAGGGGGAGATGGTCAGACACTCATCCATATGTCCATGAAAGAGGCGCAGGACGTGACCCCCTGTCACAAAACCTGAACGGGAAAGGGGAAGGTTAGGGCTAGGCAGCAAAATGGAGTTGGGGGTGGGGGGGAATCAATGTCTTCTTTGTGCTAGTCAGGGGGCTAGTGGGAGTTCAGCAGTGGGAGAGGTGAGTCTTAAGAAACAGAATGGTAATGAAACATTTGGACCCTACTTGAAGGTTTTAAGTAGGGTGTGAGTGGTGGGGTCTAAGATTGGGGGAGTTGGTTTGGATTTAAAAGTTGAGACTAGGGGCTGGAGCAATAGCACAGCAGGTAGGGCGCTTTCCTTGCACGCAGCCGACCCAGGTTCGATTCCCAGCATCCCATATGGTCCCCCGAGCACCACCAGGATTGATTCCTGAGTGCATGAACCAGGAATAGCTCCTGTGCATCGCCGGGTATGACCCAAAAAACAAACAAAAAAAAATGTTGAGACTAGTGGCTGGAGCGATAGCACAGCAAGTATGGTATTTGCCTTGCACATGGCTGACCCGGTTTTGATTCCCAGTATCCCATATAGTCCCCTAAGCACTGCCAGAAGTAATTCCTGAGTGAAGAGCCAGGAGTAACCCCTGAACATCACCAGGTGTGACCCAAAAAGCAAAAAATAAAATAAAATAATAATAAAGGTTCCCTGATACTGAGTTCTGAGCTCCAGAGCTGGCTTTGGGGAGTCTGGGTTGAGGTGTGGTGGTTCAGTTCAGGGTCTGATTTTTGAGTATCTTTTCAGGGTTCTGAGGCTGCTGTCTGAGATTTAGAGTCTGATTTTTCAGATGTTGAACCCTGAATCACGAATTTGTGGGTCTGAGTTTCAGGGTCCATAATTTTGAGCCTCAGCTTGGGTCAGGTTTGGGATATTGGAGAGTTGGGATGTGTGTGATGGGGGACTCCAAAGTTTGGGGTTCATGATTTGAGGTCTTCACCTGGGTCTGGATCTGAGTGATAAAGGGGAGATGAAGATTGGACTTGGAGGCATGCAATAGTGGATGGAAGGTGAGGTCCAAAGGGAAGTTGGGGCTCTGAGTTTGAGTGTGGGCTTTGGGGTCAGCACTTTGAGGACTCAGCTGCAAGACCAAAGCTCTGATCTTTGGATCTGCATTTAGGGTCTGGCCTCCAGCACCTGTGTGGGGAGTATCTTGGGAATAATGAATCCTTTCGGGTCTGTATTTGGGAGTCTTTTTTAAAAATTATTATTCTTTTTGTTTGTTTGTTTTTGTTTTGGGGGCACCTGGTGACCCAAACCCTGGTGGTGCTCAGGGTTTACTCCTGGCTCTTCACTCAGGGATCACTCACTTCACTCCTGGCAGTGCGCAGGAGACCCTATGGGGATGCCAGGAATTGAACCTGAGTCAGCCACATACAAGGCAAGTGCCCTACCCACTGTACCATCACTCTGGCTCCTGAATCTGGGAGTCTTGTATTGACTTTGGGGGTTGGATGTCTGAGCTCTGGCGTCCTGGGTTTGAAGACCTAAGTGTAAAGGTCATAATTTGAAGGTCTAGGTTTGGGGCCCAAATGCAATGTCGAGGTCTGTTTATTTTTATTTGGGGGATTGGGTGCTGTGGAGTGTCTCAGTACAATCTGGGAGCCTCACCCTCTTCACTGCAGGAACAGATGGGATTCACATTCCACAGGGTCTGCATGAAGGAGGCATCGGCCTGGAGCTCCCCACTGGCGGTGGACAGGTGCTGGGTCACGAGAGATGGTGGGGAGAGGGCAACAATTTCAGCCACAGAAAGCGCAGCGTAGGGGGAGGGAGGGGGTGATGAGAGGCCGAGAGCCGGAAACGGGCATATGGGAAACAAATTTACAGGACTCGGGTGCCAGAAATCAAGTTAGGAAATGTGGTGGCAGAGACTAGAAGTTGAAGGTCAGAGGTCAGGAAGCTAGAAATGGGGAATCAGGCAAAGTCCAGGCAAAGGTGAAGGAACTCTACTAGCCCCGGCCCTGGGGCCAGCCGGGGGTGGGCGGGATTCTCACCAGGTAGCGCTCGGAGGAGACGCTGACCAGGATGAGGTCATCCCCGACTCGGACCTTTTCTCCTTCTGACCTTTGCTTAGAGGCTGGGTGCATGGTCCACCAACATGCTTCTCCTATGGGGGGAGAGGGGAGGCATAGCAGGGGCCAGGACTTCACTTCCCAGAATACTCTGCCCCGGGGGATCTTCTAGAATGCTCTGCCCCGGGAATCCTCCAGAATGCTCAGCCTGGGGATCATCCCAAATTGCTACGCGCCGGGGAGTTCCCAGAATGCTCTGCGCCGCCGGGGAGCTTCCCAAGATGCTCTTCTCCCGGGCATTCGCGGTCCCTGAGCCTCCTGCGCCCCCAGACCCTCCATCAGCCCTGCTCCCCAACCCCTCATTCGGCCCTTATACCTTGCCAAGGTCTCCCCCTGACTCGCCCAAGCCTCCCTGTCCAAACGTGGTCCTCGACACTCCCTCGCCCCCTCCAGTGCTGCCGACCTTCTGCATCCCTGGCAACCCCGCCCCCTGCAGCCCCAGCACCTGTTGCGTCCTCCTGCAGCCCCACGTCGAAGGCCAGCTTGTCGGTCATGGAGCGGGAGGTGGTGAGACAGCTGAGGTACTGCGGGGAGAGGGTTGTGAGCCCTGGAGGCCGCAGGGTCGCCCCGCCCCGCCCCGCGCTGCGGTACTCACCATCCGGCTGTGCGCGTGCCGGAGCAGGATGGCGTGGCCGTACAGGAGGGTCCGGTGGCCTCCGCCCTGGGACGACTGTGGGGTTGGAGGGGTGGGGAGCACAGAGTCAGCACAGAACCTCTGAACGCTAAGATGCCTCCCAGGTGGGGTTGTACGCCCCATAAAACGCCATGCTCAGGCGTGCGCGCAAGAACCCTTGCACAGAGCAGGAGAACGCAGGGGATAAGGCTCTTGTCTTGCACGCGGCCTTCTTGGATCCCTGGCGCCACATATGGTTCCCAAAGCAATGCCAGGAGTGACCCCTGAGCCCTGAGCACAGAGCCCGGAGTAAGCCCTGAGCACCACTGGGTGTGACCGAAAAAACAAGCCCCTAAGAAAAATTCTTGTGGTCCAGGTTCCAATATTGCCGAAGCCCACTCTTGACCTCCCTGGTTCCTTCATCTTGGGAACCAGGTCCCAGAGTCACCCAGGGAGGCGGGTCCCCTCCTCTGAGTGCCTGGGGACACTCTGGGGAGCCCCTCTGCTTAAGGCTGTCACCCGTGTGTATCACTGCAATGTTTGCACACGGCTTTGGGACCCCCACCCAGCACAGGGAGATTCAGGTCCTGTTGCACAGAGTGGGGGTTCCCCAGGGCTCCTGCCATCATACCTGCCCCCCAGATGCCAAGCTCTAAAGGAGTCATGTGATGGGTCACGTGATCACATGGCTGACCCACTGCTGGACCCAGGAAACTCACGCTGGGGGAGAAGGGACGGGCTCCATGCTGAGAAGAGGTGGGGGGAGGAGGGGGAAAGGTGAGAGAAGGAGGGAGCAGGAGGCAAGAACCAGGGCTCGCAGCCCCCACCCCTTCCTTCTTTCCTTCCTGCCTGGCCTGTTCTGGGCTCCACAGCCCCTGACAACTGAGGTGTGGGGGAGACCCCCAGCCCCTGTGTGCAGGATGTGGACCCAAGATCGGGCCTGAGAGCAGGAGAGGTGTGGTCAGCATGGGTGAACCGAGGCCAGACCTACCCACTTATCCAAATTGAGGGCCTGTGTGGGTCGGGGTGGAGAAAGGAAGAAGAGACACTGTGAAGGGGCCCCCGCCTGCCCAGCCCCGACCCCCACCACCCGAGCCTCACCTCCACGCCGGCCTCCACGGAGTTAGCCAGCATCTCCTGCAGGGCACGGACGGACAGGGACTGCTCCAGCACGAAGCAGCAGATGGCCAGATCGGGGGGCACATTCTGGGGGGGTGGGGGTGATATGAAAGAAGGGATGAAGCACTAGCTTTGGAACCTGAATATCCCCCCTTTAGAAACCCTGACCCTGCTAACCCCCTTCAGATGTCCTGAAGTCATGCCCACGTCACGTAATTAAACCCCCTTCTCCACCTCCTACTATGCTAGAAGCTTCCATGCCACCTTCCCTGCTTAGGTGCCTCCCGCACAGCACCTCCTAGGCAGCCTCAGCCATCACTGCCCTCCCAGATGCACACTGCAGCACCACAGAGCACCCCCTGGCCACCCCCTGAAGAGAACCTCCAACCCCAGGGAAGCGCCTTTCCTGCCTCACCATCAGTCCTCATTCCCACCTCCTCCCTCAGACCTATGCATCCACAGGAGATCACTGGTGGGGCCAGACTTCTCCCTCCCTCCCCGGTCCCCACCCATCCCTTTGGTTCCCCCTTGCACCCACCTCAGAACCTGGTCTCCTTCCCTCCCTGTCTCCACCCCATCCCCACTCCCTATCACCTCCTCTCTCAGACCTCCTCCTATCAGCCTCCAGCCAGCACCTGGAGCTACCCCTGGTCCTCCAGAGCAACATGGGCATGCACACACACATACACACACACACACTTTCAAACATAAACACGCACACGCGCACACACACACACACACATTCACACAAAGGCAAACACTCTCAAGCATAAACATGCACATGCACACACATTAACACACATACATACACACATCCGCACACACTCATACACACACATACATACACACATCTGCACACATTCATACACACACAGAACAAACACGTAAACGCACACACATTCACACATAAAACACACTCTCAAACATAAACACGCACATGCACACACATTTACACACATACATACACACATCCGCACACACTCATACACACACATACACATCTGCATACACTCACACACACACAAAAAACACAAGCACACATGCACACATGCACACACACACGCACTGTGCCTCCCTACACAGAAATCCAATCTCAGGCTGTCTTTGCCTGCCCCAGATACCAGCCTGCTCAGCTCCCTGGCCCCCTGGCCTCTCCCCTCTCCCCCAGAACCCCCAGCTCGTTCCCTTTGTGCCCCCTGCCCTGTCCCGCTTCCGGGCCCCTGCACAGACCTGGGCATTGCTGGTGGGCTCCAGGAAGCAGAGGCGGTTGCCGAAGCCCTCAGCGGCCAGACATAGCTTCAGCTGCTCCTTGAGTACTGTCGCGCTGCACTGCAGAACCACCTCATCATCCTGGGGTGACAAAGGGGTGTCAGGCTCACCCACCTCCCATGGGTGCCCCGCCACCTCTTCCCATGAACACACGCAGCTCCCGCCCCACTATGTCCGTTCTTTCAGCCACTGCAGCCTGAGCACCATCCCGAAGGCCTCGGCCACAAGAGTCACATTGTCCCCATTTGGGGTGAGAGCGAAAGTACAGCAGGGAGGGTGCCTGCCTTGCATGCAGTCAACCCAGGTTTGATCCTCAACATCCCATATCATCCTCTGAGCCCTGCTAGGTGTGATCCCTAAGCACAGAGCCAGAAGTAAGCCCTGAGCACCACTGTTGTGCCCCCCAAAAAATTGGGGGGACTGAGGCTCAAAGACAGGACAGGGCTTGTTTGAGGCAGCAATAGGGATAAGAGGAGCTGGGATTTGAATGAGTCTGAAGCTTCCTGCAGGTGTGGACAAGGTCAGCTCCAGAGGGTAGAAACTAAGCACCTCAGCGCTCTTTATTGTGTTGTTTTATATTATTTTTATTTTATTTTTGTTTTATTGTGTGTGTGGTGTGTTTTGTTGTTTTAATCAAAGCTTTTATTTTTCTCGCAGTTCTGGGACTTGAATACAACAGATACCCCCATGTTCAGGACACATGCTCTCCCGTGAGCAGGTCCCTAGCTCTTTGTTTTGGAGCCACAACCAGTGATGCTCAAGGCTTTCTCCTGGCTCTGCGCTCATGAATCACTCTTGGCAGGGCTCGGGGACCATATGGGGTGCTGGTGATCAAATCCAGGTCAGCCACATGCAAGGCAGGTTCCCACTGTACTATGTGCCAGCCCCTCACTTTCTTTTAGAGAGGAAATTCTGGGCCCAGAATGGAGCTCAGTATATGAATCCCTGGGTTCCATCTATCACACCTTCCAAACTAGCAGTGAAGGGGTTTCTAAGACCCCTGAATTCTAGCCCAAGCCTGAACTGGGCACTGCAGAGGAGAGGCAAATGCCATGAAAGATAACTCAGCTGATGCAGGCCCGGGAGAAAGCCTAAGTTGTCATGCAGGTGTGTCTTCATGCAAATGTCACTGAATATCATCACAGGCGGTCAATTGATGTGGTCACCACACAGGACCACATGGAACCATATAAGACCACGGAGAAGCATATAGGATCATGTGGGATCATCTAGAACTATGAAGAGCCTTACAGGACAGTAAGGGATCATGTAGGACTTAACAATACTGACAGGGCCATATGACCTGACCAGACTCCACACCATCGTATACGAAGCTTATTGTTAAGCAATGTGTGACTGAACTCAGTTTCCTGCCTCTGATAAGGGACAGTGCTGTGGTTTTTAAGAGCCCACTTTGCTTTCAAGAAGCAGAAACTGAAGAACTGAGGGGCCAAAGACCCCGTGTCCACCACTCACCATCAAACAAGTCAGGGGAAAATATGGAGGAAGGAGTGGGGCAGGCAGATGAAGCTGATGTAGCCAGATCTCAGCCTGTGGCGCCAACACCCAAAGCTGAGTCCTCTCAGCTAACCCTGCAACTTTCCTCTAACCTCCAAGTGATTTTCAGATCATCTATTAAAAGTTTAAATAGGGGCTGGAGCGATAGCACAGCGGGTAGGGCGTTTGCCTTGCACGCAGCCAACATGGCCGACCCAGGTTCGATTCCCAGCATCCCATATGGTCCCCCGAGCACCGCCAGGAGTAATTCCTGAGTGCATGAGCCAGGAGTAACCCCTGAGCATCGCCGGGTGTGACCCAAAAAGAAAAAAAAAAAGAGTCAGCCCTGGGCACTAAAGCTGTTTCCCAAAAACTACAATTTAAAAATAAAAATAAAACATTTAAAAATAAATTTTAAAAAAAGTTTAAATAAAATTGGGGCCAGAAGGATACTACAGTGGGTAGGGTGCTTGCCTTGCATACAGTCAATTAGGGTTCAATCCCAGGCAGCCTTTATGATCCCCCAGATGCTGCCTGGAGTGATCTTTGAGCGCAGAGCCAGGATTAAGTTCTGATCACTGCCACATATGGCCCCCAAAATAAAATCAATAAAAATGTTAATAAAATGAAAAACTTTCTATAAAAAATTTAATAAAATGAAATAGCACTAGCTTCCATGGTGAGAATATCACTAGTACTAACTCATTTAGCCCTCAGAGGTTTTAACCCTTTTATGGGAAGCCAAGGAAAGAGAGACGTAGAGAGGTCAAGGTCAAGATGGTGAGTCAAGGTTACACGGAAGAGTTAATGGAGCTGGGATTTGATCGCAGTGACCTGGCTCTGTAAATCACACCTTAGAACACTAGATCTCCCTTCATTACATTTGTACAACCATGTGCTCTTGACATTTGGGGCAATGAGCGGGTCGCGTGTGTGACCTTCGTCCCTGAATCCAACCAAGGCATGCAGTTAACTGTTCAGGTGAGATTTATGTAAGGACACCTCTGATGTTTGCCCTGAAAAATCTCCTGATAACACGTTTCTCAGACTGTGTCGTCACTTAGTGATATATGGCTCATCTTGAACATTTATAGGTAATGTAAAGGTCCTGGGGAGTGTTCAGCCTTCTTACAGAGAGCAATCTATGGAAAATAAGGAGGGGGCCAGAGCCAAGAAGCTCAAAGGGCTGGAGTATAAACTCCATCTGTGTGAACCCTGGACTTGATCCCTGGCACCACATGGTCCCAGTCAAGCATTACTGGGTTCCTCCTCCCAAAAAAAGTACTTGGTTTTGGGGCCACACCCAGCTATACTCAGAGCCTATTCCTGGCTCTTGGCTCAGGTAGCAATTCTGGCAGGGCTTGGAGGACCATATGGGGTGCCAGGGATCGACCCCGGATCAGCTGTGTACAACCCAAGTGCCTTCCTCTCTGCACTATCACTCCATCCCCAACAAACACTTTTTTTTAAGTTATGAGAGTCAGGGATGTGGCTCGGTAATTATTCACAGATGTGAGGCCCTGGATTCAATTTCTAGAGCTCACACACACACACACACACACACACACACACACACACACACACACGATGAAGAACCCAGCTCTGAGCAGTGGGTATATCAGCTTAAAAGAGAAGAAATCAAGTATCACTAGTGTGACCCCAAAATGAATAAAATAAAGGAAACCGTCTCCAGGCATGAGGGATCACTCAGACACTACCAGGTTTGTCTCTGACCTTCAGGCAGCCCTATTTGTCTGTCTGTCTGTCTGTCTGTCTGTCTGTTATGGAACAGTCCCAGAACTGCAGAGTCCTTTTCTGGCCCTGACCTGGAGCTGTGTTTGTTTTTTTTTTTTTTTTTCAGAAGCCACAAGGCTAGTGCTCTCTGCTCAGGGCTGATGACGGCTTTGCCTTCTGCTCGGGGTTCTCCAGGCATGAATAGTGAGCCCAGGCATGCCCTGTCCTGGGCCTGAGCCCTGGATCAGCCACCGGGCAATCTAAGGGACAAGATCCCTGTCCTCAGGGAGCATCAACAGATAAATCCATTCCTAGTGTTAATGGGTTCTGCATTACAGAAAGATGGAGCTGGATTGGTATAAGAGAGCGGCTCTGGGGTAGGAAGAACATGGGGGGGGGGGGGGGGGTGTTGGCATAGCCTCTCCAAGGAGGTGACATTTGAGCTGAGCCTTGTCCAGAGGACAAGAAGGAAGCAGGATGAAAGAAAGTTCGGGAAACGGAGCTGCCTGAAAAAAGGCTCTTGGGTGGGCAGGGTTTGGAGGGTGCTGAACAAGGTGCGGACAGGGAATTTCAGGAATAGGGGACAGGAGGGAAGGGCTGAGCCTGCATGGATACATGCACAGGCCCCCAGAATGCTAATGATGTATATGTTGGTCCCCATTTTCGAGACTGAGTTTTGAGACACACAGAGAAGAGTGAAAATCGCTCACCCAAAACCAGTCTGCAAGTCTATGGCCAGGCCAGGGTGGAAGCCAGAGACAGGAACTGTAATGACATCACCAGAAATTCTCCAACCAAGGGGCCGGAGAGACAGTACAATGGGTAAGTAGGGCACTTTCCTTGCACATAGCTGACCTGGGTTCGATCCCCAGCATTTCATATGGTTCCCTGAGCATGGAGCCAGGAGTAACCCCTGAGCAATTCTGGTCATGCCCCCCCCACCAAAAAAAAAGAAAAAGAAAAAGAAATTCTCCAAACAAAAAAAAAAAAACAACAAAGAAAAAGAAATTATCCAACCAGGCTGTCACCTCCCTCTAAATGGAGTAGGGGAGGGCTCTGGTGAAACCTGCAGCTTCTGCGAACCCCACCACCACAAGTGCGTGCCCCAGCACACCAAAACAATGACAGTGGCGACCAAAAAGGGAAGGGCTAGAGAAGTCAGTTTTTAAATGAATTCAACACATAGCTTCCTCACTGCCTCATTCTTTGGCCCCAAAACCAAGAATACAATTGGGTGGGCATGAGAGGAGCAAGGAGTCTGTCCCATAAGCCAGCCCCAAATGCTGTTCTGCTTTGGAGAAATCCTAGTCTGGGCAAGCTAGAGGTCACCTTCCATGAAACCAGCTTGGGAGGTGTTGGCCACCAGGTTTGAAAAGTGAAGTAAGGGGCTGGAGCGATAGCACAGCAGGTAGGGCGTTTGCCTTGCACGCAGCCAACATGGCCGACCCAGGTTCGATTCCCAGCATCCCATATGGTCCCCCGAGTACCGCCAGGAGTAATTCCTGAGTGCATGAGTCAGGAGTAACCCCGGAGCATCGCCGGGTGTGACCCAAAAAGCAAAAAAAAAAGTGAAGTAAGCAGGGGCCAGGGCCATAGAACAGCAGGCAGGGCGTTTGCCTTGCATGCATCTGATCCCCGAACTCTATCAGGAGTGATTCCAGAGCCAGGAGTAAACCCTGAGCACTACAGGGGAAGGCCCAAAGTAATAAATAAATAAATATTATACATTATTGTTTATATATTATTTATATATTATACTATACATTTCCATTGACTTAAATTCATAGATATTTACATTTTATCTATTTATATTTGTTTACAAATTTGTATATTTATATATTATATTGTTATATATTTTATATATATATATATATTTAACTGAAGTAAGCAGCACAAGAACAGAAAACAGTGGCCTGTCCCTGGGCTCCAAGGTCCACCGACATTGACCGTGTGACTCTATTTGGTTAAAAATAGGCACATGTGCAAACACACCTTGTTTGTCGTCATCACGTGAATCACTAGAATTGGAGGTTATGCCAACTCCGCAGGGATGTGACAGCTTCTTCACACAATGGAAGGCCACTTGGCCCCCCAAAAGACACACACAACTCTTGCTCATTTGGACCCCAGTCAGAACCAACAGCAAAAGAAGCACAACAGAGTTAAAGCATCCCTGGCATCCCTCTGATCCTGGTTCAAACCGCAGTTAGCACATATGCTCCCCTGAGCACCACTAAGGGTCATTCCTGAGTACAGAGCTGAGAGTAGTCCCTGAGCACCAAAGGATACGACCCCCCCAGGCCCCCCAGAAATAAATAAATAGAAAGGAGCAAGATGCTGAGCACACACTGACAGTACCAGTAGAATTTCCAGCGCCCTAAAGCTTCTGGCAGGCAGGGGAGGACACAAGGCTGCTTTCTGAGGTAAAGGAAATGTCCTATGTTTTGACTGTGGTGGTTTCAGGGTGCACAGCTTGCTCAAATACATTGAAGTGTAACCCCAAAATGGGTGCAGTAGGTTGCAGGTCACTGGGACTTCAATAAAGTTGATTTTTCTTTTTTCTGTTTGGAGCAATACCTGTTGGTGCTCAGAAATGACTCCTGGTGGGGTTCACGGGACCCTGTGTGGGGTCAGCCACACGGAAAGGGAGATCCTTAACCCCTGTACTATATGTCTGGCCCAATCAAGTTGATTTTGTTCCTTTGTCTTGTTTGGAACGGGGGGCACACTTAGCAGCACTCAGGGCTGACTCCTGGCTTTGTACTCAGGGATCACTCCTGGTGGGCTCAGGGAACCATAGGAGATGCCAGGAATTGAATCTGGGTTGTCCACATGCAAGGCAAATACCCTACAGCCCCAATAAAGTAGATTTTTTAAATAATTTTATTTGTACACATGCATAGACTGACCTGCCAGATAAAACAGCTTTCTTTCTGGGGGGGAAATTTCATTCAAGTTCATGCTTCTGCCTTGCATGCAGACAATCCAGATTTGAACCCTAGCACCCAAATAGTTTTATCCAAGAACTGCCAGGAATGATCTCTGAGCACAGAATCAGGAGCAGGCTCTAAACACCACTAGATATGGTCCACCAAAATAAAATTCTGATAAATAGGTCCACTCTGAGGTCAGAACTAAACTTGTAGAAACCCACCCTGGCAAGAGAGACCAGCGTGAGCCCAGAAGGACTGGGGTCCCTGGGGCACCAAGAGAACTCTCCCCGGCCTTGATGCACTGTGACCCCTGCAGGCCCCAGGAGCCAGAAGCCCTGGTCACAGGGCCTGGGGGAGGGACCTGCCCATCAGGGGCAGATCACCACGGTCACCGTCTGGATGAGACCAGAGCCTGACCCGTGGTGTCAGCGAAAGGACTGGGACTGGGACAGGCTTCTGGGTGAAGTCTAGGACCCAGCTGTCCCCATCCTTCACCGCCAACACCAGCTGCTCCTTCCTCCACCCCAGGAAACCCGAGCCGCCTCATCGGCCCCTATTCTGGGCTGGAATGCTGTGTCAGCACTTGCCCAGGGCCCAGGATGGGGCAAGAGGCCTAGTGCCCAGGTCAGCCGACCTGGCCTGGAATAGAGAACGTCCCCTGACATAGACACCATCCCCCCCAAACACACACACCCCAAGTCCCCAGTGGGAAATGTGGGCAGGACTGGAGTGGGGCTGGCCCTCCCCCGCTCTGCTCCTGGCCCCAGCCAGGTCCAAGAAAAGCGGGCTATTCTGAGAGGCGCACCTGTTGTCACAGTTCCCGTCCTTGTGCCCCCCACCCACCCTACCCCACCCCTCACCAGGGATCAGAGATGCAGAACAGAATAGAGAAACAGCAAACTACGAGGACCTGCAATCCAGAGAACAAAGACGGAGACTGGGAAGACAGAGGTGAAGAGACACAGAGAAGACTACCACAGACCACCAGCCTCTCCTCTCCAGAAGCCAGGGGCAAAGGAGAAAAACTTGGAGCCCAGAGAGGACCCCCACACACACCCCTGTGGCCTAGAGAATCTTAAGGACTGGGCGGTTAAAGGAGTTGGGCCCACAAGCCCACTCCAGCCCCCTTCCCAATAGTTTAACTGGGTCAGAGTCTGGAGCAAGAAGGAAATGAGGGCTAGGCGGAGGGGGGAGGGGGCAGCTAAATTAAGCCCAGGAATTAGAACCGCTTCCCCAAGTGCCTGCTTCCAGGGTGTGGGGGTGGGGGGGCGGGGTGCTCGCTCAGCAAGCCCCTTCTCCAGGCTGGATCATGTCAGAGGAGAGACGCTCAAGATCCTGCCTCCGCACTCGGCAGAGCCCCCCCAAACCCTGCTCATTTTCTATGGGGAAGAGAGGTCCGGGAGACTGAGAGACAAAATCGAAGAGAAAATCAGAGTGACAGTCACCCAAAAGGACAGCGGAAGAGACCCCGCGTCTCAAAGAGCCCCTGCAAAGCAAAACAGAGGGCAGAGACACACTCAGGGGCCCCCCGACCCCCACCCAAGAAACAGCCCCAGAGCCCACCAGCGCTGAGACACGTACCGTCCGTAGAAACTGGACCTCATCCTCGCCCTCTCCCCCGTCCCCCATGATGCCGAGGCCCCGAGGGCTGGGGCTGAGATCTGGGAATGGCGGAAGAGGGCTGCAGGCTGGGCGTGCGGGCTGGGGTTGGGCTGGGGTCGGGCTGGGGTCGGAGACCTCGGTGGAGGCTCCCGCGAGGTAGATGGAACTGCGAAGAGCACGCGCGCGCTGGACAGGGCTGGTAGGGGGCCCCGCCCCCTGCCCCTATTGGCCCAGGGAGGACCTGGCCACGCCCCCTCGCCGGAGCCCCGCCCACACAGCCTGAGTCGGGGCTGCTTGCCGCGGCATCTCCCAGAAGCCGGTCTTGAAGGCAGCAGCCCTACACCTCCGCTGGAAAGTGACAAGACACCAAGCCCTTGCTCGATGTCACACCGCAAAGCTGGGATGTGCTCCAGGTCTCGGCTTTAAAAAGCACCAGGCTGATCTTGTCTTTGATCCCAAAGACAAGAACTCTGGGTTCAAACGGCTGAACGCATGTTTTGCCCGCCAGAGGTACCATGGTCCAGTGAGCACCTCTGGGAGTGATTCCCAATCACTGCACTAGCGTCGCATCGACCCTGGGCACCTCTCTCCCACCTCCCCACCCCCCACCCCCGCGCAGAAAAAGGAGAAAAGCAAGGACTATGCCAGACAGTTTGGATCTGAATCTCCCTATTGCCACTCTCCTGAACAACCTTAGAAAAGTCACTTAGCCTCTCTGTGTGCCTCAGTTCCCCCCTTTTATAAGAGAATGTTACTAGCACCTGCTTCACAGGGTATGGAGAGGGATTTATTATTAAAGAATAATGAGGGGCCTGAGCTGGAGAGATAGTACAATGGGTAGGGATCTTACCTTGCATGCTGCTGACCCAGGTTCGATCCCTGGCACCCAATATAATCCCCTGAGGCCCACCAGGAGTGATTTCTGAGTGTAGAGCCAGAAGTAAGCCCTGAAAATCGCTGGGTGTGGCCAATTAAAAAAAGAAGAAGAAGAATGAAGGGGGAACTGATGGGGCAGGAGGTCTGAGATATGACTCACATAACAGTGCCCATACTCTGCATGGGTGAGACCCATCCCCAGCACCACTCCTACCAGGCCCCCTCAGGCTGGGTGTGACCCCTTGTGTGAGGGGGGGGTGTGAGACATAATTTCCACAGCAGATGTCTTCTGTGGGCCTGCTGCATTTCTAAGGTCTTTTCTTCATGTCTAATTTAGTGTTCACCATAATCCCGCTATGATTCACGTTGCTTAGAGGAGTGAATGAGAATGTGTGATACTTACTGTGCAGTTTTCAGAACACAACCAGAATACAGGATGTGGTCCTCTCTGCCAACTTGTGAAAACAGGTCCCTAATGGGGGGTCCAATTTAGTTATTTACTTTCATTAGGGGTCATAGCTGCTTGGGGAACATTAAAACTAGGGGCTCAGGGAGCCATGCGGGGCAAGGAATCACACTCAGGGTCTCCTCTCTACAAGGCATATCCTCTGCCCTTGAGTCATGCTGACCCCAGGGTGTCCATTTTACAGGTGAGAAAAGCTGAGCACTGTCTGTGACTAGATTGAAGTCACAGGACCAGGGCACTGAACCCCAGAACTAAACAAGACCCAAGCACTTAGGCATTGCATTGTGTTTGGATATTTGCATAAAAGCTCTTAATTAACAGGTCAGAGAGACAGCACAGTGAGTAAGGCACTTGTCTTGCAAGCGGCCAATTCCAGATTGATATCCGGCATAACATTTGGTCCCCTGAGCACCATAGAGAGTGATCCCTAAGCACAGTCTCAAAAATTGAGCACCATTGGGTATGGCTCAAAAATTTAAAAAGTTCCCAGTTATAAAAAAAAAAAGTTCCTAGTTACAAAAAAAAAAGTAACTTAACTTCCTTGGATCAGCTCTGTCCCCAGTGCTCTAACCCTTACTCCTCACACTGGCCACTGGCTGCCTGAGTCACCCTGGGCAACTAGTTGGACCTCCCCTTCATGCAGATGAGCACCCTAGGCTTTGCAAATTAGGAAGCAGGAAATGGGTGACTAGCTTCTTTTGATACTCCCTTCTGGCTTCTCACTGGCCCTGGGCGAAGGATTCTGCAGCTCATTCAGCCAGTTGTGAGACCTGCTGGGCCAAGGCACCAGGCGACACACCTGCACCTCCTGCCAGGCAGGAACTCCTCTGGGCCTCAGTTCGTTTCTTTTTTAAAAAAAAATTTTATTACTTTTATGTAGACATAAGTCACAATTTTTTGGTTTTTTTGGCTTTTTTGGGTCATACCAGGTGATGCTCAGGAGTTACTTCTGGCTCTGCACTCAGGAATTACTCCCGGCAGTGCTCAGGGGACCATATGGGATGCTGGCGATTAAACCTACCGCATGCAAGGCAAACACCCTACCTGCTGTACTTTCATTCTGGCTCCAAAAGGCACAATTTTTTATACAATTCTAGTGTTACCACTGATTAGCCAAGCCCAGAGCCTTGGAGTTCTGGTTGGTTCCTACTTTGGTCCTATAGCCACCTGTCCCCCTCTTCTCTATTCACCATGACAGATGCTGTTGTGTCCTTTGCCAAAGACTTCTTGGCCAGTGGAGTGGCTGCAGCCATCTTGAAGATGGCAGTAGCACCCATCAAGCAGGTCAAGCTGCTGCTGCAGGTACAGCATGCCAGTAAGCAAATCACCACTGATAAGAAATACAAGGGCATTATGGACTGCGTGGTTCGTATCCTGAAGGAGCAGGAAGTCCTGTCCTTCTAGCATGGCAACCTGGCCAATGTCATCAGACACTTCCCCACGCAGGCTCCCAACTTCGCCTTCAAAGATAAATACAAGCAGATGTTCCTGGGCAGTGTAGACAAGAGAAGCCGGTTTTGGTGCTACTTTGCCTGCAATCTGGCATCGGGGAGGTGCCACTGGGGCCACTTCCTTGTGCTTTGTCTATCCCCTTGATTTTCCCCATACCCCTTTAGCTGCTGATGTGGGCAAAGCCGGAGCCAAGAGAGAATTCAAAGGGCTCAGCAATTGTCTCGTTAAGATTTCTAAATCTGGGGGCTGGAGCAATAGCACAGCAGGTAGGGCGTTTGCCTTGCATGCAGCCAACATGGTCGACACAGGTTCGATTCCCAGCACCCCATATGGTCACCTGAGCACCACCAGGAGCAATTCCTGAGTGCATGAGCCAGGAGTAACCCCTGAGCATCGCTGGGTGTGACCCAAAAAGCAAAAAAAAAAAAGATTTCTAAATCTGGGGCTGGAGAGATAGCACAGCGGGTAGGGTGCTTGCCTTGCATGAGGCCGACCTGGGTTCGATTCCCAGCATCCCATATGGTCCTCTGAGCACCGCCAGGAGTAACCCCTGTGCATCACCGGGTGTGACCCAAAAAGAAAAAAAAAAGATTTCTAAATCTGGGCTGGAGCGATAACACAGAGGATAGAGTGTTTGCCTTGCACGTGGCTGACCGGGTTTGATTCCCAGCATCCCATATGGTCCCCTGAGCACCTCCAGGAGTTATTCCTGAGTGCAGAGCCAGGAGTAACCCCTGTGCATTGCCGGGTGTGACCCAAAAAACAAAAAAAGATAATAATAATAAGATTTCTAAATCTGACAGTATCAAGGGCCTATATCAAGGCTTCAGTGTCTCTGTACAAAGTATTATCATCTGTCGAGCTGCCCACTTTGGAATCTATGGCACTGCAAAGGGAATGCTTCCAGATCCCAAGAGTACTCACATCTTTGTCAGCTGGATGAT
Source organism: Sorex fumeus (assembly GCF_029834395.1). Taxonomy (NCBI): domain Eukaryota; kingdom Metazoa; phylum Chordata; class Mammalia; order Eulipotyphla; family Soricidae; genus Sorex; species Sorex fumeus. The sequence continues at coordinate 19,696,539 of NW_026606179.1, forward strand.
CGCACAGTTGGTCACGGCCGTGGCTGGATTGATTTCTTACCCATTTGACGATAACACGGGCTGGAGCGATAGCACAGCGGGTAGGGCATTTGCCTTGCACACCGCCAACCCGGGTTCGATTCTTCAGTCCCTCTCAGAGAGCCCAGCAAGCTACCGAGGGTATCCCGCCCGCACGGCAGAGCCTGGCAAGCTCCTTGTGGCATATTTGATATGCCAAAAACAGTAACAAGTCTCACAATGGAGACGTTACTGGTGCCTGCTCGAGCAAATTGATGAACAGCGAGAGGACAGTGCTACAGTGGACAGTGCTACCGATTTGACACTGTTTGTCGCCGCATGATGATGCAGTCAGGATGCAAAGGAACAGATATCATGGACACTGACACAATTGACTGCTGGAGAAAGATTGCTTGTGATGAAGGAACCAAAGCTCTTTTCAAGGGTGTCTGGTCCAAAGTACTGAGGCATGAGGGGTGCTTTTGTGTTTGTTTTGTGTGATGAAATCAAGAAGAACACATAAATTACTTCCTAGGTTTCTCCTCAGAACAAGCATGTTGTATGATGTAACATAACTTGATCATTTTCATCTCCTGTCTATTTATCAGTGGCAACTTAAGACTGATTGAAAATGGGAAGCAATTAATATTCATCCGGGGCTGGAGTGACGGTACAGTGGGTAGGGCATTTGTCTTGCATGCAGCCGACCCGGGTTCAATTCCCAGAATCCCATATGGTCCCCTGAGCACTTCCAGGAGTAATTCCTGAGTGCAGAGCCAGGAATAACTACTGTGCATTGCCAGGTGTGACCAAAAAAAGCAAAATAAACAAATAAATAATATTCATCTGACCAGTTCTCTCTCAAAGCCATTTCCACAATGATGATGGAATTTTATTTCAGTCTCTCCTGATAAATAACAAATTCAAAGAAATAAAAAAAATCTGAGATGCAAAAAACAGATTAGCTAACAAAGCTCCAATATTAAAATCAGTAAGAATAAAAGAATCAATTTTGTATGTGAAAATTGTTATGTCTGACCACTGGGGTTGCTAAGTCCTCTAAGAATGTACTAAGCTGTAGCTAGTGGAGACTTCGGTGTTACAGTTTTTGTTTGCTGAGTGTCCTAGGTTTCTATGTTACTTTCCCATTCTAATTTGATGTGTACCTACTGGAATTTCAGTACTGAGGAATTAGGAGGTGTCCAGAGACTTCAAGATCTATGGTCTGAGCCAATGAGTTGGCATGGTGGAATATGGGAGGTGGGCAGAGGGGGGCCTAAGGATTCTAGAAGTAGGGTGGGGCAAGGGGAAGCTGCCCACACCAACTCTGAGAAATACCAGAGTTCTCAGCCTGGCACCTGGGTATGTAAAATTACTCACAGTTTGGAGTCTCTGCAGAGAATATTTCGTGAGGGGTGAAGTTGAGCCCTTGGCATGCTACAGCGGTGGTCTGTGGCAGAAGTTGCTGGGTCTCTGGAAGGGCAGGTACTCAGCCCAGCCACCTTCCAAAGGCAACCTGGAGTTTTTCTGCTTCAGGGACTGTTATTTCCACGTATTTTAGTTGCTTGGCGTGCATCTCCTGGGAGATTTGGTCCAGAGTTGGTAGAGCAGGACCAGTGAGTGAGTTCTCAGCCTAGGTCTCAGCATTTTTATCTGCCAAGCTCTGTGGCTAAAGAAAATTCCATGAGAAAAACAATTTGCGATATCTATGTGGTCAGTGACTAGTACAGGGATAGGTGACAGTGATCATTATGAAATGCTATGGTAGAACTTAAGTGAAAGGGCATTTGCCTTGCATGTAATCAACTGGGGTTCAATTCCCAGCACCCCATTTAGTCCCTCAAGCCTGCCAAAAGTGAGCCCTGAATGCAGAGCCAGGAGTAAGCCCCGAGCACTGCCAGCTGCGATCCTGGAAGCCCCCAGTCACAGCAGGGTTGCCTGAGTACTCCCGATGCCACAGGATGAGCAGTATCGCATCCCTGGGCATTTGTGTTGAACCAACGGCCCAGTTGGTTGAGAACCGCCTGTGGGACCCCTGGACTTCCTGAGAACTGCTTCAGTGGCTCCAAAAAATGGTTATCAAATGGAGGCCAGTGTAATAGTACAGTTGGTAGAGTGCTTGCCCCTCATACACGGCCCACCCGGCAGACCTGGGTTCAATCCCCAGCACTCCAGATTATATTCCCTGAGCACTGCCAAGTGTGGCACCAAAACAAAAAACTTATTAGATGAATAATTGCATGCATGTCCTAAAATTCAATATAAATGAATACATGCATGTCCTATAATTCAATACTGACATATTGATATAATTTTAACAAATAGCAGGTGAGTTTTATTGTATTATTTATTAGATTGTGAAATGCATTATCAGATAGTTATATATTTAGGCTTATATAATTTTTTATTTTTTACCTCACCAGGCTATGTTCAAAGATCATTCCTGGCAGGGCTTGGGGAACCATATGCAGTTGCAGGAATTCAAACTGGGGTCATCCCGGGGGCTGGAGAGATAGCACAGCAGGTAGGGCATTTGCCTTGCACGCAGCCGACCTGGGTTCAATTACCAGCATCCCATATGGTCCCCTGAGCACCGCCAGGAGTAACTCCTGAGTGCAGAGCCAGGACTAACCCCTGTGCATTGCTGGATGTGTATTTTTCTGTGCATTGCACAAAAAAAAAGAAAAAAAAATGGGGTCAGCCCATGTAAGGCAAGTGCCCTATGCATGCAACTATCTTTCCAGTCCAAGACTTGTGTAATTATATAATACAATCCCATCAGATGTTATCAACTATATGTTATATAGTACATTTGCATATAAAATGTAAAGTTTTCCCCTAGAACAGTACACATGCCGTCAGATCATTCTGTTATTGAGCATTGTAACATAAGATATTAACAGAGTTTCCTTTGGAAGTCAGTCATCTTTCTGTGTTTTCAGATCACCCATATTCCTGGAGCTGTGGGGGCTACTCAGAACTCCAGCAAGCCCCTTCTGCTGTTCCTCCACCCACTCTCAGGAGCAGACTCTCAGCTCCCCAAAATTATCGTTGCCATGAACATCCTCTTCCTCAGCCCTTGCGGAGCCGACAGTGTCCAGTATATGAGAAAGTCTGAGAAGAAGAATCCCTGGCGTCCAATCCTGGCTGAAAGCTCCAAGTTCAAGCTCTTCTGATTAAAGCCAAGTGCCCTTTTGGATAGCCACCCCAGCCATCGAAGTCCTCATGGCCCCAAACCCCACTTAACATTTTTTAATTTAGAATTTTTGACAGACCCAATAGGATGATGCACTGTTGCCTTAATTTGAGTTTCCCTGATTAATTACTGGTCATTTATAGCCCCTTCCCAGGTACCCATTGGAAATTGGGACTTTTTTCCTCCCCTGCACCCCTTTTCTTAGAAGTCATTATCTTGGTCTCTGGCTGATTTTTGCATCCTAGATATTTATCACTTATTGAGTTAGGCACTATAACTATCTTTATTCCCTTCTGCTCTCCGATATTTGTCCCCTGGTGTTCTGGTTTCCAAGAAATCCTCATTTGCATGTTATCAAGCACGTCTTCCTTCTGCTCTCTGCACGGCCCTAGGGTTTGATTCCTAAGTGGGCCATCAGTGTTATTGTTGGTATCAAATCCCTGAAGGTCTGGAGGGTGCCTTGTGTATATACCAGGGCCACAGCCCTTTCCGACCTTGCTCTCTGAAGCTCCTGGGTTCCAAAGAGCTTGGAGACACATGACACAGGTGGGAGTGTTACATCACTTTGAAGGGAAGAGGTGCCAGGGCAGTTGGAGTGAAGACAGATGGAAATGCTCAGGGACAGCGAGAGAAGAGGAGAGAGGAGAAGGGGAAGAGATGGAGAGAAGGGACCTAGTGTCTCAGGAAAAAGGAAAGAGAAAGAGAATGAACTCTTCACCGAGCAAAGATTTTAGCTGACTGAAACTGCTTTTAGCATACAGGCAAAGTGGATCAATTCCTGGCAACACACTTGATCTCCCAGAATCACCAGAGGTCACCCTGAGCAGAGTCAGGACTAGCTGTGAGCACCCAGGGGTGTGCGCCCACACATACCCAAAAAAACAGTTGGTAGGCTTGTGTGAAAATTAAATAAGTTCATATCTTAAAAACTGGAGAAACATTGTGTAGGAGGTGTACAGTAAGTTCTACATAAGGGTCTACATAAGGGCCTGTTACAATAAAAATAATGGAAGGGGAGATCGAATGACAGTGCAGCAGGTAGGGCGTTTACCTTACACATAGCCGACCCAGGTTCAATCCCTGGCATCCCATATGATCCCCTGGGCACCATCAGGACTGATTCCTGAGTGCAGAGCCAGGAGTAACCCCTGAGCATTGCTGGGTGTGACCCAAAAAGCCTAACATAAATAAGTAAATAAATAAAAGTATTAGGGGCCAGAACAGTAGTATGGTGGCACTTGCCTTGCATGTTGCATGTGTTCAATCCCCAGCACTCCAGAGGGTCGCCCAAGGCCTGCTAGGTGAGCCAAGAACCAGGAATAAGTCCTGAGTAATGCTGAGTGTCGTTCCCCCCACTCCTGGAAACACACACACATAAAATAAAAGTAATAGAGCTTTCTAAAATATGATTTCTCTGGAACCAAGTTGGAGTGGATGATGGAGGAGAAGAAACACTTTGAAACCTGTGTGCGGACCTCACCAGGGTCCTGCAGACATCCGGGTATATGAGTCTGTGTGTCTTTACCTAAATGGGTCATACATTGTAAAAACAAAACCTGCTGCTACTGAAACCGAACTGGCAGAGTCGCGGGTCTCGAGACAGAGATGGGGAGATAGAGCAAGAGCCTGCTGGGTGTTAGCAGCACCCGGAAACCTCAACTTGAAGGGATCCCCATGGGGGGGGGAAGGGGGGATCTTTAGTCTCTCGCCAGCCTCTTCCTTCCCCCTGGCCTGGGGTGGGTGGGGAGGAGCAGTTCCTCTTTCCTTCCCAACACCCCGGTGGTGGCCCCAGCTCTCAAGGGGCTCAGCAGCTGGAGCACTGGGGGAGGGGTTCAACCCTGTGCAATACCCCAGTGCCCCCTCCGGAAGCATGAACAGGAAAGACAGCAAGAGGTGAGATAAGAGAACCCGACCAGGAGATGGACAGGGAGAGCCCTGGGTTTCAGGAGAAGGTGGAAGAGGCATTAAGGCAGCGGGGGGAGGGGGGGCGGTGCTGGGGGACCTCCTCTCAGAGCGGGAGTGGGGGTGCCAGGTGGAAGGAACCCAGAGCCAGGCAGGCCTGCCCTCCGTAACCCACAGTCTGGACCGCTCTGCATCCGCTCTGGTGCCTTCCCAGTCCCGCCTGAACCCCCTGAGCTGGCGTGCTCTTCCCCACCTGCCTCCTCTTCCCAATCACTGCCCCCTGCACTGGAAATTGTGGGCTCCTGCAGGGCCCTGGGAGGGGACTGTGACGCAAGGCCGCAGGCAGGTAAACATTGGGAGCAGCGGCTGCCTGTCTACGGTTCTGGAATGGGCATCCTCTCACCTGGGCAAGCCTCCTGCGTGTGGTAATGGCCAGCCCTCCACCCTGGCCAGCTCCTATGGCCTCACCCAGCACACTCCTCATGAGCACAGGGTTCCCCTCCTGGCAATATCCTGCTGGCTAGTGTTGGCGACTCAGCAGCCTCATTTTCTAGCTGTGCGACCTGAGGTAAGTCTCTTAACTACTCTGTGCCTCCATTTCTTTCCCTGTCCATTGAATCATCAGAGTCCCTCGCTCAGAGATGTATGTACATCTACAGTGAGATAGCGGGGAGCAGTTCTCAAGCCTGAGTGAGCTTCAAGCCTCGGGGATGAGCTAACAAGGGGTGCTGGACTCCCCTCCCAAGTTTGCAGTTTTGTTGTTCTGGGATGGGGAAGGTGGATCAAGTTTTCAGGTGGTGCTGTTGGTGTTTGCTGGAGACTGAATTTTGAGGACGGGAGCCCAGGCCCCTGCCTGGTACGGGTCTGCGCTGTCATTCAGCAGGTCGCCTGGTTGGACTTACTGAGCTCTAGGACATGCCTCACCCGTGCATGGCCTCATCTGTGCCTCATCTGTGGACCTTTCGCTCTGAGCCTTCGCTTTCTCTTAATTGTGATCAGTTTCTAGGGAAAGTACAAGGATGTACTTTCTTTTTTTGGTTTTTTTTTTTGTTTTTTTTTTTTTTTTTGCTTCTTGAGTCACACCAAGGAATGCTCAGGGGTTATCCTGGCTCTGCAATCAGAAATTACTCCTGGCAGTGCTTGGGGGACCATATGGGATGCCGGGGATTGAACCTGGGTCAGCCGTGTGTAAGGCAAACGCCCTACCCACTGTACTATCTTTCTGATCTTTCTGGCCCTTAAATGTAATGTACTTTCTCTCTCTCTTTTTTCCTTTCCTTTTTTCCTTTTTTTGCTTTAATTTCCCTTTTTTTTTTTTTAAATTTTGGGTCACACCTGGTAGTACTCAGGCATTATCTCTGACTCTGTGCTCAGGGATCACTCCTGGCAGTGCTCTGGGAACCATATGTGGTACCAGGGATGAAATCAGGGTCGGCCTCATGCAATGCAAGTGTCCTGTGCACTATCTTGCTAGTCTGGCCATCACTTTTCATAGAAGGAAACTGAGACCCAGAGAGACTAAGTCACCAACGCAAAGTCATGCAGGAGGCACTAAGTCCCCGCCCCTCACCTCCTTTAGTCTGCCTCTGCGGGGCCTGAGGCCACACTCCCCTTCCTTCCCATCCTCATTTCTCCATGGCCCTCTTTCCCCAACTGCTGAGGCCTGGGGAGGCACCAGGTTATTTTGAAACTTTACTTGAAGATGCTCAGCCCCTGTGACTTTCTGGTCAGCCTCTGCACACCTCGCTCCTCTCCAGGTTCCAAGTCCAGGGACATCCAGGGGTCTGTCACCGAGGAGGAGATGGGGGTGAGGGAAGAAGTCTAATTTTGAGGGCCACTGCTCCGTGAGGGTGGGGAGAAGAGTAAAGGGATATTAGGGGAAAACATGGTGAGGTGGGTCTTAGAAGCCAGACTGGAGGAGGTTGAGGTTAGGCTTTGGAGATTCCAAGCAGGAGCTCTGTTTAGGGTGGCAAGAAGTTGGGGTGGCGGGGGGAGTGGGTGTTGTATCTTGCCCAGTAATGCTCAAAGGTTATTCCTGACTCTGTACTCAAGGATGACCCCTGGTGGTGCTCAGGGGACCAGAGCCAGTGCCAGGGATTCAAACCAGGGTACCAGGACAAAAGGCAAGTGGCTTACCCGCCCTGCTATCTCTCTGGCCAGGGCAAAAGCTTTTATGCGTCTCCTCTGAGGCAAGCAGAAACAATTGTTTGGGGGTTTTATTTCGGTTTTGGGGGGCCACACTAGCAAAGCTTAGGGGTTACTCCTGGCTCTGCACTCAGAAATTACTCCTAGTGGCACTTGGGGGACCCCAATGCCGTGGATCAAATCCAGGTCAACTGTGAGCAAGACAACACTCTACCTGCTGTCCTATCATTCTGGCCTTCAGAGATGATTCTGGGGTCTTCTGCTCTGATTCTTGGGGAGCTCAGAAGTAATTCTAGAGGTCTCCCAAGTTTGTCTCTCCCAGGATGCCTTGGCACTGTTCATTCAAGGGGGGAGGGGGAAATGACTGGAGAAGTGAGTTTTGATGATTCTTTGGAGGTTCCTTAGTCATCCCAGGATTGGGGGGGGGTCCCTCTCCTATGATTCCCTGGGAAACTTTAGAATTGAGCTGAGGGTCTCTGTCCTGGAGCCTCTGGAAGAGAACTTGGTGTCCACTGTGGAAACAGGCACAAACTATGCTCTTAGGGCTTCTGCCTCTGAGGTCAGGATGGACATTGTCCAGTTTTGCCTTTACGATGCAGCATCTCAGGACTCTGCCCCTGGGGGCTGTGCCCACAGGAAATCCCACCAGGAATGCCCAGGGAAGTCCGTGGGTCGGGGCCGGCCCCGCCAGGCTCGCCGCCACAAGACATGTCCCAGCCCCCGGGAAATCAGCAAGGTCATGGCGTCCATGGCCCTGGGCAGGCTGGGTGAAGGCAGCTACAGCGAAGATGAGCTGCTGGAGAGATGCATCCAGTCCTTCGGTGAGCGCCCGCACCCCACCTCCCCTCCCATGGCCAGGCCAGGCGCCCCACCACGGGTCTCTGGGCCTCCTTTTATTTGGGTGGGGGGGGGGGGTGACTGACATGAGTCTCAATTCTATTTGGGGTAAAAGACGGTTGAGTTTCTTCCTCCTGAGATGGGGGGGATAGGCCTGGGGCTCGGGCTGCCAAGCTGTTCTGGGCTCCATGCACAGATAAGAAGACCCAGGCCAGGAGGTCCAGTGACTCGCCCAAGTTCGTACAGGTAGTCAGCTGTTCTTTGCCCTGAGTGGCCATCTGAGACCCATGTCCTCTCCCAAGATTCAGCTGGCAACCTGCGCCGTGGGGATCATCTGCTCAACATGGTCCTGGCCATGCACAGCTGGGTGCTGCCCTCCGCCCACCTCGCCACCCGCCTGCTGACCTTATATCCTCCTGGACGAGGGCGGGCAGGGTGGGCCAGGGCTGGCCAGGCAAGGGTTGGGGCAAGGACACAGCTGGTCTGGGTTGGAGCCTTGACCCTCACTCAAGTACGAGGAGGCCTCAGGAACCGCACAGGAGCCGAGGCGGCTGCAGATCTGCCACCTGGTCAGGTAGGGGGCCCAGAAAGCGTTCCCAGGGCCCGAGACCCCCACCTTCTGCCCGTGCCCCCCACAAGACACTTCCCAGAGCATCTCTGGCTCTTTCCCCCACAGACCCACCCCGTTCCCCCAAATTCCACTTCTGAGGGACCAGAAGCAGGACTTGGTGGGGAAATGCACGTGGTGCATGCAGAAGAGCCAGGCTTGATTCCCAGCATGCCACAACCCACACTAAAGAAACGCCTGCTTGGGAGACATCCTGACTCAGTGGTTAAGACCCTAGCATCCTGCTCCAGACCCCGCTCTACTCAGAGACCCCTGACCATCTCCTATAGATCCTCCCCATGGGTGTGCAGCTACCACCAATCCTGATCCCCGAGACCACCATCTGTTGGCCCCCAATCTCCTCCCAGGGTACCCCCATCCTGCTTACTAGTAATCCCACTTGTAAGGGATCCCCTCAGTCTGTGCTCCACAAACCCCCTGGCCTATGATGAGAGACCCCTAAGCTACTCCCAGGCCACTGCTCCTATGAACCCCGACTTTTCAGAGACTCCCCAGCCCTGCAGAGATTCCTTAGCCCCCCAATTCCCTCTGAGACCTTCCCCCTCACCTCCCATCCTATTCTGCCTCTCATCTCCCACCACAACCCCTTAGGTACTGGCTGACTCAGCACCCTGAAATGCACCAGGAGCCCCAGTTGGAAGAAGTGATAGGTCGCTTCTGGGCCACCGTGGGTGAGGAGGGCAATTCAGCCCAGAGGAACCTGGGTGACCCCTCCAACCTGTGAGTCAAACCCTCCCCTCCCTCACCACCCCATCCCGCCTTCTTGCTCCTTCCCCACACCCCCTACCTGTGACTCCTCCAATCCCCTTGCCCTGCTCTGCCTGCAGCCTCAGCCCAGGTGGCCCTGGGCCCCCAGCACCCATGAGCAGCCCCGGCCTGGGCAAAAAGCGCAAAGTGTCCTTGCTTTTCGACCACCTGGAGGCGGGGGAGCTGGCGCAGCACCTCACTTACCTGGAATTCCGCTCCTTCCAGGCGATCACGGTGAGAAGCCCCTGACCCCAGACAGGGAGAATGTGGGGTGGGATGGAGCAGGGCTGAAAGGACCCCTATGTGGGCATGAGACAGAGACTTCAAACTCCCAGCCTTGGGCACAATGGGGTCCAGGAGAATGAGCTAAGCCAGCTGAACCATGGGTGCCTGTGCTTGGTAACTGAGCCAGTTCCCCTCTCTCTTTCTGGGACTCAATTTTCTCATCTGTCAATAAGGGTTATAATATTCCTTGGGACAGGTGGCCATTTAGCTATATGATCATTTACTGTAGTGGAAAGGGCTGGCAAAGAGCTCAGCGGTGACATGCTAACATGAGGTCTGGGTTCAATCCCTGGTAACCCCAGAAAACTGCTTACCCCAGCACCTGGCACCCAGTAAGAGCCACAACTCCTATCTACCTGTTCAGGGAACACTCAGTTCTGTTCTCTGTGTGAGAGGAACTTCATAGCTCCTGTCTTGCGGGATCAGGGCCTGGGCCAGGGTCCAGGTGGTAGGGTGCAACTATTTGAAATGGCCACAGTTAAGAGGCGGGAGCGATAGCACAGTGGGTAAGGTGCCTGCTATGCATGCAGCCAAATGGGTTCCATTCCCAGCACCACACATGGTGTCCCAAGTGCAGAGCCAGGAATAAGAACTGAGCACCACTGGGTGTGGCCCCCAAACCAAAATAAGGACAAAGAAAGAAAAGGAAGGCCACAGTTGACCTCTTCTAAGGGTCAGTTCATGCCTTCCCACCTCTGTGTGAGCTCTGGCTTTCATCTTCTAAAGGCAAGGTGGGGGGCTGGATGCTTTATTTCCTGGCTGTCCACACAGTGCTGCAGGGGCAAGTTGTTGACCCCTTTGAACGGAAGGAGTAGAACCTGGTTTCATATCCTCTTGGCCAAGTTTCCCTTCACTGGCTGCAGACCAATCCCGGTGCAGCCTGTGTGGCCCAGGAGGAATTCTCCTCTCGACCTCTGCCTCCACACTCTGGTCTCTGGGACAGGAGAGCCACAGCATTTGCAGTCTAGCAGGGTATGACAAGGCTCCGGGATGCTGCCTCACTGCATTTTAAAGGTCTCCTCCTGGAGAGAATGCCGGTGATGTCAGGAGCATGTGACCGCCTGGGATGAGCAGATGACAAATGTCATCCAAGTCAGAGGGCGCTAGGACAGCAGAGGCGACCTGCCGCCTAGAGCAGCGGGCTCCCCTCCCCCGCACCCCTGACGCCCACTTTCTCCCCAGCCCCAGGACCTGCGGGACTACGTTTTGCAGGGCTCGGTGCGGGGCTGTCCAGCCCTGGAGGGATCCGTGGGTCTCAGCAACAGCGTGTCCCGCTGGGTACAGGTCATGGTGCTGAGCCGGCCGGGACCAGCCCAGCGAGCACAGGTGCTGGACAAGTTTATCCACGTGGCGCAGGTGAGGCCCGCCCTTCTGCTGCTCCTCTGGGCCGAGAGCACCGCCACGCGCGGGGACCGAGGCTCCCGGGACCCTCCGGAACGGGGACCGCCTCCGTGGCCCCGCCCCCTTGACCACGCCCCCCTTTGACCACGCCCCTCGGGACTGGTCATGCAGCTGGGCCGCGAGTCCGGGTTCTAAAGCCCGCTGATCTTGCATTCTTCCCTGGTCTAGATCTCACAGTAGTTGGTTTTCCCATGCGGCAGCGTCTCCTAACTATACCTGAACATTTCATCCCCAAATGAAAGCAAACTCTCATGCTGCGCGCGCGGGCGCACACACACACACACACACACACACACACACACACGCACGCACTTTTGCATCATCAATCATCATCCTCCCCAGTGCCGTGATCTCAGCTTCAGGACAACGAAGCTTCCCTTCCCACCCTATCAGGTGTCCTTTTTCCCCCCGCACCCCCACTCCTTCCCAGAAACTCCTCCTCCCTTCCGTAGAAAAGGGAACTCCGCCCTCGCCACGCCCTCTGTGCACTTCCTCGCAGACCACGCCCTTCCTCTGCCTCCTTCCAGTACCCTGCTTCCTCCTGCCCCCACCATCTTGACCCCCCGGGTTCCCACGTCTTTGGAAAGGGGTCTCCTCCCTGGTCCCACCTTCACAGCGACACAACGCAAGTCACAGCAAAACTTGCTAGAGGGACCAGAGGAAGCTCAATAGTAGGGCTAGAATGCAGGCTTGGGTTTGATCCTCCAGCACTGCTGGGTGTAGCAACCCCCCCAAAAAAATTGCAGGAGGATGAGACGATTTGCCTGGTGTCAGGGTGCCCTCCCCCCACACCCACTGACGCACTGTCACCTGTGTCCAATTCTTAATTTTTGTTTTGTTTTGGGGAATTGGGGCTGGGTATGGCCCAAATTCCCCAAAACAAAACAAAAATTAAGAATTGATTAATTAATAGCCAGGAGTAAGCCTGGCTATGCACTCAGGGATCACTCCTGCTGGGGAGCGGGACATCGCATGGAGTGCCAGAGAGCAGCCCTGGGCCAGCTGCATGTAAGGCAAGCGCCCTCCCCGCTGTCCTTTCTCTCCAGCCCCATCCCAATTCTTACCTCTGCCAAGTGTCAGGACCCTTACTCCCCTCTCCCATTCTCAGCACAGTCTGATCCCAAGCATCTGCCATTGATTTGAATCCCCTATTCCTATTGGGGCCCCAAACGTGTCCTACTCCCCATGCTTGCCAGACTCCCCACTTTTTTCAAACTTCACCTCACTGTCCCCTGCCTGGCACCAGTGTGGGGCCCACTCCTGCTGAGCACCTTCACCTGTCCACACTCATGTATGCCTGGCACCACACCTCCCCTCGGGGGCGCTCATCTGAACCCTGGTTTTGTCAGACCCACCCCCCTGACACCTACCAGTCTGCATTGCCCATCCTTTCCAGAGGCTCCACCAACTGCACAATTTCAACACGCTGATGGCCGTGACAGGAGGCCTGTGTCACAGCGCCATCTCCCGACTCAAGGACTCCCACGTCCACCTGAGCCCTGACAGCACCAAGGTAACCCTCCCTGGCTCTCCCCAGCCATCAAGCTCCACTTCCTCCAGCCCCCTTCAGCCCTTCCCCACACCACAGACTTTGCTTCTCCAACTCCCACAGACCCTGGGACTTCCGGACTTTGTCCTCTGTCCTCACTCCCTTCCTTGATGTTGGTCTCTTCCGGATGCCTCTGCAGCTGGCCCCTGAGCTGGAGAGGCACACGGGAAGAGCAGAGCTTTAGGGAGTGTTCAGTCCGGCTGGGGATGAAGTCACACCCCCACAGACGCCCTCATCTGGGCCGCCCATGGGAGGAGCATGGCTTGGGGTGTCCTGAGATGCACTTGGGGAGATGAGTCATTGGTGGGTGGCCAAGGCCCGGAGGTGGCAGGAAATGGGGGTGCAGAGGCCCCCTGCCTGCTGAACACAGTGTCTGAGTGTCAGCCATAGGACAAGAGCAAGGTTGTGAAAAACCCAAATCTGGGGTTTTTTGGGGCTGGGATCAGATTTGTATCTTTGACATATCACTTGGGCGATAGGAAGACAGTGTGGACCGGAGTTTCTGGGATGCGGGCTCAAGGTAGAACAGTCTGAGAACAGGCAGTGGCCAGTGTGGGAGTCTGGAGGGGTTTGGGGTTCTGAGCTCACCCAGGAGGCTGGTAGGCTGTGCCCCGTCAGGGGCTGTGGAAGGAGAAGGAACCTCCTCCCCACCACCTCCCAAATGTGCACCCCCCAAACACAGGCCTTGCTGGAGCTGACGGAGCTTCTCGCCTCCCAGCACAACTACGCCCGCTACCGCCGTGCCTGGGCCGGCTGCACAGGCTTCCGGGTGCCTGTTCTGGGAGTACACCTGAAGGACCTGGTGTCCCTACACGAGGCCCAGCCTGACCGGCTGCCAGACGGTCGCCTGCACCTCCCCAAACTCAACAGCCTCTACCTGCGGCTGCAGGAGCTGGCGGCCCTGCAGAGGCAGCACCCCCCAGGCAGTGCCAACCAGGACCTACTGCATCTGCTCACGGTGAGCTGCCTGGCAACCCAGGGCCCAGAGACAGAGCTGGCACGGTGCTGGCATTTAAGGTCTTGGCTAGGGAAGGGTCTGCAGGAGAGAGCAGGAGAGAGCCACGGGGTGAGGGGGGTAACCAGAGTGTCTGAGGCTCTTTTGAGGCTCTTTAGGCAAGCCACTAAATTCCTGGGCCTCAGTTTCTGTATCTGCAAAATGGGAACGATAATAGGACCCACTGTCTCAGGGGCCAGGGAGGTAACTCAATGGCCTAAGCAACTTGTAAAGTAGGAGCTGCAGGGTCCCCCATGCACTGCTGAGGCAACCCTGTGCACAGAGCCGGGGTGACCCCCTCCCCATACCACTGAAAGTGCCCTTCATAAACGAAACAATAATAAGACCCATTTCAGAATGGTTGAGAAGAATTAACTAATGCTATAATTCACAAAAAGCCCTAGAAGAGTGTCTGGAACAGGGAAACTCTGCATAAGGGATATCTCTGACCCCAACAATATAGCACACATTGATCTGGGTCCCAGAATCTCCTGGGCATTCACACTTCTGACTCTAGTTTGAACGGACTCGGCCATCTCAGCCAAAAGCAACCAATCACTTGCTAAAAGCCAGGCAATTCCCTCCACGGGCGGCATCCCATCCTCACAACCCTCCCAGGTGGGGATCTTATGGTGCCCATACAAAAGATTGGGAGACCGAGGCACACAGCAGTGCAATCACTTACCAGCTGCTCCACAGCAGTTCAAGCCCAAAGCAGAACCCAGGCAGGTCAACTTCAGCCCCAAGGGTTGGCATGGTCATCACATTAGGCTTGTGTATGTGGGGGGAGGGAGTCTGACTTGTTACCTCTTTCCCATAGAAACAGATGGATGCTAAGGAGCGGTGGCGGGAGAAAGATCAGTGCTCTGAGACGGAGCGTGTGAGATGGCCAGGCTGAGGCTCAGACCCTGAGACAGGGGCGTCTCTGTCCTTAGCAGGGAGCATGCAAGTGGAAGTAGGGGCTCTGGTTCAAAGGGCCCTAAGAGGTGCCAGAGGCCAGGGACGCTGCTCGGTGGGGGGAGCACTTGCCCTGCATGAGTGTGGGTTCAATCCCCAAACACTAGCCCCAAACAAAAAAATCATTCAGGCCACACTGAGCACCAGGCCGGCAGCAGGAACTCAGAGGCCAAGTGCAGTTTAGGCCGGAGCCATAGTACAACAGGGAGGGCGTTTGTCTTGCACACAGCCCACCTGGGTTCAATCCCCAGGGTCCCATATGGTCCCCATAGTACCTCCAGGAATAATTCCTGAGTGTGGAGCCAGGAGTAACCCCTGAGCACCACCAGGTATGCCCTGCCCCACCTCTTCCTCCCAACCTTCCCCCCAAAAAAGCAAAGTGCAGTTTTTGCAGCTAAAATACTAGTGGCAGGATTGCAGGGCCATCAAGGAAAAGAGCCCAGCAGAGGGGCCCTTAAGGGACCAAGTTCCCGTCTCCAATAGGGCCTAGAAAAAGGTCAGTGTGAGAAAAGGTGCTTCTGGATTTGTGACTGGGGGGCTGTGATGTCACGAGGACCCTGGGGGACCCCAGAGAACAAGGGCTCTGGGCAGAGGTAAGAGTGGGCACATGGCAGGGGTAGAGGCTAGAGGGAGGCGTAATGCTCTGTGTACCCCCAGCTCTCCCTGGATCTCTTCTACACCGAGGATGAGATCTACGAACTTTCTTACGCCCGGGAGCCCCGCTGTCCTAAGAGCCTGGTGAGACTTGACCCCTGACCTCTGAGCCCCAACAACCCCTGACCTCTGACCTTCGATAGCTACAGCCACACCCAGACTAACTGGGCCCCTCTGCCCCTGCCCTAGCCACCATCCCCCTTCAAAGCACCCCTGGTGGTAGAGTGGGCCCCTGGCGTGACCCCCAAGCCTGACAGGATCAGGCTGCGGCGCCATGTGGAGCAACTGGTGGAGGTGAGGCAGGGGGCGTTGGGGGGGCAGGGCCTGGCCTGGGGGTGCCCAAGGGGGAAGCTCCAGAGGCCTGACCCGTCTCTCCCCACCCTCATCCAAGTCCGTGTTCAAGAATTACGACCCTGAAGGCCGAGGGACCATCACTCAGGACGACTTTCACCGGCTCTCGGGCAGCTTCCCCTTCGCCTGCCACGGGCTGCATCCACCCCCCCGCCAGGGGTAAGATGCCCTCCAGGCCCCTATCCCCAGGTCTGGGGGCAGGGCCAGCCCCACTAAGCACTGGCTCTGTCCCAGGAGCGGCTCGTTCAGCCGCGAGGAGCTGACGGAGTACCTGCTGCGGGCCAGTGCCATCTGCTCCAAGCTGGGCCTGGCCTCCCTGCACTGCTTCCACGGGGTCACCTTCCGCAAGCCCACCTTCTGCGACAGCTGCAGTGGCTTCGTGAGTCTCTGCCCACCGCTGGGGGCCTCCCTGGGACCCCTGACACCTCAAGGCCAGCACTCATTGTCCCCAACGGACAGAAAATTCACCCTTTCATCCAGTCATCTCCAAACCTTCCATGGGGCTAGAGCGATAGGACAGTGGGCAGGACACTTGACTTGCACATGGCCAACCCAGCTTTGATCCCTGGCACCCCATATGGTACCCCAAATCAGCCCCGCCAGGAGTGAACCGAAGCCCAGTCAGAAGTAAGTCCTGAGCACCCCAGGTATTGCTCAAAACCAAACACCCTCCACCCCGAGATTTGCCACCTTCTGGGGACCTGCAGGGGGTCGAGGGCTGGGTGGTGTCCAGATACCAGGCTGTCTCCAGCTTGTGTAGAGGAGCCGAGAGGATCCCTCAAGCCCCACAGAACCCCAATCCTGGCAGGCATCTCCACACAGAACCAGCCTCCAGCCTCTGGATCTTTCAAAGCCTGTTTCATCCCTGGACTCACGGGTCCCGCAGACCCCAGCCCCGGCCAGCTCACTTTGTCCCTGAGCCAAGCCCAGTTAGCACACCCCAGTCCCCTTCCCCAACCACTTCCTGCTGCCTCTGGGGGGGCAGTGTCCCATGCAACCATGGTACCTATTGGCGCGATGCTGATATCCATTGTTCTCTGGTAATCCCAGCGTTTACTGAACTCTCACATTCTAGGTGAAGGCCCCTGTAGGCCTCAGACCCCACTTAAATCTTAGACCTCACGGCACCCCTTGCTCCCCTGTCCCCATCCTCTGCCCCCCTCCCCCGCATTCCCCAGGCCTGCCACCCTACTCTGCTTTCTGTTCCAGCTCTGGGGAGTCACCAAGCAAGGCTACCGCTGCCGGGGTGAGTGGGGCCGGGGGTGGATCCTGCAGGCTGGAATCAGGGGGACACAGCCTGGGCTCCATGTCCCTCACCCCTGACCTCCCCCAGACTGTGGACTGTGCTGTCACAAGCACTGCCGGGACCAGGTGAAGGCTGAGTGTAAGAGGCCGGGGACCAAGGGAGATGGGGGCCCCTTGGCCGCGGCCAGCCCCCCAACACCCGCTCCTCCTGTCAGCTGTGGTAAGACCCTCAAGGGAGCAATCCAGGGGAGGGGGCCTGGGTATTCTCTCCCAAGCTACCGGGTTCTTCTCATCACGCCCCGCCCCCCTCTCCCCCCAAAAAAAACAGCCTCTGAGGACAATCCCTCCTACACGCTTTCCCTGGAACCAGAGACAGACAGCTCGCTGTGCCATACCTGGACCCAGACAGAGCCCCCACCTTCTTCCTGGGAACCCGAGTCGGTGAGAAGGGACTGTGCTCTCCCCCGAACTAATAGTCACAGGAAGACTATTTCACCAGGGGGGCCTTGGCCAATGCATAAAGGTGCAGTGAAAGGAAAAAGAGCCCAGGGCACCAGAGCTGGGGCTGTGGGGTGGGGGTGCTGGGCAGTCGTGGAGAGGTAGGGCAGCAGGCACGGTGTTCGCTTAGCAGGTGGCTGCCCCAGCTTTGATCCCTGGCACCCCATGAGTTCCCCCCGACCCCCTCCAGGAGTGATCCCTGAGTGCAGAGCCAGGAGTCAGCCCTGAGCACCACTGAGTGTAGCCCAGAAACCAAACAGAAAGAGAAGAAAGGAGAGTTAACTATTAGAGAGAGAGAGGAGAGAAAAGAGGCTTAGGGAGAGAAGGAGGAAGGACAGCAAATTGGAGGAGTCCAGGGTCAGTGGAGCAAATCCCACCTGCGCAAGCAGACACTCTCGGATGGGGAGGTTGGGCCCTTCAGGGGCATTATGACCCCGTCTCTGCTGTCCTTTCTTCTTTCTCTCTTAATGAGGACTGAGTGTGGGGCCCAGGAAGATAGCACAGCGGGAAGGCACGCAGGCGCACAGCAGACTGGACAGGAGGGTCCAGGGACCACCCGAGTTTCACGGACCCTCATACACTGTTGGTACAGTTGGCTAAAAATCACCTGGAGAGGGGCTGAAGCGATAGCATAATGAGTAGGGCGTTTGCCTTGCACGTGGCCAACCCAGGTTCAATTCCCAGCATCCCATATAGTCCCCTGAGCACTGCCAGGAGTAATTCCTGAGTGCACAGCCACGAGTACCCCTGTACATCGCCGGGTGTGACCCAACGACAACAACAAAAAGTTTTAAAAAATCACCAGGAGGGGGGCTGGAGCAATAGCACAGCGGATAGGGCGTTTGCCTTGCACGCGGCCAACCTGGGTTCGATTCCCAGCATCCCATATGGTCCCCTGAGCACCTCCAGGGGTAATTCCTGAGGACAGAGCCAGGAGTAACCCCTGTGCATTGCCAGGTGTGACCCAAAAAGCAAAAAAAAAAAAAAAATCACCAGGAGGAACCCCTAGGCCCCAAAGTACCAACTGGAAGGCCCCCAAAATTGGCCCTGGCAATGAAATGACGTATCCCCCGTCCCCCTCTCTTTCTCCTCCCAGGGACCCCTGCCAGCACCAGCCCAGTCATCTGTCCAGCCCTCCGAGCCCAGCTCCTAGTCTGCGCCAGACTTCCTCTCCCACAACCAACTTTGAGTCCTGTTTTTTGGCACCTGTGGAATCCCTAAAGGCACGGCCATCTTCCCATCCCCCTGCCTCCGTGGAGGTCAATGTTCTTTCCTTCCTCTGGTCCAGAACACTTCCAACCCTCCATTTGGGGAGGCTCCGCGGGGAGCTCCCACGGGTGGGAGGCCCCAGGCCCTAGTCCGCTTCTCAGAGGAACTACAGGGGGGCGTGTCAGGAGCAGGAGGGGAGAGGGCTTTGGAGTCCCAACACCGGGCCCCAGGATCAAGAAGGCCAGACAGAGAAGGGGCAGTGGGAGTCTGTCTCTCTCCGCTCAGAGCTCCAGGGAGGCAAAGCCAGAGTCGTGGCCAAGGCTTGCCCCACCTCACCCCATCTGTCCCATTCCCTCTCCTCACTCACCCCCTGACTCTGGCCAAGTGTGTCTCTGGCTTCCATGGTTCTTGAACAGACTCAAACCCTACCTCAAGGCCTTTGCACTGATCACACTCTGCTGCAAAGCCTTTCCCTAGATTTCCCCTGGTTCCTTCTTGGGGACTCAGTTCAAGGGTCACCCCTGACCACACTCAATTCATAATCCATCGCAGCTCTGCCTTTGCCCTTCCTGCTTCATTCTGCCCCCAAGGCCTTGCCCAACTGGACACTGGACACTCCATGCTGACCCACGCATCTCACTTCATGTCTGGCCCTCCTCGTGGAAATGTCAGCTCTGGAGGACTGAAGTTTTTATTCCCTGCATCTCCCACAACCACAAACACCCCCGGGCTGGGCCACAGTGGTCCATGTAAGTGCCTGTGGGTCTCCCCCCATCCCCACCATGCCCACTACCCACAGGAAGGAAAAGATGTACCCCTGAGAAGCAAAGAACATCGAGACCCAGAGGACTAGCACAGGAGCTGGGTATAATCATCTTCCTGGCGAGCATATGGTCCTGAGTTCGAATCCCTGATGTCTACACGTGCCAAATGCAATCCCAGAAGTCCTACCAAGATCCCAATGTTGCAAGTGATTTCTGGGCACAGCCAATTGCAACCTCACGAAAGGAGGTGGGATGCCTGGACAAGCCCCCCACAACTAAAAAGATGTGCCAGTGCCACCTTCAGGACGGGCCACTCCTGCGAGCATGTGCGCGAGCACCAGAGAGACCCCCCGGTCCAGAGATGCAGAACCATAACTGTGCACCTCAGCTAAGCATGTGACCCCAGCAAGCACCGCAGTTACAGGAGCGCAAACCTCAGGAAGCACCATGGCAAGCGTGCAAGCACCCCAACATGATGAGCACCCGCCCTGTGAGCACCCCAGCCAGGCACCTGTGATTCCCACCACCACAACAGCAATGAAGGGAAAGAGTGGTGGGAGGGAGTTAAACCAAACAAGAAAAGGCCTTGGAAAGTATTGAGCCCCCATATTCACCTCCTACCCCAGTTCCCCTGATCTGACCCCCCACAGAGACAGGACCCGCTGGCTGGCATAAATCAAATTCACTGGGGCTTGGAATACCACTGAAAGCAGCAAATCTCGTGCCTAACAAGAACAAGGCCCTGAGTTTGATCCCCAGAACCACACAGCCCCCTTAGTCACTGCTAAGTGTGGACCCTATGTCAAAAAAAAAAAAAAACGGGGCAATTGGACTTATTTTCCAGAGAATATGGTCCACAGTGTTGAGTGATAGAAGAAAGGGCATCTGGGGTCTCTGGAGCAGAGGACCAGGGAAACGGCCCAGCTGACTCCCCTGAGACCATGGTGTAGCCTCTCAGAGGACCCCCCAGTCATGTCCCCCGGTCCCTTTATTTCTTTTTCTTCCTGCAGCCGGCCTTCCACCCACCACCACCACCGTCTTCTCTTCGATTCTTCCAGGTGGGCATGGGAGCCTCCAGTTCACCAGGGCGGCCCCCCCGATCTGGCACGCTGCCCATCAGCACCTGTGAGTGCAGGAGTAGACTTGAGTTTCCAGGAAGAACATTTTCTTGGTTAAGAGGGCAGCAGGAGGCTGAGAAACAGAGTCTTATCTCCGGGTATGAGGCAGGACTGGGAGGGGCCAGGATGGCTAAAGACACAGGCCTGCAATTTGTTTGTTTTGTTGGGGTATTTGTTTGTTTTATTTTGCAGTGGCACCCAGCGGTGCTCAAGGCTTACTCCTGGCTCTGTGCTCAGGGATCGCTCCTGGTGAGCCCAGGCAACCATGTGTGGTGCCAGGGGGTTGAACTTATGTTCTCCTACCCACCCTACCCACTGTACTGTCACTCTAACTTTAGGCCTGAAGATTCTGAACTGAAGACCAGGGGCCACAGCAGGAGTGGGTAGGGCCAGGGCAGAGGTCCATATCCTCGCTGATATTAATAAGGACACCTCTTGTCTGTTTTGGGCTTTGTGTAACATTTCAGCCAAGCAGAGTTTCTATTCTAAATATCACGCCTTTCGGCAGCCCCTGTAAGACTCTTTCCTTGTATTTCCTTAAAGTAAACAACTGGTTTCTGAAGTTGAATCTTGCCTCCTCTTCATTATGCTAGACTTCTTCCTTAAAGGCCCACTCCAGTTACGGATAAGCCTCTGGAAACAGATATGTATAACACTAACTGGAATTACTTAAATGGGATATTTCTGCTTTATTTATGTATTGGTATGGGGGGGCCACTCAGGGATTACTCCTGGCTCTGCACTCAGGAATCACTCCTGGCAGACTCGGGGACCACGTGGAATGCCAGGGATTGAACCCAAGTTGGATGCATGCTCTTTAAAGCAGAAATATCCGGCCCTGCATATTTCTGCTCTAAAGAGTCTAAATCCACAAAAGGGAGCAGCTGACTCAGTGGGGAAGATTTTCAGGCCAAGTGGAGTAGGAGAGCATTTAGGTTATTGGGGTCACTGGGGAAGCAAGGAAGGGAAGAGGGAGCGAGGGACACAGTCTAATTGCTCTGTTAGAAATATCCCTCTTCTGGGGCTGGAGCAACATAACAGCAGGTAGGGCGTTTGCCTTGCATGTGGCCGAACCGAGTTTGATTCCAGCATCCCATATGGTCCCCTGAGCACCACCAGGAGTAATTCCTGACTGCAGAGCCAGGAGTAACCCCTGAGCATCGCTGGGTGTGACCTAAAAAGGAAGAGAAAAAAAAAGAAATATCCCTTTTGTGGGACTGAAGTGATAGTATAGCAGGTAGGGTGCTTGCCTTGCTTGCAGCTGACTAAGGTTTGGTCCAGGGCATCCTATTGGTCGACCCAAGAACTGCCAGGAGCAATACCTGAATACAGAGCCAGGAGTAACCCCTAAGCAAACCAGATGTGGACCCAAAATAAAACAAACGAACAAAAAAACATCCTTCTTGGGGCTGGAGCCATAGTAAACCAGGAAGGGTGTTTGTCTTGACACAGCCAATGCCGATACGATCCCAGCACCACATATGGTCCCCCAAGCACTACCAGGTGTGATCCCTGAGCAAAGGCTGGAGCAGGAAAGCAGGCAGACAAGTACAGGGTGAAGGAGGTAAGACCAACGTGAAGAACAAGATGCAGGGTCCCTTCCCTGCCCAGCAGCCCACCTTGTTGATGGCACAGCAGGTCCATTGGCGGGCAGCCTTGCTGGTGGCAGGGATCAGACGAGACAGGTCAGCTCGAGCTGCTAGAATGTGGGCTACGGAGACATCTGTTTCCGGGGTCAGAGTCTCTCGGATTGGGCTCAGCACCGCCCTCATGGCTTCCCCCTGGGCCTATGTGGGGATCACAGAGATGGTCTGAGAGCCTTCCGCAGCATGTCCAGCTCCAAACTGGCGATTCCAGACACCCCTGGGCTCCAGAATGTCCTGCGACCCCTGAGATCCCACCACCCCAGACCTCACAAGATTCTCAAATGCCAGGACCAGAGAGATAGTTCAAGGATTAAGGTGCTTGCCTTGCACGTGGCAAACCCAGGTTCCATCCCAGAGCACCACCAGGAGTGATCCCTGAGCAGAGAGCCACGAGGAAGCCCTGAGCATCACTATATATAGTGGTGCTCAGGGATATATATATATATATATATATATATATAAAGGTAAAGGTAAAGGCCCTCCCGTTGATCGTCGATTTGCTCGAGCGGGCCCAGTAACGTCTCCATTGGAGACTTTGTTGTTACTGTGTCTGGCATATCGAATACTCTCGGGAGCTTGCCGGGCTCTCCGAGAGGGGCAGAGGAATCGAACTCGGGTCGGCCATGTTGGCCGCTTGTAAGGCGAACGCCCTACCCACTGTGCTATCGCTCCAGCCCTATATATATATACTCAAATGCCTAGCATGGAGCCAACTTGACCAGGTTCAATTTCTGGCATTGTCGTGGCCCCTGAGCATTGTCAGGTGCAGCCCTGGATGCTCCCAGCACTACCAGGGTGGCCCCAGTATGCCTCTCACACTCACACCACGGGGCCCAAGCAATGCTATATCCTCAGGTCCTTGCACTGAACCTCTAGGCCCAGTTAGCTAAGAGTTTCCAGTGGGAGTGCCAGGCCTCCGAAGCACAGCTTGGGAGACCCTAAATAAATACATACATAAATACATCAATTTAAAAAGATGTGCTGGGCTGGAGCAATAGTACAGCGGGTAGGGCGTTTGCCTTGCATGCGGCCAACCTGGGTTCGATTCCCAACATCCCAAATGGTCCCCTGAGCACCACTAGGGGTAATTCCTGAGCGCAGAGCCAGGAGTAACCCCTGTGCATTGCCGGGTGTGACCCAAAAAGCAAAAAAAAAAAAGATCTGCTGAGGAGCAATAGTACAATAGGCAGGGCACTTGCCTTGCATGTGTGGACCAGGTTCGATCCCCAGTACCCCATATGAACCCCTGAACCCCATTAGGATCAATCCCTAAATATGGAGCCAGGAGAAACCCTTGAGCATTGATGGGTATGCCCCACTCCCCAAAAAATGATGTGCCAAATATCAAGGGTGATCTCCTGTTCTTATCCTCCTCCCCACGGCAGCAGCCCCCTAACTGGGACTCCCTGCTCTGGCCCATACCTGGGCACGATCACTCCAGTGGAAGGCGGCTGTTGTGAGGTCCAGGCGCTTTAGGAGGAGACAGCGGCGACAGTAGTACTGATTCCGCAGGCTTTGGGACAGAGACTCCAGGGCCTCCTAGGCAAAAATAGTAAATATGTCATGCCAGGGGTTCCCCTACCTCCCACCTCTGAAAGAAGTCATTGTTCCAATTGCCCTTTTTTTTTCTTTTTGGGTCACACTCAGCAGTGCTCAGAGGTTCCTCCTGGTTCTGCACTCAGGAATTACTCCTGGCAGTGCTTGGGGAACCATATGGGATGCCGGAGATTGAACCCAGGTCAGCCGCAGGAAAGGCAAATGCCCTCCCCACTGTATTATTGTTCCAGCCCGGTTCCAACAGTCTTACCCACTGGGAAGCATCCAATGGGTGGCTGAGGAGAGGCATCAAGGACTCTGGAGGCAGGGAAGGCAGAAGCTCCGAGATCTGATGGGGGAAGAAAGAACCTGAGGTGGAACGGGCGGGAATGGATGGCTGTCCTGTGGACCTCAGTTCCCCAAGGTCGGGAAGACTCAGATTATCGAATGTGAGGATGGTGGTCACAGCACTTGCAAATGCAGTGGCTGGGCGGCTCTCTCCCTAACGCTAGCCCCAACCAGAGGACATTCGGCCCTCTCGACCTTAGCATGCAACTCCTGCAGCAGCTGACTAGCTGGGGTCCTCGGCGGAGGCCTGGACAGCCCCAGCGCTTGCAGCGTAAGGACCAGTTCCTGGACCATGCCATCGTCGTCCTCGGCTCGTTCTCCACTAGGCGGCGCAGAGCTGGGCTCCAGCCGCGGGCGCAGGCGGAGGAGCCGGGCAGCCTGGAGCTCCGAGCAGAGAAAGCCTAAAAGGCGAGAGAGATTAAAAAAAAAAAAAAAAAAAAAAGGAAAGGCTTGCAACCCGCACAGGGGGGAAGAGGTCGTCTAAAAACTCCAAATGACTTGAAAAAAACCCCAGCATTCTCGTGTCCCCTGTCCTGGCTCTACCTGCGGGTGCAGAATAAACTCCTTTAACTTAGAGCCTCGGAAAGCACCTGCCCCGCCCCATCTAAGCCAGCCCACCCAGGTTTCAAGACCACCGCCCCTGCATCAAAATTCTAACTCCGCCCAACTCAGAGCTCACCCCCACGCACCTCGGACCACCCCCCCCGACACGCCCCCTTAGGAACCCGGCCTCTCCGCGTCCGCCGCCCGGGGCGTGAGTGGCCTTGCCCCCGCCCCCGTCCCCGCGGGCGCCGCGCCGCCCGCCCGCAGCTCACGCACGCAGCAAGCGCAGGCCCGCGCCGGGCTCCCGTAGCGCGGCCGCGCCGTCCCCGCCGCAGAGCACGCGGTCCGGGCAGTGCCACTCCCGCAGCAGACGGGCCAACTGTCGCAGGAACTGGTCCTCGGCGTCCGGGCCTGCGGGCACGGCGGGCGTCAGGCTCGCGCCGCTCCCCACCCGCCACCCGCACCCCTCCTTCTCCCCGGATCCTTCCCCGCTCCAGACCTACCCTCGCCGGCGCTCAGCGCCTCCGCGCCCGCCTCTCGCTCCCGCTCCAGGCCGCCCAGAGTGTCCAGCTCCGCCGCCAGCCGCGCGCACAGTGCCCTGAAGTCCGGGCACCAGGTGCCCAGCGACGCCGCCCCCGGCAAAGTCCCATAGCTGCGGCGACGCCGAGGCCGCGGGAAGGCGTGGGGAAGATCAGTAAGGCTCTCTGCGAGCGAATCCGCCCCAGCCTGCGTCCTCCGCCCCGGACACCCCGGTCCCCTTACCCCAGACTCTGCAGGTCCCCGGCCACCGCCGCCTCCACCCCCTCCATCCAGGCCCGCCTGTGCTCGGGGACAGCGCCCACTGCCGGCCCACGGGAGGCTCCGCCCCAGGGCCGCCGCGCGCACCCCGTCCCTTCCACTGGCCAATCAGCCGCTGGCTGCGACGGGCCCTCGACTTCCCATTGGTGCAGGAGGAGGCGGGCCCCGCCTCGGAGGAGGACAC
Organism: Sorex fumeus; assembly: GCF_029834395.1. Classification (NCBI taxonomy): domain Eukaryota; kingdom Metazoa; phylum Chordata; class Mammalia; order Eulipotyphla; family Soricidae; genus Sorex; species Sorex fumeus. Next base: position 19,722,071 of record NW_026606179.1, read on the forward strand.
CGCCCTTGGGTGGTGATCGCTGCCACTCCTTGGTTAGAGACCGCGAGTGGACTACGGAACCTCCAGGCCACCTTCGCTTTCTTGTTTCTCAGCTTCCCTCAGCTGCCTTTAGTTCCTTTTTTTTTTTTCCTTTTGGGTCACACCTGGGGATTACTCCTGGCTGGCTCATGCACTCAGGAATTATTCCTGGCGGTACTCGGGGGACCATATGGGATGCTGGGAATCGAACCCGGGTTTGCCGCGTGCAAGGCAAACGTCCTACCCGCTGTGCTATTGCTCCAGCCCCTGCCTTTAGTTCTTAAGGCACTCTCGTAGACCAAGTGTTCTCCCTCCTCCGTCTCAAATCCAGAAACTAGTTTTCTTCTCTCCGACTTGGAGTCAAAATTACTTCCGAGGATCCAGCACCCCAACCCCGACCCAGCCCTGACGCTAGCGCTTCACCCCTTCCTTCCCCTCTGGGCTGCGAGCCCATCTTGGCTAAAGAACTGCCCCCTTGGGAGTCAGGCCTTCAAGGATTAGGGTTTGACTCCACAACAGACGTCTGTGTCCCTGTCCTTAACTAATTTGGGGCTGATTATTGTAACGATCTTTCAGAGTTGTTTATGTTTATTAAATGCCCATATCTAGAGCTTAGCAGGCATAGGATATGGGTCTCAATTAAGAAAAACAGGACTGGTGGCGGAGAAATAGCACAGTGGGCAGGGCACTTGCTCTGCACTCAGACCCAGGTTCTATCCTTGGCATCCTGTATGGTCCCCCAAGCACCTTCAGGAGTGATCCTTGAGTCCAGAGCCAGGAGTAAGCCCTGAGCCCTTCCCCCCCCCCAAATAAAGATAAGTAAACAAGGATGGAGAGATAATACAGCTGGTAAGGCAGTTGCCTTGCAGGAGGCTGACCTGGCATCGAAACTTGGCATCCTGTAAGGTTTGGGCATAAGCCCTGAGCACTGCCAGGCATGGCAAAAGAAATGTGTTCGACGAAGCTAATCTTATCCCCCCCTTTAGGGAAAACAGATTCCAGGAAGCTACGGTCAACTTCATGGGGATATTGGGATCCAAATTTAGCCCATGAATTTTAATCACTAAATGTATTCCTATTACTGGCTCTGTTGCTGTTAAACTTGTTCCAAACCAAATCTCTTTTCAGCTCTGTCCTGCTCTGTTTCTAGATCCGATGCTTCCTTGCGAAAGAACAAGGATGACAATTTACTACTCTGACTTGAATCTTGTTCCTTCTTCCTGCCTAGCCTAAGGCAGAGTATTCCAGGTGCCACTGTGGACCTTGAACCTTACTAAAACATTATCCTTTGCAAGGTTGGGTTGGGGAAATAATTGAAAGGCCTAGTGTGTATGCTTTGCGATGCAGAGGCCCCATTTAATCTTTGACACTGCATTATCCCCCAGTAGTAGGCCCTGAGCACCTCCAGGTATCCCGCCCTCCACCACTACACACACACACACACACACACATCAAAATTTCAGAGCGAGGTTGATGACTCAAGTGCTAGAGCACCTGCCTTGTAAGTATGAGGCCCTAGTCTCAATCCCATCATTTCTTGGACCCTATGCCCCATCAGATCAAGCACAAACAAAAACCTGCTCCCTATGCCTCCCCAGATCAGAAGCATTCCTTAGAAAAATTTAAAAGTCGTTGAGCATATGTCCCCTGAGAACCACCAGGGGTCACTCCTGAGCAGAGAGCCAGGACTAGCCTGCGCGCCTCTGGATGTGAGCCAAACCTCAGCCCACTCCCAAAATTGTTGCTCAAGTCTAAACCTTTCTGACACAGGGGCCAGAGAGTGAGTACAGCCGAAGGGTGCTTGCCTTGCATGTGGCCAACCTAGGTTCAAGCCCTGACACTGCATAAGCTCCCAAAGCCCCTGCCAGAAGAAATCCCTAAGCACAGAGCCAGGAGTAAGCCCTAGGCACTGGCGGATGTAGCCCCAAAACTAAAACCTTTAAGACACAGCCTTGGCTCTTATCAAGCCCCATATCTAAATTTGTGGACTCCACCTTCAACATGGATTCAGAATACGCTGTGTAATTCCTTTTACTTCATTTTATGGAGCTCTCTCCTCTGGAGAAGTTTGCATTCTCTCTTGAAGGTCTACCTTTCCTCTTTCTCCTTTTATCCTTCATTAACAAAACCAGGGGTCAGAGCAATAGTACAACCGGTAGGGCGCTTGCCTTGCACAGGGCCAACCCAGGTTCAATCCCTAGCATCCCATATGGTTCCCTGCGCCCCATTAGAAGTGATCCCTGAGCACAGAGCCAAGAGTAAATCCTGAGCACCAATGGTAAGAGGCAACACCCAAAAAACAAGACCTAACCAGGATGAACCCAGTACGGCCCAGTTGCTGCCAACTCTATTGCTGTGGCCTGTAGCCCACACACCACCTTCTCATCCCCCTCACCAGCAGTCTCCTATCTGTCCCCCCTCTAGTCCCATCTTGAGGGACCCCCAAGAACCAGTGTCAGTTTTCCCCAACTATCTTGGAATTTCCCTCATACTTTGTAAACCTCAAAGCCCGGGGAATGCACCATCACTTCTGCCCTCACTCGGCACTTCCCTCCTCTGCTTTCTTCATGGTCTGTAGACTTCCCCTACAGGTATCTCAGGCCCTAGCGCTTGGGGTTCCCTCTCCCTGCAGACAGACATCTAGGATGGAGGCTACTGGGGGGGGAGGGGGGGCGGGCAGCCCAACCCCCACACCACAGCTTTTTCCCTCTGTAGTATGCATCATTTCTAACCTCTTTATCTCCATCACTGGGAAGTTCATAAGCTCCTTGTGGGAAAGGATTGTCTGTTCTGCCCTTTTATCCGAGGCACCTGGATCCAGACTTGCCATAGAGCAGGGAACAACAGGCTTGCTGAGTGGCTGAATATACAAAACACTTGGTCAGCTTCAGACAAAGACTCTGGGTTTGAGAAGGGAAGGGGATGGGGCGCAAGCAAAGAAAGAACAAACACAGGCTGAGACTTGGTCACAGACATTTCTTGGAGCGGATCTCTCAGGCCCCCTCCCGCGCCCCCAATGACAGGACACAGCCAGGCCTCTGACCCTCCCCCTCACTTCCACCTGCACAAACCACCAGACTGAGGTCACAGACTGACGGAATCAAGATCAGGAAGATAAATGTCAGGGTGCCTCCCCCTAAGTCTGGGGGTCAAGCATCCGATCCGAGGGGCAAGCCACTGGGAAATTGGGCTTTGGGGCTCCAGGGGACTCGAGGTCTTCCTGGCTCCCCCCGAGTTGGCCCTCCATGCACCCCTGACTTGGGGGTGTTGGAGAGTAATCATGGATCTGAGGTGGGTAACAGCAGGGAACAGACCTGGGGGACCTCAGGAGAGGTGGGGTCCACAGCACCTGAGAGCACTCGGGTCCCCATACCCCCTCCCCAAAACGAGGTAGGTTAAGAATGGAGCTGCTCCTGCCAACCACAGGAGGGAGGAGACCGAGGCACAGAGCGGGGTGTGGGGGCCCAGGCTTCCCAGCTCCCGCCCCACCCCACCCCACCCCAATCTCTCCACCCTCAGCTCTGCTGTGTCCGACAGATGAGAGCTGGGCAAAGTAGGAGCAGGGAGGGACACCCCCATCCCGGGGTCTGGTGGGGAGAGCTGAATCTCACAGGTTCCGGATGTAATAAATAGTTCATTGAAAAGAAGTGACAGAAAGTTATATCCCTGGGCCCCTCGACCCCAGGACCCCCACGGGGCTACCCGAGCCTGGACAATGAATAAAAGGAGGTGCAGTGGTCCAGATGTGGGTCTCAAGACCATGTGACATGAAGATCCTCTAGCTCCGAGACCTTGAACCCCAATGCCTTCCCACACAGGCCTTCCCACCTGAGGTATCCAGTCAGTTTCATTCTATTCAAGGCATCCCCTTGCCTAGTACAGGGGTTTGAAAGGGTCATGAGACAGGCCTGGAATCTTCCCAAAGTAACCCGTCTGAAGTGGAAGGGAAGGAGTTAGTGAAGACTGCAGAGTTGGGAATGATGAGTGCATGTGACTGTGTGCAGTGTGTGTGGATGTGTGTGCATGTGTGTGCGTGCACTAACAGAATCAGAGCTAGCCCCAAAGAAGTCTGGGGTGTCCATCCTGGGCTGCAGAATGGGGTGTGAATTCCAACCCCACTCCCCAACCTCTGCTCCACCAACAGCCTCTACAAACATCTAAGCAATGCTGGACTCTGGAGCTGGGAGTGGGAGAGACTTCACAAACAGAAGCTCAAAGGGGGGTATCCCCAGCCCCCTCTAGTGGAAAGGGGAGCCTGGGGCTGGTGCCTTTGGGGAACAGAATTCCCAAATCTTGAGGGCTGCACAGCTTAGGGGAGGCATAAGCTGGGCATGAGGAAGATTAGGCTAGGAGGAGGTGGCAATTAAAGAAATCTGGGCTGCTCCTGGTATCCCATCTCTCTCTGAGAGTGTTCTCAGATGGAGGACGGAGGGAGCAAAGCCTCAGAGTGGGGACAGATCCAATACTGTGTTGGCATGAGCTCCTGAATCTGGATGGCCCATGGCACCTTGGGATCTTGGAGGCAATGCTCCAAAAGGACCCTGGTGTCACGTAAGGGCTGTAGCCAGAGGAGACAGAGGTTGAGACTGCCATGAATAACTGGGAACTGGGGTTGGAGATCTGTGACTATGAAGAAGCCAAGATTCCAGAACATTCTGTGGACAAAATCTAAAGAGACTGGAAGAGAGGGGTCTGAGATCTTAGGACCAGTATCTTGGGCCCTGAGGTGTCGGTAGCCTTCATACTATATCTGGGGACCTAGGCCTTTCGGAGTCCTATTTGGAGTCCAGAACTCCTGAACCCTAGATCCCCAAGTCTCAAGAAGCCTGACATCTGGACTGGAGGAGCAGGGCTCTGAGGGCATCTCCCAAACACGTGTCTGAACAGACTGCGGGGACAGGGGAATTCTTGGAAGAGTGTTTGGCATTTGGGGCTCTTGGACTCACAGAAACAGCTCAGATATGGGTGCCGCAGGTTTTAGATGAATATTTAAATGAGTATTCAGGGGCCTTTGGGGGAATGTGCTGGGCCCCATGAAATTCTTGACCTGAAGGATCAGGTATGGAACCCATCAATACCGGCAGGCATGGGGTGGTAATTTAAACAGGGAGCCGGGGTGCAGGACCCAGCATTCCTCAGGGATTCAAGTGCTCCCCTGGCCGGCCTAGAGCTGTGGAGTCTGGGGGGCTGCCTGGAGTCTCCTTAGTATAGGCCGTGGGGTGCAGAAGTGGGAGGGGGAGTGTTCAAGGGAAAAGGATGCCAGAACTCAGGGTGCCTGGGTCCTTCTGGGCTGACACTCCACTTAAGTGGGTCGTGGGGGTGGGGGGTGTTTCAGTCCTAGATGGGGGAAGGGGGTCCAGGGGGTCCAGGTTTGGGATTTCTCCGTCCAAACTCAAGCTCCAAGTTCCGGTGTGCCTAGATTGGGGTTTGGGGTCCGAAGGGAGTCCGGGGTCCTGGACCCTGCATCGTGGGGCCTCGGGACGGCTCCCGGGCCCAGCGGCTGTCCTCACCGCGCGGCCTCCTCGTGGCGGCCCCCACAGCCCGCGCAGCCGCAGCGCGCCGCGACCCAGTGGCAGGCACGCAGGGGCGCGTAGCAGCACAGGCAGGGCACGGCCAGCGAGAGCGCGGCCAGCGCGGCCCAGCGCGCCGCCGGCCGCGGGTGGCCCGGCTCGCAGGCGCAAGGGTCCGAGAAGTCGCCCTCGGCGTCCGACAGGCAGTGGTAGAGCAAACTCTCGGCGCACCACAGGCAGCTGAGGCGGCGCACCAGCAGCTGGCCCGGGTCCGGGGCCTCGGCGCAGCGGCCACCCCGGCCGTCGGCGCGGCGGCGAAAGAGCGCGCGGCAGTGCACGCAGCGCGCCGCCTCCTCCGCCTCCGGGGAGGCCTTGGCGGGGACGGGGGCGGGGCCCGGGCCCGGGGGCGGCCGCGTGGGGGGCGCCGGGGGCACGGCCTCTGCGGCCAGAGGGGCAGGGAGGGCCGCCGGGGGCCCCAGCGCCGCGCCCCGCAAGGTGCCCGTCTTGGCGAAGCGCACGACGCAGGTGGACAGGGCGAGGGGCGCGGGCGGCCCGGTGCGCCGATAATCCTCATAGCCGCGGCCACCCCAGCCCGGGCCCCCGGCCCCGGCCAGGGCCTCTGAGGCTTCCAGGATCCCCGTGAACGGCAGAAGCGGCGGGAAGCTCTGCGGGGATGGAGGGAGGAGAGAACAGGTTAGCGGGGCCTGGGGGCGCTCCCACCCGCTCTTCTCCACAGCCCGAGGCCCACACCTGTCCTCTCCAAGGTGCCCAAGACCCAGCCCCCTCTGCTCTCGGCTCCGACCCCGAGTCCCCCTTACTCCCCTGAATACCGAGGCCCCAAGTATGAATGGAACAGCCTCAACGTCTTCCCATGCCCCTGATGAACTTGGGGGACAGGGAAGAAATTCACTCTCTAGGCTCCACCAGGGACCCCTGCCTCGCCCCAATTCCTAAATTTCCCAGAGCCTGGAGATGTGACATTCTCTCAGAGCCCACCGCTTCCCCTGGGTTCACCAATCAGCCCCACCCACTCTGGCCCGTAGATGGGAGTCTTCGCCCTCTGCAGCCTCAGCTACCGCCCACTTAGGGACCCTGCGGGCCCGGGAGTGCTCGCACCTGCGCGGAGGAGCGCCGGCGCTGCGGCGACGAGGCGGACCCGAAGCCTGCGGACTCCACGGTGAGGATGGGGGTCGCTGCCCCTGCGGTGGGAGGTGTCTCCTGGCGACTGTGACTGGAGGAGGAGTCGCTGTCCACGTGGGACTGGGGGGAGATCAGCAGTCAGAGACCCGCCCTCTCGGGTCCCCACCTAGACCCCTTCCCCCTGGCAGCGAAGGCTCCCAAAGGTCCATCCTCCTGGGTTCAAGCCCCAGCTCTGCTACTGACTGTCTGACCTCATCTCCTTGGATCTGTTTCTTCCTCTGCAAAATGGGGATTGTCATAATATCTTCACAAGGAAATGGGGGCTAGGGGCGGCGGGGGCAGGGGTGGGAGGGTGGGCAGCTGAGAAGCGGTCTCTACACGTTGCCTGTTCTTGCTCATTGAGCCCCATTTCTGGTCTGCTCGGCTCACCCACAGAACATCTCATTCTCCACTGCCCTTCTCAGAAGCCCCATCCTTTGGCCCTGTCCGTCCCTGCTGTTGCCATCACCTTTTTAATGGAGCTGGTTCCACTCGTCTGGAAGGTGTTGCTTCTGAGGCAAACCATGCCCTGGACGGGCACAGCACCCCTCAGGCTCTGGATTTCCTCTTGCTAGGCAGGTTCACTCCTACCTCACCTGACTACAATGAACATCCCCTGAGATGCGGGCAGGAAGAGCTGGGTTCACAAAGGTCACTGTGAGGAGGGGAGATGGGGCACAGCCTCCCTTCTAATGCAGTACCCAGAAAGTGGGGATTGTGTGCATGACTGAGACCCACCTGCCTTTCCACTACCCCGCCCACCCCACTTCTGTACCCCATTTCTTCCCCACTTGCTCCCAGCAAATGCTGAGTTGGAGCAGCCATGTATCTTATTTGTGTGATACATTTGTTCAACACTATTTACTGCACACCAGGGTCAGAGGGGCAGCGGGAGAACCACTGAAGTGCCCTCTCTTCCCAGAGCGCATTGGGAAAAGGGCAATAAAAGAATAGGTCAGAAAGCTGTCAACTTGGAAAGGAAGAAACACGCCTTAAAAAGTGGGAAAAGGTGAAAAGAGGTTTGATGGAGGGGGCCCTGGAGCTCTTTCCTTCTCTAGTGAAGAGAAGAAAAGGAAAAGGGGCCAGAGACATAGTAAAGTGGGCTGGATGCTTGCCTTGCATGCAGACAATCTGGGTTCGCTCCCTGACATCCCATATGGGGGGTCCTCTGAGTCCTTCCTGGAGTAAGGACCACTGCCAGGTGTGCCCCAGGTGTGCCACCCCCCCCCCACACACACACAGAAATAGAGGGGAAAAAAGAGAGAAAAGGAAAGGAAACAGTGATTTCCTTTAGAAGGAAATGAGGCATGTAAGAGGTTGTGGACAAATGTTTCAAGTAAGGAATAAGAGCAATGCAAAGGCCCTGAGGTAGGAGTGGGCCTGGTTCCTTGGGGTAATAGGGAGAAGGATAGAGGAGCAAGAGCAGAGCAAGAAGGGGTATAACTGGGTCCCCATCCGCTGGGGGGTGGGCTCTTCGGGGTCACTGTAAAGGCTCTTGGCACAGTGAGAGGGGTCGTAGGAAGGTTCTAAGTGCCAGATGGTTCTGCCTTCCACTTCACTAGGAGTGAAGATCCGTGAGGAAGGGGGGCTTGGATGCTCAGTAAATAACCTTGAATAAAGGTCTTGAAGCATGATGGTGAGGAAAAACCTCAGTAACGGGGGGGGGGGGGGGTAAAGCAATAGCATGGTCCTGATTCTGTGCCCCTAAGCTTATGACCTGGTGCCTACGACAAAGCTAGTCCTAGAGATGGTATGGATGAGGATCAACCCAGCCCCTAGCCCCCAGCCCCCACACGTTGGGACATCCTGCACACTTACCGTCAGAGGACAAGGTGTCTCTGCTGTGTCCTGGGAAGGGGAGGAGGAAGAGGAGGAGGAGGAGGAGGAGGAAGGGGTGAGCGAGCCTGAGGCAGGGAGAGAGGCAGCGAGTGAGTGAGTTCCCAGGGCCCAGCTCCTCCACCCCTCTTGCCCAGCCCCTGGGCCCCCCCACCCGCACCACCCGCTCACCGCGGCCCAGCGCGGCCAGGGCAGCCAGCAGGCTTTTCTGGAACTCATCTGCTTCCCCCGGACTCTGAAACGTCAGCCCGAACTTGCAATCACCCAGGCTCCAGTGATGAAAGATGGGGTTCACTTTGTTGTAAACCAAGCCTGGCCTCAGGGTACACTCCAAGGTGATCTGAGGAAGGCAGGAGGGGGGGGCAGCTGAGATACCCCCCCATTCAGTTATCCTTCTGACTTCCCTTTGACCCCAGTCCCTCTGCTTTCCCCTGCATCCCACACACTTCCTGAGTCTTAGCTGTACCCCTGAACCCTGAGCAACACGTCAACCCCCTCCTCCCCTTACTGAGCACACATCTGACACTTCCCCTCTGCTCTCCCAACAGAACTCCAAATCCTAAACAGAACTCCAAATCCTATTCAGTGCCTCCCCCAATTAGCAATGCCCCTCCCCTACTGCTAACCCAATATCCCCCTCCCCAGACTCAACAGTCCTCCCTGAACTTTTGGAATATCTCAAAATCTTACTGTTAAGCCCCTTCCGGGGTATCCCAATGATGTCACAAAATCCTACTCCCCAAACCATCAAACTCACCCCGATCTCCCTCCAGCAGCTGGCCCACCCCCCAGAGGCTCCCTCACCTCCCAGCCCAGCACTTCTCTCTTCACACCACCTCGGGTCCCCCCTCCCTACGCCCCCACCCCCATCCTTCCCCTTCTCTGAGATGCAGCCCTGCCCCAGCCTCTGGCAACACACCCCACATCACCCCACCACATTCCCAGCAGAAATTTCAACTAGGGTCCTTCCACATCCTACCCCAGAGCCCAGATTCTTCCTGCGGCACCGCATACAGGATTGTGAACCCCATTGGACACCTCCAGACCAACTGCCTCTGTATACGTAGAAGGGCAGACTGCAAATCTCCTAGCAAGATGGAGCCCCAGGAGGGCTGGGAGCAGAGAAGGGGTAGGTGGGGTCTGCTCTGCGGGAGCAGGGCCCCAGGGAAGCAGATGGGGCTGGGGAGGGTGCAGGACGGTCCAGCAGGCGATGGGGGTGGGCAGCACCTGCCACATACCCCCCCAGGACCCCTCACTCTGAACCCATAAGATGGAGAGTCCCCCCTCCCTCCCACACCCCCCCACTTTGTTTCTGGGCTAGGAGATGGTCTGGCCTCACCTCACCTCTGCATCCCAGCCCCCTTCCCCTGCACCCCCAGACCCCCCTTGCCCTTACGCCCCAGGGTGGCTCACTTTCTGGTCCCGGAGGCGCTCCCCGTGGATGACGTAGTGCCCCTGGCGGGCCCCCCCCTCGGGCCTGGCCCCTCGGACCCGACATACGCTCACCTGGCTGAGGCCCCCGCCCCCCACGGGCAGCCAGCCCCCACTGGAGTCATCTCGGGCCATCACCACAGCTCGGACCCGAACCATGTACCTGGAGGGGGGTATACAGACAACATGGTCAGGAGCCCCCCTCCTGCGCCCACAAGGTTCCCTCCCGCTTCACCTCCAGCATCCCCAGCCAGCGACACCGACACCCTCACCCTCCATCCCTCCACCCACCCTCTCCCCCGGCCCCTTCGCCCCCTCGCCCACCTTCTTCCAGCAGGGTTTCTTTCTTCCTCCTGCCTTCTCTCCTCTCCCATGCCTACCTTCTCCCCCTGCACCTCTCCTCCGGGGCCCCACCTGGCCTCCCTTTCCCCCATCTTTGCCATCCCCACCCGCCCCCCCAGGCTCCGTCTTCCACTTCCCTTCCCCCTTCAGCTCATCCCCTGTCAACCGGTCTCCTCCTACCTCAGCACAAACCCACAGCCCCACCCAGCGCTCCCCCTCACAGCTGGGGGCCTGCGCATATGTATTTTCTTAGAGCCCAGGAACTCGGCTCCGGTGGCCCCTACTCTGCCTCCGCAGCCCGCGGCCCTGGCCACCCGCTGGGTGAGAAACCCAGGCTCTCTTTCCCCCCCACACCCCCCCAACCCTTCCCGGATTTATGAATGAGGCCGGATGCAAAGCTCACTGAGTCACCCAGCAACGGGAGATGGGCAGGGAGAGCACCAGAGATGGCCAGAGAGAGGCCGAAAGGGAGCTGCAAGCAGAAACAGCCAAAAAAAAAAAAAACCGGGGCGACCGAGACACATCCAGCGAGCGTTTCATTCACAAAAACCAAGGCTGCTCCCTCAGGCCCCTGCCGAGCGAAGGCAGCGGCGGGGAGATGGGGAGGGGGGGCGGGAATTGATCCCTCCTCCTCCCCCTCCCCGCCCCAGCATCCTTCAGAACCGTTTTACCCCGCCCCCCAGCTCGGGGGACGGAGCCCTCCGCCCAGGAACCGCGACCGGTGGCCAGCCCCTCAACTACCACCCAGCACAAGAACCCCGGCGTCCTCACCTTAGGGACCCAGGCCACGAGCTCTCGTCCCTTCCCCCACCAGCCGGCTGCCGGGTTTCCCCGTCCTTCGGGAGGGGAAGGGGCGGCTGCAGCGCCCCCAACCCCCTTTTCTCAATGGGATGGGATTTTGTGAATGAGCAGTCACGTGACTCTGCTTCCTTTGTCCGCCCGCCTCCCCCGACAACAGGTGAAGCCGAGAAAGCGGGCAGGGGTCTCCCGGAGGGCCTAGCCGGGATGGGACGCCAAGACTTAGAGGTGCCCTCGGCTCCCCACCAATGTTTGCCGGGGCTGGGGGGAGTGGTCCCCAGAGTTCTTCAATGGTGAGGGTCCGGTGCGGAATTTTATGAATGGGGCGTCCTCGGAGCGAGTCCGGGACCCCCAGATGGAGACTGGTCCCCCAAATGGCTGCCGCGCGCTTAGGGCCCCCCACCCCCTGGCCCTTCCAGCCGGGGTGTGGGGGCGCCCGGGTGGGCAGAAGCGCCGTGCCGGCCGCCCCCTCACCGGGACAGGCGGCGTGACAGCCCCGGTCCCCGCGCCCCCCTCGGCACCTGCCTGGGAGGCTCCGGCCGGGCTCCGAGCGGCGGCGAAGTGGCCTCCTCCTCCTCCTCCTCCTGTTCGCTCCGGCTCCCTCGCTGGCTCCGGCGGCGCTAGAGACGGGCACCGGGAGCCGGGGCGAGGGGGGAGGGAGGGGGAACCTGGAGGATGGGTGGGGGGGAGGGGGCGGCCTGGGGGAGGGGTGAGCGCCGGGCGGGCGGACTTGCCCGCTGGGTCCTAGAGCCCGGCTCGGGCTGCCGCGAAGAGCCCCCCAGCCCCCATTTTCTCAGGATCCAGAGAGAATCCCCTCCTCTCCCACCCATTCGAGTCACTGGTCCCCGAGGATGTTGGAGAAGGGGATCCGGGCCGGGTTTCCGGGTTCTAAGGAGGCGGGGGACCACGCTTTGGGTTCTGAATGGGAGGGGCTGGTGGCCGCAGGGTTCGAAGAGGGCGGGGCCAGAAGGGAGGTCGCGGGGGGGGGGCGGGGACGGGCGGGTGCGGAGGGTGGGGGGGGTGTCCCGGGACCCGAGCGGCCGAGGAAGCATTTGGAGGCGCGAACCGGGGCGTGAGTCCCGGAGCGGGCACGGCAGGTGGACCTTCTGCGCGGACCGGAGGAAGACTAGGGCCGCGGTGGATGCGAAGTGGCCGGGTCCTGAAAGGGCGGAGTTTCGGAGTAAATTGCTTTAGGGGGCGGGGTGCTTGGAGCTCCGAAAGGGAGGAGCTACGTAGCGGGGTTCGTAATGGGAGGGGGCTTCAGAAGAGGGCGGAGCTAATGAGAGCGAATTCAAGGGGTGGGCTTTTAGATGACAAGCCAGGCTCGGGGTCGCGGGGTGGGGTGGGGAGGTGGGCGGGGGCGAGCAGGAAGACACCCGCGTAGTCGCCTAGGCGAGATCCAGGTTCGTGGCGAGCGGGCGAGGGGGCGGGGCCTCGAGCCCGGGGGCGGGGCCTAGATCTCGGGGTCCGTCCGCGCTGTCTCGCCCACTTGCCTTCCCCCCGCACCCCCCGTTCTTTTCGGTTATTTTCTGCTACGGCCGTTCCCCGCCCTGCCCTGGGCCCAGGGGGCCGCGGTGTGCGCTCGGGTCTGCGGGAGGAGTCGGTGAGTGCGGCTCCCCGGGCGAGGGCGGAGCTGGGGCGGGGCCTGCGGAGAGGGGTGTGGCCTGCATGGGGCGGCCAGCGAGTCCGCCGGGGCCGGAGACCGCGTCGCGGCCCCGGAAGGGGGTGGGGGGGCACCCAAACGACGGACAGAGAGGGAAGGGGACCAGAGGGTTACCGGTGAGGACCGAGCGGCTAGCACATGAACACCTGGCGCTTACTTGTTAGGCGGGGCCGGGGGTGGGACTAGGGGCGGGAAGGGCGGGGGTGGGGGGTGATGAGGTCGGAGCCCCGGACAATCGGGGGTGGGGCCTGGGCCTCGGGAGCCCGGCGAGAGTGGGGGGCGAGGAGCCTGAACTCCTTTTAGGCCTTTTAAAGGCTTCTCTGAACACCACCTTCGTGAGTGATGTGCCCGCGTGGCTGACAGGCGGACCACTGCTGTCTTGAAGCCTGGAGACCCCAAAGAATTCGGGGTGTGATTTGAGTGAGGAGCCGGGAGGGCCAGGGAACCCGGGTGCTGCTAGCCGCTTAGAGCCCCTTGGGTCTGGAGGGACAGTTGGAGGGCGGAAGCGGGACTAAAGGGCCCAAGTTGGGCCAGCCTTTTGGGGGTCCCCCGGCCCCCGCAGTCCTGGCCGACTGACTGGCAGAAGCTCTTCTGACCACAGTCCCTGATCTCCGTCAGAAATGGGGAACGTGCAGTCGGAGCCGTCCACAGGTGGGGGCTCCCGAAAAGAGCAGGCCTCGGACCGCGCCTCGGACTCCCGCCGGACGTCCCTGGTAGAGCCCGAGGGGACCCCCCCGTCCCCGGCCATGCGCCTGGCTCGGGGGCTGGGCGTCTGGTTCCCTGGCAGCTCCGCGCCCCCGGGCCTCCTGGTACCCCCGGAGCCGCAGGCCTCACCCGCGCCCCTGCCCCTGACCATAGAACTGCCCTCACCAGTGACGCCCCCTTCAGAGGCGGCGGCAGCAGCCGCGGTGTCCACACCACCCCCGGCCCCTGTGGGGACCCTGCTGCCCGCGCCGTCTAAGTGGCGAAAACCCACGGGCACCCCGGTAACCCGGATCCGCGGGCTGCTGGAGGCGAGCCATCGCGGCCAGGGCGACCCTCCGAGCCTCCGCCCACGGCCGCCGACGCCGCGGCCACTCACCCTAGAGGACCCCAACTTTGTCCCGAGGGTTTCATCCCCGACTCCGCCGCCCCTGGAGCCGCGGAAGCCGCCGCCGCAGCCGCCGCCTTCTTCCGACCGTCAGACCCCGGACCGCAGAATCGCGCCCGCTCTGGCCACACCTGCCAAAGCCCCTCCGGAGGGCCAGCCCGGGCCGGGCGCCGAGACCCCGACGGCCGGCGGGCCCCGCCGAGGGACGCTCCCGCAGGCGGGCGAGGGCGAGATGGCCCGGGCCGCGGCCTCCGAGTCCGGCCTGAGCCTGCTGTGCAAAGTCACCTTCAAGTCGGGGCCCCCGCTGGCTCCCCCCGCGCCGTCCAGCTCCTTGCCGGCCAAAGCCTCGCTCGGGGGCGCGGGCGCCGGAGGCCACTTCTCCGCCACCTCGGGGGCCATCTCCTACGCTGAGGTCCTCAAGCAGGGGCCCCTGCCACCCGGGGCCGCCCGTCCGTCGGGAGAGGCCCCGCGGGGGGCTCAGGAAGCCGAGGGCGGCGACGGAGACGGCGAGGGGTGTTCCGGAGCCCCCGCGGCGCCTGCATCCCACACCCGCACCCTCCCGCCGCCTCCCTACACCACCTTCCCAGGCTCGAAGCCCAAATTCGAGTGGGTGAGCGCTCCCGATGGGCCCGAACGCCACTTCCGCTTCAACGGCGCGGGCCGGGGCTCCGGGGTGCCCCGACGGCGCGCGGCCGCGCTCTCCGGGCCCTGGGGCTCGCCGCCGCCGCTGCCGGGGCGCACGCTGCCGGCCCCCGCGCCCCGGCGGCCCGCGCCCGCCCTGCTGGCGCCGCCCATGTTCATCTTCCCGGCGCCCACCAACGGCGAGCCCGTGAATCCCGGGGCCCCCGGCCCGCAGGAATTGCCGCCGCCGCCGCCCACGCCGCCGCCCGCGCCGCCGCCCGCACCGCCACCCGCGCCGCAGCCGCCCGAGCTGCTGCCCACGCCGCTGCCGGTGGCGCCCGCGCCCACCCCGGGTCCCGGCCACTTGGAGTCGGGCCTCGCTCCTGCGCCGGCGCCCGCTCTGCCCCTCGCCTTGGCCGCAGACCAGGCCCAGGTCCAGGCGCAGGCCCAGTCCCAGAGCAGGGCTCCGACCCCGGCTCTGACCTCGACTTCGACCCCGGCCCCGGCTCTGGCCCCGGCCCCGGCTCCGGCCCCGGCTCCGGCCCCAGCTCTGGCCCTGGCTCCGGCCCCGGCTCCGGATCCATCCCCAGCGCCAGCGCCAGCACCAGCGGCAGCTCCAGAGCCAGCTCCAGAACCAGATCCCAACGTAGCTGAGCCCTCGGCGCCTGCACCCGCGCCGGCCAAGACCCGCACGCGCAGGAGCAAAGGTTCCCGCGCGGCCCGGGCCGCGGCCCGTGAGGAAGGCGCTCCTGGCGATGGTCCTCGGGGACGGACTGCAGCCACAGAGGACGGCGGTGGAGGAAGTGGCAGCGGCGGGGCTGCTCCGGCCGGGACCGCGAAAGCGGGCACCACCCGCCACTGGCCACCCTTCCAGGTGCTTAACTCTTGTCCCTGCAAGTGTTACTGTCGTCACCAGCCGCGCCATCGCCGTCTACCTCGGAACGTGTCTGCCTGGTGAGGGGACGTCGGGGAGCAGGGCGGGGGGCACATTCCTAAATCTTCACCCCACTTTCCTGGATGGTCCCCTTCAGCATCTGACCCAGCAGAGCACCGATCCCTGAGCCCTGTCGGGGCCAAGGGCACATCTAGCCTCATATCCAGACCTCAGGGCTGCCCCTGGTCCCTGTTGTCTGGGGCCACCAGGGACGGAAGCTGGACTGAGCCTTGACCCAGTCCCTGAGGGCACCAAGAGGGACCACATCCCCAGCTTTCCTGGGCATCTGGGGAGATGATTTCTGGCACAACCCTTTGTAAACCAGACCTCCCATGGTGGGAAACATCCCTGGCCTCTGCCCTTCCTTTCAATTTCTGGCAACTTCTCAACGCCTTGAGCACTGACCACCAGAGGGCGCTAATGCTCTCAGGTCAGGCCAGTCTTCAAATGCAGGGGAGACAGCTTCTTCAATGACACCCCCTCCACCCTCCCCACACACATACTGAATTCCAGGATCCAGTCACTGGGAGACTATTCTAGACCCCTTGGGACTCAGCTGGAGGTGGGGGGGGCACTCTCTCCCTTAGTCCCCTTTCAGGGAAGTTTAAGTTGCCACACCCCTGCCTTTGGATGCCTGAGAGATGCAGGCATGTCCTTTGAGCAGATGGGGAAGTGAAGCTTTGCAGGGGTCCAGGCCTGGCCACCTTCCTGGCCCTGCTGATTGCTCCCTCCCCCTAGGCTGAGCACACCCACCAACCACCTGAGCGAGCCGCCCTGGGTCGCCACCATCAAGCTGGCTGGCTCTCTGGTAGCCGGGCTGGAGCATTATGACTTACAGGCCACTCATTCCAACTGAGCACAGTGGAGTCCGTGCGCTCTGCCTTCCCCTCCTTGACAATAAAATAACCAGCCTGACATGCAGCTGCCTGCCAAGTGTCCAGAGGGCTGAAGGGATGAGGGTGGGCAGGGTTGTATCCAGAGCACCCCCTGGTGGAGCAGGGAGGCCCAGCCCAAAGCGGCAATCCATGTATTATCTGGACTGATGGGGTCCGGGGTGAGATGGTCTCATTTCCTGATGCCATTTATGAATGGACTTGGTGCCAATCTCTGGGAATCTCTGCAACCCCTTTGCAATGGAAAACTCTTCACCACTTATGCCAGGGAAATGAAGACTTTCCCAGCTCAGCCAGGCGGGGTTCTGCACGCTTAAGGGGGCTTGGGGAAGGACAGGACCCAACAGAGCCAAGCAGGGCCCCCATCTTTTGCTCATGCAGGCTTTGAACTGGTAGTCCACAGTCGGGTTCTGTTTCACAAGTTTTAATCATTTGTTTCATTCATTGCAAACATTTTTGGGGAAGGCAACACCACCCCTTGGCTTAAAAAAAAAGGTGCCTCAGGCTGACCTTCCCGCAAGTCTGCAGTGGTGGCCCTGCAAGTCCCTCCTCCCACCGGGCACCCCCACGGGTCACAGTGCCAACAGGCCCTAGGCAGAGGGCAGGCGTGTCTGAGGACTTCAGAAAGACCACTGAACAGAGGCTGACACCCCCACCCATAGCCCCCAAACTCCCATTTCAGTTAGGAACCTGTCTCCTCGTGTTCCTGGGGAGACAAGGGCCTGAGAAAGGATGTCAATCCATTTATTGGAAGAAGCTTTGCCTGGAACTTCAGCGCTGGCCTAGGCCCGGCCCCCGGGCCAGCAGGCTCAGACGATCATCTCCAGCTGCCGCGCGTACTCGATCACCTGCTTGGCCAGTTCTGTGGAGGGGATGGTCGTGTCTTCCGGCTTCTGCTGCTGGCTGGCAAAACTGTAGTAGTTGTTGAGGCCCAGGACCCACCCGCGCTGCAAGGAGGGAGGGAGATGGTGGGGTGACGATAAAGGCTCCCGCCCACCCACCCATGGAGCCTGGGGGTGGTGGGGGGTAACCTGGCTCACTTTCCTCACAGCCAGACTCTACCAGTAGAACTCTAGGCGAATGATTTTTGCCTCCTGTCTCCATGCCTTAGTTTCTCCAAGTTTGAGTTGGGAACCCTAGTTGCATCCCTCTGGTGTTAGCTCCTAAGTAGATCACTATCTCACCTTTTCCAGACTTCTTGGGTTTTAAAGAATTGGGGGAGGGAGGGAGCCACATCAGACAGTGCTCAAAACTTACTCCTGGCTCTACATTCAGGGATCACTTATAGTGGGCTTGCGGGAACGACCATAAGGGGTGCCACGGGCTGAACCAGTTGGTAAGCATTCAAGACAAGCGCCTGACCCACTGCACTCTCGCCAGCCCTCCTCCAATCCGTTTTTCTTTTTTTTTTTGGGGGGGGAGGGTTTGGGTCACACCTGGCAGTGCTCAGGGCTTACTCCCGCCGGTGCTGGGGGACCATATGGGATGCCAGGGATCAAACCCAGGTTGGCCATGTGCAAGGCAAACACCCTCCTCGCTGTGCTAATGCTCCTGCCTCTCTCGTCCATTCTCAACCCTCCATGGACATGGACCACTGCAGTCCCGGGCCTCAGCAAAACTGGGTATCTGACTCCTGCTCAAACACCCCACCAAGTCTGGGGGACTTGGACAGTAGCCTACAGGGTTCCCCCACAACACCTCAGTGCCAGATCTGGAGTTCAGTTCTCAGGCGCCTTCAACCCCTGTTCTACAAATAGGGAAATGGAAACCCAAAGGAGTCTGGCAATTCGCATTAAGTCACAGCAGGATTTAAACCTCAGCAGTTTGGTTCAGTATCCCACCAAGCCATCCCATGCTGCTCTCAGCGAGTATAGCCTCTGGCCCCGTGCCCTGCACCCTAATCACCTTCTTGGCGTAGTCTGTCATCTTTTTAGGGGTACTGAAGAAGAGGATGCGGGTGGCTTCAGTGAAGAGGATTTTCTCGTAGGCTTTCTCGATGCACCCCGCAATCTCATCCCTGTAACGAAGAGGCAACTTTCTGGTCTCTGCCCTCCCTGGCAACCCCAAAGGGCTGCACCGTGTCCCCTGCCCCATTTAACAAACACAAGCCCAGGAACGGGAATGGCCTGACAGGAAGAATGCCAGAGCCAGCGGCACCTGCATGGAGACGTCTGCTGCCAACCAGCACTCAATCCCGTGCCCAGCCTTGGAGTCAGGAGATGAGAGCTCTCCCAACAGGGTGCTGCACCCCTTTTCTGCATCCTAACCCCCTACCAGGAGTTACTCTGTGATACTAGAAGCAGCATGGAGTCACAGGAGGAGGGGTGAGCCCTGAGTGGGGGAAGGACCCACTTCTGAAGTACCTCATCACTTTGGAATGATGAAATACTATTGTTTTGTTTGGAAGGGGAGCACACCTGGTGATTCTTGGATTATACTCCTGGCTCTGTGCTCAGGAATCACTCCAAGCAGTGCTCACGGTACCATATGGGAAGGCGGAGATCAAACTTGGGTCAGCAGAATGCAAGACAAATGCCCTACCTGCTGTGGAATCGCTCTGGCCCCAGGAAAGCTGAAATACTTAAATTAAAATAATCTAAATTGGGAGCCCAGAGAGACAGCACAGCAAGCAGGGCACTTGCTCTACACGCAACCAAGCAACCCAGGTTTGATCCCAGGCACCCCATATGGTCCCCTGAGAACCAGGAGTAAACCCTGAGCATTGCTGGGTGTGCCCCCATTACCCTAGAAAAACAAAAACACAGGGCCAGGAAGACAGTACAGTGGGTAAGGCGCCTGCCTGCCTTGCATGTGGTCGACCGGGGCTCAACCCCTGGCATCCCATCACTTGGTCCTGGACCCAGGCAGGTAGACCCCAAAACCAAAAATAAAATAACCTAAACCGGTGAGCTGGAGCACTCCTGGGAAAGGCGGCCCCGGGCTCACGCCACTCTCAGCACAAGCAACAAGTCCAGAGCGAGGTGAGGCCGGTGCCCGCCAGCACAGGACCAGTTCCCGATCACACACCAGGAGAGGCATGCCCAGCCCCTGCTCACTGCGACCAGACAGGACTCAGCCTCAGCTGTGACTCAAGCACCCACTCTTTTTGGACCTGCCCCCCCACCCCCATCCCCACGGACCTGATGGTGTCAAGCAGGATGTCGATGAAGAAGGTATAGCTCTCAGCTGGGATGTTGCCTTTGGCCAGGAACACCTTGTTGTAGCTCCCCTCCATCAGGTACTGCGGAGGCCAGCGGGGAGGAGGGTGAGGAAGAGGAAGACCAGGGGCTGACCCCCTGAGGGGCCTCACAGAGCACCCAAAGTCTCCCTGATCCCCACCTGCAGAACCCCTCTGCCACAGTCCCCCGTTTCCCATGCAGACTCAGGCACGCCCCCCTTCACAAACACCCCTCCAGGCCCGCTGCCAGCTGTCGCCTACTGGGCAAATCAGCTCACATATTCCTAGCCAGCTGGGTCCTCCCCAAGTGGCTCTTCCGTTTGTCCCCTTTACAGGTATGAGGGTCACACCTGGCTGTGGCTGGGGGCTCTGTGGACACAAGCACCCAGGCGCCCATTTCGGCTTTGGGCCTCGTGGTCAGGCTGCCTGTGCCTCTGGAATGCTTCCTCCCCAGATGTCCATGTGCCTGGGTCTTTCCCCTTCCAACGCCACCTTTAGCAAGATTTCCCTGACCACCTTCAGCAAACACGTCCCCTGTCCCTAACCTCTGGCCATTTCACCGTGGTGCCTCCTGCCTGCCCCCTCTCCTGCATGCCATCCTGCTGTGACCAAGGCACTTTGCTGTACTGCTTGCCATTGGCCCTAAGCAACACGGGGCATGTGGCCTGGGTCTCAGGCTGTCATTAGGGCGAACCTGACTCCCATCCAGGAAGCCACACCAGTGCCCATCCCCGTGCCACCCACACACAGACTCACCTGCTCAAGGGACACGGGATGCTTGATGTACACATTGGTCTGGATGTCCTTGGCAGGCAGCCGCTCCAGCTCCGTGTGGAATTCAGCCACCCGGTTCTGGGACAGCAGGAAGAGGAGGTTGAGGCCCAAGAGCTGGTGCATGTAGGCCGACTCAGGAAGCTGATCCCTGGAGGCCAAGAGGGAGGAACCAAGGTGAACAGGGCTGAGGGTCTCCCAAGCTCACTCCTCCATCCCCTCACTCGATTCCAGCCACCCTAATGGCTGCCCCCTGCCATCTCCCCAGAGGCAGGGCTAGTTCTGGGCTTCCAGACAAAACAGGCCCAGGGACATTAAGGAGCCATGAATCACATAAATCCAAGCAAGTGACCTCACTGCCATAAAGTGACTCGGTCTCAGCTCCAACTTCAAAACAGGCACAACAGCCACTTTGTAGAGGCAGGTTAAATCACTAGAGGGATTATGAGAATTACATGATTTAACCTGAATAAAGTTATTGCACTATCACATGTCCAAATAAATATTAAGTGTTAGCAATGATTATGATATTAAGAATTCCTAACTGATGGGGGCTGGAGCGATAGCACAGTGGGTAGGGTGTTGGCCTTGCTTGCAGCCAACCCCGGTTCGATTCCCAGCATTCCATATGGTCCCCCGAGCACCGCCAGGAGTAATTCCTGAGTGCAGAGCCAGGAATAACCCCTAAGCATTGCCGGGTGTGACGCAAAAAAAAAAAAGAAAAGAAAAAAGAATTCCTATCCGATCTTGAGAAGGAAATGTGCCACTGGTGGGAAGGGTTAAGGAAGGGAACAATAGGACAATGGTGGAGGGGAAAAGTGTTTGCCGGGCGGGCGGGAGGAAAACTGGGGGCATTGGTGGAATACCAGTTAAGGGACTAGTGTTAGAAAACTGTGCGTCTGAAAACTTAATCATAACTATCTTTGTAGTTCTGTAATTCACAGCGATTCAATATGCTTAAGAAAAAAAAAAGCAGAGCTCCAAAAAGAAATCTAAGGAATGATCCTACTGCAACACAACTAAGCAAACTACCGTCTAAAGACTATAAAGCAACAGTCTTATTGATGCTCATGGAAATCAGAACAATGGATGTACAAAAGGAGAACAAAGACAATGAAAATAAGAGACATTTCAAACAAAAACCAGAGGCCAGTAATCCCAAAGATGGCTTGATGGTTTACAGTTGTTCACCTGGCCAGGGAAAGGCTGCAAGTTTGTATCACAAGTCCCAGGGTGACTCCCTGCCATCAGGGACGCTCAGTGCTGAGACTACCCTGTACGTAGAGAGTGAAGGGCAAGCATGAAGGCAGGAGTCTAAATCTGGGTGTACATGTGCAGACACAATTCTGCCTACCCTGCGCTCTGGGGCTCCCTGCTGAGGGAGAATAAGAAATCAGAGAGCTAAAAAAAATCAAGGAGTTGAAATTTAAAAATCCCAAATGAAGGATTTCAGAGTAAACCAAATAAAGCAGAGGACTGAATCAATGATGTGGAAAACAGGGTAAAGGAAAGCATCCAAAAAGACCAGCAAATGGGCTGGAGAGAGAGCACAGCGGGGAGGGCGCTTGCCTTGCACGTGGCTGACTGGGTTTGATCCCCAGTACAAATGGTTCCCCAAGCCTACCCGTAGTAACTCCTGAGTGCAGAGCCTGGAGTAAGCCCTGAGCACTGGCAGGTGTGGCCCAAGAAACAAAACAACAAACTACAACAATACAAAGAGATTAGCAAAGAAAAACATCCACAAAGATAAAAACATAACATACTTTTGGGACATCATCAAGAGGAATGTTCACATCCTGGGGTTTGAAAGAGAGAAAATACAGAGAAGAAAGGGAGGCAGAAATCTTTTATACTGAGATGGGGGATGTGGTGGGGGTGGGTCCATGCTCAGGGCTTACTCCTGGCCTCTGTACTCAGGAATCGCTCCTGCAGGCTGGGTGGAGTGGGGGATGGGGAAAGAACTATAAGGGATGCTGGAGATCGAAGTGGGGTCAGTTTGGGTAAGGCAAATGCCCTACTCGCTGTACTATTACCCCAGCCCTGGGGGCAGAAACCTTACTTGAAAAACAATAGCCATGAAGTTCCCCAGGCTCAGGAAGAACAGACACCTCTGGATCCAGTTCAAAGCATTTTAAACAAAACAAACAAGAGACTAACATATACGAGATGTATAATAATCAAAATGGCAAATAATCAAAATGGCAAAAATCGGGGCTGGAGAGCCAGCACAGTGCCGGGCTGGAGAGCTAGCACAGCGGGTAGGGCATTTGCCTTGCACACAGCCGACCCGGGTTCGATTCCCAGCATCCCATATGGTCCCCTGAGTACCGCCAGGAGTAACTCCTGAGTGCAGAGCCAGGAGTAACCCCTGTGCATCGCCAGGTGTAACCCAAAAAGCAAAAAGCAAAAAAAAAAAAAATATATATATATACACATATATATAAAATAAAATAAAATGGCAAAAATCAAACATAAAGGAGGAGGACTAGAGACATAGAAGAAAGCAAAGAGTGACATACAAGGAAACCTACAGGACTATCAGTGGATTTCTTAGCAGAAAACTTACAGCTAAGAAAGAAACAAGTTTTCCAAGTGCGGGAAGCAGAAATACCTCAACCAATAGTACTTTTATACAGCCAGGCTATCACTCAGAATAAAAATAGAAAAGGGGCGCAGGAGACACTGCAAGAGGCAGGGCAATTAACTGCACCCGGCCGACCTGGGTTTGATCTTTAGGGCCTCCCGAGCACAGAGCCAGAAGTAAGACAAGAGCATCACCAGGTGTGCTGCAAAATCAAAACCAAAAAGCAGTGAAGAGCTTTACAGTTTTTTTTTTTTTTAAAGAAAAGGACTTGATTTCCATAAGCCCTGCCTTTCAAGAAATACTAAAAGGACTTCAGGAAAGTCAAAAGAAATGTTCTTAGAAGCAGAGAAAAACAAGAATGGAAAATGTGAAGGGTGAGGAGCAAAATAAAAACTAGAAAATATTAGGAACTATTAGAATGAGGGGGGAAAAAACTCAAAACACCTAGTTTCACATGAAACCAGGTTTCATGTGAAAGCTTCACATGAAAATCTTTCTTCCAAACAGCCAAATATGGGGCCAGAGTGACAGCACAGGCAGGAGCTTGCTCTGCCCTTGACCTGGGTTTGATCCTGGCACCCCATATGGTCTCCCAAACTCCTCCAGGAGTTTCCTGAGCACAGAGCCAGGAGTAAGCCCTTAGTCTGGGCCCCAAATAAAATCAAAACAAGCAGACTATCTCCTATATTACTATGAGAAATATCAAGACTTATTAGCGGGGCTGGAGCAATAGTATAGCGGGTAGGGCATTTGCCTTGCACGCGGCTGACCCAGGTTCGATTTCCAGCATCCCATATGGTCCCCTGAGCACTGCCAGGAGTAATTCCTGAGTGCAGAGCCAGGAGTAAGCCCTGTGCATCGCCAGATGTGACCCAAAAAGCAAAAAAAAAAAAAAAAGACCCTACTGGAGCCATCAGGGGATGAATCTGAAGAGGTGAGAGGCGGGTCCAGCTAGTACAGGCCAACCCTGTGGCCTTTAAGGCAGGGGGAGGCCGGTGAAGGAAGATGATGACAAGGGGCCAAAGCAGCAGGAAGGACAGAGCAGCCACACCCCAAGTATTAACTGTGAATCCTCACTTGTAGTCAAAGTAGTAGCACTTGAGCTGAGCCATGTAGCGCTCGAAGGACGGGATATCTTTGCGGAGGATGCTCCACTGGGCTCCGATCTCCAGGATGTCACCTGAGAAGAACAGGGAAGGCCTTCAGGGGGTGCCCGAGTCCCTCCCCAGCTAACTACCACACCCCCTTAGCCCAGCACCCCCAACCAACATCAGAGACACTCACGAGCCAGAATGAGCTGCTGTCTGGTCAGTTTGGTCCCAGTGGTTGGCAGGAAATTGAGTTCCAGGAGAACCAGCTGCGAGGGAGGGAAGGTGGGAAGGAAGAAAGGAAGCTACTTCAAGGGGAAATCAGTATCTTCTTTTGGCCTCAGTCGTCCCCTCTAGAAAATGGAGCTAATGATGCTCCCTGACTCATACCAGTTGTTGTGTTCAGAGTCATTCATCATTTGGCACAGGGCCTGGGGACACCCAGTGGTGCTTATTTATTTAGGGTTTCCTCATGTGACAAGTATTAATAGCCCCTCTGGGAAAACAGGAAACACCCCATACCAGATGCAATGGGCCCAAAGGGGGTAGGAGAGGGCCACTGGCCCCTTACTTCTGGGCCGACTTTCCTGTGTTAGAACCCCAACCCACCCCCATATCTAGAGGCGGAAGGAAGGGTCCCTAGTCCCGACTCCCCCACTCCAGCTCGCACACTCCTGATCCCCCACACTTTCTCAACATCTTAGTCGGGCCTAGGGGATCTGGGCTCCCCCCATTCCTTTCCAAGCCCAGTCGGAAGCACCAGAAGCCCCATTCTGGATCTCTTGCGAATCCTACTTTTTTCTGGGTTCAGCCTCGCCTTCAGGAGGCTGTCCCCTCCCCAGACCCTCTCAGACCCTCCCCGGGCCCGGCCGGCCCCTCATCTCCCACCATACCAGCCTCCTCCTTGCACCACCCCGCCCGGTCCTCGTTCCCCATTTGGTTTCCATGAAGCTCCGACACCTCCACTCTGCTCCCCCACCCCAGGCCTCCAGCTTTTCATCTCTCGCTCGGAGGGGCCCAGAAACGCTCTCGGGCACCTCCTCCCGCGCGGGGCCGCCCGGGTCCCCTCCTGGCCTCTCCCGGCCCCGCTCCACGGCCGCGCTTAGGCGCTGCCGCACCCTCGCCCCTCGGGGACCCCCAGCCCGCCGCGGCCGCACGGGCTCCCTCGCAGCGCCCGGTACCTTGAGACGGCCCAGCTCTTCGCCGCATTTGCTAAGATTGGGGCTTTTACGGTTCCACTCGCCCTTGAGCTGCTCGTACATGCCGGCCGCTGCCTGCAAAACGGCGCCCGAGGCCGCCGCCGCGGGCCCGGACCCCGAGAGGCCCGTGGCCCCGTTCACCGCCGCCGCCGCCATCTTCCGTGATGCGGCAAACCGCCGGCCCCACTTACGGCAGCAACGCCGCCGGACGCGGCCGCGGCGGAAGTGGGGCCCCGGGGGGCGGGGCCTCTCCGGGGGCGGGACCGCGCCCTGCCTGTCTCCGCCCACCGCCGGGAGCGGTCCCTCCCTTTGGGGCGGTGCTCTCGGGACTTGGCCGTTAGAGAACTCGGGCGCCCGAGCCCCGCCTCTGCTGTCACTCAAATGACGACAGGAAGTTCTTTTCCGCCCCAATCGGAAATGGTCGGACTCGCGACGCCTCCCGCGCTTCCCCTAGCTAATATGGCTGCTTTAACTTCAACCTGGGCGTTCGGATGCTATGCTTCTGTGTTTTGGAGGTTCCATATTCAATAAAGGCTGTTGGAATTTTTGTTTTAAGCGTAGAGTTGGCGGTGGTGGGGATTTTGGGACAGCTGTGTCGTCTTTTCCGTTTTTAGAGGACTTGGAGAGGCTGGGTAAACTTTCAGGGGACTGGTAGCTGGTCTGTGATGCATCCTTCCACATTTTCCCCCTGCTTATGCTAATAAGCACGCATTTTACAAAAGTCGTCTGATGTGTCTTTGAATACAACATATCTGCGGAAGATTCCCTAGTTCACAATATAGACACGTGTGCCTAGTTCAGTTTTCCTTAACTTTCAACTATTTCAATTCTATCAGAGCAGTTTTATTAGTTTCCTTTACTTGAATGTCACCAGCTCGTGATACTCAATTTATTGAATGAGTCAATGACTGGATGTGTAAAACACCAAAACTGATTCATGCTGTACATATTCGCTGGGACAGGGGTAGGGGGGCCGGGGGCACACCCATTCATTCTCAGGGGTTACTCTTGGCTCTCTGGAAGTGCTGGAGGACCATATGGGATGCGCGGATGGAACCTGGTTTGAGTGTGTGCAAGGTCAACTCCCTATCAGCTATATTATCTCTCCAGCCCCTATATTTATTTTCTTAAAAACTTGGGGGGGGGGCAGGGAAGGGTTTGGGTCACACCCAGCAACACTCAGGGTTACTCCTGTCTCTATATTCAGGAATCACTTCTGGTGGTCTCACGGAACCATATGGGGTGCCCGGGATCAAACTCTGGTCAGCTGCCTACAAGGCAAGCACCTTACCTGCTGTACTATCCCTCCAGCCCCTGAATTTTTTTTTAAGTGGGGGTGGTTTTGATCATACCAAGCAGTTCTCAGGGCTTATTCATGGCTCTGCCAGCCCTGGAGATGCTTGGGGGACAATATGGGGTGCCAGGAATTAAACCAGTATAAACCAGTGTGCCAGGTAAGGGCCTTAACTGCTGTGCTCTCTCTCCAGCTCCCAAAGCAACATGCTTTTTAGAGATATATTAAAAATATCTCTAGGGGCTGGAGCAATAGCACAGCGGGTAGGGCGTTTGCCTTGCACGCAGCCGACCCGGGTTCGATTCCCAGCATCCCGTATGGTTCCCTGAGCACCGCCAGGGGTAATTCCTGAGCGCAAAGCCAGGAGTAACCCCTGTGCATTGCTGGGTGTGACCCAAAAAAGCAATAAATAAATAAAGATATCTCTAGGACCTGAATGATAGTGCAGTGTATTTGCCTTGCATGCAGCCGACCTGAGTTCTATGCCTGGCATCCCATATGGTCCCCCAAGTACGGCCAGGAGTAATTTCTGAGTGCAGAGCCAGTAATAACCCCTGAGCATCGCCAGGTGTGACCCAAAAAGCAAAAAAATAAATATCTAAATATATATATATCTCTAGATAAATTGGCATATATCTGACACATACACAAACAGAAAAGCCTAGTTGGATAATACTCCTTAGTATGGATAGAGCAGTAAGGGCTCTCATGCTGATATATGGATTTCATGTATGTGCCACTGTTAATAATACTAAAGTAGGTAGAGTGCCTGCCTTACCCATGGCCCACTGAAGTTTGACCCCACAGTACCATGTAGGATCATTCTAATCCCCCCAAGAGTATCCCTGAGTTCAGAGCCAGAAGCAAGCCCGACCAGAACAGCCAGGTGTGGCCCAAACTTTAAAAACAAATAAAAGGAGGCAAAGGAACAGGACCCAATGAATTCTCTGTGGAGTGTCACACTGAGTCTTCTTTAGAGTTCTGACTGTATGTTAAGCAGGAAGAGGATTATTCATGAGTTTTCTGAGGCATGAGAAGAGTTATCCCAAGAACTGGGATTACCCCCTTTAGCTCTTTATAAACCTCTATCCAGATGTTGCTACCTTGGATTCTGCTGATATGAAACCCATATTCTGAGATCTGGGGCTCCATGTCGGTTAAATGGTGAAGATCCATCATAAGATTTTACCAGTTAATTGGTGACCTACTTCAACTAGACTGAAACAGTTTTCAGAGTGTGGCAGAGTCAGGAGAAACAACCCAACAAAAAAGTTGCAACGTCACAGTTCCACCACAATGAAAGTATCTCAGAGGCCAGAGAGATGTGAAAGCAGGTAGGGTGTTGTCCTTGCACACTGCCCACCAGAGTTCAATCTCTGTCACCACCTGTAGTTCCCCCAAGCACCACCAGGAGTGATTCATGAGTATAGAAAGAGCCAGGAGCGAGCCCTGCGTACAGACAGGTGTGACCTCCCAACAAAAGAGAAGATGATGTTGGGGCTAGAGCAATAGCACAGTGGGTAAGGCATTTGCCTTGTACGCAGCTGACCTTGGTACATCTGGTTTGAGTCCCAGCATTCCATATGGTCCCCTGAGCACCACCAGGGGTAATTCCTGAGTGCAGAGCCAGGAGTAAGCCTTGTGCATTGCCAGGTGTGACCCAAAAAGGAAAAGAAAAAAAAGAGAGAGAAAAAGATGTTAATTCTAGTGTTTAGTTTTTTTCAGGGATGGTATCTACCAAATCATTTCTCTCATCTGGGAATGAGAAAAAGGCCATAATTTTCTGTTGCTTTTATGTTTTATAATTTTGTTGTTGCCAATTAGACATTGAGTATAATATGCCCACACTTTTCAGAGACTGTTTTTTCTTTTGCTCTGATTTTCGGCCATACCCAGTGACACTCAACAGCTACATCTAACTTGGTGCCCAGGGGACCTTGCAGTGTGGGACTCAAACCCTGGTCTCTTTCATGCATATCACATACCCATCCCATCAAGCTACCTCTCCAGTCCCCAGTGACTGCTAACTTCTGCTTCACAGATGAGTCCATCCAATCGTGACTCTTGAAAATGGTTGTTGTAGAGTGTGTGTATCCATTGTTATGTGCAGGAACTCGAGTTTCTTGTCCCCAATTTTAATATATCTAGCTTCTAAAATGAAATATGCTGAGTTAGGGAGCTTGCTGGATTAATCCCCGGCACCCGACACACTGTCAAGAGTGACCCATGAGCACAGAGTCAGGAGTAAACCCTGAACACCATTGCCCCTGGGTTGGCCCAAACCCAAAACAACAGTAAAACCCAAGAGAGAC
Source organism: Sorex fumeus (assembly GCF_029834395.1). Taxonomy (NCBI): domain Eukaryota; kingdom Metazoa; phylum Chordata; class Mammalia; order Eulipotyphla; family Soricidae; genus Sorex; species Sorex fumeus. The sequence goes on from NW_026606179.1 coordinate 19,750,812, forward strand.
GAAACTTTTGTTGTTGTTGTTGTTGTTGGAGTTGGAGGACACATCCGGCTATGCTCAGGACTTACACCTGTACTCAGGTATCACTCCTGCTAGGGCTCAGGGGACCATACACAGTGCCAGGGATCAAAACCAGGTCAACCACAAGCAAGGCAAGTACCCTCCATACTGGTTTTTAGGCGGTTAGACTGCTAGATCAAACTGCACCCCAAGTCTAGATTAACAAAGCTCATAACTGAACTCTTCCCAAGTGGAAAGAGTGTAATGTTGGCTACTTGGCAATAACAACCAATAAAGGAAAAGAAATCTTCAATTTCTCCAGTTTCCTCCAGAAGGCAGACAACTTGAAAGAGATAGACGTTCAAAATATTTAATGACTGGTACAAAACCTGGGCACTGAACAATCTAAACGGCAGGCCACAGCAATGGTCTGGATTGTGAGTCGCATGTAGAGAGGCTGAGAGCACCCTTGGGAAAGGCTCACTTGGTCAAACACACAGAGAGAAGTTTCCATAGTTCCCAGGTAGCACAGAAGAACATGGCTGGCTCAAAGGCATGTGTAGCTGTGTGGTACAAACTAATTAATGCATCCCCTAACAAGGAACCCCAGCCAGTCCTCAGCTTTTGATTTGGGTCTAAAGAAGTGAAAATTCAAGCAAAATGGGAGAGAGGGGGAGACGTGGAAGGGGTGCCTAGTTGCATTTCTAAGATGGCCCAAGAAATGAGGCAGGCGGTGGGCACCTGGCATTTGGTTGGGACAGGCCAGAGGTCAACTCAGCTACTTCTTTAGGGGCTAGCCCTCACTCTCCTCTGTTACCTGGGGGGTGACCCTGGAGTTGGCAGGGGTGGGGAACACAGATTTGGAAGACACAGTGAGGATCCTGGATGAAGATGGGTTGGTATAGTAGGACTCAGACACCATGAGGGTGTTCATCTTCCAGCGAATCATGTTGCAGCCCTTCATTAACAAGGGCACCATGAGGTAGGAGATGACGTAGAGGAATACCAGGCTGATAAAGATGATGGCTGACACCTGTGGAAGGCACCCAGCAGTCAGGGAGGCTGGGGACAGACCTCAGTGGAGCAGGGTGGGGGGGCTTCCTGTTTCGAACCCCACCCTGTTGGCAGGGCCACTCCTGGTCAAACACTTTCCATGAAGATGGAGAGGGTCCGCTTGGCACTGATGGGGAAGCCATGGATGTGTAGCAAGAAGGTGAGCTGGTAATCACAGTAGGTGCTGTTGTCTACTCCTCTGGTGGAAAAGGGGGACTCAGGGTTATACCACCCCCCCACACACACACACAAGTCCCTCTCCCCACCAGGACTACAAGCCTAGCTCACCGATTGCTCACCAACACCTTGAAAAAGAAATCGGGAGCGAAGAAACCTTGGGGAGTGATGTCATAGCAGGGAGAGTTCTCTAAACACAGCCACCTGGGAGGTCAAAGGTCAATCACTCAACAGGAGGCCAGGGATGGAGCAATAGCACAGCGGATAGGGCGTTTGCCTTGCAAGCGGCAGACCTCGGTTCGATTCCCAGCATCCCATGGTCCCCTGAGCACCACAAGGGGTAAATCCTGAGTGCAGAGCCAGGAGTAACCCCTGTGCATCGCTGGGTGCTACCAAAAAAAAAAACAAACAAACAAACAAAAGGAGGGCTGGTCCCTAAGCCCCCCCTCCAACCCAGATTCTGGGGGTGCAAGTTCATCATACCTTCTTCCAGCACTTTGTCATCCCTTCCCACGTAAGCTGTCAATTCAATTTTCTCCTGCCTCAGCAAGGAACCCGCCCACCCCTGAGCCTACAGCCACAATGTAGAGTGCCCATCTCTGTATGCCCTCTCTGACCCTGGCCTTTGCTTCTTCCTTCTACAAATGCAGCTTGAGGAAAGGTGGGGTCCAGTTTTGTTGCCAGCAATTCTTCCCTTTTAACTCATTCCAAGATAGCTTTCGGTTTGGGAGGGTGACAACTCTCATGGGCTATTCCGAGCTTGGTGCTGGGATTGAGCCTCAGGACCCCACCTGCTCTGCATGTGCCCCAGCCCTTGGTGCCACCTGCCCAACCCTCTTCCCCTTAACCCATTCATTCAGTGAGCAGGCAGGAGAGACACGGTGAGTCGTGTGTTACTGGCATCAATTTTTTTTCCTTCCGCTGAATGCAACCTAGCTTTCGAACCCTTAGAAATCCTCCCTTGTTCCTCCACTGTTTTACTTTCCCATCAGGACCTCCCTTCAAACATCAGTCAGTGTCTGCCATGAATTAGTACCATCTATTCATGGTCTCAGCCAACCGACAGTATGCTGAGTGTGTCCAGAACCCGACCTGTGAGGGTAACAGAACCCACTACAGAGTGAAAGCCCTGAGGGGTCAAATTTGGGGACAGGAAGGTCAGGGAGAGAAATCTGGGTGAGATTAGGGAAGGGAGCCAAGGGAGGGTAACCAAAGGCCCCCTCTAGAGAGTGTTTCTGGATGAAGGGGCATCTAAAGAACGTGGGAAAGGGCTGGAGCTACAGTACAGTGGGTAGGGCATTTGCCTTGCACACAACCAATCCAGGTTTGATCCCCGAATCCCATATAGTCCCCCAGCACTGCCAGGAGTAATTCCTGAGTGCAAAGCCAGGAGTGGAGTAACCCCTGTGCATCACCAGTATGACCCCAAAAAGCCAATAAATAAACTCAGGGTAGAGCTCCAGGGGAGAGCACTTGACTTGCTGGTGAGGTTCTGGCACCACAAAAAAAGAGGAGAAAGAGAAGGGAGAGAGGGGGGAGGGGGGAAGGAGGGGAAAGAGGGGAAGAGGAGGGGAAGAGGAAAGGGAAGAGGGGGAGAGGGGAGAGGAGGGAGGGTAGGGAAGGAGAAAGAGGGGAGAAGAGGGGAAGAAAGAGGAGGAAGAGGAGGAAGGGACAGTAAAAGACCAGCACTGGGCTGGAGTGATAGCACAGCAGGTGGGATGTTTGCCTTGCACGCGGCTGACCCAGGTTCGATTCCCAGCATCCCATATGGTCCTCTGAGCACCACCGGGGGTAATTCCTGAGTGCAGAGCCAAGAGTAACCCCTGTGCATTGCCGGGTTTGACCCAAAAAGCAAAAAAAAAAAAAAGACCAGCACTGCCCATCAGTCAACAGTCAGCTTGTGACAGGCAGCATATCACCTGGAGATCAACAGAAGGAACATAGGAGGCTGGCAGCCTGACCCCTTACTCACTCTATGCCAGGGTTCTCATCAGACATGATTGTAAAGAACAAGGGCTCACTGCTCTTCTTAACAGCGATCCAGATGAGGCTTCTGGATCTGTAGAACCAAGCAAGCAAGGGCAGATGTGGGAGATCGGGCGGGGGAGCTGGGGGGGGACCTGGGGGGGGGGAGGAGGGCAGCAGGGGAGGCCCGAGGCAGGTAAACCCAGGAGGATGGAGGCTGCATCCCGCCCCTCAAAGATTACTTGTCCAGAGGGCTGTTATAGCGGATGATTTCCACCTCGCTGTATTCCCGGATGGTGTCCATGGTGGGCCCACCGCCCACCACCTTCAGGATGTAGCTGTGGGGGGTCAGAGGCGCTGAGGAAGCCCGTTCTCAGCCATCTCCTCTCCTGCTCTGCAACCTGCTCCTTACCGCCCTGCTTGCCACATCCTTACCTGCCTTTAAACTTGCCAGACTCTCCTGTCACCAAGTCTTGGATTAAGAAGAAGGGGTAGAAGGCTGCGGCAGGGTGGGGTGGGGGTACAGAGGTATTAGAACAGCCCACAAAGGGGCTGGAGAGATAGTACAGTGGGCAGGGCATTTGCCTTGCACGCGGTCGACCCGGGTTCAATTCCCAGCATCCCATATGCTCCCCTGAGCACCACCAGGAGTAACTCCTGAGTGCAGAGCCAGGAGTAACCCCTGTGCATTGCCAGGTGTGACCCAAAAAGCAAAAAAAAAAAAAAAGCCCACAAAAGGAAGGAGAGCGGAAGGTGTGGAGGGGAGGGGAGAGGGTCCTGCTGCTGGGGGCCACAGGGGCACGCACTGTCCCGGAAGAGGAAACAGGGCATCTCGGGGTCTTCGTTCACACAGTCGAAGTAGTGCCTGTTCTTCTTCATGTTGTACTGCAGCGTGTAGGTGATGTCAAAGGCTAGGCGCTTGCCGGGTGGGCAGCCCAGGTACACTAGCATCATCAGGTTTCTCTGTGGAGAAGGAGGCAAGCCTCAAGCAAGGAGGACACCTGCTTTCTCACGCTCCTCCCTGATTCTGCCCTGCTTGCTCACCCTTGTCACTGGGGACTGGAGGGTCTCAAGTCCACTGGAGACAGGGCTGGGGGGAGGGGTGCAGAGAGGCAGCACACTTTAGGTACCTGCCTTGCCTGTGGCTGACCCCGGTTTAATCCCTGGCACCTGAGTCCCTGCAGGAAAGAGCCCTGAGCCCAGGAACCAGGAATGAGCCCTGAGCACTGGTGGGTGCAACCTAAAATATCAACAAAAGTATTTGGAAAACTGCCAACACTTAAGCAACCTCTGCTGTATAAAGGCCCTGGGAAGGGCTTCTCAGGGCTTTCCATGTTCAAACCCATTAGTCTCTACAGCAGCATTTCTCAGTCTGGGCTCAGATGGCCCTTTGGGTACTCCCAAAGGAACCACAGGTGAAAATCACATCAATTGGAGGGGGTGGCCATGGCACAAGGCTTAGGGACCGGGGCTGGAAAGACAGGACAGCTGGTAGGGCGCTTGCCTGGCACACGGCTGATTGGGTTTGATCCCCAGCATCACGTAAGGTCTCCCTGTCCCATTAGGAGTGATCCCTGAGTTCAGAACCAGAAGTAAACCCAGAGTACTTCTGGGTGTGCCCTTCCCCCAAAAAGTGGGGGGGGGTCACAACTGCTGGGTGAAGGGAGCATAGGAAGAGACGAGGTGGAAAGTGGAGCTGTGTTCAGAAGAGGCTTTTTTCTAGGTCACACTCGGCGATGCACAGGGGTTACTCCTGGCTCTGCACTCGAGAATCACTCCTAGCAGTGCTCAGGGGACCATATGGGATGCAGGGAATTGAACCTGGGTCAGCCACGTGCAAGGTAAGCACCCTCCCCGCTGCACTATGGCTCTGGCCCCTCCCAGTCTCCATTTTAGAGATGGCCAAAGTGAGGCCCACTTCTAAAGTCTCTCTATAAAAGGTAAAGGTAAAGGCCCTCCCGTTGTTCGTCGATTTGCTCGAGCGGGCCCAGTAACGTCTCCATTGGAGACTTTGTTGTTACTGTGTTTGGCATATCGAATACGTCACGGGGAGCTTGCCAGGCTCTGCCGTGCGGGCGAGATACTCTCGGTAGCTTGCCGGGCTCTCCGAGAGGGGCGGAGGAATCGAACTCAGGTCGGCCATGTTGGCTGCGTGCAAGGCAAACGCCCTACCGCTGTGCTATATAAGCAAAAAAAAATGGGGGGGGGGGCTGGAGCCATAGCACAGTGGGTAGGGCGTTTTCCTTGCACACGGCCAATCCGGGTTCAATTCCCAGCATCCCATATGGTCCTCCGAGCAACACCAGGAGCGATTCCTAAATACAGAGCCAGGAGTAACCCCTGAGCATATCCCAGTGTGACCCCAAAAGCAAAATAAATAAATACATAAATACATAAATAAAGTCTCTCTATAGTCACACAGGGAGTCAGTGGTAGATAGGAGTCAGAATGGAATTGGCCCTTCAGCTGCCTCCAGAGTAACATGTGAAAACCCACTGGCACCCATGTTCTGGAGAGGCCAGAGGGCTGCAGTCAGGCCTGAATTCTCAAATAACATTACCTGGGGGTTCATGGGCTATAATGAGTAAAACAGGAAGGGGATTTGCTTTGCAAGCAGCTGGCCTGGGTTCGATCCCTGGCACCCCGTACAGTCCCCTGAGCCCCGCCTGGAGTGATTCCTAAGTGCAGAGCCAGAAGTAAGGCCTGAGCACACTGGGTGTGGCCACCTCCAAAAAAATAGGAAATGATAGGGGCTGGAGGAACAGTACAAGGGTTAAACCACATGGGTTCAATCCCCTCACTGCCATGAGTTTAGAGCCAGAAGCAGGCCCTGAGCACTGCTGGGTGTGGTCCAAATCCCCTACTCCCCAAAACAGGGTTTGGAAAGATCCTATCCCTCACCCCCATGACATGATCTAGAGAATGAAACACCTGGTTCATTTTAGGGAGAAGTGCCTGAAGTTTATCTCCATGGTCAGTCACATGATTTAGGCCTGATGGTGACTGTGGAGAGGGCTCAGTGGTCAGACCAGGCACCCCATGCCCCACCCCCTATTTCAGCTCAGATCAAAGATCTGGCACCCAGGGCTGGAGTGATAGTATGGCGGGGAAGGAATTTGCCTGGCACATGGCTGACCTGGGTTCAATTCCTGGCATCCCATATGGTCCCCTGAGCACCACCAGGGGTAATTCCTGCTGTGTGACCCAAATGGCCAAAAAAAAAAAAAATCCAGCAGCCCCTAAATGCAGGGAGGGCAGCTAATGGGCGTATCCAGTCCAATCCCTTCTCCACTCTTCTCTCGATTCACAGTGACTCATTCCTTCACATTCTGGCTAGAGGGGTTGTCTTCATCCTGGAACTCTCATTCTCACCCTTTTGTCACAGGCCACTCTCTCCTATGTCTCTCAACTCTTCTGCTTCCCTTGTCATGCCTGACCTTGCTTCCTTCCTGCCACCCCTCCATGTGCGGTCTGTCCCTCACAGTTTGAGAGAGACTGTGAAACCCCAAGTACCCACCTCCCTTTATATTCAGAGGCTAATTCCAGATTTGAGTGTATAGTCTGCCCTGGGCCAAGCGCTATTTTGCCTACCACCCTGATTATAAAGACGGACCCTCAACGGTGCTGTGGTGATGCCCAGCCTGGTGCAAATCTGGGGTCACATGGCTAACCCCATTCTAGGATCCATGCAGTGGGGATGGAATTTGTGTCCCATCCCAGAAGTTGGGGTCAAGTCACAGCCCCAGACCACCCACGCATCCCCAAAACTTCCCCACAAACAGTGCTCCTCCTGGTACCCTAAGACTGTACTGGACTCAACACACCTTTTCTCCCCTGTGACCTCACCCACACTAACTTCTGGATGGAGGGGTCTTAGCTACACCCCTGAAGAAACTCATGCCCAAATCATTTCACAACGCTGTTTCAGCATATCTGATTGGGGGGGGGGTCATAAACTCTAAACAATAATTGTGCATCTTCTATCGAAACAATGTATCTAGTCAAAGTAGATAGAGTATTAACTAGAACTCATCTGCCACACAGGAATTGGGAGGGGTGGGATGTGGGGTTCTATTGGGGTTCACGGTTAAAAATAAGTATTGGTAAAGGGAAATGTGTTTGATACTTACATGACTGAGACCTAAACCCGAAAGCTCTGTAACTTTTCCCACAGTGATTCAATAAAGAAATAAATTATTAAAAAAAAAAAAAGAAACTCATGCCTCCTCTGGTGCCAACTTGCCCACATTGCATCTGCCCAACCTGGTTTTGACCTCATCTCTCTCCCCCTCCCTCCCACTCAGCCTAGCTTGGCCACATACGCTCACTTCCCTTCAGCCTGACATGTGAAACTTACTTCTACCTCTAGAACTGCCTGCCCCCTGTCCCTCCTGCTGCCATGCCTTTTTGCACATAAGCACAGGGGCTCACTCCTTCCCTTCACTCAAGTCTTTGCTCAAATATTTCCCACTTGGAGGCCAGGGATATGGCTTGGTGCAAAGCATGTATGTGAGACCCTAGGTTCAATCTCCAACACTCCTCCCCACTCCCATCCTGGGTGGGTAGATGGGTGGGTGGGGGAGAGTTTTCCTCTTGGCCATGTCTTCCCTGGACCACACTATGAAAAACACAAACATCCCTAGTGCCCCTGGTTTTGCTTATTTTTTCTTTAGCACTCATCAGTTCTTAACACACATTATCATGTCTATTTACTTGGCACACTGTGATTCTTTCCTGGCGGTTGAGTTATGCTTCCCCAAACATCTATGCTGAAGGCCTAGTTCTAACTGCATGGAATCAGTCAGTGTGAATAAACGGGGTTCTTCGTTGATATATGAGCAAGTCGAAACTAGGGTGAGGGAATCACCTATGTCCCGACCTCGGAGAGGAATCTGGACAAGCATGTAAGAGAAGCGCTTGGAGAGACACAAAGAGAAGAGTGGGGTGGCAACAAGCCAAGAGCTATCAGCAGCCTGCAAAAGCCAGGAGAGAGGCATGAGGCAAGGGACAGACTCCCCATCACAGCAGCCAGTGGCAACCAAGCCTAGACTCGGACCTCTAACCTCTGGAGACGGGGTGAAGAAATTTCCATCTTTGGGGTCATTTCCATGCCATGGCTGCCTCCTCCCCTGGGAACAGTCACCTCCCTGGACGGGTCTGTGGGTTGCCGTCATGGCTGTAACTCTAGTATCAAGTGTCTGGCTACCATGTAAGAGGCATTTCATAAAAATGGGATAAGGGGCTGGACCGACAGTATAGCAGGGAGGGTGCTTGCCTTGCACTCAGCCAACCTAGTTTCAATTTCCCACATCCCATATGGTTCCCCACGCACCAACAGAAATGATTCCTGAGTGTAGAATCAGGAATAACCCCTGAGCATCATCAGGTGTGGCCCCAAAACCAAATCAATTAATTAATGAATGAATTAAGAATGCAGGAAGTGACACTATTTCCATTCTGTCTCCTTGATCCTCACTCTCCTCACCCAGAAGCCTATCTTGAGATCGATTCTGAGAGGGGCTAATTCTAATTGATTCTAATTCCTGGCTCTGCACTCAGGAATTACTCCTGGAGGTGCTTGGGGGACCATATGGAATGCCGGAGACTGAACTCGGGTCAGTCATATGCAAGGCAAACACCTCCCACTGTGCGATTGCTCCTGCCCCAAATTTAAAATATTTTCTTTCCTTTTTTTTGCTTTTTGGGTCACAACCAGTGATGCTCAGGAGTTACTCCTGGCTCATGCACTCAAGAATTACCCCTAGTGGGGACCATATGGGATGCTGGGAATTAAACCCGGGTCGGCTGCATGCAAGGCAAATGCCCTACCTGCTGTGCTATCACTCCAGCCCCTCAAAAATTTTTAAAGAAAAAAAAATAGTGGGTACGAGCCAGCCAATGGGGGTGGGCCTTGCTCTCCCAGTTCCTAACTCCCTGCATTCCTGAACAGATCTTTGCACCTTTCTGAGCCTGGATGCCTGCCTCTGTGCAAAGGGGAGATTGTATGTGCAAGCGAGGGTGGCCTCAAAGATCCAGAAAAGTCAGCAATCGAAGAACAACATGGGGGAGAAGAGCCAGCCTGAGCCCCAGGACGCCCTCGGTGCCCACTAGACAAACAAGGCCTGCCCACCCTTTCCTTCTCCCTGCAGAGAACTATCAGACAGGAGCTACGTGCTGCTGTGCAAGCTACACTACCTGAAAGGGAAGCAAGACTCAAGTGGCTGAGCAGCTGGGAAGGAGAAGGCAAGAGAAGATGGCACAAGTGGGGACCAGTCCTTCCCACCCTGCACAGATGCCCACAAATGAAGGGCCAAGACTTGCTTGTAAGTGTGGACTGAGGACCTTGCTCTGGATGCAATCTTGGTTGAAGCTCAACACCTGGCGGGAGGAGCACAGGATGAGAGGACTCCCCTGGGGCCTGCCTCCCTCCAGGCCCCCTGTGCTCCCCTACTGGCCCCTTGGAGTGTACCTTCAGCATCATAGAGGACATCATGAGATGGTGTCCGCTAATGCCCTGGTCAGAGCACATGCCCAGGTCACTGATCGTGATCTGGAGGTACGGCAGGAAGGACATGGTCAACAGTCCTGCCCGAGGGTGCAGTGACCGTTCAGATCCACCCCGACAGCTCCCTGCCAGGTCTCACCGAGAAAAGCACTGCTCTGTGTCTTAAAACAATAGTCTTGGTCACCTGCACATCAGTGCAGCCATAGTCAGGGAGCTTCACTGTCAGCTCCAGGTTCCTGAGGTTGTTCTTGTGTCTCGGGTAGCACACCTCGTTCTTAAAGTTGAAGTATGTATGCAGGGTCAGGTAGATGGTGAAGGTGTATTTGTTGCCCCTGTCCAAGAAGATGTGCCCAGGCAGGTTGTGGTTGGCTTCGAGGTTGTAGATCTTCTCATAGGTCCATGGGTCCAGGTGAATCTTTTCCATATTCTTCCTGTTGCTCGATAAGTAGAAGTAATAATCCTGGGGGTTGAGATGCGCCAGGCAAAGATGTGCCAGGCAAAGTCAGCCAGAGGGACTGTGAGTACGTACCACCCTCCCCCACGCGCACACACATGCACATGTGCATACGCACACAGCACACACTCACACACATTCCCAAGCTTCCACACACACCTGGTCCTGTTGTCTCTTCTTCCACCAGCGCCAGGTAGGGTCATGCACTGGGTCTGCGTAGGGCTGTAGGGATCACCCAAATGCCAGCACCGTGAGAAGTGGAGGGCCACCCCAGGAGCCCCCCGACCCCTTCCTAACCTCCATCTGGCCCCTTCCCTAAAGTAAAAGATACAGACCCTTCAGAAACAGCTGTAACCCAAAGTCGTCTCTAAGAGATGGCCAAGTCCTGTCTCCAGCCTTGCCCCCTCCACTAGCCCCGCTTTGGCCTCAGCATCTAAAGATGACTCTATTCTATTCTTTTGTTTGTTTGGTTTTGGGTCACACCCAGCAATGCACAGGATTACTTCTGGCTCTTCACTCAGGAATTACTACTGGTGGTGCTCGGGGGACCATATGAAGGATGGTGGGGATTGAACCCAGGTTGGCTGTGTGCAAAGCAAATGCCCTACCTGCTGTTCTATAGCTCCAGTCCCAAGCCCATTCTCTTCTACCCTCCACCATTGTCCTTCCGGTCCCCACTATGAAGCCTGGTCTTTGGACCTGCCCAGCCCCCACTCAGAGAGGCCCCCCCACTGCCAGCCCCAGCCACCGGTCCATGTACACCCACCTTGTTGTACTTGGAATGCAGCCAGAGGAGGTAATAGATAAGGCCTTGGTAAACGGTCAGCGAGTCCTGGAGATGGAAACCTGACAGGTCCGGGGAGATGGGCGGCAGTGCCCGGTAGTGCTCCTGGCGTGAATAGATCTGCGGGGTGGGCAGGTTACGCAGATTCATTTCCGTGAATGAGCAGCGGCTGGTGACGGTGAGCACCAGGCGGTTCCTGGAAGGGGAGAGGGGTGGGGTCGGTGGTGCAGCTGACTCCTCCTTGCTTTCTTCCAGCAGCCCTACCTGGAGCAACCTGCATCCTACCCTGACACCTGGACCGACACCAGCCTTCCTCCCAGTCTCAGCCTCGGAGCCTTTGTGGCCTGGACCAGAACCCCGGCCTTGGTCCAACCTTCCCTCTCCCCTACTCCAACCTCCTAAGCAACCTTCCACCACCCTTGCTCTTGCCCCACCGGGGCCCACCTGGAAGCCCCCTCTGCAGGAGGAGCACACTGAAACACAGTGATGCCTGGCCTGCCCCTTATCCCCTTCGTGGTTCCCCAGGACCCTCAAGAGGAAACCCTTTTCCCTCCCAGGCAGACCTTGTCGACCACCAGTACCCATATCTGCAGAGGCTGGCTTTCCGCTCTTAAACATCCAGTTTCTTTTCCTTTGGGGGATGACTTTGTATGTGGGGATTCCCGCTCTGGAATCCCTCCTTGTCTTTTCACCTGCCCTTTTCTTTTGTTCCCTTCTCAGCCACCAACACCTCTTCCTCCTGGCAGCCCTCCCTGTTGCACTCTCCTGAGCTAGGGAAGGCCTCTCCTTTTGAGCTTCCAGAGGCCCTAAGTTCTCCCAGCCTAGCAGCAGCCTCCCAGGCAGTGCTTGGGACTCAGTGGCCCCTCACCCCACCTTACCTTTTATCATGCAGGTCGTAGTAGTTGCTGGATTGCTGGTATGCAAGGAGCTCCTCCACAGGCAACAACCTCTTGACCAGTCGGCTCTCCTGATGACTCTCCAAATACACTAGCTGCCCGAGAGGGCCAGGTGAAGGCTTGGTGTCAGCTCACAACCCCGGGCTTCCCAGGCCTCCCTATGGCCCTCCAGCCAGCACCTGGTACAGATTCCTGTCTTCATAGAAGAGGGTGAGCATGGTCTCTTTATGGCCGTAGGAAGTGGAATGCTGCATCATTTGCAGGCTCACAAACACCTCCCAACCCCTGGATGGGAACAGCCTGTATATCCGGTAGCTTTCCTCCTTGTGGAACCAGATCTGGGGATGCGACAGCCAGGGCTGTGTATGAGGGTCATAGGGACACTGAGCCTGCCTCTCCCCTGCTCAGTATAACCAGCTGAGCCTCATCAACGACTCATTCCAGTCTGGGGGAATTTCTATCAGCTGTAAGGTATGAGCCTTAAGGACACAGCCACTCCCCAAGGCTGGGGGGAGGGGCGTGTCCTAAGGCCAATCCCCCTTTCTTGGCATCTCTCAGTGTCCCAGCTTTGCCTTGCACTCAGCTCCCACCTCTGCATTGAAGTTAAATGCTCGAGGCACACAACTCTCACACACAACTCTCCCGAGTTGCTGCCAGCTTCCGGGATGCCCCCTCCCCAGACACTGGGGGACACCTTCCTCTGGTGTCTGGGAGAGACTGGACTGGGAGGGGTGCTTTCCTCTTCGAAGCCTGGGACACAGGGAGCAAGAAGTGTCCCCAGGAGGAAATGAAGCCCAGCCCTCAGTGAGCCCCTCCTTTACAAATGCTCAGCATGCACCCCGCTTGCAGGCCTTTGGAAAACTCCTTTGAGTTCTGGGGTTCATCTCAAGATGAAGTTGCTGCTGCTGCCTTCCCCCAGGATCCCTGGGGAGGCACCTCTACCCCCAGGGGCATGGCTGGGAGGGAAAGGAGGCCCCAGGGGGCTGGGGGCAGGCTGAGGGGGGCAGGGAAGCCTACCTCCTCGTTCTCTGTGACAAGAACCATGTCCCCGTGGAAGGAGTTCAGCACGTATTTGATGGACAGCTCCTTGGGGAAGTCGGTCAAGTAGATGAAGCTCTCACTGTTAAAGCTGAATGGACAGAGATGGGGAGGGGGTGCTGGGCGCCCTGACCAGGGGTCTGCCATCCCTGACCTTGGGCTCACTTCTTCTCTAGCCTTGGGACCTCATGCAGAGGAAGCCTGGTCCCCTGGTTTCAGTTCCAGACCCCCTGGGAACTTACCCACCTTGACAAGCACACCCAATGCACCTGGACGTTCACCCCCAGCCTCTGGATTTGGCTCAGGGGTCCTCCACAACCCCCATGGCACCTGCCTCTCCCCCCATAGGTGGTGACTTCCTCACTGAAAAGGCGGCTCATGCTACTTCAACACACCAGACTTCCCAGCTGCTCCTGTTTGTCCCCTCCAGGCCAGTTTCCCCCCATCATACTCCGGGGTAACCTCTGGAGATGGGCATCCCCTGAAAATGGGTGCCTTCAGAGAGGACACCCACCTAGGGGGCCCAGAAAGGCCACAGGGAGAGGCACCCACCTCTGCATCAGGAAGTTGCCCCAGATGAAGAGAAGGTTGTTGTAGGGGTTGTAGAACATGCCCGTGGGAATCATCGGGACGGTGGTGTAAGATATGTCCCCAAAGATCACCAAGAACTCCTGGTGCCCCGCTGGCCATGGACAGAGGCAAAGCCGGCTGGGAGGTTCTGGCAGGGAGGCCCTCCTGACCCCGTTCCCTGCAGGGGCCCCCTCTGCCTTTCTTCCTTACCATCAGGGATGAACTCTGGGATGTTGCAGATGACGGTCAGGTCATTGTTGACTGCAGTGGCAGGGCAAAGCCAAAGCTCTTGAGAGTCAGCCCTCAAGCCCTACCCGGTGCCCATCCCAAGCCTCCCCGATCTCCCAGTCTCCCCAGTCTCTCCAGTTAGGCCAGAGTTCTTCCCGGGGCCTCCTAAAGGCTACCACCCGGGTAGTGTAGGATGTACCTCTTCCACTTTGGCAGCAGAGAGCAGTGTACGCCTGTGCAGCTGTCTTCTGCAGCCCCAGCCCAGCCCCTGTTCTACGTGTTGTTTCACGCCCCCCCCTCAGCAGTGCTCAGGGCTTATTCCTGGCTCTCAGCTATCACAGCTGGTGGTGCTCAGGGGACCATATGGGGTGCCCGGGATCGAACTCAGGTCAGCAGGTGCCTCTGTCCTAGAAGCCCTGGTCTACTGAGTGCCACAGCCCTGAGCCTGCTGAGCTCAGGTGTAGCCTACCTCACAATTCTGCTCACCAAACCTCTGCGCTACCCACCCCCCCTTCATCCTCACAGCCCGCCCCCCTCCCACTCAGGAGCATCCTGTCTGCTTGCTGTACACAACCAGGGCTCCTGCCCCCACCCCTCTCCCCAAGTCCAGCCCCATCTCTACCCGCCATGGTCCCCCAGTTACCTAGATTGTAGCTGACCACCTGGAAAGAATTTCTGGAATTGCGGTTTGGAATCTCAACCAGCAGGAGCATGATGTAGTCATCTGAGCTGTAGACGGCCCAGGTGATGGAGCAGCCGAAGGCTGGGCAGGAAGTGGGAGCTTGGTGCAGCACCAGGGTGCCAACCCTGCTCCATCACCCATTTCCTCTCTCTGTGACTGCTGCCTCCCCACTAACTCTCCCCGCCGATCGCTATTCCCCAACACCCAGGTACCTTGTATGATCTCACACACGGAATTCTGCCTGGGGATCAGCTCGAAGGTGACGTGGCCATCTGTCGAGCAGGCCGGGTCCACACTCAGGCCCTTCCCAGCCCAGCAGGCACCACCTCACACCAGCTCTCCGAGTGTCCCCATGCTCTTAGTCTTTGGGATTCCCAGGACTGAGCTCTTTCTCTCTCTCCTCTCTCTCACTCTCTCTCTCTAGCTTTCTCTCTCTCTCTCCCTCTTACACACACACAAACACACACACACACACACACACACACACATACACACACACACTGCTCAGGAATTAGCTCAGGGGCCTGAGCAACAATACAGTGGGTAGGACGCTTGCTTTGCACATGGCTGACCCATGCTCCATCCCCAGCATCCCATATGGTCCTCCGGACCCACCAGGAGTGATTTTTTGAATGCCTCCAAATGTGGCCCCAAAACAAAACAACAAATGGAAAAAGAGATTGGCTCAGGTCTGGGGGTGTATCCAGAATGGGCTAATCAGTGTTCCCTGAGATCTGTGCTAAGGCCCATCAGAAAGAGACTACTCTCATTCTCTTGGGGATGCAAACGAGTGGGAGATATAAGCCCTCAGCTCCAGGGCCAAATATTAACCTTCAAGAGATGTGTATCTATCCTAAAATGAAGCCAAGTCTGGGACCAGAGCAAAAGTACTCCAGGCAGGACACTTACCTTGCACATGGCCAACTTGGATTTGATCCCCAGCACCCCATGTGGTTCCCACGAGTGATCCATGAGCACAAAGCCAAGAATAAACTCTGAGCACTGTTGGATGTGCCCCTACCCCCCCCCCAAATCAAAATGAAACCAAATCCCAGTGTTAATTGATGACAAACTCCTATGGCTCTCCCCATCTGCCTTAGCCCAATCTGAGATTTTCATATATGTTGTTATTTTAATCTTTTTTTTTCCTTTTTGGGCTGGAGCGACAGCACAGCAGGTAGGGCATTTGCCTTGCACAAGGTCGACCCGGGTTCGATTCCTCTGTCCCTCTCGGAGAGCCTGGCAAACTACTAAGAGTATCCCTCCCACACAGCAGAGCCTGGCAAGCTCCCCGTGGCATATCTGATATGACAAAAACAGTAACAAGTCTCACAATGGAGATGTTACTGGCGCCAGCTCGAGCAAATTGATGAACAACGGGAGAGGACAGTGCTATTTTTTTTGTTTTGTTTTTTGTTTTGGGGTCAATCCCGGCGATGCTCAGGGGTTACTCCTGGGTCTGCACTCAGGAATTACTCCTGGCGGTGCTCAGGGGACCATATGAGATGCTGGGATTTGAACCCAAGTCAACCTTGTGCAAGGCAAATGCCCTACCCGCTGTCCTATCGCTCCAGCCCTGGATAGTGCTATTTCAATCTTTTTACCAGCTCAGGGAAGCAGGGACTAGGATTTTCATTAGCCCCACTATGCAGGTGAGGGAGTGAGACAGAAGAGGTTCAGCTTCTTGTCTGAAGCCATAAGGGGCTTGGGCTGGGTGTGCTACAACAGTCTTTCAAGAAGGACCACTGTGCTATCCCTTCTTTCGAGGACAGACAGTCCTGGACCTAGCAATGCCTGAAACTACACAACAGGCAGTCTACAAACCCTCTACACTTAAATGACTTCTGTTCCTTTTGGTGTGGGGGCTGTACCTGGCAGTCCCCAGGGCTCACTCCTGTCTCTATGCCCAAGGACCACTCCTGGCAGCGCCTCGGGGCCATATATAGTATCATCGATTGAATGGGGTCAGCCATGTGCAAACTATCACACCTTAAATGACTTTTTTGTCCATTTTGTTTTTATCTTGGGGTCACACTTGGCAGTACTCAGGACTTACTCCTGGCTCTGTGCTCAGGAATCACTTCTGGTGGGTTTGGGGGACAATATGGAATGCCAGAATCAAACTTCAGTCAGCTGCATACAAGACAAGTACTACCCCCTGTACTCTTGCTCCAGTCCCATAAGTGACCTTCCAATTGAGCCTCTGTCCTTTCAAAGCAAATCCATGACCCCCTCCATTCCCCTGCTCCATACATATATATCACCTCGCTCACAGGGCTGCCTGCCAGCCTGGGACCCTTCCAAAGGCACATGGCGATGTGGTTCATTTTGTTTTGCAGTCACACCCAGTGGTGCTCAGGGCTTACTTCTGGCTCTGAACTAAAGGATCCCTCCTGGTGGGCTTGGAGACCATGTGGGATCGGTTGACCGTGTGCAAGGCAAGCGCCCTCCCCGCTGTGCGACTGGTCTGACCCCAAAGGTGAAGGAAGAGTGTCTGCAGGCCTGGAGGGTCTTCTGGACTCCGAACACCCACTGACTCACCTCTGATGGTTCCAAGGTGGACGTAGCCTTCTCTCTTGCCAGAGGAGAGGGCTAGGATGTACTCGGAGCCATTGCTGGGAAAGAGCACGGGCAATAGCTTCTTGATGCACTCATTGCGCAGGACACGAACCCAGGTGTCTGTGGGGACCAGCATGGGCTCTCCTGACCAGCTATTTGGATCCAGATGAACTCCAACCCCACCCCTCTTCCTGGCCACGTCCTCTCCTCAGTGTCCAGCAGACTGTCCAGGGACCCTTACCACAGGGCTCTTGCTGCCTTGGAAGAAAGCTCCCCACCACCCACCCTCTCCAAGAGGTTCTGGGAGGGCTGACTCCATTGCTGCATCTCCTGGGCCAAAGAGGTAGCACAGCAGGGAAGGTGCTTGCCTTGCATGCTGCTGACCCAGGTTTAATCCCTGGCATTGCAAAGGGTTCCCTGGGCCCCAGCAGGAATGACCACAGAGCCTGGTGTCAGAGTAAGCCCTGCTGGGTATGGCCCCGAAACAAAGCAAACACAAAGAAATTGGATCTGAGCAGGCAGGGGATATAGCCAGGCAAATCCAAAACAGGCTCATCCCGCAGGCTCATCCCACAGCCACAAATGAGCAACTCAATCGCACGGCCCCAGGAGCAGAGTCTGCAGTGGCTAGATGGGGATGCAGGGTGGGGGCATTATCATGAGCACAACGCAGGGGTCTAATGGCTTCATCAAACCCCCAGATCCTGGGCCAGAGTGATAGTACAGCGGGTAGAACATTTGCCTTTCACACGGCTGACCTGGGTTTAATCGCCAGCATCCCATATGGTCCCCCAAGCACCGCCAAGGGTAATTCCTGAACGCAGAGCTAGGAGTAACCCCTGAGCATTGCTGGGGTTTGGGTGTGACTCCAAAAAAAAAAACAACAACCCAGATCCAACAGTGGCCATGATAGCAACATGTTCCTGCGTGTCTCAGCTGTCCAGACCAACCAGGAACAAGTAGCCCTTTTCTCTCTGTCTTGACCCCTTTGAATGTCCTCCTCCTGTAAGGTGACCTAATAGGGAAAGGCATGGAAGCTGCTGGGAGTGGGCACAATGAGTGCCACTCAGGCCCTGGGACCAGGGCACAGGACCCTGCAAGCAAGCATCTGTCACCTAGAGGAGAAAGCAGGAATGCTCCAGAGGCTTTAGGATTGTTTAAAAATGAAGCCAAGGAGCTGGAGCGATAGCACAGTGGGTAGGGCATTTGCCTTGCACACGGCCGACCTGGGTTCAATTCCCAGCATCCCATATGGTCCCCTGAGCACTGCCAGGAGTGATTCCTGAGTGCAAAGCCATGAGTAACCACTGAGCATCGCCAGGTGTGACCCGAAAAGAAGAAATGAAGCCGAGGGCCAGAGAGCTAGCCCAATGGGCTGTGTACATGTTTTGCATGCAGGAAACCTGAGTTTGATCCCAGCACCCACAACATGGTCCCCAGAGCCGAGCACTACCAGATGTCATCTCAAAACAACAACAAAATACAGGGGAGCAAGTAAGGCACGTGCTCTGTATGAAACTGACCTAGGTTCAATCCCCAGCATCAGATATGGTCTCCCGAGCTCTGCCACGAGTTATCCCTGAGCACAGAACCAGGAATAATCCCTGAGCTCTGCTGGTGTGGCTCCCAACAACAAAATATTAATTAAAAAATGAAGCTAAGAGGCTGGAGAGATAGTACAGCAGGTAGGGTGCTTGTCTTGCACGTGGCTGACCTGGGCTCAATCCCTGGCACCCTATAGGGTCTCCAGAGCCTGCCAGGAGTAATTCCTAAGTGCAGAGCCTGGAGTGATCCTTGAGCATCACTGGGTATACCTCCCAAAATGAAGCTGAACCCCAAACTTTTATTTTTCTTTACTAACTAGTTTCATAGTTTTGTCCCTTCAGTAGCCCACTTCTTTTTTCTTTCTTTTTTTTTTTCTTTTTGCTTTTTGGGTCACACACGGCGATACTTAGGGGTCACTCCTGGCTCATGCACTCAGGAATTGCTCCTGGTTTTGCTCGGGGGACCATATGGGATGCTGGGACTCGAACCTGTGTCGGCCATGTTGGCTGCATGCAAGGCAAACGCCCTACCCGCTATCCTATCGCTCCAGCCCCAGCCCACTTCATTTTAAAAAAATTTTTTTAAAGATTTTGGGTCACACCCACTGATGCTCAGGAGTTACTCCTGACTCCTGGCTGTCCTTGGGGGGGTTCATATGGGATGCCAGGGATTGAACCCAGGTCAGATGCATGTAAGACAAGGGCCCTCCCCGCTGTGCTATTGACCTGGCCTTCCAACAGTCCATTTTGATTGCTCTCTCTCCTCACTGTCCTTTTCTTTGATCCTGTCTGCTTTTCACCCAATGTGCTGATTTCTGGATCAGTACGCATGCATCTCTTTTGCTAGGTCTTTGTCTTGTAGGCTGTGTGTGCCCTTAGCTCTACCATTCCTGTTCTCTCCCTCACCTTGTTTGCCTGCCTCCTTCCTCTGCTGGCTCATGATTCCCAGGAAGATGCTGATGCAAGCCTCACCCCCAGAATATAACCGGGAAGAGGGGGCCTTGGGTTAGCTCACTGGTACAGCACCTGCCCTGGAGGCATAAGGCCTCAGAGTTGGATCCCCAGCACTGCCCTACATACAAATTACAATCCTGGCAGCTCACCCGAAGGACACGAGCACCAGCATACTGCCCACCAAGTGCATGCAAGTACCAGCACTAAACTGTGTGGCCTGCGTGACACACCACCCCCGAAAAGGAAGTGAGCACAGGATGCAGATTGGGGAGCTGGAGTGATAGTACAGCAGGTAGAGCTGACTGCGGCTGACCCAGGTTCGATCCCCGGCATCACATATAGTCCAGGAGTTCCACTAAGAGTGATCCCCGAATGAAGAGACAGGAGTGAGCCCTGTGCACTGTCAGGTGTGTCCTCCCCAAAAAATAACCCCAAAAGTGCATATTGACACTAAGTATATACAGACATTGCAACAGCATCAAGGGAAGCAGGGATGGGAGAAGAGAGGACAAGTCCATTTGGGTTGACTGAGATGATTCAGGACCTTGGAGAGCAAAGCCTCCATTGCCTTCTGGGTTCCAGGTGCCCTAGGAACGTGTTCATCAGAGCACCCTCCCGCCCCAGCCCCCCCCCCCCCCCGCATGCCCTTGCCCAGGACCCTCACTGCTGCTGAGGTCTTGCTCATGGAGGACGATGTATCTGCCCGTGAAATAGTAGACGAGCTGGTTCTGCCGGATGAACACGGTGCTCTCAGTGGAGATGGTGTCATGGATGGTGGCTGTGAAGTTCATTTCGGGGCAGTAGTGGGAGCTCACCCAGCAACTGTCAATGCTCAGCTGCAGGGAACAGAACCATGAGTGAGGGGTGGCTGTGGCCCTGCTCCTACATACACCTGCTGGGGGAGAGGAGAGGCCCCTCCTCTGACCACTTGTAGGCAGCTGCCCCCCGGGTGATCCTGTGGTTCCCCCTACATCATGGGGCCAAACTTCCCAAATATGGAGCAGGGCAGCAGGGCCCTGAGGCAGAGGGCTGTGTGTGGTCCCTGGTCCCCCTGACCCCAGGCAAGACTTCCCATGTGGACACATCAGATGTGTCATGACCCTGTTCTACCTGGGACACAAACTCTCAGGGGACACTGTTTTGTTTTTTAATTTTTGGCTGCACTTGGTGGTGCTCTGGGCTGACTCATGGCTTTGCACTCAGGAATTAATCCTGGTGGTGCTCAGAGGATCCTGTGGGTTCTGGGGGTTGAATCTGGGTCGGCCAAGTGCAAGACAAATGTCATACCCCCTGTACTATCACTCTGAATCTTCCCTCCTGCTCTCTCTCTCTCTCCTCCCCTGTCCCTGGCAAGAAAGTTCACAGTGGGAGGCGGGACTCCAGAAACCAATCACCCCACTATTCGTGGTCCCCACCCCTTGATCACAGAGATCCACCAAGCTTAGACCATGAGAAAGCTAAGTGCTGGGTTCGGCCCCAGCTGGCCATTGTTCTGTGCTTACAATTGGTGACACACAGCCCAGGAATAAAGGGACGAGAGAAAAGACAGCAAGGGGGCTGGAGTGATAGCACAGTGGGTAGGGCATTTGCCTTGTAAGCGGCCAACCTGGGTTCAATTCCCAGTATCCCATATGGTCCCCTGACCACTTCCAGGAATAATTCCTGAGTGCATGAGCCAGGAATAACCCCTGTGCATCTCCGGGTGTGACCCAAAAAGCAAAAAAAAAAAAAAAAGATAGCAAGGAACAACAACAAGGATCACATTCTCAGGGGCAAAATGTTCCATATACTCTCAAATGGCCTGAATGCAGGTGTTTTCAGGCAGCTGAGTCAAGGGAGAGGGGAGAGCAGAGCAGTTTTTAAGAGACTCAACCAAATAAAATGTGATGATCCTGATTCAAAGAAACAGCTGTCAAAGACTGGGGGGGGGGGGGCAGTATGGGATAATTTGGGTTCAGGGACAATGTGGTACTAAAGATCAAACCCCAACTTCCTGCATGTGTTTCAGCCAGTGAGCTATCTCTCTGGCCTTCAAAGATACGAGGTGGAGGAAACAGGGAGGTTTGGTCCATAACTTGCAGTGCTCAGGCCTTACTCCTGGCTCTGTGCTCAGAAGTGGCCTCTGGTGGGGCTTAGGGGACAATATGTATTTCTGGGGATCAAATCAGGGTCATCCAGGTGCAAGGCAAGAAACTTATCCCCTGCATTATCTTTCCAGCCCCATCAAAACAAGTGCATGCCTTGCATGGATGAGACCTGGGTTTGATCTCCAGCACCACACACACAATAGATGTTTTCAGATAATCAGAGAAAACTGACTGTAGCCTAGTAATCAGTAACAATTATTGCTAATTTCTCAGAGAATTATAGGCCAGTGCAATAGTGTAGTGGGTGACACGCTTGTGTGGCACATGCCTGACCGAGGCACCCCATGTGATCCCCTAAGGCCTGCCAGGAATGATCCCTGAGCCCTGTTGGAAATGGCCTCAAATCAAAACTATGAACCAAAGCAAAATGGGGAGAGGTTTCATAGAGGAGAACATGAACAGGTTTCATAGAAAACATGAACAGAAGCCCCCCTGCCCCTGCTCCTGCCCTACCCAGCATCAAAGTGCCCTGGCAGGAGCCAGAGGGTTGCTTGCCTTGCATACTACAGACCTAGGTTTGGTCCTGGACATCCCATATGGTCCCCCAAGCACTATCAGGAATGATTTCTGAGCGCAGAGCAGGAGTAACCCCTAAGCATTTCTGGATGTGGCCAAAAAAAAAAAAAAGTACCCAGGGGCAAGTGTCCTTTTGACAAAAATGGCTCGGCATCCACCTACGACAGCGCTGCTCTATGCCCAGCCTAACTAACCTGGAGTCCCTCAAGGGGTCTGACTTTGGGGTATCTCATGTGGCATATGAACTGCTCCTATCTGAACCGATGCTTCTGCTGTCCATAAGAAATACCCATCCAGGGGTCTGGAGTGATAGTACAGTGAGTAGGGCATTTGCCTTGCACGTGGCTGGCCTGGGTTTGATTCCCAGCATCCCATATGGTCCCCCGAGCACTGCCAGGAGTAATTCCTGAGTGCAAAGCCAGGAGTAATCCCTGAGCATCACCGGGTGTGACAAATTTTTTAAATTTTTTAAATGCCCATCCATTGTGGCGTTCAGAGCAGATCTTCACAGTACCCTCCCTGCTCACTCGCTGGGAGGCAGAAGCTGGGAGTCAGCTGCACTGCTGCCGGGACCAAGCTGGGCATGATTCACTGTTCTGAGCGAGTCGAGGGTAGCCCACAGCCCAGCTACCCCAGTAGAAAGAATCCTTAAGTTTGAAGGTCTGGGATCTTGGGAAAGGCTTTCTTACGGTGGGCCACCCAAGAAGCGGCTGCCTGGGCAGTGCTGGAGGACAGCTGCTCTGAACAGAAAACATGCCCAGGAGCCAGTTCATCTAAGAGATGAAGTGCGAGAGATTATCTTGGGGCACTGTTTGCAACCCACAGTCAAGCTGTGTCCAGGATTGAACCAGCATCAGACACATGCAAAACCATGTTGTCTCTCTTAACCCATGTCCTCTCTCTGGCCCTTTGGCAAAGGAGACTCAGCGGAGCATGTGCAGCCCACGAAGAAATATTTCCCAGACTCCCTTGCAGCTGGGTGGAGCCAAAGGTCCAGCTCAGGAATGAAACAGGAACTTGCCAAAAGGAAATAGATGTGGGATTATGGGGCCACAGTGATAGCATAGCAAGTAAGCCACTGGCCTTGTATGCAACTGACCCCCATTTTATTCCTGGTACCACATATGTCCCCGAGTCCCTCCAGGAATGATCCCTGAGTGCCAACCAGGAATAAGCCCTTAGCACAGCTAAGTGTACACCAAAAAGTCAAAACAAACAACAAAAAGCCTCACTGGGCCCCTTCTCTGACTATGAAGAGGGTATGACCATCCACATGACAGTGACACCCAGGGAGATGGGGATGTGGGACAGGAACACAGAAGGAACTCGGATTCTGCTAAGGGAATGGGAAGTGATTCCCTTTTAGGGCACCCCTGACTATAGCTTCTAACTCGACCAACCCAGCTTTGAGGGAAGCTGAATGGAGGGGAGTGCCCAGGAGGCCTCAGAGTAATGGATCAGGAGGCAAAAGACGGGCCCCAGAGAGAACTCCCCCTGAGGAAAAGGGAAGAATCAGGGGGCTTTTATTTTGGAGCAAAGGAAACTGGGAACCATCTTAGAGGTGGTAGCTGCACCATGTTATGGCTTAAATGGCACTTGAAAGTGGTCATTGGGGGCCAGAGAAACAGTACAGAGGGTAGGGCACTTGTTTTGCATGTGGCTGATCCCCCAAAACCCTATATGATTTCCTGAACCCTGCCAAGAGTTCCTGAGCACAGAGGCAGGAGTAAGCCCTGAGTGTTGTTGTGTGGTGCCAAACCTAGAACAAATGAATCAAGTAGTTACTTGGGTCTGAGAGAAAACATAGGGTAGCTAAAGTGCTTGCCGTGCATATGGCCAACCCCTGCTGGATCCCTAGCACAGAATATGGTCCCTTGAGCACCACGATGGGCCCCTACTGAGCACAGTGCCAGGAATAATCTCTGAGCATAGTCAGGTTTGGCCCCAAATGCTAAGGGCCCCCTCCCTCCAAAAGAAAAGCATTTTGGATTTCAAAATTCCTTAGGGTGGCTATAAATCATGACAGTTACGGCTCATCCAGTCCTTATCTGGCTGATAGTAACACCTCACCATAATTCCTGGGAGTCTTCTATTATTCCCATTTTACAGATGGACAGTCTGAGCCCAGGTAGATGAAATGGTGCCCGTGGTCAGAAAGGACGAAGGCTGCAGACCCCAGAGGGAGACGAGACCTGGCCTCAGTCCCAGCCTCAGCTTCTTGCTCTCTGCCCTTCCCAGGAGCATGTCTTAGGATGCCTCCCATGACCTCAGGCCTCATCCCACACCCTCACCTCCACCAGAAAGAAGTCCCTGAAGCTGGAGTCTGTAAGCAAGACACTCTTCTCATCGGGAATGTCGCCGAGGATGAGCACTGGCGTGTGGTCCACCGTATACCACAGCGGCCTCGATGGCACGCCTGAAAACTGCTTGGGCATCATGTTGAAGAGCTGTGGCAGGGGTGCAAGGTGTCAGGGGCTGCTCATCACTGTGCCCCCTCCCAGGACTCCACCACCTCCCCGCACGATACACCACTCCATGTGCCTCTGTCACTTCTCTGTCTTCACCCCTGCATGCCCCCTTCTCCCCTGACCTTCAGAACTCCTTACCACGGCTCAGATGTAGCAGGTGTATCCTGCCCCAGAAGCTCATGCCCTCCCCGCCAGGAGCCCCAGTCTCGCTCTTCCAATTTCCTTCTTGCCTGTACTTCAATGGCAGTCAGCCTCGACCAACACTTCGTCCCTCTGCATCTACTCCACTAACTGCACACAGTCTGTTCCCTCACGGACAGCCTGCTCTCCCCAGCACTTGGCTCTCTCTTTTTTTTTTTTCCTGGTAGGGGGTGGCCACACATGACAGAGCTCAGGGTTTACTCCTGGCTCTGTGCTCAGGATCACTTCTGACAGGATGTTGGGGTACTGGGGATTGAATCCGGGTCAGCTGCATGCAAGGCTAGCACCCTGCCACTGTGCTATTAATCCATCTCCCATTTGCCACATTTGAACCACTGAGGGAGCTGGCTTAAACTCAGTTTTACAAACGTGGGGTTTATCTCTCCCCTAGAATGTCAGCTCACCAGTTCATGAATTTGGACTGGTGTGTGCATTGACAAAGGGGCTGGAACAATAGTACAGCGGGTAGGGTGCAACCAACAATTCCAGCATCCCATGTGGTCCCCCAAGCCCTGCCAAGAGTGATTCCTGAGCGCAAAGACAGGAAAAATACCCTGAGCCAGGTGTGGCCCTGAACCATAAATAAATAAATCACTATCACTGTCCTCCCATTGTTCATTGATTTGCTCGAGCGGGCCCAGTAACATTGTGAGACCTGTTACTGTGTTTGGCATATAGAATACGCCACGGGTTGCTTGCCAGGCTTTGCCGTGTGGGCGAGATACTCTCGGTAGCTTGCTGGGCTCTCCGAGAGGGGCAGAGGAATCGAACTCGGGTCGGCCATGATGGCTGCGTGCAAGGCAAATGCCCTACCTGCTGTGCTATCACTCCAGCCAAATAAATAAATAAATAAACGATGAGGGCCGGAGAGACAGTGTAGTGGGTAGGATGTTTGCTTTGACATAGCCTACCAGGGTTCAGTCCCTCACACCCCATATGGTCCCCAGAACCTGCCAGGAGTGATCTGAGTGCAGAGTCAGGAATAAGTCTAAGCACTGCCTAGGATGGACCCAAAACAAAATAAAATGAGTACATGAGGCCAGATATATAGCTCAAGGGTGGAAGTACATGCTTTGCATGCACAAAACTGCAAGTTTGATGCCCAGCACTACATGGTTCTCAAACTCCTCCAGAGGTAGCTGGAGTGACTGTGCAATAACTGAAGTATGTGTTCTGCACAGCTGGGCTGAGCACCCCCAGAGTAAGTGCCCAGGCTGTCCAGCACTACTTGGAAATCTCCCCATCCCAAGGGCCCTCATAAAGACATGCTGTGGCCGTGATTTATGGCACCTGGACCTGGCCTGCACTTGGAAAGGTGCTTGGGTTTGCCCCCCACCTCTGATTCTGGCAGTACCCCCTCACCTCATTCCCCAGTATGAATTTCCAAGTGCTTTTCTTTCTCCTCAAGAAGCCGTTGATGTTCACCTGGAACCTAGAGACAGGACCCCCACGAAAGCTTCAGTAGCCTCCCCAAGCCCCTCACACACACTAATCCCTCCCCTTTGAGCTCCTCCTGGCTACTCTGGGGGTTGAGGGATAAGGGCTTGGGGGCCGGCACCTTTGAGTGGGAATGATGGGCCCCAGGCCATTGCTGCTGATGTCCACATTCATGATCACGCTGCCATTCTTGATGGGCATGGGCACGTACCAGTTCATGCCACACACTAGCTCTGCGTGGCAGTACTCTGCAAAGCAGTGGGCGCTGAGGCCTCTCAGCTCGAATCTGGTTGCTCTGTTTGGCTTTTAAGGGTGTCAGTGTGTAGGGGAAACCCAGGTCTAAGGTTTGCAAGAGAGATGCCTTCCTGGAGCCTCCTCTCAGGCTCCAAAGCCAAGGATCTGCCAAGTCGTCCCGGCACCCTCCTCCAGGTCATAGCCCCACTGAAGCCTCCCAACAGCCGGCAGTCCCCCGGCCCCACCTTCACTCTTGGAGGGGATGGCCTCCATCTGGATCTCCAGGTGCTCAATCTTCCAGTGGTAGAAGTTGATGGGAGACTGGAAGATGACGAGCACCAAAGGCTTCAGCCCCATCAGGTGGCCACTGCGCAACAGGGCCTCAGAGGACTGGGATGAGAGGGTTCACAGAGAGGGGAGATGAGCACTGTGAAAGGCCTGTGAAAGGCCCTGAGTTCATCCATGGCACCACATGTCTCCCCTCCACAACACACACACACACACACACACACATCTGGACGCCAGACCTGCTCCCCCAACTGGCCTACATGGGGCCCAGCTTTGCTGCACAGAGCCCAGGGTGCCCCAGCACTGCCAGCTGTGGCCCCTACAAAACAAGTCTTTGCAAAGACCAAACATGATAGCCTCTCAGTGTCCATATTGCAAACCATCATGCCCAAAAGTAGAGGGGGTGGCAGGAGGGATATGAGAGATACTGGTGGTGCGAAATGTACACTGGTGGAAGGACAGGTGTTGGAACATTGTATGACTGAAACTCAATCATGAAAGCTTTGTAACTGTATCTCACAGAGTGATTCAATTTCAAAAAAAGTCTCCAGGAG
Organism: Sorex fumeus; assembly: GCF_029834395.1. Lineage (NCBI taxonomy): Eukaryota > Metazoa > Chordata > Mammalia > Eulipotyphla > Soricidae > Sorex > Sorex fumeus. The sequence goes on from NW_026606179.1 coordinate 19,778,063, forward strand.
CCTCTTCCTGGACCTCCTTCTCATAGGGAGTTTTCCTGGGTGAAGAAATCCTGCTCTGGGGGCTGGGGCTGGGTGGGGTAGGCAGGAGGGCTTCCTGCTGAAGGCAACTCAGGAGTTAAGGTGCTCAGTCTGGTAGAGTGCCAGGGCAGAGCTATGAGGTAATCAAGGCAAAAAAACTTGGTGCTTCACTCGGGGCAGAAACTGAACCGTCAGTCTGGTGTGAGGCCTATGTGAGGGTGACATGGGGCCGTCAGACAGAAAGGGGCTGAGGGAGATTAAGCATAGCCAAGAGGAGGGACAGGTAGGACAAGAGAGAAAAGGGCCCAGGAGTGAGGCCTGCACTAACCTGGGCCCAGAGCCTGCAGGGAGGCAGCTACTCTCAAGTCTTTGCAGGTAAAGTCTGGGGGGCAGCGCTGGAGTCCAGAGGGAGGGGTTTCATGGGCTGACAGCCTTCCGTATGACCCCTAATGCTCTCCTGGTGCCCCTCCTAGTAGCCCCGTTTCCCCTTCAAGGGCTCAAATTCTCCCAAGTCATCCACAGCATCTCACCTGCATGCCCCCACTTCCCCCTTCCTCGTGTCTCCCCTCCCTTTACTTCTCAATACTGATCACACTCAGAAATCATCCTATGTCTTTGCCCCGTGACTGGTTTTCTGGTTGGCTGAATCCATAAAGAAAATCTGGCCATGTTGCTTGTGCCTCTCTCACCCCCCACCTTAGCAAAGAGAATGGCTTCCATTTGCGGAGGTGTTGAAGGAACAGTTCAAAATATTATATATGTGGGGGCCGGAGCAATAGTACAGCAGGTAGGGCATTTATTTGCCTTGCATGCGGCCGACCAGGGTCTGATCCCCCGGCATCCCATATGATCCCCCAAACATAGCCAGAAGTAAATCCTGAGTACAGAGCCAGGAGCAACCCCTGAGCATCTCCGGGTGTGACCCAAAAAGACAGAAAAAAATATTATCTGTTGTTGGAACAATAGAACAGTGGGGAGGGTACTTGCTTGGCAAGCAGCCGACCCAGGTTCAATCTCCAGCATTGCATGTGGTCCCTTGAGCCTGCCAGAAGTGATCCCTGAGCACAGAGCTAGGAGTGAGTACCACCAGGTATGCCCTCCAAACAAACAAAAAAATAGCACTGTAGCATTGTCCTCCCGTTGTTTATCGATTGGCTCGAGCGGACACCAGTAATGTCTCCATTGTGAAACTTGTTTCTGTTTTTGTCAGGGAGCTTGCCAGGCTCTGCCGTGCTCTCCAAGAGGGACGGAGGAATCGAACCTGGGTAGGCTGTGTGCAAGGCAAACACCATCATCGCTCCAGTCCTTATCCAAAACCACTTGTATCACTTGTCATTCCGTTGGTCATCAATTTGCTCGAGCAGGTGCCACTAATGTCTGATGTATCCAGAATATACAAAGAAATTTATAACAAAAAAAATTTTTAAAGGGGCTGGAGATAGAGTACAGCAGGTAGGGCATCTGCCTTGTGCTGGTTGACCCAGGTTCAATCCCTGGCATCCCTAATGGTCCCCCAAACACCACCAGGAATGAGTCCTGAGTGTAGAGCCAGGAATAATCCCTGAGCATTGCTGGGTATGGCCACCACCCAAAAAAAAGCTGGGGGGATGGAGAAATAGTATATTGGGTAGGGCGCTTGCTTTGCACTTGGTCAACCTGGGTTCACTCTCCGGCACCACATGGTTACCAGAACCCCACCAGGAATAAGTCCTCTGAATAAAGAACCAGAGGTATGCTCTGAGCACCACCAGGTGTAGCCCCAAAACCAAATAGGATAAGTTTGTGGCTAGAGAGTCAGAAGGGCAGTAAGGCACTTGCCGAGCACATGTGTGACCCAGGGTCAGTTAATGGCACCACATTTGGTCTCACAGACCCCACTAGGACTGCAGGAGTAAGCCCTGAGCACCATGGATGTGAGCCTCCCGTAAAAGTTGGGGAGGTGGCCTCGCTAGGGACTTAGGGTGCCCTGACAGCACCTCCAGTTCTCAGAAAAATCAACCCAAACTTTTCGAGGTGGGGTTTAGGGCCACACCTGGAAGTGCTCAGGGTTTACTCCTAGCTTTGTGCTCAGAGGCCACATGCAGTGCCAGGAATCAAACTGGGGATCACTGTGCAAGGCAAGTGCCTTAATCCCTCTATTCTCTCTCCAGCCCCAATAAATCAATCTTTAAATGGACAAAGGCTCTTAACATATTTTTTCAGAGAACATAGATAAATGAGCATTTGGAAAATGTTTACCAATTATTTGTGAAGAAAGTACAAATAAAAAAACACAACACGTTTTTGTTTGCTTTTTGGGACCACACCTGAAGGTACTCAGGGGTCACTCCTGGGTCTGCACTCATAAATTACTTTTGGCTGTGTTCTGGGGACTATATGGGATGCCAGGGATCAAACCCAGGACAGTTGCGTGCAAGACGAGGCGCTACTCGCTGCATCATTGGTCTGCCTCCCCCACAACACATTTCTACTTACAGGCTTACTCCTGGCTCTGCACTCAGAGATCAATCCTGGAAGGGCTCAGGGGGGCAATATGTGGTGCTGGAATCAAACTCAGGTCAGCCGCATGTAAGGCGAGCGCCCTTCTGACTGTACTAGCATTGCGGCCTCTCACACATATTATTATATACGGATGATGGATGACTCACACACACTAGGATGAGTACAGTGGAAAAGACTGACAGTAATTCCTGGTGAAGATGTAGAGAACTCTCATCCATGGCAGATGGGAATGTAAAATGATGCACGGTGCATTGTTTTTTTTCTAAGGGTTTTTTTTCTGGGGGGGAGGTGATGTTGGATCACACCCAGCGGTGCTCAAGGCTTTCTTCTGGCTCTGTGTCAATGATCAGTTCTGGCAGGGCTTGGGGAACCATATGGGGTTCAAGGGATCGAATCTAGGGTAGGCATGTGCAAGGCAAACACCCTGCCCACTCCTTTATCTCTCATGTGAGAGATAAAACATGTGAATTCTATCTCAAAAAATTGTAACGGCAGGAAAAGCAAGCTTATTTGAGCACCTACTATGGGCCTGATTTGAAGTCCCCCATCTCCCATCTTCAAGGATAAGAACTTGGCACCACATCCAGCAGTGCACTGGGGTTATTCCAGGCTCTGTGCTCAGTGGTTAATCCCACCGCTTGGAAGACCATGAGGTGCCAGGAATTGAACGAGGGTCAATTTCCTGTGTACCTTTAACCCCTACTCTTTCTGGCGCAATCTTGAATCCTTCCGGGCCTGGTGGACTGAAGTGTTACTAAACTCTTCAAGTGTTAGTGATGCTGCCCTGAGATCCACGCAGACAGGGCCTTCCAGGAGGCACCCACTCACCTGTCCATCACAGGAGTAGTTGATCTTCAAGTAATAGGGGAACCCCAGGTACTTCTGCAAGGAGAAATTGTTCCAAGGTGCAGAACACGGTGGTGGGGGTAGGGGTGGGGATTGGGGGACGAATCTAACGCCCTCTGGCTCTCCCTCTGCCCGCTCCCCTCACCTCCTGATCATCCATGGGCAGGTCCACCAAGCGCCTGAACTCTTTGTCCACTTGGTTCAGAGGCTCTTGATCTGAGAAGTGATCGCTGGCACTTTTCTCACCGACATTTTCAAAACTGTTCAGGACGACCTCCCAGGAGCAGTCGTCTGGGCCCTCCATCCCCCGCAGTCTCCACGGGATGGAAAGCACCACCAGCAGTGCACACAGCACCCGTGTGATCTGCAGGGTCGCCCACGCTGGGGCAGCAGGGGTCATCGCCGCTGGGCAGTACATAGGTGACTCCAACCTGGATAATGCGGGGATCAACACCAGCCCACAAGACGGCGCTTGGTAGCTGCCTTCACAGATGCATCCTGCGCTTCCTCTGATCCCTGTACCTAACCCCAGCCCCGCTCTTGCTCCTGGCCGAGTCCCTACGTTTGCTCCTGGACCCGCCCCGACTGCTGCCTCGGCCCCTACTCTTATTCCTAGTTCGGCACCTGCTCCTGGCGCTCCCCCTGCTTTTGCTGCGGGTCTTGGGCCGACACCGCATCCTGCACCGGCTCGGCCGCCAGTTGTTCACTCTGCTCCAGGCCCAGCCTCCACTGGGGCAGGTGGTCAAGCACCTGCCCTGCGAATCGATCAGCTTCCACGTCTCACACTGCACGCTGGGGCGTTCCCAGGCCCTCGCGCCCTTCGTCATCCTGCGCTCTCGCCGCCGGCTCGTTCGGCTGGAGCCCCGGCTGCTATCTCCGGCCCTGCTCCGGGTCGGAGTGGTGAAGATCTTGCACCGCAGGGCGCCGCGGCTTCTTCTCCCGCCCCCAAGCCTCTCCCGGCCGCGCCCCTTCTTCCGGATGGAGATGCAGACTTGGTAGCGGCCCCTGCACGTGATCCCTCGCAGCGTGCGGAGGGATCTCCCCCTTCGCCGCCTCTTGCCCTGGCTCGGGCCCTGCTTCTCGCTCGGCGCCGGCTCCCCCTTCAGCGGGGGGCGCTCCGGGTCCAGCTGCCCCCCGGCCCCAGCGGCGGCGGCCGCGGGCGCCTCGGGCGGCGCCGGCCCCTCGCCCCGCCCCCGCCGCCGGCCCCGCCCCCGCCGCTCGCCCCGCCTCTTGGCGGCGCCGCCCGGGCCTTTGACTCGCAGCGCCGCGTCGGCCTTTTCCGAGGCGCCCGTCGCTCGCTTCCCGCCTTTCGCTCTCTTCTCGCCCTCGCTCGGGGCCGCCGTGCCCTCGCTCTTGGATGCCTCCGACGCGTCGTCGCGCTTCTTGGCTTTCTTCCCGCCTTTGGCGCGCTCCTCGCCCTTCCCCGGCTGGTCGCTCTTGGCCCGCTCGACGCCCTTCACGCTGCCCGCCGCCGTGCCCTCGCCCTTGGCGGCCTGCTCGCCGCTGCTCGCTCTCGATGCCCCCGGGAGCCGCAGCTTCCGCCGCGACCGCCGGGCGCCCCTGCCGCTCTTGCTGGCGCTTCTTTCCATGCCCCGGACCCCCACGGCTCTAGGCGCCGCCTCGCTCCGCCCCGCCCCTACGCATGGTCCCTCTGCCTCTTTGGCCCTGCCCTCTTCTCCCCGGCTCTCCCTTCTGCGGGGGTCTCACGACTCTTCTTTACCCCACCGCTCACTGCCTCTGCCCGCCCCTTCGTGGCCCCGCCCCCGCCCCCGCCCCCCACATCCCTCCCCTCTTCTCCCCGGCCCCGAGGTACCAGTCACTTAATTAAAACCGGTCAACCGTCACTTGGTCGCTCCGGTCCCGCCCCTTCTTGCCCGTTCTCAAAATGGCCGCCCGCGCTTCCGCAACCGACTTCCGTTCTGCCGAGCCCCGCCCACCGCCCGCCGGTCTCCATGGTAGCGCGGCTCCGCCCTCGGGCGAGGGCGCTGGAGAGAATTTGTGATGAGGAGGAAACCCACCCCCACGTCTTTCTAACGGTCCGGCTTGGATAGCAAAAAAAATAAATAAATAAAATTGGTCTCCTTGTGGGAATGAATCCTTTTACAAAACTTTAACACCCCTCTACAAAACTGATGAGATAACCAACTTGGAGCCAGAGAGCTAGTGCAGGGGGTAAGGCACTTGCCTTGCACGCGGTTGACTGCGGTTTGAGCCCTAGTATCGCATATGATCCCTCAAAGCACCTCTGCAGCTCACTTCTGAGCACTGGAGTAGGCCCCAAGCGGTGGAGCTGTGTCCCAAACACCCACCCAGCCCAAAAAAGACAACAGGCTCTTACAGATCTAAAGGGTGTCTGGGGCAAGTAAGTATTCAGTAAGTTGATAGTTTCCATTTGCATTCTTTTGCCTAATAAAGACTTGGACCAGGATTTCTTAAAGAACTGTAAAGCTGACTTTACTGGTTTCACACTCATCAGAAGAGCTTGTTAAAACAAGATCTTGAGCCCCACCCCCACGGTTGTTGATGCAGTAGGCTGAGTTGGGGGTCAAGAGTTTTTATTTCTGGGTCTGGGGTGACAGGACAGGGAGTAGGGCGTTAGCTTTGCAAGCAGCCTACTCAGATTCAATCCTTGGCATTCTAGATGGTCCCCTGAGCACCACCTGAAGTAATTCCTGAGTGCAGAGCCTGGAATAACTCCTGAGCATTGCTGGGTGTGACCCAAACACAAGCACACAAAAAGAGAGAGAGAAAAGAAATAAGGGCTGACTATCCCAAGGAGGTGCTTCAGGTTTTAAAAGGGCTGTGGGAGAATGATGGGTCTCTCCAGGGGTCTCCCAGCTCCTTTGGATGGGTGATAAAAGGAGCAGAAATGAAAAAATTAGGAAAAATAAAGTGATGTATTTGTATATGTATATAAACATATGCATGCACACATAACATAAATAAAAAACTGCATAAGTGTTTATCACAGGGCAGGAGAAATGGTGAGGTACAGCCTTGCACATGGCCCACCCATGTTTGAACTTCAGCACCACACAGGCACCCTAACCACTGTATCATCACCCAGCAAAAAAAAAAAAAAAATTTAAAGCGATGATGATAGCAGTAATTCGCCACCTTCTCTGTGACTGTCAGACATTGTGGTGGCATTCTGCAGGTGGAAGATGTCGGATTCTCTTACAAGTCATTGAGGTAGGTATTGCTCTCAGCCCCCAGATTAGCAAACTCAGATGTAGGAAGCGAATCACTTCACCACAAAGCCACAAAGCTTGGGAATGATAGGTTGAATTTAGGCGCCTGAGAAGATAGTACAGGGGTTAAGATAGTACAAGGTTGACTCCTCCCCACGATAAATTGAGTAAAAGGGAAGTTCAGTGCACCCCAAACACACACACAAATGGTATTGCTAGAACCTGCTCAGAAAAAACATGGGAAGCTGTGGACCTGGAGCCCACCTGCGAGAAAGACTAATCAGCACTGGACACTTCTCTGGTGACTTCTGCCATTTGGGAGGTGGAGAGGGGTAAGGCTACATCCTGCAGAGCTCAGGTATTACTCCTGAGTCTATACTCAGAAATCATTCCTGGCAGGGCTCATGGGATGCTGGGGATCGAACCCAGGTCAGCTGTGTACAAGGGAAGTGCCTACCTGCTGTGCTATCTCTCCAGCCTCAAGTTTCTTTTTTGTTGTTTACTCAGTTTTGGGGTCACATCTGGTGGTGCTCAGGGCTTGTTCCTGGCTCCGCACTCAGGAGTCTCTCCTGGGAGGGCTCAGGGGACCATATGGGGTGCCAGACATTGAACCCAGGACGGCCCACCTTACCTGCAGGACTCTCTCTCCAGAACCTCTTTTTTCAGTTTTCTTTGGGGGAGCAGGAAAGCAATCTTGGTGCTGCATATTCTGTTGTTCTCAGGCCCTGTGGGACCAGGGGGCAGAGGATGTGGTGCTGGGAACAGAACCCAGAGCTTCACACAGGAAGGTACTTGCTCTAGCATTTGCGCCACATCCCTGGCCCACATTTAGCTGATTGCATCGTGCACTATTTTGATGCTTACTTATTTGTTTGGGGGCCACATCTGTTGTCCTCAGGGCTTAACTTTGGCTCTGCTCAGGGATCGCTCCTGGTGGGGCTCACAGGACTCAGACTGTATTTGATTCGATTCCAGAAATCAAACCTAGGTCAGCTGTGTGCAAGGCAAGTGCCCTACCTGACTGTACTATCACCCTGGCCCCTCCTGTGTAATCTTACACAAGTTACTTACCTCTCTGGGCCTTCCTTTCTCAACTGTAAAACATGGGAAACGGGCCTACCCGAGCTGCTGAGAAACTTCACCGAATTGCTTTGTATCAACGTCACTGAATTGTTCTGTATCAGGAGTTTGGAACAACACTCACCATCTTGCCAACAGAGAAACTGCCCAGTGCTACATCTCCAAAAGAGCATGATTCCCAGGTCAACCAACCTGTGGCCTTCTGGGAAAGTGGATAGATTCCTCTTTCTGCCTGAAAGCCTAGCAACGCAGCCACACCTGACACCCTCTGAGACAGAACAAGCCCAGCTCCACAAGTGAACCTCATCAAACTGCCAAGCCACCAAATCGTCCCAGATACATAAATCCCAGACCATGTGGCCACATATGCAGCTGCATTACACCTCAGAATTTCACAGTACTGTCAGCCTAGTAGGGCCACAGCAAATTTGATGAGAAAGTTGCATAGAAGCCCACCAAGTTCAAGGAGCCTAAATGATAACATAGAAGGCTGCACTAGCACTAAGTAGCACAGAAGATCCTGAGACAATAACTTTAGTAACATCATTGTGAGATACAACAGTACCATAAATCTACTCTTACTGATCTATGTTTCGATAATTCCATTTAACTTTGTGCTGTAACAAACAATATGAAGTAAATTTGTGCCTACAAGGGGGCAGACTGGGGTGGTGGGAGGGAAACCAGGGACATTGGTGGAGGGGAGGTCCCACTGGTGGTGGGGATTGAAACATTGAATGCCTGAAACAACTGTATCATGAGAAACTTGGTAACTCACAGTATCATAATTGGTGTGTTTTAAGAATTCATCTTTGGGACCGAAGTGATAGGATGGGAGTAAGGCATTGCTTTGTAATAGTCAATGCTTTTCAATCCCCATCACCCTGTATGGTCTCCACAAGCCCTGCCAGGAGTGATCCCTGAGCATCGCCAGGGGTAAGTCCTGAGCACCACCAGCGGTGGACCAGAAACCAAAATGGAAGAAAGAATTTTTTTTGATTAATTCATTTATTTTCTCTCCTTCCCCTCTCCCCACTTCCGTTTGTTGTTGGTTGCAGACACGCCAGGGGTTGCAGACACGCCAGGCTAGGGGGGTTGGGGGGCTCACAATCAACTGCAGGGCTCACCGGTATTTGACCCCTTTGAGGGGCAGTGCCAGAAAATATGCTCTGCAGGAGATGCAGTTTTAGTTGGGGGACACACATATGTGATGGCTGTGAGGCTCACATGTGCTCACCAGAGGTCACATTTTCTGACAGGTGCTTGCTGAGGTCACACTTCTTATTTGTGGCTCCCACAAATACCTGTCAGCTAGGGAGCACAAAATCACCTGCAGTGCCAGGACCCAGGCAGCAGAGCGACCCCACTGGTGCATGTGGGGCACTGGGGATTTGTACTCATGACCACAGGCTTTTGAGGCAGGCCTCTGAGCCCCTGCACTACTTATTTGAACACTCTTGAAAGGATATGGCTCAAACAGCTGGTTGTGTGTGGGAACCACACTGTGATTGGTTCCCAGGACTATGATCCCTTGATCACCATTGACAGTGATCAAACTATTTACTTGGGGGCTGGAGTTTAGGGGTCACACTTGGCAGTGCTCAGAGAGGGACTCTGCACTCAGGGATCACTCCTCATCCTCAGGGAATCCTCTACAGTACTGGGACCAAACATGGGCCAGCTGCATGCAAGGCAAACACCCTACCCACTGAACTATCTGTCCTGTGCCAAGTGGTCCTACTACGCAAAATAAAAGAATCAAAATAACTGAGTGAAGAGTCATGAGGGACTTTAGCATGACAAACTGTGTTGACTTGTCCCTCTGTTTCCCTGTATCTCTCAGTAATTCCATGTTGCCTTTGCATGCCCTGCTGATCTGAGATGAGCTCATAGATTGTCATCTGGGCTCCTGGCAGTCAGGCATCTTCCATGTAGGTCCCAGCAGGCATCATGGCCCTGACCCTGTGTCCCATCCACCCTCCTACTCCTTGACAGTTGAATAGAGTCACGTGGTGAACCAAGCCCAGTCTTGTTCAAGAATTTCCTGGTCTCTGAATGGAACCTACAGCCCTGGCCTTGGTCAAGGGGGGTGGCCACACTCCCCAAGCTAATCCAGTGCGTAGCTCAGGATGAACATGGGACTATTTCATCCAGCGATAGCACAGCAGGTAGGGCATTTGCCTTGCACGGGTCCGACCTGGAGTTCAATTCCTCCATCCCTCTTGGAGAGCCCGGCAAGCTACCAAGAGTATCCTGCCTGCACGGCAAGGCCTGACAAGCTCCCCGTGGTGTATTCGATATGCCTGAACATCTCCGGGTGTGATCGATTCAAAAAGAAAAAAATACATGAAAGAGTAGTCTGCTGGAAAGCTTTGGGAGAAAGTCTCCTTGCTTTCAAGAAGATGGGAAAGAAAAGGGATGTGATGTGAGTCTGTGAGCCCCTGGGTTTGATCCCCTACACCACAAATCAAAAAGATAATTGTTGGGCTGGAGTACAACGGGTGAGGTTGTACCACCTTGCATGCAGCTGACCGAGAATTGATGCCCAGCATCCCATATGGTTCCCTGAACCTTTCAGGAGTGGTTCCTGAGTGCAGAGCCAGGAGTAACCCCCTGAGCACCAAGTGTGGCCCAAAACCAAAAAAGAAAAAAAAGGGGAAAAAAAAGGTCGTGTCAGGTTGTGATGTCTGGATCAGTGGCAGCCACTTTGGGGCCACAAAGGGGCGTCCACATGGAACCAACTCTCCAGTTGAGCGCATTCTACAGAGACAGAGGGAGTATGTCGCTCCCAGAGTTGTGCCTTTACTCCCAGAGCTCTACCCAGCTCTGATCAAGCGCAATATACAATCGCAGTGTGGTTTCAACAAGGTCCGTTCAGACCTTCCTTATATGCAACCCAAATTTTCCCCCGCGAAAACTTTGAGCATACTCAAAGTTTGATTTCTCTAGCCTGGTCTCCCCTCATTCCCACCTGCGGGCCCCAGCCCTGAGTCATGTGACTACCTAATACCACCACTAGGTGTCGCTCTAGCCCTCCACACACACACCAGGTTCCAGTCTAACTTCGTTTAATACCTTCCCTCCCATGCAGTGACTCAGTTTCCTCATAAGTGGCAGGCGGTAGTGTTAGGGTCTCATATATAAGTCCGCAGGCCTGGGCCGGCCAGTCCACACAATGGCGATTAACAGGTTAGGCTTGGGAGGTTGCTCTTGGAAGCCAGGACCTCAAGGTGGGGACCAGGACTGCTGTTTTGCAGACAAGGAGGCTGAATGTCACTGAGATGACACGAATGCCAGGGGCCCAGGCAGGATGGGTTGAGCAGGACAGGCACCCAGTGTGCCTCCTGCAAATGTTCTCAGCAAATCTTCAGGGCTGTCTTCACCAGGGCAGCACCTTCTGTGACACCTGTCCCTGAGCTGCTATCCTGGTTCAGACTCCTGCCAGCCAGGAAGATTCTACCTCCAATGGAGCCCAGGGTTACCCAGGGAGACACCTGAGGAAACAAGGAAGAGCCACCTTCTCTCCCCACAACTCCTCCTGTGTCAGCACTGAGTTTAGGTATCCCTTCCTCTAGGAAGTCTTCCCTGACTTTCAAGGCTGGACAGGCCATGTCTCCCCATCACTCTGCTTCCCGCACTGAGGTTGTATCCAGCCTGGGTTGTCACTATTGGGGGGAGAAATGGGCTGCAGCCCCCCAACTCCCGCTGAGAGCAGTGTCCAGGACACTGCAACCACTGCTGTGTCGACAGCACCTTCTAGCATGACTGGCACCAAGTGTATGTGTTTGGGGGTGGGGAAGGCAGTTTGGGGTGACTGACACATTCTTTCCATTCATCAAAAGAAGAGGCAATTAGGGCTCTGAGAGGACCCAGTGCTTACCCCAAGTGGGGGTGACCCACCCCATGTCTGAACTGAGAGTCTGGGAGACGAGAGATGGAAGAAGTGAGAGAGAAGCAGGGGCTAGGGAGACCGTGCAAAGGGCTGATCCCAGGGTCTGCTCTCCAACTACAGGGCCCCAGAGCACAGATGGGTGGGGTCCAGAGGGTCCCCCAGAAGGTCCAAACAACCCCACATTGCAGGCTCCAGCACTGAACCTTCTGACCAGTTGGCCAAGTGTCACTGGGAGTGATAACAGATTCCCCTGATCACCGCTTCGGAGGTCCCCCAAAAAAAGAATGAGAAAGGGGCTCACACATGGCCAACCCAGATTGATCCCTGCTATCCCATATGGTCCCCAATCACTCAGGCATAGTCCCTGAGTACAGAGCCAGGAGAAAGATTCCTGAGCAGTGCCCAAAAATTAAAAAACAAAAGAATGAGACTGGAGGGGCCGGAGAGATAGCACAGCGGGTAGGGTGTTTGCCTTGCACGTGGCCAACCCGGGTTCGATTCCCAGCATCCCATATGGTCCCCTGAGCACCGCCAGGAGTAACTTTTGAGTGCAGAGCCAGGAGTAACCCCTGTGAATCGTCAGGTGTGACCCAAAAAGCAAAAAAAAATTTTTTTAATTTAAAAAAAAAGAATGAGACTGGAGAGATAGCACAGGGGTAAACCCACCTACCGGGTTCGATCCTGGAACCTCACAGGGTCCCCCAAGCCCTGCCAGGAGTGACCCCTGAGCACAGAGCCAGGAGTAAGCCCTGTGCATCCCGGGGTGTGGCTTACAAAGAAACAAAAGGACAAGAAAACAAAGAAAGGATGAGAGGTGGGAAGAGAGGCCCAGAGTCCAGGGAGACAAGAGGGGAGAGGGTGCTGGGTAATGGGGTACCCAGCAGAGCCCCGACATGAAAAACACAGGATGAAGAACCAGGGGGGCTGCGTCTCACTGCCTGGGTGTGTGCTCTTGGCTGTTTTGCGGCTGTTGGCTCAGTCTTGGGGGAGCCCTGGCCTGCTGCGGCTACCTGGGGATGGAGGCATAGTCTGGGTGGGAGCTGGTGGCCAGCTGCTGCTGTGATTCCATTGGGGGGCCCAGAATGTCCGACTGGTCGTCCTCGTCCTCCACAGTGCCCACGCCGTCGGGGTATGTCTCAGGAGGCAGCAGGAAGATCTCAGTGAGGCCGTGCAGGTCAGCCACGCGACGGAAAGTGTGCAGCCCCAGCATCATGACCACAAGGCCCAGGAAGAGGTAGACTGCAGGGAGGGCAGACAGAAGACGGGGCTCAGACATGGGGCAGGGGCCTGGGGGTGCTGGTCAGTGCCCATCACCCTCAGATCCTTCAGGGCAACCGCCCTCCCGGCACTCACCGGTGACCAGTACTTTGTACAGGGCGCGGTAGGGCTGCCCTGGGGCCTCCCCGGGCACGTAGTCCCCCAGGCCGATGGTGGACAGGGAGATGAAGCAGAAGTAGACGGCGTCCAGGAAGCTCCAGTTCGTCTCCAGGGAGGCGAAGATGGCAGCGGGCAGCAGGAAGCATGTGGTCACGATGACAGCCAGCAACGCCACCAGGTGCCAGCGCGCAGCCCGCCGGGGGTGCCAGCCCCAGCGCAGGCTGAGCCAGGCGAGTGGCGTGCGGGTGAGCAGCAGGGCCAGGCGCTGGGCCGAGGCGGTCAGCAGCAGCATGGTCAGCGGCACGCCCAGCAGCGCGAAGGCAATGGTGAAGGCTTTGCCCCCGTCTGTCAGCGGCGTCGTGTAGCCGTAGCCTGGGAGAGTCGGGCGAGAAAGCTTTGTGTCTGGGTACACCCACATTTCACACCCCCGAAGCCCAGGCTCCCGCCCCACCCCAGGACCCGCTGCTGTGCGCTCCTGCCCGTGGCTCAGGCCAAGGTCAGCACCGCTGACCTCCAGACAGCTTCTGCATTTGAGGCTTTCCAGCAAATCCGACAGCCACTGGCTTGGTGGTTTCTTTTTTGCTTGTTTGTTTTTGTTTGCGGCCATACCCAGCGATGCTCAGGGATTACTTCTGGCTCTGCACTCAGGAATCACTCCTGGTGGTGCTCGGGGGACCAGATGGGATGCTGGGAATCGAACCCGGGTTGGCCGCATGTTAGGCAAATGTCCTACTTGCTTTACTATATCATTCCAACACCTGGCCTGGTGTTTCCTGTCTCTTGCTCTGCCCCTCTTCACTCACCCCTGCTTTCTTTTTTATTTTATATTTTGCTTTTTGGGTCACACCCAGTGATGCTCGGGGGTTACTCCTGGCTCTGCACTCAGGAATTACTCCTGGTAGTGCTCAGGGGACCATATGGGATGCCAGGGATTGAACCTGGGTCAGCGGCGTGCAAGGCAAATGCCCTCCCTGCTGGACTATTGCTCTGTCCCCACACCCGCTTTCTTTGGGTGTCATCTGGAGATAGATTTCCAAGCCCACCCATGGCCTTTCCTGATCCCGTCCACCAGATGCTTCCTTGTCTCCACCATCCCCCACAGGCTGTTCCCCTGCTGTAGCCATTGGGAAGCCACAAACAACCCGAGTTTAGAGGCCACCCCAGTTCCAAAGTGCAAGAGAGAAGTGCAGCCCCTCACATTTTCCCAGAGTCTCACCTCAGGGCCTCTGCACAGGCTGTTTCTCCTGGAACCCTCTTCTGCTGGTTTTCCAGGGCCCTCTCTCTTCCCACTGCTAGGACATGACTTAAATGTCACCTTCTCAATGAGGCCTTTTTATTTAAATTAATTTTGGGGTTTGGGACCACACCCATCAGTGCTCAGGGGCTACTCCTGCCTCTGTGGTCAGGAGTGACCTCCTGGCGGTGCTCAGGAGACCTTATATGGTAACAGAATTTCTCTAGGTTGGCCACATGCGAGGCAAGTGCATTAACTTCTCTATTTTATTTTCTCTATGGCCTTTTAAATACATATTTTTTAATTTTTCAAATTTTATTATTATGGCTTTAAGGCCAAACTCAGCTATGCTCAGGGCTTACTCCTGGCTCTGTGCTCAGGGATCACTCTTGGTGGGGCTCAGGGGACAATATAGGGTGGGATCAAACCCAGGCAAAGCAAATTCTCCTATGCGCTATACTATCTCTCCAGCCCCAATGTGTGAATATACTTAAGCCACCAAACTTTTTTTTTGCTTTTTGGGTCACACCTAGCATTGCACAGGGGTTACTCCTGGCTCATGCACTCAGGAATTACTCCTGGCGGTGCTCAGGGGACCATATGGGATGCTGGGGATCGAACTCAGGTCAGCCGCTTGCAACGCAAACGCCCTACCTGCTGTGCTATAGCTCCAGTTCCAAGCCACCAAACTCTTGTGTTTTAAATTGGCTAAGACTGGGGCTGGAGCAATAGCACAGCGTGTGGGTAGGGCGTTTGCCTTGCACGCGGCCGACCCGGGTTTGAATCCCAGCATCCCATATGGTCCTGAGCACCTCCAGGGGTAATTCCTGAGCACAGAGCCAGGAGTAACCCCTGTGCATTGCCGGGTGTGACCCAAAAAGCAAATAAATAAATAAATAAATTGGCTAAGACTCGGGCCAGAGAGATGATAGCAGAGGCGGAAAGTGCCTGCATTGTCTGGGGCCAGGCCAGGTTCAGTACCTGGCACCACAGAGGGCCCCCCCACACAACTACCGGGAGTGACCCTTGAGCACAGAGCCAGAAGTAAATCCTGAGGCTCTCTGGGTGTACCCCCAAGCACTTCCCCAAAATAAAAATAAGATAAAGAAAATGGTTGCGGTAGGACCAGAGATGTGACTCAAGCACGTAACAGATGCTTAGCATGTGCAAGGCACTGAGTTTCATTCCTGGCACTGCAAACCACTGCGGTCAGGTGTGGGCCCGCCCCTAAAATATTCTAAAATAGGGCTAAGGAGGAATGGAGCCATAGTACAGCAGGTGACATAGTACAGTTTGCCTTGTATGTGCCGACCAGGTTAGATCACTGATATCCCATTTGGTCCCCAAGCACCACCAGGAGTGATTCCTGAGTGCAGAGCCAGGAGTAAGCCCTGAACTCCTCTGCATATGACCCAAAAACAAACAAAAAATAGGGCACAAGAAGGATTCTTCCATTTTCCTTGGCCAGATGGCTGCCTAGAAGATACATTCCCTTCTTTGTTGCAGCTTAGTCTGACTCTGAGCAATGAGCTACACTCATGGAAGAAAAAAGCAACTTCCACTAAGCTTCACTCAAGAGGGGGCTGCCTGCTTCCTTGCTTTCCTCTCTCCTGCTGCTTGCTGGAACACACACTTGAGGGTTGGTGCTGTGCAGCCACCTTGGACCATGAGGTCACCTTGTCATAGAGGAAACAGGAGAGCCTCTGACTGGGCCTTGGGTTAAAGTGACTTAGTAAACTAGTACATGTCCCTCTGATTGAAGCTACTGCGCTTGGAGAATGATCAGCTCTGAGTCCAACTCTCATTACTAACAGGAGTTTGATGATGAACAACATCTGCTGCTTGAACCTCAGTATTCTCAAAGTGCTACAGAATGGGCTCAGGGGCCATTCCTTCCTCCAGTGCCAGAGTAAGAATCTCAGCAGGTGGGAACAGGGTCCCAAGCGACCTCTCTGCCAGCCCACCTGCCCTGCAGTAAGGACTCCTGGGCCCAAACCAGGTCTTGAATATCTGGAGAAGAAACTGAATTCTACTTTGAGTATAGCAAAGACAGTTGGAGATTCAGAGCCGGTAGCAAAGAGGGGCTGTCAAAAATGGAAAATCAAAGATGGAAAATCGGGAGGGGAGGGGAATCTCTCCAAACTGGCTTACGAGGATCCTGACCATTGACAGTCCAAGGACTTAGGTAAAGAGAAAGGGGCAACCAAGTGTCGGATCAGATGTCAGAAATGGGGGAAGGCCAGGGAGAAAATGCTCTGAATTCTCCAACTGTCTTTGCTATACTCATAGTTGAACTCAATTCTTCTCCCTATCACAAGGACTTAACAAAAATTTTCTTTCTACAACACCCAACAGTGCTCAGGTGTAGGATAACACTCTTTTGTCCTTCCTCAGATAGCTTAGGTTTGTCAGGTCACACCCATCTAAGGACACTGAACTTGTAAGCAATGTCCTTTCTGTGTGGACACAGGAAGACAGTTAATATTATGCTTTGTAACTTGGGAGTTGATTGACTCCGAATAATATTTACTCCTGGGCATCTGATTTCTTGACTCAGTTGCCCTTAGTTCCTAGCACCCCAAAAGCAGGGTCCTGACGAGGGACTGAATGGACCCAGGGCAAGCAGTGAGCTACCCTGGCATCGAAATGGGCCAGGCCAAAGAGCCACGATACTCAACTATAAGTTGAGGGCATGATCATGGACAAATGCTGTCATGATCCAAAAGTAACGACAAGACTAGGACCCTGCTGGAGCTAGGAAGATTAACCTGACCTGAGGACTGCGAAACGTATAGTGAGATGTTCTCAGGAAGAACCAAACTAAATTTATATCTCTTACTGTGCTCATACAGAATGACATTGCTAGAAATATTAGAAGTAGATTTATTACAACTATTTAAGTAGATTACTAACTGAAGGAAGAACACACCCTTGTTGGGATCCCACCCTTGGGTGGATCTCCTAGTAATCTGAAGTAATCTCTGTAGATGAGATTTTATCCTTGAGTTAATCTCCTGGAGGAGTGGTCTTACCTCTCTTTGTTGATTCGTCAGTATTCAACCCACCTTTATGTCACCGCCTTATGTGACTGCTATATAAACTAAGATGTAAGCTCGGAAAAGGGGTCAGAAGTGAGAGAGCTCGGGCTCCAGAGATCCAGAGTCAAAGCCAGAAGGAGAGAGCTTCCAAGACTGGGGCCCAGGAGAGAAGGAGGCAGAGAAAGACAGGAGTGAAGAGGATTGGAATAAACTACTATTGATATAGACCGGCCTGGCCCCCGTTTTTTCTTCCATCTACCCTTGGCCAACAGCCGTTCCGATCCAGGCCACACACAATGGCTCAAGAGCACCGAACGCAGGCGGTGAAACAGTGCCGTCCAGTGAGCCCGTGAACATAAACCTTCGGCGTGATAAGATTTTACACTCAGGGGCTACTACTCCTAACTCAGTGCTCCCAGCAGTGTTCAAAGGAACATGTCATATCTAGGATCAAACCTGAACTTCCTCCCTGCCAAGCCTGAGCTCCAGCCCATTGAGCTCTCTTGCCAACCCATAATTTGTCTTGTTTTCTTCTGCTTTTGTGGTTTTGTGTCATACCCAACTGCGCTGAGGGTTTATTCCCGGCTCTGTACTCACTCCTGGAGGGGGTTGGGTGCCTATAGAGGGTGCCTGGGGTCAAACCCGGGTCAGCCCTGTGCAAGGCAGCATCCTTACTCATAGTACTGTCTCTCTGGCCCTGCCATCATTTACATTTTTATGCTTGCTTGTTTTCTTTCTTTCTTTCTTTCTTTCTTTCTTTCCTTCTTTCTCTTTTCTCTCTTTTTCTTTTCTTCTTTTTTTTGGGTCTTTTTGGGTCACACCCAGCTATGCACAGGGGTTACTCCTGGCTCTGCACTCAGGAATTACTTCTGGTGGTGCTCAGGGGACCATATGGGATGCTGGGAATTGAATCAGGGTCAGCCACGTGCAAGGCAAACGCCCTATCCACTGTACTATCTCTCCAGCCCCCAATTCTTTTCTTTTTTATGGTGCCAGAGTCCTGAAACCAGGGCCTCACACACATAAGGCATGTGCTCTGCCACTGAGCTATATCCCAATCTCTTAATATGCACATACACATACACATATATGATCAACGGAGGCTCAGTAAACCCACTGATATTAACTATATAAATAGATATATTAAGGTGCTGGCTCCATTCCTGGCTCTAAGCTCAGGGGCCACACCTGGCAGTGCTTGAGGGACCATATTCAGTGTCAAACTACTATTGCAAAAAAAACAACAAAAAGAATATTCAACAACAACAACCACCACAACAAAATATCTTTGCAGAAGGAGCTTATTTAAGGCAAGTGCCTTAACTTCTGAACTTCTTATTTGGGTCCCCACCTCCCTCCAAATTGTTTGAGTAAGTCAAAGAGATTGTACAGGGGTTAAGGTGCTTGTTTGCCTTGAGTAAGGCCAATCTGGCACCCAATAGAGTCCCCCAACCCCCTTCAGGAGTGATCCCTGGAGCCGGAGTCATAGTACAAAGGGGAGGGCATTTGCCTTGCACGTGGCCAACCTGGCTTCGATCCCTGCCATCCCATATGGTCCCCCAAGCACTGCCAGGAGCCATTCCTGAGTGCAGAACCAGGAGTAACCCCTAAGCATCACAGAGCCTAACGCCCCCCCCCCAAAAAAAGGAGTCATCTCTGAGCACAGAGCTGGGAGTAAGCTATGACCACCACCGGGTGTGACACCAAAACTCCCCTACACACAACACAAAACAAAACTTTAAATTCTTTTGTGGGGGCCAGAGTGATAGCAGAGCGGGTTGATGCTTGTCTTACATGTGGCCAAGCCGGGCTCTATCCCCGGCACCCCATATGATTCCCTGAATCCACCAGGAGTGATCCCTGAGTGTAAAGCCAGAAGTAAGCCCTCAGCACTACTAGGTGTAGCCTCAAAACCAAATTTTAAAAAAATCAATCAAAAAAATTTTATATGCCCCACACAGAGGTGCTGGGTGAGGGTGATGGGGACATCTGAACATGGGTTGGCAACAGCATGTGGTATCTGGGATTGAACTCAGGGCCCTGAATATATTCTGCCCCTGGGCCTGCCCCTGGACCATGCCTGGCCGTGTCCAGCAGCATCAGAACAGCTTCTCTTTCCAACATCCTCACTGGTTCACCATTCTTCACAGACGTCAGGGGCTGGCTAACAGTAGGGACCCATGAGGCCTCACTGAGGCAAGCTCCCTCGTCTCCTGTTTCCTTGGGGTGCTGGGGAAGAATGGGGCTCCTCCAGGTGGCTGCCTGCCAGCACTGCTGAGCTGAACCGGCCTGTCAGAGCCTGTCTGCGGTCAGTTCCCACCAGGAACTGCTCGGGCAGAGAAGCGGCGAGCGCTCTGATCCCATTTTACAGCAGTGGGAAGTCTGGGAGGGGGGGACCCGGCCTGTCCCACAGCCCGCCCGGATGCCTTCTCAGAAGCCAGGAGCTGGGAGGAGGCTCTGATGTGGCCCAGGAGCTGGCAGACAGGCCCAGGCCAGGCTGGCATGGGGCAGGCAGGCAGGAGATGAGGCCTTGCACTGGCATCTCTGAGGAGTTCCCTGGCCACAGCCCGGGCTGGCCTGAGCCCCCTTCTCTTTTATGTGGGGTCTGGGGTGAGCGAAGAGATAAACCTGGAAAGGCTCAGGATTTACTCCTGGCTCAGGGCTCAGAGGTCCCTAAGGGATATTGAGGATTAGAACCCAAGTTAGCTGTGTGCAGGGCAAGTGCCTCCTTCCCTACTGAACTTTTTTTCTTTTCCTTTTTTTTTCTTTTTGGGTCACACCCAGCAATGTTCAGGGGTTACTCCTGGCTCTGCACTCAGGAATTACTCCTGGCAGTGCTCAGGGGACCATATGGGATGCTGGGAATTGATCCCAGGTTGCCGGGTTGGCCACATGCAAGGCAAATGCCCTATCCGCTGTGCTATCGCTCAGCCCCCCTACTGAACTTTCTCTCTAGTCCCAAAGACTGCCTCTTCCTGGTTGGAAGGGGGAGCACAGAGTCTAGACGAGCCCCTTTTTCAGCCACCCTGTCCCCAGCAAAGAGACAAAGAGGAGAGGAGCTCCCAAAGGGCTACAGAGGGTCAACAGGGAGGGAGGGGGGGCTGGTGCTAAGTACCCCAGTCTGGCACAAAGGCAGAAGGGGCAGGCCTGGAGGATGGGATGAGCCAGTGGATGTGGGGGTGCTCTACCAGAGTGGGAAATGTGGGGGGTAGGTCGGTAAGTCAGGGGTCAGTGCCCTGGGTCTGGAGGAAGGAGGGGACAGGCCCCACTGGAGGCCTTTGCAGACTCACAAATGGAACTGGGTAGGCCTGTCCTCAGGCAGAGGACTGAGAGCAGGCTGTGTGTGTTCAGGACCTCAGGCTGGATTCCCTGGTACCACATGGCTCCCCAGCACAGCGCCAGGAGAAGCCCCTGGGCACTGTCAGACATGATTCCCCAAAGCCAAAAACAAAAAAGAAAGAAAGGAAAAGAAAAAGGGGGGGGGAGAGATAGTACAGGGGTTAAGGCACTTTGCCTTAGGGTGCCGTCTCCTGAGCCCCACAGGAATGATCCCTGACCACCACCAGGGGTCACTCCTGAGCACAGAGCAAGGAGTGGGCCCAGAGACCCTCAGGCTGTGGCCCCCAAACCCAATAAACAAAGCAAAGAGAAAAGAAGGCCTGAAGAAACGGGATAGAGGGCCATTGGCAAGGGGGCATGTGGGGTAGGGACTCAGGTCTTGCAATGATGGGCGTTGATGGGGAACGGGGGAGGGGAGGATGTCAGGTTTCAAGTCCAAAGCAAATCAGAACAGTGATGAAGGAGGGAAATGGGGTCCTGGCTGAGGGGCTGGAGAGATCCCAGGCCCCCAAGAAATTCTTATCCTGGGCAACCCAGGGCGGACAGGAAAAGACCCTGGGCAGGATGCTGAGTTCTGGAACCCACGACTGGGGGGATTTGCTTTTGACAGTGTTGAGGGTGTGGGGCCCATGATGGGTTGCTTAGTGCCCCTAGCACTCTTCTTAAGGGGTTACCATGGTCCCATGAGAGGCACTGCAGGGATTTGGCTGGAGTCCTGGCCCCTCTCACATCCACAGTGGGGTGGTCCAGGAATGGACGCATCCCCGCAGTGGGCTCCCCCAACCCAATCACCCCATGTCAGGTGTTAAGATGGAAACAGAGAGGCATCTCACACACCCGGTTGACCAAGAACCGCCAGGAGGGGCGGGGTCCCCTGAACAGTCACTTAGGAACGCTCCGCTCCAAACAGGGGTCTGAAGGTGGAGCTGGGACAAAGTCTCGGGGAAGGCACGGCCCCTGAGTGGAAATCCCCAGAGGACCCCTCTGCTGGGCATCCAGGATGGTGCTGGAAGCTGATCCGGATTCTGACATGCAGTATCCTCAATGGGCCCCTGTGTGTGTGTGTGTGTGTGTGTGTGTGTGTGTGTGTGTGTGTGTGTGTGTAGGGGGGCGGGGAGGCAGGGCGCCCCAGACGTGGCCCAGAAACAGCAGGAGTCGGGCTGGAGTGGGTGGTGGCGCCTGGCTGCGGTCTGAGCCCGGGTCGGGTCCCGCTTACTGCTTCTGAGGTGGGTCCCGGACCCAGAGCGGCTGGACCCAGCGGGTCCCCAAGAAGGTCAAGACGCGGGGATGCGAGGGATGCGGTCCCGGATCTCGCCGGCAAAGATTGGGATGACCTAGTCGGGGAGTGAACTGGGCGGGTTCCGGCTGCAGTTAAAAATCTTGAACTCCGCGAGCCTCTACGGGGCTCTGGAGGGACTCCGGGGGAGGGGGGAAGGCAGGGAGTTGTGACCGCGGGGACAAGCCGCTGGGAGGGTTGCGGGCGGGCTGGGGGTCCCCGGTGCCCGCTGGCTCCCGAGTCGGGGCGGGGGTGCGCACGTACCGACGGTGGTGACCAGTGTGCTGGCGAAGAAGAGCGCCGAGACGAAGTCCCAGGCGGGGTCCGACGCGTTGGCGACCCCCGACGCGTTGGCGACCACGAGGCGCCCCAGCCGTCCGGCCGCCAGCACCCGCTCCACGAAGGCGTCCAGCGCCGGGGCCGTCACGCACGGGCTGTGCCGCAGCAGCTGCTCCCGCAGCGCGCCCAGCTCGGCGCGGAGTCGCGCTTCGTGCGGCCGCTCCAGCCACGCCAAGGCCAGCGCGCCCAGCACCAGGTACGCGGCGTAGGCGACCAGCGCCCCCGCCAGCAGCGCGCCCCGCCGCATGGCGCCCCCGAGCCCCGCCGCCCCGCTGACGTGGCCCCCGCCCCCGACGGTCCCGAGCCGAGTTTCAGTTCCGGAAGGGACCCGGTTGCGGCCACCAGCGCCCCGA
This sequence comes from Sorex fumeus, assembly GCF_029834395.1. Classification (NCBI taxonomy): domain Eukaryota; kingdom Metazoa; phylum Chordata; class Mammalia; order Eulipotyphla; family Soricidae; genus Sorex; species Sorex fumeus. Next base: position 19,800,548 of record NW_026606179.1, read on the forward strand.
AGAGGAAGGAAAGGAAAAAGGGGAGGGCGGGGGGGGGGGGGGGGCGGCGGTGGCGGGACGCCCCGCCCCCGGGAAACTGAGGCACGCCCCAACGCCAGGTGTTCGGACTCCGAGGGTGGAGCCCCGCGCTGTCCAGGAGGCCAAGTTGGAGGCAAAGTCTGGGGGGTCCTTCCCCCCTTTTCTGTGGCTGTGCTCTCGGCCTCCCCGGAGTTAGGTACCCGTCCGCCTCTTGCCCATCGCCGGACCCACGCTCCCCACTTCCCGGCCCGGCAGCTGAACCGCATCCCGCCGCGGGGGCGGGGGACCGAGCCGGCAAACCAGTTCCCGAGGCCTGAGCCGAGCCGCGCGCCGGAGTGGGGGTGTGTCCACGGGAGGGGGCGTCTCAGTCACAGCCGGGGACCCCTCCCCCGGGGCCGCGTGTCCCCCCTGGACATTCTCAGGCAGCGCCACTCCGCTCTCGAGCACCCACTTTCTGCCCTGCTGGAGACACTGCAAGTGACCAAGACAGCTGTTGTCAGACCGCTCAGGGCAGGAACAGGGAAGCCGGGAGGACAGTGGCACCCCAGGGAATTCGAGGGAGTCTCAAGCAGGAAACTGATGCAGCTGGAGGGAGGAGGGGTTTCCAGAAGCTTCCAAGGAAGGGATATCTGCGCTGACCCATCAAAGACGAGTCCGGGTTTCTCTTAAAAGAACCACAGAAAGGGGGCCAGAGCCAAAGAGTGCAGCAAACAGGGGTGCATGTCTTGCATAGCATATAGCCCCTGGGTTTGATCCCAGCACCTCATATAGGTCCCCTGAACCCGGCCAGGAGTAATCCCCATGTCCTGAGCATTTCCGGATGTGACTAAAAATAATAATAGGGGTTGGAGCCATAGCACAGCGGGTAGGGCTTTTGCCTTGCACGCGGCTAACCCAGGTTTGATTCTCAGCATGCCATATGGTCCCCCAGGCACCGCCAGGAGTAATTCCTGAGTGCAGAGCCAGAAGTAACCCCTAAGCATCGCTGGGAGTGACCCAAAATGCAAAATAATAATAATAATCAATAATTAAGTAATAATAATAATAATGGGGCTGGAGAGGATAGGGCGTTTGTCTTGCATGCAGCTGACCAGGGTTCAATTCCCAGCATCCCGTATGGTCCCCTGAGCACCGCCAGGAGTAATTCCAAGTGCAAAGCCAGAGGTAAACCCTGTGCATCGCTGGGTATGACCCAAAAAGAAAAAAACTAATAATATTAATTCAGTGGGTGGGGCACTTACCTTGCATGCAGAACTGGGTATAATATCTGACATCCCATATGGCCTCCTGAACACTGCCAGGAATAACCTCTTAGTGCAGTGTCAAGTGACCCCGTAGCATCACTGGATGTGGTCCCCCCAAAAAATAAAGAATAAAGAACCATGAGTCCTTTATTTAAGAGGGGCGGTTCCTTCCTGTCCCTGTACATTCCTCTACCTTCATCCCTACTTCCCACCAGCAGCCCAAATCTGACTAGCAGAAGCATGATCCTGACCCCAACCCCAGGTGCTTCTATTTGAAATACTGCAGTTCTCCATTTGACACCCCGCAAGAAGATAATACAGATAGTAAATGTAGCTCCTGGAGACCAAAGATTTACAGTCTCCAAAGGTTTTATGCCCACCAATGGCTTGTAGTAAATGCTTAATCCTTCCTAGATTATTCCCATTAAGCAGAGAAGAGAGTTGAGGCTCAAAAAAAAAAAAAAAGCAGTGACGGGGCTGGAGTGATAGCACAGCGAGTAGGGTGTTTTCCTTGCACGCGGCTGACCCGGGTTTGATTCCCAGAATCCCATATGGTTCCCTGAGCACTGCCAGGAATAATTCCTTTTTAAAAAAAATAATTTTATTTATTGAATCACTGTGAGAGCAGTTACAAGTTTTTGGGTTTAAGTCTCGGTCATACAATGAAACACCTGTATCTTCACCAGTGCCCATTTTCCACCACCAAAAACCCAGTATGCCCCCATCTCACACCTTCCCCCTACCTGTGGGGCAGATCATTTCCACATTATTCTCTCTCTACTTGATTACATTCAATATTTTGACACCAGACCCACCATTGTTATTTGGGATTTTACCCCAACACTCAGGTCTGCTGAAAAGGCAACAGTAGACAAGTTATTTTCTATTGCTGGTTATAAATAACACATAATGTCGTGTGGTTGCAGCAGTGGCCACGCGATTTTGAAATTCTGAAATTTTAACAATTAAATCTGGAGAGATTTCTGCCCAAACCTGCTGGGTTCCGATGTTTGTTCCTGAGTCTCTGGGATCATGGTTGTTAAGCTGCTTGATCAGGAGCCAGAAAGGTTGTTAGTGGGCAGCGTTTTGGGGTCTTGTTGGGATGGGGAGGAAAGGGCCAGCTCCACCCCCGCCCCATGAGGCCCCGCGTGTCTCATCACTGAGGGCCCAATCCTGACTGTTAAATGGCCTCTGGAGGATGGTGTCCACCGAGCCTCCTAGAGGGAGCAGGCAGAGGGACAGCACCCTTTCCCCCCTGGAATGGCCCGGCAACAGTAACCTACTGCGGGGTCCAGATGCATTTCTGCCAAAAGCCACTGGGTTCCGAGATTTGTTTCTGAGTCACCAGGAGTTATTCCTGAGTCAGAGCCAGAAGTAACCCCTATGCATCGCCGGGTGTCACCCAAAAAGCAAAAAAAAAAAAAAAAAAGCAATGGGATGTGGAGATGTCTCAAAGGGTTGAAGAGAGAGCTCCAGGCTCCAGGTTCCATCCCTGGAGCTTCTAGGTCCTCAGACACCGATGGGCGTAACCCCCAGAGCACCAAGCCAGCATCACTGGGTGTGGCCTCCATAGAAACACATAAGGCACAGACAGCAGCATATATGACCAGAAATGAACATGAGGTCAGCAGGATGTCAGAATACTCGCTTTATTAATTAACAACAGTGAAAAGTCACAAGGAACAGGGGCGAACCCCAGGGACAGCTTAAAGCAGATGTGCATCTTTCCTCTGCATTTTCCTTTGTCACAGAACAGGGCTGCCAGTGAGCAGGACTCAGCACTGAGCCCGGAGAAAACCAAGTCCTCAGAGGAGGAAAGAAAAGCCACAGTAGCGGGGGCTCTGTGGACACCCTTCCGGAGTGATATCGCTGCCTGGGAGTCACTTCCACCATATCTTGGCCAGAGATAACTAGAGGGGAGGGAGGGACAGCAAAGAGGAGGCTAAAAGGGGGGAGAGAAAAGGGGAAACTGAGGGACAGAGAGCAGAACCTAATCAAGTTTCATTTGCTGGACCTCCCTGGCAGGCACGCTGGCGGGTGGGTTTTTTCGCACAGGTGAAGCCAAACCACAAGGTCAGGGGATTTCTATGAATTTCTGGGGAAATGTCTGAAAAAGGGTTTTTCTCAGACACCTGTGTTTTTTCCACCTCTTTTGGGTGCTTTTTTTTTTCTCATGCTAATATTCACTTTCATACCTAAGGTCTTCAAAAATTGTATACGTGTTGGACTTCATCCAAGTGCTATTTTTTTTTTTCTTTTTGAGTCACACCCCGCGATGTGCAGGGCTTACTCCTGGCTTTGCACTCAGGAATCACTCCTGGCAGTACTCAGGGGACCGACCATATTGGGATGCTGGGAATCCAACCTGGGTCGGCCGCGTGCAAGGCAAACGCCCTACCCGCTGTGCTATTGCTCCAGCCCCCAAGTGCTATTTTTTTAATGTTAATTTTTTGGGGGAAAGGACCACACCCGGCGCTGTTCCGGAGTTAACTCCTGGCTCTGCACTCAGGAATTACTCCCGACGGTGCACCGGGGAAATCATAAAGAATAGCAGGGATTAAACCGGGGCGGCCGCATGCAAGGCCAGCACCCTCCCCGCTGTACTCTCTCTCCAGCCCCCCTAACTGGCGCTATTTAGCCCCTCAGGAAAGCAGCGGGACCTCTCCTTAGGGAAGGAAGCCACGCCTTCCCGTGGCTACCGAGGACTCCCGATCGAACTGAACAGCTGCCGACCTAGGACTTCATTTCCCATCGACCCCTTCGCTCGCCACCTACGTTTCCCACCAGGCATGACAGCGCTGATTCCGAGAGTAGCTCCCGGCGCCGCCCTCCCGGCCCTCGGCTCGGGACTCCGGCAATCACCGACCTCCTCCCGCCCCCGCTCTTAGGCCCCGCCGACTGGTCTAGGCCCCCGCGGAAGGCGTGGCCTCAGCGCGATCGCGGCGCCCATTGGCTGGAGTATCACCGGAGGGGCGTGGCTACGGGAGCCGGGCGGGCACATTTCGAACCGCGGCTGGGCGGCGGCGGCGGCGGCGGCGGCCGGGGTAGCAGGGAACGATGCATTCGGCGGGCGCGGCGGCGGCGGGGACTCCCCGGCAGCGTAAGTGGCGTACGTGGCCGACCCCGGAGAGCGGGCGGGTGGGGGCGTGGCGGGACCTGCCGCGGCGGTTGGCGTGGTCGTCGCAGGTCGGAGGTCAGGAGGTCAGGTATCTGGAGACTTTTGAGGTGTGCGCTAGGATGCCGGGGCCGGGTAGGTGGCGCGCTGGGGTCCGTTCATTGTCTTATTTTGACTTTTTGGGGAGGGGGTCGGGATGGGAGATGCTGATGATCGAACCCGGGAACTCCTACATACGAAGTATGTGCTCTGCCAGTGAGCTGCATCCCAGGGTGCACGATTCTTCCTTTTTTGGGGGGAATTTTTAACCAAACACCCTCCCCCCCCAACAACTTTGGCAGAATATAGTGTGATATGCAGGGAAAAAAAAAAGACTTTCTGCAGCCTACTCTCAGCCCTTTGCTTACCAGCTGTCGGCCACACTCAGTTCCAGAGTTAGCGGCCCTGCTCCGATGGGGGGAGAGACGCCACCCCTTCCCTCCCCCATTCCACCCCACTAAAACTTGGAACCTGATCTCATGTTCCTGTTTCTATGACTTTGCCTCTCCTTAAGTTTCCTTCTCATCTCGGGAGTGTGGGACTGTCCCATTAATGGGTCAAATAAAACACTTGGGTAGTCCAACCAGCAGCATAGCCTTGGTTCCTGTTAACTCAGAGCACTGGATTGTTTGGCCAGACACTCAGGTAGGTGGCCAATGAGGCAGCATGATAATTTGGGGCATAATCAGAAGCTGGAAAGAGAATAATCTGGGATGTAGCTGGGGCTTGAGAAGCCTCCCAGTGGAAGGAGAGCACAGTGGACACACCTCCCTTCTCTGCCTTAAAAAGGTGTCCTACTGAGGGCCGGAGAACATTTGGAATGGGTTCTCATCACCACATGTCCCCAATTTCAGAGCCCGGAGTAAACCCTTGAACACCACCGACTGTGTCTCAACAGCGAAAAAATAATAATAAAAATTTTAATTTGTAGGGCTGGAGAGATAGTACAGTGGGTGGGGCACTTGCCCTGCACATGGCCAACCTAGGTTTGATCCCCGGCATCCCATATGGTTCCCAAGCACTGCCAGGAATAATTCCTGAGTTGCACAGCCAGAAGTATCCCCAGAGTATCGCCAGTGGTAGTCTAAAAGACCAAATTAAAAAAAAATTTAATTTATTTTGGGGTCACCTTCGATGGTACTCAGTTCGTATTCCTGGTTCTGTGCTCAGGGATTATTACTAGTAGTGCTAGGGAGACTAAAGGGAGGTGCTGAGGGTTGAACTCAGGAACCCAGAGGAAGCACCTAGTTCACTGTAGTATTTCTCCATCCCCTTAAAAAAAATTTGGGGGATGGGGTCACACCTGGTGATGCTCAGGGCCTACTCCTGCCTGTGGGTTGAGCCTGGGTCGATCGCATGCAAGGCAAGTGCCTTCCCCACTGTACTGTCTCTCTGTCCCCTCTTAAAAATTTTTGATGGGGCCAGAGCAATGGTACAGTGGGTAAGGCCGGCCTAGCTTCAACCCCCGGCATCCCATATGGTCCCCTGTGCACCACCAGGATTAATTCCTGAATGCAGAGCCAGGAGTAACCCCTGAGCACCGCTGGGTGTGACCCAAAAAGCAAAAAAAAAAAAAAAAAAAATTAAAAAGTTCCCTACCCATCATACATCATACCAGTGGACGATGCAGGGAAGACCATACCAGTGGACGATGCAGGGAAGACCACCCTGGTTTCTGTCTTTTCAAGCCACACCCTGTTGTGTTCAGGGCTTACTCCTGGCTCTTACTCGGATCACTCAGGCAGGCTTGGGGATAAAACCCAGATCAACTGCAGGCAAGACAGATGCCTTCCCCACTGTCCTGTAGCTCCGGCACCTGGCTTCTCTCTTGATGGAGCTCCCAGGACACAGTTTGACTTTCCTCACCCAGGGGAGCCAGGGTATTGGGGGAGTGGGCACAGGTGAACATCCTGGGAGTGCTGGGCTGAGCCATAGCACAGAGGGTCGACATTTGCCTTGATCCCTTTCATCACACATGGTCCCTGAGCCCCCCTCAGGAGTGATCCCTGAGCACAGCCTGGAGTAAAGCCTTGAGCAGTTGGGTGTGGCCCAAAAATTTTTAAAAAAGAAGGAAAAGAAAATTGTGTGAGCAGTTTGGGCTGGGATGGAGGTGTGTGCGAGTCAGTCCTGGTGCCCTAGTAGAGGTACATGTGTCAGTGAAGGATTTTCTCCAGAAGATTTGTGGTGAGAGGGAGGAAAAACCTCAGAAGCTGGGGCCTTGTAAATTAGTAGGTGAGTGGAGATATACTTAGACATGGCGCTGTGTGCTCGGAGGGGACGGGGCCTGGAGAGGGTTAGCAGTGAGGTGGAGGATTCGGATCGTGGGTCTGACCCAGGTGTGGGCCCGGTGAGTGCCCACTGGGGGCCACAAGGGGAGGTGTGCCCAGGCAGTGAGGCTGCATGTTCAAAGGCCTGCATGGGTGCAGCGTGGGCAGGGGAAAGGAGGAGGCTGGCTACTGTGGCTGGGGTACCCGGAGCCCGAAGGGGGTGGTGAGGGCTTAGGAAGAATTTATATTTCATTCTCAGCCCAGTGGGTACTGATTTTTACTTTTTTGCTTTTTGGGTCACACCCAGCGATACACAGGGATTACTCCTGGCTCATGCACTCAGGAATTACTCCTGGTGGTGCTCGGGGGACCATGTGGGATGCTGGGAATCGAACCCGGGTCAGCCATGTGCAAGGCAAATGCCCTACCCGCTGTGCTATCACTCCAGCCCTTGGGTACTGATTTTTAGGCCAAGGAGATGGCACATTCTCTTTTGCATTTAGAAAGGCAACTCCAGGATGGGGCCCCGGGGAATACCCGCAAAATCACAAAATTATCAAGACAGCCTGGCTGCCAGCTGGAGGGGAGGCTGGGCCGAGACTGGACGGAGGGACCCGGTCCGTGCGCTGGGACATCCAGGACAGTGCCAGAGGGAGGCAGAGAACGCTGAGAGGCGGCGGGACAGGTTGGTTGGGTATGGACAGAAGCAGGTTCCGACACTGAGGAAGGGCCCCGGGGCCACCTGAGCAAGTGTCTGGAACTGGTCTGCAGCCTGGAGGGAAGTGGTGGCTGGCGATGGGGCCCCGGGCACCCCTCTCCACGTGGTGGGGTGAGAGAGCCTGAGGGGAGAGAAGCCTGGGCAGGGGTAGAAGTCTGGGTCCCACGGTTCAGGGAGCTGGAAACCAGGCTCGAAGCCTGATCAGCAGCTCAGCGAAGACGGAGGGTTGGTCTGGGTCTTTGCAATCCTCAGCACCCCCACTGCGGAGCTCCAGCAGGAAAGAGAAAATGGGTCTAGTGGCAGCCAGGACCTGGGAGATGGCAGTTGCTGGTGGGGATGCGGAAGGCGGCAGCCTCAGGGGCTGCTCTTGGTGAGAGCCGAAAGACATTGGGGAAACTGCTGAGCTGAACCCCGAGTACCAAGGACTGAGGGTGGCAGGGAAGGGAGGCTCCCTCCAAAGGGCTTTTAGTTTATTTTGGGGCCACAACTGGTGGTACCCAGGGTTCCTCCTGGCAGGGCTTCAGGGCCCTATGGGGTCCAGGAGATTGAAGACAACCTCCTAACCCTCCACCCCCCCCACCCCCACTGTACTTTTTGTCTCTCTGACCCACCCCAGAGCTTTTAGAAGGCTGGGCCTCCTGAGTGTGCGTCTAGATCACAACTGGTTGGCAGCAAGAATGGGGGGAGGGGCTAGTGGTGAGAATAGGAAACAAAGATTGATGACTGTTAACACGTCCTCTGGAGAGGGGCTGTTGACCGACTTTCTCCAGAGAAAACTGAGGTGACTGGGGCTAGGGAGATAGTATAGCTGGGAAGGAGGGCGTTTGCTTTGCATGTGGCCAGCTCAAGTTCAATCCTTAGCACCCCATAGGATCTCTTAAGCCCCACCAGAAATGATCCCTGAGCACAGAGCAACAATAAGCCTTGAGCACCACCGGGTGCGGTCCTCAACCCCCCACCCCTGCACACACACAAAATCAGGTCTCATTGGCCTTGCCACATGGGCTGGGGACATGACTCAAAAGGGCTGGAACACATGCTTTGCGTGTTACATCATTATTTTTAGTTTTTGGTCACACTGGGTGATGCTCAGGGCTCGTTCCTGGGCTCTGCGCTCAGGGGTCACTCCTGGCAGGGCTCAGGGGATTGTATCAGGCAACAGGGATTGAACCCGGCCTGGCTGTGGACAAGGCAAGCGCCCTGCCAGCTGCACTGTCTCTCCAACCCCCTCCATGCTTGGCATGTGGGAGCTGTGGGTTTGATTCCCAGCAACAGATGGCCCCCCAAGCACCACCGGGAGCGACCCCCAAGCACTGCCGGGTGTGCTCCCCTGAAACAAGAGATAAAGAAAATTTATCTCTGATTGATTCCTCCATCCCCCGCCCTTCGTAATCCTACCATCCTGTTGCCTGTGCTTGGCAGAGCCTGGCATGGGACGAGCTCAGCAGAGTTCAGGAGCTGCAAGACTTCTCGGTCAGGGACTGGGGTGACAGCACAGTGGGTAAGACATTTGCCTTACGTGCACGCAGCTGACCTGGGTCTGATCCCCGGAATTCCATATGGTCCCCTGAGCACAGCATGGAGTGATCCCTTACCACAGAGCCAGGAGTAACTCCTGAATATTCTGAGCATTGTGGGGGGTGGGGTCACACCCAAAAAACAAAAAAGACTTCTTGGTCCTGAGCAGTGGCCTAGGGCAGAGTCCCTCCCCGGCCCCCTTCATCTTGGTCTCCCACCTGAACCAGCTTAACAGCCTCCCCCATGTCTCCCTGTCCCCGCTTGGTCACATCCCAACCCCTGCCCCTCATTTGTTCCCAGAGGGAACTTTTGAAAACCTTTGAGACCTGCCTTATACCTGTGCAATACTTTGGACATGGGCCTTAGTCACTTTGATTGCCAGAGAGATCCCTGAGCACAGAGCCAGGAGTAAGCCCTGAGCACTTCCAGTTGTGGAGCCCCCACCAAATAGAGCACAGTGAGGGGTTTGTTATGGCAGTATTTATCAGGCTGACCTGGTTGGACTCTTGCTCTGTCCCACACTCCTTTGGCCCTCCCTTAGCTTCTCTGGGCCTCAGTTTCCATATCTGTAGAATGGCTAAGGATTTTATCAAGCGCCTACCTTTTTTTATTTTTTTGCTTTTTGGGGTCACACCCGGTGATGCATAGGGGTTACTCCTGGCTCTGCACTCAGGAGTTACTCCTGGCGATGCTCAGGGGACCATATGGGATGCTGGGAATCGAACCCGGGTCAACCGCGAGCAAGGCAAACGCCCTACCCGCTGTGCTATTACTCCAGCCCCATCAAGCGCCTACTCTGATCGTAGTCTAGGATGTAGGGGTTTGGCTGGGAACAAGGCAAAGGTTCCCCACAGTGGGGCCTGCTGCTGGGGGGGACCGAGACCGTGGGTCTTTAGCACGCAGAGGGAATGCCCCTTTGTCCTCCGGGTGGGTGGCTACTGAGCCCCGCTAGACAGCCCTGAGGCCTTCGAGTCAGTGCCCTGGGGACAGGCCCCTCTCCACTGCCTGAGCAGCGAGTCACCACCCCTCTTTTCCTCTGCAGCCTCCAAGCGGAGGACCCCTGTGTCTCAGCCGGGCATGACGGACCCCCACCAGCTGTTTGATGACACGAGTGCAGCCCAGAGCCGGGGCTATGGGGCGCAGCGGGTGGCCGGTGGCATGGGCTACCCGGCGGCCTCCACGTCACCCCAGGCCGCCTTCCTGACGGACCCGATGTCCAACATGGCGATGGCCTATGGGAGCACCCTGGCTGCGCAGGGCAAGGAGCTCATGGACAAGAACGTGAGTGGGTCAGGGCAGGGGGAGCACTGTGCAGGGGGTATGGGAGGTGGGGGGTATGGGAGGTGGGGAGGAGAACCCTGGTGGGCGACAGGAGGTGGGGGGCTCCAGGCTTGAGCTCTGTCTCTCCAGATTGACCGCTTCATCCCCGTCACCAAGCTCAAGTATTACTTTGCCGTGGACACCATGTACGTGGGCCGGAAGCTGGGCCTGCTCGTCTTTCCCTACCTGCACCAGGTCAGCACTGGCCCCTGAGGGTGTGCAGTGAGTGAGAGTGACAGCCCTGGACAGGGTCAGCAAGGGCGGGAGGAGCCCGGCTCTGAGACTCCGGCCTGTTCCCCAACTGTCCCCACAGGACTGGGAGGTGCAGTACCAGCAGGACACACCCGTTGCCCCCCGCTTTGACGTCAACGCTCCCGACCTCTACATTCCAGGTTTTCAGCAGCCCCCCTCCCACCCTCTGACCCCCAATCATGGGCCTGTCTGGTACTCAGGTGCCACACTGCCCTCCCCTGACCCATCCTTCCACCCCACAGCTATGGCCTTCATCACCTACATCCTGGTGGCTGGTCTTGCGCTGGGGACCCAAGACAGGTAAGAGAGGCCTGGAGTGGGCAGAGGAGGGCATCTGGGAGAGTTGGGCCCTGGGGTCCCCTCACCTCTTCCCTGTCTCCCACCTTGGGCCCCAACCCCAGGCCCTGCGTGTCTGACTCACCTCATCCGCAGTTCCATCCTCATCTTTGATGTCTCCTAACTGCCCTGCCCCCTTCAGAGCAGCATGGAGAGTCTCATTTAGAAGGGGGTCTGGCCCTGGTCCAGCTGCTCAGAAACTGCCCCAGCCCCCACGGCCCCTAGTGCACTAAGTCTCCTTAACCCAACTTGCGCTCCAGCCACCCCTCTGCTCCCCGCTCTGTCCTCTTTCCTCGCTGCCCCTGGGCCTTTGCACATGCACCTCTCAGGCCGGGTGTACATGGCATTTCTAACCAGCTGCTCCCAGTGTCTGCAATCGCACCTTACTCTCTACCCCTCCACTCTTCTTCCTCATCCTGTCCATTTCCTTGGTGGCCTGGAAAGCAGGTGCCACTGGGGCTCAGTGATGAGCTGTCAAGGTTCCCTGGCCTGCTCCCCTCCCAGCCACCAGCCTTAGCTCACTTGATCCCCCTTCCCAACTGACCCAGGTACCTCCCAGCTTTCCCAGAGCCCCCCCATGCGCTCCCCACCCTGGCCTTCTGGGGGCTAGGTCACCCTTCTTTCCTTCTCAGGAGGGGCCCTCCTGGGGACAAGTCCCAGACCCACCTTGGTCCCAGCACTACTCCCCCACATCCACACAGGGCTTTCCCAGGGCCAGAGCGGCTCAGGGAGGCCCTGACCTCGGTGACCTGTGATGCATCTTGGGGGCCGGCAGGTTCTCCCCAGATATCTTGGGGCTTCAGGCGAGCTCGGCCTTGGCCTGGCTCACCCTGGAGGTGCTGGCCATCCTGCTCAGCCTCTACCTGGTCACAGCCAACACCGACCTCACCACCATCGACCTGGTGGCTTTCTTGGGCTACAAGTATGTTGGGTGAGTACTCCCGTGCCCCCTCCCACTGCCCCCACAAGCCCCCCTCCAGCCGCCTCTCCCTCTGACCCGCCCCAACTGCCCACAGGATGATCGGCGGGGTCCTCATGGGCCTGCTCTTTGGGAAGATAGGCTACTACTTGGTGCTGGGCTGGTGCTGTGTGTCGATCTTCGTGTTCATGGTGAGCTGGCACTCGGAAAGAGGGGACCCGGGCGGACTTGAGGGGCCCCAGAAATGTCTGAGCTCAGGTCTGAGCCCCATTGCTGAAGGAACCCTGGTGGCTAACCCAGTCTGAGTAAGGGTGAGGAGGGCTTACTGGAAACAGGAGAGAGGGGTGTCAAAGCTGGATCTGGGTGCTGGAGTTACAGTACAGTGGGTGGGGAGCTGGTCTTGCATGTGGCCAACCTAGCTTGATCCCACTGTCCCATATGGTCCACTGAGCACTGCCAGGAGTAACCCCTGAGCATTGCCAGGTGTGGCCCAAGAAACAAAAAAAGCTGGGGTCTGAAGGAAAAAGGCCAGCAGGCCATGGGGTGGGATGGGAGGGCCCTCAGGGACATCCCACTCGCTTTTACACAGTGGGAAACCCTGTTCCTGCCAGGATTTCTGGTCAGATGACAAAAGGTTCAGCAGTCCTTCCCCACCCCCCACTCCAAAAGGAGCTGCTGGTCCAGAGCATTTGGGTTGAGTGGCTCCTGGGCAAATCCCTTGCTCTTATGAAACCGATTTCCTTCTGTAAAATGGGGGTGATCGCTGCACCTCTGGGTCCTGGAGGGCTCAGTGGGAGCAGGACTGAGTTGCTCAGAACATAAATGGCCAGAGCTGACCCTCAAGACAGGCTTTGACTTTCGATGTCATCGTTTAGGGCTTCTTTAAAAGCCTTTCTGGCTCCATCCCAGTGGTCCCTGCTGTGCAGAGGTAGAGTGCCGTGCCTCACCACCACACCCTCAAAATCACGTCTCCTTGGCCACCATAGTCACATACATACACCCCAGCAGGATCGTAGTCAGCGACAAGAAGGAAGGTCCCCACACACCGCTGAGGGGCCACCCCTGGCACTTTCCCACGACTCTTGGAGGGGCAAGCCCTAGGCCTGTTGGGAGACTGGGTTACCAGGGCCCAGCAGGAGCCCACCTGCGGTGGGGGAGAGGAACTGGAGGTGACAGAGGGGCAGGGACCCCTGGGGACAGGAGGCAGCACCAAGGCCAAGGGGCAGGGATTGGGAAGGAGGGAGCTCTCCAAGCGCCCCGCTGGCTGACCCCCACCCCTTCGCGCCGCAGATCCGGACACTGCGCCTAAAGATCCTGGCGGAAGCTGCGGCCGAAGGCGTCCCGGTGCGGGGCGCACGAAACCAACTGCGCATGTACCTGACCATGGCGGTGGCCGCGGCGCAGCCTCTGCTCATGTACTGGCTCACCTTCCACCTGGTTCGCTGAGGGCCCGCCCGGGCCCGCCCCCACCTCGCGGCCCCGCCCCCAGCGGACCAGGCTCCGCCCCCGCCGGCCCCGGTCCCGCCCCCGCCGCGCGGCCCCAGCTTCAGAAACACAATAAACGTTGAAGCGCTCGGCCCAGGCGGGGTCTTTCCTTGGCGACGGCGGCGGCGCGGGGCGGCCAGCAGGGGGCGGCCGGGGACCGGGAAGGGCCTCCCCACCGCAGGAGCTCGGAACGGTCGGGCCCGAGGGAGGGCGAAGGCGAGGGTTTATTTAATGAGCCCCGCCTGAGCCCGGTCAGTGGGGGGCCCGCTTGTCCTTTCCCTTCTTCTCCTTCTTCTTTTTCACTTTGGGCTTCTGGGCGTGCTGCGAGCCGTCGGCAGCCTGGGGCGGGGGAGAGGGGGAGGAGCCCAGTGAGTGTGCGCCCGGGTTCCGGGGGCACCGCCCGGGCCGCACGGCGGGGGTCGGCGCGGGGACGCGTACCTTCGTCTCCTTCTCCGAGTCGCTGGAGCTGCTGCTGCTGCTGCTGGAGTCGGAGCTGCCGTGGCCGTGGCCGTGGCCGTGGCCGTGCTGGGTGGACGGAGACAGTGAGGCCCGGCCCTTCGTGGCCCCCACGAAACGCAACCCCACCCCTCCGCCCTCCACTTTCCCGTGACTAACCTGAGCTTTGGGGGGCCCATGCTTGGGGGCGCCCGGGCCTCCGGCCCCCTGGGGCTTCTTGGGATGGGGCTCCAGGGCTGCGGAGAGAGGTCGGGTGGGTACCTGCGCAGCAGTGCCCACGGAGAGCTGCCCGATCTCGCGTCTGACCGCGCACCTCAACCCTCCCGTCCTCGGAGCTTACCTGCCGCCAGGTCAAACTCCATGGCAGTGGGAGCAGGCGTGAGTGCAGTCCGAGGGTCGCGGGTCGCAGGTCGCAGGGAGCGGGGCGGAGCTGCACCTGGCGCCGGGCGCACCTGCCCCAGCCCAGAGTCTTGGGCTGTGAGTCACCGCCGCGCCCGGCTGCTCCCTGGGAAGTGAGGGGCTGGGCGTGGGGGTTCCCGGCCGCTGCAGACTTCTGGGGAGGGGCGAGGGCTGTCGTTAGCCCTCCCGCCCGCACCTCAAAGGGCCAGGCTCCCACTTTTTTTTTTTTTTTTTGCTTTTTTGGGTCACACCTGGAGATGCACAGGGGTTCCTCCTGGCTCTGTACTCAGGGATCACTCCTGGCGGTGCTCAGGGGACCATATGGGATGCTGGGGATTGAACCCGAGTCGGCCTCGTGCTAGGCAAACGCCCTACCCGCTGTATCGCTCCAGCCCGCCAGGCGCCCACCTTTAAAGAAATTAGGCGGTGCCCTTGTGCCCTGCGGTCCCCCAGTCCAGCTTCGCAGTGTTAACTCGCATTGCAGGCTGGGTCAGGGGCAGCGTCCGGGGCCGCGGGGCCGAGGACCCAAGCTCAGATGTAACTCTTAGTGCTGCTGACTTGGTGGACGCGGCTGGTCCACCTGTAACCGCCTCCGTTTTTCACCTATGACAGCTTCGCGTGGGGTGAAGGGACAGGCTATAGGAATTTGTTTCCTAGGATTGGCTGGCTCAGAATGAGCGTTTGTGAAACGGAGTTGTTCAAAGGAAAAGTAGGCATTGTTACTATTCCTACTCTCTTGTTAATATAGTCACTGTTCCTATTACATAGTTAATATTGTCACCATTCCTGTTACATTGTTAACATCGTTACTTTTTAAAACGCAGAAGACCTTTGTCTTTTCATTCCCTTTTGGGGTCACACCCTGTGGTTCTCAGGGGTGAACTGGGAGGTCTGTCCTTGGGGAGCTGCAGGGTTGGGGGTTGAAGTGGAACTTTGCATGTTGAGCAATCTCTCTGGGCGGAAAGTAAAAGTTTTATTTAGGATAGGACAGAAGAGGGGACTCCATAAAGCGAAAGAAAGGAATGAAATACTCTGGTTGGGATGCAGACCATTCTAGAATGGGATGGCTGTGACTGGATTTTTGTCGTTTCCAAGGGTGAAGGGCGGAATCTCACACCCAGTGGTGCTCAAGCGTGACCTCTGGTGGTGCCCTGGATGAACTGTGGTACGCAGCGTGCAACGTCAGCGCTCCTGCATTACCTCCAATAGACACTGCAAATTACTGTTTCGCAAATGAAAAAATCAAAACCCAGGGACCAATAGTCGTAAAAATTGAGGAGCCCATGTGACACAGGCCAGAACTCACTGGCATGCCTGGCTGTGAGCTCCAATCCAAGGCCAAACCTTCTGGGGGAGACTCAAAAAGGCACGGGGGCGGGGCGTTGGTGGGAAGAGAATAGTAAGGAAAGCACTTGCCTTACTGTAGTGAGTAAAGCACTGGGCAACCCGTGTTCAGTCCTGAGCAATCAGGTGTGGCCCCAAAACAAAAACCACACACACAAGAATGTTGTTGGCAGAGTGGCAGCAGAGCAGAGCCCAGCTGGAGTGAGCCTGTAGGGCAGCAGAAAGGCAGGAGGTGAGGGGCTGGGGGTGCGGGGAGCCATAGGGACGCCTGCCCAGAGCGAGCCTGCACCCAGGTTTGTTCCCCCACCTCCCAATCAATCATTCACAGGGTGAGTTTCCCAGGGCGGGGTGATTGAGCTGGAGCTCCCTCATTGAGGGCCCCTGACCCAGTGCTGGACAAGAGTGTAGGTTAAAGAGAGTGACCATACTGGCTCTGTCCACTTACAAAACACACCTCCCTCCACCTCCCCAGCTCTGGACAAGTAAGTGGGCCCAGTGCAGCCCCCTTTCCTCCTCTGTGAAATTGAAAACTTACCTCATCAGGAGAGCCTGCCTAGCATGAGGCAAGTACATGTTCTGAAGTGTTAGGTTTGATGGGTCGGAGAGATAATACTTTCCATGCACAGTGCCAACCCAGGTTCAATCCCCAGCACCTGGATATGCGTCCTGCCAGAAGTGATCCCTGATAAGAGCCAGGATTAAACTCTGAGCACCACAGGCTGTGCACCTCCCCAAATATATTTTGGTGGGGCAGAGCTTAATGAGCTGAGCACAAGCACCCGTGGGGTACCCGGGGGTGTGTGCAGTCTGCTGTCGGACTACCTCTGGTCACATGCTTCCTGTTTTTTTGCTTTTTGGATCATGTCCGGTGATGTTCAGGAATTACTCCTGGTGTTGCTTAGATTATATGGGATACCGGGGATCAAACCCGGGTCGGCCGTGTGCAAGGCAAATGCCCTACCCAGTGTACTATCACTCCGGCACCACATGCTTTCTCTTAAGGACCTTCAGTAGCTCAGGTTCACTGATGTACAGGGGTCTGGGAACTGTATTCCTGCTGAAACCTGTGACTCTGGTGCTTAAGAAGGGGAAATTGCAGCGAGGGGGTGGGGGGGAAGGATCGCATTGGCATCTGTCAACGCGGGGACCTCGCTTAGCCCCTGCCCTGCCTGGGCTTAGAGGAAGCAGATGACAGCTGGGAGGGGAGGCTGGATGTGGCAACAGTGAGGTCAAGAGTCCAATGGGCCTCACTGGTGTGCGACTGGCACTGCAGCCACGTGGAAGTGGGTGCATGCACCTTGGCCCTTAGACCCAGAACGGGAAGGGGGAAGAAGTCAGTTCTGATTTCCTCCTGAACAGCACGGTTCCTCCTGAAACCGCACGGGATGTCCTTGGTAAAAGCCATGTGGTTTCGAGGGGCAGGGGCAGGGCTGGGGGGTGGCGGCAGTCAGGCAGCTACCTCTGTGGAGGGGTATGGGGACACAGCCTGGCTCCCCTCAGTTCCTTGTAAGGGAGGCAGTATCTTTTCCAGACCAACACATTTTCCAATATGGAAGCAGAGGTGGAGAGAGTAAGAGGGTGAAAGGGTGGTGAGGAGGGGGCGAGCCTTGGGAGGGAGGGAAGGGATGGGAGGGAGGTGGAGGAGGGTAGCCTCGAGGCCCATGGTCCTGTTTCCACCTCCTTGCTCCACTGTCCCTCCAGGGTACTGTCCTGGGGAGCTGGCTGTGGCCCTCCCAGGCACATGGCTTCCTTTCTTCCTGTTTGGACACACTTGGCTATGCCTGTTGGGTGTCGTATGTCAGGGGTCCTGCCTGCAGAGCTACCTCTGGCCATACACTTCCTTTTTTGTTTTGGGGTCACATGTGGTGGTGCTCAAGGGATTACTCCTGGCAGTATTCAGGTCCATATGGGGTGCCAGGGATCCAACCCAGGTTAGGTTGTTGCAAGGCAAACACCCTAGACCCGTTATACTATGGCTCCAGCTCCCACACACTTCCTTCTAAGGATCGTTAGCGGTTCAGTCCCTTGAGCCAGGATTCAGGCATAAGGCCCAGAGTGGCTGCGAGGAACCTGGGAACCCACGTTCCCACCGAAACCTGGAGCTCTGGCACTGAAGGAAGAAGGAGCTGGAGCTCACAGAGCCTAGAGCCAGGAGTAAGCCCTGAGCATTGCTGGGTTTGGCCCAAAAGGGGGAGGGGGGAGTGGAAAGGGGACAATTGGATGAGGGGCATTTGGGCCTGTCGGCTCAAGGACCTGGCTTAGCCCCTGCCCCGTCCAGGTTTACAGGAAGCAGATGAGAGCAGGGAGGCGAGGCGTCCAGCAGGTGCAAATGCAGGTGCAAGACCGAGCACGCGGCCATCCTCACTGTTCTCTGGACATTTGCCCCTGGCCAATACCCTGGCCACCAGGAGCAGGGGTAGTGGTCTGTCCGCCCCAGCCGTGCCCCACTCAGAGTGGGTACAGGTGGGACTGAGCTGCCTTGGTGCCTGGCTGGCACAGGAAGATCGGCCTCCCCTGCAGTCCTCCTCAGTTCAGCTGTGTGACTCTCAGGTACAAGCAATGGTCACTCCTGAACAACTGTGTTCCCAACCGCTCCCAGTACTGTCCATGCTGCCCATTGCCCCCAATCCACTTGCCCTTTCTGGCCTTTCACCTACAGTCCCCCAGAAGGTGGACTTCAGGCACAGTTGGGGTCCAACACTGCAACTCAGCAGCTTTCGGAGCTGACCTGGTAGTCTGGGAAATCAAGATGGTGGGGCTGGGAGGTGGGGATTGTTGGGGAGGGAGGGGGCTGGAACCAGGATGGCCATGCCCACTGCAAAAGCAGCCACTGCGGCACTGCAGCCCTGGTGCCCTTTCTCCCATGCAGCTTCTTATCAAGAGCCCCGGGCTTATGATACCAAAGTCCCTGTTCTGGAACGCTTTCTTTGATCTCAACCACACAGCAGGAGAAGGGAGGTCAGAGCATCAGACTGAGTTTCCCTTTCCCAGACAAAAGCGCTGCCCTGGACACACTGGGAAGTGCCCCGGGACTGACAAACCGGCTGGGGTGACCTGAACTCAGCCTCTACCCAGATGACCTTTCACTCTTTAGAAGCTAATAAATTCGCCTCTTCTCAATAGGTTGGCAGACCCTTAACTCCAGGGGGTAGATAGAGGCGGTGGTGGGGTCTCTGGTGTAGTTAGAGCTTGCCATGCTCGGGTGAGGTCCTGAGTTTGCTCCCTGGCACTGCACAGGCGCGCATGCACACGCACACAGGCTTTTATACTCACTCCAGGTGGGAGGCAAAAATCACTCCTCCCAGCAGGGATTGGCTTTCCTGTGTGGGGCCAGATGGACACTGTACCCCAGGGCTGCAGGGAGCGGGGTAGCTGCCACTTCGATAGCAGCAGGAAAGCCTGCTCTTCGCCCTAGGGGAGCAGTGCACTCATGCCCCAAGATCGGCCTGTGATCGGTCCCAACACTGGGGAAGGACCTGACAGAGTAACAAATTCCTCTGCAAACTCCTTATGGGGGCCATCCTGCCGGGCAGAGGCTGATGTGCTGCCGCACTGCTCTCTCATGGCATTCCTCATGCAGCAGGAGACCGGGGGCGTTCTGCCCCAGCAATCCAGCCCACTTGACTGCTGGTGAATTTTCACGTGACAACATTCAATCACACTGAACTAATAATCTAACAGGCTGGTCCACTTCATTCCCACTTGCCTCATGCATTAATTTCTTCAAACTTGTCAGTGTTCGGGGTTTTCCCCACAGTGTGCGGGAGACCAGGCAGTGCTGGGGATGGAACCAGGGTTCCGGCATTTCACTACCAGGAGGAATCCAGCTATGAGACAGCCTGGTCAGCGGCCTGGGACCTGATGCAGCGGGACACACACACCAGGCTGACCGCAGCTGGCCAGCACAGGTTGAAGGTCATCCTGCCAGCTGCCTTCAGGTGCCTCTGCCAGAATCCATCCAAATTAAGGAGGGAGACAGATGACGGCTTGTTCTCTCCCACCATCCACCATAGTGTGGCACAGGACAACAGCTCGGGAGGTGGCCACTGCATTGGTTTGTGGGTCAGTGGGCTGTGCCATGGACAAACTGCAGCCTCCGTTGCCACACTGGCATAGCTCGGGGTAGCGCGGGCGTCAGTTGTGAGTATGCCAACCAGACTATAACCAGGCCACGCCATGCCTACGTGAAGTAACACCTGAGGGTGGGGTCCCCCATCTACCAGGTAGGGGGTGGAAGTTCCAGTGGGGATTTTATTTTTCAGGACACACCAGATGGAGCTCAGCGCTTACTCCTGGCTCTGTGCTCAGAAGTTACTCTCAGAGGTGCGTGGAGGATCGTATGAGTGGCCAGGGATGTAACGTGGGTCAGCTGTGTGCAGATACCTCGGCTGCTGTTCTATGACTCCAGTCCCTCCAGTGGGTACTGAAGCCACCAAGAGGCTGCCAACTGTTGAACAGCTGGTGAAGGATCTCGGAGGGAGAGCAATGATGGGCCCTGCGCCCCCTCCTGAAGTGGCAGGCATCCACTGCCCAGGTGATGAGGTACTGCTCTCTCCAGGATCAGAACGCGCACCCCTGACCCCTCTCTCTCCATCATGCACTCTCCTCATCCCCAGAAGTGCCATTTGCAAGGGTCGGATGTGGAGGAACAAGCATTTGCACACGGACCAGGGCAGGGTGTGGGCAGGCAGGGTCCCACCTCAGTGAGGAGGCATGAGTTGAAACCCCTCTGGGGGGCCCCTGATCAAGAGGGCCAGGGCTTGGGGCTGAAGACACAGTACAGTGGTTAGGGTACTTGCCTTGTATGTGGTCAACCCAAGTTCCATCACCTGCACCCTATAAGGTTCCCTGAGTCCCATGAGGAGTGATCCCTGTGCATAGAGCCAGAAAGAAGTAAACCTTGAACACTGCCAGTGTGGCCCCCAAAGGAAACAAACAAAAAAATCAGTTCCGTGGGATGTAGCCAGAAATCTACATTTGGGGAGGGCCACACCCACTGGTGTTCAGGGCTTGAGCTCGACACTGTGTTCAGGGATCACCTGGTGGGTTTGGGGAGCCATATGGGATCAAACCTGGGTCAGTTGCATGCAAAGCATGCACCCTACCTTCTGTACTATCACTCCAGCCCAGAAATCTATTTTTAAAAATTAATTTAATGTTGGTTCCCAAGCAGTATCCAGGGGGCTCAGGATCCACTCCCTGCAATACTCAGCCAACCAAGCTGGATGGTTTGATGTGATTCTGTGGCTAGAAGCTACTATCAGGGAAATCAAGGGACATCCCACTAGTGCTCAAGGGCCAAGAGGGCATGGTGGTGCTGAGGGATAACTCGCGCACTGGAGAGAGAGCAAAGATCATCACTCACTACAGACTCAGTGAAGCCTGTTCAGGTTGTGGGGTGAATGACCTCGATGGACCTCATTGATGATGTGACAGACTCCATGCTGGGTAGGAATGTATTTCTAGAACGGGACAGCTCAAAATCAGGCTGAAACCGGCATCTCTCTCCAGGCAGAGGGCTTCAGGGATGGGGTGCCAGCTTTGCCCAAAGAGTCCTGGCTCTGATCCCTGGCACTGCATGGTCCCCTATGCACTGCCAGGTGTACCCCTGAGCACAGCACCCCCCCAAATAAAAAAATAACCTGGCAGTCCGTAAAGAAAGGAGGCAGATGCTAATAACCATTTTAAAAGGGAAGGCCCTTTTTTATTAAACGTGTACATTTCACTCTTTTTCTTTGAGAATCTAAAAAAAAAAAAACCCAAAAAACAAAAACACCTTTTGTTCTGCTTACTGAAAAAACAAAAACCAAAACCCAAGTATCAAACAAAGGGAACTAGTGAAGCATCAGCACTGTGACAGTAAAGGAGGCACTAGGATTCAACAAGCGAAGGAAACACACGTGAGCACAGAGAGGACTGGGTGGCGCCTCTGGCCTGGCTGGGTGCCCGCGCCATTATCTGGGCTCCTCGTGCCGAACCCCGGGCAGCAGCCCGATCCCTTCCAGAGAACACAGACTTAAGCCCTCAGGAGCTCCGGGCACAATCACTCTATTTAAAGCGCACAGTGGGCCCTCCCTCCTTGGCTCATGGCAGGGCTGGGGCAGGGGCGCTGGGCCACAGGGCAGTCACAGGACGTATGTGTTCTTCACCAGGTGCTCCTTGTCGTCCATGGAGCTCCAGATGGTTTGCAGATGGTGCTCGTGGTTGCTCCGCGCCACCTTCATCAGGCAGATCACGGAGCAGCCCAGCATGAGTACCAGGATCAAGAAGAAGATCCCGGCCAGGACCACCACTGTGGAAGAGGCAAAGACGTGAGACTGCGGGTGAAGGGGACGCCTGGGGCTCAGGCAGGGTCCCCCTCTCTGCCACTTCTCAGGGGCAGCCAGCAACGGAGTCCCTGTGCGCCTCTGGTGGGGACGCAAGCATAAATTTGGGGGTTCTGGTCTCCACAAACCCCAACCAGCCTGAGAGAGGCGGGGCAGCTGCGGGCATGGCCGCCACCAGGGAAGGGGTCAGACTCAGCGGCAGAGATGGAAGGGGATCCCGTGTACCTCATGCCCCGAATGGTCAGCAACATTTGTGACCCCTCCTGCCCTCCACCCCCAGCTGGCAGCCTGATCCCAGCTCTGCTGCCTTCCAGTATGGAGCAGAGAATGCAGGGCTTGGCTTCCAAGAGGAAAACAAGGCCAAAGAGACCAAACCAGTGGGGCAGGTCCTGGGAGCCAACAGGCCCTCACTGACGTCAGGCTTGGCACTGCCAGCCTCCCAATAACACAACTGCTTATGGACAGGAGCAGGGCCCTCCAACTTCTTCCGGACACCTTGCACCCAGGGCAGCACAGTCCCCCCAAGTCTGGAACGTGACGCAGGGCTGCAGCCACATATTCTCCCACTGGGAGAGACCAGTCACCACTTGGTCCAGCTGCCCAGTCCCTTGGGGGCAGAACAGACCCTCCCAGAGGTCCAAGTGCCTCAGAACACAGGAGGCTGTGATGCACACACGCATACACACATGCAAACACACACAAGCGCACACACAGGCACAAAGTGTGCACGCACACAGGGACACGCAGGCAGGCACACAAGTGCGCGCGCGCACACACACACACACGTACGCTCAAGCACACACGCACACTATGCCGAGCCTAGGCCAGCAGGTAGGGAGGAGGGTGCAGGCCACTCACATTTGGCGTCACGGGGCAGCGAGAGGCTCAGCTGTTTGCCTGCAGGAGAAAACACAGCCTTAGCAGAGGCCCCTGCACCCTGGAGCTGACCCCAACGATCCTTTCAGCCCTGGCTTTGGGGAAGCTCTTTCCAGGGGCTCCACGCAGCCGTTCTGAGGCTTTTTTTTTTGTTTGGGGGGAGTGGGGGACTCACAGCTAGCTGTGCTCAGGGCTGACCCTGGCTCTGTGCTCTGGGGCTCGGGGAACCACACATGGGGTGCTTGGGATTAAAGCCAGGTTAGCTGTGTGCAATGTAAGCTCTCTGCCCACTATACTATCTCTCCAGGCTGTTTTTGTTTTGGGGTCACACATGGAGAGTCAGGGCTACTCCTGGCTGTGATCATGAATGTCCCCCGGCACTGCTCAGGGAACCCATATGTGGTGCCAGGGGATCCAAACCAGGACTGGAGCCACTACACATGAGTGGAAGACAAGTGCCCCACCTCCCCTCCTGTACCATCTCTCTGGAGCACTGTTCTGAGGCTGTGAGGCCTTGACACCCCAAGAGGGACAAAAGACGCATCTGCCCAACAGCCAGGGCCTACTCCACTAGGGAACCAAAAAGAAGTAGGGTCCAAACGGCAGCTGTCACCCGCCTCACCGGAGCAGTAGTGCATGCATTCCTCCTTGGAGAGATAGTTATTCTTGTTGCCCTGGCAACCTCCATAGATGAAGACGTCACAGGATTTTGTCTCGGTGTTATAGTACCAGCGTGTGAAAGCCGCGCGGCACAGCCCAGTGACAGCCTTGGGGACGCAGTATTCTAGGAGCAAGACAGCCCAATGAGCGCCAGTCAGCAATGCCCAGAGACAGGGAAGGAGCTAGAATGTTCCTAAGGGTCAGCCAAGAGCCGCTTCCCTGCTCTGGACCCTGGTGAGCCACCCACCCTCTGCTCCCTCTTGGGGAGACGGTGCCATTCTGGAAGGTCCAAGGCCAGCTCTGCTCTTGGCATCTCTTATGGAGTCCCAGGTGACCCTCTTCATCCTTAGGGAACCCAAGGCACACTGGCTGGGGCACTGGCCCCCTCCTCAAGCCCCTGAATGGCCACTGTCACATATAGCCCCACTTTCCACAATGAACAAACACCTATCTGGAAAGGGGGAACTTCTTACCCTCATAGTTGAAATCGATGGGATTTTCTTCTGTTTCCTGCCTCATGGATGCTGAAAGACAAAGAAAGTCAGTCAAGTAAGGGATGCTGTAAGGGTCCAATGGGGGACATGCGCATGAGGGAACACTGCTCAGTCACCTCTGCCCCATGGCTGTGGGTGTACAGAGAAGGAGAGCTAGACGGTCAATCACCACCGCAGCTCAGCCCAGGACCCCCAGAGGTGCTTGGAAAGGCAGTCAGGAGGCAACTTACTCTCCAGGAGGACCAAGATGGAAACCAGTCACCCTGCAGGGCCAGGCAGGAGGAAATCACACATAGGCTTGGAACTTCTGAGCCAGCCAAGCTCGTGCTGGCAGTCTTAGCCAGCCAACCACAGAATGAGGGACTGTCAGACAAAGGACCAGAGCCCAGACTGTCCTCGGTGGGGTGGGGTCTTGCCAGGTGAGCCAGAGTGACCTTGGGTTAGCCGGGCTGTGCTTGCTGGTACATTTAACCACTCGGCCCAGGCTCCAGATGCACAGTCCTTAGATGAGGAGGAGGAATGGTGCAGCTGCTGAGAGCACCACAAAGCAAGCTGGAACAAAGCGCAGGATCAAGGCCTGTAGGGTGAGGTGGTGGAGGGCAGGGAGTTGGTACCAGGTAGCAAGAACCACCACCAGGGACAAAGCAGAGGAAACAGGCTGGTCAGATTGTGGCGGCAGGAACAGAAGAGACAGCCCAGCAGGCAGAAGTTGCCACAGTGTCCCCAGCTGGGAAGCCCGTGGGATCCTGGGGCCAGCAAAGGACACATAGCTCGGGCAGGAAAACCCCCATTTGCAAGGGTGAGTCAACAGAACCGGTAGGTACGGCCCTCAGGGAGTTGTAACTCCCAAGTGACGTCCTTGCACTGCACCCATTGGATGTCCTCACTCATCCTGGGTCTAAGGACCTACCACTTAGGACAGAGGAATCAGTTCCATTATTGCTGGCAGCGCCACCATCCAGGGTCTTCTCTGCAGGGGACAAAAGCGCAATAAGGAAGCGTGCCTGCACCATCAGGGCGTTGCACACCCACCTGCTGAGACAGCAACTGGGAAGCCAGGAGCCCAGTGACTCCCACTGCAAGGCCAACAAAAGCCAGAGAAGTGCCGCAGAAAAGAGAATGAACGGCTTCCAGGGTCCAGGCACCTGCTCAATGCTAGAACCGACTCAGTACATTCTATTTTTCTTATTTTGGGACCACACCTGGCAGTGCTTGGGGACTGTATGTGGTGCTGGTCAGGAGACTGAGCTGGAGGTGGAGGTAAGTGGGTGCCTCCCTGCAGTGTTCTCTCCCCAGCCCCATTTTAAACAAGGGCTGATGGCGAGATACTCAAACCCTGGAGAGCTCAGGGGCCTCCAGGTCACACCCATGGCAATCTGGGGGCTTTGGACATGCACCACACATGTCACCTCTCTGGGGTCTTTTAGGGCCATACCCAGCAATGCTCAGGGAGACCATATGAGGTGCTGGGAATTGAACCCAGGTTGGCTGCATAGGAAGTAAGTGCTCTACCTGCTGTATTATAGCTCTGGATTTTTTCTTTAAATCAGTTTTTGCCACATGTACCACATGTGGCTTACTCCTGGATCTGTGCTCAGGGCTCTTTCCTGGAAGGACTCTAGGGTACTGGAGGTACATGTAGGGTGCCGGGATTCCAACCCAGGTCAGTTGCACGCAAGATAAGCACTCTGCTCGCTGTACTTGTTCTCTGTCCCTCTGACCCCCTCTAGTACACTTTAAAGTCAAGGAGATACACCAGAGTGTAAATGTACTACAGTCTTTTTCTTTTTAAGCGGGGGGAGGGTAGTGCAAACTGAACCCGGGACCTCGCATGTGAGGTACATGCTCTACCACTGAGCCTCACCCCAGGCCAAAAGTGTACTTACTGCCACTAACAGTGCACTAAAAAATGGTTAAAATGGAGTTGGAGAGTACAGCAGGAAAGGCAGTTGCCTTGTACACAACTCCCTGGTTTGATCCCCAGCACCTCTAGGTATGCCCCAAACCAACGGAACAATCAAGGGGGAGGAGAGGGAGAATGGATAAAATGGTCATTTGGGTTGGGTCACACCTGGAAGTGGTCAGGTATCACTGTTGGTAGCATTCAGGACACTGTATGCTATGCCAGAGATCCAACGCATCAGTTGCATGCAAGGCAAAAATCTTTCAATTCCTGTACTATTTCTGGTCCCCCAAATTTGGGGTTGTGGCACCCCAGGGGAGCCACTCCTGACTGTGCTCCAGGGGAACCGTATGTGGTACAGTGATCAAAATCAGGTCAGCTGTGTAATCTCTGTATAATCTCTCCAGCTCCTATAATATGCCCATAGACACACCAAGTTAAGGTGGTTTCAGGAAGCACAAAAAATGGGGTGCAGGTAGAGTTGGGGGGGATGGAACACATACTTGCTGGACCCTGAGGCCTGTGGAGAGGCTGGATTGGTCTAATCTGCTGCCATTGGACACAGCCCCAGACGCAAACCAGCTCCCCACGTTCTGCCTGTCCTTGGCAACCTCCTGGGTACCTGCCCGCATACTCGTCAGGAGGTGAAGGGGGCCCTGGGCCTGCACTTGTGGTCCCCACGGGCTCCCAAGGAGCATGCCTGCCCGGGAGAGACGGTGCCCTCAGATGGAGCGGTGTACCAGCTCTGCCCGCTCCAAATGAAACCCCGATGACCACAAGCTTCCAAAAGCAAAACCCAGGTATGCGAGTTCAAGGAATAAGCCTCCAGGCCACATGGCTGCAGTGGAGATGGTCCGTCCCTTCCTGTCTCGCCTCCTGCTTGGGGTCGTGGCTGTCACACCAATGATGTGCCTCTCGGCGCCATCTCAGCGATCCAGAGACTCCCAAATGAATCTCAAAATGGATTAGCTCCCTACAGAGAGGTCTCTGGACCCCAACCATTTACAATTTTAGAATTCCAGAAGCACGAGGTCACTTGATATTCATAATAAGCAACAGAAAATAAATTATTTAGCATCTGCCCCGGGGCAGGCAGGCTTGAACGGTGGTGCGAAAATTCGAAATAATGGTGGTGGGATTGGTGTTGAAATATTGAATGTATCAATTAATGTGAGCAACCTTATGAAAATAAAAAATTTTTTTTTTTTAAAAAAGAGACAGTGCCAGCTGCTCAGACTGTCTTACTTCCCCCAGACTCACAGAAAGATGCCCCCGAGACAGGCAGGAGCTGGCCAGACTCTAGGCCATGTGCACCCTGATACCTTCTCTCCTCCCCAGACCAGGAGCAACCAGGACACAGCTGCCAACTCCGAGGACAGACAACAAATGGTATTTCCTCTAATTTCTTCCACCACACCACACACCACACCACACCATGGCTCACAAAGGGGAAACAGAATAAAAGCAGACACCACAGACACCACCTGGTCTGCTGTCAGCTGCCTCCCCTCCACTAAAAAAGGGCAAGGCGCTCACCTATCAGTCAACCCTGCCCAGCTCCCTCAACCCTCCTGACCCTTGCTAAGGCCCGCTGGACCCAGGCACATCAGGGGCTGAAGCCTTGCATGCTCAAGGCCCTAAGATAAACACAGCTGTTCCCTTACCCAGAACCACCAGCAGTGCCTCAAGCCTCTGAAGGGACCACTGATCCAGGCACTCATTTACTGCCAGTGCTGCCAGGACTGGGTTGTCCCCACTGGTGACACAGGTCCTCGTCACACCCATCTGATTCCTGTCCCCATAGCTCAATGTGGGAGGATTACAGGTAGGGAAGGGGACAAAGACAGCAAGCCGGAGCTTGCTCACGGGCTGGGGGGGGGGGGGGGGGGGGTGCAGTGAGCCTGGAGGATGCCCACATACCCAACAGAACCTTCACATCTGGGCCACGCAGCCGGAAGGGCTTCAAGGAGTCGCATCTCCTTAGGAAGATGTGCATGAGAACTTGTCCTCAGGACTTGCTGATAAAGGCCCCCCCGTCTCACTGCCCGCAGTGCTCAATGGGCCTCGTACCCTGTGGGACCTCAGGATGACCATGTGGAGGTGCTTGGGGTCAGCATCACTCTGGTTCCAAGAGTTCGACTCTGGTTAGCTGGTCCCTAATCCATTGGGTCAGGGAGTTCCTCAGTCATCTGTCCCAGCGCTGAAAATACACCCCAGGGACCAGAGCAAGAGGGCAGCCAGTCTCAAGTGGACTTGGGGAACTCTCCTCCAGAAAGGAGGGCCGCTTCCTCCTGAGGGGGCTATGGTGTGGAACCTATACTCGCAAGTGGGAGACGGGAAGTTGGGGTGAAGATGCAGAGCTGCCCTCCTGACTCCAGCCCGTGGCTTTGCTCCCTTCCTGTGAAGGGGCAGAAGTGCAAAACCATCCTCATGTGGCTTCTGCTTCTGGAACTCCCAGATTCGGCTGCAATGAGGCAACAAGGAGCACAAGACAGTTACCTCCGGATGCATGCATGGTCTCAGAAGGGTCACGTGGCCCCAAGCAGCACCGCCTTACCTGTGACTCCGCCACAGCTCTTCACACAATCCTCCTTGGTCACATAGTTATTGCCGTTGCGGCCACAGCCACCGTAGACAAAGGGCTGGCAGGCGCGCTCGGTGACATTGTACCACCAGCGAGGAAAAGACGCCCGGCACCTGCCCACAACCTTCGACACCAGGCAAGAGTCTGAAACGCAAAGCAGAGCACAGTGAGCCATGAAGACGAGCCCAGGCTTGGCAGAGGGCCCCTGAAACTTGGGCCAAGGCTCATGAGCACCACCAGGAAAGGCTCCTGGGCACAGGGCTAGGGGTCACCCCTGAGCAGGATCAAACCCAGGTCCATGTGGGCAAAGCCACCGCCCTTGCTGTGCTATTGCTCTAGCCCAGAAATGTCTCTTACTGGGGCAAGAGAGATGCGCAACTGGCTGGAGGCTCCCTCTGCATGCGGGAGGCTGGAGGGCCAACTCCCAGCACTGCTGGAGCGACTCCCAAGTGCAGACCCAGAAGGAGTCCCAAGTACTGCTGGTATGTCCCCCAAACCAAACCAGAAATGTCCATTCAAACTTGGACGAGCAGCCAGGGCTTCAAATGGGTGGTGCATGGCATGCCTCACATGGTGATGCCGTGATTCCCCACA
Organism: Sorex fumeus; assembly: GCF_029834395.1. NCBI lineage: Eukaryota > Metazoa > Chordata > Mammalia > Eulipotyphla > Soricidae > Sorex > Sorex fumeus. Next base: position 19,829,415 of record NW_026606179.1, read on the forward strand.
CCACCACACAAAGAAACTAACAATTGAGCTGAAACCAGCATGCCCGCTGAAGCAGAATGATGATCCATCAGTGGAAATCATTAAAACTATTTCCCTACTCTGTGTACATTTGAAATTCCCTAATAAGAAGGGGCTGGGATGTGGCTCAGCGATATTTTGTTTGCATGTCTGAGGCCCCAGGTTGAATCCCCAGCAGTGGAAAAAAAAATTAGAGGAGAAACGCTAATCTCCAGAGCTGAGAAGAAAACTCAAGTGGTGTAACACATGGCACTGCGTGGTCCCACAGAAATTGGGATGGGGTGGGTTTGGAGCACTAGACGGTGAGTATCACCCTTCTTCATAGCAGGACTAGAGCAGCGGCCATACTTAGAATTTGGCACCAGGGGGCTGGAGAGATAGCACAGCGGGTAGGGCGTTTGCCTTGCACGCGGCTGACCCGGGTTCGATTCCCAGCATCCCATATGGTCCCCTGAGCACTGCCAGGGGTAATTCCTGAGTGCAGAGCCAGGAGTAACCCCTGAGCATCGCCGGGTGTGACCCAAAAAGGAAAAAAAAAACAAACAGAATTTGGCACCAAAAGACCAGGCTGCCAATCACCGTGAGTGACCTCCAAGGCCCTTGAACACCACCTGGGAGGCCCCCAGTACTAAAAAAGAAAACAAGTCACTTGCTTTTGTACTTACTTTTTTGGGGGGCTACACCCAGCAGTGCTCAGGGCTGACTCCTAGCTTTGTGTTCATGGAACTGAATCTGCACAAGGCAAGCACCCTACCCACTGTGCTATTCTGTTCTGATTCCCTTTTCAAAGACTTTTGTTGGGTGGCCTATAGTACAATGGGTAGGGCGTTTGCCTTGCATGTGGCTAACCTAGGTTCCATCTGTAGCATCCCATACAGTCACTAGAACAGCCAGAGGTAACCTCTGAATATGCAGAGCCAGAAGTAACCCCTGAGCACTGCTGAATGTGGCCCCCCCAAAAGTAAAATTTAAAATACAACCTTTTGTGGGGGTGTTGGGCCACATCTGGTGGTACTCAGGAGATTGTAGGTGGTACCGGGGGTTAAACTGGGGCTGGCTATGTGCAAAGCGAGAGAGCACCACTTACCCCTTATGCTAGCTCTCTGACTGAAAAAGCTATTTTTTCTTTCTTTTTTGGGTCATACCCAGTGATGCTCAGGGGTTACTCCTGGCTCTGCACTGAGGAATTACTCCTGGCAGTGCCTGGGGGACCATATGGGATGCCAGGGATTGAACCTGGGTCGGCCGTGTGCAAGGCAAACGCCCTACCCACTGTACTATTGCTCCAGCCCCTGAAAAAGCTTTTTTGGGTAAAATATTCCTGGCTTCGTGTTTTGGGGAACAGTGGAAGAAAAAATGCGTTGGTAGGAAGAGAAAGTCATTTGGATTGGAGATAAAAAATTATGAGACTTATGGAGTTCATGCCCAGTTCAATCAGCTAATCAGTAGCTGAATAAACAGCAGTACTCCTACATTAAAAAAAAAAAAAAACAACTTGTGTTTCCTGCTAAATCATCTTCCTTGAAACACACAAGCAAAGCAACTGTTTGTTATGTGTTCACTTCTCAAGCTTTAAGAATAAAACATTTATAACATAAATGCTTACAAGCAATTTAGTTAGAATCTGTGTGATAAAATGGCCTCTCCATTCCCCAAGGAGCATCTAGGAATAAAGAACTCTGTCTCGAAACAGTAAGGGACCAGATCAGGTATCCTTAGTTGGACCTCGCTTCAGCCAGTTATCGGCTCAGAGCTTTTACTTTTATTCCAATTAAATTTAAATACAGAGACCAGAGCCATAGTAAAATGAGTAGAGTGTTTGCCTTGTTGTATGCTGCTAATCCCAGTTTGATCCCTGTGCCCCATATTGTCCCAAGCCACACCACAAGTGATCCCTGAGCACAGAGCCAGAAGTAATCCCTGAGTACTGCTGAGTATGACCCCCCACACACAAAAAAACCCCAAAATATAGGGGCTCCCCCCCCCTTTTGGGTCACACCCAGGAATGCATGGTGTTACTCCTGGCTCATGCATTCAGGAATTACTTCTGGCGGTGGTCGGGGGGCCACATGGGATGCTGAGAATTGAACGCGGGTCGGCCACGTGCAAGGCAAATGCCCTATGCTCTGTGCTATCACTCCAGCCCCTAGTTTTTTGTTTTTAAATAAAACCCAGAGATAACTATGAAAACACTGTACAAAAATTCAAAACACACAGGTGTACTTTTTTCCTCTTTTTGTTGCAGGGGTCACACCCAGCATAGCTCCAGATTCACTCCTGGTTCTGTAGTCAGGGCTCACTCCTGGCGAGGCTTAGGGGACCACATGTGGTGGAGGGATAATACCTGATGGCCTGTGCTATGGCTCTTGTCTCTCAGAGTATTTATTTCTAAAGCCCACAGTCAAACTGTCAGTCTCATGGGAACAGCCCAGTTTTCTAAGCAAGGAGACCAAGGCTTATGGTGGTTCCGAAAAGCATGCAGCAGCACAAGGCCGTGAATTCAGGCTGGTTAGATTAGAGTCCAGGCACTAACAAATGACCCTGAGATGGACAGGAAGAAAAAGCCTCTAATAATCAGTGGGAAAAACAGAAAACAAAAATTGCCAGAAAGTCCAAACATTCCTCAGATTTTTATTACAGTCTTTATCACATTCAGCAAGGCCAGGCCCCATAAAGTCGTGTGAAATGACAGGGACCAGGGACAGCACCACACCCCAAACTGGCCAACCCAAGGGGGACAAACTCAAGAACTTTTCAGGAAACGATTCCTTAGTAATTCAGTATTAAATTACATTAAATTAAATTTTCAGAGATGTAAAAGGATGTATTGGTTTTAGAAGAGACAGAACAATGTTTGGAGCCCTATCTATGCTCATAATTACTAGTACAAAGGAAATATAATCAATGGCTTCAAAACGCGGGGGGGGGGGGGGGAGAAAAAGCTAAAGAGAGTCAAACTTGGTTGACACTCCAGAACAAGTGGAATTCCTCCCCTAATTAGAAACAGCAACATCCAAGGAGCCAATAGTAGAGCAGGTAGGGAATTTGCCTTGCGTGCGGCCAGCCCAGGTTTGATCCCCAGTATCCCATATGGTTCCCAAGTACTGCCAGGAGCAACACCTGAGCATCTAGCTGTGGACCCCCCACCAAAAAAAAAAAAAAGGAAAAAGAAGAAAGAAAAGAAAGCAACATGTGGGGCCGAAGTGATAGCACAGAGGAACTCTCCTTGCAGGCAATCTACTTGGGTTCAATCCCTGGCATCTCATAGGGTCCCCCAAGGACCACCAGGAGTGATTCCTGAGTGCAAAGTCAGAAGTAACCCCTGGACATCACTCGTGTGGCCCCAAAACAAAAAACAAAAAAGCAAAAAAGAGCAACATCCTACAGGCAAAGCCTCAGGGATGCTACATCAGATGGCAGATGCAACAGCTCGGTGGTGGTACCTGCCGTGCGTGTAGGCATGGGCCTTGAGGTCAATCCTGAGCCCCCCTACCACCCTCCATGATCTGTGTGATCTCCAGTGCCCCCAACCAAGCATGTGGTCCCCAGCAAAAACACTACACCTTTTTCATCACTGCAAAGACTAAAAAGAAAACTTGGTAAGACATTTTGAACATGATTCTACTATAGAACTGCCAAACTGACCAGTTTGTGTCATAGGAAAGAGGGCACAGACAGGGCACACTGGCTCTGAAGTTACCAGAACCGTAAGCGAGACAACAGCCCCTGGCCCAGACGACCTCACCTTCTGTGCCCTCAGCAGGAATGATGCTTCCGACAGGATACCACAGAAGGCTCGCAAGCACTGCTACCTAATTCAACTGCACAGAATTAAGCTGGTGGTATCTACTCTTACAAAACATACAATTGCAGACATGACTACTCTGAAAGGCAAATTTACTTTAGTGACATAGTTCAAACATACTGCAAAGGAGAGAAAATAAAAGTTAAAAGTAAAGTAGCTACTTCTCAGCTTTATGAACTTCTAATGTGTGTGTGTGTGTGTTTGTGTGTGTACGCACGTGTGCAACAGTCCAGTGAGCAAAGCACTTCCTTACCCATGGTTGACCAGGGTTCCATCCGTGATACCACACAAGGTCCCTCTGAGCCCTGCCAGGTACATTCAAAACAACAGCCAACAATACTAACAGGAGAGAGAAAAACACACTTGGCAATGTGCAGGGGCTTACTTCTAGCTTGCACTCAGGTGTCACTCCTGTGGTATTGAGTTCAGGTCTGCTGCGTTCAAGGTGAGTGCCTTGAACCTTGTACTATCTCTCCGGTCCCAAAATACCTTTTGGAGAATCTTAGTCCTGGACATTTTCCTCCCTTGAGTGCAGCCTTCTAGACTCCCTTTGCACTTAGCTGGAAAGCCCTGATTATTACGTGACTGGCCTGCCCAGGTGCTTCTCTGAGCACCTTCTGAGAAGGTCCATTGTGAATAGTGCAAGCATAGAAAACAACGGAAAATTACTTGTCTTTATCAGAACAGTCAAACATTTAGAAATTTAGGGGCTAGAGAGATAGTACTGTGGGTACAGTGTGTGCCTTGCACCGGCCAACCCAGGTTCAACCGCAGCACTCCAGATGATCTCCCAGCCCTGTCAGGAATGATCCCCGAACACAGAGCCAGGCATAAGCCCTGAGCATCACTGGCTGTGACCCAACCCCCCCCCCAAAAAAAGAAAGATGAGGGCTGGGAGTTGGCTCAAAGAGCAGGTACACATATAAGGCATGCAGGAATCGACCTCAACATCACGCTGCCTGCCAAGCAACCCCAAAGCACCTCACAGGAATAGTTCCTGAGCACTGGTAGGGTTAAGATCCCAAAACCAAGGAAAAGAAAAAAGTAAAAACACTCCCCTTAGCTCAACAGCCCACAGGCAACTGGACAGTCCCTCTGAATTTTTTTTTTAAATGTCGTGGAAGCCGCCTGCATCCCATCCCCAGCTCTGAACCCCTTCCTCCTTCCAGAGTGTTTATAAAACATCCTGTTCACATTTTCCAAGTCATCATCCCAGAACTCCGCCAGTCTTGCATGTGTGGTCAGAAGCTCTCAAACTCCTGGTTCATGTTTCTTGTAACAGCGCTGACCCCACATTCCTCACGTCTCTCCTTTGCCAAAAATGCTGCAGCACGCCTTCACTGCTGGAACCAGCTCTGTGCTTCACTGAAGGCACTGGGAATTCTAAGGATAATGGCCAAAGGGCAAAGGTCTCCCATAATCTTCAGACACTCCATAGTCATACTGACACAAACCATAGAGACTATATTTCAGCCCTTAGTATCAAAGAGAAAGTAAGTCATTTAATTCAAGTTTTAAATATAAGGGCAACTTATACACCATCCACAAAAGACTTGGCGGTCAGACCTACCCCAGCTGGACTCTGGCCCCCAGACAGCTTGCTCCTGCGGTCAAACAGCCTCATCAATGACTCAGGGGTTAAGGCATTGGCCTTGCACAGCCCACCCTGCCGCTATGCCCAGCATCACATGGTACCCTGAGCGCCACCAAAAACGATCCCTCCTGAGCACTGTGGGGTATGGTCCTCAACCCCGCCACCCCCAAAGGTCCACAATGTTTAGTCAGGATAGAAAAATGTCCAAGACACGCAGAGCGATAGTATAGCAGGTGGGGCATTTTCTTTACACGCAGCCGACCTGGGTTCAATCCCCGGCATCCCATATGGTTCCCCAAGCACCACCAGGAGTAATTCCTGAGTGTCGAGCCAGGAGTAACCTAAGCACTGCCAGGTGTGACCCAAAAAAACCAAGGGGAGAGGAAGGAAAGGGAAAATGGGAGGGGGGGAAAGAGAGAGAGGGAGGGAGGGAAGGAGAGAAAGGGAGAGGGGAAAAAGAGGAAGACAGAGGGAAGGAGGTGGGTAGAGGTCCAAGACAGGGCTGGCCAGCAAGATAGTACAGCAGATAAGGAGGCTGCTCTGGGGAGCCCAGGAGTCGGGGTGGGTGCGTGGCAAAGGCTGGACTATGATTGCTAAGGAGAGCTGGGCCCCTCAGCTTTTGGCAAGTGTACAGGCAGGTTTCCAAGAGGCTGCCAAGGAAGAGAGAGGCAGAACGAGGGGAGCTGGTTTCCATCTGGGGCCATGTCCAATGGCAGCAGGTCAGGCCAGTCCAGCCTCTCCACAGGCCTCAGAGTCCAGAAAGTTCCCTCTCATGGACCCTGCCTGCACCCCTTTTTGGTGCTTCCTCAAACAAATCCTTTCACCCCACCCCCTTAACTTAGTGTGTATATGGAGGGGAATAGAGGGGTACAGTATTGAGAGTAGAGAGATGTACAGTGGGCAGGGCACTTGTCTTGCATGCAGCTAACTCAGATTTGAACCCTGGCACCCAGTACCAGCCAGGAGAGATCCTTGAGTGCAGAGTAACCCTGAGTTCTCCTGAGCAGGACTCAAAAACAAAAACAAAACAAAACGAAAGATAAAAGGAAAATGTCAAAGATTAAATAAAAAACAAAAGAATATTTTACTTACTGTGATATCCTTTCTCAACTTTTAATTTAGACACAACTATGAATCCACTTTTAAGGAAAGGAATTAGATGAGGGAGAGGCTTTCACAACTGATTCTCCTTTTTTATCTACAGCTGAACATTCTAATTTTGTCCATGAATGACTTTATTACTAAGGACTAAGCAGTGGTCTTACCTGGAAGTGGACTATAGCCCTTCTGTTTCCTTAAAATTTCCAATTAATTTACAAGCCAGGAGTCATCCCAGAGCCCTGAGCACAGGTATGGCCCCATCCCCTAACACACACACACACACACACACACACGTTTTTGTTAATTTTAAAACTAATCTGCGGGTATAGGTCACTGGTAGAGTATTTGTCTGGTATGTATGAGGTCCTAGGTTTGGTTTCTAGCACGCCCCCTCCCCCCAAAAAAATTAAATTACACATGAAATAAAGTTGAGTGTTCCAAATTCCCTAGTACCTTTAGCAATACTAAGCAGTGTCACTGGCAACCATTGCCTCTGTCCAGACAGGAGCTTTCAGAACGAAAGGACAGTCCTTTTTTTTTTTTTTTTTTTTGGCAGAGTGACTGAGGAGGCTTTCTCCCCTGAGGGGCAGGTGTCCATCACAAAGTATGCAGCTGAGTGCCCCACATCTGGGGAAATCCTAAGGGTCAGCCTGGCCAAGAAAGCCACCTTCACACTTTCTCAGCTTCCTCTCCTCCTCACCAGGGAAGCCATATTTTCCTCCTTGCAGTTAGGGGAGGCATGGAGGAGCCTCCTCAGTGGTACCGGGGAGCCCTGGAAATGCTGAGGGTCATCCAACATAGTTCCAGTGGTGCTCAAGGGCTACACAGTTCTGGGGATCAAACTCGGGGCATCGGTGCATGCCAGGCATACACTTTAGAGCTTTGAGTCCTTTTCCCTGCTCCAACGGTTGGACAGTCACCCTGGGAGGGGCCGGGAGCTGGCTCAATGGGCAGGGGTGCGTGCTCTGTATGCACGAGCCCTGGGTCCAAGCCACACCACTGAGTGGTCCCCCAGCACCACCAGGTTTGTCTTGGGGCCTCAAAACAAAAGTTCTCCTGAGATCTACAGGGAAAACAGTTGAAAGCTGGCCTGGGAGGTCTTTCTGTGTGAAAAGCTCTGTTGGTAACCGCCACCTGAGCTAGAGCCAGAGACAGCCAAAAAGCGGAACTTTACACAAGGTGAAATATTATAATCACACCCTAATTCTCAGGGCTTGTAAACCACACAAGAGATTAAGGAAATGTTCAGCGCAGAGACACAAACAATGGTCACTTGGCAAATGTGTCCAGGGCATACTGGAGGCGAGCCTGCAGGAGCTGTGGAGGGACACAGACAGCAGGATTCTGGCACCCTGACAACTGTGTGACCCCTGCAGGGTTCCTAAATTCCCCCAGTGGGAACAGAGTATGTGCAACAGAGCCAAAAACACTTTCCTGAAGCTAGAAAATGGGTAAACCCAACATTTGTGTGTGTGCGAGCATGCGTGTGTGTGTTTGTGTGTGTGTGTGTGTGTGCTAGTGGGGGCACTTCAGTGAAGCTCAGAACACGTGATGACGAGGAGCAAATCCAGGCCTCCGAAGACAAAGCACATGCACTGGTCCCCTGCACTATCTCCATGGCCCAAACCTGAACCAACGATTCTGCAAGGAGTGCTCCGAGAACCGTGCCTGTCAGGGAACAGAACTGAGTGCCGCCCCCACCCCCAAAGTATGTGCTCAACCCTTTGTGCTCTCGCTCTGGCCCCAAGCCCCACTCTCCTTTGCTTCAGGGTCACACCTGGCAGGCTCAGGAGACCATATGGGGTGATGGGGAATGAGGGGATTGAACAGGGGTCCGATGCTGCACTGCAAATGCCTTCCCCACCATACTACACCTCCTGCCCCAAACCCCATACTCTTATGTAAGTTTTGGTTTGTACCTAGGATCAAACCCTGGATCTCACACATGGATGAGTTCTATCCTCTAACCCCAACCCCACCCCCATCCTTTAAATTAACCAACCTCATACTGATGTAGACCCGACTTAGTAAAACCACCACGCAGATTTCAGGGGCATGGAATATCGAGGCTGACTAAAGACACTTAGGGTGGAACTCTGCTCAAGGCCACCCTTGTCTGTGACAGAGTATCTGGTCTCTGAACCACCCACTGCCTGGTGACAGTCCCAAAGGCTTATACTTTCTGATTCGGATCTGGATTCCTAGGACCTTAGAAACCTGTCTGGAGTTTGGTACAAGGGCTTTTTTCTATGCTAATGAGATGACTGAAGGCTAGGGGAGGGCAGTTCCTAGCTTTAGGCCAGGGTCATCAGAGACACCCCTGCAGGATTCAAGTGCTGCCCCCTCCCCCATCTGCCAGGGAACAGAGGGTGGGAGACAGGGTTGATAAACATGTCCAGCCTGAAAGACAGCTTAAGAGGCCAGAGCACAGGCCAGAGAGATCGTACAGCAGGAAAGGCGTATGCCTTGCATGCAGTTGACCTGGGTTCTAGGTTCGATTCCTGGCACCCCATATGGTCCCCTAAGCCCCGCCTGGAATGATCTCTAATAACAGAGGCAGGAGTAAGCCTTAAGCACTGCCAGGTGAGGCCCCCAAAGAAAACAAAACCAATACAAAAAGAGGGTAGAGAGTGTATTGCACACAGGAGGCCCGGGTTCAATCCTGGGCAACACACCTCAGCAACTGGGAGCAGCTCCTGAGCACCTCCAGGTGTGGCCCCAATGTCCTATACCCTCAGCACCCTCCACTCTCCTCTATCCCAATGCTCTGGACCTGAGCTCCCCAACTCTGCCAGGTTCCTCCTATTCCCAAGGTTATGAGTGGGGTACCTGACCTAAAATCCCTGCCCAAAGGACACCTAAGAAAGCTAAAAAGCTCCCCAGGCTGGAGCTGGGCACGTTTCCCCCGACCCTCACCTTGTATACATACCTCAGACCTCATCAGGGTCCAGCACCTGCACGGCATACGGCGGCGCACACACCCACTCCTGTCAACCAGCCCCCCAGGAAGCAGGAGCCAGCCTCCTCCTGAGTGCGGCCAGGTGTGGCCAAAAATAATAAATAATTTAAAAACAGTAACACAAATTAACATCTTAATCAAGCAGCACAACCAACATGCCTGGGGAGTGCCTCACGCCAGAATTAGTAAGGATGTAAGCTGTGTTGAGGACCCCTCCAGATGTTGGGGGCTCATCCAAGTACCTCTGGCTATTCATCTGTATCTTTCATGATGAGAAACTGGCATCTCTGAAGCCATTCTAGAGAAATTACTCATCTACCTGAACGGGTCTGAAGACTTGGAGCTAGAACAAAAAGCCATTGTTTTAAGAAAACACTAGGGGCTGGAGCAATAGCACAGCGGGTAGGGCGTTTGCCTTGCACGCGGCCAACCCGGGTTCGGTTCCCAGCACCCCATATGGTCCCCCGAGCACCGCCAGGGGTAATTCCTGAGCGCAGAGCCAGGAGGAACCCCTGTGCATTGCCGGGTGTGACCCAAAGAGCCAAAACAAAACAAAACAAAACAAAAAAACCACTAAGTGGGCTGGAGTGATAAGTACAAATGATAGGCAGGGTGTTCACCTTGCAAGAGGCCAACCTGGGATCCTTCAAGATCAATCCCCAGCATCCTGTATGTTCCCTTGAGCACTGCCAGGAGTACTCTTCCTGCTCTTCGTAAGTGCAGAGCAAGGAGTAACCCCTTGAGCACTGCTGGGTGTGGCCTAAAAGCCAAAAAAAAAAAAAAAAGAATAAGCAAATAATTGTCTGACATCACCCAGAGGTGCTGTGAACACCAATTCTTTTATCTCATCTTCCTCTGTCCAGCCAGTACAGACCTGACTTTCCCTTGCTCAGGTGCAGACAAAGAAACAAGCCCCTTCTCTGTCCCTGAGGTAGGAGAGAACATACTTTATAATATTTATATATTTTATATGATATTTAATATAAATAAAACGTATAGATAACATATTTATAGTAACAGTTGTATTTATTATCAATTTTAATTTTTTAACGCAGTAAATGTGCTTTATCCCTTAGCTTTCAGGTTTATAATAATAAAACAGTAAGCACATTGCCCTGGATTTTGTGAGCCCTTCTAACAAAACTACTTAATCAAAGGAAGGGGCCAGGGAACCCTCCGTTGACAGGTGACCAGATTAAGTGCAGGGCCCATCTTGGGCCACCACTGGTCTATGGGGTACAGCTAGATGTGGCCAGAAAACAAAAACATTGAAATAAGTAAAATCAATTTTTAAAAATTTGACAATGGGGCTGGAAAAATAAAGGCAGAGCACTTGCCTTGCATGCAGTCAAGCTGGGTTCAATCCCTTTGGTCTCCCGAGCCCCACCAGGAGTAATCCCTGAATTCAGAGCCAGGAGTAAAGGAAGCCCTAAGAACACTCAGGTGTGTCCCCCCTCACCAAAAAAAAAAAAAAAAATCAAAGATCTGGCATTGAAGCAATGACACACGGCTCTTGCTGGCAGGTTCAATCCCATATGGTCCGGAGCCTGCCATGGACACAGCTGAGCACAGCCCCTCCTCTCCTCTAAAGACCTATAAATCCTTGGTATTTAGGAGATAAAATATTGACATTTTAGACACAAAATATTTAGATATAAAGCTTATACTATATATATAGTCCTGACAATGCAAACCTTGGCACTGTTTCTTTCCGTCATCCAACAGGACTCTAGATTCTAAACCCTAGGTAGCTTCACGGCAGCCCATCTGACGAAGATGAAAGGAAACGGGTACTTCAGACATCGTTCCTGGAGCTGGGGCTCGCAAGTGCTCTTGGATTATTTTCAGGAACTCAGGAAGTGACCCTCCTCTGTGGGATGGCAGCCTTTTGGAACATGCTTTTTCCTCATCTGTCCCCCCACAGACATACTGTGCCAGGCTGCACCCCCGAGGCGCACACCCCAACTGAGCCATATCCCCGAACCGAAGGACCAGATCCCCCACTGAGCCACATCCCCGGCTATATATTTTATGAAGCTAATAACAAAGTATTCTTATGTCTAATTTTCCCCCCTAACTTGCCGAAGAAAACAGCCTAGAACAAACAATAGAATCTGAGGTAACCATGGACAAACTTACATACGGGGACCCATGTTTGCTGGTAGGCAGGAGGCTCTGGGATTGATCCTGTGCCCTACACGGTCATCATCATAGTAGAGTGTGTGTGTGTGAGTGAGTGAGAGAGAGAGAGAGAGAGAGAGAGAGAGAGAGAGTGTGTGTGTGTGTGTGTGTGTGTGTGGATCATGTAGCCAGAACGACCCAACCCCCAAATACCAAAACAAACAGAGAAAGTAACAAACCCCCAAGTTTCTGGGCCTCAGAATCCTGGTCCCAGCATTCCTTCCCAGGAACTTTCCTAACAGCTCTTATCAGAAAAAAATGACATGTGACCAGAATCATGACAAAGACAGCCACTTATAAGCCGCACCCGAATGGCTCATTTGCCATTGCCACATCGTCACATCCGTCATGTGGGGCCTTCTGGGATTCATGGCGTCATTTCACTGTGATCCCTTGAAGGTTCCCTTCCTTCCCCTTCCCTTCACTCTCCCTCTCCCTCCCTTCCTCCCTCTCTCCCTCATCTCAGGCTGCCTCACCCACCAGCTGCATTCCCACATCTGTCTCAGGACAGGCAGACCTCGAGACACACAGGCAGATCTTCGAGGCACTGCAGGAATGTCACAGACTCAGTCAGGGCTGGGTAATAGGAGAAGGGTGAAAGCAGAGACGTGTGTTCTGTGTATTCTGTCACAGGCTGAGCTCACCTGACTGACCAAGGCGGAGAACAGCAATCACTCTCCCTCCCCCAGGCTTACTCGCCCTCCGCGAAAGACTCACAACACCAAGCTGTACCCACTTATTTTCATAGTATCCATCACCGCAGGTTCCATGCTCCTTCATTTATAAAAATCTTTCTTGATTACAAGGTAACTGGTCAGAAGAGACAAGACCAGGCTAGGGCACTTGCCTTGCCTGTGGCCCACCCTAACCCTCCTCCCCCCTGAACTACACTGGGTGTGGCCCCCAAATCAAATATAAGAATACAATGTCACTGGTGTGGACTGGGGGAAGGAGTCGATTCACAGGCCCTAAAACGCTGCCTGTCCCCTGGAAGGGCCTCAACATATGTGTTGACCAAGTGTTACAAATTGTCCCGGAACCAAACTGGCCGCGAGCAGACAAATGCCTCTTCTGTTTGCGAACAGGAACACAAAGGCAGGGCCCTGGCCGTCACAGGCCCCCGCCCCTCTATACCTCAGCTCTGACCTGTCATCAGCCCTTTTACCACCAAGTTTACGGATCCCCTTGGGGGAGAGGAGAGAAAGGAGGGGCCAGAGCAACAGGCCAGCGGGTAGGGAGCCTGCCTGCATACAGCAGACTCAGGTTGGATCCCCAGCATTCCATGGTCCCTCAAGTCCACCAGGAACCATCCCTGAGCAGATCTGGGAGTAAGCCCTGAACACCAGAGGGTGTGGCCAAAACAAACAACCTTCAGAAAAGAGAAAGGTAAGCTCTGCTGATTTCCTCAAGTTTCACCTTCCGTCCAAACTGGGGAGGGCATAAGGTACTAAGGGAATCTGGAGCTGGCTTGAAAGTGAGGTGGACACTGTTACACAGAGGCTGCCACACTCGTCCCCAGTGGAAATTCCTGGCCACGGACAACAAGAAACATGAGCCAGGTAACTATTAACAGCACTGCCCAAGGCAAGGCAGGAAGTTCCCGGCAGCAGGAGCTACACCTGACTGACTCTCCCCAAAGGAATTTTCAAAGTTCTAATTTGAAGAGAAATCATATTATTACCTGCTCTTGTATTGATAAACATTATGGAGGGGAGGGGGGGCTTTCATATACCAGGACTTATTACCTGAAGAAGAGACAAAAGGGGCTTTCCTCCCCTAGTAACAACGACCCACCCCCTGCTGTTGAATTCCAAAGAGCTGAGCTTTGAGGCCGGAGGGACAGTACAGTACGGTGCGGTGCGGAGGGCACTTGCTTTGCACAGGGCTGACCCGGGTTTGATCACCAGAATCCCATATGGTCCCCCCAGGCTGGCCAGGACTGATTCCTGAGTGCAGTCAAGAGTAAACCCTGAGCACTGACAGGTGTGGCCCCAAAACAAAAGCAAAAAACCCAAGAAGCTAGATTTTAGTTACCTCCTCTCATTAAAGGGAACCTATTACTTTGTGTCTTTTTTTCTTTTTGCAGTGACATGGTTCAACCCTGGGTCCCATGCTGACAAAGCTCTGCCACCGAGCCACATCACCAGTGTTTTTAAATATTTAAGTCACAACTGCAAGCAGAGAGACAAAGCCCAAAAGGAGGGGAGGTGGTCTCCATCTGGTCTGAAGGAGAACTCAGCACCAGCCCGGGGGTAGCAGGGAAGGGGCTCTGGGACACTAGATCTTCAAATCCTTCAGAAAGAACCAAGAAACAAACAAACAAAAAACTCCCAGTCCCAGAAACTGTCCAGTGCCAGAAAGCCAGCCCGAGGCCTTCAGGGCCCTCCACCGCGACTAGACCTGAGGGCTGAACAGCCACCTTCCTCTGCAGGTCAGTGCTGCGGCTCACCAGGCGCCCAAGTGCGCAGTACCCCTCTGAGCCCCACTCCGTCTAGAGACTCCGTGACTTCCCTCACGGACTCAGCAAAACAGTATCAGGTTTGTCTCTATCTCTTCTCCACTCCTAAGCCTCACACTCTTGACCCAGCAGAAAAAAATCTCTGCTTTCCTCATTTTCTTCTCAAAACTCTCCTTCCTTGTCTACAGTACCCTGTCCTCCTCACTCTTTTTGTTTTGAGGCCACATCCAGAAGTGCTCAGGCTCCTGGCTCTGAAATCAGGGATCATTCCTGGTGATGCTTGGAAGACTATCTGGGGTGCGAGGGATCAGACCTGGGTCAGCCACTATAAAGCCACGCTCCCTCCACACTGTACACTCCAAGTCTCCCTGTCGTTCTTACCCCCTTCCAAGTGGGTAAGTCTGGGTCCCAGTGCTATTTCTAGAATATTCTCTCAAATCCCCTAGGGCTCCCTACCTTGTGCCTCCTTAGCTGATCCAGGTCACTACTCCTCTCCTCATTTCTTCATGATTTTAGCTCTCTAGCCCTTCGACCTCCACTGCCTCCTTACAATTTCCATACCAAGGCTGATGATTTTCAACCATCCCAGCCAGACCTCTAGGTCTACCGGGGTGGGGGTGGGTGCAGGGCACCGGATATTCTCTTCCCCCCAGCCTAGACCTCGCCTCGTACCTGCAGCCTCCTCAGAACCTCAGTTCCTCAGTTCACTCACTGTCCAGCACAGCTTTTCTACTTGACACTCTGCAAAACCTCAACTCCAATAAACAACCCACAGGCCAGACCTCCTCTCCACCATCCCCTGGCCGCCTCATGTATTCATACAGATCTATTCCAAACCTTTATAATCGTGCCCTGACACAGACCCTCTGCACCCTTCCTTGTGGCCTTGCACATGGCTGGAGAAACATTTCATCAGCCAAAAACCCTGCTGCCTAAGAAAAATCAATCAGGAGAGACAGGAAAAGGGGGGGAAAAAATCCAAATTCCCTCCTGCCTGAAATTAAGCTGTTGAGAGCTTTCAAGCAAACAGAGCTTCAGATAATGAGGGCATTAGTTCACCCAGGAGTACTTCTGAAAGGTCACCAGGTCTAGTCAGCGCGGCAGCCACTGGGAATGGAGACCAAGGGCCTCTGCAGCCAGACCTGGGCCACCCACTGCTCCTGAGCAGCCCTAACTCCCATGCCACACCAGCTGGTCTCAAGGACGAAGAAACAGAGCAAGAAGCGCAGGAGAGCAGAGGTCAGCCCTAGACTCGGTCTGGCAAGTCCCAGGCCTGGGAAAATGATGTATGGCCTCCTAATTGCTTCCCTTAAAAAAAAAAATCAAGAATGCCAACAAATTCCAGTTGATCCTGCAAGAAGGAATTGACGCCTGCTTTCTGGTCTCCAGCTGGGGGGCCCTGTGCAGCCCTTTACCTTCTTTTTCCCTCTTCCGGGGGAACAGGGAAATCAGGTCTCAGTCACCGGAACATACATCCTGTTTGCTCTCTTCCCCTAATCCGATGGCCTCTCAGTCCAACACCTGGCCCCAGCCTTCTTCTCTGAGCTCCCTCAGTCCTGCCCCAGCCCTGCCCGCTCTTCCAAAGCTCCCCCACCACAAAGACCCTGGCACTCCACTACGGCCGGATCCTGAGCCCTGGGTTTGGCCCCTCAATCTCAGCATCAGAGTTCAGGTGTGCCCTGTTGGTATTCTCAGCACTGCTCATTTACTTCCTAGTACTTTCACGCTGTGCTCAGTGCTCAGCACTGCTCATTTACTTCCTAGTACTTTCACGCTGTGCTCAGTGCTTCTCCTCCAAAATTTTTTTTCCCCCTTTTGGTGTCTCCCACTAGAACAGAAGCTCCGTGGGTGCAGGAACCTGGCTCGTCTGCATCAGTCACCACCAGCGCTGGCAACATCCCTGCCGTCGCCTGAGAGGCTCCAAACGTTTGGCTTCACCCAGAAATTCTTCTTTCAAGAAAGTGTGGCTGAAGCAGTGAAGGTCCTAGTAACACCTGGTCCGAAAGACCTCTTGGGCCAGATAGTCAACCTGGGTTTGACACCCTCCCTCACTCCCGCCCCCAACACTGCATATGCTCCCAGGAGCACTGCCAGGAGTGTTCTCTGAGCACCAAGTCATGAATAAGCCTTGAATACAGCTGGATGCGGCCTCATGCCACTGCCCCCCTCCCCCCCGCAAAAAACCTGCCAGGTCAAATCTCCTTAGATGTGGAGGTTACATCTGGGCGTACCCTTCTCTACCTGGAAAAGCCAAGCCAAAGACTGCGAGGTCAAGTCAATTTTCCCGTAAGGTGCCACCCCTGCCCCTCTGGCCCTTCTCTTCTCCTTCCTTTAGGCTGTCACCTAGACAAAACTCCTGAGGGTGGCGACCGGCCATCAACATTTTCGGGGGAGCCTGAACAAAAACTCAAAAGGGCTCGGGGGTCTGCTTTGGAGGCAGGAGGCCCAGGCTCCATCTTCGGCGTCGCGCGATTCCTCCCAGGCACCAACGGGTGTGGCCCCCAAACAAATACTGTTGTGGCGTTTGTCCAGCAGCCAAAGACTGGGGGCGGGGACTTCCTCTCTGCGGCTGAAGCTGCCATCCAGGCCTGCCTCCTTGGGCTCTCCTTGGCAAACCCAACTGGCGGCCGCCGCTCACCCCTCCCCCGACACCGGGCCGGGCCACTGACCGCCCCCTCCTCGGGGGGCCTGCGCCCCAGCCTCCTCCTCCTCCGTCACCGCCCGGACACCTGCAGGCCCAGCTCCCCCCGCCCAGCCCCCATCACATAGGTTCCCCCGCCCCACCCCCCACTAATCAAGGCCCTGTCTCCCAACGGCTGGCACCACCACGCCCCCCGACCCGCGAAGGCGTCTCCAACGTCCTCCCCGGCCAACGCCTCGGGCTCGGGGCTCGGGCCCCCTCGCCCCGCCTCCGCCGCCCGAGACCCCCGCAGCGGACCCCTCGGCCGTCCGCCCGGGCCCTCACCGTAGATGCCACGTTCTCCGTCGGCCTCCACCGCTCCGAAGAGCAGCAGCGATGCCAGCAGGGCGAGGAGGGCCCGGCCGTGCGCCCCGAGCTGCGCCATGCCCGCTGCCGGCCCGCGGCCGTTGGGGTCTCGCGAGCAGGTGCGGGAAGACCCTCTCGGCGCACGCGCACTCGGGCGGGGGCCGGCCGCGCGCGCAGGTGCGGGCGCCCGCGCCGAAGCTTCGGGAAGGCCGCGCTCCGCGGCACCGTCGGGGCGGGGGTGGGAGGGGAGGCCGACGCCGCTTCCGAAGCCCGCGAGGCGGCGCGGCGCAGCCCACGGGCCCTCTCGACGCTCGGTGGGCGCTCGAGCCAATGGCGGCCGCCGGGAAGCCGCTCCCGGAGGTGGCTGGCCCGGGAGGGGGCGGGGCGCACCTGCGGGGCGGGGCGCAGGCGCAGAGCGGACACCTGCGCGCCCGGCCCCCGCCCTCCGCGCACCTGGGCCGGCCCGGGCCGCGGGCCGAGGGGCGGGGCTTACGCTGGCACCGCCCGGGGCCGGGGCCCCTCCCCCCTCCGCCGTCCGGGCGCCCTGGGGCTGAGCCGCGGGTGCAAAGTGAGGGCGCCGGTCCGCAAAGCCTGTGGCGTGCCCGTCCTCTCGCCGCCTCCTTTCTACCTTTGAGGATTTATTCCCCACTTAATTCGACCTTTGTGGAGTGTGCCTTGCTGGGAAGCCAGACGTGGCCTGCGGCAACAGACAGAAAGAGCCCCGAGGAAGCATGACTAAGCAGGCACAGGCTGGGTGAACAGGATGGGTGGTGGAAGACCATGATGGGGACTTCCCGGCTGTTCCCCCCCACACACACCCCACCCCCCACCCCCCCCAACTTTCAGCCCCGAGAGCATCCCGCCCCGGAGGGAGGGCTTCCTGGAGATGGTGATGGATGGGTTGGAACGAAGTCCCAGTCTCCTCTGATCCCGAGATGGAGACAAAGGCCTAACCGGAATAAACTCTGATGTATATGCACTAATCAGGCCTAAAAAGAGGAGAGCCAAGAGGAGGCTCCTGATCCCCGTTTGGAGACTTAGGAGGCCTTCCTGGGAGTGAGCCTAGTCTCAGAGGAGGATTGACGGCAGCCTGCATAGAGTAAGGGATAGCCAACTAGGGTAATTAGATGCATTGGTAAGATCCGGGCTGTGGCTCAGTGGCAAAGCATTTCTTTTCTTGAGTGTGAGGCCCTGGGTTTGATTCCCAAAGCCACGTGGTTCCCTGAGGAAGGCCAAGAGTATTCCCAAAACATCTAGTAGGGGGTATCCCTTAAGCACTGATGGGTGTGGCCCAGCAACCAAAGTAAATACATGAATAAAAGTAAGTTGTGGGGACCAGAGAGATCGTACAGTGGATAAGGCACTTGTCTTTGCACACAGCTGACCCAAGTTTAATTCCAGTCATTCCATATGGTTAAGCCCCCAGGGATGAAGTCCAAGTGTAACGCCAGGAATAATCCCGGAGCACTGCCAGGTGTGGCTCAAAAACAAACAAAAAAAAAGTTGGGCCTGAGCGATAGTACAGCCAGTAGGTTGTTTACCTTGCACATGTCTGACCCAGGTTAGATCCCTGGCATCCCATATGGTCCTCCATCCCTGTCAGGAATAATCCCTGAGTGCAGAACCAGGAAAGCCCTGGGCACCACCGAGTGTGGCAAAAAAAAAAAAAAGTGGATAATTCATTTTTGAAAATACCAAACAATGCTACAGGGAAATTACTTGGTAGCTAGGGTAGAAAATGACAGAAAATAGGGCTGGAGAAGAAAGTACAGCAGGTAAGGGGCATTTGCCTTGCACATGGCTGACCTGGGTTCAAACCCCGATACTCCATGGGTCCCCTGAACCCAGCAGGAGTGTCCCTGAGCACAGAGCCAGGAGTAAGTCCTGAGCATTGCCAGATGTGCCGCCCCACCCCTACCCCACCCCCCAAAAAAAAACCCAAAAAAGATGGGGCCAAAGTGATAGTTCTGCTGTTAAGGCATTTTTGCCTTGCTTATGGTTGACCCAGGTTCAATCCTGGCACTCCATATGACCCCTGAGCACCGAGCCAGGAATAAGCCCAGACAACTAGATAATAATGACAGAGGAGCGGTCAAGAGAAAGCACAAGAGAGAGTGATTGCTTTGCATTTGGCCAATCCTGATTCGATCCCTGGCACTGCATATGGCTGCCTGAGCACATTTGGGGTGGCTTAAGTACCCCCCAAATATTAAGAGACTAAGGTAAATGTAAAGGTAAAGGCCCTCCCGTTGATCATCGATTTGCTCGAGCGGGCCCAGTAACGTCTCCATTGGAGACTTTGTTGTTACTGTGTTTGGCATATCGAATACGTCCCGGGGAGCTTGCCAGGCTCTGCCCTGCAGGCGAGATACTCTCGGTAGCTTGCCGGGCTCTCCGAGAGGGGCGGAGGAATCGAACTCGGGTCGGCCATGTTGGCTGCGTGCAAGGCAAAGGTCCTACCGCTGTGCTATCGCTCTAGCCCATTAAGAGACTATTTGAGCTATTTGAGTTTCCAGGAGGAGCTCTGGTAGCTTCGATAATGAACTCTGCAGGCCTGATAGGTAGGGCAGGAGAAAGAGAATATAGTGGATAAGGCACTTGCCTTGTTCACAGTCAATCCTGGTTTGCTCCCTGGAACCATGCATGACCCCTGAGCTCTACCAGTAGTCAGGAATGATCCCTGAGCACAGCTAGGCGTGGCCCTAAAACCAAAAAACTGGAACCCGGGTCACTCCCAGATTCACTTGTCAGCTGTTCAGCCTCCTCATTTAACATGTGAGAAGCCTTAACTAGCTTATCAGAAGGGTGTTTACTTGAAACAATGCCGTTTGGTGTTTTTGTTGTTGTTATCCATTCTGAATCTTGCAGTGAGGTCCTGGAGCTCAAGAATCTAAGTGGGAGGCCAAAGGTTTCTCCCAGTACCTGAATTTCCTACCCCACTAACTTGGCTTGAGCAAAGAGAGGTGGGTCCCTGAGATAGAACAAAGGCCGAGTGCCCAAGCTTTGATGCAGAGGCCTAGATTTATCTACCCATCTACACACAGTCCCTCCAGGAGCGAGCCCTGAGCAACATGCGCTGAGTAGTCCCTGAACAGTGCTGGCTATAACCACACCCCCCACAAGGAAGTGGTGAAAGGTAAGACGAGCCTAGAGGCACAAGCTATCATTTACTCATTCATTCATTCAGGACATTCACTGAGCACATGCTATGTACCAGGTACTGCTGGAATCACTGGAGTGAACACAAAGTCCTGCCCTGTTGGAATCCACTTACTAGTGCTGAGAATGGAGGTGGAACTAGCATTGTTAACATTTGGAATGGATTTTGTCTTTTGGGGGGGCAGGGAGGGCCACACCTGTCGATGCTCAGGGGTTACTCCTGGCTCTGCACTCAGGAATTACTCCTGGTAGTGCTCGCGGGACCATAAGGGATGCCACAGATTGAACCTGGGTCAGTCACATGCAGGGCAAGCAGCCCCATGAAACGGATCTTTTCTTATACCACGTCTTCTCTACCAGAAAAAAATATCTCTTCCTAGTCACACAGGAATCAGTATTTTATTTGTTCTTCCACTTTTAATTTAACAATTGTCAGTGAATCAATTTCCATTTTAAGCATATCATTCAAGTATTTTAGACATGAATGAATATTTGCACTTATCAAATTAAATATTATCCTAACACATCACACGCTGACTCATTGTTTTATATTGTTAAAAAAAACTCCAGTAGAATAAGTTGGCAGTTTATACATCCTCACAATCACCGTGCTATCATTTACATCCCTAATTCGTTACTTAAATGTAGTAATATGTAGACTCACATATTATACCATACAATTTACATATTGCAACCTCAAAATTGTGCCTTCTACAAGTCAGACGAGTCCTGGTGGTGTGCAGAGGAATCAAACCCAGGTCACTGCATGCAAGGCCTACCCTCTGTACTATCTCCACATCCCTTAGTACATACTTTATTATTTTTTTAAATATACTTGAAAATTTTAAAAATTAAAATTTTTTTTATAATGTAGGAGCACTGCTATTTATTCAGCCACTGATTAAGCTGATTGAACTGGGCATGAACTCCACACCTAGCACATACTTTAAATACAGGAATTCCATGTTTGATTCCTGGCAACACACGGTCCTGGAGCCCTGCTGGGAGTAATCCCTGAGCACCTCACAGTGTGGCCCAGAAACAAAAATTAAGTTCTCTACAGATAGTGCGTCCCCTTTTACTTGTACATGAGGAGAGCCATTCTTGTTGCCCTCCCATTGGCACCCACAAGTAGGAAATAACAGATAAAATTAGGGGCTGGGAAGATGACTCAGAGAACTGGAGCATGCATTTTACATGTGGGAGGTTCATTCACAGCATCAAATGGCCCCCTAGAGCACTGGGCACAACTCCAGAGGACTTCTGGGTGTTCCCCACACCAAAATAAATAAATAAATAAACATTTGGAGTGACAGTATAGTGGGCAGGGCATTAGCTGTGCACACAGCTGACCAAGTTTGATCTCCCGCACTGCATAGGGTCCCCTGAGCCCTCCAGGAGTGATCTCTGAGCACAGAGCCGGGGTAAGCCCTGAGCACTGCTGGATGTGGCCCAAATAGCAAAAGGAACAAAAAAGTCAAGGGAGGCACTTCACACATGACCTTTGAGAGGGATGAAGGAGCGAACTTTGTTGGTGCCCTTCGGGGGCTCCTGAAAGTTAGCTGTGAGACTAAACCCTGGTGTGAGGAAACGCCAGCTTGAGAGGCCCAGTTGTGAGCTGTGCGGCCAAGTCCCCGGATGTGAGCGTCATGGCTAACCTCAGCAGTTTGGCTGTGAGCCTCACCACAGTGGGAGCTACGGACATTTCCTCCTTCCCTTCCCTTTGTTGTAGTGGCGGTTGGTGTGTCGGGGGGTCAGTCTGTGCCAGAGGTAGCCCTTGTGATGCTGGGAATGGAACGCGAGGCCTCAGGTGGATGCACAGCACCTCCACGGAGCCATAGCCCCGGGCCCTAGTTTGGTATGAATAAAAGTTTTATTGAACTATAACTCACATACCATACAATTCACCCTTTCAAAGTATATGATTCACTTCAGCTGTCTGAGGAACTGAGTTCCATCCTTGGCACCAAAAGAGAGAGAGAGAGAGAGAGAGAGAGAGAGAGAGAGAGAGAGAGAGTGATGAATAGGGGGCCAGAGCCATAGAACAGTGAAACAGCGAACAGGGCACTTGTCTTGCGCGCAGCTGAGCTGGGTTCAATTCCTGGCACCACACATGATCCCCTAAGCACAGCCAGGAGTCATCTCTGACCACGCAGAGCCAGGACTAAGCCCTGAGCACTGCCAGGAGCAACCCATAACCAAACAAAAATAGCAAAAATAAAATCAATGGGGCCTGGAGAGATAGCACAGTGGATAGGGCATTTGCCTTGCATGGGGCTGACCAGGGTTCGATTCCCAGCATCCCATATGGTCCCCTGAGCACAGCCAGGAGTAATTCCTGAGTGCCACTGGGTGTGACCCAAAAAGAAAAAAAAAAGCAATAAATCCACACCCTAGATGCTCAGGGGCTACTCCGAGGTCTCTCTGGGACGGTACCAGAGATGGAACCTGGACTTCCTACACGTAAAGTGTGTGTTCCCACTGAGTTATCTCCTCGCAGATAAGATATTGGATGTTTGTGGGAGCTGGTGGGGAGGCGGGGAGTCTGGTCACAGGGCCCAGAGTTGCTCCCAGGCCCTCACAGTGAGCGCATCCCTGACTCACTCAACATGCTTTCAAGGTTCATCCATGTTGGGGTATGTATCAACACTTACCTTTCTTTTTCCAGGGGCTGGAGCGATAGCACAGTGGGTAGAGCATTTGCCTTGCATGCGGCCGACCCGGGTTCAATTCCCAGCTTCCCATATGGTCCCCTGTGCATTTCCAGGTGTGACCCAAAAAGCTAAATAAAAAAAAAAGTTTCTTTTCCCAGATGGTGGCCACATCCACCAATGGTCAGGGGATTTTCCTGGCTCTGTGTTCAGGAAACATATGAGGCTGTGCTCAGGGTACCATATGAAGTGACTGGATTTGAATCTTTGTCATCGCCACAACTAGATGCAAATATGAATGCAGGGGGCTGGAGCAATTGTACTGCACGTAGGGTCATTTCCTTGCATGCAGTGGATCCAGATTCAAACCCCAGACTGAATCTGCATTCAACTCTGTATGGTCCCCCAAGCCCAACCAGGAATAATCCCTGAGCACAGGATCAGGAGTAAGCCCTGAACACAGCTGAGTGTGGTCCTAAATGAAATAGGAAACAAATTAAAAGAATCCCAGGGTCTACCACATGCAAGGCAAGTAAGTGCCTTAACCCTGTACTATCTTACTGGAATCATAATTTATTTTGACTAGCAGATAATATTCCATTGTGTCATGGACCACGTTTTGTTCATCCATCACTGTTTCACCTTCAGCTGTTGTGAGCAGAGCTGCTATGCACATTCACACACACATTTTTGTGAGACTCTTTGTTTTCAATTCTCTTCGGAGTGGAATGATAGGATCATGTGGAATTGCTAAGTTTAACCTTCTGAAGGACTACCAGACTCTTCTCCAGTGTGACTGCAACATTTCACATTCTCATTGTCAACCTTGACATGTTCTAACTTCTTTCCTTTCCTTTTTTTTTATTTTTACTCACCCAGCTGTGCCCAGGTGCTGCTCCCATCTCTGTCACTTCTGGAGGCCAAGCACTACAGGGGGTTGAATCTGCGCCTCCTGCATGCAAAGCATGTGCTCAGCCCACTGAGGTATTTCTTCAACCCCACATGTTCTGATTTCTTCACATTAAAAACAATTACAGGAGGGGCTGGAGCGATAGCACAGCGGGTAGGGCGTTTGCCTTGCACGTGGCCGACCTGAGTTGATTCCCAGCATCCCATATGGCCCCCTGAGCACCGCCAGGAGTAATTTCTGAGTGCAGAGCCAGGAATAACCCCTGTGCATTGCCAGGTGTGACCCAAAAAGAAAAAAAAAATTACAGGAGCTGGAGTGATAGTACAGCAGGGATTAGAGTGCTGCCAACCTGGGTTCAATCCCCAGCACCCCATATAGTCCCCCAAGCATCGCCAGGAGTAATTACTGAGTGTAATGAGTGTAGAGCCAGTAGTAACCCCTGCGCATCGTCAGGTGTGACCCCCCCAAAAAAATACTAATTACATCATTGGGCTTGAATGAATGAAACTTGGTTATTGACAGTTTTGTAACTCATGGTAAGACGGTCAATCAAAATTAGTAATTTTCCCGGGGACCACACTCAGCTAGGATTGGGGGGCCACCAGGGCCACACTGCAGAAATTTAGTGTCAAAAAATCAAACTGAGGACCTCGTACATGCAAGGCAGTGCTCCTAGAGCCATATCAACACACAGAATACAGATTTTTTTTTCTTTTTGGGTTACACCCAGCGATGCTCAGGGGTTACTCCTGGCTCTGCACTCAGGAATTACTCCTGGCAGTGCTCAGGGGACCATATGGGATGCTGGGGATCAAACTCAGATCAGCGACATGAAGGCAATTGCCCTACCCGCTGTACTATGGCAATGGCCCAGAACACAGAATTTTGCCATCACAGAATATTCCATTAAAAACGCAGTTGGGGGGCTGAAGTGACAGCACAGCAGGTAGGACGTTTGCTTTGCATGCAGTTGACCAGGGTTCGATTCCCAGCATCCTATATGGTTCCCTGAGCATCGCCAGGAGTAATTCCTGAGTGCAGAGCCAGAAGTAACCCCTGTGCATCGCCAGGTGTGACCCAAAAAGCAATAAATAAATAAATAAATAAATAACTGGGCTGGAATGATAGTATAGGAACTTGCTTGGCACGCAGCCGACCTGGGTTCAATCCTCAGCACCACAAATGATCCCCCAATCCCTGCTAGGAATGGTCCCCTTGAGCCAGAAGTAAGCTCTGAGTACTGCTGGTGTGACCCCCAAACAAAAACAAAATAACAAATTCTAAGCACTAAGTTGGAAGTAGTCCTTGAGCAATTTTGGGCATAGCCACAAAATCCAAACGATACAAATTATTTTATTTTTATTTGTTTGGTTTTGGGTCACACATGGCAATGCTCAGGACTTGCTCTTGGTTCTGTACTCAGGAATCACTTCTGGTGGGTCTCAGGAACCCTCTGGGATATGGGTAATTGAACCTGGGTCAGCCACAGCAAGAGCCCTGCCCACTATACTGTCTCTCTGAATCCCCCGACATTTAAATCCAAGCATCTTAGCAGATATCTGATTTGTACTCCCCGCCCCCATTCTGTGGTTGGGTCTCTTCACTTTCCTGTTGATGTTTGGGGCCAGAGTGATAGTACAGTGGGTAGGGCGTTTGTCTTGCACATACATGGCCCACCCGAGTTCAATCCCCAGCATCCCATATGGTCCCCTGAGCACCACCATGAGTAATTTCTGAGTGCAGAGCCAGGAATAACCGTGAGCATCGCCTGATGTGACCCACAAAGTCAAACACAAAAACACATATGTTTTCAGATATGCTGAAATGTATTTTTCTTTTGCTTCATGGGATCATAGCTCAGAAGCCAGGGTCTCAGTGTGGGTACGGGGCTTCAAGTTTTCAAGTATCAGTCTCGATTATAATTAGGAGTACTTCACTTTGTGGCCACCTTCCCTTTAAAGGAAACGACATCATTGTTACATTTCTCCTTTTGGCTTCTTCTTAAGAAGTTCTGCCAATGGTTGGAACTAACCACAAGTGTGTGTGTGTGTGTGTGTGTGTGTGTGTGTGCGGGGGTGTGGGGGGGACTGAGGGCAGGTAAGATAGAGAAGAGACCAGTATGACAGTAATAGCTGGACAAAATCTGAGGGTTGAAAGTAGGCAAAGGAATGTTCTTGATAACCTTTCAGTATCAATATTGCAAATCACAATGCCCAAAAGAAGAGACAGAGACAGAGACAGAGACAGAGAGAGAGCGCCTGCCACAGAGGCAGGTGAGGGGGTGGGGGGGCAGGGGGAGTGAGGGGTATGGAAGGGAACCTGGGACACTGGTGCTGGGAAATGTAACTGGTGGAGGGATAGGTGTTGGAACACTGTGTGACTAAAACACGTACATAGCTTTGTAAGGGTCTATCTCACAGCGATTTAATTAAAAAGTTAAAAAACAAAGTTCTGCCTTTGTCCTAGTCTTGTATTCATTAGGCTCCCCCCCACCCCAGTGGCTGGTCTAGAACAGCGTTCGGCCGATATCTGTTGAACAAGGCGAGTGAATCAATGAACGCCTTTGGATGCACGGACGTGAATCAAGGAAGGAACAAATACATGATGCAGCAGGACACCACCGAGGCGGCCCGGGGGGCTCCTGTACCGCCCTTTGCCACCGCCAGAGGGCGCCCAACCCCCGGTCCGGGAGTCCGTCCCGGGACCCCGCCCCCAACGATCTAGCCCGGGTGGCCCCCAGGCTGGGCTCCGGGACCCGATCTGGGGCTCCCGGACGACGTCGAGCCCTGAGCCGCGCCCGGCGGCGGGAAGAGCAGAGCAGCGGCGCCCGCGTCCCTGAGCGGCCGGTGGGGGAAACTGAGTCCGGGCCGCGCGCGGGGCGTGCCCGCCGCCGGCCTCGCCCCCGGCCCCGCCCCGCCCCGCCCCGCCCCGTAAGAGGCTCGGGGGCCGCGGGGCGGCGGCCAGAGCGCGGCGCGGTGCCCCGGCGGCGATGGCAGCTCAGCGGCTGGGCAAGCGCGTGCTGAGCAAGCTGCAGTCCCCGTCGCGGGCCCGCGGGCCCGGGGGCAGCCCCGGGGGGCTGCAGAAGCGACACGCGCGTGTCACCGTCAAGTACGACCGGCGCGAGCTGCAGCGACGGTTGGACGTGGAGAAGTGGATCGACGGGTGCTTGGAGGAGCTGTACCGCGGCAGGGTGAGGCGGGGAGGGACCTGGGCGGGACCCCCCAGACGCCGCCGCCGCGGGGGGCGCTGCCCGCCGCGTCCGCCCGCCGCTGCCCCACGTCGGGGACTGGGACGCCGGTCGGGTGCCCCCGTGTCGTCCTGCGTGGAGACGCGCACGCCCGGCTCTCCGAGGATGTGGCCGAACATCAGCGGAGGGCCAGCGGTCTGGCAGGGGGCGACCAGGAGGCACAGTTGGGGCGGCGGGGTGGCCGGAATCGGAGGAAGGGTGGGGGCAGAGGGAGGTCCCGGTGAGCCACGCGGAGACAGACCCCCACCCCCAGAAGGGACGGAGCGCACAGGCGCGCACAGCCCCTCGCAGGCAGGAGCCTGGCCAGGGACACAGGCTATGACTGAGGACAGACGCTGTGATCCCCGCGAGACCAACATAGGTTCCGGCCCCTGATGCGCTCCCGCGGGGCTGCTCAGGCCACAGCCAGGCCCCGGCCCACCAGGGCCGCACCCACACACCGGGGCTGTGCCCTGAGCAGCTCCTGCTGCCTTTAGGACATGGTTTGGGGCACCCCCTCTCTACCCCACTCCTCCAGGGAGCTCTCCAGGCAGACCACCGCCCCTCTGGCTGGAGGCTGCAGCCCCCTAATCTTCAAACAACCCTCTTGGAGCTCCACCCAACAGGAAACAGGGAGGCTGGGGGCCAGGGAGATGGCCCCTCAGAGCTCTATCCCCAGCACCCCAGAGGGTCACCAAGCATCACCAGGAGTGACCCCTGAGCACAGAGAAGTAAGCCCTGAACATCACTGGGTATGCCCCCCAAACCAAACCCCCTCCAAAAATAAAAGAAAACCGGGGCTGGAACTATAGTACAGTGGGCAGGGCGTTTGCCTTGCAGGCGGCCAACCCG
This sequence comes from Sorex fumeus, assembly GCF_029834395.1. NCBI lineage: Eukaryota > Metazoa > Chordata > Mammalia > Eulipotyphla > Soricidae > Sorex > Sorex fumeus. Next base: position 19,857,315 of record NW_026606179.1, read on the forward strand.
GGTTCAATCCCCAGCATCCCATATGGTCCTCCGAGCATGGCCAGGAGTAATTCCTGAATGCAGAGCCAGAAGTAACTTTGAGCACAACCGGGTGTGACCCAAAAAGCAAAAATAATAATATAGCACAGCGATAGGGTGTTTGCCTTGCGCGCAGCTGACCTGACTGACCTGGGTTCAATTCCTCCACTCCTCTCCGAGAGCCTGGCAAGCTACCAGGAGTATCTTGCCCGCACGGCAAAGCCTGGCAAGCTACCCATGACATATTCGATATGCCAAACACAGTAACAACAAGTCTCACAATGGAGACGTTACTGGGCCCACCCGAGCAAATCGATGAACAATGGGAGTCCAGTGACAGTGACTAATAATAATAATGATAATAATAATAAATAAAAGAAAACACATAAACAACAGGGACTTATGGACCTGTTTGGCTCGTTTTTGTTTGGGATGCGGGAGACGATACCTGGCAAGGTTCAAGAGAGGCAGCTACTCCCAACACAGTGTTCCCAGGTGAACCCTGTGGTGCCAGGGCTCGAACCCAGGGGTTGTGCCTGCAGAGCCTATGCCTAACTCTCTGGGCCGTCTATACGAACAGGGCTCCCAAAGGCTTAACCGATAGCTCCAAACAGGCTTTTCATTGAGCCTCTGCTTTGGCAGTCACACTTAATTGCCTTTTTTTTTTTTAGGAGGGGGGGCCACATCCGGCAGTGCTCAGGGCTTACTCCTGGCTCTGTACTCAGGGATCACGCCTGGCAGCACTCTGGGGACTATAGGCATGTCCAAGGTCAAACTAGAGTCAGCCGCACGCAAGGCAAGCACCCTACCCACTGTGCTATCCCTTGGGCCCCTCAGTCACACTTGGTACCAAACACGCATGCATATGCATGCTGCCAAGCTCAACCTCAGGGGTCTGTGGGCAGAATAGCCCTGGGCCTCTGAACTGGCGAAGGCCCCTCTGCACCCAGCCAAGGCCTGAACAGCATCACCCCCCTGAGGCGGCTCTGCAGGACATGCCTGGGGACTAGATTCTTTGATCAGACCAGCCCGCCGACTCTGTGGCGTCACACAGGACAGGGAAGACAGATGGACCCAAGCTGAGCCATGCAGCCTCTCCAGGAGGGGCCCTGCCCCCAGGAGGCCGCCCAGACAAGGCTCCCTCTCCCAGCCCGGGCCCGGAGGGGAGGGTGTGGGGCTCTGCAGCCAGGGTTGGGCAGGGTCCCCCGGCCCAGACAGCTGGGCTCTGTCCCCAGCAGGGTCGCTGAGCCTGCCACCTTTGACCCTCTGCCCCAAGGGGCTGTACTCGAATCCCCACCCGGGGGCAGCTGAAAGTCGGATTGACGGCTCACTACACTCTCCCCTGCCCAGGGAGTGATGCTTGGTGGTCTCCTTCAGGGAGCCATCCAGTTGCACTTTAACCCCGGGTCCCCACCGCCTGGCCTGGCCAGAGCCCTGCTCTGTTCCCTGGGGCCAGCGCTGTCCCTCTGCCCTGCCGCTGCCCTCCCCAACCTAGAGCCCAGACTTTGCCTTGAAAGGACAGAGCCGGCCTCTCTCCTAATCCCAGAATTGGACATTCCAGCCCCGGCGAGGCCTCTTTCCCACTGTGGGAACCAGGGCCAAGGGGGAGCCCCGTGCCAGCCCGCGGCTCCTGACAGACCCAGGGTTCAGGCACTGGGGCTGGCCGCGGGGCCCCGGGCTCTGTCGACCCATCTGCCACCCCTCCCCCAGCACCCAGATGTCCTGTCTCCACGGTGCTGTCCCTGACTGCCACATTATTGCTGCCAGCTGGCCCTGGGACCTCGGACAAAGGCGAGGAGGGCGGGGAAGGGCAGTGACTCCCCCTGTCCCCCCTCAGGAGGCCGACATGCCGGATGAGGTCAACATCGATGACTTGTTGGAATTGGAGAGTGACGAGGAGAGGGGACAGAAAATCCAGGTAGTGGCGGGAAGGCCCAGCCCCACTGCACCCCTCGCGAGACTCCCCCAAACTCCCAGCCAGGCTGGCGGCCTCCCGCTCCCAAAATCAACTGCTGCTCCCCAAATCCTCAGAGCTTGGGCTGCTGCTCCCCGAGCCTTTGCTCCCCCCTGCTGGGGTCACAGGGTCCCAGCCTGTCTCGCTCTTTGTTGTTGGTTGTGTTATTTGGGGGCCGGGCCCAGCAGTCCCCAGGGCTGACTCCTGGCTCTGTGCTCAGGGATCACTCCTGGCGGTGCTCAGGGGGTCCTGTGGGGTGCTGGGATGGAATCTGGGCTGGTTGCGTGCAAGGCCGGTGCCCTCCCCGCTGTGCTGTGGCTCCAGCCCCCTCTCCTGCCATCCTGCTCATGGAACGGACATGCCCCCCCCCCTGTGTCCCCAGAGTCTGTGTTCCCTGCATGCACCCCACCCCTGAGGGAGTGTCAGGCACTGACTCTTTGTTTCTCTTTTGTGGGGTGCGTCTAGGGTCTCCTGACATCCTGCACCAGCCCCACAGAGGTAAGTCCTGCACGACCTTCTCCCCCCAGCCCCCCTGTCCTGTCCCCTGTGCCGCCCCCACCTTAGGGGATCTCTGCGGAAGCTTCTGTCTCTTGCTGTCCCTTCCTGCTCCCTGCTGTCCTTTGTCCCCACCCCCTTACTCCCCATCTGCCACCAGGCTCCTCTGTCTTAGGGGCACCCCCATCTGTCTCTTATCTGCCCCTCTGCCCGGGGCGGCCCGTGTGTGTGGGCTCAGCCGCCCTCCGTGGGTCCCAGTGAGTGTCCACCCGGCCTCCTCCGGGGCCCCTGATCTCCTGGGCCCTGGAGCTGACCGCCCAGCCCCTCCCACTTCCTTCCCTGCTTTAAAAGGGAAAAATATTCATGTTTCTCTGAGCGGCTCCGAGCTGCCTGAGGGACAAACGTCACGAAGGCTGTCTGCTGGGGCCACTGCGGCCGTGTCCCCAGGGACACCCTGGCTATCTCCTGCTGGACCCTCGGCTCCTTGCTTTGCGCTCTCCCCCTGCCCACACACACACCCGCACCCCCTCCTCCCCGCAGGACTTCATCCGGGAGCTGTTGGTGAAGCTTCGAGACCTGCACAAGCAGCCCGGCCTCCCGCGGCGCAGCCCCTCATCTGAGGGCAGCCGGCGCCCCACTCCAGGCCCCAGCCCCGGCCCCAGCCCAGGCCCCGGCCCTGGACCCGACCGGCCCTCGCCTCTGTGACCCCCCCCGCCCGCCCGTTGTAAAGTCGTATTTAATGGATCCGTACAATAACACCACGCGCTGTGGCTGTTTTTCCTCTTCGTTCCTGCGGGCTGCCGGCCCTCCCCACCCCCACCGGCCCCCACAGCTGGCGGGACAGATGGACGCCACGCCCCCTGCCCTCCCTCGGCCAGGCCCTGTGACCTCCAGCCCTGGAGTCACATCCTGCCCAGCCCCTACCCAGCCTCCCCTGCAAGGGCTCTGTGCCGGCGGGCGGGGCAGGGGCTGGCAAACATCCTGCCCCCTGCATGGAGATCACCCTGATGGGGAGAAAAGGCTTGTAGCCCTGAAGGGGGTTTAAAGCACATGTGCTGGATGGGCCTAGAAGCCTCGGAGCCCAGGGAAGGGAAGGAGTCATCTCTCTCCCAGGTGCTGAAAGAATCCAGGAGGGCTTCCTGTAGGAAGTGCCAGGGACACTTGTCTATGAGATGTCTCTGAGGACTTTGAACTCATGCGTGGGCTGAGAAATTGATTTTGGGGCTGGTTCAAGGTGGACACCAAATATTGGCAGGCCGTATTAGGGGAAGCTCCTGCTGCACCTGATTAGCCTTTTACCTGGTGGGAGGCTGCAGGGAGAGGCTCAGAAGGCCTCAGAGGTGAGTAGTGGCCACCTCACCTGTGGAGTCGTCCCACACATTCACAGCAGGGTGGTGGGGCTCAGGGGACAGCTGTGCTGGGCTCAGCACTGGGGCAGGCCCAGAGGCGGGGGTGTCTACCCCAGGAAAGAGCCCATCTCCCGTCTGCTGACTGATGTTAGGGCCTTGGTCCCCACTCCACCCCAAGGGTCTGGGCTCTAGCCTGGACAGGGAGAGCCTGTGGGGGGCTCTGGGCCTGTGCAGAGAGGAGGCCCTTGGGTGTTGTGCAGAGAGACTCCCAAGGCTTCCGGGGGCCCCTCCCGAGGATGAGGGGAGGGGGGCTTCCTCCTGGTCTGTCCCCTGTCCCTCCCCCCCGTACCCTGTTAGGCCTAGGAACTTGCTTTTGACCTCTGGGATGACGCACAAGGATGCACACGGGCCACGGGCACTTCCTTGGCCCCTAAATTGCCCTCCTCATCCGCTGGGGCATGTTTCAGTGCCGGGCCTTGGACCACGGGCTCAGCCATCCCTGGCTGGTGCTCTACTGCACAGCCACAGCCCTGGCTCCGCCTACGAACTTTTTCTGAGGCTTTGGTCAACACCAGCGTTACTCGGGGCTTTATGCTGGCTCTGTGCTCAGGGATCCCTCCTGGTAGGGACCATAATAGGTGCTGGGACTTGGACAAGCAAGCGACTCTCCCTGCTACACAGCCGTTCCTGTGCGCTGCCGTTTCTCCAGCCCCCTTCGAGGGACTCTTGACTTCCTCTCCATGATGCTGGTTTTGGTTCCTCATCCTGGAGGGGGGCAATTAGTGCAGGTTCTGAGGTCCTGGGCCACCACGTGCGAGTCTCAGTTTCCTCACCTGGATCATGGGGTCCAGGTTGGCCATGCCTGGGTGTCACAGTGGGGAATGGAGCTGGGGTTCACATCGAGATTTTGCTGTTCCGGAGATTCCTTCTGCCTAAGCCATGACTCAAAATGGCAATAAAACTTTTTAAAAAATTGTTTTTTAAGTTTTGGTTTGGGGACAGCACCCGACCGGTGCTCAGGGGTTACTCCTGGCTTGGCACTCAGGGATCAATCCTGGTGAGGCTCAGGGGACCATATGGGGTATCAGGGATTGAACCCAGGTCACGTATGCACAAGGCAAGTGCTGTCCCCGACTGTACTATCTCTCTAGGCTCCCCTGCTTTTTTTTTTCCCCGCTTTTTGGGTTACACCCAGCAATGCTCAGGGGTTAGTACTGGTTCTGCACTCAGAAATTACTCCTGGCACTGCTCAGGGGACCATATCATGTGGGATGCTGGGGATTGAACCTGGGTTGGCTGTGTGTGTGGAAGGCAAAGGCTCTTCCCAGTGGGCCATTGTTCCAGCCCCGCTTTCACTTTTTTTCCTTTTTTTTTTTCACCTCTTTTCTCTTTGTTCTTGTCTTTGTTACAACTTGGGGTGGAGGTGATTTGATCTCAGTGCTATAATTCATGTTTCTGTTTGTTTTGGGGCCACACCCAGTGATGCTGAAGGCTTATTCCTGGCTCTGCATTCAGGAATTATTCCTGGTGATGCTCAGGGGACCATATGGGATGCCAGGGATTGAAGCTGGGTTGCCATGTGCAAGGTAAATGCCCTACCCGCTATGCTATCGCTCCAGCCCTGCAATTTTTGTTAATTAAGCCATATTAAAGTGTGAGCCACTGGTGGAACAGGCTGATGTCAACATATTGGCACACGGGCTGTGCTGGCATCATGCACGTTGGCACAGAGGTCCTTGTGGCAGTGCCTCTGGAATCAGACTTGCTGATGTGAACGGTGGTGGGGATTAAACTCTGCCTCAGCTATGGGGCAGACCCGCCCCTAGGTCCCCAAGACAGCAGCACCTAACTGAGAACAAGACTATAGCAAAAGAATTGGGAAATATGGGCCAGAGAGACCCTACAGCGGGTAATGCACTTGCATGAGGCCAACCCCAGTTTCATTCTTAAAACCACACAGTCCCCTAAGCACAGAGCCAGAAGTAAGTCCCAAGTGCAGCCAGGTTACACGAAAAACAAACAGGAACAAGAATTAGGAAGGAGGGGCTGGAGTGATAGCACTGTGGGTAGAGCATTTGCCTTGCACACAGCCGACCCGGGTTCGATTCGCAGCATCCCATATGGTTCCCTAAGCACCGCCAGGAGTAATTCCTGAGTGCAGAGCCAGGAGTAATCCCTGTGCATTGCCAAGTGTGATCCAAAAAAGCACACACACACACACACACAAAGAATTGGGAAGGAGCAGTGTGCAATTGGGGTTCAAAATGAGGGATAGTCTGGACTTGGGGTTGCTGCTTGTATTCAGGTCCATTTGCCTCATAACCCTTGGGCCTCTGTTTCCACATCTGTCTGTGAAGATGATTACCGAACCTTCCACAGGGTGAAGTAGACATACATAGGTCACCGGTCAGGCCCAGTAATTACTGCCACAGGGGCCAAACTTTCTGCTCCCTCACTTCCCATCTGCCAGCGGGTCAGCAAGCGGTCTCTGCAGCACTGCCCTGCGTCCCCGGTGTCTACATCCCATCGACCAAGGACCTCACTTTCATCACCCAATCCCTCTCCTCTTTGTTCTGAACATGTGTGTATGTGCGTGTGTGCATGTGTGAGTGTGGTGCCACGATCAAACCCAGGGTCTCACACAGGCAAGTGCTCTGCCACTATATCCTGGGACAAAGTTTGTCTTAAAAAACAAACCAGGTGGGGCTGGAGTGATAGCATAGCGGGTAGGGCATTTGCCTTGCATGTGGCCAACCTGGGTTCAATTCCCAGCATCCCATAGGGTCCCCTGAGCACTGCCAGGAGTAATTCCTGAGTGCATGAGCCAGGAGTAACTCCTGTGCAATGCCGGCTGTGACCCAAAAAGAAAAAAAAAAAACAACCAGGGGACAGAGAGATAGTATGGTGGGGTAGGGTGCTTGCCTTGCACGTGGCAGGCCGAGGTTCGATTCCCACTACTACATGTGGTTCCCCAAGCACTGCCAGGAGCACCAGAGCCAGGAGAAAGTATCCTGAGCATGGCCCGCTGTGCCCCCACTTCAATAAAACAAAACAAAAAGAAAGTTATTGGCATTGTTTCAGAATTTATGCAAAACCATGCATGTACGCGTGCGCATGCGCGCTCTCTCTCTCATACACACACACACACACGCATGCACGCACGCACGCACGCATGCACGCACGCACACACACAGAATATGAGTGAATAGTCTCCCTGCTTTATCCACAAGGCAGACGCTGGGAGCATGACCCCAACCTTGCTTGACTCATTCGTACAGCTGTTCCATTTCTGTGGGTTTTTTGTTTTGTTTTGCTTTTTAGGTATATATATATATATTTTGGCTTGGGAGCCACACCCAGCGTTCTTTAGGGGCTACACCCAGTTCCATCTGGGGATTGTTCCTGATGGTGCTGGGGTACCAGGGATGGAATCAGCCCTCCTGCGTGCAAAGCTGTGCCCGGGCCCGCTGACCTCTCTCCACATTGCAGGTCTCCCATTTCCAGGGAAAGTTTTCTTGGCCTTAGGACAACAGCCTCCTGTAGACAGGCCAGCCTCTGCTCTCACCTCTTTCCTCTGTCCTTCACCCCACCCCCACCTCCCGCTCTAGACCCACACCGAGGGCCCCTCGATCCAGAACCCACCTCCCACCACGATGCCATCTCGTGGATGGAATCCCAGGAACGCCTTATCTTGGGAGCCACACCTCGTCACTCCTGTCCTCTGCTCTGTTTTCTCTGGAGAACCTATTACGACCTGGTCCCAGTTGGTGGACGTGCTGTGAGCCCCTGGGTTCTACATCCACACCCACGGGCATGCATTCATAGGAATTTACTACATCCTGAAATGTTTCATTCGACTGTTTGCTTATGTCTCCCACCCCCACCTGCAGACTGCAGAGCTCCGCCTGGCCTTGAGCACGGCTGCATAACTTACCCCGGACAGCTCGGGCAGGATTATAGTGCTCCCTGTTGGCCACTTTCCTCCCCGGGCCTGGCAACCCACTCGTGCTGGGAGTGAGGCTTCAGCGCCCCCTCGTGGCTGAGGGAATACACCCCAGAATGCTGTCTCCGTAGGGGAGTCTGGAGCTGAGCTGGCTTAAAAGACTGATGACATCAAAGGTAGCTCCTACACACATGCACGCGCGCGCACACACACGCACGCACACACACGCATACATGCACACACACATGGCAGGGGGAGGGAGAGAGAGAAGAGGGCTGGAGAGGAGTAAAGCAGGCATTGGTGCTTGCTGCCAAGATGGATTTGATTCCCAGCCTACCATAAGGTCCCCTGAGCACCACTAGGAGTAGGAATAAGAGAAACCCCTGAGCATCTCCGGGTGTGGCCCCCAAACAAAACAACAACAAAAAAAAAAAGAAAGAAAAAGAAAAAGGTGGGGGAAAGAAGGAAGGCTGGAGAGATACACAGCAGATAGAGCTCTTGCCTTGCACCAGACTGACCCGGGTTTGATCCTTGGCATCCTCTATGGTTTACGAAGCACCACCAAGAGTAATTTCTGAGCACAGTTGAAGGTAATCCCTCACCATTGCTGGGTGTGGCCCAAAAAACAAAAAAAAAAGGGAAAGACATATGGAAGGAAGGACTGGAGAGAGAGTTTATCAGTCGGGGCATGTGACTGACCCGGGTTCGATCGCCAGCATCCCATATGATGGTGCCCTGAGCCCACCAGGAGTGATCCCTGAGAGCAGAGCCAGGAATAAGCCCTGAGTACTGCTGGTGAAGGCCCCAAAACAGCAACAATGAAACAAAGAAAGAAGAATGAAAGAAAGAGAAAGAAATGAAAAGAAGGAAGCAGGTACTAAAACTACCTATTTCTTTGATTAACACCAGTGGTTTTGTAATTAGAATGATAAGTATTAGAAATGAGCTGGCATTGATGAGATGATTGATATTCACAGTCAGCTAAACTGTCTTAGAAATTCTTCTCACCCTCATAATTAAATAGGAAAGGAGGCTTTTAGTGAAGGGCTTATATAGTTGATATAAGAGCAACCCAAAAAAATCAATTTTATTTCACCAATGCTGTAATAGCCAATTAAAATATCGTTCAAAAAATTGTGTGGTTCTTAATAGCAACAAACCTTGGTTTATCTACCAACTTAATTATAACACTTTGATGGGGGGGGAGCCTTTAAAGAGTTAAGAAGGGGCTAGGGGCTCAAGGGCTGAACACATGCTCTGTATGTGGGAGGTCTGATTGGTCCCTGGCATCACCTGAGCAGTGCCAGGAGCAAGCCCCAACTAGAGCCAGGAGTAGCCCCTGAGCACCACTGGGTGAGGTTCCCCTAATGAAATAAAATGTCAAAAAAAGAATTTTAATCCTGGAGTGATAATACAGCAGGAAGGGTGCTTGCCTTGCCCAGGTTTGATCTCTGGTACTACCAGGAATGATCCCTGAGCACAGAGCCAGGAGTCAGCCCTGAGCACAGCCAACTGTGGTCCTCAAACAAATATCAATGATAGTATCTTGGGATTGGGGGCTGGCTTAGCATTCAAACACAGACATGGTTGGGTGGCCCTGGTGAAGGTGGTCCCCATCTGCTCAGGACCCAAGTAGAAGCTCCACGTCCTCAGACTTCGCACTAGACTAGTGTCCTGGGGAGTGGCCCTGAGCCTCCACCACACATCAAAAAAGTCACATCCCCTTGTTGTGCCTTCGGAACTTATTTCTAGCAAATAAAATAAAACAATGATGCCCGTCACTAAATATAAAGAGTCATTTAAATAATGAGCGAATTTTCTTTCTTTTTGGGGTGTGTGGCCACACACAGGGGCTGCTCCTAGCTCTGTGCTCAAACATAACCCTAGTGGTGTTCAAGGGACCATGTTACATGGTGCGGGGGCTTCAAATCAGGGCTGATGGGATGTAAGGTAAATGCCTTAATCTCTGAGCTTCCCTCAGGAGCTAATCACAGTCTGGTTGGTCCAAGTGTGTGTGCCAGCGGGGCAGAGGTCCCAAGAGGATCTCCCCTAGCCTCACCTCTACAAGACTATCTTCAATGAACAGACTCATCCGTGTTTTTGGGTTTTGTGGGCACACTCAGCAGTGCTCAGAGACTTACTCCTGGCTCTGTGCTCAGGGTTTTCTCTCCTGGTGGTGCTTAGGGGACCAGATGTGATGGTATGGATAAATCCAGATGAGCTGCATGTAAGGCATGTGCACCCTCCACCCCCACCGCCGTCCTGCTGCTCAGCCTTTGCCCTGTAAGTCTGTCAACAGCATCAGTGGAGAGTAAAAAGAGGGGAGGGAAAGGGCAGGTTCTGGTGTCAGAATGGAGACAGCGGTCAGCACCTTCCTCTTGCCAAAGCAGCACAGGGGAGACATGATGGCTCAACTTCGAGGTGAGACCTGGGTTCAAACTCACTTCTGCTCCCCAGAGGGTTGTGGATCTGGGCAAGAAAGAGTATCTTCCCTGGGAGGCTGTATTGCCTTTTCTGTTCTTTGTTTTGTTTTGTTCTTGAGTGGGGCCACACCTGGAAAAAAATTTTTTTTATTTGGGTCACATTTGGTGATGCACAGGGGTTAGCCCTGGCTCTGCACTCAGGAATTACTCCTGGCAGTGCTCAGGGGACCATATGGGATGCTGGGAATTGAACCAGGGTCAGCCACGTGCAAGACAAATGCCCTACCCACTGTACTATCACTCGAGCCCCATACCTGGCTTTGTTCAGGGCTTACTCCTGGCTCTGCACAAAAAGATCACTCCTGGCAGGCTTTGGGGACCACATGGGGTGCCGGGAATAGAAAGCGAATTAGCCACATGCAAGGTAAACGCCCCTGCTCTGTACTATTGCTCTGACACCCTTACTGCCTCACCTAAAGTCAAGGGACATAGGGTTTCCTAGGGGTGCTTTGATGAATTGGGGAGGCAAATCCTGCCAAGAAGTTTGGGGCTCGGGACTTGGTCTAAGTGCTAGAGCTCATGCAAAGCACATGGGAGGCCTGATCACTGGCACTGTGTGACCCCTGAGAAGCAGGATGGTCCCCAAACAAAAAGCAAAAAGGCTCAGAGCCACTCCTGAGCACAGGAAGAAGTGGATGGAATTAGCCTGTGGTGACGGTTCGTTTGTTACTGCTGACGTAGAACTGTGCACACTGCTGCCTCCTCTGTGCCTCAGTGTCCTCTTTCAGGCAAGAGACAGCTGCGAGTCCCATCTGGACACCTCAGGGCAGCTTAGTGGGGGGAGGTTGTCTCCCCTGAACATTAGGGGTCAGTGGGGGCTGGAGGGGGCTAGCAGCCGTGCCACTTGGAGGCCAAGTTGGGCCCCGAGGAGTCTGAGGTAGGAGTTTTTGGGGCAGGGGCCAGCTGATGGTCCTAGTAGAGCTCTCAGCCTTGGTGGGGGATTGCTGTCCCCACCCAGAACCAGCTTAAAGTCTGCCCAGGACAATGTTGGAGTGGGGGGACAAAAACTGGGACCACAGTGCCCTCTGGTGGCCACATGGCTGGCTCCGTCATGCAGAGAAGTGGCCCCAGGGGGAATTTCCTGAGCCATGTTAGTCCCCCCCCCTCTCGGAGAGCCCGGCAAACTACCGAGAGTATTCGATATGCCAGACACAGTAACAACAAAGTCTCCAATGGAGACGTTACTGGGCCCGCTCGATCAAATCGACGATCAATGGGAGGGCCTTTACCTTTACCTTTATGTTAGTCCCCAAGCTGTGGGGTGACGAGAAGATCAGGTATCAGGGTCCCAAGAGTTCAGGACAGGGTTCAGATAGTAGGCAACAAATCATAGAAGGAAACATATATGTGTGTGTGTGTGTGTGTGTGTGTGTGTCTGGAGAAATCAGGGCTGAGCTCTCTAAAGGCTTCCCCTGAATGCACCACCCCAAACATAAGGCTTCGGGAGGAGCCCCATGGTCCCGTTCTCTCAGCCCTGAGCCCTCTGGCTGGGCCTTGCCCACCCAGTCCCTATCCCCCAGAACCGTGAGCTTAGGGAAGACCCATCAAATACCTCACTGCTGAGTCCCCAGTTTGTGCACATGGTATTGAGGACTGGAACATTCTAGAAACAAGTGGGTGCCTCACTGAAACTTTAGCACCAGATCCTCTGCAAGGAGAGTGCCTTTAGTACAGGTTCCCCCCCAAACCCCTTCAGGTTCTCTAAGTGTTGGTGCAGGGGTGGGGTAGCCAGTCCTCTCTCCAGCTGGTGTGTGCAGAGTCAGGGCACACAGAGGGCCAATCACAGAGCACAGTGACTGATTTATTTGTTTATTCACCCAGTCATGACCCACCATGGACTTGTTTTCAGGTCTGATTCCAGGCCCTGGAATCTTTTTAAAAAGTCTTTTGTTTGTTTGTTTTTGGGGTACACCCAGCTGTGCTTAGGGGTAACTCCTGGTTCTGTACTCAAGGATCATTCCCGACAGTGCTCAGAGAATCCTATGGGATGCAGGAGATCGAACCCAGGCTGACCGCTTGGAAGGCAAGTGCCCTACCTGCTGTCTGATTGTTCCATTCCCAGAGAGCTGGTATTTTTAAATCAAAAAAGAGACAAAAAGTCAGTAATTGGAATAGGTCTGTAACATGATGATAAACTATAATAAGTGTTCAAAGAGAAATAAAGCTCCCGGTCAGGCATGAAGCTCAGCAGGAGAGTATCTGCTTTACATATGTGAGACCCTGGGTTTGATCCCAGGTCTGAAAAAAAAGTCACAAAAATTAAAGGGCTTTTTTGTTTTTGTTTTGTTTTGTTTGGGGGTCACACCTACCTTTGATCAGGGGTTACTCTAGGCTCTGTGTTCAGAAATTACTCCTGGAAGTGCTCAGGGGACCATATGGGATGCTCTACCCACTATACTATGTCTATGACCCCGATTAACATGTTTTTTTATGCCAGAGACATAAGAAGGAGGAATGATATTTGAATGCAAGTTTTCTTTGAGAAGGTGACTTTCAATCACAAACCCGAAGAATATAAGAGACAGTGTCATGCAAGAAACAGCAGGTACAAAGTGCTTGTGTTGATGCAGGCCTAGAATGTTCCAGGAACAGGGTGGAGATGGGCATGGCTGTAGCCAGGTTAGCCAGGGATGGAAGGCAGGAGATGAAGTCAGAGACGGGTAGTGAGGACTTCGTGTTTCCCTGGGATGGTACCGAAATCCACCAGGCAAATTGGTGAGCGCCCAGGCCTTCCTGAGAGCCCATCTGGTTGGTGTGGAGAGAATAGACGCCAGGAGACATGGCAGCTGGGGAAAGACCAGGTTTGGGAGCTGAGAACGGGAGAGCAGGGCTGGTTCCAGGATCTATTTTGTGAATGAGGAGATAACAGGATTTGCCCAGGGGGTTGTCGAGTGCACAAGTGTAAAAGTAGAGGCCCGTCAAGGATGATTGATTGCGCTTAGAACAAAATCCATTTTGTTGATAATGGCCTACAAGGCCTTACGTGATCAGGTCCCTACCCTCTTGCCGGTACTCTCTCTGCCCCAGTGACACCAGCCTTCTTACTCATAGGCCAACATACTTCGCCCCCTCCTCCCACAGGCCCTCCTCAAATGGCTCCTCCACACAGAAGCAGTCCCTTTCCGTAAAACACTTAATACTCTCTCAGATGGCTGTTTGTTTTCCTGTTTATTATCTGTCTTTTCCGGCTGGAAGGTCAGCCTCTTGAGGGAAGCGTCTTTGCTGGGTCTTGGCTATATCTTCCCAGGGTTTGCAAGAGTGCCTGGCACCCACCACAAAGGCTTCATCACTTGCCCTGCTCACTGGTATGCAAAAAAACCACCCAGGCAAGAGACAAGGAGAAACGACGGGGCCTGGAGCCATCACCTATTTTGGGGAGACATACCCCCGAATGCCAGGGACCACCCACGCCCACGCCTGCCTGCAGGACGGAGACGTGGAGTGGGAAGTGGAACACCCGCCTGGGAGGAGAGAAGGATGCTCGGGGCGAGCCCCGCCCCGCCCCGTATCCCTAGCAGCCAATGAGCGCGCGGTCCTCCCGACGCCCCCTGGGACGTGTAGTCCCGACCCGGGCGCCCTCGGGCGCCGCCGCGCGCCCCTAGACTCCACGTCCCGTCGTGCGCCGGGAGGCGCGGGGATTGGCCGGGCCCCGCCCCCGGCCCGCCCCGCTCGGCTCGCGCCGCAGCCCCAAGAATGAATGAAATCGTAGCGCGCTGGGCGGCAGAGCGGGCGGCGCAGGCCGGGCTGGGCCCGCGCGCAGCGGCAGCGGCGCCCCGGGCCGGAGACGGCCCAGCCGAGCGGGCCATGGCCACCGCCATTCAGAACCCGCTCAAGTCGTGAGTGTCCCCGCCGTCCACGTCCCTTAGTCCCGGCAGCCCCTCCACCCCCCGCCAGCCCTTCCCCCCGCACGCTGGGGAGGGGGACGCAGCTGCGAGGATGGTAGTTGAATGGGGCCCCCCGGCGCGCCCCCGCATCACTGGGGGAGGGCGGCCACCGCCTGTCCTCCCCTGGGATTGGGGGCGGGAGCCCCTTCAGGGTCGCGGGGGCGCCTCTTCTTTGTCGCTGTCAGTGAAGGAATGTGGCGCGGGCTGGTGGGGGGGTGGCGGAGGCCGTTTCCCCACCCAGAAGTGGGGGTAGGGGCTTCCCTCTCCTCCTCCATCTCTCCTCCGCGTCTGGGGGGCGGCGGGCGGCGGGCTGGGGACCGGGAATGCCGACGACCAGACTCGGGGCTCGGGGTGTCCACCACCCTCCCTGTCTTCGTCGAAGCACCTTCCCTCCATCTCCCCTCTTTCTCTCGGGGGACCTCGGCCGCAGGGTGGGAGCCGAGAGGCCGAGGGTCCCGCCTCGGTCCCCGCTGCTTCTGACTTGCTCTCCCGGGGTCTCGAGGACCTAGACGCCGCGCGCGGCTGGGAACTTGATCTCTCCCGCTCCCGGCGAGTGTCCCAGCCCCGGGGGGCCCGTGGGCCCCGGGGCCCGGGGAGGGGTGTGCTGCCGCCACCCTCCGTCTCCGGGGAGCCGCTTCCTCCCCTCGTGCCGCCGTCCCTCCCCGGTGCCTGCGCTGCCTTCGGGGGCCCGGAGGCTGGGAGCCGGTCCGCTCCCTCCCAGCGCTCGGCGTGCTCCGCCCCTCTCCCGGCACTCGCCGTCGCTCTCCGTCCCTCTTCGGCAAGGGAGCGCCGGACTCCCGGGTCCCCGCGCCCCCAACCCGCTTTCCCCCGCGGTGACAGCGGGCGCCGAGTGACAGTCGCGCGGCCGCCCTCCCCCCCACCCCCGCCCGTTCCCCGCCCCCCGCCGGCCCCGGGGAGGAGGCGGGGGCCGAGCGCCCGCGGCGCCGCACAAAGGGGCCGGGGCGACCTCCCCACCCTTCCGCCCAGCCCCGCAGCTCGCGGCCTTGACCTTGAGCTACGGGGGCTGGGGCTGGGGCTGGGGCCGGGAGTGGGACCCGCAGCCCCGGGGTGGTGCGACGGCTGGACGCGAGGCCCTCGATCGCTTCTGGCTTTGGAGGGGGACGTTGTGGGGGAGGAGACCCGGGGCTTCGCTGCAGCCGCCTACATGTGTGTGGCCTGGCGGTGTGCAGAAAGGGGGCTTGGAGGTTGTGCCCCGGCTGCGGGGGTGCGCGCTGCTGCCACGACCCCTCACTCCTTCTCCAAGTGACACACTGTGTCGTTGAGGAGAGACACTCACGGGGAAGCCTGCCTAGCTTCGTGGCTCTGGCCCATGTGTATGGCACTGGGGAAGGAGTGCCAGCACTTCTCTTCACTGTCACCTTTTTTGAGGGGCTCCGGGGGTGAGGGGGGCCTCTTTTCTGAAGGAATTTAGAGAAAGAATGGCACCTGGAGCGAGGGGGAGACCCTCAGGGGTTCTGGAAACGCATACAAACCCTAAATCCTCCTTCCCTGGGCCTCAGTTTTCCCACCTGTGAATTGGGAAGTCCAACCATCCCATGATCCTGGGGCTGTAGTAGTGTGTGCTCAGTACTTAGCACCTGCCTGACCCTGAATGACCAGTGGCCTCAGTAAAGGTTCTGTTGTGGATATTCAGAGTCCAGTAGGAGAATAGAACGGGGAGTTCAGGGGATAGGGGTCTTGAAGGTGATTTGGGGTAAGAAAATGGAGAGATGGGGCCGAAGTGATGCAGGCAGTGTGCTTGTCTTGCACACAGCTGACCTGGGTTCGATCCTTGGGACTCCATATGGTCCCTGAGCACTGCCAGGAGTGATTCCTGAGAGTAACCCCTGAACATTGCAGGTGTGGCCCATTTTGGAAAAAAAAAAAAAGGAAGGCTGGAGCAGTGGGTAGGGCGTTTGTACACCGCCGACCTGGGTTTGATTCCCAGCATCTCATATGGTTTCCTGAGCACCGCCAGGAATAATTCCTGAGTGCAAATCCAGGAGTAACCACTGTGCATTGCTGGGTGTGACCCAAAAAAGAAAAAAAAAAGAGTGGGGTGGGGGAGGGAGAGAGAGAGAGAGAGAGAGAGAGAGAGAGAGAGAGAGAGAGAGAGAGAGAGCCCTTTTCAAGTTCCAGCTTGGATCTGAGTCGAATCCTGTGCCTGTGGGCTGTGGGGGGCAGGCCTTAGCAGCATGGGAGAGCAGCTACACGCAGGCTTCAGACTGATCCTTTGGCGAGAGTTCTGGGGTGCTAGAGGCCGAAGGTATGGGCAGCAATGGAAGGAGGAAGACAGAGGGCATGTTTGGGGATCTGTGGGAGGTGAGAGAGGAGGGTGGCAAGGCCGCCCTCTGAGTGAGCTAATGCTTCTGGGGGGCAGGGCTCCCTGCAGAGGAGGGCTGAGGAGGCCAGCGAGTGCAGGGAGCTAGTGTCCCTGATGTAGCTTTCTTATCCCTGATTCTGGGCCAGAGGTGAGGCAGAGATGCCTGCCGCCCCACACCCCCCCAGTTCCTGGAGATTGCAGAAAGGGCTAACAGTAGAGAGGAGCGTGTGTGCGCGTGTGCCTCTGTGTGTGTGTGTGTGTGTGTGTGTGTGTGTGCCTTGAAGGGGTCTCCATCAGCAAGCGGGAGTTGAAGGCCTGTCTGCCTCACCTGTCCACCCCAGTGCCTCCTGGGGCACTAGGACCGTCTTCCTGGGTAGTTTCCATGCATTTTCAAACCCGAACAAACTTCATATAAAGGCGGGGGTGGGATGGGCACTCCCCTGTGTATGGTGAACTTTGGCCAGTGCGTGTGGCTCAATGAGCTAGTTCACTCTCTGAGGGTCTCTCGGGGGTAGAGTCAGTGGAGAAAGGAGTGGTAGGGTGCGTTTGGGGATCCACCTGCTTCAGGGAATGAATACTTCCCTCGGTCCCATCTTTCACTTACCATAGAAGAGAAGTTATTGTAGAAGGTGTGTAACATCTCTTTCCTTTGCCCCAGAGTCCTCGAGTGGGAAGTAGGGGTCGTCATGGTGAATCCAGAAGGGTCGCTGTAAGGATTGTCTGAGTTAATCCCCGTAAAGCATTTAACCCGCAGCTCTTGGAGGGGACTAGTATCTTATTGAGCAAACCTCCGTCTGCCCCCTCATCTCTCAAGGGTCAGCGGTCATCTTTCACATCTGAGTACAGATCAGAGCCTTTCTGTGGAAGGAGCGCCTCTTGGGACCCTTGGCCCATATTTACTCCCTCACTCCTCACCCGTCCTCTTACCGACAAGATAAGTCCTGTGCCCGAGGTCCCACGACCACCAAGGGGCGCAGCGGGATTTGAACCCGGGGAGTGTGGTTACAGCTTCCAGCTAGAGCAGCGGCCTACCGGGTCAGGGGGTGAGCAAGAAAGTGGGGGTGGGGGTCACTGTGAGGGGGAGACCGGGACAGGAGGGGGGGGCTGGGTTAGGCGGGAAAGAGGGGGGAAAAGGAGAAAGGGGCGTTTTCGAGTCACGCGTGGCGCCAGCATGTCAGTGGGACATTTGCGTGGTCATTTGTAGGGAGTCCCCACGGCTCGCGGCATCGAAATGCGCGTGTGTGCGTGTAAATGTATGTGAGTCGGCTGGAGGGCGTGGGAGCGGGAGTGTGCGTGAGTCAGTGTGGGAGGTGCGAGTTTCCCTGTGAATGTGTGTAACCCGCCATGTGCGGGCGTGCGCGTGTGCGCCCGGGGACGGGGCGGTGTGGGAGCGGCCGTGCGTGCCCGCGGCGCCCCGGCCCGGGACTACAGCTCCCGGCGTGCCCCGCGCGGGCCCGCCCCGCCGCCGTGATTGGCTGCGGCGCCCGAGCTCCCGCCCCCCGGGAATGAATGGATGGGCGGCCTCAGCGCCCGCCCGAGCGCTGGGAGGACCGACCCGGCGGGGACCTGCTGGGGGCAGGACCCGGGGAGCAAGATGGCCACGGTCATCCCCGGCCCCCTGAGGTGCTGCGGGCTGGCGGGAGGCGGGGGAGGACGCGCGGGCGGGGCTGCGCGGGCTGGTGTGCGCGCGCTCGCGTGCCTGTGCGTGTGCATGTGCGTGTGTGTGTGCGTGCATGTGTGCATGTGTGTGTGTGTGTGTGTGTGTGTGTGTGTGTGTGTGTGTGTGTGGCGGCTGGGGGTGGGGCCGATGGGGTGCCTCGGGGCTGTCACCGCGCGAGGGGCAGCGAGTGTGTGTGCATGTGGGTTCGGGCAAGAATGGGGTCCGACGCGCGGCTCCTGCAGGAGCCGAGGGTGTGGGGGAACTTCGGGTCCTCCTAGGGGAAGGGCTCCCCGCGCCCCAGGGCTAGGCGGGGAGTGGGGTGGCCTGGGGAGCGGGGCCCTGGGAAACTCGGGAGGAGCTCGCACACCTTTGTCTGGGGGTGTGGAGCCTGTCACTTGTTTGTGTTCAGGGCTTCTCTCTCGGTTCTGTGTGTGTGGTTGTGGGATCATTTCTTTTATTCTACACCAGGGAGCTTTGGCTATTTGGGTCTTTTGAGAGTGCGTCCACAGCATTTGAAACTGAAACGGCAGCGGTCGTGTTGTGTGTCTGTGGGTGTGTAAGTTTTTGTGAATATGAGCGGACCTGCCTGTTTCTGGCGTGTGTGTCTATCTTTGTGTATTTGAATACTCAGAATATGGATATCGGTGGCCTGTGATGTTGGTTCCATGTTGTGTGTCTGTAACTGTTTTCTCTGTGAATCTGATTTCACTGTAGAGTGTGAAGTGTGTGTGAGTGCTTTATTTGTTTTGTATCTTTGAATTCGTGTAGATGCATATTTGGGTAGTTTGTTTCTATAGTTGTGTGTGTGTGTGAGGGGTATGAGCTGTCGGCATGTTGTTTGTGTGGGGGACTGTTTATGTTGTGTGTCTTTGGATGTGTGCGACTGTCTGTGGGCTCTGCATGTTTCTACCCTGTGACTTGGGTTATTTGTTTTTCAGTAGATAAATTTGAGGGTGCCTTTAGGTGAATTTGTCTGTTTCTTCTTTGTGAGTCTTGGGCTGTCTCTCTTTGTGTGCAAACCCAGTGTAACTGTATTAGAGTTGTGTGTTTGCATTTGTGCCATCTGGACAGGGCCTTACACACTTTTGTCTATATTGTGTGTCCCTGCTCACTGGGTCAAGGTGGGCACAAGTCCCTGGCAGGGGGCTCCTGGGTACTGGAGATGGGGGGGTGGGAGAGGTGAAGCTGGAGGGGAGCAGTGAGGCTGGAGGGGGAGAGGGAGGTGAAACTGGTAGAGGTGAGGCTGGAAGGGGAGAGGGGGAGGTGAGGCTGGAGGAGAGAGGTGAGAATTGTGGGGGAGTTGAGGCTGGAAGAGGAGGTGAGGTTGGAGGGGAGGGAGGAGGTGAAGCTGGAGGGGAAGGTAAGGCTAGAGGGAGAGGTGAGACTGGAGGGGGTGGGGAGGCCGGTAGGGGAGGTGAGACTGGAGCAGGAGGTGAGACCAGTGGGGAGGTGAGGCCAGAAGGGAGAGGGGGAGGTGAGTCTAGTGTGGGAGGTGAGTCCTGTGGGGAGGTGGGACTGGAAGGGGTGGGGAGCCATGTGGAGGGGGTGAGTGCAGTGTGGAGGTGGGACTGGGGGGGGTGGGGATCCAAGGGGGGGGTGAGTCCAGTGTGGAGGTGAGACTGGAGGGGATGGGGAGGCCGGTGAGGGAGGTGAGACTGGAGGTGGGAGTGAGACATGAGCAGGAGGTGAGGCCGGAAGGGAGAGGGGGAGGTGAGTCCAGTGGGCAGGCGAGACTGGAGGGGGTGGGGAGGCAGGTGGAGGGGGGTGAGTCCATTGCGGAGGTGAGACTGGAGGGGAGGTGAGGGGAGGTGAGGTCGGTGGTGGGTGAGGCCCAGGGCCCGCTCCCCTGAAGCCGTGCCCCGCAGCCTAGGCGAGGACTTCTACCGCGAGGCCATCGAGCACTGCCGCAGCTACAACGCGCGCCTGTGTGCCGAGCGCAGCCTGCGCCTGCCGTTCCTCGACTCGCAGACTGGGGTGGCCCAGAACAACTGCTACATCTGGATGGAGAAGACCCACCGCGGCCCGGGTACCCGCCGGGGGTCAGGCGGGCAGGTGGGAGGTGGGGGCGGGCGAGGGGGGCGGCGGCGTGTCCTGACAGCGGGGGGCTCCCTCCGCCCCCCCCCAGGTCTGGCCCCGGGACAGATCTACACGTATCCCGCCCGCTGCTGGAGGAAGAAACGGAGACTCAACATCCTGGAGGACCCCCGGCTCCGGCCCTGCGAGTACAAGATCGGTGGGCGGAGCTGCGGGCTTTGGGGGGCGTGGGGGAGGGCGGGGCTCGGGCTGTCCCCCACCCCCGCACCCCGCAGCTGGGCATGCCTGTCTGAGGTCATTTCTCCCTGCACCAGCTAGTGACTGACTCCTGGCTCCTGGGTGTCGGCTCTGGGGGACTGGGGGGCCCAGTCGTGTGTGCCCGATGGGGCAGCGAGAGCGTGTCCTGAGTGTGAGTGTGACTTTCCCCGTGGTTCTTTGGCTCAGTGTGTGTCTGTCCCCGAGTATCCTGGGTCTGGGTGTACCAGGGTGCCCCGCGGTCTCCTTTGGTGTGCCCGCCTGCTGTGGGGTGCTGGGGTGTCTCCCGTGGTGTGTGGTGGATTCCCTGCGTCTGGCCTTGTGACTCCCTGATCATGCCCCAGCTGGGGCCCAGTGTGTTCCCTGGGTCACCCTGACTGTCCCTCTGGGGCGTCTGACAGCCTCAGAGGGACGGTCTGGGTCTGTCCCTGAGGGGACGCCCAAGTGTTGGAGGGGTGCCTGTGCAGGGGTATGAGTGGTGTTATCTTGCTCAGTGGCCCATCTCCGAGAGTCCCCAGGTGTGTGGCCGTGTGTGCCAGTGTCCCTGAGCTGAGCTGAGGTTGCCCATGCGTGTCAGGGCGGACCCCACGCAGTGTCTGCTGTCCCTTGCACACCTGGCCCTGTTGTGAAGCTGGGGCGCCGGCCATGACCACCCTGGCGCCTCTGTGTGTGTGTGTGTGTGTGTGTGTGTGCGCGTGTGTGTGTGTTGTGAGACATGTGTCTGTTTCAGGGTGGGGAGGCCTCTCCCGTCCCCCCCCCAACTCCCATACCTGGGTCACCGCTCAGGCTCAGGGAAGGTGGAGCCTGCTGGGATTAGACCCCACCTTGGCCTCTCCCCAGACTGTGAGGCACCCCTGAAGAAGGAGGGGGGCCTTCCCGAGGGGCCAGTCCTCGAGGCTCTCCTGTGCGCTGAGACTGGGGAGAAGAAGATGGAGATGAAGGAGGAGGAGGCCATCATGGACAGCCAGGTAGGAGCACCCCGGGGCGCCCTGCCCCGCATCCCCGCCCCCCAGGCTCCACACCCCACGCCCTGTCTCTTTGGACCGCTCCTGACTTATCCTGCCCCCCCCACCCCCTGATCTCCCCCTTAGCTGAACAGTGCCCCCCACTTCCTTTTTAGTTTTTTTGGCTCTTTTTGGGTCGTACCCAGTGATGCTCAGGGGTTACTCCTGGCGGTGCCTGGGGGACCCTATGGGATGCCCCGGTTGGCTGGGATGTGCAAGGCAGGTGCTCAGTCCTGCTGTGCTATTGCCCTGGCCCCTGCCCTCCACTTTCTTGACCCACCTCTCCCCTCCCGCCCCTTCCTCTCCTCCCTCCCTTCCGGTGCCCAGAAGCAGCAGCTACTGGAGTTCCCGCATGATCTCGAGGTGGAAGACCTGGAGGACGACATTCCCAGGAGGAAGAACAGGGCCAAGGGAAAGGTGACGGGCCACTCCAGAACAGGCCCCTGTCACCCCCACCTGCCCACAGCTCAGACCACACCTACTCCCCGGTGTGGCCTGAAGGGCGGAGAGGAGACTTTGTGCCCATTTTACAGAGGGGGGCACTGAGGATTGGAGCGAGCGCTGAGGGTGTTTGCCAGACAGGCTGCGGGTGGCTTAGGGCTGTGGTGCCCAGGAGGGAGAAAGGGTCCAGCTACACCCTGGTTCTTAGGCCCACTGGTGGACAACCCTGGTTGTATCCACTCCCTTCCCTGGGCCCCTCACCACTGGCTCCCCGCAGGCATATGGCATCGGGGGTCTCCGGAAACGCCAGGACACCGCTTCCCTGGAGGACCGAGACAAGCCGTATGTCTGTGATAGTGAGTCCTGAAGAGGGGGAGAGAGTGGGGCCCCGAGCGCTTGCCCCTTCTGCTCCCCCTCCTGGTCTGGACCCTGGGGCGGGGTGGGGGGCTCAGGCCTCTGGCAGCTGTGTGTGGGGGCCTGGGGGGCTCCTGAAGGCCAGGGCGGGGCGGGCGGGCTGACGGCCCCCTGCTGCCCCCCCGCAGTCTGTGGGAAGCGGTATAAGAACCGGCCGGGGCTCAGCTACCACTACACCCACACCCACCTGGCCGAGGAGGAGGGCGAGGAGAACGCCGAGCGCCACGCCCTGCCCTTCCACCGGAAGAACAACCACAAACGTGAGCGGCTGCCCAGGGGGGTGGGGGGGCCCTGAAGTGGGCTGGAGGGGAGCTGTGGAGCGGAGCGGGGAGGTGGGGGCACACGAGACATTTCTGGAAAGGCTCCAGCTCAGCGGCCCCTCCCCCCACCGACCATGGGGATGCTGGTTCCGGGGTTGCCATGGCAACCCACCATCTCTCCCTCGCTCCCGGCCGGGCGTAATATTTCTGGGTCTGATTTATTGTTTCAATTAGAGCTTGGGGAGGGGGGTGGGAGCTGGCTCCCTCCCTCCCTGCCCCTCTTTTGCCCTTCTCGAAAGAGCTCGGGCCAGGGGGCAGGGGCAGGGGCCTAGGAGCCTTTGGCGCCGCCTCTCACCCATCCGGTGCCAACCTTGACAGCTGAGAAGGGGGGGAGGACTGGGGAGGATCTGTTGGGGTGTGTGTGGAGGGAATTTTCCCCTCATCTCTGAGGGGGGGGGCAGCTTTTTCTGCCTCCCCCGACCAAAAACCCAGGCACCTCTGTGGGAATCTTTCCTTGGGATGTGGTTCTTGCAGCAGATGGCCTTGGTGCCCCGACTCTGAGGGGCCAGGCTGGCACAGGGGCCCATGATCAGCCGCAGGGCTCTGTGTGTGTGTGTGTGTGTGTGTGTGTGTGTGTGCGTGCGCGCGCTGGATTTGCCACGTTGTTTGTTTTTTAATAAAGAGGAGAGGTCAGAGGGCTGGAGCAATAGTCCGGTGGGTAGGGCGCTTGCTTTGCATGTGGCTGACCCAGGTTCGATCCCTGGCACCACATATGGTCCCCCAAGCCTGCCAGGATTGATCCCTGATCTCCACTGGGTGTGGCCCAAAGCCAAAATAAAACAAAAAAGGAGGATCTTGGTCAGTTCTCAAAGATTGGGGGGTCGTGATAAGAATGACTCGACCCCCATTCTCTTTTACTGGCACAGCTGGGGGGGGCTGCCCTCTCTCCCCACTTCCCTGTCTGGACCAAGGGCTGTGGCCTCTGGTGAGAGCCCCCCTCTCTGACCTCCACCCCCAGAATTTTATAAGGAACTGGCCTGGGTCCCTGAGGCGCAGAGAAAACACACAGGTAGGGAACACCTCCCTCCGCCTGCATTGCTGCCTCCCCTGCCTGGGGGGCCCTGTAAGTCCCCCATCCCTGCCCTATGACCTGCCCTATGGGTCCCCGCTGATCCTCTCTCACCCCTACCAGGGGGCTTTTATCACCCTCTCATGTCTCACACTATCTGAGGGGGTCCCTGTGGCCCCCCATCCTTCACCCCTGCCTGCTATCTTTCAGCCAAGAAGGCCCCTGATGGCACTGTCATCCCCAATGGCTACTGTGACTTCTGCCTGGGGGGCTCAAAGAAGACGGGGTGTCCCGAGGACCTCATCTCCTGTGCTGACTGTGGGCGATCAGGTGACACTCCCCACGAGGGTTTTGGGGGTGCAATGGATTCCCGGAGTCTGGATCTGGAGGATGGAGGCAGATAGTCCTTTTGAGGGCTGGGGGGACCCAGAGCACACCAAGGACCCAGGATCACTGCGGGGAACGGAGGGGTTTGGAGAGGGGGTTCAGGTGCTCCTGGCTCTGTGGAGCAGGAGCAGAGCTGCTGGGCGGTGGTGGGGCGGCTGTGCTGAGCTCTGGGGTGGCGGTGCCACGGCCCTGGCTCTGCGGGTAACGGCGCCGCCACAGAGGTGTGTGGTTAACAGAACATGGTTTCCCGGGTGGATTGTGGGCAGGCGACTGTGGTTGCTCGCTGCAGTGGGGAAGGGATTGTGGTTGTCATGGTGTTCTGGGAGTGAGATGTGGTTGGCATGGCGACCGGGCGCGTGGCGCTGGCTCTGGGAGTGGCCGCGGGTGTGTCTGGCTGAGCTGGGCTGACCGCGCGCCCCATCTTGTGAGGGACTGTGGGGTGCTGGGCGCCCTCTGTCATGAGCGTGGGTTGCTGGGAACCAGGGTATAGGACCAGCAGGGGCAGGAGGGGGCCGGGAGAAGGCCCCTTGTGGGGGACAGTGTGTGGCTGTCCTGGTATCCGGGACAGGGGGGTGAGACCCGCCCAGCTGGCACCCTGGGGGCACGGGCACCAGAAACGGGGTGGGGGGCTGGGGCTGGGGTAGGTAAGCGTCCTAGCAGGGTGGCCCTGGTGAGTCACTGTCTGGGGAGGGCTTCGGGGGGCACTCACGTCGTTCTCCGAGGTCACCAGGCAGGGGGGTGGGGCATGCGAGCTGAGGACTCGGCCCAGGTGACCCCCTAACCGCCCCCCCGCCCCCCCCCCAGGACACCCGTCATGTTTACAGTTCACGGTGAACATGACAGCGGCTGTGCGCACCTATCGCTGGCAGTGCATCGAGTGTAAATCCTGCAGCCTCTGCGGCACCTCGGAGAACGACGTGAGTGCCCCCCGAAGCCCTCCCCAGACAGTGACTCACCAGGGCCACCCTGCTAGGACGCTTACCTACCCCAGCCCCAGCCCCCCACCCCGGTTTCTGGTGCCCGTGCCCCCAGGGTGCCAGCTGGGCGGGTCTCACCCCCCAGGACCAGCTGCTGTTCTGTGACGACTGTGATCGGGGTTACCACATGTACTGCCTGAGCCCCCCCATGGCGGAGCCCCCAGAAGGTGAGAGAAAGGGGGGCGGGTGTTGTCTTCTTGTCGGGGAGGGGCGGACGCCCCCCTGCTCTGGGCCTCACTCCCCACCTCTGCCTTTGTCCCTGCCCAGGGAGCTGGAGCTGCCATCTCTGTCTCCGGCACCTGAAGGAGAAGGCCTCTGCCTACATCACCCTCACCTAGGCCTGCTGCACCTGGGGGCTGCCCCCACCTTGGAGCGCCCCCCTCCACTGCTCCTGCAGGAAGGGGAGGCTGGGAGGCGGGACCATCCCCTCCCCAGCAAGTGGAATGTTTGCCCCTGGGGCTGTGCCCTGCAGGGACCCCCCCTGCTCCTTTCCAGCTCTTGGCAAACGGGCACCAGGCGCTTCTGCTCCCCTCAAAGCCATACCCCGCCTTTGGGCGGGCACGAGGGGTGGTGGATACCGGCCGGGGGCATGGACACAGCCTTTTTCTAAAGAAAAAGTCAAAAAGTTAAAAAAAAAAAAAGAAATTAATATATACAAAGAGTCCTCTAAGGGCCGACGGGGTGGCCGGGCCACTCCTCCAGGCACTGGTTTCTGCCAGCTTCCCGCCTGGCAAGGTCCCGGCCCCCAGTTCCTGGAGTCAGCGCTGGCCCATGGCCCACCCAAGGTGGGCAACACCCCGTGGTGCCAGGGTCGGTGGGCACCGTGCCAGCCCCTGCCCTCGGGCGCGCACTGTGGATTCTGCATGAAGTGAACCATGGTTCTGAACTCTGCCCCACACCCCAGCACCCCACCCCGCACCTGCGCAGGGTGGGCCCTGCCCAGCACCCGCTGGGATGAGAAGCACAGACTGCGGTCCCCTCCCTTCCCCCTCCCCCCCTCCCTGCACCCGGCTAGGCCGGGTTGCCCCTGCCTCCCTCGCTGGCCATTTTGGGGGGAGCGAGGGGGTGTGGTTGTTTCTCGTGGTTGTGTGTGTTTGTTGTTCGGGTTTAAACAAAAAAAAAAAAGGGAAATTGAGACTGCAAGTGGGGGAGGTGGTGGGCGTGGGGGCGGCCGTCCCCCCGCCCGGCGAACCCCCCCTGTCAGCGTCTCCTTTATTGCCTGCCTCTGCTGTGAATTCACTTGTTCTGTGTATTAAACTGGGCCAGGCCCCTCTGCCTACCTCTGTGCTCCCGGCTGCCGCGGGGCGTCACCCAGGAAGGGAAGGGGGGGGCCTCTTCGGGGGCAGAAGCAAGCCAGGCTAACAGCTGGAGCTGGCCCCGACCCCCCCCCCCCAGCGCACCCCTCCTCTCCGTGGCTTTGTCCCAGTGCTCCCCGCCTCGCCTCGCGGGAAGGAGGGGGATGGGCGAGGGGCGCCCGCCCCGCCAGCTGTGGTTGCCTTGGCAACGGCTGCTGCAGCTGCGGCGGGAAGCCGAGGGAGGGGGCGGGCGTCGGGAGGGGGGGGCAGGGGCGGCCAGGGGCACCTCCCCCGCCGGGGTGTCACCTGGGGCGGGAAGGGGTTGGCCGGAGAAGGACCCCCCCGACTTGGGCATCTTGGGGGGGGGGCCCCGGCAGTGGGGTGAGCGGGAGGGAACCAGGACACAGCTTGGGCGAGCCCCAGATCCGCCGCTCCCATCCCCCCAAGAACCAGCGACAGCAGAGTGGGGGAGGAGTCCTCAGACTGAGCTGGAGACCCCCCCTCGCCAGGACTTGTGGGGGGCGCGGGGAGCGCCTGATGGGGGGTATCTTAATAATGGGAAAGAGGGGCGGGCGCCGGCCTTGCACCGCAGCTCCATCCTGGGTACCCTGCACAGTGCCCGGAGTGACCCCCCCCACCCCGGAGTGCAGAGCCAGGAGCGTCCCCTAAGCACTGCCGGGTGTGACCCAAAAATGAAGAAAAAATGTAGCGGCTTTGCAGGGAGAGGAGGTGTGGTGAGGGGGAGGCACCGAGGCACCCACAGAGGGGAAAGCGTGGTGGTGGTGGGGGGGGCAGGCCGTTAGGATCCAGGGACAGGCCAGAGATAAGACTTATGGGAACTCATCTGTGGGAGTGACTGAGAAGTCTGGAGAGGGGCTGGGGGGGGGGGGGCTGCGGGGTGAGGAGCCGAAACTGGGGCGCGGTGGGGGAGGGCGGGGTGCTGGGATGCGAGAACAGCTTGTTCCAAGGTTTCCCGGTGGGGGAAGGGCAGCAGGACTGGGGCAGGGCCTCACTGAGGGCCTGGCAGCGTCTGGAACACTAGAATTTTTTAGGCGACTTGAAAATGGCCAGCTCAGAGAGGCAGTTCAGCTCTAGGCAAAGGGTCCTTCCCTGAGGATTTTCTTGCCAGGAGTGGGGGTGGGGGGGCGGTGAGGTCGCAGATGGCAGACTCTGACAGTAAGTGAGCCGGCAGAGGGCCCTGGGTGTGTGTTTGGGGGGCACATCCCCACTTCCCACAGGACACAGGGTAGTGGCGTTTCCAGGAGTTCCACACTCAGAAAGTCATTCTGAACCTGAGCCCCTAGTGCGCACACACATACACAGGTCAGTGAATAACCTGGTCCCCCAGTTGAGCTCATGGGGTGACCCGGCCCATGTTGGGCTCTTGCAGAGAAAGCAAGGGCTGTGCTCCGCTCCCCCCCACCCCAACCTGCAGGAGGAGACTGCGGTGTGTGGGGGCGGGCCAGGAGCCCTCACAAAACTCCACACACCATCTCTGGGGCTAGAGGCATCCTGGTCACCTGCAGCACCAGGTGTGACCCCTGAGTACTACTGTGTATGGCATGAAAAAAAAAACAACAAAAAGCCCCATATACTCGCCAGCCTCAGGTTAGGGCTCCAGTGGGTGATTTCTAAAACACAAGCCAAGCTGGTTTTCCTGCTGAATCCCCACTGTCACTTCTGTGTTGGGTTTCTGTCCTTGCTCGGTGGAAGGAAAAGATATAAGGGAAGCAAGTGTGTGTGTGTGTGTGTGTGTGTGTGTGCGCGCTGCACATGTGCATGTGGTCTATGTACATGTAGCGTATGTCTATGCAGTCTCTGTGCAAACGTGTGTGGTGTACATGTTTATGTAGTGTGTGCATGGAGGGTGGTTACAGTGTTGGGGACGGAAGGGGGACCCCACCTTCTTGTCAGTGACTCCAGGCTGCACACAAGCCTTTTCTATGAAACATTTTATTTCCTTTGAAATCTCCAGAAACATGCCAGAAAATTTCAAGACAGGGAGGGATAAAAAAAAAAAAAAGACAAAAGAATAAAAAAAAAATCCAAAGGAAAGGAAACAAATCAACATCTGAAAACAAAACAAAACATAAACACCCCACTATCTTCAGTATCAGGTAAAACACCAACCTCAAATTAAATAGATTTGTTTTGCAGAAATCCTTAAAAATAACAAGAAAACGAAACCCCCCAAAAATCATAATTTACACTTGTCAATGTACATGATTAGGTCCCCAAAATGATTTTGAATGATCTGAAGATATGAGACAACTCAAGAAAGGGGGGAGAGGGAGGTGGTCCTGGAGAACCATCTGGAGAAGGGGTTGGGCGGGGGGGCGACATCACAGTAGTTGGCCAGGGCTGAGGACCAGGCAGCCCCCCCAGAGGGAGATGCCAGCAGGGAGGGGGTGCTGCCTGGCACCTCCCAGAGGGCCTGCGTTCTGTGCAGCCCCTCGTGCCCCCTTCCCTGAGGTTTCTGGTCCCCAAGAGAAGGCAATGGGGTCTCTGGCCAAAGGCTGGGCCACTGGTCCCATGCCCAGCCCCTGCCGGCCGCCTGCCCCTTGTCCTCCCACCAGCCGAGTCACAGCCTGTGGATAGGCCTTGGCCCCCA
Source organism: Sorex fumeus (assembly GCF_029834395.1). Taxonomy (NCBI): domain Eukaryota; kingdom Metazoa; phylum Chordata; class Mammalia; order Eulipotyphla; family Soricidae; genus Sorex; species Sorex fumeus. The sequence continues at coordinate 19,886,171 of NW_026606179.1, forward strand.
GCTGGAGGCTGATGGGACCCACAGACTGTCCGTCCAGACTCGTTCTGGCGCAACTCTACATGAAAAAATAAATATATATATATATATTTCTTGTTTGTTTTTAAAGGAAAAAAAGGAACTCTGTCTCCTGGGTGAACAGTGTGGCACCCTGCGGGCTTGGTTGCCTGCGAGTGGCCCCTTATTGCCTTAGAGAAGCAGAGTCTCCAGAGGGGTCCACGGCGAAGGGCCCCCCCGGGAGCATGGGGAAGGGGGCCCGGGCAGCCACTGCAAGTACTGCCGTGGTGGGCCGATAAACTCGCAAAGGAAAAGACAAAAGCAGATGAAGGCGGCTGCGGGCCCAGGCAGGTTTTTGGGGGAGGGGGTGGGGTGAGGTTGGGGAGCAGGGTCCGGGGGGCAGGCACGGTGGCCTCGGGCGGAAACAGATGATGAACAGTCTCGAATGTGCAAACAGTCTCCCCCCAGAGGTGGCCTCTGATGCGGGGGTCCTCTGGCCCTCCTGGGAGGCCCAGGGAAACTGGGCTCCTGGGGCTGTGGGGTGGGACGAAGCTCTGGGCCAGGTCTGGGCCGTGGCCTTCACTTGGGGGGGGGAGGTAGGGATGGGTCACACTGAGAGTTTTCATGCAGGGGGCTGGGCCCCGCAAGCCCACACCTGGGGCTCCTTTGGGCCTTCTTGCAGCCCCCATGGACTGGGCCCAGAAGGAGGGTGGCCGTCGTCTTGGGGAGGCAGCCCCACCCCCACGACCCCAGGTGGCCGCTGGGAAGAGGCTGAGCCTGTGGGCCCTGGGCGCCAGGTCTGTGAGGCCGCGGGGGGGCCGGGCCAGGGCCTGGCTGGATCCTCGGTCGCCCCTGCGGGCGCGGTGGTATAGAGCCTGGCTGACTCAGGGCTCCTTCTGATCCCGGCAGAAGATCTCGGCGAACCTGCGCAGCTGCTCGCTGGCGGCCTGCGACTCCTCCTGTAGCCGCTGGTTGTTCTGCCGTAGACTGGCCACCTCCGACTGCAGTACCGCCTTGTCCTGCTTCTCCTGGGGTGGGGGGGGGGCGTTGGGGAAAGCAGGCATCAGGGGGTTCCCAGCCACAGGCGAATCCTGCTGCCACGGCTCTCGGAGGGACTGTGTTGAGGTCTCCAAGGTTGGACATGGGGGTTCACTCCACAGCCTGATGACCCTAACACCCAGCTGCACCCTCACAGCAGTGAAGACCTCAGGACGGGGATCGGCCCACTCTCCCAGCCCTTCTCAGACGCCCTCCCAGCACGTCTCCACATGGGAAAGGGGGTGCAGTGTGCCTGGGTCCCTGGGCCCCGCTGAGACGGACTCATGCCTGGTACTCTGTCTCTGCTTTGCCAGACTTAAAATTACCCCGAGTGACAAGCACGGTCACCTGGGCGCCACGCCCCCCCACTTCCCAGCAGACCCCTAGACGCAGAGTCACCCCTAGACGCTGCTCAGAGCCCTGGTGCTCAACATCTGCATCGGATGAAGCAGCACAATCAACCACAGCTTTCCCACCGGCTCCCTCAACCCCTTAGTTTGGGTTTTTGGGCCACCTGCCAGCAGTGCTCAGGGACCACCCCTGGGGGGCTCAGGGGACCATATGGGGTGCCAAGGGCTGGGGCAGGAACAGTCACCTACTGTCCCGTCTCTGGGGGTGGTGGGAGGTGGGAAATGTACACTGTGCAGAGATGGGTTTTGGAACATTATATGTCCGAAAGGCAATCATGAACAGTCACCTACTGTCCCATCTCTGGCCCCGTCCTGAGCCCTGCTGGCGCGCCCAAAAGGACATCTGCACCCCTTACTCTGAAGGCCCTGCTGGTGCCAGTGCTCACAGTCGCCCACAGCAGCAGACCAGCTCCGGCCCCGGCTCTGTGCCTATGCTGGCGGGTCTGCAGGCACATTGCCCCGGGCAGCCGAGCAGCAGGGGGCGCAGGACCCTGAGTATGGAATCACGTTCTCTAGGCCCGGGGCCAGCCATACCTTCTGGAGGTCCGTGTGTAGCTGCTTCAGCATCACCTCCAGCTGGTACACTTTGCCCGTCAGGTCGAGGGGTGGCTCCTCACTGTGAAGGTGGGGGCTGGGATCAGTGGGAGGGGAGGACCCCCCCCACCCCCGTGTCACACAGCTCCCGGCCCCGAGGTCTGAGAGTCCTTTAAGGCCGAGGGAGGTCGAGCGTCGGCTTGACCTGCTTGGACCCGTGGGTTCACCCCGCGGGCACCTCATTGCTGGTTCCGTCATTGTGGGGTGTGGAAACGGTTCTGGCGGAGGGTGAGTCCCATAGCCAGAGTGAGGAGCAAGAGATGGAGCAGAAATGAGAAAGCCGCTGTCTATGGACAGAGGGCATGGCCGCAGCCCGGTACCCACACAACACCATGGGTGCGCAGATGGGCATGGCTTGGTGGCTACAGGCCTTTCCGGTCTCTCCTCCATGGAAGGAGTGTTGGGGACAGCCCCAGCCCACCAGCCTCCCTGTCCCTAGGGAGCCCTGTGGGTGACAGAGTGGGTAAGACCTGGCCCCTTCACCCACCAAGGGTCAGTGCCAAATGCCCAGGGCACCCTGGGGGAAATGACGGGTGCACATCCTGCTCCATGACTAGCGGGAGAAGCCACACGTCACAGTGACTGTTGCCAGGCTGGAAGCAACAACAGTCTCTAGTGAAGGTCATGGGACTCTGTCTCTCTCAATATATGCAATATTTGAGAGAAGTCACACATTGCTACCTGCTGGCCCGTGGGGCTCCCATGGGGGGTCTCACCTCATGGTCGGGGTGGTCCTGGGCGTTGGGGGGCCCCTCTCCAGGCTCAGGTGGCTGTGGACAGGACTGTGTGCGGGTGGGATGTCGGGACTCAGAGCCGGGTCATTGAGAGAGAAGAGCGAGACAGCCCTTTGCACTGCCAGGAGAGAATTCCAGATGGCAACTTAGAGGCAGGGCGGGGGGTGCAGAGCTCCCAGTGACTCCCCCATTGTCTCCTGCTCCCTGCCCCGGCCCCCATGTCGGTTCTCAGTTTTTGCCCCAATGGACAGAGCAGTAAATCTCACCTGGCTTCTAAGCCAGGCCCAGTTCATGCCACATTCCACAGGCAAACACACGTCACCATGGTTTTCCTTTCTGGGCCACACCCGGCAGAGCTCAGGGGCCCATCTGGTGCCAGGGATTAAACCTGGGCCTCCAGTGGGCGAAGCATGTGCTTTTGGAAAATTTGGTTCTTGAGCTTACCTCTGGGTCTGTGCTTAGGAATCACTCAGGGTGAGGTTTGGGGGACCATATGGGGTGCCAGGGATCAAACCTGGGTCAGCCATATGCAAGGAACCACCTTATCCACTATAACTCTGCCCCCCCTATTTTTTTGGGTCACACCCGATGCTCAGGGGTTACTCCTGGCTCATGCATTCAGAAATTACCTGTGGCAGTGCTCGGGGGACCATATGGGATGCTGGGAATCGAACCTGGGTTGGCCGCGTGCAAGGCAAACGCCCTACCCGCTGTGCTACCACTCCAGTCCCAGCCCCCCCCCCCCCATTTTAATAACTTTTTGGCGCACAGCTCAGGGGTGACTCCTGAGCAGTGCTTGGAGGACCATGAGGTGCTGGGGCTGGAATATGCCCCATCTCTGGCTCTTCTCTCTACATTTCTATGCTTAAACAACAGTGCAGTCCCAAACTGCAATACCCTTCCCTTTGATTGCTCCACGAACCATGAACGCTTCCCCAGGCTGACTCTTATCTGTGTGGGCCTGTTTTTGACTGAAGCATCTGAGTGAAGACTGCCAACCTCATGCTTCTGCACCATACGGATGCCCGCACAAGCTGCCCCACATACTTGCCCGTGGACACATGGGCAGTTTGTGTCCAGAACAAGAACTCAGGGGCTGGAGCAATGGCACAGTGGGTAGGCCACTTGTCTTGTATGCATCTGACTCGGGTTCGATCCCTGACATCCCATATTGGTCCTGAGCACTGCCAGGAGTAATTCCTGAGTGCTGAGCCAGGAGTAAGTCCTGAATATGGAATATCACTGGGTGTGGCCGCCAAACCAAAAGCTAAAATAAAAGGACTCCTAGCTCACAGCCTGGGTGGGTGGGTGGGGGGGGCGCATATGACCCATGACCTGTGGTGGAGCATCACCTGCCTTGTTCGCAGGGGTTCAATCCCCAGCCCCATTGCAAGGGTGGAGCCCCTCAGTCATCACAACACAGCAACAGTGGGAGGGACACAAATGGGAGGTGCATGGGGTAACATTGATACAGTAGCACTGCACTGCAGCACTGTCCTCCTGTTCATCATTCAAGCAGGCATATTGAATACGCCATGGTGAGCTTGCCAGGCTTTCCCGTGCAGGCGGGATACTCTCGGTCGCTTGCCGGGCTCTCTGAGAGGGACAGAGGAATTGAATCTGGGTTGGCCATGTGCAAGGCAAATGCCCTACCCACTATGCTATCGCTCCAGCCCATTGATATGGGGCTTTCATCCTGAAATCTCCCCCTGCTCTGAGTTTTATCTCTCACGCAGGGGTATAAGAGCTGCTGTTTTCTGTCATGGATTTAATATTTGTTCTTTGAAAATATTTTAGCGTAAACAATTTCAGACAGGCCTGGAAGCAGATAAAATTTAGTGGCAGGGCCGGAGAGATAGTGCAGCCTTGCCAGCCTTGCATGTGGCCAATCTGGGTTCGACCCCAACAACCCATATGGTCCCCAGAGTGCTGCCAGGAATGACCCCCAAGCACAGGGATCAAAACCCAAACAGAGGGGCTGAAGCAATAGCACAGTGGGTAGGGTGTTTGCCTTGCACGCAGCCAACCTAGGTTCGATTCCCAGCATCCCATATGGTCCCCGGAGCACCGCCAGGAGTAATTCTTGAGTGCATGAACCAGGACTAGCTCCTGTGCATCGCTGGGTGTGACCCAAAAGGCAGAAAAAAAAAAAAGACCCAAACAGAACATGCAGGTTCCTGGGAGCTGGGAGTAGCTGCTCAGCATGACCAGGCCTGGCTTCAGAACAACAATGTGACAGGCTGGGGGTCACCACAGCACGTGAGACTCCATCATGGGTCATGCAATAACAACAACGCTGAAAGGGAAGAGAGGGGCCGGAGGAAGGAAAAGGCCTTTCCTAGCATCCACATGGGGAGGCCCCTCCCTCACTTCCTCCCTCCCTCCCTCCCTCCCTCCTTCATTTGTGCTTTCTGTTTGCTTTTAGGGCCACACCCAGCAGTGCTCAGGGCCTACTCCTGGCTCTGGACCAGGGGTAACTCCTGACCACCTGGGTTTGGATTTGGGATGCTGGGATGAAACCTGGACTGGCCACTTGCAAAGCAAGTGCCCTCCCTGCTCCGTTGTACAACAGTACAGTAGCCCTGGCCCCTCCCCCCTTTGTTTTTAGGCTACACCCAGCGGTGTTCGGGGCATACTTTTGGCTCTGTGCTCAGAGCATGCGCTCTGGCCACTGGTGGGGCTTGAGGGACCATACAGGTATCGGGGATTGAACGTGGCTTCGATGCATGCAGGGCAAGTGCCCCACCCATTGTACTCCCCGCCCCCAAACCCTTAATTTTGGAACTGCAGAGTCACTGGTAAGCGCAGAAGCACGCATTCCCTGCACTCCACCTCCCCTGATGAGGGATTCTTCCAGAAACAGGGCAGTGACCAAATCTAAGGCAGGAACACTGTCTCCAGTCCAACTACCCCACCGCTCTGGCTTTTGGGGCCCCACGCCCTCCAGTCCTGATCCTGGGGTCTCCAGGGCTCCCGCTCACCTGCTTCATCTGGGATCTTTCCCTGGGCCCATCATGAGCTCTCCCCTGGGGTGTGTTGGGGGGTGGCGGAGGCCTCTACTCAGATCAGGTTGAGGTTCGTGCCCATATGGGACTGATGCCAGGGAGTCCCTCCAGGCCTGCAGAGCTGACGTCCTCGTGCTTTGGCCCCTGACTGAGCTGTCTCCCAGGCCCGCATCTCTGTTTACTACTGAGGTTGCTAGAAGGGAAACCCCCAATTCAGTGTCCCCTTGGAGGGGGACTGAATTCCACCTCTTGGAGGGACAAGAGGGACTTTCTGTTGGCAGCAGAGGAGGTGTCAAATATTTTGGGGTGACTTTAAGACTCTGCAAATATCCTCCATCTGCTTACATCGGCACCCCTCCCCTTTTCTTTGGCCAAACCCGGCAATGCTTAGGGCTTATTCTTGGCTCTGTACTCAGGGATCACTCCTGGTAGTGCTTAAGGGACCATATGGGTGCTGGGCCGCGAATTCAGGTCAGCCGCCTGCAGGGGAAACTGTACTACCCGGCTCCTAATCACCCCGTTTTTAGCAGTCATCCATAATTGTTGCTTTGGTGTTCAACTAAGGGTTCTGTATTTTGCTCACTTCTTCAGGATTCATTGAGTGGAATCATCTGGCCAGGAGGAGGTTAACATAAGGTCCTGGGGAGCAGGGTGGGGGTGGCTCCAATGTCCCACTCGCCTTCTGAGGGGGTACTGGCTGCAGTATGTTGGGATGTAGGGATGAGAGGAGAGGAAACAGTGCAGGCCTGGATGCCCTCCACAAACCCCAGCAAACAGCCCGGGATGTGCACAGCAGAAAGCGTTTGTTTTGGTCCCTGGTTGCTCACAGGGCTCCAGGCAGCCTGTGGTCCTCTGGGCGGTGGTGACAGGATGGGGGGCATCGCCTGTTCTCCTGGGGTGACCTGAGGTGGGCCCTGCCATGACGGGGAACGTGGATCTCTGAGCTGCAGCCCTGCCCCCCACGCGGCGAGAGCTGGAAACAGAGTGACAGCTGGTCGGGCCCACGCCAGGAAGCTTCTCCAAAATCTAAGAGAAGTTCCTGTGGGGCGATCACGCCCACATGGGGAGGCTGAGGCACCCCGGCTCCAAGGGGAAAGGAGCTCCCGGCCGTGGGGCCGCCTCCTGCGGTCGCAGGCTGTGCAATCTCAGCTCCTCACACACGTGGGGGTTGGGGGGCTGGGGGGAGTCGGGGCCGGCAGCGTGGCCCTGAGCTTTCTGGCAACTGGATCAACTGGATCAATTCTGAGAGTGGGGGCGGTCCCTGGAACCTGCACTCAGGGGTTTCAGTCTCCTGGTCAGAAACGCACAGGGGTGCTCTGGTGTGTGTGTGGGGGGGTACCCTGGGCTGTGGGACCAGTGCCTGGTGGGTGTAGAGATTTCAGGGCCTGGGAAACCTCCCCACGCTCGGGGACTCAACGCTTCAGAACCGGGGCTCCTCTGGGAAGCCTGGGGCTGAGAGGGCCTCTCAGGGAGTTTTACTCCCTCCCACTGATCCTGCTGAGAGAGTCTCAGTGTCTTTCAAAAGGGGGCAGCTCAAACCGGGTGTGATCTTGGTCTCAGGCTGGGCAGCTCTTGTAAGGGGACTGAGCAGCTGCTCTAGGAGTCACCTCCTCTGGGAAGTGCACCCAGCACTCTCCCTGCACTGAGCCGGGCAGCCAGAAACACTCACTCACATTTATCTGTGGTGTGGACACTGACTGGTGGCCACTCCCCACCGGTTCCACAGCATGAAGCTGGGCGGCCGGTTTTTTGTTCTCTGACCTTTCCCTCCATGCCAACTGGCCAGCCCGGGGCCTGGCGACCTGCATTCTGTGGGAGGATGCAGAACAGAGAGAAGCGGGGAGTGAAGGGGAGAGAGGGAGGTGCTGCCTGGGGGTCGCCTGCTGGGGTGGACTGATTCCGACACCCCTTCAGGTGGAGGCCTGCTTTGGGGGTCTGCTTCAGATTCATGGCTGGGCCCAAACAGCCCAGGTTCTGGTCCTCCGGACAGAGTCAGCCAGTGATGGCCTAGGGCTGGGGGCTGGGGTTGGGGGCTGGGGGCGCACAAGCTGAGGAAGCAGAGGAGGTGCCTGAGCTAGGCTCGGGGGTAGCAGGGTGGGCTTCCTGCAGAAGGACGAGCAGAGCTATGGCCTAAAGGACCACAGGGCTGGAGACATAGGACAGTGGGTGGGGCGCTTGCCTTGTACACGGCCGACCTGGGTTTGATCCTCAGCACTACATAGGGTCCCCCGAGCACCACTAAGAGTGATTCCTGAGAGCAGAGCCAGGAGTAATCCCTGAGAACTGGTAGGTCTGGCCCCCAAAATGAACAAAAACAAAAGAAACAAGACGAATCCATAAGCCACATGAGTGTGTATCTGTCAGGAATCACCAGGAGTTCTGTTTTAAAGACAAGACAACTGAAGCTCGAAAGGTGAGCCACACGCCAAAGGCAGTCGGCAATGAGGGCAAAAAACGAGGCTGCACACCCTCAACTACCTCCTTTCCCAGAATAAACAGCAAGTCCCAAAGTTTAACCTAGCACTTTGCTTCACTGCCCAGTCTCTCCTGAAGGTAGGTGTGGCCTTATCTGCAGTGAGTGTAGCAAAAAGAAGTGAGGCTTTGGGGAAGCCTCTGTAAGTGGGGGAGAGATGTGTTCTCTCTCCTGCTGATCAGAGCTGGAAGTGATGGCCGGAGCTCTAGCAGCCTCCCTGTGGTGGTGAGGCCCATGGGAACAAAAGCAGGGAAGGCATATGGGGCCTAATGAGCTTGCGGCAGTGCCAGCCCCAGGTTGCCTATCCCAGGAATTTTTACCTGCAGGAAACCTTGTGTGTTTACACCACTGTTAATGTGGGTTTTCTGCCACTTGCAGTGAATTCTATTCTAAATACCATTTTGATGACAACAGTCTTGAGCTGCAGTAAGATACCATCTGTTGAGGGCTTGCTCTGAGCCTGATGTGGCTTTCTTTTCTCTTTTTTGTTTTCCAAAGGACACATACATCCAGAGGTACTCGGGGCTTACTCCTGGCTCTGTGCTCAGAGATTCCTCCGAGTGGTGCTCAGGGGACTGTATGCAGTGCCTGGATTTGACCAGAATTTGGCTGCATGCAGGGCACCTAACCCCCGGGAGTATCTGATCCCCCTGACATGTTCTACCCACTGTGTTTCCCACACTTCACTGCTGCTTCTCGCTCTGGGAGCTCCAGGTCGGTTTCGATTTTGTTTTACTTTAATTTTAGGCCACGACAGCGGAGTTGAGGGGCCACTGGCTCAGAGTCGGGGGGCCATGTGGTGCCGAGTAGGAAACCTGGGCCTCCACATGCAAAGTGCCCGCCCTGCTTTGCAGACAAGGTCACCTTGAATCAAGAGGAAGGGAGCCATGAGCACCGTGAGGAAGCCAGTCAGAGAGCTACCTGAGAACCCAGCTCTCGGATTTGTTTCTGGGCCACACCTCGTGATGCTCAGGCGACCATCTGAAATGCTGGGGATTGAACTTGGATCCATCAAGTGCAAGCTAAGCGCCCTCCCCACTGTACTACTGCTCTGCTCCTGTCTTTTTTTTTCTTTTTGGGTCACACCCGGCAATGCACAGGGGATACTTCTGGCTCTGCAATCACTCCTGGCAGTGCTCAGGGGACCATATGGGATGCTGGGACTTGAACCCAGGTTGGCCACGTGCAAGGCAAACGCCCTACTCACTGTACTATCTCTCCAGCTCCCCGGATCTTTTAAAGCTAGTGTGTGCAACTCCCTTTCAAAGCCCCAAGGCCCTCCACGGATCATTCTAGGACAGTGGGGCAAGGCAGGGCTGGGTGCATGGTGCCTACCTTCGTATGCCTTGGCTGCGTTCACCAGGCTGGACCACTCGAGGCCGGCCGCCGTGTCAGGCAGTGGCATCATCCCGGGGTCGAGGCGTCGCAGTGGCCGGTCCCGCCCGTCGGCCAGAGAGAGCTCCGAGGAAGAGATGGTGGCTGGGAGTGGGAGGCACCGGGAGATGCCAGAGAAAGACAAGGTGGGAGAAACGAAGAAATGAGCACGCGCTTCCCAGTCCTGCATGAGACTTTACATTCCCTGCTCTGAGCGCCACGCCTCGCCTTGCCCAGTGTGCTACACCGCAAGGCACTGCTAAATGCCAGGTGCCTACCCGGGCTCCGTTTTCAAAAGGGTTTCAGGGGCGGCCTTGCCGAGGCTGGGGTGAAATGACTGAACCAACATAATGCTGGGCAGTGGGGGCGGGGAGGGTGGGCTGGGATGCTGAGGAAAAGCATTCCGGGGGAGACGAATGTCAGTGCCTGCTCTCTGGGGGAAGGAGGACAGTGAGGGGACAGGTGGGCCGGAAGTGAGCTGTACCTCAGGAGAGGGGAGGGCAGGAAGGATGTGACTGGAGGCAGGTGTTCATAGGGCTGGTGAGGGGGGCACACGGGGGGCATCTGTGAGGGCCGGGGAGGAGAAAGTTTACACAGGACCCTGAGTGGTGGGTGTGGGATAGGGGTGGGCCCGAGGTGGGGACTCGTACATCCAGCTCTCAGGGGACTAAAGGAGGGTGGAAAGGAAGCCCCAGGGGGTGTGGCGCAGGTGCAGGGGGTCCTGCCAGACTCTGGCCAGACGTGTGGGAAGGGCTGAGAGGCAGGTGGAAGAAGGCAATGCGGTGTAGGCACTGCTTCTGGGGGCGCATGTGGGAGATCCTTGCTGGTGGAGGCACCCAGAGAGTAGTAGGCAGGGGGGGTAAGTAAAGGGCAGTTGGGCTGGTGTGGGGAGTTGGGGTGACCCCTGTGCCTCGGCACCCCTAGCTACACAGCCGTGGGGGCACCCCCTTTTTGGTCTCAGACGACCTAATTGTGGAATATCCCAGATTTCTAGAGATGGCCCTGGACACTTGGCAAAAAACAGCGCGAGCAACACCCAGTGCTCCCAAGCACTCCGCCTCCTCCCTGGACCAGCCCCCTGCCCCAGGAGCTCCGGGCTCACATCTCTTCTCTGGGAAGCCGTTGCCAGTGGTGGGGCCGGTGGTGGGGCCCCCCGGCGCGTGGGGGTGCTGGTGCTGTCGGCGCGCGGGCAGCGTGCTGGCTGGGAAGGCGCAGGTGCTGGTGAAGATCACGTCGCTGGGCAGCCCGGACTCGGGGCCACCGCTGGCAAAGCCGGGCTCGCGACGTCCACTGCACAGGCTCTCATCCGACAGCGTCCGCTGCAGGCCCTTCTGCGGCGACTGTGGCAGGGACGGGGACAGGGTGGTCATTAGGGCTCAGGTCACGGCCCTCGGAGGTCTCGGCGGCTGACCTGTGCCCATTTCCGTCCCATGCAAGGTCCCCCAAGTTCTGGAGGGCCGACCCTCCCTCCCCTCTCTCCCTGGGTGAGTTTCTGGAAGGTGGGGTGAGCCTGCCTGAGAGCGACTGTGTTGGCACCATGGGGATCGAGCCCCCCACGCACCTCCCAGCTGCCAAGGAGCTGTCTGGGTCCCTATAAGAGCACGGGGACAATGAGCACGGGCGCCAAAGGGTCTGGCACTCCTTCCCCTGTTGGGGCCAGAGTCCAACCTCCCTTGGGGTCCCCCCTCTGCTCATGGTGGTCTATAGAGATGGGGGGGCATTCTCTGCTGGGCCCATGAAAGGGAATGAGCTGGGGGCTCCGATGAGAGCCCTACGGAGCCCAGCAAGGTGGTAGGTTCTGGGGGCCCAAGCCCCCTCGTTTCTCGCTGCTCCTTCATTCTACAATTAAGGCCCTGACTCAGGTGCCACACTCCCAGCCTCGGGACTGCTATCCCCCCTGGGTGTGATTCTGGGGGCCGCTGACTGTACCCCCGCTTCTCTCTCCTGCTCGGGCGCCAGGTTGTCCATGATGATGAGCTTCTTCAGGTCATCCTCGATGGTGGACTTGTAGTTCTTCCGGGGGGAGCGCAGGTCGCGGAGGGACGCCCTCAGCCGTGGCTGCCCGAAGACATTCTTTGTGTTGGTGTCCACCTGCCTGGAACAAGGGGGATGGGGTCAGAGTGACCTGGGGGTGGGGTGTCTCTAGCCACTTTCTTCCCTCCCTCCCTGGAGAAAGTGCCAGACACGGTCCCACTAGTTTCACCCCTGCATTCCTACAGGGGTGAAGGTGGGGATAATGTGCTGAGCTGTGTAGTGGCGGTGCCATCGGGGTTTTGTGGGGGGCAGCACCAGAAAGGGCGCTCCCCTGTGGGAGGGAGTGAGGCACCTGGTGTGATAGAAAGGCCGTGGGCATGTTTCAGGAGCTGCGAGGGGCAGGTCTGCAGTGGCACCATCACCCCCATTTTTGCTGCCCCCTTCCGGTTCTGGAGATCTTAGACCTGGGGATTGGGGTCAGCCTGACCACCGCTGTTCTCTTTGGGGCCCTCAAAGCCTCCCCACCCTACCACCTTCTAGAAAGTCCTGTGGTCTGAATGTGTGTTCTCACATAGGGGCCAGGTAGGGTGACCCTCCCCCACCCCCTGCCATCTCTGAGCCAGTCCAATGGCAGCAGGGCACAGAGGGGCTGGCAGACCTTGACCCAGCATGGGAGCAGGGGAGCCGGGAACCCCCCCATGCTGGGTGAGCAACACCTGGAACTGAGCCCCCCAGAGACCCCACTGTGTTCCTGGACTCTTCCGCTGTCTCTGTGGGCCACTCCTTACCTTTGGGTGCCACAAGGAGGTGGCAGGTGGGGCACCCAGGTGTGTATGGGGGTCCCCATGCCATATGCCCTGCTCACCAGCTCTCTCCCCCACCATGCTCCCGGAACACACCAGGCATGCCCCTGCCTCTGGGTCTCTGCCCCAGGGCTACGCTTAGGGGCATCTCGGTCTGTTGTTTTGTTTTGGAGCCACACCCAGCAGGGCTCGGGGCCTGCTCCTGGCTCTGCCTCCGGGACACGTCCATGGTGCTGGGGATTGAGGCACAGCCAGCTGCAGCAAGGCCAGCACACTCACCCCACTCTCTCTCAGTCCCTGGGAAACCCCTTAAAAGACTAAACTCAATACCCAGCTGGGCATGCCCAAGTTTACGGAGCCTACCAGGTGAACAGGTGGGAGAGACATTTTCTAACAAACAGAGCCTGGGATGGGGTTGGGGCGGGGTGTCCCGTACCATCTGCCCTGCTCATCAGCTCTCCCTCCCCCCCCCCCATTCTCCCAGAACACATTAGGCAGGACCCTGCCTCAGGGCCTTTGCTCCAGTGGCCTCCCTGCTGGCCTTACTCATCCTCCCAGCTTCATGTCACCTTTCAGGAGGTCTCAGGAGGCCTCCCTAGGACCACATGACCTCCTAGGGCAGCCTCCTGGCCCGTTTCTTTCCTGTGCTCGGCCCCTGCTCTGTGGTGTGTGCTGGAGTGGTTGGGGGCCCGCTCCACCCCCCCCCCCCCAGGCTCCTGTGCCCTATACATCCCGTAGCGGGTGGGGGCAGGGCCTGCCACATTGCAGCCCTCCAGCGTGCCGGCTAAATACGTCTCCCACAAATCCAGCCTTCCCTGCAGCCCCTGGCCCTCCCCTCTTCCCTCCCCAGCCCGCTGAAGTGATCCAGTGCTTCTCACAGTGAAGGGTCCAAGGACATGGCTTGGCGGGAGGGCGCCTGTTAGAGAGGCATGAGGGGCACAGACCTGCAGGCTGAGCGCTGGACTCGGGCATCCCGCAGTCCAGCTGCAGGGCCTGGGCACCAGCTGCGGCCCTTAGTCACTGCAACAACAGTGGGAAGGGACAGGCAGGCAGCCCTGTGCGTGTGCATCTCATCTTGGTGGACCTGATAAGAGCCCCCCCTCCCCCCCGCGTTCCTGATGCAGCCCCATTTCTGCTCCACCCAGACGAAAGAAACGATGAACCAGGAGAAGCTGGAAGGCATGAGCGTGCCCTGGGGAGAAAGCAACCACTCACAGAAAGAAGCTGGTTCAGGGAGAAAGCAACCACTCACAGAAAGAAGCTGGTTCAGAGAGCAGCTACAGAGAGGCTGAAAACCTGCATTCTCAGTGAAGAAGTCGGGAGGAAACAGCATCTCTGGCATGGAAGAGGTGAGTAAATTCACAAGTCGAGAACAGTGATGCATGGGTTTGTTAGTTGTTATTTTTCTCTTTTCTTTTTCCCTTTTTGGGTCACATCGGGCAATACTCAGGGGTGACTCCTGGCTCTGCACTCAGGAATTACTCCTGGTGGTGCTTGGGGGACCATATGGAATGTCTGGGATCAAACTTGGGTCGGCTGCGTGCAAGGCCAGTACCCTCCCTGCTGGACTATATCGCTCTGGTCCTTACTTGCTTTAGTTTTGGGGCCATACCTGGAAGTGCTCAGGGCTGACTCCTAGCTCTCAGCTCAGGGATCATGCTGGTGGACTCAAGGGAACCACCTGGGATGCTGGCAATTGAACGCAGGTTGGCCACGTGCATGGCAACTGCCCTGCCCTGTGATATTATTGCTCCAGCCCCAACCGTGATTCATATTAATATCCCTAAAGTTCAGGCCCTCCTGGCAGCAAACACGCACCATGACTGGGCATGCTGAGATATCGCAGCTGACAGGAATGCTTGCCAGAAACTTTCTGTTGGTGTTTGGGCCACACCTGGCAATGCTCAAGGCCGACTCCTGGCTGTGTTCAGCAACTACTCCTCGTGGGGGTCAGGGGGACCATATAGGGTGCTGGGGATCAGACCCAGGTTGGCTGTGTGCAAGGCAAACTCCATCCCTGCTGTACTACAGCTCTGGCTCCCACCGAGGAGAATTCTGATGAGGTTTCTAAGAATGCAGCACATTGAAGTGAGACAACTTCTGAAGTAGATAAAACTTGAAGATTTGGGGCCTGAGCAATAGCACAGTGGGTGCCTGCAAAACGCTCTTCAGACGCCTGCCATCCTGCAAACGCCCTACCCAATGTACTATCGCTCTGGCCCCTTGTTCAAGATTCTAATAAGATCTAGATTGAATATTTTTAAGCTCAAGCCCCGTGGACACTGCCACATCTTTTCCCCAGTTTTTGTTAGTACACAACCCATTCTTTGCAGCTAGTTAAGCTGAAGAATTCTGGGAATCAAGTTTGAAGAAAAGGTTAATAAAGTTCTTTGATTAGTTTAAAAAAAAAAGAAAAAAAGGAAAGAAAAGGGAAGGGGTACAACAAACTAGGAAGAACAAGTTATGGGTCAAAGAGATAAAATAGGACACATGGTGTTTGCCTTGAATGCAGCCAACCTGGGTTCCATTTCCGGCACCCCATGTGATCCCGTGAGCCCCATCAGGAGTCAGCCCTGAGCACAGAGCCAGGAGCAAGCCCCGAGTATCGCTGGGAGCGGATGCAAAAGCAAAAAACAAACAAGTCATTCCTATCCTGGTTCTGGTGCTGCAGCTGGGTTAAGTGTGCCACATTCAAGCGGGGGCCGCTGATGGTACCCACTGGTGCTGATATGTCACTCTATTCATTTGCTAAGTTGCTCCTGGACACAGTGAGAAGCCACCACCAGCACAGACCACACCAGCACCTTCTCTGAAGCCCCAAATCCCCACGGCCCATGTCACTGCGGGGGACCTCAGCTGGGCACTGCTGGCCAGCAGCTGCCGATCTAAAGGGCCGAGTCTGAGAAGTCCCTGCCGAAGGTGGGCTACCCTGGCTCTGCGCTTACTCTGTCTCCTGGAAGAATTCCCCAACCTGTTTTCTCAACTGCCAACGGCAGCCATACAGTTGGAGTGGCATTAGTCTCAAGCTTGGGAAAAAATCCAAACAGGGGAGCACGCCGAGGCGGAGTGCCGGCCTGAACGGCATTGTCCAGGCGCCGCCCTGAGTGCAGTGCCATCCATGGGGTGCCGCCGCGAGATCCTCCGTGCCACAAGTGTACAGTGTCTGGCGCGCCCCCAGCCAATGCCGCAGCCGCACGCGGGAGGCCCTCAGCCGTCATCCCTGCTACCACCACCACAAAGGGAGGGGAGGAGGAAAGAAATCACAACAAAAAGCCACAGACCAACCCACAGGCCAACCCAAACAGGCTGGGCCGTGACTCGGCGGCAGAGAAGTGCCCTGCTCTGAGGCCCGGAGCTCAATCCCAGGGGTGGAGACCAGAACCAGGGAGGAAGGAAGGACCAAAAGGACAAGGCTTTGCTCAGGGGCCTGCACGACAGCACTGGACAGAATCCCAGGCTGCAGAATTCACCCCCCGCCCCCAGAATAATTTCTTTTATAGGAGGAGCCCACAGCCTTCAATGCTCAAGGCTTATTTCTGGCTCTGTGCCCTGGGATGACCCCTGGCAAGGCTCCAGGGACCATACACAGGGCCAGGGATTAGATCAGGGTCAGCCTTGTATAAGACAAGTGCTTTACCCAGTACAATCTCTACAATACATAATAAAAGCATTTTAATAATGAGGAAAAAGGAAAAAAAAAAGGTGGGCAGAAAATGCCAAAGCAGAGCCCTAAGTGGTAGCGACCGTGGTGGTTCAGACATGGCTGACGCGTGTCCGGCCTCCAACTGGGGCGGCTCCCTCGGGGCCCGGCTAATTAAGCTGATTAGCACTGCTGTGGGCCTGCCCGAGCCGGGGGCGCTGCCAACGTGGTTGGCAAGGACACTTGCCAGGTTTGTATCTCAGGCGGCCGCGGGCTTTCCTGGAAGGCCGGCTGGGAGAGGCCTGTGGGAGCAGGAACTCACGTCCCCCACCCACTGTGGCGACTCTGAAACAGACCCAGGCTGGGGCCTCAACCCTGAGGAAGGCATGACTGGACACCAGGGGCCACTCACCAGATTTCAGTGCCTCTCGGCCCACACCACAAGGGGGACCCCTATCTGCACCCCCTGGGTGCAGGCACCCCCATCTCCTTCCTTCTCAGGCTGAGGAAATGCAGTGGACACTGAGCAGGGCCTCTCGGGGTCTCTGCCGGGTGCCTTGAGCACCCTGAGAGTTGCAGGGGAGGGTTGTGGGGCGAGCAGGGGCTCCCGTCACCCTGGTGCCCTCAGATGCTCTGACTTCTGGTGGTGGTAGCAGGGACAGGAACTTGAGCCTCTGCCCCAGCACTGCTCTGGCCTCAGCACTGCAACCCGCTGTAAAACTCACACGTGTCCGTCCTTTTTTTTTGGGGGGGGGGTGGGAAGCACTGGGGGTGGAATCTGGGGCCTTGTGAATTTTACAGTGAAGCATCTGACCCCCTGAGTCACTCTCCTTGGCGCTCCCACACGCTGTCCCTTGGCCACCTCCTCTTCTTCAAGTCCAGGCCATGGGATGCAGTTGGGGGGCCTACAAGTGTGTCTGATGACAAGTTCGTGTGGCATATGGGCTTGGTCCATAAACTCAAGGGGAAGTGGCATGTGCGGGAGCCACTGGAATGGCAGAGACCAACTCAGAGCTACATTAGCCTGAGGGCCACCTGGTAGTCATGGCAGGGCCGGTGCCCAATGCAGGGGACCAGGCTGGCAGGGGGAGCAGACACGGAGGAGGCTGAGCCCGGCCTCCAGTCAGCCCGGAAACCCACCCGCTAGCAACACCGTCTGTTCATACGTCAACCCTGGGGGAGGAACGGTCACACCAGTTGAACATGTCGATGCTGGCACTGCAATGTGTGTGAAGTAAAGCACATTCAAGGGCGCACCACCGGTGGTACACGCTAGTGTCCAGGTGTCAGAGACAGGGAAGCCAAGGGGTGGAGGGTGGTTGGGGGATACCTGCCTGGCCCCCTTTCTCCTGGCCTTCTCATGCCGGGACAATGAACAAAGGGAAGAACAGAGTGAAGTTGGGGAACCCTGAGCATTACCTAAGGGGATGCTGCAGGGATGTTCCCGCTGGCTGCCGGCCAGGGCCTGTGGCAAAAGATACCCCTGCTGCAGGTGCTTGACCTTCTGGACCCTGACCCCTCCTTTCATGCTACCAGCAGAGCACGCACTAAGAACTGGGGGAGACCATTTCCTCCATGCAGTGAGCCTGTGAAACTGTCACTGCCTCGTGGCTGAGGCCTCTAGGCCTGGATCCTGGTTCTTCTCTCCCACCTGCAGCTGTGGCAGACCTACTGTGCCTCAGTTTCCCGGTCAAAAACGAGGGTCAGGACAGGATTCCCTGGTGGGGGGCCCGACAGAATAGAAGGGAACTCAGCAGACTTGAGGACGGCTCTGTGGGGCTGAGCTCTGAACCCCCTGGGGACGGAGCGCAAGGCTGGCACGGGCAAGTACACACCGCAGTCGGCCTTCACTGTCCTGGGGCTCTGCCATGCTGCGTCTTGCTCTCTGCACCCTGGGAACTGAGCATGGAGGAAGCCGCTCGCAGTGAGGGTGCACAGAGGGGAAGCAATGGGCACCAATGAATGCAGGCGAATAACTAGTGCAAACGAGTTCCTGTGCACTGTGGAAAGGTTTCTCCATAGAGAGATTGGGAAACAAAACCAAACAGAACCAACCCAAACTAAAAAAACAAAAACAACCAAACACATTATTTTTTTTTCCTCTAAAATACTTTGACTGAATAGCAGTACTCCTACATTATTTAAAAATAAACAATTAAGGGGCTGGAGCGATAGCACAGCGGGTAGGGTGTTTGCCTTGCACGTGACCCACCCGGGTTCGATTCCCAGCATCCCATATGGTCTCCTGGGCACCGTCAGGTGTAATTCCTGAGTCAAGAGCCAAGAGTAATCCCTGTGCATCTCTGGGTGTGACCCAAAAAGCAAAGTAAATAAATAAATAAATAAATAAAAATTAAATAAATAATTTGACTGGAAGTGAAGACAATGTTTCTCCTTTTCTGGCTTTTTGCGTGACACCTGGAAATGCTCAGGGGTTACCCCTGGTTCTGCACTCATGAATCACTCCTGGCGGTGCTCAGGGGACCATATGGGATGCCTGGGATCAAACCCTGGTCGGCCGTGTGCAAGGCAAATAAATGCCCTACCCGCTGTACTATTGCTCTGGCACCGACAGTGTTTCTTAAAAACTAGGGTAGATGACTCTGAAGTGTCTCTAACAATGAAGACACTTGCTCCATTCCATCTCATAAAAAATGTTTTATTAAAACATTTTTTATGAGATGGAATGTGTGGACAAAAGTAATAATCAAAGCTGACACAGTATCTTATGCAAGTTGAATTTTCTTTTGGGGGCATAGGGGAATTATCTATGCCAAGTGTCATATGCACACCAATTTTGAAAACTCTATCTTTCGGGCCAGAAAGATAGTTGTTCAGGGAGGGCACTTGCCTTGCACATGCTGGCCCTGTGTCGATCCCTGGTACCATTTATGGTCCCAGAGCACTGCCAGGAGTGATTCCTGGTTGCAGAGCCAGGACTTAGGCCTGAGTGCTGCCAGTGTTGCCCAAATTAAAAAAAAAAATCTATCTGCAGGGGCTCAAGGGCCAACTGGCCAGCTGAGAGCACTGACCTGCCTTTGAGTGAGTCTAAGGTGGAGAATTCACTCAATCCCTGGAGTCTCAGGCACCAAGGTGGGTTGGAGGTGGGGGGTGGTTAAGGGATGGGGAGCGGGGGGCAGGGGTTTTGGCTTTGCCATCAATGTTCTTCCTGGCAGCCTTGCAAGCACATTTGTGAGTAGTGGACGAGCCTCCAGCCAGCACCATGGCCAGAATCTACGCCTCAACATAAGAGTGGTGGGCTGGGGAGACAGGAAAGCGGGGAAGGTGTTGGCTTTGCACACGTCCAACCTAGGTCTGATCCCTAGCACCCCAGAGGTTACCCTGAGCCCTGGCAGGAATGAATGCTAAGTGCAGAGCCAGGAATCAGCCCTGAGCACCACTGGGTGTGACCCCCAAATAAAAACAACAACAAAACCAAAAAGAAAAACAAAACCAACTCCCGAGCGAACCCCTGGGGAGTGCCCCTGCAAACTCTGTGGCTATGCGCAGTGAGTCAGAACCAAGCTGTGGGACACCCCAATGGTCACATCATCAACATCGTCAATAAGAGGGAAGGGAAAAGGGAGGCAGGGGAATGAAAACAAACATGGAGGAAAGGGGAACGAACATCCTATCTGTAAATTAATAAACAGCATCAGTGAGCGTTGGTCACTCTCGGACTATTTTGTGTCCCCAAACGCTGTAGGCAGCCTACAGTTCACAGGTACTTTTTCCTTCCCTTTTCTTCCCTTTCTGTTTTGGGGCTTCACCTGGTGGTGGCTGGGCAGACCCTGTGGTTCCAGGGACCGAACCTGGGACTCCCACATGCAAAGCAAGATGGGACCATTTTCTTGGTCCTCTGTTCCACACGTATGATGTTGGCACATGCACAGAGGTAAAAGGCCCTTGGGGATTGCATCTCTTTTCTGAGTACTACTATATCCCGGACCCTGGGTGGATGCACAGGCTCTGTGTGGCACTGAGTGGCTGGAACACAGTGATCTCTGTCCTGGGATGGATGCTGGAGCAGGGGGAAGTGATGACTGCAAGGTGCTGGGTGTGGGGGCCGGAGAGCTACAAGACCCCACTGGTGGCGATCTGGGGGGAAGTGCTTCTGCCTGGCTGAGTCCCCAGGAGACAGCGCCTCTGCCTGAGCCCCGAGGCCCCCGTGGGGCTGGTCTAAGGCACCAGAAGGCCAGCACCATGGGGGTGGGAGAGCAGGGCCCAGGGCTGCTGTGAAAATGTGGGAGCTGCATATTCAGTACCTTTGGACAGTATCAACTTTACATTCTTCTTTCCCGCTCATCAACTCCCAACTGCCACCCCTCCAGCTTGTCCCCCATCCCCCGGTCCGTGGCACAGCTCCTGCTGCCTCCCCTGCTCACAGACCACATGCTGCGAACACCCACTTTAGATCACACCCCTCCACATCCTCCAGGCAGATGCCAAAGCTCGGCCAAGGGTCTCTGAGGTCCCGGTGACCTGCCACACCTCTGACTGCTTGGCCCCACCCACTCTCTTACCCCCCACCCCTGCAGGCGGAGGGTGCCCCTGCCTCAGGCTCTCTGCGGACACTGTTCTTGCCATCATGAACGTTATTCAGATGCCCCTTCACCCCGCATCCCATCCCGGTCTCCCACATGAGTGCCGTCCGCCTGCTCCCCGCTGTGGCCCCAATGGACAGAGTGTGCCCACGTATAAGCCAGGCACTCCCCGCTTCAGTGCCCCCCAGGAAGCCAGGCAGTTTGGCGGGGTTTCCCGATCCTTACTTCTTTGGGTCTGTGAAGGGGAGTGTTGGGTCCGTGAAGGGGAGTGGCCGTGGCGGGGGCTCGTCCGTTCTCTTCCACCCCGTCGGGTGCTTATTGCGCACGGGCTGCTTGGAGAAGAAGGACTTGGGCACGGAGGCGGAGAGCTGGAAGGGGCCGGGCTGTGCCAGCTGCGAGGGCCGCGGGGTCTCCGAGCTGGCCGTCTTGTAAACCTGAGCAGGGTAGGTGGCCCTCGCGCTCATATCACTGCAAAGGGGGAAACCAAAGACGTGAGCAGTGGCATCCAGGCCGCTGTTCCCAGAGGTGACCCGCTCCCAGGCACTCAGGGAAGATGGCAGAGGCTCCTGCATGAGATACCCCAGTGCATTGCTGGGGCTGAAAGTGCCAACACCCCAGCTGGCGTGAACAGGAGGTCACAGCTGCACAGCCGCAGTCATACCCCCGGCTGCTGCCCTTGTGACATATTTGGTGCCTCCTGAGACTCGCAGTCAGGGCCAGAGAGGGGGCATGGAGGTGAGGCACTGGACATGAATGTGGCAGATTCAATCCTGGGAAGCTTCTGAGCAATGCAGGGGTGTCCTGGGGGAACCTGCACAGTGGCAAGAGCAATGCTGGGAGGGATCCCTGGAAGGTCCCCAGGAAAGGTGAACTCCCTCAACCAGCAGCCCTGACTCTGGGCATAACCTAGCAAAATGCAGGCGGGGTGGGCACTAAAGGAAACGAGGGCTTGCAGTCTGCTGCTTCCGTCTTAACCTTTTACTGTGTGAAACACATGTTCAGTGGGCAAGTACTTGCCTTCCAGGCGTGAGGCCCAGAATCCCATCCCCAATACTGCAAAAAAAAAAACAAAAACCGGGGCTAGAGCAATAGCACAGCGGGTAGGGCATTTGCCTTGCACGCGGCCGACCTGGGTTTGATTCCCAGCATCCCATATGGTCCCCTGAGCACTGCCAGGAGTAATTCCTGAGTGCAGAGCCAGGAGTAACCCCTGTGCATCGCAGGGTGTGACTCAAAAAGAAAAGAAAAAGAAACAAAACAAGAAACACCTGGTGGCCAGAGTAATACTACAGTGGGGAGGACACTTGCCTTCCATGTAGCTGACCTGAGTTGGATGCCCAGCACCCTGGAGGGTCCCCAGAGCCCTGCCAGGCGTGATCCCTGAGCACAGAGCCAAGAGTAAGCCCTGAATACCACCACGTTTGCCCCCCCCCGCCCCCACAAAAATCCCAAAGAGAAACAGCACAGCTCCAGTGCCGAATTCCTGTGGAGTGGAGAGCTGTGATGAGCCTAAAGCTCTCTCGGGCTGACCACCGAGGCATATCAGCTTTCAAAACGTTTAATAAAATTCCAATTCCATTTCAATAAGAGGTATTCAATGAGAAAATGAGTGCCCTTCAGAGTAGAGGCGGCAAATCCCTTTGGAGGTTAATTTTTCCAGTGTCGAGGGGCGGGGCTCTGACAAAGGCCACACTGGGGGGCGTGCTGAGTCCCTTCTCAGCAAGCACAAAGGCAACAGAAGCCACTTCAGCACTGTGGCAATGGAGCGGGGCATGGACTGCATCGGCAAATACCAAGGAACGTTGGCACACACAACCTTTGCACTCTGGGGAGAACGGAGGGAATCTGGCATATTGCTGAGGGGTTCCTCTATCCTGCTACAGCAGAACCATGGGTCACACACCAACTCATGCAGTGAACCGGTCAGATAAAGACAGTCAGAGAGAAGGGTCAGATCAAGCTTAGAGAGAGGGGCCTGAGGGATAGTGCAGGGGAGAGGGCGTTTGCCTTGCATGCGGGTTTGATCCCCAGCATCTCATAGGGTCCCTGGAGCACTGCCTGGAGTGATTCCTGAGTGCAGAGTCAGGAGTAACCCTTGAGCATTGCCTGGAACTTTCCACCAGATGGATGACTGTACTGCTGGTTTGGGTGTGGCAGGCTCGGAAGACCATCTGGGCTCGAACCCGAGCCGGTGGCGTACAAGGCAAATGCCCTACCCGCTGTACTATCGCTCCACCCCAGAACCGGTAGGTTTCTAACACATATGGACATGACAGCGATGAGATAAAAATAACACAAAGGGGCAGAGGAAAATGCTGCTGTACTGGGGAAAAGTTGCCATATTTCAGGGGAATAAAGCTAGTGTTAAATTCCACTGATATAAAAAGTAGTAAAAAAAAAATTGAGAAGAAGAGAGCAGAGAGTAGAACAGCGAGTAGGACCCTTGTCTTGCACGTGGCCTACCTGGGTTCCATCCCCAGCACTACATGTGGTTCCGTGAGCCCCACCAGGAGTGATCACTGAGTGCAGAGCTAGGAGTAAGTCTGAGCACTGCTGGGTGTGGCTCCCGAAAAAAATCAAAAATCAAAATGCAATCAGAGGTGGCTGCAACATGCCCGCATTATGCAGAGAGGGGGTGCCCCAGAGCTCCCTGGCCACAAGCCGTGCAGGGCTGAGTTCCTAGTTCCTAATTCCCTGCTGCCCGTGGAGCAACACACGTCCTTTCGCTCAGGACATCCCCGAGTGGTGGGCCATATCCTGGACTCCACATTGGTGACGTGGGCAACACCACAGGGCAGAAGAACGAAGTCAGAACCCGGATCTTCCACAGCGCAACTCCAACCACTCCCACCCTCAGTGAGCCTCAGTTTCTTCCTGAGAGGAGGCCGTGTCAGGCCCCGCCCCACCAGATCACACTCCCCGAGCTTTGGTTATAAAAGGGCTACTGTTGGGGCTCAGTTGGGATGGGGGGGCCTGCACTCCACCCCACCTGGCAGCTCTGGAGGGGCCTCTGAGGTTCTTGGTCAGCGTGGAGGGTCAGTGGCCTGGCCATAGGGCAGCATCATAACTGCTCTTTCAGAGGAGCTCTGGTTCTGCGGGTGCAGGGCAATCCATGCAGGGAATTGCACTTCTGCCCCGGCAACAATCTCAGAGGTTGGGGGCTGGAGCAATAGCACGGCGGAAGGGCATTTGCCTTGCATGCAGCTGACCCGGGTTCGATTCCCAGCATCCCATATGGTCCCCCACACCCAAGCACCAACAGGAGTAATTCCTGAGTGCAGAGCCAGGAGTAACCCCTGTGCATCGCCGGGTAAAGGTAAAGGTAAAGGCCCTCCCGTTGTTCATCGATTTGCTCAAGCGGGCCCAGTAACGTCTCCATTGGAGACTTTGTTGTTATTGTGTCTGGCATATCGAATACATCACGGGGAGCTTGCCAGGCTCTGCTGTGCGGGCGAGATACTCTCAGTAGCTTGCTGGGCTCTCCGAGAGGGGCGGAGGAATCGAACTCGGGTCGGCCATGTTGGCTGCATGCAAGGCAAACGCCCTACGGCTGTGCTATCGCTCCAGCTCTATGATCCCCCCCCAAAAAAAAAAATCTCAAGAGGCCTCTGCTCACAGGCAGGAGTTACTGGGCTCCTCTTTCAAGTGGGGAAACTAAGGCCCTGAGAGAGTAAATAAAACCCCAAGTGATGACACCGGTAGGGGTACAGCCAGGTTTGGCTGGAGGGAGGGCACCTGTCCATACCAGGATGGCAGTCATGGGGAGGACATGCAACGTCAGAAGAACCTCGCGGGAGTTGGAATTGGACCAGCCCTGCACCCTGGGACTGCACCTCAGGTCCTGTTGCAACCCCAAGCCGGGCTGCAGTGGGCAGGTGGGAGGTGGCGCGGGTTACAGGTAGAACCCAGAGCCCAGGGATGTGCTTGTTCACCCTAGTGGGTTCCTCGCTACCCACTGTGGCCTGGCACAGGCTGAGTCAGTCAATGGCCCCCTTCCACCCACGACCCCGTGGGTCTTCAGTCCCTGCCACTCCCCGCCCCCCACCCCTGTCCTGGCCGTGGTTCCCTGACTCCCAGCGCAGACACAGGTGGAGCCCTCAGGACTTGGGTCCACCTCATGCAGGGGGACTCGGGGGGGGGCATACAGTTGTCTGCTCCCCCCAACACCCGCAGAAGCTGCTCTCCAACCCGCCAGATACACCCACCTTGGGGCCCAGGCAAGGCTGCGCCCCCTGTGCTTCCTCCAGGGACTGTGGGGGGCTGACCGTGCGTCTCCCAGGAGGCCCAGCACATGGCCACCCCAGCCTACCCACTAGCCCAGGGGCCCTCATGTTACCTTTCGGGGCTGTGCCCCCTAGCCAGGCGCCAGGCCACGTGTTTCCTGCCTCCGTGGGAACGCCCAGGGCGTGGGGCTGCACGTGGCGCCGGAACCCTCAGCTGCTCTGACAAATTGTTCTGAAAAGCCTGGATGCTCCTGAGGGGAGGGGCAGGCCTGAGGGTGCCCGGGTGGCAGCAGGCCTGGGATCTCAGCCCACTGCGGGCGCCTGGCACTGGGTGCCTATGACGAATGTCTGGGGTGGTGGGGGGTGCGAGGGAGTCACGGGAGTCAGGGTGGCACAAGCTGCTACAGGCCGCAGTGCGGGTGGGGGAGGGGAGCCACCAGGGCAGGGCTGGGCTCGTCCTCTTCCGGGGCTGCAGCGCTGCTCCTCTCCTGATCCCCAAGTGGCCCCCACCCCCACTCCACAGAGACGTGTGGGGCCTCTGGGTCCCTCAGCATCTAGCTCCAGCATCCGAATGACCCTGCTGGGCCTCCCCCGACCATGCACAGCTGCCCTCCACCTGCCCCGCTGTGCCCCATAGGGACCGGCCCTGTCTGGGGCACTGCAACGAGTCTGCTTCAGGCCTGGCCATGTGCTGTTTCCTCTGCACAGATGACTGCCTGGCTTCCTACAAAACAACCACCTCCTCTGAGAGGCCTTCCCTGATCTCCACCCTTCTCAGGTTTTTCTTTCTATCACCAGGTGCATCTGTCATGGCTGTGGAGCTGCTCTCTGGCTGTCTGTCTCTTGCCAGGACAGCCGGGCTGCACCAGGGTGGAAGCTGCTCCTCCCTGCTGCGCTGAGAACAGTGCCTGGGCATGAAGGTCTGTGAAGGGCCCACAGCTGCTGGACCAGGCCGCCTCCCCACAGCACCATCCCTGAGCTCTCACGCCAGTCTAGCCCCGACACCATCTTTCAAAACATAAGCCTGAGGTCAGAGAAAGAGCACAGCAGGGAAGGTACTTGTTCTGCACATGGCTGACCCTGGTTCAATTCCCAGCACCTCATACGGTCCCCACAGCACAGCCAGGAGTGATCCCTGAGCTCAGAGCCAGGAGTTAGTCCTGAGTTCCAACCCCCCAAGTCCCCCTTTCACCAAATGAAACAAGCCACCTACATGATCCTTATGTTGGAAAGCTTCCTGCTGTCCATCATATCCAAATGGTCAGGTTGCTGACAGGGATGCCTGTGGTCTGACTTCCCCAATCTTCCACCAGGCCCTGCCTCCACTCCAATTTCTCCTCCTGAGCCCAGGGGCCAACATTCAGTGACCTGACACACCCTTTGCTCTCCATCAGGGCCTTTGCACATGCTTTCTCCATGCCCCTAACCCCTCCAATGCCGCACCTCAGCTTCCCTGGTCCTGTTCAAAATAAGTTAAATATTTCTGTGAGATAACTGAAAACATCTATTGGGCACCTGCACCCTGGTCTCCTCCTTGGGAGTAGAGCACTACAAGCACTTATACCCCCAACATTAAATAAAACGGGGCATTTCTTTGGGGATGGGGGTTACTGACAGGCAAGCTGAGGGGATCCTGTCTTGCCAGGGGCCTCCCGTCCACACACGTGCTCCAGCCCTCTGAGTTATCTTCCTGGCCTGAGAGCGTCCTTTTTTTTTTCTTTTTTCTTTTTGGGTCACACCCGGCGATGCACAGGGGATACTCCTGGCTCATGCACTCAGGAATTATCCCTGGCAGTGCTTGGGGGACCATATGGGCTGGGAATCAAACTCGGGTTGGCCGCGTGCAAGGCAAACGCCCTATCTGCTATCACTCCAGCCCCTGAAGAGCATCTTTTGACCTAATAATCTGTCCTGGTTCCCGGTACAGGGCTGCCACTAGAGAGGCCCAGAGGCTCTGATCAGGGTTGGCTCTCCCACCCTGACCCCCCTTTCCTGAGAAAAGACACGGGGCTGGAAGCGCAGCTACAGATGGACCCTGTGTGGGGCTTGGGGAACTTCTGGGTGCTGAACACGTGCAGGTGCTGGTGAAGAGCATGCACTCAAGGGTCCAGTACTTGGCCCACCCTACAGTGCCCCCCTTCTGCCTGCCAGTCACCTGGCTGGTCACCTGGCCAAGCAGAGGCGACTGTTCCCTGCAGCTCTGTGGGTCGTCCTCACAAATCACTGGAAACTGGGGACCCTGATTTGCAGCCATATCAGAAAGAAGTGGGGTCACCTAGAGACCCTCTCTTGGCATCTTTGGTGGAGGGGGGGCAGTCTGGTGGGACTCCCTCCCTACCCCATACCCAAGTGAGTGTCAGGTAGGACACCCACAGAATGTGTGAAATAAACCAGGAGGAGGCCCGCTGGTCTTGCAGGAGGCTGACCCGGATTCAATCCCCAGCATCTCATAAGGTCTCCCTGATCTCATCAGGAGGGATCCCCGAGGGCAGAGACAGGAGTAAGTTGTGAGCACTGCCGGGTGTGGTCCCGGAAAACAAGCCAGGAACTGGCAGCAGACACAGACCCCGGGATGAGCTCACGCCGGTGTGGGATATGGCACCACTGGCACGGGCGCGGGCCAGTCGAACCAAACCCCTAGACTGACCACAGAACTGGGGGACATGAACATGTGGAGCTGGGGTGAGAACCTGGTACCCCTAAAAACACTCACAATCCTGTAAGCCAGTGTTACCTCCAGAAACAGTTAAAACAACAGCAACAAACAAACCCAAACACTTGGACACGCAGCTCGTGCTGCTCGCCGCCCCCCGCTGGCTGAGCAGGGCAAATTACTCTTGGGGGAAGGAAAGGAGACCGAGGAGGGAAAACCGCCCCCACCGGGCAATCCTATGGGCGGTGATAGCAATGAAACGACACACACTTGTAAGAACTCTCCAGCCCACATCGCCAAATCTCAGATCAAGACTGGACCAGAACCCCCAGAACCACCCCCCCCAGTCCCCAAACCACTTCACCTGCTCCTCCCTTTCCTCCTCCGTCTCTTGACTCCTCAGGGAAGTGATCCCCAGACCCAGGCAAGCGAGATCAGGGTGGCCCCAGCCCCAGCCCGGGGGGCTCTGCTGCAGGCTTCTCCCGGCACCATCCATTCACTGCTGCTGCCAGGGGGTCTGGCCTGCACCCCGGCGCCCAGCAGGCGGCTGAGAGAACACAGGCCGGGAGCTTCCCACACGGGCCGGGGAGGCAGAGCCAAGGGCGGTGCCGCTCACACACCGGGCCTGCCCACATGCTCGGAGGCACAGGCTTTCCATTCAGCTCCCCGGCCTCTGGGCCCTTGGGTTCCCTGTGCCCATGGAGAGGGGTCAGGGGACGGGGAAGGTGGAGGGCAGCAGGGTGGGGCTGTGAGTTCTGGGGCACTGGCCGCTTTTCTCCAGGGAAGGGAAGCTTCTTCCACACTTGGTCAGGCCTGCTGTGCTCCCAGTTAGCTAGCTAGCTTCTTCCTTCCTTCTGTTCTTTCCTTCCCTCCCTCCTTTTTCTTTTGGGTGTGAGGGGGGGAGCAGTTGTTTGGGTCACACATGGTGATGCTCAAGGATTATTCCTGGCTCTGCACTCAGGAATCCCTCCTGGTGGGCCTTAGCAGATACTGGGGATTGCATGAAAGGCAAGCACCCTTCCCACTGTATTATCACTCTAGCTGGCCTCTCTCTTTCTTCTTCTTTTTTTTGGGGGGCGGTTGGGTCATCCCAGCAGTGCGTACTCCTGGCTCTGTGCTCAGGGGTCATTCTTAGAGGAGCTTAGGTACCCCTATGGGGTGCCAGTAATCAAACCCTGGTCAGCCGTGTGCATGGCAAACCCCCTGCCCACTGTACTATCACTCCAGCCACTGGGCTCCCACTGTCTGGGTGCTTCCTTTCCCCTGGCCCTAACTGGGTGGGCTATCACTAATGGGAAGAGATCTGTTTCCCCCACTCCACCAAGCCTCATGTTGTCCCTGCTGTCCCTGGCATGGTGACAAACTCGAGTGTCCTAGCTGGTTGGGGAGAGATGGAGGGCGGCTGGGTGGGGCTGACTGTGAATTCAGTCAGTCTGAGGCAGCCTCATTCTGTTTATCACATTCCCTGTGGGTCGAATGACCACCCAGGCATGGACGGGATGTCCACTGCTGGGCACTGCTCTAAGACTCCATGTGCAATGGGTCACTTAACTCTGTTAGGTGGGACACGCCAGCCCAACTAGGAGGCATGCAGACTAAGCTCCCCCCCTACCCCCACACCTAAACATCCTCTTGGCCTTCAGAAGATCTGAAACTCTGCCTGGGGTTATGGACCAGACTGGTCAGGAGGGAACTTCATGGTCAGCACCAGACAAGTCACCCTTCCCACTCCCCAAAGGAAAGTGCATGCCCCAGACCTACCCAGAGGTATTCTGGTGGAAGTGGCTGCCCCTGAACCCCGCCTGCCCGTGTCTTGCCTCTCCCTGCCTGCAGGGACTCTGTGCAACTTTTGGAAACACTTTTCTATTGCTAGATGGATGCTGCCTGGTTGTGAACTGTTTTGACAACTGAGCTTTAAGAGGAACTCAGATTTTTGTTTGTTTTGTCTTTTGGGGTCCCAGGGGTTACTCCTGGCTCTGCACTCAGGAATTACTCCTGGTGGTGCTTGGGGGAATATATGGGATGCGGGGGATTGAACGTGGGTCGGCCAGATGCAAGGCAAATGCCCTGTGCGCTATACTCAGGGCTGGAGTGATAGCACAGCGGTAGGGCGTTTG
Source organism: Sorex fumeus (assembly GCF_029834395.1). Taxonomy (NCBI): domain Eukaryota; kingdom Metazoa; phylum Chordata; class Mammalia; order Eulipotyphla; family Soricidae; genus Sorex; species Sorex fumeus. Next base: position 19,915,747 of record NW_026606179.1, read on the forward strand.
CCTTGAACGCAGCCAGCCGGCCGAGCCGGGTTCGATTCCTCTGCCCCTCTTGGAGAGCCTGGCAAGCTACTGAGAGTATTCAACATGCCAAGCACAGTAACAAGAAGTCTCACAGTGGAGACGTTACTGGGCCCGCTCAAGCAAATCGATGAACAACGGGAGGACAGTGTTTTATTTGACAATCCTCACCTCAGTCCTCTGAGGTGGACGGGATCTTTCTACTACACCCCCTTTTACAGCTGAGGAAACTGAGGCCCAGAGAGGTTCTGACCTCAGTCCAGGCTAGGCAGCCTTGGCTGAGGGGTGGGTGTGCCCCCCCACTCAGGTCCCGCCCTCCTCGGCTCCCAATACATTTCTGTAAATCAGCTCACTTAATTTCCCTTAACTTGTCAAGGCGCTGTCAGTAGAAGCAGGGCAACACTCTTCCCAATACTCATTAAAGTAAACATGTATCCATTTAAAAGGAAATACTTTCCTCCCGGCACCACCCAAATCGCCTGTGAGCACCCCATTTTGGGAAGTGCGGTTCCACACTAGAGCTTGGTTGCCTAGGAGAAAACTTCAGGAAGCGGCTTTAATGAGTAGATAAGAATGATTTGCAATTAGCATCAATTGTCTGCATGCAAATTAAAGCGCAGCGCAGGCCCTCTTTCGCACCGGCTCCTCTCCCATTTTATTCCCTTCATTTCTGGGTTCAGCAGATCCTTCTCTCAGACACCGGGTAATTTTAGACCCACCCCCCTGCCTCAGCCCCGTCTCCTCCCTGCGCAGCTGTCTCTCCAGTCCTGTGGGTCCCCACAGAGGAACGGAGTCCCGGGCGGCTGGGGTGGGTGCCCCGCCAGCGCTGAGCTGACACTCTCAGGCCTCCCTTGGTTGATGCAGGCGGGATGAGTGGCTGAGAGCAGGGGCTGTGCAGGAGAGGGAGGGGGGCAGAGACGGGCCAGCCGGACTCACAGGGCGCCTCCTCTTTCCGCCCCCTCCCGCAAACCTATGGTGCTGGTGCCACGGGGGTCCGAACCTGTCAGTGAACCACCATCCACCGCCCGGTCAGGAGTCAGATTTGGAGTGATGCGGAGCTAAAAAGATTCTATTAGGATGGGGTGGGTGGCTGGCAGAGGTCCAGGGGGTCTGAGCCCCTGCCTGGGACCAGGGCCTGAGGTAGCAGAGAAACTGCTGGGTGAAGCCAGAGGGTGGGGCGGGTGTGGCCTGTCTGGGAATCTCTGGGGGGGTGGGGGTTGGCGGTGGTGAGAGAGAGGAGAGAGAAGACCTGGGAGGGAAGGCCCCCCCACCCCCAGCCTGCTCTCCAGGAGGGGGTCTGAGAAGCTGATGTGGGCCAGTCCAGCCCTCGAGCTCCTCTACCCTGCCTCATGCCTCTGTGGGGCTCTCAGTCAAGATGGCACTCTCACCCCCCTGGCCCCCTCCTGCCTGCCCTACCTGCTGCAGTGGGCTTGCCCTGTGCTCTCGGCCTCAACCCGGGTCTAAACTCATTTCTGAGAGCTCAGAAAATGGACCACTGGTCTCGGCGGGGAGAGTGGGAGAGACAGAAGGTCTGGGTGAACCAGACTCGACGTGCCTTGCAGGCTGATGGATGGGGAACGAACAGGGTAATGGGGTTCGTGAGCGCCCCTCTCTCCCCTCTGCAAGTGAGTGTGTCAGCAGCCCCCCCCCCCCCCCACCGTGGGCATGCTTCTGGAGGAGGGGAACCCCTCTGTCGGGATGATTGTGGGGGAAGGGCAAGGGGGTTGGGAATCCCCAACCATAGGGTCTTACCTGGGCTGCCTTGGGGGGTCGCGGCTGCCCCCCGCCAGGCCAGTTGGCGTGCTGGTGCCCGAGTAGAGCTTTGCTCGGTGGCCTTTGCTCTGACTGGCGACTGCGGGGGCTGGGGAGACCTCTCGGCGCCGGTCTGCGTGATGAGGCCGCACCACTGCCTCGCGCCCGCCCCCACAGAGCCCCAGGCTTCCGGGGGGCTTGTGGGGTTTTGTGGGCCGAGGCACCTTGGCCAGGGACACGCAGCTGGGGCTGGAGGTGTAGAGGGAGGTGTCAATGCCACTGTCGCTGGAGCCGCCCTTGGACAGGGGGTCCTGCTCGGGCTCCAGGGGGTCCAGAGGGTCGAACCAGCGGTCGTCGCTGTGGCTGCTGGACGCGTTGCTGGACAACGTGTTGCTGCTGGAGTGACTGGAGTATTGAGGCTCTCCCTGGAAGGCGAGACGAGTGTGTCAGCCCTGGGCTCCCGGGCCCCCTACAGCGGAACCCGGTGGTTGGCCGGAAGCTCCAGCCCCACTGTCTGGTCACCAACCCCACCATGTGCACATCAGTGAAATGGGGCAGACACCCTCCCTGTCTCTCAGAGGGGCACCAGAGATTGTCAGTGCAGCCTGCGGACCCTGCCACGAACCCGGCCCTTGCCTGCGACCTTCAAGCTGTCTGGCGTCTGACTAGTTGCCCCAGACCTTGCTCTTGCCCGTGGCCAGTCAGCAATGCGAATCCTCCTGCATCATCAGAAGAGACTCAGAACCCGCCACTTCTGGCTCCTTGGCACTGCCGGGAGGCTGCCCAGCACAGCTCCTTCTCCTGGCCTCCTGGCTCCTCTCTGGTGCCTGCGCATGCTGGAGGGAGGCTGTGAACCCCCTGCATCAGGTTATGGCCCTGCTCCTGTCCCACACTCAGGACTCGGATCCCTCATCATGCTCGCTCGGGACACTGGCTGGCACCCCTGCCCTTGGTGCCCTCCCCTCAAGCTTCCCAGGTGGCCTTCCCTGTGTGCCTGGTCCTCACCAGACGCTCCCCCCACCCCCACCAGGCTGGGCTTTGGTTTCCCTTCACAGCAGGGATCGGTTGTTGGCGTCATCCCATCGTGTTAGGCCTGCCCTGTGGCGGTCTCACAGCAACAGGGCTGCGTCTGTCCCTGCCACGCGTGGCCCCAGAGCTGGGTGTGGCGTAAGGGCCATGCAACACCACTGTTGGGTGGCTGAGGAGAGGCTGCCATGCACACAGGAGGCCATTTCCCAGCATCCCCCATGGCGTAGGGTGTGTGCGTGTTGCGGCCGCTGTGATGTCACGGGATGTGGTTTCCGCTGTTTCTAGACCTGGGCTGTTCCACGTCCCCTATAAGCCTCTCTCCCGCCCTGCCTCATGCTGGCAGCTGAGCCTCAAGGGGCAGTGAAGCCACAGGAGACAGTAAGTCCTCACCGGACGCCTGCCCAGCTGCTGTTGGAGGAGGGTGTATGGGTGCTATTTGTGGTCACTGGGACCTGGGAACTGTCAGGCTAGTGCGGTGCAATGTTTGCTGCCCCCACAATTCCTCTCTTGGACTCTCGTACCCAGTCACTACATTAGGTGGCAGGGCCTGGGCATAACCGGCTCCAGAAAGATGGTTCTGAAGGCCTGATTTGTGTTTAGGGCCTCTGCAAGAGACCAGAGCTTTTTTTTTTTTTTTTTTTTGGTCACACCCAGCAATGCACAGGGGTTACTCCTGGCTCATCCACTCAGGAATTGCTCCTGGTGGTGCTTGGGGGACCATATGGAATACCAGGAATCGAACCCGGATTGGCCGTGTGCAAGGCAAACAGACTACCCACTGTGCTATCACTCTAGCCCCCAGAGAACTCTCTGACTCCTGGGGCTCAGGTGAGAAGGCTGCGACCTGCAAACCAGGAAGGGGTCCTCACCGGATGCTGGGTCTGCCCAAACCTTCGTTCTCGACTTTCCAGTCTCCAAAACGGGCAGAAACATCCTACCATCTCTCCATCAGCTGCGGTAGTTTTGTTACCAACAGCCAAAGCAGACGTCACCCACCAAGACTGATGGAGCAACGAGGGATGACAAGGCTGGTGAAGGAAGGCCGTGCGGGCGGGTGGGGCCAGCAGAGGTGGGCGATGCCCACATCCAAGAGAGACAGGGTGGGGCAGGGGGTGCCCAGACTCACTCTGGAATGTGGGGGGTGCCCACACCCGGAGCAGGGGGCGGGGCCCAGACTCACTCTGGAATGCCTGTTGGGAGAATCTTTGCCTGCTGTGTCCTGCCGGGAGGCGTGCTTGCTCCCGCAGCTTCCAGCCATGGCGGTGAGCCGGGCCTGGGCGGGCACATGCCACAGAGGCTCTGCAGGGAGACAGAGACAGAGGAGCGGTTAGCCATGACTCACCTGGAGGAGCCAGTGCTCAGGAAGGCTGGAGGGTCCCGCCCTTCTTGCACCGGGGACTGTGACCCTCGTCTGGGAGAACAGCATTCAGCAGGAGTCGCCTTTCTCCTAGTGACGGGCCCCTCAGGAGTGACCTCGTGGGATGCCCTAAGCCCACAAGGAAGAAGGCACGATGAATGCCCGCTGGTGAGATGTGGCCCCTGCCGGGTGGCACAACCCACCCAGAAGCCCCAGATACCCACAACCACCGTGGCAGCTGCCTCCAGGGTGGCCCTGGGGTGTTTAGGGTCCCAGGATCCTGCTGGAGGTGGGCCGGGTGCCAGACACTGGGTAGCACGGTCATGGATGGCGCAGGTTGTGGGTGTGGAAGGGCAGGGCGGCTCCTGCCCCTGCTCTATTGGGGACAGTTTTGCTCTTGTGCCCCTGTGTCGGTTCCTGGGCAGTGAGCAGAAGATGTCAGGAGCCCACACTCCCACAGGGTCTTCAGCACCACCCGGTGCTCCCCACACCCCCTCTGCTCAACCTGGCAGCCCTACAGCCCCCCAGTTTCTGACTTCTGCTGACTCTAGACCTCCTTCCCAGCGGTATCCCCTCTCACTGAGCCTATGCCGCCTCCCTGTGTTCCCATCTCCCCTGCCCAGGGCAGCTCTCTTCTTCTGGCTGTTCAGGCCACAACCCTTGTACCCCTTTACCACTGTTATCATGCTGAGGCATGAGGAAACTCCTCATTCCCCCTCCATGTGACCACATTTAGATCTGTCCCTCTTTCCCTGCACTGTACCCTCAAAAAGAGTCGCAGCCAGAGGACCCTTGTGAACCTGACGCTGTATCCCACACACTTCCGTTGGAAGAACCACAGCACCAGGCTTGCGCAGAGGACAAAGACTCTGTCCTCCATTCTGACCTGCCACCTGTGTCCTTGCTTCCCCCAGTTCTCCTGTCCCGAGGCCCCCACTGCTCCTCCAACCCCAGAAAGGCTGCCCCTGCGGGGTCTTCAATGACCTCCTTCCCACTCTCCCTGGAATGTTCTCTCTGACCTGGTATCTGTGCCCCTCACCCTCCCGGCGACCTCCCACACTCCTGAAACCACAGCCGAGGGAACATAGGGCAGTGGAGACTCTGGCACCTCTGAGTGTGGGTCAAGGGCCTTGGTTCACTCCTGCTGACACTTCTCATCTGCAGGGACCTCCACAAGGACCCCTGTGCTCTGGCTCCCCCATTAACTGAGGCCAGCTCTAGTGCCACTATTGTATTGCCAGGATGTCTGAGCACTGGAGAAAAGAGAACCAGGCAATGCCAGATCCTTTGGGGAACAGGGCCAAGGTCCTGTGATGGCTGAGCAGACCCTGAGGGTCACAGCTTGTGGCGTTTCTGAGACATCTGATCTGGGGACACGTGCGGTGCCGCCCCCTACCCTCATTCCATTATATACTTCTGGTGTCCTGAGATCACAAGCAACACTTCTGTGTCTTTCTGGGCTGTGTGGGGAGGAACAAGATGTAGATCAGGAGGGAGCAGAGGCTCCGCCCTGCAGGTGGTGACAGGAGTCTACAGGCCCCAGGCCCGAGGTAGCAGGATGGGCAGGCATCCTGCTTCCGGAACTCTCTATCCCAGGAACTGGTGACAGGCCAACACGGTCACCTCCCTAGTTGCCTGGGACAGCAGCAGAGAGGTGGGAACAGCTCGAAAGATGCTGTGTCTATCTCCAACGTCGACACCTGGACATGCAACTGGTTTCTGGAGCCTACCTCGTCATTATAAATCTAAGATGTTGGAAACTGCAGAAGATACTGACGGGAGAGGCCCCTGCTCGGGCTCAATCCCCCAGCACGGAGAGTAAATGGAGAAGAAAGACACTGGAGGCCACTGCACTAATCAGGACGAAAGGAAAGGCCGGATGGGTGGTCCAGCGCGGAAGGCGCTTGCCTCGTACGCGGCCAACGCAGGTTGGATCCTGGAGCCCCCTAGGGTCCCCCCAGCTCTATCAGGAGTGATCCCTGAGTGCAGAGCCAGGAGTAATCTCTTAGTGGTGCCAGGTGGGATATCCAAAACCAAACCAACCCCAGGGCATTAGGAACTAGTCAGTGAAACTGCACGGTGTGGGGGGCCAGGAGGCGGAGTAGCAGAATCGGTGGGGTCCACTCCTGGCACCGCCTGGCGGTCTGAGCCCCCCTGGGGGAGAGCTGCTGGTTCCCAGGCTTGCCATGAACTATCAGCCTGGCTTGGCCGAGTATTACTTCCTCAAAAGGAATTCTAAGTAAGTCCATGATGCGTCCCCATCCTCACGTCCACCCAAGTGGCTGGAATGAACTGAGGCTGAGTCAGGGTCCGGGAGGCCTGAGGCACTGGGAAGGCTCCCCGCAGGTCCCTCTGGCCTCTTGGCACCACTGCCCCACGGCACGTGGCCAGCTACCCTGGGAGCGGCTCAGTTGCCCGCGGCCCCCACAGCCTTCTGCCTCCCCTTGTCCCTGGTGCCCAGTGTGGGGCCTACCTGGCTTCTGGCGCTCCATGGTACTCTCCTGGCTGGTCAGGCCGCCTGAGGAGGACTCGCCGCTGGACGTCCCATCGAGGCCAAAGTGGGGATCAAAGGACAGCAGTGGGTGGGGGGCGGCCGCGTACCTGGAGGGGAGGCAAGCACAGGGCTGAGTGCTGGCATGTGAGACCCTGGGTCATGGCGGCGGGAGGCTGTGCAGGGCTGTGCAGGGGGGAGGCAAGAGTGAGCGGACGTGCTGAGGGAGGTCACTGAGGGTCTGGAGCACTCAGCAAGGGGCACCTCCAGGGTGCTGGGGCAGACCCCCACTAGGAGGCTCCTGGAGGTTGGAGGAAAGGGGGGGCTGCCGTCAGCAGCTTTCCCTGCACCTGCCGGCCAGTGTCGGTTTCTGGCCTGGCAGGATAAGGAGGACCCGAGGGGCTGGGGGGACGCTGGGGGTTTAACTGCACCAAGAACAGGCATGGTCTGAGGGGTGGGGTGGAACCTGGTGTCCATCTGCTGAGAGGAGGACACACATGTGGAGGGGTCATCTCACACAGACCCGAAGATCTCAAAGGCCCCTGGCTGCGAGTGACCCCAGCGGGTAGGGTGCTTGCCTTGCAATGGCCGACCCCGATCTGATCCCAGCACCTCGTGTGCGCCCACCAGGAGTGATCCCTGAGTGCAGAGCCAGGCTAAATAAGCCCTGAGCACCACCTGATGTGGCCTCAGGAAATAATAAAAGGAATAATCACTGTCACTGTCCTCCCGTTGTTCAGTGATTTGCTCGAGTGGGCACCAGTAACGTCTCACAACAAATTGTGAGACTTGTTACTGTTTTTGGCATACTGAATATGTCACAGGGAGCTTGCTAGGCTTTGCCATGTGGGCGAGATACTCTCAGTAGCTTGCTGGGCTCTCCAAGAGGGGCAGAGGAATCGAACCCTGGTTGGCCTTATGCAAGGCAGACGCCCTACCCGCTGTGCTAGTGCTCCAGTCCAAAAATAATAATAATAATAAAGGAATAATAATAGTAAAAGAAAATACAGCGGCACCACCAAGTAGGTGAGGGCGCAGAAGCCCAGCCCAGCAGACCAGGCCCGATGGGTTGGTGCTTGGGTATGGTCAGAGTGGGGGTGGGAGAGGGCGCTACACCCTCTACCAGGCTCCTGGGGCCCTTTACTTGTCTGTACAGTACAGGGCAGGCAGCTCTGTCATTGGCTGGAGAACACGGTTCGTCCTCCCTGAGCAGAGACACTCAAGAGACACCTCTCTCAATGCCACCGACAGGCACCTACTGGAGCAGAGGCGACGAGGCTGGTGGTAGAGGTGGCATGGCTGGATGCACCAATCACTGAGGCATCCGTTAAGAGTGGTTATCACTTCACACTTAGGTTCTTTGGTGGTCAAGAACGTGCAGCACTGACATCACAGATATGACGAGTGAACCCAGTAGATCTCCTAAGCAGATGTGGAGCCACTGACGCGCAGAGGTTAAGTCAGCCATGCAGAGTTATTAACTTGCAGTCACCAAGCAGGCACCTGAATAATTATGGCTTGGCATCACTTCAGCAAGACACGGCTGAACACAAATACAGTATCCGAGGTCCAAGGACCTGCCTTTTTCTTTTCTTTTTTTTTTTTTTGCTTTTCGGGTGATACCCGGCAATGCTCAGGGGCTATTTCTGGCTCTGCACTCAGGAATTACTCCAGGCGGTGCTTGGGGACCATATGGGGTGCAAGGAATTGAACCCGGGTTGGCTGCATGCAAGGCAAACGCTTTCTCTGCTGTGCTATCGCTCCAGGTCCTGGCCCTGCTTTTGTTAACCGCTACTCCACCGTACACTCAAGCTTCTTAGAAGCCAGTGATAACGCAGGGTGAGGATTCACTGACTCGACAGTCTGGAACCTTGTTCACTTTGTGACTGAGAGTTTGGAGTCTCTGATCCACATCTCTTCCTTTTCTACATTCATTTTATCTCAAATTTCCAGGAATCCAACTATTTAAAAAAAAATTCCACTTGTGTTACTGTATCATGGGTCTGTTTTCCTTTGTGAGACTGATTTCACTTGGCCTCAGGCCTCCTACGTTCATCCATGTTGTAACAAATGGCAGGGCTTTAAATAAAAGTCACTTGTACATGTATTACACACTCTGGTGAAGGTAGTTAGACACACGCTGTGGTAACCTTCATGCAGCAACAGGAACTTTGGGAATCATATTTGTTTGGGGAGGGGGGCACAGTTGGCAGTGATCAGGGGTTCCTCCCAGTGGGGCTCTGGGGACCAAGCAGAGACTGAACCCAGACCATACGCATGCAAAGTACGCATGTACTCCAGACTATTGAGCGAGCTCCCAGGGCCCTTAAAAAGAACTGCTGTTTCCTTGCTCTGAGATTGTATCAGCGTCCTGTGAGCCCATTACGATTGAGGAAGGCACCCAAGGATTCAGGTACCCTTCAGAATCCTCACATGTAAAATGTTTCATAACTTCCTGTGGATCTATAATTACTTAAAAATGTTCATGGGGGAGGTGGTTAGGAATTCTTGAAGGAAAAATAAAACTTTCCTTTTTTGGGGGCATGAGTGTGTGGTGATGCTCAGAGGTTACTCCTGGCTCTGCACTCCTGGAGGTGCTCTAGGGGACCATATGGGATGCCAGGGATCGAACCCAGGTTGGCCTCGAGAAGGCAAATGCCCTACCTGCTGTACTATCACTCCAGCCCCGGGGGAAAAAAAAACTTTTAAAATTGATATTAAGGAGGATTTTTGGGGAAAAGGAAAAGCAAGAGGGAGTTATCAGTAACACCACCCCCACCACTTTTGTCCTTGGCTACCTGCTCTGGGCCAAGTGTTGTTTCCAGCCTTGCCCCTCTCTGCTGCCAGCTGCCGCCCACCCGGTTCACCTCTCCTCTTCCTGCATGACACACTATTTTGCTTAGTCTTTGCTCCGTCTGGAATGATTTGCTCCCTCTTCTCTCTGGCAATTCGAATTTCTCAAAGTCCTGTTCAAACATCACCTCCTCTAGGCAGCCAGTCCAGACCTCACAAGGGCTGGGTCTATTACGAAGCTCAGCAGTGTGCACCCTAGGTAAGCTGTACCGAACTGGGAACCCCGGATAAGTATCCCTAATCTCTCTCCCAGCCCCAGCACACAGAACGCTCGGGAACTCGGTGCTGAATGAGAGCTGAATACTGGTCATGGAGGAGGAAAACAGGTGAGTCTATTTTCCCAAAGAGCAGGACAGGCTTAGAATCAGACCGGGGGGCAGTGTGGCACCCCGGGCTGGCAGCCGGGCCCCAGGAACCCTTCCATCAAGCATAGTGGATTATGGGCTGGTGCTACAGTACAGTAGGGTAGGGCATTTGCCTGGCACATGGCTGACCCAGGGTTTATTTCCCGGCATTCAGGAGTGATTCCTGAGTGAGAGGGCAGTAGTAACCCCTGAGCATCACTGGGGGTGGCCCCAAAACAAAAACAAACAAACAAAAAACCAAAATAGGGGATCAGGGATCTTCCATGAGCCAGACCCTGGGCCTTTGTGATGGTTACACAAAGCAGAAACAGGGGAATTGAACCTGCACACGTACCCCTGTCCCTGGGGGCTAATGGAATAAGGATACTCCTGGTCGCGGGTGGCCACATGGCAACGAGGATGCGAGAAAGTAGTGGAGCAGAGACAGACACTTGGGACAGAAGGCAAGTTCCCTGCTGCGGAGCGGGGGTGAGTCAGGCTGGGGGACTGGGGAGGAGAGGCGGGAGGCAGCGGGCTGGGTGCGAGACTCCGGAGGCTGTGGGGGAGCACAGTAGAGGGGAAGAGGGTGAGGGAGGCCCACGCTCTGGCCTGAATCCAGGGGCATCACCCCCTCCCAGACAGGGTCCCAGGGAGGGGGTGGGCAAGGGGAACAGACAGAAGGTACCAAGAGGGCCATTCTCGTGGGGGGACGGGAGGTCAGTGTGTCAAGAAAAACGGCAAAGGAACTTCTGCTGCAAGAAAAGCCAAGGGTGAGTCTCATGCGGGTCAGCTGGGCCCTGATGCTGACCGGGCCCCACTGGTCTCCGCCCAGCCCTCCTGGGACCTAGAAATCCCCGGAGCAGGCCCAGAAACCCTGGGGTGTGTGCGTGCTGCGGGGACGGAGGCACTCCAGCTTCCATCCGGTTGATTCCTGCATTTGGAAAGAGGGAAGGATTCTGACCTTTCTGGGGATGGCTTGTATCTGGCGTAGGTGGCAGAGCCGGGGGTGGAGAAACTCCCAGAAGGCTGTCGGTAGGGAGGGACTTTGTCGCCCCCTGCTGGTGACGCTGCGTAAGGGGTTTCTGGGAAGCTGACAGGCCTGGAAGGAGAGAAGGAAGGGAGGTCAGCGGCAGGGGTGAGGGAGAGGACAGGGCCACCCCTTTCCCTCAGGCTCTCTGCCTCACCCGCTCTCCCTCCCAGGAAGTGAAGGCAGAGCTGTGCAGAAAAGGCGGCCGGAAGCCTCGCGGCCCCCGCACGCTCACCCCCCCCCCCTCGCTCCAGGGACAAGACATTCCGACTCCTTCACGTCTTAGAAAAGGTTCTTTGTCTCTCAGGACATAAGAGGGTCCAGAGAGCACATGGAGGGAGGGCAAAGGCCATCACCATGAACTCCAAGGTCAGGAGCTAGATTGGGGGTCACCCCCACAGGTTTTTCCTACGCCCCTCTCCTCTGCCTCCCCCAACCGGGAATCTCTCACCTAGATTTTGAGCTTATCAGTGCCTGGATCTTTTTAAAAATAGCTTTGATCCTACATGCCAGGGTGGCTCTCCACCCTCAGACTCGGAGCTCCCAGCACGGGGCTTCTCCCTTGCGTACCGGTAGAAAGTATCGCGTACTGGTAGGCTCCGGGTAGAAAGGAAGAGAAGGAAGGGAGGAAGGAGTGAGGGGGAGAGCTATCGGACAGAGTGGAAGTGAGCAGGGCTGCAAGGAGGCAGACACTGGGAGAGGGGAGGGGGAGGGGCAGGGCAGGAAGGGGGGTGAGTGTGGTCCTTACCTCTTGCCGTGCAGGGGCTGGGACTCCCGGAAGGGGACCATGGGGGTCTGCTTCGGGGCCCGGCTCAGGGACTGGACATGGCCCGGGGTGGCAGGAGCGGCCCACTTGGAGGAGGGGAGCGAGTTGTGGGACGCGGGCCCACTCCACTGCCAGGGAGCGTTGCTGCGGTAGGGGGGCCGGCCCCCCAGGGTCAAGCTCTCTGGCTCGGTCTTGGGCTCCGAGGTATTCATGTCATAGGTCTCCGGCCACCCCCTGGAAAGACAGATTAGGTGACTCCGAGACCCAGAGACCGTGGCTGGGGAAGGTTGTGTCTGCACCGTCGGGGCCTAGCTGGGACTAGCCTGAGACTTGGCTTGCTCCGGGTCCTCAAGCCGGATGGGGCTCAGCCGCGGGGCTCCGCCTGCCCAGCCTCTCCCCGTCTCCCGAGCCAGGTCTCGGGCTGGCTGCTGCCCTCCTGGACTGGCTCAGCCCCTTCCTGGTACCCAGGGCCAGAGGGGCAGACGCCTTCCGGATCAAAGGATAGTATCTGCCTTGTTCCAGAGCAGCTCAGAGGCAGCTGAAGAGGAGCAGGTGACCTACTTTGCAGGGTGGTTAAAGGGAAAAAAAAAAAGCCACGAAACCCAGAGCCTTGAAATAGATGCGAGAGGGCCTGTGACTCCCCCCGAGCCTGGCTGGCACCCGCGCCAGAGCTCGGGCTCGCAGTGGGGTGCTGGCGGCTGCTGCGCTGTTCGGGAGGGGGCTCGGGAGGGGCAGGGGCCAAGCTCTGGGATCCATCTCCTGGATCTAGCAGGAGCTCCTCAGCCGGGACAAGCCTGGTCTGTGGAGCCGCCTGTCCCCGCTGACGCTCTTCAGCACCCTCGGAGCCTGGGAACTTTCAGGGTCACCCGAGAAGGTCTCGAGGTCTGGTGGCTGGGAGGCTGGGAGCCCAGGAGGGAGACTAGGGGTCCTCAGAAGGTGACGGAGGACCAAAGCAATAGCACAACGGGGTGGGCGCTTGTGTGAGGCGGAGGCAGGTTCGATCCCCGGCACCCCATATGGTCCTGAGCCCCACTAGCTGCGATCCCTGAGTGCAGAGCAGGAGAATGCCCTCAGCACTGCTGGGTATAGAGCCCAAACAAAGCAAAACAAAAGATGACCAAGGAGGGGGGTCCCGAAGCCAAGCATGTCCCCCCGGGAGGTGGGGAGCACGGCTGGAGCTAGGTCAGTGGGCATCTGTGTCTCTGAGAAGTGACAAGATGGAACTCTAGTAGGAAACAGGGATACAGTTGGACTGCACAGGAGTGAAGCAAAGTCCCAGTGTCACCCCGAGTCCCATGGGCTGAGCCTACATGCCCATTGGTGACACTCCTTTCTCCTCAAAAGGGGCTGATGTACTGGGGTGGGGAGGAGCACATCTGGCTCCAGGTAGGGCCTGGGAGACTCCTGCTGCCGAGGCAGGGGGGCACGGGTGGGCTGGGCAGGGTCACTGAGCTGTGGCTCTGCAAGTCTTTCTGGAACTGCTAGGGGAGACAGATTCATGGCTGGGGGTCTGAGGAGGGGCCGGGGGCAGAGCAATTCACAGCTGTGGGTCCTTGATGGGCGCTGCTCATGTGTTTGGCTTGTTCATTTGTTTGGGGGCCAGGCTGATGGTGCTCAGGGGATCAAGCCAGGGTGGGCTGAGAACAAGGCAGGTGCTGTCCCCCTGTCCTCATGAGTGGGGAGATGGAGGAGACAGGGACAGAGGGACACCCTCAGGGCAGTGTCTCAGGGCAATGTGGAGGGGGGAACCTTCCTGTGGAAACAGGGGAAGGGTGGGGTGGGAGGAGCCTCCGCCCAGGGTCCCGGCGCCCTCACCTGCGGGGTGTGCCATCGTCGAAGGGCGGGATTATGACCACCTTGACGGTGACGGAGGTGCGCAGCAGGTCGATCATCTGGTCATGCGTCAGTGTGACCACGGCCACCTTGCAGATCTCCACCAGCCGGCTGCCCTGCCGGAGGCCAGCCTGCCAGGCGAAGCCATAGTCCTCCACCTCGGCCACGGTGCCGTCGTACTTGACGTGGAAGCCCAGCTGCCCCAGCCCGTTCCGCCGCAGCGTCATGTCCACCGTCTCCCAGCCATTGGTCATCACCTGCGGGCGAGGGGCAGGGCCTGGGCTCAGAGGCTACCGGCTGGAACCTGGGCTGGCTTCCAGCAAGCACACGGGAGCCAGGTGCTGTGGGGCCCCGTGGCGACCTGTGGCTGCGAGTGGACTCCCGTGCCACTGGGGCCGCCGTTTAACTGCCCGAGCGAGACCTTTTAGAGGCCCTTCCCTGGGCTCAGCCAGCAGGGTACATGAAGGGATGCCAGCTGGGAGCCACTGTGGTGGGTGGGAGGGGGCCGAGAAGACACAACAGCTGCAGGCGCCCCTGGGCTCAGGGGCACCATCTCTGCTGCAGGACACGGGTCCCTCCCGGAGACCCCAGCCTGGGGCCTGCAGGCCACTTGCTTCCAGTGGACTCCCTGTTCTGTTTGTGGGGGTCCCATGTACCCACCTCCCACCCTTCACAAAGCACCCCAGAGAGCAGGACCCCCGCCTTCTCTGGGTAAAGAGATGAACCGCACAGACCACAGCCAGCGCACTGTTCCTTCTTCAGAGAAACGCGCTGTGGGGCTGGAGTCATAGTACAGCGGGGAGCACGCTCACCTTGCATGTGGCCGACCTGGGTTCGATCCCCAGCACCAAATACGGTTCCCTGAGCCTCACGAGGAGTAAATACTGAGTGCAGAGCTAGGAGTAACCCCTGAGCATGGCTGGGCTTGTGCCCCTTCCTACACACCCCCCAAAACAAAACAAAACAGAACAGAGAAGTGCCCTGTGAGGAGTCGCTCCTTGGCCGCCACCAGGCTGTCGCTCACCTCCTTTCTCGCCTCCACTCTCAGTGACAAAAACCTGCTGTCACAGCCACCCTGAGCAGCCACGTACCCTGCATGAGCTGGGACACACGAAACCTGCCTGCGTGTGGGGAGCAGGAAAGGAGGGGACTGTCCTGAACCAGTCGCCCCCCACCTGGCCCATCTGGGAGCAGGAGGGGGGCCGGGTACGCAGAAGCCTGAGTTTGGCTCGACCCATAGAACTGAGACTTTCTGCCCTCTCCTGGCCTGTGCTGGTGGTGGAGGCCCAGAGAGGGATTTCAGAGCCTGGCTTGTGTAGGGATGATCAGGAGTTAGTGTCAGTTGTTTATGTATGACTCTCATAGTCTGTCTCAGAGGAACTGTTTCCAGATGGAGTGACAGGATGTGCTGAAGTCATCAGGGGGGGTGGGGAAGGCTGCGTCCCCTGGGCCTGTGCACGGTGGAAAACTTCCTACATGGAAAAGTCTAAAAAAACAAAAATCGATCAGAGAGTAAAGCCTGGCGTTAATGCCTCAGAAGTGGACGTGACGCTTCTGAGCCGGCTGCTTCTGCTCGGGGATTCGTCGTCTTCTTCCCTTTGAAGTTGTCACCCTAATGTTCCGAGGCTCTATCTCTGGGTCCCGACAAACAGTGGCTTCAGTACCCTGACCTGTGCTGACGGGGAGGGTCTGTCCATCTAGGGAGTTCAGAGGTCAGTGCAAACCCCCAGGGGACAGGACTGCTAACCCTGCTAGCCCTCTCTTCTTCTGTGTGTTTGGCGGTGCTCATGCCTTCCTCTTGGCTCTGTGCTCAGGGACCACTCCTGGTGGGGCTCGGGGACCCTATGGGCTGCCAGGGACTGAAATGGAGGCTCACCCATTGCATTACCTCTTCGGCCTCTCTTCTTCTATTTACTAAGAAGACACCCCCGGATTTTTTTTTTCAGTGTGGTGGGGGAGGGTGGATAACTCGTTTTTCTGGGGGGGAACCCCTCCCCCAACAGCTTTCATGGGTGCACCATCACCCATCTGGGGACCGCCGTTTCTCAAGTTTCCTGGGAACAGACTTTTGGACTCTGGCCAAAGTAGACATGACCTTGAGCCATGTACCTGGAGCTCAATCGATGGGGGAAGCAGCTTGCCCTCCGGCTCAGTGCATAAGGAGCAACTGGGAGGGAAAGCGGGTGTCCCCAAGCTGGGGCCCGGCCAGCCCCGACCAGCCTACAGCAAGGCCTTGCTCCGGCAGCCCAGCTGCCCTGTGTTCTGATCCTGAGTTCAGCCGTTCCGCCCAGAACCAGGGGAGGTCAGCGGCGAGGAGCACTCATGACTCTGGGCTTCGAAAACAAATGAAAGGAAGCCCCACTTGCAGAAGAGAACCATTTCTGGTGCACGGAAGGTTCGAGAAAAATGCCATGGGGGTGCACATACCCACCCATTCCCAGGGGGCCCCGCTGGACCCCCTCCTAACATAGCTCCTATGAGGGGGCAATGCCCTGGGGCTTCTCCAGATGTGGGAAGTGAGGTGACTTCCAAGCCCCCGGCCCCTGAACTCTCATGGGAGCCCCTGAGCGGTTTTCCCCTGCTGGGTCCTGCCCCATTCTTCGCCGGGCTGAGGCCTGGCTGCTGTTCTATGCTGTAGGACTGAGCCCAAGCCTTGCATGCGTGAGACAGGCGCCTGGCCTCTGACTCACATCCCCGCTGCCCTGATTCCTGCATTCTGTTGGAGCCCCAGTTGTTGAGAGCCATTGTGACTCTCTTAAAATCTTCTCAGGGGGTGTCCATCCACCTCCCAGAGCACACGCTGGGCGTGTCTGGTGGGTAACAAAAATGAGATGGAGCTGGTGGGAACCAAGGCCAAAAGTGCACTCATGGCTCACGTGAAAGGACACCCCGCACCCCCGCTGCCCTGTGCAAAGAGAAATGCAGGAGCACTTGGCCAGATCCTCCAGCACTGCAAGAAAGGCCCAAAAGCAGCTGTGACAAACACACAACCCTGACCCTCAGCTCAGGGACATCCACATTGTGCCTGAGGCTATCCAGGCACTCTCTGTGCCCTCTGCAGCCTCTGGCACTGTGAATTCTGTGCTGTGTATGGGATATAGGGGTACCATGTGTGCCATATAGGGACACTGTGTCTGGGGGCCCAGGAGGGTGGTGAAGGCCGCTGCCATGTCCCAACTTGGCCAGGCATAGAAGTGGCCTTGTCTGCGACAAAGGCTGTGTTGGGGCGGGGAGAGGGGAGGGCTTTACACAGCAGAACCTCATGGTCGCCTGCCCGTCTCTCCCTTCCCTGTCTCCTCCCAGGAGGAATTTTGTCACTCTGGAGGATTCTGTCACTCTGGCCTGGAGCTCGAGAGAACCGGGGTGTGCTGGTCACTCAGGGGCCCAATGGGGTTGCACCTCCCTGGGTCTCAGTCCCTTCATCTCTGGGGTGGCGATGAAGGGAGGTGATCTCTCCCTTGGAGGGGGCTTCTGTGAAGAGAAAAGGTGCCAGGCGGGGTCTGTGCCGGTTCTTGAGGCGGGGTATGGATGATCAGCACAACAGACATGTGGGGCCTAGGGCGTGCGCAGGCAGTCTGGAGAGGGAGGGATCAGGGCCAGGCTGGCACTGGGGAGGCCACAAGATCAGGGAGGCTATGTAGGGAAGGCCTGAGGGAGTGGGAGGAGCTGCAGGCTGGGGGAAGTATAGTGAGGACAGAGGTTAGATGGAAGCTGGATCCTGTGGATAGCCCCTGAGGCCTCAGGCCTTGGCCTGGAGAGGCTGAGGGGCCTGATCTGGGCATCTAACTACCTTTCTGGGGAGCCTGGGCCAGGGGCAGGGGAGAGGGGCTAGAGAGGGAGCTGGGGGTCACAGAGAGGAGGGAGTCTGAGACCACCTGGCGGGGTACCAGCTTGGCCTTCATGGGGGTAGGAACTCTGGGGCGTGGGGGCGGCAGGGAGGGTAGGAACACACTCGAGGACAGAACTGGCCAGGATTCGGGGGTCTGAATCCCAAACCCCCACACCCGAGTGGAGGTGCTGAGCGAGGCAGGAAGATTCGTCCAAGTTCTGGCACAAACAGGTTTGCAGCGAGGAAAGCCTGGATGCACCCCCAGCCTGTCAACTGCTGGCGGCTCCCCCAGAGAGCCGAGACCTGCATCCCCCGCCCTCACCAGGAATCAGAAGAAACTAGGCGGTGGCTGTGTTGAAAGCTAATGCAGGGGCAGAGAGGGCAAGGCCAGCTGCAGACCCGTGACCTGGAAGCCATGGCCCGCCCGGCCAGGCAGGATGGCCAGGGCAATGGCATCTGTCCAGTCCTTGAAACTTATGTGGGGTGTTACTATTAATGGAACATTATTCTCACTTTTCAGATGGGGAAACTGAGTCATACGGTTTGGTACCTTGGCTCCAGGCCTCAGTGAGCATCAGTGCAGGGCCATCTGACTCAGGATCTGTGGACTGACTACAGGGTCATCCTGCCTCCCCTGGGCCCCAAGCCCCCCACAGGACACCCCCTTTCTCAGCACAGCCCCTGACCCTCTTAGTACTTTGAGGAGCCTCAACCAATGACGTCGTCCTTGAAACCAATCTGCCACCCATGGTTTGACCAAATGTCAGAGCCTGAGCTGCCTGAGGTTCGGGGCAAGATTTTATTATGTTTTGGGGCCGTGCCTGGCGGTGCTCAGGGCTTCCTTCCTTGGGGGACCAGTGGGGAACTGGGGATCAAACCCAGGTTGGCTGCCTACAAGGCAACTGCCCTGCCTGCTGGACTTTCTCTGGCCCAGGGTCAGACTTTAATCCAGGGCCTGGAGGGAGCCTGAGCCACTGCTTACAGGCTTTGCACGTGGAGGCCTGGGACCCTTCCCTCAGCACCATTTCATGTGGGACCCGCCCCTCCATGCCCTCAAAATAAGAATCAGCCACCCAAACCCGAAAGGCTTGTCCAGATTGATCTTTACCTTCAAACAGTGGGAGCAGAAGCTGTCATGTTTCTGTTGCTGAGAAGGTGCAACTGTCACACCACGTGAGATGACATGAGTTTGCTGTTACTATGCTTTGTCATTTCCCCTCTCCCTGCTTCCTTGAATGGTCTGGAAGTTTTCATTCTACTTTAATTATAGAAAGTGCCCTCTCTAGAGTGATAGCACAGTGGGTAGGGCGTTTGCCTTGCATGCGGCCGAACCGGGTTTGATCCCCAGCATTCCATATGGTCCCCCGAGCACCGCCAGGAGTAATTCCTGAGTGAAGAGCCAGGAATAACCTCTGAGAATCACTGGGTGTGACCCAAAAAGAAAATAAAAAAAAGTAGAAAGTGTCCTCCCGTCCCCTGTGCCTCAGTATTCCGGCCCCATCTTTGCCAGGGAGATGCCAGACAGTGGGGCCACCGTGCCTGAATGTGACAACTTGGTTTCCCCAAGCAAGGCCTGGCCTGGCCTGGCTTGGCTGCCTGTGGGGGGCCTTCCCACCCCAACGGCTGCCCACTCGCCCATCTGTCGGCCTCACCTTCAGTCTCTGGACGATCTCCCTGATGTCCTCCACCGAGCCCTCGGTGGCCTGCAGCAGGATGTGGTCCCCGCGCCCGTAGAAGATCTTGAGCGTGGCGCCATCGGGGGTCCAGCCGATGACGTCCCCGCAGTAGCAGTTGAACACCACCTCCTTGGTGCGGAGGTCTAGGAGCACCACGAACTCATTGGAGATGCCCAGGATGCAGTCGATCTCCAGCCCCTGGGCGTAGTCCTGTGCCAACACCCGCCAGGCAACGGCCCCGGCGCTGTGCTGCTCGGCGCCTGCACGCGCTTTGGTCTTTTCCTTCTTCTTGGAGGTTAGGGAGATGAGGTTGAACTTGCCGCTGGAGTCAATGGGAGTGTTGGAGACACAGTTTTCGGCCAGGTCCTTGAGGTACTCCTGGCGGGTCCTGGTGGCCATGGTGTGGAACTTGTCCGATTTGTGCGCCGCATTTTCTGCGTTGATCACTTTGGCCAGCAAGAAGTCTCTGAAGACGTCGGACTTGCGGAATGTGGTCCCACTGGGGATGGGGGGGCCGAAGGGAGGTGCGTCTTTGGATCGGGTCACAGCCATGCTGGGGAAGGGAGAAGCCGTTCGGATCAGTGGCTCCACGTTCCCTTGGCCCGTCGCCCCCCCTACAGCCCACCATCCCCCAAACCTCCTTCTTGAAGCAAATAATCAGAGTGTCCCCCACGGCACCAAAGGCTGCTTCTAAACCCTGGCTCTGTCCATGGGTCCTGTCCCTTGCCCTCAGCAGCTGCCTGCGTAAGGAAACCCGGGTTTAGATGGCAGGAAGAAAGAAGACGCTTTTTGGAAAGAAAAGAATGTAGAAACCTCGGCACTGGAGTCTCTCAGGCACACACACACCCTTTATCCCCTCTAGGGGCCTCCTAGAAGGCTCGTGGAGATCCTAAGAAGGGTTTTCCTGGTCTCGCTCAGCCAAGGTTTTGTTTTTCACTTTGGGGCCACATCCAGTTATGCTCAGAACTTACTGGCTCTGCACTCGAGAATTATACCTGACAGTGCTCGTGGGACCATATGGGATGCTGGAGCTCAAACCTGGGTCAGCTGTGTGCAAGGCGAGTGCCCTACCCACTGTCCTTTCTCTCTAGCCCCGTCAGCCCGAGTCACTCATCACACATGCAGAGTAGTTCACAGTCCGACAAAAATTCACCCCTTTCCCTCCACTGCTCTGGTGGGCAGGTATAGCCTCACCCCATCTCGCCTGAGCCTGCTCATGTGACTTGATCTTGGCCACTGGCTTCTGTGGAAGGGCAAACTGGGGGTGGGAGGGGGCCCACTCTCCCCAGCACCTGCCTTTGCCACCAGCTGAACAAATCCGGGGGAATCTGCTGCTTCAGAAAGAAGGAGGGACCCCTGGGGAATCCTGACCTGATTTGGGGGCCTGGGCACAGGCCAGCCAGACCCCTCCCTGCTGACCTGCCAGGGATTTGGGAGCCAGACCAGAAAGCTGTCCTCCCGCCCCTCCACCCTCCCACAAGGGAACCTTTTGGACACCGTGACCCACTGGAAAGGGACTCTGCAGATAACCACAGCAGGAGCCAGAGAAGGGGTGAGAAAGGGGTCTTCCTCCTTCAGTCTGACCCAGACACCATTATGGGGGAGTCCGTGCACCCAGAGGGGGTGGAGAGAGGTGACGAGCTAACACCTGGCCCCAGGCCCTGTAAACTTCTGAACACACTCAATGCACAAACCTCACAGAAGAAAATTGTGGGTGGCTCCCATGATCATTGTCCTGACCTGAAGGGGGGATCTCCAAGGTGACCGCTGTAGATGGGAGGGAGCTGGGGGCGTGCCCACCATTCTGGGGTTCTGGGGTGCTGCACTGCTGCCTGCTTTCACCTTGTGCTCTAACCCAGCCAGAGCAGGTCACAAGGTAAGAACAGCGGGAGGTGGAGAGGCAGGGGGAGCCTCTGTCCCAGTTCTGAGATTCAAGGGCAACTCAGATGTGACATTTGGACAGGGCAGCCAGGTTCAAGCACCAGGCCAGAAGGTAGCAGCCGACGGGCCAGAGAGAGAGCACAGCGGGGAGGGCCCTGCACATAGCTGACCTAGGTGCAGACCTTGCTCCCGGCATCCCAGATGGTCCCCTGAGCACCTGGAGGAGTGCTCCCTGAGGGAGAGTCAGGAGTAACCTGTAAGCATTGCCAGGAGTGGGCCCCCAAAGCAATCCAATAGAAAAGGTAGTAGCCGCGCCTACCCCACCTGTTAGAAGTCACTTCACTTGCTCCCCCCCATTAAAGCCTGAGTGGGCTATGGGGCTTGTGCTCCTTGCAGGGTTCAGGTGGGGCAGAGTGGGGCCACTGGCAAAGACCAACGTGGCTGCCCCCCAGCCCCTGCCTTGCTGGAGACTGCGGGGAGGATTCTGCAAACCCCAGAGGGCTGGGTCAGCCTCTGGCTCGCCAGGTAGAGACCCTTCGTGCTCAGTAGAGCAGGGCAGGCTCCGCAGCATGGCACAGGGGCCACTGAGGGTCCATCTTAATGACTGAAGCCGGAGCACACACACAGTGGTGAGGGAGCTCGCCAGCCCCAAGGAACTGCGCCTAGGGCGGTGGGCAGATGTGAGGGGCTCCGCACACACAATACTCGATTCCACCATTTCCCAAGCCCAGTTCAGGCGTTTCTGTGTCACCGGGCCCCAGGTCGCCAACAGCAGGAGGTCTGCAGGACAGCTGGATGCTTGGAAGGGTCTGCGTGGATGTGGGGGAGGGGTGGCCCTGTCCTCACACTGCCCACTCATCATGATGTTTATTCAATGGCTGCTTCCTCAGGGCCTGCAGTGTGAGGGTGAATGGGGCCTGGGGCTCCCTCGGGGAATGCTGTTTCTAGGGTGAGGAGGGGCTTTTTGGGGACACAGGGGGGTTGGGAGGGCAGAGAGCAGCTGTCTGCGGGGAAGGAGGAGACGGGGGAAGCTCTGGTGGTATCGCTAACATTTTCCTTCTTGAAAATTAAAAGGGGCGAGCAAACGACAGCGCTGAAGCAAACAGCAAAATGGGAACATCTGCTCAATCTGGTGGGAGGCACCAGGGGGTCTGCCAGATACTTTTCTGTATTTTTCAGAATGTTTAAGATATTGCATAATAAAAAATATATTCTAAACGAAGTTGTGAGAAACAGGAAAGGTTTGTGCAGCAGCAACCCCCCCCCCCGCCCCCAACCCAACCAACCACCTCTCCTGCCAGGCATGCCAAGGTGGATCTGCGGGTGGGAGACTGGCCCTGGGCTCCTGAGGGGTGTGGGGTGCCCCCTGCCACCAGCACCCTCTGCCCAGCCCTGGGTGCTCCTTCCAGTCTCAGGGATTCAGCCCACAGCTGCATAGCACATGTGCAGTGGGATGGTAACAAGCCACCCTGTGACCCCAGGGGGAGGATTCTCACGCACATGAGGCCATGCTATACAGTCACAAAGAAGGCAGAGGGCCCTGAGAACAGCCTGGAAAGTTCCCCAACAGTGGTGTGGAAATGTGCAGGGAGGAGCGGAGCGGGTGATGGATGGAAAGGCACAGACAGGAAGAGCCGTCAGAAGCTGCCGCGGGGCTGGCAACAGGGCACTGAGGGCTCGGGTGGGAGTCTCCGCAGTCATCTCCCAAATTTCAACCCATTTTTCAGGAAAAAGGAAGCTAACACTTGCCAGCCCACTGCCCCGTGGAACTGTGCTGTCTGGGCTCACGGCACAAGCCTCACCACACCTTGGCTCATGGGTGCTCACCCTCCATGGGGTCTTGGGGCCACAAGCCCCGGGGTGAGAACTTAAGGGTCTGGGCCTGCGTCAGCTGTTTATTCCATGGCTGACTCAATGCCTCAACTCCGTCTCCTGGGGGAGGGGGTCCCTGCCCACTCGGCCTCCACCCTTCCACCTTCTGCTTCCCTCTGTGTCATGCAGTCCAGGCACCACTGCCGGAGTGGGTCTGGCAGTTTTGCTCAGGAATGTCCATGGGCCCCAGGTCAGCCAGCCAAAGAGCCCTGATGCTGGGGTTGCTTCTCCTGGAGAAGGAAAGGAGGCTCCCCTCTTGCCGGATTCCCAGCTGGGATCTGCTGTCCACAAACAAAGCCATTCACTGTGTGTGTGTGTGTGTGTGTGTGTGTGTGTACAGAACCTCAGGGGCGGTGTGTGTGTGTGTGTGTGTGTGTGTGTGTGTGTGTATGTGTATGTGTGTGTGTGTACAGAACCCCACCAAGCGGGGTTGTCTTCGGGAACTGGCAGTGTGTGTGTGTGTTGGGACAGAACCTAGGGGTGTTGTGTGTGTGTATGTGTATGTGTGTTGGGACAAAACGCCAGGGGCGGTGTGTGTGTGTGTGTGTGTGCGCGCGCGCGCGCGTGCTGGGACAGAAGCCCACCAAGTGGTTGTCTGGGGGAAGTATGTTGTCTGGTTGGCTGTGTGTGTGTGTGTGTGTGTGTGTGACAGACTCCACCAAGTGGTTGTCTGGAGAAGCCATTTTTTTTCTGGCCACTCACTCTTGGCCACTCACTCTTGGATGGAGCCTGGGCTGCCTGAGGTCTCTTGGGGGTGGGGAGGGTGCGCACCTGTAGCAGACATTCTCTGTGCAGGGGTTGTGTGCTCGCACGATGATGAAGACGTGCTGAAAGTGGGAGCGGATGTTCTTGGGGGTGAAAGGCAGTGCCCCCGGCTCCTGGAAGATGATGGTCACAATGTCGTTCCCTATGTGTCTCTTCCTCAGGAGCTGGTGACAGGAAGACACGAGCAGGGAGAGGAAAGTGTCACAGGAAAGTGTCCAGGAGCGACCCCCACCCAGCAGCCTCCTTACTATCTCCCTCACCCCACGTCCTCTCTGGGGTGGGACCCAGGTCAGGGACCAGCAAAGGGTCTCATGAGATCCAGCCTGAAAGTGTTTCTGGAGGGAATAGCTTGTCTCCCGAGGCTCTGTCTCTGTCACTGCTTCTATGCCCTCCGATAAGGCAACTATCGGGAGAAGCACATGGGTGACAGACAAATGGCCGGGACGTGAGCATGAGTCCCCAGACATGGCTGCATGAAGCCTGCCCAGAGTTGCAGCCCCGTCACCTCCCCACCCCCGATTCCTGAGTTCTCCAAAGTTTGCATTTCTGATTCGTTCTTCTTTCTCGCAGGACCCCTGGTGATTCCCGAGACCTTGGGGAAACTGGGTGGTGGAGGAACAGACAAAAATCACTGCCTATCTCCCCACCCCCAATAGCTGGCCCAGTTCCAGCCTGCAGCGTTCGAAGTGACCATTACTGCCCAAGCGGGTAGCAGGCGTGGAGAGGGCAGGTGGGCAGGCAGTGGGGCAGCAGCCACAGCAGGCCAGCTGGATCTCAACGGGAACTCCTGGGGGGCCTGCCCTGGGCCCACACTGACCTGCTGCCTGTTGTTGGGGGTGTACGGGAGCAGGGTGGAGACGTGGAACATGATCTCGTAGTCTTGGTACGTGGTGTAGAGGGAGTGGGTCCCTGTGGAGTCGGCTGAAACAGAAACACCAGTTAGCGCGGCGGTCCCCAAACCTCTGGGCGGGCGCCATGTCCCACGTACCATCTGTGCGAGTTTTCAACTTGATGTTTTCACTTAACTCCACTCTTTAAAGGGAAATGAGTGTAGAGGAAGGGAAACATTATGTTCTGCTCCCACCCGCTGCTGGGTGGGAGCCGGCGTCTGACGGACCCGCAGCGGGCGAGGATGTGAGCGGCCCTGTCGGCGGCCAAGCGGGCGCCAGCGCTTTGGCAGGCGCCACAGTGGGAAACAGGCTCCACAGGTGGCACCACGCTCCCTCCCCCGCATGCATGTGGGCCTGGGGATGTGGGTTCAAGGATCTTCCCATGCTGGTGCCTCCCCGGAGACCAGGACAGTGGACCTGGATGGGATGGGGGCAGCACCCAGGGGAGCGGCCGCAGCCACTGCCAGTTTGACCTCCTGAACCGCTGCTGAGGGAGCCCAGGACACGGTGCCCTCATGTGTGACTGTGTGATGTTCACTCAAGCCAAGTCACATCCCCTGGAAGCAGACCTGGGCTCTGGCCTCTATGCTCCACCGGCACATCCAGTCACTGGGCCTGCTTTACCGAGGGGGAAACAGTCTGTGGGACACTCTCTCTCTCTCTCTCTCTCTCTCTCTCAGATGTGTCTGGAATTTAAGTTGCCTGGGCCCAGACCATGTCCTTACAAGAGCTCAGCGCCACCAAGTGCTCACCTTCCTCAGAGGAAAGAGACCCCAAACTCTAATCCTGCATGGTGGGGTCCCTTACTTCTTCCCATAACTGCCTTTAGATTTCAGGGCCTTTGCACATGCTGTTCCTCTGGCCTTGAATGTGCTCCTGGCATCTTTGTCACTGGTTTCATTCCATCTCTTCCCCTCTCAGGCCATACGTTGTGTGTGTGAGGAACCTGGCCCAGGCCAGGCTCTCCACAGACACTTAGGTCAGGCTGAACTGCCTCTTCCTGCAAGGCGGTGCCTGCCACATGCACGCATGAAGCCAGAGACCATGCTGCAAGTAATGCCAGGCTCAACAGCTGCCCCCCCGCCTCCGCCCCGTGGAACGTTCAGGTCTACACAGCACGTAAAGCCTGTGGACACCTGCAGAGGTGCTGTGAGGAGATGTGGGACCTCCCACTTGACTCATCACGGAGCAGGAAGATGGTGCCAAGGACTGAGCACTGGCTATGCATGTGGGATGCCTGGCTCCAGCCCCTCGCACTGCCTGGTCCCCTGAGTACCACCGGGTGACACCCTACACTGAAAGTCTTCCCCTGGAAACTTCCAGCCTCTCCTGCACAAGCCTGTCACTCCTGTCATTTTGCTTTTTGGGCCACACCTGGCAGTGGTCAGGGCTTACTCCTGGCTCTACACTCAGTAATCACTTCTGGCAGGCTCAGGGGACCATCTGTGGTACTTAGGACCAAAACCAGGCAAGACAAATGCCCTCCCCGCTGTGCTATTGCTCTGGCCCTAGCCTGTCACTCCTGAACAAGCAGCCATTGCTACTTTGTTTTTCCATTTTACTAGATAAGAGAGAGGGCTGGAGCGATAGCACAGTGGTAGGGTGTTTGCCTTGCATGTGGCCGGCCCGGCCAACCCGGGTTCGATTCCTCCACCCCTCTTGGAGAGCCCGACAAGCTACTGAGAGTATCTTGCCCGCACGGCAAAGCCTGGCTAGCTACCCGTGACATATTCGATATACCAAACACAGTAACAACAAGTCTCACAATGGAGACGTCACTGGGCCCACTAGAGCAAATCGATGAACAATAGAGGACAGTGCTACAGACAGTGCTACTAGATAAGAACCCCTACCCCCAACACACACAAAACAGAGCAGGTGTGCTGGTGACTTTATTTCTTCAAAGGGTGCTCAGGAGGCCTTGGCCCTGCATGTGTTCTACTGCTCAGGCCTTATTCCAAGTCCTTGGGTGTGTTTTTATTTGGCGGGGAGGGGCTTGGTTTTTGGATCACACTTGACTGTGCAAGTTACAGAGCTTACTCCTGGCTCTGTAGTAACCCTAAGGGTTGTCAGGAATCAAACCTCGGTCTGTGGGATGCAAGTCAAGTGCTCCCCCTGTCCACACCCCCTCCCCCCCACCGCCTCTCTAACCTTGGGCTGTGCTCAGGGCCCCTCTAGGCTGGGTGCTCCCAGTTTGCTCCTGGTAGTGCTCTGGGGTACCCTGTGGTTCCAAGTGAGACCTGGAGTCTTGGTGTCTATGTGCCTCTCACCTGTGCTCCAGCCCTCTAAGTAATCACCCTAGCTCCTAGGGTGCAGCTCAAATTACTGTCATGCAAAAAGCTCTCAGGGCCTTCGCCTCAGAGACCCTCAGTTATGCTTCTCAGGCCAAGAGCACCCAGGAGCCCGTGGTCAAGGGTGCTGGGATGCGAGTGTGGGATAGAGCCTGTGTCCCCAGTCCACCAGGGCCTGGCCCTCATTGTCTCCCCACAGGCCGCGCCCTGTGTGTCCCCACCATGGCCCACTCTGCCCCTTAGTGCATCTGACAAACTAGCAGGGCTTCAGGTGTGCCAGCCCACGGAGGTGGCCCTGCTTTACTTACTCCTTTTTCTTTTTGTCTTTTTGGGTCATACCCGACTATGCTCAAGGGTCACTCCTGGACTCCTGGCAGTGCTCAGGGCACTATATGGGATGCCGGGGATTGAACCTGGGTCGGCTGCATGCGAGGCAAATGCCCTACCCGGTACTTACTCTTGACGTCCAGCTGGGCGGCATACTTGGTGAAGCCCTTCAGGCAGACCTTGTCTCCGATGAGCGAGAGGAACTCCTCGAAGGCGGGCCCGGCCTCCTCGTTGTTGTACATCTCCTCCTCGGAGCTCTGGCCTGCCTTGCAGTAAAGGACGCCCACTTTGTGCTTCCGGCAGAGCTGCAGAGGTGGGTCAGAGGGTCAGAGGGGACAGAGGGAAAGGCCTTAGTCGGGTGGCAGCAGGGGAGAGGAAGCGCTGGGGCACCACAAGGCTGGGGAACTGGGACTTGTTGCCCCTTTCCCGTTCTTGTTTTCTTGTTATATTCTCTGGAAAGAGAGAAACTGCTACCTGGCTGGCTCCTCAGCGCAGTGGGGGGGGGGGGGGGGGGAAGGGGGATGAAACTGGCTAAGGTTCTGGAAAGGGGAGTTCTGGTGGGGCTGGGAACACTCTTACTCTTGGTGTTTAAGGAGTGGGGGTCAGCAATGAAACATTGCTGGTTCCAGAACACAATGACTGGGCAAACACTTGTCCCCAGTGGGGGCCTGTTAAGAGGTTCTTGGGCACTTAGAGTTGGCAATCTGGGGGTTGCGGGGGACTATGAGAAACCAGGGTGTGTATGAGCACCACCATGGGGCAGACACATATGCACATACATGAGGGCTGCTTCATCCCCAGATACTCTCTCTCTCTCTCTCTCTCTCTCTCTCTCCTCCCTCTCCCCAACCCTGATCACATTCTCTCTCCTCCAACTACTTCCCCTCACACCTGTCTGTCCTCTGGAGGACCAAAAGCTCAAGACAGAGGGAGCAGGAGCAGCCCCCCGGCCTTTGCCCAGCTCACCCCTTGCTCGTCGAGCTTCAGCAGTTGCTCCGTCACCTTGGGGGTGTTGAGCGCCAAGCGCAGACAGTGGATGTTGAGCTCGGGGATGACATACTCCAGGGCGTCCTTCAGGGGGAGCCCCCGCCCCGTCCCATGCTTGGTGGCTGTGGGTGTGGCGTCCTCCAGGATGGAACCCCGCAGGGTGATGAGCTGCTCGGCGGGGACAGAATCAGAGAGGAGAGGCTCTGAGGGTCCAGAAAGGGACTGCAGCCTCTGGGGGTTTCTCACAGTCTGAAAACTCCACGAGTAGGGGGTGAGGGGAACCGGGGCTGAAACTGGCTGTGTTTGGCCAAGTGATTTCTGATCTCTGACGCACTTCTACTTTGGTGAAGTGCGTTAGTGACAGTATAACCCCAAAGGACTGTGGAGACAACAGAGTGAGCAAGTGAGCTGTGGTCTGTTCAGCCATAAGGTCTCCTAAGTGCAGTGAACTAAGTTCCCACCTTAGGGCCCTTCACCTCCTGTCCAGGAGGAAGATAATGAAGACAGAGAGAGAGAGAGAGAGAGAGAGAGAGAGAGAGAGAGAGAGAGAGAGAGAGAGAGAGAGACTCAATCTGACCCATCACTTCTTGTCCAGGAGGAAGGAGGACAATGAAGGCAGCAGTGTTTGTGTGTGTGTGTGTGTGTGTGTGTGTGAGAGAGAGAGAGAGAGAGAGAGAGAGAGGAGAGAGAGATAGTCTCACCCTTCACCTCTTATCCAGGAAGAAGGAGGATAATGAGGGCGGTGTGTGTGAGTGAGACACTCATTCCAACCCTTCACCTCTTGTCCAGGAGGAAGGAGGATAATGAAGGTGGGGTGTGTGTGTGCCTGTGTGTGTGTGTGACTCAGAGAGCATGCTGGGTCACTCAGCCTGCCTGAGATAGACCCCACCCAGCACTACCCTAGGGCTTGACCAGGGACACTAGTTTTTCCAAAGGTTTTTTTTTTCTTTTTTTTACAAAATCACATTTGATTCGGATTTGGGTGACCTGAACGGGTCCACAGCGGGATGCATGCACTTGTGCACACAGGGATACATATATGTGCACAGACATGTGCACTCACTGCTGGGATTCCCATGTGTGTGCACCTGGCTGGCTTGAACATCTTTCTGCCCAAGCAGGCCGCTTACAAGTTTTCCCTGCAGCTGGTTCTAGGCAATGGAGGAGTATTAGGTTTGGAGAGTACTTTGGGGTGAAAGCTCCTTCCTTTCTGGGGGGAGTGGTTGGGGGTCAGGGCTTGCTCCTGGCTCTGGCTCAGGGACACAGGTCTGTATTGCGCTGACACTGCCCTGCAGCGCCCTCTGCTGGGGGTTAGGGACAGCGTGAACAAGATTCCTCCAGTCGCCCCCCCAAGAGGCACCTGCAATCAGTCTGGCTCCAATGACTGGGGCCAAGGGCCCAGATGGGAAGCTCCCAGCGTTTTCTTCCTTGCCGGGGACAATGGGGGCACAGGTGAACTTCAGAGTGGCCACATCTAATCTCCACCTGCCCGGCCAAGAGCAGGTCCTCCTAGGACTGAGATCAAAGCCACCGCCAGACCTCCCGGCTCCCTCTCGGGCCGTTCTCACAGCCACCTGCGTTGGGTCAGGCCTCTCCCTGGCTTGGAGCCCACTAACTGCTTCTATGATCAAATGATCAAATCCACACTCTGGGTTCCCCCGCAGGGCCTGTGTCATCTGGTCCCAGGACAGCGGGCACTATCTCCCTGAGGGCAGCCAGGCAGCTCAGGAGCAGGGAACCCAACCACTATCCTTGGGAAGTCCCGGGGGGCCAGTCACCCAGAATTCAAATACTGGTTCGATTCCTTCCCAAGTGGGTGCCCTGGGCAAGTTACTTTCTTCCTTTGTGTCTGTTTGCTTAGCCAAGAGCTGGGTAATGGCTACTCTAGGTGCTGTGCTCTGTGTGTGTGTGTGTGTGTGTGTGTGTGTGTGTGTGTGTGAGCAGAAGGACATGCCCACGTGGTGCTGGAGATGGAACGAGGCCCCCTGCATGCAAAACATGTGCTCGGCCTGCTGAGCTCTCCCTGGCCCAGATGTTTATGTTTAAAACACATGTATAATTAAGAATTTTTTTTTTTATTAGTGAAAAACCATGAGGTATAATTAAGAATTTTTAAAGAAATTGTTTGTTAACCCTAAATAGTACTCTATAGTTCGCTTTCTCCCCCGTGAGCAGATTACCTATATACACACACAAACACACATGTGTCTGATGAACACAAATGTGGTCTAAATATATACTTTAAATCTTGTTTTTTCTCCCTGAATATGAGATTCTGTTTTCACTTTGCACACTTATGCATTGTTCAAAATCAAGGAGGAGCTATCTCCTTAATTAAACTAAAAAGAAAGAAAGAAACAAACAAAAAAAGATAAAGTCCAAACCTCTAACCCTAACAGCAACTAAGGTCTCTCAAAAATGCATGTTTGCTAGACTGACGGGGAACTGATGGGCCTCCGTGTCCCGGGTGAGACTGTGCCAGCCCCGGCTGGGGAGCATCCTTCCTGGGCCCAGGGTGCAGCTAGCGCCTGACGGGCAGGCGTCTGGTGCCAAAGCCCAGCTCCAAGTCTGCTCCTGGCCCGCAGGGAGCGCGGCCGCCAACGCTCACACCCCATCTGCCGAGAGCTGTGGGCCCACTCTCCGCGCCTGCCGGGCGGCCGGGGGCGGCCATCTGGGCCGGGGCAGCCGGCTGCCTTGCAGAACAGCCTGGCCTCTTGCTCTGGCCCCACGCCCTGGTTTCCAGGAGCCCGAGACATGTGCGTGGGGGACAGGAGAGGGCAGAAGCATGCTTCCCAGCAGTGCCCTTCATCCGGGATAGCAGAGGTGCTGCTTGTTGCTCCTGGCCCTGCGGCTGTCCCAGCTCTAGTTACGGAGGAGGACACAGGGGTGCCGGGAGGAGCAGCCGGCTGCCTGAGGTCACGTGGTCCTGAGCAGCAGCGCTGCCTGCTGCCAGAGGGAGGGTCCAATCCCTAGAGCAGGCAGGAGTGGTGAGGGGCACTTGCCCCACCCAGCAGCTTAGGTCCTCACGGGATGTCTGTCGAGACTGTCCCCAGGAGCTGAGACCTGGAGGAAGGCATCAGGGCACACATGCCCGTGCTGGGCTATTCCTTGGGCTGTGGAGGCCTCCATGGCAAGAGGGGCCTCAGGTGGGAGATGGTGTCAGCTGCCTGCTTTCCCCTAGCCCTACCCTGATACCCCCGAGAGCATCTCTGCGAGCGTGGGCCAGTGCTGCGAGGGCTGGAAGTGGGCAGGGCACGGCGGCACCAAGATGGTCCCTAACTGGTTCTCGACTCACAGATAAGGAACCTCGGCCAACAGGACACCCCCAGCTGCCATCCCCACACTCAGCGGCAGGTGCAGGGCGGCAGTCTGGGATTCTCAACACTCATCCCACTCGTCCTGTTTTCCTTAAACAGCACAAAGATTCTGGTGCTGAGGTGAGTCTGGGAGCCACCAGCGGGCCAGACGTGCAGTCTGAGCAAGACAGAGGAGCTGCTCTGGGAGCCGCAAGCCCCCGAGTTTCCGCAAGCAAGGATGACACAGCCGCCACACAGAAGCACCGGGACATGAGTGGCAGACGTCGGATGCAGAAAACGGGGCTGTGGCCAAGTCCAGGATTAAGGTGCATGCCTTGCACACGGCCAGCCCCAGCCTGACCCCCCAGCACAACACGGTCCCCCGAGTAGACCGGGTGTGAGCCTGGAGGCTTGCAAGCACCGTTGAGGTAGCCCAGACCACCAGCAGCACGGCAGGCCCCAAGCAGCATTGTGGCCCCCGGGGGCGTGGGAGACTCCCTGACCCCAAAAGCTGAGTTCAGGAGCCCAGGAGTGTGAGCGCTGCAATGGACAGCGATCCTGGAAACAGCATCAGCCCTGACTGCCACCACCTGCCTCTTGGGGTGGCTGGCACCCTGGCTGACGCAGGCTGGGCTGTCACTTGACATTCTGCCCTCCAGTTCACAAGTTAGAAAGATGAGAGCGAGGAAGGGCTGGCGGCCACCCATGGTCTGCGAAGAGAGTCCTCAGGGCAGCCTCTGCCAGGGTGGAGGAGCCCGGCTGGCTGCAATCCCACAGTCCTGGGCAGTGGGTGACCTTACCTGGCCCAGGCCAGGTCCAAAGAGGACAGGACAATGTGGGGTCTGAGGAAGACCTGGCTGGGGGGGGGGGGGTGTCTTGGTGGAAAATCTTCCTCATTATCTCTGTAATTTTTCTTTTTATTCCTTTTGGTTTTTATGGGCCACATCCAACGATGCTCAGGCTTATAGTCCTGGCTCTGACTTCAGGGATCTCTCTTGGTAGTGCTCGCGGGACCATATGGGATGTCAGGGATAGAAGGCGGGTAGGCAAGCGCCCTATCTGCTATCCTGTGGCTCCAGCATCTCTCCAATCTTGGCTGGGGACACACCTGGTCCCTTCCTCCAGGTGGCTCTGATGGAATCCCTGTTAGTGCCCTGTCCTGGGCCCCCAAGTGGAGCAGTTTCTAGAAGCAGCCACTCCTTCTTCCACCCAGGTGGAGGTGAATTGCCCAGGGCTTGGTGCAGAGCCTGCCAAAGACCTTCCAGAGGGCCTGCAGCACAGTGTCTCCTCCTCAGGGATGAGACGAAACTAAGCTCATGTGGGCAGTGAGTGGCTATTGTCTCCTGACATGGAGAGAACCTGGTGGTGGCCGAAGGTGGCGGTGGGGAGGGAGACCCTCACAGTGGGAAGAGACATAAGGAGGGAGAGTCCTGGGGGTGTTGTCTGAGTCCTGGGGCCCAACTGATGCCACTGCTTGCCCGGCCCGAGTGCAGCGCCATGAAGCAGGGGTCCTTGCCCTGGCCTAAGACAGCTAGTGACCTGGACAGGCTGCCGCCCCCAGGCACTGCTCACAGCAGACCTTGAGCCCGGGGGAAATTCCTCTGGCTGAACCCGGACAACAGGCTTTGCTGCTCAGAGTTAAGTGCTCTGAGCTGTGCCCGTGGGCACAACCATGAATGCCCGCCCTGCCAGAGGCTTGCTACCTTTTCTTCTTCCCACTCTGTGGAGTACTTTGGGACTCTGAGTGTCCCCCCACCTCTCCTTCTGTGTCTGTGCTAATCAGAGTCAATCTCTTAGAAATGTGTGAACCTTGGCTCCTGCGGGCTTGGGAAGAGAGTGAGCTCAATGGGCCAGGGCAAGGAAGGGGGACCTACACATTATGCATGCAAGAGCCCCAAGAACAATCCCCACCACTGCATGGTTTCCTGAGGCCTGCAGGAAAAGACTCCTGAGCACTGAGTCAGGCCTGAAGAATCAGGCCCCCACTGTCATCACACTGGACTCCAGCTCTGGCCTGGCCTGGCCACTTATTTACCGATCTCAAGCGGGTCATTTTGTTTCTGTGTCTGCGTGTTCTCTTGGAGAAGATGGGGAGACTAACAGAAGTGCACTCCCGAGGTGGCCAGGAAGAGACATGAGGCAGGGGATGGTGCCGCAGAGGAAGCGACTGATCCTTAGGTAGAAGTTACAACAGACCGAGGACCTACCTCGCGGGTCCGGAAGATGATCCTGTACTGGTACTGAGGGCCATGGTCCTTGTGGTCCTCCAGCTTCTCCCGCTTGATGCTCACAGCCACGGGTCCCAGTTTCTCATCCACACCAAAGTAGTTGGCATGCTCTGAGGGAAGAGTGGGGGGGGAGGGGTCAAGTGAGCGGGCCACGTGCCAGCCCAGACAGGCACAGCTTATGCCCATTTCAGGGCCACACGGAACAGAGGGACCCATCTCGCCGTGTCAACAGAACCGCGGTGCCGTCGTGGGAGATGGGAACCCTGACGTGACTCACGCTCACAGAACCGATGGGCTGGTGAACGTGGAGATGCTAAGTGCTTGGCATATGTGTGCTATGCAGCAAACCTGGCCTCATGGCAGCTGCCCCGGGCTTACAAAAGACTCATGCAGTGGCCCAGCTGAGTCTTGTGAGTCATTAGGGTCCTGCTCAGAAGGTGCTGAGGGGCTGACACTGGAGTCTCCCTGGATGGGGCGGAGCTGCACCTTACCAGGAAAGCAGACCTGCGTGCCTGGCAATCAGGGCAGGCGAAAGGACGGGAAGTGCAGTGTGGAGTGACTGGTGCAGTGGGCACCTGGTAAGTGCTGGGTGCTGGCGTCTGCACTGCCAGGGGAAGAGATCTGTCATGGAAAAGGGACCCTGATTTACATCGCCACATTGCACCGTCAGTAGCTGCTAAAAGCCCTGGAGACCCCAATGCTCATCTGGCCCTTCAGAAGACACAAAAATATGGCAGATGCTCCAGCGGAGAGTTAGGGGTTATATCTGCCTGGCCCCCTGCACAAAAGCCCTCTCCCTCTTTTCTTTAAGACAGGCGCTGATCTTCCCCACGTGGAACCTGTATCTCTGTTCGGCGTGTGTCCAGATGCAGTTCACCGGGTCCGCGATTCCTCCCTGCGTGCACTGTCCTTTACAGGGTGGCCCTGTCTTACGTACAGTGGCGTCAAAGGCTGATCCCATACCCTGTGATCGTGATGGCCAGGCCACCTCCCCTGCTGCTCAGGGACCAAACACTCTTCTCTGGGAGCAGCTTGGCCTTGAAGCTATCACAAGTGCTTCCCTGTTTTGCCCGCCAGCCCCCAGCAGTGCTCCAGTGACCTGGAGGGAAGCTTCTGGTGATACAGGTTTAATGCTGGGGACCAAGCCTGGGGTCTCCTGCTTGAGAACCCTGTGCTTCAGCCTTTGAACTACCTCCCTGCCCCCATTTTTATTTTGTCATCAATGTATATTGATGACATTGATGACAAAATGAAAATGCACAGAGGAGGCACTGCTAAGACATCTAGGAGCTTTCCAGAGTTTTTATGAGAAAAATCTCTACTTTTTAAAGGTCCTATTACAAGGAACAGAAAAGATAGTATGGGGAGGGGGTAAGGCGCTAGCCTTGCATGTGGCCGACTCTGGTTCAATCCCTGGCACTGCACAGGGTCCCCTAAGCCCTACCAGGAGCAAGCCCCGAGCACCACAGCCGCTAGGGGTAACCTAAAAAACAAAAAACAAACCCAAAGGGGGTGAAAAAAAAGTTCTCTTAGGCCCAATGAAGGACCAAGTGTCAAAACGTGTGACCTTGGCTCCTCATTAGATTGCAGGTGATCCTCTGCCAGTGGAAAAGAATGTGTTTCCTCTCTGTGGAGTAAACACGAAGCCAGATCATGCTGGGCTAGGTTAAGTCCTCCACCGCCAACTCAGTCTCTCCCCTTCACAGAGGACCCAGCACGCCTCCTGTGAGGGCGGGTCCACCTACTTTCCCACAAGCTGCCTTATCAGCTGCTGTTTACACACCTGACACCAGGTGCCAGGTGCATGCAGGTTTGCAGCTATTAAAGTTTCTGGGTGATTAAGAAAAAAAAAAAAGACATGAAATGCCTTTTCTGTTTTCCTCACAAGTGTTTCTAGCTTGGAATCTCTTTACTAGTGTCAAAGAGGCTGCCCTTGGTTGGCAACTGCTGGGGGCGTCTTTTGCTACCCCTTTGAGGTTCTGATCGGTAGCTGCTTGTGTGGGGGCGGCTGAGGGGCCACCTCCACCTCTGCTCCTCACATGGGAACCCAGGGAGGCACAGGCAGACTGTGGTCAATGCCATGGAACAGATGTCCCCCCACTCCCTTTCCCAGAGACTGTGTTCTCACTGGCTGAGCCCTGTGTAATGACCTAGGACATTTGTCCTGCATGACGAGGACGCTTTGTCCACAAAAGCCAAATATACTCTAGTTGCTGTGGAATACTCGCTGGCCTCCAGTATGGTCTGACCTCCAACATCTACTCTTCTTTTTCTTTTCTTTTGCCCCCAGAGCTGTCTCCAAAAGGCCTCAGTCTGAGAGCCCAAATGAGTCAGTCAGACACGGGCCCCTGGACTTACTGTTGCACTGGAATGGAACCCACGTGCCACAGAAGACTGGCAGGTCACGAACAGTGCTTTTTTTTTTAAAAAATTTTGGGGCCACATCCCTGGCTCTGTGCTCAGAGAACACTTCTAGGGGTTCTTGGGGGGGCCCTATGGGA
Source organism: Sorex fumeus (assembly GCF_029834395.1). Lineage (NCBI taxonomy): Eukaryota > Metazoa > Chordata > Mammalia > Eulipotyphla > Soricidae > Sorex > Sorex fumeus. Next base: position 19,951,760 of record NW_026606179.1, read on the forward strand.
AGCTGGGATCAAAATCGGGTTGGCTGCGTGCAAGGCAAGCGCCCTACCTGCTCTGGACCCTTCTCATCTTTCCTTTAAAGAAAAACCTCAATTTCGTAGGGTGGGGTAGGGTGGGGAGAGTGGGACTGTGTCTACAGACGGTCACCATTTCTAGACCTGCCTTACAGAGTAGTTGTCAGGAAACAGGCGGTTGAATGGGGTTTCTCAGGAGGGTTTTTCTTCTTTTTTCATTTTTTTTTGCTTTTTGGGTCATACCTAGCAATGCTCAGGGGTCACTCCTGGCTCTTCACTCAGGAATTACTCCTGGTGGTACTGGGGATCATATGGGATGCTGGGGATTGAACCTGGGTTGGTCACGTGCAAGGTAAATGCCCTACCCGCTGTGCTATCGCTCTGGCCCTGGGAGGTTTTTTCTTTAAAGGGGCTGATGTGGCAGGAGGGCTAGCCTTTCAGCCTTTCTCCTGTCTCCTTTTTCTTTTTGCCTTTTTGGACCACATCCAGCGATGCTCAGGGGTCACTCCTGGCTCTGCGCTCAGGAATTACTCCTGGTGGTGCTTGGGGGACCATATGGGATGCCGGGGATCGAACACGGGTCGGCCGCATGCAAGGCAAACGCCCTACTCCGCTGTGCTATTGCTCCAGCCCCGTTTCCTTTTTTTTTTTGCCTGGAGACTGAGAGTTGAGACCACATGCCACAGAAGACTGGCAGGTCACGAACAGTGCTTTTTTTTTTTTAAATTTTGGGGCCACATCCCTGGCTCTGTGCTCAGAGAACACTTCTAGGGGTTCTTGGGGGGGCCCTATGGGAAGCTGGGACCAAAATCGGGTTGAGCACTGACATGAGCACTCTATGCATGCTGACGAGGAGCTGGCCCAGCCCTGGGAGGTCAGTAGCAGGCTGGAACTCTTGTTTCTGATTTAAAATTTTTCTGGCAACGCTGGGGATCCAGCCAGGCACTCTATGTGCAAGGCAAGAGCTCTACCACCGAACCATGTCCCTGGCCCCAGGCTGGACTTCTTTATGAGAAGAGTAAACATCAAAGCAGGGTAAGTGTGTGGTTACGTAGGGTAAGTTACTAGTAGTGAGCAATTCTGAACTGATATACCTGGCAGCATCTGAAACTTGCGGGGAGTGGGGCAGGGATGGCTCACAAGGTTCATCAGATGGAGTACACGGCACGGTAGGTAGTATGGGGCCCTACGCTCTGTCTGTGCGTCCCCGCCTCCTCAAGTTATCCACATGCATACAAACTAGGAGACCACATTGGAAAGATCGGAATTCCAGAACCCTGAAAACCCAGGAAGGCCGCGAGCTTGGGCTGGTGTGTCCTGGACACGCACGGGTTGGAGCTGAGGAGTGGAGCCCTGGCCCAGCCCTCACACGTGCAACACACATCTTCCTGTCTCCCCTGTGATGGGGTCTTCGCAGAGACGCTGCGTGGCCTTCTGGGACTGCCTCGGCAGCATCGGTGATCCCAGGGATGGATGAAACCCACCGCTCTCTGGGTACAACACTGCACAGGCCACAACAGTGATCCCTGTGAGAGGGCTCTGGGAACAGCGGGCTGGTTTGTACCTCCTGGAGGGGAAACAGTGCTGTCAGCTGTCTGGCACCCTGTCACTGCTCGCATCTCCTTCCTGGGCCCCCTACCACCTCCACCCGGCTCCCTCCCTCACCTCTGTAGCTCAGCACTTACCGAACTCACCTGTTCTACCCCGCTCTCTGGTTTACCCCCTTAAACACTTAAGTGCTAGCAAGACAACAACTTTCTCTTGAGCTGGGCCAGGAAATGCCTGGCACACAGGCACCTGTTCGCAGCACCAGCCCCTCCACCCTGAAGGTGGATGCGGGGCTCCCTGTCTCCCCTCAGGCCCTTCGCATAGCGCGCCAGATGGAGCAGGGGTGTAGCGGGCGCCCTCACCTTTGCCCACAAAGTAGTCCTGGTAGTAGCGGGCGCCCAGGTCCACGTGCTCGATGCTGTACTGCCGCGGGCGGCTCTGCGTCCGCTGCTGCTCCTTGGGCACCTCGAGCACCGAGATGCTGGCGTTGGTGCGGTAGGCGCTGAGGGCGGGCTCAGGTGGGCGCCCCTCAGGCCCGGGTCCCCCAGGGGAGCCTGCCGACGCCCGGGAGAAGCTGACATTGCGCTCGCGCTCGCCCCCAATCTCGTTCCGGAAGTGCGGGCAGCTGAGTAACAGCTCATTGCTGTTGTCATCGCCCAGGTCCTGCTCCAGGCTCTCCTTGCAGTTAAGGTCCTCGGTGCTGGGGAAGGTGGGGTCCAGGCCCCCCAGGCCGTGGGCCCGCGCCCCGGCGGCCAGCGAGGCGGTGGCCGAGGCGGCCGAGGCCCCCGTGGTGGTGTTGCGGCGCGGTGCGGGGCAGCCCCGGTTGGCAGCAGCGGCGGCGTGCAGGTCGAAGAGCATGCTCTGCACGTCGAAGTGGGCGAAGCTCTTCTGGCACACCCAGGGCCGGCCCACCTCAGGGGGGCTGCGGCTGTCTTCGGGCTCCCCCAGCGCCCGGCCCGCCTCCCCCTCCCCCTTGCTGCTCCTCAGCTTGCGGAAGATGGAGGAGTCCACACTGTCCCCACCGCCTGGGCCCCGCATCGCCTTCCGGCGGGCCTTCTCCTTCTCCTTCAGGGGCTGCAGTGGGAGGAGGTGGTCCTGGGCGGGCTGCCCGGGGCGAGGCGTACCTGCCAGGGGGGCCCCCGGGTCAGCCTGCAGGAGGTGATTGAGGGTCTGGGAACCCCGGGGCACTGGCTGCTCGCTGCGGAACTCATTGAGGATGTCGAAGAAGCTCTGCTCGGGCACGGCCTGCACGTTGATGGAGGATGTGCTGCCGTACTCCCGGAACAGGGGCAGCGCCCCGGGGTGCCGGCCCCCCCGCGGTGGCTCGCCCGCGTCCTCCACGTCGCACTCACTGAGGGTGATCTCGCTGCTGCTGCGGTGCCGCAGAGGGAGGAAGGCCCTGCCCGGGGACCGCGGCCACCCATCCTGGAACTCCACGTCCTTGGACCGCCTCCTGGAGAGCCGGTGGAAGGCTCGGCACCCCGAGGCTGCTGGGCCGCTGGCAGGGGGCTGTCCGTTCTGCATGTTCCGCAGCGGGGGGGCTGCCGTGGTGGCCTTTGTGCCATCTGTGTCCTGGGAGGGGCTGGGGTTGCTCTGCTCTCTCAGGGCCTCCCTCTTGGGCGGCCAGTCGGCCACCCTGGCACGCACACCCATCTTGGGCACTGCGGGGGTGGTGGGGCTGGGGCGTGTGGGGGCCGGGGCCGGGCTCTCACCCAGCGGCTGGGCCAGGCCCCCATTCTGGACCCAGAATCCCATGGGAGTGTAGTCCCCCGGGAGGCCCTCGGACCGGGCTCCACAGCTGGTGGCCAGGTCCACGCCATCATTGGGAAGGGGCCGATAAGTGGTCATCGTCCACGGGCACGGGAGTGCTGCTGGCCCCTGGAGAGTGTGGAGGGGCTTTAGGGGGTCCCCTGGCCCTCAGCCATTGTTGAGGGCCACCAGTCCCAGGAGGAAGGAAGCGGGCCCTGAAGCCTGTCGGGAAGGTCGTGAGCCTGTGGCGGCCAGCTCTCCACCATCGCTGTGGGCAGCTGAGCTGGACACGCTCAGGAGGTGGGCGCTGTCCCGGCAGCTCCGTGCCAAGGGGTTCAGCAGGCCGTGGTGTGCGGCGGGCGCGGGCTGGTCAGTTGCTGAGGCGTCTCCCCGGCCATGCTGCGAAGAGAGAAAGAGCAGAGGTGAGTTGGGAGGTTGCCGAGCCCAGAGGACGGCTCCACCAGCGTCAGGAGTCATTCAGTGTGGAACTTTCCAGACATTCTCGGATGCAGAAAGGAGCCCCTCCTGCTCTGCTCTGACGCCCAGGAACTACCTGCCATTTCTGCCCCACCTCCGCTTCTTGTTTGCTTTGGGGACAGAGTATTTCGGAGGAAATCCCAGACAGTAGGGCGATTTGCTTATGAACACTTTCCATTTGATAAAGCTGACAAAGTCTTTGGGAAAAAAAAATCACCGTGACCTGTTACCACACCCAGCCAGGTAGGGACACAGCATTCTCGGTCAGGCTCCTCCAGGCGCTTGTCTCTTGGGGTTCATTCTGGATCCAAATAAAGACCCAGACTCTGCTTTGGCACATGCCCTGCCTCAGTTTCTCCCCATGTCTTTCACGGCCTGCGCCCCCAGCTTTACCTTCATGCTCCTGTGGCAGGAGTGGGCTCACTGGCCCTGTGGAGCCCACCCCCTGCACTACTGCTAAACATGCCCCCAGCGCTACGGCTTCCATGCATGGAGACCGCTCAGCCACCAGCCTGAGGAGTGTGTGTGTGGGGGGGTGTGGCGGGCATCAACGGGCATGGGGAGGAACCTTCTAGAAAGCGGTGTGGCTGAGACATGCCACAAACTCGTCTGCTCCTGCCTCTTCTTTGCTAAGGTCTCCCCAGTAACTTCCTGCTGCACCCCAACAAAATTGAAATTCCTTCTGCCGCAACCCCCCCCCCCCCCCCCCGGGCCCTGGCTCTTGTGTGGGTCTCCCTGATGTCTTCTACCCCAACTAAGATCCTGTGCCTTCATCTTTGTTCCCCTGACACCCCAACCCCCACCCGGACATCTGGGGGTCTGCCTGGACTTTCCACCAGGCCAGCAGCCTTCCCCGACTCCCCTTTGTGTGGGCAGAACCCACCCTACTCTCTGGTTTTGTCTGGGACCTGCTAGGACCCGTATTTTGTCCATTATCCATCTGATCTGTCCCCATGACCAGTTTCACGGGTCCAGAAGAGCAGTGGAGCCTGTCTTGTTCACAGGGGCTCCCAGGCTTCAGAGCGGTGCCTGGACAGACGCTGCCTATCCTTCCTGCCATGTCATTTTGCTTGGGAGGTGCAGGCCCTGGGAAGACATGCGGTTCATGGGATCGTCTCCCTCCATCAGTACCTTTTACTGTTGGAGGATGAAACCCTTCGCTGGGGAGAAAGGGGCAAGAGTGGGACGTGGTCCAGGGCACACCCCACTGGCTGCCCCAGCAGCTGTGTCCCCTTCCTCCTGCACTGGAATGGCTCTGGTCAGGACAGTCGCGGGCTGGGTTGGGGCCAAGAATTTTCCCTCCCCTGGGAATTGGCGCAGGACAACTACTCCGGTCTGGGACTCAAGTGTTTTTGGTGGAGAGGGCACACACGCACAAGTGTACTGCAGATGTGTGTACATACATGTGTATGGGAGCGTGTATACGGCACATGTGCATGAGGAGAGTATTCGCACACATGCATGCAGGAACTTTTCCTAACTTGTGTCCTGGGGAATGGAGTGAGCTTGAGACCGAGGGAGGCATGAAGCAGATCGGTGAAGTGCATGTGAGATGAGGTGCAGCCTCTGTGAAAGTGAGAACCAGAGGAAGGAGAAAGGGCTGGGGAACAAGAGTGTGCTCCTCTCCTGGGCCCCCCTCTCCAGGGGTCCCCATGAGTACTGGCGCATTCCTGCAGGGGGCACACGGGACGGAGTGGAGAAAGGGTTGAAAGTGGAAAGACCCACAGGTAGATTAAAGGGTTGTGGGCGCAGTTCTGGTGGGTCTGTGAAGGGCAGGGATGAGGGGAGGTGGGCATGGGTTTGGGGGGGGGGGTCTTGTGAAGTGGAGGGCTGAGGGGAGGTGGGCGTGGGACTGAAGATGCCTTCAGAAAGGCAGATGAGCTCCACCACACTGGAACGGGAAGGGCACTTCATCCAATTTCTCAAAAGAAGCCTTCAATTTGGAACTGTGTGCGGAGACTTCCAATTTGAAAAACAAGAAAAGATGGGGGAAAGTCTTAAACAACCCCTCTCCCTGCATCCCTCAAAAATGAGTTTCAGGGGAGGTGACGGGCAACTCTATCCCTCGCCACCCTCAAACCTCCCAACATTTTTATTCCCCCTTTGGTGGGGGACCACATCTGGCGATGCCCAGGGGTTTCTCCTGGCTCTGTGCTCAGAAATTACTCCTGGTGGGACTCAGGGAACCCTATGGAGTACTGGGGATCAAACTGGGTCAGTCTGCACAACGCAAATGCCCTACCCGCAGTATTCGCTCTGGTCCTATACTCTTCATCCTAGTGCTTACAAATACATGCACTTATTTCTCTAATTCCTGCACACCCCCTTCATGAGAACATGAGCTATTGATGTATCCCCAAGATTTAAAGGCTCCGAATGCCCCCTCCTCACTGCCCACCTCTGTCTCTGCGTAGATGAGGCCATTTTCATGTGCTTCTAGTCAGTTAATGTGTCTCAGGAAGATGAGTGGAAAAACCTCAATGAGGGCGGCCAGGTAAGTCTGTGAGTAGGGGAGGCGGCGGGTGCTTACTGCGTCTGCCAGGGCATGGCACCTCACTCTGCACCCCGAACTGGGGTGCCCGGGCTATGGCAGCTCAGTTTTGCACTGGCTCAGCCCAGACCATTTGCCTGAGGCCATGTTCGTGACCCTGGTGTGTGTGCCCAGGCACCCTGACAGATGGGCTTTGCTGCCGGCAGTTTATTTCCAGCTGGGTCAAGAAAACCCCGGTCCATTCTGTTCCCATTTTGGAAACACACAGATGTTCTTGTTTTTTTTTTTGGGGGGGGGGCGGGGGAGACAGGCCTCCCCCGGTGCTCAAGGGGGCTGGCTGTGCCAGCCTGAGTATGGAGCCCAGGCTAGGTGATGTGTTGCAGCCCACGCAGTCCTGAGCATCTGGGCTGGAAGAACAGATACACGGGGCTCCTGCCTCCCTCCTGCCTCCTGTGACACCCACAGCCCCTGGGATGTAGGGACTGATGCATGCTGGTCCCATCCCAGCTGCCTCTGTCAGGCTTGTCCTTCTGAAATCATCATGATGAAGAGCCCCACGATGAGGGCCAGGCAGCCCGGATCCCGAGTGTAAGGTGCTTGGGTGAGTACTGATCTCGAAACCATACCTCAGTCTGTACTCGGGAATAACCGCACCTACCCCCAGTCACTGCTGCTCTTACAGCTCATGTGGCCTTTCTGCTTGTTCCATTTTTCTCGTGCTACTTTGTGTTTGGGGGCCTGTACCTGAAGGTGCTCAGGTCTTACTTCTGGCTCTGCGCTCTTGAACACTACTGGTGGTGTTGCTCCGGGGATCACATGGTGGTGGAGACTGACCCCAGCCTCCTGCGTGCAGGGCCTGACTCAGCACCGACTCTCCCCTGCTCGGGAAGCATAGCTCAGCCTGGGGGCCTGTGCAGGTTCGGCGGCTGGAGGATCCCAGCTTGTCATTAGTCCAGTGTCCAAACACTGATTACTTGAGATCCATTAAGGTCAGGGATGTAGCTCATATGCTTGGTACATGTGAGGCCCTGGCTTCGATTCCTGGCACCAATCAAATCAAATTCATTCATTTATTTATTTATTTTTTGTTTGTTTGTTCTTGGGCCACATCTGGCAGTGCTCAGGGAACCATATAAGGTGCCAGGGATTGAATCTGGGTTGACTGTTTGCAAGGCAAGTGCCCTCCCCACTGTACTCTCGCTCCAGCCCCTTATTCATTCCTTTTGAAAGCTCTCAGGGCCACTGGACTTTTAAGCCCCCAGACTCTTCTGTCCTCCTCAGACCGTGGGCAGCTCTAAGATGCATAGAGGGCCGGGTGTGAAGGCACGTCCCGGGCACAGGAGTGGGTGAGGGCGAGGTCAGGGTCATGGGGCAGCCAGTGATGGAGTGTAGGACTGTCACCCAGCTTCCCCTAAGGGGTCCGGCGCAGGGCCCTAGGCATGTGATGGGATTAGCTCACAAAGGACTTCAACCTGATAAGGCCAAGGTCACACAGCAGGTCAGGTGGGCGCTGGGATTCAAATGCCACCACAGCTCTCCTCACAGCCCACTCCAAAGGACAGAACTGGAGAGTCCTGCCGGGAGCCCAGCATTCTCCCTTCGCTCCCTGCTCTGCCTTTCCTTGCCCAGGGAACAGAATGCTTTGAACTCAGCAATTTCACCAGAGAGATGGAGAGTAGAACCCCTGAGAGCCTTTAAAATTTTTTTGGGGGTTTCTGGGTCATACTGGGCGATGCTCAGGGATTACTCCTGGTGGTGTTTGGGGAACCACATGGGATGCCAGGGATCGAACCTGGGTCAGCCGCATGCAAGACAGACGCTCTACCTGCTGTGCTCTGCTTCTCCCCCATGCCCCCCACCCTGAGCCTTGACCATGGCCTGAGCCTGGCTCCGGCTCCTGGTCGAGGGTGCTTTCTCCAGCTCTCCAAAGACACCTGGGGGTGGTCTTCAACTTGACCCAATCCTCACATGACTCGTAGCGCAGGTCCCACCGTGGGTTATAAATTCAGTCCCACAGGATAATCCCATCTCAGATGCTAAGTAGTGGGATTACACTGTGACTTGGTTTCTGGGCCACACCAAGCTTTGCTCAGGACTTACTCCTGGCTCTGTGCTCCAAAATCACTTCTGGCAGGGCTTTGGGGGCCATATGGGACGCTGGGGATCAACCTGGGTCAACTGAGTGCAAGGCAAGTGTCATCCCTGCTGTACTATTGCTCTGGGTCCTGCTCTTCTCTTTTAATAGAGCAATCCCTTTTCTGCCCTGGCAACCATACCACAGCAGGGTGGCACCATGGGGGGACACGGGCACTTGGGAGCAGTCAAAGGCTCAGTGGAAGATCCCAGCACCTCGATTCTGGCGGCAGCAGGACAGACGTTACCTTAACTGCCAACATGCGCCTGAGTCTGCCCAACGGGAGCAGAGAGGCACGTGGCCCTCCCCTTCTGTGAGGAGCCACAGCTGGGCTGGGGGGTCTGAGTCAAGAGTCCACTATCACCTGGACACAGGAGGACACAGTCAGGGAAGAAAGGGGCAGCCCAGCTGTGTCCACACGGTCCCCAGGGAGACAGGGCGACAACTCACCTATGTGTCCCCTCTGTCTGGTTTCTAGCTTGCGAGCAGGTACAGCTGAAGTGACACAGACTAAAAGCTAATATACAGAGCTGAACTGGTTTTTCTCCCCCCCAGCAATTGGGTGGAAACCTTCCTGGCTGCTTCTTACCTTTTTTTTTTTTTAATTTTTATGTAGGAGTACTGCTATTTATTCAGCCACTGATTGCTGCTTATTACTTTTACCAGAGCTGGGAGATCTTTCCAGTTGTGACGGCTGTCACACAGTGGCCAGAAGACAAACCTGGTTCATTTCCTCACTTGGCCACTTACGTAAGTAAGCCTGGGGGGTGCACAGCCTCTCCAGCCGTACTCTATCCACCTGTAGAATGGAAACAATAATGGGCTGATCTCTCGGGGATGCCCAGAGACCAAGGCTGCCCCCGGCATGCTGCGGCGTACAAACGTAAGCACTGGTCACTTTTGAGTCCTGGGAGAGCGAGGCGAGCCCCTCCTTCTCAGTGGGGCTCAGCGCCAGGGATAGGGAAGTCCCTATGGGGCGGGGTGGAGGGCCGGTCAAAGCACACTGCCCTAAGTCTCTTGTTCCCATTCTGGGAACAGCCTGATTCCAAAGGCTCATCAAAGAGACTCCAAAATGGCAGATCTGGACTGGAGATAGCACAGTGGGTAGGGTGCTTACCTTGCATATGGCTAACCTGGGTTTGATACACGACATCCCCAGAGAGTCCCCCTGAGTACTGCACTCCTAAGCATAGAGCCTAGAGGTACCCCCAAGCAATGCCGAGTGTCCCCCCCAAACAAATAAAAACCCAATAAACAAACCCCCAAAATGCAGATCTGAAGGATACATCCTTGGCTAGGCCTACACACTAGCCCACCCAGGCGCTGTGGCCAGGCTTGTGGAGGGGGCCCGTGGGGCAGGGGAGGCCTTGCGGGCCTCTGTGGTGGGAGAGGGACTTCCGAGGAGCAGTAAGGGAGCCCCGGCGCGTCATGTTGGGCTGGCCCCGTGCTGAAGCCCAGGCCTGCAATCTGTGGTGACCCTGGCAGGTAGTTAAATACTTTGCCTGTCTCCCTGCAAGGCTCCCACCAACAGCCAGACCCCGTCTCCCTCAGGAGCCAGGGCTTCGTCAGCGTGCAGCCTGTAATCCCGCCTAATTGCCCCTGAAACCTGCTAAGATCACATCTGTTGGGCCGGGAGAGTGAATCAATATTTGCCAATCTTGATTAAACAGAGCCAGGGAATCCTTGTCAAAGAACATCTGTCAAAGAACTATTCTTCCCATCCTGTTCTGGGGGGGGGCCCAAGCCGGGGTGTGTTCGGAGCTTTGTGTCCTCCCTTCCCCTGAGGACGGTTCTGGGGTGGGGGAAGAGGAGGTCCTGGGGCGACGGGTGGGGAGCCGAGCACATACAGGTGGGCCTCGCCAGCGGCCGGCAGGCGTCACCCAAGTCCCCAAACGTTCCTGATGGTTCCTGATGGTTCAGGACCTGGTCACAGGGTGCAGAGCCCTGACCACAAAACAGAACTCAGGGGCTCTGAGGAACCTCACCTCGCAGGGGTGCCCTCATTACTTCTTCCAAGGTTTCAAAATGGGGACATGAAGCTCTTTTCCTTCTTTTTTTGGCTTTTGGGCCACATCTGGTGAAGTTCAGGGATTAGTCCTGGTGGGCCGGGGGTGGGGGGAGGAGTATGGGGTGTCAGGGATCAAACCTGGGTTGGACACGTGGTGCCCACGTGCTGTACCATCACTCCAATTCCAAGGGGACATGAAGTTTTGAGAGGACCAGAGCCTGTTCAGGTCACAAGACGGGAAGGTTTGGGGTGACCTGGTCTGCAGGGTGCTCCTCAGGCCAAAGCTGCAGGTGTGGGGAAGCCAGGCTGGAGGCCTACTCCCGTTGACAAGAACCAGCCTCAAGGGCTGGAGTGACAGCACAGTGGGTAGGGCATTTGCCTTGCCTGGGTTCAATTCCCAGCATCCCATATGGTCCCCTGAGCACCACCAGGAATAATTCCTGAGTGCAGACCCAGAAGTAACCCCTGCGCATCACCCAGGTGTGACCCCCCCCAAAAAAAAAACCAAACAGACAAAACAAAACAACAACAAAAAGAACCAGCCTCAACTGCAGGCCCACCCCTGCTCCTCCAGGGTCTCCTGAGAGCATCAGGGAAGGGAGAGGCAGAGGTGGGTGGTGCTGGCCTGTTCTGTCCAAACAGCAGGGACAGTCACCACCACCCGCTCCTGGGGCAATGTCATGGAGAAAGTGCCCGCTCTGCAGCCAGATGCCCTGTCTGGGGACAGAGGGTGGGCACATCCCTCATGAACTGGCCAGGATGCACCCCAGAAGACAGACCACAGGCGGCTCTGCATCCTTACTCCAGAAGCCAGACTGCAATTCCCGGGGCTGGGGAGGGCTGGGCGAGGGGCCAAGTCCCAGATGCAAAGCAGGAGGGTCAGGGGGGCCTCCCCAGAACGTCCATAAACACAGTCAAGACCAAAAGGAAACAAAAGCAAGCAGGCAACCAGCCAGCTGACCACCAAGCCTGCCCGCCAGCTGCACTCTATCCCACCACCCATGAAACTGTGCCACCTTGCACGGTCCCCCTCTGTGTGTGTCGTGCTGGTGTGCGCACACAGACAGGCAGAGTCCTACCCCCATTTCTGGGCCCTGAGTCACCAGCCTTTGTCAACTCACCACAGAGGATGTGTCTTAGGCCAGACAATTTCTGCCTGGTCCCTCAGCTCCCTGCCAGATTTTCAGCTTGGACAGGGGATGGAGGAGCTAAGAAAATATCCCAAGGGGCCCATACAGTGGGTAAGGCACTTGCCATGCATGCGGTTGGTCCCAGGCATCCCTGAGCCCTGCAAGTGATCCCTGAGCACATAGCCAGGACCCTGAGCACCACAGAGTGTGACCTAAGGGATCATTGGCTGGTGTGGCATGGTTGGGGCCTGGAGTGATGACCTGGATCCTGGAGTTAAATTTCGTGAGGCAACTGGCTGCTTCTAGCATGGGACCAGCTTAGCGTCATTCCCCTACCCGCTATGGACCATGCCACAGGTAGCAATGCAGAAGCGCAACCCCCTTTTATGAGGAAAACACTCCCCAAAGCTCCACCTGTTCCCCCCCCCCCCCAAGATCAATGCAGAGGAAAGATCTAAGATGGCAGGGGGATGTGACCCCAGGCAGAGTGGAGACGGCATATGGTATGATGTATGGGACCAGTCCCTGAATCCCCAAGCCTCCCGACATCACTAGCCTGCAGTGGGACTTAAGCGGGAGGCCCTGAAGGGAGGCTCCGCCATCGCCATCGGCTCTCTTAGGAAAGCTCTCGGCGCATACGTGTTGGGGTCGGGCTATTTTTCGTAAAGGCTCATCAAATTGAAACGCACAAGGGTGGAAGTCAGGAATGCATGTGTGTGTGCCTGTTGATGGGAGCCAGACCACCCGCGAAGGGCTGACATCACAGCTGGGCACAGCTCTCTGTCACCACTCGGGAACAACATGCAGTTTATGGTTCTTCAGTTTTATGGTCGAGAGTTGAAAGTTTGGGAATAGGCCGACTGGGAGATGCTAGTTAAAGCTGCTCATAAATGCGACCAAACTTTCAGGAGGCCTGAGCTGCGGTTGCCAAGGCCGTGCCCGTGGGCAGGGAGCAGGCCCTGCGGTGTGGGGAGAGACACCGGGAGCTGGTGAGGCTCCTACTCTCTGATCCTGGCACTGTGATTTACCGTCATTCATGACTGAGGCTCGCGATCTTGACCTGGCGAGGGGGTTCACAGGAGCACTTCCCCTGCAACTGTTTGCTCAGCCACCCGTGGGCCTCCGGGCTTGGTTTCACAATCACAAAGCCTTCAAGTGCCTTTTGCATGGTTTGAATTCTTTTCCAAAGTGAGGCTGCCTGGGTGTTTCTTTTCAGTAAACCCAGCCACTGAGGTTTCACTCGCTTCTCTCTGAAGACCATCGCTGAAGACACACAGGGTGGACACATAGGTGGACACTGGGGCCTGCAAGGTCCCCTACACTCTTGCTCCCAGGCTTGGAATCCACTTTCTCCCCCAGAAGTGGCAGGGCCACTCTGCCTGAGCACAAACATCCGGGCAGCCTCGGGAACCTGTCCTCCTGCCCCAGAGGAGGCAGAAAGAGAGTCATGGTCTCCAGGGACTGAGGGCAGAAACGGGGACCCACCTGGGCTCCAGGTACCACCCTGGACACTGCAGATTCTAGAGGGCCTCTGGTCTTAGACTGGTGTAGGGAGGGGTCTCCGGCTCTGTTTACATGACATTGGGATCAACCATCATACCCTGAACACGCAGATGGAACGCCTGGCCAGGGCCGCAAGCCACAAGAGGCACTGCGCTGGAAGGAAATCTCTAGTGGCGGCTCTCTGGGAGACAGAGAAGCCAGGACTCTGGGCCAACAGCCCCTTGCTCTCAGGACAGCAGACTTTCCACTGCCCACAGCTACTGAAACTTTTCTGGCGGCAACCTGTCGAGAACTCGTGGAATGTTCTTACCCTCTGAACCAGTGGTGCGACTTCTGGGAATGGGTCCCAAGGAAACAGACAATGAGCAAAAATTCCTGGAATTGGTCATAAAGAAAAGGAAAACAGAACCAGGCCTGAGAACTAGGACAGTGGGCAGGGGCTTGCCTTGCACGCCATTGACTGGGGTTTGATCCCTAGCACCATACCCCGAGCCCAGGCGTGATCCCTGAGCCAGAGCCAGGAGTAAGCCCTAAGCACCGCCGGGTGCCTCCTACACCCCTCCCTGCACAAACAGGAAAAAAGAAAACAGTGTTTTCTCAATGTCCAACAACAATCACAATATCCTTATGATAAAAACTATTTATGCACATATAACTACACGATTGAAGCTCCTTTAATCCTCTACCTAAATATATGTGCCCAGGTGCGTTTACAGCAGAAAGACTAGGAGCAATACTCTAAAACATTAACTGCCATTCTAAGAATGATATTTTAATGCTGGGACTATCTGTGACATTTAAAAATGTGTTCTAAATATTTACTTTCCAATACATTCTTCAAATTACCTGCTAGTAAAATATTTTCAAAATAACATGAAAGCCCCACACTCCCCTTAACTGCCATTCACACAATGAGCATTTCCTGAGTCTTATAACTCCGTAAGAAAGCAATGATCTGTGGATCCCTCTCGGCTAAAGGGAGAGATGTTCATGAGTGAGATATACGCTGTTAGAAAGCAAGAGGAAGAAAAGGGCACACTGCAGAGTAGGTGGTCAAGGGGAGCTTCACGGAGGAGGCAGCATCTAAGTGGTGACTTGAGAAAGGAAAAACAAGCCACGGAATGAGGGGGTGGGAGACGAGGGGCTCAGAGTCACAGAAGGGGCTGAGAGCCCTCTGTATAGAAATCTGGAGCAGACTGCCTTGGCAGGTTCAGAAGAAGCCACCTGGTCAATGAGCCCCAAGAATGGTGGTATCCTCGAGGCGGCCGGGATAGTCTCCCGCAGGGCAGGAGTCGCCTGGCCCAGAGCTTGCACTGAAGGAGCAGAGAGCAGAGTGGAGACAACCTGACTCGGGACAGGTGCTGCCGGGCATGCTCTGACATGGGCACCGGGCGGACACAATGTGCTCTGCCAGAACCGGTCACGGGTGGCGCTTCATCGCCTCCGCTCTGCCCCACATGGGTCAGGCCAGCAGCAGACAGGAGACTAGAAATGAGCAGTGTGGCTGGACTCAGGGTGGCCGTAAGGAAACCCAGCAGTGCTCCAAGCAAAAGTCAGTCTCTGGCTGTGGGCCTTCAAACCAAAAACCAATGGCCAAAAAACGAAAGCAAAGCCAGTCACGGGGTGGGAGGCACATGCAAGTCCTTCCTGGCAGGGGCACAGCCCAGAAGCATCTCTATTGGGGGGAGAAGTGGAAAGAGCTCCTGGAGGCTGGGGCCATGGGGCTGCTCAGTCTCACACAGTGTCCCCTGCTGGCCAATCCTACCCACTCTCTTTCCCAGTCATCCAGATCTGCCCGGACAGCCCTATACCCATTCAAGCTGCCTGCCTGGGGCATGAGCTCTGCCCTACATTTCCTTCCAGCACTTTCTTCCTCTTCTCCAAGCCTGCTTCCCACCTGATCCCAGGTGATGACCTCTCTGGGCCTCCCCTGCCCACCTCCCTCTCCATCCTGCTCTGACAGTGACAGGGCACTGACGTTGTGAGGCTTGTGTGCATGCCCAGGGCCCTGGGGTCCAGATGCTGAGGTCAGGCCCCTTCAGAGCCTGGGGATGGCATCCCAGGCTCCTAACACATGTGTGGGCCTACTCTGCGCTGAGCCTTGCTGGAAGCACTTGATGTGACTTCACTCGCCTGGCCTGTTCCACAGCCCCACTTTCACTTAATCACTTAACTTCCCGTTAGTCGTCGATTTGCTCGAGCGGGCGCCAGTAACGTCGCCATTTGTCCCTGTCGCATGCTAGTGTAGCCCAATGGCATCTGTTCGCTCTGGGAACATGAAGAGCCTCAAACCGATCGTTCATGATCTTCACAAAGAAGTCTGACCATCTGGTAGGTGGGTGGCCACGTGGTCTTTTGACATCCCGTGGAATCCAGTCAGTAACAGCTCTAGTCCAGCGGTCATCTTTAAATCTCATTACGTGACCAGCCCATCTGATTTTTGACACCTTGGCAAATGAGACAGCGTCCCTGATTCTTGATCGTTGATGGATGTCGGAACTCCAGATTTTTTCTCTCATTTGAGTGAAACGTGATATTCCAAGCATAGCTCTTTCTATTCTTCTTTGGGAGACCTGAATAGCGTTCTCATCCTGTTTGCGTAGGGCCCAGGTCTCTGAGGCATATGTTAATGCAGGAAGAACAGTGGAATCAAAGAGATGTGCACAGAGTCGGAGGTTCTTCGTCCTCTTAGCTATTTCTTCGACGTTCTTGAAGGCGTTCCAAGCCACTCTCTTCCTCCTGCGCAGCTCGGGTGCCAGGTCATTTGTCATGTTGACTTCTCGACCTAGGTACACATAGCTGTTGCATTCGGAGATGGTCGTTCCGTTGAGAGCGAATGGGGCATCAGGAACGAGGCTGTTTCTCATAAACATTGTCTTCGTAAGATTCAGCTTAGTCCTACCTTTCCACACTCACGGTCAAAGTCGGCCAGCATTTGTGCCGCTTGGCTGATGTTTGGTGTTATTAAAACAATGCCATCAGCAAAGCGGAGGTGGTGTAATTGCCGACCATCTATCTTCACTCCCATTCCTTCCCATTCCAGTCGTCGCATGATGTTCTCGAGGGTGGCACTGCAGAGTTTCGGTGAAATGGTATCACCCTGCCGCACCCCTCTCTTGACATCAACGATCACTTCTTTGTAGAATGGTGAGATCCTGGTAGTGAATCCGCAATACAGCTCACGGAGGATCCTGATGTATTGGGCTTGAATGCCCTGGTTGGCTAGGGCTTCAATGACCGCTTCCGTCTCAACAGAATCAAAGGCCTTCTTTAAATCAATGAACGTTAAATAGAGCGGCATCTTGAACTCCCGAGAAACCTCAGTGAGCTTGGTTATCGTGTGGATATGGTCGATGGTGCTGAATCCTTTGCGGAACCCTGCTTGCTCACATGGTTGTCCTTCATCTAGTGTTCTGCCAATCCTATTTAGGATGACTCGAGTGAACAACTTGTAGATGACAGACAATAGGCAGATCGGGCGATAGTTGCCAATGTCATGGATGTCTCCCTTCTTGAACAGTGTTCCACAGCCCCACTTTACACATGGGGAAACTGGGGCACAGAAGGAAGAAGAAGGGTACTTGGCAAAGCCAGGTTCAAATCCTGCAGGCAGATCCCATGGTCCCAGCTTTATTGTTGTTGTTTTTGTTATTGTGTTTTGGAGCCACACCTGGTAATGCTCAGAAATCACTCCAGGCAGGGCGGGGAGACCATGTGTGGTGTCAGGGATCAAACCCAGGTCCGACAAGTGCAAGGTAAATGCCCTGCCTGCTGTACTCTCTCATCAGTCCCTGCATTTAACCTCAAAGGCTCTTCTGCCTGGGGTCTGAATAAACAAGACAAATGCCCTCACCCCCGAGGTTAGGCCAGGCTGGAGTGGAAGCAAAACTCACTTCAGGAAGTGAGCCAAAGCAAACACTCACTCACCTCCCCACAAGCACTGCAAACCCTTCTCTCCCCCTGACCTGTCTCCAGACTGAAAAAAGGCACACCAACTTTCCCAGCTGAGAAGTGTGCATGAAGGGTGGGTGTAGGGGGTTGCTTCCAGACAGAAGGATCACGACCCTGCCTGGATCCCTGTATTCTGCCTCATGCCAGAAAGAAGAAGTGATGCCCATTGCAGCCATTTTGCCACCATGAGGAAAGACCAGGATGCTTCCGAAGCATGGACTTGGGGCCTGGACCTGTGGAGCTGCTAAGCTTCAGCACACAGATCTTTGTTACTTAGACTCCCAGCTGAGCTAGGAAATACCTGGAAACCAGCATAACACAGGCAAGAAAGGATGGACACTGGCTTTGCTTGTCCCCAACACCTAAATGTGAACTCCCAGGCAGCAATCCATGCTAGCTTCACTAAGAAATGTCCCCGTGCCTGGTACCATCAGCACACTGTCCTACGGAGATGGCAGACAATTTCGGAGCATGGGCACCAGGACCCGAGAGCCAGTCAGGAGGGAAAGCTGCCTCCCAGAGGGCTGGACAGGGGTCAGAGGACATGTGGCCTGCCCACGCTGGCCCCTCACACACACAACTTAGCATGCAATCTGGTGGGGTGCCCCGGGGCACGATCAGATGCCACCAAATCGGCCCCTTTCACAGCCCTTTCCAGTCTCTGCCTGCCAAATGTCTACCTGGAGTGGTCTCTGTCTCCGCGAGTCCCCATCAGAGGTGGAAAGAATGACGCAAGGTGCATATAAGCAAGTGCTCACTCTCACCCCACGCACAGCAGCAGAGACGAGCAGGTTCTCAACTAACCTTCCTGGGTTTGAGTCCCTCCCGGGCTGCTGGTGGATCATGGGCATTCTTTTTCTTTTGGAGAGGAGGGATGGGCACACCTGGCTATCCCTCCATCTCATGAAATGCTCAGAAGTTCCTCCCGCAGAGGGCGGTGCTGAGGATTCCTAGACAGTGCTCAGTCCTTCTCTTCCCAGAGATGGGCTAAGCGGGTGCCCACGGCACAATGAATGAAATGAAACACTTCAGGATCAGAGTGATAGTACAGTGGGCAGGACATTTGCCTTGCATGCAGCTGAGCTGGGTTCAATTCCGAGCATCCCAAATGGTCCCCATGCCTGCCAGGAGTGTCCTAGTGCAGAGCCAGTAGTAAGTTCTGAGCATCAGTGATGCTCCCAAACAAAGAAACAAAAAAAGAAAACACTTCGAACAAAGGTCTGCTTTATAGGTAGACCTGGGAAAGGCGGACTAGCCCCATCCCTGTCCTCCTACAAGCCTCGATCATTAACTTCCTGGTGGGAACCACCTGTGTTTCTGGTACTCCTCCCACTCACCTCCACTCAGGTGCACAGCACACGCCACCCCATCAGCACCAAGCCTTGGAGCTGCCTGCTCTGTGCCGTGACACTCCTGGGCTCTGGTGACACCCTGAGCCCAGGCACTGGCTGTTCCAGTCCCATGGGGTCACTGTCTGCTGGCACTGAGGGTCCCCCAAAGGCATTCACATGGTCATGGGGACCAGCAGGGGGAACGCCTGGGGAGAATTCCTCCAGCAAAGAATCTCCGGGCCACAGCCCTGCACTTTCCAGGGAGGCGTCTCCCAGGAAGCTGAGACCAGACACATGCCTGTAATGTTGGCTGGTGACACTCAAGGAGCAGCTCAAGTTTCTCTGGAGATTGAGGGCCTGGGGTCTCTGACAACAGTGACTATCACCCAGCTTGCCCCCTTGTGCAGGCCATTAGCTTCCTGTTCCTCTCACCTATGAAGTGGGGATCAGCTTCCCTGATGGACCCCCAATGCTGATGGGATTCCCTGCCGTGTCCCTGTCCCTATAGCACTCGAATTCTGGGCTGATTCTTCTGGGTTTGAAATAGAGTGGGGGCAACAGGGAGGGGGAGGGTGTGGGATGGGGGGTATACTGGGGTTTTTGGTGGTAGAAAATGGGCACTGGTGAAGAGGTGGGTGTTTCATCATTGTGTGACCGAGACTTAAACCTGAAAGTTTTGTAACTGCTCTCATGGTGATTCAATAAATTTTAAAAAAAGGGAAAAAAACAAAAAAGTAAGGTGGAGTTCATGTCTAATTCAATCAGCCTCATCAATGGCTGAATACATAGTAATACTCCTACATTAAAAAAAAAAAGAAATAAGAGTGGGGGCAGGGATGTGACTTAGTAAGAGAATTCCTGCTTGGTGTGTGTGAAGCCCTGAGTTTGATCCCTGGCACTCCTTCTCCAGGTCCCCACCTCCGGTGGCCACATAGTACCATTGAGCTGACTCTTTTTCCTCACAGGCACAGCTGTCTTGCCTATGTTTTAGGATCACTGGAGCCTCAAGGATGAAGATACAATTGGAAAACGGAAAACGTGACATCAACCAAAGGTCAGTCACTGAATACAGATATCCTCCACGCCTTCATGTCTCTGGACAATGTGGCCACAGGGTTTATAGGCCAGGGAATGCACGTGGCTTGGGACCTTCACACCCCACAATGGCTGTAGCAGCACACACAGTTGCTAAGACCTGGAAAGAACTAAGCGTCTGTCGGCAGGCTTAGGGAGACGGTCAGATGGACAAAGACAGATACAACACAGTATCACTCCTCTGTGGGTGATACACAAAACTAATGAACAACAACAACGAAATCAACAAAAACACAGACACAGTGTTTCTCAGAGTGGGAGGTACCCTGGGAGTAGGCATTGGAACAATCCCAAACCAGGGGGTGCCATAGCCTTAGGCATAACTGGGGGGGGCGGCCTTCTCTTTGTTGAGGAAAGGCAGATTTTCAGGAGATGCCGAGTGTGTTTTATGGTTCATGTTTTCTCCCTGAAAGGCGGTTTAAATTTGGGGAGTTCTGGACTGTAAGAACAAAAGGGTGATTACAGAAAGGAAAAGGAGAAGAGGGGGGCTGAGTCGGGTGAAAGGGGTCCATGGTGTGATGGATGGAATGGAAGGTGGCAAACAGCCTAAACCGATGCTGATGCCACACATGTGGATTCTGTGTGTCAGAGCCCAACAGAACTTCCAAAGGCAGGGGGCACTGGGGCTCGAGCCGGAATCCATGACAGTTACGCACTGGCAGGGGCTCTTGAGGTTTCCTACCTCTGTGAGGGTTGGACATTTCCCATGCTGTTGGGAGAGACCCCAGGACGGAGGGTTAGGGTGGGGGTGGGATGCTCAGAGATGTGCCACTGGGCCCATTCACTGTACGAATGTCATTACCACACCTAGCCAATGTGTCAGCACCCAGCAGGGACCACTGCAGTCTGTCACAAGGGGAAACAGGCCCCTAATCCCTGTGTGTGTCTGCAGGGGCAGGAAGTCAGCCCTGAGGCATTCTGGCAGGGAGTAAGATCAAACCTTACAGAGGGGATTCCCAAAGAAGCTCCGGCCCAGGAACCCAAAGCTTCCTGTTTGAGGCTCCCCAATGCCCAGGACAGAAGGAAACAAAGGCAGCCTAAAAGTCTCTCATTAAAAAAACCAATTAAATCATTTCGATAGAGTCACATTACGCTCCCTACTTCCCACAGCCATTTAGAAAGAATAAGGGCAGGTCTAAAACACTGACAGGGCAGAATGCCCAGGGGACATTGATAAATGACAGAGCTATGGTGGGAGGTTTATCATACCACATTTAGGTAGTCGGGGACCAGGGAGATAGCTCAAAGGGCTGGAGTGCATAATTGGGAGACCCCCGGGTACTGCTTAGGAGACCCTGCCCCCGCCAAATGTCCAGATTCCTCTAGTATCACAGGAAAAAGTCTGGTAAATGGTAGAGATGTGAGTATCCACCCACATGATGTAATGTCATGATGTAATGTTTATAAGCTTCTAGCACTTTCTACATGATCTGATGAAAATCCTTTAAGGGTACTTACAGTAACTGTCTCCCTTTTACAAAAACAGGAAACTGAGGCACCAAATGGCAGTCACAAGTTGAAGCCCCAAGCAGCCCCTCAGAATATGAGATGGTGGAAGAAGCTGCCCTTAAAGGCACACTCTGAAGCTGGAGAGACAATGAAGGCGCTTGCCTTGAACAATGCTGATTCAGATTTGATTCCTGGTACCACATATGGTCCCCTCCATCTCAGCACTGCCAAGAGTGATCTATGAGCACAAAGCCAGGAGTAAACCCTGAGTACTGCCAGGTGTGACCCCAACCCCTCTCCTGCCTCTAACATCTTTTTAATGGCACAATCTGAGGGCAGAGAGATAGCCCAACGGTTTGAGCATGCGCTTTGCAAGCAGGAAGCCTAGGGGACCTAGGCACTGGCACTGCCTGCTCCCCTGAGCACCACCAAGAATGACTCCCAAGCACAGAACTAGGTGTAATCTCTGAGCACTACTGGGTGTAGTCACTCCCTCCCCCCAAAAGGGCATAATTCAATTAAAATAACTGGGGAAAAGGGGGTGGGGGTGTGGCAGCAGCGCTAATCCAGTCTGTCAGCTGTTCTTCCCAGGAGAGAAGAAGGAAAAGCAGAGATGCTGAGAACATGTGATCCTAAGGACGGGCATGCAGACAGGCAGCCAGGGGGCAGCCTCCTGCCACTCCAGTCTTTAGATCCAGGGAAGACTTATTTCTCCTGTTGTCTGAACCACCCAGTATTTTGTTGAGACAGCAGCAACAAACCAAGCCAGCGGCCGCCCAGTCAGCAAGTGCTGGAACCGGGAGCTGAGCCCAGGCTCCAGAATCCACAGTCTTCACCATATGGCAGACACGCCGCTTACTGATATTTCATCTCTGAGAAGTAAGATTAGGGGCCCGGCGCAGGCAATCGAGAGGCAAGACTTTCAGCTTTCATTACTTTTGTTTTGTGGCCACACCAGGAATTGCTCAGGGTTTATTTCTGGCTCTGCACTCAGAAATAACTCTTGGTGGTGCTCTGGGGACCATATGGGACATCGAGGATCAAACCTGGGTCGACCTTGTGCAAGGCAAACAACATCCCTGCTGTACTATTGCTCTGGCCCCACATATACTTTTATAATGTTTATATTTTTGACAATTCACATGGCATGTTTATTTGCTTTTCTGTTTTTTGGGGGGGCCACTCTTGCTGGTGCCCTGGGGCAACTCCTGGCTTCATGCTCAGGAGTTGCTCCTGGCAGTGCTCAGAGGACGATATGGCACTAGGGATCAAACCTGCACACGAAGCATGCATTCAGTCTACTGAGCTATCTCTGGCCCCCATAGATCATGTGTGTGTGTGGGGGGGGGCTTTTGGATAACACCCGACAATCCTCAGGGGTTACTCCTGGTTCTGCGTTCAGGCATCACTCCTGGATGGAGTGGGACAATATGAGGTGCCAGGGATCGAACCTGGGTCAGCCGCGTGCAGGCAAGCACCTTACTGCCTGCGCTATCTCTCTAGCTCCATATTTAAAGTATTCAGAATAAAACCACATACATGGAAATACATTTAGCACCACATCCAGATGTGAGAAGCAGGAAATACCTAGGTCTGATCTGTCTTTCTGCCGGTGTCACTTTATCAACACTCTTCATTTCCAAGGAGGATTCCCAGGCAGGTCAGAAATGTCTCCACATGGAGATAAGCCGATGGGAACTGAAAGAGGAGGGAGGCCCAGGGAGGGAGCCAGGGAGGTAGAGCTCATACCTAACATGTGCCAGGCCCTGACACAGTTCCGTCCACTGGTACCTCCAGGCATGGCCCTGGTGGCACCATGAGCGCCAAAGATTATAAAAAAAAAGCCAAGATTCCCCAGCTCTGCAGTGCCTGGACCCTATAAAGCACATGTGCGCGCACGCGCACACACACACACACACACACACACACACAAATTCTTGGAGAAAAGAGAATAAAGCCTCGAAACATTATAGGGTTTAGCTATTAAGATTCCCTTTCTGTTCAAACTCAGAAGCCTGGGGAGTGAAGTTATATAACTTCCCAGGTCAGACAGCAGGGTCAGGAGACTAGACGCTGGGACACCCCACTGCAGAATCTGCTCTTCCACTTCCACCTCTCACCAGGCTCTCATGGAATCCAAGTTGAGTGGCAGTGGAGGAAGCGGCCTGAAGCAACACTCAGCCCACCAGGCTGGCGATGGAGCACTGAAACTGGAGAGCCCGGGCTGGGGACAAAGATCAGCCCAAGTATATTGGTATTTCACATGAGGTCCTGGGGTTCAATCCCTGACACCACAAGGCAAATAAAACACCCCAAGATCCCACTGCTGGGCCTGGCTCACACAAGGAAGCAGTGTTAACAGCAAGCTGGGGAGAGAGTAGGGCAGAGGAGGCTGGGGGAGCACAGGGTGGCAGTGGGAGCGATCTGCAGGGCGGACCAGGTTGGCTGGTGGAAGGGAGAACAGAGAATGGGAGACGGCACTTCCAAGTCATTCCTGGAGGTGGACGCTGTCCTCACACCTCAACACAGAATTTGTGAAGACACATCATAGACACTTCAGTCTGGGGGTGGGGAAGGAGTGGGGAGAAAAGATGAAGAAGAAAAACAAGTAAACTATACAGCGGGTTAAGGCACTTGCCTTACATGTGGCTGACTCAGGTTCAATCTCTAGCATCCTATGTGGTCCCAGGCTCTACCAGGAGTGTTCCCTGAGCACGGAGCCAGGAAGAGCCACACTACTGGGTGTGGCCCTTTCAAAACCCAAATGAAAAAAAAAAAACAAAAAACAAAAACCCAATCCAGTGACACACGGTTGTTTCCACCGACAGCCAAGTAGACTGTGGGAGCCAGCCTCTCCTTCCCGTTTGTGGGCTCACTTGCGGGAAGGCAGAAACAGGATACAGGCCAGTTCGCTGGTTCAAAGGAAAATCACGCTTCAGCCCCACCAGCGTATTAGTGTAGCTGTTGCTGTCTGCTGGAGCCACGCCCCACTCAGCCCAAGCCCCACCTCCCCAGGGAATCTGTTTGGCCTGGTGAGGGGCACGTGATCAAACGGACCAATCACATCAACCCAAGTATGTTGGGGCCTAAGAACGTCATCACAAGCTGCCAAACCACTAGTATAGAAAGGAGAAAATGGTTCCATGGTTCTTTTTTTATTGAGACCCCCACCTCAACTATGTTGTCTCTTACGGTCATACAAACCTGCTAAGAGTTCCCCCTCACCCACCTATGGGCCGTTCCAAAATCACACTATCAGAGGATTTACACCACCTGGGCCACAAGGATGGGCTCTCAGGATGATTCTTGTGGGCTCATGCATGTGGGTGAACTTATGGATAGTTTGTTCTCTTGGACGGCTGAGTCATGCTACAGTGGGGCTGTCTGTACCAGGGTAACCACTCATCTGCTGAAGGCGGCTGGGCTGTTTCAAGTATAGGGCTAGGAGGAATAAAAGCTGTTCTGAACATGGGATATAGATTTTTGGGGAAACAGTCTTTCGTCTCTGGGATAAACGCCCAAGAATGCAATTCCAGGTCGCATATTTAGCTTTTAAGAAATGGTGGGTCTGTCTCCAGAGCATTATCTGACATGCTCCACACCAATGAGGAGTGAGCTGGTCTCTCCACATCTCCATAGGCAATTTCGATTAGTTCACGGGCCACATTTACTGAGTAGCTCCTGTGAGCCAGGTACTTTCCAGAGGCTGAGGATACAACAACAGGCCAGACATAATCATCTGCATTATCCTAGAGGCACTTATACGCTAATGGGTGTAGAGACAAGGCAATAAAGTGAGGATGGTAAGTGTAGTGAAGGGTGTGTGTGTGTGCAGGTGAAGCAGGTAGGAACCATAGCCAACGAAGGCCAACCAAGGCTCCAGGTCGGCCTTCCTCACTTCCTTGCCATGTGGCTTAGGCAATAAGGTGAGTTTTCAGAGCCCAGGGACTGCTCCTGGGTGAAAGTGGAGAGCATCTACCTCCTACAACACCAGTGAGTCAGTTCCACAGGCTGAGCAGCAAGGACAGAGCATAGTGGAAGCTTCCCAAGCACCTTCCCACCTCCGGGCACGCAGCTGAGAAGTTGCAGGTAAAATTTGCAGTTCAGTGACAAGGAGGTGGGGGCGCCCCAGGGGGTGAGCGCCCACCTTGACGTGGGAGTGGGCAGCTCTGGGCCTGCCCAGGGAACCAAGAGCAAAATTTCCACCTACCTAGCACCTAGCAGGGCACAGGATTGGGGAGCTGCTCAGGGCATCTGGACCTTCTGACAGCCCAGGAATTGGACATCATTCCCAGGCACACTCATCTGGGCCTTCATGCAGGGCTGGGGCAGGGTGCCACCCACACACCCATAAAGGCGGCCCCTCCTGGGTGGTGCTAAGGAGACAAAGACACTCTGGAAACTCCCCTCCCCACCCAGACCCAGCAAGGGGAACTGAGAGCATTGAACTAGGGAAACGGGGAGGGAGAGGGCTACTGGGAGCTCTGGGACTTTTTTGTGTGTGCGTGTGTGTGTGTGTGTGTGCATGTGTGTGTGTGTGTGCGTGCGTGCGTGTTGGAAGGCAGGCTGGGGTCTCTTCTCAGAGGGGCAACCGTGAGCCCAGAGCCTCTTCCAGGAGTCAGCATAACTGTGACCTGTTCTATGGGCATCACTGTGGTCGAGGCTGGTGACAAGCTGCTCCCTGTGCCTGGAACCAGCCACCTTTTTCCTTACAGGAAGCGCCTTTCAATCTCAGAGCAGAGGCTGACAGGCACTGTGGGGGACTTCTGGGGGAGGGGGGCAGGCAGGCACCCTGACCCAGACTCTGGCCAGGAGCAGCTGGGAACATGCTTTTGGGGGGACGTAAGAGGGAGACCATCTAGTCCTGAAGGTGACAGAGGAGTTCATGAAGCAGATGAGACCGGATGGCAGTCCTGTTCTCTTTCCTGCCTTTGCAGGTCTGTGGGAAGGAAGCTTACCGGGCCCATCACGATGTTCCCTCCCGCTGCCAGGGGCACGCGGCTCCGCTCCGACAGAAACAGCAGCCCCGTGCACCCATGCTGGCCAGGCCTCTCAACTCTGCCTGCTATCTCTCAAGGCATATTTTGGTATTTTTTGGAAAAGGGGGAGAGGGAGTGGTTGCACCACACTCAGTTCTTTGCTCAAGTTCTACGCCTGCCTTTGTGTTGTTCAGGGATCTCTTCCTGTGGTGGGCCACATGCAAGCCAAGGACCCCCATACAATGCCCCCAATCTCCTCAAGATACTTCTTTCACCTTTCAACTCTCCAGTTATCTGAGTGATGATCGGGTATCCACCCCTCTTTGGTGAGGGTCCTGAAGTCAGCCTAAGAAGCAGGCCTTACTATGCGGAACAGCAGCTCCTATGAACAAGCTCCTATGAACAGCCTATGAACCACGCCCCACGCAGACAGCATTAGCTCACTGCCTCCTGACCTCAGCTCTGTAAGGTCAATACTCCTATTATCCCATTTCACAGATGGGGAAGCCATCTCAGCCCTGCCCACAGGCACTTGGTCAGTGGAGAGTCTGAGGGGCACTGGGATGTCCAGATTGCACTGGTGATGATTTCCTTTCCCAGTACCCTCTGGGGGGTCAGGAGGGAAAGCTTCACTGGGGAGAGAAGTCAGGCCCACAGGGCATGTTTTGGACACCCCCCTCACCCCATCCCCAAGCTGGTCTCTGGTTGCAAGGTCCCATTCCAGTCAGAATCCTTCCCCAGTCCATGGAGACTTTCATGGAAATTTTGTGTGCAGACACTTATGTGGGGCCTGACCCAAGAGCCAGAGACACAGCAACAGAGTGTGAGGTGTGGCACCTTCACCCCATGCAGGTAGACGAACGCGATCCTGTCCCCAGGCCCACTATCAGAAGTTGTTGGGGGGTGTGGGAGGACGAGGGCGAGGTGTGGCATGGGGGAGCCTCAGGACCATCAAACTGTCTGAGACGACACAATGGTAGGCGCGTGTCTAATCCATGGAGGCAGAACCAGGTGCTTAGTTGCAAGGAGCTCTGAGGGAGGGGCGGGGACTTGTGGGAACTCTGTACTTTATGACTGAGTTTTCTGTAACTTTGCTCTGAAAAACCGAAAACAATAAAGTCCTACACCTTTCGTGAACCTGTTCCCAGTCCTGCCTTTCTCCTGTCTCGGGATCCAGGGTGATTTCTGGGTCCATGCTTGGTCCCATGGCACCCTTGCTGGTCCCCACTGGCTTTCCTCTTCTCTAGCACCTGTCCCGGGTTTGAAAGCAGGTCTCCTGGCTGGGGTTTCCCCTTTCTGCTCCTGCCCAGTGTCCCAGCCCTTGTCCACACATGGCGTCTCTCCTTGCTCCTTCTCTGTGCAAACTCTGCTCTCAAGCCTGCAGCTCTGCGGCCGTACTGTCCACCTGGGGTCTGGCCACTACCTCAGCCCGTCTGTCACCATCTCCAGCCCCCCGCACCACGCTGTCTGTTCAGATGATCCATCAGCTCCACTTTCTTCAAAAAGCCATTAGGACACAGCACACACGCCCCTCCCCCCATCTCCTGGGACCAGGTACCAGGGCAGGCCCGTGATCTGGATCCCCCACAGGCCTGCGATGGACTCGCTCTGCGTGAGTCAGACCAAACAGGTCCCACCTCTGCACTGTGCCTCCCACAGTCCCTCCTTTCAGGGAAGGCTCAGTCCTCACAGGCCCCGGGGGGTCCCCCTCAGACCCGTCCCCACCCATATTTTCTTGGTAGTCCACCAGAGCAGGTGTGTCTTGGGGGTTTTCATTTGTGTTTCCATGATGAGTAAGACTGGTGAGCAATACACTTTAAATAATAACAATAATAAAGATAAATGGTCAACATTTAGAGAGCATTTAGCATGTGCTCATCATGATGCTAAATGCTTTCTCTAAACAGCTGCATAATCCTTTTCCAAACCTCTCAGACCAGAGATGTGCCTTAGAATTCAGGATAGCTTGGAGGTGAGTGAGAAAGGCAATGGAAAGCTTATGGCCCGGCAAGGTGCGAGATGCAGGGCACCTCGGGTACCTGCAGCCATGACGGGATCTCTGTGGGTGTGGGTACTGTTCCCGAGACTGTGACTCTGCATTAAATCCCAGTAACTAACAAGGTAGGGAGTAGTGTCCCCCTCATTTATGGATGGGGAAAACCGAGGTAAGGGGAGTTAAATGCCTTGGCTACACTCAGGGTAGAAGTGGAGGCCGGGACCCTGTTTTAACCTCTGGCCTCCACACGGGTCCTGACGGTAACTGACAGGAAACCGACCGACGCAGAAACAAAGGATGAGATGAAGCAAAGGATGAGAAAAAAGCAACAGAAGAACGTGCGGACTCAGCGCATCAATGAGCCCAGGCAGTGGCAACAGGCGGTCGCGTCTGGGCTCATCTAACCCCACTGATGGATTCCGAATACAAAAGCTGCCCAAATGGAAGACAAGTCTGCCCCTCCAAACTGATCCTTAGGAATAAAAGTTGTACTTCAGAGTTCTCCTTTCGCTTTATTTTGAACAAAGTGTTATTTGGGAAACTAGTTTCCAAAGTCTGACTTGATGGCTGCCTGAGCAACAACAAGAAAGGAAGCAGATAATGGACTGACCCTGAGACCTGTGACTTGACTTCACAATTCCAGCGTCTTCTAGTCACAGGTCCCCTTAAAGATTAAAAAAAAAATTTTTTTTGGGGTCACATTGCGTTGCTCAGGGGTTAGTCCCGGCTCTGCACTCAGAAGTAACTCCTAGTGGTGGCTCGGGGGCCCACATGGAATGCTGAGGATTGAACCCAGGTCAGCCACATGCAAGGCAAATGCCCTACCCGCTGTTCTGGTCCTACCCGCTGCTCTGGCTCCAAGATTTCTTTAAAAACCAAAACAGGGATGAAAGTAAGCAACATTCACTCAACTTAAACAAAATGCTTAATGTAAAAAGTCAAACTATAGGGACAGGAGTGATAGTCCAGGGGTATGGCACTTGTCTTGCACATGGTCACACCAGATTCGACTCCTGACACATCATCTGGTCCCTAAAGCCTGTCAGAGCTGGATCCCTTAGTACTGCTGGGTGTGAAAAAGAACAGAAGAAGAAAAATAGAAATCAAACTGTATACAGAGCAGCACTGAAACCAGAATTTTAAAAACCAAGAAAAGGGTGTGTAAAAAAAATACAAAATACTTACGGGTGGAATGATAGTATAGCAGGGAGGGTGCTGGCTTCGCATGCAGCTGACCCGGGTTCGATCCCCGGAACCCCACCGTGTTCCCTGAGCCTACCTAGAGTGATTCCTGATTGTGGAACTAGGAGTAAGCCCTGAGCATTGCTGGGTGGGACCCAAAAATCAAACTGAAAAAGAAAAAAATAGAAAGAAAACAATACAAGCTTTATAAAATCAAAGTTCACCCAAGGACACACTGAATTAACAGTCCTCACCCTCGGCCACACCCTGAGAACATCTGGGAGCTTTGAAAAAACACCCCAGGTCCTAGCCTCTGAGATCCAGATCAGCTGGCCTGGGGCGGGGTGCAGGTCTTCAGGCCTCTGAAAGCTCCCGCGTGACCACAGCATGCGGCACAGCCAGGAACCAGGAAAACAAGCATTTTCCAAAGTTTTCAGCAGGAACGTGTTCCCAAGTGTCCTTTAGGAAATTAGAACAGTTCCAAAGATCCAGAAAGCAGCAGGATTCTTTTCTGTGAGACTTGTCTATGCAAAAGGTCACGGGTCACTAGAGGAAACCCAGTGAAAAGTAGATAGGGGGTGTCTGCATTTGCATATCTGCTCAGCACCCCTCTGCCCCCAGTCCCACTGGCCCTACAATCTACTGGACACAAAAGTGGGTTGGTGGCCATCCATGGGGCACAGCTGTGGCATAATGCACTGGGGTCCCAAACACTCCAGTTTCGTAGCCATATTGGCTCAGAAGGCAGTTCCAAGAAACCTGGAGTTGGGGAACCCATACACTTCCTGCTGCGTTAAGCCAGCACAACTGGGGTTTTCTGTTACTTGCAAACCATCCAGATCATAGACCCATTACTCTAATTTCGGGGCCAGAGGAATAGCACAGTGGATAGGGTGCTTGTCTTGCATGCATGCGGCTGACCCAAGTTTGGTCCTCAGCATCCTATATGTTTCCCTGAGGACCACTAGGAGTAATTTCTGAGTGTAGAGCCAGGGGTAATCCCGGAGCACCGCCAAGTATGGCCGCAAAACCACAAAAAACAAAACCCTAAAACCAAAATATTGCTGTACTTATTGGATGTAAGTTTTCTCGCCAGGTAAAGTGATTTGTTTTTCTGATTTTTTTGTCTCTCCCTTCCAGAATGTCAACTCCCCCAGGAACTCCATACTTGTCCAGCTTACACACTGCTGCGCCCAGTACCAGGAACCCACCTGCTGGGGGAATATGGGGCTGGGGATGCACTGGGCAGAATCCCTGGCACTGCCCCAAAGGAAAAACAACAGCCCAGTGTGGCAGGGTATGTGTCACAGAGACCAAACTCCTTCTGTCGGCTGCACAGGGAGGCACTACCCCCATTCCCATCCCCAGCTCAGCCCCCAGCCCAGCCTTCATCCTAGCAGGTGCAAACAGACACCTGCCTTCCTTGTCCAGGACAGTTACTGTCTGCCCACCCCCCAATGCAGCTAGGTGGGGCCATCTACCAGCTCCTAGAGTGGGTGGATGGGCACAGTGTCCCTTTGGGCCTTGGCATCTGAGCACTGCTGTGGGACTTCTAGTTCTGGGTCCTACTGGACGGAAACTGGAGGCAGCGAACAGCTTCTGGTTGGGAGTCTTCAAGATGAAGAACCCCTCCCCCCCATTAATCTGGCTTCTCGAGGTACAAAGGGAAGGGTCCAGCCGCCCCTACCCCTGCTGCCCCCTATCCTTGCGACCAGCTCCTGATGGTGAATACGAAACTGAAGTAGGCTCAGTGCAATTTCTGGGGTGATCCGCTGCGGTAGCAGCCTCTCATGGCGGTCCTGATAATGAATGAAGGAGTCAGCGGCAGAGACTCTGATCACAGACTAGAAGGTGAGGAGCAGCCAGGGTTCCAGCTGCCAGGGCCAAACCTCCCTGAAAGGATGAGAGAGGGGGCGGAGCCACTACTCCCTAGGGAGCCCCATTTTCAGCTCCTGTGGTGCAGATGAAAGAGCCCCCACTC
The DNA here is from genome assembly GCF_029834395.1 of Sorex fumeus. Taxonomy (NCBI): domain Eukaryota; kingdom Metazoa; phylum Chordata; class Mammalia; order Eulipotyphla; family Soricidae; genus Sorex; species Sorex fumeus. Next base: position 19,982,776 of record NW_026606179.1, read on the forward strand.
CCTCGGGCCAGCCCTGCCTCAACGACCCTCATCAAACATGGTCCTGAGGGATCACAGCCAAGACCGGGCCCCTGGGGATAGGACAAGGCTACTCAGAGCCCCTCCCACTCCCCCCACCCCGGCCCCCAGACCACTGCATTAGTTGGGCCAAGCTGAAAGGGCGCAGCTCGTGAGAAGGGCCTGGGCTAATGTGGACTGACAACGCTCCTGCACACTCCCCCGCGGGGGCTCTGCCTCCCAGCTCCATCCCAGGGAATGAATCACGCTGTCAGGTCGAATTTGAGTCTCAGCTGATGGGCTGAGGGGTGCATCCATGCGTTGTGGCGACCGAGGTCAAGGGCAGCTCACTCGCCAGAGGCCCACGCTGAAAAGCCCAAGGACTAGACAGAAAGGAGTTTGCAGTGAAGCTCCTCTCTGGCCCAGGGGTGGCGCAGCACAAACCCTGTTCCTAGAGCAGGGTCCTGCTACACCATCCTAATAAGAGCAGTCGGAATAAATGGGAAATATGATAATGGAACACACCACAGCAGCGGCCAACACCAGTGACCTTTTATCTGCTACTAAGCTGCCCGATACAGGAGGGGCTGATTAGCCAAGGCTCACGTGCACTGCACTGCCCGTGGGGTTGCCCGCCCCCACCAACTAAGGCTCCAGCTATGGCATCCAAGCATCTCCATTCTCAGAATGGCTTAGCAGAGTGGAAGCTCTGCACACCTGGCTGGGCAGTGAGTGACTAAGGTGATCCTGTGCCTGGAGGCTCAGGGTCCTGCCACCTTCAAGCAGTTCATCCCGCCACCTCGGAGCTTCCCCCATCAGAAGTCTCATCCCTCAGACTGGTTTGCCTGTGGGACTTTCACTAAGTCCTGTCTGTCCCGGAGGGCACCCTGAAGCCTGGTGACCTGCACATCTGGGTATCCAGTCGATCGTGGGGAAAAGGAAATCTAAGGCCAAACCGTTTATATAGGAAGTGCAGGAGCACAAAGAGTTGACGCTTGGGGTTCCCTGACAAAGGGCCTGCCTCCCCGAGCCCCTGTCCTGGGCTTCCCCCGGCCAACTCTGACCAGGCTGGGCTGTCCATGGCTGAGGGTCTGCCTCATGTCACAGCACAGGAAGAGCAGCCCCCGACCCCAACCCCCAGTGCAGGCCCACCCCGCCTTGAGGGGGTCTCATCACCCCCTTCCCTGAAGCAGCAGCATAGTAGGATTTTGTCACCAACGCTGATGAGCAGAGGCCCAAGAAAGACAAGGAGGCAGTCAGCTTCATTCTGGAGCACAGGTAAGTAAAGATCACTTTGGAAAACAAATACTATGAGAAGCCTGCCCGGCCAGCGCTGCTCAGCACAGAGGCGGAAGCTATTCACCAGAAAGTGATCAAAGCTTCTCCAAAGTCATTGCCCTCTTCCACCCCAGGGGAAGCAGGGAAATTGGCCCCAGAACGAGCAGTGGGGACCCTGGGATCTCTTGCCAGGGGTTCAGCCCCAGGCTGCCTCATTTTCCAAGTCGGTACTGTGGGGGATCACAGCAGCGACTCTAAGATGGAATGAGATCGTGCTCGGAAAGTGCTTCCGTGGGGTAGGGTACCAGGCACCATTGCTCCATCACTGCTAATCATTGCAGATTCTCTCCCCTCGTGGAGCAGACACTGCTGGTCGGATCATCCACGAGGCTCTCTCAACCTTGTGCTCTGGCTTTGTCCTTGGGAGAGGCTAAAGAGATCAATGCAATTCCCCCACAGACCTAGCGGAGGCTATGGCGCCCATTTTTGGTCAGTAAGAGCTAAGTGGAGCTTTCTGCTGGATGGGGAGCTGCTACCTGAGGGGTGCAGAAGCACCCAGAACTGCTCAGTCACATCTTCACTGGGAGCTGTCCTAGCAGCAGCCTTGCGACCAGGAGGGGAGGGAGCCGGAGTCGATTCCTCCTCAAGAGTGAAGGGTTATGAGCTAGCAAGGAGGTTTTCTGCTCTTGCAGCCATAAGCATTCCTCAGTCAGGGGCCCATGGGACACAACTACCTCAGGACCCACCTCAGTCAGAGGCTGAGGAGAAAGACGGAGGCTGAGCTGACCAGACCTCAGGAGTGTATCTGCTCTTCCGTTTTGGTAGCAGCTGTCATCAGTGTATACACACACACACACACACACACACACACACACACACACAGAGGGAACCTGGCCTAAACACATACACACACACACATACACACACAGGAACCTGACCTAATCACACACACACACATACACACAGAGGAACATGACCTAACCTCTTATACACACACAGACACCCATGGGAAACTAACACACACACACACACACACACACACACACACACAGAGGAACCTGACCTAACCACACACAAACACACACAGACACACAGAGGAACCTGACCTAACCTCTCACACACACACACACACCCATGGGAACCTAACACACACACACACACACACACACACACACACACCTATATAACCAAAATTTTTAAAAAATGGCCTTTGGTGGATGTTGGGAGGATCCTTCCAGGATGGGAGAAGCATGCTGAAAGTAGACTATAGACCAAACATGATTGCCACTCAATGCCTCTTTTGCAAACCACAACACCCAAGAGGAGAGAGAGAACAAAAGGGAATGCCCCTGCCACAGAGGAAGGGTGGGATGGGGGGATGGGGGGTGGGAGGGATACTGGGATCCGTGGTGGTGGGAAATGGGCACTGGTGGAAGGATGGGTATTTGATCATTGTGTAATTGAAACCCAAGCACAAAAATCTGTAAGTCTACAACTGTACCTCATGGTGTCTCACAAATAAAAATTAAAAAAAAAAAAGTTCTGGAAAAAAAAAAAGGCCTTTGGTTACAAAGGAAAAACAGTTTGGGAGGCCAGAGAGATGACCCCAAGGGCTTGAGTCTGGGAACCTTGGGTTAAAGTCCCAATAGCACATGGTCCCCTAGCACTATGGGGTGATCCCTCTCAAAGGCAACTTTTAAAAAACACAGTAGAAACAAAACCCAAAAGTCATCCTCATGCTACTGAAAATCATCGGGTGTAACATCACTTAAGTTCCATCAAGTGGCAAACATTTCTCAATTTGATCATTTTCTTTGGGAGAAAAATAGAAGATCTGGCAATACTTGGCATGTCCACAGGGGAACAATGGGCTAGTCTTAAGTAGGGGCAGCCCCCAGAGAGTGAAAGCAATTTCCTGTTTGCTGGGAGTCTCTGACCCTGCTCAAGAGTGAGATAATTCATTCCGATCTCCCAGCCCGCTAAAGAGCAGCAAACCCCGGACAGGCCATGGAAGCCACCTTTGAGCCTAAGCTTGCCTAAATGCGCCCCCACCCACACCAGGATGTCATCTTACCTCCTCCTCGACACACACAATTCCCGTGTTGCTAGGGTGCATCCCCATCGGGCACTTTATCTTGTCTCTGTGGTTCTGCCCCCCAGGACACTGTCACTTCCTTCTTTTTCTCTTTTGTTTATTCCTGAACCCCAGCATCTGGAACAAACACTGCAGGCTCGCAAAGGCACTTCTCTGAATAAAGGAAAAAGCGAATGAACAAACCCCAGCCCACCTCCTGCTCCCAACTGGGGAAGAGATGGAGTATTTTCCCCTGGGTTCTAGAAAAACAAACAAACAAACAAACAAAACAGCACTAGGAAACACAGGGTTACTAAGTCCTGGCAAGCTCACATGACTTTCTGGATGCAGCTACACCTGAAGCCATTACATGGTTCAGGCTGTAAGTCCAAACACTTCATTTTTTCAATAGGCTGACCTGAATTTAGAGTTGTTTGCACAATTGAATGACCCTCAGCTAACACAGAAGGGCAGAGGCAAGGACAACTTTTGATAATTTCCTTAATTTACTACCAAGTCACGAAAGAAGATACTGTATACAGAAATAGGAGAAGATACAGGCACTTAAAAGACTCACCAGAACTTAGTCCTATACTGTCTCCCCAGATGGGGAGTTCTTTTTCCTTTTTCTTCTACTTTCCAACAAACTTAAACAACAACAACAGAAAGACTCACCAAGGTTCCTGGGTCATTGCTATCTCTAAGCAGTTCTGTTTTGTAATATGAATGGCAGGGCAGGAGGGTTCCAGAAGGATCCAAAACTCTCCTTTATCTTCAGACTTCCAATTAAAGGAAATTCCAGGGATGATCAAGAAACCTCTGTAATAAAGCTTCTATAAAATATTTTTAATAACTGCCTTCTAAATTGCGAAGGCAATTGCTTTTCTGCCACTAATTTTCCCTTCCACTCTCTGGTCTGTGGTGATGTGTACGGCTCCTTTTAAGCACCTTGCTGAGATGAGAATGTACTCTCTGCTGACTGGAAGGTGTCCATCAGTCCAGGGTCCCAGAGAGAAAGGAAGACACTGAATGGTTGTGGCAACCCCAGCAAAGGTGGGCTAAAGGCTCAATGGTAGCATATCTGCTTTGCAGGTAGAAGGTCCGGGTTTGATTTTCTGACATTACAAAAACAACCGAATGGCACCATACCAAACCAAACCTACCGAAGGAGACTGCTGGTGAGGATAGTGGAGTGTGGTATATAGAGCTAGGCCTGCTAGCTCCCGGCTTTTTCTAGCCCTTTGCAGTTTGAGTTGAGGCAATTCTGTCCCTTACAACAGGAGTAACTGACTGACAGAGCCAGAAGGAGCCACGGCAATCAATACAGTGTTCCTTCACATCTGAGTGGACATGATCCCTCTAAAAGGGCGACAAAGCTTTATCCTGCCTCCGGGAGAAGAACAAGAACTACTGCATGTCTCAGGGAGGGGGTGAGAGGGTGTCAAAGACCTCAAGTGACAAGAATCCCCTCTGTCAAGAGGAAGTGGAGAGGGATACTTCAATTGGATCACCTGTTCATTTGCTGAGGGAGGTAACAGGTTCAGAATGAGCCTCACGCTCAAATGATGGATCTGGGGTCAAGGACCAGGTGGGGGCTTAGCCAGGCTTCCTGAGAGTCCCAGGAGGTGTCACCTTGATGTCCCTAAGAAGGAGCTGGGGGGTGAAATTTGTTCCAAAGTTTTTACTTGAGTAAACTTTGTTCAAATACATTTAAATATTTACAGCAAGGTTGCAGCATCAATTTAATGTTATCTCGGCATGAGCAGACTAGGGGGAGAGTGCAGAGGGTAAGGGGAGGTGACAGGTGAGACACTGGGTCTCTACACTCCCTCTTACCAATAGCTGCTCCTTCCTCCCATGCTATACGCTGAGCTTGCAAGAGGTGTCAGCCCAAAGTTCCATCACTCCTGAGACATTTACATGGACCTGCAACGCTGACGCTGTGGTTTCAAGGAGTAGTGAAATCTCACAGCATGAACTGGTGCGAGCACCCCAGTTGGCTGCTGAGGTACATCTCTGGGGCTAGCTGGGGTGCCGCTCTCCCACCCCAGAGATGCTAAGATATTTGGATCTTTCTACTGCAGTGAGCACCTATTAGGCACACTGCCTCCTTTTCAGGTTAAAAAAAAGAAATTACTAAGTATCCCTGGAAACCTGCCTTCTGGAAGCCACAAATGGAAAACACCCCTTCTCCCACCCCAGGGCACCAGAAGCTACTGCTCCTGAATCATCCCGACAGTCCCCAGCAGGGGTATTGCCCACCATGGAAAACACTATTCTGGATGCTTAAAGATGCTTCAACTCTTTTTTTCTTTTTGGGTCACACCCAGCGATGCTCAGGGGTTACTCCTGGCTCTGCAATCAGGAATTACTCCTGGCAGTGCTCAGGGGACCATCTGGGATGCTGGGAATCAAACCTGGGTCAGTCACGTACAAGGCAAACACCCTACCCACTGTACTATCGCTACAGCCCTGTTTCAACTCTTATGAGAAGGATCACACCTTTCCGCTCCCTTGTACTTGCCTATGCCCAGGACCCCTGCCCCCGACCGCCCCCCCGCCCCCCACTGCCCCCCACCCCAAGGAAGGAGGCGTGGCTGATCAGAGGGATGGGGTGTGTGACCGGTGTGAGCGGTGAGCGGACCTGGCTCTCCTCCCGCCGCCCTGGAGCAGGGCGCAGCCTGGCCTTTCCTCTGTGGCTGTGAACTGGCTGATAGAGGCACTCACATTTGAGCCAAGCTGATCTGGACCCTCTGCACCCAGCTAAGGTCTCCTCTCGATTACACTGCAGCCACCTGCCCATGGAGGGGTTCGGCCAGTCCTCGCTCACAGATGGCCATCATCCCCATCCCCAACAGCCTCTCCCCACCTGCCGAAGAGAGACTCTGGGCCCTCCCCCGCCGTACCGTGGAGCAGCTGCTGATCATCTTGCAATTAATCACGTTTTCTCTTATGACCTATATTCTATTAATACCGCAAGCTGACGAGTCAGCACTGATCTTCCATTGATTGATTCAGCCCGCAAGGATGACTCAGGTGGGGCAAGGCCTTCGTGGGCCTCCTGGCCTGTTTTTCTGTCCCCAATCTCCTGTCCCCACTCCAAGCATCGCAGTGCCAGGTGCGGAGGGCCTCACTGCCCTGCCAAACCCGACCTTGTGGCAGAGCTGGTTCATTCAGGGCGAGCTTCAAAGTCCATGCTCCGGAAGAGCAGCAATGCATGACCGTCTCCCACACGCAGGCTGGAATATCAGAGTGTGACACTAGCAAACATGCCCGAGCCGTGCAGATGGAGAGCATGGAGGCTCTGTGGGTGGGGGTGCCCCGCATGCGGGAATGGGAGAGAGCAGCCGGCAGCTTCCTGATGCTAACCACCGGGGGTCCTTAGAGTTCCTGCTGGGTCCCCCATACCTGTGTGGCAAATGACCATCGTGACTCTAAGTACAGGTGTCGGCTTCGATTTTTACTATGTGCCAGATACTGCTGTTTGTTCGTTTATTTATTTGTCTTGTTTTTGTTCTGGGAGCTATTCCTGGCCGTGTGCAAGGCTTACTGAGCTCAGGAATGACTCTAGGTGGGCCTGGGGTACTATATGGGATGCTGGGGATCAAACCCAGGTTGGTCATGAATAAGGCAAACAGCGTTACCTGCTGTACCATCTATCTGGCCCCAGCTGTTGTTAGCTCTTTAGCTATCAGTTCATTCAGCTGATGGGCCACTGAAGGAGGGTGTCCCAGCACCCCTGTTCTTCAAAGCCCAGGAAACTGGCACAGGGAGGATTCAGCCCACCACCACTACCACCTGCCGGACATGCCGTGAGGGGGAGCCCCACCTTGAGCCGTCCATACCTGGACGGCGACCCCGGAAAGTCAAAAACTTCCCAGCAAAAGGAATGACCCCAACACATCTGGGAGAGAACATGGCGCCCATTTTCACAACTGGGTGGGTAAAGAGTCTACGATCAGGGATTGTGGAAAAGTGGGAACTCTCCCTACCATAAAGCTTTCTGGAGCCACAGAGTCCTTTGTCCCTTTGCCTCTCCTGCCTTCCAGCCTGGCATGTGGACATAGCACCCAGATTGGAAAGGGCTCCTGACCCCCAGAACACCACTCCACTGAGCAGCAGGGCTGAATTGTCTGGGGGGGGGGGGTGCCCTGTAGGGAGGGTGAATGCGGCAGCCATCAGTGGTCGTGGGGGGACAAAAGGCAAGCAGAACTGATGCTGACCCAGACACACCCCTCCCTCAGACCTTTAGCAACACAACAGCCTCAGTGCAAAGTGGCAATGCGTTTTTCTGGTAGCCCAGTGCTTCGTGCAAGCGTAACCGCTGGACCTGGCAGGCACCTGAAAGCACAGGTTGTGTCCCCACTGGGAATTAGGGCACAATTGCTCACGTGGACTTGGTGTCCCCAAAAGAGTCAAACCAGAGATGAACTTTGTGAATCGAAGATCACCACCTTGCCTGGCTGGCCAGGGGTGTCCAGAGAAACACTCCGAAGCCTGGACTAATTCTCAGACCTGGATGCGACCCAGGGCCCTTCTTTCTCCCTCGAGATGCAGAAGGGCCATTAGGGTGAGGTGACACTCACTGGCAGGCCTAACCTCGCCCATTCTGCAGGGCCAGGGGCACCGCAACCTTCCTACTACCAATCATTTGCTGGACCAGCCAAAAGTTAAGCTCCCCTCTGTACGGCTATAAAAACAGCTTGTCACTGGGCTCTCTACTGCTGGGTGCTTTTCCACAAAGCCCTTGTGAATCCTAGTCTGCCAGAAGGCACTGCTCAACTCTGCTAGAATAGGTCAGGCTTTTCTTCCCAATCCTCTCAGTCACAATGTACTGAAGGAGAAGAATAGCAAAAATACCCATGGTTACCTCAGTTTCCTCACCGATAAAAATGGGACAGAGAAGGGCATCCCTGGGACAGGAAATGGGCCCATTGGTGCTGGGTTCCCCGCCTGCAGGCATCTCCGCTCAGTTGGGACTGCAGTGTCTCCCTACTTCTTTTGCTGTTAAGGGTGGCCAATTAAGAGGTGAGCGGAGGTTGCTGTGGAACTCCGAGGAACATTCCACACCAGCAATATGGGCTATACGAGATGTCTGGCTCCATCCCAGCAGCCCCATGGCACCGAGACAGTCACGGCATGGACGAGCGCCTTGTGGTGAGAAGCGCCAAGACGGCTCAGGGATCATCGGCCACACGGGCCTGGACCACCCATCTCCAAGCAGTTCACTCTTGAGAGACATCAGCTTTGGTTGAGTTTATCCCACGATTATTCCTGGTCTCTGTCAGTGATAGACGAAAGCCATTCCTTAGACATAGGGGATAACCAAGGACAATCCCTTAGCGACCGACCACTACTTTGGGCTTCGGACCTTCACTCTACCCTCATGCCAGGTGAAGAAGCTAGTCAGAGAATGCCCCCTAGAAAGGGGTTCTAATCGATTACTTTGCCTTCAGAGGCAGGAAAATGAGAAATACGATAGGTGTGGAGTTATTCACTGAGCATCTCTATGAAGCCCTCACTGCAACGGGCACTGTATAAGGGAGGGCTTATATCAGGTACCAGACACACTGGAGCTGGAGAGACAGGACAGTGGGTAGGACATTTGTCTTGCACATGGACGACCCAGGTCCGATCCCAGCTCCAGCAGTGATCCCTGAGTGCAAAACCAGAGGTAAACCCTAAGTATCACTGGGTGTGGCGCCTCACTTCCATGCCCGCCCCCCCCCCACAAAAAAAAAGGTGACTGAAAGCAGCTTAAAGTCTCTGCCCTTCCAAAACTTACCAACCGTGTCGACCATGCAACAGAAAATAAACAGACACAAGTACAAAGAGTGAAAGATCGCCTGCAGGAAACCCAGGGGAGTTAGCCTAGAAATAGAGAAAGAAGAAGGCAGGTCTGTGAAGAGTGGAGTGAGAGCCCGTGGGAAGCTCTGTCCACTGAAGAACGGGTACTCAAAGCGTGGCACAGACACACAGGCAGCCACCCCTCAGGAACCAAGCAGTTTGTGTTTTTTCCTGTCTTAATACACAAAGGACACTTCCTCGTGCTTACAGTTCATGTGTCTTTGTTATTCAGAGACTAGAATGTACCTCTGAGTTAATCATGAGCTAAGTGGTGGATTGGACATGAGCACACTTAGGGAACGGGACTCCTAGTGAGAAGTCGTTCTTTACCAGGCCACAGCTAGCAGATTGTGCTGGTCATCTCCCTACGGTGGTCTGTTTCAGGGTCACTGATTTGCATGCACTATTCTGGGACCTCATATTGGTACCTTTAAAGAAAAAAATCATCAAGGCTAGTGAAACAAACAAACAAAAAAACAAACCCCAACAGGTTGGGGAGGGGGTTAGAAATGACTTCTTGGGGCTGAAAAGATAGTACAGCAGGCATGGCACTTGCCTTGCACACAGACGACCCCGGTTTGATCCCTGGCACCCCATATGGTTCCTTGAGTACCATCAGGAATGATCTGAGGGTAGAGCCAGGAGTTAACCCAAGCAGCAAGTCCCACACAACACAGGTGGGCACAGAAAACGTTTGGCCAGTGAACAAGGCAGTACAGACAGAGAAGCACATGCCCTAGGGTTCACTGGAGTGAAACAACCACAAGAGGCCATGGAAGCAGAGAAATTGCCCGCTGTCCTACAGTCCCATCTGGGAGCTGGGGGGAGAGGGAAAGCAGGGGAGAATGAGCACTAACGGCCACAGGGATTCTTCTGCAGTCAATGAAGATGCTCTGGCACTAGATCTGAGTGATGGCTGCACCACCTTATAAACGCAACATAACTCACTCTTCGTGTTCCTAGAATGAGCAGATGCCATTGGGCTACATTAGCACGTGACAGGGATGAATGGAGACGCTACTGGCGCCGGCTCCAGCAAATCGATGAATAACAGGATGTCAAGTGATCAAGTAATCAACTCACCGAACTGAACACTTTCAAAGGAGGGATTTCATGGCATGTGAAGAATATGGCCACTGGATGGAAGATGGCCATCCAGATGAACTGAGTTGGTAATAAAGTCTCCAGTGAAAGTTTTAAAGAAAAAAAGTGGGGAGGAAGCAATAGTACAGCGGGTAGGGCATTTTTGTTTGTGTTGACCAGGATTCAATCCCTGGCATCCTATATACGGTGCCCTGAGCACCGCCAGGAGCAATTCCAGAGCCAGGAGTAAGCCCTGAGCATCACCAGGTGTGATGCCACTTCACCTCCACCCCCCAAAAAAAGAGAAAAGAAAAAGGTGGGCATCCCAGGAGATGGAGGTAGATGGGTAGGTCTGCTCAGAGAAAAGCAGCAGGGGACCAGAAGGATAGGACAGAGGGTAAGGCACTTGCCATGCATGGCGGTGCTATCTTCAGCACCCCAGATGGTCCCCTGAGTCCCGCCAGGAGCAATCCCTAAGCACACAGCCAGGAGTACTCCCAGAGCACAATCAGGTATGCCTCCCTCCCTGCCCCAAACAAAAAAACAGAAGTGCAAAGGCGTGAAAGTTTCGTGCTGCTTTTCATTCTAAGTTTGGTGGAAAGTGGTAAAATGTGGTGTTGTCAAGCCTCACTTTTCCAAAGATCCCTCTGGCTGCTACAGAGAGATTATTGAGGTTCAAGAGAAGCAGGAAGAAGGAGGTCAGTGGTTGTGCTATACAGGGAGAGCTGTCGATGTCTGGGGCCAGGGTGAGGGCAGCGGAACCGCAGGAGGTGGCCAGGAAAATGGATTTCAAATCAAAAACCCATCCTGCTAAGGGACTGGCCAGGCCAGCCGGTCATCAGAAAGGAAGGGTCAAGAAAGATCTTCCTATGGGCTCATGTGTATTTCCCAAATAGTTTCCTGCCAGATTCAAATTGTGCAGAGCTTCAGCACAGATCACCAAATGCTTGTTCTATGAATTGATAAATGAGCAAAATCACTGTGATTCTTTTTTTCTTTTTTCTGGTAGGGACACTATTTTCATAAAGGTGTGAATTCTTTCTCTTCCTCCTATACACATAACCCTAATCAATACCATCCCAGTACTATTCTTTCCTGTTCCCTGTCCTCCAAGCCCCTGGCAATCATTAACCAAGACCGTTTTCTCTCCTAGCATGGGCAGACAGCCTCTCTGCCAAGTGACAGTTGCCCATTGATCTGTTCAAACCAGAAACCCGAGGCTCTTCATGATTAGATGTATGTATGTGTGTACATACACATCTCTCTCTCTCTCTCTCTCTCTCTCTCTCTCCCTCCCTTCCCCCTCATTCCCAACAAGATAAAGCTACCGAGTCAGTCCTAGCTCGAACCAGTGCTTCCTTCTCTAAGATGTCAGAGGCAAAGATCAGCCAGTGAGATGTGGGTCTCGCTTCTGAACAACCTGTACAAGAGGAAATGGAGGGAGGGGTGCTGCTTCCTTGACAGGGGACAAGAGAGACAGTCTAGAGGAAGGAGAAGGGGTCAGGCCGGGGCAGGAGGCAGGGGGCTGTCATTCTAACCTTCAAGCTTGCCCTGGGAGGATATCGTAACAGGATTCCTGGGCCCACACCGCCACAGCAAACTGGGAGGGGAACCAGTCTGACGGGAACCCCAGAACCCTGGCACCAGGATCAGGAAAGGGCAGAGACACAGTGTCCCACAGAGAACCACTTGGTCACCAAAGTCCCCCTCCTTTTGTTAATCCATCTGTGTAGCATATGTGTGTGCATCCCTCACTCTGGGGGGAGCACCTGGGGTGGTAGCTGCCCCAGGAGGATTCATATGGAACACAGTTGGCACCTGCAACAGCTGGTTTTCTTCAAATGGCCAGGTATTGGGGACTAGAAGTGACTTCTTGGGGCCAGAAAGATAGTACAGCAGGCAGGTGCTTGACTCGCACGCAGATGACCCAGGTTTGATCCCTGGCACCCCTTAATGTTCCTTGAGCACCATCAGGAGTGATCTCTGAGCACAGGGCCAGGAGTAAAGCCTGAGCACTGACAGGTGTGGCTAAAAAAAGAAAACAAGCCAAAAAAAGTGACTTCTCACGGGGGTATGGTTCCTGCCAGGAGGTCAATCTGTACCTGTGAGGTGAGTGCATCAGCAGCCTGATGGCCCCTTCAGACCTCCAGATATCACCAAATTGCTGCTGTGCCTTTGGCCAGACGCCAAAAACTTGGAGCAAAGTTTACCAAGAAAGTAAATGGCCAAAAGTTAGGTGTGTGGGAGACATACCCACAAACCACCTCCGGCTCAGCTATATAATTGGAGGCATGGCCTTTCTGGTTCCTGATGGAACGGCTTAACGGCCATGATCCCAGAGACTCAGAAACAAATCTCAAAAGCTAGCGGCTTTTGGCAGAAATGCGTCCAGTCCCTGCAGTAGGTTACCGGCGCTGGGTCAACCCAGGTGGGAATAGGTTTCGTGCCTTGGCCTGTTCCCCCTGGTGGCCTGGTGGCTGCCATGCTCCAGAGGCCACTGGACAGTCTGGGCTCACAGTGACGAGACACACGGGGCCTCACGAGATGGGGGTGGAGCCGGCCCTTTCTTCCCTATCCCAATGAGACCCCATGTTGCCGCCCACGAATGGCCTCTATGCTCCTGATCAAGCTGCTTAATGGCCACGATCCCAAAGACTCAGAAACAAATCTCAAAACCCAGCGGCTTTTGGCAGAAATGCATCTGGACCCCGCAGTTGGTTACTGTCGCCGGGCCACCCCAGGGGGGGGAAAGGGTGTTGTCCCTCTGCCTGCTCCCCCTAGGTGGCTCAGTGGCCTCCATCCTCCAGAGGCCACTGGACAGTCAGGTTTGGGCCCTCAGTGACGAGACGAGACACATGGGGCCTCATAGGATGGGGGTGGAGCTGGCCTTTTCCTCTCCGTCCCAAAGAGACCATGAATCGCTGCCCATGAATGGCCTTTCTGGCTCCTGATCAACCTGCTTAACGGTCATGATCCCAGATACTCAGAAACAAATCTTGGAACCCAGCAGGTTTTGGCATAAATCCCTCCAGATTTAAGTGTTAAAATTTCAGAATTTCAAAATTGTGCAGCCTTTGAAGTGCCTTCAAATCAAAATTACTGCAGCCACGCGACTCGTATGTTATTCATAACCAGCAATAGAAAACAAATTGTCTACTGTTGCCTTTTCAGCAGATCTGAGTGTTGGGGTAAAATCTCAAATAATAATGATGGGTCTGGTGTAAAAATGGTGAATGTGATCAAAGTAGAGAGAGAGTAATGTGGAAATCATCTGCCCCACATGCAGGGGGAGGGTGTGGGATGGGGATATACTGGGGTTGTTGGGGGTGGAGAATGGGCACTGGTGAAGGTACTGGTGTTTCACTGTATGACCGAGACTTGGACCTGAAAGCTTTGTAACTGCTCTCACGGTGATTCAATAAATAAAATTATAAAAAATGGAAAAAAAAAAGTGACTTCTCTGCCCAGCACATGGTACCATGGTGCCTTCCCGACAGAAGGCACCAAGGATATCTACCAACACCTGCACAGGGGCTAGTTACCTGAGAGGGGCGTCTTCCCACAGGGACTGCTGCTCCTGTCTAGTGCAGGAAGTCTGCTTGGACCACGACCGAGGACACTGCAAGACTCCCAGCAGAATGAGAGGTCAGGCAGTCAGGTGACAGGAAAGCAAGGGGCACCCATTGCTCAAGATAATGCAGGCACACAGACTTTGATCAATACGTGGTACAGAGGCAGAACCCCCCCCCCCCCCCCATCTAGTTTTTTTCTTTAAATGCATCAACAGAAGTGCCTTCAAATCAAATTCATTGGTGGTGGCGGTGATGGTGGTGATAGTGGTGGTGGTGGTGGTGTGTGTGTTGGGGGGGCGGGGCGGGAGGAGATTGATGAGGCAACACCCAGCAGTGGTCAGGGGCTATTCTCAACTCTGTGCTCATGAATGATCTCTAATGGTGCTCAGGGGACCATATGGGGTTCCTGGGATAGAAAAGGGCTGGGCTGCCTACAAGGCAAGTGCTCTGTCCACCCCCCCACACCCTCCGTCCCCATGGTGTCCTATCACTCCAGCCCACTGGTAGGACTCTTTTTGTTTGTTTGTTGTGGGGTCACACCCAGGTGCTCAGGGCTTACTTGTGGCTCTGTCCTCAGGAATCGCTCCTGGCAGTGATGGGGGGGCCATCTGGGGTGTTGGGGATCGAACCTGGGTTGGCTGCGTGCAAGGCAAGTGCACTCCCTGACTTCTGTTCTATAACTCAGGCTCCAGCAGTACTTTCCTCAATCACTCTTCCTGACAGGCCACAGCAAGAATGGACCCTAGTTCATGAAAAATGCGCGTTTGGTTTTGTTTCCAGGGTTCGAATTTAGTTTCTTTTTCTTTTTTTTTAAGGATTTTGGGTCACACTCAGCAATGCTCAGGGGTTACTCTGCACTCAGGAATTACTCTTGGTGAGCTCAGGGGACCCTATGGGATGCGGGGGATTGAACCTGGGTTAGCCACGTGCAACGCAAATGCCCTACCTGCTGTATTATTGTTGTATCACTTTTTTTTTTTTAATGTCAGGGTACTGCTATTTATTCAGCCATCGACAGCCCTAGTTTCTCTTTTGACCCTGTCAATACTCCTGTACCCATCCCTTTGCTCCAGGCTGTTTCTTCTGGAGAGCAGATTCTCAGCAGGGGTAGTACTGCCTCCTAGAACATTACGGACAACAATCTGTGCCAGCTAAGACTACCTAGACTGGTGAAAGCTGCCCTTACCACTTACTTATATTATACAATGCTTTCCATGATTAAAGTGTACACTATGTGTCTGATTTTGACTCATTTTCCCTGGAATACCACACCAGCAGTGGCTGTTCTCACAAAGTGGGGACGGAGAGGGGAGGAAGGTTTACTTTTCATAGCCCATCTTCTTTTTGGGGGGGGAGGGAGGGGGAATATGTTATTTGAATGTCTTATCCCATGCATATACTGTTCATTCAAATATAAAGATGATTGCTTTTTTTAGACTGACTTCTAAAACAGGTTGAAGTGATTCATATGTCCTCCAGCAACTCTGGAGAGTGCCCAGTTGGGTTCATTCATGCCCTACATTTTCCTCCTTCAAGGCTGTCCTCTTCCCGCTTTTTAACCTGGTACAAGCTAAATGTGTCTGTCAGATCTTCCCTCTTCGTGAGACATGATTCCTTCTGTTCTACAGCTGTCCAGCAGGCAGGAGGAGAGAAGAGAGAGAAGAGAGCAGGCAAGGGACAGAGAGAGACCTAGGCAGGGTGAGGAGCAGTCTCCCTGGCAAAAAGAGTGAGATCAAGGCAGGGCTCTCTCCCCTCACCTGATTTAGCCTCAAGTCCCCAAATGCCCAAAGCTCTTCCGAAGGGACAAGCAGCAGCTACTGCAATAGGACCTACTCACTCCAGAACAAGGCCAAAGGGAGAAACAGGAAGGACCTGAGGACAGAGCAGATCCAAGCGCCCACAAATGAGAGGCCTTCGCCCCAACAGGCCCAGTGCCCACCTAAGACACCTGCTGCAGGAAGTGGGCTGAGCTCGAGGTTAAACGGGGCGGGAGGTCGACATGTACCAGTGGGGAGGGTACCGGTCATGTGCCCACACTCCAGTCCCAGACCCACACCAGGCAGGGCTGGTCCTGTCTGTGCCGAGTGGCACCCTCCTCTTGGAATGCCCTTTCCTTTGCTTCTTCTAGACTTTGCTCAGCAGGAAGGTGTGGCTCTGTGTGGCAGGCAGAGCTCAGTTTGGGGGGGTGGAGGCGGGGAGTGGGAGGCGACCTGAAGGCCCACAGCAGGAACAAGCCACCACGCTGTGAGGGGGGCACACAGCAGAGTCCCTCATTCTCCAGGCCAAGCCTAGGAACAAGCTGCCATGTCTAGATTCTTCCACACTCACTCTTTTTTTTTTTTTCTTTCTTTGGCCTCTGTGGAACAAGAGCCCCATCACCAGCTTCCTGGTCCTGGGCCACTGCCAGCTGCACGTGCTCACCTTGCACTAGGCCCTTCAGAGAGGGGGCAAATGGACTGGCATGTCCCCTACACGACATCGAGTATTGTCATGTGACTGACCAAGAGGCTTTTCTTAATCCCAGGAGCTGCTTGTGACAGACGCATCACCTCCCTGACCCCTTTTTCTCTAGCCACTGCTCAAGCCCATCCACCTCTCACCTGTGGCCCTAGAAACAGAGGACTTCATCCCTCCTGCAGCCTCCATGACCCAGCTTACCTCCAACTGCCCAACTTCCATCTTCCTGCCATTCTCTCACCTGGGACACTTCCAGTTCTGGTCTTTTTTATTAGGGGTGGACGATTGTTGGGGTAGGGGGTGTGGGACGATGCTCAGGCTTACTCTTGACTCTGCACTCAGGGATCCCTCTTTGCAGGGCTTGGATTGTCCACTCTCTCGGGCCTGGGTTTTGGCCTTTTGGTTCTTCCCAACTGACTCTGACCCAGTAGTGCAGAACTAGTCTGTAGAAATTTCTTGCTGGTCCTTGAAAAGCCACTGTTAATAACTGACGGGGCTTCAAACCCAGGCCCTCCATACTGCCGGTCAGTACGCCGGAGCAAACAGGCTGAAACCCACTGAGTTCACCACCTCAGGGCCTTTGCATGTGCTGCCCACACCCCCAAACTAGCAAACTAAATTTCTACTTGCTTCCACTCCCCACCCCAGTTCAGGTTCACCTTTCCTGGTGGCAGTTACAAGCTTTGTTGGCACCTCGTTCTTTTCTGCCCTTCCTTCCCAGTTTTTACTGAGGCACTGTGATGCAGAGTGCTGTTAATGACCCATATTCACAATGGAATATGACTTGGCTATAAGGAAGGCTGAGGTCACGTGATTTACCACTCTGGATGGAACTAGAAGGTATTATTACGCTGAATGAAGTCAGTAGGGAGAAGAGGGACAAATACACCCCATTTATTTTTACTCTACAACCTAACTACCTGTGTGCCTGTCTGCTTACTTAATCCCCCTCCCCATACACCATGTATTAAACACACACACACATACAGCAGGCTGCGACCAGACAGGTCGGGAACTGCTGTACATCCAGCATGAAGGATGGAGCAGAGAAGGAGACAGGAGGAGGAGGAAGAGGGACACGGGACAGGGCATCAACAGGCCTAACTGGCTCTCTTCCCCTCTGCTTCTCCCCAGCTCTACATGGCCCCTAGTCCTGAAAGCTTTTCTTAGTGCCAGACACCTGCCCCCCCACTCTGGGTGCCATGGCCCCCTCAACATGCCCCATCCCAGCCCTGCTCCCTGTGGGAAGCTCTGACTCCTCTGTCACTGATGACAGGTCTGCCATCCTTTGGAAACTCTGGAAGAACAAGTTACGGGGCTCCCCTGGGCACCCCTCTGCCCTCAGCATCCCAGGGCGGTCAGAGGTTGCGCCTGGAGCAGATGGCCCATAAGTGAAAGGGGTACAGACCTCCTGGACTCAAGTCCCAGCGGAGGAGCCAGGACATGCGTTGCTGCGGGCACAGGAGAGAGTCGGGCTCACTTCCTGAGGACAGGCCCTTCCCACCCACCTCTGCAGGAAGAGCCAGAGCAGGGGGGCAGGGGCGGGGAAAGAACTTCCCTGTTGGGGCACCCGCCCTTGCTCTCTGTGTCTCTGGGGCTGCCAGCTGGAAGCCCATGCATGTATGCTGAGGCCCAGAATTTACCTTGCAGTGTCCAGGATCCTCACATCAGAGATCCTCACATCCAGGATCGCACATCAGAGTTTGGGCCATGTGACTGCTGGGGAGTCACCACAAAACAGACATCCACGAACCCTTCCCCATGAGGGCGAGAGGGTGAATGTTAACTCTCTGCCGGGCACCCTGCAGCACTTCCAGGCAGAAAACCCGATCTCTTCACTACACTACTTTCCCCGGGGAGGCGATGCTCAGTAAAGACCTTTGCTGGGTTTAGGATGACATTCCCCACCAACCTGGCCATTCCCAGCCTGGTCTGGCAGGGTTACAGACAACAAACAAGGTGGGAATGATGAGGCTAGAGCGACAGTATGGTGGGTAGGGAGTTTGCCTTGCATGTGGCTAACCCAGGTTTGATCCCTGGCATCCTGTATGGTCCCCTGAGCACTGCCAGGAGTAATTCCTGAGTGTAGAGCCAGGAATAATCCCAAAACAAAACAAAACAAAAACAAAGAGGGGATGATATGAGGTAGTTGGAGGAGAGGGTGGTGGGCGGGGAGGCTTGGAGGTGACCATACAGAGACAGGCTCAGGATAGTGGAGGGTCATGGACTGTGGGGGCAGGCCCGGGACAGTAGTGGAGAGCCATGGATTGAGGGGAGGTGTGTGTGTGTGTGTGTGTGTTGGTGTGTGTGTGTCGGTGTGTGTCGGTGTGTGTCGTGCTGCAACGGTGCACAAGAGAAGTCAAATCCACACATTCTGGGGAAGAACAAAAAGGAAAGCTGACACACTCGCAGGCTGCATACTGGAGAATGGTGAAGGCCATGGGAGTGAGCGAGTGCGTGCATGTGCACCCGTGCACCTGCACACATGCACACTATACCATCCCCTCTATCAACCCCTGCCCTCCGCCCTGTCTCAGAAGTGTCACCTGGAGCTGGGGAGGGACAGGAAGGAGATTTCTGGACTGCTGTCCCCTTGAATATATTCCCCACTGGGAAACAAGAACTCTCATGCTACACATATGCTATGTAATGTACAGAAACCCAGATGTGATACCAGATTTCATAAATGCTACATGCTCAGTGTTCCCCGCACCTTGCTCCCCAAACCCTGGGAACTTCCTAGGCCCAATGGAAACAACTATTGTTTTGTATTATATGGCCTTTTGTCCTCAATTCCAGAAATAGCTGCAGAGCTACACAAAGGTGAAAGGAGTGTCCTGTTATTCATGGCAGGGCCCTTTCAGCCACACCTGAGTGTATATTAATGAGGGGACTTTGGAAAGCCCCAAGGTTTACCTAAGGGGGGGGCAGGTTGCCAGGGAAACCAACCAAGATTAGTGGGTTGGGACTTTCAGTCACATCCTCCCCCCTCATCCCCCGTGGAAGGTGAAGGGAGAGGGCAGGAGACTGGGTCCGATCAATGGCTGATGCTTTGTAATCAGCTGGGTCTATGTAATGAAACCACCACAGAACCCCAAGGGGCAGGTGCTGGAGATCTGGCTGCAAACCCAGGAGAGCGGCCAGCCGGGGAGGGCCGGAAGCTCCAGGGCCCCTTCCCTTATCTTGCTTTTCCATCTGGCTGTTCCTGAGTGATAGCCCTTTATAATACACAGATAATCTAGTGCATACATGTTTTCCTGAGTTGGGTTTTGAGGGGATCGTGGGAAGCTGTGCACTAGGGGGGTGTCTGAAGCACCAGGTGGGGGCAGGGGTGCAGTCTGCAGGATCTGATGGGATCTGATGCTATCTCCAGTGGCAAGCTAATTGCTTGATGTGGAAAACCCACATCTAGTGTCAGAAGAGAAGGAGACACACAGGAGGAATGTGTTCTCTCTCTCTCTCTCTCTCTCACACACACACACACACACACACACACACACACACACACACACCCTGTATGCGTGTGCACGTGCAGCGCCACCAGCAATGGCTGTTGGGTGAATGACAACTCTCACCATGGCCTATCTGTGTGGCCTTGGCGATGACTAGGGCTCTCCAGGGTGTGTCGCCATCCATGTGGGGAGACAGTGGTAATTACATGGTCTGGGTTGGGCTCCCAGAGTGGCCGCTTCCTTGCCCAGGGCTGTGAGCAAGCTCTGTGCACCATTTCCCTCCCGGGGAGGACTCTCAGTGCTCAGGCACTCTTTCACCGTCACAGTAGGTGGTTCACAGGATTTGTATGGCCAAGTGCTCAGGCCATTGCCTCTCTTGTAAGCTGTTCTCTAGCTCTTCTTACAAGCCCGTCACAGCCTTCCCTTCCTCAGCAAAGTTCAGGAAGGCAACCCCAGGGCTCAGCAGGTTACAACTTTAACAGGGCAGGCCTGGTGCCTGCCTCAAGGTGGTGGACATCACCACCACCTGCCCAGAAGGCATGAGCCGAGTAGTCTAGGAGCAGTTGGGGTCCTCTGCCAGGCCAGGAGCTGTGGGCTGCCCAGGGGCGGGAGTACCGGCCAAGTAGAGACCCAGAGGACGAGCCCATGCAGTCTGGTCTGGGTGTCTGGCCCGACCAGAGGGGCTCCCGCTGGGAATGTGAAAAAGGCTCAGGGCACCCCTCATCCTCCAGCGGCTCAGGACTGAAAGGAGGTTCCAGTGCCACTCCAAAGGCAGCCCTGTCCTTGTCTTTTTGGCCTGAGAGGACAGGGCCTCTTGAGGCAAAGGGCTGGGCCTGTGCACGGGCAGCTCTGCCAGTCGGAGACGAAAAGAGCGAGCGTGCGACAAGAGAATGAATAAAGACGGGAAGGCGGAGAGACGGGGTGGGAGAGGACCCTGCTGGTGGCCTTTGTGTCCTACTTCAATGCACAGGGGGGCTGTGCCTTCCTAGTGGTTTGGGTGGGAGTGACCGCTGTCCTCTTTTGGTCACAGCGACAGGCTCAAGGGAGGTCACAGGACTTGTGTTAGCCTGACCAGAAAACAGCCCAAATGCTAGGGATTCTGGTTAGGGGTCATGTACCCCGCCTTCCCACCCCCAGCCCCTCATTACACAGACACCTCACCCCAGCTCAGGGACAGAGGGGAACATAAGCCCTGCCAAGTCTGCAGCCTCTTAGGAAACCAGATTTGAGGGTCACCTGGCCATCGGAGGAGAGAAAGGAGGGACAGAAAGAGATGTGGGCCACTGGTGACAGTCTCCCACCCCCAAGCCCTCCCTGTGATTGTATCTGTTCCTTGCGACCCTAGCTCTGCCTTTGCACAGGCCCAGTCATATACCTTGCACGCCAGGCTCCCAGAGAGCGAGGCCCTCTTTCACCTACATTGCCAAGCCAGCAGAATTCTGGCGGCAGACAGAACTTGGCCACCAACAGTGGCCTCCTGGTACATGGGCGAGAAGAGCCACAAACACACTATTAGAAGGAAGAAAAAGTACGCAACTGTCAAGCATTTTGTAAGTTCTCCACACACCAGCCACGATTATTCTAAAGCACAGGAGGTGCCTAGATGGGTGTTGGCCCCGTCTCCCCCATCAGTGTAGCCTCTCCTCACAAACTGTCCCTGAGAACAGGCAGCCCAGTTCCCGGCACAGCATGGACCTGAATGAAAGATACTGAGTTTGTGGGGGAGCTGGGTGGTGGAGGAAGTCCTCCTGAGCGCATTTCTTCCAGTACTGGCTGGGGTCTCAAGTTTCACTGGCCCAGTCCCAGGGTGGGACAAAAGAAAGAGCCAGGCAGGGAAAGAAACCCGGACCCAGCAGGGGCCACATCCCACTTGGGCGGGAGGAGGCTCCCGGGCTGGCTGCCAGCCACATCCGCTCTCTCCACATGGCTTGGAGGGGGCCCCCGCAGGAAGAAGAGACCCCACCATGTCTGTATTTACAGCTGGGAACTGGCACGGGCACGGGAAGCTGGGAAATAAACTCCGCCAGGAAGTGGGAACTGGAAGATGCTTCCATAGCAACGCCCATCTGGAGCTCCCTGCCCACAGCTGGAAGCATTCGGAAGCGCGGCTTATCTGGAGATGCACCCCACACTCACTTTTTCCAGCAGCACCAGGATGATGTTACTGAAACCTCACTTCCTTGGGGAGCCTCTGGGAAGCCCGGATCTACCGCTCAGAACACCGCGCCCTTCACCCGAACACGTCGAACACGAGCCAAGTGCCTCAAGGGTCTCTTCCCTGGGGTGAGGCAAGCTGTGTCTGCTCTGCTTGCCGGGCCCTGGCCCAGATCAGGCCGGCAGTCAAACAGTCGCAGTTTCCGGAGTAAAGGAGTCAACTCTTTGAGGCTCTAACAGAAGTCAACATATAAGCATCCGTTATGTACATGAGGTTGTCCCGCCGGCCCCATCTTAAAAATGAGGCTCCTTCTCAAAGTCAGGTCAAGCAGGAACCGAGTTCTTTCATTTCAAGGGGAGGGCGGGAGACAGTGGTCTGGTCCTGGGACATGAAGGGACAACACAGGCTACTCAACAGCTTTTCTGCCTCTCTCCCTGTCCTATCCCTGTCCTACTATATGGCCAGGGAATGATGTTACAAATGTCCACATGGCCCGTGGCAGAATAAAAGGTTTCTCCAGCCCTGTTCTAGAACAAGGCTAGGTGGGTGGTAGGGCAGATGGCAAAAACACGGTTCTGATATCCAGAAGTTTGTGAGCAGAAGCTGATGTTCAGGGCTCTAGGACACCACCCGCTCACTCCACCCCCTCCCCCAGGCGGGCCAGGAACAGGGCTTCCCAGGCTCTACAGACATCTGCACATAGGGGCATTCTGGGAGTCCCCCCACTCCCCAGACCTGGCCAGAAGCCACAGCTCACCTTTCTTTATTTCTAAGGATTCTTTTTTTTTTTTTTTTAACTTTTTGGGTCACACCTGCGATGCACAGGGGTTACTCCTGGCTCTGCACTCAGGAATTACTCCTGAAGGTGCTCAGGGGACCATATAGGATGCTGGGAATCGAACCCAGGTCAGCCACCTACAAGGCAAATGCCCTACCCTCTGTGCTATCGCTACAGTCCCTATTTGTAAGGATTCCTTGTATTGGAAGGGGATATAGGTTTATCTCTTATACTCACATTAAAAGAAAAAAAAGGCAAAGAAGACTACCCATAATTTCTTTTTTTCTTTTTTTCTTTTGCTTTTTGGGTCACACCCGGCGATGCTCAGCGGTTACTCCTGGCTCATGCACACAAAAATTACTCCTGGCGGTGCTCGGGGGACCATATGGGATGCTGGGAATCGAACCCGGGTGGGCCATGTTGGCTGCGTGCAAGGCAAACACCCTACCCGCTGTGCTATCGCTCTAGCCCCAGACTACCCATAATTTCCCCACTACAAGAGCAGCTCTGTGTAGATGCAGTCGGCCCAGGCCCTCCCAGCCTCTTCCTCTAAGGACAGTGTATGGTAAAAGAAGCAGAAGCCAGGGTGGGGGTGCAGAAAGCACTAGAGTAGGCACCAGCAAACACACAGGGGTGTCTGGACAGTCTCACCTGCTCTGTTCTAAGGTGTATGAAACACCAGGTGAACATAATGTGCCAATGGCAACATTAAGCCTAGTGCCCACAACTGCAGAGTATCCGGGAGGAAGGATGGTTTCTAACTTCTCTAATTTCTGCTCCTGTGCAGACCAGCAGGTGTCAATCCTCACTGCACGTTCACTACAGCAGGAGATGAGAACCACCAAGATCAGCATAACTGGGCAACCAGATCCAAGAGGCTGTTTGGCACATTTTTCCGAAGAGCATCTTATTTCCCTTACAAGGCAGAGGCTCTTGTTTTACAGATGAGGAAACTGAAGCAGGGAGGCTAAGTGACTTTTCTGGGGCCACCTGAGTGCTAGGTGGAGGCAGTGGCACTGGAACCCAGGCCATCTGCCTGCTGTGTCCTCTTTCCTCTGGCCCACACTGCACCAACAACTCCCGGTGGCAGGGGCACCAAAGAGGAGCCTCAGGACAAGGTTTCCAATGTCCAAGGTCCTACTGCCAAGTCTGTCATCATTATTCACACTTCGCTCCGACTCATTTTGTTTCCCAAAGGAAATGAGAAATTGCTGGAATTCAGCAAAAGTGAGACGGCCGGAAGCTATGGCCGACCGCATGCACACATGGGGGCTCTGTGGGCTGCCGAAGGAACATTCTTCAACGATGACCTTTCTGGAAGGGCCAGCAGTCGGTTCCTGGGTGGGTCACCCTCATCCAGTGCCAGATGGGAGGTGAAGGCCCCTCCCCAAGGGCCGGGGCGGGGGTGCAGAAAGCACTAGAGTAGACATCAGCAAACACACAGGGGTGTCTGGAGCCAAGGCTGCAGGGGCCTGGGGGCTTGACAGGAAAGGTCAAGGCCGGTTCTCATGCTGGAGGAGCAGAGGGCTGGAGCCCGCACAGTCACTGTGAATCACTACTCAGTTATGTTTCTGCCATCACCACCCAGCTCGGCTCCCAGGGGAGAAACAGCTCCCTCCTCCTCGCGGCACAGCAGACCCACCACCAGGAAATGTTTCCCGGGAATTAGCCATAAGGAAGTCAGCTCCCCTCCAAAGCAGGAAGGGAAGGAAAAATGAGTCCTATCCGGGAAGGAGATGAGAAATTGTTGCTTTGAGGCCTGCAAGTCTCCATTCTTCTACTGGGTCCCTGGAGTGAAGAGGAAGGGAAACCCAGGGCCACTGCACTGTCATTGACCCCCCATCTGGATTTGGGGGACAGAGGGTTAGTATCCTGGGTGTGATCCCTGGCAACTCATATGGTCCCCTGAGCCCACCAGGAGTGATCGTTGAGCACAGGGCCAGGAGTAATTCTTGAGCACTGCCAAGTGTCCCGTTTCCCCACCTACCCCCCCCAAAAAATATTTGAAAGAGCAAGAAAGAGAGAGCAAAAGAGCAAGAGCAGGTGCGTTCGAGAGAGAAGGTGGGAAGGGCTATTTAATTTGCTTTTTAAACAAACTATAATAAACTTCATGGACTCAGACCCAGGTTCAACATCAATCAAAATTCTACCCTATTAGCCCCATCTAGTCCACATCTGTTTCTGTACTCCCCCCTTTCTCTCTTGCTGAAGTATTTTAAAGTAAATCCCAGACATCCTGTCATTTCACCTTCACATGCTTCACTAATATTAGGCTGGTTTCATTTCTCATCAAGACAAGTGAATTTTTTCCTAGAGAGTAAGACTTCAGGATTCACTAGGGAGCAAGGAAATAAGTCATCTCAGCTTCTACTGGTGGAACAATGCCTTTTTAGGAGGGCCTACTGAAATTACAAATTTAAAAAGATTCAGTAACCTGGGCATCTCCTCTGATTCAGTTTTTCCATAAATGCACCCCCCACCCGCAAAAAAAAAAAAAAAAAAAAAAAAAAACCCAAAACCCTCCAACCCAAAAACGCCATTTCAGATTGATCTTTCCATGTGCTAAGCATTTTTCTTCCTGGTACTGAAGTGTGAACAGAGGGGCAGAACTATTTTTCCAAGGCTGCCTGGTCCTTCAGTGCTAGGGCTAAACACTAAGTTCCAACAGAACAGATTCAAAAGCAATATAAGGGAGTGTCTGGGCTCATATCATGTGCATGCAGAAGGACTGTATCGGTCCCGCTGGGAAACCGTGGCACGGCAGCTGGTAGGCTGCACAGGCATACAGGAGGATCTGTGCTGTGCGCCTGGCTTCTCTGCCGACCCCTGGCAAATGCTCCTCTCTATGCGGCTGCGCCATCACCCTGCCAAGACTGAGCCTCACTGTGGCCAGCCGTTATGGCACCCTGAGAGACAGCCACTGACCATCACCTTCTGTAATCAGTGTCCGTGTCCCCCAAAGTGGATATGGTGAAACCCCATTTCCAATGGGATGGTATAAAAATTGGGCCTCTGGGACATGATCAGGGCAGCAGGGGGGGCCCTGTCGAGTGGGATCCATGCCCTCAGGAAGGAGTTGCCAAGAGCTTGTTTCCTCAGAAAGTGAATTAGCTGGGGTCTTGACCTTGAACCTTCCAGGTCCCAGGACAAAGGGAAAGAAAGTTCTGCTGCTATGAAGCTACTTGTGTGTGTGGTTTTGATTACAGCCCAAGAATACAATGACACACCCTGTTAGAATCATTCCGTGGGGCAGACGTAAGACACAGTGGATGAGACACCCTCTTGCTGAGGAATCAGGAGGATTCGCACCTGGGTCCGACCTGCTCACTCACTGAAGACAAGCAGAGGGAGAGAGAGCGCCCCAACACTTTCTCTGGCCAGATGTCCACTGGACTGCCCAGTGACATGAGACAGATTCATCTTCTTGCCAAAGGAGCCTTGATGGACCCACCCAGAGCATGCTGGGCCCCTCTTTTGGTCTCCTGAGCCCTCAGCACGGGGCCCACCATCTTTCTCCGTCATTTCCTGGTGCCCCAGCAGCAGATCTACTCACCTATCGGAGGGCAGCCCGGTCACTGCTGATACTCCACATGCATGTTATCTCCCGCACTCGAGCACAATCTCTCCCTGTGTTCCCGCAGCACTTAGGGAAGGCTGCCGCTCATCACTGCTTAGGGCAGCCTGGGGGGGCTCTGCTGGGCAGCACCATGTGGGGGGTTAGTATTGCAGGCTCTGCAAGAGGAGAGAAGAGGGTTCAAATCCCTGCCTTGGGACTAGAGCGACAGCACAGCGGGTAGGGCGTTTGCCTTGCATGCAGCCAACCCAGATTCGATTCCCAGCATCCCATATGGTCCCCTGAGCACCACCAGGAGTAATTCCTTAGTGTAGAGCCTTAAATAACCCTTAAGCATTGTCTGGTGAAACCCAAAAAGCTAAAAAAAAAAAAAAACCCCAAAACAAACACACAAATCCCTGCCTTGCTCCACGAGACCCCAGCAAGTCATTTCACATCTCCTGGGTCCTCAACTCCTTCACCTACTCAGGGGATCCTGGGGGTACCTGCCTGCAGCAGAAGTCGCTCCTCTGGGAGTTTATCTCCATTCCCAGCCTCTCTCGCTGCTTCCTGCTGGGCCCAACAACACCTTCCCAGCTTCCCTTGCAGCTAGGAACGCCTTCCAGCCCTACAGAAAGGAGAAAGCCCACGAAGAGAAAACCACTTCCTCTGTCCCCTGCCCCTGCCTGGGACGTGCCTGCGTGCCAGGATGAGACCTTCAGACTCTTGGCCATGACCAACATCAGCACGAAACACACCGACATGGAGACACAGGGAGAGAGAAAGCGCCCTGTGCAACCCTGGGGCTTGTCTCCTCCTCACTATGCAGTGAAGGCATCAATAAGCCCCACCACGCCGCCCAGAGAGATTCACGGCACATCTGTCCCCTGCAGCTGGAGGTGCCCCAAGTGACAGGCTGCCCTGCAGAGGGCAGAGTCAACCCCATCAAGCTGCCAAGTGCTTGGGGAGCGGCTGGTGAAGAGTAAAACCGGTTCACAATGAGCTGCTCAAGGCCTCATGGCAGGCTCCCTGCCACCACTGCAGAGACAGAGAAGCTGCCCATAGCAGACTCTCAGTACCTCTCGTCATCTGCCTGGCAGCCTCAGACGGAGGGCACCACACCTGCCAGGCTGCTGCGTCACCATGAGGCCGGAAAGCCCCCGAGGAGAGGGGCAAAGGGGGTGCCTGACAACTCAGCAACGTCCACGGGAGTGACTGCAGAGGGGAACTATGTACCCCACTGCCCGGGCTGGACGGCCAGGATCCCACACACTGGCACCATTTCTTCCCGAGCCTCCAACCCCCGATCCAATCGAAGAACCTGGCACTTCTCTTCAACTGCGTGCGCCTTTGTTTTGGCTTGCATACCAACGGCGCCTCACCCACAGCAGCGACAGCCTCCAGCCTCGGGATCCTGAGCCTAGTGTGCTGCTGAAATTCCTTTCCTGTTACGCATTTCAAGAAAAGCACAAGCACCACAGTGTCTGAGTGTGTGTTCACACAGCGGCACCTCAGCTCCCAGACCACTGATCGGGCCTTGGAACCCAATCCCCAAGACCATGAGCATACGCCCTTCACCCCCCCAGCTCCGCCCCAAATTCATGTGCCACCCCCCACCCCCCAGCCCCTGTTCCCAT
The DNA here is from genome assembly GCF_029834395.1 of Sorex fumeus. Taxonomy (NCBI): domain Eukaryota; kingdom Metazoa; phylum Chordata; class Mammalia; order Eulipotyphla; family Soricidae; genus Sorex; species Sorex fumeus. Next base: position 20,010,659 of record NW_026606179.1, read on the forward strand.
GCTCCTCCTGGGACATCAGCCCCAGTCACCATGCTCCTTCTCACATTCTCCACACACTCTCCCTCCACTTAAGTCCCCCAAACACTGGGGTGCCAATGTTTGCTCTGAAGCCCTCCAGAGGCCGACATCCACCCTGCCCCAACTCTGAAAGTATCCATGGTCCATACTTGCACCATCTTCAAGGACGGGTCAAGGGGGTACAGTTGGGGTGCACATCTCAGCGTCTGCCGCTGCCTGAAGGACTTTGTTCAGAGAACTCCTGGCCCTCACAAGACCCCACATAAAGCAGGGGCTGGCAGCCATATCCAGGAGAATGAGTGAGTACTCACTCAAAGTCCCGCAGTCTGGACAAGAAGCAGTCTGAGGAGGTGTTGGGTGCCTTACCCCAGGGCTCTTCTCCTCCCTCCCCTGCTGACTGGAAATAGCCCGCACTGATCAAGCTCGATGCTGCTGGAACTCGGGTCACAAGTGAGCCTGAGAAACTCGCCTCAAGACTCAAACTCGGGGGTGGGGGGCCCAGAGTGATAGTACAGTGGGTAGGGCGTTTGCCTTGCATGTGGCCAACCCGGGTTTGATCCCCAGCATCCCACATGGTCCCCCTAGCACCACTAGGAGTCACTCGCGAGTGCAGAGTAAGGAGCAACCCTTGAGCATTGCTGAGTGTGACCCAAAAAGCAAAAAGAATCCTAAATAAAATATAAAATAGCACTGTAGCACTGTCTTCCCGTTGTTCATCGATTTGCTCGAGCGGGTACCAGTAACATTTCACAACAAATTGTGAGACTTACTGTTACTGTTTTTAGCATATCAAATACATCATGGGTAGCTTGCCAGGCTTTGCCGTGTAGGCGAGATACTCTCGGTATCTTGCCGGGCTCTCCGAGAGGGGCGAAGGAATCGAACCTGGGTCAGCGGTGTGGAAGGCAAACGCCCTACCCGCTCTGCTATAAAATAATAATAGTAATAATAATAATAATAATGATAAAAAAACTGCCAACCCCAAGTTGCCGAAGAGATACTAAGAGAATGAAGGAGGGAGGCCTGGAGGTTTACTTAACAAGTCCCCATCACCCACCAGGCATGAAAGAGACACCCTACTCCACGAGGTTCTATCACTACCCAGCCTGTGGTGACCCTGGTCATGTCTGCCCAGGTCCAGATAACAAATGTCCATGAGTCAGAGACAACACAAAGGGCTGACAAGCACGTGCTTTGCTTGTGGGAGACACAGGCTGGATCTCCTGCACTGCCTAGTCCCCTGAGCACTGTCGAGCCCGGCACTGTGCCCGGAGTAACCCCTGAAGCCCACAGAATGTGGTTCCTGATCCCGAAAAAGTCTCTGGGCCAGAGAGAGCACGCAATGGGGAAGGCACTTGCCTTGCAATGGTAGCCAACATGTTTGATCCCCGGTACCACATATGGTCACCCCAGCAGCACCAGGAGTGATCCCTGAGATCAGAACCAGGATTAGTCCCCAAGCAATTCCAGCACCCCTCCACCCCTACTCCCAACCTCAGTGAAAAGAATGTTCAAAACCAGCAAGTAGTCTGAGAAACACTCAAAGTCAGCAGAAGGACGGGTGGGGGCAAAAACAGGAGGAGCTGGGCCATCCAGAGGCCGGTAGGCACACCCTACAAGGGCGCCTGCTGACCCTGCCACACAGGGGCTGGAGCGAGGGAGCCAGGGGGGCTTCCTGAGGATTAGCAGTGGGGTGATGAGCCCCAGGGCCCATCTGGGGTGTGTTCCCCAATAAGGAGTGAACAATCCCATCCTGACACCCCTCAGAAACAAGCAGCCAGATGTATGGGGGCCGGGGATGGGGCGGGGGCAGAACAGCTGGGAGCCCAGCTGCCCAAGGAGCCCAGCTGCCCAAGGAAGTCGAGGCACAGCCACGCCTGAGGGAAGATGTTTCTACTGCTGTGAATAGGATGGGGGTGGGGCTTTCACTGGCATCCAGCAGGTGGTGGCCAGGGGTGCCGCATATATCTCACAATGCAAAGGGCAGTCTGACCACAAAGCACCATCCAGCCCACAGGATGACAGTGCTGAGGCTGGCCTGGGTGTGGGCACAGGAAGGACAGCAAGGAAGGCAGAGAGGACATAGCCGCCAATGCAGGTGAGGAGACACTCGGCACCGGACTCTCAAACCGTGGTCCTGAGGGCAACAGTGTTCAGGAACATCAGCTCTCCCACAAATGCGATTCACCAACCCTTTCCCGAGGCAGACTCTGCGCTTTCATGAAATTTCTGGGAGACTCCAGGTACACAGAGGGGTGGGAGCACGAGGAAGCTTCGGGAATGTCCATGCTGAGGCTCTTCTACAGGGAAAGCTCTAAGCAGGGTTTAATACCCCCGAGCCCTCTCAGTGAGTGGCTGGGTGAGGATGACCCCACACCAGATCGCAAAAAGCACCAGTGCCCACTGCCGTGGCCTGGCCCCCACAGTCCCGCCCTCTGGTGACAAATAATACCTTATATTCTATGCCTCGTGGCACCCACTCGCCTCCCTCCGTCTCCCCACCCCCCATCCCACAGCCGGGCTGTTTTGTGGTTCCTGAGGCCTGGCTGGCTGCCAGACACCATGATCCTGGGCAAGAACTAAGCTGAGGGGAAAAACAGGAGCCTTAGCCAAGCGTCCTGACTGCTGACAAGAAACAAGAGGAAAGAGGAACTCCCATCCTGCACTTCAAATTCAATTGGACCAGACCTGAATGGCACATCCTCGCCTCAGCTCGGAAGGCACTGCTGGGGTGGGTGCTCGCAGGCCGGCCTGCTCAGGTGGGAGAGCGAGGTCAGACACAGGGATGCAGCAGGTCTCAGGGGTACAGGCTGTGAAGCCAGGGCTCTCCCCGCAGCTACCAGCTGAACCCTCGAGGAGCAGGCGCGTTTAGGGGGACTGTTTCCTGGCACCTCTCCTGGGCAGCTCGCTGTCAGCTGTCCACTTTGGGGAAGAAAAGAGGTGCGCTCCAGGCACGGTCCTTAAGGCCATCATCATGACATCACAGCTGGGCCACCTTTGGGACAAGAAAACAAACCTCGGAGAAGCCAGGATGGACTTCATCCTGGGGAGTGGGGGGTCTCTTCCAGGGGCCTGGAGAGGGCCAGGTCTCCGGTTATCCTTACTACCACCCTTCTAGAAGGTAAAGTCATTTCACCTCCCCATCCTCTCTGAAAGCTTTCCAAGAGAAACGAACTAAGAGGCTACATCGGGGAGCAAACCTCAAATCCACAAGTCCCTCCCACTGCATCCAAGTCTTGGGCACCCAACTTAAGCCCTATCAGCTGCCTCTCTGGCTCCTCAATGTTCAGACTCATTTCTGCCCTAGGCCCTTTGCATATGCTGTCCACATTGCTAGGCAGCTCCGCTCTTTACCTCTTTGCAAGGCTGGTGCACCTCTTCATCCTTCACATCTCAGACGAAATGTTCCCTTCTACCCTCCCCACCCCAACCCCCTGCCTCCGATTCTTCAGAGCTCCATCCACCACCTACACCCCCATGTGTTCTAGTTCTAAAGCAAGTAGAAGCTCTGTAACTTGCTGAACAAATGCAAGATTCATGATGGTTCTCGTCTTGAGGGCTCACTGGGATGACACATTCTAATTTGTTTCTATTATTTTGGGGGTTTCAAGAAATGAGACCCAGGGCGTCACAGCCTATGTAGAGAACAGTCTGTGTACTATCACTGAGCCACATCCACAGTCACTGACCACATTCCCAGTCACTGACATGGCCTCATTTGTTGGAGTCTCCCACATAAGCGAGGTTGGTGGAGGACCAGACACGTCCCACCTCACAGCCTAACACACAAGAGCAGCCGCAGGAATGGTTACAAGATTGATTTATCTCAAGTAACGTTTGATGCACACTTACTATGAACCTGAACTATGCCACGCGTTTCCCAAGGTCAAAGCTCATAAATAAGTCCCAATGGAAACCCAGCTCTTTTCTTGCTTTCTGTGGGAAACACACGAAGCTTGGAAAGGTTGTCACCTGCCCAAGACACAGGTTAGTAAAGATCAAACACAACGCAGGGCCCGAGGTAGAACTCCCAGCAACAGCAGCCACTGGGAGGTAGGAAAGTGACTCACTGATTTCACAGGGCCAAGCCCGGCCATCTTCCTCCAGGTTTCTCCCATGAAGAACACCCAGTTTCCACAACTCCCCAAACTCCAACTTTAACCCTGTCTGCACTGAGCCAGTGCACACATCAGAGCAACACGTACACCATCACACATTTAGGGGGGAAAACTACTGGTTCTCTGGCTCACAGGTTGAACTTCATGGAACTGAGTCTGTTCCTCCAGATACTGGAAGTCAGGATTTGATTAATCTTTATCGTCAAATCGACCCCTCTGAACCGAATAGTCAGACAGCCATGTACTTGCCTGCGTGCCGGACACGTTAACGTTCCCGCCCATTTGACTCACACAACCTTGGGGTAGGTCCTGAGATGATTCTATTTCACAGAGGTGAAAGCTGGGACATTGAGAGGTGTCACCGCTTACCTAAGTACGCAACAGTACTGGACTTGAATACTCCCTGCCTGTGGCTAAAGGGCTGCTTTTCAGTCACAGCCCATCATGGCCTGCTGAACCCTGATTTAACATGTGCTCAGAAGTCACGGCAAGTATGCTTAGCTGTTCCTTGGGCCACGTGAGTCATCTGCTCACCCGTTCACTCGACCAGTTTTTCGCACCTACTGTAGGTAGGATTAGGCCAAGGGAAGTGGATGTGAGGCCCTGCCCTCCAAAGACTTGGCTCAGGGGAATGGACGAGCCAGAAGGCAATTTCCAAACATTATACTTAAAGGCTGCTCAAAGTTTTCCCACTAAGATTAGGAAGAGGCAAGGATACATCTAACCTCTGCTTCTCCACATGGGAGTGTAAGTCCTAATTAATGCACAAGAAAAAGGAATAAAAACTATATATATTTGGAATAAATTAAAATAATTTTTTCCAAGGATGACATGAACATCTATGTAGAAAATTATAAAATTGGGGGAGGGGAAAGAGGAAGATAAAAAAAAAAAACAAGTCCTAGGACCAATTAGCAGGGTTGCTGATAAGCAAGACTATAGAATACAAATTTAATATTCAAAAGTCAATCACTTTTCTAGATACCAACAGGCAGAATATGAAACCAACACCATAACACCATCTACAGCAGTACTCCTCAAATAAAATACTTAGGTTAAAGTCTAAGAAAATATGTGTAAGTGCTTTATAAAGAAAATTATCTCAAAACTGATGAAAAATAGGAAAGAACTAAGTAAATGGAGAGATTTCAATGATCAAGAGTCTCAGAATATCAGTTTTTTCCAACTTGATCTATAGTTTCAACACAATCCCAGGCTCACAATAAGTTATTTTGTGGTGATTGATAAACTTATTCTGGGGCTGGAGCGATAGCACAGCAGGTAGGGTGTTTGCCTTGCACATGGCCACCCTGGGGTTCTATTCCCAGCATCCCATATGTCCCCTGAGCACCGCCAGGAGTGATTCCTGAGTGCAGAGCCACGAGTAACCCCTGAGCATCGCTGGGTGTGACCCAAAAAGCAAAAACAAAACAAAACAAAACAAAAAACACACACAAAAAAAAACGTTTATTCTAAAGTTTCTATGAAGAGCAAAAGACCAAGAGTCAACACAAAACTGAATAAAATCAGAGGCCTCACACCCCCCAACTCCAAGACTTAATAGAAAGCTACAGGGCACTGCACGTAAGCTGAAGTAATGAAGAATGTGGTACTGGTGAAAGTTAAACAGAAAAGACAAAAGAGCAATGGAACCACTCAGAACACTAGGAACAGACCCAAATAAATGCAAAATGCAACTAACTAATGTAGATTAATTCATCCTTGATGGAGCAAAAGTAATGTTCAAGGACAATCTTTAAAAAATGGTAATGGATCGGGGCTGGAGAGATAGCACAGCGGGTAGGGTGTTTGCCTTGCACGCGGTCGACCCGGGTTCGATTCCCAGCATCCCATATGGTCCCCTGAGCACCGCCAGGAGTAACTCCTGAGTGCAGAGCCAGGAGTAACCCCTGTGCATCGCCAGGTGTGACCCAAAAACCAAAAAAAAAGAAAAAAAAAGTAATGGAAAAACTGAATAATCGTATTTACAAAACCTATTCTATGCAATGCCTCACATGATAAGCACGCACTAAATGTTGCCAACGGTTATCTCCAGCCCTCTGAATAGCACCTGTCACACAGCAGGACCCTCCCTGGCTTCCAGGGGTCTAAGCCATCTGCCCAGAAGGGTCCAGCCCAAAGGAGGAGATGACCTGCAAAGCCTCTGGGAGCTCATGGGATGGCCCACTGGGCAGGGAGAGAAGCTGGACCCAGAGATGCCTGCCTGAGAAACTGGTTCTGCAGCCTTCCTCTGGCCGCCCCAGGCCGGATTCCAAGAGACTGCCTCTCTACTTTGATCTAGGAGATTAATAGTCCTCTTGATTAGACAGAAACAACTCAGGAGGCCTTCTAACTGTCTCTCACAAATTTCCTTCCAGAACTTCAGATTGCAGCTGACTCTTCCGACACATTTCACGCTTGTGTCCCCTGTCCCTTGGTGCTAACTGACCACAGGTGGGCCTGGGTGGTGGGGGGAAGGCTTCACACCAGCTGAGCTGGAAGATGCATTCCTGTGCTGGCTGGATGTTGACCCGGCTGGATGTTGACCCTACCCGGCACACCTGGGTCTGCATTTCTACTTGAGAGGGACACAGTGGGGAACAGCCCTGGTTTCCTAGTTGTCCTTGCCATTAAGAGTGGTCAGCAGGGGTCTGGAAGAGGGCCCCGGGGCTCATACACCGGCTAGCCATGCAAGCTGGAGGCTGTGTATTCTGACGCCTGGTGCTGCCTGCGTGCCAAGTGTGACCCCGGCAGCTGTTGCTGGCCGAGATCCCTGGCACTATCAGTCATTTCTGTGTGGTATAGATGATCTCCAGAAACACAGCGACCGACAGAGTGCGACCCCAGTGGGGACTGCCACTCCGGTGAGTGAACACCACAACCAAGCAAGTGAGCGATTCCCGGTCGGACAGCAGCAGCAGTGGCATCCGCTGAGGAAAGGGGTGACATGAGAGTCACCATGTGACTCTGGCCAAGGGTGTACCCGGGGGGCTGCCTGCTGGGCTCACCACGCCTGACTGAATCAGAGACAACCCTTCACCCCAGGCACCTGAAGGCAGCCCTTGTGGAGTGCTAGGCACGCTGCAGAAAGGCAGCCCTGCTCTCCTGAGCCAGCCCCACACTACGCTGCTCGTCCCTTTGTGGGACCTCCCTTGGGGTCAGCACAGAGCCGAGAGGCAGGTGAAGGCATCACCACTTCCGGATGATCCACGGCCAAGACAGAAACAGTAAGTGGCAGAGGCATCCAGAACCCTGGGGTTCGGGACTTTTAAGATCTATACCAGCATTTCCCCACTGGGGTGGGTCACTGGAACCATCCAGGAAGGGTGGCGGAAGCAAGGTGAGCACTTTGTTGGTGTGTGTAAAGTAGGGAGATCTCCAGTGGGCGTTTTTCTGAAAAGGGGGAAATAGGCCAAAGAGTAGTAAAATGGCCTCAGTTGCGGGACAGACACAACAGAGCCCACTGCAGTGCCCACTATTTCCCAGACACCCGCTGCAGTCAGGAGTGTAACTGACCCGTGAAAAGTGGGTGCGGGACCTGCCCTGTGTCACGTGCCCTGCTGTGGACCTGGCGTCTACAGCTCTGAGTCTGCAGCCCTGAGACAATGGGCCAGGTCTCTGGAGAACACCTCTCAGCAGCAAGTCCCTTTCATTACTAACCAGAGTCAACAACCTGCTCCCAAGGACATTCCTGGCTTCTCTGTGGTTTCACGTGATGACGGTCACACGCACCAGGCCATGGAAAAAAGCAGGGCACAGGAGGAAACGGAGCAGAACCTCAGCTGCCAGGTGCTCCTAGGCTTCAGGCCCTGCACATTCCCTGGCAGTCAGCATGGCTCCTCCTCCCTGGCTGGGCTCACATGGCCCCCGGACCTTGACACCCGCTGCTCACTCTACCCTCTGCCTTCCTCCACCAGCTCTTCCCCTGCTCCCTCTGCCCCAATTCAGCCTCTTTCCTTTCCTCTAATTAACGCCCACCCACTTTTCAATGTGGAGCCACTGGGCCAGATAAAGAGATCTCCAGGATATGCCATTCAACAGAAGAAGTCGGTACAGGGCCGGGTGTGGAGGAGGGCATGGTTTGGATAAGAAACAAGAAGATAAAAATAGACATTCATATTTGCATGAAGAAATCTTAGAAGGACGTGCAAGAAACTAATACAAATGATTACCCAAGGGGTGGAAGATCAAGGTGGGCAGGGGAGAGACTGCCCAGAGTTTGTGCACACACACACGCACTGACACACACAACTGACTTTTTTTTTTCTTTTTGGGTCACACCCAGTGATGCACAGGGGTTACTTCTGGCCCATGCACTCAGGAATTACTCCCGGCAGTGCTAAGGGGACCACACAGGATGCTGGGAATCGAACCCAGGTTGGCCACGTGCAAGGCATTCTCCCTACCCACTGTGCTATTGCTCCAGTCCATAACTGACTTCTAAAGCACGCAAATGCAGGGCCTACTTTTTACAAAGGTGTCACAAACAAAGAGCAGGAGCCAGAAGCAGAGGGTGAGAGAGGGCCTGAGCCACAAGCCAGCACATCTGTCTTTGGGGTGCACAGAGGACCCCTCCTTCTCTGAGCGTCCCAACAGAAGCATGAACGTGCGCACAACCACCCTACCGACACTCACACATCTGGTCTCGCGAGCCCCTGGGTGTGCAGCTGAGCTCTGCTGGCTTCTAAGAGCTACATTAACACGGAAGGGACCGAACCGCAGTCAGCATGCTATGTCGGCAAAGCTTGGAGAGCAGCAGAAGGAAGAGTGTTGCGGAGGGCTCCACAGATTCCCTCTGTGAAAGGAAAGTCAGGTAGAAAATATCTAACACTGGGGGACCTTGCGTTCCCCGCGCAACTCTGTACTGTGAAATGACCACGTCCCAGTAAGGAACTGAGCAGAAGTGTATTCTGATTACTTGGCCCATAAGCACAGAAATCTCAAGTACAGAGAATCCCACATACCATAAAAAGGCCGTGTGTGTGTGTGTGTGTGTGTGTGTGTGTGTGTCTGTGTCTGTGTGTATGTGTAGTGTGCCAGGATGGAACCCAAGGTCTCATACATGTGAAACGTGCTCTACCCCTGAGTTACGTCTCCAGTCCCTACATTTTTTTTTTTATTTAACCATAAAAAGATGTAGAAACCACTCAACTTCCAGCCATACAAGAACAGCAATGGGTGAAAGGGTCAGCAGCTGTGGCCTGCTGCCTCGGGGACAGGGTATGTATGGTCATACCTACCACTGCAGACAGGGCACCACTGCTGCCTCTGGGGAGGGTTCTGGGCAGAAGAGAAGTGGATCTTCACAGCTATTGTACCACGTGTAAATGGAAAAGTGTTCTTTAAAATTTAGTGAAGAGAGAAAACGGGGGCTGGAGCGATAGTACAGCGGGTAGGGTGTTTGCCTTGCACACATCCGACCTGAGCGACCTGGGTTCGATTCCTCTGCCCCTCTCGGAGAGCCCTGCAAGCTATTGAGAGTATCCTGCCCGCACAGCAAAGTCTGGCAAGCTACCCGTGGTGTATTCGATATGCCAAAAACAGTAACAAGTCTCACAATGGAGATGTTACTGGGTCCACTCAAGCAAATCGATGAACAACGGGAGGACAGTGCAATGCTACGGCGTTTATGGGGTTACAAGTCCAAGTTCATTCACAGTAAAAGTCACGAAGAAAGAACCCGACTCTCTTCCTCACTTGATGGTATCCACCAGGTAAATTACTGTACCTCTCTGAAGTCAGCACATTGGGGAGGGCAGTACTAACCTCACAGCATGCTGCTGGGACTCCAAGGGTTAATTCTTATGCAGTGTGCCAGGCAGAGGTGCTGGCAATTATAAGCTTTCTTGTGAAGTCATTGGAGGGGAAAAGCCCTTCTGGGAGGGAAGTCCTGCAGAGTGGGGGTGGGTGGGGGTGGGGGGGGTGGCACAGAGACTCATCCCCAGCCACATAATAGCCGCCTTGTGACAGGAGGAAGTGGATTTGCATTTACAGCCGCATTCCTCAGAGCTGCATCCTGGAGCCACGTCTACACATCCTGTTCAACGGAGAAAGTGGCCAGTCCCCCCCAGTTCCAGATCTGTCCCCATGGTCATGCTGGGTGGGATGCAAGGTCACAGCCCTAGGAACATCACTCAGGGTCCACTGGGAAAACAGGTATTGTGTGAACGGGCATGTAGGCAGACCCCCTTGCGCTGCACCTGGGAGGAGAGACAGGTACACACCTGGTTTCTTTAAAATAATGGGCGGGGCCGCAGGAAGTTCTGTAGCGTGTTTCCACCCACAGCTTGTATTTGTTTATTCATTCAACCAGTATTTACTGAGCCTGAGGGGTCGGGCACTTGGCCTTAGAGGAGAGCCTTGTTTCAGCTGCTGCCTTCTGATCCTGAGATCTGTCCCAAAGCAGTCTAGAGACTCCTGTCCTTTTCTGGGTCTTTAGTGCCCAGCACAGGCTGTGGCATGAAGGAGGAAGCTCACCAGCACTTGCTGGGTCATTATCCAGCACGGGAAGTAGTTGGGTCTGGGCCTGCCTGGTATCTCTAACCCAACTATGGGGCACTGTCGCCCATTTTTCTTTGGGACAATCGCTCTTCCTGGATTCCTAGGGTGGGATTGGGGGGGGTGCAGCCAATCACAGGGCCCCACCCAACCCTTTGAGTCAAGCCTGGCCAATCAATGGCTCTCGCTTAGGAATCTGAATTTCAAAGTGCTGATAAAAACTGGCATAATCACAGCTCTGCAACCAAACTACCGGCAGCTAATATTTAGCTAGCCACTGAGAGCACTAGGCACTGCTCTGCACACGTGTCTGCAGGAGGATCGACTTGCGGAACCCTCACAGCCACCATCCTGCCTCTGCCGGACTCACAGCTGGCACCCGGAGGGGGGGGGGGGCAGAAAGACTGGAAACGAATGACTAAGCCTGAGGCTGGGCGCTTGTCCAAGTGGCCAAAACAGTCACCGCTTTTGCTACTGTGGGACCCTGCTTCTATTCTTACTTTGCAAGCTCAAGCTGGCTTCTTTTTTATTTCTCTTTTGGGGGTGTCAGGGACGGGACCCAGGGCTTCATATATTAGAGTGTGCTCGGCGCTAAGCTGGTTTCTTTTGTGGGCAACCCAACCTAGCAGATAAACCAGATGCTTCCCAGGTGTCATACTAGCTGCCAGCCATGGTACCGGGCAAGAACGGCTTATAAACATTTCAGGAGGCAGAGCTGGGGGCCAGGTCATTTGGGAGCAGCCAACATCTGCAGGGGCGACCACCTTTCTGAGCAGGAGGGAGAACCAAGGAGAAATGCTTGGAGAAGAGGGGGTCCCTCCCCAAGGTTGCTGCTGTCACTCTGGGTGGAGAACCACTAGTTACTGAATGGATCCTCTGTTCTTGGGGACATTCAGCAGGCTTGACACTCCCCCACCCCCCGCCATCACCACCGCAACCCCTGCCACCTCAGTGCCCCCACCCTCCTTCCCCTACATTGTGCAGCCAAACCACCGCACACGTTTCTGGGTTGCGTCCCTGACCCACACCCCGGGTCCCCACTCTGGCAGCCTGTCAAGCACTTGGCAAAGCTGAATTCTGGCCCGAGGCTGAGTGCTTTGATTTTCTATGAGCCGTTTAAAGTCCCACAATATTACAAGATTTAATGACTTATGAACACCCAAGGAGCCCTTGCCACATGCCGGGAGCTGCTCTAAAGGTTTTACATGGCTCCGCTGGCCACCGCAGCCGCTTACATCTCACAGAGCAGGGACCCGAACCATCCCTGCCTCATGGCTTGCTAGTAGGTGGAGGGGCCTTGGCTCCAAGGGCACCTCCCAGTACCCTCAGGGGCTGGGGTGGGTGCTGGGGCTTTCCATTGAATCCAGAAGGGTCTGCGTCCCTCGGGCACAATGCTGGCTCTCTTGTCACCCCCCAGCTTTGGGTTTCCGCACACATGACCATTTTGCCCCTGCAGCAGGGCCTGGGACCACACCTCCACATGCTTCCAAGCACCCTGTATTTTTCCTTTATGGCACGTACAGTGGCAGCAGTCAGATGCGCTGATGGCTAGCGGCTCCAGCCTTCCTTCCAGCTCCAGGAGGACAGGGCCTGGTCGGGTGCCGGCCCCAGTCTGGTACCATGGCTATCTGCCGAGTAACAAACCAAAAGACCGAGACGCAGGCCTAAGGTTGTGGCTCAGTCACAGAGGCTCTGCTTTGCGGGCAACCTGTAAGGTCTCAAGTTTGATCCCTGGAACCGCCCCACATTGCTAAGTGATATCCTGGCACTCCTCCTGGCACCATCAAGTCCTGACAAGCACCACAACCAAAGGGTGCAAGTAACACAACCAGGTGTATGGCCCCAATCACCATAACCATACCACCACTGCGAAAAAGAGAAAGGGAGGGGGAGAAAGCATAATTATTAGGAAGGGGGGAAAACAACACGAGACAGTGCAACACTGGCTCTAAAAAAGGGAAACCAGGATGAAGGAAAGGCCTAGAAACTTGAGAGACCAAAAGATGAACAGTCTTTGAACAGGGTGCTGGGGGACAGGTGGGGGGCTATTCACTGGGTGCAAGAGGAGCTGATGGGGGTCTAATGGTACCATGGAGGAATTCCAATGTCAGCAATCAAAACCAGCACCCCGCCACCTGGAACTTCTGGCTCTTTACTCCTGTTTTCCACCACACCACAGAAAGGAAAACTAAAAGTGCAGCCCATGGCAGATGGCAGGCCCTCAGCGTCCACGGGCTGCCTCTTCCATGAAGAAACATGTGTGTGTGCGGGGGGGGGGGGGGGGGGGGGGGGCAGAGCCCCCTGGCCCCTTGCATTGGGCTGATGGGAAGGAATGCAGCAGAACCAACCTCCAGGCTGCTGGGGAAGGAGCTTGCCCACGAGCACCGCAGGGCACAGGAAGTGCTCCAGGAGGACTCGGTGGTGCTATGGCCAACATCAGCAGCATCAGCCCAAAGGTCCTATGTGTCCTGCTCCATCCCACCCGACACCCATGCTGCCTGCTCTCTCCGCCACCGACCTTGGATTCCACGACAAGATAAAGCCAAGCAAACAGATGAGTCTCGGGTTATCCAAGGCGAGTCCTGACACTTCACATCAAGCACTCCAGTCTCACGTCACAGGCTGCTGCTCCAGTTCCCAGCTGCACACCCAGTGGCCCCAGGAAGAGGCGCAGAGAAGGTGCGCGTCAAATGTTTACCTCACACATACTCAGCTGGGCGCCGAACCTCCTCACAACTCCCCCCAATACTTTCAACGGAACAGATGTCCAGACTCCACTCGGGGAGCTCTGGTGTGAACGGGAGCCGGGAGCCAAGCATATGCTTAGTACCTCCGGCAGGCGCAGCTCCTCACACGAGTGGCATTTGAGAGTTCCAAGGCACACATTTCCTCTGGAAGCTCTGCTCAGGGGCTATCCCTGGCTTCGTGCTAAGGGACTGCTCCTGGAGGTCCTTCGGGGACCATATGGGGTACCAGGAATCAAACAGGTTGTACTGATACAAGGCAAGCACCTTGTAACCCTTTTGGACTATCTCTCTGGCCCTCTAGTGCTTAGCTTGTTAGCTTTTTTTCTTTTAAACCGAACATTTTTCATACAACATGACCTCAAAGGCAAACCAACAACGTTGGCAGGTGTTATCTGCACACGGTTCCTGCACCTGTGGGAGAAACTGGCTGTGCAGGGTCATGTAACACTGACTTCCTCTTCCCAGATAGATTCTCCTTTTGAATTCTGACATTTCAGTCAGGCACAGGCTGACCTGAATGAAGACTACACTTCCCAGCTTCCCTTGCAGTCAGGTATGGCTGTGTAAGCTCTGACCAGTGCGACAGGATCATGATTTTTACTCCATTCCGTTTCTGTGTATGGAGGGGGGTATGTGTTGGGTGGGGAGTAGTGGGGGGGGGGCTGTGGGGAAGATGGACAGCTTCTTTAGTTTTACTTACCTCTAACTGAAAATCATAATTCCCTTCAGTTTATGAACACAGGCAAACTGTGGTTTCTGCAGCTGCCATGAACGTCACATAGGAACTGCAGGGCTACTTGTTTTTAAAATCACATCGCTGTTCTTATAGACATGGATGCCCATAACTATGCAGCTGCTCTTGCAACAGATAACTATGCAGTTACCAAGCCTGTCACTGGATTTGGCTGTACCACAATATCACAAATCTGCTTCCCATTTTTAATAGCACTGGTTCATTTTGCAAGCCCACAAGTTTTATAATGTGAAACAAGACTCTGAGAAGTAGATGCGAGAAGGTCCAAGAAATACCAATGTGTAAAGCCTCCACCTTGCTTTACAGAATGTGTAATGCAGGTGCCACAAACCTTGGCAGAGTGACATCCAAAAGAGAGGAAAGCAGTTCATGACAAGCCGGCACCCAGAGCAGTTATCACTCATGATGGTAACTAGGTGGGAACAACCCAAGGGTCATCAACTGCCATGTGGATAAGGCCATGGAAAAGACACATGCCAGACTGGTTTCTCAGTCATAGAAGGAAAGAATGCTGCATTCTACAACATGGACATATGCTAAGATGGCAGACATAAAAAGCCACATGTGACATCACTCACTGACTACAAACTGTCCAGAACAAGCAAATCCATAGAGAGAGAGTAGACTAGTGGTTACCAGGGGAAGTACGGGTGGGAATTAAATGAGTTCAGAATGTCTTTGGCAGGGTAGGGGTGATAAAAATGTTCTGCAAGAAGGGACTGGAGAGATAGTACAGCGGGTAGGATACTTGCCTTGCACGCAGCAGACCCAGGTTCAATTCCCAGCATCCATATGTTTCTCTAAGCCCCACCAGAAGTTATTCCTGAGTGCTGAGCCAGGATTAAGCCCTGAGTGTGTGTGCACACACATACATTATATAAGCATGCATGCATGCACATGCATGTGCACACACAAACACATACACTAATGTGTATGTGTTCTAGAAGCAAGGAAACAGTGACAATGGCTGCACTGTATGAACACCCTAAAAACCATACAGAACCATACTTAGAGTCATCCATACTCCTTTATTCTGCACTTTTTTCCCTTTACTGTTTTTTTGGGGATGCTGGGCTTGCACCCAGAGCCTCTCACATACAAGGGAATAGCACTACCACTGAGTGACATCCCTGGCACCCCTCTACTCTGGCTGCGTTATGTGAATTACAGCTCAAAAACCAAACATAAGGAGACTGGAGAGACAGGACAGAGAGTATGACACTTGCCTGGTACACAACTCACCTGGACTCGATCCCCAACACCCCATATGGTCTTGAGTCCCATCAGAAGTGATCCTTGAGCTCAGAGCCAGAAATAAGTCCTGAGCACTGCCAGGTGTGGCTGACCCCCCCCCATTGCCAACCCCCCCCCCCAAAACCCCATAAAAATAATAGGTCCTGCTCAAAGAAGAGGAGGGGCGCCCTCTCCCTGTGCACCTCCATTCCTCGAAATGCCATACACACATGCTGGGGGACAGGAAGACGAGGGAGTCCCTGGGCTACTCCTCTCCGGCAGTTCCATGCCCAAGAGCAGCCAGATCTCAACCCAACTGCCCCCACAGCTCACGGCTGGCACCGAGCATCAACCAGGCCTTCATGCAATATACCCCACATCCTCAAGCCCTCCTGCACTCTCACCTCTACTGTCACCCCAGTTTGCTGACCCCTTCACTATGGATTTAGGAGCAAAGAGAGGGACTCAGAAAAGGCCACCAATAGGGAGAGAATGCAGCAACCAGGGGTGGGGGTGGTTCGACAGTGTGGGGCAGGCCTTGGAGGAACTAGAGTAAGCAAGCTTGATCTCACTTCCCTGGCCTCCTTCAACACAAGATGACAAACAGGCTAATGAAAAAATGCGTGTTAATCTTCACCCTCTAGTTAACACCGAGAAGTTTTTATTGTGGTGAGATGCACCATCTCAGCCGGCCTGAGACTCCAAAGCAAGGTCATTTTGGGCCCTACAATACTAATCAGGTCCATTAAAATGCTCCAGAGTACACTCTACTTCATCCACCGGCGACACTTTCACTGGCCACTTCTGGGCCGTGTTCCTTAGACCTCCAGCCAGCCACTGGTCACTGCTCAGTGGCTCGCTGGCCAGACTTTGAAATGAACAGACCATTCCACGTCAACTACCTTCACTGAATAGAGCCGCACTTACTGCCAGCACCTAAGATGAACCAGGAATGCAATGGGAGGGGAAAAAAACAGGCCCGGGCTTGATCTCCTGGGATTCACAGCCCAGTGGGGAAGATAGACATTAAACATGTGAAGGCAAACAGAACGTGTAATTAAAATATTATGGTAACTGCTCTGAAGGCTTGCCAGGCGAGACTCGCAGGGGGCCACGCTTACATTCGGGAGGGCCCCCTGGAAGACCAGACAAAATTTTTGCTGCAGTCTGAGCTGGGATCAGGAGATTCAGTGAAGTCTTATAGGGGGAAAAGCAGCTCATGGAAAGAGAAGTGGGAGGATGATGCTGGGCCTGTTTCAGAGATGGAATGAAAGCCTGGCTGGTGCGGGGGAACGAGCTGGCGGAATGGACAGGAGGCCCCCACCACCCCCGGTGGCCACATCTGGGTGTCAGCTCAGCACAGAGGAGAGCACACTGTAGCTGACAGCGGAGAGGTGCTCCCCCTAGGTGCCCACTGTCTCTTTCCCCACCAAACACCTGCTCCTGGACCCACCTTCGAGGAAGCAGTGGGAGTCCAGGCCTAACTCAGCCTCAAGGCGCCCTGGTCATCAGAGGCTAACACGTGCACAATGGGCCTATGCTGGCCCATAGGGGGGTTTCTGAACGTTCGGCCAAAGTTCCCACAGCATAAGTTAGGGGCTCTGCTCCTTTCCCACTGGACCTGAGCCTAAACATCTGGAACAACAGTTTTTGTGGTCATCTTAGAACTCTCTGAGAATTTGGAACTAGAACTGTGATAGATAAACAAACTTATTTGGTCTTTGACCCTGGTTGCAGACAGAGTTTCTATAAGCCCTAGAACTTCCAGAATTACACTAGTGATAAAAACCTGTCACGCTATTCACAACCACCCACTTTCAACCATCTCCTAATTTTTGGTTTTGTTTGGGAGCCACACCCAGTGGTGCGCAGGGTTTACACCTGGCTTTATACTCAAGGATCATTCCTGGTGATCCTTGGTGGGGCTCAAGGGACTCATATGGGGTGCTGGGGATCAAACGCAGGTTGGCAGCTATACAAGGCAAACACTCTACCCACTGCATTACTGCTTCCAGCCCCCAGCCCCTGATTTTGAGGTAATAATGGAACTCGGGGCCGAGAGTCCCCAGGTTTCTTGGAAAAGGAGTTGGTCACCAGAAGGAGCAAGGCGAGAGACCAGGGATGCAACAGGACCCAGTCCTGTGTTCTGGAGGGGACAAGGGTAAAATCACATCAATCATGCCCACATGCCCAAATCTCCATGGGACACCCTCAAGAGCACGTCTGGAGAGCTTCCACCTTATCCCAACACCACCTACATCTCTTCCACATGTCTGTTTCTGAGGGAGCCTTTATCATCAATGGGTAAATGCAAGTAAAGCATCTCCCTGAGTTCTAAGAGTCATTCTAGCAGATTCCCTAGCACTCTGGTGGGGCGGGGCGGGGCGGGGCAGGGCGGGGATGGGGGGGTGGTACTGGAACCCCAACTGAGTGGGAGGTTGGTGAGAAGTGGTAACCTGGGATGTGTCTCCCTTGTAAGAATTAGCACCCTGAGGCCCTAGTGGCGGGGAAATATTAGCCATCCACCCCCAGTTCATGTACTGAAGTTTGACCCTTCAGTGCCTCAGAATGGGGGGTACGAGTGGAGAAAGGTGTGGGTGGGATTCATTCTGTGGGACACCAAAGATACCGGCAAACCCCCAGCAGTCGGGGACAGGGTTGGAGATAGGCATATCCCTGCCCAGCCTGACCCCAGCGCCCAGGCCTTCAGGCCCCTCTCACAACGCATTTCTGCAAATCTCCTCCATGTTCCCTTTCCCCCGATCATTTGGTTTCCTGCACCAAATATCACCACCACCTCCCGCCGCTCCCCGGGTGAAAGAACGGGTGGTCTATGCAGAGAGGCCTGTTTCTAACCTTGGCCTTGTGGAAAATGCTCTGCACCAGGCGTTCTGCCCCAGGCCTACAGGGGTCCTGAACCCACGCTCCTGGGGGAGAGGAGGAAGTGGGAGAGCGGCAGAGGCATGGGCCCAGGAGGCAGCAATGGAGCATGGAGCCCCACAGGTCCTGAGCAGGAGAAAACGCTAGACAGAAGGTTGGAGACACTCAGCGTCCCTTCCCCGCCCCAGATGGCTAGCACCACGCACTCCTCAAGTCTCTCCCCCAGCAGCCTAGAGAACAGCATCAGCCCCAGATGGATGGACAGAGGGAGGCGGGCCTCTGGGAGGAGGCAGCCGGGAAACCAAGAACCAGCCTGAGTCCATCCAGAGCTGGAACCCTCGACCCCCGACTCAAGCTGAGTTCCCAGGAGCCAAGGTTGCCCTCCTCTCAAGGGGCAGAGGGAGCGCTGTCCAAACCTGCCCTTGGCCTCAGGAGCCAGTCGGAGCAAAGCTGAGCCTGTGCAGGCGGCACCTGTGGCCAGCTAAGCAGGGCAGGCACGCAAGCTTCCTGCAACACTGGTTCTTCCTTGGGAGAAACACTTCTTCAGGCAGAGCAGGGCTCCTGCACCAAGGCTGCAGTGAGCCAAGCCAAGCGCACTGAAAATCAATTAGCACCTCTTTGGGGGAGGAGGATGGGGGACAGCAAGGCGGAGGAGCACACAGCAGGGAAGTGGGGGAAACTCTGCGTCTAGACCAAATGCTACGAGCAGAGGGGGTGGAAAGCTGGCCTGCACACAGCCCGCTGTGCAAAATCAGGTGTCAAATCACAGCTAGCCACTTCTGATGTGCTCAGTTCCCCAGAGGGGCCACACACACACAGATCAGCATTGCAGCAGGTGCTTCTGGAGGGCAAGGCGGGGACAGGCAGACACACTGAGGAGTGCTGGTCCCTGACTCGTGCATAGGGACACTGGGACACCACCCAGCATACTCTGACGCATGGGCAATCTCCTGGATGTGGGGAGACATAGTCTGGTGTCGCCCTCGGCTTCTGTGGCACAGCCACAAAGGAAAAAGGTCCTGGTGGCAGAGAAGGCCCAGCGGGCTGAGCGCGTGCTCTGCATGGCAGAGGTCCCGGTTCAGTTCCCGGTTCAATTCTCACATGGAGCCCTGAGCACCACTACAGTGGCGACCCTGAGCACAAAGCTAGGCGTAGTCCCCAAACACCACCAGGTCTGCACACCTCCACTCAAAGAAAGAACATGAACCTAAAGATCTCAACAAAAATCGCCAGAACTTTAAGAGCAGGAAAACCATCACCACTTGCAGGGTCAGAGATGTGGCATGTGCGAGATGATGTGTCCTCAAGCATTGCTGCAAGTGATCCCCCAAAAGCACAATCGCTATGGGAAATATATATATATATACCCAAAATTAATTACTTGGGTTTAAAGGTTTATATGAAACACTTTTACAAGAACACATGAGATTTTATACAAAATATGCACTAAGGGGCTGGAGTGATAGTACAGTGGGTAGGGCCTTGAGCGTCTTACCCGGGTTCAATCCCAGGCATCCTATATGGTCCCCCGAGCACCGCCAGGAGTAATTCCTGAGTGCAGAGGCAGGAGCACCAGAGTCCTGAGCACCCAGTGACCTCCCCCCCCAAAAAAAGCACTAAATGATTCCCAGAATTGATCATATGTCAAGGGGAAAAAATCCTGGGCTGGGAAGAGAGTTCAGAGGGCCAGGGTGGTTCAGGACATTAGGAAGTACCTGGGCAAGCAGGAGGTCGTGGGCTTAAGGCCCCAGGGTCACATGTGCATCCAGGCTGTCTGAGTTGCCTGGGGTCCCTGATGAAGAAAATCAATAAACAAGATGCTCCTTTAGGTTTGAGACCTCAGCTTCAGGCTGTGTTGTCTCCCAGGTAAGAGTGCATGTGGCTGAGGTTGAGAACCACTAAGTTAGGTTTCTCTTTTATCATTTTCCAAAATTTCCCACTGGTGATCCCTAAGAGCAGGGTATCTAGATCCTGTCAGCACTATTTGTGCAGAGGGAAGACCCAGGATCAGAACTCCACTGAAAGTGCAGAAACTGTACCAAGTCATCTTCCTAGGAATTTTACTTTTTCAAAGTTCTCCAAGTCTATCTGATTATAGTACAAAATGAACATTGTTTGTATTGCAATAATGGTACTGTAGTTATGTTTTCAAAACAAGGTCTTACTTCTCCATTTACAATTACTACTGAAATATTTCTGGGTCAAAGAACTTGCTCCAAAAGAATGGGTTGGTGAGCAGATGAAGTCAGAATATAAATGAGACAAGACTAGTTATGACTAGAAAATGCATGCTCAATTTCACTATGCTTGCAATTGTTCACATTGTGAAAAAAATGGGGGGGGGGAAATGTTTGTGCATTAGAATATGGAGATCAGAATGTGCAGCCAGGGCAAAGTCATCTGAAGTGTGTAAATCCTATAGTTATTCCTTAGGCTAACTAGGAAATCAGAAGTCAACACTGCCAACCTGGGGCTGGAGTTTATAGCACAGCTGGCAGGGTACTTGCCATGCACATGGACAACCCAGCACCCCATATGGTCTCTCAAGCCTGCCAGGAGTGACCCCTGAGCACTGCCAGGTGTCCCACCCTCCAAAACCAAACAAAAACCAGAAAACAAAACCTGCCAACACAGCCATACCTTAAGAATGACAAGAAGAGTTCTAAAAATCCTTTCTCCCCAAATCCAACACTATCCAATACCACACTTTGAGTCCTTTCTCCCCAAATCCAACACTATCCAACACCACACTTTAAGTCCCAAAAATTAACTACAGAAAGGTTGCTGGAAGAGGAGGCGGTATGTGAAGCGTTTCTCTCAGGTCATTTCCATCCTGAGCCTTGGCCAGTCCTTCACATCTCACCTCCCCAACCCCCACCCCAACCACCCACTGCTGTCTCTCCACAAAGCAGAATCAAGCTGTGAATGGAAAAACCTCACATTTAGGCACTGTGGAAATAGCTGCGATCTCAGCCACAAACATATGGGGAAGATCATGCAAGTTGTGCCATGGCTGCAATCTGGTAAGAGCTGACAACCGACCTGTAAGCAGACCAGCCAGAAATGCAACCAGATCCAGAGAAGGTGTCAGCCTACCGGGTCCTGGTAAGCTCCTACATATCCCAGGCCGGCCTCGACGAACATGCATATATACCAGGCAGCATGCAAGCTTCGGAGAGGACAGACCCTGGATGCCTGTACATCCCTGGGTGACACCAAGCCACGAGAGTGTGCAAAGACGTGGATGGTGAAGGGTGAACTCAGACATGCAAAAACTACTCAAAACTCCTGAAACACAGCCCCCACACCCCACTACTCCAATCCACATACAGATTCAGAGCAAACAGCAGAGGCCTTATTGTTCATGGTTTTTCAGCACAGCCTCTGTGTCAAGACAGGGGTCAGAGCAATAGTACAGCGGGTAGGGTACTTGCCTTGCACGCAACTGACCTGGGTTTGATCCCTGGCACCTACATGGTTCCCTAAGCCTGCCAAGAGTGATTCCTGAGTATAGATCCAGAAGTAACCCCTGAGCACCGCTGGATGTGTCCCCCTGCCAATAATAATAACAAAAACAATGCATTAAAAATAAACAAAACCCCAACTTTTTCAATTTTTCCTTTTCCTACTGAGCCAACATTCGTTTCTAAGACTATGTTTTATACGTATAACTTCACATCACTTAAAAAAAATAAAAAATTTTACAAGAGAAATTATCCAGTTGAAAATTACAATAATTGGGCTGGAATGATGGTACAGTGGGTAGGGTGTTTGCCTTGCACATGGCTGACCCAGGTTTGATCCCTGATACCCCATGCAGTCCCCTGAGCACCACCAGGAGTAATTCCTGAGTAGAGAATTAGAAGTAACCACTAAGCATCGCCAGGTGTGACCCAAAAAGCCAAGGGGAGAAAAAAAGAGAAAATTACAATAATAATTAGAAGGGCCCATGAGATTTAAGATGGTAGAAGAAATAATCAGTGAGGTTAAATGCAGATCAAAGAAATTACCCATTCTGAAAAGAGAAAAAATAAAGACAAGATCTCAGAGACAGGTGGAATACCATTTGAACATCAGCGTAAGAATAAGACAAGTTCCTGAAGGAGACAAGAAAGACAATGGAAAAATCGGAGTAAATAATGCCCCCCAAATCCAAGATTTATAGAAACATTAGTTTTCATGCCCATGAAGTCAAACAAACCCCATGTACAACAAATAATGAACTCCACACCTAAGCAAAACATATCGTGGAGAAGACATACAGAGAGAAATTACTTAAAAGGAGAGGATGAGGGGCTGGAGCAATAGCACAGTGGGCAGGGCGTTTGCCTTGCACTCGACCGACCCAGGTTTGATTCCAACATCCCATATTGTCCCCTGAGCACTGCCAAGAGTAATTCCTGAGTGCAGAGCCAGGAGTAATCCCTGTGTATCGCCAGGTGTGACCCCTCCCCCCCAAAATAAAAACGTAAAAGAGAGAATTATTTAAAGAAAAGAGGGATCATGAATGAGTAACCAAAGCTCACAGCCCATCAAAAGCAACGAAGACACCAAAAGCAACGAAGGCATTGGCACAAAATATTAAAAACGCTAAAAGAGGGGCTGGAGAGACAGCCAGGGGGAGGGTGTTTTCCTTGCACACTGCAGACCTGGGTTGAATCCAAAACTAAAAACAAAAAAAGAAAAATAAAAAAGAAAGAAAAGAAAAAAAAACAAGAATTCTATATGCAGCAAAACTATCTTTCAAGAAATCAAAGGGCTATGTTTGTGCTTTGCACACTGGAGGCCCAGGTTAGATCCCTGGTACCACATGGTCCCCAGAGCACCATAGGGAGCAATCCCCCAACTCCCAAGCCAGAAGAGCCCCCAAGCACTTCCAGTTACGGCCCTCCCAAAAAACAGAAAATCAAGGTGAGACAGTCCCAGATAAAGACTAAAAGAATTCACTGCTACCAGATTTGATTTACAGAAACTATCATAGAAAGTTCTTTAGACTAAAAGGAAAGGACACTATAATTCCAATTAAAAAGAAATAAAACACACCAAAAAAAGGACATATACAAGAATATGTATTGTGTATTTGTTCTTGGCTGATTCAAAAGCTATATAATTTATTTTTTTCAGGGTGGGGTGCTTCCAGGACACGCTCAGGAGGCCTGGAAGCCCCAACAGTGATTCTCAGCTAAGCAGACTGTCAGCTGAGCACAAGAGTCGGAGAAAGCGTCTTGCTTGAACTCTGTGTTATCAGGGGTACCTGACACCCCAGCAGAACTTGAGCACCTCCAGGGCCACAGCTAGTGATGCTGGGAGACCATGTGGTGCTGGAAATCCAGCCCAAATCTCACAGTACCCAAAGCTAGAAAAGTTCGTAATTATAAAACTGTACTGCGAAGGGCTGGAGCAATAGTAGAGTAGATAGGGTGTTTGCCTTGCACACAGTTGACCTGGGTTTGATTCTTGGCATCCCATATGGTACCCAAAGCCTGCCAGGTGTGATACCTGAGCATAGAGCCAGGAGTTAGCTTTTGGGTGTAGCCTCAAAATTGAAAAACTAAATAAATAAAACAGTACCATGAGACTTGTAACACATAAATATGACAATAGCAACATTAAAGGGGGAGGAGGAAACAGAGCTACTTTAGAGTTTCTATACTTAATCAGAACTAAATTTTAGTATAATCTGATGTAGACTGTGATAAATTAAGATGCATGTTAATCCCAAGAGACCCACTAAGAAAATAACAAGAGTAGAACCAGAAAGATATTACAGAAGATAAGGATCTTGCCTTGCACGTGACCAACCTGGGTTTGATGCCTGGTACCCCATATGGCCCCCTGGGTCCCACTAGAAGTGATATCTGAGCACAGAGTCAGGCAGGAGCAAGTCTGAGCATTGCCAGGTGTGCACAAAAAAAGAAAATAATAATAACAAAATAAACAGAAATACCAAATAACAAAAATTAAAAAACCAAAATTATGTGCTTATCAGAAAGAAGGGAGTAAAGAAAGAATGGAGGGAAAAGGAGACAGAAGAATAAAGAAAAATAATAAAATGGTCAATATTAATTCAAATAGCAATACCAATACAAATACAACAACCATGAATGGGTGAAATTCATTTCTATAAATGTACGATTCAATAGCGTTTTGTATATTCAGAGAGCTGTGCAACCATCACCACAAATTAGGTAGAAATAAAAACATTATGTCCACACAAAGAAATGTACAAGAATGTTCATAACAGCATTACTCATAACAGCCCAACACTGGAAACAATCCAAGTCCCCAACAACTGGTAAGTGGATAAACAAAAAGTGGTATACCCATACAAAGAACATTATTCAGCAACTAAAAAAGCATGAACCATGATACATGCCACAACATGGAGAACCTCAAAAACAATATGTTAAGTGACAAAAGCCAGGTGCAAAGAAAATTGTATCTCAGGCATGGGGTTTAAAAACTGCTTATCATTTAGAAATAAATGACTCACAGGAAGTGACAAATCAAAACCTGTAGGGCATCTGGGGAGGGAATTGGTGGAAAGGCGGAGCATCAGAGAGAAGCAGCGACGTCATGTACAATTTTACTCTCTTCAGTGCATGTCAGAGCCAAATAATAAAATAATGTTGGTGATGGGGGCTAGGGCAACAGTATAGTGGGTAGGGCATTTGCCTTGCAGGCGGCCGACCCAGATTCCAACCCTGGTATCCCATATGGTCCCCTGACCACTACCAGGAGTAATTTCTGAGTGCAGAGCCAGGAGTGTCCCCTAAGCATCACTGGGTGTGGCCCAAAAACCAAAATAAGGTTAGAGTCAATGAAGGTACCAACATACCTCTGACAGTGTCAAAGCTTGACAGTCATCAAGTTTTAGGGTACCCTAATTTATCTGACCTACCATTTCCTTTGGGCTGGAGCGATAGCACAGCGGTAGGGCGTTTGCCTTACAAGCGGCCAACATGGCTGACCCGAGTTCGATTCCTCCGCCCCTCTCCGAGAGCCTGGCAAGCTACCGAGAGTATCTCGCCTGCACAGCAGAGCCTGGCAAGCTACCCGTGACATATTCAATATGACAAACACAGTAACAACAAGTCTCATGATGGAGACGTTACTGGGTCTGCTCGAACAAATCGATGAACAACGGGAGGACCGTGACCGTGACCGTGACCATTTCATTTAAATAAAAATCACTTCGTGCGACTCCCCAGAAATTTATCTTCTTTCATAAAGTAGCCCCCAAAGGCACCAAAGGCTACTACAGACTCCCCTGCCCCCATCATTTCAGCAGCCCCAGATGGAAACGCTGCTCTGAAGTGAACCCTTCCGTACATGAGCATCAAACCAGGTCCCAAGAAGTTCACTAGTACAAACACTCCATTATAATAGGGTTTTTAGCAAGTAGGGAGGTTAGAACTGAGGCCAACACCTTGTCCGCCAAGCTCACCAATTCCCACTGCAATTTGCAGAATCCAAGTAATAATCACTCTCCTATCATGAAAGTCAACCTTAACAAATGGCACAGATTTCCTCAATGTGACAGAATGCTAACTGCTTCCCACAGCTTATCTAATTTAAACCTCATGAAAACTGTGGTAGACAACAGTGCCACCACATTAGCTCAGATTCATCTTTCAGGCACGGAAAGTAGGACAGTTTCTCATGCCTGGAAGTTAGTTATCGCCTTAAGATTCACTTTGGCCAATGGATTCTCAACCAAGGCAGTAGGGGCCCATTCTATGTAGGATCATTTGAGAGAGGACGTAAATTTGTCGACCACCTCTTATTGCATGAGTGAAACTGTTTTCAGAGGATGGAACCCAGGACCCTGAATAAGGGTGACAGGACCGGACTGGCAACATCCCAGGAGAAATACTTAGGAAGAAGCAAATCTGTAGTTTTAAAACTTCTGAAAGATTAGAGCTGTTACAGCAGCATCACAAGGACTATGGTTACTGCTCAGTACCGCTGGGCTTGTTCGCTTTATTAGGAGATTAACGCAGATAAAGATCTGCAGTAGGATTAGAATTCAGGTCTGTCTGATTCCAGGGCCATGGAAAGCTGTCAAGTCAGCTCTCCAATTCACTCAACAAACATTTTCTGGATGACTACTTTACTCCAGTCAGGCTGTAACACTCTCACCCAGTAATAACAACCAACATTTTTTAGTGAGGGCTTATTATGGGGCTGGTGCCACTGCAAAGAAAGGCTTCTAGGTGAGTTAACATTTTCACCTGGTAAAATGCCTCTTTGGTTTACCACCCAAACTTCAGAGTATTTATAATCCCTGATGTGGTTTCACTTACTTTTTGTATAGGAAAAAATGTACGATCTCAAAGCTCAGTATGACATTTCTTACAAAATAACGTGTGGGAAGTTTCAAGGTCACCTTTTCTTCAAGGTCACCCTTAAACGCAATCACCAGAGAGTCCAGTGTGCATACGAAGTGATCACTAAGTCTGTGAGGCTGAGATGATGTGGGCTAGAGGGGAGTTGCGTGTGAAGGCAGAGTGGAGCAGGTTGTCAGCTACAACAACTTGTAGCTAACAATTTGGAGATCAAGTGATGGTCTCGGGGCCAGAACCATAGTACAGCAGGTAGGGCATTTTGCCTTACATGAGGTTGACCGGGTTCGATTCCCAGCATCCCATCTGAGCACCACCAGGAGTAACCCCAGAACAATGCCAAGTGTGACCCAAAAAGCCAAAATAGATAAATAAAATAAAATAAAGTGATGGCCTCAGTATTTACCAGCCTCTCACCAGAGTCCGGCCAACAAGGATCTGTTCAGAGAGAGATGCACTACCGCCTGGCCCTTCAGAGCTGAGCCTCTCCATCCAGCTGGCCTGGGGCTGTGGGAGTGCCGGAGACCAGACTGGGCTCCCGATGGAAGGGGGAATTTGCAGAGTCAGGGAATGAGATGCTGGGCATGCAACCACCTCTGTAGCCGACCTGCCTCTGGACATCTGCTCCAAGAGGGCAAGTAACAAGCTTGGACACACTCATCCCAGGGGGTTATTTATTTATTTGTGGGAAATCCAAGCATTTTACTGGGGGTCTTCAGGGGAATATCGGAAATGGACATTCTCAGCTGGCCAGATCTCTGGGCCTTAGAACTGCAAAAAGTTCCTCTCTGGGGTTTATGGGCTCCAACAGCAAAAACATTAGGGGATTTTTTGTTTTTTGGGGGGTGGTATGTGTGTGTGAGGGGGAGTTTGAAGGGGTTGAACCCAGGGTCTCACACATGCGCAGCTTTGAAGATGGGCTGGAGAGACAGAATAGTCCTTACACACA
The DNA here is from genome assembly GCF_029834395.1 of Sorex fumeus. Lineage (NCBI taxonomy): Eukaryota > Metazoa > Chordata > Mammalia > Eulipotyphla > Soricidae > Sorex > Sorex fumeus. Next base: position 20,038,201 of record NW_026606179.1, read on the forward strand.
GTCACCGGGGTTCAATCCCCAGCATCTCATATGGTCCCTCCCAAGCACTATGAGGAATAATTCTTGAGTGCAGAGCCAAGAGTAACCCTTAAGCATTGCCGGGTGTGGTCCAAAAACAAAACAAAAAATAAAATTTTTAATTTTTTTTAAAAAAGTGCTTCCAAGAGAAGCAACACTCAGATCTTCAACTGCCACAAACTTCCAGCCCCCAAAATGACCTGGCCAATCAGCAGCCATCCCAGTTGTCCTCCCCCAAGGGACTGTCACAGTGTCCCAAGAGGCTCTGCCCAGGGGATATGTAAACCTCTTGGATGCCAATCACAGCAAACACGGAGATGTGGGTTTCAGGAAATAGTTTCTACTAAATAATAAAGCATGCTAAGCCTCCAGATTTGCCTGTTTTCCACTGGCTTACACATCTGTTAGACACAAATTTGGCTTTTAAAACAAGATATTCTGGTCTATGTCGATGTCCCCTAAATTCAGAGCCCTCAAAGCAGTAGATGTCTGTGGTCCTAATTTGTTTACATGAAATGTTTTAGAAGTTCACAAATTCTTCAAGCTCCACAATTCCCAAGGAAAGAATTATATGATTTCCTTCACATTCTGTGTTTTGTTAATAAGGTAGAGAAAACCTATTTTAGACCAACCATATTGTAAAGTATTTATTTCAATTACACTCATAAGTCATCTCATGTTACAAAATATGTACCCTTTCCTTTCTCCCACAAGTACAAGAAAGAATAAAATTACTATGAAATTGACCTAATTTTTAGCCATATCACAAGGAGGTAAGGGCATGGCAGAATTCTTTGGGAGGGAACACGGAAATATTTTAATATGATCCATCTAAATTTGAATAATCCTGGCCAATGCACGCCCTAATTCCGGGTGGCTGAGCTGAGGCTTAGTAGCTACACCAACTCAGCAGGAGGTACAAATACCAGAGGAAAAACCCACTTCGGAGAACAGCAAAGTCACCTGCGCCTGCAGTTAGCACCAAATAGTCAGTGTCCCCCTATTCCCCCCCATTAACCTCCAGGGGCCTGGAAAACTGCTGGACAGAAACTAAAAAGGAATTTTCTGGCCTGATGGGTCAACTCAAAAGACCCTCTTCCACCCAAGAATAAGGACTGTGTGGTCCTTCCTTCACCTCAAAATTAAGTGTAGTTGCACACACGGATACACACGTGAGGCCAGGTCAGAGGGAGCAATAACCTTCTAGAGCATTTCCCACAATTAGAGGCCCCTGGAGCAGGTACCTTTCCAAGTATACCTGGGTGGGATCTACACAGAAGTTTAAACTACACCACTCCTTCCCAAAGAGGGCGATGCCCCACCCCCACCCTGGGGGGCAATGGAAGGGCCCAGAAAGGTGGCAGGAGCCTTGAATGTCCTTGGGGCAAACTTTCTCTTTGTTTGAAAGAAGGTAGATTCCTCAGGGGTGCTAAGTGGTTGTTTTCTGCCTGAAAAGGGGGCAACAGGACAAAATAATTTGGGAATCTCTGCACTATGCCGATAAAACTCACAATTTAATCGACCTTCTCCTGACACACCAATTTAGAGTGAGACAGGCAGGGTGCAGGCAAGACAGGGAAGACTGTCCCAAAAACCATCCAGTGGGACCGAAGAGACAGTACATGGGTCACATACTTACCCTCCATGCAGCTCACCTGGGTTTGATCCCTGGCACCCCAGTTGATCACCCGAGCAACACCAGGAGTAATTCCTGAGTGCAGAGCCAGGAGTAACCTCTGAGCATCGTTGGGTGTGACCCAAAATCAAAAACCAAAGACCACCTAGATCCGAAGCTCAAGAATGTTCACTCAGTTCAGGATACTCTCCAAAGAGCGAAGAGTGGGCATTTACTTGTTTCTAAAAGTTCTTTCAAGAAAATGTGAAGAATACTGAAAAGTATACTGCAGAAAATAAAACAATCTATAGCCATCCTAGCTTTAAATTCAAAATTGTTCTTAGGAGCACTGATTTCTTGAATGAATATCTATCCCTTACAGCAAAAACATTTTGTTACATCTCCATCACACTATTCCCCAAACAGAAAAAAGATAAACAGCTTAGCCCTTTGTTTGTCAGTGCTGAGGATCAAATCCAGGACCTCATGCACAAAAAGCACAAGATTCCTCTCTGAATCATCTTCTGACTCTTCATCTAAGGCTGGTTTGCCTCCTCTCCTTTCCGTGGATGTGATCTTGTTTTTAGCCACTGCAATGGCCAGCGGGCAAAGTTTCCAAAGAACTGTGATATTCTCTCCATCACAGTATAATAATTAAAATCGGCCATGACGGGGATGCCATCTGCTCCCTAACCTATAAGATAAATGACTTTAAAAAATTGTTACCTAGTTCGGTTTTCAAGGGCAGGGCTTTGTATCTGATTCTCTTCACCCCTTTCACCCAAGAAAAGGACCATACACACACACACACACACACACACACACACACACACACACGTGAGGCCACATCCAGGGTTTAGTAAATACAATTGGATAATTGCATAATTGGAGGTCGTTTCCCATGGAAGGGTTGCCAGACACCCCCAGCCCCCAGCACAGGATCATTCGCTCCACTTGCCCTAACAGATGCCCCAAGAGGGAAGCCACAGAATCCCAGCTGTGGGCAAGGCTCCCCGGGTGATGCCTGTTCCTGGCCAAGTTTCAGAATCGTTGTCTGGGGAACGGGTCGGAGGAGCACAAATGTGCTTCCAGAGTGTCTGCCATTTGGAACTGTGTGCCCAGAGGCTGGGAACGAGAAGGGCGGCGTGGGGTCCCACCTGGGCAGAGGTCAGATGCTCTTACAGGGAAGAGGAGCAGAGTGGGAACAGAGTAGTCCCATGGCAGCCTTTCTGAGTGAGGCTCTGCAGGGGCGAACAGCACCATCATGGTCAGCAGCATCCGGGGGGAGGGGGGAGACAAGGCGAAGGGGAGAATCCAGCCCAGGCAGTGCCCCAGAATCTCAGGAAATCCTGCAGCCACCCCAAACCTCGGACAACTAGTGTCCATGATGGCAGTGTCCATGCAAGGCTCCAGAAGAAGGGACTCTCCTGAGGTAAACAGCAGGTGCTTTTTGTTCCCAAGTCCTGAGATCTGAATGATTGTCACTGTCACTGTCATCCCATTGATCTTTGATTTACTCGAGTGGGCGCCAGTAAGGCCTCTATTCCTCTCAGTCCTGATTTTTTAGCAGCCTCTTCTTACTCATCTTTTCCCAACGACTGGAGGGTCTTTCAGGGTCAGGGAAATGAGACCTATTGTCGTTACTGTATTTGGCATATCGAATATGCCACAGGGAGCTTAGTGTCACCTAAGTGTAAGTGGGGGGAGGGGAGGAGGCTGAGTAACAGTACATGGGTGGGCACACGCCTAGCATGCAGCTGCCCCAGGTTTGATCCCCGGCATCCCGTATGGTTCCCTGAGCTTCACCAGGAGTAACTCTTGAGTGTAGATTCAGGAGTAACCCCTGAGTACCACTGAGTATGGCTCCCAAGCAAACAAAAGAGTTAATGCTTGAACATCAGGTGTGTCCCGCCCACTGGCAAAAAAAAGAAAAGTAATTCCAGGTGTTTCACATAAAAACTGGAGTGATTAGTCTCCCTTTTTTTTTTGGGGGGGGGGGGGGTACACGTCCTACCTGCTGCACTGTCACACTAGCCCCTCACTCTCCCTTTAGAAGGGAAGAAATTGAGGACCAGAGAGGTGATGGGATGAATCCCGGATAACACAGAAAGAGGCTGAGTTCTTGAATCCAAGCCCTTTAGCCAAAGACTGTTTTGTGGGCACCAATCCTTGAGCCCAGAGGAGCAGAACAGAGGGGCTGAGAAGGGCCCCACCAGCTAAGGCCCAAGTCACTAGAAGAACGGCAGCCTCCAGACAGGCCTCGGGGATCTGACCAGCCAAGACCACCAGCGGCTTCCCCCACGCAGGAAGAAGAAACCAGCCTAGGGAGGGGTGAAGAAGAAGAGAGTCCAGGTCTAGGCTGACATAGCCCCCCTCCCTCAGAGCCCAGGAGGCATTTTGAAATCCCTTATACGCTGAGGGCCTAGCCCGGCCTCTGTTGTCAGCCCAAGGAACCTCAGCATCCTCAAAGATTTTCCAATTGTATCCTTCCTGACCCACTCTCTGCCAGTCTGTCTTGCCTACTGTGCCCCCTGGGCCCAGCTGGCTTCCAAAACTCACTCTCAAGAGCCTGCCCCATGGCCTTTGCGCTGCTGTGCCCAGAGCTGCCAGGACAGGTGCCGTGTGAACAGCGCTCTAAAGAGGCTTGCCCTCATTGCCTCTGCACAAAAGGAGCCGTGGTCACTCTCTAGCCTTTTCCTGGTGGTGCTTCCTGCCAGCCCACGCAACTGCCTAACAGAGCCTTATTGGTCCCTTTGGTGGCCACCTCATCTCTGGAATGTTCGCGCCCCACGTGCGGGGATTGTGGATGCCGTGTCATGGGAGCTCTGCAAATACCAGAGTAATGACATCTGCCCACATGCTCGGCGCACGTTTTCTGGAACCTTTGTCCCTGCCCTCAGAACTGGAGAAAAGGCAAGGGAAAGCAACAGTGATGGAGGCTGACCTGAGTGTTTACGAGGGGTCAGCCACAACTCGGAGCATTGTCCACGGAGGCCCTCACAGAAGCTGGGGCGGGAGGTGGGGTGGACAGAGAGACTACTCCAACTCTACAGAGAACAAGTCCAAGGCACAGACCTGAAGGCTCTTGCCAAGGCCACCCAGGAAGAGGCCAACGCTGAGATCTGAGGCTGACATCTGCTCATCAGGACCCCACAGTCTCACCGCTGGGCCTGGTTTTGTTTGGGTCACTGCGGGCCAGAGCAATGGTCCAGAGAGTAGGGTACATGCAATTCCCAGCATCCCACATCCTGGATCCCTCAAGCACCGCTAGGAGTGATCCCCAGGCCCCCAGCACAGAGCCAGGATGAAACAAAACAAAATGAACGTTCTGCACTGTGGTTTGAGCTCACTGCTACCACTTTCTGTCCTGACCTAGCTCAGGTACAGGGACAGATGAGTTCCCTACGACACTGTCACAGGCTGAGTGGCAACCACGGATTTCTTATGGGGACTCGGGAGCATTCTGCTCTGTGATTTAACCAGGCCTCCACTCTGGGGGGACCTCGCAGGACAAAATACCAGGGTCACCCGCATCTGCCTGACCAAGACTAGTTATCTTGGACAACAAGGCCAGAGCAACAGGCAGGGGACAAGCCTAAATCGTGCCCCTCTGCACAGAAACAATCGAAGAGTCTCACTAGTGGGAGACTGGTCAAGAAACTGCAGAAAAGCTGCTGAAAACCTCTATAGAAGATGAAGGCTGGTGGCTGAGTACACCCACCGCAATCATCCACTGCCCCTCAGCGCTGCAGTCCCTCCTACAGAGCGGAGCAAGGCGACCAGCTTGTTGCATAGGGCCAGGACCAGGGTTTGGGGGAAAACACAAGAATATTGATACCAGCCCTCCCTCACTCTCAGCTCTTCAAGTTGGCAGGATAATTAGTCATTACTGAAGAAAAAGGCAACTACCAGCACCGGGCATGGAGGGAAGGGCCCACACCTGCTACTAAAAATAACTCCTGGGGCCAGAGCAACAGTGCAGCAGGTTAGGCGCTTGCCTTGCGTAAGGCCAACCTGGGTTCAATCCCCGAGATCCCATATGGTCCCCTAAGCAATGCCAGGAGCAATTCCTGAGTAACCCCTGAGCATCATCAGGTGTGTCCCGCCCACTGGCAAAAAAAAAAAAGAAAAGTAATTCCAGGTGTTTCACATAAAAACTGGAGTCAAGGGCTGGAGAGATAGCACAGCGGGTAGGGCGTTTGCCTTGCACGCGGCCGACCCGGGTTCGATTCCCAGCATCCCATATGGTCCCCTGAGCACCGCCAGGAGTGATTCCTGAGTGCAGAGCCAGGAGTAACCCCTGTGCATTGCCAGGTGTGACCCAAAAAGAAATAAATAAATTAAGGTAGATTCAAAAAAAAATTTACTCAGTTAAGTAAATTAAAAAAAAAAAAAAAAAAAAAAAACTGGAGTCAAAAATTAATTCCTAATATAACATTATCTCACCTTTAGGTCAAAGTATGAGAGAAAACAAGAAGGGAAGAAGGGAAGGGAAAAAAGACCTGCCGACTTAAAACATTAAGTGGTAATAGTATGAGGAGCTCATAGAGAGAACACAGAGGTTAAGGTGCCAGCCCTTTTCAGGCCCCAGGATCGCATATGATCTCCTGAGCACAGTCAGGAGTAAGCCCTGAGCACCGCTAACAAGTAAGAAATAAAAAACCACCCGAAGGGAAGGGAGGGAGAGAGGGAGAGAATGGAAGGGAGTGACAGAGAAGTGGAGAGGAGAGGGAAGGGCAGGGTAGAGGAGAAGGAAGTAGGAAGTAAAGTGCCTGCCACAGAGGAGGCTGAGGGGTGGAGGGAGGTGTTGGGGACACTGGTACTGGGAAACATACACTGGTGGAGGGATGGGTATTGGAACACTGTATGACACTGAAACCTAATCATGAACAGCTTTGTAAAGGTTTATCTCACAGTGATTAAAAAAACCTTTTTAAATAAATAAAAATGAAATAAAAACTATCTAGACTAGGGGAAATAAAGAACCATCCCCTAAAAACCAAGCAGACAAGAAGAAAATAGGTATGTTTCAGCAGATCCTAGGAGACATGACTAGTGATATTCCCAGATCGCCAGCCCATAAAAACACTCATATACGGAGTCAAGGAGAGCTCCAAGGGCTGGGGCACAGGCCTTACATGGATGAGACCCAAGTTTGATTCCTGGCACCACATGGTTCCCTCCGGGCCCCCTGCAGCACTCAAACTATGAGGCCCATATATCCAAGCATGGTCCCTTGGTCCCCCAAGACCACAAAAGCCTACCCTGACCTTCTAAAATTTTTTTATTAAGGCTCTGTGATTTACCAAGCCGTTCATAAGTTTCAGGCATACAATGTTCTGACACCAGCCACACAACCAGCGCCAACTTCCCTCCCATCCCCCTGAGCCTAACTCCTTGCAGGGCACATTTTAAAGTCTGGGTATTGTAGTTTGGGTCTCCTGTTTACAGTGTTGTTGGTTGTGTTGTTTAGACATATACATATACCACACCTCTATGCCACCCATATGACCAAGGCCCTAACCTCTGCCCCGATACCTCCTCTGTCCACATTCGCAGTAATTACAACTCCAGAACAAGCTGCTTTGCCCTTTGGACCGCTTTAAAACCAGCATCTGGCTCTTACACATTTTAAATCAGACACTTTCAATTATTGTGAAAACTCTAACAATATGAAATCCACAGGCCTAGGGCAGGAGTGATAGTACAGCAGGTAGCGCCTCACACCAGCCGACTTCGGTTCAATCCCTGCCATCCCATATGCCCCCCAAGCACCAGCACCGCCAGGAATAATTTCTGAGTGCAGAGCTAGGAGTAACCCTTGAGCATAGCTGGGTGTGGCCAAAAAAAAAAAAAGAATCAACACCTCGCCCATGAGCTAAGTCCATGTGAGAGCTGACGGGCCTCTCTCCATGCCAATGAAGTGGGGAGCAGAGGCAGGATCAAATTCAAGGCCCCCTTTCAGTGGGGGGGGGGGAACATTGGGAGTTTGGACATACCTCTCTCCTAAGGAACGCCAAGTAGAGTCACGTGGCTGGCTGCAAGAGACACATAGGCCATGGGACTGGCCCCCCTGAGCAGGTCAGACAGATCTGATGGGCGAAGAGACTGAGGGCCCAATCAGTTAAGTGGGCTCAGGAGTTCAGAGTCCCCAATCAGTTAAGTGGGCTCAGGAGTTCAGAGTCCACGGCCACATACACCTTATCTGGTCATGTGTCAGGTTACTGCAGTGCCAGCTACAGCGAAGTCTCTGTAATAAACACTTCAAGACAAGGCGAGTCGGATCTAGGTTACTGGGGAGGGGACTCAGCCCCTCCTGGTTTCACAGATGTAGGGCAGGAGTATATGTTGCCTCCTGGCTACTGGCGGTGTCAACCGCATGAATGAAGAGCTGTGGGAGTGTGGGAGGTAAGGGAAGCAAGGGCGAGACTGGCGGGGGTGGGCTACCCGGGTTCCAAACCCAACTAGCTGCAAGACACAGTCCTTGGGCTTCACTGCTGAGGTCTCAATTTTGCCTGTATGGGGATTAATGAGAAGGGCCAGAGCCCTAGCACAGTGGGGAGGGTACTTGCCTTGCATGTGGCCAACCTGGGTTTGATCCCCGGCATCCCAAAAGGTCCCCTGACCACTCCCAGAACTCATTCCTGAGTGCAGAGCCTGAGCATCGCTGGATGTGCCCCCCCCTTCCCTCCCCCCCAAAAAAGAGGAAAGAGCGTGTGAGGGAATGCATGCAAGATGCCTGTAAGTAGGACACTCCGGACTGGTGCCATGACAGCTGAGGCGAACACTGAACCTCTGGGAAACCTTTATCCTCCCCACACGCTTGGCTCCTCCCTGGTCCTGCACCGTTGCCACCACCCCGTCTGGCCCTCTGCTCTCCTCACCCCATGACAGACTCCCCCAAAGAGCCCTGGAAAAGAGAGAGGAGGGGATGAAACCCAAGCTCTGCCAGCACTCCCCTTGCCACCCTTTGGGAGGCTATTCCGTGTAGTTCCTTGCACCCCAGATTCCCTTTATCCCACCAGCGTTGGCTGGTCCCTGGGTGCAGAAGGCTCTGACCACAAGGAGCCACCTCAGACCTCAGAGTCTCAGCTGAAAAGTCACTACCCTAGAGACGACCCCCACCCTCATCCTGCATTCCTGTGACCCAGCCACCCAAAGCCCCCTCCACCTTCTATTTGTATATCTGGCACAAGTCTGTGCTCGTGACACCACAGCAGAATTCAGATGTGCTGCACATGCTTACAAGATGCTCATGGGCGTCCCTCACCTGCATAGAAGCCCCAACACACTCAGCTCGGCTCCGACACAGGTGCCGCACAGCAAGGATCAGTGGGAGAGGGGGCCATGGACAGAGTCAACAATGAGAAAATGCCCTGCCTCTCTCCCCAGAGGGAATGTGTGTGCTGTGATCACCAGAAGCAAAGAAAGTCAGAGATCAGTGCAGAGTAACATCAAAGACACCTAAGGAACCCCCATGTCTCACACATTCAGGAAATGTAAGCAGGGACAAGGGTCTAACATCCAGAAAGACTGTCCCCTCTGCTAGGGTGAGACCTGGTCATTCTTTTATCCAGCATTTTCAAAGGCTCCCAAGTGGGGGGGGGGAGGGAAGGAGGGAGGAGGGAGAGAGAGAGAGCGAGAGAGAGAGAGAGAGAGAGAGAGAGAGAGAGAGAGCTCCAGATGCTGTAGATCTGAAAGCAGAGAAAGAGAAAACAGACATGGAAAAATCAACAGTCTAGAGCCTCTTCCTGGTTCCAGCGACATACACCCAGGCACCACCTGGTTGAAGGCGCAGCCAGAAGCAGCTGCGCTGACACGAGGGCACCATGGAGACTGTTCAGCCTCGGATTTTCAAGTCCAAGGCAGGGCATAAGCAGAGACCAGAAACTATTAATGAACGAAACAAAAAGAAACAACAAAAAGAAGATTTGAAACACCAAAGGAGAAAGCCGGTGGATCAGAACCCACCCGTGCCAACGTTCAATACTCATCTCCAATGTAAACAAGAGTTCAAAAGAGTCAGTCCCCTCAGGATAGCTGAATAATAGATGAGGGAGGTTCTCTCCAGAGGAATATGCCAGCTAATAAATGAAGTGGATAGAATTACAATGTCACAATTTTTGCAAATCCTAAATGAAGTCATGGATCTAGGCAATGGCATTTATGGCCATTAACACCACAGAAAATCCAGAGACAAGAGGCTTTGCATACCTCCTAATGTGTGCACACTCACACCCTAAAAGAGTGTCTTAATGCATACACACACACATACACACACAATGAGAAAATGCTCCCTCCACACACAAAATGTACGTACATCTCAAACCTGCATCTGATCTCATCTGATCCAACTCCATCTGTAGCAAACACAAGGACAGAACAGATTAAATAACACCATAGGGGTACAATTAGCCAGGAAGACTGTGGGACTCCACAGGAGAAATGGCTTTTCTCAACAGATGAACTGCAAGAGGTTACAGCCACACTCAAATGTAAGGGGGGAACGGCCAAGGGGCAGGGCTCAAGTGGTAAAGCAAGTACTAAGTTTGTGTGAGGTTCAAAGTTCAGTGTGGGGCTGGCACACCCTAACCCCAGCCTAGCTGGGTCCCCGAGCACCATAGGGAATGGCCTCCTTGAGCACTGCTGCGTGTAGCCTCTTAACAATAGTGACAATTTAAATTAAGGTCTTCTTCAAGGCAGGGGTGCATTCTAGGAAACCTGCCACAAATGGAAAATACCGTTAACTCAAAAATGCCAGCCATACAGTCAACATAGGGTCTCAGAAGACCAGGACAGGGATAGCACGTCTGACCACTCATCACTCGCCCAGGAAAAAGAGTAAAATTTCCAAGAATGGTCACTAGTGAATATCACAGAGAAATCAAAAATCCTAAACCAAGCCACTGTAAATTGGAGCCTAAATATAATCTAAGCAAATGAAAGCAGTAGGAGATACATGAATACACTTTACATGAGAATGGTCATGTGAGTAAGAGTTGAAGCTGTTTCCTTTTATTAAAAAAAAAAAAGTACCAGGACTGCAGCAGTAGTGTAGTGGTAGGGCACTTTCCTTGCACGCGGCCGACCCAGGTTCAATCCCCGACATCCCATATGGTTTCCTGAGCACTGCCAGGTAACTACCGAGTGCAGATTCAGGAGTAACCCCTAAGCACCACTGGGTGTGACCCAAAAAGCCAAAAAAATAAAGTGTCAGTGGAGGGCCAGTACAATATATAGTACTGCTGGGGTTCGACCCTGGCATCCCCAGAGCACTGCCAGGAGTGATTCCTCAGTGCAGAGCCAGAAATAAGCCCAAGAGTAAGTACCATCATGTGTGGTTTTCCCTTCCCCCTCCCAAAAAAAAGAGTGTTGGCAAAGGATTAAAGCACTGGGTGACTGAGAGGCCAGCTCACCTGGACTGTCCTCACCCCTCCCTTTTGTGGCTAAGGGCACTCCGGGCAACACTACCTTCTGGGCCCTCCAGCTGCCTCTACACTTTCTTATCACCCATCGTTCCCTCCACCCTCACCCTCCCAGGGTCTCAGGCCTGCCGGGATCTTTCACTGACATGCTCCTCGCCCCTGAGAGCCACAAGCCCGGCCCCTCACTCCCTTCCTTCCCTTCTGCTCTCCACCCCCACCACTACATGCGCTCAGCCCCCAACTGGCCTTTCCATTTGTCTACTGAGAACCCTGCACTCCTGGAAGCTTTTTTGTCTCTCTCCCCTTTTCCTTCATGCAAGATCCAGTGTCCAGGATAGGGCCTGTATAAAGCAGGTGCTTACTATGTGTTCAAGAGTTATTATTAAATATTGTAGTAAGAGAATTGCAAATGAGGTAGTACATCAGAGAATCAAATGTGGAAGCACCACCTGGCCAGGCAGTTCAAGAACCATATGTAAGGCTGGAGAAATAGTACAGTAGATAAGTATGTGCCTCGCGTGTTGCTAACCCTGGTTCAATTACTGGCATTACATGGCCCCTGAGCATTGCCAGGGTGACTCAGGCAAGCCCCTCCCTCACCCACCACAGGGTCAAGCAACACAGAATCTTCCAGCCTTGAACTGAACCGCTGGTGAGATTAACCAAGTTTCTTTGGGAGGGTCTCCTGGGTCATTCCTTCCTCCTGCTCTGCCCTACCTCCGGCAAAAATAGGTATTTTTCAGGAGCCCCTCAGAACTAGTCAAGTTGCTGGATGCCAGGCCCAATATTTTGACTTAGTAATGGACTCTGGTTTTAGCTAAGAGCAAGGCCACGTGACATAGAGACACCATTTCCCAGATTCCCATGTGGTCACGGACCACATAACAGCGATTCATCGGCAATGGGCCACATGCAAGGCAGCGGCTCCTATATATAGTTACGGTGGCTAACTATGCAAACCAGCTAGGTTGGTGGAAGTGCACGCCAGGGCCTTCAGACAAAGCTGAAACAGCCCCAGAACCCATTTCTCAGAACATTTTCCTGCTGTTAAGTGACCCAGTACTGTCTGTAATACTGTAACTAAATTCTGGGCAAGAGCCTATTAGTGGAATTATTGTGCACAACTCCCAGTAAGTCTTTTGAAAGAGGTGGGGTTCCTATTTCTATCTCTTCTTTCCTATAAACACCAGTGCCTGACTATCTTGGACCCTGAGGAAGCCACATGTTAATGGTGGAACAATAAGGCAGAAGGACTGGGGTCGGGGACTGGGGGAGTTCCTGAGAGGTGTTAGTTCTGGCTGACTAGTCTCACTGTGAACATCTTAATGTGAGAAATAGTTTTACCTTCTGTAGGTCAGTGTCATTCTGTTTTCTATAAAGTTTTCTTTTATAAGTAATTGAACTTAATCCTAATTGATAGGCTTGGGTCAAAAAGCTATTGTAGACAGAATGGATAACATTAATATATTTATAAAAATGTCTAAAAATGTCCCAAATTGAGGACTGCTTCAAAGACGAATCACTGGGAGCTGGGAGTACACCAAGAGATGCGCTGGAAGCTGAAAGAATAGTCCAGCGGTAAAGACAGTTCCTTTGCATGAGACCAGCCCCGTTGGGAATCCCCAGCACCATGGATGCTTCCTTGAGGACTGCTAGGGACTCAGCAGTCAGGAATGGCCCCTGAGCACTGGTGGCTATGCCCCCAGAAGGAGGTGCCCTGGAGTTGGGAGGAGGGTGGACAGTGGAGAGGAGGCAATCCTGGAAATGATGTCTTAGAGTCACAAAACTTGGTTACATAGACTGCTGCCCAAAATGAGTGATCAGAGCAAATAAAGAACACCTACACTTCAAGGAAAAAAAGTAAAGCCGGTGAGATGGTAAAGGGGTTAAGGCACTTGCCTTACATGAGGCTGACCCTGTTTCAATCCCTGGCACTGCATATGGTACCCTGACCAGTGTAGGTGTGACTCCAAGAATACTTCTAAAAAGAAGCAAAACTGGGGCCAAAGTGACAGTACAATAGGTAGGGCATTTATCTTCCACATGGAGGACCCAGGTTCAATCCCTGGCATCCCAAATGGTCCCCTGAGTCTGCCAGAAGTGATACCTGAGCACAAAGTCAAGAGTTAACCCCTGAGCACCGTGAAGTGTAACACCTTCCCTCCTCCCCTCCACAAAAAGGGCAGCAAAACTGATGACCAGGCCATATCCAGAAGAAACACAAAAGAATATTTTGTCATCCCAGTATTCAGAGGCATGCAAATTAAAACCATTACAAGGAAACTTGTCTTTCTATCCCCGACACTGGCAAAATTAAAAAGCTTCATAAAACAAAGAACTTGCATTTGGTGGAATCGTTTAGAGAACAGCTTGACAAGATTTGGCAAAGCTATAGATGATCACATCCTACTAGCTATCAATCTCTTCCCCAGTACATATTCTAAGAAGTTCTGTCCATGCACTACAGGACATATGTGTGACAAGATTCACGGCACCCATCAATAGCAAAAAAAAAAAAAAAGAGAGAGAGAGAGAGAGAGAGAGAACTTAAAAACAAAGGAAGTATCCATAAGCATGGAGAGACTAAAACAAACAAAAAAAATGTGGTATATTCAGCCAGTGGAATACTGCACAGCAATGAGAAATGAATTACAGCTATACCAAACTATATTCAAGACTAAGTTAATCTTAGAATCAAAATGCAAAGTGGAAAAAAAAATTCCCAGGAGACTATATGCAGTGCAACAGCATTTGTATAAAGTTCAACAATAATTCTATTTGAGGAAAAAAATGGTAAGTAAAAAATTCAATTCTCATTTTTAGTGTATTATAGGCAAGCAACATAAAATATATTTTCAGGGCATTCTGTAGGGCAGTATAGAGGGGTGGTTGGGAAAACTGGAAATAATGGTGGTGCTAAAGTGCCATGGTGGTGGGACTGGTGTTGGAATACTGAATGTAATAAACCATGAAAACTTTATAAAAATAAACAATTTTTTTTAAAAAAAATATTTTTTCAAGTCAGTGGCCAGTCTGGGACAGCAGCAGGAGATGAAAGGGGAAGTACCACAAGGTTCAAAGACAGCAGGACTGGTCCGGTTCTTGGCAAACAGCAGGCTTATAGCTATTCGAGACCGACATTTCTGCATGGACTAAAACCCAGCAGTTTCATGCACCATGGATTATGATTAATCCAACTGCATCCCCAAAGGCTTTAAAACACAGAATGAATTTAGAAAGAAGTGAGGAAGAATGTGTGCCAAGTCATGAGCAGATGGGACAGATGAGGCGGGAGGTAGGAGTGGAAGAATGGAGTAGTAAGTGGTTTCTCTTTCCTGTTTTGTTCTGTCATCACATGTTCACTTCAAAAAGAAACTAAACCCAAGGGCCAGAACAACAGTAGAGCAGGCAGGGCACTTTCTTTGCACACGGCTGACCCAGGTTTGATCCCCCATATCACATATGGTTGGTCTCCCATGGTGAACCACCAGAAGTGATCCCTGAGCCCAGAGCCGAGAATAAGCCTTGAGCAACACCAGTAAGGCCCTGAAACAAACCACAAGTATTAATATATTGGAACTAGAGTAATGGTATAGCAGGTAGGGTGCTTGCTTTGCATACAACCCACCCAGATTTGATCCCTGGCACCCCAAATGGTCCCATAAGCTCCACCACACCCAGAAGACTAATTTTCAACCATGTGACAGTTTTTACTACTTACCATGCAGATTTAGTGAACCACCACACATATTTAATGGTACAGTTTGTCTGATGGGACAGCCATCTGTGAGCCACCAGTGGCACTCACCTGTGTCAACATGGTAAGAAGCCACAAAGCCACACAGAAGGAGGGGAGCTAAGAGAACACAGAGGGGCTCTCAGGAACCCTCATGGTGCCATGTGAAATGTTTAGCATAGTGATAGCATAGCTGGTAGGGCGTTTGCCTTGCACACGGCTGACACGAGTTCAATTCCCAGGATCCCATATGGTCCCCCGAGCACCGCCAGAAGTAATTCTGAGTGCAGAGCCAGGAGTAACCCCTGTCCATTGCCAGGTGTGACCCAAAAAGGAAAAAAAAAAAGAAATGTTTCCAGCCCCACTTGCTCTCTGATGCAGCCATGAAAGAGACCCCAAGCAAGACCAGCAGAAGAGTCACCCTGATTGATGAGCCTTTGCAACCAGACTCAGGGAGAAGTAATTTTTACCTTTCCCAGGCATTATGTTTTGAACTGTTATACTGCAACAAAATCCACCTCTATCAGGGTATATCACAGTACAAGTTTTATGAAACTAAATGTACTCCTTAAAGGACCAGCTGAAAAAGAAACATGCCAATAGATGTCCCCCCATCTCTTGCATATTCCGATTTCCAAAAAAGATTGCTAATATGAAAAATAAAAAGTACCTTCTGTCTCTTATTTTGTAATAAGTACTCATTAAATATAACTAATCTGTGTGAAGGGTGATGAGTCTATTAATCATTTTTTATAATTAAAAAGCTTTTAAAGTAGATGGTTCAACATTGTTCCGGACCTGGTGAGAACCCTCAGAAAAATCAAGCTCCTATCTGGACAAAAGGCGTCATTACACTAATGCTACTTCACACTCGTGCTCAAGGGCTGAGAGCAGAAATTAACAAGGTGGCCAAGCAGGTTGAACGTGCTTGCAATCTAAGGAAAGAAGGCTATCAATAAAATTAATCACTTGGGAGAAAAAAAAAAACTACAAGGAACAAAGAAAATGCATACTGAAGTCAATCAACCAGGCCAAAGAAATGATGGTCTGCCCACACCCCTGGGCAGTGCACATGGGGTTAAAAAGAGCCAATGTGGACCTGGAGAGACGGTAAGGCACTTGCCGTGGACACGGCCCTCCTGCGTTTAATGCCCCATACCACATATGGCCCACCCCCTGCCCACCTGCCCAGCACCTCCAGGAGTGATCCCAGACCACAGAGCCAGGAATAATCTAAGCACAGCCAGGTATAGCCCAAACACACACACACACACACACACACACAAACACACACACCACCACCACCACCACACACACACACACACACACACACACATACAAAGTAAATGTGAGTCCTGACTGACACCTGGGAGGCAGCACCCCACAATGCTGCCATGAGAAAAATAAGTTAAATGCAAGAAAATGAGGGCGATATTATCCCTTAGAAAATATTATTTGCCTCTGCAGGATTATATAACCATGGAGAAAACTGTAGAAGATCTAGCCAGGAGTGGGAGGGAACCCAGGGACATTGGTGGAGGGAAACTGACATGGTGGTGGGATTGGTGCTGGAACATTGTATGCCTAAAAATCTATTGTGGACGCATTTGTAAATCACGGTGCCTACATAAAACATTAATTTAAACAAACCAGATTTTTTTTTTTACTGAGAAAGAAGAAAAGAAAGATCTACCCAGTCCTCAATTGTTACCATTGGTAAAGAACTGTAGGAGGAAGCTGGCAGAGGGACAGGGCAGAGAGGCAGAGGGAGCCAAAGGGCACCCACCAAAAAGGATCGACTAAAAGCAATTACCGAGGGACTTGAAATCAGTTATTGGGGTCAGGGGGAGAAGGGACCCCAAGCAGTGCTCAGGTGATGCTCAGGGGCCCATGTGGTGCTGGAGGTTGAACCAGGGTCAAGCTCCTCCAAGGCAAGCGCCTTAAACATTGTACAATCTCCCCAACCCCTGAAACAAATTCCTAACAATCATGCCTGCTCACTATCCACTAGATAAGAACACTAATTAGGTCACCTGGTCTCTACATAATACAAAATACCCAGACTTCCAGGTAAGGAGACCGAGGTCCAGCTAAACATACTCCTTAGTACTGTGCCCAGAGCCGGGGCAGTGCCGGAACATGAGCTAGATGTAGAATTATCTCCAGGAGGGGCCCCGCACCCATGACCACTGTACTTAGAGCTCAAAGGGCGCAGTGAAATAGGGCACAAACAGCTCTTCTTACACTTGGCACATTCTTAAAAAAGCAGCAGGCCTAGAGGTGTGATGGTAGGTGACGTGCAATGAAGTCCACGGGTATCTCAGTCCCTCAGTGTCTCTAGCTAGTGGGAGAAAAGTGAGAGCCCCCGACCTCACTCCACAGAACCGGGGGAGTCCTGCCTGGAGTAATTCAACAGAATCAACTGCTGACATCGGGAGCCAGGAAACAGATGACAAGGTGTCAGCTATTACACAGTCAGACTCTTCGAGTGCACCAGTTAATTAAAACTCGTTCAGCTCAGAACAAGAATTGCTACCTGATAAAGCAGGGGAGACCGATAAACTGTGCCTGGCCAGTTAATTCTTATTTCCCATGACCTCCCAGCCTCCCTCCTGCAGGAACACTGCGCACCGCCTGGCAGAGAAATCAACTTCCCACTTATACTGGGATGTGTGCAGGGAGCATAATGGAACAAGTGTTTCCGCATCTGAACTGACCAGGATACATCTCCTAAACTCCTGAAGACATGGAGGTCTGAGTCACAAGTTCCCAGGCCAGAGCCTGGGATGCAGAGGCTAAGGGGCAGGAAGCCAGAAAGCCGGACACTATAGGCAAACCTAAGGACCACTGGGTGTTCAAAGAATCACCTCCCCGACAGCCATAGGGTAATAGAACATGCTGACATCCTACTCATGCTGCAAACAGGGCCAGCCATGTATCCTCAAACAGTATCCTCAATACATTCACAAAATAACTGATCCCGCACCTCCCACATGTCCTAAGAGACTGCACCCCTGTGCTTTCTGGGTGCCAGAGAGATGTGCAATATGTCAAGGGGTAATAAATGTTACTAAGAAAAATAAAGCAGTGCGAAAGGCCAGAATGGTGGAGAAAGGGCGCTATGAGACAATGAAGCCTCCTTGAGTTAAGTGATATATGAGCAGAGATGGCGGGGGAGCTTACAAGGTGGGGTGCAGCAGTGATCCAGGCAGAGGCAATAGCCAGGGCAAAAGCCCAGCGGCTGGGGTGCACCCAACAATTTAGATAGCACAGAGGGCGGGAGTGATAGGAGAGCAGGCAGGGCGCTGGCCTTGTGTACGGCAATCTGGGTTCAATCCGTGGCACCTAATGATCCCCTGAGCCCTGCCAGGAGGGATCCCTAAGCACAGAGCCAGGAGTAAGCCCTAAGCACAACCAGATGGGACCCAAAAACCAAAAAAAATAAATACATAAATATATTAAAACAACTGAGACGGCAGAGATAAGGTCTGACGAGACTATGGGGGCTTGGGGCAACGGACACAGGGGCCACTGACACTGAGCACCAGCCGCTCTGTGCCCAGCGGGTACATCATGTATGACTCATATTTCCCAGTTTATCACATGAGGAAACTAAGGCCTAGAGAGGGGAAGGCACAGACTGGAGCCAGCATAGCTGGGTTTCCCAGGCCTGGGCGGCACAGAGCCGCCTGCACCCAGGCAGGCCTCTCTAAGCGGGAGGAGAAAGGGCCTCCATTTCCTTCTCACTCCTGCAATACCCCGCCCACCCTTTCTCCAACTTTGAAGCAGCCAGGTAAACATTTCCTGATGAGGGGAAAAATGTCACCAGCCCAGTTCCCCAAAAGAGACAACACAAAATTAACTTTCGCTCTCCACAAGTCCCTAAAGTCCAACTGTGACAAAGTCAAATCACTCACCTCGGGGACACCCCAAGCCAAGCCCGCTCACAAAGTGAGGGCCAGGGCTGGGCCGGGCAACCTACCCAAGCAGCCCTGCGCCAGCCCTTGGGTGCTGGCCCCCCTACCTCATCTGGAATGCGGAAACAGGAGTCAGCCTTCTCTAACAACCACTGACTCAACAGCTGGGGAGGGAGCGCCCCCAGCCCTCCCACTGGGATTCCCCTGAGAAACACTGGGTCTGCAGGAGCTGGCAGGAGGCACTCCCAACGTGTATTGTTCTGCCAACAGCCCCTTCAGGAAAGGGAATAAAAGGGCTCCTCACTCTTCAGACATGTGGCCTGAAGCCCCTGGACAGGTTTAGGAGAATGGTTCATAGGTAACACAGCCAGCTAGGGCACAGTGATCAGGAACACTGCCCCCACCCCCACCCTGGCCCACCCCCATCACTGACCAAGCCTAGGCTGATCTCTGCCAGCATGGAGGGGGGTGGGGTGGGGGTGATGGGGGGCTGACAGAGACATGGGGAGTTCCACATGAAGGCGGTGCCACAGAATACTTGGGCGCAGCCCCACAGCTTTGCCTATTGCCAACTGCCACCCCTTCAGAGCACTTCCTGCTTCCTGGCTATCTCAGAGGGACTGCAGTTTCCTGGCTATCTCCGAGGGACTGCAGTCTCAGGAGAGAGACCACACAGCACTAAAGGCAGGTGGGGAGCAAAAGGGGGCCCCAGCCCTTCAGCTCAGCATTGGATCTTTTTCTCTGAGAGAGAAGGGGCCTCCGTGTCCCCTCCCTCAGTGTCCTGGTTCTGTAAAATGGGGTGTGGGGAATCAATGGGCCTTTGGAGTGAGCCCTTGACACACATAGGGACTCAGTATCTACCAGCTGCAGTGTCACCTGCTGTTCTTAAACTGAATCAGGTTACCTCATACCGGCAGAATAAGGGGTACGGGCTAGGGAGATGGCTCAGAGGAATGGAGCTCATGCTTTGCATGCAGGGGCCCAGCACCATGCAGGCCACTGAACACCAAAGGGTGCGCGCCCACCCCTCGCAAACACTGCTAGGTATGACTCTAAAACCAAAATAGAAAATAAAAATAAAGGGTCTTGTATGTGGTCGACCCCAATTCAAATCCCTAGCACCACATATGATTCCCTGAGCACCATCAGGGCTCTGCTCCTGACAGAGCTAGCAACAGCCCCTGTGACCTCTGGGTGTGGTCTATTCTCCACACCCCTCAAAATATAAGTAAGAGTAAGTGGCTAGTGATTACGGAGTCTAAATTCTGGGCAGCTGAAGGGGCAAAATAAGGCCGTTACTGTCCTTAGCCATACACACCAAAACTAAGACAAAAACCAGACACTGGAGTAAGCACTAGGACACAAGGGTAACACAAACCCCAAACCCTGCCCCCAGGGAGCTGAGTCTCTGAGGATGCACAGGTGACAGTGAAAGAGGCTGCTGCTTGGGCAGGTCCGGTTCGGCCGTGGAGAGAACCCAGGGACTCACACAAGCCCCAGTCTCAGCCCCTTCTATGCACTTTGGAAAATGTAGTTATTTCAATTATTTTGCAATAGGGGCCACACCTGCAAGTGAGGGGGTCATGCAGTGCTAGATCAAGTTCAGAGGGACCTTGCACGTGTCTGTTTCTCATGTGTCTGGGAGTGGGGGCTGCTCCCAAGTACTCAAGGGGCCTGGAGGTCAATCCTGGTGATTATTGGCCAACCAGACCAGGGTTCGATGTTCAGGCCCGAGTGGGTGGGTTTGCCTGAGCCCTGAAATGCTTGGGGATCACCAGGACCAAACACCCTGGCAATGCTTGGGGAACCTCCAGGGGGAGCATCCAGTGATTCTGAGGGGGCCAAGGGGTACCAGAGATAGAACCAGGAGAGAACTAGAGTCCGGTGTGTGCCCTAACCCTTGTTCTATCTCCCTGGCCAATCCCCTTATGCCCTTTACTGGTTGGTTTGTTTATCAGTTTTTTGATCAACCCAGCAGAGCACAGGACTTAATACTGGCTCTGTGCCCAGGATCACTCCTGGCGGGGCTCAGGGAACCATAAGAGGTGCCAGGGATAGAACCAGGCTAGTCACATGCAAGGCAAGCGCACTAATCTGCTGTACTGTCACTCTAGCTCCCTTATGTGCTTTACAACTAATCCCCTCCATCCTCCATCCTCCCAACAGAACAGAACAGAAGCCCCTTTCAGCGCCCTGACAATTAAGGAAGGGGCTCACCCCAGGCCACACGTGGACCCAGGACTTGCACCCTGGTGCTTCATTTCTCAGTTCCCCTGCAATCTCCAGGCCAGTGGCTTTCAACTTGTGCTATAGGCACCCACAGAAAGTTCCAGAGGCCAGGCACGTGGCTCAGTGGGAGAACACACACCTTGCATGTGAGAGGCCCTGGATTCCAGCACTGCAACAAGTACCACCAAAAACGTTACCGTGCAGGGGCCGGAGCAATAGTAGTGGGTGGGGCACTGCCTGGGGCATGGCTACCTATGTCCAAATCCCTGGTTCTCTATATGGTCCCCTGAGCACCGCTAGGAGTGATCCCTGAAGCACTGCTGAGATTTTGTCTCATGACAAGCATCCCAGAGCCAAGAGTAACCCCTGAGCACTGCTGGGTATGTCCTCCCTCTCCCATCCCCCCAAATGCAGAGGAAAGTGCAGCTTGCAAAACCCACAGCCACTTCCATGGCTTGCTGGGGAGAGAGAGCTGGAGTAGTAACTGCCAATTTCTATCTTACTAAGAGGCCACATACTGAGCACCTTCACGCACCATCTTCAGGGGTAAGCACTCAACCCACATCCTCTCCTGTGAGCCCCGCAGCCACCCTCCAGCAGTCCCCGCTGGACACGGGGCTTCAGCAAAGTACCCTGACGAGGGAGGTCCAGGTCAGGAGCAGAGAGGCCAGCTGCTCCCTGCAGACCACTCCTCCCTCGGCTCCCAGTTCAGACTTCTCTGGGTTTCCAGGCAAGAGATTTTGTCTCATGACAAGGAGGAAAGCTCCTGTGGCGCAGGGACACTACATGATAAAAGAACAAGAAGCTAATGCCCAGGTGGTTATTCAGGCAATCACCGAAGTTGGGCCAGGGCAGCGCAGGTGTTAAGTTTCTACTTTGGTTTTGCTCATTTTTGCAGCAGATCCGGGGGTCTGTCTGCCCTACTTCGCCTTCTCCCATCATCCTTCTTTAAACCTTTCTCAAGTTTTTTTTTTTTTTTCTGGCAGTCACACTCCTCCCAACCCCTCCTGTGCTTCAGGTAAGGATGGCTCCAGTCCCAGCCTAAGAGTGAATCCTGATTGGCCAAGGACCATGATCTGCTGGGGCATGCTCATGCGATGGCCAATGAGATAATGAGGGGAACCTGGGAGGTGGGATCCATGAAAGGCTCACTCTGAAGAAGAGACAGTGCACGAGATGGCCTCACCCTGCTGTTGGATCTAGCCCTGTCGGCGCATGACCAGGAGGGCTGTAGCAGTCATCTTGCAGACATCAGGGAAGCCCAGGACACAGTAAGGATGCTGGAAACAGCTGTACTCCTTATAGGCGTGGAGGAACTGCTTGGCCAACCCCGGTGCTGCCTAGCTACAGGCTTCTCGTACAACATCATAAATCTCCTGATTCCAGGTCAATTCCTACTGGGTTTCTGGCGGGTTAATTAGTGGTTCCCAGAGTGTGCTCCCTGATCAGAAGCATCAGCAGCCTGAGGGAGCATGTGAGAATGGAAGCTCTCAAGCCAGAGGCAGAGTCAGAGTCTGAGTGGGGCTAGCAAGCTGACTGGAGGTTTCTGATGCCTGCCCAGGTCTGAGCGACAGCAGGGCATGCAGCAAACTAAAAGTTCTCAAAATAATAAAGGGGAGCGAAATGGGGGGTGTGGGGGGAGGTGGTGAGAGAGATAGGACAGCAGAGAGGGTGCTTGCCTTGCATGAGGCTGACCTGGGTTTGATCCTCGGCTGGACCCCCATATGGTCCCCTGAGGCCTGCCAGGAGGAAGCCCTGAGCACCGCTGCGTGTGGCCAAAAAAAAAAAAGTTCAAAGTGCGTCCCTGGGGTGAGACTCTCCAAATCCTGGGGAGTGAGACCACGGGCTTTATTCAGCTTTTGGTGCTTCATTTGCACATGGGTCCACAAGGAGTAAGAGGCCATGTCTTGGTTGATGGGAGGCCTGAATGCTGTGGCAAGTACCAGCCCAATATCTAGCGGCCATGTTTGCTGCTACTATGATGACTCCTGGAAGCCTAATAGTGTCTTGACTGGCTCCCCCAGAGCTGGATCTATTATTCCTTTAGGTTTACTCAACACCCTACCCCAATCCAGCTGCAGTGAGGCTGCAGAGACTGGTGATGCTCTGGTCCTAAGAGGCACCATCCCCAGGGAAGCAAGAAGGCCTTTCCCCCACACCTGGACCACGGCACCTCGGCTCTGCCCCTACCTCCTGACCCTCTGCAATCCCAGAAGACACTCCCTGCACTGCCAGGCTGGGCGTTCTACCAGCTGCTCTGCCCAGCCACTGATCCAGCATGCCCACGACCTCTGCCCACCCCCAGAGAGCACTCCCACCAACCTGAGTCACGCCAAACATCTGGCAAGAGCCAGGAGCTGCCCTGCCCTCCTGGAGCACTCTGTGATTTCAAAACTGGAGGCATCAAGATACAGAAAGCCCGAGTGACTAACGCCAGCCACAGCAAAGGTCCCAGGAGGAACAGGCGGCCTCGTGTTGGACTTTACAGCAAGACTGAGGAAGGGCGATGAGTGAGCCACACCACAAGCATTCAAAGGCACTAGTGGGCAGCAGCAAGGGGGAAGAGGTTCTGACCTCGCTGGGCACCAATCCTGGGCACAGGAAAGGACGGATCACTTCCATGTTCCACGAAGGCAGATACAAGGCCGAGCCTCAGAAAAGTGCCGATATTCAACCTTTCCTGACCCAAGAAAAGGCAATTCTACGGGGCTCAACTTAAGTCTGGAAATGCATTCAAATAATGTCCAGGAGAGGGGCTGGTTAGCAACAGAAAGAGAGAATAGCGACCTTGGAGGGAGGGCAGTGGGTGCCTTCTTTTCGGCTTTGGTTCCATGCATATGTGGTCACAATTCAACAGGTATTAAAGGTTATAAAAGCCCTGTCATGCCTGCAAGACCTTCCCTTTTCGGCCAAAGACAAGACGGATCTCTCCAGCTCCTAGGGGGTTCTGCAAGCCTGTCATCACTCTTCTTGGTTCCAGGAAGCATCTCAGCCTCACCAGGCCCCCGGCTGCTCCCCCCATCTAGAAACCTCACTGCTCACACGCCCCCATCTCCTCAGGCCCGGATCAAGTCAGCTGCCCAGCACCACTGTCTGAAATGTCAACACCCACCACTCTCATGTACTTTCTTCCTCTTCCCTGTGTCACCAGTGGACACAGCATGTATTTTCCTACTTGGATACTATGAACCCAACGTGGAGCAAAGACTTGCCTGCCTTGCTCATAGCTGAATCCCCATGCCCCCAATAGTACTCTGAGCTCAGTTTAAAAATCAGACAAGGGCCAAGTGATAGTACAGCAGGCAGGGCACTTGCCTTGCATGCGGCCAACCTGAGTTTGATCCATGCTACCCCATATGGTTCCCCGAGCTCACCAGGAATGATTCCTGAGCACAGAGCAGGAGTAAGCCCTGAGCACTGCCCAGGTATGGCTCAAACCGCAACACCACCTTGCTGAAAAAAAATCAGATGAATAGCAGCTAGAGAGATGGTGCAGGGGTTATGGCAGTTGTCTTGCATGTGGCAAACCCCAGTTTAATGCCCATCACTACACAGTCCCCTGCAAAGTACCTCTGGGAGAGACCTCCAAGCCCAGATCCAAGGACAGCCCCTAGCACTGCCAGATGTGGCCCCCAAAACCCAATTAATTAAAAATCAGATGTAGGGACCATCCTGAGTGAACACAACCAAGTACACAACTCCTAATCATAACAACAAAAGGAGTCATTTAAAAAATGATTCTAATCAGACACAGTGTTTCTCAAAGTAGGTGATAACCACACCCTCAAGGTGGGTCACTGGGCAGACTGGGGCAGAAGTAGCCTCAGGTGCAATGGTGGGGAAAGGGCACTGTTTGTTTGCTGAAAAAGAACATATTTCCAGGAAACACTGAGTAACTTTTTTTCTGCAGTAGCTGTGTAGCACTGTCATCCCGTTATTCATCAATTTGCTCAAGCGGGCACCAGTAACGTCTCCATTCGTCCCTGTCGCATGCTAGTGTTGTTACTGTTTTTGGCATATCGAATACGCCATGGGTAGTCTGCCAGGCTCTGTCGTGCGGGCAGGATACTCTTGGTAGTTTGCCAGGCTCTCCGAGAGGGACGAAGGAATCAAACCCAGGTCGGCTGCATGCAAGGCAAACGCCATACCTGCCATACCTGTTGTGCAATTGCTCCAGCCCCAAAGGAGGCAGTAGACCAAGGAAATTCAGGAACTGCTGGGGATGGAGATGCAGCTCCATGTTACAGGTATGCCTCATATCAGTGAGGCCCTGGGTTCGATCCCCAGCACACTGGAGATGGAGGGAGATGTTCCTATGTATAATGGAGGCCAGGGAGAGCGCGCAAAAGATGAAGTAAATGCCCTGCATGTGCAAGGCCCCCAGAGCCTAGAGAGATAGTACAGCAAGTGAAGCGCCTGCCTTGAGTGCATCTCACTGGGTTTGATTCCCAGCACCACATATGGTCCCACAAACTCTACCAGGAGTGATCTCTGAGCACAGAGCCAGGAATAAGAAAGCCCTCAGTATAGCCTGGTGGGGTCTCCCAAAACAAACCAAAACAATGACCTCCAGTATAACGTGGCCCCCCTGAGCACCACCAACTAAGACCTGGAATTGCTTAGAAGAGCGCCCCCACCCCACCCCACTCCCCAAAATTAAGGGGCCAGGGAGACTGCACAAAGGGTTGGAGTACATGTTTTGCACACTTAAAAGTCCAAGTTGGATCCCTGGCACCTCCAAGCACCGAGCTGGGCGTAGTCTCTGAACAATATTAGGCACAGCCTCCAATCCAAAATAATTAACTTAAAAAAAATTTTTAAATAATTGGGGCTGGAGCAATCATCAGTAGGCAGAGTGTTTGCCTCGCATGGTGGGCCCAGGTTCAATCCCCAACATCCTATATGGTCCTAAGTACTGCCAGGTGTAACCCCTGAGCATCACCAAGCATAATCCCTGAACATTGCCACGCATGGCCCAGAAACTAATAAGAAAATTAAAAATACTTTTTTTAAAAAAGAAAAAAAATAAAGGATAACAAAAAAAAACCTTTTTTTTTTTTTTTTTGGATTAGCTACAGCGCCAGTGGCCCTCAGAGCCAGGTCACACAGCTCCACATTGGGACACACAACAGAGGAGCCCAGGGCCACTCCCCACAGGCTCCCCACAGAGCAGCGGTACTGGGCCAGAGGCTGGAGGTAGCTGCTGCCAGGCACTCCCCCCTCCCCCTCATGGTGTGGTGCTGAGAAATGGGGCCCTGAAGGATAGCCCCAGCAGCAGGGTCGGGCCAGAGCTCCAGCCCACACCACGGTCTCTCCTGACAGGCCAGCAGAAAACCCCGACACGGGGCGCCCTCTGTTCCCGCCACTTCAACCCAAGAACTTCTGTCACACTTCTCCACTTGTGCTGGAGCAAAAGCACAGCAGGTAGGGCGTTTGCCTTGCAGGGGCCTGACCCAGGTTTGGTTCCCAGCATCCCATATGGTCCCCTGAGCACCACTAGGAGTAATTTCCTGAGTGCAGAGCCAGGAGTAACCCCTGTGCATGGCCGGGTGTGACCCAAAAAGAAAAAAAAAAAAAGAAATTCTGTCACAGAACTTCAGAGATCGTTCCCCCCCACCCCACAGCTAATGCAAACGGAAACCTCTCTTCCAAGGGAAGGCGGAATGGCGGCGGGGGTGGGAGGGGGTGAGGGGTGCATGTTTGCGGGCTGCACAAGAAGAATCAGCAGGTCCAGGCACTGGCACAAGCTGCATCTTGCCCTGTTCTGCTTTTGTCAAAAGGCAGCACAGGAATCCGGGGGCAGGTTCCCTGCCTACCAATGCAATGGCTGGATTCTGGTTCCTTGGGGGGGCCTTAACAAAGCCCCATCATAAGATCAGTCCCCAGGGGAGGATGGGGAGAGGATCTGAGGCATCCGGTTGAAACTTGTCTTTGGAAAAAAATGTGGGAGGGGCTCCATCAGGTGCTGGAGGGAAATGGAGAGAGGGAGGGAGCTACTGAGCCAAAAGGGGTGGGGGAGGGGGAGGGGGTGGTTTCCTCACTGCTGCCTGCTACACACCTGCCTTACCAAAGGGGTTTCCAAAGCTCTGGGTCAAGTACTGTCTGCTTGAATGAGGGTAAACAAGCCGTCCTGTTTTTATCAGAGGCAGGAAGTCCCCTCTGCATACAAGAGAACTGAGTGGATTTCGTTGTACTTGTTTCTACCTTTTCATGATGAGACATTATAAACACACAATGGAACTGGGGAGATAGAGCAGAAGGCAGGGCACTTGCATTGCTGACAGCAGGACTGGATGTGAACCCTGGCACCCCATATGGTCCCCCGAGCCCACCAGGAATGATCCCTGAGCACAGAGCCAGGAGTAAGCCCTGAGCACTGCTGGGTGTACTCCCCTCTCAATAAATATAAACCAAGCACACCATGATAAAAAGAGTGTGTCAAATCCTATCCCAGCCACACCAAATTCCAGCCAATCACATTTCCTCTTAGTCACCTGTCCTCACCTGCCCCCCCTTCCACTCCCTACTCCTCTATATTCTGAAGCAAACCCCAAACAAACTCAGCAGCTCATGCATAGGTATTTCAGGATGCATATCTTAAAGATAAGGGATTTTTTTCTTAGCAGCACCATATGGCCATACCTAAAAATAAATAAATAAACAAGAACTCCTTAGTATCCAGATCATTTTTGTAAGTTCCAGAATCAGAAAAATCTCATGCTCACGAGGTATTGAAGCCTCCAGATTCAAAGGGCCTGAAATCAGAAGTGGGACTAGCCAGGACACCAGTGAGTACATGAAATGGAGAGGCCAGAGCTGCAAGTCTGGGCCTACTGGCCTCACCTGGCCTCCCAATTTGGGTCGGAGAGATAGTATAGTCCACAAGGTACTTGCCTTGTATGCAGCTGTGGGGGGGGGGGGGGGGGGGAGAGAGTAAGGGGTAGGGGGAGGGGGAGAGAGAAAGAGAGAGCACGGGCGAGAGCGAGCCTGAACTCTGGGAGATGACTTGTCTTTATGGCTTTATGACAAGACTTTTCTGAACCTCAGTTTCTCACATGAGAGCTGGGAACAACTACCAACAATCCCCCATAGAGTGATGAGGATTAAACAGGTTTATCACATGAAGAGCACATAGAGACATGCCCTGAGCACATTAGTGCAATACTGCTGGCTCTCCTGATTCATTCAGCAGACACTGAGCACCATTTACACTCCAGGCTCTCTCTGAAGAGCAGCAGGTGGGGAGGAGACTGAACTTCTCATGAATCATCACCTAGGGACAAGGACTGGAACCAGGCTACCTCCTGGGACATGACCAGACTAAGGACCTCTAGTACCTGCCAGATTTGGGCTGGAGAACCAGACAACTCCTGGCCGAGATGCAGAACCCCCTGGGACAGTGACTCCTCCAGATGACAGAAGAAGCCGTGTGATGCCCAGCCCCTCCCCACTGTGCCCTGCTCTGGATCCCAGGGAAGAGCCACAGGCTGGCTGAGCTCAGAGGAGGGTATGTCACACTCCACGGAGGCAGTCGCTGTGCCAGGCAGAGCAGGCGGGTGGAAAAGAAGAGGCTTCGGACCGAAAGGAGTTGTTTAGAGAAGAACTTTCAATAAGTGGGGCCCTTTCTTGGCTTCCTTGCTATTTTTTTTTTGGTGGTGTGGGGGGCTTTTTTGAGTCACACCTGGTGGTACTGCAGAGCTTACTCCCGGCTCTGCACTCAGGAATCACTGCTGGTGGGGTTTAGGGTCACGTATACAGTGCCAGGGACTGAACCCATGTTGCAAGGGTTTGCAAGCAAGGCAATCCCTGCTTGAGTAACTTTCCAGCCCTGGGCTTCCTCACCCTCACTGCCGTCCTTCCTCCCCATCAAACCTAGAGCTCAACAGAAAGGGAGGAGATTTCACTTGCTTGGGTTGAAACCTGCTGCCAGCAGGAACACAATTTAAAGATGTAACTGGACAATACCCTGGAAATCCATATTGTGCTGTGGTTTTCACTGCTCAAAACTCAGTCCTTGGAGTAAGGAAAGTACTCAACTGGCAGAGTACATGCCCAACAGATACAAGGTCCTGCATTTGCTCCCTGGCCCCACACAGGCCTGCCCCTTTCCCACTGCATACACCCCCCGAAGCATAGCAGGGCCTCAGCACAACTGCTGCCTGTCAGGCTGAGAACCACCAGGGATGGCCCCAAATGCACCCTCTCAGCACCACTCAGTTGGCCCCTATACCCAAAACCAAACCAAACCAAAATATCCTCAGGTCCCAGTCCCCTTAAATACCACCGAACACAGCTCACCTAACAGTTTGATAGCCTCTGGGGGCCAGAGAGATGGTAGAGAGGGCAAGGCAGTGGCTTTGCATGCGGCAACCCCTGATCCACCCCAACACCCCATCGTTCCCCCCAACCACTGCCAGGAAGGGCCTTCAGAGAGTCAGGGGCAGCCCCCAAGCACTGCCAGGTAGGGCCCAAACTGCACCCCCCAGAAAAACCAAAGTTGATATGGATGGATATAAAAGTCCCTTGAACTTACGGGAAGAGTAAAATGGAAGAGGGCCCCAGATCACTCCCTGAGAGTGGGGCCTCCCGCTGCCATTCCTCAGCTGCCACCTCAGAACATGGGGCTCAGGCCAAGCACGAAGCACCGGGTTAGGCACACATGGTGCCCCGAGAAGGCCAGCTCCAGGGTCAGCTCTCCTTGCCTGAGCTAAACACACTTTTCATCACGCACCTGCCCTTACTCCCCAAGAGAAAACAGAAAAGGAGCCTTGGCCGTGTCATGTGACCACCCCGTCTTTGGTGCACGCTAACCAACATGGACTGTGGCCGGAGCAAACAGAGATGCGCAGAGAGTATAAAGTGCACAATGTGGTCCATCAATAACGCATATTGATTACATGTTGAAACAATAACATTTTAGACCAAATAAATTATTTAAATTAATTTCCTTCCTCTTCTTAGTTTGCAAAGTACAGCCACTCTTGAAACTGTAAAAGACAACCAGGAGCCACATGCCACCCCCCATCCCCAGGGTGCCAACAGACAGAACCACCCGGTGCCATCTTCTGTGATACCGCCACACACCCTGTGTCTAACCATGCTGCCAGTACACGTGTAAAGTAGGGAAAATATTTCAGAGCTGGCTGGTTACGTGGTACACCCCTGTCCCTCCAGCACTTAAAAGCGTCCACTGCTAATCTCACAGCTCACCTGGCCACCCTTCACTGGACTCCGTGTCAAGGAGTGGGGCTGGGCCAAGATTATTATCCTTTCATTGCTGGAACGTGTTTTACGGGACCAGAGCAATAATACAGCGGGTTGGGCGCTTGCCCTGAACATGGCCAACCTGGGTTCGATCTCTGGATCCCTGTGCCACACCAGGACTGATCCCTGAGCAAGAGCCAAGAGTAAGCCCTGAGTAACACCGGGTGTGGCCTCACCCCCTCAAAAAAGTGTTTTGCTACTTTAGCAGCCCATAATGCTGTCACAGTACTTACAAATTCTCTCTCTGCTCTTAGCCTTGGTCAGTGCAAAACTCATCCAAATGGGACCCTCACATTGTTCACTCTCCTCCGACCCCACAACCCTGGGCAGGCACAGTACGCAAACAAGCAACCTGGTCGTTTTTGAGGGCAGGAACTACTGAAGGCCGTTCAATTTGACATGTGAAAATTAGTATATAAAAATCTGATTTAAATGAGGCCAGGATGTGCCCACACACACATGCGCCAGCAAACAACAAGCACCAACATGCCTAGCACCTCTGACAGCCCAGAGAAAGAGAATGAGTCCCTCCTTGTGCATTAAGGGGCCCTCTGAAGGCTGTGTAAGGGGCTGGAGCAAAAGTACAATAGGTAGGGTGCTTTTCTTGCAAGCAGATGACCCAAGTTAGATCCCCAGCATGGTATCCTGCACCCCACCAAGAGTGATCCCTGAGTGCAGAGCCAGGAGTAAACCTTGAGTACTACCAGATGTGGCCCAAAAACAAAAATAAAAAGGGGATGCTGGTTTATAATCTGGGATAGTGTGTCTTGTCATAGGACTGTTCTTTCCTAAATGTCAAACAACAAATTCTCAGTTCTTTCTGATTTAACCCATATTCTGGGTGAAATAATTAATCACTTTTGGTTTAGGATCAACAGAAACAACCAAATGAACTTCCCAACAAGAACGAACCTCACTGGGTCTTGCTGTTAGTGGAAATAGTGCCGCAACGTCACATCACATTAACATCTTCACATCTTGCCCATATGACGTACAAACAAAATACCAGAGTGCTTCACTGATGCACACAGAAAGGAGAGTTTGGAGGATGAAGGCGCTTCCCTAACAAGCAGCTTGGACCACCACAAGCCTAGGGTTTTTTTTTTTCTTTTTGGGTCACACCCGGCGATGCACAGGGGTTACTCCTGGCCCTGCACTCAGGAGTTACTCCTGGCGGTGCTCAGGGGACCATATGGGATGCTGGGATTGAACCCAGGTCAGCCACGTGCAAGGCAAATGCCCTACCCGCTGTGCTCTCTCTCCAGCCCTGACACAAGCCTAGTTTGAATCCTGCACCACATACAGTCCCCAAGCACTGCCATGAGTGACCGATCCCTGAGCTCTGCCATGTGGCCCAAAAACCTGAAAACAAAAGCAACACATACACACAATGGAAACATTACATCCACAGGCCCCACCTCTCTCCACCTGGTGAAGGTCTGGAAAGAGAGAGTATTTGGCATGTGGATGAAGAGCTGTTGTTTGGAATCAACCTCCTCATCTATAAAATGAGCTGCATAACCCTATCTTCATCAGCACATTAACAGATAAACAGAGAGGGCTGGAGCAATAGCACAGTGCATAGGGCGCTTGCCTTGCACGCAGCCAACCCGGGTTCGATTCCCAGCATCCCACATGGTCCCCTGAGTACTGCCAGGAGTAATTCCTGAGTTCAGAGCCAGGAGTAACTCCTGAGTATTGCCAGGTGTAACCCCCCACCCCACCCCAAAAAAAACAGAGAAACAGAGGCCAAGAGTGGAACACTTAGAAGCCTCCCAGTAGCGAATACCAGTTAGCAACTATCAATCCCATTGCTTTCAAACTTTAACGTGGACTCAAAAGAAAATGGAAATCCATCCTTCGCCAACCCCAATAATACTATTTTGGTGAAAACTCAATCCCGCTCTGGGCTTTTGCACAAGACCTCCACTCTGCCTGGAATGTTCTTCCCCCAGCTATTGACACAGTCAGTGCCTCTTGTTCACCAAGGTCTCCACTCCCCTTCAGAGAAGTGTGGGAGCCCGTTCCTGATCATATAAGCTGTCCCCAGCACCATCCTGCCCCTTCAGCCATGCTCTAGCCCCTCACACTATTATTTCCCTGACTTAAAACCACCTGAAACTAAGAAAGCTAGGCTCTCATTTGTCTTGACTGCTGTGTGTTTATGCTTTTGGTCACTATGTCTCACTATCCATATATGAGGCTACGCGCTGGATGTGTTCTGGTGAAAGAAAAAGGAATAGGGGAGTGGAAACAGAGCCCAGCGTGGTCTCTTCAAACTGGAAAATGTCGGGGGAAGTTTTTAAGTCAGACTCATGGGTTGATGGCTTATGCCCTTTCACTAATCGACAAACTCTTGCCACAAGTATGGGCAGTTCGATCCCTGTCCTCCTTTCCAAGAGAAGATGAGGGAGAAGAAAGAGAACAATCAGTTTATGCTTATATGATAGTCATGTGGCCAAAGGCAGCCAGTACATCCGCTCTATTCACAACTGCCCAAACCTGACAGTGGGTAACAGATGCTAGACAGCTAGATCTGAGTACATGGTTCTCTCCAGGGCAGAGGACTTGGGATTTTTGTCATTATATTTGGGGGGAATCACACCTAGTGGTGCTTATGGTCTACTCCTGGCTCAGCAGGGATCGAACTCAGAGCTCCTGCATGCAAAGCCAGCCCTTTCAACTATCTCCCTGAACCCCTGGAGGAGAGAATTTTGTGATAGTGGTTGTCATCGCTGTTGTTTTGAGGCCACCCCGGCTATGTTCCAGGGCTTACTTCTAGCTCTGCACTCAGAAATCACACTTGCTTGGCTCGGAGGACTATACGTGGTACTGAGGATCAAACCTGGGTGGCTGTGTGCAAGTTAAGTGCCCTGCCTGCTGTACTACCTCTCCAGGACTGGAAGAGAGGATTTTCAAGTGGAGTCTCATTATTTTCCTCACATATCTGGATTATTTGATGTGTTATAACAAGCATGTATTTCTTTGCCTAACTTTTATAAAGTCAAATTCAACCCAAGCTTGCACATATACAAATTAAGACCATGATCAAAGCAATCCTAAAAAAAAAAAAACAAAAAATGGGCTGGAGTAAGAGCACAGCAAATAAGGCATTTGTCTTGCACGCAGCCGACCTGGGTTTGATTGCCAGAATCCCATATCCTCCCCTGAGTACCGCCAGGAGCAATTCCTGAGTGCATGAACAAGGTGTAACTCCTGTGCATTGCCGGGTATAACCCAAAAAGCAAAAAAAAAAAAAAAAAAGTAACTGTGCCATCAATTTTTTTCTTTTGCTTTTTTTTTGTTGTTGTTGTTGTTTGTTTGATTTTGGGCCACACTTGGAGATGCTCAGGCGTTACTCCTGGCTTTGCACTCAGGAACTATTCCTGGTGATGCTGAGAGGACCATACAGGATGCCAGGAATTGAGCCCAGTCAGCTGTGTGCAAGGCAAACAAGCACTCTGCTCCGGCCCCTACCACCAGTCTTAAAGAAAGCAGAAATGCACAAACTGGTTGAACAACTAAAACAAATATTTACAGGAAAATATCATTCAATTATTATATTAAAACATAAGCTGGGGTCAGGGAATGAACTTCAAGGACTAGAGCATAAACCTGGCATGTTCAGGGCACCGGGTTCAACCCCTGGCACAGGATGGCTCCCCAGCATTGCCAGGAACAGTGCTGATGGCTGAAGACCTCTGAGGAGACCTGCCCCACACACCTCACCCCATCTCAAAAAACAGGGCTATGGAGGTGGCTCAAAGGCCTGGTGTACAGCTTTGAGTGTAAGATGCCAGGGTTCCATCCCTGGTATCCCATGGTTGCCTAAGTGCCACCAGAGGCTACCCCGAAGTCCAAACAGCGTGCAGCTGTGGACCACTACTAGCCCATACGACCACAAAACTAACCAACAAAATCCACAAAATCCAATTTAAATTTGTAAATGAAACGCCAAACAAAGTTAAATTGTTGCCTAGGGTAGGTAATTTTTCTTTTACGTAAGTTTGAAATAAATTAGCAAAATGTTTTCCAGGGAAAAAAAGGCGCCAATCACTGCACATTCTAAATTCCATTTTGATTTACCGCCTGACAACTGCAATGTCTGGAACACAGGCTCACATTTAACTGAGACCATTCCATCCAGACTGCTGAAAACCATGTGCTGTTGTCACTAACAATTAAAACCAAGAATTTTTTTATAGTCTCTACTTTATAAAAAAGGAAAAAAAAAGAAGGGCAAAGCAAAACACTCAGGTAAGTTTGAAGGCCTGCATGAATTTGATTGAATCCACCAGTTCCCATCATCAAATAAAATCACAATGACAAGTTCTCACAACACCAGTCTAAATGGAGACCTGGTGAATTCCCTGGGCGAGGACTACATTCTCTTGTCATAACCCTCTGGCAAGAATAACTTTCCACAAAGAAATCGAGAACTCAGCTTAAAGCCTTGCCAGGCTGAAAAGTATTGACACGGGATCGTGAAAGTCAGACTCTCAGGCCGCATGTGTGGCTACTGTGGTCTGGCCAAGTCCAAACTGCCTTCTCGCTGCACTATGAATGCAACACTGTACGAACATTGATTCTTGATGACTTCAAAGAAACAGTTAGATCCTCCTGGAAGAAACCTTCCAGTGGAAATAGCCTAGAAGATGGAGACCACAACAGGCAAATGAAGTGGCCCTTCTTGCTTGAAACAATAAGTTTCGTCCTTTTCTCCCATCACCTGGACCTGGGAAAGCTGGAGAGAACAACTCCAATGTGTCTGGCTTGGGCTGATAACCCATTTGCTGGTGACTAATGGGTCTGAGAGGACAAAAGAGATCAGGTCGAAGGCACCACCTTCAGGCTCCACATCTGGAACTAGATGGGGAGGGTTCTGGGATGGGGGGAGGGAGCGGGTTAATAAGGCTTTGAGACAGAGTCAAGTGCAGGCAGGACTGGGACTTGATGTAAGGCCAGGAGTGAGATGTGCGGGTCTGGTGGAGAGGAGAGTGTGAGAGCCCAGCAGGGGGCTGCTGAGAGCAGGTCAGCACCATCTCTTCTCAGACCCAATCTTGCAGAATGGCCGGTAATAAACCCCTGAAGGGGACGTGAAATGGAGCAAGGGGTCACTAACCTGGACCCACGCTGCCTTGAACTAAAATCAGAAGCTGAGAAGGCCAATCAAGAAAAACAAGATATGCTTATTAAATGTTTACTGTGCACCCAGGCCTGTGCTACACACTAACCATGAATTAGCTCCTGGAATCATCTAAACAACCCTGGCACAAAAGCCCTAACTACCATTTCACAGATGGGACACTGAGGCTGGGAGTGAACATGTGGGGGAGCCCAGGCCTGTCACGTCCCAGCCCACATTGAAGCAGTCTTGGGGCCAGATGGAGAACACGAAGAACAATTACAATACATTAGAGCTGCTACTTAGTGAGAGATGGCTCTGGACTAGGAATACAATCTCAGCAAATCCTTTCCCCCCTCTGCGGCTGGTGCTGTTATCCCATGTCACAAATAAGGAATTGAGGCTGCCAGGAGAAGTCAACCAGACCCACTAAGAGTCTGGAGGGCGGCAGAGATTAAGGCTATAGTCACAGTCCCACCTTCGGAGGGTCTCTGGGCCACTGGGAAACCGTAATGGTACCATTTATGGAAAGCTGAAGAAATGCCAGCTGCTGCTCCAAGCGTTTTACACATGCTATTCTTCATGCACCCTGAGGACACCTCCAGGAAGGGGCTGCTAGAAAATCCCATTTTAATAGCATTCTACAGGGAAACCATGACACAGAGAGGTTAAGTCAGTTGCCCAAGGTCACATGGCAGATAAATGGCAGAGACAAAATTTGAACCCGCGTCTCAATCCCCCCTAAAACCAAAGCCTTCACAGAATAATTTCAGTGAACAGCAGCTACCCCGCATGGAGTGCTAACTACGATCTCGGCTCCACACATGCACACGCTCAACTAAACCTCTGCAGTTGATGGATCGTTCCCCCTCCCCGTTTCTCAAGGGCTAACAATAGCGCATACACGTTCTAAGTGCCTTCTAGGTGCCACATGCCTGATTTGCCAGATCTCAAGATCTCAACAGAATCCCCAGCAAAAGATGGTGACTCTTCTCCCGTCTCACCAAAGAGGAGAGAGACTGAGGTTCGGCGAGGATACCCTAGATCGCAGCTCCGGAGTGGCAGCGCCAAGAAGCAAACCCACAGACACCCGACTCCTACTCCATGCTCTTTTGCACAGCGCCGGGCTACAGGTCTGGAAAGTTGAGCCATGCGGGCATCAGTCCGGTCAGGTCCCGAGAGCGCGAGTGCCGGAGCCGCCGCCCCCCACAACCGGTGCCTACACCCTGCCAGCCACCCGCGCTGACCCTCGGGGGTCTCCGAATGGTCATCGATTCCTCGCTACCCTTGCGCCGGGCTGTCCCTGGCACCCTCGCGCCACATACCTGGGCGTCCCGGCTTCCCACCCCGAGGGCCCCAAGACCGCGGCGTCCGGCCCCACGCCGCTCGCGGGAGACGCCGCCAGCTCCGGTGGCCCGAGTGACTTCCAGTGACTGCCCACTCTTCCAAGCCGCTTCGCGCGAGACCTCCTGGGAACTGTAGTTTCGCCCTCGGCAGCAGCAAACGGGAACAAGCCTGGCGCGCGGGGGCTGCCGGGAGCAGTAGGCGCGCCGCCGCGCTGCCTCCTGGGAGGGGTAGTCCACCTGGCGCCGCCGCGCCGCTCCAGTCTCTAGGGCACTTCCGTAGCCCCGAGGGGCGTGAGGGAGGGGGGTGTGTCTTCAGGGACTCGCAGCCCGGAGCCGCGCTCCGCGCTCGGCGAGGGCGGTCTTTCCCTTTCTCTCAGCCCGCTCCGCCTCGTCCCTTCCCCGGGAGAGCCTTCTCCCTCCCCGTCTCCCTGAGGCGCGAGGTACTTACCCCGAGGGCACGAGCCTCGGGAGAGGCGGGGACCACCGAGCCGTGCGCTAGACCCCCAGCGGCGGGCCGCGGCGAGGGAGGTAGCCGCGGAGCTGGGCGGCTATGCGCGCTCGCGCACGCGCGCTCGCCGGCCAACTCCGGCCTAAATTGCCTCGGGCCCCCGCGGGGGAGGACCTTTTTTTTTTTTTTTTTCTTTCTCGTTTCGAACGCGCGCGCGCTCGCTCGGATTTCCTCCTCCCCACCCCCTCGCCCCCGCGCCGCCCCACTACGGCCGCGCGCCAGTGCGCACGCGCGCTCGCTTCGCCTCGCCGGAGTTCAGTCCGCGCTGCGCGGGCTTGGAGGACTGACTAACCGCCTTGTCGGTTGAATCCTCTCGCCGCATCCCCAAGGTCGACGTTGAGACGCCCCTTCTAGGTCGGATCCTAGAGTAGGAGCACCTGAGTGACACCGTACCCGCCCCCTTTCGGGATCCAGTCATTGCAGGTATATAGGCACGCCCCCTAATCCCCCCTCGCACCGCGCGCGCGCGCGCACACACACACACACACACTCTCGTATCCGTACCTCGTGTACACACACACACACACACACACACACACTACCTCAGAGGCGGTCACGCCCTCGTTCTTCCCACACGGAGACTGCACACACACACCCTCGTACCCATACACACACAAACACACACACCCTCGTACCCGTACCTCAGAGGCGGTCACGCCCTCGTTCTTCCCATACGGAGACTGCACACACCCACCCTCGTACCCATACCTAAGAGGCGGTCACTCCTTCATTCCCACGTGGAGAACACACACACACACACACACACCCTCTCCTAACCATACCTCGTACCCGTCCTAAGAGGCGGTCTCTCACACACACACACACACACACACACACACACACACTCGTACCCGTACCTAAGAGGAGGTCACGCCCTCATTCTACCCACACGAAGACCACACACACACACACACACACATACACCCTTACATTCTTACCCTCGTACCCGTACCTCGTACCTGTACTTAAGAGACTGTCAGGCCCTCATTCTTCCCAGAGGACACCAGGACACCCAGACTTGAGGGGCCTGGGGCTGATGGCCGATGGCCCCTTCCCAGCCTGACTAGGCAGCTCTAGATTTCTTCTCTAGGATTTTCCTGACCACCACCCAGGGCTGCCCAGGATGATCAGTTCTCTTCCATTCATTCGTTGATCACATTCCCAGAGTAGCAGTTGTCAAATGCCTACAGCCAGGAAACTTTGTCCAGGTTTTCTTCACCAGCTGACATTATCAGGGATCCAACCGCGGTGGTTTTTGTTTTTATCCTATCATGTTTAAAAAAAAACTACACTGCGCTCCCACACCATAGATTACCACAGTGTTCAGTCATACACCTGTGACCTCCCACTTGTCCTATATACCTGTCCAATGACAGGCAATACCAAAGCTGCCAAGGAAGGGGGTTTCAACCTTTACACCTGCTGAGCACCGGCATCAGTTTGTCGGCCTGAGATTGAGGATCACTGGATCATGGAATACCAATGTCCTCTGGTCTTTCTGGGGTAGCAGAAAGAGTACAGGCCTGCATATGGACAACCCAGGTTCAATTTCTGGTACCTAATCTGTTCACTCAAGACCTACCAGGAGTGATCCCTAAGCACAGAGACAATAGGCCCTGGGCACAGCCTGGTGTGACCCAACAACAACAAATTAAGGCCCCTCCTGTGTCCTTCCACGAAGATACACAGACTAGAAGCTAGGAAGCGAATTTCGTCTTATGGAGAAGGACAGAAGATTGTTCACTTGCTAATTCCTTCAACAAAAATGTATAAACTGGGCTGGAGCAGTATTACAGTAGATGGGGTGCTTGCCATTCACCAGGCTGACCCAGGTTCAATTTCCAGCAAATATATGGTCCCATATGGTCCCCTGAGCACTGCCAGAAGTAATTTCTGAGTGCAGAGCCAGGAGTGACCCCTAAGCACCTCTGAGTGTGACCCTGGCCCCCAGATATGTATAAAGCACCTACTTCATGCCTGGCCAAGAGACATCAAAATGGAGTTAAGACCAGGGTCTTCTTTATGTTGAATGAGTGGGAGGTCCCTTGAAGGACACCACCTGGTGCCCGCAGCACTCGTCAGAGTCAAGAGTAGCCCTGAGAACTGCTGGCTGTGGCCCAAAACAAATCAAAAACAAAACATAAGAAATGAAGAACAGCAAGAGTATCATCAGACTACTGGAATGTTACACTCTAAAGCATTACTATGGTAATGGGGTGTGGGGGCACCCTGAGAATATGCTGTGCACAGAAACACACCCAGCTTCCTGCATGCAATGTGCTCTAGCCCTCTGAGCAATCTCCCCAATCCCAAAGAGGTACTGACTGATAGAACTATGCTGCAAGCCACATAGAAATGCTCAAATTTTCATGAAAGTGAAAAAGAAAAGAATAGTTTTAATTAATCTGCTATACCCCAAATGAGTTTGATCGAATGAAAAAGATTGATCTTAAAGGTCAAGAACAAGACTCAGAGGTGTAGCATTTGCCTCGCATGTGCGAGCGAGTTCCTAGGTTCACTCCCCCACACTGCAAAAAAAGATTTTATATATATATATATATTTGCTTCCATTTGTGGAGAGGTTGGGAGTGCCATCCTGATTGATTGCCCTCTCTGATTCAGCGAATGGGACTTTTGTAGGATCTTGTTTGTTTGGGGGCCATATCCAGCTGTGCTCAGGGATTACTCCTGGTTCTGCACTCAGGTATTACTCCTAGTGTTCCGGGGAACATATGGGGTATAGGGGATTGAACCCAGGTGGTCCACATGCAAGGTAAATACCCTACCCATTGTATTTCCACTCCTGCCTATTTGTAGGATCTTCACCTCACACTCCACCCTTTTTTGCTTCAAGGTTGAGCCATTCCCTATAATGATGAAGGTCCATGTTGTGCCAGGAATTGAACCCAGGTCCTGGACTCTCCACTTGAGTCACATCCCTGGCCCATGTAGTGATAGTTTCTCACCACCACTTCTCCTGAAGTTCCTTGCTATGGTTATGCTTGGCCTTTATTCTCTCAGCAAGCCGGACAACAAGATAATGTGTTGGGGGTTCCTTCAGACACTGAGATAAGCACTTGCTTCAATCTCAAATGTGAAGCTAAATGGGTCTTGGAATGTGGCTTAGTGGCATTGCACATGTCTTGCACACAGAGGACTTGGGTTCAATTCCTGGGACCAAAAAAAAAAAAAATCCCAGCAAGCTACCGAGAGTATCTCACCTGCACGGCAAAGCTACTCGTGATGTATTCAATATGCCAAACACAGTAACAAGTCTCACAACGGAGACGTTACTGGGCCCGCTCGAGCAAATTGATGAACAACGGGAGGACAGTGCTACAGTGCTACTGAAATTAAAGCTGAAGCATTAACAAAGGTGTCCATTTGTAGTACACGTTGCAGCAAAAGTTTGGAAATTTCTCAATACTTATTAATATTTTCAGACAAATTAAGAAGCCAGAGATATAGCTCAGTGGCAAGGCACATGAAGTCCCATGTTGCAACAGTGTGTGCAATCTCTGGCACCCCTCAAACAAGTGGGTCTGCAAGTATCACAATTGTGTGGCCCTCAGCAAACACAACAAACAAGTGTACAAATGCTACATACAGCTGTGGTCAATCACCATCATCAATGATAACAAAAAGGGAAGGAAAGGTGATGATTTTTTTTTAATTAAAAATAGAACCCTGGTGGCTAGAGTACAGCAGGTAGGGTGTTCGCCTTGCACGCGACCGACCTGGGTTCCATCCCTGGCATCCCATATAGTCCGCCAGCACTGCCAGGGGTAATTCCTGACTGAAGAGACAGGAGTAACCCCTGAGCATTGCTGGGTGTGACCCAAAAAAAAAAAAAGGACCCTGGGGTCGGAGCAATAGTACCGCAGGGATGGCGTTTGCCTTGCACATGGCGAACATGGATTCGATCCCTGGAATCCCATATGGTCCCCCGAGCATCACCACAAGTAATTCCTGAGTGCAGAGTCAGAAGTAAACGCTGAACATTGCCGGGTGTGACCCAAAAAGTCAAAAAAAACTTTTAAAAATATGACCAAAGTGGGGGGAGGGAAAGGATCAAAGAGAATACAGAGGTTAAGGTGCTTGCCTTGCATGTGGTCAGGCCTGGTTTGATCCTGGCATCATATATGATCCCCTGAGCACCACCAGGGGACTTCGAACATGGCCAGGTATGGCTGAAAAATAAGAGATGGGGCAGGAGCAATAGTACATCAGGGAGGGTATTTGCTTTTATGGGGCTGACCCAGGTTTGATCCCTGGCACCTTAAATGGGAGAGGGAGAGGAAGAGGAAGAGAAGGAGAAGGAGGGACAAGGAGAGAGAGAGAGAGAGAGAGAAGAGAAGAGCAAATGACAGTTCAACTGCATAGTGGAACATGAGCTGTCAATTGGTGA
The DNA here is from genome assembly GCF_029834395.1 of Sorex fumeus. Classification (NCBI taxonomy): domain Eukaryota; kingdom Metazoa; phylum Chordata; class Mammalia; order Eulipotyphla; family Soricidae; genus Sorex; species Sorex fumeus. Next base: position 20,079,792 of record NW_026606179.1, read on the forward strand.
CAAATGAAGCAAGGACTAAGATGATGGCTAAAAGGGTTGTAGTTATTTGCTTTGCAATGCAGAAGGTCAAGTATATTCCTAGTACTACCTGGTTCCCCTAAGCACTGCCAGTCAAAAAATAATAGTTGTTTTTCAAATGAGAGAGGTATCACTGTATCACTGTCATCCTGTTTGTCGATTTCCTCAAGCAGGCACTAGTAACGTCTCCTTTGTCCTAGCCCTGGAATTTTAGAAAGTGCCACATTCGAGGCTCTTTCAGGGTCAGGGGAATGAGACCCATCATTGTTACTGGGTTTTGGCATATCGAATATGCCACGGGGATTTTGCCAGACTCTGCCGTGCGAGCAGGATACTCTCGGTAGCCTGCCGGGTTCTCCAAGAGTAAGAACTAGATAAGATGTCACGCTGCCACATTCACTGCTTCGGGGAGCTGGGTTTTATAGTTTCTGGGTCTTGGTCATTGATGGAATAACACGGCGTCAGGGGCAGTTGGTGGGTGTAATGCCTACATACTAGAAGAAGGGGGATCTGAGTGGAGGAGGCCCAGTCCCGATCCGAGCAGGCTTGGAGATCTCAGCCCCGGGTCCTGCATGCCTGGGTTCCTCTGCCGGTTCCTTCATGTGCGAGGCTCGTCCGAACATGTGGAGAGTGGTCTTAAGCATGGCTGTGGCTGATTCCGGAGGTCTTCAGCTGCCGGGGCTCTCTCTGCTTGGAGCGGGGAGGGCAACTCAACCTACCCCCCTCCAAGGAGCCCCGGTGAGGACAGCTAGGTATATGTATTAGTGAGCTAATCTCTAAGATACATTAAGTGAAAAGTACAGAGTAATGAATAGCAAACTACCATTTTATACGAGGAAAAGAACTGCTGGTGAGATAGTACAGTGGGTGGAACAATTGTCTTGCATGTGATCAAGCCAGGTTCAGATCCCTGATGTCTGATATGGTTCCCTGAACTCTGCCAGAAGTGATTCCTGAGTGCAGAGCCATAAGTAAGCCCTAAGCACTACAGGGAATGGCCAAAAACAAGGAAAAAAAAATTACAAATATACAGAACAACTGTAAAAAAGACACAACCAGGTTTGCCCCATGGAGGGGAACCAAAAGTCAGGTATAAAAATTTAATTATATGCTCACTGTGTTTTGAACACACACACACATATTGAATATATATATACATGTATTCACTGAACTAAATACTCAGTCCTATTTTAAATATTACTGTGTCCATTAAAAATTTATTTTGGGGGGGCTGGAGTGATAGCCCAACAGGTAGGGCATTTGCCTTGCACGTGGCCGACCTGGGTTCGATTCCCAGCATCCCATACGGTCCCCTGAGCACCGCCAGAAGTAATTCCTGAGTGCATGAGTCAGGAGTAACCTCTGTGTAGAACCAGGTATGACCTCAAAAGAAAAAAAATTATTTTTTGTTTTTGGGGATTTTGTTTGTTTGTTTGGGGGCCACACCTGGCAGTGCTCAGGGGTTACTCCTGGTTCTGCCCCCAGGAATTATTCCTGGCAGGCTTGAAGGACCATATGGGGTGCCGGGGATCTAACCTGAGCCGATGGCGTGCAAGACAAGTGCCTTACTTGTGGTACTATCCTCTGACCTCAAGGATATTGCTTTTAAAGGGCTGGAGTGCGTGTCTTGCGTGCATAAGGCCCCAAGTCCCATCCTTGGGCCACATGTTAGAGAACTGCTGGGTGTGGCCCTGGAGGCCCCTAGCAGGAAGGCCAAGCAGCACTGTTTCAGTAGAGCAAATCATTACAAGCTGGCACGGCCAATCTAAGTATTGCCAGGAGGGACCCATAGGCCCCCAACACTGCTTAAGAGCACCCACCTCCCCCTAAAAAGCTAGAAGACTCAAAGTGACTTAGTACATTTGACTGGAGAGTCAACTAATTCTGCGTTCTGATGCTTCCTGCACCTGTCCTCTGAGGGGAGATCTATCCAAAAGGCTATATGCAGGGACCCCAACATCAGTTCTCTTTCTTTATTCCAAAAGTAAGGTTCCTGGACTGCTGGCTGTACATCCCTCAACACTGACATGGGAAGTGCACTGCAGCGAGAAAAAGGACAAGAGGCCAGGGTCAAGGCCCAATTACAGGCTGGTTGATTTCCAGAGCCTCAGATAGATTATTTTTGGGTTATCAAGACAGTAACAATAAGTCTCACAATGGAGATGTTACTGATGCCCGCTCGAGCAAATCAAAGAACAAGGGAGGACAGTGCTACAGTGCTATCAAGATATCAAGTCAAGGGGGCTGGAGTGACAGTACAGTGGGTAAGGAGTTTGCCTTGCATGTGGCCAACCCGGGTTCGATTCCCAGCATCCCAAATGATCCCCTGAGCACTGCCAGGAGTAATTTCCTGAGTGCAGAGCCAGGAGTAACCCTTGAGCATCTCTGGGTGTGACCCAGAAACCAAAAAAAAAATTTTTTTTTAATTAAAAAATAAAAAGACCTTGAGTATTAAGGAACTCACTCTGAAAAGCTAGGTAGGTAATGGTTTTAGAGAACCACAGGGAAGCTTTCAGGAGAGAAACTTCCTCCAGGGATAGCCCGAGGAAGCTTGTGTAAAGGGATGGAAGAGAGCTGCAAACAAATAAGCAAGAGATTTCTATCTTGTATACCCCTTAGGTGTACTGTATCCCCTTAGGGATGTGCCCAGAATGGTCCTATCCATTCTCTTTTGTAGGCTAGTCAAGAGAGGCCTGACCCAGGGGAGAGATTAGGAACAATGGGAACTGATGACAGTGAAGGTAAATTTGCTACAAATGACTGTTTCTCTGTAGCTCTGGGACCTTAGAAGGAAGCCAGCTGGGGTACACTGGAGATCTGGAGCTGAGGGGCATCCATTGATGTGCTGGGTCTGAAGCTAATTCTACTGACTCTTGAAAGAGGGTCCGAAAGCATCAAGTACAGTGTGGCAGAATAGAAAGAAATAAGTGAGGAGGGCAGCATGCAGCCTTGGAGAGAGACAAGAACCGCTAATTTCTGACAACCAATCCCAGTCTTCTTTAGCGCAGGGTTTCTTAATCTTTTTTCACTTTTTGCCTGAGAAATTTTTCTGGTTTTGGTTTTAGTTTTGTTTGGAACCCACATCTATATGTATTGCCAAGGATCAAACCAGGGTTGGCTACAGTCAAGGCAAACATTTTAACCCCTCTACTTTCTGCCCACCCCTGTCTCAGAAATTTTTCTATGACCATGTGTAAGTAGCATTGTAGCACCGTTCTCCCGTTGTTCATCGAGTTGCTTGAGCGGGCCCAGTAACGTTTCCATTGTGAGACTTGTTATTGTGTTTGACCATGTGTAAGTAGGCATACAAAATAGTCAAACATTTGTGTGTAAAATAGACAAACATTTGCTGTGTTAGTCAATAAATCATAGATTTATTCTAAAAGAAAATTTCTATAATATCTATATTGTTTCATAACTCATATGGGGCCATGACCCACAATTTAAGCAGCATTACAGGGGCTGGAGAGATGGTACAGTGGTTAAGGCACTTGCCTTTTATGCTCCTGGCCCAAGTTCAAGCATATATGGTCCCCCAAGCACTGCCCAGAGTAATTCCTGAATGCAAAATGAGGACTAACCACTGAGGTCATTGGGTGTGATCAAAAGCCAAATGCCAAAAACCAAAAAAATATTGCATTGATGTGTCTGAGACCTGCTGTTGCTGGCAGAACCTCCTCCTCTGGCTCTTAAACTGTGGGTTGAAATTTGGACTTGAATTCGATGTAGAATCTTTGAACGTATCAACTTTTCTCTCTAAATTCATGTTCATATATATGAAATGGAAATTCTCTTTCTCTCACACACACACATTCTCTCTCTCTCTCTCTCTCTCTCTCTCTCTCTCTCTCTCTCTCTCTCTCTCTCTCTGCTTTTCGGCCACATCCAGTGGTTACTCCTAGCTTTGTTCTGAGGAATCATTCCTGGTGGTGCTCGGGATGATACATGGTGCCAGAGATTGAACCTGGGTCAGCCATATGTATGCACGGCAAGCACCTTACCTGCTATATTACCCTTCTGGCCCCGCTCTCATTTTCTGTTTTGTTTTATTGTACATCTGGTGATGCTCTGGGCTTACTCCTGGGTCTGTACTCAGGGATTACTCCTGGTTGAGCTCAGGGTACCATATGGAGTGCCAGGGAACAAACCCCAGGTTGACCTCATGCAAGGGAAGCACCCTACCACCATACTATCACTTTGGCCCCAACCCCTCTCTCTTTTTTGACCACAGCTGGTAGTGCTTGGAGACTCCTTCTGGCTTGGTACTTTGGGGTCACTTCCAGAAGGACTCAGGAAACCATGAAGTGCCCTGAATCTAGGGTTTCATACATCAAGGCAATGCACTACTACTGAGCCACACCCCTGGCCCCTACATCTTAATTCCTTTGAGAACTAATGATATGATTGGTGTGAAAACCTTGGTTTTTTTTTTGTTGGGTCTACCCATTTTACATACATAAGATGATACATTTTGCCTGCTGCTTCGGATCATCACATTTCTGTGGCAATATAGGCCGTAGGCTTAGCCATGTCAGAAGTAGTTCTGCTAATTTTTTCTTAGGATTCCCTGACAAACTGATCAGGGACCCCCATTGTTCTCTGAAGCAGTGGTTCTTAAACTTTATTGTTCATAAGATTAGTTGGAGAAATTGTTAAAATTCCGATTTGGAAGGCTTCAGTGGTATACCACATACTTTACATGTATAAAGCCTTGGCACCAAAAAATAAATTTTTTAAAAAACTGAGATTTATAGAGAGTGGTGCTGGATTGTATTATGCATAAAACCCTATCAACAGTATTGTAATCCACAGTGCCTAAAATTTTAAAAATTAAAAAAAACCCTCAGGTTTTTGGGATCTTGCCTCAGAATTTCCAATTACAAAGTCTGGGGGGGTGGGGTCAGTGATTTACATTTCTAACAAGTTCTCAGATTAAGCTGATGCTGCTGGCCTGAAGATGGCATTTTGGGGAACTACTCATTTAATGGAAAATTCTAGCAGGCAGAAAGACGGCCTTTATTGCCCTCTGCTGGCAGAACTGTAAGTTTAACTCACATTTCCAGAGTAATTGATACTAAGTATGGGTTGGAAAGAAATGAATGGCCACTTGTTTGAGAACCAGGCCAGGCTAAAAAAGAATCATCATTGTTACTTCAAGTCTTACCTTAAGGGTAATTCATATGACTCAAATTCAGTTTTCTTTTCTTTTTGGGTTTTGGACCATACCTCACAGTGCTCAGGGCTTACTCCCGGCTCTATGCTCAAGGATCACTCCTGGCTGGCTCTGGGAACCATATGGAGTGCCAGGGATCAAACCCAGGTCTGAGAGGTACAAGACAAGCACCCTACATGCTGTTCTATATCTCTGGTCTCTTTTACCTAGTCTTTACATTAAAAAGTTTCATGTTCAATAAACAAGAGTTTATGGATCTCACCTTCTAAATCCTAGCTCCTCAACAAATTGCAGTGGCTCAACAGAACTCTGTTAAATTCCCACAGGTTATTATTTATTTATTGTTTAGATAATATGGTTATAATATTGTTAAATTATATGGGTTCGGTCTCAGAGAGTTAGTACAGGGATTAAGGTGCTTGATTTGCCTGCAGTCAACTTCAGTTTCATCCCCAGTATCATAAATGGTCCCCTAAGAAACACCAGGACTGATCCCTGTACATGACCAAAAAGTAGCATCTGTGCACCACTGGGTGTGGCACCAAACCTCCCCCCCTCCACGTTCAACAAAACCTATAATTTGGGGGGGTTTGTTGTTGTTCATTTGGGTTTTTTTCCCCTGGGAGTTAGGAGGCACACCAGGTTGTGCTCTCAAGGTTTACTCCTGCTCTGTGCTCAGGAATCACTCCTACTGGGGCTTGTAGGATTGAACCTGCACTCAAGGCAAGCACCCTATCCACTATACTATCACTCTGGCCCTCCAAACTTGTATGACTTTAATGTACATAGTTACTGCACCTCCACCACCACCAAGTGCTCAAGACTCTCCAACACTGACTGTCCTCATGTAACTTCTAGTTTTTTGTTTGTTTTGTTTTGTTTTGTTTGCTTTTAGGGTCAAACCCAGCAATACTTGGGAGTTACTTCTGGTTCTACACTCAGGAATTACTTCTGGCAATGCTTGGGGCACTATTCAGGATGCCAGGGATTGAACCCAGTTTGGACTCATGCAAAGCAAATGCCCTACCCGATGAGCTATTGCTCCTCCCTCCCCCATTTCACTTCTAATCCATCTCTTTTTTTCCCCATCACCCTCCAATGTTAGCATGAAAGTGGATTTTTTCCTGGTATCGTGGATTCTTGAGCTTTATGAAAATATTGCATACAAAATTCAGAAGTTTAAGAAATTAAAGTTTATTGCACAGTTTAAGTAAACGAGTCTGGGGTCGGAGTGATAGTACAGCAAGTAGGGTGGTTGCCTTGTATTGGACTGACCTGAATTTGATCCCCAGCATCCCATACGATCTGCTGAGCCTTGCCAGGAGTAATTTCTGAGTGCAGAGCCAGAAGCATCCTCTGAACATGGTTGGGTATGGCCCCCAAAATAAAACGAACCAAAAAATGTACAATAAGTAGAAAGGTCTGGGTCCCTTTCCTAAGTACTGTCCCTCGCTCTCTGCTCATCTCCAGTGTTTGATGGTCTGGTCTTGTCCTGATGCCATCCTCTATTGAGTGTATTCTCTCCTAGTCTGAAATCCTGTCCCTGGGTCTCTCTAGGACTGTATCCCAATGGTTCCCTTTAGTACCAACTTTCCTTAGTCTTTAGCCATGGCCATGTGTGTTGGTGAGATGCTGGCTGTCTTGCCAGCTTTCTGGTATAAGAGGGAGGGAGAGAAAGGGGGAAGGAGAGAGAGTGGAGGGGGAGAGGTGGTGGGGAGGTATAGAAAGAGAGTGGGGGAGGGGAGGGATGTGGAGGGAGCAGGAGAGGAGAGGGGGAGATAGAGAAAGAGTAGAGAGAGAGGGAGTGAGAGAGAGTGGAGAGAGAGATTGTCTGCCTGGGGCCTTCCTCTATTTGCCATGGTCCTTGATCTCCAGTCATTCCATTATCTATTTTAATAGGAGATCTTTTATTGCTTTTATTGATTTAAAATAATCAATTAGATTAACTATTTCAGCTTATTTAGAGCCAAGTGTGGCTCCAAAGCCAAAACAACAATAGCAACAAAAATAACCAGTCCACCTGATGCTCTAACCTTTCATTCCTGCTGTATCACCGTGACATGATAATGTCAGTTCAACAATTGAAGTCCAAGGGTTGCCAATATTCAATATGATCAATCCCATCGTGTTTTTCTTTTTGCAGGGCTGGTGGTGGGGCAGGTGGAGGGCTCTGCAGGGAGGTTAAGCAGGTAGGGAGCTATTCCTAGCTCTGTGCTCAAGAATTATCCCTGGTGGTGTTTGGGGGACCAAATACTGGTGATCAAACTAGGACGACTGTGCAAGGCAAGCCCCTTACCTTCTGTACTATCTCTCTGGCCCCTATCTCACAGGTTCTTAAGCAGTAGTCCTGAGAAGGACCACAGGACAATCAGTGATGACTGCCTCCAGACTCATTCCCCTGTGGAAGGATTTTAAATATCAAATAAGTGACATAATAGAAAATCAGGTAATTTTTATATAGATATAAGTCACTGCTCTCCATCTATGGTTATGAGCACTTCAGAGGAGCCAGAGATTTTTTTTCATGAAAGCAGTTAAGTAGGAAAGGTAAATCCCAGAAACAGCTGTCACCTTAGTAGGAAGTGAGTTGTCAAATTTCAAATGAGTCCAGGACTGTCTTGTAAGGATACTGGAAAGTAAACATGGTGGAACATAGTCCTCTAGGAAAAGCGATTATTTTATGAAATAGAACGGAGGCAGGAGAGAAAATACTTGCTATGGTTGTGTCTGTAGAAAAGGATCCCAAGTGCAGTTTCCAAGCACGTGTTTTAACTATGGGATAATATCCACACAATATCTGTCTATCTAATCATTCTTTGACAAATTTAAAGGTCAGGTAGAGGAGTGATCTAAAAGTCTTTAGTGCAGCTTCATGTTATTTATTGGTTTTAGGCCACACTGGGAGGTGTGCAGGACTTATTCCTAGCTCTGTGCTTAAGGATCACTTTGATGAATCATATGCAGTGTCATGTTGGCCAAATGCAAGGCAAGTGCCTTAGCTGCTGTACTATCTCTTCAGCCTATTTAGTGCAGTTTTAAGCTAAAGAAACTTAAAACTGCATCGACTCTTAGAATACTACATAAGATATGTGTGAAGCAGTACACTTGCCTTGGATTAAATGTGTTTTTCATTAGATATCCATTTTCAGCTTGCTGGGCTTTCCAAAAGGGGTGGAAGAATCGAACCTGGCTCAGCCGGGCTGGCTGTGTGCAAGGCAAATGCCCTACCGCTGTGCTATCACTCCAGCTCCTGAGAGTATCTTGCCGCACAGCAAAGCCTGGCACGCTACCCATGATGTATTCAATATGCCAAACACAGTAACAACAAGTCTCAAAATGGAGACATTACTGGGCCCGCTTGAGCAAATCGATGAACAACGGGAGGACTGTGCTACAGTGCTATCCATTTTTATTTTCTTTCTTTCTTTATTTTGGCTACACCTGGCTGTGATCAGGGATTACTCCTGACTCTACATTCAGGTATTCCTGGTGGTGCTCAGGGATCTATATGGGTTGCCAGGGTCAAATCCTGCAAGGCAAATGCCCTACCTGCTGCACTATCATTTAGGCCCCTTCATACCCACTTTTAGATATAAAGGAGAATATTGGAAGACAGGTGTAGCCAACTTTATATTGTGTTGGACATTGGTTTTTTCCTGTACTCATACTGTCACATTTGTCCATTGAGGCCCTAGAGAGGTTAGATTTCCTGTTGTGTTGAGGATATTCTTATATACTTTTGAAATATAGGCATCCCACCAATATAAATTGTACACTTGTGGGTATGATAGAAATGTTTTTTGGGGTTGAGGCATAACTTTGGGAAATATTTTCATTGTGGCATGACTTAGAATGTGACCTGGCCTCTTATTTTATGCCATACTTCTTCCCAGGAACTCAGCGAAGAACAAAGGAGTGAGTTAATTGTCCTCAGTGACCGTACAGAAATACTGTACAAAGATTCTCGCCATCCTCAAAACATGCCACTTGTATGTCATTATGTCAGTGATGCTGACTATTTTGCTTCCCTCTCTTGGACTACAACAGGCATGAAAGAAATACAGGTGAATTTATTTGGAATTTAAAAAAAATACCAGTAAAACTGGTCTCTTTTTTGGGGGGGAGAAAGGGTAAGGGGAGGCACACTTGGTGATGTTCAAGGGTTACTCCTGGCTCTGGACTCAGAAATCACCCCTGGTGGGACTTGAGGGATCATATATGGTGCTGGGGTTCAACTTGGGTCAGCCACATTGCAAGACAAGCGCCCTACCCACTGTACTATCTCTCCGACCCAGACAAACTTTATAGTCTCTCTTTTCCTTGATCTTAGCCCATTCTACAGGGGCTTCGCCAATATAAGCCCTCACCCCAAATTGGCAAAAAAAAAAAATACAACATCACGGTCCTCTCGTTATTCATAGATTTGCTCGAGCGGGTCCAGTAACATCTCCATCGTGAGACTTGTTGTTACTGTGTTTGGCATATTGAATATATATGTTACTGTGTTTGGCATATTGAATACGTCATGGGGAGCTTGCCAGGCTTTGCCGAGTGAGTGAGATACTCTCAGTAGCTTGCCGGGTTCTCCAAGAGGGGCAGAGGAATCGAACTCGGGTTGGCCATATTGGCCGATTGCAAGGCAAACGCCTTACCCACTGTGCTATCGCTTCAGCCCTAAAATATGTGAGGGCAATCTGGCTGTGACATCTGTCACCCCATTGATCGCCAGGGTTGATTCGGCTGATCTGGCTGGCTAGGCAGGTGTCCCCTTCCTCCCTCACCGCTCCATGTGCGGCCCTCCCAAAGCTGTGTGCTCCGTCGAAGAGGAAGGCCTTCTCCGAATAGAGATGGACCAGTCTTCAGTGGAGGGTATACGAGTAGATGCACTCCCCTGCTAGAACCTCCAAACAAAAAAAATACATCTTTGAAAAAAAATCTGGGTCCAGTATTCCCTCCATTGGCTATTCTCCAATGACAGACTCCCTGATCAATAGATTTTATGACTCCTGATGAAAGATACAGTTAAGGAGGGGTCCTAGGCTTTCTCCTCCTACAGTACTTCCAACCACCATAGCCAGGGAGCAAAATCACTCTAGTACTCCAATTTTTCCTTAGCACAAGAACAGGGGAAAAGGCTGTATAGCCTGCCTATTCCCCTACTATCTTTTTTTTCTTTTTTTTTTTAATGTAGGAGTATTACTATGTATTCAGCTATTGATTAGGCTGATTGAATTGGGCATGAACTCCATCTTAGTTTTTTTTTTTTCCTATTTTACAATTCTATTTATTGAATCACTGTGAGAGCAGTTACAAAGCTTTCGGGTTTAAGTCTTGGTCATACAATGGAACACCCGGCCCTTCACCAGTGCCCATTTTCCGCCACCAAAAACCCCAGTATACCCCCCCATCCACACCCTCCCCCTACCTATGGGGCAGATGATTTCCACATTACTCTCTCTCTACTTTGATTACATTAAATATTTTGACACCAGGTTCACCATTACTATTTGGGATTTTACCCCAACAGTCAGATCTGCCAAAAAGGCAAAGGTAGACAATTTGTTTTCTACTGCTGGTTATGAATAACATATGATGTTGTGCAGCCACAGTAGTGGCCTCGCAATTTTGGAATTCCAAAATTTTAACAATTAAATCTGGAGGGATTTCTGCCAAAACCTGCTGGGTTCCAAGATTTGTTCCTGAGTCTCTTGGATTATGGCCGTTAAGCAGCTTGATCAGGAGCCAGAGAGGCCATTCATTCGTTGTGACTGGGATCTCATTGGGGCAGGGAGGAAAGGGCCGGCTCCACCCCCATCCCACGAGGTACCATGTGTCTCATCACTGCGGGCCCAATCCTGACTATCCAATGGCCTGTGGAGGATGGGGGCCACCAAGCCATCTACGGGGAGCAGGCGGAGGGACAACATCCTTTACCCCCTGGGGTGGCCCAGTACCGGTATCCTACTGTGGGGACTGGATATATTTCTGCCAAAAGCTGTTGGGTTCCAAGATTTGTTTCTTAGTCTATGGGATCATGGCCATTAAGCAGCTTGATCAGGAGCCAGAGAGGCCGTTCGTGGGCGGCGACTCGGGGTCTCACTGGGGCGGGGAGGAAAGGGCCGGCTCCACCCCCATCCCATAGGCCCCAAGTATCTCATCACTGTGGGCCCAAACCTAACTGTCCAATGGCTTCTGGAAGATGGCGGTCACTGAACCACCAAGGGGGGGCAGGCAGACAAACAACACCCTTTCCCCCCTGGGGTGGTCCGGCACCTGTAACCCATTGTGGGGACCGGATGCATCTCTGCCAAAAGTCACTGGGTTCCACAATTTGTCTCTGAGTCTCTGAGATAATGGCCATTAAGCAGTTCAATCAGGAGCCAGAGAGGCCTTGCCTCCAATTATATAGCTGAGCTGGAGGTGGCTTGTGGGTGTGTCTCCCATATATCTAACTTTTGGCCACTTACTTTCTTGGTAAACTTTGCCCCAAGTTTTTGGGGTCTGGCCAAAGGCACAGCAGCAATTTTGGGGTATCTGGAAGTCTGAAGGTGCCATCAGGCTGCTGATGCACTTGCCTCACAGGTACAGAATGACCTGCTGGTGGCACCATACCCCTCCCCCCCTCATCTTTTCTAGGCAGTTTTCCTTTTATTTTCTTTTAGGCTGTGTTATGGACAAAGAGCAAAGATGAAGACATGGTTGATAAAAGAACATTCGCTATGACGGAACGATTGCCTCCAATTCAATCCATGGTTCATACTGGTTCCTTTCATATAATTGTGGCCTACTGCGGTGACCTGAATCTACGGCTCTTTGGGGACCATTTTCGTTCATTCAAATCCCTGAGTATGGTTCCCTGCCGCTTCAACATCAGCTGTCTCTGCTATGACCCAGAAACAAAGATGCTTATGTCAGGTGTCACAGGGGCAGTCATCACTTGGACCATAGAGCAGAGTGGCAAGGGCCTCCAAATGGTCTCCACGATCTCCATGCCTGGTGATGAACTTGTCCAAGACATCATGTTGAATGGCCCAAGTGGCACCCTCCTAGCCCTCTGTGAATCAGTGGTGAGGGTTCTTGAGCGCCAGGCCCATGGAAGGCTGGCAGAAGTGAAGAGGTACACATCCATCATCAGTGGCTCTTCTATCACTTGCTGCTATATCTGTTTTGGTCAGGGCTTCCTCTATGCTGGAAATAAGACTGGGGCAGTCCAAGTATGGAACCTTCAACGAGGTCATTCTCTTCACAGTTTCACAGCCCATTCCATGTCTGTGATATATATCCGTAGTCAGCCAGAATCCCACACCTTGCTAACAGCTGGCATGGAAGGTATAATCAAGGAGTGGAATCTGACTTCAGGGAACCTGCTACGGCGGCTAGATCTTGGTGAGGAATTGTGTGCACTCCAGTTTATTGATACAAATACTTTCTTCTGTCAGACTACCCATACTTTCTCGTTGCGCAGTATGCCCTGCTTCTATAGTCTCTTCAATGTCTGTGGCTCTCCTCCACAGCAGCTGCGTCGTGTCCACTGTGGTGGTAATTGTTTCCGGATCCTATGCCTTACTGAGGATGGCTTGATGCACTTTATATCTCCGCTCACAGGCGAACTTCTGGTTATCACCTGGCCCTTCTCATTATTGGACAAGGCTGTGGATTGGGCCTATAACCCAGAAAACCAGGAGCTCTTTGTGGCAACAGGTATCTCTGATATACTGGTATTTGACACAACTCGCTGCCCTTGCCCAGTTAAGTATATCATATGCACCTCACCAGACTCTCAAGACAAAGTAGAAAGCCTAGCTTATGGGACTTTCTACTTAGGTTATGGTATAGGACTGATATTCGTTGGGCACCGGAGTGGTATGATAAAAGTGCTTTCCCATCAGAACTTTGCTCGAACAGAGAAATTCATGCATGCTGGGGCTGTATTGGCACTCTGTACACTTCCTGGGGGACTTCAGAGTGCCAGAAATTACACTCTGCTCTGTTCCTATGGAATGGATGACTATATACATCTATCAGAAGTTAGTTTTCAGGCTTCCAAAGTAAGTATTTATCTCCTCACAAGCATTCTCAGCAGCTGTCATCTGAGACACCTGATGCTCTTGCCCAACTCTGTTGGTGCCATCACACAGTCTAACTGCCTACGTATCTGGAAGTTCAGTGATTTTCTATCTTCTCAAATACAGAGAGATGCAACAGTCATGGAGACATTGCCTCTGCACCAGTGTCCAATCACATCTTTTGATGTCTGCCTGTCTTTGAAACTTCTTGTCACTCGTAGCATTGATGGCAGTGTCCGGGTATGGAACTTGCATGGTAAACTCCTAGCCTTGCTGGACTCGTCACTGCACTTTGGCCCAGTTTGTTTTGCAAATGATCGAGGAGATCTGCTTGTGACTTTCAACCAGAGTCTTTATCTAGTGTCTTGTTTAAAACTTCTTCCTCCCACTCTGTTGACTAATCTTTCCTTAATGAACATTAGAGATGAGGTGTTAGAATATGCAAAACCTTTTATGCCAAGCTTCTTCTTATCTTTTGAGAATATACTTGCACCCAAATATAATTACCGGGGATGCGGGAAACAGGATTTAGTGGGGCTACATAGCCTTGTCAATAAACGGGCCATTGCTTTTGATCAAACTGTGCCTCATGTCATAGAAGAAGGTGAGAAAGGAAACACCGTGTTTGTGCATAGAACCAGCTCTGAATTCCCAAGCCAGGAGAAAACTGATCAGACGGACAGTGAACCTCTTTATTATGAGGATACTCCTCAACTAAAGCTGATGACCTGGGATGGACTTAACCTTTATCAGATACTGAGGTCCTACTTTGGTCATGGACAGAAATGGCCCATTGCTCCTGATTGTTACATCCCCAACTCAGTGATTCGTGCCCGACTTTGGCCAGAGGGAAGCCCTGTATTTTTAAAGTGTACTCTGCACTCACCCACACGGAATTTATCAAATTGGGACAAATCTGAACAATTCTTTTTCTGGAATAAAGAGTCAGCTCCGTGGGAACATTATCCAAAACAAAAGGAGGAAAGAGACCTAATAGAAAAAAGAATATCCACAGATCCAACCTTCTCAATCCTTACATATGCAGGAAATCGCAATTGGTTGGGAAGAAGAATGAGTGAAATGGCTATAAATAACCTGATTGAGACAATCCTCAACATTAAAGCTCATGCAACTCCATTAAAGTACCAAAACTGTATTGGTGTACTAGGGCAAATCTTTGCCTCTTACCAGGTATCTCCAGCCCTGCGCTCTGAAGTAGCTCATCGTCTACTGGATGATACCACCAATTCCAATCCATACATCCGAGAGTTGTCCTGGGAAGGATTTAAACGTTTAGGAATGATTACTCATCTCTTTGCTTTGCCTCTGGCCAGAGGATTAATGGACAAGGATAAAAAAGTGAGGGATAAGGCCCTAAACCTCATTCCTGAAACTGGTATCCATTCTAAGACTTCACTTTTAAACTTAATCCAGCACCGAGATACATTCCGAGAAATGCAGTAAGTTTTTTTGGCTTAATTCTTTACCACCTTCTTTCATTATATATTTTGTGGTTGTGTATGGGGGGGCATTTTGGGCCACATCTGGCAGTGATGCTCAGGTTATTCCTGGCTCTACACTCAGCAATCAGTCTTGGTGGGCTTTGGGGGACCATATGGGATGCCAGGGATCAAACCCATGTTGGCTGTGTGTAAAGCAAGAGCTCTACGTGCAGTATTATCTCTTGGACTTTAATTCTTTACCAGTTTCTAATTTTCTTAGACCCTTTCCCAGACCCTTCCCTTGCTTTGTTCATGAGTTTTTCCTGGTCCTTTATCTCATTCTTAGTCTTTTTTTCATTCCTAGACTATCCTGACAATTCACTGACAGTAGTTAGCATCTTTATTCATTACAATAAATAATACACCTTATTCAATATCTTTCCTATTCCTGTCAGTTCCTATCTTTTCAAGTTCCCCCTTTCATCCTTCTCTCCTATTTTCACAGTCTCCATATAATCACTCCAGTCTGTTTGCTGGTTTGTTTCCTTTTTCCTTGTTCATCCTTTATGCTGTCTCTGCTGGCTACTTTACTAAGCACCCTGCTGGTTCCACAGAACTTCTTTCCTTATTCTCCTTCTCTTCCCTGATTCAGCATTATTTTTCCTATTCTTTGACTTTCACAGGCAGGAAATAGTTGGGGAGGAAAGTTTGGATCAGCTGCTGGGAATGCGACTCCCAGATCTTCAAATCCTTCACACTCAAGTAAAGCAGCGACTAAATGAAGACCTGACCTTGAAAGAGGATATGGTTTCTTTTTCTTTTGAAGTTTCAAAGCCTTTTGAATTTGAATCACAGAAATCTGAGATGGTTGACGATATGGAAATGGCCATTAAAATTAGCAAAAGCCATAGACGGCACCGAGCAGGGATGAAAAGACAACCATGTATGTATAGGGTGATCTGTTTTAGTCTTGGGATTCCTAAAGTAGGTGCTATAGAGTTGAAGGGGGTCAAAAGATAGGCAAGAATAGAAATAAAGTAGAAAGAACTTTTCAAGAAAAAAAATTTAGGAAGATCTACCCAAACTCACTGTCACTGTCCTCCCGTTGTTCACTGATTTGCTTGAGTGGGCCCAGTAACATTGTGAGACTTGTTACTGTGTTTGGCATATCGAATATGTCACGGGTAGCTTACCAGGCTTTGCCGTGCGGGCGAGATACTATTGGTAGCTTGACATGATTCTTCATGAGGGGTGTGTGTGTGTGTGTGTGTGTGTGTGTGTTTGTGTGTGTGTAGGAGTGTAGAACTGGGAATAAAACAAGGAGAATGTCTTTGGGGTAGGGTTGAGTCCCTCCCAGCTGTGCTTAGGATTGCTCCTGACTTTTTGCTCAGGAATCACCCAGGTGATGCTCTGGGAACCATATATGTGGTGACTGGGATTAAACTGTAGTTGGCTACATGCAAGGAAAATATCCTAAACCGTGTACCAGTTCTCTAGCCAAGAATGTATTTTTTATTTTGAAAATATTTCACCCACTCCTTAAAGGCCCCTGTATAGCTATTACTTTTATGAAAGTTTCTTTTAGCACGAGATATTGGAGAGGGTTTCATTTAAGCCACCCATGCTTTCCTTAGCTCTATCTTCTGATTTTTCACAACAGCTCGAAAGTTGTTGCGGGGAAGCAAGAAGACAAAGGAGACTGAACCAGAGGATGGAGTTGATCAGCATGAACCAGGTCCATTAGACAGTGGAGTTGATCAGAGTGAAGCTATTGAGGAAGAAGATATAGTCATCCCTTCAAAAATATCCTCAACTCAGAGTCCAAAAGATGAACAAGATCTTTCAGAAAAAGAACTCTCAAGGGATCATATTGCAGTGGCCTTGAAGATGTTGCGGAAAATACGTGAAAAAAAAAGCAAGAAAAAAAAGAGTTTTTTTAAACCCATAAAAAGACAAAAGAAGAAGACAGAAGAATCTCATGCTCCAATCCCAGAACTACAGAAAGAAAAAGATATTAAGAGTGACAGTAGGCGAGGGATCTCTGGAAGGCCTGGCCATAAAGGTGAGGGCTTAACATGGCGGGATGATCTGTGTCGTCTTATGACCTTCAGGTTATCTGGTTCTCAAACAGAAATTTCAGAAGCTTTAAGTGCTGAAGTGGTGAGCAGAGCTCGGGCAGTACTAGCTGATCAGCGTCCCAGCTGGGAACTCTTTCAGAAGATCTGTCCTTTGTTGCAGGAAGAAACAGAAACAGACAAAACTGACTGGGATATAGATTTGCCAGAGTTGAAATCATCTTTTATTTATGAAGGAGCAATTAGTAAGGACAGGGTGATTGAACACAGGGAAAAGATATTAGTGGAAGAACAAAAGAAAGCAAGAGACATGAAAGACTTGAAGGAAACTCAGGAAATTCCCAAAGAAACGAAGAAAAAGAGCATTATTCTTTTAAAAGCAGACCCAACTCAGCTAGGGGAGAAATTGAAAAAAGATAAGATGTCTAAGAGGGGTTCTAGGAAAATTATGAAAAAAGCCCCAAAGGATGTAAAATCGGATATTAAGGAGGTCAAAGGAAAAGAGAAGGATGAAAGAGAAATAGAAATGGCCGCACTAAAGGAGAAAGTGGTTGAGATAGAAAAAAGACCAGTTAAAGATGAGAGAAGAAAGACTTGGAAGGAGCGGGATAAGTGGCAAAAGCTTGAAAAAGATAAAAGCATACTATATCTTAAGGATAAGCAGAAACCAAGTGAGGACAAAGAACAGCTCGAAAGAGAGAAAAGCATACCACTGGTTGAGAGTCATCTTGAAGAAGAGCAGAAACCTCATGAGGTCAAAGAGAAGTTATTTCCATATCAGAAAAGGATGGATGAGGATGAAAGTAAAGGGATATGGGATGAATGGGAACAGCTCTGGGAAGAGGGAGTGTCAGAAGGCTCCAGGGAGAAACTGCCCAAAGATGAGGAAAAAGTGACTCTTGAAGAAAAAGAGGAGGAGAGAGAGGAGGAGGAGGAGGAAGAGGAGGAGGAGGAGGAGGAGGAGGAGGAGGAAGTAACAACAATATTCCTAGAAAAAGAAGCAGAAGTAGAAGCAGAAGAAAAAGAGGAAGAACAAGAAGAAAAAAAAGAGGAAAAGGATAAAGAAGAAGAGAAAGAGGAGGAAGAAAAGAAAATAGAAATAGTAGAAAAACAAAAAGAACGGAAACAACAAAAAAAACAAAAACAAGAAGGGAAACGACTTAAACCAAATCTAGAGCTACTAAAACAACTGCAAAAACGACGAGAAGAACGGAAACAAAGACAATCAGAACAACTTAAACAAAAACAACCAGAGGAACAAGTAATACAAAAACAAGAGCAACTAGAACAGGAACAACTAAAACAAAAGCAACTGGCACAACAGCAACTAGAATACCTAGAAGATAAACAAGTAGCACAGCAACTAGAACAGCTAGAACAACAAAAACAACTAGAAAAGCAAAAGCACTTAGAACAAAAACGAGAACAGCAACTAGAACAACAGAAACTAGAACAGCTAGAACAACAAAAACAATTAGAACAGCAACTAGAACAGCTAAAGCAAGTAAGGCAAAAACAAACAGCACAACTAGAACAGCAGCAACAAGAGCAACTGATACAGCTAGAACAAAATCAACTAGAACAGCAACTAGAACAACAAAGGCAACTAGAACAAAAACAATTAGAACAGAAACTAGAACAGCTAGAACAACAAAACCAACTAGAACAACTAGAAAAACAAAAGCAGCTAGAACAACAAAAACAACTAGCACAATTACTAGAACAACAGCAAAAAGAGCAACTACAACAGCTAGACCAACAAATACAACTAGCACAGCAGCAACTAGAACAGCTAGAAAAACAAAAACAACTGACACAACAACTAGAACAGGAACAAGAACAACCAAAACAGCTAGAACAACAAAAACAACTAGCACAGAAACTAGAACAGCAACCAGAACAACAAAAGCAACTGAGACGAAAACAATTAGCTCAGCCACTAGAACAACAGCAACTAGAACAGCTAGAACAACAAAGACAAGTAGAACAGCAACTAGAACAACAAAAGCAACTAGAACAAAAACAACTAGAACAGCTAGAACAACAAAGACAACTAGAACAGCAACTAGAACAACAAAAGCAACTAGAACAAAAACAACTAGAACAGCTAGAACAACAAAAACAACTAGAACAGCAACTAGAACAACAAAAGCAACTAGAACAAAAACAAATAGAACAGCTAGAACAACAAGAACAGCAACTAGAACAACAAAAGGAGCTAGAACAAAAACAACTAGAACAGCTAGAACAGCAAAAACAACTAGAACAGCTAGAACAACAAAAACAACTAGAACAGCTAGAACAACAAAAACAACTAGAACAGCTAGAACAACAAAAACAACTAGCACAGCTACTAGAACAACAGCAACTAGAACAACTAGAAAAACAAAAACAATTAGAACGACAATTAGAACACCAAAAACAACTAGAACAGCTACTAGAACAGCTACAAGAGCAATTAAAATGGATAGAACAAAAAAAACAACTAGCACAGGAACCACTAATACAGCGTCTAGAACAACAGCAACTAGAACTGCTAGAACGACAAAAACAACTAGCACAGGAATTAGAACAACAAAAGCAACTAGAACAGCTGGAAAAACAAAAACAGCTAGCACAACAACTAGAACAGCAACAAGAACAATTAAAACAGCTAGAACAACAAAAACAGCTAGAACAGCAACTGGAACAACAAAAACAACTAGAACAGCTAGAAAAACAGAAACAGCTAGCAGAACTACTAGAACAACAGCAACTCAAACAGCTAGAAGAGCAAAAACAACTAGCACAACTAGAACAACAACAAGAGCAATTAAAACAGCTAGAACAGCAAAAAATATTAGAACTGCAACAAGGAGAACAAAAACAACTAGCACAGCAACTAGAACAGCAGCAACTAGAAGCACAAAAACAATTAGCACAGCAATTAGAACAACAGCGACTACAAGAACAAAAACAACCAGCACAGCAATTGGAACAACAAAAGCAACTAGATCAGCTAGAACAACAAAAACAACTAGCACAAGTAGACAAACAGCAAGAGCCATTGAAACAGCTAGAACAACAAAAACAGCTAGAACAGCAACTAGAACAACAACAACTAGAACAGCTAGAACAAAAACAACTAGCACAGCAATTAGAGCAACAAAAGCAACTAGAACAGCTAGAAAAACAAAAACAACTAGCACAAGTAGATGAACAGCAAGAAGAGAAACTAAAACAGCTAGAACAACAAAAGCAACTAGAACAGCTAGAACAACAAAAACAACTAGCACAGCAATTAGAACAACAAAAGCAACTAGAACAGCTAGAACAACAAAAACAACTAGAACAGCAATTAGAACAAGAAAAATTAGAACAACTAACACAACAACTGCACAAACAACAAGAGCAACTAAAACAACAGCAACTAGAACAACAAAAGCAACTAGAACAACAAAAAGAACTAGAAAAACAAGAACAACTAAAACAGCTAGAACAGCAAAAACAACTAGAACAGGAACTAGAACAACAAAAGCAACTAGAACAAAAACAGCTAGAACAGGAAAAACAACTAGAGCAGCAACTAGAACAACAAAGGAAACTAGAACAATGGCAACTAGAAAAGTTAGAACAAAAAAATCTAGAACAGCAACTGGAACAACAAAAGCAACTAGAACAGCTAGAACAACAGAAACAACGAACACAACAACTAGAAGAACAGAAGCAATTGAAACAAGAGCAACTAAAACAGCTAGATCAACAAAAACAACTAGCACAACAGAAACTAGAACAACTACAACAAAAACAACTAGAACAGCAACTAAAACAAAAACAACTAGAACAGCAAAAACAACAGCAACTAGAACAGCTAGAACAACAAAAACAATTGAAGCAAAAACATCTGGAAAAGAAGCAACTAGAACAACGAAGACAGAAAAAAACAGAACAAGAACAATTAAAACAGAAACAACTGGAACAACAAAAACAACTAGATCAAGAACAACTAGAACAAAAACTATCAGAACAAGAACAAGTAGAACAACAAAAACAGCTAGAACATGATCAGTTGGAACAAGAGCAAGCCCAACAAGAAGAAAAACTAGAAAAACAAAAACTAGAACAAAAACATCTGGCAGAAAGAAAACAACTAGAACATAAGCAACTACAGGAACAAAAAGAACTGGAACAAAAACATGTAGAACAACAAAAACAACTCGAACAGCAAAAACAACTAGAACAAAATCAACTAGAACAAGAAGGAAAACAAATAGATCTAGAGCAAAAGCAACTAGAACAAGAACAACTAGAAAAACAAAAACAGCTAGAGAAAAAGCAACTAGAACAACAAAAACGACTAGAATACAATCAGTTAGAACAGCAAAAACAACTAGAACAAAAACCACTAGACCCAGAACAAAAGCAACTAGAACAAAAGCAACTAGAACAAAAGCATCTGGAAGAACAAAAACAACTAGAACAAAAACAATTACACCAACAAAAACATCTACAACAAAAGCAATGGGAACAACAAAGACAACTAGAGCAAAAGCAGCTAGAACAAAAAACACAACTACAACAAAAGGCTTTAGAATTTGAAAAAAAACAACTGGAGCAACAAACACAATTAGATCAAAAACAAATAGAAGAACAGAAACAACTAGGGCAAGAGCAACTGGAAGAACGAAAGCAACTAGGACAAAAGCAACTAGAAGAACAAAAGGGACTAGAGCAAAAACTACTAGAACAAAATCATCTGAAAGAAAGAAAACAACTAAAACAAAAGCAATTACAGGAACAAAAAGAACTAGAACAAAAACATCTAGAAAAACAAAATCAACTTAGACAACAAAAACAGCTAGAACAAAGGCAACTAGACCAAGAACAGAAACAGATAGATCAAGAGCAAAAGCAACTAGAACAAGAACAACTAGAACAACTAAAACAACTAGAAAAAAAACAACTAGAACAACATAAACAACTAGAATACAATCAGTTAGAAGAGCGAAAACAATTGGAACAAAAACCACTTGAACCAGAACAAAAGCAACTAGAGAAAAAGCAACTAGAACAAAAGCAACTGGAAGAACAAAAACAACTAGAACAAAAACAATTACACCAACAAGAACATCTACAGAGAAAACAATGGGAACAACAAAGACAACTAGAGCAAAAGCAACAAGAACAAAAAACTCAACTAGAACAAAAATCACTAGAACAAGAGAAAAAACAACTAGAACAACAAATACAACTAGACCAGAAACAACTAGAAGATCAGAAACAACTAGAGCACAAGCACCTGAAAGAAGAAGAACAACTAGAACAAAAGCAACTAGAAGAACAAGAAGGATTAGAGCAAAAATTACTGGGACAAAAGCATCTGGAAGAACAAAATCAACTGAAAGAAAAGCAACTACAAGAACAAAAAGAACTGGAACAAAAACATCTAGAACAGCAAAATAAACTCAGACAGCAAAAACAACTAGAACAAAGGCAACTAGACCAAGAACGAAAACAAATAGATCAAGAGCAAAAGCAATCAGAACAAGAACAACTAGAACAACTAAAACAACTAGAGAAAAAACAACTAGAACAACGAAAACAACTAGAATACAATCAGTTAGAAGAGCGAAAACAACTGGAACAAAAACCACTAGACCCAGAACAAAAGCAACTAGAACAAAAGCAACTAGAACAAAAGCAACAAGAAGAACAAAAGCAACTAGAACAAAAACAATTACACCAACAAGAACATCTACAGAGAAAACAATGGGAACAACAAAAACAACTGGAGCAAAAGCAACTAGAACATAGAACACTACTAGAACAAAAATCCCTAGAACTTGAAAAAAACAAACTAGAAAAACAAAATCAACTAGACCAAAACCAACTAGAAGAACAGAAACAACTATGGCAAGAGCAACTAGAAGAACAAAAACACCTAGAACAAAAGCAACTAGAAGAACAAGAAGGATTAGAGCAAAAAGTACTAGAACAAAAGCATGTGGAAGAACGAAAACAACTAAATAAAAAGCAACTACAAGAACAAAAAGAACTGGAACAAAAACACCTAGAACAGAAAAATGAGTTCAGACAGCAAAAACAACTAGAACAAAGGGAACTAGACCAAGAACGAAAACAAACAGATCAGGAGCAAAAGCAATTAGAACAAGAACAACTAGAACAACTAAAACAACTAGAGAAAAAACAACTAGAACAACGAAAACAACTAGAATACAATCAGTTAGAAGAGCGAAAACAACTGGAACAAAAACCACTAGACCCAGAACAAAAGCAACTAGAACAAAAGCAACTAGAACAAAAGCAACAAGAAGAACAAAAGCAACTAGAACAAAAACAATTACACCAACAAGAACATCTACAGAGAAAACAATGGGAACAACAAAAACAACTGGAGCAAAAGCAACTAGAACATAGAACACTACTAGAACAAAAATCCCTAGAACTTAAAAAAAACCAACTAGAAAAACAAAAACAGCTAGACCAAAAACAACTAGAAGAACAGAAACAACTATGGCAAGAGCAACTAGAAGAACAAAAACAACTAGAACAAAAGCAAATGAAAGAACAAAAACAACTGGAACAAAAACAACTAGAAAAACATAAAGAACTAGAGCAAAAACTACTGTATCTGGAAGAAGGAAAACAACTAAAACAAAAGCAACTACAAGAACAAAAAGAACTGGAACAAAAACATCTAGATCAACAAAATCAACTTAGACAGCAAAAACAACTAGAACAAAAGCAACTAGAACAAGAACAAAAACAAATAGATCTAGAGCAAAAGCAACTAGAACAAGAACAACTAGAAAAACAAAAACAGCTAGAGAAAGAGCAACTAGAACAACAAAAACGACTAGAATACAATCAGTTAGAACAGCAAAAACAACTGGAAAAAAAGCCACTAGAACCAGAACAAAAGCAATTAGAATTAAAGCAATTAGAACTAAAGCAACTGGAAGAACAAAAACAACTAGAACAAAAACAATTACACCAACAAGAACATCTACAGCAAAAACAATGGGAACAACAAAGACAACTGGAGGAAAAGCAACTAGAACAAAAAAAACAACTACAAGAAAAATCAGTAGAACAAGAACAAAGACAACTAGAGCAACAAACACAACTAGACCAAACGCAACTAGAAGAGCAAACACAACTAAAGCACAAGCACCTAGAAGAACAAAAACAACTAGAACAAAGGCCACTGGAAGAACAAAAAGGACTTGAGCAAAATGTACTAGAACAAAAGCATCTGAAAGAAGGAAAAGAACTAAAACAAAAGCAACTACAGGAACAAAAAAAACTAGAACAAAAACATTTAGAGCAACAAAATCAGTTCCAGGAGCAAAAAAACCTACAACTAAAGCAACTAGAACAAGAACGAAAACAAATAGATCAAGAGCAAAAGCAATTAGAACAAGAACAACTAGAAAAAAAGAGACAACTAGAGAAAGAACAACTAGAACAACAGAAACAACTAGAATACAACCAGCTAGAAGAGCAAAAACAACTAGAACAAAAACCACTAGACCCAGAACAAAAGCAACTAGAACAAAAGCAACTAGAACAAAAACAACTAGAAGAACAAAAACAACTAGAACAAAAACAATTACACCAGCAAGAACAACTACAACAAAAACAACGGGAACAACAAAGACAATTGGAGCAAAAGCAGCTAGAACATAAAACACAACTAGAACAAAAATCCCTAGAATTTGGAAAAAAACAACTGGAACAACAAACACAACTAGAGCAAGAGCAACTGGAAGAACAAAAACAATTAGAAAAAAAGCAAATGGGAGAACAAAAAGAACTAGAACAAATGCAATTAGAAGAAGAAAAAGGATTAGAGCAAAAACTACTAGGACAAAGACATCTGGAAGAAGGAAAACAACTAAAACAAAGGCAACTACAGGAACAAAAAGAACTGGAACAAAAACATCTAGAACAACAAAATCAACTTAGACAGCAAAAACAACTAGAACAAAGGCAACTAGAACAAGAACGAAAACAAATAGACCAAAAGCAAAATCAACTAGAACAAGAACAACTAGAACAACTAAAACAACTAGAGAAAAAACAACTAGAACAACAAAAACAACTAGAATACAATCAGTTAAAAGAGCGAAAACAACTGGAACAAAAACCACTAGAACCAGAACAAAAGCAATTAGAACTAAAACAATTAGAACAAAAGCAACTGGAAGAACAAAGACAACTAAAACAAAAACAATTATACCAGCAAGAACAACTACAACAAAAACAACGGGAAGAACAGAGACAACTAGAGCAAAAACAAGGAGAACAAAAAGCACAGCTAGAACAAAAATCGCTAGAACAAGAACAAAAACAACTAGAACAACAAACACAACTAGACCATAAACAACTAGAAGAACAAAAACAACTAGAGCACAAGCACCTGGAAGAACAAAAACAACTAGAACAAAGGCAACTGGAAGAACAAAATCGACTAGGGCAAAAACTACTACAATTAAAGGAACTGGAACAACAAAAACAGTTAGAACAGAACCAACTAGAAGAACAGAAAGAACTAGAACAGTATAAAGAACTGGAACAGAAACAAGAACAAAAAGAACTTGAACAACAAAAAGAATTAAAACAAAAACAGTTAGAGCAACAAAAAGAACTAGAAGAAAAACAAATAGAACAACAAAACCAACTAGAAAGAAAACAAGTAGAGGAACTAAAACAACTAGAACAACAAAAACAATTGGAACAAACACTAGAAGAACACATGCAACCAGAAGAACAAAAACAACAGAAATTACAAGAACCAAAACAACTGAAAGAACAAAAACAACTAGAAAAAGAAGACCGAGGGGGAAAAATAGAGCAACAAAAACAACTAGAAGAACAAAAGGAACTAGAACGAACTCAATTAGAACAAAAACGAGAACAAAAGCAACTAAAAGGACAAAAACCTCTAGAGAGAAAACGAAAAAAATTTAAAAAGCTAGAAGAAAAACAGAAACAACTAGAACAACAAAAACAACAGGAAGAAATACAAAAGGAAGATATACAAGAGCATAAAATAAAAGAAACACAAGAAGACCTAGAAAAAGATAAAAAACTAGAAAGGAAAAAAGGAAGAGAAGAACAACAATTTCAAAAACCAGAAGAACCAGAACAAGAAGAGGTGGTGGGAAAAGAGAGATGGATCAAGAAAGATTATAAACAGATTCAGGAGGAGAGGATAATGAACAAATCTCTAAAGAAACAAGCCCAAGAAAAAAGGAAACTTGCACAACAGGAGGAGAAACTAGCAAGAGAAGAAAGAAAACTTGCTGAAGAAGAGAGAAAATTGGCTGAAGAAGAGTGGAAATTGGCTCAAAGAGATAAGACAATTACTCAGTCAAAGACCATTCTTTTTCAGGAAGGGGGAAAGCTTGCCCATGAAGAGGAAAACTTAAGTCAGGAAGCAGAGAATTTGGCTCAGAAAAGGAAGGAATTGGCTACAAATTTGGAGGCACTAACTGAAGAAAAAGTAAACATAGTAAATAAGGAAGCAAAATTGGCTAAAGTAGAACTTTTACTATTTGATAAAGTGGAAAAACTTGACCAGTGGGAGCAACAACTGAATGATAAAGAAAAGGAACTAACAGAGGAGTTGGAAGAACTAGTGTGGGAGGATGAGGAACTTGTTTGTAAAGAAGAGGAACTGAACCAGAAAATGTATAAACTAGATGTTGAAGAACAGGAATTGGCTCAAGAAGAGAAGACATTGATCCTACAAGAGAAGAAGTTGACTGAGGAAGAAAAAAAGCTGAACTTGGAGGAAGAGCTGCTGATCCAGGAAGAGCTTGCCAACAGAAAGGAAAAACTACCTGAGAAAGAGAAAATACTGGTGCAGAAAAGGGAGAAACTGATATATGAAAAGCAAAAACTGGACAAGGAAATGGAAAAACTGAACCAAAACAAGGATATAATCACACAGAAAAAGAATATACTATCTCAGAAAATTAACACTATAGTTCTTGAAAAAGAGAAACTCGTTCAGGAGAAGGAGGTACTGACTAAGAGGGAAGAGAACTTGTTTCATTACAAACTAAACTACAGCAACCAAAGAAATATACTGGACCAAGTAAGAGAGAAAACTGATACCTGGAAGGATAAAATAGATGAACTGCAAGTGAAGCTGATGAAGGAAGAGGGGACAGTTTTACAGAAGGTAGTGGAACTGGCTGTTGCTGAGAAAAAATTGTGTCAAGATGAGCAGAACCTAGCTGAGAACCAGCGGAAATTAGCCCTGGATAAAATTAAACTAGCTATAGAGAAAAGAGTAAGGTTTCAAGGGTGGAAATTGCTCAAAGGAAAGTGGGATATAGCCAAAGAAGAAAATACACTGGCTACAGAGATTAAGAGATTGTCCCTGGAGAAGGTGAGAATGGCTTACAAGAAACAAGTGCTATCCCAGGGAGAGATAGAAACAACCTCAATGCATAGAAAATCAATTGAGAATGAATTAGAACTAGTTAAGAGGAAATTGTCACTAGAGGAAAAGATACTGTTATTTGAAGATAGGATGCTGGCCACAGAGAAAAAGGACCTTCTCAAAGAAGAAATGGAATGTACTAGGGAAAATAGAATTCATGTCCAGGAAGAAAGGAAGCTAGCCAAACTAACGACAATGCTTACCAAAGGCAAAAGCATTTACGAGGACCCAGAGATAAGCAACAAAATCTTAAAAGCACTTCAAAATCTTGTCAAACAAGAAACAAAAATAACCAAGGAAAAAAGACAGTTAACAAAGAGAGTGAGATCACTCTTATTAAAGGAAAGCAAACTGGATGAAAACCAGAATATTCTTGATAGTAAAGAGTGGGATACTTCAGAGGAACAATTAGAAATAATAGAAGGTGAGAAGAAACTGGCTAAAAATCAGAGAAAATTGGCTGATGAAGTGGAAAAAATAATACAAACAGAGGAAAGACTATGTGAGGAAGAAAGTGAAATAGCCAAAAGGAGGAGATCCATCCTTGAAGAGGAGGAACTGGAAGAAGAAGAGGAGGAAGAAGAGGAGGATAAAGAAGATATTCAATTCCTTAAACAGATGTTGAAAAAAAGCAAAAAGCTAAAGAGAGTTGATATGTCACAGGAAGAGATTCCCAGTCAAGTGGGCGAACTGGAGAAAGAAGAGATATTTTCTAAGGAATTGGAAAGTCTGTTAGATAGAATGGAACAAGTAACTGTGATGGAGAAAGAAGTGGGGAAGGAGATAGAAAGGGGAGAAAAGAAGATAAAGGAGGAAGAAGAGGATAGGAGAATGGATAAGGAAGAAGGAAAGGATATGAGAGAGAAGAGAAAGGTAGAGGAGGAGGAAACAGAGGGAGAGACAAGGAAGAGAAAGGAGGGGGAAGAGAAAAAAGAGAGAAAAGAAAAGAGAGAGAAAAAGGGGAGAGAGAAGGAAGAGGATATAGAAAAGAGAAAAAAAGACTTGGAGGAAGACGAGAAGAAAGAAGGGAAGGTAAAGAGAAAGAAGGAAAAAAAGGTTGAGGGGGAAGAGACAAAAGAGGTAAAGGAAGGAAAGAAGGTCGAGGTGGAGGAAGAAAAGAGGGAGGAGAAGGAAGAAAAAGAGGGAGAGAGGGAGGAGAAAGGAGAAGAGGAGGAGGAAGAGGAAAGAAGGAGTGAGAAAGAGAGGACTTCACTGGAAGAAGTGATGGTAGACAAGGAGGAAAAAATAAAAGAAAAACTATTTAAGTTACCAAAAAGAAAGGATCTAAGAAGAAGAGAAAGAGTCCCTTCAATGGGACAAATAATCCCTGAGGTCAAAGATGTAAAAACAGGTATTCTGAAAAGCCCTATCAAGACACCATCCTCAGAATCTTTGGGGAGATCAGAGATGTTAGAGCTAGAGTCACTGAAACATATATCCCAGAAAGATAAGGTACATGAAATACTCAGGATACTCCCATGGAAAAGACCAATGGATAAACAAGAACTGTTAGAGGTCTATACACCCATACCTTTATCAGGTTTAGATACAATTTTGGAATCCCAAGAACTAGATAAAAAGACCCCATTTGTAACCCATATATTAAGGAAGACCATGAAAGCCCAGACACTTCAAGGCAAATCGCTAGGGACCAAATGGCAGTGGATTTTGCAGCATCGTCCATCTCTGAGAGAAAAATTACCTAAGGCTAAGGGAAAATTACCTGTGCCCCAAATTCTGCCGGAGAAAATAGTTACAGAGGAACTAAGCCTGTCAGATAAAGAGTGGATACACCATATTCTGGAACAGATGAAAGCAGGAGAGCAACTTTCCAGGGATAATTTCCACAGACTGTGTCAGCTTCTCAAAAATTTCACAACAAAGGAAAGTTTAGAGGGGATGAATCTGTCTCTACTTGAAGCTATTGTGCACCGTCACAAGCAGGTCCTGGAACCACAGAGCACAAGCATTTCAAAACCCAGTAAGGAGATCATGGGTCTCAAATACCTGAGAGTGATCCCTCCTATAAAAAGAAAAGAAAAGGAAAGCTGGCCCAAACCTTCAGCTGATTCTACATTAACGTCCCAATTAGTTCCCAAGAGGATTCTGCACACAAGGGCTGAAAATTGGCACATTTTAGAAGAGCCCTCCAGGAGTGCACGGAAAAAACAGATATTCAACACTCTCAGGGAGATGAAGATGCAACATTTTTTTCCTTCTCCAAGCAATATTACTGCAGATGTCCGTGACTCCGTGGCCCAGCAAACTCTGGCACTAATATTTCAAAAGGACTTCTGGACTTCTGAGGACAGACGAGGATATACCAAATTACCTAAATTGGAGAAGAAAGCACAGCGCATCTCTGAAAGAAAAGAAGAGGTGCCACAATGGGAGACATTTGTGGCACTGTACTATGTTTTGCGGAAGTTGCAGATGCGAAATGCAAAAGATAGAGCTGCTTGGATGGAACAGTTCTACCATATCATGGAACTGTACCAACTTAAGTCCCCACAAATCCAGGGGCTTCTACAGGATTTGTTGCTGAGGGAGGAACCCCAATCTCAAGAGATTATAGACGAAGAGTTCCTAAAGGCCATGGAGTTAGCTCCTGGGGAGCGTTTGCTTTATCACTTGTCTTTTGGTACCTATCAAGCCTGTCAGGGTCATCTGAAGTTCCAGGAGGTGGTATCACTCCCAGATCAGAATAATGTGCATCCCATCCTTCCTATGGGCATTGCCCGGTATGGGATCTTAGAACTTGCCTGGAAAAGCCTGCCCCAAGCTGACACTCACTTCACCAAGAAAATGTCCCACGTTACTGTTCATATTCTCTAACTGGAACTGACAGGAGGTCAGGATTTTTTCTTTTCTTTTTTTAAAATTAATATATTTTAATTAAGAATTTACAGATTATAATTGGTTTACAACACTTTATAAATTTTTGGAGCACAGCTTCATACTTCTATATGTGTCTCTCCTCACATCATTATCTTTCCGATTACATTTACTTTTAAATGACTGATACACTTTTAGTAAACTTTTCTCTTAGCACACATCATTTTCACCGATAGAAGGCTAGCATTGTTATAAGTAGCATGCAAATCATTTTTATAAAAATGAATCTAGAACTATAGGATATGGGTTCAGGAATTAAAAGAACTTAGCAGAGTTAATGGAGTAAAAGACATTTATTAAGAGATATTTATGCCTCTGAGGATTTTTTATTTTCACTAGAGAAATGCCTGCTCACCAGATTCTAGACCTTTATCCTTATGGTCAACAGTGAAGTGGGACCAGGTCAAAGTAATTTTTCTGTCTACTCCAGAAACGAGTTTCTATCTGTGGAATAAAGAGGAGATTCTCCCAAGCATTATGATGTGTTCCTTTTCCTCAAGTATTGATTCTTCAGGAAAGGTAGAGAGAGATACCAGACACTAACATATGCCTAAAAGTAGAAAAACATCCCAACAACCACTGGTGTTCACTCTCTGGAGGCCATGAGACAGAATAGTCTGTCTTTATCCACTTCCTTCCCTAAAGGCTATCTGAAGGAAATTACCTGAATACAAAAATAATTTCTTTGATATTAACTTTTGCGTTTTTTGGGAGAGTGTGGGGAGTTACACTTGGTGGTTGCTCAGGGCTTATTCCTGGCTCTGCAGTCAGAGATCACAACTGGCAGGGCTGGTGGACCATATGAGGAGCTAGGGATCAAACCTGAGTCCACCACATGCAAGGCAAGTGCCCCACCCCCCACTCTGGTCCCTGATAGGACATTAATAAAAAGACACTGACACTAAGGAAAGAAAATGGATTAAAGCATCAGAAAAACAAGCATTTTGCCCTTCAGTTTTGGGGGACACAGAGTGAGATTTTTCTGATAATAGCTCTGCATATTGATATTTGAGTCCCAAACAGCAAGGCTGATGATGGGTGTGGAGTAGACCCAGAATAAAGGAAAAAAAAGATTCAACACATTCTAGCTAATACCACCCACCAACTTCATTATGGGTAGCACTAAGAAATGAGGACTTTTGAGGTTCAAGAAGAAAGGAAGGAAATTTGTCTTTCATGTCCTTCAATACCTAGAATTTACGGAGATGACAGAATAAGAATTTGGAAGACCTGGGGACTGAGGGACAATTCAAAGAACTGAGTGTGTGCTTTGCTTGCCGGAGGCCTGGGTTTGGTCCCTGGCCCTGCCCCTAGTACCTCTGAGAGCTACCCCAAACATAGACTAGGAGTAGCCTGAGCACTGCCAGCAGCACCCCCAAACCAAAATAATAAAACTTTAGAAGATTAAGTTCAAGTCTGTCTCCCAGCTGTACAAGGATTGATGGTTAGTCTAGCATTACAGAGATACAATTTTCTCTTTGACTTTTTGGATCATTCCCGACAGTGCTCAGGTGCTCCCCCATCCTTCCCCCACCAAAAACTACCTTTCTCCATAATTTCCCTGGTTACTCCTAGTTCTGCATTCAGGAATCATTCATGCTCAGGGTACCATGAGACTAAGCCAACTAACTAGTCCAACATCTCTTATTCTGCATCACTGATATACCAGGAGTAGCACACCACATCGGAGAGGATGTAAAGTAAAAGGCAACCAATACCGAGAGTATCTCGCCCGCACGGCAGAGCCTGGCAAGCTCCCTGTGACGTATTCAATATGCCAAACACAGTAACAACAAAGTTTCCAATGGAGACGTTACTGGGCCCGCTCGAGCAAATCGACGATCAACGGGAGGGCTTTTACCTTACCTTACCTTAACACACAAGGCTTGTCCTGTAACCACCCTGAACGCGCCCAATCTCGTCCTGTAACAATAGGTTAGTAATCTCTTATATAAGAGCCTTATGTCTCTAGGGTGGTGAGATACAACAATTTTCACACACTTACTTCTAAGGAAATCTTTTTTTGATCATTTTTAGCCAATTAATCATAACAAGCACTGTAGCATTGTCCTTCAGTTGTTCATCGATTTGCTCGAGAGGGCACCAGTAACATCTCCATAGTGAGACTTGTTTTTACTGTTTTTGGCATATCTAATACACCACAGGGAGCTTGGCAGACTCTGCCCTGCGGGCGGGATACTCTTGGTAGCTTGCCGGGCTCTCTGAGAGGGGCTGAGGGATCGAACACGGGTTGACCACATGCAAGCAAATACCCTACCCGCTGTGCTATCGCTCCAGTCCAGAGCAACAGTACAGCAGGTAGGGCGTTTGCCTTGCATGTGGCTGACCCAGGTTCGATTCCCAGCATCCCATATGGTCCCCCAAGCACAACCAGGAGTAATACCTGAGTGCAAAACCAGAAGTAACCCCTGTGTACCACTGGGTATGACCCCCCCCCCCAAAAAAAGAGATACAGATACTGTCTAAATCATAACAAACAATACAAATATATCATTTCGGGCCTGCTATTGGGGCAGGCTTGGGTGGTGGTTGGGAAAACAGGAAATGGTGGTGGTGGAAAGGTATAATGGTGGTGGGATTGGGTTTCCAGTTCGCAGAGAGACAATTCCACACGTGAGAACGCAATAGAAAAGGAACCTTTATTTCTAGCTTGTTAGGATCCAAGTCTCATCCAAGCACTGGAGTCTTGACAAGGACCCTGACTCTAGTTTCAGAGGACATTATATAACACATGGTTACATAAGAAAAGTTGGCACAGTTATTGGTTACAGTTTGCAGTTTTTCCAAGAATTACAACAAAGCAGAGTCTTGAAAACTGATTGGTCAAGTCCACCTGCTGTGCCCAGAGATATCCTGCCTATCATATGATCGGTTAGTGGCATCTAGGGGATTTCCAGCTTCAGGCAAGGAGAGTCTCAGGAGCTCAAAAACTATACTTTAAAAACAGAAACTTAGGCCTGGATAACTAAGCTGGAGCCTGTCATGGTGCATATGAGTTTCTTTCTTTGCCTCACAGTTGGGATACTGAATGTAATACATTACTGAACAATTTAAGAAAATTAAAATTTAAAAGTGAAGAGCCAGATAGATAATAAAGGAGTTAAGTCACTTGTTTCGCATGCTCTTCAGTTCCCGCTACCACATACGGTCTGCTGAGGAGTGATTCTTTTTTTTTTTTTTTGCTTTTTGGGTCACACCCAGCGATGCTCAGGGGTTACTCCCGGCTCATGCACTCAGGAATTGCTCCTGGCGGTGCTCGGGGGACCATATGAGATGCTGGGAATCGAACCTGTGTCGGCCATGTTGGCTGCGTGCAAGGCAAATGCCTTACCCGCTGTGCTATCGCTCCAGCCCTGAGCAGTGATTCTTGAGCAAAGATCCATCCAGGAGTAAAGCTCTGAGTACCACTGTACAGTGTGCCTGTGACAGCACCCCCAAAAGACATTAGAAGTAGAATTCCCATATGGTCCAGCAGCTCCACTTCTGGGTATGTACCCAAACAATTAAAAGTAGAATCCTGAAGAGATATTTACAAATTCACCTTTATACTAACATTATTCACAACACCAAAAATGTAGAAATATGAATACGTAACGATTGATAAATGGAGTAAAGATTTCAAAAAGTAATACTGATCATTTGAAAGGAAGGAAATTCTGCAATATGTTACAAAGTGAAACTTGAGGGCTTTATGCTAAGTAGTTATAGTGAAAACACACACCTGAGTTGTTTACTTTTGAAGTGGTGGGATTGGTGGGTGGAGTTCAGAACTTCATAAAACAAAGGGTATGAAAATCCGCACTCAATAATGTAGTCAGTTCATTTGTAGGAGAGTGAAAAAGTAGTGTATATGGGCATGTGACTGCAGAGATTCTCTTCTGTAGTTTCAATTTCCTTATTGAAGCAAGAGGCAGGATTATTATTTGAAAGAAAGGCAATGGAAACACTATGGCAGGATAAAACCTACATGCTAGTGAATAGAACTAAAAATAAAACCAAAAACAGTATGCTTGGCAGGAAGCATGCCGTAATTGACGTTTGTGGTTAAAAACTGGAATTGGGGGGCTGGAGAGAGAGTACAGCAGACAGGGCGCTGCACAAGGTTGATCCAGGTTTGACACTCGGCATCCCATCCCCGAACACCACCAGGAATAATTCTGAGCATTGCTAGGTGTGCTTCCCCAACCCTTCCCACACAAGCCCCTTCCCAACCAAATTTACAATTGTTCCCAAAGTGGGCGTTGCCCTTTCTTTTTAAAGGCTAGGCTATTTAAGAGATAAATGACTGTGGCTGCTGGTGAAAAAACACCCTTTCTCTACGATTTCCTGTGGCCTCCATAATAATCAATAATAATAATAATCAATAAAAATATAATATATAATAATAAAGGTAAAGGCCCTCCCGTTGATCATCGATTTGCTCGAACGGGCCCAGTAACGTCTCATTGGAGACTTTGTTGTTACTGTGTTTGGCATATCGAATATGTCACAGGTAGCTTGCCAGGCTCTGCCCTGCGGGCGAGATACTCTTGGTAGCTTGCTGGGTTCTCCGAGAGGGGCGGAGGAATCGAACTCGGGTCGGCCATGTTGGCTGCATGCAAGGCAAATGCCCTACCGCTGTGCTATCGCTCCAGCCCATATAATAATAATCAATAAAAATAATCCCTTAGGATTATTGTGGAAGTGTGAGAGAAGAAACCTAAGGAGCTATGACCAAAGCATTCACTCAAGCAAGGAACTGAAATCTCCCAAGACCACGTTTGTTAGACTCTATTGTCCCAGCATTCCCTAAATACCGCCTGCCTACCTCTCATGGCCAGTGACACCGGGATGGGCCTGAGAGGGAGTTAGATACGGGATACCGAAATCTGAAGTCAGCCAGGAGCTGCCAACTCCCATCATCGATGGCCAGGGGTCACTGGGGCCCATGCCAGACTGAAGGAAAAGGTTAAACTCACAGAACCCGGGAAGGTCAGAAACTGCAGTCAATCCAGTCTCTTGAGAAGCTTAGGAAGGCCACAACTGGGGTTGCTCCTGCTGTGTGGTGAGTGGACATCTGTGTCCACTGGCCTGGTGACCAGAATCTTGCATCCCAAAAGAGCCCTGGCACTAGTCCTGCCTGGCCATTTTTTCCCGCAATTCTCCTTGTCCCTTCCGGTTTCTGACTCCAGACTAGAGCGGAAAAATCTGAAGACCCTGAGGGATAGAATGTCCCTGAGCACCTGAAGACCAAGGAAAAGGGGCAACCTACAGCAGAAGGTGGCAGCGGTTGGCAGGGCGGGAATGGTGTGGTCCACAGGACCTGGGGTTAAGCAAGGGTGACATCCACATCCTCTCGCATCTCCCTTGTGCATGTGTAATCTTCCCGTGTGCCCCGTAAATTTGCCTGATCTGTACCGCTAGCTTCCTGTCAAAACACGGTGGCATTTTCGGGGGTCCAGTAAGGCTGCAGTGTGGTGAGGCTCTCGCAGAGAGTTGGGTGAGCAGAGATGAGCATGACTGCTTCAGTTCAGATGATTCTTGGTTCTAACCAACCCAGTACAGAAGTTGCCTCTAGAGAGCCAGAGGAAGTGATGTAGGGGCAGGCAGGCAGATAGGGAAGGACCCCTCCCCAGGCAATGGCAGTAAATTTCCTAGGAAGTAATTAGCTCTGAAGTTGTGAAAGCCAACCTTGCAGAAAAACAGGAACTAAAGCCCTCACCTGGCACCTACAACAGATGCGGAGAAGCTCCTGCAGAAACAAATGGCCAGGACAGGAATTTCAAAGAAGACCATCACCACTCCCAATCCCCTGGTAACCTCCTTAGCAATGGATTTTGACCTAGGTAGAAGCCCCACGTGGGGGAAGCGTGGAGAAACCTAGAAAGGCCACCTTGGACAAAGGAAGGACAGGAATATGCTGCCTGAGCCCGTGTGCTGCTTGCACCCACGTGGCCAAGCACATGTGGTGCTTGAGCAAGTGTCACCTGCATCTCCCCTCTTGAGATGCTTTCGTGTCTAATGCTGGGATGTGTCTAGGGGCTCTCTCTTTCTGCCCTTGGAAAAGCCCATGTTCTCTCTTGAGCGCATTACATTCTCTCTCACTCTCACCCCCTCCACTCCTTCAAAAACCCTCCAAATAGGGGCTGGAGCGATAGCCCTCCAAATAAAATCTATTTACTTCACTGCTTGTCTACTCCGGAAATTCCTTTCTGTGAGACAAGAACCCAGTAACCCTGAGTCCCAGGTGACAGAGGTGGATGGGGAGAAAGTGATCGTCTTTCTCCTCCCCACTTCACATAAGTCACCCGTGGGTGACATCAGAAGGTATCATTGTGGCGCTGCCTTCCAGTGGCCCCCAGCTCTGCCTCTTGGCCTTGGGAAAGCAGGGTGGTGCAGAACGCAGTCATATTTGGAGACTGTCATATTGTTCCTTTGATATGAGATTCAAATTTGTGACTTCGGGTGTTGTCATTGTCCTACGGTGACCACTGGGGTCCCCTGGTACATTCAGGGCTCATGACCATTCGCCTCCCCAAGCCCCTGCCAATGGTTGAAGGAATGAGGTCACAGGATGGTAACTAGTGGCTGGTAATCAATGGTGGTTTATTCAAATTAATCAGGATTATTATTATTTTTTGGGGGTCACACCTGGCAATGCACAGGGGTTACTCCTGGCTCTCCACTCAGGAATTACCCCTGGCGGTGCTCAGGGGACCATATGGGATGCTAGGAATCAAACCCGGGTTGGCCACGTGCAAGGCAAATGCCCTACCCACTGTGCTATTGCTCCAGCCCCTAATCAGGATTATTATAGAGAAATCATGAAGGGTTGGGGGATTGGCAATGACACATAGGTGTGGTCAGTCTAGATTGATCATAGGTATGGTAGGACTCTAGATTCTTTCTAAGAGATCCACCTAAGGACAGAATTCCATCTAAGGGCATATTGCTTTCTCCTTTCCCTTTCTGATAATACATTTAAACAATCATATTAAATTTACTCCTTAGTATTTCTAGTCATTTTGTATAAACACTGTAAGAGATACAGGCTTTTAGCTAAAAACAAGATTATGCTTAAAGGGTGGCTTTTTCTGGGAACATCTTACTTTATTTTCCAGACTACAGTCTTCAGTCCAGGTTAGCATTTCCTAACCCCAACAGGGTTAGTTACTTCTTTTTGGGTCATATCAGAGTTCGTTCCATGACCGTATGTACTCTTAACTTATATTTCTTATCGCGCTTAGGCTGTCCCATGTAGAAGCCAGGGTAGCTATGGCTTACCCTGGGCCCATCCAAGTCCCTTGGCATGACCAACCTTTTGAGGTGTAAGGAACTAAGGTCAACCAAAGGGCAAATGAGGCTTAAGTCAAGTAAATATATAGTTGTGCAGGATATATATATATTACATATATACACACATATATATTTATATATTAGTCGATTAATTCCCATTAATAAGAGCAAAGCATTGACTTGTCTTCCTTTGTCTATTCAAAAAAGACATTGCTCTAAAATAAAAGGACATAAATAAAGAGAAAATCAATATTTCACTTACATATACAAAATCATGAACCATCAGAAAGTTTGGCTTTACAAGTTACCATGTCTGATTTGGAGATATTTGTTACGAACAAATAGGGGGTAGGGGTAGAAGATAGGGGAAGAAGAGCACAAAGGAGAGGTTAAAGATAACATTAAGGATTAAGGATTAAGAGCCCCAAGATGGAACTGGGTGTGCCTTGAGAGCATGTGGTGGGTGTAATTCAATTAATTTAAGCTCCCTGCAGGAGGAGAAAGGACAATCCAATGTTAAACCTAAAATTTGAACTTCATTTCAGGATACAAGAAGGATCTTTATAACCATCAAGCCCCTGTGCAAGGGGCCACTGGTGCAGTGCCGTGGCCCTAAAGACCAGTGTAGCATACACAACTTCCCACAAGTTTGGTGACAATTCTAAGACTAGAATTGGACCTGGTGCTGCCACGTTCAGAGAACAAAAATTTATGACACTAGTGCTGGAGAAATAGCATAGTGAATAGGGCGTTTGCCTTGCATGCGGCCGACCCAGGTTCGATTCCTTTGCCCCTCTCGGAGAGCCCGGCAAGGTACCGAGAGTATCCCACCTGCATGGAAAAGCCTGGCAAGCTCCCCATGGCGTATTCAATATGCCAAAAACAGTAACAACAAGTCTCACAATGAAGATGTTACTGGTACCCGCTCGAGCGAATCAATGAACAACAGGATAACAGTGCAGAGCAGTGATGTTTGCATTTCAGTGAAAAAGCAGATAAATCTTTAGCCTCCATATGTCCCACATGTAACTAATCTGGCAACTGATTGGAAGTATTACTGGAGACAGTGTATGAACAGTTCTTGAAACAGTAAATAGCAGAAAGTTCATTTTTATTAAAAAAAATGAATAAACCCCTCCTAGTGCACTCACCTTCCGTCAGTCCCCAGTGTCTCCAGTACCCTGTCTGTGTAGTCTCAGATGTTTTGCTTTGGATCACACCTATTGATGCTAAGGGGTTAGTCCTGGTTCTGTACTCAGGAATTACTCCTGGCAATGCTCTGGGGATATCATGGAATGCCAGGAATGGAACCAGGTTGGCCACATGCAAGGCAAATGCCCCAAGACATGTGCTGAAAGTAGACTAAAAACCAAACACGATGGCCTCTCAGTATTTGTATTGCAAACCATAATGCCCAAAGATAGAGGGAGAGTAAGAAGGAAGGTGCCTGCCACAGAGGCAGAGGGTGGTATGGGGTGGGGGTGGCAGGAAGGTAACTGGGAACATTGGTGGTGGAAAATGTGCACTGGTGGAGGGATGGGTGTTCCATCACTGTATGACTGAAAATCATGAAAGCTTTGTAACTTATCTCATGGTGATAGTTACAAATTAAAAAAAATTTTTTTAAAGGCAAGTATCCTATCTGCTGTACACTCCAGCCCCATGTGCAGTTTCAGATGGCTAGTCCTCAGAAAGCCACACCCACTCCATTAACACAAAAGGCCAGATTCCTGCTACCTCCAAGCACTTGGCATATACTCATTTGGAATTTTCAGATTCTTAATGTATTACTGGAATGCAATATAATACCATAATACTGAACAATGTGCATGGGGAGAGCTTATAGCAGTCTGAACCATTATGATGCTGAAGTCAGTGACATTCCATGTGAAACTGCACTAGCTATCTCTTCTAGAATGTTATTTTCTCTTCTGTGGAGGATAATACTGAGTGCACCAAGGAGGTTTAGGAAGTGGAATAGGAAATCCCGTCACAGTTATGCAAAGGACAAGTTTTACTACCCTGGAGAATGTACATTGAGTGAATGGTCACTTAATCACTTAATCACTTACCTTCCCGTTAGTCGTCGATTTGCTCGAGTGGGCACCAGTAACGTCTCCATTTGTCCTGTCGCGTGCTAGTGTAGCCCAATGGCATCTGTTCGCTCTGGGAACATGAAGAGCCTCAAACCGATCGTTCATGATCTTGACGAAGAAGTCTGACTATCTGGTAGGTGGGCGGCCACGTGGTCTTTTGACATCCCGTGGAATCCAGTCGGTAACAGCTCTAGTCCAACAGTCGTCTTTAAATCTCATTACGTGACCAGCCCATCTGATTTTTGACACCTTGGCAAATGAGACAGCGTTCCTGATTCTTGATCGTCGACGGATGTCGGAACTCCGGATTCTTTC
Source organism: Sorex fumeus (assembly GCF_029834395.1). Taxonomy (NCBI): domain Eukaryota; kingdom Metazoa; phylum Chordata; class Mammalia; order Eulipotyphla; family Soricidae; genus Sorex; species Sorex fumeus. The sequence goes on from NW_026606179.1 coordinate 20,119,624, forward strand.
TCTCATTTGAGTGAAACGTGATATTCCAAGCATAGCTCTTTCTATTCTTCTTTGGGAGACCTGAATAGCGTTCTCATCTAGTTTGCATAGGGCCCAGGTCTCTGAGGCATATGTTAATGCAGGAAGAACAGTGGAATCAAAGAGATGTGCCTGGAGCCGGAGGTTCTTCGTCCTCTTAGCTATTTCTTTTACGTTCTTGAAGGCGTTCCAAGCCGCTCTCTTCCTCCTGCGCAGCTCGGGTGCCAGGTCATTTGTCATGTTGACTTCTTGACCTAGGTACACATAGCTGTTGCATTCGGAGATGGTTGTTCCGTTGAGAGCGAATGGGGCATCAGGAACGAGGCTGTTTCTCATAAACATTGTCTTCGTAAGATTCAGCTGTAGTCCTACCTTTCCACACTCACGGCCAAAGTTGGCCAGCATTTGTGCCGCTTGGCTGATGTTTGGTGTTATTAAAACAATGTCATCAACAAAGCGGAGGTGGTGTAGTTGCCGACCATCTATCTTCACTCCCATTCCTTCCCATTCCAGTCGTCGCATGATGTTCTCGAGGGTGGCACTGAAGAGTTTCGGTGAAATGGTATCACCCTGCCGCACCCCTCTCTTGACATCAACGATCACTTCTTTGTAGAATGGTGAGATCCAGGTAGTGAATCCGCAATACAGCTCATGGAGGATCTTGATGTATTGGGCTTGAATGCCCTGATTGGCTAGGGCTTCAATGACCGCTTCTGTCTCAACAGAATCAAAGGCCTGAGTGAATGGTCATGTTGAGTTTATTAGGATATCTGCTAAATGTAAGATAAGCCTGTTCAGTCTGAGAAGTCTAAAGGAAGAGAGAAAACATTGCAGTGCAGGACCTTGAGTATTAATGTAAGTCTATTTTAACTTTCTTTTTTTTTTCCTTTTTGGGTCACACCCGGCGATGCACAGGGGTTACTCCTGGCTCATGCACTCAGGAATTACTCCTCGCAGTGCTCAGGGGACCATATGGGATGCTGGGAATCGAATCCAGGTTGGCCAAATGCAAGGCAAACACCCTGCCCGATGTGCTATCACGCCAGCCCCATTAATTCTTTAATTCCTTAATCTGTCCTATTCTCCTGCAATTTCAGCAGATCCTTCACTTCTCTGGCAATAACAGCACCCTGAACTTATATTGTTCTTTTCACTGTAACATCTTTAGAATTTCATGACCTTAGCATATTTTTTTAAAGAACAAGTAGGGGAAAAGGGTATTCCTTCCCAAAGCCAAGAGGAATGAAATGCCAACATCTCCCTGCAAACCTGGTGAATGACTTAGCCTTGGATTCTGAACAAAGAATTAGGCATTTTCTCATTTTTCTAATCAGAGCACTTAGTAATAAGTCACACAGGCAACTTTAGGGAAGCTTGGAGATTGTGATTGCAACACTCGTTTCTCTTCACATCAGCTTGGTGATGCAGCCTATTCTATTGCACTTCCACTCTTTCCTTAATGATTTCTTCCTTACAATTTTTAAGCATATTTAATGAACTCATTTTTAAAAACCCTACTCTCCAGGGATCAATCGTTTGAGTTTTCCATGCCTACCCCTGAGGGTCACAAGCAAGATTTGGGAAAGTTTAAATTTTATTCATAGTAGAAATTGAGGAGAGGTATTAACTTGATAGAAGCAATAAATAAATAAGTAAATAAAAAATTGGAATTGTTGGTGAGGGATAAGAAGTCCAGAGGGTCTCCATAGCACTTTGGGGTAAGTCCATTTTACTTTTTGTAAAATCCCACCCAAATACAGAGATTCTGAGTAAGCATTTGCAATCAATGGAGTCTATTATGTCTGCTGAATTTAATAATGAAAAATATGGGGTTAAATATTTTTTCTTAAGTCTTGTAAATATATCTTTTGCCCTCTTGTAAATATATCTTTTGCCTATCTTGCCCTCTCCCTTAACTTCCTCACCCCATCTCCCCTTCATTTTCAAATTTTTGAAATGCTGTGCTTATATGGTCATGAATTTCTCACCTTTCATTTCCTCCTGAGCTCCCAGCTCAAGGGATCTTGAAGGCAGACCAAGGCTTCAAGAATCTACTTTTAGAGTCTGAAGCCAGTGGGTAGGGCATTTGCCTTGCACACAGCCGAGGTAGGTTCAATCCCTGGCATCCCATATGGTCCCCAAGCACTGCCAGGAGTAATTCCTGAGTGCAGAGCCAGAAGTAACCCCTGAGCATCGCCGGGTGTGACCCCCCCCACCGCCCCCCAAAAAAGAAAGAAAAAGAATCTTCTAAGAGCAAGAAATGTTTATAAAGGGCTGCAGTGCATGCTTTGTATGCAGGAGCCCAGGTTTCAAGAGCACAGTATGGCAGGGGGGGGGGGGGGATATGGTGCCACCAACTGATCAATCTGTACCTGTGAGGCGAGTGCATCAGCAGCCTGACGGCACCTTCAGACTTCTAGATACCCCAAAATTGCTGCTGTGCCTTTGGCCAGAACCCAAAAACTTGGGGAAAAGTTTACCAAGAAAGTAAACAGTCAAAAGTTAGGTATGTGGGAGACACACCCACAAACCACCTCTGGCTCAGCTATATAATTGGAGGCATGGCCTCTCTGGTTCCTGATCAAACTGCTTAACGGCCATGATCCCAGAGACTCAGAAAGAAATCTCGAAACCCAACGGCTTTTGGCAGAAATGCGTCCAGTCCCTGCGTAGATTATAGGCGCTAGGCCACTCCAGGTGGGAATAGGTTTTGTGCCTTGAAGTGTTCTCCCTGGCGGCCCAGTGGCCGCCATCCTCCAGAGGCCACTGGACAGTCAGGTTTGGGCCCTCAGTGATGAGACACGTGGGACCTCACAGGATGGGGGTAGACCTGGCCCTTTCCTCCCCGCTCCAACGAGATCCTGAGTTGCCACCCACGAATGGCCTTTCTGGCTCCTGATCAAGCTGCTTAATGGTCATGATCCCAGAGATTCAGAAACAAATCTCGGAACCCAGCAGGTTTTGGCAGAAATCCCTCCAGATTTAATTGTTAAAATTTTGGAATTTCAAAATTGCACGGCCACTACTGCAGCCACGCAACATCATATGTTATCCATAACCAGCAATAAAAAACAAATTGTCTAGTGTTGCCTTTTCAGCAGATCTGAGTGTTGGGGTAAAATCCCAAATAATAATGGTGGGTATGGTGTCAAAATATTGAATGTAATCATAATAGACACAGAGTAATGTGGAAATCGTCTGCCTCTTAGGTAGGGAGAGGGTGTGGGATGGGGATATACTGGTGTTTTGGGGGGTGGAAAATGGGCACTGGTGAAGGTACGGGTGTTTCATTGTATGATCGTGACTTAAACCCGAAAGCTTTGTAACTGCTCTCACAGTGATTCAATAAATAAAATTATAAAAAATGAAAAAATAAAGTAAGGTGGAGTTCATGTTCAATTCAATCAGCTAATCAGTGGCTGAATGAATAGCAGTACTCCTACTTATAAAAAAAAAAGAACACAGTATGGTCTCTGAGGCACCACCCAGAATGACCCCTGAGTCTGGCTGGGAGTAGCCCTTGAGCACTCTCAGGTTGTGGTCCCCAAACAAAACAAACAACCCAAGAATCACTACCCAAACAGGGCTTCTTAACCATTTCCCACAGTACATGATCCCAGGCATACATGTATATAAAACAACACACATCATAAGACACTTAATATCCATCTTACCACACCATATTTGATGGGATTCAAAGTATGGGAACACCTATAAGGGCGATTAGAGGCCGCCCTAAAAGCCTCCATCCCTCTTGGAGAGCCCAGCAAGCTACCAAGAATATCCCGCCCGCATGGCAGAGCCTGGCAAGCTACCCATGGCATATTCGATATGCCAGAACAGTAAAATCAATGGGCCTCATTCCCCTGACCCTGAAAGAGCCCCCAATATGGCAGCATTAAGAAGGATGAGCAAGGAGAGGCTGATAAAAATCTCAGGGCCGAACTAGGCTGCCCAAACAAAGAAGGACTAAAATGACTGTCTGTACTTTCAACACACATATGCTGGCATTGGAAGCATCCACTGTCGACCTACCGGTGCAAGTGCAGAAGATCAAGTACGACATTATTGTTCTGACTGAGACGAGAAGGCATCAACCACATCACGCCACTTTTGACACTGGAGAAGAACTGTTCCTCGGAACATGTGACAAAAGAGGCATTGGCAGTGTTGGTGTCCTCGTCAACACAAACTTGGCCATGAGCATTGATTCATTCAAATGCCTAACATCCCGAAATGAATGCTTATGCTTGAATAGATGTGGCTTACTGCTGGCAGTTTCTATCTTCTTTGTCTACGCACGAACATCTAACTACGATGAAGAAGAAATTGAGAAATTCTACATGGAGCTGGAGAAGTTCTATAAAGAAGACCATACTTTCTTTTTTTTTTTTTATAGTTTATTTCTTTATTGAATCACTGTGGGAAAAGTTACAGAGCTTTCGGGTTTAGGTCTCAGTCATGTAAGTATCAAACACATTTCCCTTTACCAATACTTATTTTTAACTGTGAACCCCAATAGAACCCCACCTCCCACCCCTCGCAATTCCTGTGAGGCAGATGAGTTCTAGTTAATACCCTATCTATTTTGACTAGATACATTGTTTTGATAGAAGATACACAATTATTGTTTAGAGTTTACGACCCCCCCCCAATCAGATATGCTGAAACAGTGTTGTGAAATGATTTGCTTTCCACAGCTGGGTTTAAGAATAAAATGACGGTTTTGGATTTCTGCTGTTTCACTTATTAACCCTGGAAGTATTTCTATTAAAAGTTAGATAGTTAAGAGATTGGTTTCTGTGCTCTGGAGTCGGTCGGGCGTGAAGGACGGCCCAGAACGGCCCCCTTCCCATGAGGCCCCTGCTGCCCCCCGGCCCCGGCTCAGACCTGCTGTCCACAAGGCACCCTTGCGGCCGCCATCTTTCTTTCCAGAGAGGAGCAGGCGAGCGGGACAACACCCTTTCCCCTCCGGGCAGGCTTGGTGGCGCGGTTTAACACATAGTCCATTTGCTTTTCTGCTCCAAGCGGCTGGTTCTCTGTGCTAAGTCCTTGTGCCTCCGGGGCCATGGCCGTGCCGGAGAGCCGCTCGTGGGGGGCAGCTGGTGACCTCGGTCGGGCGTGAAGGACGGCCCAGAACGCCCCCCTTCCCATGAGGCCCCTGCTGCCCCCCGGCCCCGGCTGAAGACCATACTTTCTACAAGATCAATGTCTGTGATTTTAATGCCAAGATAGGACCGAGATAATCGCCCAAAGAACTCCACATTGGGACTCATGGCCTAGAATGGAATGAACAGGGTGAGAGACTGGCTGAGTTCATCATGTCGACCAAAACCATCCATGGTAACTCAGAGTTCCAGAAGGCTGAATCTAAACGTTGGACATGGGAGTCTCCCAGTGCACAGTTCCACAACAAAACTGACCACATCATATTCAATCGACAGTTTTGCCTGACTGATGTCACTGTTGTCCCTGACTGATGTCGCTGTTGTCCCAAAATTCCAAACAGGATCTGACCACTGGTCTCCTTCATGCAAAATTCTACTTCACAGAGCGGGAAGAAAAGGCTGCAAAGTTTAAGAAGAGAACTCCCAGAATGACCACCAACTGGGAGTCTTTGGCACTACTGCAGCAACATGGGAAGATGTCGTCCTTGACAACATCAACGAGGAATATGATCGACTGGTTCAGCACCACCATGATTGTGTGAGGAATGCTGAGAGAGAACGCCACAAAAAGACCCCTGTCTTTGGAAACTCTCGATCTCATTCGCCAACGTGGCTTGGCACGAACCTTGGGTAATCACAAGCTAATGTCCAAGCTCGCAAAGCAGTGCAGAAAAGCGATAAAGGAAGACCTCAAAGAGAGAAGAGCAGCAGTGCTGGCCGATGCAGCAGAAGCCAGGAAAAGTATTCGCAATGCCCACCTGTCCTTTGCAACTACAAGAACAAGATGACTGCCCTCCTATGTCCTGATGGATCTATCACATCTTCCAGAAGGGGAATGGAGAAGATTATCCATGACTTCCACACGGATCTCTTCGATAGCCATGTCCAACTGCCCATGTACCAAATTCCGCAGGATAGATGTCTTTCCCAATGTTCTATCTTCTGAAATTCGACATGCCATTTTATTGGTAAAGAAGTGAACAGCACCCGGCCCAGACAAGGTCAGGCTCAAACACCTGAAAAGTCTGCCGTCAGTACTCATCAATATGCTGGCTCGGTTCTTCACATGCTACCTGTCTGAATGCAAGGTTCCGTCGCAATGGAAAACCAGCAGGACCGTTCTACTGTACAAGAAGGGAGACATCCACAACATTGGCAACTATCGCTTGAACTGCCTGTTGTCTGTCGTCTACAAAAAGACATGGACTCCTATATTCACTGAACACTGTTCACAATAGCCAAAAATCTAGAAACCACCCAAGTATCTCAGGAACCATGCATGGTACATATATACAATAAACTATTACTCCAAATTATCAAGGAATTTGCAGATACCTGGGTGGATCATGCTAAGTGAAGTCAGTCAGAGGGAAAGGGACAGACAAAAAGATCTTTCTCATATGTGGGATATAAAGAAACATAGGAGGGGAATAACAAATACCCCAAGACAGCAGAAACTGGGCTCTGGTCTTCAATAGGAAGCCACCACATGAGAGGGGAGAGGGGGCACTATAAATGTGTGTGTGTGTGTGTGTGTGTGTTTGTGTGTATGTGTGTGAGAAAACTAAGACAATGGTGAAGGGAAGTGGAAACTCTGGAAAAGGGTGTGGTGAGAGACTGAGTTATTCAGGAAACCTTACCATTATAGTATTGCAAAGTACAGTGCCTGGGGGGATGGGGAAGAATCTTCTTCCTAGCTCATTTGGGTTATTGGTAAAATTCAGTTCAGGTCTCCATTTCCTCACTGGCTTTCAGCTGGGGGTTATCTGTAGTTCTTTGAGGCACATCTCCAGTCCTCATACCCCTCCATCTCAAAGCCAGTAATGGGACATCAAATCCTTCTGACTGCTGGAGATGTTGTGGTATAACTTTCTGCCATCTTTCCCTTCTGTTCCCTCTATTGCCACATCACAGGGTAGTGCTACAGCCTGACTGGTTTTCTTGTCTTCTTTCACCTACATTGCTTTTATAGGCAAATGGTTCTGTTTCCTCAGCTTCTGCTTCCAGAGTTATAAGAAGGCAATATAAATTTTTAGCCACAGGTATGCCCTTCACGCTTAAACAATTTTAATGTTTCTGGCACTTTCTCTAGATCAATCTCTGTCCCCTTTTCTACTCAATATGTCTCCATACTTCTTTATGCCTCTGATTCCTTTGTGAAAGTTGTCCCTTGTTTTGGCTTCTTTTTCTCATCCTCACGTGTAATTTGCTGTCTAAAGATTATTCTCATTTCTTGATTTTGTTGAATGTTGAGCTTGCAGAGATCTTTTTATTATCCTTATTGTTTTGGGACAATTTTCATGAATAGAAGGCTAAGATAAAAATTATACTTGTGGAATAGGAGCGATAGCACAGCGGGTAGGGCATTTGTCTTGCATGAGACCAACCTGGGTTCGATTCCCAGCATCCCATATGGTTCCCCAAGAACCGCCTGGAGTAATTCCTGAGTGCAGAGCCAGGAGTAGCCCCTGTACATCGCCAGGTGTGACGCAAAAGCAAAAAAAAAAAATTATACTTGAGGCTGGGAATGTGACTCAGCAGTAAAGCCATGCCCCACAAGTGAAAGATCCTGGGGTCAGTTAAAAAAGCACACACAAAAAATTTTTTAATGTTGACATTCTAACTTTGTCCTTATTAACAGGATACAAATCTACTTCATACAGTTAATATAATTAGGAACCAGGGAGATAGTTCAAGTGACAGAGTACATGCCTAGCATGTATGAGGCTCTGACCTGAATTCAGCCCCCTGCATTACCTGGGCCAACTCTCCAGCACATCAGATTGTAGCCTTGAGGCCTTAGAACCATGGAGCCCAAGTATTGGACTACCTGGTCTGGCTGAGCATTGCTGGGGGTGGTTCTTCCTCCCTGTTAGCACTTCTGAGTATGGCCTCTATTTTTAAAAATCTAATTTGAAAATAAAATTTGTTTTTTTGGTTTTGGGATGTGCTCAGGGATCACTCCTGGCAGTGCTCAAGGGCCCATATTCAGTGTGAAGGACAGAGGATTCTATAAGATCGAAAGTCAGTTAAGCAAGAACGTTAACTCCTGTACTGTCTCTCTGATTCCTGTTTCAATTAGTTTTGTTTAATTTATTTTTTATTGGGATAACTTCCAGTAGATCTCAGCATAGTGCAAGTTTGGTGGTACTTGTATTGGTGAGGCTTGGGGGACACCATCATCTGGCCTAGACATGTTTAGGGGTCACCAGAGTAACTCAGTGGTGCTTGGTGTGTGTGGGTGGAATGTGCGCAGGGACTGTCTCTGAGTCTTACATGTTAGAAATGTGCTTTATTGCTTAAGCTATCTTCTCCAGCGGTTAATGAGTTTTCTTTTCTTTTTTCTGCTTTTTGGGTCATACCCAGCGATGCACAGGGGTTACTCCTGGCTCATGCACTCAGGAATAACTCCTGGCAGTGCTTGGGGGACCATATGGGATGCTGGGAATCGAACCCAGGTTGGTCATGTGAAAGGCAAACGCCATACCGACTGTGCTACCATTCCAGCCCCTCCTTATATTTCTTAAACTTAAAATGTAAAAACAATATTGGTAGCTGCTAGAAAATAGAAAAAAAAGTAATATACGAAGGAGCTTCTACCAGGTTTTCATCAGATTTTTCAACAGAAATTCTTTAGTCTAGAGGAAAGTTGAATGGCAATCACATTCCTAAAAGACAAAAACTGCTAGTCAATTCATTACTCCTAAAAATTACCATTAAAAATGATGAGGGGCCAGGGAGATAGTAAAGGGCTTAAAGCACTCACCTTGCATGCAGCCAATCCTAATTTGATCATCTCTGCTGAGGATATTTAGTGAACACAAAGAAAAAATGCTACAAATACAAAAAAATATAAGGTCAGAAATGAGAAAGTTTTAAATTATATGAGATGTAATAGAACTAAAGAATCTGGTAGTTAAAATAAAAATCTCAATGAAAGTCCTTCAAAGCAAAGAGCAGCTGAGGATAAAATCAGTTAGCCCCAAGACAGAATGCAGAAAACCACTAAAAAAAGAAACAAGATGAAAAAAGTCTCAAATGAACAGCACACAAAAAAACTGTAAGACAAGTTCAAGAGGGACAAATAAAAATCACTGGATTCTTCAACACCTCTTCCTCTGTTGAAGAGGAAGGTGATTTCGATAAAAGAAAAATTATCAACGAGGGTTCAGTTCTGCCAGCAGGTCAACCTGTACCTATGGGGCATGTGCATCAGCCTGATGGTGCCTTCATTCTTCCTGATACCCCAAATTTGCTGCTGTGCCTCTGGGAAGACCACAATTTGGGACCAAGTTTCCCAAGAAATTAAATAGCCAAAAATTAGGTATGTGAGAGCAATACCAACAAAACACTTCTGAGTCAGCTATACAAGCTCATTTATCGGCCTTGCTTCAGAGACCCATAAATAAATCTTGAAGAGACAAAAGCCTCAGTCCATCTCAGATGTCCATCTTCAGCACAAGGCTGAAGAGACCAGGATAAACCAGAGGGGGGGGGGCAGGTCAGCCTGGTGCTCACTTAAGCAGAGCCCCCAGCCGTCATTTGCTTCCACAATCCAAAATTGCTGCCATCCCCAGCTATTCCACTGTCTGATCAGAATCCACCATGAGTCTCAGTATGAACCCCACTGAGATATAAACTACTGAAAATTTGTTAGTTCTTATGTTTAGTTTTGTGTTTACAAAACCAAAACTTCTCAATAAAATACAGCAAATCGAATGCAATACGCATACTAACAAAAAAAATGTACTGAAAATTTGAATATGAGGGTCTTGTGACTGAAATCCCCAGGGTCGGGGTGAGCTACCTCCCCCCATCTCCCCGTACTTCCTGAAGCCTTGGCAGTCACGTCCACACCCTAAAACTGTCACACTGTTAAAAAAGCTACTCCAGTCTTATCTTCCCAATAAAAATACTGACACTCTGAACAAAAAATAAATAAAAAGTAAAAAAGAGTCATTAAAATCATAGTTGAGAATATCCTAGCCAAAGAAAACACAGTTGAGAAATTCTGAATTGAGGACTGCATGCAAGAAGCTTAAGGATCCCAGCCAAAAGAGTCCCAAATAAAAACACTGCAAGACACACCATAATCAGGATAGTGAAAGTCAAAAAAAAGGAAACAAACTGGTTTTCTTACCACTTGCAAAAAATTTAATCATAGTAGAGTGGATAAGGCAGTTGCCTCACACACCACTGTGTTCAATCCCCAGTATCCCTCCATCATACCCTGAATACTGTTAGGCGTAATTCCTAAGTGCAGATCCAGGAATAAGTCCTGAACATCCCTGGGTGCATAATGCTCAAAAAAACAAAACAAAACAAAACAAAAACCCACATAAATAAATTAACACAGCGTAAGCAGCTAGTAAAAAGCCAATATGGGGCTGAAGAGATAATTAATACAGTGGGTAAGGGAATTGTCTTGCAGAAATCCAACCTGGGTTCAATCCCCAGCACCACATTTTACCCCAAGTCCATCCAGGAGTGAACTCAGAGCACTGCCACGTGTGGCCCCTAAACAAGCAAACAAAAATGGAACTCTCATAAGAATCACAGTAGACCTATGAAATGCGACTCTATGGGTCAGAAGAGAATGGTGGGATACTGGGGGTGGGGGGGTGAGGGGAAGCGGGACTCAGTGAAATGAACACTTCATCAAGAATACTCATCCAGTTACATTTTCTTTCAAATTTGAAGGAAAAAATGCAAAGTTTCATGGACAAGCAATAGCTTAAGCAGTTCACATTAAAAGACTGTTTTTAAAAGACAAGGCAAAATTCTCAATACTTCACAATTCCCTATAATATTATGATCGTTTTCTACTAGATTAAAAAGTCGTTTTATTTCTACTTTGCTAAGGGTTTATACTCTTCAACAAAAATTTTCTTTCTATTTAGGTGACTTCTTTTATATCAATAGCACTGTAGCACTGTAGCACTGTCCTCCAATTGTTCATGGATTTGCTCAAGTGGGCATCAGTAACGTCTTCATTGTGAGACTTGTTACTGTTTTCAGCATATTGAATATGCCACGGGGAGCTTGCCAGGCTCTGCCGCCTGGGTGGGATAGTCTCAGAAGCTTGCTGGGCTTTCTGAGAGGGGCGGAGAAATCGAACCCGGGTCAGCTGTATGCAAAGCAAACACCCTACCCACTGTGCTATCACTCCAGCCCTTTTACATCAATAGTTTTAAAAAAATAATTAGTGCAAATACTGAAGTTTTTTCTCTTAGTATATTTTCTAACATAAAGTTAACATCATTTTAGTATAAAACACTTTAATATGCTTATTCATATTTTCCCTTACTTTTTTTCAAATTTAGGTACTGTAACTGACAATACTGCTAATGGTAGTTTCATGCATAGAACATTCTAGAATCAAACCAGAGCATCCACTTCTTTCCATCATTCTTCCAGTGCCCCCCACATTTTATCCTCCCTACCCCTCGCCAAGGTTAACCTTCCTACTGAACACCAGTTCTCAGTTTCTGTTGCCTTTAGACGTTTATTATTTTCCTACTATATTTTTGTATTCCACATATGAGAGACATCATTCTGTATCCTCTCTCCTTCTGACCAACTTCGCTAAGCATACTACTCTCAGGACCCCTACATGTAGCAACAAATTGCATAATTTTGTCTTTTCTTATAGCCAAACAGTATTCCATTGTCTATGTATGATATAGTTTCTTGAACCAATTATATGTTCTTGGACACTTGGTTTGTTTCCAGATTTTGGCAACTGTGACTAGTGCAGCAATGAACATAGCAGTGCAAATGTCTTTTTCACATTGTGGTTTTGGGTTCTTGAGGTAGACGCCAAGTGAAATTGCTATTCTTATGGAAGCTCAATTCCTAATATCCATACTGTTTTCAAAAACATGGTTGGACAAGTCAACATTCTGACGAGTGGTGAACGAGAGTCCCTTTTCCTCACATTTTTGCCAACAGTGGCTGGTTTTGTTCTTTGTGATTCATTTTTCATTTCATTTCATCATCCTGTTATTCGTCGATTGACTCGAGCAGGCCCCAGTAACGTCTCTTTCATCCTAACTCTGAGATTATATTCAAGGCTCTTTAAGAGAATGAGACCCATCATTGTTACTGGTATTTGGCATATTGGGTACGCCACGGGGAGTTTTCCAGACTCTGCCCTGTGGGCAGGCTACATTCTATAGCCTGCAAGTTTGTCCAAAGTAGGAATGAGATAAGAAGATGTCATAAAAAGATGTCCTGATAAGAAGTCACGCGGCCACGAATGCGGCCGCACGGTTCCGGGAGCTGGATTTTATAGTCTCTGAGTCTTGGCCATTGATGGGATTACAGTGGGCCAGGTAGTGGGTGTGACCCTGCCTACTGGAATTTGGAGGATCTGGGTGGAGGATGCTCGACTCCAATCCGAGTAGGCTGGGAGGTCTCGGCCCTGGAACCCGCGTGAATTTGTCCCTCTGCCAGTACCTTCATGTGTGCGGAGAGTGGTCTCAGCATGGTGGTGGCTGGTCCTGGAGGTCTTCGGCTGCCGGAGCCCTGGTCGGGGCGGGGAGGAAAGCTCAACGCGCTCCCCTCCAACGGGCCCCGGCGAGGAACAGCCAGGCGCGGGGGCAGAAGACTACACTGTTCTCGTCCGGGAGCTGGATTTTATAGTCTCTGAGTCTTGGCCGTTGATGGGATTACACGGCGCCAGGGGGCCAGGTGGTGGGTGTGACCCCCGCCTACTGGAATTTGGAGGATCTGGGTGGAGGATGCTCGACTCCAATCCGAGTAGACTGGGAGGTCTCGGCCCCGGAACCCACGTGGATTTGTCCCTCTGCCAGTACCTTCATGTGTGCAGAGAGTGGTCTCAGCATGGTGGTGGCTGGTCCTGGAGGTCTTCGGCTGCCGGAGCCCTGGTCGGGGCGGGGAGGAAAGCTCAACCCGCTCCCCTCCAATGGATCCCGGCGAGGAACAGCCAGGCGCGGGGGCAGAAGACTGCACTGTTCTTGTCCAGGAGCTGGATTTTATAGTCTCTGAGTCTTGGCTGTTGATGGGATTACACGGCGCCAGGGGGCCAGGTGGTGGGTGTGACCCCCGCCTACTGGAATTTGGAGGATCTGGGTGGAGGATGCTCGACTCCAATCCGAGTAGGCTGGGAGGTCTCGGCCCCGGAACCCGCGTGGATTTGTCCCTCTGCCAGTACCTTCATGTGTGCAGAGTGGTCTCAGCATGGTGGTGGCTGGTCCTGGAGGTCTTCGGCTGCCGGAACCCTGGTCGGGGCGGGGAGGAAAGCTCAACCCGCTCCCCTCCAATGGGCCCCGGCGAGGAACAGCCAGGCGTGGGGGCAGAAGACTTTGTGATAAGTACCAATATTATTGGTGGGAGATGATATCTCATTGGTAATATTGTTTGTTTGATTTTGAGACACACACAGTGGTGCTCAGGGCGTACTCCTGGTTTTATGCCCAGTGATCAAAAGATCACTCTACTCCTGGCTGTGCCTTGTTTCCAGGCATCAAATCTGGGTCAGAGACATGCAAGCTCTGAGTACTGTTAGATGTGATCGCCTCACCAAAAACAATCTGGTATATAACGAATACACAACAGAATATTATGCAGCTGTAAGAAAAGATGAAATTATGCAGTTTGCTGCAATGTGTATGAAACTGAAATTATCTTGTTAAGTGAAATAAGTCAGCCAGTAAAGAACAAATACTGGATCATCTTACTCCTTTGTGAAACAGAGAGACAAAAACAAGAAAATAGAGTGTCAAACATGACAAAGTCTTGGTCCTGGATTATAAAACACTACCAGGTATAAGAGTAAGGGAGAGGAGGAATGAAGACCAGATTAGAGGTGACATAAGGATAGTGGTGGGAGTTCTGTACATTTTGATGGCAGGGGGTACAGTAACTTTGTACATCAATAATAAGTACTTTTATAGTATTGTAACCTTAACAGAATATAAAATATTTAATTAAAATAATGTAATGATGCATCTGACTTTCCCACTACCTTTGCATATTGCTTTGACTTAAATAACAAGAAAGTCTTACTTATTATGTAAGTAAAGAGGATTATGTAAAACTGACTCATTAATGAGGGTCACCAAGCTGTTTCCACAATTACCAGTATCTAAAGGTCTTCTTGGCTGACCACAACATATATTGCTTCCTCATGTTTTTTGCCTTTAAAAAAATTGTTTTTGAGTAAACATGGCTGTGCTCACGGTTTATTCCTTACTCTTTGCTCAGGGGATCAATCCTGTTGGGTTCAGGGAACCAGACGAGGTGTCAGGGATAGAACCTGGAGGTGGCCAATCCACTGTATTATCTCTCCAATCCTCTCTATGTTTGTTGTTGTTTCCTAGGTCTGCCCCCCCCCCCCAGGTTTTTCATTATCATTTCCATTTTCGTGATCAGAACTCTGCTATACGTTTAAAAGGACGGCTCCCATATTGGGCCCATTACTATAACCAGTGTTTTGTAAGAAAGTTGTTTTTGACTTAGTCTGCTCCATTGCCTGGAGTCCAGGAGTCTACTCCTAGCTCTGTGCTCAGGGATCACTCCTAGCTGTGCTTGGGGGACCCCCTAGGGGGATTAAAAGCAGGATCAGCTGCATGCAAAGGATTACTAGCCTACAGTTCCAGTTTTTATTTTTTTAAAATTTTTTGCGATTTTTATACATTTTATTTTCATAAAGTAGTTCACAATAGTTCACTTAATCACTTAACTTCCCGTTAGTCGTCGATTTGCTCGAGCGGGCGCCAGTAACATCTCCATTTGTCCCTGTCGCGTGCTAGTGTAGCCCAATGGCATCTGTTCGCTCCGGGAACATGAAGGGCCTCAAACCGATCGTTCATGATCTTGACGAAGAAGTCTGACCCTCTGGTAGGTGGGCGGCCACGCGGTCTTTTGACATCCCGTGGAATCCAATCAGTAACAGCTCTAGTCCAACGGTCGTCTTTAAATCTCATTACGTGACCAGCCCATCTGATTTTCGACACCTTGGCAAATGAGACAGCGTCCCTGATCCTTGATCGTCGACGGATGTCAGAACTCCGGATTCGTTCTCTCATTTGAGTGAAACGTGATATTCCAAGCATAGCTCTTTCTATTCTTCTTTGGGAGACCTGAATAGCATTCTCATCTTGTTTGCGTAGGGCCCAGGTCTCTGAGGCATATGTTAATGCAGGAAGAACAGTGGAATCAAAGAGATGTGCCCGGAGCCGGAGGTTCTTCGTCCTCTTAGCTATTTCTTCGACGTTCTTGAAGGCGTTCCAAGCCGCTCTCTTCCTCCTGCGCAGCTCGGGTGCCAGGTCATTTGTCATGTTGACCTCTCGACCTAGGTAGACATAGCTGTTGCATTCGGAGATGGTCGTTCCATTGAGAGCGAATGGGGCATCAGGAACAAGGCTGTTTCTCATAAACATTGTCTTCGTAAGATTCAGCTGTAGTCCTACCTTTCCACACTCACGGTCAAAGTCGGCCAGCATTTGTGCCGCTTGGCTGATGTTTGGTGTTATTAAAACAATGTCATCAGCAAAGCGGAGGTGGTGTAATTGCTGACCATCTATCTTCACTCCCATTCCTTCCCATTCCAGTCGTCGCATGATGTTCTCGAGGGTGGCACTGAAGAGTTTCGGTGAAATGGTATCACCCTGCCGCACCCCTCTCTTGACATCAACGATCACTTCTTTGTAGAATGGTGAGATCCTGGTAGTGAATCCGCAATACAGCTCACGGAGGATCCTGATGTATTGGGCTTGAATGCCCTGACTGGCTAGGGCTTCAATGACCGCTTCCGTCTCAACAGAATCAAAGGCCTTCTTTAAATCAATGAACGTTAAGCAGAGCAGCATCTTGAACTCCCGAGAAACCTCAATGAGCTTGGTTATCGTGTGGATATGGTCGATGGTGCTGAATCCTTTGCGGAACCCTGCTTGCTCGCATGGTTGTCCTTCATCTAATGTTCTGCCAATCCTATTCAGGATGACTCGAGTGAACAACTTGTAGATGACAGACAATAGGCAGATCGGGCGATAGTTGCCAATGTCATGGATGTCTCCCTTCTTGAACAGTAGTACGGTCCTGCTGGTTTTCCATTGGGACGGAACCTTGCATTCAGACAGGTAGCGAGTGAAGAGCCGAGTCAGTGTATTGATGAGTACTGACGGCAGGTTCTTCAGGTGTTCAGGTCTGACCTTGTCTGGGCCGGGTGCTGTTTGTTTCTTTACCAATGAAATGGCGTGTCGGATTTCGGAGGGGAGAACGTTGGGAACAACATACCCATCCTGTGGAATTTGGTATGTTGGCAAGTGGACATGGCTATCGAAGAGATTTGAGTAGAAGTCATGGATAATCTTCTCCATTGCCGTTCTGGAGGATGTGATGGATCCATCAGGACGTCGGAGGGCAGTCATCTTGCTCTTATAGTTGGCGAAGGACAGGCGGGCCTTACGAATACTTTTCCCGGCTTCTGCCGCATCTACCAGTACTTCTGCTCTTCTCTCTTTGAGGTCTTCCTTGATCGCATCTCTGCACTGCTTTGCAAGCTCGGACGTTAGCTTGCGGTTGCCTGAGGCATGCGCCAAACCACGCTGGCGAATTAGCTCAAGAGTTTTCGAAGATAGGCGACTTTTTGTGGCTATCTCTCTCTTGGCGTTCCTCGCACATTCATGGAGGTGCTGAACCAGTCGATCATATTCCTCGTCAATGTTGTCAACAATGGCATCTTCCCATGTTGCCGCAATAGTACCAAAGAGTTCCCAGTTGGTGGTCATTCTGGGAGTTCTCTTTTTGAACTTTGCAGCCCTTTCTCCCCGCTCTGTGAAGTAGAATTTTGCACGAAGGAGATGGTGGTCCGATCCCGTTCGAAATTTTGGGACAACAGCGACATCAGTCAGGCAAAACCGTCGATTGAATATGATGTGGTCTATTTCGTTGTGGAATCGTCCACCGGGAGACTCCCATGTCCATCGTTTAGATTCTGCCTTCTGGAACTGTGAGTTACCATGGATGGTCTTGGTCGACATGATGAACTCTGACAGTCTCTCACCCTGTTCGTTCCATTCTAGGCCATGGGTCCCGATGTGAAGTTCTTCAGCTGATCTTCTCGGTCCTATCTTGGCATTAAAATCACCCACAATGATCTTGTAGAAGGTGTGGTCTTCTTTATAGAACTTCTCTAGCTCCATGTAGAACTTCTCGATTTCTCTTTCATCATAATGAGATGTTGGTGCATAGACAACGAAGATAGAAACTGCAGGCAGTGAGCCACATCTATTCAAATGTAAACGCCCGATTCGGGTTGTTAGGCATTCGAATGAATCAATGCTCTTGGCCAAGTTTGTGTTGACAAGGACACCGACGCCTCCAACACCTCTTTTATCGCATGTTCAGAGGAACAATTCTTCTCCAGTGTCGAAAACGGCATGGTGAGATTCGTGCCTTCTTGTCTCGGTCAGACCAATGATGTCGTACTTGATCATTCGCGCTTGTACCATCAGGTCCTCGATGGATGCATCTGATGCTAGCGTACGTGCATTGAAAGTACAGACGATCATTTTTGTCTTCCTTCGTTGTGGCAGCCTAGGTCGGCCTTGAGATTTTGTCGGCCTCTCCTTTCTCATCCTTCTCAATGCTGCCATGTCGGTGAAGCCTTCAGGGTCAGGTGAATGAGACCAGTTGTAGTTACTGGTTTTGGCATATCGAATACACAGCGGATAGCTTGCCAGGCTCTTCCGTGCGGGCGGAATACTCTCGGTAGCTTGCCAGTCTTTCCGAGAGGGATAGAGGCTTTTGGGGTGACCTCTAATCACCCTCTCACAATAGTTCATTACAGATAATATTCAAGCACCCACCCCACCAACAAGCAGCTTCCCACCACAATAAGAGGGAAGTATGTGAAGGTTGTTGTATTCCATTCATTCTGGATCCATTTAAGCCCATATATAAGAGAATACAAGCAAGTATGTTAAAACCAAACATGTGCTACTTTGGGTACATCAGTGGGCTAGAGTATAAGAGATCGCACAGCCACAAATGCTGCTGCACATTCCAGGAAATACTGTATCACTCTCTTCTGGGAACTTTATTTTATAGTCTCTGTATCTTGGCCGTTGATGAGATTACATGGTGCCAGGGGCAGTTGGTGGGTATGACTGCTAAGCTACTGGAAAACTGGGGAGCTGGGTAGAGAGGACCCAGTCGTGATCTGAGCAGGCTTGGAGATCTCAGCCTTGGGTCCCGCATACCTGGATTCCTCTGCTGGTTCCTTCATGGGTGAGGCTCGTCTGAGTGTGTGGAGAGTGGCCTTGCACATGGCTGTTGCTGGGTTCTGGAAGTTTTCATCATCTGGGGTTCTGCTTGGGGTGAGGAGAGAAACTCAAGCTGCCCCCCTCCAGAGGTGCCCCAGTGAAGATTCTTGGTGGGGGAGATTCTTCATTGCTCTCTTCTGGGAGCTTTATTTTATAGTCTCTGTATCTTGGCTGTTGATGAGATTATATGGCCCCGAGGACAGTTTGTGGGTGTGAGTGCCAACAGTTCGAGTTTTTAAAAATATATCAGATTATGATATTCTGTTACATGAGCCCAAACAGATTAACACAATTAGGAACATTTATTTTCTTAATTCTTTTGTTAAATGAATCACTGTGAGATAACAGTTACAAAGTTGTTTATGATTGGGTTTCTCTCAGAACATGTCCAACACTCAGCCCTTCACCAGGATGCATTTCCTGCCACCAATAAGGAACATTTCATTTCTTTTGTAAATCACTCCTGAAGGGCTTGGGGAACCATATGGGAGGCTGTATATGGAACCTGGGATGACCATGTGCAGGCAAGAGTGCACTGTTTGTTATTTTCAAATGTTTTAATAAACAGTTTATTTTTTGTTCTCCCCATCCCCTTTGGATTCTAATACCGGAACTCAGTTTATTCTTTCTTCTCATTTACACTGAGTACTGTCTACAGAAAGAAAAATTTGGGAACAGTTCTTAAGAAAACTCTTGTGAACTGATTGATGTCTTTCACCTTTTTCAGGCCTTTTTGACTAAAGAATCTATTTTTTCAAAATAATTTATTTTACTTCTAAACCTATCAGTTTTGTTTTTGTTGTGTCATTTGGGAACTGCTAAATAATAATAATTATTACTATTGCTGTTGGGCTGAAGCGATAGCATAGCGGGTAGGGTCTTTGCTTTGCATACAGCCGACCAGGTTCGATTCCTCTACCTTTCTTGGAGAGCCCAGCAAGCTACCGAGAGCATCCCGCCTGCACGGCAGAGCCTGGCAAGCTCCCTGTGGTGTATTCAATGCCAAAAACTGCAACAAGTATCACAATGGAGATGTTACTGGTGCCCACTTGAGCAAATCGGCGAACAATGGGAGGACCACGCTACAGTGCTACTATTACTGTTATTATTTTGGTGTCTGGGTCACATATGGAGATGTTCAGAGGTTACTTCTTTGCTCTGCACCCAGGAATCACTTTTGGGGGTGTGTAGGTGCCTCAGTGGTTAAATCTTATAAACAGAAAATTTGTCATATGTATAATATTCTATCTCATAACTATTTTTCTTAGCCAGTTCCATTATCCTGATCATCATGTGGGAAACTAGCCAAAGGCAAACAATGTTTGATTACAGAACAAAAGCCTAGGTTTAAATCTGTTGCATTATGTATATTTGAAAAAATACTGTAGCGCAGTCCTCCTGTTGTTCATAGATTTGCTACAACGGGCACCAGTAACATCTGCTGTGAGACTTGCTTTTATTGTTTTTGTTGTATCAAACACGTCACAGGTTGCTTGCCAGGCTTTGCTGTGCAGGCGGTATACTCTAAGTAGCTTGCTGGGTTCTCCGAGAGGGGCATAGGAATTGAACCCGGGCTGGCTGCGTGCAAGCCACAAATGCCCTACCCGCTACGCTATCACTCTGGCCCTGAAAAAATACTTTTACAAAATATATGCTTCACGAACCCCTGGCAAGACCACAAATACATGAACCATCTGTTACACAAGCATCACCACACTTGCCTTGCAGCCTCATGACAGCTCTCCTAGGGCCGTATCTAATGCAAGTCCCCTTTCTCCTCACACAAGCACCTCGGCTCTAAGGTGCAGCCCACTCGCACTATCTTCTGAGTGCTTCCAGGAACCCTTGTCACCACCACCTCACTCAGCCTTCCCTCAAAATCCTGTCTCTCCCTGTGGGATTCATGTCAGTTCTTCCCAGATAGTCACCCCACACAGCATCACACACACAAAATGACCAAAGTGACCAAGACAAAGGATGGAGTGGAGGCTATATAAAACTCTGCATATAAAAGCATTCTCACCCACTTCTAACTGCCAGGAGAAAAGGGAAAAGGTGTGCGCAAGAGTAGATATATCACTAGGACCCTGAGATTTCAATGATACTAACCCCTGGCAAGGCAAAAGAGAAATCTCATGACTGGACCAGAGATTCTCAGGAACCTTTCCCAGGACCTTGGCCCTATAGGGGATGTGATCTCCAAGATAAAGGTATCCTTGTCTGGATATTATGACCTGTGTGTATTTCTTCAATGTGAACCTATAATCTGATCATAGTATCTGAGTGTGTGCTTAATAACCCCTTTCCAAATGTTTATTACACCTGAAATGTGACTGGTGCATCCTACAGAGATCGAAGAGGCGATCTTGAAAGTTACAGTTTAAGGAAAAGTCATGTTTCTGTTAGCATGAAAGCAGATTTTTTCTGTGCCGGTGGATTGTTGAGAATTATATGAAAGATTTACATACAAACCTTGTAAGATGGAAAGTTAATTTATTGTACAGAGAAGATTGATAGGTCCAGGTGCCTCCCAGATATCCAGGCCTCTCTGCTTTACCCATGAACAATGTCGCCAGTCCTGTTCCACGCCGTCTACTTGCCTCCCATAAACGATGTTCAGGTCCTGTGCCTGCACTGCTCTCTGTCCCAGACTCGCTCTCTGTCCCTTGTATGCTTTCCTCAGTCTCCAGCCATGGCCACATGCGCATGGGTGAGACTCCTGTGCTCAGGACCTTGTCACTACCTGGGTGTTCCAACCCTGCCTGAATCATCTGGCTGAAAGTGACCTGCCTATACGGGGCCCTGTCTGGGCAAGCTGCCCTACCTGATGCTGGAGGTCCAGGGAGAGAGAAGTCTAGAGTGGAGGGAGGAAAGGAAGTGGGTGGAACTTGGGGCTTTCTTTCATCTGCTGTCTAATCCCACTCCCAGCTATCCCATCACCTGTTCTGACTGGCTACCTTTTCCATGGGCAGAGATTTAAAGTGACCTGGCACTCCATGCTTCTGCTTCTGCTATATCATTTACAGGTGGAACAAGATGGATAAAGGGTGACTATGGTGGGGTTATTTTTTTTTTTGGTATAAAATGAATCATAAATCAAACACAAATCATCCTGTTATTCGTCAATTGCCTCGAGCAGGCCCCAGTAATGTCTCCTTCATCCTAGCCCTGAGATTATATTCAAGGCTCTTTAGGAGAATGAGACCCATCATTGTTACTGGTATTTGGCATATTGGGTACGCCACAGGGAGTTTGCCAGACTCTGCCCTGTGGGCAGGCTACATTCGGTAGCCTGTCAGTTTGTCAAAGTAGGAATGAGATAGTAAGATGTCATAATAAGATGTCGCGCAGCCGCGAATGCGAATGCGGCCGCGCGGTTCCAGGAGCTGGTTTTTATAGTCTCTGAGACTTGGCCGCTGATGGGATTACATGGCGCCAGGGGGCCAGGTAGTGGGTGTGACCCCCACCTACTGGAATTTGGAGGATCTGGGTAGAGGATGCTTGGCCTAAATACGAATGGGCTTGGAGATCTTGGCCCCGGAACCCGCGAGACTTTGTCCCTCTGCCAGTACCTTCATGTGTGCGGAGAGTGGTCTCAGCATGGTGGTGGCTGGTCCTGGAGGTTCTTTGGCTGCCGGAGCCCTGGTCGGGTCGGGGTGGGGAGGAAAGCTCAACCCGCTCCCCTCCAAGGGGCCCCGGCGGCAAGGACAGTCAGGCGCGGGGGCAGGAGACTGCACTGTTCTTCCGGGAGCTGGTTTTTATAGTCTCTGAGTCTTGGCCACTGATGGGATTACACGGCGCCAGGGGGCCAGTTGGTGGGTGTGACCCCCACCTACTGGAATTTGGAGGATCTGGGTGGAGGATGCTTGGCCCAAATCTGAGTAGGCTTGGAGATCTCGGCCCCGGAACCCGCGTGACTTTTTTCCTCTGCCAGTACCTTCATGTGTGTGGAGAGTGGTCTCAGCATGGTGGTGGCTGGTCCTGGAGGTTCTTTGGCTGCCAGAACCCTGGTCGGGGCGGGGAGGAAAGCTCAACCCGCTCCCCTCCAAGGGGCCCCGGCGGCGAGGACAGTCAGGCGCAGGGGCAGGAGACTGGTATTCATAAAATGAATACCAATATAAAAATAGCTATTCTGGGTCAGAACAGAACAATAGAAAAGTGGGGCATATGCCTTGAGTGCAGAGGTAGAAGTAAACCCGACAAACAACAACAAAAAAAGGGGGGATATTTAGATTATTCTTATAATCCCTTGTAATTCATGGGCCAAAGCAATAGTAGTGTATAGGGTGCTTGGCTCAAGTGTGGCTGACCATTATTGTACCATACAAGGTTGCCTGGGAGTGATCCCTGAGTGCAGAGCCAGGTGTAAACCCGGAACACAACCCAATGTTGTCCAAAAGCAAAAACAAGTAATTCCTTGAAATTTAGAAATGAGGGCCAGAAAGAAAGTTAACTAGCTGGAGCACAGGCTTTGGATGCAGGTGGTTAGGGTTAGATCCTTGCAAATGACTGTCCCTGGCCGCAAACCCAGACACGTTTTTCTTTATTTTGCTTTTTTGGGTTACGCCTGGCGATGCTCAGGGGTTACTCCTGGCTCTGCATTCAGGAATTACTCCTGGCGATGCTCAGAGGACCGTATGGGATGCCGGAAATTGAACCCAGGTCAGCCGCGTGCAAGGCAAACCCGCTGTGCTATTGCTCTAGCCCCAAGACAAGTTTTTCACATTTCACAATGTTAGGGACCTCTGAAAGTGACAGTGCTTCCCCCGCCCCCATTCTTCTCTACCTCCTTATGCATGAAATTCCATTAAAAACCAAAATTTGCCTCTCAGGTATGTGGACAGAAAGTTAAACTGATTTTGATCTGTAAAGTTCAAAAAATGTAAGAAGGTAGAGCTGGAGCAATAGTGCATCGGGTAGGGTGTTTGCCTTGTATGCGGCTGACCGGGGTTCAATCCCCAGCATCCCATATGGTCCCCTGAGCACTGCCAGGAATAATTCCTGAGTGCAAAGCCAGGAGCAACCCCTGTGCATCTCCGGGTATGACCCCAAAAGCCAAAAAAAAAAAAAAAGTAAGAAGGTGGAGTGGAGTGGGAGGGAACCGGTGAAAGGAAGATGACACCGGTGGCAGGAATGCTGCTGGAACACTGTGCCAAAAACTCAATTATGAGTATCTTTGCAAATCCTGGTGTTCTACTTAAAAAAATATTTTTAATCTAGAAAAATACAAGAATCAAAGCAGTGTTTATAGGCGCTTACACCACTATTACATTCTTTAAATATGTAAAGCATATTAATTAAAAAACTTTTGAAATAGGGTCCAGATTGGTAGTACAGCAGGTAGGGCATTTGCCTTGCACATGGCTGACTCAGGTCCATCCCCAGCAACCCATCTAGTCCCTCAAGCACTGCCAGAAGTAACTGCTGAGTGCAGGGCCAGGAGCAACCCGAGTACTGCGGGGTGTGGCCCAAAACCAAAAACCAAAACAAACTTTTGAAATAAAAGATGTTAGCTTTACATACTCCCAGTCATGCAGCTCTCCTGGAGTCAACATTTTTGTATCTCCCAGAAAATTTATATATAAATATGTAATTAATTTTGATATAGAAATGGGTTACAGGCAGATATACATTCAAATATCATATGCACATTTAAATATACATTTCCTTAACACCAATGTGTTTCAATATCAGTATAAAGAATGTTTTCTTTTTTTTTTTTTTTACGTTTTTGGGCCACACCTGGTAGTTCTCAGGGCTTACTCCTGGCTCTGCACTCAGGGAACACTCCTGGAGGGGCTTGAGAGACAATATGGGGTACCAAGGATTGAACCTGGGCTGGCAGCATGCAAGATAAACACCGGACCCATTGTCCTATTCCAATGTCCCCCCCACTTACAACAGGTACTTAGGACAAGACAAGACTACATCTTTTTTTTTTTTTTTGGCTTTTGGGTCACACCCAGTGATGCACACCCAACTCTGCACTCAGGAGTCACTCCTGATGGTACTCTGGGGACCATATGGAATGCTGGGAATCAAACCCAGTATGCTATGGCTCCAGCCCTGAAGGCTACATCTTAAGTTTCAGAAATGTCTGCCCCAGCTACCTATAACCCACAGGGCATTTTCATGATTTTTTGGAGTTGTTCTTTATTTAAGACAGGTCTTAAGAAGAAACAAATTAATTAGCTTAAGGGAATTGTTCTGAAACAACAAAAATAAGCTGGAGAAACCTAGAGTCTTCTATCCCTTGGCTTTTTGTTGTGGTAATTAGAGAGGATTATGATGTGGCTGTAGTCTACTTAACTTTTAATTACCATAGACTGGCTTGAAAGAAGGCATTTATTAGTTCTGGAAATGTAGAATTCCATGATAAAGATAATCCATATTCACTGTCTTTTAAGAATCTAATTCTTGGTTTATAGGTGGTTATTCTTGCCATGCTCTCTTGGGTCTCTCTGATAAAAAAAAACTAATAAAAATCTCTGATTTAAAAACTAATAAAAAACTAATACATGAGAAATCCTTTTGACCTGATTGCCACCCACAGACCCTCACCCAAAATCACCACTATACAGAAGACAAAGTTTCACCACAGGAACTTTGAGTGAACACAAACTTACAGTATATATCGTAGGTGCTGAAGAAATTGGAACGAGGTAAAATTTAGTTCCCATTAGTGCTATAAAAGATATCAGGGAGAAAAAGTGTCCTGAATTATTGGATTTTAAGGCAACAAATGAAACAGAGAAAGGGCCACAGGCTAATAGACCTCTTCCCTTTTTTTGGGGGGGGGGGCACATCCATTAGTGCCCAGAGCTTTATTCCTGGCTCTGTGTTCAATGATCGCTCAAAAAAATTTTTTAAAAAACATGGTCAACAAATTTGTTCTTAATACATTTGTTTCAGTCATTCAGTGTTCTAGTACCAATCAGTGTAAACTTCCTTCTACCAAAGTTCCTAATTTCCTACCCACACCCACTGCCAGCCTAGCAGGCACAAAATACTTCATGTTGCTTGTTACAACAAAATGGCAAATAGAATTATCAAAAAATTATTCATTTAAAAATTGTGAAAAGTATTACATCTCACAATGGGGTTATTAAAGTCATTGTCTAAGGATTTACTGAGTTGTTGGTAGGCAAGCCTTCTGTGTTGTTTTCACTTACTGAGTTTAGTGGGTCTCCACGCAACTTTCCCATCTAATTTGCTGTGCTCTTACTGATCTGTCAGTATTGTGAAATTTGGAGGTGCTCTGTGCTCCAGGAAGTGTAGAAGTGGGATGATTCTTTGGCTTGGAATCTCCTGAGATTAGTTGTGAAACTGTTAACTGGGCTATTCATACGATGGAGGCTGTGGGGTGTGGATGGGGCTGCTGGGCCTTCCGGCAGAATAGGGGAAGATAAAGAAGGCTTCTTGCTCCCATTCTGAGAAAGAAGACCCCAGAGTTTTCAACCTGGAGACAAGTTCTACCTGGGAGTTTCATCTATTTGGCATTAATTTGAGCACTGTCATCTCACACTGTCACTCTTTAACAGGAGACCCTAAGTGTTGGCAGGCCTGCTACGTTCAAGGCAAGTGCCCACTCACTGTACTACTGCTCCATAAATCTGTCTTTTCATGATCATAAAAGGAGAACCATTTCCCCAGAAATTTCGCAAAATTCTGGTCGTTAGAAAAAAATGTCCATAAATAGGGTGTCAGCATGAGCTCTGGTGAAAGCCCTTACCGATTTACTGTTACATACTCATCAGGAGTAGAGCAAATTCTACGGATATACTTACATGAGCAATAATTCAACTAATACAGATTCTACTCCCTTGATATTCTCTACTCTTAATTATGTCCCAAACATAACCACTTCAATACAAGAATTGGAGCGAGGGATGGGGGTAGAGAAGAATCAAGTCCAAAAAAGAAAAAAACAAAAAACAACTCAGTCTTAACAAAATCAAATTTGGTTAAAACTAATCTTACTTGAAACACTAAGGCTTAAGTAAGACTAATTTATGGAGCTTGAGGTCAGTCTGAGCTGATCACCTACATGGAAAACTTTCTCTCAGGTTAGAGAGATAGTACAGTGAATAAGGCACTACTTGCCTTGCATGAGGTTGACCAAGATTCAATCCCCAGCATCCCGTATGGTCTCCCAAGGATTGCTAAGAGTAATTTCTGAGTAGAGCCAGGTACAACCTTTAAGTTGTTTCTGGGTATGGTCCCCAAACACACACACAAAAAACTCTCGCAGGATGGCTATTATGAAAAAGAATTTGATGACTATAGAAATTATATTCTTTTATCCTTTTCTCCTATTTCTTTATACAACTGTAAACTGTCCTCCCGTTGTTCATCAATTTGCTCAAGCGGGCCCAGTAACGTCTCCATTGGAGACTTTGCTGTTACTGTGTTTGGCATATCGAATACATCATGGGTAGCTTGCCAGGCTCTGCCGTGTGGGCGAGATACTCTCGGTCGCTTGCCGGCTTTCCGAGAGGGGCGGAGGAATCGAACTCGGGTCGGCCATGTTGGCTGCATGCAAGGCAAACGCCCTACCGCTGGGCTATCGCTCCAGCCCATTTCTTTATAATTAGGAATAATAAATAGTACTATGCATCCCGTATCATTGATGAAAATATTAAGCATACCCTCTGATAAATCTGATGAGAACATTTTGGTGAGCTAGTATGTGGTGCCTCCTCCACATTATTCATGCAACTTTTCCATCTACCAATTTCATTTGGTATCATTCACAAATGGACAAGAGTAGAGTAGCTCTTCTTTATCATCTGTATCAGAATTTCTCAACCAGGGGCTAAATGCCACCCAAGTGGACCACTAGGATATGCCTGGGGGGGGGGGGGCGGGCAAAAATAAAACTCATATAAAGGAAGCGTGAAATTAGAATTTACCAGTAGGGTAGGGGGCTGGGATACAAGAAACATGACCAAGGGGAAATCTATGACCTGCAAAAGGCTGAGAAAACGCTGATCTAAATGTCTTAAGTTCTTGTAACAAATGATCAAGAATGCATGGTCTAGGAGCCAGAGAGGAAGTACAGTAGGGAAGGTGGTGCTTGTCTTGTATGTGTCCAAACCCAGATGTGCTTTCCAGCTTCCCATATGGTCCCTGGCGGTGCTTGGGGGACCAGATAGGATGCCAGGGATTAAACCCGGTTGGAGAACTGCTAGTAGTGTCTCTGTAACCTGGGTATCATCAGGTTGGGCCCCAAAACGAAATAATTAAAATTTGAAAAAGAATGTATGGTTTGGACAACTGGCACATCCCTTACTAAGGATTAGTTTCATTTCTAAGTCACTAAAATATACTTTGAGATGTATTCCTTGTTTTTCAGAAAATAAAATGTTTGAAAGACTACTCTGGCTTTCAAACTTATTAACCATTAAGTTCTTTCATTTGTGTAAAGCACTGCTTTATAATAGAACAAAAATGATACTTTTGTTCAATTTCTAGGTTTGATTATAAACCTGCATATTACCTTATATATTATCAAAATCCACAATGATGCACTTAGATTATGTCCTAGAGATAGAGCAGTGAACAGTAACAGTTTCACCACTCATTCTTTTATTTTTTGGGCTTTTGGGTCACACCCAGCGATGCTCAGGGGTTACTGGCTCTGCGCTCAGAAATTACTCCTGGCGGTGCTTGGGGGACCAGATAGGATGCCAGGGATTAAACCCGGTTGGTCACATACAAGGCAAAAGCCCTGCCCCGCTGTACTATCACTCAGGTCCCAATCATTCATTCTTCTTTAACTACAAGTACTGAATTTTTAGAGGATATTCTGTTTTTGCTTTCTGTTTTGGCTTTATGGGGCCACACCCTGCATTGCTCAGGACTTATTCCTGGTTCAGAGCTCAGGAATCAGTCTTGTGGGTTTGGAGGACCATATATGATGCTGGCCATGGAACCCAAGTCATATACATGCAAGGCAAGTACCCCTCCTGCTGTACTGCTCTTACCTACCCCAAAATCATGCAATTTACTGTGACATGGATGAACTAGAAGGCATTGTCCTAGATAAAGTCAAATCAGAAGGAAAGGGAGTTATAGAGTGACCTCTCTGTCATATGTCAGACTTAGATATACAGCAAGACACTAGAAAGGTCCAAAGGAAACAGAACAAGAACAATGAGCTACTCAGCTGAATGTGTGTGTATGTGTGTGTGTGTGTGTGTGTGTGTAGGGGTACTGTTTGAAAGGGAGAAGATGTGAATCCATGGGGGAGGCAGTAGGGTACATTTGTGATAGGTGGTATGGTGTTAGAATTATATACAGTATATAAATCATAGAACCTCAATAAAGTTTTTTTTTAAATATCCACTTCATCAGATGTTACTGGACTAAAGTATAATAAATTTTGACAGTAAACATTTCTGTTGCTATTGATTACTGAGCAATTATTAATTTAATATATTTATAGAAATTAAACTTATTTATAAAATTCCTAAGTAAAATATTTTAATAAGATTTATTATTCTTAAATTGAGTGGCGAGTAAAAGCATAAATAAGAGGTTAGCATTTAAAAACTGCCCTTTATGAGAACATTAGCATGAAAATAGACAATTTACTTGATGACTCTATGGTTGCCAAGATGAAAAAATAATTAAGACTAGGAGCTAGGGGCCAGATCAATAGTACAGCAGGTAGAGCATCTGCCTTGAACTCAGCTGTCCCTGGCATCCCATATGGTCCCTCTGAGCATTGCCAGCTGTAACCCCCAACTACAAAAAAAGCCAGAAGCTAAACAGATATTTTATTTCAACAAATAAGAAAGGCACTTACCTTGCACATGCCTGATGTTGGTTCAATCCCTGGGATCCCAAATGGTAACCCTATCCCCACAACTGATCCCTGAGAGTAGAGCCAGGAGTAAGCCTTGAGCACCACCGGAAAGTGAAGGGCAAAATTCTCAAGACCAAAAGTACCCTCATTCACTTCAGATGAGAATTTTGTATATGACTGAAAGATGAAATGTTATATAATGAACCTTATGAATATCCCATGGAAGTTCCAATGGCAGTCAAGAAAGGAAAGGAGTGGGGATGCAACGATAACACAGCAGGTAGGGCATTTGCCTTGCACAAGGCCGACCCAGGTATGTTTCCTCGCATCCCATATGGTCCCCCGAGCACCGCCAGGAGTAATTCCTAAGTGCAAAGCCAGGAATAACCCCTGAGCACTGCCAGGTGTGACCCAAAAAGCAAAAAACAAAAAAACAACAAAAACACACACAAAAAAGGAAATGAACACTGCACAGGAGTATTTACAAAAAGAAATTTTTTATAAAAAACACTAACAAAAAATGTTCTTCCCTGGTTCAAAGTACAATTTATTCTTGACAAATTATTACAATAGTAATTCAAAACAAACAAGTATACTGTACAGCATGAAAATAATTCTACATCTAACAAGAATACCTGTTGTTATGATGTACGATGTTATACATAACATCATAAGAATACCTGTTATGCTGAGAAAAATAAACTTTTATTGTCATACTACTTTTGACAATCCAAATGCCAGAAATTAAGCTATAATAGTCCAAAAGGGTTTTTGACAATACACAAATAGAAATGAAGATCGACTAAACAAAATTCAAAGCATCATAGAAGCAATTGTTAATGCATATAAAAATGCTGCTGAGTTTGACAAAACAGTATGGCTACACAAGAAGAGTCTCTTGATTTTCACCAATATATTTCAGACAAAAAATATATTTAAGGAATAAAGTTATATAAACTATTTGCCTGGTGGTTATACCTACAATCTTGGTATTTATACATCAGAGAGGGCAACAATCAAACACACACACACACACAAAAAATGAGCACTTTCTTCCTAGCACTGCCCTAGACCACTGTAGGGAGTGTCCTGGGTCCACGAGAAGAATCTGGAACCAGGCTGTTGCTAGGAAAACCTAACATTCTCTAAGAAAAAGATAAATTAATTGACCGTAATTTCCTGGCAACTGATGGCATGAGACAGACATCTTTGGGTGTCAGTAATACTTCAACCTTGTCTGCCTAAGAGGTTACAGGACAGTGCTCCACCAGCTTTTCCCTTGTTGTTAACAATACACTTCCTCCTTCTGCCACCTGCTTGTTAGTGACCATAGGCATTCTCTCTCAGCCTCAATTTAATCACTGCCTTTCTTAATAAACTTTGTCATGACGACTACGAGTCGATGGGCCATGTGGATGACTACATCTTGGCCAGACTGCATTTTGAGCATCCATTGCCTTAGACCAATGCCCTTCTTTGTTCCCAGGATCCCACAGTTACAAAATAAGTACAGAGCACAATGTCATAAAATAGATGAGTGGCTTGTTATTTAAGGAGCACACATTTTAGTTTCTTTCCTTTTTTTAAGTTTTGGGCGATACTTGGATAAAGGTGCTAAAGGCTTACTCCTAGTTCTGTGTTCATTCATACTCCTCATGGAGCTTTGAATGTAAGACATGTGTCTCACCCCCTGTACTGTCTCTCTAGCTAAAAGCAAATAGTATTCAGATAGTTACTATACAAGTGTCCCTTTGACTGACGAGCTTTTACAGGAAAAAAAAAAAAACCAAAACCTAACTAACATTATTTGTGCTAGGAAAAGAAAAAAGTTTAAAAGAACGGAAACAAAAATGAGGAAACATTATTAGCTTTGAAAACTGTAGCCAGGTCAGCTTTTAAAAATGGACCCAAAACCTGTGATAACTACTTTCAAGACTCATATGTGCATCATGATTGGAGTGGAAAATGGCAAGCTCAACTCTGTTGCTATTATATTTCCAAAAAAGTGGTAATGTATCTGATCCAACAGCTCTTTACTGTAATTGTTAACAAAAAACCCACTGATATGTAAAAAAAGTTGTGATATTTTCAAGTGGACTTTGCTTGTAAATGTGATATATACAAAGATGGGGAAATAAACAAATTTTTATTCATAAAATTTAGAAAACGAATCCACTCTTGTCCAATAGGACATTCAAATGGGAGCTATAGTGGTACGTGCTGGTGTCAAAGCGCTTAAGAAACAAATAAGAAAACAAAGTCAGTAAACTCACAACTGACACAGGTTCTCCTTCTAGCTACTTTGGAATGCTCACTGCACTGCCCACTGGTTTGGCTCTCAGCCTCGTCAGAACCCTATTTGGAAGAACCCTTCTGACTTACTGAGTCTTTCCAACAAGTTCTACGGGAGTTTGGTTAACAAGAACTTCCTGATAATCTCGTCATCGGCCACATTCCAGAATTCCCTTCCTTCTCTCCCGGGAGGGAGCATTACATGACGCTTGCCATAACCATGCCGCCAGACCCCACGCCAGGCTGTTTCACTCAGTGCACCTCGGAGGTGGGTGGGTGAGACCCCTACCCATCAAGCCTCGGCAACTAAAACCCTCCAGAACCAAGCCGCCACCATGCCCACAGCTGCTCTCGACACGCTCGGGCAGAGCATCACCCACAAGTGAATTTATTCCTGGACCACGTGGCCACAAATGCGGCCACGCAATACTTCAAATCATACACTCTACCCATACTCCAAGATTACCACACCACATATGACAGGGTTCAAAGTAGGAGGCAACCAATCTTAAAGGAAAATATACATATTTTTACATATATATATATAAAGCACACAAGGATCAACCTTTAACAACATTTTATAAAATAAAAAAATAAACAAAAAACCAAGAACTCCCTGAGCACCAAGTGTCCTTCTGGGGAAACTGTTTATTCCCCAGCACTTTAGTTGTAGTTAAAAATGGAGCAGTCCAGCTGTTAGAAGAGATGAAGTCACGGAATTTGCTTATAAGTGGAAGGACATGGAGAGTATCATGGTAAATGAAATGAGTCAGAAAGAGAAGGGTAGACATAATGATTGCACTCATACGTAGAACATAGAATAACATAGTATGAGAATAACACTCAAGGACAGTAAAGCTCCCTCGCCCCAAAGAGATCCTGAGACGCCACCTACAAACGGCCCTCCCGGCTACTTATTAAGCTCCTTAACGGCCATGAATCCCAGAGTTACACAAACGAATCTCGGAACCAAGTGGACCTCGGCAGACATGCCTCCAGACATTGCAGTAGGCCACCTTTGCTGGGCCACCTCTGTTGGGAATGGGTGCTATCTCTCTGCCTGTTCTCTGGGAAGCCTGGCGGCCGCCATCTCCCAAAACTCTTTAGAAATGCCAGGTACGAGCCAGAAGTGATAACACGCCAGGCCTCAGAGGAAAGGGGAGGAGCCGGTCCCTCTCCTCCCTTGCCCTCAAGAGACCCCAAGACGCCACCTATGAACGGCCCTCCCAGCTACTTATTAAGCTTTTTAACGGGCATGATCCCAGAGACACACAAACAAATCTCGGAACCAAGTGGCTCTCGGTATAAATCTCTCCAAACCTTATTATTAAAATTGTAAAATTCCAAGATTGCATGTCCACTTATCATAAAGGTAAAGGTAAGGTAAAGGCCCTCCCATTGATCGTCGATTTGCTCGAGCGGGCCCAGTAACGTCTCCATTGGAGACTTTGTTGTTACTGTGCCTGGCATATTCAATACTCTTGGTAGCTTGCCGGGCTCTCCGAGAGGGGCGGAGGAATCGAACTCGGGTCGGCCATGTTGGCCGCTTGTAAGGCGAACGCCCTACCCACTGTGCTATCGCTCCAGCCCACTATCATATGCTATTCATAAATAGCAATAGAAAACAAATTGTCTAATGTTGCCTCTTTGGCCGGTCTGAGTGTTGGAGGAAAATTTCAAATAATAATGATGGGATTGGTGTTGAAATACTGAATATAAGTAGAGAGAGAGTAATGTGGAAATTATTTGCCACACAGGCAGGGGTAGAGGTGGGAGGGGGTATACTGGGGTTGTTGGTGGTGGAAAATGTGCACATGTGAAGGGATGGGTGTTTGATCATTGTATGACCGTGACTCAAACACGAAAGCTTTGTAACTGTTCTCATGGCGATTTAATAAACATATTTTTAAAGAAAGGGCAGTAGAGATAAGGGTGAAGAGGATCACTCCATGATTGGGGAAGCCTGCCTCATGAACTGGGGGAGAAGGCAGTTTGGATAGAGAAGGGACAACTAAGTCATGATGGTTAGAGGGATTGCTCTGGATGGGAGATGTGTGCTGAAAGTAAACAAAGGATCAAACTCGATGGCCTCTCAGTATCTGTACTGCAAACTGTAATGACCAAAAGGAGAAAGAGTAAGAAGGAAAGTGTCTGCAATAGAGGCATGGGGTGGACTGGTTGGAGGGATACTGGGGGCATTGGTGGTGGAAAATGTACACTGGTGGAGTGTAAGATAACATTGGTTTGCCCTTTCTCCCTTACCACAGGGAGCTTAGGTTTAGTAGATTACATCCATCACAATGCTCTTGAGGAACTCCCATTCCTCTATGTTTATCTTTAACTTCTCCCCTGTGCTCTACTTCCCCATCTATTAATCACCTATCCTGAAATCAGACCATGTGACTTATAAGATCAGAGCCTTTTAAGGACTCTGGATTTAAAAAAAATTTTTTTTTAATTAGTGAAACACCATGATGCAGTTGTAGATTTACAAACTTTTGTGCTTGGGTTTCAGTTATACAATGATCGAGTACCTATCCCTCCACCAGTGCCCATTCTCTACCACCAAAGATCCCAGTAGCCCTCCCATTCTTTTGTAACTACTTCTCTATGCTCTCTTCCCCAAACAGTTAATCAGCTTATTCCCCCTAATCATTTTCTGTTCATTTGTAAGGTCAGATCTTTCTAGGACACTGAACTTATATTGTATGTTAATATTGTCTTTCTCCTCTCCATATGTCTTTTGAATAGTTTACTTTAAAGCAATGTCCTTTCGTATAGACACAAGAAGACAATTAATATTATGCTTTTGTAACATGGGATTAAATTTGCTTTGAATATTACTTATTACCGGGCATCTGCTTTGTCAACTTAAACCTCAGCTGCCCTCACTTCCTAGTGCCCCCCAAAGCAGGGTCCTGACGAGGGACTGGATGGAACCAGGGCAAGCGATAAGCTATGTGCTACCCTGGCATCAAGATGGGCCTGGCCAAAGCGCCACAAACGTAACTGTAAGTTAAGAACTTGATCGTGACAAATGCTGTCATGATCCAAAAGTAACAACGAGACTAGGACTCTGCTAGGAATAGGAAAGACTAATCTGGTCTGAGCACTGTAGTCTTGAGATCGAGATGACCCCAGGAGAGCAATTCTATAAGCTTAATGCATCTCTTACTGTGCCATACAAAATGATTAATATTATGAATGCTTATATGTTTGTTGGACAAGGAGAGGAGAAACACACCCATGAGATTCCACCCTTGGGTGGGTGGTCCTGCTGAAAGAAAATCTGTCCTAGAAGCAGCATCCCCTGAGGGGAAGAACTTTAATCCTATTGATTGTGACCACACCTATGTGTAAGCTCAGCTCCTCATGGTTTGGGGATTTAACTAGATTCTAAGAGTGGGCTGGGGGGTGAAGATCAAGATCAAGTTCCAGAGCTAGGAGAAAGGGTTCCAGACTGGGGCCCGTGGGGGGGGGGAGCGGGGAAGAGAGAGAGAGAGAGAGGAGAGGGGGAGAGAGAGAGAGAGAGAGAAAGAAAAACGAAGGCATGCTGGTCCCAGGGCTGAGATCTCCAAGCCTGCTTGGATCAGGGTTGAGCATCCTCCACCCAGATCCTCCATCTTCCAGTAGGCAGGGGTCACACCCACCAACTGCCCCCCAGTGCCATGTAATCCCATCAACAGCCAAGACCCAGAGACTGTATCCCAGAAGCGCATGATTTGCGGCCGCGCCAAATCTTATTATCTCATTCTTACTTTGGACAAACTGGTAGGCTACTGAATGTAACCTGCCCACACGGCAGAGTCTGGCAAACTCCTCATGGCATACCCAATATGCCAAATACCAGTAACAATGATGGGTCTCATCCTTCTGACCCTGAAAGAGCCTCAAATGAGGCACTTTTTAAAATCTCAGGGCTAGGACGAAGGAGACATTACTGGTGCCTGCTCAAGGCAATTGACAAACAACAGGATGATCGTGATCAATCCACCGGCTTGGCCCTCATCTCCTCTGTGTCTGCCCCAGGACCCGGGCCCGCCCCGACTGGGGGTGTGGCCCAGGCCCCTCAGAACCTGGGCAGCCAGGGAAAGAGCTGTCAGGGTTCCCCCCCACCCCCCTGGCTGCTCCCTAAAGGCTTTTTACAGTCCTGGTCCAGGGTGACCACTTCTCTCTCTCATTGTCCCAGTGTTCCCTTTGCTGTCCCACTCCCTGCCCCAACCCCAGTGCTGGGATTCTGGAACCTAAGAGAACAAAGGAGCAGTTCTACTGCTCTTCATTCCCATATAACACAAGGCTTTAACAGGAACTGAAGACAAAATCAGTGAGCTCAAAGACAAAATGCAGAAAACCCGCTCAAAAGCAGAAGATGGAAAAAAGCC
This sequence comes from Sorex fumeus, assembly GCF_029834395.1. Classification (NCBI taxonomy): domain Eukaryota; kingdom Metazoa; phylum Chordata; class Mammalia; order Eulipotyphla; family Soricidae; genus Sorex; species Sorex fumeus. The sequence continues at coordinate 20,155,586 of NW_026606179.1, forward strand.
TCAAAATAAATGTTCAGCAGAGGAGAACTTTGGGATGAATTCAAGAACAACATAAGAATTGTCATGTACCAAGACTGCAGCTGTTCTATGGATATAGGGAACCCAAAACATGAAGACAATCCTCAAATCTCAAATGGATGCTTACAGATTTGTGCACATCGCTTATCAGAAAAAAGCCATCCACTCAGGTCACAGACTTGCAGTCACATGACAAAGTTTATTAGGAGAGGCAATGTTAAACAGAGGTCAAATAATATGCCTACAAACTTGTATGATCTATTGGTGCCCAACCATATCACGAAGATGAGTTCTTGGACGCTGCTCTGCAAGCAGGGCCAGGACTAAGTGGGTGAGCCTAAGCTTGAGAGTCTGATTGATATGGGAAAGGCAAAACTGACACTCTGGGGCCAGCAAATTCCTGCAGCACGAAGCAGCAGCTTCCTCTCCTCATATATCTCAGGTCTAGCTAGGCTTTGGATGTAGACATTCTCTCCCATTTATCACAGACCCAAGTGTGAGGAGGTTATTACAGTTACAGTTTCTGTAACTGACTTATGTTTCTGTTTCTATAACTTTCTGTTGACTATGTTAATTTACATATTCATAAACTGTTGAATTTCATTGGACATGATTAAAAGCCAGCAAATAAAAGGAGGCTGAAAAGGCTGCTCTGGGTCACAATATCAGAGAGAGTTTGTGATCCTCCGTGAATCATTAATTTCTTTTGCGTGCCTATCTCAGTGCCTCAGACCACCTAACCAAACGTTTGAACAACATCTGGTCCCACAACGTGGGGCCCGAAGATAAGGACCAGTACAGAAGAAACCAAGAGGGAAAATGCTGCATACAGCTTGCTTAGTCTCTTGGCAAATCGAAGGAAGAAAAGAAAAAAGGCAATGGATAATTCAGTAACATCGCAGCAGGATGCCTATACTGACATCCTGAACTCTTCAAGAAACACAGCTGGTCTGCCTTTGAAAGAACAGATAAAGCAAGGCCTCCTTGAGAGGGTACAAAGGTACTGCTATAGGTTTAAGCCTAGAAATAGAGAACAGTTCAATTTGAAACCAAAGAAAAAAAAAGTAGGGATGGAGTTGCATCATGCACAAAAAAAATGAAGATTTGATCTCACCAGATAAATAGACCACGTATAATGGTATTAAATTTAAAGAAGGCCTTTGATTCTGTTGAGACGGAAGCGGTCATTGAAGCCCTAGCCAATCAGGGCATTCAAGCCCAATACATCAGGATCCCCCGTGAGCTGTATTGCGGATTCACTACCAGGATCTCACCATTCTACAAAGAAGTGATCGTTGTTGTCGAGAGGGGTGCGGCAGGGTGATACCATTTCACCGAAACTCTTCAGTGCCACCCTCGAGAACATCATGCGACGACTGGAATGGGAAGGAATGGGAGTGAAGATAGATGGTCGGCAACTACACCACCTCCGCTTTGCTGATGACAGTTTTAATAACACCAAACATCAGTCAAGCGGCACAAATGCTGGCCGACTTTGACCGTGAGTGTGGAAAGGTAGGACTACAGCTGAATCTTACGAAGACAATGTTTATGAGAAACAGCCTCGTTCCTGATGCCCCATTCGATCTCAACGGAACGACCATCTCCGAATGCAACAGCTATGTGTACCTAGGTCGAGAAGTCAACATGACAAATGACCTGGCACCCGAGCTGCACAGGAGGAAGAGAGCGGCTTGGAACGCCTTCAAGAACGTCAAAGAAATAGCTAAGAGGACGAAGAACCTCCGGCTCCGGGCACATCTCTTTGATTCCACTGTTCTTCCTGCATTAACATATGCCTCAGAGACCTGGGCCCTACGCAAACAAGATGAGAACGCTATTCAGGTCTCCCAAAGAATAGAAAGAGCTATGCTTGGAATATCACGTTTCACTCAAATGAGAGAAAGAATCCAGAGTTCTGACATCCGTCGACGATCAAGAATCAGGGACGCTGTCTCGTTTGCCAAGGTGTCAAAAATCAGATGGGCTGGTCACGTAATGAGATTTAAAGACGACCGCTGGACTAGAGCTATTACTGACTGGATTCCATGGGATGTCAAAAGACCGCGTGGCCACCCACCTACCAGATGGTCAGACTTCTTCGTCAAGATCATGAACGATCGGTTTGAGGCCCTTCATGTTCCAGGAGCGAACAGATGCCATTGGGCTACACTAGCACGCGACAGGGACAAATGGAGACGTTACTGGCACCCGCTCGAGCAAATTGACGACTAACGGGAAGTTAAGTGATTAAGTGATAATGGTATTGCTGCTGCCCTGAATTTTTTGCAGTTTGACTCACGCTGAGGAGTGTTCTCTTTCGTTTTCTCATATGGCTCTCTCCACTGATTCGTCATTTTTTGAGGCAACTTACAGAGAAGTTGCTACTCCTGTGTTAGATGAGTAGAATGGGGAAAAGTCTTTGATTCAGCCTACATTTTGTACTAAACCAGCAGCATCTCTATTATCTGGTTATTTTGAAGACGCTAATGAGCTTTATACAGATTTTATCAGCAGACTCCAGAACTCTCTTGAAAAGGCTATACCTGATGAGGCCCTTTGTGATATGCTTATGTTAACTTTGGCAGTGGAAAATGTTACAGCAGACTGCAAAAAAGCAATTCAGACTTCTAAATTAATGGGTAAAAACTCTCTGGATGATTTTTATCAGAGTGTGTAGGGAAGTGGGAACACCAACCCATCAGGCGCAAATAACAGCTGCTGCTTTTAAGAAAGCTAATCAGGTGGTGTTACAGCTATGGAGCTGTTGGACATTTCAGACAAGATTGTACTCGTGCTAAATCTGGGATAAGGAAAGAACCAGGCATTTGTAGATGATGTGGGGAAGGGAAGCATTGGGCTAATGAATGCCACTCAAAAAAGGATAAATTTCAAAATCTCATAGATGAGCCATCAGGAAATGGGAGTCAAGGCTCGACCCCAGGTACCTTCAACAATATGGGAAATTGTACAGTAGAACACCCAAGTTAAATTCAAGAGCTTTCCATCCCCTACAATCATAATAACTGATAAACTGAAGAAGACTGACAAAAAACTATCTTATATTGTCCTTATGAAAGCAATGGAAGGAAGTGTAGCTGCTGACATTTTGGCTTTACAGGATTTGTTTCTGACTCCTAATAAAATTTATAAAATTCCAACTAATGTTTAGAGTCCCCTTCCAAAAGGAACAGCAGGATTAATACTAGGGAGAAGCAGTATGATTCTGCGTGGTATTAGCGTAAAAGTAGGACTCATTTGACAGTGATTTTGTGAATTAAATCTTGCTTATAGTCAATATTCAAGCGGATATCAGAATATTCAAAGGAAAGCATATTGCTCACTGCTTTTGCTTCCGTGCATACTAGGGAAAAAAAAGGTATAAAAAGAGAAGATGATTTTGTAGCACTAATGCAGAAATATTTTAGGCAAAAAGATTACTGATGATAAGCCTACTTTAGTTATGACTTTTAAGGATGGGACGGAACCTTGCATTCAGACAGGCAGCGTGTGAAGAGCCGAGCCAGCATATTGATGAGTACTGACGGCAGGTTCTTCAGGTGTCAGGTCTGACCTTGACTGGGCCGGGTGCTGTTTCTTTACCGATTAAATGGCGTGTCGGATTTCAGAAGGGAGAACATTGGGAATGACATATCCATCCTCCGGAATTTGGTATGTGGGCAGGTGGACATGGCTATCGAAGAGATTTGAGTAGAAGTCATGGATAATCTTCTCCATTGCCCTTCTGGAAGATGTGATAGATCCATCAGGACGTCGGAGGGCAGTCATCTTGGTCTTGTAGTTGGTGAAGGACAGGCGAGTGTTACAAATGCTTTTCCTGGCTTCTGCCGCAACTACCAGCACTTCTGCTCTTCTCTTTGAGGTCTTCCTTTATTGCATCTCTGCACTGCTTTGCAAGCTTGGACGTTTGCTTGCGGTTGCCTAACGCATGTGCCAAACCATGTTGGCAAATAAGCTCAAGAGTTTTCGAAGACAGGCATTTTTTTGTGGCTCTCTCTTGGTGTTCCTCACACAATCATGGAGGTGCTGAACCAGTTGATCGTATTCCTTATCAATGTTGTCAACAATGGCATCTTCCCATGTTGCAGCAATAGTGCCAAAGAGCTCCCAGTTGGTGGCTGTTCTGGGAGTTCTCAAACTTTGCAGCCCTTTCTCCCAGATCTGTGAAGTAGAATTTTGCATGAAGGAGACAGTGCTCCGATCCCATTTGAAATTTTGGGACAACAGCAACATTGGTCAAGGCAAAACCGTCGATTATGATGTGGTCTACTTTGTTGCGGAACCGTCCACTGGGAGACTCCCATGTCCAATGTTTAGATTCGGCCTTCTGGAGCTCTGAGTTATCATGGATGGTCTTGGTCGACACGATGAACTCAGACAGTCTCTCACCCTGTTTGTTCCATTCTTGGCTATGGGTCCTGATGTGGAGTTCTTCGGCTGATCTTCGCGGTCCTATCTTGGCATTAAAATCACTGACAATGATCTTGTAGAAGGTGTGGTCTTCTTTATAGACCTTCTCCAGCTCCATGTAGAACTTCTCAATTTCTCCTTCATTATAATTGGATGCTGGTGTGTAGACAACATTGATAGAAACTGCCAGCAGTGAGCCACATCTATTCAAGTGTAAACGTCTGATTCAGGTTGTTAGGCATTCAAATGAATCAATGCTCATGGCTAGGTCTAGCTAGGCTTTGGATGTAAAACATTCTTTCCCATTTATCACAGACCCAAGTGTGAGGAGGTTATTACAGTTACAGTTTCTGTAACTGACTTATGTTTCCATTAACTACATTAATTTACATATTCATAAACTGTTGAATTTCATTGGACGTGATTATAATAAGCCAGCAAATAAAAGGCTGCTCTGGGTCTCAATACCAAAGAGAGTTTGTGACCCTCCGTGAATCATTAATTTCTTTTTTTTTATTAGTGAGACACCATGAGGTACAGTTGTAGACAAATCATTAATTTCTTTCACGAACCTATCTCAGTGCCTCAGACTGCCTAACCGAACGTTTGAACAACAATGATCATTGCTGCACTTCTCACAATAGCCAGAATCTGAAAACAACCTGATGTCCAAGAACAGATAACTGGTTAAAGAAACTATGGTACATCTGCATAATGAAATACTATGTAGTTGTTAGAAAATGAAGTCATTAAATTCACTTATAAATGGATGGACATGGAGAGTATCACGTTAAGTGAAACAAGTCAGGAGGACAGACATAGAATGACTACACTCATTTGTGGGATATTAAAAAAAAAATAGTATGAGACTATCACCCAAGGACAGTAGAAACAAGGGTCAGGACAAATGGCTCATGGGTGGAAGCCTGCATCAAGGGTGTGGGAGAGGGTAGTTGGTATAGAGAAGGGGCCATTATGACAATGACGGTTGGAAGGGATCGCTCTGGATGGGAGATGTGCGCTCAAAGTGGGCAAAGGACCAAAGATAATGGCCTCTCGGTTTCTGTACTGCAGACCATAATGACCAAAGCGGGGGGGGGGGGGGGGGGGGGGCGGGCTGATCATTTAGCAGCTCCTGTTTTTTCCTACCCTTCAGAGGGGCATCATGCTTTGAGGTGGAGAAAGAGCCTCATATGTGCCATGACAGTCTCCAGCTTAGCTGTCAGGTCTAAGTTTCTGTTTCCCCAAAGCATAGGTTTTGAGTTCCCTGAAATCGTCATTGGCTGAAGCTGGAAGTCCTCTAGATGACAGTAACCAATCAAATGATAAGTAAGATATCTCTGGGCACAGAAGGTGGGCACGACCAATAAGCTCACAGACCTGTGACTGCTTTGCTGCAATGCTTGGAAAAACTGCAAACTGTAACAACTGTGCCAACTTTGCTCATATAACCATATTCGATATAATGTTCCCTGGAACTAGAGTCGGGGTCCTTGTGAAGACTCCACTGTGTTGAATGACACTTGGACCCTAGCTCAAGCTAGCAATAAAGATTTCTTTGCTATAGCACAGCGGTAGGGTGTTTGCCTTGCACGCAGCCAACATGGCCGACCCGAGTTCGATTCCTCCGCCCCTCTCGGAGAGTCTGGCAAGCTACCGAGAGTATCTCGCCCGCATGGCAGAGCCTGGCAAGCCACCCGTGACGTATTCGCTATGCCAAACACAGTAACAACAAAGTCTCCAATGGAGACATTACTGGGCCCGCTCGAGCAAATCGATGAACAACGGGAGGGCCTTTTTACCTTTACCTTTGCCTTTGCATGTTCACACGTGGAAATGATCTCTCTGCGAACGGGAAACCCCAATCCCGGGTATAATAATGCCCTACTCCCAACTGCCCGCTCCCTGTTGTTTCTCAATCGAGAGATCAGTCAAAAGTGCAGAGGCAAGTCAAGTGAGAGGAATGTTGATGCATGCAGGACAGCAGCTCTCCCAAGACTTGTTGGCCAAGAGCAGCTTTTGCAGTCTCTTTTTTATTTGCTTTCCTATATAAACCTCTCCAGAGAATTCAGCAAAGCAGAAAAAATCATTAAAAAAGGAATGCTGGGGCACAGACTAAATATATCTAACAAGGACACCAAAGCATACATTATCCTGCCATGTCCATTAAGCAAATGGCCACCATCTCCAGGGAGAAATGTGAGGTCAAGCACTAGGCTCTGCATCTCCATAGGTCACGACCTCCTCACACATGGGATCTGGGATAAGTAGGAGGGCTGTTTTCTTGGGCTGCCAGGAATTAATGTATGACCAAGGCAGATGTTGGAAAACCTGTTAACCCTTTCCAGATCAATCAGACTCACAAGTTTCAGCTTACCCACTAAGTCAAAGTGGGGTCCTGGTTCTGCTTTCTGCTTTCAGAGCAGCATCCAAGGACTCGTCCTAATGATCTAGCTAGGTACCAACAGCTGCCTCTATATACACTATCACATTCCACAGTGCATGTGGCACCTCCAACAAAATACCTGCAAATTAACAACACATAAAAAGGTTACATGTCATGACCAAGTGGGATTCATCCTGGGGACACAAGGATGATTTAGCATATCCAAGTCAACTAATATAATACACCCTATCAATAAAAGGTAAAATTAAAAACCATATAATCACATAAACGGATGCAATGAAAGCATCTGACAAGATCCAGCACACATTCCAAAATACAAAGATTACTATGGTAAAACAATGCAGAAACTCACCAAACTTTATGATTTAAGTTGCTAGCCCAGACAAATCAAACAGCAGAATGAAGTCTATAACCTCTAAGATAAGGAATTTAAAATAGAACTTTTAAGGATCTATAAGGAGCTCAAAGAATCAATGGAATGCACTGCTAATAAAACAAGAGGATATGAAAGTGGAGGTGAGGAAAATGCAAACAAAAATGCAAGCAGAAATGACAGACCTAAAAAACTTAGTAGGTGAAATGAAAAACTGAGTGGAAGGCCTCAGCAACAGAGTAACAGCTGCTGAGGATAGAATCAGTGGGCTCCAAGATGAGGTGCAGAGACTCTCCAGACAACAGCAGAAAATGGAAAAGAACCTCAAAATAAATGAACAGATATCAAGAGAAAATCGGGATGAAGCCAAGAGGAATAACATAAGAATCATTGGAGGGACAGGAAGAAAACCCTGACAAAGAAGAAACTGCCAACGACATCATTGCTAAGACATTTCCTGAGCTGAAGACCACTTGTGATCAGATCCAGACCAGAAGGGTTCCAGAAATCCAAATAAAAATACTCCAAGACACATCCTGATCAGAATGATGAAAACCATAAACAGATATAAAATCTGAAAACAGCAAGATCAAAGAAAAAAATTTCTTATAAGGGGGCATCCTTAATATTCACAGCAGACCTATCTAATGAAACCCTAAGGACCCAAAGACAGTGCTGAGACATAGGGAAAAAACTCAATGAAATAAACACCTCACCTAGAATACTTTACCCAGCCAGACTCTCATTCATATCAGAAGGAAACAACACACAACTTCACAGACAAACAACTCAGGAACTTCATTGCCTCAAAACCATGGCTACAAGAGCAACTAAATGGGCTTCTTTAAGACAAGACAAGCCCCCTAAATACACCAAACTTTGGCAGAAAGATGGGACAAAACCCCATAACAATAATCTCTCTCAATGTCAATGGGCTAAATGCACCAATTAAAAGACATAAAGGGGGCTGGAGCAATAGCACAGCGGGTAGGACATTTTGCCTTGCACGTGGCCAATTCGGGTTCGATTCCCAGCATTCCATATGGTCCTCCGAGCACTGCCAGGAGTAATTTCTGAGTGCATGAACCAGGACTAACCCCTGTGCATTGCTGGATGTGACCCCAAAAGCAAAACAATAAAGAAATAAAATAAAAGACACAGAGTGGAAGGATGGATCTGAAAACTGAACCCAACATTCTGTTGCCTGCAAGAAACAGATCTGAGGGGCTGGAGAGATAGCACAGTGGGTAGGGCGTTTTGTTATGGGGTTTTGTCCCAACCTAGATTCGATTCCCAGCATCCCATATGGTCTCCCAAGCACCGCCAGGAGTAATCACTGAGCGCATGAGCCAGGAGTAATCCCTGTGCATTGCTGGGGGTAAACCCCCCCACCAAAAAAAAAGAAACACATCTGAACAGGCAGAGCAAACACAGACTCAAAATGAAAGGATGGAAAACAATCCTACAAACATCTCCCTCAAAAAAGTGGGAGTGGCCATACTAATATCAGACCACAAAGACTTCAGACTAAAGAAGGTTACAAGAGACAGTGAAGGTCATTTCTTAATGTTCAAAGATCTGTACACCAGGAAGAACTGGTGTTCTAAATGCATATACACCCTCCTAAATGTATATGCACCTAGTGAGGAACCAGCAAAATACTTAAAACGGGGGCTGGAGCAATAGCACAGCGGGTAGGGCGTTTGCCTTGCAAATGGCCAACCCGGGTTCGATTCCCAGCATCCCATATGGTCCCCTGAGCACCGCCAGGAGTAACTCCTGAGTGCAGAACCAGGAGTAACCCCTGTGCATTGCCAGGTGTGACCCAAAAAGCAATAAATAAATAAATACTTAAAACGACTCCTCATAGACTTGAAGACATTGACAACAACACAATAATAGTTGGAGATTTCAACACAGCTTTATTACCTCTTGAGAGATCAAAAAGGCTCCTATAATCTCCCAAAGCTGACCCAAGAAGAGTTGGAATACCTGAACATGTCTATTACTATCAAGGAATTTGAAATAGTAATCAAAAGTCTCAAAAAAAAAGAAGAAATGGAAGACAGGGATCTTGTAGACATATATAGGACATTTCACCCCCAAAAAGTTGAATACACATTCAAGTGCACAAGGGACCTTCTCCAAGACTGACTGCATACTGGGCCACAAAACATACCTCCATAAAATTAAGAGGATAGATATTGTATCAACGATCTTTTCAGATCATGATGCACTGAAAATCGAAGTAACTCACACCCAGAAACAGAAATTCAAGCCAAACACCTGGAAATTAAACAGCCAGTACTAAATTAACAAGTGGCTTAGAAAGGAAATTAAAGAGGAAACCAAAAGATTCTTGGAAACAACTGAGAATGAAGACACGAGCCACCAGAACTTCTGGGACACAGCAAAATCAGTGTTAAAAGGAAAGTTCATAGCTCTACAAGATTCTTCAGGAAGAAAGATCGAGCCCATATAATCTAACCTCACAGTTTAAGATCTTGGAGAATGACCAACTAAAGGAGCCAAAACCAGACAGTAGGTAAGAAATAATAAAACTTAGAGCAGACATTAATGACATGAAAACCAAAAAAAAAAAAAAAAAATACAATCCAAATAATCAGTGAAACCAAGAGCTGGTTCTTTGAGAAAATATACAAGATTGATAAACCACTAGCAAGACTCACAAGGAATAAGAGAGATCCCTAATAAAGAGAATTAGAAACAAAAAGGGAGACATCACAATAGAACCACAGAAATTCAAAGGATAATTGGAGATTACTTTGAAATGCTTTATGCTATGCAACTAGACAACCACGAAGACATGGATAAATTCCTGGACTCCTATAATCTCCCAAAGCTGACCCAAGAAGAGTTGGAATACCTGAACATGTCTATTACTATCAAGGAATTTGAAATAGTAATCAAAAGTCTCAAAAAAAAAAAAAGCCTGGCCCAGATGGATTTGCTAGTGAATTCTTCCAAACCTTCAAAGAGAACCTACTCCCAATCCTGTTCAAGTTTTTCCAAGAAATTGAAAAAAACAGAAACACTTCCAAACAGTTTCTATGAGGCAAATATGGAGACATTACTGGCGCCTGATTGAGCAAATTATGAGTAATGGGATGACAAGTGACAAGTGACAACTATGCTATACAAAAAATTATTCAGGGTTGACTTTCTGATAATGTTAAAACAACAACACCTTTTCCAGTATTGTACCTTTTCCAATATCCCCAGTTTACTGTCCCCAATTTCCCCCTGGCCTATTCCTACTCACATCAGCAGTACATACACAAAAAATCTAATGCAGGTACTAATTTCCTTTATTCTTTTCAGGCACTGTCACAGCTAATGTATCATGCATATATTACGTTACCTTCTTTCAGCTCCTAGTCCTGGTCCACAGTGACCACTTCCCTCTCTCATTGTCATAGTGGTCTCTTTGCTGGCATATCCATCCCCCAACTCTAGTGATAAGTTTCCTATTAAGGACCCATTCTCCTGCTCTTCACTTCCATTGTCTTTGGGCATTATTGCCTGAATATGTTCATTTATATACCTCACATGAGATCTGGTAAAGATCTTAGAAATGTTAAGGCTGTGCATTAACCTAAAACAAGTAATACAGACATCTAAGAAAACACAATGAAGTGTGAGAAAAATAAAATCAGAAATGACCAAACTAAAGAATTTGGTAGGTGAAATGAAAAACTCAACAGAAGCTTTCAGCAAGAGTAACAGCAGCTGAAGACACAATCAGTGAACTTTAAGAGGAGATGAAGAAAACCTCTCAACAGCAGAAAATGTTAAAGAGAAACAGCAGAGAGAGTTTTAAGATGAATTTAAGAACATACAAATTATTAGTTGGTGGTGTGGACGCAGGTATGGGGACAGGTAAGATTGTTGGTAACTTACAACTCTGAACTGCAGGGGTGCCAAGCACAGAAACTCTCCATAATTTCACAGGAATAAATGTAAGTATAAATTCTTTAAAGAGGCACTTTTCAAGGCCAGCTTAGCACCTGGAATTGCTGGCACCCCAGGTTTCTGCCATGAGAGACCAAACTGAGCAGCTGGGATGCCCCACAAACTTGTCGCTGGCTGAGCAATCGCTCTGGGCCCAAAAGTCACTCCAAAGGCCACCACTGCTCCCATGGCTCAGGTCACAGGCTGCAGATGGGCCCCAAGTACCTTCCATGAGTGGCTCCAGAAACTCATGGCCAACCAAGCACCCACTTTGGGTCCAGAAGGTCCACCAAGACCAAGAAAACTACACTGTCATTCCTGTGAATAAGAGTGTGGGCTGTGGAGCTGCTGCCGTGCCCCAAGTACCTGCAGGTGCCCGCACTGGCCCCAAAGGTGTGCCAAAACTAAAGCCTATGCTGCCGCTTCCACAACTCAGAGCACTTGTGGTGCCCCAAGTACATCTCAAAAAGTGCCATCCGCAGCATATTATTAAGGAAAATCTGAATGCCAATGGGCTAGAGACCAGACCTGAGAACCAGGATGTGTGCCCTAGTCAGGTTCTGCTGGACTTATGGCTGGGGACAGTTCAAAGCGTCCAAGCCACCCTAGCCCTTATCCTGATCTCTGCTAGGGCTGCTGCTTCCCTCACTGCTAGGGCCTGGAGGGTGCCGTACAGTCAGCAGGGCAACCTGGACCCACTGGGCAAGAGCATCAGCGCCTGATGGTGTCCTTGGGCTTCAAGAGACACCAAAGTTGCCACTATGCTTCCACCTGGACTGCCAACAACTCAGGACCAAGTTTTCAAAAAAATTAAACCAAATCATCAAAATTTAGGTTTGCGGGAGCCATGCCCACAAACCATGTCCAGCTCCACCATATGAGCTCATTTATCAGCCTGGCTCCAGAGACTCATAAATACATCTTGAAAGAGACCAATGAAATCAACACCTCACCAAGAATTCTCTATCTGACTAAACTCTCACTCAAACTTGAAGGAACAACACACGACTTTATGGATAACAGCTCAATAACTTCACAGACTCAAAACCAAACCTAAAAAAAGGACAAAAGGGGCTACTGTAAGACAAGAAAAACCCCTACAAGCACAACAAACCTCTACATAATAAAGATAGCACAAAACCCTATAACAACAATCTCTCTCAATGTCAATGGTCTAAATACACCAATTAAGAGACACAGAGTGGCAAAATGAATTCAGAAACTGAACCCAACATTCTGTTGCCTACAAGAAACACATCTGGTCAGAGTAAACAGACTCAAAGTCAAAGTATAGGATAACATTGGTTTGTCCTTTCTTCCTTGCCACAGGGAGCTTAGGTTTATTGGGAACTAACAGCAACTGAGTTCCTAGCACCCCCAAAGCAGGGGCCCGATGAGGGACTGAATGGACCCAGGGCAAGCTGTGAGCTACCCTGGCATCAAAATGGGCCAGGTCAAATCACCACAATACTTAGCCATAAGTAAAGAGCATGATCATGGACAAACTCTGTCATGACCCAAAAGAGGTAACTGAGTAAGGACCCAGCTGGGGTTAGGAAGACTAACCTGGCCTGAGGACTGTGGTCTGGAAAATATAGTGAGATGTCCTCAGGAAGAACCAAACTTTAAGTTTGACATATCTCTTACTGTGCTCATACAGAATGACATTGCTAGAAATATTAGAAGTAGATTTACAACAACTATTTAAGTGGATTACTAGTTGAGGAAAGAAGGAAGCAACATACCCTAAGTAGAATCCCACCCTTGAGGGAATATCCTAGTAATCTGGAATAATCTCCTTAGATGAGATTTTGTCCTTTGCAGGGAGCTGCCTGCTTATGCAGAGTCCTTAAGTGAACCTAGCTCTGGGAGCTGCCTCACTCAGAGGGCCAAGTGTACCTGGCATAGTTCTCTGTCCCACCAACTCTAATACGTGGAGTAGTCATTATGTCACCAACTCAAGCCTACAGAGAAGTTAATACTTCATCATCCTCAGTTTGCAAGAGAAGTTAATAAGAAATGGATGCATTGTGATTTTGTGGCATATGCAGGAAATTACACCTTTGTTAAATCATGAAAAGTATACAGGAAGGGTCAGAGTGTTCTTCAGTATACTTTGCTATTATTTCTACCTTGTTCTTATTTCCTGTTACTGATCTAAGTAACATTGTTTTCATTATATTATGCTTCCTATGCTTGTTATGATCAAAGAAATGTATGATCTTGGGAATATGTTTTTTAAATTACAATGGATGATTTTACCTGCCATGTTCCTGATAGAGATGTATAAGAGGCTGTCTGAAATAAAGATCAAGCTGCTGTTCCATGAGTACTCAGCCCTCTCAACCACTTGTATATAATTTCTTTGATCCTCACCTTCCCTCTCGACCCGTTCGACTGTCCGCTGGTCCCCGTTTGACTGCATTTGACTGTCGGCTGGTCTGGACCAGTAGTCCTTGAATTAATTTCCTGGAGGAGTGGCCTTACCTCTCTTTGTTAATTTGTTAATGTTCAACCCCACCTTTGTATCCCCACCCTACGTGATTTCTATATAAGCTAGCTTAAGCGTGCTGGGAGGCCAGAATGAGAATGAGGGGGAAGCAAGAAGGAGAATGAAGGAGGATCCAGAGAGAGAGAAGCAGACGGGGAATCAGAGGAGAATGAAGGGGAGACTGGAATAAACTGCAATTGATACCGATCAGCCAGGCCCTCATTCCTTCGCCTACCCAGGGTAGCGGAAGCAGAGACCATCAAACGCAAGCGGCAGGAGAGACAGAGTGCCGTGACCCTTTAGTGAATACACACAAAGGATGGAAAACAATCCTACAAGCAAACAACTTCTTCAAAAAGGCCAGAATGGCCATACTAGTATCCAACAACATAAATTTCAGGTTGAAAAACATTAGAAGGACAGCGAAGGCCATTTTTTTATTAATCAAGGGATATGTACAACAGGAAGAAATCACATTCCTAAACATATACAAACCTAATGAGGGACCAGCTCAATACTTAAAACTGCTAAGAGATTTTAAGTAGGACATTGCTAGCAATACAATAGTAGTTGGAGACTTCAATACCATCTTATCTCCTCTAGATAGATCAACAAGATTAAAACTCAGCAAGGAAACACTGGCTTCTACAGAAGATAGAAGACTAATAGATCTATACAGGGCTTTACATCCCAATAAGAAAGAATAGACATTCTTTTCCAATGCACACAGAACATTCTCCAAAATAGACCACTTGCCGGCTCACAAAACATACTGCAACAGAATCAGGAAGATAGAAATTGTATCAACTATCTTTTCAGACCACGATGCACTGAAGACAGAAGTTAATCACACAAAGTGAACCAAATCACTGTATCACTGTCATCCTGTTGTTCATCGATTGCCTCAAGCAGGCTCCAGTAACGTCTCCTTTGTCCTAGCCCTGAGATTTTAAAAACTGCCACATTCGAGGTTCTGTCAGGGTCAGGAGGATGAGACCCATCATTGCTACTGGTTTTTGGCATACTGAATACGCCACGGGGAGTTTGCCAGACTCTGCCATGTGGGGAGGATACTTTTGATAGCCTGCCAGGTTCTCCAGAGTAAGAACTAGATAATAAGATGTTGCGTAGATCTCCAAGCCTGCTCGAATTGGGATTGGGGCCTCCTCCACCCAGATCCCCCATCTTCCAGTATGTAGGCATTACACCCACCAACTGCCCCTGGTGCCGTGTAATCCCATCAACGGCCAAGACCCAGAGACTATAAAACCCTACTCCCGGAAGAGAACAGCGCAGAGTCTCCTGCCTCCGTGCCTGGCTGTCCTCACCGGAGCCCCTTGGAGGAGGGTGGGTTGAGTTTCCCTCCCCACCTCGAGCAGAGCCCCAGCAGCTGAAGACCTCCAGTTCCAGCCACAGGCATGCTTAAGACCACTCTCCACACGTTCGGATGAGCCTCACACATGAAGGAACCAGCAGAGGAACCAAGGTGTGCAGGACCCAGGGCGTAGATCTCCAAGACTGCTCGGATTGGAACTGGGGCCTCCTCCACCCAGATCCCCCATTTTCCAGTATGTAGGCGTAAGTTACACCCACCAACTGCCTCTGGCGCTGTGCAATCCTGTGGGAAGCTGACTCCATGACTTTCCGACCCTGGCAGATGCATGTCCGGTACTGTAACCATCTTGGCCCCTCTTGTGCAAATCCGGAGCTATGTATAGATATCTCCAGGAAACATCTGCTACTGCTTCTCCTTGTGACTGAAGGTATTCAACAATGTAAAGATACTGTGACATCTGTAACCATATATGGACATGGCCCTTTTGTGTAAATACCTCATGCATGGTATGTGAAACGTATAGACTTTGTAAACCAAATATGGACATGACCCTTTTGTGTAACTATCTCATGCCTGGTATGTGAAACGTATAGACTTTGTAAACCATATATGGACATGACCCTTTTGTGCAACTACCTCATGCCTGGTATGTGAAACCTATAGACTTTGTAACTTTCCTAACCATATATGGACATGACCTTTTGTGTAACTGCCTTACGCTTTGTACTAATAGGTATATATATATATACCCTGACTGCCCCTAATAAAGGTCTGTCCTGTCCTTTCCCTTTTTCTCTCTGCTTCTAAACTGCACTCTGTCTCTTGTGTTTTGTGTTCATTTGGTTGGTCTCTCCTTGCACCTACGGACCCGAGGGCCACCTCCGCGGGCCGGAGGAGTGGTCTGCCGCCCCCCCCCCCCCGCATAATCCCATCAACAGCCAAGACTCAAGAGACTATAAAACCCTGCTTCTAGAAGAGAACAGTTCAGAGTCTCCTGCCTCTGTGCTTGGCTGTCCTCACCGGGGCCCCTTAGAGGAGGGTGGGTTGAGTTTCCCTCCCCACCCTGAGCAGAGCCCCAGCAGCTGAAGACCTCCTGTTCCAGCCACAGCCATGCTTAAGACCACTCTCCACACGTTCGGATGAGCCTCACACATGAAGAAACCAGCAGAGGAACCCAGGTGTGAAGGACCCAGGGCGTAGATCTCCAAGCCTGCTCGAATTGGGACTGGGACCTCCTCCACCCAGATCCCCCATCTTCCAGTATGTAGGCGTTACACCCACCAACTGCCCCCGGCGCCATGTAATCCCATCAGAGGCCAAGACCCAGAAACTTTATAAAACCCTGCTCCCAGAAGCGCACGGCCACAAACCTTATTATTTAGAACCAAATCAAACACCTGGAAATTAAACAACTCAATGTTGAACAATCAGCAAGTCAGGAAGGAAATCAAGGAAGAAATCAAAAGATACCTGGAAACAAATGAGAATGAAGACACAAGTTACCAGAACCTGTGGGATGCACTTAAAGCCATATTAAGGGAAAAATTTATAGCACTGCAAGCATTTCTCAGGAAGGAAGAAAGGGTCTACATAAATAACATGACTTTACAGCTCAAGATCTTGGAAAAGGACCAAAAAAGGGAGCCCAAATCAGGCAGAAGGAAAGAAATAACAAAACTTAGAGCAGAAATTAATGACATGGAAACCCAAAAAATAATCCCAAAGATCAATGAAACCAAGAGCTGGTTCTTTGAGAAAATAAACAAGATTGACAAACCACTACTACAGGACTCACAAAGAGAGAGAACCCTAATAAACCGAATCAGAAATGAAGATGGGGACAGAAACCAACAGAAATCAAAGGAATTCAAAAGATCATCGGAGACTACTTTGAAAGTCTATATGCCACAAAACAGAACCTAGAAGAAATGGACAAATTCCTGGATTCCTGTAACCTCCCAAGGCTGAACCAAGACGACCTGGAATACCTGAATAGACCTATTACTATCAAGAAAATTGAAACTATAATCAAAAGTTTCCCCCAAAACAAATGCCCAGGTCCAGATGAAATCACTACCAAATTCTTCCAAACATTTAAAGAGACCTATTGCCAGTTCTTTTCAAGCTTTTCCAGGAAATCAAGGAAACAGAAACAATCCAAAACAGTTTCTATGAGGCACGTATTACCTTAATACCAAAAGCAAACAGAGACAGCACAAAAAAAAAAAAGATTACAGGCCGATATCTCTGATGAACATGAATGCGAAGATCCTCAATAAAGTATCAGCAAATAGAATCCAACAAATCATCAAAAAGATCATACAACACAACCCAGTGGGATTCATCCTGGGGATGAAAGGATAGTTTAACATTCGAAATCAATCAACATAATTCATCATATCAACAAAAGAAAAGATAAAAGCAATATGATCATATCAATAGATGCAGGGAAAGCATTTGACAAGATCCAACACCCGTTTATGATGAAAACTCTCACCAAAACGGGTATAGAAGGGATGTTCCTCAATATCGTCAAAGCCATCTACCACAAGCCTATGGCAAACATTATCCTCAATGGGGAAAAAACCAAGAGCCTTCCCTCTAAGATCAGGGACAAGACAAGGATGCCCACTATCACCACTTCTGTTCAATATAGTACTGAAAGTACTTGCAATAGCAGTCAGGCAAGAAAAAAAAATTAAGGGAATCCAGATAGAAAAGGAAGAAATCAAGCTTTCGCTATTCACAGATGATATGATACTATATTTAGAGAACGTCAAAGCCTCTAGCAAGAAACTGCTAGAAACAATAGCCCTCTATAGTAAAGTCGCAGGCTACAAAATCAGTGCCCCAAAGTCCATGGCTTTCCTATACACAAATAATGAGAGAAGAAAGAAGCATGAAAAAAGCAATCCCGTTCAAAATCATGCCACAGAAAATCAAGTACCTAAGAATCAGTTTACCTAAGAAAGCAAAGGACCTGTACAAAGAAAACTACAAAAAGTTACTTCATGAAATAAAGAGGACAGAGGAAATGGAAACATATGCCCTGCTCAAGGATTGGGAGAATCAACATTGTCAAAATGGCAATACTCCCCAAAGCATTATACAGATTCGATGCGATCCCTATAAGGATATGCATAAAATTATTCAAAGAAGTGGATCAAACACTCCTGAAATTCATATGTAACAACAAACCCCCACGAATAGCTAAAACAATTCTGGGGAAAAAGGAGAGGCATCACCTACCCCAACCTCAAACTCTACCTCAAAGCAGAAATAATTAAAATAGCATGGGACTTTAACAAAGGCAGAGCAGCAGACCAATGGAATAGGGTTGAATATCCTTACACTCCCCCCCAAATATACGATCATCTAATCTTTGATAAGGGAGCAAGAAATGTGAAGTGGAGCAAGGAAAGCCTCTTTAACAAATGGTGCTGGAAAAACTGGACAGCTACGTGCAAAAAAATGGGCTCAGATCTCTACCTAATACCATGCACAAAAGTCAGATCAAAATGGATTAAAGACCTCTCAACATCAGACCGGAATCCATAAGGTACATTGAAGACAAGGTCAGCAAAACCCTCCATGACATTGAAGCTAAAGATATCTTCAAAGATGACTTTCCACTGACCAGGCAAGTGGAAACAGATAAACAAATCTTAAATTAAGAAGCTTCTATACCTCAAAAGAAACAGTGACCAGAATACAAAGACAATCTACAGAATGGGAAAAGATATTCACCCAATATCCATCTGATAAAAGGTTGATATAAAGGATATATAAGGCACTGGTTGAACTCCACAAGAAGAAAACATCCAATCATATAAGAAATCGGGGAATTGAAATGAACAGCACTACCCTAGCACTAACCTCCCGTTGTTCAACGATTTGCTCGAGCGGGCCCAGTAACATCTCCATTGTGAGAATTGTTACTGTATTTGGCATATCAAATAGGTCAGTCATGGGTAGCTTGCCAGGCTTTGCCGTGCGGGCGAAATACTCTTGGTAGCTTGCCGGGTTCTCCGAGAGGGGTGGTGAAATTAACAGAAACTTTCTCAAAGAAGAAATCCGAATGGCTAAAAGGCACATGAGAAAATGCTCTACATCATTAATCATCAGGGAGATGCAGATCAAAACAACAATAAGGTATCATCTCACACCATAGACACGGGCACACATCCAAAAATACAAAAGCAACCAGTGCTGGCGCGGATGTGGGGAGAAATGGACTCTCCTTCATGGCTGGTGGTAATGTCGACTGGTTCAGCCCTTTTGGAAAACAGTATGGACAATTAGAAAAAATTAGAAATTGAGCTCCCATTTGACCCCACCATACCACTTCTGGGAATATACCCTGGAGATGCAAAAAAAGTATAGTAGAAATGACATCTGCACTTGTATCTTCACTGCCAGCACTGTTTACAATAGCCAGAATCTGGAAAAAACCTGGGTGCCCGAGAACAGATGACTGGTTAAAGAAATTTCGGTACGTCTACAGAATGGAGTACTATGCAACTGTTAGAAAAAATGAAGTCATGAAATCTGCATATAAGTGGATCAACATGGAAAGCATCATGCTAAATGAAATGAGTCAGAAAGAGAGGGACAGACACAGGAAGATTGCACTCATTTATGGAATATAAAGAAACAAAATTGGAAACTAACACCCAAAGATAGTAGAGACAAGGACCAGGAGGATTGCTCCATGGCTTGGAAACCAGCCTCACATGCTGGGCGAAAAGGCAGTTCAGATAGAGAAGGGATCACCAAGTAAAGGAAGCTTGGAAGACCCACTCGGGATGGAAGTTGTGTATTGAAAGTAGACTACAGATCGAACACGATGACCACTTAACACCTGCAATGCAGACCACAACACCCTAAAGGGGAGGGAGGGAGGAAGAGGAAGAGAGAGAGAGAGAGAGAGAGAGAGAGAGAGAGAGAGAGAGAGAGAGAGAGAGAGAGAAGGGAAACCGGGGCTGGAAAGATAGTACAGCAGGTAGGGCATTTGCCTTGCATGCAGCCAACTCAGGTTTGATTCCCAGCATCCCATATGGTCCCCCAAGCACCGCCAGGAGTAATTCCTGAGTGCAGAGCCAGGAGTAACCCCTGTGCATCGCTGGGTGTAACCCAAAAAGCAAAAAAAAAAATCCTCTTGATACAGAGGCGAGGGGAGGGGATGGGGGGATGTGGGAGGGATACTGGGAACATTGGTGGTGGATGGATGGGTACTCCATCATTGTATGACTGAAATGTAAGCACGAAAGTTTAAAAGTCTGTAACTGTATCTCATGATGATTCATTAAAAAATAAAAAAACAAATAAAAATATGATTCTTTCTGCTGTGCTGAATCCTTTGGAGGTGTATGTGATAGGAAAGCAAATAAAGCTGCTCTTGGCCAACAAGCCTAGAGAGCTGCAGTCCTAGGTGCTTCAGGATTCCTCTTTTTTGACTTGCCTCTGCACTCCCTGACTGATCAAATCAGTGATTACTAATTAACAGTAGTTACTGCAACGGAGAGAGGGAGGAAAGGAAGGAGGGAGGGAGAGAAGAGGGAAGAAAAGAACCTGACATAGAGGCAGGCTGGTGGTGGGGGGAGGTGAGAAATGATGGGAGGGAACCTCGGGAAACTGGTGCTGGGAAATATACAGTGGTGGAGGGATGGGTTAACACTATACAACAGAAACCTGATCATGAACAAGCTTTCTAAGGGTTTGAATTTCACAGTGATTCAAATAAAAAAAATTTTTTTTAAAGAGTCAGACCTTGGTATCCCTGGTTCAGAGAGGAAACAGGTAAAATTTCCATTACACTGAAGCTAGAGGAATCTTTCAGGATGCAACACCATAGCTGGAAAGATAGTATGATGGGTTGGATGCTTACCTTGCACTCAGCTAACCCAGGTTTGACTGCTGGCATCTTATATGATTCCCAGAGCTCCACCAGGAGCAATTCTGACTGAAATGCCAGGAGTAACCCCTGAGCATTGCTGGGGTTAGCAAACAACCGGAAGTATGCAATACCAGCAATAAAATAGAAGCTGCATTAATCTGCACCTCAAAGAAAATGATTAGCAAAATGTGAATACAGCCCACAGAGTGGGAGAAATTATTCACTCATCCAATGAGGAATACTCCAAGGTGAATAGCACTGGTAGAACTTTACAAGAAAAAAATATCAAAACCCATCAAAAACTGGGGAGAAAAGATCAACAGAAGCAGAGCGTGTCCCTGTTCCGCGCCCCGTGGGCGCTCCTTCCTTGCACTGCGCCCCCACTGCTGGGCAGCCAGAGGTGACTTTGGGGAACACCATCCCGAGTTCCGCCGGACCACCCGCCCACCTCATCATGGGGCTGTCCTCCTCTGCAGGTTTTCAGGGAGCATGCCCCTGTCCCACGCCCCTTCTCTGCACCACGCTCCCACTACTGAGAAGCCGGAGAAGACTTGGGGAACACCTTCCCGAGTTCCGCCTAGACTTCCCGCCCACCTCATCACGGAGCTGCCCTCCTCTGCAAGTTCGTAGGGGAGAGCGTCCCTGTCCTATGCCCCACGCAGGCCCCTTTGCTGCTCCGGGCACCCACCACCGGGCAGCTGAAGACTTTGGGGAACACCTGTCCGAGTTCCACCAGGCCACCCACCCACCCAACTCATCAGGGAGCCACCCTCCTCTGCAGGTTCCTAGGTCAGTGTCCCTGGGATTGACTGGGGGTGTAGCCTCCACTGTAGAGGGTGTGGCCTCCTCAAAAGTAGGTGTGGCCTTCTGTGTGGCAGGCACAGACATTGTTAGCAATACAAAAGAGACTTCAACATCGTCTTATCACCTCTGGAAAGATTAACAAGAACAAAACTCAGCAAGAAAACATTGGCTTTGAAGGAAGAAATAGATGAGAGAGGGCTAATAGACCTACACAGGGCTTTACACCCCAAAAAGAAAAAACAGACATTCTTTTCCAGTGCACATGGAACATTTTCCAAAACAGACCATGTGCTAGGACACAAAACATACCTCAATAGAATCAGGAAGATAGAAATAGTATCAACAATCTTTTTAGACCACGATGCACTGAATACAGAAGTGAATCACACAAAGACACGGAGAAACAAATCAAACACCTGGAAATCAAACAACTCAATGTTGAACAAGGAGTGGGTCAGGAAGGAAGTCAAGGACGAAATCAAAAGATACCTGGAAACAAATGAGAATGAAGACACGAGCTACCAGAACCTATGGGGCGCAGCTAGAGCTGTGTTAAAGAGGAAAATGTATAACTTTGCAAGCATTCCTAAGGAAGGAAGAAAGGGCCTACATAGATAACCTGACCTTACAGCTCAAGATCTTAGAAAAAGACCAACAAAAGGAACACAAACCCACCAAAGAAAAGAAGTAACAAAACTCAGAGCAGAAATTAACAACATGGAAACCCAAATAACAATGCAAAAGATCAATGAACCCAAGATCTGGTTCTTTGAGAAAATAAACAAGATTGATAAACCACTAGCAAGACTCACAAAGAGAGAGGGAACCCTAATAAACCAAATCAGAAATGAAAATGGGGCCATCACAACAGAAACCAATGAAATTCAAAAGATCATCAGAGACTACTTTGAGAGTCTGTATGCCACAAAACAAGAAAACCTAGAAGAAATGGATAAATTCCTGGATTCCTATAATCTCCCAAGATTGAACCAAGAAGACTTGGAGTACCTGAATAGACCCATTTATATCAAGGAAATTGAAACTGTAATCAAAAGTCTTCCCGAAAACAAAAGCCCAGTCCCAGATGGATTCACTGGTGAATTCTTCCAAACATTTAAATAAGACCTGTTGCCAGTTCTCCTCAAGCTTTTCCAGGAAATTGAAAAAACAGGAACTCTCACAAACAGCTTCTACGAGGCACTATCACTATCACTGGTGATATGTAATATATCATAATGATATCACTATGAGGCACATATCTCCCTAATACAAAAAAGCAAACAAAGACACCACCAACAAAGAAAACTTTAGGTCAATATCCCTGATGAACACGGATGTGAAGATCCTCAACAAAATACTAGCAAACAGAATCCAACAATTCATAAAAAAGATCATACACCACAACCAAGTGGGATTCATCCCCAGGATGCAAAGATGGTTTAATATTCGGAAATGAATCAAAAATAATCCATCATATCAACAAAAGTAAAGATACAAACCATATGATCATATCAATAGACGCAGACAAAGCTTCTTACAAGATCCAGCACCTGTTTATGATGAAAACGCTCACCAAAATGGGTTTTGAAGGGACTTACCTCAAGATAGTCAAAACCATCTACGACAAACCCATGGCAAACATTATCCTCAATGGGGAAAAACTAAGGGCCTTTCCTCTAAGATCAGGAATAAGACAAGGATGCCCACTACCACTTCTGTTCAATACAGTACTGGAAGTACTTGCAAAAGGCATCCAGATAGGAAAGGAAGAAACCAAGCTCTATTTGCAGATGATATGATACTATATCTCATTCCTACTCTGGACAAACTTGCAGGCTATCGAATATAGCCTGCCCACAGGGCAGAGTCTGGCAAACTCCCCGTGGCGCACCAAATATGCCAAATACCAGTAACAATGATGGGTCTCATTCTCCTAAAAAGCCTAGAATATAATCTCAGGGCTAGGATGAAAGAGACGTTACTGGGGCCTGCTCGAGGCAATCGACGATTAACAGGATGATGAATGAATGAATGAATGATACTATATCTCAAGAATCCTAAACCCTCTACCAAGAAACTCCTAGAAACAATAGACTTGTGCAGTAAAGTCGCAGGCTATAAAATTAATGCCCCCAAATCCATGGCCTTCCTATACGCAAATAATGAAACAGAGGAAAGTGACATGAAAAAAAAATCCCGTTCAAAATTGTGCCCCAGAAAATCAAATACCTCAGAATCAGCCTAACTAAAGAGGTAAAGGTCCTCTACAATGAAAACTACAAAATAATACTCCATGAAATAAAAGAGGACATGAGGAAATGGAAACATATCCCCTGTTTACGGATAGGAAGAATTAACATTATCAAAATGACAATACTTCCCAAAGCGTTATACAGATTCAATGTGGTCCCTAAAAGAATACCCATGAAATTCTTCAAAGAAATAGATCAAGCACTCCTGAAATTTATATGGAACAACAAATGCCCATGAATAGCTAAAGCAATTCTTGGGAAAAAGACACGGGGAGGCATTACTCTCCCCAACCTCAAATTCTACTACAAAGTGGTAATAATTAAAACAGCATGGCACTGCAACAAAGGCAAGGCCGCAGACCAATGGAAGAGGGTGGAATATCCGTACACACTTCCCCAAATGTATGAGTATCTAATCTATAATAAGGGAGCAAGAAATGTGAAGTGGAGCAAGGAAAACCTCTTCAAGAAATGTTGCTGGCATAACTGGACAACCACATGTAAAAAATGGGCTTAGACCTCGACCTAACACTTTGCACAAAATCAGATCAAAATGGATTAAGGATCTCAACATCAGGCCAAAATCCATAAGGTACACTGTAGACAAGGTCGGCAAAATCTTCCACGATATTGAGGCTAATAGTATCTTCAAAGATGACACTCCACTGACCAACCAAGTGGAAACAGAGATAAACAAATGGGACTACCTTAAATTAAGAAGCTTCTGCACTTCAAAAGATACAGTGACCAGAATACAAAGACAATCTACAGAATGGGAAAGGATATTCACCCAATACCCATCTGATAAGGGGCTGATATCAAGGATATACAAAGCACTGGCTGAACTCCACAAGAAGAAAACATCCAACCCCATCAAAAAAATGGAGTGATGAAATGAAGAGAAACTTTCTCAAAGAAGAAACTGGAATGGCTAGAAGGCACATGAGAAAATAATCTACATCATTAATCATCAGGGAGATGCAGATCAAAACAACAATGAGGTATCATCTCACACCATAGAGACGGGCACACATCCAAAAAAAGAAAAGCAACCGGTGCTGGCGTGGATGTGGGGAGAAAGGGACTCTCCTTCACGGCTGGTGGGAATGCCGACTAGTTTAGTCCTTTGGAAAACAGTATAGACTATTCTTAAAAAATTAGTAATTGAGCTCCCATTTGACCCAGCAATACCACTCCTGGGAATATATCCTGGAGAGGCAAAAAAGTATAGTCGAAGTGACATCTGCACTTGTTAGTTCATTGCAGCACTCTTTACAATAGCCAGAATCTGGATAAAACCCGACTGGTTAAAGAAACTTTGGTACATCTACACAATGGAATACTATGTAGCTGTTAGAAAAGATGAAGTCATGAAATTTACATACAAGTGGTTCTACATGGAAAGTATCATGCTAAGTGAAATGAGTCAGCAAGAGAGGGACAGACATAGAAAGACTGCATTCATTTGGGGAACATAAAGTAACAAATTAGGAGACTAAGACCCAAGAATAGCCGAGATAAGTACCAGGTTTACTCCATGGCTTGGAGGCCAGTCGCATATGATAGGGGAAAAGGCAGCTCAGATAGAGAAGGGAGCATCAAATAAAAGTGTTGGGAGGATCCTTCCAAGATGGGAGATGCATGCTGCAAGTAGACTATAGACCAAACATGACTGCCAATGTCTCTTGCAAACCACAGAACCCAAAAGGAGAGAGAGAACAAAAGTAAATGCCCTGCCACAGAGGTAGGGTGGGATGGGGGGATGGGAGGTGGGAGGGATACTGGGATCAGTGGTGGTGGAAAATGGGCACCAGTGGAGGGATGGGTACTCGATCATTGTACAACTGAAACCCAAGCACAAAAATTTATAAGTCTACAACTGAACCTCATGGTGTTTCACTAATAAAAATTTTTTAAAAAGTATAGTTGAAATGACATCTGCACTTCTATGTTCATTGATACACAGTTCACAATAGCCAAAATCTGGAAAAAACCCGTGTGCCCGAGAAGAGATGACTGGTTAAAGAAACTTTGGTATATCTACTTATCTGCTAAAATAGATATATACCTTTCAGGATATACCTTTCAGAATCTGTATTGCAAACCATGATTAAAATGAGAAAGAGAAAGAGAAAGGGAGAGAGGAGAGGTGCCTGCCATAGAGGCAGGAGGGGGTAGGAGGGAAATTGGGGACACTGATGCCGAGAAATTACACTGGCAAGGTCTGTTTGAAACCACGTCCAAACACTAACATCCCATGTAGTGCCCCAAATCCTGCAGGAGTGATCTTTAAGAGCATTCAGGAGTCAGTTCTGAGCATTACCAGAAACAAAAGCCCCTAGGACTCTGACTACTCTAAGTATCTCATGTAAGAGAACTTGGATAAGCCTTCTTTAATGCCTAATTTAACATAATGATCTCTAAGTTATACCCATGTTAGAGCCTATTGTAGTATCACCTTTCCTTTCGAATAATGTCCATTGTGTATATATGTACAAAACACCTCTCCTTTTGCTTACCCCAAAAAATTGACACTCAAGTTTCTTCCATGTTTTGACTATGAATATGGGTAAAGTGTACAAATACCTCTTGGAGAGGCTGCAGAGATAAACAGCAGAGAGGGCACTTGCCTTGCATATGGCTGACCAAAATTTGATCCCCAGAATTCCACATGGTCTCCCAAGCGGAGCTAGGAGTTCTGAGTATAGCTAAGTGGGACCCCAAAACAAGGATCTCTTTTAGACCACACTACTTTAAACTATAGACTTTTTTAAAAAAATAGGAGGGAAACAAACCTAAAGATGTTCAGGATACCAGGGATCAAACCTGGGGCTCTTGAATGAAGAGCATGCATTCCAACCCTTTGAGCAACCTCTTGTTCCCATGCTTTTTTGTTCAGAGCTTTTTACATTTACCCAGATGTGAAACTGATCTTACTTTTAACTCTTTTAAATATGTACAGAGGAGCTCTTCCTTCTTGTCCCCCAAGCTGAGCTGGTTTTCTCCCCACCCAGGGGTCTTATGCATTTATCTATGGAGAGTGGAATAGTAAACAAATAAAAAAAAATACATAGTGTGTACAAAAAAATACGTACTGAGGAACCTCTGTACTATCTTTCACTGGACCATCCCTACATTCCCAGACACTGCAAAATTGTTCTTATCACTCCACATCCTCTCCAACACCTTTTTTCCAGTACCTGATGGCACCTCACGGCTGCAATGTGGTCTGTTTCATTGAAATTTCATCTGCTTTTTCCTAAGTGACTTTGATCATCTTTTCATGAGCTTGGCTGGAGTGATAGCACAGCGGTAGGGCATTTGCCTTGCGCGCAGCCAGCCTGGCCGAGCAGGGTTCGATTCCTCCACCCCTCTCGGAGAGCCTGGCAAGCTACCGAGAGTATTCAATATGCCAAACACAGTAACAAGAAGTCTCACAATGGAGACATTACTGGGCCCGCTCGAGCAAATCGATGAACAACGGGAGGACAGTGACAGGTCAGTGTAAAGTTTTAGAGAGCTAAGGGTGTGATTTAAGTGATAAAATACACGAGTGAGGCCCTGGAATTAATCCTCAGCACCACCAGGAGGAGCCCTGATGGCACCTGAGCACTGCTGGATCTGTCTGGCAGTTCCGGTCTTCCTCAGCACGACTGCAAGAGAACCCCCCTACGCACCCCAAAAGATCCACTTCTGTCGGCAATATACCTTCCATTATTCCAACATCACTGTTTTTGATTACTGTAGCTATGTAGTCAGTTTGGAAATCAGCAAGTTCAGTTTTCCAGGTACTTCTTTTTCCGAGATTAAATGAACCACTCCAGAACCTTTGAGATTCCTTATTAATTACAGGGTGGATTTTCTGGTTTCTGCAAAAATATAATTGAGTTTTTAATAGAAACGGAATGGAGTCTGCATATCAATTGCTTTTATGTTAAAATATAAATTTAGCAGGGGGGATGGGGGGTGGGGGGGATGCTGGGACCCGTGGTGATGGATGACGGGCACTGGTGGAGGGATGGGCACTTGATCATTGTATAACTGAAACCCAAGCACAAAATTTGTAAGCCTATAACTGTACCTCATGGTGTTTCACTAATAAAAAAAAATTAAAAAATAAATATATATATAAATTTAGCTTTCTAATCCATGAACATGGGATGTGTTCCACTGTTTTATGTCACCTTTCTTTCAAATTGTTTACTTCCTGCCAACTTTGATTATCCTTGGTTAACTCCTTAGTAATTTAATTTTCGAAGCAGGGAAGAGGTCTACCAAGAAGACCGCAGTCCCAGTCTTGAGTTTAGTGTTTATCTACCCTGCACTGTTTATCTACCCATGGTAAATAAAGCATTGTTTACCTAGCCATTCCCACAACTGCACTAACACAACTGTGCTAGCACTCTGTCCTTTGCTCTATGCACTAATTCACAATGAGTAATGCACATAACGAGAATTAGGAAGGAAACAGAGCTGATGCTAAATGAAAGACTGCGGATCCCTTTGTTCTGTTTGGGGCTATTAAAGCTAGCCTGTTTCCTGAACAAGTCATAGCATCTACTTCATTCTTTGGAACCAAACTGCTGCAGTTTGTGAAGGTGCCATCAGACTGACTTTATTGTGGTAAATCACTAATCATTTGTTGATTTATTTTGTTTGGTTTGGGGCCACATCCAGTGGTGTCAGTGCTTATTCTTAGCTCTAGTTTCAGAGATCACTCCTGGTAGGCCAGGGGACCAAATGTGATACTAGGGGTCTGCCACATGCTAACGCCCTACCTACTGTACTATCATACTATCTCTTTGGCCTCACATATGTTCAACTTACATATCGTCTCACATTTTGATGATTATAGTTATTTTAAGAATGATAATTTCATTTTCTACTACACATGTTCCAGTCTATCTGCCATACCCAGAGTGATTAAGGGCTTACCCCTTGATCTGTGCTCGGGGACTCAAGGCACTCTCAGAACTCAAGAAGCTCTGGAGGGGCTCAGGGAACCATATGGAGTACCAGCCCCCTCTGTCCTAAAAATTCTGCAAAGTACTTTAGAACTAAATGAACCCTAAAAGACAGAGTTCTCACCAGTATGAATTCTGTTTGTCAAGTTGCCCATATAGCGAGAACTTCTCACATTCTTTGCATTCACAGGATTTTTCAACATTATGGATCATGATGTATATGATGGTGGTGACTCCTCAAAAACCTTTTGATTTTAGGGATTGGAGTGATAGCACAGTGGGTAGGGCATTTGCCTTGCACATGGCCTACCCGGGTTTTATTCCCAGTATCCCATATGGTCCCCGAAGCACCGCCAGGAGTAATTCCTGAGTGCATGAGCCAGGAGTAACCCCTTTGCATCTCTGGGAATGACCCAAAAAGAAAAATAGTAATAATAACAAAAACTTTTTCACTTTAATATATATTCATGGGGCTGATCACCAGTGTAAATTCTATAATTCACCTGAAGTTTTCTAAAATAACTTTTATATGGGATTTCCCCATTTACATATATTCAGTGTTTCTCCAATAATATGAATTCTTTCATATAAGTTGTGAAGCATGACTAATAACTTCTGTATTTTTTATATTCCTATGACTTCTCACATTTAGAGACTAGCATGAAATCAGTCACTGTGTACAGGCTTAAGAATAAAGGCCTAAAAAAATAAAAAAAAAGAATAAAGGCCTAATTATATTCCTAACAGTTTCTCATCATTACTAAGTCTCTGAAGCATTCTAAGTGTACTAAGACCACTAAAGCCCTTCTTATACCTCATAAATACTCAAAATTCCTCACCATTACAAACTCTTCCAAATTGAGCAAGTTCTGAGGTATAACTGGGACTTTGTTTCATTCTTCCTATTTATAAGTTTGAATTGGTTCTAAAGGTTTGTAAAACAAAGGACTCCACACACTCCTTACTTTTCTGTTTTGGTACAGTCAATCCTGTGATGTAACAGATGAGAAAAATGTTTGTAGAAAAGCAACTTTTCCAGAGTCAATTATTTCAGGTCTTGACACAATCTAAAACGAGAAAAAAAAAAAAGGCTTTTTCTGAATAGGAATTGTTCTATAGTAGAATTAAGAGCAGCTGAGAACTGCCCATTAGAATTCAAAAATTTTACAAATTGGGGCCAGAGACAAAGTATAGCAAGTAAGGTGCTTGCCTTGCACACTGGTTGAAACCCCACCATCCCATATGGTCCTCCAAACATTGCCAGGAGTTCTGAGTGCAGAGTCAGGAGTTACCCCAGAGCATCACCTTGTAGCCCAAAATCAAACCAAAATAAATGAAAATATTAATATTAATAAAACAGCGCTTGTAAAATAAAAATTTGTGCAGCAGTGTTGCTAAATACTGAACAACCAGTTCTGCAGATACACACACACACACACATATATATACACAATACCCATCTAATCCTAGCTTATGTTTTTGCAAACCCACTGGTCAACTTTAGCTGATCAATGTAATTAGCCCCAGACTTAGGTGATATACAAAATATTATTCCTAGGGAACCAGAATTAATGTCTAATACACTACTTTAACCAAAGCATATATCTGTAATTACGTTTTTACTCGGCTGAAGCGATAGCACAGTGGGTCGGGCGTTTGTCTTGCATGCGGCCGGCCCAGGTTCAATTCCTCCACCCATCTTGGAGAGCCTGGCAAGCTACCAAGACTCTCCCGCCTGCACGGCAGAGCCTAGCAAGCTCCCCATGGCATATTCGATATGCCAAAAACAGTAACAAGTCTCATATAATGGAGACGTTACTGGTGCCCGCTCGAGCAAATCAATGAACAACGGGAGGACAGTGCTACAATGCTAGTTTTTACTCTGTAACTGAATCCTGTGAATATAAATGGCAATTAAATTTTCACTTTTTTCATATTCAAAATTTTACAAGGCCACTCTTTATGCCTTATACTTCAGCTATAATCTCCCTAAAAATACACATTCCTACCACTATGACTTATGCCCTCCAATGTATCGCCATGAGCACTACTTTCCACAATTATAAAACACAGCATTGTAAAACAAAGAATTGTAATTCTTTACAGAATTGCTATTCCCTAAGATTTTACTATTTATTCAATCATCCCAACAGTTCAATTAGATTTTACTTTCTCTTTTCATCAAAGTCAACCATATCGTTAAAGCCACTAAGCATATCTCAATCCACTTACTTTTTTTTTTGGGTCACACCCGGCGATGCACGGGGTTATTCCTGGCTCATGCACTCAGGAATTACTCCTGGTGGTGCTCGGGGAACCATATGGGATGCTGGAAACTGAACCCAGGTCGACTATGTGCAAGGCAAACACCCTACCCGCTGTGCTCCAGCCCCATCAATCCACTTTTTGATAGTGACCCAGTATACATACCTTGTGATTTTTCTTGTGGCCACACATAACTATGCTTGGAGCTTACTTCTGGTTCTGCACTCAGGGAGAATGGTGGACTTAGGAGAACATATGGGTGCCAGGGATCAAACCAGGTTGACCAAGTGCAAAGCAAGTGCCTACCTGCCTAAACTATGTCTCTGGCACCCCAGCTTTATAACATTCTGAAGATTTAAAAACTTTGGATCAAAGAGAGAACTTTAATTCTGTAACAAAAGTCATATTGGCTGGAGTAACAGCACAGTAGATAGCCCTGCTTTGCAGGCAACTGATCAGAGTTCAATTCCCTTCATCCCATATGATCCCCTAGTCTGCAAAAACTGATTCCTGAATGAAGAGTCAGGAATAAACCCTGAGCACTGTTGATTGTGGTCCCCAAACAAAAACTTTTAAAAGAATCATAGTAGGCTGAAGTATAGGAATCAACAGTAGGTTATGACATGGGGTGGTGGGGGAAATACCTTCCTGTAATTGAAAAAGGATAGTATGCATATAAAAAATCAGGATAGTAACTTCAATAAACTGAGACACTATCTTCAAAAGAGATTTACAACAAAAATTAGTAACAAAAAATAAGACTGGATAATCTATCATTGTGACCTTCTCCATAAATACTAAATGTGGAAATCAGAGGAAGAGGAACAGATAGAATGATGGCATTCGCTTGAGGAATATAAAGAAACACAGGAAACAATGACCTTATTAGGTTTGCCACAGTGAGTGAAGGTAAGTGCAGGGAAGGGATCACCAGAAAATAATAGGAAGTAGTGACTCTGGACAAGAACTGGGTGCTAAAAGGAGGAAAAGTAAATCACATGATATCCTATCAGTAACAGTACTGAAATCATGGTGCCTACAAGGAAAAACGATAAAAAAGTTATCTGCCTTAGAGGAAGACTGGGTGGCAGTAACTGGGGAAGTGGACAGTGGTGAAGGAATGGGTCCTCAAACATGGTAGGGCAGAAACTCAATCATGAATAACTGTGTTT
Source organism: Sorex fumeus (assembly GCF_029834395.1). Taxonomy (NCBI): domain Eukaryota; kingdom Metazoa; phylum Chordata; class Mammalia; order Eulipotyphla; family Soricidae; genus Sorex; species Sorex fumeus. The sequence continues at coordinate 20,187,967 of NW_026606179.1, forward strand.
TTTGTCAGTGACTCAGTTTTTTTTTAAAGAGCTGAAATTAAAAAACTAGAAAATAACTATAGAGAAACACATGATAATATTGTGCAGTCAGAGAATTTAAAACATAAGTCACTATATTATCTCAAGAATAGAAAGTGGACATTTGTGGAATACAAAGTAACAAAATGGGAGACTAACAAACAAGGATAGTAGAGATAAGGTCCAGGATTGCTCCACAGCTTGGAAGCCTGCCTCATATGCTGGGGGGGAAAGGCAGCTCAGATAGAGAAAGGACCACCAAGTAAAAAATGCTTGGGATGGGAGATGCGTGCCAAAAGCAGACTATAGACCGAACATGATGGCCACTTAATACCTGCATTGCAGACCTCAATACTCTAAAGGAGAGAGTAAAAGGGAATCCACCTGCCACAGAGGCAGGGTGGTGGTGGTGGGGGGGGGAGGGATACTGGAAACATTGGTGGTGGAAAATGGGCACTGGTGGAGGGATGGGTACTCAATCACTGTATGACTGAAACGTAAGCACGAAAGTCTCTAAGTCTGTTAACTGTATCTCATGGTGATTCATTAAAAAACAAAAGATTTAAAAAAATTTGATTTCCCATGAAACAAATTTTGAGGAAAGAAATTTTGAGGAAAGTTTTATAAGTCTCAAGAGACATTTCTGGTAAAAAGAAAAAGAACAAAAAGTGGTGGGTGTTTTTTTTTCAAAGTGAGCTGAGGGCCAGAGAAATAATACAAGGGATTAGGCACTTACCTTGCATGAAGCTGACACAGTTTAATTGCCAAAACACGATGCCCACAGGCACCACCAGACATAATCCCTGAACAGAACCAGAGGCAAGCCCTCAGCTCTGTGGGAGTATAACCTAAAACAAAACAAAACAAAAAAAATGAGCTGAGGATCAAAGTCCAAACAGTTGGAAAACAGAAAATATAAGATTAGAAAAACTGTGTGTGTGGGGGGGGGGGGGGTGGGGGGGGAGTGGAGGGTAGAATGAGTAGAAAGAAAAACTAGGGGCTGGGGTGATAGCACAGCAGGTAGGGCGTTTGCCTTGCAGGTGGCCAATGCAGGTTCGATACCCAGCATCCCATAATGGTCCCCCAAGCACTGCCAGGAGTGATTCCTAAGCAGAACATAATGAGCTATTATTGTAGTAGTATTTTGATTCCCAGACAAATTATCTAAATTACACAGGTCTATTACTTATTCTATACGCTAGGGTTTATTGTTACACCAGCTTTTCATTATTTTGCTTGTACTGGATACATTTATACTTTTTTTCCTCCAATTTTACCAATGGCAGCTAATTAACATATTGACTAAGGGCTGGGAAGGGCAGGGGACGTAACTCAGTGGTTAAGTACCTGCCTTGCTTTATGAAACATACTGTCAGAACAAAGTTCTATTACCTATTCATGGTATCCTGAATGCACCAAAGAATGTTAAATTTCCAAACAATGTGAAACATAACAAAATACTGTTTTATAACTATTAGGGGCTAAACTATGTCCCTCATACTCTTACACTAAAGCCCTAATGCCCATGACGACTATACTCAAATATAGGGAATTTTTTAATGGGGTAATTAAGGTTAAATGATCAAAAGGGTAGAGTACAAATCTAAAAAACACTGGTAATCTTATTGGAGAAAATAAAAACACTAGTATTCTCTAGGAGAAAAAGAGGCAGAAAAGATCCACCCCCCCATAGACAGGCAAAATGAGGAGAAGCTACAACAGAAATTAACCTTTGTAGTGTACGTTTTTTATATTACCTCTTCTGAGGCACTTCTAAAATGCAAGCTCCAGTATTTAATTTTTTTAATGTGAAAATATAAGGGCATTCCCTAAGAATTTCCCTGTGTTCTTCACAAAGTCATGTTGTCCAAACAGAATAAATTTGGGTATATTCCATGCTCCTCAGTTAGTGGGAAAACACTGACTGGTATTAATTTATTTAATTTGTAGAATTTGCCAATAAAGCATTCAAACTTAAAACTGCATTTGTCAGAAGGTTATTGTTATTTTTTAAAATCAGAATTTCTGTTTCTTTGCAAGTTAATCTCGGTAATGCACTTTTTTCGTGTCTAAGAAAATAGGGGGAGCTGGAGTGAAAGAACAGTGAGTAGGGTGTTTGCCTTTCATGCCGCGCCAAACTGGGTTCAATTCCCAGCATTTCATATGGTTCCCTGATCACAGCCAGGAGTAATTTGAGTGTATGAGCTAGGAGTAACCCCTGTGCATCGCCAGGTGTGACCCAAAAAGCAAAAAAAAAAAAAAAAAAAAAAAAAAAAAAAAAAAGGTTCTTTTCGGGGGGGGGTCACACCCAGCAGTGCTCAGGGCTTACTCCTGCTTCTGTGCTCAGAGGTCACTCGTGGCTAACTCAGAGGACAATATGGGGAGTCAGAGATCAAATACAGGTCAGCCATGTGCAAGGCAAGCATCTTATCTGCTGTGTTATTATTCCGGCCCCTACATGCTTTGTATCTACAGGATTTCTCATGGGTATGAATTCTCTCATGATACACAAATATGACTTAGGACTTTCCACTGTCTTGAAATTAATAGAAATTTTTAAGTCAATTTTAATTCCATGGGCTGGAGCGATAGCACAGCGGGTAGGGCGTTCGCCTTACAAGTGGCCAACATGGCCAACCCGAGTTCGATTCCTCCGCCCCTCTCGGAGAGCCCGGCAAGCTACCGAGAGTATTCGATATGCCAGACACAGTAACAACAAAATCTCCAATGGAGACGTTACTGGGCCCGCTCGAGCAAATCGACGATCAACGGGAGGGCCTTTACCTTTACCTTTACCTTTTAATTCCATAATATAGTATAAGCTTAGCTTAAGTTCAAATAAAAATATTTTCCACATTCCTTCATTCCCACGTCCCTTACCTCCTGCACAGTATGAACATTCCAATGTCCTTTAAGGGTAGAAATCATCGTGTTACACACAATTTTCTCACCATTATAAATTTTATTAAGGAAAATGTTTAAACTAAAAGTTTTCCTACTCTTGACATATATCCTCAGTACTGATGTCATCCAGACTGATTTAAGACCTCACATTTTTTGCATGCACAGTATTCCTCACCTGTATGACCAGTCTAACGTCCTTAAGGATCATATTGTGCCTATTCCCGTTACTCTCAAGAGTTTTTACCAATATGAATGCTGCAATATTTAGTTATTTGTCTTTATGCACTAAAGATCTTCCTGCATTCCATATATTCATAAGATTTCCCAAAAGGAACTGAAGGCTACTACTACAATCCTCCTCAGACTCTTTCTACTTGTAATATGAATTTGCAGATGTATTAACTTCAAACTAGTTTTACAGACATTCCCATACTCCTAAAATTTGAAAGGCTTTTCACCAAAATGAACTGTTATCATATAAAAGATGTAGTAGGTAGATAAAACATTCCATATTCTTTACATATAACTTCTGACCAACATACTCTTAGTGTATGTTAAGGATTGAATTATGCCTAAAAACTACCCACACTTGTTACATTCAAAAGATTTCTCATCAATATAAAAGTTAAAGACATCCACACACTAAAGACCCTCCCACATTTCTTACACTTACAGGGTTTCTTACCAAAATGAATTGTAGCATCACTAAAAATGTCTTCCAGTTTCTTATATGTCAGTTTCTTCCCATGTGAACTCTTCCATATTGAGCAAGGTCTAAGAGTGACAAAAGGCTTTCCCCAGTCTTCACATTCACAGATTGTCTCAACAGCAGGAATTTTCAGGCATATATTGTGGCATAAGATGACCAAAAGGTTTGTCGCTTCAGGTTGACTGTTATCTCACTGCTATGAATTTTCTGATGTAAAATAAGAAATGAATGCTTTTTAGAAATGAACCCTTCCCACTACTTCTTCCCCCAAAACTTGACTCCAAATCTAAGAATATAAAACCACTTTCTAGGACCAGAAACAAAAGTCCTACATCAGAAGAAAACTATGCCAACAAGTATGGAAGCAACTTATGAAATCCTGATAATCGCTCAGCTAAACTACACTGTGGAAAATTAAGTATAAACACAAAAAAGAAAAAAAATTCCATCCAGCATTTAGGAAAGCCTCCATTTGCTAAACATCCATTTTTTCATGTTTATATATGGCTAAAGATTCTATAAATTCTTCCTGTGACCTAAGTTAGTAAGAATGAATCATTTGAAAATGGACAAACAATATCTTACTACTTACTTGAGGAATATTTTGATATCAAAGGTCAAGTAACTTGGCTTTACTGAACCAATTTCAATATAAAACATGATTCAGGGGCTGGATAGACAGTATAGAGGTTAAGGAGAGTACCTAGCACACAGCCTACCCCAATTTAATTTCTGGCACCACGTATAGTCCCTAAACATAGCAAGTAATGATCTCTATCAGAACCTTGAGAAAGCCCTGAGCACTGTCACCTATGATTCCAGAACCCCCCAAAAAAGAAAAAAAAACCCGTATTATTTGGATTTAATGGTGGACACATGTAGCAAACTCCATCTCAGAAACCCCTGAAAAGGGGTTAGAGACATAGTACAGTGGGTAGGGCTCTTGCCATGATGTAGCCAATATGGATCGCAAGCCTCCCATAAGATTCCCCCCACAACACCACCAGGAGTGATGCACGAGTTCAGAACCAGGAGTAATCCTTGTGCATCACTAAATTAGGTGTCCAACCCCCCTCCCCCCCAAACAGAAACCACTGAAAATACCTGAGGCTGTAAAAATAGGCTTTCTCTTAATTTGGAAAAAAAACTAAGAAATTTGAAAATCTTACAGAGAAGCTTTAAGGTGTATCTCACACACACACACACACACACACACACACCCCGTATGTGTATAAAAACTTAAATCAATGAGTAGCTCGCCAATAGGCCTCCAACCGAGTATGTTAGCCATTCACAATGTGCTCACTTAAATGGCCCCATATGAACTGTTTGGAGACCTGCTGTTCTTCCAGAAGAGAATACTTGAAGAGCCACACCACGCTTGCTCTTGGAACCTTGGAACTTTGGAGTTGTTTAGTTAAGTCACTTTAGACATAATCATCACTACAGATATTAATTATATATGTTATCAGTTCTCTGGAATTTTGAGCACGTATGAGAAAAAATGCTTTTTTAAAATAAAATGTTACAATAAAGCTCAAGCCCGTCTTGAACTGTTAAGAATTGAAATTATTGGGGCTAGAGTGATAGCACAGCGAGTAGGGCGTTTACCTTGCATGCGGCCGTCCCGGGTTCGATTCCCAGCATCCCATTTGGTCCCCTGAGCACCGCTAGGAATAATTTCTGAGTGCAGAGCCAGGAGTAACCCCTGTGCATTGCCGGGTGTGACCCAAAAAAAAAAAAAAAAGAATTGAAATTATTAAATTCAGTAACAATTTACTCAGTAAGAGAAATGTGTGGCTTACCAAACCAGGGTTTCAGTGTAGAATATCTTTATCAGATGAATTTAAGGAACAAATCAGTTTGAACAGGAGTATGCAGAGGAATATGCATCGTTCCCCCATCTGGTGGCTGTTGCCATTCGTTTGAGAGCCTGCCAAAGGTTTTAGCAGGTAAACATTAAATACTTCTGTTTCAAGGTCAAGGTAAGATCAGAAATCACAGATAGTAACAACTGAATGTCTATTTTCTTGTCTTTTCTGACTAATTTGGTCGGCTTCATTTGTATGCAAACTCTGAAAAACCTACAAAAATAAATGCACCATGGTCTTTCCAGGAATATAAAGATATTGCTGCATTTTTTTAAGAAAGTAAATCCTGTAGTTTATTTTTACCTAAATATGAGTTTTGTTAAAGAAAGACAAATTTCTACATTAGCTCCAAGAAGCCTTCCATCTCCAAGAAGCTCACCAAGTCAAGGTAAACTGGCCTGGCTGATTGCTTTTCCCAGGAAGCTGGTGGCATACAAAACAAGGGAGGTTTTATTCCCCTGAAAAGTCTGCTGGGGGTCAGAAATGCAGGCTGTTGTATGTGAATAGCTTGAAAAATGTAGCAAGTTGGGGGCTGGAGCGATAGCACAGCTGGTAGGGCATTTGCCTTGCACGCAGCCAACCCGGCCAACACAGGTTCATTCCCAGCATCCCATATGGTCCCCCCCCAGCACCGCCAGGAGCAATTCCTGAGTGCATGAGCCAGGAGTAACCCCTGAGCATTGCCGGGTGTGACCCAAAAAGCAAAAAAAAAAAAAAATGTAGCTAGTTGGGGCAAGAATACAGCTGAGAAGGCAGCTGCCTTGCACACAGAGCACCACCAGGAGTGATTCCTTAATGCAGAGCCAGGAGTAAGCCCTGATCAACACCTGGTGTGTCTGGCCAGCCCCGCCCACCCAAAGTACTGACTTCAAAAATAGTTCCTCCATTTTAGATACATATGATAATAATGTTGTTGTGAATTCCTTAGCAGAGAAGGTTCCGGACTCTGTTACAATAGCTCTTTGATACAGTTACAGTTCCGCAGCTGCTGAAAAGCAGAAGTTTAAAACGTACCTTAACACAAAGTTTCAAAGTGTCTAGAACAGAATGTCTGCTATTAGCTTAGCACACAACCAGAGTTCTACAGCTGGTGGAAAAACAAGCTGAAAATTGGGGGAAGGTAGGGGGAAGGTAGAGGGATTGCTGTACCACCAGCAGGTCAACCTGTACCCTGTACCATTGAATGCATCAGCAGCCTAATGGTGTCTTCAGGCTTCCTGCTACCCTCAAACTGCTGCTATGCCTCTGGCAAGACCCCAACAATTTGGAACCAAGTTTCCCCTGAAATTAAAACGCCAAGTTAGGTATGTGGAAGCCACGCCCACAAATCACCTGGGGCTCAACTATACAGCTCATTTATCTGCCTTGCTTCAGAGACCCAAAAATAAACCTACAAAGAGACCAGGTGGGGTAAATTCAACAGACAAAGGTAAAGAGGTGGAGGGCAGGTTACTCTAGTGCCTTCTCAAACAGAGCAGCAGTCTCTTGCTTATACAATCCAAATTGCTGCCATGACTTTGGCTGTCTTGGGATGGACCTCACCAAGATTTCATTTGCTTAAAAATCATTTATGTGATTTTTGTGACTGCAATCTCCAGGCTGTCTCGGTTGGGATGGCTACCTCTCCCCACCTCCCTGTACTTTAAGAAGCGTAGGCAGTCACGTTCATACCCCAAAGTTGCCACCCAGTTAAAAAGCTACTGCAGCCTTACCTTCCTGATAACAATACCGAAGGCCCTGAACAAACCGATAACCTCTTAGTACCTGTCTTGCAAACCATAATGTTCAAAAGGAGAGAGTGAAAGAAAAGTGGGGGGGGGGGGCATTGGTGGTGGGAAAGGTAGAGTAGTGGAGGGATGGGTGTTAGATCATTGTATAATTGAAACTTAATCATGTATCGCTTTGTAATGGTCTCTCTCACGGATATTCAATTAAAAAAATTTTTTGAGTAAAATAATCTGCCAGGGCTGCTAGATTGTTCAACAGGCTATAAGACATGCCTGGATTATTCCAGCCCCAGAACTGCCAGGACAAAATCCTGAGCACTGAACCAGGTGTAGCACCAGCTGCCGCCCGATTGTCCAGAACACTGTCCTCCCGTTGTTCATCGATTTGCTCGAGCGGGCCCAGTAATATCTCCATTTTTTGAGACTTGTTACTGTGTTTGGCATATCAAATACATAACGGGTAGCTTGCCAGGCTTTGCCATGTGGGTGAGATACTCTCGGTAGTTTGCCGAGCTCTCCAAGAGGGGCGGAAGAATCGAACTCGGGTCGGTCATGTTGGCGGCGTGCAAGGCAAACGCCCTACCGCTGTGCTATTGCTCCAGCCCCAAAACAAGTCCAAAACTCCGAACACGTGCCATGCAAGCCGACCCCTTTCTACTGCAGCTCAGAACGGCAGCCCAATGCTACGTCACCATACACACAAGACAGCTGCGGGTCCACGGAGCCCAAAAGTTCGGCCTCTCACTGCACCCTGAGCTGCTCTCCAAGGCAATTTCCAATTTAAAATTCCTATCCCTTCCTGTCGCTTTGGCTTGATCTGGTTTCTGTTCGATTTTCTTTTGATTTTGGGGCCATGCCGGGTGCTGCTCAGGGCTTATTTCCGGCGGGGTTCGGGGGACCAAATGGGATGCTGGGTAGGCTGATGTACAGGGCAACCGCCCTACCTGCTGTCCCCTCTCTCTGGACTCTCTTCGGTTTCCACCGCAATCCTACCCCTAGGGAGTCACTTAGCGGAAGCCTCACGCAGCGCTGAAGTGAGGAAGCTGAGGTGAACCTAGAGCCACGAGGCAGCGCGGCCTCTCCCCTTCCTCCTTCTAAGGACCTAAGTACCCCGAGGTCTGGGCTGCAGCCCACCCGCTCTGCCCAAGCTTGGGCTACCACCTGCCAGCGCCTCCCGCAACCCCACTCACCGCCTCTCTGCTTGCGGCACCAATTTCGGTGTGAGGACTGCGGCCTCTCCCGTGCCGGGACGGACGTGCTGCAACCGCTCAGGAAACTCCACCGCACGAGGCCGAGCCCTGTCCGGAAGTCAGGGAGGCCCCGCCCCACGCCGAGCGCGGAGACTTCTGGGAGGGGCGAGGCTGCGCGCAGATTTGAAGTGCCCCCCCCCCCCCCCCCCCGCATCCGCTCAGATTTAAGGTTGTTTGTGGGTTCATCCAGGAGAATCCCTAGGACCGGAGTCAAGAATTTTGGAAAAGGAGCTGTAGAGATCTACTTTTCTAAAACTTCAAGTTTTAAATTCGGCCATAAAGAAGGAAGACAATGTTTTGTCTTGAAGAGTGCACGAGTAGGCTTTTGAAGGGGTGGTGCAAGAGGATACTGAGGGTAGGACACTAGCTTGCACACGGATGACACAGGTTCGAGTTTACATGGTCAACCGAGCACCACCAGAAGTGATTCTAAGCATCGCCGGGTGTGGCCTCCCCACAAAAGAAAAAGGTTCACAAGTGTTGCTGGGAGTTGCCCCGAACACTGCTACAAAGCATACCCACAAAAATAAAATACAAACAAAATTATAAGCTGAACATTATGAAATATTCTCCCCTGCAAAAGACGCTCTCTTGAAAGTAAGATAATTAATCAAATAGAAGAAACCTTGTAAACTATCTAAAGGATGTGAGTCTAGAACATATAATTATTACAAACCTGTAAAAGTCACAATTCAATTAAAATATGGTTAGAAGATGCAAACGTGAGCCAGAAAGAGAATTTAAATTGTTGACCACATGATTTGTATGTGGGAGACCAACTTCAATCTCTGGCACTGTTTGGTCCTCTGAATATCACCAAGAGTAACACCCAAGCTTAGTACTAAGCACCGGTGAATGAGGCAAAAAGTAATAACAACAACCTAGGGGCTGGAGCAATAGCACAGCGGGTAGGGCGTTTGCCTTGCACACTGCCATCCTGGGTTCAATTCCCAGCGTCCCATATGGTCCCCTGAACACTGCCAAGGGTAATTCCTGAGTGCAGAGTCAGGAGAAACCCTTGGGCATCACCAGGTGTGACCCAAAAAGAAAAAAAACACAATGAAAAATAAAACAAATTGGGGCAGGGATCAGGCATACGGTTCAGTGTTAGAGCACTTGTTAGGAACAGAAAGAGAAGTGAGGAAGTCTAAGAGATTAAAAAAATTAAGCCATAAAGTAAATGAGAAAGGAAAAAGAATTTATTCATATTTAATCAGAATAGGAGGCTGGTTTGATAGTACAGTGGACAAGATGCTTTCCTCGCATGCAACTGGCCTAGATTTTCTCCCATGTGCCCTGAGTCCTGCCAAAAATGATTCCTGAGCACAGCTGGGTGTGCTGCCCACCCCCCAAAAAGGTTTCTCTTTCCAGATATTAGACCCACCGTATCCTTTGCATCTATGTGACTAATAATATAAGTACCAGGCACACTTAGGGATAGAATTTACGAATTTACCCCCATGCTGCCTATCTGCCTTTGGTAATGGTGCACAATAGGATTCAGTTATCAGGCTTGGAGGAGTAAGAAGTTCTTCCTTTTAAGTCAGTCAAAATTCCCCAGGGCAGGGGCTGGAGCAATAGCACAGTAAAAAAAATACAGTAAAAAGGAACAAAATATTATATAAACAGTAGGGCATTTGCCTTGCACATGGCCAACCTGAGTTTGATTCCCAGCATCCCATATGGTCCCTCGAGCACTGCCAGGAGTAAGTCCTGAGTGCAGAGCCAGGAATAACCCGTTTATCTTCGGGTGTGACCCAAAAAGAAAAAATTCCCCAGGGCATGGACCAGAGTGGTAGTACAGTGTGTAAGGTGTTTGTCTTAGATGCAGCCGACCCAGGTTTGGTCCCCAGCATCCCATATGGTCCCCCGAGAACCGCCAGGAGTGATTTCTGAGTGCAGAGCCAGGAATAACCCTGAGCATCACCAGTGTGACCAAAAAAGCACCCCCACATATCCCAAAACTTTCCCCATAGCAAGAGTCAGTTGCTCTTGCTCTGAAGTTTAGCCCAAGATCAAGCCTAGTAAAGTAAAGACCCTCCCGATGATCATCGATTTGCTCAAGCGGGCCCAGTAACGTCTCCATTGGAGACTTTGTTGTTACTGTGTTTGGCATATCGAATACGTCACGGGGAGCTTGCCAGGCTCTGCCGTGCGGGCGAGATACTCTTGGTAGCTTGCCAGGCGGAGGAATCGAACTCGGGTCGGCCATGTTGGCTGCGTGCAAGGCAAACGCCCTTCTGTTTATATAATATTTCATTCCTTTTTACTGTATTTGAGGGTTTGGCAAATGATATTAATGGGAAAAATGCATAGCAAAGAAGGTGTGAGGCCGAGAAAGAACCTCATGTGCGCCATGACAGGCTGCACTTCAGCAAAACAAGCAGTATGCCTCTTTCCCCCTAAAGCATAGATTTCTAATTCCCTGAAACTCTCCTTGGCCAAAGATAGAAATCCCCTAGACACCCCTAGCCAGTCACATGATAAGTAGGATATCTCTGGGCACAACAGGTGGGCATGACCATTTAGCTTACAGATTTGTGACTGCTTCGTCAAAATTCTTGGGAAAACCACCAACTGTAACCAACAACTGTGCCAAATACTATATAATGTTCCCTGGAACTAGGGTCAGGGTCCTTGTCAAGACTCCGCTGCATTGGATGACACTGGACCCCTAGCTCGAACTAGCAATAAAGGTTCCTTTGCTTTTGCATTCTCACTTGTGGAACTGGTCTCTCTGTGAACAGGAAACCCTAAACCCGGGTGTAAGAAAGGTATTTGCCTGGCCAGTGCTATTATCTTCTTGTTTGATCCAACTGGGTCACAGTTGCCCTGAGTACCTGCACTGCCAGTATCCACCCACCCCACTGGGTGACCCTGAGGTCCACTCAATCTTCATCATGTAGAAACTGGTCCTAAGCACCCATATGACTTGGGAAGCTCAGACCACAGCCTAGAGTGAGGTATTTCTCTTTGCAGGAAAAGGAAGATCAGACATCACCTCCTTCAAATTTCCAGGTCCACTGTTTGCCCTTATGGATCATGATCGCGATCATCCTGTTGTTTGTCAATTGCCTTGAGCAGGTACCGGTAACGTCTCCTTCACCCTAGCCTTGAAATTTTAAAAAGTACCATATTCAAGGCTCTTTCAGGGTTAGGAGAATGAGACCCATCATTGTTACTGGTATTTGGTATACTGGGCACACCATGGGGAGTTTTCCAGACTCTGTCATGGGGCCAGGTTACATTTGGTAGCCTGCCAGGTTGTCCAAAGTAAGAATAAGATAATAAGATGTTGCACGGCCGCAAATGCGGCTGCGCGCTTCCTGGAGTTCTCATGGAAAAAAATATCAAAAGACAAGTAGTAAAATAATTAAATTTAGAGACAGATGAGGAGAGACATTTATAAGTTTTGAATAGCTCTTGGGAAAGGTAAAACGTGAATATTCTTCAATGACCTTGACCTGGAGTACATAAGTTTAATCTGTGGCCAGAGAAATAGTACAGTAGGTAGGACATTTTGTGTGCATGTGGCCAACCCAAGTTTAATCCCATATGGTCTCTTGAGCACTGCCAGGAGTAATACCTGAGTGAACATCCAGGAGTAAGTCCTGAGCACTGCTTGGTGTGTCTCAAAAAAAGTGGTGGTTAGGGGGAGTCAAATGCATAACTATCGGTGCTGAAACTAGGAATCCCCTGAAAAATGCAGGGTAGTTGTCAGCCTAAATTCATAACTTTAGTTGATGTGTCATTAACTGCTTCTCCAAGCCCTTCACTCATCTCCCCACTCCTTACTTTTCTGTTTTGTTTGGGGGGGGCACACCTGTCTGTGCTCAGGGGACAATATGGGGTACAGTGAATCTAATCCGGGTTAACTGCATGCAAGGCAAACTTCCTACTCACTGCACTGTCTCTTCAGAGCTCCTTTAGCTTTTTTGGGCATAGATAGTACAGAGATTAAGGCATTTGCCTTGAATGTGGTTCAGCCCATGTGCATCCTCAACACTTTATAACTGCAGGTAATCTCAGAGCACCACCAGGAGTGATACTTGAGCGCAGAGACAGGAATAGCCACCGAGCACTGCCAGTAAAGCCCAAACTTATTCATTAAAAAAACAACAACGGGGCCAGAGGGGTAGTACAGAGAGTAAGGGACTTGCATTTCATGCAGTCAACCCAGATTCAATCCATGGAGCCCTCTGTGATCCCCCAGTACCACCAGGAAAGATCCCTGAGTGTAGAGCCAGGAGTAAGCTCTGAGAACCACCAGGTGTGGCCCAACAATAATAAAAGAAAAGGAGATATTGGGTCTGAAGAGATGTACAGTGGATAGGGTGCTTGCCTTGCTAGGTCAACTTGGGTTCAATCCCTAGCATCCTATATGGTCCTCTGAGCCTAGGCAGCAGCGAGCCCTGAGCACCTTCAATGAGTGTCTCCCAAAAACTGGAAGAAAAATTTAAAAAAAATAAAGGAAAAGAAATTATATAGGCTACAGACTTATTAGGGTTCTGGATGAGGAAACAAAGACTGAAAATATATCCGAGACTCAGAAGTCAAGTTCCAAAGAGTGACTTCAGAGAGACAGTAGGTAAAACGCAAGTCCTTCCGTCCCGGGACACACAGCATCTCCTCGGCCATGGCTTTCACGCTCTGGAGCAGCTGTGGTCGCAAGTCCCGGGTATGTCCATGAATGGGGTGGTGTTCAAAGCACTCCACAGGGACAGGTAGCACCACGTGCTGCAGCTTGGACAGCCCTGCCAGGTACTGGAGCAGGCTCCGCAGGGTAGCCATGGTGATGACACTGTCGAAGAGGCTGAGCTCCTGGAGGAGGACACACTGACCTAAGAGGGGCAGCAATGCCATGAATGTGACATCCTCTAACCTGCAGCCACCAAGGTCTAGTTCCTGCAGGGTAGCCATGGATGCCTGAAGCAGCGCCTTTAACACATTGGGAGCCACACGGGAAAGACAAGTGTTCCTCAGATTGAGCTTTTTCAGACTCCAGGCCTGCGGGCTCTGGGACAGGCAGCAGATGTCCTGGGGTTCCAGGTTGCAGAAGGGGAGCTCTAAGATCTCCAGGGTAGCAGGCAGGTAGCTGAGGAGAAATGGAGACAGTCACTCCAGGGAAACGGGCAAGGAGAGGACCTTCTAGAAGCAACAAGAGATCAGCCCTGAGACCCCTCAAGGATAGAGTAGCCGTGATATGTGGGGCAGTGGTTATTGACCCAGCACTTCATGACCTCAGTGTTCAAACCTGGAAGATGAACATTTGTTGGTTAATCTTTAAGTCCATCAGGGATGTAGAGAGGCTTATTTTGGGGACCACACCCAGTGGGGATAAGGGCTATTCCTGACCTGTTCTTCAAGGGATCAATCAGGTGATGGTCAGGCGACCATGTGGTCCTGGGGATTCACCGCACCCCTCTCACATATTATATACAAGTTCAGTCCTTTGAACAACCTCTGTGGCCCAAGGTATTTCTAAAAGGGATCCGGCGAACAGTTTGATGGCCATCTCATGAAACTCCAACCCAAAGTGTTAAGCTGCCCCCAGATTCCTATCTTTCAGAAACTGTGTGAGGTAATAAGTAAAGACTGCTTTCTAAAAAATTTTACATGGGAGGTCCGGAGTGATAGTACAATGGGTAGGGCATTTGCCTTGCACACAACCGACCCGGGTTTAATTCCCAGCATCCCATATGGTTCCCCGAGCACCGCAAGGACTAATTTCTGAATGCAAAGCAGAAGTAACCCCTGAGCAACACCGGATGTGACCCCCCCTCCCGCAAAAAATAAACAAAATTTTTACATGAGGCCAACATGGCCGACCCGAGTTCGATTCCTCCGCCCCTCTTGAAGAGCCCGGCAAGCTACCGAGAGTATTCGATATGCCAGACATAGTAACAACAAAGTCTCCAATGGAGACGTTACTGGGCCTGCTCGAGCAAATCGACGATCAACGGGAGGGCCTTTACCTTTACCTTTACATGGGGGGCCAGAGATACATGAAGGTGCTTGCCTTGGAAGTATCCAACCCAGGTTTGATCCCTGGCATCCTATATGGTCCTCCACGCACTGACAGACAGATTCCTGAATGCAGAGCCAAGAGTAAGCCTTGAGCATCACTGGCTATGGCCCAAGAACTATAAAAAAACTTTTTTCAACATAGTGTAGTGGCAGAGAGTCGGCACAGTTGATAGAGTGCTTGCCTCGCACATGTCTAACCTGGTTTCGAAGACTGGACCTCTATTATGGTCTCCTGCCCAGAGTGATCCCTGAGCACAGAGCTGGGAGTAAACCGTGAGCATCACAAGGAGTGATTCCTGAGCACAGAGCTAAGAGTAAGTGCTGAGCACCACAGGATGTGGCACAAAAAAGATGAGGGATGTAGGGAGAACAGAGCTGATGGAAGTTTCCTGATGACTCTGAGTGTGAACTAAGTCTCTCCAGATAAGGAACTTGTCTCTCAAAAAGTTACCGTTCATCAGGGGGCCAAGGTTTCTGAGTACTGGATGTGACCCCACTGTCCCCTCTCTTCCTTTTCCTCCATTCCGGACTTAAAGATCACCATTAAAGAAAGGGAAAGTCCACAACAGCTGAATCTGGGTTTGATCCCCAACACCCATATGATCCCCTGAACACAAAGCCAGGAGTAAACGCTCAACAACGCTGGGTATGGCTCAAACCACCTCCCTCTAAGGGAAAAAACAAATAGGGAGTGCTCTCCCTGTGCTCACCGGAAGAGGTAGTACACATGGCCTGAAATGTAGTAAGTGGACAAGTGGAATGCCCGAAGGTGGCTCAGTCCCTTGGCGTAGAAGAGGAAGGAAAATAAACTAGATAACACCTGGTCCCATTGGCCATGACTTTGGATTCTGAGAACAGACAGGGACATGCTCCGTAAATTTGTCATCTCTTTCACTTTTCTTGTAACATTGATCCCCTCTGAGTGGAAACCTGGGGGAATATCTAGCTCCAGCTCCTCAATGAATTCCAGCTGCATGAAGATCAGGGCGTTCTCAAGCCACTCACACGACTTATCCCTGATGCACAATTTCCTAACAAACAGACGCATAGGACGGCAGCTAATCTTCAACCTCCTCTGAATAGAAGAAAAGATGATCTGAGAATATTGATCGCATGTAGAGAGGTTCATATATAGATCCACACACTCCCAGGGCAGCCAATGTGTGCGCCTCTGCCTGGGTTTGCTCTCAGTAAAGGTGGCTTTGGTGTTCCTCCATGTGGCTGATGATGCCAGGCATCCAGCTGCATCCTGAGAGCCATCATTGGCCAGAATTCGCTCAGAGTCTGGTCGGAAATCCACTATCCTCAATTTTGGCCTCCTGCGGGAAGAGAGGGAAACTCCACATGAGGCCAACACTGGCTCCATCCCAGCAACTCTCCCCCTTCTTCCCTTCTGTAATTTTCAAATAACCTGCTTCCACATCAACAGCTCATGTACTCCTCCTCAAACACCACAGCTCAGCCATTGTTCCCGAGTCCGTCCTTAGGTGACTTCACCAAGTTTCCTTGGAGCGGGGCTTGCTGTATCCTGCCTGGTGCCTTCCTCAACCAGTTCCCTGTCATCTACCGAGGAGGAATCCTGGTTGCCCCTTCTCAGAGCATCACCCTCAGCTGATCAGGCCCCTGGGGCAGAGGTGATGCTGGAAGTAACCAATGACTAGTGGCCCTGGGGAGGAGTATACTGAGTCTGACCCTCCGGCCTGGTGTGCAAACCACTCCAAAGCCCTGTGTGGGATCAGGCGGAAGTCAGTCCTAGTGGAGACCACAGGTTTGCTCAACTGCTTCCTCTGCCCTGTGCTGTTCCCTCCTTCCCCAGAGCCTTTCTCTGGCTCAATATCTGCTTCCAAGAAACCTGACCTGGGGCTGGAATGATAGCACAGCAGATAGGGCATTTGCCTTGCACACGGCCGACTGGGGTTTGATTCCAGCATCCCATATGGTCCCCTGGGCCCTGCCAGGAATAATTCCTCAGTGCAAGGCCAGGAATAACCCTTGTACATCACCGGGTGTGACTCAAAAAGCCAAAAAAAAAAAAAAAAAGATGACTGATCTGATGCATTCCATCTGCGCAGTCAGTCACTGGTGGTAGATCTTCATTGTGTTTATTCCGTTCAATGCTCACTCTCTCCCTTTCTCTCTCTCTCTCTCTCTCTCTCTCTCTCTCTCACACACACACACACACACACACAAACACCCCTCTATGATGTCTGCATGTATCTAGGTCTCCATACCTGGTACCAGCATGAAGTGTCAGTGGGGTATCCAGGCCTTCTAGTATAGCACGGAGGCAATCTTGATTTTCAGGATTGCCCCAGTTGAAAGAACCTAGACTGAGACAGGTAAAGGGCCAGACTTGCACCAAGGCCCTGAGGTACTTTTTGTGTTTCCCTTTGATGGCCTCATCCAACAAAATCGGGAAGAAGGTGATTGGAAGCTCATTCAGGGTCTGTCTGATAGAAGTTTTATCTCTCAACAGCTGGTGAATGGCCAGGTCTTGGAGCTGGACTGGGAACTTCTCCATCTCCTCGGCCTTGCTGCAGGGTAAAGAGAAAATACTGAGATCCACTTCTGGCCTTGAGCCCTCCCAAGCCCTGCAGTCCAGCACTTGAGAGGAAGCACTGGAGCCTTTACCAATCCTGGTCCCTGCCAGCATGACTTCTAGATTCTCACAGAACTCTGCAGCCAGAGTTATAAGCCATAGTTGCAAGCTATAACCAGCTTATAGATGGAACTGGAGAGATAGTACATCCGGTAGAGCATCTGCTTCAGTAGAGCATCTGCCTTACATAGGGCCTACTCAGCTCAATTCCCAGCATCCCAGATGGTTTCCCAAGCACTGGCAGCAGTGATCCCTGAGCACAGAGTCAGGAGTTATCCCTGAGCACCTCGAAAATAAAGTTTTAGTCATCTTTTGTCATTTTACACACAGCACAAAGACACCTCTGAGTCAGAGGCTGGGACTGGCAATACTGTGGGTAAAGCAGCTGGGAACAGCTGTGCTGGGGCCACAACAGCTGACCTCACAGCAAGGAATCCTTCCTATTCAGAGATGTCAAGCCTAAACTGGTGAATGGCAAATGGAAACATCACTTGTAGCTACAAAGATCACCTTGCTGAATAGTGTTATTGGATGCATCACTGTATCACTGTCATCCCATTGTTCATCGATTTCCTTGAGCAGGCACCAGTAATGTCTCCATTCGTCCTAGCCCTGAGATTTTAGCAAGTGCCACATTGGAGGCTCTTTCAGGGTCAGGGGAATGAGACCCATCATTGTTACTGGGTTTTGGCATATCAAATAACCACAGGGAGCTTGCCAGACTCTGCTGTGCGGGCAGGATACTCTCAGGATAGGAGATAGGAAAATCCATTTATATCATAACTATCTAGTTTTATTCCTTTTGTTTTGGGGCCACACCCAGTTATGCTCAGGCATTACTCCTGACTCTTTGCTCAATGATTTCTGGGGGGATGGGGGGTGGGAGTGCACATGGGATGCAAGGGATCAAATCTGGGTCAGCTATGTGCAAGACAAGTTCCCCACTGTAGCTGTACTATTTCTCTGGTCCCAGAGCTGTCTAAATAGAGGAAATCATTGAAAAAGAATCAATAAATTCAGTGACTAAGGAACAAAATGAAAGAACTCAAAAAGCAAAGGAATAGAAAAATGCAGTAGCAGGATTCAGCAGCAGAAGAGAAGCTTAAAATCGAATCAATGACCTTGTAGATAAGGTACACAAAAATTTTCACAATCACAACCATCCTGTTATTCGTCGATTGCCTCGAGCAGGCCCCAGTAACGTCTCCTTCGCCTACCCGGAGATTTTTTTTAAAAAGTGCCACATTCAAGGCTCTTTCAGAGGTAGGAGAATGAGACCCTTCATTGTTTCTGGTATTTGGCATATTGGGTACGCCACAGGGAGTTTGCCAGACTCTGCCATGTGGGTAGGTTACATTCGGTAGCCTGCCAGTTTGTCCAAAGTAGGAATGAAATGATAAAATTTTAATAAATAGAAAATTGATGAATTCAAAAACTGAATGAAAAGAAATGACCAACCAAGAATCCTGTGTAACATAATCACTCGGATTTGAGGGGATAATAAAAGACTCTCTTGGGGCTGGAGCAATAGTATAGCAGATAGGCAGATAGGACATATCTTGCCTTGTATGAGCAGACTCAGGTGTGATTCCTGACCCAGGTTCAATCCCTGGCATCCTATATGGTCTCCCGAGCACTACCAGGAGTAATTAATGAGCACAGATTCAGGAGTAACCCCTGAGCATTGCTGGGTATAATCCCAAAAGCAAATTAAATAAATAAAAACAAAAAAGCTGAGAGCATTTGTTTCATCTAAACCAGTTCAACAGGGATAACTGAATAGCCTCCTTAAAAAGTAAACGGAGGGGAACTGGAGCCATAGCACAGCAGGTAGGGTGTTTGTTTTGACACGGCTGACCCGGGTTCAATTCCCAGCATCCCATATGGTTCCCCCAAGCACCGGCAAGAGTAATTCCTGAGTGCCTGAATGCACAGCCAGAAGTAACCCCTGTGCATTGCTGGGTGTGACCCAAAAAAGAAAAAAAAAGGTAAATGGACGATTGGAGTGGTTGGGTTTTTTGTTTGTTTGATTTTAGGGTCACACTGCAGAGCACATGGTTTATTCCTAGCTCTGTGCTCAGGTATCACTCCTGGTGCTGCTCAGGGGACCATATCGGATGCCGAGATTTGAACCAGAGTTGGGCGCACACAAGGCAAACACCCTACCCTCCTGTACTATCTCCAGCCTCCCAAAAGTACTATTATCAACATATGTAACCCCAAATGAAGGGGTAGTCAAGCTTATAAAACCACTGTCAACAGATGGCAAGAGATACATTGAGGCAAACACAATAGTAGTGGGTAATTTTAACACGCCTCTCATCATTGGGCAGATCAACCAGGCAATATAAGAAAGAAAAAAGGATCCTAAATAAGGAATTGGAAGAACTGGATTGGAAAAACTTGGGATTAAAGACCAACAGTAATTTTAAGTCCCCCTAAGAATAAAAACCCAGGTCCAGACAGGTTTATTACAGAGTTCTTCAGCACCCTACAAGATTTACTACCCATGCTTGAGTATAACTTTTCCAAAATAGAATTTCTTTGGAACAGTTTCTGTGAAGCCATTATTACCCTATTAGTGAAATCAGATGAAGATATTACTAAAAAAAAAAATAGACTGCTTTGATGAACACTGATTGAAAGGTCCTCAACAAAATTTTAGTGAACCAAATCCAATAATATATCTAAAGGTTCATACAAAGCAAACAAGTTTGATTTACCAGGGAAGTTAGCATGGTTCAATATACACAAACCAATGTGATATAGGGGCTGGAGAGGTACTACAGCAGGTAGGGCATTTGCCGCGCATAGGGACAACCCAGATTTGATCTCTGGCATCCCAAATGGTACCAGCACTGCCAGGAGTAATTCCTGAGTGCAAAGACAGGAAAAACCCTGTAATACTGCTGGGTGTGGCCCCAATACAAAAAACAAAAACCAAACAATTAATGTGATACAGCAGATCAACTAAAGGAAAGATAAAATGTCTTATGGTCAAGCCAGAGAAATAATTCAGTGGGTTCAATTGTCACTATTTGCGTGATTTATATACACTTCTGTATATATAAAATATACAGAAGACCCTACGGATTCCATTAAAAATACTCTTAAAACATTTCTATGTGTAAAAATGAACCAAAAAATGGGCTGGAGTGATAGCACAGTGGGTAGGGTGTTTGCCTTGCACACGGCCAACCTGGGTTCAATTCCCAGCATCCCATATGGTTCACCAAACACCACCAGGAGTAATTTCTGAGTGCAGAGCCAGGAGTAACCCCTGAGCATCGCAGGGTGTGACCCAAAAAGCAAAAAAAAAAAAAAAATGGGGCCAGAAAGACAGCACAGGGGTTAAGACGCTTACCTCGCATACAGTGAATCCCAGGTAGATCTCCAGCACCGCATATAGTCCAAGCACTGTCAGGAGTGATCTCTAAGCACCACTGAGTGGGGCCCAAAACAAAAAATAAAAGAAAGAAACTGGATCAGCGTCTCACACTATACAAAAAACGTGGACTAAATGTCTCAAGAATAGACCAGAATCCTCACAAGCTGGGGAAAAGGCAGCTCAGATAGAGAAGGGAACACCAAGTAAAGGATGTTGGGATGACCCATTTGGGTTGAAAGATGTGTGCCAAAAGTAGACTATAGACTGAACACGATGGCCGCTCAATACCTCTATTGCAAACCACAACACCCAAAAGGAGAGAGAATAAAAGGGAATGCCCTGCCACTGAGGCAGGGTGGAATGGTGAGGTGAGGAAGGGTGGGGTGGTGGGAAGGATGCTGGGAACACTGTGGGGGAGAATGGGCACTGGTGGAGGGATGGGTAAATGATCATTTTATGACAATAATGCAAACATAAAAGTTCATAAGTTTGTGGGGCTGGACCGATAGCACAGCGGGTAGGGCGTTTGCCTTGCACGCAGCCAACATGACCGACACAGGTTCGATTCCCAGCACCCCATATGGTCCCCCGAGCACCGCCAGGAGCAATTCCTGAGTGCATGAGCCAGGAGTAACCCCTGAGCATCGCCGGGTGTGACCCAAAAACCAAAAAAAAAAAAAAGTTCATAAGTTTGTAACTGTATTCCACAGTGATTCACTAATAATATTAAAAAAAGAATAGATGAGAATCCATAAAATCCATTTAGTGAAAACGTATGTTGAACTCTCCAAGATACAGACTTGAAAGATGTCTTTAATGACTAGACACCACTGGCAAAAGAAAACAAAACTAAACATATGGAACTACATCAAAATAATTTTTTGAAGGATGGGGACCATACCCAGTGGTGCTCAGGTTTTACTCCTGGCAGGGTTTGGAGGACCATATGAGGTGCAGAGGGTCAAACCTTGGTCAGTCATGTGCAAGGCAAGTGTCACTACCCTAAAGTAAAAAGTTTCTGCAATGGCTAAGATCAGTTAAAATGAAGATATCTGAATGAATGAGAGAAACATAGACAGCAAACATCAGATAATGGGCTCATGTCCAAGATGCGTAAAGAGCTCTTAAAAGCTCATTATGGACCTGAGAAATAGTACAGCGGGAAGGGCAACCCACGATCAATTTCTGCACCCCACATGGTCCCCAAGCTCTGCCAGGAATGTTCCCTGAGCACAGGGGCAGGACCAAGCTCAGAGAAAAGTCAGGTGTGGTCCCAAAACCAAAATAGATAAAAATAAAACATGAGCATCAACATTATTGTAACTGGGGCCAAAGAAGTAGTACAGAAGGTAAAGTACTTGCATTGATCCCTGATATCACAGGGTACCCCAAGCACTGCCAGGAGTAATCCCAGAGCAGAGAGCAAGAAGTAGACTGTAAACACTGCTGGGTGTGCCCTCCCCTTGGGGGAAAAAAAAAAAAACCATGTTACCTGAATTCCAAAAAAAAAAAAAATCCACATAAAGGGGCTCTTTCCCTTTATGTAAATGGCACACACATTTATGAACTTGAAGTGCATCATTTTCCTTTATAGGAGTCTCTTATCATACTTTTGTTTTAAAGCGGGGGTCACATACTTGACTCAGGATTTACTCCTGACTCTGTGCTTGGGGATCATTTCTGGCTGTCTCAGGACCAGGTGGCATACCAAGGACTGAAAAGGGAATGCCACATGCAAGGTAAGAGCCCCACCAGCTGTGCTATTGTTCCACCCCCTAGTATTTCTTAAAATAATTTTACTGTTGGGGATTGAGAGCTAAGATTAGATAGAATGACGGAAAAAGAGGGACTGACCCAGGTTTGATCTCCTGCATCCCATATGGTCCCCCAAGCATTGCTAGGAGTGATTCCAGAGAATAAAGCCAGGAGTAACCCCTGAGCATTGCTGTGTTCCCAAAACAAAACAAAAAAAATAAAAAAATAAAGAATGAGGGAAAAAGAGAATGGGCTGGAAACAGGACTATTCCATCAGGTTACAAAGTATTATAAAGCCATTAAACTTAAAACAAAGGGAAGTGGGTGGGCACAAAAATGGGGGCTGGAGTGATAGCACAGCCGGTAGGGCGTTTGCCTTGCACGCAGCTGACCCGCGTTCAATTTCCAGCATCCCATTTGGTCCCCTGAGCACTGCCAGGAGTAATTCCTGAGAGGCAGAGCCAGGAGTAACCCCTGAGCATCTCTGGGTGTGACCCAAAAAAACAAAAAATGGTATCATGGGTAGGGTACTTGCCTTGCCTTTGGCTGACAGGATTTGATTTCTGGAATCCCTATGTTCTCGCAATCTGCCAGGAATGATTCCTGAGGACATAGCCAGAAGTAAGCCCTGAGCAATGCTGGGTGTGACCCAAAAAGCAAAAAGAAACAAAATATACTGATAATCCTTGGAAAGTGTCAGATTGGCTCCTGAATTTTAGGTTTTCTGTTTGGGGGCCACACCAGGCAGTGCTCAGGATTTACTCCTGTCTCTAAACTCTCGGAGATTACTTCTAAGAGGGCTCTGGGAATGTCGGGGATCCAACTGGATTCAGTCATGTGCAATGCAAGTGCCTTATTCACTGTGCTATCTCTCTGGCCACTCCTGGAGCTTACTGGGAACCTACAAACACTAAAGCAAGTTCCTGGCGTGCTTGGGGAGAAGCGGAAAGAAGAGTTAAATCATTAGGCTGGGGTCGGATCTACAGCACAGGGGTCAAGGCGCTTGCCTTGCATCGGGCTGATCCGGGTTTAATCCCTGGAACCCACTATGGTCCCCAGAGTCGGCCAGGAATGATCCCTGAGCGTAGGGCCAGGAGTAAACCCTGAGCACCGGTGGTGTGCCCCCCTACCCCCAAACAAAACAAAAACAAAAAATACCAGGCTTACAACTTACCTAAGAGGCTGTAGACAAAGGAATCGTCTGGAGTTAGGCAGGAAAGGTGAGCGGGACTGGGAGCCTCCCAGGAAGGCTCCTCCCCTTGGCCCTTCATAAGGTCAAGATAAAGCCTTCTGATTGGCTCTGCTTCATCAGAAAGCTACGGGAGCCGACACTTGGGATCTCATTGCAGAAAACCAAGGAAAATACTATCCTGTTGTTTGTTTGTTTTGGAGTCACACCCAGCGATGCTCGGGGTTACTACTGACTCATACTTAGGAATTACTCCTGGGGATGGTGCTCGGGGACCATATGGGGTGCTGGGGATCGAACCTGGGTGAACCAGATCAAGGCAAGTGCCCTACCCGCTGCACTGGCCCCAATGAAAATACTACCAAGTTAAAGATTAACACTAGAAAGAGGGGTAAGAGAGATAGTTCCGCACAAGGGCTCTTGCCTTGCATGCAGCTTACACGGTTCCGATCCTGGATACCACATATAGTCCTCAGAACAACTCTAGGAGTGATCCCTGAGCACCACTAAGTTTGCCCCGGACTACCCCCCCCATACCAAAAAACAATTTAAAAAAAGTAACACAGCAGGGTGACACATCAAAGAAGATTCATTGATCATTGCTCGAAAAAATTTAAATATAGAACACTAGGCGCACCACTATGAAAAATGATGGGGAAATTTTTTTTAATTGAAAATAGAAGTACACATGATCCAGTATTACCTTACCTGGGGATTTATAAAAAAATAATAATTCAACCCTTAATTCAAAGCAGCATCATTCAAAATAGTCAAGAGAAGGAATCAACATAAAATCCTAAGGTGACTGGCACATATGTTGTGACACAGACACAACAGATTTTGTGTGTGTGTGTGTGTGTGTGTGTGCTTGGGCCACATTCAGCATTGCTCAGGGTTTACTCCTAGTTCTACATTTAGTGTTCACTCTGGTAGTGCTCAGGGACTATATGGAGTGCCGGGGATTGAATCCAGGTTTGCTGTGTGCAAGGCAAGTGTGGTCTGTCTGCTGAAATATCGCTCTGGGCTCTAGACTATCATAAAAAAAGATGAAATCGGGGCTGGAGCGATAGCACAGCAGGTAGGGTGTTTGCCTTGCACACGGCCGACCCGGGTTCGATCCCCAGCATCCCATATGGTCTTCCAAGTACTGCCAGAAATAATTCCTGAATGCAGAGCCAAGAGTAACCCCTGAGCATTGCTGGGTATGATCCAAAATGAAAAAAAAAAAAAAGATGAAATCTTGTTCTTTGCATCAATGTGCAAATGTGCATATGTGCATTGGATCTTAAGGTGATTGTGTTAAAAAAAATGTCAGACAGAGGAATGTAATTAAAATAAGCAAATGAATAGTACATCACAACAAAGTTACTCAGATTATAAAAAATACAATGGGTATCAAAGGGGACAGACTGCCAGAGGTTAAGGTGCTTGCCTTGCATGCAGCCAATAGGGCTGGATTCCCTCACTGCATAAGGGGCCCTGAGCACTTTCAGGAATATTCCCTGCGCACAGAGTACAACCAGTGTAGCCCCCCTCGCCCCCCCAAAAAGCCTACAAGAACAATAAAATTGGGTCATGGAGAGAGTAGAGCAGACAGGCTGAACTTGATCAAGGCTGACCCAGGTTAATAAAACTTTAAAGAGAAAAGAACACAACTAAAATAACTTATTTAAGGGAGCAAAAATCTGCACCCCAAATATGTCTCTTTATGTCAAAGGTTTTAACAGAAGGAGCTCTGAAGACTAGGTGTAAATTCTTTTTCAACACATTTGCATGTACAAAGGGAAAGATCTTTGTAAATGCCTTTTCCTCAAGTGCCGGAAGAGCTAATCTCCTTAACTCTGTTCAATGAAGAAGATAATTAAAATATGCATAATAGTTTGTTTACTGTTCCTTCCCTGCTAATCGCTTTCATTTTGGATTTATGGGCCACACCTGCAGTGCTCAGGGCTTCCTCCAGGCTCAGTACTAAGGGAATCCCTAGTAATTTCTCATAACTAACATTTCCTGCATCATCTCCTCCCTGCAACGCTACATAGTTCTTTATTTTAGTTGAGGTTAAAACAGTGTCTGAAATTGTGGATGAGTTGGCTATCCTGTCTTACCAGGTCTGCTATTTTTTTCTTTGCTTTTTTTTTTTTTTGGTGGTGATGGGGGTCATATCAGGCAATGCTCAGGGGTTACTCCTGGCTCTTAATTCAGGAATTACTTCTGGCGATGCTCGGGGGACTATATGAGATGCTGGGGATCGAACCTGGATTGGCTTCATGAAGGCAAATGCCCTACCTGCTTTACTATCACTCCGGCCTCTTGAGGTCTGCTATTATTGAACTACTTTTTGGGGGAGGGAGGAAGCCAAATTAAAATTTATTCAGGACCATGGGAATAATTCAATGGTTAGGGGACTTACTATGCATGCAGCAAACCCTGGTTTTATCCCTTGTACTACTTGGTTCCTTGAGCACTACCAGGTGAGTCCTAGTGGCCACATGAACATGGCTGAGGTGGCTAAGGTAACCTCTGCATCCTCGGTCTTCTGTATTGAACTCTAGTTCAATTGGCAGAAAATCACCAGGAAGGCCCCCTGACCCCACCCTGGAGCGATAGCACAGCGGGTAGGGCGTTTGCCTTGCACGCAGCCAACATGGCCACCCTGAACAAAGAAATAAAAATGTATTCATTTAAAATAAAAATTCTAAAGGCCAGAGAGATAGAATGGGGGGGAGGGTTAAAGTGATGTAGGCAGGTAGATAAGGAAAGGCCCTCAGCAATGAGACTCAGGTCAACAAAACTTCTGAGAGGAAAATTCTAAAGCTGATCCACCTTGTGGATACAGATAAGATCTTGTGCAGCAGACCCTGAGGAGATTGGACCCTTCCCCATGAAGAAAATTCCTCGAATATTCTAACTTTAGTGATTCAGCCCAGAGAAAACTCCAAAATGTTCCAGACCAAGACAACCCGAGAAGAGCCTTATAAAAGTCAGCCCAAAAGCCTATTCAAAGCTCTGTCTGCCCTCGTAGAAGCCCGCGTTCTCTCTCTCTCTCTCTCTCTTTTCTTTTTGGGTCACACCTGGCAATGCATGGGGTTACTCCTGGTTCTGCACTCAGGAATTATTCCTGGCAGTAATTAGGGGACCATATGAGATTCTGGGAATCAAACCTGGGTCAGCTGCGTGCAAGGCAAACACCCTACTATTGCTCCAGCCCCCCCCCCTATTCTCTCTTGAGCTCGGTACTTTCTCTCACTCTCTCTCCCTCCACACCTTAAAACCTCCAAATAAAATCTGTTTTGCTTCACTGCTTTTCTACTCCTGAAATTCTTGTCTGCAAGCGAGACAAGAGCCCTGAGAGCCCTGGGTAAGGTCTGGGACTGGTTTCTCCTTCTCTGCAAAGAGCATAATCTTCTCTCCAGCCTGAGTCTGTGGCTGCCTGAGAAATTGGGTGGTGGGGATCAACTCCTGTGCCTGGCAGACCAAGTGGACCTCAGGTGTGGCTTGACTGCCACCTGGCGGGGCTGGCAGGGCTGAGGCAAGTGCTGAGTAGGGGTTTATCACAGACTTTACCAATCCTAGTCTTCCCAGTGGGTCACAGGTGGCAGAGGCAGAGTGGGAGAAAGTGATGGTCTTTCTCTCTTCCCGACTCACGTGAGTCACCCCTGGGGTCCACCGACATCAAAAGCACTTGGTTTGTTTACTATGAGCCCTTGATCCTTGTCCCATTCCTAGTACCCCACATGGTCCCCTGAGCACAGTCAGGAGTGATCCCTAAGCACAGTCAGGAATAGCTCCCAAGAATTACCAGGTGTGCCCTTATAAAAAACAAAACAAAACACTGTGATTTCTGGGAAACTAGCTCAAAGCACTGGAGAGTATGGGGAACACGTGGAAAACTTGCATTTGACCCCTGAGCACTGAGCTGTGAGCATCTCTGAGCAGCACAGGGTGTGGCCCCAAAACAACATATATATGAATATGACTGCTGAAAATCAAAGAAGACAGAAAAAAATGAGATAAAAGATAAAGAGAAACTGATTTCTGAAACAAAGAGCAAAATGACAGGATCTGGAAATGAGAAAATGGAGGATGAACCTCAGGGAACTAATATTTGCTGGGCTAGAAGCAATTCCAGACGGAGAGAGAGAGAAAATGAAGGCTGCGGTACTCAAAGGAATGCAAGATTTCCCACAGAGGAAGACCATCAGCACAAAGGATGATCAGACCGAGCACAGGAATGGATGCACATAGGGAGCTGGATTCTCTCCAGGCCTCTTTCTGCTGTTCAAGTTTTGCAAGACAAAGTGTGCACGCGACACTTCTCAGTTGCAAAGCTGAAGGGCAGACCCCATATTCGGTCAGTGTGGCCCTGATGTTGGTAGGCCCCACGAGTGGCTCATGTGAAGTGGGGAGGAGAAAGGCAGTTACTTTCTCCTGATCTGCCTCTGCCACCCGGGACCCAAGGTTATTGGGTTCTTGTCTCGCTTTGCAGAAAGGAATTTCAGGAGCAGACAAGCAGTGAAATTACAGTTTTTATCTGGAGGTTTTGAAGGGAAGGAGGGAGAGAAAGTGGGAGAGTGGAGAGTAACTCACAAGAGTAACTCACAAGAGTAACTCTCAAGCTGAGAACAGGGGCTCCTCCAAGGGTGGAGAGAGCCCTTACACACATCCCAGCTTTAGACATTCTAGCATTAGACATGAAAGCATGAAAGTACACATCTCAAGAGAGGAGATGTGGGTAACACATGTGCTCTGGCTACATGGGCACAGGCAGCACATGGGCTCAGGGAGCATAAGTGCGCACTTCCTTTGTTCAAGGTGGCCTTTATAGGATTTCTCCAACCTGCCCCCATGTAGGGCTTCTACCTAGGTCAAAGTCATTGCTAGGGAGGTTACCAAGGGGGTTGGGACTGGTGATGGTCTTCTTTGAAATTCCTTTCCTGGCCTTTTGTTTCTGCAGGAGCTTCTGTTGTAGGGGTTGGTCCAGCCTCCTCAGGGTCTGCTACAGACTGGCACCAGTCCCCCATGAGATCAGGGCTATTACTTCCCAGGAAAATTACTGCCATTGCCTTGGGAGGGGCCTTCCCTATCTGCCTGCCTGTCTACATCAGCCCGAAAACGAAGATCTGATTCTATGTCACATGGTTCCAAGCCAATGCCAGGCACAGCTGGTCTCGAGCACATGTGTTTGTTCCTTGGAGCAGGGCAATGAAAATGGCTGTCTCCATGTCTGCCTGCCCCCCAGAGTCCATCCTGAACACAGTGTTCAATTCTTTTTCATGCACGCCAGTATAATGGTGAACAGCTGGTGCAACTGTGTCTTGGTGTAATTAAACGTTTTCTGGATGGTAACCAGAAGTTGATCTTCAAGGGATTCCTTTTATAGCTCTGTTCACAGGAAATGCAAAAGAGAAAACAACTCAAGTTGGTGATTGCTCAGCCTCCATGTTTGATTTCTTTTATTAAATGACTAGTCTGCTTTTTTACTCTTATCAATCCGCTTGTTGCTTTTTTACTTGACAACCCTGAAGAATCCAGAGGAACATGGCATAATTTTTTTTCGCACTGGGTGATTACTACACACAACATTTAAAATGTCACAAAGCATAGAACTGAATTCAAGAATTCCGGTCCCATAGATTTAATCGTTCATGATCTTATTTATCTGACTTTATGACCTCATCCTTTATGATCTCATCTAGCTGAAAAAAGAACTATTCAGGTAAAGTGACCACCCTAAAGAGAGGGGGTCACAATTCTATGAAGAGGACTGCCACGGGGAAAGAATATAGGTAGGGCAAGATTAGAAATATGCCCCTAAGGAAAAGAGTTATCCTTGTTCAGTATCTGGTTGGCTGGGGTTTAGTCCCTGGTACCTCTTATGGTCCCCTGTAGCTGTCCAAAAACAACAAAACTATCTTTTCTGAATTCTGCCATCTGATCTCCCACTTGAAATTGATCCTCTAAGGCTAGAGAGATAATACAGTGGGTAGGGAAATTGCCTTGTATACAGCTGACCCAGGTTCAATCCCTGGCACCACATATGGTCCCCCTAAATCTGCCAAGGAATGATTTCTGCGTGCAGATAGGAGTAAGCAAAGCAGGTGTGGACCCCAAACAAGACAAAACAAATAAAAGAAATAAACTCAAAATCTCAAAAACTTAGATCTCTCACTTCTAAACCATCATCAACAAAGAACAAACATTCTGTAGAGAAATGAAAGGACACACGTACAAAAGCAGCTTTAGATTTCCAAGGATGAAAAATTGAGAATAGTTATATTTAAGGTTTTAGCTGATTCCTCTGGTGTTCTGTTGGCATGAGTCTAGAGTAGTCTACACTAAAGAACATATCCTGCTTTTAGGCAGAAATTGGGGTAGGCAGATCAGGAACATTTTAAGGATAAAAATAAACGGGTGAGGATAGAGACAGCTTTTCCCTCCTTAAATGAACCTTAACTGCCTTCAGATCAAAAATAACTTTCAGTTAAAAAAAGGCAGAGTTGGGGATGACAGTCTCATTTATTCCTGGTACTGTCTTTAAAAAAAAAAAAAGAATGGGGGGGACACAATCAGCTCATTGGGTTATTTATTCCTTGCGGTGCTCCCTAGGAGCAATATCAGAAATCGAACCCGGGTCCACCGCGTGCAAGATAGGTGCTCTACGCGCTGTACTATCATTCTGGCTCCCCCAAGCACTGTCTTGTTGTGGAGTTCCAGTCCCGCATCCCAAGCTCCGGGTCCTGAAACAGTGTGACCAGGGCGCGCACGTGGCACTACGCCGAGTCCCTCAGCAAACGCTATTGGCTCTGGGGCATCATTGTGGGGTCACCGCCCTTAACACAACATACAGAAGCGGACTCCCGCGTGCAATCCCGGCTCGGGACTGCAAGTCCCCGCTCTAGCTCCGCACTAACGGTCATCCAGCTGCGGGGCCCCACGAGCCTCCAGAACGTCCGGCCACACCCCCTCCAATTGCGCCTGCGCACCACAGCTAGAAGCGCTCGCTCCGCGGAGCGCCTGTTCCCGGCTCCAGCGCGCGGGGCGGGGCGGGGCCGGCTCGGAGAAGCCCAGACGAAAAGCGGAGTTGGCCCACTCCCCCTTTTGGGACGACAGCTCCCTCCCGGCACCCAGGCCCTGATCATTTTTGGCAGCACCAAACATTCACAGGGTCATCTTTAAAGAGCTAAGAAGCACGATTCATGGGCACGATTCCCCTCTCAGCAGTCCCGTGAGGAACTGACCCGCGCCCCCCCGCTCACCCCAGCTGGACCCGGCGCCCGGCGCTCACGTCCCCCACCCCGCGCCCACCTCCGTGCGCGTGCGCATTCGGGCCCGAGCACGGCTAGCCGTGGATCCCCACAGCTGGGACCCGCGGGGCTGGACGCTGCCCGTTGCCCCGTTGCCTGGAGTGGCCCGGGCTCCGCGAGCCTCGCTCCGCCGTGAGGAAACGGGCGCTCGACGAGGCGATCCGGTTCGGAGGCTGAGGGGGCGGCCCGTTTCCCGGTGAGAGAGGGCTTGCGGCCCTCAGACCCGGTCGGCGTGGGTGTGGCAGAAAGCGGGGGCCGGACCGGGTTTGTGGGTGCGGCCTGTTCTGCCGGGCGACATCCTAAGGTCCTGCCCCACGCCTTCCCCTCAGCCTCGTAGGCCGGGCGGGGGAGAGAAGGGCCTCTTTCTTCTCGGTAAGGGCAGCTGCACAGTGCCGCACCCCCAGATCAAGGCGCGCCCCTAGGGTCAGGGAAGGACCCGCTGGACACAGAAGACGCGGTGGGCGGCGGCGGTGCCCGAGCTGCCAGCCCGAACGTGGGCGCGGCGGACTTTCTCTCGGCTTTTCGTTTGTGTGTGCAGGTGGGGGGCGGGGGTGTACCCAAGATCCAGGGGGCCTGGATTTTCTTTTGAGTCCAAGAAAGCCTGGGCTGTAACCAGACCTGTTTGCTCCCCCAGTCCTGCGCGTCTTCCTAGAAGACCAGTGAAGGGGGGACGGAGCCGCCGCGGCGCCGCCGGCAGCCAGGTTCTAGGTGAGTTTGCACCGTTTCCTTTGTTTCCCTGCCGTTTGGTTTTCGGGACCCGGGAGTTTCAGATTTCGTTCTCTGGCACCGGCTTGCTTACGAATCCTCCCACCTCTTGATTTGGAACTGGGGATTTTCCTCGGAGTCGATGGCATCGGACCTAATGAGTAGATTCCCCCTCTTCTGGAACCCCGTGATGGGGGTTCCATGATGAATGGAGCGCGCGGTGTTGGTTCCGTGCTCTTGTGAGAACTGATGATGGAAGAACAGCCCCTGCTGGTTCATCGTTCATGCTTTTGTTTTCCACCGGGATGTTTAATTTTAGATATGTTTAAGTTTATTCAGGGGCTTTTTGGGCCACACCCCCCTCTGTGGCTGGGAAGTTGCATCGGGCTTTGGTGGGGGACTGGATAATGCCAGGGATGGAACTGCACGGTAACCCACCCTGTATTTTCTCTCTGGCTCTTAGGTTTAATGGGACTATTTTATCCCCAAGAGAATTCCATAAATGGAAATTTTGGTACCAGAGAATGAGATTGGAGGGCTCCCCATTTTTAAAATAGCAGCGAAGAAAACCATTGTTTAGGTATTAAAAGAATACAGTCTGATGTGTGTGGTATATACACACACACACACACACACACACACACACGCCGAACGTTGGTTCTGAACTTTTTCGTTTTTTGGCCACAGATGGCAGGTGTTCAGGGATCACTCTTGGTGGTGATAGGGGGCCATTATAGGGTGTTGGGGCAATTAAACCTTGGGAGACTTTTCTCTTGTACTGTTTCTTCTCTGCTGTCAATTTCAGAAATAACTAAGATAAAACTAGTGAGTTACTGAAGTAGTTATCAAAAGTTCATTGTACACACGCCCAAAAGGCAGCTTGAAAACCAGGAGTACTCAAACCAAGTAGGAAATGAAGTTCTAAGCTATATTTTCAACAGTTTCTAGAGGAATCAGTGACTGTTACTCTTCACAGTTATTCTTTAGACGCTCAGGCTATTTGTCTTGATTTTGGCCTACACTGGGCTCTGCTTACTCCTAGCTGGGCTCAGGGGATCATATGCGGTATAAGAGATTGAACCTGGGTCAGCTGCGTACCAGTCATACTATTGCTCTGGCCCTTTGTCAGACATTATAAAGAAGGGAATTAAACTAAGCATCTTTTTAGGGGCCCGAGGGTAGGTCATTCTAGAGAGTGTGTGACACATTGGAAGTGAGCTTCATTAGCTACTGCTGTTGAGTGAGTCTTATTCCCTATAAACTTTCTGTAGTTAATGAAAGTGTGAAGTTCATTATGATGGATGTTTGCAAGCAGGAAAATGAATCAAGTGGACCAGAACAGGAATTATTGTTGTTTTCTTTTTGTTTTTTGGGGGTGGCACAGCTAGAGATACTTAGGGATTACTCCTGGCTCCTTTGCATTCAGGGATCACTCTTGGTGGAGCTCAGGACTATCATGTGCTCTGCCAGGGATTGAACCCTGGTCAGCCACGTGCAAGGCAAGTGCCCTACCTGCTATACCATGTGAAAAATCAACTTTGGACTTTTTCTTGTGGATACTCTCTCTCTCTCTCTCTCTCTCTCTCTCTCTCTCTCTCTCCCTCTCCCCCTCTCTCTCCTCCCTTCCTCCCCCCTCTCTTTTTGGTTGGCTACACCCCGTAGTGCTCAGGCTTATTCTTGTTATTCTTGGCTTTGTACTCAGGGGTGGACCATCTGTGATGCTGAGGATCAAATCTGAGTCCATCAGTAGAGACAAGGGCCAGGAAGATTGCTCCATGGTTGGAAGCCTGCCTGATGAGCTGGGGGAGAAGGCAGCTGGGATAGAGAAGTGATCACTAAGTCAGTGATGGTTGGAGGGATTGTTTGGGATGGGAGATGTGTGCTAAAAGTAGATAAAGGACCAAGCATGATAGCCTCTCAGTATCAGCATAGTAAACCATAATGCCCAAAAGTATAGAGAGAGTAAGAAGGAAATTATCTGAGGAAGGGGGAGGGATGGGATGGTGGAGAAAGGAATCCTGGGGATATTGGTGGTGGAAAATGTACATTGGTGGAGGGATGGGTGTTCGATCATTGTAAGACTGAAACTCAAACATGAAAGCTTTGTAATGTATCTCACAGTAATTCAATTAAAAAATGTAAGCTTTGGGCACCACTGGGTGTGAACCAAAACCAAAAATTAAATTAAAAAGATTATTAAATCCAAAGAAAAAAACCCCTGAGTCCACTACATGTGACACAAGCATTACCCACTGTTTTATCACTCCAGCACCTCTTTGTGGATTTTTATGGTAGCAACAAATTCTTTTAAGGTTATACATAGAAGTGTGTGTGTCTGCGTATATATATTTCATGATATCAAAGTTATTGAAGGCTGAACAAAATTGATCTCCATCTAGAATTAAAATGCAGGAAATATGCAGGAAGAATAGGAGGCATGCTGGTGATGCTCAGGGGTTACTCCTAGCTTGCACTCAGGAATCACGTCTGATGGTGCTTGGTGGACCATAAATGATTCTGGGAATTGAATCTGAGTTGGCCGCAATGGAAGGCAAATACCTTACCCACTATAAAGTAAAAGTAAAAGCCCTCCCGTTGATCATTGATTTGCTCGAGCGGGCCCAGTAACGTCTCCATTGGAGACTTTGTTGTTACTGTGTCTGGCATATTGAATACGTCACGGGGAGCTTGCCAGGCTCTGCCGTGCGGGCGAGATACTCTCGGTAGCTTGCCAGGCCCTCCGAGAGGGGCGGAGGAATCGAACTCGGGTCGGCCATGTTGGCTGCGTGCAAGGCAAACGCCCTACCGCTGTGCTATCGCTCCTGGGTAATCCAGCCCCAGCAGAAAGGATTTTTGAGATAGTCTTCTTAGAAAAATAGTATACAACAATATGGAAGTGGTTAAGTAAATTATGCCCCATCCACATGATGGCATAATAAAAACTGTGCATAAAGGTTGGGGTCTTGAGTGATAGTACAGCAGGTAGGGCGTTTGCATTGCACACAGCCGACCCGGCTTCAATCCTCAGCTTTCCATATGATCCCCTGATCACCATCAGGAGTGATTCCTGAGTGCAGAGGCAGGAGTAACCCCTGAACATCGCTGGGTGTGACCCAAAAAGCCAAAAAAAAAAAACCTAGGGGCTGGAGCAATAGCACAGCAGGTAGGGCGTTTGCCTTGCACGCAGCCAACCTAGGTTTGATTCCCAGCATCCCATATGGTACCCCGGGCACCACTGCCAGGAGTAATTCCTGAGTGCATGAATCAGGAGTAACTCCTGTGCATCGCCGGGTGTAACCCAGAAAGCAAAAAAAAAAACCCAAAACTAATATTAAAAGTTATTTTGTGGGGTCTGAAAAACAATGTAGCAGGTCGAACACTTGACTTGCAAGCACCTAACCTGGGTTTGATCCCCAGCATTTGTAGATAGGGTCACCCTTGCCATCCAGGAGTAATCAATCCCTGAACAAGCAAGCTTGGTATGGCCCTAAAACAAATGTAAGGGAAAAAAGTACTGTAATATTGAGGGGTTTTAATGTTTTGATTTTTTTTTCACTGTCACTGTCCTCCCGTTGTTCATCGATTTGCTTAAGTGGGCCCAGTATATATTATGCATAATTAGTCTTTAATAATGTGTTAACTTCTGTGTGTGTCTTGAACACTGAGATCAGGATTTAGAAGCTATTTTTCAGGGATTTAGTAATTGGCTTTATACTGTCTGGGAAAGTGGCTTAAATGGTATAGCTTATGCCCGGCATGTCTGAAGCCCTGAGGGCTGAGTACTGCTGGAGTGGCCCCTATCAAAAATACTGGTGGGATATTTTCCGTGGGACCATGTACTCCCCAGTTCACTGGGTTGTCTTTGCGTTTTTCCCTTAAATTTACTCTTCTCCATCAATATTGAGACCCAGGTTGCGGCTAAACTCAAGATTATTAAGCAGAAGCTGTGAAATAAGCTGTGTGTGTGTGTGTGTGTGTGTGTGTGTGTGTGTGTGTGTGTTTGTTTGATGGTCTCTTAATATTTTGGTAATACCACAAGCCAGGGTGCTGATGAGAAACAATAGTTAAAGATTGGTAGGAATTATATTGTCAGTTACACTGACTTTCTCCTTTTTGTTACTAGTAATAAGGCCTAATTAATTAAAGTTTTCCTAATGATTATAAAGTACCCCGGGGGCTGGAGAGATAGCACAGCGGTAGGGCGTTTGCCTTATAAACGGCCAACATGGCCGACCCGAGTTCGATTCCTCCGCCCCTCTCGGAGAGCCCGGCAAGCTACCGAGAGTATCTCGCCTGCATGGCAGAGCCTGGCAAGCTACCCATGACGTATTTGATATGCCAAACACAGTAACAAGAAGTCTCATGATGCAGACGTTACTGGGCTCGCTCGAGCAAATCGATGAACAGCGGGAGGACCGTGATGACTATAAAGTACCCCATCCTGGGGTTGGAGCAATAGTATAGCAGGTAGGTCATCTACCTTGTACATGGCCAATCTGGGTTCAGTCCTTAGTATCCCATATAATTCCCTGAGTACCACCAGTAGTGATTCCAGAGCACAGAGCCAGGAGTAACTCCTGGGCATCACTGGGTGTGTATTCAAAAAATGAACATGAAATCCGTGGCCGCTCTCCTTGCCTGCGTTTGGTGGTCTCAGATTGCTTCCCCCACCCTGGGGCAGCCTATGGCAGCGGGTGGATGAAGGAGGAAACGAGGGCCAGACTGGTGGGTATTAATTGCAGTTTATTCCAATCTCATCTCCATTTTCTCCTGAATTTCCTTCCCCGGATTCCCTTCATCCCTACTCTTGATTCTCCCCTTACCCACTCTTACAGCCTTAGTTATCCCAAATCATGAGGGGGTTGAGGTGGCAATTACACATAAGTGTGGTCATAAAATCAACAGGAGCAAGGTCTCTCCCTCAGGGAAAGCTTCTTCCAGGACAAACTCTCATTCAGTAAGAAGACCCACCTAAGGGCAAAATACCATCTCCTTCCTTAGTCCAACAAGCATTTAAACACTCATCTTAATTCTTCTTCTTAATAATATTAGTCATTTTGTATGGATACAATAAGAGATACATTAAGCTTATAGGAGGATGGCTCTCCTGGGACATCTCATTATAGATCTCAGACTACAGTGCTCAGGACAGATTAGTCTTTCCTGATCCTAGCAGGGTCCTAATTCAGTTGTTACTTTTGGTATCATGACAGAATTTGTCCATGACCATGCTCTCAACTTATAGTTAAGTATTATGGCTCTTGGCCTGGCCCATTTTTTTTTTTGTAGGAGTACTGCTATTTATTCAGCCATTGTTTAGCTGATTGAATTGTGCATGAACTCCACCTTACTTTTTTTTTTTTATAATTTTATTTATTGAATCACCGTGAGAGCAGTTACAAAGCTTTTGGGTCTAAGTCTCAGTCATACAATGAAACACCCGTACCTTCACCAGTGCCCATTCTCCACCACCAAAAATCCCAGTATACCCCCATCCCACACCCTCCCCCTGCCTTGGGGCAGATGATTTCCGCATTACTCTCTCTCTACTTTGATCACATTCACTATTTCGACACCAGACCCACATTATTTGAGATTTTCCCTAACACTCAGATCTGCTGAAAAGGCAACCAACAATAGACAATTTGTGTTCTATTGCTGGTTATGAATAACATATGATGTCGTGTGGCTGCAGTAGGGCCATGTGGTTTTGAAATTCCGAAATTTTAACACTTAAATCTGGAGGGATTTCTGCCAAAAGCCACTGGGTTTAGAGATCTGCTCCTGAGTCTCTGGGATCATGGCTGTAGAGCAGCTTGATGAGGAGCCAGAGAGGCTGTTCATGGGCGATGACTTGGGGTCTCGTTGGGGTGGGGAGGACAGGCCCGGCTCCACCACCTCCCCAATCCCGTGAGGCCCAACAAGTTTCGTCACTGTGGGCCCAAGCCTGACTGTCTAATGGCCTCTGGAGGATGACAGCCACCAAGTCGCCAAGAGGGAGCAGGCGGAGGGACAATACCCTTTCCTCCCTGGGGTGGCCCGGTGACAGTAACGTACTGTGGAGTCCGGATACATTTCTGCCAAAAGCCACTGGGTTTTGAGATTTGTTTCTGAGTCTCTGGGATCATGGCCGTTAAGCAGCTTGATCAGGAGCCAGAGAGGCCATTCATGGGCGATGACTTGGGGTCTAGTTGGGGTGGGGAGGATAAGCCCGGCTCCACCCCCATCCCATGAGGCCCTGTGTGTCTCGTCACTGGGGGCCCAAATGTGACTATCCAGTGGCCTCAGACGGATGGCGGTCACTGGGCCGCCAGGGGGAACAGGCCAAAGCACGAAACCTATTCCCACCTGGGTTGGCCCAGCACCGGTAGCCTACTGCAGAGACCAGATGCATTTCTACCTAAAGCCACTGGGTTCTGAGATTTGTTTCTGAGTCTCTGGGATCATGTCCATTAAGTAGTTCAATCAGGAACCAAAGAGGCCTTGCCTCCAATTATATAGCTGAGCCGGAGGTGGTTTGTGGGTGTGTTTCCCACATACCTAAGTTTTGGCCGTTTACTTTCTTGGTAAACTTTGCCTCAAGTTTTTGGGGTCTGGCCAAAGGCACAGCAGCAATTTTGGGGTATCTGGAAGTCTGAAGACGCCATGGGGCTGCTGATGCACTCACCTCACAGGTACAGATTGACCTGCTGGCAGCACTATACCCCCAGGCCTGGCCCATTTTGATGCCAGGGTAACTCACACCTTGTCCTGGGCCCATCCAGTTGGGACCCTGCTTTTGGGGTACTAGGAACTAAGGGCAACTGAGGCTTAATTTGAGAAACAGATGCCCAGGAGTGAATTATTATTTGGAGTCAATTAACTCCCAAGTTACAAAAGCATAATATTAACTGTCTTCCTGTGTCTATACAAAAAGGACATTGCTCTGAAGTAACTATGCAAAGGACATAAGGAGAAGAGAAAAGCAAAATCTCACTTACAAATACAAATCCAGTGTCCTTGAAGGATCTGACTTTAAGGTTAACAGAGTCTGATTAGGGGATAAAGGTGATTGACCCTTGGGAAAGCAAAGCACAGAGAAGGGGTTACAGATAAACACAGAGGAAATGAGAGTGCCTCAGAAGCACTGCAATGGGTGTAATCCAATAAACCTATGCTCTCTGGCAAGGGAGAAAGAACATACCAGTGTTATCCTAAAATATTTAGAGCTATATTCCAATAAACAGAGGAATGGTAGTGCCTCAGGAGCATTGTGGTGGGTTTAGTCAGTAAACCTAAGCTCCCTGTGGCAAGGGAGAAAGGACATACCAATGTTACCCTACACTGGGTGTGGCAGAAAAACCAAAGCGTATCAAGGGCAGAGAAGGAACTTTATTTGGCAGCAAGCTAGCAGATTGGAAGATGGCAGACTGTGTTTTAAAAATGTCTTATGTATATGTTCACAAGAAGCAGTTTTATAGGAAAATAACTGGGAATTGTATTTTCTGAAAGGGCAGATTGCAGGCAGCCGGGTGGGTATCAGGGTCTTCAATAAATTCCCTGGGGAACTGATTCTCTGAGTTATAACCAATGTTTATTGAAAGAAAGATTCTTACTAAGGGTTCAGTCTTCCCTGGTGTCTTACTTGTATGGTATGAAGTAGACAGCTCTGGTGTTTTATGCAAAAAACTTTATCCTCCTGATCTTTTAGTTATGTGAGTGGTTGAAAAATAAAATTAGTGATAATTTCTTAAAAAATGAAGCTGAGGGGCTGGAGCAATAGCACAGTGGGTAGGGTGTTTGCCTTGGACGCAGCCAACCTGGGTTCAATTCCCAGCATCCCATATGGTCCCCTGAGCACCACCAGGGGTAATTCTTGAGTGCAGAGCTAGGAATAACCCCTGTGCATTGCCAGGTTTGACCCAAAAAGCCAAAAAATAAAAGAAAATGAAGCTGAGAAAAACAAAATTATTTTGGGGCTGGAGAGATAGTACAGTGGGTAGGGCACTTGCCTTGCACATTGCTGACCCAGATTTAGTCCCTGGCATCCCATGTGGTCCCCTGAGTACCACCAGGTGTAATTCCTGAGTATAGAGCCAGGAGTAAGCCCTGAACATCACCAAATGAGGCCCTAAAAGCAAAAAATCAAACCAAGCAAACAAAACTCCCCCCAATTTTTTAAATCTCAAGGAAGACAACTTATTCAAGGAAGGCAGAATATACCAAGAGACAATATAGGGATTAAGGCATTTGCCTTGCAGATGATCGAGCTGGGTCCAATCCCTGTTACTACTTTGGTCACCTGAGCATAGAGCAAGGAATAAGCCTTGAGCATCATCAGGTATGGTCCCAAGAACTTGAAAACCTGTTTATGTAGGGGACTAACAGGAAACTCTTAATAGAGAGTCCGGACATGTGCGTTCTGCAGAAGAGTGTCCATGTGCAAGTGATTTTCTCCAGTTTGGGGGGATAACATCTCCAGAAATTGAGATGCAGGGTGAATATATTAAAGTATGGGCACTCTGAGGCAGTTGTTTTCATTGTTTCATGTTGTTCCCTTAGCTCTGACTTCAATGGACTCTGCTTCACCGGTAAATGATCCTTGAGAAAAACGGACTATTTCTTGGAACTCTAAAACCATGGCTCATGTAAGTTGGTGTTTCTATATGAAGTACTGCAGGATTTTTTCCAGGATATGTGAATATTCTCGTTACTTACCCTGGAACTTCCTGACAGAGCCCAACTTGACAGCTCCTCCCCAGTTTTTTGTTTCATTTTGTTTTCATTTTGGGACCACACTCAGCACTACTCAGGGCTTACTCTTCCTGGCACTGTGTTCAGGAATCACTCCTGGTGGTGCTCCTGGGACCATATGTTGTATTGGGGATTGAACCGGGGCCAGCTGTGTGCAGGGCAAGTTCCTTAACCATTGTATTATCTCTGTGACCCTCTCTCTCTCTCTCTTTTTTTTCTTTTTGGGTCACACTTGGCAATGCTCAGGGGTTACTGCTGGCTCTGCACTCAGGAATTACTCTTGGTGGTGCTCAGGGGACCATGTGGGATGCTGGGAATTAAACCTGGGTCGGCCACGTGCCAGGCAAAGGCCCTACCCACTGTGCTATCTCTCTAGCCCCTCTCTCTCCCATTCTCAAGAGAGCAGCCCACATCCTTCCTGTGGTTCCCCCCT
The DNA here is from genome assembly GCF_029834395.1 of Sorex fumeus. Taxonomy (NCBI): domain Eukaryota; kingdom Metazoa; phylum Chordata; class Mammalia; order Eulipotyphla; family Soricidae; genus Sorex; species Sorex fumeus. The sequence continues at coordinate 20,228,579 of NW_026606179.1, forward strand.
CTCCTCCTCATACACTTGTGAATTTGCCAAATCATTCTGTTTCTCCTTTCTGTTTGCTCTGGGTCTTGAGCATTGATAAAGCAGAAATGAAATACCCACATAAATGAATTCCCTATAGGGAGATATTTGAACAGAGATGGTCAGAACTGGGAACTCTTTATTGGATACTGTCCAAAAGAATTAAAAGGGGCTGGAGTGATAGTACACCAGGGAGGGTGACTGACTCAGGTTTGATCCCTGGCATCTCATATGGAACCTTAGTACTGCCAGGAGTAATTCCTGAGCATTTCTGGGTATGACCCAAAAACACTGTAACACTGTCCTCCCATTGTTCATCGATTTGCTTGAGCGGACAACAGTAACATCTCCATTGTGAGACTTGTTACTGTTGTTGGCGTATTGAATATGCCATGGGTAGCTTGCCAGGCTCTGCCGTGTGGGTGGGATACTCTCAGTAGCTTGCCGGACTCTCTGAGAGGGAAGGAAGAATTGAACCTGGGTTGGCCGTATGCATGGCAAATGCCTTACTCGCTGTGCTATTGCTCTGGACCAATCCAAAAAGCAAAAACAAAATTAAAGAAAACAAAAGAATTATAACATGAGCTACATACATAATTTAAAATCTTGGGGCCGGAGAGATAGTAGAGTGGATAAGGTGTTTTCCTTGCATGCAGCTGACCTGTGTGTTTTTTTTTCTTTTTGGGTCACATCCGGGGATGCACAGGGGTTACTCCTGGCTCATGCACTCAGGAATTACCCCTGGCGGTATTCCGGGGACCATATGGGATGCTGGGAATCGAACCCAGGTCAGCTGTGTGCAAGGCAAACGCCCTATCCGCTGTGCTATTGCTCCAGCCTCCAGCTGACCTGTGTTTGATCCATGATTCCCACAGCGTCTATACAGTCCCCTGAGACCCACCAAATATAGAACCAGGAGAAACCCTGAGCATTGCTGGGTATGATTCAGAAACCAACAAAAACAAAAAAGCAAACCCCAGAACACTAACAACAAAGATAGAATATTGGGGCTGACAACAAAGATAGAATATTGGGGCTGGAGAGATAGTACAGTGGATAAAGCACTTAACTTGCATGCGGCTGACTGAGGTTCAATCCCCGCATCCCTTATGGTCCCCTGAGCATCATCAGGAGTTGATTTCTGGGTGCAGAACCCGGAGTAACCCTGAGCATTGCTGGATGTGGACCCACCCCTCCTTCCCCACCTCCCAAAACAAGAGAGAAGAGAAAAATGATAGAATATAGAGAGATAGTACAGAAGGTAAGGTTCTCATCATGCATGTGGCAAATCCAGATTCAATCCTGAGCATCACATTTGTTCCCCTGAACTCCACCTAGAGAGTTCCCTGAACATTGAGGCAGGAGTAAGGCCTTAACTCTGCATGGTGTGGCCCAACTCCTATCCCCACAAAAATTATGGAACAGGGGGTTAAAAATATGATCAACTGGTACAGCAAGCACATACCAAGCACATGAAAAGCTCTGAGGTCATTCCCTGTGAATTCATTCCCTGTGACCATATGCCCTCCAAACACTACCAGGTCATCCATATAAAAATATCTTGCATCCCATATGGTTCCCTGAGCATTACCAGGAGTGATTCCTGTATGCAGAGCCAGGAGTAACCCCTGAGCACCACTAGGTGTGGCCCAGAGCCCCCCTGCCCCCCAAAAAAGTGTTCAAGGGGCTCAAGTGATTGTACAAGGGGTCTGGCACTTGCCTGGAACACTGTGGACCCAGGTTTGATCCTCACACCATATGGTCTCCCAAGTCCCACCAGCACTGATCCCTGAGCACAGACTAGTAGTAAGTCCTGAACACTGCCAGGTGTGACGCAGATGCTACTCCGTACCAAAGAAAAAGCATTCAATAATAAACAAGACACATACGTAGTTGTTACACTTGTTTTTGGAGGGGGGCAGGTCCACCTGTGTGGTGTTCAGGGCTTACTCCTGTCTTTGTGCTCAGGGATCACTCCTGGCAGGCTTGGAGAACCATATGGGGTGTCAGGGTGTCGACTGCATGCAAGGCAGGTTTCCTACCTGCTGTACAATCACTCTGACATCAAGTTGTTAACACTTTTTATCTATCCCATTTTATTTTGTTTTTAATTAAAAATTAAAAACTTTTTTGATTGAAGCACTGGGATTTACAATACTGTTAACAATAGGTTTTCCTGCATACAATATTCTAACACCATATCTTCTACTGCTACCCTTCATCATTGTCTCATGGTTTCCTCCCAACCACCTCTGACCCCTAGTTCCATCCTCAAAGTGGCATGGCAAATTTCATGACTCTGTTCTTTCTTTTTTTTGTGGCTTTGAGCCACAGCAGTGGTCTTTAGGGTTTATTCCTGGCTCTGTCTTCAGGAATTACTGCAGGCAGAGCTTGGACCATATGCAGTGTGGGGGATTGAACCTGGATTAGCTGCATGCAAGCAAGCACCTTACCCACTATCTCTCTAGTCCTCATTTTTCTTATAGCTGAGTAGTATTCCAATGTGGATATATACCATTGTTTCTTTTTTTATAAAATTTTTTGTAAATTTTATAAAGTTTTTTGCGATAATATATTAAATTCAATTTTCCAATACCAGTCCAATCACCATTATACCTTCCCACCACCCAAACCACCCCCAATATCAGGCCCTAAATGATTTATTTTGTATTGCTTGTTATGATTAATTTGCTAAAAATAATCAAAAATTATTTCCTTAGAAGAAAGTATGTGAAGGTTTTTGTATCTCACCCTGGAGCCATAAAGCCCTTGTATAAGAGATTACTATCTTTGAGTTGACAAAGTGTGAGGGTGCTGTGATGCATGCATTTGGTGGTTGAGAGCCGTCTCCCTTATCTTCCCCAGGCCTCTTAGCAGAGAAACAAAGAGTGGGAGGACCACACACTGATGGTGAAATTGGCCCATTTAATGCAGAGCTGCTCACATACTTACAGAATATCTGAAGGGGTTTGAGGTATAGGACTGCATGTAGGTGTGATTAATTTAAGCATTTAAACATTTCAGCAGAGGCAATAGACACTCTGTCTCCCCGGGACATCTGTATTGCTTTTATCTTTCCCTTAAGTTGTACATATTAAAGAATTTAGTTTACTTCTTAGTAATACTTGCAGTTATTTGTATAAACACAGTAAGAGATATAGATTCCAAGACTTATTTCTGTGGGCTCTGAGAACAAGCAAGGCTTTTTTTTTTTTTTTTTTTTTTTTTGCTTTTTGGGTCACACCCGGTGATGCACAGGAGTTACTCCTGGTTCATGCACTCAGGAATTACTCCTGGCGGTGCTCAGGGGACCATATGGGATGCTGGGAATCGAACCTAGGTCGGCTGTGTGCAAGGCAAACGCCCTATCTGCTGTGCTATTGCTCCAGCCCCACAAGCAAGGCTTTTACCATAAATACCAGACTAAGTCCTCAGGCCAGTTCAGCTTGTCCTTCCCCATGGGGATCCTGTCTCTTAAGTTATAACAAGCTTACATCAAAACCATACATTTATGCTTTCTAGACTGTCCCATTTCGATGCCAGGGTAGCTTTGTCACTTGCCCCAGGTCCATCCCAGTCCCATGGCGGGACTTCCCTTTTGGGGTGTTAGGAAAAATTGCAGCTGAAGCCTGAGTCAAGTAATTATGACAGATACCCAGGAGTAGATATATTTCACAGTCACTCAACTCCCAAATATTAGGAGCACAGCATTAACTGTCTTTATTTAAGTGAAGAACATTGTTCTATAGTAAAATATAAAAAGGCTGTAGGGGAAATATAAAAGCAAGTAATGCACTACAAATACAAAATCCAGAGTTACCAGAAAGTTTTGGCTTAGAAGTAACCAAGATTGACTTGGGGAATTGTGACAATGAGATGTAAAACATCTCATTTTAAACAAAGGAGGTTAAAGATAAACTCGGGGGATAAGAGGTGCTCACAAGACTGTAAGGTTCTGTGGGAGGAGGAAAAGGGGAAATTCACTGATGAAGCCTAAAACACTTAGGGTTAATATCCAACAACTAACATGTTGTACAGGTTAAGACATGTGTTAATATTTTCTTGATAGAGATTGGTTGCCTTCTACTTTACATCCCATCCAATGTGGTATGCTACTCCTGGTATATCAGTGGTGTAGAATATGAGATATTGCTCCAGGAATTCTAAAATTTTGGTGGGGTGATACAGCTGGGGTAAATTTTTTTTTGCATTTTGGGTCACACCCGGTGATGCTCAGGGGTTATTACTCCTGGTTCTGCACTCAGGAATTACTCCTGGGGGAGCTCAGGGGGACCATACGGAATGCTGGGAATTGAACCTGGGTTGGACGTGTGCAAGGCAAACCCCTCCCTACCATATTATCACTTTAGCCCCTGGAGTTAAATTTTTAACTGGATGGGATACCATTGTTTCTTTATCCATTATATGTTCTTAAACATTTGTACAATTTTCCAGATTTTGGCTATAAGTAGTGCTGCAATGAACATAGGAGCACAAATGTCTTTTCACAATAGTATTTTTGGACCTTTGGGGTAGGTTCCAAGAAGTGGAATTGCAGAGTCATATTACTTCTTTGAGGTGTCCATATTGTTTTTCAAAGAGATTGAATCAGTGAGTGAGGGTTCCTTTCTCCCAACATCCTCATCAATAAACAATTGGTATTTGTAACCCTTTTTTGTGTGTGCTAGTCTCACAAATGTGAGATAATGTCTCATTGTTCTGATTTACATTTCCCTGAGGATGAGTAGGCATCACTGTTTTAAAAACATATGCAATTTTAATTTTTTAAATCCAGTATTGCTAAAATGAAGATATCAAAGTATAGTCAGTATAGGAGCTGAAGCGATAGCTCAAAGGACTGGAGTGTGTGCTCTGTATTTAGGAGCCAGAGTCAATGGGCTTCCTAATGAGCTTCCTAATTACATCACCAGATGGTCCCCAAAGCACTGCCAGAAGCAACTGAGCAATACTACTTATGACCCAGAAACAAAAATACCAACAAAGTATAATCAATATAAAAATTGTTGAGATACTTCATATTGTTTCTAAGTCTTAAATGTCTGCTATATCTTTTATGTTTGTTTTTGTTTTGGGGGCTGCATCTTGCAATGCTCATGGGTTACTCCTGGCTCTACACTCAGGAACCACTCCTGATGGGGTTCAAGGGACCATATGGGGTACTGGGGATAAAATTCAAGCTGGCCACATGCAAGGCAAGTGCCCTACCCTGCTGAACAATCTCTTTGGTGCTTGCTGTGTATTTTAAATGATAGCACTTTTTAATTTGGGAAGCAAAATTCAGTAACCACATGTCTAAGCAAGCATATTACAGCTTTAGAGAGTTTGTGTAACCTAAATTCTAAATATGATTTAATGTGTTTAATTATTGGGGGGAGTTACCAAGAAGAATTCAGAGAGCATGGGAGTCAACTCTGGGAGTTCTTGGCTAGCTGGGCTGGTGGGTGAGTACGAGAATGCAAGGTGCTGCTCAGGCCCAGTACTGCTGGTGCTGGGGTAATCTTGGCCACACCTGTGGTGTTTGGGGCCTCCATGATTGCACCCTGAAGTGTCAGGGGACCATGTAGTGCTGGAGAGTAAACTGGGTCGATAACATAAGATAGAACCCCTACACTCTCTTTCTTGCCCCAATAATAGAATCAAAAGTATAGAAATAATGGGTTGGAGAAATAGTACAAGGAGTAGGGCTCTTGCCTTGCATATGACCAAACCAAATTTGACCCTATATGGTTCCTGAGCACCACTAGATGTGACCTGCATCCGCCTCCCCCCCCAAGAGTATCTGAATATACTTATTATATCTAGCATCTGTGAAATGAACAGTTGTTCAATAAATTTAAAATATTAAATAAGGATTTATAATCTGAAAGAAACATGCTTATGATACAATTAATAATGAAGTTACGTCTGGAAGAAATTCTTTGATTTTAGTTAAGCTGTACTTAAAATTTTGTTCTGTTTTGTTTTTTTGGGGCCATACCTAGTAATGCTCAGAGCTGCTTCCAGTCCTGTGCTTTGCTCTTGGTGGTGTTCAGGAATTGAACACAGGCCTGCTAGAGGCTAAGGATGTGCTCAGCCTATTGACCCATCTCCCCAGCTCTGATTTTTTTCTTTTAAGAAGGGTAAGGGGAGTAGTATATGCAACAGAGACTACATGCATAGCATGCAACATTAGAGTACGGTTCTTCAAAGAAGTGAATCATCTTACAAATGATACATAATTTTATTATTTCAGAATATGGTGGTATTCAGAGATGTGGCTATAGATTTCTCCCAGGAAGAGTGGAAATATTTGAATTCCCATCAGCGGAATTTGTACAGAGATGTGACATTAGAGAACTACAGCAACTTGGTGTCCGTGGGTAAGTTTATCTGTCAAATAAATTTATAGGACTGAATTTTAGAGCTAACTTTCTAGACAAAAAAGTAAATATATGCTTTGTAGTTTGGCAGTTGGTTCTGGTAGTTATTAAGCAATTAAATAGCTTCTTCAGGCTTCATTCACCTTTATATCTTCCTATACCTTTTTGTTTTTGTTTTTGTTTTTTTGAGCCACCCCCGGCAATTCTCAGGGGTCACTCCTGGCAATGATCAGGGTATCGTATGGGGTACCAGGCATCGAATCAGGATGAGCTACATGCAAGGGAAGCACTTTACCTGCTGTACTATTGCTCCCGCTTTTTCTACCTTTCCTATCAGTGTATCTTTTTCAAGATACCTGTGAATTCTTAGCAAAGCTGCTTTTAGAGAAATAGAGTTTTATACTGTAATAGATGGTTTGACATTTACTAATTTTACAGCTATTTGATTTTTTGTCTTGTTTTTGTTTTGGGAACCATATCCAGCAGTACTCATGACTAACTCCTTGATCTGCATTCAGGGATCACTCCTTGCAGGCCTGGGAGACTATATGGGGTACTGGAATAGAAGTTAGGTGTGCTGTGTGCAAGGTGAGCACCCTACCCGCTATACTATCATTCCAGCCTCCTTAAGTGCTATTTAAGTGTGAAAACAGATGCCTGGCTCTGCATACTTATGGGAAAAGCTCTTACAATGTATGATACCAGGTGGAATCAATAATTAATCAAGTGAACATGTTCTAGTTTACTACAGCTTATTGTCCTTTCATTTTATTTTTTTCATTGGTTCATAATTAAAAGTTTAAAACTGGCTGAAGAGATTGTACAGTGGGTGAGGGGCTTGAATTGCATATGGCTAACCCATACTTTTATCTCTGGCACCCCATATATATGGCTTTCTAAACCTCACCAGTATGATCCTGGGCACAGTAAGGAGGAGTCCTGAGCATAGACAGATGTGATAACAACAAAACAGGAATAAAAGTTTAAAGTATATCAACTGTGCATTTAATGTGCATCTAATATCCTGGCAGTGAGTTAGTTGTTTTTTACTTAATAAAATGTTTTTTAAAAACACAAAAATAGTTCAAATTAAGCATAGATAATGCTTATTATGTAATAAACCCTACTCTAAGAACTTTACGTCTGTTTTTATTTTATTGAGGGTGGAATTTGGGCCATACCTGATGCTGCTTGGGGCCATACATGGGGCTCAGAATCCAGCTGAGGTTGACTGCATACTGCACAAGTGCCTTAACTTCTGTACTATCTCTTTGGTCAAAGAACTTTTGAAGTTAAACTTCACAATAATTGTGGGAAGACATCATAACCACCATCATCATTCTTCCCTTTTCATTTTTGTTTTTTGGCCATACCTAGTGGTGCTTAGGGATCACTCTTGGTGGACCTGGGGGATAATATGGGATGCCAGGAATTGAACCCTGGTCACTGGCACACAAGGCAAGCAAGCACTCTACCCGCTATACTGTTGTTCCAGTTCTGTTTTCATAATGATTTATGGTCCTGGAGTAACTATGTTTTTCTTTTTGTGTGTGTATGTAGTGCTGGAGCAATAGCACAGCAGGTAGAGCATTTGCCTTGCACACGGCCGACCTGGGTTTGATTCCTCCTCCCCTCTCGGAGAACCCAGCAAGCTACCAAGAGTATCTCGCCTGCACAGCAAAGTCTGGCAAGCTTCCCCAGACGTATTCGATATGCCAAAAACAGTAACAACAAGGCTCACAATTTGTTGTGAGATGTTACTGGTGCCCGCTCGAGCAAATTAATGAACAGTGTGTATGTGGCAGACCCACACCTGGTGTTACTCTCAGGGGTTACTCCTCTGGCTGTGCACATAGGAATTACTTGTGGTGCTCAGGGAACCTTATTGGATTTTGAGTCAGCCATATGGGTTGGCCACATGCAAGGCAAACACCCTACTCACTGTACTATCGTAATGTATTTTCAATCTCATTACATTTCTTTGTTAAGGTAAATTCATTCCTTTCTTTTTAAGCTCCAAAATATATCTAAAGGACATAAGGGCCATTCTGGGTCTTTCAGGGTCACACCACTGGTGCTGGGTGGGTGGTGGGAGGAGATGCAGTGCAGAGGATCAAATTTGGACTCCTTAACCTGTAAGATATGTGCTCCATTTCTTTAAATTGATCTTTTAGGCCTGATCAAGTAATTTCTTTTGTTCCTTTTCTTTTCAAGCAGGGTATTCCTTTTCTAAGCCAGATGTAATTACCCTTTTAGAGCAAGGGAAAGAACCCTGGATGATTGTGAGGAATGAGAAAAGAAGATGGAGTCTAGGTGAGTAATGCTAATAAGGCAAACTTATGCTGTTAAACTTGGCTAGGAAGAGAACACATTGATTTAAAGAAAATATCCAAGGGGACTGAGCAGGTAGGGCACTTGTCTTGCATACAGCTGACCTGAGAGTTCAATTTCTGCTGTCCACCTCATATGGTTTCCTGAGCACTGCCTATAAGGATCCCTGAGTGCCCAGAGTATTTCCTGAGTCTGTAGCCAGGAGTAACCTCTGAGCATTGCTAGATGTGGCCAAAAACAAAAATTTAAAAAAACTGATACCTGTAAATGAAAATAATTTCTGCTCCAAGTTTAACTTATTTCGCACATGTTCTGATCACTTCCTTTTATTCATTTTTCCATTGTTTAACATTTGTTCCAGTTAATGTAGGTGTTTATGTGGTAATCATGTTCTCATTTTTCTTACAACTATTTGGATGTTTTTTGATTTATTTTGGGGATATATCCAGCTGTGCTCAAGGTTTACTCCTGGCTCTGCTCAGCAGTCAGTACTGGCAGGGTTTGGGGGACCATACGGGGTGTCAAGGATTGAACACAGGTTGGTTGCATGCAAACCAATATTAATCTATTATATGCACCTTGGGAATTTGATGATATCTTCTTTTCTTTTTCTTTTTCTTCTTGCTTTTTGGGTCACACCCGGCGATGCTCAGGGGTTACTCCTGGCTCATGCACTCAGGAATTGCTCCTGGCGGTTTTCAGGGAACCATATGGGATGTTGGGAATCGAACCTGTGTCGGCATGTTGGCTGCGTGCAAGGCAAACGCCTTACCCGCTGTGCTATCGCTCTAGTCCCAGATATCTTCTTTTTAGAGTAGTATTTATTTGGGTTGGAGAGGGAGTAGTTTGGGACTATACCTGGAGGGACTCTGGCTCCATGGGTCACTTCTGAAGGTTTTTCAGGGGACAATGTGGCCAGGGATTCAACTCAGCCCTCCTACATACAAAATATGTGCACTAGCATATTGAGTAATTTCTTTTATCCTAGTGAACTGTTTTTAATTTTTGAATCCTTTGGAATCCAATATTAGAATATTTATCATACTTTATAGCTGAATACTTCTTGTGGTTTTGACATTTGAGCTAATTACTGCCTTATTTATATCTACTTTTTCTAACTGGGGCCTTTAACTTTTTCCAAAAAATATGAGATTGCCCTAGTTTTATACTGCCTTTTTGGTTGAGAGAGATTGACAGCCTGATAGGGAGAGTTAAAGAGAGAGGGAATGAGGGGCTGGAGCAGTAGCACAGCAGGTAGGGCATTTGCCTTGCACGTGGCCGACCTGGGTTTGAATCCCAGTTTGGTCCCCTGAGCACCGCCAGGAGTAATTCCTGAGTGCAGAGCCAGGAGTAACCCCTGTACATTGCCGGGTGTGACCCAAAAGCAAAAAAAAAAAGAGAAAATAAAGGAATGAAGAGATAGGAGAGCAGGCAAGTCCCTTACCTTGCATACAGAAGAACTGAGTTTGATCCTTGGCATCCCATATGGTCCCTTATATCATCTCCAAGTATGATTCCTGAGTGCAGAGGCAGAAGTAACTCCTGAGCATTACCAGGTAGGGCCCTAAAATAAGACAAAGTTATTTAAAAGGAAATTTTTAGGGCTAGGGAGATACTATGTAAAGCAGGTATTTGCCTTGCATGAAGCTGACATGATTTCAATCCCCAGTACCACAAAAGGTCCCTGAGTACTGCCAAGAGTGATACCTGAGCACATATTGGAGTAAGTGGGTATAGGCCAAAAACAAAAAAGGGGGGAGGATATTTAATCAGACTACTGAGGTATAAGGAAGCAACATATCTAATGATTTAATTATGTGAACTTAGTAATTAACAGTTAGTGTGCACTGTGATTTTATTATTCAGTGATAAGTAAAAGGTTCTTATCCTTGGGGATGTTTGTATAACAAGATAAGTAAAAATTGAGGAAATCAATTTGTAAAAAGAAAATTGAAACTTAAGTGTTAAAGAAGGAACAAATTAAAAATACAAATTTAATAGTCACCAGGGATAGTTTTTCTGATTCTTAACATAATACCTTCAGGATGAATAGTACTCAATGCTGCAGGGACCCAAAAATCAGCATTCCCAGAATTTAAAAAAAAAATTAATTTATTTTTTTGCTTTTTGGGTCACACCCGGCGATGCACAGGGGTTACTCCTGGCTCATGTACTCAGGAATCACTCCTGGCGGAGCTTGGGAGACCATATGGGATGCTGGGAATCAAACCCAGGTTGGCCGCATGCAAGGCAAATGCCTTATCCGCTGTGCTATTGCTCCAGCCCCCAATTCCCAGAAAATTGAATGGAGCAAGACTTTAACTTATACCTAATTGCAATAAAAAAAATACAAAATATTATATAGGGATTCTCAGATTTTGATCTGCATTTTATCATTTTTATAGTTTCCTAACTTTTTTTCAAAGTACATAATATTTTAGTATTTTAGCCCATTTATTTCAATTTTGCTTTATTGTGTGTGTTTTTTGGAGGGTTAGGATGGGGCCAGGTTGTGGCATGCCCAACTATATCGATGGTTATTTTCGGCTTTTGCTTAGAAATTACTCTTGGTGAGGCTCTTGTGACCATATGGGTGCCAGCGATCAGGTGTGGGTAGGCTGCATGTAAGGCAAGAACGTTATCTGCTATATTATCTCTTTGGCCTCTTATTTTTTTTTAATTTTAATTTTTTTTAAAAAAACATGAGAGCAGTTACAAAGCTTTCTGTTTAAGTCTCAGTCATACAATGATGAAACACCTGACCCTTTACCAGTGCACATTTTCTACCACCAAAACCCCCAGTATCCACCCCATCCTACACCTCTCCCCATCTGCATGGCAGACAATTTCCATGTTACTCTCTCTCTACCTTGATTACATTCAGTATTTTGACACCAAACCCACCATTATTATTTGGGATTTTACCCCAACACTTAGATCTGCCAAAAAGGCAACATTAGACAATTTGTTTTCTATTGCTGATTATGAATTGCATATGATATATGATAATGCACAGCTGCTATAGCAGCCACACGATTTTGGAATTCTGAAGTTTTAATAATTAAATCTGGAGGGATTTCTGCCAAAAGCCACTGAGTTCTGAGCTTTGTCTCTGAGTCTCTGGGATCATGGCTGATAAGCAGCTCGATCAGCAGCCAGAGGGCTTGTTTGTGGGTGGCAACTTATTATAAAATTTTTATTTGCTTTCTCTAAAATAAGAAAATAGTATTTATTGATCATGTTTTTTTCAGATTTGGAACCCAGATATGACAAAAAAGCATTTCAAGAAAAGAATATTTGTGAAATGAATTTATCCCAGTGGGAAATAGTGGAAAAAATTAGAAGTTGTGCCATTGAGGATTCGTTTTTGAGGAAAAATTATGAATATAAAAGGTTTATGGAAGAAGCAGGCCCTCAGAAGGAATATTTCAAGCAAATGGAAAGAAGTACTTCTGAAAAAATGCCTGCTTACAGAAAACTCACACCTATTACTCTTTATCAAAAAATTCATAGTAGAGAGAAACCCTATGAATGTGGGGAATGTGGGAAAGCTTTTAGGGTCCGTCAGCAACTTACTTTTCATCAAAGAATTCATACTGGTGAAAAGCCCTACGAATGTAAAGAATGTGGAAAAGCCTTTAGACAGAGTGCCCACCTTAGTCGACATCAGAGGATTCATACTTCTGACAAACTCTGTGAATGTAAGAAATGTGGAAAGATCTTCACATGCGGCTCAGATCTTCGAGTTCATCAGAGAATTCATATTGGTGAGAAGCCCTATGAGTGTAAAGAATGTGGAAAGGCCTTCAGGGTACGAGGACAACTTAATCTCCATCAAAGAATTCATACTGGTGAGAAACCCTATGAATGTAAGGAATGTGGGAAGACCTTTAGACAATATGCACACCTCACTCGACATCAAAGACTTAATATTGCTGAAAAGTGCTATGAATGTAAGGAGTGTGGACAAGCTTTTCTGTGTAGCACAGGCCTTCGGCTACATCACAAACTTCATACTGGTGAAAAACCCTACGAGTGTAAAGAATGTGGGAAGGCCTTTAGAGTGCGGCAACAACTTACTCTCCATCAGAGAATTCATACTGGGGAGAAGCCCTATGATTGTAAGGAGTGTGGGAAAACCTTTAGTCGTGCATATCATCTAACTCTTCATCAGAGAATTCATACAGGTGAGAAACCTTATGAGTGTAAGGAGTGTCAGAAGTTCTTCCGGCGTTACTCCGAACTTATTTCACATCAGGGCATTCACATTGGAGAGAAACCCTATGATTGTAAGGAATGTGGGAAGGCCTTTAGACTGTTTTCACAACTTACTCAACACCAGAGTATTCACTTTGGCGAAAAACCTTATAAATGTAAGGAATGTGAGAAGACGTTTAGACTACTCTCACAACTTACTCAGCATCAGAGTATTCACACTGGGGAGAAACCCTATGACTGCAAAGAATGTGGAAAGGCCTTTCGACTTCATTCCTCTCTTATTCAGCACCAGAGAATCCATTCTGGTGAAAAGCCATATGAATGTAAGGAATGTAAGAAGGCTTTTAGACAACATTCCCACCTTACTTACCATCAGCGAGTTCACAGTGTAACTAAATAATTCTTTTTGTGTATGTGTGTGGCCACGCCCATGCAGAGCATATGCTCCAACACTTTGAGCCATCTCTCATCTCCCTCTTTATGAGTTTTGTGTTAAGAAGCACTAAAAAGAAAATTCTGGAGGTAATGTTTTGAATGTAAGAAACCCGTCGTCATAATTACTAGTAACTTAGCACTGAGATTTTATTTAAAAAGAATATGTTCATGAATAATGTAAATGTCTAACTCCCATTTGAGCCTGGTTAAACTTTAGGAAATTCACTTAAAGGAGTGAATGGGAACACTGTTACCATAATGTTATTTTTCAAAAGTATTCCTAAATAATTTACTAAATCATACCAAATGACCTACCATTTGGACAGGCAGAGAAATCTATATTGACAGGATTAGATAATAGCTGTTTTTGTTAGCTGTGATATTGCAGTTATGTAAAAATATTTGTTAGAGATGAACTATGAAGTTTATGTATTAAGAGATAATATCTGAAATTTCCTTTAAGTGCTTAAACAAAGAAAAGTGAGGATCTATAGCTTAAGATTGTCAAAATGATAGTAAGATAAATCTTACATACATTTGTTTGTTTCCATTAATTTTTCTATTGGAAAATTTTCATATTTTTTTGTTGTTGTTTTGGGGCTATACCTGGAGATGCCTCTAGAGGTTAGTCCTGGCTCTGCACTCAGGAATTACTCCTTATAGTGCTCGGGGGACCATATGGGATGCCAGGGATGGAATCCAGGTCAGCCATGTGTAAGGCAAATGCCTTACTTTTGTACTATCTCTCCCACCTCTTCCTAATCTTTTAATTTGGGGAGAGAGACACACCCAGTGGTGCTCAGGGCTTACTCCTGGCTCTGCACTCAGTGATTACCCCTGGCAGGCTTGGGGAACCACAGTGGGATGATAGGAATTGAACTCGGGTTGGCTGCAAGGCAAACTCCATGCTACAGTATCTTCTTAGCACCCAGTTTTTTAAAGCTAAAATTTACTGAAATTATAGCCATTTTTATGTGATGAATTTTTAAATGATCACGTGTTGAAATTTATATTTCCAGAACTGTACACAAATAATCAAATATGCTATAATATAATTTGAAAACTAAGATTGAGGCTTGAGATTCTTACCTAATTTCTGTACCAAAGTACCTGTCTCAAAGTACCATTTAAAGAATGAATTAAAATACAGTTACCACAGGGATTGGCAATATGTAGAGCACTTGCCTTGTATGTATGAGGCCCTGAGTTTGATGTTTGGCATCAGGAAAATAAACTTTCACCGGAGAATGAAAATTAATGAAATAAACCTCTACTGTCTGATAGTTTGAACTGTTGAGAACTTGAAATGTGACTAGTTCAGAATAAAATGATAATTAGTGTAAAATACAAGTATGAAGATTTAATTCTATAAAAAGTATGTAATTGTTTCAATTTCTCAGTATTTGTCTCCTATAATTGGGAAGCTGTGATGTGCAGGATTGCATTATTGTGTAATATTAAAACACAGTTTAAGTGTGTTTCTGCTTCAAAGTAAATAGCATATTTGAATATTGAACTCTTGGTTTTTAACTGAGTCAGGTAATGTGCTAAAGATAGTCCATGTTCATAGCAGAGTGGTTTTCTTTTTCTAGTCCACAGATATTTTGGGATCCAAAACATTTTGACTTTGTATTGTTTCTATAATTCAAGATTTTAGCGATCAATGGATAATGTTTCCTTTTTTAAAAAAGTGTTTTCTATTTAAAGTAATTAGGTTTCACTCAATCAGGAAGGTCAGCTAACTTTGTATATTGACTTCCCTATGAATTTGCAAAAGTACGTGAAACCCTGATAAAAGAAAAACGTTGGGTTTATTTTTACCTGAAAGCTGCATTTTCATAACAGCAGCAGATATTTGGTCCCCCACTCTCTTTACAGCCTGAAAACTGTGCTACCTGGAAACACTGTTGTATATTTCTCTGTAGTTCCTTGAAATTGTAGCTGAAGTATGCATCAGTTGATAAAATAATGTCCTGTTTCTCTTTCTTTTTTACTCATGGAATACCTAAATGGATTCTTCAGGTACCTGTTTTTGTTTTCTACTACTAGAATAAATTCTAGTTGTTTGTAAATATATCCAGATTGCTATGATTTCTTTTTTGGCGGGGGAGGCACTTGAGTCAACATTCAGGGCTTACTCCTGGCTCTGTGCTCACAAATCTCCCATGGCAGACTCAGGGGGTGAACCCAGGTTGGCTGTGGTGCAAGGCCACCGGCTATACTATTGCTCCAGCCCCTAGATTTACTATGATTTCTATGATTTTTTTAAGAGTTGGAAACAGAAAGGTTTATTGGAAAGTAGAAGGGAAAGGGTTGGAAAATTCCCAATTGGGAAGAAATTTAGTATATGACTAAGTTCTGATTTCTATTATTTGCCAGTTTTTGGTCTGTTTTGGTACTCATCTACCTATGGTCAGGGTTTATTCATGGCTCTGTGCTCAGGGATCACTCAAGGCCATGCTTGGGGTACTGGGAATTGAACTTGGGTTGACTGCATGCAGGACAACAATCCTACCTGCTATCTTTACAGCTCTGTGATTTTAATGAAGCATCAGTTAAAGCATTTTGGCCTCTTCATGCTTTAAATCAACGAGCAGAGTGGACTTAACGATGCTAACTAGTGTGATCTTTGCTAGGATTAGCCACTGATCCCGATTACCATGAAGAAAATGAACTGTCTCCAGTGTAGTTACGAAACCTTACATCTGGGGTGGCAAGGCACTTCCCTTAAATGCAGCCGACCAAGACTCAATCCCCAGTACTGCATATGGCTCCCTGAGCCTGCCAGGAGTGATTCCTTGAGTACAGAGCTTCAAAGTGTGTGAGGAGTAAGCCATGAGCACAGCCTGCCTGGTGTGGTTCTAAAAACAAATCCCTTAGGGTGTATTTTACTATTACTCTCACTTTTTAAGGTCAGTGGAAAACAACCACTCTATTATGACTTGCTTTTCATATATAGAATATGGAAAAGTGATAGGATTTCACTTTTGAGTTTGAATTATAAAACTCAAAAGTGGCTTTTGTCTTGTTCACACTTTTTCTTGCATGCTCATTCTGAGAAGCAAACTGCCTTATTGTGAGCTGACAATCTCTAGGCAGCATTCAGTATTCAATGAGACCTGCAAGCCAATATCCCATGCAGTTTAAATCCAGTCTACTATTCTGATCTTTGAAGTAGTCCGTTTTCCAGTTGACTTGAGGTGACTAAGCCTTGAGCCCAGCTGAAACCCTTGAATTAAATGTTTAGAGACCTTGAAAGAGAGGACTAAGTAAGAGAAGCAAGAAAGTTTCTTAGTAGAACTGTTTTATTTTAAGCCATTAAATTTTGGATTAATTTATTACATAGCAATAGGCAAAGAGATAAGATCAGATGATTTTGAGAATGACATCTCCGGGCAAAGGTGATGGGGCCATTTGTTTGGGTCACACTTAACTGTGCTCAGGGCTCATTCCTTGTTGGGCTGAGGGAATCATAGTGGGTATCACACATCAACAACAAACTTGGATTGGCTGTGTGCAAAGCAATATTACCTGCTGTACTATTTTTCTGGCCCCTAAGGGGACCATGTTATAACTGACACTACACATCAATCATACCAATCACAGCCTGTCATCCCATTTCAATTTATTTAACTTAATACAAGAACCTAGGGGCCAGAACGATAATAAAGCAGGTAGGGTGTTTCCCTTGGACTCTGATAACCTGGGTTCAATCCTGGACTTCCCATATGGTCCCCCAAGTCCCACCAGGAGTGATCCTTGAGTGCGTAACAAGGAGGAAGCCCTGAATACTGCAACATTTGGCCCAAAAAACAAACCGTCCTCTCCACGTAAAGGTATTTGTGTAGCAATCCTGAATCGAGAGGGTTTTCTATGGGTTTTTTGTTTGTTTTTATTAGTGAAACACCATGAGGTACAGTTGTAGATTTACAATTTTTTGTGCTTGGGTTTCGATTATACAATGATCAAATACCCATCCCTCCACCAGTGCCCATTTTCCACCACCATGGATAATATCCCTCCCACCTTCATGTTTGTTTGTTTTTTCTCTTTGTATTACCCCTAACAGTGTTCAAGGTCTACTTCCAGCTAGGTGCATGAGGGTTTCTAGGGATGATGTTCAGGAGAACTCACAGCACAGGGAGCAAACCTGCATCTCCTGCATGCAAAGCTCAAGCCCCTTAAGCCATCTCATTAGCTCTAGAATACCTTTTTAAATTTAAATTTTTCTTTTTTTCAGCCAGACCTGGCAGTATTCAGGGCTTACTCCTGGCTCTGTGGCTCAAGGATCATTACCCCTGGGAATTGGGACAATATGGGCTGTCAGAGATCAACTGTGTGCAAGGCAAGCACTTACCCACTGTGCTATCTTTTTAACTCATAGAATACCTTTTATTAAATGAAAATTTTCAAAATTAGTAGGACCAAAATAATTTTGTTATATTTTCATTTTAGATGTATTACTATTTATTACATGTAAGTATTTTCTGGATTGTTTATTGTTTGTGCACTACCACTGTACTATTGCTCCAGCCCCTGTTTCCTAATACTTTTTAATATTTAGTTTCACACATGGGCTGGAGCGATAGCACAGCGGGTAGGGCATTTGCCTTGCGTGCGGCCGACCTGGGTTCAATTCCTGCATCCCTCTTGGAGAGCCCAGCAAGCTACCAAGAGTATCTCACCCGCATGGCAAAGCCTGGCAAGCTACCCGTGACATATTCGATACGCCAAAAACAGTAGCAAGTCTCACAATGGAGACTTTACTGGGCTTGCTCAAGCAAAATCAATGAACAACGGGAGGACAGTGCTACAGTGCAGTGTTACAGTTATATATGTTATATACATATATATTCAGATATAGTATTCTGCTTTGTATCTGGATTACATCTTTGGTAGATAGGCGAGTATTCCTGACTTTAAGGACCCATGTGATTTCAAGGTTCTTAATTCAGTCTTTTGTTTTTATGTACTTGCTTTTGACTCCTGTGCCACACCCAGCAATGCCCAGAAGCTACTATTGGTTCATGACCAGATTTCCTGCAGTCAGTGATGGGCTGCTGTGCTGTGCTGGGGACTGAACGTGACTCCTACATACAAAGCATGCACTTCGTACCCTCTATAAAAGTCATTCCCCTCACCCCCTCTCATAAGAGTGAACCAGAGCATTAATGAGTTCCACGCCGCATTTTGAATTCAAGTCTATGGATGCTCCCACGTAGCTCTCTGCTGAGTGCCTATCAGCGAGTTCTGGGCATTTTTGGACTACAAGTAGCCCGGGGTTTCACCCAAGGTATGTGCCCAAGGAAATTTGGTCCCTAGCCAGAAACATGCCCCAGAATGAACCTAGGATTCTTTGATGGCAAATTCACTGCCTTGTCACCACATCTGAGCAGGGGCTGTTGCGCACAGTCACTCCTTCCTTCTTTACCTAAGCGTTGGAGTGAACAGCCAGGGAATCATTGTGGGGCTGATTGGGCAGAGTCGGGTGTAAACTGTGAGACATATTTCAGTTCCAGATCCCAAAGGTTTGTCCTGCCTGAGTAGTCTGGAGAGCACCTCCTAACCGGGAAGTAGCCCTCATACCTGCAGATATTATGTGTGTGTGTGTGTGTGTATATATATATATATCTCACCATGAGTATTTACAGACTTACAAACTTTTGTGATTGCTTTTCAGTCATACAATGATCGAGTACCCATCCCTCTACCAGTTCCCATTCTCCACCACCAATGTTCCCAGTATCCCTCCCGCCATCCCCTCCGCTCTGTGGCAGGCACATTACCTTTTATACTCTCTCTCCTTTTGGCTGTTATGGTTTGCAGTACAGGTAGTAAATGGCCATCATGTTTGGTCTGTAGTCTACTTTCAACACTCATCTCCCATCCCGAGCAAGCCCTCCAAACACCAGTCACTTGATGGTCTTTTCTCTATCCCAGCTGTCTTCTCCCCCAGCTCATGAGACAGGCTTCCAATTATGGATCAATATTCCTGGCCCTTGAGTCTACTGTCCTTGACACCTGCAGATACTTAACTTTATTCTCATCTCATTCCCCTAAAGTATTTGGTTTTAAATTAATCTTTATGGTTACAATAGTATTTGGCAATTAACTTAGTATTTGTCTGGGCCATTCTTTTTGCTGAAGTTGGTATTTGATGGTTTGGGCTTGTGTGTTTTTGTGTGTGTTTTAAATTTCCTACTGCAGGATAACATAGATTTGTCCTTTCTCCTCCATCCTTTCTCCTTTACTGCAGGGAGTTTAGGTTTATTGAGTTATGTACATCATAGTGCTCCTGAGGTACTCCCATTCCTCTGTTTATCTTTAACTCTCCTCTGTGCTCTGCTTCCCCTATCTGTTAATAACATCCCCAAATCAGACCCTGTGACTTGTAATGTTAAATCCTTGTAAGGACTCTGGATTTTGTATATGCAAGTGAAATATTGCTTTTCTCTTTCCCTTATGTCCTTTGCATAGTTTACTTTAGAGGAAAATGTTCTTTTTGTATAGACACAGGAAGACAGTTAATGCTATGCTTTTGTAACTTAGGAATTAACTGATTCTGAATAATATTCACCCTGGAATGTCATATTTACTCGACTTAAGCTTCAGTTTCCCTTAGTTCCTAGCACCCCAAAAGGAGGATCCTGTGGAAGGGACTTAGATGGACCCAGGGCAAGCTGTAAGCTACCCTGGCATTGAAAAAGGACAGGTCAAGCACCATAAAACTTGTAAGTTAAGAGCACAGTCATGGACAAATTCTGTCATATTCCAAAGAGAAACAACTGGATAAGGACCCTGCTGGGGTTAGGAAGGACTAATTTGGCCTGAGGTCTGTAGTCTGCGATCTATAGTGAGAAATCCCCAAGAGATCCACTCTTTAAGCTTAATATATCTCTTACTATGTCCATACGAAAAAAAGAAGTAAGATAACTGTTTAAATGGATATGGACTGAAGAAAGGAGAAATACACCTCTGAAGAAAGGAGAAATACACCTCTAGATGGTATTTCGCCCTTAGGCGGACCACCTTGCTGGCTGAGAATTTGTCTTAGAAGGTTCCCCCTAGGGAAGGACTTTACATCTATTGATTGTACAAATACACTATGTGTAATTGCTATCCCCAACCTGGTGATTGTGCTCTACAACTAAGGCTGTGAGACTGGACTCGGGGAGACTAGTATGAGGGACAGTAGGAGATGGGAATGAGGGGCAGGGGAAACTGAAAAATGGGGTACCCGGTGAGACTGGAATAGGCGTGTGGGGAGAATGGAATGAACAGTGGGATGGAGACTGGAATAAATGGCGACTGATCACCAACCAGCTTGGTGGTACTGTTCCCTCCTTCATGCATCTGTTGGCTGCAGAGGTCAGCCGAGGTGGGTAGGTGCCTCATGGCCACCGAATGCACGCAGTGAGTGTGCCCAAAACACACCTATCTCTTGTCATTTAGATCACGATCACGATCATCCAGTTGTTCCGTCAATTTCCTCGAGCAGGCACCAGTAACGTCTCCTTCTTCCTAGCCCTGAGATTTTAAAAGAGCCATTTCAATGCTCTTTAGGATTAGGAGAATGAGACCCATCATTGTTACTGGTATTTGGCATATTGAGTACGACACGGGAAGTTTGCCAGACTCTGCCATGCAGGCAGGATACTTTTGATAGCCTGCCAGGTTCTCCAAAGGAAAAAAATAAGATGTTGCATGGCTGCAAATGTGGCCGTGCACTTCCGGGAGCTGGGTTTTATAGTCTCTGCGTCTTGGCCGTTGATGGGACAAACCTGGCACTGGTGGCAGCTGGTGGGTGTGACGCCTACCTACTGGAAGATGGGGGTCTGGGTGGAGAAGGCCCAGTCCCAATCTGAGTAGGCTTGGAGACCTCAGCCCCGGGACCCGCATGCCTGGCTTCCTCTGCCAGTTCTTTCATGCTTATCATTTAGATATATATCTAAATTTCCTCACTGAACATAATTTTTTTCAGTATTTCAAAATTATGTAACCTTTAAAATGCTCACTTTTTCCAAAATTGTGAAGTAGAAACTACCCAAAGAAAATGCAGAAAATGTCTAAGTTCAATGCAACTTCATACAAGTTGATTTTTTAAAAAAACTTTTCTTGATGGGGACCCATCCCAGCAGAGCGCAGAAATTATTCCTGGCTGGGACTGAACCTGGTCAGCAGTGTGCCAGGGAAGCACCTTCCCCGCTCTACTGTCACTCCAGTCCCAACAAGCTGAAACTGAAACATTTTTCATGCAAGTGAAAAAAAATACACATTATTGACATCAACAAGAAATGCCCCACCCATGTGATCACTTCTCATTCCTAATTTCAGTTGACCACTATTCCAACTGTTAGAGTAATAATAGTCAAAGTTATGTCAGTTGTTACTATATCTTGTTTGGTCCACTTCCAGCAATGCTCAGTGGTCACTTCTGGCACTGTTCTCAGGAATCACTACTGGCAGTACTTGGGGGACCATATGGGTGCAGGGATCTAGCCCAGGTCAGCCACGTGGAAGGCAAGCTCCCTACCCACTAAACTATCTCTCCAGCCCCAGTTGTTGTTATATCTTTGAAATTTACTAAAGCACAATCAGCTTGAATGAACTACGTCAGTTGATAAAACTCCTAACTAGATTAACTCAAAGTTTCACAGTAAAGATTTTGCCAAAGAAATATATGCCAATTTAGTCATTTTTTCTTTTATTATTGTGTTGCAGAACCCCAACATCAACCTTCACTCCAAGGTTCAGTTATTCACTGAAAGATCTCACAGCAAAACTTTACAAAGCAAAATCAACAAGATATGTTGATATTGGATTGAAATCCAGGAAAAAATAAACAGGCATATTTGGGGCTGGAGAGGGAGTATAAAAGAGTACTTGCTTTGCACCTGGCCAATCCAAGTTCTATCCTTGACCTGCCAAATGGACCACAAGAGTGATCCCTGAGCACAGAGCCAGGAGTAAGTTCTAAGCACCACCATGTGGAGACCAAAAACTAAACAAAGACATATTTTTCCAAGAACCCATTTCCAGTGAAGTTATGTAAAACATTGTTTCTCTCCTGATAAATTGTGATAACACAAAATATTCTTATAAGAGGCCCATTAGAGAGTCAGTGTCAACAATTTTTATTGGAGATTGGTCTCATAAGCAGCCTTTACTTGGAACATATGGAATATTAGACACCCCACATCCCAAAAAATAAGGGAAACTGGTCTTTAGTGAAAAATCTATCATTTACAAATGACTTTTGCATAGTAAGCCATGCCTATGATTTAGGATTGTGAGATTCTTCTTGATATCTTAAGTCCTATATGCAATCAAGGCACATTCTGGCAAACAAGTCATTCCAACAATCAGAAGTTTGCAATTATAAACTCCCCCCCACCAAGGAACTATTGTCCTAAACAAAATGGAACGTTTTTAAAAGCAAAATCACAAGACATGAAAGGGCAAGAAAAATCAAAACACTCCTCAGACACAACAATCAAGAATTAGGCTCATATGATGCAAACATCAGAACTAACATGGAACTTAAAGTACGCATGGCTAGTATGATAAAAGCTATACTGCATGGGTTCTCAGGCAGGGATTTTGTTCTCTGGGAGATATTTGGCACTATCAGAAGAAAATTTTGTAACTAAATGGAGAGAGACTCCTATCAGCTAAAGTAAAGAGCCAGGCATGATAGTAAATAATCTAAAAAGCACAAAAATGGAACTGGAGCCATTGTACAGCAGGTAGGGTCTTGACTTGCAGGTGTCTGGCCTGAGTTCCATCCCCTGCACCTCATATGGTCCCCTGAGCCCTGCCGGGAGTAATCCTTAATCAGAGTCAGGAGTAGGCCCTGACTATTGCTGGTGTGGCCGCCAAAATTAAAAAAAAAAGCACAAGACAAAGAATTACTTGATTCCACAACCAAGAATTATTGAATCCAAAATATGAATAGTGCCACAGTTGAGTAATCTTTAGTAATCATGCTGGTAAGCATAGAGAAATAAATTAATAGAACAGAAGAAAATCCAGAAGTAAACTCATGAATATAACTATTGTTAATAGTATAAAGCACTGTAGTGAAGAAAGGATGATCTTCACAGCTAATAATGTTGGAACAGATGAAATCCTGAGATTTTTATCCATAATAATGAATGGTCCTATTCAGTTAATACTTTCAGAGCTGGGGCTTGTGATTTCACAAATGGAAAATTAGCTACAGAAATTGTCTCAGGGAAGTGGTTGATAGTATCTGATGATCTCAGTGGACCTTGACAGTACATTTTCTGTCATTGGATATTTTAATTTTGCCAATTAAAATAAAGCAATTATGAAAGAAATTGCTTTATTTTAATTGGCAAAAAAGAAAGTTGGGAGGAAAGCAAAGATTTTTGCTTGTTCTTTCAGAAGGTGGTGGAAGTTGCTCAAATATAACAGTGAGAAGTAATTTATAATGGGACAGGCAGGTGTAAATGTCATCCTGAGTCTTTATTAATGGAAAAATAGAAAACAATGTAATAAAACCAAAGAATGAAACAGGAGTTTTCAAAAAGTTTGATGTATGAGGGATTGACTGCCTATGTGTTGGCTTGGGAAATTAAAATAGCATGGCCCACATGGGTTTATTTAAATAAAAGAGAGCAGGTAAAATAATTATGATTACTGATTCATGTCAACTAAAACTCTGAGAATAAGGCCTATATGGAAATTCTGAAAAAAAAAAAAACCCATTTCAGTGTTAACTCTCTCACTGAGCATTTGTCTTCCCTCTCCCAGACATATTTGCCTTGTTATCAGCCATTCACTTGGACAGAACCTTCTTTAGGTTTATTTTATTCACCACTCATGAGCACTCATGCCAACTAGGTAGCCTACATATAAGAAAATGACATAGATTTGAATTAATGCAAGCACAATCTCAAAGATGAGGCTGAGGTATAATAGTATAATATAATTATACTAGCTCGGCAAGCTACCGAGAGTATCTCGCCTACATGGAAAAGCCTGGCAAGCTACCCGTGACGTATTCAATATGCCAAACACAGTAACAACAAGTCTCACGATGGAGACATTACTGTGCCCGCTCAAGCAAATCGATGCACAACAGGAGGACTATGACCGTGATTATAATTACAATAGTATAATATAACTATAATATTAATATAATCATAATAATTATATTTATAATAAAATAATATAAATATAATTATATATTATATGATCATGATCATCCTGTTGTTCGCCAATTTCCTTGAGCAGGCACCTGTAACGTCTCCTTCTTCCTAGCCCTGAGATTTTAAAAGTCATTTCAATGCTCTTTAGGATTAGGAGAATGAGACCCATCATTGTTATTGGTATTTGGCATATTGAGTATGACACGGGAAGTTTGCCAGACTCTGCCGTGTGGGCAGGATACTTTTGGTAGCCTGCCAGGTTCTCCAAAAGAAAAAAATAAGATGTTGCGTGGCTGCAAATGCGGCCATGTGCTTCCGGGAGCTGGGTTTTACAGTCTCTGTGTCTTGGCCGTTGATTAGACCAACCTGGCGCTGGCAGCAGCTGGTGGGTGTGACGCCTAACTACTGGAAGATGGGGGTCTGGGTGGAGAAGGCCCAGTCCCAATCCGAGCAGGCTTGGAGATCTCAGCCCTGGGACCCGCATGCCTAGGTTCCTCTGCCAAATCTTTCATGCATGAGGCCCGTCTGGACGTGTGGAGAGTGGTACCAGCATGGCCGTGGCAGGCTCTGGACGTTCTCAGCTGCTGGGGCTCTGCTCGGCGGGCTGGGGGGGGGAGGTAGACTCAACCTGCCCCCCTCCAAGGGGCCCCGATGAGGACAGCCAGGTACGGGGGTAGGAGACTCATACATTATATATCATATACAATATGATATATAATATAATGCAGTAATAAATGATATAATATAGCATTGTAGCACTGTCCTCCTGTTGTTCATCGAGTTGCTCGAGTGGGCCCAGTAACGTCTCCATTGTGACAACTGTTACTGTGTTTGGCATATTGAATACGTCACGGGTAGCTTGCCAGGCTTTGCCGTGTTGGCGAGATTCTCTCAGTAGCTTGCCAGGCTCTCTGAGAGGGGCGGAGGAATCGAACTCAGGTTGGCCATGTTGGCTGTGTGCAAGGCAAATGTCCTACCCACTGTGCTATCGCTCCAGCCCATGATATAATATAAATAATATAAATAATTATAAGAAAAATAATTATAATTTTAATAAAATTATAATATATAATGGCGTGTCGGATTTCGGAAGGGAGAACGTTGGGAACGACATATCCATCCTGTGGAATTTGGTATGTCGGCAAGTGGACATGGCTATCGAAGAGATTTGAGTAGAAGTCATGGATAATCTTCTCCATTGCCGTTCTGGAGGATGTGATGGATCCATCAGGACGTCGGAGGGCAGTCATCTTGGTCTTATAGTTGGCGAAGGACAGGCGGGCTTTACGAATACTTTTCCCGGCTTCTGCCGCATCTACCAGTACTTCTGCTCTTCTCTCTTTGAGGTCTTCCTTGATCGCATCTCTGCACTGCTTTGCGAGCTCGGAAGTTAGCTTGCGGTTGCCTGAGGCATGCGCCAAACCACGCTGGCGAATTAGCTCAAGAGTTTTCGAAGATAGGCAATTTTTTGTGGCTATCTCTCTCTTGGCGTTCCTCGCACATTCATGGAGGTGCTGAACCAGTCGATCTTATTCCTCGTCAATGTTGTCAACAATGGCATCTTCCCATGTTGCCGCAATAGTACCAAAGAGTTCCCAGTTGGTGGTCATTCTGGGAGTTCTCTTTTTGAACTTTGCAGCCCTTTCTCCCCGCTCTGTGAAGTAGAATTTTGCACGAAGGAGACGGTGGTCCGATCCCGTTTGAAATTTTGGGACAACAGCGACATCAGTCAGGCAAAACCGTCGATTGAATATGATGTGGTCTGTTTCGTTGTGGAATCGTCCACCGGGAGACTCCCATGTCCATCGTTTAGATTCTGCCTTCTGGAACTGTGAGTTACCATGAATGGTCTTGGTCGACATGATGAACTCAGACAGTCTCTCACCCTGTTCGTTCCATTCTAGGCCATGGGTCCCAATGTGAAGTTCTTCAGCTGATCTTCTTGGTCCTATCTTGGCATTAAAATCACCCACAATGATCTTGTAGAAGGTGTGGTCTTCTTTATAGAACTTCTCTAGCTCCATGTAGAACTTCTCGATTTCTCTTTCATCATAATGAGATGTTGGTGCGTAGACAATGAAGATAGAAACTGCAGGCAGTGAGCCACATCTATTCAAATGTAAACGTCCGATTCAGGTTGTTAGGCATTCGAATGAATCAATGCTCTTGGCTAAGTTTGTGTTGACAAGGACACCGATGCCTCCAACACCTCTTTTATCGCATGTTCAGAGGAACAATTCTTCTCCAGTGTCGAAAACGGCATGGTGAGATTCGTGCCTTCTTGTCTCGGTCAGACCAATGATGTCGTACTTGATCATTCACGCTTGTACCATCAGGTCCTCTATGGATGCATCTGAGCTAGCGTACGTGCATTGAAAGTACAGAGGATCATTTTTGTCTTCCTTCGTTGTGGCAGCCTAGGTCGGCCTTGAGATTTTGTCGGCCTGTCCTTTCTCATCCTTTTCAGTGCTGCCATGTCGGTGAAGCCTTCAGGGTCAGGTGAATGAGACCAGTTGTAGTTACTGGTTTTGGCATATCGAATACACAGCGGATAGCTTGCCAGGCTCTTCCGTGCGGGCGGAATACTCTCGGTAGCTAGCCAGTCTTTCCGAGAGGGATAGAGGCTTTTGGGGCGACCTCTAATCACCCTTGTAGGTGTTACCATATTTGAACCCTATCAAATATGGTACGACAATTCCGGAAGATGGGTATTTAGTATCTTATGATGTGTCACACCTTGCGGCCGCGCGGGTCCAAAAAGCGTCCTGGAGTGTGTTATTATATATTAATATGTTATATATTAATATATAATAATAATAGCACAGCAGGTAGGGCGTTCGCCTTACAAGCGGCCAACATGGCCGACCCGAGTTCGATTCCTCCGCCCCTCTCGGAGAGCCCGGCAAGCTACCGAGAGTATTCGATATGCCAGACACAGTAACAACAAAATATAATATAAGTAATTAAAATAATTATAATATTTATTTTATAATTAAAATAATTATAATAGAAGTATAATTGTAATATATAATAGTATGTAATTATAATATAAGTAATTATAATAAAATAATTATAATTATAATAGAAGTATAATTGTAATATATAATAGTATGTAATTATAATATAAGTAATTATAATAAAATAATTATACTATATAATAGTATGATTATAATATTACAGGCTGAGCTTTCAAGGAAATTAGTAGATAAAGAGGAACAAAATAGGAAATCTTTTTGCCTTAAAGGTTGAGTACATATAATCATGCAGTATAGGATTTGGAAATATCTAAAGCCTTCATCTCAGAGCTGGATTCATTAGGTTTATAAGGTTCTTAATATTGCATAAATGGAAAAATAACTGTACTTTATCTTCAGAAGTTAAAGAAACTATAGAAAAGTGGTCCATACCTAATATATCTTACTGCTTTAGTTTCCAATTTCATAACCCACTAGAACTTCTTAGGAATATCTTTTGGTTGTGGTTGATGGCCCTAGTCCAACTGACTAATTGATAAATATCTCTGAATGTTTATCCTAATGACATCTCCCAAGGAAAAAATGAAAAAAAAATGAAGAAGGAAAGTTGTGGACATAACCAAAATAGAACAAAATATACTTTGTTTAAAAGTCATACTGATTTTATGTTCTCTTTCAGATTTGTATTTTAAATTGCTTGTAGATGATTTGGATTGTTCTTCCAAAAGCTGTAGATCTCTTGGGGTTCCCCAAATGATGTGGGTGGTTTGGGTGTTTCCCCAGAGATGTAGGGTTCTTACATTACCCCAATGATGTTGGTGGGAGAAGGAGGAATAGGAGGATGGAAGTACTAGCCTCCAGAGAATGTTACAGCCTTTCTGCTCCACCCACTTCAGTCACCCAGGGAAAGCTGAGTTAGGGTCCCCGATCCCTAGTTTTACCCTTCCAGAAAAGAAGTTCAGGAAGAGATGAATCCTTAAGTAAAACAGTTTTATTTATCAATTATGAGGCGAGAAAAAGAGACAAATGAGTTCAAGAGAGAACACAAACTTACCAAAGTAGAGAGTGCTGAGAGTACAAATTTCAAGTTGAGATGAAAGCAAATCCCAGAATGAGGATGCACTTGGCTTGCCTTTGAAAAGTTGGTTTCATAGTTTTTATTTTTCCAAACCACCAGGTCTTAACTTTTCTGTAGAAGTCTGTTGCTAGGTTGTTGTCAGGGAAGGAGCATTGAAATTTTGATAGTTTTTTTTTTTCATGTTTTAATCACAGCCTTTTTTTTTTTCTTTTTGGGTCACACCCGGTGATGCACAGAGTACTCATGGCTCTGCACTTAGGCATTACTCCTGGCGGTGTTCTGGGGACCACATGGGATGCTGGGAATCGAGGTCCGCTGTGTGTAAGGCAAACACCCTACCCGCTGTGCTATCACTCCAGCCCCAGCCTTTTGTTTCTGCTGGAGTATTTCCACTTCAGAGGGAGTCCAGCCAGTTACTTGCAATAGTCCTAGTTCCTATGTCCCCCAAAGCAGTTTGATTTTCAAGCTTTGGCGGCTACTTTAGAGTTGTTGACAGTAATTTCTTTAATTCACATTACTACCTAAGAACTGGGCGCCAGTCCTCCCCTCCTTACGGTACCTACAATCTGCCCTTGTGCTTCAAAATTAAGTTATATCAGTTTTGGTGCCCCCCCCAATCCCCCTTGAATTGGATGCGTCAGAGAAACTTAAACTTTCCTCAATTTGAAAAGTAAACGAGGTACTGAGATTTTTAAATTCTTCCAGTCAGAGCCACCCAGTAGCGACTCACAGTCAGGTGATCACTTACTAATACTCATACAGCTAGATCCATGTACGAACCTACTCGCATCCTGCACACAGTGACTTCAACTACACATGGCCACATATCATACTCTTAACATAGTCACACTAACACTTGATCCCATCCCTGTCTCCCACACATCAATCTGACCTGCACAAAGTTTATTTTATTGCTTAACTAAACTTCCCAGCAATCCCCAAACCCAAAGTCACCGTTTTGCATATTCCGCCCCCAGCTTTCCCACTCTTATTAGAGAGAGGAGCGAGCTTTTTGCGTCTGCCTATTTCTCTCCGTCAGACTTACTGGCAGATTTGGTCAAACTTTCAGGTCTCACTTTTTGCCCTGTTCTTCCCGCTCTCAAACGCGATACACAGAAGGCAACTTCTGAAACATCTTCAAAGCGAAATCAGAGTAGCCACTCCGGCGAATTTCTGTGACAAACCCCGCTCGGTTTACCAGAGCCGGGTCCCTACATGCCTGGCGAGATCTGGAACTACATTTCCCAGGGGGCCGCGGGGCCCAGTCTGTTGCAGCGTGCAGGACGCCTCAGAAAACTTTGGACACGGTTGGCGCCAAGAAAAATTGCAACGGAGAAGTTAAACAGGTAAACAAGTTAACCCCTCCTTTTTTTTTTTTCAACTGCAGAAGAACAGATACTCGATCTGGGTAGTAGCTGGGGGTTTACTTTACAGCTAATAAGCGGAACAAGGGAGTCAAATGAATGAAATTTACTAAGCGAAATTTGATTCCGTATCAAATGAGGGAATTCCTGCTGAAGTAAGATCCGAAAGTGAAGGACGACGCTTAGTCAAGTCGAGGGCTCAAAGAAGCTTGACAAAAAGTTTGGTCCAGGACTCCGGTGCACGGCTCAGCTGTAAGACACCGGTTTGGGGGCTCGCGGGGGCTTCGGTGTCGCGGGACTGTCGGGACCCGGCGAGTACCTGGCGGCGGCTGTCCGGACTACACCTCCCAGAGGCCTCTCGGCCCACGGCCCCTCCCGCGAGAACCTCCTAAAATGGGCGTGGTCAGCTCGCTGGCTGGGACAAACGGCCTCTGAGCTCAGCGGGAGAAGGCTGGGTTCGACTGATCAGGACCTGAGCGCAACCCGGCTAAGAAGATCCGAGCAGCTCTAGGTGAGGCGTGTGGGGCCGGGTGTCCCAGTTTGGGGGCCGAGGGGCTGGTCCCTGAGATCTGGCTTGCACGGGGGTCTGTAGGGGAGTCGGTTGAGAGCGCGAGGTGAGGTGAGGCGTCGGGGACTGATTGTGACGGCATCTCTGCGGGATGGAACACGGAGCTCGGGCGGGGGTTTGGGGAGGGGTTGGCGGCGCGTTGTGCTCGGGATCCGGCTTTAATTGTGCGACTTGGAGCCTGGGATGCCCTGACCTGAGTCATTGTAACTGTGTGCCCTCGGTGTGTGTGGGGAGTTTCGACGACTATCTGTGAACAGTGACTGTGGAATGCCGTAGCTGAAAGGTTCTGTCTTGCTTCCCAGTCGGGGGTGTGTTAATTGTGATGCGGGTGTTGAGTACCTGTGAATTTGTTGTTGGTCTCCGTGACCTGTGGCACAGGGACCGCCGGGGCTTTGGGCGCGGAGGTCGGCGTCGGTGTCTGTCTGTCTGTCTCGGGGCTGTGCGTGATCCTTTGGCCGCAGGCAGCTCTAGTTGCTTTACCGCTTTGCGCGTCTGCGTCTCGCGGATTTGCGTTGTGCCAGTCCGTTTCTGCAGGTGCGGGGCGCCTTTGTGTATGCCTTTGTCATCCCAGGCTGTGTGCTCGCGGGACAATCTGAGCTCAGGAACCAGATTCTGCCCGAAACTGCCTTGATCCCGCATCCCTCTGTGATGTTGGGAGGGAGCAGGACGTCCTGAGCTTGTCTCTCCCGCATTTGTAGCTGGTGGGGATCTGTAAGTGGGCATCGCTAGGTCTGTAGGGGGTAAGTTGGCCTGGGCTCCCAGAAAGCCTGGCATTTCCTGACTCCTCTCTCCTTTCCCAGGTGCCCAGAGGCCTCTAGAGTGGAATAAGGAATGGCTAGTGAACATCCACAAGACAACTGCAAGGTAGCTTGACCTTTCCCTTTATTTCTTGAAATCTCTATTCCTCCCCTCCACACACACACACCCCAGAACCCGATGGTCTTTTTTTTTTTTCCAATTCTTGATGACTTGATCTTTAAAAGTTCTCCTTTGAGAAAATGTGGTTAGTGTCAGACCACAAACCTCACACATTCACCTGATTTCTTACCAACTTGTAAAACTGGTTGAATATTTCTTGCACAGTTTTATGAAACAGCAGCATTCTTTTGTAATTTGAAAGTAGAACAGAATTATTTTAAATTAAAGTGAAAGAGTACCCAATGAAGAAAATGTGATTTCTCAGTTACAACCAATGCTAGGTGGGTTGGAGAAACAGTGGGGAAGGTGTATGGGCTGTATGGGCTACCTTATGTGTAGCCCATACAGGTTTGATCCCTGGTATTCCATATATTCCTGAATACTACCAGGAGTTATTTCTGAGTACATAGCCAGGAGTAACCCCTGAGCATCACTGGGTGAGGCCCCAAAACCAAACCAGTGTTGGAGTGATAGCTCAGTGGGATGAGGGCATACTTTGCATGGGAAAAACCTGGATCTGATTCATAGCACTACTTGGTCTTCTGAGCAGTGTTAGAGAGATACTTCTGAGTAGTGAACTGGGAGTAACCCCTGGAGTACCCCTGAGTGTGGCCCCAAAACTAAAATAAGTAAATATTAAACCAATTCAACATTAGCCTCTAATCTGTTCTTGCTGAATCCACATTCTTTTTTTTTTTTTTTTTGCTTTTGGCTTTTTGGGTATCCCATATAGTCCTGGGAACACAGCATTCTCCTCTAACCAGGGTAAGCCATGTGCAAAGCAAATTACCCTACCTGCTGTACCTCTGGTCCTTATTTTGGCAAATTTTAGCTGGATTTTTTTCTCTAATTGATAGGTATGTGTATTTATACTTGTGTGAGGTTTTTTTTTTGTTGGTTTTTTGTTTGGGGCCATACCTGGAGATGTTCAGTAGGTTACTCTTGGCTCTGCACTCAGAAATTACTCCTGGTGGTGCATGGATACCTACAAGGCAAAGGCCCTACCCTCTGAACTATGGCTCTAACCCCTCTGTGTATTTGTTGTCTGTGGTATGTGTGACAGATTTTTTTCTTTTCTCCATTTTCACCCTGTAGTTCCTGTTAATAAACTATTCTGAACTTTTCCCCATTAATTACCATTTAAGATATTTCTAGGGTCAGAGCGATAGTACAGCAGGTTGGGTGCTTGTCTTGTATGAGGCCCACCTGGGTTAGATGCTCTGGCACCCCATATGGTCCCCTGAGCACTGCCAGGAGTAATTCCTGACTGCAGAGCCAGGAGTAGCCCCTAAGCATCCCCCCTCCCCCCCAAAATTCTGCTACCCTGAAATAGTGAAGATTTTCTTGTGTTGTCGTCTCTGGGATTTGGCTCTAACATTTAGGTTATTATGATACTTGGAATTTATTTCTGTAGAACCGGAATTCAGTTAGTTTTTTTCCCCATGTGCATATTCAGTTGTTTCCAGTGTCTTAACAAAAAGTTTCTTTTATACACCAATCTGCAGTGCTAATTTAGTAAGGTACCAAGTGACTGTGTATGCCACGTACATGACAGTGTATATTTCTGTATTCTCTTGTGTTGTTCTGGGTGTTTGTAGCATAATACTCTCTTAGTTACTATAACTTTAGAATATTGGCAGCAAATCTTCTTACCTTTTTTGTTTTGTTTTTTGGGTCACACCCAGTGATGCTCAGGGGTTACTCCAGGCTCTGCACTCAGAAATTACTCCTGGCGGTGTGTGGGAAACCATATTGGATGCCAGGGATTGAACCGAGGCCGACCACGTGCAAGGCAAATGCCCTACCCACTGTACTATTGCTCTGGCCCCTCTTCTTACCTTTTTGTTCCTCAGGAGTGTCTAGGCTTTTTTCATTCTTTTGATTTTTCCATATACATTTTTGGTTGTTGTTTTTTGCTCAGGGCTTGCTTATTTCTGCCTCTGTACTTAAGGATCCTGGTAAGGGTCGAGAGACCATATGTATTATACTAAATTTCTAGTGCATTATACTAAAATCATGTTAGTTTTGGTATATGAAAGGCTTATTGGTGCATTTCAAGGATTCTTTAAACTCTGTACAGTATTTTCTTTCCTATTTTGTTTTTTGGGATATCCAGATGTGTTTTGGGGTGACTTCCTGTTTGAGTGCTGGAGGTCGTTTCCTGTTCGTGCTCTACTGGATTCAGGGCTCCCAATGCAAAGCATCTAATAAAGTATATTATATAAACACAAGGTATATATTAAAAATGAATGATAGGAAAGGCCTTGGAAGAAAGCTCAAGTGGTAGAGCCCATGGGTGAGCAGGTATGAGACCCAAATTTTGATTCCTGGTGTCCCCTGTGGGCTTCTGCCATAGTACTCAGGACTACTCCTGATTCAGCACTCTAGAGTTGCTCCTAGAGGTGTTCCAGGAATCGCACAGTGCTGGGGACCAAATTCAGGCTTCTAGTATGCAACCCATGTGCTTACCCCTTGAACTGTCTCTCTGTCTTTAAGGTTGTTATTTATTTATCTGTTTATTTTTTTCTTTGGCATTTGGGCCACACCCAGCAGTGCTCAGGGCTTATTTCTGACTCTGTACTCAGGAATCACTCCTTGCAGAGTCAGGGACCATATGGGGTGCTGGATAGTGAACCTGGGCCGGCCATGAGCAAGGCAAACTACCTACCCACTGTACTATCACTCAGACCCCTAAACTTGTTATTTGTGGCTTGGTTACTTAATATCTCTCTCTGTATATATACATACGTATATGTATGTATTTATGTGTGTATATATGTGTGTATTTTGTATATATAGAATCTCTATATATTTATTAATATTTTTTCCATATCCGCTATAGTCAAGGCTGATTCTTGGCTCTATGCTCAGGGATCAGGAGACCATATAGGGCACTGGGGATAGAATTAAGGTTGGCTGCATGCAAGACAAGCGCTCAGAGACCACCAGAACTGAACCAACATTGTGGGGCCTGTGCAGTCCCACTTAAGCCTTTTCTCTGGCTTTGGATTTCTTTGTATTGACTCCTTCAGTGTGGTTTTGCTAGTCATTTGAAATATATATGGGTCCATTTGCTTCTTCTGGTATTTTGATTTTTTTTTAATTCCTTCATCTTTGTTGACTTGATGATACAGGTACATCAAAAAATTACATAGTTTATGGGCTGGAGAGATAGCACAGCGGGTAGGGCGTTTGCCTTGCATGCAGCCAACCCGGGTTCGATTCCCAGCATCCCATATGGTCCCCTGAGCACCATCAGGAGTAACTCCTGAGTGCAGAGCCAGGAGTAACCCCTGTGCATCACCGGGTGTGACCCAAAAAGCAAAAAAAAAAAAAATTACATAGCTTGAAAGATAACTTTAAGTGAAAGGTACAATAGAAGAGCAGCGCTGCTCAAACAGCCTTGATATGGTAAGGTTCAGGCTGTGAATTGTGACTACTTCGTGAAAATGTTTAAACCTAATCCTGATAAGTTTGAACAGGCTCACTATTTGTATAGTTAGAGCCTTTATTTATTTGGGGGAGGGTGGGTGTTAGCCACACCTACTGATGCTTAGGGGTTACTCCTGGTTCTCTGCTCCAGAATTATTCCTTGTGGTGCTCGGTGGACCATATTGGATGCAGGGGATTGAACCTGGATTGGCCGTGTGCAAGGCAAATGCCCTACCAACTGGTCTCTTGCTCCTGTGTAGCTAGAGCCTGTAGACAGATGCTTTATGTTACAGTGAAGCTGGTGGGCTAGCCAGTCTGACTGGTATCTTTATGTGAAGAGGAAATTTGAACATAGAGCTAGACAACAGGGATATACATGTAGAGAGGAAAACCCCTGTGAGGATATAGCAAGAAAGTGAATAGCTGCAGGCCAAACTCTCTGTCTGAAACCTCAGAATAAACTGAATCTTCTGGCAGCATCTATGTTTTGAACTTCTAACCTTTTAAAAAATTTCTGTTATTTATACCACTCATTCTGTGGTATTTTGCTATGGCACCTCCTGGCCAGTAACAGCAAGTAAATTATTTCTTTCTAGCTTATACTCTCTACCTGTCCCCTTGGAACATGCTAAGAAACTGAATAGTTTGGGTGGGTCTTGAGCATGAGCAAGTCAAGATACTCCTGGTAATGTAATTCTTGGGTTTTAGTCAGGGAAAGCTAGTCTCATGGATAATGGTTTGCAAGTTCCTTTCATTGACAAGAGATTTTTGGTTTCATCTGGGTCCAACCAGAAGCCCAGTTCCTTATTTAAAGACCCTTCCCCCCCCCCTAAGAATTAATGTTCTGTCTCTCTCTCTCTCTCTCACTCTCTCTTTTTCTATTTCATTTTGTTTTGGGGTCACACCCAGCCATACTCAAGGATTGCTCCTAGCAGTGCTCTTGGGACCATTTAGGGTGCCAGTGATTGAACCTGGGTCAACTGCATACAAAGCAAGTGCACTGTACTCTCTCCAGTCCCTCAGTACTCTAATTTTTACATCAAAAACACACTTAGATTGGATTAAACTGTTATGTCAGCAACTTGCAAAATTGGGCAGATGGGGGTTTGGTTTTCACTAATATCAGCCCTTTGATTTCAAGGAAAGGGAAATTCTTTTAGGATTTTATGGAAGCTCTCTGGTTCTTCAAACTTATGACTTAAAGTGAAATGAACAAACCCATCTGCCTGAATTTTCTGTATGCTCAAATGGACTCTGATATCACAACTCACTGTAGTTGTTGTAAGGCATTGTTACTGCCAAGTTGGTCAGATGAAACAACTTCTGAGCTCCCAGGCAGAGTTCGGAGGTTTAAGGCACAATGGGTTTGTATTGCTTCATAGTCAACCCCATCTTTACTTATTGTGATGTCACTACATGCCATGGATTTTTAACATTCCAAGTTACCACTGACAACAGCATTTGCACGATAGTTAAGCTCAAAGGGATAGTAAGTATTTGAAAAAGATTCTAACAGCAGTTTAACAATAAGGGATGGCTTAAAGCAAGACTAAAGGCATAGCCAAAATAATCCCCAAACCTGTCTTTACTGGCTGTTCTCCTGGCGCTTCTGCTGGCACGGATTTTGTTGCAGTTAAATAAAAGACAAAAAGCACATAATGATTGGAACTGGGAAAATTCAGTATTAAGGATTATCAACTATAGAAGAACTGGTGTACTGAAAGATTGACTGTTAAGCGAAGTGTTGGGAGCTAGTACAATGGTTGGGCCGAATGAACGTATTTGACTCCCAGAACTACATGGTCTCCTAAGCATCTGGGTGCAGCCTGGAGGTCTGTCCCCCAAGCATGGCCAGTGTAGCCCTGGTAACCCTGGCACTGCAGGACTCCAGCCACACAGCTACAATCCTAAAACATTAAAAGTAGCAGAAATGCAGTAGTATTCCTAAAGGCAGATAGAAACATGCAAGAAGGAGGTGCTCGCAGGCCTCAGATTCAGGTTGTACACGGCTTTTTGATGAAAGGGATAGTTGCTAAGATTTAGGGTTGGAAGTAAGACAAGGCACGTCCCAAAAAAATAGCCTTTGTCACCTTTTATAGCCTAGAGGCCTTGTTCTTTGTTTTATTTTGGTTGGAGTTACATACTGTGGTGTTTAGTACTTACTCCTGCTCTCTGTTAACTAATCACTGCTGGCACAGTGCAGAGAACCATATTTGGTGCTAGAAATTGTAAACCAGGGGTCAGCTACATGACAGGCAAGTGCCTTACTTTCTGTACTATCTCTCTGACCCTATAATTGCCTCATTCTTTTTTGTGTTGGGGCCACACTTGGCAGTGCTCAGGGCTTACTTCTAGCTCTGTGCTCAGGGATCACTCCTGCTAGGGTTTGGAGGACCATTTGGGGTCCCAGGGATTGAACCTCGGTCAGCTAAGTGCAAGCAAGCTCCATACCTATTGCACTGTATCTCCATAAGTAGCCATTCATGTGCAAAATCACATAAGTAGAGAATGAATGAAATTTTATTTCCAAGGTTCTTCACTTCTTGCCTTTCAGGTGGCTTACATGGCCCTATCCCCAGTACCACAGATGGTCCTCCCGAACTACTAGGAGTGAGCAAAGATCCCTGAGCACAGAGCCAGGCATAAAAACTGAGCAATGCCAGGTGTGGCATAAAAAACAAAGAACATCTTTCACATGGGAGAATTATCTTATGAGACACTAGGGTATTCTCTTGTCAAGGCCCTCAAAAAACTTGCAATTTTGATTATAATGGCTAAATTCATGTGTCAATCTGAGAAATTTATATCTTTCCAGAATTCTTTTAATAAGAATTTATATATTTTCATTTATCTCTAGGGATTAAGCGCAGTTTTTAAAAATTCTATTCAAATAGACATTTTTGTGTACTTTACGTTGATGCTATTTTTAATGAATCTCATAATTTTGTAGTTGAAATGTAGAGATACTTTTGACTTTTGTTTTTTGATTTATTTTTGAGAGTTTTGTGAAATCTCATAACAATTTGTTAGATTATTGGGATTTTCTTGTAAGCAGTCAAAAGATCTGCAGTCATTAATTTTATTACTTTTTCTCCAGGAACTCTATATTTCACTTGCTACCTTTAAAAAAATTTATTTTTTTAAATTTTGGGTGATACCCTGTGATGCTTATGGCTTACTCCTGGTTCTGCACTCAGGGATCATTCTGGTGGTGCTCCAGGGACATGAGTGGTGCCAGGGATTGAATACCCATTGGCTGCATGCAAGGCTAGCGCCCTACCTGCTTACTCTCTCTCCAGTCCCTAAAGATGTTTATCCTTTTTATTTTTGGGTCACACCTGGTGATGCTCAGGGGTTACTCCTGGCTCTGCGCTCAGAAATTACTCCAGGCAGTGCTTGGGGGGACCATATAGGATGCCGGGAATTAATCCCTGGTCGGCTGAGTGCAAGGCGTTCTAATGAGCAACCTTGAATTAGTTGAATAAAACCAACCTATGTTTTCTTTTGTTACTTAGGTCTGGTTTATGAATTTTCCCCTTATTTTTGTATGTCCTGAAATTTTTATTATTACTATCAAATTATAATCTGATCTAGCAGTAAAGACCACTTTCCACAAAGACATTACACATTTATCAACCAATTCTAATTCATTCTTCTTGGTTTACACTTCTCCTGGCAGCTTCGTAAGAATCTAGGACTTCAGTTTTTCTCTTTCATCTCTGTTCAGCTCAGGGTAAGCCCCTGGAAAGCTATGAAACTTGGTGCTCACCCCCAGAGATTTTAATGTTGAGTTTGTCTCTTCTCCCCATGAATGAAGCACTAGCTTATTTGCAGTACTATGATACTGAAACAATTCAGGAAGAGAATAAGAAGAATTCAATAGTCCAATAATTCTGTCCTCTGAAGATACTGGTAAGTAGCAGGTGCTTTATTAAAAGAAAAACTAGAAAGAGCAGAGACTCCTGCCACATCTTGATTGCTTCATGGGCTAGATACATTTCCATACACTCCTCAGTGAAAATCCTCCTACTAATTATCCTGCTCTTCTTGATGCCACTTTTTAATTCCTCATCAATCAAATTTGTAAACACCTGGCACAGTCCATCAATGGATTCAAGGTGCTCAGGGCAGTGGGTAGTAGGTATTTTCAACCTGTCTAATTATACATAGGAGATACCCTCATTCATAGGTGTGTAAGGTCTGGGAGGTACTGTTGATAAATAATATTTTTTTTGCGTTTTGGGTCACACCTAGCCATGCACAGGGGTTACTCCTGACTCTGCACTCAGGAATCACTCCTGGTGCTGCTCAGGGGACCATATGGGAGGCTGGGATTTGAACCCGGATTGGACGCTTGAAAGGCAAACGTCCTACCTTCTGTGCTATCACTCTAGCCCCCCAATAAATAATTTTGATGTGTTGAAATGTTAAAACCTGCTAGATCTGTCTTCTCATTCCTTGTCCAGAATCACTTGAGTCGTGCAGGAAGATGAGTGAGGCGCCGTGTCTGCCAGACAGGATCATCCAGCAGTGCCGCAGGTGCGTGGAAGCTGACACAGCTGCCATAGCTGCCATTGGTTCCCTATGTCCTTTCTCCCCAGTTTTTATATTGCTATTCATTACTTTGAAATTTCTCTCCTATTAGCCTAAAGTTATTTCTCATATAGCCGTTTTCCTCTTTGGTGTCATGGCTATACTAGTTTAATCAGATAAAGTAAAAAGATTTCATTTTTCTTTATTATCGTTTATTTTTGTTTGTTTTTGGGTCAGACCCAGTGGTGCTTAGAGCCTAATTTTGGTTCTGTGCTCAGGGCACTCCTGGCAAGCTTAGGGACCATAATGGGTGTCGAAGATTGAACCTGGATTGGCTGTGTGCCAGGAGATGCCCTACCTCCTGTATTATCACCCCTGCCTAGACTCTGCTTTTCAAACTAGAAGTTTTAGAATTGGGCAGATAGCTTTAAGAGCCAGTGTGTGGGGGCTGGAGCGATAGCACGGTGGGTAGGGCATTTGCCTTGCATGAAGCCAACTTGGGTTCGATGCCCAGCATCCCATATGATCCCCCGAGCACCGCCAGGAGTAATTCCTGAGCGCATGAACCAGGAGTAACCCCTGTGCATCGCTGGGTGTGACCCAGAAAACAAACAAACAAACAAAAGAGCCAGTGTGTGTACTGTTAGCACCTGAATAGGTGGGAAGTGGTGGGAAGCAACTTCCCAAGCTATGCATCAGTAGTTGTCCTCAAACACTGCCAGGTGGTATCTAAAAATTAAGCTAAGAACAAATGGACATTTTACATATATTTGTGTATTTAGGATATATAAAATATAGTTTTGGTTAAGTAGTAAAACCACCGGATAGTCTGCACAAACTTCCCTGACGAGTGATCATTAAATTGATGTGTATAAAAATCATCCTTTTGCTATAATAAAAAGTTGTTTTGCCAACATTTTAGGGTACCCCAGAACTTTTAATAATTTTAAACTTTAGGTAAATGTAATAATATGTTTTTGTTCATTTCTGTTTAATATATTTTATGTGTGTGCTTTTGGGCCACACCTAGCTGTGTTCAGAGGCTATTTCTGACTCTCCTCTGATCTCTTCTAGTTTTTGAGACCATATATGGTTTTAGGGTTTAAACTTGAGTCAGCTGTGTGCAAAGTAAACACCTTACCCATTATATGATCTCTTTGCATTATTATTCTTTTTGATTAATGTAAAATAATTTTGATATATTTTATATATTACCAATTCTATACTCTTTTAGAGTGCTTAGTCTTTATTTCTCAGATTATATACATTCTTATTTCTTGGTCTAAGAAAACTCTAAATATCTACATCAGCTTTGGGAGACTGAGAGAGAATATAGTGGGTAAGATGCTTACTTACCTTGTACGCACAGCTGACCTAGTTCAATCCCTGGTACCCCATACAGTCCCTGGAGCTCTGCCAGGAGTGATTCATGAGCACAGAGCCAGGAGTAAGTCACTGGGCCACATTGTTAGTATGGCCCAAAAAACAAAACCGAAATTTGTTTTTTGATAAAAGTGGCATGCAAGGATGGGTAAATGAGTTAAATATTTGATTTTTAGTATATCTGAAAAGAACTTTTCAGTGACCATATTGATTCTTTGAGGGGTCATGGAATTATACATTGAAAATATTTACCTTCTGGTTCACAATAGACAAAATGCCAACCCAAGTGCCCTAGAACAGATGACTGGTTAAAGAAACTTTGGTACATCTACACAATGGAATACTATGCAGCTGTCAGGAGAGATGAAGTCATGAACTTTGCTTATAAATGGATAGACATGGAGAGTATCATGCTAAGTGAAATAAGTCAGAAAGAGAGGGACAGACATAGAAGGACTACACTCATTTGTGGAGTATAAAACAACATAACATGAGGCTGACACCTAAGGATAGTAGATACACGGGACAGATTAGATTTCTCCATAGCTGGAACCCTGCCTCATGAGCAAAAGGGAGAAGGCAGCTGGAATAGAGAAGGGATCACTAAGAAAATGATGGCTGGAGGAATTGGTCGAGATGGGAGTTGTGTGCAGAATGTAGATAAAGGACCAAACATGATAACCTCTCAGTGTTTCTATTACAAACCATAATGCCCCAAAGTAGAGAGAGATTATGGGGAATAACGTCTGCCATGGAGGCAGGGGAGGGTGGGAAAGGGGGGGTATACTGGGGATATTGGTTTTGGGGAATGTGCACTGGTGGAGGGATGGGTGTTTGATCATTGTGTGATTGTAACCCAAATATGAAAGCTTGTAACTATCTCACGGTGATTCAATAAAATTAAAAAATATATATATTTACCTTCTGAATTTAGTAATTATTACTTCTCGCTTAGAATTTTAATGAGAACTCCAAAACAATTTCATTCTTTATCCTTATTTAATTTTAATTTTTTTGGGGGGGGCTTTTGGGTGACACTCTGCAATGATCAGGGTTGTTCTTGGTTCTGCACTCAGGGATTACTCCTGGTGGGGCTCAGGTGTGTCTGGGATTAAACTCAGGTTGACTTCGTGCAAGGCAAGTGCTCTGCCCTTTCTTTGTCTTTTAATTTATGCTTTCCTTTTTCTCTTTGGAGTAATCGTAGAGCTTTTTCGCTTTATCAGTGTCTTAGAATCTAATAAAATATATTTTGGTTTGAATAATTTTTATTCTTAATTCTAGGTATCAAATATGTGCATTATGTTAGAGATTCATGTCCTTCAGTTCTAGAAATTTTTCTTAAATAGTGTAAGGTGAGGGGCTGGAGCTATAACAAAGCGAGTAGGGCATTTGCCTCGCATGTGGCCGACCTGGGTTCGATTCCCAGCATCTCATATGGTCCCCTGAGCACCGCCAGGAGTAATTCCTGAGTGCATGAGCCAGGAGTAACCCCTGTGCATCTCCGGGTGTGACCCAAAAAGCAAATATATATATATATACAGATATATATGTATATATACATATATATTTTGCTGGAGCAATAGCACAGCGGGTAGGGCGTTCACCTTACAAGCGGCCAACATGGCCGACCCGAGTTCGATTCCTCCGCCCCTCTCGGAGAGCCCGGCAAGCTACCGAGAGTATTCGATATGCCAGACACAGTAACAACTTAAGTCTCCAATGGAGACGTTACTGGGCCCGCTCGAGCAAATCGACGATCAACGGGAGGGCCTTTACCTTTACCTTATATATATATTAAGGTGAAAAATTTCCAACAGAGCTGGACTGATAGTACAGCGAATATGGCACTTGTCTTGCATGTGGCCCATGGGGGTTGAGTCTCCAACATCTAATTTATTGTTTCCGGAGTCTCGCCAGGAGTGATCCCTGAGCACAGAGCCAGAAGTAAGTTCTGAGAATTGCTGGTGTGACCCAGAAGCAAAACAAAAGAAAATTAAAAAAAAAAGACAAATTTCTTACATTAAGAAAAATTTGAGACTATGTATACAGTACAACAGGTCAGGGGTCAGGTGCTTGCCTTGCATGCAACTGAGTGGGCTTACCTGAGCACCACATTATGGTCCCTAGAGTGTTGCCAGGAATGATACTTGAGCATAGATCCAGGAGTAAGGCCAAAACAAAGAACAAGGAGTAAACCCTGAACATCACTGGGTGTGACCCAAATGTGAAACAAACAAAAAAATAATGAGAGAGAAAAAATTGAAACAATATTCTAGTGAATCCTATATAGCCATCACCTACAGTTGTTAACATGTTAACGTTTGCCACATTTACTTTATCTACCTGCATAAGCATATTTCCCCCTGAATCACTTGAGAATATGTTGGAGACATCTGATTATTTTACTCTTTTTTTAAATTTTTTAAAAAACTTTATTTATTTGTTTTGGCTTTTTTGGGGTATACCCAGCAATGCACAGGAGTTACTCCTGGTTCATACACTCAGGAATCACTCCTGGCAGTGCTCGGGGGACTATATGGGATGCTGGGAATCGAACCTGGGTCGGCCGTGTGCAAGGCAAACGCCTGACCCGCTGTGCTATTGCTCCAGCCCCTGATTATTTTACTCTTAATACTTGTAGCATTAAGTAAGGTAAAGGTAAAGGCCCTCCCGTTGATCGTCGATTTGCTCGAGCGGGCCCAGTAACGTCTCCATTGGAGACTTTTGTTGTTACTGTGTCTGGCATATCGAATACTCTCGGTAGCTTGCCGGGCTCTCCGAGAGGGGCGGAGGAATCGAACTTGGGTCGGCCATGTTGGCCGCGTGTAAGGCGAACGCACTACTAGTATTAAGTTTAAATCCCTGGCTTTGTAGAGCTCTTGAGGCTCTACACTGCCAGGGATTATCTGAGGAAATGGGGCATGGGATGGGTGCTTCAGTGTTGCATCCAGCAATGCTCAGGGCACTGTGGTACCAGGGACTGACCCTCAGACAGTTGCATGCAGGACCTTCGCCTTAACTATATCTGGCTCCTAAGATCACTGTCTTACAGAATGTCCTACAGTTGGCTTTTGCTGATGCCTTTCTCATGGAAATAGGAAGCTTTGATTTGGTTTTAAATTGTTAAACATTGCTGGCAAAGTATACTAAGTGACATACATGGCAAGTCACCTACTTGTGATGCAAAGTTTCTCAAGATTAGACAGGCAAGTACCAAATCTTTTCAAGATAAAGGTATATTTTCCCAGTTACCCATGGAGTGACATTATGAGATTTAAGTAAATAATCTGTTTTCCTTAGCTTTCTGCCTTTAAAACCTGCTGAGAGGTGCTGAATTAATAGTATAGAGATCAGGGTGTTTGCCTTGAACATGGCCACTGGGTTTGAGCTCTGGCACACTAGATGGTACCATGAGCCCTTCAGGAATGATTTCTGAGTGCAGAGCCAAGAGTAAACTCTGAGCACCACAGGGAGTAGCCCAGTCCCTTTTATTCCCTTTCTCTCTTCTCTTTTTGAATCCCTGTGATGCTCTT
Source organism: Sorex fumeus (assembly GCF_029834395.1). Classification (NCBI taxonomy): domain Eukaryota; kingdom Metazoa; phylum Chordata; class Mammalia; order Eulipotyphla; family Soricidae; genus Sorex; species Sorex fumeus. The sequence goes on from NW_026606179.1 coordinate 20,272,919, forward strand.
ACTCCTCTTACCACTGATTCATTAAACTTTTCTTCATATGGTGCCCTGAGCACCTCCAGGAGTAATTCCTGAGTGCAGAGCCAGGAATAACCTCTGAGTATCACCAGGTATGACCCAAAACGCTAAAACAAACCACACAAAAACCAACAAAACAAAACCTGCTGATAATCCTTGCTTGAATTATTAGATTGTTGGTTTCAAAATGGCACTTTTCAGATTTCTTACTGCTCTTAGCACCTTGCCCAACTCTTGGCAGATGGCTGAGTATGCTTCAAAAATTACTGTCATTTCTGGGAGATAGTATAGTGAGGGGTTAGCGCATAGGGCTAGCATGTGTCTGACCTGAGTTTATTCCCAGTGCTATATGATCCCCAAGCATTATTAAGTGCAACCCTTGACCCTCAGCACCACTGGGGGTGGCTGGATCCCTGGCACTGCTCTGGGTAGTATCATATCTTTGGTCTTTTCTTGCACAGAGCTACTGACCAGGTTGAGCATGGTCTCGTTCTCTGAGCACTGGTGGGGAGTACACTCACCAAAATGATTTCATCTAATAAGTTATTTAACTTACTAGGATATCCAGTTTGCTTTTCTATTTTCCATATCTACATTTCACTTTTTAATCCTTCTAATGGTTTTTATTCACATTTCATATTTTCTAGGTATTTACATATTTGTTTTATGTTATCATATTCTCATACTATGTGAAATAGTTTCTCTTATCCTTCAGAGATGAATTGCTTTTTAAAGCTACTGTTATTTACTGATGGTTTTTTTCTGTGTAGTCATTCTAAGTTCCTTTGGGCTTTTAGAAAATATCTGTTATAGGGCTGGAGCAGTAGTTCAGTGGGTAGGATGTTTGCTTTGCATGTGGCTGACCCAGGTTCGATTCCCAGCATTTTAAATGGTACCCTGAGCACTGCCAGGAGTAATTCCTGAGTGCAGAGCCAGGAATAACTCCTGAGCATCTCCAGGTGTGACCCAAAAAAGCCAAAAAAATAAAAAAAAGTTATAGGCTTTCCTAAAATACTTGATATTTCCTTACTTCTATTTAGAGTATTCTAAGAAACAGGTTTAACATTTTTTTCCTTCTTTTTTTGGGGGGGGGATTGGGTCACACTTGGCTATGCTTTGGGCTTACCCCCAGCTTTGAAGCCAGGAATTACTCCTGGCGGTTCTCAGGGGACTATATGGGATGCTAGGGATTGATTCCAGGTTGACCATGTGCAAGACAAGCAATTTACCATTATATTCTCTCGAGCCCTTTATCTAACAAAAAGCAGAGTTTCCAAGGACAAGGAGAACGCATATGATCCACTTGTCTAAACTGAAAGTGTAGAGAAATTGCTAGAGAACTTTTGGTTTTATTTTACTTTGAAAGCTATGATTTTCCATATATTTTAAAAATAGAATTTTGAGTTTATAGCTTAGCTTAACATCTCCACATGTATGTAATATTCACCTCACCCACCACCAGATTGCCAGGGTGACAGGCCTATCACTACCTATACCCTTAAACACCCTTATATGCCTCTTATAACCTCCATAGTTTTCACAGTCTAGAAGTTAGATATTTTTTGGTCAATGTATTTCCTTTAGTTATTCATATCCCAAAAATGAGTGAAACAATCTGATATATGTTTCTCATTTCCTTATTTATTTTGCTGGAGTTTGATCCAAAGAGCACAGTTTCATCTTTATTAATGGCAGAGTAGAATTCTGCTCATTCTGTTCTTCTTTATCCATCTTTCAGTGGGTATTTAGTGTTTACATGTTTTGGCTATTGTGAATAAATATGAACATAGAAATGCAGTTTTCTCATACAGTTAGTGCATTCATGCCCCTTGAGTAAATTGCTGGATCGTATAGCATTTCTATTTCAGATTTTTAAAAGGATCTCCATTACTGTTTATCATAGGCATCTACTTATTTGTTTGTTTATTTATGTATTTGTCACACCTGACTTTACTCAGGACTTATTCCTGTCTCTACACTCACTGGGCCATATATGATGCTTGGGGATCAAACCTAGGCTGACTGCATGCAAAGCAAGTGCCCTACTCGCTCTATTATCCCTCTGGCCCTCATAGGTACCAATTTACATTCCCACCCAGAGTTTAGCAGAATATCCTTTTCTCCACATGGTTTTCAATATTTGTTGCTTCTAATCTTTTAATACAGGGTATTCTCATCCGAGTGGCAAAACTACTAAAGCATGTACTCTGCGATTTTCCTGAGACCATAAAGACTGTAATGTAAATATTACAGTCCCTCCCTCCATTCCTTCTTGTGATAAAAACTGAACTCAGGGCTCATATATGCAAATTATGCACTCTACCACCGAGTTCATAACCCTTTAAGAGGAGAATTCAGCTAAAATACTTTACTCTTTGGAATTTGCTCAAGAATTCTAATTGATGTCTTTAGATAAGGTTCTTTAGTGGTCTGTCATAGCATATGTCTTACAAAATAACCAATGTTGTTCCTTTAAATGAATGCATTACATTACAGAATACAATAAATACAATAAATAAGTACAATACATTACAGAATTAGTAATTAGAGCCGGGGTTCAGAAAAACTCATCTACCTTTACCCATGTGTTCTGTCATTAGTATTATATTACCTCCTATCTTCACTCCTGACTTTAAAATTATTTTCTCAATTGCTCTCTAGTCTTTACTCAGTGTTTAATCTCATTACCATCTTATGTAATCATTTCTCTTTGGCAAATGACCGCTAAAGAATTCTCTTTGTTTTTCATTCCAGATTTTTTTAGTAGTTAATCTTTTATCGATTGACTGCTACATTACTCTTTTCCTAAATACCTCCATTATTGAACAGTTGACTTCAATTTTTACCATCTTTATCTGTTCCCCAGTTATATAAGAACTGTATAAATCACTCACTTATTATGTTCTAATTAAATCTTTCATATTATGAATAATAGCTCCACTTCTTCACGAACATTAAAAAAAGTGAATATTTGCTTTTATATTTTCTTTCAGACAATGAATCCAGGTTAAGCCCAAGAAATTATTTCTGAAAAAGGATTTATATGGAATAGAATCATCCTCATGAGAGATATGGAAAGAATTATAAAAAACAGCATTGAATGTTCAAGTTTCAGAGGTGACTGGGAATATAAAAGCCAGTTTGAGAGAAAGCAGAAAACTCAGGAAGGACATTTCAGTCAAATGATATTTACTCCTAAAGACATGCCCACTTTCAATATCCAGCATCAGAGAATTCATGCTAATGAGAAACTCCTTGAGTGTAAGGAATGTGGGAAGGATTTTAGTTTTGTATCAGTACTTATTCGACATCAGCGAATTCATACTGGTGAGAAACCTTATGAGTGTAAAGAATGTGGCAAGGCCTTTGGTAGTGGTGCGAACCTTGCTTACCATCAAAGAATTCATACTGGTGAGAAACCTTATGAATGTCATGAATGTGGGAAAGCCTTTGGTAGTGGTTCAAATCTTACCCACCATCAAAGAATTCATACTGGTGAGAAGCCTTATGAATGTAAGGAATGTGGGAAAGCATTTAGTTTTGGGTCAGGCCTTATTCGTCATCAGATAATTCACAGTGGTGAAAAGCCTTATGAGTGTAAGGAATGTGGGAAGTCTTTTAGTTTTGAATCTGCCCTTACTAGGCATCACAGAATTCATACAGGTGAAAAACCTTATGAATGTAAGGATTGTGGGAAAACTTTTGGCAGTGGTTCCAACCTTACTCAACATCAGCGAATTCATACTGGTGAGAAACCGTATGAATGTAAAGCATGTGGAATGGCCTTTAGTAGTGGTTCTGCCCTTACTCGACATCAGAGAATTCACACTGGTGAGAAGCCCTATGTGTGTAATGAATGTGGAAAGGCTTTTAGTTTTGGATCAGCCCTTACTCGACATCAACGAATTCACACTGGTGAGAAACCTTATGTATGTAAGGAATGTGGAAAGGCTTTTAATAGTGGCTCAGATCTCACTCAGCATCAAAGAATTCACACTGGTGAGAAACCCTATGAATGTAAGGAATGTGAAAAAGCCTTTAGAAGTGGTTCAAAACTTATACAGCATCAAAGAACGCATACTGGTGAGAAACCCTATGAGTGTAAGGAATGTGGGAAGGCCTTTAGTAGTGCTTCAGACCTTTCTCAACATCAAAGAATTCATACTGGTGAGAAACCCTATGAATGCAAGGAATGTGGAAAGGCATTTGGTAGTGGCTCAAAACTTATTCAACACCAGCTAATTCACACTGGTGAAAAGCCCTATGATTGTAAAGAATGTGGAAAGTCCTTTAATAGTGGCTCAGCTCTCAATCGACACCAGAGAATACATACACGTGAAAAAGGCTTTAATTATAAGGAATGTGGTAATATATTTGGGAAGGGATCAGAATTGCAACAATATAAGAAAAATCACATCAGAATCTCTGAATTGGAAACTCTAGATTGGGATGATGGAAATGAAGAACTTCAACATAGGAAAATTCATACTAGTTAGAGCCTACAAATGTAATTAAGGTATAAATAGTATACTTTGCCACCTCATTATTTACAGACTATATAAGGGAAAACTCTCAAAAAACTAAATATTTGTACATCTTTATCAACATTCCTTTGTTCTTTTGGAAAATTATTACTGTGAACATAAAAATTAAAAACCTTTGGGACTGGCGAGATAGTACAGTGGGTAAGATGCTTGCCTTGGGAGGTGGCATGTTGTACAGCGACAGCAAGCAGGAAGGTCCTTGTTTAGCCACAGGTGTCCAAACAGACGCCTAGGCGAAAGGGGACCCTGGTGGGTCTAGAAGATTGCCGGAAGTAGGATTCATAACTATGCCTCGGAATCTGTGCCAATGTAGGACCTCTCCCCTGACATGTACGCCATCAGTGTGGGGCATGTCTTCAGGGTGACAGCTGCTCAGTGGCTGCCAGTTAATTTCCCCTTTCATAGTGCATTGGGCCATATTTTAGTTTCCTGTACTGGTCTTAGAAGGGCAGCCTGGCTACCCCAACAACATTAGGTCAATAGTCTACTAGCCTACTCCAATCAAAATACCCCTAAAACTCAGCAAGATAACAGTGTGCACAAGAATTTCTGCAAACCCAATCTAAAAAAATATGTCACCCAAATCAGCACTAGAGGCCCTACATAAGCCACACAAAAGCACCAAAGAGTAAGGTAATATCCTTGAAAGGGAAAGAGGAGATCAGTATTGACTAAGATTGTCCAGAGCCCCCCCGCAGCAGTGAAAGGGGGGACACTGATAGTGAACTGGGGTAATCCACCTCCATACTACTGCAGCATCATGGGGAAACAGCACATTTTCCCACCATGAGGTATGGATGAAGAAAAGAGCCCTAAAACCCCAACAGGGAATACTGACATACATAATCTCTCTGATAAAGAATTTAGAGATGAAATGGTGAGGATGTTTAATGAGCTCAAAGAAAACAGTGGAATGGATAGCCAATACATTACAGTAGAATATAAAAGAAACAGTGGAGCGGTCTACAGGAATAAATAAGAGCAGAAATAAGAAAACTACAAACAAAAGTATCACTAATAAAAAATTCAGTAGATGAAATTAATAATTCAGTGGATGCCCTCAACAGTAGAATGACAATAGCTGAAGAAAGAATCAGTAAGTTTGAAGATGAGCTGCAGAAAGCACACAGGCAACAATGGAAGATGGAAAAAAGACAAAATAGTACAAGGGTGAGGAAGAAATGTATGTGATGAATTCAAAATGAACAACATAAGAATCATTGGGGTACCAGAAGAATAGGGAAGCAACCCCAATCAGGTAGTAATAGTTAAAGACATCATTGCTGAGAAGTTCCCTGAGCTGGAGAATGCAAGCATCCAGATTAAGAAGTCCAGTGAGTACCAGCTTCAAGACATATCCTAATCAGAATGATCAATACCATAGGTAGAGACACAGTACTGTGAGCAGCAAGGTCAAAGACAGAAATCATGCTAAGGAGGATCCCTTAGATTTACAGGAGACTTCTCAGATAAAACCATCTGGGCGTGAAGACAGTGGTGGGATATAGTGGGAAAAATGAATGCCTCACCAAGAATACTTTGTCCAGCAACACTCGCTCAGACTTGAGGGAATGATACAGTACTTTGCAGATAAACAACAGCTCAGGAATTTCATAGACTCAAAACCAACCTTAAAAAAAGGACTGAGGGGGCTACTCTAAGACAAGACAAACCACACAAAGCAAACTTTTAGAGAAAGATGGCACTAAATCCCATATGGACAATAATGTCTTTCAATGTTGATAATCTAAACATGCCAATAAAGAGGCACTGGCAAAATGGATTAAAAAACTGAATCAAACATTCTGATACCTATAAGAAAGAAACATATCTGAATAGTCAGAGCAAACACACTCAAAGTCAAAGGATGCAAACCAATGGGGTCAGCAGAATATTGAAAACAATTGCTAGTAAAACTTCAAGAAGGACATTGATAGCAACACAATAATAGTTGGAGATTTCAGCATCGCCTTATCACCTCTTGATAGATCAACAAGATTAAGACTCAGCAAGGAAGTTCTGGCCCTGAAGGAAGAAATGGGAGAGGGCTAGTAGATATAGGACTTTTCATCCCCCAAGTTCTGGATACACTTTATTCTCCAGTACACATGGAACATTTTCCAAGAGAGACCATATGCTGGGCCACAAAACATACCTCAATAAAATCAGGAAGATAAGCATTGTATCAGCTATATTTTCAGACCATGATGTGCTGAAAATATAAGTTAATTGCAGAAATAGAGAATCAAATCAAACATGTGGAAATTAAACAGATAATTGCTGAATAACCAGTGGGTTAGAAAGGAAATCAAAGAAAAAAAATCAAGATTCCTGGAAACAAATGAGAATGAATACACAAGCTACTAGAACTTGTGGGCCACAGGTAAAGCAGTATTAAAAGGAAAGTTCTGTAAGCATTTTATCAGGAAGGAAGAAAGGGTTTCACATAAATAGCTTGACTTCACAGCTTAAGATCGTAGAAAATGACTAACAAAAGGACCCAAACCAGGCAAGAGGAAATAAATAATAAAACTTAGAGGAGAAATCAACAAGCTAGAATTAAAAAAAAATCCCAAAGATCAATGAAACCAAGAGCTGTTTCTCTGAAAAAATAAACAAGATCAATAAACCACTAGCAAGACTCAGAGAAAAAAACCCTAATAAACCGAATCAGAAATGAAAAGTGGGACATCACAACAGAAAACACAGAAATTCAAAAGATCATCAGAGATTACTTTGAGAAGCTGTACACTATGAAACAAGACAACTTAGAAGAAATGAATAAATTTCTGTATTCCTATAACCTCCCAAGGCTGAGCCAAGAATATTTGGAATACTTCAATAGACCTATCACAAGAAAAGTGAAATGGTAATCAGAAGTCTTCCCAAAAGCAGAAGCCCAGATCCAGAAGGATTTACTAGTGAATTCTTCCAAACCTTTAAGAAGAACCTATTGCCAACCCTTTTCAAGCATTTCCAGGAAAATGAAGAAATAGAAACACCTCCAAACAGTTTCTATGACACGCACATCCCATATCAAAGTCAGACAGAGACACCATGAAAAAACAAAACTATAGGACAATATCCCCGATGAATACAGATACAAAGATTCTCAACAAAATACTAGCAAATAGAGTCCAGTGACAACTCATCAAAAAGATCACACACCATGATCAAGTAGGATTCATCATAGAAAAGGGAGCAGGATGACAATGATAGCTGGAAATGATCATGCTGGACAAGTACTGAGTGTTAAAAGTAGGTAAAGGGATATACCGGATAACCTTTCACTATCTGTACTGAAAACCACAATGCCCTGAAAGAAAGAGAAAATGAAGGAGAAGAAAAATGCCTGCCATAGAGAAGGGAGGTAATGGAAGGGAAACTGGGGACACTGGTACTGGGAAATATACACTGACTGGAGGGATGGGTGTTGGAACACTGTATGACCGAAACCAAATTATGAACAGCTTGGTAAAGATCTATCTCACAGTGACTCAATAGTTAAATCTTGAAAAGAAAAAGAGTTAGATGCTTTAAAAAAGATGTTTATTTTATGTGGCTTATTCAGGTTCAAACTAACTGTCCCTGAAGCACTACTAGAATGATTCCTGAGTGTAGAGCTAGGAGTAATCCCTGAGCATTGCCAGGTATGACGTCAAAAACAATTGAAAACCTTTTCATATAATTTTTGCCCTTGAGCATCAAAAATTCACTTGGGGTCCTAACCCTGTTAATTTTTTATGTTTTCAGTTTACCTGAATTATACAGAATAACTGATTTGTGTCAAAATTATTTAGACTAAATTTGCCCTTTCCCACTCTCCCATTCTCCTAACATTTATTGAATATTTTTTATATTTTTGCCTGTTTTGTGGTAAATTATATTTTTATACAATATAAAGCTTGGAATGTTTTTTTTAATTTGCTTATGTTAATTTCTCTGTCTTACTCTGTTGTTACTGTTAAGTAATGTTACTTTTAAATATGTAATGTCTTGTGAATCTGTACCTTTGTTCTGGTAGATTTTCTATTTTGTAATGTTTGTGTTTTTGGAAAATAACTGCCCTCTATAAAAATGTAGATATGGACCAAAAACAAGATAGTTATCTGAATTGTTAGCAATCACTGTCAAACTGTGAGAACAAGCCATTTAAGATCATATACATTAGTTGGAGTGAGATTATGCTACTCTATAGTCAGCTTTAATATTCTTTGTAAATACTTTGTTACTCTTTTATTAAACATAGAAAAATTTGATATTATAAGGAGTGACTTTGAAGGTTTCCTTTTTCCTGTGTGATTGATTTGTCATTCATTTCAGAGATAATATCTCAGGATTTCTTTTGCTTGCAAAAGACTTGTACACTATAGATAAAGCTGGGCTTGCCTTTGACCAGTATCCTTGATCTCAAACATTAAACAATGAGTCTCTCAGTTCCATTAATATACACATATAAAACATATATAGTAAAATAGGCATAGTTTGCCATGCCCCTGGCCTGACTCCACTGTCTGAGGATGGACCTGTGGTATGTGGTTTTGTGACTGAAATCTCCAGACTTTCTCGGGGTTGGGATGGGCTACCTGCTCCCACCTCCCTGTTCATCTGGAATCTTTGGCAGTCACATCCATACTCCAAAACTGCTTCTCAGTTAAAAAGCTACTCCAGTGCTTGCTTTGACAGCACATATACTAAAATTGGAACGATACAGAGAAGATTAGCATGTACCCTGCGCAAGGAAGACATGCAAGTTCGTGAAGCGTTCCATAATTTTAAGATGAAGTCATGAAATTTACATACAAGTGGTACTAAATGGAAAGTATCATGTTAAGTGAAATGAGTCAGAAAGAGAGAGATAGACATAGAAAGATTGCATTCATCTGGGGAACAAAGTAACAAAATAGGAGACTAACACCCAAGAGTGGCCGAGATTCATAACAGGAGATTTGCTCCATGGCTTGGAGGCCAGCCACACATGCTAGGAGAAAAGGAAGCTCAGATAAGAGAAGGGAGCACCAAATAAAGGGTGTTGGAAGGATCCTCCCAGGATGGGAGAAACATGCTGAAAGTAAGACTATAGACCAAACATGATTGCCACTCAATGCCTCTTTTGCAAACCACAACACCCAGAAGGGGAGAGAGAACAAAAGGGAATGCCCTGCCACAGAGGCAAGGTGGAATGGGGGAGATGGGAAGTGGGAGGGATACTGGGAGCCGTGGTGGTGGAAAATGTGCACTGGTGGAGGGATGGGTATTTGATCATTTTATAATTAAAACCCAAGCAAAAAAGTTTGTAAGTCTACAACTGTACCTCATGGTGTTTCACTAATAAAAATTAAATAATGAAAAAAAGCTACTCCAGCCTTACTATCCCTATAAAAATACTGAATGCCCCCTACACAATTACCTTATAGTACCTGTATTGCAAACCATAGTGTGCAAAAGGAAAAGGGGAGAGAGAGAGAATAAAAAGGAAAGTGTCTCCCATAGAGGGAGGCTGTGGGTGGGAGGTGAAGTGTTAAAGGATTGTGGTAGGGAACCGGGACTTTGGTGGAAATGTACACTGTTGGAGGGATGGGTGCTGAATAATTTATGACTGAAATCCAATTATGAACAGCTCTGTAATGGTCTATTTCATATATACTCAGAATTTTTTTTAAAAAAGTAATGAGTTCGTGCTTGAGCTGGAGCGATAGCACAGCAGGTAGAGCGTTTGCCTTACAAGTGGCCAACATGGCCAACCCAAGTTTGATTCCTCCACCTCTCTTGGAGAGCCCGACAAGCTACTGAGAGTATCTCGCCTGCATGGTAAAGCCTGGCAAGCTCCCCGTGGTGTATTTGACATGCCAAACACAGTAACGTCACAATGGAGACGTTACTGGGCCCGCTCAAGCAAACCGATGAAAAACGGGAGGACAGTGACAGTGACAGTGAGTTCATGCCTGCTTCAGTCCGTAGCGGTAGGGCAATTGCCTTGCATGCAACCGACCCAGGTTTGATTTCTCCATCCCTCTTGGAGAGACCGGCAAGCTACTGAGAGTATCCTGCCCATATGGCTGAGCCTGGCAAATTCCCCGTGGCATATTTGATATGCCAAAAACAGTAACACCAAGTCTCACAATGGAGACTTTACTGGTGCCCGCTTGAGCAAATCCATGAACAACAGGAGGACAGTGCTACAGTGCTACTCCTACATTAAAAAAAATGACAGGCATAGTGTCATTCAGAACAGTGTTTCTCAACATTTTTCTCACCATGGCTTAATTCCAACCTTGTTTCCTACCTTTACCTCCCATACCAGTCTTACTAGTTGGCCCCCTAATATGGTGCCCAGAGCCCTATTATTGTATACTTTTTTTTTGTCATTCCTGGTTATGCTCAGGGCTTACTCCTGGCTCTGCACTCAAGAATCACTGGGCAGGTTTGGGGTTCCATATAGTATGTCAAGAAAAAAAACACAGATAGGCTGTGCTGTATGCAAGGCAAATGCCCTACCTGTTGTACTATCTCTCTGTCCCCAGTACAGTTAGGTAATTCCTTGTAAGGATAACAAAAAAAAAAATGCTAGCCCTGCCTCCTGAAAGAGCCCAGTGTTGTGGTGAACTAGCCAAAAATCAACTCCTTCACAGGGAAAGAGTGGTAAGTGCCCAGTTCCAGCAGATATGCAAGATGCAGGAGAGACTGAGGTAGGTCTTTGGTGATTTTGTCTTGGAGACCAAGAAAGAGGGAAGGAAATTTGACTCCAGTTGACTTGATTTACTTGTGCCAAGTATTTAGGAGTAGCTGTGGGCAAAGGGGGGGCAGTTGGTGGATGTGACCCCTGCCTACTGGAAGATGGAGGATCTGGGTGGAGGATGCTCAGCCCCAATCCCAGCAGGCTTGGAGATCTCAGCCCCGGGACCCGTATGCCTGTGTTCCTCTGCCGGTTTCTTCATGCATGTGGAGAGTGGTCTCAGCATGGCTGTGGCTGGTTCTGGAGGTCTTCGGCTGCTGAGGCTCTGCTTGGGGCGGAGAGGGAAACTCAACCCGCCCCCCTCCAAGGGGCCCCAGCGAGGACAGCCAGGCGCAGGGTAATCCCATCAACGGCCAAGACCCAGCGACTATAAAACCCAGCTCCCAGAAGAGAACAGCGCAGAGTCCCCTGCCCCCGTGCCTTGCTGTTTTCAGATATATATTATATATATATATATATTTCAGATATATAAAACAAAGCTTACATCACCCAAACTTTAACAACAAGTTAGTGATATCCTATAGAATGTCTTAATGGTCCCTGCCAAAAGAGAACACTCTTCACACTGTTTCCTATATGAACACTTTTTTGTAAGCATGTTCAGCAGTTCTTAATAACAGACAATACAAAATATATTCTTTCATTTGTGTTTTGGGACAGGGATTGAGGTTTGGGATGGGAACATCCCAAATTTGGTGGTGGGAAGGTGTAATGGTGGTGAGATTGGTGTGGGATTGGTGGTGGAAGTATTAGATGTAATCAAATATTGTGAACTAACATGAAATAAAAAAAGAAAACCCTCAAACCATCAATTTTTATAAAACATAGGAAAATATTCTTTGGCTTAATATTAAAGTTCTTAATTATCTCAAATCATAAGTTTTTTTTTTAACACCAGATACTTTAACAATTTCACAATTCAAACATGCTTTTAGACACAAAAAGAGGCCATTGGTACAAAATTTTAAATAGCATAAGAAAACATCTGAATGGTCAATGTTTATGAAAGCATAAGAAGACTTATTTCTGATGACCACCTACCCAATTATTTATTAATTTTTAAATTTTTGCTTTTTGGGTCACACTTGGCAATGCTCAGGGGTTAATTCTTCACTCAGGAATTACTCCTGATGGTGCTCAGGGGACCATATGGGACACTGAGAATTGGACCCTAGTTGGCCGTGTGCAAGGAAGCACCCTACCCGCTGTACTATCTCTCCAACCCTCTACCCCGTTATTGAACTAAAAGGTATAGAAGCCATCAAGACAAACCCCATCTCTGCACTGTTTTGCAACACTCCTGTTTTAAACCAGGCAAAGGGGTCTCAACCAGTTCTTGCCAGACCAGGATGTAAGGGGACTGGTCTGGATGTCCTCCCAGTCCTGTGTGTAATCACACAAGAAAGGACGGGCAACAGGGCGGCAGCGGCCTATCTCTCCCGCTGCCCGCATTCGGTAGTCTCAGGCCGTTTCCCCACTCCACGGAGGTCAATGGCGATGGTCAGGCGAAGGAAGGAAATGAGGGCTAAGGTGGTTGGTCTTAGCAGCAGTTTATTACATGGAAGAAGTATATGTCATAGAGGCCCCAGGATCTCTCAAGCACGTGCACCTTTGTTCTCTCAGCTTCTGTCCTCAACCCCATCTTCCCAGGTTCTCTAACGCATGTGGCCCCCCAGAGAGCCCTGAAATCTCCCTTATATAGATCATAGTACCTCTAAAGGGCGCAATATAATGATGCCATCAAAAGGAGTTACAGAAAGAACATTGAGGCAGCAATCCATACATTGTTTCTTTACATCCACCATCCACTGGCCAGTAATCTTGGCCTCACGTTTTTACAAGCTACAAGCACTTGGATTAGCACATCAAAGACCAGTCTGCTAGAGCTTGAAGTCTACATCTCAAAGATCAGCCTGCCTGGAGCCAGGCATCTACATCCCCAGGATCAGGCCTGGCTTAGCACCTGAGATCTGCTTACCTAAGACCAGCTAGGTTCCTGTGAGATAAGGGAAACTGCCTCAATATACTGAAATCATTTACTGAAGCAGTTTGAAGGGGAGAAAAGTTCAGTCTCATCCAAGCTTGTCAGGACACCCAGGAAAACTTCTAGGACAGATTCTCATTTAGCAGATCAACCCACCCTAGAACAGATTTCCCTGGATGTGTTTCTCCTCTCCTTGTCTGACTAACATATAAGCATACATAATATAAATCATTTTGTACGGACACAGTAAGAAATACTTTAAGCTTATAGAATTGCTCTCCCAGGGCCATCTCAATCTCAGACTGCAGTGCTCAGGCCAGATATCTTTCCTATTCCTAGCAGCAGGGTCCTAGTCTCGTTGTTACTTTTGGATCGTGACAGCATTTGCCTATGATCAAACTCTTAACCTATAGTTAAGAATCGTGGCACCTTGGCCTGGCCCATCATGATGCCAGGGTAGCACATAATTTACCAGCTTGCCCTGGTTCCATCCAGTCCACGTCGGGACCCTGCCCTTGGGGTGCTAGGAAGTGAGGGCAACTGAGGCTTAAATTGAGAAAGCAGATGCCCGGGAGTGAATAATATTCAAAGCCAATTAAGTCCTAAGTTATAAAGCATAATATTGTCTTCCTTTTATCTATACAAAAAGGATATTGCATTAAACTGCTCAAAAGACACAAGGAGAGAAGAAAGGCAATATTAACTTACAGTACAGCTTCTGTGTCTAAGAAGGATGAGACCTTACAAATTGGTTGGGGAAGAGAGCACAAAGAAGTAGTTACAGACAAACAAAGTAATGGGAGTGACTCGGGAGCACTGTAATGGTTGCAACCTGATAAACCTAAGCTCCTTGTACTCCAACAGTCCTGGAAAGAAAAATTTATCTTTAACTTTTCAGAATGGTCCCCAGATCAAAAGTACTTTCCACTAGCCAGCTAATGTTGAAGGCTAGCCATTCTGCAGAACAAAGAGAGTTTACCTGTGAGGTAAGGTCGGGGCTGTAACAGGCTTCACTTTAGGGCTGAAACAGGCAATAGGTCTAAGTTTCTGTTTCCCCTTCCCACTCCCCAAAGAATTCCCTGAGACTGTCCCTGGCTGAAGCTGGAAATCCCCTAGGTGTTTAGCCATTCTTACGATAAGTAGAATATCTCTGGGCACAGCTGGTGGGCATGACCAATTAGCTCACAGACTTCTGACTTCTTCACCGTAATTCTTGGGAAAACTGTGCCAACTTTGTGTATGTAACCATATGCTATATAATGTTTCCTGAAATTTGGGTAGAGGTTCTCGTTGAGAGTCTTCTGCATCGAGACTTGGACACTAGCTCAAGCTAGCAATAAAGAGTGCCTTGCATTTGCATCCTCACATTTGGTCTGATCAATCGTCGATTTGCTCGAGCGGGCCCAGTAACGTCTCCATTGGAGACTTTGTTGTTACTGTGTCTGGCATATCGAATACTCTCGGTAGCTTGCCGGGCTCTCCGAGAGGGGCGGAGGAATCGAACTCGGGTCGGCCATGTTGGCTGCTTGTAAGGCGAACGCCCTACCCGCTGTGCTATCGTGATCAATATGCAAGCAAAACTCCCTTCACAGGACATAATAATGTTGTACCCGGGCTTTCGGGTCTTGGCATGAACAGACACAGATTAAGAGAGACAGCAATGTAAGTGCAAAGGCATTTTATTCCAGTTAATTGGGGTCAACTATCTCATCCACAAGTGTCTCTTGATAGCAACCCTGACTCACAAATGCCAGCAGTTTCTATAGGTCTTGGTTACATAAGCAGCACATGCCTTGGTTTCTCCTGGAAATGCTTTTTTATATTCTAGATAAGGAAATTGTGACAGTTAAAAGGGCACAGGGCTTCTTTTGATTGGACAGGGCCATCTAACAACTGAAGGGGCATTTTGGGGGCTTTTCTGAGAACTGAGGCCCTGTCTGGGTAAACATCCTCCTTCTGCTGCTGAGAAGTAGAAACTTGGTCCCCGGGAAAAAGAAACTTAGGCCTAGCTAGTTTTGCAACCTGACAGGAGCCTGTGTTGGAGTTTCTTCTGTCCCACAACAGAACTAGAGTTGGGGTTCTTGTCAAGACTTCACTGCATTGGATGAGGCTTGGACCCTAGCTTGAACTATAAATAAAGGTTCCTTTGCTTTTTGCATTCTCACTTGTGGAACTGGTCTCTCTGCGAAAGGGAAACCCAGAACCCAGGTACAACACAAGTCCCCACCAACGCAGTGGCCTTAGGACAAGGACCCCGACTCTAGATTTTCCAGACATTATACAGCATAAAGTTACATAAGAAGTGCATATTTTGTGCTGTTGTACAAGTTGCTGAGCCAGCGCCTAGTGACAGGTGGGCCCACCTGTGAAGCTTATGGGCTTTTCAGGCTGCCTCTGGGTGGTCTGTAGATCTCTATCTCATTTTGGAGAAATGGAAACTGTCTGTTCCTGGAACCCGAAACTGAGCCTGGTTTAAATTTTTATTTATTCTCAATCTGTCATGGAGTTCTCTGTGGCTTGAACAAAAGACCTGTCTTCTCACCTTTCCACCTGGGTGCTCTGAAACCAAAGCCTGTGATGCCGCATCTCTCCTGAATGTTGCGATCCTGAGACACTTAAGGGTTGCCCTCCTGGGCCAAAGCTAAATTGGTGGGCCTTGCAGCCACTGGGAGGTGCCCTTTGCCCCAAATACTCAAAGCCTGAGTTTCCCTGTGTCTGGAAACCTGAGTCCATGATAGAAAAGGCCTGTTGGGTGTGACCACGCACAAAACAGAACTGAACTTGGGTGCTCAAAACACATTTACAAGACTACACCATGCTCTGAAAACTTCCAAAGAGTTGGGGAAGCACCCTCTTTCTAGTAACCTGTGTTATACTCGGGTTTGAAATTTCTTGTTCACAGAGAGACCAGTTCCACAAGTGAGAATGCAAAAGCAAAGGAGCCTTTATTCTAGTTTGAGCTAGGGTCCAAGCCTCATCCAATGCAGTGAAGTCTTGACAAGGACCCTGACTCTAGTTCCAGGAAACATTATATCTTGAGGCTGAAGTGGAGCCATGACAGACTCTACTTTGAGATCGAAACTCAGCAGGCCTAAGTTCCAGTTTCCCCTATCAGGAAGTCCTGACTTCTCAGAAAACAGTATCATCCTGGGCAGATAAACCAACCACTGGCAACAGCCTATCAGGGTAGGGGGGATGGGCAGTGGCACCCAGCCAAGTAAAGAGGGCCTAGGGAGTGGAGTCGCAGCACCAGATAGGGATCATGAATTGGAAACATAATGTTGGTCCCTAACAATAAAGGAGACTTACATTTGCATCCTCTCGTCTGGTCTGGTCAAATGTGCGAGTGAAACTCCATTCCGGGGACATAACAATATAGCACATGGTTACACAAGAAAAGTTGGCACAGTTGTTGATTACAGTTGGAGGTTTTCCCTATGAATTTTTATGAAGTGTTATGTCCCTGGAAGGGAGTTTTGCTCACGCATTGACTAGAACAGATGTGAGGATGCAAATACAAGGCACTCTTTATTGCTAGCTCGAGCTAGGGTCCGAGTCTCATCCAATGCAGTGGAGTCTTGACAAGGACCCCAACTCCAAATTATGAACAGTTTATATAGGGTTTGGTTACATAACAGCATTTTTTCCCCTAGAAACAAGCAGTATGCTTCCAATTCTGGTCCCTATTGGTCCTGTTACTCCACTCCCTAGACTCTCTCTACTTGGCTGGGTGTCACTGCCCATGCCCCTTATTCTAAGAGGCTGTTGCCATGGGGCGGTTTATCTGCTTTCTGAGAAGTCCGGACTTTCTGATGGGGGAAACCAAGACTTAGTCCTGCTGAGTTTCGGTCTTAAAGCCTGTCATGGCTCCAGTACAGCCTCACAGAAGCAGTCACATGTCTGTAAGATAATTGGTCATGACCACCTACTGTACCCAGAGATAACCTACTTATCATAGGACTGGCTAGAGGTGTCTAGGGGATTTCCAGCTTCAGCCAAGGACAGTTTCAGGGAATTCTTTGGTTGGGGGGGGGGGGAGAACAGAAACTTAGGCCTGCTTGTTTTACTTAAGTGCAGCCTGTCACGGCACATGTGAAGTTCTTTCTCGGCCTCACACTTGTAGATGCATGAATCTCATCAGGAAGTCCCTGCTTCTGCTTCTCTTGACCTGGTTTGGACTTGATGCTAGTAGTCACCACCTGGGAGAGAGCTCAAGAGCTACATCCTGGGGCGGGGCCAGTCGAACTTCCAGCTTAGAAACCTGAAAGCTGCATGTTCCTTCCACTCCTAGAAGCCATTTCTCTAGCGTGGTTCAGAAACTATCCTGGGTCTGGAAGTCACCACTAACCCGTAGCTAAAAGCATAATCTTTTTATTTAACTTGACCAGCCATCATAGTACAAAAACCTGTCTGTGGTGTGGTGGGCCTACAGCTACCATCTAGCTTAGACCTGAAGTTCCACGCTCTTATGTTCTTTAGTGAGAAATGAGTTCAGCCAAGTCAGGAGACCTATGTGACTAACAGTGAACTGACCCCTGTACCTGGGGTCTCCATTAGAAGCCATTCTGCCAAAACCCTGTAAACTGCCGATATCCTCACCCTTGGTAACCATATCCTCAGTGGGGCCAGGGGCCACCTTGTCAACATCTGAATTCCCAGATAAGGCATGGCCAGAAACTGCTAACCAGCTACTAGAAAGACAACCCACCTTTAAAGTTAACTTTTGTCAGAACAGGATCATATCAGTGCCTTTTGTTCAAATATAGATCCCATATTTCTAATTTTTCTCACAGACTGGAGCACATCCCTTGAAGAGATGAAACCTGAATTAATCAATTAACCAAATCTTTGTCAAAGACCAACAAACCTTTGCACACACTTACATCATCATCCTTCAATTTCTTTCCAAGGACATAACCTGAAGTTACTATCTTTTGTAGGAAAACGCATCCTAGTCTTAATTTTCATTAGAAAACACAGAGGTAAGTTCCCAAACATTTTTCATGTTGCAAGTAATTTCAATTATCCAAATGGCTGCATCCTTTGCCTGAAGGTAGGGAAATTTTGAAAGGCCTAGAAACAAAGTAGCAAAACTTCTTGCCCAGGACAAAATGCACCAAAACATCTCTAAAACTTCCTTCTTCAGACTTAAAACCTCACAGATGTTATTTCCCCAGGCTAATGGCTTGACTACTAACAAAATCCTTTGTTATATGAGTCAGATACATTTTCTTCCAATCCAGGGATAGAGCAAAACTGAGCAGCAGAGTTACGAAAAATGTCCATAGAGCAAACCTTTTTCCTGATCTTTCTGACTCGATCTTAAGAGGCTTTTCCAATGGAGGGTAAGTTTGGGTTGATCTATGAAATTTCCCTGCTTGAGAAAGTTGAACATGCCTGGAACACAGGGACTGAGTACCATCTGCTTCTTCAATTCTCCATCTAGGGATCTGCACTCTGCCCTACCCACTGGTCTCAAGTTCAAGTTTTGCATGAGTAAAATGTGCTTCTATTGTCTTTGGCCTCCTCAAGTTTTTCATATGCTTATGATATGTTTCCCCCCCCCCCCCCCCCATTTCCAAGCTCTCTAGAGGTCCTAACCTTCCACTGACTGGAGGAGCATTTATGTTGCTGGTTCCATCCCTTTCCCTGGTTGCAAACTGAAATTAACTAGCTACAAAGTGCAAGTTCTCTCTCCTTCCTCTAGCTATTGAGAGGGTAAGGAAAACAATTACCTTTAAGTCCTTGCTTATTCCTGCCCCGCTTTCTCAGGTTCTACATCCTGCTGATGGTTTCTTTACAACTCCACTTGATTTCCCTACATTAGGCGCCAACTAAAAGTGAATGTGTATTTTTCCTGTGCTGGTGGGTTCTTGAGAATTATATTCAAGATCTGCATACAAAATTCAAAGATTGAAAGCAAGTTTATTGTACAAAGAAGACGTACAGGCCCCTCCTCCCCAGTCATCTAGGCCTCTCCTTCTCCCGTGAACCGTGACCGGTCCTGTCCCTGATGTTGCCTGGTCCTGTGAACGACTTCCCTGTCCTGTCCCACACAATATACTTGCCTCCTATGAATGTAGCCCCTGGTCCTGTACCCCGTTGTCCGAACCTGCAAATGACTTCCCTGTTTGGTCTCACATAGTCTGTTCGCCTCCTGTGAATGATGGCCGGGTCCTGTCCCTGAGCTGCTCTCTATCCTGTGTGTGATTCCCTAGTCTCCAGGTCAGAGCTCCGTGTGCGTGGGCAGGATTCTTATGATCCATACTGTTTATGGGCCTCCCAGCTGTACCCCTATAGATCCTGTTGTCTAGTCTCAGGTTTCCTACTCTCTCGGCCAAAGCTGTGTGTGCGTGGGTAAGAGTCCTGAGCTCAGTGCCTTATCCCGTCCGAGGTCCAAGCCCTGTCTGGGTTCTGCCTCTGACCCTGAGATGCCCACCTATATTAGGTACTGTCCAGGTTCACACAGCCCTACCTGACCTGATGGTCGGGGAGAGAGGGGATACATGTTCTGAAAGGGAGAAAAGGGTGAGCTGGCTCTCAGGGCCTCCTTTTATCTGTAGTCAAATCCCACCCCCAGCCATCCCATTCTACCTTCTGATTGGTTACCTGTTCTATAGGTGGAGATGTAAAGTGACATGGAATTCTATACCTCACCTCCTGCTGTATTGGTGCTGGGGATTGAATCGGGTTGGCTACATAAAAGATAAGCGCTATTCTATCTCTCCAGCTATTATTATTATTATTATTATTATATTTAGAATATATGGGACCATGGAGATTGCTCAAGTGGTAAAGTCTAAGAGTAGCATATATGAAGCCCTGAATTCAATCCCCTATATAATGACACCTAACCCCAGCTGTATGTAGCTTTCGTGGCCACTCAGTACTGCAGGTTATGACACCAGTGACCTCTAAACATTTGTCCTGAGAACTACAACACTGAAGTATTAGGATCACACACCCTCAGGCTAAGCATCGGCAGGAGTGGCCCCAGCTCCACATTAGTTATGTCAGATGTGGTCCCTATAAAAGCCATCTCTAAATAGGGACCACGTGTATGTGAACTATACATTTTTATGTTTTATTTGAAAGTTTTACAACTATTAGCAGTGTAAAGAAGAAATGAGAGTTCTGTGTCGGTCTTAGTCTATTGGTAATGCTAAAAGACAAGAAATGACCTGGGATCACTCAATCTGAGCCCCGTGAAATTTTCTTTTCTTTATTTTTTTTGGTGGGGAGATCACATCCAACAATGCTCAAGGGTTGCTCCTGGCTCTGCACTCAGGAATTACTCCTGGCAGTGCTCTGGGGGTGATGTAAAATGCAGGTGATTGAACCCAGGTTGGGGACGTGCAAGACAAACAATTAAGCCAGTTATCTCAATTGCAATAATTGCTAAGTGTTCTTATAACTGAAAAATGCTCTTCAGCAATAATCATCCAAAATTTTTGAAGAAATAGAGATTTAGAGGAACTGGAAATTATACAGCATACCTGGTCCCCAGTGAAGTGGAGAGAGCAAATAGGGATATAGTGCTTGAGGGTGACACTACAGGCTCAGATCTTACTTTTGGCTCTGCTTTCAGGGAACACTCCTGGTGAGGCTTGGGGGACCATATACAGTGCCAGGGAGTTACTAGGGTTGATTAACTGTACAATCTCTCCGGCCCCAGGTGGTATTTTTGGGTTTTTTTTGGAGGGTCACACCTGGCAATGCTTAGGGGTTACTCCTGGCTCTGCACTCAGAAATTAGTGCTGGCATGATGGGGGACCACGTAGGATGCTGGGGTTCGAACCTGGGTAAGCCACATATAAGGCAAATGCCCTACCTGCTGTTACTATCACACCCAGGTGGTATGTTTTTTTAAAACTTAAAACCATATCAATCATTTTTAATAATTATTTATCTCCTTACCCCACCTACTAATTATTTTGTTATCAGAGCCCTCAATTAGTTGTTTTGCTTCTACCAAATGTTATTTTAAGGTGTAATCACTGGCAGAGCAAAAGTAATGTAATGTATCATAATTGAAATAAATTTTTATATTAGATATAACAAAAGTTGGGCTGGAGAGACAGCACAACGGTAGGGCGTTTGTCTTGCGCGCAACTGACCTGACTGACCCAGGTTCAGTTCCTCCGCCCCTCTCTGAGAGCCCGGCAAGCTACCCGTGACATATTCAACATGCCAAACACAGTAACAACAAGTTTCACAATGGAGACATTACTGGGCCGACTCGAGCAAATTAATGAACAATGGGAGGACAGTGAACAGCGGATAACGAAAGTTCCTTGAAATAAATTAATTGCATGATGTGTCAATAATATCTTTAAAATTTTCTTTAATTTTTTTTTGGTTTTGGGTCATATTCAGTGGTGCTTTTGGCTTACTTCTGGCTCTGTGCTTAGGAATCATGCCAGGGACCAAAGTTGGGTCAAACATGTGCAAGGCAAGTGCCCTACCCACTAAACTATCAGTCCAGCCCCAAATGTTGTTGTTGTTATTATTATCTTGCTTTTTTGGTCACACCCAGCAATGCTCAGGGGTTCCTCCTGGCTTTGCACTCAGGAATTACTCCTGATGGTGCTTAGAGGACCATATGGGATGCCGGGGATTGAACTCGGGTCAGCCGTTTGCAAGGCAAACGCCTTACCTGCTGTACTATTGCTCCGCCCCTCCTGTTGTTATTATTTCGGTTTTTGGTCCACATCCATCTGTACTTAGGGTTTGCTCCTGACACAATGATTAGGAATTACTTCTGGAAGGGCCTGGGGGACTATATGTGATGTCAGGAAACTTATAATAATACTGAGTTAATTTTTTTCTGAGCAATAGTACTATTGCTACAAGCACCATATCCCTATTTCTGAGCAATAGTACTATTTCTGAGCAATACTACTATTGCTCAGAAAAAATTAACTGAGTATTGTAATAAAGACACTCGTTTTTCATACAGGTGCTAATCCCATTTATGACACCTCTGTTTCCATGACTGTTTTCTGTCTCCTGTAATTATCACCTAAGGTATCCAAATTTCAGAAGCTGGAGATATAGTATAGTGCATAGGGTGTTTGCCTTGCTTAGGTGTGGACCAGGTTTGATCCCCAGCATCCCAGATATTTTCCTGAGTTTACCAGAAGTGATGTGAATGCTGAGCAGTGAGTAAGCCCTGAGCACAGCCAAATGTGGTCCCCCCCAAAAAAACAAAACAAAATAAAATAAATCTAAAACTAAGGTACTCAAATTTCAGCAAATAAACATATTTGGAATGAAATAAATATTCAGTTCATTGCCACTCCATGGGAATATAGTAGTTGAGACACCAGGTTGCATTAATCTCCACAGAGAGTATATAGGAATACAGGGAATATGTTTGAAACAGAAAGCAGAAGTGACAGGCAAGAAGAACTCTGGGGGAATGAGAACAGTCACATTCTTTCACTATGTAATTAGAGAGATATATTCGAGAGCAAGTATTTAAGCAAACAGGTTAAACTAATCCATGAAATTATTTGGAGAGAGGGAATGTCTGGCAAAAGGCATAGTGGACACAAAAACCAAGAGTTGATACAAAATTACTATATTTGAAAAATAGTCAGTTGACCAGTATGACTTAAACAGAAAGAAAGGGGTTATATCTGAAATATGACCTGAGCTGTAACTATTGGAATAGGTAAAATTATGGAAGAACTTTTAAGTCATAATTATGTTTTATTTTGACAAAAACCGAACATAAAATGGATCTTAATTCCTACTCATGCATTTAAAATGTTACCCTTGCTGTTGAATAATGAAAAGACTGTCTAATTTGAGAATGATTTCCAAGCCAGTTAATTTTTTTGTTTCCTTTGGGCCACACCTGGCTGTTCTCAGGGCTGTGCTCAGGGATCACTCTTAGAAATGGTCAAGGGACCCTATGTGGTATCAGGAATCACTCCTGGGTCAGCCTTGTGCAAGGCAAGCCCACTTCCCACTGTACTATCAGTCTGTTCCCAATTTCAACCTTGTCCATGGGCGCTTCCTAGCACTACAGTAACTTTTGTCCCAATATCCAGAAGGTTTAAAAGATCTGGCAACTTTGGTCACTTTGACTAGAGCAGAGCTGGAGCTATAGCACAGCGGATAGGGCGTTTGCCTTGCACGGGCCAATCCGAGTTGGATTCCTCCGCCTTTGATTCCTCCGCCCCACTTGGAGAGCCCAGCAAGCTATAGAGAGTATTTCGCCCACATGGCAAAGCCTGGCAAGCTACCCGTGAGGTATTTGATATGTCAAACACATTAACAAGCCTTCTCACAATGTTACTGGACCTGCTTGAGCAAATTGATGAACAAAGGGAGGACAGTGACAGTGACAGTGACTAGAGTATGTATCCAGTGATCCATTCCCTTTATGGAAAGATGGACCTTTGCTTCTATTTCAGTTCTGTTTTTAATAGGGATATATAAGATCTGAACTAGAAGCAATACTGAAGATACTGAATCAATATCACTCCAAATAGACCTTTAGAAGGGGATCTAAGTTTCTCTTGCAGGAGACCTAGATCTTTTTTCTGTTTGTTCATAATAAATGGTAAATCTCACTGGGTGTTAACCCTGTTATAGAAAACATATGAATGGACATCTTAGGACAATTCAAGTTAAAACCACCAAAAATTTAAAAGGAAAGAATATAAAATACCAAGTGTGTATCTGGGTGGAGAGCAACTATCACATGGGATTTCAGGATTGAAAACCATTTCAGAAAACTGTATGCTGAGCCAGAAAGATATTATAATGGTTAGGGCATTTGCCTTGCACTCGGCTAACCCAGGTTCGATCCCTGGCATCCCATTGGTCCCCCAAGCACTGCCAGGAATAATTCCTGAACAGGGAACCAGGAGTAACCCCTGACCTTCATTGGGTGTAACCCAAAAAGCAAAAAAAAAAAAAAAAAAAGAAAGAAAACTATATAACTATATGCAATATCTACTAAAGCTGAAATTTATATAATCTATGACTTTGAAATTCCCCTCTTGGGTGTGTAAACAGGAATCCAAAGATGCACACAGCAAAAGATAGCAAGAAAGTTCACAGAACACTTCCCCCAATCTGAAAAGAAGCCAAATCCACCATGGGGATAAACAAACTTTACAAATTAATCTCACAGATTTATGATCCCATTTATGTAACTATGATTTATAGAAATTGTATGCACGTCTGATGCCTTTTATGTAAAGTTCAAAACCCTGCAGAAGTAATCTGTTTTGCTGTATGATGGATTTCCAAGCGACTCATAGGGAACTTCAGGGATGTTGATCACATGGGGTTAAGCAGTTTATATTCAGCTCCAGTGATTTGGGCACGTTACATATTACATTCAAAAACTGTACTTCAAACTTACCGCGTTTTTGTTGCTGCTAAGAATACTCTTGTGAAAATGGTCTCAGACAGGAGTCTTGATGCACCCTGAACTTACAAAACAGAACCTAAAGCAATCAATAACAACAGCAGTAAAATGTCCCTCACCCTCCCATCTCCTCCCTGTTAGGCTTGGCGGTGGGTAAGGTTTGGGAATTCTTCTCTGGGCTTCTTAGCCAAGATTCTGACTTCTCCGCTAACAGTTCCCCTTCCCTGACTCTGCAGCTCTATGCTTGCATCCACCGCACAAGTCTTCAAGCTGGCGCTGAGATTGCAGCCAGCCCACACAGCTCTCAGGCGCCTACAAGTCCCAGAAGTCTCCACGGCGCCTACAAGTCTCCTCCCGCCCCGCTTCCTGGCGCCTACAAGTCCCAGAAGACCCATCGCCGGAACTCGCGCATCCGCCGGAACGCGCGTGGGCGCGCGGCTGTGCGCGTCCAGGGCAGCGGACTGTAGCCGCGATTCGCTGCGGCTGCCAGTCGACCGCGCGTCTCGGACTGACGTGTCCGGAGAGTGAGTGACCGCTGCAGAGCGAGCCGGAGGCGTGGGGTGCCGGCTCTCTCGGATCTTTTGCACCCCGGCCAACGTGTTCCAGAGCTTTCTGGGGTTGAATCAGCCCCGCGGGTTGTCAAAGCTTCGGTGCTGGCATCGAGTTGGGCAGCGCGGCCTGTGGGCTTCGTCTCCAGGCGGCCGGGACGGCCGCTGGCCGGACGCAGGACAAGCTGAAGGTGAGCCGGGGACCTAGACAGGCGGCGTCCGTGCGCGGGTGCGTGAAGGACGGGCCGTGTCCGGCGTTCGCCCGATTGTGTTGTTTGATGAGGTGCAGGTAGTTTTTGAAGCCGAGCGAGTAGCCCCCTGTTTAACTGTGTCATGGACTGTCTTTGTGCTGCTCCTCGGCGGAACTGTGTCTGTCGGGAGCGAATAACGGGAGGCAGGGGCTGACGGGGCTGTGCGGGTGGCCGTGGTCGGTGCCAGAAATTCCCCCCCACCCCCCCACCCCCCGCCCCGTTTGGCCATTCTCAGGTTTCCTGACGCTCGTGGTTGGGGGTTTTGTGTCTGGCTGCTGCTCCCCTGCCCCCTTTCTTGTTAGTCACAGGGGCCAGGGTTCCTGCTCCGTGGAACGTTGGGAAGCCTGGACGGTGAGTTCCAGCCTTCTGATGTCACATTGACGTGACGCGACGTGACGTCAGAATGCAGAACCAGAAACAAAACAACCCAAGTCTGGGGAGCCAAGGCGAGAGGAGGAAAACCCCGAGGGCGTCTGATTCGTGTCTCTCCCTCTTAGAAGAGGAGGTTCCCCTCCTCCCACTGACCGTCTCTCTGGTCTTCCTCTTGTACGCTTGAACGCCGAGGGGTTGGGGGTGTGCGTGTCCCTGGGGTTTCCTTAGTATCCGCTTTAGGGCTTGGGTTGGAGGTTGTGTGTAAGATGTGCTGTTTCTCAAGTCCGTTTGGGTGGAAAAAAGGAAAGGACTCAACACCCTTCTGTTCCTTCTTATGCCACAGGTAACCACAGCGCACGGAACGATCAGCTGCTCCACACCAGAGAGTTATTGAAGGTAAATTGTTTTTCTCATTTTGGGCTCTGAAGTGCTTTCTTACTTTTTGAGGATTTGTGAACACACCCTAGTCCTCCTTTTGATTTTTGTTTTGTTTTACGCAAAATGATTGTTGATGGTTATAAAAACTTGAATTAACCGTCTCTTTCTATTTAGTCCAGGTCTTTGCGATACTTGCTGTTATTATTTCATTAGGGATTGCTAGTTATGTTCTACTTCTGTCTTTATTTTATAACTGGAATATTTATGCAGAGTGAAACTAAAATCGATTGGTTATCCTTAATTAAAGATTGGTAAAGGGAAGCAGGTTGGACTCATTCTCTTTAACAATTTCATAATGAAATAATAATCAGTAACCATGAATTTTACATGCTTTTACCCAATATGTTACAGTAGTTTCGTTTATTGTTTATATTTAAATTACCATTGTTTCATATTTGGCCTATTCTAGATGGCTTATAGGTCCTTCTGTTCTAGTATTTTGGAGTGAAGTGGTCCCAAGCGATGTTTATTGGATAGTTGGGTAATTGAATAGGAGTATCAGTATGGAGTATACTTTATTGTTTTTGTTTGATTTTTGGGGGGAGGGTGCACACCAGGTGCTCAGTGCCTAGTCCTGGTTCTGTGCTCAGGAACGGCTCATAGCAGGGCTCAAAGAACTGTATGGAGTTCTGGGGATCACACTTGGGCCAGCTGCATGCAAGGCAAGCCTTCCCTTACCTTTGTGCTGTCTCTCCAGCTTCAGATGCAG
This sequence comes from Sorex fumeus, assembly GCF_029834395.1. Classification (NCBI taxonomy): domain Eukaryota; kingdom Metazoa; phylum Chordata; class Mammalia; order Eulipotyphla; family Soricidae; genus Sorex; species Sorex fumeus. The sequence continues at coordinate 20,299,905 of NW_026606179.1, forward strand.
TGCTGCTTGGGCCCTACAGTGCTAGGGATCACCTAGCCAGGGCTGGTCATGCTCTTAAGCCTTCAGTACCACACCACACAATGCTCAGTGCCTCCAGGGCTGTACTGGTGGTGATGTGCCAGGGGCTGGCCACATAAAATGATGAGACTGACCTTGTACTATGTCTACTGCTCTGATTCTAGTAGTATTTGATCCTGTTCCTGGTTTTCAATAAATCTTGTAAGTCAAAACTTTCTGTAAAGGGTCACATAGTATTTTATGCTTGTTGTTCATACTCAGTGACAAGCAGTATTGTTGTAGAGTCAAGAGTAGCCATTTGTAATAAATAAAGAATGCAAATGACTGAGCTCCAGTAAAAATATTTGCACAGCCTGTGCCTTGCACAGTGCCAACTAGGATTTGATCCCTGGCATCCTCTACGGTCCCACGAGCACTACCAAAAGTAATTCCTTAGTGCAGAGCCAGGACTAAACCCTGAACTTTGCCCAGTGTCACCACCAAACAAAAAATGAACGACAACTGTAAAAACCTTGTTATTTACAGAAATAGAAAGTGGACTCTCCTATTAAGAATAGAATTTAAAAAGATGAAATTTGGTATTTAAAATTTATTGACTGCTAATATAAAAATGGTTTAACTTTTCAAGTTTATTATATATTACTTTGGCCCATTTTTCATTTGTGATATTAGTGATTTTCCTTTCTTCTTAGTCTGGGAAGGGAGTTGTTAACGATTTTACCTTTTAAAAAGCAGCTTGGGCTGGAGCAGTAGTATAGTGGGGAGGGCATTTGCCTTGTACACGGCTGACCCAGGTTTGATCCCCGGCTTCATTCGGTTTGATTCCTGGTTTCCTGAGCACTCGCAGGAGTAATTCTGTGTGCAGAACCAGGAGTAACACCTGAGCATCACTGGGTGTGACTCAAAAAGACAAAAAGGTAAACAAAAGAAGCAGCTTTGGAGGATTAGGAGCTATTACAGTGGTTAGGCAGGCAACCAGCCTGGTTTCAGTTCCTAGCACTACACATTTCCCCAAGCATTGCCCTGTGCAGCTCTGAAGGACCTGAGCACTGCCAGGTGTCGTCTGGAGGCCCCTAGCACACCAGGGAGGGAGGAGCATCATTTCTCTTATGGTGAACAGTGACTCGTTTAATCAGAATTGTCTGACACCACATGGGAGGTCTAAAAATAAAAACACACCAGCTTTGACTTTCGATTTTTTTATTTTTCTGCTTTCAATTTCATTTTTGCTCTGATTTTTAATTTTATTCTGCTTACTTAGAACTTTTAAAATTTTTTAAATTTTATCATAATGTAGACGAAAGCCACAATTTTTGTGACTTTCAACAAGTCTAGAATTGAAATTGATTAGGTAACAATGCTCCAATATTAAAATCAATAAGTATAAAAAATTTTTTAATGAATTGTCCTTGTCTAAGGAATTATTAAGCACTGTGTTGCTAGTTGAGCTTTCTTTGTTACTGCTTTTGTTTGTTGAGTTTAGTTGCCTTCTATGTCACTTTCCCACCTAATTTGGTGTGCACCTACTGGGATTTCAGTTCTGAGGAATTAGGAGGTGTCTAGAGACTTCAAGACCTATGATGGGGCTGGAGCAATAGTACAGCGGGTAGGGTGCTTGCCTTGCACATGGCCAACCCGGGTTTGATTCCCAGCATCCCATATGGTGCCCCTGAGCACTGCCAGGAGTAATTCCTGAGTGCAGAGATAGGAGTAACCCCTGAGCATCTCCGGGTGTGACCAAAAAAGCAAAAAAGAAAAGATAGTTGTAGAGGTAGAGTAGTGAAGTACTGGGCTACTGAGAATATCCGTTTAACGGTGGGGTGTGGTTGAATCTGCCTCTCGAGGGTGCCCTGGGAGTTTTTAGCTGTGGAAACCAGTGTTTCCATAAATCTTAAATGCTTGATGTACATCTCCTTGGAGATAATCAGTAGGATAAGGCTGATGGGTAAGGCAACAAGGTTCTGGGAGTGAGATGTGCTGGAGTCCATTGGAAAACACCAGAGTTCTTAGTCTGGGTACTGACTAGTAAAACTGTCACTGTCACTGTCCTCCTGTTGTTTATCGATTTGCTCGAGCGGGCCCAGTAACATCTCCATTGGAGACTTTTGTTGTTACTGTGTTTGGCATATCGAATACATCATGGGGAGCTTGCCAGGCCCTGCCGTGCGGGCGAGATACTCTCGTCTTGCCAGGCTCTCCGAGAGGGGTGCAGGAATCGAACTCGGGTCGGCCATGTTGGCTGCGTGCAAGGCAGTCGCCCTACCGCTGTGCTAGTAAAACTGTATAGATGAAATTTATTTGGAGTTAAATTTGAAAGAATGTTAGAAACAAAAGAGTCATTCATGCATTTATTTTATTTTTATGTATTTGTATCCTTTATGAGGTCTTCAGCCAAACAATGTCCCTAGGAGGACTCTTCATTGAGGTATCTGGAATACTTAGGTTGTAGTGAATTAAGTTGAATTGAGTTAAATTGAAAATAAAGGGGCCAGAATAATAGTACAGTGGGTAGAGTGGTTGTTTTGCATGTAGCTGACCTGGCATCCCATATGGTCCACTGAGCACCACCAGGAGTAATTTCTAAGTGCGGAGCCCAGAGTAACCCCTGATCATCGCCCAATGTGACCCCCCCACCCCCACCAAAAAAGAAAAAAGAAATCCAAAGCAGTGCACTGAATTTGTCCAATGGTCTATAATTATACACTGTTCTAGACTGTTGCACATTTACCTCTTTCACGATAATGAGGAAAATGGTAATTTTTAAGACTATAATCTAAGGAGCCAGAGACACAGGACAGGAGGTAAGGTGCTTGTTTTGCACCTTACCTCCCACCCTTGTTTGATCCTCAGCATCAAATATAGTGATTCCGGAGAGCTATCAGGAGTAACCCTGAATGCAGAGCCAGAGTAAACCCTAAGTATTGCCACGAAAACAGAACAGACAGTAGCAAAAAGACTATAGGTGCTTTGATATCTATTGCTACTGGTTGCTTAATGATTCTGTGACTTGGCAAAAGTAATGCGTAACTGTACTAGATATATGGGGAAGTCATACCTGGCTGTGTTTTGAAGTCCTGAGTCTACTTCTGGTTGGGTATATTGCCAGAACATGTAGTGACTGGGATGGGATCTAGGGCCTTGCACATACAAGGCATGTGGTCTCCGCTTAAGTCATGTCCCCCAAATCATAGATAACAGTGTTTTGGTTTTCTGTTGGCTTTTTTGGGTCATGCCCAGTGATGCTCTTGGCTCTATACTCAGGAATCACTCCTAGTGGTGCTTGGGGGAACCATATAGGATGCCAGGGATCAAACCCCAGTCGGCTGCAGGCAGGGCAAATGCCCTACCTGCTGTACTATCTATCACTCCGACCCATAGATGTTTTTAAAAAGAAAAAAGAACTGGGGGCGGGGGGGATGGCGAACCTGGAGTTACTCAGGGTTTATTTCTGGCTTAACTCAGGGATCACTCTTGATGGGGCTCTGGAGATTGTTATAAGGCATTGGGGATCAAACTTGGGTTGGTTGGCCTTGTGCAAGGCAAGCCATCTTAGCTGCTTTAGTATCACTGTCACTAAGGACCCAGAAAAAAAATTTTTAAAACAGTAAAAGATATTTTTTAAAAAGCCTCAAAGAGGGGCTGGAGCGATAGCACAGTGGGTAGGGCGTTTGCCTTACACGCAGCCAATATGGCCGACCCGGGTTCGATTCCCAGCATCCCATATGGTCCCCTGAGCACTGCCAGGAGTAATTCCCGAGTACATGAGCCAGGAGTAACCCCTGAGCATCACAGGGTGTGACCCAAAAAGGAAAAAAAAAAGGAGCATGTGAGAATAAAATGTAATGTGTAATCCAAGCTGGGATCATGGAACAGGATAAAAAATCCTGATCACTTTATGAAGACACTTAGAATATCAACATTTGATGATATAATTATACAGAGTCTTTGCCTGCCTGCTGATAATTTTTTATTCACAAGGGCATATCTCATTAGGGATAATAATAAAATTACTGTATTTTAGAGTTATGTGGAGGAGTCCATTTTGCAGGTTTGGTAATATCACCAATTGGAATAGTGGATTTGGGATTTTTCTTGCCTTAAATCATTTTTCTTTATTTTTGAGCCATACCCAGCTGTGCTCAACTCTTATCCTGGGGTCTTTGCTCAGGAATCACTCCTGGTCCCAGGGATCAAACCCAGATTGGCCATGTGCAAGACAAGCGCCATATCCACTATTTTCTCTCTCCAGCCCATAAATTCATTTAAAAAAAAATTTAATCTCTGAGAGATTGCTCCTTTAAGATTAAAATGTATCCTATAATTAAATAAATTATTTACATGATTTTATAGTCCACTTATAGTAATCTTTTTCTTTGGCTTGTTCTTTCCATACTTTCAACTACTGTAGTCATCATTGACCTGTGGGCTCTATGGAAATTAATGTACAGCCACTTTCTCAAGTCACCATTGACCTTCCTTTTAAATTAAAGCACAATCCTGTTAGGATGATTCTGCATCCAGAGTTCCTGAATTCAACTGAAGCTGTGACTTTGAGGATGCTTTGGTCTTGGGTTTTTTTTTTTTTTTTTTTTTTTGGTCACACCTGGCGATGCACGGGGGTTACTCCTGGCTCTGCATTCAGGATTACCCCTGGCGGTGCTCACAGGACCATATGGGATGCTGGGAATGGAACCCGGGTCGACCATGTGCAAGACAAACGCCCTACCCGCTGTGCTATTGCTCCAGCCCTGGTCTTGTTTCTTAATTACCCAATACTCATGTACTGTGACTTCATGTGGCCTGGTTGCAGCCTACACTTTGGATTCAGAATGGGTTTTGGTGGTCCTTGAGGAACTTTGTGGCACCGCAGGTTGAATCGGGAGCTTCCACATTAATACCTGGAGTTCCAGATCTTTGAAATACTTCTTTGGCCCCCAGAATGTTTCTTGAATCTGTAGTATGATAATGAGTCAGGTAGGCAGCTTGACTATTTAGTTTATTGGATCTTGGGCAAAGAGACAGTTTGAAGTCTTGGGAAGTATTTGTTACAAGTATTGGCCTATAAGGGAACAGACTGTATCCAGATTTTACAGCCTCATCATAAGGCTGTAAATGGTGGATACTACTGTTAGGGTGGGGGCTTAAACCTCGCTGTGCTCAAGGGTTATTCTAGACTTTGTGCTCAGGGGTCACTCCAGACAAATGGGGGACCCAGTGATATGCTGGGGCAAACACCATACCCACTGTACTCCCTCTCTCTGGTCCTACCTTTATTAAATTTAGAACTTTCACCCTAAACTATAAAGGGTGAACCAGACAGGACAGGTCAGAGAATCCTATAGCAGTGTGCAAATTGGATACTGCTTTAGTGTAAATTAATTTTTCTGTATCTGTTTTGTAAGGAAGGGAAGGGATGAAATTCTTTAGATTTTTTTTTAATTTCTGTTTTGGGACCACACTTTGTGATGCTCAAGGATTACTCCTAATTTTGCACTCTGGAATTACTCCTGGCAGGCTTGGGAAACCATTTGGGAGGTCAGGAATTGAACCTGTATTGACCTCATGCAAGGCAAGCACCTTACTCACTGTACTATACTATATCCAAGAGTGAAATTATTTAGACATCTACAGGTCTTCTCAGTTGATCAGGTGCAGTAAAAAGGGTGAAAATACTGAGGTAATTGAAAAACAGAATCAAAATAGAAAGTCTCTTATTAAATGAATAAAAGGAAAAAAACTAGTTTTGTGGGGGATGTTTGTGGAAGAGAACCCAGGTTGTTAGTGAGAAGGTAACATGATGCAGCAGACATTGTAGGAATCAGTATGAAAATCTTCAAAAACTAAAAAGTTTATGTGATCATTGTTCAAATTCTGGATATTTACCCAAAGAATAGGAAGAAAAACATAACTTCAGAGAGATACATGTACATCCATGTTCATTACGACATTATTTATAACAGTCAAGAGCTGGGAATAACCCAAGTCCCCAGCACAGGTGATTAGATATAGATGTATAATAATGCAAATATTATTCAGCTATTAAAAAATGATAAAATCATGGGGCTGGAGCAATAGTACAGTGGGTAGGGCACTTGCCTCATATGTGGCCAACCTGTGTTCAATCCCTGGTACCTCTTGTTGTCCCCTGAACAATGCCAGGAGTGAGCCCTGAGCACCACTGGGTATGACCTTAAAAAAAAAAACAAAGATGAAATTCTGTCTTTGCTCCAGTGAATTAGACAAAGACAGCTTAATACCTTATGAATTCACACATGAGTTATATATAAAGAAACAATGAGTAGGCTAAATAAAACAAAAATAGGTGTAGACTAAGACAAATTTAGTCATTATTGGAAGAGGAGTGGGTAAATGAGGAAACGGTATCAGTTACATTGAATGATAGAGTTGGGCTTATGTGATATGCTTATTGTAGACATACAGATGACTTACAATGATGCACATCTGAAACAATGTTGATTTTCATTTAAAAGATCTTGAATACTATTAAACTATGAATATACCTGTTCTCCTAGTTTCCTTTTTCTTCTCTGACTCTGTCTTCTTAGGACTCCGCTTCTCAACAGGAAGAAGCCAGAGGACTAATTCTAAGCCATGTCCCAAGTGAGTTGGTATTTCTTCTTTCATTTTTAAAAGTGACTTTTCAAGTATCCTTAACTCCAGACTTTCTGCTTCCTTGAGCCCTATTCACAGCTCTCCTACTCACTCCCTTTCAGTGAGTGATAAGAATTCAGTCTAGACCTTCCTCAACATCCTTTCTGGAAATCATTTGTATTTGAGGAAAGACTAGAATCCCTTCTGTCAGAATGTGGTTTAATAAGATGGGACTACACATGCAAATTTTATCTTTCTCATCTGAATTTTCAGGTTACTATGTAAATTGCTATTGGTATCAGAATGTGATTTTTGTGATGTCTTTAAGATTAGGAATGTAATCAAATATAAGATTGAGAATAAAGAAGTGTCAGGCATTATGCCTCAGAGATCAGTACCAGCCACACGTCTGTTTTGAATTTGAATGTTATGTGTAAGTCAAAGACCACATTTCTGTGAGTCTCACTGATCTTTCAGTAACTTATTTCTTATGTTGTAACAGAATTTGCTTAAGCAATCACACCAACACCATCTTAAGGCGAAAAAACACTTGAGTTTTAATTATTAATATTGATGAGCCACAATTAGGCTAGAATTGCAGCAGCCCAGAGATGGGTTACAGAGCACTTTATATAGGAAAATTTCTGGCAACATAGCACACTTGTGGTACAAAGAAGAGCCAAAGAATGGAGTTCCTTGATTTGTTACACAGTGGCAATACAGTCAAGGCAGGAGATCATGGGATTGGCAACAAGCCCTTGTTGCTAGGAATCTTTGTATTGAGTACATTCTGTTGAAGTTTCATATAGTCACCTGTTTCTGTGCTCCCCACCCCCATTTCCCTTGCCTAGGCAACCAGGTTGGTGTTTCTCTTCTGTACTGGTCAGCTTTATGATTTATGACCCATCATCTCTGCCCAACTCTCTGAATAGGTCCACTCAGAGGTTCTGCCCCTAGTTTCCTGCATAGTTTTACTTGCTTAGTTATTTAACTTCCCACTATTACAACAATCCCTCAAGAAAAAGCATTTCTTAAATCATGAGAATCTTGCACATGCAAGGAAGCTCACAAAAATGGAGAGAAAGATAGACTGTGTGCTGGACCAGTAAACATACCTCCATAAAATTAAGAGGATGGAAGTTGTATCAAGGATCTTTTCAGACCGTGATGCATTGAAAATAGAAGTGAATCACACAGAAACAAATTCAAATCAAAAAATGGAGAGAAAAACTGCACATTAGAATAAACTAAAATATAAATGATCTATGATGAATGTTACTATGATCATCTGAATGGTTGAGAATTTTAGAAACGGTTGTGAAGGATGTAGGAGAAAGAGAAACTGCCACAAAATAAAGCAATCATGCATGTTATAGAGACTCTTACATAGCCTTTCTAAAGCTACCACAGTGTTTCCCAGGACAAACCAAAATATTAATGCTGAATTCTTTGGAGACTTAATTTAAGAGAAATTCTTGTTTGTTTTTGTGCCACATTCTGCAGTGTTTAGGGCTTACTCTTGGCTTTGTGCTCAGGAATCACACCTGATGGGACTTGGGGGACCATATGTGGTGCCAGAGATCGAATTTGGGTCAGCAGTATGCAAGGCATGTACCCTACCTACTGTAATACAGCTTCAGATCCTGAACAGAAATAATTAAGCATAAATGTTATTTTCTAAGTTATAAGATATTTTGGAATATACCTATCAGGTATATATTTCCTTTACTTTTCTCCCTACCCCCTTTATTGCACTTGACCTTTTCTCCTACCTCCCCTTTTGTTTTAGGTTTGCAGGAAAAGGAGATAAAGGAATTTATATATGAATGTATTCGGCAATTTATTTGCATGTGCTGTCTTGCTCTTATTTAATCAGAAAACACAACTGCTGACTTTTATTTACTCCTGTACATATTCCTTGAAATCTGTTTTGGTGTTCTGTAGTTATTATTCTTACATTTATCATATTTACTGTTCCCTATATTCATGACTTACTATTCCTTTCCATTACATCTCAGGCTTCTGGCTTCAACATATTACTCACTGTTTCGGTTTCTTAACATAAGACCTACCTTCTTCTTATAAAGAATATTTATTTATTTCACCTGGGTAAAATTTCAGAGGTTGCTGGTGTTCAAGGACGTGGCCATAATCTTCTCTAAGGAAGAATGGGGGTACCTGGACTTGAAACAGAAGAATCTGTACAGAGAAGTAATGTTGGAGAATTACAACAACCTGGTCTCATTGGGTAAGCTTGTTGCTCCCAGATTAACTTAAGTCTTTGTGAAATTTGAGAAACTTGAAGTTCTGTAGCTGAATGTCAGACTATTAAGCAAATAGTTATTTGTGCCATACAGACATTGAAATTAATTGCTCCATTGAGCTTTTTTTTTCTCTTTTATTTTTTAGATATTCTTCCTCTTAAGTTTTTCTGCCATTGGTCTTACTTGATGAATAATAGACTCAATTTTAATTCTTAACAAGCAGAACATAACCATATTAATTTCCATTTCTCTAAGCAGGACTTTCCATCTCTAAGCCAGATTTGCTGTCTTTATTGAAGCAAGGAAAAGAGCCCTGGAAGGTGGTGCAAGATATGACAAGAGGGCAGAGGCCAGGTGAGTGCTATGATAATTGAGAAGAGTTGAATTACTTAGGTTTGCCACATCTTTGAGATAATAGTTTGCATCTTATTTTTATTTATTTATTGATATTTGGGCCATACCCAGCAATGCTCAGGGACTACTCCTGGCTTTGCACTCAGGAATTACTCCTGGCAGTGGTCAGGGAGTCCACATGGGATGCTGGGGATTAAGCCTGGATTGGCCACGTGCAAGGCAAATATCCTCCATGCTGTAGTATCCTCTGGCCTCAAGCTTGCATCCTAAAAATCAATTTAGGCCATTTACTCTTCAGTTAATGAAGTAGAAACTTGAATCTTGGAAGACAAAACTCGTTTCGTAAAAGTTACCGAAGTAAACCTGTATTTTGTCCCATTTATCACTTCCCTCCTTTCCTTTATTTTCACTTTATTTTCAGTGATTAGCTTTCCTTTCAAACCTTTTTACCATTTTATCTTTTTTATTCAGTGTAAACTGTATAGTAATTATTCATACATATATTTTAAAGACTCTGAATTTCAAGTATTGCATTTAGATCAGTGAGCACAACTTTCTGACCTTTTTAGACCCTTATAGTGATAGTGACATTATATGCAAAGAGTGGCAAGTGTTACAAAACAGAACAGAGTTTGTAGAGAATGCCAAGATAGTGAAGTGAGGTGTTTCTTATATAATGCTTAGATATAAGGAGAAACATGAATAGAGAAATGGAGAAGGCCATGCAAATTTTGGGAGAAGAACATTTGAAAGATGGAATAGCAGTTGCAAATGAACTGAGGTAGTTTATGAATTTAAAGCTTTTATGAATCAGCTGATAAATGTGGCTTGGGAGAGTAGGTTATTTGGAGGTAATATATCAGTGTAATCTCACTAATGATAATGTGTTGCACTTCAGAGGAAAATTAAGGGAAATGAAGGCAAGGAGAGAGAGCATGTGGATGATCCTTGAACTTAACCCACAGTACTCTAAAAAAAATCTAGTAATTGAAAATACAAAAATGTGGCTGGATAGATATAGCAGTAGGGTGCTTGCATTAAATGCTGCTGACCCAGGCGCAATTTCTGGTACCCCATGTTGTGTACTATTCCTCCTCTCCCTCCTCTCCTCTCCCTTGCCTGGAGTAAGTTTTGAATACAGCTGGATTTGACCTCCACTGTAGCCCTCTCCCTTTATTCATCGATTTGCTCAAGCGGGCACCAGTAACATCCCCATTGTGAGACTTGTTACTGTTTTTGGCATATTGAATATGCCACGGGGAGCTTGCCAAGCTCTGCCATGCTTGCGGGATACTCTCAGTAGCTTGCCGGGCTCTCCGAGAGGGAAGGAGGAATCGAACCCGGGTCGGCCGCTTGCAAGGCAAATAAATGCCCTACCCGCTGTGCTGTCGCTCCAGCCCTAAAACCACAAAAAACTTAAAAGGTGGGAGGAGGGGCATGAGCAGTATGATGGGTTGGGTTGCTTGCCTTGCAGTTGACCTGGGCTTGATCCCCACATTCCATGTGGTCCTCTGAAAACTGCCAGAAGTAATTCCTGAGCTCAGAGCTAGGAACAACCTCTGAACATTGCTGGTGTGGCCCCAAAACCAAAAATATTTGTATCATGTATAATACTTAGGCCATGTATCACTGTATGCCAAGTAAATAATTCTTCTTATCTGAGGAATTAATGAACTTTACTCTTTCTTTTCTCTGTATCATTTACTAAAAGAATGTATCTTTCATTTGAGTTGCTAGCTTTATGATAAATTTTGATTTATAGTAATATCTATTTCTGAAGTTTTATTTTCTGCTGCATTGTTTTCATTGACATGAGTCTGATACTTAGTTTGAGTATGTTGTTACTATGTTAGATGTTTTACCTTTCTAGTAATAAAAAATAGTGCTTGTTTACTTTCCTCTTATCTTACAGGCTGGGAATCTAGGTATGAGACCAACAACCTACTTTCAAAAGGAGTGTATGAACATAAAGCATCTCATGAGGAGACAGCAAGCCGTACACTTCAACAAAATAGGAAACGTAAAGATAATTTTGAAAGCCAATTAGGAGATAAAGAGGAATTCGTTAGGCAACTAATGATCACTGGTGAAAAAACTCGTAATTGTAAGCAGACGACATCCCTTACATTGCAACAGAGAAATTCCTCTTCTGTGAAATCCAGTGAATGTCAGGAATGCAAAAAATACTTTATTAATGGCTTTAAGCCAACTGATCACCAGAAAATTAATTCTGAGGAAAAATACTATGAATGCAAAGAATGTGGAAAGTTTTTTCAGGGTACTAAAAAAACTTATGATTGTAAGGTATGTGGAAAATCCTTTTTTTGTGCCTCACAACTTATTTATCACAAAAGAGTTCACAGTGGGGAGAAACCTTTTCAATGCAAAGAGTGTGGAAAGGCCTTCATTCGTGGCTCTCATCTTACGCAGCATCAAAGAATTCATTCTGGTGAAAGACCTTATGAATGTAATGAATGTGGGAAGGCCTTTTTTCGTGGCTCACAACTTACTTACCATCAGAGAGTTCATACTGCAGAGAAACCCTATCGATGTATGGAATGCGGAAAGGCCTTTATTCGTGGGTCCCAACTTAATGAACATCAGCGAATTCACACAGGCGAGAAACCCTATAAATGTAAGAAATGTGGAAAAGCCTTTAGTTATGGCTCGCAGCTTACACTGCATCATAGACTTCATACTGGTGAAAAGCCCTATAAATGCAAGGATTGTGACAAGTCCTTTATTCGTGGCTCACAACTTACTGAACATCAGAGAGTTCATACAGGTACCAAACCACATGAATGTAAACAGTGTGGAAGTACTTTTAACTATGAATCTCAACTTCTTCGACATCAGAGGATTCACACAGGTGAAAAACCCTATGAATGTCAGGAATGTGGAAAATCATTTGTTCGTGGCTCACAACTTACTGAGCATCAAAAAATCCACACTGGTGAAAAACCTTTTGAATGTAAGGAGTGTGGGAAGGCCTTTATTCGTGGTTCACATCTTACACAGCATCAAAGGATCCATACTGGTGAAAAACCTTATGAATGTAAAGAGTGTGGGAAGGCCTTTATTTATGGCTCGCAGCTGACTCAGCATATGAAAATTCATACAGGTGAGAATCCTCATGAATGTAAGCAGTGTGGGGAGATTTTTATTTATGCATCACAACTCACTCTACATCAGATTTTTCATACTGGTAGAAAACCATATGAGTGTAAGGAATGTGGCAAGGTTTTTATTCGTGGTTCACAGTTAACTTACCATCAGAGAGCTCATACTGGTGAGAAACCCTATGAATGTAATATATGTGGGAAGGCCTTTATTCGTGGTTCACATCTTACACAGCATCAAAGAATTCATACAGGTGAGAAACCATTCAAATGTGACGTGTGTGATAAGGCTTTTAATCGTGGCTCCCAACTTACTCAACATCAGAGAATTCATTCTGGTGAAAAACCTTTTAAATGTAATGAATGTGGTAAGAACTTTAGACGTCATTCACACCTTACTCAACATCAGAAACTTCATAATGGAGAAAAAGTATGAAGACACTAATATAGTAAATTCTTCGCCTGCTTACCTACTTTGGAATATAAAAAATAACAGACTGAGTGGGGGAATCCTTTATAATTTTCATAAGTAATTCCCATTAGAGACTTAACAGTGAAGAAAAGCTAGATGACTATAAATGTGGAGTTGTTTACATCATACTCCAACCCTATTAGACATTAATACATGTGTTTACCTCCCTGAATTGTAGTGTTATCTGATCAGGTATCATTTCTTTTTCAAGATCATCTATGTTACAAGATTTATTCTTTGTGTGTTTTGTTGGGAAAATTACTTTTATTTGCTTTATTTCCTTATTTATAAAACAACAACATACACCTCACTAAAATGTTTGGTTTTAAAAGGATAAACATAACGAATGTACTAATTATGCTCATTATGTTATTTTAAACATTTTTAAAGGAAAGCTATACAAGATACAAGTGCAGAATAGTATACATCTCTTTTAAAGTATCAGGTAAATCATTTTGCAGCAAAACTAATAAGCGTGGAGCTGTACCATGTTCTGAACCATAGCAATTTTAGAGAAAATTGCAAGGGAAAATAAAAAGCTGCTAGAGAATATTTGTATAACGAGGTTTGTGAGGTTTGTGTGACTATAAATTTCCATTCTTCCTGAGGTCGTAAGCTCTTACAAGTGATTTCTGTGTCTTACAGTAAATGCATGTTTTCTCTTATAATAAATGGATAAGCTGTTTTCCAAAGCAGCTATGCTTTAGATTCACACGTGACCGGTTTCTCTGTGTTTCCACAGTTTGATATTTACCACATTATCTTGTTCTGATAGGTATGTTGTAATACCTCCTGTGGTTTTTAATTTGTGCTTCACTTATTACAGGTTTACGTTATTTGAAGTAGTGATGTACTTTCATCTACATATCCAGTTTGGTGAAGTGCTTGTGTCTTTTTACTTTTTTTTTCTATTGGATTTTTTTTTTTTCTTTTTGGGTCACACCTGGCGATGCACAGGGTTTACTCCTGGCTGTGCACTCAGGAATCACCCCTGGCGGTGCTCAGGGGACCATATGGGATGCTGGGAATCGAACCTGGGTTGGCTGTGTGCAAGGCAAAGACCTTACCCGCTGTGCTATTGCTCCAGCCCCTCTATTGGATTTTTGAAAGGGTGTGTCCTGTATTTGACATAAATATTAGTCCTTTGTTGGCTTCATGCTTTTCAAATATTTTTCTCAGTAGTTCACTTTTTATCCATTGACTTTTTTCTTTGTTTTTGGGTTACTTTGGCTGTGCTTAGGACTTAATCCTGATTCAGAGCTCAGGGATCATTCCTACTGGGACGTAGTGGGTGGGGGATTCAACTGAATTGGCTGTACTCTCCTGCCACGAAGAGCAAGTTTTTGTTTGTTTGTATTTTTTTAAATGCATATTACAATTCCCCTTTTTTATTTTTTTTGGGGGAGGGGCCTAATTGACAATGCTCAGGTCTTAACTCAAGGGAAGAGCAAATTTTTAATGTTAATAATTTCATATCAAATTTCATATCCATAAAAGAAAATTTTGATAAGATACCAATTATTGCCAAGCCTAGTTACCAAAGATTTTCTTTGATGTTTTTGCCAAAATTTTACATTTAATGTGTATGATCATTTTTAGTTATTTGCATGCATTGTAAGCTTTAGATTGATTTTCTTTAGTTTATGCTTGCTCAGTTCTGGTACCATTTGTTGAAAAGACTGTCTTTTCTTCTTGTATCCTTTTGTGCCTTTTAAAAAAGTCTTGGCGGGCAGGACGCTTGCCTTTCACATGACCGACCTAGGTTCAATCCCTGGCATCCTATATGGTCCCCAAGCACCAACAGGAGTAATTCCTGGGTGCAGAGCCAGGAGTAACCCCTACTCACCGAGTGTGGCCCCAAAACAAGACAAAACTAACAAAAAAAACCCCTTAGATAAATTTGTCAGGGTTTTTTTTTTTGGGGGGGGGCGGTGGTTCTTATATCATTTTAATCTGTGACTGTCCTTGATTATTGTCACTATATACAGTGTCATTATTGGGTATAGTGATTCCTTTCACTTTCTTTTTTGAAAATAATTACTGTTCTAGATCTCTGTTTCATAAGACTTCTAAGATAAATTTACATTTAAATATATCTATAAAATTGGAATTTAATTTGAGTTCTATTCTGAGAACTTGCTGTATTTTTGCATCAGTAGGTCTTTGTGTTCCTCCTCAAATATTGCATCCTATTTTTCATATCACTGTGCACTTACAGGGTCTTTGCTGATGTAATCAAATTAAGATGAGATTACAAGAAGTCTGAAGACTGGTGTCCATATTAGAGGAAGGAAATGTGGGCTGGAGCAGTAGTTCAGTGTGTTAGGGCACTTGCTTTGAAAGTCATGTTGGGGGTGGCTCCTACCCTCTACCTCCAGAAAGGAAATGCGGACACTAGAGAATTGGAATCAGAGGTAGTGGTTGGAATAATGTATCTATAAGCCGAAGAACACAGGTTTGCATGTAATCACCAGAAAAACCAAGGGACAAGAAGAATCCTCCCCTAGAAATTTCAGGAACAGAACTTAGTCCTATAAGTTCCTCCCTGACTAGGTGTAACTACTACTTCTACTTTTTAATAAACTTTGTTACGCTTCTTTAAAAAAGGAAAGAAAATAAGCAGAGATAGCATAGCCCTGCCTGTACCTTGATTTTAGATACTTATTTCCCCCAAATGTTTAAACATTTTATTGTAGCCTATGATACTGCTGACAGTCATCTGACTTATTAGGATTTATAATTTTGGTATGCAGCTTTTATATTATGATTTGTAAGTGGATTTTTTTGAAATATTGTAGATGTTTTTTATTTGGTTTTTGCTTACCTGTCATTATATGTATCAATACACATATGTATTTGTATATGTATATAAATACGTGTGTATTTAAATTTAAAATTATTGGCCTTTCTGCAGAACTCACTGATTTTGGAAGGTAATTGTCAGTGAATTTTCTTTGTATACAGTGTTCTCTGAAAGCAAATTTACTCCTTTCTAGACTATATGTTAATGTTTAATAACAGTGTTGAGGGTAGATATTGTTGCCTTGTTCCTGATCTTAGGGAGACATACTCTAAATATGATATCAATTATTATTTTGGGGTGTGTGTGTGTGTGTATTTGAATTTAAAATCTCTGGCCTTTCTGCAGAACTCACTGATTCTGGAAGATAATTGTCAGTGAATTTTTTTATGTACACAATATTCTCTGAAAGCAAATTTACTCCTTTCTAGTCTATATGTTAATGTTTAATAACAGTGTTGAGGGTAGATATTATTACCTTGTTCCTGATCTTAGGGGGACATACTCTAAATATGATATTGGTTATTATTTTGAGGGGGCGGGGTCTGTGTATGTGTGTGTGTGTGTATGTATTTGAATTTAAAATCTCTGGCCTTTCTGCAGAACTCACTGATTCTGGAAGGTAATTTCCTATGTACACTATGTTCTCTGAAAGCAAATTTATTCCTTTATAGACTATATGTTAATGCTTAATAACAGTGTTGAGGGTAGATATTGTTGCCTTGTTCCTGATCTTAGGGGGACATACACTAAATATGGCATCGGTTATTAGTTATTTTGGGATGTGTGTGTGTGTGTGTGTGTGTGTGTGTGTGTGTATTTGAATTTAAAATCTCTGGCCTTCAGAACTCACTGATTCTGGAAGGTAATTCTCAGTGAATTTTCTATGTACACAATGTTGTCTTAAAGAAAATTTATTTATTCTTTCCTAGACTATATGTTAATGTTTAATAATAGTGATGAGGGTAGATGTCGTTGCTTTGTTCCTGATCTTAGTGGGGGACATACATTAAATATGATACTTATTAGTTATTAGTTACTTTGTGTGTGTGTGTGTGTGTGTTTGTTTATGTGCATGCGCACATGTGCTTTGGGATCACGCCCATATGTGTTTCTGGCAGTATTCTGGGGACTAGGAACACGTCTAGATACCAGGGATTGAACCTGGGTCAGGGTCAGCTATGTGCAAGGTTACACTCACACTCCTGTACTATCTAGCTCCTACAATTTTTTTTTTACCACCATTGAAGGATTTTCCCTCTATTCTTTTGTTGAGTTTTATTTTTAATCTTAAATATGTTTTGGGTTTTATCTTCCTGCAGCAGTTGATAATGTTATTTTTCTTCAACTTCATCTGGTTCTTCAACTTAATCTAACCCCAACTTGTGAATCACATTGATTAAATTTTACTTCTTTTGGTTTTGGGGCCTCACCCAGAAGTGCTTAGGGACTACTGCTGACTTGATGTTTGGGAATCAGTTCTGGTGGTGCTTAAGGGACCATGCGAAGCCATGGATACCCCCAGGCTGCCTGCATGCAAAGCATTACTTGACTATCTCTCCAACATTGCCCCCTTGGCCAGGGGCAACAAAGCAAGTTTATTAAACAAAGACCATACAGTTTTTTAGGCATGCATATATTTTTCTATTATTTTAAACAACAGTGATGTTAAAAATTTCTCATAAAATACAGTCAGAATATGATCACCTTCACTGTACCTCTGTATATCACTGTCACTGTCCTCCCGTTGTTCATCGATTTTGCTTGAGTGGGCCCAGTAACATTGTGAGACTTGTTACTGTGTTTGAAATATCGAATATGTCACGGGGAGCTTGCCAGGCTTTGCTGTGCTGGCAAGGTACTCTCGGTAGCTTGCAGGGCTCTCTGAGAGGGGCGGAGGAATAGAACTTGGGTTGGCTGGATCGGCCGCGTGCAAACCCTCTAACCGCTGTGCTTAACGCTCCAGCCCAAATAAAATCTAATTGAGACATACAAAATAAATAGAAAATTTTTTCTTTTATTACATTTGTTTTAAAAAATTCATTGTGAAACTTTATGGTGGGAGGCACAATTGGTAGTGCTCAGAGTGTACTCCTGACTCTGCACACATGGATCACTCCTGGGGGAACGGGGGAAGATATTGTGGTGCTGGGGATCAAGTGTGGGTTGACTGCATGAAAGGCATGTACCCTGCCCACTGTAATACACTTCCAGCAACTCAGTATAAATTTTTGAAGTATTTTATTGAATGTTTTACTTTTAATTCTGAGAAAATGAAAATTACCAAATAGGTCTTTGGGCTTGGGACCTAGGGGGAATATCCAGTGTTCAGGGCTTACTCCTGACTGTATTCAGGAATCCCTCCTGGCTGGGTTTGGGGGCCCATTAGGGGTGCTGGGGACTGAAACCAGGTCACTGTGCAAGGCTAGTGTCCTCCTTACCAGCTGTACTATGGTTCTGGCACCAAATACGTCTTTTATTAAGATAGTCACATTTCAGATCTTAAGCATTATGTGTTGTTTAGAATATCAGTGCTGGTATAATAGTAGTTCTATGAAGATTTGATTTATTATTTAACTGGGCTAAAGAGATACCCCAGTGGAGTAAGTGGATGTTTTGCATGCAGGAGGCCTGGGTTTGATTACCAACCCTGCATGGTCCCCTATCACAGAATCAGTAGTAGCTCTTAATTAAGCACTGCCAGGTCTGGGTTTCCCCATCCCAAAGTTGTGATCTAATTAATTACTCTTGGGGCTGGAGCAATAGCACAGCAGGTAGGGCATTTGCTTTGCATGCGACCAACCCGTGTTCGATTCCCAGCATCCCATCCCAACATCCCATATGGTCCCCTGAGCACCACCAGGGTTGATTCCTGAATGCAGAGCCAGGAGTAACCCCTGTGCATCTCCGGGCGTGACCCAAAAAACAAAGTATTAACCCTAAATTATTAATTCGTTGGCTCTAAAAAGGTTGTAACATTTGGGGGCAGTGGCTAAATAGTACAGAGTTAGGGACCAGAGTCATAGTTCTGCAGGTAGGGTACTTGCCTTGGATGTGGCCCACTCATACAATCTCTGGCACCCCATACTGTACCCCAGGCCTGCCAGAAGTAAATCCCAAGCATCACTGTTTGTGGCCCAACAACAAATCAAGGGTTAAGGTGCGTGCTTTGCACCTGATTTTCCCTGATTCAATTTTGTGTACCATGTTTCCCTGAACACTGTAGCACTGTTGCCTGTTGTTCATCGATTTGCTCGAGCGGGCCCAATAACATCTCCATTGTGAGACTTGTTGTTACTGTGTTTGGCATTTCGAATATGTCACGGGTAGCTTGCCAGGCTTTGCCGTGCGGGTGAGGTATATTCTTAACACATTGCCAGAAAAAAGCCACGGTAACCATCAGATTTGACCCAGAAACCAAAAAGGGAACATGCCACGTTTTTCTTAAGAGTTATAGTCAGGATATACTTAGTATTTATTTTGTCTGTCATCTGTCTTACAGCATAACACATTGTACTTTAAAATATGGAGCAGTTCGTGAATTTGCTTCATATTTACATTGTGAATTTTCTCTGTGGCCTCTAAATTTTAGGATGTGTGCTGACAGCAAATTTTAAATCATCAGCATCCTTACTTTGTTCTCTGACTTGCTAAACTAATTGTTCAAATATTGGAAAATAACAATGTACAGAGCAAAATTATTCTGAAATTCCTATGTGACTCCATTGTTATGCAGTCTCTTTTGCTTTAGGTTTTATAATTAATCATGAATAAACGTTTAGTACCTAGTAGACTTTATGGTTGTCATATCTAAAAAATATTTTGTTGATGTTAGGAATAATGTATCATGTGCTACTTTACTCAGTTAATGATAGAATATGATCCTACATACAAGAATTAAATAGATTATTTTAAAGTAGCACATAGTACATTATTCCTATCATTAATTGAATTTCAAAGATAACAATTCTAAATTTTACCATAGCTTATGTTGTCATGTTAGTTAGAACTCATTATATTGGGGAAGAAAAGATTCTTTGATCAAATGAATCTGTAAAGCACTGCTTATTTTCACATTTCTTGGTTCAGTATGTTTGTTTATAATTTCATCAGGGCTGATATAATCTATAATATTTTCTATTGAACCTATCATATATCAGATTTATTTGACTACAAATCTTCTGTTTTTGAAGTTCTGCTTCAGCTGAAAATACAAACAAAAACCCCAGTGAGGATTGGAAAGATCGTACAGGGTATTTCTGGTTGGATACCCATCATGCCATATGGTACCCCCCTCCCGTCCGCCCACCCCCACCCTGCCGGGAGTTATTCCTGAGCGCAGAGCCAGGAGTAAGAGCACTGCTAGTATGACCCCAAAGAAGAACAAACCAGAAAGAATTCTGAGCAGCCAGTGGCTGGCTGAGATTAGAGGAAAGCAAGGTGTTTTATGCAACCCAACCATATTTTTCTTTACATAAGAGATCTTTATTTTGAAAAAGGAAAATTCCTTTAGCTAATGGTTGTCAAACTCCTATTTCAGTCCTTTCTTCACATCTTACTTCAGAGTACTAAGACATTTTTGAAAAAGTGAAAATGGGCCAGAGAAATAAATAGTTCCAGAGTTAATGGTCTCATCTTGCCTGGGGCCAATCCCAGTTTCATTCTAAGTACTGCTTGTGGTCCCTGAGTACTACCAAGAGTGATCCCTGAGCACAGAGCAGAGAGTAAGCTCAGAGCTCCCAAAATTAAAAGAAAAAGAAAATTATTGGGATTTTCTTTCTCTTTTTTACACCTCTTCTCTCCTATTAAGCTCCCGGGATTTTAAAGGTTTAGTTAATAAAGTGAATGGCTCTATCACATTTAGTCCATGAAGTTTGTAGGAGATTGCCAAGATCATTCTGTTCTGCTAATCTAACTTTCATTCTCATAAGAATGTAGACAGGCTTAATGTATCTTTTTTCATATTTAACTAAATTGTGCCTCTAAGATTGCATTATGCATTTCCCTCCAATGTGTATTAAATATACTTGAAGGCGAATACCTCATCGAAAATCTAGTGAGTCCGTTTCTCTAGGTTTCTGTAGACTTAAAATATATACTTTATAGAGTGTTTATTTGTGGGTATTTATTTAAACAGGATCATTATTATTTGGACATCAATCCGCAACTTTTCCTGTAATACATCATGGACATCTTTCCAGGTACATGTATATCTGATTTACTCACTTCAATATTTGCTAGTTGCAGAATCTTCTATATGTAGAAGTAACAGGTGTTCAAATTTTTCCTGTGTTGATGAGCATTTATGTTTGTGGTTGATTGCTATTTCAGTTGTCAATAAATATTTTTATACATAAAAACTTCTGTGTTGCTACTTTTATCTTTTCATATTTCATAATTTATAAATATCTTTATATATTTATAGACTTCTGTGTTACTTTTATAGTCTATCAGATTAACCAGCGTATATTTATTTTAACAGCTGATCATTAGCCAGATAGAGTCAGTTCAGGCCCATGCAGCCAGTACTGTCTTTCTGATGAAACAATGCTTGGTTTGAATTTTTTTAAATATAGTCTAAAGATATTTTTATTTCCTTTTAGCTATCTCAGTTTTCTGTAAATTACTTACATAAAGAACCTTTGCCCTTTTTTCTTTTTTTGGGTCACACCCAGCGATGCACAGGGGTTACTCCTGGCTTTGCACTCAGAAATCTCTCCTGGCAGTGCTCGGGGGACCATATGGGATGCTGGGAATCGAACCTGGGTCTGCTGCGTGCAAGGCAAGCGCCCTACCCTCTGTGCTATTGCTCCAGCCCCCTTTTTTTTTTTATCGATGTTTTTGTTATGGCTATTATCTCGTTAAGTAGGTCACATAGTAATATTGCCTGACAGATTTTATTTTTCACTTTTATAGAATCAAATAGACTTGTTTCCTATACCTTGGTATTATTCACGTTTTATTAAACATTCTTTTTTTTTTTGTATATTGAAATCCATTAGAAACTTTGTCTTTTGAATTTTGGTCCACACTATGTGGGACTGGGGGCTTGGTGTTTGAGCATCATTCATATCAGTGCCTGGGGGAGCATACAGTGTCAGGAATTGAATCCAAAACTCCTGCTTGCATGTACTCCAGCTCTGAACTAGCTCCCCAACCCTAAATGTAAAAATAACTAACTCAATATAGCATAGCAAGTGCTACCCTTTAGAATTGTTGCTAATAACTAATTTACTAATTGTCACCTGCCACATACTTTTTTTTTCACTCTAAAATATGTCATCTAAAAATAAGATTGTTAAAATCACAGAACTATGAGAAAATTAGAAATTATGGGGGCTAGAGTAATATTAGGATGCTTAGGACATTTGTTTTGCATGCAGTCAGCCTGGGTTCGATTTCCAGCATCCCAAATGATCTCCTGAGCCCTGCCAGAAGTAATCTCTGAGGCTTGCTCTCTCAAGCCCTTGTTTTCCTCTGAAAAAGTATCTCTCTGTCTCTATTTGCTTGCTGGTTTGCTCTCTCAAATGCATATTATCTCATAAATATGTATTTTCTCTCTCTCATGTCTTCCCAAGTAAATTTTGTTCAAAAAAATAACCTAGCTTCACCCCCCCCTCCCAAAAAATGTGATACCTTGAGCAAGAGCCAGGGCAACTGCTGGGTGTGACCCAAAACCAAAAAGTAAAAATAAAATTCTGTAATTTCCAACTTCCAAAATCTAGCTTATTAAATATTCTTTTGAGAGTAGCTGCCATCACTGCTACTTTTTAATAATAATTTAACTGTCTAGGTCATACCCAAACTCCACTTTTCTCAGTATAATCAAAATACTTAACTATAAAACAATTCCCTAAGGACGTCTGTTTAACAATGCTTTCCCACATCATAATTCTTTTTTGTTTTAATTTTTTTTTCCTTTTTGGGTCACACCTGGCAATGCACAGGGGTTATTCCTGGCTCTGCACTCAGGAGTTCCTCCTGGCGGTGCTCAGGGGACCATATGGGATGCTGGGAATCGAACCCAGGTCGGCCGCGTGCAAGGCAAATGCCCTACCCGCTGTGCTATCTCTCCAGCCCCACACATCATACAATTCTTAGGCAAACTCATTTCCTTTTTGTAATGCTAGCAAGCCAAATACCTTAAAAACAGAAAACAAAAACACATTTTAGAGGCCCCAGATGTTTCTCAGTGCACTTGCCTTGCATGTTGTGAGACAGAGTCAAGTTCTGCCTGGGGAAATAACTCAAAGGTTTGGAGTGCGTGTCTAGGTACAAGGCTCAATTCTCAGGTCCACACAGCCTTTCTTTTTACGATAATGGCAAAATCTACATCAAAACTTGTTTATTCACATAAACATCCTTGAAACCCTGTGGAACAAGGAACTGAAAGAGAGTTCCCAATCTGGAGACACGAGGACAGTTTCACCAAGGAAAAACTCTCAACCATGGAGCAACGAGGTTCAGCTGGGAAGATTTCTCTGATGTACAACTTTTCCCTGGGGAAAGAAGGGTCGACACCAAATACACAGCTGTTGAGTTCACAAAATAAAATATAGGTGCTGGCTGCTGCACAGTGTGTGCGTTTGGTGGCCCAGAGCCACCTCTGGGTTCTCCCCAGGCCTCCCCAAACAGAGAGACAGGCAACAGCCTGATGGTGAAAATGGCCCATTTAATGCAGAGCTGCTAGCATACTTCTAGAACATCTGAGAGGGGGTTGAGGTAAGGACATAGGTGTGGATTATTTACATAGATAAATTTGGCAGAGGCAATGCTCTTGGGGAGATTAAATCAAGGAGACACTTTCCCAGGGACATCTACATTGCGTTTATCTTTCCCTCTAGTTGTATATGTTATCAATACTTGGAGCTGTTTGGATAAACACAGTAAGAGACAAAGATCCCAACACTTAGTTCTCTGGGCTTTATGAGCAAACAAGGCTTTTAACAGTTCTCGGGGCTCTAAGAGCAAGCAAGGCCTTTACCATAAATCCCAGACTAAGTCTTTGGGCAATTAAGCTTGTCCTTTCCCGTGAGGGTCCTATCTCTTAAACTACAATAGCTTGCATCAAGCAATACACTTACACTTTCTAGAATGTCCCATTTTGATGCTAGTGTAGCTTTGCCACTCACCCGGGGTCCCATCCCAGTCCCACCTCTCTTTTGGGGTGTTAGGAACTATAGCAACTGAAGCCTGAATCAAGTAATTATGACCAAGTAATTATGCCCAGGAGTAGATTTTCAGTTTATCAGTGCCCAAATATTAGAAGCATAGCACTAGTAGTCCTGTGTTTAACCAAAGATCATTGCGCTATAGTAAAATATAAAAAGGTGGGGCTAGAGCGATAGCACAGTGGGTAGGGCATTTGCCTTACACGCGACCGACCCGGGTTCGATTCCCAGCATCCCATATGGTCCCCTGAGCACCGCCAGGAGTGATCCCTGAGTGCAGAGCCAGGAGTAAACCCTGTGCATCGCCAGGTGTGGCCCAAAAAGAAAAAAAAATATATATATATAGGGAAATAGAAAAGTAGATACAAATACACAGCAGTTGAAATACAAAGCAGTAAAAATACAACGTTTAGAATCACCAGAAAGTTCTGGCTTATAAGTAATCAAGACTGACTTGGGAAACTGACAGTGAGAGGTAAAATACAAAAAAGAGGTTAAAGATAAACTTTAACTAAATTAGGGATGTTAGCAAGGACACAACAAGTTTCTCTGGGAGGAGGAAAAGGGGCAATTCGCTGATGAAGCCTAAAACACTTAAGGCAAATATCTAACGCACAGCATCTCAAGTCTTTGATCCTATACATATAACACTGGAACATAGGCAGAGGACAAGAATGTAAACACGTCATTCACTGGGCAACTGTGGTCTTTTGTGTTGCTGTTAGCCATATCAAGTATCTGTTCTGTACTAATATACCTACAAGTTAAATTCCTGAGGTTAACTCCACACTCCCTGAGCTAATAGCAAAGCTAACTGGTGTTGAGAAGCGTTTGTTCAAGCACAGCAAACAGACCCTAGTCTTCCCACTCCGCATGTAACTGGTAGCAATCAAGCTGCCACACTACTGTCAGAAAGTAGCCTCTGAACCTCCCGACAGACAGGTGGCCCCTGGGTCTCCAGTGCCTACTTGTTCAGCCCTGTAGGGCTTGTTATTACTGGGGCCCCAGCCTCGGCTTACGCCCACCTACTTCTCCGAAGTTTTCCCAGTAACTGCTGCATTACCACAGCAGGAAAGCCTGGGGGATGCAGGCACTATTGACTTTGTCTCAGATGTTTTTGATCTTGGTGCAGTTGCTTTTAGGAACTTGTGATACTGAACTCTAAGTTGTGTCTTCGGGTTTGTTTGGACCTGGCACAAAGCTGTCACTAGCTACTGGAGATTGCACACTGGATCGCCTACCAGATTTGCTTAAACTGTCACGTAGGTATTTTCATCTCTTGTAGCCTTGGTTGTCCCCTAGGCCTATTTAAACTTGGCAGAGTTACCACTGGCACTGTGACTGCATGCCCCTGATCACTATTCATGACTCTTCAAGTTTGGGGCACAAATGCACACAGGCACTAGCAGTCTGAATATGGATTCACCCCCACAGACTTGCTTGAATTTGACACAGGTTCCACAGGTGCTCGGTGCAATCTCCTGGTTATGCAATTGTACACAAATTTGGTGCCCAGGGCACTAGAAAATAAGAACATTTGTTTAAAGGCCCATTCAAACTTGGTGCCACAGGATCTGTCAAGCACTTGCAACCTCAAAGTTGCTGCCAGTTGATGGAAAACACAAATCCCTGGTAGCCCATGTAGGGGGACTCACTTACCTCATAATGACAGAAACTGAGTATTGAGTTAGCAAACTCAAGTATAAGAAATTAAACCAGGTTTTTGAGGGGGCCACACCTAGTGGTGCCCAGGTTTTAATCCTGGCTCTGAACTCGGGGATCACATTGGATTCAGGACCATATGGGATGTCTGGGATTAAATCCAGGACAGTCACATGCAAGGCAAGGATTCTATCCATTGTTTTTAAATGAAGTATAATGATAGTAGCAAGAGTAATAATAGCCTCATAGGGATTCAAAAAGAAGGAAAAAGGGGTTGGGGCCACACCCTGTGGTACTCAGAGCTTACTCTTGGCTTTATACTCAGGGATCACTCATGGCAGGTCCTGGGTACCATTTGAGGTGTCAGAGATCAACCCCCAATTGGCTGCATGCAAGGCAAACATTCTACCCACTGTACTTTTTCTACAGCCCCGAAAAAGAAAATTTCTTATTTGAAGAAATAAGAATATAAAACTTCCAAGCTCAGAAAGACATACCCAGATCCTGGAAACCTAGAGTTCCAATGAAAATAAACTCTTAAGAGATGCACAGGAAGACATAATAAAAATGGCAAAGAAGCAAAGAGAAACACAGAATCTAAAACCAAGAGAAAAGCAGATAGTCATATATGGGAACTCTCATCAGTTACAGTAGATTTTGTTTCCTAATTTTCCTCACAGCACTGCTCAAACTGCCTGCCATCCTTGGCTTGGTGCCTGGGGACT
The DNA here is from genome assembly GCF_029834395.1 of Sorex fumeus. Taxonomy (NCBI): domain Eukaryota; kingdom Metazoa; phylum Chordata; class Mammalia; order Eulipotyphla; family Soricidae; genus Sorex; species Sorex fumeus. The sequence goes on from NW_026606179.1 coordinate 20,326,102, forward strand.
GCTCCTGGCAGAGTTTGGGTACCATCTGATTCCAGGAACCAAATCCAGGTCTTCTATATATAAAGCAGGTATCCCAGCCCACTGAGCTCTCTCTCCAATTCCTCAAAGCATGCTTACTAATGGAAACACTATAGCCCAGAAGGGAATGGCATATATCCAAACCACTGAATGGAAAAGCACTCTACCAGCGACACAGATTCTAAAATGTTTTTCAGATAAAGAATAGTAAAAGGATTTCAAGGCCTCTAAAGGGTCTTCTATTAAAATTCTCAGAAGGAATAAAATAATAAACATAAAATGGGGGAAAGGAAAATAGTGGGTTCTCTGAGAACTTGTTATTTACTTGCTTTATATTTAAGATGTGATATTAGACATAGGACATATGGTGTAGTGATAAGCATCTATCTTATAGAAATAGAACAAACATTATTAAAATTGATATAGAACACAAAAATCCCCAAATAGTCAAAGCAATTCTGACAAAGAAGGGTGAGAATCTCATTTCCTGGGTTAAATATATACTACAAGATATATAATCAGAAAGCAGCAGTAATTAAGACAGCAGGGTACTGGGCTAGAAACAGACCAGCAGACCAGTGGAACAGAGTTGAATATTCTGTCACAGACCCCCAAATATATGACCACTTAATCTTTGACAAAAGAGCAAGAAATATGAAGTGGAACAAGGAAAATCTCTTCAACAAGTGGTGCTGGGAAAACTGGATAGCTACCTGCAAAAAATGAACTCTGACCTCTGTCTAATGCCAGGCACAAAAGTCAGAGCAAAGTGGATTAAAGACCACAATATCAGACATGAATCCATAAGGTACAAAGAGGAAAATGTAGGCAGAACTCTCCACGACATTGAAGCTAAAAACATCTTTAAGGATGAAACAGCACTGACCATGCAAGTGGAAGCAAACATAAACAAATGGGACCACATCAAACTAAGAAGCTTCTGCACTTCAAAAGAAACTGTGACCAAAATACAGAAAGAACCCACAGAATGGGAAAGAATATTTACCCAATACCCATCTGATAAGGGATTAATATCCAGGATATACAAGACACTAGGGCTAGAGCGATAGCACAGCGGTAGGGCATTTGCCTTGCACACAGGCAGCCTGGCCGAGCCGGGTTCAATTCCTCTGCCCCTCTCGGAGAACCCAGCAAGCTACCAAGAGTATCTCGCCTGCACAGCAAAGCCAGGCAAGCTACCCATGACGTATTAAATATGCCAAATACAGCCACAAGTCTCAAAATGGAGACATTACTGGGCCCGCTTGAGCAAATCTATGAACAACGAATGGGAGGATAGTGACAGTGACATACAAGACACTAGTAGAATTGTACAAGAAAAAAACCTCCAACCCCATAAAAAATGGGAGAAGAAATGAACAGAAGTTTCCTCAAAAAAGAAATACAAATAGCCAAAAGGCACATGAAAAAAATGCTCCACATCACTAGCCATCAGGGAGATGCAAATCAAAACAACAATGAGATATCATCTCACACCACAGAGGCTGGCACACATTCAAAAGAACAAAAGCAACCAGTGCTGGCATGGATGTGGGGGAAATGGCACACTCTTTCACTGTTGGTGGGAATGCCCATTAATCCAGCCTTTCTGGAAAACAATATGGACAGTCCTTCAAAAACTAGAAATTGAGCTTCTATATGACCCTGCAATACCACTTCTGGGAATATATCCTGAGGATGCAAAAAAGCACAGTAGAAATGACATCTGTACCTATATGTTCATTGCAGCACTGTTCACAACAGCCAAAATCTGGAAACAACCCAAGTGCCCTAGAACAGATGACTGGTTAAAGAAACTTTAGTATATCTACACAACGGAATACTATGCAGCTGTCAGGAGAGATGAAGTAATGAACTTTGCTTATAAATGGATAGACATGGAGAGTATCATGCTATGTGAAATGAGTCAGAAAGAGAGGGACAGATATAGAAGGACTGCACTCATTTGTGGAGTATAAAACAATGTAACATGAGGCTGAAACCTAAGGATAGTAGATATATGGGACAGGTAGATTGCTCCATAGCTAGAAGTCTGCCTCATGAGCAAAGGGGAGAAGTCAGCTGGAATAGAGAAGGGGTCACTAAGAAAAAGATGGCTGGAGGAATCGGTCGGGATGGGAGATGTATGCAGAAAGTAGATAAAGGACCAAACATGATAACCTCTCAGTGTCTGTATTGCAAACCATAATGCCCCAAAGTAGAGATAGATTGTGGTAAATCATGTCTGCCATGGAGACAGGGGGAGGGTGGTTAAGGGGGGGTATATTGGGGATATTGATGTTGGGGAATTTGCACTGGTGGAGGGAATGGGTATTTGATCATTGTGTGATTGTAACCCAAACATGAAAGCTTGTAACTATCTCATGGTGATTCAATAAAATTTAAAAAAAAAAGAGAAAAAGAGAAAAACCTCTGAAGAGGTAAGTTCGAGAAAAAAATATATAATCAGAAGTGTGGTACTGGAATAAAAGTAGACACTCAGACTGATGGAATAGAAATGAAATCCCAGGGACTGGAGCAATAGCACAGTGGGTAGGGTGTTTGCCTTGCATGTGACCGACCTGGGTTCGATTCCATATGGTCCCCTGAGCGCCACCATGAGTGATTCCTGAGTGCAGAGACAGGAGTAGCCCCTGTGCATCACTGGGTGTGATCCAAAAAAAAGAAAGAAAGAAAGGAAAGCCCAGAATACTACAAAGGAAAACAGTTAATTTTCTACAAAGGAGTGAAGAGCATAAAGTGGAGAAAGTCTTTTCAGAAAATGGAACTGGGAAAAGTGGATAGCCATATGCGAAAGAATAAAATGAACCATTATCTTTTATCATTTAAAATGAATTAAGAACTTAGATGTTTGACCTAAATTCATAAAATACATAAAATAGTCTTTGGTGATTCGACTCCATTGCCAAGGGAAAAAAAAATAACCAAATGAAATTATATCAATTAAACTGCAAAAATAACTATTATTAAAGACATTCTACTGGGACCAGCGAACTAGTACAACTGGTATGGCACTTGTTTTGTATGTAACTCAACTGGGTTTGATCCCTGCATCCCATATGTTCCCCTAAGCACTATCAGGAGTAATTCCTGAATGCAGAACCAGGAGTAACCCTTGAACATTGCCTGGTGTGACCAAACCTCTACCCCAACCCCCCAATCAAAAGTAAAAATAATAAAGATATTCTACTGAATGCGAGAAAGTACCTTGATACACAGTATTCACAAAACTAAACAACTAAACAATGCCATCAGAAACTTGAAGAAGACATTCAACAGACACATGAAAAAAAGCTATTACTGATTATCAGGAAAATGCAAAGCTAAACACAAATATTACCTTGTATTAACGAAAATGGTATAAGGTTATATTGGTTTGTATAAGTGCTGGTAGGGCTATGAAGAAAATAGTAGAGTGGGGGTTTAAATTGGTTCAGTAGTTATGGAAAACATTATGGAGATTTCTCAAAAAAGTAAAAAGTAATTTCACTCCTAAGCATATATTCCAAGAAAACAAATACAGTAACATAAGGGATTAGGATGAGTAGGGCACTTCCAGTGAGTAGGGCACTTGCCTTGCACACACAGCTGATCTAGATGCCATCCTGGCACCCCATATGGTCTTCTGAGCCTGTCAGGAGTGATCCCTGTGGGTAGAGCCAGGAGTAAGCTCTGAGAATGGCTGGGTGGGCCCTTCCTCCACCAAAATATGAAAAATCCAGATATCTAGTGAGTGAATCAAGATGTGGTAGAGTCACAAAAAGGAATACTACTCAACTTAGATTAAATAAAAATCTTACTACAAGGCAAAGGAACTGGAGGGAGTTGTCCTAAGCAAAATTAAGAGACAAACACTGGATGGCTTCACTTGTATGTAGTATATAAAGTATGACTTTATAGACAAAGGATGATTACAGATAATGTCCTGTGAAAATCAAACCTAAGCTCTCACCCAAAAAACTGTTCAAAGTAGGAGGGAAAAGGAGTGGAATGAGAGTCCAATGGACTGCAGAGATATTGGCGTCTTATTGGTGGGTATTGTGTGATAACTCCACGAGCTCTGAAATACTCTTGAAAAATTAGTGATTTATCAATAAAACCCCCCCAGAACTTTTAAGTATTGTAGGGGGAGGATTAGTACATCAATTAAGGCTTATACCTTGTATGCACCCAGCCTGGCTTTGATTCCTGGTACCACGTAGTCCCCCGAACCCACCACCCCAATACCACTGGGTGTGGCCCTGTAGGATTCTCAGGTCCATGCACTGAACTAACTGCCTGCTTGTCCAAGAATTGCAGGTTGAATTCTCAGACCTCCTGAGCACTTGAGTGCACACCGAAAAAAATTCTTGGACTAGAGAGGTACCTCAATGGAGATGGCTCCATGAGCTGGAACCCACAATTTGCATGTTAGAGACCCTGTGAACACTATCAGAAATGACCCCTGAGTACCAAGCAAGAGTAGCCCAAGACCACTAGCAGTAGCCCAAATGCCAAATCTGTTTTTTTAAGGCCCCACCCGACAGTGTTCTGGGGTTACCTCTGGCTCTGCACCTACGGATCACTCCTGGTGGTGCTTGGGGGACCATACATGGTGCTGGGATTGAACCCAGGTAGGTCACGTTCAAGGCTGATGACCTACCCACTGTACTATCACTCTGGACCCCAAATCTATGGTTTCTGAGGTTTTTCCTTTAGCCTCATATTCTCCCTCGAGTATCTCCTGTTTGTCTGTTTCTTTGCTTGCCTATTTCCACTCCGGAGAACAAACTTCCCATTTCTCTCCTCACATCTTTCTAAGCAAGTGTCAGTCAATAATACCTTGATTCACCAAACCAAAAAAAAAATTCTTTTTTGATTTTAGAGTTTTTCCCTGACCCAGCCGGGCTGGCTGCGTGCAAGGCAAACGCCCTACTGCTGTGCTATGCTTGCCAGGCTTTGCCGTGAGAGTATCTTGCCCACACGGCAAAGCCTGGCAAGCTCCCCGTGACGTATTCGATATGCCAAACACAGTAACAACAAGTCTCACGATGGAGATGTTACTTGGCCCGCTCGAGCAAATTGATGAACAACGGGAGGACTGTGACCGTGACCGTGAGTTTTTCCCTAGTAAAGGTTAAAAGTCGACTACCCCAATAATATAATGTACACAGTTCATTATTTCCCCATTTTCATGATGTCAACTTAAGTAGATACAACCAACCTGTTTATATACCAGTAATAGTGTTACTTTAAATTCCAGCATCTGTCAGAGGTGTCTCCTACTATAATTACTCTAGCATTGTAAGATTCTGTTATAGGTGTAATTAAAATAATTACTCTTGTATTATACTTTAATATATTGTATCAGGTGATTTGAAGCTACAGGCCAGAGCGATAGCACAGCGGGTAGAGAGCTTGCCTTACTTGCAGCCGATCTGGGTTCGATTCCTCCACCCCTCTTGGAGAGCCTGGCAAGCTACCAAGAGTATCTCACCTGCATGGCAAAGCCTGGCAAGCTACCCATGACGTATTCGATATGCAAAAACAGTAACAAGTCTCACAATTTGTTGTGAGACATTACTGGTGCCTGCTCGAGCAATCTGATGAACTAGAGGACAGTGCAGTGCAGATTTGAAGCTGTAATAGATATACAAATTTACTTGGGGTAAAACTTTAAAACAGTGCTTTTCTATCCCTATGATACTATTTTACTTTGTTCTTCAATGCTCTAGAATATCGTGAACAAAATTTGGGTTGTCTTATACACATTTTATTTTTTCCCTTTTGAGATACATTCGATGCTCAGGGATCACTCCTGGCTCTACAACCAGGGATCACACCTGGCAGGCTGAGGGGACCATGTAGGGTGCCAAAGATCAAACTTCAGTTGAATGCAACAAGGCAAGCTTTCTGCCCACTATATTATCTCTCTGGTCCCTCCCATGTGTATTCAAGTTTTGTTTTTTATTTTAAATTCTACTTTGTTGACCAAACACAGTAACAACAAGTCTCACAATGGAGACGTTACTGGTACCTGCTCGAGCAAATCGATGAACAACAGGAGGACAGTGCTACAGTGCTACTTTGTTGACAGGAAATGCTGTTGTTTTAAAACATTATTCACATAAATGGTTTTGTACATTTATAGAATATTGAAGTGAAATCTCATACTGGTATGTGATTTACAGCTATAAAGTAATTTTTAAGAATTCATGAGGTAGGCATTATTTTATAGAGAAGTTAACTAATGTACTAGTAAGAGGCAGAGTCAAGATTCAAACCACAGGGACTGAAGCGATACCACAGTGGGTAGGGGATTTGCCTTGCACGAGGCTAACCCAGATTCGATTCCCGGCATCCCATATGGTCCCTTGAGCACTGCCAGGAGTAATTCCTTAGTGCAGAGCCAAGAGTAAACCCTGTGCACCACCATTTTTTGGGTGTGACCCAAAAAATCAAGGAAAAAAATAAGATTCAAACCAAAAATTTAAGTCTTTTCAAGCCATAGCCTATATTTCTTTTTCTCATACTATTTTGTTAATTCAGTGGTATTATTCAGTAATGAGACAGTGTATTCACATCTCATTACCTATATGAATGTTCAGGTTTCTAAGTTTAAGTGAAATGTGTGCAATGTTTTATTTTGTGAATATAAGTTTTTCAGTATGGCAATAATCTTTTCCCTTAGTTTGAGTCCATGTTCCATTTAATCCTGAGCGTTTGTGGAAGGTGATAAATCAGTGTTTTGCTGCAGAATTTTAATAAGAATAATGAGATGTGAACTTCTGAAGACTTTTCAACACTAAAAACACTCCGGGGTTTATACTATGCATCTGCTGATGTCTAATGTAATGTGTGTTCTGTTGAAGAGCATTTCCACATTTTTTTTTGTTGACAGAATAGCTTATCTGCGTTTTCTCACACATAGATCAGAGCTGAAAATCTGAGATAAAGCCTCCCACACTCATTACTTCAATGACCTTTGACATGTACAAGACTTGTTGCATTCTAACAGTTTTTATCTCTGATTTATATGTATGTAAAGAATTAGGCTTAATAGGCTAATAATTCCCCATACTCATGATATTTCTTCCCTTTATGACTTTTTAGATGAAGGATAAGAGATGAGGTTCTTGAGAAGGTTTTCAAACATTCAGGACATTCATAAGATTTCCCTACATTGTGAGTTTTCTGATGCTTACTGAGGTTCTTGTTTATGCCTGAAGACTTTTCCACATTCATCACATTCAAAAGGTTTCTCTCCAGTATGAATTTTTTCATGCTCAGTGAGATTCTATTTATGACTAAAGGCTTTTCCACATTGCTTACATGTATATGGTTTCTCTCCAGTATGAATTCTATGATGTCTAGTAAGGCTTGACATCTGAGTAAAGGCTTTTCCACATTGGTTACATTCGTAAGGCTTCTCACCAGTATGAATTTTCTTATGTGTAATGAGGTTTTCCTTTTGTTTGAAGGCTTTTCCACGATCATTACAGGTATAAGGTTTTTTACCTGTATGATTTCTCACATGAACACTAAGTGATGATTTACGGGAGAAGCTTTTCCCACATTCATTACATTTATAAGGTTTTTCACCTGTATGACTTCTCATACGTATAATAAATACTGAACACTGAGAGAGAACTTTTCCACACATACCACATTGATAGGGTTTCTCCCCAGTGTGACTTCTTATGTGTAGCGTAAGAGATGAAATTCTAGAGAAAGTTTTTCCACATTCATTACAGTCATATGGTTTCTCTCCAATGTGAATTTTCTCATGCTCATTAATATTTTGCTTCTGGCTAAATGCTTTTTCACGTGTATTACATTCAGAGGGTTTCTCTCCAGTATGAGTTTTTTCATGCTCAATGAGATTTGACTTTTGGCTGAAAGTTTTCCAACATTCCTTGCATGCATAGGGTTTTTCTCCTGTATGAGTTTTATGATGTCTAATGAGGTTTGACATTTGAACGAAAGCTTTTCCACATTTGTTACATTCATAAGGTTTCTCTCCTGTATGAATTTTCTGATGTGAAGTGAGATTTTCCTTCCGGCAAAAGGATTTTCCACATTCATAACATTCATTAGATTTCTCCTCAGGATGAATTCTAAGATGTCTAATAAGATCCAACTCCTGAATGAAGCTTTTTCCACACTGAGCACACTTAATGGGGTGGACTCCAATAGAGGATGAGTTATGACATTATTTGCCAGACTGATATTCATGATGTTTCTTCATTACATGGTTTCTACCAGGAGTAAGCTTGTCTAAATTATTTTTCACACTGTTTTCACAAGAGTCATAATTGAAGAAGAATTTTTTTGCAAAACTGATGTCTGAGTTCACAGGAGATCTTTTTCTGGCTTTTTTGAATTCTTTAGAATTTTCTTTAGTCAAAATTTCATTAAGTGTGAGGGTAACTCCTTTCACAAATCTTTGCTGTGTTGTTTCTATCTGCTCACCAACTTCCCAGTTCTCTAAGAAGGAATTAAAAATAGAGAAACATTTTTAGCATTGGGGTCATAGAGACAGTACAGATGGTAAGGAGCTTGGTTGGTATGTAGTTAACCCAGGTCTGACCCCTAGCACTGCATTTGGTGCCCTGACCACTGCCAGGAGTGAACCCTGAGCACAGCTATGTGTACCCCACCCCAATTTCAGAAACAAACTAATACTGAGTTGATTCTTTGGTTTAAGAACTTATCTCCCTAAATACAAGAAATCCCCAAAGCAAATATTCCATATGGCCAGTTTTCAGGAAACTCCTTAGAAGATTTAAGAGTAGAAAAATTAACATTCATAAGTAGCATTAATTTTGAAATTATGAATGCTTGTGACTTGGTGTGGTGCAGAAACCAAATATAGCAACTTGACAATGATGAGATAAAAATGTAAGCCTACATTCAATCAGAAAACTTTCATCTTGAGTGCAAAAAGCCGGAACTATACTATTGTTTAAGTTGGGAGAACACTACATAAACTGAACTAAGGGAAAAGATGCTAGTATTTGCATTTCTTTTGCTCTCCAAAATGCCTGGTTCTCTGCCCACTAACACTACAATGAAGCCTATTACTTCAATAAGAGTATGTCCAGAAACATAGCTGAAATGAGTAATTTCCTATGAAAGTTAAATAAAACTCAATTATCAACAGACCAAAGAAGTATAAATCTTTAGGAGTAAAAAACAGAAACAGTGGCAAAGAAATATGAGAAAATGGAGAAATCAGCAAGAAAAAGACAGTTTAAGTACCATATTAAACGATACTGGAAACCCAAGAGAATGGAGTGATAGAACCTAGAAGCTTATCAAAAGAATAAACATAATCAACCACAACTCTTGACAGAGCACTTGCAAAAGCAGTACTAAGTTAAAATTTCATGCAAAAATTGATTTTAAATTCTATACAACTATTAAGACTACAAAAAAATGAAGATACACCATGGTCATATGTCCAGTGTCCTCTGATTTGTATATCTGATGCAATCTCAATTTAATTCTCCACTTTTTTTCTCATGATTCTAAAATTTATATGAAAATACTGTAGACATAGTCAAAATAATTTTAAAGAAAAACAAGAAAGTGGAAGGATTTATTCTAGCTATAAATATTTAATAATTCACTTTGCTATAACAACATAGACAAGTAGAATAATGGAAATGTGCACCAAAACGTGTATTCATGTGTATGAACCATATTCATGACAAAGGGTTGCATACAAAAGCAATAGGGAAATATGTTTGCTGTTGTTTTAAACAAACTGTTCTTCATTGGGATAGCCATATAGAAGTGAAACTTAAGAACAATAAAATGAAAAGCAATTATTATACTGAGTAAATGGAATTCAAACATACTATGTATATAATTCCATTAATTGTTTTCAAAATTCTAGGAATAAAAATATAAAGAAAAGGGACAGTGATTACCATAAAAGTGAACATATTGGTAATATCTAGAATGAAGGGCATTTGGAATAGTGATCAGAGGACACAGGTGAAAGGCTTCTGGGAAAATTAACAATGTTCTGCTTTTTGTTTGTTTTATTTGGGCCACACAACATGCTCAAGGGATTGTTTGCGAGGCGAGGGAGTGAACTAGGTTAGCCACATGCCAAGTCAACGCCTTATCCCAGCAATGTTCTATTTTTTAACCAGAGAGGGTGCAGGGGAATTTATCCAGTGCAATATGGCAAGCTACTCACTTATGTTTTATGCACTTCTGGGTTAGATCTCACAATATAAATGGTTAAAAAAAGTGCCAGAGTTTCACTTGAAAGCCAGAGTTTAGGTTGTAGGAAGGCAGCAACTTTTATGTAAAATGGAGGGGAGGTAATATGGGAGGGTTTGTTTGTTTTTGGGCCACACACAGACGTTCTCAGGGTTTACTCCTGGCTCTATACTGAGAGATCACCACTCTTGGTGAGCTTTGGGAACCAAATGGGATGCTGGGGATTAAACCCTGGTTGGCTACCTACAAGACAAATGCACTACCCACTGTACTATTGTTCTGGTCCTCTATTTCTTTTAAAAAACCCATGAGAGACATGGTTGTGATTTTTAAATGTATGACTCTGAGGCATTTCACAATGGGTGGAAAGGAAATAAAAACTAAACTGAAGTGTCAAACAGTTTTGAAAAGATTGTCAACTTTTTCCCCTCAGGGATTGAACCCAGGACCTCATACATTCAAAACAATATACTTTTCACTATTTTTTTAAACTGTTCTTTACTGCAGAGGCACATTCTTGGCCCCAAGATGGAAAAAATTTCATAGAAGAGTAAGGCTACAAATAATAGGGAAAATAATCATGAAAATCAAGATTGCAAAGGAAGGGATATTTTAGAATGCCAAGTTAATCCTCTAATTTTCAATAATGAAGAATGATGTATAAGACATAGAAGTATCTGAGGAGATAATTATTTATCTGAGGAAGGTATACCTGCAATTTAAAATATAAGGACCTTGGGGACTGGAGTGATAGGACAGCAGGTAGGGCATTTGCCTTGCATGCAGCAGACTTGTGTTTTATCTCTACCATCCCATGTGGTCCCCCAAATCCACCAGGAGTGATACCTGACTGCCGAGCCAGGAGTAAGCCCTGAGCATCGCTGGGTGTGGCCCCAAAACAATCAATAACAAGAAAAACAAACAAAAATACTAAGACCTAAAAAACAATCCCTTTTAAAAACCTTTCAGAGGTGATAGCCTCTGAATAGTGTAACTTTATACTACTCACCTGAACATTTTGACATTTCTTCTGTCATCCATGGCTTTTCTTCCTGCTCCAACTTGAAAATGATATTTGTTTTTTTGAGTTGACAGCCTGTTTTATTAGGAGATATATCACTTTAGTAAATTTGGGAGAAAGAACTATATTCCAGAATTTGAGCTGAATCTGGAAACTTCAAGATTTCTGGTGAAGAAGGAACATTTGGTTTCTAGGGATACACTGACATATAACAACAGCTGGAATATTATCATTCAAAGAACAACAAACCAAGAATATTTTAATACAAAATTCAAGGTTTTATCACTATGCTAATTAGAGGCCTATTGTATTACAGAAATGAAGAATGAGATTTTCACAGAGGAATTATCCTTACCTACTGTTAATATGTTGTTATAATTCTCCAACATCACATCCCTGTACAAATTCCTCTGGGCAGGTTTCGATTGTTGCCATTCCTCCTGAGTAAAGTCAATGGCCACATCCTTGAATGATATTTTCCCCTGCAATAACATTGCCTAATCAGTAGGTGGCACATCCTATGAGTATTCTGGCATCAGAGTACAAAAAGCTACAAAGGTATCTAACACTTTAACTTATAAATTTCCTTTTGCATTATTTTATACTCTCAGAATGTCATATAAAATGTTTTCTGTAAATAAAGGTTTATTTGTTTTCGCGGTCAAATTAAAAGTTTATCTTCTACAGCACAGGAAGTATTGGGAAATGATAGAGATGATGATCCAATTCACCGAGAAAAGACATATAGCAAAGGGAGCAGAAGGTAGTAAAAGCGTGATAAGAGTTAAACTTTTGGATATGTACGATTCAATGAGGTAAATGATTTAATGTGGTAAATGCAGTCATCATACTGTTAAATATTTTCATAAAGAACTCCAGTGGGTACTAGAAAATTAGTAACTTCTTAACCTTCTTAACCTTCTGTCTATAACCTTCTGGTAGCTGAAGCCATTTCACTGTTAGGTGATAATTGATTTAACCTATGCAGAATAGAATAAGAAGGCAGGGATACCAATAGAATCTAGGAAAATTGAGTCATTAATAGAAAAGATTTTAAGTTATCACAGGATTTTTATAAATATTATGAGATAATATGAAGACACAGAAAGTATTTCAATTTGTTTGTTTTTGGACCACACCTGGCAGTGATCAGGGGTTTATTCCTGCTCTTGTTCAGGGGACAAATGGTACTAGGGATTGAGCCTGGGTTTCCCATATGAAAAGCTTTGTCCTTGAAATGTTATCACTACAGCCTCAATTTTTTTTTCACAACATGAGGGCCAGACTTCCCCATTCACAAAACAAATAAACAAACGAACAAAAACGCCAAAATTTTCCTTTGAAAATACTAAAAAGTTATATATGTATCTATATATGGATAGCCCCTATAAACCAAGGCACTGAAGGTTTAAGAAACTCAATCATGGAGCTGGATCAATAGAACAGAGGGTAGAGCATTTTCCCTTACATGCGGCTGACCTGGCTTCAACCCCCAGCATCCCATATGGTCCCCGAAACACCGCCAGGAGTTATTTCTGAGTGCAGAGCCAGGAGTAACCCCTGAGCATAGCAGGGTGTGGACAAAAAAAAAAAAGAAAAAAAAACTCAATCATGGTTCTACAAAAAGTTCTAGAGTCAGTGTTGAAAGCTCTGTCATTTTACTTCCACTATTAGAAGTTACTAATGAAGAGTCTTGGACAAAAAATAGTTTATTGTTTGCTTTCTCCTCAGGATGTGCAGAATGAAAGCAGAGAAGATGAGCTCAATAAAAAAAAGCATCTTTGAGAGAAGGAAAATTGCTTTTTTTAAAAGATAAAATCAGTTGTTGGGTCAGCTATAAACTACAATTTCACAAGAGCCAAAGCAGTTTGTTTTGTGCCCATGAAAAATCTTTTCTTTTCTGGAGCCAAAAGATTATACAGTGGGTAAGCCTTGTAGATGGCTGATCTGGATTTGATCCCCAACATCCCATATGATCTCTTGCACCACCAGGAGTGATCCCTGAAAACAGAGCCAGGAATAAAACCTTAGCATTGCCAGTTGTGACTCCCCAACCAAAATAAATCTTTTATTTTCTCCAGAAAATTAGTGAACTTTTAAATGTAGGAGATCAGAACCTACATAAGGGTTTTATTAATTGTAGTCTTCTTATATTTGTTTCCTCTGAAGATCAAATTTAAATATTAAGTCTACTTCTTTTTTTTTTTTTGCTTTTTGGGTCACACCCAGCGATGCCCAGGGGTTACTCTTGGCTGTGCACTCAGGGATCACCCCTGGCAGTGCTCGGGGGACCATATGGAATGCTGGGAATCAAACCCCGGTCGGCCGCGTGCAAGGCAAATGCCCTACCCGCTGTGCTATTGCTCCAGCCCCAAGCCTACTTCTAACTGGATTTATTTCTTTATATTCTAGTTGTAATTTTCTCCTGATCTTTATCAATTTTTCAGACTATTTGCATCTATTTTTGATATCTCATTTTATTGAGATCATTATGGACCTTATCTATACTTCAGAATAGGCAGTGAGATGAAGATATAATTTAAAACTCACATGGAACTTTGACATTTTTTCTTCCTGGGACAGAATAGAATCTTGAAATAGCCATCCTAAGAAATGAAGTTAAAAAAAAATCAATTTTGCTTACTAGCTTACACAAGACAAACTAGGAAATCTCCATGGAAATATGATATATTATATCTTAACAGTAATCAAAAAATCACCTATCTGAAGTATGAATAACCAAAAACATATGGAGATTCAATATGAACTTAAAATTCTTTTAAAGTTATAATGTATTGGGGGACTCTGCGGCGGGTGCAGGTGGCTCCCTCCGGCCCACCCGGGCTGTGGCCCATGGTGCCCGGAGAGGCCACATGGCCAGAGGGTGGAGTGTCGGGTGGGCACCTGCTGTACAGGTAGAACAGGAACATGCGGGGTCCACCTGGACGCACCTCCGAAGTGTGCCCCCGGGGCCCGAAGGTTTGGGGAGCCCCTGGGTCGGGAAATACGGTGCTAGAGGAACGAAAGAGAAATGCTAGCAAGTTCGAGTGAACACTGCGAGTGGGCTCGGGGCCACTGAAATGTACAAGATGGGGGTCCAGGTGGTCCCCCAGCTCTGCAGGGTGAAGACACTGGGGACTCTGGGGAGGTGGCTGCTGCTGCTGCTCCCGCAGCTCCCTGGGCTGCTGACACAATGGAGTTCTGGAGGAGAGGGATGCGGACGGGGACCAGGACTCGAAGGAAGCCGGGGCTGAGGAGGACAAGCCCAAGGGTCAGGACATCTCAGATTTAACAGGAGCTGAAAGGGAAGACTCATCATTACTTACTCCTGCAGCCAAAAACCTGAAAATAGATACCAAAGAGAAAAGAAGAAGCAGAAAGTGGATGAAGATGAGATTCAAAAGATGCAGATCCTGGTTTCTTCTTTCTCTGAGGAAGAGTGGAACCACTAGGAAATGTATCACTGGTCAGCTTTCCCTAAGGCGGCCATTAAAAGGTTGATCCAGTCCATCACTGGCAACTCCGTGTCTCAGAATGTCGTGATTGCAGTGTCTGGTATCTCCCAGGTTTTTGTCGGGGAGGTAGTCGAAGAAGCACTGGACGTGTGTGAGAAGTGGGGAGAAATGCCACCCCTGCAGCCCAAGCACATGCGGGAGGCTGTTCAGAGGCTCAAATCAAAAGGGCAGATCCTCAGCTGGAAACACAAGAAAATCATCTTCTTCTAGTCAAAGCCTATGAAGGCCCGAAGGAAGGAGGGCCCCAGACTTCGAGCTATGAGACTTTCTGAACTGGTGCTTGATTTCCACAGTCCTCCAAGGAATTCCGTCATGCTTTTAGTGTCTTCCTCAAAACTCGGATACTTAGCACCACACCTAGAAGGCTCGCAGCCTGTCTCACATTTACATTGACTCAATGTTGGAACCCTGCAGGGCATGTTGAGCTCTTGAACTGTTTCTTGACTTGGTGGAAGAACAGTGCCAGGCCTTACCCATCTTCTGGACAAGGGAGCTGCTTTCAGAGAAAAAACATTTCCAAGAAAGCATTGGTAGTTTCATATTGAAACTAGAAGTTGTGTCACTTAAGTTTTTTATGTCTGGTTTGAGGTAGAATAAACCACTAGAAACTTTTGACTTGTGGTACTCTACCATGAAGAATATGGTGATAGCAGGAATGGTGGAATAGTTTGTTGCAGGGAGCTTTTAAACTACTCCGTGGATTTTGGTAAGTGATCATTAAATTCTTTTCCAACCTAAAAAAATAAAGTTTTAATGTATTAAGTTATTAAAAAAATCACTCAATACTATTTACCTATTCATCCAATTACATAGAAAAGGGACAAATAAAATATAAGTAACTTTCCCTTGCCCCAAAGAACCATTTGATAGTATATGACCTAAGATATTACTCCTTAATATTCTATTTCATAGAAACAATGATGTCATTATAAAAGCACAAGACAATTAAAACCCCAAACCTGGAATTAACACACAACTATCACTGATATAAAATTTTACTGAGTTTCTCTGATTGTGTCAATTAACATCCTATTTGATCCTGTTACGTAGTCATCATAGCTGGAGTGGGCTGGAGCGATAGCACAGCGGGTAGGACGTTTGCCTTGCATGCAGCCAGCCCGGCTGAGCTGGGTTCGATTCCTCCACCCCTCTCGAAGAGCCCAACAAGCTACCGAGAGTATCTTGCCCACACGGCAAAGCCTGGTAAGCTACCGTGATGTACTCAATATACCAAACACAGTAACAACGAGTCTCAAAATGGAGATGTTATTGGGCCCGCTTGAGCAAATCGATGAGCAAAGGGAGGACAGTGTGACAGTGTGACATAGCTGGAGTATGAAAGGATAAAATCAGTCTAGACAGAGGTTTTGTGAGCTAGATTCTTAAGGTCTGTCTCATAATAAATTATCCTGTGAAATTTCCTATACAGATAACTCTGGCTCAGTACTCATGGTGTCTTAAGACATTGCAGACCAAATAAAATATCTTAAAATATTTTTTTCCTTTATCTCTTGGGGACCCACCCAGCAGTTATTAGACACCTCTCCTACTGGTGCTACCCACTGAATAAAGTGCCAAGGATCAAATCTTCGGTGGCCACATTGCATGGCAGGCATTATATCCCCTGTAGCCCCTCTCTAGCTCCTCATAGAATTTCTGCCCAGTTTTTATCAGAGAATACTTGCTAGAAAAAACTGTTTTTAATATTGCCTGAGGATTTTCTTAGTTCCATAAGAGCTAATCTATAAAGCCCTCTATGCATCCTCCCTTTCCCAGAGACAAAGAACTCTTATTTGTTCTCTTGTGCCCTTCTCTCTACTGCAGAAGTAAAATTTTCATCATCTGCCTCTACATTAGTTCACTATCTGCCTGCTCAGTCTCTTATCCATCTCTTATTAGATCCAATTCAAAATCACACACTGCATTTAGATGCTAGGACTCTGAAGACTCTTTAGTCTGAGATAGTTTCTCAGTTTCCTGCACTGACTTTTGTAATCTTGACACTTTTTGTTTTGAGGCCACCTCCAGTGTTTTTCAGGGTTTATTCCTGGCTCAGAGATCACTTCTGATAGTGCTCAGGTGATATTTTGGGTGTGAGGGATCAAACCGAGGTTGGCTGTGTGCAAGGCAAGCACCTTACTTGCTGATCTATTGCTCTGGCCACAAAATCATGATGCTTATAATAATAAGCCAAACTTTAAGCAATGTTCCTCCACTGAGTTTTCTTTGATGTTTCCTTATTACTAGGTATGTTTGAAAAGAAGTAATGTTTTATTTTCCTTAGCATATAAGATACATCATGAAAACTTGCCCCATTACTGGTTATATTATATTTTTATTTGGGGCCACACCTGTGCAGTATCAGGGCTTACTATTAGATCTGTGCTCAAGGTTTACTCTACACATTGCTCAGGGGATCATACGCAGTACCAGATTGAACTGGGATCAGTTGCATGCAAGGCAATGCACTATATTTTGGCTTTATTGTTAGTATTATTTTTGCTCAATTAATAACTCAGATTTCTCCACTATGAAATTATTTTCCCTCATTGTTAATTAGAAAGGACTTTATGTACAGGGATACTCTGAGATTATATTCCATTCTTCATAAAATTTTAAATTTATGTCAATATTAACTTGTGAGTTCCTATTTCATACAGAGTTACAATCTAGTACTGGCATGTGGGGAACCATTTTATATGGCTATTTTTGATTTTTCTTTCTGGTTTCTAAGCCACATTCTTAGGTGCTCAAGGTTTACTCTTAGCTCTGTGCTCAGAAATTACTCCTGGAAGGGTTCAGGGAACCCTATGTGATGCCGGGGATCGGACCTAGGTCAGCCATGTGCAGAGCAAGCATCCTCTGTGCAATACTATCTCTCCACCATATGTGGCTTTTTTCCCCAAAGGTTCCTAATATCCTTTGACTACTTTCTTAAATTTCATATGCAAGATTCAAGCTGGTCTTGTATTTTCTCTGTCCTAACACTGGAAACAACAGTTTCTTTAAGAAGTCCTGATTACTATTCACAGAGAAAATGATATTAAGATGCAGGTTAAATCCAGGGCTTTACCCATAACAGGTATCAACCCAAGGCAATATGTAAAAGGCCTGTACTTTATCACTATGCTATATCCCCAGTTCCTTGGCAGATAAAATTCTTCTTCTTTTTTTTATGTAGGAGTACTGCTATTTATTCAGCTACTGAAGCATATAAAATTCTTAAGAAAATATCTGATGTACTTTATTAATGGGCAATAGCATAGCAGGGAGGGGGTTTGCCTTGCATGTGGCTGACCCGGGGTCGATTCCTCCGCCCCTCTTGGAGAGCCCGGAAAGCTACCAAGAGTATTTCGCCCGCACGGCAAAGCCTGGCAAGCTACCCGTGACATATTCGATATGACAAAAACAGTAACCACAAGACTCACAATGGAGATGTTACTGGTGCCCGCTCGAGCAAATCAAAGAACAATGGGAGGACAGTGCTACAGTGCTAATTTATTAATATTAATTTTGTTCAGAAAAAACAATCATACCATTCATTCCTCCAGAGTAACAAATGAAGTTTCTAGAAACCTTTAAACAGCATCTTTTTGATAGCCAACGTCTTAGACAGTGTTTATCTTGTTAACTTCTTGTCACAGAAAATGTTCCTATCAAGAAAGAAATAGTTGAATTAGTCTACTGTAGAGCATGTTTGTAGTAAAACTTTTATATATTTAGTAGAAAAAAGAACCTATTAATAATATTTATGAGTTCCCTTTGAGAATGATCACCCTGGGCAAAATCTGAGGGTTGAAAGTAGGTAAAGGGATTTCTTGATAACCTTTCAGTATCAATATTGCAAACCACAATGCCCAAAAGGTGAGGGGGTGGGGAGAGAGAGGAAAGGAAGGGATGAGAGAGAGGACAGGAGAGGGAGAGAGGGGGAATGAGGAGAGAAAGAGAGAGAGACAGAGAGAGAGGGGGGAAGTGCCTGCTATAGAGGCAGGCTGGGGTTGGGGGCTAGGGGGTGATGGGAGGGGAAACTGGGACACTGGTATTGGGAAATCTACACTGATGAAGGGATGGGTGTTGGAATACTGTATGACTGAAATCCAATCATAAACAGCTTTATAAGGGTCTATCTCACCGTAAGTCAATAAAAAAGTTTAAAAAAAAAGAGTTCCCGGGTTTGGAGAGATAGCACAGCGGGTAGGGGGTTTGCCTTGCACGCGGTCAACCCAGGTTTGATTCCCAGAATCCCATATGGTCCCCTGAGCACCGTCAGGAGTAACTCCTGAGTGTAGAGCCAGGAGTAATCCCTGTGCATCGCCAGGTGTGACCCAAAAAGCATAAAAAAAAGAGTTTCTTTCTTTTTTTAAAAAAGAAAGGCAGGTCTTTTCTTTTTACCCCAAAGACTAAACAGTTTAGTGTTTAGTCCTATCAAAAAATATATACTTTAAAAAATAATAAAAGTATAAATATATACTTAAAAAATAAAGTGTTTTTTTAGGTCCTACTCACCTCCTGCAAGTGTGTATCCTAAAATTTTTATGAGTTAAAGTATCTCTTTGTATTTATTATTTTTTATTTGGTAAAACTAAATTACATTATATCCACACATATACAATGCCACAAATTCAATATAAAAGAAGCTCATTGTCATGGACTCTGTTCATTTCAGGCTAACAATTCTTGCTTTTCATATTTTATTATGTATTTTATTTATTTAGTGACAGGGATCAAACCCAGGGCCTATATAAAAAAGCTTTCCAAAAGCACACACCATAAACTCCATTTGGAGGCTGCCCAGCTTTCTAACCTGGAGTGCATAATTCCTTCCTTTTTTTTTCATGGAGCTTTTTTTCTTTCTCGGCAGCACCTGTGCTCTCTGTTGAAGGCTTTTCTTTTATCCTCTCATAATCCCCGTAATAAAATGTCATCGCTGGAAATTCTTTTCTCCTAGAATAGACAACAAATTTAGGGAATTGACCTAAAATCCACAAAGTGCAGGGTAGATTTTATAGGAGTTCTGACCTCCCCTGGCACTGGAAAGGTCTTAGTGAGCCAAGCAAAAGGGTTGTTACACCACCCACTCAGTGGCTCCTCCTCACCTCACCAGCAGCAACAACAAATCATTTCTCTTAAAACATAAAAATCAAACTATGTTCACTCAGTATCTTTCCCATGGATATATGCATCTGAATTATGTAGTAGGTAGAGTGCCTTTTCCTGCTCATCAAACTAGTTGGTGATCAAGCAAGAACCAACTTGGTCATCTCTTCTGTTTGGCATTCCGTCCTATTGGCAGGCTCATTTGCTTAAAATAAAATAAATAAATAAAAGTTCTTTACTTAAAATAAAAGCTAGAGAAAAGCCCATTTATATAAAATAAATCACCACACAACACCCACACAACACAACCACATCAGCAGAGGTCCCCAACTCCGTCAGATGACCCCACACATTTTAAAATGCCATTCCCGGGGCTGGAGCTATGTAGCATAGCGTGTAGGGCGTTTGCCTTGCACGCGACCAACCCCGGTTGGATCTCCAGCGTCCCATACAGTCCCATATGGTTCTCTGAGCATCACCATCCCAAATGGTCCCGAGCACCGCCAGGAGTGCATCAGGGTGCAAACCAAAAAAGTAATAAATAAGTAAATAAATAAGCCATTCCCGGGAACCTTTAAGTATACGAATTACCTGACATCCCCCAAAGCACTAGAAATCACAAACCGGAGCACTAAAGGATTCCCCCGTCAGCCGACAGCAGCTCGCTTTAGGAGTCCCAGCCCCAGCTCCGATTTCTCCTCCAGCACCTGCCCGCTGTCCATCGCCTCTGGTCGCCCCGGAGCGTTAAGAACCTAGAACGACTCAACACAAATGCTTTCACGCGGCAGCCGCGGGCGCGCAGCCGCGCCTGCGCACTGAGCACTTGCAGGCACTCCCAGAAATCTCCGCGGCGCCGCCACCTGGGGAAGAGAAAATGCGCATCCTGCCCTCGCATTGGACTACATTTCCCACAGCCCTCCGCGTCTCGTCATTTCCGTTCGCGGTTTGGGAGCCTTGCGTTTTTGTCAGTGGTGGAGCTTGGTTCGGTTCCGGCGCGACTGGCGAACCGGAAATCAGTTTCAGATCCCCGCGCGCCAGATCTTGGACTCTGAACAATACTCTGTGCCGGTGAGGATGTCGAATGCCCGGGCGGGAACGCTCAAGGAAAGCGCCGCTGGAATTGGTGTGTGGCCGAGTCTCTTTACAGTTCGGTGTGTGTCCGACAGCCCGCCCGGTGTCTCGGTGTGTGCGGTTGTTGTGTTGCCGAATGGGCGTGTACCACTGTGCTGTTGTGGAAGCTCGTGACCCCAGAGAGTTGTTTTGCGGCTCCGATGGTGCCTTGGCATTGTGACGGGGTGTTGGCGACTGCGCGCGTACCTGGGACTGTGCTCCGGTGACACTGGGTGTGTGCCGCTTGTGTGACAGGTTTGCTGGGGACTGTGAGGTGTGCTGGAGTGCTTGTGTCACCTTGAAGTTGTGTCCATGACCGGTATCGTGTGTTTTATTGGGGTTTTCCCCCTCGACGCGGCAGTGTTGGGACAGTTGTGTGACACGGTTTGGAATGGCTCGTTGCTTTGACTGGCTGGCAAGTATACTCGCTTGTGAGGCTGTGTGTGTGTGTGTGTGTGTGTGTGTGTGTGCCGTTTTCAGGAGTGTGAACAGAGAAGAGTTTTAGTGATGTTTGTGTTTTTGCCCAAGTGTGTGTCTGTGTTTGTGATCTGACTGTGTTGCGCTGTGATCGTGACTTAGTCTATGAGACTGGGTAACTTGGTGTGGTCATTTGTGTATGTTTATTTTTTTTTTCTTGTTTGGTTATTCCTGGTGTTGCTCAGGGCTTACTCCAGCGCTGCGCTCAGTGCCCCTGGCAAGGCAGGGCAACTATTTGGGGCGCCGGGGTTAAGCTCAGCAGTGTGCAAGGCAACCCTTCTATCTGCTGTACTCTCGCTCTGTCACCCATTTGTGTATTTTAGAGAGTTTAGTGGGATACAGATGTAACGTTATCTGGTGTTTTTTTTCTTGGTCATTCCAGGGTCGACTACGTTGTGGAGAACCTGAAATCTGGCCCTGTGACTTTGTCCACAGAGGACTTGATCTCTTTTTTGACCTCATAAATACCCTCCACTCCCATTCACAGGCCCTGTATTGTCTATTTCTTTGGGAGGGTAGTTCTAGGCTCCTGCTGCTTCCCCAGCCTTCTTACATTATAACCGTATTGTTGCGTTATTGGGTACAGATAAGTGAAGAAAGGAAGTTAGAAATTTATGTCCAGGAATGAAAAATGAGTTAATTTTAAGATTTGTGTGTGTGTGTGTGGGGTTGGGAGAGGAGGCTATCTTTTGGCCACATCCAGAGGTGCTCAATACTGAGGGATATGTGTGGACTACCAGGGGTCAGCAGCATCTCAGGCGGGAGCCTTACCCTGTATTCTCCTGTAGAGAATAAGTTATTTCTATGCCAACAGATATGGGCTTACGATGAAAATTTTAGAGCTGAGAGCACTTTTAAGTGAAGCTACATGGAAATGTTTCAGGAGTGGGAGTGTGTTCTAAAATGCACTTTTAAAACTAGTAGCACTTTGTTGTAGGACTGTCTCCAATGAGCAGTTTTGAATCCAGAAATGAATTCTAGTCCAAGACCATATGATCTTGGCCCTTCTTTCTGATATAGAAAGTGTGAAACTGGTCTTGTCTCTTTCTGACTATCGTCTTTTAAATGTTGGATAGATAGGGAAAGAGAAGGTATAAGTTCTAGAGCATAGGCCGTAAGGAGGGTCAGGTATTTCATGATGATTCCGTTTTCTTTCCTTGAGCTTAGAACCCAGAGGAGGAAAGAATGGCTTTCATACATTCAAAAGCAAAGTCCAAGGTGAGTAAATATTTTCTGAAATGCATTTTGTTTGGGGCAGGGAGGAATGGAGGTTGGGTCACACCCAGCACTGCTCAGAGATCACTTCGGGAGTGATCTTCGGGATCATAGGGGTGCTAAGGATCAAACTCAGGTTAGCTGTAAACAAGGCAAATATCCTACCTATGTAGAATGAAGTATAACATCTCTTCAACTCCTGAAATTGAAATGCCTTTGTTTTTGAAATACATAGGAGTCTTTGTTTTGTAAACTTTTTCCAAATTATGGAAGAACAGGCAATTAGCTGCAGTTAATTGGGAGCAAGACATGATTCAACCTCCCCTCTGGAAAAAAAAACTTTTATCTTTTCTTTTTATGCTTTATAAAAAAAACTTATAAACTTTTAAATAATTTATATGCGTGTTATGAATTACTATATATAAGTGGTGTCATTTAACACATTAACCTAGAAGTTCCCAAACTTGTTTGGCCTACCATCTTCTTTTCAGAAAAAAGTACTCTTTTTCTTTCCGGAAACTTATCTTCTTTAAACTATCAAACAGAAAGTTTCCATGTCTTTGGGTTGGACCAATAGTACAGCAGGTAGGGGTACTTACTTTAGGCTGACCCAGGGTTGAACCCTGGGGCCCTGTAAAGTTCCCTGAATACCACCAGGAGTGATCCCTGAACTCAGAGTCAGAAGCCAACCCTGAGCATTGCCTGGTGTGGCCCCAAAACTCCTACCCGAAAAAAGGTAAAGCTCCCATGTCAGACTATTTCCTGGTTCTAGCACCTCCCTTAGGCAGTATCCTCTGCTTCGGAAAACCCTATGTTTCTTAAAAGAACTGACATTTAATTCTAGAGTTTTGATCAGATTCTAGTTTGTGTTTGTTATTACTTGTTTTACGTCAGTGTTTCATACCTAATGGTGTTTGCATCTGTTAGTGGTAGATAATATTTTTACGTATAATACCTGGAATATTTCTGTGAAGGGAACCAGCTATCGTTTTTTAAAATTTAATTTTATTTTTATAAAGTTTTTCACAATAATTGATTACATTTAGTATTTGAACACCAATGCCACCACCATTATACCTTCCTACCACCGTATTTCCAGTGTTTTTATCCTGAACCTCAAACTCTGCCCCCAAAGCAGAACCAAAGTAATTTATTTTGTTTTGCTTCTTACAATCTGCTAAAAATGATCCAAAAAAGTTTTCTTAGAGGAAAGTATGTGAAGATTGTTGTATTTCACCTAGGAGCCAGTAAGCCCTTCTATAGGAGATTAGTAGTAACATGTTGTTAAAAGTTGCCCAGCTATTCCCTTTTCAACATCATGGTTACTTAGTCAAAATAAAAAGCATAAAAATGATTTTACTCATTTTTCAGTATCTTCCAAAGTTTATCCTATGTTTCCTTTGAAATTATCACGTGAACTTGTAGATGTCTAAGATTTATACAGAACAGCTATTGTTTCAACGAATAACCAAATTTTTAGCAAGAGGGTTGCTTTTTATTTTGATTTAGCTCCTTTTGGATTTCATTTGACATGACACTGGTAGTCTGTAGCAGACTCTAAAACTTTCTAGTGTGACCAAATATTCTAGCCTTATTTCCTGTTGTAAATATAAAATCAGTCACTTTTATATGGAATCTTGGCTCCTTTTAGTGGAAAGTGGGTTTAAGAAGCCACAATTTTGGGTTTGGAGAGGTTGTGTAATAGGGAAAGTATTTGTCTTGCAGTTGGCCAACGAGGTTTGATCCCTGACACCCCATATGGTTCCCTGAACACCACCAAGAGTGATTCCTAAGTACAGAGTCAAGGGTGACCTAAAGCCCCAAAAAAGAAAATTCTGATTTGCACTAATGCTCATATTGAAAGATTATAAATTGTTCTTGATTTTATCTTTGTTTTTATACTCAAAAATATTTTTTTCTGGATTTTATATTTGTTTTGTACTCGGAAAACAATTTGGGAGGCTTTATTGTCCCAGACCTAGTGATGCCCTGGGGCTACTCTTGGGTTTTTTTTTTTTATTAGGAGACAATGTGCTGCCAAGGATCAAATCCAGGGCCTTCCTTTTGTATCAAGCTTATTAAACTATTTCTAATGCTCTCTCTAATAATATTCCTAAAAATATATTATTTGCATTGTTCTCATTAACATATGTTTATTACTTGTGTAGTTGTTTTAAAATATACATATTGCATTAGACATATAAAATAGGCTTCCTTTCTGTAGTTACCCTGATGGTATTATGCATATATGCATTTGTTTTATTTTACATTTGCTTATTAGAGTATTTTTAATTGAATTTTATCATAGCTATATAAAATATTCTCATGGTTTCAAAGTCAGATTATTCCGGTTTGATATACTTCAATTTTGTGTCGGTTCAGTAGCAATATTGAGCTATAATTTATTTTTCTTGTACTTTTTTGTTTTGGAGTCATACCCAGCTGTGATTAGAGCTTACTTCTGGCTGTGAGTTCAGGGATCATTTCTTTGGGCCTCAGCTATCATATGGGGTTCTGGAGCTTAACACACATATGCAAGGCTAGCCTAGGGTCATTTTCTTATTTTTGTCTGGTTTTGGTATGTATTTTCGGCCTCACAGGGTAGAAGATGAGGTCTAGGTAAAGCGCTTGCAATTGCATGTGGCCCAACTGAGTGTATACCCTGAGCACAGAGCCAGGAGTAAATCCTGAGAATATTTTCTCCTTTTAACTATTTTCTGGGAAGAAAGTTGTGAAAGAATAGTAATGTATTTATTTGCTTTAAATCTTGGTAGGATTTATTGGTAAAGACATCAGATTATTCTTTGTGGTTCAGGTGTTTTGTTTCTTTTGTTTTAATAAAAATTCCATTTTTTAAATATCTATGGTGACATTTTGTGCCTGCTTATTTCTTCTTGTAAAACTTTTGGTAATTTGTGGTTTAAGGAATTAGTTCTTATCCTTAACATTTTCTTGCTGTGTTTAAGACTTTATTCTCCATGTTGGTAATTTTGAGTAGACTTTCTGGTTGCCTATCAATTAATTGTATTAATCTTTCACAAAGAAAAGTTTTTTAAGATGTATTCTCTTTGCTTTCCCCTTGTTGATGTTCTCATCAGCGATTGCATATGTGCACTTATAGTGCTTATGCATTTGTTTGTCAAGGGTCATACACTTTGTTTTGACAACGCCCAGTGCTGCCCAGGGCTCACTCCAGACTCCACTGAGGGAGCAATCCTGGCTGGGCTTGGGGAGCATATGAAGTGCCAGGGATATAACTAAGGTTGACTGCATACAAGGCAAGCACTTTACTCTCTTTATAGCTCTCTTTGGTTATGGTATTCTTAAAAGTTGGGTGTCAGGTTACTTGATAATATTGAATAAATCTGCTTTTGCTGATTAAAAAAAATGGCGGTTGGAGCTATAGTACAGTGGGTAGGGCTTTTACTTTGCACTCAGCTGACCTGGATTTTATCCCTGGCATCCCATATGATCCCCTAACCCCTGCTAAAACTAATTCCTTGGCACCGACCTAGGAGAAACCCCTGAGATCACGAGACGTGTTCAAAACACAAATTAATTAAAACAGTGACTTATTTTGTTAGTGAGGAAAATTGTTAAGTATTCTGAATCTGCTTTTAACAACTTGATATTCTTTTTTTTTAAATTTTTTTTTTATTAGTGAAACACCATGAGGTACAGTTGTAGATTTACAATTTTTTGTGCTTGGGTTTGATTATACAATGATCAGATACCCATCCCTCCACCAGTGCCCATTTTCCACCACCATGGATAATATCCCCCCTACCCCCATCCCCCCATCCCCCCCTGCCTCTGTGGCAGGGCAATCCCCTGTGTTCTCTCTCTCCTTTTGGGTGTTGTGGTCTGCAAAAGAGGCATTGAGTGGCAAACATGTTCAGTCCATAGTCCACTTTCGACATGCATCTCCCCTCCTGGGAAGGTCCTCCAAACACCCTTTATTTGGTGTTCCCTTCTCTGTCTGAGCTGCCCTTTCCTCTAGAATGCCCGACTGGCCACTAAGCTATGGAGTAATCCTCCTGGTGCTGATCTCAGCTATTCTTGGGTATTAATCTCATACTTTGTTACTTTATATCCCCCAGATGAATGCAATCTTTCTATGTCTATCCCTCTCTTTCTGACTCATTTCGCTTAGCATGATACTTTCCATGTTGTACCACTTGTATGTAAATTTCATGACTTCATCTTTTCTAACAACTTGATATTCTTATTTCTGACAATGCTTGCTTCATATATTTTGATTCTTTGATATAGCTTTATACATTTATAATGGCAGTTTTTAATTCATCTTCTAGAATTAAATGTTTTGAGGTCTATTTTACCAGTACTTGTATACAGGTACACAAGCTTTCTTACGCTTAATTTTTGTATATCTTTCTCCACCATTTAACTTCCAACCCATTTATGTCATTATATTTGCTATATTTTATAAAGATCATGTAGTTGAATGTGCTTTTTATCTTGTCTAGAATTTGTTTTTTTATTGGAATAGCTAAACTTTCTTCCTTTAAGGAAATTACAACTCAGCTTAAGCCCTGTCAAGATATGTGAGTATCCATATATGTCTCTATGGAACAACTTGGCACATTTTAAGTTTAATCCTTCTAAAATTTTTTGGGTGTACCTTTTCATGAATTTAAGTAAATTACTTTTTATTTATTTATTTTGCTTTTTGGGTCACACTCGGCAATGCACAGGGGCTACTCCTGACTCTGCACTCAGGAGTTACTCCTGGCGGTGCTCAGGGGACCATATGGGATGCTGGGAATTGAGCCCAGGTCGGCCGCGTGCAAGGCAAAGCCCTACCCACTGTGCTATCACTCCAGCCTGTAAATTACTTTTTAATCTCTCCTAAGTTAGTTTTGCTTGTTAGGATGTCTTGCAACTTTCACATCTAGAAGAAGTAGAATTTTAAATCATCTATTGATTGCCTATATCAGTAATTCTCTGTGTGGCCAATGTTAAGGCTTATTGAAGAAAGAAAATTTTTCACTTTCCCTTCTTGGTTTGACACAGACCATAATATTTAAAAAGGTCCATTTAACTCTATACTGTTTGGTAGGAAACCTAAAGAAATGCTTTTATAGTCTGTAGAGAAAGAAGACTTGAGAAAAAGGGGAAGGTTTGTAGATGAAATAAGACCAGAGTTTATTTTCAAGTCTATAGTGATAAAGTTTATTGTCTGTCTATAGTAACAAAAAGATAGGTGCCCTTCTGTATAAGAAGGTACCTTTCTGGAGAATTCATCTCCTGCATGTAAGGAACAAAAGAATATTGCAATTTTCTTCTTGCACTGACTGTTTCTTAACTTGAGCCACACTAGCCAGGAGTGACTCAAAAACAAAACAAAAATAAGTGAAGAAAGTTAAGAAAAATATAAGGAGAGAATCTGAGTAGGCCTAAAGAAGTATAAAAATGTGTTTTATCCTGAAAGGGGAATATTGCTGGAGCGATAGCACAGCGGGTAGGGCGTTTGCCTTGCACGTGTCGGACCTGGATTTGATTCCTCCGCCCCTCTCGAAGGCCTGGCAAGCTACTGAGAGTATCTCGCCCGCCCAGCAGAGCCTGGCAAGCTCCCCGTGGCATATTCTATATGCCAAAAACAGTAACAAAAAGCCTCACAACGGAGATGCTACTGGTACTTGCTTGAGCAAATTGATGAACAACGGGAGGACAATGCTACAGTGCTGTGTTAGGAAATATTAAATTAGAGTTACTGCTTAAGTGTCTACATTAGTAAGTAATGTACTGTAATAAAAGCCTCTGGATGTAGAGGAAAAACTCCTTATCAGATATATAATACTTGATATAAATAAAACATTAATTTCTTATTGTGAATGTATAAAATCCTGTAGCAGATTAGGAGTGAGCATCCTTTCTTCATCTAGTAGATGGCAACCATCACTTCCATAAGTGGATGCCGTACTCAATGTCAAGTGCTGAAGAGTATGTCTGGCTTTTTAAAGAAGCTACTTTAATGCTTTCTTGTAAGACTGGATTTAAGGCTATGAATTCCCTAAGTTCCCTGTCCCTGAAGCTCTGTATTATTTCTTAAATCTGAATGATAATCTAGTTGGATAGATTATTTTTGGCAATATGTTCAGTTCATTGAGTTTTTTTTACTATATCCCTTCATTCTTTCCTGGATGCTGAGAGTCTCATTTGATCTGTTGTAAATCATGAGCTTTATGTGTAAGTTCCTTTTTGATCTTGACTGATTTCAGTATTATTTGTGTCTCTATCTTTGGATTTTGTCATTTTGAGTATAGTATGTCTTGAAGTTTCAAATTTGAATCCGTTTTTGCGGGGATCCTTAAGGCCTTCTGGATTTTGGTGCCTGTGTACCTCAACTTTGGATTTCCTTATCTATGATTTCCTTACCTGGTGTTTCTTCATTCAGTCTGCCCTGTTCTGGGATTCTGATAATTCATGTTTTTCCTCTTGAACTCATCCCATAGTACTTGTATGTTGTTCTTTTTTATTTTTTTTTAGATTTTTATTAGTGAAATACCATGAGATACAGTTGTAGACTTACAAATTTTTGAGCTTAGGCTTCATTTATACAATGATCGAATACCCATCCCTCCACCAGTGCCCACTCTCCACCACCACCGATCCCATCATCCTTCCCACCCCCTGCTGCCCCATCCTATCCTGCCTCTGTGGCAGGGCACTCCCCTTTGTTCTCTCTCTCCTTTTGGAGTTGTTCATTTCTTTTCAGACTTTTTTCCAACCATTTATTGTTTTCAAGTGGTTTCCTCCATCTCATCTTGGACCACCTCAGTATTTTCTCAGCTCTTGTTATTCTGCAGCTTAGAGCTTCTTTTGAGTTTTTTGTATCACCCACTATGCTCTTCATTTCTATTTGTAGATTTCTCATTTTGGCTCCCATACTTCCCTGTGCTTTTCTGACTGCCATGCCATCCTGATAGTTGTGTTTTAAAGTCATTGGGTCGTTACAGAGCTGATTGGTGCTTGTTGAGTCTTTTGTGTCATTGGTTTTGCTCCTTGAGCTTTGTGGGCTTCTAAATGTCTTTCTCATTGGGTTTGCTGTGTTCCTCTAATTGAGGGTGAATTTTTGTATTTACCCACTCTGGGTCTCTCTAATGAATTAGACTGGGAATTGCTTTTTTTACTTTAATGCTGTTTTTACCCAGTGATAGAAGGTATAACTGTGAGCAATGTGAAATTTGATGAGATAGATGCTTTGTGCTTCAGGAGCTGTGGAGCTGGTGGCGAAATCAAGTTCTTTGTTCCATTTATAGATGATTAATTTCATCAACTTTATACACATGTACATATAGACACATGTCATATATAGTACTTATTTCAAAATCACTGTATCACTGTCATCCTGTTGTTCATCTGTTTCCTCGAGCAGGCACCAGTAACATCTCCTTTGTCCTAGCCCTGAGATTTTAGAAAGTGCCACATTCGAGGCTCTTTCAGGGTCAAGAGAATGAGACCCATCATTGTTACTGGTTTTTGGCATATTGAATATGCCACAGGGAGTTTGCAGACTCTGCCGTGTGAGCAGGATACTTTTGGTAGCCTGCCAGATATTCCAGAGTCAGAATTAGATAATAAGATGTCGTGCAGAATGCAGCCGTGGACTTCCAGGAGCTGGGTTTTGTAGTCTCTGGGTCTTGGCCGTTGATGGGATTACACGTTTCAAAATATGAAATGTAAAACATATTTGGGAGTATTTTGTTTGTTTTTGGTTTTGGGCCACACCCAGTGGTGATGCTCAGGCTTACTCCTGACTCCGTTCAGGGCTCACTCCTGGTCAGACTTGGGGCACCATATGGAATACCGGGGATTGAATCCTTGTCTGCCATATGCAAGGCAAGCACCACTGCACTCTTGCTAGTGACCCCTAAATCAGATAATTCAGTTAATACTTCCAACTATTCTCATCTAACCATAATATGTTTTAAAATGTTATAAATATTAGAATTTGGTGCTGGAGCAATAGTACAGTGAGGCAGGGCATTTGCCTTGCACGCAGCCGATCTGGGTTGGATCCCTGGCATTCTTTTTTGGTCCCTGAGCAATGCCAGGAGTAATTCCTGAGTGCAGAGCCAGGATTTTGGTGAACATTTGGTAAACATTTCTGGGTGTGACGCAAAAAAAAAAATAGAATTTAATTGTGCCTTCTAGTATAGTTGTATGTAATCATTAATAAACTATGTTGGATAACATTGTTCTGCTCTTGCTCCTCTCTCAGGGAACTTAGGTTTATTGAGTTGCACCCATCATAGTGCTCCTGAGGCACACCCAATTCTACCAGACACTCCTAATCCTATGTTGCTTTTTTTCTTTATGTCCTTTGTATGGTATAGCAATGTCCTTTTTGTATAGATATAGGAAGACAGTTGATGCTATGCTTTTATAACATGGGTGTTCATTGACCTTGAATAATATTTTACTCCTGGGCAGCCATCATGTTACTTGACTTAAGCCTCAGTTGCCCTTACTTTCTAACACCTACAAAAGGAGGGTCCTGGCGAGGGATTTGGATGGACCCAGGGCAAGCTGTAAGCTACCCTGACATCGAAAAGGGACAGGCTAAGTGCCATAAGAAGTATCATAAGAGCACGGTCATAAAACAAACTCGGTCATGACCCAAAAAAAGAAATAACTGAATAAGGACGCTGCTGGTGTTAGGAAGGACTAACGTAGCCTGAGAACTGTAGTCTGGCATACATAGCGAGATATCCCCAGGAAGAGACCACCCTTTCAGCTTAATATACCTCTTATTTTGTCTCTACAAAATGACTAGAAAAACTAGTAAGAATAAATTTAATATGATTGTTTAAATGGATTACTAATTAAGAAAAGAAGAAAGCAATACGCCCTTAGATGGAATTCCACCCTTGGGCGAATCTCCTAGTTAGATGAGATCTTGTCCTTGAGTATGTCCTAGAACTCTCCCTAAAGGAAGGGCTTTACATCTGTTCATTGTTTATGATCATGTTTAACCACACCTATGTGTAATTGCTACCCCCAACCCTTGATGATTTCTCTATAACTGAGACTTGAATAAACAGAGACTGATTTCCAACCAGCCTTGTAGCCTCCGTTTCCTCTTTCGTGTGCCTGTCTCATTGCCAGCCGAGGTGTGGAGGCAGCTTTTGGCCACCGACTGCACGTACCACACACCCACATTTTGAACTCACAAAATTGAAATATAATGGTTGGTGATTTTGTTTTTAGAGGAACATACTGTACATAAAAATATTTTTTATAGGTTTATTTCAGAAGTTTTATTTTCTTTGTGTGTGTGTGTGTGTGTGTGTGTGTGTGTGTGTATAGTTCATATCCTGCAGTACTCATGGGACTACTTGAAGCTCCGTGCTATAATACTAGAATTGAGACCTGGGTTGCCTACATGTAAAACATGTGTCACTTGTATCACTTTTCATCCGTTGATCATCAGTGTGCTCGAGCTGGCGCCAGTAACGTCTCCGTTTGTCCCTGTCATGTGCTAGTGTAGCCCAGTGGCGTCTGCTCACTGCAGGAACATACATAGAGCCTCAAACTGTTTGTTCAGTGTTTTTTTTTTTTTTTTTTGATGAAGAAGTCTGACCATCTCGTAGGTGGGCAGCCTCATGTTCTTTTGATGTTTGTTGGAATCCACTTGGTAATAGCTCTAGTCCAGCGGTCATCTCTAGATCGCATTACGTGTCTGGCCCATCTGATTTTCAACACCTTGACAAATGAGACAGCGTCCCTGATTCTTGATTGTAGACAGAGGTTGGAACTCTGGATTCCTTCTCTCACTTGAGTGAAACATGATATTCCAAGCATAGCTCTTTTGATTCCTCTTTGGGATACCTGAATAGCGTTCTCATCCTGTTTTTGTAGGGCCCAGGACTCTGAGGCGTATGTTAGTGCAACTCAACATGTAAAACATGTACTTTAACTAACTGAACTAGTTCTCTGTCTCCAATATTTTTGTTTTTGTAAATTGGGAACCCTGAGTTTAGATAGTTTAGTTAAGAACCTCCACTTATATTTTCTCACTTACTGTGTAATTAATTTGGGGTTGGATGCAAATCAGGAAGATAAAAACAACAAAGATTATTATAATCTTTGTTTTATAATCATTTGGAACCTTGCAAAAATACATGTTCTCAGTCTCTTTGTTTTTTTCTCCCCCTCCCCAGCTTTGCCTTTTCCAGACTCTGTACTTCTCATGTTCTCTAAAATAGGAATCCAGAAGAAGATTGATCATTACTTGCAGCTCTAAAAACTATGGATCAGGTAACTTGGTGTTTCTTTGTGCCTTTTTCAAATATACTTTTAAAAGATTTTGTGCATCTTTTCATTCCTTGTTAGTGAAAGTTACCTAATTGTCCAGTTGATCGTTGATGTCAAGAGAGGGGTGCGGCAGGGTGATACCATTTCACCGAAACTCTTCAGTGCCACCCTCGAGAACATCATGCGACGACTGGAATGGGAAGGAATGGGAGTGAAGATAGATGGTCGGCAACTACACCACCTCCGCTTTGCTGATGACATTGTTTTAATAACACCAAACATCAGCCAAGCGGCACAAATGCTGGCCGACTTTGACCGTGAGTGTGGAAAGGTAGGACTACAGCTGAATCTTACGAAGACAATGTTTATGAGAAACAACCTCGTTCCTGACGCCCCATTCGCTCTCAATGGAACGACCATCTCCGAATGCAACAGCTATGTGTACCTAGGTCGAGAGGTCAACATGACAAATGACCTGGCACCCGAGCTGCGCAGGAGGAAGAGAGCGGCTTGGAACGCCTTCAAGAACGTCGAAGAAATAGCTAAGAGGATGAAGAACCTCCGGCTCCGGGCACATCTCTTTGATTCCACTGTTCTTCCTGCATTAACATATGCCTCAGAGACCTGGGCCCTACGCAAACAAGATGAGAACGCCATTCAGGTCTCCCAAAGAAGAATAGAAAGAGCTATGCTTGGAATATCACGTTTCACTCAAATGAGAGAACGAATCCGGAGTTCTGACATCCGTCGACGATCAAGGATCAGGGACGCTGTCTCATTTGCCAAGGTGTCAAAAATCAGATGGGCTGGTCACGTAATGAGATTTAAAGACGACCGTTGGACTAGAGCTGTTACTGATTGGATTCCACGGGATGTCAAGAGACCGCGTGGCCGCCCACCTACCAGATGGTCAGACTTCTTCGTCAAGATCATGAACGATCGGTTTGAGGCCCTTCATGTTCCCGGAGCGAACAGATGCCATTGGGCTACACTAGCACGAGACAGGGACAAATGGAGACGTTACTGGCGCCCGCTCGAGCAAATCGACGGCTAACGGGAAGTTAAGTGATTAAGTAATTCATTCCTTGTTAGTGAAAGTTACCTAATTGTCCAGTTTTGTTCATTCTTATAAGTGCTAGTCTCTCCTTTAGTTTAGTTTTATATTGGGCCACACCTGGTGATGCTCCTGCCTCCTGGCTCAGGAATTACTTCTGGTAGTACTTGTGGAACCATATGGGGTGCTGAGGATTCAACCCAGGTTGGCAGTGTGCATAGCAAGCACCCTACCTGCAGTACTATCTTCAGCTCTCCTAAGTATGTTTTTTTCTTATCTAACTTATTTAAAAATAATTTGGGTATCTGATATAACAAAAGAAGATTTCTTTGGTCTTGATTGGATCAATCTCCATAATACCAGACATTATATATTTTGAGTTTTTTCAGAACAAGAACAAAATTAGGGACTAAATACAGAAATATAAGGGTACTTCCTGATCCTAATAATTGACATATTAATACTTGAAACTAATAATTGATATATAATATGGGTCATTTTGAGATTCTGCATTATGTGCTAATCTTGAATGTTTAAGTTTGGATTATCTTTTTCAGTTTTTTGTTGCTTAGGCTAGGCAGGTGGAACATTTATAAGCTATGAATATTAAGAAGAAAAATTCTCACCAAGCTTCAAAAACCTCACCAAAAGTTCAGAATTACAAACTCTTAGAAGTAAGACAAGCTTATAAAAATTTTCATTTAGCTTAAGATGCTTAAATACATGCATAAATTAAATCGGGTATAGTTGTTATATGGAGCTATTTTTCAGTCTATTATATCAAGCGGTAGGGCGTTTGCCTTGCACACAGCCAACATGGCCGACCCGAGTTCGATTCCTCCGTCCCTCTTGGAGAGCCCGGCAAGCTACCGAGAGTATTCGATATGCCAGACACAGTAACAACAAAGTCTCCAATGGAGACGTTACTGGGCCCGCTCGAGCAAATCAATGAACAACGGGAGGGCCTTTATATCAATTATAAGTAACTAGGAAATTACATTACTTGTATTGGTCTCCCAGTTGTCACCATAGAAGTGTAATCGTTTTCCTATCATAATGAACCTAGGGTTTTTTTTTTGTCGTTGTTCTTGTTCATTTTTTTGTTGTTGTTGTTAGCAATTCTTTTTTATTCGAGTTGGTTGGTTGTTTGGTTGGTTTTTGATTTTTTGGCCACACCTGGCAGTATTCAGGACTCATTCTTGGCTTTGTGGCTTAGTGATCACTCCTGAGGACCCCATGGGACCATATGGGGTCATGGGATTGAACCCAGGTACCCCTACCCACTGTACTATCCCCTCAGGCCCCTGAACCTAAGGTTTTAACACTTTAATTTTATGTAAATCTTGGAACCTAAGCAATAACACAGTGGCCATGGTGCTTGCCTTGCACATGGCCGACCTAGGTTTGATCCCCAGCACCACGTAAGGTACCCTGAGCCCTGTCAGGAATAATCCCTGAGCACCAAGAGAGGAGAACTGCTGGTATGGCCCAAAAACCAAAAAGAATTTTTATACAAACCTTATTAAAGATTTTACAAGATACTAGAGAATTTCTCCAATTACTCTTCTTACACCTTAGATAAGAAAAAAACTTTCACATTTATTGAGAATATATGATATACAAAATATGTATCATGCTACATGTTCGTGTTTGCTACTTAGATGGGTGATTACACTCACATAATTCCCACAATGTATAATGAGATGCAGGAAAAAATATGTATAGCAACAGGAATAAAAAGGAGCATATTGTCACAAAAGCATAAATAACTTTAGTGTCTGATCCATATCCAAGTCCTCCCAGCTTATATTTCCATTGACAAAAATTATTTCCACAACTAGTATTATTTATTGTTTCAGACTTCAGTGATGTTCAGGGATGTTGCCATTGACTTCTCTCAGGAAGAGTGGGAGTGCCTGGACTCTGCTCAAAGGGATTTGTATAAAGATGTGATGTTGGAGAACTATAGTAACTTGGTGTCACTAGGTAAGGATCTTTATACCTAGAGGCTTATTCTAAACCACCTTTAAAATGGCTGTTTTCCTTAATTTCAAGTTCATTTGTTTTTTAATTAGGGATTCCCAACAGTGAGGGGTGAGGACATGGGAGCCACTCCTGGCAATGATTTGCCCAGGGATATGTGTCTGATGGTTTTTTATTCAGCTCAGTGCTTGTGCCTGGAAATTATGGGGTTCATCAGGGCCACCCCAGCAATACTAAGAGGTCACCAGTACCATACCTGGAGGTATTTGGGTACTGTCAGTTCTTACCCAGTGGTACTGGGGTTAGGAGGCCTGCATGTGATGCCAGGAATGAAATTCAGGGCCACATATGTTGCTCCCATTGGAGCCATTTTCCTGGGGTCCCTCAAAGTTACTTTTAAATAATTAATTTTATTTAAGTAATTTATCATCCTTAAATTTTATTGTTGGAGGGACAGGAATGATACAGCAGAAAGTGCTTTTGCCTTGCACGTGACTGACCTGGGTTTGATCACCGGCATCCCATATGGTTTCCTGAGCACCGCCAAGGGTAATTCCAGAGTGCAGAGCCAGGAATAACCCCTGAGCATCGCTGGGTGTGACCCAGAAAAGCCCCCCACCCCTAAAAAAATTTTATTACTGAAAGTATTCATTTATTTTCAGAGGACATATTTCAGAGGGATAGATCTGAAATCTGGGATTCTTTCAGTATTATAAAAAACAGGTTATGGGTTACAATTTAGATTTGCAGAAGGAATTTTTTGTTTGTTTATTTTTGGGACCATACCAGGTGATGCTTAGGGGTTATTCCTGGCACTGAAATCAGGAATTACTCCTGGTAGTACTCAGGGGATGATACGGGATTCCGGGAATTGAACCTAGGTCATCTGCATACAAGGCATACACTCTACCCACTGTACTATCGCTTCAGCCTCAGCTAAAGGAATGCTTAGTGTTAAATAGATAAACACATTATGGTTTTTCTAACACTGATTATATGGTGCTAGCGTAGATCATTGTATGTTGCTAACAATTCCAGTCAACACAGTATATTACAACAAAACATTTTCCTATTTTACTTATGGTTTAAAATTACATGTTGAGAACTTTGCATTTTACAATGAATGAATAGCCATCTTTTATTTGAAAATAGCTCAAAGTGTTGATGATTTTCTAGGAAGGTTTATTGCTTTTTCTTGTTATAACAAAACCTTTCTATTTGAGTTGAGGTGACATAGTTACAATAGTGTTTACATTTATGCTTGTGATGCATAAAATTCATGTGCCTTCACCACCACTATGACCTTCCGCTTCCACCTGTCATCCACCTTTTCCTTCTCTTTCTCTCCACACTGTTCCCACACTTGGTGATCTCAGTTCTGTATTCAGATTCTAAGGAGTAGTCATTAGATACTATTCATTCCTTTCCTTTGTTTCTTTATATACTACATATTTCTGTGTTCTTCTAGTATTTGTCCTTCTTCCTTTGGCTAATTTCACTTAACATCACCCATTCTAGCCTCATCCAAATCATAGCATAACCTCATTTTCCTGGGGTTGGGGGTGTCACACACCCACTTGGCTCAGGACTTACTCCTGGCTCTGTACTCAGGAATTACTCCTAGAAGGGCTCAGGTGACCATGTGGGGTTCTTGGGGTTGAACACAAGTTGGCCATGTGCAAGGCAAGTGCCTTACCTGCTGTTCTGTTGCTCCAGCGCATAAGTTTTTTTTTTTACAGTTTTAATACTATTCCATCATGTATAATTACCACAACTTTTCAATACTCTCACCTATCGTTGGACATTTGGGTTGTTCCCATTTCTAGGGTATCATAATTAGCATTGCAGAAAAAATAGGTGTGCATATATTGCTTGGATTAATGTCTGTGTGTTCTAAGGATAGATGCCAAGAATTTGAATTACTGGGAATTCTATTTTGATTTTGGTTTTGGATATCTTTGTGGGTTTTTGTTTGTTTTTGGTGGGGCCCATTAGTGGTGTTCAGTGGGCTTCTGGCTTCTTCCAGGAATATTCAGCCAAATGGAGCAGTGGTTCAGTGCTAGTTCTAGAGAATGTGCCAGGGACCACTAGGCCACCCTGATCATGTTGGAAAGGCCCCTCAAGGCTAGACCTGGTGATGCTCTGGAGGCCATATGCTGGACAAGGATGTCCTGGAACTTACATACCTGGGTTTTTGCTTGTGACCTCGGGGGTTTCATATGGAGCAGGTGGAGAGGGCACAGTAGCTATGTCTAAGGTGCCCCAGTGGAATGGGCTCTGTATGGGGTCCGGAGAGATCTCT
Organism: Sorex fumeus; assembly: GCF_029834395.1. NCBI lineage: Eukaryota > Metazoa > Chordata > Mammalia > Eulipotyphla > Soricidae > Sorex > Sorex fumeus. Next base: position 20,364,411 of record NW_026606179.1, read on the forward strand.
GGCGAGACGTTGTCTTCCGGGATTCACTGCCTCTCCAGTTTATATTCTTACCAATAGTGAGTAAAGGTTTATTTTTTCATCCCTGCCAATACTGGCTATTTTTAATATTTTTTATGTACTCCCCTTTTTTTGTTGTGAGGTGGTATTTCATTGTTTTGATTTGCATTTCCCTGATAATTATTGATGATAAAACACTTTCTAATATGCCTTCTGGCTTTCCATGTGTCTTCTTCTAGGAAGTGACTATTTATCGGGGAGCATTTAATTAAGATTTCTGTAAGAGATTTGCCATCTGAATTTCCACACTTTATTCTCTTGACTCTTAAGTCATTGGAATGCAACTGTCTCTTACCCTTTTACTTTTCTCTCCACTGAAAATTTTATGAAATTTTTGCTATGTGCATTCTACTTGTCTACAGGCCCAAGATCTGTGGGGAAACAAAAGACCCCTGACTGGAGAAAAAAGCTGGGACTTATCATAACTTCTTCAAAGAGGCTCACCTGATCATTACATGTTTCCCCTCCTGTTGGTCTTTAGTGGAATTCTTCCTACTTTAAGAGAGGAGGTTACGTGATAATTTTTTTTTCCCATTTGAAACTTTAGTTAACTCATGATCTACAAAGTTGTTCATAATACAGTCATTTCAGGTATTCAGTATCCAGCACCAATCCCACCACCAGCCTGACTTTCCCTCCACCAATGTCCCAAGTTACCCTGTCCCCCACCCTAGCCTTCCCCTTTAGCAGACAGAAAATAATTTACTTTATATTGCTTATTACAACAAATACTAAAGTTATTGTCCAAGGGTTTGCTGAGCTGTTAGGGGCTAGTTGAACCTGCTGTGCTATTGTTTTCTGTAATTGAGCTTAGTGGGCTTCTACACAACTCTCCCATCTAGTTTTGTTTTCATAAGCTATATAATTTAATGATAATTTTATTACCTGTTGACACTTTTTACGTAAAGTTGTGAATAAGTTTATTTTATTTCTATTTAGACAAGTATCATTTTCCAAATTGGGTAGGGCACTGATATTTCACAAAACAGAACCGGGTTTGATCCCTGGCATCCCGTACTATGCCTTGAGTACCTCCAGGAATAATTCCTGAGTGCAGAGGCATGAGTACATAAGCATCACTGGGTAAATAGACATAGACATACATCTTTGTCTCCATTCTTTTCAGAAATGCTTAAATATATTGTTCAAAAATAAATTTTGAGGTCTTATTCTGACCCAAGTATATATTAACTTAAAGTAATAATCTAGATTCCTTGGGGAAACTGCATTCTTCTAGGAGAAATACAAAATAACTAAGGAAACTAAACATGTGTATCTGCATATACATCTATATACTTATTTAATAAATGTAATAATTGCAAGTAATGATATACAGTATAAATAAAAGAACAAGTAAAGAAATAGGGTCTGGAGAGGTAGTAAAGCAGGTAGGCATTTGTCTTACATGTAGCCAGCCCAGGTTTGATCCCGGATACTACATATGGTCATCCCAGAGCCTCACTGGGAGCGATCACTGAGCACAGAGCCAGAAGTAAGTCCTGAGCACTGCTAGGTATAATTCATGGATAAGCTTTGAAAAATCTGTGGAGATATAAATACATTAATGGTTGCCCAATGCAGGATTACAGGACTGTGGGTAAGAGTGGATTAGAGAATGAAAATGAGGAAATTAGCAATGACTGATAATAAGCCTGAGACTTCTTTTTGAAGTTTTTCCGGAAAGAAAAAAGTTATAAAATTAGGTTAAATATACTAAAAAACAAAAACATTAAGTTGTAGTGGCCAGAGCAATAGTTTTGCAGGCAGGACACTTGCATAATACATGACCAATCTGGTTTCAATCCCCAGCATGCCACATGGTCCTTCAAGTTCCACCAGGTGTGGTTCCCTGAGAGCCAGGATTAAGCTCCGAGCACCACTTATGTATGCCCCTCACCCAAAATAATAAAATTAAAAATCAACAATATTTTTTCTAATTAATATGCAATGTCTTTTTAATTTATCTCAGTCTTCAGTTTTGTTCATCAGTGTTTTGTAGTTTTTAGTGTAACAGTGTTTTCTCTTTTGGTTAAATATATTTCCAGGTATTTTATTTATTGTCCCTAAGATTATATTCACATCTCTTTCTGTTAGAGATGCAGAAGATTTATGTATAGAATTTTTTGTAACATACTTTACAGAGTTATTTTATTCAACAACTTTTGATGAAGCCTTTAGGGTTTTCTATATAAAATGTACCATCTACTAATAGCAATAGCTTTCTTCTTCCTTTCTAATTTTAATATCTTATTTTTCTTACTTACTTGTTCTGACTAGGAATAAGGTTTACAGAAATAGAACTAAGAGTCCCAAAATTACTTCTAAAATCACAAAATACCTCAAATAGACAAGCAGTCTTGAGAAAGAAAAATCATGCTGGAGACATCATGGTCCTGATTTCAAACTATATTACAAAATTATATAATAAAAAATCTTATTGGCATAAAAACAGACAGGAATTAATGGAATAATATAAAGTGCACAGAAATAAACCTGAGCATGTATGGTTAGTTTGTCAGAAAGCAGTCAAGAGCATGCAATACGAAAGGAGAGTTCCTCTTCAATAAATGGTGCTTGGAAAGTTAGACAGCCTCTTGTTAAAGAATGAGACTAAGTTGGACTACTGTCTTAACACCATATGCAAAAATTAACTCAAAATTGCTTAAGGACTAGAATATGGACCTAAGAGATAACTGCATGGACTGGAGCTGTGCTTTTTGCCTGTAGGGGCCTGTGTTCAATCCCTGACACTGCATGGTTCCCTTAAAACTTGGGGAGCAATCCCCAAGCACAGGACTAGTATTAATCTCCAAATACTGTCGGGAGTGACAGCCCCCAAAAGAAAAAATAAAGACATTGTTACAAGACTTAAAATTGGAAGACTAATATGGAAATGGAAGACTAATATGAAAATATATAGTAAGTTCCTTAACATCAGTCTTGATCATTTTCTTGGATCCAATAGTGATAGCAAGAAGAGCAAAAGTAACTACAGCAAACTCATTTCTGCCCAGGAAAGGAAATCATTCACAATATAAAAGGCCAAGATACAGAAGAAAATATTGGTAAATCACTTATCTAATAAAGATTTAATATCTAAAATATGTAAAGTGTAGTCAGAGAGATAGTATAAAAGGTGGGTCTCTTGCCGTGCATATAGTTGACTTGGGTTTGATTCCCAGAATTCCGTATGTTCCCCCAAGGACTGCCAGGCATGATTCCTCAGTGCAGAGCTTAGTAACCTCTACTCATTTCCAGTATGGCACCCAGACAAAAAATATATATAAACAATTTATATGTTCTAAATTGTTTTTTTGGGGGGTGGGGTAGGAGTGGGGGTTGGCTTTAGGTTTTGGGTCATACCAAGCAATACTCAGGGCTTATTTCTAGGACTATGCTTAGGAATCACTGCAGGTAGGGCTTAGTGGACCACATGGGTGCCAGAGTTCAAACCCGGTTTAGCTGTGTGCAAGATAAGACACTACCCTCTATTACACTGCCCCTCATTTTTTTTTAAACTTTTGCACCATCAGCTGTAGTCCAGGTGTACGCTGAACCTTGTTGGCTGTAGCCTTGTAAGTTAAGGTCCAGAAAGATAGTACAGTTGGTAAAGTGCTTGCCTTGCACATGGCTGACCCAGTTTCAGTCAACTCTGGCATCACTTAATATCCCCCAAGTCCCACCAGTAGTGAGCCCTGAGTGCACAGTCAGGAATATGCCCTGAGCCCATCTGAGTATGGCCCAGTAACTAAACAGCCACAAAATCCAAAGGAATATAATGTGTAGCATGGTGGCTAACATTATTTATAGTGTGTATATTGCTGATAGTCTTAAAGTTATTTTCAGAATAAAAAGGGTGACTTAAAATGATGGATTTAACTAGATGTATTTTTTCATTTCATAGTGTTTACAAATAATTGGTCATTATGTTGCATACTATTACAATGCTGAAATGTATATGCTTTTTTGTCAGTTATACTCTAAAAGATTTCAATCATTGCCATTCTCTACTACCTAAAGCAGCTGAGCACCACTATTTAATGCTGAAATGAATATATGCTTTTTGTCAGTTACATCTCATTTTAAAATAAATCAATGATCATTCTCTACTATTTAAAGCAGCTGAACTCCATTTATCTGTTAATTTGTAGATTAAAAATGGAGCAGTATATTTCTGTGATAACTGGTGAGTTTAAATGTTTTAGAAGTGTTTTTTCTTGTTTTGGTCCTTAAAATGACTGTTAAATGAAAAATATGCATTTAACCAGAACTATAAAGAATTTTATTTTTCATCTTTGATCCACCTTTACCATTGAATGTGCTGTTGTTTGATATTTTTGTTTTTATCTTTTTAATGCCCCAACTGGGCACTGTTTTTGATGTATAACAACATTTGCTTTTGGATATATTCACATAAATATCCTTTGATTTCTGTGCTAGTAAGCTTCCATTATACCTTCCTACTGTATTTCACAAATTTTAACTATATTAGATAAGGCCTGGGCTGGAACGATAGCACAGTGGTAGGGTGTTCGCCTTACAAGTGGCCAACATGGCCGACCCGAGTTCAATTCCTCCACCCCTCTCGGAGAGCCCGGCAAGCTACCGAGAGTATTCGATATGCCAAACACAGTAACAACAAAGTCTCCAATGGAGACGTTACTGGGCCCGCTCGAGCAAATCGACGATCAACGGGAGGGCCAATAGAGGCTCTCAGTTTTAATTTATGTTGTTGCAAAATACCTTTGTGTCACTTTCATTCTTGCCTGATGACTTAAAGGACATAAAATCCTATATTGACAATCATTTTTTCCTCAGCACTCTGAAGATACTATTCCACTGTCTTCTGCCTTCTATTGTTGCTCTTGGGGAATCTGCCATCTGTCTCATTGTTGTTCCCTTTGTAAGTAATCTATATTTCCTGACTTTTTAAGATATGTTTGGTAAGATTTTATATAGTTAATTGTATTATTTATTTCTTGAAGCTTAATATTTTCTTTTTCCCCAGATATATTTTTAGTATTCTGTGTAGATATTTGTCATGATTTTCATATTTTGCACCTTGATTTTCATATTTTGCACCTTCTATATTTCAAGTTTTTATACACATTGACCAATTTCTGAGGAATGGGTCTAATTATGTAGTTTCTTATATGTGGGATAATGTGTAATGATATATAGCTTTTTTTAATTTAGCATTTAGGCCTTACGCAGTAACAGCAAGTCTCACAATAGAGACGTTACTGGGCCTGCTGTAGCAAGTCAATGAATAACGGGAGCACAGTGCTACAGCTTTTAGGCCAGAATGGAAATATGTTTCATCTATTTCCTTTCAAGGTCAGGGTGAAAAAAATTCTTTTCCAACTGTCGGCCTTAGTTCTGATTTTGAGAAGTAAAGAAGTAAAGTTCTAAAGAAGAAGTAGTAGTAGTAAAGAAGAAGTAGAGAAGTAAAGTTCTGTTCCTTGAAAATTTGTTGAACTAAGGTTTTATGTCAATTTTTTAAAGGCAATTGGAGTCAGCCAGTGTTCTGAGAGTACTTGTGACTTTAGAGATATGTTTTGGTTTTGTTTTGGTAGTGCTCAAGGATTACTGCTAGTGGGGTTCAGGAGAACCATATGGAGTGCTGGGAATTGAAGTCTGGTTGTGTGTGTTCTGACCACTCAACTGTCTCTCTGGCCTTTTCAGAGATTTTTAACTTTGTGGTTTTCACTTCTTTGTGTGTGCTTTGATCATTATTTCCTTTTAAGTAAAAACTTTGTAGAAGAATGATAGTCATTTTATCCAGCATTTCACAATATTTTCAAGAAATCTGATACATTCATCTTAGAAAAATTGAATGAATTTGAGTTAATTCAAACAGTGTTGAGTCCTACTTTTAAGTATGCTGTATCAATATGCATGCTAGTTTGTGTCATTTTGTGGATTTTTTCTTAAAAGGTCCGCACTTTTATTTTCTATGCAGAACTTTGGAAATCAAACCTAAGTTTCATGCATGCAAGACATACCCTTTACTATAGTCACATCGCTGGACCTTCACGTTTCTTATTAAGTACTATCCTTAGTATTTTATACATTTTACTTGGAATATATATTAGGAATATTTTGTTCTGTGATATTTTCTGAATGGCTGAAATATACTGCTAAATTTCATGCAATTTCAGAGTTACTAACTACCCATAGTATTTAGATCTTAACTGTTTCTATATTTCACTTTTATTATGAAAATTACCTTAATTCTAAGATTATATACTTTTTTCAGTTTTTGTAATTTATAATTTTATTCTAATGTGGTTAAGATGTTATGTTTTGCTGTACTAAAGCTTAAAATAAAACTTTCCTTTTATTCACATATTTCTGACAACAGAAGTTTTGTGGGGCATATTTCTGACACTGGAAGTGTGGGGTTTTCCACCACAAAAAATTCTCCAGTTCTTAGTTGACACCAACTATGTTCTCTAATTTCTGTCACTGTTTAGGGTTAGCACAGACCCCAGTGATTTCGGGTTCATTACCACAAAACTACCCCTTTCCATTTGAATGCCTATAACATGTTGCAAATAGTCATTTATACTTCTGACTCGCTATAAAATGGGAAATGCTATGATCCTTTCCTTGGGTTCAGTAACTGCCTAGAATGAGACATAGAATTTTTATATCATAGTATTAAAGTTCTTTACTCTGTAGATTTATCTGTTTCTCTTTATATGTATCAATTATTCAAATGTGAATTTTAAGTTGCAGAATAATGGACATGGTTGTTATAATTTTTTCCTTTTGACTCTAACATAAATACCTTGAGCTGATCTCATTGAGGAAACTGAAATAGTCAGAAAACTTTTACATTTCTGCTGCTTTGTATCTACTTACCTGCATATATACTCATTTTCTGTCTCTTCCTATGATAGATGAATTTTTGGTGATGTTATGTTAGAATAGTACTTCCAGTTTTGTACTAAATGCTAACCTGTTTATTGGCAATTTTGGAACCATTTTTCTCTGCCTCTTGCAATGTCTTTTTTTCATATTTGTTATCATTTTCATCAGCAAACATATAATTTCTCCCTTCTGAAAGGACAGATAAATCAGAGGCAAATCTCTCTGCATGCTTTCCTCTTGGTGTGGCCCTTTTTTCTGTTACTTTTGGGCCGGAATGATAGTTCAGCAAGTAGGTCCTTTTCCTTGCACACAGCCATTGTGGATTAGATTCCCAGCTCTCCATATGGTTCCCCCAAGCTCACAAGGAGTGATCCTGAGTATAGAGCTAGGACTAATTCCTGACCACTGTTAGTATGACCCTAAAGCCCTCCTTCCCCCCAAATTTTTATTCCTTCTTTCTATCTCAAGTACTTGTATGCTTTTAATTCTTAAGTCAGAACTTGCCTCCATGGAAATGATCTCATGAATACCATTAAGAACCCTTAATATTGTTAAAGATTTACTAGTATACCTCAACTCTTGGTCTCTTACACAATTGATTGATTGATAAATCCTCCTCCTAGCAAGTTTCTTCCCCAGGCCCCAGGGGTGCCATAGTCTCCCAGGTTTTTTGGTTCCTTATTACTTGCTCGTTACTAGTTTCCTTTGCTGGTTCCTTTTTATTGTTTGTTTGAGTGCAAAATAAAAATGAAATGCCCCAGGATTCAGTCTTCAAACTTCCCTTTTCTTTCTTTCTCTGCTTTATCTATAAACTCTCTTTATATAATCTTATTCAGTTTCTTAGCTTTAAATATTACCTTTCCTTTGACAACACACAAATTTATATGTCAAATCTGTTATCTCCCCAGCATCCCATGTTTGCATATTTCTGACTATTCATTATAATTTTTATGGAATATAATAGTTCAAAAGTAAATTCTCAATTTTCTTTCTCATACCTGTTCTTACTAACAATGAGTTTTCAGTAAATGACATTTCATTTTTTCAGTTTTCCAGAAAATACATGTAGCTTTCTTTGGCCTCTGTATTTTATTTTTCATGTCCAACCCATTACCAAAGAGTGTAGAGAATTTTTTAATTTTCTTCACTTACAATTAATGTCTTTTATTTTTCTTTCTTGAATGTATATTAGACACCTGTCTTTACTGTAGTAATGTCAAGAAGAATAATAGTTTTCTGGGATTAACAGTAGTATTGGCCTTGGATAGAAGAGTAAATTTTAAAAAGACATGAAATGGGATAATTAAACAAAACAGACTGGGTGTGTAACTCAAACAGTAGAATACTTAACCTTGCACATGTGATTACCTGACTTCGAACTCTGGCACTGCAAAAAACAAAACAAGCAAAAACCATGAAATTAAAAAAAATACACAAAACCCTGAAGTAAATAAAGGTAGACAAAAGCCACTTGTATCTTGGTTTCAAAGCTCATGAAGAACTAGATAACCATGCTTAGTATCTAAGAAGCAGTATGCAAGAGGTCAGACAATTGGAGAAATATTTTTCCATTTTATCTTAGATTTACTGTGGTTATATACTTTTGTTTTTATTTGTGAACAGTCGTGAAAGCCACAGGTCAATGATATCCAAGATTATAACTTAGCCTACATACTTCTTAGAGAGGAACATTAAGAGAGTACTTAGGAACAGTAGACTATTGTATATCTTAATCTGTCATAGGTACTTGACTTGAGGCCTTAAAGTATGCTTTTTACCATTTTTAGTTGTTTTGTATTCTCATTCATTTAGTTATGTGTTGTTCTAAGCTAGACATTATAAAGAATAATTATAGAAGTAACATGGAGCCTTGGATGATGTTATACATTTTCAGTGAAGACATTGGTTTCTTACTGATGGGTAGTCTTGAATTACCTTAAGATTAAGGTAGTTTCTGGAGTTGAGATGATGCAAAAATGACTCAAGAATTTCCCATCATACCATTTCTCCCATTTCCATGAGGGAACCCTCGAGGAAACATGGATAATTTATGATGAACTCTGTTTTCCAGCTATTATCACATTAAGCTTATGAAATGTTTCAAAAACATTTTCCTTCACTTCTCAATTCCATTTTCTAAATGAGAGCTAGGGATTAAGTAAGTAGAAAACTGGCCTGAAATGTTGGAATTATAACTACTGAGTATTTCTTTTTTTAATCCATTCTTTGGTCCCATTATTAATTTTCTGGTGTCTTCTATCATGCACCTTTTGTATTTTGATATTTGTGTAATAGCTCTCAAGTAAGAGTGGCTTAAAATCTCTTGTATGATGATAGAAGTGGATATTTAAGGAACAGCAACTGATTTTATTTATTCTCTTCCTCTCAGCCACATCCTTGGCTCTTAAAAGGTGATATATAAATTAGAGCTTAAGAAAAACAGTGATTTTATTTAGGGAGTTTTTTTTCAAAATTAAAAGTAATACCTAATATGTTTCCAAATAGTGAGCAAAGTCAAACAAGCTTATGAGGAGATCATATATATAAATAGAGACTAGATTATAAAGGGCTTTGTTAAAATCCTGGAAGTCATTTGCATTGTATTTTTTAAATAGGATTTTATTTTCAATTTAATTTGGAAACTTTAAAATTTTTGGCTAAAATAGCAAGCAAATCACATCTGAACCAGAATTAATTGGTAGAAGGTTTTTAAGCTAGAGTTATTTAACCTTTGTTTCTAAGTAACTAAGGTCACCCTAAGTCTGCTGTTTTGTATCTAGGATCTTTAATTTTAAAAGCACTCTAGGTGATTTTGTTCATCACCAAAATTTGAGAACCACTGACTAAAAGATTTTTTGAACTCTTCCCTTCTCACTATGATTTTCATTTTTCTCTTGCCTTTCACCTACCTTTTTAAATATATGTTAATGTATGAAACAATTCAAAGTTAATATTTTTTCAAATTCTATTTGTAATTGTGTGCTGTGGCATAAAGTTACTGTACTGGGCATTGATTGTGTATGGTTCAACAGGGTAGGTATTTTATGAAACTAGTTATAAAAAAAGGTAAGTATGTTTAATAGATCAGAATAATTACTAGAAAAAAATTTTTTTTTCTTAATGGGGGGATCACAGTCTCAGGGCTTAACTCCTGGTTAGGGGTCATTCCTGGCAGTGTTTAGAAAACCATATGCAGTGCCAGGGATCAACCCAGGGTTAGCTATGCACCAGGGAAGAAGCTTAATTCTTCCTCTATCTCTTTGGCCAAGGCCAGTCATTTCTTATATTTCCCTATGTATTTCCTTATGTAGTTTTTTCTAGTGTTGAATTTTCTTTTTCTTTTTTTCCTTCTGAAATGGCAACACTAATTCTTAATGTTCTCTTACAGACGTGCTTTCACGGTGTGCAAATAAGAACTTTTCTCTTAAAAAGGACACTTATGAAATAGAAATATGTCAATGGGAGATGAGTGACAAGCTTGAAAACTGTGATCTTAAAGTAGCCAGTTCTAGAGATTATTTGGAGGTCAAAGGCTCATTGGCAAATAAGCAAGATAATCAGGAATATTTCAGACAAGGGATGATTATTCTTGAAACAATGTCTATTTTCAACCAGCGTACTTACCTAACTCAGCATTCTAGATGTCATTCTACTGAGAAGCCCTATAATTGTAAGGAGTGTGGAAAGGCTTTTAGACGAGCCTCACACCTGACTCAGCATCAAAGTATTCACACTGGTGAGAAACCATATTCATGTAAGCAGTGTGGGAAGGCTTTTAGTCGTGATTCACAGCTCATTCTTCATCAGAGACTTCATACTGGTGAGAAACCATATGCATGCAAGGAGTGTGGGAAGGCATTTACACAGAGCTCACAACTTATTTTACATCATAGAATTCATACTGGTGAAAAACCATATAAATGTGAAGAATGTGGGAAAGCTTTTATTCGTAGCTCACAACTCACACGACATCAAAAAGTACATACTGGCGAGAAACCTTATGAATGTAAAGAATGTGGGAAGGCTTTTACACAGAACTCACAACTTAATCTGCACCAGCGACTTCATACTGGTGAGAAACTCTATGAATGTAAAGAATGTAGGAAGGTTTTTACTCAGCTTTCTCAACTTATTCTGCATAAAAGAATTCATACCGGTGAAAAACCCTATGAATGTAAAGAATGTGGGAAAGCTTTCATTTGTGGTTCACAGCTTTCTCAACATCAGAAAATTCATAATGGGGAAAAACCATATGAATGTACAGAGTGTGGAAAGGCCTTTATTCGTGGCTCATTACTTATGCAACATCAAAGGATCCATACTGGTGAAAAGCCCTATAAGTGTGAAGAATGTGGGAAAGCCTTTATCCGTGGCTCACAGCTTACTCAACACCAGAGAATTCATACCAATGAGAAACCTTATGAATGTAAGGAATGTGGAAAAACATTTAGTCATGGCTCACAACTTACTCAACATCAGAGAATACATACTGGTGAAAAGCCCTATTTGTGTAAGGAATGTGGAAAGGCCTTTAATCGTGGCTCACTCCTTACTCGACACCAGAGGATTCATACCGGTGAGAAACCCTATGAATGTAAAGAATGTGGAAAGACCTTTAGTCGTGGCTCAGAACTCACACAACACGAGAGAATTCACACAGGTGAGAAACCCTATGAATGTAAGGAATGTGGGAAGTCGTTTATTCGTGGCTCACAGCTTACGCAACATCAGAGAATTCATACCGGTGAGAAACCTTATGAATGTAAAGAATGTAGAATGGCCTTTACTCAGAGTTCACATCTTTCTCAGCATCAGAGACTTCATACTGGTGAGAGACCCTATGTATGTAATGAATGTGGGAAGGCTTTTGCTCGGGGCTTACTACTTATACAACATCAGAGAATTCATACAGGTGAGAAACCTTATCAGTGTAAAGAATGTGGGAAGGCCTTTATTCGTGGGTCACAACTTAATCAGCATCAACGAATTCACACTGGAGAAAAGCCCTATGAATGCAAGGAATGTGGAAAGGCCTTTAGTCATGGCTCTCAGCTAACTTTACATCAGAGAATCCATACAGGCGAAAAACCTTATGAATGCAAAGAATGTAGGAAAGCCTTTACTCAGAGCTCACATCTTTCTCGACATCAAAGAATTCACACTGGTGAGAAACCATATCAATGTAAGGAGTGTGGGAAGGCCTTTACTCGTGGTTCACAACTAATTCAACATCAGAGAATTCATATCAGCGAGAAATCTTTTGGATATAAGGAATGTGGGATAGACTTTACTCATGGCTCACAAGTTTTTATATGAATGATCTGATTTTCTGTGATTAAGAGAGAGCCTTCTTTAGTCATTATCCTATTATCAGTGTCTTAAAATGTAAACATGGAGGTATGTTTGAAAAAGTTCAGCATCAATAAAGTGGGAGAAAAATGTTAATGTAATTTATCAGAAAATCCTGTTGTTGCAGGAAGCTGGTTAAACTTTAAAATAGTTTAAAATAGGGAGTAATTTTGTTAGTGTAGTAAGTATAGGAAAGTCTTTAGCTTAGCATGTCTTTTTTATAAAATTACTGTCATTTGCTTTCCTTTGTAAAAATTTTTGTTTTGTTTTCCTATTCATCATAATTATTGACCTCTTGTTTGGTTTAATTGTTTGTAAGATAGACCTAACTAAGATTCTTAGAAGTACATGTAAAGCCTTAGAACAGTGCCTTGAACATAACACTTCCCAAATATTAGCTCTTATGGTCACATTAGAATGTTTGTATAAGGTGGATATTTACAAATATTGAGAAATGGACATTTCTTAATAATGCATATTGAAATATCTGTCATTAACTCTTAACCCTGATTATTTTTATGAGGGTCACTGTCATATAATAAATGTGAGAAACCTTTCAACCACATATCTTATATACTGTAAGAGGAGTTCTTACTGTAAAAAGAATTGTAGATTAGTTAGTAGATTGTTGAAGAGTTGTAAAGTGAATTGTAGTGAAGTTGATAATTTTATGTTTATCACTGACCAGAGTTCAGAGACTTTTTTTTAGAAGTTCTAAAAATGGATCAAGACCAAGATGTACCTCTGCATCTCTCCTCACACTTGAGACCCTATTTTCTGATATTCAGCAACAACTGTGCAATAAGGCCAGAGGGATGGTACAGAGGGTAGGGTACTTGCGTTGCATGTGGCCAACTCAGGTTCATTCCCTGACATTCCATACGGATCCCTGAGAACTGCTGGGAGTAATTCCTGAATGCAGAACCAGGTGTAACACCAGAGCAACAAGTGTGGCCCCCCAAAAGAAAGGGAAAATGATGTGTAAAAATTAATAACTGTGAATTTTTTAATATTGAATATATAGCTTTCCAATAAAGAAAATTTGTCATTATAAGTAATTTTGTAGTGAGAAATGGTGTGTCTCAAAACCTGGTAATTACTCAGTAACCATTTTCCTTTTGTAATTTCTGACTGAAAAATTATCTTGGCCACCTTGTAGAGAAAGATGGAGGTGGTATTTGTATGATAGGATGTTTTAGACATCTTTTTCCTCTCTTTATTATTCTCTCCCCTCCCATTCCCCACTCCTATCCACATTGTGGATCTTTAATCTGAAACTCTGGTGTTTTTATGGCTACTTTGAGAATGGTTTTAAGGATAATGGAGCAGAAATTCAGAATAAATCTACACATCTGATTTTCTATGGAATAAGCATATCAAATATGGAATGCCTGCTACTCCTAGAATTTTTTTTAAATATAAGTTTTAAATAAACTTTTCATTGGTGCTGTTTTGTTAATATTGAAACTTCTTAAGAATATAAAATTGTGTGCCTGGACGTGGAATTCTGTCCTTATAAGAAATATCAAATGTGGCATTGAATTAGGATCATGTACTGTAAGGATCTACCCATTTGAGGCCCCCCAAATGGAAGATACTTGTAATTTAATAAACAGGATATTGGACGATGCTTTACCTTACAAGGGAAATATTGGGCCAGTCAAAACTATATTATTAGAGAAGAGAAGAAATGAGTTTAAATATGTTAATTTTTTTTCACTTTGAGTAGTGTCTTATAAAATGCGCGTATAACACAAAACTAGCAGGCTGTCAACAGATACTGAAAGTGAGAGTGCTTTTTAAAGAACATTATCTCTTGGGCTGAATCGATAGTACAGCAGGTAGGGCGCTTGCCTTGCATGTGGTCCACCTGGTTTTGATCCCCGGCACCCCATATTGATCCTCGAGCTACGCCAGGAGTGACCTCTGAGTGTAAAACCAGGATTAAGCTCGTAGCACTGCTGGGTATAGCTAAATAAAAACCTTCCCTGGAGCTCCTCAAACATGCCAGCACAGTCCTTCTGTTTCCCCAGCCCCTCACTCATTGGCTGACTCCACTCTTCAATGGAGTCAAATCTTCACTCTTTCCTTCTCATCTACCCTTATTTCTATATGTCATCTTCATATAATTTCAATATGTCATTTTATACAACAAATGAAAACATCTCTCAAATCCTTTCATTTGTTTATTGGCTTTTGGGGGTCACACCCAGTGATGCTCAGGGATTATTCCTGGCTCTGCACTCAGGAATCACTCCTGGCGATGTTCAGCGGCCATATGGGATACCTATTGGGGATCAAACCCGGGTTGGCCAGATACAAGGCAAATGCCCTATCTGCTGATCTCTCACTCTGGCCCCTCTTAAATCCTTTTGATGGCTCCCCTACCCAGTACCACTTACGTTATAAGATAGAGTAAAACTTTTTACTCAGTCCTCTAATAATAAAAGGGCTCATTGATATATCCGGCATACTTTAAGACGGTGTCAGGAATAGACACTTATACGTTAAGTATATCATGACTAATTTTAGAATCAATCTGGGTGGTGAAAGCTTTTTATCTTCGTTGTTCAGATGACTAACTAGAGTTTGCATAAGTGATGCTGGGTGAAAGAAGTCAGATATATTGGGACCAATCTTACAAATCTTTGTTAGTCATTTTTTATTTTATTCTGGGCGAAATAAGCAATCACTGAAAAACTTTTAAGTAGAGGACATGGTCAGACATGCTATTGTGTTGTAAAAATAAGGTAACAGTACAAGATGACATTAATTCAGATGGAGGTAGTACATAATGGGAAGATACAGTTTAGAGATGTGTTAGATATGATAAAGTAGTGTTTTGTTTGGGTTTTTGGTGGTGTTGTTGTTTTTAGTCCGTAGGTATTAGATATACAAAAAGTCCAGGGTGACTGACAAATATTTCTTTTATCAGCTGAGATTACAATAGCTGCAATTCCACATTTGTGAGAAGTTTTGGAGTTCAGTGCAAAGTCACAATGTTGAGTAAACTTTTGGATGTTCTAAATTTGTATTGTTGAGATTATATGAATTTAATAGTTATTGATTATACTTAAAATCATTTGGCAGTGGGGCAGGATCTGGGTCAAGAATTAGGGCACATGCTTACATGGCAAGGTCCTGTGCTCAATCCGTGGCACTCCATGGCCCCCCCTGGCATTATCAGATGTAGCCCTGATCTCCCATGTGGACCCAATCACCTGTGGGTCTATGGAGAGAATATCCAGAGAGAAAAGAACAGCACGGGCTGAGTGCAGTGCAGTATGAAGGTAAAGGGATAGATCAACAGAAAGACTAAGAATGACTGAGATGGGGAACCAAGTGTGTAATTGAAGGAGCCAAATGAAATTTAGTCAAAGAGAAATGATGGTATCGGATACCATTGACAAGTTACATAATAGAATGTTTGTGAATTGACTAGTATTGATAATGACCTGAGAAGAACAGAGTATTTTAATGGACTCTTAAAAGCCTGATAAAAGCATGCAACTATAGATAGATAGTATTTAAAGGTGTTGCTGCAGAGCAGCATAGAAATGGGCTTGTGTGACAAGAAGAATGGAAATGTTTGTTTTCAACAAATTAGAAAATTTTGACATAATGAGGAAGATGATTGAGGATTTTAAAAATCCACTGGAAAAATGATCTTTCAGGGGCTGAAGAGATAGTACAGTGAGTTAAGCACTAGCCTTGCATGCAGCTGACCTGGGTTGGATTCCCTGCATCCTATATGGTCCCCTGAGTACTAAGAGGAGTGATTTCTGGGTGCAGAGCCAGGAGTATTCCCTGAGCATTGCCACTTGTGGCCCCTAAACAAATGACCTTACATAGATAGATGAGAGGGATAGAATTTTCTGGATGGAAGGGTTAGTATTAACTAGTATGTTTATGGTAGTAGGATGGCAAAATATGGTGTGCAGATAATGGGAAGCAAATAGATGAGGTGGCTGAAGTCTAATGAACTGTTCTTTCAAGATGTAGCAATCATCATTAGCTGAAAGTGTGGAGGATTAAATTTGAAGCATGAAAGAGGTTAAATAGTCAACCAAAGTAAATGAAAGTGTTCTAGAAATGTTGAGTTTTTTTTTTCTCTCTAGCTGGTCCTGGTACACAGAAGATTCATGCTTGTGGGTTTTGTTTTGAGTGTATCCAGCAGAGCTCAGGGCTTACTGGGTACACCCAGTAAGACTGGTCTCAGGGATATGGAAGGTTGGGGATTGAACCGAGGTGAACTGCGTGCAAGGCAAATGCCCTACCCACTGTACTATCTCTGGCTACAAATCATGGACTTTTTCTTGTACCTCATGCATAATTCATTATATTGTGGGTATATATCAACCAAGGAGGCTATATTTAGTAGGACTCAACAATGTATCTAGAAAACATGATCTCTTGGGAATTGTGGTCCAGTCAAAGCCTTCTGATATGAATTGTAGTCTTTAAACCTTCATGATTTTCTAGGTGCTTCCCCTCTAAGTGTTCCTGAAAGCCCTCCAAATACAGTATATGTTTCCAAGCTCTGCACAGTTGTACCGTTTATACAATCCATTGGTATCCTAGAGGTTTTTCTGTTTACTACTTGCTATATGACTGTCTATTTTGGTCCAGGAAATGTAACAAAATTCAATATTCAGGGCAACTGAAGCCATGTCTATGAACCCAAATATGATTTTTGACTTTTATTTTATTTGCAGGGGTGGGGACGGCAGGGGGCTAGAGGGGGAAGGTGCACACCTGCTAGTGCTCAGGGTTTTTCCTAGTTCTGTACTCAGGACTTACTCTTGGAAGGCTCAAGGGGACCATATGGGATGCTGGGAATCATACCCCTGTCTGCCACATGCAAGAAAAGTGTCCTACCCACTGTATACTCTCCGGTCTCTGAACAAAAGAATTTTTTCCCAATCATTTGACAATTGCATGTTCTAGTAGAGATTCTTTTTTTTTTTTTTGATTTCCCAAATTTTATTGCTCGGGATGAAGCAAAGTATTAAGTAAACAGTTGTACAAAGGGGAGTAGGCCAGTTAGGAAGCAGCTAAGGCTTTCTGAATGAGAATAGTCTACAAAACGGAGACTAGGTTGAGCTATATGTAATCTTCAAACAAAACTAAAGGAAGCAGACTTCAGCATACCTTGGTGATAAAGCAACACTTGACGTCTGTTTTTAAAATCAAATATTATTTATATTTTATAGGATCAAAAGCTGAAGTGTTCTAATAATCCCATTCCCCAAGTTGCCTCCTATGGATAAGTTTTTTTTTTTTTTTTTTTTTTATAATTTATTTATTTATTGAATCACTGTGGGAAAAGTTACAGAGCTTTCGAGTTTAGGTCTCAGTCATGTAGATACCGAACACGTTTCCCTTTACCAATACTCATTTTTAACCCTGAACCCCAATAGACCCCCACCTCCCACCCCTCCCAATTCTTGTGAGGCAGATGAGTTCTAGTTAATACTCTATCTACTTTGACTAGATAGATTATTTCGATAGAAGATGCACAATTATTGTTTAGAGTTTACGACCCCCCCCCCCCCCAATCAGACATGCTGAAACAGCGTTGTGAAATGATTTGCTTTCTACAACTTGGTTTAAGAATAAAATGATGTCGCGGCCGCGCGGTTTTGAATTTCTGCTATTTTACTTATTGACCCTGGAAGAATTTCTATTAAAAGTTAGCTAGTTAAGAGATTGATTTCTGTGCCCTGGAGTCGTGGCCGTGCCGGAGAGCCGCTCGTGGGGGGCAGCTGGCGACCTCGGTGGGGCGTGGGGGACGGCCCACAAAGCCCCCCTTCCCATGAGGTCCCCGCCGCTCCCCCGAGCCCGGCTCAAACCCGCTTTCCACAAGGCTCCCGTGCGGCCGCCATCTTTCTTTCCAGAGAGGAGCGGGCGGGCTGGTCAACGCCCTTCCCCCTCCGGGCAGGCTTGGTGGCGCGGATCAACACAAGTCCATTTGCTTTTCTGCTCCAAGCGGCTGGTTCTCTGTGCTAAGTCCTTGTGCCTCCGGGGCCGCGGCCGTGCCGGAGAGCCGCTAGTGGGGGGCAGCTGGCGACCTCGGTGGGGCGTGGGGGACGGCCCACAAAGCCCCCCTTCCCATGAGGTCCCCGCCGCTCCCCCGAGCCCGGCTCAAACCCGCTTTCCACAAGGCTCCCGTGCGGCCGCCATCTTTCTTTCCAGAGAGGAGCGGGCGGGCCGGTCAACGCCCTTCCCCCTCCGGCAGGCTTGGTGGCGCGGATCAACACAAGTCCATTTGCTTTTCTGCTCCAAGCGGCTGGTTCTCTGTGCTAAGTCCTTGTGCCTCCGGGGCCGTGGCCGTGCCGGAGAGCCGCTCGTGGGGGGCAGCTGGCGACCTCGGTGGGGCGTGGGGGACGGCCCACAAAGCCCCCCTTCCCATGAGGTCCCCGCCGCTCCCCCGAGCCCGGCTCAAACCCGCTTTCCACAAGGCTCCCGTGCGGCCGCCATCTTTCTTTCCAGAGAGGAGCGGGCGGGCCGGTCAACGCCCTTCCCCCTCCGGGCAGGCCCGGTGGCGCGGATCAACACAAGTCCATTTGCTTTTCCGCTCCAAGCGGCTGGCTCTCTGTGCTAAGTCCTTGTGCCTCCGGGGCCGTGGCCGTGCCGGAGAGCCGCTCGTGGGGGGCAGCTGGCGACCTCGGTGGGGCGTGGGGGACGGCCCACAAAGCCCCCCTTCCCATGAGGTCCCCGCCGCTCCCCCGAGCCCGGCTCAAACCCGCTTTCCACAAGGCTCCCGTGCGGCCGCCATCTTTCTTTCCAGAGAGGAGCGGGCGGGCCGGTCAACGCCCTTCCCCCTCCGGGCAGGCTTGGTGGCGCGGATCAACACAAGTCCATTTGCTTTTCTGCTCCAAGCGGCTGGTTCTCTGTGCTAAGTCCTTGTGCCTCCGGGGCCGTGGCCGTGCCGGAGAGCCGCTCGTGGGGGGCAGCTGGCGACCTCGGTGGGGCGTGGGGGACGGCCCACAAAGCCCCCCTTCCCATGAGGTCCCCGCCGCTCCCCCGAGCCCGGCTCAAACCCGCTTTCCACAAGGCTCCCGTGCGGCCGCCATCTTTCTTTCCAGAGAGGAACGGGCGGGCCGGTCAACGCCCTTCCCCCTCCGGGCAGGCTTGGTGGCGCGGATCAACACAAGTCCATTTGCTTTTCTGCTCCAAGCGGCTGGTTCTCTGTGCTAAGTCCTTGTGCCTCCGGGGCCGTGGCCGTGCCGGAGAGCCGCTCGTGGGGGGCAGCTGGCGACCTCGGTGGGGCGTGGGGGACGGCCCACAAAGCCCCCCTTCCCATGAGGTCCCCGCCGCTCCCCCGAGCCCGGCTCAAACCCGCTTTCCACAAGGCTCCCGTGCGGCCGCCATCTTTCTTTCCAGAGAGGAGCGGGCGGGCCGGTCAACGCCCTTCCCCCTCCGGGCAGGCTTGGTGGCGCGGATCAACACAAGTCCATTTGCTTTTCCGCTCCAAGCGGCTGGCTCTCTGTGCTAAGTCCTTGTGCCTCCGGGGCCGCGGCCGTGCTGGAGAGCCGCTCGTGGGGGGCAGCTGGCGACCTCGGTGGGGCGTGGGGGACGGCCCACAAAGCCCCCCTTCCCATGAGGTCCCCGCCGCTCCCCCGAGCCCGGCTCAAACCCGCTTTCCACAAGGCTCCCGTGCGGCCGCCATCTTTCTTTCCAGAGAGGAGCGGGCGGGCCGGTCAACGCCCTTCCCCCTCCGGGCAGGCTTGGTGGCGCGGATCAACACAAGTCCATTTGCTTTTCTGCTCCAAGCGGCTGGTTCTCTGTGCTAAGTCCTTGTGCCTCCGGGGCCGTGGCCGTGCCGGAGAGCCGCTCGTGGGGGGCAGCTGGCGACCTCGGTGGGGCGTGGGGAACGGCCCACAAAGCCCCCCTTCCCATGAGGTCCCCGCCGCTCCCCCGAGCCCGGCTCAAACCCGCTTTCCACAAGGCTCCCGTGCAGCCGCCATCTTTCTTTCCAGAGAGGAGCGGGCGGGCTGGTCAACGCCCTTCCGCCTCCGGGCAGGCTTGGTGGCGCGGATCAACACAAGTCCATTTGCTTTTCCGCTCCAAGCGGCTGGCTCTCTGTGCTAAGTCCTTGTGCCTCCGGGGCCGTGGCCGTGCCGGAGAGCCGCTCGTGGGGGGCAGCTGGCGACCTCGGTGGGGCGTGGGGGACGGCCCACAAAGCCCCCCTTCCCATGAGGTCCCCGCCGCTCTCCCGAGCCCGGCTCAAACCCGCTTTCCACAAGGCTCCCGTGCGGCCGCCATCTTTCTTTCCAGAGCTCTAGTAGAGATTCTTTTGAGTTTATTAATGGTTTATTGCTTGTAGTTAAATTAAGAGTGCTAATTGTGTATATTTCATGTTTTCAATTTTGAAAAGACTATAACAAAATTCCCCTTTCTCCATCAGAGCACCTATTTTACATATATTGGTATAGTTTATGATGTCACAAGCCTCTTTTATTCTACATTCTTTTTGTTTTCTGCTTTTGATTATACCATTTCAGTTTCCTGATTTTTCAAAATGACAATTTTTAGAGCCACTGCAAATCTACCATTAAATTGTGTGGTAAGTTTTCACCCTGGCTTTTGTAATTTTTATTAGCAGACTTTCTTTTTTTGTTTCTTTTTATAATTTCTATTTCTTGCTTGACATTCATTTTTGTTCAAATATGTCTGTCATATGTACAGTTTTGATTTCTTTTGGATTTATTCCCCTTAGGTTTCTTTAGCTCAATGAGCATGTTTAAATTGATCTAGTGTACTTGATCAATTCAGGTTTTCTTGTATATTTTGTCAGATTGTATTTGGGAGAGGGAGAGTGGACCACACCTAACTGTGCTCAGGGTTAGAGAGACAAAAATCCTGGCAGAGCTTGGGAGATCATAAGTGGTGCAGAGGATAGAACCCATATTCGGTGTGTGCAAGGCAAATTGCCTTACCCATTACACTAATTATCCTTTTATTTTTGATTTTTTGTAGTTGGGAGGGCAAAAATCCATTATCATGCATCTATAATAGGTATATTTGTATATATGGACATTTTCTTTACCTATGTTGTAATTTTTTTTATCTGATCATTTTGGATATTGTAAATCTCCAGAGAAACATATTTTCATAGATTACTCATTTTTGCTCTGCTGATTTTTCCAGCTGTCCATTTGTTTAATGACTTCTAAGCCTTGTGTAAAGTATGTAATCTTTGTTATATGTCACCACTGAAGTTTCTGTAACATTAGATAGGTCATTGAAGTTATTAAATCTTTGATCCATTAAGTTTATATGACAGTGATTTGCATACATACATTTTCTAGTTAGCTCAGGCTTCCATAACAAAATATCAGAGCCTGCGTAGTTATAAGAATAGAATTTTTGTTTTTTTTTTTGTTTTTTTTTTTTTTTTTGCTTTTTTGGGTCACACCGGGCGATGCACAGGGTTTACTCCTGGCTCAAATACTCAGGAATTATTCCTGGCACTGCTGGGGGACCATATGGGATGCTGGGAATCCAAGTCGACCGCGTGCAAGGCAAACTCCCTACCTGCTGTGCTATCACTTCAGCCAAGAATATATATATATATATATATTTTTTTAATAAAAGAACAAGAATTTTTCTTAAAAGTTCAGGAGGTTGAAATTTGAAATTTCTGCTGCAAACATAGTTGTTTTCTAGTTCTCATATTGTGTTTCAGATGGCTAGCTCCTTCCTCTGCCCATATGATTTTTTTGCCATTTTATTAAGAGAAAAATTAAGCAAGTATATTATGACCTTATTAACTATTTCCCTAAACTCACCCTTTTGTAGATATCACCTAGGTTTGAAGTTTCAGCATGAGCATTTTTACAACATAGACATTCATTGCAAAATATACCAAGTTAAGATAAGACATAATTAGGAGCTGTAGAGATAGTACAGCGTGTAGGGCACTTGCCTTGCATGCAACCAACCTGGATTCAATCCCCAGCATCCCATATTCCTCCAGGAATAAACTTTGAGCACTACTGGGTATGTGCCAGACCTCATCTCCCCGACCCCCAAACTCTAACCCTCCCACCAAAGAAGAAGACTCCAGACTCAACTGCTCCCAACATGTCTGACCAAAAAAAGGTAAAGGTAAAAGGTAAAGGCCCTCCCGTTGATCATCGATTTGCTCGAGTGGGCCCAGTAACGTCTCCATTGGAGACTTTGTTGTTACTGTGTCTGGCATATCGAATACTCTCGGTAGCTTGCCGGGCTCTTCGAGAGGGGCGGAGGAATCGAACTCGGGTCGGCCATGTTGGCCGCTTGTAAGGCGAACACCCTACCCACTGTGCTATCGCTCCTTTGACCAAAAAAAAAAAAAAGCAGATTTATAAACCTCTAGCCCACAAAAAGATCAAATGGATGGTGTAGCAGTCTTCATCAGTAGTTTTTTAAGAGAGAGTTTTAGGTGTTAATTTAAATATATACTATAAACCAGCAGACCTAACATACAGAACACTAATTGATAGCAGTAAAATAGTTATTTTCTTATGTAGAATAATATCTAAAAGATTATATAGTAGGCCATGAATATTAAAATTTTAAAGACTAAACTTATTGAATGGTATTAGAAGTATTAGGAATAATATAAAGTATATATACATGCATATATAATTACAGTATATTTTATGTAAAATTATATCACTGCCACTGTCTTCTCATTGTTCATTGATTTGCTTGAGTGGCCCAGTAATGTCTCCATTTTGAGGCTTGTTATTACTGTGTTTGGCATATTGAATACGTCACGGGTAGCTTGCAAGGCTTTGCCATGTGGGCGAGATACTCTCAGTAGCTTGCCGGACTCTCCAAGAGGGGTGGAGGAATCAAACCCGGCTTGGCCGGGTTGGCTATGCACAAGGCAAACGCCCTACCAGTGTGCTATCGCTCTAGCCCGTAAAATTATATAACATGTGAATATATTAATATATGTAAACTTTTATATAAGGTATTCAAACATAATATGTAAAAGTTTGCATGTTCCATTTTTTAAAATTTTATTGTAATTTATGGTTACAACATTATTTTGATACATTAAGTTAACTGCACCTCATCACCATCAAAGTGTCATGTCACTTCTATATATGTGATGTTTGTTTTATTTTTTATCTTTTGAGGTTTACACACAGTAATGCTCAGGGGTTACTTCTGGCTCTGCAGTAAGGAATTACTCGTGGCAGTGCTTAGAGTGCATAGGGATACCAGATTGAATCTTGTTCTACTGTATGCAAGACAAATGCCCTACCCAGGGTACTATCATTCTAGTCCCTGTCATGTCATTTCTAAACTATCTTTCCTTATCTTTCCTTTTGTCTTCCCAATACTTGGTAATTTTTTTTATAACCAAAGGTCAAGTATCTATTCCCTTTATTTCTATACCATAAATTAGTAAAATCTGCGAAACAATGTGCTGTTAAAAAGTCAATGGATTAGGAAATAAAGATGGTTAGGAGATACTTTGATATGAATGAAAACAAAAGACTAAAAGAGGCAGCTACAAAGCAAAAGGTTTAAAACTAAAAAGCTGCAGCATAATTAAACCTGGGATGTCTCAGTGTCAGAGAGATAATAAAATAGTTAAGGTGCTTACCTTGTATGCCATCAACTTGATTTAGTTTCCAGTACCACATATGGTCCCCTGAGCTTTTCCAAGACTGATCAGTCCTCAAACATGAACCTCAAATAAGCCCTGAGCACATCTGGGTATGACCAAAAAATTAAAAATAGAAAGTCTACAGTAGAAACTGAACAGACTCAACCACTACATCAAAGAAGAAATAAGGAAATTAGAAATATTTATATAGCCTAGAGAAGTAAAGCAGTGGGTAGGGCACTTGCCTTGCATTGGCTAACCCAGGTTCTATCCGTTCTATCTCCCCATGAGTCCTGCCAGATTGATCCCTGAAGGCAGAGCCAGGACTTAGCCCTGAACACAGTTTGGTGTGGGCCAAAAACTAGATATAGACCACTAACCTGTATAATCTAAATTATATATGAATAGGGCTGGAGCGATAGCACAGTGGATAGGCCATTTGCCTTGGACGCAGCCAACATGGCCGACCCGAGTTCGATTCTTCTGCCCCTCTCGGAGAGCCTGGCAAGCTACCGAGAGTGTCTCTCCCGCATGGCAAAGCCTGGCAAGCTACCCATGACGTATTCAATATGCCAAACACAGTAACAGCAAGTGTCGCAATGGAGACGTTACTGGGCTCGTTCGAGCAAGTTGATGAACAACAGGAGGACCGTGACCGTGATATATGAGTAAATACTGGTGGAGATGGGAATAAATTGAAACCCTCCCATTGGTGTTGAATATGGTCAGTTACTTAGAAAGTATTTTCGCAGTTCTTTAAAGTTAGAATTGCTATTTGACTTTGCAAATCCAATTGTAGTCTTAAGCCCAAGAAAAATTAAATATTATACCCAAGAAAAATGAAAAATTTACATAAAACACTCAAAATGTTAACTTTAACATAGTCATTATAGTCAAAATGTAGGAATAAATTCTCCTTCTAGGGGTTGGGAGACAGTTTAAATAGCTAATGAGCATACTTTGCATGAGGGAGGCCTAGGTTTGATCCCTGGCACTTCATGGTTCTCTGAGCACCTCCAGTCTGAACCAGTATTTTTACAGATACAGTAAAAAGGCCTGTGACTACCAGTAGTTAAGGGTAAAAAAAGGGCTAAGTGGAAAACTGGGTTTTTAGATCAATGAAACTTTTTTGTTTTATAATGGTGGAAGCATGTCACAAATTTACTCAAACCTACAAAATATACAGTACAAAAAGTGAAATGGGTGATGCCAAATACCAAAATTTTGGGGTATATAGTACTGTAAACTCACTGATTATAAATGTAATTTTAAAATTTTCTTTTTGGGCCACACCTGGCTGTGCTCAGAGCTTACTCATAGCTCTAAGCTCAAGGATCACTAATGGTGGTCCTGGGGATGGGACCCTGGTCAGCTGCATGTAAAGCAAGGGCATTACCCACTGTACTATCACTCTGGCACCTGTAAAGGTAATAATGGGGTTACTGGTAAGGGTGGAAGACTTCGTGTATATATGGTACAGGAAGCGGTAGAACTCTAGCTTCAATCTTACTATGAATTGAAAAAATATAAAAATAAAAAATCATTTAAAAAATGAGAATTGGGGCCAGAGATAGTCCACTAAGTAGGAAACTTGCCTTGTACCCTACAAGGGTGCAAGCACCCAGCACCCCATATAGTCCTTTAAGTCTTATCAGGAGTGGTCCCTGAGCACAGAGGCAGGTTTAAGTTCTAAGCAACCCAAGAATTGTGTCCCTCCCCAAAAAAGTTTAAATAAAGGGAACAAAGAGGCTGGAAACATAGTATGGGGCTAACTTGCTTGCCTTGCACACAGCTGACCTAATTCACAGCACCATACACAGTCCCCTGAGTACTTCCAGAAGTGTTCACTGGGCAAGCTGGGAGTAAACCCAGAGCACTGGGTGTGGCTTCCAAAACCCAGTCAATAAAGAATTAATGCTATTACGTGGATTTTGAAAAATATTCTAATTGAAAGTTGCCAGTCATAAAAGACAACATATTGTACACTTTGACTGATAACAGCTACCTTTATTTTCTCCATCTCTAGAGGGGAATAGGTAGTGACTTTTTGATTATATGAGATTCTCATTAAATTGGCATGGTGGTTGCAGAACTTTGTGACTTTATTTAAAATGCTGAATTTGGGGCTGCCGAGATAGAACAGCAGGTTGGTCACTTATGTTGCATGTGGCCCACCAGGGTTCAACCTCCAGTATCCCATAAGACCTGGCAAGCACTACCAGGACTAATTCCTGAGTGCAGAGCCAGGAGTAACCTCTGAGCACTGCCAGGTGTGGCCCCGAAGCAAAATGCTGAATTAAATGTTCTTAAAGTTAGTTTCATATAGAAATTAAGTCAAAAGGGAAAGTTTCATATGGGGATAAGGGATTTCCCTTACAAGTGGCCAAACCTTATTCAATCCCTGTCATGGCATCCCAGACACTAACAGGAATAACTCATGAGCACACAACTAGGAGTAAACCCTAAGGACCACCAGATGTGGACCTAGAATGGATTAGAGGGACTGAAAGATTTATAGCAGTTAGTCCACATTCCAGTCATGGGCCTGAGTTCAATCCCCAGCTTCACATAGTTCTGGGAACATCACTGGGTGTAGCCATGGACCTGGGTACTCCCTTCACTGCAGGGCCCAAATAGCGTCACACCCTCAGGCTTTTGGGCAGAACCAGTGGCCTGACTGGCAGGGAATATCTCTGATAAACCTCCTGATACTACTTAGGAAGCCCTGCAAAGTTGATTGGAAAAAAGGTAATTATTTATTTTTTTGGCTTTTTGGCTCACACCTGGAGATGCACAGGGGTTATTCCTGGCTCATGCACTCAGAAATAACTCCTGGTGGACCATATGGGATGCTGGGAATCGAACCCAGGTTGGCCGCGTGCTAGGCAAATGCCCTGCCTGCTGTGCTATTGCTCCAGCTCCAAAATGGTAATTATTATAGTTTTACTAATTCCCCAGGCTGGAGCGATAACATAGTGGGTAGGAAGTTTGCCTTGCATGCAGCCGACCCAGGTTTGGTTCCTCCATCCCTCTCAGTTTGCCCGGCAAGCTACCAAGAGTATTCCGCCTGCATAGCAGAGCCTGGCAAGCTACCCGTGACATCTTCGATATGCCAAAAACAGTAACAAGTCTCACAATGGAGACATTACTGTTGCCTGCTCGAGCAAATCGATGAACAATGGAAGGACAGTGCTATTGTGCAGTGCTACTAATTACCCATAAAAATCATATTAAGTATGTATGTATAATGCTTTCCCATTATTCTAACATCATCTAATGGCCTTAAAAAGATATCACAAATAATGATTAGTAAGAAATTTTATTTTGGGCTGGAGCGATAGTATGGTGGGTGGAGTGTTTGCCTTGCACACAGCAGACTTGGGCTCAATCCATGGCATCCCATATGGTCCCCTGAGCACTGCCAGGAAATATCTCTGAGAGCAGAGCTGGAGTAACTAAGCACTGCCACGTGTGACCCAAAAACAAAACAAAAATAAAAATCTTGTCAGGCTCTAGCATCAAATTATCAGAAAAATGTGTCATTTGACTTGCCTGGGTCTCCTAAGCATTTAGGGGAAATGGCCCTCCCATCTCAGATGTTTCAAAAGAAAAAACGTATTTACTAAAATCTGTAATTTACAACAAAACATTAATAGATGAAATTCTTTATACTAATAAAGGATATCTAATTAAAGTAATTATCCACAAGACCTTGAGTTCAAAACCAGTGCAGGCCACAAGTACTGAGGCAATCCTGAGAGGTCTGATGTTTGGGTTCTATAGTGAGAAAAGGTGTGGATGGCTGAGTGGCTTACAAGTCCTGAAACAAATGTGAGGTCATGAACTTAATTCCAAGTGCCTCACATGCACTAAAGTGATTCTAATGAACCAAACATTAGAATCTCCAGCAAGGAAAAATAGAGTCTACATCGTATTCAAAGGGTAGTGTTTAGAATTTTCCTTAAAACTTATGACCAAGGCCTAGGGGTTATGCTTAACTTGTGGGAGCCTTGGGCTGAATAACTAGCAATGGATTTGTCCCCCGAGTACTACCAGGAATGGCTCCTGAGCATCTCCTGGTTATGGCCCCCGAGCACAACTGGCATGACCACCTCTGTCACCCACCGTCACTGTGCTCCCGTGTTGTTCATTGATTTGCTTGAGAGGGCCCAGTAACATTGTGAGACTTGTTGTTACTGTGTTTTGCATATTGAATACGTCATGGGTAGCTTGCCAGCCTTTGCCTTGCGGGCGAGATACTCTTGGTAGCTTGCCGGGCTCTCCGAGAGGGGCGGAGGAATTGAACTCAGGTCCCTGTGTCAGCCTCATGCAAGGCAAATGCCCTACCCGCTGTGCAATCGCTCCAGCCCAACGACCTCAGAGTCCAGGAGTTCTGGGCAGTAGTGCACTATGCCGATTGGGTGTGCACACTAAGTTTGGCATCAATATTGTGACCCTCTGGGAGCGGAGTTCTACCAGGTTGCCTAAGGAGAGGTGAACCGGCCCAGGTTGGAAACGAAGCAGGTCAAAACTCTCGTGCTGACCACCTTTGAACGGGGAAAATTATAAACAAGTGTATTTTGCAGTGGCTTCTATTTATTAAACTGAGTTTCTAGCAAGGTAAATCGAATGAATGTATAAAATGAAGAGGAGGAATGGAAAAAAGTCAATAGAAGCAAAACAAAGACAAAGAACTTGTTATTGAGGCTAAAATGATAATGCAGTGGGTAGGGCATTTGCCTTACAGGCAGTTAATCCAAATTCAGTCTTTGGCACTGTATGATCCCCTGAGCACTACCAGGAGTAACCCCTGAGCACTGCCAGGAGTAACCCCTTAGCACAGCCAGGTGTCGCTCTCCCCATGACAAACACTGAAAATGAAAGGGGTCAGAGTGAGAGTACAATGGGTACAACACTTGCCTTGCACGCAATTGATCACCAACCCAGAGTTGGTTTCCAGAACCCCACATATCCCCCAACAAGCAGTGATCCCTGAGTTCAGAGCCACAGGTAAGCTTTGAGCACAGCTGGGTGCATCCCCAAAATAAAAGTTATTTGCTAGAAATAATATTTAAAATAGCACAGGCCTATATAAAAACTGAAATAACTGCCATAAAAATTCATCAATCCTACTTCAGCTCTCATATGGTTCTCTGTGCACTGTCAAGAGTAACCTCTGAGTCTCCAGGTGTGCCCCCAAAATAAATTTATAAAAACCTAACTTAGAACATAACTAGAGTTAGTATATACTTAAAATTTGCTTAGACCTCATTCTCACAACATACAAAAATTAACTGAGGTGTTATTTTTAGTTCATTATGATAATTACTTCATAGTATATACACATGTCAAAACATCATTTACGAATTAAATAATCTTAATATAATGGTGGGAAAAAATAGAGGAAACATAGTAGCTTTTAAGATTTTCAGTGTAAATATCACTTTCAAAACACTGATACAGGGGCTGGAGTGATAGAACAGCAGGCCGACCCGGTTTCGATTCCCAGCATCCCATATGGTCCCCCAAGCATGGCCAGGAGTAATTCCTGAGTGCATGAACCAGGAGTAACCCCTGTGCATCGCTGGGTGTGACTCAAAAAAAGAAAAAAAAAAACCCACTGATACAAAAAAGAAAGGGAAGTCACCAAATTGTACTATTCCCTCAAATATATTACCATCTTATTTCTTAAGAAATTGGTGAACATGAATGGCAACACAAGTAGCATACCTGAATAAAAGAAAGTAACAAAGGCAAGCATTTTAATGATCTTTATTTTTATTATGCAATAGTTTAAATATTCAGAAAGAAACAATAAGAACTTATCAATAAACTAACAACCAGCTTTATCAGCTTGTAAGTACTAGTCACGTTTGCTTAATTTTTAAATTATTAAATGGTATTTTCTTTTGTGAACTTTCTTCAGTTTTACATTTATCTCCTCTCCCTGGAGGATACCATTCTTTTGTATTTGATTACTTTCATGACATTTTATTATTTCTGTATGACATAGTGTCAAGGAAAATACCCAAAGCATTTTTGCATGCTTTCAAAGTTTATAGACATAAGCAGCACATACATAAACTCTAGTTCATTTTCATTACTTTTTTAATATTTATTCATGTTAGTGAAAGTTTTACTTCATTTTAACTTGTATTTACTTTAATGGTTGTTTTGACTGCTTTAAATATTCTTTCTCACACCACCAATAAATAACACAGAGTGTGGAGCTTCTAGATCAATGTTATCCACATGTTTGACTTTACTAAATATTGCCAAATTATCCTACTATAGTTATCTGTACCACTGTATAAATATTTCCGTTGCTTCACATCTTTCCAGTAACTGGTATTGTAATGCTTTTTTGTCACAATGATATTGAAATAGAAATGGTGATTTTAATTTCAGTTGCCTTACTATTGGAGATTCTCCACTTGTTTGAGCCCCATGCTATATACAAAATTTCTACTAGATCACTCAGCAATTTTCTTGCTCTTCACAATAATTTACAGTTCATAAAATTGTGAATTAAAAAGGTAAAAATGCCCACTGAGAAATCCTGCTTAGGCCTACAACCAATTTGTGAATTAGGAATAACTAATAACTGTATTGAGTCTCTTTAGTCTTGACCACTTTCCCAAAGTGGGTGATACCCCAGGATTGCTGGAACAGTCCAGGGGTTGGTAGTAGACCCAAATGCAGTTGGGGGACAATTTCTTTGCTTTTAAAAGATAAATTTCCAGAGATGACTGAGCAACTTTTTTAGGGAAAGGGAACGGTAGACCAAATAAGCTTGGAATCCTGTGGTTAGGAAGTATTACACTCAAATTACATTTAATTTTCTGAGTCTAGAAAACCTATTATTTTATTTATTTATTTTTTGCTTTTTGGGTCATACCCGGCTATGCTCAGGGGTTACTCCTGGCTCATGCACTCAGGAATCACTCCTGGCGGTGCTCAGGGGACCATATGGGATGCTGGGAATCGAACCTATGTTGGCCATGTTGGCTGCATGCAAGGCAAACACCCTACCCGCTGTGCTATTGCTCCAGCCCCAAAACCTATTATTTTATATAAGGCTGTCTTAGCCTCTGAAAATTAACTCCATGAGGAAATGTATTGTTCATTATCCTCTCCTTCAACCCAAAACAGTGTCTGGCAAATATTCTGTACTCAATATTCACTTAATGAAGGTCTATATTACTATGTATAAGTTAATATTTATATCACTGTCACTGTCCTTCCGTTGTTCATCGATTCATCGAGCTGGTTCAGTAACGTATCCATTTTTTTTGAGACTTGCTGTTACTGTGTTTGGCATATTGAATACGTCACAGGTAGCTTGCCAGACTTTGCCGTGCAGGCAAGATACTCTCGGTAGCTTGCCAGGCTCTCTGAGAGGGGCAGAGGATCCGAACCCAGCTTGGCCGGGCTGGCTGCGCGCAAGGCAAATGCCCTACTGCTGTGCTATCGCTCCAGCCCTAATATTTATATATTATATAGTAAATTTAATCTGTATTTTACATTCCTGAATTTCTTTATCTCTGTTTTGGCGTCATACATGGCGGTGTTCAGGGCCCACTCTTGGCTCTTCACTCAGGCATCATCCCTGGTCATGTTCTGAGAACCATATAGGGTGCTAGGGATGGAACCTAGGTTGGCCATGTGCAAGCATGCACCAGACCCAAAGTACTGTCTCTCCAATTTCAATTTTATAACCACTAGATACATTTAAATCTTTTTCCTGTTACACAGAAAAGTTTAAATGCTAACAAAATTATTCAGATTCGCCCACATTTACCTAGATTTCATGCCTTTTTATAGGATAGAATTTGTTTACTGATTTTTATCAATTAATTGTGCTCTATGATCTTGATCAAAATATAAATTATTTTTGGTGAGAATGTTTCCAGTTTGTTCTCATGCTCAGTTTTCTTCAGAAATGTTCTAAAGCTGGGTACATATATTATAACTTTGCTTATGTCTATATTGACCAATCACCCATAGCACAAAGATTTTCATTTATGCTCTGAATCTTTTACATTTTTTCAATTTTGATCTGCTCAGGTATGGTCTGCTTTGTCCACTAAGGGGTCTTGTTTTAGCTGTTAGGAGTTAATGAGCTAATACATATTGAATATGTAAATCAGTGCCAGGTGCTTAGTAGGTAGTTAACACAGGTTAGTTGTTGGACATCTGCTATATTTGATGCACTATGTGAAGTATTTTACATGCAAATTTCTTACTGAAAATGCATCAGTCTACAAGAGACACCATTTAATGTAATACATTTCTACAATACAGCATCTCTTAGTAACCCTATTTTCAGAACTAAAACCCTGAGGTTTAGATAAACCAGGCAAATTGCTCAAAGGTACTAGAAATACAGTTTTTCCAAAATCCAAGCTCTCAGGCCTAAAAGTGCCTAGCTCCCAGAGAGGGAGAGTAAAATAAGGTTGAGAAATATATGAAACATAGAGCACACCATAGACACATTTAATGATTGAATGTCAACTTAAGAATAGCAAAATTAAAAAAGTTTTAACCAGAGACATTGATATGTGAGGTCTTATACTTCAAAACTAAAACTTTGGGTACATGGTGGAAATTGTACTTAATGGAATCAATGATATAGGGAGACCCAAATCAGATGAAATCTCTAGCAGTGATCCAGGTGAGATACATCTTAGACCAGGGATAACATTAGAGATGGAGAAGGGTATAAATGACATAAATATTTCAGAGGGTCTATAGGATTTGGTGACTGACTGGATTGGGTGGTGAGAGTGACTCCACAAGATGGATTCTCTGATGATGAGCAAGGTGTGCGTGCTGCCTGAAGGTTTTTTTGCATTCCTTACATTCATAAGGTCTTTCTCCAGTGTGAATTCGCTGATGTTGGGCAAGGGATCCGCAATAGCTGAAAGCCTTTCCACAAACATTACATTCATAAGGTTTCTCTCCAGTATGAACTCTCTGGTGTTGAGTAAGTGATGAGTCATTACTGAAAGCCTTCCCACATTTAATGCATTCATAGGGTTTCTCTCCAGTATGAACTCTTTGATGTTGAGCAAGATAGGCAATCTGGCTAAATGCTTTCCTACATTCCTGACATTTATACGGTTTTTCTCCAGTGTGAATTCTCTGATGTTGAGCAAGGTGTGAATTCTGGCTAAAAGCCTTTCCACATTCCTTACACTCATAGGGTCTCTCTCCAGTATGTATTCTCTGATGTACAGTAAGGTATGCACGAAGACTAAATGCTTTCCCACAGACATTACATTCATAAGGTTTCTCACCAGTATGAACTCTCTGGTGTTGTGCAATGGATGATCTATTGCTAAATGCTTTCCCACACTCAATACATTCATAGGGTTTCTCTCCAGTATGTACCCTCTGATGTTGAGCAAGGTAGGCAAACTGGCTGAAGGCTTTCCTACACACCTTACATTCATAAGGTTTTTCTCCCGTATGAACTCTCAAGTGTTGAACCAGGTGTGCATTTTGACTGAAGGCTTTCCTACATTCCTTACATTCATACGGTTTTTCTCCAGTATGAATCCTTTGATGTTGAACAAGATTTGACCTCTGACTGAACGCTTTCCCACACTCTATACATTTATAAGGTTTCTCCCCAGTGTGAATTCTTTGATGAAGAGTAAGCGATGAGCTCTGGCTAAAGACTTTTTCACAGTCATTACATTTCAGAAGTTTCTTCTCCGTATAGATATTTTTAGGCCTCACGGTAATTGAACTCTTTTTAAAGGTTCTCCTAAGTGTTTCATGTTTATATACTTCCTCCTCTTTGGGGAGTACCTGTTGTTTATGAAGCTGTATTTTTGAATACAAGGATCCCCAAGATTTGTTGTCTTCCTGTCCTCTTTCATCAAGGGCATCATCATGAGTGATCATCTCTTTCTTAAAACAAGCTTTCTGATTCCGGGGGTGTCTTTCAAGATGATCCTCACATTTCCAATTTTCTCTCAAATGCTGATAATCAAGGCTTGTAAGTTTTCCTAGTATCTTTTGTGATGAGTGTTCTTCATAAATATTCTGCTTTGCGGTTAATTCTTCAGTTTCAGATATAGGTTCCCAGCCTGAAAAATAAGAAAGTATTTTTTCAGCCATATACCAAAAGGTACATTAATAGAAGTGCATGTATAATGTGAGGTTTATGACTTAGCAGAAAATAAAATCTGGGGCTACTGAGATAGTAAGGTGTCTGCCTTTCATGCAGCTAGCTCAGGATTGATCCCTGGCATCACACAGTCCTGCCAGGAGTGATCCTTGAGCACAAAGCCAGAAGAAAGCTCTTTGAGTGCAGCAAGATGTGACCCCAAAACCCCTCCAAATAAAATCTAATACAATTACTTTCTTAGTGCTGATGTGTAGAACAGAAACTAAAAATATGTCATGCAAGTAGTTGAGAAGAAATGAATAGAATAAAAAATTCTGTAAGATATATCTCAATCAGTTCAAAAAGAAATTATCTCAGCTGAGGCAATGACATATGTTCCAATCTGTTGAGCTTTCTCCCCAGCCCCATGATGAAGAGTTTTGAGTAAACTCATTATTGTTAGTTAATGAAGAAGCTAGGGTACCCCAGGTACAATATGATGATTTAGATCAGATACATAACAGCAATAGCACAGCAGGTAGGGCGTTTGCCTTGCACACAGCCGAAACAGCTGACCTGAGTTTGATTCCTCCGTCCCTCTCATAGAGCCCTGCAAGCTACTGAGAGTATCTCACCCTCACAGCAAAGCCTGGCAAACTACCCGTGATGTATTCGATATGCCAAACATAGTAACAAGTCTCACAATGTTATTGGGCCCACACAAGCAAAATCAATAAACAACGGGAGGATAGTGACAGTGATATAACAGAGGTACAGTGAAGGTGATCATATTCTGACTGTACTTTATGAGGAATTTTTAACATCATCGTTGTTTAATGTAATAGAAAAATATATGCATGCCTAAAAAATTGTATGTACTTTGCAAAATAAAAGTGTAATCAGCATCTACACTAAAAGGAATAACCACGGGTACAACAGGTTTATTTTGCAAAATACAGAAGAATTAAGAGTTTAGTTTTGAAAATGATCATTTTAAGCTACCATTTAGACTTTGATATATAAATGCCGGAAAGCAAAGTCATAAAATACTGAGTTTAAGATAAAAGTACGCATAGCATGTAAACCCTGGTTGGATCTCAAAACCCAGAGCACCCTTAAGTGGCCCCTAGAGAGGAAAAAAAAAGAATATTCTTAGCTATAGATTTTAAATTGGAATTTTCTGGCAAATAGATAAACACACTACATAAAGAGAATAGGTGCCGATAAAAAGAATAACCATCAAGGCCTGGGGAGCTAGTATAGTGCTAAGGTATACTAGTCTTTATACTCAGCCAACTTGTATTTGGTACCTGGCATACCTCATGGTCCTCCAAAACCTACCAGGAGTGATCCCCGAGCACAGAGCCAGGACTAAGCCCTGAGTACCACTGGGTATGGCCCCTAAAAACCTAAAATATTAAAAATACTACAAAAATTCCATAATTTTTCCTATAAATAGAAAAGTATTGAAAAGATTAACCCTGAATAGGAAATAAAAATCTTTGAAAAGAGATTTTCAAAGCTGGAGGTTTCATACTTCTGATTTTAAAACTTTGCTAAGTGCTGGAGTAATGATACAGCTGGTAGGGTGCTAGCTTTCCATGCAGCCAATCTTGGTTTGACCCCTGGCACACCATTTAGTCCCCCAAGACTGCCAGGAGTGATTACTGAGTGAAGACAGGAGCAAAACCCTGCCAGGAGTGATTACTGAGTGAAGACAGGAGCAAAGCCTAGTGTGGCCCCGAAACCAAAATAAACAAAATGATGAACACTTGAAATATTTTCCACTAAGATTAGGCACAAAAATATCCATTATTACTATTATCATTCAGTATAATATTCAAAGTCCTACTCACATCAATTAAGTATGAGAAAGGATTCAAACCGGAAAAGAAGTAAAACTGTCACTTTTTGCAGACATGACACTATACATAGAAAATCCTAAAGAGAGTATAAAAAACGAGTGGAACAATAAAAGAGAAAACATTTTACCCTCGTAAAATGTCAGGGTAGAAATATCAACATAGTAAAGTCTCTGTATTTTTGTATGTAAGCAATGTGTTACAAAAATTTTTTTAATTCAATTTTAATTATATTTTTAAAATCTGGGACTACAGAGATAGTACAAAAGCAGCCAATTTGGGTTGAAATCCCATTATCCCATATGGTCCCCATGTACTACTAGGAGTGATTCCTGAGTGTAGATCCAAGAGTAACCCCTGTGTATTGCTGAGTGTGGCCCACAAAACAAAATATTGACAAAAATAAATTATAAAAAATCAAATACCAAAAAATCAACAGGAATATTTATTTATTCATCTAAGTCTACAAATTCATTATTGAGATAAATAGAAGATACAAGGACATGGAAAAAGATTCCTACCCAAAGCATTATACAAACTGTGGAAGCCCTATCAAAATTTTCATGTAATTTTTTTTTAAGGACAGCAATTATTAAGTTTGTATGAACATCCTCATACACATAAAACCAAAAAATATTGAGGATAAATAAGAGGAAAGGCATTGTATTCCCTAACTGTAAACCACACTATACAAGTATTTTAGGCAGTGTGATACAGGATTAAAAGCAAACACTCAGATCAGTGAAATAGAACTGAGATTCCAACAATAACCCTCAAACATCTAAACAGTTCACTTATGACAAAGAGTATAAATGGAAGAATAAAGCCTGTCCAACAAATGGTTGAGGAAACTGGTTACCATGTGTAAAAGAATGATAGTTAACAATAATCTCATACTCAAAAGTTAACTGAAACTGGATTAAACACTTTGATATTAGACCTAAAGCTGTAAAATACATCAAGGAAGACAAAAGGTATTACATCAAACTGAAAGCTTCTGCACTACAAAATTTTCAATAAGTAAAGAAAGAAAGGGCCCAGAGAGATAGTATAGGGCTTAATGCCTTTGCATTGCACTCAGTCTACCCAGGTTTGATTCCCAGGCACCACATTTGGTCCCCTGAGCATCACCAGGAGTGATCCCTGAGCACAGAGTCAAGAATCAGCCTTGAGCACCACTGAGGATGGCCCAGAAAACAAACCAAAAAAAAGTTTTTTTAAACTAACAGTTAAAAAAAAGTTCCTGGTGCCAGCATGGTAATATAGCAGGTTGAGCATTAGCCTTACACATGGCTGACCCTGGTTCAAATTCTGGCATCCTATATAATCCCCTAGCACCATAAGGAGTAAATCCTGAGTCAGAGCCAGGAGTAACCCCTAAGCACTGCAAGGTGTGGTCCAAAAACAAAACAAAAAGTAAAATAAAATAAATTCTACTTAATAGGAGAAAATATTAACAGCAAACAAATGATAAAGAACTAATATCCAAGATAGACAAAAATTAAGAAATTCAGGAGGCTGGGGAGATATTCAAAGGGTCAGAGCACATATTTGAGTGGGGGAATTCTGGGTTCAATTTCCAAAATCACATGATCTCCTAAATACCACTGCAAGCAACCCCTGAGCAACTAAGAGTAGCCCCATGCATGAACTCCTAGTGGGGAGACTTCCAGATAAGCCACCAATTCCACTCCTTGGAATATATCCCAGGGGCCCAAACGTGCAATGCAGAAAAGGCATCTGCACTCTTATGTTCATTACAGCACTATGTTCACTACAGGCAAAATCTTGCAACCCAAGTGACCAGGAACAGAAGACTAGATAAACTATGGTACATATACACAATGGAATATTATGAAATCTTGCAATTTGATACTATGTGGCCTGCTCTGCAAAGCATAATATGGAGAGAAGGTAGTCAAAGGGAGAGGGACAGACACAGAATGACCTCTCTTATGTGGAATATAATGAAATGGAGTGGGGGAATATCGAATACCCAAAGGCAATGGAGGGGCTGGAGCAATAGCACCGTGGGTAGGGCGTTTGTCTTGCACGCGGTCGGGCCGGGTTTGATTCCCAGCATCCCATATGGTCCCCTGAGCACCACCAGCTGTAATTCCTGAGCACAGAGCCAGGAGTAACCCCTGTGCATTTCCGGGTGTGACCCAAAAAGCATAAAAAAAAAAAGCAATGGAAACGAAGAGCAAGAGAACTAACTGGTCTTCAGTAGGCAGCTTGCCACTGAAGTAGGCATGGGGGATGGGGGTGGGGATAAATTAAAGAAGGGAATATTAGGACAGTGGTAGAGGAGGAAAGTACCCACTTGAGAAGCAGGGTGGACAATGGAAGGGAAACGAGGGAAGTGGACACAGGTGAAGGGATTGGTGTTGTAACATTCTACACTTGAAACTTTATAATGAATAAATTTGTAACTCTCTAAATTACAAATGAAAAAAGAAAAGAAAAAGGGAGAAGAGCAAAATAAGTGACTTCCAGAGAACATAGGCTAGCAGGAATGAGGGAGAAAAAAAATGCCAGCTAGTCATGCAGAGATGGCTCAAAGGCCTGGAGCACATGATTTTGCATGTTGGGATCCTGGAATTAATTCTTGGTACCACCTTGTTCCTTGAGCATCAGTGGGAGAAGCCCCCAAGCACTGACGTGGGAACACTCTCCACGCACCACAACCTGTGACCAAAATAATAAGCCAATACCCATATTATCACTGATAATCAGGGCAATACAAATCAAAACATCAATGCTATATCACTTAACAGACAGGTGTTTATCTTAAGGGCCAGAAAAAAGAACTGGTGTGGTAGAATGCCCTCCTTGTACATAGCCAAATAGTGGGTATACCAATAGGCTCAATGCCTATCAAAAACTTTTAATAAAAATCAAAAAGCAGATTAGGCAGATAGCTCAAAGGACTGAAGCACATGCCTGGCATGAAAGATCCTGAGCATGTTCTCTAGGAGCAGGACTGCATGGCCTCCAACATCAGTGGATACGTGGTCCATCTAGCCCTGTAACACCAAATATGCTGCCTGAGTAGCATATTACCTGGTGGAGCATCAAACTGTTAGGCCGAGCATTACTAGGAGGGGATCCAGGTGCTCTGCTCCTTAGAAGGCCCCAAACCAAACCAAAAGAAAACATAAAAGCAGAATATCAAGGGAAAGAGGGTAAAATCAACAAACAATAAATGAACAAAGTAATAAATTACCAATAGTTTATATGAATATACTATTCTTAAAAACTGTTGAAAGATTTGAAGCACCACCAGGAGTGTTCCTGAACACAGTCAGAAATAAGCTTTCAGTGCTCGCAAAGTTAAAAAGAAAAGTCTGGGGTCAGGGAGACAGTAAAACATGTAGGACATTTGCCTTGCTATGTGGCTGTCCTATGTTTGATCCCTGGCACCACTTAGGGTCCCTGGAATCAGGAGTGATTTTTGAGCACAGAGCCAGGAGTAAGCCCTGTGCACTGCTGGGTATGCCGCCCTCCAAAAACAAACAAAAAAAAGCCAGAATCATATAAAATATATTTCATGCATAAAAAAGTGAAAATGTGCAGATATATTTTGTTTAGAGATATATGGTACAACTATTAAAAATTAAGACATAGGGTTGAATACAGAGAGTAGGATGCTTGTCTTGCATGCAGCTGGGTTCTACAGTACTATATGTAGTTCTACAGCACTGATATTTCCTGAGCTATCTCCCTGGACTTGGAAGTGCCCTCCAAGTCATGGAGCAAAATTCCTGGTACTAATCTCAACCACTCCTGGGTGTTAGTGTCCCATTTTCTTGCTTTATGTTCCCCAGATGAATGCAATCTTTCTGTGTCTATCCCACTCTTTGTGACTCATTTCACTTAACATGATACTTCCCATGTAGTACCACTTGTATGTAAATTTCATGACTTCGTCTTTTCTAACAGTTACATAGTACTCCATTGTGTAAATGTACCAAAGTTTCTTTAACCAGTCATCTGTTCTCGGGCACTCAGGTTTTTTCCAGATTCTGGCTATCAGAGAGATGCAGATCAAAACAACAATGAGATATCATTTCATACCACAGAGATTGGCCCACATCCACAAGAACAAAAGCAACCGGTGCTGGCACGGATGTTGCGAGAAAGGGACCCTTTTTCACTGCTGGTGGGAATGCCGATTGGTCCAACCCTTTTGGAAAACAGTATGGACGATTCTCAAAAAATTAGAATTTGATCTCCCATTTGACCCAGCAATACCACTCCTGGAAATATATCCCAGAGAGGCAAAAAAGTATAGTCGAAGTGACATCTGCAATTGTTTGTTCATTACAACCAGAATCTGGAAACGGTGACCTTTTCAAGAACGTGCTAATAAGGGATGAAGAGGTTAGAACTCTGAGCCAGGCTCAGTTGATACCTGCAAAAGCTTTTGCCTATTTCCTCTTCACTCACCTGAACACACGCTTTGTGTGAGCTCTCTCTTCACCATCCAGGGCTCTTTGCCTTGTTCCAACAATAATATTACACTTGGCTTAGAAAAACAAAGACCTGCATGTTAAAAATAAAAACAAAACCAGAATTTGATCGTGTTGTATATATTCCAGAACCCACTTCCAAATCTTTGATGATTAGAGAAGAGGGAGCTTACAGTAAATCAGGGGAAACTGGAAAGGATATGTATCCAAGGAGAAGCACTGAACCTTCCAACATGGATTAATAACTGATCTGTTGACTACCAACTCCATGAATATTAAGCCATTACACTGACTGACACGGGCAGCAGACAGAGCTTCAGCTAAGCATTGCAGATACTATCCAAATATATATATATATATATATATATATATATATATATATATATAAAATATGGGGGGACAACTGGCAGTGCTCAGGGCTTAGTACTGATTCTATATTTCTATGTTTGGGAATCACTCGTGGCAGGGCTCAGAGGACCATATGGGGTGCTAGAGATGAAACTCCAGTCCAAAGAGAAGGGTGTGTGTGTGTGTGTGTGTGTGTGTGTGTGTGTGTGTGTGTGATGCCGGGATCAAACCCAGGGCCTCAAATCTAAAAGGCAAGTGTTTACCACTGAGCTCCAACACCAGGAGCTGTACTTGGGAGTATAAGTTCAATTCTGTGAGTTTCTTACCCAGTGAGACTAAGACCCTGTAGTTCTCCAACATCACATTACTGTATAGATGCCTTTGAGAAGAATTCAGACAATCCCACTCCTCCTGGGAAAAGTCTACAGCCACATCTCCAAAGGTCACTAACTCCTGAAAGGAAAGAAAGAAACTTATCTTTTACTGTTGTCTCCTTCATTGTTCTGCCCCTGTATACTGTACACTAAATCCTCTCTGATTTTATACTGTATACTGGATCCTCTTTGATTTTACATCCTCAAAGTGTCGTATGTGGGGCTAGAGCAATAGTACAGAAGGTGGGATGCTTGCCTTGCAGGGAGCTGACCTGGGTTTGATCCCTGGCACTCCATAACGTCCACCAAGCACCAGCAAGAGTAATTCTTGAGCACAGAGCCAAGAGTCAGCCCTCAGAGTCACTGGGTGTGGCCCCAAAAAAACAAACAAAAATCACAAGTTCCCCCTAAGATCATTCTTCTTGGACTTTGTTTTTGCCTTTGGGCTACAAACGCCAGTGCTCAGGAAACTATAAGGGATGCCAGGGAACAAATCTTGGTCTGCTGTCCAAAGACAAGGATAGCCTTAGCCCATTATATTATCTTTTCCCCTCTGACCCATTCTTTGTAGATGTAGCAATGCTCTTATCCTACTCCCTACTCCCCAAACCTATTTTTTTTGTGTGTGTGGGGGGGGGTTACACCTAGCAGTGCTCATGGGTTACTCCTGGCTCTACACTCAGGACCACTCTTGGCGATGCTCAGGGGATCATATGAAATGTTGAGATTGAACTCAAGCCCTCACATTGAATCTCTTAGAAGGACCTGGAAGCCCTGAGCACAGCTTGGCAGCATGCAAGCCAAGTGTCCTACCCACTGTACTGTCACTTCGGCCGCATATTGTTTTGTGTCACTTCACTGCTTTATCATTTATTGTATGTATCCTATGTCCAACAAAATATAAGGTTCATGAGAACAGAGTGCATTTAAAATTTTTTTATCACTGCTATATGTGCAGAAAAATAATAGTACAGGTGAGGGTATTCAAATAAATGGTAATGGATTGAACTAACAAATGGCTTAAAAGGTCCAAGAAGGTGTAAGATTTCAAAAATGAGACAATAAAATGCTTGCTACAACTCTGAAAACTATCAGACCAAAGAAAATCATTAGTCCACTAATATTTAAATAATTCCCTAGGCAACCTGGTGGTCCTTCGCTCCCGGAGGGTCACCATATTGATGCCAAACTTAGTGCGGACACCCGATCGGCATAGCGCACTACAGCCCAGAACTTCTGCTGGAGCGATAGCACAGCGGTAGGGCGTTTGCCTTGCATGCAGCCAACAGGGCTGACCCGAGTTCGATTCCTCTGCCCCTCTCGGAGAGCCTGGCAAACTACTGAGAGTATCTCGCCCTCACGGCAGAGCCTGGCAAGCTACCCGTGATGTATTGGATATGTCAAACACAGTAACAACAAAGTCTCCAATGGAGACGTTACTGGGCCCGCTCGAGCAAATCGATGAACAATGGGAGGATAGTGATGATGATTTAAATAATTCAGTTCAAAGTACTTAAAAATCTTAAAAAACACATGTATAGGAATGTCTCACTATCAATTCTGCTTCTGCTAATGCACTGGCAGAATTCTTGAAACCTGAATCTCTGCTTCATGGTTCAGAAGGATTCCAGTGC
This sequence comes from Sorex fumeus, assembly GCF_029834395.1. Classification (NCBI taxonomy): domain Eukaryota; kingdom Metazoa; phylum Chordata; class Mammalia; order Eulipotyphla; family Soricidae; genus Sorex; species Sorex fumeus. Next base: position 20,407,111 of record NW_026606179.1, read on the forward strand.
TCTCAGTGGTAACCACTTGCTGACTGAAAAGTAATGAAAGTGATGTGTATATGTGTGTATATATGTATAAAAGAAAGGAATGGTAAGGGTCCAGAAATATAGTAAGGTGCTTGCCTTGCATGTGACTGATCCAGGTTTTATCAACATCCCATATGGTCCCCCAAGCCCATCAGGCCCCTGAGTGCAGAGCCAGGAGAAAGCCCTGAGCATCTTGGGGGTGTGGCCCATTTAAAAAAAAAAACAAAAGAGCAATGGTCTTACCCTGCTGTTCCCTCTCCCTCTCACCGTGCTTCATATATATTTATGCACATACACACATACGTACTTATATTTGTATATCTTACAAAATTAGAAGAGGTAAATCTACCAAAGCAAGAAAGGACTAATACGTGTCTGATATATATTTCATAGTTAAAAAAACCATTTCGGGCTGAGAGAGAGCACAGGGGTTAATGAACATGCCTGGTATTTAGTCAACCCCAATTTGATCCCTGGCACCTAGTCACCAAGTACAGCACTGGAGGCCCCTCCACGCTTCGCCAGGGGTAGTTCTGGAGGCCCTAAGAGCACCACCAGGAAGCTAGGTAATCCCTGGCATAGCAGGGCTAGAATAGCTCCGCTCCCTCAAGCCCTCACACTGAATCTCTTAGAAGGACCTGGAAGCCTTGAGCACAACTTGGAAGGCTCCCATCAAAATAAGAAAGAAATGAAACTGTCTCTGGGGAATAGAAATTGCTAAAGTGATTTCTAACACTCAAGGATCATTTTTCTCATTTAATTATATGAAGTAGTTTGTGAATGTCTTCCTTCTTGCCCCAGCAGTAACATGATGATCTATAGCACACAAATCAAACTTTACTTGTTTTGGTGGTGTTCCGGCTTACTCGCAGCTCTGTGCTCAAGAGCCGGGGCTTGGAGGACCAATCTAGTGCCAGGGATTGAAGCCAGGTCAGCAGTATGCAAGGCAATTGCTCTACCTGCTATACTATCACTCCAGCCCCTTCACCTTTTTTTAAAAAATAAGGTTCACACTTAGTTGTTTAGGGGGAACGTGGTTAGAGGTGTCCCATGAGATACCAGATATGTACCTCAGGAACAACAGGACCAGGCATGTGCCGTTTCTACCTGAGACCTCCCTCTACCTTTTGTTTTTCATAGAAATGTGGTTCTTAGCTAAGAGGACTCCCATAAAATCCTGACAGTGTGATAACTTTCTTCTTGCCCATGCTCCTTGTACCAACAGCACCTGGAGGTGAGACTGGTAATTCATCACTCTTTGTATTTGTTCTGGATCGTTCCTTCTCCTTCCGCCCTAAAGGATCATATGTTTTAAACATCATAAAATCAGAAGATACCTTGATTCTTTCTGTTCTCATTATCTACTACTTTCTACTAGAAACCATTATCTGTCATTTCTCTATAACGTCAACATCTGGTTCACTGTCAGTCTCCCAGTGCTCCTGTTATAATGGCTAGACACTTCAATATCCTCATAAATATTCCTACGATCTGGCCTCTCAATTCCTTAATCCTCCCCACCCCGCCCCAATCCCCACATACCTCCTCCAATAATATCTCATCCTTCACATGTTTCCACACCTTCATGGTCATGCCCCAGACATTGTCATTACCAATAACAAATCCCCCATAATCTAAACTATTGTTTCTCATGTGGGGGCCAGATGATGCCCTGTGAGCCCCCAGGATATTTCAAGAGGCCAACAGTAAAAGCTGTGTCAGATCAGTGAGCCAAAAGGTAGGAAAGGAACCATGGAAGGAAACAAAGTTTGAAGGGGACCCTAGTGTTAAAAAAGGGGTGGGGCAAGGAGCAATAGTACAGAGGTAGGACATCTGCCTTGCATGCAGCCAACTTGGCTTTTATCCCTAGCACCTGTATGGGATCCAGTAAAAATGATCCCTAAGCACAGAGCCAGGAGTAAGCCCTGATCACTGACAGGAATGGCCCCAGAACCTATGTATATAAATTATATAGCATTCTGAGGAATGGCCTCAGAACCTATATAAATTATCATTTACATATATATTATAATTTGTATATAATATAAATATGACTGGAGTGATAGCATAGCAGGTAGGGCATTTGCTTTGTATGCGGCCAACCTGAGTTTGATTTCTCTGTCCCTCTCAGAGAGTCTGGTAAGCTACTGAGAGAATTCCGCCTGGCAAACTCCCCGTGGCGAATTCTATATGCCAAATACAATAACAAGTCTCTCAATGGAGACATTACTGGTGCCCGCTCGAGCAAATTGATGAAAAATGGAGGACAGTGACAGTGACAATATAAATATATATTAAAATATATACATGTATTTTTTAACAGTTCAGAAACACTAATCTAAACTTTTATGTTCTGACTTCCAACTTTTGATATCTTATACTCCAATTAGGGTAATTCTTTGACCCTACTAGGACCTGCATATCACTTTATTATTTTTTTGTTTGGGGGCCATATCCAGTGGTACCCAGGATTTACTCCTAGCTCTGCACTCAGGGATCATTTCTAGCAGGAGGGAGAAACTTTCGAGGAACTATATGGGGTGCCAGGGATCAAATCTAGATACAAGGCAAATAACCTACCTGCTGTACTATCACTCCAGTCCCTGAACAGCTGAACTTTGTTGGAACAAAATTATACAATACCAATCATGCTAATTAGTGTCATTTTAAATTCATGATCCCTAACCTCAAGTGGGCCAAAAAGCTACCCACAAGATTCAACTCTCCAGTTCATTAATTTTCCTATGCTTCTAAATGAACATTTGATACTTTCTCCGTTCCCCTCAAATTTTTTATTTTTCGGTCTTCTATTCTTAATCACTTCTAACCTTAACCTTTCTTTCTTTATTTAAAAGTTAAATGTTGGGTTGGAGCAATAGCACAGCGGGTAGGGCGTTTGCCTTGCATGCGACCCACCCGGGTTCGATTCCCAGCATCCCATATGGTCCCCCGAGCACTGACAGGAGTAATTCTTGAGTGCATGAGCCAGGAGTAACCCATGTGCATCGCTGGGTGTGACGCAATAAATAAAATAAAATAAAAGTTAAATGTTGGGGTTGGAGAGAGAAAACAGGGGGAGTTGGATGCTTGCTATCATGTAGCCAATCCCAGTTGGATTCCTGGCACTACATATGGTCTCCCAAGCTCTGGTAGGATCAGGAATAAGTCCTGAGCACAGCAGAGTATGGCCTAAATAACACAAAATAAAAGTTAAAAGGCATTCTGGGGCTGGAGAGATAGTACAGCAAGTAAGGAGCTTGCCTTGCACACAGCTCACCTGGGTTCAATCCACAGCTTCCCATATGGTCCCAGCAGCAGTGCCTGGAGTGATTCCTGAGTACAGAGCCAGGAATAACTGCTGAGTATTTCCAGGTGTAGCCCCAAAAACAAAAAAGCAAGCAAACAGAAAACTTTCCAATGGTTCATTTCTCCGAATTTGAGCTGTTTAGAGTTTTATGACAATCCTAAGTAGACAGTTTGATATGTAAATCTGAATTTCAGGAGAGATATCTAGGCTCTAACAGTCTAGTAATTGTTGGCATGTAAATGGTATTTAAAGCCATGAGACAGGGGCTGGAGCGATAGCACATCGGGTAGGGCGTTTGCCTTGCATGCAGTCGACCTGGGTTCGATTCCCAGCATCCCATATGGTCCCCTTTGCACCGCCAGGAGTAATTCCTGAGTGCAGAGCCAGGAGTAACCCCTGTGCAACGCCAGGTGTGACCTCCCCCCCCCCCCCAAAAAAAAAGCCACGAGACAGGATGAGATCATAAAAGAAGTGTGGAGAGAGCAAATAAGAGGATCAAGGAGGCTGGGGCGATAGTATAGTGGGTAGGGCGTTTGCCTTGCATGCGACAGACCCGGGTTCAATCCCCAGCATCCCATATTCTCTGAACACAGCCAGAGGTAATTTCTGAGTGCAGATTCAGGAGTAACTCCTGAGCATCGCCAGGTGGACCCAAAAAGGAAAAAAATAAATAAAAAGGATCGAGGCCTATGCCCTCTGAGTTAATAAGCATTTAATTAAAACTTTTTGAATAAACTAATGGGAGTAGGCTGGAGCAATAGCACAGGGGTAGGGCGTTTGCCTTGCACGCAGCCAACATGGCCAACCCGAGTTCGATTCCTCTGCCCCTCTCAGAGAGCCCGGCAAGCTACCGAGAGTATCTCGCCCGCGTGGCAGAGCCTGGCAAGCTCCCCGTGACATATTTGATATGCCAAACACAGTAACAACAAAGTCTCCAATGGAGACGTTATTGGGCCCGCTCGAGCAAATCGATGATCAACGGGAGGACCTTTACTTTACTGTTAATGGGAGTGATCCGTTGAGCTCAGAGCTAGGAATAAGCCCTCTGCACCACCAGTTGTGAACACCACCCTCCTGCACCTCCCCCTGCCCAAACAAAAATAGAATGCTTTATGTTTTAGTGGGTAGCTAAACTCACAAAAAGGAAGCTAGTGTGAACAGAACTCAGTGCATAAGCTCAGAGACAACCAGATTACGTAGCATGTTGCAGGCCAAGCCAAGGACTTTAGCATATGACCAGTTATCCAGAAAATTCTGAGCAGAAGAAAAATTAATGTCTGCTGGTTTTGAAAACCAGGAAAATTATTTTAGAAAAAACACCAACACACCTGGTACATAGCTTTGAGAAGTTCCAAAGACATCCTCCCACCTCGTCTTTCTTCTCTCCAGAAGTGGCAGGATCTTCAGACAGCTGAGAAGGGGGTGCACACATGAAAAACTGTGCTTTTCTTGTATGAGAATCACAATCTTGCTTCTTTTGGCTTCTTTTGTCTCCTTTCAAGGGAAGCACCTTCCCTATAATAAAGAAAACATAATGGAGGCCTAGGAATTTGTTTCCATTCAAGTTAATACATGCCTGAATTATTTCCTAATTTTGTAACAACATATTTCCTAGATTTACAAATAGAGATTCTGAGGAATATAATCATTGACATATAAAGCCACCCAACTCATAAGCACCTGGCACCAAGATCAAATATCTTCCTGATCTTCCAGGCCTTTCCAACAGATGAATGGTTCTAAAACTTGGCACGTGCCATAGCTTGGCTAGCTTTAAACAGAGGTGGCTGGCACAGTCTCACTTCAGAGAGATTCCTAAAAACTCCAGCACCACCCACCTTCCAGCATACATGGCAGTCGGCGGCCGCGTGTATGCAGAGACACCCGAGCACATACTTCTAAGCCTCCAATTTTGGAAATCAGAGCCACGGCGGGCAGAGGGTTCAAGCGGCAGGCAGAGGTCAACCTCCCCACCCGACTTACAGTCTAGCTCTCTGCCATCAACCATCGAATCGCTCGCAGATACCGTCACACAAACGTGTAACAAACGGGTAACAGCGGCAGGAGTAGGGTCTGTGCGTCTCTGCACGAGTCACTCAGAGGGCCCAGGGACCAGCGTCGGGAGGGCCCCCACTGTCCAATCCTCAACCTACCGACTTGCAGAACAGAACCGCGGGCCAGCCCCGGCCCCGCCCTGCGAGCGCCACGATAGTTCCGCTCGGGCCCGCGTGCAGCCGGGAGTCAGAGATCGCAGCTAGCAGGGGCCCGAAAAGAAGCGACAGGGCTTTAGGCGGACACAAAAGGGCTCCCGGCCCGGTGTTCGCAGAGGCCGCTGGGAAATGTAGTCCAAACGCGGGAAATCCGCAGCACCGGCGCCACAGGGTGCCGTGGCCACAGCGCCGTTCGACTGGGACTGGGACACTGCGGGGCTCCCACGCCCGCCTCTCCCGGGATGTCCAGTGGAGCCTCGCAGCTCCCAGCCTGGGCGCGTCTGAGGGACACGGCCGAGCGTCACACTAGATCTGGATTGCTGGCGGCAGTCACAAGCCCACCTCCCTTAGCACCCCGATGTCACAATTGGGTGGCAGGAGGGGGGAAATGTGCATGCTGCACGCGCTGGCTTGTGCCCCTACAGTGGATGAGTATGCCTGAAAGGAGTCCCAGCTGTGCATGATCTTTCCACTCCTTCCCACCTAGATATAAATATCGCATCTCCAAACAGGTTTTCCCTGATATACCGCTCCTCGGGCTCTCCATGACTCTTGAATCTGACCACACGCTTTGGAACATGATGTAAGATTGAAAGTTTATGATGTCATAAACTTTATGATGTCAAGAATCAGGTTAAATGTAATGGAACTAGAGCGTCCCAATTAAAGAGCACCAGATCAGATTAGAAAGAAAAACGTGCCAAAGGTTGAAAAGTATAAGGATGGATGGGACTGGGGTTCAGTGATGCGTGCTTTTCATGTATGTGATTCATTCTTTACATGTGTGAGGCCCTGGGGTCAATCTCCCTGGAACGTCACCCCCCCCCCCCACCTCCCAAAAAGTACAAGTATGGCAAAATATAAAACTTTTAAATGGTTGATCAGGAAAGAAAGGGAGATAAACTATCCATAGGGCTATAACTTTTCCCTATCAGGAACAAGAGAGGTGATATCACTACAGATTTTACAAATATTGAAAAATTAAGAAATTATGGGTAACCTTAATTCAATATTTGACAGCACAAACTAGTAAATCTTATTACAGAAGAAAAAAAGTCTGAATAGAAAGTAAATAAGACATAAAATGAATTCAACTGGTAATTAGAAACCTTCCCACAAATATGGCAGACCCAGATGTCTTCACTGATAAATTCAGTTACAAATTTTAATATATTTTAGTTTATTTTAAATATTTCAATTCTAAGGGAATTTAAGGATGAAGGGAAAATTATATATAATTCTTTCAGCCTTAGTTAGGGGGATAACTGGTGATAGCCCTTAGGGTACCCTTCCTACCTGTGAACTGAAGTAGCAGCCACCACCTGAAAAAGAAATTCTGGAAGTGACAAGTGAGAGACCAGAGCAGTATCATAGTGAATAGGGAGATTGCCTTGCACATAGCAGACCTGTGTTTGATCCTGGGCATCCCATATGGCACCCCAAGCACCACCGGGAGTAACTGCTGAGTGAAAAGTGAGGAGTGAAAACTGAGCATCACCGGATGTGCCCCCAAAACAAACAAAAATAAAGTAATTTTTTTAAAAAAAGAACAATTGTGGGGTGAGAGTGACCATATTGCTGGTAGTTATAGTAAATCCTTGCACGTGGCTGATATAGGTTTGATGCCTTGCACTGCATATGGTCCCTAAATCCTGTCAGGAGGAGTAAGTCCTGAGTGCAGAGCCAAAAGTAAGTCCTTAAGCACCTCTGAATTTGTGCTCATGCCATATCACTAATGAAGAAAGGGGGTACGTAAATAAAATATTTTCCCCATCCCATCTCCATTTGAGATTAAACGAAAACATACCGTTTGTCATTTAAAATCAATACTATATTTTTTTCTGTTTTCTTTTCTTTTGTTTGTTTTGGGGTTATACGCAGCAATGCTTACTTCCTGGTTCTCAAGTTAGAAATTACTCCTGGTGGTTATTAGGAGATCATAAGGGATGCTAGGGATTCTGAGTCGGGCATGGACAATTACTGTCTCTCCTTCACGAACACGGCTTCCTTCTTTTACAATAAAGGAATGAGATATGTTATGATGGTTTATGACAAAAAAGCAGAAGTATAATAATTTTCTTTGTAAATAAAAATTTCATTTATGTGGGAAATCTTTTCTAATAAAAATCATATTCTGTAAAAAATAGAGGAATGAGAAAAGAGAAAGTGAAAGAACAAATAAATTGTAGTCAAGAAATAATAAAACCAAATTGCAGTTTCCTAAATGTTAGTTGGTTTAGTTGCAATGGTTTTTATTTTTTTAAAGTTAGAGACATTAATTTGTAATTGTTTGCAATGCTTTGGTCTTATTCCTGGCTCTGTGCTCAGGGATCATTCCTGACAGGGCTTGGAGCATCATATGTGGTGCCAGGGACTAAACCTGGGCCAGTGGTATGCAAGGCAAGCGCTATAGCCACTGTACTATCTCTCTTGTCCCATCAGCATTCTGAAGTAAATTATCCAATTCCATTTTTAATAGACACCACCCAATTGTTACTGGAACTGATTATCTTCAACTTCCTTTCCCAACAGTGCAGGAGGTGTGTGTCTCATTGATTAGCTTCCCATGATATGAGATCTGATCTGTCATATTGGCAAATTGTTCACAATAGAATCTTACTAACTTACTGGATGAAATGTTACAAAAGTGACAACAAAGATGACAAGAAGAAAACCTGTTAAGACACACAAAAATTAAGTCATAAAGCTTATTATAATGGGGGGAAAGGCAACTTAGGCACAAGAGAAAAATGATGAATCTATAGTAGTATCAAGATAGTCAAATGGGGCTGGAGAGAGAGTACCGTGTGTAAGGCACTTTCTTTGCTTGTGGCCAACCAAGTTTTGATCTCCAGCACCCCATATGATCCCCCAAGCCCTGCCAGGAATGATCCCACCACACATAATCAGGAGTAAGCTCTGAGCACACAGGTTATGTCACTCAAAACAAAACAATAAGATTTACTAAGACCAAGATCAATGTCAAGAAGGGCAAATTCCATAAATTCCTGTTAACTCAATATAGCAGGAAGCTATCACATCTCAGTGCACAATTTATGAAGATGAGTAAAAATAACAAACAAAATCCTAACACGTGAAAGGAGAAATACACGTCTATAAACATCCCCCACCAAAATTAGGGATACTAAACATCCAACTGTTTCTCATCTCTTTAAAATTTGTACTAAAAATAAAGGCAAAAATTCTACTGCTAAGATATCTGAAACAAGTATTAAAAACTCAATTGGATGATCTATTCTATGCCTTGTTGGGATACTCTTGTCTCTTCCCAGTGATTCACAGCTTTCAGGCTGAGTCCATTATCTAGAAAGGAGCATTGTGACAGAGTCTTCTATGTAGCCTAGAAATAGTATACTCCTTTTGACTTTAAATACTTTCATGGTAATCTTATGAGCTGAAAGACAAAATACCTTCCAGGACTACAAATTCCCAAAAATTAGTATGCTGAAGACTGCAGCTTTTTTTTTTTGAAAAACTGTGGGCCAACACTAAATGCCACCAAAGCCTTAGCTAGTGTTTGCATGGATATATTTATTTCACGCTCATGAAAAATTGCAGTCTTTAATTTTCATTGTCAGTCATTCAGTTCCTCTGAATTTAAAGTGAAAACCAAATGAAATAGAGGGAGATAAAAATTAGTCTAGGGCCAGAGCAATAGGACAGTGGGAAGGGCATTAGCCTTGCACGCTGCCCACCTGGGTTCAGTCCCAGGAATCCCATATGGTCCACACCGAGCACCACCAGGAGTAATTCTTGAGTGCAGAGCCAAGAGTGATCTCTGATCATTGCCGGATGTGACCCAAAAAAGAAAAAAAAAAAAGATCTTTTCAATCTTCTGGTTAGTCTTGGATTTTGTTCCTGATTCCTATTTATTTTCATTGCAGATGGTAGAGTTTCTTTGACTTCTTGACATTAACTTCCATTTAACGGTTCCATGTTTTCATCTTCAACAGTACCTTCTATACAGTATCACATTTATTCATACAACACATCAAATGTGGAAACAACAGTGTGTGGTGGTGAAAGCATGGGTATTTCAGTAACAGACAAATCTCGTTTATTTTTTCCTATTTAATATCCTATTTTACAACTGACATGAACTTAACCTAGTAAGTTTCAAGATTGAAACAGGGATCACCAGTCAGAAACCAGAAGTACACAAATAGCTGGGACAAACACACATGGCTGAGAAAATAACACAGTTAGAAAACGGTCGCAAGACTATACTTTCCGACAATGCGATTATGTAATCGCACGACCCGGAGTGTCACTGGACCTCGGATTCTTTCAGCCCCACACATTTCCTACCCCAAATTCCACAGCTGAAATCTCACACAGCGCCACCTACCCCCGCCCCCCGCCCTCCGCCCTCCGCCCCCCGCCCCCCGCGCCTTTTTTCCGACAGTTCCAGGAATACGAAACTTAGCTCACCTTCACCCGGCTAAAATCCAGTCCCGGGTGAAGGTCAGAAAAGAAGAAACTAAACGGACAGAGCTGAACTTGCTTCACGGACTAGGCAGCATAACCCCAAGAATCATAAAGATGCAGTGAACAGATCAAAGGGAAAGACTTTCCGCTGGGAACAGATTTGGGGCCGCGAAGGCGTCTGGGAAATGTAGTCTGGGGCAAGGCTAAAACCAACGGCTTTGGAAAAATTCTTCTCAGAACCAAATTGCGCTCCCGAGCCCCGAACGCCGTCCTCAAGGGAGGTGGCCCCGAAGGAAACGCTCGACAGTCACCGTGGAAAAGGATACGCGTCGTGACACCCAGCTGTTAGTCCCACTGTGGGCAAACGGCCAGGCCACGCCCACAAGGGCCGCCCCGCCCCCCCGCGTCCGAGGCGCCTCGCAGGGGCCTCTGGGAAGTGTTGTCCCGCGTCTAACGGACCGAGGGAGGCTCACCCGCGCTGGCCCACAGCCTGAGCTGACCCGAGCGGCGCCTCCTTTCATCCGGCGCTCAGCCGTGCCACGGGGGCGGCGCTGAGGTGTGGAATTGGGACCTGTGTTCGCGGGCTCGGGGTGAGTCGCCGGCGAGCCGGGACCGAGCACCGGCCTCTTTGTGAGGGGCGCGAGTCGGGGCCTGCGGACCCGGTCCCCGTGCGGGTTGGAGGATGCCGGGCCCAGCCAGGCACGTCGTGGCCGGCGACTCCCTGAGGCCGAGTTCGCTGGAGCGGGAGGCGCGTTGTGTCTGTCTTCGGCACACATTTATGGTCGGGTGTGGTGGTGGGGGTCGCGTGTGGACGTGGATTTGGGGGGATTGCGGTCTTCCGTTCTTGGTTCCGTGTGAACGCGAGTGTGGAATCGGGAGTGAGGGAGAAGCTCCGAGGATGGAAGGCAGAGAGGACCATTGTGTGTGGAGATTGCGAAACCTACCGGGGCTCTCTGGGGATAGGGACATTGGCAATTTTTTATGTTGCTGCATCAATAGCCCTAAGTCTTAATCTGGATATTTGCTTACTTTAAACTGAATTTTTGTGTATTTAGCGACGTTGCTTTGTGCGCATCCCCAGCCTTAAATGATGAAATGCAGGAAAATATTAAGAGGAAACAAAAATCATTCATAAATCTACCAGCTGCTGTCAAAATGTGCTCCTCCCTCAGAATACATATTCATGTATTCATGAATATATAGCTGTGCGGCTGCGTAGTGTATGGTCAGTTACCTACATTTGTCTTTTAACAAGACATGTTATCGTCCCATTTAAGCAATTATAAATCCGCAATTATAAATCACTTAAAAGTTTTTCATGGCATACATTTAACATATTCTTATAATATGCTTCTTTCCAAAGTTCTGAAATTATTACTCATAGTGTGTTTATCTGCAATTATTTGAGACATGTTGCAATGCCATTTCCTACATTTTAATTTTTATCTAGGCCTCTTTGAAGTGAAACTGATAGATCGAAATGCATGAACTTATTAAGCATTCTGTAAATCTGTCCAGTTATTATAATAATGATACTAATTTCCAACCCAGGATTTATACCATTCAAAGATCCTGAAAAAGAATTGATATCATTAATATCAGTAATGTTTAATTACCTCATATGTAAAATAATTTTTTAAATTTTCATTTGAGGTGGTTTGATAAGTGTTGAGTTCCCATGTTTAAAAAATCTTGGGAGTCAGAGATGTAGCTCAGTGAGAGAACATTTGCATTTCATTTTTTTAGGCCCTGCAGTCCATCACAAAAAATAAGAAAACCTTTTTTTGTGGACTTCCTGTTGTCAAAAGTGTTTTTCTATTTTCCTTTTTCCCCCCCAGGATTCTTCATATATTAAGGATTCACTTACTCATCCTCCCTCTGTCTGCTGAATGCTTTCTTGTCTATATGAAAGGAACAATTCTAGATGCTCTAGATAGAACTTAGAACTTACAAGGGACATCGAGCTATCATGGTCCTTACACTATTTTGGGCCAGATAACAAATAAGGTAAGTACCCAACATAACACATGTTAATAATAACAAATACTAAGAGGAAAAGCAATTAGGAAGTTAACGTAGAATTAGTGATGTGTTGGAATAATGTTTTAGGTGTTAATATATGAAGGATATAAAGGAACTAATTATACATGTAACTGAGGGAAGGTTATAACAACAGTTGTAAAGGCCCTGGAGGGGAATAATGAATGTTATAAAGGAAGGGGCTGGTATGGCTGAAATATATCAAATGAAAGGGAGAATAATCTGAGATTATTCTTCTGTAGAAAGGTAAGTGAAAGCGAAGAAGAAAAACAGAGCAGGCTTTATTAATGATTTGGCCTTTATTCTTTTCTTTTGTTTTATATTAGGGCCAAACCTGTGATGCTCAGGGCTTAATCCTGGCTATGCACTCAGAGATCACCCCTCGCAGGGTTGAGGGAACCATTTAGGGTACCAGGCGTTGAACCTGGTTTGGGCTGCTCGCAGGGCAAGCTCTCCACCCACTGTACTATCACTCTGGCCCCTTGGCCTTTATTCTGAATGAGACTAAAAGCTTGCAGAATTTTGAATATGGAACTGATACTTGTGCATCGCCGGGTATGACCCAAAAGGAAAAAAAAGAAGAAATTATAAGTAAGCATATAGGTGATATTTAAAGCAGATAAACTGGATAAAATCAATGAAGAAGGTAACTGGAATAGGAATAAGGATAAATATGGGCCAGAGGGGGGCTGGAGTGATAGTACAGTGGGTAGGGCATTTGCCTTACATGCGACCTACTCGCGTTCGATTCCCAGCATCCCATATAGTCCCCTAAGCACTGTCAGGAGTAATTCCTGAGTGCAAAGCCAAGAGTAACCCCTGTACATTGATGGATGTGGCCCAAAAAGAAAAAATATATATGAGCCAGAGGGATAGTACATCAGGTAGAGCACTTGCCTTGCAAGCAGCCAACCTGAGTTCAATCCTTGGCACCTGATATGGTCCCCCAAACTTAGCATCCCTGAGCACAAAACCGGAAGTAAGCCCTGAGCATCGCAGAGTGAAGCCCAAAATCAAAACAAAACAAAACAAGACCAAAAATATAAGTAAGGGTAAATAGAAAAAATGTAGAAGTAGAGGACATATCTCTGGGTTACAGAGTCTGGGAAAGGAGTACAAATCAGCAACAAAGACTGAAAGAACTTTACTTGAAGTGGGTAGAGGAAAACTAGGTAAATGTCAGATTCTGGAAATCAAGGGAAGAATATATTTTAATAAGTAGTGTCAGATATGCCATTAAATGAGGACTGTGAGATCACCTTTGAATTTAGCATCAGGAATATAATTAGTAATTTTGAAGAACTGTTTCAGTGGAGTGTGGGTCAAAGAGAATTGGAGAATTAAAACTAAAAAGACTAGCTATACGGTGATTCAACAATAAATAAAAAACAGTGCAACAAATAAATAAAGCAGTGCACTGTAAAAAAAATAAATAAACTAGCTATAGTTTTTTGTTTTTTTCTGTATGTAAAGAATAAAATGGGAAAAAAATTTAAATGAAGTAGTGAACAGAATTGATGTACTTAATAACTACTACATACTGATTGAAATGATTCCATAAAGAAACTTGATATAAGGATAAGAGTCACTGTCACTGTCACTCTCCTCCCATTGTTCATCGATTTGCTCAAGCGGGCCCTTATAGACATGTTCTTAAATAGTAAGAAGAGGAATGGGAGATACAATGTAAGGACAGAGTGTACGCGTTCCATGTGGGAGACCTGTGTTCAATGAGAGTAAGACCCTGAATACCACTGGGTTTGGCCCCAATAGAAGACCTCCCTCCATTTTATATAGATTCATCTACTTATGTATCTACATATAGAACACAAATATTACAATTTTGAGGAAAGGTAAAGGCCCTCCCGTTGATCGTCGATTTGCTCGAGCGGGCCCAGTAACGTCTCCATTGGAGACTTTGTTGTTACTGTGTCTGGCATATCGAATACTCTCGGTAGCTTGCCGGGCTCTCCGAGAGGGGCGGAGGAATCGAACTTGGGTCGGCCATGTTGGCCACTTGTAAGGCGAACGCCCTACCCGCTGTGCTATCGCTCCAGCCCTCCCCCCTTGAGGAAAGAGGAGACAAATAATAAATTCCTTAGTACAAAACCTTTGATATAGAGAATAGATTAAAGAAGTATAGATATATAGGCAGCTTTGAAAACCTCTTGATGTTAGTATTTGTTAATTTAAAGTAAGCCTCATATACTTGGTTATTTGATTTTTCTCCTGCCACAGCATCAGACAAGGCAGGGTAAGTTAGATTTAAATAAAGTGGTTTCATGAAATAAGAATAATGTAAGAGATAGGGAATATAAGATAGCAGGAATTAATTATATTGGTTGACCCTGAATTTTTGTCTAGCTAAGTAGAGAAGCGAGAATAGGAAGAAGGATAAGAGCAACTGTGAAAAATTGGTTGAATAAAGAAATGGAAGTACCTGATGGAGTTGAAAGATTCTTGGGTTGAAATACTTGAGAAGTAAGATGGAAAGGTAGAAGTAGATGTTTTCTTTCCAATGCAAGATGGTTCCAAAATAGAATATCTCTCCTTACAACCATAGCAGTTTTAGAAAATATGGATATTAGCTGTTCTAGTTGGATGTAAGTAGTGCTTATTGCTATTGGCATGATCTTTTTTTTTTTTTTGCTGGGTTGGGTGGAAGGAATCTGCCACACTCTGTGGCTACTGTCTTTGTAGACAGTTATTGGCGCATGAATCCAGGCCTCCTGTATGGAAAACATTCACTTCAGCTCTTTCTCTGAATCTTCTCTCCTCCCCCTATATCCAGGTATTTTTTTTTCTTTTTTGGTGAGCACAATTAGAAAATATATTCATTTAATTTTTCAAACAGCTTGATTATCACATGCTGTACCTCTTACCCACTTATACAGGGTTGCTCAGCCATCACAATGAAGTAATTTTAGAACCTTTTTGTTCTCCTTAAAAGAAATACTATACGCATTACCAGTTAATTACATATATCTCATTTTACCCCAGTTTAGTCAACCACTAATCTGTTTTCTGTCTATAAATTCACCTGCTCCAGATATGTACTATAACAAATTGTCAATATGTTATAGTTATTAGTTTTATGGATTTAACTCGGGTCCTCACATATGCAAAACTCAAATGCTGAGCCGTACCTCTAGCTCTCAGACATTTTATTTAAATGAAATTAAAAGTCTTTTTTGATTACACATGTTTTTAATGTTTCTTTAATGTAGTAAAAAATATATTTAAATGAAATTAAAAGTCTTTTTTGATTACACATGTTTTTAATGTTTCTTTAATGTAGTAAAAAATATATTCTTTTTTAAATTTGTTTTTATTGTGATAGTAATGGTTCAGGCGAGTGCAAATGTTTCTGTATTTTAGGTATGCAGTGTTACCACATAGTTCTCATCACCAAAGTACCAATAACACTCTACCACAGTCTACTTTCAGCCTATCTACTCCCTACCACTGTTGGGAACCTCAATTCTGTGATTAGAGCTTACAAATTTTTTATTGAACATACCTATTCTAAGGTAATTCCATCTTAACAGAACACATTTCCTGTGCTCATACTGCCATCTCCAATGTTAAGAAATTATTATTATAGCACAATGTCATTTTTGTCTTTTGTTTATGGATTTATATGTTTATATAAATAAAATAGTTACAGAGCAATATTAGCAAAACTTAAAATATTCTTACTGCTAAAATTTTAGTATTTCTTTATAATTTGGTCCTTAAGGCACAACCCTATAGGTACAAACTCAGTATTGTGCTTAAAATAACTAGGGAATAGAGAGATAGTACAGTGGGTAGGGCATTGGCCTATATGTGGCTGGCCCAGATTTAATCCCTGACACTCCACATGGTCTCCTGAGCCCACCAGGAATGATCCCTAAGCACAAGGCCAGGAGCAAGCCCTAAAGCAAATCCAGATGTGGCCCAAAAACAAATCAAAGAATATAGTTGACTGTGTACAAGTCAAGTGCACTGCCTGCTGTACTATTGCGCTGACCCCCTAATTTGACTTCTTTTTTTTTTTTTTTTTTTTGCTTCTAGGGTCATACCCAGCGATGCACAAGGGTTACTCCTTGCTCTTGCACTCAGGAATTACTCCTGACGGTGCTCGGGAGATCATATGGGATGCTGGGAATCAAACCCAGGTTAGCCGCGTGCAAGGCAAACACTCTACCCGCTGTGCTATCACTCCAGCCCCCTAATATGGCACTTTTAAGGACAGAAAAGATAGTGAACAAGTAGAAAGTGGAGCTGATTATCAATCAGGAGATAATTTCTGGGTAGGGAAAAATGATAGGCTGTTACTTTTAAGGGAGCAAATGCTGTGGGATTTTTTGTTTTTTATTTTTTTAATTATTTTTTGGGGGGGTCACACCCGGCGATGCTCAGGGGTTACTCCTGGCTCTGCCCTCAGGAATTACTCCTGGCAGTGCTCAGGGGACTATATGGGATGCTGGGATTCGAACCTGGTTTGACCGCGTGCAAGGCAAATGCCCTACCCGTTGTGCTACTGCTCCAGCCCCTTTTGTTGTTGTTTTAAACCGTGTTGTCATATATGGTCCATTCTACCCTTTAAACACATACTTGCAAGTAGTGTGAAATGATCTGGAATCTGAGAATACGTGGCAGTAGAACACTAGAAGGTAGTGGGGAAAATATGCTTTTCCCCACTGTGGAGCCAATTTCCCAATGTGTAAGTTAACTCCAGTTATCTAGAGAATTTTTCTGGGAAATATGGCTTAAACACTCAGAGATTTGGCTTTGTTTATTGACAAAATTTGAGTTTAGGAAAGCAGATGATGATAATGGTGATAATGGCCAAGTTGTTAGGTATGAACGTTAACTCTTCGAGAGTTAACTGTATGAGAGTTCTTTTTAGGAGGAAGTTATATACTCATTATAAATTAAATAGATCAGTTTACTTCACGTTAAGCTCTTTGCAAAAAAGAGGAAATGACATTTGTTATGAATGGAGTCATCTAGTCTAAAATTCTATTTTTAAAGTATTTCTCCAAATATTTTTGCTTAGTTTTTAATTTCTCTAGTATTTTAAGATTCTGGTCACCACTTAAAATATATTTCCTTTTGTTGTCATTGTTGGGTTTGATTTTTCACCCACAAAACAATTCTGACACCAGGTAGATGTCTTAACAGTTCAACTCAATGTAGATATTGCTTGCATATAAAATCATATTAACACTGCTCCCCACCCTCATTTCAGACAACAGTCACAGTCCAGATTTAAACACTGAGCTTCTGTCCAACTGGCTATAGAGCAGAGTTGAATGGCCTTCTGTATGAATTTGATCCTTTTGCTGGAACAATATCCAAATTATAGGAGTCCCTAAGGGAAGAAGAGAAGATAAACTATTGGTCAAAGAATTTATAGCTGAGAACTTCCCCAATCTAAGGTTTGATTCACACCACAGATCAGAGAATTCCAAACAGGGTAAACTTGAGTAGAAGAACTCTACAACACATTGTAATAAAATTGACAAAAGCCAAAGATAGAATCCTGAAAGCAGCTTGATCAAAGGAATTTACATGTAAAGGATACCATATGGGATGCATTCTCTGTCTTGAGGTTTACCCATATCTCAACCTGAGATGCTCAGTTACTTTCTTTCTTTTATTAAATGGGACTTTATCTGGAGATTTACCCTAATCTCGTCTGACATGTACTGTATGCTTTTTTTCTCCATTAGGAGAAGCCTGTGTTCTCTCCTAGTCAACACCCCCCCCCCCCATCAGACACACACAGACATACACACTTTATCTCTTCTTTTCCCCCATTTTTTTTCTCCTCTCTTTCATATTTCTCTCAATAAAAATTTTATTTTACACACTCTCATAAGGAATTCCACATAAGGTTCACAGTTTATCTATCAAATGAAGCTCACATGATCATACAAGTTATCCTTATACCTATCTCTGGAATGAATATTATTGGCCTTTCTGATTGATCCTCCTAAATTTTGTTACAGGGCGATCTTTACTTTGTAGGCAAAGGTTTCTGAACCCACAAAGGAAATCTGTCTAATGGTTTTATTCTTTTCCCCAGCTTTACCTTCACAGGTCCTGTGCATTCCCAGAAGGAAGAGGAAATGACTAAGTCCCAGGTAAATTTAATTTAATTTAATTTTTAAAAAATTACTTTCTGGTTTTTGGGTCACATCTGGCAATGCTTAGGGGGTTACTCCTGGATCTGTGGACAGGAATTACTCCTGGTGGGGCTCAGGGAACCATATGGGATGAACCCAGGTCGGCTGTGTGCAAGACAAGCAGTTCTAGATAAATTTTAAATAGCATATTTGTTCCTTGACCTACTCTACTGCACAGCTTCAGGGAATTACAGTAATCTATATAGCATATTGAAAATCCTTCAGAGACCTAAAACATTTTTTTAAGTTTTTTTTATTCTAATTTTTTAATTGAATCACCATGAATTACAAAGTTACGAAGATATTTATGATTGCATTTCAGGCATATATTGTTCCAGCAACAATCCCTCTACCAATATCCCCAGTTTTCCTCTCACCCTTTTCTTTTCCCTTCCCATTGTCCTAGTGTTCCCTTCCCTAACTTATTCCCCTCATTCCTGCCCCAGTATCAAGCTTCGTATTAAAGACTAGTTTCCTAGTTTGCTGCTTATCATTTCTATTGCCATTAGGTATTTGGTATTCCCCTACAAAGTGTCTTTATATACCCCACATATGCGAGAGATCATTCTGAGTCTGCTCCTCTCCCTCTGGCGCATTTCACTCAACTTGATACTCTCCAGATCCATCCACATTGCAGCAAATTGCATGAGTTTATCTTTTCCTCAGACTGTATAGTAGTCCTTTGTACCATAGTTTCTTTACTCAGTCATATATGCATGGGCATTTGTGTTGTTTCCATATTCTGGCTATTGTATATGATGCTGATCATCTTCGAACCTCCGACTTTCGTTCTTGATTAATGAAAACATTCTTGGCAAATGCTTTCGCTCTGGTCCGTCTTGCACCGGTCCAAAAATTTCACCTCTAGCGGCACAATACGAATGTCCCCGGCCGTCCCTCTTAATCATGGCCTCAGTTCCGAAAACCAACAAAATAGAACAGCGGTCCTGTTCCATTATTCCTAGCTGCGGTATCCAGGCAGCTCAGGCCTGCTTTGAACACTCTAATTTTTTCAACGTAAATGCTTCAGGCCCCGTGGGACACTCAGCTAAGAGCATCGAGGGGGCGCCGAGAAGCAAGGGGCGGGGGCTCCGAGAGGCAAGATGCTGCGACAGGGACAAATGGAGACGTTACTGGCGCCCGCTCGAGCAAATCGACGACTAACGGGAAGCTAAGTGATTAAGTATATGATGCTGCAGCGAACATAGGAGTGCAGAATTCTTTTCTGATTGTACTTTTGGGCCCTTGGAGTATATTCTCAGGAATGGAATTGCTGGGTCATATGGAAGCTCACTTCCTAATTTTTTGAGCAGTGTCCATATTGTCTTCCAAAAAGGCTGGACCAGTCAAATTCCCAGCAGCAGTGAATGAGGGTTCCTTTTTCCTTACATCCTCTTCAATATTGGTGGTTGTAAAACATGTTTTTTAAACAGAGTTGGAAGATTAACAATAAAACTAAAATATGATACAGCTGTGTGTTAATTCAGAGATTAAAGGTGAGTCTTAAATTTGAATTTTTTTAATACAAGAAAACCTGAGCATAAATTTGTTACATAATTTGCATTGTACATAAAAGTCATAAAAGTCATAGTGAACATTTTTTTCTTTTTTTATAATTTTATTTATTGAATCACCATGAGAGCAGTTACAAAGCTTTCGGGTTTAAGTCTCAGTCATATAATGAAATACCCAGTGCCCATTCTCCACCACCAAAAACCCCAGTATACTCCCACCCCCCACCCTCCCCCTACCTGTGCGGCAGATGATTTACACATTACTCTCTATTTTGATTACATTCAATAATTTGACACCAGACCCATCATTATTATTTGGGATTTTATCCCGAAACTCAGATCTGCGGAAAAGGAAACAGTAGACAATTTGTTTTCTATTGCTGGTTATGAATAACATATGATGTTGCGTGCCTGCAATAGTGGCCACACAATTTTGAAATTCCGAAATTTTAACACTTAAATCTGGAGGGATTTCTGCCAAAACCTGCTGGGTTCCGAGATTTGATTCTGAGTCTCTGGGATTATGGCTGTTAAGCAGCTTGATCAGGAGCCACAGAGGCCGTTCATGGGCAGTGACTCGGGGTCTCATTGGGGTGGAGAGGAAAGGGCTGGCTCCACCCCCATTCCATGAGCCTTGTGTGTCTCATCATTGCAGGCCCAAACCTGATTGTCCAGTGGTCTCTGGAGGATGGGAGCCACCGGGCTGCCAGGCCAAGACACGAAACCTATTCCCACCTGGGTTGGCCAAGCGCCGGTAACCTACTGCAGGGACCAGATACATTTCTGCCAAAAGCCACTGGGTTTCAAGATTTGTTTCTGAGTCTCTGAGATCATGGCCATTAAACGCTTGATCAGGAGCCAGAGAGGACGTTCATGGGCAGTGACTCGGGGTCTCATTGGGATGGGGAGGAAAGGGCCGGCTCCACCCACCATCTGGTGAGGCCCCACATGTCTCGTCACTGCGGGCCCAAACCTGACTGTCCAATGGACTCTGGCAGATGGCAGCCACTAAGCCGCCAAGGGGGAACCAGCAGTGGGACAATACCCTTTCTCCCTTAGGGTGGCCTGGAGACAGTAACCTAATGCACAGTCCGGATCATTTAAAAGTCAATGAGTTCCGATATTTGTTTCTGAGTCTCTGGGATCATGGCTGTTAAGCAGCTTGATCAGGAGCCAGAAAGGCAATTCATGGGTGGCAACTCGGGGTCTCGTTGGGACGGGGAGGAAAGGGCCGGCTCCACCCCCATCCCATGAAGCCCCACGTGTCTCGTCAATGCAGGCCCAAATGTGACTGTTCAGTGGCCTCTGGAGGATGACAGCTACTGGGCCGCCAGGGGGAACAGGCCAAAGCACAAAACCTATTCCCACCTAGGGTGGCCAGACGCTTGTAACCTACTGCAGGGACTGGACGCATTTCTAACAAAAGTCATTGAGTTTCAAGATTTGTTTCTGAGTCTCTGGGATAATGGCCATTAAGCAGTTCGATCAGGAACCATAGATCTAAGCCATGCCTGCAATTGTATAGCTGAGCTGAAGTGGTTTGTGGGTGTGTCTCCCACATACCTAACTTTTGGTCGTTTACTTTCTTGGTATACTTTGCCCCAAGTTTTTGGGTTCTGGCCAAAGGCACAGCAGCAATTTTGAGGTACCTGGAAGTCTGAAGGCGCCATCAGGCTGCTGATGCACTCGCTGCACAGGTACAGATTGACCTGCTGGCAGCACCATACCCCCTTGAACATTTTTCTTAGCAAGTTTAAGCTTTCTATTGCAATGTAGGTCATTGAATTCATTAGTGCTTAGTTTCTTGTAGTTGATAAACCAAATTTTCTTACAGTCTACTTTGATCAAGGATGAAATGAATATATATTAAAATAGTCCAGCACTAGAAAGAGAATGGATGAAGATAGAAACAGGTATGTTCTATGTAGTATTTTAATGTGACAGAACTCTACACAACAATCGAACTAACAAAATAGTGGGCCAGAGTAATTGTATAGCAGGTATGGTGCTTGCCTTGCATGCAGCTGTCCAGGTTTTGGTCTCTGGCATCCCATTAGGTCCCCTAAACAGTACCAGGAGTGATTACTAAGTGCAGAGTCAGAAATAACATTTGAGTTTCACCAGATGTGGTCCCAAAAGAATTAGCAAATTTGGGGCCGGATTTTGGCTCAGTGGAAGACTGCTTGCCTTCCTTGCGTGAGCTTCTGGGTTTGATCCCTAGAACTACCAAAACAAACCAAAAACAGTACTGCAACTCAAACAACAGGGATGTCTCCTTTTTCCCCCCCGAACATTAAGAAGCTGTTTATTGTACATATCCCAGCTCAATCATGGTTTCCAAACAGCTCTTCATTTTTACTGATTTCCTTTGGATCCGTTTGCTTATGTTTCCCCTCTGAGTCCCTGTCATGGTTTTCAGAGTTACTGACTGTAATATACCACACAGCCCCTGGTTTCACTTTGCTCTCCAAGGGTTCTATCACTTTCTTCTCAGTACTCATGCTACTTTGGAACCGAGGCTACTTAAGTCTTAGAGAAAAAATATCACATAATTTTTTGTTTTTTTCCATATTAAGTTTTAATTTGCAAATACTTCATGAACAGAGTATAGGAAAATAAAATTAAATTAAGTTTTTTCACGTTATTCTGAATTCTGGTTAGTATTTGATTTGAGGTTTTGATTTCAATGAGGATTTGAATTAATATTTCTGTCAGATTGTTTCAGTTTGAACAACTTTATTATTTGTTATATGATATGTTTTTACTTATCTGGGAATGTATTTTACTGCTTTTTCAGAAAAATTACTTTATTTAAACACCATGGTTTATAAGGTTTTTCTAAGTAGAGTTGTTATGAATATTCAGTGCAGATTGTTAAGTGCAGAGTCAGAAATAACATCTGAGTTTCACCAGATATGGCCCCAAAACAATTGGCAAATCCAACATCGATGCTACCAGCTGGGTGGCCTTCCCTCATTCATTGTTCCCATTTTCCCAACCACCCCCTAGGCCTTCCTCTTAGCAGACACAAAAATATTTAATTGCTTGTTATAACTATTAAATGGCTAATGGAATTATAAAAAACAATTGAATTATAAAAAAATAGTAAAATGTAATTTGTGAAAATTATTATATCTCATTATGCAGTCATTAAGTCCTTGTCTGAGGGTTTACAAAGCTGTTTGTTGCTAGTTAAACCTTCTATGTTATGGTTTTTGTTTATTGAGCTTAGTTGGCTTCTACATTATATGATGTTAGTATTATAGAATTTGGAGGTGTTCTGCAGCTGCATCATGAACTCCATATTCTGTAGAACTGTACCGATAGATCAGTTTACATGGCAGCAACAGTGGAATGTGTGGTGTGAGGCTGCAGGGGCTTCTAGAACAGGACAGAGGGGTAAGCAGCCTTCTCTACTCTCTGAAGACCCCAGGGTTTCAGTCTGAAACCTGGTGTACCTAGACTTTTTGTCGTTTTGGCATTTCTGCAGAGAGTACTTGTGAAGCAATGGAGTTGGGCCATTGGCATGGCAGCAGTGATGAGGTGTGGGTGCAGCTGCCAGGGCTGTGGCAGGGAAGGGACTCAGGCTGCGTCCTCCTGAGGGCACCACAGAGTTTTCAGCTGGGAGACTGGTGTACCCTTGAATTTTAGCAGCTTGACTTGTCTCCTCAGAGATCTAGTCAGGAATCTGTAAAGCTGGGCCTGTGGATGAATTTGTATGGCAGCAGCTGTGGGATGTGGGTTGTATTTCACTTCTATTAAAATAAAATTCACATAACATCTTCTTTATCGTGTTGGACTCCATGAATATGCAAGACATATGGTACTTGTCTTTTTCTAACTTATTTCACTTTGAGGGCTGGAGCGATAGCACAGCGTTAGAGTGCCTTGCGCACAGCCAGCCCGGCCAAGCCGGGTTCGATTCCTCTGCCCCTCTCAGAGAGCCCGGTAAGCTACCGAGAGTATCTCACCCGCACGGCAAAGCCTGGCAAGCTACCCGTGTCGTATTCGATATGTCAAACACAGTAACAAGTCTCACAATGGAGACATTACTGGGCCCGCTCAAGCAAATCGATGAACAATGGGAGGACAGTAACAGTGACGGTGATTTCACTTTGTGAAATGCCCTTCAAGTCCATCCATGTTGACATAAATGTCAGTTTCCTTCTTTGCATGGCTGAGTAGTTCATCAGGTGCATTTATCTTTTGAAGTTAGTGTTCTCATAAATACTCAAGCGAATTGCTATATCATATGTAATTCTATTTTTAACTTGTTGGGGAACTTACTGTTTTTCATATTGTCTGCACCAGATTACAGTTTTATCAACATTCACAAAGTTACTCTTTTCTCCACATTCTTGCCAATACTTCTTATTGTTTATCTTTTTTTGTCCTCCCCAACAATGTTTGGGCCACCAGTACCATAAGCCCTGCAGTATGAGGGCCAAACCCAGGGCCCTGTGCATATGTGGGCATGTATTTCATGTTTACAAACTATCTCCCCAGTTCCTTCTTATTGTCTTTTTTATTACAGCCATTTTATTATCATGTGAGGTGATAAATTCTGGTTATTATTTTCATTTTTCTGATGATTAGTGATGTTGAGCATATTTTCAAATACCTGTTCGCTATTTGGGAAAAAATGTCTAGTCAGTTTCTATTTCCATTTTACAGTCAAAATGGTTTTGCTTTGTTTTTGCTATTAAATTGTGTTGTGGAGCCAGAGTAAAAGTACATCAGGTATGACACTTACCTTGCATGCAGTCAACCCACGGTTGATCTCCAGCACCCCATACGTTCCCCCTCAACCTGTCAGCAGTGAGTCTTGAAGTAGAGTCCTGAACACTGTTAGACATGGCCCCAGAAGCCAAATGAACAGTGTGAGTTACTTATATATTTGGATTTTAGCCCTTTATCAGATATAAGGTCTGCAATTATGCTTTCCGTAATGCAAATGACTTTTTCGTTTTGTTAAGTGTTGGCTGTTTGGGAGATGTATAGTTTGACTTAAATAAATACAATAAGCACTTGTGTGTTTTTTGGGTGCCGGTACTCATGATTTTGGTAGCTTCCAAAAATTTTTTACCAAGATCATTGTCAAGATCTTTTTCCCAGGGACCGAACACTAGTACAGTAGTATAGGGTGTTTGTCTTGCATGTGGCTAGCCTGGTTCCATCCTTAGCAAACACCTATGGTCCCCAAAGCCCCACCACGATCGATCCCTGAGCATAGAGCCAGGAGTAAAATCTGAGCACTGCTGGCTGTGGCCTAAAGTTAAAAAAATTTTTTTTAATTTAAAAAATACGTTTAGGTACCCAGAGTGATAATACAGTGGATAGGGCAGTTGCTTTGCTTGTGGCATGGTTGGATCCCCCAAACACACCAGGAATAATCCCTGAGTGCAGAACCAGGAATAATCTCTGAGTATCTCCAGATGTATCCCCACCCCCCACCAAAAACACACAAAAAAATGATCTTTAATCCCAATATTTTCTACTAAGTTCTGTTATTCAGCTCTTGTGTTTAAATCTTTAAACCAGAGCTGTCTTTAATATAGAGGCTGGAAAGATAGTACAGGAAGCAAGGCACTTTCCAGGAATAAGCTCTCACTGCAACATACAAAAATTGATTCACTGTCACTGTCCTCCCGTTTTTCATCGATTTGCTCGAGCGGGCCCAGTAACATCTCCATCGTGAGACTTCTTGTTACTGTGTTTGGCATATCGAATACGTCACAGGTAGCTTGCCAGGCTCTG
The DNA here is from genome assembly GCF_029834395.1 of Sorex fumeus. NCBI lineage: Eukaryota > Metazoa > Chordata > Mammalia > Eulipotyphla > Soricidae > Sorex > Sorex fumeus. The sequence goes on from NW_026606179.1 coordinate 20,432,582, forward strand.
CCGTGCGGGCTCGATACTCTCAGTAGCTTGCCGGGCTCTCCCAGAGGGGCAGAGGAATCGAACTCGGGTCGGCCATATTGGCTGCGTGCAAGGCAAACGCCCTACTGCTGTGCTATCGCTCCAGCCCTACAAAAATTGATTAACTTAATTTTAATCCATTTGTAGTTAACCTAGTGGTATAGGATAGTTCAATTTTGTTCTTTGGTAGGTGATTATCTAGTTGATGAAGAGACTGTTCTCTCCCCATTCAATGTTCTTGATTCCCTTATAGAATACTACTTGACTTTATATGAGGAATATGATTTTTCAGATCTTAATTATATTTGATTGATTTATGTGTCTTTTCCTGTGCCAGTATTATACTGTTTTTATTACTATACTATAACATTGTAGTTTGTAGTCATGGAATGTGAAACCTCTAGTTTTGTTCTTTATTGTTTTGAGTATTTGAATTATTTTTGGTTTTTGGTCACACCTGTCTGTGTCCGGGGCTTACTCCTGACTCTGTGTTCAGAGATCACTCCTGGTGGGCCTAGGCAACCATATAAGTTGCTGAAGATTGAGCTCAGGTCAGCTGCATGCAAGACAAATGCCCTACCTGCTGTATACTATTGCCTCCCCAGCCCAATTTGGAGTCTTTTTGGTTCCCTATAACTTTAAGTTTATTTTATTTTGAGATAAAAAACCATTGAAATTTGTATAAGAGTTCTATTAAATTGGCAATATGGACATTTGAACAATATTCTAATTTATGAAAATAAGATTGTTCCACTTATTTCTTCGATTCCTTTTATCAAAATTTTAAGAATATGGTTCCTTGATTGTATTTGTTAAGTATTTTATTGTTTTGATGATGTTTTTAAATAGGGTTATCTTATTTAATTTTTATTTTATTTTCAGTGTAGGGAAATGTTTGAGTTCTGTCAGTTGATTTTGAATCCTGTAGTTTTACTAAATTTCTTTGTTAATTCTAAGAATTTTTGTGCTGTACATTGGAATTTTCCCATTTGCAAAAAAAAAAAGTTTTCATCTTCCTTTTCTGTTTGCATTCTCCCCACACATCACTTGATCACTTGACTTCCCATTAATCGTCGATTTGCTCGAGCGGGCACCAGTAACGTCTCCATTTATCCCTGTTGCGTGCTAGTGTAGCCCAATGGTGTCTGTTCGTTCTATGAACACGAAGAGCCTCAAGTCAATTGTTCAGGATCTTGATGAAGAAGTCTGACCATGTGGTAGGTGGACAGCCACGCGGTCTTTTGACATCCCGTGTAATCCAGTCGGTAACGGCTCTAGTCCAGCGGTCGTCTCCAAATCTCATTATGTGTCCAGCTCATCTGATTTTTGATGCCTTGGCAAACGAGACAGCGTCCCTGATTTTTGATCATCGACAGAGGTCGGAACTCCAGATTCTTTCTCTCATTTGAGTGAAACGTGAGACTCCAAGCATAGCTCTTTCAATTCCTCTGTGGGAGACCTGAATAGTGTTCTCATCCTGTTTGCGTAGGGCCCAGGTCTCTGACGCGTATGTTAATGCAGGAAGAACAGTGGAATCAAAGAGATGTGCCGGAGCCAGAGGTTCTTCGTCCTCTTAGCTATTTCTTTGATGCTCTTGAAGGCGTTGCAAGCTGCTGTTTTCCTCCTGAGCACCTCAGGTGCCAGGTCATTCATCATGTTGACTTCTCAACCTAGGTACACATAATTGTTGCATTTGGAGATGGTCATTCCATTGAGAGCTAATGGAGTGTCAGGAACGAGGTTGTTTCTCATAAATATTGTCTTCATAAGATTCAGCTGTAGTTCGACCTATCCACCCTCATGATCGAAGTCGGCCAGCATTTGTGCCGCTTGGCTAATGTTTGGTGTTATTAAAACAATGTCATCAGCAAAGCGGAGGTAGTGTAGTTGCTGACCATCCATCTTCACTCCCATTCCTTCCCATTCCAGTCGTCGCATGATGTTCTCGAGGGTGGCACTGCAGAGTTTCGGTGAAATGGTATCTCCCTGCCGAACCCCTCTCGTGACATCAATGATTACTTCTTTGTAGAATGGTGAGATCCTGGTAGTGAATCCGCAATACAGCTCACGGAGGATCTTGATGTATTGAGCTTGAATGCCCTGATTGGCTAGGGCTTCAATGACCCCTTCCATCTCAACAGAATCAAAGGCCTTCTTTAAATCAATGAACGTTAGACAGAGCGGCATCTTGAACTCCCGAGAAACCTCAATGAGCTTGGTTATCGTGTGGATATGGTTGATGGTGCTGAATCCTTTGTGGAACCCAGCTTGCTCGCATGGTTGTCCTTCATCTAGTGTTCTGCCAATCCTATTCAGGATGACTCGAGTGAACAGCTTGTAGATGACAGACAATAGGCAGATTGGGCGATAGTTGCCAATGTTGTGGATGTCTCCCTTCTTGTACAGTAGTACAGTCCTGCTGGTTTTCCATTGGGACAGAACCTTACATTCAGACAGGTAACGTGTGAAGAGCTGAGCCAGCGTATTGATGAGTGCTGACGGCAGGTTCTTCAGGTGTTCAGGTCTGACCTTGTCTGGGCCGGGTGCTGTTCGTTTCTTAACCAACAAAATGGTGTGTCGGATTTTGGAAGGGAGAACATTGGTAACGACATATCCATTCTGTGGAATTTGGTAAAATCTCCCCACACATACCTTTTTCTTTTTTGGTGGGGTAAGGGGGGTGCTATACTGGAAGTAGTTAGGGGTTAATCCTGGCTCTTCATTCAGGAATCACTCCTGCAGGGCTCAGGGGACCATATGGGATGCCAGGGATCAAACCCATGTTGGCTGTGGCAAAGAAGTGCCTTACCCCTGTACTATCTCTCCATTCCACACATACCTTTTCCTTACCTAACTGACTTATTACATATAGTACAATCATATATCATAATCATCATGATATTTCATAATCATCATGATATTTATGAGCTGGAGCAATAGCACAGCGGGTAAGGCATTTGCCTTGCACACAGCCAACCTGGGTTCGATTCCTCTGCCTCTCTCGGAGAGCCCAGCAAGATACCAAGGGTATCTCGCCCACACGGCAAAGCCTGGCAAGCTACCTGTGATGTATTCGATATGCCAAAAACAGTAACAGGTCTCACAATTTGTTGTGAGACGTTACTGGTGCCCACTCGAACAAATGGATAAACAACGTGAGGACAGAACTACAGTGCAGTGCATGATATTTATCTATCTAATATGATATATCAAATTAAATGATTATGTATGTGAATCATCCTGATTTCTCAGGAATAAATCCCATTTCATAATAGCATATGAACCTTTTAAGATGTTGCTTCAGGAGCCAGAACCCTACATTGTACAATGGGTATTGTGCTTGTCTTGCACATGGCAGACCCGGGTTCCATCCCCAGGATTCAATTTGGTACCCCAAGCCCAACCAGTAGTAAATTGTGAGCACAGAGCGAGGAGTAAGTCCTGAGCACTACCCCAAAACAAACACACACACAACAAAAAGACTGGAATGATAGCACAAGAGTTGGGTTGCTTAAAATCTTACACGTGACCAACCACATTCAATTTCCAGTACTATATAAAGTCCCCCAGCCCTGCCAGTAGTGATTCCTGAATGCAGAACCAGAAGAGTATCCTAAACACAAATGGGTGTGCTGCCTCCCCCCCCCAAAAAAAAAAGTTGCTTCGAGCCAGGGAGATGATACAAAGGTGTAAAGTGTATGCTTTGCATGCCTGAGTCCTGGGTTTGATCCCTGACATTACATGGTCTACAAAGCACCATACCAGGAGTAACCCAAGTACCACTGAGTACCCCAAAATGAAAATGTTTAATTCAGTTTGCCAATCCTTTGTTAAGAATGTGTTTTTCTGTATTCATCAGAAATATTTCCTTATAGTATTCTTATCTTTCTTCAGCATCAGGATAATATGACCTTGTAAAATGAGTTTGGCATTGTCTACTTCCGGTTTTTTTTTAAAGAGTTTGAAAATGATTAGCATCAATTCTTTAAATATTTGGTAAAATTCACCAGGGAAACCTTTAGACCCTGGGTTTCCTTTTGTTTTAATTAGGGATTAATTTCTTGTTGCTCATCATTGGTTTGTTCTGATTTTTCTATTTTATCATGATTCAGCTTAGTAGGCTGTATATTTCAAGGACGACCCATTTCTTCCATGTTATTCAATTTGTGGAGATATTGTTCATTGTTGACTCTGATCATTCTTTGTATTTTTCTGCTGTCAATTTCAGATATCCTCTTTTATCTCTGATTTTGTCTGGCACTTTTTTTTTCTTAATCTAACCAAAAAGCTTATCTTAATTTTTTTTTAAATTTTTTGGGGGAGTCACACCTGGCGATACACAGGAGTTACTCCTGGCTCTGCACTCAGGAGTTACTTCTGGCAGTGCTCAGGGGACCATATGGGATGCTGGGAATTGAACCCGGGTCGGTCACATGCAAGGCAAACGCCCTACCCGCTGTGCTATCTCTCCAGTCCCAAAGTTTATCATTTTTGTTGATTTTTTAAAAATACAGTCCTAAGGGCCCATGGATTCATAGTTCTTAATTTTGACCTCTGGACCCTCCCTTTGCTGAGTGTGATCTCAGCAGCACTGCTGCTTGTGATCCATGGCTTAGCAGAGTATATGATCTCCGAGGCACCACAGCAGAAGATGTGTGAGCACCACTGCTAAATGTGTGAGCTCCTGTGATCAGGTAACTATCTATGACCCCTGATCACAGATAGCATGCTACAAAGGAAAAGGAAGTTTTGTAGGTTTGCGGTTTTTGGGGTTTTTTATTTTGCTTGTTTGTTTTGCTTTTTTGGGTCACACCTGGTGATGCTCAGGGATTCCTCCTGGCTCTGCACTCAGGAATCACTTCTGGAGGTGCTCAGGGTAACATATAGAATGTCAAGGGTGGAACCAAGGTCAGCTATGTGCAAGTCAAACGCCCTACCCGCCCTACCCCATGTACTATCACTCTGGTCCTGAAAAGGAAGTTTTGATTGTCTATCTTTTCTGATTCTTTGATTTCAGGTTTTGTTATTCTCTTTCTTCTGTTAATTTTGGCATGTTTTCTTTTTCATCTTGTTTTAGTTTCTTGAAATGTAAAGGTAGGTTGTTTATTTGAAAATTTTTTTTCCCTAATAAAGTCATCTGGGCTGGAGCGATAGCACAGCGGGAAGGGCATTTGCCTTGCATGCGGCCGACTCGGGTTCAGTTCCTCCATCCCTCTCAGAGAGCCCAGCAAGCTACCAACAGTATCCCACACAGCAAAGCCTGTCAATTTCCCTGTGGCTATTGGATATGCCAAAAATAGTAACAGCAAGTCTCACAATGGAGACATTACTGTTGCTTGCTCCAGCAAATCCATGAACAACAGGAGGACAGTGCTACAGTGCTATAATGTAGTCATCTATCACTATAAACAGCTCAGGGTGAACTACTTTTGCAGCTTCCAGTGGGATTTGGTGTATTGCATAGCCCGTTTTTTGTTTGTTTTTTTTTTTTGCCTCAAGAGGTCTTTTGATTTCGTGGTGTGTGTGTGTGTGTGTGTGTGTGTGTGTGTGTGTGTGTCCATGTGTCCGTGTGTCTGTACATGTGTACACTACTTAGGGGCCACTTCTGGCACAATTTGACCTTGCCTGTGGATCTGAAGGTTCATTAGTTTTGCCCAGCAATGCAGTACTCTTCAGGTCTAGCAATGTTGGTAGCTTCTAGGACCACCCTGGTGGTATTCAGATGTTGGTTTTCCTTTTTATAATTTCAGCTTTCATCACTAGTTTTTCAGAGATGTAGTGTTTAATTTCCAGTTGCTGATGTTTTTTTTTTAACCTGATATGCCATAGAAAGGGCTCTTGGTATGTTTGAGAAGCGTATTCTGCTTCTTTTGGGTGAGTTAATATTTATAAGATTCTTGTTTGGCTGAAGGCCACACCTGGCTGTGCTCAGGGCTTACTCCTGACTGTGCATAGGGATCCTCTCTCCTAACTGAGCTAAGGGTTTCTGGTATTGTACCCAGGTTGTCTGTCCAGCTCTGCTTTACACACTGAGCCATCTTTCCAGACTCTAGATGGGTTATTTTTTATAAATCTGTTAGGTCCATTTTTTTCTCTAAAGCAGCAGAGCTTCTTTTATCACTCTATTGTGCCTGAGAAAATTTTAATTTACCTGCGTATATAAAATCAAACATAGAAAAAAGTCAGAAACAAATTTATTTTAAAACAAATTTAAAATATTTTTCCTAGCATTCCATGTGCTCCGCCGAGCACCACCAGGGGTAGTTCCTGAGTGCATGAGCCAGGAGTAATCTCTGTGTATCGCCGGGTGTGACCCAAAAAGGAAAAAAAAATTTCCTGACCCTCCCCCCCATTCAGTAATGTGACCCTATATGGGGTTGTGATCCACAGTTTAGGAATCTAACCACTAGGATAGTACAGCAGGTAGGGTGTTTGCCGTGCACTCGACTGACCGCGTTTGATCCCCAGAATCCCAAAAGGTCTCCCAAGCCCTGCCAGGAGTAATTCCTAAGTGGAGAGCCAGGAGTAACCCCTGAGCATCACTGGGTATAACCCAAAAAGCCAAATAAAAAAGAAAATGGAATCTAACTTAGAGCCTAGCTTCTTAAACATTTTCCACTCATGACCTCTTATTCTTAATAAATACAGTTTGGACAAGCACTACCATTAGCACCTTGGATTCATTACAAAGTTGACTTTGAATTAATTTTTGGTTGTTGCATATTCGAAAACCTTTTATTGTGTCCAATTTTTTCTGTGGACCCCACATTCAGTTATACAACTTCATATGGTATCACAACTCACAGTTTAAAAAGTTAGGGTCTATAGTTCAAATTCAAGGTTTCTCTTTAAATTTTCTGTCTGAATGATCAATCCATGTTTTAAAGTAGGGTATTAAGTACCCTAATATTTTGTATTCTCTTTCTCTCATATTTATTAGCACTTGCTTAATATACTTAGTTGCTCAGTGTTGGGTGTATATTTATTTATTATTGTACCATCTTTATCACAGTGTGAATTGACTATCACAGAAAAATTGACTTTGTCTCTTGTTTTGACTTGAAGTCTCTTTTATCTGATTTAAGTACAACTACCTACTGCTTTCATTTGGTTTCCACATGAATGTAGTATCTTCAGATTCCTTTACTTCATCCCTACTCATATGTATGTCTTAAAACAGAATTGGGGGGCTGAGTGATAGCACTGAAGGTAGGTGTATTTGCCTTGCACGCAGCATACCCAGGTTTGATCTCTGGCATCCCCTAAGCACCACCAGGAATATTTCCTGGGTGCAGAGCCAGGGGAAACCCCTGAGTATCACCGGGTGTGACCCAAAAAGCAAGAGAAAAAAAATAAAACTGGAGAATTCTTTTAAGTATATAGTTGAGTCCTGTTGTTTTGTTTTGTTTTGTTTTGTTTTTTCATCCAAATAGTCACTATATTTTCTTTGATTGGAGAATTCAATTCAATTACATTTAGAGTGATCACTGATAGGCGATCTTATACCTGCATTGTACTTTTCTGATTCCTTCCATATTTCTTGATGCCTCCTTTCATAAATCGATGATATGCTATAGTGGTAAACTGAGTCCCATCTCTTTATCTTTCATGTATTTATTGTAAGTTTTTGCTCTATGGTCACCATGTGGCTTACATAAAATATCTGAAATATACTGACAGTTTATTTTATGCTAACAACTTTGATAATGCACATACAACCTTTTTGTGTCAAAATTTACCTTTTTGGTATGATCATTTACAAATTTTTATAGCTAAACTTATATTCTGTGCTCCTGTTCTTCAACCTTCTTGCCTTCCCTCTTTAACCTTTTAGTTAACCCATCACCATATTACAGAATTAGAGTTTTTTCTGAATTTGACTATATACTTATCTTTGAAGTACATATTCCTTTGTTTTCTGTTACTAATTAGTGTCCTTTCATTGCAGTTTGAAGACCTCCTTTCAGCATTTCTTTTAAGGTAGGTCTAGTGGTGATGAATTTCCTTAGCTTTTGTTTGGAAAGTTTCTCTCCTTCACTTCTGAAGGACATGTTAGTGAATACAGTATTCTTGGTTTTCATTTTCTTTTAGCAATTTGAATGGATCATATCATTCTCTCTTAGCAAGTTTTATATAATATTCCTCTCAAAAATCCACTTTGAGTCTAAGTAGGGTTCTCGGTAAGCTACAAGCTGGATTTCTCTTGCTGCTTTTAGTATTTTCTGTTTTTTTTTTAACAGTTTTACTATAATATGTTGTTGAGATGATCATTTTAATTGAGTTTGTTTGATGACCTGTGAACTTTAGGAATATGAATATCCAGATTTCTCCCCAGATTTGGGCCATTCTCTTCCATTAATTTAGATAATTCTTCCCTTTTCTCCCTTTTTCCATTCTAAGGCTGTGTAGGATTTCAAATCATTGTCTCCAAAGGTTCACATAAGCTTTCTTCATATTTTTTCCCTATTACTAATACTTCAAAGTTTTTGTCTTTTTTTTTTAAGATTTTTTTTTTTATTAAACTTATAGCACAGCGGTAGGGCGTTTGCCTTGTGTGCAGCCAGCCTGGCCGAGCCAGGTTCGATTCTTCTGCCCTTCTCAGAGAGCCCAGCAAGCTACCGAGAGTATTTCACCCTTATGGCAGAGCCTGGCAAGCTATCCATGATATATTCAATATGCCAAACACAGTAACAACAAATCTCACAATGGAGACGTTACTGGGCCCGCTCGAGCAAATCGATGAACAATGGGAGGACCGTGTTTGTTTTTATTTAGAAAGATGTGAGGGGAGGGAGAGAAAGAAAGGACAGGTTCAAGAAGGAACATGGGCTTCTCCAGAGTGAACAAGCAAAGAGACATAGCAACAAGCAAGCAAGATACATGATCAAGGGAAAACTTGAAGAGCAAGCCCAAAGTTTTTGTCTCCTGGTTTACAAATGTTTTCTTCTTCTTGATCTATTTGACTATAATTCTTTCTGTTTGTTTTCACCATCTGGAGGACTGAATTCAATACCTCATACATGCCATGCAAGTGCTCTACTACTGAGTTCTATCCCCGGCCCTTAATTCTCTTTATTACACATTTTATTTGCGAGTTCCCATTCTGGAATGCTCTTTAACTCTTCCTTATCCTTCTCATTTTGTTTATTTTCCTTATTTTTCAATTGTGCTTTCTTGTAGCTCGTTGAGTTTTCTTAGTACCTCTATCTTAAAATTTGTTGGGTTTTTGTTGTTGTTGTTGTTTTGTTTTGTTAGGGGCTACACCTGGTGTTGCTCAAGGCTTAGTTCTGCCTCTGTGCTCCAGGTGGTGCTTGGAGGAATATATGTGGTGACTGGATTCAAACCAGGTTTGTCTACATATCAGGCAAGCACCTTGACTTTTATATCATATCTCTGGCCCCTATTTTGAATTTTTTTTAAATTGCAAATCTCCGTATTTTTGGAATGTTTTTAGAATCAGTTACTAGGAAATTCTTATGATCCTTTTGTATTAGCATGCTTCTTTGTTTATTCATATTCCTTGAAGTTTATTATTGATGCCTTCAAATACTTTCACTGCTAGTTAGTTTTTATTAAATGTTTTCAATAGACTGCCACTATTCAGGATTCTGAGGCGTTTTTAGTTTCTATGAATAAAACTGTTAAACTGTTCTTGCTTCCTGTGGCAGAACTAAGTTCATATGCCTCTTCTTCTTAATCCTACAACAACCCAGCAGCTATGTTCACACTTCCCTTTTGTTACCCCAAAGGCTAAAACTCATATTCATGTTCTTTCCCTAGCTTCATATTTAGGCCAACACTCTGCATATTTCCATCTTCTGCCAAAGTACACTCACACCACCACCATCAGATGGGAGAGAAAGGAAAGAAAGTCAGAGAGAGAGATTCTTTTTATTTGTTTTTCATTTTGGTTTTTGTGCCCACCTGTCAGTGCTCAAAGGTTACTCCTGGCCCTGCACTCAGGAACTGGCGGTGCTTGGGACTATATGGGATACTGGGGATCAAACCTGGGTTGGCCACATGCAGAGCAAACGCCTTGGCTAGCTCTCTGTCCCTGTTTTATTCTTGATAGAGCTCTGGGGATGCCCTCTCCAAAAACCTAATGTTAATAGATATTTCTTTTCTTATTAGGATCTAGAAATAAATTCTGAAAAAATCCCGATTATCAACCAGTTCCTGGTGAATTCCTTTTATCTGATATCATCTATTGTAGAAATTCCTCAAAAGTTAAGAAGTATTAGCAACTTCCTTCTTTTGCTATTGAAGTTTTTTCTTATGTTTATATTCTTTGGGGCATCTCAGTTCGTAAGTAGGAAAAGTACGTTAGGTTTCTATACTCAGATCCCATTGCTTATGAGAATTTCACTTATGAAATTTATTCCAAATATTTTTTCACTTTAATATATTTTATTTTATACTTGAATACTGTAAGTTGCTCACCAATTGTAATAAATGTTGATAATATAATTAGAGTTTTTAGTGTTTGTTGTCATTCATAAATAAAATCATTTTTCTCATTTGGATTACCCTTAGATATTTTTCCTCTGTCTACAAGTTTCAAAACTAGGTTGAAAAGTAAAAATAAAAATCTTTACCTACTTTCACTGAGAAAAAACTTGTTTTTATTACTATGACTTTGGTTATATTTTTGTACTATTTTTTTCTTTTTCCAGTCAATACATTTTTTAAACTAAAGCACTGTGACTTACAAAGTTATTCATAATTGAGTTTTAGACATACAGTATTGCAGCACAGATGCCAACAACAGTGTCAACTTCCCTCCACTAATGTTCCCAGGTTCCTTCCCATATGCGCCTACCCCCACCCCCATCCTGCCCTCTTGAAAGTTACCTTTCTAAGTTCTTTTGCTAACATTTGGGTTTCTTGACTTCAGTGCTGAAGCTCTATGGTTTGGATATTTGACTCTATCATTCCTTCACCTTTATATTTGTTGTTTCACAGTCAGTAATACTCAGGGGCTGCAATCACACAGTGCTCGGGGAATCATGCAGTATCAGCAGTAGAACCAGGGTTCCCACAGGCAAAGCATACACTCCAGCCCCTTGCACCATCATCTCCCCTTGCCCCTAAAGCTTTCTTATTCTGGTTATCACTCTAGCTCGAACTTTATGGAACATTCTGTCACTGTCACTGTCCTTCCGTTGTTCATCGATTTTCTTGAGTGGGCCAGTAACATCACCAATGTAAGACTTTGTTGTTACTGTGTTTGCATATTGAATACGTCATGGGTAGCTTGTCAGGCTTTGCCACGCAGGCGAGATACTCTCGGTAGCTTGCCGGGCTCTCTGAGTGGGGCAGAGGAATCGAACTCGGATCGGCTATGTTGGCTGCGTGCAAGGCAAACACCCTATCCGCTGTGCTATCTCTCCAGCCCTATGGAACATTATTACTGAATATTTCTTTGTTAAGTCTTTGATGTTCTTATAGAATACTGTTTGTGGACACTGTCTGTGGACCTCTTTTATCAATATTTCTGGACTCTGAGCAGTCACGTCAATTGTATCTTATTTTGTGTCTGTGCTACCTTTAAGGAGTTTGAATAGGATCCCCCCGTCACTGCTGGGAGTGACTCCCAGCACCACAGCAGGAGTAGCTCCTGAGCACTGCCAGTTGTGGCCTAAAACCCAGAAGAAAATCAGGAGTGTAAATAATAAGTTTTAAAGACTCATTTTGGGAACAGAGCAGTAGTACAGTGGGTAAGGTGCTTGTCTTGCATGCAGCCAACTGGATTCGATTCCCAGCATCTCATATTCTCCCTGGACTCTTCCAGGAGGGCTCTCTGAGCACAAGGTGAGAAGTAAGTCCTGAGCACCACCAGATGTGACCCCAAAACAAAAGAAATGAGTTTTCAGGTTTTCATTCTGAATTTTCCCTGATGTAATGAACAGTACGTCTAACTGCTGTATCATTGAATGTCTTCAATTGGACAGCCTAATATACTTCAGATATTGCATGTCATTTTCTCCCTACATCTAATTCCATCCAAATCCTGTGTTTATTTTGGTTTTTCATTAGTGTTAACAGTTATCTAATGAGTTCCCAAACCAGTTCACACTCAGCAGAAATAAATGTTGATGATCTCATTCGGCAGAGCCTGGCAAGCTACCCGTGATGTATTCGATATGCCAAACACAGTAACAACAAGTCTCATGATGGAGACGTTACTGGGCCCGCTCGAGCAAATCGATGAACAACAGGAGGACAGTGACAGTGACAGTGATCTCATTAATCCATAGTAGTTTTTGAAAAGATATATTTGCTTTGGGGATGTAGCTCAGCAGTAAAGAACTTGCTTTGTATATGGAGGCCTAGGCTTAATAAGGAAGGGGTTTAGGGAGGCTGGAGTGATAGCACAGCAGGTAGGGCGTTTTGCCTTGCACGCCGCCAACCTGGCTTCAATTCCCAGCACCCCATATGGTCCCTAAAGCACCACCAGGAGTAATTCCCGAGCACAGAGCTAGGAGTAACGCCTGAGCATCGCTAGGTGAGACCCAAAAAGAAAAAAAAATTAAAAAAATAAAGAAGGGGTTGGGTGAGGAAAGAATAAAAAAGGAGCTTGCTAAATGGATAAATGAACACAAATTGACAGGATGTTGCTAATGTATTTTTCTTTTTTAGAAGATAATAAGGCAAGGAAAACATTTTTTCAGTAGCTTTTTATCATTGTCTATTATGAGACAAAAAATTATTATGTTTTGTCCATCTCATCTGAGATGAACGACTTCAGATTAAGTTCTAGTGTGTTGTTACAGGAAACAGTGACATTCAAAGATGTGGCTATTAACTTCACCCAGGAAGAATGGCAGCAGCTGGATCCTGCTCAAAGAAACCTGTACCGGAATGTGATGCTAGAAAACTATAACAACTTAATTACAGTGGGTAAGGACAATTTTCTGTGTAACTCAAATTTTGGGAATTAAGTATTCCCCTCTGCCCAATTAGTTCTAAAATGTATGGAACCTTAAATACTTCAATAAGTTTGGACTTTAGGTGATTATGTGTATTGTGCCTTTCTAAGTAAAAAGCTATTCTTGGTTATGGGTTTGTTTTTTTTTTTTCTTTTTGGTTTACACCCAGCGATGCACAAGGGATACTCCTGGCTTTGTACTCAGGAATTAGTCCTGGCAGTGCTTGGGGGACAATTTGAGATGCTGGGAATCAAACCCTTCGGCAGCATACAAGGCAAATACCCTACCCGCTGTGCTATCGCTCCAGCCCCTTGGTTATGTTTCTTGTCCTTCAGAAAGCTTAGTGTCCTTGATCCAGCCTCACTTCTTGAATTATCTTATTCCTATGTTTATACTTGATCTTATACATAACACTTCCATTTTACAGGCTACCCATTCACCAAACCTGATGTAATTTTCAAATTGGAACAAGAAGAAGAACCATGGATTGTGGAGGAAGAAGCCTTAAGGAGGCACTGCCCAGGTTAGTGAGAGGGAACCTTACAGGTGAAGAGCCAGAACCTTTACCAGTTAATTCTGTAAATACCTCAGTCCTCTAAAAAGTTCTTCAAAGATACAGATAATCAGAGATGGTTTTTTATAAAAATACTTTTAAAGAACTTTTTAGAGATGGTTTTAGTGATGGCTTTCTAGTGATGGTTTGAATTTTTCATAAAGATACCATTTTTAACTTTCTTTTTTGTTTTGCACCACAACCAGTGGTGCTCAAGGAACCAGTTTGGTGCTCGGAGGTCACTTCTGGTGGTGCTTAGTTGAGGGGAAGGGGTTGTGATACCAGAGAGTGAACTCGGGCCTTCCACCAACAAAGCATGCATTCTAGCGCTTTGAGCTCTCCCAGCAACATTCTTTTTATTTTCACCCCATCCCTATGCACAAAAGTCAATCTCAGTTTTGCTGTGCCTCCAAACTGGGCCTCCAATGTACAAGGCTCAGTCCTTTGAGCCATCTCTTTCTTCATTCCTCCAGACTTATTTTTATAGAACTTAAACAGCTGCCTTCCTAGCTATGTGCCAGATATCAACATACCTAGTTCATATATATATATCATTATCTTAGTTTCTTCATAATTATTTACATGGTATTCTCCTTTGCATTCAGGAATTTACAGAATTGTAGTTGCTCAACCTGTTAACATTTACAATCCTTTCTCTTTCCTTTTTTTCCATTACAATTGCCTTAATGTCATAGTTTTGTATCTTATGTCACACTTCCCACTATATTAATGTCTTTTGCTATCATTTCAATAATGGCTATAATCCTTTCATTTCAATAAATTTTTGAAGTGCAACTTTCCTGTTTGCTTCCAATTTTCACATTTTGTATTAAAATATGCACCTATACAAATAAATTTATAAATGCATACATATACATACATTTATGTCTAATTTTGTAGATATGACTGAGGGTTGTTTTTTTTTTCTGATATCCCAGGATATAACCATTTATATTTCAGCCAAGAAATTCTTCCAGTATTCTCTATTGGCATTTCAAAAATGTATGCTAAGGGGGACATGCGGAGGGACAGATACCCTTCCACTCCCAGGTCGACATAGTACCATAGTTAAATACACTGTCAGTTGGGCATTATCTTTTGCTCATACTTTCCCACGACCATTCAAGCCAGATTTTAAGGGACAAATGCTAGATCATTTACTTTCCATTGATCACCTTGCATATCAGGAAATGTCGCGTGGCTGCATAAGTGTCGGTGACATGGTGTCCTGCATCTTTTAGAGCCTAATGAACAGCCACGTATGAGACTGCATTGACAGGCATGTAGGGCTTCATGGAATGGGGGTGGAATTGGCCCTGCTCCCCGCCATGACAATGCTCCAGGTTGCCACCCTCAAACGCCTCCTCTGGCTTCTGACCGACCATGATCCCAGAGGCACACATACCAATCTCGAACCCAGGGGCTTCTGGCAGCAATCCCTCTAGGTTTATTAGTAAAATATCAGAACTCTAAAATTATGTGACCACTATTTTGGCCACACGACGTCATCTGCTCTTCATAATCAGCAGTAGAAAACAAATTTTCTAATGATGTCTTTGTGGCAGGTCTGAATATTAGGGAAAATTCCAAATAACAATGTTGGATCTTTTGTTATAATATTGAATGTGATCAATGTATACAGAGAGAGAGTAAAGTGGAAATCTGCCACACAGGTGGGAGGTGGGTGGGAGGGGGGGTATACTGGGGTTCTTGGTGGTAGAAAGTGTGCACTGGTGAAAGGCCGGGTGTTTGATCTTTGTATGACCAATCGAGACTTGAAAGGCTTTGTGACTGTTTTCACGGTAATTCAATAAATTAAAAAACATATATATATAAATATATATATACACACATATATACATATACATATATAAACATATATACACACACACACATATATATATCAGGTTTTTGGAGCCAGAGCAATAGCACAGAGGGTAGGGCGTTTGCCTTGCCCACTGCCAACCTGGGTTCAATCCCCGGCACCCCATATGGTCCCCCAAGCACTGCCAGGAGTAATTCCTGAGTGCAAAGCCAGGACTAACCCCTAAGCATTGCTGGGTGTGACCCAAAAAGAAAAAAAATATATATATATATATATACATACATATATACACACACACATACCAATTTTTTGTGAATTTATTTTTTTGGCGCAGGGAGTGTGGTGGGAGCACACCCACCTGTGCTCAGGACTTACTCCTGGCTCTGCACTCAGGCATCAAACAAGTGATTACCCACCATACTAGCTCTCTGGCACATGGACTTTGAATTTTTTGAGGGAGATTTTCTGACAGAATTTTCTCATTTTCTTTTTCAACCTTTCTGTATTTTTTAATTTAATTTTATTTTTTAAGTTGTTCACAATAATTTATTACATTTACTATTCAAACACCAATCCCACCGAATGCCGACTGGTTCAGCCCTTGTGGAAAACAGTATGGACCATTCTCAAGAAATTAGAAATTGAGCTCCCTTTTGACCCAGCAATACCACTCCTGGGAATATATCCCAGAGAGGCAAAAAAGTATAGTCGAAGTGACATCTGCACTTGTTTGTTGATTGCTGCACTGTTTACAATAGCCAGAATCTGGAAAAAACCTGAATGCCAGAGAACAGATGACTGGTTAAAGAAACTTTGGTACATCTACACAACGGAGTACTATGTAGCTGTTAGAAAAGATGAAGTCATGAAATTTACATACAAGTGCTACTACATGGAAAGTATCATGCTAAGCAAAATGAGTCAGAAAGAGAGGGACAGACATAGAAATTCATCTGGGGAACATAAAGTTACAAAATAGGAAACTAACACTCAAGAATAGTCGAGATAAGTAACAGGAGGTTTACTCCATGGCTTGGAGGCCAGCCACACACGCTAGGGGTAAAGGCAGCTCAGATAGAGAAGGAGCACCAAATAAAGGGTGTTTGGAAAATCTGCCCAGGATGGGAGATGCATGCTGAAAGTAGACTATAGACAAACATGATTGCCACTCAATTTCTCTTTTGCAAACCACAGCACCCAAAGGAGAGAGAGAACAAAAGGGAATGCCCTGCCACAGAGGCAGGGTGGGATGGGGGGGTGGGTGTGGGAGGGATACTGTGATCCATGATGGTGGAAAATGGGCACTGGTGGAGGCATGGGTACTTGATCATTGTATAATCGAAACCCAAGCACGAAAAATTGTAAATCTACAACTCTACCTCATGGTGTTTCACTAATAAAATTTTTTTAAAAAAAACACCAATCCCACCACCACTGCACTTTCCCACCACCATATTTTGAATGTTTCCACCCTATATCCCAAACTCTGCCCCCAAAAGCAGGACCAAAACAATTTTGTATTGCTTGTTATGAATAATACACTATAATTGGTCCAGTAAAATTTCCTTAGAAAAAAGTGTGTGAAGATTGTTGTATTTCACCCCAGAGCCATTAAACCCTTGTGTAAGAGATTATAAACATGTTAAGCCCAATCAAATTGGGTTTTGTGCTGCTCTTGGTACATCAGGGGTATAGAGTGTGATACAGCTGCATATACCAGGAAATCTAAAATTTAGAATACAATTATAGAGCAGGTTCACTCATGGATGAGGTCTTTGTTGCTCTTTTCCGGAGTTTTGATTGCCAAGCTACTGGTAAACTTGGGAGATGGGGGGAGGAGGCCCATTCCCTGTGTTTTCTTTTATTTCTTTTGGTGTTAGTTTTTATAATGTATTTTCATAGAAATTATATATTTAGTATTCATTTCAAATTCGCTTTTATGTATTGATACAAAGTAATTTTCAAAAATTCTTTATTTGAATTTTCTCTTTCATTTGCTCAGTTTATATCATTTCCTTTGGATCCTGTTTTAAAATATTCAAAGCTATTTTCATTTATAAATATCTTTTTCTTATTTTCTTTATTCATATTTCCATTGCTAGAATTTTCTGTTCAAAATTTATAAAATAGGATATTTATGCACCTGGAATTTATTTACCATTGGGAGACTTGGTCTCAAAACCAATAATCAATCCCATAAAAAACCAATAATCAATCCCATAAAAGTGTGTTTTAAAAAATAATTTTGATGTTATAATACTGGACAAAAACTACAAATGGCTTTTATTTGCAATCTGTTTTAGGTGGTCTATGGGAAATTGATAAACATGAGGAAATCGAGGACAGACTTTTGACGCAACTTGAAGATAAAGTCATTTTAAAGTCACTGACTGAAGAAAAAGTCAAGGAATGTTATAAATTCACGAATGTATTTCCTACAAAATCAGAAATTTTTCCTTCGATTCACAATCT
The DNA here is from genome assembly GCF_029834395.1 of Sorex fumeus. Classification (NCBI taxonomy): domain Eukaryota; kingdom Metazoa; phylum Chordata; class Mammalia; order Eulipotyphla; family Soricidae; genus Sorex; species Sorex fumeus. Next base: position 20,450,379 of record NW_026606179.1, read on the forward strand.
TTATGAATATGACTTATTTGGAGAGTGTTTAAAACATAATTTTGACTATTCTAATAGTGAAGCAATCCTTTTAAGAAAGGAACATTATGAATATAGTGAATCTATAAAATCATTTGGCAATAGTTCGTCCCATTTTGTAGTAGCCCCCTTTAAATGTAACCATTGTGGGAAAGGATTCAGTCAAACATTAGACCTCATAAGACACTTAAAAATTCATAGTGGAGAGAAACCCTATGAATGTAAAAAATGTAGTAAAGCCTTTACCCACGAGGAAAAACTTAATATACATCATAAAATTCACATTAAGGAACAGTCTTATGGGTGCAATGAATGTGGGAAATTTTTCATTAAAATGTCAAATCTCATTAGACATCAACGAATCCACACCGGAGAGAAACCCTATGTTTGTAAGGAATGTGGAAAATCCTTCAGCCAGAAATCAAATCTCATTGATCATGAAAAAATTCATACTGGAGAAAAACCTTATGAATGTAATGAGTGTGAAAAGGCATTCAGTCAAAAGCAAAGCCTTATTGCACATCAGAAAGTTCATACTGGGGAGAAACCTTATGCATGTAATGAATGTGGTAAAGCATTTCCTCGAATTGCATCTCTTGCACTTCACATGAGAAGTCATACAGGAGAAAAACCTTATAAATGTGATAAGTGTGGAAAAGCCTTCTCCCAGTTTTCCATGCTTATTATACATGTGAGAATTCATACAGGTGAGAAACCTTATGAATGTAATGAATGTGGAAAATCCTTCTCTCAAAGCTCAGCCCTTACTGTACATATGAGAAGTCATACTGGTGAGAAACCCTATGAATGTAAAGAATGTAGAAAAGCCTTCAGTCATAAGAAAAACTTCATTACACACCAGAAGATTCATACCAGAGAAAAACCTTATGAATGTAATGAATGTGGGAAAGCTTTCATTCAGATGTCAAATCTTGTTAGACACCAGAGAATTCATACTGGAGAAAAACCCTATATATGTAAGGAATGTGGTAAAGCCTTTAGCCAGAAATCAAATCTCATTGCTCATGAAAAAATTCATTCTGGTGAGAAGCCCTATGAATGTAATGAATGTGGCAAAGCCTTTAGCCAAAAGCAAAACTTTATTACACATCAAAAAGTTCACACTGGAGAGAAACCTTATGATTGTAATAAATGTGGTAAAGCCTTCTCTCAGATTGCATCCCTCACTCTTCATCTGAGAAGTCACACGGGGGAGAAGCCTTATGAATGTGATAAATGTGGAAAAGCTTTCTCTCAGTGCTCACTGCTTAATTTACACATGAGAAGTCATACAGGTGAGAAGCCGTATGTGTGTAATGAATGTGGGAAGGCTTTCTCTCAAAGAACTTCCCTTATCGTGCACATGAGAGGTCATACAGGTGAGAAACCCTATGAATGTAATAAGTGTGGTAAAGCCTTCTCCCAAAGTTCATCCCTCACTATACATATACGAGGTCATACAGGTGAGAAACCCTTTGACTGTAGTAAATGTGGAAAAGCCTTCTCTCAAATCTCATCTCTTACACTCCATATGAGAAAACATACAGGTGAGAAGCCTTACCATTGTAATGAGTGTGGTAAGGCTTTTAGCCAAAAGTCACACCTTGTTAGGCATCAGAGAATCCACACTCATTAGAAGTTCTGTGGATATTATGAAAATGGAAAAGTATTTAAAAGAAATTATCCCTTGTTAATTTCATAAACAGCTCTAGAGAAGAATACAATAAATGTAGCCTTTTGAAGAAGTCTCATTTAAAAATCCTCTGAATTCATCTTAAGGTAACATGTATAATGAAAAACCTGATGATCTAAAACCTTAGGCAGACCTACATATGTAATATTTATCCAGCAGTCATTTAAAAAGTGAAATAAGATCTGCTGCAAAAATACCAATGTGACACGAGTTTATAACCAATAAATTAAGCAAGAAAAAGATAGAAAAACACTACCAAAATAACTGAACATTCTGAGGAAAATTTAATTTGAAAGACCTAGCGAGAAAATAGAAATTTACTCCAAGATCTCTAAGTACTTCCAACTGTTTTTCACTAGTTAAAAGGATGATAAGAAATTTAAAAAACCAACTCAAAATATCGGAAAGAAATATAAAATACCACAAAGACAGTCCCCCAGGTGGTATATACTTTACAAATTAGTGTCATTTGAATGATATTGTCTTGGTGACTAAGTAAGTCACTGGCTACAGATACAGAAATCCAGGGATATTATAGGGATTCTTTGTATGTTGTGATATTGAAATCATCAGAGAAAGGCTGGCCTTTTCAGTACATGGTAGGTATATATGAACAAGAGATCTTTGTACCATATATAAAAATTAAATCTAAATAGATTGGATACCAAAATATAAAAAATTCTAAAATTATGATGAAATATTTTATCAGAGAACAAAATTTCTTTAAAACAAGGTTTTAAATTAATGGTACACAGGGGCAAGGAGATGGACCTGGAGTGTATGTTTTGCCTGCTAGAAGCCTGGATTCAGTCCTGTACCACTTGGTTTCCCAGCGCTGTCTTTTGGGATCCAAAGACCAAAACAAATATGATACAATCAATTCTATTTTGATGTTTTAGCCTCAGAGGCACCATTGTGTGTACAAAGATTTATCTTACTGTGTTTACTACATCTTGGTTTGTATTACTTTAAATCAAACAAATTTCTATCTATGAATGATGTAATGAAAATGTGATTATTTCTGTGATAGAATCAGTGTTAAAAACAATACTGTTTGATCATGTATGACTTTGGTTGCCTTCTAGGATCTAAAAAAGTTTGGAGGGAGTTGTTATATTTATCTGTAATATTTCCTTAATAAAAGAAAGCATATATGACTGGTTACAAATCTAAATATCAAAGTTATGTTTTTGTTTTTTAAAAATGTCTTGGAGCTGAAAAATAGCACAGAAGGTAGGGCACTTGCCTTACATGCTGCCAACCCAGGTTTAATTTCTGGCATCCTGTATTCTTCCCCGAGCCTGCTAAGATGATCCCTGCGCCCAAAGCCAGGAGTAAGTCCTAAGCAGTGCTGACTGTGACCCAAAAACAGTAACAAAATACGTTGCCTTTATTTTCCTGTTTCTCTAAAATAAGTACTAATTAGATGGAGGAAACGTGGGCCCATAGAAACAGATTTTACATATATTATTTTTATTCAGAGAATATTTACAAAACTTTTAATAATAAACTAGTTAAGATAATATTTTACCTTCCATTCATGGTATTCATTAGAAGCAGTTGAGTTAAATTTGGCAATTTGAATCTCAAACCTAACTTTTTTCTACTTCGGAATAGTGAAATATAGATAGTAAGAAGGGGTTAAGAACACTTGTCTTGCACACATCTGATCCCACTTTAATCTCTGGCAGCAAATATGGTCAAAGCATGGAGTAAGCCCTGAGTAATAATGGGTATGGTCCAAAATAAAAATAGTGAAAAAAAACCTACTCAGTGGTTGAGATAATTTACTCCATTTGTGAAAAAAATTCACCTAAATGTGAGTTGATTGCAAATTGAGGGGAAATTGCAACTTTATACTATACATTAATGCAAGTGATAGTTTTATAGTATTGTATATATAAGTAAGTAAAGGCCCTCCCGTTGATCATCGATTTGCTCGAGTGGGCCCAGTAACGTCTCCATTGGAGACTTTGTTGTTACTGTGTTTGGCATATCGAATATGTCACGGGGAGCTTCCCAGGCTCTGCCTTGCAGGCGAGATACTCTCGGTAGCTTGCCGGGCTCTCCGAGAGGGGCGGAGGAATCGAACTCGGGTCGGCCATGTTGGCTGCGTGCAAGGCAAACGCCCTACCGCTGTGCTATTGCTCCAGCCCATATATATATATACTGTAAAATCAAGTATAGATTTCTCCATCAGAGCAGATGTATCTTAAAAAACATTTGAATTACCTCTAAAGCAGGTGACCCCACTTAGGTTGCAAGATTATGTCAGCTATGGATGTAAAAATAAGATTTTCTATATTACTGTGTTTCAACAAATTTTTAAAACCATTAGTTTTTTTTAAGTATTCTAATTTCAGAAGTGTTAGAAATGTAATGATAAGTCAGTCTTACAGCCTTAAAATTGGTAAGTGGTTGGAAAACAATATAATCTTACTCAAATTGTGAAAGTCTATTTCCCCCAATCTTGAAACATAAAGGTATTTTATCAGGGAACTTCCAAAGGTCCTGCTCCATCACTGGCCTATTTCTACTGACTAATGCCTACACCTTGTAGTCTGATAAATTCTCCATATGATAGCATATATGAGACGCTTTCTAATGCCCTCCAGGGCATGTATTTCTGCACCTTGGGGACTGTAGAGCAATAAATTCCCTTGCTGATTGGAATAATCAGAATAAAGATATAAAGAGAGTGGCGAGGGCAAGCTTGATGAACAGAGCCAGGAGGAAGCTTGAGCACTGCCAGGTATGGCTAGTCCTCTCAAAAGAACAAAATCAAGATAGTGTTTTTAGAAAGTGACAACTCATTTAGGCTATAGCTGTAAGCCTCTTCTAGTGTAGGGATACAGAGCTGTTTATAAACAGGGAGAGGGGTAGCATGACAGTCTTGTATTTTTCAGGATTCAAAACTCATTCTTTAAAATTTTTTTTTTAATTTTAATTAAGTGGTTTCGGGGCGGAGGAGCGATAGTACAGCGGTAGAGCATTTGCCTTGCACGCAGCCAACATGGCCGACCCGAGTTCGATTCCTCCGCCCCTCTCGGAGAGTCCGGCAAGTTACTGAGAGTATCTCGCCCGCACGGCAGAGCCTGGCAAGCTCCCCGTGAGGTATTCGATATGCCAAACACAGTAACAACAAAGTCTCCCGTGGAGACGTTACTGGGCCCGCTCGAGCAATTAAGTGGTTTCAGTCATACAATGTTTTACATGGATTCCTTCATTAGTGTCCACTTCCCTCTACCAGTGCCTCCCCCATCAACCTTATTTGCCTGCCAAACACCAGTCTGCTTCTACCAGACTCTTTTTCTTAGTTGGGTTACACCAGGCAATGCTCAGGGGTTACTCCTGACACTGTACTAGGGAATTCCTCCCGGTGGATCTCCAGGGACATTATGGGATTCGGTGTATCAAGTACAAGTCAGCTGTGTGCAAGGCAAGTGCCCCAACCCTCTACTATTGCTCCAATCTTGAGATATATATAAATGTATATATATAATCATATAGAAGATTTATATATATATAAGCTTTTGCACTGTGATTTATATTATTTATTTATATTTATATTACGATTGCTGATAGTTTCATACACACTTAACCCCTTTCTGTACAACCTCCTCCTCAGGGTATAATGCTTCCCTTCACTGTAAATGTTGCCCCTTTCCTGTCCTAGTCCCCAGCCCCCTCCAGTGGCATATTTGGCATATTTTCTACTGAATACCAGTCTTCATGTTGTCAAAACTCACATTATTACTTCCTTTTCTGCCTCCTGCTACAAATGGAATCCTCAGCCAATAACCAAAAAGCTGGGATTGAATGACATCAAAGAGCATTGTCATTTCTAGCCAAAAGGCTGCATTTCCCCCACAAACTTGCCACACAAAAAAAGTTTTAGAGGAGTTCACAACTCCCCTGCACCCCATGCCCCTTTCTTCTTGCAATAACAGTGTGTATTTGTTGTGATTTCTTGCTGAGGTCTTTTACCAGTATCTCCTGCCTCTCTACTCAGGTTCATTTGTGATGCTGGGTTCAATCGCAGGCCGGTTGCATGCAAGGAGAGCGCCCAATCCTCCGACCTCTCTTGCTTTTGTCTTCACTCCAGTTATGCTTGCGCACATGCTTTCCAGGGCCACACTCTTGAAGCACAAGTTGGATGTGCTTAGCGAGAGAGTTGTGCCCACACATGTGCAGACCCCTGGTTGCACTTCCTGATAGCAGCGCTTGAACATCTTTTTAACTGCTGTGGGGTGGGGGGGTCACACCCCTTTTTGTGTGTGATGCTTATACACAGCTTACTGTTATTGCAGCAAAAAATCGCTTTTAGACAATGCAATAAGGGAAAAGAATGCAGGAAGTAACTCCACGAAAGACAGATTTTCCGACACATCAATTTCAGCAACGATTTGATATAAAGAAAAAACTCAAAGCTACAAAGACCACGGCTTCCCACCAGCACAGTCTGGGTACGTTATCATTAACAGTAACACACTACACGAGTCACCCGCGTGCGTGGGCTGCACGTTATCATTAACAGTAACACTACACGAGGTCACCCGCGTGCGTGGGCTGCACAAACACTATTAATGGCCTTGCGTGAGAACCTCAAAGCAGCACAAGCAACGGTGATGAGCACGCTCAACGAACTGGCACAACGGTGATCGCCAGATATTCACGCACTCCTATGCAGCCCAGTTGGCGGACCCCACAGGCTCACCCCTGCAACACCTAGCTCCGGAACGAGAAGGCGTGGCGGAAGTTGGGATGGACTCAGTCCATAACCGAAACCTACCTACAGGCCAGCTGGACTGTGCCCTGGTGGTGCCCGAAGCACTGCAGGCCACCGCATGGGGACTGCAGAAGGAGGTGTAGGGCAGGGAGTTCCGGAGTCAGAAATGAAAAGAACAGGGGCCTGAGCCCTTTTACAGTGGTAGCGCGTTTACCTTGCTCCCGGCTGATCCGTGTTTGGTCTCCCGCATCCCATATAGTCCCCTGTGCCCGCCCAGAGTGATTCCTGAGCACAGAACCAGGATTAAGCCCTGAGCATCACCGGGTGTGACAACCTCACATATACATCTCCCCCACCCCCACACACAAAGTGAAAGGAACAAGTTCCGAAGAGTTGGGGAAAGGGCTTCTACCAAGTTCCTCCCCATACGGCACAAGATGAAGGTGTCCACAGGTGGTTTGTCCAAGGAGGTGGCAGTTAATGGTAATGTTGCCATCTCTTTACATTATAACCAGGCTCAGAGGCTAAAGATGAATTTCAGGAGGCTCTGTTTTCCTGGGGACTTGGTTTTCCTAGTATTAGACGCTCAAAGCAGGAGAATCTGGGAAGCATGCCTGTCTCCCAGCAACTGACAGAACCATTAAGGAAATAGCAGGATGTCAGGACAACCCATAATGCAGGTATTCCCTGGTGCTGGTATCCTGGGAAGGAGGAATATTGGCGAAGACATCACCAGGTGCCACCCAAGGCAAGGCAATGGCTACCTATGGACAACACCCACTATTGGGATCATTTTTTCTGCAAGAATTGGGGGTACCCAATGGATATCTAAGGAATAAACTGAATATCTGGATCGGTGGAAATAATTTTGCCTTGAAAGGATAACAAAAAGTACCAAGAAAAAATCCAAGTTATTGTGCTTAGTCAACTTTATGACATAAATACAAAACCAAAATATTTGCATGGCACAATGGAATTGGATAGGCTAGAGGGAAGATTAACCTGATTCAAGCAATGAAGATGACAAAAAAGTGACCTAAATATATATATATATTTCTCTCTCATCTAAGAATCCAGCAGTAATCAACCCAGGAATGGTGAGCTAGCTCTGCCTTACTAACAAGTAGTTTAATAAAGCAAATTTTTCATAAGGAAACATCACAATACCATGGGTTTTAAAATCTTGTATGTCATTTTGGATATTACAACTTTGAATATAAAATTTTATATGTCATTGTGAGGACAAACATCAGATTACAAAATAAAACACCTATGCTTAAAGGCAGCGACTGTGAAAGTTAACTGTAAAAAACAGAATTAGGGTTGAGAACTGCAAGGTATGGACATGTGTTTTTTTTTTCTTTTGGGGTCACACCCAGCAATGCTCAGGGATTACTCCTGACTTTGCACTCAGGAATGACTCCTGGTGGTGCTCAGGGGACCATTTGGGATGCTGGGAATCAAACCCGGGTTGGCCATGTGCAAGAAAAACGCCCTATCCGCTGTGCTATTACTCCAGCCCCTGGGCATGTGGTTTTAATGTGAGCGCTCCAGGTTCCATCTCTGGCATTGCAGGGCCACCTGGGAGCCACTGGGATCAATCCTCAAGCACTGAGCCAGGAGTGTTCCCTGACCACCACTATGGTCCCCAAAGAGCAAACAGAACTTGTGGCTTGGGATTATTACCTTGAAAAATGAAATCAGTTAAAGAGCTAGTACAGTGGGCAGGGCACTTGCCTTGCCCGTGGCCTGAGCCATCAGGAATGATTTCTGACTTCAGAGTCAGGGGTAAGCCCTGAGCACCACTGGGTGTGGATAAAAACCCAATAAACCAAAAAAATGGGGGAGGAAGAAGAAATCAGGTGCCAAACTAGATCAAGAATCAGTTAATTGCAGCCGGAGTGATAGTACAGAGGATAGGGAGTTTGCCTTGCATGCAGCCAACCCAGATTCAATCTCCGGCATCCCATATATTTTCCCAGGCACTTCCGGGAGTAACTCCTGAGTGCAGAGCCAGGAGGAACCCCTGAGCATTGCCGGGTGTGACCCCCCAAAAAATAATAATAGTTAATTGGGAACTACTTTAAAATACTACAATAGGAACTGAGGAGATAATATAGTGGGTAGGGCATTCACCTTACAAATGATTGGCGTAGATTCATTCTCTGTCACCCAATATGGTCTCCAAGCCCAACCAAAAGTTATTTCTGAGAATAGATTCATAAGTTAAGTTCTGAGCACCACCAGGTGTGGCCCCAGAACTAAAAGGAAATATTGTAATGTGTGTTAGAATGTTGTAAAAAGAGCAGATCTTTGGGCCAGAGTTATAGTAATGAGGTAATGTGCTTCCCTTATAGATAGACAAGCCAGGTTTGATCCTTGACACCCCATGTGGCCCCCTGAGCCCTCCAGGAGTGATTCCTGAGTGCAGAGCTAGAAGTAAGCCATTAGCAAGCCCACCCCTCAAAAAGCAGATCTTAAAAGGAAGCTCTTGTCATAAGAAAAAAAATAGTAACTGTATAAAAAAGGAAGTTAATAAATGGTGGGCATTTTACAGTCTATACATATACTGGAACTTTGTGTTATATATCTGAAACTACTATTGTACATCAATCAAACATTGGTAAGAAGTAATTTATGAATTGACTTAGGCTCATTAATATGAGTAATTTTTCATTTAGATCTAGTAAGTCTAACCTTGAGAAATTTAACAAAAGTGACCACTGAGTACTCTCAGATCTCCAGAAAATAAATGATATGATTACAGTTTATAATAAAAATTAAAAATTCGCAGAATTTTTAATCGTAGTATTTTTTGAAGATTTTAGGTTTTCCTTAGTCTGGTTATGCATTAAGGGAATCTGTCTTAATATTTAAGAAAAATAATTGTTAGGGGGCTGGAAAGATAGTACAGTGGGCAGGGTGCTTGCCTTGCATGAGGGTGACCCATGTTCGATCCCTGGTATCATATACAGATGCAGGAGTCTTCCAGGAGTAATTCCTAAATACAGAGTTGGGAGTTACCCCAGAGCATCACCAGGTATGGCTCAGAAACAAAAATTGTTAGAATATTATGAATAAATTGTGGAAGTAGCACTGTTTAACTCCATGCACGTGTCCTTCACTCTACCCTTTTGATAGAATTTTATAGATATGCAATAAACCATGCCCAAAATATTACTAACCTATGAATTTTCAAGGTGGTCATGTCTCAATATCATCAGTTTACTTCCTTACGTTTATTCAGATAAAAGAAAAAATATACTCAGGTAAGAGACAGTACAGTGGGTGACAAGCTTCCCTTGCACGTGGTTGACTCAGATTAGATTCCTGATCACTGAGCAGTGACCAGTAGTAACCATGGAGCACAGCCAGGTGTGACACTCCCCTAAAAATACTATCTCACATGCTCATATTCTTCATTTTTCAATAGCAATGATTTTCTAAAAATTTAAGCCTCAACTGCTTACTTTTACTATTAGTTTTAAATGGCTCATTCCTGCACTCATTTGTGGAATATAAAATAGCTTGGTATGAATATAAAATAGCATAGTATGAGACTAACACCCAAGAATAGTAGAGACAAGGGCCAGGAGGATTGGTCCAGAGTTGAAAGCCTGCCTCAAGTGCTGTGGGGAAAGGCAGTTGGGGTACAAAAGGGACCACTAAGTCAATGATGGTTGGAGGGATCACTCAGGATGGGAGATGTGTGCTGAAAGTAGACAAAGGACCAACATGATGGCCTCTTAGTATTTGTATTGCAAACCTTAATGCCCAAAAGTAGAGAGAGAAAGGACAGTGCCTGCCATAGAGGGAGTGGAGTGGGGAAGGGGTGGCAGGAGGGATACTGGGGACATTGGTGGTGAGAAATGTACACTGATGAAAGGATGGGTGTTCAATCATTGTATGACTGAAAATCGTGAAAGCTTTGTAACTATCTCACAGTGGTTCAATAAAAAATGAAACTTTAAAAATAAATGAATAAGATGGCTCATTCACATCTACAGCAATAGCACAGTAGGAAAGGCATTTGCCTTACATGAGGCTGACCTAGGTTTAATTCTCATCAGCCCATTTGATCCTCCAAAACCTCCAAGGGTGATCCCTGAGCAGAGAGCCAGGAGTAGACCTTGAGCATAGCTGGGTATAACTCAAAAACCAAGAGAAGAACAGAAAATGGCTCGTCTATCTACCTATTTCCACAGAGATAAATTAGAATTAAAGCATCACTGAAGGCTTTCCCACACTTACTCCATTTGAAAGGTTTTTCTCCAGTATGAATTCTGTGATGTCGATTAAGTTGTGAGTCACAATCAAAAATCACAAATCATCCTGTTAATCGATTGCCTCGAGCAGGCCCCAGTAACGTCTCCTTCATCCTAGCCCTGAGATTATATTCAAGGCTCTTTAGGACAATGAGACCCATCATTGTTACTGGTATTTGGCATATTGGGTACGACACAGGGAGTTTGCCAGACTCTGCCATGGGGGCAGGCTACATTCGGTAGCCTGCCAGTTTGTCCAAAGTAGGAATGAGATAATAAGAGGTCATAATAGGATGCCGCGTGGCCGCGAAAGTTGTGAGTCAGTCCGAAAAAATTATTGGCATGAAACAAAGTTACCCATAAGCTTAAGCCAAATTTACAATTCACCCACAAAAACTTCATAACTTACTTTATTATATTCAATCACAAACTATGCTTATCTTGCTGTTTTGTTGGACCACAGCCAGAAGTACTCAGGACTTACTCCTGGCTCTGTGCTCAGGGATCTCTCCTGGCAGACTCGGGAAACATATGGGATATGAGGGATTGAATTCGGTTGGTTCCCTACCCACTGCACTCCCTCTCCAACCTCAAATCACACACTATATTTAACCCATTATGAACACACAAAAAAATCTTATCAACCTCTAAACCAATGTATTCATTGTTCTTAGTTTACATTCTTTTTCATGAGCCTATAATAATTGCTACCATAATTTTTATTAGTTGTACTAGATGAGAAGCAAATTAAACAAATCAAATGTAACAATTATTTCAGCTTTAGTAAAGTTGTGAATTCAACTTTCATATATTTATTATGAAGTTTCTCTAGGATAAATATTGATGATATAGAAAAGTTAATAAGTTTATGCAAAGAATTTTTTATAAAACAAACACTTGATTATATAGTCCTATATTCAGGACTAAAATTCCAAGTGGCTAAAAACCAATCCAAATTAATACAAAAATTTACTGGATCCCAAAAATGAAAAAAGCATGAGGGACCAATTCAGACTTCAGATTTGATTGGATTCCTATCAAATCATGCCATCAAATTTATTTCTCATTTCCTTATTTTTCTCTGAATTTAGTGTGTCAAATTTATTTTGAAGAGGCTTTTTTAAATGGCAAAACACCTTACATAGAAAGCTGCAATTTAAAAAAATCACTATTGCCTTTAAAAAAAACATCTCATTTAGTCTAAATGTTAGACAGGGACATCTGCAAATTCCTTACTAATCACTAGGTTGAGGGAAATAATTACAGTGTGACACACACCTGTGACTTCATCAAAACTATGTACTTTTAAGGGTGAGGTAATTCTCAAATGGGGACAGAAATGAAAGGCTGTTATTCATGCTATCTCAAGTAACAGACTCTTTCACATATATTACATAGAAAACTACCCAAAAAATTTGTGGTATTTATTTAATAAGAACTGAATGGGGCCAGAGCAATAGTATAGCGGGTAGGGTGTTTGCCTTGCATGTGGCTGACCTGGGTTCAATTCCCGGCATCCCATATGGTCCCTCAAGCACTGCCAGGAATAATTCCTGAGTGAAGAGCCAGGAGTAATCCCTGAGCACCACTGGGTGTGACCCAAAAGGAAAAAAAAAGAACTGAGAGGTAAGTACATGTTTTCTTTCTTAACCAGAGAGTTTATTATGAATTTTCTGATGTCGTCTAAGGGCTTTGGCACAGCTAGAATTATTACCACATTCAGTACAGTTCAAGGGTTTTTCTCCTGCATGTACTCTCTGGTGTAGCCTAAGGGACAACACCTGATGGAAAGCCTTCCCACAGTCATTACACATATAAGGTTTCTCTCCAGTATGAACTCTTTGATGCTGATTAAGATATGAGTCACAACTGAAGGCCTTGCCACATTTGTTACATTCATAGGGTTTCTCTCCTGCATGACTTCTCCTATGATGAATTAGAATTAAAGCATCGCTAAAGGCTTTCCCACACTTACTGCACTCAAAAGGTTTTTCTCCAGTATGAATTCTGTGATGTCGATTAAGTTGTGAGTCAGTCCGAAAAAATTTTCCGCATTTGCAGCACTCATAGGGTTTTTCTCCGGTATGAATTCGTTGATGTTGATTAAGGTGAGAGCGATAGCTAAAGGTCTTCCCACATTCGTTACACTGAAAGGGTTTCTCTCCTGTATGAATTCTTTGATGCAAAGTAAGGGCTATGCGTCTACTGAAGGCTTTCCCACACTGATTACATTCATAAGGTTTCTCTCCAGTGTGGATTCTCTGGTGCTGATTAAGATGTGCGCTTTGTCGGAAGGCTTTGTTACATTCCTTACATTCATAAGGTTTCTCCCCGGTGTGGATTCTCTGATGTTCAACAAGGAAGGCATAACGACTAAAGGCCTTCCCACATTCGTTGCATGCAAAGGGTTTCTCTCCGGTATGGATTCTCTGATGTTGAGCAAGGTGTGCACTCTGTTTGAAGGCTTTGTGACATTCCTTACATTCATATGGTTTCTCTCCGATATGAGTTTTCTGATGCTCACTGAGAAAGAAGTTATGGATAAAGGCCTTTCCACAGTCATTACATTCATATGGTTTCTCTCCACCATGAATTCTCTGAGGTTGAGTAAAGAAAGAGTAACATCTAAAGGCATTATCACATTCATCATATCTAAGGGATAATTTTCCGAAGTGAGTGGCTTGATGTTGGGTAAGAAATGAGTGAAAACTGAAGAGATTTGAAAAATCATTATTTTCAGGTTTCTCCCCATGAGGGATTGCTGTATGTCTATGAATGTATGTATTCTGGTTAAATTCTTCACATTCATTACTTATCAAGTGATCCTTTTCAGCACGTAGTCTATTATGCGCAATTAGGACTGAATTTGGGGGAACAATTTTATCATGAATATCAAATGTATACACTTGCTTTATTATGGGATGTCTCTGTTGTGTTAAAATTACTGACTTAAAGAGGATGCTTCTCTCATAATTATTATATTCATCGTCTCTTCTCACAGCAGAGAGTTCCTTAAGAGGCATCACTTGCCTAAAATGACTCTCTTGATTTCCCTGATGCACCTTGAATTCACCCTCATATTTCCAGGGTTTTCTGAAAGTGCAGCATTCAGGGCCATAATGTGTAAGTGTTTTCATTACCATTGCCTGGGATATTTCCTCTTCATCAATATACCACTTTTGAACTATTTCCTTAGTTTCACTCCAAGGCTCCCAATCTAAAATATACAAAGAAAGTACATGTCTCCTTTTGTCCTTTATGAGGAGGGGAAAAAAACTGTCACAGAAGAACTCAATTAGGGGAAGGCAGAGAGAAAGTTTTCACATCTCAAGACAGTAAATGTGAGTAAAATATAAAGAAAGCATAAATGAAGAAAAATGATGGAAAGAGGTGTAAGGTAAATAAGATGTATAGATTGGAAAAGCCAAAAAATTAAGGGAATGGGGACAGTAATTAGATAATAATCAGTTTTCTTGATTACAGCCTTAAAAGTTTCCAGCTCAAGCTGCTCAGTTATGTATGCCAAAGACTCCATGAGGACAAGGGGTAGTCTTTATTTCTTTTTCTTCCTACTTGGTGAATCCAGTGCACATGGCAGCATTTTTAAGTAAATAAACAAATAAATGCTAACCAATTAATCAATAACCTATAAAATTTTGTCAAGAAATACAAAAATTATTGAGTTTTATTTTTCCTTTACCTAGAAGAAATCAGGAAGTCAGCTTTTCTCATTATTCAGAGAAAAGTATTATTTATAGATACCAGAGCCACAGAGCAGTGGATATGGTGCTTGCCTCACATGCAGCCAACCAACCTGGGTCCCTGGCACTCCATATGGTACCCAAAGCCCTCCAGGAGTGATCCCTGAGCAGCGGAGAGCAAGGAGTAGGCCCTGAAAATAGCTTAGTGTGGCCCAAAACCCCCAAAAATAAATATTATTTACAGAATAGCTACTAAATACTTTCAGGAGTGTATACTGGTTGCTGCAAGATAAAAAAAAAACTATTTTCCTTTTTTGTTTGTTTCTATGTCACACTGGGTGATGCTCAGGGGTTGCTCCTTGACCATGCTTAAGGGACCATCTGAGATGCAAGGGAACAAACCCAGGTAGGCTGTGTGCAAAGCAAGTGTCTTACCCAGTGTACTATCTCTCCAGCATCCACAACACTAATTTTTAAAGATAATCTCAATAAAAATAAACCATTTTTTAATCACAAAGAGCTAAAATATTCCGCACAAAAAGGTTAGTAGAAAATACATCTGAGATATAGGTCCTACTCCCTTTTTTAAACTCAAAAGAGAGAGATGATTTGTACATTTAAATATCAATATGCATGGCTAGTTTGTAGATTATCAGCATTATTAATATCAGAAAAACTAAGATCAAAACTCACAACCTTGGGACTGGAGTGATAGCACAGCGGGTAGGGCATTTGCCTTGCACATGGCCAATCCGGGTTCAATTCCCAGCATTCCATATGGTCCCCTGAGCACTGAGAGGAGTAACTCCTGAGTGCAGAGCCAGAAATTACCCCTGTGCAACACCAGGTGTGACCCAAAAAGAAAAAAAACTCACAAGCTAAGGAATAGTTCTGATAGAACATGACCTTGATTTAGGGGCCAGAACGAGAGTATAGGGAGTAGCCTTGCATGTGGCTGACCTGGGTTCGATTTCTAGCACCCCATATGATCTTCTGAGTCCACCAGAAGTGATCCCTGAACACCAGCAGGTTTGATCCAAAAACCAAAATGAAAAAAGGACATGTACTTGATTTTCACGATCAGGTTTCCAAAATGTGGTCACTTGGGGCTGGAGTGATAGCACAGTGGTAGGGTATTTGCCTTGCACGCAGCCAGCCTGGTCGAGCTAGGTTCGATTCCTCCATCCCTCTCAGAGAGCCTGGCAAGCTACCGAGAGTATTCAATTATGCCAAACACAGTAACAAAAAGTCTCACAATGGAGTTGTTACTGGGCCTGCTTGAGCAAATCGATGAACAACGGGAGGACAGTGACAGTGATGTAGGAATAACTTTGGTAATATCTGATTAAAAAAAAACTCTGGGGCCAGAGTGATTTATATAGCCAGTAAGGCACTTGCCTTGTATGTGGCTGGCCCAGGTTCAATCCCTGGCACCCCTATGGTCTCCTAAGCCCTGCCAGGAGTAAACTCTATTTGTTTTTGTGTTTGTGTGGGTAGGTAGTTTTCTTTCAAATAATTTTTTGTGGGGAGGGGCACACCCAGATGTGCTCAGGGCTTGCTCCTGGCTCTGTGTTCAGAGATCACTCCTGGCAAAGTCAGGGATACCATGAATTAAATCTGGGTCAGCCACTTGCAAGGCAAGCACCTTACCCACTGTACTATAGATCCAGCACCCAGGAGTGTCCTCTGAGCACCACTGGGTATGGCCCAAAAATACTGGAGTTAAAAAAAACAACTCTGAAGTCTGGAAATGTATGTACTTCTGACCATAGAGGGAAAAGACCTGGGAAGAACTGAAATTCTAGGTTTAGGGAGATAGCAAATACAATTTGATAAAAAACAGAAAGGCAAAACCTTTCCATAGGTAGGGTTTCTAAGGATGTGCATGCCGAAGAGATTCAGTTCAGCCAGGGCAGCCTCCAGTCAAGACACTCTGCTTATTATCATCTGGGCTTGGCATCCCTGGGGCCAGAGCAATAGTACAGCAGAGAGGGCATTTTCCTTGCATGCGGCCCACCCGGGTTCAATCCTGGGCATCCCATACGGTCCCCCAGCACCGCAGGAGTAATTTCTAAGTACAGAGCCAGGAGTAACCCCTGAGCACTGCTAGATATGACCAAAAAAAAAGTCAGTCATCCCTGCCCTGCACCCCCTTACTCACCAGCACAGAGCCCCCAGGACACCTCTCTTGCTGTGATCCATTGTTCTTTCCCTTGCTCCAGTAAGAAGATCATGCTGGGTTTAGCGAAGCAGAGTCCTGTTTATAATAGGAGAAAAAGAAGAGCAAAGAGACAAACATACAAGTAGACAGCTATTCCAGGATTCCCACACAAACTCTTGTTCTTGGGCAGGGAAGGATGTTAAAGGGGTTGGGGTTAGGGAAAGGGCTGTGGGTAGTGCCGGAGTGTGTGCTCCATATGTGGTGTCGGGACTGATCACACCAAAAAATAGGAGGGTGGGGATGAGAAAGTGTCAAAAATTATAATGATGCTTTTGCATGGAGAAAAACAGCAGCTGAAGTGCTAGAGCAGAGGCATTATTAGCTAGAAACTTAGAAATGTAAAATTTTTCAGACCCAGTATAGAACTACTGAGTCAGAAACCACTTTGGTTTTCAAATTTTAATGGCAATCAGAATGATTTGGAGCTTTCATTAAAATACAGACTATTCCCAGAATTTCTTATTCTCTAGGTCAAGAGTGGGACCTGAATATTTGCAAAAAAATTAATTCCCATGTTATTCTGCTCCAAATCATCCTTCTAAACAAAAAGAACTACTTTGTGGGGGAGGTGGAAAGATAGGGTGGTGGTTTAGGCCACACCTGGTGGTGCTCAGGTCTTACTCCTGGCTCTGTTCTCAGAAATCACTTCTTGTGGGGCTTAGAGGACCATATCGGATCCCGGGGATAGAACCTGGATAGCCTTGTGCAAGGCAAATGCCCACCCGCTGTACTATTGCTCCAGCACCAACAAGTACTCATTTCTAGCTCAAAAAATGTCCAAATCATTTCCTGAAACAAGAAGTAGAAATTCAGCCAAGTATTTAAGATAGATATAAGAGGAGGCAAAAACATCCCAGAGGAAAAGATTTTGGATCATGGGGGAAGAGATATCCTTACCAAGCCATACCAAATTCCTGTAGTTCTCCAACATGACATCTCTGTATAAATCTTTCTGAGATGAGTCCAGCCATTCCCACTCCTCTTCGGAAAAATCTATAGCCACATCCCTGAAGGTTACCAACCCCTGAGAGAAAAATAATTCTTGTCTGTCATGTGTTTCCATACAATTCAAACAACAACAACAACAACAACATCAAAAAATCAATTCTGCCAAAGCTCAAAGGGCTGAAAGTTGTGATGAAAATAATTGTGCCTAGGCTTGTCAAATTTTTCTAGAGAAAGAGAAATATTAGGCTTCTCTCTTGAAAATTTTATACTAATGTTAGCAAACTTATCTCTTAAAATTTTTACATATTTGTGAAAGGTAAGAGACAACTACACAGGAAAAAATTAATTCATGTAACATTAAAGTATATGAACTCTATGTTATAAAGTATCAAGAAATGTTTATAGAAAGAATTCCCATAGGGGCCAGAGCAAGTACGAGGTTTGCCTTGCATGTGGCTGACTTTGGTTCAATCCCTGATATCACATACAGTCTCCTAAGACCCACCAGGCATGATTCCTGAGCAACACCAGGTATGGTGCCAAAAAAAAAAAAAGCCTCTATGTTTCCAAAATTGGAATATAAAGTGGGTCAGAGAAATAAGACTTAAACAAAAGGATATGGTTTGAAATGTAAATTCTATACATGCAAGAAGAAATTTCAAAAAATGGGCTGAAGCAATAGCACAGTGGTAGGGCATTTGCCTTGCACGCAGCCAGCCCAGCCAAGCTGGGATCAATTCCTCTGCCCCTCTCAGAGAGCCCAGCAAGCTACCGAGAGTATCTCGCCCACACGGCAAAGCCTGGCAAGGTACCCATGACGTATTCAATATGCCAAACACAGTAACAACAAGTCTCATGATGAAAACGTTACTGGGCCCGCTTGAGCAAATCGATGAAGAACGGGAGGACAGTGACAGTGACAGCCCTGAAATAAAATTAAGCGAAGAGCTTTAGACAAAAATTTTCATTGGGAGAGGACTGGATAGCTAGTACAATGAGTAGGACGCTTGCCTTGCATACAGTTGACCTGATCTCAATCTCCAGCATCCCATATGGTCTCCTGGGCATTGCCAGGAGTAATTCCTGAGCATTACTGGTTGTGGACCCAAACAGAAATAGCACTGTAGCACTGTCTCCCATTGTTCATTGATATGTTCGAGCGGGCACCAGTAATGTCTCCATTGTGAGACTTCTTGTTACTGTTTTTGGCATATCAAATACATTACAGGGAGCTTGCCAAGCTTTGCCATGCAGGCGGAATACACTCGGTAGCTTGCCAGGCTCTCCGAGAGGGACTGAGGAATCAAACCCAGGTCAGCCGCATGCAAGGCAAACGCCCTACCTGCTATGCTATCGCTCTGGTTCCAAAACAGAAATAAACAACATAAAAAATTTTTTTCATTGGAAGAAGATGTAAAAAAAAATAATCCAGGTATAAACTTACATGCTCATAAGTAAACATTTAAACTAGACCACTGAACTACATAAGCTGTATGAGGAGAAGCAGAGCCTGGCAAGCTCCCCATGTCGTATTCAACATGCCAAAAACAGTAACAAGTCTCACAATGGAGATGTTACTAGTACCCGCTCGAGCAAATTGATGAACAACGGGAGGACAGTGACAGTGACAGATATAATTGTATTTATAGATACAATATACTTTTTTCCCTTTATTTTATTTTATTTTTTTTTACAGTTGTAGATTTACAAATTTTTTGTGCTTTGGTTTCAATTATACAATGATCAGATACCCATCCCTCCACCAGTGCCCATTTTCCACCACCATGGATAATATCCCTCCCACCCCCATCCCCCCATCCCCCCTGTCTCTGTGGCAGGGCAATCCCCTGTGTTCTCTCTCTCCTTTTGGGTGTTGTGGTCTGCAAAAGAGGCATTGAGTGGCAAACATGTTCAGTCCATAGTCTACTTTCGACATGCATCTCCCCTCCTGGGAGGATCCTCCAAACATCCTTTATTTGGTGCTCCCTTCTCTATCTGAACTGCCCTTTCCTCTAGGATACCCAGCTGGCCTCTAAGTTATGGAGTAATCCTCCTGGTGCTGATCTCAGCTATTCTGGGGTATTAATCTCATACTTTGTTACTTTATATCCCCCAGAGGAATGCAATCTTTCTATGTCTATCCCTCTCTTTCTGACTCATTTCGCTTAGCATGATACTTTCCATATTGTACCACTTGTATGTAAATTTCATGACTTCATCTTTTCTAACAGCTACATAGTACTCCATTGTGTAGATGTACCAAAGTTTCTTTAACCAGTCATCTGTTCGTGGGCATTCAGGTTTCTTCTAGTTTCTGGCTATTGAGATACAATATACTTTAAGAGTTCAGCACTCAAGGAACCAGGAGCTTACTGTCTGATTCTCAGCTTGCTAGTGCTAGTCTGACAGTTCAGTGTTTAAGTTGGGCAGTGCTGGTGACCATCAGGGTTACACCCTCCAATGTACAAGGGGTCAGACAGTGGCAGAGATCAAAACTGGGGTCCCAGAAGTCACAGCTGACAGGTTCTTGCCTTGCGTGTAGCAACCTGGGTTCAATTCCTGGTATCCCATCTGGTCCCCCAGAGCCCTAACAAGAGTGATTCCTGAGCCAGGAGTAAGCCCAGAGTGTCACTGGGTATGACCCCAAAAACAAAATTGGGGCCTCACATATGATAGGCTCAAATGTGAAAAAAAAAGAAAACAGTAAAAGAAAGAAGTAAGTTTGGGGTCATATGGCGAAGATCTTTAAAAAGTATAAGGAAAGAGGCCAGAGAGATAGTACAGCAGGCAGGGCGCTTGTCTTACACACGGCTGACCTGGGTACAGTCCCCAGCTCCAAGCAGCACCAAAAGTGATTCCTCATCACAGAACCAGGAGTAATCCCTGAGCACAGCTGAGTGTGGGCCAACACCACTGCCCCCGACCCCAAAGAAATAAAACATGAGTCATATACAAGGGTTCAATTTTAAAATTTATATAAAACCTCACATAAAAAGGTTAAATTTTTCAGTGCTACATTAAAAATGGTGAGGTCATGGCTTAGAGTGATAGCGCCTGCCACACCTGGTTGAGGACCTAGATTCTATATCCAGTGCACAGGCTGTGTAGCCTAAAAACAAAAAAACATACATCTCTATTTGCAAGAGTCATACAGTCACTATGGCTACACCAGTGGCCACTGTAATTTTTTGCGGGGGTGGTGGTGGTGGTGGTGGTGGTGGTGGTGGTGGTGGTCATGGTATGGAATACACCTGGCTGTGCTCAGGGCTTACTCCTGGCTCTGCACTCAATGATCACTCCTGGCAGGGCACGGGGTGTCAGAAATCAACCCTGGTTTTCCCTCCCTCCCTCACCCCAGTTGTGCTCAATACAAGTCTCAGCAGTATTAGGGGAACCATGCAATTCTGGGGATTAAACCTAGGGCTACCATATGAAAGCATCCTCCAGTCCATGAAGCCAACTCCCTACCCCTTTGTAGTTAGTCTTGACCCAGATGCTCACTAGCTCCCATGCCACCACCACAGTTTAGGCAACTGTCAGCTTCTACCTTAATTACTACAGTAGTCTCTGGACTGGCCTCCCTGCTTCCACCCTTACTTCCCAGTCATCTACTTTCTTTTTAAAACATAAATCAACATTTTACCAAAGCATTAAAGTATCCTGATGTTGCTCCTCTATACTTAAAACAAATAAAAATTCTAATAATAATTATCTAATAAAGTATCCACATAGTGGGCGAGAGAGACAGTACAGCAGGTCAGGCATGTGACTGACCTAGGTTCACATCTTGGCACTCCATGCTTCCTACTTCACTTGTTTTCTTTGCTAACATGTTGATACTGGCATGTATCATCAGTGACTCGTGTTTGAATGTGACTTGATTAACACAAATTGTAGCACTGGCATCAATGTGTTAAATGTTACTTTCTCAGAGTGGCCATCCTTGATCTCCCTACTTGACAAGGCATTTGACACACTATCTTTTTGTCATTGTCACTGCCAGGAATCAAACGCAGGACCCCACACATACAAGGCATGTGTTCGACATATGCATGCCCCTGATCCAATCACACTATCCTTATCTTATTTGCAAGTACCTGTAACACCACTAATCATGACATATCTAAATAAGAAAACTCTGTTCCATCACACATTTAAACACATTAAATTTTTAAAAATACTAAGTTTTATAGAAGGGTCAAACAAACAAATGGAGAATCAGTGAGAGTGATCTGTTAATGACTCTGGTGTCCTTAAGACCTGAAAAAGTGGTGGAATTTCTGGAAACAGTTAAAACTTCAACTCACTTTGGATACAGCTTCACAAAGTCCAACAGCCATTCTTTCTCCTTATTTCTTCAGCTCTTTCTTACAGAGAAGGAAGTCCTATGAAGAGAGAGCATTAAGGAGTGAAATGGTAGACTAGTTCCATGTTGTTGATCTGAGACTTTTTGAGCAATGTGGAGCAGTTATACTTGCTTCTAAAATTAAAGGGAGGGGGAATTCAAAATTTAATAACCCCTGAAGTTCTGGCTGACATGAAGACTATATGGCCTCTGTGGTGTGAGATGATATCTCATTGTTGTTTTGATTTGCATCTCCCTGATGATAGCCTCTTAGTATCTGTATTACAAATTATAATGCCCAAAAGTAGAGAGAGAGTGGGGGGGAAATTGTCTGCCATAAAGGCAGGGAAAGGGGTGGAATGGAGGGGGTATGAGAGACATTGGTGGCAGAAAATGTTCACTGGTGGAGGGGTGGGTGTTCGGTCATTATATGACTGAAACTCAAGTGTGAAAGCTGAAATTGTACCTCATGGAGAGTCAATTAAAAAAAAATAATTTTTTTAAAAAAAGAATATATGGCCTCAGGGCTGGAGATAATACAGCAGGTAAGGTGCTTGCCTTGCAATTGGATGACCCAGGTTCTCTGGCACTCCAGATGGTCCCCAACCCTGCCAGGAATGATCCCTGAGTACAGAGCCAGAAGTAAGCCCTGAGCACAGCTGGATGTGGCCCAAAAAACAAAAAAGGGGGGAAAGGTAGCCTAAACAAAATCTAAATCCGATGATATGGCCAACATGGATTATTTACTATGCCAGCTGGCTGCCTATCTCCACAGCTCCTTTCCTACTCTTTCTCCCTTGCTCACCCCACTGTAGGAACAGGCATGAAATGGTAGCTTTGTTTTTATTTGGGGGGCTACATCAGCTGTGCTCAGGGCTTACTTGTGGATCTCCACTCAGGGATCACTCCTGGTGGGGCTCAGGTTATTATAAGGGATGCTGGGGATCAAACCTGAGTTGGCTGCATGCAAGGCAAGCGCCCTACCCACTGTACTACCACTTCGGCTCTGAGAGCAGATTTCATTACAGTTCCTTAAACGCTGTGAACACTCCATCAAGTCTGTTGCTTGCTTTTTCCTTCTCTACTTGTCCTGGCTCTTTCTCTTCATTCCTCTGTTTCAACTGCCACTACCACAAGAGGGAAATTCTACCTAAATTAAACCTCCCTCAAATCACATACTTTCTCCTTATCCAGATTTCTTAGCACTTAACACCACAAACAAATAACTTTTTTCCTTATCTAGTACTATCTTTGAGTATAATCGAACCCTTCACAAGGGTTAGGATTTGTAGCGCCCACTTGTTTATCTCTAGTGCTGAGATAACGCTGTAAAGCACTGCAAGTGCTCGAACATGCTATGATAAATGAATGCATAGATGTTACTATGCCTCCTGTAACATAAATAACAACACTATGCACGTTCTATATTTTATGCAATCTTCATAAAAATGCAAAAGGTAGGCATTATCCCCATTTTGTCAACAACTGAAATTAAAGTTTAAAAATGCTTAAACAACTCAAACCAGTGTGCTTCAAAAACTGGTCCTCTGCGGCCAGAGTATAGTGGGTAGGGTGCTTACCTTAAATGCAGCCAACCCCTGTTTAGTCCCCAACACCACATAGTCCCCAGAACACCAATAGGAGTAATCCCTGAACACTACCATGTGTGGCACAGAAACAAAAACAAACAAAAAACCTGGTCTTCTTCCAAGAGATCATCAAGTCTGCATGACCTGAAGAAACAATGCTATGTTTAAAAAATGTTTTTCTGGTTTTGGGCAGTGATCAGGGGTTACTCTTGGCTCTGCATTCAGGAATCACTTCTGGCAGGCTTGGGGAACTATACAGGATTCTAGAGATCAAACTTGAATTGAGTCCTGGTTGGCCATGTGCAAGGCTAGTGCCCCACCTGCTGTACTGCCCCTCCCATTTTTTGAGGAGGGGTCCCACCCAGCAGTCATACTCAGCACTTGCTCCTGACCCTGTGCTCAGAAATCACTCCTGATGGGGCCTGAGGGGCCATACATGATGTTGAGGACTGAAGCTGGGTCACCCATGTGCCAGGCAGTGCTACTGCTCTGGCTCCACTCTTTAAAATTTTAGAGAAATATCTTCAGAGATGGCAGCCATTAACCTTTATTATTCCACAAAATGCTAACTAAGGAAAATACTGTAAAATTTTATTACCAAATCAACAATACATTGCACAGTCTGAAATAGGTTATTTGCACTCTCAGATTCAACATTTTTTTATTCTGAAGATAAGGATAGTTAACAATTCTGAGCTTTTCCTGGGCTAGTTAACTGGGTCTCTAAGAAAGTTATTTCCTTAGAGCAATGCGATTGAAACGGTCCATGAAGAACCTTGCAACCTGGGAGGAGAATCAATATAATCTTCTTGGCATCTGTTAGCTCTAAATAGAATCTGGTTTTGTTCATTTTTTAAGAGGGGCTACAACTGGCAGTTCGCAGAACTTAGTCCTGGCTCTGTGCTCAGGGATCACTCCTGGATAGCTCAAGGGACCATATGGGATATCAGGGGGGTCGAACCTGGATCAGAGGCATGCAAGGCGAGCACCTTACCCACTGTACTATTGCTCTGATCCCCTTGAATCTGTTTTTAAAAAACATTTTCAATTTCTTTTTGCATATGTCCCTTTGAGTGTTTTGTGTTTTTATTTTGTTTTGTTTTGTTTTGAGACACACCCAGCGATACTCACGGCTTACTCTTAGCTCTGAGTTCAGGGATCACTTCTGACAAAGCTCAGGGGACCATATCAGAGGTGATGGGAATCAAACCCAGGTAAGCCACATGCAGACAAGTATAATACCACTGTACGTCTCCCCAGCCCTGAGAATTATTTTCTAAGTTTGAAATGAATCATCTACCTAAAAAAAGGTGTCAGAACAGACTTGGAGTTTATATAGTACACTGACTCTCTATTCTTTCCCTCATTGGCTACATGACCTTGAGCAAGTTAATGCATCTCTCAGAATCTTTCTTTTTCCCCTGTGAAGATTGCATAAATTAGGCTAGGGAAATGGTTTAAAGGATACAGCACATTCTTTGCATGCAGAAACCCTGAATTCCAAAGCAGAGCCATCCCTGAGCACAACCACATGTGGCAAAGATTGCATCAGTCAACTCCTGGTATAGAGAATTGCTACCTGTTGTTCTGTTTTTACACACACTTGTAAAGGAAATAAACATCTTTGTCTTTATTAACTGTCAAAACCAAAGATGTGGTTCATTTTTTATGTCAGAAAGAGAGTCATGTGTAAGCCTCTCAGCACCAGACATGTAAGGGCTTTTGACAAATCTCAAAATACCAAATTCTCTGGCCTAAACAAAGGAATACTGGATTTCCAGTTGTATACCCTCCCCCAACACACACACAATCAAGAGGAATTTGAGGATGATCTCATGAAGAGTAGTCTTCAGACTGGCTGGATCAGAGAGCTGATGGGGAACTGAACGAAACCAAGGTTAAAATTTCCGTGACTGTGAGGTCTACTCCAGGAAAACACCCTTAGAACTGAGGACTCCTGATTTTCACTCTGATTGCAGGAAAGATCAAGAAACTTTAGAAATAAGCAGCATTCTGTTTGTTTGGGGGACTGGTCACATTGGATGTGCTCAGGGATCACTTCTGGTAGGGCTCCTGGACCCTATAGGTGATGTGGGGCATCAACCCAGGTCAACTGTGTGCAAGGCTATACTATAGTACCTGATGTACTATAGCTCCAGACCCACACAAGCAATCTGGAGAAAAACTGCCTGGATTCAGATTTTCTTGTCTATTGTGTGACACCATCCACTATTTGGTCTCAAACAACAGATGCTCACCCAAATACACAAATGCAAGGTTGCCAATTGCAGCTGCAATGTTATCTATGGTAACTAGCACAAAACCAGATAATCACACACTGTTACTCCAACAGAGTGCCACACATGTAAAAGCACAGCCAGTGGGACATACTACGAAAACTGGGCTAGAGTTGGGTGGTGGGACGCTTGCCTTGCACGCAGCCAACCCAGCATCCCATTTGATTCCTCGAGCCCCGCCAGGAGTGATCCCTGAGTGCAGAGCCAGAATTAACTAAGCACCACTGGGTGTGGCCCCAAAAATGAAAAAGTCACAGGTCCTGTCACAATTACTCAAAATTATACCTAGAGACAAGGGTCATGCCACACACCCTGCTGTCACAGACCTTCCAACTATTTCATCCGCAGACACTAGTAGCCAACACAAATACACACACACACACACACACACACACACACACACACACACACACACACACACAGTGTCCCTCCTGCAGCCTCTCACACTGTTATACACTGTGACACCGCCGTTTCCCAGGTGGCGCCCAACTGGTCCCAGCTGTCTACCCACGCTGGATCCCGACCCCCGACTAGCGCACCCAACGAGGCCCCACTCACCTCGGGACGTCGTTAACGCTCGGAACCTCCCAGCGACCAGAGACGCGGGACGTCACCTCCCAGAAGCCCCGGCGGGGCGGAACCGACGAGTTCGGCCGGGATGCTGACTTGCCGCCCGGTCCGGACCAAGCTCCTCGGCTTTTCCTTGGGGCTCCGCAAACTACCAGCCCCAACAGGCTTGGCACCGTGCTTCATCTCGCGGAACTACATTTCCCAGAGGGCCCCCGAGTACCCGCCTCTGCTTCGCGCCTGCGCAGCCCGCGGCCGTGGTGGGAGTAACGGGATTGGAAAGTGCCGCCTCGGGCAGGCTCGGCGGGCTGAGTGACCTGCTGCAACTGTGAAGAGATGGGGGCCTGTGATGGGATGCTCGGGGGAGGCGCTTTGGCTGTAACAGTTGCAGCGCGGGTGTGTATTTTAAACCACACCCTGGCATAAAGGGTCGATGTGTGACAGATCGTGGACTTGGCGATGAGGGTGTCTGAGAGGATGTGTGTCTAGATCATTCTCTCACCCATTTCACCCTAGTTTAAGACCGGTGCCTTTCTTGACTGGCAACATCGGTGTCTTTAAGAGAAACGTCTGGCTTGCAACTATTTCTGTCGTCCTCATACGACCAAATGCAACATGTGATTTTAGTAGTAATCTCTAGTAGAGAGGCGTGTGCATTGACTAGCTAACAGTGTGAACAGCTGAAACAAATAGTGGTAGGACGTTCCATCAGGGTCTAATCTAGAAATATACTAATCATTTCAACCATGACTTACTGGACATTGATTATGCAATGTTGAAAATATGAAAAGCCACAACGGGGAGAGCCTTTAAACTTCTGGAAGCAGATTGAAGAAAAAAGAAATCTACTTACAAAAACTTTTCAAAAGTCTTGAAAATAAGTTTTAGGAACCAGAGCGATAGTACAGTGGGAGGGTTTGGCTTGCACGCAGCCACCTGGTTTGATATCTGGCATCCCATATGATCCACCGTGGACCTCAAGTTGTAATTCTGAGTGCAGAGCCAGGAGTAACCTCTAAGCATCACCCAGTGTGACCAAAAAAGTCACAAAAATAAAAGATAATAGGTTTCAGTCTGACACTTAACTGACTTGGTATTTCTGGAAAAGCAGAAAGGATCTGCAACCTCAATCCCTCTACTCTAAGAGTGATACTTAAAGAACTGGAAAACTGAAAATGAGTTCCTTTGACCTTCCTGCCATACAGTCTCCTAATGTTTCCATTAAAAATGGAAATCCAGGGCCAGAGTGATAGGGTGCTTACGTTGCACACAGCGGGTCCAGGTCCAGTCCCTCGCGTAACAATATGTTACGTTCCCCCAAGCACCTCTAGAAGAAATTCCTTGGTGCAGAGCCTGGAGTAAAGCCCTGAGCTCACACACCGTGAGGTGTGACTCAAAAACAAGAAACAAAATAAATATAATCCTTATTAAAACACTGACTCACTAACACTCACTTCTATGTGATATTTCTGTTGCCATGCTAGTTTGAAATTTTATTTTTCAATCAATACATATGCTTTAATATTGCTCTAGAAAAAAATCCATTTGATTATATTACAGAAGCTTAAGAAAAATGATAATTAGAAGCAATGAATGGGACCCAAGTTTGCTTTATTACTTTATTTTGGTTTTGGGGGGCACATCTGGCAATCCTCAGGGCTGACTCTTGTTGGACTCATGGATCCATATGGGATGCTGAGGGTAGAAACTGGACTGGCCATGTGCAAGGCAAGTACCCTAACCACTGTACCCTTGTTCCAGCCCCTCCTTCATGACTTTAAGAGGGAAAATACATTAGGAAGAAACATTATTAAATTCTACAACTCTAAATGAAATAGCCTTACATGTATTAAAAGTTGATGAAAATACATGAACATAAAATTCTGAACAGAGTACTAATTTTAAACGTCTTATTTCTTCTGCTACAGAAACACATGTTATTTTACCTATATTACATTTATATTTTATCTATATTTACATCACAGTCCTAACAGTACATGTGTTAAACACAACATAAATTAATAAATAAAAATGAAGACAACCCTTAATACAAAGCATCAGATAAGGAAATTAAAGACAAATCATTAACACGAAACTGGAGAAATTTTGGTAAACTATAGGCATCATAATTTATAAACTTGTGTTAATTCTGATATTAAAATATATACATTCAAACATCTGCTTTCATATACACCTGAAAATTCAGGTAACTTCATGTTCAAACCAAATTTTATAAACTAAAATAGAACAAGTCACAAAATATGTTAACTATGGTACTATAAATTCTAGGAGGCTGTAAATAGAATTCCTTGACTGAAAGAGAAAATATAAATGAAAATTATAAACTAGAAATGAATTAAAAAACTGACATTCACTCTTTGCCTTACTTTGTTTTTGAGCCACACCTGGTAACACTCAAGAGTTACTCCTGGCAGTGCTCAGGGGACCATATCGATCAGCTGCATGCAAGGCAAATGCCCTACCCACTGTAGTATCTCTCCAGCCCCTCAATCTTTGCTTTTTCTCTGCAGAAACCCATGTTCTCTCCTGAACATGCCCTTTTTGGAACTCTCTCCTTATCTCACATTCTAAGTTTCTCAAAATCAAACTATTTTTCTTGAAAAGCAAAACAAACCAAAAAAATGGACTTTTTTATGAGCTGGAGAGATAGTATAGTGGGTAGGGCACTTGCCTTGCATGGAGCCAATCTGGGTTCAATCCCTAGCATCCCATATGGTGCCTGGAGTCTGCCAAGAATGGTTCCTGAGCACAGAGCCAGGAGTAACCCCTGAGAACCACTGGGTGTGACCCAAATACAAAAAACAAACAATAAAAAACCCAGGATTCCTGAGCGCAGAGCTGATAATAACCCCTGAGCACTGCTAAGTGTAACCCCCACTTCCCACATCCCCCCCAAAAATATATATATACATAGTAGTACACATTGACATTACTTTGATTCACAGTAAAGACTCAGCAATTTTGCCTATCATTGGTACAAAATTTCAACACAATAGAAAAATAGCAAATAATGAATGTCTTAACATTACCTAATTTGCTGATCATACAGATCACTGGAAAGGACCCCAAACATCCTCTCGTGGATGAACATAGAATCACAGTTCCATAAAACAGAATTAAATGAGAACATTGAATCAAACTTCCTGACACAGAGCCACGAGATAGCTGCAGAGGTGAGGAGTGGGGTGCTTGCCTGCACACAGCAGACCCGGGTTCAATCCCAGCACCACATATAGTTTCAACAGAGCGCAGAGTGCATCCTGGCCAGAGCTGGTGTTGTGGCCCCAAAGCATCCCCATGCCCAAACCCCCAAAAGTACTGCCATAAATTGGAACTTTTTGAAATATTATTTGGAGCGATAGAACAGTGGTAAGGAGTCTGACTTGCACGTGGCCGGCCCCACTGACTCGGGTTCGATTCCTCTGCCCCTCTCAGAGAGCCCGGCAAGCTACCAAGAGTATTTTGCCCTCACGGCAAAGCCTGGCAAGCTATCTGTGAAGTATTCATATGCCAAACATAGTAACAAGTCTCACAATGGAGACATTACTGGGCCCGCTCGAGGAATTGTCAGTATTAGTCCATAAAACTAAAATATTTTGCCTTAAGTTTCACACACTTCAAACAAGAAAAAATAAAGCACTGCTGGCAATCAAGGCTCAATTACATTCAAACTCTGGGAGACAAACAAAAATTAGCTGAAAAATAGGGCTTTCCTCTACCAATTCTTACTCCCATGTCAAGCACTCAGATTAGAATCTTCAAAAGAAAATTTTGAGGCAATTAACCCAAGTTGTCTATCAAAGCCTAACATTAAAATATGAGCAAATTTGGAAGTTTATCAAACATCATTTAGTATTCCCAGGTGTGAATGTTCTGTCTTATATTTTCATTTTTTTCTCATCAGTATTTGGAATAGCCTCATATTTCATGTCGTGAGATGACAATTCAGGATGCTTAAAGGAAACCAAAAAGTGCTCCAGAGCCAACACACACACACACACACACACACAATCTGTATTATCTTTAGTATAGATTCAAACTGGAAATCAAAGAAATCCAAGAAACAAATTAAGGTATATTAAAAAGATCTCTCTCCAACACACAATGATTAATAATTATTTTAATGCAAAAAAAAGATTTATTTTCTTCAAACCTAGAATCAGTCTGTTTTTCAAACCTAAAGCTAGGCTAATTACAATCCTTCTCACCTATCAGTTATTTATAGATAGTATGTGTTAATCTACATATTATCTGTTTCCATGAACTCAACATTTCCCAAACACTTCCTGAAGCTGACTGCTGTCATGCTCTGGGGAAGCAGAAGCAAGATTGACACAATCTTGATTTCTGTTAAGTACCTCGTTCAGGGAACCATATGGGGTAGTGAGGATCAAATCCAGGTTGTCTGAGTGCGAGGCAAAGGTCCTATCTGCTGGACTATCATCACTCCAGACCCTTAAGTACCTTGTTTTTGAAATTTGAGACCAGCTCTAATATTGTTCACTCACATTAAGATTACTGTGGATGGAGTGTTCAAGTGTACTTTGGCATTAAAATAATCCCAATTTACTAAATTCAACTTATTTAGAAACAACTCCATCAATTTACCTGAGAAACCTCCCACAATCACCAAGTCAGAGAAAAGAGGCCGGCAGTTCTTCAGAGTGAGCCTCACTATTACAGTACTGTGTGCATAACCCTCACATATAGTATGTCTCTATTCTGATATGTGGCAACTGCTAATGTGATTAAGCCACAGCTCTAGGTATCCCCTCAAATATATGGAGCTGACTCCTGGTTAATGGTTTCATTTCACAAGGTTTTCATCCTGCGTGTGTCCTTTAATATGTCTGCCGAGGTTTGATTTCTGACTAAAGCCTCGACCACATTTCCTGCAAACGAAAGGCTTTTCTCCTGTATGCATCCTCTGGTGGCGAATAAGGTGTGACTGCCTGCTAAAGCCTTGCCCACATTCGCTGCACACATGAGGCTTCCCCCCAAAATGGGTGTCCTGGTGTGTAATGAGAGTTACCTTATCAGAGAAACCTTGCCCACACTCTCTGCACACGAAGGCCCTATCATCAGTGTGTGTCCTCCTATGTCTGAATAGGTTTTGCTTCTGGTTAAAGCTTCTACCACACTGCCTGCATACAAAAGGCTTCTCGCCTGAATGTGTCCTCTGGTGTGAGATGAGACCTGACTTATGATTAAAGCCTCGGCCACACTCCCTGCAGATAAATGGCTTCTCCCCGGAGTGGATCCTCTGGTGTGAGATGAGGGTTGATTTCCGGGTGCAGGCTCGCCCACACTCTCTGCATACAAATGGCTTCTCTCCAGTGTGTGATCTCTGATGTTTCTTGAGGTTTGACTTCAAGCTAAAGTGCTGACCACACTCCAGACACATGAAAGGTTTAAGGCCCGAGTGTAACCGTTGGTGTGTCTTTAGGTTGGACTTCCAGCTAAAGTGACGCCCACATTCTGTACATAAATAAGGTTTCTCTCCTGTGTGTGTCCTTACATGACTAACGAGGTGTGACTTCTGGCTAAAGCTTTGCTCACATTCTCTGCAAACATAAGTCTTCTCTCCTGAATGGATCTTCTTATGTCGAATGAGGTGTGAATGCTGGCGAAAACCACACCCACATTCCCTACAAATGTAAGGCTTCTCCCCAAAGTGTGCCTTCTGGTGTGTAATGAGGTTCGATTTCAGGCTAAAGCTCTGTCCACATTCCTTGCACACATAAGGTTTGACCGCTGAGTGTATCCTCTGGTGTGCAAAGAAATTTGATTTCCAGGTAAAACTTTGACCGCATTCCCTACACACATAGGGCTTTCCCCCAGGGCATGTCCTTTCGTTTTTGATGAGTTCTGGCATATTGTCAAAGCACTGTCCCCACTCTGTGTGTGTCTTCTGGAGACTGAGTAGGTTTGACTCCTTGATAAATCTTAGACCAAACTCTCTGTATTTTATTGCTCCAAATCCTGATTCTTCTAAGCCATGCAGTACTTTGTCTAGTTCTGTGAGGTTGGTCCTCTGGTCAAGGCTGAGCCCTAAATTCTCCACTGCATTGTCCTTCTCAAACCTTATTGGCTGTTCATCAGGTGAGCTGCAGAATTCCTTTGAAGTGCTGCTTTTGTGTACTTTCCCAAATAAAAGCTTGGAGTCTTTTCTCTCTTGAATTTCTGCTTTGTCACTAGAGCAGGCTTGTTTAAAGAGTTCCTGTTGCTGTTTCTGATCTTCTGGGCAACACTTCCCTGGATGGAGAGAAATTCCTGCATAAAAACTTAAACTCTGATATCCATGATTACCATTCAATTCCTCTTTTACAAACCACAGCACCCAAAAAGAGAGAGAGAACAAAAGGGAGTGCCCTGCCACAGAGGCAGGGTGGGATGGGGGGATGGAGGGTGGGAGGGATACTAGGATTAGTGGTGGTGGAAAATGAGCACTGGTGGAGGATGAGCACTCGATCATTGTATAACTGAAACCCAAGTACAAAAATTTGTAAGTCTACAACTGTACCTCATGGTGTTTCACTAATAAAAATTAAAAAAAAAGAAAATATACGTATTAAATTCTAAATAACACAGAAAGTCTTCAAAGATACGTAAGTTTTTTATTTTGTGGTCATACCTTCTGGATCTCAGGAGCTTACTGCTTACCGCTCTGATGGTACATGGGAACCATGTGGTACTGGGAATCAAATTCAACCTCAAACATATAAAGCATGTATACTAGCCCTTTCTCCCCACCTGGACACAGAAGACAAAGTCTTAAAATCAACCTGATCAAAATGATATATAGGGGGGTTTGGTGCAGCCAGCAGGTCAATCTGTACCTGTGAGGCAAGTGCATCAGCAGCCTGATGGCGCCTTCAGACTTCCAGATACCCCAAAATTGCTGCTGTGCCTTTGGCCAGACCCCAAAAACCTGGGGCAAAGTTTACCAAGAAAGTAAACAGCCAAAAGTTGGGTATGTGGGAAACACACCCACAAACCACCTCTGGCTCAGCTATATAATTGGAGGCATGGCCTTTCTGGTTCCTGATCGAACTGCTTAATGGCCATGATCCCAGAGACTCAGAAACAAATCTCGAAACCCAGCGGCTTTTGGCAGAAATGCGTCCGGTCCCTGCAGTAGGTTACTGGTGCTGGGTCACCCCAGGTGGGAATAGGTTTCATGCCTTGGCCTGTTCACCCTGGCGGCCCAGTGGCCACCATCCTCCAGAAGCCACTGGACAGTTAGGCTTGGGCCCACAGTGACGAGATACGCATGGCCTCACGGGATGGGGTGGAGCCAGTCCTGTCCTCCCCAACCCAACAAGACCCCAAGTCATTGCCCTCAAATGGCCTCTCTGGCTCCTGACCAAGCTGTTTAATAGCCATGGTCTCAGAGACTCAGGAGCAAATCTTGGAACCCAGCAGGTTTTGGCAGAAATCCCTCCAGATTTAAGTGTTAAAATTTCAGAATTTCAAAATAGTGTGGCCACTACTGCAGCCATGCGACATCATATGTTATTTATAGAAAACAAATTGTCTACTGTTGCCTTTTCAGCAGATCTGAGTGTTGGGGTAAAATCTCAAATAATAATGGTAGGTCTGGTGTCAAAATACTGAATGTGATCAAAGTAGAGAGAGTAATGTGGAAATCATCTGCCCCTCAGGTAGGGGAGGGTGTGGGATGGGAGTATACTAGGGTTGCTGGGGGTGGAAAATGGGCACTAGTGAAGGTACGGGTGTTTCATTGTATGACCGAGACTTAGACCCGAAAGCTTTGTAACTGCTCTCATGGTGATTCAATAAATAAAATTATAAAAAATGGAAAAAAAATGATATATAGGCAATTGCTGCAGAATGTATAATCCTTAAAAATGTTCTTAGAGCATTGGGTAAAATTGTTCTGGCCACACCCTGCAGTGCTCAGTGCTAACTCCTGGCCCTGCGCTCAGACACCATTCCTGGCAGGGTTCGGGGAGGCCATATCTAGTGCCAGGGATTGAACCATGAGGATCCATATGCAAGAAAAGGGCCCTACCTGCTGTACTACGACCCTGCCCAATAAATAGTTAAATACACTAGAAGACAGCCCAAAAGTAACCTCAAATTTGTTGGGAAACTTTACATTAAAAAACTGCAATGAGAGCCAGATAGTATAGCAGGCAAGGTACTGGTCCTGCACGCAGTAAGACCCAGGTTCAATCCCAAGCACCGCATGAGGTCCCCCAAGTCTCACCAGGAGTGATCCTTGAGTGCAGAGCCAGGAGTAAGCCCTGAGCATAACCAGATGTGGCCCCAAAACACAAACAACCTAAAATCTCTGTTAAGTCAGCCCTAGCTAATAAATGCAACACCTTCATTAGTGGAGAACAATCTGGCATTACCTAGATTGAGAAGAACATACTCTTGACTAAGTCTCTCTATTTGGTGGTACATATCTTAGAGCAACAAGTGCTTATGTGCCCAAGGACCTGTGTATCAAAGTATTCAGAGCTGTATTCTTTAATAGCCAAAACTGGCTAAAACACATTCTATAAAATGGTATACAAAGGGTTGGAGTGATAGCACAGCAAGTAGGGCATTTGACTTGCACACGGCCAACCCGGGTTCAATTCCCAGCATCCCATATGGTCCCCAGAGCACTGTCAGTAGTAAGTCCTGAGTGCATGAGCCAGGAGTATCCCCTGTGCATTGCCAGGTGTGACCCAAAAAGCAAAAAAAAAAAAGGGGGGGGGATACAAATGAGTCGTATTCTAATTTTGTATATAAGATAAAAACAGTCGTAAAAATTAATGCCTAAAACTTCATTTAACAACATGGATATTCTTACATATTCAGTATTGGTAAAGAGCAATTTTTTTTTAATTACTCTTTTTTCATTTTAGGTGACACCGGCAATGTATTACTCTTGGCTCTGCACTTAGGAATCAATCCCGGCAGTGCTACAGTGCTAGGGGAACCATATGGGATGTTGGAGATCAAACCTGGGTTGGCCGTGTGTAGGGCAAATGCCCTCCCTGCCATACTATCACTCCAGCCCCCACAGATACATTTTAATATGAAGGCATCAATAAAATGTTTAAATAAAAAGTTCCGGAAATCGGGGACATGGTGCCACCAGCAAGTCAATCTGTACCTGTGACGCGAGTGCATCAGCAGCCTGATGATACCTTCAGAATTCCAGATACCTCAAAATTGCTGCTGTGCCTTTGGCCAGACCCCAAAAACTTGAGGCAAAGTTTACCAAGAAAGTAAACGGCCAAAACTTAGGTATGTGGGAGACACACCCACAAACCACCTCCGGCTCAGCTATATAATTGGAGGCATGGCCTCTCTGGTTCCTGATCAAACTGCTTAACAGCCATGATCCCAGAGACTCAGAAACAAATCTCGAAACCCAATGGCTTTTGGAAGAAATGTGACCAGTCCCTGCAGTAGGTTACAGGTGCTTGGCCACCCCAGGTGGGAATAGGTTTCATGCCTTGGCCTGTTCCCCCTAGCAGCCCGGTGTCCATCATCCTCCAGAGGCCACTGGAAAGTCAGGTTTGGGTCCACAGTGACAAGACACATGGGGCCTCACGAGATGGGGGTGGAGCCGGCCCTTTCCTCCCCATCCCAACAAGACCCCGAGTCAGCGCCAACAAATGGCCTCTCTGGCTCCTGATCAAGCCGTTTAATGGCGATGATCCCAAAGACTCAGAAACAAATCTTGAAACCCAACGGCTTTTGGCAGAAATGTGTCCGGACCGCGCAGTAAGTTACTGTCGCTGGCTACCCCAGGGGGGAAAGGGTGCTGTCCCTCTGCCTGCTCCCCCTTGGAGGCTCGGGGGCCGCTATCTGCCAGAGGCTATTGGACAGTCAGGTTTGGGCCCGCAGTGACAACACGCGGGGCCTCACGGGATGGGGGTGGTGCCGGCCTTTTTCTCCCTGTCCCAATGAGACCCCGAGTCACTGCCCACTAACGGCCTTTCTTGGCTCCTGATCAAGCTGCTTAATGGCCATGATCCAAAAGACTAAGGAACAAATCTCGGACCCCAGCAGGTTTTGGCAGAAATCCCTCCAGATTTAATTGTTAAAATTTCGGAATTTCAAAATCATGCAACCACTACAGCAGCCGTGCGACATCATATGTTATTCATAACCAGCAATAGAAAACAAATTGTCTACTGTTGCCTTTTCAGCAGATCTGAATGTTGGGGTAAAATCCCAACTAATAATAGTGGGTATGGTGTCAAAATATTGAATGTAATCAAAGTAGAGAGAGAGAAATGTGGAAATCATCTGCCCTACATGTAGGGGGAGGGTGTGGATGGGGTTATATTGGGGTTTTGGGGGGTGAAGAATGGGCACTGGTGAAGGGACGGATATTTCATTGTATTACCGAGACTTAAACCCAAAAGTTTTGTAACTGCTCTCATGGTGATTCAATAAATAAAATTATAAAAAATGAAAAAAAAAGTTCCTGAAATCACACTAGGATTCATATACGTAGTCATGAAGTTTAAGAGAAAAAAAAGCATACGAATTATTAATCCCTAATTGTTTTTGTTTTATTGGGACACACCAAGTGGTACTTAGGAACTACTCCCAGATTGGTCGTCAGGAGCTGCTCCAGCTTGGTGCCTGAGGAACTATGCAGTGCTGGGGGCTGGCTCGAGGACTATGCAGTACTGGGGACTGGCATACTAACTTAGCCTGTGGTGCTAATTCTCTAGACCTTAATCATTAATTTTGAAAACATTCCTTTCCTTTTGAGCAGGGGATCTGAGAAATACATATAATCAGAGAAGGGGAAACAGGGGCCTCAACTATTTAGATAATGTTTTATTCCCTAAGCTTGGATGTTGGCACACACATACATATTTTGTTATTTATAGAATGCCTTTATCTTATTGAAGGACAACTGTTTTAATTAAGCGAATTGGGAAGGCAAAAAGTTAATTATGATTTTTAAAAAAAGACCCCCCAAAAAAGATAATTATGACATCTAAGAGAAACTGCTAAGTACCTAAAAGGGTGGCAGATTTAACGTCCATGATGTAGGTACAGTTTCTAAAGCCACACAGAAAGAAAAGAAGCCCTTGAGTGAGCAAAGAGTGGACATGAAAGGGAGAGCAGAAAGAGGAAAAGGGGCCAGAGTGATAGTATAATGGGTAGGGCATTCGCCTTGCATATGGCTGCCCCAGGTTCGATTCCCGGCATCTCATATGGTTCCCTGAACCCTGCGAGGAGTAATTCCTGAGTGCAGAACCAGAAGTTAACCCTGAGCATCACCGAGTGTGAACCACAAAGTCAAAAAAAAAAAGAGGAATGACCTTCCTTCCTAGTAAATAAAAGAGACCAGAAACTAGTGAAGTTTTCTTCAACTGAGGATGATATTATTGAAGGGAGGTCATGCCAGGCTGCCCTCCCAGTGTTCTGGAAAACCTGGAGAAGTGCTTCTTCCCAACATAGGAGAAATACCTTCCCCTGCCCTTTTCACCCAACTGCCGATGGTCCCTTCATCTTGTGTCACACTCACCTGGAAGGCTCACAGGAGGCTGACTCTCCTCTAACCAGCGCTCTTCCCCATACTCCAGCTGAGAAATGACCTTTGGTTTGGAAAATGGTATTTCTACACAGTGGGAAAGACAACAGAGAGACTTTTGTTTAAAAACTCAAGGGAGCTTTACAGAAACCAAAGCAGAAATAAGTAGGGGGAAATAAGAGGTTTGTAGAGAGGATCTATGAAATAGCATAACCTCAGTTGAAAAGCTGAGTAAGAAAATGTGACTTCATTTAGAAAAATAGTAGTGGTAAATGAGAAAATGTTCTGCATCTGAAGCAAGCTAAAATAAAAAGAGAGCCTAATCCTTGGGAAAGAGGTGTCTAGAAATGGAGAGTAACGGTTTTCAATTCTACCAAATACAGATTTGCCCTAAGGAAAAATGGTAAATATTTATTTTGTTTTGGGGCCACAGCTAGTGGTGCTCTGGAATTACTTCTGGTTCTGCAATCAAGGAACACTCATAGAAGAGCTTGGGAGAGGTCATCTGGGGTGCTGGGGACTGAACCTGACATGTGCAAGGCAAGCACCTTACTCACTGTTCTCTCTCCCCAGTACCAATAAATTACTGTTTTTAAGCCCAACTCCAGGACATAGCTGCCTCATGGACAGTCTTCCCTCATGGCACACAAAAGCAACTCTGTGGCGCAGGAGAGCCATCCTTACCCAGCGAGGCCAGATGGTCATATGTCTCCAGCATCACTTCTCTGTACAAGGTTCTCTGTGTAGGGCTCAACAATCGCCACTCCTCCTGGGTGAAGTCCACAGCGACATCTCCAAATACCACGAAAGCCTGAAACATAAAACAGGCTTGTCTACCTTGTCCATGCAAAGAATAAAGTGACCAAAAAGGCTTCCTTGAAGGAATGAGAGAAGATGTTGAACCTACTTTCAATTGTGAACATAAGGTAACAGAATATGCCACTCTCATATATGCCATTTTGGCATAAGTATTTTTAAAGGCAACCGAAAAGCAAAACAAAAGTCTTCAGCCCTCTCTAATTTACATAAACATAAATTTGTAATGATGCCCCACCACCACCACCACCTGGAATAAGTTAATTACCCGACACGATTCTAAACCCTTATCACCCCAGAGCCAGATAAATCTACAAAACAAACATTAGTGAATATATACCCTTTGTCTTCCTTGAGTTTTTCCTTTGTATCTGCCTTCCCACCAACACCCCTGAAACTAAATAGCCTTTTTAGGTCACTATGTCATTCTTCTGATGTGTTTGTTGGAGGCCAGGGAGATAGTGCAATTGGAGTAATGCCCTGGACCATCCTGCCAAGCCTAGGCACTGATCAGTGGGGCTTGTAGAGCTAGACTGAGTATCTCTGAGAGTAGTCCCCGGGCTCTCTAAGCACTGCTTGAGATCCCTCTCCCCACCCCCAAAAATGTTAGTGTTCTTTTTGTTTGTTCATTCTGGGGCAACACCCAGCAATGCTCAGGGCTTACGCTTGACTCTGCACTCCTGGCAGTGTTCAGGGGACCACAGGGGATGCCAGGGCTCAAACCCAGGTCAGCCATGTACAAGGCAAATGCCCTATCTGCTGCCTTATCACTTTGGCAACCAGTTTACTGTTCTTTTAAGATGTCATACAAGTTCAGGTTCTAACTACCCCTTTGAGTTATTCATCACTTAATATACTCATGTGTAGGCATAATGTACATTAATTTCTGGAGCTAATTTAATCTATTTTTGTAAAGTCTTATTTACAGAGGTCCAGATTAAGAACTCAAAATTTAAAAAAATTAAAAAATAAAATTAAAAAATTAATGCAACAAAGAAAAGTAAAGGTGGTAATTAAATGAAAACAAAAAGTAAATGACCTCAGGTAAGGAGCAAAAGTTTGGCTGAAACACTTCTGAAAATGTGAAGGTGATGATTACACCTTCTTCTTGTTGTCACGAAATATCTGAAAAAAAAACAAGTTAACCTATATTAAAATAATACACAGCATAAAGTAATATGCCTAAAATAATACACCATTTGGCTACATGTTCATTGCATTCAGTTAAATCATAGAGGTCTTCACAGTGATCAATATCTGAGATTAGTTTCCCATTAAATTCTGATACACACACCCCATATCACTTTATTTTTGTTTTTGAGTCACATCAAGCAGTGCTCAGGTTTTACTCCAGGCTCTACTCTTAGGGCCAAATATGGTGCTGGGGATCAAACCCTGGTCTGCTGCATGCAAGTACTGCCATACATAGTATTGCTACAGTTCATGTATCATTTTATCTCAAATCCATTCTCAACATTATTCAAAACCTAATTAATTCAAAGATAAATTATATGCTGGCACTCAGCCTTGCCCAGACAAGAGGTGGAAATAAAATTATTAAGGGCCTAAATATAGACAATAAAAAGAGGGAGATACGGGCCAGATCAATAGTACAGCAGGTCAGACGCTTGCCTTGTATGTTGCTATCCCAAGTTTTAATCCCTGGCATCCCACAGGACCCCCTGGACACAGAGTCAGAGTAAGCCCTGAGGGGCCAGAGCAATAGTACAGCGGTTTGGGCTTTTGCTTCCAGGAAGGCTGATCGGGGTTCCTCTGGGGTTCAATCCCTGGCATCCCATATGGTCCCCCAAGCACCACCAGGACAGGAGTAATTCCTGAGCACAGAGCCAGGAGTAACCCCTGAGCATCGCTGGATGTGACCCAAAAGGCAAAAAAAAAAAAAGTATGCCCTGTGCACTACCGGGTGTGGCCCTCAAACCAAAAAATATACATAAATAAAAATCAGTGTTAAAAATCATTGATCATCAATCCTCCAACAACGTGGCAAGGGCTGGGTGAGGCTTCTGACGAAACATGCTTCCTACTGGTATGTCATCCCTCAAATGTTCAACGCACCAGAACAAGCAGCCCACTTCCTATTACGGGTCTCACTACTGTCCCTGCCCTTTATCTCTACCACTGGACAATCATGAACGCATCTGTATTTTTAAACTGCTCGATGGATGGTTTAGCAATGGATGAGACAGAAAAGGTACGCTGAGGTGCTACTCCTCCAGGTCCACCAAACCAATCTCGTAGGGGCAGGGACGGGTGGGGCGGGGGGCGGCGGGGAGTAACGACGACGGGTTCGATCCTCGGCACTCCACAGGGTCCCCAGGAGTCATCCCTGAGCGTAGAGCCAGGGATAAGCCCTGAGCATTTCCGGGTGTGACCAATAAAAAAGTAAAGATAACGGATCCATCCCGGTGAGACAACCCAGACGGAATCGGAATCTTAGAAATTTCTCACCTCTTTTTTGGCTCTCAGACGCCCCATGATCATTTTCGCGGTCTTCTCCGCACCCTCTCTGGAAAAGGGCAAAGTCTCAGAGACAGATACGGGGAGGTGAAGAGAAATATCCCCAGGAGACTAGCGGACGGGGGGGTAGTGGTGCCCCACAGCCGGCAATCGGGAATCCACAATCCGGTTCCCACCACGTTTCTTCTGGAAACGGCAGGCACAGGAGGCACCTACCGCACCAGACTGCGGCTAAGAAAGCGGCGCAGTGAGCGCTCCTCTCTCCGCCGCCGACGGGAATGAGGGTGGCCGGGCGGGGCCTACAGGGGAGCCCGAGCTGAGGCAGCCCCGCCTCGCCAACCGCAACCCCGTGATTAAAACCGGGACGCGCGGGGGAGACAGGTTAACCGGGCCGGCCAGCCTGAGAGGACACTAGCAGAATGCGGGGTCCCCAGGGGCCGCTCCTGAGGCGGGAAACCAAGGGAAGGGAAGGGGGAGAAGCTCGCGAGGACCTAACAAGGTCGGCACCGCGGCACTACAGAAGCGACTCGAGGACCACGGCTCTCACGCACCTGGCGGAGAGAAAGAGAGAACGGAAGTTGTCGCGAGATCTCGGAGACCGGAAGTGGCCGCAAAGGCCTCTGGAGATTGTAGTCTTGAAGGCAGGCGGCTGCTGAATTAGAGGCACAGATACCGGCAGGCGTATCTTCCCCTCTAGCCAAGCCTAGGAAGCCTTAGCTCCTCGCGGTCCAGATTAGCCGACTTCGGGTCTCGCAAGCTTTTTTTTTTTTTTTTTTTCTCGGAGGCCCAGAGGGATCTGTGAGCCTCAAAAGAACGCCAGGGATCCGGGGAGATGTAGACTCTTGGCGCCCTACGAGGATTTGGGGAGGAGGGTCTGACCTTAGCGGGGAAACTGATAGAAACCTTCGCTGGGCTGGCCTGATGGAAACCTTAGCTGGGCCGGCTTCACTCGCCGCGGTTTCCACCCTTAACGCTTTGGCCAGCGCAGAAAATAAGAGCCCGGATAGACAAATCTGAGCCCGTCA
Organism: Sorex fumeus; assembly: GCF_029834395.1. NCBI lineage: Eukaryota > Metazoa > Chordata > Mammalia > Eulipotyphla > Soricidae > Sorex > Sorex fumeus. Next base: position 20,492,616 of record NW_026606179.1, read on the forward strand.
GGTGGTGGGTACTGCTCACCCCCAGAATGCCGGGGGTAATGATTCCGATTGCGGGAGGTTGAGTGTATCGACTTGGGGAAATTTAAAAAAAAAAAAAAAAAAAAAAAAGCAAAATTCCGAACCCGAGCGATAGCACAATGGGTAGGGCACTTGCCTTGTATGCGGCAGACCCAGCTTAAATCCTCGGCATCCCATATGGTTAAACCCTTCAGCCCACCAGGAGTGATTCCTGAGTGCAGCGCCAGTAGTAACCCCTGAGCACCGCTGATTGTGTTCCCAAAATTAAAAAAAAAATACAACCCACAAAATACCTTACTGATAGTGTGGGTAGGACCGGTGGTTTGATCCAGACATATCTGGAATTGGGCACTAAATACAGAGAAATCCTTGGCAATGGAAAGTGAGAGGAAACAGGAGTCCTGAAGAGTAGGCACATCATCAAGAATTCTTTGTGGTATTAATTTTATTATTTTAGATAATTTAAACTCCCCCTCCCTGTTTTGTTGTTGTCCCTTTACTGAGTTCCTGCTGTAAAGAAAGATATGAATGCATCTGATACAATGTGAGCCTCATTAGCACCTACTGGCCTGTACCCAACTGGAAGGTGAGAGTCTGGCTTCTAGCATCAAGTAGCGGGCTTGTAGGCATTTTAGGTTGGGAACTTCACCTTGTATGTCCTGTCTTTTCTGATTTACTTAATACCCTTATTTCCTGATAACCCTCCCTACCAAAGCCCCATCACCAAGGCACCTACAAGGTTCAACCTGGTGCAAATATTCAAAGGTTATTCTTTTTTTTCTTCAGTTTGATAAGATTTTGATGTCGTTATTGGCCTTCCGTTAAGTGTTCGACACTTTTAACTGGTCACTGAAAGTTCTAGAAGGTCACAGTAGAATGTGGCAGAGCCTCCATGCTGGTCAGTGACTTCTCTACAGCTACTATTTCTACTTTGAGAAAGTGATCCTGAAGTCCTCGTCGCTCCACTGTCAGCCTTGAGTGCCTCTCTAGTTGGCATCTCTCAGGGGTAGCCATGGTTGGAGGGAATGACTTAAGAGGTTCTTCTTGGTGGTGGTGGGGTGGGAGTGTAGGTCTGAATTCATGTCAGTTCATATGCTCTTCTCTCTCTTTCTCCTTCAGCCTCTTTTAGGCTGCCTTTTTCTCTTCACCATGTTTGGCCCCTAAATTGACAAGAAACCAGGTCAGAGATTATGCTAGACTCTTTACAACCCTCCCTAGAATATCTATATTCCTTCCCTTGAAAAAGTGAAAAGAGTTTGTGTGTTAATGTCATCCTCCTCCTTGGATGTATTTTCTGGACAGAGGATCAGCCCACTGCTCTATTTTATTTTATTTTATTTTATTTTATTTTATTTTTTGAGTTTTGGGCCACACCCAGCTGTGCTCAGGGATTGCTCTTGGCTCTGTGTGCTCAGGGGTCACTCCTGGCAGGGCTGGAGAGACCATATGTGGTGACAAGGATCAAACCCAGCTTGGTTATGTGCAAGGCAACTACCCCATTCGCTGTACTCCTGCTCTATCCAGGAGGTTCTATTTTAGTCTTGGTGTCACACCTTGCCAAACATTGCATATACATAAACATGAAACACTTGTAACAACTGAGTGGGAACAAAAATCAGGAATGTGGCACTGAGGAACAGATAAAAAATAAAGGGACTGAAAAGCTTCAGAGGTTCAGCCTGGAAATCGGGAAGGAAACAATCTAGATCCCTATGTATAGAAAGTTGGGTGTATACATCAATGAAGAGACTCCCAGGTGATAGGTTCATCGTATATAATAATAGATCAGGTTATAATAGAACTCGGGGGTGGGGAGCAAGCAAGGAAAGAACACTATCTCTTTAAACTTCACAAATATCCACATTTTGGGGGACTGTAGACATATACAATGGGTAAGGTGCTTTCCTTGAACACAGTAAACCTGGGTTCAATCCCCAGTGCCCCATATAGTTCCCCAAGCCTACCAGGAGTGATCCTGAGTGCAGAGCCAGGAGTAAGCACTGAGCATCATCAGATGTGGCCGAGAAACAAACAAAAAATTTAACATCTTCAAGGCTCTAAAGTTGCATGTGTAGCTTCAGGCACTTATATGAAACATGATACCAGTGCTAAGTGCCAAGTACAATGATAAACTGTTGTGATATTGTGAATTATAAGATACATAAATATGGTCTTCCACAATCAATCCTGCCTCCTAGCTCCCCAAACTCACTGAATTTTCTGCACATTGAAAGTAATGGGTGAGAAGCCAGAGAGATCATATGGCAGATTTGGTGTTTGCCTTGAATGTGGCCAGCTTTGCATGCAGCCCACCTGGGTTCGATCCCCAGAATCCCATATGGTACCCTGAGAACCACCAGTAATTTCTGAGTACAGAGCCAAGAATAACCTCTAAGCATCACTGGGTGTGATAGAAAAAGAAGGAGAAGGAGGAGTAAGAGGAGGATGAGGAGGAGGAAGAAGAGGAGGAAGAGGAAGAGGAGGTAGGGGAGGAGGAGGTGTGGAGGAGGGGGAGGGAAGAAGGAAAAATAATGGAGCATCTCTGGTTTCTGCAGTGGCTTCAGAGCCATAAAATGAGTTATTGAGTTTATCAAGATTCCTCTTTTAACTTCTGAGCTTTTGTTAATGATGTATTTGAACATTCCTTAGCTGTGTTTCCTAAAGCAGGCAATAACATGCTCCAGGATCATGCTGGAATGGTCAAGGGGGTACCTAGGGGGCAACTTGGGGCTTTCAGTTTGTTTGCTTTGGCTTCAGTTTTGGAAAAGAGATTCCCAGGGGTTTTCTGAGCAGTCTTTTTCCTGAAAGGGGAAGAGGGGGTGTAAGCCAAATAAGTTTGGGAGGGTCTGCTCCTGAGGACTGTGATTAGAAAGTGGCAACTTTCAGTATCTACCCAGTAACCTCCAGGGAGGAGAGAGAGATTGGATAAGTCATGCCCATGTTAACGAAACCTCCGTAAAACCCACAATAAAGGACTGGCAAATAACCCAAGTGGCTGTAGTACTTGCTTTGTAGAAGCACTGATTCACTTCCCAGCACCTCATGGTACCATGAGCACTGCAGGGAGCAACCACCTGAACACCACACTAGAAGTAGAACCTGAGCACTGCCTGAAGTAATCTGGGAAGAGACACACTAAAAAAATTTGTAAAGTCTGCCCCCATAATTTTGCCCTGTGCATCTCTTACATCTGACTGCTCCTAGCCTAATTCCTTTTATAATAAGCATATAATTTAGTGAAATGATTATCTGAGTTATGAGCATAGGGATGGGTTGTTTTAGTTGGAGGCTAGTAAGGTGCTTGCCTTGCATGTTGATGGCCCAGGTTCAATCCCCAGCTCCATATATGGTCTGCTGAACCCTGCCAGGAGTGATCCTTGAGCACAGAGCCAGAAATACACCCTAAGCAACACCATTGCTAGTCTAAAAACAAAACAAAAAAGAAGGATGGTTTCCAAGTCTGCCATGAAATGTTTAAGCAATAAAGATGCAGTGGGTGCAGGAAGAGGTGGTCTACTATGGACAGACTGATGAATTTGTCCTGAGAAACTCCAGTTTCTGGCAGAAGAGTAGGAAGTGTGGGGGAGTAATTAAGTCATCTTTTGAGGAGACAAAGTCAACCAAAATTACATGAGGCAAACACATTGAAGGGGTCAGAAAGAAATAGTTCAACAGGTTGAAATGCATGCTTGGTGTGAAGGTGGTCCATGTTCAGTCCCTGACCCTGCCTGGTCACCTGACGACCACTCCCAAGCACTGAGCTGGGAGTAGCCCCTGAGCACCACCGAGTGTTGCCCTAAAATCAAAAGATCACATCAGGTATATAAATATATATGTATATATGTATATATGTATATATATATATATATTAGAAGAATAATATCCATGGGCTGGAGCGATAGCACAGCGGGTAGGGCGTTCGCCTTACACGCGGCCAACATGGCCGACCCGAGTTCGATTCCTCCGCCCCTCTCGGAGAGCCCGGCAAGCTACCGAGAGTATTCGATATGCCAGACACAGTAACAACAAAGTCTCCAATGGAGACGTTACTGGGCCCGCTCGAGCAAATCGATGATCAACGGGAGGGCCTTTACCTTTACCTAATATCCATGGCCAGAGAAACAGGAGTTAGGAGGACTGGTCAATGGTTGGAACTAAAACAAGTGTGTGGGGGACTGAGGGTAGGTAAGATAGAGAAGACCAGTATGACAGTAATAGCTGGGAATGGTCACGCTGGACAAGATCGGAGAGTGAAAAGTAGGTAAGGGATATTCTTGATAACCTTTCAGTATCAGTATTGCAAACCACAAGAGAGAGAGAGAGAGAGAGAGAGAGAGAGAGAGAGAGAGAGAGAGAGAAGAAAAGGCCTAACATTGAGGTAGGCAGGGAATGGGGAGCAGGAGGTGATGGGAGGGAACCTGGGAATACTAGTGCTGGAAAATGTACACTGGTGGAGGTATGGGTGTTGGAATACTGTATGACTGAAATCCAATCATGAACAGTTTTGTAAGGGTCTATCTCATAGTGATTCAATAAAAATGTTCTTAAAAATCACATCAGAGTGAGATAGGTAAGGAATGACGGAAATCAGGGAATGAGACTGAAAACATGGAGGATTTTCTTTGTAAATGAAGTATATTCCAACTATACCACCAGGAAGTATTTACAGCAGCTTTTTTAAAATTTTTCTTTTTCAATAGGGTTAAAGGTCAGAGCAGCAAGGATCAAAGGCCTGGCACTGGGTCATCAACATGAACTTGTGAGCCAGCCACCATTTCCTCTTGATGAATCAAAGGCACTGAGAAGTTCACTAGTAGATCCAGGTCCAGTATCTATTAAATAATATCTGGATCAGGGACTAGAATAAGGCCAATGGCCTCCTAGGGCCTGTGCTTGACACTCGATGACTAAATTATCAATTTTAGTGCAAAGAAAATTCTCTCTATATAGATCTTAAGTCATTCTTTCTCTGTGATCTAGAGATGATAAAATGAAAACTCGGAGAAATATCAGACTTCAATTTTTCCTCTTTTTTTTGGTTTTTTTACTTTTTTCTTGTGGTGCCAGAGATTGAATCCAAGTCTTATATACAGTGCTTTCTCCACTAAGCCATATCCCTGGCCACCTACACACACTTCCAGATGGACAAATTATCAAAAATGGAAAAGATTATTCCCAAGGATCAAAGTTCCATTTGGCAAATCAGTAAAATGAGCCTAAATCCTGGCTAACTGGGAAACCTGCCTTTAAATGCATCCAAGACAAAAAATGTCTGGAAAATAAGCTCCTACATACTATTGAGTGAGAAAAATTGAAACGCAAACAAAACATCAGGCCCTGAAAAAGTCACAAATCAATGTTCAAACTACTGCTAAATCCCTACCATGACCAGTATACCAGGGCAAAAAATGTGTATCTCAAATCTTGATCTGTGTCCTAAATCCTCTGACATCTGGAAAGATCCTCAAGTCATTCTCAAAATGCTACTAAAATACATGCTAGAAAAATCTATAATAGGGGGCAGAGCAATAGTACAGCAGGTAGAGTATCTACCTTGCATGTGGCCGACCTGGGTTCAGTCCCCAGAGTCCCATATGGTCCCCTGAGCACTGTCAGGAGTAATTCCTGAGTGCAGATCCAGGAGTAAACCTTGAGCATTGCTAGGTGTAACCCAAAAAGGAAAAAAAAGAAAAGCTGTAGGGCTTTGAATAACGACATAAAATGCAACAATCACAGTATTTATAAATTTTGTTTGTTTGGGGAAGCTAAACCCAGCAGTGCTCAGGGCTTACTCCTAGATCTACACTCAGAAATCACTTCTGGCAGGTTTAGGGGGACCATGTGGGATGGCAAGAATTGAATCTGTGTTGGCTGTGTACAAGGCAAACACCCTACCGACTGTGCTATCACTCTGGCTCTAGTAGCTGTGATTTTTGATATACTAACAGGTGTGTCACTGGCATTTTTCTTCACCTGAAAGATCTATTTCAGTATATACATTTATATGAAGCCATTACAGTATTTCCGGGACTCCTCGCCAGGCTGTTTTCACTCAGGGCGCCCCAGAGTGGGGAAGGTGAGAGCCCTCCCAGTCCCAAGGGACCAGCCCTGGCAACTGACTTCCAATACCAAACTGCCACCATGCTGCATGCCACTTTCCGGACCGCTTCAAGGCCGCACGACACATTATAGGACACTTGCTACCCATTTTCCATAATTACTGCACCATATTTGATTGGGTTCAAATCAAATATGATGCAGTAGGAAACAGATCATAGGGAGAAATGTATAAATACATGCCTCTCGGAGAGCCTGGCAAGCTACCGAGAGCATTCCGCCCGCACGGGCAGAGACTGGCAAACTCCCCGTGGCATATTCAATATGCCAAAACCAGTAACGACAAGAGCTCTCATTCCCCTGACCCTGAAAGAGCCTCCAATCATTGGGAAAAGACAAGAAGAGGCTGCTAAAATCTCAAGACTGGGAGGAATAGAGACGTTATTGGTGCCCGCTCGAGTAAATTGACAAACAACGGGATGACAGTAATAACAGCATTTCCATGAGATAATTGTGCAGAAAAATATCAAACCCATCTGTGATGTTGACTATCTTCTATATACAGAATTTTTAAATCCAGGCCTCAAGCTCTAAGCACAGTCCCCTCCGAAGAGCCAAGAATGACTACCTTTCGCAAATGCAGAGGGTTAGAAAGGAACAAGGCCCTGTAACAAATGACTTAGGTAAAGCTCTGGAAGACTGCCTTTTTAGTTGATACTAAAGTGTGTGTAGGGAGCTGGAGCCATAGAATAGTGGGGAAGGTGATTGCCTTGCACGTGGGCAACCCAGGTTTGATTCCTAACATCCCATATATACTAAGAGTAACCCCTGAGTAATGCTGGGTGTGACCCCAAAAATAAAAATGAGGGAAAAACGAATGTGGAAAGGGCTAGAGATATAGTACAGTGTGTAGAGAGCTTGCTTTGCATGCAGCCAACCTGGCGTCACTCCCCAGCATCTCATATCCCCCAGCATACCCCAAGCACTGGCAGGAGTAAATTCCTTAGTGCAGATCCAGGAGTAACGCTTGAGTATCATCAAGTGTGTCCCCCCCAAAAAGAAAAAATATACGTTGGAGTTAGGTGAATTCAGGAAACACATTGTGTGTTGTGAACACATATGCTCAACCATTAGACAGAGAGTGGCTGTTGCCCCATCTTCATATGTGGTCAAGCAGCTTGGGAAAGACTGGCATATACGGGATCTCTGTTCTAGGTCAGAGTACACTAAAGGTAAACTGGAGGCACAAGCAGAATGAGGCACAGTCAACATTTAGAGGAGTTAAGTACAGCTCACCAGTCAGCTACTGCTCTTTGGACACCAGTTTGCACTTGCAAGGACAAATGGACAAACACAGAAGATGGAAACAGTGTCCAAGTCATGATTTTTGGGAATTCAGACCTAACTGGCCAACTATAGCTAGAGTTAACTCTTGGAAGACCAGAGAGATGGTACAGTGTTATGGTGCTTTTCTTGCAGGCTGCTTTGACACCTTTTTGATGTCCAAAAGATAGCACCAAACACCAAACACCAGTAGCACCCCGGATCCCAGAATATAGGTGGGAGGGGCTGGAGCAATAACACAGCAGGTAGGGCATTTGCCTTGCACACGGCCGACCCGGGTTCGATTCCCAGCATCCCATATGGTCCCCTGAGCACCGCCAGGGGTAATTCCTGAGCGCAGAGCCAGAAGTAACCCCTGTGCATCACCAGGTGTGACCCAAAAAGCAAAAAAGAAAAAAACCAGAATATAGGTGTGAGTAGCCCTGAAGTAATACTGAATGTGGTCCAAGGAGCTTAAACAAACATCGTACATATCTAGTGGTAAAACAATCTTTTACCCTTTGAGCATTAGAAATGATTCTTAGATCACTAGAAATGATCAAGACGTTGCCCCTTTGGGGCCATCCATGGTGTTCTCAGCCAGATGTGAATTGTTAATTGGTAAGTCACTGTTGTTAAACATTTTAAGATTTTAGATAGGTATTGAGAAAATTATTGCTTTGGTAGAAACTATTTTAGGAACTCCGTATTTAATAAAAACACATCTAGGGTGCACTCAATGCCCCTGTTGGGCAGAAAAACCCAAAAACTGAAACAAAGGAAAAATCTTTTTACAGGAAATAAATTATTTGTTTGTAATCCCAGTATGAGGCAAGACAATATGAGGTACTTCTCTTTCTAAGTATGTGAATGTGCTGGTTTATATTCCCTTTTGTTTCCTGTTTTGATGGTAATATTTTTTGCTGTGTTTAAATTGGAGATAGATAAGTTTAGAAAACTATTTCTAGAAATTGAAATCTCAGGTAGCCTGAAGTTTAGTTTATGGATCTGAGCAGAAACAGAATGTGATCATTTCATTTATAGGCAAATTTTGTTAATGAGCTTTGTTTTAGAATATCATAGCTGTTGGTGGAAGGTCATGGATCCTCTGCCATATTTTGGGACAAATGTGCTTCTGCATCACTTGCCAGAATCACTCCTGTCCACTTAATGGTAAACTCTTAAAAGTTCCGAGGTTCTACTCTTATTCAATATAGTACTGGAAGTCCTGGCCATTGCAGTTAGGCAAGAGAAAGGTATCAAGGGAATACAGATAGGAAAGGAAGAGGTCAAGCTATCACTATTTGCAGACGATGTGAAAATATACTTAGAAAACCCTAAAGACTCTACAGAAAAGCTCCTAGAAACAATAGCCAGTTCAGTAAAGTGGCAGGCTGCAAAATCAACATCTGAAAGTCTATGGCTTTCTTATATACAAATAATGAAAGAGAAGAAAGAGATGTTAAAAAAATCCCATTCACAATAGTACCTCAGAAAATCAAGTACCTTGGAATCAGCTTAACCAAAGAGGTGAAGAACCTGTATAAGGAAAATTACAAAACACTACTTCAAGAAATAAAAGAGGACACTAGGAAATAGAGACACATACCCTGCTCATGGATAGGGAGGATTAACATTAACAAAATGGCAATACTGACCAAAGCACTATACAAATTCAATGTGGTCCCTATCAGGATACCCATGACATTTTTCAAAGAAATAGACAAAACACTCCTGAAATTTATATGGAAAAATAAACCCCCAGGAACAGCTAAAGCAATCCTTGGGAAAAAGAAGATGAGTGGCATCACCCTCCTCAACTTCAAACTGTTCTACAAAGCAGTATTAAGTAAGACAGCATGATACTGGGCTAGAAACAGACCTGCAGACCAATGGAATAGAGTTGAATATTCTATCACAGACCCCCAAATATATGACCACTTAATCCTTTGACAAAGGAGCAAGAAATACGAAGTGGAACAAGGAAAGCCTCTTCAACAAGTGGTGCTGGGAAAACTGGAGAGTTACCTGCAAAAAAAATGAACTCTGACCTCTGTCTAATGCCAGGCAAAAAATCAGATCAAAGTGGATTAAAGACCTCAATATCACACATGAATCCATAAGGTACATAGAGGAAAATGTAGGCAGAACTCTCCACAACATTGAAGCTAAAAGCATCTCTAAGGATGAAACAGCACGGACCATGCAAGTGGAAACAAACATAAATGGGACCACATCAAACTAAGAAGCTTCTGCACTTCAAATGAAACAGTGACCAAAATACAGAAAGAGCCCACAGAATGGGAAAGAATATTTACCCAATACCCATCTGATAAGGGATTAATATCCAGGATATACAAGACACTAGTAGAATTGTACAAGAAAAAACCTCGAACCCCATCAAAAAATGGGGAGAAGAAATGAACAGAAATTTTCTCAAAAAAGAAATACAACTGGCCAAAAGGCACATGAAAAAAATGCTCCACATCGCTAGTCATCAGGGAGATGTAAATCAAAACAACAATGAGATATCATCTCACACCACAGAGACTGGCACACATTCAAAAGAACAAAAGCAACCAGTGCTGGTGTGGATGTGGGGAAAAAGGGACACTCTTTCACTGTTGGTGGGAATGCCCACTAGTCCAGCCTTTTTGGAAAACAATATAGACAGTCCTTCAAAAACTAGAAATTGAGCTTCCATATGACCCTGCAATACCACTTCTGGGAATATATCCCAAGGATGCAAAAAAGCACAGTAGAAATGACATCTGTACTTATATGTTCATTGCAGCACTGTTCACAATAGCCAAAATCTGGAAACAACCCAAGTTCCCTAGAACAGATGACTGATTAAAGAAACTTTGGTACATCTACACAATGGAATACTATGCAGCTGTCAGGAGAGATGAAGTCAGGAACTTTGCTTATAAATGGATAGACATGGAGAGTATCATGCTATGTGAAACGAGTCAGAAAGAGAGGGACAGACATAGAAGGACTGCACTCATTTGTGGGGTACAAAACAACATAACATGAGGCTGACACCTAAGGATAGTAGATACACAGGACAGGTAGATTACTCCATAGTGGAAGCCTGCCTCATGAGCAAAGGAGAGAAGGCAGCTGGAATAGAGAAGGGATCACTAAGAAAACGATGGCTGGAGGAATCGGTCGGGATGGGAGATGTGTGCAGAAAGTAGATAAAGGACCAAACATGATAACCTCTCAGTGTCTGTATTGCAAACCATAATGCCCAAAAGTAGAAAGGGATTATGGGAAATCATGTTTGCCATGGAGGCAGGAGGAGGGTGGGAAAGGGGGGTAATATGGGGGATATTTGTGGTGGGGAATGTGCACTAATGGAGAGATGGGTGTTTGATCATTGTGTGATTGTAACCCAAACATAAAAGCTTGTAACTATCTCACGGTGATTTAATAAAATTAATTTGTTTTCATTTGTCTTTCTGGTTTGGGCTGTTCAGTTGGTCATTTCTTTTAGTAGATATTCTGGCCAACTTGGCCAGAATTAAAGGTCCTTTCCAAGTTTTCAGTCTGAAAGAGTTTTGGCAGACATTAAAAAACATTTGTGCTCATATGGATTTGGCTCAAAATAGTATCTAAAAATACTGTTTACCCAAACAGTGTTTTCCAAGTTTTTGAAATGTTTTCTGAGCCTTTTAGATGACTCTCATGCTATTTATAGAGGAATGTAATGGAAACAAGTCAAGGTTAGAGCTGCTGGGAGAGTCCAAGGAGTAAGAGGTCTGGCAAAGGAGGAAGACTTGAATCAGGGTGTAAGGAAAGACTATTCAGTTCTGGAGAGAAAATCATTTGTAGCTTTTTTAAACATAGTGGACAATGTTGATTTGGGGGCCTCAGCCAAGGTAGTGCAAACCTGATGGGTTGGATTAGAGCTTGGGCACCAGTTGTGCTAGAGACCACTAGGGCCACATCTGGGGATACTCAAGGACCTATATGGTACTGGGAATGAACACAAAGCTTCCCAAGTGCTGACATGTTCTAGCACTTTAAGCCACATCCCTAGCTCCCTTGGTAGCAGTTTCTAAAAAACTGTATTTGTTTTGCTTTCTGTACCAGGGATTGAACCCAGTTCTCATGTGTGCAAGGCAAAGTGCAAAACTACATCCCCAGCCTTAAAGAGGTTTTTTTTTGAAGGGGGATGGCAGGGAGTTAGTTTTTGTGCCACATCCAGTGTTGCTCAGGGCCTGCTCCTGACTCTGTGCTCAAAGATCATTCCTGGCAGTGCTCAGATGACTACATGGGGTGCTGGGGGCAGGGCAAGTGTCCTGTCTACTGTATTCTCACTCCAGCCCATAGAATTTTTTCAAAAATGATTGTACGACTACTGACACTCTTCCCCTTGAGAAGTGAGCAACAATATAGGCTGTCCTGTGCTCTTGATGGACAGAGATGATGCTTGTAACCAGTGTGTAATGCTATGTAACTTAGAAGGCTGAGTCATAAAGATCCCTTCGGTTCCCAGCTTGATCACTTCATCCTTTGAAACCCTATTCCTTGTAGAAATTTGACTACCCTAAGACTGTTGTGCAGTGAGGAAGCCAAGGCCACAAGAAGCATGAAAAGCACTTGATGACAGCCCCGGCTAACACCAGGCTCTAACCAAGGCATTACAGCCCAGGTATCAAACAGAAAAGAATGTGCCTCCAGATGGATGAGTCTCTACTTTTGATGAAGGTTGCTAAAGAGATTTATGAAACAGAAAAGCTGGTCACACTAATTCACACCCTGAGCTCCTCTTTTCAGAATTTATGCAAATAATAAAATAGTTTGAGCACTAGGGTTTTTTTTCTTTTTCTTTTTTTTTTAATTTTTATTAGTGAAACACCACGAGATACAGTTGTAGACTTACAAATATTTGTGCTTGGGTTTCAGTTATACAATAATCGAGTACCCATCCCTCCTCCAGTGCCCATTCTCCACCACCAATGACCCCAGTATCCCTTCCCCACCTCCATCCCACCCTGCCTCTGTGGCAGGGTATTCCCTTTTGTTCTCTCTCTCCTTTTAGGTGCTATGGTTTGCAAAAAAGGCATTGAGTGGCAATTATGTTCAGTCTATAGTCTACTTTCAGCATGCATCTCCCATCCTCCCCAGGATGTTTCTCAGAGGTGTCTTCAATGATTTGAGTCCATTGGCAAAGAAAATGATACCAAAAATATACAAATGGGGCTAAATCAAACTGAAAAGTTTGTATGGCAAATAAAATGAAGACAGCCATTGAATGGAGAAAATATTTGCACACTATGTATCAGATAAAGGTCTAATACCCAAGATATATAAAGCACTCAAAGCTCAACAATACCCCCCAAAATCCATCAACAAATGGGAAGAGATGAACAGATGCATCTGCAAAGAAGACATATGGCCAGAAGGCATATGAAAAAACTGGTTTTTTTTCCCCTTTATTTTATTTTATTTTTTTTAAAGTTGTAGATTTACAATTTTTTGTGCTTTGGTTTCAATTATACAATGATCAGATACCCATCCCTCCACCAGTGCCCATTTTCCACCACCATGGATAATATCCCTCCCACCCCCATCCCCCCATCCCCCCTGTCTCTGTGGCAGGGCAATCCCCTGTGTTCTCTCTCTCCTTTTGGGTGTTGTGGTCTGCAAAAGAGGCATTGAGTGGCAAACATGTTCAGTCCATAGTCTACTTTCGACATGCATCTCCCCTCCTGGGAGGATCCTCCAAACATCCTTTATTTGGTGCTCCCTTCTCTATCTGAACTGCCCTTTCCTCTAGGATACCCGGCTGGCCTCTAAGTTATGGAATAGTCCTCCTGGTGCTGATCTCAGCTATTCTTGGGTATTAATCTCATACTTTGTTACTTTGTATCCCCCAGATGAATGCAATCTTTCTATGTCTATCCCTCTCTTTCTGACTCATTTCGCTTAGCATGATACTTTCCATATTGTACCACTTGTATGTAAATTTCATGACTTCATCTTTTCTAAGAGCTACATAGTACTCCATTGTGTAGATGTACCAAAGTTTCTTTAACCAGTCATCTGTTCTTGGGCATTCAGGTTTCTTCCAGTTTCTGGCTATTGTAAAGAGTGCTGCAATGAACAAACAAGTGCAGATGTCACTTCGACTACACATTTTTGCCTCTCTGGGATATATTCCCAGGAGTGGTATTGCTGGGTCAAATGGGAGCTCAATTTCTAATTTTTTGAGAATCGTCCATACTGTTTTCCAGAAGGGCTAAACCAGTGGACATTCCCACCAACAGTGAAGGAGTGTCCCTTTCTCGCCACATCCACGCCAGCATCGGTTGCTTTTGTTCTTTTGAATGTGGGCCAGTCTCTGAGGTGTGAGATGGTATCTCATTGTGGTTTTGATCTGCATCTCCCTGATGATTAATGATGTAGAGCATTTTCTCATGTGCTTTTTTGCCATTCGGATTTCTTCTTTGAGAAAGTTTCTGTTCATTTCATTGCCCCATTTTTGGATGGGGTTGGATGTTTTCTTCTTGTGGAGTTTAACCAGTATTTTGTATATCCTGGATATCAACCCCTTGTCAGATGTGTATTCGGTGAATATCCTTTCCCATTCTGTAGACTGTCTTTGTATTTTGGTCACTGTTTCTTTGGAGGTGCAGAAGCTTCTTAGTTTAAGATAGTCCCATTTATCTATCTCTGTTTTCACTTGCTCGGCCAGTGGCGTGGCATCTTTGAAGATACCATTAGCTTCAATGTCATGGAGGGTTTTGCCAACTTTATCTTCAATGTACCTTATGGTTTCTGGTCTGATGTTGAGGTCTTTAATCCATTTTGATCTTACTTTTGTACATGGTGTTAGGCAGAGTTCTGAGCCTATTTTTTTGCATGTAGCCGTCCAGTGATGCCAACACAATTTATTAAAGAGGCTTTCCTTACTCCACTTCACATTACTTGCACCTTTATCAAAGATTAGATGAGCATATGATTGAGGAGAGATGTCAGTGTATTCAACCCTGTTCCATTGGTCTGCAGTTCTGCCTTTGTTCCAGTACCATGCTGTTTTAATTATTACTGCTTTGTAGTACAGTTTGAAGTTTGGGAGGTTGATTCCTCCCATTTTCTTTTTCCCAAGAATTGCTTTAGCTATTCGTGGGGGCTTATTGTTCCATATAAATTTCAAGAGTGTTTGCTCCATTTCTTTGAAGAATGTCATGGGTATCCTTATAGGGATTGCATTGAATTTATATAATGCTTTCGGTAGTATTGCCATTTTGACAATGTTAAGTCTCCCGACCCATGAGCAGGGGATATCTTTCCATTTCCTCATGTCCTCTTTTATTTCCTGAAGTAGCGTTTTGTAGTTTTCTTTGTACAGGTCCTTTACTTCCTTAGTTAAGCTGATTCCTAGGTACTTGATTTTCTGGGGCACAATTGTGAATGGGATTGTTTTTTTCATGTTGCTTTCTTCTCTCTCACTGTTTGCGTATAGGAAAGCCATGGACTTTTGGGTATTGATTTTATAACCTGCAACTTTACTATACGAGTCTATTGTTTCTAGGAGTTTTTTGGTGGAAGTTATTGGGTTCTCTAAGTAGAGTATCATATCATCTGCGAATAGTGAGAGCTTCATTTCTTCCTTTCCTACCTGAATGCCCTTAATATCTTTTTCCTGCCTAATCGCTATTGCAAGTACTTCCAGTACTATATTGAACAGCAGTGGAGAGAGTGGGCATCCCTGTCTCGTCCCTGATCTTAGAGGGAAGGCTCTCAGTTTTTCCCCATTGAGGATGATGCTTGCTGTAAGCTTGTGGTAGATGGCTTTAATTATGTTGAGGAAGGTCCCCTCTATACCCATTTTGGCTAGGGTTTTCATCATAAAGGGGTGCTGGATCTTATCAAATGCTTTCTCTGCATCTATTGATATGATCATATGCTTTTTATCTTTTCTTTTGTTGATATGGTGGATTATGTTGATTGATTTCCGAATGTTAAACCATCCTTGCATCCCTGGGATGAATCCTACTTGGTCATGGTGTATGATCTTTTTGATGAGTAGTTGGATTCTATTTGCTAGTAGTTTGTTGAGGATCTTTGCATCTGTGTTCATCAGGGATATCGGCCTGTAATTCTCTTTCTTTGTGGTATCTCTGTCTGCTTTTGGTATCAGTGTGATATTTGCTTCGTAGAAACTGTTCGGAAGTGTTTTTGATATTTCAATTTCTTGGAAAAGCTTAAAGAGCATCGGGAGTAAGTCCTCTTTAAAGATTTGGAAGAATTCACTAGTGAATCCATCCGGGCCAGGACTTTTGTGCTTGGGGAGACTTTTTATTACCATTTCAATTTCCTTGATGGTGATAGGTCTGTTCAGGTATTCCAGGTCTTCTTGGTTCAGCCTTGGGAGTCTGTAGGAGTCTAGGAATTTATCCATTTCCTCGAGGTTTTGATGTTCCGTGGCATAAAGCTTCTCAAAGTACTCCCTGAGGATCCTCTGAATTTCTGTGGGTTCTGTTGTAATGACCCCCTTTTCATTTCTGATTCGGTTTATTAGGGTTTTCTCTCTCCCTTTCTTTGTGAGTTTTGCTAGAGGCTTATCGATCTTGTTAATTTTCTCGAAGAACCAGCTTTTGGTTTCATTGATCTTTCGGATTGTTTTTTGGGTTTCCATCTCATTAATCTCTGCTCTGAGTTTTATTATTTCCTTTCTCCTGTTCGGATTGTGCTCCTTTTTTGGTCCTTCTCCAAGCTCTTAAGCTGTGAGGTTAGGTTACTTATGTGTGCTCGCTCCTCCTTCCTGAGGAATGCTTGTAGAGCTATAAACTTTCCTCTTAACACAGCCTTTGCTGTGTCCCATAAGTTTTGGTAACTCGTGTTCTCATTTTCATTCGTTTCTAGGAATCTTTTGATTTCCTCTTTGATTTCCTGTCTAATCCACTCGTTGTTCAATAGTGCACTGTTTAATTTCCAGGTGTTTGATTTAGTTTTCTGTTTCTGTGTGTGATTTACTTCTAATTTCAGCGCATTATGGTCTGAGAAGATTGTTGATACAATCTCTACCTTCTTAATTTTATGGAGGCATGTTTTGTGGTTGAGCACTAGGTTTTAATGTAATTTCTTACACAGAAGTGATTCCTATACAGCCACTTTAACACATTAGTAGTATGATATCAAGTGGCAAGCCTTCAAAGGGGATATGCTTGGTAAGAAGTGACACGCAAAAAGGTCATTTAGAGATATTGGGTGGAACAATAGTATAGTAGCTAGCAAACTTCAAAAATATGTCTTTTGGGGGTATGGTGCCGCCAGCAAGTCAATCTGTAACTGTGAAGCGAGTGCATCAGCAGGCCTGATGGCGCCTTCAGACTTCCAGATACCCAAAAATTGCTGCTGTGCCTTTAGCCAGACCCCAAAATCTTGGCAAAGTTTACCAAGAAAGTAAACGGCCAAAACTTAGGTATGTGGGAGACACACCCACAAACCACCTCCGGCTCAGCTATATAATTGGAGGCATGGCCTCTCTGGTTCCTGATCAAACTGCTTAACAGCCATGATCCCAGAGACTCAGAAACAAATCTCGAAACCCAATGGCTTTTGGCAGAAATGTGTCCAGTCCCTGCAGTAAGTTACAGTCGCTGGGCCACCCCAGGTGGGAATAGGTTTCATGCCTTGGCCTGTTCCCCCTGGCAGCTTGGTGGCCGCCATCTTCCAGAGGCCACTGAACAGTCAGGTTTGGGCCCACAGTGATGAGACACGTGGGGCCTCATGGGATGGGGGTGGAGCCGGTCCTTTCCTCCCGGTCCCAACAATATCCCGAGTCGCTGCCCATAAACGGCCTCTCTGGCTCCTGATCAAGCTGCTTAATGGCCATGATCCCAGAGACAAGAAACAAATTGCGGAACCCAGCGGCTTTTGGCAGAAATGCATCCAGTCCCGGCAGTAAGTTACAGGCGTTGGGCCACTCCAGGTGGGAATAGGTTTCATGTCTTGGCCTGTTGCCCCTGGCAGCCCAGTGGCTGCCATCCTCCAGAGGTCACTGGACAGTCAGGTTTGGGCCCACAGTGATGAGACATGTGGGGTCTCATGGGATGGGGGTGGAACTGGCCCTTTCCTCCCTGTCCCAACAAGACCCTGAGTCGTCGCCCATGAACAGCCTCTCTGGTTCCTGATCAAGCTGCTTAATGGCCATGATCCCAGAGACTCAGAAACAAATCTTGAAACCCAACTTCTTTTGGCAGAAATGCATCTGGATTGCACAGTAGGTTACTGTCACCGGGCCACCCCCAGGGGGAAAGGGTTCTGTCCCTCTGCCTGCTCCCCTTAGGCAGCCCAGTGGCTGCCATCCTCCAGAGGCCATTGGACAATCAAGTTTGGGCCCTCAGTGATGAGACATGCGGGGCCTTATGGAATGGGGGTGGAGCCGGCCCTTTCCTCCCCACCCCAAAGAGACCCCGAGTCGCTACCCACTAACAACCTTTCCAGCTCCTGATCAAGCTGCTTAACGGCCGTGATCCAAGAGACTCAGGAACAAATCTCGGAACCCAGCAGGTTTTGGCAGAAATCCCTCCAGATTTAATTGTTAAAATTTCAGAATTTCAATATCGTGCAGCCACTACTGCAGCCGTGTGACATCATATGTTATTTATAACCAGCAATAGAAAACAAATTGTCTACTGTTGCCTTTTCAGCAGATCTGAGTGTTGGGGTAAAATCCCAAATAATAATGGTGGGTGTGGTGTCAAAATATTGAATGTAATCAAAGTAGGGAGAGAGTAATGTGGAAATCATCTGCCCCACAGGTAGGGGGAGGGTGTGGGATGGGGGTATACTGGGGGTTTTGGTGGTGGAGAATGGGCACTGGTGAAGGTACAGTGTTTCATTGTATGTATGACTGAGACTTAAACCCGAAAG
Organism: Sorex fumeus; assembly: GCF_029834395.1. NCBI lineage: Eukaryota > Metazoa > Chordata > Mammalia > Eulipotyphla > Soricidae > Sorex > Sorex fumeus. The sequence continues at coordinate 20,510,910 of NW_026606179.1, forward strand.
CTTTGTAACTGCTCTCACGGTGGTTCAATAAATAAGTAAGTAAAGGCCCTCCCGTTGATCACCGATTTGCTCGAGTGGGCCCAGTAACGTCTCCATTGGAGACTTTGTTGTTACTGTGTCTGGCGTATCGAATACTCTCCGTAGCTTGCCGGGCTCTCTGAGAGGGGCGGAGGAATCGAACTCGAGTCGGCCATGTTGGCTGCGTGCAAGGCAGACGCCCTACCCACTGTGCTATCGCTCAAATAAAATTATAAAAAGTGAAGAAAAAAAAGTAAGGTGGAGTTCATGCCCAATTCAATCAGCTAATCAGTGGCTGAATAAATAGCAGTACTCCTGTCACTGTCACTGTCCTCCCGTTGTTCATCAATTTGCTCGAACAGTCCCAGTAACGTCTCCATTGTGACACTTGTTACTATATTTGGCATATCGAACATGTCACGGGTAGCTTGCCATCTTTGTCATGCGGGCGAGATACTCTCAGTAGCTTTCCGGGCTCTCCGAGAAGGGTGGAGGAATCAAACCTGGGTCAGCCGGGTCAGCCATGTGCAAGGCAAATGCCCTACCCACTGTGCTATCGCTCCAGCCCAGCATTACTCCTACATAAAAATAAATAAATAAATAAATAAATATATGTCTTTTGAAGGATTCTATTATGTTTTTAAAACTTTTATGAATTTTGGGGGCTGGAGCGGTAGCACAGCAGGTAGGGTGTTTGCCTTGCACTCAGCCGACCCGGGTTCAACTCCCAACATCCCATATGGTCCCCTGAGCACCACCAGGGATAATTCCTGGGTGCAGAGCCAGGAGTAACCCCTGTGCATTGCCGGGTGTGACCCAAAAAGCAAAAATAAACAAATAAATAAATAAAACTTATCAATTTTGATAGTCAACTTATTTACAAAAGTCATGAATTCGGGGGCCAGAGTGATAGTACAGCAGGTAGGGAGCTTGCTTTGCACATGGCCAATCTGAATCTGATCTCCGGCATCTCATATGGTCCTCAGCCCCACCAGGAGTTACCTCTGAGTGAGGAGCCAGGAGTAAGTCCTAAGTACCACCAGTGTCACCAAAAATCTCTCTAAAGAAAAAGATTAAATAAAAATCATTTCTATTTGTTCTTTTGGGGAAGGTCAAATGCAGAGGTGTTCAGGGAACCATATGGGATGCTGGGGATCAAACCTGAGTCAACCATGTGCATGGCAAGTGCCCTACCCACTATACTATCTCCAGTCTCAAAATCACTCCTTCTGAGGGCTCTGATAGTAGTGGAGGTAAGGCATTTTTGGGGGTCCGGATTGTAGAGGTCAACTTGCATGCAGCTGACCCCAGTTCAAATCCCTAGCATCACATATGGTGGCCCAAGCATTAACAGAAGTAAATCCTGAACAAGGAGGCAGCAATAGCCCAGTCCATGAACACCACTGGATGTGGCTCCAAAATCAAAAGGAAAAAAATCACATTTTGTCCAAGCTTTTAGTTACATTATTTTTTCCAAAATAATTCTTTTTGGTTTTGGTGCTACACCCGTAATGCTCAGAGCTCATTTCTGGCTTTGCACTAGGGATCTCTTTAGGCAGGGGGTTGAGAAACCATGTGGGGAGCAGAGAACTGAACTCAGGTCAGCTGTGTGCATGGCCAGTGTCTTACCAGTCGTACAATCTTTCTGGATCCCTAATTTTTAACTTATTGAGCTAAAATAACATGCCATAATATCCAGCATTTTAAAGAATATTGTTAGTGGCTTGTAGTCTTTTTGCTTTTGGTGCATACCTGGAGATGTTCAGGGGTTGCTCTTGGTAATGCTTGGTACCTGGGCCTCCTGAAGGCTAAGCATGTGCTCCAGCCCTTTCAACTATTCCCACAATCCCCAGAACATTTTATATTTTAGATAACTTTTTCCTTTTCCTTTTGTATTTTATAATAATGCTTTTATTGATGCACATTTTGGATTTGTGGTTATTATTTTACCTCCTTGGATGCATATTGATTTTATTTATTAAGTCTCCTAATTCTATACTTGCATGCAACGTGAATTATAAAACTGTTTAAAAAAACATTCACTGTAACTCACAAGGGCCGTGGGTTTTTTATTTGTTTCTTTTTGGGTCACACTCGGTGATGTGCAGGGGTTACTCCTGGTTCATGCACTCAGGAATTACTCCTGGCAGTACTCAGAGGACCATATGGGATGGTGGGAACCAAACCTGGGTTGGCCATGTGCAAGGCAAACGCCCTACCCACTGTGCTGTTGCTCCAGTCCAGTGGGGTTTTCATTTTTGAGAGGAGAGGACACATCAGTGGTACTGGAGGTGTTCAGGGCTTGCACTCAGAGATCACTTCTGGCGGGCCTCAGTGGACCATATGGGGTGCTGGAAATAGAGCCCAGATTGGCCACTGGAAATCAAGTGCCCCATTCACTGTATTATCACTCCACCCCCAGGGTTTTCAATCCTATTCTCGTTTTCAACCAAATATACTATGAATTTACTCCTTTAACTTACGTTAATCAAAAGACACTAAATTCAGTTTATTCAATTTTCAAAATGGAGTGTTTGATGGCTATCCAGCCTGATTTTTTGTTTGTTTCCATACTAGGCAAATAATGTGATCTATGTTTAAGTCTGGTCCTTTGAGAACAAATGTTGGGGAAAGTATCTTAATCTCTTCCTTCTCTTTTATTTACAGTGGTGCTTAAACATTCATGTAGTTTGACATCCACATAGTTTCCAGACTGGAGTAAACCTTTGCGAAGCATGAAAGATAAAGCCTGGGAACTGGAAAGATAGTACAACAGGCAGTGCACTTACATACGACTGGCCCTGGTTCTATCCCTGGCACCCCATATGGTCCTCAAAGACCTGCTATAAGTGATCTCTGAGAACATAGCCAGAAGTCAGCCCTGAACACCTCCAGGTATGGCCCCAAACCAAAAATAAACAAGTAAAAATTTTTTAAAAAGTAAGATTCCACACTAAATAAGGGGTACGAAAAAACTTTTCTATTTTCATTATACTCATTTTTTTTTCATTTTGAATATTTCATTTAGACAAAGTAAGTGTGCCATTAATAATAGTGGACAACTTTTATAAAACATTTACTATAATAAGAATAGGTTAAAAGCACTTTACAATTGCTAATTCACTGAATGTTCACAACAAACCAATACACAGCATTGATTATATATCACTACATATGAAACAAAAAGGCACTGATATATTTAAGATACACATAATATAAAGTTAAAAAATGGAACATAACACTTGGATAATAGCAGTTTTCTTTTAAAATAATTGGATTTTAGGGTTAATAAAAAGGAACAAAATGTTTTACGAGAAGAAAATATACATTATTATCAGTAAGAATGTTTTTATTTTGTTTTTTTTTTTATGTTTTATTTGTTTTTTGTTTGGGGAACACATCCAGCAGTGTTCAGGGTTATTTCTAGTCCTGGACTCAGGAATCACTCCTGGCCGTGCTTGGAAGACGATACAGGATGCTGGAGATCGAACCTGGGTCAGTCACATGCAGGGCAAGCACCTTACTTGCTGAACTATCTCTCTGACCCCCAAAATAGGTGTTTTAAAGGAAAAAAGGTATTCCAAACCAAACTGTATTAATATACTTTATAGCAATCCAGGCAAATTTTATAACTCAAAAAATTTAGATGTAACCATAACATGAATAATAGTCATCTTAAAGTCATTAAATGTCATTAAAATAACCAAAGTCTGTATTTACTAAGTATTTCATAAAAATTATTAATAATATTTACTAATATTTAAAAACTAGTTCGTAAAGCATTTGATAGGATAAAAACAAGTGGAAAAACAACATGTATATCACATTTTCTTTAAAAACAAAGTCGTGGCCACACCCTTCCCGGAACCACTCCACTGGCGGGGAAGCACCTGGATGGAGCCTGGGCTTGCAGGGGAGTGGAGTAAACGCGACAGATCGTGTGTCCTGGCTCGTAACTGTTCTTCTTTCTTTCTTTTTAAACCTTCCATTAAACAAATCCCGTTGAGTCTTGCTGTCCCGGGAGGAGGGGAGGCTTGTTGGGGGGGGGGGGGTGTGGAAGCCGGTGGTTGGAGAGATATTACAGAGGGTAAGGCACTTGCCTTGACACTTCATGGTTTCCTGTGCCCTGTCAGGCGTGATCTCTGCGCACAGAACCAGTAGTAATCCCTGAACACTGTTGGGTGTGCTCCCCCAAAAACGTCTAACAAGATTTGTGCCAACAATTTGGGAGTACTTATCTATAGTTGGTGAGGTTACACTGAATCTTGGCATTTTTGTCTCATTTCCTCTATTACAATAAAAACATAAATTTGAGAGATGAAACCATAAGATTAACACTGACTTCAAAGACAGTTATCACTCTGCAAGGAATTTTAAAAAGTAATTTAAAAAAAAAACTAGAGAGCACACAAATGTAATCAGTGTAATATTTATATATACACAAATAAATGACCTGACTGTCCTGAAACTCAGGAAATAAAAACAAATACACTGGGCCAGGAAGACAGCTCACAGATTGGAGCATATGCTTGGTAGGTGGAGACCCCAAATTTGATCATCAGCATTGCAGAGCACCCCTAAGTATGAATCTCGTGGCCCTCAGCATAGCTAGATCCAAGCAATACCATATCACTAGGCATGAACATTGACCCATCCAGCCTGCTCTCTGGCTCAAGTATTACTGAGCACTGCTTGGGAGTCGAAAGTAGTAATAATAAAAGAAACCATATCACCAAGAAAATGGTTCTAAAAAATGGGGAATCAAAGAATTATTAACAACTGTCATTAGTACAAGATGTGGGTGGGTGGACAAATTCCAAATTACAATTTGAATTCAAAACTTACAGTGAAATTGATTTGGATTAAGATATATTAAGAAACAAATATAGGGGCCATGGGCCATGGAGATAGGGCTCTTGCCTTGCACAGAGCCAACCCAAGTTTGATCCCCAGCATCCCATATGGTCCCCCAAGTACCACCAGGGGAGATTCCTGAGCACAAGAGCAAAAAGTTCTGAGCACCGCTGGGTGTGGCCCCAACACCAAAAAAAAAAAAAAACAACAAAACAAACACCAAAATAGTGAAAAGGGGTATCTTTCAAACATAGTTTATTGTACATTTTTGGAGCCATGACTAGCAGTGCTAGGGAGCTATTTCTGGTGGAATTCAGAGGGCCATACAGTGCCAGGAATTGAACCTGGGGATCCCATATGCAAAACATGCACTTTAGTCCTTTGAGTCATCTCCAGAGTCTTCAAAAATGCTACTGTTAAAAATATTAAGTAACAATAGCTTTAATTTTGAGTATTTACCAGTATGAATTCCTTGATGATGAATGAGATCTGAGCCCCTAATGGCCACATTCCTTAGAGTTACGGGGCTTTTCACCAGAGTGAATTCTTAGATGTCGAGTCACATTTGAACATTTGTTAAAGGCCTTCCCACATTCATTACATTCATATGGTTTTTCATCTGTATGAATTATCTGATGCTGAAAGAGTTGTGAGTTCTGAGTAAAGGCCTTTCCACATTTAAGGCATTCAAAGGGTTTCTCCCCAGCATGAATTCTCTGATGTTGATGAAGCTGTGAGCTCTGAGAAAAGGCCTTGCCACATTCCTTACAATCATAAGGTTTCTCACCCGTGTGAATTCTTTGATGTTGAACAAGTTTTGAGCTCTGAGTAAAAGCTTTGCCACACTGCTTACATTCATAGGGTTTCTCACCTGTGTGGGTTCTCACGTGTTGAAATAGCTGTGAGCTCTTAGTAAAGGCTTTTCCACATACTTTGCATTCATAAGGTTTTTCCCCAGTGTGTATTCGCTGATGGTCAATAAGATTTGAGCAATATCTAAACGCTTTCCCACATTCCTTACATTCATAGGGCTTCTTACCGGTGTGAATTCTTTGATGTTGTGAAAGGTACGAGCTACAACTAAAAGCCTTTCCACATTCTTTACATTCAAAGGGTTTTTCTCCAGTATGAATTTTCTGGTGCCGGGTAACATGTGAACCACAACTAAAGAATTTCCCACACTCCTTACATTCATAAGATTTTTCCCCAACATGAACTCTCTGATGCTGAATAAATTGTGAATTTTGACTAAAGACCTTTCCACACTTCTTACATTCATAGGATTTCTCTTCATTATTAATTATTTGGTGTAAAGTAAAAAGTGGCTGTGGAATTAATGCAGGCATGTATTCATGACCAAGTATTCCTTGGCGAAAACTTCCATTTGGATCATCTGTTTGCCCTTCAAAATGGCTTCTGTATTCCAAAACATCTCTGAAACTGGAGTACTCAAGGCCTTGCTTTGTAAGTCCCATTAAATCCCTATGGCATGATTCCATTTCATAAACTTCGTTCTTGAGAGATAATAGCTTGGTTTCACACATTGACTCCAGATCTGGAAGAAAATGAAATGATAAATATTCTTTTCCCCCTTCATTTGTAAAGTTAATTTTTCATATAAAAATGGAAAAATTCAAGTAAAAATGGTATCTGGTAGTAAATTATATAGCTCTCAACTGTATGTTCAATTTGATAGCTATCATTATAAAGTTTCTTGGACCAGAGTGATAATACAATGGGTAGAAAGGGCCCTTGTCTTGCATACAGCCAACCTGGGTTCATCCCTGGCACCCCAGAAGATTCCCCTAGCCTGCCAGGAGTGTTCCCTGAGCAGAGAGCCGGGAATAAGCCTTGAGCACTGCTGGGTGTGCCCCCATTTTTTTTTTACCAAAAATGGGGTCAGGGTAAATTAAGCCAAAAATGGGTATCATAGCAAAACGGATTCTATAGGAATATCTGAGAGACAGGAACTCATTCCTGAACAATCTCTTTTCTCGTTAGCTCCACATGATTTTTTCTTGCTTTGATATAGTTATATACATATATATATACACATATATAGATTTGAGGGCTTGATAGATATACACATATATAGATTTGAGGGATTGAGATATAATACAGTGGGTAATGTGCTTGCCATGCATGTAGCAAAGACAAGTTTATTCTCCTGCACCCACACGATTCCCCTGAGTCTTACCAGAATGTCTGAGCACAGACCCAGGAATAAGTCTTGATCACATATGTTTATACACACACTCTTTTAGACTTTTTGAAATATACATATTTCAAAACCACCCTCTTCGACTTCTGCCAACTTCTTCCTTCAAACTAGAATCATCTCTTACATAGATCACTGGAGTGGCCTCCTAGCCAAATCCCCAGTGATGTCTCATACAATCTAACCCATTCAGGCTTCCACAGCTCAAAACTCAAATTTCTCATAATCACTGATAATGGCTGATTAATATAGGGTGATCTCAACTCACACTTTCTCAAGTCACTCTTTCATTTTCTCATCAGGCCTAGCAACACTGGTTTTCTCTCTTCATCACATACACCCCAAGCTTTTCCTTTCTCTAAGGTCCTTCACAAGGATTCTTCCCCATGCCTGGCATTTTCTTCTTTAATAAACATATTAAATAATAAGACCTAGCAGTGAGTCCTGCCTTACAATAATTCTGAAGTGGTAATGTGTTAGGAACTAAGGGTTAAGTAAGACAGGAAAGAAAGAAGGCTGAGTGAACAGAGGAACAGCCACAGCCAACTGGTGGTCTGAACGCTGGCACTGGCTGATGTAAAAAAACAGCAAGGCAATGGTCCTGCAACCGCAACTGTTCCAGCTTGGCCTCCCCTCCTGGGTATGAGAAAACAGATTGTCCTGAACTGCCAAGACATGAAGTTATGTAGTAGCTTGGCTTAGAATAGTTCTTATACGAATAATTATGCTGAGAAAAACAGCCCAGCTTCATGATTGATCTGGAAGAGACATCTGAAGGTAGGCCTGGCCACCACTGGGCCCAGATTGCTAGACCCTTAGTGGGAATGGGGGCAGATCTAGTCCCCACCCTGCCAAAAGACCAGCTCTAAATCCACCCACATCAGGCTCCTGCCTATTCCAGAGAACAACAGCCCAACTTCATGACTGATCCAGGAGAGACGCCAGAGAGACACTGGCAGCTGATCGTCCCGGCTCCATAGCTTCTGAGGTGTGCAATACCTCAAACTTCACAGAGCTGACAGTTCAGGAGAGGCAGAGAAAATTAAGATGGGAAAATTGAATAGAAGCTCACTGTGATAGCACAGCGGTAGGGTGTTTGCCTTGCACGCAGCCAGCATGGCCGATTCAAGTTCGATTCCTCCGCCCCTCTCAGAGAGCCCGGCAAGCTACCGAGAGTATCTCGCCCGCACGGCAGAGCCTGGCAAGCTCCCCGTGACGTATTCGATATGCCAAACACAGTAACAACAAAGTCTCCAATGGAGACGTTACTGGGCCCGCTCGAGCAAATCGATGATCAACGGGAGGGCCTTATATTATTAAGCTCAATGAAACAGAAGGTTCAACTCACACCTAACAGCTCAGTCAATCCTCAGGCCATGATTTTAGAAACACCATTATGAGATATACATTGGAACAAGTCATATAAAGTGAATTATTTTGTGCCTGCTGAGGGAGCAGGCTTGGGTGGGTGGGGTGGGAAACTGGGGACATTTATGGAGGGAAGGGCTCACTGGTGTTGGAATGCTGAATACCTGAAACAACTGTACTACAAACAACTTTGTAAATCACAGTGTTTTAAATAAAGTTTTATTCAATACAAAAAATCCATGCTTATAAAGTATATTGTCTCCAAGCTAAGAATGTTATCCCCCATTATCCCCCATTATGGTTTCCTGATGTAAGGCAATAAATACGTTTGTGGGGAATGGACAGGGCTATACATCATAATGTTAGCCTCATGGATAACAGTTCATGAGACTTTTATGGCCCTGCTCACCTTCTCTTTACTCTCATTTCTTTCTTGTTTCTTAACCCTCAGGCCTGCTTCAACACTATTCACCAGGGCTGGTCCCTGACATTGATGAACAAGTTGATATTTCAATATCTCTAATATCAGGGGGCAGAGAAATAATAGTACAGCAGGTAAGGAGCTTACTTTTCATGCATCTGACTGAGATTTGAACCCGGCACCATATGTGGTTCCCCAAGAACCACCAGCAGTGATCCCTGAGCTCTGAGCCAGGAGGAATCCCTAAGCACTGCCAGGTATAGCGCCCTCCCCCGCAAATCAAACACTAACAAACCAAATATATCTAATAATAGTAAAATGATACGAAAACATCTATGATTCCCACTCCTGTTAAAGTCACAAGAACTACCCAGATTACTCCGGTGCTGATGAAATGAGTGGGTCACTCCCTGTCATCATTTTGCTTCTGTCCTGTCATTTCTCACTCACCTAAACACAAGCCTCTTGTCAGTTCTCTGCCAATCATCCAGGGCTCTTTCCCTTGTTCCAACAAGGAGATAACTTGAGGTTTAGGAATGTAAAGTCCTGCTCACAGGAAAAGATATGGAACATAGTTATGCAGTGGGTAAATCAGATCCAGTCCCTGGATGATCAAAGAAGAGATGCCACTACAGGAACAGCCAAGGAAAGATGAAGCTTCAGCCATAGCCAATGGGTGCTGCCCATTTCCCACACTTTCTTTTCATTCAAGTTCAAAGCATTTAATCGAGACCAGCAAGCAGAAATTCAGCTGGGAAGTCAAAAAGCAAGTGAGAAATTCCCTGTGGAAGAAACACATTCTGGAGCACTCCAAACTACTGGTCTAGACGTCCTTACCCATGGATACCAGATTGCTATAGTTCTCTAACATCACATCTCTGTACAAGTTCCTCTGAGCAGGATCCAGGCACTCCCACTCCTCCTGAGAGAAGTTTATGGACACATCACTGAACATCACTGTTCCCTGAAACAATGAACACATGTATTACTGGTGTCATGAAAGAAAGAAAACCATTATGCTTGAATTCTGGAGAAAAGTCAATAAATAACAGCACTATCACTGAGAACCATTAGATTTCAGGAATAGATGCAAAAACATGTTGGGGAGGAAGGGTTAAGACAGATAAAGAAAAAGCACAGGACAGGCAGTATATGGGACCTTTCAACTCAGAAATGCTGGAGCCGGGCGGTGAAATGCTGACCCAATGGGGGTCCTGAAACTGCTCTATCTCTATTCTTTTTCCCAAAAGAATCTTTCTTGAGAAAACCCTTCACAATTGTTTGTCCTAATATACTACAGCCCTCGGAAGTGTACAAGCCTACCCTGGATAGATTAAGATAGTTAGGCACTTGGACAATAAAGATTGTTGTTTCTCTTCTGATGATTACTGGTGCGAAGTAATAAACATTATACATGGAGGACAGTCGAGGCTCTCCATCTGTGAGGTTGTGAGCTCCCTGACTCATGCTTTTTCTAGTATTTCTGTCTCTTTTCTTAATCCTCATCATGTTTCTGCTTCAGACTTGTTCACTCAGGGCCTATCGCTGGCAAAAATACTCAGTTTATATTTTATTTAATTAATTTATTTTGGTGTGGGGCCCATATCCAGCAGTGCTCAGAGGTTACTCCTAGTTTTGCACTCAGAAATTACTCCTGGTTAGGCCAGAGAGATAGCACAGTGGGGAGGGTGCTTGCCTTGCATGCGGCTGACCCAGGTTTGGTCCTTAGCATCCCATATGGTCCCCCGAACTTGCCGGGAGTGATTTCTAGGCAGAGACAGGAGTAAGCCCTGAGCACAGCTGGGTGTGGCCCAAAAACTGAAAAAAAAGAAAAAGAAAAAGAAAAAAGAAAATACTCCTGGCAGTTCTTGGGAAACCATACAGGATGCCAGGGATCAAAACTACGTCAGCCTCGTGCAAGGCAAATGCCCTACCCACTGTACTACTGCCTTGCATGTGGTCAACCCTAGATTGATCCCCAACACCCCAGACGGTTCCCCTGCCCCACCAGGAGTGATCCCTAAGTGCAGAGCCAGGAGATATCCTGAGTACTGCTGAGGGTGGTCTAAAGCCAAGAGCAGGGAGAGGGAGGGAGGAGGAGAGAGAGGGAGGAGAAAGAAATAGAAAGAAGAGAAAGGGGAGAGAGAGAGAAGAGAAAGGGGGAGAGAGAGAGAGAGAGAGAGAGAGAGAGAGAGAGAAAGGGAATGTACTTTTCTATCACAGTCCTTGGGAGAGGGCTGAGGAAAACTGATGCTGAACTTTACTAAATAAAAATATTAATGCTGGTTCAGAAGAAGGAGACTTATTCGGGGTAAAAGAGTATAAAATTACGTGGGGAGAGGCCAAAGATATACTACAGAGAAAGGGCTCTTGCCCTACCTTACATGCAGCCAACCTAGGTTCTATTCCTAGCATTCCATATGGACCCTTGAGCACAGCCTGGATAATTCCTTAGTACAGAGCCAGGAGTTAACTCTGAGCACTGAGTATTGCTCGGTATGGCCCAAAAACAACAATAAAATTATGTGGATAGCACCAGAAAGATGGTTCAATTTGTAGAGCCCATGTGTGACATGCACCAGGCCCTGAGTTCAATCTCCAGCACTCCATGGTCCCCAATGTAAACCACTACTGCTGGCACGGCTGGGTAAAATCAGCATTGCTGGAAGTGGCCCCATCCTGCCAGCATCACTGGGTGTGGCCCCCAATAAAAAATGATCTAACTCTAATGAGAGAAAATGGGAATGAGAATCATAAATGGGGAGCCTGTTATTCTGAATATCAGGAGAAAAAAATGTAAAGAGCACATGGTCCCATAAGCCCCACCAGGAGTGATTACTGAGCACAGAGCCAAGAGTAAACCCTGAGAACAGCTTGGTATGTTCAAAATCCATTACACGGCTGGAGCAATAGCACAACAGGTAGGGTGTTTGCCTTGCACGCAGTCAACCCGGGTTCGGTTCCCAGCATCCCATGTGGTCCCCTGAGCAGGGCCAGAAGTAATTCCTGAGTGCAGAGCCAGGAGTAACCCCTGTGCATTGCCAGGTGTGACCCAAAAAGAAAAAGAAAGAAAGAAAGAAAGAAAGAAAGAAAGAAAGAAAGAAAGAAAGAAAATGAAACACTGGAATGGCCGCCCTGCTCCCTGATACCACTTGGGAAGTTCTCCTCAAAACAAACAATAATTTTTTTAGTATATGTGCTGCTGAAGCAAGCACAAAAATAAATAATAACTAAAAAAAAGAATTTAATGTCTGAAGGCAAAAAGCATCAACTCACCTGGGCCATGGCTTTCAGTACTGCAGGCACTGATCAGTCGTCTGGTCTATTTTCCTGAAGAAAGGAGAAAAGAAAGTTGCTTTCTGAGAAGACAAGACTGGGGAACCAAGAAATGCTTAATAAATCATGCTAGTGGGCTGGAGCGATAGTACAGTAGGATGGGTGCTTGCCTTACATGTGGCCAACTGAGTTCGATTCCTAGCAACATATGCCCCCCAGTGCCCCACTAAGAGTGATCCCTGAGCTCAGAGCCAAGAGTAAGCCCTGAGAACTGCCAGATGTGACCCAACACACAAACACACACACACACACACACACACACACACACACACACACAAAAAATCATGTTAGCATCCAAAGTGGGTAGCACTATCTTCTTTTTTCTTGGCCTAATGCTACAATCTAATCTATTTAAAGTATATGGAAAAGATTCTTTTTTTTTCTTCAACCTCTGGGTAGGGCGTGTCTTGCACGAAGTTGTGATCCCCTGTACCACATAATAGTCCCAAACCCTCCAGGAGTGATCCTAAGTGCAGGGTCAGGAATACATCTTCAGCAATGCAAACAAACAAACAAGAATATCCAAGGGTCAGATAACTCACAGGACACTATGAGGATGACCCAGGTTTGATCCCTGGCATCCCATATGGTCCCTCGAGCACTGAGCACCATCAGGAGTGATTCTTGAACATAGAGCCAGAAGTAAGACCTGAGCACAGCCAGGTATGCACCCCACACACACCATAAAAACAAATCTGTACTAAAAAGGGCTTTCATTGAATAAATAATAAATATATATACAACCTACCAGGAATACTTACTGTATTACAATGGACATCATATCACTGAAGCAGTGAAGAATAATGTAAGTTAAAACTACCCTAAAGTCAACAGAAGAGGATGAATAAAATAGAGATTTTTCCTACCAAAATTAGTGGTATTTTTCTCTTATCTTATTACCTGTATTACTGGCATACGGTGCTTCTTTTCAAATGTACAACATGAAAAGAATGAACTCAGAGAACTGTGAAAATATGCTTAGTTCAGACCTTTTTCATATGTATAGCCTAACACAATTACTCAAGACAAGAGGATCACCGAGTAAGCACCAGTGAACATACATAAAAGGAGTGAAAATGGAGTTCCGAAGAAAACTAAGACTGCGTCCCAAATGAGAGCTCAATGCATACTCCAATCATCATCACATAGGAAATGAATATTTTATTCAAACTACATTCAACCCTTGACAATTACAGTGATACCAATTAGGAAAATATAAAAATTTAAGGATTCTAAGTGGTACTCTAGGGGGTCTGGGGACCACTGGCTGCAATACTTGATCAATCCGGCCAATGTTATAGTACTACAGCCTAAGGGTGTGGTGCTGCTTGGCACCAGCTATGCAGGGGACCACCAGGTTCATCCCAGCAGAGCTTGGAGGACATTAGGGGCTACACCCAGTGATGCTCAAGAGGTTATGTGGTGCCAGGGACCAATTCTGGGTTGCTTTAGGATCTCCCTGGCCCTAAATTTGGTTTTTAGATTTGGGAATTTTTTTTTTTTAAATCACAGGACTTACTCCTGGGTCTGCACTCAGGGATCACTCCTGGTAATACTCAAGGGACCACAACTGGTGCTGAAAATCAAACCCAGCTTAGCTGCATGCAAGGCAAGTACAATGTCTCCACCCCTGATTTTTAAACTGTTTTTGTATCACTAGTCCAGGTCTTCATGACAAACCAATGAGTTGTAATGGCCTCTATGACTCTGCAATAAAGAAAACACCATCACACCTGGTATTCAGCTTGGTCAACAGCCACTGCTCTTTCTTTTGATTCTGTGGAGCTGTCAGAGAAGATCAGAGCTTAAGAAAGAGAAAGGATTTTTGAGATGCCAGGTCCTTCTTATGGACTCTACAGACCACTCTACCACCATACATGGAGAGAAGAAGGGATGGAGAGAGGCTGGAGGAATCTAGGCTGTGTCACAAAGTCTGTGCTGGTGATCAGGCCCTGGTCTCACCTGGCTGCACCTGAGTTCACCTGAACTCAACAGGAGCCGCTAAGCCATATAAGAAAGATGGACAAGAAGCTTTATTCATCCATCCCATACACTGCACAGTGATTGGGGCCTCTGACCCTTGACCCATGAATTGACCCTTGACCCTTGACCAAAGACTATTATCACATTTGTACCCTCACACTACATTCCTGTGTGTCAATTAAGATCATACAAGGTTCACTGGTGGAGGGAAGTTGACACTGGTAGCCTCTGACCCTTGACCCATGAATTGACCCTTGACCCTTGACCAAAGACTATTATCACATTTGTACCCTCACACTACATTCCTGTGTGTCAGTTAAGATCATACAAGGTTCACTGGTGGAGGGAAGTCGACACTGGTAGCAGGATCTGTAATGGAACATTGTATGTCTAAACCCCAGTGATTAATAACTGTGTAAATCATACTGCTTTGATAAAATTTGGGAGTGGAGGAGAAAGCATACAAGGTTCACTTTAATCTATAGTCAAAGCACTGTCCCACATTGAGATGTGAGGGGAACAAGATATAGTAAGGGGGTGGAGGAGTGGGGGATGGAGTGATAATACAGCAGGTAGGAAGTTTGTCTTGCACATAGCCCAGGAAGCTTTGATCCTCACACCACATATGGTCTCCATAGCCCACCACGAGTGACAGCAGCATGCAGAGCCAAAAGAAAGCCCTGAACACTGCTGAATGTGGCCGAAAAACAAACAACAACAACAAAAGAGAGATGGTAAAAGTCACATAATCAATAGGGAGAAAACTTATTTTTTCACACTGCTCAGCACTTTCCTGTACTTCTCAGCAAGCCAGTCAGGTGGTCCTGACAATACTCAAGGGCTAGCAAGGAGTCAGTCAGCACATAGTTACAAAGTGAGCACAAACGGATGTCCATAAGTCTCAGGGACGAACTTTTAACCCATTACTTGGCCCAAAGGTATACAGTAGATGGAGGACGTTTTCTTTAACTAATTCAATAGAGCTGCTACCTCTACAAAATGGGGTATAGCAATATCGGACATCAATCACTGGCCACCTACACTGTCACCCAGGCACAACTAACACTGCTCACTAATCTGTACAGAACCACAATAAATTACCTGATGGGGTTGGAGAGACAGTCCAAGCCCCAACGCCCCATATTATGGTTCCTTGAGCCCCTCTAGGAGTTGTCCCTGAGCACAGAGCCAAAAGCAATCCTTGCGCATAGCATGGTGTGCCAGCAACAACAGTTACTTGATACACACATCAGTCAGACATCGGGTACATTTATTGGTAACATTCACTCAACCGCAGTCATACACATACCAATCAGAAGACATTGCTGCACAACGTCACACAAAATCCCCCATACCCCACGAGGCACAGTAACACCTACACACGCCACGATCACAAGCTATGCACAGTTTACTAGGTTATGCACGGTTACACGTATACACATAACTCCGCCCACGATCACAGAGTGACACTCCTACCACCTGGACTTACCACCCTGAGTTACATAACGTCAAAATCGCACACGTGGACTCCCACACTCTGGCCCCCTCCTCCCCATCTCGATCAACGTACACAGTTCAGAGCGGGAATCGCGCAGACAGTCCTTTCAGACCTCCAGCGACGCACATGCACACCAAAAATGAGCGCGGCCAACTCACCTAGCACTCGCCTTCCCCGGAGGCCGAGGGTCCCGCAAGCGAGTTAAGGGGCTGCCCTACACCGACGGAGACTTCTGGGAAATGTAGTCCACAGCCAGTTTCATTCGCACAAGATGGCTTTCGGCGTCCCGCTTTACCCGCTAGGTCTGACCAAACCGTCGCAACTGTTGCTCTTCTCGAATCACTGACAGCAGTTTTCCGAGTGAGAATCACACGAATCCGACTTTACGAGGTCGGTGGACAAGTTTCCTGAGAAATAGAAAGAAAAAAAGAAAAGATCGTTGGGTTAACACCCGAAGTTGGTTAAAGCCGTAGGGACTTCTGGGAAATGTAGTCCCGACATTGGTTGGTGACGCTGGGGCTTCCGGGAAATGTAGTCCTGAAGTTGGTTGGTGACGCAAGGACTTCTGGGAAGTGTGGTTCGGCAGTTGGTTAATTGCCGCGGGGACTTCTGGGAAATGTAGTCTAAAGCGGAAAAGAAATGAGGTTTGTCGTTGACTCTGCTCAAAGCCTGGCTGTTTAGCAACCAGGACGGCGATGGAAGGGATACGTAGCCCACTTTGAGAATATTTGGGACCAGCTGAATAAATAACCTTCCCCTCCCACCCCGTATTGTGATGGGGATCTGTGTATCTCATACTGCTCATACTACCATGCTGCACCAGGGTAGAGCCTTGAATGGGACTGGGGAGCAGAGTGTGGGGGAGAGGAGCTCCAAGCCCTGCATGCTATGATATCTGAAGATCCCTCGTGTGTGAGAGTCGTAATATGAAACAGAATTGATATGAGAAGAATCAAAATCGTAGTTTTGGATCCTCTTGCACTTCTTGTTTTGTTTTAGAACCACACCTGGCGATGCTCAGGGGTTACTCCTGGCTCTGCACTTAGGCATCACTCCTGATGGTACTCAGGGTATCATGCCAGGTACGGAACCCTTGTGTGCAAGACAAGTACCTTATCCCTTGTACTATCTCTCCAGTTCCGATCCTCCTGTACTTTTAAAATATTACTTTAAATATGTTGCTTTCTGCTTAAAAAATAAATTTATCCAAATGCATTGGAGGGTTTTGCTTGGTTTTTGGTTTGATTCACACTCCTGGCTCTGCACTCTACTCCTGGAAGTTTTGAGGTACATTTGTGGTGCCTGGGATTGAATCTAAGTAAGCAAATGCCTTACAAACTGTACTATTACACACATATAACCCATCCCTACGCCCAGTGAATTGTTGATCTAAATTGCCCCCTGAATGCACGGGAAAGTTGGGAGCTAAACATGTTGCTATGCAGGTAAAGAGAGGGCAGGAACTTTAGAGGCTGGGAAGACTGAATAGGCCATAAGTCATAAGTTATGATTTAGAACAGAACAGAAGAATCTAGATTAACCTGTTACATTGGCAGGAAGGGGAGCGGGGCTACCGAAAAATTAGTAGATTAATAAATATCTATATGGAACATAAAACAATGTACCCACCACAAAGATTCTCAGCAATAAGGGTCCCCTCCAAGTCCCCAGTCATGCCACTCCTGCCTCAATGTACCTCACTGTATTGTCACCAAGTAACCAGTCGAGGAACTGCACTCTTTGGCTCTTCTCTTTGTCCAGCAAGTGTGCTATATTACAAGAAATCTCCCTATCTAAACTGCTCTGTCCCCCTGCTCAGAACAGCAATTTCAGGTGATTGCCTACTTGCCATTGGTCTAGGAGTTAAATAATTAAATCTTTCTTTCTCGCCTAAAGATGGATTCAGAGTGACTGATTAAGCTAATTTCGTTACAATAGGTTGGGTAACATCACTTCATCTGGAAAACAATTTTACTAGGAGCCCATGTTCTGGTACCATCAGTTTTACTTGATTTTTGAAGAAGCAAGAAGGAAACCAATTCACATGACATGTATTTTCAAGCTTTTTGTTTGGTTGGTTTGGGGCTACACCCGGTGGTACTCAGGACTCCTGGCTTTGTGCTCAGGGATCACTCCAGGCAGGACTCAGGGGACCATATGAGGTGCTTGCATCAGCCACATGAAGGCAAATTCCCTACCTACTGTAGTATCTCTCCAGGTCCTCCCCATTCTTTTGTTTGTTTTTGGATAACACCCAGCAATACTCAGGAGTTACTCCTCATTCTGCACTCAGAAATTACTATTGGTATGCAAAGCAAGCAGCCTACCCACAGTAATATCTCTCTGGACCACCCCCACCTTCCACCTTAGGCAATCTTTTGGTTTTATCTGCAATTTCGATCTTCCTCTGCAGTAGAGTTGTTTATTATTCCTAAATGTCTTTCAGTTTTATCCCTGACTCCCTCAACTGAGGTGAGGTGGGGGCTTAGGGCGTGGGCATGTAGTGACCGGATTATAGCTTTGATATTAATTCTATGCTCTTTCATCTCTTGAAAACAATCTTTTCTGACTTTCTCGAGGCTTCTTCCAATTTTTAATCAAGCACTGTGGTTTGAAATGCTATTAATAGTAATGTATAAGGTATACAATGCTCCAGTACCACATCTGGCACCGGAGGGCCAGCGTCCTCTACCAAGGTTCCAGGTCCTCTCCCTTTGCCCTCATCCCTTCTCTTGGCACTTTCAGTTCTGCCATTGTACTCTCAGTCTATTATCATTGGCCCTGACCTCTGTTTCTCTCTGCTCTGTGTGTTACAGCAGTCATTATGTATTTTCCCCTCTCCTTCCTGCTGACTTCATTCGGAAGAATGTCCTCTTACTGCACCCAAGGAGCAGCAACTTGTAGGATTTCATTTCTTTCTAACTCCAGGATTCACTTGGTTTTGCTTTGTTTCTTGAACCTTTGGTAAAAGTTTGCTTCTTTGAGATCCATGTCAGCGTGTATCACTTTGATTATTTTTCTTTCTTTTTTTCTTAGCTTTTTGGATCAGACCCACTGATGCCCAGGGATTACTCCTGTACTCATAAATTACTCCTGGAAGTGCACGGTGAACACCTATGGGATGCAGGGGATCAAGTCAAGGTCAGTTGCATGCAAGGCAAACACCGACTCCTTGTAATATCATTCTGGCCTACATTTTCAACTTCCATTGTTGCAAGTCTTTTTGAATTTCACTTCCTATTTCTTCTTGGACACACCCAGTTTTCTTCTTTTTTGGGGTGGTCACACCTGGCAATACACAGGGGTTCCTCCTGGCTCTGTACTCGGGAATTACTACTGGTGGTGCTCAGGGGACCATATGGGATGCTGGGAATCAAACCCAGATAGGCCGCGTGCAAGGCAAACACCCTACCTGCTGTGCTATCACTTCAGCCGCCCCCCCCCCCCAGTTTTCTTCTTGTAGTTGTTTTCTAGTTTTATTCCACTGTGATCAGAAAAGAAGCTTGAGTCATTGTATTCATCTTACATATATGAAAACTTTTTTGGCCCAATTTATTCTATCCTATAGAAAGTTCTGTGTGCACTTGAATGTGTCTATGTTGTCTGATGTAAGTAGAGCTAGCCCAGTTTTCTTTTGGCTTCTATTTTCACAAGATATTATACCCCATCCTTCCACTCTTACCCTGTGTCCTTACATCTGAAGCAGGTCTCTTATAGGAAGCATATCAATGAGGCATGTGATAGCACAGCGGTAGGGTTTGCCTTGCACGTGGCCGACCTGGCCAACCCAGGTTTGATTCCTCTGCCCCTCTTGGAGTATCTACTGAAATTCCAAGTAGCTACTGAGAGTAGCTACTGATACTCCAAGTAGCTACTGAGAGTAGCTACTGATACTCCAAGTAGCTACTGAGAGTAGCTACTGATACTCCAAGTAGCTACTGAAAGTATCTTGCCCGCACGGCAAAGCCTGGCAAGCTCCCTGTGACGTATTCGATATGTCAAGCACAGTAACAACAAGTCTCACAATGGAGATGTTACTGGGCCAGCTCAAGCAAATTGATGAACAACAGGAGGACAGTGACAGTGACATCCAAAACACTGAAATTATTCAGTCTATGGTTCGCCTCTCAAAAACCTAAGTATGAATGGAAAAAATATTTAACACATAAGATAAAGGGTTGGTATCCAAGATAGATAAAGTACTAATAAAGATCAAGGAAAAAAATTCTAAAATTTCCATCAAAAAATGGGGAGAGGAGGGCCAGCGCAATGGTACAGTGGATAGGGCTTTTGCCTTGTATGTATTTGCCTTGTATGTATTCCATCTCTGAGCACCACAAGGAGTAATTTCTGGTGCAGAGCCAGAAGTAATCCCTGAGCTGGGTATGACTCAAAACCAAAAACAAAAAAAAAAGGAGAGAGGAAATGAACAAAGACAGGAAATGAGAAAGACAGGAGGATAGCATACGAAAAGGACTCAGCATCATTTTTCATTAGGGAAATTTATTTATTTATTTATTTATGGTTTTTGGGGGTCACATCCGGTGATTGTCAGGGGTGACTCCTGGCTCTGCACTCAGTAATTACTCCTGGAGGTGCTTTGGGAAACATATGAGATACCGGGGATTGAACCTGGGTTGGCTGCGTGCAAGGCAAATGCCCTATCCACTGTACTATCACTTTGGCCTCACATTAGGAAAATTTAAATCAATATAATAATGAGATATTATCTCATACCAATGAGAATGGGAACTATTAAAAAAATAGTGGGGAAAAACTGTGTTGGTGTGATGAAAAAGCAGCCCTCACCCGCTGCTAGTAGGAATGTTGTCTGGTTCAACTCCTCTGAAAAATAATATGGAGAGTTCTAGAACTGAACTTTCATCTGACCCAGCAATTCCACTACTGGCCACCATAATTCATTACAGCACTTACTACAACAATAGCTAAGATACGGAATCAACCTAGTTTTCCAATGACAGATGAATGGATTATGAAGATATGGTATATATACATAATGGAATACTATGCAGTTTCCAAGGAAAGATTAAATCATGTAATTTGCTGCAACTTGGTTGGTACAGGAAGAGATCAGGTTGGGTGAAGTAAACCAAAAGAAGGACAAACATAGGATGACCTCATTTATCTGCACAGAGGGTACGACGTTTACCTTGCACACGGCCTACCTGGCCAATCCAGGTTTGATTCCTTTGCCCCTCCCGGAGAGCCTGGCAAGCTACCGAGAGTATCTCGCCTGCATGGCAAAGCCTGGCAAGCTACCTGTGACGTTTCTATATGACAAACACAGTAACAAGTGTCTCAATGCAGACGTTACTAGGCCCGCTCGAGCAAATCGATGAACAATGGGAGGACAGTGACAGTATAGAATAACTGGATGAGGAAATGCAGTATCAGAAGGATGCCTAAATCAGCCTTGACCCCAGAGTATAGAGGGTAGAAGGACAGAGAAGGAAAGAAAGGGAAAGGATGAAAAATCGAAATGGGAGTAGAGATCAGAGGACCCAGTTATACCAATAATGTGGGTGAGTGGCATAGCTATATGCCCTCAACAGAGATGCAATGACTCTAAAAACATGAGAACTAAACTACAAGCACAGAACTTGAACCTTCCCTGAAAACTGAAAACATGAAATCTAAACTACAGCTACAGAACTTAAACTACAACCACAGATATGTGCCTGTCAAGGTGACAGATAGGGGTGGAACATGAAAGAAAGCATGGGAACGCTGGTGAAGGGAAGTTGACACTGGTGGTGGGACTGTTGTCTAAATATTGTATGCCTAAAACCAGTTATTAATAACTTTGTAAATCACGATTCTTTAAATAAATTTTTTAATTAAATTAAAAAATTAAGTGCTAGACCATGTTTAATTTCATTCTAAATTCCCTTTTCAAGAATCTAGTGGAAATATAACATGAACTACAGACATCAAAATGTTCATGTTTGCCCTGTATGTGTGCAAGGCAAATATTTTTTTCTTTTTGGTCACACCCAGCGATGCACAGGGGTTACTCCTGGCTCTGCACTCAGGAATTACTCCTGGAGGTTCTTGGGGGACAATATGGGATGCTGGGAATTGAACCCAGGTCAACTGCGTGCAAGGAAAATGCTCTACCTGCTCTGCTATTGCTCCAGCCCCCGAGGCAAATATTTAAAAATAATTTTTTCAGCAGGCAGAGACATAGAAGGGTTAAGGCACTTACCTTGGATCCCAACTACACTGGTTCAAATCCCAACACCTCATTTGGTCACCTGTATATTGTTAGGGTCTCTCCTGAGCACAGAACCAAGACTAGCCCCTGAGCACTGATGCTTATGGCCATAAACAAAAACTTGCAGTAGTGACATTTGAGAAGCTCAAAGAAACAGGTGAAATTAGATTTTAGTGGAGGGAAGTGGTGGAAGGAAGGAAGAGACTGAAAGAAGTGACACAAGGACAATGGTGGAGGTCCTGGGTATTTTGTTGGTAGCAAAAGTGCAGCTTCTGGGCCCAAGAGATTGTATAGCAGATAGAGCATTTTTCTTGCACATAGCCAATCCTTGTTCGATGCATGGCATCCCATATGGTCCCCCAAGCACTACCAGGAGTAATTTCTTAGTGCAGAGCCAGGAGTAACCCCTGAGCATAACCGATGTGACCCAAATTCTCCCTCCCCATCCCAGTCTCCCCACCCATTAAAATAAAAAGTGCAGGGACATGGAGCGATAGCACAGTGGGCATTTACCTTGCATGTAGCATCCATATGGTCCCCCAGACACCGCCAGGAGTAATTCCTAAGCACAGAGCCAGGAGTAACTCCTGTGCATCGCTGGGTGTGACCAAAAAAAGAAAAAGAAAAGTGCAGCAACTTTGCACATGTCGCCGAGACCTGCCCTGGGTGAAAAGGCCTAAAGTAGAAATGGGCACTGGTGGAGGGATGGGTATTTGATCATTGTATAATTGAAACCCAAGCACAAAAATCTGTAAGTCTACAACTGTACCTCATGGTGTCTCACTAATCAAAATTTAAAAAAAAAAAATGAAAAGAAAAGAGAAAAGCATGGGGCCAGGGAACTAACAGTCTTACAGATTGGAACTCCGATTCTCCAGCACAGTCCTTATTTATTGCCTTCAACATACAATCATAGGAAGAGCAAGGGTAATGGGTCACACAGGTCTGTTTAAGTTAACCTAACTAAACAGGCTAAGCTAATACAAGTCAGCAGGAACTATGTGACAGGTAGGGAAAAGGAGATACCTGAAAACAGGGCAAAGGGGCACAGGAGATGTGACTGAGGGTCTCTAAAGTGGGTTTAATAAGGGTTCTTCTCTGGGAGAGGTAGCAAAAATAAAAGCCTTTACTGGACCCCTATCCTGCAAGCTTTCTCTTCAAGGATGCTGGCTTTCCCCCATGGAGTAAATGGCCCCAAAATCTATCCGGCTCTTCTTTTCAGTTTATCTAAGTTTATTCCTGACATAACTATAATTTTTTTTCTTTTTGGGTCACACTCAGCGATACACAGGGGTTACTCCTGGCTCTGCGCTCAGGAATTACCCTTGGCTGTGCTCAGGGGACCATATGGGATGCTGGAAATTGAATCTGGGTAGGCCACGTGTAAGGCAAATGCCCTACCTGCTGTGCTACTGCTCCAGCCCCTAAATTTTAAATTTTTAACAGAATTGCAATTGTTTTACATTATTTTTGGTTTGGTTTGGGGGCCACACCCAGCAGTGCACAGGCTTTACTCCTGGCTCTGTGCTCAAGTATCACTCCTGGTGGGGCCTGGGGAACCATATGGGGTGCTGGGGATTCGAACCAGGTTGGCCTGTGCAAAGCAATCACCCTGCCCACTGTGCTATTGCCCTGGTTCTGATAACTATGTTACTTTAAAATAAAATTTTTGTTTGTCTTTTGGGCCACTCCCCACGATGCTCAAGGGTTACTTCTGGCTCTCCACTCAGGAATCACTCCTCCTGGGGCTTGGAGTGACCACATGGGGGGCTGGGATATAACTTGGGTCAGCTAGGTGCAAGGCAAACACCCGACCCATTGTACCATCGCTCTGTCCTTTAACATAAAAATTTTAAGATTATTTTCTAAAGACTTCTGTTATTAAGAATGTTATTACTTAATTTTAATGTTTTTAAATAAACTGTCCTGGAGTGCTTCTTCTAGTCCCACGTTGGCTATACTAAAAGTCGTTATTGATTTGTTTTCTTTCTTTCTTTTTATCCCTGCCTACTGTTCTTTTACTCTAGGTAGTTAGGGATGCTGAGGGCTGGGGTGTCCTCCACAGCTCCCTCTGCTGGTAGCTCCCGGGCGAAACTTCGTGGCTATTTGCAACATGTTAAAGGCGCCACAGCCCTCGCGGCAGGGGATGCCAGTTCTTAAATCTGTCTTAGAAGAGGACTTTCATTCTGACTTCTCCATCCTCTCCTTTAGCGGTTTCTCCAAAATAAAGATTGCACTATCCTGACCTCTGTCCTCCGCGATTTCTCTCACTTGGCATTTGGTGTCAGCATTGCGCTGTATTCCGCGAAGGGCCAATTAGGATGTTCAGATACAGCAGACGAGAGTGCCAGAACTCGTCTCTAATCATTTCCTTTTCCAGGAAACCCACCTAGACGAGAGCTACAGCTTTCAGAAAAGCCGTCGGTGGCCGGAAAATCTTACTAAAACGCTTGCCTCGCCCACAGTTCACCCAGGTGTGATCCCCGACATCGCAAGACCCGTTTGGAGTGATCACTGAGCGTAGAGCCAGAAGTAAGCCCCGAGCACAGTGCGGTGTGGGAAGAGAGAAAAAAAGAGAATCAGCGGGAGGCTTTATCCTCCGTTACGTACGGAATGGGCATCTTTCCAAGATGGCGTCCCGCAGACAGAAACACTTAAAGAGCGCAGCCATGTTAGTGGGCGTGGCTATGTTCTCCGCCCGACAGTGGCTCTAACGGAGACAGTACAATGGCCTCAGAACGTAACGGCCATGTTGACAGTGGGCGGCATGCGGCTTCCAAATTAGTACAGAGCATGCGCAACGCAACACTCTAGCTGGGACAAACGAAAGGTCTGCCGGAAGTGAAAATGGTCCTCGAAAGCTTTCTCGCCGCTGCCGTTAAGAGCATCTGGACAATTTGATTCCCCAGAGGTCTCTGAGGTGATTTCACTGGTCGTGATTCCGTGTCCTCCGTGCTGAAGGGTTGTGTTCTTTGGACTCGGGGTAGGGGTGTGTGCGGTGACCGTTGTCTGTGGTCAGTGATGTCTGAGGTTATGATGGGGATTTTTTTGAGCTGAAGAATGGGACTTGTGGGCTGAGGGATGGAAGTTTATGGTCAGTGACAGGGCTGTAGAAGTCGAAGTCCAAGGATTTAAGGTTGTAACATTTTCTTTATCGTTCAAATCCCAGTGATTGTGGATTTCAACTTAAAAAAAAATTCCAAAAGTAATTTAGAAATGCGTTTTCTATTTACAGAATGCCTCTGAGGTAATTCTCAATATAAAAATTGCTTTCTGGGTCTGTGGTGTAGCGTGCATTCCTCGCAAGTGTGAGGTCTGGGTCCATCCCCAGCACCAAATATAAATAATAAAACAAAATTTCCTTTGTGGTCTAATCGAAACCAGTGTGTTTTCTATTGTATCATATTGTCTACGAGATATATGTATTCTAATTACAGTGGGAGTTAAATTGACAGTGGAAGGGGGTTTGTGTATTCTTTTTTGGTCACTTTCTGCTTTGTATATTTCAGACTTTTTTTAACTCATGATTTTTTTAAATCATTGTACTCCCCATAAGAAAAGTATCGAGGTCTTTTTATTTGCTATATTAAAAACAGAGTAGAGTGTTTGAGAGATAGCTCAGTAGGCTTGAATGCATATTTTCTTTGCCCAATGCCTGGGTTCCACCTGGCATACTACATGTTGTCCCCACCTCCAGCACCTGGGAAAAATACCTCCAGGTCAGACTCCAAACATTATATTTTTTGTTTGCCTAAAAATTCCCCAAGAGGATGAATTGAACCTTTACCAGCGAAATGTTGACATATTTAAACTATTGTTTAGAAATTGCACGTATATTTTTAATACTTTCAACTAAATTATTTTTTAAAAATATAGCAATTCTGGAGGCTGGAGCAGTATACAGCATGTAGGACTTTTTCCTTGCATATGACAGACCTGGGTTTGATTCCCTCTCCCTCCCCAAACTCCCCCCCCCCACACACACACACACCAGCCTGCCAGAAGTAAGCTCTGAGCATTGCCAGGTGTGGACCAAAAACAAAAAAATAGCAATTCAGACAGCCACCAATTGGTCATACAAGAATTCATTTCCACAAAGGCACTCCAGTAATACTTACTTTGTTTCATTTTGTTTTGGTTTTGGGGACTACTAGAAAGCATATGGCTCAACCCTTGACCTATTCCGCTGGTTCCTGGTTGTGTGTTAAAGTGTGGGTGCATTTTGTGATTGAGAACCTCCTTCCCAGGCTGCCTGTTCAGCTACAGGCTAGTTGGTGATCAGTGATCCTTTATTCAAGGCTCACAGTATTATGTAGAAATTGAGAAGGATGGGTTCACATAGGTGTGGTTGAACATTATAACAATAAATAGATGTAAAGCCCTTTTTCAGGGGAAGACATTATAACAAGAAATAGATGCAAAGCCATTTTTCAAGGGAAGTTCTAGGAGATTAACTCGAGGACAGAATCTCATCTGGGGGATTCAGCACTCTAGATAACTAGGAGGTCTGCTTAAGGTTCCATCTAAGTGCGTGTTGCTTTCTCTTTTCTTTAGCTGGTAAGTAAAAGTAAGTAAAGTAAGTAAAGGCCCTCCCGTTGATCGTCGATTTGCTCGAGCGGGCCCAGTAACGTCTCCATTGGAGACTTTGTTGTTACTGTGTCTGGCATATCGAATACTCTCGGTAGCTTGCCGGG
Source organism: Sorex fumeus (assembly GCF_029834395.1). Taxonomy (NCBI): domain Eukaryota; kingdom Metazoa; phylum Chordata; class Mammalia; order Eulipotyphla; family Soricidae; genus Sorex; species Sorex fumeus. Next base: position 20,537,535 of record NW_026606179.1, read on the forward strand.
CTCTCCGAGAGGGGCGGAGGAATCGAACTCGGGTCGGCCATGTTGGCCGCTTGTAAGGCGAACGCCCTACCCGCTGTGCTATCGCTCCAGCCCCCACTTTAGCTGGTAATCCATTTAAATAATTATACTAAATTTACTTCTTATTAATCTTTCTAGTCATTTTGGATGAACACTGAAAGAGCTATATTGAGCTTAAAGGATGGCTCTTCCTGGGGACATCTCACTAAATATCCAATACTACAGTCCTCAGTCCAGGTTAATCTTTCCTAACCCCAGCAGGGTCCTTATTCAGTTACTTCTTTTTACGTCATGACAGACTTTGTTCCATGACCGCGCTCTTAACTTATTATACTTCTTATGGTGCTTAGCTTGTCCATTTCCGATGCCAGGGTAGCTAACAGCTTGCCTTGGGTCTATCCAAGTCCATCGCCAGGACCCTCCTTTTGGGATTAGTAGGAAATAAGGGCAACAGAGGCTTAATTCAGTAAATATGTTGGATGCCCAGGAGTAAATATTATTTGGAGACAATTAACTCATGTCTTCCTTTGTCTATACAAAAAGGACATTGCTGAACCATGCGAAGGACATAAAGGAAAGAGAAAAAGCAATATTGCACTTACATATACAAAATCCAGAGCTCTTAGAAGAATTTAACATTACAAAGTACAGGTCTGATTTGGGGGTATAAGTGATTAACAGATAGGGGAAGAAAGCAAAAAGGAGAGGTTAAAGATAAACACAGAGGATTAGGAGTGCCTGGTGGAATTGGGTGTGCCTCAGGAGCACTGTGATGGATACAACTCAATAAACCTCAGCTCCCTGCTGGAGGAGCAAGAACAAACCAGTTATCCAACACCTGGTTATTATTTATTTATTTATTTATTTATTGCTTTTTGGGTCACACCTGGAGATGCACAGGGGTTACTCCTGGCTCTGTACTCAGGAATTACTCCTGGCAGTGCTCGGGGGACCATATGGGATACTGGGAATCGAACCTGGGTCTGCCATGTGCAAGTCAAACACCCTACCCACTGTGCTATCACTCCAGTCTCTGGTTATTTTTTCAAGTGTTTAGAAATAGATGGAGAAACTGTATCTGATTGGGGGTTTTGTTTGTTTGTTTTGTTTTGTTTTTTGGACTACACCTAGGGGTACTTGGAGGTTACTCCTGGCTCTGCACTCAAATTTATTCCTGGTAGGGCATGGGGGACTGTATGGGATACTGGGATTGAACTTGTATTGGCCATGTGCAAGGCAAGCTCCTAATCTCCAGTACTGTCACTCCAGCCCTGTATCTGATTGTTCAGTGCATTTTTCTGATTACTGATATCTTTTTGGTATATTTGTGATTAACTCTCATTTACATTTCCTTTGCTATGATAGGAGGGATAGAACAACAGATAGGGTTCTTCCCTTATAGCAAGTGCTGGAAACCTGCAACCTTGCTGTTTGTTTTGATATTAGGACCTCCTGGTGCTCAGGGGCAGTCAGGGCTATGCCTGGCATTGCTGGAGGTGTGGAATCATGCAGTGCCAAGGAGCAAACTCAGACCTCTCACGTGCACTCTACCATTTGAGCCATATCCTAAGCCCTAGGCTGAGATTTTGTTTTATTTTCTTTTTTGTTTTGGGCCATACCCGACAATGCTCAGAGATTACTCCTGGCTCTGCACACAGGGATCACTCCTGGCAGTGCTCCATGGACCATATGGGGTGCCAAGGATCTACCTTTAAGTTGGCCTTGTGCAAGGCAAGAACCTTACCCACTACATTGTCTCTCTAGCTCCAAGGTTGAGAATTTTTCATTGTATTTTAGTAAGCCCTCAAGGAGATTTAATGAACACTTTATTGAGGACCATTGTTCTTGGAAGTATACCTTGATGTCTAGTAAATGTTTATGTGATGAGTGCTGAATGACTCACCAGGTAGATACTGCTTTTCCAGATGTTTTGGTGTCTCTGGAGAGGCCCTTAGCCAGATACTCCTCCATACTCCAGTCATCTTCTCCCAAGCAAGTCCACTTGAGTTTACAAATGTCCATGAAGCTCTAGTCTCCTGAGAGAATAAAGCCTGAGACCTAGCATGACTATGCCAGCCAATTGGACTTCTCTTCAGAGATCCTGGGCTCCAGTTCCAGAGGAAATTGGCAGTTTATGTAAGGTGAGGATGGGAATTTACGACGTGGCATATGGGGTGAGGGTGGAAATTTGTCCTGGGTGCATATATGTGATATTACATTCAGAGTCTTAGGGAAGAAGCAGATGGGGCCCCAGAAGATGTTTCTACTACTCCTAAAATATTTTTATCTTTCGGCTAAGAATAGTACTGGGTAGTGTTACAACTTCTGGAAGCCAACTGTGACAGCAGAGAGACGGAATGTCAAGGAAGCTTTTATTTTCTCTCCATCCTATGCTAATCTAAATTCCTGGTGCAAAATCAGTTACACGGGCCAGAGTGATAGTACAGCAGGTAAGGTGCTTGCCTAGCATGCAGTTTGATCCCTAGCACCATGTATGGTCCCCTGGATATCTCTGGAAGTGACCTCTGAGTACAGAACCAGGAGCAAACCTATAGAACGGCTGGGTGTGGCCACAGGACCCTCCACTTCCAACCCAATATACACACAATGTAGTATTTTGAAAATAATTCTCCTGTGTTACTTTTTGTTTTTGAATTTGGGTCATATCTTAGAGTTCTTGGGGGTTACTCTTGACAGTGTTTGGGGAACCATAAAGTGCCAAAGTTTGAACCCAGGGTTCCCAGTTCCAAACTTGCTCTCTAGAATGTCAGAACCCCTCTGATTCTTGTTAAACTCTTTCTTTCCACACAAATAGTATCTCTATTCTCTTTCTGAAATTTTTATTTGCAGATAATCTTCATTTTTCCCCTCTATTATAATTACTATAATTTTCTATTTCTTTGCTACTCCTACTCCTTTGGTAAACTTTGTCAGTATTGTCTTTTTTTTCTTTTTGGGTCACACCTGGTGATGCACAGGGGTTACTCCTGGTTCATGCACTCAGGAATTACTCCTGGCCTGCTTGGGTGACCATATGGGATGCTGAGAATCAAAGCTGGGTCAGCCGTGTGCAAGGCAAATGCCCTACCTGCTGTGCTATCGCTCCAGCCCCCAGTATTGTCTTTCAGTCCTTCTATTGACTTTCTCATTACTGCATCAACATTTAATTTTTGTTTTTTTTTTTAATTGGGGGAGCAGTGGTTGGGGTTTATTGGGTTTGATTTGTTTTTTGCACCACACCCCGCAGTGCTCAGAGTTTATTCCTGGCCCTATGCTCACTGTCACTTCTGGCAATGTTTGAGGGACCATAATTGGTGCCAGGGATCAAACTAGAGCCTGCCATGTGCAGGCGTCTTAATCAGACTGTCACTTCGACTCCTTGGTTTTGAGGGGAACCCTATACATATGCTGAGGATTGTACACTCCTCCATTATGCAAAATCTGTACGCCAGCCTGTTGAACTATCTGAACCCCTGAATCAACATTTTAATTCAGTTTTAATTTTTAAGTACCTTGACTTATAGTATTTCTTTTTATTAACACCCTGTTCTCATTTTATGGATGTAATATTATCCTTATCTCCTTAATGATATTGTGATAGTTGATTAGGGACAGTCTAGTCTAATTTGGTGGTAGTTGGGGGCACATCTAATGGAGCTCAGGGCTTACCCTTTGCTCTGCACTCAGGGATCACTCCTGGCAGTGATTTAGAGACCATATAGGGTGCTGGGAATTGAACCCAGGTTGGGCACTTGCACAGGGAGTACCCTGACCACTGTACTATCTCTTAGACCCCCAAATAGTCTAATTTTTAAGTACATAATATACTTAAGTTCAGCAATAGAAATTTAAAAAATTCAAAACATATAAGAAAAGCACTAAAGTGGAGGAAATTGAAGGGATGAATTAGGCTAAGATTGGTTTACCTACCTTTGTTCCTTTCTTGTCCATAATCTCCAATACAAATGACAAAATTTTTGTGTGTGGTGTCCAGTATCAAGCCAAGGGTCTCACACATGCAAGACAAGTTCTCTACCATTGAGCTATATCCCTAGTTCCAGATAACCAATTTTGTTGGTTTTACTGCTCAGTTTTTTTGTGAAAGTTAAAATAATTACATATTTTTCTTATTTAATAAAAAGTTATATTCTTTGGACTAGAGAGATAGTACAGAAGGTTGGGCACTTGCCAGGGGTCACTGGCCCTCCGCCCAGGAATCACTCCTGGCAGTGCTCGAGGGACTGTATGGGATACTGGGAATCGAATCCAGGTCAGCTGCAAGCAAGGGAATCCTCTTACCCACTCTGCTCTCGTTCCTGCTCCTATGTTGATTTTTTTTTATCTTTAATATTACAGTACATGTTATTATTATTATTTTGGTGCTTGGGCCACAGCCAGCTGTGCTCAGGCCTACTCTCAGCTCTGCACTCAGGGATCACTTCTGGAGGACGTGCACCCTACCTGTACTACTATCTCTCTGGCCCCATACTTTAAATCAGTATAGCAGGGGCCATAAATAGCTTTCCCAGAGATATTTGGGAAACCATGTGGTACCAGGAATCAAACTCTGATGTACTGCATGGGAAGTATGACCTCCAACCTTTTGAGCCTCTAATGTGTGTATATATATATTATATATAATATATATATATATTTTTTAAGAGGGGAGGGAAGTCACTCTCAGCAATGCTTAGGGCTAACTTCTGACTCAGTGCTAAGACTTTATTCATTTGAAATCATCAGTTCACATGACATTGCAAACTTCGGGACAGAGATGTTCCCTATAAATTCCAGTGTATTGGCCAGAGTTATATAATACAGCGGGGAGGACATTTACCTTGCATGTGGCCAACCTGGGTTCAATCCCTGGTTTCCTGATCCCTCCAAGAGTGATCCCTGAGTTCAGAGCCAAGGATAAGCCCTGAGTACTGCTGTATGTGGTCCAAAAGCCAAAAATAAAATTAAATAAAATTAAAAATAGGTGAGATAACAAGATATGTTCTTTAATTATATTTTAATTGATTTTTTTAGAAAAGAACTGGATTGTGTTATTGATTTTTTTTAACTTGCTGGTTTTCTTACATTTTATTTATTTCATTTATTTTCTTCCTTCAGTTTACTTTGGATTTGTTTTCTATTTTAGATTCTTTTTTGAGGGAGAGGAGGAGGGGACACACTGGCAGTGCTCAGGGGTTACTTCTGGCCCTATACTCAGGGATCACTCTTGACTGGGCTCAGGGGACCATCTGGGATGCTGGGAATCGAACCTGTGTTGGCTGTGTGCAAGACAAGTGCCCTATCTGCTGTGTTTCTATTTTAGATTTTTTTGTTTGTTTGGTATTTGGGCTACATTGCTTGATGCTCAGGGATGACTCCTGGTGATCCTTGGAGGTCCATATGGAATTCTAGGGATCAAACCTGGTCAGCCATATGCAAGGAAGGCAAATGCCTTACCCACTGTATTGTCACTCTGGCTCCCATTTTAGATTCTTGACATATGAACTTAAATTCCATTATTTAATAAGTTCATTCCTCTTTTCTGATGTAGTGCTATGAATTTCTTTCTCAGCATTGCTTCCTCTCTATTCTACAAATCTTTGTGTTCCCCTTTCTGTTAGTTCAGTATCTTTTCTAAAATTTTAGTTGAGAATTTCAAAAATAGTTTTCAATATAACTGGCTTGATTTGTGGGTTATAGAAGTATGTTGTTTGATTTTCAGTTATTTTGTGACTTTCCAGATAACTTGTTTTTATTTTCTACAATTGATTTTTCTGTTCTGCTATTGATGTTTAGCTTCATCCCTTCATGCTCAGAGAACATGTTTTATATTATTTCAATTCTTTTTAATTTATTGACGTTTGTGCAGCCTAGAATATGATCTTTCTGGGTGAGGGGTGGGTGTTTGCTTTGCTTTTGCCCAGTATTGTTCAGGTTTTACAGAGCTTATTTTTCTGAGTACTTGAAAAAAATATGTGTCCTACTATTATTGACTGTGGTAGTCTACACAGGAGGGGCTCACCAAGCCCCACCTCACGGCTCTCAGCAGACGCGGGTGTGCCGGGCCAGAGATCACAGGCTGGACAGAACCAGCGGGCCTGGACACTGAAGGCCTGGTCATGGGGGTCTAGTGTCCCAGGGAGCAAGGTAGCAAGTGTGTAGCATGTAGCATGTGGCATGTAGCATGTAACCCCGGGGTATGGGACACCTGGCACTTTTCCCAGGTCATGCCGGCACTGGCCGTTTCTACACAGGTGTTCATGCATCTGGGAAAGATGAATGTGGGGCTAGTTTAGGGTCACGGGCGAAGGAATCAGGAGCCTGGGTGCTGGCAGAGCTCTGAGGGGCGCGGGGACTCAGGGGCCCGTCCCGCCGTAGTTTCTGCTCTAGCTCCTCACCCACCTTGGGCACGCCCACCTGCCATGATCGCTCCAGAAGCTACAGGAATGCCGAGGGCGGCATAAGTGCTGTGCAGGTGACATTCGGAAGAATCCAGAAGAGGAGGGGATGGGGAAGAGAGAGAAAGACAGAGACAGAGACAGAGACAGAGAAGGAGAGATACAGAGAGAGACAGACAGAGAGACTGAGAGAGGGATGGAAAGATGGAGAGAGTTAGGGAAAGAGAGACACAGAGACAGGGAGAGACAAACACAGAGAGAGAAAGAGACAGAGACAGTGAGAGATAGAGATAGAGAGACAGAGACAGACAGCGACCAAGACCGAAGGTTGGAAGTAGGTGCGGCTTCGCTCCGGCTGGGGCAGAGGACCCAGGGGCCATTTGCCATCTCTGGGCAGCCAAAGGCACGTGGTGCAGGCCAGCGGTCGTGGGGTACTCAGCGGGACCATCTTTGCAGGCGGAGAAGGGCAGATGAGGCGGGCACCCAGGGCAGCAAAGCAGGAGCATCTCTTAGATGAGCGGCAGCACCCAGAGCCTCTGGCCCCATCAGGCAGGGGAGAAACCGCTGGTGGGAAATCACTCACCGGGCACCTGTGTCCACCCCCCCTCTGGACTTGTCAGAAGATTTCCAGAGATGCCCCATAGTCTAGGAGAGACCAAGTCTCCCGTCTAGAAATGTTCATTCTCCAGGATTCCTAGCTATCAAACAGCTATACTATATTTTATTCAACAAATCATGATTCAGAAAACGATTTTTATTATTAAAATAATGTGTGGGGTCTGGTGCAATAGCACAGCGGGGAGGGCATTTGCCTTTCACGTGGCCGACTGGGTTTGATTCTAAGCATCCCGTATGGTCCCTTGAGCACTGCCAGGAGTAACTCCTGAGTGCAGAGCCAGGAGTAACCCCTGAGCATCGCCGGGTGTGACCCAAAAAGCAATAATAATAATAATATAATAATAAAAAATAATGTGTGCATGGTGCCAGAGAGAGAGAGAGCGCAGATTCCACATGCCTTAATGCAGATGCCACATGCCTTAATGCAGCCAAGCCCTGTTTGATCCCCGGCACCCCTGGACTCCTGGGTATCTCCAGGGACAGCTGATGGCCCAGGGTATTTTCAGGTCCTTTCACTGCAACCAGCTGAGACTCATTCCTGAGATCTGCATGGAGCCCAAATGAAACAAAGTAAGGCATGCTGTAGGACATAGAACATACTAAAGTGTGAAGAAACAGGCAAATCCCCCGCTGCACTCCCAGAGACCTAGCAATAGTTGGAGTCTGCCTTTCTCTTTCCCTTTTTAATTACACATTTGCAATGTGAGATATAAGCAGGCTCCACTGCATAAAGTCACAGAACCCGATTTTCTATGTAGTGTTGCATCACGCACGCTTCCCCACGCCCCCAACATCCCAGCCCACAGGCAACATCACGGCCTGCCCTGAGCGCAGACGGCCGCTCCTCCAAACTCTGGTTATTTCTGTCATCCTAAATGTATTGCCAGTGTCAACTGCGCTGCCACTAACGTCTCAGTCTAGACATCTGTGTGTATTGTTTTTGTTTGTCTAACATTTACTGAACACCAGGTATTCCTCATGGTCTGAGGTACTGGCTGTCCAATTGGGATAAAGACGAAAGGTCCATGGAATGTGCGTTCGATGGAATGGACATGGGGGAGGGGAGTTGCCCTAGAAATGACCAAGTTGAGGGATTTCAGGCTGTAATGGTTTTTTTGTTTTTTGTTTTTGTAATCAAGCAATAGCACAGTGGGTAGGGCGTTTGCCTTGCACACGGCTCACCCAAGTTTGATTCGTCTGACCCTCTCAGAGAGCCCGGCAAGCTACCGAGAGTATCTTGCCAACATGACAAAGCATGGCAAGCTACCCGTGATGTGTTCAATATGCCAAACACAGTAACAAGTCTCACAATGTTACTGGGGCCGCTCGAGCAAATCAATGAACAACGGGAGGACAGTGACAGTGACAGGTAGTCTACACAAGTCTATGAATAGCAATTAGATGCTGTTTGTTCTTCTAGTTTAGTATTTCCCAATGTGTGTGATACTGCTCTCTGGGGATACTGGAATAATGGTGAGGAGGGGTTAGTAGACTGGGTACAATTATACAATGGGGGGGCCACTTTATTCACTTGCTGAAAGTAAGTTTCCAGAGGTGATTTTTTTTGTGTTCTTTTTTTTTTTTCCCTGAAAAGAGGGTGGTAGGAACAAATAAATTTAAAAACTTCTTTTTTTAAGTTTGGGTACTTTTTAAAAACACTCTTTGAAACAGTCAGGTTATTTTCTCCATCTGGACTTCACTGATGGTCTTGATTTTGTTCCATGTGTTCCTCTCCTTCACATTGTCTGTGAATAAATTGCTGAACATGGAGGTTTGATGAGATTCAGGCTGGGGTTTTCCCCCATTGGCAAGAGAACCTAATGGGTGGTGAAATAAAATTAATTACTGTATCTTGTCAGAAATACCTAATACCTAGTTATCTCCCTTTTTGTGATGCTGTGTTGACCTATAGACGTAGCTGGTTAAGCTTAGGTGATCATTGTAAATAGTTATTCAACCTTTCACCTGAAACAGTTGAGCAACTATTAAGGAGAATCATCTAAGTAGCTTATTTTATTAGGAGTTTCATAATGATACTGTTTTAATTCTATCCAAACTTAATGTATAGAATTGTTCTGTGTGAAACTTTCTTTTTTTTTTTTTATTAGTGAAGCACCATGAGGTACAGTTGTAGATTTACAAATCCTTGTGCCTGAGTTTCGGTCATACAATGATCAAATACCCATCCCTCCACCAGTGCCCATTTCCCCCCACCCCCCCTCCCACCCTGCCTCTGTGGCAGGGCATTCCCCTTTGTTCTCTCTCTCCTTTTGGGTGTTGTGGTCTGCAAAAGAGGCATTGAGTGGCAATCATGTTCAGTCCATAGTCTACTTTCAACATGCATTTCCCCTCCTGGGAGGATCCTCCAAACACCTTTCATTTGGTGTTCCCTTCTCTATCTGAACTGCCCTTTCCCCTAGAATATCCGGCTGGCCTCTAAGTTATGGAGTAATCCTCCTGGTGTTGATCTCAGCTATTCTTAGGTATTGATCTCATATTTTGTTGCTTTATATCCCCCAGATGAATGCAATTTTTCTATGTCTATCCCTCTCTTTCTGACTCATTTCGCTTAGCATGATATTTTCCATATTGTACCACTTGTATGTAAATTTCATGACTTCATCTTTTCTAAGAGCTACATAGTACTCCACTGTGTAGATGTACCAGAGTTTCTTTAACCAGTCATCTGTTCTTGGGCACTCAGGTTTCTTCCAGTTTCTGGCTATTGTAAAGAGTGCTGCAATGAACAAACAAGTGCAGATGTCACTTCGACTACACATTTTTGCCTCTCTCGGGTATATTCCCAGGAGTGGTATCGCTGGGTCAAATGGGAGCTCAATTTCTAATTTTTTGAGAAACGTCCATACTGTTTTCCAAAAGGGCTGAACTAGTCGACATTCCCACCAACAGTGAAGGAGTGTCCCTTTCTCGCCACATCCACGCCAGCATCGGTTGCTTTTGTTCTTTTGAATGTGGGCCAGTCTCTGAGGTGTGAGATGGTATCTCATTGTGGTTTTGATCTGCATCTCCGTGATGATTAATAATGTAGAGCATTTTCTCATGTGCTTTTTTGCCATTCGGATTTCTTCTTTGAGAAAGTTTCTGTTCATTTCATTGCCCCATTTTTTGATGGGGTTGGATGTTTTCTTCTTGTGGAGTTCCACCAGTATTTTGTATATCCTTGTTATCAACCCCTTGTCAGATGTGTATTCGGTGAATATCCTTTCCCATTCTGTAGACTGTCTTTGTATTTTGGTCACTGTTTCTTTGGAGGTGCAGAAGCTTCTTAGTTTAAGATAGTCCCATTTATCTATCTCTGTTTTTACTTGCTCGGCCAGTGGTGTGGCATCTTTGAAAGTACCATTAGCCTCAATGTCATGGAGGGTTTTGCCAACTTTGTCTTCAATGTACCTTATGGTGTCTGGTCTGATGTTGAGGTCTTTAATCCATTTTGATCTTATTTTTGTACATGGTGTTAGGCAGAGTTCTGAGCCCATTTTTTTTGCATGTGGCCGTCCAGTGATGCCAGCACAATTTGTTAAAGAGGCTTTCCTTACTCCACTGAAACTTTCTTAATTTATTAGGTGATCTTGCAATAGAGATCTTACCAGAAAAAAATCTTAATTACTTTAATTCTTCTTTTGGCTTTTTTTGGGTCACACCCAGAGGTTTCTCCTGATGGTGCTCAGGGAACCACATGGGATGCCAGGGATTAAACCCAGGTTGGCCGTGTGCAAGGCAAACGCTCTCCTTGCAGTACTATGGCTCCAGCCCTAATTACCTTAACTTAAAGTAGAAAAAATCAGGGATCAAAAAGATAGCACAGCAGGTAAGACACTTGCCTTGCATGCATCTGACCTGGGTTCATTCTCCAGCATCACCAGGAGTGAACCCTGAGCACAGCTGGGTGTGAATCAAAAACAAAAACAGTTAAAAAAAAAAAGTAGAAAAACCCATCCTTACTCTGTGATCAAATTTTTTTTCTCAGAACTCTGAGTGGGCAGCACATGTCTGACATCCTGGGTTTATCCCTGACACCAGAAACAAAAACAAAAATCATTTTACCCGTAGTCTTCTCATTGATGTTATGCAGACTTAAAATACAGAGGTATTTGCTATTCTCCAAACTTGTTTATTTTCGTATCATCTTTTCTTTCCTTTTTTTTTGTTTTTTTAGGGGTGGGGAATTGCATCCATCACCCATAATCCTATATTACATTTCTTTTCCATATGTAATAAACATTTTCCTTGTGCTCCTAAGTTTTGTTCCCCAAAAAGGGATCTTTTTAAGACCTCTGAATCTATGTCTTCTCTCTTTTTGTGGGAGTGGAGGATTGTCATCTCCAGTTGTGTTTGGGAACCTGGAGGCCACTCACAATGAAAATCAGCCCAAAGGTGCAAGTCCGAGTTGGAGCCACCAGGGACACATTTGGGGGTGTTGGGACAGAAAGCATTTGGGTCTCACACATGCAAGGCTTATACCGCAGTCCTTTGCACTGTTGCTTTTATTTTAGTTTAGTTTGGGGGAGTGGGGGAGGTTACATCCAGCTGTGCTTAAGTTTCACCCTAATTCTATGCTCAGGGATCATTCCTGATGTTGCTTGGGGGCCATGGGGAATCAATTGAGCCTTACACTCTGTCCTATCTCTCTGACTTCATCTTTTTATAAAACTTAGGTCTTGTCTTCTGTGTCTTTTAAATTGTTGTATTAGGGGGCTGGTGCCATAGCACAGCGGATCGGGCATTTGCCTTGCATGTGGCTGATCTGGGCTTGATTCCCAGCATCCCTTATGGTCCCCCAAGCACTTCCAGGAGTAATTCCTGAGTGCATGAGCCAGGAGTAACCCCTGTGCATTGCCGGGTGTGACCCAAAAAGAAAAAAAAACTGTTATAAATAAATGAATAAATTGTTATATTAAGGGATGGGAGCTATAGTACAGCTTCTAGGGTCTTGCCTGGGCACCCCCTTTGGTTCCCTCAACTTGCCAGTTGTGAACCCTGAGCGCAGAGCCAGGAGTAAGCCCTGAATGACACCCGGGTATGGCCCAAAAACCAAAAATTTAAAAAAATAGGTTAGATAAATAATTCATTTCTGTGTAGCATCAAAGCTGGTCCCAAAATCCTCAGAAATTATATTACAGGTTGTTTACTCAGTTACCATAAGACTAAAAAGTCCATTTCAATCTTTATTTTTGAGAAAATTCATTGACAAATGGCAGAAGCCTTTGACTTGGTTTCTTTCTGCCACAAAATATGTGAAAAAGTATATTCGTATGTGCTTTATAAAATATCTTTTTTCAGGGGAGTCATTCCCAGCAGTGCCCAGAGGTCACCAGGGCTGTATGTGGCAGTGTTCAGGGGCCTCTGCTGTTAGTTCTGGAACCTGAACTTGGAATCTTGCACATGTGGTGTGTTCTGTCACCTGAACCTCAGCCCCAGCCCAGAATTCCTCCCTGCTCCCTTTCTCCCTCCCTTTCTCCTTTCCTCCCTTTCTTTCATTTTCTTTCTTCCTTTATCCTCTCTCTTTCCACCCCTCCCTTTCCTCTTCCCTTTACCAGTTGTGCTCAGGGTCTAGGCCAGGGACTGTGTAGGGGGGTTGTTCTGACAGTTCTCAGGGGTCCATCTAGTGCTAGAATCACCCCAACATTTCCTGCATGCAAAATCCCGGGCTCCATTGCACTGAAATATCTCTCTGTACCTAAACTAATTCCTGTATTAGATGAGAAGAAGGGATCTCCTGACATTGAGGGAGGGATATTGGCATCTTGGTGGTGGGTGAGGTGCTCTAACATTATCCACCTAAAGCAGAGGTTCAAACTTATTTTCCTTCTCAGGGAAAGAATCAGTGTCCTCTTGGAAATCTACTTTAAGGGAACAAATAAAGAGTACCCCAATTGCACCAAAACCTGCTACCACATTTTGTGGGTCATTCAGGCATCTACCAGGGTTAGTATCACTCTAACTTCACCCCAATTTTTTTAATAAGTAAATTTTTAAAAATAAAACAAAAAGTGGAGTTAGGTTCAGAAAGATAGTACAACAGATGGAGACTTTGATCCTTGGTACCACATATGGTTCCCTGAGCGCCGCTAGGAGTAATGCCCAAGTACTGTTGGGTGTGGCCCAGAAACAAAAGTTAAAAAAACTAAAGAGTTGAATGCTTATTATAGATCCTAAAAGCTGAGGATAATGGTTTTCACTATAAATTGTTTTTTAATTTTTTGTATGGTTGAAAAGTTTTAAAGATAGACTTATCTTTTATTAGTGAAATATATGTAGCATATACACCGTGATTTTCAGTGATATACATTTGAAATATGTTATAATTGCAATGTTATGTTAATTTTTTAAAAAATATCCAGAGAGAGTATTGTGGGTAAGGTGCTTGTCTTGCGTGTGGTCAGCTCGGGTTTGATCCCTGGCACCCCATATTGTTCCCTGAGTCCCTCTAGGAGTTATTCCTGGAATCAGAGCCAGGAGTAAGCCCTGAGCGCTGTCACATGTAGCCCAAAAACATAAAAAAGAAAAATATATACCCAGTAAAAATTATTTCAAGAGTTAGAGATATGTTTAAAGAAAAGGTCATAATAAAATGTTAAGAAATTGGTGTGTTTTTTTTTGTCCAGACCATTATTTGAGAAATCAATTTAAGTTTTACCCCCACCCCACCCCTGTATGTGAGATATTACTCTTCTCTTGACACTGTAAGGATCTTTATCTTGATTACTGTCATTTTGATCAAAAAGAAAGAAAGAAAGAAATTAATTGATGTGGCTGAGGTTTTAAAAGAGGAAGTACTTAAAAAAAAACTATGTTCTATATTCCTAAATATAGTCTCTTCCTCTCCCAAAGCAAATTATTCACATTGAACAGGAATGTGCCCTTACAGGGATCAGTATCCTTCAGGGATGTGACTGTAGATTTCAGCAGAGAGGAGTGGCAGCATCTAGACCTTGCTCAGAAAAACTTGTACCGGGATGTGATGCTGGAGACCTACAGCCACCTGCTCTCAGTCGGTAAGTGCACTCACCTGCTTAGCTGAGAGGACGCCTGCTGAGAGCGTCTCTTTCTAGTTACTAAGTGTGCCGAGTGTCTCAAATATGGTAGCTTTGTCCTTCATTTTTTTAGGTACTTTTTTCCTTCGGGGCACTCTGAGTATTACCATTCCCAGAGATACAGTAAGTCCTTGCTAATACACTCAAGTTCTTGGAAATTATGACTTTCAGCAAAACAGGACAGCAGGGCAGCAGGATTTTCAAAGTGCTGTTTTGTTCAGCAGTGGCCAGAATGCTTTTGCTCATTGATGTTATAACAGGACTGTTAATCAAGGACCTGCTGTGTACATTTACTTCCTTGGAAAACAAAGACTTTACTGATCAAGCTCTGAAGCAGAATTTGCTTGACCCAGTCTTTTATTCTTTCTCATGGACAGGGTATCAAGTTCCCAAGCCAGAGGATTTCTTGTTGGAGCAAGGAAAGGAGCCCTGGACAGTGCAATGTGAGAGCCCAGGTCAGGGCTGCCCAGGTGAGTGTGAACCATATGGGAGGGGGGACTGGAGTGATAGTACAGTGGCTAGAGCATTTGCCTTGCACACAATTGACCGGGTTTGATTTCCAGCACCCGCTATGGTCCCCCAAACCTGCTGAGACAGACTCCTGAGTACAAAGCCAGAACTAAATCCTGAGCACTGGCAGGTGTGACTCCCCCAAAATAAAACAAAACAGATGGAAGATGGGAATAATTTTCAGCTATTATGGCAAAGTAGGACATCTGTGAAATGCTATTAAGATGACACTTCTGAATGGTTCTAAATTTTTGCATTGCTGAAAGACCTTTGACGTTGCCTTCTCAATAACTGCATGTGTTCTACATAATTGTTTTTGTTGATTCTGTCTCCTTCCTTGACTTTTAGACTGTATTATGTGCATTATGCCTCACTGAATATTTCTTTTCATCCTTGGTTAGGCTTTTTCTCTAGCATTCCTTTTCTTCCTCATTGTCCAGTTTTTTGGATTTTTTTTTGGCTTTTTGGGTCACACCCAGTGATGCTCAGAAGTTACTCCTGGCTCTGCACCCAGGAATCACTCCTGGCGGTGCTTGGGGAACTATATGGGGTGCCAGAGATCGAACCTGGGTTGGCTGCATGCAAGGCAAGCACCCTACCTGCTGTGCTAATGCTCTGGCCCATTGTCCAGTTTTTTTTTAAAAAATGTATTTAGCACTTATAAATTCCCTTTCAAAATTAGTCACACTCTTCCATAACTGCTCATCCTCTTTCTATTTTTTGTGGAGGTTTATTTTTTGAGCCACAACTGGCTGTGCTCAGGGCTTACTTCTGGCTCTACACACAGGGATCACTCCTGGCTGGATTCAGGCACCATATAAGGTTCCAGAAATCAAACCTGGGTTGGCCACGTTAAAGCAAGCTACTTATCTGCTGTACTGTCGCTCTGGCCCCTCTCCAATTTCTAATTTTTTTTCCTTTTGTTTCTTTTGTGTGTGTGTGTGTGTGTGTGTGTGTGTGTGTGTGTGTGTTGGGGGGGGCATTCTGGGCAGTGCTTAGGGCTTACTTCTGGCTCTGTGCTCAGAGATCATTTCTGAAGGTGCTTGGGGTGAAGAGAGCAAACCTGGGTTGGCTGTGTGCAGTGCAAATCCCCTACTTGCTGTGCTATTGCTTTGGCCCCTGTTCTGTATCAGAATTTTATCTTTAAGCAGATTCTCTTCCAGTTTTGTCTGTAGGCACCAACGTGATATCTCTAGCTTTCCTCTAGGCTTTTCCTCCAAATGATGGTTTATGGCTCACTGTCCTTTATACTTTAGAAATAGTTTTATAATATTTCCTTCTGCTGTTGTTTGAGAGACTTTACAATAACTGTGATCTCTGTCTAGTTGACTGATTTTTGTAATTGCTTTTCTAACATACTATTTTGAGTTTAATCATGATCCTTATTCAGGACACTGTAATCATAAATCTGGAGAATTTTAATTTTTTAACTTACTCCCTTTCTTTTCCCCACGCCCATTTATATATCCTCCGTGGTTTATAAAACTCAGTGTTTCATAACAAAGAGTTCCATGTGCCGTGCCAGGGATTGAGCCCTGTACATGCAAAACAGGTGCTCTACCACTGAACTAAATCTTTGGCCCAGATACATTTTAAATTTAAATAGAAAAATAAATAAATAAATAAAAATTTAAATATAATTGACAAATAATACTATATTAGCTTTAAGTGTATGTTTTAATAATTTTGTGATAGTATTTATTGTAAAATGATCAAAGTAAGTCTGGTTAACATCCCATTGCTACACATAGTTCCAAAAGAAACATGTTTAATTAATTTTAATTAGTTATTTTGTGGGGGTCCACACCCAATAGCTCTCAGACTCTGTGCTCAGGCATTACTCCAGGCAGTGTTCAGTGGACCACATAGGTGCCAAGGATCAAACCCAGGTCAAACATGTGCAAGGCAAGCACCCTACCCACTGTGCTATCACTTTGGCTCCAAAAAACATTTTTTAATTCAATCTACTTTCTTTTAAAATGTTATGACTTGGAGAGGTGAGAGAGATATTAACAGTAGAGTATTTACCTTGCATGTATTAGGCCTGGGTTTTTAATTTGTGACACCAGTGAGCTGCAGGAGGACTTAGCAACATTAGTATCATTAGTCTATGTATGTGTTAATTGTGTTAAATTTTTTTGCCTTATTCTATTTTTGTAGACTAACTAGAATATGACCTAGCTTATCATCAAATGATTTCCCTTCACCCTTTTCTCTGTGTTCTACTTGAATGAGTCATAAGATTTTCCTTTCTTAACTCAGCTAAATGCTCTTTCCCCAACCCTATCCTCGCTTTTTTTTTGCCATACCGAATATGTAGTTCAGGGCTTATTCCCTGGCTCTGCACTCAGGAATCAACCCTGAATGTGTGCAGGGGACCATATGGAGTGCTGGGGATCAAACCTTAGTGTCCTGCCTGCTGTCCTCTATCTCTCTCTCTCTCTGGCCCCTAGCTAACTACTCTTTAAGCTAAAATCTCCTTATTTTCCTTTGAGAAAGGGACTGGTTTTCACATCTCATGGCAGAGAATTTCTAAAATAGCTGTTTCCTACAGGGGTGATGTAACAAAGTGATGCTAATGGTGATGTTTTGTTGCATTTCATTCTAGAAGTATGGCACATCAGTGACCAGATAAGAAGTTACCAACAAAGAGAAAACAAATATTTAAGAAATGTTTCTTTCTTCAAGAAAATGTTGACTACCAAGAGGGATTATGATAAGGACATTAGAAAAACAATGCATCTGAGTCCAGATTTTCCTTACTCAAAAAGACCCCACCAATGTGATTCATTTGATAATGCTTTGAAGTATAATTTAGACTTGAACAGCCATAATAGGAATAATGCATCAAAGAACTTGAGTAAGATTACTGAATACAGTAAAATTCTTTCTCCCATTGACTGTGAACATAATTCAACAGGATATAATGTATGGGACCTTAGTCAATGTGGAAAATTCTTTAGCTGTGAACAGGCGCCCTCTCAACATCACAACATTAATACTGGGAGAAAAGCTTTTGAATGTGTAGAATTTGGAAAGATCTTTGCCCAGAAGTCACAAATCAAAGTACATCTGAAAGTTCATACAGGAGAAAGACTGTATGTCTGTATTGACTGTGGAAAGGCTTTTGTGCAGAAGTCAGAGTTTATTACACATCAAAGAACCCACACTAGGGAGAAACCTTACAAGTGCAGTGAATGTGGAAAAGCCTTTTTCCAAGTATCTTCTCTCTTCAGGCATCAGAGAATTCATACAGGAGAAAAACTGTATGAATGTAGCGAATGTGGAAAAGGTTTCTCTTATAACTCAGATCTCAGTATACATCAGAAAATTCATACTGGAGAAAGACACCACGAATGCAGTGATTGTGGCAAAGCATTCACACAAAAGTCCACACTCAAGATGCATCAGAAAATTCATACAGGTGAAAGATCCTATATTTGTATTGAATGTGGTCAGGCCTTCATCCAGAAAACACACTTGATTGCACACCGAAGAATTCACACAGGAGAAAGACCATATGCATGTAATAATTGTGGGAAATCCTTCATCTCCAAGTCTCAACTCCAGGTCCATCAACGAATTCACACAAGAACAAAACCTTTTATAAGTACTGAATTTGGGAAGACCTTCAATAATAACTCCAACCTCTTTACTCATAAAAAAGCTCAAATGAGAGAGAAATCTTCCATATGTACTGAATGTGGTAAGGCCTTTACCTACAGGTCAGAGTTGGTTATACATCAAAGAATTCACACTGGGGAAAAACCATATGGATGTAACGATTGTGGAAAAGCCTTCACTCAGAAGTCAGCACTCACTGTGCATAAGAGGATTCATACAGGAGAAAAATCATATGTATGTATGAAATGTGGGCTAGCCTTCATCCAGAAGGCACACTTGATTGCACATCAGATCATTCATACAGGAGAAAAACCTTATAAATGTGGACACTGTGGGAAATCCTTTACTTCCAAGTCACAACTCCATGTTCATAAACGAATTCACACAGGAGAGAAACCTTACATGTGTACTAAATGTGGGAAGGCTTTCACTAACAGGTCAAATCTTATTACACATCAGAAAACTCACACCGGAGAAAAATCTTACATATGTGCTAAATGTGGAAAGGCCTTCACTCAAAGGTCAGACTTGATTACACATCAGAGAATTCATACCGGAGAGAAACCTTTTGAATGTAATACCTGTGGGAAAGCCTTCACACAAAAGTCACACCTCAATATACACCAGAAAATTCACACTGGAGAAAGACAGTATGCATGTCATGAATGTGGAAAAGCCTTCAACCAGAAATCAATACTCATTGTGCATCAGAAAATTCATACAGGAGAGAAACCCTATGTGTGCACTGAGTGTGGAAGGGCCTTTATCCGGAAGTCAAACTTCATTACTCATCAGAGGATTCATACTGGAGAGAAACCTTATGAATGTGGTAATTGTGGGAAATCCTTCACCTCGAAATCTCAGCTCTTGGTGCACCAACCAATTCACACAGGAGAAAAACCTTATGTGTGTGCTGTGTGTGGTAAAGCCTTTAGTGGCAGATCAAACCTCAGTAAGCATCAGAAAACGCATACTGGAGAGAAGCCCTACATCTGTTCTGAATGTGGAAAGACCTTCAGGCAGAAGTCAGAGTTAATCATACATCATAGAATTCACACTGGTGAGAAACCTTATGAATGCAGCGATTGTGGAAAATCTTTCACTAAGAAATCACAACTTCAAGTGCATCAGAGAATTCACACAGGAGAAAAGCCTTATGTGTGTGCTGAGTGCGGGAAGGCCTTCACTGATAGGTCAAATTTGAATAAACACCAGACAACACACACTGGAGACAAACCCTACAAATGTGTGGTGTGTGGGAAAGGCTTTGTTCAGAAATCAGTGCTGAATGTTCATCAGAGTATTCACACCTGAGAGAAAGATGAGAAAACTCAAACTGGAGTGGTTGTACATTCTTTAATTCATGACGAAAAATAATGACCTATTGTCATATAAGAAATCCCCAACAGAATGTCACATATTAGAGATGAGGACCTCTAAGAAGGTCCTGATTGATAGGGACCCTCACATGTTGCCACCAGCCTGATTAAGCCAGGGGCATATTTATTGAGAAAGAACATTGAAATTTTGATGTATTAGAAGCCTGTTAGTGGAAAATAGTGATGTAGCACTGAATCCTGCAGAGATGAGATTCTGTTCAATGGTCTTGTCAGTGATAATCCCTGTTTTCTGTGAAATAACTAATGTACCAACAAATTGAGTAGTAGTATTATATATTTAGAGACAGATCCTCAATTCAGATGTTTGTTGCAGAACTGCACTGTAGCACTGTACTGTCCTCGAAATTGTTCATCGATTTGCTCGAGCAGGCCCAGTAACGTCTCCATCATGAGACTCGTTGTTACTGTATTTGGCATATTGAATTCGTCACGGGTAGCTTGCCAGGCTTTGCCGTTCAGGCGAGATACTCTCAGTAGCTTGCCGGGCTCTCTGAGAGGGGCGGAGGAATTGAATCCGGCTCGGCTGGGCCAGCTGCGTGCAAGGCAAATGCCCTACCACTGTATTGTTTAATAGAGTTTGGAATGTTTTTTCATTCTTGTATTGAATCTATCATCTGTCATGTCTGTCTGCATCACCCTATTATTTCTATGAAAAGAGAAACTACAGTTTTGAAAGTGTATTGTAAACATATAAACCTAAGTGTATGTGGACATCTAATTATTCTCTATCATCAAGACTTGTAACACCCCTATTAGAAACCAGTAGAGTCGAACTCTCATGAGTCCTTTGCATAGTCCTCCCTTAGGTCAGTGACTGCACCAGTCATTGCTATAAAACTGTCCCTTAGTACCAAATATCCTATCAGCTGACCTCCATTATCTCTCAGTGGTATTTAATGGTCCTCTTTAGCACCAGAGTCTTGTAACCTAAATCTTCAGGAAAACCAAGGTAAGACATTTCAGATCCCTTGGTTAGTTCTTCATCCCAGTCTGTCTTTTGCTAACATCGTTTAGTTCATTTGCCATAATAACCTGACATTCACAGTAACACTAGCTACCTGTTCATTTAAAAAAAAAAATTTTGCCACCCAGTGATGCTCGGGCTCTGTACTTAATAATGAATCCTGGCAGTGCTCTGGGGACCATATGGGATGCTGGGGAGTGAACCTGACTCAGCTGCGTGCAAGGCAAACACCTGCTGTACTATTGTTCTGGTCCCAACAAAATCTTTTAAACAAAACCCAAATTTCCGTCTATATTCATTATCTGCTATGAACATCTTCATGATTTTACATTCATCCCACAAAGATCTTCACGCCCACAATGCAAACACATAAACTCAGGCCCTCAGGAACTTCATATTCACAGTGGCCCTTTCAAAGAGAAGTTTCTTACATCTGTAGATAATTTCTGTTTTCCAGTGGCACTTAGCAGAAGCTTTCCTATCCTAGTTTAAAGCCTCCCCCCCCACACACACACAAGCTACCTTTATTCTCCCAGCACTTCAACGTAGTGCCCTGTACAAGCTATCTTTGGATTCTGGATTCAACAGTAGAATCCAAAGGTAGCTTGTACAGCTGTGAGCCTAGACTCATCTGACCTAGACATTGTATAAAAAATGATTCTGCATTCCACAGAGTCATTGTGGAGTGTTGGGCCTCATTCCATAAAATTAAGGCTAATTATTTAAATATTCTTTTGTTTTTGAGCCACACTCAGTGATGCTCAGGGGTTACTTGCAGCTCTGCACTCAAAAATTATTCCCAGTATTGCTCAGGAGGCCATATGGGATGCTGGGGATCTAACCCGGGTTGGCTTTGTGCAGGGCAAGCACCCTAACCACTGTACTATCACTTTGGCACTAATAGTTTAAATATTTTGCTGCTCTGTTTAAAGAAGGCAAAACTGAGATAGAAGACCACATAGAACCTTGGTGTTTTGGTACTCCAACCGTGATCCCTGAATACTTAGTTCCAAAGCAACTGCATAAGGGAGCCAGACATAGTACAATGGGCATGGTCCTTGCCTTGCACAAGGCTGACCCAGGTTCCATCCCCAGCACCCTATATGGGCTCCCAACTCCTGCCAGGAGTGATCTGTGAGTACAGAGCCAGATGTGGCCCCAAAGCAACAAAAGTGACTTCAAAACATCCTGATCACTCTACCCATTATTCAGCCCTGCTCCACCCCCAATTAGGAGCCCACCTCAGTACCTGACTTCTAGAACCTTACAGTACTTTGATATATTTCCAAAAGTAAGAGTATGGAGGGATGGAAAGTAGACCACTTGGACTTTTCTACAGGTTGGATATTTTAAGAAGTGACGTGTCTGACCCTAATGGACAGCAACATCTTCAGATATGGGGAGGAAGGTCTGACTGCTCAGTCTTCAGGCCACAAATGTAACCAGAATGTGTCTTCCAGGTTGGTTCACTGAGAATTTGGGATGGGGATATAGTTGTGCAGGGATGCTCTTTTAACTGCAACATGGGGGAGGTCAAAAGGAGGCAGTGCTGGCGGAAGGGGCAGGACTGCAGATTCCCCTTTAACTCTTTGACCCCAATAGGGCAGTATTTATCCAACTTCTTCACCTTGGATCAATATCTGATCCATCATTTACTCATTTATCTCCAATCTTCAGAGTAACTCCTTCCCAACCCTAAGTCCTTCCCCACCTACAGTCTCTGATGACTCGCCCTCTTTTACTCCTTCCTGCACCATATCTGGGCCTTAATGCAACATCTGACCCACCATTGTCCTTCCATTTTAGGACGTTGCACACATCAGGAGGGTGCCTAGATATCTTTTCATTGTGCCCCTTTTATGTGGGGCAGGGAAGGGCACACTGGTGATGCTCCTGACACTGCATTCAAGACTCACTCCTACGGGTCTCTGGACCATACATGGTGCCTGCAATCAATCCCTGTTGAGCACATGCAAGGCAACTGCTCTACCTGCTGTACTCCAGCATGGTGTCTGCATACTCTTCATTACCTCCCCCTTTCACCTTACAATAGTACTGTTTATCATCTGTCTTTAACTCTAGGAAATAGTGATCCATCACCACTCCCACAGTTTCTTATATTCCCCCGTTCCACTTTCATTAATGTGGTGACTGGTGACCTTTCAGTACAATCTTCAGATTAATAAATAAATTGACACCTCCTACTCTTTTTTTTCTAGTCCAACCATTCATCTTATATCCTGATACCTTCATTATGCCCCTGGCTAGATGGGTCATGAGGCATCTTTCATTATTGTTCATCATGACAGACAGTAAGTATTTCCCACCTAGCAGTGTCTGTAACCATCCTCAACAGAGCCTCTGGTGATTTCCCCAATACTCTCTAAATGTTGGTATGCTTTTAATCTACCACAAGGAAAGTGACTGATAATGTATCATAAACTGTATGTTACCTATCTACATTTTGGAGTTCACGTCTCACCTCCCTGTAGGGCCTCCCCCATCTCGCTCCCCAGTTAATAATCAGTACAATACAATATGTCTTGACAGCAATTACCCAGTCACGGTATCTGACCCCCTTCATTAAGTTTGTATAGTGGGGAAGGAGCTTGCCTTGCATTTGGCCAGCCTATACCACCTATGGTCCTTCAAACACCTCCAGGATTGACCCCTGAGCACAGAGCCAGGAGTAAGCCCTGAGCACCACTGAGTATGGCCAAAAACCCAAGAAAAAATCCTGATAGTATCTGCTGTTTCTCTCATGACTCTCACTAACAAAACCTCTGATTTCTGCAATGCCTACATCACTTCACAACACAATATGATATTCATGCTTTTTTGAATATGATATTTTGGTTTGAGGGTTACACCTGACAGTTCTAAGGGGCTACTCCCATTTGCTTAGGGTGACTCTTGGTGGTGCTCAGGGAACAGATGATACAATGGAGCAATTCAGATCTCCCACACATGCAAAGCATGTGCAGTATCCCTTAGAGCTATCTCAGACCCAATGCAAGCTCTTGAGCAAGCTTGGCATGACTGTTCTCAAACAACACAAAAGGAAGTACTGTAAATTATTATATGTTGATTATAACTTTGCTCATAGCTTTTTTTTGTTTTATGTTTTGGGTCACACCAGATGGTGCTCAGATTCTTTCCCCACTGTATGATCTCTCCAGTCCCACTGATGTATTTTTAAAACAGTTAATGGACAGAGAAATTGTATGGCAGGTAAGACTCTTTAAGTTCAATCCCCAGCTCTTTAATTGGGTCCCCCAGACCCCATGGGGTATGGGAAATAGTTATGTGTTATACATGAGCAGAAATAAGCTCTGAACATCACCGGGTGATTTTGGCCCCAAACAAAACAAAATCAGAATTAATGTTGTATAATTTACATACAGCAATACTGACCCCTTTTAATCTGTGGTACTGTTTTCACAAATGTATACGATCATGTAATTGGCATCAGAATCAAGACAAATCTCATTTTTTTTACTTATTCCCTTTCCCCGTTTCCAGTTCCTTGCAATGGCTGATCTGATCTGTGTCCTGTCTGTAGTTTTGCTATTTCCACAATAAATTTGTATGTATTCCTTATGTATACATTGCTTTTTCTGTATGATCCCTTTCATTTCATGATATAGTTAATGATAATCTGATATAAAATACAAACCAAACTATGAAAAGAGGGGGGCAGAGAGATAGTATAGTGGGGATGGTGTTTACTTTGCACATGGCTGACCCAGATTCCATCCGGACACCCTGAACTATACCAGTAGTCATTCCTGAATGCAGATCCAGGAGTAAGCTCTGAGTACCACTGGGGGTAACTGCCCCTCCAAGAGAAAGATAAAAAGCTGCCTAATGTCATTAGTAATCTGGAAAATGTAAAAGACATGGGGGGCCAGAGAAATCCTTGTACTAGGGATTAAAGTGTTTTCCTTGCCTCACATCAACCCTGGTTTGAATATCTGGCACCACATATCGTGCCCTGAGCACTGCTAGGCGTTACTCTTGAGCAAAGAGTCAGAAATAGCCCCTGAGAAAAGATATGCTCCCAAATCACCCTCCCCCTGGAGAACCATGATGAGATACCACCACACATTTTAGTGACAAAAAATATTTTTAAAGCTTATGGGCAAGGTTATTGAAATTCTTGCATTGCTTGTAGAAATGTGTAGTGGTTTACCTACTCTGGACTGAAGACAAGTACTTATAATAATAATGATACATACCAATACTCTGTCGCCCATCATCCAACTCTAGGTATTTGAAATGAAATGAAAATGTGCTGAATGTTCATAGACAATATACAAAATTGTCAAAATATTGGTAGAAACTCAAATAAATGCCTATCAATGTATGCATAGGCTATAGTCCATACATGAGATATTATTACTCAGTCATAAGTGGGTTTATGAAATCAAAAAGAATGGTTTACCAAAACTACAAAATGGATGTCTTAACATGAATTTACCATGTGATTAGTCAAATAATATTCATAGAGTAATTTTAAACTATATTACCTATCTACAGGTTTCAGATTTCTATATTTATTGTAATTTGATAGTACACAACTTTCTATACTGTAGCAATATTCTGTATTTACAAGAGTACATTGTATCATTGCATATTCCTATAATAAAATGGTACTATTTAATATATATCAGATTTAGTAACTTATATTTTGTGTACCATATATAGCCTTTTAGTTATTTGCATTTATTCTTTTCATTTTGTGTTTAACTCTAGTAAAAAGGAGACAGTTCTGGCGAGTCTGCCTGCAGCTGTGGTTGGCCAAACATTTCCTTTCTCCTTTTTATAAAAATAATTATGGGCCACACCCAGCAGTGCTCAGGGGTTACTCCTGGTTCTACACTCAGGAATCACTCCTGGAGGGGCTTGGAGGATCATATGTGGTGCCAGGGTTGGAACCCAGGTTGGTCGCATTCAAGGCAAGCTTCCTAACCACTGCTCCTTTCCATAAGCCCATTTGTGGTAACAACAAAACTGCTCTAATTTGGAATCCCTGGGACTTAGAGCTGTGATAGGGACTTCTCCTGCCAGTCTTTCAAGAAGGCAGTGGCGCCCCAGTGATGTAATATAGGACTTGCCCCCATGGGACCCTGGATGTCATGCTCACGAGCTGCCTCTGGCAACTATTTCAGCTCATTAATGGCCATGATCCAGAGACATGGAACCGAGCAGTTCACTGCAGAGATTTCTCCAGACCCTAATTATCTAAAATTTTAGATTTCTAGGAGCTCTTGCGGCTGCGCAGCATCCTATGTTATTCATAGCAGTCAATACAAATAATTATCTAGCATCTGCCTGTTCGGCAAATTTGAGTGGAAATTCAGAATAATGGTAGTGGGAAGGTGTTATGGTGTTCGGACTGATGTTGAAATATTGAATGTAATCAATTATTGTAAACAAATTTATGAATTTTTTAATTTTTAAAAAATTAAAAAGATAAAAACTCAAAAAAAAGTAATATAGGGCTTAAGGTTCTCACCTTGGATGCTGCTGGCTGGGGCTAATCTAGGCGCTGCATGTAGTCCTCTGACCAACACCTGCAGTAACTCCTTAGTGTAGAGCCAGTAGTATAGCTCCTGAGCACTGAAGACTGTTCCCACCTCACCCTCCCCCCCAAAAAAGTAAAAGAGAGCCCTGATGTACACAGGTCAATTGATGTTCAATAGATGGCCGTTTTGCACAATTTGGGAATCTTTGTTCCCTACTCACAGCTTTTCATCTCGTTCTCCAACACCCAAATTCTACAAATAATCCATTCCTGCCAGCTCAATCCTCTTCAACTGCGCCTTCTGACGTCCCTGTTCTCTCATTTTAAAGTCCAGCTGTCTGCAGAGCCACGGAGCAAGACAACATTCTACGCTCCAGGTGAAACGGGTCAGATCACCAGGAATGCCCACTTCCCCTGTCTTCCTCTTCCCTTTCCAGGCCGCCTTCCCCATCCCACAACCACCAGCCAGCACTCCCCGAGTC
Organism: Sorex fumeus; assembly: GCF_029834395.1. Taxonomy (NCBI): domain Eukaryota; kingdom Metazoa; phylum Chordata; class Mammalia; order Eulipotyphla; family Soricidae; genus Sorex; species Sorex fumeus. The sequence goes on from NW_026606179.1 coordinate 20,564,128, forward strand.
AGGCGTCCTGCTCCCAATCAAGACCTGGACCAGGGTGAGCTGTCAGCCAGGGCTTCTAAACCGTCTCCAGGGTTGCTAAGCGACAGATAACGCCAGATCTCTGGGACTCCAGGCCGCCCTCTGGCGGTGGACCTTCTAAAGTGCAGTGGTAGGTTCAGTGTCTTCCAGTATGTACTTAGGTTCTCTAGAAGGGAGGGAGAGCTAGTGGAACGGGATAAGGAGGAGTGGAAGGAAAGTTGAGGCTCCTGAGAGCCCAGGAGGGTCTGACAGGAGCATATGGTGATTAATCTAAGCTTCAATGTGGGATCCTTTCCTCACAGATGGGGCTTCCTCTGTGCTTCTTGGGGGCGCTGCTCCTTCAGGGGCTTTCGTGCTTAGAACCAGAGGCCTCATGGGAGAAGCTATCAGTGCGGCTAAAGCGATGGGGTCTGCGTGCTGGGCCTCAGTCTTACTGTGTTTCTGAACAAAAAACGTTCACCACTTTGGGCGTCTGTGCCCAAAGATATGCCAAAGCAGGACAGAAAAAAAAAAAGATTTTATTAGCGCCAGAAAGATAGGACAGGGCATTTGTCCTGGATGTACCTGATCCCTGATGGATCTCTGGCACTGATGGGACCCCAGTGACTGCTGGGTGTGGCCCAAAGTGCCCCTATACCACACACAAAAAGGGAATAATTGAAAAGATAGTTCAAAGGGCTGGAGTACCTCCCAGGTTGATCCCTAGCACTGGCATAGTTCCCTGAGGGCCTCCCCGTCCAAACTAACAAAAACCAAAAAACCTAAGTCTGGCATGAACTTAAGGGTTAAGCAGAAAGATGTCCATCCTGCATGTTTGAACACTGAGAAGCCTCAGAAAGACTAATCAGTGACCACTGTCCCACATCTTAGGTGAGGCAGGTCCCAGGGAACTCACCTGATCTCAGAGCTACTCTTGAGGGGCCTCTGAGGTCTGGTCTTTGGTGGCTTCTAGAAGGTTCGCTCCTGCCCTGCACCCCGGAAGTGATTGTTTCCATATCTCCTTGGCTACCTGCCTGCTGCCCTGGAAACCTTGGAACTCCCCTTCTGTGACCTGGATCCCCAAGACATCTGCTGCCTGTCCCAGAGCCCACAGGTCTCGAGTCTGAAAAAGCCGGCCCTGAGAGACAGTTGTCTTTTCTGTGTGGCTCTAGGTGTATTAAAGGCTCTGCTTCAGGAGGCCCTGGAAACCCTGCAGAAATTAGACCTCAGTGGCTGGCAGCTGGGAATGTCATCCTGGAGACACTTCTGGTCTTCTGCGTCCATTTCCAAGAACTCAACTTCTTTGGTAGAAAACATCTCAATGGCCACCCTGCAGAGTCTGCTTAAGCATCTGGCGGGGCTGCTGAAGCTGAAGCACATGGTCTGGGGTTCCTATCGAGTGCCCTGGACACCAGAAGAATACTGCAGCTGGACGGTATGCTCCCTAAGAAGCTGGACCCTATGAACGCCAGGATTGAGGACATACCACTGAATTTAGGGTAGAAGGACTTAGAGTTAACTAGCCATATCCTTTTCTCTCCTGATTCTCTCTGTCTACTAGTCCTGATATGTCAAATTAATATATATTTACTATTTGTTTTCTTGTAATATTTCTTCAAACTGCCTATAATTTTAAGGTATCCTTCTTGGGGCTGGAGATAAAGTACGTTGGGTAGGGAACTTGCCTCCTATGTGCCTACCCAGATTTAATCCATGGGACCCCATATGGTCCCCCTAAACCCCACCAGGAGTGGTCCTTGAGCACAGACCAATCCAGGTTGAATCCCTGGCACCTCATATGGTACCCTGGGCCCTGCCAGGAATGATCCTTGAGCACAGAACAAGGAGAAAATCCTGAGCACTGCTGGGTGTACCCACCCTCAACCCCAAATACAGCATATGCTGCTTCTTGGTATCAGAGAGATAGTAAAACATTTGTTCTGCATGCAACCAACTCACATCCTCATGAGAAGCCAGGTTCAATCCCCAGCACCACATATGGTCCCCCTAAGCACCTCCAGGTACCTGAGCACAGAACTAAGAATAAGCCCGGAACACCTCTGGGTGAGTGACTTCCCCTCTCCCCACCCTTCGTCCTGTAAAGATTTTCTTTCTTTCTTTCTTTCTTTCTTTCTTTCTTTCTTTCTTTCTTTCTTTCTTTCTTTCTCTTTCCTTCCCTCTCTTTCTTTCTTAGATGAGAGAAAGAGAGGGAGGGATAGAGGAAGAGGGGAAGGGGAAGAGAGAGAGAGGAAGGGAGGGGGGTGGAAGTAAGCTATTCTGCTCACTCTGCTCATCAATGTGTCCCTCCTCTCTTAACAGTGTCAAATCAACTACTTGCACTCACATCCTAGCTTCGGGGACAAAGAAAGTCGCAGGCTTCAACATTTTAAATAGCAAGCTAAGCGCTGGTTACACACTGTCTCTCCCATCTCCCCCCCCCCCCCCAAGTTAAGCCCCTTCCTGAGTCTTACTCCTGGCTTTGTGCAGAGGGATCACTCCTAGCGGGGCTGTGGTACCATATGGGATAACGGGGATCGAATACAGGTCCTACGCTATCAAGGCAAGCACTTTAGCAGCTCTGCTCTTAAACTCCTGAGAAGGCACAGGAAATAAAAAACTTTCCTTGGAGTTCCTGCTATGAAAGGGCCGCGTCCCATTTGCACGCAGAAAACGGTAAAGTTTTTTGTTTGTTTTTTCTTTTTGGGTCACACCTGGCGATGCTCAGGGGTTAACTCCTAGGCTCTGCACTCAGGAATTACTCCTGGCGGTCCTGGGGGACCACATGGAATGCTGGGAATCGAACACCGGTTAGCCGCTTGCAAGGCAAACGCCCTACTCGCTAAGCTATCACTCCAGCCCCACACAGAAAACGGTAGAAATGTGCGCGCCCATCTTCCTGTACAGCCGTCCTAGCTGGAGACAAAGCTGCAGCTTTTTTTTTTTTTTAACAATTTTTATTGCAGAGCCTGGCAAGCTCCCCGTGATGTATTCGATATGCCAAACACAGTAACAACAAAGTCTCCAATGGAGACGTTACTGGGCCCGCTCTGAGCAAATCCATGATCAACGGGAGGGCCTTTACCTTTACCTTTAACAATTTTTATACATTTTATTTTCATAAAGTAGTTCACAGTACAAACCGCAGCTTTGAAGTCAGGGCATTGCCACACGTTGGTCACTGAAGATGTGGGCTTCTGAGATGCCAAAACCCGCGGCGACCTTGTCTAGCAAGATGGAAACACTTGATTCTCCCCGCCCCTTCATAGCCTAATGATCAGGTTTCACAAAGCCATTCGGCGTTACGGCTCAGATTCCACCATGGCTGCCCCCAGTCAGAGGTTGCCCATCGGGCGCAGCCATCATGTTTCCGGTGAGAGGTTGGAAAGCCCAGAATCCTCTTCTCTGGAAGGTTGCCAGGAAGAGGCAGCCAGCCTCAAAGTCCCGACTGAGTCTGCGCGGCGGCCACTGGGGCTGGGAAATGCTTGTACGGGGGTGAGGCGGCGTGGTACGACTATTTCGGTCCGTGGGTGCAGATTCGGGATAAATGGGAAAGGTCAGTGTGAGAGACATGATCAAAACTTTGGGCATTGTGGAGCATTGGATGCCGTACGACTACGGTGGCCCGGCCGGGTCAGTTTTAGGTGCCCGTAAGCGTCAGAGCCAAGGCAACGGAAGGGTTAAGTGCTTGGGTTTCTGTGCCCGGTGAGAGGGTTAGTGATGTCGGGCCAAGGTTTGTGAAGAGGCAGTTACGGTGTCTGTGACGAAGATAGACAGGGACTGTGTGGGTGTCAATAAATGAGGGGTCTTGACTTCTTGGGGGGCACGGGGGCGGGATAGGGGTAGTCGGTTTAGTGGTCTTTTGGAGGACACGGATTGGAACAGCTTGTGGGCCCTTGTGATTGGTTGTTGAATGGAGGTTCGAAGCTCTGTGGGCAGGAGTTTGAGTATCTGCAACTGGTGACTGTGGAGACTTTGAGGTTCAGTGATGAGGGCTGGGGGGACGGGGGTTCGGTGGGTATCATTGTTTCTGGAAAAAACGCTTGAGGTTCTCAGTGCTAGATAACTTCTGTTGTCTGCGGAGGAGTATGTGTGTGTGAGGGGGAGGGACAGTAGTGTCCCGTCCTGTCCCTGTCGCCCCCTCCGCCCAGCCCCCCTTGCTTGGCTCATGTGTCCTTGCTAGGGAGTCCTGCACTGAGTCCTGGGGTCTTTACAAAATTCTGTTTACAGGGAAATAATTGCCAGAGAGCGCCTCAAGAGATAGTCCAGTGGGGAAGGCGCTTGCCTCGCCCCCATGTGTTCTCCCTAACTCTGCCAAGAGTCATCCTGAAAAGGGAGCCAGGAGAGTGCTGAGCATCCCCGGGTTTGGCCCCAAAACAAACAAAAAGAATATCAGGACAAGACAGTGAAGCAAAAATAGTTTAGTTTAAGGGGCCAGAGAGAGAATACAGAGGGTAGGGCACTTACCTGGCACCCGCAGGACTCAGGAGTAAGCCCTTGAGCACTATCTTGTGTGGCCCCCAAACCAAAAATAACAACAATAGTAATAATAATAGTTTGGGAAATCTGAGAGTAGAGAGAAAAAGACTCAGGGGAGAAGGCAGACTTGCAGTTAGGAGAGCGCCCGACATAGTTTAGGGAGGGGTTGACAGTGGGTTTATTCCACTTGGCCCTACTTAGAGCTCTCCTTTTAGGCTTGGTGGGTGCTGGCAGCAGCAACTCCTTTCCAGGAACTCCCCTTCTTTTGATGACTTAAAAATTCATTTATCAGTGATGGTGGGGGAATGGCTTCGGGTTGTGGAGCAAGGGATTGGAAGAGCATCAGTAAGATTCAGTGACTTGGGACTGGCACTAACTGGGGAGAGGAAGGTCAGGGATTGATCCCATGATTGAAATATCATTGGTTATGATTATGGTTTTGTGATTAGGGAGTCCATATAATTCAGACTAGATAAGCTTTATTATCACTAAAGTATTTGGGAGAGGGTGTTTTGTTTTGTTTTGTTTTTGGATGCACCCAGCAGTGCTTATTCCAGTCTCTGTTCAGGGATCTCTCCTGGTGATGCGGTGAGAGGCAGGGGTTGGTGGGAGGGACCATATGTGATGCCAGGGATCAAATTGAGTCCTGCTTCATGTTAGGCAAGATCCTTAACTCCTGTTCTCTCTCTCTAGATCCATAATATTCCCTCCCTCCCCCACAGATAGACACACTCCATAGCATTGGGAAACAGAGAGTGCAGGAGATTGAACCCTGGGTGCAATGTTTTGGCACTCCCAGACCCTGACTAATGATTTTGTTGTTGTTTGTTTTTGTTTTGGGGCCATACCTGCTGACGCTCAAAGGTTACTCAAACGTATTCCTGGCAGTGTTTGGCGTACACTTGGCAGTATTTGGCGGACCCTATGGGATGCTGGATCATATAGGATGCCAGGGATCGAACCAGGTTGGCTGTATGCAAGTGCCATACCCACTGTACTATTGCTCCAGTCCATGATTAATAATTTCTGATGGTCAGATTTATATAGATAGGACTCTGTCACAACATGGAGCTTTTGGGGTTGGTTCTAGCTTAGGAACATCATGCATATCTATGATTGAAGGACTTGCTGGGGCTTGATCTTAAGGAAACTGGAAATTCAGAGACTAAAGCCAGGAAAGTTAAGGATATGGAACTGCAGGTCTGCATAAATAGGTGCAGGGGTGGAACTAGCACATGTACTGTTGTCCTTTGAACTGTCACCTTCACCCCCAAAACTATCTTTTAAATCTCTCCCCTCTTTTTTATTGACCCCCTGTATTAATGAGGAATTTTTGAAGAAATAAAGTGGTAACTTACTTAAGACAGTTTTGTTTATTTGTCTTTTTAAATTTTGGACCACACCCCATGTTGCTCAGGGGTTACTCCTGGCTCGGCACTCAGGGATCACTCCCAGGGGGGGTTGGGAGACCAGATTTGGTGTCAGTGATTGAATCCAGGTTAGCCATGTGCAAGACCAGGGCCTTATCTGCTGTACTATCTCTGACCCCAAGAAGTCTTTGTGTCAGATTGAAGTTCTTATTTTTCAAATTAGTCAAGATTTTCTTATATGATGACATAGTGCAATGTCAAGCAAAATATAAGGGGATTTTCTGTAAATTACAACAGGATAATTTTGCATTTCAAATTGAAAATGAAACATTAGAGAATAGTCAAAGCTTTTAGAACAAGATTTTATAGTTTGGGGAGATAAAGGCCAAATCCAAGAGGAAAAGTAAGGTTTTGTGGGTGACAAAGAGCAACCCATGATCTTTCTGATTTACATTTATTTATTTATTTGGGTTTTTTTTTTTTGGTAACCACTTCTGGCAATGTTCAGGGGACCATATGTGGTGCTGGGAATTGAATCCAGGTCAGCTGCATGCAAGGCAAGTACCTTACCCACTTTACTATCTCTCTGGCCCCTTATGTTTATTTACTTTATCTTATTTGTTTTGGGGCCATATGTGGTGATTGGGGGCTAATCCTAGCTTTCCCCAGGGGTCAGTTCTGGTGGTGCCAGGGATCAAACCTGGGACTCCATGCAAAAAGCTTGGGAGAGGGTCCGGTCTGGTTGTTAATTTGTGACTGAGTGTATCCGAGTGATGATCTCTGCGAAGTAACATTTGACTTTTGAGCCATAGTACCAATTGATTGTTTAAGCAAAAAAGTACATATTTTATATAACTTTTAAGAAAATTTCTTTAATTCTCTCTTGTAGCATATAGAGTAATCTAAACATTATTAAGACAAATTTTGTGGGCCAGAGTGGTGGTACAGGCAGGTTGTGTTTGTCTTGCACGTGGCCAACCCAGATTTGGTCCCCAGCACCCCATACGATGCCCCGAGCCAGCAGGAGTAACCCCTGAGCAACATGGGGTGTGGTCCAAAAATAAATTCTGAAATACAGAACTTGGAGTAAGCTCTGAACCACCACCAACTGTAGCCCAAAACCCAAAACCAAGACTAATTAATTTTGTTGTCATATGTTATGATCATGATGTTCCCTAACAAGAGACATATAGGAAATAACTTTTATTTATTTATTTTTAAGATAGAAAAGTTGATTGAAAAGAAGAGAAAGAAACTCCCCAGCTGGGGAGAAACTTATTAGAGTACTAAATTCAGGAAAGATTCTTTAGGGTGATGAAAATGTCCTGCATCCTGATTGTGTGGTTACATGGGTGAATATATTTGTCGAATGAAAGTAAACAGTTAAATGAATAAAGCCATACAATAAATTCCATGTAAATTATATCTCAGTAAAGAAAAAAACTATTTTCTTACTGTTTTGTTTTTGAGCTACCTGACAGTGCTCAGGGAACCATGCAATGCAAGGGTTAAACTGAGGCCCCCTACCTGCAATGCATATGCTTAGTCCTTTGAGTTATCTCTTTCCTCTCACCAAAAATTGTTTGTTTGTTTATTTCGTTTAGGTTTTGGGGGCCATACGTGGTTATACTCTGGGTATATATTACCCCTAGCTCTGTGTTCAAGGATCACTCCTAGTGGGATTTGGGGGATCATGTGGGGTGCTGGGTATTGAACCCTGGTTGACTGTGTGCAAGTCAAGTGCTCTACCCACTGTACTATCTCTCCAGATATAAAAAGAATTTGTGTGAATGGGAGACTGTAGTGTGCTATGCTAATCAGGTGTCCACATTAAGTTTGGCATCGAAATGGTGACCCCTGGAAGAGGGGGGACCACCAGGTCGCCTTCAGAGGTGTGAAACACCATGGTCAGAAATAAAAACAGATTTTATAGCTTGGGACTGGGGTTATTACAGGGGTTCAGGCCCATGCCTTGTACGCAGCTGATCTGGGTTTGATCCCTAACCCCTCCTCGTTCCCTGAGCATCATAGGCACAACCCTGGAGGTCCTTGAGCATTGCCGGAGTCGCCTGGGTAAACCCTAGCATCACAGGGCTTGGGCGGCACCACATTCTTGGGCCCTTGAATTGAGCTGCTAACTTGGTTTTCAGAGAATTTCCAGGAGGCAAACCTCCAGAGCACCACTTGGGAGGTACCCCCTCCCTTGATCCCATACAAGAGAAAGTTCATACCAGATCCGTGTATCTTGTTTGTCTGTTTCTTTGCTTGCTATTTCCACTCTAGAAAAGCCCATGTTCACTCCTGAAAACATATTTCCCCTCTTTTCCTCCTCTCACATTTTTCTAAGCAAGTTTCATTTAATAAAAACTACCTTGCTTGGGGCTGAAGTGATAGTACTGTGGTTAGAATTCTTCCCTTGCATGCAGCAAACCCCAGTTTCATCTTCAGCACTCCATATGGTCCCCTGCGCATGAGCAGGAGTGATCCCTGAGCTCAGAGTCAGGAGTAAGCCCTAAGTACCACCTGGTGTGGCCCCCAAACCAAACCAAAAGCAAAACTGACCTTGTTTCACTCGAAAGAGAGAGGAAGGAAGGGAGGGAGGGAGGAAGGGAGGGAGGGGGGAAGGAAGGAAGGAAGGAAGGAAGGAAGGAAGGAAGGAAGGAAGGAAGGAAGGTAGGTATCTTGGGAGCCAGACAGATAATATAGTGGGTAAGGTGCTTATCTTTCATCAAACCAGGATTTGATCCCCAAAACTACATGTCATTCTCCAAGTAGTGCCAAAAGTGATCCCTGCTGCAGTGATTCAAAGAAGGGTTTTGGTATATTCACAAGGTCCAAGATAGCCGGGTTCCTCATTATTCTGTTCTTTTCCCCCACTATCTCTCCCTCAATTTCTATCTCCACAGGTCTCAATTCTTTTTTTCAATACTTGAAAAAGAACAACCAAAAATGATTGAGTACCAGGTAAGTGTGCCATTAATAGCTTACTTTTGCTTCTGCATTAGTTTTTGGGGGGGTTTTATTTAGGGGTCACACCCAGCAGTGCTCAGGGATCAGGCAGTGCCAGGTAATCAAACCGAGGCCTCCAGACGCAAAGCATGTACTTCATCCCTTTGAGTTGTTCCCCCAGCCCCAATTCTCACTTCCTGGGGAAACTGTTCTAGAAAATATTATATGCAGGACCAGTGATGTAGCAACAGTAAAGTACTTAACCTTCCATATGTGATGTTTGATTCCTTGCACAAACAACAACAATAACAAAAAAGGTGGGGCTGGCGGGGGTTGGGGGAGGAGGGAGAGAGAAAAGAAAAAGAAAAGGCAGGCAGGCAGGAAGTAAGTCAGGCATTTCAATCATGTGTATTTTGTCATTTGCTGATTGGGTTCTTAGGAAAACAGACTTGGAGATTTGCACAGAGGAAGTTTCCCGTAGGGAGATTCTTGGAATACTAGTAAGGCAGAGACGGAATTGGGATTGGGTGGGAGAAATTACTGAATAGAGGTATTAGCTGATCTTATAAGATGACCTGGAGTTGAAATGGTATTTTTGGTAGTGTTCTTTGTGTTTGTTTGTTTGTCTGTCTTGGCTACATTCGGCAGTGCTCAGGATTTACTCCTGGCAGGACTCGGGGGACCATATATGATGCTGGGACTTGAACCCCAGTCAGACATGTGTAAGACAAGCATCCTGGCCTGTTGTACTCCGGCTGTGTGACCCAGGTTTTATTCCCAGCACTGCGCATCCCTTGCGCACATTCAGGGAGCTGAAAGTTCTAGCCCTCTAATCACAAACATGCTTCCTCTAATTTCCTTCCACCCTCTGAGAGTTACATCATTAGCATGAACCCCAGGGCTTGCTGTAAAGAATAAGACACTCCTCAACACTGCAGCAACCAAGTATCTTGACAGGAGCCAAGAAGAGCTGAATATATATTCTTTTTTTTCTCTCTCTCTCTCTGTTTTGGGTCACACCCAGCGATGCTCAGGGTTACTCCTGGCTCTGCACTCAGGAATTACTCCTGGCGATGCCTAGAGGACCATATGGGATGCAGGGGATCGAACCCGGTCAGTCACGTGCAAGACAAATGCCCTACCCTCTGTACTATCACTTTGGCCCTACATACTCTTTTATTATAATGTCATACCTTTTCACATTAGTAGCTGGGCATGTCCCTTTGCAGCAGGCTGGTCCTAAGGTAATGGCCTCTTTAGAGTTCAGGCTTTGGAGGTCTGGTTTTGGCATAAAGGCCATACCTAGCAATCCTTGGGCACCACTCTCAGATCCTTGCTTGGGGGTCTTTCCCAGGAGTGCTCAGGGGACTGTGCAGTACAAAGAATCGAACCCAGCCCTCCTACCTGCACGGCAGGCGCTCAGCCTTTGAGCTTTCTCTGGGCGGGCGGTAGGCTCTTTGGAGCACTTTTGTGCTCTGAGCAAAACCAGGTCACCTGGGGACTGCCAGCCTCAAGCCTGGGTGCCAGACTAGACTGCTTCTCTCTGGGCTCTCGATTGAGATCATCTGCTGTGTCGCAGAACTCCTTAACTGTTGAGACCTTGGAGGATCCTGACCTGGCCTCTCTGCCCCTCTGGTCTCTAGGCAGGGAGAGCGCACAGTTTCACAGTCACCCCCATCTTTGTGCTGATGACACACTTGACTATTCCTTCCTGACCTTCCCCCTGAGCCAGCATTCTGTGCCACCCTGCTGCCTGCCAAGTGTCCTCCAAAAACGTCCAACCCAAACACGTCCACCACACACATCTTCTCTTCCACCTCTTGGATTTATCACCACATCACCTCCTTGCCTGAGTCTCTTCCTTCCTTTCTTCTTCCTAGCACCTCCTCCTCCCTGCCCCCACAAGTTATAGGGTGCAGGTTTAACTGTCTAGCACAGTCTTCCTCCTGCTGTCGTACAGGTGAAATGGTCTCCAGAATCTGGTTCCTTTCACTTCTCTCTATGCCACCAACCATGTTTCTCTTCATCCATTTACTTTCTCACATCCATCTGTGAGTGCTTGTAAGCAGCATTGCTTTTTCATCCTGTTTGTCCATTTCTACCCTTTCAGGAGAGTGTGGTCATATATTGTTTTTTAAGGGGCTAGAGAGATAATACAGGGGTTAAGGTGCTTACCTTAACATTTTCCCAATCTGGTTCGATCCCCAACACCGTATATGATCCCCTAAGTGTCGCCAGGAGTGAGCCCTCATACAGAGCTAGGGATAGAACTTAAACATCTCTAGGTTTAGCTCAAAAACTAAAAAAAAAATAGGGGCCAGAGAGATTATACAGGGGTTCAGGTGCTTGCCTTGCATGTGCCAACCCCAGTCCCGTCTCTAGTAGTACATACGGCCAGGAGTAAACCCTGAGTGAAGAACTAGGAGCATGTCCCCCAAACAAACAGAAAGACCTAGCAAAAATAGTGGTGGAGCAATAGTACAGCAGGGACTTGCAGCTCGCCTTGTATGTTTCTGATCTAGATTTGATCCCCAGCACCATACATGGTCCTCTGAGGAGTGATCCCTGAGTACAGAGCCAGCACAGAGTAAGTCCTGAGCACTGTTTTTGGCCCTAAACTCAAAAACAGAACAAAGAATTCGAAGTATGCGTTGAGTATCACCGCTGTGCCCTCCCTTTCAGACAAAATATCAGCAACAAAACCCCAAATACAAAGTTGATCGTTAAATCTGTATCACTGTATCACTGTCATCCCATTGTTCGTTGATTCACTTGAGCAGGTGCCAGTAACGTCTCTATTCATCCCAGCCCTAAGATTTTAGCAGCCTACTGTATGAACTCCATCAAACATGGTATGAAAATAGGTAAGAGGTGTCTTATGATGTGTCGGCCACGCAGTCCAGAAAGCGGCCTGGAGCATGGTGGCGGTTGGGTAGTAGAGGTTGGCTGCCAGGGCTGGGTCCCTTGGGGTGGGGAGGGCTCTTGCCCATCCCCTCTGGGGCACCCCAAATGAAAACAGCCTGGCGCAGAGTCCCAAGATCGTTACATAATATAATATATAATGATTGAGATTAGATTAATATCTCATTTTTTTGTTTTTTTTATTTGTCCCATCTATTTTTTGTTTTCATTTTGGGCCCACACCAGGTAATGCTCAGGGGTTACTCCTGGTTCTGCACTTAGGAACTACTCCTGATGGTGCTCAGGTGACCATATGGGATGCCAGGGATCTAACTCAGGTCGACTACATGCAAGGCAAGCACCCTCCCCACTATACTGTCTCTCCAGCCCAATTAATTGAATACTTTCTAGCATTCTCATTTGTTTCAGTCCAGCTCTGCACACTATGATTTGAGTGCTCTCCCTAAGGATATGGTTTTCTTCTTTCACTTTTCAATCTGGTTAGAGTTACCAATTGTACCACTTGATAGAGAATACAAGGAACTCACCATAGGCCTTATTGAATTTGCTTTCTTCATACACCTTGCACCTCTCCCTTATTCGCGTTTCCATTATCATCCTCTCATCACTCCTTGGACCTCTGTCCCCGTTTCTGGTAGTGGGAAATCGCTGTTTACCCCTCTGCCTCAGTACAGGCTCCTCCCTAAGCATGGAACGTTTCGTCTCTCTGTAGACTCAGTTCCACACAGCCCTGAGAATTCCCGCCTGGACCTGAGCATTTTAGTGGAGCACTGATTTTTCTTATAGCCTCAGTATCCTGCTATTACTGCTTTTAGAACACACAGCTGCTTGTTAAAAACTCAGAGCTTCCTCAGCTCAGGAACTTCTCATGTCTGTGTCCTCAGTGTTTGGCCCTGGCTCATACACACGGGGCATCAGTTTATTGGCTCAGAGTAAATGCCATTGGCTTCCAGTGCCACTGACTTCCAGATGCCATTGGCTTATCTAGCCCAGAGCCAGGAATATTAATAGCATCTAGGATCCATGAATGCATAAGCTCTGGACTATGCGCATGAGAACATCTACCCCTGCCCACATACCACAGTACTCACTACCATTTCGTCCTCAGCAGAGACTTGTGTCATTCAAGGATGTGGTTGTGAACTTCACACAGGAAGAGTGGCACAGGCTGAGTCCCGCGCAGAGGGCCCTGTATCGGGATGTGATGCTGGAGACCTACAGCAACCTCGTGGCAGTGGGTAAGAACAGCTGCATGGGGCAGTGCAGAACGCACTCAAATGATCCCCTCTCTTTTTGCAGTTGCTCAAAGTAATGGAATCACCTAGAGCCTTTGAAGTTCCAAATACTTCCTATATGCCAAAAAGGACATTTATTTTGGGGGGTTGGGGGGTGGGGGTGGAGGAGATTGGTTTGGGGGCCATACCCAACTGTGTTCAGGGCTTACGCCTGGCTCTGTATGCAGGGATCACTATTAGTTGAGCTCCGGGAACCATATGGGGTGCTGGGGATCGTTGCAAAGCAAGGGACTTGCTCACTGTATAATCCCTCCATATGCCAGATACAGTTTTAGCTATTCTTGAAAAATCATCTTACTTAGGGGGCCAGAGACATATAGTACAGCAGGTAAAACTCTTGCCGATCCAGGTTTGATCCCTTCCGCTTCATATAGTCCTTGGAGTATTCCAGGAATGATCCCTAAACACAGCCAGGTATGGTCTAGAAACCAGAAAGGGACCTCCAAAAAATCTGCCCGAATGAGTTGGGCACTGTTAGTGCCACCTGTTGCTGTGGGGCTGCTAAGGCAGAGCCGTCTTGGCCAGTAAGGCTCCCCCTGCAGAGCAGAGCCAGGATGGTACTTGCACTGAGGCGGCCAGCGGCACACTCGGCGTCCATCCTGAGCTGCTGCAGTCAGTGTGGCTTGAGAGTCAGTGGTCCCCCATATCTGTGGGATTCAGGACAGGCTGTTTGTCATCAGCTCCCCAAACACTGCGTCTGGTGCAGCCTGTGTGCCACCTGCATGACCTTGGGGACCACATTGCTCAGCAGGGTCTGGGGCATGTCCCGGCACAGGTTATGAAGGCACCAAACCGTATGTGATCCTCCGGCTGGAGCAGGAAGAGGCGCCATGGATTTGTGAGGCAGCGTGCTCCGGCTGCCACTGTCGTGGTGAGTGCACTGAATGCAGCCAGAGGCACAGGGGGAAATGTATGCCATGGAGGGCTGGGACCTGTGACATTTTGTTCAACACCATGCTCTTAAAGCCTCAGGGTGAGGGGCTGGGGAGATAGTAGAGGGGTGAAGAAGCTCTCATTGCATGCTGCTACTCTGGTTTGATCCCTGGCATCCCTGGCATTGCATGGTTCCTTCAGAACCGGCAGGTGTGGCCCTGAGCATCTCTGGGATTGCCCTGAGCACCAAAGGACTGGAGCCACACTGAATCTTGGTGTCTAGCAATGAACTAACTGCTGGTATCCCCTGGATTGGCCCTGGGCCCCCTGAGTACCACTTGGGAGGCCCAAACTACCCACCACTTCACATAAAAAAGTAAAATCCTCAAGGCAAGCCAGGGTGGTGATTCAAAGGGTTAGAGACCAAGCTTTGCATACTGGAGCCCCAGTTCTCTGGCACCCCCTGATCCTGAGAGCACTATGCTGGGAATAACTCTGAAGCACTGCCAGGTTTACACTCCCACCCCCAGTCCCTCAAACACACACAGACAGACAGACAGATAAACAGACTCTCTCTCTCTCTCTCTCTCTCTCTCTCTCTCTCTCTCTCTCTCTCTCCAGTCTCCCCAAGCTTTTGTAAGCAATGGGAGCACCTCAGCTTTCTTTGTATTTTTCACATTTATTTTGAGCTTCTGGGCCACACCCAATGATACTCAAAGGCTACTCCCACCTCCAATGCTTGGGATTACTCCCGGCAGTCACTTCTTGAGTGTTGGGAGCCATTCTTAGGCTTTTGTTTCTCTACAACTGTGTCCTGAATGCACACCCAGTGAGCTGTCTCAGTACATGCATGATGGCCCTCCATGTACGATGTCTGCCTTATCTGGATGTTTCTCCTTTCCCTCCTTTATATCTCACATCTCTGTATGTATCACTGTTTTTTTTTTTCTCTAGAATCTCTGTCTCTCTCCAAAAAATGTCAATATTCCTTCTCTTTCATATTCAGTCATTCTTACAATTAAGTGTCCTTGACTCTCTAATTCTAGCTGGTTTCTTCCTGGTCTCTAAAACTTTGCAGATGAATCATCTCAAACCTGCTTGCTAGACCCTTGACCTTAGTTCCCACATAATCCCTTCCATCATCACAATCCCTTAACTAGAGGTGACAGGAACAGTTGTGTGGTTTTGCTTAGCTGGTCTTTTAGTTCTTATTATTTTGCGGGGGGGGGGGGGGTACCTTTATTGGTGCTCATGGCTTATTCCTGGCTCTCTGCTAAGGGGTGACCCCTGGCAGTGCTTATGGGACCATATTGTAGTGCTAGAGACCAAACAGGAGTCAGCTGCATGCAAGGCACATACCTTAAGCTTCGTATCAACTTGGTATCAACTCTCAAGGCTTAGTGGATTTTAGCTCCTTCTCCCAACAGTGTCAACCTTGCAAGGAAATTCTGTGTCATCTGTTCCCACACATCCTGCACCATTCATATTTGGTAGTTTTAATTAAATATTGTCTTGATTGATTAACATTTTAATTATATATTTAAATGATTGAATTAAATGTTATGTTAATTATAAGGAGCCATTTTTGTGCTTCTCCCCAGAATGAAGTCGTTGAATTACCACCACGCTGCTCTCATTTCTGTGTTCACAATAGCAGCTGTGGCAGCATTAGCGTGTTGGCTCATTCTCAGTATTATTTGCTCTGTGCAGGGTCTGGTACATCTTTCAACTCATCCTACCTTTACAGTAGTGCCCTCTCGCCAGTGAGAAAACTGCCTTATTGTTTAAAGGGCTGAGAGATGGCTCAAAGCACTAGAGCATATGCTTGCATTCAGTCCCCAGCGTTGCTTGGTTCTCCTGGGACCCTGAACGGAACCCCTCCCCCAACACTATGACAAGAGTAGCTTCTAAGCCCCTAAGCATTGCAGAGAGAGATACTTGTCTAAGAACATACAGCAAATTAAGTTACTGAACAGGGATTTGAACCCAGGCAGTCAGATTCTAGAACTGATACTTTTGCTTTATTTTTTCAGAGTAAATATTTATTATGAACATGAAAATTGCAGTATTGTTAGACTGGAGAGATAGAACAGCGAGTAGAGTATTAGCCTTGAATGTGGCCAACCCAGAGAACACATACTTTTAAGCATCACACTCTTGTGGCCTTCGGTACATTTTAATTGGGGGTGGGGGGAAAGGGTACAGCTGATGGTGTGCTCTGTACTCAGGTGACCATATATGTTACAGAGATAAAATCCAGGTCAGCCACATACTAGGCAGGCCAGCACCTTACCTGCTATATTCTCCCAGCCCTGTTTTGATTTTTTTTAAACTGCTCATTAGCCTCAAGGAAACCATTGTATTCTGTCTCGCATCTGCTTTTCTCTGTCCTCTTTTAAGAATTTCTGTAATGGCTATCCCAGGAAGAAGCATCTTGCAGTCCTGCTCTCTGAGAGCTCCGTGCCCTGTTGACTTGGCTGACCCCAGCCTTTGCCCTCCTAGTTTACTGTATGTTACCTCTTTTGAACTTTATTTGGGGGGGTATTTGGGGGCACATCTAGTGATGATCAGGGATTACTACTCCTGGCTCTGCACTCAAGAATCACAATTGCTCCTGGTGGTACTTGGAGACCCTATGGGATACCAAGGATTGGACCCAGGTCAGCCACATGCGAGGCAAACACCCTACCCACTGTATGATCACTATGGCCCCATGCACCCTTTAAGTTTTTTTTTTAAATATTTATTTATTTATTTATAGCTTTTTTGGGGGGGCTACACCTGGCGATGCTCAGGGGTTATTCCTGGCTCTACACTCAGAAATTACTCCTGGTGGTGTTCAGGGGACCGTATGGGATGCTGGGAATCGGCCGCGTGCAAGGCAAACACCCTACCTGCTGTGCTATCACTCCAGCCCCCCCTTTAAGTTTTTTCAGGCATTTTCTCAAATAATTTTATTCCAGATCATAATGGAAAGAGTCATAAAGAAAGGTTTACTTTACTTTCTCCAGAAAACATTTGGCAAGTTAATGTCCAGAGAAAAAGGCGGCCAGAAGTACTTCTGAGGCAAGGAGCATTCATCAGCAAGAAAACAGTGACCAAGGAAAGGAGCCAGGTATATAATAAGTTTGGCAAAGTCTCACCTCTGATGAGCCCTGATCGTTTCCCTTCAATTTCAAACCCCAGTCACCGGGACCCCTACGGCAAGACTGTGAACTCTCATTTAGACCTAATTGGTTTTAAGAGAAACTATTCCAAAAAGCAGGATGAGTGCTACAGATATGGGAAACTGTTGCAGCATACAAACCATGATAGAAGAGCCACTGGGGAAAAGCTGTGGGAATGCAGCCACTGCGAGAAAGCACTGAGCCCTACCCCGGCCTTGCTGTATAAACCCGCGGTTGCCAGTTCTCTGGTGTACAAACGGAAGAGGGTGTCACCCACTGAGAAGCCCCACGTCTGCAGTGAGTGTGGGAAGGCCTTCTGCTACAAGTCGGAATTCATCAGGCATCAGAGAAGCCACACGGGGGAGAAGCCCTACGGGTGCACGGACTGTGGGAAAGCTTTCTCACATAAGTCGACCCTCATCAAGCACCAGCGAATTCACTCAGGGATCAGACCCTTCGAGTGCTTTTTCTGTGGGAAGGCCTTCACCCAGAAGTCACACCGCCGCGAGCATCAGAGAACACATACCGGAGAGAGACCGTTTGTGTGCAGTGAGTGTGGGAAGTCATTTGGCGAAAAGTCATACCTCAATGTACATCGAAAAATACATACTGGGGAAAGGCCATATCGTTGCAGAGAATGCGGAAAAGCCTTCAGCCAGAAGTCATGCCTCAACAAACATTGGCGGACACACACTGGAGAGAAACCCTACGGATGCAATGAATGTGGCAAGGCTTTCTACCAGAAGCCAAACCTTAGTAGACACCAGAAAATTCATGCTCGGAAGAATACCTTTAGGAATGAAAACATCATGATTGTGGGAAAGCCTTGAACAAGATCAACAGTTTTCATTGTTCCTGCTTAGGAGAACTGGCATGGGTTTAAGTTTTCCAGTAAGTGATGTCACATGCCAGTCGTGATACAGAATTGTCCAGACACTGTCATTTAAAATACACTATAAGATATAAACAATGTCACACTTTGATATATAACATTTTTAAAATGTATTCAAATTGAATGAAAACAGAATACAAAATACATGAATAGAATGTGAAATACGTTATCACCCTAAGCCACATAACCAATATCCATATTTGAAAATGTACATGTGCAGTTAATATGGATTGTTATTGTCACTCACATATGTCGCATTAGCTGTGGAATGCCTTTTCCCATGCTTTTTCACTCTAAACATAACCATTGCCTTTGGGTGTCATTTCAGTATGAAACAACAATGGTAAGTCTGAAGAGAGAGTAGAGAGGTTTTGTTGCCAACACAGCACCCTTGGGAGTGACCTTGGGGGTCACCCCCACCCCTGCAAAAATTCCAACAATAATAATTTGGTGAACAACTAAAAAGTGTTAGGTTATTATACTTGCTATGGTTTGTCTACTATTTTGTAATATATGTAAATAACTAACATTTCTTCTTAACCTCTTCCTAACACTAAGGCAATATTTAATTTTGGCAAGTCAGCCAAAACCCTATTATATTTTTAATGCTAAAAAATTATTTACTGGGGCTGGAAATATAAATTATGAATTATAAAGGGTAAGGTACTTGCCTTGCACACGTCCAACTGTGTCACTGACCATATATAGTCCTCCAACCCTGTCCAGGAGTGATCCCTGAGCATAAAGCAAAAAGTAAATCTTAAGAGCCACTGGGGTGGCCCAAAATCCAAAACATTTATTTATGTTGCCTTTGTGTAATAGTAATCATAATTTTAAAAATTAATAAATTATTTTAAATAAGTTATTTGATAAATATGTATTAAATAAGCACTATAGCACTGTCCTTCCATTGTTCATCGATTTGCTCAAGCGGGCACCAGTAACATCTCACAACAAATTGTGAGACTTGTTGTTACTGTTTTTGGCATATCGAATATGTCACGGGCAGCTTGTCAGGCTCTCTGAGAGGGGCGGAGGAGTCAAACCTGGGTCGGCTGCGTGCAAGGCAAACGCCTTACCCCCTGTGCTATTGCTCCAGCCCATGTATTAAATAAATAATAGTACTATAGAACTGTAGCACTGTTCATCGATTTGCTTGAGTGGGCACCAGTAACATCTCACAACTAATTGTGAGACTTGTTGTTAGTGTTTTTGGCATATTGAATACATCACGGGTAGCTTGCCAGGCTTTGCCATGCAGGCGAGATACTCTCAGTAGCTTGCCAGGCTCTCTGAGAGGGGCAGAGGAATCGAACCCGGGTCAGCCATGTTGGCCGCGTGCAAGGCAAATGCCTTACCTGCTGTGCTATCGCGTTATTTTGCCTTTAGTAATACTGAAAAGGCAAAGCTAAGTAAGAACTTGCTGAATAGCCTGTTATTAACCAAGTACTATAAATTTCATTATAGGACACACTAGTTAGACAGTAGTGGTCCATCCTGTTTCACTGGGCCCTATTCCTATTGTCTTACTCTAGATGAAGTGTTTTTGTATCAAGTCAATAGAAATGAAGAAATACCCTGAGCTTTATAATTTAGAGGTGTTTTGTGAAAACTGAAAGAAAACTTAATTTTTCAGTTAAAAGTAATAATGCTATTTTTCCCTCTAATTTTCCCTGGGAGGGGCCAGAGTGATAGTATAGCGGGGAGGGCTCTTGGCTTGCATGCGGCCAACCCTTGGTTCGAGCCCTGAGCTTTGTCAGGTGTGGTCCAAAAGCAAAACAAAAATGTCCCCTGTGAATTCCCATGTGTTTTCATTATTCTAATCTTTGAAAAAATAGTCTCCTTGATGGCCAGAAGTTTTCCTTGATGGGGTAGGGGGGCGGAGGGGTGTTAAATGGTTTTCTTGACAAAAATTATCTGAGGTTATGTTTCCTTTCTCATTCCGGATTAGGCATTCTCACAGGGAAGCGAACCTTGAACTATGGGGTCATCTTTATGGACAATATGGCAGCTCAAGGAAACAGATTGAAACATTGTTTTATTTTGTTTTGTGGGGGTGATGGCATTCCCAGCAATGCTCAGGGGTTACTCCTGGCTCTGCAATCAGTTATTACTCCTAGTTGTACTTGGGAGGGAACCTTATGGGATGTCAGGCATGAACCAGGAGTTTAATCTCCAGCATTCCAGTCCCCTAGCACTGCCAGGATTAACCCCTGAGCATCACTGGGTGTAGTCCCCAAACAAAATTACATTAAATACCAGTGACTTTTCTTTATCTATGTGCATAGATAATAATGTTCTAAGGAAAAATAAATGCCATGCTAGAAAAGAACAAGAATGATGGGGGAGAGGGACTACAGTACAGTGGGTAAGGCACTTACCTTACATGTGACACACCCTCTTTTGATCTGTCATATATGGTCCTCCAAGCTTGCCAGGAGTGATCTCTGAGCACAGAGCCAAAGTACAAAAAGAACATTTCTTACCAGATGTCAGAATATAAAATGAAGTCAACTAAGCAAATGGATAGTTTTAGCACAGGAATAGATAAATCATTGGAACAGAATAGAACTAGACCTGAATATCTGAGCTATTCCATATACAAACATGGAATTTCAAACATACGCAAAAGGAAGAGATTATTTGATTAATTTTTAAAAAATTATAAAACAGCTAACAATAGGGCCAGAGAGATGCGGGGTAGGTAGGCATTCACAGTAGGAATGGATCTGGGGATACTAGATGCAAAGTATGTTCTCCGGTACTTTGAATCACTTTACCATCCCAGGGAGAGTATTTTAAAAGAATACCGGCACAGTTGAGTTTGGGGATTTTTTTTTTTTGCCACAGCCATTGGTATAGTGTCAAGATGCCTCTGGCTGTTTATGAGCAGTCAATATGTTTCCATACCCATGTGGTAATTTATGTGCATTGGCAAAAATATAGACGCCTATGCATGGGGTTGGGAGGAGATGGGTAATGCAGTTTGGTTATGGGACATTTGTAGAAAGAAAATGAAAGCCAAAAAGAAAAAAGTAGCAGATTATCATATCTCAAATGAGAGATGAAGGAATTCGAGTGGAGGCTAGAACACTATTAATTTGTTAAGATATTTATGGCATAATGATATGTGAAAACCAATAGAAAATTATGAATATATTTTGAGTATATAAATTATGAATATATGAAAAAAATCAGCCCTTATATGTGTACATATGCATGTATATGTTTATATGAAAAGTGTGGAATGGTACACAGGTATTCATTAAGTTATGATAATTGTTTCACGTATATATCTTTGTACTGTTTTATTCTTCTAACATATAAAGTAAAGTAAAGTAAAATAAAGGCCCTCCCGTTGATCATTGATTTGCTCGAGCGGGCCCAGTAACGTCTCCATTAGAGACTTTGTTGTTACTGTGTCTGGCATATCTAATATTCTCGGTAGCTTGCCGGGCTCTCCGAGAGGGGCGGAGGAATCGAACTCGGGTCGGCCATGTTGGCTGCGTGCAAGGCAAATGCCCTACCCGCTGTGCTATCGCTCCAGCCCTTCTAACATATATTACTTTGTAATATGAAAAAAATAAAGGGAGAAGTTTCAAAACCTCCTAATTTTTTTTTCTTTTGGGGTCACACCCGGTGATGCACAGGGGTTACTCCTGGTTCTGCACTAAGGAATCACTCCTGGCGGTGCTTGGGGAACCATATGGGATGCTGGGAATCGAACCTGTGTCGGCCACGTGTAAGGCAAAAGCCCTACCTGCTGTGCTATCGCTCCAGCCCCAGAACCTATTAAATCTTGCAGATGTTTCTGTCTTCTGACAAGGTGGCACACACAAGATGGGCCAGAGATAGTGGCCTATCTACTGCCTTCTCCTCAACTTCATCTTTGGAATATCACCAGAATTTAAAACCATATAGGTTCAATTTTGTAATCAGTTTTATCACAACATATAAGAAAGAGAATGGTATCTGAAAGTTACAGGCAGTTCCAAGAAATAATATTTTTCATTTGTGTTTGTATGGGGTAGAGGGTTGAGCCCTGGCAATGATCAGGACTTAGTCTTAACTCTGTGCTCAGGGATGACTCCAGGCGGGGCTTAGGGGACTGTACATAACCTAGGAGATCAATCTGGAATTGTTATATAAGGTAAACACCATAACACCTGTGCAGATCATCTCTCTGGCCCTATTGTTAGCTGTTTTAAAAATAGTAAAAATCAGTTGCTGTTCCATCTGGTAGAATGAAATCACTGTGCCTACCTAGGGCAAACGTTACTTCCAAGTCCTGTCACAAGAAACGCACAGCCATGCTGGCCATGGCCTTTACAGAGTCCAGCCGCTATGCTGGACCACCTGTCCTACTGTTCAAAGCACTCCACAGGGGCGGGCAGAACACATGCTGCAGCTTGGGCAGAACACGCACTGCAACTTGGGCATCCCTGCCAGATGCTGAAGCAGGCTCTGCAGAGTGGCCCTGGAGATGTTTTTGCCAAAGATGTTGAGCTTGTGGAGGTGGAGGCAGCAATATAAGGCCAGCATCAGGACCCCAAGGAGCTCACCTCGCAGCTTGCAGCCGCTGAGGTCAAGTTCCTGCAGGGTACCCGAGGCCTGCAACGGCAGCACCTTAAACACTCCTGGAGCGATGGAGAAAATCTTGTTCCCACTCAATTCCAGCTTGTTCAGACTTGAAGCCTCTGGGACAGGCAGCAGATGTCCGGGGGCTCCAGATCGCAGCAGGGGAGCTCTAAGGTCTCCAGGGCAGCAGGAGTTAAGGAGAGCAGCAGTTAAGGAAAGTAGCAGTTAAGGAGAGTGTCTCCACAGTCACTTCCAGGTCACACCTGTTAATGCTCAGGGGTTACTCCTGGCTTTGCACTCAGGAAATACTCCTGGCAGTGCTCAGGGGGCCATATGGGATGCTGAGAATTGAACATGGGTCGGCTGCATGCAAGACAAATGCCCTACCGGCTGTACTATCACTCCAGCCCCAGGAAAGAACCTTCTAGAAGGGGCTGGAGCAATAGTACAGCGGATAGGGCATTTGCCTTACATGCAACTGACCCGGGTTCAATTCCCAGCATCCCATATGGATATAACAGGAGTAACACTTGTGTATCTCCAGGTGTGACCCAAAAGCAAAAAATAAAATAAAAGTCTGTTGAAGGAGACAAACATGCTTTCCATAAAGGCTATTTGGTGAAGTTACCAGACATGAGCAGGATATCAGGACATTCAGCTTCATTCTGATGGTATGGAAGCCACTTAAATCAGACAAGACCTCATCTTGTCTCTAAATGCCACAGTGACTTCTGGGTGCATTCCTGAGGGCAGCCTGAGTCTTCTTAGAAGGCTATGTAAGAACAGGAGACTATTTTTATATAAACAGGAACAAAATCTGCTTTGTCTTTCTGTTTGGCTTTGATTTGGGGGGCTACACCCAGCAGGATCACTCCTGGTCAGCCACATGCAAGACTGTATTATTTTACTCCCTGTATCACTTCAGGCCCCTGCCATCTACTCTTTGTTACAAAAGTCATGAAATTTGCTCATACGTGGGCATGAAGCATATCATGTTGAGTGAAGTTAGTCAAAAGGAGAGAGACAGATGTAGAATGATTGCACTCTAAAAAAAAGCGTAATATGAGACTATTACCCACAGACAATAAAAACAAGGGCCAGGAGGACTGGTCCATGGATGGAAGCTCGCCACAAATGAAAGGGTGGGAGAACAGGCTAGAGGTGATACCAGTAAGATAGCAGTAGTTGGAAATGATCACTCAGCAAAAGAATAGAGTACTGAAAGTAGGTAAAGGGATATATATACATATATATATGCACACACATAAATATATATGCATATATATGTGCCTTATCAGTGCCTATGTTGCAAACCATAATGTCCAGAAGGAAAGAGAGAGAGAGAGAGAGAGAGAGAGAGAGAGAGAGAGAGAAGTGCCTGCCATAGACTGTCATAAAGGTAGGCTGGGGTAGGGGGAGGTAGGGCAGTTGGGGGTGGGGAAGATGGTGGGAGGGAAACTGGGGACATTGATGATGGGAAATGTACACTGGTGAAAGGATGGGTATTGGCACATTGTATGACTGAAACCCAATCATGAACAACCTTTTAACTGTGTATCTCACAGTGATTAAATCAAAAAATTAAAATAATGCATCAAAAAAAGACCCCACCCTATAGCATCTGCCTGAGGATTCCCTGTTAGAAAAAGATCCATTTATAAGTTTCAAAACTCTGGCTATTTCCCTGCTTGGCCCATTGAAAAGTCCCCAACCCCCTGGTTCCTGATTGTGAATCCAGGTCAAGATAAACTGTGTTCTGGAATAAAGGTGTTTCACACCGAGTAGAGCTGTCTCAGCACTACTCCATCAGGGTTAGAACGAAACCAGGAGCACAGCTGGGAGTGTTCCCCAAACTGAAACCAAACAAAGGGGTGGAGAGAAAGTAAGGGGGTAAGGAGCTTGTCTTGCACTGAGCTGACTCAGTTTCAATCCTTAGCATCCCGTTCTGGTCCACCAAGCACCACCATGAAGAGTCAGGGCTAAGGTCTGCGTATAGTCAAGTGTGTCTCCCATACACACCAAAAAAATTTTTTTAAAAATCATTTAAAAAAATATGTGGAAATGATTTCACCAAAAGCATGCTTCCACCCTTCCAATGACCAAACTATAGCAGTTCAAAGAAGGAATGTATTCTAAAACTACCAATAGCTCAAAAAAAATGGCTGAACTCCTCCAGGAGCTAATCACTGGGTGGTTACAAACACCATAGCAGGGTCCTGGAGTGCTTGGGAGGAAGCAGAAGAGTTCTGAAACTTACCAGGAGCTTTGACAACCTTCTGGAACTCTACCAGAAAGGTGAAGGGGATCAAGTTCCTCCCTGGGAGTTTTCTCCCCTCGATGTGTCTCAAGATCACAATAAAGCTATCTATCACAATTGGCTCATCTTCACCACGAAACTAGCGTCTATATCCTTGATCATCCATTCAGAAAAGCAGAAAGCACTCTCCCTGGTTGACTAGTAGTTAGGATTCAGTGCTCTCTCAGAAAACCAGGAAGATCCAGTACAGTGCCTCAGTGGTCAAAATGAGTTACTTTTAGGGCCAAACAGTACAGGGCTTACTATGTTTACTCTGCGTGTGGCCCATCTGAATTCTCTCCCTGGCCCCCGCAATCCCCACCAGGAGTGATTCCTGAGCATAAAGTCAGGAGTAAGCCCTTAACATAGCCAGATGGTTTCCAACCACCGCCCCCCCCCCCCCGCAAAAATGAGTTATTTTTTAAATATCTATTCAGGTAATTCATTATACTAGTTTACAAAAGGAGAAATGTCTGATGAGAGCAAAAAATAACCAAGATCATCCCCAGGCTAGAGCTTTAAGTACACAAAAGTGGAGTGACTTTGGGGCCTGAGAGACTGTACAACAGGTATGGCCTTGCCTATGACCCAGGTTTGAACCCTGGCATCCTATATTGCCAAGTAATTTCTGAGCACAGAAACAGGACTAACCCCTGAGTATCATTGAGTGTGGCCCCAAAACCAAAATAAATTTTATATACCATCCTACCCCCTTGTGCAATTGCTCTGGCCCTGAATGATATGCAAAATGTAAATGAATTAAAAATTAAATGAATTTCCAAAGGATTTTTAATGAGTTGCAGGGGTTTTCCTTCATTTGGGGGCATGAGTGGGGGTTTGTCCAGCAGTGTTGAAGACCACCAGGGCTACATCAGGCCATACTTGAGAGACCACATAGCACTGGACTCCAGCCTGGGCCCTGTGCATCCCACACATGTATTCTTCTCCTTTATGCCATCTCATTGTCCCCCGCCCCCAACATATACCCAGGGCTTTACGTTTACAGTATAAAAACAACTTAAAAGAAGCAAAATAAAAAGCAGTTTGGGGCCATGGCTCAGGGAGTAGAGCACATGCTTAACACGTGTGATACACTGAGTTCTATCCCTGGCACCCCACAGCTCTTCACCCTCAAGAACCACACTGTGTTGCCTTGGGGGTCCCCCACAGCAGCATTCTTGGAGCATACAATCCTGGGTTAGTTATATCAGCTTGGCTGGTCCAACACAGGAGCTGGGAGTACCTTTGAAAGGGGTACAGTGAAGCCCTCTCTGCTTCACTGGGTGGCCCCTTTGAAAAGAATTTTTTGTTTATTTGTTTTTGGGTCACGTTTGGCTGTGCTCAGGGCTTACTCCTGGCTCTGCTCAGGAGTCATTCCTGGCGGTGCTCATGGAACCAAATGAGATGCCTGGGATCTACCCCATGTAGGCCATGTGCATGACAAGTGTCCTACTTGTTGTATTATCTCTCAGGCCACGAAATGGGAGCCCTATGTAAGCAGAAATTCTCTAGCAGTAAAGTGTGTGTGTGCGTGTGTGCGTGTGTGTGTGTGTTTGGGGGCCACACCCAGAAATACTCTATGACTTACTCCTGGGTTTGCACTCAGGAATTACTCCTGGTAGTGCTCAGGGAACCACATGATATGCGGGAGAGCAAATCTTGGTAGCTGTGCGCAAGGGGAGCACCCACCCACTGTACTCTTTTTAACCACAAATGCATGTATGTGTTTTAAATAAGTATCACCTATGCCCAGGTGCTAAATATACTCACCAGGAGCAGACCACTGTATCCTCTGGGTTTTGGTAGGGACATTTACCATGAGGGATAAACACAGGCCCCATACACACAGGCAATATTTGCGTTCTACCAAAGAATTCTGAGATCTAGATCTGATATTGTTTTGCTTCTGATCTCAGAAAACAACTTTTTTTTTTCATTTTTTTTCTTTTTTGGTTTTTGGATCAAACATGGCTGTGCTCAGGATTCACAATGCCTACTCCTGGCATTGTGCTCAGGAATCATTCCTGGTGGGTTCAGGGGACCATAAGGAGTGCCTGGGATTAAACCCAGATTGGTTCATGCAAGACAAGCCTTACCCACTGTTCTGTATCTCCGGCCCCTACAGGGTTGAGAGGAGATTGGGCCATACCCAATGATGCTTTGTATTCAGGAGATACTCCAGGTGGTGCTGTGATAACCACATGCAGTGCCAGAGATTAAATCAGGGCCAGTTGCATGCAAGGTAAGCGCCTTACCCATTGTACTCTCTCCAGACTTCATCACTAAGTATGTTAGTGATGTGTGTAGTATGTAGGGCTTTGTCGGTGTTACTAAATTGAAGAAACTCTCCTTTGTTTCTATTTTGCTGATTTTATCATAAATGGTTCTTTTTGTTAATTGCTTTTTCTGTGTTGTTGGTAAAGATTCTGTAATTTTGTGTGTGTTTTTGTGCCACAACTATGGGCTCAGGAGCTCCTGAACTTATTGTGATGAATTACAGACTTCTTATTCCAGTAATTTTGTCTGTATTTGGGCCACACCAGTTATTCCTGGCTCTGTGTTCAGGAGTGACCCCTAGTGGTTATTGGAGGCCACTATAAGGTACCAGATATGTGGGAGGATTGGTGGCTTATAAGGCAAACTCCATACATTTGGCCCCCCTTCTCAGTATTATTGAGAAGCATTTTTTGTTTGGGTTCACACCTGGTGATGCTCAGGGATTACACGAGACTTGGTACTTTAGAGTTACTGCTGATGGTACTCAGGAGATCATGAGGTACTGGGGATTGAACCTGGATCTCCTGCATGCAGAACATAACTTAATCCTTGATCTTATCTCTGAGCATCTATGCACTTGTTAAAAATCTATGCACGCTTCATGAGCTTGGGGAACCAAATAGGATGCTGGGGACCAAACCTGGGTGGGCCACATGCAAGTTAAGTACATTACCTGCTATACTATGTCTCTAGACCCTTAACAGCTGTAGTCACAGCAACAGGTACTAGTTGCTTCGTTAGGTTATGGACCAACTGGACAATGGTTTTAGGGTGGAAACCCTGTCTCCTGAAAGACCCACTGAATACCCTTGAATCAACTTCATTAAATGGATATAGGTCTATGTCTTCAGAGAATCAGTCCATTTCAAAATTTTCACAATGAAAAACTATTATTAAAAGTAGTTTTTTCATAATATTCCCTGATTAAATTTTCAATGTCCATTAAATCTGCAGTAATGCTTGCTGGCAGTACTTGAAGAAATATATGGTGTCTGAGATTGATCTGGAGTGGGTCGCATGCCAGGTGAATTCAATAATCCCTGTACTCTCTCTCTAGCCTTTCAAGAATCGGCTTTTGATTTCCACTTTCAATTTCACTGATTTCAGCTCTAACAGTACTTTTCTTCTTTTATTTTTAATTTTGTTTGGGGGACACACCAAGCAGTGCTCAGGCCTTACTCTTGACTCTGTGCTGAGGGATCACTTCGGGACAGGCTTGCAGTACTGTATGTGGTGTTGGGGATTGAATCAGGGTTGTCCCTGTGCAAGGCAAGCATCCTACCCACTGTACTATTGCACCAGCCCTAACAATACTTTTTTCAGTCTGCTTATTTCAATTTGCTTTTCCTTTTCCAGTTTCCTAAGGTGGAAACTTAGATTACTGAACTTAGGTCTTTTTTCTTTCTAATAACATGCATCGAATGCTATAAAATTCTCAAGTTATTTTTTATACATCCCTTTTGTGGGGCGGGGCAAACCTGTCAAGATCAGGGCTTACTCCTTGCTCTGCACTCAGGGATCATTCTTGGTGGTGCTTGGGAACTTTATGGAGTGCTGGGGATCAAATCTGGGTTTGCATGGAAAGCATCCTATCTGCTGTACTATTGCATTCCACTTTTGATAAGATATATTTTAATGTTAAAATTTCTGAGATTTTTGTTCACTTGAGTGACAGACACGTTGATTCTTTATATCACTTGGTCCTTCTAAGTACTGCAGGGCAGAATATTGCAGTCTGGTTCACATAACTGTGCTAAATATCCAGTCTCAGCCCTCGGCACTGCCTGGGAATTCTGCAGCTAAGATTTTGGAGCAGATTTCTATCGTGATGAAATCTATTATCTAATCTATAATAAATGATCCTTTAATAGATTTCCACGATAAATTTTAATGTTTTCAGACACAGTACTATATGTCACAACATTTTATTATTTTTTATTTTACATCAGGATTATGAAAACTTCATAGAAATAGATGGAGACCCTATTGCTTCATTATAGATTAGAAAATCCTTTGCACATTTGATAACTAAGCAATTTAGCCTGGTGATTATTTTTGTGGGTTTTTTTGTGGGGAGGCCCACACCCAGCAGCGCTCATGGCTTACTCTTGGCTCAACACTCAGGAAATCACTCTTGGTGGTACTTAGGGGATTATATGGGGTTCCTGGGATTGAACACAGGTTGGTTTGTGCCAAGACAAGCACCTTCCCCACTGTACTATTACTCAAATCCCAGTGATCATTTTGTTTTGGGGTCAGGTCTGAGTGCTCAGGGGCTCCTCTTAGCTCAGTGTGCAGGGGTTGCTCTTGGCCATACTCAGGGCACCATATGGTACAGGGGACTGAAACTCAACCTCCCACAAGCAAAGCATGTACTCCAGTCTGTGAGCTCTTTCTAGCTCCTTGCCTTTTATTTTTATTGGTAGCTTCCTATATTTGGATTTGGCTGTTATTTGAAATCCTGGGTTTTGAACATTTAATCCATGAACAATCTGACATTACTTATGAATCTGTATGTTTGCTGAGCTACAGATTTAAACACATATTTGAATACCAACCCTCATGTTTTTCTTCTTCTTGTGGTTTTCACTTTCATCCATATAAACATTACAATTCAGGACTGTTCTTTAATTATGTTCTTTGGAGAAGTATATTTGTATTATTATTGCCTAACATGCTTTTTTTCCCCATTCTGAAAAACAATGAAATCTAAAATAATCTTTTTTTGAAGATTACTATTTCCCATCTTTCTCTGCTTTGCACAAATGTTTTTTTCTCTCTTGGGGGGGCAGTAATGGAGTCAATTTCACAAATACCATTGGGCTGTATTCAGTTTTTGATGGGGTTTTGGGGACTTGGACCACACAGTAGTGCTCAAGGTTTATTCCTGGTTCTGTTCTCAGAAGTGACTCCTGGCAGGACTCAGGAGACCAAATTGGTGCAGGGAATTTGAACTGGGATTGGCAGAATGCAAAACAAGTACCTCAACCTACTATCTCCTGTTCCCTTATGAATTTTTTAAACAAGTATGGTTTTGATTTTATTATGAATATTTTTATTTAATTAAGGTGTTTAAGATGGAGTGTCCTTTCCACAAATAATAAAATGTCAATTTTGATGTTAATATTTGATAAATTCTGCTAAGCACATGCTATTTGCTAGTAAAAGTTTCTTCACTTTACATTTATTAAATTCTAATAGTAATCTACTAGAGTATATATATATACTTACACAAAAAAATTACAACACAGCACTTTTTCTACAAGTTCTTACATAATTGGTTAACTAGGTCACGGTCTGTCACGGTCCTCCCATTGTTCATCGATTTGCTCGAGCGGGTCCAGTAACGTCTCCATCGTGAGACTTGTTACTGTGTTTGGCATATCAAATACGTCACGGGTAGCTTGCCAGGCTTTGCTGTGCAGGCGAGATACTCTCAGTAGCTTGCTGGGCTCTCCGAGAGGGGTGGAGGAATCAAACCCGGCTTGGTCGGGCTGGCTGTGCGCAAGGCAAACAGCCTACCGCTGTGCTATCGCTACTGCCCGGTTATCTAGGTACACACGCTCAAATAAAAAAAAATTTTTTATAGCTGTGCTATGACTGAACTTCAGATCTCAGGCATGCAAGGTGTATACTTTACCACTGAGTCACATTCTTAGCAGTAAAATG
Source organism: Sorex fumeus (assembly GCF_029834395.1). NCBI lineage: Eukaryota > Metazoa > Chordata > Mammalia > Eulipotyphla > Soricidae > Sorex > Sorex fumeus. The sequence goes on from NW_026606179.1 coordinate 20,594,889, forward strand.
TTTTCTCAAAAGATCTGGAAGCGATAGCACAGCAATAGCACAGCGGTAGGGCGTTTGCCCAACATGGCCGACCCGAGTTCGATTCCTCCGCCGCCCCTCTCGGAGAGCCCGGGAAGCTACCGAGAGTATCTCGCTCGCACGGCAGAGCCTGGCAAGCTCCCCGTGATGTATTCGATATGCCAGACACAGTAACAACAAAGTCTCCAATGGAGACGTTACTGGGCCCGCTCGAGCAAATCGATGAACAACGAGAGGGCCTTTACCTTTACCTGGAATAAATAGCAAATTGGTATGATTTGATTGCAATCAGGGAATTGGGAGTTATTGGTTACAAGGAAACAATACTTTTTCTTCAAAACATAGAAACATAAGGGCTTTAGGGTCAGAACTGTGTCTTAGTGGTAATGCAGGTGTCCTGCATGAATGAGACCTGCAGAGCCAGGAATAACTCCTGAATAATCTGCAAAACACAAGCCTAAAAAGCATTAGATCTTTTTTTAAAGCCACATTCTGAGTTGCTTCTGTTTCCTATGCAGTGCTTGGATGTCACTCCCAGCAATACTCAAGGAATCATAGGGATCGAATCTAGGCCTCCATCATGCAAAGCCTGGGGTCCAGCTCTCTGAGAAATCTTCCTAGCCCTTAGAACATAAATTTCCTAACAGTGAAGTTTTAGCAGGCACCATGTTTGTCAAATAAAAGTCAACCACTGCAGTTTTTGGTTTTTTGACCACACACCGAGTAATGCTAGGGGAACCATATGGAATACAGGGGATCAAACCCAGGTGAGCTGCATGCAAGGTAAGTGCCCTAACTGCTGTACTCTTTCTGGCCCCAAGGAGAGATTATTTTACATCATTTAAAAAAATAAACATCTAGGTGCTGGAGTGATCTTATTGCAGGCATGGTGTTTGTTTGCCTTGCCCGTGGCAGACCAGGGTTTCATCCTGGTTCGCCTTATGGTTCCCTGAGCACCACTGGGTGTGGTCCAAAAACAAACAAACAAGAATACACGGCCGCGCGCGACATCTTATCAGAATTTTTTATTATGACATCCTATTATCTCATTCCTACTTTGGACAAACTTGCAGGCTATCGAATGTAGCCTGCCCACAGGGCAGAGTCTGGCAAACTCCCCGTGGCGTACCAAATATGCCAAATACCAGTAACAATGATGGGTCTCATTCTCCTTAAGAGCCGTGAATATAATCTCAGGGCTAGGATGAAAGAGACGTTACTGGGGCCTGCTCGAGGCAATCGACGATTAACAGGATGATGAAATGAAAATGAAAAACACATGCCAAAGAATAAACATCTATACTACTTACTAAAGCAGCAGCATAAGCGCAGGCTGTTGTAGGCAAACATATGATTAACCAAAATAAACTCCTGAATACTAGTAATAGTTAGATATCAGATACTGAAAGCAGTGTGTCTGAAAAACCTTACAATCTTTTATTTTTGGTTTGGAGGCCACACCTCGTGATGCTCAGGAGTTACTCCTGGCAGTGCTCCAGGGAACATATGGGGTGTTAGGGATCAAAAACAAGTTGGCAGTGTGCAAGGCAAGAACCTTACCTGCTGTATTATCTTTCTGGCCCACCCATGCATTATTTTTTAAATAACAAAAGTTTTTCTACAAAAATGAGGCCTCCACCATAAACAGTTACAATTCTACAAGGAATTATAACATATATATCACAATTTATACTATTGAGAAAGGCAAAGATATCCAGGTCACAGCAACAGAAAAAGACAGTTCAAAAATATATATACACACAGATGTGCTTGTATATATTAGTATATATAAATACATATTTGATACACACATATACATATATAGGAATGAATGGAGACGTTATTGGTGCCCGCTCGAGCAAATCGATGAGTAACGGGATATTAAGTGATCAAGTATATATATCCAAGAAGGAATAGAAATCAAGAAAGAAGCAACAGTGTAAGGATTAAGGTGCTTACCTTGCATGCAGCCAATCCTGGTTCAATCCCTGACATCACATATGGTACCCAGTGTACTGCCAGGACTCACCCCTGAGCTTAGACCAGGTGTAACCTCTGAGTATCTCCAACTGCAGCTCTGGCCTCCTTACTCCAAAAAGGGAAAGAAGCAATTGCTGAATGTTTTGAGAGAAACTTTCTTGGGGGGAAGCTAATCTTCAACGAATTTAAGTAAACCTGAATTTCCATTTTGTGTTTTTGAGGGATCACATCTGACAGTGTTCAGGGTAGATATGCAGGGTCAGGTAGATCAGGGAAGGTATGTGGCACAATGTATAAAGAACCAGGCTGGCCACAAGTAAGGATTATCCCTTGTATATCTGGCCTAATATTTCCATTTAAAATACATTTAACTTATTTAAGAAGTTATACATAAAACAGACATACTAGAAAACAGTGTTAATGTGTTACAAGTTGAATTATGATGAAGCACCAGTCTCTCATACCTGTGAATGTGCTCCTATATGGAATAAGGTCTTTGAAGATTTTTTAAAAAAATTTTATTGTATAAAGTAGTTCACAATATTTAATTACATTTAATAGTCAAACACTAAACCCACCACCATTACACCTGAAGATCTGCTCAACTTTAAATGAGGTCATTAGTGAAGGCTCTAATTCAGTGACAGATATCTATGTAAGTCAAAACCAGAGATACAGTAAGTGCATTGTGAAAGTGGCAGAGACTGGACTGATATAGCAACAAGAAAAGGAACATCAGAAGTTACTAGATATTATCATAAGCAAGAAGGAAACAGAAAAGATTCTCACATAAGGAACTAATTCAACAACTCTGATTCTGAACTTCAAAACTAAGAATCAATCTATGGTTTTAAGTAACAGTTTTGTGGTATTTTTTATTATTTTGCTACAATAACCCTAAGACACACTATACAGAGGAACTTCACTTATGCATTATCTTTTTTGTTTTTCACAATACCAGGTTTAATCAATATTATAAAGGCTATCAAATAGGTTCAGCATTCATCCAGCATGAATTCCTTCATGGCGAATGAGGTCAGAGCGACTACCAAAGGCCTTTCCACATGCCTTACATTCATAGGGTTTCTCACCTGTGTGAATTCTTTGATGTCTGGTTAGATTTGAGCCTTTATTAAAGGCCTTGCCACATTCATTACATTCATAAGGCTTCTCATCTGTATGGATTCTTTGATGCTGAATAAGTTCTGAGGTCTGAATAAAGGCCTTTCCACATTCTTCACATCCATAAAGTTTCTTGCCAACATGAATTCTGTGATGGTTCGTAAGTGCGGAAGCACTACTGAAGGCCTTCCCACATTCCTTACATTCATAAGGTTTCTCACCAGTATGTATTCTCTGATGCTTAATGAGACTTGAGCGTTGAGCAAATGCTTTTCCACACTCCTTGCACTCATAAGGTTTTTCACCGGTATGAATTCTTAGATGTGGCAAAAGTTGTGAACTCCTAATAAAAGCTTTCCCACATACTTTACATTCATAAGGCTTTTCACCTGTGTGAATTCTCTGATGATCATTTAGGTTTGAAAAATAATTAAAGGCTTTTCCACATTCCTTACATTCGTAGGGTTTCTCACCAGTGTGAGTCTTAAGATGTTGGGAAAAATATGAACTACACCTAAAAGCCTTGCCACATTCCTTACATTCATAAGGTTTTTCTCCAGTGTGAATCCGCTGATGGCGAGTAACAAGTGAGCCACGACTAAATAATTTCCCACACTCCTTACATTCATAGCGTTTTTCAACAACATCATATTTCTGATGTTGAATAAACTTTGAGTTCTGGCTACAGGCCTTTTTGCACATCTTAGACTCAGATTTTTCTTCATTAAAATTTTTTTGATATGGAGTTAGAAATGTGGGCTGAATAAAAGTTGGCATGTCTTTATGGATAAATATTACTTGACTGAAATGTCTCTTTAGAAACAGTATCTTGTTCTCACACAGCGATTTCAGATCTGAAATAAAATAAAAAGACATATGTTAATTTTTTTTTTGTTTTATGGGTCACACCCGGTGATGCACAGGGGTTACTCCTGGCTCTGCACTCAGCAGTTACTCCTGGTGGTGCTCAGGGGACATTTTGGGATGCTGGGAATCGAACCCAGATCGGCTGCATGCAAGGCAAATGCCCTACTTGCTGTGCTATCTCTCCAGCCCTGGCATATATTAATTTTTGATCTGTTGTGGAAGAGGTACAATAGGTGGGATAGGGCAATAAGAAGAGAAAATAGAAGAAATGTGAGTGATTAAGCAACTAAAAGACCTCTATAATCCTGAAATTCTGGTGTGAATCAGGATTACATGGAACTCTGATGACTGCACACTGCTCAGGGCAATTCTCCATATTATACAGTGACTGGTATATATATACTTGTATATCAGCACATACTAACTTATAAAACAGAGTACACTATAAATTGTGTCTGTAAGACCTACATCAAAGGACCACTGAGGAATAAATGTGATGTATAAATGAAGGCTGGGTGGTATCAGTGATTCACATCAGGAACAGCCTGAAGTAAAGTTCAGATGCTGAATAAAGCAGACCAGAATAGTAGACAGATCCCTCCTGTGGTGTAGAACTGTGTTGGGAGTCAATGGAAAACAGTTTACTTTATTTTAGAATTCTGTGGTGATGACCTCGGAAGAAATAAACTGAATCCTTAAGTCATGTCAGTGACTGGGAAGAGGGGCAAATCTGAATGTGAGAAAGAGCAAGAAAACATACTTTGTAAGGAAAGGACTTCACATATCAACAGGTTTTTTTGGCTTGGGGTTGTGTTTTTTTTTTTTGCACTATCAATAACCATGAAAATGCTGTACATAATTATTCAAAGTGAATTCACAAAATAGAATTGTTAGCTTAGGTCAACTTCAGTTTGTACAAGAAGTCATAATTTGTGGGCAGGAGCGATAGTACAAAGTGGAGAGCATCTGCCTTGCATGCAGTTGACATGGGTTCAATTTCCAGCATCCCATATGGTCCCTCAGCCCACCAGGAATGATCCCTGAGCACAGAGCCAGGAATAAGTCCTGAGCATTGCTGAGTGGGGCCCTAAAACAAAACAAAAGGTATAATTTGGGTTAAAAATAAACTTAGGGGGGCTGGAGCGATAGCACAGCAGGTAGGGCGTTTGCCTTGCTCGCAGCCGACCCAGGTTTGATTCTCAGCATCCCATATGGTCCCCTGAGCACCGCCAGGAGTAATTCCTGAGTGCAGAGCTGGAGTGACCCCTGTGCATCTCTGGGTGTGACCCAAAAGCAAAAAAAAAACAACAAACATAGGTACTTAAGAGGCTACTTCTCATTCAGTGTTTAATGGCTGGTCCTGATGGTACTGGGAAACCATGTGTTGCTGGGGATCAAACCAGGGCATTCTGCTTGCTAAGCACTTGGTCCAGCTAGGAGAGCCATCAGCCTCTAGCTATTCATTCTTACATAATGAAACCTCCCACAAAAAACTCAAGGCATGACTGATAAACACTTTCTTGCTGGTGAACATATTTATATGCCAGAAAGTGACACTCAAATGGGCAGAATCTCCTGTGTGGCACACTCCTATACCTTCCTCTACATACCACATACATAAAGCTTTCATGAGTTCTTTGTTCTAATGAATTATCAAGCCGGAGGAAGTATTTATAGTCAGGCAGAAGTACGGATAATCTGGAAATCATGCTTGCAACTACTGTATTAATTAAGAGTGGTTTGTTGGATGATTTTTTTTTTTTGGTCCCATATGGTCTCCTGAGCATTTCCAGGAGTAACCCCCTGAGCTTTGCTGGGTATGGCAAAAAAAAAAAAGACAAGACATACCAGAAAACAAACATATCAGCCAAACTGTGAAAGTATTCCTTTTTTTTAATAACTGATTTACAAAGTTACCGATAAACTGAGTTTTAGGCATATAATAGTCAACACATATCCCTCTACCAGTATTCCCATATTTCCTCTCCTACCCTAACCCCTGCCATATCCCCATCTGTCAATATGACAAGCACCTAACAAAGCTTCAGTCCTTTCAAGTTTAGATCTCATGATTTCAGTTTTGCTGAGTCTGCGATTTGGTGTATGGCTATACCACTCACCCATATCTCCAGTATAACTGAAGTTCTAGTGCATGTTCACCCAGTATTTCTTGGTCTCTTTTTTCCCAACGTGATTTCTTTCCTTCTTTGTCCTTCTTCTCTCTAAACACTGGGATTAAGAGTGATCTAGGTATTCCCTTCTTTTACTACAATATATTTCCTCATCCAGTATTCTATATACCACAAGTTGAGATCATCCTGTGTTTGTCTTTCTTCTTCTGGTACTTAACTCAACGTATCTTCTAGTTCCAACCAGGTTGCAGCAAATTGCACGGTATCATTGTTCCTTGCAGCTGCACTGTGTATATATACCACGATGAAGTGTTCCAATTTTAAGATTGTTTTTTGACTTCTTACAAGGACCCATCTATAATACAGAAACTAAAACTACAGCAAGAGGCCGGAGCGATAGTACAACGGGTAGGGCATTTGCCTTGCACGCTGACCCAGGTTCAATCCCTGGCATCCCATATGATCCCCCAGCACTGCCTGGAGTAATTCCTGAGTGCAGAGTCAGGAGTAACCCCTCAGCATCATTGGGTGTGACCCAAAAAAGCTAAAAAATAAATAAATAAAACTACAGTAAGTGCTAGAAGAAGGGGTATCATGTAAATAGTTTTTAATAAAATAGGCAACAGCCAGACAAAAACCAAAACAACAATGATGTATACTGGTAAACAATAGACACACGCATTCATAGAATAATATAAATTTATTTTCTCTTATAATTTTCTTTTTGTTGTTGGTATTTTGTTTGCTTTTTTTTATCTTGGGATGCCAACCTGCAAAGCATGTTCTCAGTACATGGTGCTCTCTCTCTTGCCCCTCTTATGATTCTCTCTCCCCCCTTCTCTTCTCTCTCTCTCTCTCTCTCTCTCTCTCTCTCTCTCTGGGCCACACCGAGCAGTGCTCAGGGTTCACTCCTGATGTGACACAGGAGATAGTATATGGTGCTGAGGATTAAACCCAGGTCAATGGTGAGCAAGGCAAGCGCCCTTTCCTGCTGTATCATCGCTCTGTGCCCTAACTATTGCATTTAAAATTATAAAAACCAAGTAAATATGTGAATCCATTTATTCCAAATAAATAAACAGCAGGTATATGCATGATGTTGGGACTTTTCTCCAAAGAGTAGATTCCAGGATCCTAAAATCAAATGACCTATCTTTAGCTAGTGAGAACTTTCAGGAAGAAGAAAGCAGAAAGGAAACTACACATTCCTTGGGCACAACTTGTAGAAGTTCATCATTCATCCTTCCCCTCTGTTCCACAGTCATCACAGTGAGGAGGAAAGACCTGGGATAGGAAATGTAGCTGTGATAGAAAATAGCAAGTTTAGCATAACATGGGGCCCCCATAACCATGCCACTGGACTCTGCACCAGGCTGTTTTAACTTGGGGCACCCGAGAGGGGGGTGGGTGAGAGCCCTCCCTGCCCCAAGTGACCCAGCCCCAGCAGCCTACCTCCACAACCCAACTGCCACCATACTCCAGGTGCTCCTCACACGCTCCGGTCGAGCCTCACATATGAGTGAACATAAACCTGGACTGACACATCATAAGATACTCCCTACCCATTCTCCATAATTATCACACCATATTTCATTGGGTTCAGACAGTAGGCAACAAATCATGGAGGGAAATATATATATACATATATATGCATATATACATATTTTCAGATACCAAAGCTCACATCACCCAAACTTCAACATGTTAGTGATATCCTATAGAATGTCTTAATGGCTCCTGCCCCAATAGAACAACTTTTACACTGTTTCCTATAAGAACACTTTTTTGTAAGCATGTTCAGCAGTTCTTCATAACCGACAATACAAAATATATTCTTTCAGTTGTGTTTTGGGACAGAAACATCCCAAATTTGGTGTTGGGAAAGTGTAATGATGGTGGGATTTGTGTTTGAATATTAAATGTAATCAAATATTGTGAACTTATAAAATAAAAACATTTAAAAAAAAGAAAAAGAACATAGCAGGTTTTCACTGTGGCCCAAACTGGGCAGATCCAAGATCAACCGACCCCAACCAGGCACCAGCACCAGACTGGATGGAGATGGGTGGAGACCTTGAGCCTCAGAGAAAGGCTGAGGGAACCGCAGTTGTATTTTTGTTTTGGGGGACCACAAACGGTAATGCTCAGGACTTACTCCTGGCTCTGCACTCAGGAATCACTATTGGCTGGGCTCAGGGGACCAGATGGGATGCCGAGGGTCGAACTTGGGTAGGCTGTGTGCAAGGCACACACCTACCGGCTATCCTATCGCTCTGGCCCCAGTAGGCTATAGCCTGACCAATACCAGGAAGTTTTCCTGGGGACCGAGTTCTAGAACCTATAATGTTCTAGAAGGACACAGCTAGCAGGAGCCCTATGCCCGCACAATGCCACCAACACTACGCAGTCTTAAACCCAGGGCTACGCCAGACCCGTGCACAATCACGCGCGGCAATGAAATCACATACCACGAAGCCCCCACACTAAAGTGTCGCAGTCACAATCATACCCACGAACTGCCACGGTCGCGGGCCCCAAAATGACAGTGATCCTGGGTCGCAGTGTCACCATCGCTCACAATCCCACAACCGCCCTTTTCAGGCCGCCCCACCCGCACAGGTCCTCGGCCCCAGCTGCGAACTTACCGATCTTCAGTCCCCTCAGCTCCGGCTTCTCGGGTGTCCCGGGGTCGAGACGCGAAATCCGCGGCCGCTTCCCTTTCCCCCGGGTACAACCAGGTCTAACCTCCCGGACCTAACGGTCCCGCCAGGCATAACAAAACGTACGAGTTCCTGCGAGAAGCGAGTCGGGCCAGAGGGCACGCTGGGAAATGTAGTCCAGAGCGGGACCCACGGCCGAGTCCCCTTAACGCCGTGTGACTATGCCTCCAAACGACCGCGCCTGCAGCTCAGGGTCCGGCGGGTCCCATCAGAGTCGCAAGTAGCGTCAGACAGCTCGCTAACGCTCGATCTGCGTCTCCCGCGCGGACCGGGCCGCTCACCATCTCTGGACCGGAAATACAGTGTCCGCGCCGGAAGTCGGTTGAGCCGCGGGGCTCCCTGGGAGACGGTGTTGTATTCTGCGACTTCCGTTGGTAGGCGGGCGCGGAGTTGTAGGTGTGTGGCGTTCTGGCGGCCCGCCTGGCCCTCTCTGCGGGTCGCCTTCCCCCGACCTCCCAGAAAGAGCGCGCGCTGGATGCGCTTTCTAGGCGTTTCCGGCAGGTGACGCTGCCGCGTCCCTTTAAAGCGGGGTCTGGGGCTAGGGGTGGGGCGCGCTCGAGCCCGTGCTGGGACGAGTTCTCTGAGGAGGCCCCGGGGTGGCCCGAGGGGCTGCAGTGCGCGGTGTTGTGGTGGGAGTAAGTTTCTGGAGGGCAATGGGAGTTAATGTATGTGATGTGTAATGCAGTTTGAGGTTGCGATTCAAAGAGAGAGAGTGAGAGAGAGTGAGTACTAGGACAGTGAGATAGTGACCTGTGATTGTGTGATCCCATGGACTTGTGGTCCTCATCATTTTCATGTCTGGGGAGGTGTTAATAGGGGTGATAACATGGGAGTGATTCTTGTCTTACTGACTTGGCTACTATGTAGCACTTAGTATACTGGTAACTGACAAAACTACCCTGAATTTTCTTCCAAGTTGTTCTCCCCACCCTGGCCACCCTTGAGTTTCCTTTGCTGCTATACCCCGCACCCTCACCCAAGAGATCTGGTTTCCAGTTTTCTTTGGTTAAATTTCTTTTCTAGGTTTATTATCCCTGCTTCTCTGGTGATATCTGTTAGCTAGTCATTGTATGCCATGAATCCTCATGCTGCCTAAGAAATCACCCTAGGCTCAAAGGTGGAGCACAAGTATTTATTCTCGTGTTCCCAGGTTTTCAGATTCACTGTGTTCAGTTCTACTTAGTCTGACCTTGGCCAGAATTCCTGCCTGCTCCACATGTGTATATGTAAAATGCCAGATTATTTACAGATTATACCCTTAAAACCTCTGCACCTAAATATACCAATTAGCCTAAGCAAATATCATATTAAGAATATTCACTACACCCACAGTTCAAGGCTAGACAAAGTTAGATGGCAAAAAATGTGGCTGATATAATATTTTTGGTGTGAAGCATTGGGGCTGGGGCCAAGATTCTTCCTTACCATTTAAGATATATTCCTCTTTGTCCTGGCATATGCTTTTGAGTTCAAGCTCTCTCATTGCCCATGATTTTTCAGGTCTTGTTATTTTTGTTTGTTTGGGGGCCATACCAACTGGGTTGGCACTCAGGAATCCCTCCTGGCTGGTTCAGAGGATCATGTAGGATGCTGGAGATCAAACCCAGGTTGGCGGCATGCATGACAAACAAACTACCCACTGTACTATCACTCTAGGCCCAGATTTTGTTATTTTATTTTCCAGGAATTTCATCTGTTCATCCTTTTTTATGACTTTTTGTTTCAGGTCTGCCCCCTGTAAAGAACATATTATTACTGAATTTTCTGTCCTGTTATCCTGTATGATGGTTATTCTGAAAGGTAAGTTGGATTCATTTTTATTTATTGTGATTGCTGTTTATTTTATTTCTTAGTTATTATGCACTTTTGTGGGGGTTGTTTTCAGCAGGGAGGTGGGGGTACATCTGGCAATGCTCAAGGCTAACTCCTGGCTCTGAACTCATGGATAACTCCTTGTGCGCTCCAGGGACCATATGGGTGACAGGAATTAAACCTGTTTTAGACACGTGAAGACAAGTACCCTACCCACTCTTTTACCTCTCCAGCCCTGAAATAATCATAATAATTTTATAGAGCCCAGAAAAAAATATTTTAGTGATTTTGAGTGCCTATTTTCACATTATTATGCCTCTATTGCTACCACCCATCCATATAATTCCATTTTGCATAAATTTTTGCATAAAATTCCATTTTGAATAAAAATTCTATCACTTAATCACTTATAATCACTTAATCCCCGTTATTCATCGATTTATTCGAGCGGGTGCCAGTAATGTCTCCATTCATCCCGGTTGCGTGCTAGCGTAGCCCAATGGTATCTGTTCGTTCTAGGAACATGCAGAGCCTCAAACCGATCATTCAGGGTCTTGACGAAGAAGTCTGACCATCTTATAGGTGGGCGTCCACGTGATCTTTTGATGTCCCGTGGAATCCAATCAGTAATGGCTCTAGTCCAGTGGTTGTCTGTAAACCTCATTACGTGTCCAGCCCATCTGATTTTTGATGTCTTGGCAAATGAGACAGCGTCCCTGATTCTTGAGCGTTGACGAAGATCAGAACTCCGGATTCTATCTCTCATTTGAGTGAATCGTGATATTCCAAGCATAGTTCTTTCGATTCCTCTTTGAGAGACCCGAATAGCGTTCTCATCCTGTTTTCATAGGGTCCAGGTCTCTGAGGCATATGTTAATGCAGGAAGAATAGTGGAATCAAAGAGATGTGCTCGTAGTTGGAGGTTCTTTGTCCTTTTAGTTATTTCTTCAATGCTCTTGAAGGCATTCCAAGCCGCTCTCTTCCTCCTGCGCAACTCAGGTGCCAGGTCATTCATCATGTTGATTTCTCGACCTAGGTATATATAACTGTTGCATTCGGAGATGGTGGTTCCGTTGAGAGCGAATGGAGCGTCAGGAACAAGGCTGTTTCTCATAAACATTGTCTTCGTAAGATTCAGCTGTAGTCCGACCTTTCCACACTCACAGTCGAAGTCGGTCAGCATTTGTGCCGCTTGGCTGATGTTTGGTGTTATTAGAACGATGTCATCAGCAAAGCGGAGGTGGTGTAGTTGTCGACCATCTATCTTCACTCCCATGTTTTCCCATTCCAGTCGTCGCATGATGTTCTTGAGGGTGGCACTGAAGAGTTTTGGTGAAATGGTATCACCCTGCCGAACCCTTCTCTTGATATGGATGATTACTTCTTTGTAGAATGGTGAGATCTTGGTAGTGAATCCGCAGTAGAGCTCACGAAGGATCCTGATGTATTGAGTTTGTACGCCCTGATTGGCTAGGGCTTCCATGACCGCTTCTGTCTCAACAGAATCAAAGGCCTTCTTTAAATCAATGAACGTTAGACAGAGCGGCATCTTGAACTCCCGAGATACCTCAATGAGCTTGGTTATTGTGTGGATATGGTCGATGGTACTGAATCCTTTTCGGAATCCAGCTTGTTCACATGGTTGTCCTTCATCTAGTGTTCTGGTAATCCTATTCAGGATGACTCGAGTGAATAGTTTGTAGATGACAGACAATAGGCAGATTGGGCGATAGTTGCCAATGTCGTGGATGTCTCCTTTCTTGTATAGTAGTACAGTCCTGCTGGTTTTCCATTGGGATGGAACCTTGCATTCAGACAGGTAGCGTGTGAAGAGTCGAGCCAATGTATTGATGAGTACTGATGGTAAGTTCTTCAGGTGTTCAGGTCTGATCTTGTCTGGGCCAGGTGCTCTTTGTTTCTTTACCGACGAGATGGCATGTTGGATTTCGGAAGGGAGAACATTGGGAACGACATATCCATCATGTGGTATGTGGTATGTGGGCAAGTGGATGTGGCTATTAAAGAGATCTGAGTAGAAGTCATGAATAATCTTCTCCATTGCCCTTCTGGAAGATGTGATAGATCCATCATGATGTCGGAGGGCAGTCATCTTGGTTTTGTAGTTGGTGAAGGACAGGTGGGCATTACGAATGTTTTTTCCAGCTTCTGCTGCATCTACCAGTACTGCTGCTCTCCTGTTTTTGAGGTCATCCTTGATGGCTTCTCTGCACTGTTTTGCCAGTTTGGATGTTCGCTTGTGGTTGCCTGAGGCACGTGCCAAGCCACGTTGGCGAATAAGTTCAAGAGTGTTCGAGGAAAGACGGTTTTTTGTGGTTATCTCTCTCTTGGCATTCCTTGCACAATCATGGAGGTGCTGAATCATTCGATCGTATTCCTCATCAATGTTGTCAATGACGGCATCTTCCCATGTTGCCACAATAGAGCCAAAGAGCTCCCAGTTGGTGGTTGTTCTGGGAGTCCTCTTCTTAAACCTTGCATTCTTTTCTCCTCGTTCTGTGAGGTAGAATTTTGCACGAAGAAGACGGTGGTCTGATCCCGTTTGGAATTTTGGGACAACAGCAACATCGGTTAGGCAAAACCGCCGATTGAATATGATGTGGTCTATTTCATTGTGGAACCGTCCATCGGGAGACTCCCATGTCCAACGTTTACATTCAGCCTTTTGGAATTGTGAGTTACCATGGAAGGTTTTGGTTGACATGATGAACTCAGACAGTCTGTCGCCCTGTTCGTTCCATTCCAGGCCATGGTTTCCGATGTGGAGTTCATCGACTGATCTTCTTGGTCCTATCTTGGCATTAAAATCACCGACAATGATCTTGTAGAAGGTGTGATCTTCTTTATAGAACTTCTCCAGCTCCATGTAGAATTTCTCAGTTTCTCTTTCACCATAACTGGATGCTGGTGCATAGACAACAAAGATAGAAACTGCCGGTAGTGAGCCACATTTATTCAAGTGTAATTGTCCGATTCAGGTTGTTAGGCATTCGAATGAATCAATGCTCGTGACTAAGTTTGTGTTGACAAGGATACCGACACCACCGACGCCTCTTTTATCACATGTTCCAAGGAACAGTTCTTCTCCAGTGTCGAAAACAGCATGATGGGATTGATGTCTTCTCGTTTCGGTCAGACCAATGATGTCGTACTTGATCTTTCGCGCTTGTAACATAAGGTCTTCAATGGATGCAGCAGATGCCAGTGTACGAGCATTAAAAGTACAGACAATCATTTTTGTTTTTCTGCGTTTTGGCCTTGGTGTCTGCCTTGGTGTTTTATTAGCCTCTCCTTCCATATCCTTCTCGACTCTGCATATTCAGGGTTAGGGAAATGAGATACATTTATTACTGGATTTGGCATATCAATTTGGTCTATTTGGCATAGACCACGGATAGTTTGCCAGGCTCTGCCGTGCGGGTTGGATATTTAAGGTACCCTGAAAACTTAGAGAAAAGTAAATAAATAGTCATGTGGCCGCGCGCTCCCGGGAGCTTGTTGTGATAATCTCTGGATCCTGGCCGTTGTTGGGGTTACACGGCAGTTGGAGGGTGTAACTGTCTAGCTACTGACAGGTCCAGTCCCAAACCGTGCAGGCTTGGAGATCTCAGCCCCGGGTCCCACACACCTGGGTTCCTCTGCCAGTTCTGTTATGTCTGAGGCTTATCCAAGTGTGTGGAGAGTGGCCCCAGTAAGGCCTTGATTGGGGCCTGGAGGTCTTCAGCTGTTGGGCCCTGGCGAGGATAGTCAGACACAGGGTAGGAGACTCTGCCTTGTGCTCTCCCGGGAGCTTTTTTAATAAAAAAATTCTATACATATACAAATAATAATTCCCTACTCAGTCCTCTACTACCTGACAAATACCACTCTTCTGTCTCTCTGAATTTGACTATGTACCTTATATAAGCAGGGTATACAATATTGATCCTTTTGTGACTGGCTTATCTTAACATAATATCTTTAAATCTCATCCATGTTAAATGTGTCAGAATTTCCTTCTTTCTGTGCTTGTTTTTGACTGGGGGTACACCTGGCAGTGCAGAGGTGCTATTCCTGGCTCTCTGCTTAGGAATGTCCCCTGGCTATGGTTAGGGAACCATATGTGGTGCCCGGGATCCAAACCAGGGTCTGTAGCCACATGTAAGCAAGTGCCTTCACTTCTGTGCTTCTGTGCTATCTTTCCATTCCCCAGTTTTCCTTTTTCTTTTTTTTTTTGTATCCTTCAAGCTGCTGTATCTTTCAGTTTTGTAATTCATTTGATCTTTGTAATTTTTTTTGTTTTTAATTTTAGTTAATCTTTTAAAGGGCTGTAACTGTAGCACAGCAAGTAAGGCATTTGCCTTGCACGCGGCCGGCGTGGCCGACCGGGGTTCTATTCCTCCACCCCTCTCGTAGAGGCTGGCAAGTTATTGAGAGTATCTTGCATGCACGGCAAAGCCTGGCAAGCTCCCCATGATGTATTCAATATGCCCGAAATAGTAACAAGAAGTCTCACAATTTGTTGTGAGACATTACTGGTGCCTGCTCGAGGAAATCTATGAACAACGGAAGGACAGTGCTACAGTGCTACAGACAGTGCTTCATTTTTAAGACTGAATAATTGTGGACATATATTTTGTTTATCCATTCATCTCCCAGTGGATATTTAAGTTGGAAGTAATGCTGTTATAAAATTGAATATACATTATGCTTGGATACTTGTTTCAGTTATTTTTTTGTTGTTGTCATTTGTTTTTTGGTTTTGTTCAAGGATATAACTGATGCTTCTGTGTGCAAATAGTCCTTTGAGCTATACCCCAAGCCCTGCTTTCAGTTCTTTTGATTCTATAATCAGAAGCAGAATTTCTGAATGATAGCATAAATTTATATAAAAATATTCTTTCTACCATACCTTTTTCCATAGTTACTATAACAATAAATTATGTTTTTCTTTCATTTCTTTTGTTTTTGTTTTTAGGTTGTTGCTGCTTGTACTGGAATCAAACTTAGAGCTCCTGCATGCAAAGCATGTGTTTCAGCCCTTTCAGACATCGCCCCAGCCCAAAATCTAAATTTTTTGAGCACACCCAGCAATGCTCAAGGGTTACTCCTGGCTCTTCACTCAGTAATTATTCCTGATGGTGCATTGGGAACCATATGGGATGCCAGAGATCGAACCTGGATCAGCCTTGTGCAAGACAAACACCCTATCCCCTCTACCCCAGCCCCAAAATCTAAATAGATTTAATTTACCTTTATATCTGTCATTGCATCAGACCTATGCTTTTATGCTCACAGGGCATGAGGAGCAGATATTTTGTGAACATCACTTTTATATTTACTTGATATAGACTCTTTGTATTTTTCAAGTACTTGGTTTAGCCTGGATTGCCCAGTCTTGAGTTTTTCTCCAAACTTCTGTTATCTTGAATATAATATCTCTGGTCAGTGATTCCAGAGAATATGAATCCTCAACAGGAAAGCTTATTGTTTGAAACTGTTTTGTTTATTACTTTTAGCAAATTACTGTCAAATTTAGTGACAAACAATAGTATCTATCTTATAGTTCCTGTGGTGATCAGAGAATTTAATGTGTATTGTAGTTCAAATACTTCATGAACATTCAGTCATATCAATAGAACTGCAATGATCAAAAGGCTAAGAACTGAAGAATTTGCTTCCAAGGTGACTGTCACAATAAAGTTTCCTCATCCTTGTTGAGTGTCTTCAGGACATAATGGCTGACTTTCCTCAAATGACATGATACAAATGTGCAAGACAGAAGCCATATGTCTTTTATAAACTAATCTTGGAAGTCATAAACCATCTCTTCTGCAATATCATATTTGGTATATTCAGTACAATGTGTGCTTGGGGAAGGGTGGGAGGGCCAGAGGGGAGGAAGATGTCCAACATGTCAGAATACTAGAAGGCAGTGATTATTGGGGCATAATGTAAATTGAATTTATGCTGTAAGCCTGCAGGTCCTTGCTCTCCAAAGAAAAGACTTATCTCTGGAGTGAGTAGAAAGAAGATTGAAGAGCAGACATGTCTTGGAAGGAGACCATACAGCAGAGTGCTGAGAATTGCTGAACCTGCAGACCACCTTAACTCTTTTGCCCAGGGAATGCAAAACCTAAACAGCAACTCAGTCTTCTGAAATCAACAGGATCTGTGTGACAATGGAACATTTGACCCAGATCATGGAAAGAAGAGGTGAGATAGTTCAGAGGTAAAGAGTCTGGAGCATTTAGGACAGAGAAGATGTACATCCAGGCCCATAGAGTCAAAAGAGGAAAACAGTGTTCCTTACTGCTAAGTTTACTTGGGTATTATTAACTACAGTATACGCATTTATTATTCTCTTGACCATCATCTGCTTTTTGTAAAGTTTTATGAGTGGATGGGCTGTACCAAGTGGTGCTGGGGGGACCAGTTGGTACTGAGAATTGAGCTGGGGGTTTCTGCATGTAAAGTATGTATGTCCTCTACTTTTTGTTTTGTTTTGTTTTGAGGCCATGCACAGCAGTGATCAGAGCTTATTTCTGCTTCTGCACTCAGGGATCACTTCTGGTGGTGCTTGAGGGACCATATAGAAACCTGAGGATCAAAACTGGGTTAATGTGTACAAGGCAAGTGCCTTACCCATTGTATTATCTTGCTGGCCCCTTAGTTTTGTTTTGGGGTCACACACAGCATTGCTTCAGGGCTACCCTCAGTGGAGGCTACTCCAGGCAGTACTCCAGCAACCATGCGGTGCAAAGAGTCAAACGCTGGCCTCCAGAATGCAAGAATGCAAAGCATGTTCTCAGCCATTTAAACTGTCTCTCCAGCTCCCATTTTACATTTTTTATTCTTTTTATGGGGGGGTGGGGAAGTGGTAGAGGAGGTGGTCACAATGGCAGTATTAAGGGACTACTATTGGCTGGGTGCCCACAGGGTTCTCTGGTGACCCATACAGTGTACTGGAATGGCTACTGTTGTACTATCTCTCTGGCTCTTAGTCTTCCATGTTATTTGTTTGTTTGGGGGCCACATTCAGCAGTGCTCATGTCTTACTCCTGCATCTGTATTCAAGGATTACTCCTTGCAGGCTTGGGGGACCATACTGGGTTCCGGGGATTGAGTCCATTTTAGATGCATGAAAGGCAAGTGCCCTGCCCACTGTACTATCGCTTCAACCCCATAATCTTCTGTTTTAACCTAAAGGCTCTGGGTTTATACATAAGACAAGAAATTGTTACTTTTATTTTATTTATATATTTATTCATCTATTTGGATTTTGGGTCACATCTGGTGTTGCTCAGGGAATACTCCTGATTCTGCACTTAGGAATTACTCCTAGCAGTGCTCAGGGGACCACCATATGGGATACTGGGGATTGAACTCAGTCTATGGGCAAGGCATATGCCCTACCCACTGTATTATCTCTCTGTCCCCTGATTGGTTTCTATTTATTTGGGGGATGATGGGGCATACCAAATGATGCTAAAAATTTATTCCTGGCTCTGCATTCAGGCATCACTCCTGTAGGGTTTGAGAAACCATATGGGGTTCCAGGGATCCAAACTGCATAGGCCGCATGCAATGCAAATACCCTGTCTGCTCCAGCCCCCGATTGTTACTTTTGTTTATTTTTATTTTCCTTTCTTTGGGCTTTTTGGGTCACACCCAGTGATACTCAGGGGTTACTCCAGCCTCTGCACTCAGGAATTACTCCTGGTGATGCTTGGGGGACCATATGCAGTGCCAGGGATTGAATCTGGGTTGGCTGTGTGCAAGGAAAACATCCTACCCTACTTACTGTCACTCCGGCCCTGATTTTTATTTTTAATGTCATCAGAATCATGACAGCATATTTGAATGGTCCACATAGTACTGTTACTTGCCTCTGATGAAGTTTTTCCAAGTTCTTTACAGTACTTTAAAATTATTTAAGCCTTTCAATTATGATTTAGATATCATAGGAAAATATTACATTGTCACTAGATTTATTGGGAACCCTTTAACTTTTCAGAAATTCCTATCAGACCATATAGGACTAAATTTGTTATTTCATACACATTTTTCTGTCTTTATATCGTGATGATGGTTAACATTTCTCACTGCTCTAAAGAATATCATTAAAGATCTTAGAGCCATCTGATGTTGAAGATTTTTTTGTTTCTTTATTTGAAGCTCTGAAATGTTTCATTTTTCTTCCCTCAGTGTGGCATTCTGAGGACTCTGCTTTATCCGAAGAAGAGGATATGACCAATTCTCTTGTATGTTTTAAGTATTTGTTTCCTTCATTATTTTCAGTGCAGTAGCAGTGGATTACAATACTTTATCAGTAGGTTGGGGTGATTAATTGATAAAAATAAATCACTTAATCACTTAATCACTTAACTTCCCGTTAGTCGTCGATTTGCTCGAGCGGGCGCCAGTAACGTCTCCATTTGTCCCTGTCACGTGCTAGTGTAGCCCAATGGCATCTCTTCGCTCCGGGAACATGGAGGGCCTCAAACCGATCGTTCATGATCTTGACAAAGAAGTCTGACCATCTGGTAGGTGGGCGGCCACGCGGTCTCTTGACATCCCGTGGAATCCAATCAGTAACAGCTCTAGTCCAACGGTCGTCTTTAAATCTCATTACGTGACCAGCCCATCTGATTTTCGACACCTTGGCAAATGAGACAGCGTCCCTGATCCTTGATCGTCGACGGATGTCAGAACTCCGGATTCGTTCTCTCATTTGAAACGTGATATTCCAAGCATAGCTCTTTCTATTCTTCTTTGGGAGACCTGAATGGCGTTCTCATCTTGTTTGCGTAGGGCCCAGGTCTCTGAGGCATATGTTAATGCAGGAAGAACAGTGGAATCAAAGAGATGTGCGCGGAGCCGGAGGTTCTTCGTCCTCTTAGCTATTTCTTCGACGTTCTTGAAGGCGTTCCAAGCCGCTCTCTTCCTTCTGCGCAGCTCGGGTGCCAGGTCATTTGTCATGTTGACCTCTCGACCTAGGTACACATAGCTGTTGCATTCGGAGATGGTCGTTCCATTGAGAGCGAATGGGGCGTCAGGAACAAGGCTGTTTCTCATAAACATTGTCTTCGTAAGATTCAGCTGTAGTCCTACCTTTCCACACTCACGGTCAAAGTCGGCCAGCATTTGTGCCGCTTGGCTGATGTTTGGTGTTATTAAAACAATGTCATCAGCAAAGCGGAGGTGGTGTAGTTGCCGACCATCTATCTTCACTCCCATTCCTTCCCATTCCAGTCGTCGCATGATGTTCTCGAGGGTGGCACTGAAGAGTTTTGGTGAAATGGTATCACCCTGCCGCACCCCTCTCTTGACATCAACGATCACTTCTTTGTAGAATGGTGAGATCCTGGTAGTGAATCCGCAATACAGCTCACGGAGGATCCTAATGTATTGGGCTTGAATGCCCTGATTGGCTAGGGCTTCAATGACCGCTTCCGTCTCAACAGAATCAAAGGCCTTCTTTAAATCAATGAACGTTAAGCAGAGCGGCATCTTGAACTCCCGAGAAACCTCAATGAGCTTGGTTATTGTGTGGATATGGTCGATGGTGCTGAATCCTTTGCGGAACCCTGCTTGCTCACATGGTTGTCCTTCATCTAGTGTTCTGCCAATCCTATTCAGGATGACTCGAGTGAACAACTTGTAGATGACAGACAATAGGCAGATCAGGCGATAGTTGCCAATGTCATGGATGTCTCCCTTCTTGAACAGTAGTACGGTCCTGCTGGTTTTCCATTGAGATGGAACCTTGCATTCAGACAGGTAGCGAGTGAAGAGCCGAGCCAGTGTATTGATGAGTACTGATGGCAGGTTCTTCAGGTGTTCAGGTCTGACCTTGTCTGGGCCGGGTGCTGTTTGCTTCTTTACTGACGAAATGGCGTGTCGGATTTCGGAAGGGAGAACGTTGGGAACGACATACCCATCCTGTGGAATTTGGTATGTCGGCAAGTGGACATGGCTATCGAAGAGATTTGAGTAGAAGTCATGGATAATCTTCTCCATTGCCGTTCTGGAGGATGTGATGGATCCATCAGGACGTCGGAGGGCAGTCATCTTGGTCTTATAGTTGGCGAAGGACAGGCGGGCGTTACGAATACTTTTCCCGGCTTCTGCCGCATCTACCAGTACTTCTGCTCTTCTCTCTTTGAGGTCTTCCTTGATCGCATCTCTGCACTGCTTTGCGAGCTCGGACGTTAGCTTGCGGTTGCCTGAGGCATGCGCCAAACCACGCTGGCGAATTAGCTCAAGAGTTTTCGAAGATAGGCGACTTTTTGTGGCTATCTCTCTCTTGGCGTTCCTCGCACATTCATGGAGGTGCTGAACCAGTCGATCGTATTCCTCGTCAATGTTGTCAACAATGGCATCTTCCCATGTTGCCGCAATAGTACCAAAGAGTTCCCAGTTGGTGGTCGTTCTGGGAGTTCTCTTTTTGAACTTTGCAGCCCTTTCTCCCCGCTCTGTGAAGTAGAATTTTGCACGAAGGAGACGGTGGTCCGATCCCGTTCGAAATTTTGGGACAACAGCGACATCAGTCAGGCAAAACCGTCGATTGAATATGATGTGGTCTATTTCGTTGTGGAATCGTCCACCGGGAGACTCCCATGTCCATCGTTTAGATTCTGCCTTCTGGAACTGTGAGTTACCATGAATGGTCTTGGTCGACATGATGAACTCAGACAGTCTCTCACCCTGTTCGTTCCATTCTAGGCCATGGGTTCCGATGTGAAGTTCTTCAGCTGATCTTCTCGGTCCTATCTTGGCATTAAAATCACCCACAATGATCTTGTAGAAGGTGTGGTCTTCTTTATAGAACTTCTCTAGCTCCATGTAGAACTTCTCGATTTCTCTTTCATCATAATGAGATGTTGGTGCGTAGACAACGAAGATAGAAACTGCAGGCAGTGAGCCACATCTATTCAAATGTAAACGTTCGATTCGGGTTGTTAGGCATTCGAATGAATCAATGCTCTTGGCCAAGTTTGTGTTGACAAGGACACCAACGCCTCCAACACCTCTTTTATCGCATGTTCCGAGGAACAATTCTTCTCCAGTGTCGAAAACGGCATGGTGAGATTCGTGCCTTCTTGTCTCGGTCAGACCAATGATGTCGTACTTGATCATTCGCGCTTGTACCATCAGGTCCTCGATGGATGCATCTGATGCTAGCGTACGTGCATTGAAAGTACAGACGATCATTTTTGTCTTCCTTCGTTGTGGCAGCCTAGGTCGGCCTTGAGATTTTGTCGGCCTCTCCTTTCTCATCGTTCTCAGTGCTGCCATGTCGGTGAAGCCTTCAGGGTCAGGTGAATGAGACCAGTTGTAGTTACTGGTTTTGGCATATCGAATACACAGCGGATAGCTTGCCAGGCTCTTCCGTGCGGGCGGAATACTCTCGGTAGCTTGCCAGTCTTTCTGAGAGGTATAGAGGCTTTTGGGGTGACCTCTAATCCCCCTTGTAGGTGTTACCATATTTGAACCCTATCAAATATGGTACGACAATTCCAGAAGACAGGTATTTAGTGTCTTATGATGTGTCGCGCGGCCGCTTGCGGCCGCGCAGGTCCAAAAAGCGTCCTGGAGTGTGGCGACGGCTGGGTAGTGGAAGTAGTGTCGAGAGTGGACACTACTTCCACTACCCAGCCGTCGCCACACTCCAGGACGCTTTCCGGACCCGCGCGGCAGCTCCGGCCTAGACCCACGCACAACTGAAGACCCACAGAACAAGGTAAGCGGAACTCTCTGAGACCTTGGACTCCAGGCTCGCCGGACCCAGGGACAGAGCTTCTCTGCTTGCTCCCACCACCACAGGTGACAAAGGGATTCTAATCAGGAGCCCCACCCTACCCTGCCCTGTCTGCTTCCATCAACCACCCAGGGATCGAATTGTGCACAGGAGACCCACCCTACCCAGATAAATACCCCACTGGCAGACTTCCACTCTCGATAAAAATAAAGGTAACAAAAATACAGATGAGGGGCTGGAGCGACAGAGATTAGGGTGTTTGCCTTGCACAAGGCTGACACGGGTTCCTTCCCCAGCATCCCATGTGGTCTGAGCACTGCCAGGAGGAATTCTGAGTGCAGAACCAGGAGTAACTCCTAATCATCACCAGGCATGACCCAAAAAGCCCCCTCCCCCCGCAAAGAAAGAAAGAAAAAAAATACAGAAGAATCAGAACTAGAGGAATTTTGGGATTGCTTAAGCAGGTTATGCATAAGCATGTCTGTAAGGAATCATTATAGGGCCAGAGTGATTACAGCAGATAGGTCACTTGCCTTGCACATGGCTGATCCAGATTTGATTCCTGGTACCACAGATAGTCTCTGAGTTCACCAGGAGTTCACCAGGAGTGAGCATAGAGCCAGGAGTAAACCTTCAGCATAGACAAGTGTGGTCCAAAAACAAAAGAATTTTTACAATTGTGGAGCCTAAGAGTACAGGAGGAAAGCATTTTCCTTGCTTGTACCTGACCCTGGTTTGAATTCCTGGTACCACAGATAGTTCCCCGCATACAACCAGGAGAGATACCTGAGCACAGAGCAAGGAGTAAGCACTGAGCACCTCTGGGTGTGGTCCAAAAACTGGGGGTGGGGAGTGGGGTAAAAGAATCATTGAAGTTGAGTTCAGATTTAATGTGATGCAGAGAAGTAGTGGAAACAGAGACACTAAGTATACCCCATAGTTTGTAGTGCTTATTAGGAAGAAGCTTATTTTCCAAAATAACTTAGTAATTTTTACTTCAGTGCTATTTTTTTGTTGTTGTTCTTTTTGTTTATTACTATATATGGTGAAATATCACATTGTGGTATCATAGATATGCATCTGTTTTTTATTTATTTTTTCAGAAGGGGGATGTTTGGGCCTGTTAGTAGTAGACTTGGTGGGCTATTCCCAGCTTGGTGCTTGAGAATAGATGCATGCAGTCCCAGGGGTCAAACCCAGTGCTCCTGCCATATAGAGTTACTTTTTTTTTAAATTGAATCACTGTGAATTACAAAGTTACAAAGATATTTATGATTGAGTTTCAGGAGTACAGGGTTCCAACACCAGTTCAGTTCCTTCACCACTGTCTATTACCCTCCACCAATGTCCTCAGTTTCCCTCCACCCCCACTGCCCAGTATGTCTCTGTGACATACAATGTTTCCCATCCACCATTATCCTACTCACACCAAGTGCTGCCAGGAATAACCCCTGAGCATTGCTGTTTGTGGCCCAAAACCTCCCCACCCCTCAAACTAAGAATTATTTCCTTCTACTGTTTATATTCTTATCTTCTAATCTGGAATCCATCACATGTGTATTTTAAACTTTTTTCACTTCACTGCTTTTTATCCCCCACTGGCTCCCCACCCCTGTCTTTACACACACACACACATATTTCTGTTGACCATATGATTATGTAGTTCATATTGGCAAGTTTGTTTCTGGGCCTAGACAGATTTGAGTTCACCAACTTAAGTGAATTACCATAATATGATTATTAACAAATTTCTTAGTCTCTTTGACTTCTCCAGTTTTTACTTCCAAATCCCCCTGGTTTTGCATTATCTATAAATGTAGGAATTCTGTGAGGTTTTTGTTTTGTTTTGGGGCCACACCTGGCAGTGGTCAAGGTGTTCCAGGCTCTGCACTCAGGAATCATTCCTAGCAGGTTCAAGGGACCATATAGGATGCTGGGGATTGAACCCAGGTTGGCCATGTTCAAGACAAATCCCCTACTGTACACTCTCCAGCCCAAGAGTAAGTAGTCTGTAAGTGATAAATACTGTTAGTCATTACTGGCTATATAAACCTTTGCTACCATTAAAGATATTTAGGTGTTGGCTGTATTCATTGACCTGCTCTTTTGGTTTGATATGTGAAATTGATAAAATAAGTAGCCTTGGGCCAGAAAGATAGTAAGAAAAATAAGGTATTTGTCTTGCATGCTGCTGCAGTGGTTGCAACCCTGGTTCAATCCCCAGTATGAATATGGTCCCTTTTTTTGGGGGTGGGGGGTCACACCCAGCTATGCTCAGGGGTTACTCCTGGCTTTGCACTCAGGAGTTACTCCTGGCAGTGCTTGGGGAACCATATGGGATGCCGGGGATTGAACCTGAGTCAGCCACTTGCAAGGTAAATGCCCTACCCACTGTACTTTCAATCTGGCCCCTGAGTATGATCCTTGAGCACTGCCAAGTAACTCCTAAAAAGAGAACAGTAAGCCCTCAACACCACCGAGTGTGGCCCAAAAAACAAAACATAAAATGACCTTATTTTTGGATTGAATTAATCTCTCTTCAGCTAAACTACCATAAATACTGCTAAAATGTAAAAGTTTTGAGGCCTTTGACATAGTTCAGTGGTTAAGGCCTTGTATGTAGCTCAACCCAGGTTCAATGCCTATATCACAAGTACTCCACCCACTATACTACTCTGGTCCAAACCATTCAGATTTGCAAGTATGTTTATTTATTTTGGATTTGTGGTTACACCCCTCAGTACTCGGGGGATACTCCACTCTGTTCAGAGGTCACACACTGTCATGCTTAGGGGACATGAAGTGCTAGGATTGGAACTCAGGACTCATGCAAGCAAAGCATGCACTCAGTCCATTGAGCTATGACTCTGGCTCTGAAGATACTTTTTTTATTGAATCATTGTGAGATACAGTTACAAGACTTTCATGTTTGACTTTCAGTTATACAGTGATCAAACACCCATTCCTCCGCCAGTGCACATTCTTGACCACCAATGTCCCCAGTATACCCCCCCCCCTTTCAAGCCCTCCCCTGCCTCTATGGCAAACAATTTCCCCCATACTCTCTACTTTTGGGAATTATAATTTGAAATATAGATTCTGAGATACTATCACATTTGGTCCTTTATCTACTTTCAACACACACTCCCATCCCAAACAATTCCTCCAACCATCATTGACTTAGTGATCCCTTCTCTATTTCAGCTACCTTCTCTCCCAGCTCATAAAACAAGCTTCCAACTATGGAGCAATATTCCTGGCCCTTGTATCTATTCTCCTTGTGTGTCAGTCTCATATTATGTTATTTTATATTTCACAAATGAATGTTGTCGTTCTATTTCTGTACCTCTCTGACTCATTTCACATAGCATAATACTCTCCATAACCATTAGATTCAATTTTAAAGTATAGTTTGAGGGGTTGGAGTGGTGGTACAGTACTTGTCTTGACTTGGAAACTCAGACAATTTCAAATAATTAGTTATTTGAAATAAATAATTGTAATTGAAATAAATAATAAATTTTAAAGATAAAATAATTGTAGAGTAAAACAAAGAATTACAATCTAGAAACATCTACATAGCAACTAGAAAAGTCCTGTAAAATAATAAATAATAAATTTTTTTGTTTGTTTTTGGGTCATACTGGCTGTGCTCAGTACTTACCCTGGCTGTGCTCAGGGGACCATGTTGGGTTCAAGGGATCCAACTGGGTCAGTCGCATACAAGGTAAGCACTCGATTCACTGTATCACTTAGGCCCAACTGTGATTGTTTTATTAACTCAATTATATTGACTCAATACATGCAAGGTACATTGTGTCATAATAAGCTGAGAGTACTGTGACCAGAGAGTTTACTCAGTCCCTGGCACCCAGTATGGTGCCCCAAGCCTACCAGATGTGGGCCCTGAATGCAGAGCGGAGTAAGCCCCTGAGCACAGTGGATATGACACCAGAACAAAAAACAAAAAAATAAGCTGAGCACCACGAGAGTGACCTTGTTGATGACCACTGCACACTAATTGATGTGGCCTCTTTAAAAAATAAAATTTATAAAACATTTAAATGCATCCATGAATTTTTTAAAAAATATTTTTATTGGGAACTGGAGCGAGGTGGGATGCTTGCCTTGAATGTGGCCAAATTAGGTTCAATCCCCAGCATCCCATAGGGTTCCCCCAGCCTACAGGAGAGATTTCTGAGTGCAGAGCCAGTAATAACCCCTGAACATGGCCAGATGTGGCCCAAAAACAGACAAAAATGTATTATAACACCGTATTTACCAAATTGTTCATAAAATTGTAGGAATTAAGTGTTCTAACACCAACCCCAACACCGGTGTGACCTTTCCTTCACCAGTGTTTCCAATTTCTGACCCACCAATCCAGCCTGTTTCCTTAGCAGGCACAATCAAATTTGCTTCATACTGTTTGCAAACAACACAAAGGCAAATGGAATTTTCAAAACTTAGAACAATAAAAATATTCATGTTGTTTTATCTCACAATGGTGTTACTGAATTCATTGTCTGAAAATTTACTTGGTGGATTGGTGGTAGTTGAGTCTTCTCTGTGTTACTGTTTCACTTAGTGAGCTTGTTGGAATTCTGTAGGATAACAATTGGTTTGTCCTTTCTGCTTGCCACAGGGAGCTTGGGTTTATTGGGTTACACCCATCACAGTGCTCCCATTCCTCTGTTTTTATTTGTAACTTCTTTCTTTGTGCTCTGTTGACTTGTAAATATAGTTTTTCTCTTCTCCTTAAGTCAGAGCAATGTACTTTTTGTATGGACACAAGAAGACAGTTAATGCTATGCTTTTGTAACTTGGGAGTTGACTCTGAATGATATTTACCTCCTGGACATCTGTTCTTTCGACTTAAGCCTCAGTTGTCCTTACTTCCTGGCACCCCAAAAGCAGGGTCCTGACGAGGGAGTGGATGGACCCAAGGCAAGATGTGAGCCATGTACTACCCTGGCATCGAAATGGGTCTGGCCAAAGTGCCATAATACTTAACTATAAATTAAGAGCATGGTCATGGACAAATTCTGTCATGATCCAAAAAGTAATAACTAGATTCAGACCCTGCTAGGGTTAGGAAAGATTAATCTGGCATGAGCACAGTAGTCTGAGTCTGTGGCGAGATGTTCCCAGGAGAGCTACCCTACAAGCTTAGTCTATCTCTTACTGTGTCCATACAAAATAACTAATGTTAAGAAGTAGAATTAAGATGCTAATTAAGACTTTAATTAAGTTATTGAACTACAGAAAGGAAAAAACACCTTAAGTGGTATTTTGCCTGTGAGCAAAGGAAGGCCTTTCTTGTGGTGGTTTTGCTACAGGACTGGGTGTAGTGTCTACCCCCAATGCTGGGGAGTTGGGGAGAAACAAGAGAGAGACCAGGACAGCAAGATGGAGCACAGAGAGACTAGCAAGGGGGACAGAGGGAGAAGGATGTAGAGGAAGAATTCAGGAGCAGGCACGCAGAGAGATGAGAGAGAGAATGCGAGATGGAGCACAAAGAGATGAGTGGGAGAGACAGGAGGAGACGGGAATGAGGGGAAGTATGAGGCTAGAATGGGGGCTTAGTGAGACTAAAACAGGCACGTGGGGAGGATAGAATAAATGGCAATTGGTCATCAACCAGCTTGGCCCTTGCTTCCTCCTTCGTCTGCCGATGGCATGGGCAGCCCTGGGTTGGGGAGCAGTCCAAGACCACTCAACCCAGTTTGTGAGAGGGAGAGCCGCTGGGGCCTTCCCTAGCTGCCCGGAGACTATACAGAATTCTATGCAGTTTTCCCACCATACTATCTATAATCATACTGGGCTCACAGTACTATGAAAATTGGAAGTGTTGCATGGCCCCACACATGGCCACATGGCCCAGGATCTATGGAACTAGAATGATTTGGCGACTTGGTAGCTTAATGGGGTTCAGTTCTGGATCTGTACCATTTCTATGTTGGAGAGTGCTGGGTATGGCTTTGGGCTGCTGTCCCTTAAAGCAGAAAAATGGAATTGTTCACCCCTTTTCTGAGAAGGCCCCAGAATCGTCAGCCCAGCCTGGTCTACCTGGGTAGATTCAGAGGCATCATGTACTTTTCGAGATTAGTTGTGAACCTGGGCCATTTCCCTGCCAGCAAGATACCGGCTGTGGACAGGGACTGCTGAGTTTTCTGGGGATGAAGGGATCTGCCTGTCTGCACTCCAAGAATGTCCTAGACCAGTCCCTCCTGGGAAGATTCAGCTGCTCGTCGTTCTTTGTTTTGGGGCTACACTCAGTGATGCTCAGAGGTTGCTCCTGGCTCTGTGCTCAGGAATTCCTATCAGTGCTCGAAGAACCATATGGGATGCTGGGGGTCAAACCTGGGTTAGTCGTGTGCAAGGCAAACACCCTCCTGCTGCAGTATCGCTCCAGTCCCTGCTTGCTACTCTTTCCTAAGATTAGTTGTGGAGGGGGCTGGAACAATAGCACAGCAGGTAGGGCATTTGCCTTGAATGTGGTCAAGCTGGGTTCGATTCCCAGCATCCCAAATGGTCCCCTGAGCACCGGCAGGTGTAATTCCTGAGTGCAGAGCCAGGAGTAACTCCTGTGCATCACCAGGTGTGACCCAAAAAAAGAAAAAAAAAAGACTAGTTGTGGAGCTGGACTCTCTCTGGCAGCAAGATGGTAGATATGGGCAGGACCTGATGGCAGAGTTTTTAATGAACTTTGATCCCTAGCTTAAGGAGTCCTTAGATGTTTTGCCCATGTCATTGATTTTTATTTCAGACTAACTATGGTTGTGTTTTTATAGGCAGCAGTGACGTTTAAGGATGTGGCTGTGGACCTCACTCAGGAGGAATGGCAGCAAATGAAACCTGCTGAGAGAAACTTGTACCGGGATGTGATGCTGGAAAACTACAGCAACCTCGTCATAGTGGGTAAGGTTAGCATTGCAGTTATATGAATAATTCTTTTTCTCTTAAAATAAACTATGAAAATTTTAATTTGCCATATGAATCTAGCTTTCCCTTTTGTCACTTAATTACTGTGCTTGTGTAGAGGCTAATTCCCTTGTCCCATTGTAGAAGTTCCTCCATCTTCATCCGTCACAAGCCCTTATGCTCCATGAACAACATCTAGAGACTTGTCTCCAACATTAATACCCCAAATATTTGATGTTTCACTTGATAGGCTGTCAAGTCACCAAACCAGATGTGATCTTTAAGTTGGAGCAAGAAGAGGAGCCATGGGTGGTAGAGAAGGAAGTGTTTGGAAGACACTGTTCAGGTGAATTAGTTAAAAGTAAGCTCTGAATGAGAAAGCCATATGGCAGTTGTTTCAAGGGATTGACACCATTTTATATTTTTCAAGATTTTCAAATATATTATTTTAATATTTGGGGCTAGAGAAGTAGTACAACAGATAAACCACTTGCCTTGCACATATACTACCTGAATTTGATCCCCAGTACCTTATATGGTCCCCTAAACCTATGAGGTGTGATCCCTGAGTGCAGAGCCAGGAGTAATCCTTGAGTACCACTGGGTGTGGCCCAAAGATAAGATCGAAAAGACAGCCTTTCCTTCTTTATTTTTGTTTGGTGACCACTTCTATCTATGTTTACACATTTACATACATACATACTTTGTTGCATTATTTTGTTGAAACTTCCTGTTCACCTTCTTTACAGTCCTTTTTTCTTTTTCTTGTGGATTTGGCCCTTTATTTTTTCACTGTCTTTTTTTTGTTTTTGTTTTGTTTTGGGCTACACTGCATGTGCAGGGGCTACTCCTGGCTTAGTGGTAGGGAGTAACTCTGAACAGTGCTTATGGACCATGAAGTGCCAGGGATGGAACCCAGGTCCACCACATATACACCATATAATCACCTCATTGAGCTCTCTCTCTCTCTCTCTAGTCCCTTTTACTGTTTTTTTCTTGTCATCTTAAAAAAATTTTTAAGGAGGAGAAATCTTTACATTCAGTTCATTGTTTCTAACCTATTCAGTCATTCATGGTTTTTTTTTTTATGGGCACTGTGGCTTATAATACTGTTAATGCTGTTTGTACTTTTATTTGTTTTGCTGATTTCTGCATTAGTTTCAAATCAAAGCTATTTGGGTATGTACATTTTAATTCTGTTTCATAGCATTTTCTATGAATTAATTTCTCAAAACAAAGGAACTATCGGACTAAAGAGATAGTACAGTGGGTAAAGTGATTGCCTTGCACACAGCTAACCCAGGTTTAATCCCTGGCATCACATATATTTTCTTAGCACCCCCAGCAGTGATTACTGAGTATAGAGTCAGAAGTAACCCCAGAGCATTGCCAGATGTGATCCCAAAACAAAAAGGAACTAGAGATATTTATATTTTGGCTTTTTCATATTGGGATTCAATTACCAATATCATAATCAACCCACTTCACCAAATTTATGAAATCATTAATAATGATGACAGTTGTCTGAGTCACTGTCCCACAGTGACCAGAGTCCTCTGGTGCATTCGGGGCTGATGACCGTCCGCCTGACTGATGGACGAAGGAACAAGGCCACAGACTGGTAGCCAGTGGCACTTTATTCAAATAAGTTAGGATTATTATAGAGAAATCATGAAGGGTTGGAGTACAGCAATTACATTTAGGAATGATTGAATGTTAACATAAACAATGAACAGTGTAAATCCCCTCCTTCAGGGAAAATTCTTCTAGGAGATCCACCCAAGGGCAGCATTCCATCTAGGGAAATATTGCTTTCTCCTTACTGGTGATCCATTTAAATTTAACATACTAAATTTACTTAATAATATTTCTAGTCATTTTGTGTAAACACAGTAGAAGACATAAACTTTTACCTACATCCTAGATTAAGCTTAAAGTGGTCGCTTTGGATTCATTGTAAAGAGTTACTTTTCCTGGGGACATCTCCCTATATTTCCCAGACTATAGTCCTAAGTCAGGTTAGTTTTTTCTAACCCCAATTTTCCTAACCTCTTATTCATTTACTTCTTTTTGGGAATGACAAGTTTGTTCTATAACCAAGTTTGTTTGATAACCAGGCTCTTAGCTAATTTTATGTCTTATGGCCCTTAGGCTGTCCCATGTCAAAGTCAGGGAAGCATACAGCTTGTTCTGGGTTCATCCAAGTCCCTCAGTGGGACACACTTTTGGGTTGTAAGGAACTAAGGTCAACCTAAGGGCAACTGAGGCTTAAGTCAGGTAAATGTGATAGATACCAGGAGTAAATTTTATTTGGAGTCAATTAACACCCATGCTATAAAAGTATTTAGCATTAATTGTCTTCCAGTATCTATACAGAAAGGACATTGCTCTAAAATAAAAATATGCAAAGGACATAAACAGGAAAGCAATATATCACTTACATATACAAAATCCAGAGCTATCAGAAAGTTTGACTTTACATGTTACCATGTCTGCTTTGGATATATTTGTGACTAACAGATATGGGGAGTAGGAGACAATGAGGTTAAAGATTTAAACATGGAAGATAGGGAGTGCCCTGATGGAATTAGGTAGGTCCCCCCCCCAGGAGCACTTTAGCACAGTAGCATTATCCTCCTGTTGTTCATTGATTTGCTCGAGCGGCCCACTAACGTCTACATTGTGAGACTTGTTACTGTGTTTGGCATATGAATATGTCACAGGTAGTTTGCCAGGCTTTGCCCTGCGGGTGAGATACTCTTGGTAGCTTGCCGGGCTTTCCAAGAGGGGTGGAGGAATTGAACCCAGGTCGGCCAGGCAGGCCACGTGCAAGGCAAATGCTCTACCACTGTGCTGTGGGTGTTATTCAATTATCTTAAGTTCCCTGTGGGAGGAGAAAGGACATCCCAATGTTAAGCCTAAGATGCCTGGAACTATGATCCAACAATACTAATCATTTCAGTTGTAGTCATCATCATAATAGCTATAGCAATTATTAGTACAATTCAAAAGTAATCATTTTTGGCTCTTCATTTTAGAAGTTTGGGAAGTTGATGAACAGATCAAGAAACATCAGGAAACGCTTGTGAGGAAAATCACATCTGTCTCCAAAAAAACTTTGATTAAAGAAAACATAAGTGATTATAAAAATGCAACAAAAATATTTTCTTTGACCTCAGACATTGTTACTTCAAAGAAAAAATTCTATGAGTGTGAATCATTTGATAAAGATTTGGAGCACAGTTTACACTTACATAATTATGAAAAAGAATATGTAAAAGAGAAAGATTATGAATGTAGTAAGTATGGGAAGCCATTTTATCATTATTCATCCTGTGTTGTGACCCCATTTAAGTGTAATCATTGTGGACAAGACTTCAATCATAAATTTGACCTCATCAAACATGAGAATATTCATGCTGGAGAAAAACCCTATGAATGTAAGGAATGTGGAAAAGCTTTCAGCAGGAAGGAAAATCTTATTACACATCAAAAAATTCACACTGGGGAAAAACCATATAAGTGTAATGAATGTGGAAAAGCTTTTATTCAGATGTCAAACCTTATTAGACATCAGAGAATTCATACAGGGGAAAAACCTTATGCATGTAAGGATTGTTGGAAAGCCTTCAGTCAGAAATCAAATCTTATAGAACATGAGAGAATTCATACTGGAGAAAAGCCCTATGAATGTAAGGAATGTGGAAAATCCTTCAGCCAGAAACAAAATCTTATTGAGCATGAGAAAATTCACACCGGAGAGAAACCATATGCATGTAATGAATGTGGTAGAGCTTTTTCCCGCATGTCATCGGTCACTCTACACATGAGAAGTCACACAGGGGAGAAACCCTATAAATGTAATAAATGTGGAAAAGCATTCTCTCAATGCTCAGTATTTATTATACATATGAGAAGTCATACAGGTGAGAAACCCTATGTGTGTAGTGAATGTGGGAAAGCTTTCTCACAAAGTTCATCCCTTACTGTACATATGAGAAATCACACAGCTGAGAAACCCTATGAATGCAACGAGTGTGGAAAGGCCTTCAGCCGGAAAGAAAATCTCATTACACATCAGAAAATTCATACTGGAGAGAAACCTTATGAATGTAATGATTGTGGAAAAGCTTTCATTCAGATGTCAAATCTTATCCGACACCAGAGAATACATACTGGTGAAAAACCCTATGCATGTACAGTGTGTGGGAAAGCCTTTAGCCAAAAATCAAATCTCACTGAACATGAGAAAATTCACACTGGAGAGAAACCCTATCATTGTAATCAGTGTGGAAAGGCATTCAGTCAAAGACAAAATCTCCTTGAACATGAAAAAATTCATACTGGAGAAAAACCATTTAAGTGTAATGAATGTGGTAAAGCCTTTTCTCGAATCTCATCCCTCACTCTTCATATAAGAAGTCATACAGGGGAGAAACCCTATGAATGTAATAAATGTGGGAAAGCCTTTTCTCAGTGCTCTTTACTCATTATACACATGAGAACCCACACCGGTGAGAAACCTTTTGAATGTAATGAATGTGGGAAAGCGTTCTCTCAAAGAGCATCCCTTTCTATTCATAAGAGAGGACATACAGATGAGAAACGTCAAGCGTATTAGTTGAGGGAGACCTCTTAAATTCAGCTAAGGAGCCAGAGAAATAGTACAGTGGGTAGGGTGCTTGCCTTGCAGGAAGATGACCCAGGTTTGAGCCCCAGTACCCCTATATGGACCCCTGAGTCAGCCAGGAGTAACTTCTGAGCACTGCTGGGTGTGTCTCCCAAACAAAATAAAAATCAGCTAAGCTTTTTCAAATGTCTTGACAATAATTAAAGCTAACTATCTTTATGGAAGTATTGTAAAGATGTATTGACATCCATTGGACAGATAAGTAGACATAAATACCCAGGAAAGGCATCAGATCTCTCCAAGACATGGGGCTTAATAATATAGTTCCAAGTTCCAAACATTAAACATTTTCTGGAGCAATAGCACAGCGGGTAGGCGTTTGCCTTGCACACAGCCAACATGGCCGACCCAAGTTCGATTCCTCCACCCCTCTTGGAGAGCCCAGCAAGCTACCAAGAGTATCTCACCCTCACGGCAAAGCCTGGCAAGCTACCCATGGCGTATTCGATATGCCAAACACAGTAACAAGTCTCACAATGTTACTGGGCCCACTCAAGCAAATTGATGAACAACTGGAGGACAGTGACAGTACGATCTTCACAAAACAATGTAAAAATTCTCATGAAATAGAAGTTTTATTCTAATTCTTATGTAACAGAATAAACATTAAGTCTATTTCTTATGAAATAGAAGGTTGCTGAGATAATTTTGACTAAACAGAGAGACACCATATACTACACATATTATAAAGTTATGGTCTCTTAAGTTGTGTGGGGTTTGTGGGCATAGCTCAGACAGAGTGCATGCCTCCAATATGGGAATTTCAATCTCAGCACCCCACCCCTAAAATTGTATGCTGTTAGTGTGTTAGTAGGTAAGTAAATGGATTTTACTGATAAACTGCATGGCAACAAACCAATGGACAGGTGACTAAGACATGAAATTATGAATAAGGCCCAATAAAAATTGGGTCATGTGATCCAGAAAATTACACACAACAGAGTTTTATATAGAAACATTTTTTTACAAAGGATTCCAGTGGTTTTGAAAACTGGAATGTGGAAAGCAAAACTCTGAAACCACTGGAAGGAAATAAAATGGCTTCTGTGAATGAGTAAAGGGAGCATTTTTTAAAGATAAAAAAGCTCTGCAGTTCCACTTCTGAATATACATCCTTAATAAACTTACGTGTAATATCTGAACTGTAAAAAATATTAATGATGTGATAATATACAGCAGTTAATGCAATGAATAGAATTGTTTTTTGTAACCTGAATACTTATCTAAAATAATATTGAGAGAAAAAACTCAAGATCCAGATGATGAAACAATTCATGTAAATTAGGTTGAAATACAGAATAATAAAAGTATGCTTTTGTTATGAAATATGTATACATGTAAAACTAAACCAGATCATTTATACCAAATGAATAGTATCTTTGCAGGAAACTTAGTTGAGGGTATTGATCAAAGGAGGGTTTTAGCTTTGTAATTTTTATACCATAAAAATAAGTATGGTGCCATATAAAATAAATTTTGAAAGTTAATTATATGCTATGGCAATATGGAGTTTTGGTTTTGGACCACACATGGCAGTGCCGAAGAGCTATTCCCAGCAGTGCTGAGGGACTTTGTGATGCTGAGCATCAAATCCGGAACTCCTACATGCAAAATATGCATGCTAGCCCTTTGAACTATCTCCCATGCCCCCAAGGACTTCTGCTTTTAGCAGACATAAGGAGCTTAGAAGTCTTGTCATTCCTGTCCTTTCAAGGGAAATAACTGAGCAAAGTGAAATTGTGACTTTCTTAAACCCACAGAGACTTGAGATCATAAAAAATAACACCATTCTGAATTGTGAAGAGAATAAATAAACAGTGACATCAGCTTAGCTGGAGGAAAAGCTACTGAACGATAAAGTGATAAGGACACCTAAATGATAATTGTGACAAATTGCTGAAAGGTGTGTCAGAAATTTTAGGGTCCCGACCTTTGGAGACGCCACACTTTCATGTGTTTTGTCTCTAGGAACTTGACCTGGTTCTTTATTTACAGATCAAAGAAAAAAATCCCTCATTTGGGGGACAGACAGGATGGAAAATAAAAAAAAAAACAAGCCACAGTGATGCTTATGGCTTTCTGTTGACTCTGAGCTCAGCAGTCACTCCTAGTGGTGTTCATGGAGTTGTAGTTGACTTTGTACAAGGGAAAGTAGTGCCAATCTCTGTACTAACTCTCCAGACCTAAAGTAACCTTTTCTTGAATACACTTAAGAGCTCATTACCAGAGAGATTTTTTTCCCTCAGCTCTCCCTTTTTTGGGAGCAGGGTGGGGAGGCAAGTGGAGGCACACCTGCAGTGCACAGGCTAGCCCCTGCCTCTCTGACTTGGGATCACTCCTGATTGTGCACAGAGGACTGTGTATGTGGTAGTGGGGGTTGAACCTGTGCAAACCCCAGCTATGTGAGAAGCAAGTTCCTTGCCCACTGTATTATCCCTCCAGCCCTTTCATTCCTATTAATTTGGGTTTGAGGCCACACCAGGTTGTGCTCAGGGATTACTCCTGGTTCTCCTCTCAAGGATCACTGCTGGCAAGACTTGGGGGGATCCTATATGGTGTCAGGAATTGAACACGAGTCACATTTATGCAAGACAAGCGCCCTACCAGCTGTACTGTTGCTCCACTCCCACTTCTGTTCTTTATTTTTTGCTTTTTGGGTCACACCCAGCGATGCACAGGGGTTACTCCTGGCCCTGCACTCAGGAATTACCCCTGGCGATGCTCGGGGGACCATATGGGATGCTGAGAATTGAACCCGGGTTAGCTGCATACAAGGCAAATGCCCTACCCGCTGTGCTATTCCTCCAGCCCCTTCTGTTCTTTTTTTAATTAATAAGTAAACCACACATATAATCAAAATGGAACAGAGATCTATACCATCCACCAGGAGTGGCAAATTTTTGGTTTTTGGTTTTGGACATAGTTGATGCTGCTTAGAGGAAACCCTAGCATGGTGATTGGGGGACCATGCAATGCCAGGGATTGAACCGAGACCTCCTGCTAAGCATGCACTCGGGATGGAGATATTGGTGTAGTACCCAGAAACTGAAAAATAACTTCAAATGGGGAACTTGGTGAAGGGTAGTGGAGGCTGGTGCTGGAACAAAATTCACCTTAAACTCATAAACATCTAACTACGTAATTAATGATAATTCAATTAAAAATAAAAATAGTTATAATACTATTTTAAACTGTTACTCATTTGTTTTTTGTTTTTGGATCACACCCAGCAATTCTCAGGGGTTACTCCTGGCATTGCACTCAGGAATCACTTCTGGCAGTGCTCAGGGAAACTTACGGGATATTGGGAACTGAACCCAGTTGGCCGTGTGCAAGGCAAACACCCTACCTGCTGTGCTATTGCTCCAGCCTCATGTGTTACTGATTTTTTAAAAAAAATAAGAGTGCATTTTAGGGACTGCAGAGATAGGTAAGGTAAGATAGGTAAGGTAAGAGCAGATAAGGCTTGGGGTACTATATGGAGTGCCAGGTATTGCACTCAGCCCCATGCAATGTACTATATCTCTGGTCCTCACAGAGGAATTTACAGGAGGAGGATCAGACATTAAAACACCATAAAGAGGAATTTTTGTTGTTTCTGTTTTGGACCACATCTGGCAGTATCTACAATATTTTATGGAATCTAACTGAATCTTTAGCTTCAAATGTAAAATAAAATGTAGAGGAAAATGTTGGTTAGTTAGAAGCAATCAAACAAGTCCCAGATGTATCTTCTGCACAAGAACTGGTGTTCTTGTTTCAGTAAAGTCAATGTCATAAAAATAAATATTGAGGGGGCTGGAGAGATAGCACAGCGGGTAGGATGTTTGCCTTGCATGCAGCCGACCAGGGTTCCATTCCCAGCATTCCATATGGTCCCCTGAGCTGCACAGGAGTAACTCTTGAGTGCAGAGCCAGGAGTAACCCCAGTGAATCGCCAGGTGTGACCCAAAAAGCAAAAAATAAAAAAGATTGGTTCCAGCATGTGTGAGTCCCAGGGCCAAATCTCTGGCACTGTGTGAACCCTGAACACCACCACCACCAACACAAGAAGAAACTTTTACTGGGGTCAGAGAGGTAGTTCAATGGGCTGGAGTGAATATGGGAGCCCCAGATTCAATTTCTAGCACAAAGATATCACGCAAGCAGCATCATGAACAACCCTGGAGCATGGGCTGGGAGAGGTCCCTAAGCCTCACATGATGTCCCCACCCCAAGATAAAAAATAATTTCCTTATGTTTTCATCTAAAAGTTTTATATTTTACCTTTCACGTATGTACACTCTAATACATTTTGGATTTATTCTAACATTTAGTTTGTTTTTCCCTCATTAACTTTTTTCCTTGGCTGTTTTTTGTTCATTTTTTTTAAGTGTTGGGGCCAGGCACGAAAGTTCTCAGAGTTTACTTCTGGCTCTGTGCTCAGGTCTGCATCCTGGTGGGGCTCAGGGGCCTGAATTGGTCAAAAGCAAGGCAAGTGCTTTACCTGCTGTGTTAGTTCTCTGACCGCCACTGAGCCCAGGGTTGTTTTGTGGGTGTGGTTCCCACATACCTAACTTTTGGCCATTTAATTTCTTGGGAAACTTGGTTCTGCGTTGATGGGGTCCTGCCAGAGGCACAGTGACAAATTGCAGGCATCAGAAGCCTGAAGGCATTATCAGGCTGCTGATGCACTCGCCCCCCCAGATACAGGTTGACTTACTTGTGGCACCACACCCCCCTGTCTCTTTTTTAAAAGCAAGATGTTTTTTATTGAATGAAACTTATTTAGAAAGATATGAGGGAGAGAAAGAGAGGAAGGATGTGTTCAAGAGGAAACATGGGCTTTTCCAGAGTAAGCAAGCAAAGAGACGTAGAAACAAACAAGCGAGATACGTGATCAGGGGAGAACTTGAAGAGCAAGCCCAAAGTTTTTGGCTCCTGGTTTACAAATGTTTTCTTCTTCTTGATCTATTTGACTATAATTCTTTCTGTTTGTTTTTGCAATCTGGGGAACTGAACCGAGTACCTCACACATGCCAGGCAACTGCTCTACTGCTGAGCTACATCCCCAGCCCTTAATTCTCTTTGTTACATATTTCATGGGCTGGAACAATAGCATAGCAGTAGGGAGTTTGCCTTGCACGTGTCTGGCCTGGCTGACCCTGGTTCGATTCCTCCACCCCTCTCGGAGAGCCTGGCAAGCTACCGAGAGTATCTCACTGTCACGGCAAAGCCTGGCAAGCTACCTGTGACGTATTCTATATGCCAAACACAGTAACTAGTGTCACAATGGAGACGTTACTGGACCTGCTCAAGCAAAATTGATGAACAAAGGAAGGACAGTGATAGTGACAGTGACATTTCATTCCTTGTGTTCCAGTTCTGGAATGCTGTTTGATCTACACGAATACTGACTCTTCATTATACTTCTCATTTTGTTTGTGTTATTTTCCTGATTTTTCCGGTGTGCTTTCTTATAGTTCATCGAGTTTTCTTAGTACCTCTATCTGAAAATTTGTTGATTTTTTTTTCTGTTTTGGGGCTACACCAAATGGTGCTTAGGGCTTACTCCTGCCTCTGTGCTCCAGATGGTGCTTGGGTAATGTATGTGGTGAATGGGCTCAAACCAGGATTGGTAGCATACCAGAAAAGTACCTTCACATATTATTTCTCTAACCCCTATTTTAACTAATTAATTTGTTTGTTTATGTATTTATTTATTTATTTGCTTTTTGGGTCATACCCAGCGATGCACAGAGGTTACTCCTGGCTCTTCTCTCAGGAATTACTCCTGATGGTACTCGGGGGACCATATGGGATTCTGGGAATCTAACCAGGGTCCTACCCACTGTGCCATCACTCCAGCCCCCTTTTTTTAAAAAAAATTTAAGTAAATTAAAAATCTTTGTCTTTTGAATGTTACTGTAAAATTGTTGTGATCCTTTTGTATTAGCATGTTTCTATGTTTATTCATATTTCTTTAAGTTTAATATTCCTTCGAATACTGTCAACACTAGTTAGGGGTTTTTTTTTGCATTTTTGCATTTTGGGTCACACATGGCAATGCACAGGGTTTACTGGCAGTGTTCAGGGGACTATATGGGATGCTGAGAACCGAACCCGGGCCGGCTGTATGCAAGGCAAACGCCCTACCCCCTGTGCTATTGCTCCAGCCCCAACACTAATTAGTTTTTACTAAATGTTTTCAATAGGGAAATACACTACCCCATTCAGGATTCTGAGGTTTTCTTAGAGTTTCTATGAATAAAACTGTTAAACTGTTCTTGCTTCCTGTGGCAGAATTAAGTTCGCATGCCTTCTCAATTCTGCAACATCAAAGCAGCTATGCTCACACTCCCTTTGGTTTCCCTAAAGCCAGGACTAAAACTCATATTCATGTTCTTTCCCTGGCTTCATATTTAGGCAAACTCTCTGCATATCTCCAGGAGTAGTGAAGTGTGTGGAGGAGGTATCCCATCTGAGCCCCGAGAAAGCCTAGAAATTTCAGTCACAATCTGAGTTTTTAACATTTTAATATCTCAGTGAGCTCTGTCCTGAGATGGTGGAGTCCAACCAGAGGCATGGCGGTGGTTTTGGATTGTAGGAGCAAACAGCTGCCAGGGACTGACAAGCTCCCCTCCAATTTACCTTGTTCTGTTCAGCTTTGGCACAAGTCCAGGATTAACTGTGGATTTTGATCTCTTTTGAATAAATTTATATAAATTTGATCTCATGAATAAATTTATGGGTCTCTGAAACAAGGCCAATAAATGAGCTTGTATAACTGAGACAGAGGTGGTTTGTGGGCATGGCTCTCACAACCTAACTTATGGCCATTTAATTTTTCAGGAAAATTGGTCCCAAGTTGTTGGGGTCCAGCGAGAGGCACAGTGGCAATTTTGGGGTATTAGGAAGCCTGAAGGCACCATCAGGCTGCTGATGCACTCACCCTGTAGATTCAGATTGACCTGCTGGTGGCACTGCACTCACTACCATGAAATTCTGTTGGGTTATTTATCCCTGCAGTAACATTAATTTTTTTTAAAAAAAAATTTCAGCTACACCTGGTGGTGCTCAGGGGTAACTCCAGGCTCTGCAATCAGGAATTACTCCTGGCAGTGCTCGAGGGACCATATGGGATTCCAAAAACTGAACCTGGATCACCTGCATATAAGGCAAGCACCCTACCTGCTGTCCTATCACTCCAGCCCAGTAACATTAAATTCTCATTTACAACTTTAGCACGAGTCTGGATATTTTTTAAGTCTCATGATTTTTTCGTATTTCATTGAATTTATAGATGACCTTGAATAAAAATTTTTATTTTAGCATTATTACAGTCAATGAATTTGAGAGGAAAAAGAAGGGACAGGTAGTTGAATAAATGGAAGAGACCAAAAGTATTTTGGAAAGGGAGGCAAAAAATTATGAAATCCTAATCTATTTTTTCCCTTTTTTGGGGGGCTCACACTTGGCGATGCACAGGGGTTACTCCTGGCTCTGCACTCAGGAATTATCCCTGGCTGTGCTCAGGGAACCATATGGGATGCTGGGAATCAAACCCGGGTTGGCCGCGTGCAAGGCAAACGCCCTACCTGCTGTGCTATCACTCTAGCCCCTGGAATCCTAATCTTTAATAGTACATATAAATCAACTCCATATATTATATGAATTGTAATATTTAAAATAAAACATAAAAGTGAATATATATATTAGATATACAGGTCTGAAAAGTGTGTATTAAAAAGTAATTGAGGGGGCCAGAGTGATAGTACAGCAGGCAGGGCATTTGCCTTACATGCGGTCGAACCAGGTTCAATCCCCAGCATCCCATATGGTCCCCCAAGCATCTCCAGAGTAATTCCTGAGTGCAGAGCCAGGAGTAACCACTGAGCATCACTGGGTGTGACCCAAAAGGCAAAAACAAACAAAAAAGTAATTGAGGAAAAACTAGAAATTGAGCTCACATTTGACCCAGCAATACTACTTCTGGGAATATACACTGGGGCCCAAAACACACAGCAGAAACACCATCTGCACTCCTATGTTCCTTGCAGCACTACTCATAATAGCAAGTATCTGAAAACAGCCTGAGTGCCCAAGAACAGATGAATGAATAAGGAAACTATGACACATCTACACAACGGAATACTATGCAGCTGTTAAGGAAAATGAAGTCATGAAGTTTGCATATAAATTGATTGACATGGAGAGTATCATGCTGAGTGAAATGAATCAGAAGGAGAGGGACAGATATAGAATAACTGCATTCACTTGTAGTATATAAAAATATATAGTAGAAGACTAATATCCATGACCAGGGAAAACGAGTTAAGAGGACCGGTCAGTGGTTGGAACTAACCACAAGTGTGTAGGGGGCTGAGAGTAGATAAGATAGGAAGAGACCAGTGTGACAGTAATAGCTGAAAATGATCATGCTGGACAAGATCTGAGGGTAAAAATTAGGTAAAGGGATTTTCTTGATAACCTTTCAGTATCAATATTGCAAACCAAAATACCCAAAATGAGAGAGAGAATGGGAGAGAGAGAGAGAGAGAGAGAGAGAGAGAGAGAGAGAGAGAGAGAGAGAGAGAGAGAAGAAAAATGCTTTCCGTAGAGCCAGGCAGGGGGTTGGGGGTGGAGTGATGGTGGGAGGAAACCTGAGGACACTGGTGCTGGGAAATTTACATGTAAGGATGGATGTTGGAACACTGTACAACAAAAACCTGATCACGAATAGCTTTATAAGGGTCTATCTCATAGCGATTCAATTAAAAAGCTAAAAAAAATAATTGAGGAAAAAAGTGATAGAGGTCCAGAGATAATTCAATTTGACTGGGGTGCATACTTTGTGTGCAGGAAGCCAGTGTCCATTTTCTGGACCACTTGGTCCGCAAGCCCCATGAGTAGCCTCTGTGCACTGCCTGCTGTGCCCTCTGCAAAAAGAAAGATATATATTTTCATTGGAGGGGTGTTGTGCCCACTCAGAAGTGTGCAGGGTTTACTTATGGTTCTGAGATCAGGCATCACTCCTGGGGATGCTCAGGGAACCATATTGGGATGCCAGGAATTGAACCTGGATCAGCCATGTGTAATGCAAACAGCCCACCTGCTATTCTATTACTCCAGCCAGTATAATAATTTGTTTTTAAGGGTATGTCCCCTGATGAGCACCGCAGCTAACAAAATAAGCTTTTTTTCATTCCCTCTTTGAAAACTGAGCTATAGCTGACATGCCATAAAATCTTAAACTCTTAAGTATGCATCATATATGTATATGGTTTTGTATTCATCTAGATCAAAGAATATTTCCATTTTCCAAGAAAGCTTATTTGATTCTTTCCTTGATAGTATCCACTTCCTTCTGAAGTGAGAAACATTTTAATTTCATCTTCATTGATGAGTTTTTGGGCTGGAGCGATAGCACAGTGGGTAGGGCTTTTGCCTTGCATGCAGCCAACATGGCCAACCAGAGTTCGATTCCTGTGCCCCTCTTGGAGAGCCCGGCAAATACTTCCGAGAGTATCTCGCCTGCACAGCAAAGCCTGGCAAGCTACCCGTGATATATTCAAATTGCCAAACACAGCAACAAGTCTCACAATGTTACTGGGCCCACTCGGGCAAATCGATGAACAACGGGAGGACAGTG
Organism: Sorex fumeus; assembly: GCF_029834395.1. Taxonomy (NCBI): domain Eukaryota; kingdom Metazoa; phylum Chordata; class Mammalia; order Eulipotyphla; family Soricidae; genus Sorex; species Sorex fumeus. Next base: position 20,638,546 of record NW_026606179.1, read on the forward strand.
ACAATGATGAGTTTTATATGTTTTGTAACTCCATGTGAGTGTCATCATACAATGTCTTTCATATCTGGCTTCATTTTCCCAGTATTATAAGATTCATTCAGGTTATTGCAGATATTTGTTTTTCTGATGAGGATACTACAGTTTACTGATAACCTGTTGAACAGTTGACTTGTTCTAATGTGAGACTATTACAAACAAAGTTTCCATGAGTTTTTGATAAAATGTTTTTTCAATGTTTCTCTTGGATAAATACTTAGGAGTAGATTGGTTGGGCCCTATAGAAGATCTTGGTTTTCTATTCATTCCCATCTCAATATCTTTATTTTTCTTTTATTCTTTTTGGCTTTTTGGGTCACACCTGGAAATGCCCAAGGGATACTCCTGGCTCTGCATTCAGGAATCATTCCTGGCAGTGCTCGGGGGACCATATGGAATGCTGGGAATCGAACCCAGGTTGGCTGCTTACAGAGCAAATGCCCAATCCTCTTTTCTATCACTCTGGCCCCTAGTTTTATTTTTCCTAGGTTGTCAAGTCAAGGAAAATTACTCACAGTGGCTATGTTGACTACTTGCGTAGTATTTGACAAATACAGATGAACAGCTGCAGCAGGCTTTGGGCAGTGCGTCAGGGAAAAAGCCAAATTAGAGCTCCAGCAGCTGGTACTGGAGTTTAATTAATGATAGTTTCAGTGTTTCCAGAAAACCACCTGCTGTTGCTCTTCTAAATTTAACAACCAAGAACATAAGCAGTTATTTTATTCAGTACTCCCCTAGTCTCCATGGGTGTGACAGCTACATTCCAAATGCTCTTTTCACTCTTAATACTTCTGTATGTATTAGAGAGGCCCAAGTGCCATACAAATATATGATAATATTTGGAACCTTTGGAACACTGTACTTTCTTGATGCATGGCAAGCAAAGATCTTTTTAAGACCTGATGCTGGCATGCAAACAAATTTCTGCCATGTTATGGACTTTCTTAACAAGACTAATAGAGGGACGAGAATAAGCTATAAGTGTTATCTGAAAATTCAGGTACCTGAACTCATCTAATCTATTGGGGAGGGGTCTTTTAGGTTTTGGGCAATTCTCAGAGGCTACTGTTGGCTCAAGTATATGTTCCAACCCTCTGAATTACTTCCCCAGTCCCTAATTGGCCTTATCTATAAATCAAAATAAGTGAAGGCAGACATAGAGATAGTTGAGTCTGTAGCATATCCCCCACAGGATAACTAATCTCCCAGTGTTAGAGGTAGAAGGAAACTTGATAGTAAAATCATTCATCTTCATTTTTAATGATTTTGTTAGCCTATTTTTTCCATTTTAGGTACGTGATTTATAATGATAGGGTTTCATGTAGGCAGTGATCTAACACCACACCCTCCCCCTCCTCCAGAGTGTCCGCTTCCTTGCACTGTTGTCTAAGGGTTCTCTCCTCACTCCCACACAATTTCATTTTTACACTCTTATTTCTTAGTTAGGAAATATATCTGGCCTTTTGTGGTTTGGGGACATATAAAAAATGCTCTTTGAGGGTTGGAGAGATAATTCAGCCAATAGGGTGTTTGCCTTGCACGCAGCCAACCCTAGTTCAACCCCCAGCATCCCATATGGCCCCCAAGCACTGCCAGAGTGATTTCTTAGTGCAGAAGCTTACCCCTGAGCACCTCTATGTATGACTCCAAAACAAAAAATTAAAAATCTTGAAATTTAAAAAATATGCTACAGGAGAATATTAATCTGGTCATTCAGACATTCAGACATAAACAGAAATATTTACCATGGGGCTGAAGCAATAGTACAGCAGGTAAGGCATTTGCCTTGCACGTGGCCAACCGGGTTTGATTCCCAGCATCCCATATGGTCCCCCAAGCACTGCCAGGAGTAATTCCTGAGTGCAAAGCCAGGAGTAAACGCTGTGCCTCCCTGTGTGTGACCAAAAAAAGCCAACATAAGGGAGAAATATTTAGTTACAGAGATGATTAAAGCATTTTTTTGTTTTTTGGGGGGTTCACACCAGGCAGTGCTAGAGCTTACTCCTGGCTTCGCACTTATGGCTTAATCCTGGTGGTCTCAGAAGACCATATGTGGTGCCAGGGATTGAAAACCAAATCACTGTATGCAAGGCAAGTGTCCTACTTGCTGTACTATCACTCCAGCCCAAGCATTTTTTTTTATTGTGGTAGGGCAAAATAACCTCTCTTTATTTATTTTCTTATGAAAACAAATAGCCTTTATATAAATAAACTTCATGTTCTTGAGAAACTTATAGTCTCTCAAGAAACCCTCTCAGCTCTGTGCTTGAGGGGTTTCTTGGGAGACAATGAGGGCCAAAGATCAAATTCAGGCTCCCCACATGCAAAGCAAGTGCTCAGCCCACAAGCTCTATTTCTTTGATGACCATATTTATGTTTTTTTCCCTGCATATTTACTTTTTAAAATAAAATGGTTTGGGAGGCTAGAATAATAGTATAGGAGGTAGGATGTTTGTTTTGCACGTGGCTGACCGGGGTTTAATCCCTGGCATTTCATATGGTTCCCTGAACACCACCAGGAGTGATTCCTGCATAAAGAATCAAGAGTAACACCTGAGCAAAACTGGGTGTGGTCACCCCCACAAAAAAATGGTTTTATCAGCTACCAGAGTCCTTCCCCTTGATTTTTGCAACAACAGTTGAGGTCAAAGTTTTCTTTTAAAAAAAAAACATGTTTTTCCTGAGTGCCTGAGAACAGATGACTGGTTAAAGAAACTTTGGTATATCTACACAATGGAGTACTATGCAACTGTTAGAAAAGATGAAGTCATGAAATTCATATACAAGTGGTACTACATGGAAAGTATCATGCTAAGCGAAATGAGTCAGAAAGAAAGGGACAGACATAGAAAGATTGCATTCACCTGGGGAACTGGTTAGTACTTGGATGGGGAACATAAAGTAACAAAATAGGAGACCAACACCCAAGAATAGCCGAGATAAGTAACAGGAAGATTACTCCATGGCTTTGAGGACAGCCGCACATGCTAGGGAAAAAGGCAGCTCAGATAGAGAAGGAGTACCAAATAAAGGGTGTTGGGAGCTTCCTCTCAGGATGGGAAATGCATGATGAGAGTAGACTATAGACCGAACAGAATTGCCACTCAATGTCTCTTTTGCAAACCACTGCACTCAAAAGGAGAGAGATAACAAAAGGGAATGCCCTGCCACAGAGGTAGGGTGGGATGGGGGGTTGGGGGGTGAGAGGGATACAGGGACTGGTGGTGGTGGAGAATGGGCACTGGTGGAGGAATGGGTACTCGATCATTGTATAACTGAAACCCAAGCACAAAAATTTGTAAGTCTACAACTGTACCTCATGGTGTTTCACTAATAAAAATTTAAGAAAAAAAAACGTTTTTAATTTAAGGAACTGTGAGGGGTCAAGTTTTCATTAAGGGACTAGAGAGATTTACAGCGTTTCATCTTGCCTTGCATGTGGCTGACCTGGGTTGGATCTCAGGTACCTCAGGTATCACATACTATCCCCTGAGCACCACCAGGAATTGACCCCTAAACACAGCTAGGTGTGACCCAAACCGCCCACAGTTTTTTTATTAAATATGAAACATTTAATTTTCTTGGGAGTCTTTGGTGGTGGGTGTGACCCGTGTAATCCCATCAGCGGCCAAGACTCAGAGACTATAAAATCCAGATCCCGGAACCGCATTCCATTCGCAGCCGCGCGACATCTTATTATCTCATTCCTACTTTGGACAAACTTGCAGGCTATCGAATGTAGCCTGCCCACAGGGCAGAGTCTGGCAAACTCCCCGTGGCCTACCAAATATGCCAAATACCAGTAACAATGATGGGTCTCATTCTCCTAAAGAGCCGTGAATATAATCTCAGGGCTAGGATGAAAGAGACGTTACTGGGGCCTGCTCGAGGCAATCGACGATTAACAGGGAGTCTTTGGTAAATTTGATTAGAATGATAAATTATATCTTCAACGTAAACCATGAAATATTGCATCTCATCCTTTGCTTTAGTGCTATTTCTTCAATATAGAGAATAACAAGAGGAAATAGGAATGCGTGGTCTCAAAGGGGAGATGCCCAGACTGTCCTTGACCCTTGAACATAGAAATGAGAAGAACAGGGAAGGAAAGAAACCAAGGTGGGTAAGAAGGAGAGAGGGATGGAGGCATCAGGGGTAAGGTCCAGGGGCATTGAGTGCAGTGGGGAGAAGAGTTATATGCATTTATAAAGAGCCAAAAATGCTGTATGTCCGAACTGTAAGTCAAAATTCAAATTACAACAACCAAATTTTAAAATGTGCCTGTCAAAGACTGGGGAGTGGTGTGGGAGGGAACCTGGGGAAGTTGATGGTGAGATTGGAACTGGAACATTGTATTCCTGAAACAAAGCTAAGAATAACATATCAATCATGGTGCCTTAATGCTTAATTTTTTTAATAGCTCTTCTTAAATTGTCTGATGAAGACAAGGCACCTTTGTCTTTTTTTTCTTTAAATATTTTAGATGGGGGGTTTGGGGCCACGTGACAATCTGTTGTGGACTAAGACATTTGGAAAACATAACAAATTTCTGGAAAATGAGACCTACCCGGGGGACAGAGAGATAACAGAGAGGGTAAGGCACTTGCCTTGCACTGAGCCAAACCAGTTTTAATCCCTGGCACCCCATATGGTCCCCGAAGCCCATCAGAAGTGATCCCTAAGCACAACTGGGTGTGGCCCTCAAAAAAAGTCTAAAAAATTGATAGTTCAAAAGAAGTAAAAGAAAGGAAACGGGGGAAAAAGAAGACCTACAAAACACGGCCCGAATTTTAACTTATTTTCATGGGGGAAGAGAATGGATTTGTCCACACCCAGAAGTACTGTGTACTTCCTTCTGGATCTGCAATCAGGGATCACCCTGGCAGGGCTTGGGAGGGTCCAATTTTAAATCTTAGCCTCAAGACATAAAATTAATCAAATGCAGAATATAAGACGTTCTGCAGAATAATGTAATTTTTAAATTAAGGAATTTTTAAATTATCGTTTCAGTAACATAAATTTTTGTCTGTTTTGGGGCCATACCTGGCAGTGCTCAGGGATTACTCCTGACACTGCACTCAGGAATTACTCCTGGTGATACCTGATGAACCACATGGAATGTTTAGGTTCAAACCTAGGTCAGCACCGTGCAAGGTAAGTGTCCTACATGCTGTACTATCTCTCCAGACCCTAACAGATCTATTCAAGTTTCCAGGAACCAAAGAGATATTACAACAGTTAAGTTGCTGGCCTTGTAGGCAACTGACCAGAGTTCAATCCCCCCGGACTCCATATTGTCCTCTGAGCTCCAACAGGAGTGACTCTTGAGAGCAGAGCCAGGGGTCACTGCTGATTTGTGTGTTCCCAAAAAACACAAACAGCCAATTTCCACATTCAATCCATAATCATTTGATGCTATATGTACTACACATGAAAAATATTTTTGCCCCAAATTTCATAAACTAGACTTTTATTCTAGCACTTAGGATGCAGCATGAGGCAAGTTGCACAGTACAATTTTTGGGAAATATCCCAAGGTACAGGAACCTGTGTGTCAGCCCAGCAGTGTTCTGGGGACACCAGAGCCACAACTGACAGTGTTCTGGAAAAGACAGGGAACTTGGGTTCGATCTCTGACCCCAGAACTACCTCCTTGGACTCCACAATATTATCTTTAGCACTTCTCAGTGTAGTCCAAAATAAAAACAAAATAAGTCCCTTTATGAATATGGAGCTAAGAGATTGCACAGCACTTTCCTTGAACACAGCTGACCTGTGTTCTATCCCTGGAATCCCAGGTGGTCCCCCAAGGAATGATTCATGAGCAGAGCCAGGAGTAGCCTCTTAGCAACCAAAGGACAACAAATTTGATTCAATTTGTAATTTTCTAATTCATCAGTCTTAAGGGTTAAACTCATTCATTTTAAATTTAACAAGTGTGTTAAATAATGCATCATTTAAGAAAACATGATAAGGGGATGAACTGATAGTACAAGTAGGGCATTTGCCTTCCACACAGCTGACCAGGGTTCAATCTCCAGCACCCCATTGAGTCCCCTAAGCCCGTCAAGAGTGATCCCTAAGCTCAGAGCCAGAAGTAAGTACTGAGCACTGCCGGGTGTAGTCCCAAAACTAAATAAAACCAAAAAAAAAGGACACGATGAGTCTAAGGAGGAAGTACAAAGGGTAGAATGGCTTGCCTTCCATGCACTAACATATTTTAGATCCCAGGCACCTCTATGGTAAACAGAACACAATAGTGTGTAAGCCCCTGCCTCCATCCCCACAAGAAAGATCTGTTAGCAAAAGACAAGGGAATACTGATAAACTAATCATTAAAAAAAAGGGAGGAAGGACGAGAAGAGATAGTACAGTGGATAGGGCACTTGCCTTGTGCGTGGCTAACTCAGGTTTGCTGCCTGGCATCCTATATGGTCCTCCAAGCACCAGGAATAAACCCTGAGCATCGACAGATGTGGTGCAAAAACCAAAAACAAAATAAAATAGAAAAAATTCTAAACTACACATCTTAAAAAATTAAACAATTGTAAACAAGTTACTGTAACTTTCCAGAAATCTTCTTAGTCAAGTGTCTATTATACATGTATAAACACTAGTTTTTGCATTACAATACATGTAAACATAAATATTTCCAAGAATTTTGAAGTTTAGTAATACCTTTACCCATCAATATTATTTCTTAAACATATTTTGTATTTAAATCTTTTTGTAACTTAACTTTTTTTTTTTTCAATTTTTTGGTTTGGTCTTTGAGTCACACCTGCCAATGCTCAGGGCTTACTCCTGGCTCTGCAATCAGTAATTGATCACTCAGGGTGATCACACAGGGCGATCGAACCCGTGCCGGTGGTGTGCAAACTTTCTATTCGCAGTATTATCGCTCCGACCCCATGTAACTTAATTTTTTAATGATTGCAAGGGACCAGAGAGATAGTACAGCGGTAAGACATTTTGCCTTGCAAACAGCTCACCCAGTGCGATCCAGCCACTGCATCTAATCTCCGAACCCTGCCAGGAGAGATCCATGGGCACAGTGCCAGGAGTAATACTGAGCACCGCTAGGTATGGCCCAAACCATGGCAACCCTCTACACCCTGGGGGCTCACAACCTTGGGACTCTTGACTCCACCTCCCTCAGATTCTTCTCCAACTCCCCCAATCCTGCGTACGTCCAGTCTGTCACGTCCCATTCTGAGGCGAACGACTACGTTTCCCAGGTGTCTCCAGGGCGGGTCCAGCCCTCAGAAGGCGTCCCCGTGGCCCCGAGAGGTTTGTTCCGAGAGGCCAGATCGAGCTCCCGAGCGTTACTAGGTTTCTGAGTGCGGATGGCGCCTGTCGGCGGCACCTGAGACAAGCATGTGAATTCTGAGTGGGAATCTGGGATTAATACAGCTCAACCGGGAATGTGAGGCGCCAGGAGCTGAGTCGCCCCGGAGTCTGGGAGGAGGCGTCTCCGTTGGTGGCGCGGCGGGGGCTCGTCATCTCCTGAGCCCGCGCTGCGCCCAGGAGAACTGCGGGCTGACTGGCTTCCCGACTTTTCATGACTTCTCACTGGCTCTGGGCTTGGGGCGAAGACCGTCGCCGCGGGATAAACTTTGGTCTCTTCGGGGTTTCCTTGACCCACCCTGGGACTACGTTTCCCAGAAGCCCCCGCGGCTGCCGAATCGCCCCCCCCCCCGCCCCCTCCGCGACCACCTGTTGCTGTCACTCCCGGCCGATCCTCTCGGTCCTCGGAGGACTCTCGCGGCTGGGCGTTCTGGACCGAACTTGACTGAAGGCGAGAAACTCCACGCGTTTCCGGGAGGGAAAGACGGTCGCGGACCCGGGGGGGAAGGGGTTTAGCAGCGTTTCCCGCCTCTCCCGGACTCCAAGCCCCCTCACCCCCGCCCCCAGGACTCTGCCACTTCCGGCCGAAGTTGACCGCCCTGTGGTGAGTTGGCGGGAGTTGCTGGACTTTGAGGGACGGGATGTGCCGGGTGGGCTGACTCCCTGCCGGGAGCGGAATCGATCCGGCTCGAGAGCCCCCGGGCAGTGCGGGGGGTGGGGGCTCTGTCCCGCGCGCCCCGGGCTGCGTGCCGGCGCCTGGCCGGGTGAGGATGTTATGGGGGCTGGGGCGGATCGCTCAGTCCTCCCTGGGTTTCGGAGGTCGTGGCCGCGGGGGGTGTGGCTTCAGCGTGGGGGGCCTGGCGGGAAGCTTGGGGTCCGGTCTCTGGGGTCCGGAAGAGAGGTGGGCGCGCGCGGGCTATATCGGCCGGCGGTGCGGGCTGCGCTGAGGATCGCGGGGGTGCCCTGTCCACCGTTGGACTCCGCGCTCCCCTGGTCTGGCCGCCGACTACCTTTTCCGGGCTGGAGTTCTGAAGGACGCGCTCTTTGTTCTTTCTTAGTGGCCGCTGGCCAGGGTCTGCCTGTGCCTGGTGCGTTTTCCTCAGACCCCCAATTGCTGTGAGCGCTTGCAGCTCGCTCTGCGCTCGGAGTTCAGCCCCGTTAGATCTATCTCCAGCAATGAAAATCCGTTTCCGAGTTTCTGGTGGGAATCCAGGGTGGGACTGGCGGGGGGAGGGGAGGGGAGGGCTCCTCTTCCTTCCACAGGTCTGTGCCCTCATCCGTTGCCGCCTGGGGTCCCGGCGCAACGGAGGTGGCCCGGATTGGAGGATGAGTGTGGGACTTTGGGTGCATCCACTTGGGTTTTGGCTTGGAGCCACAGAGCTCCGCTTGGGCTCACTTAAAGACACTCGGCCATGAAGAACCCCAAGAATTTTTCTCTTAGAATAAGTCGCAGTCTGGGGGTATCTCTCAGTACTGCCGTCCTGAGCGGCCCCTGTTTCTGATGAGCAGAGGGTGGCCGTGTTGCAGGCTGCTCGAGCTTTAGTTTCTCCCTCCCGGTTTGGGGATTGTGGTGGCAGAGATTTGTTCTGAGTCTGTCTTGTCTCAGTCCCCGAGGCGCTCCAGTTCTTAACTCAGCACCTTTTTTCCTTAAGAGAATCCAGAAGAGGAAGAGGGAACCATCCCTGTGCAAACAGAAGTCATGGCAGAGGTAAGTTGCTATGGATTTGGGGCAAAAAAAAAAAAGAAAGAAAGAAAAAAGAAACCTTTCTTTTACCGTTTAACTTTTCTTATGGTCTTTTTGGGGGGGTGGGGTCCACACCCAGCAGTGCTCAGGGGTTACTCCTGGATCTGCACTAGGGATTACTCCTGGCAGTGCTGGGGGACCATATGTGATGCCAGGATGGAACCCGGCTAGGCCACCTGCAAGGCAAACGCCCTCCCCACCACTGCACTATCGCTCAGGACCCTTCTTATGGTCTTTTTCTTCTTATTTTCTCTCTCTCTCTCTCTCTCTCTCTATATATATATATATATATATATATTTTAGAAAATAGAAAACTTTATTGGAAAAGAAAGGAATCTCCCTGTCCAAGGAGGAATCTAGTATAGGACTAAGTTCTTTTGTTTTCCTTTGGGTTAGGTTTTTGTTTGGTTTGGTAGGTATCCATTATCAGATTACAAACATTGCTCTTTGTTTCTAGTTTATTCTGACTTGTTTCTTTTGGTTTGGTTTTGGGGCACCATCCCGTGGTGCTGAGGGCCACTCCATCTTGGGGATCAGAGATTGTTCCTGGAAATGGTTGGGGGGACACACTTGTGAAAGAGGTGGAACTCTGGACTTCCACAGGGCAAAGGATGTGCTTTGCAGTTAAGCTCTTTGGGCTCTCTTTCTGGCCCTGCTCTGATTTTTTTGGGGGGTTACTCCTGGCTCTACACTTAGGAATTACTCTTGAGGGTGCTCAGAGGATCATATGGGGTGCCTGGGATCAGAAACAGAACTCTCGAGTCTATCCCCTGCTGCCTGTAAAGTAAATGCCCTACTTGCTCTACTATTGCTCCTGCCTCTGCTCTGATCTTTTAATCATGAATAAGTATTGCAATTTTTTTTTCTTTTTGGGTCACACTCAGTGATGCTCAGGACTTGCTCCTGGCTCTGTACTCAGGAATTACTCCTGGCGGTACTTGGGGGACCATATGGGATGCTGGGAATTGAACACAGCCAGCCGCATGCAAGGCAAATGCCATTCCCACTGTACTATTGCTCTGTCCCCCAGTATTGCAATTTTCAAATGACTTTCCCCCGCCCCTTCTTTTCTTGTCATGCTGAATGGAGACTGCGCTTTATCCCTGACCCTGAAATACCTTTCCTACATCTCTTGATATGATCACAGTTTATTGGTCAGAGTTTGTTAATGCAGAATTTTTACATCTGTTTACATTTGTGGCAACAGATTATATGTATATGTAAAATTATATACATATACATTATAATACATATATACACATATACATGTACATTATATATGTATATTATAAAATTATATGTAAAATTGGTATATAATTTCTACATTTTAGGCAAGTTCTAGAATCAGTGTTATTTAATCCACAGGACACCACGCTGTGGCCCAAGTCAGTGAGCCAAGAATATTCTCTACGTTTTTATTTTATTTTATTTTGTCTTTTTTTCTTTTTGGGTCACACCCGGCGATGCTCGGGTTACTCCTGGCTTTGCACTCAGTAATTACTCCTGGCAGTGCTCAGGGGACCATATGGGATGCTGGGAATCAAACCCAGGTTGGCCGCGTGCAAGGCAGACACCCTACCCACTGTACTATTGCTCCAGCCCCTGTCTTTCTTTTTAGAGGGAGTGCCCAAACCCAGCAGCACTCAGTGCTTACTCCTGGTTCTGTGCTCAGGATTCTCTTTTGGCGGTACCCCAGGGTACCCTATATAGTGCTGGCGTTGAACCAGGGTCAGCATGCAAGTTAAGCCTCTACCCCTGTACTATCTCTCCACTCTTTAGTTTTGTTACTTAAATAATTCTCTGTTTAGGGGCCAGAGCAGTAGTATAGTAGGTGAGGAACTTGCCTTTCATGTAGCCGATAGGGGTTTTATCATTCCCGGCACCACATATGGTATCTCAAGCCTCACCAGGAGTGATCCCTGAGTGCAGAGCCAGGACTGAGCCCTGAGCATAGCTGGGTGTGGCCCCCAAACCAAGGGGGGGTTGGGGATGTATTTTTACTGATTTTGCCTGTTGAATCTATTATTTTAGGAGATGTTCAGGCAGTGAGGGTTTTCTTTTCTACTTCATGTGTATATGTGTACACAAGTTCTAACCGTTTACTTCGAGTTTTTCTGAGTATTTATGTTTTGGATATTTCTTATAAAAATTACATAGATAGTATCCTGTTTAAAAAAATGCCACGTTCATTAGTGTTTGGGGGAGAGGGATGCAGGGCTACTCCAGGCACTGCTAAAGGTTTAGACAGACAGTGCTTGAATTTAAATTTCACGGGCTTCACAACATGCTAGGAATGTACTCCACCTCTTGAATTACCTCCTTTGCCCTGGAATATTAAAAATTATTATATATTCCCACTCCCTTCCCTTCCTTCTGTTGATATTGTTGGTGTTACTGGAAGTTACACATACACACATATGCACACACACACACACACACACACACAGAGTGTGGTCCTTATACATTTGGTTCCAGTGCTCACCATGGGTCATACTGCCCAGTTCCAGGGGTTGCACATATACTTGGCAGGGGGTGCACATTTTAGTTGCTCTCACAGATGCTTACTGAGGATACCAAATCTGACAGGCCTGCATAATCTTTTTGCGGGGGGCACACCCAGCTGCAAGCCAGGATTACTCATGGCTCTGTGCTCAGGAATCACTCCTGGCAGGGCTTAGAGGACCATATGGGGTGCCAAGGATCATACCTTGGTCAGATGCATGCAAGGCAAGTGCCCTACCCACTGTACTATACCTTCAGATATTTTCATGGTTGTACTTACTGGGAGTTGCACCTTATTTTAGTTGTGGTACTTAAACATGCCTGGCTGTGTTATAACTAGAAATATCTTGCAGTGCCACCGGGATTTAATTCTCAATCTTATGCTGGCCAAAGCCTTTGCCATAGCCATGGGGTCATCTCCTGTCCTCTGGGATTTTTGTTTATGTTCTTGTTTTGATTTTGGCCACACTACTCCCAGCTCTGTGCTCTGGAGTCATTCCCAGCAGTGCTCAAGGGGGACCGTGGCTGGAACCCAAGGTTTTTGTATGCCAGCTTCGGTATCAAGTCCATTTATCTGTACTCATGGTGCTAGAGATCTGAACCAGGGTTGGCAGGATTTGTGAAAGGTAATTTTCTCATCACACTGAGTTATTTTTGCTGTCTTCTGGCTTACATTATTGCCTTTGAATCTTAATCTGTCAAGCCAACTGTGTTTTTGTAGACTATCAGTCTTTGTGTATTTAAGGTTTTGTGTATATGTGGTGTCAGGACTCGAACCCAGGACCACTCAAACTATGCAAGGCAAATGCTATACCACTGAACCATTTCCCTAGCCTGACAGTCTGGCTTTAATCTGAAATTGCTTTTTAATGTATATTTTTTAGCTGTGTGATTTTATGATAATTGTCTTGTTTTCAGTTAATTCGAAAACTCATTGAGTTCTTTAAATTTAATTTTACAGTTCTTAAAATTTCTTAGTTTGTTATTAATTTATCTGTAGCACTGTCCTCCCGTTGTTCATCGATTTGCTCAAGCGGGCACCAGTAACATCTCCACTGTGAGACTTGTTACTGTTTTTGGCTATCGAATACTCCACGGGGAGTTTGCCAGGCTCTGCTGTGCAGGCGGGATACTCTCCATAGCTTGCCGGGCTCTCTGAGAGGGACAGAGGAATTGAACCCAGGTTGGCCACATGCAAGGCAAATGCCCTACCCGCTGTGCTATCACTCCAGCTAGTTCTGTTTTTTTTTTTTTTTCATTTTTTTTCTCACTTTCCTTTCTAGAACTGTATCCATTAAACCATCTCACAAAGTGAGGTTTTTTGTGCTTCATTGACTTTCTTGCCAGCATTTCATGTAGTCTTTTGTTTTGACTCTTTTGATTGTTTGTTTGTTTGTTTGTTTGTGGTGTGAGGGAGACTACATGCAGTGCTGACGATGGAGCCTGGGGCCCTGGGCATGACAAATGTGTGTTCCAGCCCTTTAAGCTATCTCTTCCAGGATATATAGTCTTTGCGGGAGCAAGGGAACCAAACCCAGTGACGCTCAAGGGTACTCTTTGCACTGAGGGATCACTCCTGGCGGGGCCTGGGGTACCTTATGGGGTGCCAGGGATCAAACCCAGCTTGACGACCACGTGCACTACCTTCTGTACTATCACTCCAGCCCCACCTCAGCCATTTTTAAGTGTGTAGTTCAGTGGTACCTAGTGCATTCTCAGTGTTGAGTTGTTAGATTGTTTTTGACTCTGGTCTTTTCCCTTGAAATTTTGCTTCAGATTCTTATCAAGCACAGGCCCCTTTTTGCTTCTGCCAGGAGCATTGCAAAATAAGAGCCACCTTATTGTAGACTCCCACGTGACAGGCTTTTTAATTTTCTGATTCACTTTATCAATATGAGTTGCAGACTTGTATGGAGGTCAATTTGTGGTTATAGTTCTTTGTGTAAAGAACTACATTAAGGAACTGAACCAACTGCAAATCAGGCAGTTTTTTCTTGCAGGCCTGGAGAATGGGGTATTCCTCCTACTTTTTTTGACTCTGAAGTCATGGTCCTAGAGGTCTGCAGTTTCAGAAATAGTTAGACTCCCATCTCAGCCATCTATAAGCATGGTCTCCTTAAAGACCATGAATGTCAAAACATGTTTTCTATATTCAGTACATTGCTCAGTGGTGATTAGGTCATGATAGCCTGTCCCCCACACAATTTCTGTGATAGTCTCTGGGTTTCTGTTTTAATTCTGAGCTTTTTTTTTTCTTTTCTGGGTCACACCCAGCAATGCTCAAGGGTTACTCCTGGCTCTGCACTCAGGAATTTCTGCTGGTGGTGCTTAGGGGACCATATGGGATGCTGGGAATCGAACCCGGGTCTGCTGTGTGCAAGGCAAACTCCCTACCTGCTGTGCTATCGCTCCAGCCCCAATTCTGAGCTTTTTAACAGCAGTTCCCAGTGTTCACATCCGTTGAAGTCACAGCGGATTTAGAAAGCTTTGGAGAAGGGAATTTTGTTTTCAGAGCTATTTCTTGCTTACCTCTCCCTTCCACCTTTGAGTTCCCCTTTGGAGTTTTATGCTGTACAATGACAACACATTGAGCATTTTCTGCTCCCCCAAATGCAGACTACCTAACCAATTTTCTTTCAAAGAATCAGGACACCCCTGACTAGATCTATGCAAGCCCAAAGTGGAAGGCCATCAGCTACAGAGTTACAGAAATCTAGATTCAAATCTCAGCAGTGTCATGCTAATTGGAATAAAGGACTTCACCAAAGTTTCTTTTGAATTGGGATTTTAAAAATACAGACAAGGGCACCAAGAATTTAAAGTATTTAATGCACAATAATTGTATCTGAAATGCTATAAACACTGCCTGTGAGCAGTAAGACTGTGGGACCAGGAAGATGCTCAAAGGACTAGTGTACATATTTTGCATGCAGGAGGCCCAGATTTGATTCCTGGCACCACGTGTCCCTTAGCACCACCAGGAGTGACCCCTGAGTATAGAGCCCCTGAGAACTGCTGGCAGAGGGACACAGCCACGCGGGTTCCGGGGCCGAGACCTCCACGCCTACTCGAATTGGAGTCGAGCATCTTCCACCCAGATCCTCCAAATTCCAGTAGGCGGGGGTCACACCCACCACCTGGCCCCCTGGCGCCGTGTAATCCCATCAGCGGCCAAGACTCAGAGACTATAAAATCCAGATCCCGGACGAGAGCAGTGCAGTCTCTGCCCCCGCGCCTGGGTGTTCCTTCCCGGAGTCCCTTGGAGGGGAGCGGGTTGAGCTTTCCTCCCCGCCCCGACCAGGGCTACGGCAGCCGAAGACCTCCAGGACCAGCCACCACCATGCTGAGACCACTCTCCGCACCCATGAAGGTACTGGCAGAGGGACACAGCCACGCGGGTTCCGGGGCCGAGACCTCCACGCCTACTCGAATTGGAGTCGAGCATCTTCCACCCAGATCCTCCAAATTCCAGTAGGCGGGGGTCACACCCACCACCTGGCCCCCTGGCGCCGTGTAATCCCATCAGCGGCCAAGACTCAGAGACTATAAAATCCAGATCCCGGACGAGAGCAGTGCAGTCTCTGCCCCCGCGCCTGGGTGTTCCTTCCCGGAGTCCCTTGGAGGGGAGCGGGTTGAGCTTTCCTCCCCGCCCCGACCAGGGCTACGGCAGCCGAAGACCTCCAGGACCAGCCACCACCATGCTGAGACCACTCTCCGCACCCATGAAGGTACTGGCAGAGGGACACAGCCACGCGGGTTCCGGGGCCGAGACCTCCACGCCTACTCGAATTGGAGTCGAGCATCTTCCACCCAGATCCTCCAAATTCCAGTAGGCGGGGGTCACACCCACCACCTGGCCCCCTGGCGCCGTGTAATCCCATCAGCGGCCAAGACTCAGAGACTATAAAATCCAGATCCCGGACGAGAGCAGTGCAGTCTCTGCCCCCGCGCCTGGGTGTTCCTTCCCGGAGTCCCTTGGAGGGGAGCGGGTTGAGCTTTCCTCCCCGCCCCGACCAGGGCTACGGCAGCCGAAGACCTCCAGGACCAGCCACCACCATGCTGAGACCACTCTCCGCACCCATGAAGGTACTGGCAGAGGGACACAGCCACGCGGGTTCCGGGGCCGAGACCTCCACGCCTACTCGAATTGGAGTCGAGCATCTTCCACCCAGATCCTCCAAATTCCAGTAGGCGGGGGTCACACCCACCACCTGGCCCCCTGGCACCGTGTAATCCCATCAGCGGCCAAGACTCAGAGACTATAAAATCCAGATCCCGGACGAGAGCAGTGCAGTCTCTGCCCCCGCGCCTGGGTGTTCCTTCCCGGAGTCCCTTGGAGGGGAGCGGGTTGAGCTTTCCTCCCCGCCCCGACCAGGGCTACGGCAGCCGAAGACCTCCAGGACCAGCCACCACCATGCTGAGACCACTCTCCGCACCCATGAAGGTACTGGCAGAGGGACACAGCCACGCGGGTTCCGGGGCCGAGACCTCCACGCCTACTCGAATTGGAGTCGAGCATCTTCCACCCAGATCCTCCAAATTCCAGTAGGCGGGGGTCACACCCACCACCTGGCCCCCTGGCGCCGTGTAATCCCATCAGCGGCCAAGACTCAGAGACTATAAAATCCAGATCCTGGAACCGCGCGGCCGCATTTGCGGCCGCGCGACATCTTATTATCTCATTCCTACTTTGGACAAACTTGCAGGCTATCGAATGTAGCCTGCCCACAGGGCAGAGTCTGGCAAACTCCCCGTGGCCTACCAAATATGCCAAATACCAGTAACAATGATGGGTCTCATTCTCCTAAAGAGCCGTGAATATAATCTCAGGGCTAGGATGAAAGAGACGTTACTGGGGCCTGCTCGAGGCAATCGACGATTAACAGGATGATGAAATGAAATGAAATGAAAAATGAGAACTGCTGGGGTAGGGTCAGAGGTATATTGTGAGACAGAATATCTTGTCACAGGATTTGTATTTGTCACAAGGATTCTGAGAAATAAGCTTTCAAGTAAATCCATTGCAGCCCACATCTAAAGTATTGAGTTCTACTGAGGCTGCTCAAGATCTACCAGTTCTAGTGAATTGTCGGGCTCATTATTGATAATTCTGGGCAGAATGTTTATTTCAGTTTATATTCTTGGGGTAACAGTTCTGGGATATAGGAACAAAGCCAATAAGGAACTTGAAGCACCATGTCTGTTAGCCCTGGGAGGTACTGGAGGCCTCTGCTGCAGAAACAGTTGTAAAGAACTGGGCCTGACCAAATACCCTGTGCTCATGTACCCAACTAATCATGCTTTGGATGCTGGACTGGAGATAACAGCTAGTACATGCTCTGCATACAGGATACCTGCGTTTGCTCACTGACACTGCATAGTCCTGTGAACAACCATCCATCCCAGAGTCAGGGATTACCCCTGAGCACTACTGAGTATGGACCCCAAAAAAACCAAAACAGACATTCATTCACAAAGCCTTTATGGCTGAGTGGCTTCCAGGATGTAGAATAAAGGTTTACCTAGCACAGGTTAGAGCAGGTCCCTTCTGAGTTGGGCTCAGATCTGCTAATTATGGTGGGAAAGTTGTGTTTTCTGTTTTCTGTGGGATTCCCAGGGATTCAGACAAGGCAAAATTTTGTTATTCTCAAATTGAGAGGGGCTGGAGCCTTACAGCCCTACAGCTGGTAGGGTGTTTTCTTTGCACATGGCTGACCGAGATTCCATACCTATCATCCAATATGGTCCCCAAGCACTACCAGAATTCCTAATAACCCCTGAGCTCTGCCAGTTGCAACCTCCAAAAAAACAACAACAAAAAAAAACCAGGAAAAATAATAAAACTGAGTAAGAAGTAAAAAAGTGACTTCTTTTTCTTCCCTTCTTTACCTTCTCAGCATTTCTCTAGGTTAAACCTGGAATAAAACTGGGGAAAAAATCTTCTTAAAGCCATTATTTATGTGAATTTGTATTCGTCACTCCTTTATTTGCATGTTTTATTTCAGACAATTTAAAGAGCAGATTTCTTTTTCCCAAGGCTTCTTGCTACTGAACTCCTCTCCAGTTCTTCCTATTCTAGTGAGTGATATTACTTATAGCTGAAGTCCATTGTTTTCCAAAATGTATTTAGGTGTTATTCAACACAGCTCTTTAGCATTTCTTTTTTCTTTTGTGTTTTGTTTTTGTTTTGGGGGCACCCACTCTTGACTCTGAGCTCAGGGATCACTTCTGGTGGTTAACAGAGGACCATATGGGATGCTGGGGATCGAACATGGGTCAGTCACATGCAAAGCAAGTGCCCTGTTCTCTGTACTATCACTTCTGCCTCACTACTAAGCATTTCTTTTTTTTTCTTTTTTTATTAGTGAAACACCATGAGGTACAGTTATAGGCTTACAAATTTTGTGCTTGGGTTTCAGTTATACAGTGATCAAGTGCCCATACCTCCACCAGTGCCCGTCATCCATCACCACGGGTCCCAGCATCCCCCCCCACCCCCCATCCCCCCCGTCCCATCCTGCCTCTGTGGCAGGGTATTCCCCCTTGTTCTCTCTCTCTTCTTTTGGGTACTGTGTTTTGCAAGAAAGGCATTGAGTGGCAATCATGTTTGGTCTATAGACTACTTTTAGCATGCTTCTCCCACCCTGGGAGGGTCCTCACAACAGCCTTCATTTGGTGCTCTCTTCTCTATCTGAGCTTCCTTTTCACCTAGAACATGTGGCTGGCCTTCCATTCATGGAGCAAAATTCCTGGTACTAATCTCAGCCATTCCTGGGTGTTAGTCTCCCTTTTTGTTGCTTTATGTTCCCCAGATGAATGCAATCTTTCTGTGTCTATCCTGCTCTTTCTGACTCATTTTGCTTAACATGATACTTTCCATGTAGTAGCACTTGTATGTAAATTTCATAACTTCATCTTTTCTAACAGCTACATAGTACTCCATTGTGTAAATGTACCAAAGTTTCTTTAACCAGTCATCTGCTCTTGGGCACTCAGGTTTTTTCCAGATTCTGGCTATTGTAAAGAGTGCTGCAATGAACAAACAATTGCAGATGTCACTTCGACTATACCTTTTTGCCTCTCTGGGATATATTCCCAGGAGTGCTATAGCTGGGTCAAATGGCAGATCAAATTCTAATTTTTTGAGAGTCGTCCATACTGTTTTCCAAAAGGGTTGGACCAGCTGGCATTCCCACCAGCAGTGAAGGAGGGTCCCTTTCTCGCCACATCCGCGCCAGCATTGGTTGCTTTTGTTCTTGTGGATGTGGGCCAGTCTCTGTGGTGTGAAATGATATCTCATTGTGGTTTTGATCTGCATCTCTCTGATGATTAGTGATGTAGAGCATTTTCTCATGTGCCTTTTTGCCATTCGAATTTCTTCTTTGCGAAAGTTTCTGTTCATTTCCTCACCCCATTTTTTGATGGGGTTGGGTGATTTCTTCTTGTGGAGTTTAACAGTACCTTGTATATATATCCTTGATATCAACCCCTTGTCGGATGTGTACTTGGTGAATATCCTTTCCCATTCTGTAGGCTGTCTTTGTATTTTGGTTACTGTTTCTTTTGAACTACTAAGCATTTCTTAAGTGCATTAGGAGTGGGGAAACCAGCCCTCAATGAATACCTTTCTTAATAGAGCTGTTATATGAGGAAATTGAAGTGAATGGTTGAATGGGATCCCATGTTGCAATGGGTTTTCCTACTAGGCAAGAAAGTAACTGATGGGGCTGTATTGATAGCACAGCAGTAGGGCGTTAGCCTTGCATGCAGCTGACCGAGGTTCGATTCCCAGCATCTCATATGGTCCCCTGAGCACTGCCAGGAGTAATTCCTAAGTGCATGAGCCAGGACTAATCCCTGCGCATCACCATGTGTGACCCAAAAAGCAAAAATGAAAGAAGGTAACTGATACTGATTTGATGCATTTTTGTATGTCTCCATTTTCTTACATTGTGAAAATTGTGTTTATTAATTTCATGAGTTGTTTATTTATCTGTGGTTTCAGGGCGTGAAGTTCAAAGATGTTGCCATTTACTTTTCTCAAAACGAGTGGGAATGTTTGCACTCTGCTCAGAAGGATTTGTATCGAGATATAATGTTGGAGGCGTACAATAACCTGATCTCGCTGGGTAAGCTTTTCTGTCCCTCATAATTCAAAATTGATCTTCTGGAATTTTTATGTTCTTTGCAATGAATTTCTGTGCATTTCAAGTGCCAACTGGATTAATGATTCTTGCTTACCGAATAATTATTTGTCTCTTGTGAAGTTGGAGATAGACCATTCCATTAACAACTTTTATTCTTCCAGCCTTCACTGACTTTATTTGGCTTCTCTTTATTTGTCTGCAATTGATTTTTATTCTGGGGCATCTGTAACATAATGATGCCACCATCCTATTTTTCCTTGGACAGGACTTTGTGGTGCTAAGCCAGATGTGATCTCCTTATTGGAGCAGGGGAAGGAGCCCTGGATGGTTAATAGGAACGAGACAAAAGTATGGTGCCCAGGTGAGTGAAGATGATGTGGGGAAGGCTATGGCAGGTGGCAAAACATTTGTGACATGAGATCTTGACATATCTGAAAATTCTGAGAAACAGCTTAAGAACTAGGAGAAAAAGTAAGGATGCTTTGGCATGAGGATCTTTCACAAGTTTTTACTCACTTATCACTCTGCAACCCCAACTCATATTTCCCTCTGATATCAGGATGAAAGTACCTTCCTCCTCCTCATGATATTACTATATTTTTTCTGAGTCTGGGTCTACTTTTGTTCTGACTTTTCAGACAGTTCTGTTGAGGTAAAATTCACATGTCATAAAATTCACTCATTTACAGTTTTTTTAAACATGTTTAAGGAATTTTGCATCTGTCACAAACTAATTTTATCACTGCAAAGTGAATCCTATACTTACTAACAGTCATTTACCATACTCACACTTAAGCAACCACTGAGACTTTCTATACTTATAGATTTAAGTACTCTGAACATTTTCTATTAATGAAATCACATATAAAAAGGGTTGGAGCCCATGCCTTGCAAGTACGAGGCCCTGTGTCCAACCCTTGTCTCTGCATTACTTCCCCAAATACCAGGTTACTAGAGATATTCCCTCTTCCACCAAAAAAGTCTTGTAATTTTTTTTCAATCATAGGAACATTTCCCGAGTTTATGAATGTTGTAACATATACTTGTTCTGCAATTTGTATTGCCAAATAAAATCCTATATTACAAGCACATTTTATTTATCCATTGATTAGTAGATGATTTTTTCTATAGTTTCCACTTAAGATGATATATAATGCTGTTAGATAATGCTGCTAGGGCCAGAAAGGTAACTTAGTGGACTCATAAGGTAGTCTGGGTGTGATACCTGGTACCTCATGATCACAACCCACCTTCAGGAGCAACCCCCAAGCACAGAACTGGAAGTAGTCCTAAGCATTGCTGGGTATGGACCAAAAAGCAAATGAAATAATGCTGCTACTCTGAACATTCACATCCAGGTTCTATTCCCTAGTTTGTTATGGCTTTGTTAAGGGTTTTTTTGACACTCAGCAGTGCTGGAGGATTGCTTTTGGGGATGTCAGTACCAGGATTGAAGCTGGGCCTATCACATGCAAATCATGCTGTCAGCCCTTTAAGATACCTATGTGGTCCAAGTTGTTGTTTTTTAAAACCTTGAAAGGGATTTGGAATGTTTTTGTTAATTGCTTTATGTACATATATTGAGATATCACGTGGGTTTTTTGTTGTTATTCTATTTATATAATACATGAAATTGATGTATTTTAGAATGATAGATCAACTTTATATTCCCTGGATAAATCCCACTGATTCAAGATATACAAACATTTTCATATACTGATAGGTTTGGTTTGGTTTTACTTGTTAAGAATGTTTATGTTGGGGGCTGGAGAGATAGCACAGTGTGTAGGGTGTTTGCTTTGCATGCAACCGACCTGGGTTCTATTCCCAGCATGCCATATGGTCCCCTGAGCTCTGCCAGGAGTGATTCCTGAGTGCATGAGCCAGGAGTAATGCCTGTGCATCGCCAGGTGTGACAAAAAGTAAAGAATGTTTATGTCTGTTTATTCATAAAGGATGTCGGTGTGTAATTTCCTTGAGGTATCTTTAGTTTAGGTATTGGAGCAATAGAATTAGTTGGGAGGTGATTCCTCTTTTTTTTTTTTTTGTTAATTACTTGTGGAGGCACAAACAGTGGTGCTCTAGAGACCTGGGCTGATCTTTGGGGTACCTTAGGGGCTATTGGATAGCAGAAGTCAAAGCCATGACCTTGCATATACAAGGCATATGGTGGACCACTTGAGATACATCCCAGACTCTGTAAAGATTTCTTGGTGGTTAAGTTGGACTATCTCTGTATAGTATATATAATAGCAAGTTGTGTGTGACTAAGATTTGTACTCAGACATTCTGTCTCTAAAGCAAGGGAGGTAAAAGCCTAAAAATTCATGTAGTCTGACCCTAGTACATGACATGACAGCTCTGTGCTCAGGGGTCAACCCTAACAGTGTTTGGGGTATCATGTGCCAGGGATCAATCTTGGCCTTCTGCATGCACAGCCTTTTGAGCTTCCTCTCCAGCCTGAACATGTGTTTGTGTTTTTATTTTACTTCACTGTTTTTGTTTTGGGGCCACACCTATTGGTGCTTAGGGCTTACTCCTATCTGCACTTAGGGATCACTTCTGGTGGCCTCTAGGGACCGTATGGGATGCTGGGAACCGAACCTGGGTCAGCTGGATGCAACACAAGCACCCTGCCTTCTGTCCTATCTCCAGCCCTGAACATTTGTTTTTAACAATTCCTGCAGCTGTATATGATTTGTAACCAATAGTGAAGAACCACTTTGTGCCTGTCTCTCATCTTTTCATATTCTCTACTACTCCCTCTTTTTATCACATTGGGAGTATAGAACTATTAAAATTACTCTTTTTAGGTTTTCATTTCTACCTTAAAATATCACCTTGGGTTTTTTCTTTTTTTTTTTTTGGTGGGGGGAGAAGGGGTTTCACAAGCAATGCTCTTAAGGCCTGGTGACCTCATACTAAGACTTGGGGTGCATTGCTGTTCAGGACTGAAGAGATAGAAATTACACAGCAGTGCTAGGGTTCCTCCAGGGCTGCTCCTGGCAATACTTGGAGGGCCATGTTTTACCAAGGATTGAACCAAGGTCACTTGCACACAACCCTTACTATCTCTTTGACCCCAGACCTTTTGCTAACCTTTGCGATCTGAAAATGCCTGTTTTCTTTCTCTTGTCTTAATGCCTGTTTTTTTTTTGTGTGTGTGTTATCTTACAGACTGGGAGACCAGAAGAGAAACCAGAAATTTTTCTCTAAAAGAAAATAATTGTGAAAGTAAATCATTGCAACAGAAGATAGCGAAAACAATTTTAAGCCCTAACCTTGAGGACAATAGGGTCAGAGATAAGAGAGAAAACAAGTCTCAGTTGGAGAGACCAAAGGAGGGACATTTCAGACAAACTGTGATAGCCTCTGAAGAAAAGTCTACTTCCACTCAGCACAGAGACCGTAGTCTACCTCAGACAAAGCACACAAGAACAAAATCCAGTGATTGCAAGGAACGTAAGGAAGTTGCCCTGAACCAGTCACACCGCATCCCACAAGAAGTAAGTCATAGTAAGGAAAAAGATTCCAAATGTGGACAATGTGGGAAAACCTTTAATACTAGTTCTGACTTGATTAAGCATCAAAGAATTCATGAAGGTAAAACAGGTAATGAAAATAAGAACTCTAATTTTATTCATGACTCTGAAAGTACTAAACGTCAGAGCAGTAATACTGGGAAGAAACCTCATAAATGCAAGGAATGTGGGAAAGCTTTCCGTTCTCATTCACAACTTAATAAACATCAAAAACTTCATATAGGTGAGAAACCCTATAAGTGTAAGGAGTGTGGAAAGGCCTTTCCATCTACCTCCCAACTTAATTTACATCAGAGAATACATACTGATGAGATATACTATGAATGTAAGGAATGTGGGAAGGCCTTCACCCGTCCTTCTCACCTTACTCGACACCAGACAATCCATACTGGTGAAAAACCTCATAAGTGTAAGGAATGTGGAAAGGCTTTTCGTTATGATACACAACTTAGACTTCATCTGATCGATCATACTGGGGAACGCCGCTTTGAATGTAAGGAATGTGGGAAAGTCTATAGTTGTGCCTCCCAACTGAGTTTACATCAAAGAATTCATACTGGTGAGAAACCTCATAAATGTAAGGAATGTGGGAAAGGTTTTATCTCTGACTCACATCTTCTTCGACATCAAAGTGTCCACACTGGCGAAAAACCATATAAATGTAAGCAGTGTGGGAAGGCCTTCCGCCGTGGCGCGGAACTTACTCGGCATCAGAGAGCTCACACTGGTGAGAAACCCTATAAATGTAAAGAATGTGAAATGGCCTTTACTTGTAGCACAGAACTGATTCGCCATCAAAAAGTTCACACTGGTGAGAGACCACATAAATGTAAGCAATGTGATAAGGCTTTTATCCGAAGGTCAGAACTTACTCACCATGAGAGAAGTCACAGTGGTGAGAAACCCTTTAAGTGTAAGGAATGTGGGAAGACCTTTGGTCGTGGCTCAGAACTTAGTCGACACCAGAAAATTCATACTGGTGAGAAACCCTATGAATGTAAGCAATGTGGGAAGGCCTTTCTTCGTGGCTCACACCTTAGTCAGCACCAGAAAACTCATGCAGACTGGAGTGATTGAAGCAATGTGGGAAGGTGGGGATGCTCAGAAATTCATACTAGTAAAACTCAAAAACTCCTGTTTTTGAGGACAGCAACTCATGGATTCATGCGTAGATGTAAGACCTTTACTTAAGGGCTAAAGCAATAGTACTGCAGGACACTTGCCTTGCACTTGGGGATCCCTGGCATTATATACAATCCCCTAACATCTCTCAGGAGTGATCCCTGAACACAGAGCCAGGAGTAAACCCTGAGTATAGCTCAGTATGACCCCAAACAAAAAAAAGATCTTACTTAAGTACCAGAATATACATAACATTAATGTTAGACAATAACATCCTTCCTTATAAACATTAAGAATTGAAAGGAGGGGCTGAAGAGATAGCACAGCGAGTAGGGTATTTGCCTTGTACGCAGCCGACCCGGATTCGATATTCGCAGCATCCCATATGGTCCCCTGAGCACTGCCAGGAGTAACCCCAGTGCATCACTGAGTGTGACCCAAAAAGGAAAAAAAAGGAATTGGAAGGAGTTTGCATTACCGAACTTATTAGCAGAATTCAACTTGTGGAAATTAAAAGTTCCATGAACATAAAGAAATTTAGAGGGTTTAGGAAGGCATTGAATGTGTTAAAGACAATCATTTAAACCTTTCTCATTTTAGGGGTCTTCTCGGAAATCAGAGAGTTTATAGCATGAATGTATTTATGGGATACCAGTTTGCCTTGTCATTATTCTTCTGATAGTTAACACTTACAGAAGGCTTACATTAATATTTAAAACACAGCAGATTCTTCCCTGTAAGTCTTGTTAAATACTTAAAAGTTTATTATATAAAACTAACTTGAACTGAATCTTGACTTGCCTTCACCATTATAATGCACTAGTTAGAGGGCATATTACTACATCTAAATTCTCCCAATTATAAATTATAAGTATTAGTACGAGGTTTCTTTGCATTGTGAAGATACTTATTCAAATACTGTCTGACTCATTGAAGGTGCTAAATGAGAGCTGCTTTATTAATTTTTTTTGTGCCTTTATTTTCACAATTTTATATTAAAGATTATACAAAAAGAAGGCTTTCTGTGTGCAGTGACTCTGGGATCATCTTGTATCATCTTTAGTGGATGCTATTCTAAGAAGAAATTTAAAACCTAAACTTTCACAATTTGTCCTTTTATCTCCACGGGGGCTTCATAATAGATTAGCTGTGGGGATAAATCAGAAGGTTGGGGCACATGCTTTGTATGCAATAACCTTGCTCCCTTTCCCCAGCACTACATAGAACAATGAACTGCTTCCAAGCCAGGTATAGCCTCTGAGAACTAATAAGTATGGCCCAAAAAACAAAAATGAATGGCCGAACGATAGTACAGTGGGAAGGGTGTTTGCCTTGCACACAGCCAACCCAGGTTCAATCCCTGGCACCCAATGACGTTCCCCCAAGTCAAGTTAGCCAGGAGTAATCCCTGAGCACAGAGTCAGGAATAAACCCTGAGCACTGCTGGGTATGTCCTACCTGCCGAAGCCCCCTCGCCCCCCAAAAAGGATCCCAGAAGAATAAGGTTAGATTGCTGTGAGGTCAGTGGGAATATTTGGATGATATAACTTTATAGAAAAATAAAATGTATGCCACCTTATAGAAAATCGAAAAATAATAAAGACTTCAAGCCAAAATTTTATTTCTTCACCAACTGGAGTTTTATATACCAAAGGGAATAGAGCAAATTACACTTGAGAATGAATGACAGAGAAAACCACTTGAAAATTTGTAAGATATAGCAGATCTATGACGAAAAGTACTTTATGTGCTGAACAGTAAAGAAGTTTTAGAAAATTATTTTTTAATTTTTTATTAGTGAATTACCATGAGGTACAGTTACAGACTTACGAACTTTCATGTTTGCATTACAGTCATACAATGATTGTTTACCCATCCCTCCACCAGTGCCCATTCTCCACCATTGTTCCAGTATCCCTCGCACCACCGCCACCCCTTAGAAAATTCTTTAATATGCATAAGCACCAGAATACTTGGTATACTGCTTAATCCTACTAGCTTCTCAGTAAACATTTGTTGACCAGAGCTATTGAAGTGAATAAGCATTAAGCCCACACACAGAAAAACTAACAACATGCCAAGCAAGACAAAAAGCACTTAGATTGCACTGAATTAATAGGCTGAAGTAATAGTACAGAATATAGGACACTTGCCTTGCATGTGACAGACCCGAGTTCAATTCTTGGCACCCACTGTCCCCCAGGAACCTCAGAAGAAATAGATCTCTAAGTGCAGAACCTCACCAGAAATAGATCCTGAGTGCAGAACCAGAATGAAGTCCTGAGCATTACTGGGTGTGACCCAAAATAACTTTTTTTTTTTTTATAAATGAAGCAGCATCCAACTAGAGACAGCAGGTAGGGTGCTTTCCGTGCAAGTGGTCAACCCGGGGTTTTATCACTGGAATCCTTTGTGGTCCCCTGAGCATCACCAGGGGTAATTCCTGAATGCAAAGCCAGGAATAACCCTTGAGCATTGCTGAGTGTGCCCCCTTCTATTTAACCCAATAGAAGGAAGTGGCGTCACATTTGTAAAAGGTTATGTATCTACAAAAATAGAGATTTAAATAAGGCAGTATGGAGAGGGGACACTGTTGGTTTCCTCTGCCACAATTGTCTGCAGCCCACCCTGAGAAAACATGACTATTAGTTTACTAATTTGTTTCTGGGTAGTCTTGGACACAGAAAAGTTAAGCAAAACTATATGTGAGCTTCATATATATATAAAGCAAGATTATTTTGGGGTTTTTTAGGGCATACCTGGCTGTGCTCAGGGCTTACACCTGGCTCTATGCTCAGGGATCACTCCTGGCTGTCTCAGGAGACTGTATGGGGTGCCCAGGATGAACCAGGTTAGCAGTGTGTGACTGGGTTGGTAGTGTGCTTTACCTATTGTACACTCTGCAGCCTCTGGTTTGCTTTTTTTTGAGAGCTTAAAAATGCTCAAAGCAAAGCATGATGTAATAGAGGAAAATAAAAATAGATACCTCTGTTAATAATTACTCGGTTTAAGTGACCAAAATACAAAGACAGTCTACAGAATGGGAAAGGATATTCACCAAATACACATCTGACAAGGGGTTGATATCCAGGATATACAAAATACTGGTTAAACTCCACAAGAAGAAAACATCCAACCCCATCCAAAAATGGGGCAATGAAATGAACAGAAATTTTCTCAAAGAAGAAATCCGAATGGCAAAAAAGCACATGAGAAAATACTCTACATCATTAATCAGCAGGGAGATGCAGATCAAAACCACAATGAGATACCATCTCACACCTCAGAGACTGGCCCACATTCAAAAGAGCAAAAGCAACCGATGCTGGCGTGGATGTGGCGAGAAAGGGACACTCCTTCACTGTTGGTGGGAATGTCGACTGGTTCAGCCCTTCTGGAAAACAGTATGGACGATTCTCAAAAAATTAGAAATTGAGCTCCCATTTGACCCAGCAATACCACTCCTGGGAATATATCCCAGAGAGGCAAAAAGGTATAGTCGAAGTGACATCTGCACTTGTTTGTTCATTGCAGCACTCTTTACAATAGCTAGAAACTGGAAGAAACCTGAATGCCCAAGAACAGATGACTGGTTAAAGAAACTTTGGTACATCTACACAATGGAGTACTATGTAGCTGTTAGAAAAGATGAAGTCATGAAATTTACATACAAGTGGTACAATATGGAAAGTATCATGCTAAGTGAAATGAGTCAGAAAGAGAGGGATAGACATAGAAAGATTGCATTTATCTGGGGGATATAAAGTAACAAAGTGAGATTAATACCCAAGAATAGCTGAGATCAGCACCAGGAGGATTATTCCATAACTTAAAGGCCAGCCGGGTATCCTAGAGGAAAGGGCAGTTCAGATAGAAAAGGGAGCACCAAATAAAGGGTGTTTGGAGGATCCTCCCAGGAGGGGAGATGCATGTCAAAAGTAGACTATGGACTGAACATGTTTGCCACTCAATGCCTCTTTTGCAGACCACAACACCCAAAAGGAGAGAGAGAACACAGGGGATTGCCCTGCCACAGAGGCAGGGGGTGATGGGGGAATGGGGGTGGGGGGATATTATCCATGGTGGTGGAAAATGGGCACTGGTGGAGGGATGGGTATCTGATCATTGTATAATCGAAACCCAAGCACAAAAAATTGTAAATCTACAACTGTAAAAAAAAAAAAAAGAAACAAAATTTAAAAAAATTTAGTAGCACTCGGATGGGGGAGATGGGGGGTGGGAGGGATACTGGGATCCGTGGTGGTGGGAAATGGGTACTGGTGGAGGGATGGGTACTTGATCATTGTATAATTGAAACCCAAGCACAAAAATGTGTCAGTCTGCAACTGTACCTCATGATGTCTCACTATTAAAAAAAAATTTTTAATAAAAAAAAATAATTACTCAGTTTAAAAACATCAAAGGACCTCAGAATGACAGTACTAACCATCTTAACATAACTAACTTTACTAGAACGATCCAGATCCCTCAACTGCTACCTGCAGAGAAAAGGGTAAGACAAAAGCTGGTGTTTAAGCAAACCTAACCTGTATCTAGGTCCTGGGGCTGTTCTGTCTGCTAGAGTTTGGGGGCTATTTCTATCAAGGATCTGATATACCCACATCCCACCAGGGTATCTATGAGTACCTGCTATATGCCGGGTATGTATTAGACCCCAAGACTTCTTTCTCAAGCCACCAACTAGCACAAACCGGAGTTCGCGAGTGTGTTTCAATTGGGAATCGGCTTGAAACCCCTACCCGGACAATCAATTTTGGGGGGGGGGGGGGGGGGGGGGGGGCTGCCGGCGTTGGGCGTTCGCGCAAGCGCATTCCCGAGCTGCTCACGGGGGCGGGGACCAGGCCCTCCCGGACGAACTACATTTCCCACAGGCCTCCGCGCCCCGCTTCCTTCCTGCTTCCTCGGTGGTGTGGCCTCCGAGAGGTGAGTTGATCGCGTGCAATGAGGAAATGGGCACGGGGGTGGCGCGGGGGTGGCGCGGGCACATCTGTGAACCGGCCTGCGGTGACTGTGGCATTTGTGACGCTTGACCGGGCACCGAGGACCCTGTGGCGCCCTCTCCCCTCCGGTCTCGGGGCCGCCTCGGAGACCGCGGCCCAGAATGGCAGGCACCGAGTTAGATCCCTGAAAGCCCCAGAGTGCAGGCCCGCGACCAAGAGACGCCGTCCTGAGAAGAAGGGCCGAGCCTTAGGACGCGGGCGGCAACTCGGAGACGGATGTCAGCCCTGGCCTTCGTTCTGCGGCCTTTCACGCGATACCGCGAAGGGTCAGCGTTGCCACGGGCGTGCTTGTAATCTTCATCGCCTTCTGTGAGGCTCAGGGTGGGCGCAAGTGTGGTAGTGAGCCAGATCGAGGGTGTTAGCCCGAGAAAGGCCGACGGTGGCAAGATTCCTACCCAAGGAAGGCAAGAGAAAGGGGGGAAATGGTTGATAGTCGTGGGTGCGTTGGGGGGTGGGGGATGTTTATAGATAGATCTATCGTATGAATTTGTAGTTTCCGCATAGTTTCATGAAACGTTCTTACCTCCTCGGCCTTGAGGGACATTTGCTTCTATGAAAAAGAGCATATCTGCTTAGATGGAAAAGACGAAGCAGCCCTGTCGAGGTTGACCAAGAAGAGACAGATAAAGCCAGCTATTGGCGGGAAACAGTTTTTCCCGGGTCGTGCCACAGCTGTAAAATGCCAGCACGGGGTTCCAGCTTTCTTCATTCTTCCATTGATGAGCCAGAGAACTTTGGCTCTTGTAGCCACGCGGTCGTTGAACTGCCCTCGTTTCTTAATAGCTCTAATTGCTGCCCCTCCTGATCTCACTTTAGAAACGTCATCTGTTCTCAGAAATTATTGCCGACTACTAAAAAACCCTTCAGCTGGATCAGCCCCTTTCAAAAGAGCTTTTCTTCTCCCTCTCCTTCCAGCCATTCTGTGGAATTTTCTTCTCAGTTACTCTTTCTAAAAATTTTTGGTAGATAAGATAAGCATTTTCCTGGGTTTTTTAGCTGATGAGACTTTACCTCCTGAAATACTCAACCCATTGACCTGGAGCTTTTTCTTTCTCTCTCTCTCTCTCTCTCTCTCTCTCTCTCTCTCTTTTTCTTTTTGGGTCACACCCGGCTTTGCTCAGGAGTTACTCCTGGCGCTGCTCAGGGGACCATATGGGATATGCCCGGGATCCAACCTGGGTCTGCCAAGCAAGGCAAACGCCCTACCTGCTGTACTATCTCTCAAGGTCAACCCTGACTGGAAGTTTTTTTTGCATGCCCTTCCCCCACTGAATGATGGAGCCAATGAGGGTGGGCAGCCAGCTCTTTCCTCACACAAGATTCTCTCAAGTGGATTCTCAGGAATGTCTGACATCTAATTCCTCCTATAAACTGTTTCTGTGATCGTTCGAATGAACAGCAGACAAACCTTCTGAAGGGAGTTTAATTTCAGTCTGGTTGAGAAGATGACATTGTATTTTAAGTAAAATAGCTAGATTTCTTTGCTCTCTACTCCTAAGTTTAGAAGTAGAGGGAGAGGGAGATATAGTACAGGGGTTAAGAACAGATAGAGTACAAGGATTGAGATATAGTATAGGGGCGTGGGGGAGCGATAATACAGCGGGTAGGGTATTTGCCATTGCTGAGTGTGACCCAAAAAGCAAAGTAAATTAATAAAATAATTTTTAAAAAATATAGTACGGGTTTACATTCTTTTTATACATATAGTTGACCCTGGTTCGATCTCCACTACTACAAATGGTTCCTCAAGCCTCACCAGGAGGGATCCCAGAGCACAGATCCAGAATTAAGTCCTGAGCACTGTTGATGCATGAGCAGTGACAGGTTCACAGGTTCTTCAATATTTTCAAGAATGAATATACTGAGTAATGAGATGCTTAAAATCAGTTAAAAAATGATAGAAAAGTATAGGGGAGAGAGCGATAGCACAGTGGGTAGGGCACGTGCCTTGCACATGGCCAACCTTGGTTCATTCCCTGGCATCCTATATAGTCCCCTGAGCATCACTAGGAGTGATTCCTGAGTGCAGAGCCAGGAGTCATCCCTGAGCACCACCAGGTGTGGACCAAGAACAAAAAAAGAAAAGTACACTGGGCAGTAGTCCAAAAATAAGAAATTCATGTGTAGGACTAAAGTGTGGCTCATTTTGTCAGGTTTTTATAGTAAAACTGGGGCTTTGTGTTACTTGTCAAGTAACAAGAATCACTGTATCACTTTCATCCTGTTGATCATCGAATTACTCGAGCAGGCACCACCAATGGCTCCATTCCTCCCGGCCCTAGATTTTTAGCAGCCTCTTCTTACTCGTCTTTTCCCAATGATTGGAGGCTCTTTCAGGGTCAGGGGAATGAGACCCATTGTCGTTACTGTATGTGGCATATCGAATACGCCACGGGGAGCTTGCCAGGCTCTGCTGTGCGGGCGGGACACTCTCGGTACCTTGCCGGGCTCTCTGAGAGGCATTAATGAGTAAGAAGTGTCTTATAATGTGTCGGTTCAGAAAGTGGCCTGGATCGTGGCAGTGGTCGGGTAGTGGAAGTCGGCTGCCGGAGCTGGGTCCCTTGGGGTGGGGAGGGCTCTCACCCACCCCACAGCCTGGCGCAGAGTCCCACGTGACAAGAATTTTACAGAGAATACAGGGTGGTCTGGCTAGTTTAGGTCTTCTGGCTTATCTATTTGACCAGTTGCCTTAGGTGTTACCCATTATCTTTTAGTCTCCCATAAACCTAAACTTTGGGGCAGAATTTATGGTCATGGGAAATTGCTGACTTCCCATAGTCAGGAAGAACTCTAGACTTTGCAAGAATGGAATGAAAACATCTAAAATGGACTTGTCCGCAGTAGCCGATAGGAGGAAACAGGCTTCTTTCACTGCCAGGTATGGTCCCAAAACTAATAAAAGAAGCAGAAGACAAGATGGTGGGATTGGGATAGGGCCTTCCTTTTTTTTTTTTTTAATTTTTATTAGTAAAACTCTATGAGGTACAGTTGTAGACTTACAAATTTTTCTGCTTGGGTTTTAGTTATACAGTGATCGAATACCCATCCCTCCACCAGTGCCCATTCTCCACCACCACTGATCCCAGTATCCTTCCCACCCCCCCATCCCCCCATCCCCCCCCATCCCCCCCATCTCACTCTGTCTCTGTGGCAGGGCATTCCCCTTTGCTCTCTCTGTCCTTTTGGGTGCTGTGGTTTGCAAAAGAGGCATTGAATGGCAATCATGTTCAGTCTATAGTCTATTCTCAGCACGCATCTCCCATCCTGGGAGGGGGTCTTCTACTTTTGACGTTTTGAAGGAGTGGTAATGCTATTTTAACAGAAATAGTTTTGTGTTAATAGAGGGGAGACTAGTAGAAGAAGGGAATAAAGTTGAGTGGATTTTTGTTTTGATTTTTTTGTTTTTTTTTTTTTTGCTTTTTGGGTCATACCCAGCGATGCACAGGGGTTACTCCAGGCTCTGCACTCAGGAATCACTCCTGGCAGTGCTCAGGGGATCATATGGGATGCTGGGAATAGAACCCAGGTTGGCCATGTGCAAGGCAAACGCCCTACCCGCTGTACTGTACTATCACTCCAGCCCCTAAAGTTGAGTGTTTTGAACTTTTTAATGGCATGAACTTGTTTTATTTTTTATAATCTTATTTATTGGCTTTTTGGGTCACACCTAACTGTTGTTCAGGGTTTAATCCTAGCTCTTCACTCAGGAATTACTTCTTGCGGGGCTCACGGGACCATATGGGATACTGGAGATCAAACCCAGGTTGGCTGCATGCAAGGCAAATGCCCTCCCCACTGTACTATCAGTGAGTCCCATGAATTTGTTTTAGACCATATATTTATATGATCTTACAAGGGGCAGTTTAGTGTAGTATCTGTATCGGTTAAGAAGTTAACTTCTTAGGGGCTGGAGCAATAGCACAGCGGGTAGGGTGTTTGCCTTGCACGCAGCCGACCTAGGTTCAATTCCCAGCATCTCATATGGTCCCCTGAGCACCGCCAGGAGTAATATCTGAGTGCATGAGCCAGGAGTAACTCCTGTGCATTGCTGGGTATGACCCAAAAAGCAAAAAAAAAAAGAAGTTTTTAAGAGTTTAACTTAAAATTTGCCACTCACAGTGGTGGACTTGATTAGTGAAACTCAGTCCATGTTATTGTGCACAAGTTACTTCATCTGTAAAAGGAGGATAATAATAGAATCTACTTGGGCCCGAGCGATAGGACAGCAGGCCTTAAGTGTAAGATAGTACACTTGCCTTAAAAGCATTGACCCCATATGATCCCTGCTACCCCACATGGTGCCCCAAACACTGCCAGGAATGATCCCTGAGCACAGAGCCAGGAGTAAAGCTTGGGCAAAGCTGGGTGTGGCTTAAAAATACAAACAAACTAAAACCATTAATAGAACCTACTGTACAGGATCCATATGAATAAATTAATATTTTGAAAGATAATGCTTTGACACATAGGTTTAATTATACTATGTTGTATTTCTATTTTTTTCTTAAAACCCATATCAAAATAGTAGGATTATTTTAAATTTTTTTTTTTTAAGTTGAGGCCTCTCCTGCTGATTCTAGGCCTGTTGATGCAAACCTGAAGATTTGGTGCTTGGACCTGGGAATACATTGTTTTTCAAATCTCGCATTGCCTGGGGGTTATCGGGGCCACATTTGGTAGTGCCTGAAGGGAAACATGGGGCTAGGGATTGAATGCTGGGCCTTGAATATGCCAAGCTTTTGCTTTAACAGTTGAGCTGTCTCCTTGGTTCCCAAAACCACGAGGAATGTGCCACATTTGCTTCATCTCTTTTGTAAATTGTTAGTCAAGGACTTTCCTATCAGAGAAAAGCTTTGAAATTTATTAGTAGCCCAGCAGATAGGACGTTTGCCTTGCATGCAACTGACCTGGCTGACCCGGTTCGATTCCTCCGCCCCCTCAGAGAGCCTGGCAAGCTACCAACAGTATCTTGTCTGCATGGCAAAGCCTGGCAAGCTATCCGTGATGTATTTGATATGCCAAACACGATAACAATGAGTCTCACAAAGGAGACGTTACTGGGCCCGCTCGAGCAAATCGATGAACAATGGGAGGACGGACAGTGCTACAGTGCTACAGTAAAAAGTCAGGCCCCATTTTTTTGTGTGCGGTCAAAGAGAAAAGAAAGAACTCTAGAGAATTTTCTTAATTTTGAGAAGAGAATATATAACACTCTTCATTTTCAGTGATGTTTTTGACTTATTAACTGTTTATTTGCCAAATGTTTATTGGCAAATGTTTATTTGCTAGAGATTGCTTTGCATGTCAGAGACCCAGTCTGATCCCTGGTATCGCATGCTTCCCTGAGCTCTGCCAGGAGCGACCCTCTAAACACAGATGGGAGTAGTCTCTTAAGTACTGCCAGGTGTGACCCTAAGTGCCCCCTCCTGAATGAAAACAAAAAATGCCTTTTGCTGCTGTAAGCCCTTTATTGTGTTAGGCCTTTTCTCTTTCTCTCCCTTTCCTCCTCCGCCCTGTGGTCCAAAATCAAACATAGGATGCCCCAACGCCTCCCCCCCACAAAAATTAAAGTGTTCGTCATCTTCAAAAAAAAGTGTATAGCAACAAATTACCAATAATGGTCATTTCATACACTATTTTCATGGTTTTTCTACTTTTCTAGTTCTATTTTTGTATTTTATATATTTCTTTTTGGAGGGGGGCCACACCCGGTGATGCACAGGCCTTAGGCACTCAGGAATTACTCCTGGCGTTACTCAGGCGACCATATGGGATACTGGGACTTTTTCCTGGGTCGGCCGCATGCAAGGCAAACTCCCTACCCTCTGTACTATCGCTCCAGCCCTATATTTCTATTTTTATGTTTGCTTTAACAAAGTATAATAGTAGCCTTTTAAAATATTTTTTATTTTTACTTTTTTAGCCATGGCTATACTCAGGGGTTATTTCTGACTCTGCACT
Organism: Sorex fumeus; assembly: GCF_029834395.1. Lineage (NCBI taxonomy): Eukaryota > Metazoa > Chordata > Mammalia > Eulipotyphla > Soricidae > Sorex > Sorex fumeus. Next base: position 20,673,968 of record NW_026606179.1, read on the forward strand.
CAGGAATTTCTCCGGATGATGCTCAGGGGACCATATGAGATGCTGGGGCTCGAGCCTGGGTTGGCTGCATGCAGAGCGAATACCCTACCTGCTGTTCTATCTCTCTAGCCCCAGAGCCTTCTCACATACTCATTTTTAATACCTAGCTATTCATTTGTATGTATGTATTAATTATTAACTACCCATATTAATATTCATTTTGGGAGCAGAAGACATAGTGTAGTGGGTAAGGTGCTTGCCCTAGCCCCACCAGGAATGATCCTTAAGTACAGAGCCAGAAGTAAACCCTGAGCACTGCTAGGTGTAGTCCTAAAATAAACCAAATTATTTAAGCAAGAATAAAAATATATACAGCTAATATTTTAAAAAATACAGTTATGATATCTTTTCACATTAAAATGAAGGGACTAGAGAGGCAGGGTGGGACAGGGGGGATGGGGGGTGGGAGGGATGCTGGGACCCGTGGTGGTGGAGAATGGGCACTGGTGGAGGGATGGGTACTTGATCATTGTATAACTGAAAGCCAAGCACAAAAATTTATAAGTCTATAATTGTACCTCATGATGTTTCACTAATAAAAAAATAAATAAATAAATAAAATAAAGAGACTAGGGCCAGAATGCCCCTAAGCACTGTTGGGTATGCCCTCAAAGCAAACACAGACAAATAAATGGAGCTTATCCTTGTATTTCAAATGCCTAGGACAGTGCCTGATGGACAGTAGCTGCTCGGTAGATGTTTCATGAAAAGCTAGGTACGCTGTTTGCCCGTGTGTTGCAAATCCAGACAAGTTAGCAAGTAGGACATAGCTTTCTGTCTGACTTCATGGATTCTCATGGATGACTAGTAATAAATATTCATATCCACATATAATATATTGGCTTCACCCATTTTGTCAAAATTAAGACAACACTATCGCTTTTTTTTTTGAGAGGGTGGGGCGTCTACAGTGTTCTCAGGGCTAGCTTTGCACTCAGGGATCACTGTTGATAGGACGCCGGGGACTATATGTGGTGCTTAGCATTGAGCCCAAGTTAGACGTATGCAAAGTAAGCACTTTACCCACTTTCTTGTCTCTCTGGCCCCATGGTTTTTAATAGTGTAACTACACTACAGCTCCCCAATTAGGGTCTTTTTAACCTTTGTCCACCACATAACATCTCCACATGCATCCTGATGTCCATGTTTCATATGCCCCAGAAATATACATTGCCCCCATGTATACATTTTCCAGAATTAGTGTTTGTAGGTATGGAACTATTAAAATTACTGCTTCTCACTTGGAGGAAGAGACTGTCCTTTCCCCGTTGAACTTGTTAATAATGGGGCATCATTAGTCTTGTAGATTTCTTCAACCAGTCATCGTAAAAAATAATTTTTTGGTGACTTTTACCTGCATCTCCTTAATTAGTAGGGAGTTTAGGTATTTTGAGAGTTTATTTCTAATTTTTAGTGAATTTCCCCTTCCTTAAATTTTTCTCAATGAGGCAGAAATCTTAGACTTCGGGGGGGGGGGCGGGGGGAAGTTTTAAGCCTTCTTAGTGCAAAAAAGTTTTGAAATGAAGCTCTATTTTTGTTTTGGCCAGAGTGATAGTACAGTGGATAGGGTGCTTGCCTACAGGTTCAATCCCAGGTAGCTCATATGGTTGCCCATATGTTTCAAAAAATATACCCCATATAGTTCCTCAAAACTCACCCCCTGAATCCTTTTCTTTGGAGGGCCACATCTGGCTGTGCTCAGGGCTTACTCCTACCTCTGCTCTCAGGGCTCACTCCCAGCCAGTTGGGGGAACTATATGAGGTTATGAGGAACAAACCTGGGTAAACCACATGCAGCCAAATTACCTTATCATTCCAGCCCTCTATCACTGAGTTTGGACAATGATGGAACCCCTGAGAATCAAGTTTCCTGAGACGTTGAAAGGAGAGTGCTCTGCTAAAGAACCATGCTAAGGATCAGCATGTATGAGAGATTTTTGTACGTAATACTTAGATCTCAGTGATTGTAGCTGCGGCCAGCCAAGTCCCTCTCCCGGACTGGAATCGTGAAAGAGTGGGTGGCCAGGACATCAGGGATTGAGAGGTACTGATTGAGAAATGGGCAGGCCAGGACAGTGTTATAATGGCAGTAGCAGCCAGGCTCAGTCTGCGTATTTTCATCTTCCTGCATAGAGTCCAGGATCAGAAATCCCTTAAGACCCCAAGGGGTCTGTATTGGATTATGTGTCTTATTTCTCCATCCTGGAGAGTTGTCCTGGAGGGAGAAAAAACTCAGAAACAGTCCAAGTAGTTCACTGTCAGGACCAGACCCATAGGACAGGTGAGAACTGGCCAAAAATTCTATGAAAGTCTCTCAGCTTCTGCACAGAATCTGTCATTGTTAGCTGGGTTTCTTTGAGGTTTGAATCTCTCCTCAGTCTCTATTCTCTCCTCCAGTTTCTCTGTCTATGAATGGTGGAAAAGAATTAGAAGAGGCATAAAAGTTCACATTATTACGAATTACTGTTATTGCAAATCATTTTGAGGACGCTAAGGAGCATCTGGCTTTATGGCTTCTTTTTTCCCTTTCAGACCTGCCTTCTCTGGACTCAGCATTTTTTCTAACAGAGAAAGCTCAAAACGGACTGATCAATTCTTACAGCTGGAAACCATGGCCCATGTAAGTTGCACATTAAAGAAACCGTGTGATCATAAGGATATGGGTGAGTTGAATTGTCATCAGTTGAATACATTGACACTCTTAGCATTCTGCTCAGTCCCTTTGGACTGGGAATTGGCATGGGTTGCCTTACAAGAATGAAGACGTGCGTTTTATTTTTTGTTTGCTTTGAGGCCACACCCAGCAGTGCTCAGAGCTGCCTCCTGTTTAATACTCAGGGATCATTCCTGGCAAAAGTTATAATACCATAAGGAGTGCCAGGGACTGAGCCTGGGTTGGCCATATGCAAGGCAAGTTCCCTACCTGTAGTACTCCAGCCCATGAGTTTTATTTTAAAATTTTTCTTTTTTTAGTTTTAAGGCATACCTGGCTATGCTCGGTTCTTACTGCTGACTTGGCACTTAGGGGTTAGTCCTGGTCAGTTTGGGGGACCATAGGGAGTGCTGGGGATCCCACCTGGGTCAGCTGCATGCAAGGCAAGTGCCTTACCTGCTGTTCTGTTGATACAGCCCAAGCCCTGGGTTTATTCCCAACATTTCATGAACTTTGAGTACCTCCAGGTGTGTCCCACCCACCCAGCAGCAGGCAAAAAAAAAAAAAATGGAGGAGAAGAAGGAAGGGGAGGGAGGGGGGAAAGAGGGGGAGGAGGTATGATTTGAACATGAATTTTGTCTATTTTTAGAACTTCATGTGAAACCCTGTTGTTCCATGCCATCTGTTTTGGGGGGAGTGGGGGGATTCCCCAAGCAGTGTGACGCCCAGTTCCCCACCTGTGCTTCTTCGCTAGCTGTGCCATCAATCTCACCACTGGGGAGTACAAGAGATTAGCAGATCAAGGTTATCACTGGCAAACATTGCAAGAATGCTGAAAGCAATAGTTAGTGTGTATGTTTTCAGGATGTGCCAGTCTAGAACAAGGTTTGCTAACCTTGGATCTACTTAATATTTTGAGCCAGAAAACCTTGTCTTGTGGGAGATGCATTGTAGGATGTCTAACAGTGTCCCTGGCTTCTACCAGTGACATATCATTAACATTCAAACCTCTAGCCCTGTTGTGACATCCAAACCGACTTCAGTATTACCTATACACTGGATAATATATTATCCATATCCATTTTTTTATTTTGTTGTGTTTTGTGACCATACCCCACATGCTCAGAGGTTACTCTTGGCTCTCTATTCAGGAATTATTTCTGGTGGGGCTCAGTAACCCTATGGGATTCTGGGGATCAAACCTGATCCACATGCAAGGCAAGTGTCCTACCCACTGTCCTATCTCTCTGGCCCTATCCAGATGTCTTCTGGGGCTAAAACCTTTCCTCACTGTAAAGCATTGATTTAGCACATTATCTACAGGATTCATTGTTCTCTAACTCAAAATGAGCAAAGGTGAAAATCAGTCAGATGTTTAGGGATCAGTTAATGTAAATTTTGAGAGGAGAAGGCTTGGGTTTGTTTTAATTAAAATCTAAAAATGAAAAATTTAAATCTAATATATTTGATTATTTTGTTTGTGAGGTCACAGCTGGTGGGACTCAGGTTATTTCCAGCATGGCTCTTGGGCCTGAGCGGTGCTGGAGATCAGATCCTGGCTTCCCACATGTGAGTGTTCACACGCGCCCTTTCAGCTGTCTCCCCTGGCTCATGAATATAACATATTTCAAATGTGGACAACTATGAAACAGATTTCAGTAAGTTTACTAGAGAATTGATTGTAAATGGGGAAATGTTTACAACTTTAACATACTATATATTGAGAATATAAAAATCTTGGGCGCGATAGTACAGTGGGTTGGGCATTTGCCTTGCACACAGCCGACCCGGATTCAATCCCTGGCATCTCATATGGTCCCCTGAGCACCACCAGGATTAATTCCTGAGTGTACAGCCAGGAATAACCCCTGAGCATCGCCGATGTGACCCAAAAGGGAAAAAAAGAAATCTTAACTATGTTGAATTGAAATTGTTAGAGATTCTATACTATAGCAACAGAAATGTTATAAATTTTTAAATGATATTATGGGGCTAGAGAAATAATACATCAGGTAAGGTGCTTGCCTTGGCAGACTGGGGCTCAATCTTGGCACCCCATAGAATCCGCAGAGCCCCACCAGGAGAGATCCCTGAGCACAGAGTGGGGAGTAAACTGGTTATGCTCTCAGCAATTAAACAGTAAATGATATTAAAGGGAAAATAAAAGACTTCATACGTCTTGAGAATTTGTGGTAAAAACACAGCTTACAGAAGGCTAATGTGCACTATTTTGTTTCATTTGTTTTGTTTATTTTTTTCCAGGGGGAGTCAAAATCAGTGGTGCCAGGGCTTACTCCTGGCTCTGCGCTCAGGGATCATTGCTGGCAGGGCTTGGGGGACTTTATGTAGTGCTGGGTCAGCTGTGTATAAGGCAGGCACCTTATCCTCTGTAATCGCTCTTCAGCCTCTTTTAATTGAAATTATATTTTGGTTATTTTATTCATTTCCAGATAGAGTGGGGTAAAAAGGTAATCTGCCCTGCAGCTGTATTGATGACTTCACTGTGTAGGCCCTCTGCTGCAGCGATACAAATTCTCTCTCGCTCTCCTTTATGTAACCCACGTTTCCAGTCTGGCCCTATTTGCTTGCCATGGGCCCTCTCCGAAGTGTAATTTTCAATCTCCTCTCTTTTCACTTAAGCAAAGTTTGATTTATTTTTGCAAATTATACATGGGCACTCTCTCTCTCTCGCTCTTGATTTTATTATTATTTCTTATGTAATTTTTATGTTTTCAGGGTTTAGTGACATTCAGGGATGTGGCTGTAGACTTCTCACAGGAAGAGTGGGAATTCCTGAACTCGGCTCAGAGGGCCTTATATAGGGATGTGATGTGGGAGAATTACAGCAACTTCATCTCACTAGGTAAGGCTGATCCTCATAAGTCATGCTGACTATCTCCACTGTCATTTTCAGGACTATCTTTTGAGAAACTTGGCAATGTTTTTCAGCTCCCAAAGGAATAGTCTCAGCCCCATTCAATTGTGAATAGACCCTTCCGTTTAACCCTTTGTGACTCCCAAACTGCCCTGCCCTTCAGACTTGCAGTTCTTTTGTTTTATCCTCGGAGGGGCTAGATTTGGATTCTGGGTTTCTTACAATAAACATTTTCAAAGAAACTATATTTCACATTACTTGAGCTCAGAGTTGATGAAAGTGTGGATGAAGCCACCTGTAAGGAGAGTGCCTGTAGAACTTACATTAGTTGGGTCTAGAAAGTTTATTTAAAGCTCAAGTGAACAATGTGCTGGCGAAATGGAGTACAGTGGTAAGGTGCTTGCCTTGTATGCTACAGACTAGGGTTCTCTCCTGGTATCTCACATAGTCCCCTCAGCCCCGCCAGGAGTAAGCCCTGAGCCCAGTGTGACCCAAAAACCAAGACAAAAAAAATCAAATCTCAAGTCAATGCATGGTTAGGTACTATTTTGAGCATCACATTATTAATCTTCATAATAGCTCTGTGAGAAGCACACTTTTTACTATTCGCATTTCATGAGAAGAATAAGAAGACTTTGACACCAGGTTAATAATTTGCCAAACACACATGGCAATGAAGGCAGGATTTGAACCCAAATGATCTGCATCCAGATTCTGTTTTCCACTGGTCCACGACTGCCTTCCAACAGAGCTTGTGTGAGTTTAAATTATATTAGGCCTTAACCTTCTGGTTTCTTCCTGTGTCCTGATACACCCTGATCACCCTGATACAATCATTCTTCAGCTGCGTCTTGCATTTATTTACTCATGGGTTTTATTAAATCAGTTTTCATCTATAGGTTATTATAAGTTTCATTCAAATCTGAATTCTAAGGACTTTGGGGTTTATAATTTTCTGTCACATTGTATTTTAAGCAGGTCCTGCCATTTCTAAACCAGATGTGGTTGCTTTATTGGATGAAGGGAAGGATCCCTGGATGGTTATGAGGGAAGGTTCAAGAAGACACTATCATGGTGAGTCACATGGGCCACTCAAACCTAGGGAACCATTGCTTCCAGTCAAAACAGAGGTGGAGAGGGAAGAGGAATCCTTGTGATGCTTTGGGGGTGGGAGGCTTGCTTCAAAAGCCCATGGCTTAGGAAAATAGGGGCAAGCAGAACTGATTACTGGTTGGAATAAATCACAAGTATGTGGGGGACAGAGGGTAAGTTAGAGAAGAGACCAGGATGACAATAATAGCTGGGAATGATCACATTGGACAAGAACGGAGGATTAAAAGTAGGTAAGGGAGTATTCTTAATAACTTTTCAGTATCAATATTGCAAACCACAGTGCCCAAAGGGGAGGGGGTAAAGAAAGAGAGAGAGAGAAGGAGGAAGAGAGGGAGGGAAAAAGCATCTGCCACAGAAGAGAGAAAGAGAGGAAAAACACCTGCCATAGAGGCAGGCATGGGGGGTGAGGGGTTGGGGGTGATGGAATGATGGGAGGGAACCTGGGGACACTGGTGCTAGAAATATACACTGGTGGAGGGGTGGGTGTTGGAACACTGTAGACTGAAACCTAATCATGAGCGGCTTTCTAAGAGTCTTATCTCACAGTGATTTAAAAAAAAAATCATGGCCTGAGGTCTGGGAAACCTTATAATCACTTCAGTCTTAACTACTGAGAGATAGCACAGTGGGTAGGGCACTTGCTTTGCCTGCAGGTTCATGCAAACCCTTGTCAGCTGCATGCAGAGTGGAGTGTGACCCAAAAACTAGGGGTGATGCTTTGGGTCAGAGCAGTGGTATAGCAGGTAAGATGCTCGCCTTGTACACGGCCAACCCAGGTTTGCTACCTAGAATTCAGTATTGTCCCTGAGCCCACAAGGAGTGATTCCTTAGGACAGTGCCAGGGATAATTCCGGAGCATCACTGCCCAAAAACAAAATAGAAAAAAAAATTGAAAAATGGGATATAGATGCTTTTGTATGTGGGAGTTCTAGAGTCAGTCCCCAGCACCATAGAATTCCCCAAGCACCTTTGGGAGCAGTTCTCAGCTATGGCCCAAAAAACATTTTAAAAAGGGGCAGGAGCAGTAATACAGTGTGTAGGACATTTGCCTTGCATGTGGCTGCCCCACGTCCCTGGCATTCCATATGGTCCGCTGAGCACTGCCAGAAGTAATTGCTGAGTACAAAGCTGGGAGTAACTTCTGAGCATCTCCAGGTATCACTGTCCTCTCGTTGTTCATCGATTTGCTTGAGCGGGCCCAGTAACGTCTCCATTGGAGACTTTGTTGTTACTGTGTTTGGCATATCGAATACGTCACAGGGAGCTTGCCAGGCTCTGCCTTGTGGGCGAGATACTCCCGGTAGCTTGCCGGGCTCTCCGAGAGGGGCGGAAGAATCGAACTCGGGTCGGCCATGTTGGCTGTGTGCAAGGCAAACGCCCTACCGCTGTGCTATCGATCCAGCCCTGCCCAAAACAAACAAAAGACATTTCTTTTAAAGGAAAGAAATCAACGTAGTGAAATTAATGGAAATTATGCTGAATGATAAAAATCACCAAAGGTTCTATATAATATTTGTGAAATAACATTATTATAGAAATGGAAATGGATTAGTAGTTGACAGGAGTTAGAAATCCAGTGAGAAGGGAGGTTGGCTAGAGCCGTAAAGAGTAGGGCAAAGGAGGGGCCGGAGCTATAGTAAAGCAGTTTGGGCATTTGCCTCACACATGGTCTACCCTTGTTCGATCTCCAGGATGCCATATGGTCCCCAGGCCTCTATAGGAATGATCCTTGAGCGCAGCTGGGTGTGGCCCATAAACCAAAAAAGTACTATTATAAGAGAATCTTGCAGTTAGGGAACAGTATCTTGATTGTGCTGATTGAGTTGTACATAAGGTAAAATTTCAAAGAACAACACATGTAACACAAAGGATTTAGACGATTGGGGAGATCGAAATACGATTGGGGGGGCTATACCCATATTAATTTCTTGGTTTGAATATCATACTATAGTTGGGCTGGAGCGATAGCACAGCGGGTAGGGCGTTCGCCTTACAAGCGGCCAACATGGCCGACCCGAGTTCGATTCCTCCGCCCCTCTCGGAGAGCCCGGCAAGCTACCGAGAGTATTCGATATGCCAGACACAGTAACAACAAAGTCTCCAATGGAGACGTTACTGGGTCCGCTCGACCAATAGTTGGTTTGATAACATTAATATTGAGAAAGGCCTTCATGATGTGTTCACTGGCATTTCTTTGCAACCCTCTATGAAGCTACAGTTACTTTAAAATAGCAAATAAATGGGGCTGGAGAGATAGTACAAAGAGTCAGGCATTTGCCTTACACGCAGCAGACCAGGTTCAATCCCCGCACTCCATATGGTCCCCCAAGCACTACCAGGAGTGGTCCTTGAGTACAGAGCCAGGAGAAAGCTCTGAGCCTCACTGAGTGTGCCCAAAAGATAAAACAAAATAGCAAGTAAACAGAACATCGCATTAGGAATTGGTAAAAGATTTGAGCAAAAAGAAGGGGTATTCTTTCTCTTTAACAAATTGGACTATAGTTATCTATATCTAAATTTGTGTTAATTTGAGCTTGGGATACTATAACTATATACTCTGGGTGACTTAAGTAACAGAAGTTCATTTTCTTGTGTCTCTGAGATCTGAATTCTGAGAATAGAGTGTGTCAGCATGACTGAATGATTAAGTTTTTCATTTGCAGGGGCCACACCCAGTGATTCTCAGAGGTTACTCCTGACTCTTTACTCAGGAATTACTCCTGGCAGTGCTTGGGGGACCATATGGGATGCCCAGGATTGAATACAGGTCAGCTAAGAGCCAGGCTAGCGCTCTATCCACTATACTATCTCTAACCCCAGCATGGTTGAGTCCTAATTAGTGGCTCTTTCTGGCTTTCAGATAATTCTCTAGATCATTTTTTTTTAAATGGCAAGGAAAGAAATGGCTTTCATTCTATTAAAAGGCTACTAATCCTGATATACTTATGACTTTACCCTTAGTTACATTCCGAAAGCATGTGTGAATTTTAGTTTAGTTTTTAGGGTTTTTTGTTTGTTTGTTTTTTCGATGGAGGGGAGCTTCAGTTGGTATGGTACGAGGGGGAGGACCATGTAAAATAAGGAATGATAGTTTGTATAACATAGAAAATGGTTGCTTCACAAATAATCTTCCTAATTGAGTGGGTCCAGAATAGTAGGGTGGAACACTTGGCTGGTTCCATGGTAAGGAATCACTCCTGGCATTGCTCAAGGGATCAAACCCCAAGTCAATCACATGCAAGGCTCAAACCCCAAGTCAATCACATGTCAGCCCCTTACATTCTGTACTCCAGTCCCTGAGGAGGTGATGATTGAGTGGAGATATGCAAAAGCAGTCAGACCATATGAACAGATTTAACTATCTCTTTTTTCTTTTTGGTTTTTAGGCCATACCTGGCAATGCTCAGAGGTCTGCCAGGTATGGCCCCAAAACCAAATACTCCTGGCTTTGCACTCAGAAATTATTTCTAGCAGTGCTTGGGGGATCATATGGGATGCCAGGGATCGAACTCAGGTCAGCCACGTGCAAGGCAAATGCCCTACCTGCTGTACTATACTATCGCTCCAGCCCCTTACCTATTTTTCTTAATCTTACATCAACCCTGTAGTCTGTTTTGTTCCCTGTGCTTTTTTTCTCAAAATGTCTGACAATATGTTTCATACAAATATATGAAAATGTATTTCAGATTGCCACTAATAACCCATAATACAAATTAGCTGAATGATGCAAAATAGGGAATGATAGTTTGTATAACATGAAGAGTTGCTTCACAAATAATTTTCCTATTTGAGTGGGTCCAGAATAGTAGAGGTCGATTTATAACATTCAGCACGAAAGGGAGCTGTGCTTTTATTTTGATACTTCATTGTCAGGAGCCCTTCTTCCCTGTGTTAAAATTAACAAATACCCATGACCAGAAATGTTTAGGTCACTTTTGCATAATGTCTGACTCAAGACTTATTAAACTTTTCTGTTCCCACCTTAATGGTATCCTTACTGCATGTACAATGTCTTAGGTGTTAACTGCAACATTTCCACTTTACTTACGGGCATTTTAATATTTATGAAGTGACCTTCAGCTGTGAGGAGCTACCTCTGTATTGCCTCTCGAGATATGTTATTGTATGTTAGTGCATTGAAAGTCCTGAGCACCATTGGGTGTGACCCAAAAACTATAAACAAAATAAAAATTGCATAGATTTGTGAGATCTGTAGAACTGTAGCACTGTCATCCTGTTGTTCATCGATTTGCTCAAGTGGGCACCAGTAATGTCTCCATTGTGAGACTTGTTACTGTTTTTGGCATATCGAATACACCACAGGGAGCTAATTCAACTAATTTTTGGTATGTGATTTTGCAGAAGATGAAAGTTTAAATATACCTGTGTAGTACTGGTGGCAAAAATGTCAATGATCTAGTGCCATAAAGTGTTTTTTATTTTTTATTATTTAAGTTGTCTTTTAATTCTCTATAAAGTTTTATTCTTTGGGATCCAGGAAACAGCATGTTTACTTTATGTTTTTTTTTTTTTAGATTTGGAGTCCAGAAACAGGACCAATACTTTATCCCCAAAAAAAGATATTTATGAAATATATTCATTTCAGTGGGAAATAATGGAAAGGATTAAAAGCTATAGCCTTCAGCAGTCCATTTTTAGAAATGACTGGGAATGCAAAAACAAGATTGAGGAGCAAAAGGCACCAGAAGTGGGATATTTGGGGCCAAGGAAAATTACCTCGGAAAAACTGGCCACTTACAAAAAACATAATTTTCTTGCTGAATATCAGATAGTCCATAATGGAGAAAAATTATATGAATGTAAGGAATGCAGGAAGACCTTTATTCGTCGCTCAACACTTAGCCAACACCTGAGAATTCATACTGGTGAAAAGCCTTACAAGTGTAAGGAATGTGGGCAGGCCTTTAGACAGCGGGCTCATCTTATTCGTCACCACAAACTTCATACTGGTGAGAAACCCTATGAATGTAAGGACTGTGGAAAAGCCTTTACAGTGCTTCAGGAACTAACTCAGCATCAGAGACTTCATACAGGTGAAAAGCCCTATGAATGTAAGGAATGTGGAAAGGCCTTTCGAGTCCATCAGCAGCTTGCTCGGCACCAGAGAATTCATACCGGTGAGAAACCCTACGAATGTAAGGCATGTGGGAAAACCTTCAGGCAGTGTACACACCTTACTCGCCATCAGAGGCTCCACACAGCTGAGAAACTCTATGAGTGCAGGGAATGTGGAAAAGCCTTTGTATGTGGTCCAGATCTTCGAGTGCATCAGAAAATTCATTTTGGTGAGAAGCCCTACGAATGTAAAGAATGTGGGAAGGCCTTTAGAATATGCCAACAACTTACCGTTCACCAGAGTATTCATACTGGTGAGAAACCCTATGAGTGTAAGGAATGTGGGAAGACTTTTAGATTAAGACAACAGCTTGTTCGCCATCAGAGAATTCATACCCGTGAGAAACCCTATGAATGTATGGAATGCTGGAAGACCTTTAGTAGCTACTCACAACTTATTTCGCATCAGAGCATTCATATTGGTGAGAGACCTTTTGAATGTGAAGAATGTGGGAAATCCTTTAGGCTACTCTCCCAGCTTACTCAACATCAAAGTATTCATACTGGTGAGAAGCCTTACGAGTGTAAGGAATGTAGGAAACCTTTTAGACTGCTCTCACAGCTTACTCAGCATCAGAGTATTCATACCGGGGAGAAACCTTATGAATGTAAGGAATGTGGTAAGGCTTTTCGACTTTATTCATTTCTTACTCAACACCAGCGAATTCATACTGGTGAGAAACCTTACAAATGTAAAGAATGTAAGAAGGCTTTTAGGCAACATTCACATCTCACTCAACACCAGAAAATTCATAATGGAAATTAAAATAAGAGCCTTCAATTGTATGTTACAGAACATCTGAAGATTCATTTTTGAGAAAATTTGTATTTTTCCCAACTGAGCATATGTTTCATCTTACAAAAATGTGGTTTTGAATACCTTCCATTGTTTATATTCATTAAATTTATATGAGACTAATGTATTGAATGTGGGCAATTCTTTAACCTTATATGTCATTATCTCCATTTTATTACCAAGGTACCTAAACTTCTGTGCCTCATTTTGATCTCTTGTAAAATGGTGATAATATTAAATGTGTATGTTATTGATTGCTATGTAATAAATTACTACAAACTAGTTGCTTAAAATAATACACATCTTTTTTTATCTCACAGTTTTTATGGGCATACCAGAGACAAATTCTCTACTTCGGTATTTTATAGAGATTAAGATTTCAGCCAGAGTTTGGTCTCATCTGAAGGCCACACTGGGAAAGGGGTCTACGTCCAACCCTACAAGGTTTCTGGCTGACTTCTCTCGTGAGAGCTGTTGCTGAGGTCCTTTCTGGTTGATATTTGGTTGATGGCTGACCTTAGTTATTTGCCACCTGAGCATCTTCAACATGACCGCTTAATTCATCAAAATTGTAGAAGCCAAGAAGGCAGTAGCATCTGTTAACTTAATCGAAGTTCTGTGACTTTGCAAACTAATGAATAAAATAGAATCTCATGATCTTTGCTGCCTTTTACTGGTCAGAGGCAAGTTACTAGGCTCACATACTCAAGGCAAGATGATTATATAAGTGGACAGACAGAGTGAGAGGACCAATTCAGAATGAGCTGGCTGCAGTGTGTAATAAGATTATTATAAAGATTAAGTAGTTAATAATATAGAAAAACAGCAGCTAAATAGCATGTTTTATGTACCAAATTGTTACTGTCAGTATTAGTGAACGTATATGAAAGGAATATCCTATAGAATAAATGTAAAGTGCTTTCTCATTGCCCAGCTCCTGTGATATTTAAACAAAACTTAGCAGGTAATACAAGATAAATTATGATTTGAGCTACATCAAAAATTCCATGCCTAAAAGAAACCTTATAAATAAAATTTGTGAATGTGAGATTAGAAGTACAACTATTAAAGACTCTTCTGTATGGAATTATTTTTCCATTATAGATTCTAAAAAGAAAAAAAACTCTTCAGTTTCTGGGCCACATCTGGTAGTGCTTAGGGCTTATATTAGGCTCTGTGTTCGGGGATCACTGTTGGGTGTTCTTGGGGGGATCATATGTGATGCTAGGAATCAAACCTGGGTCGGCTACATGCCAGAAAAGTGTCTGCTGTACTCTCTCTTGCTGGCCTCAAAAAGCAAATTCTTATAAGCCCTAGAGTCTGAGTAACAAATATGGGAGAAAAAGGAAACTAGGCAACTGGAAGTTTAATATTATGGGTGTGCATGTCATTTTTTTTCTGTAAAACATAAAATAAGCAAACATCATTCCATTATAGTTGTAGTATTTGGTATTCAAATTGCCTCCATCTTCAACTTTGGGGAGTTGGGTCTTCTGAAATGGTTCAACTTTGATAGTACCCTTGATTATCACAATTGGCCAACTATGAAATGTGACTGTTCATTTATTCTAAAAACCAATGAAATGAGCCAGAGTGATAGTACAGTGGGTATTTGCCTTATATGTGGCCGTCCTGGGTTCGATTCCTGGCATAGTAATGATACTTGAGCACAAAGCTAGGAGTAAGCCCTGAACACAGCTGGGTACAACCCCCCAAAATAAAAAAAAAATAAGGAACAAGTGAGCATTTGGGGGTTTTTCCCCCTATATTTACCAAGTTTCAGAGCCACCAAAACTCATGAATTTTTTTTTTTTAAAAATTCTAACTTGGGGCTGAAGAGAGAGTATAGCAGGTAGGGACTTACTTTGCATGCAGCAAACCCAGTTTCAACTATAACTAATGGTCCTCCAAGCGCCACTAGAAGTAATTTCTGAACATCAATGGATGTGACCCCCACCTCCCAACATCCCCCCCAAATCTAATAAATATAGAAAAACTGGTAGCATTTAAAAAGTTTTCCCTAATCTCTAGTAGAATAATGGGTGCAGAAAAAAAGGTCTTCAGTGGATATTAAAACTGTAAATGATTTTTATATAGTGGTTTATCAAACTGTACCCTCTGAGTCTTTTGATCAATTTTAACCTCTATAAAAGTGATATTAGACAATTTCTCCTAAATAATGAACCAAAGGAGTTATGATGACAAATTATTTTTGAGTAGATGAATACCATAAGGAAGCAACTGGTCAGATCCAGAATAAGAAATATTCCACCCCAGAACTACTTGATGCTTTTTCAACTAGTGAATGACATAAACTAAGAGATGGTGAAGGTGATTAAAATAAAAGGGCTGGAGAAATAACTCAAAGGGCTGTAGTACTTGCTTGTATATGGAAGATCCAGGTTCAATCCCCAGCTCGAGCACTGCAGGTGTGACTTCAAAATAAAAGGAGATGAGACAGAGAACTTGGGGCTGAAGACTTAGTACAGTGGGTAGGGTTCTTGACTTCAACTTGGCTGACTTGGGTTCGATCCCTGGCATCCAATATGGTCCTCAAGCACTACCAGGAAAAATTTCTGAGTGCAGAACCAGGAGTAATCCCTGAGTATTGCTGAGTGTGGCCCAAACCCCTTCCCCACAAAGCGTGAGAGAACTAAATTTCTTGTTAGGGGCTGGAGCGATAGCACAGCAGGTAGGGCGTTTGCCTTGCACGCAGCCAACATGGCCAACACAGGTTCGATTCCCAGCATCCCATATGGTCCCCCGAGCACCGCCAGGAGCAATTCCTGAGTGCATGAGCCAGGAGTAACCCCTGAGCATTGCCGAGTGTGACCCAAAAAGCAAAAATAAATAAATAAAATAAATTTCTTGTTAGTCATAAGCCTATGGACAAGCTGAATTAGAAATGTCTTGAACAAAATGTGAAAAGATATTTTTGAGGGGTACAGAGAGATTACAGTGGTAAAGCACTTGCCTTGCATACAGCTAACACTGGTCCAAATTCCAGCATCTCGTATGGTTTCCTGAGCACTGCTAGGGGTAATTCCTGAGTACAGAGCCACATGTGGCTCCAAAACCAGAAAATGTGAAAAGATATTTTTGAGACACTGGGGAAATATGGACATGGACTTAAAGGATATTTATAAATACTAATTTCAATAAAAATAATACCAATATGGTTACTGGAAACCAAAGATCTTCTGTGTGAGGATACAAATGGCATATTTATAAGTGAAAGATAACCCAGATTTGCATTAAAATATTCTACTCACAAAACAAACTGAAGAGACTGACAAAATGTTGATAGTTACTTGAAGTAACGTGGTTTGCTCATGAGTTTTTAATGCTTTTACTCTAGATGTTTGAAAATTTAAGTCAAAATATAATAAAGCCTAATATGTAAAATGCTTAGAAAGTATTTCTTAAAAGAAGCCTGCATCTCTTAATTTGTCTATGGTCACTGACATTCTACGTAGTAAGAAATTAAAGCCCTTAAATTAGGAAATTTTATGGGCTGTCTTCATCTTCCTCAGTTTCCATAGCAATTGAAGCAGGGCCTGTCACATAGAAAAATGAATAAGAATTTGTGTTAAGAAACCAGAAACAGCATGATGGAAATCCCAAGTAAAACAAAATATAGTTACAATCAGAAATCAAGAGTTTAGGCAGGGGGCTGTTGCGATAACACAGCGGGTAGGGTGTTTGCCTTGCACGCGACCGACCCGGGTTCAATTCCCAGCATCCCATATGGTCCCCCAGCACCGCCAGGAGTAATTCCTCAGTGCAGAGCCAGGAGTAACCCGTGTGCATTGCCGGGTGTGACCCTCCCCAAAAAAAAAGTTTAGGCAGTTGTATACACGTCAGAGTAATAAGTATATATGGACAGTTCTAGTCAAGGGAATGAATGAACAATTCTTTGTTTAAAGCAGTATGATGATAACTCTGACATAGCACTGTAGCACTGTCCTCCCATTGTTCATTGATTTGCTCAAGTGGGCCCAGTAATAATGTCTCCTTTGTGAGACTTGCTGTGTTTGGCATATCGAATATGTCATGGGTAGCTTGCCAGGCTTTGCCGTGCGGGTGAGATACTCTCGGTAGCTTGCCGGGCTCTTCGAGAGGGGCGGAGGAATCGAACCCGGCTTGGCCAGGCCAGCTGCGTGCAAGGCAAATGTCCTACCATAACTTAAGAATAATATGTTTATTCCAAAACATGTAAAAAATACAAAGGATTATTTTTCAAAATATCAGCTGATTTTTCATAGACCCCAAATAGACAAATGTGTGTACATGGAAAGAATCTGACAATTATACAAGTAAAAAGTTTAAGATTCCTTTATGAAATTTTACCCACCAATTCTGGAAACTAAAACAATTCTGATACAAAACTACATGAAGATAGCTCCTAAGAAGTAAAATCTAGGTCAGCTTTATGATGTTTATTCACAATTCCAAATAAGGTATATTTTACAAAATTATTCTTCACGAATAAGTTAGTGTTTTGCCTTTGCCTTAGCATCAAACACTTCACAGAGTGTGTTATTCGGCATAAGCCTTTAACTCAACATTAACTGCAAGTTTGTTTTGGAGAACAATTAACGATATTTGGAAAGGAAAAACAAAAATATTTCTTGGGGAAATGTGTAAATGAAGTAAAGTATAAAGAAAATCTACTTTGGGAGGCTGGAGGGATAGTATGGCAGGTAGGGTGCTTGCTTTGTATGCAGTCTACCTGAGTGCAGTCCCTGGCATCCCTAGTCCCCCAAACACTGCCATCAGTGCATTCCTGAGTGCAGAGCCCAGAGTAACCTTGAACATCCAGGTGTGAACACAAAACAAACAACAACAAACAAAACACAAGAAGAATCTACCCTGGGGAAAACAGGAGTGTATCTGCTTATCAAAAGCTCTGGCAAAGACTTTTTTTTCCACACTGTATCTCAAAACAATTGATTTTGGAATTCTCACTCCCATTATCTCTTAACACCTTGAAAATGACAACCACTTTTGTAGATACTACCATATAGCCATAATGAATGTCTTCAGGATTTCTTTCAGACACTATGGTGAGTGGGTTGTATTGGGAGGAGGTATGTGACAGGCCACTTTTTTTTTTAATACCCAAGAATAGCTGAGATCAGCACCAGGATGATTACTCCATAACTTAGAGGCCAGCCGGGTATCCTAGAGGAAAGGGCAGTTCAGATAGAGAAGGGAGCACCAAATAAAGGATGTTTGGAGGATCCTCCCAGGAGGGGAGATGCATGTCGAAAGTAGACTATGGACTGAACATGTTTGCCACTCAATGCCTCTTTTGCAGACCACAACACCCAAAAGGAGAGAGAGAACACAGGGGATTGCCCTGCCACAAAGGCAGGGGTGATGGGGGGATGGGGGTGGGAGGGATATTATCCATGGTGGTGAAAAACGGGCACTGGTGGAGGGATGGGTATCTGATCATTGTATAATTGAAACCCAAGCACAAAAAATTGTAAATCTACAACTGTAAAAATAAATAAATTAATTAATTTAAAAAAATTAAAAAAAAAATTTTGAAGTTCACACTGTAACCTGAAAGCAACCTGCTGCTCAAATGGAGGGTTAATGTTATTCAGTAGAATGGAAAAAGTTCCAGTCTGATCCTTAACATATATTTATCAAATATGCTAACTAAACAATAATTGGATATAGATGAATTTCACTGTAATAAAAATACTATAAAATACCATTCTATATATTCTTTAATTTCTTTAAGAAATCAAAAATCTCTACAGTTATTTCTTCTGAGTCAGAAATGACATTGATTTTGGACTGTTGTATACTTTCAGCTTCATATTTTGTCAAATTGTTGCTTTGTAATTGCACCAATTTTTTAAAAATTTGTTTCGATTTTGGGGTCACACTGGGCACTGTTCAAGGGATATTCCTGGCTCTGCACTCAAGAATCAGTCCTGGAGACGCTTGGGGACCATATGGAATGCTGCGGATTGAACACAGCTTGGCCACATACAAGGCAAGCACTTAAATCTGCCGTAGGGCTTTGCTTTCTTTTAGGATTATAGTTCAAGTGGTAGACCACATACCTGGCATATTTGAGGCCCTGTGTTTGACCCTTGGAACTCTGTCCCGACAAACACCACTGGGTATGGCTGTGATGGTTCCAGTTTAATCAGATGTGGCCCCTGTGGCTTCAGCTCAATCAGGCAGGATGGCAGATAGGGTGATCCCGAGTACCACCTGTGAGAGCATTGCCACCCTGCAATGGACAGAGTTGTGGGCCCTTCAGCATTACAGGGTGTGACCCCTATTTTTTTAAAGATACCCTTGGGGCTGGAGAGAGAGTTCAGGAGTTAAGTACATGCCTCTCACATGTGCCAAACCTGATTTGGCCCCCAGCACCAAGTGGGTTTTCTGGGTAACCCCAGCCCTGCAGGGTTCAGGCAGCCTGCATTCTTGGGCCCCAAAGTGGCTCAGAATAACTGCAAAGGCTTTCTGGACCCCCCTCAACACCACTTAGGAGGTGTTCCCTCAAAAATACCTTAGCCATGGAACAGAAAATAGAAAATGTCATTGTTAGATTTTTTAAAATATAGGTAAATATTGGGGGTTGTAGAGAGTACAGTGGGTAGAGCACCTGCTTTGCACGTGGCCAACCAAAAAAATTTTAACATTAATATAAGTAAAATGTGTTTGGTAAGTCCAGTTGTATTTCCACTATCCTGTTTTTAAATTTTATTTTTGGTTTTTGGCCACACCAATTAGTGCTCAAGGCTGGAGAGACAGCACAGTGAGTAGGACACTTGCCATGCACACGGCTGACCTGGTTTGATCCCTGGGATCCCATATGGTCCTTCAAGCCCCACCAGAAGCATATAGTACTGTAGCACTGTTGTCCCATTGTTCATTTATTTGCTTGAGCATGCACCAGTAACGTCTCCATTTGTCCCTGTTGTGTGCTAGTGTAACCCACTGGCATCTGCTTGTTCCAGGAACAGGAAGTGAGATTTGTTGTTACTGTTTTTGTTACTTGCCAGGTTCTGACATGTGGACAGGATACTCTTGGTAGCTTGCCAGGCTCTCCAAGAGGAACAAAGGAATCAAACCCAGGTCCACGGCGTGCAAGGCTTTGGCCCTACACACTGTGCAATCGCTCCGCCCTGAAGAGTGCAGAACCAGGAGTAAACCAACCCTGAGCACCAATGGGTATGGCTCCAAAACAAACACGGTGAAAAAAACAAATAAATGAAAGTAATGGGTGGCAAAGGGGCTAGGGTCACGGGGTAACTGCAGTGTGACTGCTGCCAAAGGCTGTGCTTCAAGTGTAAAGGCCTGGGCCTCACATTTATGTGGGTGAGAGATAGGGAAAGAAAGCCATTTCACCATCAACCTAAGAAGGAACCAATGTAAAATGATCAAATTGACCTTTTGTGGAACCCTCCAGGAAGGACAACAGGGATGATGGTTACTCCCATCGATGTTTGGCCTGTTTTTTGTTGTTGTTGTTGTTGCTTTCGGGGTAACACACTGGTGATTCTCAGGGGTTACTCCCTCCTCTTCACTCAGGAATCATTCCTAGTGGTGCTCAGTGGACCATATGGGATGCTAGGGATCAACCCCGGGTTGTCTGCGTGCAAGGCAAACGCCCTACCCCCTGTGCTATTGCTCTGTCCCCATTGGCCTGTTTAGTCAGTAGTGCACTGCTGGGGCAACCAGGGCCACTTACCACCCTACAGCAGATGTGGGGCTTGAGAGATAGTACAGCAGAAAGGGTGCTTGCCATGCATGAGGCCAACCTGGGTTTCATCCCCAACACCCAATGTGGTTCCATCTTTATATTTACAAACACCACCAGGAATGATTCCTAAGTGCAGAGAAACCCCTAAGCATTGCCAGGTGTGGCCCAAAAAAACAATAAAAATAATTTTAAAAACATGAAGCTTTTGGGGGGCCAGAGCAATAGTATAGTGGGTAAAGCATTTACCTAGCACAAGGTCAACCGGGTTCAATCCCTGGCACCCCATATGGTACCCTGAGCCTCAAGGAGTGATCTCTGCATCTAGAGCCAAGAGTAAGCTCTCAGTCCCGCCATGTTTGGCCCAATAACAAAACAAATATAAAAGTTATAAGTATTTAAAAGGTAGAGATCAACTATTTCAACTAGACTATTACAATATTTTGTTATTTTCATACATGGGGCTACAATCATGAATACTACAGTTAACAGTATTCACAGCAACAAAATTTTAGGTTTCTCATCTGATGCTATAGAAAAATAACACAATCCATTTTGATTTTTTTGTTTTACTGTGCTCAGGGATCACTCCTGCCAGAGATAGGAGGACCATTTGCGGTTCTGGAGATTGCACCTGGGTCAGCTGAGTACAAGTGCCCAACTTGTTGTACTATCACTCCAGCCCCCAAATTATTATTTTTTTTTTGGAGTGGGGAAGGGACATTGAGTCACACATATTTGTGCTTAGGGTTTATTCCTAGCTCTGTACCCAAAGATTATTTCTGTGATGTTGAGGATCAAACCTTTGTCAACTGTGTGCAAGGCAAGTGCCTTACCTGCTGTACTGTATCTCTGATCCTATGTTAATTTATTTTAAAAAATTTTAACCAGCCTTGTGTAGCTGACATAAATCCTACTTAGTAATAGTATCTAATACTTTTAAAACAATTGATTTGCAAATCTTTCAATACATGTAAGACATCTGGTAATTTTGTGAAGACTTTTGTCTCTGTTTCTGTGAGATATGGTTCTATAGATTTTTGTTGTTTTGGGGCCACACCTGGCAAAGTTCAGGGGTTACTTCTGCCTCTGCACTCAGGAATTACTGCTGGTGGTGCTCGGGGGACTATATGGGGTACGGGGCATCAAACCAGGGTTAGCTGCATGCAAGGCATTATCAACTGCATTAATCTTTCCAGCCTCCTAATTCCATTCTGTACAACAAATGGGCATTTTGTTATCTTATTCTAAGTTTCAGTAGTTTGTGTTTTCAAAGAACTGCGCTATTTCATCTACATCAAAGTTACTGACATCAAATTTTTATTATTTTGGCTTTTGGACCACACCTGGCAGTGTTCAGGGCTTATTCCTGGTAGGGTTCATGGGACCATATGTGGTGCTGGGACTCAAACCGGGCGAGCATGCACCATATTCACTGTATTCTATTTCTAGACCTCTTTTATTTTTTTTAATTTGTGGAACAATTCAATAATAATTCAATGGTATATAAAATTGAGAGAATAAATTCATTTTATAGCTTGAACCACATTAGTAAATCACACTGAAAACAGTAATAAACCACTGAATTCATTATGTGATAAGTGATAGAATCTTGTCCTCAATTTTATTTTCATTGGAATTAGTACCAATGCTTTGCTCTGCTTTTAGGAATTTCTATGAGCACCTATACAAAAAACAACCTGACCTTGGGACTTTCACTTTTAGATTTTGCAGTAGGTAGGGCATTTGCCTTGCACGCGGCCGACCCAGGCGACCTGGGTTCGATTCTTCTGTCCCTCCCAGAGAGCCTGGCAAGCTACCAAGAGTATCTCACCCACATGGCAAAAGCCTGGCAAACTACCTGTGATGTATTCGATATGCCAAACACAGTAACAAGTCTCACAATGGAGACATTACTGAGCCCCCTCAAGCAAATCGATAAACGACGGGAGGACCCTGACAATGACAGTGACTCTTACCTATGTTTCTTTCTCTATTGTAAAGTATAAGCTATTACAAACATTTTTATTTTAATGTATATGGAATCCATTCTGATGACTCCTTTATCCTGATCTTTTTTGTTATTCTGCCTAGACTAATAAATTGGGCCAGGGATGGGGGAGCATACCTAGTGGTGATCATAGCTCTGGGATACTCCTGGTAGTGCTTAGGGGATCATATGCAGAGCTGAGGATCTGTGATCAGCCACGTACAAAACATGCACCTTATCCACTAAACATCTCTCCAGTTTCAAGATTTATCAATTCAAAGCACAACAAAATTATTCCAATAACCCAATCCTTCATTTATTCAGTGCACCTACCTGCTATCATGCTGCCCACAGCTTTTCGGGAAAATGCCAGTGAAAACTCTGAACCATGCGCTGTCTTCTCTACAATTCTGCCTCCAAGCAGAATTGGGTATTTACACGTGGAGTCATGAGGATGTTATACTGCCTGTTTCTAGAAAGCTTGAGCATAAACTTGTTATAACCACCATATCTGTGACTTATCACACCAAACATATTCTAGGTACATTTTAAAACAAGGACCTCAAATATCCATACACTATATTTTCCTGGTAAAATTTTTTTGCACCACACCCAGCAATGCTCAAGGCTTATTCCTAGCTCTGCACTAAGGGATCACTCCTGGCAGGGCTTGTGGGATGTATGGGGTGCTGGGCAGTAGCATACAAGGCAAACATCTTACCTGTTATACTTTCCCCAACCCCTCTATCAAGTTATAAGTCTTAATTTTCAACCCCTCTATCAAGTTAGAAGACTTACTTTTACTGTCTTATTTATTTTCTGGAATTCCCTGTCTCTGCCTCACATTCTGGATTTGGTTGTCATTTATCACCCAAGCTTCCTGTAATCTGATGGTGACTAAATCAGGGTTTAGTTCAAACCTTTTGAAACTTTTTAAACTTTTGAAAAATTTTTCAAACAAAAATTTTTCAAAACAAAATTTCAAACCTTTGAAATTCAGGGTTGGCCACATGACAGGGAAGCCCCTTAACTATCTCTCCAGACCCTGGAATGACTATTTTAGGCAAGAATATTTCCTTTAATAAGGAGTTATCAAAGGTTAGTAGTGATCAAAACAAGAAACTTGGCTCCAATTTGAGAAAATTCTTACTGGCCAAAGATGAGATAATTTGAGGATTTTGTTTGGGGACCATACCTAAGCAGTGCTCAAGCTAGGTATATGCAGTTCTGTATTCAGCGATATCTCATAGCAGGGCTCAGGGGATCATACAGGGTCCTGATTTCAGATCAAACCTGGGTCAGCTGCATGTAAAGCAAGCACCCTACCTGCTGTGGTATCACTCCAGCCCTGCAAACTGAGTACTTTTAAAAGGCTACATAGGATTTTAGTCTTTTAATTGTTGTGTAGGCCATACCCAATCTTTCATTCATGATTTTTTTTTTGAGTGGTTGGAGTGGGGAACATTAAGCTGTGCTCAAGGCTTGCTCTGGTTCTGCAATCAGGGATCACTCCAAGCAGCAATCAGAGATCACTCCAAGCACGCTTCATGAACCATAAGGGTTACTGGGAAAAAAACACAGGTTAGCTGTGTGCAAGGCAATGCCTACTGTAATATCTCTCCAGCCACACACAAGTTTTCAAGCTTATTACTAGTGTTAATAATAATAAAACAATTTAGTGATAAAAAACAATCATATTTCATGGTTTTGTCAAAATCTTATATAGGGCATTCCGGCCAATTTTTCTGTTCTAACAGCATCAGCTAAGGTCATTCAACTGGCTGTTGGTCTAACATACCCAAAATTATTCCACTCAAAAGTCATGGTGGAGTAAGATTGGCCCACATCACAAAAAGAACCAGTATTGGGAAGGGTGTGGGGAAAAGGGAATCCTCATCCATTGTTGATGCAAATGCCATCTGGCTCAACTTCTGTAGAAAACAGCAGGAGAGCTTCCATATGATTCAATGATCCCATTTCTTGCCACTTACCCCCAAGAGCCCAAAAATTCATTTGAAAAGACATTTCCACTCCTATGTTTATTGAAGCATATTCACAACATCCAATATCTGGAGACAATCAAAATCACCAAAAAGAGATAAGCAGATAAAGATGATAAGTAGATAAGTAGATAACATGATGGGGTTTCTCAATTATAAGAAGAGCTTAAATCTGCAATTTGCTTCTATGTGAATGGAACTAGAAGGTACTAGCTGAGTGAAGTGAGTCAGAAGAAGACAGCCAAACACAGAATGATTCATCTCAGGTGGACTATAAAGAAACATTGGAACAAAAAATTATCAGTGGTTAAAAAAAAATTATCAACGGTAATAGGCCCTACAAGGCAAATAGCCCTGTCTGCTGATGGGTTGGAGAAAGCCTGGGGACACTGACCATATAGTGTGAAAGTGGAAAATATACATTGGAAACATTACTTCTGACAGTAATGTAAATCCCAATGTCTAAAAAACTGAAGCAAGTTGAAAAGCAGAGTTGTAGGGCTGGAAAGATAGTCTGATGGGTATGATGCTTGCCTTGCATGCAGCCAGCCCGGTTTGATTCCTGATACAACATATGGTTCCCTGAGCCTTCCAGGAGTGATTTCTGAGCACAGAGCCAGTAGTAAATGCTGAGCACTGCCAACTGTAGCCCCAAAACAATATGTGTGTGTGTGTGTATGTGTGTGTGTGTGTGTATATAATAGAAAATTGCAGTGGGCTTGTCAGCAAGCCCCGCAGGGCTGAACAGAATCTCTGTAGTCATGTGGTCATAGGACTTCCCCAAGTGGTCTGTTCAATAAAGTGAACACACTTGTAAGGTAACAGCAGGATCTCAACTTGAGTGAATTCTTTCGAGAGAGTAAAATCTACCAGTAAGTCCTGGGTCCAGAAACTGGCAGAGCACTACTTTTACTCAAAGCAGTCTCAGTCTGCCCATGTTCATGGAGATTGGATGTGGAACCCATCTCTTGCTAGGCAATGTTAACAAGTCTCTAGCCATCTTCGTTATGTCACAGTATTACAACACCATTTTACAAATTTAAGAATTGGAATAGCAAGCACAGAGCAGTTGAGCATCTTGTTCAATGTAACACAAATAGGAAAGTTATGGGATAGACATATCTTTCCCACTACTGTTAACAGGAATTTAAAAATAAATATGAAGTTTATCAGGTTTGTGTGATGATAGGATATATGAACATTCTTTCCTTTTAGGTTTCTGGGCCACACATGGCTTAAATGCTCAGAGTTTGCTCCTGACAGTGCCTGGGGACCATATAGTGCCAAAACTGAACACAGGCCTTCCGTGTATAAAGCATGTGCTCCAGCCCACTGAGTTCTCTCTCAGGCCAACAAATTCAATAAATCAATTGATGAACTCCCCTACCCCGCTGCCTGTGTGAAGCAAAGGGATTAAATAATACAACTCAAAATTTTATACAGCACAGAACTGAAAAGACTTTCTTATATTTTTGCATTATGAACCTTCAGATGATGGGTAAGGTGGGAATGTTGTCGAAAGGCCTTCTTACATTCCTTACACTCATAAGGTTTCTCCCCAGAATGAATTCTCAGATGTTGAATAAGAGATGAATTAAGTCTAAAGGACTTCTTACATTCCTTACATTCAAAGGGTTTTTCACCAGTATGAATGCTCTGGTGGAGAGTGAGTTTTTGGCGCAATCTGAAGGCTTTCCCACATTCCTTACATTTATAAGGTTTCTCACCAATATGAATACTCTGATGCTGTGTAAGTTGTGAGAATAACCTAAAGGCTTTCCCACATTCTTTACAGTCATAGGGTTTAACACCAATATGAATACTCTGGTGGGAAATCAGTTGGGAGTAACGGCTAAAGGCCTTCCAGCATTCTTTACACTCATAAGGTTTCTCACCAGTATGAATTCTGTAATGAAGAATAAGATGATACCCACGACTGAAGGTCTTTCCACACTCATTACATTCATATGGTTTCTCCCCCGTATGAATTCTCTGGTGGAGTGTTAGTTGTTGTCGCACTCTGAAGGCCTTGCCACATTCCTTACATTCATAGGGTTTCTCACCAGTATGAAGTTTGTGATGTGCTCTGAGGCCAGATCCACACAAAAAGGCCTTTCCACATTCTTTGCATTCATAGAGTTTGTCAGCACTATTCAGCTTTTGATGGCGAGTAAGATGTGCATACTGTCTAAAGGCCTTCCCACATTCTGTACACACGTAGGGTTTCTCGCCCGTATGGATCCTCTGGTGGAGAGTAAGCTGGCCGCGCACTCTGAAGGCCTTTCCACATTCCTTACAGTCATAGGGCTTCTCACCAATGTGAACTTTCTGATGCACTCGAAGATCTGGGCCACACATAAAAGATTCTCCACATTCCTTACATTCAAAGAGTTTTTCACCAGAATGAAGTCTTTGATGTCGAGTGAGGTGTGCAGTCTGTCTAAAAGCCATCCCGCATTCCTTACATTCATAGGGTTTCTCCCCAGTATGAATTCTGTGATGAAAAGTAAGTTGTTGGCGGACTCTAAAGGCCTTTCCACACTCTTCACACTCATAAGGTTTCTCAATGAAATGAATCCTCTGATGTGTAGTAAGAGATGTACATTTCTGGTAAGAGGACGCTTTTTGAGATGTCATTTTTACTTGACCGAAACATCCCTCTTGTTCTTCAGATTTTCTTTTGGCCTCCCAATCACTTCTTAAAATGAAGCCCTTAAGACTATGGTTTTTAATTCTTTCCATTATCTTCCACTGAGGTAAGTTTATTTCATAAATGTCATTTTCTGAAGCTAATGTCTTGATCTCACACCTACTCTCCAAACCTGAAACGAGAGCAAATACAAAGATTTTTACTCCTAAAAGTAGTACTTATATGACAGATATAAAAAGCAACAGAAAGGGGCAGGAGAGACAGAACAGGAGCTAAGGCACTTGCCTTGCGTGTGGCTGAACTCAGTAGGAATCCCTGGAACCACTAAGGATCACTCCTGAGCACAGAACCAGAAATAAACCCTGACCACTGCTGTATGATGCACAAACACCAGAAGAAACAAAAATCATGTTCAATGAAATTCTAAAAATATACTTATAAAATTATAAAATTCAGGGTGGAGGGACTGGAGAGATATTACAGTGGATAAGGTGCTTGCCTAGCACGCAAATGACCCAGATTAGAATCCCTGGCATCCCAATGTTCCCCAACAACTGCTAGGCATAATTCCTGAATGCAGAGCCAGGAGTAACCCTTGCGTATCGCTGGGTGTGGCCCAAAATCCAAAGTGAATTAATAAATAGCTCAATGGGCTGCAGTGCATGCTATGCATGCATATAAGAGGTTAGGGTTTGATTGTAGGCACTGCATGGTCCCCCAAACTCTATGGGGTGTGACCCCAAAACAAAAACAAATTATTTTTTAATTAAACTGAAAACAGGTCTGAGAGCTCAAAGAGCTGGAATACATGTTTTGCATGTGGGAAGCATGGGTTCAAATCCCTGCTATAAGCTTCCTCAATCCTAAGCACTGCTCAAAACAAACAAACAAACAAACAAACAAACAAAATAAGGCCAGACTAATAGTATAGCAGGGAGGGAGTTCCCTTTAAAGCAGTCAACCCAGATTCAATCCCTGCTACTACATATAGTCCCCTGATCTGTGCCAGGAGTGATCCCTGAGTGCAGAGCAGAAGCCCTAAGCACTGCCAGGTATGACCAAAACAAAAACAAAAATTTACACTGAAATAATATGATTTATATAATTTGTGGTGTAACTGAAATTAAAATAAACATGAGACACAACAGAAAGAAAAGTTTGGCAAATTTAAAGTATTGGGCAGTCATATCTTTTATTTTATTTTGGGCCAAACCCTGGTTCAGAGCTAACTCCTGGGTCTGTGCTTAAGGATCAGTCCCAGAAGTACTCGGGGAATCATATCAGATGCCAGGAATCTAAGCAAGGTCAGATGTTTTGATCACTCCAGCCCCCAATCATACATTCTAATGCTTAAAGTTAAAAATAT
The DNA here is from genome assembly GCF_029834395.1 of Sorex fumeus. Lineage (NCBI taxonomy): Eukaryota > Metazoa > Chordata > Mammalia > Eulipotyphla > Soricidae > Sorex > Sorex fumeus. The sequence continues at coordinate 20,702,318 of NW_026606179.1, forward strand.
TACATTAGTGGTATGTACATAAAAAAAATCTAATCTACATTAATGAATAGACCAAATCCCAATCCAATTCTGCTGAAAGACTTCTAATTAACACTGAGAATAGAAAGGGGAAAAAAGAAAAGTTCTCCCTATCAAAGGTATCTTAAAAAATCATAACTGTTATTCCTCTCACAGCAGAAACTAATCTTTAACTAAATGGAAAAAAATCACACAAATCATCTGGACTTGGGATCAGAGAGAATACAGTGGAGAGGGCCCTTTTCTTGCACATCCTGTTCCAGGTTCAATCCCTGGCATCTTATATGATTTGTCAAGTCCATCAGGAGTTATCCTTGAGTGTAGTGTCAGGAGTAAGCCCTCAGCAGAGCTAGGAGTGGCCCAAAACACCACCACCACCCCACCACCAACAACAAAATTATATGAATTTAATTCTTAAATATCCTGGGGCACTGTTATTACTGACCTTCTTGGTCTGTTGACACAATCAACTTTGGGATAGAGATCATTTATTTCCAAGAAGCTGTATTTGCATTTCAACAGTGGAGCTAGTATACCAATCTTTGAAAACAGTAAGTAACATCTGACATACAAGTTACTCTCCTGAGTATCAACTTAAATTTTTAACATAAATAAGCCCAAACTGAATGCTAATACTAATACTCACATTCTATTCATGGTCATCTTTCTTACTGCATGTGAGAAAATAGCAATTATGGAAGAATGTGCTATCCTCTCTCGACCACCTGCCTCTCCTACTGCATTCGTTCCTTTGATATTATCCCTTATTCCATGCCTGTCTTTTTTTTGCTTTTTGGGTCACACCCGGCAATGCACAGGGGTTACTCCTGGCTTTGCACTCAGGAGTTACTTCTGGCCTTGCTTGAGGTACCATATAGGATGATGGGACTCGAACCCAGGTCGGATGCGTGCAAAGCAAACACCCTACTCGCTGTACTATCACTCCAGCCCTCCATTCCTATCTTAAGGACCCTGCTTGCAGTTTTGCTCTCTAACTGCATCAAAACAATGTCAAGCATATTCTTTAATGTAGTCTATTATTATTATCATTATTAATCCCGTGTAATCCCATCAACGGCCAAGACCCAGAGACTATATAACCCAGCTCCTGGAAGCGCGCGGGTCTTATTATCTCGTTCTTACTTTGGACAACCTGGCAGGCTAGCAAACGTAACCTGCCCACACGGCAGAGTCTGGCAAACTCCCCGTGGCGTATCCAATATGCCAAATACCAGTAACAATGATGGGTCTCATTCCCCTAACCCTGAAAGAGCCTTGAATATGGCACTTTTTAAAATCTCAGGGCTAGGTTGAGACAAATGAGAAATTACTGGTGCCTGCTCGAGGCAATCGACGAACAACAGGATGGTCGTGATCGTGATTATTATTTTATTGAATCACTGTGTGATAGTCCATGACAAAGCTATTCATGGTCAGGTTTCACTCAGTGTTCTAATACCCATCCTTCCACCAGTGTACATTTTCCAGCACCAATGTCCCCAGTTTCCCTCCCACCACCCCCAACTTTCCTCGCACCCCCCACCTCTATGGCAGGTTCTTTCTCCCTCCCTTTCTCTCTCTTTCCCTCTTTCTCCTCATTCCTCTCTCTCCCTCTGTCTCCCCCTCTCTCCTTTTGGGCACTGTGGTTTGCAATACAGATACTGAAAGGTTATCATGTTTATCCCTTTACCCACGTTCAATACTGAGTTCTTATCCAATGTGATCATTTCCAACTATTATTGTCATACTTCTCTGTCTTACCTACCCTCTGTCCCCTACACACTTGTGGTAGATTCCAACCTTTAATGTAGCTTTTTATTTCCCAAATATTTATAAGAAATATTAAGAAAAAAAGGTTTCCAACATATAACTAAAATAGCCTTCCTACCTCATGCCACCCTCTAAATACTTACTTCATAGCACACTGTTTTATTACTTGATACTACTTTCTATTTATAGAAAGTAAGTTTCTTGGGGGCTGGAGCAATAGCACAGTTGGTAGGGTATTTGCCTTCACGCGGCTGACCCGGATTCAATCCCAAACATCCTATATTGTTCCCTGAGCATTTCCAGGAGTAATTCCTGAGTGCAACCAAGAATAAACCCTGAGCATCACCGGGTGTAGCCCCCCCCCCCAAATACAAACAAACAAAAAAGAAATTTCTCTAATTATATGAGCATAGGTACTCTACTGGGGTTTTTTTTTTGTTTGTTTTGGTTTGGTTTGGTTTTTTTTGCACTCTACTGGTTTTGTTTGCCATTGTATTGATGGTGTCTAGAATCATGCTTGGCTCTGCCTTTATCCATTTAGAACTATTTATATTAATGTGGAAGAAAGCAAATGAATTAAGATAGAGAGAAGAATGTTTTCTAAAAAGGAACTTGGAGAGGACTTTCCATCCCATGGAAAACTGAAGATTTACCGCCAAAAAAAAAAAAAGTAATAAATGGAATAAAGAAGTAGTTCTAAAATCCCCAACTAAGACCTTAATTTGCTCCCCAGGTGTCAACCTTTTCTCAGGTCATGGCCCTTAAAAGAGGCCTTCCTACCAAAAGAGAATAAAAGGGAATGTGCCTGCGGGAGGCAGGAGAGATACTGGGAACATTGGTGGTGGAGGTATGGGTATTCGATCATTGTATGACTGAAACGTAATCACCAAAGTTTGTAAATCTGTAACTATATTTCAAGGTGATTCATTAAAAAAAAAAGAGGCCTTCCTAAATAATGCAGGGCTGGAGAGGAGAGAGATAGTACAGCGAGTAGGGTGATTGCTTTGCAGACCCAGGTTTGATCACTGGCATCCCATATAGTGCCCAGAGAACCACCAGTGTAGTAACTTCTGAGCACTGCTGCTTGTGCCCCCCCTCAAAAAAAAAGAAATAAACAGAAATATACGTGGCTTCCCAACCTACTTCCTCCCTAGTTGGGTGACCTCCTCTGGTGACTCCTTCCTCCTGCCCACAAGCCTTTACTCACCTGGATACGTTTTTTCTTTCCTCACAACTTTCCAGGGCTCTTGTCCTTGCTCCAATAAGGAAATCACATCTGGTTTAGAAATGAAGTCTCCTAATTAGAAGAAACATTAATACAGAAATGAATAATAAAAAAATGAACTGAGAATTTCCTTGTTCAGAGTGTTAGGAGAGTGGGTAAGACATCTGCCTTACACACATACAGCTGACCCAGGTTTGATTCTTAGCACTGTCTCTGTGTCTACGGTCCCCCATGTTTCACTAAGGAGTGATTCCTGAGTGCAGAGCCAGGAGTAAGCCCCAAGCACTGCCAAGTGTGGGTACCTCCCCATCCTTTTAAAATAAATTATCTTGTTTAGTCTTGGTTAAATTTCCAATAAACTTGGGGCCAGAGAGATAGTATAGCAGCATTTGTTTGCATATGGCTGATCCATATTTGATCCCTGGCATCCCATACCCCAAGCACTGCCAGGTCAAAACCATAGGTCAAACTGAATTAGAGGGGCTGGAGCAATAGCACAGCGGGTAGGGCATTTGTCTTGCACGTGACTGACCTGGGTTCGATTCCCAGCATCCCATATGGTCACCTGAGCACCACGAGGGGTAATTCCTGAGTACAGAGCCAGGAGTAACCCCTGTGCATCGCCGGGTGTGACCCAAAAAGCAAAAAAAAAAAAAAAAAAAAAACCCTGAATTAGAATTAACAGAGCTTTTAGAAAAAAAGAAAAAAATGGTTAAGAAATGTTTGGTTTTGATACTCCTGGGAATATATCCCAGAGAGGCAAAAAAAGTATAATCAAAGTGACATCTGCACTTGTTTGTTCATGGCAGCACTCTTTACAATAGCCAGAATCTGGAAAAAACCTGAGTGCCCGAGAACAGTTGACTGGTTAAAGAAACTTTGGTACATCCACACAATGGAGTACTATGTAGCTGTTAGAAAAGATGAAGTCATGAAATTTACATACAAGTGGTACTACCTGGAAAGTATCATGTTAAGCGAAATGAGTCAGAAAGGGAGGGATAGGCATAGAAAGATTGCATTCATTTGGGGAACATAAAGTAACAAAATAGAAGACTAACACCCAAGAGTGGCCGAGATTAGTACCAGTTTTGTTCCATGGCTTGGAGGCCAGCTACACATTCTAGGGGGAAAGGGAGCTCAGATAGAGAAAGGAGTACCAAATAAAGGGTGTTGGGAGGATCCTCCTAGGATGGGAGAAGCATGCTGAAAGTAGGCTATAGACCAAACATAATTGCCACGCAATGCCTCTTTGGCAAACCACAACACCCAAAATGAGAGAACAAAAGGGAATACCCTGCCACAGAGGCAAGGTGGGATGGGGAGATGGGGAGTGGGAGGGATACTGGGATCAGTGGTGGTGGAAAATGGGCACTGGTGGAGGGATGAGTGTTTGATCATTGTACAATTGAAACCCAAGCACAAAAATTTGTAAATCTACAACTGTATCTCATGGTGTTTCACTAACAAAAATAAAAAAAAAAGTAAATGATGGAGAATAGGCACTGGTGGAGGGATGGGTGCTGGATTATTGCATAACTGAAACCCAAGCACAAAAATTTGTAGGTCTACAATTGTATCTCATGGTGTTTCACTAATAAAAATTTTTAAAAAAATGTTTGGTTTTGATCCACACTAGGTGGTGCTCAGGGCTTACTCCTTATCTTGTACTGCATTTATGAAAGCCAAATGAATAGTGTGCATTTTATGTAATAGTATGTAAGATTTACAAGAACTGCCTTAGAACAGATGCTAAGAATGATACATATTTTATTGTCCATTATTTACTTTTACTGCTGTTTTATTTGATGGAAGATAAATTTTCAATGGGGCTAGAGCAACAGTATAGCAGGTAGGATGTTTGCTTTGCACATGGCCAATCCAGGTTAAATCCCCAGCATCCCATATGTCCCCGAGTACTCCCAGAAATAATTCCTGGGCACAGAGTCAGCAGTAACCTCTGACCATTGCTGGGTATGGACAACTTCAACCCCCCCAAAATAAACATTTCCCAGTTGCTGTTATTTTACAAGATATTTATATAATACTACTAAATGGAAAGTTCTTTGATTGAACCCAGGTCAGTCACATGCAAAGTATTATCACTCTGGTCCCTAAATACTCCAATGTTATATGTTCTTTTGATGGTCACAGACAAATCATCAGACTCTAGCAATTTTCCTTAAAGTTCTATCAGTAGGTGCTGGTGAGATAGTACAGTGGGTAGTTTTACACATAGCTGACATAGATTCAATCCATACCACATTATATGGTTCACCAATCACTGCCAGGATGGATGCCCAAGTACAGAGCCAGGAATAAACCCTGACCCACACTAGATGTGGCAAAAACCACTTGTCACCCCCACCCCCATTCAAAAAATTTTGAATGTATCAATACATCTTAACAAACACCTACAGCACTTCTGAGTTTATCCCTGTATTGTCTCTAACCCAGCACTTCTGAATTTAAACAAAAAATTAAATGAGTGACACTGGTAATCACCATGATATCAAATCTAGTCCTTTCATGATTAATAAAGGCTATAAAGGGGCTGGAGAGACAGTATGGTGGGTGGGGAATTTGCCTTGTATGTGATCGATCTTGGCATCCCATATGGTCCCCTGAGAGAGCCAGGAGTGATCCCTGAGTGCAAAACCAGAAGTAAACCTTGAACATCACCAGGTGCGTGGCCCCAAAACCAAACCCAGTCCCCACAAAAGAAAAGAGAAATGCTTCTAGAGGGATGGTACAGTGGGTAAGGCTCTCCTGCCTTGCATAGAGCCAACCAGGGTTCAATCCCTGGCACCTTACATAATCCCTCAAGTCCTGCCAGTAGTGATTCCTGAGCATCAGAGACAGGAATAACCCCTGAACACCACTCAGGGGTGGTGGCCCAGAAATGAAAAACAATAAAAACAAAAACAAAAAAAGAAAAGAGTCTAAAGGGTACTAAATTAAGGATGGGTGAAAATGCAAATGCCTAATATATATGAATGAAGTGCAAACCATTCCTTAAATAGGGAGCAGGAATCCAGTTTTTTAAAAAGAGATATTGCTGAAATTTCCAACGAAGAAAGCTAATACTGCAGAGAGGACAGTTTAAATTACTCAAGGTAGAAACTTACCCAGTGAAACCAAGTTGCTGTAGTTCTCCAACATTACATCTCTATACAGGTCCCTCTGTACCAAGTCCAGAGATTCCCATTCTTCCTGGGAGAAGAGTATGGACACATCACTGAATAACACAGACCCCTGAAATGACAAGCCAGATACTACAATTGAGATCAAAGAAATCGTGTTATAACTGAAGGAGAAAAGATGGAAGAGACACTGCAGAAATGGACCATTTATCAAGTGAACAGGCATGGACTAGAAGCCTCTAACATGCTGTGTGAATTTGTGTGCCACTGGAACTGGAGAGTACAGAGGACAGGGAACTTGCTCTGATCGTGGCTGACCGAGGATGACTTTGACCCCAACACTAGCCTCTAGCTCACCTAGCTCTAGCAAAAGAGAAGTGGGTAAGAAAGAAGGTCTCTCTACAAAGCCCATTCTCTGCAAATAGATCCTTGGTGAAGCATCAAGGAAACAACTGGCTACAAAGGCCACTCAGAGAGTGCACCCTCTGCTGGAGGGGGTAAGAACCCTCACCGTTACAGACCAGGTACTGAAGCACTCTGAAATTTGGCATTATCAGAAGTCCACTGAACTTCTGAGTCACAAACAGGTTCCCTTTCAGCATCTGGTATGAGAAATTGTTCAGGACTTCAACACAGATTCTGGAGGGAACTTCTAGAATACAACTACTGGTGCTTTGCAGGAGGCAGTGAGACTTATCTGGTTGGCCTTTCTAAAGATACCAATGGATGGGGCTGGAGAGATAGCACAGTGGGTAAGGCATTTGCCTTACATGCGGCCAACCCGGGTTCGATTCCCAGCATCCCATATAGTCCCCTGAGCACCGCCAGGAGTAACTCCTGAGTACAGAGCCAGGAGTAACCCCTGTGCATTGCCAGGTGTGACCCAAAAAGCAAAAATAAATAAATAAAATAAAATAAATAAAGATACCAATGGAGTGCTATCCACGTTAAACATGTAACAGTTGTGCCAAAAGATATCCAACTAGCAGGCCGCATATGTGGAGACCTGCTGAAGCATATAGGATGAGGCCCAGAGAGATAATACAGTGGGGAGGGCATTTGCCTTGCATGAGGCCAACCCAGATTCAATCCTTAGCACCCCATAAGGCCCACTGAGCACTGCCAGGAGTAATTCTTCTGTGTAAAGCCAGGAGTAGCTCTGTGGCTGCCTCCCATCGCTCCCCCCCAATCCACTATGATGGAAAACATTTAATTCTAAAAAATTTATTTTCCCCTATTCTTTCTGTTATTGGTTGTTCTAATGTTGTTTTTATCCCCATGGGGTCAAAGATACTTAAGAATCTGATTGCAAGGGGTATGGTGCCGCCAGCAGGTCAATCTGTACCTGTGAGGCAAGTGCATCAGCAGCCTCATGGTGCCTTCAGACTTCCAGATACCCCAAAATTGCTGCTGTGTCTTTGGCCAGACCCAAAAACTTGGGGCAAAGTTTATCAAGAAAGTAAATGGCCAAAAGTTAGGTATGTGGGAAACACACCCACAAACCACCTCTGGCTCAGCTATATAATTGGAGGCATGGCCTCTCTGGTTCCTAATTGAACTGCTTAATGACCATGATCCCAGAGACTCAGCAACAAATCTCGAAACCCAGCGGCTTTTGGCAGAAATGCATCCAGTCCCTGTAGTAGGTTACCGGTGCTGGGCCAACCCAGGTGGGAATAGGTTTCATACCTTGGCCTGTTCTCTGGGCGGCCCGGTGGCCGCCATCCTTCAGAAGCCACTGGACAGTCAGGTTTGGGCCCCCAGTGATGAGACACACAGGGCCTCACGGGATGGGGGGGGGAGCCGGGTCTGTCCTCCCCACCACAATGAGACCCCAAGTCATCGCCCACGAACGGCCTCTCTGGCTCCTGATCAAGCTGATTAACGGCCATGATCCCAGAGACTCAGAAACAAATCTCGAAACCCAGTGGCTTTTGGTAGAAATGCGTCCGGACCCCATAGTACATTAGTGTCACCAGGCCAGCCCAGGGAGGAAAGGTTGTTGTTCCTCAGCCTCCTCCCCCTTGGTGGCTCAGTGGCTGTCATCCTCCAGAGGCCATTGGACAGTCAGGCTTGGGCCCGCAGTGATGAAACTTGTTGGGCCTCACAGGATGGGGGTGGACCCAGTCCTGGTCTCCCCGTCCCAACCAGACCCCAAGTCATCACCCACGAACGGCCTCTCTGGCTCCTGATCAAGCTGCTCAATGGCCATGATCCCAGAGACTCAGGAGCAAATCTCGAAACCCAGTGGCTTTTGGCAGAAATCCCTCCAGATTTAAGTGTGAAAATTTCGGAATTTCAAAATCACATGGCCCTACTGCAGCCATGCGACATCATATGTTATTCATAACCAGCAATAGAACACAAATTGTCTACTGTTGCCTTTTCAGCAGACCTGAGTGTTGGGGTAAAATCTCAAATAATAATGGTGGGTCTGGTGACGAAATATTGAATGTGATCAAAGTAGAGAGAGAATAATGTGGAAATCATCTGCCCCACAGGTAGGGGGAGGGTGTGTGATGGGGGTATACTGCGGTTTTTGGTGGTGGAGAATGGGCACTCGTGAAGGTATGAGTGTTTCATTGTATGACCAAGACTTAGACCTGAAATCTTTGTAACTGCTCTCACGGTGAGTCAATAAATAAAATTATAAAAAATGAAAAAAAAAAAGTAAGGTGGAGTTCATGCACAATTCAATCAGCTAATCAGTGGCTGAATAAATAGCAGCACTCCTACATTTAAAAAAAGAGAAAAAAAGAATCTGATTGCAAATGGAAAAATACAGGACAGAAATCAGGCACTGGCAGTTTTTCTATCATTTGTGCATGAATTTTTAATATAATTTGGGAACATCAAACATTAGTGCAAATTAAAATGTTTCAGTGAATAAGTTTTAGCAGTTCAACTAGATAACAATTATAAACAAACCTAAATTTTTCTGAATAATGCCAGCTTTCGGATTTTTTTAAACAAGCAAAGTAATTTCTTTCTTTTTAAAATTTCTTTACCTCTTAAAAAGTACATGTTTTAATGTCTGTTTTCTTTCTTTTTTTAATTTTCATTTATTTATTTATTTTTTGCTTTTTGGGTCACACCCGGCGATGCTCAGGGGTTACTCCTGGCTCATACACTCAAGAATTACTCCTGGCAGTGCTCGAGGGACCATATGGGATGCTGGGAATTGAACCCGGGTCAGCCATGTTGGCTGCATGCAAGGCAAAAACCCTACCTGCTGTGCTATCGCTCCAGCCCCTTAATTTTTATTATTAAATGAATTACCATAAGGTAATTACAGGCTTACAAATTCTGTGATTACGTTTTAGTCATACAATGATCAAGTACCCATTCCTCCATCAGTGCCCATTCTCCACCACCAATGTTCCCAGTATTCCTCCCGCCCCCTCCCCTGCCTCTGTGGCAGGCACATTCCCTTTTACTCTCTCTCTCCTTTTGGGTGTTATGGTATGCAATATGGATTTAATGTCTGTTTTCTATGCTAGTCCTTTAAGTAATTTATTTTTGCTTTCTTTGGGTCACACCCAGCGATGTACAGGGGTTACTCCTGGATCTGCACTCAGGAGTTACTCCTGTTGGTGCTCAGGGACCATATGGGATGCTGGGAATCGAACCTGGGTCAGCCGTGTGCAAGGTAAACGCCTTACCCGCTGTGCTATCTCTCCAGCCCCAAGAAATAATTTTTTAAAAATTCAAACACTTTTCTTCTAAAACATTGTTAGAAATGGATCTGACAGGGCTAGAGAGATAGTACAGTGGGTAAGGTGCTTGTCTTGCATGCACCCAAACCAATTCAATCCCTAGCACCTCATATGGTCCCTTGAGCCCCACCAGGAGTGATCCCTAGCACAGAGCCAGGAGTAAGCCCTGAGCACCACTGGGAGTGGCAAAAAAAAGGAAAAAATTAACCTAAATAAAATTAATGAATTTTTTTTCTAAGTTCATCACTGAACCAGATCATAACAAAAACATTTTTCCAGGTATAACAGATTCTCTAGTGAACTTAAAAAACTGGTTGAATATTAGTCTTTATAATGGATATATGAGACTTAATTATTCCTCCATAGGTAAATATTTGTGGTCTACTACTGAACTGTCAAGGTTCAAAGTTTTCATAAATCAAATCACAAGAAATGGTCAAACATATTTATCTACCAATTTATTTCTGTGCCACTGCAGTTCTTAGAACAATAAACATGCATAGAAAATAGTGAATATTTTATTCAATTTACACATACGAAGTAATTGGGGGAAAAGCACTACTTTAATCTCAGTTGGATTTGGAGGAACTGGAAAAAGGTTCTTGGATGGGCCTTTGGCAAGAAAGAAATTTCAGAATAAAATACTCACAGGGCCTTACTTAACACAGAAATAGTCCAGAAGGAGAAAGAGTAACTTACGTGGGCCATGGTTTAAAATTCAAGAACTGGTCAGCTGTGCCTGGAGTTTACTTGACTGGAGAGGCAGAGTTCACAGGGCTAGCGGGGAGAAATGGAGGCCGTGAGGTCAGACAGGGTTGCATAATTCCTAGAAGTGACTCTGCTTCTGCTGCTCCCACTCCCAACCTGCATCTCCTTCTCTCCTCTCCCGATCCCATTTCGTGTCGCTCTCTGTTCTCCTTCCTTTCAGACTCAGGGAGAATTAGTCTGAAAAAAAAAAATCTAGGGGCCAGAGCAACAGTACAGGGGTATGGCATTTGCCTTGCACACTGCCAACCCAGGTTTAATCCTCCTGCAACCCATGTGGTCCCCTGAAGGCAGAGCCAGGAATAACCCTTGACCATCGCCGGGTATGACCTAAAAAGCCAAACAAACAAACAAAAAACAACTAGTCTCAACTCCTAAATTCTAGAGCAGTTAAGTGGCCACATCCTCTAAACCAGACTCTCCTTCAAACCTTTTTCACATGGATTCACCAGGCTCCAAAAGAGAAATTCATCAGGATTAACTCTGATAGTCATTACCACTGTGAAATGCTGCAATGTAGCTAGATACCCTGGACAAAAACCTAGTTTCATCACTGCTATTAATAAGTTAGCTCAGGGGATTGACCAAAATTCCATCCTTGATATGGCATGACCCCTCCCCACCCAGTACCACTGGGTACAGTCACTGTAGCCTGGTGGCCCTGTGGACCTCAGAGCCTCTCCAGACCCCAGCAAGAAAGCATCCAGCTTAGCTGACACTATATATACATTGGCCCCAAGAATACTGCTTGGAAAGTTAAAACAATAACAACAACAACAACAACAACAACAACAACACAAGAACAACCTTTTGGGGGGGGGCTATACCTTGTGATGCTCAGGGGTTACTCATTGCTCTGCACTAAGGAATTACTCCTGGTGGTGCTGTGGGACAACCATATAACATATCAGGGATTGAACCCAGGTCAGCCTCCTGCAAGGCAAGAGCTCTACCCGCCCACTGTACTATCTTTCTGCCTTCTTACCTCCCCTTTCTTTTTGGGAAGTCTTTTTCTTTTCTTTTCCTTTCTAATTCTTGGCCATACTTGGTGATGCCATACAGGAATTATTCCTGGCAGTGCATGGGGGACCATATGGGATGCCAGGGATCAAGCCCAATTCAGCCTATGTGCAAGGCAAGTGCCCTACGCATTACACTCTCTAAAAAAGAAACTCACCTGCCTTACTTTCTCTATGACTTCATTTGCCATTCTCTTAACCTAGGCTGAAAAGCCCTGAGCAAACAGACAATAATACAATTCTATAAAGAACGTTCATGTTTTATTTATATGTTAACTAAGGATGCAGAACTTTCTCAGCAAGAGGAGTAAAATCACTTGCTGAAACCCAGTTCAATTTTTTAAAATCTTGTTTTTCTTAAACAAAGGTCGCATTCAATTCTAGCATTTGCCTCTGAAATCCACAACTTCATGTTCCAATGACAGAACTATGAGCATTCATGATTCACCAAAAAATAAAAATAACATAGGGCAGAGACATAGTACAAGGGGGTAAGGCACCTGCTTTGCACAATTCCAGCCCAGGTTCAATTCCTGGCACATCATATGGTTTTCCCAAGCCCACTAGGAGTGATAAAAATCATCATCATCATCATCATCATCATTATCATCATCATCATCAAATCACTAAAAGAAAATATATCTCATCTTTCGAGATAACATATAGTCACCTGAGAACCTCCATGAGTGGTCCCTAATATCAGAGCCAGGACTACATAGCCTCTGGGCAGCCTGAGTGTGGTTCACCCCAATCTCAAACACTATGATGGCATTTTCATTCTTCTTATATTAAACTTGCTGAGATTTTCTAAAATGATTCTTCTTACAACACAAATACATTTTAAAACTAAGATTGATGTATTTTTCTTACAAATTAATTCATCTTAATTAACAATATTAGCAAAAATGAAAAAAAGACAAAAGTCAAGTAGGCCCCTCTTGCTTTCCATCATTCGGTGTGACCCAAAACACCAAAGAAAACAAATACATTTTTAAAAAATCCTAAAGAATAGGACAAAATATCAACATACTACACATATGACAAAGTGCTAACATGAGATATTATATCACATATCACAAGAGTTAACAAAAACAAAAAAAATAAAAAACCCTATCAAAAATGGGACAAAAAGGGCTGTAGCAATAGCACAGCGGGTAGGGAGTTTTGCCTTGCACACAGCCAACCTGGGTTCGATTCCCAGCATCCCATATGGTCCCCTGAGCACTGCCAGGGGTAATTCCTGAGTGCAGAGCCAGGAGAAACCCTTGTGCATCGCCAGGTGTGACCCAAAAAGCCAAAAAGAAAAAAAAAAGGGACAAAAGCTAAAAACACTTTAACAAAGACAAAGAGGGCCAAAGACACATAAAAAATTGTTTATTATCACTTGTTATCAGGAAAATGCAAATCAAAAAAACAATAAGGTAACATATAAGCTCACATCACAAAGACCATAAATAACAAGTAGTGACATAAAAACACATCTAAGGAGCTGGAGCAATAGGTAAGATGCTTGCCTTGCATGCAACGAACCTGGATTTGATCCCCAGCATTCCATATGGTCTGTGAGCAAACCAGGAATGATCCCTGAGCACAGAGCCAGAATTAAGTCCTAAGCACCACTGAATGTGACCCCTCCAAAAAAAATCCCCACAAAACAAAACATAACTACCAAGATTGAGACAGTACAGAAGGCTAAGGAGTGGCCAGAGTCGTAGTATAGTAGATAGGGCGTTTGCCTTGCACATATGGCCAACCTGAGCTCAAACTCCAGTATCCCATGTCATCCCCCAAGCACCACCAGGTGTTATTCCTGAGTGTAGAGACAGGAGTAACCCCTGAGGATTGCTGGGTGTGACCCAAAAAGGAAAACAAAAAGGCTAAGGAGCTTTGCCTTACAGTAGGAGACGCCAGTTTGCTACCTGGAACTCCATGAAGTCCCCTGAGTAAATCAGCAGTGATCATGAGCACAGAGTCAGAAGCAAGCCCTGAGCACTGCCCCGCCCTTCCCCCCAATAGAATAGCCTTATATGCAGCAATTCCACTTCTTTCTCTTCAGTTTTATCTTACTTTTGTGTGTATTGTGAGGTGGGGATTGTGTTGATCCACACCCAGTTGTGCTCTGGGCTTACTCCTGGCTCTGTGCTCAGGGATCACAACAGGAAATACTCTAGGGATGCAAGGCAAGTACCTTAACCCTCAATGCTATCTCTCTAACTTCAAGCAATTCCACTTCTAGGAACATATCCAAAGAACACAAAAACACTAATTAAAAAAGACTTCTGTGCATCAAAGATCCTCTCAGCACTTAGCTCGAAAGTGCCTAAAGGTAGATGAGTGGCTAAAGATGCGGTTTATATACACAAAACAACTACTCAGCTATGGAAATGATGGCATTTCTTGGCAACAATCTTGGCATCTGTTGCAATATATCTAGGACTAAAGGGAAGAAGAAAAACAAATACTGGATGATCACACTCATGTATGGCATAAATAGACGCTATGGGGAAAAAGCAATATACAGAGAAAACACTCCTTTCACTACTGAACTGAAAAAGGAGGCACTTTAGCTGTAGGTGTGGTTTGGTAGCATTGTGCTTCTAAAACAGTTACAATCTTCTACACCAATGTTACCAGTACAAAAAAAAAAAAAAAAAAGAGGCTGGAGCTACAGTATAGTAGGTAGTGTTGGCCTTGCTCGTGTGTGACCTTGGCTCCAACCTCCACATCCATATGGTCATTCGTGCCCCTCCAGGAGTGATCCCCAACCACCACAGCATGTGACCAAGCCCCAAACTAAAAGAAATAGGGCCAAGGATGTGGCTCAGCATAGCACACATCTTGCAAGCCTGGATTCCATTCCCTGGCCCTCTCCAAAAGGGAAGGAACACGGAGAGGGACCAAAGGAGATGTGTTTCCTGGCCATTTGAGGACCTGGCTTTTTATTTTTAAACTAGGAACTACTCATCTCATCACAATTTCTTCGATATATTAACTTTTCCGTTTTCAGATGGGTGGGCGGCTGTAAGGTGTAAGAACTTGGGAGAGATCACGCACCGCCGTCAGAACGTCGCTGACCGTTATAATTATAAGCACGCACAGATCTAGTGCAGCACCTGTCCGGGCTACGTCTAGGGGCCCGAGTGCGGAGAGGGGGTGGGGGGGTCCTGGTCTCTAAATCACTGGACCAGACATTTTCAAGAATGGGAATCCCGGTTCTGAAGCGGGCATCTGGACCCCTAGGCTGTGTCTGAGTGGGAGTGAGGGTGGGGTGGGGTGGGGTAGCACTGCTCCAAAGCCTGCCTGGTCCCCAAGTTTCCTTCTGGCGGTTCTTTTTTTCTTTCTTTGCTGCGCTGGAGATGCCCTGGGGGGTGAGGGTGGGGGGGCTTAATCGGGATACGAAAGGCCGTGCTCTACCCCTGAGCGACACTCCCGCCCCTCACTTTAATATTCCAGCCACCCCAAATCGAGTCTGAGTCTTTTATGGTGGGGGAGTCTTTCCCAGCGCTCAGGAGGGGCCGTCTGAGGTGACGGGGGTCGGGGTGGTCCTTTCTCCTAGGGGTCGCACGTGAGGCCGGAAGGCAGAAGACGCGATAAAGACGCTAGGGTCGGGGTCGCGCCGTCCCCCATTCACCCACAAAAGGAGGATCCCGGACGGCCTCACCACCGCGCGCGGCCCCAAGGCCACCGCCCGGCGCGTCACGCCCACAGAACACACGCGAGCGGCCGCGCCGCCGTTCTCACGCGCTCCAGGGCCCGGGCCGCGGCGTTTCTGACGCTCCGCGGAGCCACCAGGCCTGCCCGTCCTCTCCTCAGCCCCGGGCAGCAGCGCCTTTCTGGCAGATGGCTGGAACCAAGGCTCCGAGCCACGGCGGCTCACCTGGGGCGCCGAGCGCGCGTCACGGCGGGGCGCAGCGAACACGAGGGCGTGGCGGCCGCCCACAGTCCGCGGCCCCGAGACCTAACGGACCCTCCCGGGGGCTGCTGGGAGCGCCGCCGGCCCGCAACGAATGCGCAGGCGCGGTAAACCGCGGGCGGGGTCGCCGTGGGGGCGGGGTCGCCGTGGGAGCCAGAGATACGTGCGGTTCAGCCGCGGCTGAGGGTCCGCGGACCAATGGCCTTATTGAGAGAAAGTCGCAGCAGGACCCGGACCTATGGGGGGACAAACGACTGGCACAGTGAAGGGCATGCGATGCTGTCGGTGCCTGAAAGAGCACAGAGTGGGCTGTGAGCGCGTGAGAATGTAATCGTGCGGTTCTCTCACTCCCTTGCTTTTCCATGGGCCGCCCCTGTGTGTGTTGGGCTCGACATTTTTTTTTCCCCCCGCGGGCCGAGAATGAGGTGACTGTCTGGAGGCAATGGGGTGGCCTGGCTCCCTCTGCTCCTGCTTGGACAGGAAAGTGAGTCGTTGCCATCCTCAAGGAGGCACCAGCTCTCCTGAAAGTTTGTGCGTGTGTGTGTGTGTGGGGGGGGGGGGGGAGGGGGGAGGAGTACAGGCGAGTAACCAAACGGATTTTTTTCTGGAATATTTTTTCATTTGACGTTTCATCCCAGGCTTCTAAAAGAGAGGAAATTAAATAAGCAGCAACTTTTAAAGATTTTTTCCAAGAAAAGTCGTGCCGTGCTGCAGCCTATGGGTTTCTGCCCCGAAAAGCCAAGATTTTAGAAGGACTCCACCCAGAAGAAACATCTTTACCTAAAGATGTAGAATGGATTTTTCCCCCTTTCTAAAAGGACAAAAAACTTGTGTAATACTCAAGCTGACATTACTCATTAAAATGTTTTACAGTTGTAGTCTTACCTTTCATCTTAGTAGGAGCCCTTGCCAGGCTCTGCGGTGCGGGCGGGATACTCTGGTAGTTTGCCAGGCTCTCCCAGAGCGGGTCGGCCACGTGCAAGGCAAAAGCTCTACCCGCTGTGCTATGGCTCCAGCCCCTACAAATACTAACATTTATTTGCACTAGCTTAGAATCACAATAAAATCACTTGAAATGATAGGGTGTATTCTCTCTCTCTCTCTCTCTCTCTCTCTCTCTCTCTCTCTCTCCCCCCCCTCCCCAGGCCAGATTAAAAATATAAAAAAGGGCAGAGGGCAGCTAGGATATAAAAGAGACCAGTATGACGACAGAAATTGGTGTGTAAGTCAAGCACTCTATCCGCTATACTAACACTCCAGCCCCTTTCCTATTTTTTTGTTTTGATTTTTTGGGCCACACCCAGCAGTGCTCAGGGGTTACTCCTGGCTCTGCACTTAGAAATTACTCCTTGCAGTGCTTGCTATACCATTATGGATGCTGGGGATCGAAGCCAGGTTGGCTGCACGCAAGGTAGGCATCTTACCTACTGTACTATCTCTCCGACCCCTGCTTCACTATTCTGTTAGACTGAAGAGCTCTGATTCTGAGTCTATTGGTGATTTAAATTTTTTTGGAGCAGTCACACTCAGACGTGCTTAGGCTTTACTCCTAGCTGTGTTCAGATCACTCCTTGAGTGGCACAAGGAACATATGCAGTGCCAAGGATCAATACAGGGTCAATCACATGCAAGGCAATTGCCTTACTACACTAGCTCTCCAACCCCACTGATACAAATTTTACTAAATTATTTTATTTTGCTTTTTGGGTCACACGTGGCAATGCACAGGGGTTACTCCTGGCTCATACACTCAGGAATTACTCTTGGCAGAGCTCGGGGGACCATATGGGATGCTGGGAATCGAACCCAGGTGGGCCATGTGCAAGGCAAATGCCCTACCCGCTGGGCTATGGCTCCAGCCCCAAATTTTAACTTAACTTAAATTTTAACTTAACTTAATCGACACTACCTCCACTACCCAGCCGCCGCCACACTCCTGGATGCTTTCCGGACCCACGTGGCAGCCCCGGCCGAGACTCACGCACCACTGAAGACCCACAGAACAAGATAAGCGGAACTCTCTGAGACCTTGGACTCCAGGCTCGGCGGACCCAGGGACAGAGATTCTCTGCTTGCTCCCACCAACCACAGGTGACAAAGGGATTCTAATCAGGAGCCTCACCCTACCCTGCCCTGTCTGCTTCCACCAACCACCCAGGGATCGGATTGCGCACAGAAGGCCCCAAATTTTAATGAATATTTAAAAAAAATTTTTTTTCTCTTTTGGGTCACACACAGCAATGCTCAGAGGCTACTTCTGGTTCTGTACTCAGGAATCACTGCTGGTGATGCTCAAGGACCAAATGGGATGCTGGGGATAGAAACTGGGTTGGTCGCGTGCAAGGCAAGCACCCTACCCACTGTACTATTGCTCCAGCCCCTTTTCTTAATTTTCAAATGAATCAGAAATACTTGTATTTATATTTCAACTGTTACTGTAAATTCTCATATACGTATATACACTTTTGAACATGTTACTTTCTCTTCATCAGCATCACTAATCTTTTGCACATAACTTTCTCTTTATAACAAAAAGAAATTGCCAGTTTGAATAAAATTGTTCATAGATTTCACTTCTAGATCACCACTCAGGATTACTCTGTGTTTCATGGAAGTGATGAATTTTTTATAATTTGCTGATGTGAACAGGGCATATCAATTAGATATCCTGTGTGATGTTAAGAGTTTCAGAAACAAATGAATTTCAATAAATACTGGAGGTACTGAATATAAAGATGAGCAACATTTGGTATCTATTATAACAGGGAACAATTCTAAACATTGTCTTTTCATAAAAAAGTTTTGAGGTAGATATCATAATCATTCCCAATTAATTTATATGACATAGGTGACATAAAAACAAAAAAAAATCAGGAAAGCTAATCAGATGACTCTCCTTGGAGAAGGAAAATGAGCATAAGGATGTTGGTTAAAGAGTATCTTTGCCTTTGCCTTATGTTTACACTTAGGGACACAGGTGGTGTTAGAGGGCAGAATCTGGTAGTACTCAGGTGACCAGCCATATGGTGCCAGCGATTGAACTGGACCAGTCACATACATACATGGCAAGCATCTTTTTTTTTTCGGGGGGGCTTTTTGCGTTATAATGGTGATGCTCAAGGGTTACTCCTGGACCTGCACTCAGGAATTACTCCTGGCAGTGGACCATATGGGATGCTAGGGATCCAACCCAGACTGGCCACATACAAACATCCTACCCACTGTACCCAGATATTGCTGTATCACTCTGGCCCCAAAGGAAAGCATTTTTACCCCTTTACTTAATGTCTTCAGCCTGAAATATTTGAAAGAATATATTCAGGCACTATTCCTGCAACTAACAGATAATACAAAGAGATGCTTAGGAAGAATGAGAGCTGGAGAGACTAGTACTAGGGTTCAATCTATGGCAACCCATATAGTTCCCCAAGCACAGCCAGGAGTTATCTCTGAGCACAAAAACCAGGAATAAACCCAAAAACCAGAACCAAAAACATGTTAATGATTAAAATAAGCCTAGGGGCTGGAGCAATAGTATAGTGGGTAATGTCCTTGTCTTGCACGCAGCTGTCCTAGGTTGTATCCCCGGTACTCCCTAGTCTCCCCCATGTCCCACCAGGAGTGATCCCTGAGAGCAGAGCCAGTAGTAAATCCTGATCACCACTGAGTGTGACCAGAAAAAAAAAAAAGCCCAAATTTTGTAAATAGCAAAACTAAGCATCTTCCAAAGTAAAGAAGTCCTAACTTTCAAGTATTGAAGAAAAATTAAAACCATAGGGATACATTCCTCCATGAATGTTTAAGATAAGTTTTTAAAAAAGTCTGATAAGTTTTGAAACTTACCTGATGTTTAAGGTAAGTTTAGAAAACTGCTGACGTGCTTCATTTCCAATATTTGCTAGACTGAAAATTGAATGATCTGATGTTGAAAAGTAGGGTTTTTTTAAAGAGCTTTACAATGTATTATAGGGGGCTGAATAGACAGTACAGCCTTGAGTTTGGCTAACCTATGGAATCAGCATTTTGGGGCCCTGGCAACCCATAAGGTCTCCCATCCCAGCTATGAGTGATCCCTGAGCAGAAAGCCAGTAGTCAGCACCCACGTGTGGCTTACTACTCCCCCAAGCAATGCATTCCAGTCACATATCCCCTGTTAGAGGTCAAGAAGTAATTCATTTACTTCATTAGAGCTCTCTAACCTCTGAGAAGATTTCATTTTCTTTTCTTTTTAAAATTGCTTTTGTGCCATACCCCACTGTGCTTAGATCTTTATTCCTGGCTTTGCACTCAGGGATCACTCCTGGTAGTACTTGAGGGACTATATGAGGTGCTGGGAAACCCAGGATGGTTGCGTGCAAGGCAAATGCCTTTCCTGCTATACTATCACTCTGGCTCTAAAGACCTCATTTTCAGGCACTCTCCCTCTTTCCTTCCCACCCTTTCTCTAGCCTCATATTCCCTAACTTAAACTATTTCCCTCCCTGCCCCTCAAACTCAATATTTTCTACTTACAGAATTTTTCTACCAATTTTTTTCAAGTTGATAAATCTATACTCAGGAAGATGATACTCTCACATTATTCTAGTTAGAGGAATTATTATCAAGATGAAGTCTCTGGACAGGGAAATGGCTCAAAGGGCTAGAATACATGCTTTGCATGCAAAGCCCTATGATTGACCCTGATACCACTAAAAGAGACTCCCTAAGTGTCACTAAGTGACTCGCTACTACCCCAAGCAGGGAGTAGTCTTAACCCTGATACAGCTGAGTTTTGACTTAAAAAAAAAAAGAATCAAGATTCAATCTCTAGTGTTTGTTTTACACCATCATTAAAAGCCTTTCCATACATTTCATACATTCTATGCTTTATTACCAATATAGATTTTGATGCTGAATAAGTTGTGAGCCATAAGTAAAGGTTTTTCCACATTCCTTATATTCATAGTGTTTCTCAACTGCATGAATTCTATGGTGACTAATAAGTTGTGAGCTCTGAGAATAGGCTTTCCCACAGATTTTACATTCATAGGGTTTCTCACCAGTATGAATTCGCTGATGTCGAGTAAGGTCTGAACCAGACCGAAAAGCCTTTTCACACTCCTTACATTCATAGGGCTTCTCACCTGTGTGGATTCTCTGATGTTTAATTAGCTGTGAACTCTGACTGAAGGCATTGCCACATTCCTTGCATTCATAAGGTTTCTCCCCAGTATGGATTCTTTGATGTTGAGTAAAGTTTGATCCACTACTAAAGGCCTTCCCACATTCCTTACATTCATACGGTTTCTCGCCAGTGTGAATTCTCTGATGTCGAGTAAAGTTTGAACCACTACTAAAGGCCTTTCCACATTCCTTACATTCATAGGGTTTCTCGCCAGTGTGAATTCTGTGATGTCGCATGAGATCTGAGCCACAAATAAAGGTTTTTCCACATTCCTTACATTCAAAAGGTTTTTTGCCAGTGTGAATTTTCTGATGATGACTGAGTCTTGAGGGATGTCTAAAGGCCTTTCCACATTCCTTACATTCATAGGGCTTCTCGGTGCTGTGACTGATCTGGTGGGCAGTCAGCTGTGAGTCATGCCGAAAGTTCTTCCTATATTCCTTACTTGTACAATATTTCTCTTTATTATTAGTGATTTGCTGTAATGTGTAGGATGGAGGCCGACTGAATGTGGGCTTGCCTTCATGAGGGAATGTCAGTTGATGGAAATGTCCCTGCTGAGCAACATGTTGTTTTCCAAACTGGTCATTACATTCCCACTTATCTCTGAAAGCATGGCATGGAAAGTCACGTCTGCTAAGTCGTCCCATGATCTCCCACTGGGCTGATTCTATTTCATAAACTTCCTTCTTCAGAAGTAAGTTCTTGGTGTCACATCTTGACTCTAGGACTGAAAGAAAATATGAAAGCAATCACTCACATTTTCTTTTTCCATGATAGAAGCAAAACCAGTTAATATGTTAATGTGGAAAAACAAATAAAGGTTTTTCCACATTCCTTACATTCAAAAGGAAGACAAAAAGAGACAGGAGGTGACTCAGTTAAAAAAAGAGACAAAAAGAGATGGGAGGTGACTCAGTAAGCACCTCTGCTGCCATGTAGCGCTGTAGCACTGTCCTCCCATTGTTCATCGATTTGCTTGAGCGGGCACCAGTAATGTCTCTTAACAAATTGTGAGACTTGTTGTTACTATTTTTGACATATCAAATACATTATGGGTACTTTGCCAGGCTTTGCCATGTGGGCGAGATACTCTTGGTAGCTTGCTGGGCTCTCCAAGAGGGATGGAGGAATCAAACCTGGATTGGCTGCGTGCAAGGCAAACGCCCTACCCGCTGTGCTATTGCTCCATCCTGCCATGTAAACTCAGCAATAAAAAACTGAACTCCAGCTAGACTGACCAGTTAACAACTGCAGATTTTCTGGGTAGTCATGCTATATCTCCAAAGCCTCTGACACAATCCAGTAGTAGCACAGGAGATTGGACGAAATGTAATGTAGAAAGCAACTCATCTCCACTAACAAAAACATTAACAGAGAAGCTTAACTTGTAACATTTTAGTAATCCCTCAGACAAGGACTTAATATACAACAATTTTCACTAATTTCCTTCTAAGGAAGTATTTTTTGATCATCCTGTTAGCCATTTATGGGTGACAAGCAATATAAAATAAATTATTGCGGGCCTGCTATGGGGGATTGCTTGAGGGGTGGTCAGGAAAGGGAAGACAATGGTGGAGGTAAGGTGAGAGCATGGTGGGATTGGTGTTTGAATATTAAATGCCTGTAACAAGTCATCATAAACACCTTTGGAAAGCATGGTGTTTAAATAACGTGTGCAAACCATAATAACCAAAAGGAAGGGAAGAAAGGGAAGTGGAGGGAGAAAGAGAGGCAGAGACACAGAGAGAGACAGAGACAGACACACAGAGAGAAGAGAGAGCACGCGAGAGCAAGAGCAAGCCTAAGTCTACCATAGAGACAGGCTGGGAAGGGTGGTGGGAGGGAACCTAGGGACACTGGTTGTGGGAAATGTGGCTGGTAGAGGGACGGGTATTGGAACACTGTATGACTGAAATCCAACATGAACAGCTTTATAACTCTATCTCATGGTGATTCAATAAAAATTTAAAAATTAATTAATAAACTGGGGGAAGGGCAGGAGACGAGGGCAGTGATTAGGGAACCCAAGTAAATCACTCTTTTCCAAACACTGCAGACTTATTTATTGGGAACCTTAGAAAAAAAAAACAGAGATGGGCTAGAGAGATAGTACAGCAAGTAAGGCATTTATCTTGCACATGGTCAACTCAGGCTCAATCCCAGGCACCCCATATGGCTCTCTGAGCACTACCAGGAGTAATTCCTGAGTGCACAGCCATGAATAACTCCTAAATATTGCTGGGTGTGGCCTCAAAACCAAGGCCCTCCCGTTGATCATCGATTTGCTCGAGCGGGCCCAGTAACGTCTCCATTGGAGACTTTGTTGTTATTGTGTCTGGCATATCGAATACTCTCGGTAGCTTCCCGGGCTCTCCGAGAGGGGCGGAGGAATCGAACTCGGGTCGGCTATGTTGGCTGCGTGCAAGGCAAACGCCCTACCGCTGTGCTATCGCTAAAGCCCAAAACCAAAAATAAATAAATAAAATTTAAAACATTAAAATACAAAGATGTCTTTATCTTTCTTTAAATGATAATTCTACTCTCTCACACACACAACATCATAGTGTATGCACATATGAAACCATCTGATGAATCTTATGAGCATACCTACTTTTTTGTTGTCGACTTTGGGTCACACCTGGCAGTGCTCAAGGGCTTATTCCTGGCTCTGTGCTCAGGTGTAACACATAGAAATGCTTGGGAGACCAGTACAAGGCACACTCCCTTTACTATCTATCAGCAGCTCTGACCTAATAGGACTGCAGTGAGGATTAAACTAGTAAATCGAATGGAAAATTCTGGGGATTGTCTAGCTATGGCTCACAGCTCAACAATAATTTTTATACATTAACATTTTATTGTAATAATCACACTTATTTGTAATGCTTATTTGTGTAAAATGCTGTATGGCTAAGGTTGCTTTTGAGCTTCAATAACAAAAGTGAGAAACTGTAACAGAGACCACGTTGACTAAGGTATAAAATAGTCACTATCTGATCAGTGTTGTTCATCATGGTATCCTCTGTGTCCACTTAAAATAATTACAATTAGGGAACCGAAAAGATAGTACAGTGGGTAAGGTGTTTGCCTTGCAAGAGCAGATAACCTTGGTTCAATACTCGGCATCCCATATGGTCCATTGAGCACCACCAGGAGTAATTCCTCAGTGCAAAGCCAGGAGTAAACCTAAATACTGCTAAGTGTGGCCCAACACCCACCACCCCACCCAGCAGAAGCATCTTCCAAAGGTAATAAACAGCTGACCAAAAGGGAGGGAAAAAAAGATTGGAATGGCTTTTGGACTTCTCAAAACACTAAATGCTAGAAATTTTTTAAAAAACCATAAAGAAAAACTTCCCTTTTTTTTTTTTTTTGGTGGGGTGGGGCCGTGTTCCCATACCTGGTGATGTTCAGGAGTTACTCTTAGTGGTGCTCAGGAAACCATACGTGATGCTGGGGATCAAACCCAGCTGGGCTGCATGAAGGCAAGCACCTTACCCACTGTACTATCTCTCCAGCCCCACATTCAAAATTCGAAGGCAGCTATGTTCCTATACAAAACCCACAGAAATAATTCTTTTTTCCTCAATACATTTTAATTATTTTTTTCTCAACAACAACAACAACAAATTTTAAAGGTAGGGGCTGGAGAGACAGTTCTTTCATCAGACTGACTGCAAGAAGCCCAGGTTCTATTCTTGGTACAGTTCAGTCCCAGAGCACCAAGACTGGAGTAGTTCCCAAGTAAAGTTTTAACAACCCCTACACACACACACACACACACACACACACACACACACACACCCCAAATATGGAGTAAACCTATTTAATTTAAAATTACATCTCAAGGCTAGAGAGATAATATAGAGAGTAGGGTGCATGCAGTTAACCTGGGTTTGATCCCCAGCATCCCATATGGTCTCTCTAGCATCAACATCAAGGGGAGAAATTCCTGAGTGCAGAGCTAGGAAAAAACCCTGAACACCACAGGGATTGGCCCCAAAACAAACAAACAAACAAAAAAAAAATAAGAAAATACTCCAAAGGTGCAAAGCACACAGAGAGAAAAAAAAAACAAACTATGTGTGTGTGTGTGTGTGTGTGTGTGTGTGTGTATTATTCCTGGCTCTGAACTCAGGAATTACTCCTGGCGGTACTCAGGAAACCATAAAGGATGCCGGGGATCAAACCCAGTGGGCTGCATGAAGGCAAGCTTGGGGTACCAAACGCGATGCCCAGGATTAAACCTAGGTTGGCCACGTACAAGACAAACACTCTACCTGCTGTACTATCACTCCAGCCCATAAATAGTTTAATATTCAACATAAAAGGTAATATTATCATATATTTTAAAAATTACATAAGGAAGCCACAACTTGGGGTCAGAGAGAGAATACAGCAGGAAGGCGGAGCTGGCCTTATATGTGGCTGACCTGGTTTTGATTCCCAGCATCCCAAATGGTCCCGAAAGAGTGATCCCTGAGCATACAGCGAGGAGTAAGCTCCAAGCACTGCCAGGTTCCCCAAAATGAAAATAAATCTACATCTTGAGGTCGGGGAGATAACTCAGATGGCAGGATCACATGCACTGCATGTGGGAGCACTGCTGGGAATGACCCGTCAGAACTGACACTGAGTCCTGAGTGATCACCAAGTACCACCAGGTATGGCCCGAAACGAAAAACAAAAAAACCCACCCCTCTTCCAAAAAACATACAGAAGCTAAATCTTGAAATGAAGTCTATGAAAGATGTTACTGAGGTTGAAGCAATAGTACAGTAGCAGGGAGTTTGCCACACCAGGTTCAATCCTGGAATCCTAGATTGGTCTCCAGAGTTCTGCCAGGAGTAATTCCTGAGTGCAGAGCTAGCAGCAAGCTCTGAGCACTGCTGGGTGTGACCCAAAAATAGAAAGTATAAATAAACTGTATGCTTGGTCTCCTTTATCTCCTTGGCAGTGCTAAGGATACAAGGCAAATGCTCTACTACTAAACCACATCCTCGCACCCCTTACCACTTTGTTTTTTTTTTCTTTTTTAGCACTTTACTATTATCTGATGTATTATATACTCATTTATTATATCTTTCTCCATAAACCAGGAAGCAAGCTCTGGAAATTCAGATCCACTGCTATGTTGGGTCTACAACAGGGACTCAATAAACTCACAGTGAATTAACTGTCCTGCTTTCCCCCTCCATCTCTTTATCTTTGCCATATCTCTGACTTCTCAATGGAGGCAGAGGCTTATGCCCAACATAGCTACAGTCCATGGCATGACCATTCAAAACTCCCCTTGTGTGCTCCACATGGACAAACTCCTATTCTATCTCTTATCCTTCCTCTCTGCTGAATGATTATTTTAAGCTCTTTTGTTTGTTTTTTGGTTTGGGGGAATTTTAGAGTGATTCTACTTTACAGAATTTTTATACTCATATTCTAGTACTCCTGCAACTTATCATTGAAGTTACTTATTTCCTTTTTAATCCCCTTAGTTCCTCGGAGCATGCCACACATATTAGAAATTTTTGTCAATGTTTCGAAAAAATATGATTGAGGCTGCAGTGATAGTTCTGTGGGTAGGGTGTTTGTCGTGCATGTAGTCAACCTGTGTTCAATCCCCAGCACTTCATATGGTCCCTAAACACAGCCATGAATGATTCCTGAATGCAGAGCCAGTAGTAACCGTTGATTATTGCTGCATGTGTCCTCAAAACAAAACAAAAAATGATTGGATTGGGGCTGGAGCTATAGTACATTTTTGACAATGTTTAGAAAAAATATGATTGAGCCTGCAGCGATAGTACAGTGGGTAGGGCGTTTGCCTTGCATGCAGCCAATCAGGATTCAATCCCCAGCATCCCATATAGTCCCCCAAGCACCACCAGGCGTAATTCCTGAGTGCAGAGCCAGGAGTAACCCCTGTGCATCACTGGGTATGATTCCCCCCCAGCAAAAAAAAAAAAAGAAAAGAAAAAAAGATTGTATTAATGAATATGTAAGTGACTGTATATTAAAATTCCCTGGTGAAAAACAAGTCTTTGGCAATGTACAAAAAAAAAAAATCTGTTTCCAGTGACATGGAACTTTTTTCACTTTTAAAATATAACAAACAAAAGAGGTTACAGGACCAGAGAGATAGTACAGTGGGTAAGGAGTTTGTCTTGTATACGTGTTTGACCTCGATTCTATACTTGGTACCCCATATGGCACCCCATTCATTAGGAGGAGAGTCAGGTGTAAGCCCTGAGCATTGCTGAGTATGGCACAAAAACAAAAACCAACCAATAAACAAAAAAAAACAAAAGAGGAGACAGAGATGAGGAAACAGATCTGAGATGTTGATAGAAAGGAGAACCATTAGAGGAGAGTGAAAGTGGGTACAAAAATGAAGAAGAAATCAAGCAGAGTATATTCCATAAAGGGACAAGGGTTAGGTACTTTGAAAGCTTATTAAAAAGAGGCTTGTTTTTGCATCACAGACTTAATATCTGGAATTTCCCAGAGAGAAAATCAAAGGAACAGTCTTGCAACTGATTAATGGGGCATGTGCCGGTCTCACTTACCTCGCAATTGGTCTCCTGTAAATTCTCTGTCAACCAACCAGGGGTCTTTCCCCTGCTCCAAGAAGGAGATCACATCGGGCTTAGAAATAGAATATCCTGTTCACAAAAGAAGTTAGTAAGTTAAGTTTATGATTAAAAATGCCCCAAAATTCAATTCTTTCATTATTAAGGAAGAGTCAAAGAAAGGTATACCGATGCATGTGACTTGAAACCACCCACTAGCTTAACACAGTTTCTTCTTTCTAACACTACAAGGGAATTTTCCACTGAGAGTAAAATTTAGGGACCTAACTGGAGATCTGAAAGTGAGGTGAGCTCTGCAGGCTGCAGCAGACTTCCTGAGATCAGAATCTGAGTTATTTTGGAGTGAGGTTCTTACCCATTGAAACCAGGTTGCTGTAATTCTCCAACATCACATCTTTGTATAACTCTCTCTGAGCATCATTAAGACATTCCCACTCCTCCTGAGAGAAGCCTATGGACACATCACTGAACATCACTGACTCCTGGAACAATAACCAGGTATATGACAGTTAATAACAAGAAGTGTTTTTGTGAAGGAGAGAGAGAAGAAATAAAAGGAGAAGTGAAAACTAGCACTCCTAGAGAATGGGGCTGAGTGTTTGTGACCCATGTGGAAAACTAGAACCGAATAAACAGGAATGAATTTCTATGCTTCCACATCTTTCTATATCCTCCAGAAAAAAAAGATGCATAGCGGGCCAGAGCGATAGTACAATGGGTAGGCTGTTTGCTTTGCATGTGGCCAACTGGGTTCAATCGCCAGCACCTCATATGGTCCCCTGAGCCCTGTCAGGAGTGATTCCTGAGCATACGTCTAAGAGTAAGCCTAGCACAGTCAGGTGTGGCACCAAAAAAAAAAAAACAAAACCAAAAAATAAGACAAAGGAAAAAAAACTAAGCATAGAGTGGAACATTTCCATTATGCACAAATGTCTGTCGCTGACTCCTCAAGTGTGATCCCTACTATGGTACTCAGGGGACCATATATGATGCTGGGCATTTGAATTGCATGCAAAGGCAAGCTCCTTCACCCTTGTACTCTCTCTCTCTCACAAGTAATATCCTCTTATAGATATAAACAATTTTTGCTTTCAGACTCTGAGACAAAAAGGAATATATAGAAGTGCTCAACATTTGTGCACTCTTACTCAATGCTCAGCCACAAATTTCTTTTATAAGCAAATTTTATTTTTTGTTGTGCTGTAATCAAACGCTGAGCTTCACACATGAAAGGAAACTATATTCCCAGACCCGTACATTTCCTTTGTTTAAATTACAGGAACTCGGGAACCAGAGAGATAATACAACAGGTAGGGCATTTGCCTTGCATGTGGCTGACGCAGTTTCGATCTCTGGCACCTACATGATTCCTAAGCCACACCAGGAGTGATCCCTGAGTGCAGAGCCGGGCCTGAGCACCACCGGGTAGGACCCAAAACCCAAATAAAAAAATAGATGAATGGAGAACTGGGGAGGTACTGGGTTGTGTAAGAGAAAATGGCAGTCAGGCTCCTAAAGGGAGACCATGTTAACCAGTATTCAAGTTTTCTTCCAAATGTGGTCATACTCAGATATCTTATTTTCTGGAGTGGTAGATGGGGGAGGTGGTAGTGCTCTACCTGGCAGAGCTTAGAGACTACTCCGGGATCATTACTGGAGTGCTCATGAAAAATTATGTAGTGCTGGGGATTGAACTAAGTTCGGCCAGGCAAATATTTGAACACTGAGCCAAGAACAGCCTCTGAGTACTGCCAGATGGAGCCCCACCTGCCCCACCACCACTAAAAATATTCTTCAAGAGATGCCTAAATTGCATATATTTAGAGCAAGGGTAGGAGAACTTTAGCATTGCTCATAAGTAGTGTCAGTAAAATTCTGATTATTTTCTTTTGTAATTTTTTTGTGGCTATACCTGGTGGTGCTCAGGGATCACTCCTGACGGGCTTGTGGGACCATATAAAATCCCAGGGTCAAACCTGGGTTGGTCATAAGCATCCTACTTGCTGTACTACCTCTCCAGTCCCAAGATTCTAATTTTTTTAAACACCAAAAAGAATGATGATGAGGAGGGGCTGGGGTGATAGCACAGCGGGTAGGGCGTTTGCCTTGCACGCGGCCCGCCCCTTGTTCAATCCCCAGCATCCCATATTCCCATATGGTCCCCTGAGCACGGCCAGGAGTAGTTCCTGAGTGCATGAACCAGGAGTAACCCCTGAGCATTGCCAGGTGTGACCTAAAAAATACAAAATAAAAAAAAAAAAGAATGACGATGAGAAAAGAAATGCTTACATATATCAACGTTCCAACTACATCTTTTTTTTTTTTTGGTTTGTTTTTTGAGTCACACCCGGTGATGCTTCGTGATCACTCATGGCAGGCCTTGGGAGACCATATGGGGTGCCAGGGATTGAACTGGGGCTGGCCAACTCCAAGGCAAGAGTCTTACCTACTGTACTATTGCTCCAGAGACTTAATTTTATTTATTTATTGCAAATTACTTTTAGAAATTTTATGGAGGTAACAGTTATACAAAACAAAATGTGGATTTTTTTTTTTTTTTAATTTTTGGGTCGCATCCAGCAGTACTCAGGGCTTACCCTTGGTTCTGTGCTCAGGGATCACTCCTGGCAGGGTTGGGTCCCATATATTCCAGGAATCAAATCCAGGTTGTATAATACCCAAAAGAAAAGTAGAGAGAAAATGAAGGCAAGAGCAAAAGAAGGAAGAGGAAGAGGAGGAGGAGGAGGTGAAGGAAGAGGAGGAGGAGGAGAAGGAGGAGGAGATAAGGAAGAAGGAGGAGGAAGGAGGGGAAGGAGGGGGATGGAGGGAGAAGGAAGAGGAGGAAAAAGAGGAAGAAGAGGAAGAGGAGGAAAAAGGAAGAAGAGGAAAGAGGAGGAGGAGGAAAGAGGAAGATGAAGGAGGAGGAGGAGGGAGGAGGAAGGAGGAGGAAGAAGGAGGAGGAAGGAAGAGGAAGAAGAAAGAAGGAAGTATGTGTCTACCCTAGAGGGGGGCAGGCAACGATATATGAGTCGTGGGAAATGTACATAGGTGAAGGGATGCATGTTTGAACATTTTTTATTAAAAAAAATAAAAGATTGGCTGTGTGCAGGACAAGCATCCTACTCACCGTATTATTGCTTCAGGCCAAAATGTTGGTATTTTTTAGGGAGTACAGTGTTTACTCACCACTCAAGTATCAGTATCCCTTTACCACTACCCAGTGGACTCCATAGGCCCCCACAATCTAATCTCAGTCCCATATTTGGTAGCCTCTGTTCTGAGGTCAGAGGACAAGGGCTTCTCTTCCCTGAACTCTGCAGCTGTCTCTATTTTAGTACAAGGAAACAGCACCTCACCTGAGACATGGCTTTGATATCTGCAGCGAAGAACCAGTCTTCCTCTGGATTCCACTTCTGGCAAAAGGCAGAGCTGAAGAGCCAAAAGAAGATCCACGTAAGATCCCCCATGCCTGATAGCTCCCACAATGATCATGTCTTTGTTTTCTCTTCTCTCTCTCTGTCTCTCTCTGTCTCTCTGTCTCTCTCTCTCTCTCTCACACACACATTCGGCAATGCACAGGGGTTACTCCTGGCTCTGCACTCAGGAATTACTCCTGGCGGTGCTCAGAGGACCATATGGGATGCTGGTAATCGAACCCGGGTTGGCCGCGTGCAAGGCAAACTCCCTACCCACTGTGCTATCGCCTCCAGTCCCTTTCTTTTTTTTTCTTAAGGTTTTTGGGTTATACCCAGCAATTTCAGGGGTTCCTCCTGGCTCTGCACTCAGGAATCATTCCTGGTGGTGCTCAGGAGACAATATGGGACACTGGGGATCAAACCCAGGTGGCCGGTGTGCAAAAATGCCCTCCCAGCTGTACTACCTGGGCCAGAGAGCCCAAAATGATAATTTCTGCTCACTGCTTGTCCTGTACAACACTAAGGAATGGGCAAAGTTCTCATTATCCCCAATTCCTGGAACCTCAGAATTGGGAAAATGTTAATAACCTGAATAGCCTGATACAATGGGGTGAATATAGTTTGCATAAATATACATACACAATATTATTATGCAAATTACAATACACCATTAAACACATTCCTTTTTATAAATTTAGATCCCAGAAATCAAAAGCAGTTATTACAAATGCAAAGCTAGTATTCTACCAGACTTTATCCCTCACGCTGGCATTTTTATTTCACATATGTGAACACACTAGTATATACAGACTATTTTTTTATTAAGTATTAAAAATTTCTGGTTTTGAATTTTCAGGCCCAGTGCCGCTTAAGGGCTACTCTTAGCTGTGCTCAGGAGTAACCATTGTCAGTGCTTGAGGACCATATGTGGTGTCAGGAATCAAACCGGGGTCGGCCAAATGCAAGTGCCTTATCTCTCTGGTCCCTACTTAATTCTCTTACCTACACTGGATTCCATTAATGGATATACTTTTATACTTCCACATGCAAGGCAGCAAGGCTGGTATTCTGCTGCTCAGCTGTATTCCTGGCCAGAATAGGAATAATTATTTCTTAAAAAAAATATTAGGGACTGGAGCAATAGCACAGCGAGTAGGGCATTTGCCTTGCACACGGCCAACCTGGGTTTGATTTCCAGCATCCCACATGGTCCCCCGAGCACCGTCAGGAGTAATTTCTGAGTGCAGAGCCAGGACTAACCCCTAAGCATCGCCGGGTGTGACCCAAAAAGAAAAAAAAATTAAATGTATTTGACTTAGGGGTTATCCCTGGTGGTGCTCAAGGCATACTCCTAGCTCTGTGCTCAGTAATCACTCCTGGCAGGGTTCTGGGGAACATATGTGGTGCCAGGGATCACACCTGGATCTTTGTACAAGGCAGAACCCTCCCTATCTGGCCCTCATATGTCCCTCATTTACATTCTGGGGACATGCCAGAGGAACTCAGTTCAGAAATTACTAAGGCCCTGTTCTTGGAGTTTACTCCTGGAGTGCTTGGGGGATCATATTGAATGCTAGGATCAAACCTGGGTTGGCCGCATGCAAAGCAAGCAACTTCCCCACTCTATGATCTCTCCAGAGCCCCAGTATATGTTTTCTAAAGCTACGTAACATATTTAAAACTTACAAAGGAATAAGATACACTAAAACACTAATGGAAGTTTTTTTTGGTGTATGTTTTTTTTCCCCCATACTTTTTAGCAGTATTCAGGTCTTACTCCTGGCTCTGCACTCAGGGATCACTCCTGGTGGGGCTCAGAAACCATATGGGTGCCAGGGATTGAACCCAGGTCAGCCACATGAGGCAAGCACCCACATGCTGTATTATCTCTACAATTCCTTAATGGAAATATTGAAAGGGAATAACTGAATTTGTAATGTGACAGATGTGTTTGTTCAGTTGGGTTTTGTTTTTTTATTGGGTTGTTTTTGTTTTTGCATCATACCCAACAATGCTCAGGGCTTACTCCTGGCTCTTCTTCCAGAGATCATTCCTGGTGAGTCTCCAGGACCATACAGAGTACCAGGGAATCAAACCCCAGTTGGCTGTATGCAAGGCCAGTGTCCTACCCACTATACTGTCGC
This sequence comes from Sorex fumeus, assembly GCF_029834395.1. Classification (NCBI taxonomy): domain Eukaryota; kingdom Metazoa; phylum Chordata; class Mammalia; order Eulipotyphla; family Soricidae; genus Sorex; species Sorex fumeus. Next base: position 20,735,201 of record NW_026606179.1, read on the forward strand.
TGCTGGTCCTCCCAGTTTTGTGTTTGGGGATCACTCACAGCGGTGCTGGGGGGGACCATGTGGTACTCGAGATCAATCCGGGCCTTCCACATATGATAGCTCTCAAATCAAAAATTTTTACACACTTAAATATCTATCATGAGGGTCAAAGAGGTAGTATAGTAAAGTGTTTACCTTGCATGTTTTACACTTAGGAGTCCTAGCTCTGACCCATGGCACTATATGGTCTCCCGAGTACCACCAGGAGTGAACCCCAAGCACAGAGTTGGAAATATCCCCTAAGTACTGCTGACTATGGCCCAAAACCCACATACATACGCACGCATGCACAAATTGAATAACTAAATAGATTCAGCAAATTTGCAAATTAATTACATAGTTGAGTTTTCTTTTTCACTACATAGTTTTAACATAAGACTAGAAAAACAGAAGAGAGGATTACTAAACTCAAAGATAACAACAAAAAATGCATATCAACTGCAGAGAATAAAGAAAATTGAAAGTGAATATAATGGCCACATGGCATAGTTGCTGTATACCATGTGTGCAAGTGAAGCCACAGAAAGAGAAAAGAATACAGATTAACTTGTAAGAAGCTACTATTGAATAGATTAGTAAAACCCTCGAAATGAGTTTCAAGAAGCTTAGCAGAACTGAAGAGTAATAAAAGAAAATAAAAAAAAAATGCAAAACTAAAGCAAAGTCACAACCAAGTACATCATAGCTATACTGCTGGAAAAAAAAAGTGGCAAAAAAATCTTCAAAGTACTTAAAGGAAAAACATTATTTTTGCTCAGTGTAAATAACACTGACCAAAAAAAATATATAATACAATTCTAATAGAAAAAAAGAATTATGGCAAATACAAGACGTTAAAAAGATATTAAGTGAACACTAGTAACTTTAGAGGTAAAGGTAAAGGTAAAGGCCCTCCCGTTGATCGTCGATTTGCTCGAGCGGGCCCAGTAACGTCTCCATTGGAGACTTTGTTGTTACTGTGTTTGGCATATCGAATACTCTCGGTAGCTTGCCGGGCTCTCGGAGAGGGGTGGAGGAATCGAACTCGGGTCGGCCATTGTAAGGCAAACGCCCTACCGCGTGCTATCGCTCCAGCCCAACACAGTAACAAGAAGAAGTAACTTTAGATATTAGAATGATATAGAAAATTCCTTTAAAAGGGGGGAAAAAAAACCAACCCAGGTCTGGAGCGATAGGAGATCACGCAGTCAACCTAGGGTCAATATCCAGCACCACATATGGTCCCCTCAGAGCCAGAAATCCAAAGAAAGAAGAGCCACTTTGACCTGTTGGTGGTGGTGGAGATGCAGAGCTAAAAGCATAAAGATTAGTATTACTGTAACCATGTAACCACATTACCTCAACTACAAAAAAAAAAAGAATGAATAAATGAATTCTGGGCAGCTCTGTTCATAAAGTAAAATAATACAAATAACCCCAGTGTCCATTATTAGTAGTATACTTCAAAGGAAGAATACAATATAGCAAAAACAAAAACAAAACAAATGAAGAATAAACACCCAAGAATAGTAGAGATGAGTACCAGGAGGATTACTCCATGGCTTAGAAGCCAATCTCACATGCTGGGGGAAAAGGCAGCTCAGATAGAGAAGGGACCACCAAGTAAAGGGTGCTAAGAGGGCCCGCTTGGGATGTGAGATGCGGGCTTGAAAGTAGGCTATAGATCGAACATGATGGCCACTTAATACCTCTATTGCAAACCACAACACCCAAAAAGAGAGAGAGAGAGCAAAAGGGAATGCCCTGTCACAGAGGCGGGGTAGGATGGAGGGGATCGGGTGGGAGTGGTGGGAGGGATACTGAGACCATTGGTGGTGGAGAATGGGCACTGGTGGAGGGGATGGGTTCTCGATCACTGTATAACTGAAACGCAAGCACGAAAGTTTGTAAGTCTGTAACTGTACCTCATGGTGATTCACTAATAAAAAATTATTTTAAAAAAATGAATCACCTTTAAATTGCACACGGATAATCCTTAATTCTCCAGAACAAAATAAATAAAAACGGTGTCTGGCAGCATTCACATAAAAGAGTCAAACGAGGGGCGAGCTGTAGTATAATGAGTAGTATATGAGTATGCATGAGAAAAAGCCTCATTATCCACATACACAAACATAATCACACAACTAGCAGGGTGGCATAGGGCGCGAGGCAACTACGAGAAACGTTAACAGATCGAACGTTCACATAAGCACAAACACACATCGGTCAAGGGTAAAAAGCACAAACACACATTTCCCGAAAGGGCACGTACACTCAGTTCCAACCGCATTGTTGCGGGTTCCACACACTGATGCACCTGGTCGCACACTCCTCCCCGTGCTCCGCGGGGCAGGGAGATACGGTCACAGGACCACACACCCCCTCAGGGACCAATGCGACCCCAGCTGGGGAGTCACAAGGCACGGAACACAGTGTTGCACGTGGTTCCATTGATACGCACACCACGGGATCGCGTCAAGAGACACCAGCACAGGCACAGGCTTGCAGGCTGCGCCGCCCAAGGTAATCAATGGAGCCCACACACTCATCACAGGTACAGTCACAGCTACACAATCACGCACCGCGTTACCACCGCGGCCACACAGTCGCACGATCTCACTCTCGCCTCCCCAGCCTAACAAAGCCGTGACTCCAGCTTCAGGCTCCTCACCTCTGACCCTCGGATCTGCCTAAGCCACAGTCCATAGAACGGCAACAGTTGCCGGTGCAGAACCGAGGGTCCCGCCAGCGCGTGATTGTAAGTGAGTTAACGCGAGAGTGAAGTTCTTGGCGCGGTGGCCTCTGGGAAATGTAGTCAGAGGATGGTTCTGGGGCAAGCTGGCTTTCGGTCGTCCTGATTCGTCTGAGGGTGTAGTTGCAGCCCCCGCTGAAGGATTACACTCTCTCATAGGACTCACTTCGACGGCCTCAGCCTGGGCCGTGGCTCTGAAACGTTTGTAAAGGGCTCCCTCGGACCCTCCTCCTATTCTCGGGAGTCGGTTAGACAAACGAAGGGCAAGTGTGCCGGGAAAGAGTCGCGCCGCACAGCCTTCTGGGAAATGTAGTTCGAAGCGGGACCGGTGGCGATTGGAGCGTTGGGGCTTTCTTAAGGTTCTTTCACGGGTGGACTATGGGACTTCTGGGAGTAGGTCTCTCTTTGATCTTTCTTCAGGCGTTAGTCTGGCTAGGAGTTCTTTAGTGCAGAGGAGGTGTGGCCCCTGAGTTTCCGAGAACCAAAGCTAAGCAGATGGTAAGGCCCAAAGAGACATCTGGACCACTGCGTCCGAAGGTGCTGAGTCGTCCATCAGGGTCTATGGGGGAGTCTTTCGGAACTTCACGGAATCGAGAAAGGAAGAATTCTAGTTATATGTGTTGTCAGTGGCCCTCTCTCCTTCCATATAACAGTATGAACACAGAAGATATTTGAAATCCAAAAAGAACCAGTGAAATTCAGGTTTTCCAAGGGCTATGAATGCAACCTTTTGAGCTGAGATGGATGGAGGTAAAGATTTAGCCTCAGTAGTTTTATGTGACGGCCTACCCTGCCCCACAAATAAACCATCAGTAAAACAAGCTTGTCTGAGTATAAATAGTGTTTTGGAGGTCCTTTCTGGTGGAATATGAGGTCAGTGACTGTAAGGCAAGATGAATAACCATAGGAGTAGAGTCTGGACGAAAGGATGCAGGGTTTTATTGTAATCAGCAGAGGAGTTTACAAGAGAGAAGAATCTGCCTGGGTACTTGGTGATTCTGCTGTTTAAAAAACCAGTGATGTGCTTTATTTTGTAAAAACTCTAGAGCTTGATGAGGAGCTAATATAGTCCATGGCTGCCTCAGAGTAAATGTAATAGTCTCTTTCAGAAGGACAGGGATTGCTGCCAAACCTCAAAGACAGGAGACAAATCCCAGCTAGAATCCAGTAGTTTGGAAAGATACCAAGTTTTATTGCATAATTGTTGCAACCTTTTTTTTTTTTAGTCCAAAAATCAGTTTACACTGGCCAGAGCGACAGTGCAGTGATAGGACATTTCCTTGCAGGCTGCAGACCTGAGTTTGATTCCTGGTTCCCCGTATGATCTCCAGAGCCCTGCGACCAGTGATCCCTGAGTGCAGAGCCAGTAGTAAGCCCTGAGCACTGCAGGGTGTGACCCCAAAACAAAACAGAAGGTTTATAACCTTTCATCATGTAATCATTGATGATAAAATTCTGTTTATCACGTCACTTAAAAGGTAGAGTATCAGTACATTCACCAGTGTTAAATAAATGCATGTTTGTGTTTTCTATTTTTGGGGTGGGGTCACACCCAGACGATGCACATGGGTTACTCCTGGCTCTGCACTCAGGAATCACTCCTGGCGGTGCTCGGGGGACCATATGGGATGCTGGGAATCGAACCCGGGTCAGCCGCGTGCAAGGCAAACGCTCTACCTGCTGTGCTATTGCACCAGCCCCAAGTTTGTCTTTTCAAGCATTGTGAGCCATGAGGCTAAAATTTATTTAAGCCATACAGTATTTTTTTAAAGCTTCATATATCAGCCACATCCCACTTCTTTGCAAACAAAGGAATTGTTTGTGTTTTGTGTGTGTGTGTGTGTGTGTGTGTGTGTGTTACAAAATCTACAGTAGTTAATAAATGTCATGGAGAGAGTACAAGAGGCCTTCCATGCCAAAACCTTGGTTCAACTTTTGGCACATTTTTTAGCACCACCAGGAGCCACTCCTAAGCACAGACTCCGGAATAGCCCCCTGAATTCCACAGGGTGTCGCCTAACAGCCCTCCACACCACCATCTCAAATCTGTGATGATTATGTGATGAAAAACATTATCACTAAGTCAAGACCCAGTTTTTGCATTAATACTCATGGGTAATCCCTTAGTAAACAAAAGAAAGAAAAAAGTCTGATTAGGTTAGAGAGGGTAGTGGGAAAGTGCTGTCTGGAGGGTTTTGAAAGCATTTTCTAACTCATTCCAATCAAGAGGTTTCGTGTCAGGGCCGTGAAGGGCCTTAACAATTCAGATTCTACAGAACCTAGACTCCAAATTCTAAGAAGCATATCTGTAGGCTTTTTGTCTGTAAATTGTCAGAGCCCGGGGACAGAATAGTGCCTAACTAAGTCATCTGTTAATTAGTAACCTGGGCTCTTAATGGTGAGACTCTATAGCCCTGTTTTCCCCAGAGATGCAGTAAAATGGAATAGGAGTTAGAGACATCCTGATCAGGGATGGAATGAATTATTCACAGAGTGGATAAACCCTCTACACCCCCAGAGAAAAGGGTTATCCCAGAAATCTGGAGAGAACACTGTCCTGGTCAACTGTTGTGTGTCCAAGTGAAAGGAAATAGGTATGGAGAATCAGTGTAAGGGTTGCAGAAGAAAGCATTCTTTAAATTATGGACAGTAAACCACGAGTATTAGAGGGCGCTTGTTATGGAGGCCGAAACAATAGTAAAGCACGTAAGATACTTCGATGCAGCTGGCCCAGGTTTAGTCTTTCACATCCCATATGGTGCTGAGTGATATTTCTGAGTGGAGAGCCAGGAGTAAGCCCTGAGCTTCAAGGGTGCAACCCCAAAATTAAAAAAAAAAGAAAAGAAAAGCAGGGGTATGGGATAAGGGACAAGAGGAAATATGGGTTCATTAATTATTCTTAAGTCTTGGGGGCTGGAGCCATAATATAGCAGGTAGGGCACTTGCTTTGCATGCAACAGACCCAGGTTTGATCCCTGTCATCCCATATGGTCCCCTGAGCACCAGGAGTGATTCCTGAGTGCAGAGCAGGAATCACCCTTGAACATTGCCAGGTGTGGACCCAAACCAAAACAATTAAGTGATCTTAGGTTTTGGACACAATATTGCCTGTCAGTTTGTATTCTGGGGAACTGAGATGTTAATTGGGGAATTGGTGAGAATGAGACCATATTTCAGACTTTGTCATAATAGGCTATGGTTCCAGAAGAGCCTCAGGCATTAAGGGACAGTTAAATACACAGCAAGGCTACACATTAAGACTAATGGGTGATGCGATGACGACACAAGAGGCAGGTAGAAAGCTTGCATTGCCTGCATCCAACCAGGGTTTGATCTCCAGCACCCCATATAGTATCTCGTGCATCACCAGTTCCTGAGAATAACAAGGCAGATTCAGGAATAATCCTGAGCATCGATGGGTGTGACCCCCCACTCTCACCCCCCCAAAAAAAAATCTCACACCAATCACGAGTCCTGAGGATTGTTCTTATTAATTATAGGCAGCACACCTCTCCATTTCTTTTTTTGGGGTCTCACACCCAGGGAGCTCAAGGGTTACTACTGGCGGTGTTCAGGGGACCATATGGGATGCTGAGAATCAAACCCAAGTTGGCCTCATGCAAGGCAAACGCCCTCCCTGCTCTCACTGTGGTCCACACCTGTGATTTCTTAAAGGAAACTATTCATGCTTATTTTAAAAAAGGTCTTCTAGAGAGGAGTCTATTTATTCAGATTTTTCTTTTTGAGCAGTGCTCAGGGCTTACTCCTAGCTCTGTGCTAAGTCATCAGTCCTGGCAAACCAGGGAGAACATGGGGTGTTCGGGAACAAACCTGGATTGGCAACATGTGACTAATACCCTACCCGCCCTACTCGCTCCTGCTCTCAACTATTCTTAAAATAGGGGTGCCAGAGGACAGTGCACATAGTCTCTCAAGTATTGTGGGACGTAGCTCTGGAGGCTCCTGGTACTGCCAGGGTCTTCTGGGTAAGGCCCAGGCCCTCTTCTGACCCCTACCCCTACCCCTAGCCCAGCCCCTTGCATTGAACTGCTTGCTGTGATTACTGGGAGACGCCGCTCAAACTAAGAAAATTTTAAGACAGGCTTAGAAATCTTCTATAATTTCCCTCAAATTACAGAATTTGTAAAGGGAACTGGAATTATGCTCTTCTAATTGTCTTTAGGGGCTGGTGTGATAGCACTGCCGGTAGGGCATTTGCCTTGCACACAACCAACCTGGGCTCGATTCCCAGCATCCCATATGGTTCCCTGAGCACCGCCAGGTGTAATTCCTGAGTGCAGAGCCAGGAGTAACCCCTGTGCACCACCAGATGTGACCCAAAAAGCAAAAAAAATATTTTTTAAAGTGTCTTTATTAGGAGCATGTGTGACCAGGGCAAAATAGGAATGGTTAGGCCACAGAGGCGAGATGGGATGGAGGGGTTTGGGGGAGTGGGAGGGATGCTGGGATCATTGGTGGAGAATGGGTACTGGTGGAGGGATGGGTACTCGATCACTGTATAACTGAAACCCAAGCACAAAAACTTGTAAGTCTACAACTTTACCTCATGGTGTTTCACTAATAAAAATTAAAACAAAACAAACAAACAAAAAAAACTAGGAAAAGTTTGTCTTACTTTGGTTATTATAATAAAACATCATACACGAGATAGCTTAAACAACAGACATTTATTTCTCAGTTCTGGAGGCAGGGAAGTCCCAAGATCTAAGAGCTGGTAGGTTGGTCTGTGGTGAAGATCTACTTCCTGCTGTTATTCGGACACTTTCTTACTGTGCTTCCCTAGGTTTTCTATGGTCTTGTGCATGGACCAATATCTTCTCCTCAGATAGGGGCACTATTCTCTCAAGTTCCTCACCTCAGCAAAATCTGATTATCTCCCTCTGGCCCCACCTCCATATACCATCACACTAGGAATTAAGGGTTTCAGTATATGAATTCTGGGGGAATATATTCAGTCTTTAATAGGGAATTTTCTCATTCTCCCAACTAATAAACCTTTCTTGAATATACAATTTTAAGTAGGAAGGCTTTCAACTCACTCCTTTCAGAATCATCAGGCTGAAAGACAAATCACGAATCAAAATAAATGTAATGGCTGACAGACTGAATATCGTGTCATTTCCCCAAAAATAAATATACAGACTTAATGCAATTTCAATTAGTATGCCAAAGGGTTATTATCATTTGAGAAAACTATCTTCATTAATATAGAAAAAACATTAACTTAGCAAAGAGGACTGTGAAAAACAGCACGGAGGACTTGTTCTAATAGCACCATAAAGTAGAATAAGGCTAATGTTACATCGTTACCAATTAAAATATTAGTATAGAAATAGAAAAATAGGTTAGTGAAACAAAATACAAAAAGGTCACATTATAAATGAAAAGTACAAGGCCAATCCCGCTGAATGAGAAAGATCTTATAAAGGATTACATAGCAAAATTTCAGTTGAGTGGTATCAGCAAAGTTTTAACAGGCCTTTCCCACTGGTCCGTGTCTGGAAGAGTTCAGATCTGTTTATCATTAAACAAATACCACTGTAACTTCCATGCCTGTAGACTATGTGACAAAGTCTAGGGAAACCAAGGCAATGGCTTTCTGTGTGCTTAAATGAGTATTAATCTCATAGCTCAGTGTACCCCTATACAAAGGTGGCACAAATACAGACACAGAGGTAGTAGCTTGCTGGGAAATGGCCTTATTGAATAATAATGCAAATTCTGCTCTTTTCCCCCTGTATAGCACCGAGGCACTGCAATGTGTGTTTGCTTGGCAGTTGCAGGATTATCAAAGCCTGGTTCTAGGTTTGACTTTTTGGGGACAGACAACTCAAATGATTGCTCTGGGTGGATAAAAGTGGTATCAGAGCTACTGAACAAATGCATTATTTCAACAAATTATTTGTACAACCAGAAACCCATTCAGAAGAAAAGACACTGAAATCAAATTTCATGTGACATTTAAAATGAAACTCTAGATGAATTAAATATTTACATATTGAAAAAGGAAACTAAACTTGCACAAAAACCTAGTAACATAGACAATATAGAGATTGAAACCTTAAACTGATTCCTAGGTTTAAAAGAAAAGGAATATATTTCATTAGAAATTTAAACATTTTTAAATTTAAGCATTTTATGACAAAAATTAAAATTCCTAAGGCCTAATACATAAGGTCTTCAAAATGGACCAAAAAAAGATAAATAATCCTCTAGGAAAATGGACTAACAATATGAAAATTTACAAAGCAAGTCTAGGTAAGATATATAATCTAGACAAGCATAATGTTTAGTATAATAACCATCTATTGCAGAACTAGAGGAAAACTGTCTTTCTGAAAGTTAATAGCACCTATGAAAACTAAAAAAAAATTTTTTTTAAAGTGCATCTATGTGTACACTTTGATCTAGCAGTCTCTCTCCTTAATCTATCCCATAGTTAAAGAACACCTGAAACGGAACCCTAAGAGAAGAATGGTAGTGTTGTCTGTAGAAGCAAATAGGTAGCAACAAGTTGAATCAATAGGCGATGGATGTATTTCTAGTATCCAACAGTCAGAATTCTGTGCACTGCTTGTGAATCTTTCTTTTAGCCTTGAGTCATTTTAGGCATTAGGGCTTTGTACTGACTGGTTGTTTGCACCCAAGGTTAATCCTCTTATTTTGGTCTGAATTAAGAGGTCCCAGTTATTCTGATGAAGTCAAAGCTGCATTAGAGCACAAAGGTAGAATACTTAAGGAACAGAAGAGCATGCTTAATGAGGAAAGAAAAGACAGATAAATTTAGAAATTTGTAGACATAAGTTGTTATTTGGGTACATTACTTCTGAAAATCAATAGAAGCATGAAAGCGCTGTAATTACTTTTGAGTAACTGAGCACATTCCTTTTGCATTAATGTGCTTCACTGTGGATTCAAGGTTTCTATTTCAAGCAGCTGCAAAGGCTTGTTTCTGAAGGTATGTTTCTGAACAACTGCATAGTCATTTCTCCCCAAATGAATTGGCAATCATATCTCAGTATTTGCTTTGAAATGCTAATAAAAGCAATATAGTGCTAGTTTTATTAGCATTTCACAATTCTGAGGTTAAAAGTAATATATTTGAGGGACCTGGGTCATAGCTCAACAGACCAAATGCAGGCCACGAAGAACACTGGCAGATGTGGCCACGAAAAACAAAAATTAAGAGAAAATAAATTTCCTTCAAATAAATGAATATTGTTTAGTTCTAAGATCTTTTTAACACCAAGTCCACAGAAGGGCCATGAGGATTGACTATGTCTGGCATAAGAGAGAGTGTTTTCATTAAAGTTTAAAAATTGAAGCCAAAACTAGAGTTGGGTTTACTCACTGACCTTTAAACAAAGATCTGGGATGTGAGCTGGGGTTGCATGCAGGAGGCCTGGGGCTGATCTCTGATTCTACACAGTCCCTGGACTTGTTTGGGGGCCATACACTCATGTTCAGGGGCTTTTCCTGGCTCTCTGCTCAGGAGTGGCCCATGAGTAGGCAGACTGTATCTGGTGCCAGGGATCAAACCTAGGTCAGCTGCATGCCAAGCAAATGCCTTACCCCCTGTACTATTTCTGTGGCTCTTATCTTGAAAAATACCTTAATTTGCCATATGAATACTGGATATAAAAAGCGATTAAAATTTGGTTTCTATAAAAAAATATTCTACCAATTCTGTGCAAGAACTATTATATATAATCCTTAAATATAGGATCCAACCTAATAGCAAAGCGATGGGAATACCTCTGAGTGCAGACCACATACAGAATGGTGAGGTGACATCTAAGAATAAACTGAATTAAATTTGTTAAACTACCACCCCAATTACAAACTTATTACAATTTTTATAGCAAATATAAATTAAAAAATACTTCATTTACCATATCAACGGGAATGGTAATATGTATCTCATATACACTTTTCCTACCCCTAATTTTCAGACCTTAATAGCACAAACAATAGAATAAACACATAAGTTACTCCAATCCAGAATTAACCTTCTGCTGTATTTACTTGGAACCTTAACTCTTCAATAATATATTTTTAGACACAAAATGAAATTAGCCATTAGCTATAATCTTTGGTCCTGTTTCCCATCCACATTTTCCCACTGGAGGCATCCACATTTGGGAACTGTGTGTCTATTCAATTCATTCTCTAGTTTTACGTAAATAGTTTTATTCATAATGTCTAATACCAGTGTTGGTTAGTGCTGATTTAATTTAAATTCACATGGCTATCATTCTTCACTCTCTATGTTTAGGTCTGTTAATATAGATTAGTGTTTTACATAACTGCTAGACAATATTCTACTGTATGACTACATCATGTTCATCCTGCAATTTTATAAGGAACATACATATTTTCCCAATTTTTCGACACTATATTCATGCTGCAATGAACATAAAGGTACACAACTAGTTGAACACATATATAATTTTCCTATATATGTGCATATACATATGTGTGTGGGTATTCTGGACTCTTCTAGCAATCCTGTTCTAAGATTTTAGAAACATTCTTCTATAAAATTAACTTTCACTTTGTGTTCTAGTCTTCAATACTTTTGGATTTCATAACAAATACTTTGTGATGACAGCAAAACTCTAGTATATTTTTATATGAAGCCAAGTACCCTGAGACCACCTTTGAATCATTCATGATTTCCCTTTTTTTGGATACTATCTCTATTATCATTTATCCATAAGGCATGCCTGTTTCTGAATAAGATTCTATCATAATTTGTTTTTTTATAACTGCATCAAAATAATTGATGGTTATATTTGTAGCAAACGTAATAAAAGTGGCAATTTTGTCTCCTAACCGCATCTTTATACTGTCTTTATACCTGTAATATCTTTTTTGTCTTAGTGCATCAGGTAGACCTTCCAGAACCATGTTGGTTTGTGTCCATGACTGGTTCATTCCTTCAAAGAAACTGCTCCTAAAAAGAGCATCATCAATGACTGTGGTGGGTGTATAGCTTTTGACGATACTATGATACTTCATATTCAAGGGTCTTCCACATTCATGTCACTTTACTTCTATAAAATGAATTTTTTGATACATTATTATGAGTTCTGTTGAAGGCTTTCTTACATTGAAGGCATTTCTAGAGTTTTAATGAGTATGAATTCTCTGGTGTCTAATGTGATGAGATTTCTGGCTAAAAGCTTTGCCACATTCACTGCACTGATACGGTTTTTCTCCGGTATGAATTCTCATATGCAGAGCAAGGGTGGAGAACTGAGAGAAGGCTTTACCACATTCATTACAACCATAGGGCTTTTCACCTGTATGGCTTCGCATATGCACAGTAAGAGATGAACTCTGACAGAAGGCTTTCCCGCATATTTTACATTCATAAGGCTTATCACCTGTATGAATTCGTACATGTACGATAAGCGATGTAATCCGAGAGAAGGCTTTTCCACATTTATTACATTCATAAGGTTTCTCTCCTGTATGAATATTGTGGTGTTTAATGAGGTACTGCTTCTGTCTGAATATTGTTCCACATTCATTACATTTATAGGGCTTCTCTCCAATATGAATTTTCTCATGCTCAGTGAGATTTGACTTGCCACTGAAGGCTTTCCCACACTCCTTACAAACAAAAGGCTTCTCTCCCGTGTGACTTCTCTGGTGTCTAATGAGACTTGACTTCTGAATGAAAGCTTTCCCACATCCTTTACATTCATAAGGTTTCTCCCCAGTATGTATTCTTTGATGGATAATGAGGTTCTCCTTCTGACTAAAGGCTTTCCCACACTCATTACATTTAAAGGGTTTCTTCCCACTATGAATATTCTGATGTTTAATGAGGTATTGCTTCTGGCTGAAGGCTCTTCCACATTGATTACATTCAAATGGTTTCTCTCCTGTGTGAATTTTCTCATGCTCACTAAGATACGATTTGCCATTAAAAGCTTTCCCACATTCTTTACATGCATAGGGTTTGTTTCCATTATGATTTCTCTGGTGTTTAATGAGACTTGGATTCTGAATAGAAGTGTTGCCACATTCTTCAGAATGATGATTCTGATGAGCAATTAAGTTTTCCTTCAGGCTGAAGATTTTTCCACACTTATTACAATTATATGGTTTCTTTCCTGTATGACTTCTCAAATGTACATTAAAGGATGAAACACACTCAGTACACTGATGTGACTTCTCTGCAGTGTGCACTTTCTCAAGCTCTGTGAGGTTCTGGCTAAAGGTACTTCCATATTCTTTACATTCGTAAGGTTTCTCTCTGGTATGAATTTGATCATGGGGAAGGAGATCGGATTCAGTCTGAAGGCTTTCCAACATTGTTCTCATGTACAATTGGCTTCAATGAGAATTTCTTAGTATCTCTTAGTGTGTGACATGGAAGAAAGCTCTTCCACATTCAATATAATCGTATGGTTTTTTGTCAATAGAAATTATCAGCTATCTAATGAAGTTGAATTTATGATGAAAGTCTTTTCACAGATTATCCTGAGATTAGATAATTGAACTGATATAGCTTCCTCATTATATTAAAAAGCACTTTCTTCAACAATTTCTCTCATATTTAAATGTGAATTCTATTCCAAACTCTTTGAACATTAGTCCTTAGGTGTATTTTCGGAGAAGGACAAGCCTTAACACTCAAGTCTTTCAGGTCGTCTCTTCAACTATTTGTAAATTTTCCAGGTCTTTCCTAAAGGAGAGCACACACACAAAAATTATTATTATTGAAATATTTAGTACCTGGCATATATAGTAAAGATCAAATTAAGTCACCATTATCAACAGCACAAAGATTTTCCACTGAGAAGTAAAATTTCAGAAATATGACATCATAAAATACTGTTATTTCATATCTAACCTACCACAGAGGCACAGGTATGTATATTCTTTGAATACAAAAGAAAGCAGAAATAAAAACATTATCTAGGCAAAGGGAGATCGCCCAAGCAGTAGGCCGCCTGCCTAGGCTAATGTAAGACCCTGAGTTCCATTCAAGTACCTCTAGGTATGGCCCTGAGCATCACTGTAATACTCACAACAGCAACAACAACAACAAACCAAAAAGGCTGAGGAGAATCTTGTGAATGAAATTTTGGAAGGAAAACGAATTCAGGACTGTAAAGCGTGGCTTTTAAGATAGCTTTTTAAGATGTGGAGAAATCAAGTGAAAATGGACAGCAGGGCTCATAAAACAATTATAATCAGAGACTGACATGCTAACTAGATGAAATAGGAATGTATTATACAAAGTGAAACCAAGAGACTCCAAATTTAGTGATGGTAGGCAAAGTGCCATATATAAAGAAGGGGCAGGGGAAGTAGGGAGAGAGGAGCAATAGTACAGTGGGGAGGGCATTTGCTTTATATGTGGCTGACTAAAGTTTAATCACCGGCATCCATATTGTCCCCTGAGCACTGCCAGGAGTGATTCCTGAACACACAGCCAGGAGCATCACCGGGTGTGACCCCAAAACAAAAGAAAACAATAAATTTCAACGTTCTTTTTTTTGTTTTTAAGCCACACCTAATAAGCTCAGAGTTAACCCTGGCTCTCAGGGAATACTCCTGGTGGTGATTGGGGGACTATATGGGCTGCAAGGGATCGAATCCTGGTCAACTACATGCAAGGCAATGTAGTTGCCTACCCATTGTACTATCTAGCCAACGTGGGGAGTAAAAGTTTATATACACAACAGGGTCTCAGAAGCATTCCAGTGCCACGCAAAGGATACAGCTGTCAGGGGATGAAAGGGCTCTTCTCTGAAAAGATTAGAAGACAATGGGAACCGAGAGTCATATTTGTAGTAACACACAAACACACACGAGTATGTATACATACAGATATATATAAGCATTTATACATACATGTGTGTATATACATACACACACATGTGTCACACAGATACACAGACATACACAGACACACACACAAAATCAACCCCTGGACATCTGACTGAATGCTCCATAGGAAAGTCACCATTTCATAGTTCCTGCCCATGCAGAGGCCACAATAATTTTTCTGGTAATTTGGTGCTAAATATTAATGTAAATTTCACAAAAATCTAGGGCAGGAGCGATAGTACAGTGGGCAGGCTACTTGCTTTGCATGAAGCCAATTCAAATTCGATCCCTATGGTTCCCTGAGCCCCATATGGGCCATTGAGCCCCATCATTAGTGATCTCTAAGCACAGAGCCAAGAGTCTGCCCTGAGCACTGTTGGGTGTGGCCCCAAAACAATCACAAAAAAATTTTATGAAAACCTTAACATGAAAGGTATCAAAACAAAAAAAGGGGGAGCAGAGAAATGACAAAGAATACATAAAATACCAATATCAGTTTCCTGGAAATCTTGAAAATTTGTAAAACAATGAAATACTAATTCATAAAGTTGAGGGGGAGAATTCCAGGTAACCCTTCAGAATAAAGGCAGAATGGAAACAAAGAGAATTTTTTTTTGTCACACTTGGCAGTGTTCAGGTATGTTTCCAGAACTGAATTGGGTTTGCTCTATACAAGGCAAGTACCTTAAACCCTGTACTAATTCTCCAGTCTGGAGAAAAAATATTGCAGAGACTAATGAGTAAGAATTGGGGTGACTGGCACCCTGGAGCAGAAACACTGCTGGGTGTTCCCAAGAGTCCCTGAGCATCACCAGGTCCTGGTCTTCTCTTTGGCTGAGCCACCAGCCTGGATGCATAAGAATCGCCAAAGATGTCTCCCTGAGCAACATTTGGGGGAACGCTCTCACCCAGAAGACAGAAATGACTGAAAAATTAGCATATTAGTAAAGAATCCAAGAGGCTCAACATTTACAAAGGAATTCCAATGAAAAAATGAATGTAGATTTCTGAAACCCTATCACTCAGGTTGGAGTGATAGCACAGTGGGTAAGGCGTTTGCCTTGTACATGGCCAACCCGGGTTTGATTCCTCCATCCCTCTGGGAGAGCCCAGCAAACTACTGAGAATATCCCGCCAACACAGCAGAGCCTGGCAAGCTCCCCGTGGCGTATTCGATATGCCAAAAACAGGAATAAGTCTCACAATGGAGACGCTACGGTGCCTGCTCAAGCAAATCCAATAACGGGAGTACAGTGCTACAGTGCTATCTTTCATACTGGTATGCCAGCAATGATTGAAACTGATCGAATGTTAAAAAAGGTACAATACTATAAGAAAGATTGGAAAAGGGGACCGTTAGGGATTGTCTACTCCTGACCTGGGCCTGATTCCTGAAATGAGGATCCATGAGCATCAACAAGTGCAGCCCTGGAGCCCCCAAAAATGCCAGGTGTGTCCCTGGAGGCTCTAGCACCCCTGGGGTTAGCCACAGGCCTCGAAGTGAAGTGTGCTGAGAATCAATGAATGGATGGTCCTGGACCTCCTCAGGAAAAGCTCAAATAAAATACAAAATACAAAATACAAAAAAAAATAAAGGCTCAAACACAGGATCTTATACATGCAAGGCAAGTTAAGTGATTCATCACTGACCTACATCCCAAACCCTACTGCAATGTTTTTATTGATTCTTTTAAAATGGTATCTGTTATACATAATGGGGGACTAATACCCACGAATAGTAGAAATAAGTTTCAGGAGGATTACTCCACAGCTTAGAAGCCGGCCTCACATGCTGGGGGAAAAGCAGCTCAGATAGAGAAGAGACCACCAAGTAAAGGGTGCTAGGAAGGCCCACTCGGGATGGAAGATGCGGGCTGAAAGTAGATGATAAAACAAATCTGATGGTCACTTAATAACTCTATTGCAAACCACAACACCCAAAAGGAGAGAGAGAACAAAAGGGAATGCCCTGTCACAGAGGCGGAGTGGGGTGGAGGGGACGAGGTGAGGGCGGTGGGAGGGATGCTGGGACCATTGGTGGTGGAAAATGGGCACTGGTAGAGGGATGGGTACTCGACCTTTGTATGACTGAAACACAAGCATGGAAGTTTGTAAGTCTGTATCTGTACCTCATAGTGATTCACTAATAAAAAATTTTTAAAAAATAGATCAGTTATAGAGACAGTCAAACTCTTCTGTTATGAAGAGACCCTGTCTTTGGTTCTAAGTAATTTCTTTGTTAAGTGCTTTCCACCCTCTAGGTAGAAATTTCCAACAATATCCAGATTTACACCCCTCACATTTATTGCTGTTTGGGGGCCACACCCAGCAGTGTTCAAGGCTTACTCTTGGCTCTGCATTCAGGGATCACTCCTGGAAGGGCTCAGAGGACCACTTGGGTGCCAGGAATTCGACCATGTCAGCCATGAGCAAGGTAAACACTCTACCCACTGTACTAACCCCTCAAAATTTTATCCCCATTTTTTTAAAATCTGAGGAGAGGAGGGCTTCTAAGCAATACTTGGGGAAACCAGGGAGGCCAACTCGTGACAATGTTAAGTCAACCACCTTGGATCTGGTCATGCAGTGCTGCTTGGGACCAGTGACTTCTACAGATGCCAGAATTATAGTAGAGGCACTGTAGAGTTATGTAGGGCTGGGAGGGAACTCGTCTTCTGCATGCAAAGCAAGGCTCACCCTTTGAGTCCAATCCTATTGTCATTCTCTCATATATGACTATTAAGAATTGACCCTAGTAATATGCTGTTGATAAATGAATGCTATAATAGCCACAACTAGAAAAAGAGCTGCTGGCCATAAGCAAATGTTTAACACAAACAATACCTTCATTTAAGAATTTTAAAAAATAAATATGAAAGACATAAAGAAGGCAATGGAGTGACAGTACAGCAGGCGGGGAGCTCGCCCTGCACATGGCCGATCTGGGTTCAAACCCCAGAAATGCCTGTGATCCTCTGAACCTGCTAGGAGTGATCCCTGAGCACAGAGCTGCAAATCAGCTCGTGAGCACCACCGAATATGGCCCCATAACAAAAAGAGAGAGAGAGAGAGAGAGAGAGAAAGTAGACTTCATAAGAATTAAAATTGGGGCTAGGGACTATAGCAATACCACAGCAGACAGGGTGTTTGCACCACCAGGAGTAACCCCTGAGCATTGCTGGATGTGACCCAAAAAGCAAAAGCAAAAAAAAAAAAAAGACTAGAAAGATTATTAAGTAAATCAAAGATGATTGTTTATGGACTAAGGAAAGAAGTATGTCCTTAGATAAAAACATGCTCTTGATCTCCTTGCAGGAGATCTTTGTCTTAGAACGGCCTTACATATGTTGACTGTGCAACCTCACCTTGTGTTTAATTGCTACCCCCAACCCTTGGAGATGGATTACCCCACAAGCAGCCAATGCCAGTCTGATTCCTGGCACCACCAAGAGTGACCCCTGCGTACTACCAGAAGTGTTCTATAAAATAAACAAAATAATAAAAACCATTTTGTTGGGCCGCAGAGTGTTTTCCTTGTACATGGCCAACCCCAGTTCAACTCCTCCCCACCCCCCAGCACTGCCAATAAAACACACTCTTTCAGGGACTGGCGCAATGGTACAGCGGGTAGGGTGCTTGCCTTGCGTACGGCTAACCTGGGTTTGATCCCCAACATCACCCATAGTCCCCCAAGCACTGCCAGAATTAATTCCTGAGTGCAGAGCCAGGAGCAGCCTCTAAACATCCCTGGGTGTGGCCCAAAAACCAAAAAGGAAAAAGGAAAAAAATAAGAAGAAATTCAAGACATAAAATACATATTACAGGGCTCAGGAAAGGGCTCTGTGGCTAAAAGTGCCTACCGTGTGCTTTTGTGAAGTCTTGAGTTTGATCCCCAGTGCCACCCACGTGTCCTGGATTCCCAGCAGTCACACTATTCGGGACTCTGGTGTTACAAGTTGTGATCTCCAGATACACAGCCCAGATGTGTGTGAGTATCACAAAGTGCACAATTACAGCAACCATGGATGTGCCCACACTAAGTCAGAAGTGCAACCCCAGCAAGCAGTGTGTGAGCACCCCAGAGACCCACAGAATACAAACATGCACCAGAAATAAATGCATGTATCCCTGGGGGAACACAGGAGCAAGTACCACAGTGGAAGTATGTGAGCCCTGGTTGCTGGATTAACAGCAATGAAGGCTGGGGGAAAAAAGAAGGAAAAGCCAAATCAAATGCGAAACACATTATAGGTGCAGTGGCATGGCTTGAGTGCACTTCCATTTACTCTACATCCAAGACACTGCACTTTTCACACGTAAAGGGCTGTGATACCTATGTTAGCAAATCTCTTGGTTCTATTTTCCAATAGTGAGTACCAGTTTCACATTTGTCACATTTCCACAAATGTTTTCCTACTGCAATTGTTTTGAGGTACCATGAATCAAAGTAATGTAAGGTGACAAAACAAAGATGTAAAGTGATGGGAAATTTAACTGATAAACACTGTCTTAATTGATGAATGTTCTGCTCATCCCTTCCAACTCTCTCTGAACGCTGCTCTATTCCTTCAGACAAAGGCCCTCCCGTTGATCGTTGATTTGCTCAAGCGGGCCCAGTAACGTCTCCATTGGAGACTTTGTTGTTACTGTATCTGGCATATCGAATACTCTCGGTAGCTTGCCGGGCTCTCCAAGAGGGGCGGAGGAATCGAACTCGGGTCGGCCATGTTGGCCGCTTGTAAGGCGAACGCCCTACCCGCTGTGCTATCGCTCCAACCCCCTTCAGACAAAACAATAGTGAAATTAGGCCAATTAATCTTATGATGGCATTTAAGTCGAAGTGAAAGGAAGAGTCTCATCATTCACTTTGAAGAAAATTAAAAGTGCTACTCCCAGGGCTGGAGAGATGTGAAAGAGCATGGGGAGCTTGCCTTGTAAGAGGTCGACCTGGGTTCGATTTTTAAGCCCCCAAGTCTCGCCAGGAGTGATCCCTGAACACAAAGCCAGGAAGTCCTGAGCACTGCTGAGTGCGGGCCCAAAAACTCCAGTGAGTATACAAGTATTAAAATAAAAAACAAAAAGAAGAAAACTAATTATTTGTTTTGTGGCCATTCCCAGCTACGCCCAGGGCTTACTCTAGGTTCTGCGCTTAGGAATCTTTTCTGGAGTGCTCAGGGGACAACATACAATGTCAGAAATTAAACCCACAGTGCACCACATACAAAGCAAGGAAGTACTTTATCTCTGGTACTCTTACCTCTGTCTTAAAAACAAATTATTATTGCTGATAAGAGCTGGAGCACAGTGGATAGGGTGTTTGCCTTGCACACAGTCAACCCGGGTTCGATTCCTCCATCCCTTTTAGAGAGCCCGGCAAGCTACCGAGTATCCCGCCTGCACAGCAAAGCCTGGCAAGCTCCCCGTGGCATATTTGATATGCCAAAAACAGTAACAACAAGTTTCACAATGGAGAAGTTACTGGTGCCCACTCAAGCAAATTGATGAACAACAGGACGACAGTGCTCCGACAGTGACAGTGCTACAATTGCTGATAAAACTGAGAAAGATTTAGTGTTCTAAACAGATCAACACAAGATTTGTTGTTTTGCTTTCATCTTGGGAAAATGGGGTGCCAGTGATAGAACAATGGTTGGCCACACAAAGGCAAGATTCTTATTTGCTGTATTCTCACTTTCCACTTTATAACATTCTTAAGCCAAAGACTAATTCAGCTCGCAAGGCCCAAATTTTCTTCAAATCTATGAAAGAAAATAGGCAAGGAAACTGCAGAAGAAAAATATGAAGCTATAAATAAGTCGTTCACAATGCAAAGAAGCCATTGCCAGGGACCAGAGAGATAGTCCCAGTGGGCTTGAGTGCTTGTGCTGCAATATAAGAGGCTGGGGTTCAATCCTTGGCATTGCCAAGGACTGGCAAGCACCAGTCTGGGAGTAGCCTGAGTACCACTGGGTATGGCCCAACACTGTCCCACCCTCACTCCCCACACCAAAAATAAAATAATATCTTGGAACCGAGCAGCTTGCTGTTGAGATGCCTCTGAACTTTAAGCCAGGCCGATCTCACCAGGATGCCTCAGACTGGAGCAGGAATTGTCCCTCCATCTGCCCCCTAAGAATCCCAGCGGCCGCCAACTTTCAGAACCCAATGGAAAGTACAGGTATGTAGGTTCAGTGATGGCAAACTCTAGGCCTCAAGGGGTAGGAAATGTGTCAATCCTTTCATCTCCCCATCCCCATGGGACCCTGAAGGTCATGCCCAGGGACTGCCTCTGGCTGCCATTTAAGCTCCTTCACAGCCATGACCCAGAGACACACAAAAGAATCTTGGAACCGATCAGCTCGCTGCAGAGATTTCTCCAGACCCTAATTATCTAAAATTTTAGAATTCCAGGAGCACACGGCAGCTCTTGTGGCCACAGGACATCTTATGCTATTCATAACAAGCAATACCAAGAAAGAGTATAGGGGAGATATACAGGGAGAGGCCTGGCGGTGGGGGGGGGGGGGGGGACGACGACACTGGGGACATTGGTGGTGGAAAATGTGCACTGGTGGAGGGATGGGTATTCAATCATTGTATGTCTGAAACTCAAACATGAAAGCTTTGTAACTGTAGCTCGCGTTGATTCATTAAAATAAATAAATAAATAAATAAGATGCAAGGCAAATTAGCAAGTGCTCAGCAGAAGCTGCACCAAGTTATCCACTAGATCCTAGATTCTGAACAGGCAAGGACAAAACTTAATCCAAAACTAACTGCATGTTGGATCTGAGGTGTTTTGTCTCTGTTGCATTTCTTAGGTAAACAAAGGGTGCCAGTGGGAAAAAACTGGAAGGGTTGGGTTTGAGGATCACAACCAATAATTGCCTAGGGTGCATCTGACAGCGCTTGGCAATCACACAGTGCTGGCGATCAAACTGGGGTAAGCTATATACAAGGTAAGCATCTTCTTAACCCCTGGCCCCTCAATTTTAAGCCATGCTTTAGCTCTAGCTACACCACACAACATACATTGAGAACAGACCAAAGAGCCTTGTGTTGGACCAAGATGCTCTCTCTAACCTACCCACCCAGGGAACCCAATGCCGTCTTCAGAGCATCATAGGACAGGCTGAGGCTGAGGCTCTTTTTTTTTTTAGAACAAGAATTGTAATGGCAGGGGTCACAATCCACAGCTTATTTTCGTGTGTGTTTAATTTGGGGCAACATCTGGCACTGCACAGGGACTGTTCCTGATGAGACTCAAGGGACCATATTGGGTGCAGGGGAGTGAACCCATGTCAGCCACATGCAAGACAAACACCCTACCTGCTGTACCATTGCTCCTGACCCCAAGGGTCTTATTAATGGCAAAGGCTGCTGGTGACTTAAGTTGTAGCAAACGTTCATTTACATCCCCAAATTCCCAGGTCCTTAAGAACTATGTTAAATAGAAAACAATGAGATAATTCAAGAGCACAAAGAACATGGAATACAGGAGATCCCACCACATGGTCCCCCAAGCAAGGCCAATAGTGACCCCCAAGTACCCAGCAGGCAGCAGTCTCAGACGGCCACTGGGTATGGTCCAACATAAAACCAAACAAACCAAAAAAAGTCATGCTAAATCTATCCTACTGGTGCGCTTTAAACATAAAAACAAATCATAGCACAGTTGTTTTCAACATGATTCTCTGATTACCGTAAGCCCACAGTTGAGAGCTTAAGCTCTGAGAAAAAAGATTCCAGGTATTATTGCTCAGACACATGAACTGGCCGTCCCAAACACTGACAGAGATGAACCGTTTCCATGCCCACAAAGCCTTTAGAAAGGGAACTGTTAATCTTATTCTCTCCTTATTCCTTTTTGCACGGTGGGGAGGATCCAGTGCTCAGGGACCACATCTGGAAGTGCTTCGTGGACCACAAGGGGTCTTGGCCAGGGCTGCAAATAGAGCAAATGGCTTAACCTCTATACCCTCTCTCCAACCCTAGAAGGGGCTCCTGGAGACAGCACCTATTCCTGGAAAAGATGGTGAAAGCCTTCCTGAAATGTCAACAAAGGGGGACTTTGGGCCATAGAGCCCATCAGAGCTACTCCTGGCTCTGTGCTCAGAGGAACACATGGTGCTGGGGGCTTTGTGAATTTGACATCAACTTAGTTGATCAAGTAGCAACAGGACTAGAGAGAACTGACAAATTCTAGAAAATCCTACTGCGGTAAACAAATGTCAAGTACTATCACCTGCGGCAGAGAAAGCACATCAGCCTACTCCGTACATTTCATTTTGCAGAAATGCCACAGCCAGCAGGGAGAGAGCTGAGGCCCTGGGCAATGAGAGCTAAGCAGCTCGGTAGCCTTCAGAAGCGCCTGCTCAGCAATATCCAGGCAACACTCCACCGGCACATAGAGTATGACTCCTTGACAAGAAAAGAAACTAGTAGGATGGGAGGAAGGGAGGTGTGGCCCTCTGGTGGAGGGTGTAGGGTTGGAATATTTTATGTATGAAACCCTATCATTTACAGTATTATAAATCACAGTGCCTAAAGTAAATAAAATGTATTTTAAAAGAGAAAGTTAAAAGAGAGAGAAATTCAGGTTTTTATAGACAAAAAAGAAAAAAATTAAAGGAAAAATTAAAGACAAAAGCAAAATTATAAAAATAAAAAATGATTATTTTAAATCACTACAGATAAAAAATATGGAATGCTATGACTATTTTTCTCAATCCTATGCAGACAAATTTGGAAACCTGTACTTAGTACTTAAGAAAATTGAGACTAGAAGACAGACGACCTACACATAAAATCTAAACACAGAATAAGGACAGAGACAAATTTTCCAGTATTTTATCACCCTTCAAGAAGGTACAACATTGACTTTATTTTAACAAATCAGTCACATTTTCAAGTTCATTCCTACATTAATTTAATTTAAAAAAAAAAAACAGATAAAGGGGCTGTAGTAATAGTACAGAGGATTGGGAACTTGCCTTGCACTCAGCCAACCTAGGTTCAATCCCCGGCACTCCGAGCACTGCCAATTGCTCACTGCCAGGAGTAATTCCTGTGTGTAGAGCCAGGCGTGAGCCCCTGAGCACAACCTGGTATAGCCCAAAACCCAAAAATAACATTAAAAAAAATTTTTTTAAAGATTAAGACTTAAAATACTATATTTCTAATCTCCTTTGTAATGAAAACCCCTTCTTTTTTGGGGGGGGGGTCTTTTTAGGTCACATCCAGCTCTACACTCAAGAATTATTCTTAGCGGTGCTCTGGGACCATATGGGATGCCAGGGATTGAACTCGGGTTGGCCACATGCAAGGCAAACACCCTACCTGCTATACTATTGCTTCGACCCCAAGCCCCTTCTATTTTTATAGGAATTATTACATCAATATCCTTCATGCATACTATAAATTAGGAATACTATATATACTAAATTGGGCTGGAGCTATAGCACAGCGGGTAGGTAGGGTGTTTGCATTGCACACAGCCAACATCGCCGAGCCGGGTTCGATTCCTCCACCCCTCTTGGAGAGTATCGCTACCAAGAGTATCTCGCCCGCATGGCAAAGCCTGGCAAGCTCCCCGTGATGTATACAATATACAAGTCAAACACAGTAACAATTGTCACAATGGAGACATTACTGGTCCCGCTCAAGCAAATCAATGAACAACGAACAACGGAAGTGGGAGTGACAGTTGACAGTACTAAATGAGGCAACACCGCCTGAATGTCAGGCAAAATGGTCCTTCCAAAGCATGCCAGCTTACGATTTTAAAGACTTCAAAATGTAAGTTAAAATGTTCTAATGGCCAAGCTGTTTAGCTTCCGGGTTGTACCTGACTGGAGTGGCTTCAACAGAGACCCAGTATTATCACCTGGCTTTTTACAAAAGACGTTTACACCCTCTAGCCTCTAATGGTGATTCCTACCCTCTCTCACCAAGCTGTAAGTTGGATGCATTGTTAAGATAATTGCGATTACATCTCTATGATTAAGAAGCAACCTGGAAATACCTGAATGCATAAAAGCTATCTTGCACAGCTTAACTATTTGCCAAATATAACTGTTTTGTGACCAAGAAATCCATACATTTCTTAAATTGGTATATTTTGAGGTTTAGTACAGTAATTTAACACTACCATGTTTGACATTCTTTTTAGTTCTCTTTGTTTTCTATATTAAAGTGCTACAGATGCCTACTCACATAAGACAAATATAGTCACATTTACTTTAAGACAAAAAAGATGAATGAACATAGCCAGGTGATTCTCTATAAAAACACATGGGAGAGTATAATTTGCCAACCCTCATCCTCTAACCGGTCACTCACTTACACAGAATACAGCTAAGAGTTGGCTTGATATTTGAGCATTCTAAGCTAAAACTCAAAAATATTTCATCACCAGCCCCTCTTCCCAGTAACTGACATATATATCCAACCGGCTTCTCAAAACCTCCCACTTGGATATCTGATAGGGATCTAAGTTAACCTAGCGCAAACTGTTATCTTACTCTCCCAAATCAACTCCTTACAGATTCTTTTCATCTCTTTAATAAGTTTGAGGCTGGGGAAATAGTACAAAGGGCTGGAGCTATAGGGCCCAAGGTTTGGACGACATGGTCCCAAGACTGAGGGAAATGTGCCCCCGAGTCCTCCAAAAAGAACAAATAGTAACCTTATTTTTTTCACTTGCTCAAGCCTTGACACTCAGATCACACACATATTTTATCTTTAAATGCTGGTCATTTCATCTTTGATCTATGCAGTATTGTCATTTTAATATACTTACTGGAAAGGAAGCTATATTATAATCACGCTTGGATTTTACCAGGCTATTCGCTGTTCTTCCCACTGCTGCCCTTATCTCCTTACAATTCTTCTCAATACAGCAGCAACAATGATCATAACTGAAAACAATGAAATGTGGCTACTTTTGTACAAAAGTACAACAGTAGAGAAATGACAGAAAGGAGGAGACATATCCATTTCTTCAATTTATATAAAAGGGGCATATTACTGGGGCTTTTCACTACTGTTAAGGTGACACCAGACAGTGCTCAGGGGCAACTCCCAGTGCTGGAGTGGAGGGGGTGTTGCTCCAACCAGTTCTCAGAGGATCATATTCAGTGCCAATGTTCAAACCCTGAAATCCTGCCTGAAAAGCATATGCTCCAACCTGCTGACTCAGTTCCCTACCCTAAAGTTTTTGCATTTGTGGGGGTTTGGTTTTGGGGTCACAGGCATTGGTAGTCAGAGAGTACTCCTGGAAGCGGTCAGGAGACAATACGGTACCAGAGCCTGAAACTCAAACCTGGAGCTCCTGAAGTCTCCCATTCTTTGAATTATCTCCCTGAGCCATACTTTGGGGGGCGGGGAGGAGGACTTGAGTCAAAGGCTACTCCTTTGCTCAATGGTTGCTCCTGGCAATGCTCAGAGGACCATTCGATGCTGGGGACTGAAATCGAGTTTGGCATACAAGTTAGCCCTGTGTTAACTATCTGTGCTTCAGCCTCATATTTTATTTATGTTTTTAAAGATACCTACAAATAAATATTTTTGGGGTCACATCCAGCAATGCTCAGAGGTTGCTCCTGTCTCTGCACTCAAGAATTATTCCTGGCAGTGCTCGGGGGACCATATGGGATGCCGTGGATCGAAACCAGGTCAGCCACGTGCAAGGCAAAATGCCCTACCCGCTGTACTATCACTCCAGCCCCATCTTTTTAAAATGGTATTTCTTTTTAAAAAGTAATAGGGAAGTAACTAGTAGGAAGTTAATGCTAAATTTCATGACTTCATTAATGCTCAAAAGCTGGAGAGGTACTGGAGTAGGACAGGCAGAGGGAAGAGAACCTCAAAAACAAAAGGAGTTTCAAGGAAATGCTAAGATATATAAAGATTAAGGAGGGAGAAATAATAATGTTGAAATAATCCACATACTTATTTTTGAAAAAAAAATTTATAATGCTTTAAAAGACTGAATTCTTTGTTTTTAGGGAGCCTCTGAGCACGAATGGGCGTAGCTCAAAAGCCAAAACTAGAGGGGGGGGGGTTGGGGGGAGAGAGAGGGGGCAAGAGAGAGAGTGAGAGGGAGAAAGGGAGAGAGGGAAGTAGAGAGAGGGAGGGAGAGAGATAGGGAGAGGGGGAGAGGGAGGAAGAGAGGAGGGAGAGAGAGGGGGGTGAGAGGGGGGTGAAAGAGAAGAGGAGGGAGCGGGAGAGGGTAAGGGAGAAGAAGTGGTAGAGGGAGAGGGAGGGAGAGGGAGAGAGGGAGAGTGCACTGAGAATATGTGCTCTGAAGAAGACCTGAGTTTAATCTACTCCCTGAACATGGCTGAGAGTAGCCCCCTGAGCATCACCAGTGTTCAATCCTCCACCCCCAAAAAGAATTCCTAATACAAGGAGAAGAAAACTCAAAATGTGAGAGGTGGCAACTCACTAACTACAGCAATACCTGCTGGATTCTTACTTACTGGTTTGCATGTTATTTCTTCCTCAATCCGCTCTTTCTCTTCTTGCTCCCAGCTGGTGACTTCAAATCTCTGAAACCGTTATGCAGGACTTGGAAACTGCAGTTGTGAGTCCAAGAGCATCACAAAATACAGGCTGAGCCCTCAAGATCCTCAGAGGTTTTGAAGGAGGAGGTCAGTACAGCTCCTGGCACTGCAGAGAGTAGCTGGCCTGTGAAGAACGAAAAATAATGACCCTCTGGTTTAAGGCCGGAGCAGACACATGCGTCAGGACAGGGAATAAGATAAAAGCACTCTGTACTCTGTACCCAGGGCCAAACCCTTTATACCACTTAAAGAACGGGTGGCCCCTTAGAAGGGAAAAAAAGTGTGAGAACTCTTTGTACACGGGCTGAGAAATCATGTGGTCTGGCCCTGGTACATGACAGCACAGACATGGAGGCTCTCACTGGTGGCCCACAAATGACATTATAAATATCCACTGGCCCTTGGCAGAAAAAATTTTCCCCACACTGATTCAAAGGCTCGACACATTTCAGACATGGGGAACAGAGGCCCTTATATTCATTTCAAAACTGAAGTTTTCCAGAGAAACCACAAGGCTGGCAGAATTCTCCAGAATCACAACCTGTGAAACTTCTGATTGAGAGTCAGTTGTGATTTTAAAAACTCCTCACTGAGGAGTTGCAGTTTTGAACATCCTTTCCCCACCGAACCTCACTTCTCTTCAATAAAAAGCACCAAATTCAATGATATTATAATAAGATATGAAAGGAAGTTGTTCAGGTGCATTCTTGGAGTTCTTAAACTGTTTAGAAGCTCAATATTTTAGAAGTTTTATATACTACTTAGGTATGTTACTCTAGGTTAGAAGTTACCAAACTTATTCAGCCTCCTGCCCTTTTCAGGGAAAATAGGAAGTCACTCAGCTCCCCAACCACACCCAAGGCTACCACTGTTTCTTCCCCCACCCTACCCCAATTATTCCAGCATCTCTAGGGAGTTGAGGGAACCCCTGCTGTGGGAACCCCTGCTCTAGGGAAAAATAAGTAGTTTCAGTTCTGTGGTCACTCACTGTTCCTGAAAACACGTATTTATCATTTATTGTATGTAACTGACGAGACTATGGGTCTTTTATTTGAAAATGGGCAATGACAGACCAAAGAGGCAAACTTAGAAGCCTTCCCTTACTCAAAAGTTAAGAGTCTTAAAATCTGGATGGATAGAGTCATCAATCAAAGAGGTAATGCAGAAGGGGGAGTGGAAGAGGAAGGAGATACCAGTGAGATATTTTGATCATAAAGAGTTTGAAGGGCAAGGAGCCCGGGGTGCAGCTCCATGGTAAAGTACATGCCTGAGACTTTGGTTTGATCCCTGGCACCACACAAGACTGAAGGACCAAGGATGTAATTCAGTGTGAGCGTGTACGCTGCAAGGGTAGGCCCTGGGTTTGATCAGATACAACCCGAGAGTGTGATTCTTTTGGGGGCCAGCATCTGCCGTGCATGTACAGCCAACCTGGGTTCGATCCCTAGCATCCCATAAGCCCACCAGGAGTGATCCCTGAGCATTGCCAGGTGTGGCCCAAAACCCAAACCCAAAAACAGTATAACTTTCACAAGAGCTTCGTGTTTTCAGGGATTCAACTCAGGGGCTCACACATGCAAGGTCAAGAGCCCTACTACTGACCTACATTCCCTAGCCCCATTAATTTTTTTAGTAAAAACAATAACCACAGTGGGGCCATAGCAATAGTACAGCAGGCAGGGCGTTTGCCTTGCATGTGGCCAACCCAGGTTCGGTCCCTGTCATCCCATATGGTCATCCGAGCACTGCCAGGAGTGATTATTCCTGAGTGCAGAGCCAGGAGTAAACCCTGAGCATCGCTGGGTGTGACCCAAAAAGCCAAAATAATAATAATCATAATAATCATAGTTATCAGAGGAGTAAATTCAATGAGACACTTAAAATAATTTTGAAACAGAAACACATGTATGTGTATACGCAGAATCTGGCTTTTTGGTCATAACCAGTGGTTGTCAGGGAACTACTCCCTGCTGTGCTGGGGGACAGGGATGCTGTACCAGGGATCAAAAACAGGCTTTTGGGTTGCAAATCAGGTACTATAGCCCTTTTGAGTAACTTAGGAGCCTCTTCCAAAAGGAAATATATAAAGCACACTAACTGTGATTCCTGTCTTTGCTCTAGTGCTACATGTCCCTGCTCGGGCTAAAGTACAGTGGGTAGGACATTTGCCTTGTAGGTGACTGACTTGAGTTTGATCCTCCTTGGCCCATATAGTCTCCCAAGCACTGCTAAGATTGATCACTGAGTGCAAAGCCAGAAGTAAACCCTTATCACTCCTGGTATGACCCCAAAATTAAAACCAAAGCAACACCAAATAATAAGCAGATTCTCTAGTGGTTTTAGAACATTATATACAAGAAATTTTGACATTAACAATATTATAAATCATGGTGCCTCAAAAAAAATTTAAGTAGCGTATTATTCTAAACATATACACTTATCTTTCTCCAAAAAACAAGACCTTGAAAACTTAAAATAATCCTCTGCAATAAACATAAACACACACACACACACACACACACACACACACTTGTTTAAATATTCTTTTGAATCCTTCAATAACATTAAAAAGTAATCTTCTCTAGAGTGCTCAATAGACTAAGTGCATGGTTTGCATGTGGGAAGCCCTGGCTTCATCTCCAGCACTATACAGTCCCAGAACCACACAGTTGCCATTAGCACCATAAGGAGTGGTGGCAAAATTTAAAATAACAAAAAACATCTTCAAGGTTCAGGCATGTGGCTCAGGTGGGAGAGCACAAACTTCAGAACTGCAGACATCATCCACCCCTGCCCCCAATAAACGAGGTATGGCCTTGGCCTGAGCACTACAGGGGTGATACCCACAGAAACTGAAAACAAAGAAAGAATGTGATCATCACACATACACATTTTTCTTTTCTTTGTTTTTGAGTCACACCCAGCAGTGCTTAGCTCCTGGCTCTACACTCAGGGATCACTCCTAATGGGGCTCCAGGGGACCATATGAGGTGCCAGGGATCAAACCTGGGTTTGTCACATGCAAGGGAAGCATGTGGCAAAGACTACCTATTTTTAATAAAATACCATTATTTAAAATTATTGATTTTGGGGTGTATATTAAAGCTGTTATTCCTCTGGGGAATCAAATCAGGGTGACTGTGTGCAAACTGGGCAAGCATATTACCTCTTCTACTAGCTCCCTGGCCCCCTGAGGCCATTATTTCTGGATCTGAAGCTTTGCATCCTGGGATTTTAAATTTTATAGAAAACTATGTTGTGTGATAAAATACTTGGGTTTTTGTTTGCGTTGTTGTTGTTTTTAGGCCACATCTAACTATGCTCAGGGATTACTCCTGGCTCCATACTAAGAGATCACTCCTGGTGGGGTTGGGACACCATATGGGGTTCCCTGAGGGAGCCTGGGTCTAGTGTGGGCAAGGCAATCGGGCAGACCCGCTGTACTCTCTCTGACACTGGTCCCACTTACGGTGCATTTTTGTAGAACAGGATTTGTTTCACACTGACAAAGGCCCTTTTCAATCTGGGGAAAAGAACGGTAAAATCCAGAGTTCAAAGGCCAGAGTCACTGACTAGGAAGTCTTAAATTGGTAACTTGAGCTCTGCCTTAAAGGCAGGAGATTTGCCTCTCAACTTTGGACAAACAACTTGTTTTAAATTGAGGTAGCACAATTTACAATATTAATAATTTAGGCAGAGAGCTACTGTATCACACTCACCATGGCAGTGTCAATTTCCCTTCCCTGAGTCCCTTCAAGCCAGCAGCCGGTCCACCCCACCCCCCACCCCCACCCCCAGCCTAGGCTGACTCAATTCTCTTGGCAGAATCTCAGGGTTTGTTTTCATCGGGCTATTGTCTATTCCTTTGCTTTGTTTCTTTCTACCCCACATATGAGTGAGATCATCCGGTATTTGTCCTCCTTCTGACTCACTTTGCTTAACATGTCACTCTCCTTGGCTGTGGTGAAAGCAAGATCTGATCTTCACTTAAGTGCTGAGAGCTTACCTTTAAAAGCTATTTTTCCCCTTGAGTCTTGTGCTTCTAAAGCTGCTCGACCAAAGTTCCTCCAAAGAATTACGAGAAGCTAAATACCTACTAACAAATTCACAGAAATCTTTTCTAAGAGTATTTTTTAATGCTGTTTTCTACCCAACCATTGGTCTGCTTCTACATAAAAATAAAATTTTTAAATGGCTTATCGCTCGTTTGATTGGCCTTTTTTTCTCTTATCAGTTTTCAGAAAAGAAAAAAAAATGGATGCTCCAGATTGCTGCATCTTATTTTAGAAATGAGAAAAGTGGGGCTTAGCTAAGGCTACAAACCCACCGACCTCACAAAGCCACCCACTTGTCGTCACAAACTTGGAATCACACAGATCTTTATACAGGTTGGAATTCCGCAACCGTCAAGCACCCCAGTCCACGCAGCCCCAAACCCTCCGGGGCTTCTTCCCGCACCCCTGCCCCCATCCACCCGGGATGGAAACGCCGCGCGTCACAGAAGCCGCTTAACCTCCCCTGCGGCCCGTTGCTGGAGCAGGAAAGACTCCCTTTCAGCCTCCCGCCACGCTCGGAGCCCAGAAATCCGATCCCGCACCCAGTACGGCGATTCGCAGAGGGAGCAACAAACTCACCCGCAAACAAAGACGACGATGGCGAGCCAGCGAGTATGCGCCTGCGCACTACTCAGGCGGGCCGCGGCTCCCAGAGGCCTCTGGGCTCGCCGGCCCCGGCTCCCGAACGGACGCGAGCCGTCGACACTGGATCGTCCGCTACGGTTGTGACTGTGGACTACATTTCCCAGAAGTTCCGAGCGCTTCGCTCGCTCTTTCCTTCGCGAGAGCTGGTGGGACCGGATACTTGGTAGGGGGTGATTTGTAAATCGAGCCGGACAGCGCAGGTGACGCTACCTGTGTTTACCTTCGAGAAACTAGCGTGGTGCGCTCCGGATTACCACCAGCTCAGTTCAAGCACGCCACCGTGACTCTGACTTGGGGTGGCGGCGCGAAGTCTCGCGCGAGGAACAAAGGAAGACTCGTTGTGGCCGTTAAAAACAGGTGGAAGACAGTTAAAGACACCTGGCCTCACACCTACCGGGCGCCATCTTGGCCGCTAGTATGACATCGAACTACATTTCCCAGAGGGCACCGCGGCCGCCGCTGATTGCTTCCGTTTCTGCTGGCTTCCGTGCTGCTTGTCACTGGCTGCACGTGGGGAAGCTGTTTGGTGGCTTCCAGAGCCGAACGCGGGGCCACAGAAAATTTAAGTCTATTGAGGCGGAACTGGCTGAGCTGGGGCGGTTGTGAAACTTAGTGTCATTCTTATGTCTCAGGAGTGTGAAAGTGTGACTGTAAAACATTGTATGCGGAGGTTGAGGCGCCTTAAGCAGGTGTTAACGGTCTCCGCAGAGTCCGCTAAGGCCTGGCCGTGTACCGGGACTCCCTCTAAGAGTGCGTCCCTGTAGAGGCTATGTGAACGTGACTTTGAGCTTGTTTTCTGCTTTGTGTGCACGGATAGGGAGTCCCCACGGAGCTGTCACCCCAGCACTGGATGGGGATCTTATGGCTTAGGGCTCTGGTGGGTGCGTGGCTGCAGCACTGACTTGGGGAGACTATCGGTGGAGAGATATATAGTCACATATAGGAAGCAAGGACAGGAAAGACGCTGGCAATAAAACGCTGATCTTGGCTGTGATACTGAATTTGAGATGGAAGCCCCTACTCACCGCTGAGATCATTTCCCCCCACCCACCCACCCACACAGGAGTGGTGGACAAGACTAAATTTAGGGGGTGAGTGTGCTGGGAAAATGCTCAGAGCTGGAGGGCATGTGGGAGGCACGGGGTTCCTCCCAGCATTCCACCCCGTGACCCCACCTCATCACTCCCAAACAGAATAAAAAAGGGTCTTGTCCTCTGTGTGTCTCCTTTCCGAGAAGCTGCTGGCCAAAGTTGAAGGAACGGAAGACAGTCTCATCTGAAAGGCATGTTCAGAGTACCTTGGTCTTTTCTTTGATTCGGAAAGACTATTATTCATAAGGATTTTTTTCCCCCTTCTTGGCAAATGCTGGATACTCATTGAAAGTCGCTTCCTTGCCCTCCCTAATTTTCCTGTACTAACATGGCAAATGTTTATCCTGTGCAGAAATTAGTACGGGGAAAACAGGCCTATTTATCTTGTGCATAAAATATTACGGTTTTACATACATATAAACATGTAGGACCATATACATCTATGTATATATATACATACAATTTTTGTTAATCTGAGGATAGTGTAACCCATATTGATGGGAGAGGGGGAGGGGAGCAGCTGTGCTATTGATGGAGGCAGGAATGAGGAGCTTGAGTTGGAACAGAGTGACATACTTGGCCTGGCAGTGCAGTGTGGTACTAATGGGGGCAATACAGGAAAACCTAAAGAGATTGTGGTGTGGATTGGGCATCTGGTGTGAAGGATTCAAACCCAGGGTTTCACACATGTAACGCACATGCCCTAGCACTTAAGCTGTAGCCCTTGCAAGAAACTTTTCCAGGTAGGGGTTGGGGCCATTACCTCGATGGTTTTCAGGGTCTATTCCCGGGGTCACTCCTGAACACAGAGATACACTCTACTGGGCATCAGCTAGAAATAGCTACATGTAAGGAAAGAAATGGCAGGAAAGAGCCGTATGTAAGGAAAGTGTGTGTGTTTCTCTACCTGGGTTGGCTCCACCTCTAGGGAAAAGACATTGGCAGCCCAGGGTAAAAAAGCAGCCAGCATTCTTCAAATTGGATAGTTAATTCACAATCTGTGCTGGGTTTTTTTTTTCTTTCTGCTTTGTTTCTGGGCCACGTCCTGCATTCCTCAGGGCTTACTCCTGGCTCTGCAGTCAGGGATCATTCCTGGTAGGGCTTGGGAGACCATACAGGATGCCTGGTATGGACCTGGGTCAGCTGTGTGCAAGTCAAGAGGCTTAAACACTGTACTATATCTCCAGCTCAATTTTGTTTATTTGTTTTGCTTTTTGGGCCACACCCAACAATGCTCAGGGGTTACTACTGATTCTGCACTCAGGAATTATTCCTGACAGTGCTTGGGGGACTATATGGAATGGGATCGATCCCCAATCAGCCATGTGCAAGACCAGCGCCCTATCCACTGTACTATCTCTCTGGCCCCGAGAACATTTTATATGCAGTGCACAATTTTCATTTTTGTTTTCAAAAGGCTTATTTTTTCTACATCTAAAGTACAAATAAGCATTTAGATCTGATTGTTAATTTTGACTTAATTCCCTAAACCATTTAAAGTTGAATTACAACTTTATGTGATATAATTTATAATAAATATATATTTGGTCTGTTACAGAACCCCTAACCCCCCCCCTTTAGGAATTTATTAACTGATCAGAACAATAAAGTTGTCTTTTCTTAGTTAATGGGGCAATTTGGGGAAAGACACTATGTCTGAAAAGTTTTCAGTTATTGCCAGGGTCCACCCAGGTGATTATACAACTGGAACTTTCATTGCTTGCTCTCCCCCTAACTGGGAAAGGAAGAAGATCTGGGCATTGAATCAGTTGCCTTACCAATGACCAGCGGCTAAATGACTATGTGATGAAATCTCCTAAATATCCAGAGAACAAGACTGGACAACTTCCAAGTTGGTGAATATGTGGAGTGCCCTTCCTTTTATTGAGAACAATGAAGCTTCATGCTGTTTGTCTGTATCTGTGTGTTTGTCCTTACCTAGTGTGTTTCTTCCATTTAACTGTTCATGAGTTTCATTATTTTATGACCAACGACTAATCTAGTATCTAAAAATATTCATGAGTTGTGATTTCTAGCAGCTTACTAAAAACCGAGGAGGAGGACCTCTGGTAAGTCCAAAGCTTTAGAAGTAACAGAGGGTGGGAGGGATGCTGGGACCCGTGGTGGTGGAGGATGGGCGCTGGTGGAGGGATGGGTACTTGATCATTGTATAACTGAAACACAAGCACAAAAGTTTGTAAGTCTATAACTGTACCTCATCGTGTTTCACTAAAAAAAAAAAAAAAAAGAGCAGTGGCCTTCAACCACTGGTTCATGATGAGCGATGGGCTACATGTGTCGAAAGGTTGAAAGCTAACCTAGTTTTCCACCCGGGCTATAACTGCTGGTCCATATAAGGTCAGGTCTGCAGGGGTAAAAATGTTGACCAACTCTGGTTGTGAAGATAACCTGTACTAGCAACTGGAACTTGAAGTGGTGTGGGGTGGGGTGGTCATTATAAAGACCTGAGTCCTTCCAAAAGTGCTCTCCCTGAGACATGAACTTTCCAACCTGTTTTCTGATTAAACTATTTCCTGGAGTAAAGAAATGATTTTGTTTAAAATCAATACATGGAACAGACTAGCGAAAATATTTTCTAAAGACAGTGTCTGATATTCTAAGATTAAAGTGATTTGGGTGTTTCATTC
This sequence comes from Sorex fumeus, assembly GCF_029834395.1. Classification (NCBI taxonomy): domain Eukaryota; kingdom Metazoa; phylum Chordata; class Mammalia; order Eulipotyphla; family Soricidae; genus Sorex; species Sorex fumeus. The sequence goes on from NW_026606179.1 coordinate 20,770,850, forward strand.
TCATCTCTCAGAAGTCAAAAATCAGGCTGAGGACTAGTTTTTCTGGCGCCACTGACACTATACAGTTTCCACTGGAATTTTTTTTCCATGTGAAATTTCTTATATATGGATTGTGTGACCTCCATATACTGATACCAACCTGAAATTCACTCTTCAAAGGTGAATATTACTGTCCTTACTGAGAGCAACAGTAGGAATGTAGTGACTATAGTAGAAGGAACACAAGAAATTCCAAGTTTTTTATTCTTAAAAATCAGGGTTATTTTAGAGGGTCAGAATATTAGTTCAGTGGGTAGGGCATTTGCCTTGCATATTGCCCACCTCAGTCCGGTCTGAAGATTTGTATATGGTTCCCTAAGCACTGCCAGAAGTGATAACAGAGCCAAGAATAAGCCTTGAGAACTGAAAGATGTGGACCCATAACAACAAAACATCAGGATGTGTTGTGTGTGTGTGTGTGTGTGTGTGTGTGTGTGTGTGTGTCTGCGCGCATGCACACAAGCACAGGGTAAGGATACTCACTGGTTGTGCTTCGGGGATTATGTTGTGCTTTGAGGATTATGTAGTGCTAGGGACCAGATCCAAGCCACATGACCATATGAGCACTAGGCCTTTGAATTATCTCCCTGACCCTTATTTGAAAATTTAAAATATCTTCTCTTTGGGGAACAACTCTTTTTTTGTTTGTTTGTTTTTGCCACACCCAGTGATGCTCAGGGCTTACTCCTGGCTCGCTGGTAAGAATCACTCCTGGTAGACTCAGGGGACCATATGGGATGCCAAGAATCAAACCCAGGTCAGCTGCATACAAGGCAAACACCTAATCCACTATACTATCTCTAGCCCAACTTCTGAGTAACTTTGTATTAACAAAGAAATAGGGAGAAATAAAATACCTGGAGAACAACCAAGAAGAAAATATAAGCTACCAGATAATATGGACTGCAAAGGGAAGTTTGCCAAGGTAGAGGCCCACAGTGAAAAAAAAAAAAAAAACCTCAAACCATTCAGGCTTATATCTGAAGGGAATAAAAAAAAAAGCAAGAAGGAAATAAGAGCAGAAATAAATTATGAAGAAACAAAATAAGCGCCAGACAAGGAGACAGCTCAGTTGGCTAGTCCACATGCTCTGCGTGTGGGAGGGCGGCCTGATCCAGTCGCTGGCCCAGAGTTACCTCGACCCCCAATACTGGTGAGGTAGACCCTGAGCACTGCCAGGCATGCCCAGCATCCAATCCCCCACCAAGAACCAAAAACATGATTCAAAAGATCAATGAAACCAAGAGTAGTTCTTTGAAAATATTAATAAATTCCTCACTAGACTGAACACACACAATAAAAGAAGAAAAGTTACAAGCAATATTGTAGAAACAAAAGCTTGTAGAAACAAAAGATCCTAAGAATTATCATGAATATCTATATGCAAGCAATTTGAGGAATTTAGAAAAAATGGACAATTTTTTTTATAATCTTATAAATTTCTAAGACTAAACCAGGAACAAACAATCAGAAAAATGGCATGCTATGTATATAGGAGATCCTGATTTGAGAGAAAGAGGAGAAAGATGACTAATACCATACACAAATTAAGATGGATCAAAGTTTTGGATACTAGTTAAGAAACCAAAGAAACCATAGGTAATACAATTTAGTAGAACCTTTTCACCAGAGTTGTATACAGATATAATTTTATTTGCAAGGGATACAAAGGCAAGAATAAGCAATTAGGACTCCATCAAATTAAAAGGCAACCTAATAATTGGTGAAGACATTTGCACATTATATATTTGACAAGGGGCCAATATCCAAAAATATATAAAATTCACTCAACAACAAAAATGGTGTTGGTGGGGGAATGATGCAAAGACTTGAATAGCTGCTTCTCCAAAGATATACAATAGCTCACAAATACTTGAAGAAACAGTCAGCACTACTTATTAAGCAAATTAAAGCCATAATGAGATATCACCTCTTATGAGTCAGAATGGCCTATAGCAAAAAGAATGTAATGCTTGATTGGGAATGTTCCTTGGTACAGCCTCTATGGAAAATTTTTATGAAGATTCATTTAATAATAAAAATAGAAGAGCTGAAGCAACAGTACAATGGTTGCCTAGCACATGGCCAACCCAGGTTCTATTCCTATCATCCCATATAGTCCCCTGAGACCAGAATTCATGGACTAATTTCTCAAGTGTTGGATAACATTGGGTTGTCTTGCACCTCCTGTAGGGAGCTTAGGTTTATTGAGTTACACCCACAACAGTGCCCCTGAAGCACACCCAATTTCATCAAGCACTAATAATCCTATATTGCTTTTCTCCTTCCTTTATGTCATTTGCATGGTTTAGCAATGACCTCTTTGTATAGACACAGGAAGAAAATTGATGCTATGCTTTGTAACATGGGCGTTAATTGACTCCAAATAAATATTTACTTCATCATATTTACTTAAGCCTCAGTTGCCTTTACTTTCTAACACCCCCAAAAGGAGGGTCCCAATCAAGGAACTGGATGGATCCAGGGCAAGCGTAAGCTCCCCTGGTATCGAAAAGAGACAAGCAAAGAGCTATAAGAAATATATTAAGTTAAGAGTATTAAGTTAGTATATTAAGTTGAGACTGTCATGATCCAAAAAGAAGTAAATGAATAAGGACCCTGCTGGGGTTAGGAAAGAGTAACCTGGCCTGAGGACTATAGTCTAAGCTATTGCGAGATGTCCCCAGGAAGAACCAGCCTTTAAGCTTAATATATCTCTTACTGAGTTCAAACAAAATGACTAGAAATACTATAAGAAGTGAATTTACAATGATTATTTAAATGGATTGCTAGCTGAGGAAAGGAGAAAGCAGTACACCCTAGATTGAATCCTGCCCTTAAGTGGATCTCCTAGTAATCTAAAGTACTGAAGCCTTTTGTCCTTGAGTTAATCCCCTAGAACTTCCCTTGAAAGAGTGGCTTTACCTCTGTTTGTTATTATTACAATGTTCAATCCTACCTATGTGTACCTCCATGATTTCTATATAACTACGCTATAAAGGGGAAAGAGGGAAATATAAGGAATATACGAGGACTAAAGGAGGACTAAGAAGATAGAAACTAGACTACAAAGAGGTCTTTGAGGTCTACGAGGAGATTAGGATGATGGAAGTACTGATGACTGGGACTACAACCAAAACTATGACTACAACTGTGCTGTAAGGGGAGAGATCGGACTGTGCTGGGGAGGAGAGAAAATAAATGGACCAGCCTGAGGCCTAGTCCCTGTTTCTCCGTTCCCCAGTCCTTCCCCATCTGTTGCCATTGTTCGGCCTGGGAAGGCGATTCTCAGCCATGGAACGCTCGAGTCCTGTGTGCCTATGCTTCTTCTTTGAAACTCACACTCAAGGACTAATTTCTAAGTGCAGACCCACCGCCAGGTATGGCCCAAAAACAAAACAAAAAAAAGAATGACATGACATTTACCTTTATGGAATTGATTTATATTTAATAATTCTCTCAGACTTTTTTTATTAGTGTCTTCATCTCAATATTAAATTAATGTCTCACTCTCCAAACATCACATCTTCAAAGAAACAAATAAGGGGCTGGAGCAATAGTACAGCGGGTAGGGCATTTGCCTTGCACGCGGCCGACCCGGGTTCGATTCCCAGCATCCCATATGGTCCCCCGAGCACCGCCAGGAGTGATTCCTGAGTGCAAAGCCAGGAGTAACCCCTGAGCATCACCAGATGTGACCCAAAAAGTAAAAAAAAAAAAAAAAAAAAAAAAGAAAAGAAAAGAATAAAGAAACAAATGGATCAGGAGTTTTAACAGCTTTTAAAAGTCTCCTTCTTGCTCTCGGCCGTAGTGCCATCTTCTCAGCGGCCTCTGCACCTTGAGAGCTAAGTGGAGGAAGAAGCGAATGCGCAGGCTGAAGCGCAAAAGAAGAAAGATGAGGCAGAGGTCCAAGTAAACTGCGATCTTGTGCACTGTGGAGGCCGCAGGAGCATAAGCAAAGAATGGCTGAGGCCTGGGACAGTTGTAGAATCTACTAACACTGTGCTCTCTTGGAATTCATCTCACTGGATCTGGAACATCTGATCTCCACCACCACCTTTGTGAGGCCCTCCAATTTAGTCCCCTTTCAGCCCTTTGCCCCAGACCTAACATCCTGGACTATTTCTGTTCTTGACTGGCTGAATGTAACATGCACAATAAATCTTGACTGAAGATAAAAAATAAAATAAAATAACATAACATAAAAGTCTCCTTCTTGGGAATGCCCTGCCACAGAGGCAGAGTGGGATGGGGGGATAGGGGGTGGGAGGGATACTGGGATCTGTGGTGGTGGGAAATGGGCACTAGTGGAGGGATGGGTATTTGATTATTGTATAATTGAAACCCAAGTACAAAATTTGTAAGTCTACAACTATACCTCATGGTGTCTCACTATTAAAAAAAATAAAGTCTCCTTCTTGAGCAAGACATTTGTCCTGGCTGTTGCTGCAATTGAGAAAGACAGCAGTGCAATTCTGGAAGGATTACAGCTCCATGACTACATCAGAACCCTGTGTGAGCCTGCAGTGATGTCATAAAGAAGCATGTTCTGGCAACCTACTAACTGGTCTGTCCAGGACTACTTCAAAAGATTTGCCAAGGATGAGAAGGTTTCAGAAATCAACAGGTTGTGTTTCAGTTGACAGTAATTTAAACCTGAGTATGGGTGAGGATGACAAAGAAGTGGGTTTCTGAAGAATTAACTAATGTGAAGTGGGAACTGAAATAAAAATGTCATAGATTAAGGTAAAGGTAAAGGCCCTCCCGTTGATCGTCGATTTGCTCGAGCGGGCCCAGTAACGTCTCCATTGGAGACTTTGTTGTTACTGTGTTTGGCATATCGAATACTCTCGGTAGCTTGCCGGGCTCTCCGAGAGGGGCGGAGGAATCGAACTCGGGTGGCCCATGTTGGCCGCTTGTAAGGCGAACGCCCTACCGCTGTGCTATCACTCCAGCCCTAGTTAAAGGCCCTCCCGTTGATCGTCGATTTGCTCGAGCGGGCCCAGTAACGTCTCCATTGGAGACTTTGTTGTTACTGTGTCTGGCATATTGAATACTCTCGGTAGCTTGCTGGGCTCTCCGAGAGGGGCGGAGGAATCGAACTCGGGTCGGCCATGTTGGCCGCGTGTAAGGCGAACTCCCTACCCGCTGAAAAAGAAAACCGTAGGGGCTGGAATTATAGTACAGTGTTTGCCTGGCACACAGCCAACCCGGATTCGAGCCATGGTATCAGATATGGTCCCCTGAGCCTGCCAGGAGTGATCCCTTAGTGCAGAGCTAGGAATAAGACCTGAACACTGCCAACTGTGACTAAAAAAAAAAAAAAAAACAAACAAAAAACAAAAACAAAAACAAAAAAAAAAAGCTGTAGAAGAATCCCAAATAATATTAATAAAGGGTCTAAAAGATGTAGCAGTTCTTGTTTGAAAACTAGCACCCAAAACTTATTTTCATTAAGTGAGCGAAGCAGTCACGCATCATCTACCTACAAGTAACTCTATGATCAAAACAAGCTGGGCGAAAGTGATGAAAGAGCAGGTAAGGTGCTTGCCTTGCACATGGCTGACTGTGTTCAAATTCTAGCACCATGTGTTCCCCAAACCCCACCATCATGGACATAGAGTGATCCCTGAGCACTGCTGGGTATGCCCTCCCTCCCTGAAAAAAAAAGAACTTCTAAGATAAAAAAAAAACTTCTGGGTATCTACCCCCAGGACACAAAAACATTCTTTCAAAAGGACATATGAACACCACTGTTCATTGCATCATGTGACATAATGAAACCAAGTAGGTGTTCCAATGACAAATGAGTAGATAACAAAGGTGTGGCATATATGCACAATGGAATACTATGCAGCTACAAGGAACAATGAAATCATGCAATTCGCTGCAATCTGGATATAACTCGAGGACATAACGTTTGTTTGGTTTTGTTTTGGGGCCACACCTGGCTGTGCTCAGGGCTTACTCCTAGCTCTGTACTCAGGAAACACTCCAGGCAGGGCTTAGTTTGGAACCCTATGGGATGCTAGGAATTGAACCCAGGTTGGCCATATGCAAGGCAAGCACCCTACCCAGTGTACTATTCTCCAGCCATAGGAAAATATAGTCGTCCTGCAAACATGGGAAGACCTGGGAGCACAGAGACTCTGATGTGATCTAGGCTGATAGCTCAAAGATACGCATGCAATGGATAAGCTGGGAGGTACCATTCACGTGGGTCACAGACTGATGATCATATGACAAAGTATACTGGAGGGATAATGACTATATATATGGCAGATAAAGATACACTACACGTGGATCACAGGATGGGAAGAGGAAGGTGAAATCAATGGTTACATGAACTACATGGGACAGAGTGTCACGAGGTGTCACGCGATTTCTATGAGATAATACAGAAGTGGAACAATAAGCTTTACAGATACCACAAGTGTTGGCTCCCCCTGCCTCAAGCCCCAGCTGCCGGCAGTTGCAAGACCATCAAGCCATGATAACTGTAAGAGGGGGAATGTCTGTTCCCCTCGCGACAGCTTACCCTCCTTTAAGCCAGGTGCTCGGAGCTTTCTCACAAGCACAAAAGACCAGGTATTCAGGGAGCAGCATTAGGAAGAATTCCAACAGGAGAATATAATGTTAAGTAAGGTCAGAAAGACAAAAAGCATGATTTCATTTATTTATGGTATACAGAATAACTAAATGTGGGAGTCCAACGTATTAAAGAGGGATACTTAGATAACCATTGATCTCAGAGTATAGGAAGGAGAAAGACAGGAAAGGAAAGAAAACGGGGTAAGGGGGTCTGAGTAATAGTACAGAGGAACTATCAGTATAGGGACACTGGGTGAGGGAAATGGATACTGATGATGGGACTGGTGCTAGAACATTGCACACCTAAAAACACAACTATAAAAACTATGTAAATCTGTAGCACTGTAGCAGTCTTCCCATTGTTCACCAATTTGCTCGAGCAGGCACCAGTAACATCTCCATTGTGAGACTTATTATTACTGTTTTTGGCATATCAAATACGCCACGGCGAGCCTGGCAGGCTCTGCCGTGCAGGCGAGATACTCTCGGTACAGTACTTTATTTTAACAAATGTTTTAAATCTATCCAGGAATATAAAAAAGATGGCAAATGTGTTCACCTAAAGTTCCATTTTGATTACATAGTTGTTGACAAAACAATGAATATATTGGTGTGTTAAAAAAACAAAACAAACAAACACTGTCCTCCCGTTGTTCATCAATTTGCTCAAGCGGTGTGCTAAACATCATTTAGAAAACAGACAGGTCTATATGCTTAGCCACAAACCTCTCTGGAAAGTTAAAAACTATAAGGAAAAGCTACTCACTAAAGTGGCTAATTTTGGGTAGGATGATTCAGGAAAAATAAAATGATCACATAGGAGACAGAATTATCAACTTACATGGTTCATAATTAGATCTATGAAGAACTGGTCAGGGAACTTCATTTTTGGCAGGAGAACATGAGGAATTCCAAGGATTTGTTCCCAAGTGAAACTGGTAAAAAAAATTATAGGTAGAAAACAATAGCCATTTAATTACTGGAAATGACATCAAGAACATATAGCAAAAGAATAAATTCATTTCTTTTCTTGGACCAGGTTCAAGAAAACTTATTTAAACTTAAAAATTGTGAGAGTATGTAGTAACCCTGGCAGTTCCTTGCCCATCCCATCTTAGTGAAAAAAAAAAAAGAAAAAAAGTATTCCAAACTGGCACAGCCAAGAACACAGGCTTCCTTGCCATCCTTCGACCCCTGCCCCTAGTGAGAGAACTATACTATTGGGATAATTAGGACAAAGGCATTTTCTGTTTGTTTCTCCTTAAAACACACCCAGTGGTACTCAGGGCTTACATGTGGCTCTTCACTCATGGATGGGCTCAGAGGACCATATGGGCCATATGGGACACTAGGGATCAAACCCGGGTCAGCCGCATGCAAGCAAATGCCCTACTGTTGTTATTATTCTAGTCCCTACAATTGATTTTTTTCATTTTTTATAATTTTATTTATTGAATTACCGTGAGAGAAGTTACAAAGCTTTCGAGTCTAAGTCTCGGTCATACAATGAAACATCCGTACCTTCACCAAGTGCCATTCTCCACCCCCAACAACCCCAGTATACCCCCATCCCACTCCCTCCCCCTACCTGTGGGGCAGATGATTTCCACATTACTCTCTCTACTTTGATCACATTCAGCATTTTGACACCAGACTCACCATTATTATTTGAGATTTTACCCCAACACTCAGATCTGCTGAAAAGGCAACAATAGACAATTTGTTCTATTGCTGGTTATGAATAACATATGATATCGTGTGGCTGCAGTAGGGCCATGTGATTTTGAAATTCTGAAATTTTAACACTTAAATCTGGAGGGATTTCTGCCAAAAGCCACTGGGTTTCGAGATTTGCTCCTGAGTCTCTGGGATCATGGCCGTTGAGCAGCTTGATCAGGAGCCAGAGAGGCCGTTCGTGGGTGATGACTTGGGGTCTCGTTGGGATGGGGAGAGCAGGACCGGCTCCACCCCCATCCTGTGAGGCCCAGCAAGTTTTGTCACTGCAGGCTCAGAACTGACTGTTCAATGGCCCCTGGAGGATGACGGCCACCGAGCCGCCAAGGGGGAGAAAGCGGAGGGACAACACTCTTTGCTCCCTGGGGGGGGCCGATGACAGTAACCTCCTGTGGGGTCCGGACGCATTTCTGCCAAAAGTCACTGGGTTTCAAGATTTCTTTCTGAGTCTCTGGGATCAAGGCTGTTAAGCAGCTTGATCAGGAGCCAGAGAGGCCATTCATGGGCAATGACTTGGGGTCTCATTGGGGTGGGGAGGACAGGCCCGGCTCCACCCCCATCCCGTGAGGCCCAACAAGTTTTGTCACTGCGGGCCCAAGCCTGACTGTCCAGTGGCCTCTGGAGGATGACGGCCACCAAGCCGCCAGGGGGAAGCAGGCAGAGGGATAGCACCCTTTGCCGCCTAGGGTGGCCCAGCGACAGTAACCTACTGCGGGGTCCTGCTGTATTTCTGCCAAAAGCCACTGGGTTTCGAGATTTGTTTCTGAGTCCCTAGGATCATGGCCGTTAAGTAGCTTGATCAGGAGCCAGAGAGGCCGTTCGTGGGCGATGACTTGGGATCTCCTTGGGGTGGGGGGGACAGGCCCGGCTCCACCCCCATCCCGTGAGGCCATGCGTGTCTCATCACTGGGGGCCCAAACCTTACTGTCCAGTGGCCTCAGAAGGATGGCAGCCACTGGGCCGCTGGGGGGAACAGGCCAAGGCATGAAACCTTTTCCCACCTGGGTTGACCCAGCACCGGTAACCTACTGCAGGGACCGAACACATTTCTGCCAAAAGCCGCTGGTTTCGAGATTTGTTTCTGAGTCTCTGGGATCATGGCCATTAAACAGTTCGATCAGGAACCAAAGAGGCCCTGCCTCCTACTATATAGCTGAGCCGGAGGTGGTTTGTGGGTGTGTTTCCCACATACCTAACTTTTGGCCGTTAACTTTCTTGGTAAACTTTGCCCCAAGTTTTGGGGTCTGGCCAAAGGCACAGCAGCAATTTTGGGGTATCTGGAAGTTTGAAGGCACCATCAGACTGCTGATGCACTCGTCTCACAGGTACAGATTGACCTGCTGGCGGCACCATACCCCCATGATATTTTTATATAAGAGAATTTTTTTGTCTTTAGAAATTTTTAAGACTACACATTATGGTTGGTTTAAAAATAAAACTGTACCAAATAATGTTTAAAGAAGTATTGCCTTCGTACATACCTCAAATAATATTCTTATTCTATATATCTCCAAAACAAAAGATTTCCTTATTTTTGAAAACAGCTCTAAACTATCTTAATATATAATTTGCCCTAAGCATTGAATTCTTTGTTACAAATCACCACATAAAATTGAGCCATTTCTGCATCATGAGATGCTTAGACAAAACTTCCCCAGTGGGCTGTTAACGTTAAGTAGTTATATATATATATATATATATATATATATATATAAAAAACTAATGTAGGGAGGACATTTGATCATTTGATGAGGTAGTGGGAAAGATAAGAATCCATCTTCATAATCTCTTCTCTCTCTCTCTCTCTTTCACTCTCACTCTCTCTCTCACTTTTGTTTTGTGGCCTCACCCCTCCAGGTGTGCCTGCCGCCTTTGCACCCATTCCCCCCAAAAAAGAACTCCTTGGAGAGCTGGAGAGATAGTGCAACAGGTAAGACACTTGAGTTGCACGTGGCCAACTCAAGTTCATCCCCTGAGCAGAGTCATAAATGGTCCACCAAGACTCATCAGGATTATTCCTGAGTGCAAGGAGTAATCCCTGAACGCTGGCAGGTGTGGTCAATAAACAAAAAGAAAGCAAACAACTCTTTTGAGGAAGGAACTCTGTTCTTGATGCCTCAAAATGATACCTTTCAAGACCCTGACTTGGAGGTAAACCCAATTTTAAGACTATCCTAACAAACAAATACAAAACTGCTTTCTTCCTTGGAACTTCTATTCTAGTCTCATATATTCAGTTTCCCTTGACAGGAATTTCCATACAGCTTACATTTCTGCATGGAAATAACAGAGGCAGAGAAGAAAACCCCATGCCAAGAAATTATAGAAATTGCAAGCAGTTCCAGCACACACTATGCTTAAGTACAGTATGGTTACTGGTAATCAAGCCTGAGGTTGGGCAACTTACACAAGGAGCCCTGCTGAAGGACAGAGAGACTAACAAGGACCTGGAAATATTTGAAACAGTTGGGTAGGCAAGGGTATATATGGGGAAGAGGGGATGGATGGAACGGATTCACAGATTCTTCCAAAACTGTAAAACTGAAACTCCGCTCTCTAACAATAAACAAACCCACAAACCTACATTAGACTTAATCACTTAATCACTTAACTTCACGTTAGTTGTTGATTTGCTCGAGTGGGCACCAGTAACGTCTCCATTTGTCCCTGTCGCGTGCTAGTGTACCCCAATGGCATCTGTTCGCTCTGGGAACATGAAGAGCCTCAAACCGATCGTTCATGATCTTGATGAAGAAGTCTGACCATCTGGTAGGTGGGCGGCCACGCGGTCTTTTGACATCCCGTGGGATCCAGTCGGTAACAGCTCTAGTCCAGCGGTCATCTTTAAATCTCATTACGTGACCAGCCCATCTGATTTTTGACACCTTGGCAAACGAGACAGCGTCCCTGATTCTTGATCGTCAACAGATGTCGGAACTCCGGATTCTTTCTCTCATTTGAGTGAAACGTGATATTCCAAGCATAGCTCTTTCAATTCTTCTTTGGGAGACCTGAATAGCGTTCTCATTCTGTTTGCGTAGGGCCCAGGTATCTGAGGCATATGTTAATGCAGGAAGAACAGCGGAATCAAAGACATGTGCCCGGAGCCTGAGGTTCTTCGTCCTCTTAGCTATTTCTTCGACGTTCTTGAAGGCGTTCCAAGCCGCTCTCTTCCTCCTGCGCAGCTCGGGTGCCAGGTCATTTGTCATGTTGACTTCTCGACCCAGGTACACATAGCTGTTACATTCGGAGATGGTCGTTCATTAAGAGCGAATGGGGCATCAGGAACGAGGCTGTTTCTCTTAAACATTGTCTTCATAAGATTCAGCTGTAGTCCTACCTTTCCACACTCACAGTCAAAGTCGGCCAGCATTTGTGCCGCTTGGCTGATGTTTGGTTTGGTGTTTGGTTCGGCAGGTGTTATTAAAACAATGTCATCAGCAAAGCGGAGGTGGTGTAGTTGCCGACCATCTATCTTCACTCCCATTCCTTCCCATTCCAGTCGTCGCATGATGTTCTCGAGGGTGGCACTGAAGAGTTTCGGTGAAATGGTATCACCCTGCCAAACCCCTCTCTTGACATCAATGATTACTTCTTTGTAGAATGGTGAGATCTTGGTAGTGAATCCGCAATACAGCTCACGGAGGATCTTGATGTATTGGGCTTGAATGCCCTGATTGGCTAGGGCTTCAATGACCACTTCCGTCTCAACAGAATCAAAGGACTTCTTTAAATCAACGAACGTTAAACAGAGCGGCATCTTGAACTCCCGAGAAACCTCAATGAGCTTGGTTATTGTGTGGATATGGTCGATGGCGCTGAATCCTTTGCGGAACCCGGCTTGCTCGCATGGTTGTCCTTCATCTTGTGTTCTGCCAATCCTATTTAGGATGACTCGAGTGAACAACTTGTAGATGACAGATAATAGGCAGATCGGGCGATAGTTGCCACTGTCATGGATGTCTCCCTTCTTGAACAGTAGTATGGTCCTGCTGGTTTTCCACTGGGACGGAACCTTGCATTCAGACAGGTAGCGAGTGAAGAGCCAAGCCAGTGTATTGATGAGTACTGACGGCAGGTTCTTCAGGTGTTCAGGTCTGACCTTGTCTGGGCCAGGTGCTGTTCGTTTCTTTACTGACGAAATGGCATGTCAGATTTCGGAAGGGAGAACATTGGGAACGACATATCCATCCTGTGGAATTTGGTATGTCGGCAAGTGGACATGGCTATCGAAGAGATCTGAGTAGAAGTCATGGATAATCTTCTCCATTGCCGTTCTGGAGGATGTGATGGATCCATCAGCACGTCGGAGGGCAGTCATCTTGGTCTTGTAGTTGGCAAAGGACAGGCGGGTGTTACGAATACTTTTCCTGGCTTCTGCCGCATCTACCAGCACTTCTGCTCTTCTCTCTTTGAGGTCTTCCTTTATCGCATCTCTGCACTGCTTTGCGAGCTTGGATGTTAGCTTGCGGTTGCCTGAGGCATGCGCCAAACCACATTGGCGAATAAGCTCAAGAGTTTTCGAAGACAGGCGTTTTTTTGTGGCTATCTCTCTCTTGGCGTTCCTCGCACAATCATGGAGGTGCTGAACCAGTCGATCATATTCCTCGTCAATATTGTCAACAATGGCATCTTCCATGTTGCCGCAATAGTGCCAAAGAGCTCCCAGTTGATGGTTGTTCTCTTTTTAAACTTTGCAGCCCTTTCTCCCCGCTCTGTGAAGTAGAATTTTGCACGAAGGAGATGGTGGTCCGATCCCATTCAGAATTTTGGGACAACAGCAACATCAGTCAGGCAAAACCGTCGATTGAATATGATGTGGTCTATTTCGTTGTGGAATCGTCCACCGGGAGACTCCCATGTCCATCAGGAGACTCCCATGTCCATCGTTTAGATTCTGCCTTCTGGAACTGTGAGTTACCATGAATGGTCTTGGTCGACATGATGAACTCAGACAGTCTCTCACCCTGTTCGTTCCATTCTAGGCCATGGGTCCTGATGTGAATTCTTCAGCTGATCTTCTCGGTCCTATCTTGGCATTAAAATCACCCACAATGATCTTGTAGAAGGTGTGGTCTTCTTTATAGAACTTCTCCAGCTCCATGTAGAACTTCTCGATTTCTCTTTCATTATAATGAGATGTTGGTGCATAGACAACAAACATAGAAACTTCCGGCAGTGAGCCACATCTATTCAAATGTAAACGTCCGATTCGGGTTGTTAGGCATTCGAATGAAACAATGCTCATGGCCAAGTTTATGTTGACAAGGACACCGACGCCTCCGGCACCTCTTTTATCACATGTTCCGAGGAACAATTCTTCTCCAGTGTCGAAAACGGAATGATGAGATTCGTGCCTTCTTGTCTCGGTCAGACCAATGATGTCGTACTTGATCATTCGCGCTTGTACCATCAGGTCCTCGATGGATGCATCTGATGCTAGCGTACGTGCACTGAAAGTACAGACGATCATTTTTGTCTTCCTACCTCCACTACCCAGCCGCTGCCACACTCCAGGACACTTTCCGGACCCATGTGACAGCTCCGGCCAAGACTCACGCATGACTGAAGACCCACAGAACAAGAAAAGCGGAACTTTCTAAGACCTTGGACTCCAGGCTCAACGGACCCAGGAACAAAGATTCTCTGCTTGCTCCCACCAACCACAGGTGACAAAGGGATTCTAATCAGGAGCCCCACCCTACCCTGCCCTGTCTGCTTCTACCAACCACTAGAGACCCAGGAATCGGACTGCACACAGAAGACCCACCCTACCCCTACCGGGACCAGATAAACACCCCACTGGCAGACCTCCACTACCGACACTACCTCCACTACCCAGCCGCCGCCACACTCCAGGACGCTTTCCGGACCCGCGCGGCCGCAAAGTGGCCACGCGACACATAAGACACTAAATACCCATCTTCCGGAATTGCCGTACCATCTTTGATAGGGTTCAAATATGGTAACACCTACGAGGGTGATTAGAGGTCGCCTCAAAAGCCTCTATCCCTTCGGAAAGACTGGCAAGCTACCGAGAGTATTTCGCCCGTACGGAAGAGCCTGGCAAGCTATCCATTGTGTATTCGATATGCCAAAACCAGTAATTACAACTGGTCTCATTCACCTGACCCTGAAGGCTTCACCGACATGGCAGCACTGAGAAGGATGAGAAAGGAGAGGCCGATAAAATCTCAAGGCCAAACTAGGCTGCCACAACGAAGGAAGACATTAGACTAATCTTTTATTTATCTCCAGTTAGTCACACCCCACAGCCACAGTGACCACAGTACAACAAAAGGCCCAGAGCCAGGACACACACACTATGTACACTCTTGCAATCACACACTGGTATACATATAGACACTCATAATTATACAGTCACACTGTGACCTGTACATAGTCTGATAATCGCATACACTAATATACACATTAACATACACACTCTTATAATTACATACTGAGATTACATGCTGGCACACTTGTAGCCAAACTTATATTTATGCTCATATGCTCTTATCACACACTCTGACATACACACACTGATACACACACTAATAATCAGACACCCTGACATGTACATAGTCTTATAATCACACACTAGCATACTTATAATCAATCACATTGACATACCTGACATACTTATAAACCACACAACATGAACACTCATAATCAGTCACACTGACATGCACATAGTCTAATAATTATACACTAACATACACACACTGAACTCCAGTGTGTTCCTTTTTATCACACAATCACACGCTGACAAAACATATGCTCTCACACACTAACATACATTGACACACCTATAATCCACACAGGCACACTGACATACAAGTAGTCCAATAATCTTACTATGTCAGTGTTTGACTCTTCTCACACAGACACAATCCTATACACTAACATACACATATGCTCTGATAATAATGCACTCTGACATTCACATACACTGACACACACAATCACACTCTGACACATACACATACGCTCTTATAATCAGGCACACTGACATTTACGTACACATGACACACAATCACACACACAGACATACACATACTCTTATAATCACACACTGACACGCACATGCATACTGACACACACAAGCACATACACTGACACGCATATACACTCTCTAACAATACACTCTCGAGCGACGCCCCACACCGACGCTTCCACGAAACCGCATACGTCCCCAAGACCCCCCGGGCGGGGGACACAGCCGGCCTGAGGCTCCAGCCTCCCCTCGCCCCATCCCTCCGTGCCTCGCAGCCTCACGCGGGTCCCTCAACTCACCAGACAGAAAACGATGACCGCCGGCTAGCGGCAGAGGATCCAGAGGGTGACGCCCGTGCAGGTGGCCAAGATGCGAGTCGAATCCTAGCGGGAAACGCGTACCTTGTGACACAGGCTGACGCGAGCGGGGGCGGCTCGGCACGCGCGCTCGCCTCCCGCTGCCCCGTAGACTCCTGGGAGCGCCCGGCGCCGCCCAACTGCGCAGGCGCAGACGGCCGCCCGCGCCGGGGTGAGGCCGTTGGGTCCGGGGCGCTGGGAAGAGGGTGGCTGAGGGAATCTTGGGGACGCGGGTCCGCGGGCAGACTCGGGGGACGGGACCGGTGGGACGGCCGGGGAGGAAGCCCGGAGTCCGCGTTCGACCTCGTGGATTCAGAGGGAACCGGAAAGCGACCCGCGGTATCCAGCCGCTCTGATCTGTGCGACGCGGCCTTGGGCGTGGTCCGTGGGCGTGACCCTGAGGGTGAGAATCGAGTGTGACCTGGAAGGAACTCGGGGAGGGCTGGTTTTGTCTGTGTTGGAACCCAGGAAGCCCCATCGCAGGAATCCGGGCCTCACCGAGCGTGGCGCGGCGCCGCGGTGTGTGTGTAAAGTGAACGGGATCGTGTGTGTGCGTGCAACGTGGACAGGATCGTATTCCCGCGCGGGGTTTCTGCTGCATGTGTCCTTTTTCAGAGTTAGGTTTGAGTTGTCTGAGACTGTCGGTGACAGTGGAGAAGGCATTTGATTTAAGAGGGGGGTGTGTGAGAGAGAGATTTTGCTGGGATTGTGTGTGATGTGCTTTGTGGGGCTATGGGATGGTGGTTTTCTGAAGTTAGTTTGATTAACTTCACACTAACACTAATTAGAAAGTCCAAGTATACACATATTGTGCATAGGTTTGTAAGATACTGTTAAAGTCTTGTTTAGTTGAGTATGCAAGATTTGCTTATCCGATTAGTGACCGTTAAGTCTGCCCAAAATCATAACTCAGTAGTAATTTTGCAAATAAAGTAGAGGAATAAATGTTAGAGAAAAGGTTTGGTTTCCATGATTGCTAGAGGGTAAGATTTACTCCGGAAAAACACCATTTAAATTAAAATTAGTGATAAACCTAACGTAGTATGAGAAATAAATAATGCTGTTGCTTGTATGATATATCCTGATTTTGGGTGAAATCCATGGCAATCTAAGATAATAAAATGTCTTTGATACACTTTAATCACAAGGGCAGCCTTATTTTAGTAATTAGTTATTTTGCTAATTTAAATATTCATTGTAGCAGTCAATGTAGCAGTGAATAATTTTGAAAATTCTGGACTCTTAGAAAAATAACCTTTGAAAGGTTAGAGAATGGAAAGGTTAGCTTCTTAATGTTGTTTAGTAGTTAATAATTACTGATAATGTAATTATTTTTCATAATTTCTGAATAGTTATACAAGTAAATTACAGAGATTAATAAAGACATAAAATAGTAAAGTTAATTAGAAAGTCCCAATATTCTCAAGCTTCAGGGCCAGAGAAATAGTACAATGGGTAGGATGTTTTCCTTGAACACAGCCAGCCTGGGTTCAATCCCCTGCATTCCATATGGTCCCCAGAGCCCTGCCAAGAGTGATTCCTGAGCACAGAGGCAGAGTAAACCCTGAGCACTACTGGGTGTGGCCCCAAAACAAAACCAAAAAAAAAAATTCAAGCTTATACAGATGTCTAATATGAAAAAAGATGGCATTTCATGTCAGTTGAGGAAATATGGATTCCATTGTCATGAGTAATGTTTTAAAGTTTTGCAGCTTAAAGGGTTAAATTATTACCTTTTAAAAAATCAACCTATTGGGGCCGGAGAGTTAGTAAAGCATGAAGGGCTTTTACCTTGCATGCTGCCAAACCTAGTTCCCACTCTGTATGGGTCTCCCGAGCTCATCAGGAGTGATTCCTGAGCACAGAGCCAGGAGTAAGCCCTAAGCATAGTTGGGTATAGCCCCAAAACCAAAAAATTAATTAATGAAAATTCTGAAAAGCAGTTTATTAGACAATAAAAGGCATACAATACATGGATGGCATCACAGGGGGGATAAAAAATTCTATGAACTTATCAGAAGGATAATAATATTCTCCCTGATAATAAGAAATGTGTGAATTCTATACTATAATCTGGTAGGTAGTGAACCAAAAGTTGTCAACCACATATGTCAGAGTGTGGGGAGGCGGTCTCTCATAAATTAATAGAAAGTGCATGAAGAACAATTTAGAGATAATAAAAATGTCCTTCAAAGGAGATGGAGGTCAAAGCTACAATGTTCCCTCTGAGCTTCAGCAATTTCCCTAGAAATCATAAGTCTTACAAAGTCTTATGTTCACTAAGACTTATGGTTTTGGTAAAGGAATAGGATTTGTCCACTTCCCCCACTAATTTCTATCCTAGAATTGTGTTTGTTTTGTTTTTGGGTCACATCTAGCAGTGCTCAAGGGTCACTCCTGGTGCTACTTATGGAACTGTATGCTGTGCCAGGAATTGAACCTGGCTTGGCCACCTGCAAAACAAGTGCTCTACCTGCTGTACTGTCTCTCCAGCCCCCATCTGCTCTAGAACTTTTAGGGGCACTCAGAGTAAACATGTACTAAAATGGTGAAAGTTAAGCAGATGTAACTGACTCATTGTGGAATATGAGTTAAACATGATTTCACATTCTCCTTTTATCCCCCCATCTCTGTCTTAGGATCATTTCTTCTTCCATAAGAAGCACTCAAAAGAGGAGGTTGTCCCATGAAAATTCTTAAAGCCATGCTGCAGGTGAGATGGTCCCTCTCTGAAGTAACTCGTTCTCAGAATACAGGAACATTTGCTTCCTGTCCTGACATGATATTTGCTCCCATAAAACTGCTTCTTGGTAGGGCTCAGATGAAGGGGAGGGAAGCAAGTGACCTAAGGTACAAAATGAATAAAGACTGTCAGAGCTCTGTATTCCTACATTTTATACTCTAGGTGCCTCCCCACTAATTTCAGCCCTGTTCCCAGTTCCTCTTATGCCTACTAGATAAAGATAAGCTTTCCCCAGACGCACCTTCTAGGAATAACCACTGTTCACGTATCGATCCGTTCCTTTCTAGGTCTGCTCACAGAAGTGTCACTGGAACAGAAAAGGACTCTCTTAAGTTGGAGTATATTACTTGAGTGAATCACTCTTTCCTAGATACTGGTGTGAGTTCTAATAAGTAATGAGGAGTCAAGGAACAGATGTGGAAAAAACCTTGATTTCCACTGACTTGGTTTTGCAGTGACATCTAGGGTAGATCACAGACAAAGTGTTGGCGGTAAGGGGCTGAAGTGATAGTACGGCAGGTACCACATTTGCCTTGTGTGCGGCTGACCTGGGTTCAATCCCGGACATCCTGTGTGGTCCACCGAGTATGCCAGGAATGATTCTTGAGTGCAGAGCCAGGAGTAACACCTGTGCACTGCCAAGTATGGCCTCCCTCAAAAAAGGAAGAGTTGGTGGTAAGATGTCCTATTTTGTGAGATCTTTGGGATAAAGATTTGCTTACAAACTTGCATTTCTCTTTTTAGAGCTTTTTTGTTTTTGTTTTTGTTTTTTTCTGCTTTTGGGGTCACACCTGGCAATGCACAGGGGTTACTCCTGGCTCATGCACTCAGGAATTACTCCTGGTGGTGCTCAGGGGACCATATGGGATGCTGGGAATCCAACCCGGGTCGGCTGCATGCAAGGGAAATGCGCTACCCACTGTGCTATCGCTCCAGCCCCTAGAGCTTTTTTTAAAACTGTATATAATTGAGTTTATATATACAGTTTCTAAACTGTATTTTAAAATACAGGCATACATTGTTCCAATACCAATCTCTTCACCACTTCCCTCCAGTCCAGTTTCCCTCCTACCTCCCACTGTCTATTTTGTTTCAGTGTCCACAGTCACTACTAACCGTGGCCTACCAGAGAAAACTTTTTCTTGTATTTAGTGCTGATACCAATTTATGCTTTTATTGTTTTTCTTGATTTTTGGTTGGGAATAAACCCTAATCTCATGCGTGCAGTCATGCACTTTACCACTGAGCCACATTCCCCAACCCTATATTTATTCTTATCTTTTTGTTACTTCTAATCTTTTACATTTGGGTACAGGAAAAGGAATGGAAATATTCTATTCTTGAATCAAAAGTGATAGTTTGTCCTTTTTCCAACTCTTTCAGAAAATTTCTCTTCATCTAGAATTATTTAAAATATTACTATGTAGGGCCAGAGAGAGAATACAGGGATTAAGGTACTTGCCTTGCATACTGCTGACCCAAGCTCAAGCCCTGATACCACATATGGTGTCTCAAGGTCCACCAGAAGTAAACCCTGAGTGCAGAGCCAGGAGTAAGCCCTGAGCACTGCCAGGTGTAGCAATAGTGATTGTGTATGTGTGTGTGTGTGTGTAAAACTATTCAGAACTGGGAAGATTACACATGTTGCGTGTGCAGAAACCTGAGTCTGATCACTGGCACTGCAATTCCCCCTGAGCACTGCTGGGTGTAGCCCTGGAGGCCTCAGCATTGCTGGGCCCGAGCAGCACCACATTACTGAACTCTAGCAATGAACCATTTGACCTGGTTGACATTCTTACCAGTAGACCCAGACTCACTCTTAGCATCACTTAGAAGACCCCCCAAAATAAAATATTACTTTTCTCCAAACACTAATTTCTTCTTACACCATCTTTTTTTCTTTATGCACCATCAGCCTCACTCTAAAGGCTATATTGAGGCAATTCTATGACTATCAAATACATCTCTACATCGTAGGCCTCCAGGCAGTTTCAGAACCTCCAATAGTTGTCACCACCTGTCCTATAGACACTTCAAGCATTTCCAGAGTTTTCTTATTGTCTCATTTGTTTCAGTCTATTTGTTCTTCAGTTTCATATTTCCATTTTCTAGTTCCAGCTCTCTGTACATGCTTCTACCAACAACCCAAGATCTCTGTCCTTTTCTTTTCCCTCTGCAGCCAACTTATGACCAATTCTGTTGAGATTCATAATGCAGAAACTAATTATCCCATCTGACCAATAATAACTAAGACCTTAGTTTAGGAGACATCTAATGGTGATTATGTAATTGTCCTTTCACATAAAACACTTCAGGTTTACGGGAGAGATAGTATAGTGGGTCAACTTTTGCCTTGCACACAGTTGACCTGGATTTGATCCCAGGTACCTCATATGGTTCCCCAAGTGCAGAGTCAGGAGTAAGTCCTGAGCATTGCCCAGTGTGGCAAAGAATAAAAAACATATCAGGCTTTCTTCAGTTTTCAGTAATATTAACTCTAAAGTATAAATTTTGTCATATATATATATATAGTCACTATCCTCCCGTTGTTCATTAATTTGCTCAAGCGGGCCCAGTACCATCTCCATTGTGAGACTTGTTACTGTATTTGGCATATCGAATATGGTACGGGTAGCTTGCCAGGCTTTGTCGTGCAGGTGAGATACTCTCAGTAGCTTGCTGGGCTCTCTGAAAGGGGTGGAGGAATCAAACCTGGGCCAACCAGGTTGGCTAGTGTAAGGCAAACACCCTACCCTCTGTGCTATCGCTCCAGCCTATATATCTATATATCTATATCTATATCTATCTATCTATATATGTATATATATAGACTTACTGTTTCTGTTTCTTTTATTTTGGGGGTGGTAGTGGTTTGGACCACATCCACAGATGCTCAGAGCTTACTCCTGGCTCTGTGCTCAGGAATCACTCCTGGAAGGCTCAGGGGACCGTACAGGGTGCCAAGAACCAAACCTAGGTAAGCCATAAGTGGCCCTTATCGACTATGATCGATGACTCTGGCCCCTACTGTTTTTTGATGATGTTGAGGGAGGGCACACCCAGTGATGCTGGGAGCAGTTTGCAGTACCATGGAGTTTAGGCTTATGCATATCTAGGTGTGTTCTCTACTACTGGTGCCACATCCATAGCCTCTTTGTATTCTTTATACTTCATAAAACGGTGTGTTACAATGGAATGAAAAAGACATTTGGGAGGAAAATACTTAGTGTATATTCAAGAATGTTGATAAGGGGCCATTGCTCTATAGGGAAAAATCCAGAATTATGCCGACTGCCTAACTCCATCTATACCTTTTCCTTTTTAAAATTCAGACTTACTCTTCAAGTTCATGTTCTCCTTTGAACACATATCTCGCTTAATTATCTTTGTTTCTTTGCTTGCCTCTGTTCTCTCTTGAACATGTACTTCTCTTTTTCTCTTCCCTCATATCTTTCTTTTTTTTTCTTTTTGGGTCATATCCAGTGATGCTCAGGGGTTACTTAGGCTCTGAACTCAGGAATGATTCCTGGAGGTACTTGGGGGATAATATGGGATGCTGGAGATCAAACCCAGGTTGGCTGCGTGCAAGGCAAAGGCGCCTTACCTGCTGTACCATTGCTCTGGCCCCATCCCTTTATATCTTTCTACATAAGTTGGATAAAAATTATCTTGGTTCACAAGAAAATAAAAAAATTCAACAACATTCCTAACATACAGTGCTTTTGCTTTTTCCTGAATTTATGAGCTGATTTTATTTTCATTGTGAACATTTTGATTGGTGTTTTTTTTTGGACCAAACCTGACAATTCTCAGGAACACCTCCCAGCTCTGTTCTCAGGAGACCATGTAGTACCAGAGATGAAACCCAGGCCTCCCATGTGCAAAGATGTGCTCAGCTCCTTGAGCTCTCTCTCCAACCCTCCTCATGAACTTTAAGGCCAAAGTCCTATATTCCTATCAAATAAACTCATTGTGAATACAAAACTGTCATGTTTTGTGATGACTAGGAATACAAAAAGAAAAAAAATAATTAGGGGCAGGGGGTGGTGTCGCATCCCGCAGTGTTCAAAGGTCTGTGCAGTGCCAGGGATCAAACCCAGAATTTCTGTTTGCAAAGTACATGCTCCAGCCTTGAACCATCTCTCCCTATCAAAAGAATTCTTTCTTTCAGTTTATAGCACTTCCCAAGTATATGTTTCTGTCATTGTATCCATACCACCTCTAAAGTGCATATGTCTACTGGTATGTTTCTCAGCAGGGTTTCATGTTTTTTTTATTCAACTGATTGCATTCAAGTCACATAGCATTAACTCATTTTTTAGCATGACATAATTAGTCAATACAGATCAGTGCGTTTTCAGAGGGCTGAAGCGCCTGCTGAGCATGCAGGAGCCCTGTGTTCTAACCCTAACCCTGTATGGTTCCCCAAATGCTGCTAGGAGTAGCTCCTGAGCATCACTACATGTGGCCCCTAAAACAACAACAATACAGACGAATGTATTTTTAAAGTGTTCTGCAAAGTTAGAAGAAAACAACTGACTGCTGATCAGAACCATGTCTCAGCTATTTCGTTCTCACTAGTTTTAGTCCCTTTAGGATGAACAAGAGTGTGCCATTACAGGGACCCGTGTCATTCAAGGATGTGACTGTGGACTTCACCCAGGAAGAATGGCAACATCTGGACCCTGCACAGAAGGCACTCTACAGGGATGTCATGCTGGAAAACTATTGCCATCTCATCTCCGTGGGTAAGGAAGACTCTATGCATCTTTCTGCATTGTGCATTGCTTTTCCTTTATGTTTTCACAGGTCAGAGGAAATGAATCCCATTTTGTTAGCAGAAAATAGAATTATGTCCTCACTTATCTAGTACGAGGTAATAGCTTTAGTAAAGTGTTCATGTGGGCCTCATCCGAACACCTAGAATCTATTTATTTCTCTTTCATAGTTTTGAAACCTCAGCAATCTTATTTACTAATAACACTTTATCTTATTATTTATTGTCAGGGTTTCACATGACTAAGCCTGATATGATACGCAAGTTGGAACAAGGAGAAGAACTGTGGACAACAGAGAGAATTTTTCCAAGTCACAGCGACCTAGGTGAGTTTAAAGATTACATTTGTAGGCATCTTTGTTCAAAAAAATCCATAAAATATACCTCTTGATATTTTCTTTCCATTTTCTTTTTGTTTTTGGGCCAAGCCATTGGTACGCAGGGGCTACTCCTGGCTTTGTACTAGGGATTACACCTGGCAATGCTAAGAGGGCCATATGGTGCTAAGGATCACATCCAGACCTCCTGTGTACAAATCATGTGCTCCAGCCCCTTGAGCTATTCCTTTAGCCCAATTCCAATTCTTTTGATTATATTTCCAGAAGTACCGTGGCTGGATCATATGATAATTTCCATGTTTAAGTTTTTTTTAGGAAACAAACCAGTTTTATTATGGTTCCACCATTTTTACATTCCTACCAATAATATATAAATATTTTTTTCTTTGTCCTCACCAAAATTTTATATTTTCCATTTTTTTTGGGGGGTAGAGGATCATGGCCTTTTTTTTGGGCGGGGGGAGCTTTTTAGGTCATACTGGTAATGCTTAGGGGTTACTCTTGACTCGGCACTTGGGAATTACTCCTGGAAGTGCTTGGGGGACCAGATGCGATACTGAGAATCAAACTAGAGTCGGCTGTGTGCAAGGGAAATTCCCCACCCGTTGTAATATCACTCCATCCCCAGTCATAGCCATCTTATTAGGGATCTATTTTATAGGGGCCACACCCAACAGCCCTTCTGGTGCTGAGGCCCAGTGGTATACAGGGGGCTATGGTGGTTATCAAGAAATACTCAGCCGACCACCAGGACTATACCTGAGTGGTATTGGGATGTAGAGTAGAGCAGTGGTGCCAGGGATTGAACTCAGTGCTAGGCATGTACTCTACCACTTGATCTCTCTTTGGTCCTAGGGAGCATTTGGGAAGAGGTACACCCAGCATTGCTCAGGGGCTTCTCCTTGCTCTGTGCTTAGGTGGTGGTTCCTAGCAGTTCTTGGCACATGTTGTGCCAGGGTTCAAGCCTT
This sequence comes from Sorex fumeus, assembly GCF_029834395.1. NCBI lineage: Eukaryota > Metazoa > Chordata > Mammalia > Eulipotyphla > Soricidae > Sorex > Sorex fumeus. Next base: position 20,795,393 of record NW_026606179.1, read on the forward strand.
GGCCTTCTCTGTATAAAGCACACTTTTTAGCCTTTTGAGCTACCTCTGGCCCTATGTTTCATTTTCAAAAATATGTAACAGGGCTGAAGTGATAGTACAGTGGGTAGGATGCTTGCCTTGCACACAGCTGACCTGGATTTGATCCCTAACATCCCATATAGTCCCCAGAGCACTGCCAGGAGTAATTCTTGAATAACCCCTGAGCATCACCCAGTGGCCCAAAAACCAAGAGGAAAAAAAAGTCAACCCAAAGTCAAGATGTTTTCTAGTAGAATCAGGAATTGGAAAATCATTAAGTGCTTTGGATTTTGCCAATTGTCCTGGCTGAGGGCAGAGGTGGTCTCAAAAGTAGTAATCTCTGAGTGCAGAACCAGGATTAAACCCTGAACACTACCATGTATAGCCCCAAAACAGAAAAATAAAAGAATACTTGAGTGGCTAGAAAGATAGTATAGGGGTTTGGGCACATCTTCCATGCAAGGGGCCCCAGTTCAAGTCCCAGAATCATATGTCCCCAAAGCACCACTAAGTGTTGTCCTGGTGACCTCTGAGAATTGCCAGGTATGGCTCTGGTGACTCCTAGCTCTCCTGGGCCCATGCAGCACCACATCCTCAGTTGTAGCATTTAACTATCTGCCCCAGTTGACCTAGTACCCCATGAGCCCCTGAACATCACTTGAGAGGCCATCCCAAATGATGATTAATTAAAATAGATAAATCAGGGGTCAACAGAGAGCCAGCAGGTAAGGCAAATGTCTTATACACAGCTGACTTCGGTTCAATCCCCAGCATACCATATGATCCCCCCAAACCCCGCTATGAGTGATCCCTGAATGCAGAGCCAAGAACAAGTTCTGAGCATAGCTGGGTGTGGCCCAAAATCTGAGAACGAATAAATAGTGCAGAGTATGGCTAGATTCTAATTTCAGACCATTAATCCTATAAGGATGGAACTTCTGGGTAAATTGGAGAGTAGTCTAACCCTAAAAGTGACAGTTTAACTCCAGTTGTCAAAAGAAATTCGGTTTGCATATTTTTGAACTATACATAAATATGTTGGCTGCGTGCAAGGCAAACGCCCTACCACTGTGCTATCGCTCGGAGAGCCCGGCAAGCTACCGAGAGTATCTCGCCCATACGGCAGAGCCTGGCAAGCTCCCCGTGATGTACTCAATATGCCAAACACAGTAACAACAAAGTCTCCAATGGAGACGTTACTGGGCCCGCTCGAGCAAATCGACGAACAACGGGAGGGCCTTTACCTTTACCTTACATAAATATAACTGTACAACAATATACTTTCTGCATAAACCTTTTCATAAAGTCTTTGAAGATATTAGAATCAATCCTTTTATTGTAAATCAGTAGGTTTTTATGTTATTACATGTGTAAATGTAAGGGCTGGAGCGATAGCACAGCGGGTAGGGCGTCTGCCTTGCACGCAGCCAACATGGTCGACCCGAGTTCGATTCCTCTGCCCCTCTCGGAGAGCCCGGCAAGCTACCGAGAGTATTCGATATATGCCAGACACAGTAACAACAAAGTCTCCAATGGAGACGTTACTGGGCCCACTCGAGCAAATTGATGATCAACGGGAGGGCCTTTACTTACTTACTTACTTACATGTGTAAATATATGACACAGTACTACCTATTTACGTTTTGTTGGAAATTGTTTAAAACTTAGGGTATTATAAATAAAAAAGATCCAGGTTATAGGTAAGATGAATCCACCTTTAAAATTTTCCTCTTGTAATAAAAGGTCATATAAAAAAAATTCCCCTTGTTATGCCAAGGAGATAGCCCAAAGGGTTAATGAGTGCTTGCTTGCAGGAGGCCCAGATTTGATCCTTGACCTTGCATAGTCTCCTGAATACCTCTGGGAGTGAACCTCCAAATAATTCCTAGAATAGCCCTTGAGCCTACTAGGTGTGACCTCACGCCCCCAAAATAATAATAAAATTAATAATATAGCACCTGAGCTATTGGTATACATAGTAATGTAGCAGTAATAATTGATAATTTCTAATTAAAGCATTTATTATTAAAGGTCAGTCATTGCCATATCACTCTGAAGAATCCAGTCCTTCACAGCTCTCTCTGTTATTATAGGAAATAACAGAGTTAAGGTGTTACTGCATTGGAAAAGAAACTTGAACCAGTATTTCCCTGAAAATAAGAAGAAAAGTTAGAATTGATGATCAGGGACCTGGAACAGGTAGGGCATTTGCCTTGCATATGACTGACCCGGGTTCGATACCTGGCATCCCATATGGTCTCCTGAGCACCACTAGGAGTAATTCCTAAGTACAGAGCCAGGAATAACTCCTGAGCATCACCAGGTATGACTGACAACAGAAACAAGAATTGATGATAGAACAAGTCAGCTTGATGAACTCTTGATACACTGATGGAAGATAAAAATTGGTAACAATCTGAATTAAACAATGATTATATTCATGTCTCAAGTATTGTTTGTCCACTGGCTTATAATTCCCAGTGAGAATATGTATATTTTTTAATTTGAGGGGACCACTACCAGAAGCAACAATTTTTCTTGCTTCGTTTTTAGTGCTCTTGACAGGCTCAGTCCATTATCTTAAGTGCTCAGGTCTTATTCCTGACTCTACGCATAGGAATCAGTCATGGCAGTGCTGGACCATATGGAATGCCAGAGATTGAACCTGTGTCAGCCAAGTGCAGGCAAGTGTCCTGCTTGCTTTAAATATCTCTCTGGCCCCAAGTGGGAATATTTTTTCATAATTCTCCTCTTCTAAGAGAAAATAAATTATACTTAAGTGGAGATTTAGAGTATAGACTATAAGCTAGTGTTTCTATAATGGGAGATGAGTACTTGACAGACTTCATTTGCCATGGATGACCTACTACAGGAAAGGAAATATTATATAAAATGTATGTAATTCTGAGGGAATAAACTTGTAGGCTTTCATCATCACCTGAACAATTTTTCTTGCTTCTTGTTTAGTGCCCTTGACAGGCTCATTCCATTATTGTTGAGTCTTCTTATTCCAACAACAGTTCCTCTGACACCACCCTTTGTGTTTGTTCAGTTGTTCTTATATTACACCTACTCTGTGTAATTTATATACTATGTGTTTATGCCAGTTTTTATTTATACCAGTTTTTCCTTTAACAGGATTTATGTCATGCATTTTCCATTCTAAGAGGTAATTTATTTTGGCCTTTCTGTATATATAATGAGAGAGGCAGTCCCACCATGAGCAGTGTGGGTTGTTCAAATATATCTCCAATCCATAACACTAAAGGATGACAATGTTATTAATTATACTATGTTCTTTTCTAGAAGAAGATGGAAAAACTGAAGATGTTATAGTGAAATTCAAAGACTATCAAGACAGGCATTCTAGATCAATTATACTCATCAACCACAAAAGACTAAGTAAGGAAAAAAATAATATTTGGGGGAGAGCACTTACTGTAGGCAAGAGTCATATTATTTCCAAAAAAACACTGCATGAGTATAAGCCTGATGGAAAGGTTTTGAAAAATATTTCACAGTTAATCATTAGAAATATAAGCCCTGTGGAAGAAAAGTTTGGTGAGGGTAATGAGTGGAAGAAATTGCTCCTTGATGCTAAAAATGAGAAAACTCATACTGCAGTTACTCTCTATAAACAAACAGAAAGAAGTCTAAGTGGAAAACAAGAATCTGTTCAGCGTCAGAAGTTTCAAACAGCATTTGAACATAATGAGAAACCCATCCTTATGAAAGGAATATTATTTGCACATTCTAGAACTCACAAAGGAGAAAGAACCTTGGAATATAATGAAGATGAAATAGCTTTCATCAAAAAGTCAAATTTCAGTGTCCATCCACAAATTGTTATGGAGAGGAAGCCCCATGCTTACAACAAATATGGGAAATTCCTCTGTAGGAAGTCCATCTTTATGCATCAGCGATCTCAAGATGAAGAGAAACCGTTTCAGTGTCCTTACTGTGGAAATAGATTTAGAAGGAAGTCATATCTCATTGAACATCAGCGAATCCATACAGGTGAGAAACCTTATGTTTGCAATCAGTGTGGAAAAGCTTTTCGTCAAAAAACAGCACTCACACTTCATGAGAAAACACATATAGAGGGGAAACCTTACATTTGTTTAGATTGTGGGAAGTCCTTTAGACAAAAGGCAACCCTCACCAGACATTACAAAACACATACAGGAGAGAAAGCCTACGAATGTACTCAATGTGGAAGTGCTTTTAGAAAAAAATCATACCTCATTGATCATCAGAGAACTCACACAGGAGAGAAACCGTATCAGTGTAATGAATGTGGGAAAGCATTTATCCAGAAGACAACCCTCACTGTACATCAAAGAACTCACACAGGAGAGAAACCCTACATTTGTAATGAATGTGGGAAATCTTTCTGTCAAAAAACAACTCTCACTCTCCATCAAAGAATTCATACAGGAGAAAAACCTTATATTTGTAATGAATGTGGGAAATCCTTCCGCCAGAAGGCAATCCTTACTGTTCATCATAGAATACATACAGGAGAGAAATCCAATGGGTGTCCTCAGTGTGGGAAAGCCTTTAGTAGGAAATCAAATCTCATTCGTCATCAGAAAACTCACACAGGAGAGAAACCATATGAATGTAAAGAATGTGGGAAGTTCTTCAGTTGTAAGTCAAACCTCATTGTCCATCAGAAAACTCACACAGTAGAAACCAGAGAAATTCAGTAAATGGTGTTAAAAACTTAAAAAGTCGTAGTAAACCCTGTACATAATGTTGCTTGCAGGTATATAATTTCAACAACTTAAGGTTTCAGGTCACATACGCACCTACTGTTTGCTAGACCATAAAACAAAGAGTTACAGTATAAATATCATTGAAAATGTAAATCAAATTTTTAATAGGTTCAGCAGACATAAACTTCCTCTGTCAAACTGCTACTAATAATTAAAATTGCTTATTTTCAATTTCAGTATATATTGTGAACCTGTAATAAATAGGTGGTCCATCGGCCACACTATACATAAGTGCTTTAAGAGAAAGGAGGTATTAACTGTATTTCTCGTTGCAAATATAGAAAAAAAGCTAGTTGCTACCTCCTCAAAGTTAACCACAGGTCTGGCTTTTAATAGATCATAAAACCTTTTATTAATTGGATTGTATCAATTCAATCAGCTTAATCAGTGGCTGAATAAATAGCAGTACTCCTACATTTTAAAAAATTGGATTGTGTATCATTCCTAATATGTGTATTCCCTTCATCATGTCTTTAAAAATGTATCATTAGTGCATGTGGTAGAATGTCATTTATTTTCATTCTGTACAGGATTCTATTATATAATTGTATTCACAACTTATCCAGTCTACTATAATTTTTTTCATTGTTTACAGCTTAGGGACTTAAATAATTCTTCTGTGAACATATACGTATGTTTATGTGCATATACACGTAGATACACACGTATATATTGCACATATATTCTTAGGAGTGGAATTTCTTGGTCCTGGGTCATATGTATGTTCAATTGATTTGGTAGATAATACCAAACAACTTAGAACTGTCACAGCAATCTTAACTCTAAGGGAATCACATTGGATGGAAAAGCTTCAAATGAAGTGATTGTAAAAATGAGTAATGCTTCACTCCTTAACAACAACAATGAATACTAAAGATAGGATTCTTTCAACTGATAAGGCTTGGAACTCTTTAGAGAAAGCAGGTTCCATGAGAACTCAACCAGGGGCTGGAGCAATAGTATAGTGGGTAGGGACCCCCCCAAAAAATGGTATATTAATACTGAAAATCTTTAGATCCTTAAAGAGACCATAGATGATCTGTGAACTCAACAAGCTAAATTTTTCTCACACCTAGTTCCTGAATTTTTTTTTAGGGATCATAATAATTATTTAGGTCTTGGCATCATCAATTCAGATATATATATATATATATATATATATATATATACACACACACATATATCCCCAGTAGTGTTTAGGTGTTACTCCTGGCTCTATAGAATACCAGGAATTGAACTTTGGTTGGCCGTGTGCATGGACTTACCCACTGTACTCTGAACCCTAAGTATCTAGGTAATCTAACTAAAATTAGTTACCATTTATTCCTGTGGCAGACCTAGATGTTCCTCAGTGATCCACTATCTTACTCATGATATTCATGTGCCTGTATAAGTCCTTTCTCTCAAGTGTGGGCTCAGCAATTTCTTTCTAACCAGGAAAGTCTGCCATTTTTGTTCCACAAGATTCTGTTGTTTTGCTTTGTTTGATTTTGGAACCACACCTGGTGGTGCTTTGGGCTCTATGCTCAGGAATAATTAATGGCAGGGCTTGGAGACCATATGGGATTCTCTGTATTGAACATGAAAGGCAAGTACCGTCTCCCCAGTCCCTGTTCCACAAACTTCCTTTTTTTTCCCCTTTTTTGAAAAATTTTATTTTTATAAAGTTTTTCACAGTAGTTCATTACAGATAATATTCAAACACAAATCCCACCACTGTGCAACTTCCCACCACCATAAGAGGAAACTGTGCGAAGATTGTTGTATTTCATCCTGGAGCCATTTAATTCCTTATATAAAAGATTACAAGTATTTTAAACCCAAACAAATGTTTACTACTTTTGGTACATCAGTGGGCTAGAGTATAAGAGGTTGCACATCCCAGGACGTTCTGTGTCACACTCTTCCAGATTTATTTCATGGTCTCCGGATCTTAGCTGTTGATGAGACTATATGGCACCAGAGACAGTTTGTGGGTGTGACTGCCAAGCTACTGGAAAGTGGGAGCTCTGGGAAGGAGGACCAGTCCCATTCCGAGCTAGCTTAGAGATCTCAGTCACGGGTCCCACATACCTGGGTTTTTCTGCAGGTTCCCACATAGGTGAGGCTCATCCGAGCCTGTGGAGAGCAGCCTTGAGCATGGCTGTGTGGTTGGGTTGTGGAGATTTTCGGCTGCCTAGGTCCTGCTGGGGTGGGGAGGGAAACTCAACCTGCCCTGCTTCAAGTTGCCCCATTGAAAGCCTGGAGAGGGGTCAGGACATTTCACAAACTTCTTGCTTGCTTACTGTAAGACCATATGAAATCTTTTGCTAGTTTTGATGAATCAGGGTACCATACTGTTGAGGCCCATGTGACAAAAACAGCCAGCACAAAACTGAGACCCTCTGTCTAACAGTCTGTAAGGAATTGAATGTTGCAAAGAGTAATCTTGAGAAGCAATATTTTCCCGTCTGCCTGTAAGCACAGAGAATCTTGGTCCACACTGTGACCACAGCCTTATGAAAGTCCTTGGAGTAGAAGATCCAGCAAGGCTGTCTAGACCATAGAAAGCACAAAGTGACTGTGTACTGCTCTAAGGTGTTATGTTTGTGGGAATTTCTTACACAGCAGTAAGCATATGACAGAATATTCTAATTCCATTTATATCATTTTGTTTATTGAGTATTCCTTCCTTCCTTTGGGGGGAAGCTAGAGTCACAAAATCCAACCTGTAAAGAGAAATCCTGCAGCAGCCTGCTGGCCCCTGGACATAGTTAACTATGCTCCTAGGCCCAGAAGTAATTCACAAAAACCCTATAAACTGCTTCTCTGGCATTGCCCCCTGTGCCTCTGTTAGCAAAATAGATTCTGATCTTCAGGGTTATAAAGAAAAACAAACCCATGGGGTATTGTGGCAAATTTCCTATAAATGGTCCTAAGTATTTATCCTAACTCCTTTAAATTTTGATTTTGGTTTTTAGTTCCATCTGGTGATGCTCAGGGCTTACCCCTGGCTCTGCACTCAGCGATTACACCTGGGGGGCTCAGGCGACCATAAGTGGTGCTAAAGATCAAACCCAGGTCGGTAGCATACAAGGCAAGCACCCTACTTGCTGTACCTGTTGCTGTACCTGCTCCAGCCCCTCTACCTCCCTTTTAAAGGAGGAGATAAGTAGATATATGTAGAGGAGATAAGTAATATGTAAAAAAAAAGTAATATGTAAAAAAAAAACATATAAGTAGATATATGTAGAGGAGATAAGTAATATGTAAAAAAAAAAAAAAAAAACCCTGACATCACAATGGCTGAAAGTTTCTGTCTTTAAAAACCTTTCAGGGGCTGGAGAGATAGCACAGCGGGTAGGGCGTTTCCCTTTCACGCGGCTGACCCGCGCTCGATTCCCAGCATCCCATATGGTCCCCTGAGCACTGCCAGGGTTAACTCCTGAGTGCAGTGTCAGGAGTAACCCCTGTGCATTGCCGGGTGTTACCCAAAAAAAAAGCAAAAAAAAAAAATTTCATATACACATCCAAGAAATTACAAATGCCAAGCAAAGATACATAACCAGAGATAGAGTAAAAATGCTAAAGACTAGAATATCTTGGAAGCAGCACATTAAAGACTCATTACTTATCACTTACAAGGGATTTTCTGCAAGTAAGTTAATAGGATCTTAACAAATGAAGTCCTTTTACCTTATCTCAAACCATAAAGATCAGAAAACAATGGAATGATATACACAAAAGAGCTGTGGAAAAATCTATTTTTTCATTTTCATTTCATCATTTCATCATCCTGTTAATCGTCGATTGCCTCGAGCAGGCCCCAGTAATGTCTCTTTCATCCTAGCCCTGAGATTATATTCACGGCTCTTTAGGAGAATGAGACCCATCATTGTTACTGGTATTTGGCATATTTGGTAGGCCACGGGGAGTTTGCCAGACTCTGCCCTGTGGGCAGGCTACATTCGATAGCCTGCAAGTTTGTCCAAAAATCTATAAACAAATAATTTATAATTTTATAAATTATAATTTATAATAGGAAAAATATTTTATATTTTATATTTTATATATAAAATAATATAATTTATAATAGGAAAAATATAATATTTATAATAGGAAAAATCTATAAACAAATAATTTATAATTTTTTTCTTTTTGGGTCACACGGCAATGCACAGGGGTTACTCCTGGCTCATGCACTCAAGAATTAATTCTGGTGGTGCTTGGGGAACCATATGGGATGCTGGAAATCGAACCTGGGTTGTGCGCATGCAAGGTAAACGCACTACCCGCTGTGCTATTGCTCCAGCCCCCCAAGCAAAACTTTTTCACAGATTTTGAAATAGACACAGTTTTTAAAAAAATTGTTGCTAACAGAACCATTTATAGAAAACAAATCCGAGGATATGACTCAGTGGTGAAGTGCATACTTTCTGTGTGTGAGGCCCTGGGTGCAATTCCTGGAACCACGACTCTGCTCTCTGCTACTAAACACATAAGAGTAAAAATTTCAGGCTGAAAGGGACATCCTAAGTGGTCATTCAAACCCACAAAAGACACACACACAAAAGCAAACTGGAGAGATAGTAGAAAGGTTTTGTGCTTGTCTTGCTTGTGATCAAACCCAGTTTGATTCCTGACTCTCACTGTTACAGTCCCACAAGAACCACCAGGGGTCACTGTTGAGCACAGAGCCATAAAACCTCAGAACTTCTGGGTGTGACCCAAGTTGAACCCCCACATGAAAAACAAAATAGCAATTTAAATTTATGTAATTATAAGATACAGTATAAGTACCTCAATTAACCTGAAAAGCAATTATGGATGAAATAATTCTCACAGATGTTTAAATGTAACTATATCCTTAAGCTTAAAATATACAGAATATATTATACTTAATAATAAAAGCACAAAGAAGGTGGATGGGAGCAACGTGTATCAAAGAAAGGACACCACTGTATTCCAATATCTCACTTTCAATAAAGGCTAGTTAATACGGGAAAAAAATCAATCGGTAAGTAGAGGACTTCAATAACACAAGAACAAATGGAACTAACAAATATACACAGCATTATATCATGATCCATAGAAGAAAACATTCTTCTTAATCACATACAGAACACTCTCAGGAATACATCATATGTAAGACCACAAAATAATTCAATACACTTGAGAAAACTGAAATCTTATTAAGTATTTTTTCTAACCATATGAACTTAAGCTAGAAATCATTAACAGGAGGAAAATGGAAAAATGCACCATTATAAGGAAATGAAAATTAACAAGCAATACAAAAGAGTATGGGGGAGATTGTGGAGATAGAGGCAGGGGGAGGGGTGGGATGGGGGGAAGATACTGGGGATCTTGGTGGTGGGAGATGTGCAGTGGTAGAGGGTTGGGTGATCGATCATTGTATGACTGAAACTCAAATAGGAAAGCTTTGTAACTGTACCTCACAGTGATTAAAAAGATAATAATAATATAGAAATAAGGGGCTGGAGTGATAGCGCAGTGGGTAGGGCGCTTGCCTTGCACATAGCCGATCCGGGTTCAATTCCCAGTATCCCATATGGTCCCCCAAGCACCGCCAGGAGTAATTCCTGAGTGCAGAGCCAGGAGTAACCCCTGAGCATCGCTGAGTGTGACCCAAAAAGCAAAATATATACATATGTATAGAAATAAAATTAACATTCTGAATTTTAAAAAGTAATGTGGAGTTCATGCCCAATTCAGTAACTTAATCAATGGCTGAATAAATAGCAGTACTCCTACTGCTACTATTGAAAAAAAAAGAAAATTGAAGATATATAAAATCATTTAGTATAAAGCTAAAGCAGACATAAGATGAAATTTTAATTCACATTTAAAAGTATTTTTTTAAATCTCCCAATACCTCATAGAACTGGAAAAAGAACACAGCACAAATTTTTAAAAATAAAATTATATTAGATATAAAAGAAATAGACTAGGAAAAAATAGTAGAACTCAGGAATGAGTTAGTACATTATTATTTCTATTTATTTGGTTTGGGGCCATAAGGGTGCTCAGGGGCTATTCCAGCTTTGGGGGATGCTCTCAGTAGTGTTCAGGGACTATGTGGTACAAGGGATTGAAACTAGGGCTCCAGCAAGGAAAGCATTCATTCAGGAACTTGGACTATTTACCTGACTCTAAAAGTCAGTTCTTAGTAAACAGTTTAACAATGTTTAGCAAGTCCTTTTTTTTGGGGGGTTTGGGGTGGAGTGGAGGGGCATTGAGTGGGGAGGCATACCTGGCTGTGCTTAGGGGTTACTCCTGACTCTGCACTCAGGGATCATTCCTGGTGGTGCTCAGATGGCATGACAAGATCAAACCTAGATTTGATAGAGCACATGCACTATCTCTCCAGTTCCTATTTGGCTGGTTTAACAACAAATAATTCAAATAAAGTGTAAACAAAATGTTTCAAGATTGTACCGTTTTTATAGATTAAAATCATAGTACATTTCACCAAAATCTCATTAAAAATAAAGTGAACTAAATATGAACTAATGATACATTATGAATCATGGTTTATGATTAATCTGCTTTTGTTGAAATAATAAAAACAAAGTTGGACCAGTAATACAAAAGAACACTTATGCACCAGCTATGGAACAGAGTTGTGGCTGCCCCTATAAGGAAAGCAGGTGGCTATAGGTATTAGACTGACAGTAGATTTCGCTGTAGACAGAGATACCAGACTACACAGTGGAGAACTTCACTTCCCTTTTTCATGACTTTAGAATGTAGCATTTTCTTTTACCTACATAAACAGTATTTTGTGGGGTAAGGAGACAATACAGCAAGTAAGAATCTGTCCACATGGCTAACATGGCTAACCAGGGTTCAGTCCCCAGCATCACATTTTGCCTCCACTACAGCCCAGCCATGAGTCAGAAATAAGTTCTGAGCACTGCTGGATATGGCCCCCAAACCTAAAAAAAAGGCAATGAAAAAAACTGTAGGAGCCTAGAGCTATTCCCAGCAGCACTGGAAGCGGGGCATGGAGTGGCAGGAATTGAACAAGCTGCAATGCTAGGCATAGATGCTCACCATTTGACCTACCTTCTCAGTGAACATAAAAAATCTTAATTAAGAAGTTCATGTAATATCAAAATACACTCATTGTTGGGAGTTTACCCAAAATTTATTTTATTTTTTGTTTTTGGGGCCACATCTGGCAATCTTCAGGGATTCCTTCTGGCTCTGCAGAAATCACTCTGGGCAGGCTCAAGGGCGATCATATGGGATGCTGGTAATCAAACCCAGGTAGACTATATGCAAGGAAGCACCCTACATTTTGAACTATCTCTCTGGTCCCAGCATGATTATTTCTGGTCAGAAACAACAGAAACAATTTGAACACCTACAGTAGGTATTATAAATGAATATATTTCAGGAGATATTCTGAAGATTTATTATAAGTTAGAATCAGATTAATAAGTGAAAAATGCAAATTACCATGAAATGTCACTGTCACTGTCAATGTCCTCCCGTTGTTCATCGATTTGCTCTAGCGGGCCCAGTAACGTCTCCATCGTGAAGGGAAAAACCTCTTTAAAAATGAAACAAGCCTCATATGTGTAGATATATTTGAGCATGGAAATAAAAGCTTAAGAGGCAGCATATAGGGCACTTGCCTTGCACACAGCTGACCTATGGTACCACTATGGTCCCTCAAGCCCCACTGAGACTGATCCCTGAGTACAGAGCCAGGAGTAAATCCTGAGTACTGAAGGCCATGGCTCCAATACAAAGAAAAATCGAAAAGTAAGAAAGGAAATAGTAACACATATATAATGGTTATCTTAGGAATTTTGCGTGAAGAAAATGTGTGGAAAGAGAATGTGGGAAAGAAAGGTGTAGAAAAGGATGTGTGTGTGTGTGTGTGTGTGTGTGTGTGTGTGTGTGTGTATGTGTGTATTTGCTTCTAAGGATCATACCTAGGGCCTTCTGCACATAAAGCATTCATTGCAAAGGCAAATGCCCTACCCACTATACTATCTCTCTGGTCCCCTCACCATTTTTTTTTCTTTTTGGGTCACACTCGGCAATGCTCAGGGGTTACTCCTGGCTCATACACTCAGAAATTACTCCTGGCGGTACTTGGGGGACCATATGGGTTTCTGGAAATTGAATCTGGGTTGGCCGCGTGCAAGGCAAATGTCCTACCCGCTGTGCTATCACTCCAGCCCCACCATTTTTTCATGAAAGAAAAAATAAGAAAATGCAGGTGCAAAAGTAATTTTTTGATGTGGAAAGGAAACTTTTCTGGCTTCTCACCAGTATGAAGTGTTTGATGTAGTAAATAGTAAGCCATGATTAAATGTTTTTCTACATTTATAGTTTTTTTTCCTCAGGATGAATTCCTTGGTGGTGTGAGAAGCTTCGATGATAACTAAATGTTTTTCCACATTCTTACACTCATAGGGCTTATCAACAGTATGAATTATCTGATGTTGCATAAGGTCTGAATGAAATAAGGGCCTTATCACATGCCAAACACTCATGAGGTTTCTCACTGCTATATAGTCTTGAAGTCTTTTGAGGCGTGAGCATTAAAAGTTTTCCCACATTTCTTATACCCATAGGGTTTCTCACCAGTGTGAATGCTCCAGTGTAGGGTAAGTTGTAAACCATTACAAAAGGCCTTTCCACATTTGCTACATTCACAAGGTTTCTTGCCAGAATGAATTTTCTGAAAATGAGAGAAACTTGAATGATAGCTAAAGGCCTTTCACATTCTCTATATTTATAGTTTCTCACTAGTATGAAGTCACTGATGAATGGTAAGTCGTGAGCAATGACAAAACCCTTTACACATTCTTTATATTCATAGGGCTTTTCACAAGTATGGAGTCACAGATGTTCAGTAGGCTAAAAGCCATGAATAAAAGCTGCTGGTATTGCATATTCAAAAGGGTTTTCTCTGATGTTGAGTAAGTTGTGATCAGTCTAAAGACTTTCCCACATTCCTTACATTATTCCTTACATTCTCACCAGTGTGAATCCTCAAATGTAGACTAAGTTCTGTACCATAATTAAAAGGTCTTTCTGGGGGCTGGAGTGATAGCACAATAGGTAGGACGTTTGCCTTGCACACGGCCAACCAAGGTTCGATTCCATATGATCCCAGCATCCCATATGATCCCCCAGCATTGCCAGGAATAATTCCTGAGTACAGAGCCAGGAGTAACCCCTGTGCATCACCAGGTGTGACTCAAAAAAGCAAAAAAAAAAAAAGCCTTTCCATATATTTTATATTCATAGCATTTTCCCCATAACAAATTCTGTGTGTGACCCAAAAAGCAAAATAAATACATACATACATACATATATATATAAAGTTGTGAGCAGTAAAGGCCTTCCAACATTTCTCATATTCGGTACACTTGTTACTATTTACAATTATTTGTTGTTTAGTGGGCTGAAGTGATAGTACAGTGGGTAGGGCATTTGCCTTGCATGCAGCCGACCTGGCCCACCCAGGTTCGATTTCTCTGCCCCTCTCAGAGAACCCAGCAAGCTACTGAGAGTATCTCGCCCACACAGCAAAGCCTTGCAAGTTCCCCGTGACATCTTGGGTATGCCAAACACAGTAACTAGTGTCACAATGGAGATGTTACGGGCCCGCTCAAGCAAAATCGATGAACAACGGGAGGACAGTGACAGTGACAGTGTTGTTTAGTACGATAAGAAGAATTAACAGTTTCTTCAAATTTCTTATTTCCAGAAAGTTTCCTTAAGAATGAGTTTTTGATGGCTAAAGAATAAATGATAACTGAAGTTTTTCTACATACTTAACATTCAAAGATTTTTTTCTGTACTATAAAATTCCTGAGTCAGTAAAGTTTGTGGGTGGAGAATGGATACTTGTTCATGGTTGATGATAATTTGCCCTAAACAATCTTCCTCTTTCCCCTGATGTCTCTCAAATTGATTTTTGTAGCTCCAAATATCTATTAAAATTATCAGAATTATGATTTTCAAAATGTTCTGTAATGGCCCACTAGGATTACTTTCTCATAAATGTCTCCTCTTGGAAATACATTCTTGGGCTCACACCTAGATCAAGTATGAAATATAAAAAACACATTTTAACTGCTGGGATTTCATTTTGTAACCAAGTAAATAAAATACGGTAGAAAAGAGAGGTAGCTAAAAGAAATTTCACATAAATAGTAATAAAAAGCTTGTATAAACACTTCCCCATTGAAGAAAGCTAAATTTTTCACTGTGAGTCAAACACCACATGAGCACTAGTTCGAAGACATGTTATTTCCAAGTTGAACTCTTAAAAAGCAATCTAAAAACCAAGAAGAAGAGCATGGACTTCAATAAAAAGAATCAATACTACAGTGGGTACGGTACCTGCTTTGCACACAGCCAACCTGGGTCCATTCCCCAGCACCACATATGGTCCCCTGAACCTGCCAGGAGTGATCCCTAAGCACAGCCAGATGTGGCACAAAACTGAAGGGGAAAAAAATAATGTGAGAGTGCTGCCTTATGTGAGGATAAAAGTCAATAAATGCTGACTATTTGACAGGATGGTCGGAGGACAAGGAACAACAATTCAGCATATTCTTCTGTCATATCTAAAGTTATCTATGGCTATTTCTGTTTAATCAACCCAATAATTGTGGGAACAGGCAGGGAATCTATTGGACTGTCTTTCTTTTCTATCTCTAAATACATAAGACAACTGGAGCTGGAGAGGACTTGGGAGAGCACGAAGGGGACTTGCCTTGCATGTGTGTTGTAAAGAATAGAACTTTGGCTGGCCATATGCAAGACAACCATCTTAATCACTCTCCTAGCTCTCTGGCTCCTAAAATTCATTTTTGAGACATCAGGCATTGAACCCAGGGCCACATACATGTGATCTACCCCTGAAATACATCTTCAGCTCTCTAAAGATTATTTTGATCCTTCTTTCAAGTACTTTCCCCTTTTCATTTTATGCTTGTGTTTGGTCCATTTCTTTACCAATCTGAGGGTTATTTATCATAATGATGTTTTGCTTTTAGGTCACACTTGACTGCTCAGGGCTATTTCCTGGCTCTGCACTCAAGGACCATTCCTGGAGGGCTCAATGTGCCAGACTCACTTAGTACAAGGCAAACACACTGTACTCTCTCCCTGACCCTCACACTGATTTTTAAAAATAACCAACTTGTCATAATTTCCCATTTTTTTCTTTTGGGGGGCAAGGGTGCTTTGGGCCCTACCTGTCTGTGCTCAGTGCTTACTCCTGGCTCTGCATTCAGGAAGAATTTCTGGAAGCTTGGACAACCATATGTGAGACCAAACCCAAGTCAGTCTCATGTACGGCAAGACATACTATCTCTCCAGCCCTGATTTTTCCTCTTTTATAATGTAGTATTTTTGGTTTTGGGCTACTCTGGAAATGCTCAGGCAATTATGTGGTACTGGATATCTTTCTGGTGTAGCACATGAGTTGGGCAGGGAGGGTGTTCCCAGGTGCTCAGGAGTTATCACTAGCAGTACTCAGAGAACTGTATGTGGTACTGGGGATGGTTGAACCAAGGTTGGCCAAAGTGACCACATGCCTTACCTCCTATACTATCTCTCTGACCCCACATATAATTTTTCTTTTTTGGCTTATTTGGTTGTGCTTACTCCTGGCTCTGCACTCAGTAATCATTCCTGGCAGACCTAGGGAACCATATATGGTGTGGAGGATTGAACCCAGGTTTGTCACACGCAAGGAAAAAGTCCTATTAGCTGTGCTATCGCCCTGACACCCAACACATGTAATTTAGTTTGGTTTGGGGGCAACATCTGGTGATACTCAGGGGTTACTCCTAGCTATACATGCAGGAGGGGCTGGAGCGATAGCACAGCAGTAGGGCGTTCGCCTTACAAGCGGCCAACATGCCCGACCCGAGTTCGATTCCTCCGCCCCCCTCAGAGAGCCCGGCAAGTTACCGAGAGTACTCGATATGCCAAACACAGTAACAACAAAGTCTCCAATGGAGACGTTACTGGGCCCGCTCGAGCAAATCGACAATCAACGGGAGGGCCTTTACCTTTTACCTTTACCTTTATGCATGCAGGAATTACTTCTGGTGGTGTTTGAGGGGCCATATGGGATGTCCGCATCAAACCCAGGTTGGATGCATGCAAGGTAAATGCACAACCTGCCTCTCCAGCCCCATTTCAACCTATTTATTCATACCTGAGGAAGACCTGCACCTGTCATGGTCCAAGGGCCAGCAGTTACAACCAAGGTGAGAGAACAGTGATTTTCAACCTTTTTACATGTGTAGTCTGGCACTGATCTGTGAACCAGAGGTTAAAACCACTGCACTAGACTTACTGCTCAAATATGTGTCAGAGGGAAGGAAATTAATACAAATATGCAAGGGCCCTTATGCCCCAGGGAAATATGTAGGTAGCTAATATTGTGGAGAATGGAGAGAAATTGTTACATCTTCCCGACACTCCTCTCAACAGAAAAAAAAAAAGAAAAAAGCACAAGCTCAGTGGTCCTCTGGACTTTAGAGGCAATAAAGTCCGCGTCTGGGTGCGATTCCTAGTCTATATATTGAATAACTCCCATACAACCCAAACATAAATAAAACTTTTGAGTTTCAGAAAAAGAGAAGGTTCTGCAACTGCACTGAAGGGGGAAAGCAGGGCAAGGAGCAGGAGCAGGAGACACGGACCCTTTCTTGGGAGTACAGACCAAAGAAACAGGAAGAGACTCTTCAACACACACATATATATAGAATAGAAACAGAAGGACTATGGTCCCTTAGGATCCCAGGGAAAGGCTGGGCTACAACTGTCTCACTGACACCCTGGGCTACAACTGTCTCCAAGTCAACAGGTTTCTTGGAGACAGCTTTGGAATTATTTCTAAAATTCGGAGGGCATGTGGACTGGCAAGGATCAAGCCACAGAAACTGTGTGGGGGGGCAGGAACAACAGAACAGCAGGTAGGGTGCTTGCCTCACACACAGCCGACCCAGGTTCAATCCCCTGCACCTCATATGGTCCCCTACGCAATCCCTGAGAAAATCTGCGTGTGACCCCCGCCCCCCCATCCCGCCAAAAATATAGATGTGTGTTGCCAAGAACCAAGACACATAAATCGTTTGTGTGCATTGTTAGGGATCGAACCTCACACATACAAGGGAGGGGAGTCACATCCCCTTTCCTGAAACCAAGAATTTCTCCTAGTGGAGATCCTGAGGCAGGAATCCTTCCCTGAGTCTATGTCCGTTAAGGACGATTCCACCTCTAACGACGCTTGCTTGCAGCCTCCTTTGGACACCCTTTGGGGCTGGCATTTCTCCAGATGCAGTGGCTACCATGCAGAAGTGGGGTCACAGCAGTGATCGCGGGGACGCCGGTCCTGAAAATGGGACGGCACTCCAGGGAGACCACCGTCACACCACTGTTACCCATTGAAGCATGGAGGCTGGGCCCTGGAGCTGGGGGCTCTGCACGGCGGACTCCTGGTCCCTCAGGGTCCTGACGACCTCTCGGCGCGCTCTGCCCCAGTCCTAAACTCAGAGCCGCAGCGATGGGGATTCGGCACCACCCAACTCCTCTTCGGGCTCAAACTTAAACGCCTCTTTCTCCCCGCCAGTGAAACCCGAGCTAACAACTCACTCACAGCCACGGTTCCCCACAGAACCAGCAATCAGTCATGAACAGAAGCGGGTCATAGGCCCGCGCACTGCGCCCCTCACAGCAGCGCTCACACACTGACACCCTCAGACACGGGGCCAAAGCTCCGGCATCCACGCGCCGTGGGGTCTCGACAAGTGCCAGACTCGCCTTTAGACTCGAGCAAGACGACTGGGCAAACCGCCGAGACCGACCGTTTGTCGACCCGGAAGAGGTCCGGAAGGGGCCGGTGGGAAATGTAGTTCCCGGCCGGAAGGGCCGAACGGGGGGAAGGCGCGAGCGCGCGTGCGTGCGCGCGGATGCCGGCGCCGAGTCGGAGCCGCCGGGACTCTTGGGCGGTCCGGCGGCAGCGCGCAGGCGCGGGCGGCGAGCCACTGACTGGAGGTGAGGCGGGTGGGTCCCGCTGGCGCGGGGAAGGCGGCTGGTGGCTCGGCCGGTGCCGGGAGGCTGAGCTGGGAGGCGGGAACCTGAAATGGGCAGAGCGGGGAGGAAAGAGGGAACCCGGGCCGAGAGGGCCGCGGAGGAAAGAGAGAGCCCAGGCCCTGCGAGAAAACGAGCTGGAGAGTGACTACCGAGGAGCCTGGGCCGGCGAGTTGGAAAAAGGGATTTGGAGAATCCAAGGCCGGGAGCGACCCCGAAGGAATCGGGAACCCGGGACAGGATCACCGCGGCGGGATTTTGGTCCGCTACCCCAAGAGGAAAGCCCCGCGCTGGGAGCACGGCCTGTCATGCACACACGCACATGCTGATTTTGTGAAGCGTTAAAAACCTTTTTTTGTGTGTTCGGACTTGGACTCCGTGCAGCCGATGGTTTGTTTGGGAACGCCACAGGGTTTTTGCGTGTCTCGATTTTTAAACCCGGTACGGAACGATTTGTGTTTGAGACTTTGCGACTTTGTAGAGGCGGCAGCAAGGAGGGTGTAAGTAACGTTTTGCTACTTTCTGTGCAAGTGTGTGAGACGGGTGAGGTCGGTGAGATCAGGCTTGACACGTGTGCCTCTGTAATTGTGGGGCGGGATTGGATAGAACTGAACCTTTAAGTTTTGTTTTCAGAGTCCATCGGGACTGAATGTGTTTCATTATGTGCCATGGAGTGCTTGAAAAACTGGTTGTATGAGTAGTTATGCATGATCTGACATTGGCCATTTTACATGCCTGTAGCAGGATTCTGTGGCAGTTATGTTTACTACACATTTTGTTTTGAGCCACAACTGACTGTGCTCAGGGGTCACTCCTGGCTGTGCTTGGGGACCTGCAGCATTCAAGTTGAGCACCTTAAATCATGTAATTATACATCACTTTTGAGGAGGAATACTGTTGGGCAACACCCTGCTCTATAGTTAGAGGTCACTTGCATGCAAGACCAGTGCCTTGACCCCTGTACTCTCTGGCAGTTTTCTTTCTTTAAACAAGAGCTCCTATCAAAACTAGCCTAACCGAAGAATGAATATGAAATGTTAGAGATCTTTCACAGGTAAGAAGCTAGTGCTGGGGTCAAGGAGATAGTTCAAAGGGTTAAGGCCTATGTCTGGCATAGTGTGTCTTGGTTCCATCCCTGTGCCACATGGCCCCTGAACACTGCCCCAGAGCAACCCCTGCAATCCCGCGGCAGCCTCAAGCACTGTTGGGAGTGGTACTCTTCCCATTTGCCCCAGAGAAACTAAAGAGTATTTTGTTTTATTTGTTTTGGGACAACAACCATCCGTGCTCAGAGTCTACTCCCAGAAATACTCAGGGAACCAATATGGTGCCAGGGATTGAATCCAGGCCTCCCATATGCAAAACATGACCTAACCCTAAAAAATTTTTTAATGTATCAAAAGATCTGACAGTCTACAGTCCTCCCTCTACCAGCTGAGCTATCAAAGTATCAAAAGAAGTTTAAACTACAATTTAGCCTACAGATGTCCTTTTTGTTTGCCTTGCCTGTGGCCAACCCAGCCCACCCAGGTTCGATTCCTCCGCCCTTCTCACAGAGCCCAGCAAGCTACCAAGAGTATCTCGCTCGCATGTCAAACCCTGGCAAGCTCCCTGTGACATATTCAATATGCCAAACACAGTAACAACAAGTCTCACAATGGAGACATTACTGGGCCCGCTCGACCAAATCGATGAACAACGGGAGGACAGTGCAGACAGACAGTTTTTAGGCCACTCTGTGCTATGCTCAGGGATTACTCCTGGTGGTACAGTGAGACCATATCTGGATGCCAGGGATCAGAGCCAGTCAGTTGTGTGCTGAGCAAGAGCCCTACCAGCTTTGCTGTCGATCCAGCCCCAAGGCACATATTTTGTATATGCAGTGGACCTAAGTTCAATATCCAGCACTAAAGAGTCCCTGAATATGTGTGCCTTTCCCCAAACTCCTAGCACCATGAGAAGTGGCTGCACAACACCATCACAGAGCCTGAAAGCATTGTGTCCTGAGGCCTTCAGGCCTCCTAGCACTACTGATTCCCCCCACACCCCTAAGAAGTTCAGGTGTCGCAGATCGGAGCAATAGTACAGCCAGTAGGGCACTTGCCTTGCATGCCATTGACTCACATTTGACTCCTGGCATCTCATATGGTCCCCCAAGTCCTGCCAGGAGTAATCCTTGAGCACTTCCTGGTGTGGACCAAAACAAAAGAAACTTTGTTGTCAGTCATATTCATCAGGAATAGGATGGCTGGAATTTACTTGTTGCTGTAAACAGTAAATATATGTTACAGTATAACAGTAAAAGAGATGGCTTGGAAGCAGTTAATTATAAGCTGCTTAGAAGAGAAAAAAAAGAGAGATGGTGCAGACAAGGAGGGAGGCTGTTCCCCCAAGAGCTGTGTCTCTTGCTTTAGGGATTACACCGATTCCTCCCGGCAAGCTACCGAGAGTATCTCGCCCGCACGGCAGAGCCTGGCAAGCTACCTGTCACATATTCTATGCCAAACACAGTAACAACAAGTCTCAAAATAGAGACATTACTGGGCCCGCTGGAGCAAAATCGATGAACAATGGGAGGACCGTGACTGTGACTGTGACAGATTGGTCTAGCTTCCTCCCTGCTGTATTTATGTGGATTATGCATAGTGGATGGTTTGCAAAAATAAGGGAAACTGAGGCTACCTAAATTCTTTAGTCATCAAGAAACTGTAAGGCATGTGTGGCATGGTGCTCCATCTTGGCTTTGCCTTCCCAGGAACTGCCCATTATTGAAAGAGGAACCAGAAGAAAGACCGATCATCGTTTGCCAGTCTCAGAACCATGGCTCAGGTAGGCTGGGTGATGGCTCCGATCTCCTTGCTGAAGGTTTTTATTTTTCTGCAAGGATAATTGATGATTTACTTTCTTGTACTGAATCATCCAGCCAGTCTTCTGGTTGACAGGATAAGCCTTCACCTTTCCCAAGTGTACATTCAAATTTTAACCCATCTTGACACAATTAGTGGACATACATTATTCAGTATCTTCTTTCTCAGCTTTCTTTCTGAAGCAATATTAGGACAACTAAATAAATCAACACAGAGTTAAAAAAAACCAATGCAGGGGCCAGAGCCATAGTAGAGCGAGTAGGGTGCTTGTCTTGCACATGGCGGACCCTGGTTTGATCCCTGGTCTCCCATATGGTCCTTCAAGCACTGCTAGCAGTAATTCCTGAGTGCAGAGCCAGGAATACCTGAGAATCGTTGGGCGAGGCTCAAAAGGCAGCAGAACAAGCCAGTGCAATAAAGTTGAGAATGGATCTGAACAAACACCCATGAATTAAATAATGAATTAGCAAAATTAAAAATGCTCACGGCGAAGTTGGAGAGATAGTACAGTGGGTAGAGTGCTTGCCTTGCATGCAGCCCACCTAGGTTCGATCCTTGACATCCCATATTGTCCCCTGACCACCGCCAAAAGTAATTTCTGAGTGTAGAGCCAGGAGTAAGCCCTGGGCATTGCTAGATGTGGCCCCAAAACAATGAGCCACATGAACTACCTGAGATTAGTGTTTATACAGCTTTACTTACACCTCTAATTTTTTTTTTTTTTTGCAGTGCCAGGGCTCAAATCTAGGGTCTCCCACATTAGAGGCACCAATTTAGCCAGTCATCTTTTTTCATCTTTTTTACTTTCTGCCCATTTGTGTATCTAGTGTTTAAAATATGTCTGTTGGGGCCAGAGTGATAGGACAGCCAGGAGGGCATTTGTTTTGCATGTGGCCAATCTAAGTTCGATCCTCCTGGATCCTGAAACCGCCAGGAGAAATCCCTGAGTGCAGAGCCAGGAATAAGTCCTGAGCACCACTGGGTTTGGACCCACAAACAAAAAAGGAAACAAAAAAACCTAATATATGTCTTATAAGACAGAATATATTTGAACTTTTCTTATTTATTTATTTTGGCCATACCCAGCAGTGCTCAGGGATCACCTGGCGTACTGGGGATCGAACCTGAGTCAGCTGCATGCAAGGCAAGAGCCTTACTGCTGTGCTATCACTCTGGCCCTAGACACATTATATTTGAAGCCCTGCTTTTCTATAAAGTATGTAAGTCACAACGTTTTGTTTTTGTTTTTGTTATGGGGCTGGTGATTGGCCCTTTGCAAAGCAAGCACCTTACCCCTGGACTATCTCTTCTGCCCATAGCTTTCTTCACGCATTCTAGTGTGAATGCCACAGAAGAACAGGATCAGAACTCCTGCCCAATATCTATTTAAGATGTTCTGACCAGGATTCCAATATCTTGCAGGCGTCTGTGTCATTTAAAGATGTCACTGTGGACTTTAGTCGGGAGGAGTGGCAGCGCCTGGATCCTGCTCAGAAGACTCTGTATATGGATGTGATGTTGGAAAACTACTGCCACCTTGTTTCTGTGGGTAAGAAAAACCTGGGTTTTTATTACAATTTTTTACTTAATGTGCAGGTAATTTAAGCATTATTTATAATAGAGTATTTTCTAACAAAATCAACATTCCCTTTTCAGGATAAAATACACTTTTATACTATTAAAGGCCTATTCATATTTTTAATTTTAATTCTCCTCACTCTAACTATGGCTTCAGGTTTTAGTAACCATGGTTATTTTTTTCCCTTTAGAGTGAAATTGACCTTTTTTGCATGTGTGCACAAAAAGTATTAACTTGTGTATAGATTCCTATAGCCAACTTCATGATAAATACAGAGAAGAGTTCTGTCACTCATTCTGTCTTTCTTGTCATGATCTCTTTAGAGTCACATTCCTCCATCCCAGTCCTAATTACTGGTAACCACTGATCATTTTTATATTACTAAAACTGGCTTTTTGAGAACAATATTTAGCAGAAATCAAAAATTCTGAGACTGGCTTCTTTCATTGAAACTAATGCCTTGGGTTGTATTCAAGCTTTTGCACTAAGTAATAATGTATTCCTTTTTATTGTTGAGTAGTATTCCACTACATGGATCGATAAATGAGCCATCATTTACAAATAAAATAGCAGGTAACATGCTGGCAGTTTGGGCAGTTAATATAGTTGCTAAAAGTTTCTGCTTTCATGTGAATATTAAGTTTTTATTTTTCCTAATTCAATTGGATTCTAGGTCATAATTTAAATATGAATATAAATATATAATAATCATATAATAATTATTTCTTAGTGGTTACATCATTTTGGCTGGAGTGATAGCACAGTGGGTAGGGCGCTTGCCTTGCATGCGGGCCGACTAGGCCAACCTGAGTTTGATTCCTCTGCCTCTCTCGGAGAGCCCAGCAAGCTACTGAGAGTATCTCACCCGCACAGCAAAGCCTGGCAAGCTACCTGTGATGTGTTCAATATGCCAAACACAGTAACAACAAGTCTCACGATGGAGACGTTACTGGGCCTGCTCGAGCAAATCGATGAACAACTGGAGGACAGTGCTACAGTGCTACTCTAAATTGTGTATTTGCAGGATTTATTTAAATGTTTATTAATTTTAAAATAGAATTACTCATACTATAACTTTTTGAAAAATGTATATACTTACAAAAAGAAAAAGATACCATTTCTGAAATATTTGCTTGATTTTGGGCAACAGCCAGTGGTGTTCGGGGCTTGTTCTTGGTTCTGTACTTAGGGATCACCACTGGTAGAGCCCAGGAAACCACATGGGGTTCTGTGCTCTCTCCAGCATCCCCTCCCTATTTTTTTAAAAATCAGATTATCATTTATTTACAATTTTATTGGAATTTGAGAGTTTAGCTTTACTCATCTATATGGATGTGTAGGTGGCACCACTTCTGCAATAAATTTTTTAAACAATTGTTCCAGGGCCAGAGTATAGTAGATAGGGCACTTTTTTGCATGTTGAGAACCTGGGTTTGATACCTAGCCCCCCATATGGTCCCTTAGTTCCACCAGGAGTATTGTGTGCAGAGCCAGGAGTAAGCGGTGAGCACCACTGTGTGTGGCCCCCAAACCAAACTAAAATAAAAACAGTTGTGGGGCCGGAGAGATAGCACTGCAGGTTGGGTTTTTGCCTTGCACGCAGCCGACCCGAGTTCGATTCCCAGCATCCCATTTGGTCCCCTGAGCATCGCCAGCAGTAACTCCTGAGTGCAGAGCCAGGAGTAACCCCTGTGCATTGACAGGTGTGATCCAAAAAGCAAAAAATAAATAAATAAATAAAAACAGTTGTTCTTATATGTGGTATATTTAAAAAAATAGTAAAGGAACGATAAATAGTCAAAGTCATCACAATGGTTAATTTTGTCCTTAAAACTGAACTTACAGAGGGGGAATGGATGGGTAGGAGGATGCTGTGGGATACTGCAGGAGGGAAGCACTCTCTGGTGATGGTGTACTGGAACAGTATATGCATAGAAGTATAGATGACAGCATTGAGTTCCCAGCACCTCAAAAAATATAGGGGAAATTTTGTTTTTTGGTTTTTTTTAAAAAAAAAAACTCCATTTGAAACATTTCATAGGATGCATCTCCTTTCAAAATGTGTAAAGAATATGATCTTGAATTTTGGGATAAGGGATCATTATTTATGAATAATAAGAGATGATTTTGTCCTTACTTGTGTAATACATGGTACTAAATTTTATTGTCACACAGAGAATTGTCTTTATTTATAGTACTGAATATACACCTTGTTAAATTTTCCAATTTATTGGAACTCACAACTTAATCCAAATCTTTCCTTAACAGGGTGTCACATGACCAAGCCTGATGTAATCCTCAAATTGGAAAGAGGAGAGGAACCATGGGCATCATTTGCAGGTCATACATGCTTAGGTGAGTTTTTGATTCTTGGGTGGATAAAATCTAGGTAAGTGCTCTTCCACCAAGTCACATCCCCGATCCTGAGGTTGGGAAATCTAATGGGAAATCTAATGAGAAATTAATTTTAAAGTGGTCACATGGTGGGTGAGACTTACAAAACATTTTGGGAATGTCTTATTTTAAAGTCTTCTAACTTTTGAAGTGACTGTTGTGTCTACCAAACTTAAATTATCAAATATCACTCTCCCTAGATGATATTTTCTTGCTTTATTTTCTCGATATGTGTGTTTTTGTAGCATTCCTTAGCTCCTTGCCATAGATAGAATTATTTCAGGATTCTCAAATCTGTTGTCTCAAAAAGAGAAAATTACTGGTTAGTGTTGTTATTTTTGTTGTTATTGTTCTCCTTCTCCTTCTTCCTCTCCTCCTGTCTGTCTCTCTCTCTTTCTCTGTCTCTGTCTTTCTGTCTCTCTCTGTGGGCTTTGGGCCTCATATGGCAGTGCTCAGGGTTTACTTCTATGTTTGTTCAGGTGTCTCCTCAGGCAGGGTTCAAGAATCAAAATCTGAGTCAGTGTCATGTAAGATAGTGCTTTTCCTGCTGTACTATCTCTCCTGCTCTAATTAGTGTTCTCCTAATTGCTTTCTGTTTCCTTTCTTTTCTTTTGGGGCCACACACCAGGGTACCATGTGAAGAGACAGTACAGTGGGCAGTTGCTCTTGCCAAGCATGTGGATAACTACCCAGGTTCAATCCTCAGCACCCTATATGGTCCCCCACACCCAACAAGAAGTGATCCCTGAACATTGCTGCCCAAAACCAAAAGCCAAAAATCTGATCTTAATGATCTATCATACAAAACACTGGTGTTAGGAATGTTACTGTTTTGGGTAACAAATTGAACCATTCTGTATTATTTTGTTCGCTTGCTTTGTGTGCCGCTCTGCCAGTAATTGGAGGCTACTCCTGGCTCAGTGCTTGAAGGTCTCATGGGCAGTGCTGAGGGCTCACTCCTGGTAAGTGGACCATGTGTGGGGATTGAATCTGGGCCTTAGGTATATGTGCTTAGCCATTTGAACTATTTATCTAGCCTTCAAGCTTTCTTTAAACAGGAACATTTAAGTCAGTTGAAAAGAGTAGTAGTTAGAACTGATGGTCAAGAGAGATTTCTGATTGAATAATTCTAAGAGAAAGGCAATTAAAGCAATCTGAATATAACACTGAGTATAACCCTAGTCAGCTTTAAAGATCCTGCTGGGAGTGTTTTACCAGTTTTTCCATCACAAGGAAAAATAATTTCCAGCAATATAGAGAATTAGAACCTAGAGTGTTGTATTATTCTTATTTTTCTAATAGGAAATGAACTGATGCATAGATTAGCTAGGCACTGGGTACATGGAATGGGGGTGTTTTACCTCTTACTCTAGGGATGAGTATATGAAAGTCAAGGCTTGTGCTCTCTAAAAGTAATCCTTTTGTTTTCCTGAACAGTCTTTAATACTGATTTTTCTTGTTTATCCTAGTTAAAGCTTAATGCCCTTGGTACAAATTTCAAAAGGCACTAACATTCATTGCTTATTTTACATCTTCATAACACTGGAAAAGTTTTGTTTTGTTTTAGGCCACATTCAGAGATGCTTAGGGTTGACTCCTGGCTCTGCACTCAGGAAACATCCCTGGTAGTGCTTGGTGGACCATAAGAAATGCTGGAGACTAAACCCGGGTTGGCTGCGTGCACAGCAAACTCTGAACCCACTGTACTATTGCTCTGGCCCCTGGAAAAGTTTTTCTTTAGGTTCTGTCTTTTCCCATACAGGAAATAATTTGACCTGGATCTTTTTTTGGCTTTAAATGCTAGACCCTAGTATAATTTTTATTTTCATAACAAATGTGTAAAGATTCATAAATTTTTGTTATATTCTTTTGTAGAAGAAAACCGGAAAGCTGAAGACTTTTTAGTGAAATTCAAGGAACACTACAATAAGTACTCCCACTCAGTTGTATACATCAACCCCAAATCACTGATTAAGGAGAATAGCAATGCATTTGAAAAGACACTGACATCAGGGAAAAGCCCCGTTCATTCCAAAAATCTTCCTCCTGAATATGACACTCACAGAAAGATGTTTAAAAATGTTTCAGAATTAATTATCAGTAATATTAGTCCCACTAGAAAGAGACTTGTTGAGTATAATGGCTACAGACAACCACTTCTCAGTACTAACTCAGAAATAGCTCACCCAGGAGTCAAATTCTACAGTCAGTGTGGCAGGGCTCTCAGTCATAATGAACTCCTTTTGCAATATCATAAGATGGAAACTCCAGCACAGTCACTTGTATATAATGACTATGAGAAATCCTTCCTTAAAAAAGGAATTTACAGACGGGGAAACCCATCTGAATTTAATAAAAGGAGAAGAGCAACCAGTGTTGAGAAAAAACATATATGCACTGAATGTGGGAAATCTTTCTGCCGGAAGTCTGTATTGATTCTGCATCAAGGAATTCACACAGAAGAAAAACCATACCAATGTCACCAATGTGGCAATGCATTTAGAAGGAAGTCATATCTCATTGATCATCAAAGAACACACACAGGAGAGAAACCATTTGTTTGTAATGAATGTGGCAAGTCCTTCCGCCTAAAGACAGCCCTCACTGATCATCAAAGAACACATACAGGAGAAAAATCCTATGAATGTCCACAATGTCGGAATGCCTTTAGATTGAAGTCTCACCTTATTCGTCATCAAAGAACTCATACAGGAGAGAAACCTTATGAATGTAATGACTGTGGCAAGTCCTTCCGCCAAAAAACAACACTTTCTCTACACCAGAGAATTCATACAGGAGAAAAGCCCTATATTTGTAAAGAATGTGGGAAGTCCTTTCACCAGAAGGCGAATCTTACTGTACATCAAAGAACTCATACAGGGGAAAAACCCTACATTTGTAATGAATGTGGGAAATCCTTCTCACAGAAGACAACCCTTGCTCTTCATGAAAAAACTCATAATGAGGAGAAACCTTACATTTGTAATGAATGTGGCAAGTCCTTCCGCCAAAAGACAACCCTTGTAGCACATCAGAGAACACATACAGGGGAAAAATCATATGAATGCCCTCACTGTGGGAAGGCTTTTAGAATGAAGTCATACCTCATTGATCATCACAGAACTCACACAGGAGAGAAACCATATGAATGTAATGAGTGTGGGAAATCCTTCAGTCAGAAAACCAATCTCAATCTGCACCAGAGAATTCATACAGGGGAGAAACCATATATTTGTACTGAATGTGGAAAGTCTTTTCGCCAGAAAGCAACCCTTACAGTACATCAGAAAATACATACAGGCCAGAAATCCTATGAATGTCCTCAGTGTGGCAAAGCCTTTAGCAGGAAGTCATATCTCATTCATCATCAACGAACTCATACAGGAGAAAAACCCTATAAATGTAATGAATGTGGGAAATGCTTCCGCCAGAAGACAAATCTCATTGTACATCAGAGGACACACACAGGGGAGAAACCTTATATTTGTAATGAGTGTGGTAAATCCTTCAGTTATAAGAGAAACCTCATTGTCCATCAGAGAGTTCACAAGGGAGAAAGCTTAGAAATGCAATAAATGATGTGACTTTTATGAAGAAACTTAAGATTGAAGTAAGCATGCTTAAACATGTGAATAAGGTATCTTTAGTCACTGATAGGAGTAACTGCTGTCTATATCATACAAAATGGTATGATCTTTATTACTGAACTCAAGCAACAATGAAGCTAATAACTTTTAAGTGCTCCTGACTGTTATTTTATGAAACATATAATACATGCAGATTCATAATACAACACGGTTGTAATCTTAAGGATCCATAAAGAAACTATGAACAACATTTCTTATTGCACTCTAGAATAAAAAGTAGTTATTACTTCCCCAGTGATTACCACTTCCCTGATTTATAACATTATGAACTAGTTTTTGCATGTTTTTAAACTTAATATATATTTTATCACAATGATTCTTTTGTATTTCACATTCAAAACATTCAAGAATCATACATTATTGCGGGCTGGAGCGATAGCACAGTGGGTATGGCGTTTGCCTTGCATTCAGCCAACATAGCCGACCCGAGTTCGATTCCTCCGCCCCTCTCGGAGAGGCCGGCAAGCTACTGAGAGTATCTCGCCCGCACAGCAAAGCCTGGCAAGCTACCCGTGATGTATTCGATATGCCAAACATAGTAACAAGTCTCACGATGGAGACATTACTGGGCCCGCTTGAGCAAATTGATGAACAACAGGAGGACAGTGACAGTGACAGCATTATTGCATCTGGCAATAGTGTTTTCATCTTTGTATTCTATATTCCATTTAAAAAAATTTTTATTATCCTCTTGTATGGATATTTGTATTTTTTATAATTTTGTGTTAAATATAGCTGTGAATATTTATGTGCTTGTGTGTTTCTGTTCCATATTCACTAGTTTTTTTCTACTATGATAGATACTGATAAACATGATCTTTTTTAACAAGTGATAAGTGACTTTGGGGACTAATAGCTCTGTTATTGTCAAGAAAGGTCCTTACAGTCATTCAACTGAACAATTTTTACAATTTTTTTTGTTTGTTTTGGGCCATACCTGGCAGTACTCAGGAGTTACTCCTAGCTCTGCACTCAGGACTCACTCCGGATGGGCTTAGGGAATCATATGGGATGCCAGGGTTTAAACCCAGGTTTGCTTCCCGTAAGGCAAGCACCTTACCTGCTGTTGTATGGCTCAGTCTCCCTACAAATGACTTTGTAATTGTGAGAAGTTTACTAGTTGTAAATACAATAATGTAATATGTGTTGAACGGTTTTTAACTGGCTTAAACTTGACACAAAAGGAAATTTATATGAGGGAATTCTGTATTAGGATACTTCTAGTCAGAGATTATACCTTATTCAAAGTAGGCCTTTATAAGCTATAAGAAGACTATTTTATAAAAGTGAAAAGATATGATTTGGGGGATTTTGGGGTCACATCTGGCAGTGCTCAGAAGTTACTCCTGACTCTGCACTCTGGATTCACTCCTGGTGGCTAGGGGGTACCAGAAGGAATGCAAGGGATTGAAACTAGGCTGTTTGCATGCAAGGCAAATGTAGTTATTACTTCCCCAATGATTACCACTTTTTAGTGTAATTTTTGACTCTGCTCAGGGCTTACTTCTGGCTCTGTGCTCAGGGATCACTCCTGGTAGTGCTAAAGGATCATATGTGATTCTGGGGATGAAAGCAAGCACTCTATCTACCTGTCATACCCGTGGGCCCCTAGCTGCACTATACTTTCAAGGCTACAGATCTCAGCAAGCCACGACTTCTTTTTTCTCCCTCTGTTCCTTCACAAGCATCCACCTGATACATGAGCATAATGTACAAGGTGTTGGACTTTTCCCAATCTACTGAGCAGGGTCAATGCATACTTGAGACACACAAGCAGTCGCAGAATCATGATCCTGAGCCTTGCATTAGTCACAGCTTGTGGATTTCAAGTATGCAATGCCAACACAGAAGCTCCCAGCCAATATGCACAATTTAAGGTCACCTTAGGGAGGATACCAACTTGTTCATGCATCTC
The DNA here is from genome assembly GCF_029834395.1 of Sorex fumeus. Classification (NCBI taxonomy): domain Eukaryota; kingdom Metazoa; phylum Chordata; class Mammalia; order Eulipotyphla; family Soricidae; genus Sorex; species Sorex fumeus. Next base: position 20,826,676 of record NW_026606179.1, read on the forward strand.
CAACCCAGTATCAAAACGTCTGAGTTAGGTTAATTAAGTTGTCAAACAAAAGGCAGCTGCAGAGAGTGGAAAAGATTGTACAGCAGGTAGGGCATTTGCCTTGCAGGTGGTTGAGCTGGGTCCAATCTCCAGCACCCTATATGATCCTCAAAGACCTGCTAGGGCTAATTCCTGAGTACAGAGCCAGGAATAAGTCCTGAGCACTGCCAAGTGTTGCCCAAAATAGAAAAAGAAAATGCAGCTACAGAAAAATGCAACTCCAAAGACACAAACTCCACAGCATGCAGCAGAACTATAAACTACACTATGGCTTCAACCTAATTAGCTAAGTTAAAACAATCTAAAAGTAGATCATAGCCAAGATTGTCCTGTCAGTCACATTAGTTAATTTCTGAGTTGGGACTGATTTCCCAATTTTACATTGCTTGAAGTTGATGATACCAGATATCAAAAATTTACTGATAAGGTGTCCAAACAATAGTACAGCTGTTAGTAAGATGCTTTCCTTGCATGCACCCAGGTTTGATCACAAGCATCCAATAAGCTTTCCTGAGTATTGCCAGGAGTAACCCCTGAGAATCATCAGATGTGGCCCCAAATTAAAAATACAAATTACTGATAGTTTTCTAATTCACTTTTGTTTGCTTGTTTTAGTTTTGGGGCCATACCTGGCACTGCTCAAGGCTTACTCCTGGCTCTGTGCTCAAGGATCACTCCTGACAGTGCTTGGGGTACCATATGGGGTGCTGGGGATTGAACTTAGGTCAATCCAAGAAAGACAAATGTCCTACCCACTGTACTATCGCTCTGGCCCAGTCTGGTTGTGGGGCTACACCTAGCAGTGCCTATATTCCTGGCTTTGTACTCAGGGATCAGTATATACTGTGCTGAGGATCAAATCCTCTTGCAAGCAAAATATACAGCCAGCCATTTGAACTCTCTAGTTATTATCCACTTTCTTGCTTTCCTTTGTGTTAACTAATACTTTTCCCCCCTATCTTATTTATTCTTTAATGGAGCTCAGGGTCTCATCCATGCAAACTGTCTGTCACTGAGCCACACACATCCCTTTCTCTGAACTGCAGTAAGATGTACATCACATTTAACATTTGGTTTGTTTTTTGGATCACACCTGGTGATGCTCAACTTACTCCTGGCTCTTGTGCTCAGAGATCACTCTGGTGGGTCATGGGGGATCTTATGGGGTACCTGGGATCAACAACAATCCTCAATGAAGACCATTTGAATGCTTAATTCAAAATAGGCTTGGCAATTGGTTCAAGAGTTCACTCCAAGGGAGAGAGCAACAGTAGGGTAGGATGTTTACCTTGCACACAACTGACCCCAGTTCAATCCCCACCATCCTATATGGTCTCCTGAACACTGCCAGGAGTAATTCCTGAGTGCAGAGCCAGGAATAACCCCTGAGCATCAAACTAGTGTGACCCAAAAAGGAAAAACAAAAAGTTTACTCACCAATTACCCAGAAATCCCTGGTTCTCCTATTTGCTCAGCCCTCAGTCTCAGTCTCATTCCTACTGCAAAAATACTGAGAAAATTAAATACCTTATAACTGGCTTGAACTGAGACTAACACAAATCCATAAATTATGTGGCATTCAATATCACCAACTTAGTGTGAGGTGCTATGCATACAGACAAACGCTATTTTCAACCGGTCAAGTCATTATGACACCATTGCTTCATTAGACTAGAAGAGATGGTAGGAAAGATTTAGGTTCAAAGGAGAAACTGCCTATGGTGGAGGACCTATCCTGGGTCTTTGGGTCTAACTCCAAGGTCCCCATTCTATAATAAAATGGAAGAACTAAGAACCAGGACTCTTTCTGTTGTTGCTACCAGGACTTTTTTTGTTTTGTTATTTGGGGGAAGAGGGTCACACCCGATGGTGTTCAGGGTTGTGGCCCTCCTGGCTCTGCTCTCAAGGATCGTTCCTCAAAGTTTGGGTGAACCATATCGGGTGCTGGGAATTAACTCAGGCAGGTCCCATGCAAGGCAAACACCGGACCCGCTGTAATATCCTCTCTTCAGTCCAGGGCTTTTGAATCGTTTTTAGTAGTCAAGAAGAGGTAATAGGGCAGGGGGACTACGCCCTGAAAAAATATATATAGTAAGACTTTAGGGGAGAAAGAAAAAATAATTCCAATGCCTCTTGGCCTGTGAATGTCAATAACCATTCTTTATTTTTCCTCTTAGTGACAGGTACATGCGGGGAACGATAGTAAGGCGGGTAGGGCTCCTGCTTTGCAAGCTGCTGACTCGGTTAGATCCCCAACACCTTATCTGGTCCCCTGGATCCCTCAAAGAGTGATCCCTGTCCATCACCGGGGGCCTACCCACACCCCCGCGCCAAAAATGGGTAGGATTCTGGAAAGACGTTGATGAGATTTTTGTCTTCTTGTAACTCCACTCATTGTATTTCTTCAACTCTCCATACAACGGACAACAAAGAGCGAACATGGAATCCTCGCTCGAGGTCTTCCTTGGTTCCAGTCTCGAGCTCACTGGCCAAACATAGAACGCCTGGATTACTAACTCCCGCAGCCAAACTAGCCACCCGGTAAATAAACGTCCTAAATCCTGCGAGACCTGTGAAAGCCAGCAAAGCCCTCTGGGAAATGTAGTTCGGACTTCCGGATTCCAATCCGGGTGTAAACTAGGGATTTTGGCATTGAAGCCAGTTGAGAGCCTGGACACGGAGCGGGTCGGCCAACTACCATGCCCAGGCTTACTACTTTCTGGCAGCCCAACTCGCGATACTCGAGATGAAAACGCCTAGTTCGCTGCCAAAGTACCTGGGGGCAACAGACATTTGGGATATAGTTCAGTTAGGGAAAACCGCCTATTCGGCGGGGGTAAAAAAAATCTAGTTGTTAGCTCCCCGCTACTGTATTCCCCCTAAAGATTTCTGGAGGGGCGAGAAGGAGTAAGCGGGTAAGGGCGTTTCCCTTGCACGCGGCCGACCTGTCTGATCCTCTGAATCCCATATGGTGCCGAAAGCCTCGCCAGAATTTCTGATTGCGGAGCCCAGTAATGCCTGCGCATTACCGTTTTGGTGGCCAAAAAACAAAACAAAAATGAAAGATTTCTGGAGATGCTAGTTAGCGCTAGCAATGCAAAGATGAAAACTTAGCATGACTTTGTTAACTCTTTCGGGGTTCAAGTCTGTTACTAGGCGCTATGCAGGATGCCTGGATGAAACTGGGGGCCTTACGGGGTCTCTACCAACAGCTCCCGTGATCTTTCTTTATCCTGAGACTGGACTAATCTAGTCTGAGGTGGGTCCAGTGTGAACCCTGCCATGAGTTTGAAAGTGGGTAGTCTTACTCGGTTGAGCCAACTCTAGGATCTTAAAGAGGGAGAGGAAGTAAACAGGTGCTGTCAATGTAGGGGGTGTCAAATTTTGCATGACAGGCACTGGGTATGGGGTTTCATCATAGATGGCGGGGGAAGAGTATTTGTGTGTTATCTCTGAGACCAGTTTTAAATCGGAACGTGTTTACAGCACTCGAAAGCAGTTAGGGCAGACGAGTAGCTCGGAGACCTTGAGCGGATCAGTTACTCACCCATCCGGTTATCAACACCAAAGTAGCATGAAATACTCCCCGAGCACTTAGAAGTACTAGGTTTGATGCCAGGGTCTAAGCATCACCTGGGAATGGGAATGGCACCAAAATAAAAAAAAAATCCCATATAAAGGCTAGGAATGCGGCTTAGCAGTAGAACTGCCTTACATGTGTGATATCCTGGGTTCAATCTGTGGCACTGACATAAATTAAAATCATAAACTGGGGGGGAGGGGGAGCTGGGGCAATAGCACAGTGGGTAGGGCACTTGCCTTGCCCGCGGCCAACCCAAGTTCGATTCCCAGCATCCCATATGGTCCCCTGAGCACTGCCAGCAGTGATTTCCTGAGTGCAGAGCCAGAAGTAAACCCTGAGCATCGCCAGGTGTGACCCAAAAACAAAACAAAAAAAAAAAACCTGTGCCACGGGGATGGACTGAAAAGTATAAACAGGTGGCTGTGGAGAGCTGACTGAGAAGTAGGGTGTGGCACATCTTCCTCCCCTCCCTCAACCCCCATAAGACAGAAATTCCCTTGAATTAATAGACATAAGGTAGTTAATTCCATGTAAAGGCATGTTTTATTAGGCTTGGGAAATTAAAAATTTGAGGGGGGGAAGAGTCATGAGCCCACACCTGGCTGTGCTCAAGAATTACTCCTGGCAGAGCTTGGGGACCATGTGGTACCCAGGACAGAACCTGGGTCAGCAACATACGAGGCAAAAGCTCTATCTACTGTACTATATCTCTCAAGCCTCCAAATTTTTTTCAATTATACCTTGAGATTTAAAAACATAAAGGTGTCTGTCAAAACAATACAATGGAAATAATCTGCAGATTAAAAATTGAGGAGTGTAGGAGATATAAGGTAACTTTGAGGGGCTGGAGCAATAGCACAGCGGGTAGGGCGTTTGCCTTGCATGTGGCCAACCCGGGTTCAATTCCTCCATCCCTCTTGGAGAGCCCAGCAAGCTACTGAGAGTATCCCACCCGAAATGCAAAGCCTGGCAAGTTACCCCTGGTATGTTCGATATGCCAACAACAGTAACAAGTCTCACAATGGAGACATTACTGGTGCCCACTCAAGCAAATTGGTGAACAATGTGGGACGACAGTGCTATAGGAGTGTTAAGAGATACAGTATAAGTACCTTTCATGTGGCCAAGCTGAGTTGACCTCTGTGGCTAAGTGATGAGTCTATGCCTCACATGTCTTAAATCCTAGGTTTAATCCCTGGTACTGCATTAAAAACACCCAAGTATTGACCTTTACTCTATAGGTGTTCTGGGCAACTTACGTTAAAACTCAGGTTTTACATGATGAAGACCACTGTATTACCACTTGGTACAGCAAAGCCCCCCAGCACCACTGGCCCACAGAGCTAGCACCTATGGGTCCAGCACTGAACCACCCCCAGCTGGCCAAGTAACGGCTGCCAGGAGCAGCCCCCGAACTCTGCCTGCACATCTCCACCACTCACCCACAAAAAGCAACAGTCAGAACTATTTTAATGCATATGCCATTTTCATGGAAATTTATAATAGGTAAGTAAGCATTTCCATAATTACCTGAAAATTGTCTTCTATGTATGTACCCTTAGCTAAAAGTTCTTTAAAATTTCCAAGTCCAAATGATAATGATGCAAAATATTAGAAATGTTGATATCTAGTGTATGCAACAATGTAAAAATAAATGTAGACAGATTTGGATTATACTATCATTTTTAATTTTAATAAAATAGATAATTTCATATTACATAGAGAACAACTTCATCCACTCATTGCTGATAAAACTTTAGAAATATCTCTATAAAAAGTTTAGTATTTGATTGGGAATGACTCCATTAGAACTTAATTTCTACAGGTACAGTGTTCCCATCCTCACCCCCGTTCTTTGTGAGAAAATTTTAGAATACAGAAAGGTACAAAAAATAAGACAAGATATCCATATACCACAATCCAGAATTATCTAATATTGATATATTTGCTTGCAGTCTTCCATTTTTGAGAAAAGGATGTTCATATATATCTCAAGCCAACCCCATTCCCATTCCACACACATCCCCTTCACTCTTCACAAGCAACCCTACAGTTTGCTGTGTCCTTCCAATCCAATTCATTTCAAATACATTAAAAAAAAAAACAAAAACTAACAGACATATATATATTCATTATTAATATATAGTTCTAAATTTCATGAGGAAAAATTTAGCTCAAATTTACAAAAATGTCATCATCATGTAATGTGACTCTACAACTTCATTCTCCCCCATTTTGAGATCTTTAACTGTAATACAAGTAGATCATATTTGTTGCATTTTACAGATATACATTAGATAATAGGTTTTGCAATTTTGTAACTAATGGGAGCTTAAGTCATTTCCAGTTTATGGCTACTACAAACCATGCCACAGCAAACAGCCTGATATATTTATCCTGAGCTTTACTTACTACAGGGCAGAACTGCTGGGTATTGTGAATCTGTTATAAGAATGTTCTCCTACTCCCAAAGTTGTCACCATTTTAGAATAATGTAGCATTTTCATATTTATGGTTTAATACCATTGGATCTTAACCACTTTAAGAACTCATTGCCCATGGTCTACTTCTTTTTTCTTTGGAGAAAAAAATTACCTCCAAATCATTTTTTAAAATAGTTCCATTATCTTCTCATAGTCCTGATGCCGTTCCTATATTCTAAATTCTAATAAATGCCATTGTTTTCAGAAAGTCTTCTGTTCTGTTGGTTCAATACCATAAAATGGTTTTCTGTCCCAATATTCACTAATTTTCTTATAATATTGTGAATATCTTCAGAACTAAGCAGACAGCATTCACAACAAGCTTGTTTTCCATTCCTGCATGTAGTGGAAATTGTCCAGTTTTAGCACTAACTTTGCTATATATAACTTTTGTTGGGCACCAGCATTGCATCATAAAACTGTTCAGTATTATCATATCCCTTATTCTGGTTTGTCTCACTTGTGATGTTTATTTTCAAAATAATTATTTATGATGTCCTATGAGGTGTAAAATTCTTTTCCAAGATATCCAAGATACTCAAAGGGTGTTTAGTGAGTATGAATTTTCTGGTGTCTGATGTGGTGTGACTTCTGGCTGAAAGCTTTCCCACACTCACTACACTGATATGGTTTCTTACCTGTATGTATTCTTAAATGTAGAGCCAGGGTTGAAAACTGTGAGAAAGCTTTCCCACACTCATTACATCCGTAAGGTTTCTCACCTGTATGGCTTCTCACATGAACAGTGAGAGACGAACTCTGAGAGAAGGCTTTTCCACACACATTGCATTCGTAAGGCTTATCCCCTGAATGAATTCTCACATGTACAATAAGTGATGTTCGTTGAGAAAAGGCTTTTCCACATTCATTACACTCATAGGGCTTCTCACCAGTGTGAATGTTTTGATGTTTTATGAGGTACTTCTTCTGGCCAAAAGCTGTTCCACATTCATTGCATTTAAACGGTTTCTCTCCAATATGAATCTTCTCATGCTCAGTGAGGTTGGATTTGCCGCTGAAGGTTTTTCCACACTCCTTACAAACAAAGGGCTTCTCTCCTGTGTGAGTTCTCTGGTGTCTGATGAGGTTTGACTTCTGAATGAATGCTTTCCCACAATCCTTACACTGAAAAGGTTTCTCTCCGGTGTGAATTTTCTGATGTGTAAGAAGGTTTTCCTTCTGGCTGAACGATTTTCCACACTGATTACATTCAAAAAGCTTCTCCCCAGTATGAGTGTTTTGATGTTTAATGACATACTGCTTTTGGCTGAAGGCTTTTCCACATTCATTACATTCAAAGGGTTTCTCTCTGCTATGAAAATGCTCATGTTCAGTGAGATTTGACTTTTGATTGAAGACTTTCCCACATATCTTACAGGCAAAGGGGCCGCCCCCACTATTATTTCTCTGCTGACTGAGGTGTGACATCTGAATGGAATTTTTCCAACATTCACCAGATTTCTCTACAGTAGAAATTTTTTGACAAATGACTTACTTTTGGCTGAAAGTATTTACACATTTCTTTACATTTGTAAAATCTCTCTGTGTAGGGCCTTGCAAATGTAGAATAATGGGTATGTTACAAAGGAAAATTGATCATTCAAAGCTTCTTAAGTATAATTTTCAAGTAAGTAAACTTTTGTCACTTTCACTGGTTCCTTTCCAGTATGAATTTTCTTGTCCTTATTAAGATTTGTCATCTAGTTAAAGGCTTTTTAATAGTCCTTAAAAGAAAAAGGCTTCTACATTTAATGAAGTGTGACACGTGAGTGAAAAATTTCTCAAATTCACTAAAATTGTAAGATTTCTTTCTCTCCAGTCTGAAGATTCTAATATCAAGTGGTATTCAACTTTTTTTTAACCTGAAGGTATTTACAAATCAATGATTCTTTCCTCTAAGAGTTCCTTCGTTATTAAGTGACCCTAAACTGTTTTAAACTCTTTTTCTGATGAAGCTGTGAGGTGTTGTCTTACAGATATAAAGTCTGAGATCTGAGGAACTATTTCTCCGACTTATATTCAATAATTTTTTTTCCTTATTTTGTATTTTACCGAAGATGGATGCAACTTGCCTCCCAATTCTGTTGCCTCTCTATATGCTGACCATCTTCTCAGACTTCTTCTAAAATGGAATACAAAGAACCATCATTTAAAGTGGTGAATGTATAAGGTGCTTAGCAGTGCGGGTAGAAAACAAGTATTCAAATGTTACCTTACCAGCATTACGTATCATTTAGTAGTATTGATATTTCAGACTGTGCTTTGGAGATAATTTCACTAATTTTTGTCTCAGTATGAAAAAAATCCTCATACCAATACTGAGTTGGTGAATTAGTCTTTCTTTTCAAGTAAAAGAGCTTTATTTAAAGAAATTAATTTAGAGGGGCTAGAGAGATAGTACAGCATAAGGTGCTTGCCTTGCATGCTACAGACCCAGGTTCAATCCCCAGCATCTCCTATGGCCCCCCTGAACACCACCAGGAATGATTCCTAAGTACAAAGCCAGGAGTAACTTAACCCCTGAGCACTGCCAGGTGGCCCAAAAAAAGAAACATACCATAAAAGAATTTAGAGAAAGGTAAGGGAAAAGACACATGTTCATAGGAGCACAGCTTCTCCAGAGTGGAAAAAGCTTTGGTGAGTCTTAAACGTGATGGTGCAGTCAGTATTTCCACACACATCTGAGGAAGCCCACTACTACAAAAGAACATTGGGGCTAGACATAGTACAGCGGGTACTTTGCACACAGCCAACTGGGGTTCAGTGGCACCCACTGAAATTCAGTAAGCCCTAGAAGAACTGATCCTTAAGCACAGGGCCAGGAGAAAGGCCCTAGGTTCCCATCCCTTCCCTGCAAACACACACACACACACACACACACACACACACACACACACACACACACCCCAAAGGAAAAAAATGAAAGCGAAGAAATCTTGGAATCACAAATGGTCCCCTGAGCACTGGCTGGTATGACCCGAAATAAAAACTAAAATCTAATTAAGACAGGAACAAGAGGAGGAAGGTGGAGTGGACTGTGTTACCATTCACCAGTAGTAATAGTTTCCTTACACAGAAGGCTAATATTGCTTCATCTAAGCAAACTTGGGCATGGCCAACTATCTTGCTTAAACAACAAATGTGAGTACAGGGTCCTTAAATATCATTTCCAGACAAAAGCTTTATGATAAACTCAAAGTTGTTCACTCTCACCACTATCATTCAATAGCAATTAGGTAAAAAAGAGATATTAAGGGCATCCAGGTAAGAAAAAAAGTCAAATTCTATTTGCAGATAAGATTAATACTATATATAGAAACCCTAAAGACTCTACCAAAAAAACTCCTAGAAAAACAGACTTGTATAGTAAAGTGGCAGACTATAAAAAAATCAACGTGCGGATATCTATGGCTTTTCTATATGCAAAAAATAAAATAGAATTAAAAAAAATTCCCATTCATATCTGTGCCCCAATCAGCTTAACAGAATAGATAAAGGCTTACACACACACACACACACACAAAACCCACAAAAACAAACAAAAAAAAAAAACCCTATAAAATACTAAAAGAGGCACAAGGATCAGGAGGATTAACACTGTCAAAATAGCAATGCTGACCTTCCCAAAGCATTTTACAGATTCAATGCAGTCCCTATTAGAATACCCATGACATAGGCCAGAGTGATAGTACAGGAGATAGGGTGCAAGTCTTACATGTGGACAACCCAGGTTTGATTCCTCGCACCATTTATGGACCCTGAGTGGCACCAGGAGTAAGCCCTGAGTACCACCAGGTGTAGCCCAAAAAGAACAAAAATTATCACATCTTATTATCTACTTCTTACTCTGGAGAACCTGGCAGGCTACCAAAAGTTTCCTGCCCACATGGCAGAGTCTGGCAAACTCCCCATGGCGTATTCAATATGCCAAAAACCAGTAACAATGATGGGTCTCATTTTCCTGACCCTGAAAGAGCCTCAAATGTGGCAATTTTTTAAATCTCAGGGCTAGGAAAAAGGAGACGTTACTGGGGCCTGCTCAAGGCATTCGATGAAGGCATTCGATGAACAACAGGATGACAGTGATACAGTGAAAAAAATTAGGTCAGGGCTGGAGTGATTGTACAAAGTAGGGCACCTGTTTTGCATGTGGCCAACCTAGGTTTGATCTTTGGCATCTCATATAGTTCTCTGAGCACTGCCAGGAGTAATTCTTGAGTGCAGAGCCAGGAGTAATCCTTGAGCATAGCCAGGTATGACCCAAAAACAAACAAAACACCCTGCCCCCCAAATACATCAAGCATTCCTGAAACTCATATGCAACACACACACACACACACACACACAGGCACACGCACACGCACACACACACACCCCTCTCTTGGAGAAAAGTTGGGGGGTATTGCTTTTCCCAACTTCAAGTTGAATAATAAAGTTTCTCTGTAACTAAGACATTGTGGTACTGGAATGAGGATAGACTCTCAGACCAATGACATTTAATTTAATTCAGAGTCCAGATTCACGAGACGGACCCTCAGATATATGGACAGTTAATCTTTGAAAAAGGAGCAAAAAGTATGAAGAGGAGCAAGGAAAGCCTGAACAAGCAGTGCATGAAAACTGGTCAGAAACATGAGAAAAAAAATGAATGCAGATCCCTTTCGAACACCACGCACAAAAGTCAAATAAAAATTGAATTAAAGACCTCAATATCAGATCTGAATTCATAACTGTGGAAACATGAAACTCTCCATGACATTGAAACTATGAAGTATCTTTAAGGATTTAATGCACTGGCCAATAAGTGGGAGCAAAGATAAAAAAAATAGGACCACATTAAGAAGTTTTAGCACCCCTGGTTTGGGGTGATAATACAGCAGGGATGGCACTTGCCTTGCATATGGCCAACCCGTTCAATCCCCAGTATCCCTTATGGTCCCAAGCACCACCAGGAGTTATCCCTGACCCAGGAGTAATAAGCCCTGAGTATTGCCGGGTATGGCCCAAAACCCACAAGGGAAAAAAAAATAAATAAAAAACAAAAAAAAAAAAACAGCTTCTGCACCCCAAAGGAAAAGATCACCAGAATAAAAAGACAATCCATGAACTGGGAGAAAATATCTGCCCACCACTCAACTGACAAAGGATTTAATATCCAACACATAAAGCACTGGTAGAAAAAAAACATGCAACTTACCAAAACATGGGTGAAGAGATGAACAGAAACTTCCCCCAAGACATACAAATGGCCAAAAGGGACATGAAAAACATGCTCTCCATCAGGGAAAATGCCAATCAAAATAATGAGATGTCACCTCACACCAGAGAACCTGGCTCATCAAAAGAACAAAAACAACCAGTGTCTGAGTGGATGTAGGGGAAAGGAGACCTTCCTCCACTCACTGCTGGTGGGAATGTTGACTGATTCAGTCTTTTTGAAATATAATAGGCAGTCCTCAAAAAACTAAGAATTGGGATTCCATAAAACCCAGCAATTTCACTTCTTGGAATATACCAAAAGCCCAAAAACTCTTCAAAAAAGACATCTGCACTCCTATGTTCATTGCAGCACTATTCACAATAGCTATAATCTGGAAATAACTGAATAAACTAGTTATATACACACAACTGAATACTACTCAGCTCTCAGCTGTCAAAAAAAGAAATCATGGGCTGGAGAGAGAGCACAGCAGGTTGGTTTTTTGGGGTTTTTTTTTTTTTTTTTTTTGCTTTTTGGGTCACACCCGGTGATGCACAGGGGTTACTCCTGGCCCTGCACTTAGGAATCGCTCCTGGCAGTGCTCAGGGGAACATATGGGATGCTAGGACTCGAACCCAGGTCAGCCACGTGCAAGGAAAATGCCCTACCTGCTGTGCTATCTCTCCAGCCCCAGCATAGCAGGTTTGATCCCCAGCATTCCATATGGTCCTCCAAGTCTGACAAAAGTGATCCCTGAGCACAGAGCCAGGAGTAAGCACTGAGCACAGCTGGATGTGGCCTGCCTCCCTCCCAGAAAGTGCCTGTCTAGGATAGCTGGGAGGGAAACTGGGGACACTGGTGAAGGGATTAGTATTGAAAATTTTATGCAATTTTCATATACTCAATCATGAATGACTTTGCGAATCACCATGGTACTTCAATAAAAAAATTTTTTTGAAATAATTTTGGGAGACTATATCTTCTACCATGAGGTTGATAGCGTACAAATGCTTAGAATACATTTCAACTTTTTAAACAAGATTGGTGGTGATGTAAACAAGATATTTTTTAATAGCGTATACAAGATATCAGCATTTAAAAGATATACACAACTCAATGATCAAAGAATATTTAAAAAAATCATTCATGGAAAAAAGTTCAAAGTTTAAGAAACTTTATGTTAAGAGAACTGAAAAAGGGGCTGGACTGATAGCACAGCAGGTAGGGCATTTGCCTTGCATGCAGCAGACCCAGGTTCGATTCCCAGCATCCCATATGGTCCCCTGAGCACCGCCAGGAGTAATTCCTGAGTACATGTGCCAGGAGTAACCCCTGTGCGTTGCCAAGTAAAAAGCGGGGGGAAAAAAGGGTGGGGGATAGAAATCTAGCAATGCTCAGGGTTACTCCTAGCTCTGCACTCAGTAATCACTAATAGCAGAGCCCAGGAACCATATGGGATGCTAGGAATTGAATCCAGGTTAACTGCATGCAAGGTAAACGATCACCTATTATACTATCTCTCCAGACCCTAAAAAATTATTGATATAGTTTCAAACGAAATATTGCAACTAATCTTGAAAAAAAAAAGTCATGTGTTGGTAGTATACTAAAGAACCTCCAAAAAAAAAAAAAAAGACTATGGGACGGAAGAAATAATACAGAGGTTCAGGTGCTCGCTTGCATACAGGTGAACCCAATTCAATCCCTAGCAGAGTCAGGGTCACTCCTGAGCACAGAGATGCTTAGTCCCTGGGAACCGTTGGGTAGCCCAAACCACTCCTCAAAAATTAAAAACTTATTAAAGACCAAGAGAGATAGTAAAGAAAGGAAGGCACTTGGCTTATATGCCACTGCAGAAGCTCTCACCCTGGTTCAAATCCCCAGTACTACATATGGTTCTCTGAGCACCCCCAGGGGTCACTACAAACACAGAACCAGAAATAAACCCTGAGCACTGCTAGGGTTTCGGTATAGCTAAAATCACAAAAGCAAATAAAAACTCTTAAACTACTTCTTGTCTATGTCTATGTAAACCAGGGGAAGAAAGTGCAGCCAGTAAAATCATACAGTCTGATCAGGTACATGATGAGATACCTAGTAACATGGAGGCCTGTGGCGGCTCATCACCTATACTCTATAATCCAACAACGATGATATAAATATCCCAATGTTCTTTAACAGGGGCTGAGCGATAGTTCAGCAAGTTGGGTGCTTGGCTTGAATGGGGCCGACCCAGTTTCAGTCCCTGCCTCCTAAGAGTAATTCCTGAGTGCAAAGGCAGGAGTAACTCCTGAGCACCATTGGCATGTCCCCCAAATGAGAAAAAAACAAACAAGCAAACAACAAAAATAGTCTCCCTACCCTTGATGTAAAGTGATAAATTTTTATATATTCTGAAACAATGATAGTAGAAATGAGACTCCAGCTTGCATTTATATAACAGGTCAGTAAAAATATTTACCAAAAAATGAAAAAACATTATTTCTCTTTTAAGTAAAATTATGTATTTAAGAAAAATGTTATTTGGGGTGGTGGGGTGGTGGTGGTTTGAGCCATTCTTGGCCAATGCGGTCCAAGGCTACACTGTTGCTTGGACCTGTAGCAGTCCAGGGGTCAGCCTCATTCAAGCTTTGCCCCTTACCCCTGCACTGTCTCAGCCCCCTATTCAGTATCTCTAAAAATCCCAAACACCGAGATCAGAGACTAATGTCTCTCCTCACTCACCTCCTTAGCAAGCCTACTCATTTCCCTTTCCTATTCCGCTCCAGTCCACTGCCCTACTCCTTGAACAGGAGAAGCTTCTGCCACAAGGTTTTTCCTTATAGTAAAAACAGGTTTTATCTGGAAATGTTGAGGAAAGGGAAGAAGAGAAACAAAGAGTATGTAACACACTCAGAAGAGAATGAGGGCTTCTCTAGAATGTGGAGTCGTGGTACACATCTCAGTATGGAAGTATAAAAATCCACATCTCAAAAGGGGAGATGTGGGCGACATGCACTCAGGCACCATGTGCAGAGGTTAGCAACACACATGCGCGCTGCAGGGTTTTATTTTAGTATTTTTTGTTCCTTTTGACTAAATGATTGTGTGCCAACCAAATACCATGTGCCACACTCTCATAACCTTCCCACTTTTTCTTCAAATATTCTCTCAGCGAGAACTTCCCCTGACCAACTTAACCCTCTCCATGCTGGTTTTATTTTTATTTTTCCTCCACTTAGATCTGATAAAATATATTTTTCACTTTATTCACTCAAAATCTTTCCCAATTAAAATACTGGCCCCTGGCCAGCAGGTAGGGCACTTACCTTGCAAATAGCTGAGCCAGGTTTGATTCCCAGCAATATAAAGGGTCCCTAAGCCCACCAGAAATGATCCCTGAGGAGTCAGGAGTGATCTCTGAACACCACTGGAAGTGATCCAAATAAATAAAACTGAGGTTGAAAAATCACAATAAAATATAGGCCACGGGAGAGATAAAATTTTAACTGATAACTGACATTTTAGATCCCAGCGGTAGGGCATTTGCCTTGCATGCAGCCCACCTGACCGACCCGGGTTCAATTACTCCGCCCCTCTCAGAGAGCCCGGCAAGCTACTGAGAGTATCTCGCCCGCACGGCAATCCTGGCAAGCTACCCGTGACATATTCGATATGCCAAACATAGTAAAAACAAGTCTCACAATGGAGACGTTACTGGGCCTGCTCAAGCAAATTGATGAACAATGGGAGGACAGTGACATCTAAAATGGTGCTTAATACACATTTCATAAATATTTCATAAATAAATGAAAATACTGTAATAGCAGAATTGCAAAATGGTTTTATTATTATTATTTTGCTTTTTTTGTTCTTGGGCCACACCTGGCAGTGCTAAGGGGACAACTGAATCTGGTCACTTGTCAGCTACATGCAAGACAAGTGCCCTGCCCACTGTACTATCTCTATAGTTTCTGGTTTATTTCTTTTGAGAACAACTTTTCTCTCAAATCTACAAATTAACTTTGAGATAGTATTTCCACTTAAAACAGGGTTTTTTGTTTTGGGGGCCAAATTGGCAATGCTCAGGGGTTACTCATGGCTCTGCATTCAGGAATTACTCCTGATGGTGCTTGGGGACCAAAAGGGATGCTGAGATCAAACCTGGATTGGTTTATAGTGTTCAAGGCAAGAGTCCTGTCCTCTGTACTACTAAGTAAAAGTAACTGCATCTTTGAAAGAGAACTGTAGGAAAGGGCTGGAGGTGGACCACAAAGTACTAGAATGGCCAGAGGCCCAGATTCTCTAAACACTGAACCAAAAGTACACCCACCATCACCACCCTGCCCGAACCCACCAGCCAGGTGTGGTCTGAAAAAATTAAGACTGAGGGTATGTGGGTGGGAAGCAAAGACACATACAGGAGAAAAGCACTCATGATTTTTCTTTTTTTAAATTTGGCGCTTGTGATGCTGAAGGCTTACTCCTATCTCTCACTCAGGGCCCAGCCATGCTCAGGGGACCATATGGGGTGCCAGGAACAGTTTATTGATATAAAAAGACCAATAAGACATACGAAAATATGATTACAGTTGTAAAACCTACTGACATATTTATCAACTGAAAGAATGAGACAGAAGCAAGTAATAAGGAACTAAGGAGGAAGAGCGATATGCATGACACCCTATCAGTTAACAGTATTGTAAACCACAGTGACTAAAAGGGAAAAAAAGAAGAAAAAAGTGCATGTCAGAGGCAGGCTGGGGGAACAAGAGGGAAGCTGGAGACATAGGTGGAGGGAAGTGGACGTTGATAAAGGGATGGGTGCTTGAACAACGTACCCCTGAAATGCAATCATAAATAACTTTGTAATTCACGATGATTCAGTAAAAAGTTTTTTAGATAAAGGAACCTAAGCAGCTGGAGAGGATTAGAGTTCTAAGGATTACAGTGTATGCTCTACACATGAAAACCTGGGGTTTGCTCCCCGGCACCACTTAATCCTCAGCACCTCCCAGTACAGTGACAGGAGCAGCTCCGAGTCACTGCGGGTGTGGTCTAAAACACCAAAAACAGGAAGGAAAAAAAACCTATATGTCACATAATATGTAAAGAATGAAGATTTACATAAGGCAATGCATTAGGAGTAGATTACATACGTCAGAGTTCCTGAGACCAGAGGCAACAAGGAGAGAGATCAAAGAGAGGCAATACAAATGACATATGAAGTACTTCTCTCAAGAACAGTTAAATTCTCTCTATGATCTGATGAAAGAGGTAGATTATGGTTTTGGTTTTTTTGGGCCACTCCTGGTGATGCTCAAGGGACCAAATGGGACTCTGGGGATCAAACCCAGATCAGCCACATGCCAAGTAAACTCCCTACTCAATGTACTCTCTCCCGCCCCTATGAAAGAGATATGAAACAAACAGTAGCCCTTATTTCTGGAAGAATTCAGTTTGCAGGACTATCCAACATTCTCTATCAAAACAAAGTCACATAAATACAATGTATAACATACAATGATGAAAAATGGCATTTAGTATCAAGGATTTACAACCAAGTGTTACCTCAAGAAAAGCACATTAGAGATGTCAATGTTGACAACACTGTAACCTGATTTTCATTCACTCACCTGGACAGACTCCCTTTTCACTTCTCTCTCCCCCATCCACAATTGCTGCCTTGCTTCAATAGAGAATCAGTAGAGGCATTTATAACCTGCTACCAGGGAAATGCTAGGTTAAAGGTGGGATGAAAGTACAATCGGAGAGCTCAGGCTGAACTCTGGTGCTTCCAGGCTTCTGAAGGATGAGGAAGGTGGTTTCCAGGGATGTACAAGGAGGGACCCTGTGAAAAAGAATAAAGTAATGACGTTAGCTTCACAGATTAAAACACAAACAATATGGGCAAGGGCACTAAGAAAATTTGAATCCTGAGTTTTAAGGCCATACTCATCAAATGCTTTTGTCTCCACAGAACACTGGTGGAGAAAAGTAGAAGCTGGTGAAGGAAGTCAAGCTTTGTATGCTTACAACTCAATAGAGAAGGCTTCTAGAGAGATTTATACAGCACTGCTCAGAGAGAAACACACAGGGACCAACTAAGAAGGGGATCAAATGTGCTTCTCTGGAGATTAAGTGTCAGGTTTCTGAGAAACAAACAGGCATCCAGATCCATGAGGGAACTGGATACACAGACCAGAACTGGAGATGAGAAGGTGAATGGAAATGAAAGTATCAGGTATGAGAAGATCATTACTGCTATGAGACACGGATGGAATGTCACTGTCCACACAGGGCATGAAGCACAAAGTCAAGGCAAGAATTCCAGGAACACAACAAATCAGGACACATAGAAGGTGTCACAAAAGGATGGTGACAGTTCTATTTGGAATCTTTCGAGTATGTCTGAAAAATCATAGAAAACATTCTGCGTAAAGGGGTGAGGCAGAATGACATGCATATGCACACAGTCAATTCATAGCTGTAACTTTAGTGAAGCTGGAAGAGAAAACCTATGCGAACTCAAAATGATTTGTAACTGTGACCCAAAACACTCAAAACAGCAGAAGTGGTTCTGGAATAACCTGAAAATATTTGTCCCTCAGAATGAAGGACTTAACAAAGTGACACAAAAATAACAAAATTAAAAAGTCAAAAAAAAAACAAAACCCACCTTAAAACTCTACCTGATGGCTGTCAAAACAGACTCTGTTCAAGAGGCCTAAATAGGAAGTTTAGGCCTACTTACGCCTAAAAAAGAAAAAAGAAGCCTCAGGAAGAACTTCAATTGTCAAAGGGAACACTAAACAAATACACAGGTATCCCTTATAAGGGGCCTAGAAATTAAAGCAACAGACCACTGCTGGGGAAAACCTGGGAGAGTAAAAAGCTTTAAAAATTGGGCTAGAACCGTGCTCTTCAAGCCTGTCTCCCTTGAACATATTTCCCCCTTTTCTCTCCTTTCACATTTTTCTCAAAAAAATAATTTCTTTAATTAACTACCTTGCTTCAAAGGAGGAAAAAAGTCTGAGCTAAAGCAAGAGCACAGTGAGTGGTTAAGGTACTTGCCTTGCACACGGCCAACCAGGTTCAATCCCTGACATCCCATATGGTCTCCTAAACCCACTAGGAATGATCCCTGAGTGCAGAGCCAGAAACCCTGAGCACCACCGGATGTGGCCCCCAAACCAATCCTATTTCATACTTCAAGCACTGAGTTTGATTGATTTCCTTTTAATTTTCACCAAAAAAAAAAAAAGTCAAAATAAAGCAGGGATTTGGAACTGAGGAGCCCCAGATTTAGCAAATTCTAAAAGGGAATGCACCATCTTGTAAAGCAAGTACTGAGAAGAGTTACCGGAAACAAAAATGACCTCATTCTGCTAGGGCTAACCATACAGGGAGAACGGAGGCCAATGCTCTTACTCTCTAAGAGATACATGAGAGAGATTGAAGCACAGACTTTTACTACACCACCTTCCCCGCATACCTGTCTAGAAAAACTTTTCACATAAAAACAAGTAACAATGGCTTGTGCCCATAAAAAAATACACAGTGGACACAAGTATAATTCTCTTCAGTCATCTTGCATTTAAAGTTATTCGTGACTAGGTTTTAGGCATACAATGTCTCAAAACTGATCCTTTAACCCTGTCCACTCCCCTTCAGCAATGCATTCCTCACCAAGTAGCATAATTTTCTAACAGTTCCTAAGAATCTGAAAAATACTGCCACGTGGCAGGGGGTTTTGTTTTGTTTTATTGTTTGTCTTAGGACCACACCCAAAGGTACTCAAAGATCAACCCTAGTTGAATCCGGTATTAAATACCAAAGTAATAAGCCATTGGATGTGATGCAAAACAAAAAATAATTTTATATATTAAAAAAAAAAAGGTGATTCTCCCAAAAGGAGAGAACAAAAGGGAATACCCCGCCACAGAGGCAGGGTGGGGTGGGGGAGATGGGGGTGGGAGGAATACTAGGACCCGAGGTGGTGGAAAATGGGCACTGGTGGAGGGATGGGTGTTTGATCATTGTATAATTGAAACCCAAGGACAAAAAATTGTAAATCTACAACTGTATCTCATGGTGTTTCACTAACAAAAAAATTTTTTTTAAAAAAAAAGGTGATTCTAAGGTTTACACAGAAAAATTTTTAAAAAGGGGTTTGAGATATAGTACAAGAGATAAGAGCTTGTGTTGCAAACTGCAGGGCCATGTTCAATACTAGGCACCAGATGTAGTCCTCTGGATACTACCAGGAGCGATCCTTATGCAAAGCCAGGAGTAAACCCTGAGTACAGCTAGATACAGCCAAATAACAACAACAACAAAAGATTCTTCTGGAGCCAGAGAGATAGCACAGTGGGCTAGATTCTTGCCTTTTATGCGGTAGACTCAGGTTTGATCAAGTACCCCATATGCCCCCACACCAGCCTAGGAGGAGTGATTCCTAAAAATTTGCCGCTGGGGGGAAGGGGGAAGTAGGACAGGAATGGGACCACTAAGAAAATAATAGGAGGTAGTACTCTGAAGAGGACTGGGATTTGAAAGATGAGGTGATATGCAAGACACTCTATCAATAATAGTATTGCAAAATAAAATACCTAAAGTGCCTGCCAAAGAGGTAGACTTGGGACTGGGAGGAAAACTGGGGACATCTGTGAGAGGAAAGTAGGTACTGGTAATCAGACACTGTACCAACAGACTCAATCATAACAATTTTGTAACTTTGCCATTCACAGAGATTTAATAAAATAGTAACAACAAAAGTGATCCCTGTGTGCTGTCAGGTGTGGTCCCCTGAATCTCCCCTGGAAAATTTCCTGGGCCAAGAGACAGCACAAAAGTAAAGTTAAGGTACTTACCTTACATGAAGCCAATCCAGGTTCGTTCCCAAGCACTACATTATGGTTCCCAAGTAATGCCAGGTAAACCCTGAGCACTGCTGGGTGTGGCCTACTCTCCCCACAAATAAAAAAAAATGAAAACGTTCTTATTCCACATATATATATATATTTTTTTTGAAAAAAAAGTAATGACCACTGTTAACAGTCAAAACACATTGGGTTGGAGCAATAGCACAGCAGGTAGGGCATTTGCCTTGCACAAAGCCAACCCGAGTTTGATTCGCAGCATTCCATATGGTTCCCTGAGCACCGCCAGGGGTAATTCCTGAGCGCAGAGCCAGGAGTAACCCCTGTGCATTGCCGGGTGTGACCCAAAAAGAAAAAAAAAACAGTCAAAACACAACACTGCAATACATTTAAGAGGGCTAAGCTTTCTAATGTAACAGTGCCTAGAAAAAATGACACCCTTCGAAGGATGATCTAACAGTTCCCAAATAATAAAGCCCTGTAACATACAGAATATATAACCATGCAATTTATAATAAGGGGTGAAATTGAAACCTACTCCAAGCTACCAAGTTTTACTTATGTCCAATGCAAAGAAATCAAATATTCAACCCCTCCCCCTAGTAAGATTCTAGGGGAAAAGTGCTCTTTGAACACTGCTAGGTGGAGTACTACTTAACACTTGTAGCAAACTACTTCAGAGATACTCCTCCAAGAACACAGTATGACACATAAATGAACGACTCATTAAATCTGTTAAGTTCCTCCCCACATGGGGAGTTCCTTTTCCTTTCCTTCTTTCCAACAAACTTTTCTACTCTCTATATCTGAGTTTGAGCATTTCTATTACTCAGTATTTTCACATTTGAAAATAGGGAATCCAGGAAAATAAAGAACCTGGGAACAACAGAGACCCCCTCCATCACTGCTCCTGCATCAGCATTCCTATCCTCTTAGATCCAAAGTTAAATCTCTAACAGATTTAGAAGGAAATACTAAATTTTGAAAGTCCATTAAGTGCTAAAATGGAATGAAAATTAAAGCGACTATATCTGAATTTTCCAAACAAAAAGGGTAAGCAACAGCAAAAGACAGACACAGCGTAAATATCTAACAATGAAAACAACTACAGTACTGCATTTCTGTCATTTTGGTTTTGGGCCACGCCCAGCGGTGCTCAGGGCTTCCTTCTGGCTCTATACGCCCGTTGAACTTGGGGGACAATATGCAGTGCTGGGAATCGAACCCAGATGGCTGTTGTGCAAAGAAAGCACCCTACCCACTGTATTATCTCTCAGGCCCCTAACATGGCAACTTAATTTATGCAGCACTTAAGAGACAGAAAAAAAAAATTATGATTAGCTCAGCAGTAGAAAGCATGCTCTGCATTTCTAAGAGGCCCTGGGTTTGATCCCCAACACCTAAGAAATAAAAAAGTAAGAGGGAAAGATAATACACATCAGTGTCCCAACAAAATGGCCACTTGAAAGATACACAAGCAACTATGCTTATTAGACAAAGAATGTGATGGGAGATGAGAGCAGTGAAATATTCCAATTTTATCTAATCATAAGATACATTATTTTTGTTTTGGGGCGACATATAGTGGTGCTCAGGGGATACTCCAAACTCAGTGCTCAGGAGGTACTCCCAGCATTGCAGGAGGATCAAACCTGGGCTTCCTGCATTTAAAGCATGTGCTCAGCCCTTTGAACTACTTCTCCAAACCCCCAAAATAATACTTTTTTTTTAACAAATCAAATTTATTCTTTTTGGGTTTTTGTTTTTGGACACACTCAGCAATGCTCGGTGGTTACTCCTGGCTCTGCACACAGGGATTACTCCTGGTGGTGCTTAAAGAACCATAAGGGATGTAGGGGACAGAATCCTGGTGGCTGCATTCAAGCCAAGTGCCCTACCCACTCTCCGGGTCCCAAATTTATTTTTCAAAACAGTGGCTGCAGACTGGAGTGATAGCACAGCAGGCAGGGAATTTGCCTTGCACGTGGTTTACCCAGGTTCAATTCCCAGCATCCTGTATGGTCCCCTGAGCATCGCCAGGAGTAATTCCTGAGTGCAACGCCAGGAGTAACCCCTGAAGATCGCCGGGTGTAACCCAAAAAGCAAAAAACAGTGGCTGAACTTGAAAACAAATTGAAATAAACCCATATGTACATTAGCTTGGTAGCAAAATTTCTTAAAGAATTTATTCCAAATGAAGGGCCAGCGTGATAGCACAGTGGGTAGGGCATTTGCCCTGCAAATGGTCAACCAGAGTCTGGTCCTCAGCACCCCATATGGTCTCCCAAGCCTGCCAAGAGTGATCCCTAAACACAGAGTCAGAAGTCCTGAGAATGGCCAGGTGTAGGTCCCTCCCATCAAGAAAAAGAAAATTTATTTCAAATGATTTCAGAAGAGAACTCTAACTTCTTTAATGCAATGCATATAGCTTTGTAGCAATAATACAAGTATTGCTAGTTTTAAACCATTTTCCTTATATTGCAGGCTAAAACATAAAAGATCTTTATTTTCACTATAAAATACAATTGAGGAAAATTCTTAGATAAAAATATACTACTCAAATTTAATTAGAAATACTAATATGAGGACTGGAACTGGTAGGGCATTGGCCTTCCATAAGGCCAACCAAAGTTTGATCCTGGGCATCCTGTATGGTCTCCAAGCACTGCCAGGAATAATTCCTGAGTGCCTTGCCAAGAGTAACACCAGAGCATCGCCGGTTGTGGCCCCAAAAACAAGCACCTTTTGCTTTCCATGTGGCCAACCTGAATTCTATTGCTGGCACCACATATATTCCACCGAGTCCACCAAAAGTGATCCCTGAGCACAGAGCCAAGAGTAACCCCAAATAATGCTGAGTGTAGCCAGAAATTCAAAAACAAAAACAAAAAAACCACAACTCTTTGTCCATATATGTTAGGCTCCTTGGGAGCAAAGAATCTTTGCATACTGAGTTTATTTTTCCATTTAATAAAAAGCGAGGCCAGAACGACAGTACAGTAGGTAGGACACTTGCCTTGCAAGCGACCTCTCTGGGCTGGATTCATTACCTTGTATGCCTCTTAAGCCCCACCAGCAGTGATCCCTGAGAGCGGAGTTATGAGTAAGCCCTGAGCACTGCTAGGAGTGGCAAAAATTAAAACCCCAAAAAATAAATTACAAAGTGCTTAATTGCTACAATATGCTGCTGTGTGTGGGTCTGATTGAGGGCAGTGCTGGGATTCAAACCCACGTCCTCATAGACATGCAGGGTTAAGTGCTCTCCAGCTAAGCGCGCTCCCCCCCCCACTCCGAACCTGCTAGAGTAAGTTCATTTCTTTTCTATAGCTTCTGACTAGCTATTTCTAGGTCATTCACTTCTTACCTATATAACTCTTATTACTTAAAATAACGTGAAGGATGATTTAAGGTGGGATCCTTAGGAAAAAAAAATTTGAGGTCCTGAGAGATGATGACTCTTACAAGCTGGAGCATAGACCGGAGCCCTGGAATCCAGCCAAATGGCACCTCACTGTGCGTAGCCCCCACACTCGAAGGTGTGGCTCCAAGCCAAACAAAAAAAAATTTTTTTTTTTGAATCTTCGTACGTTAAGTTTTCCTTCTACAAATCCCATTCGGCCTGAGTACACCTCATTTATTTAGGAGACAGAGACTCGTGATGAAATATTTGACCAGCCGAGTTTTCTTCGAAGCATAAGGAATGCTGAGCCTAACCCAGAATCTCAAACCCTTGACGCTCTAATCCTGCGATTTCCTGGCTAAGCACCTGTTTCTCAGAGTGCATTGATGACGTTTAGTCTTGGGCTTAACAGTACCATTAACTATTCACAGTGCCCCCCCTAGCCCCCCCAAGATCTGAGGCCTGTCTGAAACGAACAGAAAGTTCCTCTAAGAAACAACAAGAACAAAAAAACCTTCGGGCGATTTGCATTCTATTCCCAACTTATAAAAACCCGCGTTTTTATACATAAATTCACTTTAAGTAATTTACCGCTTAGCTTCCCGCCCTCCCCCACCCCCCGCTTCCCAACCTTCAAGTCAAAGAGAAGCTCCGAGAAGATGGCACCGTGGTTACCGGCACTTCTGTCGACAACAGACACGGGGGTTCAGAAGTTAGCACCCACATATCGGTGCCCTACATCTTGCTCCTAGGGGCAGTCATACACCCCCAGATTCTCTCCCCAAATCTCAACTCTCCGGTCAAACTCGCGGTCAAACTCGGGATCACACAGGCTCGAATCCTCTCAGAGGCCTCAGCCCCCACCGCGCGCTGTAGGCCGGAGGCTCCTCAACCCACTCCTCACCCCCGCGTCGCGCCCCAACAGATCCAGAATCCTCCCCCTCCAGCCTCCCCACCCGATCGGCCCCCCGACGCCCACATCCCACCTCCTATTTTCGCGCCACGTGGACCCAGGGGCCGGCCTGACCCGCGGACAAAGACCAAAATGTCCACTCGGTGCGCTGCGCCTGCGCACTGTGGCGGACGAGCGAGCACTCCCAGAAGCCTCCGCGCCGCGGCCCGCCGGTCACCGCGGCCTGGCCCAGGTGGGGATCTAATTACTTTCTAGTAACGACCCCGGTTTAGGGTGGGTTTTTTTTCCCTCCCCCGCCTTGGACTACATTTCCCTGAAGGCTTTGCTGGTCAACACTTTTGTCTCCACACGAATTTGGCTGCCTTTACCTGTGACGACGGAGCCCTGGGGTGAGTATCCTACCTTGGGAGAAGGTCGTTCAAGCTTGGGGACCGTTCTGGAGAGCGGATTCTCCCTAGGAGGCCTCCCGGGAGCAGCTTCCAACGGGCCCAGCCCCAACGCCGCGGTGCTAGGGCGCCATCTTGTCCGGGGCGGCTCGGGCTCCGGACTACGCTTCCCAGAGTTCACTGCGGCCCGACGTTACGTCTCGATGTCGTGGCGAGACCGTTCGCGCGCGGACCCGGACGCGACCAAGCGGAGGCCGGAGGTGAGGGGGGGTCTGTGGAGTCCGGGGCGGGGACGGGGCGTGTCCAGAGCCTCGGCGCCGAGAAGCCACGTTTCCGACCGTTCGGTGGTTGGCGGTGGAGGTGCGGGTGAGGGGGGCGGTTCTGACCGTCCGGTGTCTGCTGGTGTTGGTGTAACGGTGTGTTGTGATGACTGTGTTTGGGTGGGGAATCCCGGTGACCGTTGGGGGCCGGGGCGCCAGCCGTGACTGTGTGACTGCTGCGGGTGGAGGTGCGGTTTCCTCTGCTTGTATGTAAGGCGGGTGTATGGAAGTGAGTTGAGAAGTCCATACATGATCCCTAGTCCCTGCATTCACTGAAAACTTTTTAAATGTTTTTCAGTTAGTTTTAAGCTTTAACATACTGCAAGTAGAGAATTCCCATTGCCCTCAACCCGACTGACCGTGTTTTAGCATCCTAACAGTACTGTTCAAAACCAGATTAACAGATACACTAATAATAACTAATCTATAAAACTTTTTCGTACATGTATTTGTTTTTGAGTCACAGTGATTTACTCCTGGAGGTGCTCTGGAAACCATACGGGAATGCTGGGGATGGAACCTGGGTCAGCCTTGTGTAAGGCAACCAGCTATACTACCAATGTGATCCACTTAAAATATTTTAACTATCTCCTTTAGTGTCCCTTTTTTCTGGACACGGGTCCAGTCCAGAGTCATATGTTGCAATGAGTTGATAAGTTTCTGCAAACTTATCATGCATAGTTCCTCAGTCTTGCTCTTTTTTTGTCCTTGACACTTTTGAAGAGGACCAGCCATTATTTTCAAGTTTCCTTTTCTGTCCCTAATTCTGTTGCCCCCCCCACCAAGGAATTTATTGTTCAGACTCTGATTAATGTCAGTAACCACAGGAATACAGTTTATTTTAGTGAAAATTTTCACTGGCAACGAAATGAAGCCCTTCCATTTTTATTCCAGCTTTGACATTATTGTCTGATTTTGAGTGAATCTCACACCTTCTTAGGCTTCTCTTTTATAGAATATAGGGAATAATATCAACTCTATTTCACCCACAGGGTAATCACAAAAACTAACTTAAATGATGTGCACGTGAATAGCTCCACATCTCCTCATTCTAGAAACCTGGGGGTCATTCCTTTACCTATTTACTTTAGGGAGGAGATGCCCTTAACACTTGGTTGCTATTCCCATCTCCTTCCCTCCATCATTATTCCAGCAGTTGTCATATATGTCCCTGCCTTACAAATGTTATTCGACCAGATTATTGCCATCACTCCCAAAACATGCAATATAGGGAGAGATAACTCAAAGGATTGAACACATGCTTCACATGCAGGAGATGGGTTTGATCCCTGGGTAGTACCAGGAGTGACCCCTAAGCACTGAGACAGGTATAGCCCTTGAGACCATTATGTATGTTCCAACCTCTTCATCAACCCCCCCCCCAAAAAAAAAGAAGGCATGCTATGTTTTTTTCCTACATTCAAAACAAACTACTAACTTTACCTGGGCCCCATCCTTTTTCTCCTCTAGTGCTCCATCTCCAGCTGTTTCACTTTTCTACAGCACTTTTTAAACTTTATGATTGATCCTTTTCCTCCATTCTCTCAAATCCACTGCAGCCAAAGCTTTCATAGTCTAGACAAGCAGTCACTTGTCAAGAATTCTAAGGAATTCAATAATGTCAGATCCTCAATGTCAATATTGCTCGGGCCTGAGCAATAGTATAGAGTGTACGGCCCTTGGCTTGCACATAGCCAACCAAGTTCAATTCCCAGCACCACATATTATCTCCCAAGCATATCAGGAATGGTCCCTGAATGCAGAACCAGGAGGAAACCCTGAGCACCACTGGGTGTGACCCAAAACCCACCACCATGACAAAATAATGTCAAAACCAATAAAATTCAATGGCCAGTTCACATTTTATCACTTTTGGGGGAGGGGGGCAAAGAGTACAATTTATTTTATCGATGGTTCACAAAGGTAGGGCATCCTAAACTCCTTCCCCGCTTCAGGAGTCTGGGATGGAAACTTGAGGTCAGGAGGCTCTTTATGTTCGGGTGTAGGGGGAGGACTCCCCAGCACTTGAGGACCTCTTTCCTCCTCTTGCTCTCACTGGAGAACTGACCCCAGTCCTCTTTAATCCTTGGTAGCTATATGGGCCGTCAAATCTATCACCTTCTCGCTGGAGCCCAAAAAGCTCCTGTCTGGTGTATTCATGGGGGCCTTCATAAAACCTCTGTCACAGATTCTCAGGCTCTAGAACCCATGGTCTTTCTCTAAAGTCCTTTTAAAGAATTGTTTTAAGCATCTATTTAAAGGGTGCTAAATTGTGGCGCATATGCTGCCTGAGCTCATGTGCTGCTTGTGCCCACGTAGCTGAGCACATGTGGGCTGAGCACATGTGTCGCCCACATCTCCCCTCTTGAGATGTGTACTTTCATGCTTTTGTATCTAATGCTAGGATGTGTGTAGGGGCTCTCTCTCCGTCCTTGGAGAAGCCTGTGTTCTCTCTTGAGTACATTACACTCTCTCTCTCTCTCTCTCTCTCTCTCTCTCTCTCTCTCTCTCCCCACACACACACACACACCTTAAAAATCCTCCAAATAAAATCTATTAGAAAAATAATAATAAAAAATAAAGGGTGCTAAATCTGGGCTAGAGCGATAGTACAGCAGGTAGGGCATTTGCCTTGCACATGGCTGACCCAGGTTCGATTCCCAGCATTTTACATGGTCCCCTGAGCATCATCAGGAGTAATTCCTGAGTGCAGAGCCAGGAGTTAGCCCCTGTGCATCGCCAGGTGTGACCCAAAAAAGCAAAAATAAATAAATAAAAGGATGCTAAGTCAAGTTTGGGTTATAAGAAATTTGCCCCTTCTCCCCTACTCTGACATTCTAGAACTCTGCATTGTCTATGAGAAGAATCTAGAGCAACCAGAGCAACTTGTAGTTTTTAAAGCCATGGCCCAGGTAAGCTGAAGTTTTTTCTAAATCCCCTTTTTAAAAGTTTTTGGGTCATTCCCGTTCATACTCAGGGATCACTCCTGACTCTACATTCAGAAATTATCCCGTGGTCCTCAAACACAAGCCCATATAGGATGTCAACAGGGATCAAACCTGGGTTAAGCATATGCAAGGCAAACAAGCACCTAACCCACTGTACTCTCTCCAGACCCAGGAATTGCAGCTATCCTTGATGAAGAAATAATGTCTTCCCTCCAGATCATATGTCCCCCCACTTTCTTCTTGTTTCTAGGCCATTCTCAGTGGTTCCCAGGGGCTACTCCTGGCTCACTGCTCAAGGACCATGCAGTGCTGAGGATCAAATGCAAACTCTTACATGCAAAGCCCATGCTTGGTCCATTGAGCTGTCTCCAGCCCAGCACTTGGCCTCTGAATTTTACCATCTTAATCAGTGACCTGCTCCTTTACCCTAGCCCCACTGCCTTGGTGGCAGGTCATCCCCATATGCTCACCTGAGTGTAGTGCTCTTAACAGGGGACTGGTGGAGAGGCTGGAGAGATAATACAGACGGCAGAGTACTTGCCTACACTGAAGACCCAAGCCCGTCAGGAGTGGTCCCTGAACCAAAACCAAAAAAAGTAAAAAGATGGGGCTGGAGCAATAGCACAGCCAGTAGGGCGTTTGCCTTCCACACGGCCAACCCAGGTTCGATTTCCAGCATCCCATATGGTCCCCCAAGCACCACCAGTAATGATTTCTGAGTGCAAAGCCAGGAGTAAATCCCTGAGCATCGCTGGGTGTGACCCAAAAGGAAATAAATAAATAAATAATCAGGTTTGGGTTTTTTTTTTTTTTTTTTTTTTTTGCTTTTTGGGTCACACCCGGCGATGCTCAGGGGTTATTCCTGACTCATGCACACAGGAATTACTCCTGGCGGTGCTCGGGGGACCATATGGGATGCTGGGAATCGAACCCGGGTCAGCCATGTTGGCTGCGTGCAAGGCAAACACCCTACCCACTGTGCTATCGCTCCAGCCCCTAATCAGCACTCTTTAAATGTCTCATTTTTGGTAATGGGGTGGGTGAGCATTCTCTTGACTAATGCTCAGGGATCCTGAGGACCACTCCCAGCAAAATTAGACCTGACAGTTCAGTGCTTGGGCCTGGGAATGTGCTGCTCAGGCCCAGCAGTGCTGGAAGGCCATGCAGCATCAGGGATAGAACTCAGGCCCTCGAGCACATTAGGCTTGTGCTCTAACCCTTTGAGCTATTTCCTTGGCCCTAAATTTCTCACTTTTTTTTTCTTTTTGGGTCACACCTGGTGATACACAGGGGTTACTCCTGGCGGTGCTCAGTGGACCATATGGGATGCTGGGAATCAAACCTGGGTCAGCTGCGTGCAAGTCAAATGCCCTACCTGCTCTGCTATCTCTCCGGCCCCAATTTCTCACTTTTAATTTCAAATGTAGTAATTTTTGATAGGTATAATTGGCATGATCAGAGCCAGGAGTAATCCCTAAGCATCGCTCACTAGGTGTGGCCCCAAAACAGAAAACAAAAGCTGAAATCTGCAGTAATTTTTTCATTTTTTCTGTTGTTTTGGGGCCACACTGAACATTGCTTGGGGGCTGCTCCAGATAGTGTTCAGGGGACCAAGTGGTACCAGGGATCGAACCCGGGGCTCCCACATGCACACTGTGCACTCCAGCCCTTGAAACCATCTCCCCTACTACACATCAAATGTGTTTATATATAATGGATGTGAATCCTGTTGCACTTGTGATCTGCATTTTCCTAATGATTAGTGATTTCAGTGTTTTTTTCATACGCAAGCCCATTCATTTATCTTTTTAGGGAAAATCAATTCAAATTCCATGCCAAGTTTTTAATTATAGATAGATAATTTTTTTCTTTTTTTGCGCGAGCGTTTTGGGTCACACCCAGCAATGCTCAGGGGTTACTCCTGGCTCTGTACTCAGGAATTGCTCCTGGCAGTGCTGGGGGACCGTATGGGATGCTGGGAATTGAACCCAGGTTGGCTGCATGCAAGACAAACGCCCTACCCGCTGTGCTATTGCTCCAGCCCCTGTCCAAACAAAACACTGTCCTCCCGTTATTCTTCGAGTTGCTCGAGCGGGCCCAGTAACGTCTCCATTGGAGACTTTGTTGTTACTGTGTTTGGCATATCAAATACATCACGGGTAGCTTGCCAGGCTTTGCCGTGTGGGCGAGATACTCTCGGTAGCTTGCCAGGCTCTCCAAGAGGGGCAGAGGAATCGAACTTGGGTCAGCCATGTTGGCTGCGTGCAAGGCAAACGCCCTACTGCTGTGCTGTCGCTCCAGCCCATGCTCCAGCCCCAGATAAATTAATTTTTATTTCTGAGTTGTAATAATTATGATATGTTCTAAGGCTAAGAATGTAGCTCATTGATAGAGTACTTATATATGAGAACTGGGTGTGGCAGACACCACACACAAAAGAAATTCTACATATGTTGTTTGTTTGGTGCGTTATCAAATATAAGTATTCTTTTCTCCACGTGGGTTGAATTTTCTCTTTCTGGTTCTTGTTTTGTTTTTTTGGGGGGGTTGAGTTGGAACCACACCCATCAGTGCTCAGGGACTACTTCTGGCTCTGGACTCAGGGGTCACTTTCTAGTGGGTTTGGGGGGACTCTATGTGGTACCAGGCATTGAATCTGGGTCAGCCACCATGTGCAAAGGAGGTGATTTAGCCCCAGTGCTATCCAAATCGAGATTTTCTACTTTCTTGATAGATTCATCTACACATGTTTTTGATTTTGATGAACTCATCTTTTTGTTCTTTTGTTCAAATTGTTTTGAAAGTTTCATATGGCAGTCTTTAGACACTCAATTTTTTTTAAGAGTTTGTGGAAGCTGTTAAGAGATAGTACAGCAAGGGGAGATGGGAGGGATACTGGGAACATTGGTGGTGGAGAATGGGCACTGGGGGAGAGATGGGCACTTGATCATTGTATGACTGAAATGTAAGCATGAAAATTTGTAAGTCTGTAACTGTACCCCACAGTGATTCATTAAAAAATTAAAAATTAAAAAGAGAGATAATAGTTGATATGGGTTCAATTCCCAGCACCTTATATGGCCCACGTGCACCACAAGGAGTGATCCCTGAACACAGAGCCAGGAGTCAGCCCTGAGCATCTCTGGGTATATTCCAAGAACTTTTTAAAAATCACTTCTGTCAGGGCCAGAGTAATAGTACAGCAGATAGGATAACTTGCCTTGCATGCCACTGACCCAGGTTCGATCCCTAGCACCCCAGGGTACCATGAGCACTGCCAAGAGTGATTCCTGAGTGCAGAGCCAGATATAACCCCTGAGCATTGTCAGGTGTGGCCAAAAAACAAAACTTTCTGTCAAATTTGGGCAATCTGAAACAATCTGGTAAACAGGAAATAATTTTACGAAGTATTAACCTGGTTACTATGCTTTCAAAAAACAACAAAACACCTTGGTGCTGGAGAAAAGAGTACAACGGGTAGGGTGCTTGCCTTGATGTAGCCAACCACCATTCAATCACCGGCACCCCATGTGGTCTCCTAAGCCCCACCAGAAGTAATTCCTGAGTGCAGAGCCAGGAATAACCCCACCATAAAACAAAAACACAATTATCACCTGGTTACATAGAGCAGCGAGTAAGGCCTTGCCTTGCGTACAAGCCAATCTGGTTCTATCCCTGGCACCCCATATGGTTTCTAGAGCCTTACGAAGTCATTATATTTTTTCTATTACTTATTAGTTATTGAAATTTTGTTATTTTGAAATTTTCTGTAATAAATGGGATAAAAACAAAATAAATCCTTGAATATGCTTGTAATGAGAGGCTTATTTCAGGGGTTGGTGACATTCAGGGATGTGGTGGTGGAGTTCTCTCAGGAAGAATGGAAGTGCCTGAAACCAGCCCAGAGGGACTTGTATAAGGATGTGACTTTGGAAAACTTCAAGAACTTGGTCTCATTGGGTAAGACCACTGTACAGTCAGGGCCAGGCAGGAAGCAATGGTTGGGCACTGTCCCCACCTCTGATCAAAAGGGTGGAAACTACCTTCTCCCTCTCTCCCTCCTCCTTCCCTTTCCTCCTTCCCTCTCCCTCTTCCCTCCTCCCGCTCTCTCCCCCTCTCTAGGAACAGTGTGATCATACCCTGTTTCCCCCCATTAACAGGTCTTTCCATTCCTAAGCCTGATGTCATCTCCTTATTAGAGCAAGGGAGAGAACCCTGGATGACTGCAAATAATACACCAGCGTCCTGGTGCCCAGGTGAGCTGGGCATGGTTCAGTGGGGGAAATGCAGTGGGAGGGTGGTTCTGATAGCAATAATTTGAGTTCTTGTTGGGAAGTTCTCCTCAGAGCCTTATGAAAGACTATGGAATAAAGGCCTGAAGGCATGAAAAACAATATCAGAATCGGTCCCCAAGGGAACCTTTTCTTCACCCACAGCAATTCCTTTCTTCTTTTTTTTTTTCTTTTTGGGTCACACCTGGCGATACTCAGGGGTTACTCCTGGCTCTGCACTCAGAAATTACTCCTGGTGATGCTCTGGGGACCATACGGGATGCTGGGAATCAAACCCGGGTCGGGCATGTGTAAGGCTAACGCCCTACCCACTGTGCTATCATGCCAGCCCCCCTTTCTTCTTTCTTATCCAGAAAGGCTGTGCCACCACCAGGAATAACCCCAGCACCGAGCCCAATCCCACCCCTAAAAATTTAAGCTGCCTCTGGGCTGGAGAGGTAGTACAGAGGGGATGGAAGGCATGCAGATAATGTGGGTGTGATCCCTGACACCCCATATGGTCCCAAGCCTCACCAAGAGTGATTCCTGAATGTAAAGTTGGGTGTAATCCTTAAGCACAGCTGAATATGCCCCCGCCCCCCAAAAAAAAGTTTGAGAACCTCTGGTCCAGTACTTGTACATTTTTGTTAATATTCTGTTATTAGTAACAGGCTTCCTCGCTTATTCAGATCTCTATCAAATTGAAAACTGGACATGTTTCTTGCTCCATCCTCACACCATTTGAGCTCTCATCACTTTCGTGCTTTCATATGCTGTTTGAGATTTCACAGCAACAGTTGATGCATCTCATATTTTCACTATGGTTATTTCATTTTGCCTTGCTAGTCTACTAATCTAACCTCGTCTCTATAAGTATATATACATATCTACATACATATATACACACATACACACTTTTTTTTTAAGATCACACTTGGCTCTGTGCTCAGAGATCATTCCTTGTAGTGCTTGGGAAACTCTATAGGGTGCTGGGGATCAAACTTGGGTCACATACAAAGCAAGCACACTGCCCACAGTACTATCCAGACCTTACTATACATTCAGACAAGAGAAAAATACCTTGCATTTACTTCGTTTGTTGTTTTGTTTTTCCCCAGATTTGGAGTCTAGATGTGAGAAATTTTCACCAAAAGAAAATTTTAAAGCACAGCCATTCAGTTGGGAGATAACAGAACGCTTTTTGTGCTGTGATTTGGAGGGCTCCAGTTTTAGGCATGACTGGGGATATAAAGGCCAGATTTCGAGACAGGCAAACCCAGACTGCTATTTTAAGCAAATAAAAACCCCCTATGACAGCAAACCTGTGAGCGAGCGTCACACATCCCTGATCACCCTACGCCAGAGGAATTTGACTGGTGAGAAACGGATCAAGTGTAGTGAATGTGGGAGACTATTTAGCCGTGGTTCACACCTTATTCAACATCAGAAAACTCACACTGGTGAAAAGCCCTTTGAATGTAAAGAATGTGGGAAGGCCTTCAGCCGGGCCTCACACCTTGTTCAGCATCAGAGAATTCACACCGGGGAGAAACCCTATGACTGTAAGGACTGTGGGAAGGCTTTTGGGCGCACTTCGGAACTTATTCTACATCACAGACTCCATACCGGTGTCAAGCCCTATGAATGTAAGGAATGCGGGAAGACTTTCAGACAGCATTCCCAGCTCATTCTGCACCAAAGAACTCATACCGGGGAGAAACCCTATGTATGTAAAGACTGTGGGAAGGCTTTTATTCGTGGCTCACAACTAACTGTTCATCGCAGAATTCATACAGGCGCCAGACCCTACCAGTGTAAAGAATGTGGGAAAGCCTTTAGACAGCATTCACAGCTCACCGTCCATCAAAGAATTCATACTGGCGAGAAACCCTACGAATGTAAGGAGTGTGGGAAGGGCTTTATTCATAGCTCAGAAGTGACTCGGCATCAAAGAATTCATTCGGGGGAGAAGCCCTATGAATGTAAGGAATGTGGGAAGGCCTTTCGACAGCATGCACAGCTTACTCGCCATCAAAGAGTTCACACTGGTGACAGACCCTATGCATGTAAGGACTGTGGGAAAGCCTTTAGTCGTAGCTCGTACCTCATTCAACATCAAAGAATTCATACGGGTGACAAGCCCTATGAATGTAAGGAATGTGGGAAGGCCTTCATTCGTGTTTCCCAGCTGACTCATCATCAGCGAATCCATACCTGTGAGAAACCCTATCAGTGCCGGGAGTGTGGAATGGCCTTTATTCGTAGTTCACAACTTACTGAACATCAGAGAATTCATCCTGGTATCAAACCTTATGAATGCAAAGAATGTGGGAAGGACTTTATTCTTGGCTCACAGCTCATTGAACACTACAGACTCCATACCAGTTAGAAATCCTTCGTAGAAAACCTTGATGCAGAGTTCACTCCTGACTCACAATTCCGTCATATCTAATATAAGGTACTTCATGTCAGAGAGCTTTCATTTGTCACTTCCATTATGAAAATTCAGATAATTCATGCCAGAAGAAAATTCAATAAATATTGAAATTTCATTTTGTCTCATCACTGTATCACTGCCATCCTGTTGATCTTCGATCAACTTGAGCAGGCACCAGTAACATCTCAATTCCTCCCAGCCCTGAGATTTTAGCAGCCTCTACTTACTCATCTTTTCCCAGTGATTGGAGGCTCTTCCAGGTTCAGGGGAATGAGACCTATTGTCGTTACTGTATTTGGCATATAGAATACGCCACTGGGAGCTTGCCAGGCTCTGCCCCTGTGGGCAGGATACTCTGGGTAGCTTGCTGGGCTCTCCGAGAGAAACAAATGGGTAGGAGGTGTCTTATAATGTGTCGCGCAAAAACAAAGCAGCCTGGAGCATGGCGGTGGTTGGGCAGTGGAGGTTGGCTGCCGGGGCTGGGTCCTTTGGGGTGGGGAGGGTTCTCGCCCACCCATAGCCTGGCGCATTTTTTTTAATCATTTTGTCTCATATTCACTGTTTACTAAGCATTAGATAACTTAGACTGGGGGTGGGGGGTAGGTAATATAGGAGCTGGGAGATAGCTCAGCAGACTAGAGTACATGCTTTACATGCATGAGGCCCCAAGTTATCTCCCCAGAACCTCATGGCCCATAAGCACAAATGAATAATGGGTATCACCCCAGTGATCCCCAACTCCACTTGGTGTGACAAGCCCAAGGTCTGAACCATGAGGTCTGCACACCCAGACTATCGCTGGGAACAGCCTTCAGGCCCCCTCAGCACTGCTTAAGAGCCCCCCCATATTATTGTGTCACTGTCACTGTCCTCCTGTTGTTCATTGATTTGCTCAAGTGAGCCCAGTAATGTCTCCATTGTGACACTATTAATGTGAATATAGAAAAATCTGTTATCACTCAAACTTGTTAAGTTTCTCAGAATTTCCAACAGAAACGTGACTTGTTAAAAGTTGGAGATAGCTCAGGCCGGAGCCCCAGGTGTAATCCCTGAACCACATGGTCCTCCTAGCACCACCAGGAGTAACAAAAAACAATTTTTTTGCGGGGGGGAAGGGGGGACATGTGACACCCAGTAGTGCTCAGGGCTTTCTCCTGGTCTGTGTTCAAGGATCACTCCTGGTGGTGCTTAGGGAGGCCATAGAGAATATCAGGGATCAAACCCAGGTTGGCTGTGTGCGAGCAAATATCCTGCCCACTATACTATCTCCCCAGTCCCTACAAGAAAACAATTATAACTGTGCTTTTCTCCATGGCATACAGCTTACTTAACATTCTCTTAGTCCATTCATTATTGACTGAACAGCATTGGGAAAAATTATACACTTTTTGTCCCTCAGTTTATTTGTAAACAGTAATAATTATACCTACCTCATAGTGTTTTGTGTGGGCTACAATGTATTCTAAATAAAGCCTCTATTCAATAAATATTAATTCTATTCATTCACTGGGCTGGAGCGATAGTACAGTGGTAGGGCGTTTGCCTTGCGCGCAGCCAGCCTGGCTGAGCCGGGTTCAATTCCTCCGCCCCTCTCAGCCCGGCAAACTACTGAGAGTATCTCGCCCGCGCGGCAAAGCCTGGCGAGCTACCCGTGGCGTGTTCAATATGCCAAACAACAAGTCTCAAAAAAAAAATAATGGAGAGGTTTCTGGAGCAAATCAATGAACAACAGGAGGACAGTGTTTGTTTGTTAGTTTGCATATTCATTCATTAATAAGAGTTATTAGAGCTGAGGAGTTTGTGTGAGAAAAAAGGGCATATCGCATAACAAAAAAATCTTAGGGGTAAGCAATGTGGCTAGGGGTAAAGTACATGCCTTGATGCAGGAAGCCCCACCTGAGCAATACAGTACATAACCAGGAGTAACCTCCCCCTAGCACTATCTGGTGCGCCCCCCCCCAAAAAAAAACAAAAAAAAATTCAATTCAGTCCCTAGTACCATCACATCCCTCCCGAAAAGGTCTTGAAAAAAAATTTCATAACCACTTGTTACAGCGATTCAATCTGAAAAACAGTAGCAACATAATTCAGTTCAGTCCTGGGGTCCTGTACACAGGTACCAAATCAATGAAGCATGCCCTCCCCATAGGAAAAAAAACTCAAAAAACAGATCAGAGAAAAAAAAACAGTGGGTAGAGTGCTTGCATTGTACACTCCCAGCCCAGGTTCGATACTCAGCACCCCATGCAGTACTCTGAGTCCACCAGGGGTGATCCCTGAGTACAGTCAGGAATACGTCCCGAGTAATTCTGGGTGTAGTCAAAATTTAACATCCATGCTTCTGCCAAGTCTGCCAGGCAATCTAGGCCTACTCCAGTGTATACCCCCAAACTTTCACCCTCTGGAGTCACAGGCCTGAAGTCACTCCCACATTTGTATTTATGAGAGCAGCGCACTCCTGGTGGTGTCAGGCTAACTTTAGCAAACTGCCAGAATCATCAAAAGCTGGGATGAGGGGGAGGGGGGGGGAGGGGAGGGGCTTCAACAACCAAAATTTCTCAGTTCTGGAAGCTGAATTGAAGATCAAGGTGCCAGTGGGTTCTACTGTGATCTCTCCTTGGCTTAGCTAACAATTCTAATACAAATGCACCACTGAATATTTCTGATCCTTGTTTGGATTTGGTGGGGGGGGGGAGGGGACAACACACACCTGGTGATGCTCCAGAGACCATATGTGATGGCAGATTTCGAACCCGAGTCACAGCAGCAGCTGCCTGTTAGACAGATGCCTCCACCTTGTCGGGGAGGATGGTGGGAAGTTTGGGGCCACACCAGCTGTGCTCAGGGCTTATACCTGGCTCTGTGCTCAAGGATCACTCCTGCCAGGGCTTGGAGAACCAGATACAGAGCAGGGATGGAACTCGGATCAGCCAAGTGCAAGGCAAGTAGCTTTCCTACTGACTCAATCCATGCCTTAACTTTGTATTATCCAACCCCAGTATTTCTAATCCTTACACTGAGTATTTCTATTCTAACTTTTTTAATGGGATTAAACCATACTCGCAGGTGTTCAGGAGTTATTTCTGACTCTGAGTTCAGGTGACCCCAGTGATGCTTAGAGACTATGTGGTGCTGGGGATTCAGACTAGGATGGGTAGAATCCAAAGAACGCTCTTATTTCTAATCTTAGCCTCTATCAAGCACCAATCATGGGGGGGTTCAGGAAATTGGCTTAAAAGATGGGAGCACATACTATGCACACGGGAAGCCCCACTGAACACTATCGGGAGCAAGTACCTAACGAGGAGTAACCCTCCCGGCACCATCTGGTGTGCCCCCCCAATTAATCAAAATAATGATAATAAAAACAAAAAATTAAAAAATCCAATAATCAAATGTATATATTTATGAACATTTAAAAACAAAATCAAACCAGTCTTTTTAAAAAGCACAGGGCGGGCCGGAGCAATAGCCCAGTGGTAGGGCATTTGCCTTGCACGCAGCCGACCTGCATTCAATACCCAGAATCCCATACAGTCCCCCGAACACCGCCAGGAGTAATTCCTGAGTGCAGAGACAGGAGTAATCCCTGAGCATCACCAGGTGTGACCCAAAAAGCAAAATAATAATAATAAATAATAAAAAGCACAGGGCATAAGACAAGTGTGTCTGCATGTGGGAGACCCAGGTTCAAACCCTAGCAACACATAAATCAGAACAGTGCCAGGAGTGATCCCTGAACACTGAACATCCAGGGGTGTTCCCCCCACACCAAAAAACTCTTCTCTCTTATAAGGGAATATGACTGAGAGAAATACAAAAACCCCTGTAATTGTTTTTGTCAATTCTCTCTAATAACAGGCTAATTCATGCCATATCTAGGCAAACTCCCCCCACCCTCCAGAGAAAACTTTCAAAAGAGAAAGAGAAATTAGAAAGAGCTGAAAGCAGGGCACAGAATAATAGCTATTACTTAACGAGGACAAAAGGAAAAACAAATTATAAATAGCTAAGACCAGGAAGAGGAAATATAAATATTGTTCATAGGACAACCTTTAAAAAGAGAGGGGAAAATATATATATATATATATATATATATATATATATATATATATATAGTTAAAAGCAGGAAGCAAGACAATAAATATTCTATGAACCTAAGAAAAGAACGGGAAGTAACATGGAGATGCTGTCTGGTGAGGCTGGGTGAAGCTCCTGGCTCTGACACTGGCGTGGCTCACTCAGGGCAGTGCCCACACCCGGCTGCATCTGAGCCCACAGGCATCCCCTTAGCACTCAACCAGCACTGAGCCACCTTCATGAGAGCACTGGGGAAGGGGCCGGAGCAACACTACAGTGGGTAGGGCACTTGCCTCGTATGCAACTAACCCAGGTGCAATCCCTGATACCCATATGATTCCCAGAGCCCACCAGACATGACCCCTGAGCACAGAGCCAGGAGTAAGCCCCGAGCACTGCCCCAAAACACAAACAAAGGTTAAAAGATTACAGAAACTACACATTGAAACATGTGAGAAGAAATAGGGCAAGTGAGGAAATCATGCAATAAACCAAAAATCCTCCGGCCTGCAGAGAAAGCCCAGTCAGCAGAAGCATCTGAGCAAGAGGCCTGATACCCCAAGGCCCTCCTAGCACAGCCAGGAGTGAACCCCGAACATCAACTCAAGCAAGGATTGAATAATGCAGGGTGTGGTCCCCAAACAAAAAACCAACAATAAAAAACCGTCCACGTTTTCGACAGTGAGTAGCATTTGGTTAGGCCTCCATAAATATGCCTTGTCCCAGCAGAATGTAAGCTCCTGAATGCAAGGGCTTGAGCTCCTGTATTTGAGCTCCTGTATTTAAGCTCCTGGATTTAAGCTCCTGCTTTGTTCACGTCTCATGTCCAGTACCTGAAACAGAGATTTTTTTTTTCTTTTTCCTCCAGGAACTGAACCCAAGGCTTCACACATGTCAGGCATGCTCTCTATACTAAACCATATGCCTGGCCTATTTCAGTTTTAAAGCATGGCAAATTGCAAAATGCAAAAATAGAGCAAATGAAACCCCTCATTCATATCACCTTGCCCCAGAAAACTTGTTTAGGGACCAAGAACAATAGTATAGCAGGTAGGAAAACTGTCTTCCATGCAACCGACCAAGATTCGATCCCTGGCACCCCATATGGTCTCCTGAGCCCCACTAAGAGTGATCTCTGAGCACAGAGCCAGGAGTGGCCCCAAACCATAAAAGAAAAACTTACTAAATCGACACTTCCATGAACTCCGTTTCCCCTGCTCCCTGCTGAATTTTAAACCAAATCAATACATCATATCATTTTGGTGATCAGTAAGTCAAATTGCATCTTTATAAAGAGATAAGAGGGGGCTGGAGTGATAGTACCAAAAGTGAGGTGCTTGCCTTTCACTAGGCCAACCCAGGTTCTATCCCCAGCACCTCATATGGTCCCCAAGTCCACCAGGAGTGACCCCTGAGTGAAGAACCAGGAGTAAGTCCTGAGCACAGCTGGGTTAAATAAATAAAATAAATAATAAATAAGATGAGGTAATGCCATATAACACCTCAACAATTAACAGTAACTCCTTAATATAATTAAGTAGCCAATTCGTGGACACAATTCCTCACCAGGTCATATACACTTGTATTACCTCAAAATATATGAGCAACAATATAAAATGAAGGGTTCTCTGGGGAGGAATTTAGAGGGCCTAAAGTAGGGCCTTGTTCAGCATATAAATGTTGAGCCACATAAGTTTATTCTATTTAGCACCTGGTTACAAAGAGATAAAAGCTTTATAAAGCAAGAGCAGGATTGCTCTTTAAGCCGGAGTTCTCCCTTAAACATGTGTCCTTCTTGCTTGTTTCTGTTTCTTTGATGCCCATGTTCTCTCTTGAATACATTCCCCTTTTTTCTCTCCTCTCACATTTTTCAATTAAAAAACAAAAAGTAAAGGCTAGTCTAAAACAGAATTTACAACGTGAGAAGGTTTAAGTGGATGGGGGGGTTGTGATCCTGACCTGCCACTAGATGGCAGCATAGTACAGCAGTTATCTGCTAGGGCTGGTGGTGCACAGGCCCAGAGCACAGGCCTGGGATGCATAAGGTCCTGGCTTTGACCCTTACCACCAAAACAAAACACAAAAACACCAAAACCCTGATGCTTGACCTTGGAAGACTGAGGGTCCCTTCCCACCCACCAGAGCAAATCCTAAGGGGCTCCTGAGAACTCTCCCACTCTACCCTGATCTGGATAACTATGGTTGAGCAAAATGATCCACTGATTCCAAGTCACAGGAATTGTGGAAGATGATAAATGGATTTGTTATTTGAAGCTGGTATAGTCTGGGGTAAATATGTGACTCGGCAGTGAATATCTAACACGTCAGACATCATACCATTCCACTAAAAGACCTGTGAGTAAGTATCTCTAAAATATAAGCACCCTTTCATTAAGGTGGGCCAGAGAGCTCAGGGGGCTTAGGAACCTCTCATGGAGACACTTGGCCAAGTTAGCAACAGTCCAATGATCCCTCAGTGCTGAGGTCTTCAGGACTGCACCTTGCAGCACTTAAGGGGACCATGGGATTCTGTGAATCAGATTAAGGTTTGTACTCATGTAAGGCATGCACCTCTGCCCCCTAAACTACCTCCCACATCAAAAGTATGGCTACAATCAAAATATTACATATAAAAAAAGAAATAAATGGGGCTGGAGCAATAATATAGCAGGCAGGGCACTTGTTTTGCAAGCAGCTGACCCATCTCAGAAATTCCATATGGTTCCAAGAGCCTGCCAGGAATAATCCTTGAGCACATAGCTAGGAGTAAGTCCTGAGCACTGCTGGGTGTGGCCCCAAAACAAAATAACTGGGACATGTAGTTAGTGATAAATGTGGGTGTGTCTAGGAAGAAAATACTTTGAAATACATTAAAAATGACATGGATCAAGGCAGAGACAATTCATTATGTCCTAATGCAAATGAAGCACACTCTTTCCTGTGAAACCCTGGGGAGGCGGGGTATATATCAAGTGTGCCTGCTAAGATTTCTGTCTTTTCTGTAACTTTGAAATTCTTCATAGTAACTGTTGAATATAAAACCCAGCTCCCGGAAGAGAACAGCGCAGAGTCTCCTGCCCCCATGCCTGACTGTCCTCGCCAGGGCCCCTTGGAGGGGGGCAGGTTGAGTTTCCCTCCCCGCCCCGAGCAGAGCCCTGGCAGCCAAAGACCTCCAGAACCAGTCACAACCATGCTGAGACCACTCTCCACACGCATGAAGGTACAGCAGAGGAACAAAGGCATGCGGGTCCCGGGGCTGAGATCTCCAAACCTGCTTGGATCAGGGCTGAGCATCCTCCACCCAGATCCTCCATCTTCCAGTAGGCAGGGGTCACATCCACCAACTGCCCCCCCACCCCGGCGCCGTGTAATCCCATCAACAGCCAAGACCCAGAGACTATAAAACCCAGCTCTCGACATCTTATTATCTCATTCTTGCTTTGGACAACCTGGCTGGCTACCGAATGTAACCTGCCCACACGGCAGAGTCTGGCAAACACCCCGTGGCATACCCAATATGCCAAATACCAGTAACAATGATGGGTCTCATTCTCCTAACCCTGAAAGAGCCTTGAATATGGCACTTTTTAAAATCTCAGAGCTAGGACAAAGGAGACCTTACTGGTGCCTGCTCAAGGCAATCGACGAACTACAGGATGATCGTGATCATGATCTTGATCGTGAACTGTTGAAGGGGAAGCCACACCCACATCCCAGAGCTGCCTCCATGCAAACTCATCAACCCAGTTCACAGATTCACAAGTAATCTCAGGAGAGATGAAAACTAAGATGCTAAAATTCACAGGTATGCCAGTCTTCTAGCTGAAAATTCTGGGGCACCGTCAGGAGGGGAACAGGCTGAAGTCCTTGCTCTGTCGAAGCACCAACAGCAGCACCCACACTTCACAGATACCCACTTCAAGACTAATCTCTCTAGAGATGTCTTGAGATGCTTCAAGACTAATCTCTCTAGAGATGTCAAACCAACGAAAATTCCAGGTATACCAGTTGTACCTGAATTCCATACTTTTTTTTTTCTTGCATTTTTTTGGGTCACACCCAGCGATGCACAGGTGTTACTCCTGGCTCAAGCACTCAGGAATTGCTCCAGGCGGTGATCGGGGGACCATATGGGATGCGGGGGATTGAACCTGGGTCAGCCGCGTGCAAGGCAAATGCACTGCATTTAAGGAAAATGCCCTACCTGCTGCGCTATTCCTCCAGCCCCTGAATTTCATACTTCTGGAAGCCCCAGTAGCCACATCCACATCTCACAACCAAAGCCATGTAAAGTCCTCCATCAGCTCAGTTCTACAGTCCTGCAGTTCCTGGACACCTCCAAATTCCACAAAACCAACCTTCCAATAGGGGCACACCAGATTAGATGGGAAAGTAGCATAGCAGCCAACTAAAGCCAAAAAAAACAAAAACAATAACGCAGAAAGCTCAACTAGCAACAAACAGCTTAGTAAACCCTCAAACAAGACACTTAACGACCCCTATGGTGAGGTATAACAATTTTCACAAATTTTCTTTTATTGAAGTACTATTTTTACAATTTAGCTATTTAGTCATAACAAGCAACATAAAATCAATTATTCTGTGTCTGCCAAGGAAGCAGGCTTGGAGAGTTGGTGTCAAGAAACCAATGGACAACAGCAGAGGGAAGGTCACATTCGTGGTATTGGAACACTGAATGCCTGAAACAACTGTATTATGAACAACTTTGTAAATCCCAGTGTCTAAAGAAAGTACAAAAACTGAAAATAAATTTTTTGAAAGAACTGGAAAAAAATAAATGTTGAAGGAAAAACAGCAACCATTAGTTCAAATTTCCAAAATTGTCTGCCAAATGACAATGCTTTTCATTGTTTATTCACAGCAATAGCTAAAAAAGATTCACATGTTGAGGTAGGTCGATATATAATGTACGTTCCTTAGACCACATTTTGTTTCTTTGTTGGGCCTCCCCAGAGGTGTGGGGGGCCACCAGGGCTCACCTGGAAGGACTCCAAAACCCATGAGGTGCCAGGGATTAA
Source organism: Sorex fumeus (assembly GCF_029834395.1). NCBI lineage: Eukaryota > Metazoa > Chordata > Mammalia > Eulipotyphla > Soricidae > Sorex > Sorex fumeus. The sequence continues at coordinate 20,870,636 of NW_026606179.1, forward strand.
ACCAGGAGTGCTCAGTACCTATTCCTCAGGGAACTGAACCAGGGTCAGCTGCATGAAAACAAGCACTTAACCCTGAAACTGTCTCTCTTGTCTCAAAATTCTTTTTGAGGAAAAGGTTATTGGGCTAACACCTAGCAGCATTTGATGGCTACTCCCAACTCAATGCTCAGGGTTACTCCCAGAGGGTTACTCCTGGCTCTGAATTCAGGAATTACTCCTGGCAGTGCTCTGGGCACTATGTGGGATGCTGGGAATCGAACCCGGGTCTGCCACGTGCAAGGCAAATGATCTACCTGCTGTGCTATCTCTCCAGCCCCAAACCTGAGTTTGATAGTTCATCTGAACTCTCTTTTTCTCTCTCTTACTACCTAGAATTTTTTTATTATGCTATCTTTCAATTTGTGGAAGTGTTTTTTAGAAAATGGTTGTGATCAGGGATTACTCCTGGCTCTGTTCTCAGAGATCACACCTGGCAGGGCGTGGGGAATCATATGTAGTACCTGGGAATGAACCCAGGTCAGCTGCATATAAGGCAAGCAAATAAACCCTTCAACTATCTCACTGGCGCTTGAGTTTGTGTCAGTAAGTTAGGTCTAATGAGACACTGGAGGATGTCCCAGGGACCTGGAGCCTGACTCAAGTTCATTCTTTCCTCTTGCTACTGTTCCCTATCAGTGCCCAAAAAGATGCAGGGGATGATTAGAAGCCAGGTGAAGTACAGAGATCTTTAAGAAGCAGATGGGAGTGAAAAGAACATCCAAGTGATATTGTTTCCTTCAACAAATATTTATCAGTTCTATCCATATACCAAATGCTGGGATTGGAATGGAGTCTAAAACCAACAGAGAAATGGGGCCCGAGTGATAGCACAGCGAGGAGGGCACTTGCCTTGCATGCTGCCAAGCCGGGGTTCAAGCCCCAGCATCCTTCATGGCTGGTATCCCCTGAGCAGGAGTGACCCAAGAGCAGAGACCCAGGAGTAAGTTCTGAGCACCACCAGGTATGGTCCCCAATCCCACTCCTCCCCACTAATAAAATTAAGTGAACAGAGATAAATGCAGCATCCTTACTGTTTCCAGGGTGAAGAATGGAGTCTGGATGAGAAGTAACATAAGCGGCAGTGAAGACATTTGTTTTAGAGTGAGCGCATATCCCACAGTATTCAGGGCTGACTCCTGACTTAGGGATCAACTCCTGGCAGTGCTGGGAATTGATCTCAGAAAGGAACTCAACAGCCTGTGCTAGGCCAGTGCTCCACCCACTATCTGAGCCACATCCAGGCCCTAGCAACTTCCTTTTGAAGAGGTGTGAAAAATCACTCCTGCAACATACAGTGATATAAAGGAAATTTTTTTCCTCTCATTTTCTTTTTTGTTTGGGAGCCACACCTGAGGGTATTCAGGAGTCCACGTGGTGCCAGGGATAGAAACTGGGTCTGCCAGGTACAAGACAAGCGCCTTATCCGCTGTACTGTATCTTCAGCCCCACCGATAACTTTTTAGAATGGGACGGTGCCAGGCAATGGCCCCTGAATACCTGAGCTAAGTGCGGTCCAGATGCGGGTGAAAGGTGGAAGAGAACAGCCGGGAAAAGGAAAAAGAAACGCTGTAGCTGGTTCGTTCCTTAAACCTGCTCTGGGACTGGAGAGAGAGAACAGAAGCCCATCCAGGCTGAATCCCCGTACCCCTAAAGGCGGAGCCCTGCCTAGGAGTAAGCCCTGAGCACAGCCGGGTGTGGCCCAGAAACAAAAGTAAACAAGCAGAAACATTCTTCTGTTCTCCTTGTGCCTGACATTATCCAAAACCAAAATGAACTATAAACATTCGCTATGTGAACCATACCGCTAGAAAATGGTAAAATAATAATAACCGCGCCTCGGGATTTTTTTTTTCGTGCAGTAGCTGCTAGAGCGTTTGTACGCTCCTATGAGCTCACCGGATGGAATCAAACGTTTGCGCGAGAGCCGAATGTAGCAGCCACGGCACCGGCACCGACACCGACGCCACGGCTCGGAAACAGGAGTCCCCTGTTTACCTGAGACACCCGAGGCCGGGAGGCACGCGCACTCGCCCCAAGCAGAGGTCGCAGCAGAAACGTCCCAAAACCAAATTCCCGGGAGAATCCGAACGTCGTTTCCCTCCGGACCCACTGAACGTGGGGAGGAGCGGCCGGGGCGCACGGCGCGGCGCGGGCGGGAGCGGCGGGGCGCGCGCTGATTGGCCGCGAGCGCCGCGAGCCCCGCCCCCGCCTGCGGCCGTGCGCCCCAGGGGCGTGGCCTGGGGCTCCCGGCAAGGGGAGGTCACTGCCTGTCCTTGGGCGGAGAGGGGAGGTGACACCGGCAGAAGAGGACAGAATGAGGGCCCTGCGGGTGAGGGTCCCCCATCCCGTTCTCGCCCCCCCCATTAGCACCCCTTTCCCTAAACCCCCCAGGGTCTGGGACCTTAGCGTGTGGCTTCAGGGCTCCCGCCGGAGAACACGCAAAGGGGACCCCAACATGGCCCAAGCCCCGGGTTTTAACGTCCCTTCCTCCAGGCTACCCTAACACCCCGAGACCCAGACCCCTAGGGGTTTAACACCCCTTTCTCTCCCGGATTTCTTCGGCAGCCGGGGAGCCCCCTAAGAGGCCCCCTGCAGTCCCGACATGCCCAGGGCCTCTTCCCCACAGTCCCGGAAACCCTCCGCTTAAATGCCACCTCTGGACTCCAGAGCTGCGGAGCACGGGGCCACCTAGGCCTGACCCAGCCTGACGCGGCCTGACCCGGCCTGACCCAGCCAGCCCCTCCAGTCGTTCCTTGGGGCCTCTACCCCAGCAACCCCCAGTCCCCCGGCAATTCTGAACTTCAGAACTTGCCTTTGAGGCACTCCCTAGAAACAGGAAGGAAGGTCCTCGGGGCGGCAGAGCCTCGAGTAGCCCCAGCCCCAACTCTCTTGCACCCACTTGGGGGCGCCCTCCAGACACCCCACCACCACCACCACCCCCAGCCCCCTTCCCTACCCAACACCCTTCCCTATCCATCCACCTGCTCTTCCCAGATCTCCCAGGCACTGGTTCGTGGCTTCAGCAACAGCGCCCGAAACCGCTTCGAAAACAGAGTGGCAGAGAAACAGAAACTCTTCCAGGTAAAGCCTGTCGAGCAGGCCAGGTCACTGTGTCAGGAGCTGGGGTGGGAGTGGGGATGGGGAAGGAGCAGTGAGGATTCTCATCCCATGCCCCTCCACCTAGGAGGACAATGACCTCCCGGTGCACTTGAAAGGCGGGGGCACGGACAGCCTCCTGTACCGACTGACCATGCTGCTGTGCACTGGAGGTGAGTACCCGCCCCGGTCCCTGAGTGGAAGAAAGGATGGCGTTGCCCTGGGCCGGGTCTAGGGAGGGGACTGGGTTTTCTGAGTGGGCTGGGGACAGGGGACCTGGTACTGGAGCTAGGGAGAGAGGGGCATATAGGGAAGGTGTCCCTCTCAGACTTGTACTTTGGGGGGTACAGAGTAGAGTTGGGTGAAAGCTGCTGCTTGGGCTGAATCAGGATTGAGGACCCCCCAGCTAGGGTGCACTCTGGCACTGGAGCTGGTGGCCTCGCTGGGACTGGGGTCAGGCTGATGATTGGGGATCCTGCAGAGGGGCTTGAAAGGGAGCTGGGATCTTACAGTGTACCCCCCACTCTCCCCAGGTACTGCCTACTGCCTGTACTGCCTTGGCTGGGCCTCCTTCCCCCACAAGAAAGAGTGAGTGAGAACCAGGAGCCTGCAGGAGCCGAGGACAAAATGAGCCCGCGTGCAGGCCCCGCCCGGCATGGATGAGGCCCTGCATTCCACCCCCAGCACCCCAAAAATAAATAAATGTGCTGGCCCCTCAGGAACCCAGCCTACCTCTGGCCTGTGTGTGCACACCCCTAACCCAGCTTTCGCCAGCTGCCCCTCAAGCTAGACCAGGTCTATGTCTAGGATGTTGCTGTCTTCTAGCCCTCCCAGAGAAGCGGGGATCCCCAAATGGAACCCCGGGCTGCCCCTCAGGGGCTGGGGACCTGGGGGTGGGGTCCTCCTGTGGGACCGGGGTTGTATCCTGGAATGGCAAGGAATGTCCATGATATGAGAGAGCAAGAGCAAGGCCGGCCTCACCCCAGGACTGAAGCTGAGAGGAGCAGACATGGCTCTGGGGGCTGGGGTGGCACTGAGCCCCCAACCCAGCCCAGCCCAGCCCAGCTCTGAAGCAGCGATCACTCAGGCTCAGCTTCTCCAGAACCTGAGAGAACAAGTAAGAATAAGCTCAACCAGGACCCGGGAAAAGAAAACTGACAGGGAGGGCCGGGAGACGATGCCAAAGGCTGGGGAATGTGCGAGGCCCAGGTCAGTCCCCACGCTCTCGGGTTCCTGAACACTGCTTGGTGTGACTCCAGAGCAAACAGCCAGGATGGACCCCCTAAAACAATACAACAAAATGGAGGGATGAGGGCAGTGGCTAATGCATGAAGGAGGGCCCAAATCCACTCTCTGGACACATGATTTCCCCCAAGCATCACTGGGAACAACCCTCTGAGCACAGTCAGGTGTAGCCCCTGAGCACCACGAGGTGCAGACTCCCAATAAAAGTGAAAAAATGAGAAGAAAACTGTCAAGGAACCGGAGACTGGCAGCTCCAGTTCTGGGGACAGACTCAAACAGACCATCCCTGCACCAGATGCAGACGCTTCTCCAGAGCCCAAGCTACCTCTCAATTCTCCAAATAGGAGGCCTGGGGCTGGAGCGACATTACAACAGGTAGGCGCACGCCTTGGACACAGCCGACCCAGCTCAATCCCCAGCATTCCATATGGTCCCCAAAGTCCCCCAGGATAAGCCCTGACCACTACCGAGTGTGGCCCACAAACAAAAAACCCAAACAGACAGACAAAAATAGGCAGATCCCAGAAAGAGCAGCAACTGGGGTGCATTTATTTCTTCCTGCACCTGGCAGGCCGGAGCAGAATACAAAGGCACTGGGGCGCTGAGCTGCCTGGGATTGGGTGTGCCAGCGGGTATGGAGTGATCCGCCCAGAACCCACAGAAGGCAGGTAGGCCCGCAGGGTGTGGAAGCCACACAGGGCTGGGCTTGGCACAGGTGCACAGGAAGTTAAGGAAATGGGAGTGAGATGGAGGCATGGGGGTTGGGTGACTGAGTCCAGGCCTGTGTCTCAGGAGGCCAGAGGGTAATCTTGGGGCAGGGCTGGAGGTGGGAAAGGCCGGTGGATCTCAACAGGATCTAGGAAGACGTGGCCACGGACGGGATCAGCTCTGGGAAAGACTGGAAGGGTCCAAGGTGACTCCTACAGCAAGGTGACGCAGAGGCGGGGCTGGGGGGCCCTCTCAGGAATACATGGTCAGCTGCAGCCACTGGGGGAGAGGAAGGCAGATGGTGAGGAGCAGGGAACCTGGGGATATCAGCCCGTTCCTCTGCTCTCACCCGAGGCTGCTGGGAACACTGGACAGAGCCCTTGTTCTGAACTGGTCCACAGGGCAAAGAGGAAGTGGTCCAGCTCAGCACTTGGGGCCCAGGCTGGGGTTTCTTACCTCCTGGATGTTCACCTGGATCTGACCAGTGCCATCTTTGTCCAGAGATTTGAAGGCACCTGGAAGGGCAGGGAAGAGCTGAGGGTTAGGGTGAAAATAAGGTACAAATCTATGGGATAATAATAGCACTGCCACACCCAGCTGTGCTCAGGGGCTGTTCCTGAGACTCTGTGCTCCAGAGTGACCCCTGGTGGTGCCCGGGGGAGCATATGCAGTGCCAGGGATTAACCAGGGTCAGCCAGGAGCGAGCCTTCACCCCTATACCATCTCCCCTGCCCCCAAAGCTACCCCTTTGTTGAGTACTGACTCAGCATGAAGAGCTTCTGATATGCTCATTGGACCTGATTCTGTGAGGCATGTGTCATTTTGAAACAAGGCACAAAGCTACAGCACCCCAAGTCACAGAGCAAGAGAGTGCAGGAACGGGGCCCCAGGCTATGACTCACCAGAGTAAGGGCCTCAAGGTACCCTGCCCATCACCATGTACCCACACCCCAGCCTTGAAGGTCCACCCCAATAGGTTCTTCAGGCTCTCCCTTCCTGTCCCTGCAGTCTGGCCCCACTCCTGGCAAGAGGGTGTGTATGTGTCATAGGGTGCATGTATGTCCCTCATCAGAGAGCAAACAGGGCTGCAGCCTTAGCTTGCTCTTGTCCAGTTACGGCCTCATGGGCCTTACTTGCACACAGTGTCCCAGATACTTCGTGCACTGCAGTTACTACTAGGCCTTTTTGGTTCAAGGGAGCCAGGGGCCCCTCCCAGTGGTACTCAGCAAACCAGGCTGACTTCAACAGCCCTGAAGTACCTGGCAGTGCTCAGGGTTCATAACCACTGTACTGTCCTCCCAGTTGTACTTGGCCCAGAAGCGTGGGCCTGACTGTGAAGTGTTTGGCCTGGCAATGCGACGCTGCCAGGTGCTGGGGGTCAGCAGAGCCACACGGGTGGTGCTGCGAGGCCCAGCCATGCAGTTCCAGGGATCAAGGCATGTGTTCTCTCCCTCTGCCCCAACCACATTATTATTTTTTGTTTTGGGTCACACCCGGCAACACACTCAGGTAACTCCTGGCTCTGTATTCAGGAATCACTCCTGGCTGTGCCTGGGGGACCATACAAGGTGCCAGGGATTTAACCCGGGTCGGCCGCGTGCAAGGCAAGTGCCCTAATATCACACTATGGCTCCAGCCCCATCTTTTATTAACACGTTAATCTTTTATTAACCAGTTCTCCCTGGGCTCTTGGGAATCAGAGCATCTCCTTAAAGTCAAACCAGATCGGGTCTCCCCAGAACCTCCCATGGCTCTCCACAGCCCTCGTGAGAGTCAATACTCCTTCGCTTGGCACTCACTGCCCTGCATGGTCTGACCATGCCCACAGTTCCAGCTTCTCCTACATGATCTCGTAAAGATCCATGCTCCAATTCTGGCACCCCTGTTCCTGCGCTATAAAATGCAGTCTCCTCAGGGAGGTGGTAAGGATTTAACTCATTTATATTCCTAAGAACCTTTATGGTCAGCTCCTGTTTTCCCCTCCCAGCCTTATTGTCTCTCTATCCCGCATTTTCAGTATCTGAACTGAGTTTAAGAAAAATCGAAAGCACCTCTTCCTGGGGCCGGAGTGATAGTCCAGCAGGGAGGGCATTTGCCTTGCATGCAGCCAACCTGGGTTCAATCCCAGGCATCCCATATGGTCTCCCAAGCACCACCAGCTTCCTGAGGGCAGAGCCAGAAGTAACCCCTGAGCATCGCTAGGTGTGACCCAAAAAGCAAAAAAGGGGGGGAAATAAAAAAGCACCTCTTCTTCCTTTCCTGGCCTTTGCTCAGGCTGTCCCCATGATAACAGTTATCTTCACCCTCTTACTGAGCCAAAGCTCATCCCTCTGGTCACAACTCACATATGTCCTCTGCTTCAAATTCCCCATCCCAGCAGGAGTCATTCGAAGTCATCAACTTGCCTCTACTCCACTGAGCCTGAGGTATGGCAGGAACAGGGACTATTCTGGGTCACTGCTTTGCCTCATATTGCCCACCTCATGGTTGGGCTGAAAGACAAGCCTAGTCAGACCCCTAGCTCGGAAGAGAGCTGAAAGAGACTCACGGAACATGGCATCCAGTCTGACGAGACAACTGATGAAATTGTCAAAGTCCATGTTCCCTCCCTCATCTGAGTAGCGGCGGATGATCATGTTGTAGAGATGCTCGTTCAGTTGGAACCCTAAAGGTTTAAACACTCGTGTGGGAGACATGCAAGCCCCTGGCAACCCCAGGATTCGGGTACAGACCTGCTGGGGGTGGGGGAGAGCTGTCTCATCGGTCCCACCACCCACACACCAAAGCCCACCAGTCATACCTGCTGCCTGAAAGGCCCCTGGGAGTTCACTGCTGCTGATGGTCCCCGAACGGTCTACATCAAACTGTTTGTATATGGCCTGTGGGAAATAAGAGGTTGAGACTCCACTGAGCATCAGGAGAGACCATGGCCCCATGCCTTGCAGGTCCTCCAGTTAGTTTTAGAGGTCACCACATACCTGCCACTTTTTGATATTGTTCCACAAGTACTTGAATTCCTCGAAACCCAGCTTGCCTGTGGTGTCACTCTGGAGGGAGTTGGTTAGGAACATTTCTGTGGGAGGCCGGAGTGATAGTATAGTGGGCAGGGCTCTTGTCTTGCACATAGCCAACATGCAATCCCTGGTGCCCCATATGGTCCCTGAGTCCAGCCAGGAGTGACCCCTAAGTACAGAGCCAGCCAGGTGTAAGACCTGAGCACTGCTGGGTGTGGCTTCCCTTCCCCCCTCCAAAATAAAGAAAAGGAATAGTTTTGTAGCTTCAGAACAACGGAACAAACTGGTGCCAATCAGTGTTAAGATCCTCAGCATCATCATCAGTTTTCACTAAATCCTCGAGACATCTACTCTAACACATTATCCCACTCATAGAAAAGGAAAGAGATTGAGAGGGCGAGAGAGACAGTACACTGGTAGGGTGCTTGCCTTGCGTCCCATATGGGACCCTGAATCCACCAAGATTAAACCTTGAGCATAGAGCTTGGAATAAGCCTGGAGAACGGCTGGGTTGGAATGGAGCGACAGCACAGCGGGTAGGGCATTTGCCTTGCACGAAACTGACCCAGCAAACCTGGGTTCAATACCTCTACCCCTCTCAGAGAGACCAGCAAGCTACCGAGAGTATCTCGCCCATACGGCTAAGCCTGGCAAGCTCTCCGTGACGTATTCGATATGCCAAAAACAGTAACAAGATTCACAATGGAGACGTTACTGGGCCCGCTCGAGCAAATCGATGAATAATGAGAAGACAGTGCTACAGTGCAGTGCTACCACTGGGTGTGGCCCCCCAAAAACAAAGACAAAACAGACTGAGCTGAAAAGACTGTGCTGAAAAATCTACCTAAATAAGATCACTGAAAACAGCTAAAACATTACTTACAACATGCTATACACTATGCTAAATTTATGCATGTAGTTCAAATAAGGCACAGTAATTAACAGTCATGCTGATCAGTAAATTGAGAGATGAAAGGCAGATTCAGATTGCTTAACCCTGTACAACATACATATATAATCATATGTCATTTATAAAAGGTAAAGGCCCTCCCGTTGATCGTCGATTTGCTCGAGCGGGCCCAGTAACGTCTCCATTGGAGACTTTGTTGTTACTGTGTCTGGCATATCGAATACTCTCGGTAGCTTGCCGGGCTCTCCGATTGCCCAGTGTTGAGTATATGTGTATACAAGATTATGGGCCGGTCCAGAGATATAATACATTAGGGCAGGTGCATGCCTTGCACCCTGGTTCCATTCCTGGCACTGCATATGGTCCCCTAAGCACCAACAGGAGTGATTCCTGAGTACAGGATCAGGAGTGAGCATTGAGCGGGGCCAGGTGTGGCTCCCAAACAAAACCCTCATAGCCCATGTGCATGTACACATTTATTCTTCAGTATGTGCCTTCATATATATTCATGTCTGTGGGTATGCCTGAGTACATGTACGTTACATAGGGCATACCTATGGAAATTGTAAATCTGGGTTCTCCTTCCAAAAGACCAAGTCCAAATACCTGTCGCTTCTTTAGTCTGTTGTTTTATGGACCACACCTGAAGGTGCTCAGAGGCCTCTATCAGCAGTGCTGGGGGACCAAGTGGTGCTTGGATTTTGAAACCAGCAAGCACTCCAGCCCTCTGAGCCAGCTCCCAGCCCTTACTCATTCATAGCTTCAAAGAGTCTCAATATCCTAGTTCTGTGGAGCATAATAATGGTTGCTGTCAAACAGGATGCTTGTGATGGTACAGTCAGTTCTTATAAATAAAGTGACAGCTGTGAGCACTGATATTTGTTACCACATGCCCATAGGTGGGCATGGCAACCTCTGTGGCTCTCCACCTGGCTATTCCAACCACACTAACAAAGCTTCCTCTTTGGGCAGAGTAACCTGACACACAGGCAATCTGGGTTTGATCCCCAGCACCCCAAAGGGTCCCCTGAACCCCGCCAGAAGTGATCTCTGAACACAGAGCTAGAAGTAAGCTCTGAGCACTGCTGATGTGGGGGAAAAAAAAAAAAAACAGAAGAAAGAGAGGGAAGGAGGGAGGAAGGAAAGAGAAAGAGAAAAAAGGAAAGAGAGAAGAAAAAAGGAAAGAAAGAAAGAAAGAAAGAAAGGTGGGTAGGGTGCTTGCCTCATACGTGGCCAACTGGAGCTCAGTTCCTGGCATCTGATATGGTCCTGAGCCCTGCCAGGGGTAATTTCTGAGTGCAGATACCCCCTGGGTAACGCCAGGTGTAGATCCCCAAAAAATGAACAAAAAAAGGAAAAGAAAGTTCCCTCTTCATCCCAGGCCTCCCTCACACTGCATCCAAGGATACATCCATCACGGCCACCATACTGCGACATGTGTCAATGCCAAAACCATCAGTCTTCAAATCCGGATCTGTGGGAGACAAGTTGAAGGTCAGAAGTCAGAAGTCACAATGACCCCATCCCCCCTGTTGACTCTGGTCACTCACGGCGTGTCACGATCTTGTTGAGAATGTTCATGAGTTCTGTGGCACTGACCTCCATGTCCTGTCGGGAAAGGGAGGCTGAGTCAGGGGTGACATAAAGGAATCCAGGGGTACCATGAAGGAAGATTGGAACTTTGGGATTGCCAAGACTGAGTGGGTGTGTGTAACTGTGTGAAAAAAAGGGTAATTCTGGGAAGGCAAGGAATGGTTGATGGGGTGGGGGGTCCCAGGGTACTTACGTCTCCAGCCAGTTGGGCAAAAAGCCTCCGAAACTGTCGGACCTCCTCACTCTCATTGGCCTCAATGTTGGAGTAATGGGTGCGTGGGGGCTGCAGAGGAAGGAAATCTCTAAGCGGGGGGGAGGGGGGGGGGGAGGGGAGCGGGAGGCACCAGTCTTAGGTGGAGCAGTGAAGGAGGACTGGGGGCGATTGACTACGATGTGGTCAGTGAGTGCGGGGCCAGCTTAAGACTCGGCTACATCAGAGGACTAGCCAGGGTCAGTCTTACTGAAAGGAACAGAGTAAGCGGGAGAGAGGTTTCCCCAAAGGGCCAAGGATGGTGCTGGAAAGTGTCAGTGTGAAGGCGCAGGCTCCTTACCGGGGGCTCTGGATTGTACTGCGCAGCGGCTTCGCTAGAAGGAAAGAAGGAGTTAGCATGAGGGGCGGGGCCTCCAACGGTCAGCGCCGGAGCCCAACCCCCCCCATTCCACCCACCGCCCACGTCACCTGCTCCCAACTTCCGCTTTCCTCCTCGGGTTCTGTCCTCACCTGGACCCAAGGCCCGCTCAGGCCGGGCACTTGTACCCAATGGCAGATGCTTCAGTAGACCCTTCACGGGCTCTCTTCGGAGCAGCTCTGCCAGCTCTCGGCCCCATTCTCCACCAGGCTCTGCTGTCTTACCAACTCGCAGCCCCCATAACGGAGTCTTCCCTACATCCCACCCACTCCAGCTCCAGTGATGAGCCCTTCCAGTAAAGGCGGCTCAATTAGTTGCCAAAGCGATCATCAGGCTCCTCCCTCCATCAGGTCATTCTGCTTTTGGGGTTTTGGGGCTGCACCTAGAGATGCTTAAGGGTTGAGTCCTGGCTCTGTATTCAGGGATCCCTCCTGGCGGCACTAGTGGGGACCAAAGGTAGTGCCAGGGCTTGAAGGGAGGTGAGCCAGGTTCAAGGCAAGCACCTCAGCACCTGAACTCTCTCCAGCCCGATATTTTCTTTATTGTCCAGTCCCTTCAAAGGCCCAGCTTCTTAATCCACCTAAGACGGTGGATTAAGGCACCAGCTCTGCCCTCACTGACCCAGACTCCTAAGGCTACATCCTCTGCACATACTTCTCCAGGGAACGCGGGCTGCACTCATCCTGGTGAGCCTCACCTTCCCGAACCCGCCGGGTCCAATCAGATTGCATGCCCTTCAAGGTCAGCCCTGGACCCCGTCAAACCCCATCCCTGAAACTGCGCCCGTTCAGGCCAGCCTCCTAGGCTAGGAAGACTGACGGCCAAGAGTACCCCGCGTCCAGCCTCCCCTAAAGCCCCGCCCACGCCCCGATGCCCCGCCCAAGACCACGCCCATCAGAGCCACGCCCCCTCCGGCTCCGCCTTACCTGATAGCGCTGATGACCCCGCCCAGGATACGCATGGCAGTGCCGCCGCCGCCGCCGCCGCCGCCGCCGCCTCCACCGCCACCGCCGCCTCCACCGCCACCGCCGCTGATCAGGCCTCCGATCACATTGCCCAGGCCCCCTCCTCCCCCGCCACCGCCCCCACCGCCCGCGGCCCCGCTGATCAGGCCTCCGAGCACATTGCCCAAGCCCCCACCGCCGCCGCCGCCACCGCCGCCGCCGCCGCCCTTCAGGAAGGAGTTAACCAGGAACATGGCTGAGACTCAAGATTCCTAAATGGGGGGAGAAGGGGGTCAGGTGGCCGCCTCGCCTGGCAGCCCACTCCTCCCCTCCAGAGCTGGATTCCTGGGAGCTGGGCGTGGCGCAGTAATTTGAGTTTCCCTAGGAGGCGGGGATCCAAGCCAGGGATGGAGCCTGGAGGGGACATTCCCCATAGGGTCTGGGCATACGGGCAGCAGAGTTGGAGGAATGGAGCGGGGTGGGGGTCGGGGGGAATCTGGTGTGGAATCCCCGCCCAGCTTTAAGTGCCCCCATCGGGTTACAGAAGCTGGATCGAGTCCACGCACAGGTGTCATTAAGGGCAGTGGTCTCAACGTGGAAAAACTCCAGTGGGTGCAAGGCATACTCGGACTTGTGTGGGCGTCCAATCCCGAGATCCAGAACTTCAGAACTGGGCTCTGGGCGGGCCAGAGGTGCGTTCCGGGATTCCAGGCCTGAGCGCCCCGGTCCGGACGTGGGGTTGGGGAATACGGGAGGGCTCCGTGGCGGGGTAATTAATAAAGTCACCCAATCTCACTGGACGTGGGTCTGAGCCCCGGGCCCGGGATTACAATATCCCCGCAGGATCTGAAGCCCCCCCCACCCCAGGGCAGAGTTTGTGAGATGGTTCCCAATCCAGGGGTTCATTTTAGATTCCGAGACTGAGGGCGGAGTCCCGGGGGAGGGATAACGGGGCCGGACCGAGCTCTGGAGGGGCGGTATCTCTCAGGCGGAGAGTTTAGGGTCCCGTCAGATCTGGGGGCCGCCAGGACCGGGTGCAGGGGGCGTCCCTACCGCTTGCCCTGTGGCTCACTTACGCGTCCGCGGGTCCGCCTGTCCGAACTGCTTCGGGACCTCCGACCGCGTCCCGTTCCGCAGGGCGGGGCCGTGACTCAGGCGCTGCGGGGCCTCCCGGACGGGTCCGCGCGGTCCTAATGCCGGCCTGGACACTGCGCCTGCGCGCCGGCATTCTTTTCCAGGACGCGGCCGCCGGGGGCTGCTCCGCCTTGCTGCGTGTCAGGCTCCAGGGCTTCTAATTATGGACCTTACTTAATAGTTCTGAGGTCATCCCACGGTGATTCAATTAAACAATAAATTAATTAAAAAATAATAAAATTAAAAGGCCGGAGTCGTAGTACAGTGGGTAGGAAGTTTTCCTTGCATGCGTGTGGCTGACCCAGGCATCTTACATAGTCCCCGTAGCACTGCTAGGAATAATTTCTGAATGCAGAGCCAGGAGTAACTCCTGAGCACCTCTGGGTGTGGCCCAAAATAATTAAATAAAATTTAATGCAAAATTGGGGCTGGAGTGATAGCACAGCGCGTAGGGCGTTTGCCTTGAATGGGCCGACCCAGGTTCGATTTTCAGCATCCCATATGGTCCCCTGAGCACCGCCAGGAGTAATTCCTGAGTGCAGAGCCAGGAGTAACCCCTGAGCATTGCTGGGTGTGACCCAAAAAAGAAAAAAAAATTAAATGCAAAATCAAAATAGTTCTGGGACTGGAGTGTTAGCACAGCAAGTAGGGTGTTTGCCTTGTACGTGGCCCACCCGGGTTCAACTCCCAGCATCCCATATGGTCCCCTGAGCACCGCCAGGAGTAATTACTAAGTGCACTGAGTGCAAAGCCAGGAGTAACTCCTGAGCATCGCCGGTTGTGACCAAAAAAAGAGGGAAAAAAAAAGCAAAATAGTTGTGAGGTCTCACCCTCCTCCAGGTTGGAGGGAGGAACCCTGGGGACAACTCCCCTGTGACCTGGCAGTGGCCATACCCTATGGTGCCTCTTAGTACAGTCGTGTGAAATTTGGCCCATGACCAGTCTACAAAGCAGTTTTTGGGCCGCTCCAAAAGGGACTCAGCTTTCTAGCCTGAACCAGTCGCCACTCTCATTTCTGATCCCTGGTCCAGAGGCAAGAGCCTCTATCTGTAGCAGATACTGAGGTTGGTAGGTTTTCAAGGATCCTGCAAGCCCCCTATGATAGTCAAACAGGATGGAACTTCACCCCCACCGGGCTCTTTCCTGCCAGCATTCCTTTATCCGCTGAGTCAGAGTCTCAAGGACTTTTCCTGCACTGGCTCTAATGCCTCTTTGTCTTGCTGTCTCCCAAAGGGCTATGGCTTAGGGAGAGTATTCGGGCATGGCTGGCATCTGAGACTAGGTCTGGAGTGGGCAAGTCAGGAAGGCAAAAGCAAGAGACAGAGATTTAAATCATCTTTAGAGGCTTCTAAAATTTGCTTTTTGGTTCCATCATCAGCCCTGCACCCTCCGGATACCAGAGATATGGCAGAGGGCACTAAATGTGGCCCCTGGCCCTCTGCCTTCAAGGCTGACTACGTTGGGGTCAGAATCCTGGCTTACCCCTGAAGCATCATGGCTTGGCAAAACAGTGACTTGAAATCTCTGGGCAATGATTTATCAATCTGGAGAACAAGCACTGGGCTCCCAGGTTCCCCTCACCAGGCCTCTGTCAGAATTAACTGACAGCCAGGATGCTTGAGGGAGAGCGCCTGTCTGGGAAGGAATGAGGCATGTGACATCCGCAGAGCTCCACTGTCCCCACCAGAACGCTGCAGCCAAGGTCCGTGTGCCCCAGTTGCCTTGTGTATGCCACAAGAGGAGGGGCAGAATGAATTGATAAAAACAGTACATTGTCAGTGTCATCCTGTGTCTGTCCCCAGCTGCTTGCTCAGGGACTCTTGGGTGCCTGAATCTGCTTCATCAGATACTGATAAAATAACTTCCAAGGGCCAGAGAGATAGTATAGGCATTAAGGCACTGGTCGCGCCTGCAGCAAATCCTGGTTTGATCCCTGGCACCACAGAGGGTCCACTGAAACATCACCAGGAGTTCCCCTGTGCACAGAGCCAGGAGTGATCCCTGAACTCAGAGCCAGGAGTAAGCCCTGAGCACCACCGGAGTGATCCCTGAGCATAGTTGGGTGTGGCTCAAAAACAAAACCTCCAAGCCCTCTTCTAAATACTGTACATATATCTTCTCATCTGTTCTTATAACAGCCCAGTGGGATGGGCGATGAGTAGTTCCTCCGTTTTACGAAACTGTCCCTGGGGTAAACTTCCTAGCCTGTACCCTTAGCCACCACCCTCCCGTGGATTCCTCCATACTCTGGGAGATTAGCCCAGATAAAACCACAGTCTCTGCTTCCAGCAAGCTTGTTGGGGCCCGGCCAAGGCTGCTGGGACACAGCCTTGTCTATGAGGCAGGAACTTTCGGGTCAGAAAGGAGGCTTTGAAGGCAGGGCAACTTGCCTGGGGTCACAGAGGGTGGCAGGACCAGGTCTAAACCCAGGCATGGCTGGTGCCCAAACTTCAGATGATGACGCATCTGATTTCCTCTCACCACACCCCTTCCTGCCAGGCTGAGCAATTTCTTTGCTCCGTCCCCTCCAGAGATCACTTGTTCTCAGACGTTTGCTTAGGCTCTGCCCTATACCTGGAACACTCCCCACCTGCTCTCTCTCTCTCTCCTCTCTCTCTCTCTCTCTCTCTTTTTCTCTCTCTCTCATTTTTTTTTGTGGCTGTTCAGGCTTTGGGTGTCAGGTCAGAAGGCACCTCTTCCAGGAAGCCTTCTCTATCTTCACCCACACTCAGACTAGATGAGGGGCTGGAGCAATAGTACAGCGGGGAGGACATTTGCCTTTCATGCGGCCAACCTGGGTTGGGTCCCCGACATCCCATATGGTCCCCTGAGCACTGCCAGGAGTGATTTCTGAGTGCAGAGCCAGGAGTAACCCCTGGGCATTGCTGGGTGTGACACAAAACACACCCCCCCTCAAAAAAGACTAGAAGAGGCAGGTGCTCGTGTGTGTAAGAGTGTTTCCCAGAAGTCACTGCCAATTGTACTTAACGGTATCTAGGGCTATCTCCCTGACCTCTTAAACCTGGATAGCTCCAAGCCTTAGCCCTTGGTTCTGCTCAGTTCCATTCCCATCAATCAAGTACCCACTGTACTATATATCTGGAGCCCCAAGGAGATGACTTTTGGGTATTCGTCTCAGGCTATTTCTGTTGCCACAGCATAATATGGCCCTTTCTCACTGATGCATGTGCATGTACCAGTTGTTTTTCTTGCCACAAGGAAAGCAGAGAGTTGGCATGATTCATCTGAGATCGTACAGCAAGGGCAAAGGTCAAATATGAACCTACAGGGGCCAGAGCGCTAGTACAATAGGTAGGGCACTGCCTTGCACGCGGCCAACCAAGGTTTGATCCCTGGAATGCCAGATCCCAAGTCAGCCAGGAGTGATCCCTGCGCACAGAGCCAGAAGTAAACTCTGAGCATTGTCAGATGTGCCCTCCTTCCCCTCCCAACAACAAAAAAAATTGAACCCATAGTATAACAGGTAAGGTGCTTGCCTTGCATGTAGCTGACCTAGGTTCAATTCCTGGTACTCCATATGGTCCCCCTGAGCCTGCCAGGAGTGATCTGTGAGCACAGTGTCAGGAGGAAGCCCTGAGCACAGCCGGGGTGGGGGGGGGGGTGGCATGAAAGAAAAAAATCTGAACCCAGGAAGGCTGGCCTTGTTTTATCTTTTCCTTTGTTGCCAGTAACTTACACTTTTCATCCTTTCAATTTGCTGCCTCAACAATGTTCATGATGCCAACAATTACTAAACTGAAGCCAGTCTCTAACCTTAGCTAAGGCCCCAAGGCCATGCTGGGACCCTGCCAGGCCACTGCTTTGCATGCCGGCCCAGGTGAACTCACCTGCCCTGCCCAAGGGCATGGCAGAACCAGGTCTACAGCTCTTTGTGGATGGTGTGAAATAGTTATGTGATGACTAATTTGGAAATTGTCCTCCACTGCCTTTCAACAGTGAATCAGTCAGTTTGCCAAAGAAACAGCCAGTAGGACAGAGTGAGTGAAAGGAAGAGACTCATTATAGGAAACTGGGACCATGTGATTAGCAATTATGTTCTCTTATGTTCTGTTGGAGTGGGGGTTCACCTGGCAGTGTTTGGGGGATCAGGTGGCCCCAGGGATGGGATCCAAACTTGGGGCTCCTTCAGGCAAGGACTGTGCTCCAACCCCCTGAGCCATCTCCTCAGCCCCCAAAAACTTCTAACCCATGACTCTCATAACAGCTCTCAGTCAGTTGGGTTATGCCTGTCTCCTGCAGCAGACACTAGGCCCTATAATGGCTACTGGGAACCCCTCTGTCCCTAGCCCATGGCGAGGTGGAAGCAGGATCCTGGCCTACATTATCAAATATGTTTTTGGTTTTGTTTTTGTTTTGAGGTCACACTTGGCGATGCTCAACAGTTACTTCCTGATTCTGCATTCAGAAATTACTCCTGGAGGTGCTCAGGGGACCATCTGGATGCTGGGGATCAAACCTGGGTCAGCCACATGCAAGGAAGAAGCCCCACCCACTGTACTATTGCACCAGCCCCTCAAATACTCTTTTATATATATAAAAAAAAAATTGGTTCTTTTGGTCATACCTGAAGTGTTCAGGGTTTTTTTTCCTCCCCTGGATCTGCACTCAGGGATCAATCCTGGTGGACTTGAACCGAGGTCCACGTGCAAGGAAGCGCCCAACTCACTGTACTATCTCTCCGCCCCCTGCTCAAATACTCTTAGCATCTAACTTTATTCCACCTTCAGTCTCTGGAGGTTACTGACTCTGTTGAGACCGCTGTATGGGAAAAAAGCTCTGAGTCTGTGAGTGTGTGGCTGCATCTCCCATGCTTTTCCATGCTTTCCCATCTCTCATGCTCCTGGACCCTTCTCCCCTTGTCTCCAAGTTGTCTGCCTCCTACCTCCTGCCAAAGTTGGTACTTAAATCTGGTCTCAGAGGGTCTTCTGGCCTCCCCTGTCCCCAGCCTGAGCATCCTGATAGCTGCATATTCACTCTATAATAATTCTGTACAGGTGTCCAGAGTAATAGTACAATAGTTAGGGTGCTCGCCTTGCATATAATCTGTAGGGATTCAACGCCTAGAACTACGGCATTAAATGCCTTCAACTATTCCAATGTCACCTGGGTGAGCTCAGGGAGCCACATGCAAGATATTCCTGAGCACAGAGAAATAAGTCCTGAGAAACACCAGGTGTGGCCCCAAAACCAAAAATATAACTAATGGGGGCCAGAGCAATAGTACGGCAGGTAGGGCATTTGCCTTGCATGCAACTGACCTGGGTTTGATTCCTTGACCTCCTGAGCACCGCCAGAAGTAATTCTTGAGTGCAGAGTCAGGAGTAAGCCCTGAGCATCGCCAGGTGTGGACCAAAAGAAAAAAACAACCTTTTTTTTCTTTTGGGGTCACACCCAGCAATGTTCAGGGGTTACTCCTGGCTCTGCAGTCAGGAAGTACTCCTGATGGTGCTTGGGGTACCATATGGGATGCCGGGGATTGAACCCGGGTCGGCCGTGTGCAAGGCAAACTCCCTACCTGCTATATTATTGGCCTCACAAACAAAATTTTTGACAAAGGAGACTGGAGAAATCATATAGAGGTTAAGACACTTTCCTTGCACCCCACTGACTTGGTTTAATCCCCAGAATTCCCTGGGGCCACTTCTTGAGCACAAAGCCAGAAACAGCCCCTGAGCACTGCAGGATATGGCTCCCCCAAAAAAATCTAAAACAAAAATTTTGGCACAGGGTCATGAGAATAGATCAAAGGAGTATGAGATCCCAAATATGATACCTGGCACTCTATGTCCCCATATTCAGCACCACAAGTTATGTCCCTAGTGACCCCTCAGTACTGCCAGAATGGAGCAGCATTGTACCAGGCACTGAGCATTTTCAAAGACCAAGGATGACCAGGAGTCACAAGTCCCGAAGTCAGTTTCCCTGGAAGGTACTAGAAATACACCACTACCCAGGTTGGAGTAGGGAGGATTTTGTACAGCGGGAGGGCATTTGCCTTGCTCGTGGCTGACTGGGATGAGCCTGCCAGGAGTCACTCCTGAGCAGTGCCAGATGTGGCCCCAAAAATAATAAATTTATTTTTTTATTTTTATTTTTTGCTTTTTGGGTCACACCCGGCAATGCACAGGGGTTATTCCTGGCTCTGCACTCAGGAATTACTCCTGGCGACGCTCAGGGGACCGTATGGGATGCTGGGAATCGAACTCAGGTCAACCACGTGCAAGGCAAACGCCCTACCTGCTGTGCTACTGCTCCAGCCCCTAAATTAATTTTTTTAAAAAAAGAAACACAACATTCATTGTCCAGTAAGTGTATTTCTGTGATGTTGGACCTACATCTTTGTTAGTCTTAAAGTCTTGCAGTTTTTGCAAAACATCCAGGGTTTAGAAGAACACAATAAAGTATATCCAAGCCAGAGTGGGAAATCTCACACAAATACCATTGGGAAAAGGAGGGGTCAGTGATGTGGCTCTGCGAGCCCTGGGTTCCATCCCCTACCACCACAGAACCCCACGCGTAGCACCACCAAAAGTGGTCCTGGCCCAAGCACTCTGGGTGTTCCTCTTCCTAATTTTTTTCCCTATTTTTTTTAAGTTAAGTTATAGAGAAGAAAATAATTAATGTAGAAGGGGGAAAGGTATATTTCCCTTTAAGAAGGAGGAAGCCGTGGGCCTGAGCAGATAAGGCACTTGCCGTGCAAATGCAAGTGCTCGACAGAGTTCAGGAATAGGGAAGAAAAAAAAATAACGAAGCGCCCAAACAATCCAACCAGAGGCCGTGCGGAGGGGATTTGGAGTGGTGGTCGTGGCCAGTTGCGGAGGGAAAGCAGCCCATTGCGCTAAAGGGTGCCGAGGGTCCCTCCGTTCTGCGGCTGCCACAACGTTACTTTCGTCCTGGCGAACCCTCCGGGACGCGTCTGACTAGGCCGGGCTCCGCGGCCCCTCCACGGGGTTGCACAATTCTCCGCGGCCGGGCAAGGTGAAGCTGCGGTTGCCGCCCGGGTTTCTGGGAGATGGAGTTTACGCGCCGGGCTGGCGCCACCGCCCGCGCGCAGGGACAACACGCCCTGTAACGAGCCCCGCGCTGCGAACGGAGCAGTGGGCTGCTGCCCCCGCGTGGCGGCTGAGCGTTAGTGCCCGTTTCTGGGACGCTGCGGTCGCTAGGGGGCCGAAGGTGGCAGGGACCGGGAACTTGAGAGTCTCTCCAGGACAGGGGTGACCTGGAGTATTTTTTCTTTTTATCTTCCTCCCCCTTTTTTGGAGGTGGGGTTTGGCTTGGGATCATACCCGGCAGTATTCAAGGGTTACTCCTGGCTCTGTGCTCAGGGATCACTCTTGGTGGAGCTAGGGCGATCATATAAGGTGCCAGGGATCCAACCCAGGTCCACCACACGTGGCCTGGGCAAGTGTCCTACCTGCTGGACTACGTTTCCCCTTGTTTATGAGCTGTTGGGCTGGAACCGGATCTCCAGCATGCAAAGTATGTGCTCACTGAGCAGGTTGAGCTGTATCTCTGGACATCAAGCTATCCTAGCCTTGTCAGGAAAGATGAGGATGGGAGAGAAATGGATTAAGAAACTGGGCGGTGGGCCAGAGCAATAGTACAGCTTGCCTTACAGAGTGCTTGCCTTACACGTGGCCGACCCAGGTTCACTGCCTGGCATCCCATATGGTTCACCTAGCATCACCAGGAGCAACCCCTGAGTATGCAGGGGGTGGCTCCAAAAAACAAAACTGGAAACAAAAAACTGGGGGCAAGGCCCATACTATGAGGGGCCAGTACAGTGTTGGTGCATATGCTCATAAACCAGTATTTACTAAGCTTTTATCTGCTACCTGGCACCAATAGGGTACTTGTAATTAGCTCGATGCACATCAGTTGTTGAGTTCTATTAGCGGCCCATTTTATGGAATGAGGCTCTAACCCAGAAAGTCCGAATACTTAAGTCATCCAGATGGTGAGTATCAGAGCTGGGTTTGATAGATCTCTTGCCTTTTGGGGTTTCTGTTTTGGACCACTTCTGGTGGTGCTCTAGGGTTGCTCTCGGCAGTGCTGGGGGACCATGTGATGCTGGATCAAACAAGGGGAAGCCAGACCTCCTGAGCATGTTCCCGGGGCTCTTCAACTCAGTCTACTGAACCCATCCCAAGGTTGAAACAGGAACCAGCTTGAATGCTTCTGGCTCACCTCCAGGTCAAATGTTGTGGAGTCTGAATCCGTGTTAGAAGTAGAGATCAAGTTCCGGCCTTCACAGGCTCAGGCCTACACAGCCTTGTCTTCTTTTGTTCTTATTTGTCCTCCCATCGCTGCCAGCAACATTATTCCTAAAGAAATGCCAGGCTTGGGGCTGCAGTGATAGTATAGCGGGTAGGATGCTTGCCTGACCTGTGGCTTCCCTGGGCTCCATACCTAGTTCCTATATTGGTTCCCATTGCCTTGCCAGGAGTGACCCCAGGTGCAGAGTCAGAAATGAGCCCTGAGCACTGCCAGGTGTGGCCCTACAAAAAGATAAAATAAAAACATGCTAGTCTTCCTTTCTTTTTTTCAAAAATAAAAAGTTTGGTTTGGGCCACTGTAGATGCTTAGAGGTTACTCTTGACTCTGCAGTCAGGAATCACATCTGGCAGTGCTCAGGGGATTGAGCCCGGGTCTGCTGCATTGCAAGGCAGGTGCCCTACCCACTGTACTATCGTTCTGGCTCCTTCTTCCTTTTTTTCTTCCTCCCCTCCCCCAACCCCCATTATACCCAGCAGTATTCAGGGCTTACTCCTGGCTCTGTGCTCAGGGATCACTCCTAATTGGGATCAGTTAGGGGGCAGTACAGAGCACTGAGGATCAAATCTGGGTCAGCACGGAAAGCACCCACCCTGTGTATTATCTTTCTGGCCCCTCAGTTTTAACTGATTGTTTTTTGGGCCACAACCAGCAGTGCTCAGGGCTGACTCCTGGCTCTGCACTCAGGGGTCATTCCTGGCAGTGTTCAGGGAACTATATTGGGAATCAAACCTGGCTGAATCTAAGGCAAGTACCCTACCTACTGAACTATCTGGTCCTGAGATGTTACTGATAAGATCTTCAACCACAAGGACCATGATACTGAACCCCAGTTGAGGTGCGAATTAGGAGAGGGAAGAGCAACAAGACAAAATGAGCTGGTGGGGTCAGAGAAATAGTACAGCGGGCAGGGCACTTGCCTTGCATGTCTCTGACCCAGGTTTGATCCCTGTCACCCCGTAAGGTCTCACAAGCACCGCCAGGCATAATCCCTGAGCATTAACATGGCTTTACCTGGCAGAGCCAAAAATAAGCCCTGAGCACTGCTGAGTAAGAGCCCCCCCAAATAATAAAATAAAAATAAAATGAGGTGGTCATCTCTAACGGTCATCTCTAAATCTCATTACGTGTCCAGCTGGATGACCGCTGGACTAGAGCAGTTACCGACTGGATTCCACGGGGTGTCAAAAGACCGTGTGGCCACCCACCTTCCAGATGGTCAGACTTCTTCATCAAGATCATGAATGATCGGTTTGAGGCTCTTCATGTTCCAAGAACAAACTGACGCCATTGGATTACACTAGCACGCGACAGGGACAAACGGAGACGTTACTGGCACCCGCTCGAGCAAATCGACGATTAACGGGAAGTCAAGTGATCAAGTGATCAAAATGAGGTGGAGACAGGCCTCTGACATAGGGGTCCCTCTATTAGATCTTGGTGATTACATGAGAGACAAGTAAACTTCCATCTTATTTAAGTCACACCACTCTGCCCTTCACTGCTGGAGCCACAGGTCACTATAGGAAAGACTCAATTTCAAAGAACAGTCTCAGTCTCACGGTTCTGAAGCCCCCAGTGGCCACAAAGCTATGTCTGACCAACATCTCCTGTGCCCGGCCCCTGTTTTCCCACCCCAACTTCCTAATCAGAGTCTCCCGACACTTTGCAGAGAATTTAATGCATAAGTCTTAAAAAAAAAAATCTATAGCAATGAATATGTAAATAAGATAAAACCTAGGAGAGGGAGAGGGCCAAGGACATAGAGGGAGGGAAACTCAGGGACTGACGCCTTGGGCTGTCCGACTGTCACATCTCATCCAGCCCGTAGTCCTCTTCAGGGAAGTCCCCGACTGTCACCACCGATGGCTTGACGAAGGCGCCATACTTGGCTTGGCATTCGAAGTAGCGTTTCCCATTCACACTGCAAGGCACAATGGGAGAGGTAGTGATTAGAGGGGGCCCTGCCCCAGAAGCTAGTCCGAGCAGGCTCAGCCATATATGTGCACTTTACATATACGCACACAATTGCACAGAAACACACACACACACACACACTCACGTGCGCACACCACCACCGCCACCACTCCGCTTGGGGATCATTACCTGCCATCGTTCTTCCCTAGCGGCTCATCATAGCGGACGCCAACCCAGTAGCCAGGCTTGAAATCTGTATTTCCTGAGCCAGACAGAATTCAGTGGGTAAGGCCCTTGCTTTGCGTGTGGCCTAGAAGCTTCCATCCCAGGCACCCCATATGGACCCCTGAGCCCACCAGTAGTGATTCCGGAATACCACAGGGTGTGGCCCCCAAAACCAAAGGGAGTAAAAAAATAAATCTGTGGTTCCTGACCACAGAAACCTTAGCTTGCAGCTCAGCCCCAAGGTGAGCCTGTCCTACTAGAAACCAGTCCTGCTGCCCACCTCCCCCAGATGGTGCCCATCAATTGTCCAGCAGCCCCCTGCCCCAGTCTCTTTGCTCCTGCCCCCTACTCATTCAATACTAGCAAGTCTTGGTAAAACTCTAAGGGATATGGTATCACGGCCTTGTACTAAATTAGCCTTGTACTAAATCAATGGCTGCCCATGCCATTCAGCATAAAACCCACAGGGGGTGAGGAGATAGTACGGTGGGTAGGGTACTTGCCTTGCACATGGTCAACCCAGGTTCAATATCCCTTGTACCCCATATGCTTCCCTGAGCACTGTCAGGAATAATTCCTATGTGCAGAGCCCTGAACACTGCTGAGTGTGACCCAAAAACCAAAAAATAAATTAATAAACATGTTTCTCAGAAAAAAAACGTGAAAAGACAACCAAACCTCAGGATTGGAGGAAAAATTTGCAGATGATGTATTTGGTAAAGGAACTATTTGGGGCTGGAGAGATATCTCAAAGGGCTGAAGCATGTGACTTGCACAGACAAGGCTCCAGGTTTGGGCTGGTTTGGCTTTTGGTCACACCCAGCGGAACTTGGGGCTTACTCCTGGCTCCAGGGTCAGGGATCACTCCTGATGGAGCTTGGGGGACCATATGGGATGCTGGGGATTGTACCCGAGTCAACTGTGTGCAAGGCACAGTGTCCTACCTGTTGTACTATTACTGCGGCCCATGGGGCCCCAGGTTTGAACCCCCAAACAGTACTAGAGCACCTGAGTCCCACTGGGCAGCCATCAGCTCTCTGGGGAGGTCCCAGAATCAAACTGAATCAAAACAGAAACTGTATTTAGGCAATATAAAGGATTTACAGAATTATAAAACAAACTATATAAAGACAATATAAAGACCTTTGAGAGCAATAGAACAGAAACTGTATTTAGAATACATAAAGAGCCGAAGAAGCGGTAAAGAGGGTAAGGCACTTGCCTGGCATGCAGTTCTGGCAGCTGCTACTCTGGTTGAAATGCTTGGCCCCATAGATGGTCCCTAGAGCACTGCCAGGGTTAGCCCTGAGCGCAGAGCCAAGAACCACTTCTGAGCACTGCTGGGTGTGGCCCAACCCCATTCTTGCAAAATAGAGACACCATAAAGAACTTATAATCTGACTGGGGCTGAGTTTACATGCTCATGTCCTAACAACCCAGCCCCTCATAATGTATTTGGAGACAGGGTCTTTTTAAATTTACTTATTTACTTTTCTGGGTCAGACCTAGCTGTGCTCAAGGGTTCTTCCTGGCTCTGTGCTGGGAAGTAACCTCTGACAATGCTCAGGGGACCCTGGGCAGTAACTAGGGATTGAGCCAGGCCACTGCTTTTTCTCCTGGACTACTGGCCCTTTAAAGAAATGGTGATGGACTCACAGAGGTGGCTTGGCGGTAAAGGCAGCCCTACATGTGGGACACCTGGGTTCCATCCCTGGCACCACAAAGAAATATATAAATCAAGAAAATAAGAGGTCATTCATGCAAATGGATATGCAACTCAATTTCTTTCAAAGGCGTGAGGGTCAGAGCATGGTACGGGAACAACCCAAATGTCTGAGACCAATGAAGAAGCTGTGGTACACTGCTCTGGGCGTTGATTACTTTCTTTGGGCAAGCGAAGCCACTTGAAACTAGCCTGGGCATGCATCTTCCTTCATTCACGCCCCGTAGTTTCCCAACCAATGAACTAGTGAATGAAGAGAAGAACTAAATGAAAGTAGCTTAAAACAAAATTAAAAGAAAAAACAAAAACCAAAAAAAGCTGTGGTGCGTATGCACACAATGGAATACTATGCAGCTGTATGAACTAACTGAATATTTTAATTTGCTGCAATGTGAATGGAACTGGAAGGTATCATGTTAAGTGGAACAGGTCAGAGACAGGACAAATACCGAATGATTTCACCTAAGGAGCAGAGACAAAGCAAAGGAACAGACTGTACTGAAGGATGATAAACCTTTAGCTGTGGATGACAAACCTGAGCTCACCAAGCAGCAAGGAGTGGATGGGAGGCAGTGAAGAGGCAGACTAGAAGGCACAGGGATTGTGGAGGGGCTCTGCCACTTTGGGGATGGGGTGGGGGTGCAGTAACTTTGCATATCAACACCATAAACACTAACATGATTGTAACCATGTTACCTAAACTGTAATTCTAAAAATCGGGGAGCAGCAGATCTCAATAGACATATTCCCCAAAACAATATATCAATGGTCTTTAAGCATATGCAGAGATGCTATCATTAGCCCTCCCAAAGGGCCAACTCAAATCCAAAATGTGCCACTTCAAACCCCTGAGGATGGCCTTTATCAAAAGGACAAAGTGCTGGTAAGGATGAGAAATGGGTTTATATTTGTTTTGTTTTGGGGGCCACACCCAGCGGTGCTCAGAGCTTACTCCTGGCTCTACACTCAAGGATCACTTCTGGTGGGCTCAGGAAACCATATGAGATGCCAAAAAATTGAACTCAGGTTCACCATGTGCAGGGCAAGCTCCCACTCCACTATACAATTCCCCCGGGCCCTGAACTATACATTTTAAAGACATGAGGAGATGGTATGTGAATTTTATCACAAAAGAGTTGTTATCAAACAATTAACAACCCAGTAAGGGCTGGTGAGACAGCACCGGGGTTCAGGTGCTTCCCTTGCATACCACCAACCCCAGTTCAACCCCCAGTACCATCTAAGGTACCCAGAGCACAGAGTAAGCCCTGAGCACACTTGCTGTGGCCCCCAAACCAGCCCCCTCCCCAAATTAAAAATTCAGGGACTGAGAAGCTTAAAGGGTTGAGCTCATGTCTTGCATGCAGAAGACCTACATTCAATCCCTGGCATCATATGGTCCTCCAAGGACTGCCACGAGCAACCCCAGAGCACTGAGTCAAGAGCAGTCTTGAGCACTGCTGGACATGCCCTCCTAAACCCACACTAGTCTGCATTTCTCCCCCCTAGCCCTCCCTGAGACCCCTCCTTAGCTATCACCTCCCCCTCCCTCCCCTCGCTGCTCACTTCTCCATTTTCTTCAGAGACCCTTTCCTCCAGGAAGCCCTCCTGCCCGCCACTTTGCACATGCGAGGCTGCTGCCCTCACTGAGGACTTGTCTGCCTGCTGGACTGGGAGCTCTGGGTGCTGGCTCCCTGACATGGTCGGCTCATGGGCACATACCTACATACATGACGGTGCCCCGCCGCGGGGGGTGCCCAAGCACCTGCACCTCACAGCGGCTGCCCACAGGGATGGTGCTGGCCTGGGCCTTCTCCGCGGCCAGGCGCTGGACAGCCTCAGCTTCCCGCTGTGCCCGCTCCTCTTCGTTATATCGGCCCAGTTTGCTGCGCTTCAGGAAGGAGCGAACTGAATCTGGGGGAACAGGGGACCCACAGACGGAGTCAGATATGGTTCTCGGGGTACAGATGGAGATGACCTTTCACCCATGCAGGATCAACACTCAGAAATGTTTAAGCTCTGGGCTTCACAGGGCTGTGACCAAGCACACACCTGCCCCCTCTGCTCCCCAACCTTCCTGCTGCAGCCCTGGCCTCTCCCCAGAACCTTGGGACCCCCCACAACCCAGCAATGAAGCAGAAGGCGTGGGGCCTGGCCTTCTCCTTACCGCACCTTCCTACACCCTGGTCCAGCCCCGAGGCCCCCTAGTCTTGCACACTACATGCTCTGGTCTGTCTCCAGGTTCCTGCACTGACCCCCATACCCTGTCCCCTCCACACACTTTCCTCACCTCCTTTCTGAAACCCTAGTAACTTACCACAACCCTTGCTCAGGTCCCTCCATTTTTCCATGGGTCTGTCTGCCTCTACTTGTCTGAGAATCTCTCCTGGCCTGTCTGCTCCCCAAGCCCCCTGCATCCCAACTCCCATGGGGCCACGCCCAGATTGTCTGTCCCGCTGCACACACCACAGATTCCTCCAACGTTGCTCTGCCAGAACCTCAAAACCTTGAACCACAGCACCCGCTCTTCCTGACACCCAGAGCTCCATCCATCCCTGTGCTCTCGCGTACCTTCCCTCTGGTCATAGGCTTCTTGTGACACCTCGTATTTTTCGACCTTGGACACATCTTCATACTCGCCCAGGCGCGCACCACTGTGGTCGATTACCTGTAGCAAGAGGGTGATCAGTGGGGATGCGGGCGTCAGGGTAGAGCGGTGGGTTGAGTTGGGGGTCGGGCAATTAAGTCTCTCCTGGATTTCTTTTGGCCATACCCAGAGGTGCTCAGGGACTAGTCCTGGCTCAGGAGTGACCCCTGGTGGTGCTCAGGGGACCATATGTGGAGCTGAGGATTCAAACATGGGTTGGCTGAATGCAAAGCAAGTGCTTTCACCCCTGTACTATCTCTGTTTCGACAAAAACAGTTCTTTTTTTGGGGGGGTGGGCTGGTACCTGGTAGTGCTCAGGGCCTACGCCCAGCTGTGCTTGAGGGTGGCTTGGCAGTGAGTGGAGGACCCTGCAGTGCTGGACAGGATTTTTCTTGCATGCAAAGTATGTGCTCCAGCCCTTAAGCAACCTCCAAACACATTTCTTCTTTTCGTTTTTTCCTGAGGTTTTGGGCCATACCAAGAGTTGCCTGAGACTTACTCCTGGTTCTGCATTCAAGGATCATTCCTGGTGATGGTCAGGGGCCCATATGTGGTGATAAGATTGAACTCAGGTCAGCTGCATGCAAGGGCCTTACCCTGTGCACTATCTCTCCAGTCCTGAAACACGCTTTTTTTTTTTTTTTGCAACTTGTTGGGAGTGCTCAAGACTTACTCTTGGCTTTGTGCTCAGGAATACTCCTGGCAGGCCCAGGGGACCATATGGGATGCTGGGGATTAAACCCAGGTCAGCTGCATGCAAGTTAAGCACCTTGCCCACTGTGCTATCTCCCTGGCTTCCCTTCACCTTCTCTCTTTGTGTTTTTCAGGTTGCTTTTGGTTTGTTTCTTTGTGGTGGGGGGGTGAGGGGGTAGAGAGAACAATCTGGGGTGACTCAGCTCAGTGTTTGGGGGACCACACGCATGCAAAGCATACACTCAGGCTTCTGAGCTCTCTCCCCACCCCCATCTCCTTCTCTGAAGGACAGAAGCAACAACCTCCTTGGTTGTCCTTCTCCTCTGGCCCTCCAGTCCATCCTCCATGCTCAAGTCTGAGGGGACCTGTGAATACCCCAGTCATACCACCTTATGGCACAGTCCCTGCTGGAGCGGGAGCTCCCCTCCCCCAGGAGCACTCTTTCTCCTTCTTCAGTTCATGCTTCCTGTTCTTCAGGTTTCTCCTCACACAATTCCTTCTCCAGGAAGTCCTCCTAGACCCCCAATGGGTCAGAACCCCCACCAAATAGGATCTCCCAGCAACCTGATCTCCTGCACAATCTTCATTTCACTGACCGTCCACATTCGTTCTGGTGAACAGTAAGCTAACAAAGACCTCATTCACTGCACAGATCTAACACAGACTTTCTCAGCTTGGCTCACAGCAACACTCCTGACATCATAATACAGACGTTCAATGAACAGATACTGATTAACAGAATGAGAGAACCAGCTCTCAGGCTGAGGATGGAGCTCAGTGAGCACGTGTGAGGTCCAGGCTTCAAGCTGTAGCATTTCAGGAAAAAAAAAAAAGTCAGCTCTCTAGCTTTCTGGAGTTACAGCATCTGAAGGAAAAATACAAGCTGTAGAGCCAGAGCAACAGTACAGTGGGTAAGGTGCTTGCCTTGCATGTGGCTGACCTGGGTTGGACCCCTGGCATCCCATATGGGTCCTTGGAACACCACCAGGAGTGATCCCTGAGTCTAGGAGTAAGCCCCGAGCAACACCAGGTGTGGCCCAAAATACAACTGTCACTGTCACTGTCCTCCCGTTGTTCATTGATTTGCTCGAGCGGGCCCAGTAACGTCTCCACTGTGACACTTGTTACTCTGTTTTGGCACATCATATACGTCATGGGTACAACCAAAAAAAAAGAAAAAAAATACTAGCTCTATTGTTCACTCTCAGGAAGGTTAAAAACCTATACTGAAAATCAGCTTCCTGCTCAACAAAACTGGGATCATCATGTCAGCTTCCAAATCTATTTTATGGCCGCTACTCATCACTCAACAATGAATGATTCACTTAGTTCTCTCTGCCAGGCATTGTTTCTTTCTTTCTTTTTTTTGGTTTTTGGGTCACACCCAGCAATGCTCAGGGGTTACTTCTGACTCTGAACTCAGGAATTATTCTGGCGGTGCTTGGGAGACCATATGGGATGCTGGGAATCGAACCGGGATTGGCCTTGTGCAAGGAAAACGCCCTACCTGCTGTACTATTGCTCTAGCCCCCAGGCACTGTTATTTTTTTCTTTGCCCATACAGCGGTGCTCAGGAATCATTCCTGGTGGGCTTGGGGGACATAAGTGGTGCTAGGGATTAAGCCCATGTAAGCGGCATGCAGAGCAAACACTCTGCCCACTGTACTACTGCTGAAGCCCCTGTGCTAGACATTGTCTCTGGGGACAAAAATGCAGTATGTCACAGGGTAATAATAGCTAAGCACAAAAATCAAAGCAGGAAAGAGTGGAGTTTCCAATTGCATCTTTGTCAAGCAGGCCTTGCCCATGGAAAGTTACAATTCACCAAAGATTGGAGGGAAGGAGGGAGACCTGTGGGTCTATAAAAAAGAACCATTTACAGGACCAGAGAGACAGTGTAACAGGTTATGTTCTGCATATGGGTTCAATCCCTATGGTCCTCCATGATGTGGCCCCCTAAACAAAACAGATTGAAAAGAACACTGACAGAATGCACCCCCAGCACCACAGGAAAGAACCAGTCAGGCATGGGGATAACACATGCAAAGGCCCTGAGGTGAAAGGATTTTGGGATGTCTAAGAAATGGAGGAGAAAGAGAAAAGCAGGATGTCTTGAACTGAGAAACACCAAGGCCTTCTGTCTTCTGGCTTTGCTTAGCACATCCACCTTTACCGACCTCACACTCTGGGCCTCTGCATCCATATTCCCTCACCTCACACACACCTGCACCCTCGCCTCATCCTGCGGGCCTCAGCTCAGGCTTCTTTCTTTCTTTCTTTTTTTTGCTTTTTGGGTCACACCCTACGATGCACAGGGGTTACTCCTGGCTCTGCACTCAGGAGTTACTCCTGGCGGTGCTCAGGGAACCATATGGGATGCTGGGAATCGAACCTAGGTCGGCCACGTGCAAGGCAAGCGCCCTACCCGCTGTGCTATTGCTCCAGCCCCCTAGCTCAGGCTTCTTTCACCCACCCAGCCCTGCCCCGTGCACAACCGGCAACTCGTCAGGTGCCGGAGTCTTTCCCTAGACAGTCTAGAACATGCTGCTGTCACTCTGGTAATGGGTTTATCTCTCTCCATCCTGGACTTGTGGGGCAGGATCTATCTTGGTTATCACAACTAGTAAAGGGCAGCAAGCATTTGCTGAATGAAAAGGAAGGGCAGGGATAGGATCTCCGTCAGGGGAAGCCTCACGTGGATGCGGCAGCCGTCGTCTACCGGGTATGAGCCCAACAGCGCATCCTCTCGATCCAGCTTGCCCAAGAACTTGTCGTCAACTCCATACAGCTCCAGTTCCATACAAGAGGCAGGGCTGCCCACCACCAGCTCCAATTTACACTGAGCGGTTAGGGCAGGAGATGGGGTGGGGGAGAAAATCTGTAAGTGGGCCCGTCCTCTGACCTGAGTCTCGTCCCTTGTATCAAAGCATCAACCAGGAGGGTATACCATCATCAAAGACTCCCCCCCGTATCTCTCGGGCCCAGACCCTCGCTGGTCCCGCCCCCTTGGCTACAGCACCTGGCTCCCACTGGCCCCGCCCCTCCGAGGCCCCAGGCCCAATCGCCACCATCTCGGATTTACCCGAGGCCCCGCCCCCACTGGGAAAGCCGCTCCATCTTTCTCCTGCCCCGCCCCCTCAAGCCCGCGTCCCGCCTCCCCGGATCACGCCCCCACGGCCACACCTTGAACTCGGCTATCGTGAGGCTGCGGTTATACCGCTTTTCGGAGCGAAAGCTGTTGAGAGAGCTGCTGATGAAAACGGTGACCGTAGGCGCCGACACCCCCGCTAACTCCATCTCGCCGCGCCCTGCCGGGACCCAAAGCCCAGTCAGCCGCCTGACGCCGGTTCCACCGCCGCCGCCGCTGCTTCTGGGATATTAGTCCCGCCCCTCAGCCCGGCCTGGCCAATGCACGCGCTCCCGTGGAGAGCGCCCACCAATCGGCGCTGTCGCTCCTCCACCGCCGGGCTCTCCAGAATTCCTCAGCAGGCCCAGCCAATCCTGAGAGGCCCTCCAGGGCGCACAGCTCTTCCAATAGCGTTACTGGGGACGACCAGGGCGGGCGAAGACTGAAGCCGAGAGCAAGGACTGGCAAACGCTCCCCGGCCGCAGAGCGGAAATGCGCATGTGCACTCTTCGGCGTGCGAGAGAGCAATGGCTTCTTGCCTTTACGCCGACTGCCTTGCGAATTTCGTTAGATCGCGTACTCCCGGCCTTCGCGCCGTGTTATTCTGTAAACTGGAGCGGCAAGGCCCAGAAGTTATAACTGATTACTTTAGTATATGAAGGAGGGATCGATGAAAATAATGAATCAAAACGGCCCAGAGAGCCGGGCGTGAAACCGCTACGAACTAGAACGTGTGCGCAACTCCGCCCTCTTTTGGCGAAGCTGCTTGGCCTGACCCTTCCCGCGACCGGTCGCGCGGCAGAGCAAGCGCGTTCCGCTTGGCGGGCGGAACGTCGCTATGGAACCGGACGGGACCTACGAGCCCGGTTTCGTGGGTATCCGGTTCTGCCAAGAATGGTGAGGCCTGGGAAGCGGGTGTAAAAAGGGGAGTGAGTAACTGGCCCCTGGATTGACCTCTGACCCTCCTCCCCACAGCAACAACATGCTTTACCCCAAGGAAGACAAGGAGAACCGCATTCTGCTCTACGCGGTGAGTGCGGTCCCGCGGGGCGCCGGGAGAGCGTCTCCCCCGACCCTTCATTGCCAGACCAGCACGGACTCCCTCAGCCCACTCTACGTTTCCCCGACTCATTCCACCCTCGATTCGGCGGGTCTTGGCCCCGATTTTCCCGCCAGGAGGACCCGACACACCGTTTTTCCCTAGCCCCTTAGGGGAGGGTCCTGCTTGCCCATTCCGCCCCATCGGGGGTCTCCCGTGACCCCCACCCTCGTTCTCTTGCAGTGCCGGAATTGCGATTACCAGCAGGAAGCCGATAATAGCTGCATCTACGTCAACAAAATCACGCACGAAGTGGAGTGAGTGGTGGCACCAGCTCGTGGGAAGAGGGGCGTTGTTGGCTTTCGTGGGGCGGGTCTAATCGAAATGATCCACCCCCCCCCCCTTCCTTCAGCGAACTGACCCAGATTATCGCCGACGTGTCCCAGGACCCCACCTTGCCGCGGACCGAAGACCACCCGTGCCAAAAGTGAGCCGAGATCGTCCCCCCAGTGCTGGAGGAGGTTGGTGGGAGGGGAAAGGGCTCCGGCGGGCTCTGAACGGCCACGGTCCCCGCAGGTGCGGCCACAAGGAGGCGGTGTTTTTCCAGTCGCACAGTGCCCGGGCCGAGGTGAGTGGCGGAAAAGAAAGCGGGAGCCTTGTGGGGGCCGGGGGCGTCAGTATTGGAGGAACGCAGTTCCTGGGCAGGACCTTACCCCGTGGTACACTGGTGGTGACCTCATTCGTAACTGTATCCCCTTTCTGCCAGGACGCAATGCGCCTGTACTACGTGTGCACAGCCCCGCACTGCGGCCACCGCTGGACCGAGTGAGCCCCTACCGCCGCCCCCGCCCCCCGCCCCCCCCCCCACGTGTCATAAATACTCTTTTCTGTTCATGCGTTTCAGGTGTTTATTTCTCTCTCAGGGTGTGACCTGAGTCGGGGCACCGGGCTTCGGTGGCCCGGTGCAGGGAGCGGTGCTGGGCGTAGGCATCGGGCCTGGCACTGGTAAAGCCGCAGTCCTCGCACACGTGCAGCTTCTCCCGCCGCTCGCGGTAGGCATAGCTGGCCGGCTGCCCATGCACCTTGGCCAGATGCGCTTCCAGTGAGCAGCGCTGGGTAAATGCTTTTCCGCAAGCTCCGCAGCGGAACGGTCGGATCCCTGTGCAGAGAGCGAAGAGGACAGAGAGGGCAATGGCCACCAGCCCTTTTGCACCCCCATGAGCATACCCCATCCCTACTTAAAGCTTCCCACCGTTCTCTACCCCACGACCCACCCAGCCAGATCAGATGGGCTAAAATTGCCTGCAGCATGGAGGTGTTATATGTCCCCACCCTCCCCACCAGCTACTTCTTCCATTCGGGTATAGGTGGGCTCTGCTGAACCTGTGTTTTCACTCAACTCCTCTCCAGTCTTTTACCTTCTATTTTTTTGGGGCCGGGGGAAGGGAGGGTCATACCCTGAGATGCTCAGGAGTCACTCCTGGCAGTGCCTGGGGACCATATGGGATCGAATTTAGGTCAGCCAGGGCAAGGCAAGCGCCCTACCCACTGTACTATCACCTCAGCCCTCATTTCCTATCTTCCGTCCGCTCACAGAGACCCAAGTTCCAGGTGTCCCAAGAGCGGAAGCTGCATCCCATGTCACTCCCCGCCCACTCCCAGCCCACTATCACTCACCAGTGTGAGTCCTCATGTGGCGCTTGAGGTCGAAGGCATCGTGGAAGCCTTTGCCACAACAACGGCACACATGGCGGCGTGCAGGACTGTGGCACTTTAGGTGCCGGGTCAGCATGCGCTGCAGTGGGAAGGCCTTGGGGCAGAGGGGGCAACCAAGTGTCCCGGAGACTGTGGACGTGACAGTCAGAGTGCCCTGTGTGGGCTGTGGGAGGGGTGCAGGAATTAGCCTGGCCTGTTGGATCCTTGTTTTGCAAGTCTCTGCGGGACACCCAGAATCCAGGAGGTTTCAGAAGGGCAGAGGCTGCTCTGTGCATGCAGATGCCACTGCCCAAGGGTTCCTTGCTCACACCTACCACCCTTATACAGTTTATCCTGGAACATGGAGTGGCATACCTATATTTATGTGCAACAGATGGCAGAAAATTTGCACGTAACTTACCGGAGGCTCTGGGTACTTGAGGATGAAATTAACTGACGTCCTCAGACAGAAAAACTAACATTTCTAAGTAGACTCACAAAGATCCAAGTTCAAAACCATGTTCAGGGGTCAACTGTATTTCTCCACATACTGCCTGGCAACATCATATGTAGTTTTCTAAGTAGATTGCCTATCCTTTCTATACCCACCAAGATCTGAAAAGTCCAGAAAAAGATTTTGCTTTGCTCCTGCACATCTAGAGGGATTCCAGGTTCTCTGGTTCTGGAATTGACTCTAGCACATTCCTTCTTCCCGGTCAGGTACAACCCAAAGCTTTAAGCAGCCTTCAACTCCAGTCCACTGCCTTTACCTTGTCTGACCCTGACACAAAGCAAATCTCCCTGAGTCCTGTTCTCTTCTGGACAAAGGTCCCAGGAACCAAGACTGCGCCGCCCGCATCCCCAAATAAGGCTTGGATGAGCCCCTAGCTCACTGTTGAGACAGACAAGACACCTCCCCACAGAGAACAAAGGTGCTGAGGGGGCAGAGAGGATTTCCGGGCAGCTGAGCACACAATGGGGAGCTGGAGTGGGTCAGCTGCAGACTCACCGCCACCCACGAGTCCCCCAGGCTGGAAGGCTGGTGTGCCGGCCCCCCGGGGCTGCTGCAGCCTGAGGAGAGAAGGCAGGTGCTATGGTTCGGCCTTTCCCCCTGCCCCTCCCCTCAGCCCCTTCAGGGGCCCACCTGGGACATAGGCATCTCCCCGGAGCTGGTCAGGTAGGTGACCCCAGTTGGGGGCCTGTGGGCGCCGACTCCTAACCAGGAAGACACGGGGCATTCCCTCTTGATGGTGAAGCGAAGGTGAACCGGCTCCACACACACAGCCCAGCTGCTTCACCTGCTGTCTGCTGGGGCCCTTGAAATATCCCAGGTGGGAGGGCACAGAGCCAGGAGAAGCCTCATTCTCTCCATGCAAATTTGGTGCCTGCCTGGTAGAGGAGCTAGCTCACGCCCTCTGTCTCAGGGGCCTCCAGTTCCACCCTTCTCTGTCAGTATTGAGGTACTCTCCCACCTCTGAGGTCACACCAGTGTCCCCCATAGACGGCCCAGAGAGGGTGAGGCAGAAGCCTAGGACGCTGTGGGCTGAGGACAGGATCCAGACCCAGAGCGTAAGTGTGGTGCATGTGTGTGTGTGTTGGGGGGGGGGGGTGCTTTCCCAGAGTACCAGCACAGGGAGGCCCTTGGTGCTTTTGCCAGGCAAATCAGCACCTCCGGATGTGCACCCACCTGCTTGGTTATTCAAATCACAGCAGTGTTTGGAGGGGAAGGGGCTGCTGTGATTTTTGGGGTCTGAACAACAGGGATCCAGGGGTGTCTTCACAGTGGGCATTCAGATAACCGCTTAAAATTTATCTTGTTAAAATTTGTTTTGGGGCCACACTTGGACAGTGCTGTGCCAAGATTCAAACCCGTGCAAGGCAAGTGCCTCTGTAACTCTCTCTGGTCCCTGGCCTCCACCCGGCACTGCTGAGCTTACGCCTGGTTCTGTGCTTAAGGATCACTCCTGGCAGGATTTGGGGGACCATATTGGAAACCGAGGATTGAACTCAGGTCAGCCACATGCATGGCTAGTGCCTGCCTACTGCATTACTGCTCTGGCCTTGACCAACTCTCTCCTATTCTGCTCCCCACTACTGTGCCCTGGGTGGGGAGAATCACCTGGGCTCCCCTGCATTTTGATGGGGTACTCCAGAGTGGTGGGGCCGTTCCCCCACCCTTGCTGAGGGTTGCCTGGGCACCAGCTCCCTTCAAAGCAGCCCTTCTGGAGGATTTGGGTCCTTTTCACTCATACCACCCTACCCTCACACAGTGCTCCTGGGAAACAGACACGGCCCCAGTGAGCAGGACTGCTGGGCCTCCCAGGGCGGGACAGGACTGGGCCCGTGGAGAGGAGGCACACACATCTTGTAGGCCAGCTTCCCTGTTGTAGACCCTCTCTCACTGGAGCAGCAGTGAATCCTGGCCAAGGAGAACTGGCTGCCACACATCTCCCAATCCATCTGATTCCAGTTGCTGGGACTGCTGATGGGGAAGGCACGTAGAAGGCTGGTGGCTGCTGGCGCCTTTGCTCCTGGTCAGATGAGGGGCACAGGGGGTGTTGTGACTATGAGACTCGGGGAGAAGGCAGGAACTGAAGGGTAATCCTGCAGCCTGGAGTGTAGATGCAGGTGAAGGCAACCTCCAGGGCGAATTCTGGGGATGCCAGGCACAGCATACTCTCGGCAGACCAGGGAGACACAAAACTTCCTCCAGAGATCTTGACAATAAGCAGGCTGGGCAGATGCAGGGAGTGTGGTGTATAGGCAACAGAAATACACCCCACCTTGGAGTTCTAGACCTCCTGGCCTTCCTAGGGCATGAGGGCATGAGGGGGCTTTGAGAAAAAGTGGGGTGCCCACAAACTTTGAGATCAGGATTTTGCACATTAACACTGTGCTGTGAATGCTTCACAAGCTTTACTGTCCAGAGCCAGCCTGGCCTGTGCCTCCAGGTCCTGCACTGCCCCACCAGGGTATGTTCAGGACCCCAAGGGGCCATTTTGCTGGTGGCTCGTGTCGACGGAACCGTGACCTCAGAGAATGACCCAGTCCTGACCTGCAGTGCCTTCCCTCACACAGGACAGTAAGCACTCACAGTAAGCTGGGTCCTGTGCTGAAGGGTCTGGCTCTGCCACTGTGCAAACCCCGATGGCCACAACTCCCACACAGAGTGGGGTACTCACGGTGCAGAAAACATGGTGACTGTGCTTTTTTTAAAAGTTTCTTGGGTTACAGCCAGCAACGCTCAAGGATTATTCCTGGCAGTGCTGGGGGACTATATGGGATGCTGGGGATTAAACCTGGGTTGGCCTCATGGAAGGCAAATGCCCTACCCACTGTACTGTTGCTCCAGCCCCTGAAACTGTGCTTTAAGAGAATCCCTAGACCCCTTCCTCCCTGCCCCTGGTTTTATTTTTTTGCAGGGGTGATTGGGGCACAGCCAGAAGTGCTCCAGACTTACTCCTGGCTCTGTGCTCAGGGATCACACCTGGCAGGACTTGGGGGACCATATGCTGGGAATTAAACCTAGGTCAACTGTGTGCAAGTTAAGCGCCCTACCCACCCTGCTCTCTTCAGTCCCCTTGCTGGCTGCTTTTGTGTCAGAAGTGTGAGCTCCTAAGACTGGAGCTGCAGCTCAGCTCTGCATGCGGGAGGCCTGGCTTCCATCCAGCCCTCACAGTGCTCACAAATTCTGCACTGAGCACCTCCAGCCTGAGCACAGAAATGGGAGTAGCCTCTGAGCATGGTCAGGTGTGACCCCCCCACATCAAAAATAAAAGCTTGATTCCCTTCACGCATACTCAAAACTGAGCTTCTTAAAATGCCCCAGTGACTAGCTAGCTGCCTAAGGTCACACAGCCTGGGAGACTGAACAGTCCCCTGAATTGGCTGGGAAAGGGTGACTGGGTCATGCTGGCCAGACTGTTCACTGGGGACTACTGTCTCCTATTGCCCCGCTGCAGACAGGGACAAAGGCCTGGGCCACCTGGGATCCAGGGGCCGGAAGTCAGTAGTAGGGCAGCGTGTGTGCCTGTGGTGGCTGGGAAGGATGGACCTCTACACTCCACAGGTCATCCCTCTTCCCCCACAGCAGCCAGAGTGTGGGACCCACACTGGTTTCGCTTCTTGAGAACGCAGGTTCCGTGCTTCCCGCAGCAGTCCTGGCAAATGCCCACTCCCTGCATCGGCCCAGAGGGGCTCTGTGTGTCAGCCAGGCCACTCCTCCAAGCTGCATGTTTTATTTGTTTAGCACTCGGCTTTCAGTCCCCCCGTGCCTTCCTGCGCACTGCCTGCACCAGGAGCTCAGAGTAATGTTCCAGGAGGGCGTGTAAGTCTGGGCTGGCCAAGGGGCACAGCATGGGGGGCGAGGGCGAGCCCTGGCTGTTCGGGACCTGGGCTGGGGTCGCATCAGTCTTCAGCAGCCCGCTGTGGGCCTCTAACTGGCTGTGGATCCAGAGGAAGGTGGACGTCAGCTCGGCGTGCGCCTGCTGCTGCTCGGTGGTGCAGTCCTGGTCCCTGGGGGCCACCTGTGGGGGACCGACTGTGAGAGGCAGCCCCTGGGAGCCCCGCCCCACCGCTGCCAGTCCCCTTGCTGGAGCAGGGCTCACCTGGTGGTAGAGGGCCAGTGCTTCCCGGAAGGCGGTCTGCAGCCTGTGCACGATGGCCCCCACACTGCTCAGCTCAGGAGGGGCAGGGGGCTCCCCCCAATGTTCAGGGCTGGCTGGGATCCTACCGAGTGCGCCTGGGTGGTGGAAGGGGAGGAAATGAGAATCCCCGACTTTTCAGGCCCGACTTACAGGCTAGGATGTCTCTCTCTGTCCCCACTTCACATTTCTGCTCAAAGGCTACCTTCTCCCGGACACTTTCTCAGCATTCTGTTATGTTTTTTTTTGTTTGGGGGGCCGCATCCAGGAGTGCCCAGGGCTTACTCCTGGTTCTATGTTCAGGGATCGTTCCTGGTGAGGCTCAGGGGCCATATATGTTGCCAAGGATCAAACCTGGGTGAGCCATTACAAGGCAAACACTGTAACTCTGTACTCCCTGGCTAGTATCATTCAAATACTAACCACTACCCCCACTTCTCACTCCTGCAAGCCCACCCTCCCCTCTTCTTGTTTTCTTTTGCGTTTTGGGTCACACCCAGTGATGCACAGGGGTTACTCCTGGCTCTGCACTCAGGAATTACTCCTGGCGGTGCTCTGGGGACCATCTGGGATGCTAGGAATAGAACCCAGGTCGGCCACGTGCAAGGCAAACACCCTACCCACTGTGCTATCCCTCCAGGCCCCCTCCCCGCTTCTTATAGTTGCCACAGTGCAAGGGGATCACAGCAGAGCTGCCCATGTGTGAGGCTCTACCCTCCCCCTGAGCCCCCACCCCCACCCCTTTCTCTTCCTTCTCTCCACCGCACAGGTCAGTTTCCTTGGGATTGTCCAGGCAGCTCCCTGGTCAGGGGCTGCCTCTCAGTGCATAAACAGTGCTCACAAATCCTGAAGTGAAGGAAGGAAGGAAGGAATGGCCCCTGTGGAAGGTATCTGGAGTGTGCCAGCTGGTGCACGAGGTGAGCTCAGGGGCTTCAGCCTTGTCGCAGGGGAGGTACTCACCAGGGCTGGGCTCCAGGGAGGTCAAACTACCCAGGACCCCAGGTCTGGCCTCTGGAGGCACGGGGCTGCTGGGGCAGGTACGGGACTTAAGGGACTCGGGGTCCAGGCGCTTTGGGAGGAAGGTAGTGTTGGGGAGCCTTGGGGTGCTCCCATCCACGGGGCTGCTCCCTGGGAGGCGAGCTGCCATGACTGTGACATTGGGCTGGATGTCCATGGGCTCTGGGGACCGGACACATGTGGGGTGCGGCTCCAGTGGGGGTGAAGGAAGCAAGAGTCTGTCACAGATGCCTGGCAGGGTCAGCTTCAGGCTGGCGCGGGCCTCGTGGTTGCCCCAGGAGCGCTGTGGCAGCTCTGGGCCCTTGCTGTCTGAGTCAGGGGCGACTGTGGCAGGTAGGCGGTGCTCCTGGATATGGGGGGCCAACTCCCCCGAGGGCAAGGGCACCCGCAGGGACCCAGCTAGCTCAGGGAGTGCAGGGGCCTCTCTGTCCTCCAGGGATGTGCTGTGTGACATCTTGGTACAGGAGCTGGCAGTGGCCTCCGTGGGGGAACAGGTGCACGGGGTGTGGACACTCTGAGCCATGCCGGGAGTGGGCACAGCGGTAGGTGCCAGAGGCTTCCGGTCTCCGGGAGGCACTGAGGAGGGGATCCTGGGCGCAGGGCCCAGAAGGCTGGGGGCTGTAAAGAAAGCAGCTTCACTCACACTCACGGCACAGAGCAGTGGACCCAGCCACTCCCACCCGTACCCAGCAGGACCCCCCCCAGGGCTGCCACGGGAGAGGAGCACTCACTCAAAGGGCACCAGGTCTCTGGACTCTCCAGAAGCTCCTCAGCCTTTGCCCCGGAAGGCACCTGCAAGCACAATCCTGAGGTGAGACCCGGCCTGTGGCTGTGGCTGTGTCTGAGGGAAGGCCCACAACTCACGCTGGTGTCGCCTGGGGAAGCTTTCAGAGGCTCTGCTCTGGGCTGGCTGCCGCCATGGCCAGGAACTTGGACATCTGGGGACTTCAGGAGGTGGAGAGGCAGCCGTGAAGGGAAGATGTGTGAGAACCTGTGAGGAGGAAACCAGGCTGGGGAGCACCTATTCATAGGGTGTCTGGGGACCCGGCCCCACCCAGGGACAGAGAGAGCTGGAAGGTAGAGGTGTCATGACTCCCTGGCACCTACGTGGAGGTCTTCTGGAGGCCAGAGAGGAACTGGGCTGAAATGCTCAGGCGGTGGTTAAAGAAGAAATCCTCGGGGTCACAGGGCTCGTCTCGCAGCGATCCATGGAAAAACTCTGGGGGGCAAGCGAGGGAGCCCTCAGAAGCCCTCCAGCCGCTGGCCCAGTTCTGGGCACAGCCAAGACCAGTAGGCAGAGTCCTCCCGAACAGCCCCCAGAACAGCGGGGCAGAGTGAGAAAACGAGATCCCGTCCCCTCCGTCCCCAGGCCTACCCTCAGGATGGGCGTCAGTGAGTGTCTCGAAGTGGTGGCGGAGAAACTTCTCCTGCTCCGGAGTCTGCGGCAGGGAGCTGCTGGCGAGGCCTGGCGCCTCAGGCCGGGCCGGCTCTTCGGCGGTACCTGGGCAGCCGAAGGACAGGCAGGGGAGCGGGGGAGGAGAGAAGCAGCAACACTGAGTCACGGCACCACCCTGAGAAAGACGCCAAGAGCCTGACAATGGAGAAGCGGGACTCGCCTGTCACACACCCGCCACGACCTGCTGACGAGGCAGAGCTACACACCCCATCCCCCGGGAGGGAACGCCAAGAGCAGGGCTCTCGAGCAGCCGGGGCCACGGCTAACCACCCCCCACCCCGTCCCCCACCGAGCCTGGCCCTGGCTTACCTGGAGTGGGGGGCATTGTGGTGTGAAATCGAGCGTCCGGGTCCAAGAGTGGAGGGGATGGATGAATGGTGGTGAAGCTACACTCCAAGTTACCCTCCAGCTCAGCCTCAGACTCCCCTGAATCTGAAGGAGCAGAGTTGGGGGGTCAGGGGCCCAAAGCAAGGCATTCCTGGGTGAGTCAGGTAAATAGTTCCCTTGGGTCCTGGTTTACCCCTCAGAGTGGGGAGAGTAACAGCCCTTTGACTGTTGCGGGGCCATTACAGGGTGCTGGGCCTAGGCCCTTGCGTATCTACTCGGCAAGCCACCTCCCTGCCCCAGCCATGAACCATCACGGTTCCACAGAGGAAGTGTCAGAATTGGGCTCCAGAATCGTTGGGAGATGGTACAGTCCATGTCTGTCTTCCAGACAGATTCGTAGCTTGAGGGAGCGTGACTGGGTCGGGGTTGCCATCCGTGGGAGCTCCAGCCCTCACTCACCCTCAGGCAAGCTCTGGTCCTTGAAGTCCACAGAGGAGCCCCTGAGGTAAGAGTCGCCTTGCTGGTCTCCGGGTGTCCCCTCTGCCTCTTTGTGGCACTCACTGCAGTGCCAGGGAAGGACACAGACCAGTCAGCCTGTCCCGACTCCGCCAAAGGGCTCCTCCCCCGAATCCCGAGTGAGGCAGCCTCCCTCCTCGGGAGAGCGGAGAGCAGTTCTTCCAGTTCTTCCTCTCCAAGGGCCGCAGTGTGGTGGCCGGGACACTCACCTGCCTGTTGCTGAGACTGTCTTCTCCTCGGGGGGACAGGTGATACGCTCACTGGCCTCAGGCAAGTCCCTCTTCTGGGGCAGGAAGGAGGCGCGCCTGCAACCTCCCTCTTGGGGGCTCTCGGACTGCGGAGTAGGGGACACAGTGACTTGGGGGTGGCTGTGGGGCACGAAGCCCACCCCAAGAGAAACAGGAAGGGTTAGGACAATTGGCTGCTTTTCTATTTCTCTGTGTCCCCAGGACTGGAACCCAGAGCGTCCCACGTGCAAGGCCGGTGCCCGCCAGCTGAGCTCCATTAGCGGCCCGCCAGCTGAGCTCAAGAGGCACATATGACACAGTTGAGGTGCTGTGTGCAGAGTAGCAAGCGGGCAGGTAGCACCTACCTCACTCAGGAGGCCCGCCAGGTTCTGGGGCTCCACTGTGTCCAGAATGGA
Organism: Sorex fumeus; assembly: GCF_029834395.1. Classification (NCBI taxonomy): domain Eukaryota; kingdom Metazoa; phylum Chordata; class Mammalia; order Eulipotyphla; family Soricidae; genus Sorex; species Sorex fumeus. The sequence goes on from NW_026606179.1 coordinate 20,913,911, forward strand.
GTCGTCTAGGCTCTCAGGCTTCATGGGGGTAAAATAGCAATCCAGATCCCGGGCATCCAGGATGGTCTTCAGGGGCTTGTGGTCGGCACGCTCCGCCCAGCGACCATGTGGCTGGTAGCTGCGCTTTGTGTGGAAGGTGGGGCCATCTGCCACATCATCATCTCCCAGCTGAGTGTGACAGGACAGTTAGGCAGCTCAGGGCAAGAGCTTACCAGCTCCCAGGGGGGCCAGGGACTCCGCCCCTCAGCTGTATGCGGCATTCCGCAACAACTTCCGGAGAGCTCTACCTGCCCGCACCTTTCTCCTCCCCGAGACCCGCCTCTGTACCGGGCTGTGTCTCCAAACGAAGCCCGGCTGACCGGTCAGAGCCACGATGCTGGGGATGAGGCCTGACCTTTCCTCCCAAACTGGCTCCTCAGAAAGCCCGCCCATCTCAGTTCCTGGGGCCGAGGGAAGGGTCCCTCACGCAGGAGGCCTGGTTTCAAATACTGGAACTGCATGATTCTCCCCACGGAATGTTAATGTTTATTCCCTGTGCAAACACCCATGTACCCACCACAAGATCCCCTGTGCTGCCCCAAACAGAAGCATTAAAGAATTTGACCACTTCCAACCCCGCCCAGTCCCAGCCCAGCCCTGGCCCTCCCTTGGGACGCTCACAGCCAACTGTGTCCCACATGCAGGAACAGGGACCTGTGCATTCCTGAGCTAGGACAGGGCCTGCCTGGCCCCGCATCAGCTGTCTCCGTACACCCCCACTGTGTTGTGGGGGAACAGTGGAGAGGGTGAGACAAGGAACTGTCCCCCACCCTTGACCTGCCCAGGGCTGCCCTAGCCCTTCTGGCCACTGCCTCACATTAGCCGCCTATCTAGCCGCCTGGGCCTCTCTGCACTTTCTAAAATAATCCTGCTGGGCTTGGTGCCTGCCAACTATTCTCTCTGCCTGGAATATTCTTTGCCACTACCTGCATTTCTCACTTGCTTTGTCTCCACTCAAATACCATCCTCTCAGTGAGGACCACCTTTCCCTTAATTTTCTTCTCTCCCCCCGCACAGATTATACCATTAATTTGCATTTTAAGCACTTGTATACTCCTATTCCATGGCCCTGGGACTACACATTAAAATTACCCAGGTAGGGGGCTGGAGCAATAGCACAGCAGGTAGGGTGTTTGCCTTGCTCACACATGTCTGTCTGCAGCCTGTGGCTGGTGCCCATTTCCATACTGAAGATGAGCCAGAGTCTGTGGTCACCTCACATTGTACCTAGTGGCCAGAAAAAGCCCTCACGCAGGGCAGGTGCTCAGCAGAATACATTTGATGAAGGGCTGAGAGTGGAAGGACGATGGGAGCACTCCAGGTAAGGGAGTGAGGTGAGGAAGAAAGGGTTCCCAGAACAAAGACCATGAGCACCCCTACTTTGTCTGGCAGACTCACCAGCCGCTTTGCCCAGAGTGGCAGCTTGCCATTGGTCAGCAGGCACTGAGGATCTGGAGAGAGACAGAGAACTCATGAACCACCCAGTGGTCACACAGGCGACACACATGAGCAGGCCCTTCTCCCAAGTGACAAAAAGGAACCAAGAGCCACACCAAAGCACGGCAGACTCTTAACTGGCAGGCAATAGTGGCTATGAAATGGAACAGGGCATTTCCTGCAGAAGAGCAACCAAAATGAGGCTGAGGTTTGTCCTAGTGTGGGGAAACACTTCCTGGGAGAATGCAGTAGGCTCTGGAGGAGCCCTGGGCATCTCTTCTAAAAGCAAAAAGTGACTGACCCCAGGCTCCAGTGATGCCTGTTCTTGGCCTCTGTCCTGGAAAACACTTGCTCAGGGGCTGAGAGGAGGCCTCAGAGTCATCAGCAGAGCCTGGTTCCCAGGGGTGTGAGGGGGGAAAGCCTCAATGTTCACCCTGAGGGCGTCACTTCAGACCCGACAGTGCCATTGTTGGAGACAGGCCGCCTTGGCTCTGCACCCACCAATTAAAGCTGTTAAGCTTCTTGCTTTCTGTTTTGTTTTTTTGGGGGCCACACCTGGCTATGCTCAGGGTTTGCTCTACCCTCAGGAATCACTCCTGGTGGTGCTCAGGGGACCACATGAGATGCCGGGAATTGAACCCAATTTGGCCGCATGCAAAGTAAATGCCCTACCTGCTGTACTATGGCTCCAGCTCCTGTTAAGCTACTTATGAGAGGAAAAGATACAGAACAATGCGTGGGAGAACATCGTTAGGGACACAAACATATTTCCTCTATGTACACAGGTGTGTGTCAATATTGAGGAAAAGGCCTACAGGAGCTCATACCCAACTGAAACCAGGAACACAGGAGTGGACCGAGGGAAGCAGTGAGACGAGCTCCCTCTCCCTCAGAGGCCGAGTTCTCAGTTTTAACCCCAGTTTTAACCCCAGGCTGCTGTTTTCCCCTGTTGGCAGAGCCTGCCCGTCTACTAGCAACAGCCTCTGAAGCTGAAAGAATCATGGCCAATGGGACCTGGGAGGTCAGCCGGGCCTGCTGGGAGTCTCCTCTCACAAGGGACTCCAGCGGAGGCTGTCCTCTTCAAGGTTCTGAGGTCTGGCACGTAAGCAGCCTTCGTGCCTAAGCCAAAGTGATATATAAAGAATACAACTGTATGGGGGCAGGGAGCGAGGGTACAGCGGGGGAGGCCCTTGCTTTGCATGCAGCTGTCCTGCATTTGCTCCTCAGCACCACGTATGGTTCCCAGAGCTCTGCCAGGAGTGATCTCTGAGCACAGCTGGGTGTGACACCCCACCCCAATCCCTGGAAAAAAAAAAAAAAAGAAAAAGAAAAAATGCCTGGCCTTTAGAGTCACTGAGCTGTATGAACAACAGAATCTGCTCTGCTTTCTGGGTTCCTAGGGTGGTCTCAGTAAGAATTACAACACACCAGGACCTTGCTATCAGCAAAGAAGGGGGTCTGTCTCTGTCTCTCTCCTCTCTAAAACTTTTTGGTTTTGTTTTTGGGTCATACCCGGTGATGCTCAGTGGACCATATGGGATGCCCGGGACTGAACCCTAGTCAGCATGTAAGGCGAGCACCCTACCTGCTGTATTATCGCTCCAGCCTGTCTCTTTAAAAAAAAATTTTTTTTTAAGGCACTGTAGTTTACAATTGTTTTGTCTAGATGATAAGCTAAGGGCTGCTGGGGGAATTTTCTCCTTGCCCACATGGAGAAAAGCCAAGTGATGGAGGAGTGCTAAGGCGGTCCTTCAGCACCATACGGGTCCAGCCACAGCTGGACAGTCAACAGTCAACAGTCCCAGGTTTTCAAATGAACAAATCCTCTCAGGCTAAAGCCAGTGAACGGGTCTGGCAGGTGTCAAGTCACTCATACTGATTCCTGAGCTTCAACAGGGGCTGCAAACAAAACAGTAGGCAGATCCCAGCACTGCCCCCACTCTGACAGACAGTCCCCAGCACGGCCCCTGTGTCCACCTGGGTCCAAGCTCTCCTTTGAGGGTGTCTTCAGCAATTCCGGCTCACACTCTTCCTCCAGTTCATCCTCGGTCTGCTCTCCGGGGCTTAGGGAGCAAACCTCACTGGGCATGGATACGAAGGTCTCCTGCCTGCAGCCAATGTGATGTGGGCAAGGAAAGAAACACAGGAAATGAGTGTGGCAGGGAGGACACAGGCCTGGCCCGGTGCGAGTTTCCAAAGCAAAGGTGCCCATCTGATCTGGTCTCCTGCCTCCTTGTCAAAAGAGAATTACTCAGAGTCCCCTGGCATTTCACCTTCCTCCAAGTGCCCCCACCCTCCATCAACTGCACATAAGGCTGCTGGCCACCCCCCTACCCTCCACCCCCCGCTCCATCTCTGCTCCCTGAAGACTGCTTCTGTGGGCATATTCTCGGCTTCTAGCCAGTGATTGTGGGAGCTACCACCTGTCACATCTGATCTACTAGGAACCTTGATATAATGTAGGAATGAGGACATGGCAGGGGCTCAGGGTCACGGCAGGGCACCAAAATGCAAAGGAGACAGTGGCTTGAGTGTGTGCATGGAGGGAGATGCAGCACTGGGATTTTAGCTCTGGAGTTCAACAGGCTAAAACTAGGTTGTAGAGGGGTGAGCACTGGAGACAGCAGAGTCCCAGTCCCAGGTGAGGTGTGACCCCAATACTAGAGCCAAAGGGAGCTGCACACTCCCTAGAACCACAGAGCTCCCAGTATCACCAGCTCCTGGTGGCCCGGGACAAACGCAGTACCCCCAGTACCACAGAGCAGGCAACAGCAAGGCCTCAAGAGAGGCAGGGAGAAATTCCGGAAGGAGAACCTGCCCCCAAACTCAAGCTGAGAGCTTCAAACCAGAACTCCCAACAGAAACCAGACCATAAATTCACTTGGAACATTAAGACTCGGAAATATGTGAGGAACAGGCACCCTCAAGAATGCTCAAGGGTGGAGCCGGAGTGATAGTATAGCAGGCAGGGAGTTTGCCTTGCACGCGGCTACCTGGGTTCAATCCCCAGTACCCCATATGGCCACCCAAGCACCGCCAGGAATTAATTCCTGAGGTAACCCCTGAGCAATGCTGGATGTGAGCCAAAGAAGAAGAAGAAGAAAAAAAAAAGAAAGCTCAAAGGTAACTGTTGCTTTGGGTTTAACACACCAAATATATACTTTGATTTTTGGGGCCATGTCCAGCGATGCTCAGGGCTCTGGACTCAGGAATTACTCCCGGCGGTGTTTGGGGGACCATATGGGAGGCTGGGGATCAACCTTGGGTTGGCTGCGCACAAAGCAAGCGCCCTACGGCTATATTATTTCCCCAAACTCACTAATATTTTAATTTAAATGAAAAAACATATCAGGAAGAGTCAAATAAGGGAGAGTCACTTTCGCTTCACAAATAACAACAAAAAGGGGCCCCTTCAGTAGGACTACCTCCCCCCTCACTGTGGCCTAGGCTGTACAGCTCCTTGGTGTGCATAGAAACCTGGGCTTGCTCCCAGACTTCACACTCGACTCTTCCACATCAAAGCCCTTCTCATATGTATTATGAACACTTTCATATGCCAAGTCTGTCTCCTCCTAGGGGAGGGCTGGGGCTTCGGGGACCTGGGCTGGCAGCTCCACTTCCGGTTCTTAGTGTGCTGCTGCTGCTCCTGATGGTCAATCTCCAGCAGGTGCTGCTTCATGCAGTTGGTCATCTCTGGGCCCAGGTGCCAGATGAATACGCAGCTGCCAAGAAAGGAGGGATGAGGCCTGGGCACAAACCATGGCCGGAGATGCCATCTGACCCCCGAGTCACCCGGTCACCCCAATCCCTGACGCCTCCTGGGGAACAACCCCACAGCCTAACAGAGGGGATCCAAAGTTTCCAGCTTGTCACTCTGAGGGGGCCACAGCACTCCCAGTAAGCCTACTCTGTGGAGGGACTGTGATTTTGAAGAGGCAGAGACAAAGGGGATGCCGGGGACATCCACACAGCATCCCGCCTCCCCTGATTCTCTCCACACACACGAAAGGGAGGTTGTATTGCCTCCCTTTCACAGGAGCGAACAAGGCTCAGGAGGAATGTAGTTGGCAGGTCTGGGCTCTGAACTCAGGATGGCCAGGAGTGGGGCATGGCCCAGGCCAGCTGGCCTACCTGTCTCCAGACACCGTGATCAGGTGATGACAGTCATAGGTGAACTTCATGCCAGTGACAATTTCTGTAAGCAGAGCAGAGAAATGGTGCTGGTTTGTGAGAAAACCATGGGGGGATGGGGAGGGGAAGGTGGGGGAGGGGTGGACTCTCCAGCTGGGGGCACACCCACCTGAATGGCCAAACATCTTGGCAACACATTCGCCCGAGTAAAAGTCAATCACCGAGATGCTTTTGTCTGAGCAGCTTGTGGCCAAGAAGGTGCCTGAGGGGTCCACGTGAACCTGCCAGAGAGAGAACCCAAGTGCCACTAGGCTGCCAGCTTCCTGCCTATCTGGGGCCGGGTCAAACACGACTGCTTCTGGAGTGAAGGTCCGGCCCCTGGTGCGGAGGGACTGCACCCCACTTTCCAGGGGAAGTCTGCCAGCAGAGCCACGACCATGGCGACAGTGCAGCTGCTCCATGCAGGAGCTCATCCCTCTTCCCTGCTACCTTTGTGTGTATTTTCCAAACAGGCACAGGAGGCGCTTTCCATTCCAAGGGAGAGCTGTGAGGGTCTGACCCCAGAGTCGAATGTGTGTCTGCCTTGTCTCTCAAAGCACTTCTGGGTAGGGGACCCTGGCCGCTAGAGGCGGAGCAGTGAGGCCTCTGCTCGCAAGGAGCCTTATCTGAGGAGGCCTTGACTTGAGTAGTGGGGCAGTACGGCCTTTTTTTTTTTCTTTTTGGGTCACACCCGGCGATGCATAGGGGTTACTCCTGGCTTTGAACTCAGGAATTACTCCTGGTGGTCCTCAGGGGACCATAAGGGATGCTGGGAATCGAACCCGAGTCAGCCGCATACAAGGCAAATGCCCTACCCGCTATGCTATTGCTCCAGCCCCCAGTGTGCCCTTTTGATGGGACCAAGGAAGTTGGAGTTCCAGGGGCCCATTGGGCAGCAGCTAGGAGGAGATGGGGTGAAGGGGATGTGGCCTCTCCTCCACCCGGCTCCAAGCTCACCTTCAGCAGGGACCCGTCATCACCCTGGGAACCCTTGTAGCATTTCTTCTGCTTCCCGTTCACAGTGTTGTAGACCCTGGGAGGGCGAGTGCACACGTGGGTCTGGGGTCCAGCCATGCCGCCCCCTTACCCCACTGGCCACAATCTGACCAGTCATCCTCAGCCCTTAAGTCCCCTGCCATCTCCTGTCCCCCCACCTGATTCGCCTCTGAAATGACATGGCAGCACAGTTAGGATCACAGTGTCCTGGAGTGTCCTGTCCCCATCACAGGGTCGTGGGGTGTGGGCACCAAGTAAGAACGACCAAGGGGAGCAGAAAACAGTGCCCCACATCCCTGCTAAGGTGGTCTTCTCGGCCACTCAGATGTCCAGGCAGGTTCCAGTATCTTCCAGGGCTGAACCCAGGGCCCCTGGGTTCCCCATCCCCTGACCACTGCATGCTGTCCCTGGCAGCGGCTGGAACTGCCCTGCTCCCTTGGGAACTTCTGCACTGGCACCCAGAAGGGGGACTCTGGGAACGCGGTGGAAGAAACAGGGGAGTCGGAGTCACCCCAGCACCTGTCACCCTCCAGCCCCCCTCCCCAAGCTTCTGGAAAGCAGGCGGGAACTCTGCTGATGGGGTATGAGGCCTGGGGGAGTCTGGCGCCTGGCAAAATCCCAGACTGACAGAGGAGGGAAGCAGAGGGCAGGGACACCAATGCGACCGCAGGGCCTCCACGGTCGCGGAGCAGCTGCTCACCTCACATTGCGGTCCTGGCAGGCCACCGCCACGTACTTCTGCGTGATGTCAATGTCCATGTCGTACAAAGTGGTCTTCTCGGCCACGTGGTGGGTCCGGACAAAATGCAGCCCATCTGAAGACTGGCAGGGCAGGCAGGGTCTAAGGGGCCACTCCAAATGAGCCCTCACATCAGCCCCCACGGAGACCACCCCATCCTACCCGCTGGGCGCTGCGGAAGTAAATGCTCTTGTCGGCCCCACAGCTGATCATCTGGATGTCTCTGGTGCCTGCAGAGGAAGAGGCGGCACCTCAGGCAGGGCTGGGCCGAGAATCTGACAGAGGTCAGGGGACAGCTGGAGCAGTAGCCAGACAGTGCAGTTGCCGAGCATGGGCAGAGACAGGACACAGCCACTGTGCCACTTACGCTGTGTTCCCACAGCCCCCCATTCAGGTCCCCAAGGACCAGCACCATACTGCTAACGGGGGATTTGCAAGGTGAGAGGGCAGTAGAGGTGATATTAGACTGAAGCAGGCTTCGAGGAGCCACAGTGCCAGCGATACCATCAGCATTTGCGCAGCATTGCTGAGTGTGGCCCTGAGCTGGCTGAGCTGTGCCCACACCTCACCACCAGGCCCAGAGCTGCCAGGCCAAATATTACTAGGAGTGACCCTGGGTCAAGCATAGCTGGGATGTATTTCCCCACAAATGGCAAAGAACAATGAGCACATCCTCACGCAGTGGGCCAGGCTGCACACCCAGGCCCCTCCCTCCCCGCTTGATGGCCACCAGAATACGAAGGTGGGTTCAGGGGACTCAGAGCCACCCAGGTCTGTCTTGGGGTCAGCAAGTCAGAATGGGGCCAGGACTGAAGCCAGGCACGCTGGCCAGCACCAGAGCCAGTGTGCAGTGCGTCCTGAACCTGGGCTGCTCCCAAGCCGCAGCTTCTGGGCACACATACAATGAGCCTGAAAACAGCCTCTGGTCAAGAGGTTATATGAGGCCCTTGAACAGTGCCCATTGCCATCAGCAAGTCCCAGCACTTTCAGCTTTCTTTTGTTTGGTTTTTGGGCTATGCCTGGATTGAACCCTAGCCTCTTACATACCACGCACAAACTCCAGCCCCTGAGCCATCTCCCTAACCCATTATTTTTCTTTCTTCATAGAAAAGATAAGACCCTCGGGCCTAAGAGATAGTACCATGGGTAGGGTGCTTGCCTTGCAGCATCTGACCTGCGTTTGATCCCCAGCACCCAATATGGTCCCTGAGTCCTCCAGGAGTGACCCCTGAGCACAGAGTCAAGGATAAGCCCTGAAATGTGGCCCCAAAAACAAAAAAAAAAAAGATTAAAAATAAGATTCTCCCAGGGCGGTGTTAAGGATAAAAGAACAGAACCATGTAAAAGCACTAAGGCCTTGGCTAAGAGCGGCAGTGAGCCTGGGGCATCCACTCAAGTTAAAAATCTAGTCATGAGGGAGACACCGGTCACTGTTGGAGTGTCCCTAAACATTGCTCTGGCCCCTAAAGATGCTTCTTGAGGGGCCAGGGAGATAGTACAGTGGGTAGGGCATTTGCCTTGCACATGGCTGACCTTGAGTTCAATCCCTGGCATCCTATATGATGCACTGCCAGGAGTAACCCCTAAACACTGCCAGGTGGGATCTCCCCCAAAAAACAAACAAATAAGCAGAAAGTATGCTTCTTGAATACAGTTCTCAACATTTTGGGGCTGCAGTGCTCAGGGATTACTCCTGGCTCTGTGCTCACAGATCAGTGCTTGACAGTGCTGAGGGGATCAAACCAGGAGGGGTCATGCATAATACACGTATGAAGAGATAGTATAGTAGTACTGTCTTTCTAGCCTCTAAAAATGTTTTTGAGGAATGAGGAGGAATCTCTTTCCTGTGGCACAGTGACAACTCAAATTCTGTCCTCAGTGAGGGGACAACCAACAGATGTCAAAGTTTACTCTTGGGGGCCTGTTTAAGCAAAAAGGAAACTGCTGTTCCCTGCGGTGGCAGAGGAGGCGGGCAGGGGACCTCACCAGCAAACTTGATGGCGGTGATGGAGGACGAGTGGTCGTCGAGTGTCTGCTCCAGGTTGTAGTTCTTCTCCACATTCAGCACGTGGATCAGCCGGTCCCGACTGGCCGAGGCCAGCAAGGTCAGCCCTATGGGTGAAAAGGGCAGACTTGGGTTCCCGGAGACGGTAAACATCAGGGGCCTAAAGCTGAGCTCTTCAGGCCTTGCAGAAGGGATCGCTGGTACTGCAGCCACCTTGTCCCTAAAAGCGATACTCCCCTTCCCCATAGCCCCTCTTCCTTGAGCCCCTCTTGTCCCATGCCACCGGCTTAAGCACAGAATCCTGACACCTACATGATGCACCTACAGTGCAGCACCCAGCCACACTGGTGACAGGTCATCTCCTTGGTCCTAGCAAACCTCTGGCTTCCAGAACAACGCTCTTGCGCCACATCCCTGCTCAGACTACATGGGTCCTGCCAGCTCTGAGTGACCCCTCTGGATTCTTCCTTCTGCTCTGGGTCTTCCCTTCAAGCCCTCTGACCATGCAGTTAGTGCCTACCCTCTGCCCGGCTCTATAAGGGCTGGGAAGGTGGATCAGCAATGGGGCAGAGGCCAATCAAGCAGAAACCCTGGGTTTGATCCCCAGCATCGCAATAAAAGGAAAGATAATATGGGGAAGGGTGTGGCGGGGGATTGCGCTATGCATGAAAACCAATCATTCATCAACAGTATTGTTAAAACCATAGTGCCTAAAATAAAAAATTTTTAATTAGTAAATAGGGGCTGGAGAGATAGTACAGTGGACAGGGTATTTGCCTTGCACCTGGCAGACCTGGGTTCGAGTTCTTAGACCCTATATGGTCCACCGAGCACCACCAAGAGTGATTTCCAAGTGTAGAGCCAGGAATAATCCCTGAGCACAGCCATGTACAGGCTGGGTGTGGACCCCCCCCCAAAAAAAAAGCTGGTCATCCCTGAGCAGAGCCCAGAGTATTCCTTGAGTACTACTAGGTATAGCAATAATAATTAATATATAGATATCTTGTATGTCTGAGGCCTTTCACAAGACCCAAGGTAGGCAGGAGCTCAGGAAAGGTGGACTAAATGAAGAGTGATTGAAAGAAAAAATTGGTGGCAGGACCTGAGAGATAAATCAGGGGTTAAGGCACTTGCCTTGCATGTGGCCAACCCCAGTTCAAACCCAGGCACTGCATGGTCCGGAACACCGCCAGGGCTTGCTCCTAAGCACAGAGCCAAAAACAGCCCCCGAGCAAAGCCAAATATAAGTTACCCCAATAAAATAAAATAAAGTGGGCATATGTTGGGGAAAGGAAAACAAAGGGGAAGGAACCAGAGGTGTGGCTTAGTTGCATAGCACTTGCTTTGCAAGTATGAAGCTGTAGGTTCAATCCCTGAAACAGCAAGAAACAAGGAGGAGGCCAGAGCAATAATACATCAGTGAGGGCATTTGCCTTGAATACAGCTGACCTGGTTTGATCCTCGGCATCCCATATAGTCCCGGAGCACTGCCAGGAGTAATTCTGGAGTGCAGAGTCGAGAGTAACCTCTGAGCATCACCAGTGGTGACCCCCCAAAAAATAAGGGAAAAAAAGGATGAGGGAAGAACAACATTGGAGAAATGGCTGTTTCACACATCAAGACAGAGTCCTGACCAAGACGGATTTTGGGGATACTCAAATCAAATCCCAAGGAAAGCAAAGCCAAATGGAGAGAAACTCTACAGATCCAACTCAGCAGAAAGCCAACGTTCCAGAATCAAGGACACAAGAGAGATACAAATGAAGTGAACCTGGATTAGAATAACAGGGTGCTCTGAAGGACACTGGGCAACTAGAGTGAATGAGGACAGTAGAGCATCAGAGTGAAAACCTGAATCGAACCAGCACACCAGATGGCCTCATTCCCAAGAAATGCTCACAGGAGCATGGAAGGGTGAAGGGGTTTCGTGCCTGCATCTGACTCTCAAACAACTCTGCAAAGGCAGCTGAAAGAACAGTGCCTGGTTATTTTGTTATTTCGTTACACCATGTGTATGTCACATATACACACAACAGAGTCACCGGATCAGGTTGAATCTTAAAGAAAACACTGGGAGAATTGGGGAACTTGAAGTGGGTATTCACACACACGCAAGCACGCACACACACACACACACACACACACACACACACACACACACTGCTGGGAATCAAACCCAGGGCCTCACATACAGAAGGCAAGTGCTCTACCACTGAGTCATGCCCCTGACCCAAAGCTGGGGATGGAATCCAGGACTCGACAAGTGCAAGGCCATTAGTTCTCTAGTGCTGAGCTATCTCCCCAGGCCCTCACAACATTCTTGCAGTTTTACTGGAGGCATCCAACCTCCACCAGTAACATGATGAGCTGTCCATCCCTCCCCTCCAGCAGAGACACAAGCTCACTCCTAGGCTCACTCCCTCAAGTCGTCCTTTACCCTGAGCACCATTTAGGAGCTGGGACCCAGCGTAAGCATGCAGAGCCCTGGCTTGGACGTCCTGCTCCCTGAAGCCAGGCCGAGGCCCAGGACCCTCATTAACCACACTTCCAGCTGTCTCTAAGCCACCAGACATGGTCGGCCCTGATCTGTGGCTCGGCTCGGGCATCACGCCCCCCGGCCCGCCCTGCCAACCAGCAGTGGCTCACCTGTCTCGGGCTTCGAGTACTCCAGGCATAGCACCTCGGCATCGTGGGCCTCCACCTTAATCAGCTCATCCATGAAGTGCAGCTCGTGAATCCTGGAGACACACCCCGCCTGCATAAGTCCCCAAGCTCCTGCAGTCATGTTCTCTGACAGCTAGGACGGGGTACCTGGGCCTGAGAGTGTCATATTCCCTTGCCAGTCCACTCTGTTGGGAGTTCCCCTGCCCCAGCCTTCTGGAAGCCCCCTGTGAGCTGTTGGGGAGGGGGCTGGTTGCCGAGGACTCTGAGGAGTCAGAGGGGACAGAGCCTGGATTTGTAATCACCACCATGACCCTAAGTCCCAGTGGGAAGGGCGGCACTGGATACATCAGGGCCCACTTGCCTCAGATTTCCACTTCGGTCGCCGGAAGCCAAGTGCTGGCCATCAGGACTGACTTGCATGACTCGCACTCCGGCTTTCACTTCCACGGGCGTTGCGTTCTCATTGCCCCGGTCTGGGAAGTGTGACAGGTCCTGCAGGTGCTGGGTGTCGTTCTCTACATACACAACCTTCAGCAGGGTCTGGAGAAGGAGGGGGGTGCTATGAGGAGCTGGCGGCCCTCTGCAGCTCCATCTCCAGAGTCTCCCACTCTCATTAGTACCACAATGCCACTTCAAAGTATGGGGCTGCAGAGATAGTCAGCAGGTAGGGCACTTGCCTTACACCTGGGTTTAATTCCTGGTATCCCATATGGTTCCCTGAGTAATTCCAGGAGTAATTCCTAAATGCAGTCAGGAGTAACCACTGACTATTGCCGGGTATGACCCAAAAACAAAAACAAATCCTTATTCTGGGGCCAGAGCAGTGAGATAACAGTTTAGGGCACTTGCCTTGCATGTGGACAACTGGGGTTCAATCCCCGGCAACATGTATGGTCACCTGAGCCCCTCCAGGAATAATCCTTGAGAAAAGTCAGGAGCGAGCCATGAACACAACTGGGTGTGCCCCCAGCCTCCCCCAAAAAACAAACAAAAAATAACCGTGCATGTGAAAGGCACACCCAGCAGCGCTGAGCAAACGATGGTGCCAGGGATCGAACCTGGGGCTTTCAAACGCCAACTTATGTGCTCCAGTCCTTTGAGTCATCTCCCCCCAGAACTCCAAGCCTGACCTCAGAGGTTCTCCACTCAGAATCACTATTTCCCAGTCTCCTCTACAGCAAAGTGAAGCCATGTAAACAAGTGTTTGCCAATGAACTCTAAGGGTTGCTCCCTTTCTGCTTTGATAAAGCAACACTCCGGCTCCCATTCCTTGACCACCCCCTCCCCACCCTCACCACCAAAATGGGGAAAGAACCAGAAAAGACTCCATCCTGTCCCTAAGTCCAAGCTTAAAGCAGGTCTTTATTTTTCCTAAAATGTTCACCGCCAAGCCACTCACATTGCTAAAGATGTTTTGCTGCCAGTGAGAGTCAGGGCTGCTTCCCATGTTCCAGAAGCGGATAGTGTTGTCAGAGGAGCAAGTCAGGAAAGATCCCGATGGCAGACAAGCTCGCTGATCTTCAAACTCAGGGTACACCTACAGTTTCCAGAGAACAAGCAAAAGACTTGTTACCACCAGTACAACAATAACACTATGATATTCTGTGGCATTTGGGTGACTAAATGTGGTGTAATACCTTCTATGCTAAAAGGGGAATAAAGAATGAAATGCTACCATAATTGTCCATGCCCCATCTTCAGGGGATCATAAAATATCCCTATGAATAAATGTCCAAAATAGGCAGCCTAGAGAAAAAAAAATACAACAAAAACACCCCACTAAGCACAAAAGGAAACAAGGTACCGTGAGAAGCAAGAAGCAGCAGGAACAGAGTGCAACTTCAACAGAATATAAAGGACTACATTTGAAGAAATGAAAGAAATGTCAGGGTTTTAAGTAGGAGGAAGGACAGGAATGAAGCTCAGGGACAGAGCATGCGCCGTGCATGGGAGAGGCCCTGGATTCGATCCTCGGCACTGCAAAAGAGAGGACGAGGAGGAGTCAAACTGAACAAGCAGAGGAAACAGGAAGGGCTCAGACCCTCTTCTATAGAAGCTGAGTGAAAAAGTGCTTGGCAGGAAGATCTGCAAGGATGGATGCAATTAAGGCCCTCGCTGTGGCTTCTCAAAACTGACCTGCTGGGTGCCAGAGCAATAGGAGAGCAGGCAGGGTGCTTATCATACATGCAGCTGATGCAGGTTTGTCCCCAGCACTACAGATGGCCCTGAGAGTCCCGCCAGGAGTAAGCCCCGGGCACAGTTGGATGCGGCCCCCAAACAAGGAAGAAAACGTGACCTGCCTGGAGCCCTGTCCAGCCTGTTGCATTCTCTCTCTCTACTGCCCAGAAAGTGCTGTAAGAAGGAAAGGTAATGAGACCTCTGCTCCTGAGAGCAGATTATGTACATGAGGCTTTGGCGCAAAAAAAAAAAAAAAGACATCAGACATTTCAGTAACTCAACAGTCACATATTTAAGACAAGGAAAGAAAATATCAACTCAGCATTTTCTATCCAGCAAAAATATTTTCTACCAGCAAAGTATGAAGGACACAGACAAGAAGTAAAAACATAGGAAATGCTGTCTCTGTGACTGTCCCTGAAAAATCTACTACAGAGTGTTGGGATGGGGACTGATGGAAGGTAGTGGTAGAACACCTGTTTTGTAGGCAGCAAGTCCACCAGTTCGATTCCTGGCAGTACCCACCCCATGTGCCTGATCCCAGAAGCACAGCACTGCTAGCCCCATGCCACACCACCAGTCACTCAGTATTGCGACCACACTGTACACAAGCACCCTGGCATAGTATGATGCAAATCACAGCAAGTCCTGCAGCTAGTGTGCAAGTCCCAAAACCAAGTGTGCAAGGCCTAGTGTGAACAGCACAGACAGGTGTGAGATTTGCCAGGAGCATTGCAGCCACATGTGTGCAAGCCTGGGTCATCATAACTGCTGAGAAATAAAAACTATCAAGACAAAACAAAAACAAAAGAAATGGAAAGGGACACTAAAATTGAAAAATAAATCTTAAGACTGAGCTTAACAAGAATAACCAGATATCAACATAAGGAAAAGGATGAAAAACAGTTATTTGTAGACCTAAGAGTCCAGGAACCCAAAACGTAAAAACAACAAAGAAAAATCAAAGTCATAAATTTGATGAAAGATGCGAATCAACATGTTCAAGCTCAAAACAACAAAATTCTAAGTTAGAATGAATAAACTTAAAGAGTCCCACATAAAGATACACTATACATTAGTATACAAAGCCAAACAGATAATCCTCAAAGCAGTAAGAGATAAGCAACTTGCTCTGTGCAAAAGAATCTTAAGAAATTAACAGTTGGGGGCAGGAGTGATAGCACAGCGGGTAGGGTGTTTGCCTTACACGCGGCCGACCAGGGATCGATTCCCAGCATTCCATATGGTCCCCTGAGCACCGTCAGGAGTTATTCCTGAGTGCAGAGCCAGGAGTAACCCTTGTGCATTGCCAGGTGTGACCCAAAAAAGCAAAAAAAAAGAAAAGAAATTAACAGTTGCAGGCAGGGCCCTTACCTTGCACACAAACAACCCAGGTTTGATCCCAAGCACCGCTTATGGTACTCCTTGCCCTGCCAGGAGTAATCCCTGGGCAGAGTCAGAAGCCCTTAGCAGTGCTAGGTGTGGCCCCCAAATTACAGGGGTCTGGGTTCCAAGACTTTGTGACCCTGGTTCAATCCCGGGAACCACATGGCCCGAGAACCACCAAGTACAGCTCCAGAGCACTACTAGGTAACCCCAGTGTACTGCTTGTATGGCCTGGGGGTCCCAGGCTCTGTATCCCAGCACTGAGCCATTAGCCCCAGCTGGCCAAGTATTGCTGGGGGTGGTACAGGGATGTGACTCAGCTAAGACAAATGTTCCCCAAACGCTCCCTGGTGAAGCAAAATAAATACAATATTAAAAGAAAAAGGGTCAACCAATAATTCTGTAGCTGGCCTAAACGAAAGCTGAAGAAATTGTTAGCAGACCTGCCTACAAAGAAATGCTGAATAAAGGGCGTCCTTTGGCTTGCTTTTTCAAGCCGGTGTCCACTCTTGAACACTAGCTCTACGTTCCTTTGCTTGTTTGCTCTTTCAAGCCTGTGTTTTTCTTTCTTTTTTTTGGGGGGGAGGGGCAGGCTGGGTGGTTGGAGGCTACACTTGATTATGCTCAGGGCTTATTCCTGGCTTTGCACTCAGGGATCACTCCTGGTGGGGTTTGAGGGCCCTATGGGGGTACTGGGGACTAAAGCCCAGGTCAGCCACAGGCAAGGCCATCTCTCTACCCGCTGTGCTTTCTCTCTGGCCTTAGTCATGTTCCTTATTGAATACATATCATGCTGGCTTGTTCTTTCAAGCCTGTGTTCTCCCTTGAACATGCCTCTGTGTCTCTGCTTGCTTGTTTGCTGGCTTTTTCTGCTCTGGAGAAGTCCATGTTTTCTATTTATTTATTTTTTTGGCTTTTTGGGTCACACCCGGCAATGCACAGGGGTTACTCCTGGCTCTGCGCTCAGGAATTACCCCTGGCGGTGCTCAGGGGACCTTATGGGATGCTGGGAATCGAACCCAGGTTGGCCACGTGCAAGGTAAACGCCCTACCCGCTGCGCTATTGCTCCAGCCCCCCATGTTTTCTCTTTAATAGGTATTCCTCTTTCTCTCCTTCCAGGTCTAAGTAAATTTTGTTTAATTAAAACTATCTTGCTTCACCATTTTGCCTCTTCCTGAAAACTTTTTCCACAAGGAAAGGCGATGGGCCTGGAATGTTTGTGCTGTGTGCTAAGGTTAGAACTGACTTTCCTTTCCTTCACAGACCAATCCCTCGTCCCAGCCTGAGTCCAGAGCTTCCAGAGAAATCAAGTGTCAGTCAAGGGAAGTGTCACTTCCCATGGCGTTCAGGACAGTGGACTCTAGGCACAGTTTGATGGCTGCCTCGTAGAGTTGGCAGGGCTGAGCATCTGTGCACCGTAGCTTTACCAGTTCTGACCAAGCCAGGCCTTTCCTTGGGGGGTCGAGGGGGGCTGAGCAGAGGTGGAAGCACTCTTTCCTTGAGGCTCCTTCTCTCCTCACTTTAGCAAGCCACTGGCAAGAGGAACATTATCTAATAGGAACATGCAGAAAACGAGTCAGGGCCGGATTAGACCGGTATGCACAGATGGAATGTCATCCAGAAGAAGGCTGATAACCTGGACAATCTAAAGATAGTCATCTCAACATCCTGCTTTTCCCTGCCCTTTGTCTTACTGCACAGCTCTCCACACTTTTAAAGTGCTTCCCATTCCCTTAGCTAGGAAGATATAAGAGGAGAAAGGCTTCTCTGAAATTCTACCTAGGGGATCTTCCTGTCCTTTTCCTCTTCCTTCTATCCTTTTGATTTTTTTGAACCAACCCCAGCAGTGCTCAGGGCTCACTCTGCACTTTGTGATCACTACTGGCGAGTCTCAGGGGTTCTGGGGATTTAACCCAGTTTGGTCACATGCAAGGCAAGCACCCTACTCACTGTACTGTCTAGCCGCTCCCTCCCCCAACTTCGAAAAAAAAAAAAACACACATGAAGGGCTAGGCAGATATCTCAAATGGCTAGGGTGCATGCTTTGTATGTAGGAGCCCTTGGTTTAATACTTGGAACTTCACGGTTCCTTAAATATTATTAAAAAAAAAACACACCGCCCCCCTCCCCCCCACACACACACACAAAACACAGGGCTGGAGCAATAGTACAGCGGGTAGGGCTGTACTATTGCACACAGCTTACCTAAGTTCAATCCTTGGCACCCCATATGGTCTTCTGAGCATGATTCTTGAGTGCAGAGCTAGGAGTAAGCCCTGAGCACCACTGGGTGTGGCCCAAAACAAAACTCACTACCATCAATCACATCAAAAAACCTATAGTATGGGGTGCAAGGAGCTACATCTCCTTGCGACATACACAAGGCCCCCAGTCTGATGCTGGCACCACAGGCTCCTCTTTCCCAGCAGCTGGGTATGGTCCTGGTGTCTCCAACATTGCCAGTCTCAGCAGTTCTGCATCGCCAGACCCATCCCTGGATCTCAGATCCCACAGATGGGTGCAGTATCACCTGGAGAGGGCCCTGGAACCCTCAGCACTGCTTGGGAGGTTCCTCACCCCGCCACTAAGGGAAAAAACCCAAAACACAATGTGGTACATATACTTCATACACTTCACAAGCACTATATAAGTGCTATAATTTAAAAACAAAAAAACAGAGAACTAGTATTGCCAATGATATGGAGAAATCAAACACTCTTCTAAGTTGATGGTTTTTTATTATGGGGTCACATTCAGCTGTGCTCAAGGGGACTGATCTGGCAGTATTCAGGGGACCATGTGGTGGGTGCTAGGGCTACTATGGGGCTTCCTGCATGTAGAGCCTGTACTCAGTTTGCTGAACTATCTACCAGTCCACAAGTGGACACATAAATGGTGTATACTCTGAAAATGTAATGCTTTTTTTTTTTTTTTGGCTTTTTGAGTCACACCTGGCTATGCATAGGGGACCATATGGGATGCTGAGAATAGAACCTGGGTCGGCCGCTTGCAAGGCAAATGCCCTACCCACTGTGCTATCGCTCCAGCCCCTGAAAATGTAATGCTTTTGCAGAGAAATTCAAATGGAATTATAACAGCAGTTCCACTCCTGACTATATATTCCAAGGAATTGAAAACAGGTGTTTCAACAATGTCTATGCATAGCAAGCAGCACTAGTCATAATAAAGCCAGAGCTACCAACAATCCAAATTCATTAACTGTTCACCAGCAACTGGTGAACAGTTAATGAATTGTAACGCTATCAGACAAAGGAATATAGTTCAACTTTAAAAAGGAATGGGAGGACTGGGAGATGATTCAAAGGACTGGAGCACATGGTTTTTGTTTAGTTTTTGTGCAATACATGGCAATGCTCAAGCTTACTCCTGGCTCTGCACTCAGGAATTACTGGTGGTGCTTGGAGGACCATATGTAGGATGTCAAGGATCGAACTGAGTTGGTCACACGCGTGGCAAGTGCCCACTATATTATCACTCTGGCCCCTTCATGCTTTGCTTGCAGAGAGCCTGGATTTGATTCCTGGCTGCACAAAGCTCCCACAGTACCACAGGGAACAATCCCAGAACCACAAACAGGAGTAGCACCCAGGCCCACTGCCTTACCCACCACACACACCTACAGTGAGGAAGTACCAAAACACGGTAGACAAGCTTGAAAACTACAAGCTAAATGAAAGAAGCCAGATACAAGCCCAAATATTCTATGATTCCATTATATGAGATACTCAGACAGGCAAATCCATAGCGACAGCAAGCAGATTAGTTATTGCCAGGTGCTGGGGAGAGCAGAGAATGGGGAGTGATTGCTTAATAGGTACAGAGTTTCCTTTTGGAGTGATGAAAATGTTCCAGAATTAGACAGTAGTGATGGTTGCACAACACTGTGAATTAAAGGCCACTGAATTTTACAGATTCAAATGGTAAATTTTAAGTTATATGTATTTAACCACAATGTAAATATGTATACTTAAGTGATTCCCCCTCCCCCAATAAAATAGAAAGTCAAAAGAAAAATAATTTAGTATTTAATAGTTACATGATGAAATCACAAAGATATAACTATTTTTTTAAACTGGGGAAGAGAAAAAATAGGCAAAAAAATTTTTTTTAACTATTGATAGAAAACTTGTTACTCTCAGTCTATTGTATATATAATGTGGAAACAAGTACATGATTACTTGGGAATATTCTACTCCCATCATCCCTGTCTTTGTGAGAACAAGGATTCTGGAGAATCAAACCAAAAGCTAGGAACATCCCCAGTCTCCCAGACTGTGACTGTGAAATAGCAATTTGAACTGAAACAATGCAAAAAAAAACCAAAAACCAAAAAACAAAAAAACAAAAAAAAACAGGGCTTTGTCAAGTAGAAGACCCCACATATGGGACAGGCTGGCACATATAGCTAACACGTGAGGACTCTTGGAGCCAACTTGAAGCGCTCACAGGTCAAAAATGGGACCATCAAATTTCCAATAATGCCAATGATTGCAGTGGACTAGAGCACGGCCAATATATTAAAATATGAGTTTAAATGATATTAATAGAAATAACTAGTTACCTTTAGAGGTCAGGGACCAATTCATTATCTTGAGAACTGGCAAATAAAGGGAAAGAACCAAGCATATGTCCTGCCTTTCCTATATGAAGTGTACCTCTGGGTGACCAAATGGTGGATGAGGGGAAGTGGCTCTTCATATAAGTAGTCCAACTAATAAAAAGAAACGATAGAATTAGAATATCACCATATTTCAAACCCCAACGACAAATGGATCTATGCACTGAGCATCAGCAGCTGCTACTGATAACTGATAGAACTACTTCGGGGGTGTGGTTTCCCAGATCTGTTTTATTTTCTTAAATACGAAGGCTCGAGACAGACAGGGCATTTTAGAGTTAGTGAAGAAGACCGAATGGTAGTAAAGGCAACTCTTAAGTCATTACTGGCTGAGAACTTTCCAGAAATGATAAAAAGATTCATTCCAGCTATCTTTGTTGAGGATAAAAAAGGCAGGTGACAAAATGAAGTAGGAGGACAGAGAATCAACAGATTAACAGGGGTGAGGGTGAGAGGGAAGAGGACCAGGAACAGGAAAGAGTCACAAAAGACTTCGGCTTTATCTGTAACAGTTCACCTTTTATTCCAGGTGAATGTAATCAATGCGTATTTTAAAAAATTACTCGAAAGCATTCTTGTTAAGTGAGAAAGGTGCTATCAACAGAAACATCAGATCCATGAAGACAGCTGTATTCAAACCAACGGCTAAGTAGTGCTTGATTCAAAGGATCAAGTCTTTTCTCTCAATTCTAAATTGGACCAACGAAAAACAATTTTGCTAACACAACAGCTGGAGCAGTTTAATAGTAATAGTAGTATTTAAAATTTCAGCATAAACCCCCCAAAATGAAATAGAATTAATTCTCCACTCCTCTCAGCTGCAAGCAATACTGAGAACAGTTTCGGAGAATTAAGAACATTCTCAAGATCATTCTCGGAAAATATAAACGTCAACACTTAAGAAAACAAAACCATGGGACTGGAGCGATAGCACAGCGGGTAGGGTGTTTGCCTTGCCAACCCGGGTTCAACTCCCAGCATCCCATATTACCCCTGAGCACCGCCAGGAGTAATTCCTGAGTGCATGAGTCAGGAGTAACCCCTGTGCATTGCTGGGTGTGACCTAAAAAGCCAAAAAAAAAAAACAAAAACAAAAAACAAAAAAAAACCAATCTATGACACCAACGCCCCCTACAGGGTACACTGGGAGGTACACACAACTGCAGATCTGCAGATCTTTGCTCCTGCTCTTCTCCCCAGGTTTGCCTCCCTTATTGTCACACTTCCTGCAAGTCCCTGCTTAACTGCCATATTCTCAGAGTGGCATTCCCTGACCACTTTCCCCTCTAGAATAGCACTCAGACCCCCTGCTTATCCCCTGATCTACTTTAATTTTCTTCAATGAGGTCATGCTACTTGGTACATTATGTAGTAATAACATGAACAAGCTTCCTGAGAACAGGATTTTGGCCTGTTTCCTTCCAGGCTATGTCCCCAGCAACTGGAACAGCATCTGGCAGAGAGCAGTGTGAGCATCTCTGAAGATGCTGAATGGGTTCCCCAAATACTGTAGAGCTTTCTCAGGCTGAGCCCCAGAGGGCGGGCAGAGGGCACTCACCTCCACGTTCCAGACGTAGGAGCTATGGAAGAGCTCTGACCACATCCTGCCCACTTTGTGGATGTCTTTGACATCCCAGACGTAGATGCTGTGGTCCTTATACACACAGGACAGCCACTGGTGGAGGGGGTCGAAGGTCATGGCAACAGTATCTGGGTAGACTGCATCAGCCTTCCTGTGGAAAAGGAAGCTAACAAGGCCACTTGGGTCATGATCAACATTGATATCACTGTGAGTAGTGACAGCCACCTCTGGTAACGCCTGAACTGCTTCTCTCGAGCAATACCGAGGGGGTCCACTTCTCCCACCTGCTCCCTTTGCTCTGCTTCTAAAGCTGAGTGGAAACTCACACTTCTGCCATGGCCCCAAAGAGGATTTGAATTCTGGACTCCAGAGAACACATCTCTCTGCCCTCATTCCACCCAGTCGAGGTTCCTGAGCATAAAGGATAATGGGCACATATTTCAGGCCTTTTTATTAGTCACCTTGACCTGACCCCTACATGATCAAAATTTCTTGTGCCAAGGGAATTAGGAAACATCCCTGGGCCTGGGGCCTCTACTACAAACCTACAGTTTGCTGAACACACACTGCACGCCACATCAAGAGCTTCCGAGGCACTGATTCCCTTCTGCTACTAGGGGAGGTGGGCATCACGGTGCCCAGATGGGGACATGGAAGAAGGCATCACACAGCCCAGTGACGGTCGCAGGGCAGGGAGCCTGACTGCTCTCACCTGGAGTCTGTGGGTCACCTGCTCACCCTACAATGTATAAAGCGCCCAGCAATGGACAAAGAGGCAGCCTTCATAGCCCCCATAACCCCGTAAAACAGACTCCCAACCCAGAGGAAGACATGTACCCATGAACAGTTCCACACTCACCCAGAAGCAGCCCAGATTATCTTACTCAGCTTGATCACATAACAGGACTGACACAGCCCGCTGAGTTCACAGGCAGGATCTTAGTTCTAAGTGCTTCTTTAATGCTCAGACCCTATGTTTCTCCCATCTCCTCCTGTGCACAGGGCTCCAGTCACACCGCCTCAATTCCTTCCGGTTATGCGCCAAGCCCAGTAAACTGGCTCCTTAAGGTAGGTACACTTGCTGTCCACACCAGCTCTCCACACTGCCTCTTTTTCACCACACCTTCCCTGAGCAAGGTCGCTACTTTCTGAGTCCCTTGCTTGAGCCTTGAGGCCTAACGGAAACCTTCTGGCTGGTATCCTTAGTTGCCCCTGAAGTGCCCCCATTACACTGCAGACCTCAAGCGGCAGAGACTTTGCTGTCTCCTAATTACTCTGTCTCCTGCTACATGCACAGACAGAAGAATCTGAAAGTCAGCAAACTCGGGTGGGCTCCACTTCCTCCTCCCACCAGGAAGTACCTGGGCTCCAGCCCCTGGGCCACATCCACTCCAAGGTAGTGCGGCTTGGGCAGGTTGGTGAGATAGTGCAGGTTGTGGGCCTGGAAGACGCGAACTATCCCATCTGTGCAGCCACAGAAGATGAGATCCTGGCTAACACAGAGGCAGGAAGACAGGGAGACCTGCGGGAGCAAAGAAGACCCTAAAGATCCTGGTACTTCATGCGGTCAAGCGGAGAACCGTGGGGGCTGAAACAGGACCTCCCAAGAAGCCTTAGCAGTTCCCAGAGTCGAAGCTGCCCATTTTAAGATCTCTGAAATGGGACTACAGCAGTTACTACTGAAGGAACTGCTTCAGCAGGCAGAGTCACAGCCCGGGACAGCGCTGCCCCTGCTATCTGCGAAAAGCTCTGGTGTGCGTGGAAAATACTGGCACAGCACACTCTGACTTCAGGTAGGTTCCTTGAAGTAGGCAGTTAAACTTGAGGCTCCTTTGTTTTCGAGTCACAACTGGCAATGCTCAGGACTTACTCTTGGCTCTGTGCTCAGGATTCACTCCTGGTGGGCTCATGGGATCATATGGGGCATCGTGGATCAAACCCAGATCAGCAAGGCAAGTGTCTTACCTGCTATCTAATCTCCCCAGCTCCTTAAACTTGAGGCTTAACTTTTATTCTCTGGTGCGTAAAAATAACTTTACCTTCAAGGGGCCGGAAAGATAGCATATCACATAAAGTTCTTGCCTTGCAAGGCCAACCTGGGTTTAATCCCTGGAACCCCTGGCCCCACACCAGGAGTGATCCCTGGAACCCCTGAGCAGGTGCAGCCCCCAAAGAAACATGGGAAGGGAAAAGCCCCTGAAAATCTGTCCATGGAACTGAGTTTGCTAAGCTGAGGGTGGCATGAGAGGGTACAGAGAGACAGCGGTAAAGGAATGGGACACTTGGGTTCAGGTTGGTTACAACACTGGATCCCTGAAACAATATTAACAGTATTGTAAATCACAGTGATATTAAGAGATAAATAAATGATTAAATGTTTAAAACACAGACCTGGTCCTGGCAGGCTCTGGGGACCATATTGAGTTCCAGGGATCAAACCCAGGTTGGCAATGTGCAAGTCAAGCACATACTATCAAGCACGACCTCCTGGACTATTGCTCCGGCCTCTAAGGTTTTTGTTTTAAAATAATCTTGTGGGTACTGGAGCGATAGCACAGTGGGTAGGGCATTTGCTTCGCACGCGGCCAACCCGGGTTCGATTCCCAGCATTCCATATGGTCCCCCGAGCACCGCCAGGAGTAGTTTCTGAGTGCATGAGCCAGGAGTAACCCCTGTGCATTGTCAGGTATGACCCAAAAAGAAAAAAAAAATTATTGTGATAATTTAAATATCAGTGTTTGATTTGCATACTTATTTTCTAGATTTTTCAAGCAAAGGTTGAAGAAGCCCTGGACTAACTATATAAATAAAAGTTAAGCTCCTGCAATGTATGTGGTTAAAAAAAAATCAAAGACCCTAAAGACCCAAAACACTTTCAATACTAAACAAATCAACAAAAACACAGACTGGGTAGCGGAGAGGATTCAGGGCGGTGGACACATGCCTGGCACACTGGGAGACCTTGCGCTCAATCCCCAGCACCAACCCCCAATCTCCCATGACACGGTAGGGGGTTCAATCTTGGCTCTCCTCAGCTCTGTGGGATGTGGCCCTTAGAAAAACGTGGTCCTCCCACCAACCACAAATATTTAACCAAGAGAAACACAACCAGGTACAAACAGTGATGGGAGAGCAGCAGTAACCTGGACACCCCCTTTACTGAGTTCCAGACACAAGCAAATGCCTCTCATGCGACTCCCTGATCTGGGACGTAAGCAATAGCAGTTCCATTTTACAGATGAAGAACCTGAGGCCCAGAGAGGGTGTCACTTACCACAGTCACACAAACAGAACAGGAAGTCAAACTCAGGACTTGGGTGATCTACTACTAGCAGGGAATCAAGGGGCAAGGGGCCCTCTATGGGTGGCACAGAGGTAGAGTGGGTACCTTCAGGTTGATCCATTTCTCCAGCACTCTCTTTTCATTGAACTGGCAGAGGAGGCCCGAATAGGACACACAGAAGGTACTGCCTGCTGTCTGGCCACGACCGCAAGCCACACCGCAAAAGATATTGTTGTGCAGCTCCCCGAGGATGCCAGAGCGCCCAATGAGGGGCACTGTGCCCGTCACCTGGAGGCAAAGTAGGACACACTGAGACACTGTTCAAGCAGCCTTGACACCGCCCGGTCAAATCATGCCTCTCTTGATCAGAGGCTACGGCACAACTAAGAACGGAGAAGGGGAGCAAACAGAACACACACGTCTAGGTGGAAAGGCCGGAAGGCAGCACTCCAGCACCAGCAGTCAGCGGAAGCCAGACCCCCAGCAGCCAGCCAGCCTCCGGGCCCGCTGCCACCCAAGCACAGAGAGAGCTGCCCCTGCCGCTTCCTCCCAGGACCTGGCTATGGGGACATGGCCAGAAACTCACTTTTGCTTCAGTGGAGACCTCCAGGAACCAGAACTTCACATGCCGATTCCCCACAGTGACGAAATAGCTGCTGTCTTCGGAGAAGGACAGGGCGATGACCCTGCACGACACCTTGTTGGAGGCCACGACAATGTCTTTCTGGAAGAACAAGTCAAGAGAAGCTCAAGGGAGCACCTATCCCATGAGTCGGTTCCTGCTGCTGCCAGCAGCCCTGCATCTCCCCGCTCTCTGCTCCAGCTGTCTTCCCTGGCCTCTCGGGGAGCTGCCTGAGGGGGATCCCCAAGTGGGGCGGGCACACAGTGGCTCTCCGACACGGGCAAATTTGGAAGTCCCAGAGTTTCCCGCAGGAGTCCGAGCTCTGCAGCCACTCATGGTGTGGGTACAGTGCAGCACTGGCTAGGAAGCACGGAAGCCCAGCCCCTGGTGGCACAGAGAGCCCTCTGGCCCCTGAGCCCTTCCCGGGAGTTCCCTCAACAGTCCTACCAGGAAGGTGCTTCTTTCCCCACCTGCCAGGCGGAGGGAGATGCCACATGCTCAAGGTCACTTATAGACAAACACCAGTGCTCAAAGGCTTCCAGTGAGTATCGTCAGCTCATGGAATTATTAAAACTCAGGGTGGGGTCAGAGCGAGAGTACAGAGGGGAAGGCGCTTGCCTCACACACAGCCGACACAGGCTCAATCCCTGGCATTCCATATGGTCCCCTAAGCACTGCCAGAAGTGATTCCTGAGTGCAGAGCCAGGAGAAACCTGAGTACTGCTGAGTGTGGCCCAACCGCCAAAACAAAAACAAAAATACTCAAATGTGGGCTGGAGCAATAGCACAGTGGGTAGGGTGTTTGCCTTGCATGTGGCCCACACGGGTTTGATTCCCAGCAACCCATACGGTCCTCTGAGCACCACCAGGAGTAATTCTTGAGTGCATGAGCCAGGACTAACCCCTGTGCATTGCCAGGTGTGACCCCAAAAAAGCAAAACAAACAAAAAATACTCAAATGTTTATGGAAACAGGTGCTCCATCAACACCGGCTGGGTAAATGAGCACTCTCTCTGGGTTTCGCATTCAGGGTTCTCTGCTGCTCGCCCACACCAGGAGACTCACCTTCCAGTCCCAGACGTTAAGCACCATGTCATGCTGGTAGCCCATGGACACGATATGCTTCATATTGGGGGAGAAGGCCACACAGGCCACACCGTACTTGTGGCCCAGCATCTCTGCCACCTGACTCTTCTCATCCACATCCCAAATGCGCACGGCGGGCCTGTGGCCATTCTGAGGACAGGGGAGGTTTTACCACTGTGGGGCTCTGCACCAAACAGGGCTAAAGGGGCTGTCGGGTTTCAAACTGGCACCGCCCAGGGTGAAGCCACCTCCCTATCTGCCCAGCTCCACCATTCCCATCAAGAGAAGGGACTTCTCTGATACAGGGAGGAGCTACTGCAGGGACCATTCTTGGGAATGACCCCAGGACCCTCCCACCATACCCAGTTGGGATCATGACTCACCTCTCCTGTCACTATGTACTTGCCGTCGGGGGAGAAGGCCAGCGCGCTCAGAGACTTTCTAGAGGCAAGGCATGAGGTTGATCACTGGTTCCCCAGAGAGGGTGAGCAGTCAGTCCCCCCGTCTGTGCTCACAGCTCTCCGGCCCCCTCGACTCCAGGGCTTAGGAGACCAGGAAGGGTGAGCATCTCAGCTTCCTCCCAGTGCCAGCGCTGCCTCGGTGCCTGGCCAGGCATTATGCCCCCGTCACCCTTTCTCCCATTCCAGACCATGGATCCCCAACTGCTCTTCAAACACCCAGGATTCTTGCTGTTTTTTTAGGGGGCCTACACTTGACAGTGTAGCTCACAGCTTACCCCCAGCTCTGTGTTCATGGATCACTCCCACTGGGGCTCAAGGGAACCACATGGGGTGCTGGGGATCAAACCTGGGTTGGCACCACACAAGGCCTCTTATTTACCGCCGTGTACCCAGCACCCGGCCAATACCCAGTGCAGGGCAGACCCTTGGTGAGTGTCACTGTTGGGTGGCAGAGGATCTGAGTTACCTATCTTGTAACACAGGCCCTGTGGGGAGGGGGACATGCCAGCACCCTGGGCCCACCCCAAGCCGGGACCCAGAACACAGCCTACCTGGCTGTATTTAAAATGTGCTGCTGCTTGCTCTCCTTGGGGTCCAAAATCACCACCACACAGCTGCGGATAAAGAAGAAAAAAATGCCCAAACTAAGAGGAGTTCTGAGGGCCAGGAATGATTCCACTTCAACAGAAGAGTCCCTGAACAGATTCTCTCTGATGTCTATACCCCTCTTTTAGAATTTATGCTAAAAACATGAGTGTACCATATTATTAGTAGTAGCATGAATATATACATTTTGGAGAATGAGCATATCTAGCAATGCTCAGGAATTACTCCTGGCGGTGCTTAAGTGACCATACGGGATGCACGGGATCAAACCCAGTGGGTCACATGCAAGGCAAGTGTCCTACTTACTGTACTATCTCTCGGCCCCCGGCATGATTTTTTTTTTCCTCTTTTGGCCCTCACCCATTCACCCCATTAATATATATACATATATATATATTTTTTTGCTTTTTGGGTCATACCCGGCGATGCGCAGGGGTTACTCCTGGCTCTGCACTCAGGAATCACCCCTGGCAGTGCTGAGGGGACCATATGGGATGCTGGGAATCGAACCCGGGTTGGTTGCATGCAAGGCAAACAAACACCCTACCGGCTGTGCTATCTCTCCAGCCCCCCATTAATATATTCTTTGATGGAAACCAAAACCCCCTCTGGGATGGAACAACTGTGAATCTGTTCAGCTCTGGTCTACTAAAGTTCGTCTGGTCTGCTAAAGACCTATTAATCCTCACCACGGAAGTTGAGATTAGGAACCTTAGTCCCATGTTACAGAGGAGGAAACTGAAGCCCAGAGAAGGCAAGTTCTTTACCCAGGGTCACCCAGCAGTTCAGCAGCAGTATGGAAATATCCCACCCTGTCAGATACAGGAGCCCCACCCACTCCCCTCCCAGCCATGCTTCCCCATCCAGATGTCTCCCAAAGACCTAATAACAGCTACTGCTCAGCAGGAATGACTGTGGGACTCTAGCCTGCCCTCTGGGGTGGAGCGCGGGGGTTCCCTTCAGCATCAGCACTTGCCAGGCTAAATGAGTATTTATGAACTAAAATGCAGGATACCCTTTGGTCTCCTCAACCATCCCAGAGCAGGTTAGCACCAATTCCATTATCACCAGACACGGAAACAGACTTGAGAGAGGCAGGTGGGGGAATCAGGACACAGCACCCCTCTTACCCCTACACACACAGGCGCAGAGCTCCTGGCCACCGGTCACTCCCAGGATCGCTGCCCCTCCCACCTCAAGTCAGAGAAAGACTTCTGAAGCACTGGCTACATGCCAGGTCCTGTTCTCAATGGGCCTGGGGGCTCCTGTCCACCTACACCCCACAAAGGACAAGCTGCGGCCTGGAGTCCCTGGCCACGTCTGATCAACCCTGAATTCTGGCAGTGTGGAGGGGCGAGGCCCACCCGCTCACTCACCCTGCCAGGTAGGCCACGTGGCCTGTGCCAGGGTCACAAGTTATGCCACTGCTGTTCTGCGCTGTGATGCCAAGCACCTTCTCGAGGGACACCTGTGGGGAAAAGAAAGGCCCAAGTCAGAAGCACCTGCTCCAGCAGCCATCTGGGCCCCACATTCAGTCCCTACTACAGCCAAACACTCTCCGAGCCCCTACAGTAGGGCAGCCAATAGCCAAGCCTGCTTTCCTTCCACCCAGGGCCCAGAAAGGTGGAGAATGGTGGGACAGACAGCCCAGAATGCCTGCCCCCACCCCACCCCCCAGAGCTTATTCTGACAAGGAGCAAATGGAAGGCACCAAAAAAAAAAAAAAGAGGAAAAAACGTGGAAAAGAGATTTCAGGCGATACTAGAAACAAGAGAATGAGAAAGATCTGGAGCATGTGGAAAGGAGGTGACCTCGTGTACATTATCAGATCTGATGAAAGACTTTGAAACCCACCATCGCCCACCAAAAGAAACTGAAAGTGCCACTAGTGCACAGAGGACAGAAAGGCCCAGAGTCCCTCACCTGCGGACACAAAACCCAGGTAGTGTTACTCTGAAGCCAATAACTGAGGCTGCAAGGGAGACACAAGGAGCTAAGGGGACATTTCCACTTCCCTCAACCAGTTCAGTCAACACGGAAAGATGTGAACCACCACATGAAAAATCTGACCACACAGGCCAGTGGCCATCATGGCTAATTATATAATTTAGAATCTTGAATGACAGAATTATAGTATTCAATCTACAGCATATTCTGTGATCACTAGTTTCTACCTATCAAAAAAATAAGACATTATCATCAAGCAAGTCTCTGGCTCCAAAATGATAATGCTAGGGCTTTAGATAGTTCAATGGACTGAGCATATGCCTGACATCCGAGAGGGCATGAGTTCAATCCCTAGCTCCACCTGCTCCCCATCCACCAAGTATTGCCAGGAGCAACCCCAAGCACAAAGCCAGGAGTGCACCCGCCTCTCAAAAAAAAAAAACAACAACAACAGAAGGAGAAAAGCAAACATCCCATAAAGATAGACAATGTTGGGGCCAGAGAGATAGTCTGATGGGTAAGGCGCTTGCCTTGCATGTGGCTGACCAGGTTCAATATTTAGCATCCCAGATGGTCCCTGGAGCACCATCAGGAGTGATTCCTGACTACAGAGCCAGGATTAACCCTTGAGCATTGCCAAGTTCCCAAAAACTTTTAAAAAAAAGAGAGAAAGAAAGAAGAAAAAGTCAATGTTGGGGCAAGGGAGATAGCCCAGGGATTGCACCTGACCCCAGTTCAACCTCCCCAACCTCCAAGCACTGCCAGGTGTAACCCTGAAGATTCTCAAAGAACATCATTAGTTGTAGTCCTGTTGGTCCTTGAGAACTGGGAAGTCCTGGGCACCGCAAGGCCCGAACAACACAATCTCCTTAGGCCTCTCCATTGAACCACTGACCTGGTTGGCTGAGAATCATGGAGAGGCCCCCAATCATATTTGTATAAATACTTAGCTTATGCTGGGTCGGGGGTGTGACTCTATGCCTGAGGTTTTGGGATCCGTGCCCGGCACAGCAGAGGCAGTGCTAGAGGGGAAGCTAACATGCTATTGAATGTTAACCTGGGGCCGGACCCTGAATATCTGTAACTGTGTATACTGATTTAATGTTCACAATAACCCTGTGATATGGTTACTGATATGGTTACTGTCATAATCATTCTCTATTCCTGATAAAGGAATAGAGAAGTCAAGGGGCTGCCTATCTAGGAATTAGCACTGCTGGGAATCAGTTAAGATGATTTTCAGACTAGCTCAGACTAAGAGTACTTGCAGCTGGGAGACACTGAAGCACAGGCTTCACATACAGGAGCCGAGTTCAACTCTCAACACTGTACAGTCCCCTGAGCACTACCAGAAGGGACTCTTGAAACCAACAAGAGCCCCTGAGCACATTGAGGGCAGAGGAAAGTACAGCAGGTAGGGGTGCTTGCCACGCAAGTGGCCAATGCAGGTTCAATCCCCGGCATCCCCTCTGGTCCCCTGAGACTACCAGGAGTGATCCAGAGTGCAGAATCAGGAGAACCCCTGAGCACCACCGAGTGTGCCCAACATGCCCCTTTCCAAAAAAAGTTTGTGAGCACTGCTAGATGTGGCCTCCAAACACCCTGATCAAAAAAAAGGGTAAGATTACTGGGATTTCCCAAATTGGGCAATACCATCCCCGGGGTAGGGGAGTTGTGGAACCATGAATGAAGGCAGGCACAGCGCAGCAGCCTGGGATACAAATGTGGGGGTTTTCTGTTTACTTAAAGAAGGAAGAGTTCCAGGGCTGGAATGATAGCACAGAGGGTAGGGCGTTTGCCTTGCACACGGCCGACCCAGGTTCGATTCCCAGCATCCCATATGGTCCCCTGAGCATGGCCAGGAGTAATTCCTGAGTGCAGAGCCAGGAGTAAAAACCCTGTGTGTTGCCAGGTGTGACCCAAAAAGAAAAAAAAAAAGGAAGACCTCCATGAGGTACTAAGTGACATTTTTCCCCCTGAAAAGAGGGAGTACACCAAATAAATTTGGGAACCACTAACTGCATAACATGTGAGCTCACATAATCTCCACAAATATACAATAAAGCAACCCAGCACAGAGAGTTCCTAGCAGTAAGAAGAAAGTAAAGGTGTAAGTCTGAGTTGAGCCTGTGCTCTAACCAGTTTGTGGTTCTGCCTCTCTAAACCATGGTTCAAAGTTCACAAGCCACTCAAAGGAATATACAAGACAGGAACTGCAACACGTCCAGGTAAGATGTTAAGATGGATGTCTGCTTTAGTTTGGGGCTCAAGAGGCCTCTCCAGGTAGATTTATCATGATGTTATCTGAGGGCTGAGAAGTCACCCAGGCTGACCGTAGCAAAAAGCCCAGAGGGCTCACTAAATGTAAAGGCTAGGAAAAGCGGGTGCCTCCTGGCAGTGCTTGGGAACCTTATGTAGTTATGGAATCAAACCAGGCTTAGCTGCATGCAAGGCAAGTGCCCTAACATAACAGGCCTGTATGACTAAACCTTGGGGAATAAGCAGAGAGGTGACACTGGCCCAGAGGTCTTGCTGCCAGGAGCAGTTAATGTCATTAGCCTAGAGCAGGAAGCAACAGAGCAGAATCAAGATCTATCTGCAGGTTATAGTCACAATTTCACTGCCCTCAAACTCCAACGTACTGGCTGTTACCTCCAGTTTATCAAAAGAGGTTATGAGGCTCTGAGAGTTAAACACTTTTTAAAACTGCTGCTGTATGGAGCCAGAGAGCTCTATGGGCTAGAGAGCATGATTTGCATGCAGGAGGCACAGGTTCAATCCCTGGCACATAGTCCCCTAAGCACCAAAAAGAGTGATCCCTTCCCTAGCACTGAGCGGAGACAAGTCTCTGGGAACCACCCCAAAATAAAAAAGCTTAAATACAGCTGCAGTTGCTACTATCAAATGATTTACAAGTATTATCCACATAATGGGGAAGTAACACATCCAGCTCAAGCCTTACTCCTGCTCTGTGCTCAGGGATCACTCCTGGCAGTATTCGGGGGACCATATGTGGTTTCAAGAAATCAAACCAGGTGCAAAGCAAGTGACTTAATCCTCTGTACTATCTCTCTCGCCGTTATTCACATAACTTTTTTTAAATGGCAATATGCACTAGGAGGCCCACCTTGGTAAGAAAAAAGGGAAGCAATGACAGAAGTGAGAAACTGTTGATGGGCTGCGGGAAAATTAGCTTTAAGTAGAATTCCAGACTGCATCCTGGGAGGGACCATCGACCAAGAGGAGGAGAGTAAACAAAATGGCAAGAGCGGAAGATGTGATCATGGGATGGATATTAATAGAATAAAAACGCTCTGAGGACTGAATACAGGGTAGAGGCAAGGGCACCCTAGAAAGCTCCAAGGGGCCTGACTGAAACTGAGGACCAAGAAATGACGGGCGGCACCCCGGAGAAAATGAGAAGGTAGGAGGAGCTTCAGCTGGACAGGCGTGGCTTTGGGTGGGCGCGCCCGAAGCTCTAAGAGCGGGGCCGGGGGCCGCCCTGGGGGCCTGGGAACCGATTTGGGCGGGGCCAGAAGCTCCTTACCCGGTTCTGCACGGTG
Source organism: Sorex fumeus (assembly GCF_029834395.1). NCBI lineage: Eukaryota > Metazoa > Chordata > Mammalia > Eulipotyphla > Soricidae > Sorex > Sorex fumeus. Next base: position 20,947,315 of record NW_026606179.1, read on the forward strand.
TCGTCCGACGCCGCGGTGAGTCGCGTCCGCCGCCGGAGGCAGAGCGGCGGGGCGGGGGGCGGGGAGGACTGGACCCTCCGCGCCGGAACTCCGGCCAGGACGGATGGCAGCTTGTCAACCGCATCGTTCCGCGCATAGCCTCCAGGCCCTAAGGTCGCCATCGTCGCGTCGGAGCTGGGTGACCGTTACACTCCTCAACCGGCGCCGCCGCCGAGACCCACTCGAACTGCGAACGGCCGCGGGAAAGGAGGCGCCGCTGCCCATTGGACGGGGCAGGCTGCCGGTCTGGCCAATCTCAGGGCTGCCGGGTGGTCCTTGGGGCCAATGAGAACCAGGAGGCGGGCCAGTGTCTGGTTGGGTGGGGCTACGGCAAATCTACTTGATGTTTGATCGAGCGCTGTGTTTTGTTTTGTTTTTTAAACCCAACATATTTTTATAATTCCCTGGATTATGCTGCTCTTAATTTCGAGACTCCCGAGCCCCCTCACCTGGCTGTTTTGTTGCCCCTCCAGAGCGACTATTCAGGCTGTGGCTGTGCCCCGGATGTAAGCGCAGGGCGGGCCTGAAGGACGTGGGCCAGCGGGCGCCTGCTCCGCAAGGCCAGTAATGGCGCCGCTCCCTCAGCACGTGACCAAGCCCCGAGGGCCGAGAGTGGGCGGACACGGGCTCCCTGTTCCCGTGGCACGTGACACGGGCGCGGCTGCGCCAGCGCCGCGGGCCCTGCAGTAAGTAGGCGTTCCTGTCCCTCCGCGGCAAGTGATGAGCTACCGAGGGCTGTCACGTGAAGCTGCCTGAGCTAGCGGGCACGGACGGGGCGCCGGGCGAGAACCAAAGTGCGGCTGCAGCCGGGGCAAAACCCAGAGGGGCTGGAGAGCCATGCCCAAGTACTGCCGCCCTCCGAACTGCTCCAACACCGCGGGCCGGCTGGGTGTGGACAACCGCCCTGTGAGCTTCTACCAGTGAGCGCGAGCGCGGTGGGGCCTCGGGGCGCTGCAGCGGGACTGGCCCTTGGTCCGCCCGGCAGGTGTCTAGCGTTCCAGGGAAGGTAGTACCCACAGCCCAGCTGCATAAATAATGCACATGCCAAGCGCGAGTATGCGAAACCCCTGCGGGGAAAAGCGAATGAGCTGCAGGTAGTGATCGGGGTGAGCGGAAGGAAGGAAGGTGGTTAGGGAGAAGTGAGGTTGGTTCAGACTCTGATAGGAGCCAGTAATTGCCCACTGGCCAGCACCACAACGTTGAGGCATCTCAGACTCAAAAACATCAGAAATTGAACTGATGTTGACTCTCACCTAACTCCCACCACCTCTCAAGCTTAATGGTTTTCTCCATCCTTTCTATTATTCAGGTTAGAAACTCTAAAGGTGCTGTCACACCCAGCAGTGGTCAGGGGTTACTCTTGACTCTGCACTCAGTAATTATTCCTGGCGGTGCTCAGGGGACCATATGGGATGCTGGGTATCACACTCCGATTGACTGCGTGCAAGGCAAAACACCTTACCTGCAGTACATGGCTCCAGCCCCCTTGGACCAGAAACTTTAGAATCATCCCTATCTGTTCACTTTCCTCACACTTGAGAAAGTAAAAATTGGCTTGAATTGTATATAAATGTCTTCACATAAATTTTCATGTAGAAGGGGTCAGGAAAGAGTTAATAGGGAAAATGGTCTATGTTTTTCTCAGGGACATACTGCAGATATCAAGTGATACATCTCCCCTTTTTGTGTGACTACTGCTTTCTTCTTTTTTGGGTTACACCTGGCTCTGCACTCAGGAATTACTCCTGGAGGGGCTCAGGGGGCCATATGGGATGCCAGGGAACAGGGAACAGGGATCATAGCCGGGTTAACTTTGTGCAAGGCAAGTGCCTTACTCTGGCCCTACTATTGCTTTCTTACAAGAAAACTTTTTCTCTAAAATCTTAGACTTTTAGGGGCTGGAGCAATAGCACAGCGGGTAGGGCGTTTGCCTTGCATACAAGCCAACCCGGGTTCGATTCCCAGTATCCCATATGGTCCCCTGCGCACCACTAATAGTAATTCCTGAGTGCATCAGCCTAGAGTAACCCCTGTGCATCTCTGGGTGTGACCCAAAAAGAAAAAAAAAAACTTAGACTATTACAGTGGGTAGGTCTACAGAAATATTTTCTTTCTTCACTTTTATAGGGTCATCAGGGAAGGAGGGATCTGAGCAGAGAAGGAACCTGGTCTGACTCAGGTTTCACAGGGTCCCTGGAATTTCATATAGAGAACAGCCTGTGGGGGCAGAATGCCCAATGAACTAAACTTGGGCAGAAACTAGTATAAAAGAAAAAGGTGGGAACAGAAAAGGGAGTTGGAATTGGCCAAATCCAGATAGATTTCCAAAGGAGAGCTAACAGAATTTATGGAACTCTTTTTTTTTTTTTTTTGGCAGGGGGGCACACCCAACAATGCTCAGGAGTTACTCTTGACTTTTCACTTAGGAATGACACCTGGCGGTGCTTAGGGGATCATATAGTGTGCTGGAATCAAACCCAGTTTGGCTTCTTGCAAAGCAGATGCCCTATACTGCTCTCTCTTTCCAATCCCAAAGACAGGGATTTTTCTCTGATTTCCTTTGCCATTTCAGGGGCTGGAGAGATAGTACAGCAGGTAGGGCATTTGCCTTGCATGCACTTGATCCTTGGCATCACATATAGTCCCTGAAGCAGTGCCAGAAATAATACCTGAGTATAGAGCCTGAAGTAACCCTGGAGCACCCCCAGGTGTGCCCCCACCAAAAAAGAAAAAAAATCCTTTGCCTGGAGTGCTGCTTTACACATACATGGTGCTCAGTAAATGCCCATTGCACAGATTTGACCAGCGCATTTCAGCTGGGCCCCATGGGAAGCCCATGTTCCCACAAGCTCTTAGGGGCCTTAGAGTGCAAGGACAGCAGAGGACTCCTTACACTATAATTTAGTTTTTCCAGACTTAGTCTCTAAAACTATCACTCTGGCAATGTTTACTACTTTAGAAACTCTTGGGGGGCTTTTTTAGGGGGGGTTGGATTTGGGGTTGCTGCTTCAACACTACTAATTTAGTAACTCTAAATTAGTTAACTTTAGTAACTAGTTTAGCTGCCTCCTGGAGAACCAGCCCCTCCAAGACAGACAGCTCTAAGTACAGTGGTAGGTGTGGGTGGTCAGCAGTGAAGAACTGAGTTGAGAGTCTCAAGTTTACCATGATCCCTCTGCCCCTTATTTTGTTTGTCTGGGCGCTACACCCAGTGGTTACTTTGGCTCTGCACTTAGGGATCACAGTGCTCGGGGGACCATGTGGGATTCTAGGGATCGAACCTGGATCAGCTTTATGCAAGGCATGCTCCATATCCACTGTACTAATACTCCATTCCCCCCCCTTTTTTTGGGGGGCCACACCCTCAATACACAGGGGTTACTCCTGGCTCTGCACTCAGGAACCACCCCTGGCGGTGCTCAGGGGACCATATGGGATGCTGGGAATCGAACCTGGGTCAGCCGTGTGCAAAGCAAATGCCCCACCTGCTGTGCTATTGCTCCGGCCCCTCCCCCATCACTTTTTTTTTAATTAATGAATTGTGCCCCATCTCTTCATTTTTGTCATAGTGCCCAGGGCTTGCACTCACACTTGGCTGTGGTGCAGCCAGAAGTCACTTTCAAGTGCCAATGCTAGTGTTAGCATGAAAATAGATTTATTCCTGAGCTGTGAGTTCTTGAAAATTGTGTGAAAGATCTGCATCCAAAACTCAGAAGTTTAAGAAATTAGAGTTTATGGCACAGTTTAAATAGATGGGTCCAGTTTCTTCCCCAATGTCCAGACCTCTCCTTTTACTGTCACATTTCCTATCCATTGATGTCTGGTTCAGCGTATAACATCCTGTTCCATGCTCTGGTCTTGTCCCTAAGCTATCCTCCATCCAGTATACACTTTCCTAGTCTGAAATCTGCAGCTAGAACCCTGTAACCTATGTCCACTGCTAGGGCTTGCAGCTCTGTAACCTGTCACAGGACCTCTAGGACTATACCCCAGCAGCTTCCTGTCCCTTCGGTTTTCCTGGCCTCTGGCCACATGCAGGATCTCTGATGACCTGCCAGCTGTTTGGGCATTAGGTGAAGTGAGTAAAGAGAAAGTTTCCTGGTCCAGAGCATTAGTACAGCAGGTAGTGCATTTGTGGCTGACCCGGGTTCAATCCCTGGCATCCCATATGGTCTCCCAAGCACTGCGAGGAGTAATTCCTGAGAGCAGAGACAGGAGTAGCCCCTGAGCATCGCTGGGTGTGACCCTAAAAGAAAAAGAAAGAGTTGTCTAGCTGGAGCTTCCTTTTTGTCTTCTGCTGTTTCCCACCTCCAGCCTCCAGCATCTCCTTTGATTAGATATCTTTTCAGAGTGTTGAAAGGATCAACAGGATTAACTTGTTCACTCACCTTCCACTCCTACTGCCTCACTAGGACCAGGGCTGCCAAGGACTAGCAGCAGAATTTGTCTAGAGCTATAGGTCAGTGGTGGAGCATTTAGCTTGTTTGAGGCCCTGACTCTGATCCTTGATACCCCATACTCAAAGGAAGACAATATCCAGGATTAGAGGGAGAGGTCAAAGTGCTGGGATACATGGTTTTCCACTGCCTGGTGCTAAACCTGGGTATCCCCTGACAATTGCTGAGTGTCACCCTAAAATAAAAATGCAGCTGAGCTACCAGGATCTCGCTCAGCACATGTAGCAACACTGGGGCTTGACCATGTAACCTTATACTGACTTTTTTTCAGCACCCCTGTCCCCCAACCCAGCCACCAGCCCGTCTTTTGACTCTCCCCTCCAAAAACATTCCAATCTGCAGCAAATACAGCAAAATCCTAATGCCTTGACAGTACAGTTAGAAACAAGTGGAAAGGGCCAATTCCCATCATCCCTTATGGTCCCTGGAGCACCACCAGGAGTGATTCCTGAGTACAGAGCCAGGAGTTACCCTTGAGCACCACCAGGCATAGCCCCAAAACAAACAAAAACTGGGGGGCCCTGGGGGGATAGTACAGTGGGTAAGGTACTTGTCTTGCAAGCAGCCAACCTGGATTGGATCCCCAGCATCCAATATGGGGTGCTAGGGATCAACTTGGGTCAGCTGCATGCAAGGCAAGTGCCCTGCTGGCTGTACTATCTCTCCAGCTCCTGCCAGTCTTGCAAATGCTACTTAGCTAAGAGTTGGGTGAGGAGTTCCTTTCGGAGAAGATTCAGGAGAGGACATAGATGCTGGGTAGGAAGAGGTGAAGCATTGAGAGAGATGATTGCTAGAAAATAACTTGAAAGCCTTCCCAGAGGCTCAGGGAAACGTATGAAAGGTTCTTTCGAGAATGGTGAAAATCATCTCTGTAATCGCGGTGGGGAGGGGGCGGATATCAGTTCAGAATTCCATCTGGCACTAACAAAATCTGAAATCACAGTGGCATAAACAAACTATGGGCTGTAGGAATAACTTTACAGGCTCAAGACCTCAAGCTCAACCCTTGTGGCATCACCTCATCAACTAATGCAGTCCCTGCCACCACCGCCAGTGTGATCCACAGCACAACACAGTTGACCTGGGATGCACCACGGTCAAGCGCATGACTAGACAGAAGAACAGCAAGAGCCAGAGTGATAGTACAGCCGGAAGGGCACTTGTCTTGCAAGCTGCCTACTTGGGTACTAGCTCCAAATCCCATATGGTCCCCCGAGCCTGTCAGGAGTGATCCCTGAGTGCAGAGCCAGGAGTAATCCCTGAGCCTCGAAACAGAACCTCTCCCAAAAGTAACCCCAGGTGTGGTCAAAAAAAGACAAAAAGAACAACAGTGGAGGAAAGGGAAGTGTGAACAAGCCAAAATGCAGGGGTTGGCTGGGCAACCTGCACACCACGTGATCAGGGAAGCCGGCCCAGTCTTTGTGCTCTATCCTTAGCATGCAGTTTCCATCCGAGGTGGCTGCCAATGCCCCAGCCCTCAAGCCCTGCCAGTTCTAGAAGGAAGAAAAGGAAAACAGTGAAAGGAATTTAATCTGAATTAGTCCCCTCTACTGGGGCTGGAGCCATAGCACAGCAGTAGGGCGTTTGCCTTGCACGCAGCCAACATGGCCGACCCGAGTTCGATTCCTCCGCCCCTCTCGGAGAGCCCGGCAAGCTACCGAGAGTATCTCGCCCGCACGGCAGAGCCTGGCAAGCCACCCGTGATGTATTCGATATGCCAGACACAGTAACAACAAAATCTCCAATGGAGACGTTACTGGGCCCGCTCGAGCAAATTGATGAACAATGGGAGGGCCTTTAGTCCCCTCTACAAACCCTTCCCAGAAACACACTGTCCCCTAGCATGCCCAGCTGTAAAGAAGGCTGGGAAATGTAGTCTTGAACTGTTTTTGTCTTGTTTTGGGTCACACCTGACTGTGCTCAGAGCTTACTCCTGACTCCACCCCGGGATCACTCCTGATGGGCTCAGGCAGACATACAGGATGCCCGGGATTGAACCCAGGTGTTCTAGCTACTTAACTACCCTTTATTAGGGCACCAGCTCTAACTGTTTTTTGGTTGTGGTTTTGTTTGTTTGTTTTTCAGCAACCCTGAAGAAATTTTGGGTTACTTTAGGAAAAAACTTCTAGTAGTGTATGCTGCTTTGTGTTCTAAGGCAGTGGTTTTCAACCTTTTCTCTGCAGACCAGCTGGAGTCCTTGGATCAGCAGTTAAAAACTCACTGCTTGGGACTGGAGAGATAGTACAGCATATAGTGCACAAAGTCGACCTGGGTTCAATCCCCAACACCCCATATGGTCTCTCGAGTACTCCCAGGAGTAAACCCTGAGCATCCCTGGGTATAGAACCTCCCTCCCTCAAACAAAAACAAAACAACAACTCTGTTCTCCAGGTCTGTCTTGAAGATTTTTCTTTTGGGTATTATTTTCCTCACGGCAGAGCCTGGCAAGCCACCTGTGATGTATTATATATGCCAAACACAGTAACAACAAAATCTCCAATGGAGATGTTACTGGGCCCACTCAATGAATGGGAGGGCCTTTACCTTTACCTATTATTTTCCTCATTCTCCTGTTTAAAATCAGTAACGAAATATTTAAGAGTCACAATATTGTATCACTTTGTGGCTGGGAGGGGGCTGTTTGTTTTTATTTTGGGGCCACACCCAGCAGTGTTCACTGCTTACTCTTGGCTCTGAGCTTGAGAATCACTCCTGGCAGGGCTTGGGGCAGGGGGTGTTGGGGGGACCATATATGGTGCCAGAGGTTGAATTTGGGTCAGCTGCATACAGGGCAAGTGCCCTGCCCACTGTACTATCTCTCTGGCCCCCACATCTTTGAATCTCAAGTAGCATCCTTCATGTCTCACATAACACAAAGTGTTCTTTGTCCAGTTACTTGGTCCCACCAGCTATAAAGGAACTGGTGATACAGCCTTATTGGGCCCGCTATGGCCTGAAGTAAAGTTGCACTTTTGTTGATAGGAGAGGAGGGGCAGACAGGAAGTGATCAGTTGGCTGCCCTGCAGGGGAGTGGGTGCGATTGCTGCTGCAAGGGACTCCCTGTGTGTCCAAGCTGAGTGGGGCTGTTGAGTGTATCTGACTCCTAAATGGAGGCAGCCAGCCTGCAGCAGGCAGGGCTCCTGGCTGTGTGCCTGGGCGCTCTGCACTCTTCCCTGAATCAGCTCCCCTGGCCTTCGGCTCTGACTACCCCACCTTCCCACAGTTAACCTTCCGCCTGAGAAGTCCTGCTCTCCAGACTCCCTTCCTCTTCCTTTTTAACACAGAGCAGAGCTAAGAACCCTAAGGAGGTAGCTGGGATTTTATTAGTTGTTTGTAAGTAGATTTTTGGGGTCAACCCCTGTGGTGCTCTTGAGTGACTGCCAACTCTGTGCTCCTGTTATTCCTGGCTATGCTCCGGGGGCCATGTGGTTCTGGGGATGGAATCAGGGTCAGCCACATGGAAGGGAAGGTGGCACCTTGACTCCTGCAAAGCTCTCTGGCCTATCTAGGTATTTTTATTATTAACTTCAATTTCTAGGGACTGGAGAGTACAGGGGTACAGGTGCTTGCCTTGGCCATAATCAGCCATGTTTGCCAGGGGTTGCTGTGGTACTCACAGTTGTACTCATCAGGATTGCACTTTCTGGCCATGGGGCTCATGCATCCTTCTTGTTTGTGGGGGCTGCACTCTGTTGTGCTCAGGAATTACTCCCAGCTCACTGCTCAGAAGTTCCTCCCAGCAGTGCACAGGGGGCTCTGTGGTACTGATGATTAAATCCCAACTTCCTACATGCAAAACTTGTGCTCCAGGCCCTTGAGCCACAAACTCCGCCCCCACCAGTCCTCACACATCATTTTTAGTTGTAGGGCTTACTGGGGGGGTCACATCTTTTAGTTGTGGCACTCACGCACAACTGGTTGTGGTGTGGCCAGAAATTGTTTGCAGCAACAGGTATCCCAGAGAGCAGAAACTGTCAGGATTGTGTCCAGAGTAAGTGGGGCACTGGGGTTTGAACATGCAACCAGATACTTCCTGGGCAGATTTTCTGTACCATTCCTCCAGGTTCCTTTGTTCTGTTGTTTGTATTTGATAGTAACCATTCTAATGGTAAGAAGATATCTTGTAGGGGCTGGAGCCATAGCACAGCGGGTGGGGCATTTGCCTTGCACATGGCTGACCTGGATTTGATTCCCACCATCCCATATGGTCCCCCAAGCACCACCAGGAGTAATTCCTGAGTGCATGAGCCAGGAGTAACCCCTATGCATCACTGGGTATAACCCCCCCCCCAAAAAAAGAAGATATCTTGTATTTTTTTTGGGGGGGAACGTGTTGGGCCACACCTTCAGATGTTCAGGGGTTACTCCTGACTCTGCACTGGGGGGGCTACATGGGATGCTGGGGCTCAAACCTAGATCAGCCATGTGCAAGACTTATCCTCTGCACTATCACTCCAACCCTGTTTTTGTTTTTTGGGTTTTTATTGTTTGTTTTTGGACCAAACCTACCTGTAATCAGAGCTTACTCTTGGCTCTGCACTCAGGAATTCCTGCTAGCAGATTTGGAGGACCACATGTGGTGCCAGGAATAGAATTGCAGGAGGCCATGTGCAAGGCTACTATGCTGTCACTCTGGCCTCCTAACACCTTGTGATTTTGAGTGCAGAGCCAGGAGTAACCCAAAAAAGGAAAAAAAAATGAGGGGCCAGAGAGGTAGTTCAGTGAGCACTTGCAAGTGGCTAACCTCTTTGATCCCTGGCACCCCATACAGCCCCTGGAGTACTGCCCAGACTAATCCCTGGGCCCAGAAACAGAAATAAGCACTGAACACTGCAGGATGTGGTCAAAAACAAAGGTGACAAATGACCCACTTTAAAAATGAATGTACATGGGGGCTGGAGCAATAGCACAGTGGGTACGTCGTTTGCCTTGCACGCGCCTGACCTGGGTTCGATTCCCAGCATCCCATATGGTCTCCTGAGCACCACCAGGAGTGATTCCTGAGTGCAAAGCCAGGAGTAACCCCTGAGCATTGCCGGGTGTGACCCAAAAAGAAAAAAAATAATGAATGTACAGGGGCTGGAGTGATAGCACAGCGGGTAAGGTGTTTGTCTTGCACATGGCCAACCCAGGTTCAATTCCCAGCATCTCATATGGTCCCCCGAGCACCAGGAGTAATACCTGAGTGCATGAACCAGGAGTAATTCCTGTGCATCGCAGCGTGTAACCCAAAAAGGAAAGGAAAATAAAAGACTATACAAGATTTGAATAGATCTTCTAAGACACAAGTGACCAATATGCATATGAATATGTGCTCAACCATACTATGCACTCAGGAGTTACTCTGGGCAGTGCTCAGGGGACCGTATGGGATGCTGAGAATTGAACCTGGGTTGGCCGAGTGCAAGGCAAATGCCCTACCTGCTGTGCTATCGCTCCAGTCCCGCCCCTCATTATTTTGTTATCTAAAACACATTTATCTGGGTTGGAAAGTATACAGCAGATAAGTAGGTAAGGCGCTTGCCTTGCACATGGTTAACCTGGGTTTGATCCCCAGCACTCCGAATGGTCCCCCAAGCCAGCCAGGAGTGCTCCCTGAGCACAGAGCCAGAGGTCACTGGTTGGCTGTGGCCCCAACACAAACAAAAGCAGCTGTGGGTGCTGAGAGGCAGCGCCAGGGTCCGAGATGCAGGGGAAGCGCAGGTTGGAGCTCATGATCTCAGGCCTTGGCTAGCCCCGTGACCCGGTGGCCTCAGGTTCCCATTGAAGGATGGACCCCGGCTGCAGGCCTGGCTGCGCCACATGGGCCGTGATTACTGGGTACCCAGCTGCCACCAGCACCTGTGCAGTGAGCACTTCACACCCTCCTGCTTCCAGTGGTGCTGTGGGGTGCGCTATCTGCGCCCCCGATGCGGTGCCTTCCATCTTCTCTGGGGCACCCCCGGCCCAGGTGAGAACCTGATGTTTAAATCCCCTATGCCTCCCCCCACGCCCTGGATGTCCACCCACCCACTCTGTGCCCCTTCCCCGCTTCCGTGGAGACCCGCCCACACTCCAGTCTCTTCTTGCAGAGACTGAGGAATTCCGGGAACCCCCAGAAGTCCAAGGTGCTCCCACCGCCTCCGCAGGAAGCCCCACACCCTGCCGGCCCGGCCCCTGAGGCCGCCATACACTTGGTGCTGCTGGAGCCGGCGCCTGCAGACCCGGAGACCCCCGCGGGCCGGGCGCCGCTGGCTCCCGAAGGAGCCGTCCCCACCCCGTTCTCCCGGGCCCGGCTGGGCGCGGCGCTGGGAGCTCTGCGGCGGAGGGTGCGGCGGCTGCAGCGGCGGCGCCAGGCGCGGCACCGGGAGCAGCTTCGGACCTTGGAACATCTGGCGCAACAGCTGCGCGGGCGAGCCTGCGGGCCCCCCGCGCAAGAGCTGCGCGCGGTGAGTGAGGCCAGCCCTGGCCCTGCCAGCCCCGCAGCGCGCGGCCTCTTGCAAACCTGGGGCCAAACATCAGACCTGGTTCCCCCATGTTGCCACCCGCCCGACTTCCCCGGGAAAAGATGAACGCCTGCTTGCTCCACTGTCACTGTCACTGTCCTCCCTTTGTTCATCGATTCGCTGGAGCGGGCACAGTAACGTCTCCATTGGAGACTTTGTTGTTACTGTATTTGGCCTATGGAATACATCACGGGTAGTTTGCCAGGCTCTGCACTTGCTCCATGTGTTAATATATCTAAGGAGCCCCATCTGCCCTGCCGGACATAGGCTAGTCGATAAAAACTGCCTTTGACCGCTGCTGTCCCCATTTTCCAGATGCTAAAACAAGAGGCACAAAAATGAATCAGTAACTTGCCCAGGGCAGCAAACCGCAGACCTGGCAGTGCCAGCTGCAGAGCCCCTGACAGGGCCAGTCAGCCAGGACTGCACTTGGCCCTTTTGCTTTGTTATGCTTTTCTTCCCACTTTGGGGCCATATTCCACAGAGCTACGCAGAGAATCAAACCCAGGACCTCACACATGCAAGGCAAATGCTCAGGCCACATCCCTAGATGCTCAGGCCACACCCCTATACTTGGCTTTTCTGTTTGAGACCCTGGTCTGAACCTGCCCGGACACAAGAGGGACTAAGAATGGGGCAGTGTCAGACTCGGGCTGGCCTGCTAGGGCCCCTGACTGACTGTACCCCTGTCCCTAACCCCATTCACACCCTCTCCCCCTTCTCTAATTGCTAACCCTCCCACCTTGGTTTTTGTCTCTGTCCCCCATGCCTCTGTCTCCCTGGGTCTACATCATTCTGTGGCTCCCATTTCTCCCATTCCGTTCCTCTTCCCCTATATTTCTCCTGTCCCCTACATTTCTACATTTTTCCTCTTTCTGTGTCTCACCCCCCCCCCCCCACCCCCTTCTTCCTCCATGCCTCATGCCTGCTGGCCTGGGAATGGCTCTGGTACTCACATCTTTGTCCTTTATTTGACATCCATCTGCCCCCACTGCCTCTCTCTCTGCTTCTGGCACTGCCCCCTCCCCACCACAACCCTGACCTCCCCTTCCTTACCATGTCTTCCCCCATCCCTTTCCCTAATAATCTCCAACCCCCACTACTTCTTCACCTGGAACCGCCCAGCTTCTCCGACCTGAGGAGTCTCAAGTCTTCACCATCATCTGTGGATGGTTCAAAATAGCTGTAGTCCTCAGCCAGGGCCCCATGACCCCCACTCTGGATGCCAAACCTGAGCTTCTGGACTGCGAGACCCCTGGTGCATAGGACCTGGAAGAGGATATCGCAGCACTGGTGACAAGACAGAGGGAGAGACTCATCACTCCCTCTCCCCCAGGACCCCCATGAAACACCTCCCTCAAAGGCCTGGCTCTCACCCCATTCTGCCTAGGTACCCCATGAACCTTTGAGCTCATACTCTGCCATTGGGTACCAGGTCCTGGCCCCATGAAGCCTGAACATTTGCAGTTAGTGGAGCAGGCTCAGCATTGCCAGAGCCTCTTGGTGGTGGTGGTGGTGGTGGGGAGTTGAGTTTGTCCCCAAGAGGCCCTCTACCCTCTGGCAAACCTGGTACCGTGCTGGGGGTGGCAGTGAGCACTGATAGTTTTGTCTGTCAGCACCGCCCTACCCTCAGCTGGAGAAGAGAAACTAATAAACCAATAAACACAGCTGCTCCAGATGGCGGAAGTGCTGTACCTGAAAATGGGGGGACAGGGCCCGGGGGCAGGGGAGAGGACCACTCCCAGAAGTGAACAGTAACTAGGATGGGATAGAGGAGCTAACAGACACTGTGTTTTTCAGGGAGTACAACCCCTGCTAGTGCTCTGTTATCTCGGGTGTCAGCACCCAGCATGGCTCGGGCACTAAAGCAGGGAAGGGTTGAGTGCAGGCTTCGCAGGCAGGAAACTTGGGTTCTTCACCCTTCATCCTACACCGCAGGTCCCTTGAACACCACTCAGAGTAACCCTCTCCGCCCCCTGACGGTGGAGCTGGGAGCAGCCCCTGAGCACCACTGGGTGTGGCTCCTTAAAAATTCTAAATAAGGGGCTGGAGCTATTGCACAGTGGGTAGGGCACTTGCCTTGCATGCAGCCGACCCGGGATTTCATCTCCAGCATCCCATATGGTCCCCCAAACACCGTCAGGAGTAATTCCTGAGTGCAGAGCCAGGAACAACCCCAGAGCATCGCCAGGTGTGACCCCAGGCAAAATATATAATACCACACAGATAAAGTGCTTGCCTTGGTGAACCATGGTTTATTCCCGACACTCCCAGGCCCCACCAGGAGTGATCCCTGAAGCACAGCCAGGTATGGCCACAAATAAAAAACAGCCAAAAAGAAATTTAAACCCACTAAAAGAAAACTAAAGGTGGGGAGGGAGTGGGGTGCAATTTTAGGAAGAGAAGAGGTCTCCCAAAAAAGGGCACTAAAGGGTGAATGTCTAAAGGAGGAAGAGAAGCTGGCACCTGGGGCAAGATCGCTGTGGGCAAAAGGAAAAGGCAGCGCAAAGGAGTGAGGAGAAGCGGGCAGGCAAGTAAGTTGGGGTGGGTGGAGGAAGGGTCTCATGGGCTGGTGGTGGTACAGCAAGCCAAGTCAGTATCAGAGGAGACAATAAGGAAGGCCCTGTTGTGTTAATAGCCCCCTAAGCTTGCAGACAGGGAACACAGGGTGCGGGGAAAGGGGGTGGGTGACAGGGGTGAGGGACTGGGAGAAGAGGCCACAGGCTTCTGCCACAATCAGGGGAGCTAGGAAAGGATGAGGGATGAGAGCCTGCTGTGGTGGGTAAAGGGTGAAATTCCAGAAACATAATATGTATGTATATATACTACACGCACACACAAACACACACTCATAAAGCTTAGGGGCCACATCTGGCAGTGCTCAGGGCGTACTTTGCTTTGTGTGCAGGGATCCTAATTCCCTGTACTAACTCTCTGGCCCTGGAGATGAAATTTTAAAGCCTTTTTTTTTTTTTTAAATAGACCTCACTCAGCAGTACTCAGAGGGCCAGGTGCTTTGGGGTTGGGGTGAGAGGCCTACCATCCCAGGGATTGAACTCGGGGCCTTGCGCATGCTAGTCTCTGCTCTGCTACTTGAGCCATCTCTGCCGTGGCTCCCATCCCCGAGCAGATGCAGAGCGTGGGCTCCAGCCCTTTCTGGTTCTGCCCACCAGGATGACAGGGCTGGAAGGGAAGGTCACTCAGCCCCAAGGCTGAGTGATGGAAGGTGTAGGTCACTGCCAGCTGGGTGTGACAGCCTTGTCAGTACCTGAGTGGCCTCTGGGATGTCAAGATCTACAGTATCTGAGAGAACTGAGGGGCGCTTTGGCAGATGTGTCCTGAACAGTTACAGCCATAGTGTTGGAAAGCTGGGCCTCTACACCCTGGCTTTTCAGAGTTCGAAGCCTTGGTTCCAGCACCTACTAGCTGTGTGCCTTGAGAAAGCGACCTGACCTCTCTGGGCTGGCTGAACGCTCTGTGATGGTAATGATGATCACGGGGTCGGTCAAACATCATTTCTTGGGACACCCCTTTTATTATGGGGCAGAAATTTGAGATTACCGAGGCAAAAGCTCCCCCACTGAGCCCCCATCCTAATTGGTCCTTTTACAGTTCTGCGGGAAGGTCCCACGGAGGGGGGGGGGGCGATGGAGACAGATAAAAACAAACAAAAAATGAAGCGTGTTTCACACCCCCGTCCCTCTCCTTCGGGGGTCTCGGCCGTTTCCGTCTCCCGAGCCTGCACCCTGCGCGGCCACCTCCTCGTTCTCGCCCCATCCTCGGCGTCTGCCCGCTCGCCCGCCGCCTCCCAGGCTCTCCTCCCCCGCGCCCAGTCGGAGCGGGGAGGGGGGGGGAGGGTGTGCCAAGGCGCAGGCGCACACGGAGCCCCTCCCTCTCCATCCCCCTCCCCGAACGGCGTCTGGGCCTCATCCCCGTCTCTCTGTCTCCCTCTCCTCCCCCTCCGCTTCCCCCGACACCGACACCCCGTTACTCCAGTCTCCCCCGCTTCAGCCGGGGTTTCCAGCGTGGGGTGCCCGAGGTGAGCAGGGAGCTGGAGGGGAGGCCGGCGGGGAAGGGGAGGGGCGAAGCATCCTGCATCCCGAGATAAACAAACCGGGGAGGGGGCGGCCTAGACTCGGGGCCGCCGCCGCGGGAGCAGAAGAATGGGGGGCTGGGCCTCCGGGAAGGGGTGGGCGCTGGACCCTCAGGCCGCGCTCCTCGGATGAGTGCCGAGCGGCCCTCGGGTTGCTCCCAAGCCGGAGCTGGGGGCGTGGGGAGCCGCGGAGCTCCAGAGAACTGTGGGGCGCCCCGCTAGCTGACCTCAGCCTTCAGGATTCGCCTGAAGGTCGCCCCCAACTCTGCCCCCCGCACCAGGGCCACTGAGCACCATGACTAAGACAGATCCTACCCCGATGGCCCCGCCGCCTCCCCGGGGCGAGGAGGACGAAGAGGAGGAGGAGGATGAGGAGCCTGCCCCGGAGGCTCCCAGCCCCACCCAGGAGCGCCGGCAGAAGCCTGTGGTGCACCCCTCGGCACCTGCCCCTCTCCCCAAGGACTACGGTAACGACTTCCCCAGGCCTGGGGTGGAGGTGGGGGAGAATGGGGGGGTTCTGAATATCTGAATATGGTCCTGAGGAGTCTTGGCTGATGCTCCCCTGGACTTCCAATCCATTCACTCATTGGAGAATGGAAATAGACTAATCCTGATATTTGATTCGTGACACATCATTGAGTAGTTCAACAAAGAGTTAAATGCCTGTCATGGACCTGGTTATGTGTTAGGAGCTGGGGTCACAGCACAGTCTCAAAAAGACCCAGTCTTTGGCCAAAGAGTACTCTCGGGAGTACCAACCACGTACATAAGAATAAAAATAGTAGGTAAAGATAGGAGTACACGATGAAAATTCTGGTTGCCAAAAACAGGGTGTTGGAAAAGCTGTTTTAGGTTGTGGCTTTTCTGAGACATGACATTTGGGGGACACCCAAGGATGAATGTGTGTAGGGGGGGTCGTTGACCAGGGTAAGGGGTTTTGGAGAGACAGCCACAGGAATTCACGGGGAGGTTGAAGGGGGGCAGAATTGAGTGTGCTTGTGGCCTCTTGAACACTCAGATTGTCTAACCATTCATCAAGTATTTATCTGTTGCTGCTACTCTGTGACAAGCAGCAATGGTTAAGCATCTGTGTGAGAGAAGGTACTTAATGGTGCCCTATTCAGGCGTGGGTCCAGCTTTCATAAGAGGGGGCATTAAATCAATGACTTCTTAAGTTGGATCGTTCCAGTTCAGACTGCAGGGAAGGATATGAAAGAAAAGAGGAAGAAATGCTGGAGTATGGGACATGGGCACCTGCTGAGGGCTGCGGTCAGTATGGGTCTTTCCTGGCCAGCTGGCATTTGGGCTGAGACCCAGAGCATGAAGAGGGATCAGCATGGGAATGCGGGAGGAAGAGAGTCCTATGCAGACAGCAAGTGCAAAGGTCCTGAGGCAGAACTAGCCTTGGGCTTTTAATCACAGGGTACGGGTGAACAGAATTGAGATGAGGGGTGACAGGAGCTCAATCTGGAAGAAGGTCTTTAAGTCCACAGTAAGGACTTTGGATACATCCTAAGTGTGATGTTGAAAGAGCTGTGTGTGTAGGGAGAGGAATGAGGAGGAGAGGGGTGGGGGGGCAGGATGAGGGGGAATGGGCATTTAAAAGAAGAGGATTGGTCGACTGATTTATATTTTTAAAAGCCTCTTCTGGCTTCTGGGTAGAGATGGTGGCATTCAGCCAGCGTCGGATCCAGGAGGAGCTTTTAAAAGTCAGGGCTAGAAAACCCAGCTGTAAGATTCAGAAACTAAACATCAGGTTTGGTGTGGAGGCCGCACAAGGATCAGGCAGGAGGGATGCATTGGTGGGTCAAGCTGATGTGCTCTGAAAACTGGCAAGTCTCCCTTGGTGTAGCTGGATGTGGCTGGGACCCTGGGAGAGGCTGGAATCCTGTCTGTAGAATGAGGACCGTTTGGTTCCAGAATAGGAAGGAACCTGGAAATGTGGCCCTGGGCAGAGAGGGATGAGGTGTGCTCCCCAGGAAATGGTATGTCAGTTGATTACATTTTTCCCATAAATTCCACAACAGTTGACCAAGCTCCTTCTGTCTGCCAGGGGCCGTGCTGGAATGAACAAGGCAGAAGCAAAATTTAGTGCTCGCATCCTGGTGAGAGAGACAAGAAACGCAGAGGCCGAGGGAAAAGGATTAAGTGAAGGAGGAACAGAGAAAGGCCATTAGCAAGTGCAGTGATCTTTGAAGTGACTGCAGTCAGTTCTGTGCTAGGGAGATGCTGGGGAAGGGATGCTGGGGGCCCTGGGGAGCCTCGGAAGAGCTGACATTTGCACAAAGACCAGCGAAGCCTTGAGAATATGGGTAGACGAAAAACAGCAAGTGCAAAGTCCCTGAGACCGGAAGGTGTATCGGAAGGCTCAAAAGGCGAGGGTGGTGAGAGAAGGGTAAGGTCAGTGTGCACAGGGCCTGCACGCTGCATGTGGTGGAACCCGGAGAGATCCGACCCTGGGAGGACTGTCACGTGACTGGGAGTTTAACAGAGTCGTGTAGGCCCATCCCTGGCACTGTCGCCTCAGCACCCCGTGGGTTCTGGATAATCTGGCCGGTCCTCTGTCCCTTCACTCAGCAGGCCCGGAATGCTGCTTCAGCCCAGGCGCTGCACTGGGTGCTGATACTCCTCTAGGGAACACACCCATCAGAGCCTAATGGGGGGAACTGGGTCTTCCTTTGGGCACCACACTCTGGCTGACCAGAGGTTGGCTCCTGCTCTCTGATACAGTTCATGTGGGCTGCACAGGATTTTGAAAAAAAAAATATATATATATATAATATATATATATTTATTTATTTTTTGCTTTTTGGGTGACGCACAGAGGTTACTCCTGGCTTTGCATTCAGGAATTACTCCTGGCCATGTTGGGGGTGGGGGGAACCATATGGGATGCTGGGAATCGAACCCAGGTCGACCACATGCAAGGCAAACGCCCTATCTGCTGTACTATTGCTCCAGCCCTGGGCGGGGGCGGGGGGGGGGGGCAGGGAACAACTTTTCCTAGTTGTTTTTTGTCTTTGTCTTTTTGGACCACAATCAGCTGCACTCAGGTTACTGCTGGCTCTGCGCTCAGGGATCACTCCTGGCTCTGCATTCAGGGGTTGACTCCTGGCTCTGCATTCAGGGATCACTTCTGGCAATGCTCAGGGGATAATAAGGGATGCCAAGGATCAAACCCTGGTGGGCTGTGTATAATGCAAACACCCTACCCACTGTACTATCATTGCAGTCCCTGAAGAAAACATTGTCTTAAAAACAAAGATTTCTGGATTTTTTTTTCCCTCCAGAAATTGGGCCAAATTGCACCTACAAGTCGCAGGGCAAAGGTAGCGAGGAGACTCCAGGGTATGGGGACATCAGGGTGTGGGGACTCCAGGGTGTGGGAGTGCTAGGGCACAGCTCCTTATCTTGTGTCTCAGGGTAGAGTTTGCTGCTTGAGGACGTGGTCGTGATCTCACTGTTCAAGACACACTGGGCATCCAGATTTAATGTGAAACTCCTGATTTTTTTTTAAATTTTATTTTATTTTTATAAAGCAGCTCACAGTATTGGATTACACTTAATATTCGAACACCAATCCCATCACCATATTTTGGATGTTTTCATCCCGAACCCCAGCCTTTGCCCCAAAGCAGAACCAAAATAATTTATTTTGTATTGTATAAACTGCTGAAAATGCTCCAAAAAACTTTCCTTAGGGAGAGTGTGTGAAGATTGTTGTATTTCACCCAGGGGCCATTAGGCCTTTCTATAAGAGATTTACTATATTGTAAAAAGTTGAGCCTTGTGTGCTTATATATGTATATATACACATATATGTACATATACATATATAGCTGAGACCACTCTCCACAAGCATGAAGGTACTGGCAGAGGAGCAAAGGCATGCAGGTCCCGGGGCTGAGATCTCCAAGCCTGCTTGGATCGGGGCTGAGCATCCTCCACCCAGATCCTCCATCTTCCAGTAGGCAGGGGTCATACCCACCAACTGACAACCACCCCCTCCACCACCACCCCCCACCCCCTGCCGTGTAATCCCATCAACGGCCAAGATCCAGAGACTATAAAACCCAGCTCCCGGAAGTGCGCGACATCTTATCTCTTTCTTACTTTGGACAACCTGGCAGGCTACCGAATGTAACCTGCCCACATGGCAGAGTCTGGCAAACTCCCCATGGCGTACCCAATATGCCAAATACCAGTAACAATGATGGGTCTCATTCTCCTAACCCTGAAAGGGCCTTGAATATGGCACTTTAAAATCTCAGGGCTAGGACGAAGGAGACGTTACTGGTGCCTGCTCGAGGCAATCGATGAACATATATTTCCCTCTAAGATTAGTTGCCTTCTACTTCTGCCCATCTAATGCGGGGCACTACTCTTGGAATATGAGTGGTGTGAGGTATGAGATGTCACGCGGCTGCAAAGAGGTCCAGGTATAGGTTTACTCACCTCACCTGCCCCCCCTCCGGGGTACCCCAAATGAAACAGCCTGGTGCAGGGTCCAGTGGCACGGCAATGGCAGTGTTGTTTTATGCTCTCTTCTGAGAGAGAAAGACAATGAGTCTCTGGATCGTGGCTGTTGATGAGATTATCTGGCGCCTGTCAGGGATGGTTATGGGTGTGACTGCCAAGTTGCTGAAAATATGAGGGGACATGGAGGAAGGTCACCCATTCCCGGTTCCGTTGAACCTGGAGTTTGGTTTTTTGTTTTTTGAAGTAAAACCTTTTATTTGGAGGGTTTTATGAAGTTGGTAAAGAGGGAAAGGAAGTGAGAGAGAATAACACACTCAAGAGAGAATGCAGTCTTCTCCAAAGGTGAAGAGAGCCCCTACACACATCCCAGCATTAGATATGAAAGCACACATCTCAAGAGGGGAGATGTGGGTGACACATGTGCTCTGTCACATGGGGGCAAACAGCACATGGACTAGGGCAGCATATGCACTGAAACTTCTAATTTTGCAACCCCAGTGAGCTACAAAAGCCCAACGTACCAGCAGTTGACTGAAGACTTTATTTATTGACTAG
Source organism: Sorex fumeus (assembly GCF_029834395.1). Classification (NCBI taxonomy): domain Eukaryota; kingdom Metazoa; phylum Chordata; class Mammalia; order Eulipotyphla; family Soricidae; genus Sorex; species Sorex fumeus. The sequence goes on from NW_026606179.1 coordinate 20,967,423, forward strand.
AAGTCTTAAATAAAGGAAGCTGCGATGACTAGAAGCAGTTAACTAAAAGACTTTATTTATTATTTATTTATATCTGGGGCGGGGGCCATACCTGGTGATGCTCATGGCTTACTCTCGCCTCTACACTCATCATTCCTGATGAGTTCAGGGAACCTTAAAGAATGTTAGGGATTAAATCTGGTGTGTGAAGCCCTACTGTCCATACTATTACTCAGGCCCATGAATTAGAAGGGTTTAGGAGGTAAAGGCTAAGAGCTTCCTTGCCTCAGAATGGAAAAGGCAGTGGGGAGTCAACTTCCCTGAGTGACCTTGGACCTTTCACCACCCCAGCCTTCACCTTCTTCGACCCCAATGACCCTGCGTGCCAGGAGATTCTGTTCGACCCACAGACCACCATCCCTGAACTGTTCGCCATTGTGCGCCAATGGGTACCCCAAGTCCAACACAAGATCGATGTCATTGGCAATGAGGTGAGCACCTGGGAAAAGGTGGGGAGAGGGTGGGGTGCCCGATGTGTTTGGACCAGACACACTTTCCCTTCTCTGTACCTTATGCTTCAGATCTTGCGTCGAGGCTGCCACGTGAATGACCGTGATGGGCTGACAGACATGACACTCCTCCACTATGCGTGCAAAGCGGGTGCCCACGGAGTCGGTGAGGGCTCAACCCTTAAGGCCAGGGTTTTAGGCCTGAAAACTTTCAAACCCTCCTCAAACCCTGAGTCTATGTCCCCCAAATCTTCCATCCTGAACTCATAGCCTAGGATCTCAGGCCTAATCCCTGAGGCCCAGGGCCTTTCTGTGCCCTGGAGGGGACCAAAGCTGACCTTCTTCTTCACACAGGGGACCCTGCCGCAGCCGTGCGCCTGTCACAGCAGCTGCTGGCGCTGGGCGCCGACGTTACCCTGCGCAGCCGCTGGACCAATATGAACGCGCTTCACTACGCGGCCTATTTCGACGTGCCCGATCTGGTGCGCGTGCTGCTGAAGGGCGCACGGCCCCGAGGTGAGAGATCGTGAGATCGGCAGCAAGATGCCAGGAGCCAGGGAGGGAAGAGGGTGGTAGCAAAAGGAGCTGCCCAGGGTTTGGAGGCAGAGGACATGGAGCAAGGAGTTGGGTACCTGGATGCAGAGTGATGGGGCCCGCTGGGGCTGGGAGGGGAAAGGGGACCCAGATACGGATCCAAGAGGGAGTAGGATGCTGGAGGAGTGGGAAAGTAGCTCTGTGTCTTCCCCCACAAGCCAGGGCTGAACCTGATCAGGCCGAGGGTGGAAGGTGCGGGTAGAGGGGTAGGGGCTTTGTGGGCTTAAGTGTTGGATTTGGAGGAAGCGGGAGCAGGGAGGCCAGGGAGATCCAGTGCTCACCCAGAGTTCTCCTTTTGCTCTCCTCCCAGTAGTGAACTCCACGTGCAGTGACTTCAACCATGGCTCAGCCTTGCACATCGCAGCTTCCAACCTGTGCCTGGGAGCCGCCAAATGCTTGCTGGAGCACGGTGCCAACCCAGCGCTGCGGGTACTGCTTCCTTGACCCGTGCCCATGATTTGCGTTCCCCCTGTCCCTGCCCCCCTTCCTCCATCCCCTGTTCTGGCCAGAAGCCTCTGCGGAGGATGAGGCAGGTCATTCCCCAGTAACTCCTGCATGTCTGGCTGCTCCCAAAATATTACAAAAGGCATCTGTACATGCAGCAGAGGAAGAAGGGCTGATATTTGCAGCATGCATTTGTGTGTAAGCTGAAGTCTAGTAAGAACCTTATTTTACAGTGAGGAAACTGAGGCCAGAGAGCATAAGGTAGAGAGAGGGAAAAGTTTTTTTGGTTCAAACATGTCAAGGACCCTACCCTTGCCCTGCCTTCCCCAGGCGCTCACCTCATTGCCGATCACATCGATCTTGTGTTGGACTTGGGGTACTCATTGGGATACTCTGGTAGGAGTCTTATTTTACAGTGAGGAAACTGAGGCCAGAGCCTTCCAGCAAGAATACCCTCCTTGAATCCCTGCTGACTGGGGGACTCTGCTGTCAGCATTTCTAGATCACAGAGAGCCAGAGTGGCGAGCATCTCCATAAATCTCTACATGCTCTTTGACATGCCCCCACCCCCCCGCCACAATGCTCACCCACCTAGGATCTAGGTCATTCCCCAATACCAATTACTTGCAGCTCCCTCAGCTCTGTACGTATCACTATGGGGGTACATGTTCTGTGCCCCCGAGGCCCTTCCTCTCCCATTCTCCATTGGCCAGTAGGACCCAGAAGCACAGGAAGCCATTTTCAATCTTCACCCCCACTTCCCCCGGTGCTTGGACGGTCCTGAGAGTTGGCCTCTCATTTCCTACTGGCTCCACTCCCCCCCCACCCCCCACCCAACTGCTTACATCTAAGCCTGAGGTCTGTGTACAGAACACTCTCTTGGGATGTGGTCTGCAGCCCGGCACCACCATTTCTTATTCCCATGTAGGCACAGGGTATAACCTACCCGCCTCTCAGCTTCACCCAGACCAGGGCTGCCCCGGCCCATGGCTTCTGAGTCTTTGCCCTCTTTTTTCCTATCGACCCTCAGAACCGAAAGGGACAGGTGCCAGCAGAGGTGGTGCCAGACCCCATGGACATGTCTCTGGACAAGGCCGAGGCAGCGCTGGTGGCCAAGGAGCTGCGAACGCTGCTGGAAGAGGCCGTGCCACTTTCCTGCGCCCTCCCCAAGGTCACACTCCCCAACTATGACAACGTCCCCGGCAATCTTATGCTCAGCGCCCTGGGCCTGCGTCTGGGAGACCGCGTGCTGCTGGATGGCCAGAAGGTCAGGGGCTCGGGGCATGTGAGGGGACTCCGCAGTTGCGCTGCGGCCCGGGGCCAAGCGAGGGCTGATCCTCTTTGTCTTTGTCTTTGTCTTTGTCCACCCTCCTCCCAGTCCTAGTGTCCGCCCTCCACTCTTCCGTCCCCTGCTGAGCTCTCTGCCCAGGGGAGAAGACAGTCACATGACTTCACTGCACAGTGACAGCCCAGAGCAGTGGTGGCTGCCTTGACTGTCCTCTTGGGTCTCTGGGGCTTTGTGATCCCTGCTCAGGTCCCACCACCACCCCAGTGTTGCCAGTACTCTGATGAGGAAGGTCCAGGTTAGAGCAGTCGGGCTGACGGGGAGTGAAGATGAGAGGCATGGATTCAGTCACCTGCCGTCCCTCCGGCGCCGTGCTGGACCCAGCCCTGTCCCTGAGGTTTCAGGGCTGTGTCAGCCTCTTGTGAGGCTATTTCTGTTCTCACAAAGGAGAGACAGTTGAAAAAGCCAACCTAAGGGACTGTGCTATCAAGCACAGCGGGTAGGGCATTTGCCTTGCACACCAGCCAACCCTGGTTCGATTCCCAGCATCCCATGTGTTCCCCCAAGCACCGCCAGGAGCAATTCCTGAGTGCATGAGCCAGGAGTAACCCCTGAGCATCGCCCAGTGAGTAACCTCTGTGCATTGCCAGGTGTGGCCCAAAAAACAAACAAAAAAAGCCAACCCAAGGGGACCAGAGAGAGTACCGCAGATAGGGCGTTTGCCTTGCACATGGCCAACCTGGGTTCCCCAGCACCCCATAGGATCCCTTGAGCACCTCCAGGAGAGATTCCTGAGCACAGAACCAGGAATAACCCTTGAGCACTGCCAGATATGGCCCCAAAACAAAAATCAAAACAAATAGTCAACCCAAAGTCAAGATGCTTTCTTGTCGAGTCAGGACTTGGAAAATTATTAAGTGTTTGGGATTTTTTCAGTTGTCCTGGCTGAGGACCGGGATGGTCTCAGCAGAGGTGTTTCAGGAAGGCTTCTTGGAGGAAATGATGTCAGAGGTGGGAAGGCATTTCCCCTGCAGGAATATGGGGGCTAGGGAACTGTAGGTTCAGAGACCTGGAGGATGGCAGGGATAGAGTGACAGGATAGGGAGAATGAGACAGAGGTTAAGGGGGAGCTTAGTCACCCCACCTCTGCTGGCCAGCAAGCAATTTGGATTTTGTTTCTTGTACATCATTAAGAAATCATCACAGAGTTTGTTTCTGAGTCAGGAGTCTGATGGTCAGTCCTACCCAGAAAACTCTCACAGGGCTAGAGTGATAGTACAGTAGGTAGGGTGTTAGACTTGCATGCAGCCCACCTGGGTTCAGTCCCCGGGATCCCATATGGTCCCCTGAGCACCTCAGGAGTAATTCCTGAGAGCAGAGAGCCAGGAGTAACTCCCGAGATCACCAAGTGTAACACACATACACACACACAAAAAAAAAAAAGGAAAAGAAAAATAAAACTCTCTTGCCACAACCTAAGCAAGACTCATATTACCCCTTCTGAAACTGGAAGGGGTTATCTCTACCTATCTTACCAGAAGACTGTAAGAAGCTCAGAGAGGTGAAGCCCCTACAGACCTGTGATACCAGGTCCCTCAGAGAAGTGGCACAGCACGAAGGTTATAGGCTCAGGCTCAGCCTTTGGCTGTGGAACCTGGGTCCACTGAATCCACTTCTCTGGGCCTAAATTTCTTCATCTGTAAAATGATACTAATAGCACAGCCCATCTTAAGGAGGGGATGGAGGTTTGAATTAGTTAAAAGTGTCAAGTTCTCAGGGAGATAGTACAGTATCCAGTATGGTTCCCTGAGCCCATTAGGAATGATCCCTGAGTGCAGAGCCAGTATAAGTCCTGAGCACGATTGGATGTGATCCTAGTCACTTCACTTAATCACTTAACTTCCCGTTAGTCGGCGATTTGCTCAAGCGGGTGCCGGTAACGTCTTCATTTGTCCCTGTCGCGTGCTAGTGTAGCCCAATGGCATCTGTTCGCTCTGGGAACATGAAGAGCCTCAAACCGATCGTTCATGATCTTGACGAAGAAGTCTGACCATCTGGTAGGTGGGCAGCCACGCGGTCTTTTGACATCCCATGGAATCCAGTCAGTAACAGTTCTAGTCCAGCGGTCGTCTTTAAATCTCATTACGTGACCAGCCCATCTGATTTTCGACACCTTGGCAAATGAGACAGCGCACCTGATTCTTGATCGTCGACGGATGTCAGAACTCCGGATTCTTTCTCTCATTTGAGTGAAACGTGATATTCCAAGCATAGCTCTTTCTTTTCTTCTTTGGGAGACCTGAATAGTGTTCTCATCTTGTTTGCGTAGGGCCCAGGTCTCTGAGGCATATGTTAATGCAGGAAGAGCAGTGGAATCAAAGAGATGTGCCCGGAGCCTCTTAGCTATTTCTTCAACGTTCTTGAAGGCGTTCCAAACCGCTCTCTTCCTCCTGCGCAGCTCGGGTGCCAGGTCATTTGTCATGTTGACTTCTCGACCTAAGTACACATAGTCATATTCAATCGACGGTTTTGCCTGACCAATGTCGCTGTTGTCCCAAAATTTCGAACGGGATCGGACCACCGTCTCCTTCGTGCAGAATTCTACTTCACAGAGCGGGGTGGGGGGGGAAAGGGCTGCAAAGTTCAAAAAGAGAACTCCCAGAACGACCACCAACTGGGAACTCTTTGGCACTATTGCGGCAACATGGGAAGTTGCCATTGTTGACAACATTGACGAGGAATACAATCGACTGGTTCAGCACCTCCACGAATGTGCGAGGAACGCCAAGAGAGAGATAGCCACAAAAAATCGCCTGTCTTTGAAAACTCTTGAGCTAATTCGCCAGCGTGGTTTGGCGCATGCCTCAGGCAACCGCAAGCTAACGTCCGAGCTCGCAAAGCAATGCAGAGATGCGATCAAGGAAGACCTCAAAGAGAGAAGAGCAGAAGTACTGGTAGATGCGGCAGAAGCTGGGAAAAGTATTCGTAACGCCCGCCTGTCCTTCGCCAACTACAAGACCAAGATGACTGCCCTCCGACGTCCTGATGGATCCATCACATCCTCCAGAATGGCAATGGAGAAGATTATCCATGACTTCTCCTCAAATCTCTTCGATAGCCATGTCCACTTGCCGACATACCAAATTCCATAGGATGGATATGTCGTTCCCAACGTGACCCTTGTAAAAAAAAAAAAAAGGTGTTTGTTTCTTTGGAAGGTTTCAGACCCTTCCAATGGGAAATGACACCTACTAAGTGCTCTTCACATGTGCCAGGCTTGTTCCATTCCTTACATCAATCCATCAGTGCAGGCACAATGAGAGATTCCGTGTTAGGGACAAAAAAACAGAGGCTTCAAGGGGCAGAGGAGCCTCAACCAGTGCTAATCCCACACTCACTGCTTCTCCTGTACTTTCAAGTTTCAACTGGACAACAGCCTCTCTGGTGGACTGGTAGCCCTGTTTTACAGGTAAAACTGAGACCCAGATATTTCTTAGCCAAAAGTGTAGGATAATAAAGACCAGCACTCATGGAACCCAGTGAGCATTGAGTGCTCTCATTGCTCTCTAATACCTCACCCTGTCACTCTTTTAGGGGTGCTGGGAAAGTTCTATTATACTTTTTCATAGCCACGTGGTACCTGTGGCTAATAAACCCTGAACGGAGGGTGAGTGCAACCATGGAAATGAAAGTTTGATTTTAATTTTTGTTTGATTTTATTGTTTGTTTTGGTTTGTTTGTTTGTTTGGGGGTCATACCTAGAAGTGCTCAGGGTTTACTCCTGACTGTGTACTCAGGGATCACTCCTGGAGGGCTCAGGGAACCATAGGAGTTTCTGGAATCAAACCCAGATTGGTTGCATGCAAAGTAAGCACTCAACCCACTGACTATCTCTCGGGCCCCTATATTTTTGGGGGGCCACACCCAATGGAGTTTAGGATTCATTTCTGGTACCATGCATAGGGATCACTCCTCGTGGGACTGGGTGGAACATACTGGGTGCCGAGGATCAAACTCAGGTCAGCTACGTGCAAGACAAGCACCTGACCCACTGTACTATCACTCAGGCTCCTCAAAAGTTTGATTTTAAGTTGTCCTGTGTGGCTAGGGCTATTTACTGTTAGGGATAGGGCAACTCTGTAACTACCCTATACGATCAGTACCTTTTTTTTTTTTGACCCCTAGGTATTTTGGTCCACACCCCATGATGCTTAGGACATGATCCTGTCCCTGTGCTCAGGACTGATCTCTGGCAGGACTGGGGGATCGTAGGCAGTGCAGGGGATTTATTAATTTATTTATTTTGCTTTTTTGGGTCACACCTGGCGATGCCCAGGGGTTACTCCTGGCTCTGCACTCAGGTATTACTCCTGCCGATGTTCAAGGGACCATATGGAACGCTGGGATTCGAACCCAGGTTGGCCTCATGTAAGGCAAACGCCCTGCCCGCTGTGCTATCACTCCAGCCCCAGTGCAGGGGATTTAAAGTAGGGTCAGACACATGCAAGGCCAGCACTGTGCCGCCTGTTCTATCTCTCCAAAGTCTGGTACCTTCCAGTTCCCAGTTCACAGCCAGGACTTTGAAATATGGTGAAGGGTAGTCATTGCCATTGATGGTGATGCCTGAACTGAGCAGTCAGGGGGCTCCCTCCTGCAACCCCACGCTGCCTTTGTGTCAGTGAGCAGTCAAGGCCTCCTTTGTCTCCTCAGACGGGCACGCTGCGGTTCTGCGGGACCACCGAGTTTGCCAGTGGCCAGTGGGTGGGCGTGGAGCTGGATGAACCCGAGGGCAAGAACGACGGAAGTGTTGGGGGTGTCCGCTACTTCATCTGCCCCCCCAAGCAGGGTCAGTGCCACCTGGGTCCCAAAAGGGTGGTGATGGGATGCAGTTAGTAGTTCAGATGCTGCTGACTGGTGTGGGGAGGGGAAGAGGGGGCTGGTTCCAGGGGGAGGGGGAAGGGCATAGACATGGATAGCTCTCAGCCCAGGCTCTGCCTGTCCCCAGGTCTCTTTGCTTCTGTGTCCAAGATCTCCAAGGCAGTGGATGCACCCCCCTCATCCGTCACCTCCACTCCCCGGACCCCCCGAATGGATTTCTCCCGAGTCACTGGCAAAGGACGCAGAGAACACAAAGGTCAGAGAGGGAGCCTGAGACGGGGTGGACAACCAGAATTGGGGATACACTGGGGTGTACTCATCTTCTGTGACACAGTTCCTCCCTAGGTCAAAACTCCTGTTTGAATGAATGAATGATTGAACCTATTGTTTTGATGTTGTGGAGGCCATATCTGGTGGTGCTGGGGCTTAGGGGTTACCTGGCTGTGCTGGGGGGTCCATCAGGGTCACACTGCAGCACATGAGGAACCCAAGGCCTGGCACATGTGTGGTCTTTGCTTTACCACTTGAGCCACATCCCTGGCCCCCAGACTCCCATTCGCAAGACCAGTCTCAGTTCCCGACTTCCATGATTCACTTTCTCCATTGACTCGGTACTTGTGCCTCTAATTGTTGGAAGGACCTGTGCTTTCTCTACCTCAAGGTCCAAAGATTTCCTCAAGTTGTAGGAAAGACTCTGTATAGGTGGGGACAGGGGGCATGTCCTAGGTTTAGAACTTGATTAATTCGCAAACCTTCATTTAATTTATTCCTTTGGAATTTGGGTTTCTCCAGCAGTGCTCAGGGGTCATTCCCAGTGGGGACTATTTGATGCTGGGCATTGAACCTGGGCCTGCCTCGTGCAGATGTGTACTTCAGCCTTTTGAGTTATCTCTTTAGATCTTTCCCCTCATTTTATTTTACTAGTGAAGCAAAATGATTTGCTTTAGTGTTTTTTTTTTTAATTTGGTGGGTTTTTTTTTTTTTCTTTTTGACCGTACCTGGTGGTGCTGAGGGCTTACTCCTTGCTTTATTCTCAGAGGTCACTCCCCAAAGGCTTGGGGAACAATATGGGATGCTGGGAATCAAATCCAGGTTGGCTGCATGCAAGGCAAATGCCCTACTCCCTGTACTATCACTCGGGTTCCCCAAAATAATATTTTGCAAGAAATTTTCTTAGGAGGCTGGAGAGATCGTACAGCAAGGCATTTTTTCTTGCATGAGGCCAACCTGTGCTTGATTTCTGAGTGATTCTTGAGTGCAGAGCCAGGAGTAAGCTCTGAGCATGGTTCGGTGTGACCCCAAAACTAAACAAACTAAAAAAATTTACTTAGATATGAGGAGGAGAAAGAGGAACACGTGTTTAAGGGAGAACGCAGGCTTCTCCAGAGGGGAGAAAGCAAAAAATGGCTTTTGGGAGATTATTTAAAATTTCTCCAAATTGTCTTAGCCTGGAGTTCTCTGCATACATAAAAGTTAATCTGGCCTTGGTACAGGGGACGCCTTGGACCCTTGATGGTCCTTTCATATTCTCCAGTAGTTTCTCCTTTTCTGCCCCTGTCCCCCATCTTAAAAGGACAGTGTCTGGGCCTCCTGACTTCCATGGACCTAACTATCTGCAGATAATCTTTGCTTTTAGAAAGGAGTTTCTCAAAGGTTTTGTTATTTTCTTGTTTTGTTTTTTTCTTGTTTCGTTCTTTATTTACTTGGTTTGAGGGCCATATGCAGCAGTGCTCAGGGCTTACTCTTGGCTTTGCGTTTAGGGATTACTCCTGGAGAGCTCAGGGGACCATATGTGGTACTGGGGATCAGATGTGGGTTGGCTCTATGCAAGACAAGCATTCTTCTTGCTATACTATTGCTCCAGCCCAGTGGGGTTTTTTTGGTTTTTATTTTTTTAATTTTTATTGTGATACTGGAATTAACAATACAGTAAATCATACTTTTTGTGCATATGTCATTCCATCACCAGAGAGCCCACTTCTCTCCACCAGTATCCCAAGGGTCCCTCCTAACCCCCACTCCTCTCACCCCCCATGTAAGCTCAATTCCATAGACCAGATATCCAGGGCAAATGGTTTTGTCCATTTGTTGTTCCCTTACTTTTTTTTTTAATACCAGAACAAAGAAGTTTGTTTTGCAGATATTGACTCAGTTTCCCCTTGGGCCTAAAGTCTATCCTCTAGTTCTGTGACAGTGGAGTTCAGTGTTCTTTTCAAACCAAAGCCCCAAAGTTCGGAAGTGGGGCTCAACAGATAGTATAGTTGTTACGGCAGTTGCCTTGCCCACTTCTGAACTGGGTTCAATCCTCAGCACCTCAAATGGTCTGAATGATCCTGAGTGTTGTTGACCTTCCAGGAGTAAGCCCTGAACACTACCAGGTATGACCCCCAAATCCCCAAAAATAATAATTTAAAAAGGGGGACCTGGAGAGATTGTACAGCAGGTAGGGCACTTGCCTTGCACGAGAATAACCTGGGTTCGATTCCCAGCATCCCAGATAGTCCCCTTTGCCCACCAAGAATGATCCCTGAGTACAGAGCCAGAAGTAAGTCCTGAGCACTGCCAGGTATGGCTTTCCCCATGCCCCCATCCCCACCAAAAATACAGGCAGGAGCAATAATACAGTGTAGAGTGCTTGCCTTGCACATCACTGACCCGGGTTCAATCCCTTGTACCTCATATGGTTTGAGAACCTGCTAGAAGTAATCCCTGAGTGCAGAGATAGGAACAAGCTCTGAGCACCGCTAAGTGTGGCTCCCCTCAAAACAACAACAACAACAACAAAATGTTTGGGAGAGGGGCTGGAGCACTAGCACAACAGATAGGGCGGTTGCCTTGCACGCGGCCAACCCAGGTTTGATTCCCAGCATCCCCTATGGTCCCCTCAGCACTGCCAGGAGTCACCCCAATGCATCGCTGGGTGTGACCCAAATAGCAAAAAAAAAAAAAAAACTTTGGGAGAAGGCTCTTGAGTTCCTCTGATTGGAATCAGAGGAGAGTTTCTTTTTTCTCCATGGGAGAACGCCAAGCCACTTAGAGAACCCCACCCCCTATCCTGCCCCTGCACTCTGCACCCCCAGGCAAGAAGAAGCCCCCATCCTCCCCATCCCTGGGCAGCCTGCAGCAGCGCGATGGGGCCAAGGCTGAGGTCGGAGACCAGGTGCTCGTTGCCGGCCAGAAGCAGGGGATCGTGCGCTTCTACGGGAAGACAGACTTTGCTCCGGGTAAGGCTGGGGACCTGGGCTGGGGGTCCTGAGGGTGTTGGGGCGTCCTGAAACCTTCCCACTGCAGGTTACTGGTACGGCATCGAGCTCGACCAGCCCACAGGCAAGCATGACGGCTCCGTCTTTGGTGTTCGCTACTTCACCTGTCCACCACGGCATGGAGTCTTTGCACCAGCATCCCGGATTCAGAGGTGAGTGCAGGCTTCCCTCCCACCCCAGCTCCCTGATCCCCACTTCTGACCCCACACCAAACCCTTAGCTGCCTTGGAGGGTGTGGATCGCCACTTACACTCTTTCCCACAGGCCTGGGGCTTGGCTCCTGGTCAGGCCCTTGTGTCTCTGACTCTCCCACCCCTTCCCATGTCTCCCCAGAATTGGTGGATCTACTGACCCCCCCGGAGACAATGCTGGAGCCAAAAAAGTGCATCAAGTCACAAGTGAGTTGGGGTGGGAAGATCTGGAAGAGAAGTTAGGGCTGCAGGATCTCAGGTATATGAGGTGACAAGAATTTAACCCCCCTGGGACTGGAGTGATTGCACAGCAGGTAGGGCGTTGGCCTTGCACACGGCTGACCTGGGTTCGTTTCTCAGCATCTCATCTGGTCCCCCAAGCACCTCCAGGAGTAATTTCTGGGTGCAGAGCCAGGAGTAACCCCTATGCATCGCCGGGTATGACCCAAAAAGGAAAAAAAAGAATTTAAACTCCGTTATTTAAGTGGGGACAGAGGTCCAAGAAAATGATGACAGAATCCCCAAGAGGAGAGGTGCTATGGGGTACAGAGATGCTAGTGACAGCTATAGGCAGGCTCTGGGGACATGGATACTGGGGGTCACGGGATATTTTTCACAAGAGGTCCAGTTGGGCATATGTAACTTGGGATCATGGTGGGACTGGGGAGGGGTGAGTAGTAATGAAGCTGAGGTGGGACTAAGGGCCCAGGAAAGTCTGTCATCCTTCATCTGGGATCCTGCCCCCCTCTTCAGTGACACAGCCCAAACGCACCTTCACGACAGTCCGGACCCCAAAGGACATCGCCTCAGAGAACTCCATCTCCAGGTGTGTAGCCGCCCCCTGGCCCTTCTGGGTGTGCTCATGGAGTACCTCTCACAGGCTGCCCAGGGACTCTGGCGCTCTGGCGGGGGCTGGGAATGCTGCTTAGGAGAACATGGGAGCTGTCTGCTGACCCAGAGTCTTTAGGGACTGAGTCCCCCACACTGAATTTTGGTGACTTGTTGGCTTGCACTACCTCAGGGGCTCTGGGGGTCACTGGTTCTGGGGTGGCAGTTCATGGGGTGCAAGCTGGGGCCCTGTGCACACTGGGCTCTGAGCTCTCCCTAGTCCTGGCTGGGATAGGTGAAAGAGGGAGACTGCCCTCAGCTCTGCATCGGCTGAGAAGGCCTCACCAGAGAGGGAGACCCCCCCCGCCCAACACACACACACACCAGATACCTGCCTTGGGGAGAGCTTAGTGATGGGTCCCCATGGCCCCACACCTAGATGTGACTGGTTTTCCATTCCAGGTTGCTCTTCTGCTGCTGGTTTCCCTGGATGCTGAGGGCAGAGATGCAGTCTTAGGGGCCTGGCCTAGCCCACAAAAGAACCCCAGAACCCCTCTAGTGTCTCCTGACACAAGGCGCTCCCAAGTCACCCTGAGATAGATTCCCAGTAACACATCCAGAATAGAGACCCCATTAGCCAGCCCTCAGCCACTTGAGGCCCCATTAACATAATAACCTCCCAAATACAGACCCCCAAGTTACCCAGAAAGAGATTCCCTGAGTGTAGAACTTCAGGCTAGTTCCTATCCTAACCCCTCAGAGCAGAACCCCTAAACAGATTTCTGCATCCTCCCCCTTCCCCAGATGATGGTGATCTTCTCTACAGGATGCTCCTCCACATAACATTCCCGAGTCACTCATTGTCAAGTCCCCCCACCCCCACCCATCAGGACCCCTTGACTAAACACAGGTCACACCTCCAGAACAACAGTAAGAGACCTTCATGCCACTCTCCTACATTGAACATCAGCCCCTCAAGAATCTGTGACCGCCCCCCATGTTCATCTTAGATTCCTTACACTGCAATCACAGATTGATCCCTGCCATTAACAAAGACCCCTGCTCTTACATCTCAAGAAGAAACCCACATCAGCCAGCCTACTGTCACCTCCAATTTATAGACACCAAAACAGTCCTGGAAGTGCTAATTACAGGACCCCCAAGTCTTCCTGCCCTCTGCACCCTCAAGAAACCCCCAGTGCCTTGTATGAAGCCCACCCTACACGGCCCACAGCTGCTGTGCTGGCCAGGTTCCCAGAAAAATTATCTATTTTTTAATGACTTCCCCCTTTGGGGAACCCCAAAATTTGGAGGCCCCATTCTAACACTCCGGGGATCCTAAGCCCCAAGAGTACATTTCCCAAACTCCCCTGTTCCAAGTCCTGTAACCCCTTAGAAGACCCCAAGACCCTAACTCCCAGGTTCCTCAAATCATGGATTTGGGAGAGGGGGAATCCCCAAAGAATCCCAAATTTAAAAATCCAATCTTCAGCCCTCTGGTAACCCCAATTATGGAGGTCCTTGTGCCTGGGATGAAGGAGACTGCAGCCAGGATATACATCCCGGGCTACCTTGGCACCTCAAGCCCTGTTCATAGGCACCAGGAGAACCCAAACAGGAACTCATCCCTGGAAACGAGAGGACTTGAACACCACCTTCATGGATCTCAAGACACTCAAATTCCAAGAGCCCCAGCCCCAAGGGAACCCTAAATCCTAAAACTCCATCTCTAATACACGAAGGGCCCCAAGGCCTTGAGGGGATCTCAAATCCTGGAGCCCTCATCTTGATCTGCCTTCTGGTCACAGGTCCCAAACACCAAATCTGAGGGACTGGCCCACAGGACCTCAACAGCATCCGGGCCAGACCAACAGTCTGAGGGAGACCCTGGAAGGCCCAGGGGGGTCCAGGGCGGATCTGGGGCCCTGACCACCAAGGACAGCTCACAACTGCCCCTTCACTGCATGTCCCCTCAGCATGACCCCCCTGCCCCCTTCAATAAAGACGTTTCTATGGTTTCTCTGTGTTTGCCTCTCTGCCGTGTGGGGGGAAGTCAGTGTTTGCCTCTGTAGCCGTGTTGCGGAGAGGGGAGAGGGAATCCTTTTCATCTCGTCTCTGCAGCATGAAATGATGCTCTAGGCTGCTGCAGTGCTTCTAGAGCGGCTGGTACTTCTGCAGCCGCTACGGCGCCTTCTCCAGTCTGGGCCGCAGTGTGGACGGTTTCGCTCCCGGAGCTCTGATTGGTCGTTGTCAGACGAACACCCGCCTCCGACACTGGTCCCCAGTGGCTCAGAGGCCAGGAGGCGTAGCCTATCAGTGAACGACGGTGAAGGGGCGGGCGGAGGAATCCGATGAGAGCGCCGATTGGATGGAAGGCGGGCGCTTAGGCTCTTTGAGAGTTCCCATTGGCCAGAAATTCCTGCGTCGGGAATGTGAGGCGGAAGTGACTTGGAAGGGGATGGGGTTGTTGAATTTGGATTTTGGAGGGGACTCTCTGGTGGACGGTCAGTTTGTGGGTGACTAAGGGTGAAGATGAAGGTCTGAGAGGGCTGAGAATGGGGGACTGGGAAGCCGCAGATGGGAGTCCGTGGACGCTCAGACTGTGGAGCCCCAGAAGACTCTGAGGAGGGGAATCTGAGGGGTTGGGAAGGTTTGAGGAGTTAGACTCTGGTTTAGAGGGCCTGCGGTAATACGGCGCTCGGGAAGGGGTGCCTGACACGGTCTAGAGTGGGGAGGATCGGAGCGGACGGAGGGACAAATTAGGTTCAGATTAGGAGCAAAAGGGGAGGAGGCATCCCCTTTTTTTTGCCTTGGTGTTCTCGGGGTCAAACCCAGGGCCTCCGTCATGCGAAGCAAGTGCTCAACCGCGGAGCTACTTCCCCAGCCAGAAAGGGGCATCGGAGCGACCTTGAGGGAGGAGGAGGGTCCATGGGGATCCTGAATGCTGTTAGGGATCCCTGTTCAGGAATACAGATCTGAAGTTACTAAGGTGGATGAGCATGTTTAAAGGGGTTCTGGGATGTATCCAGTAGTATGTGTGGAGCAGATATATGTAGTTTGATGGACCCTGTTAGATGGAGTTTGGGGCACTGTTCTGGCAACTCAATGGGTGGTAATTGACTTGCTGAGCACTTAATTTAGAAACCAAGTGAGTTTCACCCAGTGGATGTTGGAGCAGACAATCCACCATAGCTGAGGGGGAAAAGTGATCTTTTGGTGTCCCCTTGAAGTATGACACCCCCTATATGATGTATACAGGAGCTCTACCATCACTGTGCACCCTCGTCAGCAGTGCTCAGGATGCCCCCAGAGGTGCTAGGGTCTCAGAACCATTTTGGGAGTGGAGAGTGAGTGTGAAGCAGCTGGACCCTGAGGATCAGCGTGAATGTGAAGGGTGATTGGTGATCTCGTCTCCCCTCACAGGACTGGGTGCATGGAGTCGGTGTCGACAGAGGATCAGCATGTCAGGGTCCCAGCCCTGGAGCCATTCCTGGTGGAGCAGGTTGTCAGGAGGAGGGTTCAGAGGGTGAAGGAGGAGCCGGGGGTGGGGTGGGGGGTATAGAGCAGGATGGGAAGGGCAGGGCAACTATTCCATTTGTGAGCTGAGACTTCCCCCTCCCGTCACATTCAGGCTGATCCTCAGGGTCCAGCCGCTTCATACTCACACCCACGCCCCCTCCCAAAATGGTTCTGAGACCCTAGCTCCTCTGGGGGCATCCTGAGCACTGCTGACGAGGGAGCACAGTGATGGTAGAGCTCCTGTATACATCATATAGGGGGTGTCATACTTCAAGCGGGGGGTGTCTCTCTATTCTAGGCACCACCTGTAATCTACTACGTCCCTGACTTCATCTCCGAGGAAGAGGAGGAGTATTTGCTTCGGCAGGTGACCCCAGTGCCCTTCTGGTCTGTTTTACCCCTCCAACTCCCATCTCCTGTGTAAGAGCCCACCAGGATGGAAGGGGAAAAAGCACCACAGCGCACCCGTTCCCCACCCTTCCTCTTCCTCTCTCATAATTTTCAGGGCTCTATCAGAAAGAATGCTTTTGTTTTGTTTTGTTTTGTTTTGGGGTCACATCTGGCATTGCTCAGGGGTTGCTCCTGGCTCTGAGCTCAGGAATTATTCCCGGTGGTGCTCAAGGAACCATATGGAATGCGGGAATTGAACTCAGGTTGGCCGTGTGCAAGGCAAACACTCTATCCACTATACCATCGCTCCAGCCCCTGAGAAAGGACCAGTGATTCTTCCCCCAAAAGAGGTGGTCTTGATGGAGCACAGACTCTGGGCAGAGACAATCCAATCCCGCTCTCTTCAAGTAAAGGATGTCATAAATAGAGAGAGAGGGGGGGGAGAGAGAGAGAGAGAGAGAGAGAGAGAGAGCCCCATTCAGAGAGAGAGAGAGAGAGGGAGCCCCTTTCAGATTTCTGTCCTGAGATAGAAGGGCATCTGAGTGATCTGAGTCCACTCTCCTTTGGGGGTCAGCTCACCCAGCAGAGTCCCAGTGTCTTGGGAACGAGGTCCCTAAGCCCAGACCACCTGTGCTGAGCCAGCCTATGATGCCTGTTCTGCTTATAGTTTGGGGGCAGAACAATTTACAGAGTTCAGAGTTCCTGCATTGGGAGAGCCTCTTGCAGCCTCAGAGCCTTCGTTATAGAACTGAGGTCTTCCTAGTGTTGTCCTAGCTGGTCCAGTCAAGTTTGGGGACTAGAAATAAGTTAACTACAGAATACTTACTCATATGTTGAAAGTCTATTCCAGGTATTTGAATCCCCCCCCCCCTTTTTTTTTTCTCTTGGTTTCTGGGCCACAACTGGCGATGCTTGGGTCTTACTCCTGGCTCTGCATTCAGGGATTCTGGTAAGGCTCAGGGGACCACACGGGATGCTGAGGATCAAAGCCAGGTTGGCCACACGTAAGACAAGAGCCTTACCCGCTATACTGTCTCTCCAGTCCTCATTCGAGTTACCGCGATTGAAGAATATTATACCTTAGAAAATCTGGGTGGGAATAACCTCAGTCCCTGCCCATAACCATGACAGCAATAAGGAGGTTATTGAGAGATAAAGATTTAGAAACTGCCCATTATAGACCTTTAGGACCATAGCAGTGGAGTATCTTCAAAGCACTCTCTTCACTATGCTAGATTTAGATGTTCCCTCCCAAAGGCAATTGGGGCAAGAAGATTCCAGAACTCATACTGTGCTGAGATAGTTCAGGCATCTGGAAATTATGGATTGCTGGGATGAAAGAGTCTAGTGCAGCCCCCTACAAACCCTGAGTAGATTCCGACTATGACTGTTGTAGCCTCAGTTCTTTCCCTCCATCCCTGTAGGCCTAGGTGGGTTCCCTAGGGGAGAGGGCAAAATCCCAAGTTCCCCTGAGAATGATCTGGAAATAGTGCTGACCCATGTTCACCCCAGTTAAGACCTGTGTGTGTGGGGGGGTAGAGTGATAGTACAGTGGTAGGGCATTTGCCTTGCACACAGCCGACTCAGGTTTAATCCCTGGCATCTCCTATGGTCCCCTGAGCACTGCCAGAGTGATTCCTGAGTGCAGAGCCAGGAGTAACTGCTGAGTATTGCCGGGTGTGACCCAAAAAGCGCCCCCCCCCAAAAAAAAACAAAAAAACAAAAATGACCTATATGTGGCCCAATTTGGGGAAAGAAAGAAGACAGTCCTGAAACCCCTCCTCACTCTCAGGTCTTCAACGCCCCCAAGCCAAAGTGGACCCAGCTCTCTGGGAGGAAGTTACAGAATTGGGGTAAGTGTCCCTGGTGGAGTGGGGTTGCAGGCTGGGACATGCTGTTCAGCATAGATAATCTCTAGCTCTGTAGGGGCCCTTCAATACTCAAGGGGTCCCAGAGCCAGGAGGAGTCCAAAGGGTTGGTGGAGGTCCTAAGATGTTGGAGATTTCCTGCTGGTTTGGTGGGTACCTTGAAGGTTCCAGGGCTTTGGAAAAGTTAAACCTTTGGAGAGTTGATGACCTCCAGAGGGCTGGGGGTCCCTTGGGGTCAAAGTGCTACCAGCACTGGGGACCCTTGGTTTGGTGCCCTCAGGACCCCTCTCCCCCACAGGTGGACTCCCCCATCCCCGGGGGATGGTTCCAGAACGGCTGCCCCTGTGGCTCCAGCGCTATGTGGACAAAGTATCTGACCTCAGCCTTTTTGGGGGCTCCCCTGCCAACCACGTCCTTGTGAACCAGTATCTGCCTGGGGAGGGCATCATGGTAACCACACCCCCACATCCCCTCACCCCAAGCCCTGGCTTTCAGATCCATCATGGGGCAGGGTCCATCCTGTCTGTGTCCCCCATCCTTTCCTTGTCCTTATCTGGGGAGGCCCAGGGGTGGGGGTGTGGACTTCTGCTCTATCCCTCTCTGGTGCCCATTCTCTATAGCCACATGAGGACGGGCCACTCTACTACCCAACTGTCAGCACCATCAGCCTAGGTTCCCACACCATGCTGGATCTCTACCAACCCCGCCAGCCAAAGGATGATGAGCCCACAGAAGAGGTAAGTGACCTCCTACCAACTTGGACCCACAATTCCCCCAGGACCCCTCCCTTGGCCCTCTCTGGGATAATGAAGCACACCTCTATCCTCCCAGATTTTTAGCCCAGCAGCCTATAGGGTGCCTAGAAATCAAAACAGCACACACAGTGGCCCTCCTATGCTCAGTGCTCCAAAGCCCAAGGCCCACCAGACCTACACAGGGCTCCATGGTGTTCATGCAGATACGCACTTCCTCTACCCCCCAAGTCACTCACGATGATCCTTGTGTCACCCCTGACACCTCAGTATTCTATACTCACTGCACAGAGCACCCTGCCACTCCCAGCTTGCCAAGAATGTGACCTGCTATGGAGGACAGAGTCTCTTTAACACCCTAGTGCATGATTTGCTCAAGGCTTACCCAGATTTCCCAACTCCCTTCTCTGAGGGTGCTCTGACCTCTCCCTGGGATGATGTTTCTGATACCCCAGAAGTTCATAGCAGCATCCCTGGACTCGATGCTCCTCAGGAAACCTTGTTTATTTTTTGTTTCGTTTTGTTTGGGGGCCACATCTGGCTATGTTCAGGACTTACTCTTGGCCCTGCACTCAGGGATCACTCATGGCAGACTCAGACCATTTGGGGAGCTAGGGATTGAACCCTGGTGGGCCATGCACAAGGCAAGCACCCTCCCCACTATACTGCCCCTATGGCCCTGAGGACTCCCCATTTTAGAATTACAAACTCATGGCTACCCTGACAGTTCCTTCTGCAGTGCCATGTGCCACCTTCGTCACCTTTGCCCTATGCCCAGCCCCACCCAGTTCTGGGATCAGAGGTCCTGCCATCCAACTGCACTTCCCTTAGACACCCCTTTTATGCAGCCTGGGTTCTGCACCCCGACAGCAAAGACCGGCAGTTCTGGCCCTGGGACCTTTCCCCCTCCCCCATGGGAGATTTCACTCCCCAAACATCCTTTCCTCTGAGCACACCTGACTGTTCTATCTGTGCCCCTGGGAATTTATTGACTTTATCTCTTGATACCCGCCCCCCACCCCCCACCCCACCCCTCCAACTTCTCCTCCATCCCCGCCCCTCTGGGGTTCCGCTGATGTCTGATGGAGAACCTTCCCCCGTAGCCCCGGCCCCCACCCAGGCCGGCCACATCTCTGCTGCTGGAGCCTCGAAGCCTGCTGGTGCTTCGAGGCCCCGCCTACACGAGCCTCCTCCATGGTATTGCGCCTGCCAGTGTAGACGAGCTGGACCCCACCTCCCTGCCGCCCAATGCTGCTGCCTGCCGCTCCGCGAGTCCCGGAACACGCCTAGTGCGGGGTACTCGGGTCTCGCTGACCATCCGCCGGGTGCCCCGCGTGCTGCGCGCCGGTCTCCTGCTCGGCAAGTGACGCCAAGCCTGTTGCCTGGCCCAGAATCCCGGCCTCTGCGACCCTGTGCCCTGCGCAGCCTGCACAAAGGAGCCACTTCTGGGTTATTTCTGTTCCTAATCACCGTGTGGGAATGCCAAGAAATCACGCCATGAAATCGCCAAGTTTCAAATAAAACAACAAAAAGCACTCTAGTTTTGCACTCAGGAAAGAAGTTTTGTTGTTTTTTTTCTTTTTGGGTCACAACCGGTGATGCTCAGGGCTTACTCCTGGTTCTGCACTCAGGAATCACTCCTGGCAGTACTTGGGAAATCATATGGGATGCTGGGGATTGAACCCTGGTGGGCCACATTCAAGGCAAACGCCCAACCCATTCATTGTACCATCACTCTGGCCCAGCGTTCTAGCTTTGGAGTTTGAGGTGGCAGGCCAGATGCTTCTGTTGGCATGGGAGAGAAGGGGCCCACCCAAGAAGGACATAGGGACCTCCCCTTTACCTGGTGACTGATATAAAGTGGGGAGGAGAGAGGTACTGTCCCAAGCTGGAGTCTTGCTCCCTCCCTACCAATCTAGGTAATCCTGGAAAGTGCCTGGGGAATCTAGGCCTGAGATCTGCCTCCTCTGAGCCCCTGTACTGCACAGACCTCATGTCTCAGCAGCCCCACTGGCACCTGGGTTCCACTTGCTCTGCCCAACGTGGGAGATTTCTCTGGGAGTTATGGAACCTAGGCTGGAGTGAGGAACTGCTTGTTAGAGGAAAAACGAGTCCATCCCCAATCTTACCCAGGCTCTCCAGGTCTGTTGCCCCTCCCTCACAGAAAAGAGTTTCTGGAGGACATAAATAGTGAAGTATTATCTAGGAAATGAGGGAGGGTGGTGGAGAAGGAAAACATCAAAGTCCACATCCCAAGGGGAGATGTGGGCCATTCTTTGCAGAATGGGGAAATGCACCCTAAAGTAAGGAAATAGTCAATTCAGAGACATGAGGAAATGCATCATAGTGTGAAAAATTACATTATCTCAGAGGGACTTGTGACAAATAGGTGCCTTTTCTTCTGCCAAATTAGTTTATATGCAGTTAAACCAAAGTGCCCCCAAAGTCTGTCACTAAGGAGGTTGTCAACAGGGAGAGCTTGGAGTTGTTGATGGTCTTTTGATATTCTTGGCTTGACCTTGGGCTGGAACAATAGCACAGCAGGTAGGATGGTAGGGCATTTACCTTGCACGCAAGCAGCCAACCCAGGTTCGATTCCTCCACCCCTCTCAGAGAGCCCGGCAAGCTACAGAGAGTATCCTGCCCAGTATCCTACCAGCACAGCAAAGCCTGGCAAACTCCCTGTGGTGTAATCAATATGCCAAAAACAGTAACAAGTATCACAATGGAGATGTTACTGGTGCCTGCTGGAGCAAATCGATGAACAACAGGAGGACAGTGTTACTGTGCTACAGCTTGACCTTTGTTCCAGAGTGTGGCGGTCCAGCCGCTCTGGACTGGGAGTTCTGCAGGTGCGGCTCTGAGTTTACTGGACTTAGATGGTCCCTTGGCTTAGAGGCCTTCATACCTTTGGGCTGGTTTAGGTTCCAGACATTGTTTTTCACTCAATATACATTTCCAGGCTCCCCTCTTTCTGCCTGTAACACTTGGGTTCCTGAGGGGTGCTGCAGCTGGAAGATTTGAGGGTCCTCACAGCAGATGTGAGGGTCACTGAATGCATAGCGCAGAATCCAGGGGTCTTGAGTAGTAGAGTTATATGAGGGGTGTGCTCAGTTTGAGAGGTTCAGCCACTAGCCTCCCAGGGAGGAAAGAGTTAAGCAGTGCTTAAATGGCATCTGGGCAAGGCATCAGGTTACCTGGGTCAGGTTCCGGGGGAGGTGGCCAGCCAGGCAGCTCCTAAGCCATTGGCTGCCTCAGGCCTCAGTGGACTTCTGGCTGGATTCTCCCCAGCTAGGAAAAGGGCGCTGCCACTGGGATTCCTCACTGGTCTGTCCCTAGACCTCCAGCAATGTCCCTGTCCCCACTACTGAGCCCTAGACCCTCTTCAGAGACCCTCAGCCACCCCCCTGGAGAGCCTAGGGGAGTGGAAATGGCGGCTATCAGGTAGGGGCTGGCATTTCTGAATGTTGGGTCCTAAAAGGGTGGGGGTGAGGGATAACGCAGTGATCCTTTGCGGGGAGGGGGGGTACACAGGGTACATGGGCTGAGGTGCGGGCGGGCTGAGGTCCTCTCTCATGCAGGGGCCTGTCAATGCCTTAGACCAGAACAGGCCCCGGATTCCTCAGACCCTCCAGAGCGCTTCCTTGGCAGGCTGCGGGGCACCGACCCTGTGGCTGAGTCCCCAGCATTGCCAGCGCCTTCTTCCCATGAGGACCGAGTTGGGGGCAAGCACCATGAGGTGAGCTGTGGCAACCCAGTTCCCTGTGCATCTCCCACCTTTTCTCTGTCCCCTTGAACCTGACTTCCACACCAGGCATGAGATGAGGTTCCGAGCAAGCCTTCAGTTCTTTCTGTTTGTTTTTTGTTTTCTTTTATTTTGAACATCCGCTGGTGTTCAGGGATTACTCCTGGCTCTGCACTTAGGGAAAACTCCTGGGGGTACTTGGGGGACCATATGGGATGCCGGGGATCCTGGGTTGGCTGCATGCAAGGCAAGTACCTTACCCCTTGTACTATTTATCTGGCCCCTCAGCCTTTAGTTCTATAGGCAGCGTGGGGTGAAGGTGTGGGAGACAGTCACTGAGTTTGTCAGTATTTTTGGTTTGTTTTGGTATCACACACAGCTGTGCTCTGACTCTGCACTCCTGGCAGTGTTCTGGGAACTATAGGAGGTGCTGGGGATTGAACCTGGGTCAGCCACATGCAAAGCAAGTGTCTTTTTTTTTTTAACTCCATTTTCTTTGGCAGTGCAAGTGTCTTAACCCCCGTCCTACCTCTCCAGTCCCCATCAGTGTTTTACCACCAAGAATTATTCCATCAAAAGCCTATATTCCATCAAAGGCCTATTTTCTACCAAAGGCTCAATACCCCAATTATTTTTTTGGGGGGTCACACCCGGCAATGTACAGGGGTTACTCCTGGCTCATGCACTCAGGAATTACTCCTGGCAGTGCTCAGAGGACCATATGGGATGCTGGGAATCGAACCTGGGTTGGTCGTGAGCAAGGCAAATGCCTTACCCACTGTGCTATTGCTCCAGCCCCTCAATACCCCAATTTCTTGTTGGGGTATTGGGCACCAACTTTTCTTCCTGTCCAGATCCCCACATGTCCCAGTCTCTGGGAGCCCTGAAGGCCTGGACATTTGGAACTTAAGATCTCAAGGCCTGACTCCAGCTGGAAGGAATCTGAGGGGAGTTTGTCTTTTCTGGCACAGACTAGAGATGAACTCTGGTGGGAGAAACACCCCCAAAGACTAGCGCCTGCCTACAGAAGAGGGGTGGCAACAGAAATGGGGACAATGTCTGGGTTGACCCACAGGTCTTGACTCAGCCTCCTTTGTCCCCAGCACCCTGTCTCTGGCAGCGAGGTAGTAGAGTCTGAGCAGGACAATCTGCACCTTTGTCTGTTGGGGCCAGGCCTCCAGCTGCAGGACCTGGAGTATGACCTGGGGCCCTGGGCATCGGCCCAGAGCAGGATCGTCCAACTGCAGGTGGGCAGTGCGGGACTGAGATGTGGGAGATGGATGGGCATCAGGTGGGAAATGAGTTTATTCCATGTTCCAGGTGTCTGGAAAAGAAATGGGGGAGGCTGTATCTCCAAGTCCTGGGACTCTGGTACCCCCGGCTCATACCTCTGTGTGTATGTGTGTAGCCTCCATCCATGTGTCTCCAGGCCCTACAGGCAGACCTGCATGGTGCAGCAGAGCGTGTAGATGCCCTGGTGGCATTTGGTGAAGGGCTGGCACAGCGGAGTGAGCCGCAGGCCCTGGCCTCCCTGGAGAAGGTCGTGAGGACCCTGGGAGCCCACCGGGACAGCATCTTCTGGCGGCTGTGGCAACTGCAGGCCCAGCTGGTCAGCTCCAGCCTGGTATGGCCTGCCCTGGAGGTCCCCAGCCAGATCCCCACATGGGTACCCCAGGGGTAACCGCCCACATGTCCCCTGACTTTTGTCCTCTAAGTAGGTATTCGAGGAGGCCGACACACTGGACCAAGACTTGGAGGTGGAGGGGGACTCGGACGGGCCAGGAGTGGGGGGCATCTGGGGCCCCTGGGCGCCCAGTAGCCTCCCCAGTCCTGCAGAGCTGGAGTGGGACCCTGCGGGGGACATAGGCGGTGTCAGGCCTCTCGGACGAAAAATGGCCTGGACCCCTGGGGCTCCCTGTGAGCTGTGTGGTTATAGGCGACTCCAGAGCAGGGGCCAAGGCCTTGAGGTGAGAGCTGCTGGAGCCTCCTCGCACCCTGTACCCATAGGAATGCAGGGGTCCCTTCCCTTCTGGGAGAGCTGCCTGTCTCCCTCCTCTCTCGGGATCTCTTCTCTGCACTCTGTTGCCCTGTGTCTTGTCCTGTTTTCTCTCACCTATGCCTGCCTTTCTTCTCTCGTCCTCTCCCACTACAGCCATACCAGCCTTCTGTCCCTTTAGACCTGCTTCTTTTTGTTGTTTGGGGGCCATACCCAACAGTGCTTGGGCTGAAGCAATAGCACAATGGGTAGGGTGTTTGCCTTGCACGCGGCTGACTCAGCCGACCCGGGTTCGATTCCTCCGACCCTCTCGGAGAGCCCAGCAAACTACCAAGAGTATCTCGCCTGCACAGCAAAGCCTGACAAGCTACCAGAGACATATTCAATATGTCAAACACAGTAACAATAAGTCTCACAATGGAGATGTTATGGGGTCCACTCGAGTAAATCGATGAACGATGGGAGGACAGTACAGGACAGTACCCAGCAGTGCTCAGGGCTTATTCCTGGGTTCTGTGTTCAGGGATCATTCCTGGCTGTGTTCAGGGGACCATATGGGGTGCTGAGAATCGAACCGGGGTTGGCTGCGTGCAGGCAGGGCAAGCGCCTTAACCCTGGAGTTATCTCTATGGCCGTTCTTCAGATCCTCTGAGTCATACCCTTCTTGGAGCTTGGAGCTCCCAGATGCATGCCCAGCACCTCTCTATCCCGCCCCTCCCCCACCCCAAACTTCCTTCATCCGTCTTTGTTTTGTTCATGTGTCCTGGCCTCCAAACATTGTCACTCCTTGTCTTACTTTACTTCCCCACAGAACTCACCACATCTCCACATTCTCCACTATCTTGTTAATTTATGAACTTGCTCACTCCTGTCCCTTCTGTCCCAGCCTCTAAGAACAGTGCCCTGCAGGTAATTGACACTCATTATTTGTTGAATGAATGGTTTTTAATTAGTGTGTGTGTGTGTGTGTGTGTGTGTGTGTGTGTGGTGGGTTGTTTGGGCCAGTTTGTAGTGCTCAGGTCTCACTCCTGGCTCTGCACTTTGGGGTCACCTCTGACAGTGCTCAGGGAGGTATATGAGGTGTGGGGGATCAAACCCACATCAGCACTCAGGATCAAACAGGGAAGCCTGTTTCTCTTTATTTCTTTGGCTCTAACCCTCTTCTGTCTCTTCCTGAGATCTCTCTTCTCACAGTCTCTTCTCTGTGGCACAGCTCATCCTGAACCCTACCTAACCTTGTGTCTCTGTCACTTTTCCAAGGACCTCACATCTCTCTTGCCCCATAGGACCTGCTCAGGTCAGGCCTTAACCATAGGAAACACTTAGCTGGACATCAGAGACACTCTCTGCTCCAGAAAACTCAGGTGAGCTGGTTCTTAGCTAGATGTATCACTGGGAATCTGGGAGAGTGGGGGGAGGTGCTGGGGATGGAACCCAGGGCTTCCTTCCTCTGTGCCACACACCTCTACCCCGTTACTTGGGAATCTTGACAGCAGGAGATAGAAATTCAACCCAAACTGAGTTAGGCACAGAATGGCATGCTGTTTTTCCATGAAACTGAAAGTGGAAATTCAGGCTCCTCTGAATTCAAGATCTTAAATCCTGTCAGGGCTCAGTTCCTCCTTCCCTTGGGCTCCCTTTCGTGGAGGTGGCTTCCTTCTCAGTCAAAGGGCTGTCCAACAGCGACATACTCACTTGGCACTTGTTTACTCCACAAGGACCAAGTTGTGTAGCCCAAGTTCCAGGTTAATACCTGTAGGGCCTAATTCTGGTTGTGGCTCCACCCCCTATGATGGTGGCTGATGGAGTGCTCTGATTGGCCAGCTAAGTCTTACCTGTCCAATCATGGAAGCGGGCAGGTGGGGTCTGCTGCCCTTGATCCTCAAGAGTGGCAGCAGAGAGGCTTGACAAGCCCTAAGTTTAGCCAGTATTTCTAGGTTAAGGAGTCTGGATGGAAGGACAGGTAAAGACAAGCAAATCCATGCAGAGTTCTGGGGGTCGCCGGGATACCAGGAAAGGGGAAATACTTAGGGGTGCCTCAGAGTTCTTGGCACTATGGGCAAGGCCATACTTCACGTGACTTTACTGCGTTGTTGCCGCCTGCTGCCCATGCAAGACCAAGAAGCAGCACCGGTCACCCAGGCTCCAGGAGATGCAGCTGGCGGTTGCACCTGGGTGAGATACCTGGGTGGTCTGGGGGTGGGGGCGTGGGAAAATCCCCCTCCCACCCTTTCACACGGGTTTCCCTTTGTAGGGCTCCTGCAATCAGGCGACCCCTGATCTTCCTAATCCTCATCCTCTTCCTTCTTCTGGTGGGGGCCACAATGCTGCTGCCCATGACAGGGGACCCCTGCTGCTCGCCCAGTAGGCTGGCCCGGGCACCTTACCTGGTGCTCAGTTATGTCAATGGGCCTCCCCCTCTCTGAGCCCTGGCAGCCATGTAATAAAGGCTCACTATTACTGAACTAGTCACTCCTGCTCTTTCAAATGCCAATTCTCAGTGCCAATAGCAGCCAAGTGTAAGATCCAGGCCAGAGCAGATGCATCTGAGGAAAGCCTGTTCCCACTTCACACTCGGCCCACTCCTTATGGCAGAGGGGCAAGGGAGCTCTCTGGGGTCTCTGTTATGGGTTCACCTTCATGACCTAACCACCTCCCACAGCTGCATATACCCTCTTTGTGCCATGCCCATGAATTTGGAGGGAACACTGGTATTCCATCGCGAGAAGGCTGAAGGCTATGTTGAGATACTGGGTGCTTGGACACTCAGAAATGAGGCTGTGGACCTGAAGTGACTGAACAGCCCCCTCCACAGAACTTAGAAGAGAATCTGTCCTTGGTGGCTTGGGTTTCCCCAGACCCTGAGGCAAAGATCCAAGACCAACCAGGGGCATCTGAGGTAGGTGGTCAGGAAGTGAGGTCCCAACCAAAGTGAGAGACTTTCCACTGGTCAAGACAGACACTAGGCTTGGCACATCCACAGATGACTTCACTGGACGTCCATAGTGAAGAGAAGACCAACTGACCCCAGCCTTCCATTCTGGGCCTCCTGCTGCAAAACATGTGCTTAGCCCCTGTAGCTCCCACCCCCACTTTACAACCATTGGGCCACCTGTCTCCTCTGTTGGGATTAGGGCCTAGATAGTTTTTGTTTCATCCATCTTCTCCCTGGTCTGAGGTGTGCACTTCTCCCCTACTTCAAAAGTCTCAACCATTTCTCACTTTTCATCAATGTGGGTATAAATAAAGAGGAGAGCTACACAGGACAGCACCCTAGAGAATGTGTTGGGCAGGTCCCTAGGAGCAGGGCCTCTGGGTCCATCTTGCCTCCCACAGTCCCATGCATTTTGCTGACAAAAATCCCAGTTTGCAGTGAAACAGGACTCTTCAGCCAGGGGTGAGGATGATGGGAAGTTTAAAGGTTTTGTGAAACCTGTGACTGCCTCAGGGGTAACCAACTAGGCCCCCTGTTCTCTGCTCCCTCACTAGGAGTCAACTGGGGTCTTCTGGGGATCGGGACAGGGTGAGATACTCCTTCAACCAACCTGCCCTCTAGTGGGGTTTCTCAAAGATCCCCCACCACACACATCCTTGACCACCAACTGGGAAATACACAATTTTATTTCCTTTCTTCAAACAGTCCTGAGAGAAGACAAGCACAGGAGTGGAGGTTTCCCCTTACAACCATCATGCAGAGGTCTGGGTGGGTGATCAGTTGGGGATACAGACCTTGGCCACTTCCTCATAGTTCTAATCCGTTACAAACGAGGGGCAAGGGCTTCCAAAGGGGGATTCTGGGTTTCTCATTGAGAACCATCAAAGTCTCACCCAATTCCTGAGAGAAAATTCTGCTCTTCTCCGAATTATAAACAGGCAGAGGGAGAGTGTATGTGTTTTTCTCCTTGAGGAATCGGTGGGTGTGTTCTCGGGTGAGAAGGGGCTTTCCATCACAGGAGGTAGTTTTTGGGAAACTCCGTTTGATCCACTGCATCCGGCCTGGCTCGCACTGCAGGCAACCCGGGTCCGGCCATGTGGACCATCTGTTGCTGGGGGGGGGGTCTCTCGGGACGCCAGGTCGCAGGAGGGCACTCTCTGACCTCCCGTAGACTGTTGAGCGGCTCTCAAGCCCTCTCTCATTCCATCAAGAGGGCTCCTCAGTGTCCCCCACAATCAGGTGGAGCCCCAGATCCCCTAGCTCATCAGGTGAGCTCTTCTACCCGTCACCGTCCATCGGCCTGGGTTTTCGGAGGGCCCAGGCTCCTCGTACGCTCCCCATCGTCTTGCTCCTTCGAGGGATCCTGCAAGCGTACGAAGGCGCCCATGGCCGTGGCGTGGCCCTCGCGCAGCAACTGCAGTTGGCGCCGCCCGCGGCGGTACAGGTACTCGATGCGCAGCACGTCGGAGCGTGGCAGGCTGGCGTTTTGCCGGAACTCGGCTCGCACCCGCGCCTCGGCGCCTGGCTTCCCGCGCCCGGCCCGCAGTAACTCGCGGTACAGGCTCAGGACTTGCCTCTGCAGCCGGCTATGCCGGCTCATGGTAGCAGCAGGGTCGCGCCGGAGCTGGCCGCACTTCCCCGAGAGCCCCTAGGTCGCACAGCGGAGCCTGCCGACACTTCCGCCCGGCGCGCTCCCAAGCTCCGCCCCCGCCTCCCGGTGCCGCCGCTCCCTATTGGCTGCCTCTGCCGTTGCGTCATAATAGTGCGGATAGGGGGTGGAGCTTCTGGCCACCTCGCGGGATTCTCTGTCCTTGAACGGACGGGAACTTCCCGAGCGCAGAGGAGGGATTTGGACCAAGGTTTGGGGCTGGAAGGGGACTCGGGAACTCGAGCCGATTCCCGAATCGTGGGTCACGGGGACACTGGCAGAGAAGAAATTCACAAGCACTTTTTTGGCGGGGGGATGAGAGGTGTCTTATCTATTAAGGTAGTCTCAGGACGGTCCTTGCAATCTCACCGTCGGGGCAGGTGTACTTGGGGACGCCTAGAGAGATGGGGTCACGCGGCGAACGGTGGGGGCCCGGCCGGCAGCTGCTCAGTGCTGTGGGAAGAAGCAGTGAGAGTGGGGGCTTCGTGCCCTCAAAAGGCGGGGAGTTGGGCTGGTGGCGCCTAAAGAGTGGAGGTCCCGGGGTAGGAGGGGGGCTCCTCACCAGCTGCTGAGGCTCCGCGTCAGGCACCCCTGGAACGCGTCTCCTAGGCTGGCACCCCGGAGTCCTCTCGGAAGAAGTACCAGGTCGTCGGCTGCAATTCCATTGTAGTCCCCACATGCGGCCCGGAGACGCCCTCGGAGTGCAGAAGAGGCGCGCAGGGCCACAGCCCCGTGCGGCCCCACCAACATCCGCAACATGGGGGAACGCTCGATGATCACCCCGGAGCCTTCCGCCTGGCGAGCCACCACGCCCCTGCACACCTGGGCCGGGAGGCGTGCGCGGCGACCATTCACCTGCGGGAGAGGGGGGCCACTGTCAGTCCTGCCGAGCCATGTTGGCACTGTCGGAAACGTTTCTCTGGCTCTTTGCTGGAGGAAGAAGTCTGGGTGTGACTCTGGCACATGAAGAATGTCATTAACAGCGGGAGAATTCTGCGATGGGGTTTCAGAACACTATCATTTCTTGGGGGGAAAATGTTTCTTTGGAATCTGTTGTCTCTCTTTATCCTCATAACTGCCCACATCTGTACCAGGCACCATTTAAAGAGCCTTAATATTTATTTTACAAGCATGTCAGTACAAGATGAGGTACTCTCACATATTGATATTTTCATAATTACTGCCTAATATTTTATGTAAACACATTTATTTTAAATATACGTTAAAATCAGCTCTTGAGTACTTCTTGTGGTGGTTTATTGATAGTTGCTATCGAATCCTCACCAACACTGGTAAGGCTGATCTACAGAACAGTTTCCCTCTTGCTTCTTCCTGACTAGGATGCTGAGGACCCCACAAGCGACAGGCAGTCCAGGTTCACATTGTAGGGCGAAAGTTTGAATCCAGGAGATGTGATTTAAAGACTGAATGTTTTTTTCCCTTGGCAGGGTCACTAGAGCTGGGCCACACCCAAGAGTGCTCAGGGCAATTCCTAGCTCTATGCTCAGGGGTCACTCCTGGCAGTGCTACAGGAACATGAGTTGGTGGGGAGGGGTGGGGTATCAAACCAGGTCAGCCACACATCAAGGCCTTCAGCTCTACTCTGTATTACTATCTAGCCCAGGACCCAGATGTTAAACATTGTGATACATATTGCCTCTCTAATATCAAAAAGGAGCTGCAAGAGTAGTCACAGCTTACACTGAGCAGTTAGCATGTGTCAAGCACTTTACAGGTGTCTCACAGCCACCCGAAATGGTGATACTATTGTTACTATTTTTCTTTTAAGCTGAACAAACTGAGCCATAGAGAAGTTGAGTTGCTTGCCAGAAGCTGAGAAGACAATTGGGGATCTCTTTCTCCAGCTCCCTGAGGCCACACTGGCTGTACTCCGGGCTTACTCCTGGCTCTGCACTTAGGAATCACTCCTAGTGATGATTGTGGGAACCATATGTGGTGCTGGGAATCAAACCCAGGTCATTTGTGTGCAAGGCAAGTGTCCGAAGCACTGAACTCTCTACAGCTCACTGTTAGGATCTCTTGATCTTTTCAGCAAAGGCTCTGACTTACCTGCCAGGTTGCACCTGTTACCCCATCCCCACTTTTATTATTAGCCTCCAACCACATAACCAGCTTCTTTCCCTGTGCAAGGTTTCAGGTTGGTTTTTGCTTATGGAAAAAAAAATCTGCGGGGACAGAGCAATAGTACAGCAAATAGGGCATTTGCCTTGCATGGGGCCAACCCGGATTTGATCCCTGGAATCCCATATAGCCCCCTGAGCATAGCCAGGAATAATTTTAAGTTAGAACTATGAGTAACCCCTGAACAAAACTGGGTACAGGCCACCCCCCCCCAAAAAAAATAAAGGAAGCAGGAGAATTGAAATAGGAACTGGCACAGAAGGACAGAAGACGCTTTTTTTTTTTTTTTTTGGTTTTTGGGCCACACCTGGTTATGCTCAGGGATTTATTATGGTATATGAGATGCCAGGGATCAAACCCCGGTCGGCTGTGAGCAAGGCATGTACTTACATCTGCTATTTTTGGGAAGTCTCCACTCATTCCCTAAAGGCCACCCCCCACCCCCAGACAGCCTGAGAGCCCCAAGTTGCTTGAGCCCTTCTGGCTTATGGTTAAGGCTCCATTCCAACCCTTAGTTGTTCCCAGGCTTTTAGTAAGGCTTAGGCTAAAATGAGGTGTGTCCTAGGAGTCCAAGCTAAAGTTTGTGGGGGAGTCAGAGGCCAGGAAAACAAGGACATTTCAGTGGTGGAGGTTAGTGAGAGATCAGAATCATGGGAAGAGGCCTTGGTGGGCCGGAGGAGTCCGGAACTATGACCATGTTACACAGGGGGTCTTGGCTGGGGTGGAGGAGGGTCTCTTACCCAGACTTCTCTATTGGGTCCCACAGCCGCACAGCCATCCCTGAAGCTGATGATCACCCGCGGTTGGGAAGTAGGGCACCCAGGACAGGGTGGAAAGTCAGCAATGACATGGAACCAGTCAGGATCTTGGGGTCCGGAGCCCATCAGGGAGGCTAGTTCATAGGCACAGGGTGTCACAGGCGCGGGTGCCAGCCCACTGAAGCCATCAAAGGTGGTGAAGAGGCCCCCGGGCACCAGGTGACACGTGGCCCCGCCCCCAGCTTCACAGCACCAAGCACCTCCCTCCAGGATGCAGTCTGTGCCCTGTGAGCAGGCAAAGGGCTGGCACTGGAGACCGTGGCCCTGTGCACACACACAGCGCTCCCGACAGCCTGGCAGGATCAGTGCCTCCCCAACCTGCAGAGAGACAGACACACCTTAAACTAGGCTAAAAAAAAATTATGATGGCCCTGAAAGATAGTACAGCAGGCAGGGCACTTGCCTTGCAACAGGCCAACCTGGGTTTGATCCCTGGCACCCCATGCAGTTCCCCAAGCCTGCCAGTAGAGATCCCTGAATGCAGAACCAGGAGTAAGCCCTAATCACTGCCAGATGTGCCCCCTCCCACCAAACCAAACCAAACTCAAACCTCAAAACACTGAATATTAACAAACAATGAAGCCCAGGTATAACACAAATCACAGAGAACTAAACTCTACAATCTACAAAATTCTCTTAGAAATGAAAAACAAATGACTGAAATCCTATTTTAAAAAGGTGCAAAGGCTATAAAGTTCAAGGAAAACATGAATGTTTCCTAGGCGTTAAAAACAATGCTCAGGATGAGGAGACTGGGCAGAGGTGAAGGCACCTGCCTGGCATGTGGTTAATGCGGGTTGGAGCCCCAGCATTGCACGGTCCCTGAGAACTGCTGCAGGGGACGCCCTGGCAGAGAGCCCAAAAGATGTGGATTCCCCTAGTGACACAGAAACAACGGGCAATCCACAGTGATTTTTTCACCTGAGTTGGGCAAAACTAAAATCTGCAAAAATAAACAAAATTGGCTAGGTTCCTCGAAGTGTTTCAGAATATCTTAGTGAGGGGCACACCTGACAGTTCTCAGGGCCTACTCCTGGCTCTGCGCTCAGGGATCACTCCTGTTAGTGCTGAAGGGACCATACAGGGTGCAGGGAATTGAACCTGGGTCGGCCACGCCCTACCCACTGCCCTATCTCTCCAGTTGTCTATAACTGTCTTTTTAAATTTAGTTTTGTTTGGGGGCCACACCTAGCGAGAATACTCCCAGCTTGGTGTTGGGGGACCACGTGGTGCTATGGATTGAACCCATCTCCCTAGCCTCTAACAGGTCTCTTTTGGCCCAGAGCCCATCAACCTTAACTTGCTGCATTCGCCTGTTAGGCATTAATCTCTGAGAACCCTGAACAATCTCTCCCCTTTCCATTGGTGTGGGCCAATACCCAGAGCTCCCTGAGGTCCTGGATGTGGGCAAGCACGTACACCTGCACACAATGCAACTGCACTGTGGAGGAAGCTGCGCATTTGCCTCTGTCATCACAAGGCATCTCTTCATATCTGGGGCTGCTTGGAGCGTTAAACATCCATGTGTTTCCTATCAAGTGGCCTTCTGATCTATAGAACAACTAAGTCACCCAGCCTATGGCAGGGGTCAGAGGGGGTGGCCACCTAGAAGGGGACAGTATGCCTGCCCGGGGCTCATCCATGGCTTTCTGGATTTTTGTTGTTGTTGTAGCTGTTTTGATTTCCAGGCCACACCCAGTGGTGCTCGGGGCTTACTCTTGACACTGCATTCAGGAGTCACTACTGGCAGGCTTGGGGAACCATATGGGGTGCCTGGAGATGGAACTTGGGTCTTCTGCATGCAAAGCAAGTGCCCTCCCTTCCCGCTGTATTACTGCCCTGGCCCCCATATCAATTCCCTTCAGTTTGCCTTTTTGGTTATTGTTGTTTTTTGCTTGTTGGGTCACACCTGGCAATGCACAGGGGTTACTCCTGGCTTATGCACTCAGGAATTACTCCTGACAGTGCTTGGAGAACCATATGGGATGCTGGGAATCGAATCCAAGTTGGCCGCATGCAAGGCAAACACCCTACTCAATATGGTATCACTCAAGCCCCCAAGTTTGCCTTTTAAGGACTTAACCCCCCCACTTTAGTCTATGAGCTATCTCCTGCCCCATCAACTTTACAACCTAGCATCTAAACAGTGGGTCATAACAACAGCTACATGGGGTTACCCAGTAATGCGGAGCTGATGGGAAGTTAAATGATTTTTTTCCTGGTGCATGGCAGAGCCTGGCAAGCTCCCCGTGGCATATCCAATATGCCAAAAACAGTAACAAGTCTCACAATGGAGATGTTACTGGTGCCTGCTCAAGCAAACTGATGAACAGCAGGAGGACAGTGCTACAGAGCAAAGCAAGCACCCTTCCACCATGGTACACCCCCTGCCCCAGAGAACATTTGAAGATGAGTGATGGGGCTGTGCCCTCCCACCCGTGCCCGCGGGCTCTCTCACTGGCACGTAGTGTCCATTGTGCAAACAGCCGCAGTGGTTTCGGGATATGCAGTCGGTGCCATCAAAGACGAGGCCGGGCTCACACTCACAGCCCTCGTAGCATAGGGTGGCGCAGTGAGCAGGGCTGGTAGGCAGAACACAGCCCCCCGCACAAGTCTGGGCACAGATACTGTAGCGGCGTCGGGGTGGGCAAGACATGGCTGCAGGCAGACAGCACAGGCATCTCAGTCTCCTTCCCCCTCCCACTGCCTCCTGTCTGCAGCCAGGCTGCCGGCCCTGGCACATTTCCTGCCATCACCTTGATGATGACATTCCCCCTTCCCTGCGACTATACGTCCACGTGCTCTTCTTGGCCAATACCATCTGCCTGGACTTCTTTGACTCCCTCCAGGAGATGGGGCATCAGCTGGCCCCACATGCATGTCCACACCCAGGCAGAGCACTCACGGCAAAGGTTGGGGCCCCTCCAGGGCAAGACGGGGATCCCGGCCTCCTGGCAGGCTGCAGTGTAGGCAGTGAGGATCTTACAGAGTTCCAGGCTTCCGTCCTGGGAGTGACATTCTTCCTGCAGGCATATCCTCAAGAAAGGTGTGGGGTCCACTTGACCCAAGCAGTGGCCAAAGGGGCCATCGGAGGCCTGGAGAATCCCACACAGCTTGGGAGCCTTGAAGAGTGGGGCAAGCTGCACAGAGCAGTTAATGCTGAAGCCGAGGTCAGCTGCGGGCAGGGGACATGGGGTGGCCACTGGGCCTGTGGGCGAGGATTTTGTGTCCAAAGGCAGCCCGAGGGGGTCCTCGTCATCACCAAAGGCCCCACAGAGCCCTGCCAGGCGGCCATGGAAGGTGGAAGGTACACTGAGGCGCACGTGCTCCCCCCAGTCATACAGGAGCCGCAGGCCACAGGCTGCGTGCACCACCACATGGCGGCCCTCCAGGGTGGCCCAGACCTGGCCCCCAGGCAGGGCCCAGGGCAGCCTCCAGCGCTCCCCGTCCACCTGTGGAAAGGCGAGGAAAGGGGTCAGGGCTGGGGCTGAGAAGGCCCAAACTACTTCCACACCTCCCAGCCACCTGGTCATGCCTCCACAAGTTGTGGCACGATGAACCGTAAAACATGGGGAAGAGGCCTGAACACTCTGAACACTCTGATTCTGCAGCCATGAACTGGGAAGCTAAGAGGTCCTCATGGAGCACTCTGGAGAGAGAAATGCAGTCACCAAGAAAAACAAAGAACAGCACTTGGCATACGGTGAGGGCTTTATGACCTGAGCCCCAACCAGCTTACAGCATGGGAATGAGAAAGCTGATTGGGGTTAGTCACCATGGCTTGGAGGTGTTTGCTCAACACTAGCTGACTGACGCAGCTTTTGCAATAATTAAATGTGAGTATGCACAGAAAGTGCTCAGAAGAGGTAATGCGCGTGCATGCTGCAAACTCAGTTCGAGCTCCAGTAGTGTACCACCAGGGGTCACTCCTGAGCAGAGCTAGGAAGTGCCCCTGGACACTGCCAGGAG
Source organism: Sorex fumeus (assembly GCF_029834395.1). Lineage (NCBI taxonomy): Eukaryota > Metazoa > Chordata > Mammalia > Eulipotyphla > Soricidae > Sorex > Sorex fumeus. Next base: position 21,003,176 of record NW_026606179.1, read on the forward strand.
TGGACTAATTTCCCTCACTCCCAAAAAATTGCTCAGAGGAGTACCAAGCACATCAGTACTAAATAATTCCCAGGGATCCTCTAGGCCTTCAGTTTCCTCAGACCGGTATGGAATGGCAAGCCCTGGGGCAAAGTGGCACATCTTTACATGAACTAGCATATATTAGCATGGGCCAGCACAAACTGACATACCATGGCATCTGTTTGCACACTCTGGTATAGAATGGCACATATTAGAATGGATTGGCACACCTTTGCCTATATGGGTACACCTTGGCACTGGCTGTCAGATGTCATGGCACATACCGGCAAGAAAGGTACACTTTGGCATTGACAGACACACTTTGACATGGATTGGCATGCCTATGCAGGACTGGCACATCTGTGCACAAGTTAGCACATATGGGCAACAATGGCACAAAATGACACCTTGGCATGGTTTGACATAACTTGGCACCAGCTGGCATAGGTTGGCATGCCTTGGTAAAAACTGGCATATCTTGGCATGAGCTGGAAAGAGTTGTTGGCAGAGACTAGCACATGCTGACACACCTTGGTAAGACTGGCATACTGTGGCATAACTAACAAGGCTGGCACACACAGGAACAGACTGACACATAGGCACACATTGACAATGATTTGCACAACCTTGACACAGGCCAGCACTAGGTTGGCATAAACTACTACACATTGACACTGATTGGCATAGACTGGCAATGTTGGCATGAGATGGCATACCATGACAAGCCTGGCACACCTAGACACAGATTACATAGACTAGCACACATTGACAAGACAGACTGGCTGAGGTGGGTACCACCTGGCACCTGGTGGAAAATCTGACTCAGGTTTGCAATACTGGCACAGCTGGACAGTCTAGCATAGATAGGCACAGAGCAACAAGACTGGCACATGGTGACACAGATAGGCACTGCCTGGCACAGCTTGCCATTTTCTGACAAAGTGACCTAGCACAGGTTGGCACCACCTTGTGCAGATGGCACTGCTTGGCACCATTTGGCACGGAGTGGCACTGCTTTACAGAGATGGGCAAATACTGACACCAACTTTCACAGGATTTTACCCACTGATTGAAGTTGGTACAGAATGGCACATGTTTATGCAAATAAGCACAGGTAGGCACCACCTGGCATAGGGTACTACTGACTGGCATTGACTGGCACAGGCTTTTATCGATGCACACAGGTTGGCACCACCTGGCACATACTGGTAACTTCTGGCACCACCAGATTCAAGACCTGTACCAGGGGGATCATTTCGCTGTGACCATGGCCAAAGCATGTATGTATCATATCCCATATGATCCACTAAGCACTGTCAGGAGTGATTTCTGAGTGCAGAGACAGGAGTAACCACTGTGCACCAAGTTCAATCCTTTATATCCCATATGATCTACTAAGCACTGTCAGGAGTGATTTCTGAGTGCAGAGACAGGAGTAACCACTGTGCATCGCCAACTGTGGCCCCCTAACATATGTATATATGAAGGTTCCTACATCTGGGGGTGCTTGAGGGACAATGTGGTGCCCAAGAATTGAATTTGGGGGGCTGGAGTGACAGCACAGCGGGTAGGGTGTTCGACTTGCACGCGGCTGACCTGGATTCAATTCCCAGCATCCGCATATGGTCCCTTGAGCACCTCCAGGAGTAATTCCTGAGTGCAGAGCCAGGAGTTAACCCCTGTGCATCACCAGGAGTGACCCAAAAAGAAAAAAAAAAAACATGCTCCCTAGCCCATTAAGTTCTCTTCAGCCTCGTGTACCATCTCGTAAACTCTGAGGGGCCGATGCACTCATCTTCCATACAGGGGGAATGGAGGTGCATCCGGAAGGTGGCAGGTCCGTGTACATTCCACCAGCACTCACCATGATGACCCCAACCGCGTGGCGGTCCAGCTGCAGGCGGCGGCCGGCGAGGCTGAAGTGCAGGCTGAGCGGCCCGGTGCCATCTCGGGCCACGTCGAGGCTGAAGGGCCAGGCTCCGGGGCGTGTGGTGCGGGCCAGCACGTCCAGGCAGCGCTTGGGAGAGAAGGGCGCGGGCAGAGGCAGTGCGCGGGCGTGGCCGTCAAAGTCGAGCACGTGCACGGACCCGGCGAGCGCGCAGTAGGCGCGGCTGTTCGGCAGGCAGCGGCGCACGCCCCCGCGGAGGCCGCACACCTGGCCGCGCGCGCACGGCTGCGGCGCGCACGTCACCACGCCGGCCGGTCCGCAGCGGCAGCGGCGCGCGCAGCCGGGCCCGGGGTACCAGACGGCGCCCCGGGGTCGGTAGCGGCCGGCGCGGAGGCAGCCGCACTGCGCCGCGGGCACGCAGAGGCCACCGCTCAGCACGAAACCCGCCTGGCACACGCAGCCCTCGCAGCAGCGGCCTCCGGGGGCTCCGGGGGCTTCGCAGCCCGCGCTGCCCGCGCACGTGGCGGGACAGCACGGGCCGCACAGCTCGTACTGCGAGTGCGGCGGACACTGCAAGGCTGTGGTGGCGCGGAGACAGAGGGACGGAGATGGAGTGATGGGGGGAGGGGAGACCCGGGGGTGGAAGAGCGAGAGACCCAGAAGCGGGTATGTGAGAGGGACAGAGACCGAGGACAGATGGAGATGGAGATGGGACAGGGAGGGGGGCAGTGGGAAGAAACGCGAGGAGGGAGGGAGAGAGAAATAAGAATAGGAAGGGCATGGGAGAGACAGGGACAGGCACAAAACACAAAAAGCCGTGTTAGTTGAATTCACTTATCCTGATCTGGCCACTTTTTGCAACCCAGCCTCTTCCTGATCTTCCCCGCCCAATCGAGGCTCCTTGGGCTCCTCCCTCTCCCTCTGCACAGTCCCGCACACTCACGGCAGAAGTCAGGCGTCCTCCAGGGCCACAGGCGAACACCCAGAGCCTGGCAGGCGGTGGTGTAGGCGGCCAGAGCTCTGCAGACGGTGCCCTGGGCCCCGCGGCGACGGCACGTGTCCACCAAGCAGTCGCTGAGGAAGGGCTGCGGGTCCAGCGCTGCATGGCAGGGCTCCAGGGGACCCTGGGCGGAGGTCAGCAATCCGCAGTACCGGTCCCCGGAGAATGGCTGGCGGGCAGCCACAGGGCAGGGACTAGGGCAGAGGGGCCCGCAGTTGGGGCCACAGCCTGGCACCTCGGCCACCTTCCAGGCATCGGGCTCTGGCGCGGTGGGGCCACTTGTGCCGCAGAGTCCACACAAGTAGGGGCCGTAGGACCTTGGCAGTGTTACCCGCACCAAGCCATGCCAATCGTAGGTCAGCAGGAGTCCGAAGGTGGTCTCTATGCAGAGCTGGTAGCCTCGGAGGTAGGCATGAAGACAACTCCCGTGAGAGAAAGGCAACGATTCCAGAATCCCGTTAACCTACAGGGAGGCGGAGGCGATCGGAAATGCCACAAAGGACCAGAGCATGTGGGTGGTTGTTAGAGGGAGGGAGTCATGAGGGGTCTTTTGAGAATCCAGTGGGACCTCAGCTGGGTCAGTACCCAATGGTACAGATGATCAATGGCAGAGGAATGAAGAGTCCGTTAATGAGGGGGTCACTGGGCCAGCTGAGTAAAAAGAATAATTAGGGCATTGGTGGGGAGGGGTCAGGCATGAACCGGAAGTTCAAGAAGAAGATAAACGGAGGAAATACGGAACAAGTTCATGGGTCAGTGGGGATCAAGGTCCCCATGGGCTCCTGTGGGGGGCAGTGAGGGGGCAAGATAGGTGAGTGGAGTGGGCTCAGAAATCCATGAATTATCAGAACACTGAGAAGGTGAGAAAATGGGTCAGAGAGACCCAAGAATTCACCAGAGGAGACACTATCTCCAGCAGCGTGAAGAAGGGGCAGGTGGCAGATTTGTGGGGAGATGTGGGAGGTTGTCTATGGGGGCACCCCTGGGAAAGTCAGAAAGTCAGTATCTGGGGAAGCACAAAGCAGTGTGGCAAGGCGGGCCTGCTCCCCACAGGGCGATAACAGGTCTAGCGGCAAGTCTGTGTTGTGTAATAGTGGAAGGGAGAGACATGCAGTGGAGGTGAGGGCGCGCAAGGGAGGGTGAATGATGAACCTGTGGATTTATAGGGGAGTTGGTGGGGAGCTTATGGAGGGTAACAGTGTTAACTCAGGGAAGTTACGGGTGCCTCGTTTTGAAGGGCCAGCTGGCTTGTCAGGAGGGAGGACAGCAGGCAGGACAGGGTTGACGGGCCCCCTGGGAAATTAGAATTCATGCCCTTGAGCAATGGGAGGAGAAGGGTACCTGCAGGAAAAGGGGGGACCACCCCCAGTTTCCTCTCAGTAAGGGGGACCGATGAGGGCAGCGGGCGGGTGTGGGGCCTGGCAGGCCTTACCCGGATGTGGTTGGGGTCTTTCGGATTCATGTCCACCCTGAGGCCACAGGCCGAGAGGGTCAGAGCCTTGGGGCAGCTGTGTGGCTGCAGAAGCGGGGCCACATCCAGACTGAAGGACTCCAGCCCGGCAGGGTGTGAGCCGCAGAGTCCCACCAGGCGGTAGACGCAGGAGCCCGAGAATTCGTAGTGGGCGCCTCCGAAGGTGTGGAAGTGGAAGTCGCCAGCCACAGTACAGATCAACGGCTCCTCTGGGCCTGTGCCACCGGGCAGGGACTGGCCTAGCAGGCAGCGCTCCCAGCCATCTGCAGAGGCCTTGCAGTGACCAGAACACGTGTCGGGCTGGCACTGGACCACCTGGCTCTCCAGGGCAAGGCAGCGGCAGCGTTGGGTGCAGTTGGCGGTCCAGAAAGTGTGGTGGTGGTGCTGGAGGCAGAGGCAGTGGGCAGGGGGCACACAGCGGTCCTCCAGCAGCAGGAACCCTGGTAGGCACTGGCAGACAGGGGCACAGGGCTGCCCACAGTGCTCTGGGGCTGAGGGGTGGGCACAGGTGGCAGGGCACATAGAGCCACATGGGACAAAGTGGGAGTTGGCAGGGCACTGGGAACGAGGAGTGGGGAGCAGAGGGGGGACAAAACGTGTTGGAGTCACAGGGCTCAGGACAGGGACCAAGGTGGCTGTAGAGGAGAGAGAGGACAGGAATAAGGGCATGCCCTTATGAGTCCTAGACACCCGGTTACCCTTCCCCATGATACTAGGACTCATAAGGGCATGCCCTTATTTCTGATCCCAAAGACCACAGCCCCATCACCTGATGCCCGACAGCCCAGGACTCCATCTGCAATGCCACAGACCGTCCCTGGAGGGCAGCTGAAGGGGACGCAGCTCACACCGCCCAGTGGCCGGCAGGAGCAGGAGGAGGAGCAGTTGTGGCTAAGGATGGTCTGGCCTGGCTGTGGAGAGAAGGGAAGTTGGGGGGGTTGGTGATGGTGAAGAGGACAGGTATGCAAGGGGTGCCAAGAGCAGAGCTCCGAGCGAGCCCCACTCCCTCCCAGCTGTGGGGATGCTCACCGGAAAGTACTGGCCATTGTAGAAGCAAGAACAATAGTCCATGGGGACACAGTCACCCCCCGCAGGGAAGAATCCTTCATCACACTCGCAGCCCTCGGCACAGGGGGTGGGCAGCTGCACCACCTCCTGGACCCCCAGACAGGGCGCTGGGCAGGGGTTCACACACAGACTGTAGTGGCTGTGAGGGGGACACTGCAGGGCTGAAAAGTTTGTCAGGTTCAGGTAAGTGGGAGGCCTGGCTTCTGCCCACCCAGCACTCTGTGGATATTGCTTTCCCCAGAAATGCCCTTCCCCTCCAGTACCCCCCTCCATCCTGTCTTCATAAGAACATCAAGAACAGCCCCCTACAGGGTTAAGTGGTGTCTGCATATACTGTGCTAATGACTCAAATGGACCTTAGGTATGGTGAGTTCCACTTCCCTCCTCTGTGTTGTCGGGGAGTTGGTCCCCCTGACTCAGCCCGTGCTGCAGGGGTTAACCATCAGAGGATTAGGTGATTAAGTCTGTTCTCTAGCCTGAGGTGAATCCCACAGAGAACACTCAGGCCGAAGTCTAGCCTTCATCCTTCTAACATAACAGCCCCTCTGCCTCCTTTTGGGCACCAGCCTTGATGCTTTGGGCATGTGGACTGCTTTCACTGCCAGACTCTGCAGGGGACCAGCCAATCAGAGCACTCTGCCCCCTCTAGAGAGACAGTGATTGGTCAGGTAACATCCGTGGGCAGCAGCCGGAACTTCAGCAGGGGCCAATGGGAAAAGGGCATTAAGTTACCCCATGGGCTTTGAAACTGGTGGGATTGGCAGCAGAAGTGCTGAGGCCTTGCTATTACCAGGCAGGAAGACCCTGCCTGGGAATAAAGCTAACACAGGCCAAGGCAAAGGAGAGAAAAACAGATTTTCTCCCAACTGCAATGGAAGCCTCTCAGTTTAGCTACGCTGGAAGGCAGAAATACCCTCATTACATCTGCTCCCAATCCTTTGTTCATCCCTCTCCAGTGTGAGCTGGGATGCTGACTATTCTTTGTCAGAATCCTCTGTGATATCATGGTCACACAGAGTCCCCATGACACAGCTGGGCCAGGGCTGGACAGAGAAAAGAGACCTTGTTCATCATTCAATCAAAGATGCCAAACAGGGTCAGAGATAAAGCTCACTGAGCTGGAGTGCAGACTTCGGATGTAAGAGGCCTGGGTTTATCCCTGGCACCACCCGGTTCCCCGGGCGCTGCCAGAATCAACCTCAGAGCACAGACCCAAGAGTAGCCCCTAAACCCCTAAACACCACCATGCGAAGCCCCCAAACTAAAAACAGAGACATAGAATATAGGCCTCTCACAAGTGAGGTTCTGGGTTTGATCCCCAGCACAACCAGAAAATAAAAAAGCCAAACAGCTTCCCATTGTGGGCATATGAGCCTGGAAACGGGCTGGAAAGGGATGGGCACTGGCATGAAGGACCATGCTGTGAGGACCAGGCATGTGGAATCAGGTGGAGAACAGTTGCTAAGTGCATTAACAGATGTTCTCATGTCAGAGAAGTCATTTTCTCGGGGTGTAACATGGGGCAAATTTCTTCCCCATCGATGTCTGTTTCCTTCATCCATAAGGTGTCCCTTCCTGATGGGGCTTTGGGGGAGAATTAACTGAGGCTGTATAGGGCTTAGCACCAAGAAATACTCAGTAAGGGCCATCTGTCCTTTTCATGTTATTATTGGAACGCTTTTTTGCGTTATTGAGGGAGAGCTGCTAGAGCATGGGGTGTCAGGGCAAGGATTCCAGAGCCAGATGGAAAGGCCAGGTCACCAGCTTTCAGGCTAAGAGCTGCAGAATGACTTAGCATCTGAGTCTCCTAGGGCGCTTGTTAATGCACACTTGCTGGGCTCCACTCACGTTTCTGATTCAGTACATCTGAACAGGGCAAGACTTTGCATTATCTATTTATGTATTTTAAAATTCAGTTCTATTTTGTGACTTTATCTCTCTCTCTCTCTTTTTTTTTTTTTTTTGGCTTTCGGACACACCCAGCATAGTCAGGGGTTACTCATGACTCTGCACTCAGGAATTACTCCTGGTAGACTCAGGGGACCGTATGGATACCTGGAGGACCATACCAGGTCAGCCATGTCAAGACAAACACCCAACCTGCTGTATTGCCCTGCCCTATTTTGTGACTTTTGTGGGCCTTCCCAGTGATGCTTGGGGAAGCTGGTGGGCATATTTGACCCATAAGTTCTGGCCCAGTGGTTCCATACTTGGGTCAGTGATGCGGTGCTGCTCAGAGCCAGCTGTACTGCATGGAAGCACCAGGGCTACATCCTGTCATGCTCACGAGGGCGGGATGTGCAGAGACTGGAATGTTGGGTTTCATGCATGAAGACACGTGCTCCAGCCCTGAGTCATCTCCCCAACATTTCTGGGTCTCTGTTGTGGGGAGATCACACCAGGCAGTGCAGGGGGCCATAGGCTATAAGGAATCAAACTCAGACCTGCTTTGAGCCACATTCTCAGACCAAGAGTTTGGTTTGTGGTTTGTGTCAGCCATGCTTGTACCCAGGGTCTCAGACATGCAAAATTTTTTTCCTTTTTTTTCTTTTTGCATTTCTCACCAGCCCTGGATGCTGCTGCTGATGCCAGTTTAGGGACAGTACTTGAGAAGTGCCTTATACAGAATGACACTCTGCATGCAAGCTCAGAGGTGGCACAAATATCCTCCCAGCAGGAAGGTGGTGGGGACACTGCCCCATGGGTTGTCATGTCGGGTGAGGTCCCAGTCCAGAGGATGCCTCCGTCCACCTTGGTGATGACTGAAAACCAGGCCTTACACCCATGACCCCACCGCACCAGCTCTGAATGTCCCACACTTAAACACTTACAGCAGAAGCTGGGGCCCCTCCAGGGTCGCACACTGGCACCTGCCATGTGGCAGGCAGCCACATAGGCCTGCAGCCAGGCGCAGATCACAGGGTCACTCCCATGGGCGCTGCCCACGTCGGCAGTGCAGGCCTGGAAGAAGGGCTGCGGTGGCAGGTGGGGATGGCAGGGGGCTAGTGGGCTGCTGGGCTCTCGCAAGAGGTCACAGGCGCTGGGCCACACCGTGTTTGTGTCCGTGACCACGTCTGTGACCTGGGCATCCGTGGGACAGCCGGAGCCTGGGCAGGGGTGCAGCGTCGGGCAGGGCTCATACAGTGGCATGTCGTCCTGGGCATGGCCGTTGAAGTTGCCACAGAGACCTTGTGTGAGGTTACGGTAGGCATTGGGCAGCACCACGCTCAGGTGACAGTCACGATGGAACAGCAGCTGTGGGCCTCCCCGCACCACCAGCACGACAGTCGCGCCCCGCGTGAAGGCACGCACCCCACCGCTGGGCAGTGTGAAGGGCAGGCAGGCCCGCACCCCGTCCACCTGTGGGGAGCCCAGAGTCAGGGGTGGGGAGACTCAGAAGGAGAGTGTGGGAGTATGTGAGGGCTCTGAGGGGGATCAGAGGCATTGGGGTGGGGGAGGAGCATGAGGGTGAAATGTAGGGGAGAGTGGGGGGCCATCAAGACAGAGCTGGGGAGTGGGCTCTGAAAACAAGGAAGAAGTGGGGGTAGGGGCTGGTGAGGGAAGACGGATGACGAGGATTTCTGTCTAGGGCATGCATGGGTTTCTGTGGGGCACCCCAGAGCAGGGAAAGAGAGAGGGACATTGGGGGCAGTTAGCAGGGGCCATTCTGGGGGTGAAAGGACAGGCAGGAAGTGGTTGGGGCAAGTTCAACAGGAGGAGGGCTGAAGGGGGAGCACAGTGATAGTTGAGGGGAGTTAGGGATGGAGACTGGGGGTGCGGCAGAGGCAGCTGGGGGCATGCCCGGGTGGGGGGAGAAGAGGCGGACTGAAGGCAGAGCTTGGCAGTGTGTGAGGGGGGAAACAGAAGAAGGAGGAAGAGCAGAGCAGACGTGAGGGCGCGCAGAGGAGGCACCGAGCGAGAGCTCACGAGAACAGACCAGTGGGATGCGGCAGGTAGTGGCTCACCATCAGGTACCCCCAGTCCTGGCAGTGCAGGCTGAAGCGGTGGCCTTGCACGTGGAGCAGCACGTGACGGGCTGAGCTGGACTCGGCGCCTCTCTCCAGAGTCACGTGGAAAGGCCACACCCCCTGCAGGCGGGCACGACCGGTGCCCACCAACAAGGGGGTGCAGGAGCCGGGGAGATGGATGGTGGCGCCGTCGAAGGTTCGGTAGCCGAGCCCGCCCCAGGCCAGGCAGAGTCCTGGGCTGTCCTGAGCCACCTGGCACGGGGCGCAGATCACCCGCCCCCCTGCGTGGCAGCGGCAGCAGGGACCGAGTGTGGTGGAGGATGGGCCCAGCGGTGGCAGCGGGGCGCCCGGCTCAAAGTAGTGGCCTCCCAGCAGACAGCCGCACTGGGCCACGGGCACGCAGGCGGCGCCGCTCTGCACGAAGCCCGGGTCGCACACGCAGCCCTCCCGGCAGCGCCTGTCGCCTCCGCAGCTGGGCGCTGGTTCCGGCCCGGCACAGGTGATGGGGCAGGCGGGGGCACAGAGCGAGTAGTGAGCGTGTGCGGGGCACAGCGGGCCTGCGGGCAACAGGGGGAATGGGGTTACTGGGCAGTAAGCGGTTGCTCTGACTCCTCTCACTCCCTCCACCCTCCAGCTACGTGGGTCGCAGGGTCTTCCTGGAGCCCTTGCAGGGTAAGTTCTGGCAAGCCGCACTGGGGCAGAGCTGCGGCTGGAACAGGCAGGGGGTGTCAGTAGGGCCTGCTAGAGCAGGAGGCAGAGCTAAGCTGAAGGGCTTGGAGGTTGGAGCCTCAACACTCTGAGCCCTTGAACAAGTCAGGGGTGAAATTCTGGGCTGATCACAGGCAGAGCTGAGAAGTTGGGAACATAAGAGCAAAGGTGCTGGGCTCCAGTCAGAGTCAGGCTGATATTCCCGGATTGGTGGGCAGAGGGTGAGGGCTGGTCAGAGCGTCATGGAGGATCGATCTCAGATACTAAATTGTGCAGAGAGGGGCTGGCAGCCAGCTTTGGACAACGGTAAGAAGTGGAGCCAGACTTCCCAGATAGCAAAACCAGATAGGCTGGCTGAGGCTAGGACACTCACTGCACAGGCTCGCCTTCCGCCAGGGGGCGACCTGGAGCCCCAACAGCTGGCAGGCTTCACAGTAGAGGCTGAGCATGGGGCAGGGCCCGGTACCCTGGCAGACCCCCACCAGGCAGTCCTGGAAATAGGGCTTCGGTGCCAGCAGCTCATGACACAGCTGAAAGGGTCCCCGAGGGTCCAAGAGGATGCTGCAGCTATGGGAGAAGTGAGCTGAGGTGCTGGAGGTTGACAGGGTGACACAGGAGGGTAGCGGTGGTGGTATCTTGGCAGCAGCATCTGGGCACCCTGCTGAGGAGTCTACCAAGCAGCTGTGGCCGAAGGCCCAGGCCAGCGCATCCTCAGGCAGCTCAGGGTTGACCCAAACCCCAGGCACCCGAAGGTCATCCAAGGGATCCCCATTGTAGTCTGCGCAAAGCCCCACCACATGGCCCCGATATGCTTCTGGAAGATCCAGGGCCACACGGATCTCTGGGGCATATATCACATGCAGCCCAAAGGAGCAGTGGACCACAGTGTCCCAGCCTCGGCGAAAGATGAGTGTGCCATTGTCTGGAGCCCGGAATGGTAGATTCTGCCAGTCTCCATTGACCTGTGTGAAGAAGGTATGTAAAGCTGGGGTCTGGTAACTGTGTCAGCACCAAGGAGTCTTGGATACGTGGGTAAAAATTGGAGGACCAGTGTGGGTGGGGGTGGGGTGGGAACTGCTGAGGGGTTCGGGGTCAGTGCTCATTGCCCCTGGGTGCTGTCCATCACCAGCTCTTTCCTAACAAGTGTGGACTCTGGATTAGATCTGGGGAGTTGAAAGCTGGGGCCTCTGGAAATAACATTCATACAAAATATTTAATTTGGGGAGGGTTAGAAGAAACATCTGGAGGCTCTCAGGGCTTACCCTAATGGTTAAAAGCACAAGGGTTGAAAAAAAATTGTGGCTAGGGCATTTGCCTTGCATGTGACCAACCCGGGTTCGATTCCCAGCATCCCATATGGTCCCCTGAGCACCACCAGGGGTAATTCCTGAGTGCAGAGCCAGGAGTAACCCCTGTGCATTGCCGGGTGTGACCCAAAAAGAAAAAAAATGTGGTTAAAAATACAACCAGGGAGCCAGAGAGATAGTACAGCAGCTAGGATGCTTGTTTTGCATGCAGCCAACTGGGGTTCCATCCCCAGCATCCCATGTAGCTCCCCAAGCACTGCCAGGAGTGATTCCCGAGTAAAGAACCAGGAGTAACCCCTAAGTACTGCCCTGTGTAGCCCCCCAGACAAACAATAACAACTACAACCCAACCCGCCTAAACAGAGTCTGCTGTCCATGGTTCTGACCAAGTCGGCTCACTGGAGTTGGGACTGACAGTGAAGGTCTGTGAACCTTGGGATCTATGGGGCTGGAATTCCTAAACTGGGCCAGGAGGTGGCCAAAACTTGGACTAAGAGTGGAACATAAAATTCAATTAGCACATGTGAAAAACAGAATAATTCCTGGAACACATGGGGTTCTAGGATTCCAGAACAAGGGCTGATAGCTATGGCAAACTGCAGTCCATAATAGTCTAAAATTCTTTTATTTTTTCTTTTTGGCTTTTTGGGTCATATCCAGTGATGCTCAGGGGTTACTCCTGGCTCTGCACTCAGGAATTACTCCTGGCAGTGCTTGGGGGACCATGTGGGATGGCAAGGATCGAACCTGAGTCAGCCGCATGCAAGGCAAATACCCTACCCACTGTACTACTGCTCTGGCCCCAGACTCTAGAATTCTTGAGTCAGCATTAAGAGTTTTATACCAGGAATGTGAAGGCTTAGGTCAAACTGTATGAAATTACTACATTAGTAGACAAAAACATCAGGCACTGGCAACTTCACATGGCTGAACTTGAACAACTACATGTGTCATCAGAGTAAAATATGGTTAAATGCCTTTTTGTTTTGGGGACACATCTGCCAGCGCTAAGGGATTACTCCTGTCTCTGCAATCAGGGATCACTTCTTGTGGTGCTTGAGGGTTACATGAGGTACGAGGGATCTAACCGGTTCGGCTGCATGCAAGGCAAGCTCCCTACATGCTGTACTATCTCTCTGAAGTGCTTATTTTTATCTTCGGGGCCACCTTTGGAGCCACACCATCTGGGTTTAGATCTTGGTTTATGGATTTGGCGTTTTGTTTTAGTTGTGTTACTTCGAAAGCTTAAGTAAAGTAAAGGCCCTCCCATTGATCTTCGATTTGCTCGAGCGGGCCCAGTAACGTCTCCATTGGAGACTTTGTTTGGCATATCGAATACGTCACGGGGAGCTTGCCAGGCTCTGCCATGCGGGCGAGATATTCTCGGTAGCTTGCCTGGCTCTCCGAGAGGGGCGGAGGAATCGAACTCGGGTCGGCCATGTTGGCTGCGTGCAAGGCAAACGCCCTACCGCTGTGCTAAATGAGGGAAATAATAGCACCCACCCGGAGAATTGTTGTTGGGATTTTATAAGGTTTTATGGTTGTACACAGCACATCTTGGGGCAGGAGATGGAACTTAAATTTGGGGATTAGGGCCCACCACAAAGTGAAGTTAGGGCTAGACCAAACCTGGTATAAAACCTTGTGCCACTCGTGGAGGGATGAGTACTCGACCATTGTATGACTGAAATGTAGCCATGAAAGTGTGTAAGTCTGTAATTGTATCCCACGGTGTTTCATTTAAAAATTTTTAAAAATCTACTTTAAAAAAGAAAGAAAAGAAAAAAAGAAAAAAATCTTCCCATGGGCCAGAGCTATAGTACAAGGCATAGGGCAGTTGCCTTGCATGAGGCTGACCCAGATTCAATTCCCAGCATCTCACGTGGTTCCCTGTGCACCACCAGGAGTGATTCCAGAGACAAGAGTAACGCCCGAGCATTGCCAGATGTGACTGAAATGCAAATAAATAAAAAAAGAAAAGAAAAATTACCCTGGTGCCAGGTGACTAACATATAAAACCTATTAGCGCCTGGTGATTAACAATAGATGGAATGGTTGGGTGGAATGCAGTGGGCTGTGGTGGGGACTGTGCTAAACCGGAGTGTAAACAGGACTAGCAGTGGAAACCCCTACCACAGTGGGCATGAAGATAGAGGACCTGCTGTCAGAATTCTTGATTTCCTCAGAGATATCAGAGTGCAGTCATCGTCATTTTAAACTGCTATCAAGGGACTGGAGCAATAGTACAACGGGTAGGACATTTGCCTTGCATTAGGTCAACCTGGGTTCTATCCCCTGGGTTCAGTCTCCAACTTCCCACTTTGTTCCCGAGCACTGCCAGGAGCAACTCCTGAGCATTGCCAGCTGTGGCTCGAAAAACAATTTTTTTAAAATTATATCAAATTCAGGTCCAGAGAGATAGTAGAGCGCTTGCCTTGCAGTGATCGACCCCGGTTTGATCCCCAGGACCATATATAATCCCCTGAGCCCCGCCAGGAGTGATTTCTGAGTGCAGATCCCCTGAGCACCGCGGGGTCTGCCCGCCCAAGCAATAATAATAAATAAGCAAATAAATAAAATGATACCAAATTCGGCCAAAGAATTGAGATCTTTCTCACCATCACCCGGCCAGGTTCCTGGGCGTCGAGTCTCAGGTGGAACCCTGGCACGTGCACTTCCAGGCTGCTGGGGGCTCCCTCTGGCCCGGTGCTCTGGAGCACGCGGAAGTCTGCGAGCCCGCGCGGCGCAGGGGAGCGGAGGCCGCTCAGCAGGTAGGCGCACGAGCTGCTGGGGAAGCGGAAGCGGCGCCCATCGAAGGTGACATAATGGCCCCCGCCGGCGGCGGTGCACGTGGCAGGACCCCGGGGCCGGCAGAAGGGCCGAGCGTCAGCCAGGGCGCAGCGCTCGGCAGGACTGCAGCCGGCCTTGCGGCATACAACGACCCCACCGGCGGCCGGGCAGAGGCAGCGGCGCGTGCACCCCGCACCCTCCCAGGCCTCCTCGCCCGGAGCCAGCCGGTGGCCCCCGTGCGTGCAGCCGCAGCCCACCAGGCCTCGACGCCGCAGGATGCACAGGGGGCCCCTGCGCTCGTAGCCCGCGTCGCAAGCGCACGTCTCTCCGCAGGGCAGATGACAAGACAGCGTTTCTGACAAGCTCACACAAGTCTCTGGGCAGGAAGACCCGCACGGCTCATAGTGGCTGTTCGGGGGACAGTCGATGGCTAGGGAGTAAAGTGAGGGGGCAGAGTGTCACAGTAGGGCACGGCTACTGAGACATCAGCATTCTGTCCCCACCCCGGGGTGGCGGGGTTCCTACTGCAGCACTCGGGAGTCTTACGGGTTCTTGGGAATTTCACTCCCTAAATGGGACTTTCCAGCCTCTAGATCCAGCTACCCCCAATGCAGAGACCCCTTTCTGGCCTCAGGACCCAGGACCAGGCTTCAGAAAATGAAATTTAAGCTCCGAGATGAGTCGCAGACTTCTGAGCCCACAACCTGAAGTCTTTAGCCGGGATTTTTCTATCAAACTTGGGGTCCCGCTGGCTGAAACGACAGTTCAGTGGGTAGGGTGCCTAAAGTGGCCAACCTGAATTTGATCTGCTGCACCCCATATTGTGCCCTGAGTGCAGAACCAGAATGAAAACAACAGAAAAATAAAATCTGGGAATTCTGCTCTCAGAAGTAAGTTCCCCTGTGGGTTTTTGTTTGTTTGTTTGTTTTTTGCTTTTTTGGGTCACACCCAGCAATGCATAGGGATTATTCCTGGCTCTGCACTCAGGAATTACTCCTGGCAGCTCAGGGGACCATATGGGATGCCGGGAATCAAACCTGGGTCATCCACGTGCAAGGCAAACACCCTACCCACTGTGCTATCGCTCCATCCCCTCTCCTGGGCCCCAAGAGCTCCATCCCTGGGGCAGAGGGTCATTCAGTCCCAAACAAAATCCCAGATTCCTGGTTCTGGGATCTCAGCGGTTCCAAGCCCAGGACCCGATGGCCATCCTTGGAAGGGACCATGGACCTGTGCAGGGCATGGAGGATGACCAGGTACCAAGGAGTGCCCTGCCCGGCTCCCAGGATCCCTTTTCCTGGCCCTGGGCCCCGAGATCCCTTTTCCCAGAAGCTATGGCTCACTCCCGCTCACTCCTGCTCACTCACGGCAGCCAGCCTGGAATCTCCAGGAGTCGATGCTGACACCCAGACGTTGGCAGGCACGGGCGTAGACCTGGATGGCCTGGCACAGCGCAGGTCGATGGTTGGGAAAGGAGCAGGTCCAAGCTCGGCAGCTGCTCTCAAAGGACGCCGATGGTAGCACAGCGTGGCAGAGGCGAAAGGGCCCATTCGGAGCAGCCAGGACTCCGCAGGGCTCTGGGGTCCATAGTGGGGCTGTGGGCACAGTGCAGGGGGCCGCCCAGAGGGTGCGGCAGGGGTCATTAGGCAACTGCAGACCCCATGTGTGCAAGAAGGCCCGCGGGTCAGGGCCCTCCTGGTCATCTGAAGGGTCCCCATTGAAGTTGCCACAGAGGCCGGCCACATGGCCCCGGTAGCCAGCAGCCAGTTGCAAAGACAGTGCATACTGCCAGTCATAGACCAGGCGCAGAGCCACTGGCTCCCGCTCCAGGCCGGCCTCAGCCCAGAGTTCTGAGCTGCGGAAGGAGAGTCGCAGTTGCCCATCCCCCAGGGTCACGGGCAGCTCCATCTGCTGCTGGTTTACCTGCAGGGGGACAGAAGAGTCGGAATCACGGAATCCCTGTACCTCAGCAGTGGGGAGGGCTGAAGGGAGGAAGCTAAGAGGCTTGGCTGATGGGGTTCAGAGGGAGTGAGGAATTCTGGAGTGTGTGAGGTCTTGCTCTGGTGCACCATCCCAGGCTGATTTCTAAGCCCCAAGTGTCTCCTCAGGAGGCCTTAGAAATCCTCACAGGACTCAGATAAAAGTCAGCACAGTTTCCTCCTTGGCAGAATACGGGGTTAAGTGTCACAATAGGGGCTGGAGCAATAGCAAAGCAGGTAGGGCGTTTGCCTTGCACGTGGCCGACCTGGATTCGATTCCCAGCATCTCATATGGTTCCCCGAGCACTGCCAGGAGTCATTCCTGAGTTGCAGAGCCAGGAGTAACCCCTGTGCAACGCCGGGTGTGACCCAAAAAGAAAAAAACAAGTGTAACAATACAGTGAGCTCTGGTTCTATTTGGGAACTGCATGTGGTCCCTCGATCCCTGCCAGGAGTCACACCTTGAACACAGAGCCAGGAATATCCCCTAAACATGACACAGTGTGATCCCAGCACCCTCCCCAAACAGTCTCTTTCCAGTTCACTCATCCTTCTTGGTTTTGGTTTCAGGGTCACACTTGGTGATGCTCAAGGGTTATTCCTGGCTCTCTGCTCAGGAGCAAGCCCTGACAGTGCTCAGGGGTCCATATGTAGGGATTGGGATGTGAACTGGGGCCAGCTGCCTACAAGACAAATGACTTAACCCATGTACTATTGCTCTGGCCCACCACCCATATCTCTAGTAAAAAAGAAGATACTGCCTCTCTCTCCCAATCCTTGTCTTCCTTTCATTGGCGCCCTCATCCACCCCCCTCTGCCTCCTTTTCTCTCATCTTCACCACTTGGGCTGTTGCAACAGGAAATATTCTGAGCAGCAAAGGCCTAAGTTATCACTTGTGGAGCTTGACCAGGGGGGATGGCCCAGAATCTCCTGCCTGGACTATTGCAGCTACATTGTGGTCCCAGAGCCTATCTGTAGCCGTGTTGAGGGGTGCTACATCTATCCCCACTAAGAGGTCTGTACCCTTTAGCAACCCCAACTTAATGACCTAGCCCCCACACCTTCCAATCAGAGCATTGCTCCTGAACCTTCCCTGAGGGGAAATCTGGACCATGCCAGTGGCTACTGTGTGGTCCCTGGGTGTTTCCAAAGCTCAGACACTTTGGAGGGTCTAATGTCTATGGGAGGGGTCAGTGCAGGGAACAAACAGTGCTCCTTACGACGCCGAGGAGGAGGACACTGTTCCAAGTGCTTTTCACCTGGTAACACATTCCCACCTCATGGGAACGTGATGAGGTAGGTGCTAGACACCCACAGTCCTCACTGATCCCCCCCTCAGCGCGAAAGTGGTTTGAAGATGGCAAGATGTGCTTGATGCTAAAACTCAATTGGCAGCAAAGGCTGTGTGGCTGCCCAGAGTCTTAATTTATCCCACTTTGTGTGAATATTCAGATATTTCACTGCAGAGATATTAATGTGTGTGATTATGCAACTCCCACTGGGCGCATTGTATAATTGGTAGCCCTGGTGGGTTATGACCAATTGTAGTCCCTGAATCTGAAAGGCACCTTACCCCAAACCTTTCAGATAAGGGACTGGGGACCTGCATAGCTGCCTCACTTTTAGAGGTGATGCTTATGAGGAAGAGAGAAGAAGGGGGTGTTCCAGGCATCTGGACATTAGAAGTCTTACCCGGATGAAGCCAAACTCATGCTTGACAGCAGTGATGGTGGTGCCAAAGATGCGCATGGTGACCGCGTGCATGGGTTGCCTTGCCCCAGAGCAGGCAGCCCACAGGTGGAAGGCAGGGAGGCCTCTGGCTAGGGGCTCAGGGCAATGGCTCAGGGTGTAGGTGCAGCCGCCCAGCACAGGGAATGAGTAGCCATCAAAGGTATAGATATATGGTAGCCCTGAGGCCCAGCAGGTACCCCCCATGACAGCCTCTTGTCCCTCACTAGAGAGAGCAACTGTGTCTGGTTTTGCCACGAACCCCAGTTTGGACCCAGGCCCAGTTTCCAACTGTGGTCTCGCCCCTGCCCTGGCCTCTAAGCCTGGTTCCATTGCTGCCATCAGCTTTACCCCTCGTTGGGTCACAGGGACAGTTTCTGATGCAGACTCTGTTTGGGGTTTGGACATCGCTCCAGCCTCTGGCGTGGCAGCGGGCACGGCCAGGGGGACTGGCAGAGGTGAGAGTTCAGCCCCAGCGAGGAGGGAAGGAACTGGCTCTTTCCCAGTCACGGGTGCAAGTGCTCGCTCCCCCACAGCTGCAGGATTAGTCTGGGGTTCATTCACAGCCTCACGTGCAAGCCCCAGATCAGCCCCCGCCATGGAGAAAAGGCCCAGCTTCACTGCTGGTGTGCTTGCTGATCCTGATTTGGCCACTGCCAGGGTTCTAGGGCTGGAGAGGGATGCTGCTTTTGAGTCCTTTCCGTTTTCTGTCCTGGGGCTGGACATAGGCTTTGACCCGGATGTGACCTGGGTGCTGCGCACGCATTTAGGCTTGCGCTTCACGAGACGACATATGGTTCCATTTGGGCAGGCCTGGCCCTTACAGGAGACTGGGAACTGGAGTGATGTCATCATGGAAGACTCTAGAAGAGAATGGGGGAGGAGCAGAGTGCTCAGATTCTCCTCTGTCATAATCTCTGAAGAGCAAAGGAGGCTGTGGCAGAACTGAGTCTCTGCCTTGCCTCCACACCCGACACCTCAGGGTCCCTGGCATTGGAGACGCCAGAGTCTCAATCTGCTGAGACATAGACCAACAGTAGCACAAAGAGAAGGGGTTTGGGTTGAGAGATGACACAGAAATAATCCACACAGCCTGGGTGCCGGGAAGAACTGTGGTGAGCTGGAGAGCCCAACTTCCCGCTAAGAGTAACCGTATCAGTTATTCAGAAATCGCTTCCATTTAGTCCAACACACCTGTGAGTTTAACCAATGAGGATGCTAACTTGCCATGTTAGCTGACCCTAGTCCCTCCGACCTATCTCTCTCTCTCTCTCTCTCTCTCTCTCTCTCTCTCTCTCTCTCTCTCTCTCTGCCCCAAATTCCCAAGGAAGGAGGGGATAATTTTTCCTACTTGTTGGTATATGCCTTGGAATCATGTCCAGAGCATCTGTGCGGAGCCAAGTGGGTTCCAGATGGTTGGCTCCGAGCAGCCACTCAACCCAGGCGCCCCAACTATATAGTCCCAGGTATATAGGACTGGAGCACAGGGGGTAGGGTGTTTGCCTTGCACGTGGCTGACCCAGGTTCAATTCCTCCGTCACTCTCAGAGAGCCTGGCAAGCTACCAAGAGTATCCCACCCGCATGGCAGAGCCTGGCAAGCTCCCTGTGGCGTATTTGATATGCCAAAAACAGTAACAAGTCTCACAATGGAGGCGTTACTGGTACCCGCTCGAGAAAATCGATGAACAACAGGAGGACAGTGCTACAATTGGTATATGAACTTAACCTATAAATAGAAATTTTAAGAAATAACCTGCTAATTTGATCATTGTATAATTGAAACCGAAGCACAAAAATGTGTAAGTCTGCAACTGTATTTCATGATGTCTCACTATTAAAAATTAAAAAAAAAAAAGAAATAACCTGCTAGTGCCCACATCCGGTGTGGCTCCAGTGGTGCAATCGGTTAGTGCACGGTACTTATAAGAAATAACCTGCTAGTTCTGTAGGGTTCTGCATACTTTCCTTCAAAATGAAAAACCGAGTTGTGGTATGGATTAGAATATTGGCTAAATCATCATCTCCCCAGGGGAGAGGTAATGTCTCTATTTTCTCATTGTTTTGTCTCTAGGGCCTGGAACAGGCCGGGCCTGAGTTAAATCTAAAAAATAGATTATTGAAAAAATAATAATAGCAAATATTAACTGTATGCCGGATATGGGTTTATTAACTCTGCTTTTAAAAATAAGGGCCACTGCCTGCTCAAACAGAGCTCAAACCTGGCAGCTGCTTGCTTGCTCCCAACTCCAAAGTTACCACCGTGCCTCCAGCCAGACTCCATCACATTGGGACCTGATGGATAACATTGATTTGTCCTTGATCCTCTCACAAGGAGCTTAGGTTTATTGAGTTGCACCCATCACAGTGTTCCAGAGGCACACCCAATTCCTTCCGATGTTCTTAATCTTGTGTTTTCTTTCTCTTTCCTTTATGTCCTTTGCATAGTGTAGCATGTCCTTTCTGTATAGACATAGGAAGACAGTTGATGCTATGCTTTTATAACATGGGAGATAATTAACTCTGAATAATATTTACTCCTGGGCATCCGTCATATTTACTTAACTTAAGCCTCAGTTGCCCTTACTTCCTAACACCCCCAAAAGGAGGGTCCTGGAGAGGGACTTGGATGAACCCAGGGCAAGCAGTTTGCTACCATGGCATTGAAAGGGACAGGCTAAGCACAATGAAAAGTATAAGTATAAAAGTTAAGAGCACGGTCATGGAACAAACTCTGTCATGGCCCAAAAAGAAGTAACTGAATAAGTACCCTTCTGGCATTAGGAAGGACTAATCTGGCCTGAAGACTGTAGTCTTGAATATATAGCGAGATGTCCCCTGGAAGAACTACCCTTTTAGCTTAATATATCTTATTTTGTTCACACAAGATGACTAGAAAGTAAAGAAGTAAATTAAAAGTTAAGAAGTAAATTTAATGTGAGGAGAAAGCAACGTGCTCTTAGATGGAATACACCCCCCCCCCCAGTGGATCTCCTAGTAATCTTGAGTGCTGAGTGCTGACAAGTTAATCTCCTAGAAGAACTTCCCCTGAAGGAAGGACTTTACATCTGTTTATTGCTATGATAATGTTCAACCACACCTATGTGTACCTCCACCCTCCATGATTTCTATATAATTGATGGTATGAGACTTGAATAAATGGTCACTGATTACCAACCAGCCTGTCGCCTGTTCCTTCCTTCATCCATCACTGTCAACCAGGCTGGGGAGGCGGTTCCCAGCTACCGAACGCACCTACGCTTGAACTTACAGGGACCAAGTTAACTGAATAATTAATCAGCCAAAAATTTAGGTATGTGGATCTCTGTAACTGAAATCACCAGGTTTTTTCCAAGTTGGGATGGGCTACTTCTCCCCACTTCCCTGTACTTCCAGCAACCCCAGCAGTCACACCCATGAACCACCTCTGGTGCCACCATGCAAGCTCATCTACTGGCCCTACTCCAGAGACCCATAAATAAATCTTAAAAGAGACCAACCAGCCACAAAATGTTTCAGACACCCACTTATGACTGAATCATCTGGGGCGCATTGGAGGATGCCTGCCTGAACAGAGCCCTGGCAGCCACTAGCTCACTCGCTCCCACACTCCAAAGTCACCACCATGCTTCTGGCCAGACTCCATCACCTCAAAAACGAGTTCACCAAGAAATTAACCTGCCCAAAATTTAGGCTGTTAACTCAAGTAAGTGAAACCTCTGGACAAGATCTGAGTACTGAAAGTAGGTAGAGGGACATGATAACCTTTCAGTACCTTTATTGAAAACCATGATGCCCAAAAGGAGAGAGAGGAGGAAGAGAGCAAGAGTGAGAGAAAGAAAGAAGAAAATCCTCTGCCATGGAGCAGGCTGAGTGAGAAGGGCCAGTGGTAGGAGGAAACTGGGGACATTGGTAGCAGAAAATGTACACTGGTGGAGGGATGGTTGTGGAACATTGTATGACTGAAACCAATCGCAAACAAATTTGTAACTGTGCTTCTCACAGTGATTCAATTAAATGTTTTTTTATAAAAGGAGCCACTGCCTGTGACCCTCAACCTGGAAGTACAGGCCTGATGGTTCAGTGGTCAGATCTACTCCAGTACTGAGGAGGCCTTGTGGTGCTGGGGTGCATGCCAAGCAAGGTTCTAACACTTTGAGCTCCCCATCCTCATTTTCTTATTTCAAAAATATTCAAAGCAAGGACTGGAGAGACACTACAGTGAGTAGGAGACTTCCCTTATATGCAGCTGACCTGGGTTCAATATGGTCCCCTGAGCCCTCCAGGAGTGATTCCTGAACACAGAGCTAGAAGTAAGCTCCGAGTACCGCCAAGTGTGGCCCAAAAAGAAAACAAAATCCCAAAACAAGGTCTGGTGATCTACAAAAGGCATTCCGTTGCTTTCCTTGCATGTGACTGACCTGGGTTTGATCTTCAGAATCATATATGATCTCCTGAATACTGCCGGGAGTGATCCCTGCAAACAGAGGCGAGTGGCCCCCAAACAAAACAATTCTAAAATGATATCACAGTGTTGATATTATCGGTCACACTTCACAGAGGAGAAAATTAAAGGGGAAATTAAAGAGGTGAAGAGCATTGCCTGCCCAGGATTGTTCAGCTTGTAATAGAATTTGAATCCCAGCCTTTTGGCTCTTGAGTCCTGCTGAGCCATTATGATTAAATTAACTGGTTTGTGTCTTTGCTTCTAAGAACCCTCTCCAATTCCCTGAGTATGCTTTTCTCTCATCTCCCTGGTCTCATGCTGTTTTTCAGAACTGGAAGTGATTGGTGGGAGCCCCATAATTCCAGAGGCACTGGGAAATCCCATTCTGCAGCACCTAGGATATTCAGAACCATGGTCAGCATCCAGCCACACGGAAACTGCATGAAGGGCCAGTTTCTGGGGCAACATTTTTTCCCAGCTGCTTGCTTGAAATTGTTCTCAGCTGTCACCTGCTCTGTGTGTGGCTTTGAACAGTGATTTGATGCCTTCAGCCTTCAACAACTTCCTCTGTGAAATGAACATAATAAAAAGACCACCCTTCAGCTGGAGAGATAGTACAGGTAGGGTGCTTGCTTTGTACAAAGTGGATTCAGTTCCACATATGGTTAACCAAACCTCACTAGGAGCGATCCCTTAGTGCAGAGCCAGGAGTAAGTACTAAATACAACCATGTGCAGCCCCTCAATTAAAAAAAAAACTTTTAAAAAAGCCATCCTCTTGGGTGGCTGTGAGGAATAATGCACATATACTAGGAAAGGAGAGATATTACAGGGGCACTGGCACTGCAAATAGTGTCCCCAACCCCAGCACCAGTAGGAGTGATCCCTGAGCATAGAGAGTAGTAGGCTCTGAGTAAGACAGGGTCTCACCCAAACCCTCACACCCTTGCTCCAAATGCCGCACATATACTACACACTAAACACCACTTAGCTTAGAAGTCTGGAGTATTTTTGTTACACCAAGTAGTGCCCAGGGATTACTACTGACTCAGCTCAGGGGTCACTACTGGTGGTACTCAGGGGATCATATGGGGTGCTGGGGATCAAATCCAGGTCAGCCACATAAAAGACAAGCACCCTACCCATTGTACTATCTCTTCATGTCTGGAGTATTTTTAACTCTTTTTGGGGTAGTACAAAAGCTAAAACAAAGCAGAAATATGGTCAAATGTTTGCTCTCAGGCCAGAAAGATAGAAAAAACTTGCTTTGCATGCAGGAGGCCTAGGTTGGATTCCTGGCACCACATGGTTTCCTGAGCATTGCTAGAAGTGACTCATTGAATGCAGAGCCAGGTAAAGGGCACACACTGCTGGGTGTGCCCCTCATCTCCTCCCTCCATCTCAAAAAAAAATCTTACTTTCTGGAAGGAAGATCACCTAGGATCAAATGGTGACTGGTGACTTGCATTTTTTTCCTTTTTTTTTTATTTTTGGGACACACCTGGCTATGCTCAGGGGTTACTCTTGGCTCTGGAATTACTCTGTAATTACTCCTGGTGGTGCTTGAGGGACTCTATGGGATGCAGAGATCAAACTCAGGCCAGCCACATGCAAGGGAAACGCCCTACCCAGCCACCTATTTTTCTTGGTTGTTTAAATTTGATCAGTCTGAACTTCTTTCCCAAGAATAAGTTATAAAGTCTGACTCAAAGACTTGTGGGAAGACAAAGCACAGAGTTAAATGCCAACGTTAGCCACAATCACATCATCCTATTCTCCCAGGCCACTGGTCACATTTCACATTGTGATAGGTAAAAAGGAGTAAGTCAAGCCGGGACAGTGGGTGGGGCATCTGCCTTGCATGTGGCCGACCCAGGTTTGATCCCTGGCATCCCATATGATCCCCTAAACACTTCCAGGAGTGATTCCTGAGTGCTGAGCCAGGCATAACCCCTGAGCATTTCTGGGTGTGACCTCAAAACAAAAGTAGCGTGTTACTTGCTGTGGTTTTCTCTGAGCCCTGGACCTAGTGTATGGTGTGATATGCACTTAACAAATGATGTCTGTTGTTATTATTAATAATAATAATTTCTCAAATATGTATTAAGTATATTGCTGCCGAAGCGAGCATAGCGGTAGGGTGTTTGCCTTGCACGCAGCTGGCCCGGCCGGGCCAGGTTCAATTCCTCTGCCCCTCTCGGAGAGCCCGGCAAGCTACTGAGAGTATCTCGCCCACACAGCAAAGCCTGGCAAGCTACCTGTGACGTATTCGATATGTCAAACACAGTAACAACAAGTCTCACAATGGAGACATTACTGGGCCCGTTCGAGCAAATCGATGAACAATGGGAGGACAGTGCTACAGTGCTACATGTATTAAGTCCTGGGCACTGTTGCCGGTGTCTCAACAGTGAACTGTAAAAATTTGTAAAATCCCAACCTCCTGGAACTATTTGACTTGGCTTATGAAAATGTTCTACAGCTTGGCACAGGTAATAGTTAATATAGGTGTATAAACATTTGAAAATTCATCAGACTGTATATTCAAACATTGTGCAATTAACCGTGCATTCAAACTGACTTCTAGAAATACAGTGCCCTCAAGGAACTGAAGTGGAACAGAGAAAGAGAATAGAACAAATAAGTATGTAGAAAACGCTAAGTGCTGCAGAAAAAAATCAGGGCGGGCTTGAGATTGTAGGGAATGAAAGGGCTGCAATTTATAATTGGCTGGTCAGACTGGCTCAAGTAAGATGGGGAGATTTAAACAAAGGCTGGGGAGTGAGCTCTAAGGATGTATGTGGACAGTTGGTACAAAGGGGCTGGAGCAGAAAGAAGAAAAGCAGTCATTGTGGCTGGAATAGAGGGCGGGAAGGGCAGAAGTACGAGGCGGGGTGCTCCAGAGGTAATGAACGTGGCAGATCGGATCAGTCTCCTAAAGCGCTGTAAAGACTTTGCTGCCTGCCAAGGAGATGGAATGATTGCACGGGAGGATTGTGAGTGGAGGAGGGACGTGACTTGCATTTAAAGCCCGGCTTTCTGGCTGCTGTGTGAACAGTAGAACGAGGTGTTCTGGCTTCCTCCGACCTTGATCCCCGGGAATATCATCTGCCCAACTCCCGACTCTCTGGGGCCCTGAAGATGCTCACCCGCCTATCAGTGGGTTCGGAAGGCCGAGCGGTTGGCGTGGCCGCAGCTCAGCACGTCCCCTTGCGCGCGGGCACCTTGCCCAAACCCGCGCCCGCCGGCCACCTCGGCCCTAGCGAAGCCCTAAGCTTGGCCAGATGCTGCGTGTCGCGCCTCGGGCCGGCGGGGATGCGGCGCTGGAGCAGGTCGGGGCGCGGGGTGGGCTCGCCAGCCCTGCCAGCTGGAAAGGGCCGGTGGTGCCGTGAGCCGGCCGCTGCAGCTGAACGCGCCAACGCCGGGCACGAGTGCGCAGAGAGGGTACCGTAAGCGCCCGACTGGCGGGTGCAGGAGCGCGGTCCCGAGCCAGCGCGGGGTGCGGAGCGCGGGGGTGGGGTATGGGGGGGGGTTCGGGTCCCGCCCCGCAGCTCAGCTCCGGCCGGGTCGGCGCCACCTCCCGGGGAGCGCGGGCTGCAGAGCCTCCGCCGCCCCCCGCTCCGGCTCTCGGGGCCGGTCAGGAGCTGTGGGTCCCGCGACTCTGCGAAGGCAGTTCGGACCCCAGACCCCAGATCTGGGCGGCACCTTGTCACCAGCCGGCGGCGCAACGGCGAGGGCGCGCGTTCCCCCGCGGGTCGCCGGCTCTCTTGCCCCTGCGGTGCCGGGAAGGGGTCTAGGCGCGGCCCCGACTGCCCTGGCCCACCCCTGGGGCGGCTCGGAGGTCGCGTCACCGCAGGCGTCGCGAAGGCGCCCACGTGTACTCGCCACGGCCACGTCGCGCGCTGCCAAGCCGCCCCCGAAGCCCCCTGGCTTCACCGCGTCGGGCACGCTCCCCCCCCCCCAATGGCTTTAGGCTGCGGGGGTGGCGACCCCTCCTCCAGCAGTTCAGCCGTGCGGGTGGGGTTCGGGCTGGCCTTGGCGGCAGAGTCCGAAGTTGGGCTCCGCAGCGCCCCCGCAAGCCCCGTTTTCCTAGAAAGCAGCGGCGGTAAAGCAATGGCCCTAGAAACCCCGCAGAGGCGGGTGGGGGAGCCGTGAGGAGAGAGGGGGCCACCGCGAGGCCCAATACTCCCCACCCCAGTCCTGGCTCCGGCGTCTCTAGCAGCCACCGCACATGGGCACGCTGCCTTCCTTGTCTGGGCCTCAGTGGCTTCATCTGTGAAAGGGGGTGTTAGCAGCACCTCCCAGAACCGTGGGGCGATTAAATGAGAGGGTGGTACATAGATGTGCTGCGGGGTGCATCGAGATGAAAATAAACTTGTTTCTCTCGGACCATCTGTTCCACACAGGCCTGTCTGGCCTCCTTCCCACAGCCGGCTGGCTAATCCCCTGACTCCCAGCCGGCCCAAACGGGCCCCTTCCGGGGCTGCCTAGGGGCTCGTCCCAGGAAACAGCCAGTGGCAGAACCAGCCCGCAGCCCCCCTGCACCCAGCCAGCACAGCCCACCTTGGGACAACTCCCACCCAGCTCTCCAGCCTGTCCCCCAGGGGGGCACACTCACCCCACAGGAGACCCAGGGCGCCCAGGCACAGCAGGGCAGACGCCAGGGCCGCCATGGCTGGAGGTCCAGCGTGTCCACAGGTCAGTGTGTTTTTGCTGCCCTCCTCCACTCTGCAGGGGCAATCCCAGAGCAGGGTGGGGTCTCAGAGGCCAGGGCAGAAGGCTAGGCTGGCCAGTCTTGTCTCACCTGCCAGGAGCTGGGCAGAGAGCAGGCCCCAGTGGTGCATTTATAGTCCCTGTGCCAGGCCCTCAGCCCCCTCCCTGGCCAGCACATGGATCGGCTCCAGCCTGACCAGCTGCCATTGAGCATAATGAAGCCTGAGTGTGTGTGTGTGTGTGTGTGTGTGTGTGTGTGTGTGAGTGTGTGTACAGAGGGGGAGGGCAGGGAGGGCAGAGGGAGAGAGCTGAGCACTGAGACCCAAAAGGAGGGAGAGGAACCGCAGAACCCCTGGGGGATGAAGAGAGTGTGTGGTAAGAGGCCCAGGTGGGGGAATAGGAAAGGGGTGGGGGGAGAGGGGTTTGGGGAAGGGCAGAAAGATCAAAAGGGACCCAAGCTATTCTTCTCTTTGAGAGTGAGGGATGGGTGAGGGGTGCAATGAGGAGATGAAAGTTTTGAATGAGAGGACCCAAGGAGGTCAAGCTAAGAACACCCAGTGCCTGTGGAAAGAGGGGCGGGACCCCACGGGGCCTTCGAGGAGGTTGTAGGAGGGAATATTTCGGGCCGGGGAGGTGGGGGCAGGAGTCTGAAGACAAGGGGCCTGGGGGGCTGGATTCCTGGGACATGAAAGTCATGGGAGCCCAGGCTGGCTGGTGAGGACGCCGTGTGCCGGATGTTGCAGAACTCCCCCAGGATGAACAATGGCTTCGTGTCACTCCCAGGCTGGCAGAACGTCCTGAGCTGGAGAACAATAGCATGGCACCCACCTCAGCTCCTGGAGCCTCTGGCAGGAGGCACGGCTGGGGCCTCTTCACAGGGCCAGGCTAGGGACTTGGCAGTGACTCCGGCTCTTTCTCTCCTGGGTCTAGGAGCCTCTGCCACCAGCCCCCTTCTCCTCCTTGTCTTTGTCAGGGAGGGAGTATGGGCAGAGAATCCAGAGGGAATTTCTTCCAGTAACTTCCTTTCTCACCTGCTCTTCCTCACAGGCAGAAGCTTAACCAGACTCCCCCACAGAGGGCAGTGGAGGGGGATGGGAGGCCAAGGGCCTGGTCTGCTGGGAGCACTTAGTTCCGCTTGGTCTGAGGTGGGGAGCCCGAGTGCTGGTGCTGGCGTTGGGGATTGGGGGGCAAAGCCTGTCGAGACTCTGAGGAACCCCAAAGGGCACTAACAAAGGAGGACCAGGACAGGCCTTACAGTTTAGGAACACTCCATGGGCTGGGTCAGACCAAGCCCAACACTCAGGAGGGACTCAGGTGGGTGAGGCTAGAGCTGGAACAGGACCACTAGGGCCTCCTCCCCTGGCTCTCACTGTGAGGGTAGGTGGGGTGGGGGTGCCTGGGACAAGACCCAGGAAGAGGGACAAGATGGGGGAGAAACTGAGGCAGCGGGTGACTCAGTAACGGAGAGAAGCGAGGCCAGGGTTCAGACTGCAGCTGGTGAGCAGAGCAGGGCCAGGGAGCCACCAGGAGCAGGAGGTGAGTGTGGAGGCAGGAAGGGGGTCAGTTGGGAGCCCTGGGGCCACGCATTCAGGACGGTGAGGAAGTTCCCAGCAACAGCCCGTTCATCAGAGGACTGACGCAGATGTGTGAGTGAAGTGTACCCCAGGGGTGCCACGGAGTTGAAGCCAGAAAATGCCCAGAATAAAATCATTTGAAGTCTCATGCTTTATCGGCGGCGGAATCCTTGTCAGTTCCCACATTGGCTCCAGCAGTCTGGCCATGTGAGCGCTCGTATAAAACGGATTCTCGGTCGCTTACCATTTAATCTACCCTGTGCCACCCCTTCCCGCCCAGAGTAAAAATATTCCACTGAAAATGAAGCTTGGGACCGGAATGTGAGACAGGGGTTAAGGCACTTGCCTTGCATAGTTGACCGTCGACCCCGGTCCAAGCCCCGGTATCACACGGTCTTGCGAGCACCAACAGGAACAGCCCCTGAGCAGAGAACCGGAAGTAGCCCCCAAGCACCACTAGGAGTGGCCCTCCCCTCATCCACCCCCCACCCCCCCCAAAAAAAGAAAATGAAACCGGGCCCAGAGAGATAGTATAGAAGGTAAGGCGTTTGCCCTGCACCATCCAACCTGGATTCGTTTAGTTTTGGTTGTTTTTTTCAGGTCACACCCAGCAGTGCTCATGGCTTACACCTGGCTCTGTACTCAGGGATCACTTCTGCTAGGCTCCAGGGACCACATAGGGTGCTGAGGATTGGACCCAGGCCAGTTGTGTGTGAGGCAGGTGCTGCCTGCTGTGACTATTGTGCTCACCCGAAGGACAGGTCCAGTCTAATGGGCCTTCGGGAGCTCTGCGACTCCCCCACTGCCCACCCTAGCCCCTTCTGCACTCCCAAAGTCTCTGGGGCTTCTGCAGAACCTAGCTTCACCATCCCTGCCGGCGCCTTGCCCAGTCCAGCGGAGACCTCCCTGAACGCAGTTCACGCCCGTGATTTGCTAAGTGTGGATGGAACACCAGGCGGGCGGGTGGGCTCTGAGGCCCAGGATCGTGTTCCCAGCACTGCCCAGGGGCCATGGCTGTCCCGAGCACGGAGACGTCCTGGCTTCTGTGGGTTCAACCCAGAACTGAGACATCCCCTCTGGGAGGAGCCCTTTATCCCATGTACCTGGGGACAGGGTAGCTTGCCTTTCCCAAGGCCTTGCCAGCCAGCACAGGTAGGCCCAGGTATGTGGGCTGGATCTGATAGCAGGTGTCCAGAGTAGAGTCCTAGCAATGGGACTCCAGTTGCTCCCAGAAGATGCTCCAGAAACCTCCCCTGCATGGATTTTATTTTTAGACCAGCCTGATGGGAGCACTGAAACTGCCTCGTGTGCATCTGACTTGGGTTCGATCCCCAGCACTATATCTGGTCCCTTGAGCCCTGTCTGGGGTCATTGCTGAGCACACAGCCAGGAGTAGCTCCTGGGCACCTTCCCCACCCCCAAAAGTGCAGGGCATTCTCAAAGCCCTAGAAGCTGGATGGCAGAAGCAGCACCCTCTGAGCTCAGAGGAAATTGGTGGGTTCAGCTGGGCAGAGAGGAGCATTGTAACTTTTGCTGGAGGGGAGGCTACACTAGCAGTGCTCTGGAGTCTCTCTCCTCTTCTCACTATTCAAAGTCCCCCCCTCCCACCCTGGCTTCTCATGCCTCTGAATGAAAATTCCCACTCGGCCCAGCGGCCTTCAGGCATCTGCCCGCTTCCGGTTCTCCAGCTTGCACACAGCTTCGCTTCCCGTCCTGCCCCCCACTTGCCCCTGGCCTGCAGCTAGCCTCGAACTTCTGTTCACTGGCTCGCTGCTCCATTTGCACAGTCTCCACCTGAGTGCCTTCAGGGCTCAGGTGAGATGTCTCTTCCTCCAGGAAGTTCCCCTGTCAGCCCCTCTTCCTAGGCCAGGTACCCTGAACTGTCTCCAGGTGTACCTTGTGCCAGGACCGGGCCTCTTCTTGCCACAGGGGCTCCACACACTGTGTCTGTTGCCCATCCAATATTTGCATCCCCGCCATGAGGGAAAGTCTGAGAGGGAAGCCTGCGCTGGTGTGGTGCCTCTCAGGTCTCCAGCACTGGGCAGGCACACAGTGGGCCTGCAAGCAGGCCTAATGCCAAAGGGAGGTCTAAGGCTTGGTGCACTCTGGCTCCCCCTCCTGGTGGTGACTGGGCATATCACCTACACCCACACACCTGGGGGGCACCTGGCTCCCCTCAAGGCTTCTCCCGACTTCAGCCACTTGATGGGAACCTCCACCAACATGCCAGCTGGTCGCTGAGGCTGGGGGTGTTCCCCGGGCTGATGGCCTTCCTGAGGCCTGTCCCACCTAGGAAGCTGTACTGGGTGCTGTCCCGGGAGGAGCTGGGTCAGGAGAACATGAGTCTGTCCGGCCACCATGATTCTCACACCAGTGTCACCCCAGGGAAGACAGTGACCGGGGACCCACCCAGGAGGGGTGGCGTGAGGCCGGGAGACCTTTTCCTCTCATGCTGAGCCTGTTCCGGAGGCCCGATGGGCTTCGGTGTTCAGACACTGCCCCCTGCCCCCGCCCCATGTGGGAGGGGGCTAGCGCAGAGAGGGTCAAGGTTCTGCAGTGTGGCCCATCCGCCAACCCCGGCCACGGGCCACCCTCAGGCACACATGTCCCCTCCCCGGGTGGCGCTTGCTCCGCTCTGGCCTCCGCTAAGCCGCAGCCTGTCTGAGACTGTCTCCCCACCTCATGGCCTCTGCCCCCCATTTGTGTACCAGCCTTCACCTCTCCCCCAGCCAGCCCCCCTCACCCCCGCTACATCCTCTCCCCCGGACCATGGTCCCATCCCAGGCCTCAGCCTCCACCCATGCTGCTTTGATGCACCCCCACTGCTTCCCCACTCTTTCCAGGGGTGAGTTGGACCACTCTAAAGCCCAAACCTAACTGTGCCCCCCACTCCCCTATAGCAGAGTACTCCCTGTCTCCCAATAGGATCAGTGATTGAGCAACTGGGTGGAAGCCCCTGGACCCCGTTCCTCTCAGAACCCCCGGGACCAGGCAGAAAGTAACTCCTCACTGTGCTCTGACCTCTGCAGGGAGCAGATTCCTCTGTGCATCCTGCCTAACTAGCGTCCCTGATATCATTCTGGGAACGACACCCCCTCCTCCTGGAAGCCCTCCCTGACCACACTCTAGACTGAGTCATCCACATCTCCCAGACTCCCACCATCCTAGAGGCATCCCTTATCATATTTCTGGTCACTCTGGTCTGGGAAGTGCCTCGATTTTAGACGCCCCTTCCCCAAGGACAGGGTTGGGCCTTCTGGGTCACCTCCGTAACACCCAGAGGGGTCCTCCAGGAAGGTCTGTTGAAAGCAGAGCCATCCTCAGGCTCATCCAAGGGACCACAGAAAGAGGGGAGGAAGGCCTGTCTTAGAGCCCAGAGGAGGCATTGCCCAGCTCCAGCAACTCCCTCCCCGCCCCCGGCACAAAACCCCCACCCCAGCCCACACACAGAGACAAGGGCCAGGGCCCAGGCCCAAGCTTAGAAAAATAGGACTTTCTTGTTGTGCCCGGTGCCCCGACACCCTCCCCATCAGAGTTTTTAAAAACCAGGAGCAATTTGGTAAGTCTGAGGCCAGGTCTGACGGGGTGCCTGGGCCCCGCCACTCCGGGGCCAGACTGGCCAGAGAGGTGAGTGCGTCGCTAGGGTCCCGTGGGTTCGTGGCTGGGCCCCCAGGGCTCACAGTCCAGCTGGACCACGGTGTGGCCCCGGGGCCCGGTAGGCTCCGGGGCGGGTGGGGCGGGCGTGGGGCCCAGGGCACCGTTGGTCTGGGAGCAGACGCTGCTGACCGGGGCGGCACCCTTGGCCTTCCCAGGGGGCTGGCTGCCGTGCACCTTGTAGCGCATCAGCAGCACGAAGATGAAGACCAGCACCGAGGCCACGATGACGCCGCCCAGTGCAATGATCATGGTGCCGCCCAGGAAGGGTGCGTGAGGGGCCCCACAGGGCCGCAGCGCCGGCTCCGTGGAGAAGCGGGCACAGCCCACAGGTCGGGTGGCCGTCAGTCCCGTGGCTCCATCCTCGTACACGGCGAGTACACACAGATCGTAGGTGCGTCCCGATGCCAGGTCGGTCAGCAGGAACGAGCGGCTGTCAGCAGGGATCATCCTGGAGGGACAGGCACGACTTAGGTCTGGCGGCCAGCCCCGGCCCTGCGCTGTGCCCTCACCCAAACCCACGGGGCTGTGTACGGGTCCCGCTTCCCTACACCCCCTTCAATTCTCTCCAGCCCCGCATCTCTCTAATCCGCCCCACAGCGACCCGCTCCAGGCTGCTGCCAATCTTGTTCCGGCCCACCGGCTCGCTCTCCACCACGGGCCACTGCCTGCCCATCGGCTACGCAGCCCATTCCCCGCCCAGTCTACTGGCCCATATCCCTGTAGCCCACCCCACAGTGCCCAGGTGATTTCTCAGAATACGCCCAGCACCACCCCCATTCCCTCCCATCCAGTCTCCCACTGGCCTTCCTGCCCATCTCTCTCTGGCCCCACCCTGCTCCCTTTCACCCGCTGTGCGGGGGGGGGGGGGGGGGTCCCTTCCCCTCTCAACTCTGCTTCCCGACAGGACTCCAGCTCCCCACCTGCCTGTTTCACCCCAAGGCCCTTTCCTCTAGCCCCAGGTCCAATCCCACCCCTGGTCACCCTCTAGACCCCCACCCAATCCCCCCTCTCCCCTCTTCTGAACAGCTAGAATCCTCTCTCCCCTCGGGGCCTGCTTTGCCAATACCGCTGATGCCTGATTTCCTTCTAACCTGCCAATAAAAGTCCCCCTAGCCCCATCGCCGTGTTATTACTGCTAGGTCTTGGGCCTGCTTTCGAGCGAGCTCTGTCAACTGATTCTGCTTTCATTAAGCAGATGGGCCTTCGTCTCCACTGCCCATCTTTTCCTCCATGCTGCCTTCTTTTTCTTTCAGCTCTGGTTCCTAATTAACCTTTTATCTCTGCTGCCCGATTTCTTGTTTATCCGTGCCCTTTTTATTTTCTTTATCCTGAATACTCCATTCCACTATTTTGTTTTTTTAGGTGACACCCAGAGGTGCTTGGGGGCTGACCATGCGGTACAGGGATTAAACCCCAGCTTCCTGAGAGCAAAGCATGAGCTCAGCCCCATGAGCTGTCTCCAGGCCCTCTTCCTCTATTTGTCTTTTTATGGCTTAGATCCTGCTGGAGATGTCACTTGGTCTATAATGTTTTATTACTAAACTGCTTTTTTTGGGGGGGGGGGAGAGGACACACCTGCTCGTGTTCAGGTCTCACTCCTGTGGTGCTCAGGGGACCATATGGGGTGCCAGGAATTGAACCCAGGCTGGTCATGTGTAAGGCAAGTGCCCTACCTGCTGTACTGTCGCTCCAGGCCCTAAGTTACTTTAATGAGGAACGTAAACTATCTGGTTTTCATGACTATCTGGAAGGATGAGATTTGTCACATCCTCTGCCCAGCAGAGTGGACAGTGGTCTAAGAAAGGAAGAGCAAGAGAGCTTGGTGCATTTACAGGATGGAAAAAGGAAATCAAAGATGCTCCCTTGTGAAAGGGCACGTGGGTTGCGGGTTTGCTGCCTCCAGCCTCGAGAGGCTGGGTTTTCTGCAGCCAGACCTCATGGATCGGCCCCTGGGTCCCCCCTGGAAGCAAATATAGAGTGGGCTACAGTGACACAGGCCCAGGCAAGACTGGACTTGGGAGGTGGTAGGACGCTTACCTTGCATAAGGCTGACCGACCCAGGTTACATCCCGGCCTCATACAAACCACATACAGCCCCTTTGCCCCACCAGGACTAATCCCTGAGCACTGCCGGGTGTGCCCCCACAAAAAAAAGACTGGATTTGGCTAAGCCGCTGCTGTGATACCCTCATCGGGGCCACTGTTGCTGAGCATACGTGGCTGTAGCAAGAAGGGAATTCCCCCAGGGGCAAACTGAATATTTCTATTCCACTAGCAGGAGGAGCTTTAACTTGGTTTGATCTGATTTAGAAAATAGAAGTTAAAATGTCTCCACAGTAGAATTCAAAAACAGGCTGGAGAGACAGTACAGTGGGTAGGGTACTTGCCGCCTTCCAAAGGGCAGAACCAGGCTTGATCCTAGACAGAGCCAGGCAGGGCCAGGAATGATCCTTGAGGACCAAGAGGTGTGACCCCCCACACTCCCCAAAACCAAAAAACAAACAAACAAACAAAAAAAAAG
Source organism: Sorex fumeus (assembly GCF_029834395.1). Lineage (NCBI taxonomy): Eukaryota > Metazoa > Chordata > Mammalia > Eulipotyphla > Soricidae > Sorex > Sorex fumeus. Next base: position 21,038,014 of record NW_026606179.1, read on the forward strand.
AACTTGAACCCATAGAGCTTGTGCAAAGTCCACAACTGCGCATACCCAAGGCCTGAGCTGGAACTTCCCACCTCCCACCCTCCTCACTGAGGTCTCTGCAGGGAGTTTCTTTCTTTGGTTTTTGGGCCATGCTGGGCAGTGCTCAGGGCTGACTCCTGGCTCTGCACTCAGGAATTACTCCTAGTGAGCTCAGGGGACCATGTGGGATGCTGGGCTAGGTGCAAGGCAAGCTCCCTACTGCTGTATTATCACTCTGTATCACTTGTAGCCCTAACCTTGTCCCTCCCTCAGGTGTCTGTTCGCCGGGCTATCCTTTCCTCTTCGTTCTTTTTTTCACCCCTCTGCTGCCAGATTTCTTTGACCCTCTCTGCCTCGTTTCTTTGATCTCTGCTGTCTGATTCCCTTTGCAACTCTGCAGCCTCATTTCTCAGCTGGGCTGCAGCCTAGGGATCGGCCCCTGGGTCCCCCCTGGAAGCGAAGACGCACCCCCGATGTGCCGCCTCCCCCCTCCCCACCTCCCTCGGCCCTGCTGCCCAGGCTGGGCACCTGTAGACGAGGATGTCGTCGGCAGAGCTGTTGTACTGGATCTGGTACATGCGGATGCCTGGGATGGGCCTCTGGTCTGGCCACTGGACGAGGGCCGCCGTGGCCCCGTGCTCAGTCACCTGGACGCCACGGTCGCTTGGGGGGCCCATGTCAGCCACCTTGGCGGAGGCGGAGGCGGAGGCCGAGGCGGCAGAGGGAGGGGTGAGAGTATCGAGATCCCCGTCCCGCGGGGGGTCACAGCTGGTGCTGTTGGCAAGCTGGGGGGGTGGCGGGGGCCCCACAGTCAACTCCACGGCCGCCGTGGCCTCACCAGCCGCATTGGCCGCGATGCAGGTGAAGATGCCGCCGTCGCCCGGCTCCGTGGCCAGCAGCTCCAGCGTCCCGTTGGGGAAGGCGCGAGCTCGGCTCGAGTTGCCCAGCAGCCGGCCCTGCGGGGACACCCAGCGCACGCGGGGTTCCGGGTCCCCCACGGCCCGGCAGCGCAGGGCGGCCGGCCGGCCCGCCGGCACCGCCAGGGGCGGCGAGCGATGAGTGACCACGGGCGGCTCGCACACAAACTCCTCCTCACCCACCGCCCAGAAGTAGCGGCCGCCCAGGGCAGGCGGGGAGGCGCACGCCTCCAAATCGTCCTCCCGGGCCAGCCGCCGCAGCCACACCAGCTCACAGTTGCAGTGCAGGGGGTTGCCCCCGAAGGCCAGCACCAGGGCAGAGGCCGGCGATCCACGGGGCCTGGCCAGCAGTGGCAGCCGGGAGAAGAGGGGGTCAGGGGGGATGGTGGTCAGGCGGTTGGAGGTCATGTCCAGCCGGGCCAGCTTGTGCAGGCGTGAGAAGGCGCCCGCAGGCACGGAGGCCAGCAGGTTGTGGTCGAGGCCCAGCGTGTTGACGTTGCCCAGGCGGCCCAGCGCCTCCCAGGGCAGCTGTTCCAGGTTGTTGTAGGACAGGTCCAGGTCTTCCAGTGTCTCAGCACAGTCGTCCAGCGCGCCGGCCGCCAGTGCCGCCAGCTGGTTGTTGCTCAGAATGAGGTGGCGCAGGTTGACCAGGCCACGCAGCTGCCCCTCGCCCAGCGAGGTCAGCCGGTTGCCATCCAGGTGCAGGGCGCGCAGGGCGCGCAGGTCGGCAAAGGCGCCGGCGGCCACGTGGCGGATGGTGTTACGGGACAGGCTCAGGTGCAGCAGGCCCGTCATGTTGGCCAGGTCGCGGCGCCGCACGGCTGCGATGAAGTTGTCGGCCAGGCGCAGCTCGGCCGCTCGGCGATCCAGCGAGGGGGGCACAAAGAGCAGGCCCGCACCCGGGCACAGCACGCTGAGGGGCAGCGACTGCGTCTGGCAGCGGCAGCGGCGGGGGCACGGGCTGGCAGTGGCCGGCTGAGGTGGAGATGAGGCAGGGGCCAGCGGCAGCAGGCAGAGGAGCAGGGGGAGGACGGCCATCGCGGGCAGGGCCACCTGCGGGGGCGAGGGTCAGGCTGAGCCACCAGAGGACCGGGTCCCAGGGTCCCAGAGCGGGGTAGAAGTAGAGCCCCCAGCCAGGAGAGTGGGGGAGGGTGACAGAAGTGACTCAAGTTGGTCCAACAGAGGAGGGACGGGTGAAATCAAAAGCCAGAGGGGCTGGAGTGATAGCAGAACGGGTAGGGCGTTTGCCTTGCACACGGCCCGACCCGAGTTTGATTCCCAGCATCCCATATGGTCCCCCAAGCACGGCCAGGAGTAATTCCTGAGTGCATGAACCAGGTGTAACCCCTGTGCATCGCTGGGTCTGACCCAAAAAGCAAAAAAAAAAAAAAAGCCAGAGTGGAAGTCAGGGGCAGATACATGGTGGTAGCACCCCGGGTGCAGAAAGGAACGGGAGGGCAGAGGGAAGAGAGGCCAGCAGAATGGGCAGAGGTGGCCCCAGAGCAAAGGTGAATGAGGGTGGGTGGAAGCGAAGCCTGGGGTCCCTAGAAATAGTCCCAGGCAGGGGAGCATATGTCACAGAGGGCAGAGGTGGGCAGGGTGGCGGGCAGGACCCAAAGCAGGTGTGACAGAGGCAACTGCAGACGGACAACATGAGAAGTAGCCAGTGAGAGGGGAGGGGAAGGGGAGGTGTCAGGGACGGTCCGATCCAGGAGAGATGGTCAAAGACGATGAAAAGGGGCTAAGGCCAGTGAGGGGAGGAGCAGGCGGGCCCTGTGGGGAAAGAGCGGGCTAAGGAGTTGGGGACAGGCCCAGGAGATGTCAGTGACCAGAAAGCACCAGTGGCCACGACACTGAGAGGAAACGTGCTGATCCAGACAGGAGGCGGCTGGGGAATCACAGATGGGCAGTGAGGGTGGACAGAGGAGAGGGGGAGCAAGTGGACGGAGAGAAGAGTGGGGGCCGTGGCAATGCCCAAGAGGGTCGGAGACCCAGGCCCCGACTTTGAGACAGGGGCTGTGAGGGACAGATCTGGGGACATGCTGGGGATAGGCACAGTGGACAGTGGTGCCCAGGGTGGTCACTGGGAGAAGCTGAAGGCAGATGTCCAGAGAGGGTAGCTAGGGACAGGGGTGTGACGGATGATCAAAGAGAGAGGATGGACACACATGGTGGCTGAGAGAGGCAGCCAGCAGTGGACAGAGCCAGGGGAGGTGGACAGGGTGTCAAGGAGGGTCAGGGCAAGGACAGGGGCACAGAGAGGGGTCATGAGGGGAAGCAAGAGGCCGCCAGCGAGGGTCCAACCAGACAGAAATGGGGGACAGGGACCCAGAGGCCACCAAGCGGGGAGAGGGGCAGGACTGACAGGTCCAGAGCGAGCTGGGAGCAAATCCTGGGCGAGGTGTCCGTTTCCTGGGGAAACCCCAGTGGTACCCATGGGGAATGAGTCTTATCTTCTTCCACCCAGCCACCAAGTTCTCCCCAAGTCCCTCCCCACCACAGGGGTCTTGGGGGTGACTTACCTGAGCTGGAAGCACCCCAGGGAGCCACAGGGGTCAGGGGTCAGGGCTCTGGAGGGGGCGCCAGGTCATGCCTTCCCTGACTCCTGACGCCTCAGGAGAGGATCTGTCTGCAGGGTCTCAGCTGAGTTCCACAGCCACAGGAGCTCCAGACCTTGATACTTGGGGTCCCCAATCCCTCAGACGGGATCCAGGGTCAAGATTTAGAGAGTCAGGCTCCAGGTGGGGTTGCTGGGCCAGTCCTGGTCACCCACCAATGGTGAGTGTAGGGTCTATGTGCCCAGTCCAGTCCTGAGATCTAAGGCCCGAGGGCTGGGCCCAAGTCCTGGGGTGCTGAGTCGAGATTTGGTGGTTCCTGGTCCCCACCTTCACCATTCAGGTGTGCAGCAAGGACTTCAGGCCCAGACTCAGGTCTAAGCCCCCTGGAACACCACGGTCCAGCTGCTGGGGTCCAAGGCCTATGCCTCCAGGTGCAGTCAGCGCAGGGTGGGGTGTAGAAAGATGCTCCGGGAATCCAGTCCCAGATTTCAAGGTCCCAGACACAGAATTCAGAGTTCAGCTCCAGAGCTGGGGCGGTCCAGCTGCCAAATCTAGAGGTTCAGGCTTCACATCTTGGGGTCCATATTCCAAGTCCAGGGGTGCCAAAGCCCGAGGTTCCAGCCCTGGAGACCGATGTTCTGGCCGCGGGTCTAGGGGTCCCAGCCCCAGATCGGGGTCCCAAGCTCGAGTTTCCGAATCTCTGGCTCCAATTTCGGGGTGTAGACCCTCGACGTTGGGGGTGCGGGTCCCCGGCTCTGCAGAGTCCCGCCTGGCTTCCCGGGCTGCGGAGGGGCTGGCCAGGCGGGAGGGGGTCGGCTGCGGTGGGTGGGGGGGCGGGGGGGCCAGGCAGCCCCGGGGGCCGGGGTGGGGCGAGGCCTGGGCGCCGGCTGGGCGGCGGAGCGGGACACGCGGGCCGGGGGCGCCGCAGCGTGGGCGGGGGTGCTGGGGGGAGGGGCCGCTCAGAGACCCCTCCCCCGCCGGGGCCGGGGCGGGGGCCGGGCGGGGGCCGGGCAGGCGGGCCGGGTCCGGGCGCTCCCGCGGCCTCCTCGCCGGGAACCCAGGGCCGCGCGCGCGCCCGCGCTTAAAGGCGCAGGCCCCGCGCGCGCCCGCTTTTAAAGGTGCAGGCGGCCCCCGGCGTCCAGGCGCGTCCCCGGCCCCACCTCCACCGCCCACGGGGTCGCCCTGCTCTTCCTTGGGAGCCAGGATCCCTGGCCGACCGAGAGACTCCCGGAGACAGAGACAAGAATCTCCGCCGACTTTAGCGGGGCAGAGGGGAGGGGAGTGAGAGGCAGATAGAACCACCTACATATTCCAGGAATGGTGGGAAGACCCAGAAACAATGAGCGCTTGAGCGAGAAACAAAGGCAGAAGGGCTGTGGGCATGTGTGTGCCCTGCTCGCATTCACACCCTTGGGTGCCGCATCCCGAGCGTGTCTGTCCCCTCCCGAGCCTGTCTGGTCCCAGCCCCACTTCTGAGATGTCATTTCCACAGAGAGACACCCCTGCACCCTGCTTTTGCAGACTGGAAGGCGGGAGACTGAGCTTTCCCTCTCCCTGGCGTGGGAAGGGGAAAATGCGCTGCCCATCCCCGAGTCCCCTGCAGTGAGAAGCACCCAGGGGCCCTCCCGCGGAGGAAGGAGAAGCTGGGAAATGGGACAGAGACCGGGGCTGGCTGGGCTGACTCAGGGAAGGAAGCTGACTCAAGGTACCGCAGCCCAGAGGACTCTGCCCAAGTACCAACCCCTAGGCCACCTGTCCTGAAAATTGTGAGATGGGGGGTGGGGTGGGGGGCGCGGCCCCACGTGTCTCCGGGTAGATGGTGTCACAGGAAGAGGGATGTAGGCAGTGGTCTACAAGTGTGGCGTAGGAAACTGGTTCTAGCAAGTTGGGGGATAAGATCTTTGGGGAGTCCGGGTCTGAAGGAGACACAGTTGGGACCTATGGTCGTGGCTCTCCCTTGGGGTGGGGAGTGGACCCATGACCACATGTATGGATACGGAGATCCCCCTCACCCCCATGCTCCCATCTGAGTAGAGGAGTGAAGCAACACCGTTGGGCAGAGGTGAGGCATGGCTGCACCCCCTCCCTGGCATCTCCGCTCTGCTGAAGGTTTCAGAACAGCCTTTTGGCTCCTTCCATTTATGGGTATTGAAAATTGCAGCTAAAATTAACTCAGCTCTAGGGCCGCCTTTCCAGATCATTAGCAAAGTTCATCAGTGCTCCTGGCCCAGCAGAGCGGATGCCCAGACACTCAGAAAAAGGAATTAGAAGTTTCAGAGATACTATAGAAGTAGTGGGGTTGGAAGACAGAGGAAAATATGTGGCTACAATCCAGTGGACTGAGATGAGAATTTAGTGCATCTGGCCAATTTGGGGGCAGTGGTCCCAGGATAGAGGCCCAAAAGGGGTGAGGAGAAGGCAGTGAAAGAAGAAAGGTAACAGAGGATCGGGTGGGGAGTTCCATTCTGGGCCTCTTGAGCTCAGTTCTGGGGAATATTAAGGGACTCTGTAAACATTAACAGTTGTCACCACGAGACCAGAGAGATAGTACAGTAGGTCGGGCATTTGCCTTGCAGAAGAGCCAAAGAGCAAGCCATGGTTTGAGTCTCCAAGCCCTGCCAGGAGTAATCCCTGAGCACAGAGCCAGGAATAAGCCCTAAAAACCATGTCATGGTGGAAGGGGGAGAGCACCAAAACAGAAATGCCATCTTTCTTCCTCAAGATTCAAAGAAGCTGAGATATGTGCCTACTAGTTCTTCGGCCTTGGGGTGACATTATTTTTTTGGTGAAGGGCTGGTACGGAGAGCATTTGAGGTCTGAGGCAGAGAAGCAGAGAGAAGCACTGCACGAGTTAGACCAGTGGTCCCCCAGTCACATTGGCAACACCTGCAGGCTCTGTTCACCGCAGATGTCCGCATCCCTAACTCAGACTTTCCAACTCAATATGCTGGAGCAGGGGCCCAAAATGTGATGGTCTAGTCACGTTGACTATGACCATAGTTCATGGTCATGGTATTCATGTTGCTGGTCTGGGGATGATAATCATTGGGTGAAACTAGAGGCTCCCAACAGCCCTGCCAAATGCTGCAGATCCAGGGGACAGAGACCCCATTTATGGGCCAAAGCAACCATCTGCATGTCTCTGTGTGTTTGGAGACACAGTTGGGCTTCCGAAGCAGAAACATGGAGCAGCAAAAAGACATGAGGTATTAATTTCTGGGCTGGGTGCTGGACATGGTGGTGGGTGGGTTGACACTGAAGCAGAAGCAGAAACTAAGACCACATCAGGCGAGATCCTGTGGACCAGGACACAACTCTGGAGTGGTCAGGGATGGGGGGGCGAGGCTCAGGCTGGAGGATGGGGACTGTCTAGACAGAAGCACAGGTCAGGTTAGGCTGTGACTAGGGAAGCAGAGGTGAAGGACATTGAGGACAAAGCACAGACAGGGTGGTTCAGGGATCTAGGGGGAGGAGCTCCAGGGAATCAGGGGGACTTCCTGGAAGAGGAGACCTCTGTGCCAAGACCTGCAGGAGATGTACAAATGAAACAGGTGATGGTGCAGCTCACCTGTGCCCTCAGCCATGGCAGGTGAAGCCTGGGGCGGGGGGGGGGGGGGGTCTGTCTACCTTAGCTCCTGGAAAGGAATCCCAGGAGGATGGGACGATTGTTTGCAGGGCTTCACCTCATGGATGCATTTATTTAATGGCAATATCTGGAGAAGAGTAGAAAAGCAGCAGAACCACTGCAGGAAGAATGAGGGAAGGATGCCTAAGAACTGAGGGGGAGGGGGGAGGGGGGAAGGGGGAAGGGGAGGAACTCCTCACCAGGGACACAGTCGTGCTCAGACCAGCATAATATGCCCCCATATAGAGAAGTCAATAGAGAGGTCAGTAATAGGCACATTTTCACCCCCTCCACTAGCCCCTGCACCCTTAAGCCAGACTGAAGGACCTCAAGCAGCCACAAGATCCTGAGTATGAGGACCTGCTTAGCCCAGGGCAGGGGACATGTGGTACAGTGAATCAAAGGCAACTTTCAGTCTGCTTTAGTGACTTCCAGCCACCAACATGGAAGCACATGCGGGTAAAGGTTTATAATTATCCTTACTTTTAGCCAGAGACATGAATTTTTACGTTGACCTGCTCTATGGGAGCCTGCAAGCAAGCCTTAGAGGCTCATTTTAGTCTTTTGGTGTGTTTGGTTTGGGGGACCACACCCATTTGTACTCAGCTGTTACTCCTGGCTCTGCACTCAGGAATCACGCCTGATGGTGCTCGAGGAACCATATAGGATGCCGGGAATTGAACCTGGGTCAGCCGCGTATAAGGCAAATGCCCTCCCCACTGTACTATTGCTCTAGCCCTACAGAACAGCGTAAGTTTACACTTTTCTGAATCAAGAGCCTAAGCTTGGAGCACTGAGTCAGGTTCTGAGAACCGGGTCTGAGAACCATCCTAGTGTTGTGCACGTCACTCTCTGATGATGGGTGTCTCTAGTTCACAAGAAGGAGCAGCTCAAAGGAGGAGGTGGGTCACCTCCCCCCCCCCACACACACACACACTGTCCTGGTGGCAGACTGAGGCCAGGAGACAGGGGTGTGGCTCCATCCCCGAGAATAGGCTCTGACTTGGTTTTACATTATACTGCAGTGCCAGATTGTATTAGTGAGCAAATGTTAGCTGCTGTAACAAATAGCTCCCTTGGGTCTCCAGGTCTTCACACCCTGATTTCTTTCCCGCACAACTGTGCTCCATCTGGAGATTCTCACCTCAGATTTGCTAATTTTCTTCTTCTGCCCATATTTCATGGGGGAGAATTCATATCATTTTTAGCGTCCAAGCAGATATTTGCTGTGCTGAGAATTATTGAGCAAATCGATGATCAACGGGAGGGCCTTTACTTTATTGAGAATTGTATCAAAGATTCACCTACAAAGCTCATATTGAACATCAGTTTATTGTGCATATGACGTTGATGGTTTTGGGTCACTCCCCAGATATCCAGGCCTCTCCTTGCCCTGTGAATGTCACCAATCCTGTCCCAAGTCATCCACTTGCCTCCCATGAACGAAGTCACTGGTCCTGTCCCTTGAGGGACAGGCCCAAAATGGACACTACCAGAATTAATTTAGCTTAGCTTAACAGGAACCCACATTGCAAAATAACTGGTTTTTCTGCCCCTGAGCAAGGAATTCAGATACAGGTGCCCCGAGTTGCAAGTCATGAGAATTGGGGGGGGGGGGTCGGACCAGATAACCAGATGTCTCTCACAAGCCCCATGTCACAAGACCCAGGACTGCCCTAAAAACCAGGACGTTCCTAAGCACTGCCGCAAATGCTGATCTTTAAACTATAGGCTAAGAAATGATGTACCCTTAATTGGATTGCTTAGAAAGGTATCTGTTATTACAAATCTATTGGCTATGAAATGCGCAGGCTCTGCTGTAACGGCCGAGGAGGGCCTATATAAGATCTCCTTTGAAGAAGCTCGGGGTCTTTACCCAACCTGCTGGACCTGCGTGTTTGTGTAGGCGGTTGGACCCTGGCTAGCCAGTCTTACAATAAACCCTGCTTGCTGTTTGCAGTCTCTGGAGTCTCTTTGTTGTTAGAGGGAGATCTCGACCCACGCCCTAACACCCTGTGCTGCTCTCTCTATTCCCTGTACGCTTTCCTCAGTCTCTGGCCACGGCCACATGGGTGGGTGAGATCCCTGTGCTCTGTACCTGTCGCTGGGCCTCCCAACTGTACCCCAGCAGTTCCTGTTGTCCTGACCCAGCCTTCCTAGTATCTGGCCACAGCCACGTGAGCATGTGCGGATGAGACTCCTGTGCTCAGTACTTTGTCACTACCTAAGTAGCGAACCTGCCTGAACCTGAGCTTTCCTGGGCATCTGAGCCCTGTCTGGCCTGCCTGTATGGGCCCTGAGTCTGGGTGCGCTGCCCTACCTTATACTGGAGGTCCAGGGAGAGAGGAAAGAATCCAGAGGGTATGTGCTCAGAGAGAAGGGGGTACCTCGGGCTTCCTTTTATGTGCTGCCAAATCCCACTCCTAACCATCCATTATCTATACTGATTACTCAGTCCATGGGTGGAGATTTAAAGTGATCTGGCGCTCACCTCAGCTCCTGCTGTACTATCATGACCCCTCAGTTGCAAGGGGCTCTGAGAACCATTCCAAGGACAGTCAGCAAAGTAAGTATAGATTATAATGGACCCAACATCAACTACCATCAGATCCACAACCTCACCCTCGGGGAAGCAGCAAGAAGAGAGGAAGGGTCTCCTTCCAAACACTCCAACAAATTCAGCTCTAGGGAGAATTTTCCAGGCTCATCCTGACCCTGGGATTGGGATGGATAACCACCAAATTGATCCTTTTGAGGTCAAAGTGAATCCATCTTGCATGGATAAATCCTTAGGTCTGTACAAAAAGATAGTGCTGAATGTCCAACCCACTTCTCGTAAGCATTTATTGAACCTACCCTGGATGACAAACCTAATGCCTGGAATATGCCCACAGACTCAGACCCAGTCCAGGTTTGGGAACTGTGTCTCCTTATAAGGCAGGAAGAGAGAATTTCCGAACATGTGGTAGCTGTTGAGATATTCCATTATCAACAAAGGTGGGCGAAGGGAGGGGCAAGGAAATCACCAAGTCTGCCAGTGGGCGGTGGTAGGAGGGAAAGTTCAGGGCTGATGTGGGCAACATTGAGGAAGTCACCAGGACCAAAAAGGGATAGATGGGGCTTTCCGGCAGGAACCTAATCCCTGTATGCAGATTCATGTGCTAATCAGACACCTAATGATTCCAACTCCTCACACAAAGCACTGCTGATTCAAGTGCTAATCAGAAATCTGATCCCTGGGAACACAAATCCCTGCTGATTCATGTGCTAATTATAAATCTTTGCCATTTGTAAATTCTGTGCTGGAACGGGGCTCAATTACAAACTCAGGCAGGAACATGTGCGGATAATCATGGACTGGAGGACCTCCACTTGCTGATGGACAGCTCGCATTGATACGTGTGCTAAAACCTTAGGGAAATTTAAGAGAATGATCCGAGGTGGGAGGATTGTCACTGAAGGGTTGTCACAGCCTGGGCCAAGATTCCAGCTCTGGTCACTGACCAACTGAATGACTCCGGGCAAGATTCCCTACTCTGGGTTTCAGCTTCATTCCTGCAAAGGAGGCTGACAGAGCCTCAAAGGGCTGTTGAGAGGACTGAGTGGGACCATACAAATCTAGAGTCGCGAGGAGTGCCTGGCACATAAGGAATTACCCTATAAATACTAGCTGAAATAATTAGGATGTTCCGCCAACTCTCATTGCTCTTCTTGATTCCATTTAATCCTCATAGCGGGTTCTATATGTAATTCCCTCACCATTCCCATCCTTCCTTGGCCCACAGGCCTGCCGGCTTTTCCAGCGGTGGGAAGGTTTCCCAGCCGCTCCCGCCCACCCCCGCCCGCCCGTCCGCCCCCTACGGCTCTGGGAACACGTTCACCAGATCGGGCCTAACCGCTCGGCTGCCACGTGGGGGCAGCAACACACCACTCAGTGGCCGTGCGCGGGGCGCATTGTGGGCCGCGTAGTCTCGTGGGCGGGTTGGGCGGTGGCGCCGGGCTATCGCGCGAACTGCATTTCCCAGACGGCCACGCGACACCCTCTGCTTCACCTTGCCCGAGTCCGGAGGCGGAGGCCCCGCCCCCTACGAGCGCGCGCGCCTCCCGCGCGGCGCGGGGGATTGTGGGGGGGGGGAGGCGGGGGGGGGGCTGGGCTTTGAGCTCGGAGGCGGGGGCCGCTGCGCAGGCGCGAGGAGCTGGGCGCGGCGGCTGCACCTTAGCAGGTGCACGGGGAGCACGTCTTCGCCCAGGTAGCGCCGCCGCCAGGGTTGAAATTAGCGGAAGGTGTTGTCAGCCCTCGCGCGAGGAAGAATGAGACCCACAGCCCACGCCGTGTATGCCGAGCCAGTCCAGCCTCCTGGCATCGCACCGTCCCTCACACTTCTAAAACCTGCCTTTTAAAACCTATGTTTTGCTCCCCGGTTTAATGGGGAAAACAGCAAAATCCTGATCCTCCTCTTCTCTTTTCCTTTACAGCTACCCTTCCTCCCTCTCCCCCGCACCCTGTTTTATGGATCTTATTTTGGTAATGAGCAGCCATGCACAAAAATAGAAAAGAATAATGGTCCTCCGGATACCCATCTCCCTTCTTCAACAATGATCAACATATGGCCAATTTTGTTTTATTTCTGCTTCCCCTTCCCACTAAATTAGTTTAAAACAAACCCCAGACACCAAGATTTTCACCCATATATAGTTATAAATATATGGACATGCATTTACATAAAGCATAGCATCTTTTTTAAAAAAAATACCCAAATCTTTATCACAGCTAAAAACTCAATTCCTTAATATTACTAACAATCAGCATGTCTCCAAAATTCTCCTATTATCTCAAATGTCTTTTAACTGTTGGCAAGTGCAAACCAGGATTCAAATGGGATTGTGCATTGCGTTTGGTTGATATATCTATAAATCTGTCATTCGGTAGCATCATCAGCTCCTTCATAGTCACCTCACATTCTGATTTGGCTGATTGCATTTCTTGGTGTCTTTTAATACGTTTCTCTGTCCCCTGAGTGTGGATGGATCTCTGTCCCCTATCTATGGATAGATCTCCATGCCACTGAGCCAGTCCATTTTGGTGTAAGAATATTAAATGGGTGATGCTGAATCCTATCAGGAGCCCCATAGTCTCTCACAGTGTCTGGGTGTTTCATTTTTTTAATGTTAATCTACAATGTCAGGTACGAGTGCTGTCAGCCTGGTCCATTGTAAGAGCAATCAGGAAGGAAGCAGGAAGCAGTCAGGAAGTTCAGGAAGGAAATCTTTGCATACTCTCTGCTCCTTTCTCTCCCACTGTTTCACAGAAATGAAAGTTTTTTATTGCTAAAGCTCTTGTTGCCAAACTCCAGGGGCAATTTTCCCACCTAACTCACTGGCTTTTAATAACAGGCTGGTCCTGTACTGTGCAGGATGGTAGCCAGGAGGCCTTAACTAGTCCTAATTGAGCTGTGTTGTAAGAATAAAACATAGAACAGAATTTCAAAGACTTAGTACAAAGAAAAGGGATGTAACATATCTATCCTGCCCCCAGGGTGTTCTACTTTGGAGCTGGTTTATCCTCAAGCGTGTATCCCGAAAAATCCAGGCAGACTGAAGCTACATGCCTACATGAGCTTTTCTGTGTCCCAGAAGTTATACAGCCTTCGCTTCTGCTGCTGTCAGTTTAAGCAACCAGGAGCCCACCCAGATTAAAATTACAGGGTCTGGGGCAATAATATGGTCACGGTCATGGTCCTCCCGTTGTTCATCGATTTGCTCTAGCAGGCCCAGTAACATTGTGAGACTTGTTACTGTGTTTGGCATATCGAATATATCACAGGGAGCTTGCCAGGCTTTGCCGTGCGGGCGAGATACTCTCGGTAGCTTGCTGGGCTCTCCGAGAGGGGTGGAGGAATTGATCTGGGGTCGGCCATACTGGCTGGGTGTAAGGCAAATGCCCTACCCGCTGTGCTATTGCTCCAGCCCTGGGGCAATAGTACAGTGGGTAGGTAATATGCTTTGCATGCGGCCAACTGGGGCTCAATTGGTACTACGTATGGTCCCCCAAACCCTGCCAGGAATAGTCCCTGAGCACAGAACCAATGATAAGTCCCTACTGTGTTTGGGTATAACCCCAAAAACAAACAAAAAAACAAACAAAAGTGGAGACTATTTCTATTTCATCTCTCTCTTTTTTTTTAATAGTTTATTTCTTTATTGGATCACTGTAGGAAAAGTTACAGAGCTTTCGGGTTTAGGTCTCAGTCATGTAAGTATCAAACACATTTCCCTTTACCAATACTTATTTTTAACCGTGAACCCCAATAGAACCCCACCTCCCACCCCTCCCAATTCCTGTGAGGCAGATGAGTTGTAGTTAATACTCTATCTACTTTGACTAGATACATTGTTTCGATAGAAGATGCACAATTATTGTTTAGAGTTTACGACCCCCCCCCCAATCAGATATGCTGAAACAGTGTTGTGAAATGATTTGCTTTCTACAGCTTGGTTTAAGAATAAAATGATGTCTGCTGTTTCACTTATTAACCCTGGAAGTATTTCTATTAAAAGTTAGATAGTTAAGAGATTGGTTTCTGTGCTCTGGAGTCGTGGCCGTGCCGGAGAGCCGCTCGTGGGGGGCAGCTGGTGACCTCGGTCGGGCGTGAAGGACAGCCCAGAACGCCCCCCTTCCCATGAGGCCCCTGCTGTCCCCCGCCCCCGTCTATTTCATCTCTTATGTGAAATCCCTGGTGATATCTTATTACAAAGAGAATTCTGTTTGTTGATATTGTGTTGGGGGGTCTATACTCGACTGTGCTTAGGGCTTATTCCTGGCTCTATGCCCCGGGATCATTCCTGGAGGGCATGGGAGATCATGTGGGTTATCTGGGATCAAACCTGTGTCAGCTTCATGCAAGGAAAGAGCCTTACCCACTGTACTACCTCTCTGGCCCCTAAGGAATAAGTTTTGAGGTGACCATGTGAGTCCTTCTCTTTTGTGACTCTAGAAATTTCTCCTTCAATGAACTTCTCCTTATATTCTGGTAGCTTAGAGGACCATCTCTATAGACACTTCTTTTGGCAGGGGCGAATGGGGTGGGGCTCACTCAGCAGTGCTCAGGGCTTGGCTCTGAGCTCAGAAGTCACTCTGGTGGGGTTTAGAGGACCATACGCTGTGCCAGGGATCAAACCAAAATTCAGCTGCATGCAAGGTAAGTGCTTTCCCTGCTATTTTATCTCTCCAACCCTGTGGCTACTGTTTTCAGCTCTATTTGCAGCCTACTCTCTATCTTGAGGTATAGAGAAGCTAACACCCTGCTCCAGGGGTTACTTGATCACCTTAAAATCAGAATATCCAGGCTGGAGAGAGAATACTAGGGCTAAGACACTTGCCTTGCATGCAGCCTACCCCAGTTCTATTCCTGGCTTTGCTTGGACCCCTGAGAACTGTTAGAAGTAACCCCTGAGCACTGACTGCCCATAGCCTCCAAACACCACCAGATGTGGCCCAAATTCTCTGACCCCACAAGAAAATCAATATCCAAATCAGAATTCAAATGATAGCCAGTTGTTGGCTGGGAACCACCATCAGTCAGGACAAATGCCAGATCGCTTATGAGGCTTTTCAGCAGCTCCATCACCCCCCTTGCTAGGGACCCTGATTTGGCTCCAGCCTCATCTCAATGGCTTGAACCTAAGGGACAAAGAAAATATCAGTGGTTTCCTCCCCTCTTCCCAGTCTCATTTGTTCAACCGACAGTGTTCCCCTTTCACAGACACAAACTGGGGTTACTACCATCTTCACCAAGTTTCTCAGCTACTCACCTTCACACTAGGAGAGGTAACATTTCAGAGCTGAGGAACAGCATTTCAGAAGACTGTTTGTCGCCTGCTACTGCATCTGCTTCCTGCCGTATGACTGATCAGTGCAGAGCTAGATTGGATGGACTCCCACCAGAGAACTCTACCTTCCTTGGGGCTTGTGATTTGCCTTGTGAAGTTACCACCAGCTTGTTCTACTCTCATCCTTTTTTTTTTTTAAATTCTTGTGTGTCCAGGAACCCTGAGTTCCTATTAGAGGGACGGCAAGGAAGGGGTACATGGAGATCATATGGAGAGGCCACGAGGAGAAACCCCTAATGATGTTCCTAATGATCAACTTCAGTCTGAGCTATGTTTCAGCCAATCAACTTCTCTATAGCACACCAGATACTTAAGTGAAGAAGCTAGCTAGGATGTTCCAGCCTTAGTTGAAGTTCTGTGATCCAGAGACAGACCATCTCTACTGGGCCTTGCCCAAATTCCCAAAATGCAGGAGAGAGAGAGAGAGAGAGAGAGAGAGAGAGAGAGAGAGAGAGAGAGAGAGAAGAAGAAGAAGAAGAAGAAGAAGAAGGAGGAGGAGGAGGAGGAGAAGGAGGAGGAGGAGGAGAGAAAGAGAGAAAGTGCAAATAATGACACACTGTTTTATATCACTGGTCAACTAAAGTTTGGAAATTTTTGTTATGCAGCGAGCTGGTTGATATAGGCGAACATTCTCTTTCCTATTTATCTGGGGGGTGGATGGAGGAAGGGGCAGAATGTTGTACTCAATGTAAACAAGCTCACTTCTCACTTTAGAGCTGTCATATTCTGTGCATTGATTGATTTGCTGAGTTGTTCATTCATTCACTCATTCATTCTTTCACCAGATATTGGATGAGTTCCTACCAGGTAACAGGATCATTTCTAGGTAGAAGGAGTTCCAACCAGGTAGCAGGATCATTTTTAGGTAGTGTTGCTACATTAGTGTCAAGAATGACAAAAATAATGGGAGTTTGGTTGGAACAAAGTATAGTTTTAGTGTAAGATCGTCCATCCTGGGTAATCAGGATGGTTGGCTGAAGATAGAGAGAAGAAAGCAAGACCATATTACAGAATAGAAACATAATGTCACATCAGTCAAATTTATATTTCAGCCATTTGGTGGAAAATACCAATTTGGAGCTTCATCGTACGTGATAAATGAAAAATAAATTCCAGATGGACTAGAGTAAAATGTGGGAAGAAAATTGCACAATAAAAGTCTTGAAGATGAAATAAATATTGAATAACCCCTGGTCAGGAAAGAGACCTTCTGAGCTTCAAAGTGGTAGAACAAATCACCATGGAAAAGATTGATGGATTTATCTGTGTAAAGAGTTGAATATTCCATATGTCCCAAAAGGATGTGATAAAAAGTGAAGTGAAACAAATAGTGGAGGAAAATCTTTGTAAGCAGTATTATAGAAAAATTATTAAGGGGCCAGAGATATAACTCAATGGGCAAAGATATGCATTACCTGAAGGAGATCCAGGGTTTTTTTTTAAATTAATTTTTATTAGTGAAACACCATGAGGTACAGTTGTAGACTTACAAATTTTTGTGCTTGGGTTTCGATTATACAATGATCAAATATCCATCCCTCCACCAGTGCCCATTTTTCACCACCATGGATCCCAGTATCCCTCCCACCCCATCCCCCCATCCTACCCTGCCTCTGTGTCAGGGCATTCCCTTTTGTTCTCTCTCTCCTTTTGGGTGTTGTGAGACCCACGTTTGAACCCTACCACCATCCATGGTTCTCTGAGCATGACTAGGAGCAACCTCCAAGCACAAAGCTGGGAGTTATCCCCAGACTGCCAGGTATCCTCCCTCCCAATTAAAAAAAATAATATCTTGAGACTAGAGAATTAGTACAACAGGCAGGGTATGTACCTTGCACTTGGTTGACCCCAGTTCAATCCGCAGTAATTCATACAGTGGCCAGAGTCCCTAAGAAATTATCCCTTAGTGCAGAGCCCTGAGCACAGCTAGGTGTGACCCGAAGCCAAAACAAAACAAAAAGATGCTTAAATTATAATTTAATGAATTAATGTAGAAAAATAAAATACCCAGTAATATTTTGCTACTTGCCTTTTTGTTTTTTTTTTCTTTTTTATTGAATCACTGTGAGATATACCCTTACAAAGCTGTTCATGATTAGATTTTAGTCATACAGTATTCCAACACCCATACCTCCACCAGTGTACATTTCCCAGCACCAGTGTCCCCAGGTTCCCTCCCATCACCCCCACTCCCCACTCCCTGCTTGCCTCTACCGCAGGTGCTTTTCTCTCTCTCTCTCTCTCTCTTTCTCTCTCTCTCTCTCTCTTTCTCTCTCTCTCTCTCTCTCTCTCTCTCTCTCTCTGTTTGGTTTTTGCTCCTGGACTCTGTACTCAGGAATCACTCCTGGATGCCTTGGGGGACATATGAAGTGTCAGGGATCAAATCTAGGTCTGTTGCAGGCTTAAGGGCAAACACTTTATCCACTGCATCATGTCTCTGGCCTTGCTTGGTTATATTTTGATTGGCACCTTTTCCTCCAGCATGGTATTCTTTAAAGAATATTTTTAAATTTATTTTATCCATTTTTGGTTGTTTTTGTTTTCTTGGGATTCATACCCAGTTATATCCAGGGCTTACTTCTGGTTCTGTGCTCAGGGATCACTTCTGGTGGGCTCAGGGGACCATATGTGGTACCAGGGATCAAACCTGGATTGGCTGCATCTGTATCTGAGACAAGTGCCCTGTACATCGCTCTGTATTTTATTTTATTTTAGTTTTTTGCTTTTTGGGTCACACCCGGCGTTGCACAGGGGTTACTCCTGGCTCATGCACTCAGGAATTACTCTTGGCGTGCTCAGGGATCATATGGGATGCTGGGAATCGAACCCGGGTTGGTCGCGTGCAAGGCAAATGCCCTACCCACTGTGCTATCCCTCCAGCCCCTAGAGAGTATTTAAAATCCTAGCTTTAGTCTCATGTAGCTGACCCCATGGAATAATGAATATATTAATCATAACGAATATATAATGAGTATATTAGTAAGGGCTTACACCTTTATATTAGTTTGCCTTGCACCCACTGTACTATCCTTCCAGCCCCAATTCTGCCCTTTTTTAACCAGAAAGTTTGTCCTTTGTGGACAAGTAATCATCTTCTGATTTGATAGGAGGCCCTCTTTTCGAAAAAAAAAAAATTTTTGGACCATGCCTGATGGTGCTCTGGGCTTATTCCTAGCTCTATGCTCAGGGATCACTCCTGGAGGGCTCAGCAGCCATATGAAGTGCAGAAAATGGAGCCAGAGTTGACTGTATGCAAGGCAAGTGCCTTATCCTCTGCACTCTCTACAGCTCCTCCTGGTTCTTCTTAAACTCCCCCACTTGTGCTGTGCTTTCTTTCTAAGCAGTGAAGTCTAATTTGGGTTTTTTTTTTTCCTTTGCCATACCTAGCTGTTCTCAGAGCTTATTATTAGCTCTGTGCTCAGGGATCATTTGGGCAGTGCTCAGACGGCCATATGGGGTATCAGGGATTGAGCCTCAGTTGGCCATATGTAAGCCTTATCTGTTGCATTATCTCTCCAGCCCCAAATCAGAACTCTTTAAACTTCATGCAAATGGTAACCATGTTGTATATATTCTTTTGTATGTGAGTTTTTTCCTCTCAATAGTTTATGAGCTAAATATTTGCAATAAAATTTATATTCTATGCTGCAAATACAGTCTCCCATTCTGTGGTCATTTTTAAATGGTAGCTTTTAAAAATGAAAACCCTGAGGGTTGGAAAGATAGTACAGCAGGTGCTACAGCCCGTGGCCAAGCTGGGTTTGTTTCCCAGCATCCCATATGGTCCCCCGAGCACTCCAGGTATGATTCCTGGAGCCAGGAGTAACCCCTGAGCACTGCCAGGTGTGACTCCCAAACAAACAAATAAACAAGCAAAAAGTAAAATACTCTGAACTTATCCAGAAGTGGAGAGACCAGAATGATGAGTTCCAGAGGCTTACTGTCAGCTTTAATAGGAAGCAGTTCATAATTAATTAATCAATCTTAACTTTCTCTTCATTTGCTGAACCCACTTCTTTACCCTTGGATTCTTTCCTTTTCTTTTTTCTTTCATGGTAGGGAGGGGAGGTACAGGTTGAAGTGACCCCTGGTGGGGCTCTCTGGCCTCTGTTCTTCTGTTGTTTCCTTCCCCCCCCCTTTTCTGTTGTTCTGTTATTTTTGTTTTGTTCGGGGGGCCACACCCAGAGATGCTCAAGAGCTACTCCTGGCTCTGTAATCAGGAATCACTTAGTGTTGCTTGGGGTCCATATCGAACCCCGGTTGGCCGTGTACAAGGCAAATGCCCTACCGGCCATGCTATTTCTCCAGCCCTCTGTTTTTCTGATCTTATCTTTCTTTTCTGCAGTCCTGGGGATTAAATCCAGAGCCTCATACATTCCATCACCAAGCAGTAGCATTTTAAAAATAGTAAAAATGGGGTCATAAATAAAAAAAAGCAGGAAAGGTGCTTGCTTGCCTTGCCCGGTATGGCCCCAAAATAACAGCAACAACAACAACAAAACATTATACAAGATATAAAATGCAGAATACAACATTAAAAATATTCAGAAATAAAAGGACGGAATCCCAAAGTAATTAGACATGCATTTAAAATATAAAATATATATCTATTATGTTAAGTCATCTCTTGATGAATGCAAATTCTTGATGTCACCTTATCAAAATAGTAATTAACAGTCCTGTGTTTCATAGTGTTTTCTGGGATTTTCATTAAGAAATTGTTCCCTTCCTTGAGGTTATGAATTTATTCTCCTACATCTTCTTTCAAAAAGTACTTCTGTTTCTATCTAGGCGTATAATCTACTGAGAATTGATTTTGTGTATAAAATAGTCTAATGTCATTTTTATCTATTTTGATAGCAAATGGCATAGCCTATTTATTAAGAAGAGCATCTTTCTCTACTGCTCTGCAGTCAAACCTCTATTGCAAATCAGATGGTGTCTATGGCTGGGTTTATTTCTAGCTGAATCTATTCTAGTTCACCAATCCCTCCATAATTCCTATGGCTTTATGGTAAATCTTGACATTGGATAGTATGAGAACTTTCACCTCTTCTTCTCAAGAGTATCTTTATTATATTTAGCTTTTATGATTTTTGTATAAAATGTAAAATACACATGTGATTTCCATAGGCGAGAAACCTCTTAGAATTTATGTTTACTTAGGATTGAGTTTATGGGTAAATTCAGAAGAAAACTGAGATCCAATCCAACAGCATGATATGTCACATTATTTAGATCACTAGCAGTCTTTTTAAAAGTATTTTTAGGGATTTTTTTTGTGTGTGTGATACACTGACTGTGCTCAGGACTTACTCCTGGCTCTGCACTCAGGAATCACTCCTGGTAAGGCATGGGGAACCATTTGGGGTGCCAGCAATCAAGCCCAGGTAAGCTATGTACAAGGCAAATGCCCTACCTTGGGTAAGGCATTTTCCTGGTACACGGCCGACACGGCGACCCAAGTTTGATTTCTCCGCCCCTCTCAGAGAACCCGGCAAACTACTGAGAGTATCTTGCCCACTCAGCAAAGCCTGGCAAGCTACCCGTGATGGATTCGTTATGCCAAACACAGTAAAAAGTCTCACAATGTTACTGGGCCCACTGGAGCAAATCGATGAACAATGGGAGGACTGTGACAGGGCTATGTACTCTCTCTCTCTGGTCCCCTCAGGGCTTACTTCTGACTCTCTATTTGGGGATCACTCCTGGTGGACCTCAGAGGATCATACTCCATGATGGGGATCAAATCATGCTCAGCTGTATCCAAGACCTTGACACCTGTACTATCTTCTGGTCTTCATTTCCTTTTGTAGTCAACCACTCCCTCTACCCCAGTTCTTGGCCACGAATGACTGATTTCTATCCCGATGTTTGTCTTTTCTAGAATGTCATACAAATGGAACTGTGTATGTTGACTTCAGATCCTGCTGTCTCTCACTTAGCAGAAAGCATTTTAGAATTGTCTGTTTAGTGCAGATATGTAGCTCACTTTTTTTTTTTTTTTGGTGGGGCGAGGACACTATTGACTCAGTGCTTGGGTCAATCCCAGCAGTGGTCAGAGGATCTTGTGATGCTGAGGATCAAACCTGGGACTTTCACACACAAAACTTCCCCTTTGAGCTGTCTGCCCAGCCTAGTGTTCCTTTTGATTACTGAGTAGTATTCCATCGTACAGATGAATTCATTCATCTGTTGAAGAACATTTGTGTTGCTTCGAGTTGGGGCAGTTATGAGTAAAAGCACCAATCTTAGGGCATAGTGTATGTGTGTGATTTTAAGTTTTCACTTCTCTTGAGCAATTATCTGGGAGTGCATTTGCTTGCTGAGTCATATGGTTAAGTATATATTTAACTTTATAAGAAATTGCCAATTTTTCCCCAGAGCATCTGTACTATTTTTCATTCCTGATAGCAGTGTGGGAGGGTTCCAATGGTTTGACAGTTTTGGCAGCACTTGTTATTGTCAGATCTGTGTTGGATTTGGCCTTTGAGATTGAGGGTTTTCTTTCTTAGTGTTATAAGAGAAGTGTAGTGATAATTCCCAGTGATAACTTTGTTTTATTTATTTTTTATTTTTTGAGCCACTCCCAACAGTGCTTAGGAGTTACTCCTGGCTATGCACTCAGAAATTGCTGGTGGTGCACAAAGGACCATAAGGGATGCGGGGGATTGAACCTGGGTCAGTCGGTCAACCGCTTGCAAGATAAGTGCCTTATCTGCTGTACTATTGCTTGGGCCCCATGGCCATTTTACATTGTCAACGAATAACATTATTATCTGGTCTAAGAAGAGTCATACAAACCCCACAGATAGCCCTACTGGTGCTGTGGACGTTTCTCATTCTCCCTCCGTGGAAGATTAGAACGTTTTGAATGTCAGCTTTGTATTTTAGGCATTTCCTATCTTAAAAATTCAACCTCCTGAATCTAGAAATCAGAAAACTACTTTCTCAGCATTCCTTTTAGCTATAGGAGAGGCATTTTTCTGTACTCTGCCAATTAAGCACATCCAAACTGTTTTTTTTTTCTTAACTATTTTGAAGAAATTTGAAAGTACAGAAAAGTAGGACCGTAGAGATATAGTACAGTGGGTAGGGCCCTTGCCTTGCATGCGGCTGACCTGGGTTCGGTTTCCGACATCCCATATGGTCTCCTGAGCACCACCAGATTAATTTCTAAGTGCAGGGCCAGGAGAAACCCCTGAGAATTGTTGAATGTGGCCCAAAAACAAAACAAAGAAGAAAATACAGAGAAGCAGAGAGAAGAGTATGAGGAGCGCTCAGTGATTTAACAATGCCCCAACCTCTCCCTCTTCTTTTCCTATGCTTTTGTAGTTAGAGCTCCAGATAGAGATTGTATTTTTGTATTTCACCTGTAAATATTCTGGGGTTCCTATCAGAATTTGATTGGGAAGGGAGTGCAGAGAGGGAGACAAACAGAAAAATCAGTTCTGATATGAACAATAGAAATCTTTACCAAAGTCCTGGATGATTGAGGATTGGTACAATCTGAGGACTGATTCCCTGGTCCTCTGAGGGTGTCAGTGGTCTGATAACAACCTTGAGCACATCCCCTTCTTTCTGGTGAAATTAGTTCCAGTTGACTTCTACTGTCTGGAACTAAGCGCCCTGATTGCTACAGATCGATCAGGTATAACACTGGTTTACTGGCCGGAGCCAGAGGAGAGGTGTGGTGTATACCATGCACACACAAACCCTGGGAACTCCAGGTTCTTTGAAGAGGAGGTAAGGATGAAGGGGACTTGCCTTGCACAAGACCAACACATGTTTGATTCCCAGCACTTCATTTTTTTTTGTTTTGTTTTTTGGGTCACACCTGGCGATGCACAGGGGTTACTCCTGGCTCTGCAGTCAGGAATTGCCCCTGGCGATGCTGAAATCATACAGGGGACTATATGGGATGCTGGAAATTGAACCTGGGTTGGCCGCGTGCAAGGCAAATGCCCTACCCGCTGTGCTATTGCTCTAGGCCCCGATTCCCAGCACTTCAAATGGTTCCCCGAACCCTGCGAGAAAAGACTCCTGAATGCAGAAGTGGGAGTAAGCCCTGAGTACAGATAGATGCGGCCCCTGCAAAAAAAAAAAAAATTAAGAATGGAGAAGTCATACTGATGATCCCAGGCCACACCTGCTCCCTTTTTTCCCAGTGCGAAGTCTCATCCAAGCAGGCCCCAAGTCCTTGGCCTGGGAAGTTCAGGGAAGCCAGTGGGGAATGGGGAAGTGAGACAGAGAAGGAATTCCTAGAGACAGTGGCTCTTTATTTTGTTGGGGGAGTTCTAGGACACGTCTAGAAACCAAGAGTGATTTCATCCAAAGGAGCTGGGTTGTTTAGCCACCAATCCGGTATGGTTAGAGGACTGCTCCCAGCCTCCTGCATCCCTGGCTCTCTCTTGCACACCGAAGGCAGGTGGGGGAGTTCCCGAGGTCAGGAGGGACCCTGGAGAGGACAGTCAGAGGGAATACGTGCAGCATTTCTCACTGGTCCAGAGCTCCTGGGTCTCCTTCAGGATTCTGGGCATGCGACCTCCCTCGAGCTTGGCGATCTTTCGTTTCCCATTGCCCTCACCCGTTTGTGCCAAGATGACCCCTCCCAACACTCAAGCTCCAGCAAGGGAGAAACTGAAGAGGAACTGAGGACACCCTTTCACACAGGCCCTGACCTGAACATTGTCCACTTCACTTCCCCGCTGCCCAATAGCCAGAGTGTGGCCATTCTGATGCAAATGAGATGGAAAATACAGTCTTGAATGCCCTTTATCACCCTGCTGAAAAAAATCCCATGAAAATCCTGTGGAAAAAGCAGCAAGAGGATGCTTGGCGGGTAAAAGCTTCTTATCTTCCAAGTGAGCAATTTAAAAGAATTAGCAGGGGCTGATGCTCTAGTATAGCGGAGAGAGTCATGCTTTGTATGCAGCTGACCTGAGTTCGATCCCTAGCACCCTACATGGTCCCCCCCACCCCCCCAGCATTGTCAGAAGTGATTTCTGAATGCAGAGCCAGGAGAATACCTGATCATTGCCAAGTGTGACCCTCCCCCCCCAAAAAAAAATAGCAGTATATCTGAGATACCCTTAAGCCTCTGTCGTGTTTCATTAACCTGCTACCATTGGTGACCATCCAGTTTAAAGCCCAAAGTACAGTGATTAGGCATCTACTCTGTTCTGGGGTAATAACAGCTGTGGAGACAGAAAGTCTCCCATTGTCATGGAGTTTCAATTCTACAGGAAGTGGCCAGTAGAAATGCGCACACAGAACTCAGAGGATCTTAGTGGTGATAAACACAGAAAGAAATTGAACTTGGTGGTGAGAGGGGACTGTGGCAGTGGTGGGAACCGGGAGCTTCTGCGAAGATGTAACATTTGAGCCGAGAATTTGCTTGAGCAGTCGTTTCCCTCAGGACGATACTACCTTCTGTGGAATTGCTGGATCTCGGGGTAGGTGAATGTTTAACTTTACAGGAAGATGCCATCCTCTACTCCTAAATAGAGGCTCCTTCCAAGCATCCACTAGTTGTGGCTGGAGATTTTCAGCCGCACCGTCTCTCTGCTAATTCTTTTCTTTTTTTTTCTTTTTTTGGTTTTTGGGTCACACCCGGCGATGCACAGGGGCTACTCCTGGCTCTGCACTCAGGAATTGCCCCTGGCGGTGCTCAGGGGACCATATGGGATGCTGGGAATCGAACCTGGGTTGGCTGCGTGCAAGGAAAACACCCTACCCGCTGTGCTATTGCTCCAGCCCCTCTCTGCTGATTCTTGACAATCAGGCCTGTCTTTCTGGACTTTGTTTTATGTTGGGGCCACCCTGGTGGTGCTTGGGAGCTTCTGCCAGCATGCCATTGGAGGTCCCACTCTCAGGATTAAATTTGGGGTGTGGGATTGAACCCTGGGCTGGGAATCAAACCTGGGGCTCCTGCATGCCAGGCATACCCGCCAGTCCTTTGCGCTGTCTCCCAGCCCAACAAAGGTCATGCTTTCAACTGCGTCTTCTGGAAGCTGCTGGTGGTGTCGCATTGTTATTTCGAGCTGTTTCCCTAATGACTAACTGCATGAAGCGTGCTTTTGCACATGCTTATTGGCCATTCATAGCTCTTTGTGTGTAAAGTATCTGGTGAGTGCTGTCGCTGATTTTTAAAAATTGATTTCTTGGTCTGAACAAAAGAATCCTCAGCTGTGGTGCTTAGGGAAAGCAGCAGGGGACAAATGTGGAAAGAGGAAGGAGGCCTGTCCTTCACAGAGGAGAGTCTGCCACGGGCTATCCTGGTGCCTGGTCTCTGGGAAAGTCAGCTTTGGCCTCCTTTGCTCTTAGCTGCTGCCCAGACAGTCCAAGACACTTTCTACACGAGGGGCTGTGGGCAGCCGCGTTTGTTTGCTGGAGCCTGGCATTCATTGCCGGTCTCAGCCACTTTCCCCCCAGTACAGGGCAACGCATGCATCTGTGGGGTGGAGACCAGCCCAGGTTGGCAGGCTGTGTGCCCTGCTCTGGGACTTGGGCTGAAATGTGGAGGTCCTCCTTCTGGGCCATCTGAACCGCACTCCTCCACTTGCCTGCCACTGCTGCAGTCTGCTGGGACACCCTGGGGTTTCTCCACATCTTGGGTTCTAAAGAGGGGCCTTGAGGTCTGCCCTCATCCTTTGGCCTCCACTGTACTGATTGGACGGGGCCTGGGAAGCTGCTGTTAGTTAGACTGACTTCTGAGGGCCATGAGACTTGGCGGGAGTCGAGATTCTTTTTTTTTTCTTCTTTTTGGGTCATACCCTGTGATGCTCAGGGTTTATTCCTGGCTCTGCACTCAGGAATTACTTCTGGCGGTGCTCAGGGGACCAAATGGGATGCTGGGAATCGAACCCGGGTCTGCTGCGTGCAAGGCAAATGCCCTACCCACTGTATTATTGCTCCAGCCCCGGGAGTTAGGATTCTTAGAAGGGGAGACTGAGCCTACAGCCCAGAGGGAGGATTTAAGGACTAAGAACAATAACAGTGACCCTGACTGTGAAGCCACCACTCCCTCACAGGCCTCCGGAAACCCTCACAACAAGCGGTGCCGTTGTGGCCGCTGTCCCTCTGTCGCAGTCCAGGAAAACCCCTGAGCACCTCGGTTAGCTCAGGGGTCCCTGGTTCAGGGTCTCTTCAGCCCCTGAGCCCTGGCCCTGGGCTCCTCATGCTGGGTGTGCCCTCATGGTCACTGGGGCCTGGTGGCATGGGAGACCCTGTTGGCTCTTTAGCGGCAGGACTGAGCCAGGCCAGGCAACGGCAACTCTTTTAGCCAATGCTATCTGTCTCCCCAGTTACACTCCGACAGGTCACTCAGCCTCAGCACCAGCCAGGTTCCCCTTTTCTCTCTTGAGCATGAGTAGGGGCAGGGGTGAGGGGGAGGCCTGCATGTAGGAGGGGGCCTTCCTGTTGCTGGCCCAGCCCCCAGGGCCTTAACCTCAGGTTCCTCCTTGTCCAGTCTCTGCACAGGCCTCAGCTGGTGCCCTGAAGGCTCTGGTTGCCTCCTGGCCTCACAGTGTCTTCACTTCCAGGCACTTCCTCATTCGCAGGGCCAGCCCCACCCATCCCAGTCATAGTCACCTTGGTGTCCCCATGCCCTCCATCCCCCCTGTCTCTGGACTGTGTCTGCTGTCCTCCCTCTTCTGTCGGGTCTGCCTGTATCATCCTGGCCCATCTTTTCATTTTGGTTGGGTTGGGGTGCATTCCCAGCCCCCCTCCCCCTTATAGCTGCGAGGCTATAGGCAAGGGTCTTTATGCTTCTGGAAAATGAGGGATGCCCGCAGTCTCAAAGGGTGTGGTGGGAGTTAACTGAGTGGACATGTGGGACAGTGCCTGCAGGTCACTCGTGCTCGGGTCCCGATGGCTCTTTTGAGAGCCTGTAAAGTCATCAGGGTCTGGCAAAGAAACCACCACAAACGGTGTGTTGGGAAAGTTGACAAGTATCAGATCCCGTTCGAGAGATATTCTTTCAGGGACTGGAGCAGGTGGAGTGCTTGCCTTTCCCACAGTCATCCCAGGTTCGATCCTCAGCACCCTGTATGGTCCCCTAAGCCCACCAGGCGTGCTGCCTGAACACAGAACCAGGAGTAAGCTCGGAGCACTGCTGGGTGTAGCCCAGGCCAAACAATAAAGAAATATTCATTCATTTGACTCCTCCAATACTTTAGGAAATAGGTTTGATTTCTCTCTCCATTGTACAGACTCCAGAGCTGAGAGCCAGAGACACCAAGTGACTTGCTCGAGGTGGCCCACCCAGATGGGAAGAGACAGAGCCGGCTTCAGCCCAGTCAGACACTGACCTTCGTGGGACAGCGAAGACTGACCCCTAGCTGGGGATGAACTTTGAGTTGACTTCTGAGCCCTTTGCCTTTCCTATATAGACCTTAAAGGCCGCAGCCTAGACCCAGGGTGTCTGGGCCAATTTTTTAATCTGTCTCTTCCCTCCCCACTGTCTCCTCCTCCCCTCCTGCCACCACCCACCACTGACTTCCTCCTTCACTTGCTTGGAGGCTACACCACATCCCGCTGACCCTCAGGCCACACCACCTGCATCATGAGGGGTCTTGGACCCTCCAAGACGCTCTTGCTTCTGCCGCTTCTTCTGACTTTGGTCGGTGAGTGGGGGGTGGGGGCGCACTTCTGCAGCTGCAGGCTGAACCTTTGGGCTCAGCTTGGGGCCAGCAGAGAGCAGGAAAGTAAGAGCACCCAAGTTGGGGGAAGGTTGGAACAAGAACAAATACCCCCTTGTTCCCAAGCCTTTGGGCCTCGCCCCATCCAGAGGCCTCACAATTAAGCCTTTGGTCAAAGCAGGAGGAGGTCGAGTCTAGGGGTGTCACTCCCCAGTCTATTGCGTAGTACCATAGTCCGGGGCTTTGCAGCCTGGATCCCAGCCCGAAGGTCATGCTGGACCGTCATCTCTTGCTGCTTTCAGACCCACTTCCCCAGTTTCTAGAGCCCCCCACCCTAAGTTTAAGCCGCATGCCTCAGTTTACCTTATTTTTCTCTTCTCAGACATCAACCCTGTCCAGGCCCAGAAAGGTAAGTTGACATAGGGTGCTCCCCCACCTCTCAGAGCCCCCCACGTCCATGCCTTGCCGAGTCTCTCCAAACCTCCCCCGGCTGACCCCTCCTCCCATCCCCCAATGCCCTCCACCCTCCCTTACCTCCGGCCCCCTTCCCAGGATGCAACTGCTCCACCTTGAGCCCTGGGGTGCTGGCAGGGATTGTGCTGGGTGACCTGGTGCTGACACTCCTCATTGCGCTGGCTGTGTATGCCCTGGGCCGGCTGGTTCCTCGGGGCCGAGGGAACACAGAGGGTGAGTGCAGGGGCCAGACCCTGACCTGAAACACAGGCCTGGCTTGGCAGGGAGGGGCGGGGTCCTGGGCAACAGTCATTCAGAGGGGCTAGTTCTGCACCCAAGAACTGGTCTCAATTTCCCCACCTTGTCTGTCTTTGCCCCCTTCTTCTTCTCCCCGCCTCCTATCCCTGACCCCCCTCACACACAGTGTCCCGGAAACAGCGCATGGTTGAGACAGAGTCACCATATCAGGTGAGAAAATTGGCTTCCTTTTCTCACACTCTTGGGCCCTGGTGCGGTGTGGGGGGAGGGGGGTCTCTGTACTAAACATCCACCAGTCCACCCCAGAACTGAGACCCTCAAGTTGCCTCCTCAGTGTCATCCCAAGCCCTTAGAGACTAATGGGACCGACCTGTCCACATTCTCTTTGATCTTTCATCATTAATGGCAGTTCGGTATGTGTGGAGCGGGGGGCACTCAGCCTTTGGCATGACTAAGTTGGGCTTCATATGACTGGAGTCTATCCGGGCTGCCAGGATGTTTTCAGTGGGAGTTGTCATAGGTCAGAAAAAATAAATCAGTCTACTTCCTAGAATCTGTGGTCAGAGGTCCGAAATGCCTTGCAGAAGCTGGACAAAAATTAGAAATTTCCCAGAAAAGCTTGCCCCAAATTCACAGTTGTGCATCTAATCCAGGGCATGGTGTGAGGAAGTATTTTTGAAATCCTTTACAAGGAACACAGGGCAGAGGGCAGAGGGTGCTGCCGCCAAAGCCACTGCCCTTAACCCTTTAGGGGACCATGGGTTTCCCTGAATGGAAGCCAGACAGACTGTTCCCCAGGAAGATGCAAAGATGCTGCCCCAGCCCTATGCCTCTGATTTCAGGGATCCCGCCCTTGATGTCATAGAACCTCAGCTCTGAAGTCTGTTTTAATACTTTCCCATAGTCAGCGCTGCTTTACCTGCCTGATGCCTAAAATGCCCCTTTGTAGAGTCTCAGATTTTGGCATTGGGCCCTGGGAGGTGTGAAAAACTGAAGGGGTTTACCAGTTCTGAGGGAAATTAGATATTTTAAACTTTAATTTAATTTTTCAGGGGGGATTTGAGCCACACCAGCAAGGCTCAGGGTTACTCCTGGCTCTGTGCTCAGGTATCACTCTTAGTGGTGCTTGGGAGATCAGATGGGATTCGGGAATCGAACGCCAGAAGCCACATGCAAGGCAAACTCCCTGCCTGCTGTACTATTGCTCTGGCCCCAAGAGCAATGAGATTTTAGGACCAAACGTTGCCCCTGATGGATCTGTGTCTTGTGTTAATGGACTCAAGGCTGGGGACACACAGCAGAGCTAGTGGTAGTGTTGAGGCAATAGACTTGGAGCACAAGAACAAACGGAGAGGCCCCTGCAGGAAATAAAGGCAGCAAATGGGAGGTGACAGCGATCCCGAGGTGGGAACTGGAGCAGGAGAAACCAACCAGCTAGAGACTAGGGAGAGAGGACCTGCCCGTGGGAAGAACACAGGGCACAGACAACAGTAGCTCCTGCAAAGGGCCTGAGCTGGGGCAGATGGGAGATTAAGCAAGAGAAAGGGGAGCACTGAGGGCCGGGCCCTTCCAGCTGACAGCACACCAGGGCCCTGCAGTGATTATATACAAACTCACGGTTTCTCTCTGAACCTGGTCTAGAGTTGGGTTCTGGGAGTGCAATGGGGTAGGTGATTATGTCACAGATCCAGAAATAGCTAAATGGGTGGGAGGTTTGGGAGAGGGGTCCTTTTGTTTATTCTGTGTATGTGTGTGAGTGTGTGTGTGTGTATGTGTGTGTGTGCGTGCATGTGTATGTGTGAAAGTTATTGGGAGGACTTGTCCACGGACAGTCCCCCATCCTGTCCATGCTGCCTCTCATACCTTTAGGAGCTCCAAGGCCAAAGGTCAGACGTCTACAGCGACCTCAACACACAGAGGCCATATTACAAATGAGCCCAAAGCCTGCAGTTGACAGCCTGATACAGCCATTCCTGAAGTCTACGCCCTTGCTCCTTTTTTTTTTTTTCCACCACACCTAGCAGTGCTCAGGGTTTATTCCTGGCTGTGTGCTCAGGGACCATATGCAGTGCCTGGGATCAAACCTGGGTCAGCCATGTGCAAGCAAGAGCTCTACCCATTGTACTAACTCTCCAGCCCGCCACTGTTCTTATGCCCAAAGATGCAATGCACAAAGTGCCTTCCTGAGTCACTTTGCAAAGATGCAACACTCTAAGTGCCTTCCTTAGACCCCTCCTGGCACTGTCCCCAAATAAACATGGAACACGAACTCACTGTTTCTCCCTGACCTTGGGCTAGATTTGGGTTTTGGGGGTGGGATGGGGTAGATGTCTATGTCATAGATCCAGAAATAGCTAAGTGGGTGGGAGGTTTGGGGGAAGGGTTCTTTTGTTTATTCTTTGGTGGGGTTGGGAGGGAGCCCCCAAATAGCCCAGGACCCACTCTTAGGGTACTCCACCAACTAAGCTAGACAGCTCAATATGAGGGCCCCAGGATGAGGTCTGGCTCATACCCTGTAGCTCTCAGGACTCTCCAGGGCTGTACCCAGTGACGCTGGGTACAGGGCATGTGGTGCCAAGGATTGAACCAGGGTCCAGCAGGCCCTGGTACTATCTCCCTGGGCTCTGGGGAGAAGTTACTGAAAGGAGAATTACAATTAGAAGAATTCCAATTCCTTTATTATTTGACTGGGTTTCTTATGCTTCTCAAACCCGGGGAGGAGAGGTCAGGGGTGAAAGGCTGCAGTTTCAGGGTCAGCCCCTGCCAGGCATGTTGATGTAGATTTTGCCATCTTCTGGGTGGAGAAGAGAAAGCCTGAGGCCTGGGCTCTCAGGCCTGACCACCTACACCCCCACTCCAGGGGAACCCCCAAGTCAGGGCTTTCCTCAGGAGTTCCCCAGGCCCCCCCTCCAGGGCTTCCCCCGGGGCTCCCTCCCCAGGGACCCCATCCCTTGGGGCCCTGATTCACCCCTGCCCTCACCTTGCGGGGGCTGGTGGCGTGGGCGAAAACATGCAAATACTCCCACCACTATGAGCAAAGACACAGCAGCGTCTGCGGCCACCAGGCCTGCCAGGAGCGACAGGGAGAGGGGCCCACACCCAGAACAGGAGCCTGGGGGCACAGGGAGAGGGGGCTGAGGGGTCTGCAGCCAGCCGCTGGGCTGCAGGTGTGCTGGGGTCTCCTCAGGAGAGGCTGGGGCACCACTTGGTCATAAGGCGGGAGGGAGGGGGATCCGGAGAGCTGCTGGGGGGGGGGCAGGGCGCGGGCAGAGGAGGAGGAATGGGGGACACCTCACCTTCAGCCATCTGAGCTGCGACCACTGTGGAGAGAGCGAGGAAAGTGCATTAGCAGGAGGTGGGGGGAGGGGGAGACGGCTTCCCAGTCAGATGAAGGAAAAAGTGATGTCCTGAGAAACACACCCTGCTTTCGGAGAGCTCAAGTAAGGGTGGGGTGCAGATGGGAAGGGGAGGTCCCTCCAGACACACAGCCAGAAAAGCAGAAGTAGAGACAGCCGCAAGAAGGCGCGATGAACAGGCAGCCCCTGGAAAATTCAGAGTCCCTCCCCCCAAAACGAGGCCCCCAAAGCTGATGGATCCCGGGAAGGAAAGGCTGGGGGTGGGTCATGCAGTGCTGTCCCACAGAGGTCACCCAGCAGGCCACCCTTCTCCCAGATGCCATTTGCCACCCACCCCCACGCCCCCAGAGCCCTTGATTTCACCTGGGAGCAAAAGCAGGAACAAGAGATCACCTGGCAGGACCATGGTGGCAGGGGGCAGAGAGGGGTCTCCAGAAGGCCTTTGTTCCAGAGAAGTCTAAGTAACAAGTGGGGTACAAAGAGGTAGCAAGACCGGATGTGGCCTTGGCTGCTTCCTGTATGAGGGGGAGGGAATGAGAGAGCTGGTAAGCCCCTGGGCATGCCTTTGGGGGACACAATTGCAGAAGAATCAGGGGGGGGGGCAGGGCTGCTGTGGGTGTCCAGCTGGGAGGTGGCAGGAAAACCGGGGGAGGGTCCTGCAAAGATCCTGGAGGGAGAGTCAGGACCAGAAGCAGCAAACAAGCAGATGTGGGTGTGTGTGAGCAGGATTCAGGCTGGTGGAAGCTTCTGGCCAGAGCAGCTGAAAGGGGGGGCGAGGGGCAGGATGAAGGAGGGGGCCGGATGGAAGGAGGCGGGCAGGTTCTGGAGAAAGCGCTGAGGTTTGGGCCACAGGCGTTGGAAGCGCCTGCTCCATCTCCCTGCGGGGAAGTCCATGACCACAGCTGCCTCTATGAGTTCAGATTAGTCCGGTCTGGAGATAGAAATGTGGGGGCCGATGGCTTATGGAGAGTATTTAAAAGCCACAAGACTGGATGAGCTCACCAAGGAAGTGAGCACAGACAGAGAAGCCCCCCCCTCACCCCCACACCAAATGTGGGTGAAGAGGAAGAAGCAGCCAGGCAAAGGGAGAGGGAACAGGAGGGTTGGAGAGACGCCAGGAGGGCTGGAGTCTGCTAGCAGGCAGAACTTGATGAATAGGTCAGTGCTGCCAAGGGGCCGCAAGATGGCATTGGAGTGCCAGCCGCCCACTGCCGTGTCAGGGGCAAAGAGAAGGGGAATTCCTGCCTGCTTAGTTCACAGGCCTACAGGCCCCATCCCTGCAGTGTAAACTGTTATTTATTATTATTATTGTTGTTTTGTTTTTATTTGGGGACCACAGACACTGGTGTTCAAGGCTCTTTGCCCAGGGTTCACTCATGGTAGTACTTAAGAGAACATATGTAGCGCCAGGGAATAAACCCAGGACAGCCACATGTAAGGCAAGAGCCTTACCCACTATGCTATACTATCTCTCCACCCATAGTGTGTGTGTGTGTGTGTGTGTGTGTGTGTGTGTGTGTGTGTGTGTGTCTATGCCGCCGGGGATTAAACCCAGAGTCTCACACATAAGCATAAAATATTTATGGAATTGGGTTGGAGGATTGGCGCCACACCCAGCTGTGCTCTGACCTTACCCCTGGCTCTGTGCTCAGGGGTCACTCCTGGTGGGGCTCAGGGAACCAAAGGCTGTGCTGGTAAGAATCCTGGTCTTCAGCGTGCAGGGCTAGTGCCTTCGGGCTATACCACCTCAAGGCCCAGTCAAAGATTTTTTTGTTTGTTGGTTTTGTTTTGGGGGCACACTTGGCGATGTTCAGGGCTTACTCCTGACTCTGTACTCAGGAATTACTCTTGGCAGGGCTCCAACGACCATATGGAGTGCCAGGGATCGAATCTGGGTGGGCCCCATGCAAGGCAAATACCCTACCTGCTGTACTATTGCTCCAGTCATCCCACTAAATGATTTTTAATGAATGAGTATTTTGAGCATAACCTCTGAAAAAGAAGAGAGTAGGGGAGAAACTGGTGTCATTTTTACCCAATGACCTTTCCTACCTGGAAGTCAGGAATTTTGGGGCCCCTTTCCCCCCTGGACCCAGTAATAAAGAACGCCTTGGCCCAGGATCTGGCAACCCAGCACCCCTTAAAGTCCAGGTTCCTGAAGTTCTCCAGTTGTCGACTACCCCAAGCCCCATTTCCAGCCCACCAAAGCGGGGAGCCCCGGTATCTCAAAGTCCGCCCCGCCCATTCAGAGCAGGCTTCGCTGGAGCATGACGCGGGGAGTCCCAAGGACTGGGGGTGGGGCTCAGCCCAAGACTGGGCGGTGCCAAAACACCAGTTTAAAAACTCGCGGGACGTCAGCCCCAAAACTGGGGGACCCGGCGGCGGCTCCGCGGGGAAACAGCGAGGCTGGCGCAGCGCCGAGGCCGGGGCCCTGGGGGCCCGCAATCCGCGCCACGGAACCCCAGAGGTAACGGGGGAGGGTGGGGAGGTGCTCGACTCCTTTAGACTGGGGTTCGGGGCCGGGAGGACTGCGCGTGGGACTCTGAGGTGAGGTCCTGGGTCCTGGGTCCAGAGTGAAGGTATCGGTTTGGAGGAGCAAAATGGGTCCCAGATTCTCGGGTCGTGAAGGGTCCTATAAGAATCTGGACTTTAGGGTGCAGGAGATTGGGAATCTGGGATCGTGGGTCCCGTAGAATCCCGCACTCCCGTCCTGTCGAGAAGTTGATGTGTGTGTGTGGGGGGGGGAGGGGTTCTGTAAGTTGGTGGAGGGGATCCCTGGCGGCCCGAACTCTGCCCCAGAAAGAGGGGCTGGATTGAACCCATGGAGGTGTGAGGGTTGAAAACCAGTTTCATGACCCCGAGCGTCAGGTCTGGCCCCACTCCGGCCCGGACCTCGCCCCCGCGCCGGGATTTCCCGAGTCGCCCCGATCCAGGGTCCTCTCCCGCCCCCGTGCCCCCGCCGAGCAGGAATTCCCCACGTGCGGGGATTCCGCGAGCGCCACGCTCGGCCGCGCGCCCCGCCCCGCAGCCAGACACCTGCGCGCGGGCGGCCGCCGAGAGCCGGGATGGAAGATTCCCCTGCGCCGGCGCCGTGACGTCACGCGCCGCGGTTGGATAGTTTCCGAGCCGCAGCCCCGCCCCTCCCGCCCCGCCCCCTTAACCCTTACCGGGCCGGAGCCGAGGCTCCGCGGCGGATGCGTTAGAGGGGAGGCTGGGGCCCTTGTGGGTCGTGCGAACCCGGCGAGGGAAACTGGACCTCCCAGGGCCTGAGTGCCTGCATCTTAGGGTTGCGAAAACCCCGACTCCAGCGCAATGGGGGCTTGGGTCTTGGGTCCGACGCAGTTGCGGGATCTGGACCTGTGGGATATGGAGGTGCTAGGGAACTGTGGGGATCCGGGACTCCGCACCCGGACTCCGGATTATCAGATCCGCTTCCAAGACCAGGCAGGGTGGGAACCTGGACGTGCGTTCCGGAGTGTGGTCCCGCGACCACCGAGCTGGCCTCGGAGCCGGAGGGGGGGGTTGGCTTGGGGGGATGTGGGAGTTTCTACGGAAGTGGGGAGGGTGGAAATGCAGTGGGGCACCCTCCTCCCCCTTCCTCAGTTTCCACCACGCTGCTGGAAAATTGAGTCTGAGGGGAAAGTGTAGAGCAGAGCAAAGGAAAGGAAACGGCGGAGGCGGGCGACTCACCCGAAATCTCAGGCTGGCTTTGGAGTTATCAGCGACTTCTGTGTGCTACTTTTTTCCGCGCGGGAGAGTGCTGGAAGCGCGGTTGGGCTGCCCAGAACTGCCCCCCTCCCCCAGCATGTTCTGGTGACTCGGGCCCCTGATGACTTTCTTCCCACCTCCCCTCTGCAGTGGGCCGGGGTGACCGCAGTCACTGCCCGTCACAGACCGTGAAGAAGCTCCTGGAAGAACAGAGGCGCCGCCAGCAGCAGCCTGACACCAGTGGGGTGCAGGTGGGCCCCCTTCTCCTAACCCTGGCCACTCCACTGCTCTGAGGCAGGCTGGGCAGGCCCTGGACAGAGGGTCCTGCTTGCAGACAGGGCTGTTGAGACCCTGAGGGGCACTATGGGTGGGAACAGCTCCAGAGGAATAAAAAAATCTCAGTTCTTGGGCTGGAGAGATAGTACAGCCAGTAAGGCGCTTGCTTGCTTTGCATGCAGCGGAACTGGGTTCGATCCCTAGTATCCAAGATGGTCCCCTGAGCACCTCCAGGAGTGATTCCTGAGTGCAGAGCCAGGACTAACACCCGAGCATTCTCCAATGTGTGACCCCAAAACAGAAGGACTCAGCCCCTTCCCTTCTTGCTCCTCTCTCCAGGGCCAGTTCCCACCCCCTGCAACTCAGTCTCTGACCCCCTCTGTGAGTGCCAGGGAGCCTGGTAAGTCTGTGTGTACCCGTTTCCTTCTCTGCAATTCGTCCCAACTCTTAGAACTTTGGGCATCTGAAGAGACAGCTGCTGTTCTTGTTGGTACCCAGTAACAGTGTGAGCCCCAAATTCTCAGGAGCATAGAGTCTGTAATTGGGTCCCAACCTTTCAAGGCTCCAGGGCCCTTGGCTCTTCCCCTTTCTGCCGTGGGAAGGCGGGTTCTGCCCTCAGGCTGTAGCTGCATCTTCTCTGACTCCCCTAACCCCACCTGCCTTGGCTCCCCCTCTCACACAGGTCATCCTCACTTCCCACCGCAACCCGAGGCAGTGGGTTCCACACCTGTCAGCCTGGCACCCCCCACGACTTTTCCAGACTGGGACCCCAGTACACATGCAGTCTACACAGACAGCTCCTTCTCCTACCCGGCTTCTGCGGCTGAAGTTTTCCCGACACCAGAGTTCTACCCCAGCTCAGTCCCAGGGCGGCCCTGTCCATTCTCCCCCGGGATGGAGGTGAGCTATGGAGGAAAATGGATGCAGATGGGCCCGTAAAATGTCTGGTTGGGAGGAAAAGTGAATGGGGGGGGGTCCCTTGGTATGATGCATTTGGTGGCCGAGAGCCGCCTCCCCAGAGGAACAAAGAGATGGGGACCAAGGATGATGGTCCATGGACAGTTTAATTCAGGACCAAATAGCCTGTTATAATCTGAGGAGGCCCAAGGTACAGAAGTGCAGGTAGGTGTAATTGATCATTTAGAAAGGTAAAGTGTTTCAATGGAGGTAATTCTTTTGGGGGGATTAACTTAAGGAGATGGTCTATGTGAGAAATCTGCCTAGGGGCGGTATTCCATCTATATTGCTTTTTTCTTTCCCTTGCTGCTAGTACATATTAAACAAGTTTACTTCTTATTAATATTTGTAGTTATTTGGGTAAACACAGTAAGAAATAAAGATTCTGAAACTTTGTTCTCTGGGCTCTGGGAGCTGAGGTTATAAGCCAGCTTGGGGGGGGGGGAGGCGTGCCCAGAGTGATAGTACAGTGGGTAGGGCGTTTGCCTTGCACATGGCCAACCCAGGTTCAATCCCCGACATCTTTTATGGTCCCCCAAGCACCACCAGGAGTAATTTCTGAGTGCAGAGCCAGGTGTAACCCCTGAGCATTGCTGGGTGTGACCCAAAAAGCAAAACAAGGGGGGAAAAAAGCCAGCTGGGCTTTTACGGCTAAGTCTTAAGATCAATTTAGCTTTTTCTACCCTATGGGGTCCTGTCTTTTAGGTCATTATGGCTTTTATCAAGATTGTGCTTCATGATTTTTAGACTGTCCCATATGGAAGCCAGGGTAGCTTTGCTGCTTGCCCCAGATCCACCCACAGATCCCTCAGGGTGGGGAACCGAGCTTTTTTGGGGTGTTAGGAACTATGGCAAGTGAATCCTGAGTCCAGTAATTATGATGGATGCCTAAGAGTAAATATATTGCAGAGTCAATTAACTCCCAAATATTAGGAGCATAGCATTAACGGTCTTACTGTGTTTAAGCAAAGAACTTTGTTCTATAGTAAAATATGAAAAGGTTACAGGGGAAGAGAAAAAGCAAATAATTCACTACAGATACACAATCCAGAGTCACCAGAAGGTTTGGTTTTATAAGTAACCAAGCCTGACTTGGGGATTGTAGTAGCTAACGGAAGAAAAGGTAAAGCACAAAGGAAAGGGGGGGGGGATTAGAAGACCTCATAAGAGGGGGAAGGAAAAGGGACAATACACTGATGAAGACTAGAACACTTGGGGTTAATACCCAACATCTGATCACTCCTATGCCTTATTCTGAGATGTCTGGACTAGCATTCACCCCATTCCTCAGAGGGGGAAAACTGAGGTCCAAGAGTCCAGGGTTGCTGGCCCAGGGGGAATGAGTACTCAGCGTTCTGGATGTGTGCAGTGGACCGGGAAGAGAGACTTCTTCACTCACTGCCTGTCCTCTCTCTCCTGCACCCTTCAGGACCCCCTGGATACCCGGCTTTATGCAGAGCCCCCCTTGGCACAGGCAGCATCCTGGAGAGGTTCTGGGCTCCCCTCAGAACCCCCCCAGCTGCCCCCTGTGGTGGCCGGCCCATCCCTGGATGCAGCCCGTGCCCACATGCTGGCTTTGGGGCCCCAACAGCTTCTGTCCCAGGACGAAGAGGGAGACACGTGAGTATTGGGGAGCGGAGTCTGTGGGCTCCAGGCCCCACTGGGCTGTGCTCACTGCTGCCCCCCACCTGTCTGCAGACTCCTGCATCTGTTGGCTGCGAGGGGGCTGCGCTGGGCCGCCTACGCTGCGGCCGAGATGCTCCAAGTGTACAGGCGTCTGGACGTCCGTGAGCATAAGGGCAAGGTAAGGGCTGGCGCCTGGGCTCCTCGATTTGAGGACAAGGGGTGTGGGGGCCTGGGGTTCCGGTATTCATAGGGGGAGGGATTGAAAGCTGGGACTGACCTTTCCTGCTCCCTGCAGACCCCTCTCCTGGTGGCTGCCGCTGCCAACCAGCCCCTAATCGTGGAGGATCTGCTGAACCTGGGGGCTGAGCCCAACGCCACTGACCACCAGGGACGGTCCGTCTTGCACGTGGCTGCCACCTATGGGCTCCCAGGAGTCCTCTCGGTATGGCCCCTGACAGTTGGACTGAATGGGGTGGACAGAGGCTGGATATTGCTCCCTAAGCCTCGGCGGCCCTGGGGAGACCCAAGTCTAGCTCTCCGCTTCTCTTTCTGCCAGGCCGTGTTCAATTCAGGGGTCCGGGTTGACTTAGAAGCCAGAGACTTTGAGGGTAAGTAGGGTGGTGGCTGGGGAGATTGATGGGGAGGTAGGCTCGGTGCTCCAGAGGCAGTGCTCTCACTCTCACTGTGCCCTTTCTGCAGGCCTTACCCCCCTCCACACTGCCATCCTGGCCCTCAACGTTGCCATGTACCCGCCTGATCTCTGTCCCCGGATGCTGAGTCCTCAGGCCCGGGACAGGCTAGCTTGTGTCCAGATGTTGCTGCATATGGGAGCTGACCACACCAGCCAGGTGGGCCGGGCAGCTGGGACCTCCGCGGGCCATGCTCACTCTGCCTCTTCCTATCTGTGGGACCTGGAACTTGATTTTGCATTTGCCTGTGCCCTGCTGTCACCTGGAAATAATATTCCCTGGTCCTAGTGAATATTTATAGGTCTTTCCCATTCAGTAAGCTCTGAGTCTTAGGGACGAGCACGAATCCTCTCTACACCTATTGATGTGTGTGCTATCATCCAAAAGTTGAAAAAAGGGATCAGAGAGATAGTACAGTGGGTAAGGCTCGTAACTTGCATGTGACCGACATGGGGTTTGATCCTGGCACCAGGATCAAAATTAATCCCTGAGCACCACCAGGAGTGATTGCTGAGCACAGAGCAAAGAGTAAGCCCATACATAGCTGGGTCTGGCCTCCACTCCCCTCCCACACACACACACAAAAGTAAATCCATAAAGAACAATTATTTGATAAAATGAGGTGTAAGGAATTAAAAATCAAAATTTGGTGGTTGTGTCAAAGAATGGAATAAAAGTTAGAAATCAGCCACCACTTTTTTGTGGGGGGTCTCACCCAGCAGTACTCAGGGGTTACCCTTAGCTCTGCACTCAGGACTCACTCCTAGTGGTGCTCAGGGGACCCTATGGGATGCTGAAGATGGAACCCAGGTCAGCTGTGTGCAAGACAGGACCTTCCTGCGGTATCATGCCTCCAGCCCCCACTCTTTCTATTTTTTGGCAGTGCTAGGGATCAAATCCAGGGCTCCACCCAAGCAAGGCTAAGTACTCTGCCTCTGTCCCATTCCAAGCCCTCCAGAATCCAGCTCTCCGCACTTAAATTGAGCTTCGTTTTGGGGCCACAACTCAGTGGTGCTCAGGGTTTGCTCCTGGCTCTGCGCTCTCTCCTGCCCTTATTTATCTTTTGTACTGTGTTTTGTTGGAGAATTCTGAAACCAGAACAAGTGCAGAATTAGGATGATGAACCCCACAGCCCACCATCAGTGACCAGCACTGCCACCTATCCTGCTCCATCCCTTCTGCACTTTCCTTTATTTGTTTTTTGTTTTTGTTTTGGGGTCACATCCAGCTGTGCTCAGGGCTTACTCCTGATTTTGTACACAGGAATCACTCCTGGTGGTTCTCAGGGGACCATATGAGATGCCGGGGATTAAATCCTGGTCAGCTGCGTGCATGGCAAACACCCTACCCACTGTACTGTCGCTCCATCCCCAATACTGGTGTTTTTAAAAGGATAAGAGAACCCTTTTCACCTTGACACTGTTATTTCCCCTTAAGAAATGAACAGTTGGGAAAAAAAAACAAACAGTTGGGAGTGGAGCAATAGTACAGTGGGTAGGGCATTTGCCTTGTTGGCAGCTGACCAGGGTTTGTTCCCCAGCATCCCATATGATCTTGGAACACACCAGGAGTGATTCCTGAGTGCAGAACCGGGGCTAACCTGAACATTGCCGGGTGACCCAAAAAGCCAAAAAAAAAAAAGAAAAGAAAGAAAGAAAGAACAGTTGGCCAGAGCAAGAGAATACATACAGAGATTAAGGAGGGAATCAGAGCTGGGAGCAAACCCTAATCACCTCCGAGTTGGTCTCCCTCCCCCCACCCCCATAGGAATGTGAATGCTCCATACCATCCTTTTCTTAGTAACTCAGCTGTATGAGGCCTCCTGCAGGTTGCTGGCAAAAGAGGAAATGATGCGGAAGGCTCTGGGATACCACAGGAGGGGCTGGGTCAGGCTCTGTGAGCCGGGCCTGACCCAGCTGCATCCTCTCCCTGCAGGAGATCAAGAGCAATAAGACAGTCCTGCACTTGGCCGTGCAGGCCGCCAACCCAACCCTGGTTCAGCTGCTGCTGGAGCTGCCGCGGGGGGACCTGCGGGCCTTTGTCAACATGAAGGTGGGCACTGAGGACAGTGGGCTGTGGTCGGGAGGGGACAGCATCCAAGACATGGCCCGGGGTCCATGAAGGATGCGGAGAACATAGCGGGGTGCAGTTGTTGCGGCGGGAGGCGCTCCTGGATGGGAAGGAGGGCACGAAGGGGCGAGGACTGGCAGAGTGGGCAGTGTAAGGCCCAGGGCCCCACCTGCTGGGCACTCTCCTCACCTCTCGCTGTCCCCAGGCCCATGGGAACACAGCGCTCCACATGGCAGCTGCGCTGCCCCCCGGGCCAGCCCAGGAGGCCATCGTGCGGCGCCTGCTGGCCGCGGGGGCAGACCCCACTCTGCGCAACCTGGAGAACGAGCAGCCAGTCCACCTGCTGCGGCCGGGGCCAGGCCCTGAAGGGGTGAGCACTGTCCCCCAGCCCACCCCCCAACTCCCCGTGTTCTGTGATCCCACCCACCCCTGGCTTTATTTTATTGGTTCTGGGGCCACACCCAGCGGTGCTCAGGGATCACTCCTGGTGGGCCTTGGTACCCAGGTCAGCAGCGTGCTGTACTATCTCTCCAGCCCTACCCGATCTCTGGCTTTAGAGGGTGATTTGTAATAGCAAAAGGCAGCCTTGATACTTCTTCTAACCCTAACTTCACAGTGTCGCCTCAGGGGCTGGCCAGAGGGTTTGATCCTGAGCACTATACTGAGAGTCATGCTGGGTGTGGTGTGAACAACAAAGCCCAAATGTCACTGCGGCCTCACTGTTGGGTCCCTTATCATATTATGGTGGCTTCTGACGTCTGCTTCCAGCCTGGCCTTGACAATTACTTCTCACAGGGAGACGATGTGGGGGTTAAGTCACATACCTTTGCATGCTGTTGGCCTGGGGACCATCCCTGCTATAGTGTGCTCCCCCACATTTCTCGTAGGGTCCTGGAGGCCCCAGAGCACTGCTGAGGGGCCCAGGGAGCCCCCAGCACTGCCGGGTCTGAGCACTGTTGCATTCTGAAGCCCTTGCATTGAACCACCCAGTTGTCTGAGAATGGCTGGCAGGGCCCCAGGCCTTCTGAACACTGCTTGGGAGGCCCCCCAAAACGTGTGACCACTGATTCCAACCCTGAATGCTGACCCTCAGGTGTGATCTTTGATCCCCAAGCATGACCTCCTGCCCCTAACCCTGGCCTCACAGGATTTCTGACCTCCAAAATATGACCTCTGGCCCCAGGCCTCTACCCTTGCCCTC
This sequence comes from Sorex fumeus, assembly GCF_029834395.1. NCBI lineage: Eukaryota > Metazoa > Chordata > Mammalia > Eulipotyphla > Soricidae > Sorex > Sorex fumeus. Next base: position 21,080,257 of record NW_026606179.1, read on the forward strand.
CTTCCCCCTATTACTAACCCCCAATCTGGGAACCCCCTTTCCCTGCCACCCCAGTTCTGGCCCTGGGACTTTTGCTCCATGTGTGAATCCAGACCTTCAGCACCCAGCCCAGAACTGCGCTCTGAACCCATGCCCTCCACTTTCCATCTCTGAGCCCCAGACTCCAAAGAGTGTGCATCCCCACCGCCCCAACCCCTCACACTTCTCCCCTACCTTGTCTGTCCACAGCTCCGGCAGCTACTGAAGAGGAGCCGCGTGGCCCCACCCGGCCTGTCCTCTTAGGACTCGAACCCAGACCCTGGACTGATTTTCCAGTCCCCCACCGTCCCGTAGGACAGCCAGCGTATGCTATTGTTGCAGATCCATGATGATGTATGTGCAGTGTCCAGCCACTGGGGTCTTACATTAAAACCCCAAAATGGCTGTAGGGGGAGACAGTCCCCAATATTTGGGGCAAAGTGTACCCCCTTTCCCCTGCCCACCAGGAGCCCCTTAATGGTTTCTGTGAAATCGAGGCCCCTTGGTTGTTTCTGAGAAACATCCCTCCCCCCACAGGGATCTGTTGGGGTTCCCTCCTCAAACTCAGCTCTTCACCCATGGAATCTCAGGTGTGGTTCCTTGACGTTGTTTAGGGTACCCCCCCAAACAGCATCCCACCAGCACTCTGAAGCTCACCCCCTACCCTGCCCAGGACCGTGCAGGCCTCTGACTCTGAGCCGCTGGAAGGAGCGGCCCCGTGTCCTACCACGGTCTAGTTCTGAAGACAACCCTCCTCCCGCCTGGCCCCCCATTAAATTCCTCTTGGACTCGCACTGGCACTGTTGTCCATTTCTGAGGCCTTGGTGCAGGGGAGGCGGCATGTCTGTCTGAGGAGTGCCTGGCAGATGAATGAACATGCCTGGGTGGGCATGGGGTCGACACTCGGTGCTGGGCCTGCCCGTGCCGCTCCACCCTGGGACAGAGTGAGGCGCACCCCACGCCAGGGACACTTCCCCCTCCAGCAGTGTGGAGGTTCTCTTGACTCTCTACAGAGTTCACCACAGTCGGGGCTGGATAGTACAGCAGGTGGGACACTTGTCTTGCACACAGCCAATCTGGGTTTGATCCCCAGCATCCCATATAGTTCACCTGAGCCCCACCAAGGAATGATTCCTGAGCACAAAGGCAGGAGGAAACCCACAATATCACCGAGTTTGGCCGCAATACAAAACAAACATAAAAACAAAGGACTGGAGAGATAGTACAGTGAATTAGGGTACTTGCCTTGCATGCGACCTGGGTTTGATCCTCAGCATCTCATATGGTCCCCCAAGCACCGCCAAGAGTAATTCCTGAGTATAGAGCCTGGAACAACTTCTAAGCATTGCCAGGTGTGACCCCCAAACAGATCAAAACAAGAATCAAAACAGTTTGTCCCAGTGACTTTGGCTTGATAATACACTCATTATTGGCGGCTTTGCCAGGTCTGTGTCACTTCCCACCTTCTAGCCCTTCCACATAATCCCAGCCTTAACACCTGCTTCTAGAAAAACCCAATTAAGAAAGATCGCTACAATTTGCCATTCATGCTTGCTCCCAGGGCCTCTGCTCTGGTCTCTGTCCTAATCTCATCGTCCCAACAATTCCCGTCTCCCCCAAAGAGCCCTTTGACCCGGCACCCTTTACCTCCCCCACCACTCAGTCTCAGGGAACAAAGCCAAGAATACTATAAGGGCATATGCCAGTGTCTTCACCTCAACGCTTAAGACTTAAAACAGTCATCACTTATGTTCAAGATTCTACAATCTGTAAGTTTAAGATTTAAAACAGTCATCACTCGTGTTCAAGATTCTATGATCTGTAATGAAAATGCAAAAAAAAAAAAAGGGAGAAAGATCTGTGATCTGGATGTCTGGATGGGCTTTGTGGGGCAGTTGTGCATCAGTTAGATGTGACCTGTTCCATGGAGGCCCAGTGGGCTGGACAGCTGGCACTGCTGGGAGTGGGCCAGGCAGTGCTCCTGGTTGTGGAGTGGGAGAGCACTACACTGGCCCTACTTGCTCTCAGAAGCCTTGTTCCTAGAGAACTGAGCCAGGCCAGTGGTCACAGTCAGGCATATGGGCAGTAGCAGCTCAATAGAGCAAGAATTTCAGGACTAGGCATTATTGGGAGCTGCTTGGTTAAATTGCCCTCATTAGCGGCCCTCCACTGGCATTCATATGTTCTTTTTAGTTTTAGTTTGTTTTGGGTCACACTCAGCAGTGTTCAGGGGTTACTCCTGGCTCTGCACTCAAGAATTACTCCTGACAGCGCTCAGGGGACCATATGGGAGGCCGAAGATCAAGCCCGGGTCTGCTACTTGCAAGGCAAGTGCCTTATCCACTGTACTATCACTCCAGCCCCAGATGTATTCTTTTTTTTTAAATTTTTCTTCAAAATATTTTTATTTATTTAATTAATTTTCATTAGTGAAACACCATGATGTACAGTTGTAGATTCACAAATTTTTGTGCTTGGGTTTCAGTTATACAATGATCGAGTACCTATCCCTCCACCAGTGCCCATTCTCCACCACACTGATCCCAGTATCCCTCCCACACCCCATCCCCCCATCCCACTCTGTCTCTGTGGCAGGGCACTCCCTTTTGTTCTCTCTCTTCTTTTGGGGGCTTTGGTTTGCAAAAGAGAAATTGAGTGGCAATCATGTTCAGTTTATAGTCTACTTTCAGCATGCATCCTGGGCAGATCTTCCCAACACCCTTTATTTGGTTCTCCCTTCTCTATCTGAGCTGCCTTTACCCCTAGAGTGTGCGGCTGGCCTCCAAGCCATGGAGTAAACCTCCTGGTATTTATCTCGGCTATTCTTGGGTGTTAGTCTCCTATTTTGTTACTTTATATTCCCCAGATGAATGCAATCTTTCTATGTCTGTCCCTCTCTTTCTGATTCATTTCCCTTAGCATGATACTTTCCATGTAGTACCACTTGTATGTAAATTTCATGACTTCACCCAGATGTATTCTTATGTGTACTCATGGTGACAGTTCACTCCAGAAGAATTCATGAACAGCTTGTATTTTAATCATTCTAAATGTATTTAAAATTCATTTTACAATTCATTGTTTGGCACTGTTTAATTTCTGCATATTTTTCTTTGTGGTACTACCGAAAATAGGGTATTTCTTATCATCCACAATATCTTAGCATCTTAGACTCTGCCAGTAAAGAGGTATGTATATCTAGACATATAGTCACACAATACTAACAAACACACAACACTAACATGTAAAAATGTCGCTAGAGGGCCGAAGCAGGCAGGGCATTTGCCTTGCACATGGCTGACCAGTTTCAATCCCAGCATCCCATATGGTCCCCCAAGCAACACCAGGAGTAATTTATGAGAGCAGAGCCAGGGGTAAGCCCTGAGCATTACTGGGTGTGACCCAAAAAGAAAATAAAATGTCTCTAGAAATAGTGGGGGCTCCAAGTTATATTTGACCAACTCTGCCAAGTGGTTCATGCAGGGGCCCCAGGATGTGTTACGTGGACCCTCCAGTGCCAGGGATTGAACTTGGGCACCCACTGTACTGTCTCCTGACCTGAATGAATGGTTTTCCATGGAAAAGAAAGGATGGCTTTGAGGCACAAGACTATCAAATGAGCAATAGTAGAGTTATTTTTCTTGCTGGAATTTAAAAAGTAACCTTTAAGATGAAGTACTCTATTGCCACTAAAATATAAACATTATTAAGGAATTACTCACTGAACATATTGAGCAAAATGACCCTTCATCTCCTATTCTACTCTTAGCCTGTTGATTATTCTTTGTTTAAAAAAAGAAAGAAAAACCAGGGGCTGGAGAGATAGTACAGCGGGTAAGGAACTTGCCTTGCAAGTGCCCAACCTGGGTTCAATCCTCAGCATCCTATGTGGTCCTCTAAACACTGAATGAAGTAATTCCTGAGTGCAGAGCCAGGAGTAACCCATGAGCTTTGCCTGGTGTGACCCCAAAACTAGAAACAAACAAGAAAACTACAAAAAGCTTTTTCCCAGTCTGTAGATTTCTACCAGGGTCAGCTGAGTACAACTAAAAATCTTATCATAAGTGACAGGAAATTTGCAAACTGAGTTCTCTGGGGAAGTGGCATTGTATTCAGTTAGCATCACACAAACATTTTTCTCCTAGTAGCTACTAGGTCTATATTTAATACGTATGACCTATATTTACATATGTATATGTTATAAATAGCCAACAGAGCTCATTGGTTCTTTGAGTGAATTAGCAATCACTGCTTCCTCAGCCATCTGTCAGAAAACGGGTATACTGACATTTGACTGTGGCATATTACTGCCGTCTGCTGGGAAGTTGTAGAAATGCAAATCTGCAATACTTTAGAGGTGAGTGGGATCATTTTCAGTGTGTGTGTGTGTGTGTGTGTGTGTGTGCGTGTGTGTGTGTGTGTGTTAGGGCCACACTAGATAATGCTCAGGGTTTACTCCTGGCTCTGTGCTCAGGGCCCACTCCTGGTGATACTCAGGGGATCCTGTGCAGGCTCAGGAATAGAACCAAGTTCAGCCCCTGCAAAGCAAGCATCTTAACCCCTACATTATTTCTCTAGTCCCTGGCTTTTTTTTTAATGTAGGAGTACTGCTTTTTATTCAGTCATTGATTAAGCTGATTGAATTGGGTATAAACTCCACATTACGTTTTTTTAACTGAATCATTGTGAGATACAGTTTCAAAGCTTTCATATTCGAGTTTCAGTCGTACAATGATTAAACACCCATCCCTCTACCAGTGCACACTTTCCACCACCAGTGTTCCAAGTATACCCCCCACCGTCCCAGTCCTCACTCTGCCTCCATGGCAGACAATTTTCTCAATACTCTCTCTCTCTACTTTTGGGCATTCTGTTTTGCTCGAATTTTCCCACCACCATCCAAGCCTGCCTACCAGGGGCAGATGCTAGATTATTTATTGTCCATTGCTCATTTTGAATGTCTTGGGTGCCACAGCCATGCACTTCTGGAATCCTAGATTGTACATGGTTGGGTTCCAGAGACTTTTCTGTAGGGCACTAATCCATCTTGGGATTCAATTGGTTATCTCTGGACTAGGGCTGTTTGTGTGCTAAGATGGTGCCTGGAGGCACATTACGGGGGTGACAGTCAGGCCAATGAGTGGGGCAGGGAGCCGGGGAGGGACAGTCTGGCGCCTCTGCCACGATACAGCATGGAGATTTAATCCTGGAACATGCTACCTGGGCCTTGCTTATGGAAGCTCTTGGTTGCCGGGATTCCATCTGGAGTAGGCAGGGCAACTGCACCCGCTCCATCTGGGGTGCCCTGGCAAAATTGGCTCAGTATGGGGCCTGGAGAGGCTCTGTGGTGTCTACTGGTATTCATTGCTGTGTCTCCTGACTAGGGTTGTTGGTGCCCTAAGATGGCACCTGGAGGCACATTGTGTAGCCCCCTGGATTTAAAAATATATATAACAGTCACTACCAGCAATGCTTGGGTGGTTCAGGGCCACTCCCAGTGATGCTTTGGTGGTGCCTGGAGTCACCTGGTGATGCTGGGGAGCCAACAGGCTACATTCTTGTGCTGGGATAAGGGATGCAGTGATAAGGATCAAGCAGAGTCTGCTAGGCATGTGTTCTGCCACTTGAGTTAACTCATCTCCTGGGTCTAATCCACACTACTTGGAATTTGACAGTGAGCATATTAGAGTAGGTGAGAAGATGGCCAGGTTGTCTGCAGTGAATTTCTAGCTTCAGCCCTTCCTATATGGTTACTTGGGACACCTGATACAATTTCACTGGTTTGTGGGGGATGTACACACTTGGTTCTCAGCATTCTGGCTCTGTGCTTAGGGTCAGTCCTGACAGATCTCAGGAACAGTAGATTATGCCAGGGATTGAACTCTTGGTTGGCTGCATTCAAGATAAATACTTTACCCTGCTGTATTACCTCCCTAGCCCCATCATGCAACTTCTCAACCCCATTTTTGGGTTTTGTTTTGTTTTTAGGCTATACCCAGTGATGCTCAGGGCTTATGCCTGGCTCTGTGTCTGGGTAACTCCTAGAAGTGCACTAGGGGATTACTCCTGGCTGGGCTCAGGGGACCATATGTGGTGCTGGGGATTGAACCCGCATCAGCTGCATGTGAGGTAGGCACTTTCCCCACCTCATTATCACTCCAGCCCCTTAACCCCATTTCCTAATCCATTGATGAGGATAGTCATACTACCTACTTCATGGCACTATGATTGATTATCCCATCATGTAAAGCTCTCTGGTGACTGGCACAAGATGAGTGAATGATACAACACATGTGCCTTTATCTTCTCCTCTTCCTCCTGCTCCTCCTCCTCCTCCTCGAAGCAAGGTGGGTGAAACTTTTAGAAAGATGTGAGGGAAGAGAAAGGAAGAAGCATGCATTGGAGAAAGAACAGGCTTCTCCAGAATGGAAATAAGCGAGCAAAGAAAGTCGAGCAAGTGGGATGCGTTTTCAAGGGAGAACCCGTGCTTGAAGGACGAGCCACAACCCACAGGCAGCAACAAATAACGTCCCACAGCAGGGAGGAATAAATCCTAGTGTTTGCAACCTGGATGCCAGGGGGATAACTGTCACCTCCTCAAAACAGGCTGAAGACTGGGGGATGGAAGGAATGCTTTAGGAGTCCCAGACTCGCTGGGCGCTGCGGACCGTTCAGCACCACGGAAAGCTCCAAGCCTGCTGAGCCAAGCTCAGCTGTTCCCTCAGGCCCCGCCCAGGCAGAAGATCCCTCAGGCAGCGGGAGGGGAGGCCTTGGGTAGGGGGGAGATCAGCTGGGCACCGCTGCCGCTTCCCAACCACAGAGACACAGGCTGGCCCCGGTGGGAAAAAAGACTTTATTGGGATGTTAGTGGGGGACAGGTGGGAGAGTGAGTTCCAGGGAACAACAGACACTGGGACCCAGCTGGCGATCACCTTGAAGAACAATAAATTAATTTACAAAATAAATTAAAGACAGGAGAAGGTCCAAGCGGGGAGGCAGCTGGGAGTACCTGGAGATTCTTTTAGGGATGACATTTGGAAGTGGGAAGGGGGAAATCAGAGTTTTCAGCCCCTTCACAAAGGGTGTGAAATGAAACGTTTTGGAGTCCCCTTCCCCGGCCCCCCGTTAGGAACTGGGGTTCTGGGATTCCAGGAAGAGAGAAGGTCTGGGCTCAGTGCAAGGGATCTGGGCGGGGGCGGTGGAGGCTCAGGGTCGTTCCTCCAGGAAGCGGTATGTGGGGTTCTCATAGCCGTGACGCTGCAGTTCCCGGAGCTGCTGTTCCTCCAGGGTGAGCATGGGATCCACCTGTGACGGGGACAGGGTGAGCTGGGAGCACCTTGGTGAGCAGCCTCTCCGCACCTCACTTCCAGAGCACAAAGGTTTTTTTTTTTCTTTTTGGGTGTCCCAGGGGTTACTCCTAGCTCTACACTCAGGAATTACTCCTGGCAGTGCTTGAGGGACCATATGGGATGCCGGGGATCAAACCCGGGTCGGCTGTGTGCAAGGCAAATGCCCTACCTGCTGTACTATTGCTCCAGCCCATGCTCCACACCAAGGTTTTGGCGCCACTCACCTCCACCACCCCGTGGCTGATGGTCCCATAGGGCTTCTTCCTCCGCAAGAGCAGCAGGGAGAGGACAATCAAGGAGCCCCCGCCCGCGCCCATGATCAGCAGCCCCGACACGGCCTCTCGGGACACTCCTGTCCCCGCTGGTGCCTGCAGGGAGACCACAGGGGACAAGGGGTCATTTTGTGGTTGGAGCCCACCGGGGCCTGAAGTGGCTTTGTGAGTTACAACCTAGCCGCTGACCTCTGACCTCTCCCCCTAGGGACCCAGAACGCTTCTCCTCTTACCAGCTCATCTCTCTGAATCTCCGATGAGTGGAAAGGAAAACCCCTTGGAACAGACACATTCACCTGGGGAAGCAGGAGGTGTCAGGGACCCAACGGTCTGGGCCCCAGCCTCCCCTTCCCCTGGGGCCCAGCACCTTCCTTCCTGAGGGACTGAAGAAGTTCGTGCACTCTGTCCCCCCCCACCCCTCACACCAGGAAATCCAGGCCCCAGCCCTGTCCTCCGCATACACGGCCATCCCGCCCCCTCCCGTCTCCCCGAGTCACCCACAACTCCGAGGGGCTCACCTTTCGCTCGTACTGCTCCAGCGGGGACAGCTTCTCTTTCTCGGGGGAGGCAGCATCTTGTTCCGTGGACCCTGCCCCGCCCCCCAAGTCCCATCTCATTCCTCAAAGTCTAGACTGGTGCAACCTCCCACCAGAGGAGGGCGTTCACAGGGGCACCAGACTCCATCCCACGAGTTTGGCGTACCCAGTGCATGGGTCCTGGGGGTGCGTGGCTGGGGCCTGCTCTGTGAGACTCACCTTTCAGAAGGGCCACAGGGGACTCTGCTGGTGAGGTCAGTGGGGCAATGGAGAAAGGAGGGCGTGGAAGAAAGGGGCCGAGGGAGAAGGACCAGGGTGTGACCGAGGCCTCCCTCCCCTTCATTCCGTTTCAGCCTCCCCCCCTCACTCTGCTGGCTAAGGCGCCCCCAAAGTTTGAAGGATTACAAGTGGAGTTGGGGCCTTTCTCCCCTGATGTCTGAGGTCGACAGACTTAGGGTCACTCACCGTCCTTGGGCTCCACAGGCTGTGGCCCACCCTTGTCCTCACTGCTGCCCCCTGGGCCAGGTGCTTCCAAGTCACTGGGGCCCAGGTGCTCAGAGCGGAGCAGCTCTTCTGAGGGAAATGGGCACAGGGAATCGAGGTTATGGACACACAGACTCCACAAAACACAAATGGCCGACTGGGTGGCACCCTAACAGGAAGGTGGGTGGGGACAGCCAAAAGTGTGATGTCGTGTTGGGGAGTGAGGGGCTGCAGGAGGCACCGCTGGCAGGGAGGACAGGTGAGAGTTTCAAGAGAATGGCCTCCTGGGAGAGAGGAGGAAGGAGGTTGCCCCACAGGCCTGGGGCCTGCCGTAAGTTACAATTTCTCTATCACAAAACATTCATTATTCTAGGACTGTACGTGTGTCCCCAGACCTAGTTCTTTACCCACCTAGGTCTGGTCTTAGAAATGGTACTGATAAAAAAAAAAAGCACAATTTCTCGATCACTTCCCTTTCGTGCATTTGGTTTTCCATACACTGTGGGCCTCGGGTGGAACAAGGCCCAGAAGCTTCTACTTTCATACTGTGGCCATGTAAGAAGCCCCACCAGAGACAGCGTGGATATGCACAGGCTCCCAGATGTGTGTGGCCTGGAGCCTCCCTGGAAGGGAGAGACTCCTGCCAGGTCAGAGTCTCAGCTGCAGCCACTGTAGGTACATGTGACTATTGGCAAGACCAATAGAAGCAGCACCCAGAAACACAGACTAACACAAGAATTCATCTAGATTCTTCCAGACCAGACGATAAAATGATGAGGCACGGAAGTGAGCAGGACTGGAAGGAAAGTACAGGGGGAAGGGGAATTGCTGTGCATGCAATCAACCCAGGTTCAATCCTCAGTACCTCAGAGTATCACCTGAGCCCCACCAGGAGTGATTTCTGAGCACAGAACCAGGAGTGTGCCCACATACCACTGGGCCTAACTGCCCCCCCGCCCCAAAGAAAGTGATCAAATTAAGACACTGAGCTGTGGAGTTACACAGGAATATCTGAGTGAAATGAAAAGGGGAGTCAAAGGTTGGGGGTCAGAGCCGGGACAGGATTCAGTGGTCACAGGTACTCACGGATCTGGGGTCGCAGTTCTTGAGCCAGATGAGGGTTCTGGTCAAGGAGCCCCAGGCTCTGATTCATCCTTTCCTCGATTATTCGCAGGTGAGTCTGTACCTGAAAGGTACATATGAAGCATATGAAGCAGGAACTGGTCAGTGTAGCTAGAGATGGGGAAACTGAGGCAGCCCAAAGCTCAACAGGATCCAAGGAAAAGTAGCACAGATCATATTCAGGAAGTAGAGTGCAAGGGTGAGGAATTGGGCCATAGGAGGAAGGAAAGTGGTGAAGTAGCAGAGAAAAGAGGAAAGGGAAAAAGATGTAAGAAGGCAAGAAGTAAGAGGGGGAGGAAGGAAGGTAAAAGGAAAGGGAGTAGGTGCTGAAAAAGTGGGGGATGGAGGCAGGGTGAATCCAGCAGACCAGGCAGAAGTAGAAGGGAGCAGGCAGTAGGGTCTGGGGAAAGTAAAGCAAGGTTTGAGGGGGGTTCAGAGAAGGAGGTCGGATTGGAAGGCCCTGCAGAAACGATATGGCAGGGTGCTTGCCTGCTCAGGACATGATAGGACCCATGAGGGCTCTGGGTTCTGAGGTTCTCGCTTCTGGTTCATGAGGCTGACCTGGGTTCTATCTCTAACATCCCCAAGCACTTCCAGGAGTACTTTCTGAGTACAGAACTAAGAGTAACCCCTGAGCATCACTGGCTGTGCGTCCCCCTCCCCCAAAAATAAAGATGTGGTTCAAGGGCAAGACAAGACTTGGAGTTCAGAACATGAAATGTAATATTTAAGGACAAAAAGTAGTTAGAATCTAAGGGCATAGAAGGGGCAGGGTGCAGGTGTGTGTGGGGGGGTGCACATTGGGGGGGATGTCCAGGGAAAATAAGAAGAAAGAAGAGTTAAACGCCAGGAACAGGATTCAAGACACAGGGGATTCTGGGAAAGAACCTAGGCATACAAGGGCCAGGCAGAGGATGACCAAAGACGCAGTGTGTGTGTGAGGGGACAGGTGAGCGGAGGCAGACAGTGTTTCTGGCTTAGGAGGTAGGAAAGAATGGGGGGGACTGGAGAGAATCCTGAGGTACAGAAAGAAAGGGACTTCAGGAACTAGGAGGAGGTGTAGTGGACAAAAGGAGTGTGTGAGGGACGGCAGGGCCCTGGGAGCTGGGAGAAGCCAGACACCTGGAAGCGCATCTGCTGGGCCTTCTCGGGATCCACGGCAGCCACGTGCTGGTAGTGGCGCAGCGTGTGGCGCTGCTCCTTCTGCTCCACGCGCAGGTAGCGCCGCAGGGCCAGCAGGACCCGCTCCGCCTGTGGACAGAACAAAGGCTGCTCAGGCCTGGCCCCACCCTCAGCCCTCTGCCCTTTGCCCTGTGAGGCCCCCTCGGCCCCCACACCTGAGGTGGGTCCCCCTGCAGAGCTGCCAGGAAGCTTTCCAAGGCAGCGCGGCGCTGGTCGTTGATGAGTGCAATGACTCGCGAGGCGTGAGTCTCCACGAGGCGCTGTCGCTCACTGGACACCTGCTCCTCCAGCGTCTGCAGAATGGACTGGAAGTGCTGGCGAGAGGAGACGGCAGGGACAGAGGTGGGAAGGGTGAAGACTGGGCAAGGGGGGGGGGGGGTCGGGAGGGGTGAACCTGGGTGGGGTTGGGGTATCCAAAGAGGCAGGGGGCAAAGGGAGTGGGTCTGGGTGGGATCAACCAGAAGGGGTGGGGCTACAGGGCCAGCCAGCATGGTGGTTGGACAAGGCCTACTGGGAACCAATCAGAGCGCAGACTGGACTGGGTGGACCAATCTAGGAGGAGAACTAGCCTGCATTAAGGTGAAAGGGACCAAGTACTACGGGTTAGGTAGGGCTTAAGCCAGGCAGGGGCACTAGAAGGCAGAGCCTGCTGAAGTGAGACCAGGGGTGGGAGAAAGAGTTGGGGACTGGGGCTAACCTGAGGACCTACATGGGGTAGGGCTGCACCAAGGTGAGTTTGAGAGGTGGGATGAGAATTCCAGAGGCCTACCAAGGAGGGATTGAGTAAAAGTAAGGTTAGAGGATCAGGGCCAAGTCAGACGGTGGGACCTGGGATTAAAGAGAGGTGGAAAGGCCTCTAACTGCAGGGGGGGCAGCTTGGGAGAGAGCCACAGAACCAGCCCTCAGCGCTCAGGATCAAATTAAGACAGCAAAATGGGACCCATGCAAGAAGGACAGTATTCTAGGAGGGCTATTATAGGTGCCTATATAAGCGGGCACCAAGCAGGGTGGAGGCAAAGCAGGGGTGGGGCTAGGAGAGTTCTAGGAAGCAGGAAGGTGTGAGGCAGGCTGGGACTGGGGGTGCCCCTTCTACTGAACGCCCCCTCCCCACCAGAAAGCACCTGCAGGAGCTTGTCCTACCTCGTTCAGGGCCTGTCTGTCGGCTTTAGGCAGGTTCTTAGACTGGTTGTCCGCCATAGCCCATTCACGCATTACCTGGGGGCAGGGAGACATTAGGATCCTAGAGTCTGTCCACAGTGCCCCTCCAAAATCTCAGGCCTGGGAGTTGAAGGGAGCTTAGGGAGGCTTTGGAAGTGGTTGACTTGATGAGTCCTTGAGGCGTTTCTGGTATTTAGGGGGGGTTCAGTGTTAAGGGGAATCCTAGGGCCTCGGGTATCATCACCTCATTAATCTGGCGCATTCGACGCTCCTCCAGATCCATCTTGGCCCGAAGGAACCCTTCATGCTCACTGATTTCCCCAGGCATGCCGAAGTATACGTCCACTCCATCTGTGGGCCTTGGGGTAGGAGTCACTGAGAGGCCAGAAATCAGAAGATTAGCCAGAAGCCATCTCCAGTACTCACTTTTTCACTTTTTTTGTTTGTTTCGCGGGGGGTGGGGAGCACACAAGGCAATGATCAGAGCCTACTACTTGCTCTGTGCTCAGGGATCACTCCTGGCTTTGTGCTCAGGGACCATATTTGGTGCCGGATCAAGGTTAGCAACATATGAGTTAGCCATGCACAAGGCAAGCACTTTAAGCTCTGTACTATCCCTCTAGACACAGGTTAAAGATCTGTGTCTCCTAAGGCACATTGGAGGCGGTCTTGTAGCCCCTTTCATGAGAGCTGCTGCTTGGCATTATGGGAGATGTAGTTCCAGAGGAGGCCTGTTTTTTCAGAGTTCAGAAATCCATAACACTTTCCTCTAAGCTTCCCCCAAACAATCCTTAGGACCTACCAAATGTCCCTTCCACTTCCAGATAGTCCCAAACCACCTTCACGCTTTGTATTCATCACAGGCCAACCCTCCCATTTTGATTTCATCTAGGGTGACAGTCCTCCTTTCCATCCCCCCATTCTGCCTCTCTCCGATAGATCCTTACCACAGAGGCCCCTTGGACAGGAAGTTCTCTCCAGGGTCCCTGGGGCTTGGGGTTCAGAGACATCCTTACCTTTGTTAACCTCTGCAGGTGTGTGGGAACTGGAGCTCGTGGGGGAGACCCTTTCCCCCTCCTCTTCCTCTTCAGCCTCAGGGGGCTCCACAAAATAGTCATCCACTGGCTGTAGGAAGGATTCCTCCTCTCCCTCCTCCTGACCCCCCTCTACTTTACCCCCGGGGGGCCAGGAGCGAGTTGAAGGGTCCCTGAAGGAGCAGAAGGCAGGAGGGAATAAGAAGCCAAGGCCCCACACCCTCAACTTCCACCTCCTGCCTCCGAAGCAACAGGACAGGTAGAGAGGGTTTCGCTTCCACTTACCCAACTGCCGCCCCAGATGGATCAGAGGTCACTGGAGGCGGGCAGCACACGTACTCCACGCCGCGGAAGCGATCCGTGCCACAGGGCAGAAGCATGCCCGAGCCATGCAGGATGAGGCCCTGGGAGCTGCAGGCCTGCGGGAGGAAGGGCTCAGGGACCGGGACTGTGGCTGGAGAGGATGGGGGGAGACAGACACCAGGGGCCTGGGGGCTGCGGGGCTTCCAGCCTGGAGACTTGCTCCTCTCCCAGGAGCGAGAGGAACCAGAGGGTCCTGACTCATGAGTTCAGGAGTGAGAAGGGTGTTGGGGGCTCATGTCCTCAGTTCTGGGGACAGGGAAGTGGGCTCCCAGGCCTGACCTCCTGTGCCTCCTGGTGCCTCTTGGCCGAACTCTCGCACTGGTCCATGCGCTCCTGGTACAGGAAGCGGCAGCCTTCGGGAACCAGTAGGGCTTCACTCACGAACTCACCCGCTGCGGAATGGGGGACACCAGCATGAAAACGCAGCCTTACTCCGTACCCAAGCAACAAGTGTTCTGATGCTGGCCAGACGTGGACACTGAGAACCTCGCCCTTTGGAGACCACCCTGCCCCTTCCCAAGCCTGGGACTCACGTAGGCAGCGGAAAGTCACAACCTGGTGGTGGTGATGGGCACAATGGCCACCCTGTGCATCCCCACACCACTGTTCCATAGAGATGGCTTGAGTCGCCTGTTCCACACGGGCCACCTGCAGCTCCGGGTACATCTAGGGCACAGGGTAAGGGTTATCAATCTTCTGTCCCATCAGTGCCACCTACATTTCTCCACGGGTCAGGTCCCTTTCCAAGCCTCTAGTGTGCCTGAGGACCTAGTCTCCAAGGCTCTGCACCTCCTCCCCCATAAGACTAGCCATCTTTAGGCCACGCCCCTTTGCCAGTAGGTCGTCTTTTTTTCTTTTTTGCTTTTGGGTCACACCCGGCGATGCACAGAGGTTACTCTTGGTTCTGCACTCAGGAATTATTCCTGGTGGTGCTCGAGGGGCGATATGGGATGCTGGGAATCGAACACGGGTCTGCCGCGTGCAAGGCATATGCCCTACCTGCTGTGTTATCACTCCAGCCATGTCTCTCTTTTTTTTTAATTGAATCATCTTGAGATACAGTTACAAAGTTGGGTTTCAGTCATACAATGTTCCAACACCTGTCCCTTCACCAGAGTCTATTTCCCACCACCAGTGATCCCAGTTTCCTTTCTGCCTTCCATTCACTGTCATAGTGCTCCCTTCTCTATCCTAATTGCTCTCTCCCCCAACCTCCTGCTCACCACCACTTGTGGGAAGCCTCCAACCGTCATGGGCCAGTCTTCCTGGCCCTTGTTTCTACTGTCCTTGGGTAATAATCTCAATTTTTACATCCCACAATGAGTGCAATTATTCTATGAATGTCCCAATAGGTGTCTTGTCCCAAATTCCTCTAATCTCACAGGCACAATCCATCTAATCTCTTCTGATCACCCTACTCAAATGCCTTCTGAGTCTCTGCTCAATCTGACCTTGCAGTAACTGTTTGGCTTTCAGAGTAGCTCTGCCTTTTCCTAGCCCCATGTCCAGTCTCACACCCTCTCCCTGAGCTCCCCGTTTCTCTGGCCAGCAGAGCAAAGGCATTCCTACCTGTGCCCCAGCTCTCCTTTGGCCATGCCCAACCACAGTCCAACTCCTGAACCTGTGACACTAACAGCTAAACTCTTCACTGGGCACTTTCTTTAGCTGGTCTTTGTGCAGTTGATTCTCCCCCATCCCACCCTAGTTTCTCTGCTCTCTCCTAACTGCACCTCCTTGTTAGCTGCACCCCATTTTCTCTCCTGCCTTGTAGAGTCCTCCTGTTTCTAGCACGGTCCCTGGGTCATGCTTCCTTTTTTTTTTTTTTTTTGATGGGCGGAGGGGGGCACACACCTGGTGATGCTCAGGGCTTACTCCTGACTCTGCACTAGGGGAATTACTCCCGTGGTGCTCAGGGGACGGGATCATATGGGATGCCGAGGATCGAACCCTGGTCGGCCCGTGCAAGGAAAGTACTCTACGGGCTGCAATATCTCTCCAGCCCTCTGGGCAGCGCCTGTTACATTTTCAGTATCTTTCCGGGCCCATCCTGAACCCAGTTTTCCAAGGGCCCGCCCACCTGTCTGCAGTACTCCAGCACGCGCTGCGGGTCGTGGAGACAGCCCCGTGAGAGCTGCGGGTCAGGCTCCCAGCGGCCGGTTCGCAGGTCCCGGTGAAGGGTCAGATGTCCACACATTCCAGCCACCTGAGCCGAACCTGGAGCCTGCAGGTGAAGGTCCAGGGGATGAGGGAAGGCCCCGGGGCACACTGGCTGGAGGATTTCCCGCTTCTTTACTCCCTAGGATTCAGGGAGCTCAGAATCCCGGTATCAGCCCCCCGCCCCCAAGCCCCGAGCACCCACTCGCCTCTGCGGTGGTACGGTTCCCCGGGAAACAGCTCCCACCGGGCGGGAGCGTCCTAGCTCCCCCGTTGCTATAGCGACCCGGGTCCCTCGGGATTCTCGCGGCCTTGTTGCCGCGGAGACAGGCTCCGCCCCCACCGGGGCGCAGCCGCGCCGGAGCGCCAAGGGGTTAAATTGGAATCGCGGGGGAGGCGGGTAGAACCCCTGGTGTCCGGGCCCCTCTTTCCTCCATCCCTAGCTCAGGCTCCCATTCCCGGGTGCAAAGGCGGCCAGGCCTGGTTTGAGGGCCCCTCCAGCCTGAGCACCGAGTCCTCCAGGGATGAACAGCTACACCTTGGGCCGGGGCAAGGGTGGGAGGGTGGCCGAAGGCCTGGATTTCAGCGTCCTGCGAAGCTGCAGGGACCTCAGAAGGATGCGGGGGCGGGCGGGGGGGGGGGGGGTTGGATTCTTGAATCTAGGTGCCTTGCTGCATCGTCCGGTGGGTCCTCTGTTCAGGTGGTCAGGGGCTGGGGCTGAGTCACCCATGTTGAGAGGATCTGGGGCGGGGACGGGGGCGCACTCCTGGCATCTGAGGCCCTTGAAGAGCCCGTGCCTATCTAAGGTAGGCGCAGGAGGGGGTGGGGATGACAGATGATGGGGGAGCTGGGGCCTGAACTCCTGGGTTCATCGATGCCTACTGCGTTTCGGGGCGCCTGGGGACCGGCCATCTGGCTGCAAAGACGGCGCTTTCTGCTCTGGACAGGTCCGCGCTGGGTCCATAGGCCCGGTCGCGCCCCTTCCCCCACCCCCCCAAGGACCGGGCCGGGCCTCACCTCGGCCGCGCCGGGGCTCCCACCGGCCGGGCTCCCGACGGCGAGCTGCGCGCGCAGCAGCAGCAGCAATAGTGGCAGCAACAGCGGCAGCGGCGGCGGGCCCCGGCGGCCGCCCGGACCGCGGGCGGCGGGGCTGGCGGGCCCCATGTCCCGACCCTCGCGCTCTCACGTCCCCTGCGCTCCCGCCCGGCCCCGGCGGTGACAGGAGCTCCCAGCACCACCGCCGCCGCCGCCGCCGCCGCCTACCGCCGCCGCCCCCGGGCTGCGCCGGCGCCGCCGGCCCCGCCCCGCGCCGGCTCCGCCTTCCTCGCCCGGACAATAGCGTTGGCAGCTCTGCGCAGACCCGAGCAGCTCGGGCACCCCGGGGGGAGCCTGCGCCACGCTCGCCCCCTCGAGGCTCCAGTTGTCCAGTCCACGCAAGCTCCTGCTCTGGGGTCTGGGGCGTTCTGAGTCCTCCCTCGGGTCCCTCGGCACCACCAGCTTTTTGCTCGGACCCAGACAACTACAAATCAGTTTCCTCTTTTTCCAGCAATACCGGTTTTTGGACATTCTCTCTCTCTCTCTCTCTCTCTCTCTCTCTCTCTCTCTCTCTCTCTCTCTCTCTCTCTCTGTCTTCTCTCTGAGATCATTCCTCTCTCTTCTCTCTCTTTTCCCCCACCAGTGCCCTTCCCCAGCAGATCTGGAGTGAAAAGCTGAATACTAAGCTCCAAGCTCTTTCTCCCTAAGTGCCCCGGACCCAGGCATTTGACTTTAATCCTGATCTCAAGGATCCACGGATCTGATCTCTCCCAGGTTCTTTTTTAAGAAGGAGCAGTTGATGGGGCTGAAGTGATAGTATAGCGGGTAGGGCATTTGCCTTGCAGGTGGCTGACCTAAGTTCAATGATCTCCAGCATCCCATCCAGTTCCCCAACCATCAAAGCAGGGTCAGGAGTAACCCCTTGAGCATTGTCTCCCCCTACACAAAAAATGGAGCAGTTGGTTACCCAGTACTTGGTCCATCTTTGCCTGGTTTGGTCCAATACCTCCGCACAAGTGACTGGACATTCATGGGTGCTCTAAGGATTAGGGTTCCTCTATCTTCCCACTCCTTGGTCTCCTTCTCTGTCTCCCCTGAAGAGCTCACTGTTTCCTCAACTGTCAAGAGATGAATTTGGAGTCGGGGGTCCCATGTATATACTCATGACCATGTAGACATATAGTAAAAAGGCCAGAGGTGGAACCAGGGTTGGAGAATGCCTTGTATGCAGTTGGCCTATTTGGTCCCCTGCACCGGGTGGTCTTTGTTTGAGTCCTATACCCAAAAAAACACAGAAAGCAATGATCTTTGTAGTATAAAGTTTTATTCGGCACAAGTCAAGCAAGCGTTGAGTTCAGAAAGCTGAGAAAACTGACCAGTAGTTAGGGATGTCCCCTCCTTCGTTCTCAAACCCTTTTTATCCCTGATTCCTGCATGTTGCCCAATTCTTGGTGGTCTAGCTAACTTCCTGGTGACCTCTTACTTGATTGACTGCCTCCAGCTGGTTTGTGCTGGGTAAGTGCCATGTCAAGCTCCTATTGGTTGTTACCATCTGGGGGTTCATGTCTCATCTGTTTCTGAGGACTGGCCGACCATAGGTTTCCACATCCTGCGGTGCATCAGGGTTTCTAGCTAACTCTGTAATCCTGAGATATGCCTCAAGGCCATGGTCATCGCTGTACAAATTTTCCATTATGCAAGCTTTGGGTACAGAATGACTGCTACTTAAAAATGGTGGTGCTTGTACTATGCTGAATAATACCTATTTTCTCTGGCAGTTGTGGGGAAGGCCCCACAGTCTCCAGAATATCTCCTGGGGCTTCCCTGGAGGTCCCTGCTCCAAGCCCCATACCACCAAGGTGACCTGGGTAATCTCCACACCCTAGAGCCCAGGCAGCAATGTCTCCTTAGATTCTCATATTGAACCACCGATTGACAGAATTGCTGGGAAGGATCCCAGACTCCCTGAGCACTACTTGGGAGCATCTCCCTGAAGAAGAGGCTGGAGGCCTAACCTGGAAGCCTGAGCCTGAGGGGTAGTGCATGGTTTGGCTTCTACAGCCACTCTTAGCTCAGGAAAGAGGAAGGATCTCAGAGCAGGCTCCAGGGATTCCTTCCTTGATACAGTAATCCTAGGAAAATCCCCAAAACACTCCATTTATTCAACATTTTAAAAAATTAAACATAGATATTCTCACCCTGAGATTCCTCCCACTCCTACACCCTGTCTTGTACTCACTCCTTGGGTCCAATTCCTTCAGGCAGATGGAAGGAATCAAGTTGGTGGTCATCTTGGGTTCCAAGGGGGTGAATAGACCTGGATCCACTGCCATTGGGAAAGCAAAGTGCCCCTCTAAGAGAGCCAGGAGACCACTTGTTTGGCCTTTATCTGAATCTTTCCTCTGTAAACTTCCTTCTCAATGAATGTGGTCATCTTGGATTATTGCCTTCAGCTGGGAAGACAGCTTTGCCTGTGGGAGGCGCAGTTTCATCCCTGGTACCCTATGGTCTCCTGAGCGCCAGAGGAACAACTCCTGAGCACCATGCAGGGAGTAGCCCCTGAGCACTATATGATGTGGCCCCCCCAAAAAAAATAAAGGAAAGAAGAGAAAGAAGAAAGGAAGGAAGGAAGGAAGGAAGGAAGGAAATTTCTTCTTTCAGTGTCTGGAAACAACACTTTTGGTGTCTGGAAAGCCCCACCCCCAAAGCACCTTCACCCCTTGTCTTCATTCCTCTGCAAAGGGTTCATTGTCCATCTTAAATCTCATACACATGGAACAGGTAGGCACGGGGGGCTACCTTACTCCCGTTGGGGGGATCCCTTTGGCTGAGATGATCCAGATTATTGTAACCATCTTTCCCTCCCTCTCAGCAATGTTCAGTTTTGGAGGAGTAAGATCATCAACTCGTGGTTCCTTAGAAATCAGGACAATCCATGGTGGCTAAAATTCTTCAGTTGAGGGGATGTCACACATGAGTCTGGAGACGAGAGTGACCTGGTGTGGGAAAGACTGCATACGGGCAACAGGGAGGCCCTGGGCTCAGATCTGGGAGCCCAAAGGATGTGGGTTTGATGTAGTTGATAAAAGCTTGAGGCTGCGGCCGGGGTAGAGTGAGAGAGCCTGCTGGATCTCTGTATGGCCTGCACTGGGGCACCAGCCGGGACGTGGTCAGATAGCTGGTCCGGTCTCGGTAGGGTCTGCACGGGGGGATCGGATTGTGTGTGGGGAGATAGTTTGTGTCTGCTCTGTGCTGTCTTTGCAGGAGGTCCATGGCAAGAGGCGGGTTGAAGTCATGGTAGGTAGGGGTTCCTGGAGGTCCCGGGGGATTGGGAGATGGCAGGAAATTTCCTTCTCCAGATGCTTCACCCAGGCTTGGGCTCACACTGACGCCTCGAACCTTGTAATAACCATTGGTTGGGTCCTGAAGGGACAAATGGGATTTGTGAGGGGGTGAAGGTCACTGAAGGAAAGATGCTGGGGGACCGGAGTTAGGGTGGTTGCCTAACAGCAGTTAGGGCAGTTGCCTTGCACACGGCCAACCTGGATTCTATTCCCAGCATCCCCTATGGTCCCCTGAGCCAATCAGAAGTGATCCCTGAGTGCAGAGCCAGGAGTAACCCCTGAGCACAGCTGGGTGTAGCCCAAAAATAAACATTAAAAAAGATGCTAGGATCTAAAGACCTAAAATCATAGTTCTTTGAGAGCAAGGCATAAAGCAAAAAAGCAATTACCATTAACTTATATGGGAAAAAAATGTTGATATCCCTCAATACTTTCCTAATTACACCAAAGAACACACAAAATCTAAAAAAGCACTAGTCAAAGCAGAAATACGATAGCCAGTCTGCACAAAGTATTTCCCAGGGAAGAAATTTGTTGGCCCGCTTACTGTGGCTCATTGCCCCTAAAAAGGCTGTTGAAAAACAAATGCTAGGCTGGAGAAATAGTACAGTGGGGAAGACTCTTGCCTTGCATGAATCTGACTCAGGTTCAATCCCTGGCACCCCATATGGTGCCTTGAACCTGCCAGAAATGACACCTGAACACAAAGCCAAGGAGAAAGACCTGAGTACCACTGGGTGTGACTCCAAAACCAAAACCATAACAATAATGCTGAACAAAATTTAAAACGTTTTTTTTTTCTTTTTTGGCTTTTTGGATCACACTGGGCAATGCCCAGGGGCTATTCCTAGCTCTGTATTCAGGGAATATGTGATGGCAGGGATCAAACCCGGGTTAGCCACGTGCAAGGCAAAAACCCTACCTGCTGTACTATTGCTCCAGCCCCCTTAGAATGTTTTCTTTTTGCCTTCTGTGGTCAAGGCAAAAATCCTCTTCAGATTTCTTTTGGTTTACGAGAACAAGTCATAATTTTTCTTTCATAAAAGCACAGTGGTATAATTGAAACAGTCAATGAATAGGGAATTCCTACAACAGGCCAGTGAGGAGGTGGAAGGGTAGAAGGAGAGGTAGAAGAAACAAGAGAGATTGAGACCAAGACATTCATTCAACATCCCAGGAGCCTTGAGGCTTTGATTTGGCGTCAGATCCTGGGCTGTGGCAGCAGAGGTGTGGGATCACCAGGCCCCTGGCTCTTTTCTCATGAAGATCCAGGCCGAAGGGTGTAAAAGGCAAATCACCAGAGTCAAAGCCAGTCTAGAGGCATCAGGGTTAGATGGGGAAAGCCTGGCACTAGGTGGCAGAAACCCGGGAAATTTTGATAGGGCTTGATGGGAAAGCACAGGAAGAATGACTGGGGCTGTTCTGGGACAGTCAGGCAGAGTGGACATAGATGTGGTCAGTGAAACACAGATGGGATGGTCAAGGCTGTAAGGAGGGAGGCATGGACTTTTTGGAACAAAAAATGTCTGTACTGAGATCAGAGAAGAGATGGAGGAGAGGAGGTAGAGAAGGGGAGAAAGGAGAGCTTCAGGCCAAGAGACCAGCATGTGCTCAGTGCAGAAGACAGAGAAGGGCTCTGGTCTGGGAACTGGAGTTGTGTGGGACTATCCTGAGATGGATGAAGGTTTAGGCTCAAGTGAGGTCTCTGTGGGACCTGGTAGGGTGGAAGGGGCCTGGGAAAGTCAGCCAAGTGAAACATCCAGGAGGCCTAAAGGGACAAGGAAGGCGCAAACTGAGTGATCCTGTTCTGGACCAAAGACAGGCCATGGACGGGAGCAGTGTGGGCATTCAACATATACACAAACAGGAACTGTGCATGTGGTGTGATGGCCTGGAGGCAGGAAAAAAGAGATGGCAAGGGTTAGGTCCCAGCTTTGAGGGTAGAAGAACAGAAAAGGAGGAAAGGAAATGGAGAAGGAGTTGGAGATGCAGAGAAGGGAACCCCCCTGTTCCCAATACTCACCTTGTTCTCCAGAGTCCCCTTCTCCAGGACCAGGTCACTGTGGTCTATGTGCATCGGGGTGCCCTAGTGGGAGATGCTCCATGAGAGAACGTGGTCAGAAGACCCTCCTGCTCTAGTGTCAGATACTGAGATGGATATTGGAGCTGGGGGACATTTGGGTCAGGGGTAACTCTTGGAAAGTGTGCTGGTACTGGGAGTGCGTACTGGGGTTACATTTGGGTTTTCTGTTTGTTTTTAGTGTTTGGGCTATATCCAGCTCTGCTCAGGGCTTACTCCTGGCTCTGTGCTCAGGGATCACTCCTGGCGGGGTGACCATATGTGATACTGGAGATGGGATTTGGGTTGCATTCATGCAATGCAATTGGCTTCACCCACTGAACTATGGCTCCAGCCCCTGGTTTGTTTGTTTATTTTGTTGGTTAGTTGGTTGGTTATTTGGTTGGTTTTGGGGCCACATCCAGCAGTGCTTAGGGATTACACTTGGCTCTGCACTAAGAGACGATTCCTGGAAGTACTTGGGGGACCATGTAGGTGCCAGGGATCAACCCTGGACCAGCTTCATGCAAGTCAAAGTGCCTTCCCACTGTACTGTCCCTCCAGCCCTCTGGATTACACTTTGGTTCTGGAGGTACTTTGGGTCTGAGACCCCATGATCCTACCTGTTCTCCACTGTTGCCCATCGTCTCCTCCTCTTCCTGGTCTCTCGAACTGGAGGCATCACTGCTGCCTGGGATTTGCACCGTGTTCTTTTGCTTTGAGAAAGAAGCTGCGGCCAAGGACAGGTGAGGGGGAGGGCAGAGGTAAGTGATGGGCAGGATCATAGCTGGGGGAGACCCAGAAGCAGGAAAAGAGAGGGCCAGGATGGATCATGTAGGGTGGCTGGAGAACCCAGCCTCGAACGACAAGGAGTATGTCCCTGAGAAGAATAGAACTGGGGCTCCAGATAGGAATCAGGGCCGAAAAGGGAGTCCAGCTCTTTGCTGGGTAGAGAGGGGTCCCAGGGGCCGAATTCCAAAGCAGGGCCAGAGGTGGGGCTCAGGCACTGACCTTTGCCATGGCGACAGAAGCAGAGGAACAAGCCAGTGATGGTCATAAGAAGGGCCATAGCCGCGGCCACTCCTCCAGACACAATCTGCAGAAAGGGCACCGCGGCTGCAGGGAGAAGAGAGGTGTCCTGGGGATTCTGAGCAGGAGACTGCAGAGGAACTTCAGGTAGGGGTTCAGAACTCATGCTGGAAACCTCTAGATGCGAAAATAGGCACCCTTGGGGATCCCCAAGGCTTATCATCCTTTAGCTTGAGATCCCTGAGTTCACAGGCTTCCAAAATTTGAGGTGACATAGATTGAAACTCCTTGGCTCAAGGGAATCAGTTTTAGGGAAGCACACCTAGCAGTGCTCAGGACTTATTCCTAGATGTGCTCAAGGGTCCACTGGTGGACTCAGTGGACAATATGGGATGCTGAGGATCAGACCTGGGTCAGCTGTGTGCAAGGCAAACACCCTATCCGCTGTACTATCCAGCCTACTCTAGGGAATATTAAAGTTTCAGAGGGTCTTTGACCTTGCCATCCCCCATATTTTGGGATCCCTTTCTCTGGAGTCTCTAAGTGTAGGAGTCTCTCAAGGTGGGTAGGATTCTGTCCTCGGGGCTGGAGCGATAGCACAGCGGGTAGGGCATTTGCCTTGCACGCTGCTGATGCAGGTTTGCTTCCTAGCATCCCATATGGTCCCCTGAGAGCCACCAGGAGTGGTCCCTGGGTGCAAAGTCAGGTAAGTAACCCCTGTGCATCACTGGGTGTGACCCAAAAAGCAAGAAAAAAAAAAGGATTCTGTCCTTGGAGGGAATTGATTATTTTGAGGTCACAGGAGTCAAGGAATTCACAGTTTTGAGGGTTCCCAAGGTATGGAGTCTTTGACCGGAATGGCAGTTTAGGGGTTCAAAATTTGAGATACAGGGGCCTGCAGCCCAGTGGTCTCACCTCTCCCATCCAGGCTGACCCAGGCGCCTCCTTCTCCTAGCCGGTTCCGGGCAGTGCAGTTGAAGCCTTGCTTAAAGTCAGATTCCCGAGTGTGGGAAATGTGGAGCACAGAGATCAGGCCGGGGCCCCGTTCTCCACTGCCCTCCGGGGCCGGGAATGTCTCCACCAGGAACCGGCCCTGTGATCCTGCAGCTAGGAAGCCATCATCCCAAGACCAGACCTGGGGTTGAATGGGGGGAGGGCACAAATGAGGGAGATCAGAGGGTAGGGAGGCAGCTGGCAGGGTATCGAGAAAGTCAGAGGAAGACACAGCAGTTTTAAGGGTCGAGATGACAGGTCGGGGGCCATGATAGGTCGTGATGGGGAGTTGAGTGGACAACTCCTTACCACGGCTTCTGGGAGCGGGGAGGCGAAGACTAGACACTGGAGGCGCGCGGGACCCATCAGGAAGGCAGGTGCGGAACTCAGAGCAGTCACAACAGGGGGAGCTGGTTTGGAGATGGTGGACCCCTCAGAGGAGCGGCTCCTGGCCCCCAGGGAGTCCACGCTCTACGGCGGGGGCGGGGCGCAGGCCGCGCCGTTCTGCCCATCTTCTTCGCGAGTCCCCGCCCACCGCGCTAGACCACGCCCCCTCGGTGGCCGTTTTCTCACCGTTCACGGTCAGCCTGATCTCCGCGGTGCCTCCCCCGCGGCCCGAGACCCCAGGCTCGGCCCTGCACACGTAGTCGCCTGCATCTTCGGCCTTCACCGACGGAATAAGCAGCGTGGGCCCGGTCGCCAGCACCTGGGACGGAGGAGGGGCGTCAAGGTTAGGACGCGGCCGGGCGCCGGGGGACACTGCCCACCCCCAGTCGCAACTCGGGCTTCACCTGCACGGCCCCGCGCCGGGTCCAGGTCACCCGCGGGAGCGGGTTCCCGCGCCAGGCACAGCTGAAGGAGGCGTCTCCCCCCACGTCTACGGACACGGGTTCCGGCTTTGCCTGCAGAATCGGCCCGACTGCAGGCGAGGAACGAGAGGTCACATGGCCCCGGAGCGACGCAACTTCGGATACGGGATCAGCCACCCTGGATACCCTCCTCCCCTCTGCCCCAAATCACCGCTCCCAAGTCCCGCCTCCGCTCCATGTTGGCATTGACCCACCTCCGCCGAACCCTGCCTACACCCCACGCCCGACCCCCTTCCTCCTGCCTAGGTTGCAGCCACGCGGCGCTCCAGACCGCCCCCCACCCGCGCCCCGCTCAGTCGCGTCGGCCCCGCCCACGGCCCGTCCATGGCCCCGCCCCTGCTCACACTGCACGTTCAGCGCGGTGCTGCGGTTAGCGCTCCCCACGGCGTTGCTGACCTCGCAGGACACCGGCTGGGTCAGGAATGAGGCGTCCGCCACCACCTCCAAAATTGACCCGCGGGCCCCGAGCACCGGGGAGCTCCCCTTTGCCCACCTGCAGAGGAGGGGGAGCTGTTAATGTTATCCCCTCCACAGCGGTCCCTAAGCCCCTGCAGTCCCTCAGTCCTCACCTGTAGCCAGTGACCGGGGGCTGGGCGGTGGCCTGGCACCGGAACGTGACTTTCTCTCCTTCATACACAGTCTGCGGTTCTGCAGATAGCGTCACCACTGGTGGGTCTGCGGAGGTAGGCCAGTGGTCAGCACAAAGACCACTTGTAACCCCTCTGTGGCTGTCTTAGGAGTTCAATTCCCAGTCCCTTGTGCCCCAGCAATCTGGGTCTCCATTCTCTTCTTCCCTTTGGGTCAGGAGTCCAGGCCTCTCATTCCCAGTCCGTCATGGACTCCAAGTCTATACCCCCCTTGTTCCTCATACTCTGGAGTCAAAACCCCTCTTTCCTCAGGGACCTCAAATGTCCATCCATACTCACACTGCAGGCTCAGAGTGACAGCTGTGTCCTTCCCGGAGGGTAAGGCTTGGTTCCGGGCACGGCACACCAAAGTGGCTCCATCATCCTGGCTGGAAGGGGTTAAGTACAAGATGCTCTCCACTAAGCCAGTGCTCTCTTCGTTCAGCTGGGTCTGGGGGTTAAGAATAATAACACTAGCCTGAGAGATTGTACCAGAGGGTAGGGTGTCTGCCTTGCAAGCAGCTGACCCTGTCACCCCTTATGGTCCCCTGAGTATTGCTAGAAATGATTCTGTAGTAAGCCCTGAGCACCACTGGGTTTGGCTCAAAACACAAATAAGTAAATTAATACAATATTGATTGCATCCATCCCTTATAATGCTTATTTAGTATATGACTTTCTTCTAGGAATTTATTTATATTAAATATCACATTATTTAATCCTTCAAATCACCCTATGGATGCATATTACTAAGCCAGTGCTCTCTTCCTTCAGCTGGGTCTGGGGGTTAAGAATAATAACACTAGCCTGAGAAATTGTACCAGAGGGTACCAGCTGCAAGCAGCTGACCCTGTCACCCCATATGGTCCCCTGAGTATTGCTAGAAATGATTCTGTAGTAAGCCCTGAGCACCACTGGGTTTGGCTCAAAATACAAAAAAGTAAATTAATACAATATTGATCGCATCCATCCCTTATAATGCTTATTTAGTATACGGCTTTCTTCTAGGAATTTATTTATATTAAATATCACATAATTTAATCCTTCAAATCACCCTATGGATGCATATTACCCATTGCACAGATAAGGAAACTGAGGAACTGAGAAGTTAAGTCATTTAATCAAGCTCAATCACCTACTGAGTGGCTGAGCCAGTATTTGAAACTGGGTGATCCAGTCGGAGGGTCTGTACCTTTAATTGCTTATTGGGTCCCACCCCCTTGAATTTCTGCACTCTCCCCTCCATAAACCTGTGGCCTGAACTGACCCCCAACTGTCCCTGAATGGGCAAGGGTTGACAAAGGGACTTGGACCTGACCTGGCGGAAGGTGGCCCCATCCAGTCGGACCCCGTCTCGGAACCAGAGCAGCTCAGGAAAGGGGTGAGCATCACCACGGCTCCGACAGGTCAGATTCGCAGGAACCCCAACAACCAGAGACACAGAGGGACCGCCCAGTACCTGGGGGGGTTCTGGGGGCACTGTGGAGGACAGATCAGGAGTCAGAGTTGAATATTCAACCCAGAGACCCTGATCTTCCCAGCTCTGGCCAGCCACTCCTCTGGATGCCCCCAAATCTCCGCCTCCCCCCTAACACTAGTTGTCGCCATGGGCCCCCGGGCCAAGAAGGTTCTCACCCAGTACATGCAGCTGGGCTGGTCTGGAGCGGAGGCCTGCCTGTGAAGCCTGACATTCATACGTGGCTTGGTCTTCCAGCTCCACCGGTCTAATGTGGAGGTCATGCTGGCCACTGGCTCCACTCCCTGATATCCAGTACCGAGGCCACCCTGGAGTCAGGGAAGAAACAATCACACCACCATTCTGGCTTCCTGACCCCAGGGCCCCCATGCCCATATGTTCCATAAGAATTGAGACATTTCCCAAAACAGATGCTGCATCAAAGACTCCTCCCAAGTCCAAGTCACTGCACTTGAAAATGATAGAGCATAAAAAGCCCTTAGAGTCAAAGTAGGGATAGTACAGTGGCTAGGATGCTTGCCTTACTTGTGGCTGACCAAGTTTTATCCCAGGCACCACATAGGGTCCCCTGAGCAGAGAACCAGGAGTAAGCCCTGAACACGACCAGGTGTGGCTCCCAAATGAAAAATTTAAAAAGAAAAGGGAAAAAGAGACTAGACACTACTTCTGGAATGAGGGGTGTGGCTATCACAGGGGAAGGGAGGGGGAGGGGCCAGTGGGTTAGTGCTCTGAGGACCCAGGCAGTGGTTACAAAATGCCTATTTTAGAATTGGTGAATCTTCCACTCAAGTTTTAAGGGCTTCTCTACAGTTGTGATTAATTTACAATAAACATTAAAACTCCCAAATCCTATGGGTCAGCCCAAAGAAACGAAAATGTTGGAACTTCCAAATGTTTACCAGAGCTATTGGTTTCGAGAATTTGAAAGCATCGAGTAGAAACTTTAGTCACAGCTCAAGCCCCTTCCCCCAGCCTACGCCCTGGAGAAGAAAACAGGCTCACCCGGCAGGTCTCTTTGGCCCCCTAGAGCCAGCCCATCCTTAGTCCACTGAACCAGTCCCCTGTACTCGCCCAGGGCACAGGGGAGGCGCGCCTCGGACCCCAGCAGTACCACCAAGTCCTCTGGCTGTTGCACGAAGTGTGGAGACCCTAGGAAAATAGGGGTGGCGGGCGCAGAGATGAGCTTCTTCTTTCAGCTCCCAGGTATCGGTCCCACCCCCTCCTCCCGCAGACCCGGAGAGCCAGCCCAGCACCATGCACCCAGCAAAGCTGATAAACAAACAATTCCCCATATACATTGCCGCCCCCTTCTTTCGTGGTACCTGCATTTCCTTCGAGGCAGAAGAGGAGGGTGAGGAGAACGCAGACTGGCATCCTGAGCGAGTCAGGCCCCAGATTCAGACTTGCACCAACTTCCTTGCCAGCGCCTTCCTTGGCGGGTACCTCTCTCCGCTTCGCACCCCAGTCCCTCTCGCTGGCCTGGGGCTGCTCGAGCCTGCCCAGCCGCGATCTCCGATGCTCAGAAACACTGGCGGGTGCGTGGGATCGGCCTCGGTGAGACCCCGGGAGGGCGGGAGTCCACTCGCCCCGCCCCCGCCCGCCCCCGGGAGCCCCGCCCCCTTCCATTGAGAAACTCCCGCGGCTACGGCGCCGATGAATGGGCACACTGCGCGGGGGTGCCCCGGCCCGGTTGGGGTCTGGGAACTAGAACACCTGGACGGAAAGAAGGGGGTCCAGGCTGGGCTGGACACCTGCACGCTAACACGGTTCCGGGGGGGCACAGGGAGCCTGGAGATGAGGTAGAGAGAGAGGCGAGGGCATGGAAGAAACTCGCTCAGCCCAGGTCCTGGAGGGAACGCGGAGTGGAAACAGAGCTATAACGGGGAGCCCTCGGGACCTCGCCAGTTTCCGCGCCCTGGGGAGGCGGGGCCCGTTGGTCTTCTGAGACTGCGGGTCAGAAAGAGGGCATGTGGGTAGCGGGGCCAGCTAGGACCTTCCCCCAAGAAGAGGGAAGGGGTTTCAGCTTTTCCCGCCCCAAAACGTCTCCTCAAAAACAGCCCTCTTGGGGCGGGAGCGATAGAACAGCGGGGAGGATGTTTGCCTGGCTTGCGGCTGCCCAGGGTTCCATCCTCGCCATCCCCGTGGTACCTCGAGCCCCGCCAGGAGTGATTCCTGAGCTCAGAGGCAGGAATAAGCCCTGAGCATCGCCGAGTATGGCCCCAAGCCCATAAACAAACAAACAAACAAACAAACACATTTCCCTCTCGCCAGTCTACCACCACTTGCTACCACCACTGCAAAGCAAGGCTCATCCTATGATACAGCAACCCAGGCCCCCAGCCCCTCCTTTCCTGGACCCCCCAGGCCCTCGCCCCCCTCGGTGGTTGCCTGGAGACGGCGGGGCGGATGGCCAGGCTGGGAACCGCGCAGCTTGTGCTGGCGGCTGCGTGTCGCCCAGCTGCGGCGTTCCCACGCTGCGGGCAGAGTGCGCTGCGCAGCTGGCTGGGCAGGTGGGCGGACCCAGCGACGCCTGGGGACGCGGGGGTGGGGGGGGTGCTGCTCGGGGCGGGGGGGGGGGGGGGGCTGGGTTCTACATTCCTGAGCCTGGAAGGACTCGGGGTCCCTATTAGGCGCTCCCTTATTCCTCAGCTCATATTTTTGCACCCCTAAATGGCAGAGACCTGAAAATTCTCAGAATTCTAAGATTGGGGGTTCAGATCTTTGTAGATTAAGACGCACTTAATGGCCTGAATTCTGAGTTTCTGAGGAGTTAGGGATCCAGCTAGGTTCGGCACAGGCAGCATGGAAGAATTGAGAGAGAATGACAGCGGGTGGGAAAATCTGATCTCAGCATGAGTGGATTTAAACCAAATCCTTCCCTCATCCCCACCAGCCCAGGCGGTTTTGGAAACCAAGGAATGAATATCTGCACTGGGGCCTGGGGGGGCCTGAGGGGGAGGGGGAGTGGGTTGGGAGGGAGGAGGTTTCCAGGCTCCATCTCCTGGATCTTTGGGTCTGAACTCCCGAGTCCGAGAGGATGGGTCCTGGGGCCCCACATATCTAGGTCCTGACTTCTATTTGGGAGACACAGGGCTGGAGTTTGGAACAGAAATAGGTGCATTGGGGCCCGGACTCCTGAGTCTGAGAGAGGAAGTCAGGGGGTGAAGCTGTTTTTCCAGACACCTGACCTGGTTCCCCTTCTCAGCCCTCTGGGGCTGCAGGCGTGGAAAGATGGGGAGCCTGAGATCCCTGGAGCCTCAGGAGGAGGAAAACAGCTACAGTGGAGGGTGGAAGGTTTGTGCTAATTAAAGCTCCCAGCGACTGACAGCTCTATGCCCTGATCCTGAGGGATACCATCTGGCAAGGGCTCCTCTGGCAGAACGCCCCCCCACACGCCCCCCAGAAGGAGGAGTTGGGGAGCAGTCAGGAGAGGGACTGCAGAAGGAGGGCAAGGAGTCAGTAATGGGAGGGAGGGAAAGGCCTCAAGGGAGAGGCCGTGGGGGCTTGAGCCAGATGCCTCATCTGGTTCCTGGAGGAGAACCACATAGAGTTGGGGGGTGGGGGAAGTTCCAATTCCTGCAGGAGAGAAGCAGACAGAAGATTATCCTGTGTGAGTGTGTGTGTGTGTGTGTGTGTGTGTGTGTGTGTGTGTGTGTGTGTGTGAGTCCCTGCATGGACGCATGTATACACACTTGGGCAGCCATGCAGCCTAGAGTGAGTGATTCGGTTCAAAGCCTTGGCCATCAGGGAGACTCAGAGCTGGAGAAATGAGAGGGAGGGGTGGATGAGAGCTAACGGTGGATGAGGGGTGGAGAAACAAGACAAAAGGGGGATGAGAACTAATATTTGCTGTGCTTCTGTGTGCAAGAGAGAGAGAGAGAGAGAGAGAGGGAGGGGGAGAGACACCAATGAAGTAGGAAAACAGAGACAGGTGAAGACAAAGAGAGGGGCCCAGAGCAAATGGCCAGCTGGGGGCTGGAGAGATAGTACAGTGGACTGAGCACATGTTTTGTACGCAGGAGGCCTGGTTTTGATTCGTGAAATGGTCCCCTAAGCGCTGCTTAGAGCGACCCCTGAGCACAGTGTCAGGAGTATTTCCCCTGTGCACACTAGGTGTGGCTCCTTTCCCCATTCTCCCTGCAACAAACACAAATATTTTGGCCCAAGGAGTTGACGCAGAGGGCTGAAGTGCCTGCTTTGCATGTGGGATGTCCAGGTTCAAGCCCAGGAGGACCCCAAAGCACAGAGCTGGGAGTAGCCTTCAAGCACTACTGGGTGTGGCCCCCAAACTAGCCAATAAAGCAAACAAGGGGTTGGAGCCATAATACAGTGGGTAGGGCACTTGCCTTGCATGTGGCTGGGTTTGATTCTCACTATCCCATATGGTCCCCTGAGTACGCTAGGAGTGATCCCTGAGTGCAGAGCCAGGAGTTACCCCTGAGCACTGCCAGGTGTGGCCCCCAATAAGGAAAAATAAAAACTGGCTAAGATGGGATACTGCCTTTTACTCACACCCACTTTGACCATGCCTGTTCTGCACCTTTGACTTTCTCTACTCTCACAAGCATGCTCACATCCTGCATGCACACACACACATCCCTATGTACGCGCATGCGCGCGCACACACACACACACGTACACATCCCCATATACTCCCACTATCCCAGCCTCCCACATGCCACACACTTCTCACAGGCCCCAATGTCACCAAGATCACCAATGGGGGGGGGGGCTCAGGGAAGGAAGGGACTTGTCAAGGTCATATACCAAGCCACCGAGGTCCTGGGGGGACCCTACCCCACATTGAGTGAGGATTACCTGGACACGACCTGCTCTCCCTAGACCTGCTCGCCCCCCACACCACAGGTCCTTGGGGGATCATGGGACTGGGGGAGGCACTGAGGAATGTGCCTGGCATGTGCTGACAGGGACTTCACGCTCCAGCTGGGCGGGGAGGAGCCTGCGGGGCAGAGGCCTGGCGCAGCTGGTGTTTGGACCAGCTCAGTGGCCCCCCGGCTCGGCTCGGGAGCACTCCTTGGGCTTGTAGGAGGCGAGAAAAGGAACGACAGGACAGAAGTGCAGGAAAGGAGGCAGAGGGAGGCAGAGAAGGGCAGGGAAGACAAAGAAGGACCAGAGAGGGAATTCGGGAGGGGAAAAGGAGATAGTCAAGAGCGCGGAGCAGGGGGGACCTAGGCCAGGGGGCAGAGCAAGACATTCCTGGACAAAGAGAAAAGAGAACAAGACAGAAATAGAGGCGAAAAGAGCCTGAGAGCGAAGCAAGAATCCGAGACTTAGTAAGGAACCCAGAGATAGCCAGAGCAAGAGGGTAGCAGGCAGCGGGCCCAGGGGCAGAGGCCACGGGATGGCCCTGAGGAGCCCCAGCATAACTCCCCTCCTCCTTCTGGGGTTCCTGAGCACAGGTAAGTGAGATTTGGGGCGGAAGGCCACCTTCCAGTGGCCCTCATGTCCTCTGCCTTCCACTGAACTCCCTATTTTCCCCAGGCCTAGCCTCGGGTCCCCGAGGCTTCTGGGCTCTGCCTGACAACACAACGGTGGTGGAGGGGGGCACTGCTGTGCTGCGATGTGGGGTCCACGCCCCTGGCAGTGCAGTGCAGTGGGCCAAAGATGGGCTCCTCCTAGGCCCCCATCGGCAGATTCCCGGCTTCCCCAGATACCAGCTGAAAGGGGATCCTGCCAGAGGTGAGGACTCAGAAGGCCCGATCTTGAGTCGCATGCAGAGGCCAGACTGTGGCCCTGACCTTGAGTCTCCTGCAGGTGAATTCCACCTGCAGATTGATGCCTGCGACCTCAGCGATGATGCAGAGTACGAGTGCCAGGTCGGCCGCTCAGAGACAGGCCCTGAGCTCTTGTCTCCCAGAGTGATCCTCTCTGTACTCGGTATGGGCAAGTGCCCCCCCACCAGGTATCCTATGCCTGCACTTTCCTGACCCATGACCCTTCCTGTCCCTCCGTTTTCAGACCTAGTGGGCAGTGGGGTAGGGGTGTGGGTGCAAACTCACTTTGTGGGCTATGAGGCTCCCACCCAAATCCTCAGGTCCCACTTGCAACCACTAACTCCAGAGCTTGTCTCCCCAGTACCCCCGAAGGTGCTTCAGTTGACCCCTGAGGCAGGGAGCACCGTCACATGGGTGGCTGGGCAGGAGTACGAGGTCAGCTGTGTGTCTGGGGACGCGAAGCCAGCCGCAGACATCAGCTTCCTCCAGAGTGAGTGGGGACAAAGTGTGTGTGTGTGTGGGGGGGGTTAACAGTGGGGATTTTCTGGTGTGGAAAAAGTATGTGTCTTGCCTAGGGCATCAGGAAGCTAAAACAACACCTCTGAGATGTGTTGGGACATCTCAGGAGCAGGGTTGGGGACATGCAGCCAGTTTGGGACACAAATGGTGAGGGACATCACAGGAAAGTTTGTCTGGGACTCAGGGAAGAGCCCAGGGAGCCAGGCTGAACTCTGGGACACTGGGATAGAGACCGGAAGTTGAGGTGTGGGGGTGAGACCCAGCAAAGATGGGAGGTGAGGGAGACCCCGGAATGCCCAATAACTCCATGTCCGGGGTACCTGAATGAGTGGTTGGACCAGAGCTGGTGTTCCAGGAGCGAGAGGGGCAGCATGTCCACTGACCCTGAACCCCAGGCCTTACCTCTGGGAAGGCCCGCATCCTCCCATCCACCTCTTGCCTCCAGGTGGACAAAAAATTGATGACATCACCACAGATGTGAATTCGGGGTCCCAAGACAAACTCTTCATCACAGAGGCCACAGCCAGGTATGGAAGTAGAGGTCCCCTCCCTCTGGCTCCCCAACATGTCTCCACGAATATTGTAGGAGTTCAAGTCTGAAGATTTGGATCAAATATGACAATCTGGACCCTGACTCTCCAAAACTTCTCCAGGGGAATGCCAGTTTCCCCAAAATTTTGGTCAACTCTCATGACTGGTCCCCAAACTCTCCCACAGAGCTCCAAATTATATAGAGATATAGATCTGGGATCCCTCCTCCTCATCCTAACAGACCAAATTTCAGATGACTGTGAGTTCAGAACCCCGACTTCCCACCCTAGGGTGACACCACAGAGCTCGGATAATGGGCAGCTACTAGTCTGTGAGGGCTCCAGCCCAGCCCTGGACACACCTATCAAGGTCTCCATCACCATGAATGTTCTGTGTAAGTGGGAAACTGGGTCAGCTGTGAGCAGGGAGCAGGAATTAGGAGTCGAGGGAGGCACAGAATTGTGGGAAACAGCACTCAAAGGACGAGGGACCCGAAGAGGATTGTGGGGTTGAGAAAAAATGGTTGTGCTGGGGATGTGATTCATGTGGTAAAGCAATACCTCACATACATGAGGTCCTGGGTTTGACCTCCAGAACTTCACAACATGCCCTGCCCAGTCGGGCATCACACCACTGGGTCCTGCACAGTGCTGACTCATTGAATGATCAAGGTTTCCAGTCCCCCCAGGACCCCCCATCATTGAGTGGCCAGGCCTGGAAGAGGGGCATGTGAGGGCTGGACAGAACCTGGAGCTGCCGTGCATAGCCCGTGGCGGGAATCCACCAGCCACACTGCAGTGGCTAAAGGTGAGCCTGTAGCTGACTGAGGTTCAGAGGAAACACAGTGACCCGGAGCTGGCCCAGAGCTGGCCTGGGCCTCTTTCTGCCCCCAGAATGGGCAACCCGTGTCCACAGCGTGGGGCACAGAGCACACTCAGGCCGTGGCACGCAGCCTCCTGGTGATGATCGTGCGGCCAGAAGATCATGGAGTGAGACTCAGCTGTGAATCGCACAATAGTGTGTCTACGGACATCCAGGAACGCGGGATCACACTCCAGGTCACCTGTGAGTGCTGGGAACAGTCCCTCAGTTGGTTGATCTGACCGCCAGAGAACCATCTGTTTGTGCCCTGCACCCCCCACAATGTCCTTTCTGATGCCTATGACTTGCACCCCAGGGGCTGGTGGTCAGAGAAACCCAGCCCAGCTTAGGGGCACTGCTCTGCCCTCGGTCCCTGCAGTTCCCCCCAGTGCCGTTACCATCCTGGGTTCTGCCTCCCAGTCTGAGAACAAGAATGTGACACTCTCCTGCATCACCAAGTCTAGTCGCCCGCGGGTCCTGCTGCGCTGGTGGCTGGGCTGGCGGCAGCTGCAGCCCACAGAAGAGGCAGTCGTGGAAGTGAGGAGGGGCTGGGCCTGGATCTGGGGAAGGAGGAGTCTGGTGCCTTAGGGGGTCCTGGAGGGGCATGGACTGGAGTCTGGCTGGGGGGGCAGAGGAATGGATGTTTCATAGATGCCTGCTGGAAACTGGGGTGGACCCAGGGCTCTGGGTCCATGCATGGGGGTGCCCTAGTCCCCCAACTGAAGCTCACTTCCTGCAGGGCCTGCATGGCGGCCACATCTCCATGTCCAACCTGACATTCCTGGTGCGACGGGAGGATAATGGTCTCACCCTCACGTGTGAGGCCTTCAGCGAGGCTTTCACCAAGGAAACCTTCAAGAAGTCACTCACCCTAAATGTGAAATGTGAGACCCCTCCCTGGCCTATTCCCTGGCTCAGGCCCCAGCCAGGGGGGAAAACCAGCTTTTACTGGTATACCCACAGATCCTGCCCAGAAGCTGTGGATTGAGGGTCCACCGGAGGGACAGCACCTCCGGGCTGGAACCCGGGTGAGGCTGGTGTGTTTGGCCATTGGAGGCAACCCGGACCCCTCCCTCACCTGGTACAAGGTTGGTAAGAGAAGGATTGTGGTTGGGGGGTGGGGACTGAGGGGGGGACAGGGAGAAACACTCAGGGGGTTGAGCGCATGTGCAAGTGATTCAATCACAGACATTGCATGGGCTTCTAAGAACTATTGAGTGTGACCCCCAAACAAACAAACAAAAACACCAAAGGAGAGCATGGTGAGCAGGCATCGAGGAAAAAGGATAAAGCCTCTTTTTCACTCTAGAGTCTGGGAGAAATCTCGGAATTTGCATTTCTTTTCTTTTACTTTTTTTTTTTTTGCAGAGGGGAGGGTCACATCCAGACATGCTGGTGGGGGTACTCCTGGCTCAGTGAGCAGGATTTGCTCCCAGCTTTACTGGGCAATCACACATGCCAGGAATCCAACCCAGGGATCTGGGTGCTTCCTTTGTGTCCAATATGCATTTCCTGAAAAAGACTAAAGGTTTTGAGTTCAGGCAGGGAATTGAAAAAATACATAGATACTGGGAGAATTTAAAGAAATTTTAGGAAAATTCTGGGACTCTGGGTAGTGAAAGTTCCAACATCAAAAAAGGAAATCTGGGGGCTGGAGCAATAGCACAGCGGGTAGTGCGTTTGCCTTACACGCAGCCAACCCGAGTTCGATTCCCAGCATCCCATATGGTCCCCCGAGCATCGCCAGGGGTGATTCTTGAGTGCAAATTCAGGAGTAATCCCTGAGCATCGCAGAGTGTGACCCAAAAAGAAAAAAAAGAAAATCTGAATCAAGATTGAGAATTCTAGAGAAAAAGCAATTACTTTTTTTGGGAGGGGTCACACCCAGCAGCGCTCAGGGATCACTCCTGGTGGGGCTCAAGAGCCATATGGGGGCTGGAGCAATAGCACAGCGGGTAGGATGTTTGCCTTGCATGTGGCCAACCAGGGTTCGATTCCCAGCATCCCATTGACCCCCTGAGTACAGCCAGGGGTAATTCCTGAGTGCAGAGCCAGAAGTAACCCCTGTGCATCGCCGGGAGTGGCCCAAAAAGCAAAAGAAAAAAAAAGAGCCATATGGGAATCAAACCTGGGTCAGCCATGCTCAAGGCAAATGCCCTTCACTGTACTATTACTCCAGGCCCAAGGCAGGGGGCAGGGAACCTCAGTTTGATCCCTAGTACCACTTATGTTCCTCAGACCATCACCAGGAGTGATCCCTGAATATAGAACCAGGAGTGACCTGTGAACACCACTGGACGTGGCCCCCAAACAAAAATAAATAATATTTTAAAATTTGGACAGACTTCTGGGAATATCCTAGGAAATCAGGAAGCTGGTAGAAACTTTGGGAGGAAAGATCAGGAGTTAGAGAATGAACTGGAACTAGGAGTAAGAGAATGAACTGGAGCTCAGTTTAATTGGGTGGAAATTGTGGGACAAAGAGTGGAGGACACTGCAGCTTGACATGCTGGAGACCCAGGCACTGCATGGTCCTCAGCACTGCTGGGAGCCACCAGAGCTCAGAGCTGAGTAGTTTTGGAACAGCTCTGGGTTTGGCCCCAAAAGAAATCAAAACATTGAACAGAATTCTGGAGGAAATGTCAAGAATTTGGACAATATGAAATATACTAGTTA
This sequence comes from Sorex fumeus, assembly GCF_029834395.1. Lineage (NCBI taxonomy): Eukaryota > Metazoa > Chordata > Mammalia > Eulipotyphla > Soricidae > Sorex > Sorex fumeus. Next base: position 21,117,682 of record NW_026606179.1, read on the forward strand.
ATGGGGTCAGAGAGATAGTACAGCGGGTAGGGTGCTTGCCTTGCATGCAGCTGACTACGGTTCAATCCTCGGCATCCCATATGGTCCTTGAGCACTGCCAGAAGTAATTCCTGAGTGCAGAGCCACTGAGCAATGCTGGGCGTGCCCCAAAACCAAAAACACAAAACAGCAACAGAAAAAGATTGTAGTGAAAAACTAAAAACTAGGGTAAGAGAATATTGAGGAAAGATTCAGAAATCTGTGGCAAAACAATGGACAAAAGGGAAAGCTTAAAGAAAAAAAAGTGTTTGGAAAATTGGGGGTTTTGAGAACTAAAGATAGCAGAGATGGAACAAATTCTAGGGAAGGTTTGGGAATTCCACGGGGAATTCCAAACATGTGGACTGTAACATGAAGCCAGAAGGGCTTTTGAGAAGCAGGGTGGAGTGTGGGCTAGGAGAAAGAATAAATAGCAGCCCCCACCCTCAGACTGGGGTGCTGACGGGTGTTGACAGGCCTGAGCGCAGAGGCAAACCTCATGGTGCCGTCCATTCTAGCCTCAGTTCTCACGCCTTCACCACGTGTGCCCTTTCTCCCTTCGCTGCCCAAGGTTATCTGGGCTGACCATACTAGTCCTCAGGTTGCCAGCAGGCTGGGCGGGGTGTGGCAGGGCTCCCCATGCACCTCCAGCCACTCTTGGCCCCTCAGGACTCACGCACGGTGACTGAACCGAGGCAGCAGCAGGAGCCACGCCGGGTGCGGCTGGGGACCGTGGAGAAGTCAGGGAGCACCTTCTCCCGAGAGCTGGTGCTCATCACTGGCCCTTCGGACAACCAGGCCAAGTTCACATGCAAAGCGGGCCAGCTCAGCGCCTTCACAAAGCTGGTGGTGCAGTGTGAGGGAGCGCCGGGTCTGGGCGGGTGGGAAGGTTGGTGGCGGGGAAGTGGGCCTGAGCGCTGAGTAGGGGGTCCGAAAGGACGTCGCAGTGTGCACTCGGGTGCCTGGATCACCGCAGGCCCGGCCAGGGGGGTACAGGGCTAGACCGGGTGTATGTCCCAAGCCGGGCCTCCCTCACATCTGATGCTCGCCCCCTTTCCACACGTTCTTTTGCAAGTTCCCCCCACTAACTTGACGATCCTGGCAAACGTATCCGAGCTCCGTCCCGGGGATGCTTTAAACTTGACGTGTGTCAGCATTAGCAGCAACCCGCCGGTCAACTTGACTTGGGACAAGGAGGGGAAGAGGTGGGAGTGCCAACGCACGGCCCCCGCTTCTTCTCCTGCACCCCTACTCCGGCCCGCTGGTCCCGCCCTGCATGCAGCCGCCGCTGCAGTTCCCGTCTCAGACTCGCGCCCGCCTGATGTGCCCCGTCCACAGGCTGGAGGACATGGCCGCACTGCCTCGGACTGCCCCCTTCAAAGGCTCCTCTGTCGCCAGGACCGTCCTTCTGAGGTTGTCGTCCCGCGATCACGGCCACCGCGTGACCTGCAGTGCGCACAGCCCCAGACTTCGGGAAACCGTGAGCGCCTTCTACCGCCTCAACGTGCTGTGTGAGTGTACCACCTGGCGCCCTCTCGCTGGCCTCCTGCCCGCTGCCACTCCCACCCTCACCTGGACTCTGTTCTGATCACACTCCCTGCCCTTGACATTTTCCTGACCTTCGTCTGGACCCCTGCTTTGACACCAACCCTATGCAGCCTACCTCCATCTTTCCTTGGTTCTCTGCTGGAACCTCTGACCAGGACCCCGATTCTGACCTCTGTCCACCAGTTTTTTTTTTATTTTTATTTTTGGGTTACACCTGGCGATGCTCAGGGGTTACTCCTGGCTCATGCACTCAGGAATTACTCCTGGTGGTGCTCGGGGGACCATATGGGATGTCGGCCGTGTGAAAGGCAAACGCCCTACCCACTGTGCTATCACTCAGGCCCCATTTTCTTTTTCTTTTCTTTTCTTTTCTTTTCTTTCTTTCTTTCTTCTTTCCTTCCTTCCTTCCTTTCTTTCTTTCTTTCTTTCTTTTTTTCCCTCTGACTTCTCTCCATCTGAAGCTTACCTCTGGCCTCCACCACCCTTTCGCCAAACTGGGTCCTAATTGCCATCCTGAACCTGTCAATCCCCACCCTCATTCCCAGCTCTGTTATTTAACAGCTACCTTGTCCACAACCTTAAATCTAGTGGTGGCCCCCTTCTTAGAACCTTTACTTTACTTTTTTTGAGGGGTGGGGTGGCATCCAGTTGTGCTCAGGGCTTATGCCTGGCTCTGCTCTCACGAATCAGTCCTGACAGTGCTCTCCGGGCCATATGGGGTGCCAGGAATCAAATCTGGGTCAGCTTTGTGCAAGGAGGACACCCACCCTATGCTGGGGTAGGCAGCATAGGGTTGGTGCCAAAGCAGGGGTCCAGACAAAGGTCAGGAAAATGTCAAGGGCAGGGAGAGTGATCAGAACATTGCACTATTGCTTGGCTCTAAAACCTTTAAACCTGTACCCACTCTCAAACCTGTGCTGAATCCCAACCTTGATAATTCTCACACCGGGTGGCACCCCTGCCAGACCCTCCAGAGTTCCTTGGGGAGCAGGTGTTCGAGGTGACCGCAGTGGAGCAGGGCCAGGCGCTGCTGCCCGTGTCGGTATCTGCCAACCCGTCCCCTGAGGCCTTCAACTGGACCTTCCGTGGCTACCGCCTCAGCCCAGGTGTGTGGAGTGGGAGTGAGCCGGTACTGGTCTCCAGAAAAAGAACTCCTGGCAGCCCCCCCCACTTCCCCTGACCTTCTCCAGCTGGGGGACCCCGCCATCGCATCCTGACTGGAGGAGCTCTGCAGCTGTGGAATGTGACCCGCGCGGACGATGGTCTCTATCAGCTGCACTGCCAGAACTCGGAGGGCACTGCAGAGGCGCTAGTGAGGCTGCACGTTCACTGTGAGTTCCTCAGCACCTAAGAGAAGTTGAGAACTCCAGGGCCCCGCCCACTCAGGGCGGAGCCTCTTGTAGAAGCTCCGCCCAGTCCCAAATCCACTGGAAGAACCCTTTCTGAAAGCCACGCCCTGATTAGGCCATGCCCCTATAAGCCACGCCCCACAGTAGGCCACGCCCCAACCAAGCCTTGCCTGCTTTGGGAGTACTGTACTTTTTTTTTTTTTTTTTAAATTTTATTGAATCACCGTGAGATAGTTACAAGCTTTCATGTTTGGGTTACAATCACACAATGATCAAACACCCTCCCTCCACCAGTCCCCACCACCAATATCCCTGGTATATCCCCCCTTTCCCACCCTCCCCCTGCCTCCATGGCAGACAATATTCCCCATACTCTCTCTCTACTTTTGGGCATTTTGGTTTGCAATACAGACACTGAGAGATTATAATGTTTGGTCCTTTATCTACTTTCAGCACACATCTCCCATCCTGGCCCGTTCCTCAAGCCATCATTTTCTTAGTGATGCCTTGTCTATTCCAGCTGCCTTCTCCCCTTTGCTCATGAGGCAGGCTTCACCGTGAGAGTCCCACACCTTTAGAGACCCAATGGCATCTCTCCAGACAGGGGCCACCTCTAGGGGAGTCTGCTCCCTCAGAAAGCCAAGCCCACTGTGAAAGTTCTATTTCCATCCATTCCCCTCCCCATTTTGGAAATCCCCAGAACAATCCTTGTCATTCTAGAGGAACAGAAGAGGGTGGGGCAACCTCATAAGTACTTGGCATAATATCCCTCCTTCCTGGGGCCCTTGCTATCTGGGTCCAAAGCCTTCCCCCAAGTCACTGCCTCCCACAGTTGCTCCCATCATCCGGATTCTCCAGGACCCCACTGAGGTGAATGTTGGGGGTTCTGTGGACATAGTCTGCACTGTTGAAGCCAATCCCATCCTTCCAGAGATGTTCAGCTGGGAGAGACTGGTGAGAATCAAGCTTTGATAATTCCAAGTGGGGTGGGAATATGGTTTCTGAATGTGAGTTTGGGGAAAAAGGATCACATCACAACACAAGAAATGCTCCAAGAACTAATAGTTGATGGGTAGTTGAATGGAAAATCAAGTGAGTGTGTGGGTGGGTATATGGCTCAAAAGGAAGATGGGTGGACCTACAGAGGGGCAGATGAGTGAAGAGCAGGTGGACAAAGCAAATGGAAGAATGGTTGGAGTGAATGAATGGATGGATGGTTCAATGATTGAATGATAAAAATGAGATAAATTAGATAAGAGAATAAATAGATGAATAGGTGATAGATACACCATTGGTGGAACTGACATCTAAGGAAAGGGTGATGAATGCATAGATGTATGAATGAGAAACAGATGTATAAGTCTATAAGGAGATGGACAGATGAGGGGACGGAGAAATAGCATAGTGGGTAGGGTAATTGCCTTGCATGTGACTGACATGGGTTTGATCCCTGGCATACCATATGATCCCCTGAGCACTGCCTGACGTGATTTCTGAGTACAGAGCTAGGAGTAACCTCTGAACATCACCAAGTGTGGCCCCTTTCCCCCCAAAAAGGAAATCGAGAGATGAAGAGCAGGGAGATGGTTGATAGGAAGAAAACAAATTGTTGACTGGATGAATGATAGGTGAATGGACAGAAGAAAGATTAATAAGCAATTGGAAGAATGGTTTGTGGGTTCATGATTGACTAATTTAGTGGATGCATAGATGACCCCACGTATAAGTGGTTGGATATATGGATGACGATATATGGATGAGGGAGCAGTTGGCTGGACTAGGGATGGATGAACTGGATAAAATGGGTGGGTGGATGTGTAGGTGGATAACAAGCAGCAGTGGCGAGGGTGCCTTTGCCTTTGGTTTCCTTTCTGTGTGTTGGGGGATGGGGTCTGGAACTGTGGCTGGGAGAATGTGACTACAGAAGGAACCCAATTTGGAAACATGAAGCTAGAATCAGGTTGGGGGCCAACTGCTGAGACTTGAGCCTCCAGGGAGAAGAGGAGGAGGAGCAGAGCCTAGAAGACACAGAGCAGGTGTCAAAAGGATCCACAGGACGTCTGCGGATTCGAGATGCGAAGCTGACTCAGGCCGGTGCTTACCAGTGCATTGTGGACAATGGGGTGGCACCTCCAGCCCGAGGGCTGGTCCGTCTTGTTGTCAGATGTGAGTAACACCTCAAATCCTGACTTCAAAGCCTGTCTCTAGACCCTTTTCTTTCCACACACCTCATACTGACCCCCAACTCCTAGTTGCCCCCCAGGTGGAGCACCCCACTCCCCTCTCCAAAGTAGCTGCAGCAGGAGACAGCACCAGTTCTGCCACCCTCCACTGCCGGGCTCGAGGTGTCCCCAACATTGTCTTCACTTGGACTAAAAACGGGGTCCCTCTGGATCTCCAGGATCCCAGGTGAGTTCAGGCCCAGCTAAACCGCATTTCAGCCCCTCTGATGTTCCCTGAGTGCCAAGCACCCCTCCTCCCCAGGTACACGGAGCACACCTACCATCAGGGCAGCATCCACAGTAGTCTCCTGACTATTGCCAACGTGTCTGCAGCCCAGGATTATGCCCTCTTCACGTGCACAGCCACCAACCCCCTCGGCTCAGACCACACCAACATTCAACTCGTCAGCATCGGTAAGGTGGGAGGGGGCTGAGTTGGGGATGTACAGAGAGTGTCCCAACTGGTCTGCTTGGCCCCAGATGGGCAGCGTTCCCAAAACCTGAGAAGTCCTATGAGTGAGGATGGAGGGTTTTGTCTGCCCTGGAAACTGTATCTTCAAGAAAATTCACAGCAAAGGGAAAAAGAGGGAGGAGGCACTTAATTTGCCCAAGTAACTGAAAAAAGTAGCTTTCCACCAATGGCTGGATTTGGGGTCAGCAGCCATCAAGAGCTCTCCACTACTCAGCCCTGCTTCTGGCTATTATTCTAAGGCTTCTCATAGCTGACTGTTAGACATCCCAGGGGAAAAGCTCTCTCTCTCTCTCTCTCTCTCTCTCTCTGTCTCTCTCTCTCTGTCTCTCTCTCTCTCTCTGGGTCTCTCTCTCTGTCTCTCTCTCTCTTCCCCTTTCTCTTCTCTCTCACTCTCTCCCCTTTCTCCCCTTTCCTCTCTCTCTTTTCCTCTCTCTCTCTCTCTCCCTCCTTACCTCCCTCCCTCCCTCCCACCAACAGTGGAATTAAAGTGCTTGAATTAAGATTAATATACCTACTAGCTCCCATCCCTGAACCAATCATGCAGCCAATGGAAGGTGACTTTCTGATTGGCTAGAACTGATCACATGTCCATCCTGCCAGGAGTTTATTATTTGTCCTGGCTGTATTGAATCTGTCACTACTCCCTAAAATTTATGATGCAAATCAACAATCAAGGTGCTTTTTTTAAAAAAAATGATTTAGGGACAGGCACAGAGCAGGCAAAAAATTTGAGTTCCCCTCAATGAGCTCAATTCTCAGAGCAGGTGGAATGAGGCAACCATCTGTTTTTTGTTTCAGCTCTCAGACTAGCGCTAGTCTATTTTGTCATTTATTTAGTGCCACATCTTTTGCACTTCGGGGCTTTTGGGTTTGTGATTGTGTTATTTAAAATGCTCCCCCTCCCAGCAAAGTGTTTCTGAGCACAAGAAAACTGAGGAGTGTGGAAAGGAGAAAATCCTTGTTTGGAGAAGCCTCACTCAGGCGTCATGTAAAGTGCTGGCCATGTGTTCAGTGTTAATGAGTCATGATACACATTAAATTAGGTACCTTCAAACAGAAACATCCATACAACAAGATCATGTGTGACAGAACCCTTAACCAAAAGGTTGTGATGAGGAAGAATCCAACCCTGCCTTTCCCGTAGAAGCAAATCCCATGATTTGCTAATTTCTGTTTCAGTGACTCAACAGAATATCGTCACCATGAATAACAAGAATTGACTTATTTATTTGTTTTTATTTATTTATTTATTTATTTATCTGTTTTTTGGCCCACACCTGGCAATTCTCAGGGGTTACTCCTGATTCTGCACTCAGGAATCACTCCTGGCAGTGCTTGGGGGCCATATGGGATGTCAAGGCTTGAATCCAGGTCGGCTATGTGCAAGGCAAGGCAAGCACTACTTTATCTGCTATACTATCTCTCTGCCCCCAAGAATGGACTTTATTTAAAATAATTCTTTTAAAAAATATTTTTAAATTTTTATTTTAATATTGACAAAAGCCAAAATTGTTGATACAATTCTAGAGTTGAAATTGATTAGACAACAATCTCCTATATTAAAATCAATGTGTTTTGGGGGGCTGGAGCGATAGCACAGCAGGTAGGGCGTTTGCCTTGCACGCAGCCAACATGGCCAACACAGGTTCGATTCCCAGCATCCCATATGGTCCCCCGAGCACCGCCAGGAGTAATTCCTGAGCATTGCTGGGTGTGACCCAAAAAGCAAAACAAACAAACAAACAAAAACAATGCGTTTTTAAAATTCTTTTTTTTTTTTTGCTTTTGGGTCACACCCGGTGATGCACAGGGGTTGCTTCTGGCTCTGCACTCAGGAATTGTTCCTGGCAATGCTCAGAGGACCACATGGGATGCTGGGAATCAAACCCGGGTCAGCTGCATGCAAGGCAAACGGCCTACCTGCTGTGCTATCGCTCCAGCCCCTAAAATTCATTTTTATTTTATTTTATTTTATTTGGCGTTTTGGGTCACACTCTGGAGATGCACAGGGGTTACTCCTGGCTCTGCACTCAGGAATTACCCCTGGAGGTGCTCAGGGGACCATATGGGATGCTGGGAATCGAACCCAAGTCGGCCATGTGCAAGGCAAACGCCCTACCCGCTGTGCTATCACTCCAGCCCCTAAAATTCATTTTTAAACGTGAAAATTGTTGTGTCTCATCACAGGGTTGTTAAGTCCTTGTCTAAGAATTTACTAAACTGTCCATTCTAGCTGAGACTTCCCCGTTATCATTTTTGTTTGTTGAGCTTAGTTGGCTTCTATGTTACTCTCCCATCTAATTTGGTGTGCTCCTACTGAAATTTCAGAATTAGGTAAAGGTAAAGGTAAGGTAAAGGCCCTCCCGTTGATCGTCGATTTGCTCGAGCGGGCCCAGTAACGTCTCCATTGGAGACTTTGTTGTTACTGTGTCTGGCATATCGAATACTCTCGGTAGCTTGCCGGGCTCTCCGAGAGGGGCGGAGGAATCGAACTTGGGTCTGCCATGTTGGCCACGTGTAAGGCGAACGCCCTACCCGCTGTGCTATCGCTCCAGCCCAGGAAGTATCCATATTTCAGTCTCTATGATCTGGGCCAATGAGTAGACATGGCAGCAGATAAGGGGGGTAGGTATGGCAGCTGGGGCTTCCTGAAGTAAGTGGGGTTGAGGGAGGCTGTCAACCCAGACTCCAAGAAGACTCCAGAGTTCTCAGCCTGGGTACTGGGTACCTGAAATTATTCACAGTTTGGCATGTCTGTAGAGAATTTTCATAAGTGGTGGAGTTGAGCTCTTGGAATGGCAGCAGAAGTGGGGTGTGGGTGCCACTGCTGGGGTTTCAGCAGAGCCGGTATTCAGCCCACCAGCTTTCTGAGGGCATCCTGGAGTTTTCAACCCTGGACACTGGTGCTTCCATGAACTTTAACTGCTTGTGGTGAATCTGCTTGAGATTTATACATGATTTGGTAGAGCAGGGCTGGTTGGTGAATCAACATGGTGGTGGTTATCTTCAAAATAATTCTCAGGGACTGGAACAATAGCACAGCGGGTAGTTCGGGCATTTGCCTTGCACGTGGCCAACCCGGGTTTGATTCCCAGCATCCCATATGGTCCCCTGAGCACTGTCAGGAGTAATTCCTGACTGCAGAGCCAGGAGTAACCCCTATGCATTTCTGGGTGTGATCCAAAAATAAATAAATAAATAAATAAAAATTCTTAGTTTAAAAAACAAACAAACAAACAACAACAAAAAAAAAAAACAATGAGAAGGAATGCTCCAGAATCCATCTGTATCTTTTTCCTCCAGGCCGCCCTGATCCTCCAACAGGGTTAAAGGTAGTAAGCACGACTCCATACTCCATGGGGCTGGAATGGAAGCCTGGCTTTGATGGGGGCCTGCCACAGAGGTTCCACATCAGGTGGGTCCCTGAAGAGGCAGGAAGAGGTGGCAGGAACAGGCTCAGGACCCGTCACCAAGTGTCCATCCTCCTCTCGTGCAGGTATGAGACTCTGGGGACACCAGGGTTCTTCTACTTGGATGTCCTGCCGCCTCAGGCCACGACCTTCACTTTGACGGGGCTGCAGCCTTCTACACGGTATCGGATCTGGCTGCTGGCTAGCAATGCGCTGGGGGAGAGTGTACTGGACAGCAAGGGGGCCAGGATCTCTGTCACCACCCCAGGTGAGAGGGGACACCTTGGGCAGTGTGGGATGATGACTTGCATTACTCTTCCTTCTCAGATGATTACAGTGCCCGCCAGAAGAGAGCTTATGCAAATTGTTGAAAGTCACACTGCTGAAAGGTGTTAGAGATGTGGCTGAAACTCAAGCAGATAAACTTCAGAGACCTGTTTTCAGCTGTTTAGCTATACCATCTGAGTGTAGTTAATACTAACTCTGAAATTAGCAAAGAGTTTGAAATGAACGTACATGAGACTATGAAAATCCAGGGGCAGCCGAAAGGATGCTTACAGGAAAGTTATATCTTAATTTATAACTGTTGTAGATAAGGAGAGGTATAAGTCTCTGCTGTGCGAGTGACATCAGACAGTTCTGGGTTCCTCTAGATTCAAGAGTGCAGAGAAGGGGGCCGGAGCGATAGTACAGTGGGTAGGGCATTTGCCTTGCATGCAGCCGACCCGGGTTTGATTCCCAGCATCCCATATGGTCCCCTGAGCACCGCCAGGAGTAATTCCTGAGTGCAGAACCAGGAGGAACCCCTGAGCATCTCTGGGTGTGACCCAAAAAGAAAAAACAAAACAAAACAAACAAACAAACAAAAAAAGATATCAGAGAAGGCCTGGAGAGGTAGTACAGTGATTAAACAAATAAGTTACAAAGAAGCAGAAGCTTACTGAGAGTAAAGATAGGAAGGACTCCAGAGGGTAAGGGCCATCAGAGAGTCTTAACAAAGTGTCTGCGAGGTAGGAATGATAGTACAGTGGGTAGGACACTTGGTTTGCATGAACATGATCAGGGTTTGATCCCCGACATCCTATATACTCCCGTGAGTCCCACCAGGAGTGACCCCTCAGCTCAGAGCTGGAGCAAGCCCTGAGCACTGCTGAGTGTGTCCCACCCCCCCAAAAAATAAAAATAAAACAGAAAAAAGCTTCTCTCTGATGTTTTTATACATTCTCCTCACAACAACACTAGCTTGGGACACTACTCCATGACTAATGATTCTACTGTCTTTTCTTTTCATTATTTTTCTTTCTTTCTTTTTTCTTTTTGGTGGGGAGGTGCCCCATCCTCCTGTGCTTGGGGCTTACTCCTGGCCCCTGCACTCAGAGATAACTCCTGGCAGGGCTTAGGGGATCCTATGGAGTTCTGGGGAATCTGCTTCATGCAAGTTAAGTGCCTTACCTGCTGTACTATCGCTCAGGCCTGCTAGTGGTTTTTTCCCCTTGATCTACAGACTGAGTCAGGATACCCCAACATGTGCAGATAGTATTTTGAGAGCAGGGGCTGACATTTCATTAATCTGCATTGCAGCTCTGGGCATATTTTACTTTGACTTTTAGCTGAGCCTTTCTGGAAGCTTGGCCTCTGCTAGTAGCTCAGGGAACTGGGAGTTGTTGACACTGTCTTTAGCCTTCAAGAATTGTTTACACTTTCTGGCCAAGGAAGACTGTTGACTCTTTCCCTGCCTTGGTCTGGGGAAGAAGTGTAAACAATGTCCCTGACTGCTCTGAGGAGTCATTTGCAGAGTGCACAAGATTTTAAGGTAGCAGAGTGATGAGTTTTAAGGTGGTTTAAGATGGAGAGTCTCTTGACAAGTGACAAAGAAAAAAACTGAGGAATCTTGTCATAACTATCACAAAGTGTTATCGTCAGCTTAAAAAATGGGGCTGAAGAAATAGTACAGGAGGCAGGGTGCTTGCCTTGAACGTGGCCAACCTGGGTTTGATTCCTGGCATTCCATATGGTCCCCCAAGCCCCGCCAGGAGTAATTCGTGAGTACAGAACCAGGAGTAGCCCCTAAGCATCACCCAGTGTGCCTCCCCATAAAGAAGGCCTCACATCTTATGCATAAAGTTCTAGGTTCCATCATAGGCATGCCCCCTATGGTCCCAACCCCCCCCCCCCCACTCCTCAGGAGAGGCCTCACATGAACTCTCTAAATTCACCTCACCCCACTTTTTTTGGTGGGGGGGGGGTCACGCTTGCTGTGCTCAGAGCTTACTCCTGCCTCTGTACTCCTGGTAGGGCTCAAGGGACCACATGGAGTGCGGGGAAACAAAACTGGGGTTTTTGTGACCAAGGCAAGAGCTCTACTCACTGCTCTAGTACCCTAAATTTTTCATTTGAGAGATGAGGAAGAGAAGGGCAAACTGAATCCAAAGTAAAGAGAAGGAAGTAGTAAAAGTAAGAATAGACTTTGCTAAATTGAGAAAGGAACAATAGAGAAACATCAATGAAACCAAAAGTGTTTAAAGAGCAATAAAATACATAAACCTTAATCGAGGCAAAGAGAGAAGATACCACTTAACTCCCATCAGAAATGAAAGTGGAACATGGTGACTAATCATGGAAAAGCTTTTATCCCAGTTAATTCAATAAGTATAATAAAATGGAAGTGGTTCTCGAATATGCTGAAAGGGGTGTTTGTTGTTTGGACTCTGACTGGCAGTCATTGCCAGTGTAGTGATGCGGTCTCTCTCTCTCTCTCTCTCTCTCTCTCTCTCTCTCTCTCTCTCTCTGTGTGTGTGTCTCTGTGTGTGTGTGTTTCTCTCTGTCTCTGCCTCTGTCTCTCTACCTCTGTCTCTGTCGCTCTCTCTCTCTCTCTCACACACACATAGGCACACACACACACAAGCGTACACACAACACATGCCCTGGCACAAGCTACCTACCTTCAAATCTCACTTTCACTTTGTCAAGTCATCTGTGTGAAACCTAAGGCAAGTGATTGAATATCTTTGAGCCTCAGGTTCTTTCTTTTCTTTTTTCTTTTTGGGCCCCACCCAGAAGTGCTCTGGACCTACTCCTGGCTCTGCCCTCAGGGATCATTCCTAATGGGGCTCAGGGAACTAAAAGTGGTGCGATTGGATCTAGGTCAGCAATTGTCTTTCCTCTGTACTGCCTCTTCAGCCCCTGAGCCTGGAATTCTAAGAATAAGGTTGATCTCATGCCTCTTGGGCCTCTGTGAGAAACCTGGATGGTTGTGAAGATTCAATTAGTTAATGAATGTGAAGCACTTAGAACACTTAGCCTCGCCTCACAGAAGTGGAAGCGTTTTCTCTCCCTTCCCCTGCACAGCCTTCCTGGTCCTACACACTTCTCTCCCCTTTGGTTTTTCCCATTCCAGTCTTCTTTGTAAGCATTGAAGCATAAAGCGCTACGCTCACTTCCCTCACTCTGGAATTGACACCTCTGTGATCTTAAGAGCCCAGCATCTTTTTTAAAAATCATTAACTCTGGGGCTGGAGCAATAGCACAGCGGGTAGTGCGTTTGCCTTGCACGCGGCCGACCCGGGTTCTATTCCCAGTATCCCACATGGTCCCCTAAGCACCGCCAGGAGTAATTCCTAAGTGCAGAACCAGGAGTAACCCCTGAGCATTGCTGGGTGTAACCTCCCCCCCCCCCAAAAAAAATCATTAACTCCTAAAACTGACAATTTTGGTTAAAAAGGATCTTGCACACACAAAGTTCTAATCAATAATTAATAAAAATAGAAGCTATTATTACTTATTAGCATTCAAATGACTACTAGGGGCAAGAGAGATAGTACAGGGATTAAAGTGCTACCTTTCATGCAGATCTTGGTTCAATCCTCAGCACCACATTCGGTTCCCAGACCACCACCAGGAGTGACCCCTGACTACAGAGCCGGGTGTAGTCCCTGAGCACCATTGGGTATGGCTCCCAAAGTAACAAAAATATAGAGTATTGATAATATTGCCATTACCACCATCAATTTCTAGCTCTTTCATATTCCTAAAATACCATAAATTCTTTCACCTGAATTTCAAAACGGGTTGAAAAGCTTAATAGGAGACTGAGAAATACTGAGGGTTTACCCCCGATTCTTTTTTGTTTTGGGACCACACCGTGTGGTGCTCAGGACTTATTCCTGGCTCTGAGGGGCTCAGAGGACCATACAGGATGCTGGGGATCAAACCCAAGTTGGACAAATGCCCTACTCACTGTACCATCTCTTTGGCTCCATATCCCATGTTTTTAATATTAATTCTCAATCTCTATATTCATTTCTCCTCCTAGGTCTAGAGCAACCTTCTGGAGAACCAGACTCCCAAATGCCCACAGAGCAGCCATCAGGCAAGTCTTTCATCCCCATGACCCCTTCCTTCTCTGAGAAGGGAACTTCCGGTCTCCAACCCTGTCCTCCTCTACCTGGGTTAACCCAGCAGGTGTAAGAGCAATCGAGCCCTGTAGGCACTCTCTGTCCCTGTAAGCCATCACCCATAGGAGTTTCCTCTTGCCTGCATATGATTCATTTTCTCTTTTCTCAATTTAATTGAATTCTGAGAGAATTAGCAGATTCCATGTCCTGTCTTGAGCCTGTATGTGTTAGTGTCTGCTGCATAATAAATCAACATAGGGACTGGAGCAATAGTACAGCGGGTAGGGTATTTGCTTTGCACACGGCTGACCTGGGTTCGATCCCCAACATCCCATATGGTCCCCTGAGCACCGCCAGGAGCAATTCCTGAGTGCAGAGCCAGGAGTAACCCCTGAGTATCGACAGGTGTGACCCAAAAAGGAAAAAAAAATCAACACAGACTTGGCACTTAGAGCAACAAGCTTTATTTCCTACGGTTCTCTGACTGGCTGGGCAGTTCCCATCTGGGCTATGGTGAGTGAGCAACTGGCCAGGACTGGCTGTTCAAGAAGGCCTCCTCCTCTTCACGTATCCAGCAACTGGCTTTTGGAGAGGAGATGGACACACGCTTCTCTTTGGCTTGCTCTCGTGGAGGTGGTCATGGGGTCCCAAGAGCAGCAAGAAAGTAACGCCCAATTTCCAAACACATTTCAAGCTTCTGGTTCCATCACATTTGTGGTGGCCAGAATGGCTGGAGCAGGTCATATGACTGGAGTCGGAATCCTGTGGGAGAAGTGGGCCAGACTGCACACTCTCCCCTCAGAGCAGGAAGAAAGGTCATGGGCCAGCTCTTGTCAGCAATAAAAAACTATTGGGAGGCTCCATTGAAACCCCCAAGGGTGGCTGGAGTCAGGCACCCAGAATGTTCCCCAAGGATCTGTTTCTTACCACTTTCAACATGGCTTTAATTTCTGGTGGTTTCTCCTCAGATTCTTCCAGCATCAGGACAAGGAAGTGTCCCCAAACCTCTGGCTCTCTCTCTCCATTTCTTAGCGGCTAGCAGAGGCCTGTTCTATATGGTCAGGAAAAATTCTATGTGGGGTCAAATTGCTGATCTCTGAACCAATCCCTGTGGGCAAAGGGAGGGTAGTCCAACCAATCCCAGGCTGGGCCACGGGTGCGAGTCATACAGACTTTGAGTGGGGACTGGCTCTACCTTCAAAGTTAACAGTCTCTGGGACTGGAGTCATAGCCCAGCGGGTAGGGCGTTTGCCTTGCACGTTGCCGACCTGGGTTCGATTCCCAGCATCCCATATGGTCCCCTGAGCACTGTCAGAAGTAATTCCTGAGTACATGAGCCAGGAGTAACCCCTGCGCATTGCCAGGTGTAGTCCAAAAAGAAAAAAAAAAGTTAACAGTCTCTGAACCTCAAACATGAATGTTTTGTAACTGTAGCTCATGGTGATTCAATATTTTTATTTTTATTAATAAAAATAAAATTGGTTGGAGCGATAGCACAGTGGTAGGGCATTTGCCTTGCATGCAGCCAACATGGCCGACCCGAGTTCGATTCCTCCGCCCCTCTCGGAGAGCCCGGCAAGCTACCGAGAGTATCTCGCCCGCACGGCAGAGCCTGGCAAGCTCCCCGTGACGTACTCAATATGCCAAACACAGTAACAACAAAAGTCTCCAATGAAGACGTTACTGGGCCCACTCGAGCAAATCGATGAACAACGGGAGGACAGTGACAGTGACAAAAATAATAAATAATTTTTTTTAAAGTTAACACAGTTTGGGAAAATGGATGCTGAGCAGCTCTCTTATAGGCGCTTATCTTCAGGGTATGGCTGAAAAATATCAAGCGCTGGAAGCTTGTGCAAAGAATTAGTCATTCGAGATGAAGTTTGCTGGGATTAATAGAAGTTGGCCTGACAACGTCTTTCTCGAGACTCAGGAGGGACAAGCCATTTAAGGGCAGACCTAGGCCATCCCAAGGCTCAGCGGTGTGGCTTTGCCTCGGTGATTCTGGGTACAATTGTGTGTTCGTTTGTGTGACCAAAAGCTGCAACACCAGGGTCCCTGGTTGATGGGCAAATCTGGAGGTGGAAGAAGAAACGGATTCGGAATGTCTTGACCAACCTGGCTGCAGAGCTGCAGTTTCCGCCTGAGCTTGGGGAACAGCTGCTGCTCGCAGAGAAGGGCGCCCCTGCTGGGGGAGTGAAGGAAAACGTGGATCCTTCACTTCCTGGGCTCTGGAGGAGACGCTTGGGGAGGGTCAGGCTCTCAAGCTGTGCAGAGCTGAGTTGAGTTACTTGTGTGAGGTTCACCTCGGGGGTCCCCTGTCATCCCCAGGACCCTCGGCGCTGCCTCTGCTGCCTGTGCTGTTCGCAGTTGGGGGTCTTCTGCTGATCTCCAACGTTTCCTGTGTGGGGGGATACCTCTGGCAGCGGAGACTAAGGCGCCTTGCTGAGAGTGAGAGAAACTTCCCTGTCAGGCTGGAGGCCCCCCAGCATTGAGGTGGTGGGGGGCTGCTTCATAGGGAGGGCATCGTTCCAGGTGGGCTGGAGGCTGATGGGGCCCTCACCTTCCTTTCCGCTGTTTTCCTCAGGCATCTCAGAGAAGACAGAGACTGGGTGAGTTGGAATATTTTCCAGTAACAAAGGCCCTGGGGAGGCACGGGGGTCAGAGGTCAACACCCAACTGTGCTCCTTTCTCCACCCCAAGGACGGAGGAGGAGCGGGTCAGGAACGAGTATGAGGAGAGTCAGGCCACTGGTGACCGGGACACACGCAGCTCCACGGTGAGTGGGGGCTCGTGACGGGGCAGGCCTGTCACAGCCCAACTTGGAAACTATGGCGTCAGAAGATGGCCAGCCTTTATCTGTTTAATTTGTGTGTGTGGTAGGTCAGCACGACAGATACAGTGGAACCATATTACAACTCTATGAAGTACTTCAGCCCCCAGCTGCCCCCCATGCCGGAGGAGGTGTCTTACGGCCGAGGTGACTGTGACCTCTACAGAACCCCCTGACTCAAGACCCCTTCACCCATGATGCCTGCTCACTCCTTTCTTCTACTCCAACTACAGGTTTCTTGGGTCATGAGGAGGAGTTCATGGCCTTTCCTGGGCACCTGTATGATGAGGTGGAAAGACAATATCCCCCACCTGGGGCCTGGGGACCCCTCTATGATGAAGTCCAGATGGTGAGATCTGTGTTTGCAGAAATATTACCTGCCATTTCTGATGTCAGTGAGAGTTAGCTTGCACTGTAGCTAAGAGGCCTGGCTTAAATCCTGTCACCTATAGAACAGATGCATCTTTCTCACATAAGAAGTAAATATTAGGGACCGGAGAGATAGTATAGCAGATAGGGCATTTGCCTTGCACATGATCGACCCGGGTTTGATCCCCAGCATCCCATATGGTCCCCGAAGCACCGTCAGGAGTAATTCCTGAGTGCAGAACCAGGAGTAACCCCTGAGCATCGCTGGATGTGGCCCAAAAAGGAAAAAAAAAGTAATTATTAGGGGCCTGGAGAGAGAGTACAGTTGGTAGGGAGGTTGCCTTCACATGGCTGATTTGAGTTTGATACCTGGCGCTCCATATGGCCCCCCAGGTCCTGCCATGAGTGGTTCCAGGGCACAGAGCCAGGAGGAAGTCTTGAGCAATACCTAGTGTGCTCCCCCCCAAAAAGCGATTATTATACTTGGTTATTCTAGAACCTATGAGTTCTGTTGTGTTCCTCTGCCATCCCTAAGCTTACTGTCCCAGTTAACTGGGAGGTGGGAGGCTAAACTGGTGGGGAAGGGAAGGAATGTCGAGTGCTAACCCTGCTCTTTCCCCTGGTGCTGACATGCAAAGGACACAGCAGTTTGCGCCTCACTATGATTCTGATACCGTGGCAGAAGGAAACTATGCGTTTCATTGGATCCTTGGATCATTAGCCATCTCCATTATACTGGTTAAGCAGTACCCTCCCTCCCCACCTCACTGAAAACTCAAGGGATAGAATTCAGTCTGGATCCATAATTATTCCTAAGGATGTACTTATCACATCTAGAATTGTATTCTTTTTTGTTTGTTTGTTTTGTTTTTGCCCTTTTTTGTGGTTACACCCGGCGATGCACAAGGGTTACTCCTTGCTCTACACTCAGGAATTACTCCTAGTGGTGCTCAGGGACCATATGGGATGCTGGGAATTGAACCCGGGTTAGCCAGGTCAAAGGCAAACACCCTACTTGCTGTGCTATTGCTCCAGCCCCAAGGATTGTATTCTTATTAAAATAAAATCCTTGAAAGAAAGAGACTGGGGCTGGGGAAGACAGCTCAAAGGGCTGGAGTGCAGACTTTGCATGGGAGAACCCCAGCACTACATAATCCCCCAGGAGCACTGCCAAGAACAACCCCCAAGCACTACTGGGTGTGGTCCCCAAACCAAAAAATAAAGAAAAGAAAGGAAAGGAAAGGACAAGAAAAGAAAAGAAAAGAAAAGAAAAGAAAAGAAAGAAGAAAGAGAATATCTTTTTCTCCCTATAGCTCCAAAGCCCTGACCTGGATGATTATTGGTCTAGCTGGGCTCAAATGCTCACTGCTGAATCCAACACTGAGGCAGTGAAAGAAATCTGTTAACTGGACTGGTCTGGATGATTGTCAACCTATAGAACTAATGTTGGGGGAACCCTAACAAGTATCCACGAGTGGAAAGACCACAGGGAAATGAAGATGGTGGCTACGCAGCCAAAAAAAAACAGGTCAATAACTAATGTCCATCTCCAGCTTAGGTCCCACACTAAGGGAAGTGGAACAGAGCCCCTTTCTTTTTTTTAAATTTATTTCTTATTTTTTAATGAATCACCGTGAGGTACAGTTACAGACTTACAAACTTCCGTGCTTGTGTTTCAGTCATACAATGATCAAGTACCCATTCCTTCACCAGTGCCCATTTCCCACCACCAATGTTCCCAGTATTCCTCCCACCATCCCCCCCCCCCATCCTCCCCACCCTACCTCACCTCTGTGGCAGGGCATTCCCTTTTGCTCTCTCTCTTCTTTTGGGTGTTGTGGTTTGCAATAGAGGTATTGAGTGGCCATCATTTGGTCTATAGTCTACTTTCAGCATGCATCTCCCATTCCAAGCAGGCCCTCCAAGCACCCTTTACTTGGTGGTCCCTTCTGTATCTGAGCTGCCTTTTCCCCCAGCATGTGAGACCAGAGCCCCTAACTTTCTGTGTGGCCTTGGTTTGTGCTCTGGCATCTTTGGGTAGAAGAATTCCCTCTGAAGCATAGTCTCCAATGGGACACTGTGGGTAAGGGAAGGATCCTTCCCTTGCCAGCAGCCGGGAAGAAGCCAGTGGCGAGCGCTGTCCATGGTGCTGGACCAGCTTGTGTCCACAAGCACCCTGCACACTTCCTGTAAACGACGAGATACATAGGTTTTGCTGGTCGTGCTTTCTCTTTTATTTTCTTCCCCTTTTTGGAGGGGGGGGGGGGGTGCGGGTGTGACAACATGTATTAGAACTCCATGTTATTCCAAACTCTATTCTTGGGGGTTACTCCCAGCCATGCTCAGGGGGATCATGCTTGGGGTTGAACCTGGGCCTCCTCCATGCCATCACTGAATGATCTCTCTGGGCCTCATGTTATCTCTCTAAAAATGACCCCACTCTGGGGCTGGAGCGATAGCACAGCGGATAGAGCGTTTGCCTTGCACGCAGCCGACCAGGTTCGAATCCCAGTATCCCATACGGTCCTCCGAGCACCGCCAGGGGTAATTCCTGAGTGCATGAGCTAGGAGTAACCCCTATGCATTGCCAGGTGTGACCCGAAAAGCAAAATAAAAAAAAGACTCCCCTCTATTCTTGAGGAGTAAGAGCCAACATAGACAATAAGAAACTTCATTTGGGGAAGGTCAGGGGTAGGGCTCAGGGGGTAGAACATAGGCCTCACACAATAGGAGTCATGATACGAGTGGATTCCAGTCATCTTACTCTTAGTATTTTATGGAATTTTCCCATGACTAAAATATAAAAATTTGGGGCTGGAGCGATAGCACAGCGGGTAGGGCATTTGCCTTGCACGCAGCCAACATGGCCGACCCAGGTTCTATTCCCAGAATCCCATATGGTCCCCTGAGCACCGCCAGGAGTAATTCCTGAGTGCATGAGCCAGGAGTAACCCCTGAGCATCGCCAGGTGTGACCCAAAAAGCAAATAAATAAATAAATAAATAAAAATATAAAAATTTTATCTGGGGGAAGTGGAGCAGAGTGGGCACAATGGTCACAGGGCATCTCTATTCCCACTTTTGCCTGTCAGCAAAATGACCCCCGCTGGTATGGGGACAAGTATGAGGACCCAAGAGGAATCTACGATCAGGTGGCTGGAGACTTGGAGCCTTTGGAACCTGGTTCTCTGCCCTTTGAGCTGCGAGGACATCTGGTATGAGAGCCTCTCAACGCCCTTTCCTCACACCTGCAAGACAGAGTATTCCCATAAGACGCTGTGATGGGCATTGATATTGTAAATGGCATGAGGCAATTTTGAGATGGAAATCTTCTCTAGCATTGTTGGTGGTTACGTGAGTGTGTAGTTTTGTGAAAACCCACTGAACTATACAATTAACAGGGGTTTTGATAAATTATAGCTCATAAGGGTGATTTTAAAAACAGAATCCAAAAATAAGATAATTCTTATTCTTTATGTTAAATAGCAGGAAAATATAATAGAGGGCTGGAGAGATTGTACAGAGGGTAAGACATTTGCTTTGTACACGACCGACCTGAGTTTTATCCCTGGCATCCCACATGGTCCCCTGAGTCCACCAGGAGTGACCCCTGACATAGAGCCAGGAGTAATCCCTGAGCACACCTAGGTATGGCCCCCAAATCAAGAAACAACAAATATTAAAAATATGGCTATTTCTATGGAGTATAGAGTATGAGTATAGGTCTTTATTTAGGCCTTCTGCTTGATTAGTCATATTATTAAAATTGCTTAGTTCTAGTCAAACAAAACACTGTCCTCCCGTTGTTTATCAATTTTGCTTGAGCGAGCCCAGTAATGTCTCCATTTTGAGACTTCTTGTTACTGTGTTTGGCATATCGAATACAAATACATCACGGGTAGCTTGCCAGACTTTGCCTTGCAGGCAAGATACTCTTGGTAGCTTGCTGGGCTCGCCGAAAGGGGCAGAGGAATCGAACCCGGCTCTGCTGGGCTGACTGCATGCAAGGCAAACGCCCTACCACTGTGCTATCGCTCCAGTCAACTAGACTTATTTTGGCAGTCATTTCACAATAGATATAAGTGTTGAATTTTTATGCTAGACACCTGAAACTAATATGTTTAATGCCAATTATTCCTCAATAAAAATCACTGTATCATTGTATCACTGTCATCCTGTTGTTCATTGATTTGCTCGAGCAGGCACCAGTAACATCTCCATTTGTCCCTGTCATGTGCTAGTGTAGCCTTATGGTGTATTGGGGGCTCTTTCAGGGTCAGGGGAATGAGGACCATCATTTGTTACTGTTTTTGGCATATCGAGTACGCCATGGGTAGCTTGCCAGGCTCTGCTGTGCGGGCGGGATACTCTCGGTAGCTTGCTGGGCTCTCTGAGAGGGATGGAGAGAAAAAAAATGACCTAATTCAAATATTTGTCCATATATATTTTTTACCAGAGCAGACTGAAAGTTTTATTCACAGTATATAAATACACAAATGCATTAGGGTCCAAATGATTTTCCTTTAATTAAACATGATTCTGTTCCTAAGTGTAGAATTTTTCTAATTGTGTGTTTATCCTTTCCAAGAAAGAAAGCTACAACTCTCTGCTTTCAAGTGGGTTAAGCAGGAAAGGTGGATTTATTGCTCTTACAGCTGCTGGGCCAGCGTGGCATTGACTTTTACTGGAGATAATACTGAAACAAAACCATCTGGGGTCTATCTCTGTGTCTCTTGGCTCCACTTCTCTTCATATTGACTTAATTCTCAAGCAGATTCTGCATTTGGGAGATAAAGATGATGACTTAGAGATCCTGACTGGCATTCCACAAACGCAGCAGCTAGAGGGCCTCATTAAAAATTTAATTAAAGTTTTTTTTTAGCCATCATGATATACTACAACACTGTTCATGATGGGTGTCATGCAGACAGGGCCCCCAAACCACACTCTCCACCATTGTCTCAGGTAACGCCACCTCCTGAGCTTACCCTGCTGTGGTAAGCTCAGTTCTATAGACAGAACCTGAGGTTCTATCGTCTTTAGTTATTTGCTATGCCCTTCCTATGTTCCTTTATACCCCCCATCTGAGGACCTCTTTTGACAATAGTTTTTTTTTAGCTCTTTTTGGGCAATGTACAGGGGTTACTCCTGGTTTTGCACTCAGGAATTACTCCTGGCAGTACTCAGGGATCATATGGGATGCTGGGAATCAAACCCGAGTTGGCTGCGTGCAAAGCAAATGCTCTACCCGCTATACTATCACTCCAGCCCTGAGGATCTCTTTTGACAATAGTTTTGATCAATCTTGGGACAGTGTTCCGTCAGTCCCACTTGGCTTTTATGCCCTGAGCCAATCACTGTAACGAGGGAACAAATTATCCATTGATAATCTATTTGTTTTTTTTTCTTTTTTTTTTTTTTGGTAGGCGGCACACCTGACAGTGCTTGGGGGTAACTCCTGGTTGTGCTCAAGGATCATGCCTGGCAGGCTCTGGGGACCGTGGGGATCACTGTGGATCTAACCTAAGTCAGCTTTATGCTAGGCAAGCATCCTGCCCTCTGTATTATCTCTCTGGTCCCTCCTTTGATAATTTGATAACCCTCACACTGGGTTATTCGGCACCACATGACCCACTGGGCAAGGATCTCGAGAGGAACTCCACTGACTCTGAGATAGGGTCTCTTAATTTACTTCCTATTTCTTCCTTGCCACTGTCTGAGTAAATGTAGTGGAGATATACTGCTCCTGTCTAACCGTCATCCAGTTCCTCTTACACTACAGATATGGATAAAGAATGAGATCAGTTCCTGATGACCTCAAATCCTGCATCAAAGCTGCATCAGAGTGTCTCCTGGACTATAAATTTCCCTTCCTCCTGACCTCAGTCAGAGCGCTACCCTCACTTGGTTGAGATCATAATCAATCCTCTCCATTAATTGAATTTAAAGGGTCCTTTAATTAATTGGCACTGAAATATATAACTCGCTAGGGAGTAGAAACTCAAACTAGTAGCGCTAAAAAATTCACAATTTAAAATTTAATGCATATGTCTATATTAATAATTAGTATAATTATTCATTTTTTTTAAATCACGTGAATGCTTTCAAGGGCATTTTCAACTGTTCAGCGCCCGGACAATCCAGCATTCCTGGTCCCTGACTATTCCTTAAGTGGCAGCTCATTCCTAAATAATTATGGAATTTTCAATGCACCCGCCAGGGGGCGCTACCACTCTTTGTGAGAAGAACAGACCTTGCCGGTGATGTGAGTGTGCCTGAATCTGGCTGTATACTGGGATCTGGAGCTCAAGAACAGGTCTGTCAGTGCCAGAGGTCGGGGAGAGGGGGCAAGAGAGACAGTGCAAGTGTTAAGTCCCTCGCTTGGCAGGCTGCTAACCCTTATTTGGTCCTTAGCACTGCATATACTTCCGAGTATACGAAGTGGCCCTAGAGCTTCAAGGCTCAGAAGCACACAGTTGGGAGGGATTTCCTCAAGACTTTCAGGTGAGTTAACAGTTATGGCTGGAGTGCTAGGAATCCCAACTAATGAGTGGGCTAAGGAGAAATGTTGTGGTGTTTATATGTAATAAGAAGTCCTTGAGGGCTCGGGATATACTCAAAAGGCAGAGAACAAGGCTTGCATATATGAGTCCTGGGTACAATCTCTGCCACCCCCATCCCCCTGCCAGGTCCTCCCACCCCATCACTTGTGGGAGTGGCCTAATGCTGGTGTGGCTCGCACAACAATATTTTACTATTATATTTTCTTGGTTGGGGGCCACACCCACCAGTGCTCAGGGCTTATTCCCAGCTCTCTAGTCAGGGACCACTGCTGGTGGGGGATTAGGGAAGGGGAACATATGTATCAGGCATAGAACCTGGGTCAGCTGCGTGCAAAGCAAGTACTTTACCTGCTGTACTATCTCTCCAGCCCTGCACACCATTGTGTGTGTGTGTGTGTGTGTGTGTGTGTGTGTGTGTGTGTCACACTCGGCAATGCTCAGGGGTTACTCCTGGCTCTGTATTCAGGAATTACTCCTGGCGGTACTGGGGGACCATATGGGATGCCAGGGATTGAATCTGGGTTGGCTGTGTGCAAGGCAAATGCCCTACCCACTGTACTATCGCTCCAGCACCCCCTGCACACCATGTTTTAAAAGTCATTGGATAGAGACAACAGCAGACTGACAGTATTTATGAGCTATTTCTACAAATTAGTCCCAATTCTAAGGTTTCTGTGGGGTGTGTGTGTGTGTGTGTGTGTGTGTGTGTCCTTTTGATGTTGATCTGCCTCGACCTAGTATGATGGCAATGTCTTGCATTTTGCTTTGTTTTTATTTTGGCCACTGTGATTTACAATAGGATTCCATGCAAATATTCCAATCCCGTACTCTCTACCAGAGTGACCATTCCCTCCACCATTATCTCAGGGGCCCCCTTGAAGCCCCCACGATGCCCCTTATTCCACCCCCCCCACCCCATCTCCCTGCCACGGTAAGCTCAGTTGCATAGATCAGTTCTCAGCTTCTGTTGCCTTTGGCCATTTGTTATTCCCCTATTATGTCCCCCCAATCTTTGTTTTTTGGGCCATATTTCCCGGTGCTCAAGGTTTATTCCTGGCTCTGCACTCAAGGTTCACTCCTGATGGGACTCAGAGGACCATATGTGATGCCTGGGATCAGGATAGCTGTGTGCAGGGCAAGTGCCCTACCTGCTGTACTAGCACTTGGGCCACACCTACTATACTTCTTTATATACCACAGGTGAGAGGTCATTCTGTCTCTGTCCTTCTCATTCTGGCTGACTTCACTTAGCATGACACCCTTCAGGTCCATCCATGTAGTGGAAATTTGCATGCTTTTGTATTTCTTACAGCCAGGTAATATTCCATTGTGTATATGTGTATCATAGTTTCTTTATCCTGTCATCGGTTCTTAGATACTGTTTCCAGATTTCTACATCATGAATAGTGCTATAGTGAACATAGGAATGCTAATGTCTTTCTCAAAATACAGTTTTTGGTGCCCAGAAGTGAAATTGCTGGGTCATATGAAAGCACAATTCTTGGTTTTTGAGACATGTTCATATTGTTCTCTAAAAACATTGAACCGGCGCATATGCTGCCTGAGCCCTTGTGCTGCTTGTGCCCATGTGGCTGAGCACATGTGATCTGAGCACATGTGTCGCCCATATCTCCCCTCTTGAGATGTGTACTTTCATGCTTTTCTGTCTAATGCTAGGATGTGTGTAGGGGCTCTCTCTCTGCCCTTGGAGAAGCCCGTGTTCTCTCTTGAGAACGTTACTTTCTCTCTCTCTCTCTCTCTCTCCCCCCCTCCACACCTTAAAAATCCTCCAAATAAAATCTGTTACTTCAAAATAAATAAATAAATAAATAAAAACGTTGAACCATAGGCCAGAGTGATAATACAGTGAATAGGGTGCTTGCCTTGCATGTAGCCAACCCAGGTTTGATCCCTGGCATCCATATGGTCATCTAAGCACTACCAAAAATGATTTTTGAGGGGCTGGAGTGATAGCACAGCTGGTAGGGCATTTGTCTTGCACGCGACCAACCTGGGTTTGATTCCCGGCATCTCATATGGTCCCCCAGCACCGCCAGGAGTGATTCCTGAATGCAGAGCTAGGAGTAACCCCCGTGCATCACTGGGTGTGACCTGAAAAGCAAAAATAAAGGGAAAAAAAGATTTTTGAGTAAGAGCTAAACTGCACTCAAGGGGTGTGGCCCAAAAACAAAACAAAACAAAACAAACAAAAAATATTGAACGAGTTGACATTTCCACCAGCAATGGATGAGGGTCCCTTTTTCCCCACATTCATGCCAACACTGATTGTTTTTGCTCTTTGTGATGTGTGCTTGTCTCACTAGCATGAGGTGATACCTTAATTTTGATTTGGTAAGTGATAACGAGTATTTTAAAAATATACTTATTGGCCATCTGCATATCTTCTTTGAGAAAGTATCTGTTCGTATCTTCTCCCCATTTTTTTTATGGAGTTACTTGTTCTTTTCTTGTGAAAGTTTGTAAGTTCTTTATTGGATATTAACCCTTTGTCAGATGAGTGGTGGGCAAATATTCTCTCCAACTGTGAGGGTGAAGGGTGTCTTTCCATTCTGGTTATCATTTATTTTGTGTATATTTGCTTTTTAATGTGTTATCTCCTGAAACCATCAGATTCACGCATAAATCCACGTGCTCTGTCACCCCGTGTCCACTCCTGCAGCCTTCTTTGGGAAGCAGCATCCGACCCCCACTTCGGCGAAGGTTCCTGTTTTTGGGTGTAGCCCACCCTATTCAGTGCTCCGTGAATAGCCGGATCATCAGCTGTCGCCAATCAGAGCAGATTGTTTATGCCTCAGCTTCAGTGATTGGCTTAAGAGTGATCAGGTGACCCAGACGAACCAATGAGAGGCTCTGACCTTGTAATGAGTCTCTTGCTAAGAACTACGCCGGAGTGGTAAAATTAGAGCCTCTTTCCCCCCACACAAGCAAAACTGACTATCGCCCACGAAAGGACCATCTGGGAGCTTCCTTCAGGAACCTTCCATGGCTACTGTCAAGCAGCTTAGGGTGTTCTGCCTGATTTGTCCGGTTCTCAAGATTTCTTGCTTAGTTCCACCTGGCCCGGGTATAACATACCCATCCTTCCTTCCTTTACCCCTGCCTTTATGCTTAGTGCCCAGGGATCGCTCCTGTTGGGTCTCAGGGGACCATATTCAGTGCCATGGATAGATGCGAGTTGACAGCGTGAAAGGCACACAAGTTTACCCTTTGTCTACTCTTTGGCCCTAAGAAACACTCTTCACTTTTTCAACTGTTTTCCCCCCAGCCTGTGGGAAGTTCCCTCTTTCTTTTTTCCTTTGCTTTTTGGGACACATCTGACAGTGCTCAGGGGCTTACTCCTGGCTCTGCACTCCTGGCAGTGCTCAGGAAACCAAATGGGATGCTGGGAATCTAACCTGGGTCCACTGCATACAAGGCAAGTGCCCTGCCCACTGTATTATTGCTCCAGCCCCTCCCTCTTTCATTAAAATCTTTTGACTTTAAATTGTATGTATTTATAAACAATTTTAATAAAAAAAATAAGTAAAAATTAAAAATATTAACTTTATGTATTTATCCGACGATGCTGCTGACATTGCTGGCACTGCGGTGCCTGGCTGTGGATCTCTGGAGGTTGCAGCCCTTTAGCTGTGGTGCCTGCACATGTGCTCATGCTTTGACTTGAAGCCCACAAGGAGTGGGGGGAGTCCCTGCAGTGCTCACACATATTTCCTGGAGGTTGTCTTTCCTGGTGGTGATATTTCTGCAAGATTTAAGGTGCTGTTCCCCTAGGGTTGCACCCATTTCTGTGGTGCTCAAACATCCCTGACTGGAGTTCAGTTGGAAATCACTTGCAGCAAAGGGGTAACAGACATCAGTGTTGCCCAAGCTTAAACAGTAGGGTTGCCAGTATGGTGCAGGACACATGTGGGATACCTGGGATTTGAACTCATGACCACACATATTTTAGGTCTTTAAGCCCCTGTGCTATTTCAGTAGGTTTTTTTTTTTTAAATCTGTGAGTCATAGTCATTTCTAATTACTTGCATTAAATTAGTCTGTGACTGGCAGAGCCTGGCACACTCCCGTGGTGTATTCGTTCGATATGCCAAAAACAGTAACAGTAATGTGTTTCATTCTCCTGACCCTGAAAGAGCCTCCAATGCAGCACCGTTGGGAAGGATGAGTAGGAGAGGCTGCT
The DNA here is from genome assembly GCF_029834395.1 of Sorex fumeus. Taxonomy (NCBI): domain Eukaryota; kingdom Metazoa; phylum Chordata; class Mammalia; order Eulipotyphla; family Soricidae; genus Sorex; species Sorex fumeus. The sequence goes on from NW_026606179.1 coordinate 21,145,060, forward strand.
AAAATCTCAGGGCTGGCGCCCTGAGATGCAGATGTTACTGGTGCCCGCTTGAGCAAATCAATGAATAACAGGATGACAGTGATATAGTGATAAATTAGTCTGTGATACTTTTTTTTTTTTTGAGTGGGGCTTGAGGTCCACAGCCAGCAGAGCAGTGTTCAAGGCTTACTCTACACTCTTTACTCAGGGATCAATTCTGGAAGGCTTGGGGTCAAATTTGGGTTGGCCAAATGCAAGGCAAATGCCCAAGCACCCTACCCCCAGCACTCTCTCTCCAGCCCCTTGACCTGTTTTTCTTTTTTTAATTCAATAACAATTGTGGGGTTTTTTTGTTTGTTTGTTTGTTTGTGGGGGGGCCACACCTGGCAATGTTCAAGGCTTACTCCTGGCTCTTTGCTTAGGGTTTACTATGGCAGAGCTCAGGGAACCATATGGAGTGCTGAGAATCAAACCTGGGTTGCTCACTTGCAGGTCAAGCACCCTACTGCTGTACTATCGCTCCAACTCCTGTTCAATAAGAGTTTGAGAAGCACCTCTCTGAGTCATGGTTTGCGGGTGTGACTGGATGAAAAACAAACCTATGGAGGGCTGGAGTGATAGCACAGAGGGTAGAACGTTTGCCTTGCACGTGGCCAACCCGAGTTCAATTCCCAGCATTCCATGTGATCCCCCGAGCACTGTCAAGAGTAATTCCCGAGTGCATGAGCCGGAAGTAACCCCTGTGCGTTGCCAGGTGTGACCCAAAAAGGAAAAAAAAAACAGACCCGATGATTCTCAGTACTGTACACTTTCATTTGGAGATCTTGAAATACAAATCTCTTTTTCTTTCTTTCTTTCCTTCTTCTTCTTCTTCTTCTTCTTCTTCTTCTTCTTCTTCTTCTTCTTCTTCTTCTTCTTCTTCTTCTTCTTCCTCTTCCTCCTTCTCCTCCTCCTTCTTCTTCTTCATTTTTATTGTTTTGTTTTGGTTTAGTTTTTCTGCTCTTTGGGTCACTTCTGGTGATGCTCAGCAGTTATTCCTGGCTCTGTACTCAGTGCTTGGGGGACCTTATGGAATTCCAGGAGTTGAACCCGGGTTGACTGAGTACAAGGCAAGCACCTTACCCACAAATTTTCGCCCCAGCCCCCACAAATTTCTTTTTTGCTGTTGTTGTTTGTGAGACCCACCTGGTGATACTCAGGGGTTACTCCTGGCTCTGCACTTGAGGATCACTCCTGACAGTGCTAAGAGGACCACATGGGATGCCAGGGATTTCTGAGCATTGCCAAGAGTAATTCCTGAGAGTAGAACAGGAGTGACCCCTGAACATTACCGGGTGTGACCCCAAAAGTCATAAATAAATAAATAAAGACTTATCTAGGGGCCTGAATGAAACTCGGTGGTAGAGTACTTGCCTTCGCGTGTGTGAGGCACTGGTTTTGATCACCAGGCTAGAACTTTATTTCTGGCATCTCCTGAGCTCTACAACTCCTCTCCCTTTGGCTATTTTCAATCTGGAACATTTCACTGTAATAAAACATAACTGTGAATAAAAGAGCTTTCTTTGAGTTCTCTGAGTTCTTCCAGAAAATCATGGAAACTGAAATGGTTGGGGGATCCCCAAACACCAGAATAGTCAATGGAATATACAACATCAGGACAGGCACCAGTGAAATTGTGCTTCCACGACAAGTAACAATCACAATCAAGCCTCACTCGGCATTTATTGAGTACCAGATTGTATGTGTCTTCTATGACCTCACCAGGTCCTCTTAGGGATCCCGTGTAACTCTTACAATGACTAATTTTAACTTTTATTGTGAAATGTACTTTCATCCCAGATATAGAAAGCCTATTGTTACGTTTTGTTTTGTTTTATAGTGATGGGAATAACTGGAAATTATTATCAGTTTAAGAAAAGAAGATGTGGAAGTCTCCATGAATTCCTACCCTGCTCTATTCACCTGAAGTCACCACCTCCCTCTTGTGATAATCATTTCTGTGCGTGCGTGTGTGTGTGTGTGTGTGTGTGTGTGTGTGTGATGCCTAGGATCAAACGCGAAGCTCACTGTGAAGCATAGGCTCTACTTCTGAGCCGCACCCCTGATCTTTCTGCTCGTCTCCTTACAGAGTGATTCCCAACAGTTTATAGCTATTTTATTCTTTATTCACTCTCAATCAATTAGATCATGTCCTGCTTGGCATCTGGCATTTTCCACTTAGCAGCATATGTGTAACATTTATCCTTGTGGTTGCTTGGTATCAGTGTCCCTGACTACATTGCTTATAGCGATGAATTCTACAAAATGTGTCCTTAGGCAAAGTTGTCATTATGCGACCTTCACAGAATTTAGTCACAGAAACTACATGGTATGGCCTCCTGCTTACCTCGGCCCTACTTCCGATCACTGTCTTGTTCTTTCTTGACTGAAACACTGGCATGAGGAGAGATGGTAAAGTGGGTTAAGTACTAGTCTTGCACGCAGTCAATCCAGATTTGATCCCTGGAATCTCATATAGTCTCTGAACCCACCAGGAGCAATTCCTGAATGCAGAACCAGGAGTAACCTCTGAGCACCACCAGGTGTGATCCCTCAAAATACTATATGTGTGTGTGTGTGTGTGTGTGTGTGTATTGGAATGGATGATGATTGGAATAGATTAGAATAGATTCTTTTCCACACTTGTCTAGTACTACATTGTATGAACATATCACAATACAGTTATTTATTCTCTAGTTGACGGAAATTTGCATGGGTTCCACTTGTACGCACACCCACTGTGCTGCTGTGGTATTTTTGTCTTGTACAAACTTCTTGACACCCATGTTCAAATTCTCTAAAACAGTGGCTTTCAGCTTGTTGTCACCTGCAGGTGACACTATTTCGCAAACCAGTAGCTAGAAGCCAAGTGCTAAACTGTGGACTTAGCACATGATGGCTGGATTATAGGTTCTGGATGTTTTCAGATGTGATCAATAGCACTTACATTCTTACCCATGTTAAGATAAAACAATTCCAGCGAGGGGTTAGGGAACTTTCCCCACATCATGAACCCCAATGCCTTGAACCCAGCCCACACACTCAATTTGCATTCAGTGGCACCTAATCCTTGGGAGCTCCCAGGCTGAGTGGGGCTGGGACTGCTACTGGGGGGTTTCTTCTCCTCTTCCCTTTATTTTGAACTCTGTTCCCATCAGTTAATCATTAATGCCCCCCCACCCCAAAGAGCCGGTGATCCTGAAAATTTGCCTTTCCCTGGCTACCACCTGGTTAATCAGTCACGCTGGGTAAGGGGCCGACTGCCCCAGAGGTGGACCTCCCACCTTCAAAGCCCCTTTGCTGAGTGTGGAAGGGCCGAGGGATTCAGGATGTTCCGAGCCTGGCGGGTTTTGTGCTCCAGGACTGGCCCATCCGCGGGGCGCTGGCAACCCCTGCGCTTTGACGGCGGAGCCTTCCACCTCAAGGGCACAGGCGAGCTGGCGCGGGCATTGTTGGTGCTGCGGCTATGTGCTTGGCCCCCTCTGGTCACCCACGGCCTGGCGGTGAGCAGGGACCCGAGTCCTGATCCCAGGACACCTACACACACACACACACACACACACACACACACACACACACACACACACAAAGAACCTAGTTCTGAGTCCCTGTGCCTTGTCACCTCAGCTCCAGGCCTGGGGCCAGCGACTCTTGGGCGCCCGACTCTCGCGCGTGTTTCTCAGAGCCTCCATCTACGGCCAGTTTGTGGCTGGCGAGACACCAGCCGAGGTGAGGGGCTGTGTCCAACAGCTCCAGACCCTCGGCCTCCGGCCCTTGCTGGCAGTGCCCACTGAGGAAGAGCCAGACTCAGCTGTCAAGACTGGGTGAGTAGGGGACTAGAGTGATAGTTCAGTGGGAAGGGGTTTGCCTTGCATGCAGTTGACCCAGGTTCAATCCCCGGCATCCCATATGGTCCCCCAAGCACTGTCAGGAGTAATGAGTAATTCCTGAGTGCAGAGCCTGGAGTAACCCCTGAGCACCACTGGGTGTGACCCAAAAAAGAAAAGGGGGAAAAAAAAAGCCTGGGCAAGAAGGGTCCAGGACCCTGAGAGGCAGGGTGGGACAGCAGGAAGAGCTTTAGGGGACTCCAGGCCCTGACTGCTACTGGCTGGGCAGTGAGGCCTGGTATGAGGGGAACCTCAATGCGATGCTGAAGTGTGTGGACCTTTCACGAGACCTCCTGGAGACCCCAAGCCCGAAGGGAGAGATCCTCATGCAGCTGAAGGTGACAGCATTGGCCAGCACCCGGCTCTGTGTAAGGAACAGATGGGTAGGAGTGGGGGACAGGGCGTGGCCGCCCACAGATGGCCGCCCCCTTACTGTCCGCGGGTCACTGTTTCAGAAGGAGCTCACCTCATGGATCGGAAGGCCAGGGGCGCCTGAAGAGCTGAGCCCTGAAAGGCTGGCAGAAGCCATGGACTCTGGGCAGGTGAGGACCTCAGGTCTCAGGTTAGGGGACAGGAAACTGTTGGGTGGGGAAAGTGAGGGGCACAGAGTCCTCTAGACTGTGGGGGCAAAGCAGGATGTTTAAACGATCGAACTATGACTATTTGTGTCAGGCTTAGGACAATTGGGATAAAGGTGACTTGGGCTGGAAGGAATGGGACTCGGGTCATGTGGGGTCCTGGAGAGAGGACTGGAGCTCTGAAGAGTCATAGACACTCGCAGTCGCCCTGTCCCAACAGAAGAAAGTGTGTCACATTCTAACTGGCCAGCTCGAGGATGCCAGCGTGTGCTGGCTGGCTGAAATGATCAGCTGGTTGGCTGAAAAGATCATGGAATTGGTGGGTTTGGGCCTCATTCATTCATTCATTCATTTGTTCCTTTCTCTTTCTGCCTTCTTTTGTTCGTTTTGTTTGGGGACTTACCCAGTAGTGCTTAGGGCTTATTCCTAGCTCTTTGCTCAGGGATCACTCCTGGGTGGTGTGAGAAAAATGGAACCTGGGAAGTGCCCTACCCCATTGTACTGTCTCTTTATTATTTTATTATTATTAATATTATTTGGTTGTTGAGCCATAAGTGATACTCAGGAGTTACTCCTGACTGCATCAGGAATTAGTCTCGGCAGTGCTTGGGGAACCATATGGGATGCTGGGGATTAACCCTAGGTCACCCAGTGTAAGGCAAATTACCTTCTGTCTGTACTATCACTCCAGCCCATCATATTTCTTTCTATAACCCATCTCTCTCTTTTTAAAAAAATTATTAATGGGGCTGGAGCAATAGCACAACGGGTAGGGTGTTTGCCTTGCACACGGCCGACCCGGGTTTGATTCCCAGCATCCCATATGGTCCCCCAAGCACCGCCAGGAGTGATTCCTGAGTGCAAAGCCAAAGCCAGGAGTACCCCTGTGCATCGGCTGGGTGTGACCCAAAAAGCAAAAAATATATATATATTAAAAGTCTTTATTTCTGCTAAGTGAAAATTAAGAATATGAAAGACAAATTTTCCAATTATATCATTCTATTTAATACCTGCAGAATCAGTGAAAATACTAATAAAAAATAAACTACATAATCAAAGAATACTTCGAAAATACTCAGCATGCTAAATTTTGTTTGAAGTCCATATCAGATAAACAGTAGCATGATATCAAGCACTGCCATTGTCTACTGCTGCCTGCTACCTACTTTATTTCATCTTGAGCAGCTAAAACTCACAATGCTGTTCTTTAAAATGTATTCAAGCAATGTGTTTACCTTTTCTAGAACCTATTTCTACCCTCCCTCCCCTGCTTTAGTCAATTGTTTCATTCTCTGTAATGTGGGTCTCTATTCTGATTTTATTTGTACCAAATATACTGTTTCAGAGTACATTTTCCCCAGTACTTTGTTGCAAAACATTTTAAACATAAACATATAGAAAAATTGAAAAGGTTTTACAGTGAACACCCATCTATCTGCCGCCTGTGAAACTGCTTAAAATCATGCCAGTCCCTCTAGGCACCCCTCAGTCCACCCATCAATCTGTCTGATTGACAGTTTTTCAAGGAAGTTGTGAACACCACCCTTCTCTGCCTCCCTCTCGCCCCCAAGGCCTCAGGATGCCAACCATCACCACTATGATTTTAGTGCCTTATTTTTTTGGGGGGTCACACCCAGAGATGCTCAGGGGTTACTCCTGGCTCTGCACTCAGGAATTACTCCTGGCGGTGCTCGGGGGACCATATGGGATGCCAGGGATCAAACCTGGGCAGGCCGCAGGCAAGGCAAACTCCCTACTCGCAGTACTATTGCTCCGGCAACATAGTGCCTTATTTCTTTTTAGGTAAAATGTATGTACATAGAACTGGGCAGAGTGAAATATACCCTTTGATGAGGTATATTGTCATTAACAAGCACACAGATCTGAGCAATTCAAATTGCTCTCAGGATGTAGCATCGCCCACGTGGCACAGTGTTCCTTCCCCGTGCCTTCTCTATCTGGGAGCAACTAGGCAGTCACAGCTGGTGGGTTGGTTGATTTGCAGTGCTGGGGTTTAAACCTCAAGCCCCATACAGGATAATTGCTTTATGGCAGAACTATGGACCCCTGGCTGTGGGCATAAACTTTTCAGTGGATACAACTGGATATTAGCCAGCCTTCTCATTCTGCTGCTTCCTTCTCTATTAGGCCCCTCTGGTCTCTGGTTTTAAGATCCACACAAGCGTCTGTGTAATTCATCTCCATCTCTTGGCACTTTTTGTTTGTTTGTTTGTTTTTTGCTTTTCGCTTTTTGGGCGACACCTGGCGATGCACAGAGGTTACTCCTGGCTCTGCACTCAGGAATTACTCCTGGTGGTGCTCAGGGGGATCATATGGGATGCTGGGAATCAAACCCATGTCCGCTGCATGAAGGCAAATGCCCTACCCGCTGTGCTATCACTCTAGCACCCCCTTGGTTCTTCTGACCATGTGACTTACCTCTCTCCCGGAAGAGACACGCCAGAGTTGCCACTGTCCCCAAACAATGCTGTGAGGGGTGAAGCGACAGTATATCAGTGCTCAGGGGACCATATGGGATGCCGCAGATCAAACCCGGGTTGGCTGCATGTAAGGCCAGCACCCTAGCCGCTGCACTATCTCTCCAGTCCTGGCTGTATGACTGGACAAGAGCGTTCTCTGCTCAGAACCTCAGTTTCTCCCTCTGCAAGGTAGGGATATAATAGTGTAAGTGAGGCTGGAAAGATAGAACAGCAAGTAGGGTGCTTTTCTTGCACGTGGCCAACCCAGGTTCAATCCCCGGCATCCCATATGGTGTCCCAAGCATTGCCAGGAATAATTCCTAGGCACAAAGGTGGGAGTAAACCTTGAGTATTGCTGGGTGTTACCCAAACCACACCCCCACCCAAAAAAAAATACTGGTGTAAGTATTAGGCAAGTGCCTTGAATGGCATCTGGCACCCTCCCTCTGGGAGGGTTAACTGTCATAGATAGGGAGCCCCACCATCAGCCCACAGCCCGTAGCACCACCTGAGAAGGCCCTAAGCCAGGAGGATACAGTTCTCGAATTGGAGAAAAGATACTTGTTTTTTGTTTGTTTGTTTGTTTCTTTGGATCACACCCAGTGATGCACAGGGTTTTGCACTCAGGAATTACTCCTGGCAGTGCCCAGGGGACCATATGAGATGCTGGGAATTGAACCCGGGTCGGCCGCGTTACAGGCAAATGCCCTACCCATTGTGCTATCACTCCAGCCCCAGAAAGAAAAGATACTTGGGAAGGTGGCCCAGTCTCTCTGCTCCTGTGTTTTCTGCTTCCCAAGATGATAGACAGCTGTGCGCACATCAGCCTGGCCCCAGGAGAGGTTCCTGAGTGGGGCCGGCCCCTCTTCCATCTCCTAGTGGACAGACGAGAAATCAAGTCCCTATTCCTCATTCTTCAACTTCCCAGCTTCTCTGGCGGAGTCGCTGCCAGACCACCCTTTTATTGCCCCTGAGAAGTGAGATAGGGGGCCGAAGAGATAATGCAGGGAGAAAAACACTGTCCAGCACCGCATATGATCCCGGAGCATGGCCAGGGGTCACTCCTGAGCACAGAGCCAGGAATAGCCCCTGAGCACTGCTTTGTGTGGTCCCCAAACAGAAACAGAAAACAAACAAACAAAAAAAACAGTGGAGGGGGGTTGGGGGGGGGCTGGGGACGGAAAGATAGTATAGTGGGTAAGACACTTGCCTTGCTTACAGCCGACCCAGGTTCGATCCCCAGCATCCCACATGGTCCCCCTGAGCCTTCCAGAGTGCTCCCTGAGCACAGCCAGGTATGGCTCCAAAACCAACCAATAAGTTAGGACAACTATTTCCATGCTACAAATGAACTTATTTCCTGACTGTTGATTAAAGCCTTAAGCAAGGACTCTAAACCATGCCCTTACCCCACCCCCTGACGATCTGTTGAACCCCTGCCATGCCCCAGGTGCCAGGGGGACCAGGAACTGATGTGTCTCCCTCGGATACCAACTTGCTCCTTGGAACAAAACCTGAGCGAGAGTGACAACAAGTCAAGCATCTAGAAGCAGGGAAGAGTGATAGATAGTACAGTGGGGAGGGTGCTTGCCTTGTGCATGGCTGACCTGGGTTCAATCCCCAGCATTCCACATGGTCCCCTGAGCACTACTACCATGAGTGATCTAGCACAGAGTCAAGAGTAAGCCCTGAGCACTGCCAGGTGTGGTCCAAATTACACTCTAGCGCCCCTCCCCACCAAAAAAAAAAAGTGTCTACAAGGATCCAGGGAAAGAAGGCTGAAGAGTGGGAGGCAAGTTCAGACGGAACTGTGAGCAAAGACTGGAGGAGAGAGGGGTGTGAGGGTGAAATATGCTCTAGGCAGAAGGAACAACAGTAACAGCGTCCCTAAGAGGGGCCTGGGCTGTGCCTCCAGGGACAAGCAGGAAGGCTTGTGCAGCTCTAGGTGAGGGTGAAGCGGCCACACCAGGGGCCTCAGGGGCTGCGATGAGGCCTCTGGCATTCAGTGAAGAAACAGGTCTCTGGAGACTACGAGGAGGCTCCTCAGTGCTGGTGATGAGCTGACCACTGTCCAGGCTCCTTCTGCATGTTGATTCTCGGTCACTTCACTCTGATCTTTGGACTCCCAAAAGGAAAATGGAACTAATCCTTGTCCCAGGACTCAATGGGTCCAACCCCATCTCACCTGTGAACTCATTTTTATCCACACAGGGAACTCCGTGGGGTAGAGAATATTCATTTTACAGAGAAGGACCTGGAGGCCCAGAGACGTTGTCTGACTTGCTCAAAGACACACAGTAAATGGCGGGGCCAGGATCCCAACTCAGTTCCTAGGCTCTCCAATCCTGCAGAAGTCTCATGTGTTTCTGTACTGCCTGCGACTTCTGAGCTGCTAATATTTCTCAACCTTCCCCTTCCTGTTGAAGAGAGATGGGGCCCAGGCCCTCAGGGGCAGGGCAGCACCTGAGCCTCGGTCCCCTCCCCGATGCCCCCAGGCACTTCAGGTTTCCTGCCTCAACTCCGAGCAAAACCGGCATCTACAGGCCTCTCTGGGCCGCCTGCACAGGGTGGTACAGGTAAGTCCCTGCTGGGACCCTCCCCCACAACCCTGCAGGCCCAGGAGGGCCCCCCCCACACCCCTGCCCCCAACCCTGCAAAGCCCACCTCTGTCTGACACTTCCCTGCTCCCAGTGGACCCAGGATACCGCCCCCATCCGCCTGATGCCCCTGCCCCCGCAGGACCAGAGCCCCCCACCCCCCACCTGACGCCTATTCCCCCAGCAAGCCCAGGCCCACCTCTGCCTGATGCTCCCCTGCCCCTCGCAGGCCCAGCTTCCTCACCCCCCACGCCCCTGCTCCTCACAGCCCCCAGCTGACGCTCCCTGGCCCCCAGCAGGCCCGGGGCCGGCGCGTGCGGCTCTTGGTGGACGCCGAGTACACGTCGCTGAACCCCGCGCTCACGCGGCTGGTGGAGGCCCTGGCGCTGCGCTGGAACAGCCCCGCGGAGGAGGGGCCCTGGGTGTGGAACACCTACCAGGCCTACCTGAAGGTGCCCGCTGGAGCCTGGGGGGCAGAGAGGGGGGCGTGCCAGGTGGGGGGGATCCCCTCCTCACCCAGCTCACCCTGCAGGCAACCCCCGAGCGCCTCAAGCAGGCCGCAGAGGCCGCAGAACGCGCAGGCCTGGCCTTCGGGGTGAAGTTGGTGCGCGGTGCCTACCTGGAGCAGGAGCGCAAGGGGGCCCGGCTGCGAGGGACCGAGGACCCCACCCAGCCCGACTACGAGGCCACCTGCCAGAGGTGGGGCTGGGAGGCGGACAAAATAAGGGGCCTGGAAAACTCTCTGGTGGCTCAGGACCCAAGCCCAGAGGCCCAGGTGTATCCGCATGCCGCCCCTCTCTCTGGCCTGGAACACCCTGAGACACCACCACGGGTGTCTGTTCCCACCCGCTGATGGAGGCTATGAATCCCAAGTCAGACCCAGGCCCCCCTCCACTCCAGATCTCCCCAGGCCCCAAACCCCCACTCCTTACAGTGGCCCACAACTCCCTGCGACTGGCCCTTCTCCCGCTCCACGCTCCCCTCACTCACTGCACTCCAGTGACACCGCCTCCCTGAGGGACCCCCGGCTCTGCAGGACCTATTCCCACAGACAGTGAGACAGGGACTCAACTCTTCAGCTTTGCTCTTCTTGCTGCTTCTCAGGAAACCTTTCTCAGGCTCCCTCAAAAACTAGGACAGCCCCTGCTCACTCCCTCCCAGATTCATTCTTCTCCTTAACATTGAGCTGAGGTCCTCAACCGCTCCCTCCGCCCGCCAAACCTCCCACCGGAACGTGGGCCCAGGAGCCTGATTCATGCAGCTGCGGAACCCCATGCTTAATCTCTTGCCTGCTCCACGGTGACTGCTCAGAACAGATCTGCCAAATGCAAGAAACAAGCCCACATGGGCGACCTGCTATTCCCACCCCCATTTTGCAGGGGAAGAAACTGAGGCCCAGAGAGAAGGAATCCTTTACCCACAGTCCAGAAGATTTGCGCCTGGACATAAAGGCTCTCGAGCCCACATTCTTTGGTTAATATTGTTGATTTGGGGGCTACACCCAGAGGTCCTTGGGGTTTACTCCAGGCTTTGAGCTCAGGGATCACTCCTTTAGGGCGCAGGGGGACCAGATAGGATGTTGGGATCTAACCAGAGTCAGCCCTGTGTAAGGCAAGCACCCTCCCTGTTGCACTATGGATCCAGTCCCATCAGTTTCATTTCCGTAGCTGCGACCAGCCCAGAGCTTCCTCATTCACTTTCACTTCCGTGGAGAGGGAGACACAAATTCAATCCCCAGCACTCCCGGCAGTGACCCCCACCCAAGCATCTCCAAGCCAGGAGTAGTTCCTAAGTACCACTGTGAGTGGTCAAGAAACAAAAGCTCATTTTCACCACTGGGTGGAGCCCCACTGTTCTCTGAGGCCCCCTTCATTCTCACCGGGATCCCTGTGGATTGCACTAGGGTGAGGATCCCACCCAAGTCTCACGCAGGTAAGGTAAGGCGGATGCTCTCCTGCGAGCCATATCCCAGCCTGTCAGTTCCCCCATGCTGGGAGCAGGCAGCGCTGCTCAGAATTCTGTGGACCGTGCTACACAGCCAGTGTCACCTGCACACATGACTTCTTTGCAGTGAGGGGCCCTTGTGCCCCCAGACCCATCCATCTCCCAGCGACACCTCCCAGCAGGTGAACCCACCCATGCCAGGAGAGGCAGGAAACACCGAGAGGATGACCTTGGGGCCGGTGCTGGTGGACGGAAGGGTTGGGGGGGTGTCCTTGTCTTTGGGATCCCACTGGCAGCTGCTGCTCTCTTCTCAGTTACAGCCGCTGCCTGGAACTGATGCTGAGCCACGTGGCCCGCCGTGGCCCGCTGTGTCATCTCATGGTGGCATCTCACAACGAGGAGTCCGTGCACCAGGCAACCCAGCGGTACGAGATGGCACACAGGGACCGGCCTCTGGAAGGCCTAGCCCTTCCTCTACCCTGAGCCAGGGATGGGCAGAGAGGGGTGACACTGGCAGGGGCGGGAATAGGTGAGGCCGGCAGGTCCCAAGGGGATTGGGGGAGGATTTGCCATTGATTTGCACAATGGCAAATCCTCCTGGTACCCCTCTAGATGCCAGCTGGGCAAGTCCTGGGGAGGCCTGAGCAGTCTGGAAGGGGCCAGGCGCCCCTGGGCTGTAGTGGGGTGGAGGAGGGTACAGAGCAGTGGATATACCGCAGCACATGACCCAGGACCCCGGAGCTGGGACAGCCAGGCGGTGCGGAATGGCTGACGCTCAGCTCTGATGGGTGGCCTCCTCTGCAGCATGTGGGAGCTGGGAATCCCTCCAGATGGGCCTGTCTGTTTCGGACAACTTCTGGGGATGTGTGACCACGTCTCTCTGGCCCTGGGTAAGTGACCGCGCGCACCCCAGCCCCCACCCGGACCCCTGGCCGGAATCCCTCCCCACCTCATCCCTCCCCTCCTTCCTGAGCTTCATCGGAAATTCACAACTGGAAGTTTCTTAAGCCCCAGGGGGCTTAAGAAATTTAACAGATGCAAATTTGTGCGATTAACTCCTGGCTAAAGCCTTCTCTGCCAGATTGCTGTTTCTTCCCAGTTGTGACCTGTGAGGCTCTGGATAATGCCCAATCAATCCTCAATGGTGTAGAGTTGGGGGCTTTTCCTTTATTTTGATTTTGGGGGGAGATACCTGGCAGTGCTCAGGGCTTACTCCTGGTTCAGGGATCTCTCCTGACAGGGCTCAGGGTATTATATGGGGTGCTCAGATTGACGGTGGCTGCAGCGGTAGCACAGCGGGTAGGGCGTTTGCCTTGCACGTGGCCAACCGGGGTTCAATTCCTCCGTCCCTCTCAGAGAGCCTGGCAAGCTACCGAGAGTATCCTGTCCTCACGGTAGAGCCTGGCAAGCTCTCCGTGGCATATTCGATATGCACAAGTCTCACAATGGAGACATTACTGGTGCCTGCTCGAGCAAATCGATGAACAACGGGAGGACAGTGCTACAGTGCTCAGATTGACCTTGTGTGAGGCAAATACCCTACCTGGTGTACTATCGCTCCAGCCCTGCAGTGGAGAATTTTTGTCCAACTCATCCGTCAGTTTCTGGGAAGTGGACTTGAATATTCTAGATCGGGAGCTGGGGCCAGCCTCTCCCCTTACAGGAACCCAGACCCTGCCAACACTCTCCCCCCCACCCCCCCAGGGCAGGCTGGCTATGCTGTGTATAAGTCCATCCCCTATGGCTCCCTGGAGGAGGTGATCCCCTACTTGATCCGGAGGGCCCAGGAGAACCGGAGTGTGCTGCGAGGTGCCCGCCGGGAACGGGAGCTGCTTGGCCAAGAACTTCGGAGGAGGCTGCGGAGGGGTGCGTAAGAGCACCCAATCAGCACCACCTGGGTTCAGGTGGTCAATAAAGATTCTCAGCAGTTCCCTGCCCTGAAGCCACCTCCTTCCTTGGGGAAAGGGTTATTCCTGGACCACCAGTCAGCCCAGGCTTGGGGGCTCTGCAACTTGAGAGATCTTTAGCTGTGCCCCTAGAGTTTAGTGAGGAGGACATCAATCACAGACAAAAGACGCCTCCTCACCCCTGGGGCATTCCATCCATGGGCCAAGAGGTGCCTGGAAGAAGAGCAGACACGGAGGTTTTGCAGTCTACAGGCTGGGCTCAAGCCACAGATCCCAGGAGAGATGGGAAGAGTCAGACCACTTAAGAAGCATCCTCTGGGGCCTGAGCAAGAGTACAGTGGGTTGGGCACTTGCCTCGATTGTGGCCGACCTGGGTTTGGTCCCAGGCATCCCATATGGTCCCCAAGCACACCATTCCTGAGTGCAGAGCCAGAAGTAAACCCTGAGGACTGCTGGGTGTGGCTCCAATCGAAGTGCTGAGTGGGGTGTAGGCCTCTCCTCTAAAAAAGGAGAGTATCATCCGCCCCTGCCCATCACCTCTACCTCCCGATTTGCACGTACCATTGTCTTCCTCTGTTTGGCTGGTTATTCTATTTAAACCTTTTTTTTTTTTTGGTTTGGGGGTTACTCCTGACTCTACACTCAGGAATCTTTCCTGATGGCACTTGCAGGACCATATGGGATGCTGGGATCTAACCTGGGTTGACTGTGTGCAAGAAAAACACCTTACCCTCTGTACTATCCAGCCTCCCCACTCAGTATTTTGGGGTGCATCCTGGAACAGAGCTCAAGAACATGGCACTGGGGAGTAATTTGGTTTCCCATATACAAAACATCTGCTCCAGCCCTTTGCCTCCTGCCCAGCCCCCCAGGATGCAATGCCCCGAGCCAGCTGTTGGACTTGAATTCTGTCCCCAAGCACTGGAGGAGGGTCGGGAAGCTTCTGAACTGGGGGGTTGGGTGCACAGTCCAGTTAACTCCACTGTAGGCGTGGAAGCTGAGGGCATGCAGGTACTGACTCGTCAGGCCCCATGGCTGCCACAGCCACCACAGGATCACCTCTGGGGAGCCCGGGGCCTGCACTGCCGCCACCTTCTGAATTGTGTTCATGGCAGGCATTTGAGCTCCTGCACTGGGATGTGTCTGCCACCACCTCAGGCTGCAGCATCTGAATCCTAGTCAGTGTGTGAGCTGACACCTGCTTCCTTGGGGTCCCTCACCTGTTCGGTTCCCCCAATCCTGCATCCTTGCAGGAGAGCTGTCCTGGGCAGGGCCAGAGGGGCCTGAGGTGAAGATGAAATGGGAGGCTGGTGAGAGCCAGGCCTGGCCCCTCCCCTCCCCCTCCTCGTGCAGCTCCCTGCTGCCATGGCCCATGTAAGGGCAGGCGGCAGAGTGGGTGGTAGCTGGGAGTCTCAGGGAGGACCTGGGTCCTCACGCACAGCCTGTCCACAGGACTCAGTTTCTGAGATGAACTCCTCTGCAGACTGGCCTGCACAGCTCTGCACCCCAGGCCCCCCCCCCAGATTGAAAGGCAAGGGGGTAGTGGTCGCCAGTGTTTGCACAACTGGGCTGTGGCTCTTCTAGCCCTCCAGTCCTGTCTCCATTTCTGGGGCCTGCTCTGGTCCCCCAGAGACACTGTGCTGTGGCCCCCTACATCACAGGTCAGAATCAGAGAAGCGATGCTTGTGGGGACCAATGGGAATTTGGGGGTACCTGGGCAGCCATGTCCTCATTCTCTGCTGCCTCCCCGCCCCCAAGTACCAGGGAGTGCTGAGTGATGCCTCCTAGGGTTTAGGTAGCAGCTGAACTGAGCCTGCGTCTACCAGTATGGTTCCCTGGATATCCCTCAGATACCCTCTTTTTTTTTTTTTTTGGCTTTTTGGGTCATACCCAGTGATGCTCAGGGGTTAATCCTGGCTCTGCACTCAGGAATTACTCCTGGCGGTGCTTGAGGGACCATATGGGATGCCGGGGATTGAACCCAGGTCGGCCGCATGCAAGCAAACACCCTACCTGCTGTGCTATCACTCCTCAGATACCCTCTTTGTTGGCCCCAACTCCTACTTCTCTGCCTCTCCTCTGGCCAGTATCGCAAGGGCCTCCCAACCATCACTGAGTTGGACCCCAGTCTCGTCAGGACCCTTGGACCATGAGAGAAAGTTCTCAGCTGAGATGCCCTGAAGTGCAGGGACTGTTGTGGCAGCCACAGGGAAAGCCATCAGGGCTGGGGGAGCACTTCTGAGCACTCCCCAGGCCACAGGGGTGGGAGTGGGGGGCAGACAGTCTTGCAGGGGGCTGGCACTGAGGGGTGCTGGTGTGGGCAGGAAGGGGCACTCCATCTTCCCTGACCCCACTGCTCCCCAGGATGGAGCTGCTCAAGGAGATTCTCACAGAACCTGGTAACAGGCCATGCACTGCCCACTTCCCTGAGTCAGTGTCTTGGGTGTCTTGGGACACCAATAGTGCTCTCTATGGCCCCAGCCTCCAGCACCCATTGCACTGTGTGAAAAAATGAGAAGGAGCCCGAGCCTGTCTCTCAGCCTTTATTCACAGAGCCTGGCCTAGCACAACGCTAGCAGTCACCTTGTCACCATTTTTATTAATTTTGTCAGATGGTTAGTGGGGCAGGGAAGGGAGTGGGGTAAAAACTGTCCCCTGACCCACCCGCGTGCATGTGCCTGGGGAGAGGGAGGGCGGGGTATCATCCAAGCCCCAGGATGGAGAGGGCGGGGAGGGGGGCAGCTGTGGGAACAGGTTAGGGGCTGTATCAGAAGCAAGTTACAAAGTTAGAAACTGGAATAGGGGTCCGGAGCTCAAGAAAATATGGGCGGCACTGAGGAAGGTGGCGCCGCACCACAGAAAGGGGGAGGGGAGGCTGCGCCCACCTTGGGTTCAGCAGTAGCTTCGGGTCTGGCCCTCGGAGCGGAGAGACCAGTTGGGAGTAGGGTAGGGAGGTGGGGGACCAGCCCCCTCCCTTCCTGGCCCCCCATTTCTGTACAAGGAGCCTCGATGGTGCTCGCTCCCCCTGCCATAGGCTGGGGGGGATGCCCTGTAGAGCAGGAGAGGCTCAGGAGGGCCCCAAGGCCCAGGGACCCTGTGAGGAGTGTGGGGCCCCCAGGGGGCCCGCTGTTTCTGTGGGAGGCGGGGGGCAGGGGGCCCCGGATCTGAACGGCTTCGAGGGTGGGCAGGAGGGGAGGAGGAGGAGCAGGAAGAAGCAGGTGAGGGGCCTCTGGGCCCAAGGGCCAGGTTGACGTAGAGGGGCTCAGGCCGGGGGGGTCGCCGCACAGAGTGCTGGGGTGCTGAGTAGACCAAATGGTCATGGGGAAAGCAGGAGGGGGGTGGGGGGTAGTTGAGCAGGAAGTCAGGGGAGCTATGGAGTGGGGGTGACTGGCCAAGCATGCCGTAGGAGGCGTTGAGCCGATCGGGGGGCATGGAGCGAAAGGGACTCCAGGATCGGGTGGGACCAGAGTAGGGGGACCCCTCTCCTGCCTCGATCTCATAGTACAGGTTCTCTGCCCGGTCAAGTGCTGGAGGGCCCAGGGGGTTCCTCCAGACGGGGACCGGGGAGCTGGGCTGGAAGGAGGGAGAGCCCAGGGAATACAAGCCTGGCTTGGGGACCCCCAGGAAGGGTGGCAGGCACTCCCGAGGGGCTGAGAAGCTGGGTGTGGGAGCCTGGGAGGGGACAGGACACGGGAACGGGGCTGCTGTCTCTGCGACCTCTCTGCACCCGCTCCCCCTAAGCTGGGCACTGACCTGGGCAGCGCCTCGGAGTCCCCTCCTGGAGGTCCCGGGGGGCCTCTGGCTCCTCACTAGGCTCCCATCACTCTGCTGCCTTGGGAGGGAGGGTGGGGGACCTGGAGTCCAGGCACCGGGTTGGGCTAGGGAGTGGGGGTGCAGCCCACTCCCGGAGGGCCCCGGGGGCTCACTGCCCACCTCCAAGGACAGTGAGCGGCGGAAAGGGGAGCGGGAAGCAGATGGGGTGCTCCTGTGCTCCTGTCGGCTCTGTCTCTGGGCCACCTGCTGAGCCCGCTCAGCCAGGGCCAGGGCCATGAGGCGCGCTGGGTTCTTGGGGGGTGGAGGTGGGGCCCCCCCAGGGCGCAGAAGGGACAGAGGAGGGGCCAGTCGTGGGGAGTCCTGCTCGGGACCTGCTGGGAGAAAAGGGAAGCGAGTCAGCTGGGCCATGGGCACCGGCCGGGCGGGAGGGGCGCTGGGCTGAGTGGGGCTCCCTCACCTGGCTGACCCTGGGCTCCGCGGGGGGCAGGCAGTGCCAGCTTGCTGCAGATCTCCTGTTGGCAGTTGTCGCTCAGCTGGGCTTCTGCACCACGCAGTAGCAGGGGGATGAGACGGGGACGCAGGCCTGGGCTGGGGCTGAGGGCTGGTGTGGGGGTGACCGAGGAAGGTGCTGCCCCTGCCCCCAGCAGCTCCAGGACGGCAGGTGGCACTGAGACAGCCAGGGGCTCTGAGATGTCCAGGGCTGCTGGGGAGGCAGGGCTGGTGGGTCCTCGAGGGGACAGGGCCTTGGGGGTGGCCCTGGGCGGGAAGGCAGAAGCAGAGGCAGGGGGTGCTGGGCTGGCTGGGGGAGCAGGGTCCCCAGGGGTGGGGCTGCTGCAGCGGAAGGTGAGGGGGTCAAAGTCCAGGCCCCGGAGCCCCTCCAGGCAGCGGGGTGGGCTGAAGTCCAGCTCATCACCATCATCCAGCCAGGCAGAGGTGCGGTGTGATGGGGAGCCGGAGAGTGCCCCCAGCCCAGCTGCTGAGGACTCTGAGGAGGACCCGGAGGAGGAAGAGGAAGACTCCGAGGAGGAGGAGGAGGAGGACAGGCTCTCGCAGGAGCCTGCGGGAGCTGGGCCCACTGGGAATGCATCGCTGCTGGAGTGCGGCCGCCGGAGCCTGTGCAGCCTCTGGAGGCCTGGGAGGGTAGACAGGGGTCAGGTGTCCACTCCACACACCCAGACAGCACCAGCACCGAGCACCTGGCACATGCCAGCATGGGTGGTGTATCTATGAAGAGGTGCTTCCTCTTGGGTGCCCAGGGCTGTGAATGCAGGGAGAGGCACTGAGACTCTCGGAGGATGAAGGAACAAGCGGCAAGGCCAGGAAGGGAGCCTGTCTGGACAAGGCAGTGATGCTGACCGGGGCCGGAGGGGCAGTTCAGTGGTTAGGGCACTTGCCTTGTATGCAGCTGAACCAAATTTGATCCCCAGTATCTCATATGCTCCCCTGAGCACCACCAGGAGTGATCCCTGAGCGCAGAGCCAGGAGCAATCTCTAAGCATCACGGGGTGTGCCTCCCCGCTCCGCACCCAAATGGGGCAGGAACAACTGTGGATAGGGCATTTGCCTTGCATGCAGATGGCTTGGGTTTGATCCCCACCACCACATACAGTCCCCTGAGTACCACCAGGAGTGATCTCTGAGCGCAGAGTCAAGAGTAAGCCCTGAACATAAAAACTGGGTGTTACCCTAAAACCCCCTAACCAACCAACCAACCAAACAAACAAAAAGTGCAGATGGGCAGGGGAGATGGTACAGCAGGTAAGGCAGCTGCCTGCACTGGGCTGACTGCGTCCTATCCCCGACTGTGCAAATGGCCCCCAAGTCCTACCAGGAGTGATCCTGGAGAGTGGAAACAAGAACCTGTAAGCATGCCTGCTGCAGAGAAGTGGAGCAGTGTATCGGACCCTGAGCTGCCCTCTGCACACACCCCTTCCTGCAAGTGTGGGGCATGGACCAGGAGTGTCAGCACAGCAGAGATCGAGGGTGGAGCTTTCAGGAGGGGAGGGCTGCTTTTGCTCACACCCACATGTGCTGGGCAAACCAGGAGGGAAGGCGTGAAGTGGGTGCTGCCACCAGCCAGCAGCGGGGGAGATGCAAACAGGGAGAGGAAGGCCCATCCCACATGCTTTTGGGGGCCTCTCCTGGGAGCTTCACAGCAGTGTGTGGCACGCTGGCTCTGTGCATTCCTGAATATGAGGAAGGCGTGACAGCCACAAAATCCAGAGGAGGAGTCAGTGGGGTCAGGGAATGCAGGTGGGAGAGGGGAGGAGCCTGAAGGTTGGGCAGTGGCTCTCTGAGCTCTGGCCAGTGGGTTCCGGGATATTTGTCATACTGTTTACACTTTCTAAAAAAAAAAGTGAAGAACCACTAGGAAAGGTGGTCACGCCCCCACCCCTCTCCCTGTGCTCACCAGCCCCACTGGCTTGTGATGACAACGACTCCTCACTCTTGGCAGACCGCAGTGTGACCGTGTCAGGACGGCTACCTGCAAGGAGGAGGAGATAGGGGAGTCGTGGGCACAATCTACCGCTTCCTGGGCCCCTCAACTGCCCAGCTTCTGACCTGAAGGCTGCGCTGGGGTGCGAATGCCCCCCAGCCAGGGCAGAGGCTTCTTCCGGGGGATGCTGGGGCCCCGGCCCAGGGCAAAGAAGGTCTTCCAGCTGCTGCCCCCGTGTTTCCGCTGCTTCTCTCCTCTCTCCCCCTTCCTCCTGGGTTGAAAGGGGAGACACAAGTGGTATGAGGAACTGGGGGAGCCTTCAGGACCCCTCCCCTCGCTCTGGCATCCCCTCACCTTTCAGCGGGAGAAGCTGGGGCCTTGGGAACGACGGGTTCTGTGGGTGTCCCCAGCCGGCCCTGGGTGCGTGCCTGGGCTTCCTCCAACGTCAGCAGGCGGGTGGAGGGGCCACTGCCCGCGAGGGACTTGGGCCTGGGGAGGAGGCAGCGGCCTGGAGAGTTGGGAAAGGAGAAACTCATCAGTCCGGGAGGGCCATTCAAGGCCACAGGCAAAGCCAAGCTTGACAGCCCAAGCCCCGGCCCGACAGCGTGCCCACCCGGGCTGGCAAGGCAGGGGGCCAAGGTGGATCAGGCGGGAATGGGTGGGCAGCAGGCAGGCGAGGAAGGAGTGAGGCAGAACGAGCTGATGAGGAGGCAGCTCCCGGCAGCCAGCGAGGGCGGCGGCTCTGGCTTCAGTTACCTCGGGCCTGGGGGCCCTCCGACGAGCTGAATCCTGACTGGGCTGGGGTCCGGGGCGGGGTGGGGAGTCTGGGTGGGGCTGGGGGGGGTCAATCTGGGCACCTCCCACCTCCTCCCAGGTGGGACCACGGCCCCAAGAGCCCCCAGAAGCTACAAGGGGTGAAGGAAGAACGATGTCCGGGCCAAGAAGTGGGGATCCTGAGCGTAGGAGCTGAAATGAGAAGTGGGGGGCAGGGAGAGGCCGGGGCGGGGTCCTCAAGGGGCCAGGAGGGAGGTCCAGCTTCAGTGGGGTAAGGATAGGGCTGAGAGCCCCCCTGCCCTCCCACGGCAACAGGGGCCACTAATTAGGCCATCAGGGCTAGGCCGGGTTCACCTGCAGGGTCCAGGCCAGCAGACGTGAAGGTGTCGCTGAACAGGACGTCCACGTGCGTGAGCAGGAATTCCACCACCACCGATTGCACCCGAACCTCCCGGAAAGCAGCCGCCCCGCCCAGCCCCACCGACTCCAGCTCCATAGACCTGGGGGTGGGGGACAGGTGCTGTGAGCCAAACGGATGCGGGGTTCAGCTAGGCATGGTCAGGGGACAGTGGAAATGACGCCTCATGCAACAGCCCTGACTTATCGAACTGATCACAGCTGGAACTGGGTTGCAGCCTTTCCCGCCAGCTCTCTCTCCTCAAGTCCTCGTTCTTCCTATGGGTCAGGCCAAACACCCGGGACTGCCCTGACCTGAGTATCACCTGGAGGTGACCCCCACCTCCAATCTATCTCCGACCCTCTAGCCCCTGACCCCAAATCATTCCAGAATTGAAATTGTCCCCATGCTGTCTGCATCCTGGTCTCCCTGCTGGGCCCCTCAACCTGCTCCCTACGCTCAGCCAGGGAAGCCTCTGACACTGTGAGGGTTCGCTGGCCCCACTCCATAGTGCTGGTAAAAGTCAGTCTTTGCCATGGCTGCCCACCCCATAGCACACGTCAGGGGGCCCTGCATTACCTCTCTGGCCCTTCACCTTCTCCCCAAACCTTCCCTTCCTCCCTTCCTCCTTCCCTCAGCTCCCTGCCGCTCTTCCACCACCACCAACTGACCCGGCCCCTGGCTCTTTGCATTTGCTGTTTCCTACACTGACTAGCTCCTCCCAGAGAGCCACTTGTCTCTCCTGCCACTTGCAACAGTTTTCTCAAATGCTACCTCCAAAGGAATCTTTCTTAGCTACCTTGTTTAATTATGTGTTTACTTAATTTTCAGGATGCTGGGGGTAAACCCAGGGCTTCACACATGAATAGCAGGTGCTTTCCCCATAGAGCCTCATCCCCGGCTCCCATCAGCGGGGTGAAGAGTTAATGCAGTGGGTAGGCCACTTGCCTTGCATGTGGCTGACCTGGGTTGGGTCCCTAGCACCTCATAGGGTCCCCTGAACCTGCCAGGAGTGATTCCTGAGCACAGGGCCAGGAGTAAGCCCTGAGTGGTGCCAGGTGTGGCCCAAAATAAAAAATAAATCATTTATTTAAAATGCGACAGCGCTGCACACCTCCTTTTCCTGCTTCATGTCTTGCACCCCTCTCCCTCCGACGGCACCCTGTGTATCCCGGTGAGGGCCACTGTCTGATTCCTCCACAGAAATGTGAACCCCAGATCTTGCTCAAGTGGCCCCAGTGCTGAGAAGAGGGCCTGCCCATGGGGAATATGAACAAGGGTGTCCAAGCTGGGTGAGTCCCTGGGAGGGGGATGGCAGGGGACTAGCCCACGGGAGCAGAAGGGGCAGGCTGGTGAGCTGCCAACTTACCGTAGCAGGTTGGGTGCCCAGACAATGGCCAGGTTGCGGGCATGCATGCTGGTGTTGGCGCTGTGTTTCGCCATACGTGCCAAGTGTCTCAGCAGGTACTCCAGGGTCCTGGGGTGGGGGGGAGTCGTGGGGATGCAGAGGGACATCGAACCTCAGCCCCCCTCGGGTCCCTCCGCAGCCCTCCTGTCCTGACTCACCGGTAATGTGGCGGGGGCAGCTGCTGGATAACGTCGTGGACCCGCACGAGGCGTTCCTCCTCCCCAGGCACGGACATGGCTTCCTGAGATTGAGGACGGGCATGCTGGGCACGGGGCCAGGGGCAGCCCAGCACCCGCCAGCCATGCCAGCTCCCTCACTCACACTGAACTTCCCATAAAGCTGGTAGGTGAGCAAGGGGTTGGGCAGCTCCCGGAAGTAGAGTTTGCAGAGTGAGGACACGCTGTGGATGTCCTGCAGGAAGGCGGGGCCCGACAGCTCGGGGATCCTCTCGCTGTCAAACTCATGTCTGTGGCCACCAGGCAAAGAGGAGGGGAGAGTCAGGTCAGAACTGGCCCACTGGGCCGTGACCTCCCCCTGCCCCTCAGGTGTCCACAAAGGGATGTTGCCCTCTTCCTCTAGGGGGCTCTTCGACGGCAGAACCAAAGCAAATCTTGCAGCAACCCCTAGTGCCAAATGAAGGCGCCCCGTTTATGGAGATCACCCCATTTATATAGGTTATGGGGGCCAGGGGGACATGCCCCTGCTTGTAGCCACGCAGAGCTGTCTGACTCCAAAGAGTGTCCCGGTCCTTTTTGGGGGCCCAGTCGTCCTATTTAGAAAGGCGGCTCCCAGGTGTGGGCACTCGGGACCCCACTCCCAGTTCTCAGTGTAGTCTACTGCTCATAGTGGAAGCTCCCCATAGTGACCTCGGCCTGGTTTCTCACTGTCGCCCGGCTCCAGTTCTCACCTCCTGGCTACCCCTCCAACCTGTGCTCTCTCTGCCCACCCTCTTGGTTCTGCCCAGAACCCTCTGGCTTTTCCCCACTGAGTCAACGCCAAAATCCTTGCCCCAGAGACCTTGAAGCCCTGTGCCTCAGGCCTCCTCACGCGACCTGAGGCTCTGCCCTTTGCGCGCCCCAATGGTTCTCCCTATCTCCTCCAGAGCAAGTTCCCCTGTGGGGTACCCCCTCCAAGGTCCCCATTCTGACCACACCAGCCCTTCCTGACTATCACGCACAAGGAAATCCTCTTTCGTCTCCCCTCCAGCATGTGAGCCCCAGTAGGGGGCTTGTCTGCTAGTCATCCTCGTCACTGTGATCCCTGCACCTAGTACTTGGCATGTGACAGGTGCTCAGTAAAAGCTGATCCCTCTGCTCTGAATATGAATTCCTCTCTCCCCCCTCTCAGGCCTCAGGTAGACTGCCATTTCCTCCAGGAAGTCCTCTAGGATGCCCCCTACGAGCCCAGTTCTACTCTGCACCCTCCTAAATCCCAATAACTCTATGTCCCCAGACAGGGCCTGGACTAGAGATGTTACTCGGTGAGTCTGTGGAAGGGAGGGTAGATGGTAGCTCTCACCGCAGCCTCTGGATATTGGACGACACGCCGGAGAGTCGATAGATTCCGTCCACCACCCCGTGGGCCTCAATGAACTCGGAGCAGCAGCGAAGCACCTGGGGCACTGGAGAGAGCAGCGGGTGTGAGGACTGAGTGGTGCAGACTGGGTGGGAGGGCTGGCTGGGTGGGCAGGTGGGCTGGGCGCACCGTCCTGGCCGGAGTTGCTGAGGTGCTCCCCAAGGTCACAGCCGAACACTCGCTGACGCAGAATGCCGCGTTGCCGCAGCCGCTGCCGCGAGGGCCGGGAGCGCATGAAGGTGCGAAGCAGGCCGGCCAGTTTCCCGCGCGGCCGGGGCACAGCTGTGGGGCAGAGGACAATCACAGGCTCAGAGCAGCGGCCAGCGCAGGGGCGGGGGTGGAGGCACACAGGGCAAGGCCCGGCTCCTAGTTCCCATTACCTGAGGTCAGGGAGGACACACCCTGGGCAGCAGGGACACCACTCAGGGGACTGTCAGCGTCTGTGGGAGTGAACCGTGAGGAAGGGCTCAGCGGGTAGCCAAAAAGGCAGGAGGGTCCCCTCCCTGCCTGCGACACTTACCCCCTTTGAGGCCCGGACTTGGCCGTTCAGTAAAGAGCTCCACACACTCACTGGGGAAGAAACCAACCTGTGGGGGGTGCAGGATCAGTGACGAGGCCACCCTAGTTGGCCTGGCGACCCTGGCCCACCTGCCCATCCCCAGCCAGGGTCACCTGGAAGCCTCGCTTGCCCCGCCACCAGCTCCGATCTTCCGTGGGTGGCATGTCAATCACTGAGACAATGTCCCCCACCTGGCCGAAGGCAAGGAAGGAGGGTCAGAAGAAGCCGACACGAGGCGGCCCAGCCGGGTCTGCTCCCCACCAGCCTTACCTCGAAGGACAGCTCATCAGGGGCCTGCGCTGTGTAGCGCTTGACCACGTGGGCCGCGGCCACCGCCGGGACATTGAGGGAGGCCTCCTCACTGAGGAGCAGGCGCCGGCCATGGTTGTCCAGCTGGTATGGACAGCAAGGCAGCGTGCAGGGAGAGGCCAGAAGAAGGCAACAATAAATACCTCAGAGAAGGTTCCTCCATGCCCATGGGGCTGACTGCCTGACCCCCATCTGAGTGACACCCTGAGTGGCTGACCACATACCTCAATTCCTGCCCCTTCGCCCCCCTGCATGCCCCGTAGCTCCGCACCCTCATCCCCTACCGTGGTCTCAGCGCATTCTTTTCCTAAACCTGCTCCCAGCCACTCTTAGCCAGGCATTCAGAGTTCAGCCAAATCCAACTATTTTTAACTAACATACCTTGAAATCCTTATAGGCCCACAGCCCGATGCCTGCTCACACATATGCACACAAAGCTTGCACACAAACAGACATACTAGCACACATGTTCATCCTCTCTCTCTCTCTCTCTCTCTCTCTCTCTCTCTCTCTCTCTCTCTCTCTCTCTCTCACACACACACACACACACACACACACACTCTAATGATTCCCTCCAGTCCCGCAGCCCAATGACTGCTCACACACGTGCACACACACGGTTCCCTCCCTGGCAGGCGCCCACACAGACACTGAAATGCCAGCGCCGCCTCCGTTCCTGTTCATTTCTTTCCTGTGCCCACACACTCCCAGCCTGGCTCTGGCTCCTGCCCTGCCCTTCCCACCCCCCCACCCACCTCCATCCAGGTGAGCACAGGCCCACAGTTGAGGTTACTGTCCACCAGTCCCGACAGCGTCTCCAGGTACTGCAGCAGCAGCGGCACCAGCATCTGGGGGCAGGTTGGGAGGGAGGACTCTTGTGGGGGCCCCCATGGAGAGCACACCGCCCTCTTCTAGTGCCTTAACTCATCTCTGGGTGCTGCAATTCAACCCTGAGTGCCTGGGGGGGGGGCATCCTGGGTTCGGTAATGATGCACTGTCCTATCACTCAGGAAAGAGGTGGCATCTAGCTCTTCTGTGCCCCCACTGGTCTGGCTGTGCTGACCCCCTCAGACAGGATGCCTTGGAGGTCCCCATGGTCCTTAAACTAAAGGCAGCTTCCAGAACTCTGCTGCTGTCCTTGGTCTCTCCACACAGGTTTCTCTAGGGCTGGTAGGAGCCCAGGCACCCCTGTGTTGGAATGTTTACCTATCCCCGACTTGGTGACTTCATACATGGCTGATGCTGGGGTCAGGGGGAAGGCAAAGACTGGGGCAACTTACCTGGGCAGCCCTGGAACCTTCTGGGGGAGGGGGCAGCTCTGGAAGGCAGGAAAACCTCCTGTCAAAAATGCATCGGTGGAGGTGGGCATCCAGGGAACGGAAGTCATCGTAACTGCGGAGAACTGGCCAGGAGCGACCCTGAGTGATTGGGGGATAGAAGGGAGCAGTGTGGTTCTTAAAGTGAGCGGGGGGGACCATGGGTTCCAGCCCACAGGGCAACTCGAGAAGCAAAGGTGCTCTCACCTGACAGGTCACCTGTACCCCGAATACCAGCTCATTCTCTCCAGAGAAGCTGGGGCCTTCACGCTCAGGAGACAGCAGGAGCTGCAGAGGGAAGCAAGGGCCCAGGTGAGGGTTTCCTCCCGGTCAGCCCTGAAACTCCTGTTCCAGATCAGCCCTGCCTAGGAGTGGTCTGTGTCCCCCCTCTGGTGCCTCCCCAGGGCACACCCAACAGTGTTTCTGTTAAGATATAGGGATCTGCACAGAGCATACAACTAAGGAGGAAAAAAACACAGTTGCTGAATGAATAAAGGAACAAATGAATGAACTGCACCCACGATTTCTCCGACGGTCTATGCATACTGCTAGAGCGTCTAGTCCCCGGGGGCAGGTTTCAGTGGGGGGCAGGGGCTGACACTGCTTCACGGTTGCATGGGATTGCACCAACCCATTAGTGTGCTGAGCCCCCATACCTGAATGTGGCCGAAGTCAACGTTCTCGTAGTGGAAATGGGCACAGTCGGCCAGCCGGGGGAAGGGGCCTCGAGGAGCCGAGAGTCTGCAGGACAAGTGACACGTCACGAGCGCTCTTGCGCGTGGCCCCCCACCTAAGCTGAGCCTCGCCCTCCCTCACCTCTCACCTCTTCCCAGGCTTCCCCTTCACACTGGGCCCCCCAGAGGGGGGCAGGGGCTGTACTGAGCCCTCCCCTGGGCCATCCAGGCTGTCAGTGCTGCGAGCCTTTGGAGCAGAAAGAAGAATCAGAGGCCCCCAGAGATGGGAGCAGAGATACAACGGGGGCATTGTTATCTGCCAGGCTGGGCAGAGGCCCGGATCGCGCCACACACTGCCCTCAGCGTGAAGGGTAGGTGGTGTGTGTGTGTGAGAGAGAGAGAGGTGGGGGCCTGCTTCCTCGTGTGTGGTCTATAGGTGGGGGAGAGAGAATGGTGGTGTCATGGTGCCCAGTTTAAAATCCTTAGGGTAGGGTGTGGGAGGGGTAACTTAGGATCGTGAGCCACAATCAACTCATCCAGCTCCGTCTGGAACACCTTCTCCATAGAAGGTCCTGTCAATCCCTTGTGTCCCTGTGTGGACATTCACAGTGTCCCTCTTATCAGTTTGTTTGGGGGCCACACCCAATAATGCTCTGGGTTTACACCTGGCTCTGCACTCAAGGATCACTCCTAGCAAACTCTGGGAACCATATGGGCTACTGGGGGTCAAACCCGGGTCAGCTGAGTAAAAGACAAGAGCCCTCCCCAGTGTTATGGCCCTGTCCCTCCCCTCTTATGTTTTATGGTCCTGAGCTTCCCACTTTTGCCAGGGGCTTCACAGCAAGATTTTCCCAAATCACAACTCTGCCTCATTTGCCACTGATTCAGGGACTTCCTAAAGTGTTCATGGGAAGCTCTTAATTCTCTGGTGTCTGTTTACCTCTTGGTCAGCCCCTTCTCCCCACTGCCTCCACTCAAAGGTCTCAATACTTGAAGATTCCAGGGGTGGAAAGAGTGTAGAGCGGGTAA
The DNA here is from genome assembly GCF_029834395.1 of Sorex fumeus. NCBI lineage: Eukaryota > Metazoa > Chordata > Mammalia > Eulipotyphla > Soricidae > Sorex > Sorex fumeus. Next base: position 21,172,723 of record NW_026606179.1, read on the forward strand.
GGTGCTTGCCTCGCACACAGCCAACCCAGGTTGGATCCCTGGCATCCCATATGGTTCCCCCAGCACCATCAGTAGTAAATCCTGAATGCATGAGCCAGGAGAAACCCTGAGCGTCACTGGGTGTGACTCAAAAACTTAGAGATTCCAACAAAAGCACTATCTCTCATTTCTGTCTCTTTACAAAGGCGGTTCCCTCTGTTGGCACACGCTTCCCTATCCTTCCAACAGGCTCACTTTCCTGTGAGCTGTGTCAGGCCCCTTTTCAGAACTCCTGCAGGATCCTTGACCCCTGGGCTCTGTGAGGCTGACTGAGATGTCACTGATAAGACCCTTCCCCCCACACTGGAGCAGAACCTCCCCTTGGAGCAGGCTCTAGGGCAGAGACCCCCGTTTCCCAGCAAAAAGCTGAGCAGAGAAGTGGTCTTCTCGCATCAATCTTGACCCATCACCGTGGGCCTGGTTTTCTCCCTGCTGAGCTCGGTGGGGTAAAATCTGATGAATACAGGAATGAGCTGCTAGCTAGGGATTCCCCCGCCTGGACTTTTTGTTTCTGTCTCCTGTCCCTGCAACCCTGAGCTCATCTTTGGGTCTCACGCCTCCTTCTGTCTGTCCCCTCCTGCCCTGGCGAGTCGGGCTCTGACTTGCTCCGGTGCCGTCTGCAGGGGTCTGCACAGAGGTCTCAGTGAATGTCTGTGAAGCCAGCCAGGGAGGGAGGGAATGAATGGATGAATGAGCAGGAGGCGCTGGGTGGTGGAGGGAGGTGGTGGGGGAGGGAGGAGGAGGACAAGAAGATGGAGAGGACCCAACCACCAAGTGGAGAGGCACCGGGGCTGGCCTGGAGTTGGGGTGGAGTGAGGAGGGGGGGAGCAGCTGGCCGGCGGGGGGCACGGATTCAGGCTGATGGAGGGGTGGCTGGGATGGGTGGGAATGACTCAAAGAAGAAAAGAGGCTGACGGAGCCCGGTGGGGGTGGGGCTCAAAAATGAGGGGCTGGAGGGGAGGAGGGGGCCAAGCCGGGCCGGGCGAAGGCTGGGAGCGGTCGCTGAGGAGGGCTCTGGGATGGGGCCAGCGAAGGACCCACGGAGCTTCGGGGGGGGGGGGGCCGCCGCGGCGGGGGGCAGAGGGGGGTTGCGGGTCCTTCCCTGGTCCAGCCCCTCCTCCCCAAGCTCAGGGTCTCGGGCCACTGTCACCTCCCGGGAGTGAAAGGGGATGCGCGCTGAGGGGGCGGGGCCGGGGAGAGGGCAGGGGTCCGAGACCCAGCCGGGGGAGGAGGGGACGGGGGGGGGGGGTCCGAGCGACCCCGACGCTGGGTGAGGGGCGGCGCAGGCCGCGGGCTCGGGCGGGGCCGGAGGCGGGGCGCGCGGGGCGGGGCGGCGGGCGGACAGACTGACACGCGGACGGACTGACGGCCGCGTGGGCCCCTCACCACCATGGTCGCGTAGCCTCCTCAGGCGCCGGCCGCGCTCGACCCCTCACTCGTCGTCCTCGCCGTCGCCGCCGCCGCCGCCATGGCGACACAAAGGGGAGGGAGCGAGCCGCGCGCGGGCGGCTGCAGGCTCCGCCCCTAACGGCTTCCCGTTGCCCAGGCGCGCGCTTCTTGGGGGGCGGAGGCGGTGGGGAAGCGGCGCAGCTTCTCATTGGCTTCATCCTGGGGTTAGGGATAAGCCCCGCCCACCTGCTGGCTTTTCATTGGCTTCGGCTTGCCCAGGCTCTGTCTCTCCGGCCCCGCCCCCGAAGTTTGACAGCGCCACGCCCATGGCCGGTACCCATTGGCTGCCATTCACCTCCTCAGGCACACACCCCCGGTCCTTTATGCTTCGCTCCCCTGGCCTTTAAGGCTAAACGATCAGACCCTCTTCAATCCAACCAGAATGCCGCTCCTTAGTTATTCTTAATTGGATTCCCCCAGGGCCTCAGGACTTCTCGCCACCCCCCAAGCAGCTTTTCAAAATCTTAATCCTTTATCTCCACTGTGTCGAACCTAATCCTGACCGCGCCCACAGAACCTCGGGCGGTTTGCCTTGACTTGGATGCCCTATAGGATAGAACTCCGGAACTACGGGCACTCGGGACTTGGCCTCGCCCTAGCCCACTGGGCAGTTTCCTGGCCTCTTTCGCTACTTCTTGTTACAGGCCGACCTCCAGCCTTGACTCCCATTTTCTAGAAATGTGGTAATTCACAAAACAAGATAGTGCCTAGGGCAAAGCCAGTTTCAGTTGTCTGGCTGCTGCAGACAGAGCCAGGGTCAGAAGACACTTTGTAACGACCTCTTTCCTAACGGATTCTCGCCTTTCATTTCATTTCTGCAGTCATTTCCGCAGTCAAGTCCTTGTACATCCGTGATCCGGTCATTCACCGGGGTAACTTCATTTGTTGACATGTCAGTAACCAAAAAAAGGCGAGGGGTTGGAGCAATAGCACAGCGGGTAGGGCGTTTGCCTTGCATGCAGCCAACATGGCGGACACAGGTTCGATTCCCAGCATCCCATATGGTCCCCCGAGCACTGCCAGGAGTGATTCCTGAGTGCATGAGCCAGGGGTAACCCCTGAGCATCGCCAGGTATGACCCAAAAAGCAAAAAAAAAAAAAAAAAAAGGCGAAAGAGTCCCTTTACATAGAGTTCAAAAGCTAGTGAGAGAAGAACATTTTCATACTTAAAAGAAACAAATGCTAAATATTAGGTGGGAAATCGTATGAAAGAAAAGAGGGGAGCTGGAACAATAGCACAGTGGGTAGGGCGTTTGCCTTGCACGTTTGCCTTGCACGCAGCCGACCCCGGTAATGTGCCGGAAAAACCTATACTAACTTCAATAAAACAAGCCTTTTGATTCTGAATTAAAAACAAACAAAAACCCCTGGGGGGTGGAGCAATAGTACAGTCTTGTCTGTCAAACAACCGACCCAGGTTCGATTTCTGTCATTCCATGTGGTCCCCTGAACACCTCTAGGAGTTATACCTGAATCCAGAGCCAGGAGTAAGCCCTAAGCACAGTCGATGTGGCCCCTCAAAACCCAAAACCAAAACCCTCAGCTTCCTGCATGCAAAACATGTCCTCCAGCCTGCTGGACTATCTCCCCAGCTTCCTATACCATTAATATTTTACTTTTGGGGGGAGATGAGGGGAGGGTTGTTTTTTGAGCCACACCAGCTGTACTCAGGGGTCACTCCTGTCTGGCTCAGGGGATCATATGGGGTTTAAACATAGATCAGCTGAGTGCAAGGCAAGCACCTTATCTACTATACTATCTCCCTGGCCCCTATTATTATTTCATTTCATACCTATTATTACTGTGAACTCATTAACCTAATTTTTAATGCATTTCAAGATAGACGTTAGCATTAAATATCTCAGCATACATCTCTTTCAGAGTTTTGCTTCTGATGCAAATTCATGTACAATGTAATTTTAAAATTTCACTGAATTTGGACAAGCTCAGGCATCTGTGTAACCAATCTTGTACTCAGCATGGCAATTGAACATTTTATATGGCAACTCAGAGATTCAAGGCTAGTGCTGGGGGAGAAGAGAAGGAGATGGAAATTGTAGCATCTTTTCTAGTTATTTAATAAATTTAAGCAGGATTGTTTCCTCTGCACTCCGTTGAGGGAGTCACCAAGTTCTTTGTCATTTCAAGAAGTGACGCAGACTATGTTGCATGAGAGCCAAGATGAAACAGGTTTTTCAATTGTCCAGACTGTTGGTAACAGCCTAAACCCCATGATGGCAGGGGCAGGAGGAGAAAGGGTTATATTCTGGATAGATTTATTTTTTACTCTCCTCTTTCCCTCCCCTTCATTGTTTTGATGACTGGGAGTTGGTTGCATGCATGTCTCACTGTAGCACTTTTTAAATTTCCTTTTGCTTGCTGAAGATCTCCAAGTTTTACACTCCTTCAGTTGCAGTGTTGCATACATGCTCGCCTGGACAAGCGTTCTTAGCCAAGGCTCATGGGTGTGGTGCATCGCAGGGGTTGCTGTGGTACTCATTCAGAAATTGTGATCCTCGCCAGAGGTTGCACTTCCAGGCTTTGGTGCTCATGCATTTTAATTTTGTTAGTGCTTGCCAGGGCTCTCACCTGGGCTTACTCCTGGATCTACACTCAGGAATGATTCCTGGTGGTGCTCAGAGGACCATATGGGGTGCCAGGGATCAAACCCAAGTCAGGTGTGTGCAAGGCAAGTGCCCTACCTGCTGTACAGTCTCTCCAGCCCAGGCCTCAGTCCTTTTAGTGGAGATTACATGTATCTCACTGCAGTGTGAACAGAAAGTACTTGCAGTCCCTTGGGTTGATAGACAGTAACCTACCACTAGTAGCTTCAAACAGCAGTTGTCAGTATCATGCTCATCACCTATGGGACATCTGGGATTTAACCTCATGACTATATGCTTGTAAAACAAGAGCTCTGAACCACTGAGCTACTCCTTCAGGCCCACTGGATAGATTTTTTTTTTTTTTATTGCGGGGGACAGGAGGGCGGCAGGGGAAGCTTGGGACCATACCTGACAGTGTTCTGAATCTATTCCTGTCTCTGGGCTCAGGGTCACCACTCCAGAGTGGGTCACTACACAGGGGGCCATGGGCAGTGCAAGAATTAAATCATGATTGCCACACAAGTGTCTTAACCTCTGTACAAATCTCTCCAATTCCCACTGGATAGAGATAGTAGTGACTGCTAATTAACTGATTGTAGATATCAGGGGAAAGAATACAGAGGGATGCCTTTTGGCCAGCAGCTCTGCTGAGGCTGCAAAGAGCACAGGAGGAGGAAATTTAGGGGAAGAATGATTTTGTTCAAGACCTGCAGAGTTCCAGTCTAGGTTCCAGTCTTTAAGATATCTGGATGGAGGTGAGCAGGTAGCTGAATAAACAGGTCTAGGGTTCTTTGAGGCCAGGCACAGGTTGAAGGCAGAGACTAGGAGAAGAGGACTCTCAGAATTAGAGATACGGTTTAGAGCTATGAGCTAAATTAGTAGCACCTGGAAACGAGTGTAGACAGATAAACCAAGGCTTGGGAAAGCAGTTGGGGCAACAAGGGCATAAGCAAAGAGGTGAGCAGAAGGTGGGGTGTTGGCAGCCAGGGCAGAAAATGCTAGGAAGGAATCAGTGCATCAAATGCTGAGTGTGTGGACAGAGGAGCAATCACTGTGTGACACTCTGGTGGCCCCATCAGCTCCACAGTCCCTTTGGTCTCATGAGACAAGAGGATACACACTCCTTAGCTGAGTCAGACAAGGTGAGTCCCAGGCTTGCTGAAGTTTCCTGGAAATCCTTCCCCACAGGGAAATTGGCATGACACTTGCCCTTTCCAGAACATCCCCTTTCTTAGACAGTAACCTGAAATTCCAGTAACCTGTGAAAATATTTTATTGGAAAAAAGTAGAATGTGTAGTTCAGAGTCATCTCCTTGGCGCTAGGCTGGAGCAGATCAACACCCTGGGTCTTCAGCGTTGCTCAGTAGGCGAGACAAATGGGCTTCCACTTGCCTGGGAAAAAATAAAAAGGTTGGAAAGAGTGGAGGCTCAAGTATGTGCTCAGCACGGGGGCTGGGGCTGTGGGCAGTTCCAGGAGAGGGGCTCAGGATGGCCATCCAGAGGCTGCCTCCGAGGATGCTGGGGTGGGGCGTCAGAGATCCTGGTGGTGGTCACCTTTTCTGGCGCCGCAGTTCTGCTCTCTGAATCCTTAGCACTCGCAACACAGGATCGTCCCGGAAGTCACTGCCGTCAGAGTCTGGAGGGAAAAGGGCGAGTTCTAGGGGGCCGACCCGGCTAGGTGCTAAGGAGCCCACGGGAACCCTGTTAAACAGGCTCACCTTCCGCGGCCTCCAGAATCCTGGCCGCTTGGGAGAGGAGGTCCTCCGAGGGGGCGTGGCCAGCAGCGAGCGGGGGCGTGGCCACGGTCTCCAGGGAACCCGCGCGAGCCGGAGCGGGCGGGGCTTGGGGCGGAGTGGGCGGAGCTTTGGAGCGAGTGGGCGGGGTCTTGGCGCGAGCGGACTCCTTCCCAACGGCAGTCGGAGGCATCTGGGCGGGTGGGTCGGAGGCTCCCGCCAAGCGGAGCTTTCCGTCCGACCCCACGTGGAGAGCCGTGGCCCTGGCCTTCCGAACCTTAGATGACCCCTTTGGCGATTCGGAGAGAGAGGGCATCGCCTGGGTAGGGGAGGGAGTGGCAGAGGCTTCGAGAGACTGGGAGGGCGGAGGCAGCGGGGCCTCGGGACGAGGGGGCGTGTCCTCCGGACAGTCGGCGAACAGGCGTGCGGACACTACCTGACCCAGCGCGCCTCGAAGCTGGGGCGCAGGGCCCTCGTCAGCAGCTCTGGCGGACCCAGCTGATTCCCGACGCGGAGCTCTGCCCCTCTGAGGCTTGTGGCCCTCCCCCTGAGCCTGGGGGACGCTGCTTGGAGCAGGGGTCGAGGCTCCGTGGGGGCCGGCAGGAGGCTCCGGAGTGGAGGCCGAGGGAGCAGGGATAGTGGGGGCGGGCACTGGAGGAATAGGAGGAATGGCCCCGAGAGAGACCCAGGGTCCAGACTGGGGGGCCCAGAAAAACCCAGGAGGGCTAGGGCCCCAGAAGAACTGTGGCGAGAATGCTGGGGGAATAGGAGGTCTACCCACATAGAAAGGCTCTGGGGGGCACGGCGGGGGCACGCTGCCCCACAGTGGGACACAGGGAGGCTGGGTTCCTGGGGCAGCAAGGGTCGGCGCAGGTGCAGGCGGAGGCTGTGGGCAGATGGGGACAGAGACCTGAGAGAGAGAGAGAGAGAGAGACAAAGGGCTAGGTCCTCAGTTCCCTGCAGGCTTCTCTAACCTCCAACTTCCAGTAGGCTCCCCCCTCCAGTGCCTACGTCTCCTCTGTCCCCATCTCACTGGAGGGGGGACAGTGGGGGCCTGAGGCCACATGCAGGCTCTGTCTTCCTGGCCTCCAGGAGCCTGTTGAAACTTTGGAGCTGGCTGGAGCTTCTGAGCCTGTTCAAGTTTTCGCCGCTGCCGCCACTGGTACAATATATCATCCTCTGGCCTCAGGGGTGGCTGGGAGGGGACTGGGTCTGGAGCAGGGATGGGGTCCGATGCTGGGGTGGCTGTGGGGTGAGCAGAGAGGAAAAGGGTCAGGCAGGGAAGGGAGATGAATGACCAAGATTATTCGGATGGATTCTGCAGACCCTGCCTGAACTCATGAGAAGTGGGGGTGGGAAAGACACAGAGCCAGAGAAACTCGGGTTCCTCTGCTCTCATTCATCACAACACTGACTCTTTCATGTGCCGGGCAGGGTTGTGGAGGTTGTGGTTGTAGCCGGGAACAGATTCTGCACTTCTCCCACTTCCCTGCTGCCCAGGGTCCCACCCATAGCAGTCTCCTGTTGGTCCTCTGTCTCAGCACCCCAGGTGCTCCCTACCTTCAGCAGAGGGAGAATTAACACACGCATCAGGCCAGGGTGCTCCTCCTGCACTCCCCAGGCTGCATCGGATAAGTGGAAGGCCTCGGCCGGCGAGAGCTCAGGAAGCTGCGTGTACGCCTTACATGCAGACAGCTTTGTTGGCTGGACCCCAGCATCGCGCTGGTGCCCTGAGCATTGCCAGGAATGACTTTTGAGCACTGAGCTGGGAGAAGCCCCCAGTACTGTTTGGAGTGGCTCCAAAGTTAAACAAAATCCAAACAAAAGCTTCTGTATTTGTGTTCCCTCTCCCTAGAATGCACTTCCCTTGCGCCCACAGGGCTCATTCCCTCAAAGTATCAGCTTTTCAGAGTAGACTTCCCTGCTTAGTCCATTCAAAAGTGTGCCACCCCACCCCCCTCCCACCCACCCCCCCACCCGGTCATTCGGTTCTCTGTCCTCTTTCGAGGTTCATTTTATTCCCCTTAGCACTTACAACCATATACACTAAATACTTTGCTCTGTAGTTCATCTCTCCCTAAGACCAGCCTCACAAGGACAGTGATTTGTTTGGATTTGGGGGCCATACCCAGCCGTGCTCAGAGCTTGCTTACTCCTGGCTCGGAACTCAGGTGGGCTGAGCCCATCATCACTCCTGGTGGGCTTGGGGAACCATATGGGGTGTTGAGGATCAAACCCAGTTCAGACATGTGCAAAGCAAATGCCCTATCCGCTGTACACTGCCCTTCTGTCCTGTCAAACGCGTATATATCCTCCAGTGCCAAGAACAGGACTGGGAGTGATCAGTATTGGGGGCATAAGTATGAAATATAATCTTCATTGGACTTCAGCCCTTTGTACCTAGCAATGACCTCGAGCAAGGCCACTGGCTGTCCTCAATCCAGCGGGGCAAAGGGACATCATTCCCCTCCCGCAGAGCACTGTTTCTTCAAACATGATGACTAAGACACTTTTATTCTCTCTAAAAAGCTGGCCCATCTGACCCGGCACAGAGGAGAGGGCATCACCCCAAATTGCTCTATATCCTGTGATGCTGTTTCCAAATCAGGATGCTTCCTTCTGTTCTGCTCCAACCCCCAATGGCAGTGATGGTCAGTGAGTTTGTTAGCGCCCAGGGAGGACCTGGTCCCACACCATTCAGAAATCTTCCAGGCTCTCCAGCACTCATCACAACCAGATGTAATGGACCCTTTCATGCCCACAAGGCCCCTGCTCCTCTGGATCCTGCTATGCCCATCCCACTGTTGACATCATGCTCATCCACCCCAGCTATTATGGACATGCCATAGGGCTCCTGCCCCAGCCACACCACTCAGGAGTCCAAAATGCACCTCACCAGGTCCGCAAAGGGTGGTCCTGGATTCCCAGCCCTGTGCTCCTCTTCAGCCTGGCTCTCATCTCCACTTATATCTCACATCTCCTTGTGGTAAACAGTTAGGGAGCTGTTCTCTGCCCCACACTCTCTGTGCTCTGAGGGTCCGGGAAATGGGATGACATGAGCTCCAGTTCATTGTGGTAGCCCCAATCCTGCTCACAAGTCCTTGTAAATAGTATGAACATGTGATTTAGGGTCAGAGCGACAGTGCAGTGGGTAGGGTGTTTGCCTTACACACAGCCAACCCAGGTTCAATATGCGACATCCCATATGGTCTCCAGAGCACTACTAGGAGTGTAGAGCCAGGATTAACCCCTAGCATCACCTGATGTGACCCCAAAAGAAAAAAAGTGAGGATATAATTAAACCATGAAACTGTTACTATAGCCAGCTTATGGGCTGGCTCTCGGACTTCTCTGAAACTTGAGAAACAGGTAGAAATTTGAGAGTGCAGCACTGAGTGTGGCCCCACTGTAAAATGGGAAAATATAAAATTGTTAATATTTCTTTTCCTTTTTTTTTTTTTTGTCATACCTGGCGATACTCAGAAGTTACTACTGGCTCTGCACTCAGGAAATACTCCTGAGATATTCAGGGGACCATGTGGGATGCTGGGGATTGAACCTGGGTTGGCCACATACAAGGCAAATGCCCTCCCTGCTGTACTATCACTCTGGCCCCAAAACTGTCAATATTAAACCATTTTTAACCACACACAAACATTTCATATGGTTCAATGTTATATAGCCAAAGATATGTATATTCACTATTACATATCTATATTAATTAAAATATGCAATTTATGTTATGCTATGTATATGATAAATATATACACAGTTTATAGCTTATAAATAGTTTCATATTATTATTATTATTATTTTGGTTTTTAGGCCACTCCTGGCTCTGTGCTCAGAGGTCATTCCTGATGGCCCTTGAGGAATCATATGAAGTGCTGGAGATCAAAGCAGGGTTGACTGCCTATAAGGCAAGCACCTTACCACTGTACTATCACTCTGGCCATGAGTTTCATAGCCTTTAAGGTCAGATTTTGTGGGCAAATCAGGTATGGTACAAAAATTGCAAAAAGCCTCCTAATTTTGGAGCTTCATGTTCAGAGAGGGAGCAAAGAATCTGTCATATTGGGGCTGGAGCGATAGTACATAGGGTAGGGCGTTTGCCTTGCATGAGCCGACCCGGATTTGATCTCCAGCATCCCATATGGTCCCCTGAGCACCGCCAGGAGTAATTCCTAAGTGCAGAGCAAGTAGTAACCCCTGTGTATCGCTGGGTATGACACAAAAAGCCAACACACACACACACACACACACACAGACACACATACACACACAAAACACCAAAATCTGTCATATTAATGCTGGGAACAGTGCTGGGCCAGTTTCCCACATACTCCCCAACTCCAGGAATTGTCCCAAGACTGGAGGGTAAGTTTTAGTCCCGTTGTCCAAATTATGGGAACCAGACCAAGAACTGTCAGCGGCAGAGTTGGCATCCACACCCACACTCCTTCAATCCTTGCCTCCTAGACCTACCAGATACCCGGGGGTGGCAGTCCTTGCTGGAGTCAGTGGTGAAGGCCATGGAGAAGGGAGAAAGGCCATCAGAGCTAATGGGCAATGAGGAGACGCTGGCATCACTAGGGCTGAGGGAGGAGGAGGAGACCGAGGCCTTGCTGGAGGGAGAAGGCAGAGTGAGATGGCGGGGTCTCTGTCAGCAGGCTGGCCTCCGGGATGGGTGGTAGGGAGAGGAGAGACTGGCGCCACTGAGCAAGGTACCTGCGTTTGAGCAGCGTGTCAGCTCTGCTTTGCAGGCTCAGTGTCTCCAGGTCCAGCAGGGATGAGTTCCATGTGTTGAGGCTCTATGGGGTGAAAGGGGTCAGATATCAACTGTCATCCCCCAGGCTTGAGGAGAAAGGGGCTCTGGTGTGGCCAGCTGCGAGCTTCTGTGCTCTGGTTCACAATGATTGGCTCCAGGATGAGTGAATGAGAGTAAATCTGGGGGGTTAAATGGGACCACAGAGAGAGCCCTCTCTTCCACTGGTAAAGCTGGAAGTCTAGAATTCATGGGCATCTTAGCTAATTCAGGGCAAAAGCCTGCAGGATTGAGCCTGACAGAGAACATAGCTAAGGAAGAGAGTTGCCAGCACCATATCAACACATGGGTGTATGGGGCTGGAGAGATAGTACAGGGTTGAAAGGCGCTTGCTTTGCATACAAATGACCCCATTTTGATCCCCAGTACTACATATGGTCCCAAAGTACTACCAGCAGAAAATTCTAAGCAGAGCTAAAAGTTGCCCCTGAGCACCACTGAGTATAACACCAAATCAAAATTTTAAAATACTTAAGAAAAAAAAGTGGGGGCAGAGCTATAGTAATAGTACATGGTGTAGGGCGCTTGCCTTGCATGCGGCGAACCCTTCTTCAACCCCTGGCATCCCTTATGGTCTCTGAGCACTGCCAGGAGTAATTCCTGAGTATATAACCAGTAACCCCCAAACATTGCCAGGTGTGAACCCAAAACAAAATACCAAAAAAAAAAAAAAAACCCTAAAAATACCAAAGCACCTGGATGCAGTCATTCTGGAAAGCCAATACTTTTAGATTTCTTGATTAAAAAGAATATCATTGGGTCTGGAGTGATAGCACAGCGGGTAGGGCATTTGCCTTGCATGCAGTCGACAGAGGTTTGATTCCTAGCATCCCATATGGTCCCCTGAGCACCGCCAGGAGTAATTCCTGAGTGCAGAGCCAGGAATAACCCCTGTGCATCGTCGGGTGTGACCCAAAAAGCAAAAAAAAAAGAGAGAATATTATTATTTTAAGTATTAGCTCAAAAAAAAAAACCAAAAACTTGGGGGCTGGAGCAATAGCACAGCGGGTAGGGCGTTTGCTTTGCAAGCGGCCAACCTGGGTTCAATTCCCAGCATCCCATATGGTCCCCTGAGCACCGCCAGGGGTAATTCCTGAGCGCAGAGCCAGGAGTAACCCCTGTGCATTGCCGGGTGTGACCCAAAAAGCAAAAAATAAATAAATAAAAAACTTTTTTCAGTTGCTTGTCTTAGGCAGCATAAGATGAAACACATGTCATTGGAGATGGAATGAACTGACCGCTTCATCCAGCATTGCATTCTTGAATATAAGAGATTAAACCCATGAACTGGAGAGAACTGTTAGGCCCCAATTTTCTTTTTTCTTTCTGATTTTTGGGTCACCCCAAGCTATGCTCAGGGGTTACTCCAGGCTCTGCACTCAGGAATTACTCCTGGTGGTGCTTGGGGGACCATATAGGATGCTGGGGATTGAACTTGAGTCAGCTGCGTGCAAGTCAAACGCCCTCCCCACTGTACTAATGCTCCAGCCCCAAGCCCCAATTTTCTTTTTACAAGCTCTACCTCTTCCTTCAGATGAGAGTAAAGAATCACAGAAACTCTTTTCTTGACCTTTTCTAGAGGTCCCTTGACACTACAGCTTGAAGCAAAACCATATGCTCTGAGAGCAGGTCCTGAATCTTCCTTGACCTGAGGACAGACTTCCATGTCAGGCAGGGCTGGGACTGTCAGTAAGGGAGGAGACTGGGACATTACCTGCTTTATTTCTTGAAGAGGAACCATGGCCTTGGCCTGCGCTGCACTGGCCACCTTGGCAATAGCTGGAGTTGCTGTGTTGGGTCTTCCTTCTGGTTCACTGGTTCCTGCTAAGAAGCCCCAACTTGAGTTAGGGGGACCACGAGGAGTGAGTGTGCGGGCACCAATCAGGGCAGATTTTAGGCGAGAAGTGGTGGGGGAGATGGGACAGAAGCAGCACCTGTTACAGGTTGGCTGCTGGCCTCCAGAGAGTCAGGCTGAAGCCACCAGAAGTCAGCTAGAGTTGGACCTGCAGGCTGGCGCTCCTCTCGGCTTGTTGGTTGAGCCTGGCGGAATCTGTTAATGTATCTGTGAAGGTTGATGGGCAGAAGGGCCAAGTAAGAATCTAATACCAAGCCCAGTCGTGTTCCATTTAACACTGAAAAGAAAATAGAACTTATTTGCTCTTGGTTTTAAAGGAAACTAGTTTTTTTGTTTGTTTTTTGTTTGGGGACCCCCTCTGGTGGTGCTCAGGGCGTACTCCTAGCTCTGCATTTGGGAATCAATCATGGTGGGCTTGGGGAACCATATGATATGGCCATGGTTGGCTGTGTTTAAGGCAAACACCCTGGGTTGGCTGTGTTTAAGGCAAACACCCTGCCTGCTGTATTACTTCAGTCCCTAAATCTAGTCTTTTTGTTGTTGTTGTTGTGAGTTGGAAGGCACACCCAGTGGTGCTTGAGGCTTACTCCTGGCTCTGTGCTCAAGGATCACCCCTGGGGGGCTCGAGGGACCTTATGGGGTACCAGGGATTGAACCCAGGTTAGCAGTGTGCAAGGCAAGTGCCCTACCCAATGTACCTGAGCAAAGATTCAGGACTAAGTCCTGAGCACCACTGGGTTTGGCCCAAAAATCAAACCAACAAACAAAAAATAATAGTAATCACAATAGGTAGTGCTTGTTGAATACTATGGCAGTGTCAGTAGTTGTCTTCCATAGCTACTTTCCTTTAGGATATAGTAAAGCAATGTTTTTTTTTTTTTTTTTGTCACACCCAACAATGTCCAGGACTTACTCCTGGCTCTTCACTCTGGGAATCACTACTGGCGCGGCTCAGGGGACCATTTCGGATGCTGGGGATCAAACCCAAGTCAGCCACGTGCTATCCTCCAACTCCAAGGTAATTTTTAGCTGGGCAAAAACCAATCATTTATCGTTATATTTTCCAGGTATCCTTGTAGCCTTATGGCTAAGTAATCAGGTTCTTGACCAACTGGGTATGAAGAGATGTGATTCTGAAAAGTGGATGTGGTTGGAAGCCATTCTGCTCCAGGAATGTACAGGACAGTGGCCTAGGAATGAGGAGCAACATGACAAGAGGATCCACAGCAAGAAGGGCTGCCATATTGATGCTGGTTACTTCTGCACTTGTTGGGGAAGGGAGAAATCAATGCTATTTTGTTTCAGCCACAATGAGTTTGGGCCTCTTTTTGTTAACCGCAGTAAGTTGTGGCCTACAAATCCAATTTTTCATTATGTGATGGCCACTGATGGCAATGCTTTACAGTAGTAAATCACTGATAGCTTAAAACGAGCCCTAGGGGAGAAGTGCTATCAATCTTCCCAATTTGCAGATAAAGAAACTGAGGCCAAGATTCCACTGAGAGTGACAGAGCTGGGATCTGAACCCAGGCTCATAGTAACACTGCAAAGTACAGATGCTGTAAGAGGAGTCAGAGCGATAGTAGAGCAGCTGGTTGGGCATCTTCCTTGGACGCAGCTGACCAGGGTTTGATCCCTGGCATCTCATCTGGTCCCCTGAGCACTGGCAGGAGTAATTTCTGAGTGCAGAGCCAGGAATCAACCCTAAACATCATGGGTTGTGATCCAAAAAGACAAAAAAAAAAAAAACTATTGATAGAAGGGCAGGGAGAGCGCTCAACTGTCTGACAAGGCATGCATTAGGCCTCAAGTTTGAGCCCTGGAACCACATGTCAAGCTCTCTGCACACTGTCCCCAGCACTTGGTGCCTCCTGGGCACTGCCTGTGTAGACCTGGTGGCCCCCAGAACCCCAGCAGCACAGCATGGTTGGGCCATGTGCCAAACTGTCAGGCCTGCACTGTAAGGCTGAGGTCTACTGGCAGTGGTCCCAAGCACCATGGGGGGAAATATCACCCTCCCCCACAACAGCAACAGTAGTAAATCACTACTGTGTAAAACACTGTGTAAATACCTATATCTATTGATGATATGGGGTGCCTGCCCATCCTCTCAGCCCTTAAGCTTCTCCAGCCCTTTTATCTGATGGTCCTTACTTGGCTACCACAGAGTCGTCTCCACTGTCAGTCAGGATGGGTGGTGGAGAGGTTCCCATCTTTCCTTCCGGGGTGCTGGGTGGGGAAGATGTCCCTGAACTGGACGGCCAGGACTCCTCAGTCTGCTCAGATATCCTGGGACCTGTGTCCGGAGCCTCGGAAGCTTTTGGGAGCCTGGATTTTGAGGATCTGGATGAACTTGGGGGCTACGATAAGGGAGGAGAGAGAAGAAAAAGTTAAGCCTGAGAATCATCCATGAGGGGAACAGAAGCCAAGAAATCTCAGTTCAGAGGAAACACATATGATGGGAACAGTCAAGTGGCAGGGGCTTGATGGACGAGGGCATTCCAGAAGGGGTGGGGGGGCAGTTTTCATTATTCTTCCTTCCGGTTGTTCATGCCTTGCTACTAGGCCAGCCCACAGCATTCTCTGGGGATTTCCTCACCTTGGGGTGTCTGGTCTGGCTTCTGGATGGCCAGCAGTGGCTTCGATGAAGGGAAGTATCCCCAAAGGGGCGGTCTAGGAAGGAGGAAGCTGGAAGGCTGCAAAGGGAGAGAGAATCTGGCAGCAGAGAACCTACCCGCAGCCCTGGGCTGGAGGCAGGGCAGAGATGGGGGCAGAACTGGACTGTGATCATTTCTGTGAACATTTAGAGTGGACAGACTATGTAGCAGAGCTACACAGTTAAAGTGATGATGTTACAGACATGACTCCCACCGGCCCCTGAAGTCTTCTCGGAAGAATCCAGGAATTGCCAGCGGGTGATCTCAACCCAAGAGTCATTTAAAAACATAGATACACGGTCTTCACCCCAGACCCAAATATCAAGCTATTTTTAAGTAGGTCTGGGCAGTAACCTTTTCGCAGTATCCATGTGATTTAGAAACGCCCTCCGATTAAAATGTTTGGCTAGAGGCTGGAGAAATAGGAACCAGGGCCAGCCCACAGCGCCGTACATTTCCCATCGGTCATTGGACACGAGGACTCAAAGAGCAAATGGACTACAAACCCCATCTGTCACTGTTGTCCGCCTAAGCCAGAGTTCAAAAGCAATACCCCAGGAATCTAGGAATATCAAAATTAAGAAATGAATCTCATTGTTGCTAGAGGAAACTTGAGAGAGAGAGAGAGAGAGAGAGAGAGAGAAGAAAAAGAAAAAGTCCCGGGTGAGGGTGACTTAAGAGAGTGAACATGGACACTACGGGACCCTTGGAGAAGGTGAAAGCTGAAGGCTGCGCGGCCGAGGGCCCTAGAGCGTCTTGGGAGTTGTAGTTCAGTGCCGCTGACACCGCGGCAATCCCGACCTAGACTGTCCGTCTCTCACCCTTCGCCTTCCCCAGAGTCCTGTGGCCCCCGGAACGTGGGCCCGGCCTCACCTGCGGTCCATCCCGCAGCGATCTCAGCACATCTGCCGCTCGGTGCGTGCATCTCCGTCGCTTAGCGACGTCCAGTTGGCCCCGCACCTCCGGGCGTGTCCGAGCGGGAAGCGCGCGGCCTCCAAGTTGACCAATGACAGAAGGGAAAAGAAAAGTGATGCAAATGATCAAAGGAAGCTGTCTCACGACTGGCTGTAATGGCGGCCTGCCTGAGAGGGCGTGTTTGATTGGATAGCCATAGTGGGCGGTGATAATTGTCAGGTTTGTGGCCCAATGGAAAGGGCGTAAATTTGGCCTTGCGGTTAGGAGGAAAATGAGACTACGCTTGGCGTCCTACCACGCCCCCTCTTTCAGAAACCGTCTCTGGTCTCCAAGTTTTTTCCCCCGTAGAGAAACAGACTGACAGCCCGTCCCCTCTCTGATCGCTGGCCTTCCCTGCGTGAGACCAGGCGGCCGGTTCCGCCCAATCGTCCAGCCGCTTCCTGGTTGCAGCAGGAGCAGCTGGTTGCAACCGAGTGCCAAGCCTGGGCTCCGGGCCCGGGTGGCGGGATCAAAACGAGCTATTTCAGGAAGTCGGCGCAGGGCCCCCGTGGGGCCAGCCTGCACCCCTGGCTGCTGCTCACCTGGCCGACTCCCCTGTCCTACGCACCCTGGCTGAGTCAGAGGCACAGAATTAGGCCTGGCTTGCATGGGGGCTGGGCGCGGGGCCCGGCTGAGACAGGAGCGGAGTCTGTTCTGTGTCCTGTTGACAGCCTGGCCCCCACGTATTTCCTTTACCCAGGAATCTGCTCTTAAAACGGACATCTGCGTCATGCTCAGGACTGCGTGCGGGGCGGGAGTGGGTTAGAGGGACTGGAAACTCGGGTTAACGGGCCCCCCTCTGGCTAGACGACTCCTCCCCAGCCTTAGCTTCCCGTTCGGGATACTGAGCTCTCAGTGACATCTCTCTAGCATTCAGCAGGAGCTTAGTAAACGGTCAGGTCATTATTGGGCTTTCTAAATAAGGCTCTATGAATGGCCGAATCTGGCCGAGGTCCCGGTGTCCCCGGGCGGCCCGCCGAAGGACGGACACGGGACGTACTATAAAGGGGACGGCAGCGCACACCGGGGCACTTTGAGCCCAGGACAGCGAAGGAGCAGGATGGAGATCCCAGTGCCTGTGCAGCCGTCGTGGCTGCGCCGCCCCTCGGCGCCGATGCCCGGGATGCCCGGTCGCCTCTTCGACCAGCGCTTCGGAGAGGGGCTGCTGGAGGCTGAGCTGGCCACGCTCTGCCCCGCTGCGCTGGCCCCTTACTACCTGCGCGCACCCAGCGTGGCGCTGCCTCCTGCCCAGGTGCCCGCCTGGGGGAGGGGCGGTAACCTGGTTCCCAGAGCGAGGGGGCGGTAACCAGGTTCCCAGAGCCAGGGGTCCGAGTCACCGTCACCATGACGGTGGGGGTGCAGGGGTGTGTGAACGTCGCGGGGAAGAGAGCCCTGTCTCTCAGAGTTTCGGGACCTCCTAGTATAAGGAATCTCAGAAGCCAGGTGCTTGGTGAAGTGGGTGGGAGTCTCTGTGACATATCGAGGAGACTGATGGAGAGGGGCAGTCATTTGGAGTGGTGGCTTGGTGACTCGTAAGTCACCACAAGTCCCTGGATCCCTGGATTGTTGTGGATTTCAAGAGTGCTGGAGGAAGGGCCCCCCCATGACTCCGGAGGGGCAGAAATAGTTACTCTGATTATCTGAGGAGGGACTAGTGACTGCTTCCTGGGGAGGTGGAAGGGAGGAAGGGTCCCACCACTTGAGGAAGGGGGCCCTCAAGAGGAGTGGGGTGGAGTACAGCGGGAACTGCCAAGGACGTAAGTGCTCTCGCGACTGGCATGGGAAAGTAAGAGGACTCTGGAGACAAGGCCTGACTCCTGGAACGTGGGCCTTTACTGATTTGGGGCTTAAGGGATTTGGGGTGGGGGGAGTGGCGACTGGGGAGTCAGAGGCCAAGAGGGAAAGTGACTTATAGTCATCAGTCCTGCCAGAGGGGACGCTTCTGTGAGAGCAGAGGCTTGGGGAAGGGGTCCTCATCCCTACAGCATAGAAGAATCTAATAATTCCAGGGAGAGGGGTGATGGCAGCCATTCTGTGCCAAGAGGTCCTGGGTGGGGGTGTGATGGATACAAGAGGATTCCTTGGTTCTGGAGTCAGCCGCAGAACCTCTGAGGGTGCGTGGGCCTTACTAGGTCCTAGAGGCCTCTCGACACCCCATGACAAGCCATCCTACACAGGTCCCCAGCGAACCTGGCCATTTTTCAGTGCTGCTGGACGTGAAGCATTTCTCTCCTGAGGAAATTGCTGTCAAGGTGGTTGGCGACCATGTGGAGGTGCATGCACGCCACGAGGAGCGCCCGGTGAGCCTGCTGATGGGGACTGACAGGAGTGGGGTGCCTGCGGGGAGCAGGGGGCCTAGACACTCAAGCCTCTCCTCTTCCAGGACGAGCACGGCTTTGTGGCACGCGAGTTCCATCGTCGCTACCGTTTGCCGCCCAGTGTGGATCCTGCGGCCGTGACCTCAGCGCTGTCCCCAGAGGGTGTTCTGTCCATCCAGGCTGCACCTGCGCCAGCTCAGGCCCCCCTGCCAGCACCACCAGCGGCTGCTGCCAAATAGGAGTCTGGGCATGCCTGAACTCCGGGGACCCTCCCAGGCCCCCTCTTTCAAAGCCGACCTGACTCCACCCAGCCAGAAGTCCGGGCGTGCCAAGACCACCCTCCCATCCAACCTGGAAGCCTGCCCTGACCCTTCCAACCTAGACCTTTCCAGGACACGCCCCCTCCAGCTTTCAACATCACAGCCACTCCGCCCCCGCAGCATGGCGCCCAGAGCCTGCAAACACTAGTCTCAGCTTGGGATGTCTCACTGCCGTGGACTCCACTTTCTTGGCATATGACCTCATTCACAATTCCCTCCACTCACTTCTTAATCTTGCGTAAGTTCTCGTCAGAGAGTCTCCACCTCCTCCCTCTGACACACAGTCCCCACCCACTCGGGTCCAACTCTTATGGGCTCCAGACTCTGCGCAGGCCTCCCCTCCCAACCATCCAGGCTGGGTCCTTGAGATCTAGCCCCTCATTCTTACACCCTCCACTACTATCTCACCTGACACCCTGGCCACCCCCCACTCCTTTCTTCTGACCCTTACCCCTCTCTCACCCACACAAGGCCACCCGGCACTCTTAAGCTCACAATGTACAATATCATCCCCGTCTCCCCAGTCCTGCAGCTATCCCAGGCCCCTCACCCCGACTCTAACCAGAAACACCCCAGTCATTCTGTCCCCACCCTTCAGCCCTGGAAATCCATCACCCATACTCTTTCCCTGAGTCTACACGACCCAACCAGCCCCCTCTGATTCCGCACCTTTCTCCTCGAGTCCCCCGCCCTTCCATCCCTGCACCCCTACTTATGCCAACCCCTAATAAATGTCTGAAGCTGTGCCAACTGTTTTATGTCTGGGGGCAAAGGTTGGACTGGAGCAAGCAGAGGCCAGGTGGAGGCAGGGAGGTTTATTGGGGGGTGGGGGACCATCACTGTCGCTCATACATCTCCCGGAGAATCTTCATGCTTTCTGAGTACCGCAGCTGGTTCCGATGAGACGCCTCCTTCCACCTGGGGGATGGGAGGGGAGGGAAAACTTAGCGATCGGGACTGTTTCTGAGGGGAAGTGGGCTGGGGGACCCTCACCTCTGCCGGATGCTCTCTGAGGGGTGGGGGGGCAGGCTGGGGGACCCTCACCTCTGCCGGATGCGCTTCCAACGCTGCATGTTGCGGTAGATGAGTGAGGAGGCTGAGGGCTCGGGCTCTGAGGGCTGTGAGGATACAAAAACCAGGCTGGGTGATAAGGCCTGAGCCCTACCACGTATGCCCACCCCAGAGCCCTGGCCAGCCCGCACACCCACCTCATCTTCGGGGGTGCCCTGGGTCTCTGGCTGCAGCGGGGATGGGATGCGGGATCTGCAGGCTTCTCCAGGGGCTGTGGGCGGAGGTAGCTTGTACACATCCCGATTCTTGCTGGTGGTGACCTCTGAACCCTGCAGACACGAGCACCCGAACCAGGGCCAAGAGAATTAGAGCATAGGTCTGGGGTGTACCTTGGGCCTCACTTGCCTGTTCTAATACAAGAGCTGGGAAGTCTCATGAGAGACTTGTTTTTATTTTGGGGTGACGCCTGGCAGAGCTCAGGGCTTACTCCTACCTCTGTGCTCAGGGATCACTCCTGACGGGGCTCCGGGGACCATATGGGGTGCTGAGGGTAGAACCCGGGCTGGCTGCATGCAAGGCAAGAGCGATGTCTGAAGGGGGCTCTTTAGCCAGCTGGGGGGTCAGTTCTGTCTCGGGACTCCCTGTCCTCTTCTATCTCAAGCCACACATCCCCTTTCCCCCCAGTCTAGCCTGGCACCCCCCATTATTTCTATGCCACCCAGTTCAAAGAATTCCCATGAGTTCCCCCGGGCAAGGGAGCCCCTTGCTACTATGTGTTGTCATGAAGGTCCCTATCCTGCCCCCCAGTTCTTAGAGGTGGTACCTACCACCCCAGGAAACTCTGGCCCCTCTCCCTCATAGACCCGGGAGCCAGCTTTACCCCCTGGCAGGGGGCTGCTGGGGAGTCGCCTCCCATCCCACCTCCTCGTCCTCAGGCAGTGGAGGCAGCGGGGAGCCGGGGGAGCGCTCCTGCTCACGCACGGTGGGGCTATTGCGCATCCAGGCACGACAGATGGGGTACAGGGGGGTGTTCTCGCTGAACTGGGCCAAGTCCACGCTTCGGTCAAACAGCTTGATCACGTATGTGTCTGGGGGAAGAGGGTCAGGGAGAAGGGGTGGAAGTGAACCCCTGCCTGCACGCCTGCGCTCTGTCCCACCCTCTCCTGGCCGCCATCTCCCCCCAACTCACTGGATCGCTGGGGTCCTCCCTCAGCCAGCCCGTCGTCCATCTCCCTCCTCTTCTTCCTCCGCTGGTGGGGGAAGCGAGCTGATGGCCTGTGTGGAAGCAGAAGGTGAGGCCTGGGGGGCCGGGCCCCTTGCGGCTGTTGGCTGGGCCCGCGTTGCCTTACCGTTTGCCGGTGGCTGCAATGGAGCAATCCCTGTGGGGAGAGATGTGGGATTAGCAGATGAGACCTGACATGCCTTCATGGACACCCCCTTGCCCCCCAGGCCCCCAGGGAATGCTGAGGAATCAGGTCAGACACAACTCACAGGGACCCCTGCCACCCCCTCAGATTTCCAGTGGCCCCGGCTCTCTGGACACGGAGCGGAAGAGACACCCTCAGGGACAGAGCTCGCTGCAGAACTCACTTGTTGTGGGGGTCTGTTGGGGTCTTCCCGGCTTCCTCATCCAGACGCTCCCTAGCAGCAAGAGAGAACTGTGGGCTCAGGGTTCCAAAGACTCAGAATGCTGTGCTTCCAAGGGGTCTCCCTCTGGGGCACCTCCCCCGCTAACCCCAGAGAGCATCTGGGGTCTGCTCAGATCCACCAGGACTAGACGGTCCAGGGCGGGGCCAGCTCCCCACCTGTCCATGTGACTCTTCTCCAGCAGACACTGAAGAACCGCATCCAGCTGGTTCCGGGCCTTCGCCATCTCCAACTCTGGCAAAGATGGTACCATGCAAGGGTCAGACCCCGGGGCCCCACAAGTGGGCAGGGAACTAGGTGGGGACACGCATACATGTCCACCTCTGGCCCCCTTGGGTCAGCCCTAAGGAAAACATAAGCCAAAGTGCTGGCTCCCACACATTCAAGCGCTATCGGAGGCTGTCTCCTGTGTACAGAGTCTGTTCCTTTTTCACGAATATGGGTCTCAAAATACTCACCAGCCGGGGTGGTTTGGAAGTTTCAATAAACCTCTGATATATACGAATCTCTCGAAGAGATACAATGACAATAAGTAATATGTACAGAAATTACGAAGTGCTGAGCACTGTTCTGTGAGCATCAGACACACAATTTTGGGTCTCGGGACCATACCAAGTGGCACGCAAGGGACCATGATCAAACCCCGGGTTTGCACGTACAAAGTGTGCACTCCTGTTCTTCGAGTCACCTACCAGGCCACATCACACACAGGAACCCGGGCTACTTGTCCCAAGTCACAGAGTGACTGCCAGACTGCAAATTTGGATGTAAGTTGCTGAATGGGGCTGCGGCTCCAACTGGGTAGAGAACTCATCCCCCAAGGGTGCTCTGTGTGTTGAAGAAGGGATGTGATCTCATATCTGAATTAAATGTGAATGAGCTGACAATACACAGTAACTGGGAGAACTTACTGTCACTGTCCTCCCATTGTTCATCTATTTGCTCGAGCAGGCACCAGTAATGTCTCCATTGTGGACTTGTTGTTACTGTGTTTGGCATATCGAATACGCCATGGGGAGCTTGCCAGGCTCTGCCGAGCGGGCGAGATACTCTCGGTAGCTTGCTGGGCTCTCCGAGAGGGGCGGAGGAATCGAACCTGGGTTGGCAGGTCGGCCACATGCAAGGCAAACGCCCTACCCGCTGTGCTATCGTTCCAACCCCCTCTTACTAAAATAACCATTTTAAAATCTCTCCCCACCCAGACCTCCCAAAATGGGATCTGGGCTTAACATCCCAGCTCATGTCTGCCATCTTCTGTTACAGGGCCGTAGGAGGTGATTTGCCTCTCATCTCTTCCAACTAGTGTAAGTCTGGCCCTGCACAGGAAGATATTCGCCTGGCAGGGTCACTGGGAACATCAGCTTGGTCAACCCTGGGGCATTCTCAGGAAACCCAGACAAACAGATCACGCAGAAGAACTGAGTCGGGAACTGAAAAAGGGACTCGCTGGTTTTTTGTTGTTGTTTTTTGCTTGGGGGTCACATCCGACAGTGCTCAGGGTTACTCCTGGCTCTGCACTCATGAATCACTCAGGTGTGATCCATGTATCCATTGTATTATTGCAGACTGACCCCGGGATGCCCCAGCTTTGAAGATTACAGCAAAGAGCCTTGGGTTGAAGCCCCAGGTCTGAGTTGTGCCCACGTACCTTTTCCTTGTCTCTGCTTCTACCTGGACCTCAGATTCAGGGTCCATGGGTGTCAGGAGACACTTCTCTGGGCTGCCCCTCAAAATCCTTTTACCTACTGACCTTGCACTGGACTCAGTGTCTGATTCTGCCCCTCTGGCGCTCCCCAGGCCTGGCCAGGACACCTCTGGAAGGTGTCACAGCCCTCATGGTGCTCTCTCTTTTCCAGCTAGCACAGAGGTGGCCAAAATTATTTGTTCTACTTTTTTTTTCTTTTTGGGTCACATCCGGCGATGCACAGGGGTTACTCCTGGCTCTTCACTCAGGAATTACTCCTGGCGGTGCTCGGGGGACCATATAGGATGCTGGGAATCGAATCTGGGTTGGCTGCGTGCAAGGCAAATGCCCTACCTGCTGTGCTATCGCTCTGACCCCTTTGTTCTACCTTTTAAGAAAAAAAAAGAATTAGCATAGCCATGGAAATCTATTTTCTCTAGGGTACAAGCAAAAGTACCCCCTAATTTCTTCCAAAGCTACTACTCCCCTGTTTTGTATTCTACCCTCAAGGATGGGGGCTGGTGTCCAGGTGCCATATGGGGCACCCTGAGAAACACTGACAGGTGCTCCTATCCTGCCCCACCGACCCCAAGGTCTGCCCACTTGGAATCTCCCACCCAACCTACCCCTTCCTGCTCTGCCCATCTAGGTCCTTTCCTTCCCCTGCCCCCCGCCCCCCGGCTCCCAGCTTCAATCTCCCATCCTGATTCATCTTCCACAAGGTGATCAGAAAAATCTTATTAAAATCAAACTTAAGGGGCTGAAGAACAGTGGGTAGTGCACTTGCCTTGCTCACGGCCGACTTGGGTTTTATCCCTAACCCCAACATGGTCGCTGGAATCTACTAGGAGTGATTCCTAAGAGCAGAGTAGGGAGTAAGCCAAACACCGCTGGGGGTGCGCAAATGTGCCCCTCACGCCACATCAAATTTGACCCTGATCCTCCCTGTCACTGCTGCACAATGAGCTTCTGGCCTGGTGTTCATTGGCCCTGTCCCTCTGTTCACCTTCTTCGGTTCCCTCCTCTGCTCTGACCCCTTCATTTTCATATGTATAATTTTTGTTTATATTTGGAGAGGCACCCTTATTCATTCATTCCTTCCTTCAGACCCTCCCCTGCCTATTTTCCTTAAAGCAAAAAGCAAAGTCCATGATCATCGCCCTCCCTTCTCTCTCCCCAGCCTGCCGTTCCTTGATTCAGGTTCTCTCACAGACCACTGGCACTGTGTCTCACTCATCTCCTGACTCCGTTTTACTGTATTACCACTTATCCCTTCTAACATGCTCCCATGTGTGTTCACTTGTGTGTGTGTGTGTGTGTGTGTGTGTGTGTGAGGGGAGGAAATGAATTTGATGCCCCTCCCACGCTCCTTACACAGCAGTTGTGGGGTCCCATCAGTCTGCCCCATCCAGGGACCAGAGTGATAGTATGTCAGGTAAGGTATTGACTGGCCTTGCAGGAGGATGACCTTGGGCTGTATCTCTGGCATCCTACACGATTCCCCCCAAGCACTTCGAGGAGTGATCTCCGAGTGCAGAGCCAGGAGTAACCCCTGAGCATCGCCGGATGTGGCCCCAAAACAAAACAAAGAGAACCACCTCCAGTCTGCTCTGTTCAGGTGACCTCTTGAGTTTCAGTTCCTGGTACACTCCAATTTCTACTCCCGAGGGTGGATGAGACAGGCTATGCTGGAGGTGGAGAAACCTAGCATAGCCAAGCCTCCTCACGCACTCGGGATCCCCCCTGCCTTCCCGTATCACACTGCCGACTCACCCCCACTCATCTCACAGCTAGCGTGGGCACACACACATCCGGAAGGTACCCAAGTGGGAGTAGTGGCTCGTGCCCGCCACCGCGATTGTCAGGGGGCTGCAGGGAGAAGGCACCAGTCCGCCCCATTAAAGGCCTGTCACTCTGGGGCTCCCCGAAAGGCCCCCGACCTCGGGGTCCTCACCTGATTTCTCCACTTTCACCTTCACCGGGAACATGTTTTGGGTCTGGGGTCCGGCTCGCCGAATCACAGGCGCGCCAAAGAGCCTAGAGTCACAAGTCAAGGAGAGGTCAAAGGTAAGCTTCGAAACGCGGCTACTTCCCCGCGGAGATCACGAAGGGCCGCCACCAGCACTGCCGCCGCCGCCAGGTCCCCTTCTATGGGCGGGGCCTTTCGGCAAGTCTTTGTTCCCATTAGTCATTGAGCTGTCGATCTCGTGCCCTGCCCAATGGGCTGCAGCTACCGTCTGTAGTCCAGCTTTAAGTCCCACCTCTCTGGGGTTCGACTTCCGAAACAAACCAACGACATCCGGCAGTGACTTCTGGGAGGTGTAGTTCCAGTCGGCTAGAGAAACGGTTGCGCCTGCGTCGCGCGAGGCACGGTGGGAGTCGTAGGAGCTGAACGTCGCTTAGCCTCATGGGATTTGTAGTGTTCGAAGCTTAGACTAGTGACTCCCCCCCCCTTTTCTGCGGACTTAACTGGAGTCCTCTTGCCCCTAAGACGACGACGTAAACTGTAGGTAAGCTGGGTTCTCCCTACTAAACACTCACCAGGTACCAGTTACCTGCCAATTTATTTTCAAAGACGAGCACATATTTTATTAGAGTGCCATTCTACTTATTGAGGATACTCCAGTGAACAAAAGAAAATCCTCGTCCTAATGAAGGTTTTAGTTATCTGTAATTCCTTTTTTTTGCAGTGCCAGGAATTGAGCCTAGAATCTCACACATGAGTTCGATTCCTTCGCCCCTCTTGGAGAGCCCGGCAAGCTACCGAGAGTATCTCGCCTGCATGGCAGAGCCTGGCAAGCTACCCGTGACGTATCTGATATGCCAAACACAGTAACAACAAAAGTCTCCAATGGAGACGTTACTGGGCCCGCTCGAGCAAATCGATGAACAACGGGAGGACAGGGACAGGGACAAACCTGGGTGTGGAGGTTGCAAGGCAAATACCCGACCCACAGGGGTGGTACTACTGCTCCAGCCTGTAAGTTTGTGTTTTAAAGGGCAGGGGAAAGATAAATAAAACTTTCAGAGAAAAATACAGTAACAAGTCAGAGAAGCAGTTAAGGTCTTTGCCTTGCACATGACTCACACGGGTTCAATTCCTGACACCCTATAGGGTCCCTGGTCCTGCTAGGACTGATTCCTGAGCACAAAGCCAGGAGTAAGCACTGAGCACTGCTGGGTGTGGCCCCCAAATCAAAACCAGACAAAAGAATATAATCTAATAAGAGAAAAAACACGGGAATATGGAGCGGCCCAATGTGGGGAATTACAATTTTAAATAGGATGGTGAAGGGAGCCCTTCTCTGCCGAAGCACCCAGGCTTGCCAATTTCCGTTATCAAGTACATTTGTGGTCCAGTGAAATTCTAAGAGGTAGCACTGTGATCCTCATGTCAAATGAAAGGGAAAATATTTCAAAATTCACACATTGCGAGTAACGAGAAAATGGTCACTGGTAATGAAAGTACTATTTCTTTCTTGGGTCCTCACGTAGAAAAAACACTTTTTTTAGCGGTGAAGTTCCTATTTCAGAGGTCTATGAGTTTTCCATGAAAACGTGCATGCCATGTGTTATCTACGCCTAGCACAAAATCAGCATCACGAGATTTTTTTTTTTTTGGGGTCACACCTGACGATGCACAGAGGTAACTCCTGGCTCTGCACTCAAGAATTACTGCTGGCGGTGCTCAGGGGACCATGATGCTGGGAATCGAACCCGGGTTGGCCGCGTGCAAGGCAAACGCCCTACCCGCTGTGCTATTGCTCCAGCCCCATCACGAGATTTTTTAAACATTAATACTCAATGTATGCTTCAACTTCCAAAAGATCCCAGAAAGTCAATGTATGAGAATTAGGGTCCTTTATTGAGGGAGGTCGGCAGAGTACACAGGGGGAGGGGAAAAGTCTTTAAGGGCTGAGACTGGGTTTAGAACATCGGAGCCCATTCTGGAAGAATGAGCAGGTCGCTGGGATTTTACTGAAGCTGTCAAGGGGTGCCCAGGGGTATGGTGAAGGAGAGGTAGTCCCCAAGGGCACCCCAACGGGGCCGGTAGATCTGAAAGATGGTGATCCAGGTAGTAAGTACAATCACCCAGAAGAGGAAACCCACAGCAGAGCGACAAACATCTGGAAAAGAGGACAGGCATGGGGAAGTTGGTCTCAGCCAGCTGGAATCTCCCACCTCTCCACCACTGTGCCCTGGAACCTCCATCACCCCTCCCTCTGAGAGTCTCCCGTTTCTCCCCACACAACCAATGGTTTCCTTTGCTCTGGACTCACAGCCTTTGATTTGGCTCTGTTCAGTGTATGCGGGGACAATGAAGGCCTCTCGAAAGAACCAGAAGATATTTACCAACCAGAGAAAAGGCAGGAAAGCAAAGCCACCTGAAGGCGAAAAAAATAAAAAGGGGGGACATAAGGCACTGAAGAGCTCTCCCACATCCCAACTCCAGCACTCTCGGAGAACCTATCTGGAAGGTCTTTTTCCATACTCACGTTCAAACAGATCTGTCAGGGACCCAGAAATCCAGGACACTCTCTTCTCCCCACTACCCTGGCCTGTTCCCCGCCCCGCCCCAGCCAACTACCCTACACTTTTGGGACTCAGTAGCTGCCTCAACCTGCTCCTTCAGCAGGACCCAGGTCCTTTTCTCAGAAGCCCAGTGCCCAGCCGCTTCTACCGTTAGACCCAAGCCCCCTGGTCCCTGCTCTCTCTACTGTTTTAGTCCAGCAGGGCCCCTATCTTCTGCTGAGACCCTGAGACCGGCCCTTACCCAGATAGTACTTCCGGCACAGATTCAACTTCTCCTCGTTGGATACCCGCTCCAAATTCATCGTTGCGCGGGGCTAGGTGGTCCAAGGGCTTGGCTGGGCAAGACCCAAACCTCGCTCCCAAGTGACAGACGCAAGGCTCGCGAACAACCACGCCCTATTACGACAAAACGGAGCCAGAGGGAAGGATGGGTTGGTTGGAAGCGGAGCCCCCCCGCCCCTCCAGCAACAGGACTGGCCTGAGAAGCTCTGTGCCAGCTGTGGTGCGCTCAGGGACCCCCACACATCTTACCTCCGCAGGCCACTTCCTCTGGCTTGGCTGCCCCGGCCACAGCCAGCTGCAGACGTTTGCGTGAGATGCCGCAAGATGCTCTGGGCTTTGTAGTCTTAGTGGCGCGACGGGGGGTGCGCGCATGCGCCCTCCGACCCAGCGCGGGGCGGACGCGGCCTCTCCGCACGCACGCGCACTGCGGGGTCCGTGCGCGCCCGCGGCCCAGACGCGACGAACTACACTTCCCAGAGTGCTCAGGCCACAGACGTGACGCAAGGCGCAGGCAGTTGGAGGGTTCGGATAAAAATGGCTGAATATTTAGCTTCGATATTCGGGACTGAGAAGGACAAGTGAGAACGGGCGCAGGGAGTGGCCCCCTCGGGGATCCAGGAGCGGGGCATCTGGTGCCCCCGGCGGCCGGGCGGCTCGGGGCGATGTTTCTGGGGTTTCCGGGCCTCCCCAGCTCTCGATTCACCTCTGTCTTTGCACCTCTTCCAGGGTTAACTGCTCTTTTTACTTTAAGATCGGGGCCTGCCGGCACGGGGACCGGTGCTCCCGGCTTCACAACAAACCGACTTTCAGCCAGGTGAGAGCCTGCCCGGAGCCTGGGGGGTTAACGCCTCCCAGCCCTTCCCCTTCTGTTGTCGATCATCATGATGCCCCGCCTTTTCCGGCTGCCTAACGCCCGCCCCAGGCCGCCCCTTTCATCTGGGACCGCCCAGGAGCTTGGCCACGCCCCTGTCCGTCCTGAGCCCCCCTTTCGGGGCTGGTCCTCACGGTTAGGTCCCCCTCCCTTCTGGTTTCCTTAGGCACCAGCGTCGCCGATGCACCCACCACGAGGCTTAGGCTGCTTCGGAGGTGCCGGGTCCCGCCCCCAATCTTCATACCCCGTCCCCTTTGCATGCAGCCCCGCTCTCTGAACTCAGGCCCCGCTCCCTGACCTTCTGTTCAGACCATAGTGCTGCTCAACCTGTACCGGAATCCACAGAACACCGCCCAAACCGCAGACGGATCACATTGTGAGTCGGGGACCGGGTATGTGGGCAGGGTGGACAGCGCCCTGGCGGCCACTCACTGACCCTCCCCCGCCTCATTCCCCTTCCTCCAGGTCACGTGAGCGACGTGGAAGTGCAGGAGCACTATGATAACTTTTTCGAGGTGAGGGTCTGGCCCCGGTGAGTTGCCTTCCCGGTGGGCCCGGAGCTTGGCTGAGTTCCACCTGGTCTTCCACAGGAGGTCTTCACGGAACTGCAGGAGAAGTACGGGGAGATTGAAGAGATGAATGTGTGCGACAACCTGGGGGACCACCTTGTAGGCAATGTCTATGTCAAGGTGCCTGTACTCCCCCGTTAAGAGGCAGAGGCATCACTGAAGCCTCACAGCTTGCCGGCCATCAGTAAAGCCAGCCCAGCTCCCTGCCCTGAGCGACTGACTAGTCCCCTGAAGATCTGAGTTTGGCTGCTGACCCTGCTAACTTTCCCCTAGTTCCGACGTGAGGAGGATGCGGAACGGGCAGTGGCTGAACTCAATAACCGCTGGTTCAATGGGCAGGCTGTGCATGCGGAGCTGTCCCCGGTCACTGATTTCCGGGAGTCATGCTGTCGGCAGTATGAGATGGGGTATGGCTATTGGGGTATGGCCGTGCAGTTGGGGAAACAACAGGGGGTTAGGCTTCTGGAACTGCAGGCCAGAGTGTCTGTTGGGGGATTGTCAGAGACCCTGGCTGCCTCCACCTGTCCATCTTCTGCCCAGGGAATGTACCCGAGGCGGCTTCTGCAACTTCATGCACCTGCGCCCCATCTCCCGGAACCTCCGGCGGCAGCTTTATGGGCGGGGACCCAGGCGTAGGTACGTGAGGGTACCAGCACCTCACCCACCCTGAGCCCTTGTGCTCGGAGATGAACCCGATTCCACATGCCGCTGATCTTGTCTCAGGCCTTTGTGTCTTAAAAGCATCCCTAAGAACCATTTCAACCCCAAAGCTAGCTCAAACCCCAGTCTTTTAATGTTTTTTGGCTTTTGGACCATACCTGGTGGTGCTTGGGGCTTACTCCTGGCTCTGTGCTCAGGGATCATGCTTGCAGGGTTCAGGGGACCCTATGTGGTACAGGAGGTTGCAGCTGTGTCAGCTATGTGCAAGGCAAGGCCTCTGCCTACTGTATTAATGCTCTGGCCCTTAAACCCTGAATTCTTGATCCTAAAGCCAGACTGCCCTTCCATCCAAGATGTCCTGTCCTGCCCCATTCTAGAGTAGCGAGACAAAGCTGAGGGATCTGTACAATCTTCCTCTCTTCGCTTATCTGCAGGTCACCCCCAAGGTCCCACACCAGCCACCGCCCCCGAGAAAGGAACCGGCGGCATTCACCAGACCACCGGCATGGACGCTTTTGAATCCCTCATCCCCTCGCCCTCCAATCGTCAGGCACAGAAGTTCTGGCCAGGACCCTTCCTCCTCTGAGTTGCTATACACACCCCCAGGGCCAGTTTTTCCCCAGGCACTGGGGCTCCATGATGTAACCTGCTAAACACAGGGACTTCTGCCACTCCCCTAATAAAGTTCTGTATTAAGGGTTGTTAGTCTTGCCTAGTTGTGGGCTGGAGTTTCCTTTCAAGACCACATTTCCTGACAAAAGCAGTGCTGGGCTCTCGCTCTGACCACAACATCGGTTGAGGCACTTCAAACAGTAGGTCGGAAAGAAGTGGGTCCAAGAAACTAGAAACTTGTGGAACATTTGGGAGGGCACCATCGTGCTAGAAACATCATCCTTTCCATTGGAGGCTTCTCAAGGGGGAAGCCTGCTTGTGGCAGGTTGGAGGACTCCAGCTCAGAGGAGATTGGGCTTAGGAACAAAGGTAAGATACCTGGGGGCCAAGTGGGCACCCTCAATGGGGGTGGGTCAGGGGCCTCTTGCTGGCAATGCCTAAGACTTGTGAAGCTTACAATAATGACGGTTATTATGCTTTCTAGTAATTTTGTTTGTTTTGGTCACGCCCAGCATTCCTCAGGGCTTACTCCTGGCTTTGTGCTCAGGGAACCACTCCTGGTGGTGCTGCCAGTGGTGCTGGGGCACCGTATGTACCATATGTACCATATGTACCTGGGATGGAACAGTTTTCTTATTCAGCTTTGGGGCCACACCCTGCAGTGCTCAGGGGTTACTTCTGGCTCTGTGATCCGGGATCACTCCTGCGGGTATTGCGAAGGTGGCGGTGGGGAGAGGTAGTAAGGGATGCCTGGGATCGAAACTAGGTGGGCCACATGCAAGGCAAGTGCCCTACCTACTGTACTATCTGGACCCAGATCCAACAGTTTTAATTCTGTACGATAAGGCTCTGAGATAAATGCTATCACCTGTTTTAGCGGTGGGAAAGAAGAGGGCAGGAAGATGGCCGAGGTGGGCCTCTCCGAATAATGAACGGTGTAGGAGCTGAACTGGCTGGGGTCCTATTCACCTCCTCCATACCGACTGCCCTCTCCTCCTGCCCTGTTTCCTCGTGCGTGCATGCGTGTGATAGTGCGACAGAGGTAGGCTGGCTGCAAGTCCGTGCTCACTACCACCCCCACGCAGGCTTTTTCCTATGAGTCCCCGATTCCTCCTGAAGGCCTTGCTGCTCCTGGCCGGGCTGGCGTCGCTGGAGTCCTCCCAGTACTGCGGCCGCCTGGAGTACTGGAACCCGGACAACTTGTGCTGCGGCAGTTGCCTGCAGCGCTTCGGGCCGCCACCCTGCTCGGGTGAGGGGCAGAGCACACAGCCACGCTCAGGCGTTGCTGCGGGGTGCAGAGTACTGGGGAAAGGGCGAGAATGGGGGAGGGTCGGGGCGATGGCACCGTCCTAGCTGTGGGGTGCGGCTTGAGAAGAGGGATCTGCCGGAAGGCGTGGGCGGCCGGTGGTGAAACCAGGCGCGGGCGGGCTGAGAGGCAGCGCGGGAGAGGCGGGGTCTGGTCAGCCAGGCTGGGGACTAGAGACTCGAGGTTGGAGGAAGGGGCGGGGGAGGCGGGCTCCGAGCTGCGTGTGAGCCCACGTCTCCCACCAGGCTACGAGTTCTCGGAGAACTGCGGCCTCAATGACTTGGGCGATCACGTGGCGCATCCCTTCCAAGAGTGCCCTCCTGGGCAGTGCAACCCCCACGGCGCCGAGCTGTGCAGCCCCTGTGGTAGCGGAGCCATGGGCCCCGAGTTCGCCGAGCGTGCGGGGAGAACTGGATCCCCTCGCTGCAGAGAGGTGCAGACTGGGGTTGCGGCAAGGATGCAGCTTGCGGGAGGTGGGCAGTAGGCTGGGGTGCGGGGTCTGGGTGATGGCCAGCTAAGGATGGGGTGGTGCTATAGCAGGGGGTGGGGGGCAGGAAGTGGGCCTTGTTTCAACTTTACAGCACCCTGCCTCCCCCCATTTCCAGAAGCCGGTCCCCTCCAAGGAGCTCTGCCCTCTCTCATCTTCCAGTCTCCCGGGGACAGCTGAGCCCATACCAAGTGTGCCCCTGCCAAGCTTTGTCCTGCCCGTGGTGCTGGTTCTGCTGCCCGCTGGAGTAGTGGGCCTTCTGTTCATCCTGCAAAGACACCACCTTTGCAGAAGGAAAGGCGTTCCCAACCACTCCTGTCCAGGCTTTGCTTGCAAGGACCTCGACAGCCCTGTCACCCAGTACTGGTCCACTCCAGGCTCCCTGGACACATCAGAGGCGGGAGATTCGAGGAAGGAGGTGTCTTCACTTACACAACTGGAAAGAGGTTAGTCTGGTACATGCTAACGGGGGAGGATTCAAGACCCCCTTTCTCCCCTTAAGCCTGCCTTTGTCTCCTAGAGCTACCATGTCTGACCTCAGAGCCCCTGTCTCGGCTTCTGGATGAGTTGGAAGTGCTGGAGGAGCTGATTGTGCTGCTGGACCCAGAGCCGGGGCCTGGTGGGGGGATCGCCCGTGGCACCACTCGACACCTGGCTTCCAGATACGGCCTGTCTGCTGTCTGGTCCAACTATGCCTACTCGCTGCGACCCAGCCGCTCACCTCTCCGTGCCCTGATTGAAGTGGTGGTAGCAAGGGAGCCCTCTGCCTCTCTGGGCCAGTTTAGCACACACCTGGCCCAGCTGGGGCGCACAGATGCACTGCAGGTGCTGTCTCGACTTGGCAGATCTGGGCTTGTCTGGCCTAACACTCAAGTTCCATTGACCTGAGTGCCCACTGACTCTGGGTCTCCTTAAGAGGAGTACCCCACAGACCTCTCATTCTCTTGGCCCCAGGTGCCACAGTGTGACCCCTCTCAGATGCAGCCCTGTTACCCTAGAAACGCTCCCAAGGCCCTAGTTGGATTATGTGGTTGGAAAATGTAGTTCCACATTCAGTTTGAAAAAACAGCCTCTCCCCTGGCTGCCCCCAGCACCGTACAAACAGAACGACCACTTTTCCAAACATTGACAGACTTTATTGTGGGGGGGTTTCCCACCTGGGATCCCACCCTCTTAAATAAAAAAGTGCATAGAAAAGAAGGGATTTAGAAACCTTTGTACAGTATCTACATCTTGGGCCCCCAGAGTAGGTAGAGGGCGATTGCTGGGTGGACTGGAGGGTTGGGAGCAGCGTCAAAGAGAGGCCGCCACCAGTACGCCCACATCCACCCTGGACACGAGTGGGGTGAGATGCTCTGGAAGGAACAAGGGAACCCCTGTGCTAGGGGCAAGATGGCAGCAGGGATTCTGGGGTGTGCCCTGGCGGCAAACCACGGCTTCAGTTCAGGAAGCGACGACAGCGCTTGGCGCCACAGTTGCAGGGCAGCTTGTTGCTGGCATCCTCGATGGGGAACTTGTAGTCATAGGTGAGCTCCTCCCCACGCAGGATGCGACGCAGGGCGAAGATGACAATGTGCTTCTGGCCCTCCACGTGGATGACCCGAGAAAAGCAGTTGGGCTCACACGAGTGGTTGATGAAGCGGGCGGCATTGCCATGCATTGTGGCATCTACCACATCAAAGTCATCCATACGGAACATATAGCACCCAATTCCCTGTGGGGACAGGGCAGGATTAGGCACTGTGCCCCAGGAGGGCCCTGCTTCCACCTCATCCCATGGCACAACATCCTACCTTCCCGTCATAGAACTTCTCCCGTTTGTCAGTCAGCACAGAGCGAATGACAATACCAGAGTATTCAATGACCATCTCGCCCGCGTCGATGTTGCGCTTGCAGAACAGGCCCCGCCCATGGATGGCAGATCTGTAGGGTAGGATGGGCAAAAGGGTGCTCAGGGATAGGGGGACAAAGCCAAAAGAGCTCCCAAATAGGGTAACTATCCCTCCACCTAAGGGGTGTCCTCCCCCACAGGCCCCACTAACCTGTAGACACCAACGGCCTCTTTGGATGTCTTCTTGAGGTGACGAAAGCGCATGGCCATGGGCAGCTCCAGGCTGGTGGCACGTCTGATGGGGGACCGCAGTGTCACAGGCTCAGCAGGAGTGAGCTCCATGCCTAGTCCCACTCTAGGACCCTTCCAGCAGACCAGCCCGGGACCCTGACCAGCTGCCCTTTGTACCTGGTTGACCTGAGCTGCACCTCATCTTCTTCTTCATCACAGGCGGCTCCCTCAGGTAGTACTCGGTGCTGAGAGGCCAGAAAATTGAACATGTCGAATGTGCACTTCCTGCGAGGAAGGAAGGAAATGAAGAGGGTCAGAGCTATATCTGCTGAGATGCTGCTGCCCCGATAAGCTTTAGGGTCTGGGCCAGCAGCCTGCTGTGGGGAAGGAAGAGTCAAGGCACTGCAGTGAATGCGGTGAACGTTCCTCTCATTCAAGACTCAAAGCTGGGGATTTTTCTTTTAGGTGGGGGTTGGGGTGGCACACCCAATAGCGCTCAAGTTAGCACTCAGGGGTCATTCCTGGCAGGCTTGAGGGAACATATGGGGTACAGGAGATTGAACCTGTGTTATCCATAGGCAAGGTAAGCTCCCTACACACTGTTCTATTGCTCTAGCCCAGTCCGGGATTATAGATAATTCAAGTAACTCTTGGGCTAGTGTCTTCTCCTCAGGCTTCAGTTTCCAATCTAATAGCTAACTCTCACCCTTAAAAACTCCCACTGGGCTCCCTAGGCATCACCCCAAAATATCTCACCGGAGATAGACCTCAGCACGGGCTGCCCCATGGGGATTCAGGGGTGGTTCCTCCTGGCCCTCTCCCTGCTGGTGGTAGCGGAACTTATAGTGCTGGCAGCGCTGAGCCCCGGGCAGCTGCTCTGCCAGGAAGATGACAGCATCGTGGTGGATGCCCAGGAGCCTTGCCCCACTCATTCCTGGAGAGAGTGACAGGTTAGGACACACACCAGTCATGCTCAAGTCCCAGCTTGAGCCCCCTGCGGGACACTTACCACTAAAGGAGAGGTGTCTGAGGCGGGCATGCCCTCGAGCCTCCTGCACTTTCTCAATCAGAGTCCTCCACGCCCCTGGGGAGGGTCCGGGAAATCAGACTACTGTTCTCTGGACACCTTCCCACCCATTGGTGTTCTCCACACTCACCCTCCAAGCTCTCCGCCTCCACACTGAATCCATCCTCACTGCTGATCTCGAAACGCAGGTGTGGGCCAGCCCGTTTGGGGGCCTGGTTTTCTTTGTCTTCTGGAGATTGAGGCTCTTCCTCAGAGCTCGAAGCTTCACCTGGTCCCGGAAATCAGGTCAAAGCAGGTGAGGAATGTCCTTTTCTGGCTCAAACGCCCCTTTTGGGGCACATGCACAGGCACTGAGTCTCATGACCTGCTTATTTGCATAAATTCTTCCCCCTACTGCCCACCCCCCCCAAAGGCTTATGGTCCCTTCTCTGCAGAAATGGCTAGGTGAGCAGTTGCATGTCATGTTATGGTTCTGCAGGACACACTGAATTCATTCAAAACCAACTGACCATAAATACCCATCTAGCCCTCATTCTTCTTTTACATAAGATATAAGAAACTGGAGAGCTTTATTTTGCTATTTTGTGTTTTTGTTTTCAGCCATGCTAGGAGGTGCTCAGGGGCTACTCGTAAATCAGTCAGTGCTCCAGGGTCACTCCTGGCTTAGAGACTATGCAGTGCCAGGCACCAAAGCCAAAGTTCCTGCATGCCAAACATGTGCTCCAGTCCACTGAGCCGCCTCCTTGGCCCCACACATGTACTTCTCACAGGCAGCAGTTTCTGTAACATTTCTACACATATAAGCCCAGACTTCCAGAATCAAGTATACAGACACGATAAGATGTTTAATGGATTTCTCAGTATCTAAAGATCTTAAAGAGGGACATGAGAGGAAAAGGGCTTCATGGAGAACTCTGCAGCCGGAACAATCAGAAAGATAATTCTGCCACTACCGACTGGTAAGGGTAAGAGAAGGCAAAGTTTGGTGTGAGTGGCATGACTCTCTAAGGCATATTTGGTTGGTAGAGATGGGGAGAAGGCAGCAGGGCACAGGAACCTGGCCAGCAATTTGAGGGCTATCAGAACAGAAACGGGGTTTAAAGCCTAGAAGCAAGATGAAGCTCTGAGAGTGAGAAGAGAGAAAGACGACGAGGGCAGGGTCCTGAGGTAGGTCAGACTGGACAGGTTGGAACAATGAGAACAACCAGATAAGTGAGAACAGGGCAGGGTTCTGGGACCCAGGGAAGAGGGGTTACGAGGAAGGTGGAAAAGCACATCTAAAGTCGCTGCTGGCACCAAAAGTCTGGCCGCACGCTCGCAGTGCGCTGAGGGAAGTGTCTGAGTGGATCCTCCTTTGGGAGACTGGACGGCCACTCCCCCATGTCGACAAACCCAACTCTTTGTGGGTGACCAGCATCATCTTTAGGCCTCGGTCTCCATCTGGGTCCACCTGACTTCTACTTTTTCTCAGCCTTCTCATCACTCTGGTCTATATCTGTACCTAGCACACTTCTCTCAGTCCTTACTCTAAGTTGCAGTAGTCTCCCTGATCTGTGTGTCTGCTCAGGGCTGTCACACTCGTCTGTCACACTCACTGCCACACTCCTGCCATCTGATCCCCATACCCTTAAGCACTCCTGCTCTACCTCACTCCATTTCCACACTCTGCAGCTGAGCAGTGCCGAAAAATTCAAACATCTGGACAAGAAATTCCTCAAGAGATTGTTTTATTCTTTTCGAGGGGGGGGGTCACACCTGGCGGTGCTCAGGGCTTACTCCTGGCTCTGGGCTCAGGATCACTTTTGGCTGGCTCTGGGGACCATATGGGATGCCGGGGATCAAAGCAGGTCTGCTGCATGTGCGGCAAGTGTCCTACCCGTTGTACTATCACTTGACCCAAATAATCAAGAGATTCTGAGCCTTGAGATGCTTGACTATTGGCTTGTTTAAATGCAACCCACTGCCCTCATGACCAAAGTTTTACTTTCCTTGGGGTGCACACCAAGGGCCCCATCATGTGTACCCATGTCCTGCACTTAAACCTACCCCACCGCCCCGCCTCCTCTCAGATCTCCTATTCACACCCAATGGCCATGCCTCCTCCCACTCTTTTTCCAATCTCTTTGTCCTCATATGTGGCTTTGCTGTCTCAGCCTTCATACAAAACATTTCTAAGCTGCTGCTACATCTCCTCCGCCCAGATGCTTAGCTGAGCTTTTGGCAAGGTGCCTGGGTATTGCAGTTCTGGCCTCTGACACATATTCCCTACCCTGTGCCACCTGCCCATTCTGCACATCAACTCTGGGCCTCCAGAGGCTAGGGGCCACTGCACCTGCTCACTACTCTCTTCCCTAGTCCTCTGGCACCCCACTCTGATCTTCTTACCATGCCCGCCTATTCCTGAGTCCTAGGAGAGTTCCACTGTCTCTGGAGAAGTTCCAGAGCTTCATCTTCAGCTGCTGAGGCACTGAGCCTCTGACCTGGCACATCCCAGGCTGAGGCCTGCCCTGGCCCACTGAACAGACAGACCACTTTCAGAGGCCTTCTTGCATAAGCGCAGATTCTGTCTATGAGTTTTTGCGAGGGATGGAGGGTGCCCAAGGATGTCTCTATGACTTGAGCACTCAACTTCAGGATCGGGGGCCAGGGGTGGCACACGACTCCAACGAACAGTACCCAGAAGGTGTTTTCGAAACGGTCCAATTCTGTCAGGGAGGAAGTGGCTCCTTACCTGAGTAGTGGTGCCACTGGGACTCGAGCAGCAAGTCCGGGAGGCCATCTGAGACAATGGAAGGCCCACCTTCTGTAAGTGGCAGCAGAGGGGAGTGGTCCTGGAGGGGCCTGTGAGAAGAGGCCTGTCAGAAGGGGGAGAGCCGAGGTCCCAGACGCTCCAGGAAAAGAAGGTTGATTGTTCACCTTGGGCTTTCCTCCCCACTGGGCTCCCCAGGCTCCTCCAGGTCTAGAATTCCATGCACTGTAGGTGTTTTCATACGAACTCGGCTAAACCTGAGGTGGGTGGGTGGAGCCCTATGAAGGTGAGTTCCCTCCTCTTGCCCATCCTCTGCCCAGCCTGCAGGCTCAGCAAACCAACCTACCTGCTGCTAAGCCCTGGATCTTGGGGGGTATCCTCCAAGAACTCCCCATCTTCCTCCAGTCGGGGGGTCTTGTTTGGAGGCGGCGCTGGTGGGGAACGGCCAGAAAAGGTAGACACCCTCTTGACGCGGATGGCCTGACGGGGAGGGCTGGGGGGCCCACTGCTCAATACCAGTGTCAGCGGAGAGGGTGGGGGCGGTGGGGCAGGGCGGACCACCCCTACCCCTACAACAGGCAATACACCCAGCAGGGGTCCTGGGGGCAGAGTCCAGGAAGTGGGGGCAGTAGGAGGGGTGGGAGGAGGCAGAGGGGGTGGCTTCACTGGAGGAGAGACGGGCTCACCCTCCCCAGCCATTTTCACAAACACTTGCCCCAGCTTATTCACAAGGATAATTTTAGATGCGGCAGGTTTGGGGGGCTCAGGTGTGGGGCCCAGGCTCAATACGCGAACTCCTGGGGCTCCTGGGAGCCAGGCAAATGTCCGGGTGGGATCCGCTGGGCTAGGGGACAGCCCCTGGGGGGCCTGGCTACCGTTGGCCATGGGAGGTGCTGGGGGGAGTGGTTCCTCTCTGGGCCCAGCACCCCCTTCTCCAGGACCCCCTAGGTTCTTCAACACAAAATCCACTATTTCTGATGGCAAGTCCTCAGGAGGTCGGGCCCTGTCGCCCGAGGCCCCAATGACCCCGGCCCGGCCTACTGCTGGCCCTGAAGGAGGTGTCCCCTGGCCCCGAGGCTGCTGGACCGCCTCAGCTTCACTGTCTGTGCCATCATCCACTCCGTCCAGCTGTTCAATGCGGGGTGCTCCAGGGAGGGGGCCCGGGGCCAGGGCTGGGCCAGATACCACAGTCACAGGGAAGTGGACATAGCGGGGAGTGGAGCTGGCCTCTTCCTCTGAGCTGTCTCCTGTGCCCCCATGACTGCTCCCCACTGCCCCTGCAGCCACAATCTCTTCCTGGAAGGGCTCAGTCCCCAGCAGGCTGGCTGCAAAGTCCAGGTCAGCAGCACTCAGTCCTGACACCACCTCCATGTCCTCAAAGTCTGGGCCCAGGTCTTCAGGGGGTGGAGGAGATGGGGCTGGGCCCGGGGGAGCCAGCTCCCCTGAGGTAGGTGTGAGGGCTCTAACTGAGGTAGGAGGGGGCACCCTGAGCTGAGGGGAGGTTCTGAGTGGTGGGGAGGCCCGCCGGGATGGTGGCAGCCTGGGAGCGAGGGGGCTAGGACGACGAGAGCGTCTGGGAGGAGCTGGGAAGTCCGGGTCTCCCACTGTTGGGATGTGGTGGGTCAGAGAAGATGGACTTCCTGTGGGTGAAAGGGGAGTGTCAGCCAGTGCTGCTGCCTCACGGCGCACTGCCCTGCCCACACTCGCCCAGATACTCACCAGGGGAGGGCAGGGGTCCAAAGGAGACGCCCCCCAAGGGCCTCCGGGATGGTGAGTAGTTGGGCACTTTGATTCGAGCTCCCGAGAAGGAGCGGGGGACTAGAGGAGGGGCACTGCCTGGATCTGGCCGAAGTGGGGGGTCCAGGTTCTGAGTGGGTGAGTGGTGCTCAGGAGCTCCTCCAGTGATAAGGACATCTGTATCCGGTGGGGGGTCCACATGATCTGGGGTCTCTAAAGAGGCATCAGGACCGCATCAGGGATGGAAAGGGCTGTCTGTCAAAGTTTCCCAACCAATGCTCGATTATGCTGCCTCCACCTGGGCCCCATCTCTAGTCACTACCGGGTCAGTTCCCAGCCACTGCCCAGGCCCACCTTCTTCTGTGGCTTCTCACCACCTCTGCACACCCCTGCAGGCCACTCCCTTTGTGCTCTGTGCACCTCCATCTCACTCTTCCTCAGTAGCCCACGTGCCACAGGGGCACTGCCCTCTCCAGCACCCTCCTTGCTCTGCATCTCTTGGCCACATCCAATGCAGCAGCCACCACACCCTGGCTCTGCCCAGCCGAGGTAAGCTCGTCTCTGCCTTCTGCTCCTAGTCCTCCCAGTTCCCAGCCACAGGGCAAATGCACCCTCTGCTCCTTCCCATTTCGTGTAATGCTCCACCTAGAACCAACCCCTTCCTACAAGCAGAACCCAAATCTCTTCCATCCCCATGCAAGCTTCAAGCCCCTGGTCCCCACTGGGTCATCCAAGGTTTGGCTGCATCTCTTGGTGGCAGAATAGCCGTCAGGTGGGAGCCAAGCTGACCACGCTCACAGCCTGGGTTCACAGGTGACAGGCGGAGAGCGAGTGCCCACGGAAGCCTCAGGACCACAGGACTTCCACTTCCTCAGAGGGCTGTGGAGCACTGCTCGAGCACAGAGCCCAAGTCAAGAGGCCACAAATGCTCTCAGAGTCTGTCCAGAGGTTGCCACTCCACAATAAGCAGGTACCGTGGTGCTCTCCCCTCACCTCCCATGAAACGAGGGGCACAGCCCCTGGCACATAATGCAAAGCCTGGAAATTACCCATTGTGATTCACCACAAAGGAAAGACCAGCAAGTACCTTGGAGATTTCTAGGGGAGAGGGGAGGAGGAGATGGGTGATTCATTTCAGGGTGACACTATACCTGAGGAAGGGGAGGGGCTGTGCACAATCGTCTGGTTCTCCTCTGCCGCCTCCAGGTGAACCGGCTCTTCCCTGGGCCCCCAAGGCCGATACTCTAGGATCCGGCACCGATACCAGCAGCGCCGCCGAGCATCCACAGTGCTCCAGTACAAGCGGGAGCACCTGCCAGGTGAGAAGAGTCTGAGGTCAGGACGCCCTGAGGGAATGGATTCAGTTCTGGAGGTGCTAACCCCACCAAGTCCCCAGGCGAGCTCACTGGTAGCCAATGGGGAAGAGCCGTCCCTCGCA
Source organism: Sorex fumeus (assembly GCF_029834395.1). Classification (NCBI taxonomy): domain Eukaryota; kingdom Metazoa; phylum Chordata; class Mammalia; order Eulipotyphla; family Soricidae; genus Sorex; species Sorex fumeus. Next base: position 21,214,154 of record NW_026606179.1, read on the forward strand.
GTCCGAGAGGTCCGACAGAGTACCCAAGGAATCGATCCGGATGGAGCCTAGGGTACAGAGGGAGGTGCGGTCAGGACAGACCAGCAGCATCACAGAGATAGAGGTGGGGGGCACGCAGCTTACCAATGAGCACATTGATGGCATCAGGCTCAAGCCCCGTCAAAAACTTGCGCTTGAAGTTGATGCCCTCAAAGTCCACGTAGACTCGGCGGAGAACATCAAACCCATCAGGGGTCACGATCTCCTGGGAGGTGGGTGGCGAATGGGGTTGCTGGATTGGTGGGTGGTGAGGGGGATGCGAGGGAAGGTTCTGGAGGCAGGGACTGGACAGTCGGGGGCTTGGCTAAAGGACACTGGGAGAACAAGGAGGAAACACTGAGAGGCAGCAGGGACCAGGCCTGAGGGGCCATGGGGGTCGGGGTGGGGGTCCCTGAGTGGGCAGAAAGTGAGAGAGCAAGGAGGTGCTGTCTCCCTCACGGGGCAGGCCCACCTTGCCGTCCAGCAGGTCTGTGTGTTTCTGGCAGAAAACTTTCTTGTCATCCTGGAAGATGCAGTAGCTGGCCCGGGCACACATAAAGTGGAAGTTGCTGAGGCAGGATGACAGGCAGCAGCCCACCGTGGCTCCAGGCTTCAGGCAGAGCTCACAGCGCTAGGGACAGAAGCAGAAGCTAAAGGGGAGCAGCTGTGGCCCAGCATATGCAGTCAAGGCACACGCCAAACAGAGATTCTTCCCCAGCTGCGCCCAAGGCCCAGGTACAGCAAACCTTCACCCAGGTCTCGGGAAGCAGAAAGATAAGACAACTAACCCCAGGCAGCCTCTCCACCCTGACCGCACTGCTCTGACATGAAACCCCTCACAATTCCATTTGCCCCTCCTCTCTACCCTGGGCTGCCATCTCTACCGTCCTAGGTGCGGGCTACTGAGGCCTTCTCCAGCCCCTCCGCTTGGGGCACCAACCCAGACACACCTCACCTCACAGGCACGCGGAAGACCTAATGCCACGCTGGACGGAAAGTGTCTAGCACAGGTTCAGGACAGAAGTCTAACACTTAGTCCCCCGTGCATCAAACTAAAGAACACAAGAAAAAAGCAGCTACTACTCGGCACTCAGGCCTCAGGACAATCAAAAACGGAGGAAAAAAAAAAAAAAAGGAACCCAGGACCAGCATTGAAAGACACAGGGAAGAGCAGGTGAACTGCCTCCTCAGAGGATCCTGCCCTCTCTAGGCCCTCGCCCTCACCATCTGCCTCCCTCGAGCCACAGCAGCGTGCACATTCTTGAGGGAGCCGTCGTTTTCTTCAAACACCTCAGCTGACCAAATGGCGCAGTTGACATGTGTCCACTCGTTCTGCCCGATATACAGGAGCCGTCCTGCCTCCTGAGGACAGGAGTCGGAGTGAGACGGGGGTCCCCAGGGACTTGAGGGACTCGGGGTCTCCCATCGCAGCCCTCACCTTAGAGTCCGCATCTCCGTACTTGAGGCAGAGCGCACATTGTCGGGGGTCCTCCGGGTGTGAGAAAGCAGCAGGATCTTTGCCCTGGAAAGCTGAAGGGGTGTGGGAAGGAAGAACTAAGAAGCAGAATCCAGGGCCTGGCCCACTGATGAGGGGGCAATGGCTACTAACCACCACTTACCAGTCGTGGCTGACGGGTCTCCTGGGGGCTGCCCCGATTCTGGGGTCTCTGGTTCCTGCTGTCTCCACTGAGCATAGACATGGTCCAGGGATGGGGGCAAAACGGCATTGGGAAGGACTCCGCTGTGGACAAGCAGGGTCAGCTGCACTGGAGCCCACTCCGGGGTCAGCCTAAACATGCACACACAGCCTCTACCCTCCCCACACGGACAGGTCTGTCTCCCAGTACATGGGCTCCGGTAGAATACGGACCCACGAAACACTGTTCCCCACGCTTGCAATTTTCTTCCTCTAGATTTCTTCTGGCTCCAGCAGGCAGACCAGTCTGTGATCCCATGGGTCCCCGGATTCCCCCAACATGGTCACAAAGCCCAGAGCAGCCGCCCTGCCCTGATCCCCTCATACAAAAGAAAATGGAAGTGAGCGCAAATGCCACAATCTGAGGTTCGGCTGCTCTGAACTAGTCGTCCCAGGTCGACCCCCCTTCTACGTCCTCATCCCTTCCCGGTCCAGTGAGCCCTGGATTCCCAGGTGCCCACACCCTGGCCCTCAGTCCCTGCTACCCAGTCTTGCTCACTTTGGCAGCCGGGTACTCCGTCGCCAGTACTTGGGGTCGTGGGCGTCGAACCAGCCGAACGCAGACTCTAGCAGCTGAGAAGTAGGTTAACAAGATGAGGCCTGACCGCCCCAGGAGCTCTGACAGGGGCCACCCTCCAGGCATCCCCAAAGTGCACACCTTCAGTAGGAGCCCCTTCGTCTGGCCTCCTGCCCGGCGCTCTGGGGTCTCTCCTTCCTCTGAGTGCCTCATCAGAATGCCCACCACGTCCTCCATGAAGCTGTGCTGTAAGGGGGCCTGTCAGGATGGGCGCCCTCATCCCCACCCAGCCTCTCCCCCTGGCTCCCACCTTTCTGCCCGAAGACCCACTCACCACGGATTTGTAGTGGCCTTCCTCGAAGCGCTGACTCACAGCTTGCAGGTCACAGGGCCCTGGATGCAGCTGCTTTCCATCCTGCACACACTGCAAGGCAGGGCAGTCAGCAGAGCTAGAGCAGGGCCACGGCCGACCCTGCCCTCCACCCCTCCTCCCCCGCAGCCCCTCAGACCTGAGAGCACAGCAGCAGCGGGCCCACCACCTTGGAACTCAGCAGGCCCTGGAGCACCTGGCGCAGGCCGCCCTGCAGGGCCCCACTCAGGGCCTCTCGCCAGCGCGGGTGTGTGGCTCCAGCACACGGTCCGCAGGTATACAGCACCGAGTCTGGCAGCCCCGAAAGGATCTCATAATCTTCATCTACATCGTCCCGGGTGAAGGAAATAAGGGCATGGGAGAACGTGAGGGCTCTCTGAACAGCCCCTCCGCTGCAAGGGTCACTTAGTCCCCAGGGCCTCTGGAGGTCTGGGTAATTCAGGCAGCACCCCAGGCACTCGGCCCACACACCTGAGAGCCCTTCGCATTTCGCATGCACCCAGTGGTCACATTGCGCGCACTGCATCATCTTGCTCTCGTAGTCGTTGTCTTCATAGCAGCGGGTGCAGATCGGGCAGTAGTTTCCTGCAGGAAGGGGAAAGAGAGCAAGTCAGAGGGCCTGAGGCCATGGTCCACTTGCTGACCTGTGCACCGAAGCCCATTCTGGGTTCCCCACAGATTCCAGAAAGCCAGTCCAGGGAAAGGCCTCTGCAGCCTCAATGCCTCACCAAGAGGACATGGGCAGCCCAGATCTACAGATCTGCAAACTGCTCAGTGGGGACTGCAGGGTCTAGGAGGTTCTAAGGCTTAGGAACTGCAAGTCCTAGGACTAGGGGTCTGCCAAATTGAGGGGTCCCCCAGCCCACTCACTCCCACTGCCCTTTAGAGACGCTCTCTGCCATGTGCCCTGAATGGCAGGAAAAGGTTCTATGGCTAGAAGACAGTGAAAAGCACTAAGAGAATCAGCCTTACTGCCTGTCTAGGGGCATGGCCCACTGCCCAGTGGCCCCCCAGGACCCAGTGCCCTGCCAGGTCCCCACCTTTCTCAAAGAGCTGGGTGCACCTGGGGCAGAGGCTGTAATCTCCGGACCACTCGACGTCCCAGTTCTTGCCTGGAGTGGCGCCACAGCTCTTACAGCGCACACAGGCTGAGCAGATCTGGAGGGCAAGGTGGTGTTAAGGGACAATCACAGGGGCACACAGAGGGGAGGTAGGCAGGAAACACTCAAGGACACGGAAAAGAGCAAAAGTGCGTAGAAGAGGCAAGGAAAAGGAAGAAAAGGAGAGAAAGAGGAGTCAGGCCAGAGGGGAGGGCTAGAAAAGGGCTGAAGTGGGAATTCTGTTGGAGAAAAGGTGAGTAGAGGGAATAAAGTGGGGGTTCTGAGCCCAGGGCTGTGGAATCCAGGAGCCTCTGAGACCATTTCATATAAATTAAGGTATATTAATACCTTAAATATACCGGGGGGGTGGGTATGAGAGTGGGTGATTAGGTAGGAAGGAACCTGGGAACCTTGGCCGGGGTTGGGGGGGAAAGACACTGATGGTGGGATTGGGGCTAGAACATAGTATGTCTAAAACTTAGCTATAAATAACTTTGTAAATCGTAGTGCTTTAATAAAATGTTTTAAGAATTCTGCACATAAATCTTGTCTGGGTGGAGCTTTTTGTTTATTGAGTTTGGGTCATACCAGGCAATGCTCAGAGCTTATTCCTGACTCAGCACTTAGGAATCACTCCTGGTGATGCCTGGGGGACTATTTGGGGTGCCGGGGATCGACCACAGTTGGCTGTGCGCAAGGCAAGCTCCCTACCCACTATACTATCTCTCTAGCCCTGGGTGAAGTTTTTGCAGACAAAAGTTCCATTTATCAAAATTCTCAAAAGGTCTCCAACCTTCCTCTTGTGAGAGCCCTGGCCTTGAGCTTTTGTGAGAAGCTCCAGCAGGCGGGTGGCTGGGCATTAAGGAGAAAGCCGAAGCAAGGATCTCATCTCTCACCCAGTGGCGTCGTTTGCGGGCAGCCCGGGTTGGGTAGCTGGGCCCCAGGCAGGCAGGGTGGTAAGCATGGCGGCAGCGCTCACACTCCAGGAGGTGCTATTGGATTTGGAGAGAGACAGCAATAGCAGAACCTACTGGCAGAAGAACACCCCTAAACACCCACCCCAAGCTCCTCTGAGCTCCAACCTTGGATCCCCGGCCTTTTCGACCACAGACATGGCAGAACTTGCAGCGGCGGCAGCACCAGGCATCGTGATGTTGGGGCTGGGGTCGCTCTGCTTCCTCCAGGCAAAAAGGGTGGAAAGGGTCACAGCAGACTTGGCAGAATACCAGCTGGGGAACAGTGAACACGAGCACATCATGGTGAGGCCAAGAAACGGAGCAACAAGACCCACTTAAGAGGGTTACAAAAAAATCAGCCAGTAAGAGCCAATGGAAATAGCACAGCGAATAGGGCATTTGCCTTGTACACGGCCGACCCAGGTTCGATTCCCAGCATCCCATATGGTCCCCTGAGCATTGCCAGGAGTAATTCCTGAGTGCTCGATCCAGGGGTAATCTCTGTGCATCACTGGGTGTGAACCAAAAAGAAAAAAAAAAAGCAAGACTTGGGGTCTGTGCAAAGTGTCAGAGATCCCACCTCATGCAGGCCTTTGCTGGCACACAGTAAGCACACCATTGGAGGGCCTCCTGGCACGGAAGTAAGGACACTCAGGCCACCCATCAACCACACGTTCTCTAGGTCACAATCCTCCTGCGGGAAGAGACCACAGATCAGAGAGCAGGCAGGAATACAGGACGTTGTTAAAGCCCTGGCTCCGTGCACATTCTCTCCAAGTTTCTCTTACAGCACTTAGAAATCTTGTTACTTGGTACTCTACCTTAAAATCCACACGGACCCGATGCACACCATCAGGAGACTTCTGTTTCCCCGTCCAACCATTAGGAAAAGCAGCAAAGGGGCCCGGGGCCAGAGCATCCTAGGAAGAACGAAGGTGATCAGAAGGCCGCCAATCCCATCGTTGACAGGTCTCTCTTCACTGCCCTCTCTCTCCACCTGCCCAAACCCTGTCTTTTGCTCAGTTCCTCCACAGTTTTCTAGAAGGACAGGCCAGCATCACCCCTCAGGGCTTCACCTGTGTTGACTCACAGAATACAGATTAGTCCATGAGTGACTTCTCAAGAAGCTTCTGGAGGGTGAGCACCAGGTCTCTCTCATAGGGCTTGAGGTTTGGGTGTATGTGTGTGTGTTGGGGGGTGGGGGCAGGGGAGGGCTGTGCTGACCTTGTCCAGGCGTCTTCGGGCCTTCAGCTGTAACACGGGCTGCAAGGTAGGTTTGCGGGGCCGGCTCTGCTCCTCAGGTTCAGGCACTGGAAACTCTAGGCAAGACACATCAGGGTAAGGTTCTCCCTCTTCCCTGACCCTACACAACAACCTCGCATATTACCTGGATCCCCAAGGCTTTCTTCTACTAATCGAGACCCACAGGGATGACTGGAGAAGCTACTGGAAAACTTCACAAACCAGTTCTCCCTGTCTATCTCAAACTACCTCCCTATATTTAGCCACTTTCTCCAACAGACCCATAAAGTCCTGGGTCTTGGAGCCCCAACCTTCCACACAGAAAATCCAGGAGTGACAGAAGCAGCAACAAGTAATTCGCACCACTGTCTCGGGGGGTCCGACGCCGGGGAGCAGGGGGACCCCCAGGATCTGAGTCATCTGAGTCCTCGAAGATATCATAGGAGGGTCGCTGTTTGACACAGCGTCGAGCTGACTTGCGCTGCAGTAGGAGGGAATCCGGCTCCTCGGATCCTGGGGGAGCCGCCACCTCCTCCCGGGGGCCCCCAGCTCCCGCCCCACGGCGTAGGCCTGGAGGACCAGGAGAGGCCTCAGGAGATTCATCAGAATCCCAGGGCAGCAGTGTCTTCACCATGGTCCGGCCTGCGGGAACAAGGGATTTAGTAAGGTTTGAACTCAACCAGGGCCAAGGACACTGGGATGGAGGAAAGTCAGAAAGTGGGGCAGAAGAGAAATAAAAACACATGATAGCCAAGACAACACAGGCAGTCTGCAAAGGAACAAGGAGGAAAGTAAAGAAAATGAGGGCTTCCTCCACTCCAAGAACCTAAAACAGACTTTTACCTTTTTTAGCCAGCCGTTCCATCTTTCGGGCCTCTATCTTGTCGCACTTCCGGTATCTGGGGAGGGGAGCAGCAGGTCACCAGGGTAGGGGACTGTGGTCTGGGGGAAGAGAGGAAGCTCTCCACCACGATGCCAATCCCTCTGCTCTGGTGGGGCAGGAGGCTGGGGTGACCGACAACCATAGTGAGAATGGAGGCTGCACCCCAGCTACTCACACGCAGCACTGCTTCTTGGTGTTAGGACCCCCAAATTTGGGTTTATCCAGGCAGTTGACACAGGACCCGCAATCCTGCACGCGCAGGCAGCCCCGACAGTGGCCGCACCGTGCCATCCGCATCTTCTTGCCGTGGTGGGAAGGCAGTGAGCGTCGAGGCGTATGAGCCAGGGTGGCTGCAGACCCCGCAGGCTCAGACTCTGCCCCAGGCCCTGCCAACTCCACCTTTTCCCGCTGGGACCGCGAGGGGACGCTCTCGGTCTCGGAAGCTGACGAAGTATCTAGAGCAGCAGAGAGGAGGTTGTGAAGTAGCCACTCGGCCACTAAGCAGTGTAACTCATTTTTTTTGGTCTGTTTTCAAGCCACACGTGGCGAGGCTTAAAGGCAACTCCTGGTTCTGTACTCAGGAATCACTCCTGATGAAGCTTGGGGAACCAGGAATTAAACCCAGGTGGGCGATTTGCAAGGGAAACGCCCTCCCAATGTACTAGCTCTCCAGTCCCCATACCGCATTTTCTTATTCTCCCCTAAATCCCTTTCCCACACTACACAGAACAGATGCCCCCAGACCTGTTTCTCTAAGGCCTGACACACTAGCTCATTTCTACTGAGCCCCAAGCACCCAACTAATCTCTCACTCTCCTAAGCTCCTGGTGTATTTCCTCACCTCCAAATTTCAGAGCCATCAAATATCCCCACAAATATATCCGCCCCTACCCTCAGTGGCGAGGTCCTGCCGATCCCGGAGAGGGAGAGCACTGAGGCGGGGAACATCTTCGGGCACCATAGCCCGGGCCTGACCCAGTGCCACAGCAGCATGACGACACACGTGCTTGATGCGAGGGCCTTGCACAGGGGACTCAGGGCCCTGGGAAAGAGAGAGGAGGGGTACTTGCAGGGACCTGGCCCTGGGCTCCTGCAGCCAGCTGCCTCCAAAGGGAACCCTTCCTCCCACTCCGTACCGATGGTCTCTCTCTCTTAGCTTCCAGAGCGTCATCTTCACACCTGACAGAACCTCGGTCTGGCATCTGCTTGACAGTCCCCATGCCCTCCTCCATCTGCCCACCAGGGCTTGGCTGGAGAGGGAAGAAACAGGGTCAGAGGCCAGAAAGGACAGAAAGGAAGGAGCAGGGAACCAGCATGGGGACGGGATGGGTCAAGAGAAAGATAGGCTCTGAGAGTGCCTTAGGATGCTGGAGGGTACTGAGGAGGACGATGGTGGGGCGGGTGTGTGTGTGTGTGTGTGCAGAGAATCTCGGCGAGATGACTGGGTGCAGGTGCACAACCAAACCCCCACACTCACCGGCATCAAAGCTGCCACTCGCTGCTGCTGCTGCTGCTGGTCGATCTTGAACAGCTGCACCTTGGCTCTCTTGAGAAGGCTGAACATTTTCTCCTCTACACCAGACAGTGGTACAGAACTCTGGTTTGCAATCCGGGCCTTTTCCAGAGGGGCTGGCGGCTGTGGTAGCAGCGATGGTAACTGCAGCTGGACCTGTGGCTGCTGTGGTGGCAGTGCCTGAGGCAGCAGCTGCGTTTGCAAGGCTTGGAGGGGCTGCTGTAGCTGAGCCTGCTGCCCATTGCTCAGGGCGGGAGCCCCAGGAGGGGGCACCTCGGCCTTAGCAGGAGTGGCGACCACGGGGGCAAATCGAGGCAGGCTGAGGTGGTTGGTGCGGCCCACTGCCCGTGGCTCAGGCTCGGCTGGAGAGTCATCGGCGGGAGGAGGCTCTGGCTCGGGGGCTTCAGGGGCCCCAAGAGGAGTAGTAAGCACCGATTCGTAGATCTTCAAGTGGGCTTCACTTGGGGTAAACTGAGCAGCCCGAAGGAGCAGGGGCCTCCGGGGTGGAGTGACAGGGGCAGGTGGTGGGGGTGGAGCGGGTGGAGGGGCAGGGGGAGGTGGAGGCAGTTCCCGAGTGAGTGAGGTCCAACGAAAAGTGGGTTCCCTTAGAATAGACCTTCTCTTCTCAGGAAGTGGGACAGGTGTAGATGGGGGGGTTGGGGCACGAGGTGGGGAGGGGGCCGGTGCGGGTTCCTGGGGGGCAAGTGGGGAGAAGGCAACGGGAAGCTTCTGAGTAGGTGAGATCTCCACCTTCAGGGGCTTGGGGGGGTCTTCATCCATAAATCTCCGGGGTGTCTTGATGACACGGGAAGAGCGGGCACTCACCACAGGCATAATAAACTGCCGGATGTTCTTTAGGAAGGTGGTACTTTTGGGGACCACAGTGGGACTCTCTTCCAGAAGGCTGCCTGTGGTGGCGCTGGGGGCTGGAGCAGGAGGAGAGGTGCCCTCCGGGCCTGCCCGAGCAGCTTCCCGCTCCGCCCGCTGGCTGGGAGTCAGGGGAGGCCGGCCCCTCCTCCTGGAGCAAGTGGCTGGGATCATGGGAGAAGGGGGTTCTTCGGGCTCCTCCGGGGCAGGAGGCGGGAGAGGGGACGGTAAGCGTAGGGGGGAAACTGAGGGGGGCGGAGGGCAAAGCGGGGGTGGAGATGTTGAGGGGGGAGGGGGAGAGGGAGGGGAGGGAGGAGGAGGAGGGGGAGGAGGAGGAGGTGGTGGAGGTGGTGGTGGAGGGGCTGGGGGAGTCAGGGGTGGGGCGAGCAGCTTTGCCTCTTCTTTCTCCTCAGCGAGCATTATCTCTTTCTCAGCTATGGCTCTCTCTTCCTTCTCTTCCCCTTCCTCCTTATCTTTCTTTCCTTCTCTCTCCTCCTCGCCCTCCTCTTCTTCCAGGTTCTGCGCCTTCCTCCAGGAGGGATTCTCTCCCTGATCAGATCCAACTCTTCCTGGGGGGGCATCCTGCCAGCTTTCCTCATGGTGCTCTTGACCCTGACCTGATTCAAGTCCCAAGGACAATCGTCCCATCTTCACTTTTTTGGCCTTTGAAACAAACTTGATCACAAGGGGCAGCCCACCTCGGCCTCGACCCCTGCCTCCTCGGCCTCCTCGCCCAGACTGTCCTCCACGCTTGGGGGTCCCAGGGCCTGGGCCTGGGCCCTCCTTGCACTTCCAGCTGCCAGTTCGGTGTTTCACGGGAACCACGGGAGGTGGGGGCTCAGGTTTGGGGATTGTCACAGCTGCTTCTGCCACCACTACTGCTTGTTGCTTCTTCCTGCAAGGGCCTGCAGGCCGTCCTGGAGGCCGTCCCCGAGAACGACGAGGGGTAGAGGGCTCACATGCCCGGTTCCGGGGGGCTGGGGGTGCCTGGGCCCGCCGGAGAAGTTCAGTCAGTGCCTGCACCATCCGTTCTGTGCCCTCCTCACCCCGTTTCCGGGCAGGAGTCTTTGTGGGGGTAGGAGCCACATCTGTTAGACGCGGAGGCTGAAGGGGGGTCGTCTTATGCTTGCGACCCCGACCTCGGGGGGCTCGACCTAAAAGGAAAATAGGTGTGGGGAGATGGGTCAAGCTAGCCCTGTGGGCTGAGGAACGTGCTCCAGGAGGGCAGGGACTACGTCTTACTTATCTCTCTCCCCCACAGCCCAGCCTAGATTGGTCTCGGAACACAGAACACACTCAGTAACTGATGGGAGACTCTAGTGGAACAGGGAGGAGCTGACACAAGAGTGAGAATAACATTCCTGTAAGGCTACAGAGGTAGAGTTTTCCCCGTCACTCACCTCGCTGGGATCGGAGCGCAGAGCGCAGGGAACTGGGGGCCACATCTTCATCTGAATGAAAACCCTGAAACTCCTGATTTAGGGGACCAGGGGTGGAGGGGAGAAACAGCAGTCAGTGCCAAAGCCCTCATTCCACCTCAGACTCAGGTATCGAGGAATATTCCCCGCTTCCCCCTTCACCTAACCTGTCTGCTTACAAAAGCACTAAGACCCCTTCACCGTGAGGGGAGGAGAAAGTCGGGTCTCTCCTGAGGTAGGGGGGCACCGGGGCAAGGGGGCTACTTTCAACTCTCAAGCCTGGAACCGGACCAGCACTGGTGGTTGCTGGCCCAGAAGGGAACACAGCAAGGTCTCCTCAGGTCAGGCGGCCAGACGCTACCCTCAGATTCTCTGCTGCGCCTCCAGGAGAATGCGAGGACCTGTTTCTGCACCCTCCAGCCAGAGGGTCTCCCAGACGGAGGCTGGGAACGGGCCACCCAAGCAGAGCGTGCGCCTCCGCCAATCGGCTCCACTCTGGGGCCCCCGGGGCACGACCGACCGTGCTGCCTGAGGCAGGTCACCCCAACCCTCACTGCCTCTTCGGAGGCTGGGGGAGAAAGCCTGAGCAGCAGTGGACCCGCCGGCGGGCGCCCTCGGCCCCTTTCCCTTCCACCCGGGGGCCCCGGCCTCGGGGCAGCGGCTCCCCGGCTCGCCGGGCGGTGCGGGCGGCAGGGCAGGGCAGGGCGCACGCAGAGCCCCAGCCTGGCTCCACTGACCACGCTGCCGCTGTCAACCACCACCGCGGCTCGGGCAGGCGGCGCCGGCGCCGGGTCGCCCCAACCTCCACTGCCCCGGCGCTGCCAACTTCCAGGACGGGGGAGCCCGGGCACACTTCGGCGGGAGCTGCCCCGGGCCCAGGCGGCCGGCTGCAGCCAGGGCTGCCCCGGCCACTTTCCGAGGCCCCTTCCACCGACAGCTCCGCGCAGCCCCGCTCCGCCCAGGCCTCTTGCCAAGGCCCCTGCTCCGACCCCGGGGACCCCCCATTTCCCCACGCCACCCCCCGGGGACCTCCCCAGCTCCCTGGAAGCCCCTGGCCTCCGCCCCGCCCGGCGCCGGGGACGCCGCCGACTGCCTCACCTCATCGTCGGATTCCCCGTCACTGCTCTCCTCCTCCGGCGCGCTGGCCCGGCTCGGGCCCCAGCCCCGGCCCCGGCCCCGGCCCCGGCCCCGCTGGACGCGCGGGCCGGCCCACAGACGGCGGAGCCGGCGCAGGCCCCGGCGGAGCCCCAGCAAACGGAGCAGGGCCGTGTCCTCCCCCGGCTCGGCTCCGCCCGGCCCCGCCGCGCCGCCGCCCCGCCGCAGAGCTACCCGCACTCGCTCGGCCCCGCTGCCCCGTCCGCCGCGGCCCCCGCCCCCGCCGGAGCCCCGCGGCCGGCCCGGGAAGCGGCCCCGCGCGGAGCCAGGCCCGGGGCAACTGCCGCCGCCCGCCGCCGCCGCCATCTTGGCACCGTGAGAGGGGCCGGGGAGGCGGGGGGAGGGGCGGCCCGTGCGCAAGGCCGGGGGGAGGGGAGCGAGAGCAGGGGCGGGGCGGCTGCGGGGCACGACAACAAGCAGCGCCGCCGCGGGGCCGGCGGGAGCCGGGGGCTGCGCCCGCCGCGCGCGGGGCACCACGGGAGCGGGAGTCCGAGGCCGCGGGGCCGTCACCCCGGGACTGCGCCTCGGGGGCGCAGACCCCGCACCGCGGCCACGGAGCGGCGGAGGCGCAGGGGCCTCCGGGAAATGTAGTCCAGCGCCTGGCTCCTGCCCCCGGGAGCGAGGGCCGCGAGAGCCGGGACTCCGGGGGCCCGGCCGGACCCAGGAAAGCCAACTTCGGGGCCGCCGGGAGGTGTGGTTCTCGCCCCCGACGCCGCCCATTGTTCCTGCCGAGGCCAGTGACCCTCGTGAACTACCGCTCCCAGGGTGCCGTGGGCTCAGGTCCCTGGGAACCCCGGGGACTGGGGAACTGAAGTTGGCGACCGCCGGCGGCGTGGGCTGGGGAAGGGCCGGCGGCAAAGGGGCAGTGGTCTCAATGCGGTGCGCGACCTGCTGGCAGTTCCGCACAGCGTAGAGGGAAGTTGCAGGAGAGGCCCCTGTGCTCCAGGAGGGGAGGCGGGCGGCTGAAAGCCGGGTGGAGTCGGCGGTCCTCTCGAGCCCCAAGTCGGGGCTCAGCGCACCGTTGCCTGCCGTGAGAGGGGCGAGCGACTGGGTTCTCACCACCTCCCCGACCAGGGCAGGCCGCTAAAATTGTCCGGACGCCAAGCCCTCCGGAGTCCGACCGGGAGCCCGGGTAGCGCAGGGGCTGCCGCTCAGAGCCGAGGACGCAGCGCCGCCAGGGGCCGCTGCAGGACCGTGGACCGGCCGGGCCGCGCGCCCGCCTCCCCGCCCCCTCCCTCCCGCACCGACTCAAGTCGGGACTCCGCTTTCGGCTCCTGAAACGAGGCACGAAAAACTTTATTGTGGCGATGCGATCGCCAGACCCTCGCAGTTACCCTCCCACCCCCATCCCCACCCCCATCGTGCAGACTTTCCAGCCCTCGGCCGGCCCTGCCTCCCGCTCGAGGCTCCCTGCGGGGCGTCTGCGGCCCGCGGTCATCTGGGAGAGGACTCGGGGCGGCGCTTCTGGGAGCCGGACGGCTCGGCGGCAGGCGCGCGGCCCGCGCCGCGGACTGTCCTTCCTTTGCAGTCCTACTCTTGGCTGTGGCCCAGGAAGCTCCCGACCGCCCGTCAGGTGGTGGAGGAAGGGGCGCTACTGGGAGAGGGCGAGGCCCTGGCCGGTCTCGAGGAGGAGTAGAGGAAGGTGGAGCGGATGGTCCATCCCGGCGGGAGCTGGCTGGGCGAGTGGCCGCGCATGTGCGCCTGCATGGAGGCCAGGCTGGGGCAACCGGCCTGGCACAGAGGACAGCGGTAGGGTGCAGCCCCGTGCGTCCGCAGGTGCTTGGTCATGGCCGAGAAGTCCCGGGAGCGTTGGGGACAGAGGCTACAGGAAAAAGGCTTCTCTCCTAGCAGCGGCGAGGAGAAAGCCCGGTAAGAAAAGGAAAAAAATGGAAAGGTGGTGTAGGCTGACCTAAGGGTCGGTAGTGCCATGGGCAAGGGGGTTACAGGGGGCCAGGCCTGCAGAGGGGGGCTCACGCTGGCCCACCGAAGTTTGAAAGCAAGCAGACCGTTCAAACTGGGCAGGGCGCCCATACCTGTGTGGACGCGGTAGTGTGTCTCCATCTGATGCTTGAGTGAAAATCGCTTGCCACAGACAGAACAAGAATAGGGCCGAGATGTGGTACGAGGGGGCAAGGGAGGCTGTTGGCGAGACCGGTGGCCTGCTGTGCCCACATGACCCACAGAGGTTGCAAAAGCTTCTGGGAGGATAGAGAAGGCATAGGACGAGGCTGGGAATCCCAGAATCAGGTCACTGGGCACCCAGGCAAGACCTCAGGGATTACTATGGGGCAGGGACCAAACCGCCCTATCCCTACTCACCTCTGTGCCTCTGATCGCACTCATCCATCTCCCCAGGGATGAGCTGGGTGGGGCCCTGGGGGAGGGAACCTGGAGGAAGCAGGGACGAGATGCCTTGCTCAGGCTGGAGTCTTAAGTCCCAGTCCCAGAAAAAAGCACCATATTGTAAGGTCTGTCAGGAGCATAAAAGGCTTACCTGGGGTGGGGCTGGAGGAAGCCAACTGGTTCTGGCCCCAGAACCCTTTGTGGGGATGCTGGGGAGGTGGGATCCTGGGGGTGGAGTGGGAAAGTGTTAACAACCTTGGCAAAATCTAGGGGGTATCAGACCAACCTCTTCCTGAAGACCAACCCCTTCCTGGAGAGGGAGGAGCATGAGTCGCCCCAGAGGCTGGGCTTTGGTTTTCACAGTGAACTGCTTTTTTTTTTTTTGGCTTTTTTGGGGTGGGGGGGTCACACCGGTGATGCTCAGGGTTTACTCCTGGCTTTGCACTCAGGAATCACTCCTAGCGGTGCTCGGGGGACCATATGGGATGCTGGGAATCGAACCTGGGTCGGCCGCGTGCAAGGCAAATATCCTACCCGCTGTATTGCTCCAGCCCCGATATGCTTGTTCTATGTCCAGCTCAGAAAGTGAGTCAGTAAGAAACAGGGTGCCCTGCCACCCATCACCACTGCCTCTTCTGAGCCACTCCCTCCCCAGCCAGAGAGATCTTCACTCACCTCTGGTCCCAAGGCCAGAACTGCCAGGCTCCAGTGATGGGGCTACTATAGGAGAAGGGATTGCCACATCTGGGTGGCAACAGCAGGATGCTCCACAGGGCAGGCTGGCCCTCCCCTAACCACGGGGCTTCCCCTTGCCAGGGTCTAGGGGTGCTAATGGTTTGAACAGAACCTGGTGGGGGCAGGGGGCCAGGGAACTCCCCAAGACTTTCCTCAGAACCTCCCGCATTTTCCCTCCTCCACATGATAGCTTCTGGCTTCCCATCTGCCTCCCTGTGGCCCTCACTCGCCTGCATTGCCCCTGACAGCTCTGGGCTCTCTCCTGCTGGCCTGTGCTCCCGCTGGGTCTCCTGCTCTCTCCCACCAATACCAACAAACTTCGTTGGTCTTGATTTCTCTTTAAGAACCCCTGGCTCTCTCTCAGAATTCTGTGCAAGTTTTTCTGGCTCCCCCTGATATACCTTCATCCCAGGACCCATTTCTTCTCTAGCCTTGTCCCTTCGAGCCCTCCTGCATTCTTCTTCCAGGGACGGAACTTCCAAGACCCTGGCTGCCTCCTCGAGGGGCTCCAGTTCCCCTGGCTGCAGCTCTACACTCTCCCCATAAACAAAGTGGAGCACGTGGGCAAAGGTGGAAGGGCTGATGCCTTTCGCCAGAGCCCAGTGGCCCCTGCGGCCCAGCTGCTGGCTCACACCCGCAAGCACCAGGCTGTGGGCAGGGAACTCTTGGCTCTCCACAGTGATCAGGGCGTCACATAGTGCTGGTCGGAGTCTGGCTGCAAGACGCACTAGCCGGTCAGAGCCATAGGGACTAGACAGTATTATTGGAGGCCAGGGCATCGCTGGGGTAACAGTCTCAGAAGTTTTGAGTAAAAGGCCACAGTGTGGGGTCCATGGTAAAAAGGGCGGGAGGAACAGCAAATTCTCAAGCCTGTGGAGGTGAGGGGAGAGACAATGAGTGGCTGGTTCTGAATCAGGGCTCTGCTGAATGGAATAAATGAACCACAAGAGAGCCTGACTTGGTCCAGAATCATAATATGCCAAGAGTGGGGTGCTGGTGAGAGGAGATTGGAAATCACACCAAATTCAGGATTGAAAGAGAGCAAGGATTAGAGTGAGGTTAAGATTTGTAGAAACAGGACTGCCAGTTGATAGTCTCTGGCTTTTTTAAAAGCATAGCTGATGGTGTTAATTCTCTCCAAGGCCCTCTGAAGGGAAAGACCTCTTAAGTAGGCCTGGCTTTCCTGATAGAAAAATGCAGTCAGCAGAGATGTAGAAAACCCAGCGTCAGGGCATAGTTTAGAAAGCTGTGTCTACCCTCACCCCTCCCAGATACCCACACACCGAACTTATCTCAGAGCTGAGGGTCCTGACAGGCTAAAAGGGCATCAAGATGGGAAGAAGCTATAGCCTCTGTACCAACATCTCCCTGAAGTTGAAGCTTCTAGAAATGTATCCTCAGAGAAGAAACTGGAGACCCCAAAGACGCTCATTCTGTGACTCTGGAGAGCAGGCACAGAAGCCAAGGGTGGAGAGAAGTTTTGAAGAAGGCTTTGGCTCTGGAGAGGAAACCTTAGATAGAGAGGCTGTTTCAAGATCAGGGTAAGTGAATGGCTTAATTTTGCTTTTTAAAAGTCAAAAGAAGTGGAAGGAAAACCGAACAAGGCAGAAGGGTATTACGCATCAAAACCACCATATTGACTTTTAAGAAAGGAACCAGGAGCCCAGAGAGGAGGATACAGGCCTCAATGTCTTATTACTACCTGGACATCTCAGAGATGGAGTCACAGGTGGGCAGGAAGTGGACAGAAAGGGGTACAATGGGACGAAAGTCTCATCTGGGGAGAAGCAACCACTCACCAGTTGTTGCTTCCTCCTGGACACCGCATGCTCTGAACTGCTGTTGGGGTTCCTGGGTGCCCCCCACCCCCGCTGGCCCCGCCCCTAACCTCACTGTCTTCCATTGGATGTCCCAAGTACTAGCCTGCTTCAGCCCCTGATAAGGGTGTGATTTTATAGCGCCGTCTTTGCTTTACTTGTCCAAGAGACCATTCCCTTTACTTCCAGAACCCAGGCATTCCCTTCTATCTCCTGACTCAGTTCATTTGGGAACTTCAAAGAAGTGTAGCTGAGGCAATAGAAACTTTGTAATAATCAGTCCTGCCTTTGAGACTTGTCTCTGCACCACTGAGCTACCTCAGGCAAGTCACCTTTCAGCCCCATTACCTCCTTGTCTTTGGAATAGGGATAACCTCTGCTTACTTCATTTGAAGGTGGGAGTGAATATGAAATAACTTTCATATGAAAGTGGATTGTTCATACATAGCACCAAATAATATTGTTTCCTAGAAGTATCAGGAGAGCTCTAACAGCTGGATGTTATTTCTACTACTTCGAAAGTAAAAAGGATGGAAATAATTGGGTCTAAAGAGTGAAGGAAAACCCAGAGCATGCCTCCTCCTCCTCCCTGAATCGATACTAGGAAGCTTTGGTACTCTGTGGGAATGACCCCTGTCATCAAGGCCACCACTGGGAACTTGGTTGTATGGGGTGACTCAGATCCTCCCAGCAAGCTGTGGAGGGGCAACCCCAGGAAGGGCTTGTGGTGGTCTCCAAAGAGAAAAACTCCTTTTCTTGGGCTGATGACAAATGATATTTCTCTGAAATCAGGACTCCGGGGTTTATCTCATTTCCTGCCCAAAAGGGCCTGGTTCTCAGGTTCCCCTCTTTTCATACTTTAGCACTCCTCAACCTGGGCAAAGGATGAATCTGAAAGATTTATTTTTTGTTGTTGTTTTTTGGGTTACACCTGAATGGTGCTTACAGATAACTCCTGGCAGGGCTTGGCAGACCCACATGGGTGCTGGGGATCAAACCTACGTTGACCACTTGCAAGGCAAGTGCTCTGCCCTCCATACTAACTCTCCAGCCCCCTTAATTTTCTTTTTCTATTTCTCATTATTCATTAATCCCTTATTGAGGGGAAAATTTTCATTCATCCAGTAATATTGATCTCACTATGTACCAAAATGCCTAATAACTCCCAATTGTTCAGAACAGCTTTCTACTTTCCCCCTTCAGATCTTACATTACTTCCTTCTACCTCTCATTCTGGCTTCAGGTATAGGAAGATGTTAACCCTTCCTAGGTCAGACAGGGTGTGCCAATGGGTGGGGCTGGTGGAGGGGCATACTAGGGTGCAGAGAGGGGAAGATGAGTCAGAGTGAAAGGGAAAATGCAAATGGGCAAGCAGTATTCATTTGCTACTATGAACGTTAAATATTTTCCATTTCTGAGCTTTCTAACTCCTCACAACCACACCCAGGGACTCTATTAAAGGCATTTACTTGGCTTGCAAACATAAAAGTACCAATACCTGAAACATACTGTATACAGAGGGAAACTTCCTACTGATAACGTGGAATAGTCCCTGAAGATATGGAGTATGTAGGGAAAGCCATTAAAACAGTATTTTAAGTGTAAAAATTAAGTATCCATAGGTCTGTCAGGGTACAGACATGTGGTGTCCCCTCCCAGTCCTACATTATGTGCCCATGACTCAGGTCACCCACTCAATGTGGCTTGTCTACTGATGAGCAAGAGAGTTTTGTTTTTGTTTTTGGGTCACGCCCGGCATTACTCAGGGGTTACTCCTGGCTCTGTGCTTAGGAATTATTTCTGGCAGTGCTCAAGGGACCATATGGAATGCTGGGGAGCAAACCCTGGTCACCCACATGCAAAGCAAGCACCCTCCTCACTGTACTGTCTCCCTGACCCCTGATAATCCGGAGAATGAAAGCCTGTGATCAAAGGGTAAAACCCTTTGTAAGAAAATGCAATTGGCACACTGTCAGTGAGTGGGCTTTCAGGGAACCCAAAAGGGAGGAGAAGGGGCAAGAGGGACTCCCCACTCAGCAAAATCCCCCAAGACAGGGGGAAACCCCATCTTGCTTTTCACGTGGTGTCTACCCCATCTAAGGATATCCCTCTAAAGACCAATTCCTGAGAGGTATCTCTAGGGCCCTCTTTTTCACCCTAGTCCCTTAGGCTGGTACCATGTGAGACCCTTCTCTTCCTTCGTTCTAGACTGCACAGTCTTAATTCGTTCTGCACTGCAAAGTGTCAAGAGAAGCAAACGGGCTAGAGCAATAGCACAGTGGGTAGGGTGTTTGCCTTGCACATGGCCAACCCGGGTTCGATTCCCAGCATCCCATATGGTCCCTTGAACTCCGTCAGGGGTAATACCTGAGTGCAGAGCCAGGAGTGACCCCTGTGCACACCCGGCTGTGACCCAAAAAGAAAGAAAAAAAAAAAGCAAACAGCTCTTTGACTAGGAAGAGACTGCTGACTTGCTATGATTGGAAGATCTCCACTCTAGTATAGCGGGAAGGGTACTTGCTTTGCACGTGGCCAGCCTGGGTTCAATCCCCGGCATACTATATGTTCCCTTGAGTACCACCAGGTATGATTCCTGAGTGCTTAGTCAGGAGTAATGCCTGAACACTGCTGAGTGTGGCCCCCAAACCAAAAAGAAAACAGAAAAAAAAGCAATATATTTTCTTTCCAGTTTCAGAAACTGCTAATTTTCCACTTCCCAGGATAAGAAGGAATCCCTGGGAATCATGTCCCAGAGGTGGAGTCAGGAAACTATAGGTATATTCCAGCATTCTGGGGGTAAGGGGAGAGTAGGTAGGAGAGATGAGGTAAGAAATCACTAAAAGAGCAGCTTGGAGCAGAAAAGTGAAAGGACTATGCGTTAATCCAGGCAATCATTTCTGCCCAGAGGGGAAAGGGTGTTGCTCCCTTCCGCCCTCCTCCCTCTGGAAAGAAAGATGGCGGCCACATGGGAGCCTTGTGGACAGCAGGTATGAGCCGGGGGTGTGGGGGCGACTAAAACCTCATGGGTCGGGGGGCGTTCCAGTCCGTCCTTCACGCCCTACCGAGGTCACCAGTCGCCCCCCCGCGAGCGGCTCTCCAGCACGGCCATGGCCCCAGAAGCACAAGGACTTAATGCAGAACCCAGCAGCTTGGAGCAGAAAAGTGAACGGACTATGCGTTGATCCAGGCCATCAAGTCTGCCGGAGGGGAAAGGGTGTTGCCCCATTCGCCCTCTCCTCTCTGGAAAGAAAGATGGCGGCCACATGGGAGCCTTGTGGACAGCAGGTATGAGCCGGGAGTGTGGGGGCGACTAAAACCTCATGGGAAGGGGGGCGTTCCGGTCCGCCCTTCACGCCCTACCGAGGCCACCGGTTGCCCCCCGCAAGCGGCTCTCCAGCACGGACACGACTCCAGAACACAGAAACCAATTTCTTAACTATCTGACTTTCAGTAGAAATACTTCCAGGGTCAATAGGTAAAATAGCAGAAATCCAAAACCAACATTTAATTCTTGAACCCAGCTGTAGAAAGCAAATCACTTCACAATGCTTTTTCAGCATCTCTGATTTGGGGGGGGGGGGTAAACTCTAAATAATAGTGGTGAATCTTTTATTGAAACAATGAATCTAATCAAAGCAGATAGAGTGTTAACTAGAATTCATCTGCCTCACAGGGACGGGGAGGGGTGGGGGGTGGGGTTTTATTGGGGTTCTTCATGGTAAAAAATAAGTATTGGTAAAGGGAAATGTGTTTGATATTTGCATGACTGAGACATAAACCTGAAAGCTTTGTAACCTTTCCCACAGTGATTCAATAAATAAATAAAATAAAATAAAATAAAAGAAATCACTAAAAGAGAAATGTGAGGGCAAGAGTCTGATTTTTTTACTTCTCAGACTTTTTCTAATATTCATATTACTAAATAGAACTTATTTTGGAGTCGCACTCAGCAGTGCCCAGGGGTTACTCCTGACTCTAAACTCAGAATTTACTCCTAGGGTTGCTCAGGGACCATATGAGATGGCAGTGATTGAAACTGGGTCGGTTGTGTGCAAGGCAAATGCCTTACCCACTGTACTATTGATCCAGCCCCACTAAATAAATTTTAAATCTGATATTTTAAATTACTGACTGACCAATGAGACAGTTGGGAGAAATATAAGAGAGAGATACTCAACACACACCTTGACTGAAAAAACAGAGCTTCCTGGAAATCATGTCCTAAGGCCCTTTGGGGCACAACCCAGCGTGATATAAGAATGTCAATACAACAATACAAGTACGGATTTTCTTTAGATATTATCACTAAAACTAAACCATCAGAAAAGGCCAATTATAGGCATGCTTGTTTCATGAAAATGTTTTTCCTTACTCTCTTACAGAACATCCAAAGTCAGGTTAAATAAGATTTAATTTACAAAGTTCAGTGAACTTTTTACGCTCCTCAGTAACACATATCTTTCCACAAATTACGTTATGCTCCCCAGAGCATTTCATATAAAGACCAGTTACCTAACTCTTTAACTTTTTACTCTTTTTCATAAGTTCATAAAATACAAACCAGAGAAGAAACACCAGAGTGAAGTCATTTCTTCATTTAAATCTGTGTTCTAGGGTTGGAGAGATAGCACAGTGGGTAGGGTGCTTGCCTTGTACGCAGCTGACTGGATTCGATCCCTGACATCCCACATAGTCCCCTGAGCACCACAAGGGGTGCTCCCTGATCACAAAGCCAGAAGTAGTCCCTAAGCATCTCCAGGTGTGACTCAAAAACTAAATAAATAAATCTATGTTCTACATGACCCAAGGACCAAATGTAGTCATGGCAAGTAAGCTGAAATGTAGTTAGTAACAGAGACCCAACCAGAGCACATCTTTTGTAGATTAAGTGGGAAAAAAGATATACTAGAACTGAAAACCTAGGTTCCACTGCATTCTCACAATGTATTGAGATAGTGCCTCTGAGACAGACAACTTCCTCAGCCGGGCATTTTCAAAACCAGAATTGAATACCAGTATTAGTATAAACCCAGATGGACATTTCCCACTCTGACCCCCTTTAGTTCCTCATTGTGAGCTGAAGAGCCCAAGGGTATCTAGGCATTATCCACCTATAACCCGTGACCTACAATTTGAGATTAGTTCTCTGGTAGTTTGGAAACATGCATCCCATAACCCAGAAGGCTTTGAGCCACTTTCAGGACCTACACATGCCTCAAACCTTGGTTACAGTTATAGTCACAAGACAGGACTAAACACAGGTGCATACCATTGGACTATATAACTGATGTACATCACACTCTTATGTTCTACATGACCCAAGGACCAAATGTAGTTTAAGGCAAATAAGTTGAAATGTAGTAAGAGACCCCCAATCATAGCACACCTTTTGTGGATTAAATGGGGGAAAAAATTAGATTCTAGTCTCTAATTCTGTGCAAGGGATAGGTAGACTGACCTCAGGTGTGAGACACCTTAAGGTGTGTACCTACAGCAGGTAAGGGAAGAAAAGGGGAAATCTACAGCCTTCTCAGGCCTATAAATAATATAGGTGTCTGTTTATTCCAATGACTCTTTTGTTTGGGGGCACAACAATTGGTACTCAAGAATGACTCCTGGCAGGACTCAAGGACCATATGGGGTGCTAGGGATTGAATCAAGGGCAACTGCATGCAAGGCAAGCAACCTACCCTCTGTATTCCAATGATTCTTAACCTCTTTATAAGGGTGCTGGGGGGAAACAATAGTATCGCTATCCCTTTGAAAATGGAAATCATGTACTGTAAATCACAGAACCTCAATTTAGAAAAAGTTTGTGAAAAAGAATCCACGAAATCAACTATATCAGAAAATGGTACAATTTTAAAATGCTTACACTATTTTGTATATGAATGACAAAGGAGTCACCGATTTCTCTGAATAGTTTTTCTTATGATTTCCAAAAGCTCATCAAGCTTGAAATGCACTTATGGGGGGAGGTATGCTGTCACCAACAGATCAATCTGTACCTGCCAGGCGTGTGCATCAGCAGCCTGATGGTGCCTTCAGGCTTCTTGAAACCCCAAAATTGCCGCTGTGCCTTTGGCCAGACCACAACAAGTTGGGAACAGGTTTACCAAGAAATTAAATGGCCAAAAGTTAGGTATGTAGGAGCCATGCCCACAAACCACCTCTGGCTCAGCTATGCAAGTTCATTTATTGGCCTTATCTCAGAGACCCATAGATAAATCTCGAAAGAGATTAAAAACAAAACCACAGTTAACCTCGGACCTGAACATGGATGAACAGACTGGGGTAAGTCAGAGGGGGGCAGGTTGGCCAGGTGGCCTGCCCAAGCAGAGCCCCCAGCAGCCACTTGCTTCCACAATCCAAAATCGTCGCCATACCCCCAGCTTTACTCCACCATCTCAGGACGGACCTCACGAAGATATAATCTGCTGAAAATTCTGGTATGCAGGTTTTGTAACTGAAATCTCCAGGCTTTCTCAGAGTTGGGGTGGGCTACCTCCCGCCACTTCCCAATACTCCTGGAAGCACTGGCAGTCACCCCCATGAACCAACTCCAGCGCCATCCTGTAAGCTCTACTACCAGCCTTGCTTCAGAGACCCATAAATAAATCTCAAAAGAGATAAAAAACCACAGATAAGCTCATGGCTGAACAGACCTGGGTAAATTAGAGGGGGGCGGGTTGGTCTGTGCCCGCCCAAGCAGAGCCCCCAGCAGCCACTTCCTTCCACAATCCAAAATCGTCGCCATACCCCCAGCCTTACTCCACCATCTCAGGACGGACCTCACCAAGATATAATCTGCTGAAAATTCTGGTATGTGGGTCTTGTGACTGAAATCTCCAGGCGTTCTCTGAGTCGGGATGGGCTATCTTCCTCCACCTCCCTGTACTTCTGGAAGCCTTGGAAGTCACATCCACACCCCAAAGCTGCCACCCACTTGACAAGCTACTTCAGCCTTACTGTCCTGATAAAAATACCAAATGCCCTGAACAAACACCATGACCTCTTAGCACCTGTATTGCAAACCACAATGCATAAAAGGAAAAGGAGAGAGAGCACCCGCAAGAAGGAAAGTGCCTCCCATAGAGGGAGCATGGGGATGGGTAGGGGGTGGGGGGGACATTGGCGGTGGGAAGTGTACACTGGTGGAGGGATGGGTGTTTTATCACTGTATGACTGAAACCCAATTATGAACAGCTTTGTAGTGGTCTATTTCACGATATCCAATTAAAAATATTTTTAAAAAGTAATGTGGAGTTCATGCTCAATTCAATCAGCTTAATCAATGGCCGAATAAATAGCAATACTCCTACATTGTTAAAAAAAAAAAAAGAAATGCACTTATGAACTCCTGCCCCAATTTAAGGACTCTGGCTTACATGAAAGCTCTCTGGAAGCTCTACTACCAGGGGAAGCTTGAAAAGCTCAGTAAAACTAGACATAACCACCTTTCCCCCTGAAAAGAAATTTAGTTGGGCTGGAGGGATGGTACAGTGAGCAAGGACTTCCTGACATGCAGCTGACCAAAGTTCAATCTCAGGCACCACATATGGTCCCCTGAGTCCTGTCAGAATACCTGAGCACAGAGCAGAGTGGAAGCCCTGAGCACCCCTGGATGAGGTCCAACCCCTCTCCCAAATATCTATATGCAATCTTTGATAAGACTGAGTGACTTTCTGAAGAGCAGGAGGTGTCTTTCCAAACCTCATCCATTCCTACATTCCTACACTGTACATTGTACATTACTCCATTACTCCATCCATCTTCCCCAAGATTGCTATTCCCCTGGTAATCTGGGAAAGACCAGAAAGGGTTTGGGAAAGATTGGACTAAGGGATGTAAGGCCCCAGGCATGACCCAAATATAGTTAATTTACACTGGAAGATAAACAGACTATTTCTCAGGGACCAACAGCTGGGACTTAGAGGCACCCCCCCCCAAAAAAAAACCCACGCCAGAACACTGGAGAACACTGGGTTGTTCTGCCTATGTTGTCCACCCAGCACTAGAAAAACAACTGAAACCGCCTCAACTAGGGGTCCTGAGACCTTCCCCAAGCAAAAAAAAAAAAAAAAAAAAAAAAAATTCCTCACTTGCCACACAAAGTTTCAGAAAAAATCTCCAGAAAATATCTCAAGTGCACTGGAGCTTCATTTCCTGGTTGACTACACCTGATGAGCCCTGGAGAGTCACAAACCGCGCCTCTCCGCTGCCAGATTCAAACAAGTTCTGATACCCCAGACAAACCTCTCAGCTCACAGACCCGGTGTAGGGCCGGGGACCCCACACAAATCTCCAATTACCCCACAACTCGCTTCCCAGGGGTCACAGACCCACACATAGGGACTCTGACTCAGCCCAGGAGGCCCCATTCCCGTTCTCCCTAGGAAAGATCCCAGGACCCCAAAGCCCACAACCGTAACTTTTCCCCACAGTCACCATGAGGACGCAAGCCTGAAGAAGAGTTTCTAAAAAAAAAATCCATGGCACTCACCGCCTCCGTCTCTGGGCCTCTCCCCATTCGGCCTCACATCCACTCGTGGAGGCGCAACCCCAGTGACCAGTGACCGTTAAGATGGGGACTGCGGTGCGAGGTCTAGGAGCGGAGCGAGGCCTGGCCACGTGCACAGCGCGCGGGTCGCGCAGGGATCCCATAGAAGACGCTGATTGGCTGAAGCGCTGGCCACATCCTGTCTGGCCCGGCTCTGGGCCCCGCCCTGGGAGTGCGCTCGACAGCGTCACTTCCTGGTGCTCGCCCTTGATTGGTTGCCGAGTCCGAGGCTGCCTAGGGACATTGCGGAGGGGCAAAGTCTAGGGTCTAATTAGCCCCCAGACTTGGGCTCTATTTAGCCCCCAGACTTAGCCGATTGGCTATGAAGTTGGCTCTTTCCCCTCTCTGTGAAGAGATGGGAACCTTTGAAACAGCTCTGCCCCTCGAAGGCAATACTTCCTCAAGGATATCCCCACTATCATGTTCCTGTTTTTCAATCCAGAGTACCTCTCATTTTTGGGTCACACCCGGCGATGCTCAGGGGTTACTCCTGGCTCTGCACTCAGGAATTACTCCAGACGGTGCTCAGGGGACAATATGGGATGCTGGGAATCGAACCCGTGTCGGCCGCATGTAAGGCACACGCCCTCCCCACTGTGCTATCGCTCCAGCCCCTACCCTTTAACGTTCCTTTCCAATCCTGCCAGGTTTTCAGGGCTTTGGGCAGCTCCTCTTTCCTGCCTCTTGCCCTGCCTTACAACGGATTGCTTGCAGAATTCACAAAACGGGGCGTCTATGAATTCAGGGGAGACACAAAAACGGGGAGGGAGGATTTTGATCCACAATTAGTCTGGCTGCTCGCGTTTCTAATTCTCACTGAAACGTCCTGTTAAGCAAAATTAAGGGCGTATCAGCCTGTCACCAACTTTACCCGGCGGTAACAAGGTGACGATGCCCTTGCCCCACCATTAACTGGCCTGTACTTGGAACCCAGTCACGAGGGTTTCTGCGTCGGGAGAACTTCAGTGCTGACAGGCGCGAGCTCGCACCTCGTCAGTTTGGGGCTAGCGGACTGTCTCGGTTCTCCCACCCGCGGCGGTTGCGTCGCTGATTGGTTGGTCCCCTCTCTTCTAAATGGCTCGTGCTGGGACCCAGTCAATGAAGCGCGAGTACACTTGAAGGAGGCGGGCATTGTTCTACCGCTTTCACTTCTGATTGGTTCCGAGGCTTGCCGGGAGGCGCGAGCCCAGCCCAACGGCTTTAGAAGACAGTTGGGATTCTCTTCCAGTGGTTTCAGTTCCGCTCCGGGTCTCCCGTGGCTAGCTGAGATGCTGGGGACTGAGCGGGCAGGATCCGAAACAGTAGCCAGAACTGAAAGTCGGAATCGACGTCGAGATCGCTTACGGAGAGGGCTCTGCCTACTGGAGTAAAGCCCGCAAGAAAAGTTGGAGAAGGGCAACAAGAGGTGTGGTGGTAGTAAAAACAGCTCCAGTTTTCGGAGCCCTTCCTGAGTAACAGGCATTGTGCGTGGTCTCCTTGGCCTTTTTTTTTTTTTTATTAGTGAAACACCATGAGGTACAGTTGTAGACTTACAAACTTTTGTGCTTGGGTTTCAGTTATACGATGATCGAGTACCCATCCCTCCACCAGTGCCCATTCTCCACTTGACTCTTAAATAACCTTGCCGCAGAGACGGTTACTGTTATCGGATTAACCTCCGTGGATGACGAGGAAATCACTGCGAGTGCCCTACCGCGAGTCTGACGTTCTGGAGAGTCAACGGGATTAAGGCAGGTTGCTCTGGGGTCGCGAGTGTGACTCGGCTATAGAATTGTTTAGTTTATCTTGCGTGTGAGCCTCTGGGTTCGATCCCCATCCCCAGCCACAAGGCCACCCTTGAGAAGCAGAGAATCTTGTAGTTGAGAAACTGGACTCTGAATTCAAATCTTGAATTTTGGCATGTTGCTTAAGCTCCCTTGGCTTCAATTTCCTCCTATTCACAAACTTTGCTGGATGATGGTGAAGATTTTGAGAAAAAAAAAAAAAAAGGACCATGTAGAACAATACTACCTCCTCTCTTCCCCTATGACCTCTGACCTAAATTCAGCTTCACTCCTTGCCGTCAACATTACCTGCCAGGACTCAGGAAGACAATTCTGGGGGAAATGTTCCCAGAGGGAAGGAGGTAGCATTGTTCCAAGGCAGGAGTAAACTCACTATGCCTGAGATACAGCAGAGCCAGGCAGATGACTGAGGCAGGAACTGTGTTCCTAAGAGAGATAAAATGGCCCCTTATGTTCATAGCACAAAGGATTTTCTCCTTTGGTCTCTGCAGAAACCCATGGTCATGATCTTAAGACTCTATGTCCAAGGTCACAGGAATTTAGAGAGAAAATTTAGAATTCAGGGTTTCTGTTCCCCAAGGCTCAGGTATATTATGAAATAGGCGTTCACTCAGTTACCAAACTCTGACAGTCTGTGTCAACTGTGCTGAGCAGGTGCTCAGCCCATTGTGCCATCTCTGCAGCCCTGAAATCATTAAGGCTTCATTTTTTGTTTATTTGCTTTTGGGTGAGGCAAGATAGTTTTTATTGAAACTTAGAAGATGTGAGGGTAGGGAAAGAGAGGAAGTATGAATTCAAGAGAGAACACAGTCTTCTCCCGAGTGGAGCTAAGCAAAGATACATAGAGACAAGCAATGAGGTACGTGTTCAAGAGAGAACAAGGACGCGAAGAGCAAGCCTGAAAATGTTAAGGTATTAATTGAACTTTGTGTGAAGGAGACTCAGGTTTGATCTGCACCACATGATCCCCTGTGTACCACTAGAGTGATCCCTTTCTGAGCACTGAGTCTAGAGTAGCCCCAGAACATTACCAGGAGCATCCCAAACCCAATCTCCCAACCACCCAAAAGCTTAAACCATATTGAAACAAGTGGAAAGCATAAGAACTGAAGTCCAGAAAGGACACTTAGGACAGGGATGGGGACCAGAGTGGGGGGAGAAAAGATTTTGCAGAGGAAAGGATACCTGAGTATATATCTTTGAAAACTGTTGTGTGTCAAGCATAGTGATTTGTATATATACAAACTGTATAATGGCAAGCAACAAGAGCTTGATTGTTTTAGACTAATAAGACTTCCATCACAAAATGTCATAGGCTGGGCCAGAGAGATAATAAAGCTGGTAGGGCATTTCCCTTGCATAAGGCCAACCTGGGTTTGATCCCTGGCATCCCATATGATCCCCTGAGCACTACCAAGAGTAATTCCTAAGAGCAGAGTCAGGAGTAATCCCTGACCATCACTGGGTGTAGCAAAAAAAAAAAAAAAGGCAAAACAAAGCCAAAAACCCAAAAATCAAAATGTCATCAATAGGGAGGCATAAACAGCAAATTTAGGGGCTGGAACAATAGTACAGTAGGTAAGGCACTTAGCTTGCATGCAGCCAACCAAGGTTCAATCCCTGGCACTCTATCTGGTCTTAGGGGTTTTTTTTGGTTTTTTTTTTTGTTTTTTTTTTGGGGGGGTCACACTCGGTGATGCACAGGGGTTACCCCTGGCTCTGCACTCAGAAGATACTCCTGGCGGTGCTCAGGAAACCATGTGGGATGCTGGGAATCGAACCCGGGTCGGCCGCATGCAAGGCAAACGCCTTACCCGCTGTGCTATCTCTCCAGCCCCACTATCTGGTCTTAGGAACCCCACCAGGAGTGATCCCAGAGCCTGGAGGAAGGCTGGAGCACCTCTGGGTGTGTCCAAAACAAATTGCAAATTTATTTCACGATAGTGGGATAGACAAATTTGCTGCTGGATTTGGTTCTTCTGAGGCCTCTGTCCTTGGTTTGCAGCAGGCTGCCTTCTGATTATGTCCTCATGTGGTAAGGTGTTCTGTGCATACTCACTTCTGGTGTCTCTTTAAAACTGAGATGGGGTGGGAGGGACACTGGGATCCATGGTGATGGAAAATGGGGACTGGTGGAGGAATGGGTATTTGATCATTGTATAATCGAAACCCAAGCACAAAAATTTGTAAGTCTACAACCGTACCTCATTGTGTTTCACTAATAAAAATTTAAAAAATAATAATAAAACTGAGATAGAAGAGAATTGATAGTGGGACCAGAATGATAAAACAGCAGGTAGGACATTTGCCATGCACGGGGCCAACCCAGGTCCAATTCCCAGCCTCCCATATGGTTCAATCCCCAAACACACCATAAGCGATCCCTGAGTGCAGAGCCAGGAGTAACTCCTGAGTACTGCCTGGTGTGGAAAAAAAAAAGAATTGATAGCAATATCAGGTGTACAGAAAAAAAATTTTAGATTTGTACAGATAGCGAAATGCCCTCCATAACAATTCAACATCCACCATCATACACAAGTTACATTTTTTTCTCCTCCTCTCTGCCATTCCTTCTTTAAGGTGCCATATACTAACTAGGTGTTTGTGTATATTTCAAAATTCAGTTGCTGAAACTAAATCCCCAAAAAGATGATGTTTGGAAACGATTTGGGGGAGGTGGTTAGGTAATAAGAGCAGAGCTTCATGAATGGGATTAGTACTCTTGAAAAAGATCACAGAGAATGTGCTGGCCCCTTGTGCCAGGGAGAAGACTGCCATATATAAACCGGAAAGCAGATTCTCATCAGTTACCAAGTCTGCTAGTAACACGATCTCAGACTTCCTAGCTTCAAGAATGGTGAGCAATAAATGTCTGTTATTTATAAGCTATCCATTCTGTATTTTGGTACAGAAACGCAAGTGGGTGAACATAAAACTCCATTCTATTGTATTAGGGCCCCACATTGATGCTGTCATTTAACTCTAATTCTCTTCTTCAAGGCCCTATCACCAACCACAGCCACATCGAGGTTGCCTTTTTTTTTTGGGGGGGGGGGGAACTCAGCAATGCCCAGGGGTTACTCCTGGCTCTTCACTCAGTTATCACCCCTGGTGGAGTTTTCAGGGGACCATATGGGATGCCAAGGATTGGACCCAGGTTGGCTACATACAGGGAAAGTGCCCTATCTGCTGTACTATCTCTCCAGCCCTGAGGTTAAATCTTTAATACAGGAATTTGGGAAGCCATAATATTCAGTTCATAATACAGAATTTTTACCACTGAAGAACTATTGGACTGTTAGGTGAGATGCATATTATCTCCTTCAGAGGGAGGGCACCAAACTGAATTGCTAGTATGTCAGCTCTGGGGGCTCGAGCAACTGAGTTTGATTTCCAGGATCCTACATGGTTCCTTGAGCATTGCGAGGAGTGATTCCTGAGTGCAGAGCCAGGAGTAACTCTTGAGTATCACCAGATGTGATCACCTCCCCCACAAAAAAATATTTCAATTCTGGAACCAGATTGGCAATTTGGATTCTGCCTGACATTTACCAACTGTGTGAACTTGAGTTAATCTCTTTCACATGCTGCGCCTTGAGAGAACCGAATTAGCAGGCACCTGTAACGTTCTTAGAATAGTGCCTTGCACAGAGTAAGTGCCCATTAATATTGGCTATTGTTATTACGTATAAGTAAAACTAAAACTGTGCTAAGTGGTCTGAAGTAAAACCACACTTTCACTTGAAAAAAGTAAAAGGGGACAACTAATCTGGCCAGGTTTTCAAGAAAGACTTCCTGGAGGAAGTGATGCTGGCACTATGATCTAGAGGTAACTCACTAACCTGACTAGGGGAGAGGGAAGAGTCTTCCAGACAAGAGGAAATGGACTCCAGAACCCTGGGACAGGAGGAAGAGTGGTCCAGAATTCAATGCTCCTAGACTTGAAAAGCAATAGAAATTGGAATGTAAGGAAGGATGGAGGTGATTGACAGAATGTGTGTCACTGGGCATGCATGCTCAAGAGTACTGGTTTTGAGGCCAGAATGATAGTATAGCTGATAAGGAACTTTCCTGGCATGCAGCTGACCTAGGTTTAATCCCTGTCATCTCATATCGTCCCCGAGCACTGCCAGGAATGATTCCTGAGTGCAGAGTCAAGAGTTACCCCTGAGCAGTGCAGGGTGTAGCCCTCAAACAAACAAACAAACAAATAAAAGAGTATTGGTATTATCCTAAGAGTTACAGAAAGTCACAGAAGGGAATACATTTTTTTAAAATTTTTTGTTTTTGTCACACCCAGCAGTGTTCAGGGTTTACTCCTGACTCTGTGCTCAAGGATAACTCCTGTTGGGGTGCAGGCTACTATATGGGGTGCCAGGAATAGAAACAGGGTCAGCTGCATGGAAGACAAGCGCCCCACCTGCTGTACTATCTCTCCGGCCCCAGGAAGTGTTTGTGTTTTGCAGAGAACAGTTTAATAAATGTCAGTGCATAACTGAACATTCATGTGCAAAAGTTATCAACATTAGTTGTTTTTTTTTTACGGGGGGCGGGGGGACACACCTGGAGATGCTTGGGCATTACTTTGGCTCTGAACTTAGGAATCACTTCTGGTGTCAATCTAGGGGACCGTATGGGATGACAGGGATCAAATCCACGTCAGCCACATGCAAGGCAAGTACCTTTCCTGATGTACTGGCTCCAAATGAGCATTCTGCCTCATATTTTATCAATACTCTCAATTGTAAAACACATTGCACCTTTCTTTAAATACATTCTAGTTAAACTACTGGAACAAAACTCTCTTGAAAAAGGGAAGTGTAACAAACATACTTGACTATTATTAAGCACTGGTGTATTATGAGACATCAATAGGTGCATGGTTGGGTTGTGGTTTCATCTTTTGTATACTAACATTTTACCCTGCAACTTTGTATTCTCCTGGTTCTGTCTCAGGGATTACTCCTGGCAGTGCTCAAGGGACTGTATGTGGTGCTGGGGATCAAACATGGTTTGGATATGTGAAGAAAAATGCCTTATCTGCTATACATTCTCTCCAGCCCAGTTGTTAAAATGACCTCTATAATTTTCCACCCTTGAAATTTTTCCACTAACTCTGGTTCTAGCCATTGACTTGCTTTGATGAATGAGACTATAACAGGTGTGATAACACTGGTAGAGGAATGGTGGAGGCATGGGTGTTCGATCATTGTATGACAAACTCAATCATGAAAGTATTGTAACTATCTCATGGTTATCAGTAAAAAGTTTTCTAACTATCTCATGGTGATTCAGTAAAAAGATAATTAAAATTTAAAAAACGGGTGTGACAAAAGAAAATTGTAAATTGCTTGGGCACTTTGGGACTTTGCTTACTTGCTGTTCTTGGGAACTCCACAGGCACTCCTATGTGATAAGTTTGGCCAAGTTTGCTATAGACATGGACCCAGGGGGAGCCTTAGCCTCAGCAACATACACCAACTGCCAACCTAATGAATGGAAACACCCTAGACCAATCAGCCTCCAGCCATCCCACTAGCTGATTACAGCTGCATGAGTAAATCCAGAAGTAGTGCCACTGAATTTAGCTCTAAATTTTCCCACAAAACCAGACATTAAAAACATATTCATGGGGTGGTGGAGAGATTTGGGGGACACTGGAGAGATAGTACAGTGGGTAGGGTTTTTGCCTCTCATGCAACTAACCCAGGCTCAATCCCCGGCCTCCCATACAGATCCTCCAAGTGAGGCCAGGAGTAATCCCTGAACATTGCTGGGTATGGCCACTCAACAAAAAGGTTCAAAATAAGATAAAGCTTGTTTTGCATGTGGGAAGGCAAGATTAAGAATGCTCAGTGTTATAGGGTCCACCCAGCACCACTGGATGTGGACTTAAAACCAAAACTGTATTAAGCTATTATGCCTGGGTATTGTGTGTGTGTGTGTGTGTGTGTGTGTGTGTGTGTGTGTGTGAGTGTCTGAGTGTTGGGAGTGTAAAAAATAAGGATATACCTAGACCAGAGTAAGTTTTTTTGTTTGTTTGTTTCTCCAGGGATCAAATCTGGGTTTAGCAGAGTGCAAGGCAAAAGCCCTATCTGCAGAACTATTACTCCAGTCCCTGACCAGAGAAATTTTTAGGCAAAGCTATCACTTGTCATGATTCTAGCTATAGATTTTTTTTTTATTTTTTTATGCCTGTCGGTGCTTAGGGGAAACATATGGGATGCTGGGGATTGAACCTGGGTCAGCCACATGCAAGGCAAATGCCCTACCCCGCTGTACTATTGCTCAGCCTCTAGCTATAGATTTTTTTTTCTAAAAAGATTGTCAGTAATTTCTGTGCCATTTATTTCTGAGGTGTCAGAAAGAAGGTTAATGGGTGAAGGGGATCATAGTCCTTTCTGTCCCCAGGGCCTGTGCACCAGCGATGCTCAGGGGTTACTCCTGGCTCATGCACTCAGGAATTGCTCCTGTTAATGGGTGAAGGGGATCATAGTCCTTTCTGTCCCCAGGGCCTGTGCACCAGCGATGCTCAGGGGTTACTCCTGGCTCATGCACTCAGGAATTGCTCCTGTTAATGGGTGAAGGGGATCATAGTCCTTTCTGTCCCCAGGGCCTGTGCACCAGCGATGCTCAGGGGTTACTCCTGGCTCATGCACTCAGGAATTGCTCCTGGTGGTGCTCGGGGGACCATATGGGATGCTGGGAATCGAACCTGGGTCAGCCATGTTGGCTGCGTGCAAGGCAAACGCCCTACCCGCTGTGCTATCGCTCCAGCCCCCTCTAGCTATAGATTTTTAAAGCTGAAAAAAGTCCTTCAGTTTTCTGAATGGTACCCACTCCCCCCCAGCTCCCAACTGTAGTGCTGGAGATGGAATCCAGGCAAGACAAGAGTTCGACTGCTAAGCTCTATCCCTGGCTCTGAATGGATTCTTAGGAGATGAACTTTAATACCAAGAATTTATTCCCCCCTTCCCTTCTCTTTGTTGCTGGGATGACTGGGTAGTCACACATACCTAGCTATGGCACTATAATACCTAGCTGACACAGTTGTGATGTGCTGGAGATCACACATTTTTGTTATAGTGTGGCTCTGGAGATCCCAAACACTGGGCATGTGGGCAACGCAAGAGACAGAATTAACAGTCTCACTCATGTAAGGCAGGCTAAACCACTGAGCCGTCCCCAGGCCTCTGAGGATCTTCTTTTATTATTTATTTATTTATTTATTTATTTATTGGCTTTTTGGGTCACACCTGGAGATGCACAGGGGTTACTCCTGGCTCTACACTCAGGAATCACCCCTGGCGGTGCTCAGGGAACCATATGGGATGCTGGGAATCGAACCCAGGTTGGCCGCTTGCGAGGCAAACGCCCTACCCGCTGTGCTATTGCTCCAGCCCCTGAGGATCTTCTTTTAATCAATTCCCCCCAATCAGGATTGGAAGTGGCTCTTCAAAAAGACCATTTTCTCTGTTCCATGTTTGTTACTTCCATTAGCAAAACCTCTGAGAAGACAGCCAACTCATTCAGGGAGGGATCTTGACTTCAGTCCTCAATCCTGCTCATGCTTGAAGCTGGTGTGCCCCACACTGGGCTCTGAGAGGTGTTGGAAGAGGAAGGTCACAGTGTAAAGCACAGTGACAGACATAGCCATCTGCTGGTCATTGCCCTGTATAATCAAGAACAAAGACCTTGAATCCAGAGAGGCCCCTAAGGCTGGCAGTGTGCCTCCAGCACCCTCTATAGGGCAGGCCTTAACCTAGTGATTGCAAAATTAAGAGGCTGTGAGTGATGGGTTCCCCTTGAGTAAGGAGAATGGCAGGCAGTGAGGACACTCATCTTGGACTGTCAATAATTTCTGTGCCATTTATTTCTGAGGTGTCAGAAAGAAGGTTAATGGGTGAAGGGGATCATAGTCCTTTCTGTCCCCAGGGCCTGTGCACCTGTATAAATCTGTGATTGATCAAATTTGGTAGAAAGATCACAATATGTATATTTTTGGTGAGGGGAGCACACCCAGCAAAGCTTAGGTGTTACTCCTAGTTCTGCACTCAGGAATTGCTCCTGGTGGTACCTGGAGAACCATAGAGGATGCCAGGGATTGAACCTGGGTCAACCACATGCAAGACAAACACCTTACCCACTGTACTATCTCTCTGGCCCCCACAGATCAGGATAGTCTATAAAATACTTGATGTTGACTATTATTGTATTTGGATTTTATTTTGATTTCGTTTACTTTTGGACCACACCCAGTGGTGCTCAGGTTTTACTCCTGGCTCTGAACTCAGAGATCACTTTTGGCAGGGCTCAGCATATGTGATGCTGGGGATCAAATCCAGCTCAGTCACATGCAAGGCAAGCGCTCTACTCATTGTACTGTCTCTCTGGTGGATCTTATTTCAGTTGTTTAACACTGTTCATTTTCAAGTGTTTAAATAAAGCACATACATAATCTCAATAATTTTGAGATACATTCTATTATTTGACTAGAATTTGCTGTTTTGGATAAAGTTGATTTTTTGGGGGGTCACACCCAGCAATGTTCAGGGGTCACTCCTGGCTCTGCACTAAGGAATTACTCCTGCGATGTTCGGGGGATCATACGGGATGCCGGGGATTGAACCTAGGTTGGCCGCGTACAGGGCAAATGCCTTACCCACTGTACTCTGGCCTAAATAAAGGTAAAATTTTTAAATACAATTTTACTTCCCAAACTAAGAAAAAATAGCCTGTTCTGGGGAATGGACTCCTCCCTCCTGCACCTGTGCCCTGACCAGGACCATGGGCTGGAGATGGCTCTAACCCCTGGAAAAACAGGTACCCCAGAAAGGGACCATCAGAGACCTTGCACACCTGGTGACAGGAACAGAACTTTTGTCCAGGATCATGTGAAACCACCTTGAGGGGGCACTACTGCTAAGCATGCGTACACCTGGTCAGGGTGCAGAAGTGCTGCTGAACCTGCTCTCTGTTCCCACGACAGAAGGTAAACATAATAAAGGGAGAGATTAAAATCTGATTTCATTTCTGCTAAGCCTTCTGTGCATATCACAGGCAAGCAGTGAATGCTTGACTGCATAAAGTTCAGACACTATTATTATTATTGCTATCCTTATGGGGGTACGGGAATAATCATATTCATCCAATAATGTCTCCAATTTTACTGCAAAGAGATACACAATTTTGCCAGAGAGAGAGCAATAGAAGGAACTTGTCTTAGCAGAGCCTTCTGGGTCTCTAGTCTCTGGGGTAAAAGATTTCAGTGTCTGTGTAAGATAGGCTCTCACCAGATCTGGAAAGTTCTGTTCTTATACCACAGCCCTGGAATGTGCAAGACTTACCTCCTATTCTGGAAGACTTTACAGAACAACTCGGCCCACGTTGCAGTCCTGTTTCTTATTCCTATTTCTGATCAGGTTTATTAAATCCATATTGAGGGGGCTGATGTAAAAAAAAAAAGTCCCATATATTGAGGAGCCAGCAAAAGGTAAGATCCCTGCGGACTGTCCAGCCTATCACTCAGTATCTTTTTTTTTAAGAGGCTGGTGTGGGGGGCTGGAGCGATAGCACAGCAGATAGGGCATTTGCCTTGCACGAAGCTGACACGAGTTTAATTCCCAGCATCCTATATGGTCCCCCGAGCACCACCGGGAGTAATTTCTGAGTGCATGAGCCAGGAGTAACCCCTGTGCATACTGGGTGTGATGCAAAAATAAATAAATAAATAAATAAATAAATAAATAAGCTGATGGTTTTTAAAATTTTTTTTATTAATGAATCACCGTGAGGTACAGTAGCAGACTTATAAACTTTCATGCTTGCATTTCAGTCATACAGACATACCGATCCCTCTACCAGTGCCCATTTTCCACCACCAATGGTCCCAGCATCCCTCCCACCACCCCTATCCCATCCCCTCTAGCTTGTGGGTTTTTATTTTATTTAATTTTTTTTTTGCAGTTACAAAAATTTCATGTTTGAGTTTCAGTCATACAATGACCAAACACCCAACCCTCCATCAGTGTACATTTTCCACCACCAGTGTCCCCAGTATCCCTCCCCCATCCCAGTTCTCACCCTGCCTCTATGGCAGACAATTTCCCTCTTTCTCTCTCTCCTTTTGGGAATTACAGTTTGCAATACAGAGACTAAAAGGCCATCATGTTTGGTCCTTTATCTACTTTCAGCACACATCTCCCATCCTGAACAATTCCTCCCACTATCATTGACTTCTCTATCCCAGCTGTCCTCTCTCCCAGCTGATGAGACAGGCTTCCAACTGTGGAGCAATCTTCCTGGCCCTTGTCTCTTCTGTCCTTGGGTGTTAGTCTCATATTATGATATTTTATATTCCACAAATGAGTGCAGTTATTCTATGTCTGTCCCTATCTTTCTGACTCATTTCACTTAGCATGATTCTCTACACAACCATCCACTTATAAGCAAATTTCATGACTTCATCTTTCGTAACAACTGCATAGTATTCCATTGTGTAGATG
The DNA here is from genome assembly GCF_029834395.1 of Sorex fumeus. Lineage (NCBI taxonomy): Eukaryota > Metazoa > Chordata > Mammalia > Eulipotyphla > Soricidae > Sorex > Sorex fumeus. The sequence goes on from NW_026606179.1 coordinate 21,251,633, forward strand.
TACCAAAATTTCTTTAACCAGTCATCTGTTCTCGGGCACTTGGGTTGTTTCCAGATTCTAGCTATTGTGAATAGTGCTACAATGAACATACAGGTGCAGATATCATTTCTACTGTGCTTTTTTTGCACCTTTGGGATATATTCCCAGAAGTGGTATTGCTGGGTCATATGGAAGCTCAATTTCTATTTTTTTAAGGAATGCCCATATTGTTTTCCAAAAAGGAAACTCAGGATCTTTTAAGTTTAGAGGTTCTGAATGAACCAGGGTGTGAACTTGGGGGTGGGGGATGGGGACCATTTTTCTAAAACCTGTTAAACATGTGTACCCTGTAAATGGATTTTTGATAAAATCAAGAGCAGGCCATCTGGTAACCTGAACATTTTGTGAACCAGGTCCTAGTGAATTACTCTGTTGATACTTTATTTATATTCCTCAGCCCAGCAAAACTTATTTCTGCAAAATGAAGATAACTAGAAATAATGCCATCAGACAAATTTTTTTAATTTTTGTTTTTGTTTTGGCGCCACACACAGATGTGCTCAGGGCTTACTCCTGGCTCTGAGCTCAGGGAATACTCTTGGCGGGCTCAGGGACCAATATGTGGTATTGGGGATCAAACCCAGATCTGCAGCATGCAAGGCAAGTATGTAAGTATGGATATAACGCATCTTTTAAAGCATCTTTTAAATGCTCATCAATAATCAAGATGGATAATCATTCCTGAAATAAAATGTATCATAAAAATAAAATACGATAGCATATTCCCTGCTTACACAAGCATCACTTTTCTCCTTTCTAGAGTTCTATAAATATTTGTTTTTTAGTAACCTTTTCTTTGTTTTGGCCCCACTCTCTCCAGTGAGCTTATTCCTGGGTCTGATCACTCCTGACAATGCTCAGGGGTCTTAATTGGAGGTGGCTGCATGCTAAACAATAGCCTTAGCCCCTTCTAGCTGACCTGTGTGTCTGTGTACTTTTGTTTTGGGGGGATTGGGCCATAGCTGGTGGGGGTCAGGGCTTATTTCTGGCTCTGAGTTTAGGGATTATTCCTGTTAGAGCTCAGGGGACCATATGGGGTACCAGAGATCGAACCCAAGTTGAGTGCATGCAAGGCTAATGCCTTACCTGCTGTACTATCTCTCCACCTAACCCCCAATAAACTGATATACTGACGAATTTAAGGGGGTTAAGAGGATAGCTCAATGGCCAGTGTACGGTCATGAGTCTGATCTGCAGTGCCAACCAATGTTGATCTGGCTAGGATCTCTGCTGCTGCTACTGTGCTTGATCTCCAGAGTACAGCCAGGCCAACGCACACACTGCAACCAGAATGTGCAGCAAATGTGAGCACCGTAATCAGAGATGTGCATGCAAAGGCCCGGTCCAGAACAGAGCTCAGAAGAGTTGGAACACACGTCTTGCATGCACAATACATACGAGTTAGATCACTGCAGCCTCATGCTGGCCCCTCCCACTCCGCACTGCTTTATGTGAACCAGGTGGCTTCAACCACTGCTGGACCCCAACACCACCACATCACTAGACTCTAGCATTGACCCATCAAGCCCAGAACACCAAAATTAATATTGCTGGGAGTAGCCCCAGCGTGACCCCCCCAAAAAATATAGATGCTGGGAGCACCTTGGCCAAGTGTGCAAACATCTGCTTGCATGAACACATGTGAACACTCTCTGGGCCCCGGGGGAAAGGATTTTAGACTTTTTTTTAATTGTGACGATAGGGCCAGAGTGATAGTACAGAGGCTAGACCTTGCATGCAGTTGGCCCAAATTCAATTCCCCAGCACTGCATCGGGTCTCCCAAGCCCCTCCAGTAGTGATTCCTAAGAGCAGAGGCAGGAGCAACCTCTGAGCATCATTGCAGGGTATGACCCCAAAATAAAATAAAATAAAATTGCAAAAATAGTACAAAGAAGTCTTGTATGCTCTTTCTGTAGTTTCACCTAAAGTAATACATAGTAACTCATTACAGAGCCAAGAAAGATTTATCAAAACTGAGAAATTAACATTGATGCAGTACACTAAACTCTCACTTTATCAGGATTACCTCCTTTTCTCACTTGTGTCCTTTAGTCCCTTCCAAGAACCATTTTCCCAGACCACATTGCATTTAGCATACCTTCAGTGTCGAGCCTTGTGTTTTTCTCGATGCGCAATATGTTTTGGAGATGGCTCCTTTTATTTTTATTTATTTATTTTTTTTGGTTTTAGATCACATCAGGCTGTAATCAGGGCTTATTCCTGGCTCTGCACTCAGAGATCATTCCTGGTAGGCTCAGGGGTACAATATGGAGGACCGGGATTGAAGCTAGGTCAGGCCTGTGCCAGGCTAGTGCCCTACTCTAATCCCTCTCCGGCCCCTACGAGATGACTCCCTTTAAATGCACCGTATGCTTTTCCATAGTGTGCAATCATGGATTAGGTAACTATTTTCCTTCTGATGTGATTTAGGCTGTTTCTCAGTGGCTACAGCCCTGCGCACAGGTCTGAATCATGTGGACCAGATTCACCAAGATGGAGTCAGGTGAATCAACAGTCAATGTGCTTTCCAGTTTGTGACTAAACCAACTGGCCCCTGGATGGGGTGGAAGCAGCAGTGGACAGGGTGATAGTGTGTCTGCTGACTGATACTTAAATAACTTTCCAGGTTTTATTTTTTTCCCCATTCTGTGATGTCACAGAGCTTGCCTCAAGGGGACAAGAGAGAGGCGGTGGTGAGATGACAAGCCAACAGGGCCCCTCAGTGCCTTGCTGAGAAGCTGGACTTTGTGCTGAGCCTGTCAGGGAGCCATAGAGGGTGAGAGGCCAGAGAGAGCCGGGGCCAGATGGTGCTATGGGAGTGCAGTAGAAGCAGCCGCATAATAGCTGCCTCCGGGGTCTGGAGAGAGGATACAGCTGGGAGGGTTCTTGCCTTACACGCTGCTGACCTGCGTTCAATCCTTGACGTCCTGTATGCTCCCGAATGCCTGCCAGGAGTAATCTCTGAGCACAGAGCCAAGAGTAATTCCTGAGGGGCTGGAGCGATAGCACAGCGGGTAGGGCGTTTACCTTGCATGCGGCTGACCCAGGTTGATTCTCAGCATCCTTTATAGTCCTCTGAGCACTGCCAGGAGTGATTCCTGAGTGCAGAGCCCGGAGTAACCCCTGTGCATCGCCGGGTGTAACCCAAAAAGAAAAAAAAAAGTAATTTCTGAGCACTTCTGGGTGTGGTCTCCCCCAGAACAAACAAGCAAAAAAAGGCACCTGCCTCTGTCTGAGGTGGTTCTGAGAGCCTCATCAGGCCCTATCTCTCTGTTCTCCTCTCACCCATAGGAGCAGGCCTCTGAGTGGACGGAATAAGGCAGACAATCCTGTCCTACCGGCTGAGGCCTCTCCCCAGGCAAGGAGCTGCCCTTCCTGCTGGGCCACACTCTGCAGGCATGTGGTCAGGGAGAGGCCAAGACGGGAGTGGCGGATGTGGGACAGAGGTGGAGGCCCAGAGACCAGGAGAACCCCAACCCCCCAGAACCTGACAGGGCTTTACATGTCTTCATTGCTCTGGTGGTGTGAAAATATTGAGCAGCCTAATTCTTTGTTCTCAGGAATCACTCCTGGTGGTGCTCAGGGAACCATATGGGATACTGAGGATTAAATTTAGGTCGACTGCGTGCAAGGCAAACACCCTACCTGCTGTACTATCTCTCCGGCCCCAAGCAGCCTAGTTCTTTCCTTGACACATATCCCTGTCTCTCTGGGGCATTTCTAATGACATTTAGGCTGGATTTGGGTGGAAGGATGAAAGCAATAATCATCAAAACCTGTTTGGGGGGCCAGAGCAATAGCACAGTAGGAAGGGCATTTTCCTTGCACATAGCCAACCTGGGTTCGATCCCCAGCATCTCATATGGCCCCCCAATCACCATCAGGAGTAATTTCTGAGTATTACTGGGTGTGATCCAAAAAGGAAAAAAAAAAACCTTATTTGGAAAAATAACAAAATGCCTCAGAAATGAACCAAAAAAAAAAATCATGACAAATGTTTCCTCTTCCTCAAAAAACAATGTTAACCTTTGGGAGATTTTATCATTTTAGAGCAAACACCCATATAATTGTTTGTTTGGTTGGTTCTGGTTTGGGGGCCCCACCCGGCGATGCATAGGGCTTACTCCTGACTCTGTACTCAGAGACCTCTCCTGGCGAGGGTCCAGGGGACTGTCTGGGGTGCCAGGTAAGATAGCAAGCGCCTTCCCCACTGTACTATTGCTCAAGTACAGTTTATAGGGAAAAAGCTGACTGTAAACCTGCTAATCTCCATGAACTCCACAGACATTCTTTAAAGACCCCAAGGCAAGGGAGCAGGCAGGGAGTGGCCAATCTGAATTCAATTCCTGACACCCCAATATGGTCCCGTGATCCCCACCAAGAGTGATCCCTGAGCACAGAGCCAGGAGCAACTCCTGAGTATCACCAGGATGTGACCCCAAAACCAAAATTAAATTGTAAATCTATGATGAAATGATGATTCTATTAAATATATGTGAATTCTTATTTAAATTTATACAGATGTACCAATATGAAATTTTTAAAATCCAAAGAGGACTTTTATCTTGGTTGGAACACACTTGAGGGATGCTTACTGGGAAGTGAAGCAAAAAACACTCCCATTTCTTCTAAGTTTTTATAATCTTTTTTGGGGTTATTGTTTGTTTTGCTTTGGGGGCCATACCTGATGATGCTCAGGGCTTACTCCTGGCTCTGTGCTCAGGGATCACTCTTTTAATTTAATTTAATTTAATTTATTTTTTAATGAATCACCGTGAGATAGTTACAGACTTACAAATTTTCATGATTACATTTTAGTCATACAATGATTGAATATCCATCCCTCCACCAGTGCCCATTTTTCACCAACAATGTTCCCAGTATCCCTCCCACCAATCCCATTCCTTTCCACTCCCTGCCTTTGTGGCAGGCACATTTCCGCTTTCTCTCTCTCTCTCTCTCTCTCTCTCTCTCTCTCAGGGTTCACTCTTGGTGGGGCTCCAGGAGCCATGTGCAGTGCCAGGGGTTGGACTGGGATCAGCATGTGCAAAGCACATGCCTTAAGATGTGTATAATCTCTCTGGCCCCAACATTTTGCCATCTTTAAAGTGGGAAGATTACAAACAATTTTTGCTTTTTTGGGGGGCGGACACACCCAGCAGTGTTCAGGAGTTACTCCTGACTCTGCACTCCTGGTGGGGCTTGAGAAACTATATGGGATGCCGGGGATCCCTGGTCGGCTGCATGCAAAGCAAGTGCCCTATTCATATATTATCGCTCTGGCCCCTAGTTTTGCTTTTGTAAAAAAGTGTTTTCCTCAGGAGCCAGAGAGATAGCTCAAAGGGCCCAGTGCAAACTTGCATGCTGGAAGCCAGGTTCAAACCCTGGTATACCCCACATGGCTCCCCCACCCCCAACAGCAGCACCAGAAAGGATCCCCAAGCACAGGGTAGCTCCCAGCACCATCAGGTATTGCCCCCCCGCCCCCAATCAAAAAGAAGAGTGACCCATTCTTTTAAACTTAAAAAAGAATGAAAAAAAAAACAACAACCTTGAATTCCCTTCTTTTGAAAGAAAGACCAACCCTGCTTATATATCCAGAGGAATGTATCAGATTTTGTACTGCTTCTGACTTGAAGATTTTTCTGTTCTGAACTTTCAGAGCTTTCCCTTGTTAAAACAGAGCACAATTGTTCTTCTGACTGTGGTAGGATCTTTTTATTTTTTGTTTGAAGTGGGGGAGGAGGGGAGTGTCACACACCCAGCAGCTTACTCCTGGCTCTGCGCTCAGGGATCACTCCATGGACTCAGGACCATATGAAGCTCTGGACATCAAACCCTGGTCAGCTGCCTGCATGGCAAATACCCTATTCACTAAACTATTGCTTTGGCTCAAAAGTTCTACTTTCTTTACAGTGTGCAGGGCACTTGCCTTGAATGCAGCTGACCCTGTTTTGATCCCTAGCACTGCAAAATAGTCCCTTGAGCACTATCAGGAGTGATCCCTTAGCACACCCTAAGCACCAAGTGAATGCTTACCACCAAATTCCACCACCACTCCACCTTGTACACATCCCTCCACTCAAAATAGCACTGTAGCACTGTCCTCCTGTTGTTCATCGATTTGCTCGAGCGGGCGCCAGTAATGTCTCCATTGTGAGACTTCTTGTTATTGTGTTTGGCATATCGAATACCCCACGGGGAGCTTGCCAGGCTCTACCGTGAGGGCGAGATACTCTTGGTAGCTTGCCAGGCTCTCTGAGAGGGGCAGAAGAATCAAACCCAGGTTGGCTGCGTGCAAGGCAAATGCCATACCCTCTGTGCTATCACTCCAGCCCTGACTCAAAATATATCTTTAAAAATTTTATTTTGATTTTTGGGCAACAACCAGTGGTGCACAGGACTTATTCCTGGCTCTGTGCTCAGGAATAATTTTTGGCAGGACTTAGGGGACCACGTAGGGTCCTGAGGACCAAACCCGAGTGAGCCATGCATGTGCAAGGTGCCCTACCCACTGTACTATCCCTCTGGCCCCCTTTACAGATTTCTTACAAGCCTACGTTTCAAAGCTGGCATTTGAATCTTCAGAGCTGTCAGAGATGAGTGGGGTGAGTGAGGAGCCTGTAAACTCTACTTGATGCAGAAGAAAATCAGCCCTCCTTGGGGTCAGAGCGTTAGCACAGTAGGTAGGGTGTTTGTCTTGCACGCGGCCGACCCGGATTCGATTCCCAGCATCCCATATGATTCCCTGAGCACCGCCAGGAGTAATTCCTGTGCATCACCAGGTGTGACCAAAAAAAAAAAAAAGAAAAGAAAAATAAAAGAAAATAAAAGAAAAGAGAGTCACCCTCCACCCAGCAGGAGCCAGCTGCTGGAACATGACTGGCGGGCAGGCTGACGTGGAAGGAAAATAGAGCACTGGCGAGATTCCAAGATCCTTAAACCTCTGTCCTACATCCCTTAAAAAGAATATGCTGGAAGCAATAGGCCCTGGAAGGAGGATGTCTGTCATGAGTACTATCTCCACAGCCTGACACCTCAAGTTTGCCTCCAGAAGAATCCCCCTTCCCAGACCCGCCACTGACTGCCTCTTTAGCAGATGCCTTTCCTTCCCCAACCAAAGGATGGGACCAAACCTGAACCAAGACAGTGCGGTGGGACCTCAGGATCTTGGAGAAAGCCACTGTAGGGAGACCCTTTGTCAGGGCGGTGTCACTTAGCTCTAAAGATGTAAGCCTGGCATGCCAGGAAAATACTGAGAATGAAGCAGGTTTCCTGGGAACCCAGATGGCATCCCTCCATCCAGATAGGCCTGAGGACTGACTCCATTCCTTGAATCATGACGCCCATGTTCATGTGAGCACTCATTCATTCATTCATTCATTCATCTCAGCACCAGATGAATGAATACCTGCCATCTCCCATGACAGTGATCTGGTTCACTCACTCACCTTTGCCCCAGCAAAAAAAAAAATTCATTTATCCAATCTGTATTTATTGAATATTCAGGCTCAGCCCTGGGCAAGGGAAAAGAAAGTGACAGTGACAAAATTTGTTCCTGCCCTCATGGCAATGCCCATCTCCCAGAGCTTCAAGAGACCACTGTTCATGGTTCCACCATAATGACATCTGTCATGAGGGAAAGGCTTAATCAGCTCCAAGAGAGGGGGCAGGGGCAGGGAAGAGCCCCTGAGAACAGAGCACTAAAAGATGGGCCAGGTGGGGTGGATGGTTATGGGTTCATGCATACTGTCTCGGCTAGTCTTGTTACGGGACCCTCCTGACCAAGTCCCAGCAGAGCCTAGAAACACAGTCCAAGGTCTTTGGATGGAAAGCAGGAAGGATGCCCTAAGGAGGCCCACAGGCCTCAGTCCAGGGGATACAGAGCTGCCTGGGAGGCAGAGGGATGCATTGGGTCAGCCAGTCTTGTGTTCACAGGACGGTGTAGAGGTACATCGCCAACAGCATCACAGGCAGCTGGATAAAAGGCAGGCAAATGGAGTGGGGCTCCACATGCCCCCAGCCCACACTCCCCCTACCCAGCCCACTGGCTTCCCGCCTCTTACCGTCCACATCAGAATGGCAAACCCAAACCATGAGATGCCCCACGTGTAGCTGTCGATGGCATGGCCAATGTGCTCGAAGCAGCCCTAGACAGGGGACAGAGGGCTTGAGAAAATGTCCAAGGTGACTGGCAGTAGGAGGCCTTGGGCAAGGTACTGTCTTCCTGGACCTTGCTTTTCCCATCTGGATAATGGGCCCACAAAGGCGTCTACTGCCCTAGGTGGAATGTGGTGTCCGGTGCCCTGGGCAAGCACATGGTGCCCAGAAGGTGATCATGAGGGTCGAGGCGTCTCGTCCTGTTGCCCTCAAGTAACTGGGGTGTGACATGCACCTCTAGAATCATTCGACATCTGCATCCTCACTTAGAGATGAGGCTGAGGGGCTGGGGGTCCCACATCCCGACACTTCTTGCACAGTCCTGGCCCCACTGGGCTAGAGTAAAGGTTTAGTGTGTGTCCCGGAGTCAGACGGGATGGAACAGTTTGGGGTGGGGCACCCCGTATTTGCTGGCTGGGGTCTCAGTAGGACTGACCTTCTGAACCTCTGCTTTCCCACGTGGGAAATGGCCAGCTGGACAGCACAGCCCTCAGGAAACCCTCAATGGGTATCCCGTGAGCACTTGGTACGGAGTCCGGGTTCTAGAATTGGCCGCCCCACTCTCATGGGTATATCAGACAAGTCACCACCGTGTCCCCCGCAGCACAGAGCAGCAGAGGGACATGGTTTCCCACTCACCACCTCCTGCTTCTCTCAGCCTCCGCGCTCGCCTTTTGGAAACTACAGCACCTGAGGGACAGCTTCAGCCCTCACTTAGACACCGTCACCCAGCGAGTGACCTCTGAATTCCATCCTCTGGAAAATGGGGTCATCCTGATCCTTCTCTCACAGGGGAGAAGATAAAAATAAAGTCCTGGGCTTGGGCTGGAGCAATAGTACAGTCAGTAGGGCGTTTGCCTTGCATGCAGCCGACCTGAGTTCAATCCCTGGCATCCCATATGGTCCCCCAAGCACTGCCAGAAGTGATTCCTGAGTGCAGAGCCAGGAGTAACCCCTGAGCATCACGGCGTGTGACCCCCTCCCCCCCAAAAAATAATCCTGGGCTTGGGGCTAGAGCTCCAAAAGCTGGAATGGGTGCTTCATATGAGGGAGGCCCCAGCCCCAGCCCCGGCACCCCACAGTCCCCTGGCCCCAGAGGACACCCTGCAGACTTGGCAAGGGAGGGATGGAGGGACAGAGGGGTGGGAGGGTGGGGTGGTGACTCCCAGCTAGGGGGAGGGTGAGACCCAGGGTTCAGGGAGAGTGGGAGCAGGGCAAGGACACACCTTCGTGAACAGGTAATCCACGTGGCCCACACGGCATCCTTCCTCGTTGAGGGGGATGAAGTTGCCTGTCCGGCGACAGCATAACGGGGGCCAGGGGAACACCACCTCTGGGGTGGCTGCTCGGAAGACCGAGGTGAAGTTCACCCAGTCCATGGGGCCAGAGGTGCCGCAGCACTGTTGCTGGAGAGAAAGGCCAGGGTCAGGCCGGCCCCCACTGGCCCCCATGGCTGGACTGGCTTCCCCATATCCCCCAGTCTCCAGTGTCTGTGCAGTGAGCAAAGCTCGGAAGATGTCTGGCACTGGGAGGCTGTTGGGGGATGGGAAGCTAGGCTGACTTCCGGGTCTGGGTCCATTTGGTTTGCGCTCATCAAAACCTGCTTAAGGAGGCTGGAGTGACAGCACAGCAGGTAGGGCGTTTGCCTTGCACGTGGCCAACCAGGGTTCGATTCTGAGCATCTAATATGGTCCTCCAGCACCCACAGGAGTAATTCCTGAGTGCCTGAGCCAGGAGTAACCCCTGTGCATCGCCGGGTGTGACCCAAAAAAGAAAAAAAAATAAGACACGCGAAGGGGAAGACGCTTTGGGCTTCTTTGGTCCCCTCGGGGTCAGTGAATCTGTGGCTCATGGAGTTTGCAGACTCTTGTCTCCAAGCGCGTGCATTTCCTCCCAGCTTGTGGTGGAGCTAAGAAGGCAGCTTTGGGGACGTGGAGCCGTGGGTCGAGTGGAGGCCTGGCTGCAGGAGACCCACATTCCATTCCTGGGGCCACAAGCATCCTGGAGCACCCCAGGTGTGACTTCTGAGCATCAACGGGGAGTAGCCCCAAAGCTTTACCGGGCACAGACCCTCCTTCCAAAAAACAAAAAGACTTCTATTTTTTTTTTCTTTTCTTTGGGAGGGTGGGGGAGGGTGATACACCTGGCAATGCTCAGGAGTTACTCCTGGCTCTGCACCCAGAACCTATTCCTGGCAGTGCTTGGGGGACCATATGGGATGCTGGGGATTGAAACTGGCTCAGGCACATGCAAAGTAGCTCCCTCCCTGCTGCACTCTGCCTCCAGCCCTTGTTGTCACCCACTTATTTATTGAGACGGTATGCCTCATGGCAGAGAGGAAGGGCCTGGATGTAGACTGCCGGGTTTGCGTGCTGGGCTCTCCCACTCACCCAGTGACTTTCCCTTTTGTGAACCTACTGGTCCTGCTGGTTTATCTAAAACAGCGATGAGAGGACTGGAGCAATAGCACAGCGGGTAGGGTGTTTGCCTTGCACGCGGCTGACCCGGGTTTGATTTCCAGCATCCCATATGGTCCCCTGAGCACCGCCAGGGGTAATTCCTGAGTGCAGAGCCAGAAGTAACCCCTGTGCATCACCGGGTGTGACCCAAAAAGCAAAAAAATAAAAAATTAAAAAATAAAACAGTGATGATCAGTGTCTTCCCTGGAAGACCCTCAAGAGTGGATTTCTCATGCACTTAGGTATCCTCTGGGAGCCAGCCCCAGCCCCTGGGACCGCCCCACCTACCTCAATCATGATGCGGTCCCAGAGGCGCGTCAGTTCCTGGCCCTGAGCTGTATCTGCACCATAGAAGGTCAACATTTGCTTGGTGATGAGGGATGGATTAGACACCATCTGCGAAGGGTCAGCAGGAATAAGTCCAGTGGGGCTGGCTGGGGCGGGGGTCATGGGCCAAGAATGTCCCCTCTCCCCCTTCCCCAGAAGCTGAGCCATCCCAGGCTTCTGCCCTGCTCACATAATCACGGTGGGTATAGGACGTTATGCAGGAAGCACACTCGAAGATGTAGACCACCAGCATGAGCAGCAGGTACTGGGGGGTGAGGAGGGGAGACAGATGGGGGGAGACAGAGAGAGGGGAGAGAGGGGCCTGGTCAGGGCAAAGTATGTGAGACCACATACACTGCCCCCAAGGCCAGAGAGAGGCACTCATTCATCAGCAGATGGTACAATCCTTAATAATAATAATGTATTAATATAATAATAAAATTATTATTATTATTTTGCTTTGGGGGGCAAACCCTGCAGTGCTCAGGGCTTGCTCCTGGCTCTGCACTCAGAATCACTCCTGGCAGGGTTCGGGCATCCCTCCCTATGGGATGCCCAGGATCAATTCTGGGTTGTCCTGGTGCAATGCAAGCGCCCCGAATCATCATCATTATGAGACTCCCAGGCATGCCCCGCACCACACCCCAGGCCTACCCAGAGCTCTCTTCTTGTGCAGAGCCGACTCCCGCTGCCCTGTCCCTCCCCCCGCCCCCCCTTCCCTGAGCGAGCTGGGGTGGAGGTGGGGCATCACCTGGGTGCGGGGAGGGGGGGGGGCCGGTTCCCCGCGGGCCGCTCACCGTGAGCACCATGGAGCGGCGGCGGGACAGCGCGGCGCCCACGCCCAAGCTGCCCACCATGAAGAAGGCGAAGCCGCAGAAGATGGCGATCCAGGCACCCGCGAAAACGTCGTCCTTGCCCGACACTCCCAGCAGCGGGTACACGCGGTACTGGTCAGCTGTCACCCACACCGTCTCGGCAAACAGGGCCAGGCCTGCCAGCTGGCCCCATGGCGGTTAGAGAGGTGCCCCGGGCCCCGCTGCTGCCAGCCCCCCAGAAGGGCACCCACCTCACCCCACCCCTGTGCTGGGGAGGGTCCCGTCAGCATCTGCCCACCTGCCCTCTTCCCCCCAAACACACACACACACACACACACCCCACAACCCACATTGTTGGGAGGTGCCATGGGCAACAGGGTGGGGTGCAGAGCAAGTGTGGGGGGCTGCTTAGTCTCAGGGCCTGGGTGGTGGGCCCTGAAGTCCATAGACTGGAATCCATCACATCAGGGCCCCTGCCCAGGCCCCCCTAAAGGCTGCTGGCTGCCACCTGGCCATAGAGGTCAAGGAGGCCACACCCCCAGGTGGCTGGCTGGGGACTCCCAGGGGTGGGGATGCGGAAATTGCAAAGGGAGGCTTCTGGGTAGAAACAAAGGTTGATAGCACTAGAACCAGGCTGGGGGGGGGGGGGGGTAGTTCAGAGGGCTGTGGCCACTGCTCACGGGAAGTCCAAGCAGCTCCAGCCCCCAGCAGGGAGTCAGTATTAACCACTGAGGCCCCTGGGTGTGGCCCCAAGCCCAGATGAAACAAACCCCAAAACAAAGAACCAATAGCCAAGAACCCCAGTCCCCTGGTGACGGCAATGGGCTGTAACAAAGTAACAAAGTAACAAAGTAATAAAACAAAGTAATCAAAGCTTCCTTTTGTCCTCTGCTTCTCAATCTTACAGATGGAGAAACTGACATTCCTGAGATTTTTTACATCACTGGACATAGAAAGTGGAAGAGCTTCTTTTCAGTTCAGCTAGTGTTTAAATTTTGGGGCACACCCTTCTATGCTCAGGGGTTAATTCTGACTCTGTGCTCAGGGATGACTCCTAGCAGTGCTCAGGAGACTATATGGGATGCCAGGAATCAAACCTGGGTTGGTAGCATGCAGGGAAGCACACTATCCACTCACTGTGCTATTGCTCCGGCCCCAAACTCAGCTACTTTTGTTTGACTTAAAAACAACAGTGTGTATGGAAACACCAAAAAAAAAAAAAAACCCAAAAAAACAAAAAAACAAAAAAAAAATCCCAGTGTGGTTTGGAGAGAAAGCATGGGAGGTGAGGCTTAGCTTGTAGCTGACCCAGGTTCTGTCCAACACCCAATATTCTCTGAGGGGCTGGAGCAATAGTACAACAGGTAGGGCCTTACACACGGCTGACCCAGGTTCGATCCCCGGCATCCCATATGGTCCCCTGAGCACTACCAGGAGTAATTCCTGAGTGCAGAACCAGGGGTGACCCCAAAAGCAAAGGGAAAAAATATGATTCCTTGAGCATGGCCAGGAGTGACTTCTGAGCACAGAGCCAGGAGCAAGCCCTGGGCATAGCTGGGTGTAATCAGCAAATCACGAAAAGAAAAAAAAAAAACATTGTGGACTGAGAGAGGGCTCAGTGAGCTGGAGCACCCGCTCTGCATGCAGGAGGCCTGATCTGATCCCCATCACCCCATAACCACATGAGCACAAGCAGGAGCCACCCCTGAGCAAGAAGTGGAGGGGCAGCCCTTGAGCACTGTTGGGTGTGCTCCCAAAGAAACAAAACCCCAAAACTCCTTACACTGATGCCATTGTTCCTGCCGAGGGGCTGCCAGCGTGCCCAGGAAGCACTTTCTGTAGCTAATTCAGATGATAGCGAGTGTTTGCCCAGCACCTTCCATGAGCTCAGGCCGTAAGCTGGGAAACACCTTACAGCAAACCCCACACTGAAGATAGATACACAGTCTCGAGACGGGAAACCGCCATGGAACAGTGAAGTGGCTCATTCCAGGTGCTCAGTTGGGGAGAAGCAGGACGCAGGACGTGGGGCCAGAATCTGGGGAGTCCTGACTTGGGGGGTCTACAGCAGGGATCTTCCACCTTCTGGAAAAACACTTCCTGTCCTGCTCAGGCCGCTCCCTCCCCACCCCTTCAGGGCCCAGAACTGGGGGATCTTACCAGAATAATGATGTTGCCCACGACCAGCAGCCCCTCCACCACCGGAGACCCCTTTTCTACCTCCGCAGAAGCCATGCCGTGCCTGCGACACAGGAGCAAGGATGAGGCCAGGAGGGACCTGACCAAGGCTCCGTCCCGGGCCCCACCCAGCTACCAGGGGCTGCCCGGTGCTCTCTGCTGGACACAGGCTGGTACCAAATATTTCTGCGTCCCACATCTGCCCACTCTGGGCTGTTTTGCAGAGGGGGACACTAAAGGTCAGGTGGAAGAGTCGCTGGCCAGCTCTTAACACTGACTCTTCCTGAGCCTTGGACAACCCCAGCTCTCTGGGCCCCATACAGACCCTGAGAGGCCCCTCTTCACCTTCTCTGTCCAAGTGTCTCTGCCCAGCGCCTCCCACAGTAACTCCCTATATAGATGCCCAAGCCTGTTCTGGGGCCAGTCTCCCCAAAGGGGACAAGGTATCTGGAGGAGGGGCCTAGCAGGCAGACCAGTCTGTGATTGGCACCCGTTCCCTCAACCCAAGTGACTTATAGACTTGAAATACCAGACCAGATGCCCCCATGGCCTCGGTCCCAGGAGGCAGAAGTGATGGAAAGGGGAGAGGACATGAAGGAGAGCGCAAGGCTGAGGGTCCCTCTGCTTACACACAGCAGAGTTGGGCTTACGTGCTGGCGCTGAACCAACTGCCTCCTCTGCCAGGCATCTGGGGAAAGTGGGACAAGGGACCCTGTAGGTCAGGTCAGGAAGGTGGAAGATTCAGGGACTCAGAAGGCAGATGGGTGCTGGAGCGATAGTACAGCGGGGAGGGCATTTGCTTTGCACGTGGCCAACCCAGGTTCGATCCCTGGCATCCCATATGGTCCCCCGAGCACCACCTGGAATGATTCCTGAGTGCAGAGCCAGGAGTAACCCCTGAGCACCGCTGCATGTGACCCAAATCCTCCTCCTCCCAAAAAGAAGGCAGATTGATTGTATTAGGGGAAGGGTGGGCAGGAGACAGACTGTTTGAGGGGTGAGTGCAGGACAGGAAGGGACATGTGCTAGGAAGTCCAATGGGCTGGAAACGGTGAAAGGTGAAGGGGCGTGCAGAGAGAACACACACACATGAACACACACACATGGTGAACAGGAAGGGGCATAGAAGAAGAACAAACACACAGACACACACACATAGACACATACACACACACACACGCACGCCACACAGCCTTGAGGGAATTGTCTTCAGCCCTCAGAATGAAGATCTAGGAACAGATCACAGTTCCTCCACCTCTGTGCCACACACGATGAGTGTATTTACCCATCTGTGATATGGGTACCATATCTGGACAGTGTTGGCCCTTTAACATTAACTAGGGGGCCCTGCCTCCCCGCCCAACTCCTGGGAGGCCTAAGATAGAAAGATGCTGCCCCCTCGTGGCAGAAACTGATTCTGCAGGGAAAATGACTTGGGGACCCCAGGTCTTCCCCAGAATTTGTTCAGTCCTAGGGCCTCGGCTATGGGCACATCAGGGGCTTGGATCCTGGACAAACTGGACAAACAAAAGGAGCTTAAGATACCACTGGTAATAAATTGGTTCTAAGACTTGAGATGTTTTCCAATTAAAATGGGTAATTAGGTTTTCAGTCAATCCACTTTATACTGGACAGTTTATCTCTGCAGATCTGCATTTATACTTATTGAACATTTTCTTTGTTTTTGTTTTCTGTTTGGGGCGTTTTTTGTTTGTTTTTCGGCCACACCTGGCAATGCTCAGGGGTTCCTCCTGCCTCTGCACTCAGAAATTACTCCTGGTGGTGCTTGGGGGACCATGTGGGATGCCAAGAATCGAACCTGAGGTCATTTGCATGCAAGGCAAGTGCTCTACCCACTGTACTATCTTTTCAGCCCCACTATTTTTTTCTATTTTATCATACCTGGCAGTGCTCGGGGGTGGGGGGGCTAGGGGTGTCACTTCCTACATTGTTTAGGGACTATCTAACCCAAGCTCAGTCTGTTATCTTTCTGGCCCTTAAAGAAAAACTTTTAATAATTGTACATTTTAAATTTGAAAGTTAATTTGCAGGGGCCAGAACAATAGTAGAGTGGATAGGGCATTTGCCTTGCACACGGCCAACCCAGGTTCGATCCCCAGCATCCCAGAGCTCAACCAGGAGTGACCCCTAAATACAGAACCAGAACTAAGCCCTCAGCACCTCTGGGTATGGCCCAAAGTCCAAACAATAAATAAATTTGCAGTTAAAAAAAAACAACTTAAATTGCATTATGTGTATAAATATATATATTTTTAATGTCAGTCATTTATTTGATGTGATCTAGTAATATTAATATCATGGGTCCTGTCCTGTCCTCCCGTTGTTCATCTATTTGCTCTGAGTGGGCCCAGTAACGTCTCCATCGTGAGACTTGTTACTGTGTTTGGCATATCAAATACATAATGGGGAGCTTGCCAGGCTTTGCCATGTGGGCGAGTTACTGGGCCCACTCGAGCAAATTGATGATCAACGGGAGGGCCTTTACTTTTACTTTACTTTATATAGTTCAGTAAAGGCAAAAATTTGTTATCACTGGTCATAAGAGGATACATTTTATTCTGAAACATGAAGCTAATGCACTTTTATGTCAAACTTGAATTTTCAAAGGCTGGAGCAATAGTACAGCGGGCTGGGCATTTGCCTCTCGCACAGATAATCTAGGTCTATCTCTGGTACCCCATATAGTCCCCTGAGCCCTGCCAGGAGTGATTCCAGAGGGATGAGCCAGGAGTAAGCCCTAAACAATCTGCAGGGTGGCCCAAAAAAACAACAACAGGAAAAAAAAAAACTTGAATTTTCACTGTTTTTTTTTCTTTCTTAGCCATTCTTCAAAACAATACGTTTTGAAATTCTAATTACTTCCCTTTATCAACCAAACGACAACAACAAAAAATAGGGCCAAAGGGTAGGGCTGGAGTGATATAGGGCGTTTGCTTTGCACACGGAAAATCCGGGATCAGCATCCCTTATGGTCTCCCAAGCACTGCCAGGAGTAATACTTAAGTGCAGAGCCAGGAGTAACCCCTGAGCATTGTTGGGTGTGACCCAAAAAGCACAAATAAATAAATAAATAAATAAATATGGCCAAAGAGCTTGAGCACATATTTTTTGGGAGTCTAGGATTCCAATCCTGGCACCACATACTCCCTGGAGCACTTCAAAGTGTAGTCTCAAAGCAAACATTACAAACTGGGGTCCGAGAGATAGCACAGCGGTAGGGCACTTGCCGTGCACTTTGGCCAGAGTTCAAACTCTGTCATCCCATATAGTCCCTCCTGAATGATTCCTGAGTGCAGAGCCAGGAATAATCTCTGAGCACCACTGGGTGTGGCCCTCACCACCAAAGGAAAAAAAAAAAAACAGTGGTGGGCTTGGGGAGAGATTCCGTACTTAGCATGTGCAAGGCCTCCGAGTTCAGTCTCAGCACCACACAGGCCCCGAAGCACAACAGGTGTGACTCTGGCGCCACCTAGCAGCGCTGAGTGGAATCTCACTAGGAGAGGCTCTGAGCAAGGATGTGTTGGGGGAGGGGTAGAGGCCTGAGGCGTGCAATATAAGGCCTCTATTAGGAAAATTCAGTTAAAGGACATGCCTTGCATGTGTGAGGCATCAAGTGTTTGGTTTGTTTTCTGATGTCTCTGAGTTCCTGAGTCTGAGTTCAGCCCCAGACCGTCTGAGCAGCGGTCAGCCCCCACTCCAAAATCACTATATATATATATATATATATATATGGGCTGGAGCGATAGCACAGCGGGGGTAAGGCGGTTGCCTTGCATGCAGCCAACATGGCCGACCCAAGTTCGATTCCTCCGCCCCTCTCGGAGAGCCCGGCAAACTACCGAGAGTATCTCGCCCGCACGGCAAAGCCCAGCAAGCTACCCGTGATGTATTGGATAGGCCAAACACAGTAACAACAAAGTCTCATGATGGAGACGTTACTGGGCCCGCTCGAGAAAATTGATGAACAACGGGAGGACAGTGACAGCGACGATATATATATATACACACACAAACACATATATATAATATACACACATATATGTCTTATAACGTATATATATAACATATATACTAGCTGTATTAATATATATAATGCATGCACTCAGATGCTTTCCCTTACCCGAAGAAGTGCATTATGGTAAGTGCACACAATAATTCTTTCCCTATAAAAGGGAATGAACTATTAATAATACAGAACACCCAGTGATGCCCAGGGATTATTCCTGACTCTGCAGGTGGAGCTCAGGGGACTGTATGTGGTGCCCGTTTGGCTACCACGTGCAAAGCAAGTGCTCCACCCACTCTGCTCTCCCAGGCCCCATTCTTGTCTTTATGAAGTCTGCATCTTTATAAACATTCCCTCTTAGTACTATTTTGTCTGCATCCCAAGGGTTCTAAAGTGCACTTTCGGGGCTGGAGCAATAGCACAGCGGGTAGGGTGTTTGCCTCGCATGTGGCCAACCTGGGTTCGATTCCCAGCATCCCATATGGTCCCCTGAGCACCGCCAGGGGCAATCCCTGAGTGCAGAGCCAGGAGTAACCCCTGTGCATCGCCCGGTGTGACCCAAAAAGCAAAAAAATAAAATAAAATAAAGTGCACTTTCATTTTCCCTTTTTTTCCAGGAACTTAATACATCTAATCCTGTAAAAAGGGAGGCTAAGTGGGGTATAACTTAAAATGAGGATGTGAGGACAGTCAATCATATTATATCCAACTTCACATCAACTTTGACTGTAATTGAGTTCGTCATATTTATTTTTTGGTTTTGGGCACCGTGACAATGTTCGAGGGTTACTTCTGACTCAGTGCTCAGGAAATTACTCCTGGTGGGTGCTGGGGGACCATATGGGATCCTGGGGATTGAACCCAGGTTGGCCCAAGGCAACTGTCCTACCCACTGTACTATCTCTCTGGCCCCTCAACTTCCTCATATTTGAGCCAGAGTGATACGGCTCCTCAGGTTGTTAAAAGCCCTAAATAAAACAGGTGGATAGTAGTTTTACAGCCTGCAGCTGCACCCTAAGGTATGAGGTAGCAAGTCCTGTGGCTCAACTGAAACAGGAATCAGGGAAAAGTTTAAGACATGGTCTTGGAGGAGTTAAATCACCAAAAACACCTGTAAAGTGCATGTCAAAGCAACGTATCTCTTAAGTTTTCTCCCATGTTATAGTTTCAGGTTGTATATTCAGGTACTTAATTCAGTTGGAGTAATTGTTATGTGCAGGGTGAGATAGTTTTAATTGTGCAGTTTTCCAGTTTTCTCAGCACCATTATTGAGGTGCTCCTTTCCCTACTGTATATTGTTATAAATTAATTCACAATGTATGTGGGGGGTTATTTCTGAGTGTGTAAAAGTCTAGTCCACTGGTCTGTGCATTTATTCCAAGACTCAAACCATTTCATTGCCATAACCTTGTGGACTGAAGTTGGGGAAGATGTTACCTACGTTTTCCCTAGGATTGTTTTAGTTAGTGGAGGTCTTTTGTAGTTCTATACAAATTTAAGAAAAAATGTCATTGAACTTGGGTTTAGGCTGCAAGGAATAAGTCAGAGATATTGTTTGGCTTACATAAAAAAAAACCAATGCAGGGGCTGGAGCTTGCCTTGTGTGCAGCTGACCCAGGTTTGATCCCATATGATCCCCCGAGCACCGCAAAGTTTAATTCCTGAGTGCAGAGCCGATAGTTATTCCTGTGTATTGGCAGATGTGGCCCCCAAACAAACAAACAAAAATCAAAGCAAGTGATCCAAATGACCAATCAAAATAAACACGGTCCTTAGATTCTCACAGCAAAATGGTGGTTTCCAGAGAGGAAGGGGATTGGGGGTATGAGGAACAGGTAAGTGGTCTATTGATAAGAATGGTGACAGTGGGTGTGGATATTTTATATTGAAGAGGTGTGAGGTTGAATTCCTAGAATTCAAAGTGCACTGGAAACCAGTGTGGAGAGAGGGAGTGAGGTACAGGAGGAGAGGAGGGAAGGGGAGAGAAAGGGGGCAGAAGAAGAGGGAGAAAGAAAAGGAAAAGAGAAAAAGGAGAACCAATAAGTCCTGTTCTTTTGGCCCACACCTAGCAGTGCTGAGAGCTGAATCCTGGCTCTGAACTCAGGGATCACTCCTGGACAGGCCAGGGAGACTATATGGAGTGCTGGGGATCAAACCCAGGTTGGCCGTGGACAAGACAAGCACCTTCCTCCCTGTGCTCTCTCTAGCCCCACTGAGGTCCTGTTTGAGAGGAATCACAAGGTACTGGATAAGGATCAGAATATTCCAGTTAAAGTCCATATTGGCAAACAATATGGACATTACTCAAAAACTTAGAAATTGAGCTCCCATTTGACCCAGCAATACCACTTCTGGGAATATACCCTGGAGGCCCAAAAACACACAGCAGAAACACCATCTGCACCCCTATGTTCATTGTAGCACTGTTAACAATAGCCAGAATCTGGAAACAGCCTGAAAGCCTGAGAACAGATGAATGCTAAAGAAACTATGACTCCTATATATAATGGAATAGTACTTAGATGTTAGGAAAAATGAAGTCATGAAATTTGCCTATAAATGGATGGACTTAGAAAGTATCATGCTGAAATGAGTCAGAAAGAAAGGGACAGATATAGAATGACTGCATTCACTTATGGTATATAATAATTTATATATATATATACATATATATCTATTAGACATATCCATGGCCAGGTAAAACACGGGTTAGAGGGACTGGTCAATGGTTGGAATCAACCACAAGTGTGTGTGGGGCTGAGAGTAGGGTAAGATAGAGATGGGACCAGGATAACAATCACTGTCACTGTCACTCCCGTTGTTCATCGATTTGCTCAAGAGGGCCCAGTTACATTGTGAGACTTGCTACTGTGTTTGGCATATCAAATACGTCAGGGTAGCTTGCCAGGCTTTGCCATGAAGGCGAGATATTCTCGGTAGCTTGCCAAGCTCTCCTAGAGGGGTGGAGGAATTGAACTTGGGTCGGCCAGGTTGGCTGTGTGCAAGGCAAGCGCCCTACCTGCTGTGCTATCGCTCCAGCCCAGGATAACGATAATAGCTGGAAACGATCATGCTGGACAAAGTATTGAGTGTTAAAAATAAGTAAAGGGATATTCCTGATACTTTTCAGCATCAATATTGCAAACCACAATGCCCATAATAAGAGAGAAGAGAGGGGGAGAGAGAGAGAGAGAGAGAGAGAGAGAGAGAGAGAGAGAGAGAGAGAGAGAGAGAGAGAGAGAGAGAAAGGTGAGAGGGAGAGAGGCAGACTAGAGTTGGAGATGATGGGAGGGGACATGGGTACTGGAAAAATGTACACTGGTGGAGGGATGCGTGTTGGAGCACTGTATGACTGAAACCTAATCATGAACAGTTTTGTAAAGATCTACCTTACAGTGATTCAATAATAAAACACAAAAACCCAGAATATTGCAGTTAAGATTTCCTTCCCTGTTTTATGTGGAGATGTGGAAGGTTGTTGGGCCCTATTGCAGAACCTTCCCCTAGGGTCACCCCGCAGGTCATCTGTGAGTGGTAAAAGGGGTAACATTTTCCCACAAGAGATTGCTAGTGGCCACTTGTCCAGGGGATTGGGTACAGTGACAATTAAGGTATTCCTGGTGGGAAGGAGCATGGCTGTAACTGAAGACTTCTCCAGATCTGCCTGCATCCAGCTGGACCTGTAGAGCTCATTTCCATTTTATAAAAACTTAAAAAAAAAACAAACCAAACTCATACAAAATAAAAGCAGATAGGGAGTTGAGGATTTCGTATAATTACCCTATTGTTTGGCACAGAGAAGATGGTTCAAGTTTGATGATAGAACCAAAGGCAGCTCACTTGGCTGGACTGTTTGCATGTAGACATGCAGGAGGCTGGGGTTTGATCCCCAGTACTACCAGGAGTGACCCCTGAGCACTGGTGGGTATAACCCAGTCCCATCCATTCCTTCATAAAATTTGAAAACAAAAATTTTTGAAACAGGGGCCGGAGAAGGTAGGGCACTTGCCTTATATTCAGCCAACGTGGGTTCAATCCTCAGCATCTCATATGGTCCCATGAGCACCGCCAGGAATAATTTTTGAGTGCAGAGTCAGGAATAACCTCTGAGCATTGCCGGGTCCAACAATCACCCCCCTCCCCACAATGTTTACAAAGAAAACAAAAGTAGGGCAAGAGATAGTATAGCAAACAGGGCACTTGCCTTGCACATAGCAAATCCCTGGCAACCCATATGGTCCCAAGTCCCACCTGGAGTGACCCCGTAAGCACAGAGTTATGAGTACATGAGTAAGCCCTGAGCATTGCCAAGTGTGGTCCAAAACAAAAAACCCCAAACAAAACAAAAACCTCAAATCATCATATAACAAGGCTCAATCTTTAACAACATGTTAGTAATCTCTTACATAAGGGCTAAATGACTCCAGGGTGAGATATAACAATCTTCACACATTTTCCTCTAAGGAAACATTTTGGATCATTTTTACTGGATCCAGCCCTGGAGCGATAGCACAGCGGGTAGGGCGTTCGCCTTACAAGCGGCCAACATGGCCGACCCGAGTTTGATTCCTCCGCCCCTCTCGGAGAGCCCGGCAAGCTACCGAGAGTATTCGATATGCCAGACACAGTAACAACAAAGTCTCCAATGGAGACGTTACTGGGCCCGCTCGAGCAAATCGACGATCAACGGGAGGGCCTTTACCTTTACCTTACCTTTACTGGATCATTCATAATAAGCAATACAAAATAAATTATTTAGGCCCTGCTTTGGGGGTAGGTTTTGGGGATCGGGGTGGAAAAATTCTAAAGATGGCATTGGGAAGGTGTAACCGTAGTGGGATTGGTGTTGGAGTATTGACTATAATAAATTATCGTGAACAACTTTATAAAAATAAAATTAGGCAGATATGCTGCCCCAGCCCATGTGCTGCTTGTGCCCAGGTGGCCAAGAACATGTGGTACCTAAGCACATGTGTCACCCACATCTCTCCTCGAGATATGTACTTTCATGCTTTCGTGTCTAATGCTGGGGTGTGTGTAGGGACTCTCTCCGCTCTTGGAGAAGCCAGAGTTCTCTCTTGAGCATGATACTCTCCACTTCCCCACTCTCTCTCCCTCCTTCCCTTCAAAACCTCCAAATAAAAACTGTAAAAAAAAAAACAACCATGAGGCCCTTCTTCCTGTCAAGGACAGACTTCACCCTCCTTTTCTTTTTTTTGCTTTTCGGGTCACACCCAGCCGATGCTCAGGGGTACTTCTGGCTCTGCACTCAGGAATCACTCCTGGCGGTGCTTGGGGGACCATTTGGGATGCTGGGAAATGAACCCAGGTCGGCTGCGTGCAAGGCAAATGCCCTACCTGCTGTGCTATTTCTCCAGCCCCTCACCCTCCTTCTTGCCCTGTTACACAGACACGGTCTTTCAGGGGTTTTCAGTATTTATTAGTTAAGTCATGATCGAGGATCCCAGGGCGGGAATCCCCAGGTGCCCTGGTCCCTCTTCAGCATCCTGGGAAAAGGACAGAGAACAGAAGGGGTGGAGCCGGTTCAGATCTTTCCAGGAAACGTGCCTTCTGCCCGACGGTCATCCCAAGTCGACACCTGTGGGGACAGGATCAGTGTTACTTCCTTCCACTGGGTGGCGACCCCTGGGGGCCTCTGGCCCTTCTTCTCTACCCACTTGTCCAGCTGTGCAGTCAACAAGTAACCCCAAGTCTGCTGTGTGCCAGTCTCGGCACTGTTCCAGCCAGCAGTGACCCAAAAAACGACAGAAGCACTGTCCCCATTCAACCCCCAGCACTGCATGCTTTCGAAGCGCACCCCCGCCTCCCCCCCCCAAAAAAAAAAACCCAACTGAGTGATGAGTGAGCTGAACCACTGCTGGGGAGGGAAGAGTAAGAGAGATGGAGTTTTGGGAGTGTGGCGGTGCCCTGCTCAGGAGCAGATTCTACAGCTCAGGAGCAGTCTTTGCCAGAAGAAAGGACAAGGACAGGAAGCAGCTGAAAGACAAGGCTGAGCCTGGCCCTGGCACAAAGGGGTCTCTGAGGCAGAGCCGAGCACCAAGAGGGGCCCCACAAGAACCACAGCTGAAAGTGAGTGCTGCAGCGAATGGCTGCCACCCCCAGCCAGCAACTGTGACAAAGGGAAGGAGGAGGAGAAGGTACCAAGAGAGGAAGGTGCAAAAACCCTTTGTTTAGGGGTCACACCTGGTGGTGCTCGGGGCTGACTCCTGGCTCCGTGCTCAGGGAACCATATGAGATGCTGGGGATCAAATTGGGATCGGTCGTGTACAAGGCAAGCACCCTACCTGCTGCACTATTGCTCCAGCCAGGAAGGTGCCAAAATTCTTTTTCTTCTCCCTCTTTTTGGGTCACACTCAGCGATGGTCAGGGGTTACTCCTGGCTCTGCACTCAGGAATCACTCCTGGTGGTGCTTAGAGGACCAAATGGGATGCCAGGGATTGAACCCAGGTTGGGTGATGAAAGCAAAACGCCCTACCCACTGTACTATCACACTGGCCCAAGGTGCCAAAATTCTAGTGACAATTACACACGTCTGCCAACAGACACCAAACTCTTCACTCTCCCTGCTCCCATGGACCTTCCTGTCAGGCACCTACAAGCATGTTCACTTTCCCCTCCTCAGACACACTCACTTGTCAAGGACAAGAAAGATGAAACTGAGCTGCCACCCAACCATGCATGCCCGAGTCGTGTGAACCAGGGGAACGCCACCGCCATTCAGGGCCACTGCTTCCCAGGTCCTAAAAGGTGCATTTTGCGGGCCAGACTGATAATACAGTGGGTTAGGGCGTTGGCTTTGAAACTGGCTAATCCAGGTTTGATCTCCAGCAACCCATATGGTCACCAGAGCACTGCCAGGAGTAATTAATTAACCCTTGAGCATCACCGAGTGTCACCTAAAAAGCCAAAAAATAAGGGTAAAAGTAAGCATCGTGCAACTTGCTGTTGGTAGACCTTACCCTCACTTGGTCTCTTGCGTGGCCCTTTAGATCATACAAATGTTTTCAGCATGGCCGGTTGAGTCAGCACCAACTATGTGCTACTGCATTCACATACACACCACACTCTGCTTAAGATGGGTCAGACTAGGAGGCTGCCTGGGGTGTTGTGTGTTTCCAAGTTTTAGAGCTCTTTCTGTATTGTCCTGTAGATAAATGCTCCAACTCTGATCTAACTTGGGTTGTTCTGAATGTTCCCTGTTACAAACAGCTCCACAGTGGTCTCATCATACAGGACACTTGCCAAGATGACTAAATGAGAAGCGCCCCATTTCCAGTAAGACATGGAGAGATTACTGGGGGGGAGGGGGCGCAACTCCCAAGGGATGCTCGGGAGGTCCAGGGGCTCCACTGGTGACTCTCAGCCAAATGGACCATAGCTTCAGCACAAAGGCCTGCGAGTGTGATAGTGCTCGAGTCTGCAGTTCTCAGGGGACCATGTGATGCTGAGTCTGTGGGTGACATGTCCCAAGCACAATACCATCTTCTGGCACCTAAAGATATCAACCTGGCTTCAAAAGTGATCGGGTCGGTTTACAGAATCACCAACAGTCAAGTGCTCTCGACCTGTACGATTCTCGGGCTGAACTACAAATTAAAATCAACCCTTGCTCTCTTGTTTTAAGCTGGAGAGGGGGCACCTTTTCACATTAGGGGTTCATCTGGATTCCCTCAGACTGATCTTCCACTGTCTATGATTCAGTTTTCTGTGTTCAATAATTTCTGTCACTGGGCTTAAAAAATAAAGTCATCATACTTTTTTTAAAATGACATTAAAAAAAAAACATGGGGATAAGGGGCATGACAGCTGGCCTGACTGGCAAACTGCCCCTTTGCCCCATCATTGCACTTCATGGAAAAGAAAGCCAGAGAAATGGTTCTATAAGGAAAAACATTTACTGGGCCCAGGGAAAGAAACATAGTACAGTGGTTAGGGCGTTTGCTTTATACACAGCCAACCCGGGTTCAATCTCTGGCATCCTATTATGGTCCCTCTAGCACACCAGGAGTGATCCTTGTGTACGGAGCCAGGAAGAAGCCCTGAGCACAGCTGGGGGTGGACCAAGAAACAAAAAGTACTAAGCTGGAGCAATAATACAGTGGATAGGGCACACAGTGGACCAGGGTTCGATTTCCAGTGTCATTTCCCCCCCTACCGGACTACTAGCCCACCAGGAGTGAACTCTGAGCACAGAGCCAGGAATAAGCCCTGAGCACTGTTGGGTGTGGGCAAAGGGAGAAAGCATTTACTGCAATAAAACTGTTCACCAAAGAAACACTTAAAATAGTGAAATAGCCAGAGGGCAGCTCAGTGAGCTGAGCATAGGCCTGGGCTCCATCCCGAGTACCACACAGTCACCCAAACGCCAAGCTGGGTGCAGCCCCCTCACAAACAAAGAGCCCATGCTGCTAGGCATAAAGGGGCCTGGGCGTGGTGACTTACACCCAGTAGACACAGCTGGCCCCACGGGAGTGGCCCTACAATTTGCTGCTGCCCAATCAGGGAGAGCCCAGTGCTGGATACGAGGCACGGAGCAGCACTGAGACCTGTAGGTGTCCGGGCACCCCGAGGCTGGAGCAGGAATGTGACAGGACCCCCACCCCTTGTTACCCAAGAAGTCCTAGGGTGTGGAGAATCAGACCTATGACAGGCCGTTGGAGAGGAGAGAAACGTCAAGTCACTGAGAAAGAGCACTGTCTTCAAGAAACACGCCCAAAGATAACACACTGAGGATGTTCAAGACATTCCACAATTAGCTGGAGAGACTGTACAACGAGGTGCTTGCAGCTGGCCCTGGTTCAATCCCCAGCACCAAATAGAGCAAGTGCCATGAGTGATCTCAGAGTACAGAGCAAGGAGTGGCCCAAGATCCCAGTAATGAAAGGAAAACCAGAACCTAGTCTCCATCAAAAGGAAACCATCTTTAAGTCAAGATAATAAGGGGCCAGAGAGATAGTACTGCGGGTTGGGTGCTAGTCTTGCATGTAGCTGACCCAGGTTCCATCCCTGGCATCCCATATGATCCCCCAAGAACCGCCAGGAGTAATTCCTGAGTGCAGAGCCAGGAGGAACAAAAAACAACAACAAAACACGCCTCCAAGAAGTGGGGCTGGAGAGACAGTATGGCAAGAAGGGCACTTGCCTTGCATGCAGCAGACCCAGGTTTAATCCCTAGCATCCCATAACTTCTGCCAAGCTCTAACAGGAGTGCAAAGCCTGAAGTACACCCTGAGCACTTCTGGTATAGGCCCAAAACAAAAACTGACAAAAACCTCCAAGAACTGGCATTATTTGGGGGCACCAGAACCAGGTTTCTTGCAGTTAGTATGATATTTGACATGTTATCAAAAAGACTGCAATGCCAGGAGCAACCCACCCCCACCTCCCAAAATAGTGACAGTGGGAGGAAGGAGACACCCTAGGAAGGAATCAGTGGAAAGAAGGGAGATATCCTAGGAAGGAATCAGAAGGAAGGAGACACCCTAGGAAGGAAAGGCCGAGACACTGCCTGTCCTTCTGCCTCTCACAGATGAGCTCCCACGAAGTCACCATCATCCCCCCAAGAAGACTCAACCTCTACACCCTGAGGGTACCAGTAGGAGATACATACCCAGGACAAGGGGCAGATGGACTTGTACACCCGCCGGTACCATTCGCACACAGAGACATCACCCCCTTTGGCACTCATCGCCTTCTCGCAGCGGTGGAAGTCTGTGAAGAAAAGGGGTTCTGGTCAGCCCCCACCTAGGGCTTGAACACAGCTGACAAAAGCTCGTGGGCATAAAGTTCACTGCACAACCACAACCACAGACACAATGTTCATTGCACAAACACTCTCCACGTCACACACAAAGAATCTTCACGAAGACCTGACGAAGTTGACACACAAACTCAACTGAAGGTGCAAACACTAGACAGCTTCAATCAACTCAAATATTCTAGGCTCAGAAATCATGGGACCAACACAAGGACCAGGTGTGAGAATTATGAAATCCCAGAGCCAGGGCACCAGAGGAGAGGAAGTCTTTTTGCTAAGATGTTAGTGTTTAGACCAGAATAATCTGGTTATAATTTGAAATTAATTTTTGTCTGCCTCTCATACATTATTTCTTTATAAACTACAGTGTAAATTATAACATATTATCCATTTTCATGTTAATTTTTTAATTTCTGCAGAATTATTGAGATGCACATGGCTTATAGCATTGCATAAATTTAAGGTGTACAGCACTGTGATCTAATTTATACTGCGAAATATCTGCCTTACGTTTAGTTATACCCACCATCTCTTATGGTTTTACTTAGAAAAATCTCTTCTGGAGGCTGAAGAGAGCAGGCAGGTGCTGGCCCTGCACATGGTTGACCCAGGTTCAATCCCCAGCACCCCTATATGATGTACTGAGTCCACCAGGTGTGACCCCTGAGCTTAGAGTCCCAAGGAAGCCCTGAGCACTGCCGCGGTGACTCAAAGGACAGTTTTTGGTTGTTTTTGGGTCACACCATTCCAGAGCTCGTGCGGTGCTGGAGATTGAACCAAGATTGGCTCTGTGCAAGTAAAGCGTGGCTTAACCCCAGTACTATCTTTTGGGTCCTACGAAAATGATTTTATTTCCCCATTTTTAGAATCTTAAGCATACTTTCAGAATCTACAATTCTAGTAACTTTCATATACACCACACAGCAGTTGACAAAAGTCACCGTGTTGTGTGTCTAGCAATAGTACTGCAGAGAGGGCACTTGCCCTGCACACATCCAAACTAGGGTCAATCCCCAGCTCCACATATGGTCCCCTAAGCCACCAGGAGTGATCTCTGAGAGCAGAGCCAAAATAAGCACTGAACACCACTGGGTGTGACCCCCAAACCAGAAAATAAAAATAAAGAAACAAAGCCATCATGCCATAGAGGCTGGCACAATAGTATTATGGGTAGGGTGTTTGCCATGCATGTGGCCAACTCAGGTTTAATTTCTGACACCCTATATGGAACCCTGAACACTGCCAGGAATGACCTGAGTACAGAGCCAGGGGTATGCTTTGAGTACAGGTAGGTGTGGCCCAAAATACAAAAAATAAAGTCATCACGCTATAATGACATTCCCAATACTAATCTTATCATTGGAAGTTTGCACGTTTTGGCCACATTCATTTGATCTCCATCTCATAATCTGTTGTTTAAAATGTAGACAAATTAATTAAAAATTAAAAATGAAAAAAGACTCCAGGGGCCAGAGATAAAATATAACAGGCTGAAGAGCAAGCAGAAGGCCCAGGTTCAATCCCAGCACTGGTCTTTTGAGTCGGGCCAAGAATGATCCAGCACCATTAAGTGTGGACAGCCCCCTTTCTTCTGCTAATTTACTCCTGGAAAATAGTCCTAGACCAAAAAAAAAAAAAAAAAAAAAAAAAAAAAAAAAAAACACAAAAAACATTCACCTGGATGCTCAAGTTACATCTGAAAGAACGCAAACTGGAAACCATGCAAGTCCCCAAGAAAAAACTGAGGGAAACTCTAGGGCAATGAAAATGAGCACACCATAGGAGAGAGAAATCCTAAGGATAACAAACCCCACAAAAAGGAAGGGAGATGTCCTAATCCTAGGAAGGAATCAGTGGAAGGAAGGAGACACTCTAGGAAGGAAAAGGTGTCCTGACAGCATTTGTCAAGTTCACAAAGAGGCAAAATTAAACTTAAGGTAGGTATTAGCCTACCAAGAGTGTGGGCACTAGCCCCCTTTTCAATGTACCACCACGGGGGCTCATCTGAGAGCTATTCACTCTAAATTAACTTGTTTTTGGTTCTGTTTGTGGGTGTCACCCCGCAGTGCTCCGGGTTTCTTCCTGGCTGTGCTCAGGGATCTTTCCTGGAGGTGTAGAGACCATACGTGGTGCTGGGGATCTAACCTCGTGGGCTACATGCAAGGCAAGCACCTTCTTTACCCTATCTCTCTGGCCCTATTCACTTTAAAATAAGTAAATTATTTAAATTATGTATACTATTGTATAAAGGTTATAAAATTGTTTTATGTATTTCCTATAGATATGCTCATCTCTCACACACCAAATAAATCTTTGATTAAAACAAAATAAAGAGAGCATTGAAGTGACTCAGGTTGGGCCCCTGGGCCAGATCTTGAACACAACTGGTGATGAGGGGCATGGGCCTTGTTGAGGCAGGACGTCCAGAGTAGGAGAGACAAGCATGGGTCCCCACAAAAGAGGAGAGAAGGATCCAACCTGAGGGGTGGATCCAACCACAGTCCTCACCACTCCAACTGTGCCGGCTTACCCAGATAGTTCTGCCAGCAGTTCCGGGTTTGGTTCTGGTTGGGGAAGCGGCTATCAAAAGGGGCAGTCTGATAGTTCTTGATTTTCCTCTTGATATCTTCTGCCATGATGCAGACTCCTGGAGGCAAAGAGTAGATGTTGGCTGGGGTTCACCACAGAAAACGAACTGTCAACCCAGTTACGGCCAGTGGAGGCTCAGAGGCAGAATAAAGGGCTGGTTCAACAAGCTGCCGCCACCACAAACACACACACATACACACACACACACACACACACACACACACACACACACACACCATGCATCTAGGTTGGGAAGCACAGGTAAGTTTTGGGGGGTAATTCCTTATACGTCAGGCTTTCTGTGTCACCAAATCATACTAGCTAACATTCTCCTGTGTTTCTGACATGCCAGGCACTGTTTTTCACGCTTTATCCCTACTGGCACTCTTGATGGATGAAACCATTACTAAGGACAGCGTCAAAGTGTCTCCCCAAGGTCACACTGCATATAAGTGGAGAGCTACTGAGATCACTGACATATCCTTGCTGCAGAGATTCTTAATGCTTCGGGTGCCAAAAAGCCCTCAGAGGTCAGATGAGCCCTTTCCTTTTACACAAATTTAAAAAACTGCACAGAAGCACAAAAAAGACTAGTTACACGGAGCTGAGTGTTTGATTTTAGTTTTGGGGCCACCTGTGCTCATGGCATATTCCCGAATGCTCAGGGATCACTCCTGACAAGGCTGTATTCTAGGCAAGCAATGGAATCCCTGTCCTATCTTTCTGGCCCTGTTGTTCAGAAGTTTTCATTTACAGATTTTAGCAGACATGAGTACAAACACTCTTTTGTGACACCTGCAATCGTAACGCAGGATACGACATTTATTTGCTGACAAAGTCACAAATGCTGCCAATGCGACCGAGGATGCTGCACTGTTTCCTAAAGACAGAAATGTTAAGACTTCAAAGGGAATTTAGCAAAATTATAGATGTAACCACTCCTGGCTACCACAACCACCCGAATCAAGTTGAATTCTGCAGATTCTGTGGCCTCATCATGTTTCTCTTGGGGTGAGTTTTCTTTGGGGAAATAAAAGAAACCGCCTATCCCAAGGGAACTCCACGAGTCGTGGGGGGTTACACAGAGGTGTACAGTTCAAGTGGCCATAGCAGTGGGGTGAATTGGAGGCACTACAGCTGTCTTTCGGGGCTCCCCGGGGTCACAGGTGGGAGACACGCAGAACACCGGCCACTGAGACGCAGGAGCCGTTGGAGAGGCAATTGTGGGTGAGACGTCGCCCGGATCTCCTGGACTTAGAGGGTAGGGAGGGTTGCCCGGGGTGGTTGAAGCTTCTCCAACGCCGGGGGAGAGAGGGCCTCAGTCAATGGGGAGCCGGGCTGGGGCCCAGGCAAGCCGCGGTTCGGTGGGTGACAGCGCTGCAGGCCAAACGACCGAGTCCAAATCCCGTTGCTGTGCGGCCTCGGCCAAGTCGCTTAACAACGCTGAGCCTCAATTGACTCGCCGTCGATAAGGACTAATCAAAGGCCCTATCTCAAAAGGGCTGCAACAAGGATTAAATGCTTCTATAGCCCCCATCCCCCCCCACACGCAGCTTGCTAGGCAGGATTAATGAGGAGCGAGATAATCGCTATCACTGCTATCTCCGCGACAGCACCCCAGGGCCCCCCGGAGGCCCGCCGTTGGCGGCCGGAAACCTCACCTCATTCAGGGCATCAGGGTTCAGACTCTCGGCCCCGCAGCTGCGTGCTGGGGTCGCGAGCCCTGAAGACTCACCTAAAGACGGCCTCGAAGCACCTCGCAGTTCAATGTGACCCTCAGCAAAGACGCCACGATAGAACCGGAAGCGGAAGGACCGGCCGGAAACCGGGTGAGGTGGGTCATAGAGGAGTCTTCCCCGCGGCTAGAGCGTCCTCGGGAGGCGGGTCCCAGCCGCATTTGGGCTACGCCCACTGGAGCAAGCTCCGAATGCCTATTGGGCTGAATGCCGGTTCATCATTACAGCCGGCCCAACGGTGAGCTTGTGTGGCAAAACGAAAAGCTGCTGCCTGAATCTGCAGAAACATAGTTTCAGCTACTCGTTTACCTCCCTGGGGTCCAGGAGTAGATGGGAAACGGGTAGGAGAAAAGTATCCCAGCGGAAGAATTCTTATACATGCAAAATTGTCCATTCAATACTACCTATATAAAGTTTGGCGATATATCCCTTAACTGTAGCACTGTAGCACTGTCCTCCTGTTTTGTTCATCGATGTGCTCGAGCTGGCACCAGTAACGTCTCCATTGTGAGACTTATTACTGTTTTTGGCATATTGAATACGCCACGGGGAGCTTGCCAGGCTCTGCCGTGCGGGGAGGATACTCTCGGTAGCTTGCTGGCTCTCGGAGAGGGATGGAAGAATCGAACCGCGTGCAAGGCAAACGCCCTACCCGCTGTGCTATTGCTCCAGCCCCATATCCCTTCACAAAATACAAAATCCTCCGGCCGAGAGGTAGTACAGGGGTTAAGGAGTGTGCTGCCAACCAGGATTGGACTACAAAGTAAGCCCTTGAGCATGGCCGGGTGTGACCCCAAAACCAAGAAAAACAAAACAAGGGCTGGAGAGATAGTACAGGCGACCCTGGTTCGGGTTCGATCTCCAGCGTCCCTTTTAGTCCCCGGAGCACTGCCAGGTGTGATTCCTGAGCGCGTAGCCAAGAGGAACCTCTGAGCACCTCAAGTATGGCCTAAAAAACAAACAAACACATGCTGGATATGTAAAATAGCACTAAAATGCCCTCATGCAAGTCTTTCCCTTCTTAACTTTTCTCCATGATCTGGCCCTTGTCTTCTCACACATCAGATCCTAAATTCTTTCTGATCATAAAGAAGCACTTTTTGATCCAGTATGTAAAACAATGCAGGCACATAGGAAGTGCTTGTTCTTTCCTTGTTTCCCCCCTTTCCCTACCCCTCTTTGTTGTTGAGATGACTGGTTGCTCTGCTTGTGACTTAGCTGTGGTGCTTGCCAGCCATACTCACTTCCGTCGCAAAACTCAAACACCCTTGGCTGTGGTACATTCCAGATGGCACCCTCCGTTGTGGCACCAGAGCTGGCACTCTGCTTGGGCAGTGCAGCGGATGGAAACACAGCCTCATTCACAAAACTATCTCAGGCCCCTCCAGCCGTATTTGTTTGATATTCACACTTCATACGTCATATTCACACTTCCTGTATTAATAAAGGGGGGCTTCTAGGGCATGCAAGAAGGAGCTGTGAGTGATAACTGCTTTCATCCCTCCCAGTCTGACGTTTTATTTTTATGGGAATATTTTTTGGGGGGGACACTCAGCAGTGGTTAATGGCCAATCCCTCCAATTCTGCCATCGGGATAAAGTTCAGGCTCCGTTCTAAGTCTCAGAGAATGAATCCATGGCGTCCTCTAGTAACAGTGATATATATATATGTATATATATATACATATGTATATATATATATATATATATTTGGTTTTGGGGTCACACCTGGTGATGCACAGGGGCTACTCCTGTCTTTGCACTCAGGAGTTACTCCTGGGAGTGCTCAGGGGACCATATGGGATGCTGGGAATCGAAACTGGGCTGGCTGTGTGCAAGGCAAACCCCCTACCCACTGTGTTAACACTCCAGCCCCCAACAGTGCCATTTTAGCACATGAAACTGTGCGTCCAGATGTTCTACCTCCAGGCCTTTGTTTATGCTGTTTCTATTGTTTAGGGAGTTCTTTGTGCACCAGACTACTCAAATCCTCTGGTGACTCGGGCAAGAAGCCTTCCTTGATACTACACTCCTGTCCCTGCCTCAAGCTAGGTCAGTTTCCTCCTTTTAACCCCCTCAAGCCCCTGGAGTTTTCCTATTCCAACCCTTTGAGCTGGACTAGACTGGTAATGGGTTTCCAACCCTTTGGGCTGGCTTAGACAGTGATGGGTGTGTCTCCCAGATGGACAGTAAATTCCCTAATGGAAGGGTCCATCAGAAGATTCCCTTTGGAAATTGAGCACTCTTTTTTTTTTTTTTTTGGCTTTTTGGGTCACATTAGGCGGTGTTCAGTGGTTACTCCTGGCTCTGGACTCAGGAATTACTCTGGCTGTGCTTGGGGAACCATCTGGGATTCTGGGGATCAAACCAGAGCTGGCTGTGTTCAAGGCAAATGCCCTCCCAGCTGTACTATGGCTCCACGAAAGAATTCTATTAATAGTTTTGGGGCAAATCCCAGCTGTGCACAGGATTTTCTCCTGGCTCTCTTCTCAGGGAACACTTCTGGCAGGCCTCAGGAGACCGTATGTGGTTAGAGGGTGGAGACCAGGTCGGTCACGTGCATGCAAGGCAAAGGCCTTACCTACTATAGCCCAGGTCCTGAGACTTCTCTTAAAGGGAGCACAGAAGGCAGTCCAGCCAAGTTAGTGACTGGGTCTGACTCCTTGCCAAGGGGCAGGCAAAGCTGGCTCTGGAGGTCTGAGTCCAATTCCTTTGCAGGTCCCACCACACAGTGAATACACAGTAGCCCCCCTAAGGACGTCTGACAGTCACCCAGTCCTGGAGGCGGTGAGCAGGGAAATCTGCACCTGGGCAGGTGTGCGCTGGAGCATCCCTAGGGCTCTAATCGCTCTCGGGCGGGAAGGAGGCAGACTGCAGGCGCTACGAGGTTGGACGCGATATTTTTATTGGGTCGATGCTCCCTGCCCGCCCGCGGCGCTGTCGGGATAGGCTAGACCCGGGACGCGGCCCCCAAATCGGTAAGTGTACTTTCGGCCCCCGCTCTTGAGCACGATGTCGCGGCGGTAGTAGTAGCGCAGGCCTCGGCTCAGCTTTTCGTAGTTCATGCCCGGCTTCCTCTTGCGCTCGCCCCACAGCCGCGCCACCTAGGGCGGAGGGAGGGCTCAGACACCGAGGCCGGGCGGGCCGGGCTCCCGGGCTCGGGTAAAGTCTAGAGCCGGGTTCGTCCTAGTAAACCTAGTAAACCCAAATGAGGACTAGGTGGCGGGGCGAGGGGGGCGGGGAAACGGGGAGGCGGGGATGGGGGCGGGGCATCAAGGACGAGGCCAAAGGCACCGCGGGGCGAGGTTGAAGGCGAGAACACCGGGGCCGGGCTTAGCAAGTCTGGGGAGCAGCCGCACCTCTTTGGGGTCGCAGAGCTGGAATTCGCGGCTGTTACCCGTCCAGCGGATGCAGCTGCGGCGCGCCCCGTCTTGGAGCAGCTCCAAGAGAAATTGCCAGAGCTGAATAGGACCTGCGGGCGGAGGCCGGTGGGTGGTCACTCAGGCGTCCTGACCTCTGGCGCTGTTGTCGCTTTGATGACCCAGGAATCTGGGTGCCCTCACTTCCAGCGTCTAAAAGTCTTCCCTCCCACTCAGAGATGCCTCTATCTAAGAGATTCAGACTCCCGGGTCCCCATCGCAGAGATTCAGGAATTTGGCTGCCGCACCTTGACGACGCAGGCATCCAGATTCGTTTCTTTCCTCTTTTATAATTCAAGCGCCAGGGCACTCGCACCTTGCCCCGGTGAAACTAGCGGGTCCTAGTTCGCCCCGGACCCAGGATTGGAGGCCCCGCCCCTTGCCCGTATAGCGGCTTAAGCCCCGCCCCGTCGCGGTCACGTTCCAGGCTGCGTCCCGCCCCCCTTAGCGGCGTAAGCCCCGCCCCACCGCTGTCACTCTCTAGACCCCGTCCCATCAGGCTCCTTGGCCCCGCCTCTCTAGTCTGCAGGGCCCCCACGACTCTCACCTCGGTGATGAGTTTTGGGGTAACGAGCCAAAGTTGTGCGGTCCGAGTGCTGGCTGGATTGGGAGGGAGCGGGCAGTTCTGAAATCGGGTACCCCTTCGCAGAGGCTGGGCCATCCGTATGCAGCCCCGAGTCCCAGGAGGTGGCACAGTCCGAGCCCGCAGCCCCCCACGAAATGGTACAGTCTGCGCGCGGCTCCCCGCCCAGGCTGTTGCTCCAGCAGCCGGCTGGGTCGAGGCCAGTAGGATGGTCCCAGTTGGTGGCGGTGGCGATCCCCTGCGCTTGCGACCACGGATCGGTCCCTCCGGCCAAGCTGGTGCTTTTCAGGCTCGTTGCTCCGTCCCAACTCGCGAAAGGCCCGGCGGGGCTCAGGGCGTGGGAGACGCCGCTCCAAGTGCCCGAGCCGGTGTACGCCTGCTCTGTCCAGTCTCCCCACCACGGAAGAGCCTGAGCCGAGAGCTCTGCGAGGAGAAACGAACCCCGAGTGAGGGAAGCCCGGGTGTCCCGGGCCCTCGGAGCGTCACAGCGCGGGCGCCCGGGGCCCGGGGCCCGAGACCCTCCCATCCAAGGCATGCCACACTTGGCAGTCGGGTCCCAATCCGGATCTTCACGCAGGATCCGGGATTCGAGCCCGCCAATCCCTCTCCCGCCGCCCCTTCGCATACACTCACCCGCCCCCCACGAAGAAGCTTCTGGGTATGCTAATGTTGAGCCCCAGTCCAGCTGCGGGAACCCTGCGAGGGGTAAGAAAGTAGCGTTAGGGAAGAGGTGAGCACTGACGCGAGACCCCCTTCCCCCAACTCCAGCCTTTATGTGTCGTGGACTTTTCCTGCCCTCAGGCCCCCAATCCCGGCAGTACCCCATCATCCTTGGGCGCCCAAGCAAGGGATACCGTCTCTTCCTGCCTCAGAAGTAGGGGCAGGCCTCCCCACTTCTTCCCCAGCACCCCCTGGGTCCCAGGTCACAGCCACCTCTCCAGCACGTGTCGGCTGTCAGCGCGTCCTCCTGGAGCGCCAAATCAGGCAGGTAGAAGCCGCAATCAGTTCCTTCTGTAGGTAAAAAAGGGAATTAGGGCTTGGGGTTCAGCAGTGGGCCCCCCTCCCTGAACACCCACCCTGGTCCAGCAGCCGCTTACCCAGACCTGGCAGCGTGCTCCCTGGGGGCACCTCCTGGGGGGGTGCTTCATCCCAGTTCCACAGATCCATGGGTGCTTAGCTGAGTCTGTTCAGCCTTTGGGGAGGGAGAGAGGGATGGTGAGCCAAGCAAGACAGATAGGGACCCTGAAGTCTGGACACCATCCAGGCCTCTGCTCCCACTTCCCCAGGTCCCTAGAATCTTGCTCCCCACTTTCTCAGACCAGAGGTGATGGACCTCAGCCCTCTCCTCCTTCAGCCCCAGGTTCCCAGATACCCAGACAGTTCTTGGCTTACCTCTGGCGTGTCCCTCTGTCCCTCAATCAGGGGTCTCAGCCCCATTTCATACCCTACACCCCTCCCCTGGGGCCTGGGCAGGGGGGTATTTTCCAAGACGTCAGAGCTGGGGGTCTCAGCCTGGGTCGAGTTGCAGGGGCTGAGGCGGGGCAAGCTGTCCCCTACCCCCTACAGGGATGGCTGCCAGCCTCAAGGTAACGGGTTGTCCTGCTGGGGGGGGGGGGGGAGGAAGGGGGCAGGGCTTGGACTTGGAGAGGAGCTGGGGCACAGCAGGTTGAGCAAGATCTGGGGTGCAGATGGTGTTTAAGGGGTGATGTGAGCCGTGCAGGGGAGCTTGTTTCCACCATTTTAGGGACTTGTTACTGCGACATGGGGGGCAGTGTGGGAGGAGGGCCTGGGGTCAGCAGGGCTGCGCCAGGCTTATCTGCAACAGGAAAGGGGATTTCCGGCCAGACCCCTGTTCGGCCTACGTCACAATGTCACAATCTGCAGGGTGACCGTAGGGGGGGATGGGCTGGCGGGGGTGATGTCAACCTGGGATCCCAGGCCTAGTTGTCCCTTTGAGGGCTTTGGGGCTGCTCTGCAAAGCTGTCAGTCATGCTAATAGCCCCATCAACAATGTAAACTGTCACTACAGGAAAAATAATAGTCAACACGGATTGCAGCTCTCTGCATGCCATCAACTGTGATCTGTGGTTCTTTTGTGAGGGAGGTACTAGTTTTATCCCCATTTCAGGGAGAACACAGAAGCAGTCTTTCCACCTTTTGTGGGATGAGTCCATGTCCTTCCAAGGCTAGAATAGTTTGGGGTAAACATATATGATTTATGGAATTAAAAAAATTTAAAAAAAATTTTGGGCCATACGTGGTGATGCTCAGGGCTTTACTAGGGTGCTGGGGATAAAAATGCTCTATCTTTAGATTTTTTTTAGAGGAAACAATGGTATATGAAAGCTGTCTTTATAAGGAAATATGCACAGGTATTTTGGGGGTGAAGTATTTTGATGTTTGTAATTTGCTTCAGATGATTCAGCAGAACAAGGTATACATTCAACATGTACATAGATACATGCAATATTTGGGACATAATTAGGCTAAAAAAAGAAGTTGTCTATCTGAAATTTATGTTTAACTTGGCATCCAGATATCCTGGTGTTTTTTGGTGGGGGTGGGGGATACACCTGGCAGTGCTCAGGGGTTACTTCTAGCTTGGCACTCAGAAATTACTCCTGGCAGTGCTTGGGGGACCATATGGAAAGCTGGAGATCGAACCAAGATCAGCTGTGTGCAAAGCAGTTACCTGCTGTATTATTTCTCCAGCCCCATCCTGGTCTTAAGTTATTGGTTTGGGCCATACCACAGCAGTGCTTGGGGTTTACTTTTGGGAGATTTCTGGGGGACCATGTGGGGTGATGGGGATAAAACTAAGGTTGGCTGCATGAAAGGCAAGTGTCCTACCTGCTATATTATTGCTCCAACGCTTCCTGATTTTCAATTATAAAATAGTTTTTTTTTGTTTTTGTTTTGGAGGCTACACACACCTGACAATGCTCAGGGGTTACTCCTGGCTCTGCACTTAGGAATTACTACTAGTGGTACTCAGGGGATCATGTGGGTTCCTGGGCGTGAACCATGTGCCAGGCAAGCACCTTGTCCTCTGTGCTTGCTCCAGCCCTATAAAAATATTTAATTGAGGCATCACATTACAATAGTGAAGTCCTTGTTTTCCCAGTGCGGAGTTACTATACCAATCTCTCTCTACCAGCCTGTTTCCAGGTCTGTTAATCCTGTCTCAGGGCTTGTTGCATTGGGGATTGTCTAGTCCCTCTCTTTGCTTCTTTATACTTTGCTTCACTTAATCACTTAATCACTTAACTTCCCGTTAGTCGTCGATTTGCTCGAGCGGGCGCCAGTAACGTCTCCATTTGTCCCTGTCGCGTGCTAGTGTAGCCCAATGGCATCTCTTCGCTCCGGGAACATGGAGGGCCTCAAACCGATCGTTCATGATCTTGACAAAGAAGTCTGACCATCTGGTAGGTGGGCGGCCACGCGGTCTCTTGACATCCCGTGGAATCCAATCAGTAACAGCTCTAGTCCAACGGTCGTCTTTAAATCTCATTACGTGACCAGCCCATCTGATTTTCGACACCTTGGCATATGAGACAGCGTCCCTGATCCTTGATCGTCGACGGATGTCAGAACTCCGGATTCGTTCTCTATTCCGCCCGCACGGAAGAGCCTGGCAAGCTATCCGCTGTGTATTCGATATGCCAAAACCAGTAACTACAACTGGTCTCATTCATACTTTGCTTATGAGAAGATATCTGGCATTTCTCACTTTCTATAGCACAGCACCCTCCAATTGCATCCAGGTTGCAGCAAAGTTTCATCTTTCCTCATAGCCAAGTATTTCATTGTGTATATATTCCACTCTAGTATCCTGTTGTTTTGTTTTGCTGGAATCCACTCCAGGTCTCACATATGCAAGGCATGCACATCTCTGAGCCACAGTCCTGTTTCTAAATCTGATGTTCTAAGCCCTGGTTGTTTGGCCTTGGAGATGGTGCTCATGCGCCTTCTGCTATATTCTTATTTACTGTGGAATTTCTTAGGTCAGAGCGAATACAGGTGGTAATGCTTTTGGTTGATCCTGGTTCTATCCCCAGCACCATATATGGTTGCTAGATCACCCACTGCTAGGAGCAATCCCTGGGCATTGAAGGATATAGCTCAAAAAGCATTTAAAAAAATCCCGGGGCTGGAATGAGACTACAAGTAGGGTGCTTGCCTTGCATGTGACCACTTGGATTCAATCCCTGGCACCCATATACCATTGAGCACTGCCAGAAGTGATCCCTGAGTAGAGAACCTCAGGAGAATGTCCTGAGCACCAATGGGTGTGGCCCTGAAACCAAAACCAAACAAAAAACTTAAATCCCCTTACTTTTGCTGCCCAGCCTCCTCCCAGACCTTCAGCCAGTACTTTTTTTTTTTTTTGGCGGGGGGTGGGTTCACACCCGGCGATGCACAGGGGTTACTCCTGGTGGCGGTGCTCGGGGGACTATTTGGGATGCCAGTGATAGAACTCGGGTCAGCCGCATGCAAGGCAAACGCCCTACCCCCAGTACTATCTCCCCAGCCCCAGTACCTGGACTTTTGAGGGCATTCACTGACCAGTCCTTAACCACTTAACATGTGGGGGGGGGGGCGGGGTGCGTCCTGGGGCCGTTCTTTTGTCTGTTACAGAGGGCAAAGGGCTTCAAGGTCTACACAGTAGACTGGGTGGTGGGTTTGGACCCCGCATGAGGTCTGTGAGCCACAGAGCCCTTGGGTATCATCCATTGAAAATCAGCCTGTGGCCCTCCAGGGAGTCCTGACCTGCTTCTCCCCTGCCCCCAGCCTCTTCCAGATTGGCTGTCTCTCCTGGTCAGTCCGTCCTTCTGCAGCTTCCTGCCTCCAACCTGTTTTCCCATCTATTTTTGCCTTTCCTCGAAGCTTCCTTTCCATTGTATTGTCTCTAACTCTCCCTCCTCACCTAACGGCCCTCTCCCCGCCCTTTCACATTCAAAAGCCTTTCTACCATCCATTGGCTTCTAGTCTCTTCCCTTGCCTCCCTGACTGCAGTGAGGTCAGGAGGATTAGTGATAGGGTGGGGGTGGGGAGGTGGGGGTTACGGGTCCTAGGGCAGGACAGTTCAGACTAGGTGGCAGGAGGTTGAAGGGCACTTCCTGCCCTCACCTCTGACCAGACTGGAAAATGTGACGTCAGAGATGGGGCAGCAAGGGAAGGCCGGAACAGAGGAAATTTGACACCTCTCCTGGGGGCTGCTTTCAGAAGGGCCTTTAAGGCTATTTCCCCTCCCCCTCCCTGTGTCCTTCTCAGCCAGGATTCTGAGGACTGTCTCTGGGAGAACCTCACCCCCTCCCCAAGCCGCAGCTCCTGCCTCTGCCTGGCTGCCTGCCCAGCCATCCTCACAAACCTCCAGCCAGTACCTGGTAATCGCTAAATGATAAATCTCTGATGTCCTTCCCGGGCTTGATTTTACGCTGCCTGCCATGGTGTGGATTCTCCTAAAAGGGCTCTTTAGATGGGCAGGCAAGCTTGGTGCTGGGAATTTCTTCCCCATTTGCCCAGAATCAGAAAGAATAACCTTGAGCTACAGATACTGAGACCAGAAATGGGTGCTTGCAAAGACAGAGAAAGAGACCCCGAGAAGCCTTCAGACCCACACATACGAGCAATTTGGCTGTGTTTTGCAGTGTAGAGGATCTGGAAAATAATCTCAGAGATGATCAAGGGAGAGAAGAGCAGACTAGGAGAATGACAGGAAGAGTCCCTGAGGCAGTTAATTCCTCTGGGAAGTCCTCCCTGACACTAAGACCAGAAGCCTGGCTCCACCATCCCAACCCTACCATTCAGAACCGTCACTGGCTATGGGCCTATTTTTTGCCACTAAACTATCATGTATAAGGTAACAGGGCTTGGGACTCTGAGTCCTCACTGTCTCAAGCCTTTGCAGCATGGGTCAAGCCTCAGCAGCTGGGCTCCTACGATACAGGGCCCAGAAGACCCCCTGGTGGTGGAGTCAGAGACCAGACCCTGGGCTAGCTGTGGCATGGGCTGCTGCTGCCCTCCTTGGAACGGGCTGCAGTCTGCATAAATGTGCAAGGTTTCCAGAGGTAACAGGCACACAGTAGGATCTGAGAAGGCTCACCGGCATGTTTGTCAGGCTCCTGAGTATTCCCAGGTGGGATGCCAAGCCTTGCTCCCCAGAGCATTTCTAAGCCCAGCCAGTGATGGAAATGAATGTAAATTTATTGAAACTGGTTTTGGGGAGAATGGGTGATGGAGACTTGGGGTTTTTCCAAAGACGGCTGTTGGGGGGAGCCAGTGCCTGGCCAGGTGGGATAGGGTGCCAGGCCACAGACCCTATCTCAGGCCCAATTTCTTCTTCTCTTTCTGCTTCTTGCGTACCACGTCCAGGTTTCGGTCCTTCCACATGCTCTTGCGCAGTTTGATGGGACGTGAGCCCACATACTTTCCTGTGGGAATGAGAGTTCCTGATTAGGGCTGGGGTCAGGCTGACCTGGTTGCCTGCCATACCCACCAGTCCCCAGGAGGCCACACCCACCGTTCATCTCCCGCATGGCGCGCACGTAGTCACTGGGGTCCTTAAAGCTGACGAAGCCATAGCCCTTGGTCTTGCCTGTGCGCTTGTCGCGGATCACCTTAGCCTTAAGGAAGGATGGGAAGCGGCTGAAAGCGCGTGCCAAGATGTCATCGTTCACCTCATTGCCCAGATCCCCACAGAAGATCCGGAAGTCATCTGGGGTTGGGAGAGAGGCGGTAAGAGGAAGCAGATGCCTGGCCCGCTGTCTGTCATACTTGATTCCATATCCTCTGGAGACATCTCCCTCTATGTCCCCAGAAATCTCTGCCTGAACCTGGTTAGTATTAACAGTCAACACCTGTATACAGTCAACAGTCAACGCTTGTGCCGGCTCTTCAGTCACTCATGAGGTTTTAACACATCTGACAGGAGACCCCTGTACAAGCAGGCCAGAGTGGGCAAGTTACCTGCCTAAGTTTCACATCAGAAAGCAGCAGAGCTGAGCCATGAACTCAGTCATGTGGCTCCTGAGGCCTCATTTGAACTATCTGTTGCCCTTCTCCACCCTAGGGAAGTTCACCCAGTCCCACAGCAGAGCCTGGAACTGTCCCTCTCAGCCCTGCCTTTCCTGAGCCCCTGGCATCCTTTCCCCTCCTGGGTCCTTCCCCCACCTTCCC
Organism: Sorex fumeus; assembly: GCF_029834395.1. Taxonomy (NCBI): domain Eukaryota; kingdom Metazoa; phylum Chordata; class Mammalia; order Eulipotyphla; family Soricidae; genus Sorex; species Sorex fumeus. Next base: position 21,294,923 of record NW_026606179.1, read on the forward strand.
TATGGTCCCTAACAACCTGCTCCTGGGATAGCTCCCAATTACCAGACCTCACCTTTCCTCAGCTTTTGCGTCCTGTGCAAAATCATGGGAATTCCCTACTGAATTCCTAAAACTGCACACAGGCCCACTCCTCTACGGCTGACCTAAGCGGCCTCTTCCAGGCATGTACCCTGGGGTGAGCCAGGCCTAAGCCCACCCCAAGAAGGCAAAACAACTATTGATGGAGACCAGGAAACTGAGGTTGGAAAGACTAAGTGCCATGCCAAGATCACATCTGAGCCACAGGCTGGACAGGCAGTCGACCCACGAAGAGGCAGGGGTCATGACTGGGCTGGGAGGGCCCTAGTTTCCTTGGGCTCCAGATGGTTGTTCTGTGGTGAGGTGAAAGACAATCACTGAGATCAGGTGAGGCTCCCCAGGAGGAAACAATGTGACAGCTCATCTGATTCTGCAAAAACCATTCTACACAAGACAAGAGCAGCACAGGACCAGTCTGCTTGGAAGACAAAAAACTGGATGTATCCTGGTTCAGGGGAGACGAGCTACATAGTCTGGGAGTCTTATTTTGTTTTGTTTGGGTCACATCAGAGGTGCTGAGGGATCATTTCTGGTGAGGCTCAGGGGAATCTGATGAGGTGCTGGGGATCAAACCTAGATTAGCATGTACATGGGAAGTATCTATACTATTTCCACTATACTATCCAGACCTAGTTAGGGAAGTATGAATATAAACAGAATATGAAATACCACAGAATTATTATGAATTTTCTTAGCTGTGTTACTAGTGTTGCAAAAGAAACTATTTTTTTGGGCCACACCCTGCGGTACTCAGGGGTTACTCCTGGCTCTGTGCTGAAGGAACACTCCTGACTCTGTGCTCAGGAATCGCTCGGGGGACCACATGGGATACCAGTAATTGAACCTGTGTTGGCTGCATGCCAGGCAAGCACCTTACCCACTGTACTACCACTTCTGCCCCTAAAACATCTTTGTTTCTTGGATGTCTTCCACGGTACCTGCAATTCAGCTAACTTCCTTATATGTAAACATAGAAAAGTAAAGCAAATGAATCAAAAAACCTTTTCACAGTGGCATAATGCACATCAGATGTGATATTTGGATATACTGCAGAATGATCACCACAGGCTGGGAGATGACTCAAAGCACGGGTGCACAAGTTTTGCACGCTGGAGTCCTGGGTTTGATCCCTGCTCCTACAAGATCACTGAGTGTGGAGCCAAGAGTAGCGCCCAAAACAAAACAAACAATAAAAAAAAAAAAAAAAAAAAGGAAAAAAAGCCCCGAATGATCACTACAGTAAGCTACTATGGTCAACCACAAATAGTTATAGAAAAAAAATTTTTTTTTTCTTTTTTGTGATGAGAAACATAGGAAAAAATGAGTTGCTTAGTCCAGGTAGTCTACCTGTGGCTCTTTCACAGTGCAATTCAGAAAATATCTTCATAACGAGCTGGGAGGAAAGACGTTTTTTGACATCAGCAAACCAGGTTCCTCATCAATGAGTTGTCATTGCCAACCACCTCCACCAGGTTCTATCCAGCTCTGGGCCCTGCCCCAAGACTAGCCACCCCCTCCCACCTACTCCCCCAGGGCGAGGGTCCACTTACCTGCATCCCATTCCAGCAGACTGGGGTCCTCCCAGCTGCTCCCCGCTGCGGTGCGAATGCAGCGTTTTGATTTCTCGGGCTTTCCTTTCTTCTTGTCCTCACCTAGGGGCTCTGGGACCTGCAGAGGAACAGGGATGGGGTGCAGAGGGTCTGATACTGGCATCTTTGGGTTTGCCCTTCCCTCTGCAGGCTCACCCACTTTTACCTTTTGTCCCCTAACCCTGCTATCACCATGGATACAGGAAAGCATGCGCTTCTGATGGGGTGTGTATGATGTCTGCTTTACTCTCCCATACCCCGACCCCCTCCACAGGCAATGTCTTTGCGAGTTTAAGTGTGGAAGGGCACAGGCTTCTGCCAGCCACCCGTCTTTCCACCCTCATGGTGGGACTCTCTGCTTACCTCAAGAGCCATGAGGCCTGGGGGAGGCTCAGGCCGAGGCGGCCGGGGCCGTGGACGCAGGGACAGCAGCTCAGGAATGCGCAGTGGGGGCAGCAGGCCCCGCACCACTTCCAGAGGCAGGGGCAGGGGCTCGGGCTCGGGCAAAGGCATGGCCAGAGCCAGTGGCAAGCTGGGCCCGATGACTGCTGGGCCTGCTGGGGCACCACCTGCCCCCACGGCCACAGCTGCACTAGCGTCTTCCAGTCCAGCCGCTGCTGCCACTACCGCCTCTTCCTTTTCTTTCAGGCCCAACCCCAGGCCTAGGCCCAACTCTCGGGGTGTTGCTGGTTCTTCCTGTGGGCGAGGGGAGGACATGAGGGGGGGCCAGACCACAGGTCCAGACCTAACTCCCATCCCCATCGTGAACGACAAGCAAGGGCCTGGAGACCAGACAGCAAGCAAGAGACAGCTAGACAGAAAAGGAGTCTAGTGAGAGATGGGGACAAACAATGACACCAAGACAGAGAAACAGGGGATGGAGAGAGCGCAGTGGAGCATGGCACTTGCCTTGCATGCAGCTGACCTGGGTTCAATCCCTGGCACCCTATATAGTCCTCTAAGCCCTGTCAGAGGTGATCCCTGAGCATATAGTCAGGAATAATAAGTCCTGAGCACCAACACTGCTGGGTGTGGCCCATAATCCAAAGCAGAAAAACAGGGATAATCAAGGAAGAATAAAGATACAGAGACACATTTACAGTGCGTTTTCTCCCTTTTATCCTCACAAAAAAGACTAGGTTACAGAAAGAAACAGTGAAAGACAGAGACAGACAAAGGCAGAGAACGCAGGGGCTGGAGAAGGCAGGCGACAGCAGACCCAGCTACAGTTCCGTTAGGCCCCGCCCACTGCACTGGCTCTTCGGAGCAGCACCCAGTTCCCACTCACCAGAGGTGGCCTCAGAGCAGCCATGGAGCCCAGGGGTGGGCCTGGGGCCCGAGCCATTGGTGGCAGCATCATCGGTGGGCCAGGAGGCCCAGGCAGGGGGGGCCCCACAAGGGCCTGGTGAGGGGGCCGTAGGGCCATTGGGCGGGGGCCACCTGCTGCAGAAGAGAGAGCGGAATCTGTCAGGGTGTGAGTAGGGTAGTCGGAGAACCGAGGGGTAGATTATGTGGCAGGGATGATGACCCTGGCCCCTCACCTGCTCTCTGTAGCACGTGGGGGACGAAGGCCGGACGCAGGATAGGGGCCCTCTGGGGGGCCACAGCTGTGGGAGAGAGAGATGGGAGGGTGTGTGTCATGGGAGACCAGGGGCACTTGGGACAAGTGTATGTGTCTGTATCTACGCTCGGCATCCAAGATATCCTGGAGAAGAGTCTCAGTAGCTGTCCGGGAGATGAAAGGGTCTTTTATCTGTTCATTCAACAAAGACTGACCACCGAAGATCTCCTCTGCCCTGGGCAGTATTAGGGAAGGGCTCTCATCCTCCCATGCAGAAAGAAACGGGGGCAAGATGAGAGATGAACCGAACCCCAGAGGTGACCGGGAGGGGGCAGCCAGGCAGACTGAGTGGAGCTAGGAGAGGGAAGCAGGGAGTGATGGGAGCGCAAGGAGTCCGCTGCCTCCTGCAGACAACCAGAAGATTCCTGGAGAAGAGGGCCTAGAAGCTGAGACTCGAAGGATAAAGGAGAGCTAGACAGGCAAAGGGTGAGTGCTTGGAGACTATATATGGCAAACAAAATCTTCTCCCCTTTTCAGTTCTGTGCAACTGTAACAGAGCAAGTGAGGGCTGGAGAGGTAAGCAGGCACCAAGCACAGCCGGGCTGGCTGAACCATGGACGGCCTCCAGAGGGCCCTGTGGAGCTACAGCAGGGCTGGAAACTAGGCACTTGATCGAAGCTCTGCCACAGAATAAGAGATGTTAAGTATCTCAGATCACCAGATAAAGGAGCCCAAGAGGATTTAACATAATTAACAAGTTTTACCTAACAGAACTTTACAGAACACAAATCTTTTTCCGCACACGTAAAGGTAGTACTGGCACAAAAACTGATGGGTGTCGGGGAAGGTCACGTCAACTACAAAAAGAATTGACTGTAAACAGGAAAAGGTTGTATTTTGTTTAGCCTGGTTTGGGTTGAATTGTGAGATTCTCGCCAATACCAGCAATGCACATGCTTCTGAGAAGACGTAAAGGGTCAGGGGATGGAGGGTTCCTGACTGTCAGAGTTGCTGAACACGTATTTGATGGTTGACTCCGCCTGTGAAACAGGCAGCAGGAAACGCTTATAATGCGGCAGGCTCTAAGACTTCCATTTCTTGAGAAGCTTCTATTTCAGAGAAAGTCATAAACAAGAGTCACAGTAAATAAGTAAGAGATTGCTGGAAGGTGTTATGTGTCACAGAGTGACACGGCTCAGGAGGGAGTCAGGTGGCTGGCTGAAGTACTTAATTTGGTTTGTGTTTTAGGAAGATGACCTCAGGCCGGGGGTGAAATGAAGAGGGTGAGTTAGAGCAATGGTTCTGGCAAGAAAATGAGGCAGCTCAATAAGAGTGTTCGTCCAGGCGGGGTTCCCGAGCCCCAGACCTACCTGCTCGTCGCAGGAACAAGGCTTCTCGAGCCTCTGGACTGTCCAGGTGACTCCGATCAGCAGGGCCAAAGCCAACTGTTGGGAGGGGAGAGATGAGAATGGTGGGAGGAGAATCCTGGGCATCTCTTCTGACCAACCTGTCCAGTCCCCTGGCTCCTTCACCCTGTTCCTTACCTGGGCCCACGAAAGGAGGGCCTCCCACCATAGGGGAAACAACTGTGGCTGCAGCAGCTGCCCGGGCTTCCAGAGTCTGCTGGACCTGTGGGGATAAGGTTGGTATGAGGCGGGATTCCATTCTCTGATCTGCCAGACTGACTCTCCTTGGGAGGCCAAGCATTTCATTCCCTGTGTGGGGCTGGCTCGGGGCTCAGCAAAACACCCACTTTTAGAAAGGCTTTCAGGATTATGTTGGCTAAAGTTATCCTTAACCCCTTCCAGCAACAACGTCTGCAAACCTGTTTCATCCTCTCCACAACATTGAGCACTCTGCATTATGTCCAGTCATCCTCCCATTTCTATACTATTAGAGAGGTTGCCATTACGTTGTGCCTGAATTGTGACATTAGTCTCTTTCTATCTCACAGATCCTACTCGCCCTTCCTAGTCTGTTTTCTAAACATCGCCTAGATGACTCTGTTGACATCTAACTGGTTCAGAAGATGCCTTGACTCAAATCCTCACCTCTACACAAATCCTCAATGGCGTCCTACTGCAGGGAAAAAAACCCCAAGGTTCTAGAATAGCCCACAAGGCCACACCAGATCTGGCCTCTATCACCTCTCCAGCCTCATTGCTTCCCACTCTCCTCCTTGCTAATTTACCTTCAGTCACTCTGACTTCCCTGCTACTCAGAAACATGTCAGTTAAGTACCTGCCTCTACCAAGAATCCTCTTTCCCCAGATACCTGCATGGCTCCCATCCCCTTATTTCTTCGCTTAAACATCACCTCCCCAGAAAGCCACCCTTTCTCTTTCTTGGACTCTGAAGGATAAAGGAGGGCACCATCTACTGGCGTGTGTGTGTGTTTCCTACAATGCTCAGGGGACCAAATGGTGCTGGGGACTGAACTTGGGGCTCCTGCATATAAAGCATGGATCTCCTGACTGCAGAAGGTCCTTCTCTGACTTTGCCGATAAACACCTGTCCTTACTACGTAATACATCTTTCTAGTAAAACATGTAACTCCCCAACCCCAAGGTCGCGATTGTTTTCATTTGTTCTTTGCTAGGTGTCCAATGCTGGAGTGCATGTAAAGGTAAAGGTAAAAGGTAAAGGCCCTCCCGTTGATCATCGATTTGCTCGAGCGGGCCCAGTAACGTCTCCATTGGAGACTTTGTTGTTACTGTGTCTGGCATATCCAATACTCTCGGTAGCTTGCCGGGCTCTCCGAGAGGGTGCATGTAAGGCACTCAAATTCTTTGTTGACTGGATGAGCGAGTTTCATTTGTTTTCTTTCTTGAAACTCCACTAATCCTTTCTAGCCGGCTACTACTGAGCCCTTGGGAGTGAATGAGATGTAAAGCTAGGGCATTTGGCTTGCACGCGGCCGACCTGGGTTTGATTCCTCTGCCCCTCTCAGAGAGCCCGGCAAGCTACCTAGAGTTTCTTGTCCACATGGCAAAGCCTGGCAAGCCACCAGAGACGTATTCAATATGCCAAACACAGTAACAACAAGTCTCAGAATGGTGACGTTACTGGGCCCGCTTGAGCAAATCGATGAACAACAGGAGAACCAGTGACAGTGACATACAGATCATTTCATGTTCTACCAGAAGTTCTACCAGACCATAGGGCTCCCCCAAATCCAGGCAGAAAAGTTTTTTTTTTTTTTTTTAAATCTTAGTCCTTACTGTGCTGTCAGCTTCTGGCACAGGTTTGTCACTGTAATTAACCAACACGCCAACATCTGGCCAACTATCTATTTACACTTGCTGTGTTTGAAGCCCTGTGCTCTCTCACTTACATGCCTTGGCTTGGCCGTACCTGCTGGTAAGTGTTGGTCGCGATAATTGGTCGGATCACAGGAGCTGCTGGGACCTGCATCGCTTCTACTGTGGGGACAGTTGGCACCGCAGTGGGGATCCCGGTTACTGGAGCCCCCAGAACTTCCTGCTCAAACCTGGGTGAAAAGCACAAACACCACAGCTGTGGCCCCTCGCACCAATTCTGTTTAACTCTGGATACGTTAAGACTGGTCTCTCACCCCTGCCAAATTCTCCTTCCTCCGCCCCACTTCCCTCCCTATCCCATATTCCCATTATAACGCCATATAACAGCTTATCGTGGTCCGAAGACCCCAGAGCTCTGTGGCTCTGGCTCTGGGGCCGCCTTTGTCGCGTCTTGTCCCGGGCCTTACAGGGCCATCTCCGCCTCCATCTCTTTCAAGCGCTCCTCGCCGCTTTTGCCTGGGATGCCGGCGCCAGGGCCCGGGACCACAGGGCCTCCTGGACCCGGGAGTCCCGGGGCTGGCCCCGCCCCGGCCATCGTTGCTCTCTTCGGTGTCGCCGCTGCTACCGCCTCAGTTCGGCCACCCTCTCGGTTCCGCTGTGTATCCCCGGCTTCGTCAGATTGGGCGCTCACAAATGACGTATCGCCAGGAGCCGGGCGCTGACGCATGACATCAGCGGTCAGCGTTGGCGAGACGGCCAATGAGAATCTGGCCACACCTGAAGGGCCCACCCGAAGGAGGAATTAAAAACCAATCAGGGTGCCGGAAAGATGAGCCAATGAAGAGCTTAGTTCTACGGAAGTGCCGCGTCGAAGCGTCCAGGCCTGTGGGGAGGCGGAGGGCGCCGTAGTCTGTTCGTTGCTCTCCAACGCGGAAGCTAGATCGTGAGAACGCCGGGAAGTTTGGAGACTTGCCCGTGCGGTCGTGAGGGAACACATTGACGTTCTTATCAGCCCCAAGGTTGTGTGAACTGGACAGCTGGAGGTCCTGGGCTCCCACTTCGGGACAGTTAGCTCGCTACCAGGATGTGACTCTCAGAGCGACCCTGGACAAGATGTGGGAGCTCTGAGGAACTGCTTGCTTGACCGATTATTTTTTTTTCTTTCTGGCGGTGAACAGCTGAGGACTTGCTAGATGAAACTGGGGAGAAATGTTCTCATCGCTCATACAAAGTGGATCGAAAGTCTAGTGGTCAGATGCCTTGGACCCTGAAGGTCACGCAGTTTGATCTTTAGGGATAGTTGACATTTTTCTTAAGAGGTTTTATAGTAGGTATTTTGAAAAATGCACAAACGCAGAGGCACTATTTAGCAAGTACTCTTACTTCTATACTGTTACAAATATCCCGCTTGTTTCACTTGGTGCCTGAATAATAAATTGTACAGCAGGATAAGGTGCTTGCACATGGCCGACCCAGGCACCCCATATGGTCCCCTGAACCTGATAGGCGTGATCCCTAAGTGCAGAGCCAGGAGTGTGTCCTGAGTACAGCCAGGTGTGGCACCCCTCAAAACGTGTTTCCACTCAAACACGAAACTACATGCCTTTCAGTCCTCCCCCACCCTTATTCTCTGCTGTCTTGAAGTATTTTTTTTTACTTTTTGCTTTTTGGGTCACACCTGGCGATGCACAGGGGTTACTCCTGGCTCTGTACTCAGGAGTTACTCCTGGCGGTGCTCAGGGGACTATGTAGGATGCCGGGAATCGAACCCGGGTCGGCCGCATGCAAGGCAAACGCCCTACCCACGGTGCTATCTCTCCAGCCCTGTCTTGAAGTATTTCAAAGCTGCAGACATATTTCAACACACATCCTCTTAGTCTTTCACTAGATTTAACAAACTAATCAAATTTCCCTAGTTTTCTCCCAAATACACATACTTTTGCTTCTTGTTTTTGGGCCACATCTGACTGCTTAGGGTTTACACTTGGCTCTTGGTGGGGCTTGGGAGATCATACAAAATGCCAGGATATGGGAGTTGGAACGAAGGAGTAATTTCTGAGTACAGAGCCAGGAATAACCCCTGTGCATTGTGCATGGCCGGGTGTGACCCAAAAAGAAAAAATGCCAGGGATTGAACTTGAGTGGGCTGTGTGCAAGGCCAAGTACCTACTTTCTCTTTAGTTTACGGAGGAATTCATCTTTATGGACCTCACTTTATTCTGAAGAAGCACAATTTAAAAAATAAAATAGAACCTGTGTTAGATTAGGAGCCTGAAGTTAGTACAGCAGGTAGGGTGCTTTCCTTGCCCTTGGCCAACAGGTGTTTGATCCCAGCTTCCCATAAGGTTTCCCAAGCCCAGCTAGGAGTTAGCTCTGAGCACACTAGGTGTGTCCCAGAAGCCAAAAAAAGAAACAAAAAAGAAAATGTCAGGTTGATGATGTGGTTCAGTAGGACAGCACATGCCTCAGAGGCCTGGGGTTTGATCCCTAATCACAAAAAAGAGTAAAGGGGCTGGACTCATAGTATTATGAGGGAAAGGGGCTTCCCTTGGATGCAGTCAAGGGATTTGTTTGACTTGTGTTTGATTCCCTACATTACCCCACTAGGAGTGATCCCTGGGCATGGAAAAACAGGGACCAGAAGATTGTACAGTGCTTAGGCCATATGCTAGGCGTGTGGCTGACCCGTTTGATTCCTTGTGCCCAGAGCATCACCAGATGCAGGTGTAGTCTGGAAGCCCCCCATACTACCGGGGTGGCTCTGCTACCCTCCCCCCTGCTCCTCAACCAGGTACGGCAGGGTCCAAGAATCATCAGTGAGGTTTCTGGACCTTTGCAGCTATGCTTGGGAGGCACTAGCCACCCAATTTTGAAAACAAACAAAAACAAAAACAAGTTCCATGGAGAAAAACTGGGAGGTGCTAAGGCTCTCACACAGGTTTGGGGGAACAGTAAGGTGGTAGAGGGGTATAGTGGGGAAAGGAGAAGTCAGGAATACAAAAAGTTGAGTGAGAGTGCTCTGAGGCCATGAGGTTCAAGAAGGTGGGTGCGGCCAGATTTCATGTCATATAAAGGGCTCAGACAGTCCCTAATTTGTAAAGCTACTGTATCTCATAAAACTACCATGTTTAGGGGTTGGAGTGGTAGCACAGCGGATAGGACATTTGCTTTGCATGTGGTCAACCCAGGTTCAATTCCCGGCATACCATATGGTCCCCAGAGTACTTCCAGGAGTAGCCCCTGATCATCGCGGGGTGTGACCCAAAAAGCAAAGAAACAAACATAAACAAACCTACCATGTTTATATTTCTTCTGACACCAGGTGCATATAAAGTATTTCTTTTGGGACAAAAGCAACAGAGGCAGGAAAACATGAAACGTAAGAGCAAGAGGGGCCATTTCACACAGGAAAATTTGTACATGACACACATTCATTTCCAGGGTTCTAGAAAGTTCCCTAGTCTTCATGGTTGTTCACTGCACTCCTTCAGAGGGAACCATTAATAGTGACAAACTATTAATACTGGGATATATATAAAATAAGACAAAATTTGGGCCATTTACATATTTACTGAGGGATCAGAGACTTAGATATAAGAACATGGATAGACACCAACTAGAAGCCAAGTTCATCTCTTAGCTACCTCCTAAACATACCCACCCATCCACATCCTCAGACACCGACAGGGCTTCCTTCTCTTGCTCACAGTGGGAGCTGGCTGTTAGAGCCTCCTGTAGCCCTTCTTCCTTCTCTCCACAATTGGATCTTTGCTGACTTGTGAGTGCCTCATCTCAGTGTTGACAGCAAGTACTCTGTTCCTTCCTGCTGAGAGGCATTTCAGTGAGTCCAGAGCATCCCATCCTCTTGATTTTGGTGGGATGAAGTGACAAGGTGGCTGAAGGTCCAGTCCAGGTAAGGGTGGAGGCAACCTACTGATATATGTGGGCTGTGGTTCCTTCTAGAGGTCTAATGGGGGAGAGGTGGAGGGTGCTGGGGGAACAAACATGAAGCTCATGACTCCACCTGGAGCCCCCTCTTCATCTTCAGTGTGCCTGCAGCACCCTGGGCTTGGGCCCAGCGCAGCTGCCACTGGGACAGGGACAGGCCCTGGCGGAGCTCCCCAGAGAGGGTGGCTTGACCTGGCTGCTCCCACCTGGGGAAAAGAAGGGCATCAGAGGACAGGCCTGACGCCCCAACCCTGCTGCCCGCCTCACCAGCGCACTCCAGCCTCCACCATCACGCCTTCTCACCAGTCTGTCACGGCCCCCTGCAGCTCAGGGATCTGCTGCAGCGCTTGCTCTAGCAGGGTCTGCAGCCGCTTCAGGGCCTGCCCCACACTCTTCTTCTGCTGCTCTTCCTGGGACGCTCGTGTCTGCAGCAGTTCTGCGGGTGGGGAAACGGGGAGGCAGCGCTGAGCCCCACAGCCTGTTGGTCTCCGAGTCTCCCAGTCTGCTCTAGCCTCTTCCTCGGTGTGAAAGGCAGAAAAGACAGTGACGTAGAGAGACCACTGTAATTATGTGGGACAGTCTCTGCTGTAGGCTTGCAACCAAGTGGGTTGACCCAGGTGGCCTCATTTCCTAGTCACTCAATGAGGTCTACACCCAGGGAGAAACGGGGGTATAGAGTCATGTAGCAACGAAGGAGGGTTGAGAAGAGAATCCAAGGACTTGAACTCCCAACTTTTTTTTTTTTTTTTGCTTTTTGGGTCACACCCAGCAATGCACAGGGGTTACTCCTGGCTCTGTGCTCAGGAATTACCCCTGGTGGTGCTCAGGGGACCATATGGGATGCTGGGAATTGAACCTGGGTTGGTCGCGTGCAAGGCAAACGCCCTACCCATGTGCTATTGCTCCAGCCCAAACTCCCAACTTTTAATGCCAACTTTCCTGTGGTTTTGGGCCACACCTGGTGGTGCTCAGGGATCACTCCTGGCGGTCTCAGGGGATGCTTGTAGCTGGGATTGTACCCAGGTCAGCTATGTACAAGGCAAACGCTCTACTTGCTTTACTATTTCTTTGGCCCTTAATGCCAACTTTCAATTTCTGCCACATGCTACTAAATGATGATGACAGCATGAGAGCATGCCAGGAGAATTGGTGGGCGGCAAGACCTGGGGTGAGGAGTACAAAGATTTAAACCCGAGCTTGGCCATGCAGACAGCTACCAAGACTCCCTGCACCTCGGTTTCCTACTCTGGAAGCTGGGGGCTGCCATACAGATGAAACCAGTGAGCACCAGGAGGTGCTCGGCACAGGTAGGACCTGTGCCTGTCATCAGACTGGTGCGTTCCTCTGGGCATGGGAGGGGAGCCAGAAACAGGATATGAGAAAGCGCAGACGTGCCTTGGGTGGATGGTCCTGAGGGCAGGCTAGCCTTCAGGTGTTGTAGGTGCCAGGCCCGGCGCCTCTGCTGGTCCTGGAGGAACAGAAGGTCCTGGCGAAGCGAGGTGGCTGCTGGGAGGAGCAGCTCTGGAGCCTGCCAGGAGAGGAGCAGTCAGCAGGGGTCCGGGGCTGGACAAGAGGACAGATCCTAGGGCACTGGCTGGCACTCACCTTCCCAGGTGGCAGTCCCAGCAAGTGGCTCAGCTCTAGGAGGCTGGAGCCCCTCGGGGAGGCAAGATGCAGCTGGTGGATGGACGGCAGGAAGGTGGGCAGGGGCAGTGACCTGTGGGGCAGGAGAGGAAGACTGTGGTGGCTGTGACCTGGGCTCCGAGCTTGGGCAGGGGCCTGAGACCAGGTTCCAGGTGAGGTCTGGCAGCCCCGAAGCCGGGGTCTGGGGAGGTTCTTTTTGGAGTGGGCCCACCCAGGAAGTGACATCATCAAGAGGCTGGGAGGTAGCCAAGTCTCACCCCTCAGGGCTGTGCCGCAGCAGGGTGCCCAGCAGCAGGTGGGGCACAAGCTGGGCTTCCTTTTCCAGACAACGAAGTAGCTCCTGGCTCTGCGGGGCGACCACCTCAGATGTGGGCACCAGTTTCTTCTGGACCAAACTCAGCACCTGTGGCGCAGAGGGGGAAGGGAGGGGCAGTCTGAGGTCCCAACCCTGTCCACCAGGAGGCGGGGCCCTTCCCAGGCCTTGCCCCACACTCCTGTCACCTCTGCGGGGCTCCGGCTCAGGCGCGTCTTGCTGGCTGAGTTGCCCTTGATGAGTAGGCGGATCTGGCCCTGAGTCGTCTCCTGGGCAGTGGGAGGCTGTCTGGATGGGTTCCCACCTCCCAGGCCCGGCCCTGCCTCTTCCAGAGCCTCACCCAGGGCCCTCCCTCAGCCGGCCCCCTCCTGTCTCAGGAGGCCAAGGTCTGTATCAAGTCTCCCAGACTCCCTCCAGCCCTTGGCCAGGCCTAGCCTGGCCAGTTCCCCGCGAGCTGCAGTGTCTCACCACCAGCTGGCGCCAGCACAGAATCCGCTGCTGCTTGGCCTGGAGCTCCCGCAGCAGAAACTGCCGCTGCCGAGCTCCCTCCTCCAGCTCCTGGCCCTGGGCTCGAAGGGCCTTGAGCTCTGCCCACAGGCCACAGGCCTGCAGCCTCAGCATCATCACCTGCCTGTGGGACGCGCACAAGAGAGCCAAGAGGAAGGGGCTCAGCCGGGCAAGGATGTGGGGAGAGAGGGGAGCAGAAAGTCCAGCACCCAAGGGGTCCGCGGGAGAGATGGCCTAGAGGCACCCTCCTCACCTCTCGGTAGACCCCACGGTCCTTCTTTCCGCCTCCTCAATCAGATCCTGGAGGCGACTGGTCAGAGTCTGATGCTCCTTCAGGAGGGGGCCTCGCTGGCTTATCAGTGCACCCATAGCCCTCCAGCCCTCCTGGAAAGCATATACAAAGTCAGGGTGGCATGATTAGGAGGTGAGGGGTCAGAGAAGGTCCTGGAAATGGGAGTCGGAGGGAGGCCTAGGATGGGGGTATGGGGGGGGAGGTCACCTGGATGAGATGCACAGTGGATGGCAGGTCCTGGCTGGAACTGGACTGGTCTAGTGCCTCGAACCTGGGGATGGGGGTAGAGCTGCTGAGGGAAGAGCCCAGATCCTTTGCTTGGCCCTTTGTAGGAAGCCCCCGGGATGCCCCCTGACGGACTCTCATTCAAGTTCAGACCCACTTGGCAGTAGGGCAGGGCCATCCTGGTGCCACCAACCCAGCCCTCCAGATACAGTTCCTGAGCCGGAACACCCCACTCCACACCTGTCTGTCTCTGCATCCCAGGGCTCCGCTGGACTGCCGAGGGCCTGGATCTCTGCTTCCCGCTCGGCGGCCAGGTGCGACAAGGCAGCCAGGACATGGCCTGGAGGGTGGTTTGTCAGCAGCGTCTGGTGGTGGGGAGGGGTGAAGTCAGGGTAGGATGGGGACAGCCTGCAAAGGGGGTAGGGGCACGGGGATAAGGTGGGGGTCAAAAGGTAGGGACTAGAGGGAGCAGCCCTGGCTGAGAGTCCTTCACCTCCACTGAGCCAATCCACTGCTGGTAGGAAATTCCAAAGTGGTCATCCTGATGGGTTCTGTGGGTCATGGGAAGGGACAGAGAATGTTACAGACACGCCCTACAAGGCAGGGGCACACACCGCTCATTTTACAGCTAAGGAAACCAGGTGCATCCATGCACACCAGACTCAAGTGCCCCCTTACTGGTCTTGGGGCTTTCACACCAGCTGTCACCTGGAATACCCTCAACCTTTCTCCTCTGTTGAGTCACCTCACCAAGAACCCGTCCTCCCCAGCTGCATGCTTTAGCTTAATGGCACAATCTGCACCTCACTTTTTCTTCCAGCTCCCCAGAGGGTTCTGGAAGGCAGGGCCTGAGCGAGATACAACACAGAGGCTTAATGTCTGAGGAATTAACAGACAAATAACTCCCTTCAAAGCCCAGCGTCCAGGCTGGAATGATAGTACAGTGGCAGGGCGTTTTCCTTGCTAGCACTCCATATGGTTCCCTGAGCTGGCCCAGAGTGATCACAGAGTCAGGAGTAAGCCCTGAGCACCACCGAGTGTGGTCTCAAAACAAAACAAAACAAAACATGCTGGACACTCACTGGATGCTGTCTCCTTTGGCTTGGGGAATGAGTAGGTTTTGCAGGAACTGGGTCCGCAGGGCGCAGGCTGCTCGAACATCATTCTTGGGGAGAAGAGGATGGGCCATGGGGAAGATGTTGGGAAGACCCCAGACTTCCCACCCCCTCCCCACAACCCAGGATTCTTACCAGAACCATAGGCTCCAGGCCCAGGGCTGCTGATGTCAAGGGCCCAAAGGTGACATCCACTTTGGCTTTCCTGGTCAGAGAGGGGTGTGGTTGGGGTTTGGGTCCCTGCAGGAGGGAGCTGGGAGAACAGAGATCTGTGGCTCATGAGCGCCACCTCCAAAGTCAGGCCATGGTCACCTCAGACTGGAAGATGGCATCAGCTTCCCCACTGGTCTCCCTGTTCTCTGCCCAGCAGCAAAGGATCCTATTTTTTTTTTTTTGCTTTTTGGGTCACACCCGGAGATGCACAGGGGTCACTCTGGGCTTTGTACTCAGGAATTACTCCTGGTGGTGCTCACGGGACAATATGGGATGCTGGGAATCGACCCTGGGTCAGCCGTGTGCTAGGCAAATTCCCTACCCGCTGTGCTATCGCTCCAGTTCTGCGAAGGATCCTATTAAAACCCTGGGTGAATCACATCACCACTCTGCTGAAAACCCTCAGAAACAACAGGCTGTGCTCCCATCACTCCTGCCATCTAACCAGTAGAAAGCACAGTACCTGTGTTCTGTGTTCGTCACATCTTAGAAATGGGGGCCCCAGGCAGTTAAATACTCATCCAAGGAGACACAGCTGTAAGCAGCCAATTTCCCAACAGGGAAATCCCAATGCTTCATGGCAAGTGCCTTCCCTGCTGTACTATTGCTTCACCCCTCAAGCCCTGTCTCTTGCATGGGAAACTGAGTCTGGCCTGGCTAGGTGGTTGTTCTGCGGGGGGGTGAGGGGGGGTGGGGGGCGGGGGCAGGGGGGCCTAACCTTTATTCACGGCTTTTTTCAGTATGGGGGGCTGGTGTGTCCAGAAAGACTGCAGGTGCCATTCTAGGCACTGGAATACAGGTGGCTGAGAGGAACAAAACTTTCTGGTCTTTTTTAGACCTTCAATTCCAAAAAGGGACATTGAGAAACTTAGTCCTATACTAAGTTCCTCCCCAACTGGGGAGTTTCCTTCCCTTTCCCACTTCCTGTCTACTTTTTAATAAACCATAGGAAAGAAGGAAGGAAGGAAGAAAGAAAGGAAGGAAAAAAGAAACAAAGGAAAGAAAGAGAAAGAAAAAAAGAAAGAAAGAAATGTGGGACCCCAGTAAGGGTCAAATGGACCAATCCAGCCTTGCAATGGCTGGTCCCTGGGCCCCCGAGACCCACCTCTGCATGTCCTGCAGGTGCTGGAGCCGGTTCTGCAGCTGTTGTGTGGGCTCTTGGAGCACTTGCCGCTGTTTCTGCACAGCCCCCGCCTGGGCACGAAGGAGAAGTGCACGGCGCTGGGCGTCTTGTGTTCTCTGTAGTACCTGCTCCACGGCCACTTCTGTGCAAGGACCAGGGGTGGCCATCAGCATAGCCCCTCCCCCTCACTCTACTGCCCACCTGCCCAGTCCCATGGGTCACCCTGAGCCTCAGTCTCTTGTGCCATCAGCTCCAGGCTCTGGTCTAACTCCTGAATCTCTGCCCGAAGACGGGCAACAGCTGCTTCCAGTTCCGACTTCCGATGGGCCTGGGGGATCAGGGACAGGGTCAGTGCACAGGAGGGCCACAGCTCGACCTCACTGGACTACACCTGGAACACTGATGTCCTCACCTGGCTTGGGGGCTGGCAGAGTTTTCAGAAGCACAAACTAGCTATAAACTTTCGGCCTGTACCTGTTTCTGTTCCATCCCCATCTCCCTACCGAGTCCAGCAACTATTCAAAGTCCCCCACGTCACTTGGATCCTTGCACCCACGGGATCCTACACAGTCTCAGTATCTCCCCCAAATCGGTCCCTTTTTATACAACTTCAATGCCTCCAATCCACAGCGCCCCCCAACCACCCCCATCTCCCCCCACCCCACCTTGTCTCTTTTTGGCCTACAAGCTTTCTGAGTGCAGGGATCAGGGCTGGGATTGGGCCCAGCATCCCCCGTGTTACCCAGCACAATCCTGGGTTTACAATTTATCTTACTAGGCCTTTGTGGGTGTGCATGTGTATGTGTATGTGTGTTGTGTGTGTGTGTGTGGGGGGGGAAGAAATGGGTGATCTATGCTGCTCACCTTTGAATTGTTCTGGAGGCCGTACCTGAGGAAATGAGGGTAGAGTCAGGGAATGCCGAGAGGCATGGGGCTGGGGCTGGGGGAAGTGCTGGATGGGGTGGGGAAGAGGTCACTCTGACCACCAAGTTACCAGAGGAGGTTCCCCCGAATCTTCTTGACACTCCTAAGTGGGGAGCAAGTGGGAGAGAATGGAAAAGGTCTTGCTGGTGGGGTTGCTCATGGACGCAGTTCCATCAGCACCTCCCAGCACAGCGGATTTGAACTCACTTCTGGCTGTGCACATGCCGCAAGACGTAGGCCCAGATGTCAGCTCCTTGGCCCAGACACAGCCTGTGGGGACAGCAAAGGGGGAGACCAGCGGGTCACACTGGGCGCAGGACACTCACAGCAAAGACTTCACTAAGGAAACCTCACATTTTAGGGGAAAGCAGATGCCCCTTCCTGGGGTTCTCCCCATCTTCTCTTTGGGGGTATTCAACATTCCCTTTCTCCGCGAAACGGTGCTTTCCAGGAGCCTGGGGAGACGGATGCGGGTTTACAGTGCGGGTGAGGGGGTGCACTCTGAGTTTGAGTATGGGGGTGTGTGTTACCACTGGACAGATTCAAACTCCAGTGGTGATCTCTGCCCGTCCCAGCAGGCTCACACGGGCAGGGGTGCGGGTGAGTGCAGAGGTGCCTCAGGGGCAGAAGGGGCAGCCTGAGCCCGGGGAGCACATCCCCACCCCACCCCACTCCACTCCAACCTCACTGCAAGGGGCTCCGTTAACTCGGAGGCTCCTCCCAGGGCTAGGAGGCTCCTCCCAGGGCTAGGGCGGCCTCACCGGGTGGGGTGTGTGGCGTGAGCCCTAAGGCGGCCGCGGCAAATCCACCCAAGACGGTCTGTCAAGAGCCGCCGCCCGAGGGTGGCTTGGGGTCATCTTCCCTGGGGCGGGAGGCGGCCGGGGAGGAAAGGGCGCCCCTTCTGCGAACGGCGGGTGCTCAGGCTCGGGGACCTCCAGCTTGGAGACGCCCAGAGCGGCGCTCACCTGCGCAGCGCCGACTCCGGGGGCCGGGCGGCCGCGGGAACCCCCATCTCTTCCGTCGCCCAGCAGCCCAGTTCCCGCGCCAACTCCATCGCGTCCGCGCCCCGGCAGCCAACGCCCGCGCCCGCTTTAAGCGCGGCGCCCGCCGGTGACGTCAGCGCGCGACGCGAGTGACGTCACTGGTCGCCGGGCAGGGAACGGCCTGGCGGGCTTCCCAGACACCCCAGTCTCTTGGGGTGTCTGGGAGCCTTGGTGTTGCAGACCAAGCGTCAATTTCTTTCTTTTTTTTTCTCTTTAAAAAATTTTTTTTTTTTTGCTTTTTGGGTCACGGGGATGCTCAGGGGTTACTCCTGGCTTTGCAGTCAGGAATTACTCCTGGCGGTGCTCGGGGGACCATATGGGATGCTGGGAATTGAACCGGGGTCAGCTGTGTGCACGCAAACTGCTGTGCTATCACTCCAGCCCTCTTTTTTTTTTTTTTTAATTTTTTATTAGTGAAACACCATGAGGTACAGTTGTAGACTTACAAATTTTTGTGCGGTACAGTTGTAGATTTACAAATTTTTGTGCTTTGGTTTTCAATTGTACAATGATCAAATACCCATCCCTCCACCAGTGCCCATTTTCCACCACCACGGATCCCAGTATCCCTCCCACCCCCCCATCTCTCCCACCCCTGTGGCAGGGTATTCCCTTCTATTCTCTCTCTCCTTTTGGGTGTTGAGGTTTGCAAAAGAGGCATTGAGTGGCAATCATGTTTGGTCTATAGTCTACTTTCAGCATGCTTCTCCCATCCTGGGAGGATTCTCCCAACACCCTTTATTTGGTGCTCCTTTCTCTATCTGAGCTCTCTTTTCCCCTAGAATGTGTGGCTGGCCTCCATGTCCAGCCCTCCTTTCGAAGAGCTGTCTGTTGTGAGGTTAAAGGTCCCTAGTTCTTCCCTGGGTCTTCTGACAATATGGGACTTTTGCTTTTTCTATTTTCTCCCCCCTATCTTTTGTGGAGGGTGGACGCACACTCAGAAGTGCTCAAGGCTACTCCTGGCTCTGTGCTCAGGGATGACTCCTGGCAGTGTGCGGAGTGATGTCAGGATGAACCGCTCAAAAACTGGTTTGGGGATAAAACCTTCCTTAGTACTATAAATGGAAAGCCAAGAATCCTTATCATCTGCCTCTTAAATGGACAATTTTATAGCACTGTAGCACTGTCCTCCCGTTGTTCATCGATTAGCTCGAGCAGGCCCAGTAACGTCTCCATTTTGAGACTTGTTGTTACTGTGTTTGGCGTATTGAATATGTCACGGGTAGCTTGCCAGGCTTTGCCGTGCGGGCGAGATACTCTTGGTAGCTTGCCAGGCTTTCAGAGAGGGGCGGAGGAATCGAACCCAGCTCCACCAAGCCGGCCATGTGCAAGGCAAATGCCCTTCCGCTGTGCTATCACTCCAGCTTTATAATTTGTGATCAATTATTCCTGGCACCTTCTAGACCACTCTGTCTTACTGTATAACAACAGACAATTAGGACCATGTGAAGTGAAACTTCAGTCATAACCCAGTTGAGGACATTGTAGAAATCCAGCTTGTTATGTATGTTCACTCCTACTCAGTGCTCAGGGATCACTCCAGGTGGTGGTGGAGGATCACCAGGTGGTCTGCATGCAAGGCAAGTGTCTTACCTGATGCACTATCTCTTAATCCCTGAGAGCTAAATCATCAGAGAGCCATTCCATGATGGCAAATTGGATGGCTAACCATGGAAAGGTACAACGTCTCTTGCAGATTTAGGAGAAATCCAAATGCAATTTCTATTTCACCAGGAAGATTTATAAATATAAAAAGGATGGTCAAAATATGGGGAAAAAAGATTGAGTACCCAAAATACTCGATTTTCAAAAATTGAGAAAACATCAGTTTATAGCACTGCATGAGTTTTTAATTTAAAAGCATTAAATTTTGCTTCTGTGAGTACTATGTTACAACCCTCAGCAGGATTGCCAACTCTGTTTTGGGGAGCTGCATCAAAAGGCTGGAGTGCATGTCATGTTTGCGGGAGGTGGCCTGGCCTAGTACAGCGTGAGTCCTGAGTACTGCCAGGAGGGATTCCTAGCACCAAGCTGGAATAAGCCTTCATGAGCACTGTAAGGTGTGACCCTAAAAGAACCAAAAAAAAAAATTTGTTTCTATTTTTTTGTCATATAATGGATCCTTTTTATATTTTTTTCTAGGGATTTGTTTGTTTGGGGATCATATCTGATGGTGCTCAGGGCTTACTCCTGGCTTGGTGCTCAGGGATCACTCCTGGTGAGCTCAGGAGACTATGTGTGGTGCTAGGGATTGAACTTGGGTTCGCTGTGTGCAAGGCAAGTGCCCTACATACTATATTATCTTTTTTTTTCTTTTTTGGGTCACACCTGGCAATGCACAAGGGTTACTCCTGGCTCTGCACTCAGGAGTTACTCCTGGCGGTGCTCAGGGAACCATATGGGATGCTCAGAATCGAACTCGGGTCGGCCGCGTGCAAGGCACACGCCCTACCCGCTGTGCTATCTCTCCAGCCCCCATAAAATATTATCTTTCGGGTCCCCTATTTATTTATTTTTGGTAAAGGAGCACCCAGAGTGCTCCTTTATAAAGAATTCTGGGAAACCAACCCATATTGGGTGAGTGCAAGGCAAGTGCCTTATTATCACTCTGCTGTACTATCACTCCAATGCCATTTGGCCACTCTTTAGTTGTTTTATCCACCCCATCACTATCCAGTTTTTAAATTTTTTTATATTATAAAGTAGTTCATAATATTTGACTTAATTTAATATTCAAACACCAATCCCACCACCATCACACCTTCCCACCACCATATTTTGTATGTTTTCCATCTCGAACTCAAAGCAGAACCAAATTAATGTATTTTGTATTGTTTGTTATGAAAGACTGCTGAAAATGCTACAAAAAAGGTGTCCTTAGAGGAAAGAGTATGACGATTGTTGTATATCATGTAGGGGCCATTAAGCCCTTTTATAAGAGATCTCTAACATGTTGTTAAAGGTTGAGCCTTGTGTGCTTTTATATCTATACCTGTAAAAAAATATTTACCTCTAAGACTGGTTACCTACTGCTCTGAGCCCCATCAAACGTGATATGGTACTCTTGGAGTATGGGTAGGGTGCGTCCTATGAAATGTCCAGGAATAGATTAACTTGCGTGTGGAGAGTGGCTGTGAGCACGGTGTTGGTTAAGGTTTTCGGCTGCCGGGGCTGGGTTCCTTGGGGCAGGGAGGGGTCTCACCCGCCCCTGTATGGGGTGCTCCAAGTGAAACAGCCTGGTGTGGGGTCCGGCGGCATGGTTATGGCGAGTGTCATGTTATGCTCTCTTCCAGAAGAGAAGTACATGTGATCTGGATGGTGGCCGATGATGAGATTATCTGGCACCAGCCAGAGGTGGCTTATGGGTGTGACTGCTGAGTTTCCGGAGATGGGGGGATACGGGCAGAGGATCTCTGTTCCTGGTTATCTATTTTTAAAAATTAATTAATTAATTATTTTTCTGCGGGGGTCACACCTGGCTGTACTAAGGGTTTACTCCTGGCTCTGTGCTCAGGAATCACTCCTGAGGACTATGTAGGGTGCTGAGGATTTAACTAGGTCAGCTGTGTACAAGGTAAGTGCCTTATCCTCTGTACTATGGCTCCAGGCCCCAAACTACCTAGTTTCCAGGACCACTGTAAAGCAGGAGAAATAGTATAAGTGTTAAAGTGTTTGTCTGGCTTGTCACTTGTGACACTGGTTTAAATCCATGTACTGCATAGGGTCCCCCAGAGCACTCCAGTCTTGATACCTGAGCACCACTGGGTGTGGTCCAAATCATCCCCACAAAAAATCCAGACAGTAAGATATAAGAATTACTGTAAAGTTATATCAATAAGATATGGTTGTATTGGAAAATGAATTGAAATGGGTCAGCAGAAAGAAAACCACACAAATATGGAACATGAATTCACAAAAGAAATCAACTAAATTTACAATTTAGAAACTTACAAACAGAATACCTTTCATTTTATTTTTGTTTTTGGGTCATACCCGGCCATACCCAGGAGTTACTCCTGGTGGTGCTTGGAGAAACATGTGGGATGCTGGGGATCAAGCTGGGTTGGCCATGTGCATGAGGCAAACGCCCTACCCTCTATACTATAGATTATATATATATATGTATATATATGTACATATATTGTTTTGGGACCACACCTAGCCGATACTGAGGGTTACTCCTGACTCTACACTCAGAAATTACTCCTGGTGCTGCTCAGGGTACCATATGAAATCCCGGGGATCAAACCCAGGTTGGCCATGTGCAAGGCAAGCATCCTATCTGCTCTACTATTGCTCCGGCTCCAAGAAAGGATATTTTTAATGGTATTAGAATATGTAAACAGTCATGTCCAAAAATAAAGCTTGAAAGAAGTCTTTTTTTTCATAATTGGGTTTCAGTCATAAAATGATTCAGCATCCATCCGTCCACTAGTATACATTTCCCACCAACAATGTCCACTGTTTCCCTTCCACCATTCCCCAACACCCTTTCCCCATCCCCAGCCTCCCTCTATGGGAGGCACTTTCCTTCTTGCTCTCTCTCTTTCCTTTTCTTTTTGTGCATTATAGTTTGCAATACAGGTAGTCAGGGTGTTTGTTCAGGACATTCTGTATTTCTGCGAAAAGCCACTGGGTTTCGAGATTTGTTTCTGAGTCTCTGGAATCATGGCCGTTAATCAGCTTGATCAGGAGCCAGAGAGGCCATTTGTAGGCAGCGACTCGGGGTCTCGTTGGGATGAGGAGGAAAGGGCCAATTCCACCCCCATCTGGTGAGGCCCAGCGTGTCTCGTCACTGCAGGCCCAAACCTGACTGTCCAGTGGCCTCTGGAGGATGGCAGTAACCAGGCCACCAGGGGGAACAGGCCAAGGCACGAAACCTATTCCCACCTGGAGCGGCCCAGCACCAGTAACCTACTGCAGGAACAGGACGAATTTCTGCCAAAAGCCTTTGGGTTCCTAGATTTGTTTGAGTCTCTGAGATCATGGCCGTTAAGCAGTGTGATCAGGAACCAGAGAGGCCATGCCTCCAATTATATAACTGAGCCGGAGGTCGTTTGTGGGTGTGTCTCCCACATACCTAACTTTTGGCCGTTTACTTTCTTGGTAAACTTTGCCCCAAGTTTTTGGGGTCTGGCCAAAGGCATAGCAGCAATTTTGGGGTATCTGAAAGTCTGACGGTGCCATCAGACTGCTGATGCACTCACCTCACAGGTACAGATTGACCTGTTGGCGGCACCATACCCCTGCTGCATCTTTTTTTTTTAATTTTGGAAATGTATATATTATTATTTTTCCTCTGTGAAACCAGTGTTAGAAATTTTGTCCATTTATTTACGTATATATGTTGTTTATTTATGTGTTTATGTATAAGTTTTCTGTACCATGTATAAAAATTCTGCCTCAGTGGCTTTTGGCAGAAATGCATCTGGACCGCACACAAGGTGGCCGCCGCTTCAGAGCTTATTGGAAAGCCAGGTATGAGCCAGCAGTGACAGGGCAACTGCAGTCTCATGGGAAGGGAGTTGGTACCAGCACATCCTTCACGCCCTACAGAGGTCATGAGTTGCCCCCAACGAGCGGCTCTCCGGCATGGCCATAACACTAGATGCACAGAAATCAATCTCATAATTATCTGGCTCTTTGCAGAAATACAAAATTGCGTGGCCACTATTGCGGCCGCACGACATTATGTGATTCTCATAACCAGCTATAGAAAACAAAGTATTTCACAATGCCTTTTCAGCAATTCTGATTGTTGTGGGGGGGATTCTAAACAATAATGGTGGATTTTTTGTCAAAATAATGAATGTAATCAATTAGAGAAGAGTTAAGTAGAAATCATCTGCCTCACAGGCATTGGGAGGGTTGGGAGGGTGGTATATTGGGGTTCTTGGTGGTGAAAAATGAGTACTGGTGAAGGGAAAGATGTTTGATCGTTGTATGACCGAGACTTAAACCTGAAAGCTTTGTAACTTTTCCCAAAGCGATTCAATAAATAAATATAAGAAGAAAAAAATAAATAAAATTATGAAAAAAAAGTAAGGTGGAGTTCATGTTCAATTCAATCAGCTAATCAGTGGCTGAATAAATAGCAGTACTCCTACATAAAAAAAAGATGCAGGGCTGGAGCAATAGTACAGTGGGTAGGGCATTTGCCTTGCACATGACTGACCCGGGTTCAATTCCTAGCACCCCATATGGTTCCCCAAGTACCGCTAGAAGTGATTCCTGAATGCAAAGCCAGGAGTAACCCCTGTGCATCGCTGGGTGTGACCCAAAAAGCAAAAAAAAAAAAAAAGGATGCATGAACTAAAAAGGATGCATAAACTGGAGCAATAATACAGTGGGGAGGGTGTTGGCTTTGCATCCGGCATCTCATATGGTCCCCCAAGCTCCACCTGGAGTAATTCCTGAGTATAAAGCCAGAAGTAACCCCTGAGCATCACCAGGTGTGACCTAAAAATAAGCCAAAAAATTTTTAAATGCTCTACAAATGACAGAAAATTAAAAAGCTGAAGACTCAGAGATAATTTTATAAGATATATATATATACACATACACATATAAAAATATATATATATATATATATATATATATATCACTGTCACTGTCCTCCCGTTGTTAATTGATTTGCTCGAGCAAGCCCAGTAACATCTCCATTGTGAGACTTGTTACTGTGTTTTGGCATATTGAATACATCACAGGTAGCTTGCCAGGCTTTGCCGTGCGGGCGAGATAGCCTCGGTAGTTGCCAGGCTCCCCAAGAGAGGCAGAGGAATTGAACCTGGGCTGACCAGGTCGGCCGCGTGCAAGGCAAATGCCCTACCCGCTGTGCTATCGCTCCAGCCCATATATATATATATATGCATATATATAGTAAGTAAAGTAAAGTAAAGGCCCTCCCATTGTTCATCGATTTGCTCGAGCGGGCCCAGTACGTCTCCATTGGAGACTTTGTTGTTACTGTGTCTGGCATATCGAATACGTCACGGGGAGCTTGCCAGGCTCTGCCGTGTGGGCGAGATACTCTCGGTAGCTTGCCGGGCTCTCTGAGAGGGGCGGAGGAATCGAACTCGGGTCGGCCATGTTGGCTGCGTGCAAGGCAAACGCCCTACCGCTGTGCTATCTCATATATATATAACTATATATATATATATAGAGAGAGAGACGGAGAGGGAGAGAGGTTTATGCAGTGATAGAGTGCTTGCCTTGTAGACATGTAGACATAAGGCTACATATTTGATTCCCTGCACCACCACATATTCAGAATGCAATTCAGGCATACTTTTGTTGTTGTTGTTTGGTTTTGGGCACACCTGGTTGTACTCAGGGATGACTCCTGGTGGGGTTCCAGGAACCACATGGAGTGGCTGGGATGGAACCCAGGTGGGCTGTGTGCAAAGCAAATGCATTACCCGAGATACGATTGCTCCAACCCCAGCAGACCTTTTTTTTGAGGTCCCCAGTAACATAACAAAAAAAGGTAGCCACGTGTGCACTAGGAGTAAAGTGAGGGCCCCAGACAAACACTGCAACTTAAGACTGTGTTTTCTAAATGTGTCTTTACACTCAAACAAAGGCTTGAGACTTTGGTCATTTTAAGAACAAAAGGAAAGAACAGGGTGTGTGGGGGGAATTTATAACATATATAGATATTTTATTTTATTTAAAAATTTTATTTTAAGGGCTGGAACAATAGCACAGCGGGTAGGGCGTTTGCCTTGCATGCGGCTGATCCTGGTTCGATTCCCATTATCCCATATGGTCTCCTGAGCACCTCCAGGGCTAATTCCTGAGTGCAGAGCCAGAAGTAACCCCTGTGCATCGCTGGGTGTGACCCAAAAAGCAGAATTAAAAAAAAAATTTTAAGTGATTTTTTTCCTCCTTAGTTTTAGGGTCACACCCGGCAGTGTTCAGGAATTATTCCTAGCTCTGATTTCAGGGATCTCTCCTAGTGGGCTCAGGGACCATCTGGGGTGCTGGGGATTGAAGCCTGCTTGGTGGCGTGCAAGACTAACACCCTACCCAATGTACTATCGCTCCAGCCCTTTGACATACATTATATATATATATATATATATATATATATATATATATTTTGGCCTTTTTGGTTCACACCCAGCAATGCACAGGAGTTACTCCTGGTTCATACACTCAGGAATCACTCCTGGCTGTGCTCGGGGGACCATATGGGATGCTGGGAATCGAACCTGGGTCGGCCGTGTGCAAGGCAAACGCCCTACCCGCTGTGCTATTGCTCCAGTCCCCTTTAGACATACATTTTAATAATGTATACAAAATATAGAAATGACCAACAAGTTGTAACTAAAAACTACCTTTTTATTTATTTATTTATTGTTTTTGGGGTCTTACCCGGCAGTGTTCAGGGGTTACGTTACTTCTGGCTCTGCACTTAGTGATCACTCCTGGCAGTGCTTAGGGGGCCATGCTGCAGATCAAAACCAAGTCAGTGCATGGCAAGCAATCTACTTTCTGTACTATCACTCAGGCCCCCACTGCCCAACTTTTTAAATATGAAAGATTTTAATTAATACAAAGGTGCTAAATAGGTGAAAACATATGCAAATATTTGTTTCTTGTGCCAATGACACAACAAAAAACTTGACTTTGAAAATCTTTACTCAAGGTGATGATGCGACCCAAGATTCTAGGCCCACATCACTCAAACCACAAACGTCGCTTATTGCCCAGGCTACCAGAAAGTGACCAATCACGTGACAGAATAAGAAGGACTTGAAAGTCCGTAGACCAATCAGCAGCAGGAAAGTACCAGCTTTCTTACTCATCACATTCAACCTCCAGTCAACCAATAGAAGTAGAAAGACAGAATTGGAGGCGGGGCCTGCTCGTCTCTATGGCATTCTATTGCAGTTGAGGTACCTTCCGGTAGCCCTAGCCATGTCACATCAAGATGTCTGAAACAGAGGTATTTGCAGGGGGCAATGTGGGAAATCCTGGAGCTGTAGGATTGGAGCAAGAGTTGGGGTGATGAAACGAGAGACAGGAGAGGCTTTATGAAGATATAAAAGGGTATTCTGAATGATAGTACTGGGAGGGATCAGGGGTTCAAGAGAACCATGAGGCTGTTATAAGTGGGCTGTGGAGTTCAAAGGGCTGTGGAGTGCAACCATGAGGCTGGTTGGAGAGACAGAAAGAAGGAGCTGGAGGGTGACAGGGTGGGTTTTGCTCAGGAGACACAAAAGAGGGCGTGGCGGACACGAAAGGTATGAAAGTTTGGAGAGCTCAGAGGTCTTAAGGGAGCTAGGCAAGAGGTTGTGGAAGGTGCGAGGGGGAAAGAATGAAGACTTCACGGGATCAGGATAAGCTCCTGGAGACAGATGAGAGATCTAAGAGGGACACAGTCCGTGTGCACATTCGCAGTTGTCTAGGGAGGATGAGTTTCCAGAGACAGCAGAAGCATCAAGAATCCTGCTTAGGAGGCTTTTAACCATATGTGTCAGGGGCAGCGGGGAGGTTACTTTGGGGGAATGCTTACAGGAAGGTGTGGCAGGAACCAAGTGTGACTGGTTCACCTGAGGTTTCATGGGGATTACAAATCAGGAAAGGGTCTCAGGGGAACAGTGGGATATACTGTAAGGATCTGAAAGGCAGTTCTAGGAGAAGGGGTGGTTACAGGAGACAGAGTGGGTATAGGAGACTGATACACAGGAGACAAGAAACAATAGAATTTCTAGTTATAGGATACAGGTGGAAGTATAGGAGGTGAAAGGGTTTATCATGGACAGGGGGGCTTAACATATGCAAGGTCATAAGAGATGAGGGTTATAGGATATGGGGTGATAGAAGACCAGTAGGGTTATAGGAGATGGAGGTCACGGTCATGGTCACAGTTCTCCCGTTGTTCATCGATTTGCTTGAGCGGACCCAGTAACATTGTGAGACTTGTTACTGTGTTTGGCATATCGAATAACGTCACGGGTAGCTTGCCAGGCTTTGCCGTGGGGGCGAGATACTCTCAGTAGCTTGGGCGGAGAGGGGCGGAGGAATCGAACTCGGGTCGGCCATGTTGGCTGCGTGTAAGGCAAACGCTATCGCTCAGCCCAGGAGATGGAGGATTATGTAAAATTGGAGGTTTACAGGGTAGCAGAGGTAGTACAGTGGGTGAGGTTCTTGCCTGCATTGGCAAGGTAATTCCTAAGCACAGAGCCAGGAGTAAGCCATAAAAACTGCTGGCTGTGGCCAAAATATAAATCAAAAACAAAAGAAAATGGGAGATTTTAGAGACAGAAGATTAAGAGATAGCAGGGTTATATTAGACATGGAGGATCTGGACAGACATGGGAGGGTTATAGGAGATGAATTGGGTTATAAGAGATGGGGAGGTTGTAAGAGATGAGGGTGGTTCTAGGAGATAATCAATAGATGAAACAAGACATGGAGATGTGGTTGGGTGTGTTAGGGACAGGGAGGAAATAAAGAAGCTGGGAGACATTAGATGGTGTTTTGTGGGGGTTGGCAAGCATTTCCAAAGGGTTCAATGCAATTTGTATAGAAGTCAGGAGGGTTCCATAGGGAAGCCAGAGAGAATGGTAGAGGTCAGAAGTCATCCTGAGCAATTCCAAACTCCCTCCCCACAGGAGGGGTCAGATGCTACATCTTCAGAGTTAAATGAAAAAGAAGCTCCAAAGATCCCCAACGACTTCTTCATCCTGTCAGTTGTAGCATACTTCTTGTGTTTTCCTCTGGGTTTTATTGCTCTGCTCTACTCTTTGCAGGTGGGAATCTGCTTTTTGCCAGTCCTTGGTTTTCCCTTCCGCTTCCTCTGGATTGCAATGTCCCCGGGTCTTTATGGTCCGAACATTCAATCCAGTTATAATCCTTGTAATCTCATTGATTCATTTTTTTGATTTTCTCCAAAATTCAGACACGCAAATACAACGGAAGAAGACAATATCAAATGGCAGAGAAATACTCCCATTGGGCCCTCTCATTTGGAATATCATCTATTATTATGGGATACCTCATTGTAATTGGATTTATAATAATAATGATAATATATACATAATCTGTCTTTGCTTCTTGAGAAAACTACCAACTACAAACAATTGTGTCATTTTTGGCTATGAGTATCCATTGAAACAAAATGGGGTTCTTTCATAGAGTTCTCAGACTTGCTACATGAGGCTGAATTTTGTGGTAGCTGATGAGGGACAGAAGTGATAGCTCAGAACAATCCACAAGCCCTGAGCCAAGACCAGCCCTGGGACACTGCCAAGGTTCAGGCAGACATGTTTGTCCAAAGTGGTGCAGTGCTATTATGGAAAACTCAGGGAACTGAATTGTAAGAGGTCAGATTTGTCTGTGTATATTTGAGGTACACATCAGGAAATCAGGTTGTCCTAAACAGTCAGAGAACTGACTAGAATCAGGTCTGCTGACAACTGTAGAGTTTCTCTCACGGTGTGGTTGCTGCCTCTCCCCACCTACCCACGAAGCTTGAGGTTTATTCCCCATTCAGCAAATATTGCCTTAGCCCTATCAGGTGCAGAGAACTAGAAAACAACAGAGCAAGATAATAAAATCCCTTTGGGGTGGGGCTGACACTCCAGTGGGGGAAGAAAACCATTAGCAGAGACCTCACAATAAACAGGTAGTTAGAGGCATACATGACACTCTGGATCTCACTCATTCACATAACTGGTGTCATGGCCTCCACTGGATGGAGATCTCTGGCATACACCCCCAGACAGAGTTCTAGAATCTTCCAGACCCTGAGGTGGAGTCCAAATGCAGGATGTGCAGGTGGTGGCAGAGAAACCATTGACAGAAGCAGCCTTGCAGCTTCTCAGGCTCATACTATTGAGGAAGCCTCTGGCAAAGGAGGCCCCGTCTCCTTTGTCACCTCCTCATCTTGACACTCTGGCATCCTAACTGGCTTCTCCCCCAATGTGCTTAGCACACAGCACCCACAGGACCCCAAGTCAGGGCCTCTGGGAGAGTATGGATGAGGTGAAGAGGTGCCCTACTGCCCTGGGCAAAGGAATCAGCTCCCACAGCTGCAGGTGGGAGCCCTGCTCAAATAGTGTCATTGTCCTCTGCTGCCTCTGTCCCCTCAGACCCAGAGAACCACCTCCAGGGGGTCACCATGCCTGCTCTACCCTTAGTTCTTTTTTTTTTTTTTGCTTTTTGGGTCACACCTGGTGATGCACAGGGGTTACTCCTGGCTCTGAACTCAGGAGTTACTCCTGGTGGTGCTCAGGGGACAATATGGGATGCTGGGAATTGAACCTGGGTCGGCCGCGTGCAAGGCAAACGCCCTACCCACTGTGCTATTTCTCCAGCCCCTACCCTTAGTTATTTTATGAACTTCTTTGTGGTAGCATCCACTGTGTTCATGTCGTGAACTGGGGCCAGTTCACCCAATCCTCCTCAGTGTATTCCACCCCATGGTTGTCATTGGGGACTGACATACCCAGCAGAGTATGTCAGACTGACATACCCAGATGCCCAGGAGGCATCCCTCCCATGAGCAACACAGCTCCTGTTGGCCATGGCATCCCCATCCCAGGACCTGGGTTGAACAAAATTTATGGATTTTTTTAGCTCCTGGAGGAGAAAGAAGGAGGATTAGAGAGGAGTGCAGAAAGTGATATTCAAATTCTCTAATGGGGGCCAGAGTGATTGTACAGTGCTTTGGTGCTTGCCTTGCATGTAGCTGATGTAAGGTTTTATAACTAGCATCCCATACACCAAGCACTATCAGGAGTAATTCCTGAGCGTAGAGTCAGGAATAACCCCTGGCCATCGCTGATGTAGCCCAATTTGCCCCTCCGCCTGCCAAAAGAAGCTCTAACAATAAAATAAGGGAATACAGAATAATGCATGATGACAAATTTGTCACAAAGCTAGGAAGATGGGGGCCAGAGAACAGAAACAAAAATGTGGAGTTGATATAATATAAGGACATTGATGGAAAATATTGAGAACTTTGAAAAATAAAGGTAGAACCCCATGTCTTAGCCTCACATGCTTCACTATTCTTAGACAAAATATGCAGGTATGGTGCTGCAGAGATAGCACAGTAGGGCATTTGCTTTGCATGCAGTTGACCTGGGTTCAATCCCTGGCATCCCAGATGGCCCCCTGAGTACCACCAGGAGTAATTCCTGAGTGCAGACTCAGAAGTAATCCCTGAGCACCACGTATGTGTGCCTCCCACACACCCTCCAGAAATATGCATGAGTTTTCCTATTTTCCTGAAGACTATTTAAAGTATACAGACTACTATATTACTCTAAGTATGGGAACTAAAACTGAAGATGGACGATTAGGGGCAAGACTTCTTAGTGACCCATTCTAGAGTTGGGTGGCAGGTCATAAATCACCAAGTATGACAAGAACAGGGTCACAGAAACAATACATGTCTGTATTCGAGCTTAAAAGAAATTGCCTTAACCGCTGATCATAAACGTTAGGGGTAAGCTAAGGTTGTTACCAGAAGTAAGTATGATAGTGGTTTAGCTGAAGTTTCAGGGAGATTAGGATATAAAAGTCAGAAAAGGATCTTGGGAGATCATGGAAAGAATCAAAAGAGGCATGGTTGAGGGACTGTAAAGTAGTGAAAAGAGATGGGGGTCATAGGAAACAGGGAGTTCAACAACTGGGCGTTAAAGAGGCACCAGGACAACAAAAGACAGGAATGATAGGAAATGGAGAAAGGCTCAGATTTCTAGGGGACAAGGAAACAGTAAAAAATCTGGTATAGTACAGGGACATTGTAAGTGCTACAGGAAATTGTTGAGAAGTTAAGCCGTTCAATAGTTCTTAGGAGGTAAGGAGAGATAGATGCTAATATGGAAAAGGAGGTCAGAGAGAATAGAGTCCAGAAGACTTCCTGGCCCAGGTGTTTTATTTATTTTTTTGGATTGCTCCTCCCAAGACTACTGGTGTTGGTCAATTTTGGCCTGCATCTGTGTTTTCCCATAGGCATTTTCGCCTGGATCTTCCTCATCCAGGCTGTTGTCTGTGTCATGTGAATCCCACCGCTTACTTCCTGGAGCTCTCCTCTCTTTCCTGACCCAGCTCTTACTCAGATCTTCCTATATCCCTCCTGGAGTTTGTTTTTTTTGTTTGTTTGTTTTGCTTTGGACCACACCTGGGAATGCTCAGGGGTTACTCCTGGATTTGTACTACTCCTAATGGGGACCATACGGATGACAGCGATTGAACCAGGTCAGTCGCTTGAAAGGCAAGTGCCCTACCTATTGTACTGTCTCTCCAACCTCACCTCCTTGGGGATAGTCATCTGTCATGACCCTACCATCTCATGTCTCACTCAGAAACCCTCTAGCTCTATGTTCATCTTCTGCTCTTCCCGTGAACTCAGATGAGGCACTTGAACAAACGGAATGACAGAGCTTCTGCTGCTGAGACCTCTGACCAAGTTCACCAAATTCACTAATAGGGGCTGTGTGAGGATGTGTGATCATACTAGTCCTGATTTATATCCTGATGTATTAACTGAGTAATTGTTTTCTAGCTCATGAACATACCACTAAATACATGCAAATATTGTACTATATTCTTCCTTGGCTATAAACATACATTGAGATTGAATGGGATTCCTGCCTATGGTTGCGTAGAGTGCCCAGTATTATTCTGTACTTGAGGCAGAATCTTGAGGTGGTTGATAGGGGAGAGACATCTTAGCTCAGGCAGATCCCCATCAGAGGTGTTGCAAGCTTCTTCTCTCCAGCCACTCTATCCCCTGTACTTGTTCACATTTCTCTACTGTAAATCAATCAATGCTACCAAGGACTTTATCTGTGCTGTCTTACTCTGAGATAGAGAAATCATCCCTCTGAACAAACAGCAGAGTGGGAGACAGACATTTTATCAGACATGAGCATCAAAGTGATCTAGTGCCGATGAGGAAACTCAGGGAGGTGGGTCTGATGTGACCAGGTTCATCTACATGCGTGGGTCCTTCAGGAAACCAGGGAGTTCCAGGCAGTTTGAGAAATGACTAGATTCAGATGTTTATGACTATAGAACTTCTCCTAAGGGTGGCTGCCTCCTTTCTTTACCTGTAAAGCTTGAGGTTTATTCCTTGTTCAATAAATATCCCCAGGGTTAGAGAGACAATACAGTGGATAGGGCATTTGCCTTGCATGCAGCTGACCTGGGTTCAATCCCCGGTATTCCATATGGTCTCCCGAGCACCTCAAAGAATAATTCCTGAGTGCAGAATCAGGAGTAAGCCCTGAGCATTTCCAGGTGTGCCCCTGGAACCAAATAAATAAATAAATATTCCCTGAACCTTACAAGATCCTGGACAGCCACTGGGAAGGCAAGAGTAAGAGAGGATCTTTTTAGGATACAGCTTACATACTACTAGGGGGAATAAAATTATAATAATACCATCACTAAAATGTAACAATGTTCTCCTAAATGGGAAAATATTTGCATACCATACACATGCAAGGGATTAATATCTCAGGCATAGAAAACATAAAACACCAATGAAAACACAGCCCTCATATAAAAATGACAGAATTCACAACTGAAAAAAAATTGTTCATCATCATTTATTTTCAGGAAAATCTCAATAACATGACAATAAAAAAAGCTCTGTCCAGTGAGAGTGGTTTCTGTATTTGTAAAAAATGATGTGAAAAATGACTGGTAAGGATATGGAGAAAAGGAATCCTTATTATTGTAGGATTGTAAACTGGTTCAGCATATCTGGAAAGCAATATAGAGATCATTGAAGCACTGTAGCATTGTCCTCCCATTGTTCATCGATTTGCTCGAGTGGGCCCAGTCACGTTTCCATTGTGAGACTTGTTGTTACTGTTTTTGGCATATTGGGTAGCTTGCTTGCCAGGCTTTGCCGTGCAGGCGGGATACTCTCGGTAGCTTTCTGGGCTCTCCACGAGGGGCAGAGGAATCAAACCCAGATTGGCCCTGTGCAAGGCAAACACCCTAGCCACTGTGTTATGGCTCCAGCCCATATAGACCATTATAAAAATAAAAACAAACAGCTCAGAGAGATGACTCAAAGGACTATGCATGCTTTACACCTGGGTGTAAAGCCTGGGTTCTATACCTGGAACAACCTGTTGGAACCTCTTCCAAACACTGAATCTGGAGGAGCCACCAACCCCCAAATAAAATACAAACACAAATAAAAATAGAGATAAATGTATGATTCAGCAATTTCATGCCTAGGTCTCTGTCCTAAGAAAAACACTAAGTAGGAAAGATAAATGTACATCCTATGTGTACATTCTATGTTCATTGTGGTGCTATTTATGATAGCTGAGACCCCAATTACTGACTGTGAGATGAGTAGAAAAAGAAACTGGAATATATACACATTGAAATACTATTCCACTACAGGAAGAGATGAAGTATTGTCTTTTGCTACAACATGGGCGTAACAAATGTGTCATACCAAGTGAAATCAGAAGGAAAAATGGGTGATCTCACTTATATAAAAGGAAAAATATATATATTTTTTGCTTTTTGGGTTACACCCAGCGATGCTCAGGGGTTACTCCTGGCTCTTCACTCAGGAATTACTCCTGGCAGTGCTTGGGGACCATATGGGATGCCGGGGATCGAACCCAGGTTGGCTGCATACAAGGCAAATGCCCTATCCACCATACTATTGCTCCAGGCTAAAAAAATAATGTCTAATGAAAACAACTTTTAAAATCTGACAATACTGAAGTTACCCAAGTGGCCTAGGGAGTTGACTGCAAATGTCCTGTGGGCTGTGAGGAAGTGATTTTGCCATTTTGGTGGTAGGAATAGAATGTTAAAATTATGATCCTAGAACATAGAAACTTTTTTTTTTGGCTCACACCCAGCAGTGCTCAAGGCTTACTCCTGTCTCTGAGCTCAGGTATCACTCCTGACAGTGCTTGGGGGATTATGAGTGATGCCTGGGATTGAAACTGGGTTGGCTGTGTGCAAGTGGGTAGGTTGCCTTACCCGCTGTACTATCTCTCCAGTTCCCATATAAACACAGTCACATTCTTGTAAACCACTATTATCTTAATAAATTTTATTTGTTTATTTAGGCTTTTTGGATCATACCCAGTGATGCTTAGGGGTTACTCCTGGCTATACATTCAGGAATTACTCTTGGCTCTGCATTCAGGATTTACTCTTGGCTCTGCACTTAGGAATTACTCCTGGAAGCACTTGGGGAACCATATGGGATGCTACGGATTGGACCCTGGTTAGTTGTGTGCAAGGCAAATGCCCTACTCACTGTATTATCACTTTGGCCCCTCAATAAATTTTAGAAAATATTAAAAAACTCACAACAAGATCTCTAAAAGAAAAAGATAATGACAGGAATAGGAAATGCTGTAAGAAAGAAGATAACAAACTAAAGCAGTGCCAATACTGGTCCAACACTGTGATGGTTTGCAACAAGTTAAGTGTGAAAATGACTGTAAGTCCTTGGAAACTCATAGTAATTTGGTATTGCCAGGGTAGCTGATATGATTACATGATTTTTCTTATGGTTATACCATGACAGAGTGGCAAGATCAAAAACTGACCTTGGCCCAGGGAGCACATGACTTGTGTGTGCCAGGCTCCACTTCATTCCTTGGCATCCCATGTTCACCAGCACCTCTGGTACAGCTGTGGTGGCACTGAAGGGAAGTGTGTCTTACACTCACAGAACTTCCCTATGGAGGTATTTCTGGCGACTCATATATTACATCAGGGATCAGGATTCCCTTCATTTTGTGAGTTTTACATCTCCTAAAGGTACAGAGTTACTTGAAGTCAAGCAGAAAAAGAAAGAGTGGAGAATCCCATTGCCTCATGCTACTTCTTTTTTTTTTTTCGGGGGGAGGGAACCATTCCTACAGTGCTGACACTTGGTTCTGTGCTCAAGGATCACTCTTGGCCGGTCTCAGGGGGAGCATATGGGATGCTGGGGATTGAACTCGGGTCAGTGTGTGTAGGGCAAGTATCTTATCCTATACTATTCTCTGGCCCAATAAACTGTTTAAAAAACAACATTTTGGGGGCTGGAGTGATAGCATAGCGGGTAGGGTGTTTGCCTTGCACGGGGCCGACCTGGGTTCAATTCCCAGCATCCCATACGATCCTCCGAGCACTGCCAGGAGTAATTTTTAGGCTGGAGCAATAGTATGGTGGATAGGGCATTTGCCTTGTATGCAGCCAACCTGGGTTCGATCCCCGGCATCCCATATGGTCCCCAAACACTTCCAGGAGTAATTCCTGAGTGAAGAGCCAGGAGTAACCCCTGAGCATCGCTGGGTGTGACCCAAAAAGCAAAAAAAAAAACCCTTA
The DNA here is from genome assembly GCF_029834395.1 of Sorex fumeus. NCBI lineage: Eukaryota > Metazoa > Chordata > Mammalia > Eulipotyphla > Soricidae > Sorex > Sorex fumeus. Next base: position 21,331,085 of record NW_026606179.1, read on the forward strand.
ACGTTTTATCATATACCCTGGAGAGACCCACAATTTCTAGCTCACATCTTTATTTATTTATCTCAAATTTTCTAGTTCTCACAATTTAGTCTGATACTCTGGGTGTTTCTAGAAATTTGTACCATTTATTTATTTTTATTTAAACTTTTTTTTCTTTTTGGGTCACACCCGGTGATGCACAGGGGTTACCCATGGCTCTGCACTCAGGAATCACCCCTGGCGGTGCCCAGGGGACCATATGGGATACTGGGAATCGAACCTGGGTCGGCTGCGTGCAAGGCAAATGCCCTACCCTCTGTGTTATTGCTCCAGCCCCCAAATTTGTACCATTTAGGTTATTCAATTTATTGATGTTCTCTTACCTTCTATTTATAAAATCAGTAGTAACTTCCTTCCTTCCTTCCTTCCTTCCTTCCTTCCTTCCTTCCTTCCTCCCTCCCTCCCTCCGTTTCTTTTCTTTTTTTTGGGGGGCCACACCTGGAGGTGCTCAGGGTTTATTCCAAGCTCTGTGCTCAGGAATTATTTCTGGTGGTGCTTGAGGAACCATATGAGATACCTGAGATGAACCTGTGTCAGCTGCATGCAAGTAAGCACCCTACTCACTGTACTATCATTCCTGCCCCCTAACCTCCTTTCTTGAAAAACAATTTGTTTTGTTTTTGGTTAATACTCAGAGGTACTTACTCCTGCCTCTGTATTCAGGGATTACTCTTTGCAGGCTTGGAGGACCATATGGGGTGCAAGGGATCAAATCTGAATTGAATGCATGCAAGGCAAGTGTCCTAGTGACTGGACTATAGCTGGAGTCTCTAGTTTCTGATTACAGTCATTTGAATTTTTCCCTCCTCTTTTCCTAACCAGTGAGCCTGAGAATTTGTCACTTTTGTTGATATTTTTAAGGAACCAACTCTTGGTTTTGTTAATTATTATTTTTTGTTAGCGATAGCACAGCGGGTAGGGCGTTTGCCTTACAAGCGGCCAACATGGCCGACCCGAGTTCGATTCCTCCGCCCCTCTCGGAGAGCCCGGCAAGCTACCGAGAGTATTCGATATGCCAGACACAGTAACAACAAAGTCTCCAATGGAATCGTTACTGGGCCGCTCGAGCAAATCGACGATCAACGGGAGGGCCTTTTATTTTCACCACTCTAACCTTGTTTCTATTCTTTTTAAGTTTATATTTCATTTACTCCTTTTTTTCTCTTTCTCTATTTCAATTTTTTAAATTTATGCACGGTGATTCTAACAGTATTAATAGTAATGCTTCAGGAATACAATGGTGCTACATCTAACACCTAATATCAGAGGAAGACTACCCCTTCACCATAGGCTCTAGGTATTTCAAGTCACCCACACCCTTGGTGGGCAGAGATTTTTTAAAAAAATATTTCCAACTTTCAATGTTCTTTATTTTTTTCCCCAGATTTTGTTTTATTTTTTTGGTTTTTTGGGTCACATCCAGCAATGCACAGGGTTTACTCCTGGCTCTGCACTCAGGAATTACCCATGGTGGTGCTCAGGGGACCATATAGGATGCTAGGAATCGAACCTGGGTCGGCTGCGTGCAAGACAAATGCCCTACCTGCTTTGCTATTGCTCCAGCCCCTCCCCAGATTTTATTTTATTTTAATAAAGTAGTTTACAGTACTTTACCGCATTCAGTAATCCAATGCCAATCCCACCACCATAACACCTTCCCACCTCCCTTAGCTACACGCCCCCCTCCCCACCCCCAGCCTATCATGTGGAGTAGAGTATTAGTGGCCACGTGCTCCAGGGATTCTGAGATTTTAGATAGAGTGATACAACTTGTGGCTCTTTGGTGAGATTTATTTGTAAGTGTCTGGATCATGGTCATTATTGAGCTTAGGTGGTTCATGGGCATGGCTACTTGGTTCTGAGAAGACAGGGATATGGGCGGCGGTCGCCCATTCCCAACTCTGAAAGAGCCTGGAAGTTCTGGTCACAAAAGCCACAAACCTGAAGTTCTCAGCAGATTCATTCTCATGTATGGGGGGGGCTCGACTTGAGCCTGTGAAAATTGGCCATGAGCATGACAGTGATTGGATTCTGGAGCTTTCTAGCTGCAAGGGTTCTGTTGAGGCAGGCAGAGGGAACCACCCCAAGAGATCGTTTTTTGGGGGAGGAAAGACCCCCCAAGTGGTACTGTGGGGACTAGCTGGGCTGTGATGCAGTGTAAGGGTCAGAGGATGGTGGTGGTGGTGGTGGGATTCCCCAGGCCACCTTGGCTATGCTCAGGGAATCAGGAGGTACTTGGGGGAGTGGTTCCAGGATTGTAGCCTGGGATGCTTGCGGGTACCATGTGATGCTGGGAATTGAACTTAGGCATGAACTTTAACCAGTGTACTACCTCCAGACCTGCAAACTCAGAAGACTCTTTAGGTGGGGTCTATTATCATAGGCTATTGTTTATTCCTTTACTATGCTGCTTTATACTCCACTTGATCACTTGACATCCCATTTCTCATTGATTTGCTTGAGCGGTCACCAGTAACGTCTCTATTTGTCCCTGTCGCGTGCTAGTATAGCTCAAGCTAGTGTTTGCTCCAGAAACACGAAGAGCCTCAAACTGTTTGTTCAGGGTCTTGGTGAAGAAGTCTGACCATCTCATAGGTGGGAGGCCACGTGATCTTTTGACCTCCTGTGGAATCCAGTCCATAATGGCTCTAGTCCAGCGGTTGTCTCCAAATCACATTATGTGTCCAGTCCATCTGATTTTCGACGCCTTGACAAATGAGACAGCATCCCTGATTCTCGATTGTCGACGGAGGTTGAAACTCTGGATTCCTTCTCTCACTTGAGTGAAGCGAAGTATCTCACTTGATACTCCAAGCATAGCTCTTTTGATCCTCTTTGGGAGACCTTAATAGCGTTCTCACCCTGTTTTCACAGGGCCCAGGTCTCTGAGGCGTATGTTAATGCAGGAAGAATGGTGGAGTCGAAGAGCTGTGCCCAGAGCCAGAGGTTCTTCATCCTCTTAGCTATTTCTTTGATGTTTTTTTTTTAAATAATTTTTTTTTTATTGAATCACTGTGGTAAAAGTTACAAAGCTTTCAGGTTTAGGTCTCAGTCATGCAAATATCAAACACCTTTCCCTTTACCAATACTTATTTTTTACCACGAAGAACCCCAATAAAACCCCACCCCCCACCCCTCCCAATGCCTGCGAGGCAGATGAATTCTAGTTGACACTCTATCTGCTTTGATTAGATTCATTGTTTCAATAAAATATGCACCACTATTATTTAGAGTTTACCCCCTCCCCCCAAATCAGACATGCTGAAAAAGCATTGTGAAGTGATTCGCTTTCTACAGCTGGGTTCAAGAATTAAATGTTGATTTTGGATTTCCGCTATTTTACTAATTAACCCTGGAAGTATTTCTACTGAGAGTCAGATAATTAAGAGATTGGTTTCTGTGCTCTGGAGTCGTGGCTGAGTCGTGCTGGAGAGCCGCTCGTGGGGGGCAACTGGTGGCCTCGGTAGGGCGTGAAGGACGGACCAGAATGCCCCCCTCCCATGAGGTTTTAGTCGCCCCCACACCCCCGGCTCATACCTGCTCTCCACAAGGCTCCCATGCGGCCGCCATCTTTCTTTCCAGAGAGGAGAGGGTGAATGGGGCAACACCCTTTCCCCTCCGGGCAGACATGATGGCCTGGATTAATGCATAGTCCGTTCACTTTTCTGCTCCAAGCTGCTGGGTTCTGCATTAAGTCCTTGTGCTTCTGGGGCTGTGGCCGTGCTCCAAACTTAACTCTGATTTTCAGGGAGAAACGTTGGGTGATTTACTTCCCATTGATCACTTTGTATATACAGAGATGTCGCGTGGCCGCTTATGCGGCCGCGCGGTTTGGAGGAAAAGTCCTAGTTCCCGCATACTCGAGCTATGCTTGTAGAGGCTTCTGGTCACCGGGGTTCCATCTGGGGGAGGTGGGATGCGGCACCTACCCCATCTGGGACTTCCCGGTGATCTCTTTTTGGAACCTGGTGTCTTCTCTGGGAGCTGTGGAGCCAGCCCTCCATGTGGTCCTTCTTCTCTCTCTGCCTCTTTGATGTTCTTGAAGGCATTCCACGCTGCTCTCTTCCTCCTATGCAGCTCAGGTGTCAGGTCATTCATCATGTTGAGTTCCCGACCTAGGTATACATAACTGCTGCATTCAAAGATGTTCACTCCATTGAGAGCGAATGGAATGTCAGGAACGAATCTGTTTCTCATGAACATTGTCTTTGTGAGATTCAGCTGTAGTCCAACCTTTCCACACTCATGATCGAAGTCGGCCAGCATTTGTGCCACTTGGCTAATGTTTGGTGTTATTAGAATGATGTCATCAGTGAAGCAGAGGTGGTGTAGTTGCCGACCGTCTATTTTCATTCCCATTCCTTCCCATTCCAGTCATCATATGATATTCTCAAGGGTGGCACTGAAGAGTTTTGGTGAAATGGTATCACCCTGCCAAACCCCTCTCTTTACGTCGATGATTACTTCCTTGTAGAATGGTGAGATCCTGGTAGTGAATCCGTAATACAGCTCATGGAGGATCCTGATGTATTGAGTTTGAACACCCTGTTTGGCTAGGGCTTTGATGACAGCTTCAATCTCAACAGAATCAAAGGCCTTTAAATCAATGAACATTAGACAGAGCATTAGGCATCTTGAACTCCCAAGAACCCTCAGTGAGCTTGGTTACTGTGAGGATATGGTCATTCATGCTGAATCCTTTTCAGAACCTGGCTTGCTCGCATGGTTGTCTTTCATCAAGTGTTCTGTCAATCCTATTCAGGATGACTTGCGTGAACAGCTTGTAGACGATGGACAACAGGCAGATCGGGTGATAGTTGCCAATGTCAAGAATGTCTCCCTTCTTGTACAGTAGAACAGTCCTGCTTGTTTTTCAATGGGATGGAACCTTGCATTCAGACAGGTAGCATGTGAAGAGCAGAGCCAGTGTATTGATGAGTACTGATATGGTAGATTCTTCAGGTGCTCGGGTCTGACCTTGTCTGGGCTGGGTGCTATTTGCTTCTTTAACCGATGAAATGGTGTGTCGAATTTTGGAAGGGAGAATGGTGGAAACGACATATCCATTCTGTGGAATTTGGTATGTGGGCAGGTGGACGTGGCTATCGAAGAGATCTGACTAGAAGTCATGGATAATCTTCTCCATTGCCCTTCTGGAAGATGTGATAGATCCATCAGGACATCGGAGAGCAGTCAGCTTAGTCTTAAATTTACTTCTTAATATTTCTGGTCATTTTGTGTGGACACAGTAAGAGATATATTAAGCTTAAAGGGCGGTTGTTCTGGGGACATCTCGCTATAGATCTCAGACTACTGTCCTCAGACCAGATTAGTCCTTCCTAACCCAGCAGGGTCCTTATCCAGTTGTTTCTTTTTGAACTATGACAGAGTTGTCCATGACCGTGTTCTTAACTTATTATAAGTTTTGTGGTGCTTGGCCTGCCCCTTTTTGATGTCAGGGTAGCTCACAGCTTGCCCTGGATCCATCCAAGTCCCTTAGTTGGAACTCTCCTTTTGGAGTGCTAAGAACAAAAGGCAACTGAAGCTTAAGTTGAGTAAATATGACAGATGCCCAGGAGTAAATATTATTCAGAGTCAATTAACTCCCAAGTTACAAAAGCATAGCATTAACTGTCTTCCTGTGTCTATACAAAAAGGATATTATTCTAAAGTAAACTATGCAAAGGTCATAAAGGAAAGAGAAAAACAACATTTTATTTGCATACATAAAGTCCAGAGTCCAAGAAGAATCTGACTTTACAAGTCATAGGGTCTGATTTGGGGATAATGGTGATTAACAGATAGGGGAAGCAGAGCACATAGGAGAAGTTAAAGATAAACACAGAGGAATGGGAGTGCCTCAGGAGCACTGGGATGAGTGTAACTCAATTAACCTAAGTTCCCTGCAGTGAGGAGAAAGGACAAACCAATGTTCTCCAACAGAAAGGAAGAATGAGACCAGAGATAGTAGGCCATTTGCCTTGCACACACTAAACTGGATTTGATCCAATACTCATTCATGATAAAAAAAAAAACACCCTATCTATAAAATGGGAGCCAATGGAACTCTCTTCAACACAATTAAAACTATTTTCTATAAGCCTACATTAAACATTATACTCAATGGTGTAAAATCAAATGCTTTTCCTTTAAGATCAGAAAGAAGAAAAGGTTGTCCACTCTTACCACTGCTATTTAATATAGTGTTGAAAACCTTTACCTTAGCAATTAGACAAGAAAGAGATGTTAAGGGTATCCATGGAAAAGAAGTCTAACTATCACCATTTGCAAATGACATAACTATACTTAGAAAGATCGAAAGACAACATCAACAACAACAACAACAACAATAAAATCCTTAGAAACAATAGGCTTGTACAGTAAAGTAGTAGGCTACAAAATCAATGTGCAGGGGCCAGAGTGATAGTACAGCAGGCAGGGTTCCTACACTGCATACCGCTAACCTGAGTTCAATCCCTGGCACCCCATATGGTCCTCCAAGCCCCACCAGAATCCCTGAGTGCAGAGCCAAGAGTAAACCCTGAACACTGCCAGGTGTAACCCTCTCAAACTACCAAAATCAATGTGATTTTCTCTATGTAAATAATGAAATAAGAGAGTGCAATTAAAAATTAATTCTATTCACAATTGTGCTTCAGAAAATAAGATACCTGGGAATCAACCCAACAAAAGAGGTGAAAAACTTATAAAAAGAAAACTATGTATCCCTAATAAAATAAAAGGTGCTGGAGTGATAGTACACAGGGTAGAGCATTTGCATTGCACATGGAAGGCCTGGGTTTGAGCCTCAGAACCCCATCTGGTCCCCTGAGCCTACCAAGAGTGATCTTTGAGTGCAGAGCCAGGAGTAAGCCATGAATACTGCTGGCTGTGGTACCAAAACAAAACACCTTCTCCCAAATAAAAGAGGACACAAAGAAATGGATCTTTAATCTTTGATAAAGAAGCAAAGAATATTTAGTGAATCAAGAAAAGCCTCTTCAACAGATGTGTTGGAATCATGCTATAGCAGCAAATTTGCTACTACGTGATGGATCTTGAGAGTATCATGCTGAGTGAAATTAGTCAGAAGTAGAGGGATAGACACGATAGTCTCTCATATGTGGGATAGAACAAACACATAGTAGAGGAATAACAAATGCTGAAGGCAATATAAGAGAACTGGTCTTCAGTAAGAGTAGCACAGAGGGGAGAGGGGGAATAGGATGAGGGGGACACTAGGAGAGTGTGAAGGGAAGTGGATACTCCAGTAGAGAATGTGGTGATAGCATATGTATTATAAACCATGGCATTTAGAAAAAGATATTGAATTATGGAAAGAGTTTCAAGAGACTGAAAGAGATGTAAAGTTCTTGATGGGGCATCCCCGTTCCCCAAGAATCTTATGACTTGACTAAATGACAGCTCTGAGAAATGGTTGGAGCAAGCCGTTTCTCAGTAAAAAAATCTTTCCAGGGGCTAGAGTGATAGCACAGCGGGTAGGACGTTTGCCTTGCATATGGCAGACTCAGGTTTGATTCCCAGCATCCAATATGGTCCCCTGAGCACTGCCAGGAGTGATTCCTGAGTGCAGAACCAGGAGTAACCCCTGTTCATCTCCAGGTGTGATCCCCCCACCAAAATCTTTCCAGTGGGGAGTGGAGAGGGTGGGAGAGGACCTTGGGACCCTTTGGAGGGAAGTTGACATTGGTGGTTAGACTGGTATTGGGACATAGTATGCCTAAAACCCAACTGTGGATAACTTTTTTGGGGGCTTTTTTGGGTCACATCCAGTAATGCTCATGGGTTACACCTAATTCTACACTCAGGAATTACTCCTTACAGTGCTTGAGGGGAACATATGGGATGGGGGATTGAACCCGGGTCCTCCATGTGCAAGGCAAATGCCCTACCCACTGTACTAATGCTCTGGTCCCTTAACTTTGGAAAATGCAGTCTAAATAAAAACATGTTTCCCCATGAAGCTAATAAAGCATCCAGCTAACCTTTACCAAAGTTATGGGAGGTGATGAAATGGGTGGGAGAAATTATCTGAGGTTGCTAACCAAAACAACTCCAGGCAAAGGGCTGTGGAGCACCAACATAGATTTTGAAGTCTGGCCAATGCTGGAGTCTGTTGAGTTAAGTATAAAAACACAGGAACAGTTTGACAAGGAAAAAAAAGAAACTTTAGGGAACAATTTCAGGTCAGAAGCATGTCTCTCCAATCTTCCTCCTTTCTCCTGCAGAAAATCCTCGGTCCAGGAGCTAAGAAAATCCATAAACTTTGTTGGAACCAGATTCTAGGATGAGGATATTCGTGGCTGACCTAGAAGACTTAGAAACTGTGCTTCCTTTGGGGGATGCCCTGTGGCTATCCTCTGATTAGCATGTCAGTCCCCAAGAAACAGGGGTGTGGTGGGATGCACTGAGGAGCTTTGACTGAGCTGGCCCCAGTCCATGACATGAATATGGTAGATGATACCACGAAGAAGTTGGTGGAATTGCTGAAGGCAGGATGCAGGCCTGGAAGCAGAGGCTGGCATTAGACTCATGTGGGCTGCCATGGTCACTCTGAGGGGCCACAGGCAGCATAGGGCAGTGACGCTATCTGACTGAGCAGGATTCCCACCTGCAGCTGTTTTGTGCTCATTGCCTAGATCTGGCTGGGGACCAGATGGGAGCTGATTCCTTTGCCCAGGGCAGGACGGCACCTCTTTAACTCATTCACAGTCTCCCAGAGGCTAGTGTTGGCCTGAGATGGGGCTCTGTGGGTGCTGTGTGCATTGGGAGAGAAGGACGAGATTAGGATGCTATGGTCTGAAAACATGAGGTGGCAAAGAGCCTGATATCTCTTCTGCCAGAGGCTGCCTCAGCATAATAAGCCTGAGAGGCTGCAAGGCTACTTCTGTCAATGGTTTCTCTGTGAGCATCTGCGAATCCTGCGTTTGGTCTCCACCTCTGGGTCTGGAAAGTTCTAGAGTCTGTCTGGGGATGTATCCCAGAGATGCACCATTCAGTGGAGGCCATGACACCAGTAGTGTGAATGAGTAAGATACAGAGTGACACGTGTTCCTGTAAATACCTGTTATTTGGAAGTCTCAGTTAATGGTTTTTATTTGGTTTGGGGAAGGAACCAGGCAGTCCTCATGGTTTCCTGCTGACCCCATGCTGAGGGATCACTCCTGGTGAGTACGGGGTGCCACATGGGGTGCTGGGGATCAAACCCAGGTCAGTCACAAGCAAGACAAGTCCTTATCTGCAGTACTATCTCTTCAGTCCTGAAAAGGATTTTGTTCTTTGCTTTTTACCCCCTAATTCTCAAGTGTTTTTTCTGGTACCTGGTAGGGCTCCGGAAATATTTGCTGGATGAGAAATGAACCTCAAGCTTAGAAGGTGGTTGGGGAGAGGTAGCAACCACACTATGAGAGAAGCTCTACCTGAGTCTTGTCATTTCTTGTCATCAGCATAAGTGAATCTTGTCATTTCTGAGTGCCCAGGACTCACTGGCTTCTTGATGCACCCCAAGTACACAACAAGTCTGGCCTCTTACAATGCACCTTCCTGGGTTTCCCCCAGTGTAGGATAACACTGGTTTGTCCTTTCTGCCTTGACACATGGAGTTTAGGTTTATTGGGTTACTCCCATCATAGTGCTCCCATTCCTCTGTGTTTATTTGTGACTTTTTTCTTTGTGCTCTGCTTCCCCAACCGGTGAATCACTTCTATCTCCTAATCAGACTCTGTTAACTTGTAAATATTGCTTTTTTCTTCTCCTTAAGTCCTCTGCATAGTTAATTCAGAGCAGTGTCCTTTTTGTATGGACACAGGAAGATAGTTAATGCTATGCCTTTGTAACTTGGGAGTTAATTGACTCTGAATGATATTCACTTGCTGGAGACTGGGGAAGCAGGCAGAGGATCTCTGTTCCTGGGTCCCATTGAGTCAGGAGTCCAAGGTCACAAAGTTCCTCATTACCTGGGTTCCGTGGGACTTCATTCATGTGTGAGGCTTGACCCGAGTGTCTGAAAAGCGGCTTGGAGCATAGTGGCGATTAGGTAGTGGAGGTCAGCTGCTGGGGATGGGTCCCTTGGGGTGGGAAGGGCTCTAACCCGCCCCACTCTGGGGTGCCCTCAGTGAAAACAGCCTGGCGCAAAGTCTGATCTCTGGCGCCTGCTTCCCCCAGTCTCCAGGGCAAGCTGTGATGGACCCTGGCATCAAAATGGGTTAGGATGGATCCTGGCATCAAAATGGGCTAAGATGGACCCTGGCATCGAAATGGGCTAGGCCAAAGTGTCATAATACTTAACTATAAGTTAAGAGCATCACAAATCAATCACAAATCATCCTGTTAATCGTCGATTGCCTCGAGCAGGCCCCAGTAACGTCTCCTTCATCCTAGCCCTGAGATGATATTCAAGGCTCTTTAGGAGAATGAGACCCATCATTGTTACTGGTATTTGGCATATTGGGTATGCCACAGGGAGTTTGCCAGACTCTGCCGTGTGGGCAGGCTACATTCGGTAGCCTGCCAGTTTGTCCAAAGTAGGAATGAGATAATAAGATGTCATAATAAGATGTCACGCGGCTGCGAACGTGGCCGCACAGTTCCAGGAGCTGGTTTTTGTAGTCTCTGAGTCTTGGCCGCTTATGGGATTACACGGAGCCAGGGGGCCAGTTGGTGGGTGTGACCCCTGCCTACTGGAATTTGGAGGATCTGGGTGGAGGATGCTCGGCCCAAATCCGAGTAGGCTTGGAGATCTCGGCCCCGGAACCCGCGTGACTTTGTCCCTCTGCCAGTACCTTCATGTGTGCGGAGAGTGGTCTCAGCATGGTGGTGGCTGGTCCTTGAGGTCTTTGGCTGCTGGAGCCCAGGTTGGGGCGGGGAGGAAAGCTCAACCCGCTCCCCTCCAATGGGCCCTGGCGGCAAGGACAGTCAGGTGCAGGGGCAGGAGACTGATCATGATCAGTTAAGAGCATGATCATGGACAAATTCTGTCATGATCCAAAAGTTAGGAAAGATTAATCTGGCCTGAGCACTGTAGTCTGAGCTCTATAGTGATATGTCCCAGGGAGAACAACTCTACAAGTATAATGTATCTCTTACTGTGTCCATACAAAATTACTAATATTAAGAAGTAGAATTAAGATGTTAATTAAGTTATTGGACTAAGAAAAGGAGAAACACCCCTAAGTGTTATTTTGCCCTTGAGCGGAAGAAGGGCTTTCATATGTTAATTGTGCTTCTGGATGGTGGCTACCCCCAATACAGGGAGTTGGAGAGAGACTAGGAAGAGACCAAGCTGAGTCGGAGCATGGAGAGATGAACAGGGGAGACATGAGGAGACGGGAATGAGGGACAGTGTGAGATTAGAATGAGAGACAGTGTGAGACTGGAACAGCCACATGGGGAGAATGGAATAAATGGCAACTGATCACCAATCAGCCTGGCCCTCATTTCCTCCTTCATCCGCCCATGGCATTGGTCATCCCGGGTGGGGAAGTGGCCTGCATTCTGCACCGAATGCAGGCGGCGAGAGAGCTGTGCGGGACTTTCCCTAGTTGCCTCGTGATTACACACTCCAGTACAACTGCACACTTTGAACAAACATGTCTGCTAAGAACCTTGGCAGCATCCCAGAACTGTTCTTGGCTCTGGGTTTGTGAACTGCCTGAACTACAAAACTCTGCCTCGTGTAGCAAGTCTGAAAACTCTGTGGAAGAACCCCATTTTCTCCCAATGGATACTCAGAGCCAAAATAACACAGTTGCTTGTATTTGGTAGTTTTCTCAACAGCTAAAGACAGATTACAGAAATTTGATCATTAATATCACAAATCCAATTAGAAAAAAATATCCCGCAATAAAAGCTGCTATTCCAAATGAGAGGGCTCGCTGGGAGGAGTCAATTGCCAGATCATATTGTTGCCTTTTGTTGTATTTGCGTGTCTGAATTTTGGGGAGAATAAAAAAATGAATCGATGAGAGAAAGGATTATAACAGAATTGAACACTCAGACCATGAGGATCCAGGGGCATTACAACGCAGATGGAGAGGAAGGGAAAGCTAAGGGCTGACAAGAAGCAGATTCCCACCTGCCAAGAGAAATACAGAGCTGCAGAACCCAGAGGACAAGACATGAAGTAGGCTGCAATTGACAGGAAGAGGAAGTCCTTGGGGATCCTTGGAGCTCTTGCTTCAGTAAACTGTGACTTCTCCTGTAGGGAGGTAGTGTAGAATTGATCATGATGACTTCTGACCTCTACCATTCTCTCTGGCCTCCCTATGGAGCCCTCCCGACTTCTACAAAAATTGCATTGAACCCTTTGGAAATGCTTGCCAACCCCCACAAAGCACCATCTAACATCTCCCAGCTTCTTTATTTCCTCCCTGTCCTAATACACTCAAACTCTTCTCCATGCCTTGTTTCTTCTTTTTGTTTGTCTCTAGAACCACCCTCATCTCTTATAACTTCCCCATCTCTTATAACTCAGTTCATCTCCTATAACCCTCCCATATCTCCCCAGACCCTCCATGTCTAAAATAACCCTGCTATCTCTTAAATTTTTGTCTTTTAATCTCATCTCCAATAACCCCTGTCTCTCCCACCTCCCATTTTCTTTTGTTTTTTTTTTTGTCTTTTATTTTGTCAGAAATTTTCATGGCTTACTCCTGGCTCTGTGTTTAGGGATCACCTTATCAATGCTGGCCAGGGAGTGGGGGGGGGGCATTATATACCAAGCTGGGCATCAGAGCTGGGTCAGCCACATGAAAGGCAAGCATCGTACCCACTGTACTACCTCTGCTGCCCTGTAAACCTCTAATTTTATATAACACCCCATCCTTTATAATCTCCCTACTGGTCTTCTATCACCCTCATCTCTTATGACCTCACATATGCAAAGCCCCCTACCTGCGATAAACCCTCTCACTCTATACTCACACCTGTATCCTAGAACTAGAAATTCTATTGTTTCTTGTCTCCTGTGCATCAGTCTCCTATACCCACTCTGTTTCCTATACCACCCTTCTCCTAGAACTGCCTTTCAGATCCTTACAGTATATCTTACCTGGTCTTCTTCACCGTTTCCTGAGGCCCTTGTAGACTTGTAATCTGCTCCCCGTGAAACCTCAGGTGAACCAGTCACACTTGGTTCCTGTCACACCTTCCTGTAAGCATTCCCCCAAACTAACCTCCCCGCTGCCCCTGACACATATGGTTAAAAGCCTCCTAAGCAGGATTCTTGATGCTTCTGCTGTCTCTGGAAACTCATCCTCCCTAGACAACTGCGAATGTGCACACGGACTGTGTCCCTCTTAGATCTCTCATCTGTCTCCAGGAGCTTATCCTGGTCCCGTGAAGTCTTCATTCTTTCCCCCTCGCACCTTCCACAACCTCTTGCCTAGCTCCCTTAAGACCTCTGAGCTCTCCAAACTTTCATACCTTTCGTGTCCGCCACGCCCTCTTTTGTGTCTCCTGAGCAAAACCCACCCTGTCACCCTCCAGCTCCTTCTTTCTGTCTCTCCAACCAGCCTCATGGTTGCACTCCACAGCCCTTTGAACTCCACAGCCCACTTATAACAGCCTCATGGTTCTCTTGAACCCCTGATCCCTCCCAGTACTATCATTCAGAATACCCTTTTATATCTTCATAAAACCTCTCTTGTCTCTCGTTTCATCACCCCAACTCTTGCTCCAATCCTACAGCTCCAGAATTTCCCACATTGCCCCCTGCAAATACCTCTTTTTCAGACACTTGATGTGACATGGCTAGGGCTATATGAGGGTACCTCAACTGCAATAGAATGCCATAGAGACGAGCAGGCCCCGCCTCCAACTCTGTCTTTCTACTTCTATTGGTTGACTGGAGGTTGTATGTGATGAGTAAGAAAGCTGGTACTTTCCTGCTGCTGATTGGCCTACGGACTTTCAAGTCCTTCTTATTCTGTCACTTGATTGGTCACTTTCTGGTAGCCTGGGCAATAAGCGACATTTGTGGTTTGAGTGATGTGGGCCTAGAATCTTGGGTCGCATCATCACCTTGAGTAAAGATTTTCAAAGTCAAGATTTTTGTTGTGTCATTGGCATAAGAAACACATATTTGCATATGTTTCCATCTATTTAGCACCTTTGTCTGTATTAATTAAAGTCTTTCATATTTAAAAAGTTGGGAAGTGGGGGTCTGAGTGATCATACAGAAACTAGATTGCTTGCCATGTATGACACACTTCAATCTGAGGCATCATATATGGTTCCCCAAACATTGCCAGGAGTGATCCCTGAGTGCAGAGCCAGGGGTAACTCCAGAGCACTTCAGGGTTTGGCACAAAAAAACAATAAATAAATAAAAAGTTGGGTCTTTTAAATTTTTATTACAATTAAAAAGTTTTTTATTACAATTTGTTGGTCATTTCTATATTTTGTTTTTTTATCTCTATATTTTGGATAAAAGTCTTTAAAATGTATGTCTAGGGGTTGGAGCAATAGTACATTGGGTAGAGTGTTTATCTAGCATGCGGCCAACCCGAGTTTTATCCCCAGCACTCCCACGTGATCCTCGAGCCCACTAGGAGTGATCCTTGAGTTCAGAGCCAGGAATAAGCCCAAAACTAAAAACAAATAAACAAAAAAACCTTAAAATAAAATTTTAAAATAAAATAAAATGTCTACATGTATTATGGATTTTCCCCAGTTCCTTCCTATTGTTGTTGCAATGACCATTGTTTTGGGTATAAAAACATTTTAGCTGATGGTTCACAGTCTTCTTTTTATTGAATCACTGAGATAGAGCATTTACAAAGCTGTTAATGATTGGGTTTCAGTTATATGATGTTCCAACACCCATACTCCACTGTAGGATAGCATTGATTTGTCTTTTCTCTTCTGCCGCAAGGAGTTTAGGTTTATTGGGCTACACCTGTCACAGTGTTCCTAAGGTGCTCCCTCTCCTCTGTGCTCTGCTTCCCCTATCTGTGAATCACCATTATCCCCAAATCAGACCCTGTTATGACTTGTAAGGTCAGATTCTTCTAAGGACTCTGAATTTTGTATTTGTAAGTGAAATATTCTTTTCTCTTTCCCTCATGTCCTTTGCATAGTTTACTTTAGAGCAATGTTCTTTTTGTATAGACACAGGAAGACAGTTAATGCTATGCTTTTGTAACTTGGGGGGTTAATTGACTCTGAGTAAGATAAACTTTTGGGCATTTGTAATATTTACTTGATTTAAGCTTCAGTTGCCCTCAGTTCCTCAGACCCCAAAAGCAGGGTCCCGACGAAGGGACTGGATGGACTCAGGGCAAGCTGTAAGCTATCCTGGCATTGAAATGGGACAGGCCAAGTGCCATAAAACTTATAATAAGTTAAAGAGCATGACTGTGGATGAATCCTGTCATGACCCAGAGAAAAGTGACTGGACAAGGACCTTGCTGGGGTTAGGAAGGACTAATCTGGCCTGTGAACTGTAGTCTGGGATCTATAGTGAGATTTCCCCAGGAGAGCCACCCTTTAAGATTAATATATCTCTTACTGTGTCCATACAAAATGACTAGAAAGATTATTAAGGAGTCAATCTAAGATGATTGCTTATAGACCAAGGAAAGGAGAAATATGGCCTTAGATGAAATTCTGCCCTTGAGCATATCTCCTAGCAGATCATCTTTGTTTTGGAAGAGCTTCCCTGAAGGAAGGGAAGGGCTTTACATATGTTGATTGTGCTATCTGACCTGGGGATAGTTGCTCCCTCAATGCTGGAGTTTGAGGGCTCGAGATTAAGGCGGTGAGGCTGGGCAAAGGGAGAGTAGCATGAGGGACTGGAGGAGACTGTTATGGGGCGCGCAGTGAGATTGGAACAGGCAAGTGGGGAGAATGGAATAAATGGCGGGACAGAGATGGGAATAAACTGCAACTGATCGCCAACCAACCTGGTGGCCCTGTTCCCTCTTTCATGTGTCTATTGGCGGTGGTTGCAGGACAGGGTGGGGAAGCTGCTCCTGGCCACTGAACACACGAGAGAGAGCACCATTTATTTATTGATTACACACTCCACCAGTGGAATTTCCCAGCAGCAGTGTCCCCAGGTTCCATCCCATCTCTCCCTCCCCCCCCCAGTCCCCCCAGCAGATTCACACAGTCTTAAGTAGCAGTGTTTCCCCTTGGCCCCATTTTAGTCCTAATGCACACTTGGTTGCCTTCTGTTGAGTCACTGGGGACCTCAAAAAGAAGTGCTGCTGGGTCTGGAGCAATCGTATCACAGGAAAGGTATTTATTTGCCTTGCACATGGACCAGCTGGGTTTGATCTCAGCCACTCCATATGGTATTTGGAACCCCACCAGGAGTGATCGCTGAACTCCTCCAGGTGTGGCCCCAAACCAAACCAAAATAAAAAGTTCCCCTGAATTGCATTCTACGTATGGGATGCTGCAGGGAATCAAATATGGAGCCTTATGTCTACAAGACAAGCACTCTACCACTGCAGAAACAATAAGCCCTGGATATGCGCTCTCTCTCTCTCTCTCTCTCTCTCTCTCTCTCTCTCTCCTCTCTCTTACACACACACATACACAACATCAAATATAATAAATAATAATAAAGGCCCTCCCGTTGATCGTCGATTTGCTCGAGCGGGCCCAGTAACGTCTCCATTGGAGACTTTGTTGTTACTGTGTCTGGCATATCAAATACTCTTGGTAGCTTGCCGGGCTCTCCGAGAGGGGCGGAGGAATCGAACTCGGGTTGGCCATGTTGGCCGCTTGTAAGGCTACCGCTGTGCTATCACTCCAGCCCTATCTCTGGATCTTCAGCTTATCTTTTTAATTTCTTGCCATTTTTAGAGCATGATTTTTTTTATTATTATTTTTGAGTTACACCTGAAGATGCTCAGGGGTTACTCCTGGTTATGCACTCAGGAATTACTCCTGGTGGTGCTTGGGAGACCACATGGGAAAACAGGAATTGCAACTGGATTGGCTGTTGCAAAGCCAATGCCCTACCCACTGTACTATTGCTCCAGCTCATGAATTTTTTTTTTAAATTTTGAAAATGTCTACATTATTATTTTTCCTCTGTGAAACCAGTGTAATATTTTTCCATTTGTTTATGTATACATGTGTTATTTATTTATGTGTTTGTGTATAAGTTTTCTGTACCACATATAAAAATGTTGCTTCATCCAGGGCTACAAAAATTTCAGTTTTTCACTTTAAGTATGACAGATTAATATTTTACAGAGAACTGATACATATTGGGTTAATGTTTTATTTGTGTAAAATCAAGGTTTTATTTAAGACTTATTTCAAGCTTTATTTTTGGATATGACTGTTCACTTATTCTAATATCGTTAAAAATATTCTTTCTTGGGGCCGGAGTGATAGTAGAGCGGGTAAGATGCTTGCCTTGCACATGGCCAACCTGGGTTTGATCCCTGGCATTCTGTATGGTCCCCTGAGCAGCACCAGGAGTAATTTCTGAGTGCAGAGCCAAGATCAGCATCAGCTGGGTGTGGTTCCAAAACAAAAAATATATATAAGCTATAGTATAGAAGGTTGGGCGTTTGCCTCGTGCACATGGTCAACTGTTTGATTCCTGGCATCCCATATAGTTCCCCAAGCACCACCAGGAGTAGTTCCTGAGTGCAGAGCCAGGAGGAACCCCTGAGTACTACCAAGTGTGGCCCAAAACCAAAAATGAAATAAAAGAAAATTTTGTAAACTGTAAACTTAGTTGATTTTTTCTCTTACTTTTTTTCTTTTTTGGGTCACACTCAGCAATGCACAGGGGTTACTCCTGGCTCATGCATTCAGGAATTATTCCTGGTGGTACTTGGGGGACGATATGGGATGTTGGGAATCAACCTGAGTCGGCTGCATGCACGGCAAACACCCTACCTGATGTGCTATCACTCCAGCCCAGTTTAATTCTTTGGTAAATTCATGCTCTGTGTGGTTTTCTTTTTGCTGACCCATTTTAATTCATTTGCCAATAACACACTATTTTATTGATGAAACTGTACAGTGATTCTTGTATCTTACTATTTGGATTTTTTGTGGAGGATGATTTGGATCACAACCAGTGGTGCTCAGGTGTCAAGATTGCAGTGCTCTGGGGCACCCTATACAGTACATGTATTTAACTATCACAAGTATCACAAGTGACAAACTAGACAAACACTTTAACACTTATACTATATCTCTGACTTTACAGTGGTTCTTTTTTTTTTTTTCTTTTTTGGATCAACCCGGAAATGCTCAGGGGTTACTCCTGGCTCTGCACTCAGGAATTACTCCTGGCGGTGCTCAGGGGACCATATGGAATGCTGGGAATTGAACCCGGATCGGCTGCGTGCAAGGCAAATGCCCTACCCGCTGCACTATTGCTCCAGCCCCTACAGTGGTTCTTAAAACTAGGTAGTGTTGGGGCTGGAAAGATAGTACAGAGGATAAGGCACTTACCTTGTACACAGCTGACCTGGGTTCAATCCCCAGCACCCTATATGGTACCCAGGAGTGATTCCTGAGCACAGAGCCAGGAGTAAGCCCTGAGCACATCCAGGTGTGACCCCCAAAAAACCCCCAGAATTAATTAATTAAAAAACTGGATAGAGAGTGGGGTGACTAAAATGGTTAAAGAGGGGCCGATGGCATTGGAGTGACAGTACAGCAGAGTGATAAGGTGCTTGCCTTGTACTTACCCAATCTGGGTTGGTTCTCCAGAATTCCTTATGGCCTCCTGGTCTGTCAGGAGTGACCTCTAAGCACAGAGCAAACAGTAAACCCTGAGAACTCTGGGTGTTCCTTTACCAAAATAAATAAGGGTACCCAAGAGATAGTATGGTATTAGTATACTTGCCTTGGCACTTGCCTTGTACACAGCGAACCCAAGTTCAATCCCTAGCACCACATATAGTCTCCTGAGCCCACCAGGGGTGATCCCTGGCACTGAGCCAGGAGTAAGCCATGAGTACCATCAGATATGTCCCCCAAACAAACCCCTCGCAAAAAAAAAATATATATACATATATATAAAGGATCAATTATATGATAAAAATAGAAAAAAATTAATTTTTTTGGTTTTTTTAGGATCACACTTGACAGTGCTCATGAAGGCTTACTCCAGGTTAGTGCTAGGAATCCCTCCTGGCGGTACTTACGACTCACACTGTACCAGACCAGCTCACCTCCCGCAAACATGACATGCACTCCAGCCTTTTGATGCAGCTCCCCAAAACAGAGTTGGAAATCCTGCTGAGGGTTGTAATGTAGTATTCACATAAATGAAATTTAATGCTTTTAGGTTAAAAACCTCATGCAATGCTATATACTGATGTTTTCTCAATTTTTGAAAATCGAGTAGTTTGAATACTCAATGTTTTTCCCCATATTTTGGCCATCCTGTTTATATTTATAAATTTTCTTGGTCAAATAGAAATTGCATTTGAATTTCACCTAAATCTGCAAGAGACGTTGCACCTTTCTATGTTTAGCCATACAATATGCCCATTGTGGAATGGCTCTCTGATCATTTGGTCTCAGGGACTAAGAGACAGTGTACAAGATAAGGCAATTGCCTTGCATGCAGACCACCTGGGTTTTATCCTCCACCACTACCAGGAGTGACCCCTGAGTACAGAGTAGGAATGAACCCTGGGAACTGCCATGTGTGCACTCCTGATATCCCCCTCCCCGCCAAATGCACTCCTTTCAAGGCTAGTTATTCCTTAACACTGAGGCAAAGCCATCTACCCCAATGCCCACTGAATCATGAAATTGTTATATTTTCCTGGCAGAACCAGCTACTTTCCTTGACCTTGTGGAAGCTCTGGATTTTTCTCTCTAATATTATCAGCAGACCTGAATCTAGTCAGTTCGCTGACTGCCCATAAGCGCTTGTTTTCCTAATGGATTCCAAATACACAAACACTCTGGCCTCTTAAACCTACCTCTCAATTTCCCCAGCAGCACTGCATGACCTCTCTGGACAAACATGTCTGATGATATGTCTGTATCCCACCAGGCTCTGTAGATTTGGAGGGGTGATTACTCTGAACCAGAGTCTGACAACACAGTCAAGGCCCTTGGTCAGCTTCTATCAGTCCATGGAAGGAGAGCATGAATATGCAGAGGAGGGGACAGTGGCTGTGGAGCAGAACTTTGCACCATCTCTCATGGGTTCCATCCCCAGTCCTGGTCCCAAGACTCATCCTCGTTCTGGACCATTGAACTGTTCAAGCTTCAGTTCCATTCCTCATCAACCACTGCAAAATTCTGCCTTCCCTGGCAACACTGAGTACTCTGCCCAATGAGGGGAAGGAATCCTATAAGATCCCAATGGAAAATTCAAGCCAAGGAAGGTCACATAGTTGCATGTATTTGTTGTTTGTCTCATGAGCTGAAGACGATTACCGGACCCATATCAGTAAGAATGTTCCTAACACAAAGTAAGCCAGACTAATGAATCCCAGAACACTTGCTATTATCCCGCATATAAGGGCTTTGGAGGAGTAGTCCTCTGCCACTTCATAGTTACGCCTTTTGTTGAATTTACGTGTCTGAAATTTGGGGGAGAAATAAAACAGAAATAGATGGAATTGGGTTAAGCATTATTGGGTTGGATTGAGTTGGATAAGAATTATTGGGTTGGGCTGAGTTTTGGAATCATAAGGACTCAGGGGGAATCACAACCTAGTTGAAGAGGAGCGTAAGGAGAGCCTGACAAGATTCCCACCTCTGTAGAGAAGTACAGAGCTGCAAAGCCAAGAGGACAACATAGCATGGAAGCCACAAATGACAGCACGAGGTATTCATTGGCAGGCTGCAAAGGTGTTCTGTCAATGGCCTGTGGGAGAGAGTGTGTTGTCACTCAGGATGACTTCTGACCTCTACCATTCCCTCTGACTTCCTATTTTTTTACCCTCCTGACTCCTACAAAAGCTTCACTGAACCCCTTTCAAGTGTTTTCCAGCTCCCATTATGCTCTTTAACATCTCCTTGCAATTTTACTTTCTCCCAGTCCCTAGAATGCCCAGCCTCATCCTTCTTTTAAATTTTATAACCTCCATTTCTGCTATCTCTGTCACCTCTATTACCCACTCTTCCATAATGTCCTCTTCCTCTAAAATACTTATGTCCCATATCCCCTTGTGTTCTAATAGCCAACACATTTTACAAGTCAAGCCATCTCCTGTAATCTCCAGATCTCCTGAGACTTTCTATGTACAAGATAACCCTATCTCTTAGTATCTTGTTCTTATAACTCTCATAGCTTGTAACTTTTCCATCTCCTCCAACACCTTGTCATCCTACCCTCATCTTACATAACTTCTATCTCCCATAATCCCACAGTTGTTCTATAATCCTATCTCCTACAACCCTATCTTTATTAACCACTCTCATCTCCTATAACCCACTGTGTTCTACAGCCCTCGTTTTCTTTTCTTTTGTTTCAAATATTGCAGTGCTCAGGGCTTACTCCTGATTTAGCACTGAGGCATCACTCCTGGCAGGCTCAGTGGATCATAAGGGGTGCTGGGGATCCAACTCCTGTTGGCTGCTTGCCTCACCTTCCATATTATTGCTACGGATCCTATGGCACTCATTTTCTATAATCCATCTATCACATATCCTATAAATCTGTCTCACATAATCCCATGGGTATCCCAAAACTACATCTCCTTTGGCCCTACCAGCTATAAGGCCTCCTGTATCTTGTAACCTTTCCCCTCACCATTGATCCCATCTGTCTCATATTTCCACCTGTGTCCTATAATCCTGTCTCCTATAACCCCTATCATTCACTATCTCCTATAAAGCCATTTCCTGTAATCCCCTGTCACTGTCACTCCCGTTGTTCATCGATTTGCTCGAGTGGGCCCAGTAATGTTTCCATTGTGACATTTGTTACTGTGTTTGGCATATCGAATATGTCACGGGTAGCTTGCCAGGCTTTGCTGTGAGGGCGAGATACTCTTGGTAGCTTGCCGGGCTCTCCGAGAGGGGTGGAGGAATCGAACGGGGCTCGGCCAGGTTGGCTGCGTGCAAGGCAAACGCCCTACCCGCTGTGCCATGGCTCCAGCCCTGTGCTATCGCTCCAGCCCCCTGTACTCTATAATCTCCACATTCTATAATCCATCTTCTATAAACCTCTTTCCCCATGACCTGTTATCTCCTGTGAACATCCATTTTCCTATGACCCCCATCTCCTATCCCCCCCCCCCACCTTCTGTAGCCACCCCCACTTCTATAACTGCCTTTCAGGTCCCTATAGCTTGTCTCACTTGGTCTCTTCCACTGTTTCCCCAGCCCTTTTCTGCCTTTACTCTGAAAAGCTGTTTTTTTAACACTGTTCCCCCTGAAATATCAGATGATCCACTCTCAGACGTGTCTCCCCACAAAACTCTCACTCTCCCTAGTCAACTTCTAAAGTCCACCTGAGCTCTCTGTGTCTCTTCTCTCTCACTTTTCACATGAACCTCTCATAGTCCCATGAGATCCTCATGATTCACCCCTGAACTTCCCCTTTCACCTTTCACAACCTCTCACCTGGCTCCTGTAAGGTCTCTGAGCCCTGTAAAGTCCCATCCTCTCTGTGCCCCCTTACAAGCTCGCTGCCTCCCCCCAGTACCATCTCTCTACCTCTTCAACCATTCTCTTGACCTTAGGGCTTCTCCACCCACTTATAACAGCTTCCTGGTTCTCCTGAACCTCTGCTCTTCACAGAACTTCTTCAGAACACCTTCTGTACCTTTATGAAACTCTCCTTGTCTTGTGTCCCCAGAAATTATCACTCTGTCCCCTCAAATACCTCAGGTCGTGGCATCTTGATCTGGAACCATCAGGATTTCAAGAGTGTGTAGCTTACTGCAACCTTCGAGGGAATACCATGGCGACCTGCAGGCCCCTCCTCTTATTCTTTCTTCTATTTGCTGATTGGAGGTTGTATGTGCTGGGTGAGAGAACTGGTACTCTCCTGCTGCTGATTGGTCTGAGGAGTTCAGGTCCTTCTTATCCTGTCATGTGATTGGTCAATTCCAGGAAGGCAAGGCAGTAAGCATTATTTGTGGCTAGAGTGATGTGGGTCTAAATTCTTGACTTGCTGGGAGGGAGCAATAGTACAGTGAGTAGGGCTCACTGGGTTTAATCTCCAGCACCCTATATGCTTCCAGGAGTGATCCCTGAGTGTAGAGCCAGGATTAATCCCTGAGCAATCCCACCTGTGTTTCCACCTCCCCCCGCCCCCAGCACCCCCGTTACCTCTCATACATTCTTGGATTGCTTCAGATACCTTGAGTAAAGATTTTCAACATCTAAGAGTCAGGTTCATTACTGTGGAGAGTGATTGTCACAAGAAGCATGTTTTTGCTTTTGTTGTTGTTGTTGCCTGTATAACACTTTTGGTGATATTAGTGCAAGTCTTTCTTTCATATTGAAAAAAGAGCTGGAGAAACAATACAACAGTGAAGGCACTTTCCTTGCATGAAGCTGGCACAGGTTTGATCCCTGGAACCACATATGATCCGCAGAGCCTCTCAGGAAGTGATCCCTGAGTGCAGAGCCAGGAGTCATCCATGAGCACTTGCTGGTGTGGCCCCCCAAACCAAACCGAACAAACAAATAAGCTGCACCATTTTCATCACAGTTGATTTGGTGGTCATTTCTATTTTCAGTATACGAGTATTTTAAGGTATAGATATGTGGATGATACTAGATAATATTATGCTGAGTGAAGTCAAGTCAGAAAGGACAGTTACAGAATGATATCTCTCATATGTGGAACTTAAACATACAAAGCAAGGTAGCAGCAAAGGGCCAAAGGAGCCGATCCACTGGAGAGGCATGAAGTTTTTTTGGGGAGGGAGGTGGGTACACTTATTGATGGTGTGGTGTTGGAATTATGTGCGAAGAAACCATTATTAGCAATATTGAAAACCACAAAATCTCAATTAAAAATATATGTATGTATATTTTCATTTTCCCTTCTCCTCCCATTGCTGCTGTTATTGTTGCAGTGACAAGGGTGTCAAACTTGTTGTGCTTGTACACTTTTTTGTATGTGTGTGCATGCATGCTTAAGTCATAAAGGCACCATATTTTAGTTTCTGTGTGAGCACACTTGGTTGCACACTTTTGTTTGTTGCACTGGAGTTTCCTAACGCAGTTCCTCCTGGTTGCATAAACTGTGTCTGATGCTAGGATTGAACATGTGACCTCATGCCTGCAGATAACACTCTGCCCCTGATTAAACCTGAACCCTGGACACAATCATTTTTTTTAAATGTAGGAATACTGCTATTTATTCAGCCACTGATTAGCTGATTGAATTGGGCATGAACTCCACCTTATTTTTTTTTCATAATTTTATTTATTTTTTTCTTCTTATATTTATTGAATCACTGTGGGAAAAGTTACTAAGCTTTCAGGTTTAAGTCTCGGTCATACAATGATTAAACACCTCTCCCTTCACCAGCACTCATTTTTCACCACCAAGAACCCCAATATACCCCCCTCCTACCCCTCCCAATGCTTGTGAGGCAGATGATTTCCACTTAACTCTTCTCTACATTGATTACATTCATTATTTTGACAAAAGATGCAACATTATTGTTTAGAATTTCCCCCCCAACAATCAGAATTGCTGAAAAGGCATTGTGAAATACTTTTTTTTCTATAGCTGGTTATGAGAATCATATAATCTCGTGTGGCTGCAATAGCAGCCTTGCGATTTTGGATTTGTGCAAAGAGCCATATAATTACGAGATTGGTTTCTGTGTGTCTGGTGTTATGGCTGTGCCAGAGAGCCGCTTGTGGGGGGCAACTCATGATCTCGATAGGGAGTGAAGGACGTGCTGGTACTGCCCCCTTTCCCATGAGACTGCAGTTGCCCCATCACCGCAGGCTCATACCTGGTTTTCCAATAAGCTCTGAGGCGGTGGCCACCTTGCTGCTGGGAGGGAAAAAGGTGGAAGGGAGCAACACCCTTTCCCTCCCGGGGAGGCATGGTGCCGTAGTTTAAAGCATGGTCCATTCACTTTTCTGCCATAAGCTGCCAGGTTCTGGATTAAGTTCTTTTGCCTCTGGAGCCATGGCCATGCCAGAGAGCCACTTGTGGGGGGCAACTCGTGACCTTGGTAGGGCGTTAAGGACGAGCCGGTACCGCCCCCTTCCCATGAGACTGCAGTTGCCCCTTTACCGCTGGCTCATACCTGGCTTTCCAATAAGCTCTGAGCCGGTGGCCACCTTGTATGTAGTCCAGATGCATTTCTGCCAAAAGCTGCTGGGTTTCAAGATTTGTTTCTGAGTCTCCGGTACCATGGCTATTAATCAGCTTGATCAGGAGCTAGAGAGACTGTAGGTGGTTACTCGGGGTCTCTTTGGGATGGGGAGAAAAAGTCGACTCCACCCCATGTGGTGAGGCCCCGTATGTCTTGTCACTGCAGGCCCAAACCTGACTGTCCAGTGGCCTCTGGAGGATGGTGGTCACCAGGCAGCCAGGGGCAACAGGCCAAGGCACGAAACCTATTCCCACCTGGAGTGGCCCAGGGCCAGTAACCTACTGCAGGAACAGGACGCATTTCTGCCAAAAGCCTTTGGGTTCCGAGATTCATTTCTGAGTCTCTGAGATCATGGCCATTAAGCAGTTCAATCAGGAACCAGAGAGGCCATACCTCCACTTATATAGCTGAGCCGGAGGTGGTTTGTGGGTGTGTCTCCAACATACCTAACTTTTGGCCGTTTACTTTCTTGGTAAACTTTGCCCCAAGTTTTTGGGGTCTGGCACAGCAGCAATTTTGGGGGATCTGAAAGTCTGATGTTGCCATCAGGCAGCTGATGCACTCACCTCACAGGTACAGATTGACCTGCTGGTGGCACCATACCTCCCTTGTATTTCTTTTTTTAGGAAGTTTCTGTTCATTTCTTTTCTCGATTGTTTGATGGAGTTGGAGTTTTTGTTGTTGTTGTTGTTAAGTTATACCAGTGTCTTGTATATTCTGGGATATTAAGCTTCTATCTGATGGATGTTGGGTAAATATTTTTTCCCATTCCATGGGCTCTCTCTGTATTTTGGTCACTGTTTCTTTTGAGGTACAGAAGCTTTTTAGGTTAATGTAGTCCTATTTGTTTATCTTTATTTCCACTTGCTTGGTCAGTGGTGTTTCATCGTTGAAGATGCCTTTACAAATTTTATTTATTTATTTATTTTAATTTTTAAATTTTATAAAGTAGTTCACAATATTTTATTACATTTAATATTTGACCACATATCCCACCACCTTTACACCTTCCCACCACCATATTTCAGATGTTTCCATCCTGAACCCCAACTCCTGCTCCAAATCAGAACCAAAATAATTTAATTTTTATTGTTATGAAAAACCGCTGAAAATGCTCCAAAAAAGTTTCCATTGAGGAAAGAGTGTGAAGATTGTTGTATTTCACTCAGGGGCCATTAAACCCTCCTATAAGAGGTCACTAACATGTTGTTAAAGGTTGAGTCTTGTGTGCATATATATATATGTGTGTGTGTGTGTGTGTGTGTGTGTGTGTGTGTATGTAAAAGACAAAATAATTCCCTCTAAGATTGGTTGTGTTCTTCTTTGAACCCCATCAAATGTGGTGCGGTACTCTTGGAGTATGGGGTAGGGTATGTCCTATGCAGTGTCCAGAAATAGGTTCATTCATGGTTGAGGCTTGGCCTGAGCATGTGGAGAGTGACCATGAGTGTGGGGGTGATTGAGTCCTAGAGGTTTTCGGCTGTCAGGGCTGGGTCCCTGGGGGGAGGGAGGGGTATCACCTGCCCCACTCTGAGTGAAACAGCCTGGCATGGGGTCTGGTAGCATGGTAATGGTGAAAATCGTGTTATGCTCCTGAAGATGCCTTTTGCTTCAATATCATGGAGGGTTCTGCCTACATTTTCCTCCATATATTTTATGGATTCAGGTTTGATATTGAGGTCTTTATCCCATTTTGGTCTGACTTTCGTGCTTGGCATTAGACAGAGGTTTGAGTTTTTTTTTTTGTATGTAGATATCCAGTTTTCCCACTTGTTGAAGAGGCTTTCCTCGCCCCACTTCACATTTCCTGATCTTTCATCAAAGATTAAGTGAACATACACTTGAGAGTCTGTGTCAGAATATTCAACTCTGTTCCATTAGTCTGAGGGTCTGTTTCTATTCCAGTACCATGCTATTTTAATTACTACTGCCTTGTAGTACAGTTTGAAGTTGGGGAAGGTGATGCCACTCATCTTCTTTTTCCCGAGGATTGCTTTACCTATTCGTGGGGGTTTACTGTTCCATCTGAATTTCAGGAGAGTTTTGTCTGTTTCTTTGAAAAATGTCATGGGTATCCATATAGGGACCACATTGAATCTTATACAATGCTTTGGGGAGTATTGAAATTTTGGCAAGCTCAGGAACAACTGATTTGAAAAGGTGGGCTTTATTGGAAAGAAAACAACTTCAGGTGGGAAGCATGCCTATGAGAACAGGGTGGAGAGCAGGGTTTAAAGAGAGGAAGTGGTGGTCTGGTTTCAACCCCAGTAAAGACAGGTGTACATAACTGTGTAAACACAAAAAGAAGCAGGCAAAAGGGACGGCAGCGGCCTATCTCTACTGCTGCCCGCGTTTGGTAGTCTCAGGATGTTTCCCCACTCCAGGGAGGTCGATGGCGATGGGCAGACGAAGGAAGGAAACGAGGGCCAGGCTGGTTGGTCTTAGTAGCAGTTTATTACATGGAAGAAATGTATGTCATAGAGGGCCCAGGATCTCTCAAGCATGGGCTTTCCTGTTGTCTCAGCTTCTATCCCCATTCTCTTAGACCTGTCTCTTCTGTTCTCTCAGCCCCATCTTCCCAGGTTCTCTAAAGCATGTGTTCTCTAGAGAGCCCCGAAAAATCTCCTTATATAGATCATGGTACTTCTAAAGGGCGCAATACAGTGATGTCATCAAAAGGAGTTACAGAAAGAACATTGAGGAGGAAAAACATACATTGTTTCTTTACATCTGCAGGCCAGTAATTTTGGCCTCTGGAAAGAAAATACAAAACCAAGACTGAAAGCTTTTACAAGCACTTTCACAAGCAACAAGCACTTGGATTTGCATCCTGAAGACCAATCTGCTAGAGCTTGGATTCTACATCCCAAAGACAAGTATCTGAGCTTTGCATCCCAAAGACTAGCCTGCCTAGAGCTGGGAATCTATATCCCAAAGATCAAGCCTGGCTAGCACCTGAGATCTGTGAGAAAAGGAAAACTGCCTCTTACAATACACTGAAATTATTTACTGAAGGCAGTTTGAAGGGGAGAAAAGTTCAGCCTCATCCAAACTAGTCAGGACACACAGAAAAGTGTGTCCACTTTAGGACAGACTCTCATTTAACAGATCAACCCACCCTAGAACGGAATCCCCTGGGTGTGTTTCTTCTCTCCTTGTCCAATAAACATATAAGCATACATAATATAAATTATTTTGTATGGACACAGTAAGAAATACTGTAAGCTTATAGAATTGCTCTCCTAGGGTCATCTCGATCTCAGACAACAGTGCTCAGGCCAGATAGTCTTTCCTATCCCTAGCAGGGTCCTAGTCTCGTCGTTACTTTTTGGATTATGACAATATTTGTCTATGATCAAACTCCTAACTTATAGTTAAGAATTGTGGCCCTTTGGCCTGGCCCATCTCGATGCCAGGGTAGCACGTAGCTTCCCTGCTTGCTCTGGTTTCATCCAGTCCCTCGTAGGGACTGCTTTTGGGGGCACTAGGAAGTGAGGGCAACTGAGGCTTAACTTGAGAAAGCAGATGCCTGGGAGTGAATAATATTCAAAGCCAATTAAATCCTAAGTTACAAAGCATAATATTAATTGTCTTCCTGTATCTATACAAAAAGGACATTGCATTAAAGTAAACTATTCAAAAGACATAAGGAGAGGAGAAAGGCAATATTAACTTATAAATTCAGTGTCCTAGAAGGATCTGACCTCACAAATTAACAGATTCTGATCAGGGGAAAAGCTGATTGGGGAAGAGAGCATAGAAAAGTGGTTACAGATAAAGAAATGGAAGTGACTCTGGAGCACTGTGATGGGTATAACCTGATAAACCTAAGCTCCTCATATTCCAACACATAACAGACTGTATACATTTTAGTAGTTATAAAGAAAAATTCATGTGCATTTTGTCTGGTATAGTGGGCAGGCATAGCTGAGAGCTGGGCTCTAAGCAGTGGAGCAATTTGAATGCCACATTTTCCACATATGAATCTCCAATCTTTCTTCTTCCTCCTGAAGTAACTCCTCAGTCCTGGAACTAAGAAAATCCATAAACTTTGTTGGACCCAGATTCTGGGATGGGGATGCCATGGCCAACAGGAGCTGTGCTGCTCATGGGAGGGATGCCTCCTGGGCACCCTCTGTTGAGTATGTCAGTCCCCAGTGACAACTATAGGGTGGGATGCACTGAGGAGGTTTGGGTGAACTGGTCCCAGTTCACGACATGAACATAATGGACGCTACCACAAAGAAGTTCATGAAAGAACTAAGGGTAGAGCAGGCATGGATGCAGAGACTGGCATGTGACTCATGTGGGATGGCATGGTGACCCCCTGGAGGTGGTTCTCTGGGTCTGAGGGCACAGAGGCAGCAGAGGACAGTGACACTATTTGAGCAGGGCTCCCACCTGCAGCTGTGGGAGCTGATTCCTTTGCCTGGGGCAGTAGGACACTTCTTCACCTCATCCATACTCTCCCAGAGGCCAGTGTTGGCCCTGACTTGGGATCCTGGGGGTGCTGTGTGCTAAGCACATTGGGGGAAAAGCCAGATTAGTATGCCAGAGTGTCAAGATGAGGAGGTGACAAAGGAACCTGGGGCCTCCTCTGCCAGGGGCTTCCTCAACAGATGAGCCTGAGAAGCTGCAAGGCTACTTCTATCAATGGTTTCTCTGCCACCACCTGCACATCCTGCATTTGGACTCCACCTCAGGGTCTGGAAGGTCCTGGAGCTCTGTCTGGGGGTGTATGCCAGAGACCTCCACCCAGTGGAGGCCATGACACCAATTATGTGAATGAGTGAGACCAGAGTGACATGTGGGACTCTAACTACCTGTTTATTGTGAGGTCTCTGTTAATGGTTTTCTTCCCCCACTGGAGTGTCAACCCCACCCCAAAGGGATTTTATTATCTTGTTCTGTTGTTTTCTAGTTCTCTGCATCTGATAGGGCTAGGGAAATATTTGCTGAATGGGGAATAAACCTCAAGCTTTGTGGGTAGGTGGGGAGAGGCAGCAACCACACCGTGAGAGAAACTACAGTCACCAGCAGTCCTGATTCTAGTCAGTTCTCTGACTGTTTAGGACAACCTGATTTCCTGATGTGTACCTCAAGTACACAGACAGTCTGGCCTCTTATAACCCACCTCCCTTAGCTCTGCACCACTTTGGACAAACATGTCTGATGATATGTCTGTCTCCCACCTAGCTCTGACCCAGAATCAGGCAACGCTGTCTAAGTCTGTGGTGTTACTCTACATGGAAGTAGAGTGTGAATGTGTCAGAAGGGGAGAGTGAGGAGCAGAACCCCGCACTCTCCCATGGGCACATTCTGGGTCTGGGCTGTTGAATTGCTCAAGCTTCCACTTCTTCTTCTCCTTTTTTCTTTAGGGGGGAGGGCACATCCAGTTCTCAGGGTTTATTTCTGACTCTGCACTCATGGATTATTCCTGGCAGTGCTCGTGGGATCATATGGCATGCCAGGGATGGAACTCAGGTAGACTGTATGCAAGGCAAGCATCCTACCCACTGTACTATCTCTCCAACCCCACAAACTTTCACTTGTGTCCTTCTTCAATCACTTCAAGATTCTGCCTCACCTAGCGACTCTGTGCACGCTACACAATGAGGGGCACGAATCACATTAGGTCACAGTGAGTACTTAGAGTCAAGGAAGGTCACACAGTTGCATCTATTTGTTGATTTGTTCATAAGCCGAAGACAGGTTACCGCAGTAGCACAGAAAGTACGAGTCCAAATATAAAGTTAACTATAAAGGAGAGTCCCAGAGAAGTACCTAGTAGCCCAAACAAGAGGGCTTTAGAGGAGTAGTCCTCTGCCATCTCATAGTCACGCCTTCTGATGAATTTACGTGTCTGAATTTTGGGGAGAAGTAAAATAGAAATGAATGGGATTATAAACATTATTGGGTTGGACTGAGTTTGGGGGAATCATAAGGGCCCAGGGGGATTATACCCTACATGAAGAGGAGGGTGAGGGAGAGGATTGACAGGACATTTCCCACCTCTGTAGAGAAGTACAGAGCTGCAAAGCCGAGAGGACAGCATAGGATGTAGGCCACAATCGACAGCATGAGGTAGTCATTAACCTCCTCCTCCTCTAGATCTGGAAGGCCTGTGGAGAGGGAGTGTGTTATTGCTCAGGATGGCTTCTGACCTGTACCATTCCTGCTAACTTTCCATTTGTCCCTCTTGACTCCTAGAAAAGCTTCATGAAACCCCTTTAATGTGCTTGCCAACTTCCTCCATGTCTCTTTTAAATCTCCCTAAAGCTTTTAATTCCTCCATGCCCTTAGAATGCCCAGATTCATCCCTTCTTTTAAATTACTTGTTTCCATAACCTATTGTCTCTGCTACCTCTGTCCCCTATAGTATCCCAGTCTTCTATAAACTTCTAAAACTTCCTTATCCTATACCTCTTGTGTCTAATACACCATTTCCTATAATCCAATCCATCTCCTATAACCATCCATACTTACTAAGACTCTTTGTGTTTATTTTAACCTTTCCCTCCCTCCCTCCCTCCTTTCCTCCCTCTCTTTCTTTCTCTCTCTCTCTTTTCTCTCTCTCTCTTTTGGGCCACACCTGGTAGTGCTCGGGGCTTACTCCTGGCTCTGCACTCTGGGATCACTCATGGTGGTGCTTGGGGATCATATGAGATGTAGGGCTATATGGAATGACAGGTATGAAACATAGGTTGGCCACATGCAGGGCAATTGCCCTATCCATTGTGCCATCACTTTGGCCCCAACCCTGCTATCTCTTAATTCCTTATTTTTTATAACCCTTATCTCATGTTACCTCCCCATCTCCATAACGCTTATATCCCCATATTCTACTGTTCTCTAACCCCAAATCCCATAGCCACTCTCATCTCCTAAAACCTCTGTGTCCTGTACAAACCAAGGAGTATTATATAATACTCCCAACTATTTCCTATAGCCCCATTGCTTTCAATTATCCCACAGAATATTTTTTCTCCCACACTTACTGTAAACACTGTTGTTCACGAAGTTGTTCATGATGATTTGTTACCGGCATTCAATATTCCAGCACCAATCCTACTGCCAGTGTGACCTTCCCTCTACCATTGTCTTCATTTTCCCAAGCCTTCCCCTGCCGCAGGCCACACTAATTTATTTTATATTGCTTTTTACCAATAAATGGTTAAGGGACTTATAAAAATATTTCCTTAAAGAGAACTAGTGAAAATTATATCTCATCGTGGGGATATCAAGTCCTTGTGTGAGAGATTACTAAGATGTCGTTACAAGTTAAGCTTTCTGTGGTAATGTTTTTGTCAATCAAGAGTTACGTCCCATCCAGTCTGGTGTGCTACTACTGGATTGTCAGTGTTATAAAGTTTGGAGATGTCATTTGGCATTCACCTCAGTAAGTCTCAGAAAATCCAGAATTTTTAACTGGGAAGCCAAGCTGGAGTTAAATTTTCAACTAGGCTGTGTCTGAGAAATCTTTGAAGCTAGAGGATATCTTTTGAGATTTATTTATAAGTCTGGAACAGAACTGGTAGATGAGCTTACATAGTGGCTGGGGTTTCTGTAAATTCAGGGAGATGAGAGGGTGGGGAGGGTAGCCCATCCTGACTCTGAGAAGACTTGGAGTTTTCAACCACAAGGACCCATGTACCTGAGCTTTTTGGCAGCCTTCGATCTCCAGGAGGCTCCATTTTGGATTGTTGGAGTCTTGCCGGAGGAATGGCTTCAGCTTTGGGGTGTATCCACAGAACTTTGAAACTCTATCTCCTTTGGTCCTACAACTATACTGTCCCCTATGACCTCTCCCCTCATCATTAATCTCATTTGTCTCCCATAAACCCACCTGTATCTGTATCCTATAACCCTGTTTCCTATAACACCATCTTTTCTGACTCCTGTCTCATGTGGCCCAATTCCTAAAACTCACTGAATCTTATAGCTTCTATCTTTTTTTTTCTTTTTGGATCACACCCGGCAATGCACAGAGGTAACTCCTGGCTCTGCACTCAGGAATCCTTCCTGGCAGTGCTCAGGGGACCATATTGGATGCTGGGAATCAAACCAGGGTCAGCCACAAGCAAGGCAAATGCCCTACCTGCTATGCTATTGCTCCAGTCCCAGATTCTATCTTTTATAATCCCTCTATCTCCTATAAATCCTTGTCTCTATGACCCCTTATCTACTGTTCTCCTGTAAAACTCCAGTTTCCTATGACCCCCACTCCTATAACTGCCTTTCAGGTCCCTACAGCTTGTCTCACTTGGTCTCTTCAACTGTTTCCCCCTGACCCTTTGCTGGATTTACTCTGTTCCCCCGAAACATCAGATGACCCACTCTCAGACTTGGTTCCAGTAAGAATCTCACTCAGTGTTCCCCAATGTAGTCTCTCCAACCCCATTAAAAGAATCTAAGCAGGATTTTGTCTCCCCCAAAACTTTCACCCTCCCTAGTCAACTTCCAAAGTCCATCTGAGCTTTCTGTGTCTCTTTTCTCTCTCTCATTTTCCTCATGAATCTCTTAGTCCTATGAGATCCTCATGATTCACCCCTGAACTTCCCCTCCCACCTTTCCCAACTTCTCACCTGGCTCCCATAAAGTCTCTGAGCCCCGTGAAGTCCCATCCTCTCTGTGCCCCCTTATAAATTTACTGTCTCCCTCCAGTACCATCTCTCTACCTCTCCAACCGTCCTCCTGATCTTTGAGATTCTTCACCCACTTATAACAGCTTCCTGGTTCTCCTGAACCTCTGCTCTTCACATAACTTCGGTGTTCTGAAGGAACACCCTTTTGTACTTTCATGAAACTCTCATTATCTCTCACTCCACTTCTACCAACCCCTTTAAAATTTTTTTTCATTGAATCACCATGAACTACCAAGTTTCCAAGTAATTCATGATTTTTTTTCAGGCAGATAAGTATCACTTTACCAGTGTCCAATCTCTTCACCAGTGTTCACTTCCTTCCTCCAAGATACACAGTTACTCTCTTGCCCTCCAGTCTGCCTCTATGGCAGGCACTTTTCCCTTTTCTTTTTTTCTTTAAGGCGTTGTTCTATCTGACCCCTGCTCCTAGTCCTCTCTCCACAGTAATTCCCACTCTGTCCCTGAGATACCTCTGCTACCGGCATCTTCATCTTCATTCATCAGGGCTTCATAAGTGTGTAGCTCACTGCAACTTGCCAGGGAATACCATGGAGACCAGCAGGCCCCTCCTCCTATTCTGTCTTTCTTCTATTTGCTAATTGGAGGTTGTATGTGCTGAATAAGAGAGTTGATACTCTTCTGCTGCTGATTGGTCTGAGGAGTTCAGGCCCTTCGTATTTTGTCATGTGATTGGTCAATTCCAGGAGGGCGTGGGCAGAGCGCATTATTAATGGTTAGAGTGATATGGACCTAAACTCTTGGGTTGTTTCTGTAAAGAGTTTAAACAACTCAGAATCAGGTTCATTACTGTGAAGGGTGTGTGTCGCAAGAAACATGTTTTTGCTTTTTTTTTTGGTTTTCTGTATAGCACTTCCAGTGGTGTCAGTTTAAGACTTTCTTTCATAGTAAAAATGTTGCATCAGGCGCGTATGCTGCCGGAGCCCATGTGCTGCTTGTGCCCATGTGGCCGAGCACATGTGATGCCTGAGCACATGTGTCACCAGCATCTCCCCTCTTGAGATGTGTATTTTCATGCTTTCGTGTCTAATGCTGGAATGTGTCTAGGGGCTCTCTCTGCCCTTGGAGAAGCGCGGGTTCTCTCTTGAAAGCATTACTCTCTCTCTCTCTCTCTCTCTCTCTCTCTCTTTCTGTTTCTCTTTCCCTCTCTCTCCACACCTTCAAAAACTCTCCAAATAAAATCTATTTACTTAAAAAAATGTTGCATCATTTTAGTTAATTTTGTGGATCACTTCTATATTTTTGGGTATATGTCTTAAAAATGTATGCATGTATATATGGTTTTCTTTTTTCTTCCCGTTGCTGCTTTTACTACTGCAATAACCAGGGTGTAACAATCATTTGTGGTGCTTGTACATTTTTTGCATGTATTGTACACACATGCCTAGATCACAGTAAGTCCATTACACTTGGTTAAATACTTTTGTTGTAGCATTGCAGCATCCAAAGAAGACCAAAGAAGTCTTGTCTGGGTTACTTAGCCTTACATCACGCTGGGGATGGAGCATGTGACATTATGCCTTCAAGTCAGCTCTCTTCCCCAGATTAAACTCTACACACAGTGTTTCTTTTTTTTTTAAATCAGATATATGTTTCGAAAATATTTTCTTTGGGGTCACAGCTTATTTATCCCAAATAAATGGCTTTGGGCCACACCTGGTGATAATCAGAGCTTACTCCTGACTTTGCATTCAGGAATCGCTCCTGGTGGTGCTCAGGGAACCAAATGGGATTCCAGAGACCAAACTCTGGTCCACTGCATGCAAATCAAACACTCTATTCACTGTACTATTGCTCTGGCCCCATCATATATGGTTTTATTGAATTTGCGTGGTTCACTTTAGGATCCAACTTCTTCATCACTTGATCACTTGATCCCCCGTTATTCATCGATTCACTCGAGCGGGTGCCAGTAACGTCTCCATTCATCCCTGTTGCATGCTAGCGTAGCTCAATGGCATCTGCTCGTTCTAGGAACATGCAAAGCCTCAAACCGATCATTCAGGGTCTTGACGAAGAAG
The DNA here is from genome assembly GCF_029834395.1 of Sorex fumeus. NCBI lineage: Eukaryota > Metazoa > Chordata > Mammalia > Eulipotyphla > Soricidae > Sorex > Sorex fumeus. Next base: position 21,367,073 of record NW_026606179.1, read on the forward strand.
TCTGACCATCTTGTAGGTGGGCGTCCACATGATCTTTTGATGTCCTGTGGAATCCAGTCAGTAATGGCTCTAGTCCAGCGGTCATCTGTAAACCTCATCACGTGTCCAGCCCATCTGATTTTTGATGCCTTGGCAAATGAGACAGCATCCCTGATTCTTGAGTGTTGACGGAGATCAGAACTCTGGATTCTATCTCTCATTTGAGTGAAGCGTGATATTCCATCATAGCTCTTTCGATTCTTCTTTGAGAGACCTGAATAGCGTTCTCATCCTGTTTTCGTAGGGTCCAGGTCTCTGAGGCATATGTTAATGCAGGAAGATCAGTGGAATCGAAGAGATGTGCTCGTAGTTGGAGGTTCTTTGTCCTCTTAGTTATTTCTTCAACGCTTTTGAAGGCATTCCAAGCCGCTCTCTTCCTCCTGCGTAACTCAGGTGCCAGGTCATTCATCATGTTGATTTCTCGACCTAGGTATATATAACTGTAATGCCCGCCTGTCCTTCACCAACTACAAGACCAAGATGACTGCCCTTCGACATCCTGATGGATCTATCACATCTTCCAGAAGGGCAATTGAGAAGATTATTCATGACTTCTACTCAGATCTCTTTAATAGCCACGTCCACTTGCGCACATACCACATTCCGCACGATGGATATATCGTTCCCAATGTTCTCCCTTCCGAAATTCAAAATGCCATCTCGTCGGTAAAGAAACAAAGAGCACCTGGCCCAGACAAGATCAGACCTGAACACCTGAAGAACTTACCATCAGTACTCATCAATACACTGTCTCAGCTCTTCACATGCTACCTGTCTGAATGCAAGGTTCCATCCCAATGGAAAACCAGCAAAACTGTACTACTATACAAGAAGGGAGACATCCACGACATTGGCAACTATCGCCCAATCTGCCTATTGTCTGTCATCTACAAACTGTTCACTCGAGTCATCCTGAATAGGATTAGCAGAACACTAGATGAAGGACAACCATGTGAACAAGCCGGGTTCCGAAAAGGATTCAGTACCATCGACCATATCCACACGATTACTAAGCTCATTGAGGTTTCTCAGGAGTTCAAGATGCCTCTCTGTCTAACGTTCATTGATTTAAAGAAGGCCTTTGATTTTGTTGAGACGGAAGCGGTCATAGAAGCCCTAGCCAATCAGGGCATTCAAGCCCAATACATCAGGATCCTCCGTGAGCTCTATTACGGATTCACTACCAGGATCTCACCTTTCTACAAAGAAGTAATCATCCATGTCAAGAGAGGTGTTTGGCAGGGTGGTACTATTTCATCAAAACTCTTCAGTGCCACCCTCGAGAACATCATGCGATGACTGGAATGGGAAGAAATGGGAGTGAAGATAGATAGTCGGCAACTACACCACCTCCACTTTGCTGATGACATCATTCTAATAACACCAAACATCAGCCAAGCGGCTCAAATGCTGACCGACTTCAACAGTGAGTGTGGAAAGGTCGGACTATAGCTGAATCTTACGAAGACAGTGTTTATGAGAAACAGCCTCGTTCCTGATGCTCCATTCACTCTCAACGGAACCACCATCTCCAAATGCAACAGTTATATATACCAACTTCTTCATAATGTTTGAAAATGTCTCAAAATGCTATTGTACTTTGTCAAATACTTTTTGGTTTAATTTTATCTTATCTTTTGTATAGGGGGCATACATGATTGGACTCAGGGCTTTCTCCTGGCTCTGTACTCAGGAATCACTCCTGGCGGCCTGGAGAACCATTTGGTGTGCCAGAGATCAAGATCAAACTGAGGTCAGATGCATGACCTCTACTCATCAGAACACCCCAGTTTTGGTTTATTCATTAATTTTTTTTTTTTTTAGGTTTTTGGGCCACACCTGGATACTCCTGGCTCTGTACTCAGGGATCACTGCTGGTGGTGCTCAGGGAATGATATGGGGACTGGAGATAGAACTGGGTCTGCTGCGTGTAAGGAAAGCACCCTACCCTTTGTACTATTGAGGCAGGCAAGGAGAAAAAGGCTCATTGCAATGGAATTCCTGGAAAATAATAAAACCAATAGGCCTGAAGCTGCAAAAAGCTTACCTGTGAGCATAGGAATTAAGGCCTGGTAAGATCTTCCTGGGGCCAATAACAGACCCAGAGAAGGCCGGGTACCCCTCTGAGAGAAACTCCAGCAGGAACAAAGGCCAGGGAAGGAATTTCAAATGAGACCATCCACCACTCCCAATTCTACCCCCCCTTGGAAACTACCCAAGCAACAGACTTTTACCTAGGCAGAAGTCCCACTTGGGGGCAGGTTGGAAAAACCCTATAAAAGCCACCTTGAACAAAGGAAGGGAACACATATGCTGCCCGAGCCCATGAGCTGCTTGTGCTTACATGTCTGAGCACATGTGGCGCCTGGTCATCTGTCGTCCACGTCTCTCCTCTTGAGATGTGTGCTAGGGCTCCCTCTGCCTTTGGAGTAGCCTGAGTTCTCCTTTGAGAATATTTCTTTCTTTCTTTCTTTCTTTCTTTCTTTCTTTCTTTCTTTCTTTCTTTCTTTCTTCCTCTCTCACACACACATACACTTTCTCTCTCTTCTTCCCCTTCCTAAATGCCTACAAATAAAATCTGTGTTACTTCACTGCTGTCTACTCCTGAAATTCTTCTCTGAAAGACAAGACAAAGTACTAGAAAATCCTGGATAAGGCCAGGTACTGACTTACTGACTTTCCTTTCCTGCAAAGAGTAATTCCTTGCTCCAGCATGAGATTTGTAGTTATCAAATCCCATGGCTCCTTGAGAAATTGGATGTTAGGGATCAACTCCCATGACTAAAAGAATAAGTGAACATCAGGTGTGGCTTGATGGCCACCTTGTGGGGCTGGTGGTACTCGAGGTCTGTGCCATGCAGGGGCTCATTGCAGACTTTCTCAGTCCTAACCTTCCCAGCTGGTCCTAGGGTGGCAAAGACTGATTGGGAGAAAGTGCCTGTCCCTGTCTCTCTCCTCCCCACCGCACATAAACCCCGGGGGGGGGGGGGGGGGAGGGGCAGAGGGGAGGGGAGAGGCAAGCGACTTCACTTTCACTCTGGTCCCTTCATTTGATTTTCTTTGGGGGAGAGAGGCTTTCCTTGCAAATCAGGAAAGTCAGGGGACCACTAACTGCAGACAGTGCAGACAGTTGGCCAGTGATTGGGTCTAAGCCATTCTCTGATTCTCTGGCTCTTTAGGTTTACTGTGCTTTTTTTTTTTTTGCGATAGCACAGCAGGTAGGGCGTTTGCCTTGCACGTGGCCGACCCAGGTTCAATTCCTCCGCCCCTCTCGGAGAGCCCGGCAAGCTACCGAGAGTATCTCGCTGGCCCGGCAAAGCCTGGCGAGCTACCTGTGATGTATTCTATATGCCAAAAATAGTAACAACAAGTCTCACAATTTGTTGTGAGACGTTACTGGTGCCCACTCAAGCAAATCGATGAACAATGGGAGGACAGTGCTACAGTGCTACAGTGCTTTTTGGGTCACACCTGGCAATGCTCAGGGGTTACTCCTGGCTCATGCACTCAGGAATTACTCCTAGCGGTGCTCAGGGGCCACATGGGATACTGGGAATAGAACCCTGGTTGGTCGCGTGCAAAGCAAATACCCTACTCTAGTGCTATTGCTCTAGCCTTTGCTTGGGACTATTATGGTTACTCTTAACAGTGCTGGTACCTGGAATCTATGAAATGAAGTCCACCCATCTGAGCTGTCTCCCAGCCTGACACATTTACTTTCATCCCATTTTGAGAGCTTGAGAAACCTTTGAGAAATGAGCCTGATCTTTCTCCATTAGTCATCCCAGTCCCTGATTCCTTGTGTCTCACTGTCCTATTCTAGGTCCTTATGCCTAATTCCCCTCCTGCATGTGCCTTAGGGCTCACAGGAACTCTTTTTCATGGCAACGTCTCACAGTACCTGGACACCTCCTTATCTTCCTTTGTCAGACAGAATTATCTGTTATGGAAGGTAAAATGTTGTAGAATTTCTGGCAAGGAGAAGAGACAAAGACACGCACTCGGAGGAATAAGAAATAACCAAGGTTAGCACGTGCTGACTTAGTGGGGTCATCTTCAAAGGCCGAGAGAGCTGCACAGGGTTCAGCCACATTTATACAGGCCTCAACTCTGGGCTGGGGGAATGAGTAGGAGGGTGAGGATGAGTAGGAGTGTCACATGACAAGGGGGAATTAGATACCAACATTCCAGAGTGATTTTCCCCCTCTCTTTTGGGGGGTCACACCCAGCAATGCACAGGGGTTACTCCTGGTTCATGCACTCAGGAATTACTCCTGACAGAGCTCGAGGGACCATATGGGATGCTGGCAATTGAACCCGGATTGGTCGTGTGCAAGGCAAATGCCCTACCCACTGTGCTATCACTCCAGCCCTGATTCCAGAGTAATTTAATGCACAGATCTGGTAAAAAAAAAAAGTGTAAAAGTGAAGCTTCCCCTGTTAGTGGTAATGAGCAAAAAGCAAGGACAGGAACTGGAACCTCCTTCACAGGAATCAGACCTCACCTCATTAAATGGATTCTCAGCATCCCCGATGGTCTCCCAAGCACCACCAGGAATAATTCCTGAGTGCAGAGCCAGGAGTAATCCCTGATCCTTGCCGAATGAGACCTAAAAAGCCAAAACAAACAAACAAACAAACAAACAAAACCACGACCCCCCCCCAAAAAACAAGGTAAAATGAGTTCTGACCTCATAAATGGGGACAGGAATCAGGCTTCCCCGACCCATATGACTCTGACATCTGTCCTCTTGGACAGGTTTCAGATGAGAAGAGTAATCTAAGGACCACCACGCATGTGCCCATCTGCCATCTCTCACTGGCCTCACTGTCAAAGGAGCAGCAAGGAACTTAGGCAGGATCTTGATGTTAAAACATCAAAACACATTAATTTATAAACATGTTCACAATAGAGTTCTTTCAGGTGTACAATGTTCCAATCTTAATCTCTCTACCCATGTCCCCAGGTTCCTGCCCCCCTAGCCACCAACCAACTTTGCAGGCATGTAACAAATTTCTTTCATATTACTTTACTTGCTCCAACAAAACTAAAAGGAATGGCAAATGGAATTATCAGAAAATGTTAGTAGTTGGATGGGAGATCTTTTTTTTTTTTCTTTTTGGATCACACCCAGCGATGCACAGGGGTTACTTCTGGTTCATGCACTCAGAAATTACTCCTGGCTATGTTTGGAGGACCATATGGGATGCTGGGAATTGAACCCGGGTTGAGCCGCATGTAAGGCAAACGCCCTACCTGCTGTGCTATCACTCCAGCCCCGGATGGGAGATCTTGATTTTTTTTAATTAGTATCAATTTCAATGGAATTTTTACCTGTCTGAGGAGCAATTTTTGACTAGGAGGGCAGACACCTATTTTGCTTTGGCCTGAGAGGGGGCTGACAGACCATAGATCAACCAGCCTAGTCTCCACATTTGGAAACCCTCCTGGATGAACCATGGCATGCCAATGACCATCAGCAGTGCGCAAGTGGGTAGCAAGATGGAACAAAACTGGAGCCCTCTAGAAATCTGATCCAACAAGGCAGGAAGCACTGGGCTAAAGGCCTATAAATTGGGGAGCAATGGGAAATGTATAAGACTTATACTCTTCTGCTCCTTTGGAGTGACAAAAGGAATGCCTTATTTTCAGTTCAGGGGGCCAGGGGAATGCAGAGTTTCTGCAATCTTCTTTCATATATTAGAGTGATACAGACAGTAGAAGGAAAATTCAGAAAAATGACAGGAGCCCCGAAACCCCTAAATCTAAACTGGGTGAGTTCACCCTCAGGGTTTCCAACAATAGATATCTGGCGGATGTGCTAATGTGAACTATCTTGACTTGATGTGGCTTTGAAACTGAGTTGTAAGTACAATTTGGGGCAATTTGGGGTGGCTTTAAATTTTTGTTCACTTTTTATTAATTTTTACTAAAAACACTGTGATTTGCAAAGTTGTTCATTATACAGCTGTTTCAAGCACTTAGTGTTCCAACACCACCAATGTGACCTTCCCTCCACCAATATCCCAAGTTTCCCTTCTAATCCCAACCTGCCCCCTTTGGCACATAACAAATTTACTTTATATTGCTTATTCCAGCAAAAATTTAAGAACTGGAAAATGGAATGTTCAGAAAATAAATCAATGAGGACCAATTAGTGATTACTATATAACTTTGACTTGTGTGTATAAAAAAATTAAAACCATTTGAGTACTGTCCTCCCATTGTTCATTGATTTGCTTGAATGGGCAACAGTAATGTCTCCATTGTGAGACTTGTTGTTACTGTTTTTGGCACATTGAATATGTCATGGGTAGCTTGCCAGGCTTTTGTCGTGCAGGCGGGATACTCTCGGTAGCTTGCCAGGCTCTCCGAGAGGGGTGGAGGAATTGAACCTCGGTTGGCTGTGTGCAAGGCAAATGCCCTACCCACTCTAGCTCATTTTTATACAATACAAAAATGCCTATTCTCATTCACATGTATGTGCTTTTAACACAGATAGCTTTTTTAAAACTGAAAATTCATTTAAAACTAAGTTTATGATTTTTTATTAGTAAATGTTTGATTTGTATACCTATCTTTTACATCTGAGGTCATATAAAGTTTATGTGACCAAAGCTGTTGTGAGTGGAAAAGCTTAAAGGACTTCTTAAAGTCCTGCCCTAGGGCTGAGAGACTATACAGAGGTTAAGGCACTTGCCTTGTAGGTGGTCAACCCTGATTCCATCCCCAGTCCCTGACATAGTTTCCTGAACATCATGAGAGATCACTCCTGAGCACAGCCAGGATCAGACCTGGAGCACTACTGAATTTTTATTTTTTCTTTTCTTTTTGGGTCACACCTGGCAATGCACAGGGGTTACTCCTGGCTCATGCACTCAGGAATTATTCCTGGTGGTGCTCGGGGGACCATATGGGATGCTGAGAATCAAACCCGGGTCAGCCGCATACAAGGCAAATGCCCTACCCACTGTGCTATCACTCCAGCCCTGTACTACTGGATTTGTATCCCCAGAAAGCTGCCCTTCTCTAGAATCTAGATCCACAACACAGTGGCTAATTAGACATAATCTGGTCTCCAGACACACCCATACCAGGGACCATTGTGTCACAAACAAATGTGATTTGTGCTCAGGACCACTGAGGAGAAACAGAAACAGCATCTTTTTTTTTTAAAAAAATTTATTTATTTATTTATTTATTTTTATTAGTGAGACATCATGAGGTACAGTTGTAGACTTACAAATTTTTGTGCTTGGGTTTCAATCATAATAGCTGATATTCAGGTTAACTTTCACCTTTGTTGGTTTCTTCTATCATCATTTCCTTAAAGCTTCCAAACAAGACCAGATAGCTTGCAGGCTTGCCAGGGGGTGTGGTGCCGCCAGCAAGTCAATCTGTACCTGTGAGGCGAGTGCATCTGCAGCCTGATGGCGCCTTAAGACTTCCAGATACCCCAAAATTGCTGCTGTGCCTTTGGCCAGACCCCCAAAAACTTGGGGAGAAGCTTACCAAAAAAGTAAACGGCCAAAAGTTAGGTATGTGGGAAACTCACTCACAAACCAGCTCTGGCTTAGCTATATAATTGGAGGCATGGCCTCTCTGGTTCCTGATTGAACTGCTAAATGGCCATGATCTCAGAGACTCAGAAACAAATCTCGAAACCCAGCGGCTTCTGGCAGAAATGCGTCTGGTCCCTGCAGTAGGTTACCAGTGCTGGGCCAATCCAGGTGGGAATAGGTTTCGTGCCTTGGCCTGTTCCCCCTGGTGGCCCGGTGGCCGCCATCCTCCGGAGGCCACTGGACAGTCAGGTTTGGGCCCACAGTGATTTAAGTGTTAAAATTTGAAAATTTCAAAATCGCGCGATCACTACTGCAGCCACACGACATTGTATGTTATTCATAACCTGCAATAGATAACACATTATCTACTGTTGCTTTTCAGCAGATCTGAGTGTTAGGGTAAAATCTCAAATAATAATGGTGGGTCTAGTGTCAAAATATTGAATGTGATCAAAGTAGAGAGAGACTAATGTGGAAATCATCTGCCTCACAGGTAGGGGGAGGGTGTGGGATGGGAGTATACTGGGGTTGTTGGGGGTGGAGAATGGGCACTGGTGAAGGTATTGGTGTTTCATTGTATGACCGAGACTTAGACCTGAAAGCTTTGTGACTGCTCTCCTGGTGATTCAATAAAAATCACTGTCACTGTCACTGTCCTCCCGTTGTTCATCGATTTGCTCGAGCAGGCCCAGTAACATCTCCATTGGAGACTTTGTTGTTACTGTGTTTGGCATATCGAATACATCACGGGTAGCTTGCCAGGCTCTGCCGTGTGGGTGAGATACTCTCAGTAGCTTGCCGGGCTCTCCGAGAGGGGCGGAGGAATCGAACTCGGGTCGGCCATGTTGGCTGTGTGCAAGGCAAACGCCCTACCGCTGTGCTATCGCTCCAGCCCGATTCAATAAATAAAATTATAAAAAATGAAAATAAAAGTAAGGTGGAGTTCATGCACAATTCAATCAGCTAATCAGTGACTAAATAAATATCAGTACTCCTACGTAAAAAAAAAAAAAAGACCAGGGGCCAGGAATTGCACATATAATGCACTGCACGTGCCTAACCCAGATTTGATCCCCAATACCATTTGGCCTCCTGAGTATCACTGGCTGACCATAGTGGTCTCTGGCATCTTTGGGCTCTAGCATTGAACTGTGTGCCTGGTTGGTCAACTATTACAGGAGTGGACCCTCCAAATCCCTTGAACTTGAGAGGTGTCTTGCCAAATGAAACAACAGCAACAACAACAAAATCTCCCAACAATATTTTGTTGCTGTTGTTGTTAGGTATGAATTTCAAATATAACTCCAAATGTCTAAGAAGTGTATCTCTTCTAGCAACTTCATAGATTATAGTGGATTGAGTTTTGGAAATTGATAATTCAAACATAACAGGCATTACACAACCGTTTTCTGCTAAGACAGCATTTAGGGAAGGGTCTAGTTTCCCTAGAAAAAACTCAGGAATTGAGGTCCAATGACATTATTCTATGTCTACAATATGTTGCCTTCCAATCATCAGAGCTATTTACCCTGTCAACTATGAAGGTGTGCTTATGGGAGATGTTGAAGACCTTGGTCTTTGGTGACACGTATCTCTTTTGATCACATTCTGGAGAGCTAGAGTCAAGTCTTTTGACTGAAAAGGAGTTCTAGAGAAAGGGAGCGAGTAGTGTTTCCAGGAAGAAATGAAAATGGGCCCTGTTAAAGAGAAATCTTTTGTGCATGTATTTAATTTCTTACTGATAATTCACATTGTCCATTTTTGTAATGAGGATTATCAGTAGATATTCAACTTTGCTGTGGTTCCTAGACCTCATTTGGGATTGTTCTTGAAATTAAGGCACTAGAATCAACACCAAGCTCCATGATATTTGTTTAATATGCTTTCATTTTTCTTGGATGCTTCCTGTGTCATCCTTGGTATTACTATGACAGTCATTCTTGGCCTGGCACTTGGCATCCCTATGGCCATCACCACTTCACCAAACCTACATGTTAAGCAGATACACATACTGCTTGGTTGTCTGAAATCTTCTCTTCCTAGAACTTCACACAATGCAGCGTATGACTTGTGAAGAGGGAACAAATACAGGTAATTTCTAGGGTCTTTGATGCCCCTCTCCCTTCCTGAGCTGCAAACTATTGGACTCTTTTCATATACTGGCACCTAATCTCATTATGCTTTATTTCATGAACAGGTGGCTGTTTACGTTTCTGTATTGGGGAAGAGGTGACCTTTATTTGCTCTTTTCCCAAAGCTATTGCTCATTTTTTGAGATCTTTTTACCCCTCCCCATAAGAGTATGGCTTTAGATCTCAAAATCTTGAGAATGTTTCTTTTCCCTTTTTTTTTTTTTTTGGAGAATGTTTGTTTGTTAATCCCTGCTTCTGAGAGATCAGAAGGCTAGATTTAGAGGGAGGAAATCTAGAAGACAATTTGAATGGGGAAATGCCAAGGGAATATTGATTTATATTTTTAAATATCACCTCAGGCAGGGAATATTATGTTCATCTGACAAAGCAGGAGTCAGGCTGTAGACAAACATTCTCTTTAAAGATATACTATTTTTCAGTGTGAAAGTTGGGGTTTAAATGTTTGGAATCTGCCTGATTTCCATGTCCTGGATTTCACCATTCAGACATTCTGAAATTCTTGTTTTCACACTGAGAAAGTAGAGAAACAACTACTCCCTCAGAAAAACAAACAATGCTGCCAAGATACAGACACAGAAACAGACACACAGAGACATGGACACAGTAATATTCCCTTCAGTTTTTATTGGTTTAAATAGTTTCCTTAAAAAGAAGCCCAACATCAAGTAGCCATGAGACCTAAAGCAACTCTCTTAGGTGGAATAAGATTGTTCTAGAGGTCAAATGGGATGAAGCAATTTCTGGGCTTTGATTTGATATTTTGATTGCTGAATTCCTTGGCTGCTGACTAGGGGAATGTCTCAGCTGCTGGTTTCTTTTATGATGGGTGGATCCTGGTGGAGAATGCCTTCTCCCTCACCACCACCTGGCCTTCAAAGGAAAAAGAGGTAATAATAGATGAGGGCTAAAGAGATCAGCACAGCCATTGTGTCTACCCAAGCAGTAATGGCTGAGTTGCGGTAAGCATCTTCCCACTTGCTCAATTTGTTGGCATTTGCGGTCTGTAAAAAGGAGAGAAACTTGAGATGTAGATGTTGGCATCCAGCCTTGTGGCACCCTTGGGGCAGGACTGAAGACTTGTGGGAAAACCCTCGCCAGCATCTAAGAGGCACAGGGGAGAAGCAGAGGACAGAAAGGGTCAGAGTATTAAGAACTGTTTTTATGGGCTGGAGCTATAGTACAGCGGGGAGGGCGTTTGTGTTGCACGAGACCGACCCGGGTTCGATTCCCAGCATCCCATATCGTCCCCCAAGCACCTCCAGCAGTAATTCCTGAGTGCAGAGCCAGGAGGAAACCCTGAGCATCGCTGTGACCCAAAAAGCCAAAAAAAAAAAAAAGAAAGAAAGAAAAGTTTTTACCTTTCTGCAGAAGATGCAACCTAAAAATCCGAGGGGAAAGAAAAATATAATTGCCAGCATGGTATAGAATTTATAATCAGAGGCATAGAAATTCAGTTCCTCTGGTGACTGCTTTACTTCAGGGGGCGGTGCTTCAGGGGCTGGGGCGGGCGCCGCTGCTGCAGGTGCTGCAGTCACTGGCGGGGCGCCAGCTTTTCCTTTGGCGGCAGCAGGTTTGGCGGCAGGTTTCGCTGGTGGTGGGGCCATGATCTTTCCATCCAAGCCGAGGAAGACCCAGAGTGTCCTGCAATTGGGACTGCGGCCCCACGACACCTAGGGGTCTTAACTGGAACCCTGAGATCCCCGGAGGTCAAAGGCCGACTGCTCACAATGGCAAAAACAGCACACAAGTTCTGATTGGCTGCTCATGGAAGGGGGTGTGGCATGCTTCTCTGGGGGTCTCCCTCTCCCCACCCCCACCCCGCCCTCCCCGGGCCCCAGCTCCCGCCAGGTATAGGGACTTTGATCCTGTCCCCCTTGATCAGAACGAGGTGGAAATTCTAAAATTGAATTGGATCTTCCTCTTTCCTCCTTTGGCAGTGAAGGCATCAGTACTAGGGATGCCTCGCAAGAGCAGTGGGCCAGAGAAAGCAGACTCCCCCCTCCCCCCACCCCTGAAAAACCTGGAGATTACAGATAAGGGAAGGAAAATTCATGTCAATAGCTGATTCTAAAATGTTGAACAAAAACATAATTCAGTCCACATTGACGGGGGAGGGGAGAGAGAGAGAGAGAGAGAGAGAGAGAGAGAGAGAGAGAGAGAGAGAGAGAGAGAGAGAGAGAGAGAGCGCATTTTAAAGCAGAATACCATTTCATAAATGTGGACAGAATGATGAAATGGGAAATCACCCTTGTGGTATAGGTAGGCAGACTTTTGCAGATTTTTTTTTTCTTTTTGGGTCACACCCGAAGATACACAGGTGTTATTCTGCACTCAGGAATTACTTCTGGTGGTGCTCAGGGGACCATATGGGATGCTGGGAATTGAACCCGGGTGGGCTGAGTGTAAGGCAAATGCCCTACCCGCTGTGCTATTGTTCCAGCCCCTAGGTAGGTAGATTTTTAAATTAGTATTAAAATGCTTGTTTTCTGATGTGCACAGACTTCAGCTAAGGTATTCATTCAAGTACTATTCTATGAGCTGCTATAAAGGAATTTTGAAGTGCTTAAGGTCCCCAATCAGTTCAGGTTAAGACAGGGGAGAAGACAAGTCAATGGGCCTTGCCTAATAATGTGAGCTCTTACAAGCAAAAGATTCAAGGCATGAAATGAATTGGATGCAGGGGAGACTCCAATGACAGCTTGAGGATGGAGTGAGCCCCAAATCATATCAAGAAATGATATGATAATCAGATATGGTCCACAGGACTGAAGCCCTCAGCTCTATTCAAAAAAGTTTATTCTTAGGCTACTTTTTTTTGGGGGGGGGTGTCACACCCAGTAATGCTCAGGGATTTGTCCTGACTCTGCACTCAGGAATTACTGCTGTCAGTGCTTGGTGGTCTATGGGATGCCATGGATTAAACCCAGGTCCGTTGGGTGCAATGCAAACACTCTCCCCACTGCGCTATCACTCTGGCCCCATCTCAGTTCCATTAAAATGCCAGCTGCAAGACAGTAGGTTCGCTTCAGTTTGTTAGCTGCAAGTTTTGTTTTACTTGGCTACAAATCAGAGGATTTTTTTAGATTCTGCCCCAATGCCCCCACCCCACATTTGATTATTTTCTAGAGTGGCTCACAGAACTGAGAAAAACCTATATTGTCCAGTATATTAAAGGATAATGGAAACAGCTAAATTCATGTAATCATGAAGATGATGTCTGGGAGGGTCCTGGAACATCCGGGCTTGTGGAGTTGGGGTATATCACCCTTTCTGTGGGTTAATGTGTCCAACAACAAGGAAGCTCTTTGAAATCTGTACCTAGGGGGGGGGTTTATGAAGGAGATTTATACCACACAGTTGATGGCCATTTATTAACTGTTTCTAACCTTTCTCCCTTATGTAAGAAATGGGGGATGGTGAGGCTGAAAATTCCACACTTCTCATCATGGCATTAAGGTAGGGGAGGCGGCTTAGAAAATTACCATAAGAAACAAAAAGTGACTAAGTCATATGAGAAATAAAGACCTTGAGACTCAGGCCTAGCAGCCTTGCAGTTATCAACTTCCTGACAAAGAAACATTCTGAAAATGGGTTCTAAGTGGCAAGTGAAGCATATACAGAGAACAGAATTCTGTCCCTATCTCTACTTGTGAAGCCCAAAATACATATCAACTCATACATCCTTGGTCTGCATAATAAAATGCTAACCTGGGACATCGGAGTAAGTATGTAGTTCTTATATGCATGCGCAGATTTGGCAATACCCAAATCATACTACATATTCCTGTACCTTAGTTGATTAGTTAGTTCACTCCTTCAAATGCTTTGTCCCAAAACTCAGTGCACGAATCTCCTTTGAAAGTGATCACACTCTGACATGGAGAGTATCATGCTAAGTGAAATGAATCAGAAAGAGAGGGACAGTTAAAGAAGGACTGCACTCATTGGTGGGGTATAAAATAACATAACATGAGACTGACACTCAAGGACAGTAGACACAAGGGACAGGAAGATTGCTCCATAGTTGGAAACCTGCCTCGTGAGTGGGGGGAGAAGGCAGCTGGAATAGAAAAGGGATCACTTAGAAAATGAAGGTTGGAGGGATCTGTTGGGATGGGAGATGTGTGCTGAAGGTAGATAAAGGACCAAACATCATACCCTCTCAGTATCTGTATTGAAAACCATAGTGCCCAAAAGTAGAGAGAGAGTATGGGGGAAATTGGGGAGAGTATGGAGGCAGTGGGAGGGTGGGAAAGGGGGCGTATACTAGGGAGATTGGTGGTGGGGAATGTGCACTGGTTTGATCATTGTGTTATTGTAACTCAAACATAAAGCTTGTAACTATATCTCATGGTGATTCATTAAAATAAAATAAAAGGAAAGTGATCACACTCAACTCGCCAATGTGTATGGTCTCTTTAATAAATCTTATTACCTATGCTCTCTTGTGCTTGAATCCTTTCTTACTGGGAAGAATAGAATTTTTCTTTCAAAGATGAGAGACAAGCATTGGGATGGAGACCATTCTTATACATCTTTTGGGGCCCCAAATATTTAAAATCTCACCAAAGTCTAGATTCCATTAGTCCCTTGAGACTCAGGGTGGCAGGGATTAAATCCCAGACCAAGAGGACCTAGATGGGCCTAATTTTGTGAGGACTAGCAAAAGAATTCTTGCTCCAAACAAATTACTGTCATCTCCCTGAGTCGGATCTCCAGCAAACATTTGATCTTCCTGGTCCACTGCTATTTAGAAACCCACCCAGAGTTGCCTCATTAGAAAAAATGATGTTTCTAGTGACTTATTCAGTGAATTGATTTTGAACTTTTGTTTAAATCATCAAAAGGCTCATTTCTGTTCTCTCTTTTATCACATTAATCTTTTTGTCTTTTTACTTTGTGTGTGTATGTGTGGTAGAGGGGTTGCCGCACCTGGCAGTGTTCAGGGATTACTCCTAGGTTTGCGCTCAGGGGTCACTCCTAGCAGGCCTCAGAGGACCATATGGGGTCTTGGGGATCAAACCCTGGTTGTTTGTATGAAAAAGAAATGCAGGGGCTGCAGCGATAATACAGTGGGAGTGGTTAGGGGTTTGCCTTGCACATGGCTGACCTGGGTTCGATTCCCAGCATCCCATATGGTCCCCTGAGCACCACCAGGAGTAATTCCTGAGTGCAGAGCCAGGAATAATCCCTGTGCATTGCCAAAAAAAGAAAGAAAGAAAGAAAGAAAGAAAGAAAGAAAGAAAGAAAGAAAAAGAAAAGGAAATGCAATACTATCTATCCCCTTTCCATTTTTCTTGACACCAATTTTAGCTGTTTTATCTTTGGTTTGGTCTTGGGGCTACCCCCAGAGTGCTAGGATGGGGGCTGCTTCTCTCACACAGGATTTGTTCCTGGTAGTGCTCAGGGGATCATTTGGTCCTTGGGTCCCGAATGTGACTTGTGTGCTCGAGCCCTTTAACTCATCTCTCTTCTTCCCGCACTGCTTTTTATCGCAGTTTCAGTAAGTTAAAATCATGAATTGTTAGACTTATTGCTAATCTATTTTGGGGGGGTTGTGGAGAGTCACACCAAACAGTGCACAAGGGCTATTCTTGGATATCCCCTGGCAGTGCTCTGGGGACCATATGAAGTGCCACTTTTTGTGTTATTTCTCTAGTCGACAACTTTGTTTTTTGTCCAGAGTTGTCTTGGAAATTTCCATATGAAATATTAGAATAACTATTCAATTGCTGCAGAGAAAGTTTGCTTTAATTTTGATTGGAATTGGACTAAATATACAAATCAATTTGGGAATCAATGACATTGCAAAATGTTTCAGTATAAGAACAGCGTTCTTCCACTTTGTAGATATTTTTAGCCTCAGCAAAATTTTGTAAATTTTGGTGCATAGATTTTGCATATATTTTGTCAGACTGGTTGTGTGATGCCAAGGATGGCATTCCTTTTTTTAATTTTTAATTGAATCACTGTGAGACACACAGTTACAAAGTTGTTCATGCTTGGTTTCAGTCATACAATGTTCCAATACCTTCACCAGTGCACATTTCCCACCTCCAATGTCCCAGTTTTGCCCCCACCCCCCACAGCAACCTGTCTCTATGACAGATACTTCTCTCTCTCTCTCTCTCTCTCTCTCTCTCTCTCTCTCTCTCTCTCTTTTCTCATTTTACTTTTTGGCACTATGTCTGCAATAATGTTACTGAAAGGGTATCATGTATATCATTTTACCTCTTTTCAGCACTCATATTTATTAAAGAAATAAAATATTATTCAGATCATATTCATGATCCGGTAATATTTCTTTAACTCCCATGTAAGAGAGGCATATGGTCATATTTTTTCCTTCAGAGTGATAATTTTCAACTAACATTATCATAGTTGTCGCTACTATGCTCTCCCTCATGCTTTGTATCAGTTTTCCTACCATGAACCAGTCCAAGTATAGCATTTGTTAACTCCCACATAAAAGAGGCGTATGGTCATATTTATTTCTATCTAGTCTATGTTTTGTTTATATTTTGGGCCCCACTCATGGTGCTTACTCCTGGCTTACTCCTGGCTCTGTATTCTGGAATCACTCCTGGCAGTACTCAGGAGGTTATGCTGCTATAAGAATCAAACTGTAATTGGTTGCATGTTGAGTGACTGTCTCAACCCCCCTACTATTTCTCTGTCTCTGATGATTTGTTTTTGTTTTAAATATTTTTCTCCCTCTTTTCTACTTTGGATATATTTTATTGCTATGTCTTCACTTTTATTACCATTTTGTTTTGCAACATCTAATCAGCTATTAGTGTGGTTTATTTTTTATTTTATACATTGAAGTTTCACACTGAAGTGAAAGTTGGTTATTTTCAAAAAGTCTTTTTATTATCTCTGCTTCATTTTTTATAAACTTTATTTAAACACCGTGGTTTACAAAATTGTTCATAATACAGTTGTTTCTTTAGCATAGCACATAGGGTGTTTGCCTTGCATACGGCTGACCCAGGTTGATTCCTCCGTCCCTCTTGGAGAGCCCGGCAAGCTACTGAAAGTATCCCGCCCACAGGGCAGAGCCTGGAAAGCTCCCTGTGGCATATTCTATATGCCAAAACAGTAACAAAAAGTCTCACAATGGAGACATTATGATGCCTTAAGTGAAACATGTTGATATGGGGGAACTTCAAGCAAATTAGATGTGGGGCATCTTGTACAAGAGGGCTAGGGATGTAGTTGGAACTTTCTCTGGTTGATCTTAAGTTGGAAATGGGGACAAAAATTAGGGAAACTGTTAGGTACTAATCAAGTATTTTGGCTTATTATTATAGAAGTTATTGGCTTCTTGGACTGTCTATAGAGATGCATTATGCCTTCTTACGGAAATTATTTGTAATAGGTTTGCTTAAGATATTTGTAATGGGCTAGTTTCCTAGACATTTATTAATAACCAGAGACTGTTCTTTTTTGTTTTGTCTGTTTACAATATTATTAACAATGGTTTTTCATGAATGCAATTCCAACATCACACCCAATACCAGTTGACCTGTCTCCCTCCCCCAAGGATCCCCAAACCTTTTTCCTCTGGCCAACTCCTCCCCAATTCAATGTGTGTGTGTGTGTGTGTGTGTGTGTGTATGTGTGTCAGTTTCTCCATTACATTGCCTTTGGATCCTTGTTGATGTCTCCCTGTGTATCTTTAAGACCCACATATGAGAGAGATCATTCTGTACCTGTCCTTTTCATTCAGCCTGACTTCACTCAGCATATACTCTAGTTATATACATATTTGGAGAGTCTCTTGCCCCCACGCCTGGCTGTCTTCACCAGAGTCCCTTGGGGGGGCAGGTTGAGTTTTCCTCCCCGCCCCAAGCAGAGCCCTAGTAGCCGAAGACCTCTGGAACCCAGCCACAGCCATGCTCAAGGCCACTCTCCACACTCTCAGACGAGCCTCACATATGAAGGAATTGGCAGAGGAACCCAGGTGTGTGGGAACTGGGGCTGAGATTTCCAAGGCTGATTGGATCGCGGCTGGGCCTCCCCCACTCAGATCCCCCATTTTCCAGTAGCTTGCCAGTCACACCCACAAACTGCTCCCAACGCCATGCAATCTCATTAACGGCCAAGATCCAGAGACTATAAAACAAAGCTCCCGGAAGCCAGCAAGCTACCAAGAATATCCTGCCCACATGGCAGAGCCTGGCAAGTTCCCCATGGTGTATTCAACATGCCAAAAACAGTAACAATAATGGGTCTCATTCCCCTGACCCTGAAAGAGCCTCCAATGTGGCACCATTGGGAAAGCCGAGTAAAGAAAGGCTGATAAAATCTCAGGGCTAGGACTAATGAAGATGTTATTGGAACCCACTCGAGGAAATCAATGAACAATAGGATGACAATGATACAGTGATACAGTGATATCCACATTGCTGCAAGTTGTGAGACTGTTTAATTTCCAAAAAGTTCTTTTTATCATTCTGTTAAACTTGATTAACTTCTATGATCTATTTTCAAGTTCATTGACTTTTCTTCTTTCATTTTCAGTATGCTACTGGTGCTGGTTATTGGCCTAATCACAATGTTCTCCTGTGTGGGGAATAAAAGCCTGAAGGTCAAGATAGTCCTTTAAGTAAAGCAGGTCTAGTTTAGTTTACAGTGAGGGCAGCTACTATGAGCCCAGGAAAGAATATATACAATAGGAGACCACCATGACTTCAATGCTATCCTTTAAAGATGCTTGCAAATTGCTTACCACTTTGTGGATACAGCTGTATAAATATCCCAGGCTTCCATTCTTAATGTAACTGTTAAAGTAATCATGGCTCATGTGTGGAGAACTCTGGAGCAAGGGTGGGGAAGAAACTGTAATCAATAAATAGCCTGTTCAGTGGCTGGAGAGGTAGTACAGCATGAAGGACACTTGTGATGTATATGGCCAAACCAGATTTGATCCCAGCATCCCTTAAGTTCCCCTGAGCCCCACCAAGAGTGATCCCTGAACACAGAGCCAGGAGTAAGCCCTGGTCACAACTGGGTGTAGCCAAAACAAAACAAAACAAAACAAAGATAAACGACCAGTTTATCCTCTTGTTCAGGCTATGGAGCCTAGCTTGCAGCTGGGACATACCAGAGTCTCTTTCATTCTTTGTACTGACCTTGCTGAACAGAGGCTAAAGGTGCTTATCCTATTAGTTTTAATTGTGATAAATTCTCCCATCATCTAGTAAGCTAGGAGGGTTGAAAAATCTCTTTGCATATAAGGAAACACGCACCAAGTGTTTCCATTAACAATGGCTAACATCAGAGCCTGACCAGTGGTCCCAGCATTACAGGGCCTGAGCAGCACTGTATCCTCAGGCCCTAGCACTAAACTATCAGGCCCAGTAGGGTTTACTGAGCACTTCTTGGGAAAACTCCTAACACATTAATATATGACATTTATGTTAAGTCAAGACAAAATGGAATAAGACATTCTGTCCATTCTGTTTCTTCCCCTAAATGTAGCTACAAAGGATGGATATCATGCTTAGCTTTTAAAACTGTTGAGCTGTTTTTCATAGCAATTGCATCAATCATAGTTCTAGCATTCATTAGTTTTTATTATATAACTACAGAGCATGTAAAGTATTAGGCTGAGTAAAGTATTAGGCCGAGTAGATGCTGAGTAGATGCTGAGCACATGCGAAATATTTTTCCCAATGGAAGCAAAGTCATGTGTTCCGCATATAGAGAGAAAAGGATTTTTTGTTTGTTTTTGGGGCCACTGCTCTGCATGATGCTCAGGAGTTACTCCTTAGGCACTGAGGAGGATCATGCAGTACCAAGGATTAAATTTTGACCTTAAGGCAAAGAAATGTGCTCTAGACCACTGAATCCTCTCTTCGGTCCTAGAACCACCTGTAAAAGCAAATTTTACAGATTACCAATTCTAAAAGATAAAAAGGTAAAGGTAAAGGCCCTCCCGTTGATCATTGATTTGCTCGAGCGGGCCCCGTAACGTCTCCATTGGAGACTTTGTTGTTACTGTGTCTGGCATATCGAATACTCTCGGTAGCTTGCCGGGCTCTCTGAGAGGGGCGGAGGAATCGAACTCGGGTCGGCCATGTTGGCCGCGTGCAAGGCAAACGCCCTACCCACTGTGCTATCGCTCCAGACCAATTCTAAAAGATAAATATGAAAATAACCACCTGACCTAGCAATTCTACTCCAACAAACATAACAACAACAAATTAGAACACTGTATATATTTCTATAGTTGAACAGATCAAAACATGAGATGCACACTTTCACCCATATAAGACATTTACCATATGTAATAGGCGATCACTGAGTAATAAATAGCAGTAAAATTCCGATATATGAGACAACATGGATGAACCTTGAAAATGTACTAAATGAAATAAACCGGATCAAAAAACGGCAAATGTTATGTGATATCATTTCTAGGAAATATCTAAAGCAGGCAAATTCATGGAGACAGGAAGTAGATTGAAAGTTACCAGGGACCCCGGCCAGCAAGAGCTTCCACAAGCAAGGCCCAGGTATGCAGGTTCCAGGACTAAATCTCCCGGTCACATGGGGGCAGAGAAGCTGGGTTGTTCCTCCCAGCCTCCCGTCCGCTCAGTCAGTGGCCAGACTGTCACGCCCACAATCTTAGCGCACCAACAGCCCTGGTCCAGAGACTCCCAATTAAATCCCTAAATGGATTAATGTCCTACAGAGATGTCTCTGGAACCCAACCATTTACAATCTAGAATTTCAGAAGCTTGAAGCTGCTTTTGCGGCTGTGCAAGCTCTCATGATATTCAAAATGAACAATGGAAAATTAATTATCTAGCGTCTGCCCCTAGCAGGTAGGCTTGAATGGTAATGGGAAAATTCGGGCAAAGCATAATGCCCAAAAGTAGAGAGAGAGTATTGGGGAAATTGTCTGCCATAGAGGCAGGCATCAAAAATCAGATGGGCTGGTCATGTAATGAGATTTAGAGACGACTGCTGGACTAGAGTCATTACCAACTGGATTCCACAGGATGTCAAAAGACCACGTGGCCGCCCACCTACCAGATGGTCAGACTTCTTCATCAAGATCATGATTGATCGGTTTGAGGCTCTTCGTGTTCCTAGAACGAACAGACGCCTTTGGGCTACACTAGCAAGCGACAGGGACAAATGGAGACGTTACTGGTGCCCTCTCGAGCGAATCGACGATTAACAGGAAGTCAAGTGATCAAGTGATCAAGAGGCAGAGTGAGGACTGGGATGGGGTGTGGGGGATACTGGGGACATTGGTGGTGGAAATTGTGCACTGGTGGAGGGATGGGTGTTTGATCATTATATGGCTGAATCTCAAACATGAAAGGTTTGTAACTCTGTCTCATGGTGATTCAATAAAAATTTTTTTTAAAAAAGAAAGTTACCAGGGACAAAGGGGAGGGGACAATGGAGAGGTATTGCTTAATGATTGCAGTTTCTGTTTGTGGTGGTGAAAATTTTGCGAATAGTGATGAAGGTTGCACAACAATGTAAATATTATTAATGCTCATAAGCTATACACCTAAAGTTGTTAAAATGCCAATTTTTTGTTATATGTTTATTTACAACTTAATAGTGCAATATACACGGAAACAGATTGTATATTTTATGCGAGTAAATAGATAGTATATGAATTATATAAAGAAAATTATTATAAAATTTTAAAAAATGGATATCAGCTTATCACAGGGGTGCAGAAGAGACACAATGGGACAATAGTGGAGGGAAGTAGACACTGGTTGAGCATATGATGCTGGAATGTTATATGTTTGAAACCCTGCCATTAATAGTTTTATAAATCATGGTACCTAAAAAAACGAAAGCATTGGAGATAAGAAAGTTGGCACTCTTGTAACCATAAAATGACAATTATCCCAGGCAGATCCGTCTCTAGCTGACAACTCTTTGGCCTTCTGGGAAAGAGCAGCAGGCAGATTCCCCTCCCTGCTGAATATGCCTGACAGCCAGCAGCCAAACCAATATCCTCCAGCTTGTAAATGGCCCAGCTTCACAGCTACTGGAGAACCTCCAAGTCCCACAGTATTTACAGCCCAGTAGGAGCACAGCAGATTTGATGGGAAAGTCACATAGAAGCCCACCAATCTCAGTGAGTGAAAAACAATAAGACAGAAGACTCAACCAGTACCAACAAGCTCAGCAAATCATCAATTAATTTAAATCCTCAATTGACTTTAGTAACTCTATTGTGAGATAACAAAGATCACAAATTGACTTTTGTTGATCTGTTTTCTGATAATTCCATTTACCATTTTGCTGTAATAAGCAATGTAAGTAAATTTGTTTGTGCATGCTAAGGGAGCAAACGTGGGGATGGGTGGGAAACTGGGGACATTGGTGGAGGGAAAGTCACACTGATGGTGGGATTGGTCTTGGAACAGTTAATGCCCAAAACTGGTGTATTCTGAACAGTTGTCTAAATCACAGTGTTTAAATTTAAAAAAATAGGAGACTATACTTTGGAAAAAAGAGATCCTGTAATTCTCCAAAGACACAATGTGTTGCATCTTCCTGTTGTCTACATGCAAGACAAACAAACATCTTAACCGTTTACTCTCTCTCTGGACCGGTAATGACAGAGTTTATTCCATTTTTGTGTGCCTAGCTTTCTCCCTCAACATTATAGTTTTAAGACTGCTATGTTATTTTGCATAATCAGAAAATATCATAAATGGACCACAATGTCTAGCATTTGCCAGAGGGTGGACTATGGGAATCACTGTCTATGGAGTGAAATAAGAAATCACGCCCCCTCCCCCCCCGAATGTCTCAGATTTACTTATTAGAAGGACTATCTTTTCCTTCAGTTGTGTACAACTTTACTGTAAATTATATCCAAATATGAACAGAACTGTGTATTTATTTTTTACTACAGCCATAATAAATTGCCACAAACCTGATGGCATGAAGCAGCATGTTATCTCAAAGTTTTTCGGTTTTTTAGAAGTGTCAGGTTTCATCAGACTAAATTCAAGTCACCCACCATGCTGTGCCCTTATTCATAGGAGGTCTCTGTCAGTTTCAGTTTTTAGAGACCATTCACAAACCTTGTCTTATTTTTTCCTTTTTGGGTCACACCTGGCAATGCACTCAGGACTTACTCCTGGCAGTGCTTGGGGGACCATATGGGATGCTGGGAATAGAAACCGGGTTGGCTGAGTGCAAGGCAAACGCCTTACCCTCTGTGCTGTCGCGCCAGCCCCTCATAAACCTTGTCTTGAGGCCTCTTCTTCCTTTGTCAAAGTTAGCAAAAGGGATTTAATGCTTTTCCAGGTAAAAATAACATAGATATATAGGTTCCAAGGATTCAGATGTGGGCATTTTTACAGAGGACTACATTTGCCTACCACCACCGTTTGGCTCTGATTTTCCCAAATGATGAATTTTTTCTGTTTGTTTCTAATTATACACACAAGTGTGTTGTCTCTATTACTATAACTTTAAAAGGTAACTTTATATCTTACAGAGCAACTTCAACTAGCAAATTCAACTAGATTGCCATATAATACACTGTATATATACACACAAACACAAGGAATTTGAGTAGGATGCCATTGATTCTAGATAAAATTAAAGGTAATTGTCGTTTTTGCAGCATCATACCTTCTCTTCTAAAAGTATGACACATCACCCCATTTACTTCGGTTGTCATTTCTCTCTATAGGGTTTTGCTGTTTTCTATGCAATGATTATACATATCTTTTGTTAAATGGTCTATATAGTAGATGTTTTTGATATTGTTATAAATGGCAATGCCTGTTATTAGTATATTGAGTTGTGAATGTCTTAATAACAATTAGTTATCAAACCATTTTACCAAATTATTTCAATTATATTGTTTCTATTGTTTTTATTTTCTATGCATATGATCACTATGTATATAAGCGCTATATTTTCTATAACTTTCATTTTTTCCCTTAATTTCTTTTTTATTTTCTAATTGTACTGACTCTAAAATAAAATGTTTAATAGAAGTACTGATAGTGGCCAAAATTGTTTGCTTTCTGATCTCAGAAATGTTATTCTAAATTCCCATCAATAAGCATAATTATTGTTCTATACGTTATGGTGATATTAAGTTTAGATTAAGAAAATTTTACTTTCAGAGTGTTCTAGTTTTTTTTTAGTCATCTTTTGCTGTTAAATTTTATTAGGTAAATTCTGTGCATTTAATAAAAAGAACTTATTTCTTCTTTGATATCTGTGGGGGGAATTTCTTATCTGATTTTCAAACGTAAAACTAATCTTATATTCCTGGAATAAATCCCAGTTTGGTCATATTTATCATATTTTAAAATTACCACTGGATTAAATGTCTTTGTATTTTAAAAGATTAAAACAATTTTTCCCCCATGATTGGCCTATTTTGTTTCTTTTCTGTAATGTCCTTGTGAGATTTTTTTTTTTTTTGTGGCCATATGCAGCGCTTCTCAGGATTTACTCCTGACTCTGCACTCAGGACTCACTCCTGACAGGCTCAGGAGGAAAATATTGGTGCTATATGGGGATCAAACCTGGGTTGGCCATGTGCAAGGAAAGTGCTTTACCTGCTATACTATCTCTCTGGCACCCCTTGTGAGATTTTAAAATCAAATCTGTGACTCCTAGTTGAGAAATGTTTCCTTTCCTTTTCCTAGGAAGATGTTTGTGTAAATGGGTGAAATTCTTTGTTAGAGAAATTAGAATAAGAAATCAGAGGTTAAGCAGTCTAGATCCAAAGTATTCTTTGGGGTCAAATTATACAGTAGAAATTTAATCTATTTTAATACAACTATTCCAAATTTATCTTCTTGCTGTTTCATTTTTCTAGAAAATTGCCATCACCAAATTGAAAATAATTGGTATAAATTTTCTGGTAATAATAATTTGCATATTTCAATGAAAATTCCACTGGATGATAATTCTCCTTTTAAAATAACTTTTATTGGCAAAACCCTCCATGATATTGAAGCTAATGGTATCTTCAAAGATGTCACGCCACTGGCCAAGCAAGTGAAAACAGAGATAGAAAAAACAGAGATAGACAAATCTTAAACTAAGAAGCTTCTGCACCTCAAAAGAAACAGTGACCAAAATACAAAGACAGTCTACAGAAATGGGAAAGGATATTCGCCGAATACACATTCGACAGGGGTTGATATCAAGGATATACAAGGTACTGGTTGAACTCCACAAGAAGAAAACATCCAACCCCATCAAAAAATGGGGCAAGGAAATTTCTTCTTTCTCAAAGAAGAAATCTGAATGGCTAAAAGGCACATAAGAAAATGCTCCACATCATTAATCATCAGGGAGATGCAGATCAAAACAACAATGAGATATCATTTCACACCACAGAGTCTGGCCCACATCCAAAAGAACAAAAGCAACCGGTGCTGGTGTGGATGTGGTGAGAAAGGGACCCTCCTTCACCGCTGGTGGGAATGCCAACTGGTCCGACCCTTTTGGAAAACAGTATGGACGATTCTCAAAAAATTAGAATAGGAGCTCCCATTTGACCCAGCAATACTGATGTCGGTGGGCCCCACGGGTGACTTATGTGAAGTGGGGAGGAAAAAGACAGCCACTTTCTCCTCCCCCCCCCCCTCTGCCACCCGGAACCCTGGGTAGGCTAGGACCGGTAAAGTCTGCAGTGAGCACCTGCTCGGCACGGGCCTGAGCCCTGCCAGCCCCACGAGGTGGCCGTCAAGCCACACCTGAAGTCCGCTTGATCTTCTCGGCACGGGAGTTAATCCCCGCCACCCGATTGCTCGGGGAGCCACGGACTCAAGCTGGGGCGAGAATTTGCTCTTCGCAGGAAAGGAGAGACCAGTCCCAAGCCGTACCCGAGGTTTCTGGGGTTCTTGTCTCGCTCGCAGAAAAGAATTTCAGGAGTAGACGAGCAGTGAAGTAACAGGTTTTATTTGGAGGCTTTTGGAGAGGGAGAGAAAGGGATAAGCAGAGAGAGAGAGAGAGAGAGAGAGAGAGAGAGAGAGAGAGAGAGAGAGAGAGAGAGAGTAACGCGTCCAGAGGGAACGCGGGCTTCTCCGAGGGTGGAGAGAGCACCAAGTGGGCTCTCGAGCTGGCTCCTATAGATCCTTCTGACTCAGAATGTTCTGGAATCTCCTTGGGGCTGAGTCGCTGGAGTCAACCGGATTGAAAGGGGGTTCGAGAATCATCTGACTTGGAATGTCCTGGAATCTCCTTGGGGCTGGGTCGCTGGAGTCAACCGGATTGAAGGGGGTTCGAGAATCATTTGACTTGGAATGTCCTGGAATCACCTTGGGGCTGGGTCGCTGGAGTCAACTGGATTGAAAGGGGGGTTCTCAGAAAGGAGGAATTTCATGGGGAGGAGGCCCATATCTTCAGGCCCATATCACTTATTGGCTCCCACTGATTTAGTTTTTGATCATTCCATTTGCCAGTTCTTAAAGTTTTGTTGGAAGTCCTTATTCTCTGTCTCCACAGGGTGGGTTGGTCCTAGAATTCTTCTATGAGACTTTGTTTCATTGCAGAGAGCCTTTCCCTATCTACCTGCCTACATCAATACCACTTCTGGGAATATATCCCAGAGAGGCAAAAAAGTATAGTTGAAGTGACGTCTGCACTTGTTTGTTCATTGCAGCACTCTTTACAATAGCCAGAATCTGGAAAAAACCTGAGTGCCCGAGAACAGTTGACTGGTTAAAGAAACTTTGGTACATTTACACAATGGAGTACTATGCAGTTGTTAGAAAAGATGAAGTCATGAAATTTACATACAAGTGGTACTACATGGAAAGTATGTTAAGCGAAATGAGTCAGAAAGGGAGGGATAGACATAGAAAGATTGCATTCATCTGGGGAACATAAAGTAACAAAATAGGAGACTAACACCCAAGAGTGGCCGAGATTAGTACCAGGAGGTTTGCTCCATGGCTTGGAGGCGAGCCACACACGCTAGGGGAAAAGGGAGCTCAGATAGAGAAGGGAGCACCAAATAAAGGGTGTTGGGAGGATCCTCCCAGGATGGGAGAAGCATGCTGAAAGTAGACTATAGATCAAACATGATTGCCACTCAATGCCTCTTTTGCAAACCACAACACCCAAAAGGAGAGAGAAAACAAAAGGGAATGCCCTGCCACAGAGGCAGGGTGGCATGGGGGGGATGGGGAGGAGGAGGGATACTGGGATCCGTAGTGGTGGGAAATGGGCACTGGTGGAGGAATGGGTATTTGATCATTGTATAATTGAAACCCAAGCACAAAAATTTGTGAGTCTACAACTGTACCTCATGGTGTTTCACCTTTTAATAAAAATTAAAAAATAAAAAAAATTTAAAAAAGAAGCTAATACCTAATTACTTAATAGATTATCTAATGCTATTAGCTAATAAAATCAATGATGAACAACTGAAAAAATAAAATAAAATAACTTTAATTAATTTAAACTGGTAAGGCTCTTTAGGCTCTTTACTGGGGCCTGCTCGAGGCAATCAACGAATAACAGGATGATCTGTGATCTGTGTGAAACTGGTAAATTTTTATTTTTTTGAGGTACTACACATAGCAGTTCTTGGCTGGCCTTTCTAGGGGGTCATGTTGTGCCAAGAAGTGAACCCAGATCCCTGCACATATAAGGTCTAGTTTCACTTGAGCCAAATCCCTGGTCTTAGTTTTTATCTTAAAGAAATTAGCTGTTTAAAAATCAGCATCAGGGGCTGGAGTGATAGCACAGCGGGTAGGGTGTTTGCCTTGCACACTGCCGACCCGAGTTCGATTCCCAGCATCCCATATGGTCCCCTGAGCACCGCCATGAGTAATTCCTGAGTGCAGAGTCAACAGTAACCCCTGTGCATTACTGGGTGTGACACAAAAAGAAAAAAAAATTAAAAAATAAAAATCAGCATCAGTAGCAAATTATAGACAGCAAGCAATATAAAATTACTGGGGACCTGCTATGGGGGCAGGCTTAAGGGGTGGTTAGGAAAAATTGGAGATAATGGTGGAGGGAGGGTGTAATGGTGGTGGCACTAATATTGGAATATTGGATTCCTGTAACAAATCATCATGAAAAACTTTGTAAACCATAGAGTTTATATAAAGTATAAGGAGAAAATTTGCATATGTAGGTTTACCTATTCCACGTAAACTCCAAAATACATTAATACAGAATTGCTTTAAAAGTGTTATTAATGACAGGTGAGACATGGTTATTACCATAATGAGACCCAAGCATAAAATAAAATTTAATGTAATATGTTTTAGATTCTAGAGTTGAAAACACCTATATGTAACTGAGAACAGGCATTTTATTATATCATATATGGTTTTGACCTATATAAATAAAAAAATAAATTTTTATTGAATTTTTCTTAAGTTTTTAATTTAAATTTCTTGTTTAAATTTTCTTATTTATGTAGGTCAAAATCATAGAGTAATCACTTATTGGCTCCCACTGATTTAGTTTTTGATCATTCCATTTGCCAGTTCTTAAAGTTTTGTTGGAAAAAAGCAAAATAAAGTACATTTGTTATGTGCTAAATGGGGCAGATTGGGATTGAGAGAGAAACTGGGGATATCGGAGGGAAAGTTACACTGGTGGTATTGGAACTCAAAATGCTTGAAACAATTGCATAAGGAACAACTTTGTAAATCACAGTGTTTTTAATAAAAATTAATTTAAAAAATGAGCATCGGGGCAGGAGTGATACAGTGGGTAGGATGTTGCCTTGCATGAGGCCAGCCCAGATTGGATCTCCAACATTCCATATGTTCCCACATGCCAAGCACCACCAGGAGTGATTCCTGAGTACAGAGCCAGAAATCATCTTGAGCATTGCCAGGTGTGATCCTAAAACAAACAAACAAACAAACAAACAAAAACAAACAAAATAAAAATAAAAAATTAGCCTCATTAAAGAATTATTAAAGGCTTACAGTATTATGTGACTACTTCAAGTTTAAGGTTACAGAAACATTTATAGATATAGTTGTGTTACGATCACCACAGTGGAAAAATACAGAATAGTGAATCTTTGAACAAGACCGGTTTGAAATGCACAGGTCTACGTATCACTGTCATCCTGTTGGTCATCGATCGCCTTGAGCACGCCCCAGTAATGTCTCCTTTGTCCTAGCCCTGAGATTTTTTTTTTTTTTGCTTTTTGGGTCACACCCAGCGATGCTTCCAGCGATGCTCAGGGGTTACTCCTGGCTCATACACTCAGGAATTACTCCTGGCGGTGCTCAGGGGACCATATGGGGTGCTGGGAATCAAACCTGTGTCGGTCATGTTGGCTGCGTGCAAGGCAAACGCCCTACCCGCTGTGCTATCGCTCCAGCCTCCGTAGCCCTGAGATTTTAAAAGTGCCACATTCGAGGCTCTTTCAGGGTCAGGAGAATGAGACTCATCATTGTCACTGGTTTTTGGCATATTGAATACGCCATGGGGAGTTTGCCAGACTCTGCCGTGTGGGCAGGATACTTTTGGTAGCCTGTCAGGTTCTCCAGAGTAAGACCTAGATAATAAGATGTCACGTGGCCTATAGTAGCAAGGAATTTTCCTCCCCAAGAAATGTGGTTGGTCCTCCATAGTTGCAGATTCTACATTCTACATTCATGGATTTGTCAAATGTGGGTGTCAGACATAGATAGCCAAAGAGAAGGAACTTGAACATTCACTGATTTGACATCTGTGGAGTTTCTTAACACAGTCCATCATGGATGTACAGGAGAAGACTGATGTTAAGGATGGGAGGAGTCAAAGTTTTATTGGAATTTTGGAGTAGAGCATGGAAGTTGTCACTCTTAATATCCCTCTGTTGTTCTAGGATCAACTGCATATTCATAATCACTGAAGATTCCCTTGTCCACCTTCCTGATAATTTGCTTTTCTAGTTCACAGTTCAACTAATCACTATCCATCCTGTGGTTGTAGATTAAATTTGGATATTAGCATTTAATATTTTTTCAAGTAACAAGTATTAAAATTTTGTTACACACATAATTCCAATTTTAAGATTTTCAATGAAATAGCTCTAAAATCAAAAACTGTTTGGTCAGTTAATTTTATAATGAAATGAAACAAAATCAAAAAATTTTTGGGCAAAACTCAACAATATTTATTAAATAATTATTTTTTAAAATTCTAGCCTATTTGTCTAATATTAATTTGTTGTAGTCCAGAATAACTTCTAGAATTTTTAACGTAATCAGTTTAGGCCACTGGATTATACTAAAATTAATTGAATATAATACAAAGAAAATTTGTATGTTTCTCTGGCTTTTCCAATGTCTTTGATGTTGAATGGCTAGTAAATGAAACACTAGAACCATGAAATAAAAACCACATGTTTAAGATCTAGGTACTTCAATTGAGGCAGTAGCTTAAACAAAGGAAGTTCTCTGAGGCTTTTCTTCTATGAATAAAGAGGCATGGCTTATCAAATAAAAGGACAGAGTCAAATTAAAACAAAAATCACATTTTAGAGGAGACTACTTTAAAAATGTCACCATTGAAAAGCAGATATTTAACAACCTACTCAATTTTTTCTCCAGAGGAATAAAATGGAATACAGAGACAATAGAATATATAAAATATCTAGATACAGTCCAAAGCTATTTAACAAAGAAGAACTAGGACAATATAGTCATGATTTTAAAAAAAGTCAATAAAGATCAGCCCTGGTTTGAGTCAAATATTGAATTGAACAAATGATGTAATGTTAAATGTGCTGATAATAAATTACTATTGTGAAATAAATAAGTTCTATTTTAAAAGTGCTAAATATAGATTTTACAACTGAAAAATACAATATCTGACACTCTTTAAATTTAACAGAATGGAGATAACAATGAGTCAGTAAACTTGAAGGTGAAGTCCCATTATTATTACGATTATGATTATTCTCTCCCACAGTGACTGTTCTTTAGGTATCTTACTATATCCAGGGCTTTTTTTCCTCTTCTTTTATAAAAGTCTATTGAGTACTTCTTGGAGGGCTTGTTTACTGAATGATGAATTCTTTTTCACTGTTTGAAAAACTCATCATTCCTCCCACAGATATTAGTGATAAGACCAGAGGCTGGCGTTCCCTGTGGACCAACCAATCAAAAGATAGGGGAGGGCCAGGAACTAGCTTTTCTATTCATTGAACCAATCAGAAGTCACGCTCAAAGCCCCTCCCCCATAGGAGAAGAGCCAATCACAATACCCAAGGAAAAGCAGCTTCAGAGGCAGAATGAACAAAGAGAGGCCATGCCTTGGTGAGGTCACTCCCCTAGTAACCCAGAGGAAAGGTTTAAACCCAAATAAGTCGGATGACTACCCAGCGAAAATGGGGGAGGATGACTTAAAAGGGGTGAAAAGAGATTAATAGTAGGATTGGATGATGTTTAGAATAAACACAACTTCATAAAACCAGGGAGAGCTGTGAGGGGTTGGGAGGGGAGTATGGACAGGAAAAGGGTATGGTGGAAAGGATGGGAATGGTAGTGGGCCAAGAGAGACTTAAGGGCATGAGGAGACTGAGGGAATTCTAAGGGTGTGATGGGCAGGCTGAGAAGGCTTAGTAGGCATCCTGGATGAGGCTCTAGGGATGGGGAGGATGTTAGCAGGAAAGGGAGAGATTATGGGAACAGGGAGATGTATTTGAAAAACTAGGATGTGATGGGGAATGCTAGGCAATTTTGTGGATAGGGAGAGGACTGAGGGACAGGGATGGAGACTATGGAGCTCCACAGAGAATGCTACAGAACTGGGAGATGGTGAATAAAAATGACTTGCCAAGGACCTATGAGAAAGTCAGTAAGGCATTCAAGGCGATGAGGCTTTCAGGAGAGCTAAATATTACAAAAAGAGGTGATGGAACTGCAAAGGTTTTGTGGAGACTGTGGCACACCATGGAGTCTCTTTAGCTCACCCTCAGCCATTGGCTGTCACCTCTCTCTGGTTGCTATTCGCAGACCCTGCCTCTGACTGTCTCCGGTGCTGACCTGAAGCCGATAGCTGCAGCTTCCTAGACTCCACTGGTCTCCAGCTGTCCTGTGATGCCTGCTGAATCCCTGGCAGATTCTCCTGTGGAGGACTTCCTGTCTCTGTCCATCATATCCCTCCTCTGCTGTTTCCCCTTTGGGATTCCTGCCCTCATTTTCTCTGTCAGGGTGAGGTACAGTCCCTTGTTCTCTGACCAGGTCCCTTCTCCAGGGTTGGAGTCACCTCAGGGGCACCCCTTTCCCCCCTAGTTATTCCCCCCTTTTCATTTTCTTGGATGAGCTCCAGTTTTCTCCCCAGGGACCACCTTTTCCTTCCCCATTGCTTTCCTAATTTCTCAGGGGAACCTCCCCATTTGTCACCCTTTCCCTTAGACATCATAGCTCTCCTCATGTCCCACCACTCCTCTGCTTCTCTGGGAGCCCATATTTTTAGTTATTTTTCCTTATATTATTTTTATTGATTGAGGCTCTGTGATTTACAATACTGTTATAGTATTTATGTGCAGGTTTGCCATGCACATAATTCCAATACCACATCACACCCACTGTATACCTCCCCTAAAGACCCTAGTGACTGGCCCCCACCTTTCAACCTCCCCCTAACTCAGTTGTGTGGATTAATACTTCCATTGTGTTGCCTTTGGCCCTTTGTTGCTATCTTGCCGAGTATCTTGATGTATGAGAGAGGTCATTCTGTATCTCTTCATTTCTTTATGAATATCTTCACTCAACATGATTACTCATTCCATCCATTTACAACCACTTGCATTTTTTTTTTCTTTCTCAGAGCTGCATAATATTTGATTGTGGATATATATACTACAATTTCTTTTTTGTTGTTTGGGGTTTTTTGGCCACACCTGGTGATGCTTAAATGTTACTACTAGCTCTGGGCTCAGGAATTACTCTTGGCAGTTCTCAGAGAACCACAATAAGGTGTCAGGGATCAAATCCAGGTTGGCTGCATGCAAGACAAGTTCCCTACGGCTGTTACTATTGCTCTCTCTCTCTCTCTCTCTCTCTCTCTCTCTCTCTCTCTTCTCTCTCTCCATATATATATCACTTGATCACTTGATACCCTGTTATTCATCGATTTACTCGAGCGGGTGCCAGTAACGTCTCCATTCATCCCTGTTGCGCGCTAGCGTAGCCCAATGGCATCTGCTCATTCTAGGAACATGCAGAGCCTCAAACCGATCATTCAGGGTCTTGACGAAGAAGTCTGACCATCTTGTAGGTGGGCGTCCACGCGATCTTTTGACGTCCTGTGGAATCCAGTCAGTAATGGCTCTAGTCCAGCGGTTGTCTGTAAACCTCATTACGTGTCCAGCCCATCTGATTTTTGATGCCTTGGCAAATGAGACAGCGTTGAGCGTTGATGGAGATCAGAACTCCGGATTCTATCTCTCATTTGAGTGAAGTGTGATACTCCAAGCATAGCTCTTTCGATTCCTCTTTGAGAGACCCGAATAGCGTTCTCATCCTGTTTTTGTAGGGCCCAGGTCTCTGAGGCATATGTTAATGCAGGAAGAACAGTGGAATTAAAGAGATGTGCTCGGAGCTGGAGTTTCCTTGTCCTCTTAGTTATTTCTTCAACGCTCTTGAAGGCATTCCAAGCCGCTCTCTTCCCCCTGCTTAACTCAGGTGCCAGGTTATTCATCATGTTGATTTCTCAACCTAGGAATATATAACTGTTGCATTCGGAGGTATATATAACTGTTGCATTCGGAGATGGTTTTGTTGAGAGTGAATGGAGCATCAGGAACAAAACTGTTTCTCACGAACATTGTCTTTTCAAGATTCAGTTGTAATCTGACCTTTCCACACTCACGGTGGAAGTCGGTCAGCATTTGTACCGCTTGGCTGATGTTTTGGTGTTATTAGAACGATGTCATCAGCAAAGCGGAGGTGGTGTATTTGCCGACCATCTATCTTCACTCCCATTCCTTCCCATTCCAGTCATCACATGATGTTCTCGAGAGTGGCACCGAAGAGTTTTGGTGAAACCCTGCCAAACCCCTCTCTTGACATGGATGATTACTTCTTTGTAGAATGGTGAGCCTGGTAGTGAATCCGTAATAGAGCTCACAGAGGATCCTGATATATATATATATATATATATACACATACATATATATACATACATATATATAAGGGCTTTGGCTTTTTTGGATCACACCAGTGATGCTCAGGGGTTAGTTACTCCTGGACTTTCACTCAGGAATTACTCCTTATGGTCTCCTTATGGTGGTTGGGAGACCATCTGGGATGCCAGGGATTGAACCCAGGTTGGCTGCATGCAAGGCAAATGCCCTACCCGCTGTAGTATTGCCCTGGTACCAAGTTTTTCCCATATTTGAGTATTATACAAAGTGTGGTAATGAATGCAGGTGTGCTTATTCAAATGAATGTTTTTTCTGTTTGGGGTATTGATGATGCCTAGAAGTAGTATCTCTGGGTCATATGTGACTTCTATTCCTATGGCTTGAAGAGAGCTACATATTTCTTTTTATAGAGGATGAACCAGACGACATTCCCAGGAACTCCTGTTTTTATTACACTGATCCTTTGTCCTCTCCTCCTCTTCCTGATCTCCCTTCCTCTTGATTGGAAGGTCCAACCTTCTGGCCGACCTAGGGCCTAGTTTCTCCTTAAAGGGAACACCCTGGCTTCCCTTTACCCCTTTAAGGACTTTAGCTTCCCTTGATCACCTCCTCCATTTACACCCCTTTCCAGAGGACACTCCCACCAATTTGTCTTCCCACTCCACAGACCCGGGATGCCAACAACTATGGAGACAGAATCAGGGCACAGAGGAATTCCAATATGGCCTTGGCCATGTGCATCACGAGTATCATCCTGGGATTGCTGTTCATGTTATTCACCTTTTCAGTCCACTTGACCTGGTAAAGATGCTTTCTCACCCAGAAGACCTTGAGGATGACGTGGGTCCATTTCCTCTCTCCATCAACTTCCTTTGTCATTCCAGGATGGAGGGGCAATGATGGAGAGCGCTTCTTGCTCCTTGCAGGCCTTTGAACTCCAATTCTATTGCCTAGGCAAAAATCTCTCCTGCTTAGGCACATTGAGGATAATAAATCATATGTGGAGAGTTTTGCCTTCTCTGTGATTATTCTTTTTCTCTCTGTGTGAGTTCCCTTAGTGTTCATCTGTTTATTCAGTCAACATCTCTGGAACACCAGCCGTGGGTCAGGTGCTATGCTCAACCCAGGAACACTGCAGTTGAACAAGACAGAACAGATTCCTTCCTCACATCATTCCTGAGAAAAGAAGAAACTATACAAGTCAAAAGCAAATAAGATAATTCCAGGTAAGCGTGAGGAAGAAAATTGGGGGGCCATAAAAGTCATTGATGGGTACTACTGGAATTGGGGTTTTGCTAAGAGTTGTGAGGATTTCAGCAGATGAAACAGCAAGGCCAAAGGATCTGGAAGGGTAGCAGAAAGAGAGGGGAGGGAGGGAGGGAAAGAGGAAGAAAGGGAGAGAGGAAGAGTGGGAGAGAGATAGGGTGGGAGGGTAGCAGAAAGAGGGGGGAGGGAGACAGAGAGAGAGAGAGGAAAAAGGGAAAAATAAAAAAGAGAAAGGGAAACATAGAGGGACATGAGGCTGGAGTGATAGCACAGTGGGTAAGGCATTTGCCGTGCACGCAGCCGACCTGGGTTCGATTCCCAGAATTCCATATGGTCCCCTGAGCACCGCCAGGAGTAATTCCTGAGTGCAGAGCCAGGAGTGACCCCTGTGCATTGCCAGGTATGACCCAAAGAGCAAAGAGAGAGAGAGAGAGAGAGAGAGAGAGAGAGAGAGAGAGAGAGTCAGGGACAGGGAGGGAGAGAGGGAGAGAGGATGAGTGCTGGGGGGCAGGAGGTCAGGGGGAGAGGACAGTGGCCACCATAGGGAAGTGCTTGGGTTTTCACTTTGAAGGTTTACCCAAGGGGTCCACTGGTGATTCTTAGTCATCTGAGCCAGAGGTTCAATATAAGGATCCTAGGATGAGATGCTCTTTGGATTCTGCAGTGCCAGGGACTACCTGGGCGACCCTAGGGCATTCTAGGGCCTCATAACCACACCCAGAAGTGCTAAGGCGAGCTTTCAGAGCTGCATCCAGAAAGACTGGGAGGAGCATGTGGTTCTGAGACTCAAACTGGGTCAGTTGCATGCGAGGCCTGTGCCCTATCTATTCTCTCCCCTTGCCCCAGGGGTCTGGACTTTTTAGTGTGACAGGAAGGCATAAGAAGATTGAGCCAAAGGAGTGAAATGATGCAATCTGTATCTTTGAAAGTCTCTTGGAGCGGAGGGGAAGTTTGGGAATTGACTGAGCACCTGTGAGAGCTGTTCAGGGATGGCCCACATCTGCAGCATCAGATCCAGCGGAGGAAATATTTTGTTTCTGTTTTGAGGTTTAAAGATCAGGAATGACTTCTCTTTCAACTCTGCAGAGGAACTGATACCATCTTTCTGACTCTACCACATCCCCAGAGATGGAAGCCGATTCAGGCTGACCCAGCTCTATCCTCCTTATGACTTGGTTATTGGGCTGTTGTTTTTTTTAATTTTTATTAGTGAAACACCATGAGGTACAGTTGTAGACTTACAAATTTTTGTGCTTGGGTTTCAATTGTACAATGACCCAGTACCCATCCCTCCACCAGTGCCCATTCTCCATCATTTACTTTTTTTTTTTAATTTTTGTTAGTGAAACACCATGAGGTACAGTTGTAGATTTACAAATTTTTGTGCTTGGGTTTCAATTGTACAATGATCAAACACCCATCCCTCCACCAGTGCCCATTTTCCACCACCATGGGTCCCAGTATCCCTCCCACTTCCCATTCCTCCCATCCCACCCTGCCTCTGTGGCAGGGTATTCCCTTTTGTTCTCTCTCTTCTTTTGGGTCTTGTGGTTTGCAAAAGAGGCATTGAGTGGCAATCATGTTTGGTCTATAGTCTACATTCAGCATGCTTTTCCCATCCTGAGAAAGGATCCTCCCAACACCCTTTATTTGGTGTTCCCTTTTTTATCTGAGCTCCCTTTTCTCCTAGAGTGTGTGGCTGGCCGCCAAGCCATGGAGCAAACCTCGTCCACTCTTGGGTGTTAGTCTCCTATTTTGTTACTTTATGTTCCCCAGATGAATGCAATCTTTCTATGTCTATCCCTCTCTTTTTGACTCATTTCACTTAACATGATACTTTCCATGTAATACCACTTGTATGTAAATTTCATGACTTCGTCTTCTCTAACAGCTACGTAGTACTCCATTGTGTAGATGTCCCAAAGTTTCTTTAACCAGTCATCTGTTCTCGGGCACTCAGGTTTTTTCCAGATTCTGGCTATTGTAAAGAGTGCTGCAATGAACAAACAAGTGCAGATGTCACTTTGACTATACTTTTTTGCCTCTCTGGGATATATTCCCAGGAGTGGTATTGCTGGGTCAAATGGGAGCTCAATTTCTAATTTTTTGAGAATCGTTATTGGGCTGTTTTTTTTTTTTTAGTTTTTTGCTTTTGCTTTTGGGGTCACACCTGGCGATATACAGAGGTTACTCCTGGCTCTATACTCAGAAATTACTCATGGCAGTGCTCCCGGGACCATATGGGATGCTGGGAATTGAACCTGGGTGAGCCATGTGCAAGGCAAATGCCCTACTCACTGTGCTATCGCTCCAGCCCCTGGGCTGGTTTGTTTTGACACCATTTCGTCTCCTCTCTCTGTGCTTTACTCTGCAAAGATAGATTCTCAGTCTGACTTTCCAACTCAGTAGTGTCCATACACTCTTTTCCCCATCATTTTTGTCTGTTTTCCAGCTCCACTTTGCTGCTATGTATTAGAAAGGTTTCTAAGGATCTCTTATTTGATATTTGATGTTGCTAAGATATT
Organism: Sorex fumeus; assembly: GCF_029834395.1. Lineage (NCBI taxonomy): Eukaryota > Metazoa > Chordata > Mammalia > Eulipotyphla > Soricidae > Sorex > Sorex fumeus. The sequence goes on from NW_026606179.1 coordinate 21,404,710, forward strand.
CTTTCGTCTCTTTAAGTGCACTAAACACAATTACTTCAAATTCTTGTCCATCCTATCACACTAACTTGTCTTCAGAGAATATACATGTTAAATTCTAAGTTTGGGAAATATTAGTTGGAGTTTCTAGATTTATGGCAGAGAAGGATCAAGGTGAGGTTGAAGTCTGCAAGACCAGGTGAATTTTAGAATCTGGGGGACAAATGAGCATCAACAAGGAGCACAGAACTTTAGTTCTGGCTTTACAAAAGCTGTGACATAGCAACAACACATGTGTCCATTGGTGAATCGGTGAATCCCTCTCTCCCTTTCTCTCTCTTTCTCTCCCCGCTGGAATATGATTCTGGCATTAAAAGTAAAATCATCCTACTTGGGATAACATAGATAGAACTTGAAGGCATTATTTTAAGTGAAATAAGTAAGATAAAGGCATTTATACTGCATGAGCTCACCTATATGTAGAATCTCAAAGCAATAAAAACAAACTCAGAAAAGGGCTGGAGAGCTAGTGGGCAGGATGCTTGCCTTGCATGAAGCAGACCTGATTCTGATCCTGGCACTCCATATGATCCCCAGAGCATCACCAGAAGTAATTTCTGAGTGTAGAGCCAAGAGTGTACTCTGAGCACCTGAAAGTGGGTAAAGGACCAAACATGATGGCCTCTCAGTATCTGTATTGCAAGCCATAATGCCAAAAAGGAGGGGGAGAAAGAGAGAGAAAGAGAGAGAGAGACAGAGAGAGGGAGAGGAAAAGTGTCTGCTATAGAGGCAGGCTGGGGTTGGTGGCAGGAAGGATTGGGGGGATATTGATGGCAGGCAGTGTACACTGGTGGAGGGATGGGTGTTGGAACATTGTATGACTGAAACTTGATTATGTAACTGGGTCTCATGCTGATAAATTTTTAAAAAATCACACAAAAATAAAGAAGAGGCTATGAAGTATTGTTTTAAAATGTCTTTTTTGCAACTTCTTCATGTTACCAATTAAATCAAGCATAAAATTTTAAAAATTTTAGTCTCCTGCCCCTGTGCCTGGCTGTCCTCGCCAGGGCCCCTTGGAAGGGAGCCGGTTGAGCTTTCCTCCCCGCCCCGACCAGGGCTCCAGCAGCTGAAGACCTCCAGGACCAGCCACCATCATGCTGAGACCACTCTCCGAACACCTGAAGGTACCGGCAGAGGAACAAAGGCAAGCGGGTCCCGCCCGGGGCTGAGATCTCCAAGCCTACTCGGATCGGGGCTGAGCATCCTCCACCCAGATCCTCCAAATTCCAGTAGGCGGGGGTCACACCCACCAACTGGCCCCCTGGCGCCGCGTAATCCCATCAACGGCCAAGACTCAGATACTATAAAAACCAGCTCCCGGAACCTCCTATTATGACATCTTATTATCTCATTCCTACTTTGTACAAACTGGAAGGCTACTGAATGTAGCCTGCCCACACGGCAGAGTCTGGCAAACTCCCCGTGGCGTACCCAATATGCCAAATACCAGTAACAATGATGGGTCTCATTCTCCTAAAGAGCCTTGAATATAATCTCAGGGCTAGGATGAAGGAGACGTTACTGGGGCCTGCTCGAGGCAATCGATGATTAACAGGATGATTTGTGATTTGTGAATGTTCCCATTAAATTATCCTCCATTCTAAAAAATTCCACATTTATCATGCCCTATATACATCCCAGTACTTGGAACATATTCAAAAACTTGTTTTTAATTATAAAACATTTGCTTATAATATTATGATTAGAAGCATAAACAGTGAAATCTTCATTTTAAAATTACTTACTACATATATATTTAATCTTCCAGTACTGATACAACTTTCCATCATCTTTCTCTCTTTAAATGGGTTAATTTGGGAACAAAAAACCACAAATAAACAAGAAAAAAACCCCTGAGCACTGACCAGTGTGGCCCCAAAATAAAACAAATAAAGAACAGAAAAACAAACTCAGAAAGAGATTCAGACTTTTTCTGAGTTTAACATAGGAGACCAAAAGGCAGAGGAGGTTGGAATTGGAGGAAGGCAACTAACAGGTACAAACACGCATATATAAAGTAAATCAGAACTCGGATTTAATGCATATCACGATCACGATCACGATCCTCCTGTTGTTCATCGATTGCTTCAAGCAGGCACCAGTATCGTCTCCTTCGTCCTAGCCCTGAGATTTTAAAAAGTGCCATATTCAAGGCTCTTTCAGGGTTAGGAGAATGAGACCCATGATTGTTACTGGTATTTGGCATATTGGGTACGCCACAGGGAATTTGCCAGACTCTGTCGTGTGGGCAGGTTACATCATGAATGGCAATTCTGCGCGAGGGAGGAAATCCCGAGAGTTTTCAACCACTGGAATAGTTTCCCCATTTTTTGGTATTTATTTTTATTGTATCTATATTTGCTCGAGCGGGCCCAGTAACGTCTCCATTGGAGACTTTGTTGTTACTGTGTCTGGCATATCGAATACTCTCGGTAGCTTGCCGGGCTCTCCGAGAGGGGCGGAGGAATCGAACTCGTGTCAGCCATGTTGGCTGCGTGCAAGGCAAATGCCCTACCGCTGTGCTATCGCTCCAGCCAAGATGGATCATAGTTGAACCTATTCTGGTAATCATTTTACAATGTACAAAAACCAAACCTTAGTCATGTGTACCTTACTGGATAAAACAGGGAGGGGGTGGGAGGGAATTTAAGGCAGATTGGGTGGATTTGCTTCATTGTTCTGCTTTTGGGATTTAGAAAAACTTCTCTGCAATTCTGGGGTCCTCTTCAGCCTCAATGACAGGGAACTCTGCTGCTGTTTTCTCTATCCCAGGCAGTAGATTGAAAGAAGAGGCTGCTCTTAGGCATTTAGAATGGGGCCTCAGGACCAGCGGCATGAACACAGGAACCATTGCACACTTAGGAGTTACTTGGCAAAGCAAATTCATTGGCTCTTCCTCAGAGGCACTAATTTTGCTTTTTGGGGGGGGGGGGTGGGTGGGAGAGAGAGACCATATAATTTCTGCAGTGGTAGAGTGTCTGCCTTGTAGACATAAGGCTCCATAATTGATTCCCTGCACCATCCCATATGTAAAATGCAATTCAGAGGAACTTTTTTTTGTTTGGTTTTGGGGCACACTTGGAGATTCTCAGGGATCACTCCTGGTGGGATCCAGGGGACCACATGGGGTGCCTGGGATCAAACCCAGGTGGGCCATGTGCAAGGTCCTTCACCTTTCCTGAGATACAATTGCTCCAGCTGGCAGTGCTTGGGGGACACCATATGGGGTGTTGGCCGAGTACAAGAAAAGCCTAATCCCCTGTACTATCTCTCTGGTGCAAAGCCATTAATTTTTTTTGTAGGAATGTAACTCAAGGAACAAGGCTTCTGGCCAGAGAGAGGGCATACCCTGCGTGCAGCCACCCCAGATCCCATCCCTGGCACCCCATATGGTCCCCTGAGCCCCCTGGGAGTGATTCCTGGACACAGAGCCAGGAGTACACCCTGAGAACCTCCAGTTGTGGTTCCCCCTCAAAAAAAAACAAACCCCAGACCCCAGCACAGGCTGTTAGTGAGAAGGTATGAAAGTGCCCTCTATAGCCTTCCTGACTCCCTTGTAGTGAAAATTTCCCTTGATTTTCGCACCTGGCTTTGTGTCCCTGTGCATCTATCTGGTTCTGTGTGCGTTGTTGGCATCCTATGTTTTTGGTGAGCAAAGAACCTCATTACAGGTTCTGAGAGAGCTCACAGAGCATGCAGCCCTGACACTGCATGTCCCTCCAAGCACCACCAGGTGGAGCCCTGGAGCCCCCTCCTCTAGTACTACTAGGGTGGCTAGTAGTGCCCCATTGACTAACATTAAACTGGCTGGAGAGTCACTGGGAGTGATTCCAGACCCCCTATTAGCACTGCTTCAGTGGCCCCAGTGCCTTTAAATCATTTTTTTGTGTAGGACACTGGTTCATCGCAGTATTTGTGATTATCATGGATGCTGCAGAGTGCCCTGGGTTTAGATTGAGCCATTCAATGAAAGCTGACTGTCTATTTGCACCTCTAAGTATTAAGGATACATCAATTAAAACCAATCAGGAAACAACATCTACACACATGCACACATACACACACACACACACGCAGGGAGAGAGAGACACCAGAGCTCGTGTTCTATCTAAGGGGATTCAGAAAGCACACAAAACCCCCAGTAAATAAGAAAGAACTGTAATACAGTCTATAAGAAGATTGATCATTACTCTGAGAAAAACATGGAGGTTTCAGTGGAGAGGGAGGGGCCGGAGGAGATTCGGGTGCCCCACGCCCCAGGCCAGCTGGAGGAACAGGGACAGGCCAGCTCCCTGCCTACCCAGCTCCTGGCTTCAGTCTTCCCTGGGGTCATTGTGGGGCCAGGGGGTGACCTGCTCAAGAGGCAAAGGACATTGCTGAATCCACTATCTTATCAGAGGGACCTAACACGAAAGTCACGGTTACAAAGAGTTCTTTCACTCAGCAAACACTCCCTGAGGCCAGCCTGGGCCGGACCTGGACTGGGCGCCACAGGGCACACGGTGACAGACAGCCTGGTTCCTGCCCTCGTGGGCTCAGTGGGGGAGAGAGAATGTCCCCAGATAGTGACACCCAGGAGAGGTCGGGCCTGTGATGAAGGGATTATGGTTCAGGGGGTGAGAACTGAGGGTTCAGGGTTGGAGACAGGAAAACATAGGAACTCACAGGAGCCCTGGAGTTCCCTAACCCAGCCAGCTGGTGGTCTGGGAAAGCTTCCTGGAGGAAGGGACATGTGTACTAAAGCAAGAAAGGGGAACAGTTGGAAAATGGAAGAGATAGGGTAAGAGATTGAATCCAAGGCAAGTGCAGGGACACATCAAGCAGAGGAGGCTGAAACATCAGGGGTGACCCCCAAGTTCCTGGTAGGGCATTAGGCATTTTGGGTGTTCAAATTCCCGTCACATCCACTGCCTACCAGCCATCATGGTCAGGGCTGAGCACATTCTTCCAGAAAAGTTGAACTATGGGTGATACTGCAAAATCCCCAGGGATCCTGCCCTCAGAGAAAGCTTGTGTCAAGAGGGAAAGGGGTCATGTGGCATTCTGACATTCGTGTGAGAAGTCTTGGCTCCCAGAAGCTCCAGGTGCATTACTCAGCCTGCAATGCCATTGTCCAGTCCACCAACTCCGTGCCAGGCTGCTGGAGAGGTTGCTTCCTCCAGAGCCTGCCAGGTTCGGGAGTGGGGGTGGGGCTGAGGTCCATGTCCACTCCCCAGAGATGGGGTTAGAATTGCTTGGACGCACCTGACAACACTCCCCCCTAATGAACTAGAACTTGGGGCTGGAGCGATAGCACAGCAGGTAGGATGTTTGCTTTGCATGCGTTCGACCTGGGTTCGATTCCCAGCATCCCACATGGTCTGGTCCCCCGAGCAGTGCCAGAAGTAATTCCTGAGTGCATGAGCCAGGAGTAACCCATGTGCATCGCCAGGTGTGACCCCAAAAGGCCCCCCGCCCCCCACACAAAGAAGAACTAGAACTTGAAAAGATTTAAAGGTTGTTTGTCACTGGGGCAGAGGTTAAAAATATTCACCCATCAATGCATGGGGCACTCTGCAGTCAGCAAGGGCACGGCTGAAGGCTGGGGCAGGAGTGGTGGAGTCAGCCCCGTCAAGTGGTTGCATTTGGGGGTGCTGTTCTGACTCTAATCACTGCACAGGTGAGTGCTGGTCATGGCTGCATCAGCAAAGACATCTCCATGTAGCCCCTGGGTCATCCCTATGCCTCCTGGCAGTTCCCCAATGTCCACTTGTTCCAGTCTGCTTAAAGCCTCAGAAACAAGGCACTTTCCTTTCCCGCCCTGCTCTTCTCTCGACCTCTCTGCTCTGTTTCTGCCCGGAGCCCACCTCTCAAACCTCATCCTGAGGGACCATCGGCAAATCCCAACTGCAGGAAATCTTGCAAAGAAATGGGCCAGGGTGACAATACAGCAGGTGGAGTGCTTGCCTTGCACGTTGCTGACCAGGGTTCAATCCCTGGTAACCCGCATGTTCTCCTGAGCACTGCCAAGAGTAATTCCTGAATGCAGAGCCAGGAGTAACTACTGAGCATTGCCGGGAGTGGCCCAAAACCACAAAAAGAGGAGAGGAAAGGCAGATGGAGGCTCTTCCAAAAGGGTGGGGGGTGTCAAAAAAGACCAGGAATGCATGAGGCAATGCCAAGGGGCCAGGGACACTCAGGAGACAGGACAACTAAATGCAGACTCTGCTCCTGGATTGGATGCTGGGCCAAAGGAAAGGACAGGAGGGGACACTGGGAAATCTAAAACATATCACAATTGGGTTTCTGATTTGGGCCACTGGAAGAGAGTGGCCTTACGTTCGATGGTGGCCTTCTTTGTAGGAGAAATGTGCCGCATGCTCAGAGATCAGGAAGCATCCAGCCTCCCACATCTTCTCAGCAATTGAGGCCAATGTTGAAAACACTTTGTCTAGTTGGGTAGCTCTCCTTGCAAAGGTAGTATAATTGTGAGGTTTAAGTGACAGGGAAGCCAGGGCCCATTTCACCCTTCCTGTGATTTGTAGGGTTGAGATACTGAATATAAACTGTTGAGCATGAACGTGAAGTAATGAAACTGTTGGGCCTGGCTCAGGGGCAGAGCATCTGCTGGGGGAGCAGAGGCCAAGAGTTCGATCCCCAGCACCGTGCTAGTGCTCCAGGCTTGCTGCTGAGTATCCCCAAACTCAGTTTGTCTGAGTTTTCAGTTCCAGAAACAGTTGTGCTCACTGAGCCAGGTCTGAAGTCCTGGGTGCTGTACCCACAGCAGCAAACACAACCTCTATAGCACGGCAAGACTATCTCCAAACAGACAAAAATAGAATGCAAGTCAGGTTGAGGGAAGCAGAATAAAGTCAGGTGAGCAGAGGGAGCCCAAAGAGGGGGGTTAGTAAAAGTGAGGCCTTTAAGGGAGCCAGGGCACTTGTCTTGCCATTGCTGGGTTTGGTCTCCAGCACCCCATATGGACCATAGCCCTCCAGGAGTGATTCATGAGCACCAACTCAGGGGTAAGCTACGAGCACTCTTGGGGGTGGCCCAACCCCACATCCCCCCCCCAAATTGAGATCTTTATGAAGAGCTGCCATTGAAAAATATATTTTTGATTCTAACCCTATGATTTACCAAGTTGTTCATAACACAGTCGTTTCAGGTATTAAGTGTTTCAACACTAATCCCACCACCAGTGGAACCTGCCCTTCACCATTGTTCCCAGTTTCCCACCCACCACCCCAGCCTGCCCCTTTGCAGGCACAGATTTACTTCATATTGTTTGTTACAACACAACAGCAAATGGAATTATCAAAACTTATCAACATGGGTCAGTTGGTGATAGTTGTCATGTCTCACAGTGGTGTTGCTAAAGTCATTGTCTGTGGTTCTTCTGCATTGGTTAGCGCTAGTCGAGCCTCCTGTGTTATGTTCAGCCTCGCGGAGCTTGGTGGGCTTCTGTGCAATGTTCCCATCAGATCTGCTGTGATCCTACTGGGCTGACAGAAGCACTGTAGCACTGTGCTCCCGTTGTTACTGGAGCGGGCACCAGCAACGTCTCCCTTGTGAGACTTGTTACTGTTTTTGGCAGATTGAATACGCCACGAGCAGCTTGCCAGGCTCTGCCGTGTGGGCGGGATACTCTCGGTAACTTACCAGGCTCTTCGAGAGACAGTACTGGGTTGACAGTACATGAAATTTTCAGGCTCTGTAGATGTGGAACAATTTGGTGGCTTACCAGTTTGATGAGGTTCAGCTGTGCAGCTGGGCTGTTTCTCTGTCAGAGGGTTTTGGGATGGGCTACTATGCTTCAGGCAGAAAGAGGAATTGGCCCACCCCCATTCTGAGAAGGCCCTGGAGTTCTCAGCCCAGACCAGTCTACCTGGGAAGATTCAGTGGCGTTGGGTTCTTTTGGAAATGTCGCCGGGCCATTTTTCTGCCAGCAAGATGGCAGGAGTGAGTGGGGGCTGCTGGATTTTCCTAAGAGTTGTCATTTGAACACCTGAAGAAGGGAAGAAAACCTATCTCAAGGAATGAACCAGGAGCTGGCAGCACAAGTGCAAAGGCCCTGGGGCAAGATTTCAGAAGTTGAGAGGTGAGAAGGGTGTCAGCAGCTCTTGCATGCTGGAAAGTGAATTTTATTCTGCTCTGTGGGGGACACCCTTGGAAACAGAAGAGTAATACCAGCTGCTGTGTTACTTTTTGTTTTGGTTGTTACTTTTTGTTACTTTTTTGTTTTGGGTGTGGGAATGGAAGCCAGGACCCCACTCTACTGCTGACTCAGTCCTGACACCAGGTGGAGAAAAGCCCCTGAATGGATCCATTGTAGGCTGGGGGTGGGCAGCAGGGTGGGTGCAGGGAGGAGCTCAGGATTCAACCTTCCCAGGTGACCTGCTCTAAGAAGGACATCGCCATGGCAATGACACATCTGCAGGGGCCACACACGATGCATCTACTCCAGTGGCCCCAGCATGAGAGAGCAGGACCCCCCCTTCCACCACCCACCCTTTCCTACTGTCTGCAGAGGTCTCTGACCAGGGGGCGTGGAAAGGGTCCCCAGACTTCAGACTTGGAATGAATCGCCAAGCTCCAACCACAGACCTTGGACATGGCCTTTCACCAGCTGGCCCGATGTACCCACCTGGGCAGTTCAAGTCGGGACAGAGAGCTTTCTTGAGACCATTGTTCGCTCTAGGTGGACACAGGGTCCACCGGGCCTCAGATGCTCTCTCTATACAATGGGAGTGTCAGGATGTCCTTTCTGGCTGAAAGTTGGGTTTCAAGGACCCAAGAGCTCACACGTGTAGTGACCCCAGCATCCATGTGGCACCCCTGCTGTGAAATGTGGTGTTTCCATAGACGGTTTCCTGAGAGCCTGGCTCCCGGCCTGGCTCCCTGGCCCAGACACTCCCTGACCACACACACACCGCCCTCCTGGGCCCTTGGTGTCCTCTGTCGGGGGAGCCAAGGAGATGTGCAACCACAGCCTTCTGTGAGGAGTCATCTGTCCATGTGTTTGCTCCATCTGTTGGACTTTCCCGTGGTTTCCTGAGCTCAGTGACAGGTAGAGAGGGGGTCTTGGGTAACCCAGAGGGGAATACCTGAGCTACCCAGGCCTGAAGGTCACCCCAAGGAGCCCCATAATCAGTTGTAATCAGGTCAAGCCTGCTCCACCTCCTTCCTCTCTGATATATTAGGGCTGGCCCAGGCCCCAGGCCCTGTCTCGGCCAAGGAGGGGTAGTGGCACCTGGCACCATGGGGAAGGCCGTGAGTGGGGCTGAGAGTCCCGGGGGAGGCGCCTGGGGCTGGAGGTTGGAAGCAGGGGTCCCGGGGCGCTCTAATGCCTCCCCCTTTCCCAGGACAATTACGAGCTGTCCTCAGTGGAGGTGGGTGGTAACAAGACAGGCAAGATGAACAAGAAGAGCGGCGGTGGGGGCAAGAGGAAGGATAAACTGGAGAACATGAAGAAGGAAATGGAAATCGTGAGCACGGCCTGGGGGGGCTCTGGGCAGAGGTGGGGAGCTTGGGCGAGAGCCTGACAGTGACAGCCCGTGTCCTGCCCCTGACATACAGAATGATCACCAGCTGTCAGTGACCGAGCTGGAACAGAAATATAAGACCAGTGCCACCAAGGTGAGCTGGAATGGGAGTTGGGGGCAGAGAGGGGCGGAGGAGAGGCAGGAGGAGGGAGGTGAAAGAGGAAGGGCAAGACACAGAGAAGGAGAGGACGAGATAGAAGCAGAGAGAGAAAGGGGCTGGAAAGACCAAGAGGAGGGGACAGATGAGAGGAAGGAGGGGACGGGGAGGGGCCAGAGGGAAGCATCCTCCCCCACCAGCTGCAGGGTAGGGGAGAGGAGGGCCCTGCAGCTTCCTCTATGACCCCCTCCACAGGGCCTGTCTGCGCGCCTGGCGGCCGAGCTGCTGCTGCGAGATGGACCCAATGCCCTGCGGCCACCCAAGGGCACCCCAGAGTATGTCAAGTTTGCGCGACAGCTGGCTGGTGGCCTGCAGTGCCTCATGTGGGTGGCCGCTGCCATCTGCCTCATTGCCTTTGCCATTCAGGCCAGTGAGGGTGACCTCACGACTGATGACAATGTGAGTGGAATGGGGGGGGGGTGGATGGAGCGGTGGCGGTGGGGGGAGGGCAGACCCATGGGACCCAAGGGACCAAGGACACTGAATGAACTTCAGAACATGGGGGGCAGCAGCAGCATCAGGGGACTGGATCACCAGAGGAGGAAGGGCACTGGGCTCCAGGTCACCAGGGCACAGGGGACAGAAAGGAGGACATAGGCGGGGCTCCAGATAGAGACTAGAGAAACAAGGGCGAGAGGACAAGGGACAGACCAAGGGCACCGGGGACACTGGAACTCAAACATGGGACACAAGGGCATGGAGGGCTATAGAGATGTCACACGAAATGAAAGGACAAGCGAGACGTAGGATGGGAGAACCCTGGTGTCAATACAAGGGTGTGGGGGAAGTAATGGACAGGGGACAGGGGTTTAGAAAGTCTTAGGGCTGGGTGGTGTGAGCTGGAGACTGAAATGTACACTTGGGGGACACTGGGTGTGGGGCCTTGGAATGTGGAACTGGGTCATGAGGGCAGAATCCAAAGCAACAAATCTACAGCACAAATGCACAAGGACATGGGAACTTGAGGGCACAGACACTTCTGGGCATGGGGAGCCAGAGGGTAACACAGACTATGCAACTCGGGATCTGGAATATGAAATTTGGGGGACACACACAAAGGGGATCCAGATGACCACAGTCAAAGGTGACAGGGGGCACGGAACAGAGCATAAGGGGACAAGGAGGATGAAGGATTCAGGGGTCAGGGAGCAGGGGCTCTGGAGACCAGGCACCAGGAAAGTGAGGACACAGGCCACTGGCTGGGGATTGGGGTCCCAGGGAATTGTGCATGAAGTTTCCTAGCTGAGTGGGACAAATGACAGAAGTGACCTCACGACCATGATGGGCACAGGGAGCTGGAGTCCCAGTCCTCAGTGCAGTCCTGCCACTCTCTGTAGCTCTATCTAGCCCTGGCCCTGATCGCTGTGGTTGTGGTCACCGGCTGCTTCGGCTACTACCAGGAGTTCAAGAGCACCAACATCATCGCCAGCTTCAAGAACCTTGTGCCCCAGGTGGGTCCCCCCCAGCCACACCAAGTTCCAGAGACTCCACGGTCCCCAGGCAGGGCCCTGGCAGTTCTTTGGGGATCCTCCCATCACCCATAGTCTCCGTCCCTCCCTGGAGGTCCTCAACTTTCCCCAGCTCCTCCTCCCCAGTCTTCTGCCCCTTTTCACTCACTGACTCCACCCAATCCCACCTTGATTCTACTACCCCACCCACAGCAAGCAACGGTGATCAGAGATGGGGACAAGTTCCAGATCAACGCTGATCAGCTTGTGGTTGGTGACCTGGTGGAGATGAAGGGTGGGGACCGCGTTCCCGCCGACATCCGCATCCTGCAGGCCCAGGGCTGCAAGGTGGACAACTCCTCGCTGACCGGCGAGTCCGAGCCGCAGACCCGCTCCCCTGAATGCACCCACGAGAGCCCCCTGGAGACCCGCAATATCGCCTTCTTCTCCACTATGTGCCTCGAGGGTTGGTGTCCTTCACACGCCCTCCCCACCCCCGCAGCACCCTAGCTGCCTTCCTGCTTTCCTCCTGCCCCTTCCAGAGACACATTCCCCACCCCCACTTCCCAAGTCTGCCACCCCTTGCAGTCCTGCAGGCTCCCCGCCTCCCCTCTGCCTCCTTCCCCTCTGCACCATCCCCCAAGCCACTCTCTTGGTCTACTGCAGGCACAGCACAGGGCCTGGTGGTGAATACGGGGGACCGCACCATCATTGGGCGCATCGCCTCGTTGGCATCTGGGGTGGAAAATGAAAAGACGCCCATTGCCATCGAGATCGAACACTTTGTGGACATCATCGCGGGCCTGGCCATCCTCTTCGGGGCCACGTTTTTTGTGGTGGCCATGTGCATCGGCTATACCTTCCTGCGGGCTATGGTCTTCTTCATGGCCATTGTGGTCGCCTATGTGCCTGAGGGGCTGCTGGCCACTGTCACAGTGAGTGGAGGATGTGGGGGAGGGCTATAAACTGAGGGTCTACCTGGATGTGGGTCCCTCCAGGCCACCTCCGGTCATCTCTTAACTGATCATCTCAGTCCCCTCCCATCTCTCCACCCCCCTTTCCCACCAGCTATTCTCCCCTCTTCTCCCCATCTCCCTGTTTCTCCCACCATTACAAGATGACTCTGGGGCCAGAGCGATAGCACTGTGGGTAAGGTGTTTGCCTTGCATGCGGCAGACCCGGGTTTGATCCCTGGCATCCCATACGGTCCCCCAAGCACCCGACAGGAGTAATTCCTGAGTGCAGAGCCAGGAGTAAACCCTGAGCATTGCTGGGTGTGACCCAAAAAGCAAATAAATAAACAAACGAACAAATAAATAAATAAACAAGGTGACTCTGGATCCTGCCTGGCCACACCCCCAGGATCCAGCGCTGAGTCTAAGTTTGGTGTGGACGGCCTTTAGCTGTCCAACCCAGGACCCGCCCCAGAGGAGGCTCGGAGACTGCATGGCCTCTGAGGGGTCACGCTGATCACAGAACGTCAGCTGGTACTGCTGGGGAAGGGTCTATGTATAGCCGGGCGGTTTGGGGAGACATGGCAGGACAAAAGCTGGGAGGAAGGAACTAGCTGGACTACTGAGTCCACACTGGGGTACCGCTGTGAAGAAGGCCCTGTGCTGGGAGAGGAGGGAAGTGAGGCAGAAGCAAGGACGGACGGGTCTCCACGGCTGTCTCTGTGTCCCTCCCCTCCCCTCCCCCCCCACTTGTCCAGGTCTGCCTGTCCCTGACAGCCAAGCGACTGGCCAGCAAGAACTGTGTGGTCAAAAACCTGGAAGCGGTGGAGACACTGGGCTCCACATCGGTGATCTGCTCTGATAAGACAGGGACCCTCACTCAGAACCGCATGACTGTGTCACATCTGTGGTTCGACAACCACATCCACACAGCCGACACGACAGAGGACCAATCAGGTAGGGAGTCAAGGGAGCTGAACAATCAGGAGGAGAGTGGGCGGAGATAGAGGCGACCTGACCAATCAAGTGCAGAGTGGGCGGAGAAGGGAGCTCCCAGGACACACAAAGGAATTCCCAACCGCTTTTTCCCCTGGGAAAAGTGAGGGGTCCTGGGTCCTGGGGGGGGGGGGGGGGGAGGCTAAGCCCATGGGATCTGTTCTCACAGGGGGCCAGAGGCTGATCCTGGAGAGAAGGTTCCGCCCCCGGGCATGAGGGGGCAGTAGGGTCCCACTCAGCGGAGGGAACCTGTCCCGAGTCTAAGGGGAGGGGTAGGTTCTGCCAATGGGAGAGCCGCTCGGATCTGGGGCCCACGAGGAGGCCCCTCGCGGCCCCAACCTGAACACTTGGTCTCCAGGTCAGACCTTTGACCAGTCCTCGGAGACGTGGCGGGCGCTGTGCCGCGTGCTCACCCTGTGCAACCGCGCTGCCTTCAAGTCGGGTCAGGACTCGGTGCCCGTGCCCAAGGTGAGGGCTGGGGGGCCGCGACGGAGCCTGGGAATCTGGTGCAGCCGTGCGCGCCCCTAACGCCGAGCCCCACCTCCAGCGCATAGTGATCGGGGACGCGTCCGAGACAGCTTTGCTCAAGTTCTCCGAACTGACTCTGGGCAACGCCATGGGCTACCGCGACCGCTTTCCCAAAGTCTGCGAGATCCCCTTCAACTCCACCAACAAGTTTCAGGTCTGCAGCCCCGGAGGGCCCTCCCCAGAGGCCAGCCCCGCCCAATGCAAGCTGGGCTCACAGAGCGGCTCGGCCCGCGCAGGGCTTCGCTGCCCCTCAGTAGCCCAACCCGGTCCCTCATGTCCCATGTGCCTTGATTGTGGTCTCTAGTGCCCGTGCTCTCCGAGAGTCCTTACAGACCAGGCCTTCCTTGGGGGAAGTAATTAGGAATTCAGAGCCCACCGCCAGCTCAACTCCAGACCCTTCCTCCATGGCTTTCCCGGGCCCAGACCCTGACCCCGCCCCAACCCTCAACCTCTACCAAGCGGTCCCTCTCCTCAACGAAGGTCCAGTTTCAAGCCCAGCCCAGCCCGTCAGCCCCGCCCGCCACAGTCCCACCCCTCCCCTAGTGGCCACGCCCACAGAGCGGTGCCCTCCCCGGCAGCCCCGCCCCGCCCCGCCCGTTGGCCACGCCCACTACTCGGTGTCCTGCCCTGTGAGCCCCGCCCCTCCCCTAGTGGCCACGCCCACAGCGCGGTGCCCTGTCCCGCCCCACCCCAAACGCCACGCCCACGGTGCTCTGTCCTCTTGGCCCGCAGCTGTCTATCCACACCCTGGAGGACCCCCGGGACCAGCGGCACCTGCTAGTGATGAAGGGCGCCCCGGAGCGTGTTCTGGAGCGCTGTAGCTCCATCCTCATCAAGGGCCAGGAGCTGCCGCTGGACGAACAATGGCGTGAAGCCTTCCAGACTGCCTACCTCAGCCTGGGGGGCCTGGGCGAACGCGTCCTGGGTGAGACCCCCCAAGACTCCGACACAGCTGTGCCAGGAGGAGCTCGAGCTCTGCCCAGCTTTCCTGGCCCAATCCTGACCCTGATTGGGTCACATTCCTGCTTGGCAGCTGACACGGTCCTGACCCCTGGCTCCTGAATTCCCACAATTACTCTAGCTCCCACCCCCACACACATATTTTCTCCTTCAGACGTCCCCATCTTCACCTGGTGGGTGTACCCTCTACTTTTCCTGGCCCTTGCCCCCACTGATGACTTGTTCTTGCTTTCGTTCCACCTTTCAGCAGTCACCTCTTGACCCTTTTGCTTTCCCTGTCCCTGCTTCAGTATGAGACATCCCAATCCTTGCCTCACCTCTCACCCAACTTTTGTTCTGATAACTCTTGCCTCAATCCTAGAAGCTTCTTTCACTTTATTTGCTGAGGTCCCTTCTCTGGGGAGGCTGGTTCTGAGATGCATTTGACAATGGGACCTAGAGCTCCGCTCAGAGTCAGGCACTCATTGTACTGGGGCCTGGGCATTTCACTAACCTCCTGGCCTTACTTGGGGAGGGTCCCCAGGACCCCTCTCAGACTGTACTGTCCTCTGCAGGCTTCTGTCAGCTCTACCTGAATGAGAAGGACTACCCACCTGGCTTTTCCTTCGATGTGGATGCCATGAACTTTCCAACTAGTGACCTGTGCTTTGCGGGACTCGTATCCATGATTGACCCACCCCGGGCCACCGTCCCTGATGCTGTGCTCAAATGCCGCACAGCAGGCATCCGGGTATGACCCTGGGAGAGGAAACAGGCAGGGACAGGAGCAGGAAGGGCAGTCTTGGGGGTGAAGAATTGGGACAGAAACCCGTCTACCAGTGTCTTGAACTAAAACGAACCATTCTGGTTTGGAGAGTGAAATACATCTGGAGGATGATATAGTTGTTCCTTGTCATCAAGAACTCTCTCTTCTCCATGCCTCAGTTCTGCTTTTCTCCCTGGTGGTTTTATTCTCAGGATGTCCTTTCATTTTGAGGGGCAAAAGTCACCCCCCACACCCCATAGCTTTAACTTACACCCCACCCCTCACTAGCCCCTTTTGCAATTGCAGGAGATTGGATCATGTGTTCTCCCCTGAACGATTACAGTGGCAGGGGAATGGAACACCTTGATTTAGTTGTTCTAGGTTGACTTTTTCAATCTGGGCTAAGGACCTAATGCCAATGTTGGCGGAGGGGTGGGTCTGCAAGCCACAGTGATGGGGAAGCCAATGCTGAGCAAACAACACCAGGACACTAGCACATTCTCTAAGGCCCTAGCAGGATCCAGTCTGGGTCCTGTTACCTTCCTGAGTTCAGTCTTTAGCTTCCTTTTCGCTCCTCTCTGGTCATGCCGGCTGCCCTGCTCTTCTCCCACGTTTCAGGCTCATTTGCAGCTCAGGTCCTTGCAGTGGCTATTCTCTCTGGTGGGAACACTCTTCTCTCAGACTTCCACAGGGCCTGTGCTCTCTGCACACACTTAAAATTGCCTTTTCCCCCAACCGACACTTTCCCTACTAAATCCCTCCTGGAATGATGTAGCGTTCATTTCTTTATTCCATTTATTCGGTTTAGAATGTCAGCTCTACTAAAGAGTCTTATGTTTTTTTTCCTTGCAATGGCCCAGGCCCATAGTTAGCGGGCATGACTGGAGAATAAATGAAAGCGCTTATCAGCTCATAGCGAGGAAGGGAAGAGTGGGCTGATTTGATGAGTCAAGGGTCTGTTGGTCCTCTGACTCCCCCTACAGGTGATTATGGTGACAGGTGACCACCCCATCACCGCCAAGGCCATTGCAGCCAGTGTGGGTATCATCTCTGAAGGCAGCGAGACCGTGGAGGACATTGCTGCTCGCCTCCGTGTGCCCGTGGACCAAGTCAACCGGAAGTAAGCCCCCCTCAGCCAGCCCTACAGTTCTGCCCGCAGCCCAGGCAGACTAAGGCTCCAGCAATGTCCACCTCCTATTTTAGGGATGCTCGCGCCTGTGTAATCAATGGCATGCAGCTGAAGGATATGGACCCATCGGAGCTGGTGGAGGCCCTACGCACGCACCCGGAGATGGTGTTCGCGCGCACCAGTCCCCAGCAGAAGCTGGTGATTGTGGAGAGCTGCCAGCGACTGGTGCGGGCCTGCCCAGGATGGTGGGCAAATGGGCGGGGCAGGCCCTGGCTGGTCTCCAGTTGCCCATCAGTCTCCGCACCCTCTCCCTGCAGGGGGCAATTGTGGCTGTGACGGGGGATGGTGTGAATGACTCCCCAGCCCTGAAGAAGGCAGACATTGGCGTGGCCATGGGCATTGCCGGCTCGGATGCTGCAAAGAACGCAGCTGATATGATCTTGCTGGATGACAACTTCGCTTCCATTGTGACTGGCGTGGAGCAGGGTCCGGGCTAGATCAGCGATGGGCGGGGATGCAGGGGCTGTGCTGGCACAGGGGGAGGAAGGAAGTGGGCTGTGTGGAGGCTGAAGTGCCTGCTGTGTCTTGTAGGCCGACTGATCTTTGACAACCTGAAAAAGTCCATTGCCTACACCCTGACCAAGAACATCCCTGAGCTGACACCCTACCTCATTTACATCACCGTCAGCGTGCCCCTGCCCCTCGGCTGCATCACCATCCTCTTCATTGAGCTTTGCACAGACATTGTGAGTCCACACTCGCGACACTTGCAGGGACAGGGACTCAGAGGGGAGGGAGTGGGCGAGGGAGCCAGCAGGCAGTTGGGGCCCCTCTCTGAGACAGAGGCAGGAAATCTGACAGAGAGGGACACAGTGGCCATGTGGACTGGACTGGACAATACTGTTGGCAGAGGCCAGTCAGACTGACGGGTCCTGGCTGTGGTCACTGCTGGTGTTTCCCCCAATGTTATTCCTGCCCTGCCTATGGACTAGGAGAGGAGGGGACTCAGGTAAATTCAGACTCAGTTCCTCCTATCCCTGGCCAGTTCCCATCCGTGTCCCTGGCATATGAGAGGGCTGAGAGCGACATCATGCACCTGCGTCCACGGAACCCTCGGCGTGACCGACTGGTCAACGAGCCCCTGGCAGCCTACTCATACTTCCAGATCGGTGGGTGTGCGCTGTCGGCTGCTCTCTGCAGGATGCTGATCTGCTGCAAGGGTCTCTTGCATGGGCTGGCTCTGCATTGCTGTGTTTGCGTGTGACCCAGTGGCTCTATCACACCAGGTCCCTGTCTGCACACGATGGTCTCTGTGTCCTTTCTTCTGTCCCTGTTGTCCAGGACCTCCTCTTTCTCTGGGTGACTGTGCCCTTCTTTGTTCTCTCTCTCTCTCTCTCTCTCTCTCTCTCTCTCTCTCTCTCTCTCTCTCTCTCTCTCTCTCTGTGCCTCTTCTGTCCCTGTCTATCTTTTAGATTCTTGTCTTGGTATCTGTCTCTGTGCCCTAGTCTCTTCCCCAGGGCCCTGGCTTTCCTGCAGCATTGTGCCTTTATCTATTCCGTTGTCTGTCTATCAATCATCTATCTTGGTGTCTCCTTGCCTGTACCCCCAGGCGCCATCCAGTCCTTTGCTGGCTTCACCGACTACTTCACGGCCATGGCCCAGGAGGGCTGGTTCCCGTTGCTGTGTGTGGGGCTGCGGCCACAGTGGGAGGATCATCACCTACAAGATCTGCAGGACAGCTATGGCCAGGAGTGGGTGAGTCTGACCTGACGGGTCCCCATCACTCACTCAGTTCCAGGGCCACCTTCCTAGCACGTGGTCCCCACATTCTCCCCCATGGGTGACTCAGCTCTCAGTCAGGGTCTTCCAGGCCTGGAGTCCTGGAGCCTGCAGCCTTTCCCACCAAACTCCTGTACACGGTTCCAACTAGAGAAGGCGCCTCCCAGTCTTTGGGCGGTGACAGCCCGTTCACAGGGACCAGGCTCGCACCTGTTATCTGCCCTGCAGCACCCATCACAGAGTAGAGGCCTTTGTGGGCACTTTGAATGCTTGGAGCACAGAGAGGCTGATTGGCCCACTGGAGTGTTTCATTTGTTCCCTACAGATCAGGATTCCCCCACACCCTGTCCCCTTAAGCATGGACTGTGAGGTTAAGCAAGTTGATCTTAAAGCCAGACTGCCTGGTCTCATGGTCTGCGTTCTTGCCTGGCCAGTGCTCATCACTGAGTGAACCTGGGCATGTTGCTTGGCTTCTCTGCCTCCCCACCTAAAGTGCTCTGAATTAATGTCAGCTTCAGTGGTTTTCAGTGGCCCCAGAATAGTAGCAGCAACACCTGGGAACCTGAGGCCCCGACCCTTCTAATAATCAGTCCTCTGGGGATTCTGATGCCCACCCAAGCTGGGAATTAGCGGATCTTGTGGGATTATGGGGAGGGTTTATGAGATGAGATGGGAGCACAGGGCACCTGGATGGTTATCTCCCCGCTGCCCCCCATTCCTGGCTGTGGTTGAAGACATGGGCTGAATGGGGTCGTACACGAGGACTGCCTGGTGTCCTTCACTGTGTTGACCGTCTGCCCCCATCTCGGAGTTGCTAGACTCGGGCTTCGTTCCTTTGCCCAGACACCCTCCTCCTCCTTTCACTGTGGAATTAACAGGCCTGCCTGGATTGCTCAGCCACTGACACCTCTGAACCCCAGGGTCTGCAGCCCCCCAGACCAATGCAAGGGAAAGCACTGCGGGGCTCATGGGCCCAGTCCGCGCTGGCTGTGCTGGCTGAGGCTGCTTCTGTTCCCTCCTGGCCCTCAGACGTTCGGGCAGCGCCTGTACCAGCAGTACACCTGCTACACCGTGTTCTTCATCAGCATCGAGATGTGCCAGATAGCTGATGTCCTCATCCGCAAGACCCGCCGCCTCTCGGCCTTCCAGCAAGGCTTCTTCAGGTATCCAGGGCCGCCACCCACTGGGCCTTGCTCCCATATCCCATCAGATCCTGACAGCTAACCGGGATGTGCGGGAGCAGGTGCTAACTCTCCTCTTGGTGCCTACAGTAGCTCTCAGCAGGCACCTCAGCTGGGGCCTCCAGAGTCATCTGCTAAGGGCAGAAAACTCCCCATTTCTGTGGGAGAGGGCGTAGACTTTAGAACCTCTTCATGCTGCTCACTCCTAACCTCCTCTGCCCCAGTACCCCGATTTCCATCTGGTCTCCAACTCAGTGGCCTCTCTTGGCTCGAGTGCCAGCCTGTCCATCCTGTCCCACCTGCAGGAACAAGATCCTGGTGATCGCCATCGTGTTCCAGGTCTGCATCGGCTGCTTCCTCTGCTACTGCCCCGGAATGCCCAACATCTTCAACTTCATGCCCATCCGGTGAGAGACAAAGGGTGTGAGCTGGGGGCTGGGCTCGAGGGGCACAGCCTTTGAGGATGGTCTTCATCTTGCCACCTCTGCCCTCAGGTACCAGTGGTGGCTAGTCCCCATGCCCTTCGGTCTCCTCATCTTCGTCTATGATGAAATCCGGAAACTTGGAGTTCGCTGCTGCCCAGGGAGTGAGTGTGGATCCTGGGGTGGGGTGGGGGGCGCGGGCGCGCTGAGATGTTCTCAGGGTGACTGTCCCCACCTTCAAAATTTGACCCTCCTTAACAAACCACCACTAACCTCTGAGGGCCTGGCCCCTACCCTGACTGCACCTCCCTAGCACTGAGCTGCCTCTCTTCCCTAGGCTGGTGGGACCAGGAACTCTACTACTAGAAGGACCGCGGCCGGGCCGGACACCTGGGCCCCTCTGGACAATCTCTGAAACATCTGAATCAAGAGGCCTGTTTGCACCCGTCTGCCCCTGCAGCCCACGCACATCAGCTTCCAGGGTCCCCACCCGCTCCCCTCCCACATGCACAGGGCCCAGACCCTGAGGATCAGTTCCTAGACCCTCCTCTGAGCTGGCCTTAGGGGAGCAAGTGGTGGGGGTGGGGGTGGGGCTGCTGATGCGGGTCTTTCCTTTGGGTGCCTTTAAAGCCAACTGTGTCCTGATGATAGCAATAAAGCAGCTCAAGGCACGGTCTTCAGCTCTTTCCTAGTCGCTTTAATGCCACAAGCTACAGTTTCTTTCAGGGATGTAGCCCCAGATTGTAGAACACTGTCTGGTGCATAATGGGGTCTCTGTAGATGTTGGGGGGGATGGACAGTGAATGTTTTTCCCAGGGCTGCAGCATTTAAAGGCAGGGGGTGCCTTTAGCCAGAATCACCTGTTTTCTTCTTAAGAGGCTGAGACACAGGGTACCAGAACCCCTTTTGCACTGAGCCCCCAGGTACCTTATGGCAGCTTGCTCATGGATTCCCCTTCCTGGGCCCCTGGAACCTCATGACAGTTCTCAGCGTTTCCCTGAACCCCCAGTTACCTCATGACAGCTCACAGGGTGTCTCCCTGAGCCCCCAGGTACTTCATGGCAACTCTCAGGGTGTCCCCAAGCCCTCAGTACCTCACGACAATCCTCACAGGGCGTCCCCCTAGCTCCCAGGTACCTCACAGAAGCTCTTAGGGTGTCCCCACCAAGCCCTCAGGTACCTCATGACAATTCACAGGGCATCCCCCTAGCCCCCAGGTACCGCATGGCAGCTCTCAGGGCACCCACCATCCCAGTTCACTACTTAGTTCCTAGCCAACCTAGAGGCTGCTCACAGGTTCTTCTTCCCTTCAACTGGTTACTCAACTCTCCAGCCTTGGTCCTCCACCAGTGGCCTCTCAGGCCCCAGGCTTTTCCTGGGGTCCCAGCTCCTCGGCCCATACTTTCTGAGATTCATACCTGTCTTGGGTCTCATAGCATGCTTCCCAAAACCTGCTCCCATCCAGGAGCAGTTCATCAGTGTGGTTCCTTCTCCCGAGGAGATGGGCAAGCCCTCTAGACACAAGTCACAAACCTGTCCCCCAGGCCTGGTTTCCTTCCCTGTCACCCCCTACTGGTAAAACAGTCTCTGCCATCCCATGGCCCTGCTGTCCCTGTTTCCACACCCAGTTGCCAAGATCTTCCTAAAGCCCAGTCTGAGACTATTCTCTCCCACCCCAGCCCTCCATGGCACCCCACCTCGCCGATCTTGTCCCCATGACACGCCCTCCAGGTATCAGCTCTTACACTGTTCAGTTCCCCCATACCCCCACCCCCGTTTCCCATCAGACCCCCCAACCCCACTATCCCGAGGGTAGTTGCTCTGCCAGTTCAACTCCAACCCACCACTGGTATTTCTGAAGCTCAGGAAAGCCAAGGTTATTTCCCAGACAGCTGCCTGGCAGCAGGGAGCTGGAATCGGCAAACTGCTTAAGTCACGAGCGCAGACCTCACTGGTCCTGAGTGGTAAGCACTGAGGACCCTCGGGGTGCAGGAGAGCCAAGGCCACTCAAGGGTGCCCCATGTCCTCCTTTCTCACATCCAAGTCAGGGTGACTAGTCAGCCACTCGCTTACCCACTCCACTTCTGCAACAACCCTGTAAGGGCAGCAGGCAGGGCTGGATGGCACCACCCAGGACAGGTTTCTTGTACAGCAGGGCTGTGCTTGGTGCCTTCCTAGAGCACAGGCAATCCTGTGGCAAGACCTTGATAGCACGAAGGGGAGTGGGCTAATGTCCTACCCTCTGGGGCTTCCCCTGTGAATGCCAAAGCTGGGGTGCACCCTCCTGGGGAGCCAGGCTGTGCCTTCAGGGCCCTGCTTCTGACACACATCCACACTGCTGGACACAATTTCTCTGCATTTGGTGCAGGTGACTGTGTGCTCTGCTGCTTTGACTGATCCGAGGGTCACAGACTGAGTCAGGGCACCAAGGAGCTCAGAGTCGCACAAGTCAGAGCCCCAATGCCAGTAGTGACTTCAGCCACTGCTGGGTTGCCGAGATTCTAGATCAGTCCCTTTGGCTGCCACACGAAGGGAAAACTGGAGGGTAAGGCTGAGGTGAGGAAGCTGGAGGTGACCAGTCAGGAAGGGTTTATAAGGATGAGGGTGAGCTTGAGCCTCTGAGCAGAGCCCCAAGAACCCTCTGCTGGATCTCAGTTCTCCATTCCCGGAGTCACCACTACAAAGGCAACACAAGTTCTTGGTAGGCGCCAGGGGAGAAACAAGAAACAGGCACGGCTTCTAGAATGAAGGACAGATGGGTACTGGCTAACTGGCCCGTATGTCTACCAGGCTCCAAAGTCTGAACAAGAGCCGACAGAGAAAGGGAGGCAGAAACAACTTTCCAAATACTGTTTACTTCACAGAAACCTGCAAACGTGACTACCTGGGAGATCACGTCTAGGAGTGCACATTGACGACGGCAACATACAGGGCCAGAGTGCTAAGGGCCAGCAGCCCTGTCACCACTGCGCGGGCGAGAAGAGCCGTCCAGCTGCCCAGGGAAAAGATGTGGACAAAAGTCCTGCGGGGGCGGGAATACCACAGTGAGGGAGGCGAACAGTTAAGCGGCTCCCACTCACACCCTTCCAGCCTCAAACCCCACCCAGCTTACTCCATGACAAAGGCTTTGTAGACACTGAGGAACATAAGGACGACGACTGCCGGCCGGAAAGTGTGGTACAGGTCATAGCGGGTGATCATCCAGACCTGGGCTGATGCCACAATGTAATGAACCTGGAGGGAAGCAAGCCGTCAGGGCCAAGCCCTGGGAGGAGCCCAGACAGGGGAATAAGGCATGCTGGGAGCACGTACCAGACTGATGTTGGAGTCAATGCTCATTTGGATATACTTCCAGTCAAACTCAATGCCCCGGGCGCCAACCCACAGGGGGATGCAGCTGAGGAAGACAAAGGGAGGAACTTTGAGCCTCCCTCCCACCCAACCCCCTGCCCCAGATCCCTGATATTGCGCCCCTGCCCTCCAGCACCCCTCTGGAATCCTGGAGTCCTGGCTCAGGAATCTGGGCTCCAGGTTGCTGCACACACCGGGACATAATGAGCTCAGCAGTGGCCCAGCCCAGGGCAGCAACCATGATCTTGTACTCTCCTTTGCCGGCATTCCGGGACATGACAAGGTTGAGGCCTATCAGGTCTGCCACATCCACACTGGCCTTCATAAACTCCTGTGGGTCAGATTGAAACCTGAGTCAGCCCGGTGCTGGGAGCCCCGCTCCATTCATTCACTTTCCCTGCCTGACACACTCACCCCAATAAAGTCATAAATGCCGCCTTCCCAGGTGGGAAAGAAAGTGGCCAGGAACAGCATCTGTAAGACAGACAGCACAGAGGTCAGCTCAAGGTCAGGGGATCAACCACGTGGGTTTTGTGGGAGTAAGCACCTACTTAAGGAAAAGATCTTGGCGTTCCTGGGCCCCTTGGGGGTGGGGAGCACCAGACAGGGGCTTGGGGAGTTAGAGAGGGTAGGACCCTGGGTCCCAATGACTTGGGGGAGATAAGAGGGTAGGAGCCTGGTACCCGTGGGGGCGTGGGCTGTGGCGATCGCAGGGGTGGGGGGGTTGGGGTCGGGGATCAATCAGGTCTAGGCTGTGGCCGCAGCTCCCGTGCTGGCTCTCGGGAACTCCTGAACCACACCCAAACCCCTCTTAACAGTGTTACGTTTCCTGAATTTCACTAAAAGAGCTATGCAAAAGTGGCTTCAAGACCTCTCCTCCGGAGGTGGCACTCCTTCCAAAGCCGTCTTCTCTGGGCCTTCGGGAGCGTCCCTACGCCGAGTCCCGAGGGCAGGGCGGCCCAGGGGGGATCCGGGCGGGGCCGGAGCCCTGGGTCTGGCGAGCGCGGGGGCCGGTCGCATGGCGTCCGGGCGGCCCTCACCTTGCACAGCTGCACGAAGAGGTAGGTGACCCCGGCCTGGACGCATTTCCAGAAGGCGTTGTACTCGGACCTGCAGGAGCGGGGCGGTGAGGCGACGGCCCGGGCCCCCCTCCCCCGCCCCGCGGCCGCCCCGCACTCACAGGCCGCTGCACTTGTAGGTGATGAAGTAGGGGAAGTAGGCCAGGGCGAAGCAATTCCCGAAGTGGAACAGCGTCATGGCGCCGGCCTCCCGGGCCACCGGCGCGGCGGCGTCTCGGAGCTCGGGTCTCTGCGTCCGCCGGGCTTCGGCGCCCCAGCCCGGGCCTGGAGCCCACCTGCCTCCGCCGCGACGCGCGCGGCCTTCTGGGAGCCGGAGTCCCGGCGCCGAGAGATGACGTCTTGGACCGGGGCGGGGCTCGCCGGCCGCTCGAGGCCCCGCCCCCAGGACCACGTGGGTCCCTAGGTGCCACAGAGGGGCGCGGCTTCGAGTCTCGGCGCAGGTGCTTGCAGGTGCCGGCTATGGATTTAGGTCAAGTGGCCCGTGAGCCTGGATCGGACCCAGTTGTGGCCGGCGCAGAGAGATGGGGGCGCAGGAGTGGTACTCTGGGTTTTTATTTCACCGTTGGCTAGCGGCGCAGACCCCTCACAGTGGGGACCTTATCCTAACCCAGGCGGGCTGTCTGAGAAACTACGGGACATACCGCCTGAGGACATGGGGAAGCGAAAGACGGTCGGGTGTCACTTGTCTTTTCTGAACATGTACTTGATGAGGTCCACCACCCGGTGACTGTAACCATATTCGTTATCGTACCTAGGGGAGTGTAGGAGAGGGAACGATTAGAAATTCCCCTGCCACCACCCTCAGTGTCTCTGCAATTCTTCCTCCCTCTCGCTCCCCTTTCCCCTTTACCAGGAAATGAGCTTTACGAAATTGTCGTTGAGGGCCATGCTAGCCTTAGCATCGAAGATGGAAGAGTGGGTATCGCCGAGGAAGTCCGTGGACACTACCTGGGCATCAGAATGGCAGAGCTCAGTGTAGGGTCAGAGCTAGGAGGACCCTGGGAGCTTGGGCTCTAATTTTTTTAAAATATGATTTTCATTTTATTATTTATTTATTTATTTATTGGCTTTTTGGGTCACACCCGGCGATGCACAGGGGTTACTCTTGGGTCTGCACTCAGGAATTATCCCTGGTGGTGCTCAGGGGACCATATGGGATGCTGGGAATTGAACTCGGGTCGACTGCATGCAAGGCAAATGCCCTACCCGCTGTGCTATCACCCCAGCCCCTTGGGCTCTAATTTTTAGAAACAGTTGACTGTTCGTTTGTCCATGATATAGAGTAGAGCCCTTCTTTGCCCATGCTTAGGGGTCAAGATTTGGAAAAGCCGATGGCAGCTGGGTTCCAAGGACACAGATCACATACACCCTCCTAAAGGTGCACAGATAGCCCTGGGACTATTGTGGGCCCTGGGAGTGGGTTGCCATAGAGGGCCGCTGGGAGGGGGATGAGCTAAATCTCGGGATGGAAGTCTAGGAGGATCTGGTCAAGTCAGGCCCTCACACAGAGTCTAAGGTCCAAGGGACGGCAGACGGAGGCCCCTAGGGTGTGGGAATGAAGGCCATGGGAGGGTTTTCAGAAGTGGAGGCGATTTCACTGAGGCAGAGAGCCTGGTAGCTGTGTGAGGGCCAGCCATAAGGGTATTTAGGGGGCAAGAGAAGGATGACACCCATCTCTCATGCTTTGCCCTGAGTGTTACAGAGCAGCCACCAGCCTTTGACTACTAAGCACGACTGCACAGAGGCTGTGTGCCAGACCTGGAAGGCAGCTGGTGCTCTAGAAGTGAGAAGAGCTTCCAAGTCTAACTATCCTGGAGTACAGCGACTGGCAGGGTCATAGGTAGCTTTGAAGTAAGGGTGTGAGTGAGGAAAGGGGCCCCAAAAACAAAAAACACCCCCCCTCCCATCCCCATCTTGCTGAGGAGGTGGATCTGTAGAGAACTTGGGGAGGAACAGCCCTCCCATCTAGTGAACAGCTTCCTGATGGCAGGACAGGACAGAAACTCTACACTCCCATTTGGGCTATTGCCTGCCATGCCTTGGTTAACAGAAGTCTTGCTCCTTCCCTGGCACTCACTCCTCAGTGCCTACCTCATCCTCTGTATAGTCAAGGATGCCATTCAAGGACCCGTTGGCTGCTGCGCGTATGGTGTCCTTGATGGTGGACAACGAGGCAGGCTGGGCCAGGCGGCAGGTCAGGTCCACAACTGACACATCTGGAGTTGGCACCCGGAATGCCATTCCCGTCAGCTTACTAGAGGACCGTACATGAGGCTGAGTGTCAGAACCAGGAACTTGGTCCACTTGACCCTCCCTCTGCGTTCCCCTCAGTAGACACCCTGAAAAGGACAGGGGGCCAGTCTGGCCCTCCTGTGGCATGCCCATCTTGCAGCTTCTGCGCTCATACCCTTTGAGGTCAGGGATGACTTTGCCCACAGCTTTGGCAGCCCCTGTGGAGGCAGGTATGATGTTCTGGTGGGCACCCCGGCCATCTCGCCAGGCCTTTTTCGATGGCCCATCCACAGTCTTCTGTGTAGCCGTGTAGGAATGAATTGTGGTCTTGGGAAGAAGAGGTCTGAGTGAGGCTTTCCTGTGCTTCATTTTTAAGTCCGGGGGGTGGGGGAGGTGACCCAGGTATGGAAGCTTATAGGGCAGCCATCATGGGCCACCCAACCAGAAGGTACTGGCTAGGGGCCAGCCTTGGCTGTGTCAAACAGTGTCTTAAAAAAGCAGGCCTCCCTCCACCCCCTGAAAACCATCTCTGGTAATGCCACACACTTCACAAGTTCCGGGGAGAAAGTGGGGTTCTGGTCATCCCACTTTTGCCCCAGTTCACCATCAGCCTCCCGGCAACTTACCATCAGGCCTTCCACGATCCCAAATCTGTCATGGATGACCTTGCTGAGGGGAGCCAGGCAGTTGGTGGTACAGGAGGCATTGCTGAAACAGCCCAGGAATGCAAGGGTAGCTGAGGTGAGTCACCCGGGGCCCTGCCACCCTTCTCTCTTGGGGTATGCAACCAGGCTTGATTTGGTAGAAAGTCAAGTTCAAGGGGTTCTGGGGGGATACCTTCTAAGTCAAAGAGGTGCCAGAGATGTTTCTGGGTGAAGTCCTCCCAGTGGGGGCTCTAGAAGTCAAGTATTTCTAAAGGCTAGTTTTGGGGGACACATGCTCCATGGGGGTAAAGCCCAGGGTGGGTTGTGGAGGGATTCCTGAAGCTGACCCCCCACAGACAGGCTGTGAGTTCTCTGGGCACCACCCCCTTCTCCACTGCCCCTTACCTGACAATTCTCATGGATTCTGGGTCATATTCCTCTTCATTCACCCCCATGACAAATGTGGGTGCATCTGGGGAGGGAGCGCTGATGACCACCCTCTGGGCACCTCCGTTGAGGTGTTCCTAGGGAGACGGCACAGATATCAGAGAGTGCTTCCAGTGACCCTGGACCCACCCCCACTAGTTACGGCACTCCCGCCCGCCGCCAACACACACACACTCACGGAAGCGTCTTTTAAGCTCAGGTACACGCCTGTGGACTCCACCACATAGGGGCTTCCCACCGATTTCCAGGGGATGTCGATGGGCTTCATGCTGTGGGT
The DNA here is from genome assembly GCF_029834395.1 of Sorex fumeus. Classification (NCBI taxonomy): domain Eukaryota; kingdom Metazoa; phylum Chordata; class Mammalia; order Eulipotyphla; family Soricidae; genus Sorex; species Sorex fumeus. Next base: position 21,432,601 of record NW_026606179.1, read on the forward strand.
GGGATTGCAGGTCTGTTTCACTGTCGGCCTTGCCTTCAGAGTCCCGTCTTCATAGTATGTGGCCTTCACCCTGTCCATCTTCTCTGAATCCCTAACATTGCCCAGATGGGCTCGGCCCTCCTCTTCCTGCCTCATTTCAGGAACCTGCCCACAGGCTGACTCTCTCAAACACCTTGGCCTTAAGATGCCTTGACATACGCCTCAGTTTTCATGACTGGGGCCTCGGTCCTTTGGGACCATCCCTGGATGTAAAGCCAGGGGGAGCTTTTCTATAGCAGCTGCCTTGAATGGAGGCAGTCCAAGGAGGGTGAGGCCTGCCCAAGGTTTCTGGCCCCGAACCCTGTCACCCTGGCATAGCCCTTCTGCTCCTCTTGTCTCTCTCCCACCCAGTGGTTGGGGCCAGAAAAGTCCCCAAGGGGTCCTTGGAGGGCTGGTCTGAGGCCAGTGTGGCACCAGTGGCTGTTGGTTGTATTTGGAAGAGAAGAGAGGTTATTTCCCATTTGATCGAGATTTCATTTCACTCGGCACTTTTAGCAAATGCATGTATTAGAAAACCATCAGGGGTCAGAGTGAGAGCACTGAGGGTAGGTGCTTGCCTTGCACGTGGCCAACCCAGGTTCTATTCTCATATGATCCCCTGAGCTTGTCAGGAGTGATCCCTGAGTGCAGAGCCAGGAGTAAGTCCTGAGCATGACCAGGTGTGCCTCCCCCAACCAAAAACAACAACAACAAATAACATATTAAATACCAAGTAATGGGGCTGGAGAGTACAATGGGTAAGCCACTGATCTTGTATGTGGCCAATCTGGGTTCAATCCCTGGCATCCCTTATGCTCCACCAAGCCTGCAGGGATGATCCCTGAGTGCAGAGCCAGAAGAATGCCCTGAGACTGCCAGGTGTGCCCCCCCAAACCAAATCAAACAAAAAACCCCAAACAAAAATACCCCTCAAACATCAAGTACTGCTGTTTTCTGCTGGGATTTCAAACAAGCACTGATAAATGGCTGGGCTGTGTTCTAGTCTTTTCTCTCAGAGGTCGAACACAGGTGTAGTATGTGTTTCTGTGATTCATATCTGCTGTGTCTTATAGAGGAGTGTTTCTCAGCGATATTCTGACCTTGGGACCCCTTTCATCCTTGCTTCTTTCTGTAATCCCCCCACCCTATTTATACATTTTTAACCCATTTTTAAAAACTTTTCATCATCAGGCCCTTGGAATATCCTGTGGGTTCAGAGGGGCCCTGCTGTCCTTGGTTGAGAAATTCTATTGTTAGAGCCTGATTTTCTTGTTTATTTTTGGGCCGCACCTGGCAGGGGGAACCATATGGGGTACTGGGGACCGAACCCAGGTTCTCTGTGTGCAAGGCAAACACCTTCCTATCTCTCTTGCCTGAAGTTAACTTCTTAAACTCGGAGTCAAAAAGCCAGATGGGAGAGAAAAATCTGGCAATACTAAAAAGTTTCTGAATGTGAAGTGATCAAAAATTAATACAAAGTAAACCACATCCTGAAGCCGAGGTGTTTCTGGAATCCTCAGGAGGAAAGGTATCCCAAAGTGAAAAAAAGGGTTAAGGGGCGCTATTCTAGAATGTCCCATGGCAAAAGGGCTGGCCCTGCTTCCTTTGCCACTGATCTGCTGTTCCCCAGAGGGGCTCAGCCCATGTGTGTGGGCTATTCTTCCTGCCCCACATTTAGTGAACACAGACCCTGGTCCAGGCTCTAAGTTCTCTGCCTCCATCATTACTGCCCTTTTTCAGAGGAGCCAGTCAGGGCGGAAGTGAAGGCAATAGGGGACAGAGCAGTGGGGATTCCTGCAGGATCTGAGCCTCACTGCCTGCCTGAATGAATAAATGTGCTGGGGAACAGCGAGCACTTGCTGGGGCTTCCCTGACCCTGGGCATCTGCTTGCCGCATCTTACTTCTCATCATCAGGTCCAATAAGCCTTCCTCCGGTGCTTCCCCAGACTGGGGTACTTCAACAATTTCTTTAGTTGACTTGGCATAGAGCTGGAGACCAAGGTCCCTTCCCCTGAGCTGCCATGGGTCCTGCCCTACTGCTCAGAGGACTCTTTTGAGCATCCATTCATTTGTTCATTCATTCATTCATTCTTTAAGGACATATGATTCCACCAAGGGCCAGGGACTGCATCTGGGTGCCATCTGAGCAGGCCTCTAGGCGCCAGGGCCTGCATCTGCGGGTACCACAGCAGTGAAGGCAATGCTAGCTGCCAGGGCCCTTCCTGCAGAGAGGCTGAGAGTCCTCAGAGTGCCCTCAACACCTCTTAACTCCTGCCATGCTCCCCCCACCACTGTGTCATACGTGGTCATCATCCCCATAATGGACCCTCACGGAATTGGAGGCTGGAGAAGGTCAGTTCTGTGTCCAAGATCACCCAACTGGAGTGGGTGAAGCAGCCAAGTATAGCCGCGCCACATACATGCACACGTAGACTGTTGCCTGCACCAACACGGTACTTGTACACTGTCACAAGAAGGACAGGTAGGAGGAGGACGTGCTGCAGGCACCAGACAAGGCAGTGCCTGGTGGGAAGTAACACATATGGGGGCAGGGAAGTGGGGAGGAGAATGTCCTGGATTAGGAACAAGTGTGCCCAAAGCTGAGGCAGGAAGGGACACGGGGATCCAAACACGGTTCAAAAACAGCGTCTCCCGTGATCACTGTCCCCAGTCCCCACCTGCCACTCCCTGTCCCATCACACACAGGGCCTGGGAGGTCAGGGAGCAGCTGTGAGGAGTGTGGAAGGCCCCAGGTCTTGTCTGGGGCTGCAGGAGGCCAGCCAGCTAATGAAAGTAGGGGTAGGTGCTCGGTGGTTGGCAGTGGGCAAAGTGTTCCTTGTGTTCCTTGTAAATATCTTCACTGCTATTTCTGTTTATACATTTGTGACTTTGGGTGGGTGGGGAGTAAGAATATGGGAAGATAAAAGGAGAGAGAGACAGGGAGACAGACAGAGACAGAGAGAAGAAAAGTGCCTGCCATAGAGGTAGGCTGGGGGATGTGGAATGGGGGTGATGGGAGGGAAACTGGGGACACTGGTGGTGAGAAATGTACACTGGTGGAGGGATGGGTTGGAACACTGAATGACTGAAACCTAATCATGAACAGCTTTGTAAGGATCTATCTCACAGTCATTCAATAAAAATAATTTGAAAAATGTGAAGAATGTCACTGTTTTCTCGAAAGATAAAACCTGAATAATAAATCATTATTTGCTCTTATGTTGAAAATATGCCTCAGGCAATCCGCTCCTCAAAGTTATTTCCTGTTCTCTTTTCCTATACAACTTCTTATAGCTGTGCAGACAAGATGGTTGTTTGGGTCTTGAGTTTGCCATTACACAGGATACTAGCCCATGAATAAACATATTTTCCCTCATCAAAAAAATATGGCGAAGTGAATATGGAGTATGTTAAACAGCTGGTGCTACTGCTTGATTTCAAGATTCTGAACTTGTTCAAGTGCAAGAGTGCGGCTCTTGGTTAGATGTTTTCATGGTCCCATGTAAGCAGAGCTGACTCAGGACCCCAAGCTCAGCTGCCTTGTGTGGCCCAACAACTAGCAAGGCCAAGGTGCATGGTGTGTGTGTGTGTGTGTGTGTGTGTGTGTGTGTGTGTGTGCAGAATGCTGAGGGGGTGGACATCAGGTGGAAGCCATCAGGAGACTGAGGAAGGGGAACAACCAAATCCACTTGATGTTTTTAAGGGGCTGCTGGCCTGGAATCTAGTGTCTGTTGCTGTTTTGATGGCAAAGCTATTTCTTGGGAAAGGAGATGAGGTGGTTTAGGGGTGGGAGGGGAATTGAGCTGGGGTTTAGATGTGTTGAGTGTCCGGCCTGTGAGAAGGCGTGCCAGTATGAGTGCAAGGGGCCATCCTTCCACATGCATGCTTCCCCATCCTCAGAGACCCCCTCCAGAGCAGTGAACCCTACCTGGGACTGATGAACCCCAGATGATCAGCCAGGACCCTGTGCTCCACATCTCCCCGGCACATCCAGCTGCCCTTACCTCTGGAAGACGCTGATCTCCATGTCATCCACCATCAGATACCCGTTCTTGTACTGCACATTCCCCTGGTACCGGCGGTGGGTGGAGTCGTACTTGAACATGTACACCTGAGAGACACAGGGGCTTCTGGGCCTTCTGGGGGCCAGGTATGGGGCAACAAGCACTCCGTGCACAATCCCCAGCTTGGTGAAGGCTCCCCCCATCCCTGATGGGACCCTTTCCTAGAGCTCCCCTGAACTCCTCTCTGGTCCCGGCAGATCCTGCCCCTTCTCTGCCACTTACCATGTATTCAGGGTCAATGAAGGGGTCATTCACGGCCACCACCTTCACGCCCTTCTCTATGCAAGCACGCAGGACCAGGCGGCCGATGCGTCCAAATCTGTGTGGGGACAAGGGACCATGAGGTTTGTTTTCACAGTCCTCCCGGCCGTGGGCAAAGGATGGGACAGGAGAGAAGAGGGGGAGCCATGGGGAGATCACTCGAGGGGGAGAAGGCAAGGCCACTACCTGCTGCCACCCACAGCGGCTTCTGCTTCCCAGCCCAGCTGCCCAGCCCCGAGCCTCACCATTAGAACTGGAGGGACCTTGGCAGAATCTCCCGACCCTGCACCAGGTTGTCTTCACGGGGGCACCTCGGAGGGGGGCAGGTTGATTTTCCCTCCCTGCCCCAAGAAGAACCCCAGCAGCCAAAAACCTCCAGAACCCAGCCACAGCCATGCTCAGAGCCACTCTCAACACACTCGGACGAGCCTCACCCATAAAGGAACTGACAGAGGAACCCAGGACTGCTTGGATCAGGATTGGGCCTCCTCCACCCAGGTCCCCAGTTTTCCAGTAGCTTGGCAGTCACACCCACAAACTGCCCTTCCCCCCGCCCCCCTGAGCGTGCCATGTAATCTCATCAATGGCCAAGATCCAGAGACTGTAAAATGCAGCTCCCAGAAGAAAGTGACGCAGTATTTCCTGGAGCGCGCAGCCACATTCATGGCTGTGTGACCTCTTATATTCTAGCCCACTGATGTACATAAATTAGCACACGTGTGTTTGGTTTTAACATACTTGCTTGTATTCTTGTATATACGGGCTTAAATGGCTCCAGAATGAAATACAACAACCTTCACACACTTCCTTCTTATTGTGGTGGGAAGATGCTTGCTGGTTGGGTAGGTGTTTGAATATTATCTGTAATGAACTAATGTAAACTACTTTATGAAAATAAAATGTATAAAAATCATAAAATAAAAGAACTGGAGGAACCTTCAAGAACACAGGTCAGAGGATGTCCTCTGACCTCGACCATCTCTGTTCATCAGGAAAAGCTAATCCAAGCCCCTTTCCATGACCTAACAGGCTCCAAAGCTTCCGTCTCCTTCCAACTGGCTCCACTCCAGACTGGGTGACCACCTGCCTGTCCTCAGAATACTCAACGGCCCCCTCCCGTGCAGTGTTGTAGTAGCTACTCAGGACTTCCCTTCCCAGAAGCCTCCACAACTTCCCTGGCTAACATGGTCCTCTACAGTCTTACCACTCTCCCCAAGTCCCACATTGTTCCTTGGTTTATCTTCCCTTCCAGACTAGCAGCTCTCTGACAGCAGACCCCCTCACTTCCCACCCCACCCCCTGCCTCACCTGGAATATCCTAAGACAACGGTCCACTCACCCATTGATGCCGACAGTGAGTTTCTTGGAAGGAGGTGGTGGAGGAGGGGGAGGTGGTGGTGGGGGCGGCGGTGGTGGTGGTGGAGGAGGAGGAGGAGGTGGCGACTCATCCTCTTTGAAGGGTTCCGGCTCTGACTCCGGGGAAGGTGGAGACTCGATCTTGGGCTCCGGAGGGGGCGGTCGGGGCAGGGGTGGTGATCTGGTTACTGTGGGGAAGGGGAATAATGGGAGGTAAAGAACTGTACCATCCTTGAGACTGAACCCTTGAACCTGCAAGGGCTGCTAGTGGCCAACCACCTTGAGCTCCGGGTTTGCAGAATAAGCAGGGTGTGGGCCCTGCCTCCAGCCAGCATCTCCACCTGCATGTCCAGGGATCAGTTCACAGGCATATAAGGGTCTACCACATTGGTTACTACTGCCCTTCCACAGACCTGCGCTCCAGCAGTGCCCCTCCTTGGCTGTGCAAAGGCTGAAGACCACCTGCTTCCAATCAGCAGCACCTTGTAATCACCCGAACAGAATTTAACACCCTGGCAGCCCGAGTCCTGCCCTTGAGGATTAGTATGATGTCATTGTCAGGGTTGAGGCCTGACCTTCTATCAGGTTATTAGGAGTATTTGACAGACACGAGGAATTGGAGGCACTCTCCAAGGGATTCCAATTAGGAGATCCTGGGAACCTCTGCTTTAAGTTCAGTACCAGCACCCCATCCCCAAGAGCCTATGGCAGTGGGTTTGCATTTTTAGTAATTGCTTGGTGGGGTGATAGCACAGCGGGTAGGGCATTTGCCTTGCATGTGGCCGACCTGGGTTCGATTCCTCCGTCCCTCTCGGAGAGCCCAGCAAGCTACCAAGAGTATCCTGCCCTCATGGCAGAGCCTGGCAAGCTCCCCGTGGAGTACTCGATATATCAAAAACAAAAACAGTAACAAGAAGTCTCACAATGGAGATATTACTGGTGCCCACTCAAGCAAACCGGTGAACAACAGGAGGACAGTGCTACATTGCTACAGTGCTTGGTGGAGGGCACCCTCTCCCCCCTCCTCCTGATGGTAGAGGTGGCACTGCTGCTCTCAGCTGTGAGAATCAAATGAGTAATGCCTAGGTAGCGTTCATCAAGGTAGAAAGAAAAATAGTCCACCCATGTTCATATTTCAAAGACTATTTCCCAAAGATGTCTGGTAATCAATCTAGCTCAGTGGTCCCCAAACTGTTCTGATCAGAATCCCTGGCGGGAGACTCTTCCCCGTAGATCTGGCTCCAGAGGTCTGAACGGAGGCCCAGGGATCTTGTTTTGAACAGCTCTGCAGATGAGTCTTATCTGCCAAGTAGTTTAGGAAGCAGAGGTGGATCACAAGCAGGAAACTCTCAGCAGACTCTGCTGCTCCAACAAAAGCAACTCTGGTTATTTTGGGGTGCTGAGGATTGGAAACCCAGGGGTCTATTCCCGTGCTACCCCAAGCCCGAGGTTCTACCTCTCCAACATCCCACTGGCAGTGTACTTCAGCCTGAATGACATGAGGACAGGGAGAGAGGAGGGGAAATACAGTGGAAACAGTAGTCAGGGGGCTTCGCGTTGGAGTTCAGGTCTGGATGTCAGCCCTGATTTGGCCACCTGCTAGCTGTGTGGTCCCGGCTAAGTTGATGAAATTCTCTGGTCTCTTTTCAGGTATCAAATCTGAGTGACTGAAGGACTCAGGTGAGACGGAAATACAGGCTCACCAGAAGTGGATCGAATGAGGGAAAAGCTGGCTGAATTCTAAGAGTGTGACAGTGGAGAGAGATGGGAGAGACAGGCGTAGGAGAGAGGCAGAAAGACGTGGGAGCTGCTTTTGGTGCCAAAATCACTGGCACTAGGTGTTGAAGAGCTAAATTAACTTGGGTTTTGATGCCAAGGGGAGAGGGGCTAGGGAGCTTTGGCGGAGCTGGGATGATCAGGCTACTGACACCTCGTAGACTCTACCTGCCGGGTCACTTACCTTCCCTCACCCATCCTTCGTACGCCTAGCTTGCCTTTGCATCCTGACTTAGATATTTCGTGTGCAAGAAAACCGTGTTAAACTCTAATTTTATTTCTGTTACCAAGAGCAAGTGGCCAGTGGGTCCATCTCCCCAGCCATTCTTGGCTGCCACAGGACATGTGTCCTGAAGGGGGCAGTGGATATTGTCGGCAACCGCAGATGCTTGGAAAGGTGTTAGCATTTATGAGTGGCAGTCACCCTGTGGTTATCAATAGAACCTTAACAGGGTGGTTCTTGTTCCTGGGGGGGTTCTTTCTGTTATTACTAAAGGGGGAGATCTGTCTGTCTGGGTTGGAAGGGGAGATCTGAGCTAGGTTAGGACCACCTTTCAAAACAAATTGTGTGTGGGAATGGGGTCTGAGTGCTGGAATAAAGTTTTGTCGGGAAGGAACTCGTGATGAAGCAAGAGCAGCTGGGAGGTGAAACAAGGGCATGAGTGCCCTCTCTCCCAATTACAGTGCCACTCCCATTTCCTGAGTGCCACCAAGGACTCGGGGCCTGTTGAGTGCTTCACGTGCACCAGCTCATGGCATCCCCAGGGGCAGGTTCTGTAAATCCTGTGAGGGGCAACTCAGACTTCAGGTCAGCAGAGGATGACCTCAGGCAACGGGTTCGAGTTTCAGCGCCAGGAGCCCCAGTCTGCAGGCTGACCATCTCGCTCCGCCCTCCGCTTCCTGGGAGGCCGCCTTGGCTCTGCCCACCTCCCGGCCCCGCCCACAGACCATAACACGCCCAAGGCCATACCCACCTCCCGACCCCGCCCACAACCCACGCCCAACTCCCCGCCCACGGACCAAACCACGCCCAACTTCCCCGCCCATCACCAACCATGGCCCCGCCCACGGCCCCGCCCTCCCCGCAGCGTTGGGGACCCTGGACTGTTTGGCATTGGGAGACCTAGGGAAATGGTTTGCTTAAAGGGGGAAGAATAAACATACCGTAGCCATGAGTGTACACTCGGGAGGTGATTGGTAGGTGGCAAGTGCCCTCGTTGTGTGCAGTACTGCAGTACAGTGCGGTGCGGGACCAGCGAGGGTCAATTTGACGTGAAACTAAGTTTGTGGAGGTGCATTAACAACTACCAGGTCTACCCAGACAGGCCCCTTCGTACCATGCTCTCCTCGAGACTCCAGCCCGGGAGCCCCTGGCGCCACCCTTTCACCGTGCTCTCAGTCCAGTCCCAAGCTGGGGGCTTTCCTACCCGCTCTCCCTGCCTCCAACTCTAGAATCCAGACAGTGGGGTTGGAGGAAGGGCGAGAGGGGAGCCCTCCCCCGCGCCCGAGAAGGTGCACATGTGCTCGGGCTTCCGAAGGAAGGGTCCTCCCAGCCCGCCCTTTCTCCCCCATCTCCTGCCTCACCCCGGCAAGGCTGGCGGAATAGCTGGACAACAGTGACATTGGTGAGTACGACGTCCCGTTTCGGCATGGTCTCCTAAGTCTTCATCGTCCTGTGATGTTAACTGAGGTGCAGAGCTAACTGCTGGGGTGAGAGAGAGAGGGAGAGAGAGTGAGAGAGAGGGAAGGAGAGAGAAAGAGAGAGCGCCTTGCTGTGATGTCATTGACCCCTGGGATGTCACAGTGCGTCAGTGTCTAAAGTGATGTCACAATGTTAGTTCTCCCACCTGGGGGTGGTGGAAATTGTTACATGATGCCTCCTTGTGCCCTACTCCCAAGGGCACATACTGGCATTTAGTGTGGAATCCACGGGTTTCCTTTGACTTGTCCTTGCTTCTGTCTCCCTTGGCACAGGGGGCTCGGGGCTGGTCCTTGACCTCCCTCTGGACAGTTACCCTAACTCTTCTCTTTTGCCCAGAATGCCTTGCCCTGTCTTTCTGAAATGCCACCTTGCAGGAGAGGCTTTTCTGACTGGCATCTAGGTTCTCTAGTTGCTGGGTCACCTTGTCCTCCCGCCCATCCTTCAGAAGACTTGTCTGCTTTTGTATTCTGCCTTAGATGTTTTGTGTGCAAAAAAAAAAACCCGGGTTAAATTCTATTTTCATTTTTCCCATAGCCCCCTCCCCTCACCCGCCCCACTTCTACTGAAATGTTTTCTTATTTATTTACTTATTTATTTATTGCTGATGGTTTGCCCACTAGACTAAGGCCCCGGGAAGTCCAAGGCCTTTGTCTAACCCCTGGGAAGGCTGAGGCTTTGCCTGCTTTATCACTTTGCCTTCCACTGACCAGAGGAATGTTTGACACAGAGGCGTCCCCTCCATAAATAACGTTGGTTTGCACTAATAAAGGTCATCTTTATTAATTCATAAAGGGTTTCTTCTGATTCCCAACATCCAAGCAGCTGCCAAGTCCCAGCCTCTCACTACCCTCCCTTCTCCCCCTGGCCTTCTGTTGTTGCCGGTCTTCATCTAGTTATTTGTTCACTGCCCACTTCTGAAACTATAAAACACCCCCACTCCCATACACCACCCCCACCTAGCATTCTGGTCAATTTTATTCACAGCAGCCTCCAGCCCCTAGAACTCAGCCTAGTACAGAGCAGAGACCCGGAAGGACAAATGGACACATCCCTACAGCACAGGGATGGGGGTGGGGGCTGTCTTGCCATCTTGACTCACAGGCACCTTTCCCTGCAGGGGCAGGTGACACATGACTATGACCAAGTTTGAAGGGGTGGCGATTTGATCCAAGAAGGAGTCATCCTAGAGAGAGGTGTGGAAGTAAGAAGGAGAGAGGATGGCATAACCTCTTCCTTCCCAGAACCTCCATGGAAACTCAGTTTGTCAATACCTGTGCTGGGTGGCGGGTATTGGGGGATAGGATTTGGTGGGGGTGAGTGCCCAGCTTGTGTTGCTCTGGAGAGGTAGGTTGAAGCATATGACGCTCTTGGTGAATTAAGACCAACTAGTTGCATGAAGGGGCACTATAGTGTTAATGAGGGGAGACCGTGTCGATGAAACCAGGATGAAAAAGGTCCCAGCTTTTGTACAGCTTTGCAATGGTAGATATAAAAAACTAGGTGAGGGCTGGAGTGATAGTTCAGCAGGCAAGGTGTTTGCCTTGTACACGGCCAATCCAGATTCCATCCCTAGCATTCCATATGGTCAGAAGTGATTCCTCAGTACAGTCAGGAGTAACCCCTGAATATACTACCCCAGGTGTAGCCGCAAAACTAAAAAAAGAAAGAAAGGAAGGAAGGAAGGAAGAAATGAAAGTTAGGTGAAATCAGCTGTTTTTCAAAATAGAGGTAAAGGATTAAAACTGGAAGGAAAAAAGGAAACAGCAAATGTGAATAGGGCAGAAACGAGGAAAGAATTAGAGTCAACTAAAGCGTGAACTCTCCTCTCTTGGAGGCAGATTCAGAACCAGGTGGATTTTGGGACGGGCCAAAGCTTTGGGAACTGATCATTGAGTCTCAGGGATAGTCCCTGACTGGATAGGGGCCTGAGCTTTGAGGCCTGGAGCTGGCGAGCTGGAGGAGGGTGAGCATTACCTCTGTCTTTCAAACTTTTCCCCTGATGCCAGTATTGGAACCCCAGGCATCACACATACATGGTAGGTACTTGGGCACTGAGCAACACCCACAACTCTAGAGATCGCCTCCTCCTTGCCTGGGGGTGCTTTGGGGGAGCGGTGGGGTGGTTGGGCTATTGACATCTCCTAGACTTGCAGAGGATGGCAAGGGACAATTCCAGGCCTCCCTTGTGCATGGAGCTAAGCATGGAGAGTTCCAGATCAAATTCAGATGGGAATGGAGCAGCAAGAAGAAGGAATGGTGGGATGGGGCAAGAGGGAGGCCCGAGTCCATTGCTAAAGGAGAAACTCGCCACTGAAGCTGCGCACCACTCCTCCTCCCCACCCAGCAATCCCAGCGCCTGGGAAACACCCTCATTTAGGCGCTGGACACGGGCAAGAATCACCACACCTGAAGTTGCCCAGAGATTTGGCTGCGTTCCTGGAGTGTGAAACTGGGACCAGTCAGTGAGCTAAAGCTTAGAGCCCTGGCACTGTGAGTCACCCCCACCAGCACAGTCTCGACAAGGCAGCAGCAGCTCTGGGCCAGGAGGAGCCAAAGTGTCCGGCACTGGGGTGGAGCTCTGGGTCCTCCGAGGGGAGTGGGCCTTGTTTGAGCAAAAGCTGGAAACACGTGCGGATTCTCACCACACCTGGCACCCACACACATACCTCTGCCACCCCCACTCGCTCACACCCTGTGCATTCCTTTCTGCCTGGCCTTCCCACCAGCAATCCCACCTCCACCCCCTCTCTCCCCTTGGCACCAAAACCCAAATATCTTCGCCCCTCTCCATGGGCTCCCTCCCCCCAGCACCCAGCCGTGTCCACCCACTGCCTCTCTCTCGTTCTTCTGGCCTCGGCCTCGGCCTCCTTCTGAATTCGCTCCCGAGAGAGACTTCTTGCCCTCTGCCCTCCTGAATCCCTTCCTCATGCCCAGCCCCTCTCTCAGCCATCACCCCCTCCCACCCAGGTCACTGGGCTCCCACTTGCCCCCTTAGGGTGGGATGTAGGAGGCCCAGGGGGAGGAGGGCGGGCAGGATGAGCTCCTGGCCCCTATCCCAGGTCTGGCTGACAGTCTCCCGCTGCCCCGGGTCTTCCGCCCCTCCCCATGGCTGCCTCAACCGGCTTTTCAGGAGACACTGCGTCCTGTCCCAGCTCATGGCAATCAGACCCCTGCCCTCGCCCAAGGGCTGGGAGGCAGGAGGCCAGGGTTCATTCTGCGATCCTCCCCGAGGGGCCCAGGCTGCTCTGGAGATGGGACAGGCCCTACTTCCTCACCCTCGACGGCTCAAGGCCCGGACTCTATGCCCTGGATTTCTTCTCATTCATCTGAGCAACCTCTCAGGGTTTACTGTCCTCCCTCACCTAAAGTTCAAGGAGCTGGGGGCCCTGGCAGGGGCCAGCACTGCTCAAGGCCCTGTTCTCTGAAAGCTTCAATCTGGGAGATTGGATAGATGAGAAAACAGCAGCAACAACAAAATTTGGGATCGTTGTTTGGGGTCATGGGAAGAGTTAGAAAAACAAAAGGATGATGATGCTACAGAGTATAACCGGGGGCGGCCAGGGCAGGTTTTGAGGTTTGATTATTTTTTTATTTTATTTTTTCTGTCACACCCAGCAGTGCTCAGGGCTTGCTCCTGTCTCTGAGCTTAGGGATCACTTTTTGGGGGTGGGGGGGGCGGGCTCGACTCAGGAAACCATATGGGATGCTGGGAACTGAACCCACATCAGCTGCATGCAAGGCAAGCGTCCTACCCACTGTACTATCTCTCTGCCCCCAAATTTTGAGTTTTTTCTTTGTGTGTGTATGTGTGTGTGGGGAGGGAGCTTATTTATTTATTTATTTATTGGCCGCACCCGGTAGTGCAGGATTTACTCCTAGCACTGTGCTCAGGGATCACAGTCCTTGATGGGCTCAAACTCATTTATGGAGTGCCAGGGATTGAACCTGGGTTGGAGACAGGCAAGACGCTCATCCTACCTGTCGTATTATCTCTCGGATCCCAAGTTTTGAGTGTTTTGAGAGAGTAACATTGAACCAAGAACAGAATGAGCTACCATGGCGAGGACATGGTCCCTTGCAGAGGAACCAGCAAGGAAAGAGTGAATGGGATGAAGGCCTCGGAAGAAGGTCCAGGTGGCTGGGCCTTGTGTGATACTGGAAGGTTTATGGCTGCATGTGACTATGTTCAAGTGTGAATAGGGCCAAGACCCGTAAGAAGCTGGTCAGACGCCGTCCTCAGTCCCTACTGGGGGCGCCTTCCATCTTTCTAGACTCTCTTTGCTGTGGAAGCTGGCTCCTTAGAGCTCCTGAGAGGGAAGCGCTGCAGAGGCAGGGGCCCAGGGATTGGTGATTGGAGTTGGGCTGGGAGAGAGGCATGAGCACGGTGGGGGAGTGAGTGAGGAATGAGTGAGGAGGTGGTTGGCAGGGCAGAATCTGGGTCCTGGGGTGGAGGTCCGGAGCTGAGATGGAGCCCGATGCCATGTGAGCCTTCTCCGGCTATGACTCACCCGCTCTTCCTCCTCCTCTCCGTTGCTCAACCCCAAATCTCCCTGGGAAACGCCTCCCTGACTGGAGACCCAGTCAGTGCCTCACAGGGGTAATTGAGTCATGCGGGGTGGAGAGAGGGGAGCAGGTAGGGGATAAATAGCAGCCTGGCCTCCCCGGCTGCTCTCTGCAGCTTTCCTACCTTCCCAACGACATGCATCTCAACAGTTGGGTCAGCTCTTGCTCCCTCCTATTGCTCCTGGTCGCCCTGCCTGGATGGGCGGCCAAAGATGACCCCCTGGAGAAGGTCATTGAAGGGATCAACCGAGGGCTAAGCAGTGCAGAGAGAGAAGTGGGCAAAGCCCTGGAAGGCCTCAATAATGGAATCACTCAAGCTGGAAGAGAAGTGGAGAAAGTTTTTAATGGACTTGGCAACATGGGGAGCCAGACTGGCAAGGAGCTGGACAAGGGAGTCCAGGGGCTCAACCACGGCTTGGACAAGGTAGCTCATGGGATCAACAATGGTGCCGGACAAGCAGGAAAGGAAGCAGAGAAGTTTGCCCATGGGGTCAACAACGCCGCTGGACAGGTTGGGAAGGAGACAGACAGAGTGATTCAGGGAGTCAACCATGGGGTCAACCAGGTGGGAAATGAGGCAGGGAGGTTTGGCCAGGGGGTCCACCATGCTTTTGGGCAGGCTGGGAACCAGGCAGATAAGTTAGGTCAGGGCGCCCACCATGCTTTTGGGCAGGTTGGGAATGAGGCAGGGAGGTTAGGTCAGGGCGCCCACCATGCTTTTGGGCAGGCTGGGAATGAGGCAGGGAGGTTAGGTCAGGGGGCCCACCATGCTTTGGGACAGGCTGGGAATGAGGCAGGGAGGTTAGGTCAGGGGGCCCACCATGCTTTGGGACAGGCTGGGAATGAGGCAGGGAGGTTAGGTCAGGGCGCCCACCATGCTTTGGGACAGGCTGGGAATGAGGCAGGGAGGTTAGGTCAGGGCGCCCACCATGCTTTGGGACAGGCTGGGAATGAGGCAGGGAGGTTAGGTCAGGGCGCCCACCATGTTTTTGGGCAGCCTGGGAACCATGCAGATAAGTTAGGTCAGGGGATCCACCATGCTTTTGGGCAGGCCGGGAACCAGGCAGATAAGTTAGGTCAGGGTGCCCACCATGCTTTGGGGCAGGCTGGGAACGAGGCAGGGAGGTTAGGTCAGGGCGCCCACCATGCGTTGGGGCAGGCTGGGAACGAGGCAGGGAGGTTAGGTCAGGGCGCCCACCATGTTTTGGGGCAGGCTGGGAATGAGGCAGGGAGGTTAGGTCAGGGCGCCCACCATGCTTTGGGGCAGGCTGGGAATGAGGCAGGGAGGTTAGGTCAGGGCGCCCACCATGCTTTGGGGCAGGCTGGGAACGAGGCAGGGAGGTTTGGCCAGGGAGGTTCCATCCACCCTGCCAGCTGGCAGGCCGGTCAGGGCGCCCATCATGCTGCTGGCCAGATCGGGAAGGGGGCAGAGAACATAGGTCAGGGGGTCCACCATGCCGTTGGCCAATCCGGGGAGGACGCCGGTAAGTTAGGTCAGGGGATCCACCACTCTGCTGGCCAGATCGGGAAGGGGGCAGAGAACATAGGCCAGGGCGTCCACCATGCCGCGGGGAAGCCCGGGAAGGAGGCTGAGCACGTAGGGCAGGGGATCCACCACGCGGCGGAGCAGGCGGGGAAGGAAGCCGAGCACATAGGGCAGGGGATCCATCACGCTGCTGAGCAGGGCGGGAACGAGGGGGGCAGGGTGATCCAGGGGGTCTACCACGGGATGAACCAGGCTGGGAAGGAGATGGAGTCCTTCAGCTCAGACGTTCATTATGCTGCCGGGCAGGCCGGGAAGGAGGGAGACAAATTAGTCCAAGGGGTCCACCCTGGAGTCAACCAGGCCGGGAAAGAGTGGGAGCACTTTGGCCAGGGCGCCCACCAGGGAGCCAATGAGGCCTGGAAGGAGGCAGAGAGGTTGGGTCAGGGGGTCCACAATGCCGCCGGGCAGGCTGGGAAGGAGGTGCAGGGGTGGTCCCACGGAGCAAGCCAGGCCGGGCAGGAGGGGGAGCGGCTTGGCCAGGGAGTTCACCATGCCATTGAACAGGCCGGAAAGGAAGCAAACAAGGTGGTGCACGGGGCCCAGGATGGGGTCAACCAGGCCGGGAAGGAGGCAGAGAAACTTGGCCAAGGGCTCAACCACGCTGCTGGCCAGGCTGGAAAGGAAGCGGAGAAACTTGGCCAAGGTGTCCACCAGGCTGCTGGCCAGGCCGGGAAGGAGGCGGAAAGGTTGCAGCAGAATTTTCATAATGGGGTCAACCAAGCCGGCAAGGAGGCCAACCAGCTGCTGAATGTAGGTGAACAGGGGTGGGGTACCGGGAGGGGGGTGGGCGGAGGGAGAAGTCCCCCCCCGCTGGGGACATCTGGAGAGGCCGCAGAGCCTTCGTCCCGAACGAAGCTCGAGCACCTCTGACCTCTGACCTGCCTCCTCAGAGAGGACCCGGATGAAGCCTTCTTGCCACGGTGCTCTCCATACAGCCTTGGGGACGGGCCCTGTCTTACCCTTGGTCGGGGGTTGCGGGGCATCTAACGGGAGGACCACGGAGCCTTCTGGGGACAGGAAAGTGTTCCTGACTGCAGGGGCTCTGGGCGCCCTGTCAGAGGGTGGCGAGGCCATGACTCGCGTGGGGAGATAAACCCTGATCAGGGAGTTGATTAAGCTTCATAACAAGCCTCTGAGGTAGTCGGAGTGAGGATGTGCCTCCCGGATCCTCCGATAAGGGAACCCAAGCCCCTGGAGGGTCAGGGGCCCGGCAGCTCTGGCGAAGAGCAGGCCCAGTGTCTTCTTTCTCATCTGCCGCTCACTGCTACATCAGAGAGGGCTGGGAGGGGAGTGGGGGGCAGGTGGGGGAGTAGGGGTTGGGGGGGTCTGGACTCTGCTTATGAGGGGGAGCAGGTCCCCGAGGCAGGAGAACGGGTGCCCAGCAGGGGCTGGGGGAGAGGAGAAGGCTGGCTCCTGCCCACCTCAAGGCTCTGATCTCTGCCCCTGCCACCATCCAAGGGCTGACCCAGGGGGGCCCTGCTCTTAGCCATGCAGGTGCCTGGCAGGGGGCAGAGACTGAGGATGTGGGGGACGGGAAACGATGGAGGGTGGGCAGAGAGGGCCAGGGGCTCCGGGCAGGACCGCAGGATCTCTGAAGAACATGGCTTGCACGCTGTCTGTGGCCGGCAGCAGCCAGAGGCCGGTGGAGGTTGTGTGGAGAGGGCTGAGGGAAGGGACTGGCCCAAGGTAGAGGTGAGCCTGGAGTGTGTGTTGAGGAGTCAGGGCCAAGACCAAGCACTATCCTGGTGCTTACACACATCAAGGCCTGTGTGTGCCTGGCACTGGAGCCAGTGCCAGGGCATGGAGAAGGGGCTCTCATCAGGGGGCCAGCTTCCTTCTGGGCTTTTTCCCTCTTTCTCACAGAACTGAGAGGGGAGCCCTCTCACCCTAGCGTAGAGGCCTGAGGGCCACGGGTCTGTCTTGACGGTATGTGCTTGGTCCACAGGGCGGTCATCACGGCGGGTCCACCGGCCAGCACGGAGGGGCTGGAACTACAGTAACATCTGGAGTAAGTCTCGGGGTTCAGGGTGGACATGGGGACAGGAAGGATGAAGAGGGGACAGACAGGAGTAACAATTTCCTATCGTTGAATTTCAGGCTTCGGTCAACAAGCCCTTCATCAACTTTCCAGCTCTGTGGAGGGTGAGTGCATCTGGGTCCTGTCTGTTCTGTTCTGGTCCACCCTGGTCCCCACCTTTCCCACGACCTGTTCATACACGCTGCCCCCCCACTGGCAATCATCCATCCACGTTCCCAGCCTGCCCTCCCCTGGCTTGTTCCCCCCCACCCCCATCCTTCTCAGTGTGGTCTGTTCCCTTCTCCTGGACGATACTGCAGGAGGGAGACACCACCAGGCCTGCAGCCCCCCCCCCGAGGGCCCAGAGGGGTGCAGCCACCGACTCTCCTGGCCTTGCCCTTCCACTCTCTCCTGTCTCCACCCACTGGGGAACCCCAACTGTCTGGTGGGGGGTGCCTGTCAGACTGACCTCTTCCTAGTTGGCCCCCACTGCCCCTTGAATAAACTCCTGGGGTCTCTGCATCTGCTCACCCTGGGTCCTAGCTCTCTGTGTCAGGCACCTCAGTTTCCCATGGCAGAGGAGGAGGCGGAGGCCTGTGGTCTGTTCCTGGCCCCCAGAGACTCACTCCCTTTCCTTCTTGGATCTCCAGGGGCAGGGAATTCTCAGAGGCAAAACACACAAGGCTTCTTGGTTTCTGCAGAGGCCCCCAGGCACCTCCACATTCTCCTGAGATTAGATATCACTTTCCTTAAGAGAGGGTGCCAGGAAGATTCCACAGGAATCAGGCCTGCCTGTCTTGCAGAAGCAAACACCCCAATTTGATTCCCTGAAACCACATGGCCCCTAGGCATCAATACTCATTTTTGGGTTTAATCATTGGGCCATCTGCCCCAGTCAAGTTGAGATGGGGAGTGGATTCCTATTTGGAAAGCACCCCTAAATTAAAAAAAAATTATGATAGTCCCATGGAACCAAGTATTTCTTGGGCCCAAGTGGTCTGTCTCCCTCTCCTGTGTCCAGGGGGTGTGGGGGCTGTGATTCCGCCTTCTCCCGTCAGTCAACCCTGTGTCACACACACTCTCTCTCTCCCTCTCTCTTCCAGAGCGTCGCCAACATCATTCCCTAAACTGAGCGCCGGCCTTGCTGGACAGACGGACTTGGTTCTCTCAGCTGAAATAACCACAACTGACTGGGATGGGGGTGGGGGTGGGGGTGGGGGCCAAATCCTGGGAATCCTGAAGGGAGCTGTAGTGAGATTTGTGAATAAACGTGACCACTGGACTCTCTCGTCATGGTCCACTCTGCTCCCTCAGGAGGGGTGGGTGTGGGGTGGGCGGGGGGCGCTGGTCTTCTCTCGAAAAGGATCTGGGGTGTCTGGGGCTGAGCTGTGGGGCTGAAGAGGAGGAAGTGGGGTGGGATGAGAAAAGCGGCAATCGGCAGTGAAGACCGTTCTCAGCACCAGGAGGAGCAGGCACACAGGAAAGCCCCTTCAGGCCCGTTATGGGGTCAGAAGAAAGGAAGGAAAGAAGCAGACGGTGGAGCCCAATGGGTAGCATCTCCAGCCGTGGGTGTGGCCCCCAAGGAGCAACAATGGCAGCTTGTAGTGTTGAGCAACGATTGTGTCTGGGCTCCTGTGGGGCGCCTGACATGTCGTCACGCAGTCCGCCCAACCACCCGGTTAGGTGAGTTAGGCCAAGAGGCAGAGGAGGCTCCCGCATGTGAAGAAACGTGAGTTCTGAGAGTCAGTCAGTCAGTCAAGAGAGAAACAGCCTCTGCACCACACAGGATCCGTGTTTAGGGAACAAGAGAGATGCAGGAGGGAAGGTGCCCTGGTGACAGCAGGGACAGTCTCTGTACAATGACACAAAGGTCACACAGAGGCCCAGTGTTCATGCTCAGTGCTGAGGTCTGTGAATGACTTGAAGCCCAGAGGAGCCATGAGAGCAGCTGATGCTTAGCGAATACTTCGTAGGTTCCACGTATGGTGGGAAACGCTTCCCAGGACCAGGGGCCTCCCTCGAGCCAAGGCAGAAGTCCCCTTAGGACAGCCATGGCCTGTATGAGGAAACAGGCTCAGCGGGGCTGGGGAATGTAACCCACGGGACAGCAGCAGGCCTGAGTCCTGACAGGACTCGGCCTTTCATGGTGGCCTCTCATGTCCCTAGCACATGCCAAGCACGGCTGAGGGCGCTGGGAACTCTTGTCTTCGGGCCAGAACTGTGTGCCTGGAGGTGGCTGACTTCTCCAGGTAGGGGAAATTGCTTCCTCACGATTTTCTGCCAGAATATGACAAACATGGCTTCCGGCTTCCAAACCCCAGCTCCCAATGGTGTGACTGCAAATAAGAGGAGGTGTTCCTGCCATTTAGGAATTCATGGGCATGATGGAGAGACAAGGGATAGAAAGAGACTGTAAAATAAATCCAAAGCAAGGCTCCTGAAAAACCAACGCCATGCCAGGGAGGACAGGGACGGGCCTACCGGTGTGTCAGGAAGCTGGTGCTTCTGCCCCTGGAGTCTCTGCCTGATTGTAGGATACTGTCATCCCCGTCACATACATTCCTTCCCTCCTGTTGCAATATCTCGAGAAGATTTCAAGCACACCAGAGATGAAGGAATTTGGGGTGAGAACCACGCACCCTCCATGCCAACGTTACATTCACCTTTTACCCCACTTGCCTTATCACACCTTCATCCGTCTTAACAGATTTCTACTGCATCACCAAGTAAATCGCATTCTAATAAACAGAACCATTCACTCCCCCAAACATGGACTGGTTTATTCTGTGTGAGACCTGCTTTCCTGGGGGCTAGAGGGGGTCCCTTCTGACAAGAAAGTATCTAGATTCTTCCCTCTAGTCCAACTTTCAATGACATTGTTTGTTAACACGTTTTCTTGCTGGGCTTCCTCAGGGATCTTGATGCCAGGGGCCTCCATCCTGGGAGGCTTCTGGGAAAGAAGAACTTAGCCTTGAGGGTAGGTAAGGACCTGCCTGCAGGCCTAGTGTGAAGTCCCTGTCTCCCAGTCTCCAGCCTTCCTGTCCCCCATGTGGACTTCTCCTACCAGGTCCAGGAGACCTGGCCACCTCTGTCCTCCCTCACGATATGCTGGCCTTTCTCTTTGTAGATCTGATGACAACTGGGAGTTTTAGTATATTTGTATGTCACGTATCAACATTCTCCCAAGACTTAGAGGTCAAGGACTATAGGACAAAGCTCAGTTTGTGCACACATCTGGCACTGAGGAAGGGGGTGACTTCAGGCTTTAGAGAAGCGGGAGAGGCCACGGAACTGGTGTGAGCTAGAACTGGGCCCCTGGGTCTTACACAGAACTGGGTTGGGGAGCTTGGGGGGAGGTGATCTGGGGTTAACTGGTGCCGATGTGCAAGAACAGGGAGTGGAGTTTGGGCGGGACCCTCACGGCTGTCATTTATTGGGTGCTTACTAAGTCTGTGCTCTGCACATAAGGATGTGATTCATTTCATTCTCAGAACCACCCCCTTGGGGTGGGTACCATGATTATTCCTCTCCTAGGTGAGCAGAGCGAGACCCAGAGACCAGAGAGATGCCCGCGGCCACCCAGCTCAGTGTGGTGACTGCCAGGCTCTGTGCTAGAGCCTGTCTCTGCTACTGTGGGGGATGGAGGAGGAGGGGGAGGAGGGGAAGGAGGAAAAGGAAGGGAAAGGACAGGAGAGGTAACTTCCAAATAACTCCTTTAGGTTGGGGGATAGCTCAAGTGATGGATCACATGCCTAGAATGTGTGGTGCCCTGAGTTTGTTCTTGCATGCCTCTTTCCACCAGGTAGAGTCAGGAGCACAGCACCCTCAGAGCACAGCACCCCCAAGTTCCACTGGGTAAGAGAACTGAGTCATCAGACCCACACCATGAAACTTGGCCCTGTGAGCACTGCTAGGGGTGACCCATGTGAAAAAATACTAATATGCATTTATTGTTAGTAAGGGACATATTTGTTGTTTGGGGACCACACCCTGACATTACTCAGGGATCTCTCCTGGTGGCCCTCCCATTGATCATCGATTTGCTTGAGCGGGCCCAGTAACGTCTCCATTGGAGACTTTGTTGTTACTGTGTTCGGCATATCGAATACGTCACGGGGAGTTTTGCCAGGCTCTGCCCTGCGGGCGAGATACTCTCGGTAGCTTGCCGGGCTCTCCGAGAGGGGCGGAGGAATCGAACTCGGGTCGGCCATGTTGGCTGTGTGCAAGGCAAATGCCCTACCGCTGTGCTATCGCTCCAGCCCAGAGAATCATATATGGTGCCGGGGATGAAGCTTGGGGTGGATGCTTGTAAGGCTAGCACCTTATCCAGCTAACTTTCTCTCTGTCTGCCCGCAATCAATCTTTATTTTTAAAGCTAAGTGGTAGAGTCCATGCCTCACCCATGTGGCTTTAGCCCTGGTACTGCACCACCAACCTAGCAAGAATGTCTGACTTTTCTCAGTCTGATGCCTGAGTTGCTAAATTCAAGCGATCATTTACAGTGGTCTTTAATGCTTCAGAACATTCAGTATAGAGTCAATTCCATTTCTCAGCTGTATATACAATGAAACTTAAAACCTATACCTATACAATAAGTCCAGAGAGATAGTACAATAGGTAGAGTACTTGCCTTGCACACAGTAGACCCAGGTTTGTAGACCCGGGTTTGATCCCTAGGACCCTGAGTCTACCAGAAATGACACCTGAATGCAGTGCCAGGAGTAAGCCCTGAGCACCACTGGGTGTGGCCCCCAAACAACACAAAACAACAAAAAACTGTCTAGATAACACCTACACACAAATGTTCACGGCAGAATTGTTCACAAGAACCGAGAACTGAAAGAAACTCTGAGCTCTTTTCGTTAGGAGGATCAGCATAGTGGGGTTTATTCAAGGGAAGGGGACGTCATTCCACCACAAATAGGAGTGAACTCAGTGGTCACAGGGTGTAGGGAACGGGGAGGACTGGCCGCTCAGGGGAGGAAGGCTCATGCAGGGCCACAGGTGTCTGATTCCACGTCTCGTCTCGAAGTGCATGAAAGCGTAAAGGGACAGAGAACAACTAATTGCCAGGGATTAGGAGCGGAGGGAGCAGGAGTGAGCGCCTCTGGGGAAAATGATGAAAATGAGAGCGGGGCGGTGACGGCAAACTCTGCTGAAAACCACGGAGTCATTCTCCTTCAGACAGTGACTAGAAGATGTGTGATTTAGATCTTAATAAACTATTTTTTCTGTTTTGCTATATTTTGCTTTTGGGGCCCTACCCAGCAGTGATCAAGGCTTATACCTGGCTTTAAGCAATCACTCACTGCTGGTGGGACTCAGGGTCCATATGGGGTGCAGAAAATTGAACCTGGGCCAGGGGATCAAACCTGGGTTGGCCTTACGCTCTGTACTATCTCTCCAGCCCTTTGTCTTTATTTTGGGAGCCACACTGAGTGGTGCACAGGCTCATCTAGGTACTCCTGGTTCTGTGCTCAGGGATCACTCTGGTAGGGTTCAAAAGGATATATACAGTGTTGGGGATGAAAGCTGGGCTGGCCATAAGGTGAGCATAAGACTTGCTAAACTACATCGCTGCTCCAAACTATTTTTTGTTTGTTTGTTTGTTTTTGGGCCACACTAGGTGCTGCTCAGGGATTACTCCTGGCTCTATGTTCAATCCTGGCAGTGATTGAGGGACCATATGAGATGCTGAGGATCAAAGTCAGGTCGGCCATGTGCAAAGCCATATGGGGTGCCAGGGATCAAACCTGGGTTGGCCCATGTAAAGCAAGTGCCTTACCTGCTGTACTATCTCTCTGGACCCCTATATATATGTATTAAATTTAAATTTATTTTTTTTCTTTTTGCATCAAACCCAGCAGTACTTAGTACTTATTCCTGGCTCTGCATTCAGGGATCATTCCTGGTGGGGCTCAGGGGACCCTGTGGAGTGCTGGGGATAGAACCTGGGTTGGTTGCATGCAAAGCAAACGATTCATGTGCTGTTCTATTGCTTCTGGCTTCTCAAACAATATTTTTAATGAGAAAAACAAGTTTGGTACTTGCAGGAGGTATGTGTATGTGTGTATGTGTGTGTATGTGTGTGTGTGTGTGTGTGTGAACTAAACAACCTGTAACAATGCAATTGTTCCACCTCCAAGACTCTGAGCACCTCTAGGCCCCTATATGCTCCTGTGTGCCACGTGCTGTTCTCTGGTCTTTGCCTCTGGCAATCCTCATGCTCACTGCTGCTAGAGCCCAGGAAAACAGCCCGGGTCCATGTGTACACAGCGCCCTGTGAGGCCTCAAACCCCACGCTGAGAGCAGAGCTGCCAACCAGTCACCTCCTCTCTGTACTTGGAGTCTCCTCCTTGGCCTCTGTATTTTCCCTGCCCAGACCCCGGGTGGTTCCCCAGAACCATCCTGCTAACATCAGAGCCTGACCCTGTCCTTCTTCAGTGCAAACCCTCGGCCCAGACAGAGTTGGTCCAAGACCCCTCAGTCCCACCTGACCCCCTGTCTGACTTTAGCTCCTTTCTCTCCCATCTGCTGACCCTCCGAGTCTTCAGAATAATGGGGGGCTCCCACCTTGGGGTCTTGGCTCTGCTGTTGTCTGCTTTGAGTCCCCAGTCCTTCCATATACTCTTGGCTTTCTCACCCACAAACTCTAGGGCTCTGTACATGGGGCATGACTCATGGAACCCTTTCCCAGTCACCCGTTTAGACCATCCCATCTTCTCTCTTCTCCAGTTCCACTGTCTATGTCTTCACACTGCCCACCATCAACCGATGTGCTTTCTGTCCAGATTCCCTGCGCCAAGTGTGACCTCTCCATGAAGAGTGATTTTGATCTAGCTCCATGCAGTGGCCCAGTGCCTAGGACAGGCGTGGCACCGAACAGGGAGTCAGTAAATATTTGTTGAATGAAAGAAGTGGTGGAAGAGAGGAAAGTTAAAACCAGAGAAGATGCTGTATCCAAGAGGGGGCCTGGTCCTCACCCCAACATAGATGTGTGGGGGCTCCCAGACATCAACAAGCAAGTCTTGGGAACTAGTGGAAACTCAACGAACTTTGTTCAATTCTGTCACTCTCTGCCCAGAGCGAGCATCAGAACCCACAGGCAAAGTGCTTGTCCTCTCAGTTCTCAGTCTTTCCACCTCAGATGTGCAGTCTGATCTTCTGACCTGGCTTACAGAGCGGAGGTTCCCACGACCCCAGGATCATGTCAGAGCCATTTGCCAGAGTATCTCACTATGCAGTTTCAGGAAGCCCGTAGCCTCATCAGATCACTGGTTATGACAAAGGGGACTGTGGTGGTGCATCATAGCCAGGTGAAGGCATGAGAGGGAGGATCCTAACCAAGGAACTTCTAGTTCCTGGGGATTATGCCAGCATGTTGGCATGTGGAAGCATCTGGTTCTCCAACCGGGAAGCTCTCTGGACCTTCCCCCTCTGTTTTTTTTTTTTTTTATTTTTTATGGAGGCTTCATTTCTGGGATGCAGTTGATCAAATACTGAACTCAGACTTCGGCTCCTTGTTTTCCTCTTCCTGCGGGAAGTTTTAGAGGTGAACTTCCAATTCTCTAATCATTTGGTTGGTTCCCCAGTCCCTTTCCTTTCATGCTCACCTCATTCTCATACTTCTTCCTGTCTACTTGGGGGACTGTTGGGGGATTGTGCCCAGGATGTCATGTTTGCAAATCATGTGCTTCACCAATGGACCTACAGCCCTTCTGCTTTCAATGTTTAGGAATGTCTCAAGGATTTCAGGGACTATAACCCAGAAACTGTGGATGAGATTTCAATTTATTTTAAGAATTAAATTTGGGGGCTGGAGGGGGCACTGGAACAATAGCAGGGCATTTACCTTGCATGTGGCCGACCAAGGTTCGATTCCCAGCATCCCATATGGTCCCCTGAGCACTGCCAGGGGTAATTCCTGAGTACAGAGCCAGGAGTAACCCTGAGCATCACCGGGTGTGACCCAAAAAGCAAAAAAAAATTGGGGGGCTGGAGTGGTAGGACAGCAGGTAGGGTATTGCATGCAGCTGATCTGGGTTTGATCCCTGATATCCCACATGGTTCCCTGGTGAGCCTTCCAGGAGTGATTCTGAACACAGAACTATGAGTAATCCCCGAGCACCACTGGATGAGGAGGCTCCAACCCCCCCCCCCCCCAAAAAAAAGAATTAAATTAGGGCCAAAGCGATAGTACAGCAGGTAGGACATTTGCCTTGCATGCAGTCAACCTGGGTTCAATCCCCGGCATTTTACATAGTCCCCCAAGCACAGTCAGAGTAATTCCTGAGTGTAGAGCCAAGAGTAACCCCTGAGCATTGCAGGGTGTGACCCCTTAAAAATTAATTAATTAAAAATATTAAGTGAGACATAGATTTTGGTCATCCAAATGAGCAAAACAGTCATAGTACAAGTACCACATAAATTGTTAGATTTGTGTGTGACATTATGGACCAGAACAAAGTCAGCAAGGCAGGGCAGGATAAAAAGCTCTTTGGGGTCACACAGACCTGGGCCCGAGGCTCACAGCTGTTTCTCCTGACCATTTCACATGGGATGATGTGTATGTATAATGGTTAATCACTCTGGTCTTGGGACCTTCTTTGTCAAATGGAAACATGTACCTCCCCGAGGGCACAGCTAGGATTAAATGAGATCAGGCCTGGCAAAGTAGCCTGCCTTCTATTTGGTTCACAACAGGTATTTCTTTACGTTCCAAGATGGATTTCAGGTGACCATGGCCCAGAGATGTCAGAGAGAAGTTTCCCTGAAAGGCAAAAGGTGAAGGAATCTGGGTGGTTTGAGAATATGGTTTTGCACCACTGAGTCACAGAGGGAGAAACGAGCTCTCTTCTGGCTTTTCCTTGAAACCTTATGATGATGGGAAGAGGAGGAAGATGCAGTCCAGTGTGCCCTGAGCATCCCTCATGCTGCTGCCCCTTCTTAACAGACGAGATCGGGGGCGTTCAGGGTGGTATGGCCGTAGACTGCTGCCCCTTCTTAACAGAGAGGACAGGAAGTGCAGCAGGAAAGATGCGAGAGCCTGGCTAGCTTCTGTGCTTTGTTTTGGTACCTCACCTGTACGAGAAAGTGATGGAGACTTTCCACTTTGAGCAGTGATACATATCATTCTCTGGAACTATACTCGAGAAAGGGAATTGGCTTAAAGAAAACGCTTAGCAAAGAGAGAAGGGAGAGGGCAGATGCCCGCCGTGGTGAAGGTGGTGCCTTGGGGGGCTGGGAGGGAGATGCCTTGAGTTAACTAGATCATCTGTTGCCCTGTACAGGTCCTGCCTGTGCATGTGGGGTCAGTGGGCTCAGGTATCACCAATCCCATAGAGTGGACTCCCGCTTGCCTTCATGTGGTTTCAGGACAAAGTCCAGACGAATCTGTTTTGTCTGTTTTTGTTCTGGGGTCACACCTGGGAGGTGCCCAGGGCTTATTGCTGGCTCTGCACTCAGGGATCACTCCTAATGGGGCTCAGGGGACCATATGGGATTCTGAGGATTGAAGCTGGGTCAGCCGTGAGCAAGGCAAGCGCCCTACCCTCTGTACAGTCTCTCTAACCCCAACCCAAATCACTTCTGTCCACTGACAATGGATGCTTTGAGAGCAGGGGAAGGCGTGGGACACCCAGATGACAGCGTTCAGGCCAGGGCTCAGGAGTGAGGCATGCCTGGACTTGGTGCTCCACTTTCTTGTCATGTCCTCTCTCTGAGCCTTGAGTTCCCAGTCTCAGAGTGGAGGAACAATCAAGTCTCTCTCCCAAGTGGCCTGAGGCCTCTCTGGTGCTTGGTCCAGCGCAACTGGACACATGGAAAGCACTGGCTGCTCTGGAGCGGCTCTTCTCTCATGACTGCCATTATTATGCCATGATTACGGTTGTCATTAAAAGAGTCAGAGACGGAATAACAGGGAGGGAGGAGCTGAGGAAGACAGGCCGGGGCTGTGTTTACGCGGTAAAGGCATTGGATGTTACAAGCCGGGGTGCGGGTGTGGGGAGGTGGAGAGAGACTAACTGAGAGACATTGGGAAAGGCAGACGGAAACTGGCCCCTCCTAACTGGGTGATGAGTCCCAGTGATACAGCCAGGTGCCAAGTGGGAGGACCCGGGACTCAGGGAGCCAGACACAATCCCCTGGCAGGGCAAAGCCGAGATTTGGGGAGAATAGGGAACTCTGCATGGAGAGCGGGAGAAGTGTCTCCCCCAAGGGATGGCCCAGGGCACCTGCCCTGGTGCTGAACCCCTGCCCTGGCCCAGCCTGTGGAGCTGTGGGGCCCCTGGGGAGCGGGGTGGGGGGGTACTGGGTGGGGTGAGCCGGTGCGCTGCTCTGCCGGGTGAACAGGATGGGTACCTGGGTCAGCGCTCCCTCCCTGCCTCTCGCCCTCCCACTCTTTCCCTGGGGGTGCGGGCCCGCCCAGCTCCCTTGCCCCGTACCCCACCCAGTTTTCTCAGCCAAGAGCTGCCCAGGGAGGCTGCTACTTCCTCCCCGATGCCTGAGGTCTGTAGGGACCTGAGGAGTCCCAGGCTCTGTGTGAGCCGGAAGGTGTATTTCAAAGGCTGCCCCCTTTGAGGCGATGGGGGGGGGGGGACAGGGAACAGAGGATGTCAAGGACAAAGGCCATGATGCCCTGAGATGGTGTCATGCCCTAGGGCATGACACTGAGATGGAAAGATCCAGAATGGACACCAGCATCACCATCTGGGGGCTCCCTTGTTCTTCCACCCCCACCAGGCTGGCTGGGGAGGCTCCCCCCTCTCTTCCCTGCTGGGGTTGCCTGTCCAGGGGAGGAGGCATCCCTGGCTGGAGTCTGGTCTGTGAATCTTCTCTCAAAGTCCCTGCACCTCGCCGTTCCCAGGAGACACCAAGGGCTTATCTCCTCAGATGCCCCCACCTCCACCCTGCGCCCCAAATTCCTGTGGTTGGGAAATGGCGACACTTTTGCATCCATTTCGCCCTCCCGCCCCGATGCCGTGCACGCGGGTTCCCTCTCTGTTTCGTCACAGCCTCCTAAACTCTCAATTACAGCTCATTACCCTATCGGAGGGGTGGCTGGCTTGAGTCACTCTGCAGGGAGGGACTCCGGTGGCCCAGCCCTGTCACCTTCTCCCAAGCGACAGTATAAGGAGTAGTGGCAGCAGGACAGCTCTGGGCAGGCCAGGGTGTCTGGGAAAGGAGCAAGAAGGCGGCAGGGCTCGAGGGAGGGAGAAGTCGGGAGAGAGAAAGCAGAGGGCATCACATAGAGGCAGAGAAAGGACAGAGACGCCGGGTCAAGTGGGGAGAGAGAAAGGGACCGAGCCCCGAGATGAAGTTTCAGGGCTCCCTGGCCTGCCTCCTGCTGGCCCTGTGCCTGCGCAGTGGGGGGGCCGGCCCTCTGCCCAGTGGCGGGCAGGGTGCTGGGGCTGCCTTGGGGGAGGCTGCCGGCGAAGGGGCTGAAGTGAGGGGGGCCGTGGACCCTGCCCTTGGCGAGGTGATCAACCGGGGTGTTGAGGAAGCAGTGCATGCCCTGGGGAGTGAGGCTGGCAGAAAGGCTGAGGAGCTTCTTCGGCAGGGAGCAGGCTTTGCCCACAATGCCTGGCAGGGCCTGCCTGGTGGCAACGGCGTTTGGGTGAGTAGGACTTGAGGGTGCGAGTGGGGGGCGGAGAGTGGGTTGCAAAGATGCTTGGGTCTCTTTCTAGGGCGTCTGGGGGCCTTTTGCGTCTCTGCTCTGCATCCCTCCTGACACCTAGCCAGGCTCTCCCTGCCTCTTCCTGTGCCCTCATCTGACCCCCCCTTCCTTTGCGGCTCTGCCTGTCCCGCCCTGCACATACTAAGGACAGTCATTCATCCTTGCAGGGAACTTCTGGGGGACATAACCTGCAAGGAAGCCTCAATGGAATCCACAGCCAGGGCAACCCCAGCCCACCTGGGACTCCCTGGGGCCAGGGCAATCCTGGAGGTCCTGGGGCTCCCTGGGGCCAGGGCTACCCTGGGGGTCCTGGGAACCCTTGGGGTCAGAGCTATCCCGGGGGTCCTGGGGCTCCCTGGGGCCAGGGCTCTCCTGGGGGTCCCGGAGCTCCCTGGGGCCAGGGGTCCTTCGGCGGCCCAAACAGCAACTTTGGAGGTAACCCTCAGGGAGGCGCCTGGGGTCAAGCAGGCAACGCAGGAGGGTCCTACCACTTGGGGCCCAATGCACAGGTAAAGTAGCCCGACCCTGAGGTCTGACCCCCCACACCTGCCATTCATCCGTTCTTCCATCCGATTCTCCAACTGACTCTCGCCTCCCTCTGCAGGGAGCTGTGGCCCAGCCTGGCTATGGCGCTGTGAGGGGCAGCGGCAACTCCAACAACGAGGTGAGAGCCAAGTGTCTGGGTGTGAGCACTGGAAGGGGGGCAGAGGAGGGATGGGGTGCTGAAAAGAGGGATGTGGGGAGGGAGAGCAGGGAGCCTCAGGGCTCTGGCTGAAGCCCCTGGCCATCTTCTCCCCACACAGTGCACCAACCCTCCGCCCTCTGGAGGCTCCAGCGACTCGGGGGTAAGAGGAGGAAGGAGCCCAGCGAGCGAGCCAGCGGGCGGCGGCTCTTTCCCAGAGGATGCGGGGTGCGGTCGGGGTCTCCTCAGCCTTGATCCCGGCATCGCTCTCGTCCTGCCCCTCAGGGCAGCCATGGCAACGGTGGCGGCAGCGGCGGCAACGGTGGCAGCCAAGGCAATGGTGGCGGCAACAACGGTGGCAGTGGCAGCAACAGTGGTCGCGGCAACAACGGTGGTGGCAGCAGCTACGACAGCAGCAGCTACGGGAGCAGCAACAATGGGGGCGGAAACAATGGGGGCGGCAGCGGCAGCGGTAACAGCGGCGGCAGCGACAGCCACAACGGTGGCGGCAATGGTTCTGGCTCCAACTCTGTGAGTCCCCCCACTCCACAGTCCCTACTGAAGGTGGGGGGGGGGTTGGAACTGAGGCCCTTTGGGAAGGAGGCACACTAAAGAGTTGTCCCCCGCTGGGGCAAGGGGGCACCCCTTCACCCCCACCCCACACCATCAGGTGCTTAGAATTTCCCGGGAGATGTGGCCCACCCCGTGCTCACTTTCCTCCTTCCCTTTGCACAGTACTTCCCTCCTCTGTCTCCTGTGTGTGTGTGTGTGTGTGTGTGTGTGTGTGTGTGTGTGTGTGTGTATTATGGGCTGGTGGAGGGTGGGGCAGAGCACAGGGCTCCTAAGGGGTCTCCTGCACCCTGCTGCCTACACGAGGCCCAGGCCAAACCAGGCTGAGAGGGTCAGGCAGCCCGAGAGGTGAAGCTCTGATTAGGGCTGAGAAGGTCAGGCCAGAGGACGGAAGCCACTAGAACAGGCCAAATTATATGAACTCCTTAAAGGCATTGCTCCCTGTTTACCCGAGTCCACCCCGGCACCTAGGAATGACCCTTAGACAATTCTAGAAATTTAGGAGTGGAGGATGGAGAGAGAGTGTAGGGGTTAAAGAGAGTGCACTGTGTTTGTTTGGAGTCTACCATGTTTCGAATCCCCAATACCACATAAGGCTTTCCCTCCCCCCCCGCAACCTCAGCTAAGCACATCCAAGGGGTCACTTCTGAGCACAGAGCCAGGAATAGCTTTCGAGCACTGCTGGGTGTGGCCCCCAGTTCATCCCCCGCTCCGAAAAAGAGAAAATTCTAGAACTGTTTTATCAAAGCAACTATAGAATCCCAAGTAAGGACTTTAGGAAATCCTTCCCCTTTTTGGATTCCCAGGAGAGGGTGAGAGGGCAGGGGTGAGGTGAGAGGAGGCCTTACCCCCTAATCTCCCCCCCCCATGCATGCAGGGGAGGTTAGGGGGCAGCAGCTGGGATTCCAGAATTGTCCCATGTTTTCAAATGCCCTTGGCCCTGCCTGGCCTCCTCCATCAAGCTTGAGGAGCAGGTTAGAGGTTGGGGGGAAGAGGTGCCAAGGTCAGGGCTCCCTTGGGAACAATTTTGTTGGGGGACCAGAGCGATAGCACAGGGATTAAGGCACAGGCCTTGCGTGTCATGTGGCCCACCCATATGGCTTGGTTCCCTGCATGGCGTTGTTCCCTGAGCACCCCGGGGCCCCAGATGGACTCTTGCTCTCCCTCACAGGGCTCCAATTCTGGCTCTTCCTCGGGCAGCAACGGCGGCAACGATGGTGGAAACATACCTGGGGTGAGTGTCTGAGGAATGACCCCTTGCACAGGTCTCCCCCAAACTGTGCCGGGTGATGGGAGAGGGAGAGGGGACGTTGAGGGTGGCAGTGGACAGCTGTCAGGGTGAAAGAGACGAGTCCTATAAAAACGCTCCAATGAGGAGTCAAAGTGACAGTACAGCGAGGAGGGCACTTGCCTTGCACGTGGCCAACCCGTGTCCGTATCCCCGGCACCCCATATGGTCCCCCCAGCACCTCCAGGAATGATCCCTGAGCACTGGGCCGGGAGTAAGCCCTGAGCATCACCGAGGTCTCAAAACAAACAGCAGCAAAAACTTTGTAAAAACAAAAGGCTGTAATGTGGGGGCGGCGGGCGGACGGGGACTGGCATTGGGGCTGGGTGGGAACTGAGGAAGTCTCCCCGCTCTGTCCTGCAGTGTGAGAACCCAGAGAACGAAGTTCGTGTGTTTGGAGGATCTGGGGGTCAGGTGAGTGCCAGACCGGGGGTGTCTCCAGCTGAGCCTGCTCCTCTGACTCGGCAGCTAATGCTAAGCGTGGCCTCCAGCCCAGTGTGGGGGGACATGTACCATCCAGGGCCACAAAACGAAACATACAAACACACACACACACACACACACACACACACACACACACACACACACACCCAGAAATACCGTCTCCACTGTCACAGTTTAATTGCGAAGCCTTCTGTGACGCACCTTGCCTGGGGAGTAAGCCACCGAGCGGGTATGAAAACGCCCATGAAATCCTGTCCTTGAATGAACAGAATCATCTGGAACGTTCCACTCCTGGCCAGGGAGCAGCGTTTAGTGACCTCCTCAAGGGAGTTTTGAAACGGTGTTTGGAAAGGTCTCCGGTTTTTCTGGAAATCTGGGCTTTCCTGCAGCTCAGCCGCATTGATCGAGGCGGGGTGATGCTCTGTTCCAGGAGCCACCAAGAGAGCTTGTGAAAATCCAGGCTCTGATTCAGTGGCCTGGGTGGGGCCGAGGGCCTGGCTCCTAACACGCTCAGTAAAGCCAGTCTTCCCTGATGAGTGGGTGGGGGTGCCCGCCGGGGCCACGGCCAGGGGGAGAGGGACCCGTGCAGCCATGGGGGCTCCTGGAGGGCTCTCTGAGCAGCTTCTGTTTTGTTTTAGTTTTTAGGCCAGTCCAGTGATGCTCAGGGCTTACTCTAGGCTCTGTGCTCAGTAATCACTCCTGGAAGGGAGTGGGGCACCATATGGGATGCCAGGATGCTGGGGATCCAACTTGGGTAGGCTGCGTGCAAGACATGCACTATACTGGCTGTATGATCACACCAGCCCTTCGAAGCAGCTCCTTCCAGACTGGGGCACTGACCTCTCAGGTTTTGAAGCTAATTCTCCCAATTTGCCCCCTTGCGTTAAGTTTTTAACGTACAAAGCTTTGCACAGGGTCGTGAGGTGAATCGGTCCCCTTTATGGATGAGACTCCTGGAAGTGAAGGCCGCTACTTCCCTCGGGGACTTCTAAGACCGCTATAATGTCAGGGTTTTCGTCTCACTCTGTAATCATCTGACTTTTACTTGCTGGTTGTACAATTTTCGTCCCACGCCTCCACTCAATTTACACTACACCCTGAAGCATCTTGGGGTGTTCCCAAGTGGGGAAAGGCCAGATAAAGACAGAAATGGGGGGAGACTGATAAGACCAACTGATAAGACCACCATCCCCACCACCAGTTTTAAAGGTCACCTGAGGTGGCCGGAGAGATAGTACATTGCGTACGATTGCCTTGCATACTACCAAACCTGGGTTTGAATCCCAGCACCACATAGCGTTCCCTAAGCACCCTCCAGGAGTGATGCCTGAGCACTGAACCAGGAGTAAACCCAGAGCATCATCAGTGAGGCCCTAAAACAGACTAAAACACCAAGCCCCGGGGCTGGAGCAATAGCACAGTGGGTAGGGCATTTGCCTTGGATGTGGCCGACCCAGGTTTGATTCTCTCAGCATCCCATATGGTCCCTTGAGCACCGCCAGGGGTAATTCCTGAGTGCAGAGCCAGGAGTAACTCCTGTGCATCACTAGGTGTGACCCAAAAAGCAAAAAACAAACAAAAAACCAAACCCGAACAGGCCCCTGGCAGGCTACTCCCCCACCTGCTGCCAGGGATGCGTTGGGACCGGTGGTTAGTTGCGGTGGCACTTTTCTCCCCGTCTCCATGGTTCCTGGCCCCAGTGGAACTTGAGAATGATTTTGACAAGTCTCAGAGAGCGAGTGAGGATTTTTAGGGGAGTCTTATCAAAGGGCTTACAGAAGTGTGCCCGGCGAGCCTGGCATTTGAGCGCTAATCCTTGTTTCGCTGTCACTTCTCAGGGCGTCAGGGGGATTCAGGGTGGCAGTGGCGGCGGTGGCAACGGTGGTGGCAACGGTGGTGGCAATGGAGCTGGCTACGGCGCTGGCTACGGCAGGGTAAGGAGACTTTGAAGGGGGACTGGGGCAAGGGTCACCCTCCAGGAGCTCGTTTCCCGCATCTGCTCTCTGGGTGTCATGCTCAGCTGTGGGAACGAGGAGGGCTGGGGTTCACCCCGAACTCTGAAGGGGGGTGCTCTGAGCCCTCTCCCACAACCCTCAGGATGGCAGGGACCTCCTGACTGATGCAGAACCCTGGCACGGCCGGCCTCAGGCTGGCTGCTTCCTGCCTTCAAGTGGGGGGAGAAGACAGATGCAGGGGCGTTGCCCCTCAGGGTGGGCTCTGGGCGGCATGCGGGAAAAGTCATTAGTGAACATGGTCACAGTCCCACAGACTGCGGAAGGGAGCAAGGGGCGGGAGGGGGGGTTCTCTCGGGGCCACACCCTTTCGGGACCTTGATTCCCCATTCAGAGCCCCCTCTGCCCTGTCCTGCTGTCCTGCCCTCTTGACCCGCATCCTGCCACTTCCTCTCCGACTCTTATCAGAGTTTTTTCTCCCCAGGAATTCATCCAAGATGGTGGCCGCCTCTTTGCGAACCCCCAAGGCAATTACCAGGTGATTCCCAGAGCTGCTGTAGTGACAAATGTCCAGGGTTTGGAAAGGAAGCAGAAATACCTATTTCTGGCAGGCTGCTCTGTGTCAGGTGGCCATCTGGCAGGGAGGTCAAATGGAGGTGACCACACCCCTCTGTAGTGCACCCCCACCCAGTGACAGTGCTGAGGCATACAGCTGCAAGGGAGGGAATGGCAGAAGCAACTGAAGAAAAATCGGGGCGTTTTACATTTTCTTTTCCTTTTTTGGGGCACACCTAGTGTGCTCAGGGGTTACTCCTGGCTCTGCACACAGGAATCACTCCTGGCAGTGCTCAGGGGACCATAGGGGATGCTGGGCATCAAATCCAGGTTGGCCGCATACAAGGCAAGTGGACCCATGTTTTAAAAATCTACTGCCACCCTGTATCCCCCTGAAGCCCTGAGGGGTGACAGCAAAACAATGATTATCATTCAGATGCTAGGCTCATTCTGGCACTTTTCTGTAAAAATTTATCTCTATCTATCTATCTGTCTGTCTGTCTCTCTGTCTATCTATCTATCTATTTATTTTGTTGTTGCTGTTGTTTTGGCCACACCCAGTTGTTGCTCAGGGCTTAATCCCTGTTCCGCACTCAGGGATCACTTCCAGAGGGGCTTGGAGACCATATGAGGTGCCAGGAATTGAACTCTCGTTGGATGCATGCAAGGCGAATGCTCTGTTTGCTGTACTATCTCTCCAGCAACAAGGGGTGATTTTTGTTTGTTTGATTTTGGGCCACACCCAGCAATGCTCAGGGCTGACTCCTCACTCTGACTCAGGGACTACCCCTGGTGGTGCTCAGAGGACCATATGGGATGCTGGGGATTGAGCCCAGGTCAGCAGTGTGCAGGGCAAACGCCCTACCTGCTGTACTACTGCTTCATATAAGGTTTTTTTTTTCTTTTAAAAATACCATCACACCAGGGTTTGAACTCAGAGCCTTGTACATGTTAGGTGGATGCTCTTCTACACACATGAGCTACCTTCACAGACCTGTGGAAAGCACCCTGAAGTAGGCAGTGATGGACCCGCAGTGCATCTTGAGATAGAAAATGGGGTTGGTTCAGATACCTGGTTTAATGCTCATTGTCTGTTTTTTTTTTCTTTTTGCTTTTTTGGGTTACACCCACTGATGCTCAGGAATTACTCCTGGCTCTACTCAAGAATTAGTCCTGGCAGTGCTTGGGGACCATATGGGATGCCGGGGATCGAACCTGGGCCGACCATGTGCAAGGCAAACGCCCTCCCCGCTGTACTATTGCTCTTGCCCTCATTGTCGGGTCTTGAGATGACTCAGAGGCTCTCTCTGAGCTTGGGCTTCCTCCTTTGAAACGGGACAGTAAGCCGTACAAGTGCCAGGCCTGCCGAGTTTCCCACACACTCATCCTGGAACATTGTGGAGGGCACAGACAGAGCCCGAGGGAGTAGCTGGAGGTGGCAGCTAAGGCAGGGGGCTAGCACTGTGTGGACCATGCACAGCTGCTCTCGGCTTAGCTGTGTTGGTGGATAGGGGACAGAGGTGGCAGCATTTCAATCTGATTCAAGGAACCCAGTAGGGAAGCAAAGAGCAAGGGGTGACGGGAAGGCGTTTGTGGGGCTCTTTTGGGTGCTTCAGTGCTGTGCAGGGGTGGGGGTGGGGGCTGTGGTGATTATATGGGACTTGGGCAGCGGCAGAGAGGGGCCTGGTGACTGGTTTTGAAGGCATCGCTCCTCTCCCCCCAGGGGCAGAACTACTACGGAGGAGGTGTACCTGCCGAGGGCCTCAGTGCCATGGTGAGCCGGGGGTCACTCCTTCCTGGGCCAGGTCTAACCCACACAGCTCTGCCCCGCCCTGCCCTGCCCCACCCTGCCCTGGCACCCAGAGCCAGTTTTGATTCTCCTGCCTGTTTTCCCTAGAACTCTCGGACCTCTTCCGGGATCTTCGACTTTGACACTTTCTGGAAGGTGAGTCCTTAAGGACTGCTCTGCTCCCTCCTTTGGAAAAAAACCAGAACCCCCATCCTAGGTCCATTGGCCTGGGTCCTCTTCCTATCACATGAGTCAGTGTTGACCCTTGACCTCTCATCCTCAGCCCCTGAGTCAACTCACTGCATGTTTTTGTTTCGTTTTGTTTTGTTTTAACCACCTTGCAGAATTTGAAGTCCAAACTGGGTTTCATTAACTGGGATGCCATCAACAAGGTAAGGACTGGAAGGCCATGCATGTCCCTTC
This sequence comes from Sorex fumeus, assembly GCF_029834395.1. Taxonomy (NCBI): domain Eukaryota; kingdom Metazoa; phylum Chordata; class Mammalia; order Eulipotyphla; family Soricidae; genus Sorex; species Sorex fumeus. The sequence goes on from NW_026606179.1 coordinate 21,469,282, forward strand.
TTTGTGGAAGAGGGCGAAGGAGAAGGATGCAAACCTCTGGCTTTGGGAAACAAGGAGCCACTGCCGGGAGCATGTGGCCAGAGATTAGCAGACAGATGAAAAACGAGGAGGCCTTAGAATCTTTCATCAAAAAGAGACCTGGAAAGAGGGAGAAGTTGGTGGCAGCTGGGAGTTAGGTTAGAGGCAGCAAAGGGAATGTACAGACCTGAGCAGGACTGAACCTGTGTCCCCTTGGAGATACGCAAGGCCAAAAGGGGAGTAGGAGGGCTGACTCACAGTCTCATGGAGCCAGAGGGCCCCTGGGGAGCAGTGACACTTCTAGTGCCTGATGTATGCCACACCTCAGGTGCAGCATCTGACCCCGGACCATCACTGCCGGGGCCCAGAACCCCTTTCATTCCTCCCTGCATCCCTCTTGCTTGCAGAAGTTTTGTGATATCAGACTTGCAGATGGGTGTTTGGAGAGAAGGGTTGGATGGGGAGGAGGGATGAAGGTAGACAAACACTCCAAACACGGACAGGCTCGGTTCCACCCTTGTCCTTCCCACAGAGTGAATTAGCTGCCCAAGTTTAATGATTGAGAGATTTGGCAATGTGGAATATTGTGAATTGGGACATCTTTTTTTTTTCCTTTGTGCGTATTTTTTTGGGGGAGCTTTGGGAGGGAGTATTGGGCCATACCTGGTGGTGCTCAGGGCTTACTTCTGCATCTGTGCCCAGGGATCACTCCTGTTGGGTTCAGGGGACCATATGGGATGCTAGGGATCAAACCCTGGTCGGCTGCATGCAAGGCAAGCTCCCTACCCACTGTACTTTGGCTCCAAGCCAAAATTGGGAATTCTTTTGAAAATTGGGCCACCTGGAACCATCTTTTCCAGGGTGGATGAGAATCAACTGCAGCTGAGTGGCAGCTGCTCTGACCTTGGGGGTTAGGGGACCCCCCAACCCACCAGTTGTTCTAGCCATCTCCCTGGGACCGTGAGCGTCTGTTTCAAACCCTTTTCCTGGAGCAGAGGGTTCTACCCAGCAACCATTGAAACTCTTCCATCTTTAAGAAAACAGGAAGTGCCTCCCAATTGTACCCCAGGACACTACCACACCCAGCCCCGCAGGCCACCTGCTCTGGGCCACACTGAACTCAGGAAGGGGTCAGCTCTCAAGACTGAACTCCTTGTGTGAGCTTGGGAGGAGGGTGTGCAGAAAGACCTCTCACGCCTCAGGAAAGGCAAACTCTGCCCTTGGCACCAGAGGGGGCTGTGCGGGGGTGGGACATCCTGAGCTGCAGCTGAGCTCCCTCAAGAGGAGCCACTACCTCAGTTTTCCTTCCAGAGTGCCCAGGGACCAGACATGGGGAGACCCAGGCTCCGAACATGGAGACTTGGGGTCTGATGGGAGAACCTGGGCACAGACAGACACCTCCAAGAGAGCAAGGACAGACAGCCAAACCTTCTGGCACACGGGGGTTGGGGGTGCTAGGCAGTGAGGGTCCCTAGTTAGAAAAGGCTCATTTCAGGGACTTTTTTATTTGCTTTTTTTTGAGGGGGGGGATCACATCCGGCAATGCACAGGGGTTACTTCTGACTCTGCACTCAGGAATTAACCCGGCCGTGCTCAGGGGACCATATGGGATGCTGGGAATCGAACCCGGGTTGGCCTCGTGTAAGGTGTCACATGTGACAGGGGCCAGAATCAAACTCTTCTTCCTCTTGGTTCTGATGCGGGGCAGGGCCGAGGGGCTGGGGTGTAGGAGCTCAGGTATCGGATTCTCCCCTCTTTCTCACTACCCACTCCTTCCTTCCTCTCCTGGAGCCCTGCATGTGTGCCCTACCCATTGTGCTATTGCTCCAGCCCCTCAGGGACTTTTTTTTGGAGAAGCCTAGGAAGAGGGGCCGGGCAGAGAAGGAGCACCCCAACTCCTTCCCCTTGGGGGGCTGAGGCAGCTGAGCACCTCAGTCTGAATGAGGGGTGAGGACCAGTCAGAATGAGGGAGAGGGGCCCAGCAGGTGAGGAGATCCAGATCTGACCTATGACCTCCGGGCTGAAAGTCCCTGGCCTGGCCCACTTGTTCCCCAGCCCCAGACTGTCACCGAGCCCCCGTCCCTTTTGGAGAAAATACTTGCCCTAAAATAACCCTGGGCTGCCCCGTGCTCCTGGCCTTGTCTCTCTGTGTCCTGGAGTCATGGAAGGAGCATCCTCAGCCCCCAGCCTTGAGACATCAGGCGGCATGGCAGGTTTCATCCTGAGGTTTTGTGGCAGCCTTGTTCTGTCAGGGGACAGGGGAGCGAGCAGAGAGGGGCGCTTGCTCACCGAGCATGCCCTGCCAGAGGAAGGTGGGATGATGACCCCAGAGATCTAGCCTCTGCCCCTCTGTTTGAGAACATGGGTTCCGGGCGATCTGGAGGCAGCCAACTTCTGTCCAGACCCCAACACCCAATCCTGGAGCTGAGACACGGTGGGGATTGGAGGAGGGCCTTGCTGGGGGGCAGACGAGTCTCCCTCTAACCTGCTGCTGCACCCCGCCTTTCACCCACAGGGCCAGGGGCCGGCCCCCAGCACCCGAGCGCTCCTCTACTTCAGCCGCCTCTGGGAGGTACGGGAAAGCCTGGTGTGGTGAAGAAGGGAGGTCCTGGGCCCCATCCCTCCCCGCGCCCCCCGCAATGCCAGCTCCCATGCCCCAACACTGGCGAAAATCCCCCCTCGAGGGAAAACGAAGATTCAAATGAAAAGTTGAATATCCTCTCTACGTCTATTGACCACTGACCGGGCCTGGTCATAGAGTTGCTCAAATTCCGTGCTCCCAGCCCCAACAGACCAGGTCCTCGCTCAGCTCCACACTGCCCCCTGGTGCCTCAACCTAGTTCTGCAGGTCCCCCAGGCGGCTCAGCCCTGTTCATCCACCTCTCCCCTGGGGCCCCTACCCTCTGCATTCTTCCCCCAGGGGCCCCCATTCCTCTCTCCTTCTCCCTCCAGGATTTCAAACACAACACGCCTTTCCTGAACTGGAAAGCCATCGTGCAGGTAAGAGCAGCAGCCGCTCTCCCCCCAGAGCCAAGTGAGCCCCTAGATCAAAGCCAAGGGTGGGGGTTTGCAGTCCTCACTCTCTCTGCTCTGTCTCTCTGGCGGGGTGCAGCCTGGCTGGGGAGCCACAGCAGCTGACAGGGACAGCAGAAACCAGGAGGTGGGGACGAGGCAGGGCCTGGGCCTGGGGTTAATGCTCAGGGGAAGGTTGAGGTGCAGCTGGTGCAGGTGTGAACATCTGGGTTCTGGGGGGGATGGGCAGTTTCGACCACCTCGATCCTGTGTGGCCAGGAGCCTTGGGCACAGAGGTTGGGGGGCAGGTTGGAAAGTGGGGGGCAAGGCCCTCGCACTGAGTGTGGCCAGGCACACGGGGTCTGACTCCTCAGAAAGTCTGGAAATGGGATCTTTCATTGCTACTCCAGGAGCAGGGCCAGGGCTGACTGAGTGGGGTCTAGTGGGGGGTGTGGGGCAGGCAGAGAGAGGGAGGGGAGGCGCTAACCTAGCCTTGTCCCTGTGTGTGCATGTGTATATGTATGCATGTGTGTGTGCACGTGTGTGCATGCCTCTGTGTGTGCATGTGTGTGTGCACGTGTGCATGTCTCTGTGTGTGCCTCTGTGTGTATGTATGTGTGCACATATGTGTATGTGTGTGTGCATGCCTTTGTGTGTGCACGTGTGTGTGTGTCTGTGCACACGCGCATGTATCTTCCTGGTCGAGATGTGACAGGGGCCAGAATCAGACTCTCCTTCCTCTTGGTTCTAGTGCGGGGCAGGGCTGAGGGATTGGGGTGTAGGAGCTCAGGCATCGGATTCTCCCCTCTTTCTCGCTACTCGCCCCTTCCTTCCTCTCCTGGAGCCCAGCGCTAACCCTGTACCCCTCACCTAAGCCTGTGGGCCGCCCCGCCAGCGTCCCTGCACTCTGTGGAGGACAGGGGTTGTGAGGGGGCAGGGTTTGGGGTTAGCCCTGTGGGCTAGAGCTGCCCTGATGGCAGGGAGTCCGTGTGTCTGTGCTCTTGCTGTCCTGCCTAGTCTCAGGCCTGCGCTCCCATGACGGGCGGTGGCGCCCGAGCCGGTTCTCTGCCTTGGCTTCCCGCCCCCACTGTCAGAGTGTGGAAATCTGGGCGCTGCTATCTATTGGGGCCATCAGTTTCCTCACCATCTTCTCCGTGGGCAGCACTGACTGAGGAGCACGGGGAGAGCTGGGGTGCGGTGGGCAGGGACCCCATGCCGCCCTGACCTGCTCTCTCTCCCTTCCAGGGCGCAGAGGCCCCATCTGTCCGGAAGAGGGCCAGCAGGGCTGCCCAGGTGAGCCTCTGCCCTCTCCGGGAGGCCCAGGCGGGTCTCAGTGAGGAGGGACTGTGGGTCCTGGGGGCACTGAGGGAGGTGCTGGGGGGATGCCAGCGAGGCAGGGGAGAGGGCGGGGCTCTGAGAAAGGAGCAGCCAGCTCAGGGGTCTCCATCTGAAGCAACACGCTCCCCCTCCTCCCCCTCTGCTCCCCGCAGCAGAACTACAACTACTACCCGCAGCCTTACCCCACTGCCCCGGGGGCGCAGTACCCGTACCCGTACCCGAACAACAACGTCCCTGCCAAGGTACGACATCACCCGTCTTTGCCCCTGGGGTTCCTGCTGGGGGGGGGCATGGGGGTTCCCACCCCTCCAACGGAGGCTTCCTGGGAGACGGTTTGGAGGGAGGGAGGTGAGGAAAGACTCGCCTCCCACCATGGAGAGAACTGGACTCCAAGAGCCTCCCAAGAGGAAAGTCAACCAGCCTTCCTCTCCTTGGGGGCTGCAGGGGGCTCGCTGGCCCTTAGGAGAAAGCTGGCCCGGCGTGGACCGGGCGCTGGGCGTGCTTCCTTCCAGGGGACAGAACTGGGCACAGATACAGACAGGCCGGGAACGCAGCTAGAGGGCTCGCTGCTGACAAGAGGCAGAAAAGGGGACACGGGCCTTTCCTCCATGTCTCAGAGCCGTAAGGGCCCCGGGGAGAGGACTGCTCCTGAGACCGTGCCCATGCACTGAGGAGGCGAAGACCACGTGTGGGTATCCCCCCCGCCAAGCCCACCCTCCTGGCAGGCATGGGCGCCTCCGCCCTTGCCCCAGTGCCCGGCTCTACCCTGGGGCTACTCAGGGCCCAAGGGCAGCATCAGGGAAGTCACAAGGCCTGATGGCTGTTCCAGGAGGAGCCTCGGTCCCCGAGGCGCCCCAGGGCCTTTGGTAGCGGCCAGTTGGGCCCCGCAGGGCTTGGCTGGGCTCAGGCAGCTTATGGGTCATCCTTGGCAGCACCCAATGCTCTAATGGATTTTCTCTTTACAGGGGGGAGCTTCGCCTACTTCCTCAGTAAGTCTGGGGGCCAGGGACGGCATGGTGCCTGAGAGAGGGACTGAAGCGGGAGGCAGTGTAGGGGACAGAGCTGGGGTCACTCAGATCCACTCCCTTGCCCCGCAGGCTTCCCGGGTGCAGCCTGGCCTGCTGGGGTGGCTGAAGTTCTGGTAGGTGAGTATCGGGGGTCCAGGTTGGGCGGGGGGGGGGCTTGCCTGTCCTCTGTATCGGGTAGGCGTGCTAGGGGACTCAAGAAGGGGGCACACCCAGTATGGGCAGAGGAGAAAGGCCCAGAAGGAAGCTTCTCCTCAGGAACACTCTTTGGGCAGGGGAGGTCTGGCAGAGGGGGCCGGGATCCACAGAAAGGGGTGGGACTTTTCAGAGGGTGGCCCCTGGAGGCAGCAAGGGAATCCCCAGGGTCACTGGAGTCCCGAAAGGTGTTTTCCAGAGGAGCCTGGGGTGGGGGGATGGGCAAGTGGAATCCACCATGGACAGGACGGGGTGATGGGGAACACAAGGTCTCTCTGGTGTTGACAGAGGGGCCGGCCGTCTCCTACCTTCTATTCTCTTCTTTTCTCCTAGAAACGTGCTTCCAATCCCAACTGAGGCCCCGAAAATTCCATCACCCCGGAGCCTCACCACGCTGCCCTCCGGCTCCCCCAGGCTTTATCTCCATGGGAGGCCTGGTCGGTGGGTCCCTACGTTCCTCCTCTCTGGCCACCAGCCTCCTGGGACGAAAGGCGCCTTCTTATCCGTCCGCGTTTGTCAACCTGACTGCAACACGGCAATTCCCAGGGCCGGGAGGAACCTCCTTCTTCTGAGTCTGTGGAAATAAAGCACGAATCTTGTTTCCCCGAGTCTTTTGCCATGATTCTTCACTGTCTTAGCATTCAAGCCAGGGAGGAGGGCAGACAGGTTTGGGGGGCAGGTGATGTTGTGTCTGTCTCCCCCCCTACCCCCCGAGGCTAGAGACCCAGGCTAGCTGGCCAACAAGGAGACCCCCACAGTGCCTCAGTTTCTGCCTCGGTAACAAAGACTCTGCCAGGGTCTGTTCACCAGGGACTGTGTGTGTGGGGAAACCAGGCCCAGGCTGCAGGACTGAGGCCAGACTGTGTCCCCGCCTCGCCAGGAGGGGGAGACCTTATCCAGGAAAAGCACTGAGGCTTGGAGGAGGCAGGAGTGGGGGACACACCCCATTCAGGATCCTCTGAGACAGCTGTCCCGGTCAGGGCTCTGCTTGCAATCTTGGCGCCTCCAGGGACCCAGGCCCAGTGCTGGCCACCGGTCAAGCGCTGACCGAGCACTTGGAGAGTGCTGGAGCGCCCATGGCTCAGGCATAGAGGGGGAACTGAGGCACCACTGCGCTTCTGGGGCCCCAGGACCTTCCAGTGCCTCTCCCTGAGCTGAGTCCTGGTGCAGAAGATTCTCTGTGTGAAAAGCACCAAGCACCGGCGTGTAAAGCAGGGTGCCTCCCTCTTTAAAACCTCTCAAGTGTTATTCCCCCCCTGCCCCAAGATGCTTTCTTCCCTCGTAACCAGGGGGAGTCTACAGAATCCCGCCTGTCCCTCACCAGCTCTGGATCTCAGCTAGTTCACTCTCAATAGTGCTGCATATCATCCTGGATCAGCTGGGAGAGGGCCTGGGAGATGGGTTGGGGGGTGGGGGGAGGCTGCCCCTGAACCCCAGGACCCCAAGGCTGGTCCCTTAACGACTGTGCTGCCCTGGGTCTAAATTCCTGAGTATAGTGACAATACAGTGGGTAGGGAGTTTGCTTTACCTGCGGCTGACCCCGGGCCCTACATGTCAGGAAGTGGAGAGAAGAGAGCCACAGAGAGACGCTAGATCCTCAGGTTCGCACTTGCCCATAAGCTGCATAAAATAAAATTATTCTGGAAGATCCAGCAGGAAGGGCCCCAAATGGAAATAAATCACAAGGGTTTGATCCCAGCATCCCATATGGTTCCCCGAGCACTTACAGGACTGATTCCTAAGTGTAGACCCAGAAGTAACCCCTGAGCACTGTTGGGCATGGACCCCAAACAAAAACAAAGTAAATGTCCCAAAGCTCTAAGCCCACCTGACCGAGGGTAGCTGGCTGTTCTCTCCACCTGGCTGATCTCTCCCACCTGGCCCATCTCTCCACCTTTGCTTTGTCTTCTCCCTCTGAGTTTCCTGTGCTCAGGAAGGACCCCGGGCCCTACATGTTAGCTTATGATCTGTCTCCTCTGCTGCTGCAATGTATGCAACCAGGCCCCTGTCCACCCTTGATTCCCAGAGCCAGTTCTCACGGCTTCACTAAGCAGCTGCGAGTTCAAGCATGAAAGGAAGATTCAGAATCTTGTGGGAGCAACCCAGGAAGTCTTCCTGGAGCGGGTGTAGGCAAAGATGCTCAAGGGCAGCTTCGAGGGAGCAGAGGGGGTGGGCACTGCAAGACCACAGGGTGTGACAGGAGCAGGACAGCAGAGGAGAGGGCAAGGCCTGTCCCCAGTCCTGCCTCCCCGAGCCCGGACCCAGCTCTTCCTGTCCCAGGAGTCCAGGCTCTCCACTACCTGTTCACCAGGACCCCCAGGTTCACCCCCTTGGCTCCCAAAAACCCTGGGTGTGTCCGGGATGCAGCAAACAGGGCTGGGCCTCACCTCCTACCCACGCTCATGTGCTCATCTGGATCTTCACATTGGGGGTGGGTGGGGGTGGGCCCCTGAGAAAACAGCTGGAGGGGTTCACTGACTCTTTGGGGAAGCAGCAGAGAGGAAGTCAGCCAGACTCCAGGCCTGCGTTTAACCTTGTGCAATGCAGCCAAAGAAAAGTCTGGCAAGTTCTCAGGCTGCCTGGGTCCCCCCCCCCCCCCAATTAGCCCCCCACCCCTCAGGCTTCCCTCACGGGCCCAACCACTGGCACTGGGGGGAGAAACAGTTGGGAAGGAACAACAGAGGAACCCAGGTATGCGGGACCCGTGGGAGTCAGGAAGGGGAGGGGAGAGAGCCACAGAGAGACGCTAGATCCTCAGGTTCGCACTTGCCCATAAGCTGCGTAAAATAAAATTATTCTGGAAGATCCAGCAGGAAGGGCCCCAAATGGAAATAAATCACAAGGCCATGGGTTTGATCCCAGCATCCCATATGGTTCCCCGAGCACTTACAGGACTGATTCCTAAGTGTAGACCCAAATGGAAATAAATCACAAGGCCAGTGCTAGACAGGTCTTTCTCCAGCATAGAAAGAAATGTTCTTTGGTTGTGCTCATGGAGTAGCTGGCTGCTGTGAAGACCATATGCATCTGTCTTCAAGCACTAGAATAAGACTTTTTAGGATTTGATTTGGTGTATTTCTTTCTTTCTTTTTATTTTTTTCAGGAGGAGTTCACACTTGATGGTGCTCAAACCTTTTTCCTGCCTCTATGCTCAGGGATCACACCTGATGGTGCTCAGATGACCATGTGTGCTGCTAGGGATTTGAACCGGGATCATCTGTATGCAAGCAAGCACTTTACGTGCTGTACTAGCTCTTTGGCCCCAGAATGAGATTCACTCCTTCCTTCCTTCCTTCCTTCCTTCCTTCCTTCCTTCCTTCCTTCCTTCCTTCCTTTCTTCCTCCTTCCTTCCTTTTTTCTTCCTTCTTTCTTTTCTCCCTCCCTCCCTTCCTTCCTTCCTTCCTTCCTTCCTTCCATCCTTCCTTTCCTCCCTCCCTCCTTCCCTCCCTCTCTTCCTTCCTTCCTTCTTTTCTCCCTTCCTTCCTCCCTTCCTTCCTCCCTTCCTTCCTTCCTTCCTTCCTTCCTTCCTTCCTTCCTTCCTTCCTCCCTCCTTCCCTCTCTTCCTCTTTCTTTCTTTCTTTCTTTCTTTCTTTCTTTCTTTCTTTCTTTCTATCCCTCTGCATTTTTTTACAATTTTTATACATTTTATTTTCATAAAGTAGTTCATAATAGTTCATTACAGATAATATTCAAACATCCACTCAACCAGCGAGCATCTTCCCACCAGAATAAGAGGGAAGTGTATGAAGGTTGTTGTATTTCATTCTGGGGCCATTTAAGCCCATATATAAAAGAATACAAGAAATTATGTTAAAGCCAAACACATGTGCTACTTTAGGTACATCAGTGGGCTAGAGTATAAGAGGTTGCATGGGCGAGAATGCATCTGCCAACTCCAGGAAATAGTGTGTTGCTCTCATCCGGGAGCTTTATTTTATAGTCTCTGGATCTTGGCTATTGATGAGATTACATAGCACGGGGGCAGTTTGTGGGTGTGACTGCCAAGCTACTGGAAAACTGGGGACTTGGGTGGAGGAGGCCCTGTCTCGATCCAAGCAGACTTGGAGATCTCAGCCACGGGTCCCGCATACCTGGGTTCCTCTGTCGGTTCCTTCATGGGTGAGGCTTGTCTGAGCGTGTGGAGAGTGGCCTTGAGCATGGCTGCAGCTGGGTTCTGGAGGTTTTCAGCTGCTGTAGCTCTTCTTGGGGTAGGAGGGAAACCCAACCTGTCCCCCTCCGAGATGCCCCGGTGAAGACAGTCTGGCACGGGGTTGGCAGATTCTCTCTTCATTTTTTTAAATTAAAGAACTGTGTTTTATAAAGTTATTGATAGTTGAGTTTTAGGCATATATTTCAACACCAGTTTCCCTCCATCAGCGTTCCCATATTCCCTCCCCGCCCCAACCCCTACCTGTCGTCTTGACAAGATCATCACAGAGTTCTAGTGGTTGCAGCTTAGAGCTCATGTCTTCAGTGTTGTTGAGTCTGTGTTTTGGATGTGTGGCTGGCTGGCTGGCTGGCTGGTTGGATGGATGTCCTCACCTGGATCACCAGCATGACTGAAGCCCTGATGCCTGTTCACCCATTACTTCTCATCAGAATGAGACTCTTTAAACATGTTCAAAATGTTCAGACCATAAAAAGCATCTGGAAATGGAGGCAGCTGTGGGTTCATTCTGGGGCACACACTCATGGAGCACCTTGAGTCTCAGTTCTTGGCTTGCGTTCAGCCAAGAGTGGGTGCTTTAGTTTCTTACAAAGAACACAGTGTGCTGGGAACTGTGTTGGTGCAGGTTGCCTCCCACCAAAGGATCCTGGGGGAAATGTGAAGGGCAGTAGTAGCCACGCACAGCCCCCTAATGATGAGGGCAGTGATCTCAATCACACAGGGTCTATGCCTGGAGTATGGGAAGCACATCATAGGAAGGTTCTGGAATCCTAGGCTTGGCACACAGACCTTGACTGCAACCGGAGTTACTAAACCTCTCTGTGGTGGTTCTCCTGAATGCAGAACGTGCATGACGAGGCTGCCCATCCTCCGGCATCCCTCTGAGATGGCACAGTTTTTGGTGCATGTGCCTGTGTAGAGCACTTGTGTGGGAACCCCACAACTGATGGGCAATGTTACTATTAGTAGCACTGGCATGAGGCAGAGAGGAAAACACCGAGACGTCAAACAGTTGCCAAGAACTCTGGAACCTTGGAGATGAGGGTGTTTGGCACCTCTGTTGCCGGGCATTAGCATGGCTAATTGGAACTGATTATGCACTATCAGTTCTCCTTTGTGGGCTCTTCATTCCTGCCATTCTTGCCCGTGGCCCTGGCTCAGAGAAAGAAGGGTAATGAGCCCCTTCATTCACTTGTTAATTAATTAGTACGAACTAATTGCGCAGAAAAAGTTGTGTCCTCCAGAAAGCCTTTGGGAAGGTTCTTCACCTCCCTCAGGCGTTTCCTCACTCACCGCCTCCAGGGACACGGATGACAGGACACCCACAGACACAGTCACTGGGCTGAACAGGGCACCTACAGATGCAGGGACAATGGGTTGCACCAGTGGCCCTCAAGCAGCTCCCCAAGGGGGGAGAAAATGCATTCTGGAAGCAAGGGGGCTTCCTGAGGTAAAGGGTGTCTTCAGTATGGCAGCCTGGCATTGTGGGGGTAGCAGAGCTAAAGAACCAGTTTCTTTGGCGCATCAAGGCGCATCAAGGTTGAGGAATGGCAGCCCCGGGCTTGCCAGCTGTGTGGCTGACATTGTGTCAGGTCAGATAAGGATGCCCACTCTTCAATAAAACCTGGCTTTGTTCTGGCAGCACTGGCTGATATGATGTGCCAGTACCTCCCTGTGTCACCAAAACTGGTTGGGCCACCCACGGAGACTCTGGTTGATTGGGGTGTTTGTCATTCGGAGGAGGTGATCTGTCAAACTAGGGGTGGGGTGGGATGAACTCAATGAAATGGAGGAGCTCTTGGAATTGCAAACACTCTCCAAGACATGCTGTTGGGGGAGATTATCTCTGGATCCCTTGTCTTCTTAGCTCAAGAGAAGATCATCACAGATTTTCATTCCCCGTGGCCCTGGCTCAGAGAAAGAAGGGTAATGAGCCCCTTCATTCACTTGTTAATTAATTAGTACGAACTAATTGCGCAGAAAAAGTTGTGTCCTTGAAAATCAAGAGTTAAAGATGGACAGTTGACCTATGGGACAGATCCCAAAGGTGGATAGGGTGCACAGCACTGGCGGAAGGTGTGTATATCTTAAGGCACCCAGTGGAATAAATACTGCCACCCCCAGTCCCTCTCAAGTACACCCTCGGGATTCTGCAGTTGCAGTGTGAGGTAAAGATGATTCTGAGATAGTTCCTGACCCCAAGGAGATTAACAAGGCCACACACATTACTTTAGGGGCCATGCCAGAGAGGAACCAAGGAACGGGTCAATATGACCCTTCTGACAAGGGAAAGGTGTGAGGGGGTGCAGGGGGCAGGATGAGGAGGATGGTGGGAGAAACCAGAATAGTTTCATTGGTGACGATGGCTGGGTTCTGAGAGGCAGAGACAGGAGAAGAGCATTTTATGAATAAGAAATCGCATGAGCAGATGCTTGGAGGAGAATAAAAGAAATAAGAATGTATTTGGTTTGACTAAGAAGTGAGGGAGTGGAAGAAGCAAAAACTAGAAAGGCAGGTTGAAGCAGAGCCAGGAAATTCTTCAAAGCCAGGCTAAGGGTTTAGACTGAGGTAAGGAGAGGGAAGAAAAGCCCACAGCCAGAGAGATAATACAAATTAAAAAAAAAAGTAGAAGGAAGACACAAAGCCTGTAGGAGCATGGTGTGGCTGCTGCCCAGACCCTGGCAGGGCAGGTCCAACCAGCCTCCCTGGGCTCCATCGGCAGCTGCTGCCCAGGGCAGAATGCCAGTTGAGAAATCCAAGGCAGAAGGGAACAGTCCACACCTCCTCCGCCCAGAGCCCCGGGGGTGGGCGACAGGATCCCGGGTGAGTAAGTGGGGTGGGTACTCCATTTCTGCTCACATCCACCTCCCCGGGAATATAAGGGCAAGTGGGGCGGCCCCGCCTCAGAGCAACCCAACTTGACACCATGAAGATCCCGGTTCTCCCCGCTGTGGTCCTCCTCTCCCTCCTGGCCCTGCACTCAGCCCGGGGAGCTGCCCTGGGGAGTTCTGAGGTGAGCATGGCCTGGGGTCCCGCTGTCTTCCACCCATCACCCGCTTTCCTCCTCAATCTCCTGTCCTGACCTGTTCTGGATAAAGGCTCTTGATGTGGATCTTCTCAGGGGTTGGGTGAGAAGCTGAGAAAGGAGAGAAAGGAGGAAGGAAGAGAACCATTCCCAGGGACACGCACCTGGTAAAGGGTCTGGGGCAGGCAGCACAGCTGAGCCCAGGGAGAAGACGGGGCTTGGAGTGGGTTGTGGAGGGTTCAGTCTCCCCTTTGCTCCATTTGTACCCTCTGGGAGTGGCTTCTGGGTGACAGGACCCTGCCTCCTCTCTAGGTCACAGCAGGAAACGTTTATGCTGGTCTCCTGGACTTGCTCTATCCTCATCTTCTGGACTGGGGTTGGGGGGTGTCCAGGCTGGAAGCCTGAGGCTTCACAGACACTATTGCTCGGGGGACAAAGACAGGGATGCTCATGAGCAGGAGATCTCGGGGCCCACGGAAACGGGGTGAACTTGCAGGCAGTCTATTCTGCTCAACTGAGACTAAGGGGGATGTAGTGGTATGACTGGACTTGGAAAAAAGTTTAGGAGAAATAGGATGCTTTGATTCCTTGATGAATTCTAAGTAATGAAATATGCTTAACCCCAAAGCGAGAAACAAGTCAGCCCGACTGTTATGGTTCCAGTCTGGGGCTACATTGCCAGTGACCTTTGGGGTAGGGGAGAAGGGTCAAGGGACAGGAAGTTGGGCCACTAAAGCTGGGAGAGAGACAAGTTGGGGTGCAACAGGGTTTGTGGGGGGGCAGGTGGAGATCTGATGGGAGGTGTTGGTAAAGCAACCGAGCCCCATCAGGCAAAGGTGGGTATACCCACCTCAGCAACTCGGCTCCCACCTGTGTTCTAATTCCACTTGAGATCTGGGGTTCAATGTGGGTGTCTCAACAGTACTCTAGGTTGCCATGGAGGTATTTCACAGGAGCAGATGGGGCTGCTTTGTGTTTTCAGGGGGCCTCTGTAGCCTTTCTATGTAGACTTGGTCTTTCCCTCTCTCTCACACAAACCACCCAGCTGGTCCCCTTCTTCGTGGGTATGTCTGTCAGCCCTTGGAATTGCTGGCCCAGGGCAGACTAGTGGAGAAGGGGCTATATTTATGGGGGCTGGCCTGGGGTGGAAGGTGGTGGTGACGGAGGGCAGGGAGAGATGTCTGCCCTTGGTGATTGTGGGATTCCCTCCCTTTACAGGAGGTCAACACGGTCAGCAACTATGCCTCAGGCCCCGAGGTAAGTGTACCATCCCCACACTCCAGCCCTGGGTTTGTCTTCTTTTTCTTCTCCTCAATGATTTCCTTAACCTCCTGCCTCTTTGCCTAGGCCTATAATGCTCAGTTCTTGAACATCGATAAGTTGCGATCTGTAAGTATCTTTTTTCAGCACTGCCCTCAGAAATAGCCATAGTAGCAAGGAGATGGACGCCTTTGAGGGAGAGTTTGAAAAGCTGCCCTGTGATTTCAGCTCTTCCTAAGGCCTAGGCCACGGCTCTGGCCTCCCTGGAACTGACCCTCTTCTGATCTCTCCCCTACCCATACAGGCCTTTAAGACTGACGAGTTCCTGAACTGGCACGCCCTCTTTGAGGTGAGAGCTCTCTCAGCCCTTCCTCCCCTGGGTTCTCAGCGGTCCTTGCAGCCACGTGTTCTAGCCCTTTACGCTCTTTCCCAAGATTCAGAGGAAGAAACAGCCCAGCTAAGTTGCTGTGCAAAGTTCCACCAAGAGAGTTTCTTTGGCAGGTTGTCTTGGCCAAATGGCATTGGGCCAGCAGGGCCACAAAGATGGTTCTGGAAAAGGAAGTACTTAGCTTATTGGAATCTCATCATCCTCAAAACTGAGGTCCCAAGTTGGGGGTTGAGTCAGACTTTGAAGGCGAAGGCCTTCAAAATTGGAATTCAGAATTGGAATGAGCTGTCTGCTTAGCGCACCTCTGCAGTAACGGGCCAGGCCCTTCTATGTTCTCTGTGCCTGTTTCGTCATCTGTGTGGTGGGGATGATGACTATTCCTGCCTCAAAACGTTGCTTTGGTAAAGACCAAATGAAATCATGCCCATGAAGTGGTTAAGGTGATTAGACACAGATTGTGGGCTGTGGAAATCCTGATTCTGACTAAACACAAAACCGGAAATGGCTGGCCGCCACGGAGAGCTCATTGAGCCAGCACTTCTGTTGTTCCGTAACACTTCCCTTTCTTCCTTCCACTCTAGTCTATCAAAAGGAAACTTCCTTTCCTCAACTGGGACGCCTTCCCCAAGGTAAGAGGAGGAGGGCGTTAGGAGAGAAGGGGGTGGGCCGAGGAGAGCAGCGGAGACTCCCGGTGGAGGGAGGAAGGTTGGTCTCACAAAAGCAAAGGACAAACCCCTACTGTTCCCTGAGAGGGAAAGGGACCAAGGGTTGGGCTAACCCCCAGCAGCGCCCATGGAGTGGGGGTTTCCTGTGAAGGACTCCAGTTCCCTGCTCTGAGAACCCCAAATTTACCAGAGCTGCTTTCTCTATAGTTGAAAGGGCTGAGGAGCGCGGAACCTGACTCTCAGTGAACATGCTCCCCTCCGAGATGCATCTCTGCTGACCCGGCTGCAGGAAGTTGCTGTGTGGCTCTGAAGGTCACCCTGAAACCCTCCGCTCCAGAATCAGTAACTCTAATAAAGTGTTTTCCAAGCAAATGGCTTTGTGCCTGTACCTCTGTCCTTGGCCCAGTGGGCTGTGCAAAGGATCTCAGATGAGCTCCAAGGCTCATTGGCCTTGATTTTGAGGCCTAAGCCAGGAGCTAGGGGCAGCCAGGGGAGGATATATCAGATGGCAAGAGACCCTAGGAATGCCAGCTCTTGGAAGAGCGGGCCATGACGAGCAGCTGGTCATATGCCCAGTGAATCAAACCTGCTCCCAAATCTGCTGGTATCTCTCCACACCCAGTCCCACACTTCTAAGACCCTGAAGCTTCCAGTGGTGGCCATTTGGCATCATAGAACTCTCTGGAATCCAAGGTTTAGGCAGACCCAGTTTCAAGAGTATAAGTCTGTCTGAAATTCTGGTCTGGAAATTAGGTGGGTTAGAAATGAAGGATGGTGCTTCAGCTCTGGACTCTCCATTACTTTATCTGTGAAATGCGTGTGGAAAGAATTGAGAATGATAATGACCAGGTTGTGGTGCTGTTACAAAAGTGGAATGAGGGAAGACCTGGGCCAGGCACACAGCAGGTCCCCAGTGGCCTGGTCACTACCCTGTCCCTTCAGGTTCTGGGGTGGGTTCCATTCCAGCCCCAGCAAATGGACATGTGTGGATGGAATCTCTGGGTACTTACACTGCATGCTGAAAATGCTGGAGGAGTTAAGATTATTTCTTCATTCTCTTGAAAAAGAAAAGGGGAGGGGGAATCCAAAAACAACGGCCCTGCAACTGACTGAAATCTAAGATGAGGTGGTCTCCACATTGGGGTGAGGGCTGCCCCTGGGGAGTTCTGTGCACCAGTATAGCAATGGTGCATCATGGTCTAGTTATACAATAGAATTTGCAAATCTGAGGCCTATGTAGGGGAAATGCAGATGAACATGAGGAAAGCAGACAAACTGATTTTATATTTGTTTCACAGCTCTATGAAGTCTCCAGAAGGAAAAATGAAGATTCAGGGAAGCAATTAGATGCCAAAGCTTAAAGAATATCCTACACACACAAAAAGATAAATTGTGAGGCGGTGACTAGGCAAAGGGGTTTGGAGTGGGGGCAATAAATTGTGGGGCTCTGTGCTGGTAGATAAGGGCATTTCAGAGTGTTTGTTTATATAGTCACAGCCTCTCCAGGTTCCAGTGATAAGAACATTCTTTTCCTGGTGAAGGGAGGGCACCTTTCTCAAGGGAAATGTTATGACCTTCTTTAAGGCACAAAGAGGAGGTCAGAGGGCCCTGCCTGCTTTTTCTCAAGAGCCTTCAGCTCAGGATAATCAATATGCCCATGAAGAATATCTGGGGTGGCATGTTATAACCTCTTCAACTTGGTTCCTACTTCCATTACAGCCTAGATGAGTAAGACACACACAAGTTGCTTTATATCCTTCCTCTGGTTAAGTTACAATCACACCCACACACCCATAATAGAGCAACAACTTGTAAACAGTATCATTAACAGAAAAGAAAAAAAGTCAATGTCACAACAGGACACTCTCTGGCAAAGATTGACGAGTCATGGATTGGGCAATAGGAAATGGAGCAGAGAGGTAGAAGGGAGGAAGTCTCCACGGGACCTGTATTGAGAGGCTAGGTTAGAGGGAGGTGAGTTTATAGCCAAGTCAAGAGTATCTTCAGGATAAAATAGTGACTTTCCAAGTGTGACCTGGGGATTATTGGCAGCAGCAGAAATATTTCAGGGAAACTTAGAAGAAGCACATTCTTGGGACCCAGACAGCCAGTGAGGCCAGAAACCTGTGCTTCCATGGGTCCTCCAAGAATTTGGACACAACAAGGCTTGAGACTATGAGAAAGAGAGAGAGAGAGAGAGAGAGAGAGAGAGAGAATGCTCAGTGCTTTGCTGAATGTGGCCCCAGCCAGGAATAGACCCTGAGCACTGAGTGTACCTCCAGATCAGCAACAACAAAGCACCCCAAAGCTGAGAAAAAGAAAGTCAGAGACTGATGAAATGAAAATTCCAGTGTGTTGTACCATTTAGGGACAACCTTCATAAAATAAAGCAGGGATATCCTGTGTGACTGTATGTATGACAGTGACTTCTATTATTATTGTGTGATTTTGCCTTATATCTTTTATAGGGGGAGAAGAAGGACCTTTCCCTTTTATCCTTAGAGCTCCCCAGTGTGTCTCCAAAACAAAACACAGATCAACTAAGAAAAGCATACCAATTTTTAATTTAATTTTTTAAAAGAGTTTGGGCCACACCCAGCAGTGCTTAGACTAACTCCTGGCTCTGTGCTCAGGGCTCACTCCTGGTGGGTCTCAGGGACCTTACACAGTGCTGACAATTGGGCTCAGGTTGACTACTTGCCTTGAACAATCTCTTCAGCCCCCTTGAATTAAATATTTTTTTCAATTGAATCAGTGAGATACACAGTTACAAGGTTGTTCATGATTGTATTTCAGTTATGTAATGTTCCAACACCCATACCCTTCACCAGTGTACATTTCCCACCACCAATGTCCCCAGTTTTCCTCTTGACCCCTTCATCCCTGTCTTTCTCTGTGACAGGCACTTTTGTTCTCTCTCTCTCTCTCTCTCTCTCTCTCTCTCTTGCGCGCGCCCGCACGCTCTCTCTCTGCCCAGATGAATTTATTCATTATGAATTTATTGACATGACATGGACATGCAACCTTCTGAAAGAAATGAGACCTGAGGACATGTTCAAAGCTGTATGTTTGGTGTGGGATCTACCAAAGAGTAGAAAGTCGCAGGGAAACGAATCGGCTGAGAGGCATGAGCCCCATGCAGTGACTGGGAAAAAGTCATCAATGTCTGTCTGCTCAGATTCCTCAGATTCTTCTGGGCACCTGTTTGGGAGATAAGAACAGGAGGTACTTCTCACACAAGGGTCTGGAGATCTGCTTCCAGAGAAGGCCCAAGTCTGCCTGCTCTGCCCTTCTCTCGAATCCCTACAGCTTGAGGTATTTCATACTACAAAACACTGTATTTTGGGTTATGTGTCCTGAATGTATGTCAGTATATACATACATACTTAGGTACAGAAGAGTCCCCATGGCATAGTATTAAAACAGGAAATGGTGAGTAATTTGGAAGTTCTGAGGGAATATAGAATAAAGAAATCACTGGAGTCTGGAGAAATCTGAAGAAGACAGAGAAGACTACACATGCATCAGTAAAGGAGTGGGCAGTGGTGGTTTCAGCCTTTGCACACCCGTGCCAAGGTGAAAATAGGAGATATTTCACGGACCTCTACGGTGGAAATAAAAGTCATGATTTTCAATAAAATTATTTATACAGGGTCGGACCATCAAGCTCATATGTGTTTAGTGATGAGATCAAAACCCCAGAATCCTCCATGCACCAAGGGTGATCCTGGCTTTTCTGCAGTCTGTCATTCTTGGTACCACAAGTGGTTTCTGGTCACACCACAACCAGGTGTGAGAAAGCAACACCAAAAATTGTACCACAGTAGGGGGGAAAAAAGGAGGCAAGTGCCACAGCCGGGAAATGACAGTTCTGGTGTTCCCCATGTGGGTGCACAAGAGAACCACAAGAGCTCCAGGATCACCACAGTCATAGGTATGGGCCTCAGCGTGATGTAGGCAAAATGTATTGTTGGAAGAAACTCTAAATTACATCTGCAAAATTGTTCTAATACCTTTTTGGCAAGATCTATGGAAAAGATATTAGACGGATGATCCAGACTCCTATTACAATGCTCTTAGATAATTAAAAAATGAAGGCTTTTCAACATGGGATTGAATGAATTGAAAATGATGTTAAACTGTATGCTTTATCTCTACAAATCTTAGCTTCTTTTGACTAAAACCCACTGTAAATGGTGTATTGCATCTCATTGTATGTAAAGTGAAAATTATCTGCTTTTCTCTTCTTTGTACCTTAAGTACGTTTTTGATGCTTCATGGCACTATGTTTATTTGCATAAATCCAGACAGAAAGTATTTTCTCTCTGTAATAAGGTTTACCCCTAATGCAGAGAGGAAAACCAACTATGGGACCCCAAAGTCCTCTTCCTGGGAAAGAGTCGAAGGAAATTGGTCTAAATGACAGGAGCAAATATTTAACAGTGCTATTTCAAGTACCCTAAATATCAGGAGGACCTTAGTAGCAGGACAGCTCACGGAAAGACTGGAAATGACCTCTAGTATGGAAAATGAGGTATCTGGAAACCTGCAATAACTGACTCAGCCTAGACCCTGCTCTCAGCGGCAAGAAAAAAACTGGGAACCAGGATCTCTCCCAGTTCTGAAGAAGGAACTGGATGGACTCCTTTCTGCCAGGACACTCCTATGGAAGACCTGAGGCCTGAGGCCACATCCAGTCCAAACTGAAGGCTTGAGGCTACCTCCAGTTCATCATGGTTCCTGATCTTCATATCTTACGGCCAGGCCTAGGTAACTCTGACATGCCAGATAAAAAAATTAATGCCATTATTGGTGTGTCTCCTATCTTTAGTCAACCCCCAGGACTTCTCAGTAAATAGCAGAGTACCCAAAGTGGAGACTTCTCCAATCTTTCTGTGTTTATGCAAAAGAACAAGACAGGTTTTTCTTAAATCATCTGGAAAATTTAGAGTGAAGGTTTAGAGAAACCATGAGAGGGGAAAAAATAGTGAGAGAAAACCATGTTTCTGTAACTTGCTTTTTGTAAGAATCAGATTCTAAGTCTACAGAGGTGACTGGATAAATGTATTCTAATAGGCTTGATTTAAAAGATACCCCCCCTTGGGGAATTCAGATAAAACTTGGTTTACTGACTAAGTAAGCAGTCTAGTCTTTAAAGAAACTCAAAGTTTTATTTATTTATTGAATCACCGTGAGATATAGTTCCAAGCTTTCATTTTTGAGTTACAATCACACAATTATCAAACATCCATCCCTCCATCAGTGCACATTCCCCACCACCACTATCCCCAGTATACCCCCCTTTCCCACCGTCCCACTGCCTCCATCGCAGACGATACTCCCCATACTCTCTATTTTTGGGCATTATGGTTTGCAATGCAGATACTGAAAGGTTATCATGCTTGCTCCTTTATCTACTTTCAGCACACATCTCTCACCCCGACTTAGTGATCCCTTTCTATTCCAGCTGCTTTCTCCTCCAGTTCATGAGGCAGACTTCCAACTATGGAGCAATCTTCCTGGCCCTTGTGTCTACTGTCCTTGGGTGTCAGTCTCATATTATGTTATTTTATCCTCCACACCCACCACCTGGCCCCCTGGCGCCGTGTAATCCCATCAGCGGCCAAGACTCAGAGACTATAAAATCCAGCTCCCGGACGAGACCAGTGCAGTGAGTCTCCTGCCCCTGCGCCTGGCTGTTCCTCGCTGGGGTCCCTTGGAGGGGAGCGGGTTGAGCTTTCCTCCCCGCCCCGACCGGGGCTCTGGCAGCCGAAGACCTCCAGGACCAGCCACCACCATGCTGAGACCACTCTCCGCACACATGAAGGTACTGGCAGAGGGACAAAGCCACGCGGGTTCCGGGGCCGAGTCCTCCAAGCCTACTCGAATTGGAGTCGAGCATCTTCCACCCAGATCCTCCAAATTCCAGTAGGCGGGGGTCACACCCACCACCTGGCCCCCTGGCGCCGTGTAATCCCATCAGCGGCCAAGACTCAGAGACTATAAAATCCAGCTCCCGGAACTGCGCGGCCGCATTTGCGGCCGCGCAACATCTTATCAGAACATCTTTTTATGATATTTTATTATCTCATTCCTACTTTGGACAAACTTGCAGGCTATCGAATATAGCCTGCCCACAGGGCAGAGTCTGGCAAACTCCCCGTGGTGCACCAAATATGCCAAATACCAGTAACAATGATGGGTCTCTTCTCCTAAAGAGCCTTGAATATAATCTCAGGGCTAGGATGAAAGAGACGTTACTGGGGCCTGCTCGAGGCAATCGACGAATAACAGGATGATAACGACGAATAATATCCTCCACAAATGAGTGCAGGGTTCCTTTCCAAAACTCAAAGTTTTACATGCTGTCACTGGTCTAACCAGGATAGTTGAAGCCAGATGTTTACCAAGGAGAATGTCAGCAAAAAAGACAGACCTGCTTGTGAGCTTACTAATAGGCCAAGGGACTTCCAAGTGGACATCTAAACTGATTCTAAGTATTCATCCTTAGTTCTATGAACACACATAGTCATTTGGAGAGAACAAGCTTTTTTTTTTTAAAAATTTTTATTAGTGAAACACCATGAGGTACAGTTGTGGACATTACAAGTTTTTGTGCTTGGGTTTCAGTTATACAATGATCGAGTACCCATCCCTCCACCAGTGCCCATTCTCCACCCCCAATAACCCCAGTATCCCTCCCACTCCCCCAACCCCCCATCCCATCCCACCTCTGTGGCAGGGCATTCCCTTTTGTTCTCTCTCTCCTTTTGGTTGCTGAGGTTTGCAAAAGAGGCATTGAGTGGCAATCATGTTCGGTCTATAGTCTACTTTCAGCATGCATCTCCCATCCTGGGAGGGTCCTCACAACACCCTTTACTTGGTGTTTCCTTCTCTATTTGAGCTGCCCTTTCCTTTAGTATGTGCGGCTGGCCTTCAAGGCATGGAGTGAACCTCCTGGTACTTATCTCGACTATTATTGGATGCTAGTCTCCCATTTTGCTACTTTATATTTCCCCAGATGAATGCAATCTTTCTATGTTTGTCCCTCTCTTTCTGACTCATTTCACTTAGCATGATACTTTCCATTTAGTACCACTTGTATGTAAATTTCATGACTTCATCTTTCCTAATAGCTGCATAGTACTCCATTGTGTAGATATACCAAAGTTTCTTTAACCAGTCATCTGTTCTTGGGCACTCGGGTTTTTTCCAGATTTCGGTTATTGTGAACAATGCAGCAATGAATATAAAAGTGTAGATGTCATTTCGGCTATAGTTTTTTGCCTCTCCAGGATATATTCCCAGGAGTGGTATTGCTGGATCAAGTGGGAGCTCAATTTCTATTTTTTTCTATTATCAAAAAGTTTATTTCTTCTGGGTTTTCATTGTAGAGGTCCTTTACCTCTTTAGCTAGGCTGATTCTGAGTTATTTGATTTTCTGGGGCACAATTGTGAATGGGATTGTTTTTTTCCTGTCACTTTCTTCTGCCTCATTATTTGCATATAAGAAGGCCATGGATTATTGGGCATTAATTTTATAGCCTGCAACTTTACTGTACAAGTTTATTGTTTCTAGGAATTTCTTGGTGGAAGTTTTAGGGTTCTTGAGATATAGTGTCATATCATCTGCTAATAGTGAGAGCTTGATTTCTTACTTTCCTATCTGGATGCCTTTAATGTATTTTTCTTGGCCTAATCGCTATTGCAAGTACTTCCAGTACTATATTGAACAGAAGTGGTGATAGTGGGCATCCTTGTCTTGTCCCTGATCTTAGAGGGAAGGCCCTTAGTTTTTCCCCAATGAGAATAATGCTTGCCATGGGTTTGTCGTAGATGGCTTTGACTATCTTGAGGAAAGTTCCTTCAAAACCCATTTTGGTGAGAGTTTTCATCATAAATGGGTGCTGTATCCTGTCAAAAGCATTCTCTGAGTCTATTGATATGATCATATGGTTTTTATCTTTACTTTTGTTGATATGATGGATTATGTTGATTGATTTCCGAATGTTAAACCATCCTACATCCCCGGGATGAATTCCACTTGGTCATGGTGTATGATCTTTTTGATGAGTTGTTGGATTCTATTTGCTAATATTTTGTTGAGGATCTTTGCATCCGTGTTCATCAGGGATATTGGCCTATAGTTTTCTTTGTTGGTGGTGTCTTTATTTGATTTTGGTATTAGGGAGATATGTGCCTCATAGAAGCTGTTTGGGAGAGTTCCTGTTTTTATCAATTTCCTAGAAAAGCTTGAGGAGAACTGGCAAAATATCTTCTTTAAATGTTTGGAAGAATTCACTAGTGAATATGTCTGGGCCTGGGCTTTTGTATTTGGGAATACTTTTGGTTACTGCGTCAATTTCCTTGATATGAATGGGTCTATTCCAGTATCCCAAGTCTTCTTGGTTCAATCTTGGGCGATTATAGGAATCCAGGAATCAATCCATTTTTTCTAGGTTCTCCTGTTTCGTGGCATACAGACTCTCAAAGTAGTCTCTGATGATCTTTTGAATTTCATTGGTTTCTGTTGTGATGTCCCCCTTTTCATTTCTGATTTGGTTTATTAGGGTTCTCTCTCTCTCTTTCTTTGCAAGTCTTGCAAGTGGTTTATCAATCTTGTTTATTTTGTCAAAGAACCAGCTCTTGGTTTCATTAACCTTTTGGATTGTTTTTTGGGGTTCCATGTTGTTTACGCACCAACATCCAATTATGATTAAGGAGAAATTGAGAAGTTCTACATGGAGCTGGAGAAGTTCTATAAAGAAGACAACACCTTCTACAAGATCATTGTCAGTGATTTTAATGCTGAGATAGGACCAAGAAGATTGGCTGAAGAACTCCACATTGGGACCCATGGCCTAGAATGGAACGAACAGGGTGAGAGACTGTCTGAATTTATCATGTCGACCAAGACCATCCATGGTAACTCAAGGTTCCAAAAGGCCGAATCTAAATGTTGGACATGGAAGTCTCCTGATGGACAGTTCCACAATAAAATTGACCACATCATATTCAATCGACGGTTTTGCCTGACCGATGTCGCTGTTGTTCCAAAATTCCAAATGGGATCTGCCCACCGTTTCCTTCGTGCAAAATTCTACTTCACAGAGTGGGGAGAAAGGGCTGCAAAGTTTAAGAAGAGAACTTCCAGAATGACTGCCAACTGGGAGCTCTTTGGCACTATTGCTACAACATGGGAAGATGCCGTCATTGACAACATTGACAAGGAATACTATCGACTGGTTTAGCACCTCCATGATTGTGCGAGGAATGCCAAGAGAGAGATAGCCACAAAAATACGCCTGTATTCAAAAACTCTTGAGCTTATTCGCCAATGTGGCTTGGCACATGCCTCAGGCAACCGCAAGTGAATGTCCAAGCTCGCAAAACAGTGCAGAGATGCGATAAAGGAAGACCTCAAAGAGAGAAGAGCAGCAGTGCTGGTAGATGTGACAGAAGCCGGGAAAAGCATTTGCAACACCCGCCTGTCCTTCGCCAACTACAAGACCAAGATGACTGCCCTCCAACATCCTGATGGATCTCTCACATCTTCCAGAAGGGCAATGGAAAAGATTATCCATGACTTCTACTAAGATCTCTTTGATAGCCACGTCCACCTGCCCACATACCAAATTCCACAGGATGGATATGTCGTTCCCAATGTTCTTCCTTCCGAAATCTGACAAGCCATTTCATTGGTAAAGAAATGAACAGCACCTGGCCCGGACAAGGTCAGACCCAAACACCTGAAGAATCTGCCATCAGTACTCATCAATACACTGGCTCAGCTCTTCACATGCTACCTGTCTGAATGCAAGGTTTCATCCCAGTGGAAAACCAGCAGGACTGTACTACTGTACAAGTAGGGAGACATCCACGACATTGGCAACTATCGCCCGATCTGCCTATTGTCTGTCATCTACAAGCTGTTCACTTGAGTCATCCTGAATAGGATTGGCAAAACACTTGATGAAGGGTAATCATGCAAGCAATCTGGGTTGCTCAAAGGATTCAGCACGATTGACCATCACTTAATCACTTAACTTCCTGTTAGTCGTCGATTTGCTCGAGCGGGCACCAGTAACGTCTCCATTTGTCTCTGTCGTGTGCTAGTGTAGCCCAATGGCATCTGTTCGCTCCGGGAACATGAAGGTCCTCAAACCGATCGTTCATGATCTTGACGAAGAAGTCTGACCATCTGGTAAGTGGGCGGCCACGCGGTCTTTTGACATCCCGTGGAATCCAATCAGTAACAGCTCTAGTCCAACAGTCATCTTTAAATCTCATTACGTGACCAGCCCATCTGATTTTCGACACCTTGGCAAATGAGACAGCGTCCCTGATCCTTGATCGTTGACGGATGTCAGAACTCCGGATTCGTTCTCTCATTTGAGTGAAACGTGATATTCCAAGCATAGCTCTTTCTATTCTTCTTTGGGAGACCTGAATAGCGTTCTCATCTTGTTTCCGTAGGGCCCAGGTCTCTGAGGCATATGTTAATGCAGGAAGAACAGTGGAATCAAAGAGATGTGCCCGGAGCCGGAGGTTCTTCGTCCTCTTAGCTATTTCTTCGACGTTCTTGAAGGTGTTCCAAGCCGCTCTCTTCCTCCTGCGCAGCTCGGGTGCCAGGTCATTTGTCATGTTGACCTCTCGACCTAGGTACACATAGCTGTTGCATTCGGAGTTGGTCGTTCCATTGAGAGTGAATGGGGCGTCAGGAACAAGGCTGTTTCTCATAAACATTGTCTTCGTAAGATTCAGCTGTAGTCCTACCTTTCCACACTCACGGTCAAAGTCGGCCAGCATTTGTGCCGCTTGGCTGATGTTTGGTGTTATTAAAACAATGTCATCAGCAAAGCGGAGGTGGTGTAGTTGCCGACCATCTATCTTCACTCCCATTCCTTCCCATTCCAGTCGTCGCATGATGTTCTTGAGGGTGGCACTGAAGAGTTTCGGTGAAATGGTATCACCCTGCCGCACCCCTCTCTTGACATCAACGATCACTTCTTTGTAGAATGGTGAGATCCTGGTAGTGAATCCGCAATACAGCTCAGGGAGGATCCTGATGTATTGGGCTTGAATGCCCTGATTGGCTAGGGCTTCAATGACCGCTTCTGTCTCAACAGAATCAAAGGCCTTCTTTAAATCAATGAACGTTAAACAGAGCGGCATCTTGAACTCCCGAGAAACCTCAATGAGCTTGGTTATCGTGTGGATATGGTCGATGGTGCTAAATCCTTTGCGGAACCCTGCTTGCTCGCATGGTTGTCCTTCATCTAGTGTTCTGCCAATCCTATTTAGGATAACTCGAGTGAACAACTTGTAGATGACAGACAATAGGCAGATCGGGCGATAGTTGCCAATGTCATGGATGTCTCCCTTCTTGAACAGTAGTATGGTCCTGCTGGTTTTCCATTGGGACGGAACCTTGCATTCAGACAGCGAGTGAAGAGCCGAGCCAGTGTATTGATGAGTACTGATGGCAGATTCTTCAGGTGTTCAGGTCTGACCTTGTCTGGGCCGGGTGCTGTTTGTTTCTTTACCGACGAAATGGCGTGTCGGATTTCGGAAGGGAGAACGTTGGGAATGACATATCCATCCTGTGGAATTTGGTATGTTGGCAAGTGGACATGGCTATCGAAGAGATTTGAGTAGAAGTCATGGATAATCTTCTCCATTGCCGTTCTGGAGGATGTGATGGATCCATCAGGAGGTCGGAGGGCAGTCATCTTGGTCTTATAGTTGGTGAAGGACAGGCGGGCGTTACGAATATTTTTCCCGGCTTCTGCCACATCTACCAGTACTTCTGCTCTTCTCTCTGAGGTCTTCCTTGATCGCATCTCTGCACTGCTTTGCGAGCTCGGACGTTAGCTTGCGGTTGCCTGAGGCATGCGCCAAACCACGCTGGCGAATTAGCTCAAGAGTTTTCGAAGATAGGCAATTTTTTGTGGCTATCTCTCTCTTGGCGTTCCTCGCACAATCATGGAGGTGCTGAATCAGTCGATTGTATTCCTCGTCAATGTTGTCAACAATGGCATCTTCCCAGGTTGCTGCAATAGTACCAAAGAGTTCCCAGTTGGTGGTCATTCTGGGAGTTCTCTTTTTGAACTTTGCAGCCCTTTCTCCCCTCTCTGTGAAGTAGAATTTTGCACGAAGGAGACGGTGGTCCGATCCCGTTCGAAATTTTGGGACAACAGCGACATCAGTCAGGCAAAACCGTCGATTGAATATGATGTGGTCTATTTCGTTGTGGAATAGTCCACCGGGAGACTCCCATGTCCATCGTTTAGATTCTGCCTTCTGGAACTGTGAGTTACCATGAATGGTCTTGGTCGACATGATGAACTCATACAGTCTCTCCCCCTGTTCGTTCCATTCTAGGCCATGGGTCCCGATGTGAAGTTCTTCAGCTGATCTTCTCGGTCCTATCTTGGCATTAAAATCACCCACAATGATCTTGTAGAAGGTGTGGTCTTCTTTATAGAACTTCTCTAGCTCCATGTAGAACTTCTCTAGCTCCATGTAGAACTTCTCGATTTCTCTTTCATCATAATGAGATGTTGGTGCGTAGACAACGAAGATAGAAACTGCAGGCAGTGAGCCACATCTATTCAAATGTAAACGTCCGATTCGGGTTGTTAGGCATTCGAATGAATCAATGCTCTTGGCCAAGTTTGTGTTGACAAGGACACTGACGCCTCCAACACCTCTTTTATCGCATGTTCCGAGGAACAATTCTTCTCCAGTGTCGAAAACGGCATGGTGAGATTCGTGCCTTCTTGTCTTGGTCAGACCAATGATGTCGTACTTGATCATTCGCGCTTGTACCATCAGGTCCTCGATGGATGCATCTGATGCTAGCGTACGTGCATTGAAAGTACAGACGATCATTTTTGTCTTCCTTTGTTGTGGCAGCCTAGGTCGGCCTTGAGATTTTGTCGACCTCCCCTTTCTCATCCTTCTCAGTGCTGCCATGTCGGTGAAGCCTTCAGGGTCAGGTTAATGAGACCAGTTGTAGTTACTGGTTTTGGCATATCGAATACACAGCGGATAGCTTGCCAGGCTCTTCCATGCGGGCAGAATACTCTCGGTAGCTTGCCAGTCTTTCCGAGAGGGATAGAGGCTTTTGGGGTGACCTCTAATCACCCTTGTAGGTGTTACCATATTTGAACCCTATCAAATATGGTACGACAATTCCAGAAGATGGGTATTTAGTGTCTTATGATGTGTCGCGCTGCCGCTTACGGAAAGCGTCCTGGAGTGTGGCGACGGCTGGGTAGTGGAAGTAGTGTCGAGAGTGGAAGTCTGCCAGTGGGGTATTTATCTGGGTAGGGTGGGTCTTCTGTGCACAATTCGATCCCTGGGTGGTTGATGGAAGCAGACAGGGCAGGGTAGGGTGGGGCTCCTGATTAGAATCCCTTTGTCACCTGTGGTTGTGGGAGCAAGCAGAGAAGCTCTGTCCCTGGGTCCGCCGAGCCTGGAGTCCAAGGTCTCAGAGAGTTCCGCTTATCTTGTTCTGTGGGTCTTCAGTCGTGCGTGGGTCTCGGCCGGAGCTGCCACGCGGGTCCGGAAAGCGTCCTGGAGTGTGGCGACGGCTGGGTAGTGGAAGTAGTGTCGAGAGTGGAAGTCTGCCAGTGGGGTATTTATCAGGGTAGGGTGGGTCTCTCGATTGACCATATTCATACAATAACCAAGCTCATTGAGGTTTCTCGGGAGTTCAAGATGCCGCTCTGTCTAATATTCATTGATTTAAAGAAGGCCTTTGATTTTGTTGAGAGGGAAGTGGTCATCGAAGCCCTAGCCAATCAGGGCATTCAAACTCAATACATCAGGATCCTCCCTGAGCTGTATTGCGGATTCACTACCAGGATCTCACCATTCTACAATGAAGTGATCATCGATGTCAAGAGAGGGGTTCGGCAGGGTGATACCATTTCACCGAAACTCTTCAGTGCCACCCTTGAGAACGTCATGTGACGACTGGAATGGGAAGGAATGGGAGTGAAGATAGATGGTCGGCAACTACACCGACTCCACTTTGCTGATGACATCGTTCTAATAACATCAAACATTAGCCAAGATGCACAAAAGCTGGCCGACTTTGACTATGAGTGTGGAAAGGTTGGACTTCAACTGAATCTCATGAAGACAATGTTTATGAGAAACAGTCTCATTCCTGACATTCCATTCGCTCTCAACGGAACGACCATCTTCGAATGCAACAGTTATGTGTACCTAGGCCGAGAAGTCAACATGATGAATGACCTGACACCTGAGTTGCACAGAAGGAAGAGAGTGGCTTGGAAAGTCTTCAAGAGCATTGTAGAAATGGCTAAGAGGATGAAGAACTTCCGGTTTCGGGATCATCTCTTCGACTCCACTGTTATTCCTGCATTCACATATACCTCAGAGACCTGGGCCCTACGAACACAGGATGAGAACACAATTCAGGTCTCAAAAGAGGAATTAAAAGAGCTATGCTTGGAGTATCATGTTTCACTCAAATGAGAGAAAGAATCTTCGACCTCTGTCGACAGTCAAGATTCAGGGACGCTGTCTCGTTTGCCAAGACATCGAATATCAGATGGGCTGGACACGTAATGAGATTTGGAGACGACCGCTGGACTAGAGCCATTACTGACTGGATTCCACGGGACGTCAAAAGACCACTTGGCCGCCCAGCTAAGAGATGGTCAGACTTCTTTGTCAAGACCCTGAACATTCGGTTTGAGGCTCTTCATGTTTCTAGAATGAACAGACGCCATTGGGCTGCACTAGCACGCAACAGGGACAAATGGAGACGTTACTTGCACCCGCTCGAACAAATCGATGAGTAACGAGAAGTCAAGTGATCAAGTGATCATGTCGTTAATTTTTGCTCTACATTTTATTATTTTTTCCTTCGGCCACATTTGGGTTCCTTTTGTTGGCCTTTTTCTAAGATCTTAGCTATGTGGTTAGGTTATCTATGTAGGCCCTTTCTTCTTTCCGTAGGAATGCTTACAATGCTATAAATTTTTCTCTTAGCACAGCTTTAGCTGCGTCCTATAGGTTCTTGTAGCTAGTGTCTTCATTCTCATTTGTTTCCAGGTATCTTTTGATTTCGTCCTTGACTTCCTTCCTGACCCACTTGTTGTTCAACATTGAGTTGTTTAATTTCCAGGTGTTTGATTTGTTTCTCAGTGCCTTTGTGTGATTCGCTTCTATATTCAGCGCATCGTGGTCTGAAAAGATTGTTCATACTACTTCTATCTTCTTGATTCTATCATGGTATGTTTTGTGGCCTAGCACATGGTCTATTTTGGAAAACGTTCCATGTGCACTGGAGAAGAATGTGTATTCTTTCTTTTTGGGGTGTAAAGCCCTGCATAGGTCTATTAGCCCTCTCTCTTCTATTTTTTTCTGCAAAGCCAATGTTTCCTTGCTGAGTTTTGTTCTTGTTGATCTATCCAGAAGTGATAAGGCAATGTTGAAGTCTCCAACTACTATTATGTTGCTAGCAATGTCCTCCTTAACATCGGTTAGCAGTTGTTTTAAGTATTTAGCTGGTCCCTCATTAGGTGCATATAAATTTAAGAGTGTGATTTCTTCTTTTTTTGTTTATATGTCACATTTTATTTATTTAATTGTCTTTTAAAAATTTTTATTAGTGATACACCATGAGGTACAGTTGTAGACTTACAAATTTTAAGAGTGTGATTTCTTCCTGTTGTACGTATCCCTTGATAATGGCTTGAAAATGGCCTTCGCTGTCCCTTCTAATCTTTTCAACCTGAAATTTATGTTCTCAAATATTAGTATGGCCCTCCCAACTTTTTTGAGGGAGCTATTTGCTTGCAGGATTGTTTTCCATCTTTTAACTTTGAGTCTGTGTTTGCTCTGACTGTTCAGATGAGTTTCTTGTAGACAGCAGAATGTTGGTTTCAGTTTCTATATCCATTTTGCCACTCTGTGTCTCTTGATTGGTGCATTTAGACCGTTGACATTGAGAGAGATTATTGTCATGGGGTTTTGTGCTATCTTTCTGTAGGGGTTGGTTGTGTTTGTAAGTGTTTTCATTCTTATCTTAGAGGAGCCCCTTTAATCCTTCTTTTAGATTTGGTTTTGAGTGTATGAAGTTCCTGAGCTGTTGTTGATCTACTAAATGGTGTATCATTCGATCGAGTTTGAGTGAGAGTTTGGCTGGATAAAGTCTTCTTGGCGAGGTGTTCATTTCATTGAGTTTTTTCACTATATCCCACCATTGTCTTTGGGCTTGGATGGTTTCCTCTGACAGGTCTGCTGCAAATCTAACGGGTGCTCCTTTGTATGTGATTTCCTTCTTTGACCTTGCTGCTTGCAGTATTCTGTCTCTATCCATATTATCCATCATTCTGACTATGATATGCCTTGGAGTGTTTTTATTAGGGACTCTTTTAGCTGGCACCCTTCTGGCTCCTTGGATCTAGATGTCTGCATTCTTTAACTGTGGGAACTTTTCAGCAATGATTTCTTTGACTGTGTCTTTTTCATTGGGGTTGCCTTCCTGTCCTTCTGGTACTCCGATGATTCTAATGTTGCTCCTCTTGGCGTCATCCCCTAGGTCTCTGATTATCCTTAGAGCTATTTTGAGGTCTTTTCCCATTGTTTGTTGTTCCCTATGCAATTTCTGTTGCTCATCTTCAAGCTCACTGATCCTGCCTTCAGCTGTATTCATTCTACTGCTGAGGGCACCTACTGAATTTTTATTTATTTTTTATTTTTAAAATTTATTTATTGAATCACTGTGGGAAAAGTTACAAAGCTTTCAGGTTTAAGTCTCGGTCATGCAATCATCAAACACATTTCCCTTTACCAGTACTTATTTTTCACCACCAAGAACCCCAATATACTCCCCCTCCCACCCCTGCCAATGCCTGTAAGGCAGATGAATTCTAGTTAACACTCTATATACTTTGATTATATTCATTGTTTTGACAAAAGATGCCTAACCAATTGAAGCCTAGCCAATCAGGGCATTCAAGCCTGACTTTCCATTTGCAATGGAACGACCATCTCCGAATGCAACAGCTATGTGTACCTAGGTCGAGAAGTCAACATGACAAATGACCTGGCACCCGAGCTGCGCAGGAGGGAGCGGCTTGGAACGCCTTCAAGAGCGTAGCAGAAATAGCTAAGAGAACGAAGAACCTCGGGCTCCGGGCACATCTCTTTGATTCCACTGTTCTTCCTGCATTAACATACGCCTCAGAGACCTGGGCCCTATGCAAACAGGATGAGAATGCTATTCGGGTCTCCCAAAGAGGAATTGAAAGGGCTATGCTTGGAATATCATGTTTCACTCAAATGAGAGAAAGAATCCGGAGTTCTGACATCCGTCGACGATCAAGAATCAGGGACGCTGTCTCGTTTGCCAAGGTGTCAAAAATCAGATGGGCTGGTCACGTAATGAGATTTAAAGATGACCACTGGACTAGAGCTGTTACTGACTGGATTCCACGGGATGTCAAAAGACGTGTGGCTGCCCACCTACCAGATGGTCAGAATTCTTTATCAAGATCATGAACGATCGGTTTGAGGCTCTTCATGTTCCTAGAGTGAACAGATGCCATTGGGCTACACTAGCACGTGACAGGGACAAATGGAGACGTTACTGGCGCCCGCTGGAGCAAATCGATGACTAACAGGAAGTTAAGTGATATTCATTGTTTCGACAAAAGATGCACCATTATTATTTAGAGTTTACACCCCAAAATCAGAACTGCTGAAAAGGCATTGTGAAATAATTTGTTTTCTACAGCTGGTTACAAGAAACAGATGATGTTGCGCGGCCGCTATTGCGGCCGCACAATTTTTAATTTCTGACATTTCACTTATTAAGCCTGAAGTATTTCTGCCGAGAGTCAGATAATTATGAGATTGGTTTCTGTGACTCTGGAGCCATGGCTGTGCCGGAGAGTCGCTCATGGGGGGCAACCCCTGACCTCGGAAGGGCGTGAAGGACGAGCTGGGAATGCCCCCCTTCCCATGAGGTTTCAGTTGCCCCGTCACCACCTGCTCATACCTGGCTTTGCAAAAAGCTTCGAGGTGGCTGCCATCTTGCTGTCCAGGGGGAAAAGGGCCTGAATTTTTTTTTTTAATTTTTTTTTTTTATTAGTGAAACACCATGAGGTACAGTTGTAGATTTACAATTTTTTGTGCTTGGGTTTGATTATACAATGATCAGATACCCATCCCTCCACCAGTGCCCATTTTCCACCACCATGGATAATATCCCCCCCACCCCCATCCCTCCATCCCCCCATCCCCCCCTGCCTCTGTGGCAGGGCAATCCCCTGTGTTCTCTCTCTCCTTTTGGGTGTTGTGGTCTGCAAAAGAGGCATTGAGTGGCAAACATGTTCAGTCCATAGTCCACTTTCGACATGCATCTCCCCTCCTGGGAGGATCCTCCAAACACCCTTTATTTGGTGTTCCCTTCTCTATCTGAGCTGCCCTTTCCTCTAGAATGCCCGACTGGCCACTAAGCTATGGAGTAATCCTCCTGGTGCTGATCTCAGCTATTCTTGGTTATTAATCTCATATTTTGTTACTTTATATCCCCCAGATGAATGCAATCTTTCTATGTCTATCCCTCTCTTTCTGACTCATTTCGCTTAGCATGATACTTTCCATGTTGTACCACTTGTATGTAAATTTCATGACTTCATCTTTTCTAACAGCTACATAGTACTCCATTGTGTAGATGTACCAAAGTTTCTTTAACCAGTCATCTGTTCTTGGGCATTCAGGTTTCTTCCAGTTTCTGGCTATTGTAAAGAGTGCTGCAATGAACAAACAAGTGCAGATGTCACTTCGACTATACATTTTTGTCTCTCTGGGATATATTCCCAGGAGTGGTATTGCTGGGTCAAATGGGAGCTCAATTTCTAATTTTTTGAGAATCGCCCATACTGTTTTCCAGAAGGGCTGAACCAGTCGACATTCCCACCGACCGTGAAGGAGTGTCCCTTTCTCGCCACATCCGCGCCAGCATTGGTTGCTTTTGTTCTTTTGAATGTGGGCTAGTCTCTGAGGTGTGAGATGGTATCTCATTGTGGTTTTGATCTGCATCTCCCTGATGATTAATGATGTAGAGCATTTTCTCATGTGCTTTTTTGCCATTCGGATTTCTTCTTTGAGAAAGTTTCTGTTCATTTCATTGCCCCATTTTTGGATGGGGTTGGATGTTTTCTTCTTGTGGAGTTTAACGGGCCTGAATTTTTTATTTTGTCTACCGAATCCTTTATTTGTGACACTTCTTTTTGTAGCTTTTTAATTTCTGCTGTCATTTCTTCCTGTATTTTCTTGGCTATCTGTTCTACTGTTTCTTTCATTTCTTCCTTTAATTTTCTGGATTTCTCCTCCATTGATTCTTTGAGTAGGAGAACAAGCATTTTTAACAGCTCTTAATTCTTGTCCTGTCATGGGATTAGTACCCCATCCAGAGAATATTTCCTCTAAGTTACAATACTCTGCAGAAGAGGAACAATAGGGATTGGAACAGGTCTTTTAAAAGGAAATTGATGGTTTAAGGGAATATATGAAGCTTCCCATTTGGGAAGCTTTAATAACATTAGTGAAACCCATCCTCCATAGAGTGGACGGACTGAACAGTACAGTAGAAGTAATTCAGAACAGTGCTCTATGTGCCATTAATGAACCTGGTAGAAATCTTGGGCCTCCTCCCCTAACACCACCTGCTCATCAAGGAACTTATCCAGGGGAGGACTGGCAGGTTGACTTCATGCAAATGATCAAATGCTCAAATGTTCAAGGTATAAATAATCTATTGGTTATTATTGATAACTTCAATGGGCAGGCAGAAGCATTTCCAATCTGTACTGAGAAAGTCAGAGAAGAAGCTTGGTGTTTCTATGTCCATTAGAAAGATCTAGACACAGGGGTTCTTTTTCTATCAACCAAACACCATGGGTGAAGGAGTTATTCCTTTCCATTTTTATGACAGAAATGGGTATGGCATATTGTTACTTCGGTTTCTGTTGCTTTAACTTTTGTGTTTACTAAGACAACAAACCATTCTGTCCTTACTGGGTCAGAAAGGACCTTCTATTCCTCCAGGGTCTAATCATTTCCAAGTGACATCCCTCAGTCTAATTGATCTGATCTTTTTAGGTGTTGTTAATTTCAAGAACCCAATCCATTCAAGTCTGTGGACATTAAAAAATAAGGTAGCATGAGATTTCACCCCTTGTAGCATGCAGGGTCAGCACCCCTTTGTCAGCATGAAGGAGCTCCAGAAGACTTGAACTTCAACCATTTTCCCCTTAAAGATTTAAGGTGGTGAAATCTCTAGGGGGGAAATATATGTAGGCAGGCAGATAGACAGGGAAGGGCCCTAGGGCAATTAAACTTCTAGGGAAGAAGAATTTACAATGAAATTCCTGGGAAGTAAAAGCCCTAAGATTGAACAAGACCTGAGATAATACCTTTAGCAGCAGACCCTGAGGAGATTGGATGGGTCCCCATGGAGGAATTCCTGCTCCCACCCAAAACCCTCAGACCCCTCCCTTAATCCGTTTAACTTCAGCAATGCAGCTTAGAGAAGACTCCAGAACATTCTAGACAGACATTCTTTGAAGAAACCCTATAAAAGCCACCTTGAACAAAGGAAGGGTGCACATATGATGCCCAAGCCCATGTGCTGCTTATATCCATGTGGCAGAGAACACGTGGCACCCGTATCTCCCCTCTTGAGATGTGTGCTTTCATGCTTTCATGTCTAATGCTAGGATATGTATAGGGAATCTCCTGGCCCTTGGAGAAGTAGGGTTCTCGCTTGAGTACCTTATTCTCCACTATCTCCCTCTTTCTCTTTTTCCTTCCCTTCAAAACATCCAAATAAAATCTGTTTTATTCACTGTTTGTCCACTCCTGAAATTATTTTCTGGGAGGTGAGACAAGAATCCAGTAAGCCTGGGGCCCGGGTGACAGAGGCAGATGGGGAGACAGTGATCATCTTTCTCCCTGTTTCATACAAGCCATCGGTGGGACCCACCGACATCAAATGAAGAATGTGACCCCCAGTTAGCACAGAGCTTGATGTGCAGAAGTGGAAGTCTCAGTGAGCTCCACAGCTGATGGGTGAGACTGGGAAGCTGTGGGATGACAGTTCCTGCACCGCACTAAGAATGAGTGAGTGTCACTGCCAGACCTGGAGGCTAGAACATCAGCGACAGCCACAGAAGAGATTATATATGTAGCAATATTTGCCAGTGAAAAAGCATGAGAGATTCCATCCCACCTTCCCACACATATTTCCCCCACTTTATCATTCCCCTTGGTTCTTTTCCTGCCTCCCGACCTGAAGAGAGGCACCAAGTCTTGTGTTTGCGGTGTCAGATGGTGGAGGACAAAAGAGCAAATAACAGGCTCTCTGAAAAGCATCCAAAACTTATCCTGCCCAAGGCCTCCCCTTATGCTGGAGAAAAGCCAGCTCCCGGCTCTCTGAGAAGATTCCTCAGGTTTATCAGACTCTTCCTCCCACTGACCCACTTCCCACCATTTCCTTCAGACTGACATTCCCACCAGTCCTCTACCAACAGCCAGCTGCAGTCTGAAAGAAGATGGCTTGTGGAGGGGGAAGGTGGGGGCAAGTCTGCCATCTCCTCAGGTTGCTAGCACCTGAATAAACCTGTTTTTCTGGCACCACGACTTGTCTCCGAGCAGCCAGCATCTGACCCTGTTCCATTGTGGCTTGGCTTTATGACCCAGGAGCACTGCATGTTAAGTAGCTATTAAGATTTTTTTTTTTTTTTTTTTTTTTTTGTGGACTGGCAGGCAATGCCTGTGACTTGTCACTGATCTGCTCTATATTGAAGAAACTGACAAAATGTGAGTGAGGTAATTCAGAGGACTCAAAGTTCTCTTTGGGAGATGGTGTGTAGGGCAATGAAGAAACCAGGAAGTGTAGTGATGCTTGTTTCCTGCATCTTGCACAAAAATAAAGGTGCATTTGGTATGGCCACAATACCATCCATTATATATATATATATATATATATATATATATATATCACTTCACTTGTATCACTTGTCATCCCATTGCTCAACATTTGCTTGAGTGGGTGCCACTAGCGTCTCCATTCGTCCCTGTCACGTGCTAGTATAGCCCAATGGCCTCTGCTCACTCTAGAAACATGAAGAGCATCAAACCGTTCATTCAGGGTTTTTATTTATTTATTTATTTAAATTTTATTGAATCACCATGAGATAGTTACAAGCTTTCATGTTTGGGTTACAATCACACAATGATCAAACACCCATCCCTCCACAAGTGCACATTCCCCAACACAAATATCCCTGGTATACCTCCCCTTTTCCACCCTCCCTCTGCCTCCATGGCAGAAAATATTCCCCATAATCTCTATCTACTTTTGGTCATTCTGGTTTGCAATACAGACACTGAGAGGTTATCATGTTTGGTCCTTTATCCACTTTCTGTAAAAATCTCCCATCCCCACCCATTCCTCCAGCCATCATTTTCTTAGTGATCCCTTCTCTATTCCAGCTGCCTTCTCCCCTTTGCTCATGAGGCAGGCTTCCAGCTATGGAGCAATCTACCTGTCCCATGTATCTACTATCCTTAGGTGTAGATACCTCATGTTATGTTGTTTTATACTCCACAAATGAGTGCAGTCCTATGTCTGTCCCTCTCTTTCTGACTCATTTCACTTAGCATGATATTCTCCATGTCTATCCATTTATAAGCGAAGTTCATGATTTTATCTCTCCTGACAGCTGCATAGTATTCCATTGTGTAGATGTACCAAAGTTTCTTTAACCAGTCATCTGTCCTAGGGCACTTGGGTTGTTTCCAGATTTTGGCTATTGTGAACAGTGCTGCAATGAACATATAGGTACAGGTATCATTTCTACTGTGCTTTTTTGCATCCTTGGAATATATTCTGAGAAGTGGTATTGCGGGGTCATATGGAAGCTCAATTTCTAGTTTTTGAAGGACTGCGCATATTGTTTTCCAGAAAGACTGGACTAGTGGGCATTCCCACCAACAGTGAAAGAGTGTCCCTTTTCCCTCACATCCACGACAGCACTGGTTGCTTTTGTTCTTTTGAATGTGTGCCAGTCTCTGTGGTGTGAGATGATATCTCATTGTTGTTTTGATTTGCATCGCCTCATTCAGGGTCTTGATGAAGAAGTTCGACCTCTTGTATGTGAGCGGCCAGGCATTCTTTTGACGTCCCGTGAAATTCAGTTGGTAACAGCTTTAGTCCAAATCACATATAGTGTCCAGCCCATCTGATTTTCGACACCTTGGCAAGCGAGACAGCATCCCGTCCCTGATCCTGAGGTCAGAACTCCTGGATTCCTTCTCTCACTTGAGTGAAGTGAGGTATTTTGAGTATAGCTCAAACAACGGAAAGGGCAGAGTCCGCGAATAGTGAAGGAGACAGCCTCAATTTTCCCTGACAGTGAGAGAGAAAGCCACAGTTTTGTTTTGCTAGATGCTTCATCTCTTCCCACATCCACCTAACGCCTACTTCATCCCCAAGGCCTTATTTTTAACATTTTAGGAATTCCCCAGGACCATAAAATTCTGCCCTGGAGCTTTGGCTCCCAGGGAGCCCACAACACCTGAGGCAAATAGCTACAAAGATAAATCAGTAACTTCCTTGCATCAATTAACATTTGTCAATTGATAAGAAATATAAAGATCCCAATTTCCACCTAAAAGGGACTGCAGGAAGAGCCTTTCCCTGTAATTTTCTTGGATCCTCTGTAAAGTTTGTCAATTGATAAGCAATTCAATTGACCAGAGAGTCTTTAAAAGGGGTTACATCTGAGTATCTAAGAACAGAGGAATGGGTAAAGAAACTATGGCACATCTACACAATGGAATACTATGCAGTTGTCAGGAAAAATGTAGTCATGAAATTTGCCTATAAATGGGTGGATATGGAGAGTATCATGCTGAGTGAAATGAGTCAGAAGGAAAGGGACAGATATAGAATGACTGCATTCATTTGTGATATAATATATCTATATCTATATCTATTAGAAGAGTAATATCCATGACCAGGGAAAACAGGCATTAGGAGAACTTGTCAATGGTTGGGACTCACCACAAATATGTGTGGGGCTGAAGGTAGGTAAGATAGAGAAGAGACCAGTATAATAATTGCTGGGAATGATCACACTGGACAAGATCTGAGGGTTAAAAATCACGGTAAACCCATTGTTCATCGATTTGCTCGAGCGGGGCCAGTAACGTCTCCATCATGAGACTTGTTGTTACTGTGTTTGGCATATCGAGTACGTCACGGGGAGCTTGCCAGGCTTTGCCATGCGGGCGAGATACTCTCAGTAGCTTGCCGGGCTCTCTGAGAGGGGCGGGGGATCGAACTCGAGTCGGCCATGTTGGCTGCGTGCAAGGCAAATGCCTTTCCGCTATGCTATCGCTCCAGCTCTTGAGGGTTAAAAATAGGTAAGGGATATTCTTGATAACCTTTCAGTATTAGTATTGCAAACCACAATGCCCAAAAGGAAAGAGAAAGAGAGAGAGAGAGAGAGAGAGAGAGAGAGAGAGAGAGAGAGAGAAAAGAAAAGTGTCTGCCATAGCAGCAGGCAGGACTGGGAGGGTGGGGGTGATGGGAGGGAACCTGGGGACACTGGTGCTGGGAAATATACACTAGTGGAGGGATGGATGTTGAAATACTGTATGATTAAAATCCAATCATGAGCAGCTTTGTAATGGTCTATCTCACAATGATTCAATTAAAAAGTTAAAAAAAAAAGATCACTTGATCACTTGACTTCCCGTTAATCGTTGATTTACTCGAGTGGGCGCCAGTAAGTCTCCATTTGTCCCTGTCGCGTGCTAGTATAGCCCAATGGCGTCTGTTTGCTCCAGGAACATGAAGAGCCTCAAACCGATTGTTCATGATCTTGATGAAGAAGTCTGACCATCTGGTAGGTGAACAGCCACATGGTCTTTTGACGTCCCGTGGAATCCAGTCGGTAACAGCTCTAGTCCAGCGGTCATCTTTAAATCTCATTACGTGACCAGCCCATCTGATTTTTGACACCTTGGCAAAAGAGACAGTGTCCCTGATTCTTGATCATCAATGGATGTCGGAACTCCAGATTCTTTCTCTCATTTGAGTGAAACGTGATATTTCAAGCATAACTCTTTCAATTCCTCTTTGGGAGACCTGAATAGCATTCTCATCCTGTTTACGTAGGGCCCAGGTCTCTGAGACATATGTTAATGCAGGAAGAACAGTGGAATCAAAGAGATGTGCCCGGAGCCGGAAGTCCTTCGTCCTCTTAGCTATTTCTTCTACGCTCTTGAAGGCGTTCCAAGCCACTCTCTTCCTCCTGCGCAGCTCGGGTGCCAGGTCATTTGTCATGTTGACTTCTCAACCTAGGTACACATAGCTGTTGCATTCGGAGATGGTCGTTCCGTTGAGAGCGAATGGGGCGTCAGGAGCAAGGCTGTTTCTCATAAACATTGTCTTCGTAAGATTCAGCTGTAGTCCGACCTTTCCACACTCACGGTCAAAGTCGGCCAGCATTTGTGCCGCTTGGCTGATGTTTGGTGTTATTAAAACAATGCCATCAGCAAAGCGGAGGTGGTGTAGTTGTCGACCATCTATCTTCACTCCCATTCCTCCCCATTCCAATCCTCGCGTGATGTTCTCGAGGGTGGCACTGAAGAGTTTCGGTGAAATGGTATCACCCTGCTGAACCCCTCTCTTGACATCAATGATTACTTCTTTGTAGAATGATGAGATCCTGGTAGTGAATCCATAATACAGCTCACGGAGGATCTTGATGTACTGAGCTTGAATACCCTGATTGACTAGGGCTTCAATGACCACTTCTGCCTCAACAGAATCAAAAGCCTTCTTTAAATCAATGAACGTTAAACAGAGTGGCATCTTGAATTCCCGAGAAACCTCAATGAGCTTGGTTATCGTGTGGATATGGTCGATGGTGCTGAATCCTTTGCAGAACCCAGCTTGCTCGCATGGTTGTCCTTCATCTAGTGTTCTGCCAATCCTATTTAGGATGACTCGAGTGAACAACTTGTAGATGACAGACAATAGGCAGATCGGGCGATAGTTGCCAATGTCATGGATGTCTCCCTTCTTGAACAGTAGTACGGTCCTGCCGGTTTTACATTGGGACGGAACCTTGCATTCAGACAGGTAGCGAGTGAAGAGCCGAGCCAGTGTATTGATGAGTACTGACGGCAGGTTCTTCAGGTGTTCAGGTCTGACCTTGTCTGGGCCGGGTGCTGTTCGTTTCTTTACTGACAAAATGGCATGTCGGATTTCGGAAGGGAGAACGTTGGGAATGACATATCCATCCTGTGGAATTTGGTATGTCGGCAAGTGGACATGGCTATCGAAGAGATTTGAATAGAAGTCATGGATAATCTTCTCCATTGCCATTCTGGAGGATGTGATAGATCCATCAGGAGGTCGGAGGGCAGTCATCTTGGTCTTGTAGTTGGCGAAGGACAGGCGGGCGTTACAAATACTTTTCCCGGCTTCTGCCTCATCTACCAGCACTGCTGCTCTTCTCTCTTTGAGGTCTTCCTTGATCGCATCTCTGCACTGCTTTGCGAGCTCGGATGTTCGCTTGTGGTTTCCTGAGGCATGCATCAAACCATGTTGGTGAATAAGCTCAAGAGTTTTCGAAGACAGGCTTTTTTTGTGGCTATCTCTCTCTTGGCGTTCCTCGCACAATCATGGAGAAAAAAAAAAGAAATACTGGAAAATACCATAGAGCCTGGCAAGCTACCGAGAGTATCTCTCCCACACCGCAAAGCCTGGCAAGCTACCCTAATATAATGTGTTCAATATGCCAAACACGGTAACAACAAGTCTCACAATGGAGACGTTACTGGGCCTGCTCGAGCAAATCGGTGAACAATGGGAGGACCGTGACCATGACCCCTCTTGGCACATAATCATCAAATGATCAATAACATTTTGAAAATTATGTATTTGAAATAATAAAAAAGAAAATATACTTTAACCTTCAATAAATAAATAAATAAAGGGGTTACACAAAACTCCCTTTTAACTTAGTCCTATACCAAGTTCCTACCCACTTGAGGAGCTTCTTTTCTTTTCTCTTCTACTTTCCAATAAACTTTTCTTCTTTCCAACTCTGAGTCTGAGCATCTTTATTATTGAATATTTTCATTCTTGAAAATATTGAAGAACCTGGGAATTGTGAATGAAAACAGAGACCCGCCCTGCTGCTGCCACTTCTGCCTCACCTGCATCATTAAATTAGTATGCTGTCATGCAAAAGCAGTGAGATGGGACACATTTATGCTCTTACATGCATACAGAGTCTGAAGTAATTCAATAAGTAAGTTATCACCTCTGTAGAACCATGTTTTTCATTGTGCATCTTGTGAAATGTTGGTTTTTGTGAAAGATTGTTTTTTTACCATGTGCACTATTATATATTCCAAAGAATTAAAATTTGAAAACACCAAGCCTCTCTAATCAAACAAATACACATGCAAAAAAGAAAAAAAAATCCTTTGTATTTTTTGTTTGTTATTGGGCCACATCCAGCAGAGCTCAGGGTTTACTACTGGCTCTGTGTTCAGAGATCACTCCTGGAGGTTGCTCAGGAAATCATGTAGGATGCTGGGAATTGAGCCTGGGTCAGCTGCGTACAAGGTAAGTATCCTACCTGCTGTACTATTGTAAGGTCCCTAGGGACCCTGAGGGAGATTCCAAAGTTAAAACTCTACTAATTAGTAACTCTCCCTTTCCTGCCCCCTCCCTAGTAGAGTTTTAGAGTGAAACCATTCCTTATTGGGATGTAAATTCTGAAACCATTTGTTGACTCTTCCCTGCTGGGATGGGCCTTCCTTATCTATTACCTCTGTTAGGAACTTTTCCCTTATCCACCTCCACCGGAATGCAGAGCTGAGAATCAAAGGAAGTCAGGTGATAACCAAATGTCCGAATTACCAGATGCCCACTAGCCACAATGCCTATGTATGTAAATGCTGATCTTTGAATCTATAGGCTAAGGAGTGATGTACTTTTAAATGGATTGGTTAAGAAAGTGTATGTTGTTACAAATCTATTGGCTATGAAATGCGCGGGCGTTGCTGTAACGGCCAGTGAAAGCCTATACAAGATCCCCTTTGAAGAAGTTCAGGGTCTTGCCTCACCTATCTGACCTGCGTGTCTGTGTAGGCGGCTTGACCCTGGCTAGCCAGTCTTACAATAAACCTTGCTTGCTGTTTGCAGTCTCTGGAGTCTCTTTGTCGTTGAAGGGAGATCACGATCCGCATCCTAACACTATCTTT
This sequence comes from Sorex fumeus, assembly GCF_029834395.1. NCBI lineage: Eukaryota > Metazoa > Chordata > Mammalia > Eulipotyphla > Soricidae > Sorex > Sorex fumeus. The sequence continues at coordinate 21,512,723 of NW_026606179.1, forward strand.
CCAGCTTCAAAACCTTTGTGTTTAAACACAGCAGGCCCCATGACCTGGTCCAGAGCATCTAGTTCTTTTTGTTTTGGTTCACACCTGGCGATGCTCAGAGTTTACTCCTGACTCTGCACTTAGCGATCACTCCTGATGGTGCTTGGGTGACCGTATGGGATGCCAGGGCTCTAACCTGGGTTGGCTGCATGCAAGGCAATCATCCTACCCACTGTACTATTGCTCCAGCCAGAGCAGTCAGTTCTTACTGAATGAAAGAAATAGATTTCCCTTTTCCCTTTTGTTACTCAAAGTGTATTCCTTGAATCAATAGTATCAGTTTTACTTGGGTTTGTAAGAAATGCAGAACCTCAGAATGAACCAGAGACAAAGAATCAGAAATACTTTTAACAAGCCCTCCCCCCTCCCCCCCCCCCCCCACTTTCACGGTCAATATCCAGGATAAATTTGAGAAGTAGGGCCTGCGGATGGTGTAGGAACCCTACAGAATGCTTTCAGGGAGCCTGTGATTCAGCTGAAGAGAAAGGAATAAAATAGGTAGAAAGTGCTAGATCCCATTAGAAAGGGTACGGTTTACAGAAACTGGCACACATCAAAAAGAACAAGAACAACCAGTATTGGCACAGATGCAGGGAGAAAGGGACTCCAGTGCATTGTTGGTGGGAATGCCGACTATCCAGCCTTTTGGGAAAACAATATGGGCATTCCTCATCACTTAACTTAATCACTTAACTTCCCGTTAGTCGTCGATTTGCTCGAGCGGGCGCCAGTAACGTCTCCATCTGTCCCTGTCGCGTGCTAGTGTAGCTCAATGGCATCTGTTCGCTCCGGGAACATGAAGGGCCTCAAACCGATCGTTCATGATCTTGACGAAGAAGTCTGACCATCTGGAAGGTGGGCGGCCACGCGGTCTTTTGACATCCCGTGGAATCCAGTTGGTAACAGCTCTAGTCCAGCGGTCGTCTTTAAATCTCATTACGTGACCAACCCATCTGATTTTCGACACCTTGGCATATGAGACAGCGTCCCTGATTCTTGATCGTCGACGGATGTCAGAACTCCGGATTCTCTCTCTCATAAAACTAGAAATTGAGCTTCCATATGACCCAGCAATAACCACTTCTGGGAATATATCCTGGGGTGCAAAAAAGCACTGTAGGAATGATATCTTCACTTGTATGTTCATTGCAGTACTGTTCACAATAGCCAGAATCTGCAAACAACCCAAATGCCTGAGAACAGACGAGTGGTTAAAGAAACTTTGGTACATCTACACAATGGAATACTACACAGTTGTTAGAAAAGATGAAGCCATAACCTTTGCTTATAAGTGGATGGATATGGAGAGTATCATGCCAAGTGAAATGAGTCAGAAAGAGAGGGACAGACATAGAATGACTGCACTCATTTATGTAATAGAAAATAGCATAGTCTGAGACTCACACCCAAGGACGGTAGAGACAAGGGTCAGAAGGATCACTCCACAGATTGTAAGCTGCTTCATGAGTGGCGGGGAGAAGGCTGCTGGGATAAGGGACCACTAAGTCAATGATGGTTGGAGGGATGGCTCAGAATGGTGAGTATGTGCTGAAAATAGACGAAGAATCAAACATGATGACCTCTCAGTATCTGTATTGCAAATCATAATGCCCCAAAGTAGAGAGAGAGGGTTGGGATGAGGGTAGGGAGGATACTGGGGACATTGGTGGTGGAAAATGCACACTGGTGGAGTGATGGGTGTTCGATCGTTTTATGACTGAAACTCAATCATGAAAGCTTTGGTAATTCAATAAAAAAAGAAAAGAAAGGGTATGGTTTAGAGTTTTAAAGACAAGAGAAATTAGTCTTGAATAAGAAAACTAAGAGGGGCCATCTTTACAGCATACAGCCGGAAGAGAAGGGCCACATGGAGGGCGGGACCCACAGCTCCCGGAGAAAAAGAAAAAAACAGGTTCCAAAAAGAGCCTAGATCATCGGGAAGTCCCAGATAGGGTAGGTACCGCCTCCCGCCTCCCCCAGATGGAACCCCGGTGACCAGAAGCCTCTATAAGCACAGGTCGAGTATGCGGGAACTAGGACTTTTCCTCAAATCTGCCCTGACTACAGCTCCCAGGTAACCTCTGATTCTGGAAGTCACGCCCACAGCCCGCCCCCCAGCGCCATCTTTACAGCATACAGCCGGAAGAGAAGGGCCACATGGAGGGCGGGACATCTCTCTATATACAAAGTGATCAATGGGAAGTAAACCACCCAACGTTTCTCCCTGAAAATCAGAGTTAAGTTTGGAGCACGGCCACAGCCCCAGAAACACAAGGACTTAATGCAGAACCCAGCAGCTTGGAGCAGAAAAGTGAACAGACTATGCGTTAATCCAGGCCATCATGTCTGCCCGGAGGGGAAAGGGTGTTGCCCCATTCGCCCTCTCTTCTCTGGAAAGAAGGATGGCGGCCACATGGGAGCCCTGTGGACAGCAGGTATGAGCCGGGGGTGTGGGGGCGACTAAAACCTCATGGGAAGGGGGGCGTTCTGGTCCGTCCTTCATGCCCTACCGAGGTCACCAGTTGCCCCCCGCGAGCGGCTCTCCAGCACGGCCACAGCCCCAGAAGCACAAGGACTTAATGCAGAACCCAGCAGCTTGGAGCAGAAAAGTGAAAGGACTATGCGTTAATCCAGGCCATCATGTCTGCCCGGAGGGGAAAGGGTGTTGCTCCCTTCTGCCCTCCTCCCTCTGGAAAGAAAGATGGCGGCCACATGGGAGCCCTGTGGACAGCAGGTATGAGCCGGGAGTGTGGGGGCGACTAAAACCTCATGGGAAGGGGGGCGTTTCAGTCCGCCCTTCACGCCCTACCGAGGTCACCAGTAGCCCCCCAGGAGCGGCTCTCCAGCACGGCCACAGCCCCAGAAGCACAAGGACTTAATGCAGAACCCAGCAGCTTGGAGCAGAAAAGTGAAAGGACTATGCGTTAATCCAGGCCATCATGCCTGTCCGGAGGGGAAAGGGTGTTGCCCCATTCGCCTTTTCCTCCCTGGAAAGAAAGATGGCGGCCGCATGGGAGCCTTGTGGACAGCAGGTATGAACCGGGGGTGTGGGGGTGACTAAAACCTCATGGGAAGGGGGGCGTTTCGGTCCGCCCTTCACGCCCTACCGAGGCCACCAATTGCCCCCCACGAGCGGCTCTCCAGCACGGCCACGACTCCAGAGCACAGAAACCAATTTCTTAACTATCTGACTTTCAGTAGAAATACTTCCAGGGTCAATAAGTAAAATAGCAGAAATCCAAAACCAACATTTAATTCTTGAACCCAGCTGTAGAAAGCAAATCACTTCACAATGCTTTTTCAGCATGTCTGATTTGGGGGGGGGGTAAACTCTAAATAATAGTGGTGAATCTTTTAATGAAACAATGAATCTAATCAAAGCAGATAGAGTGTTAACTAGAATTCATCTGCCTCACAGGGACTGGGAGGGGTGGGGGGGTGGGGTCTTATTGGGGTTCTTCATGGTAAAAATTAAGTATTGGTAAAGGGAAATGTGTTTGATATTTGCATGACTGAGACCTAAACCTGAAAGCTTTGTAACCTTTCCCACAGTGATTCAATAAATAAATAAATTAAAAAAAAATAACTAGAAAAAAAAAAGAAAACTAAGAGGAAGCATCTTTTGAACTAGGCTTTGAAGAATTCATAATAGAGCTGGAAAAAATTTAAAAAAACCTCATCTATTATTGCCTTTGGAGGTTGCTGGGAACCAATTTGTTATCTTGAAAAATAACAAAAGGATCTGATTAAGCACTAATTCTGTCTCTGCTGTATGAATTATTCCTCAGGGTCAGGTTAAAAAACACTCCCCCCCGACTTGGCATAAGCATTTTTAGCTAACAAACATAGGGAAATACAATTATAATATTACCATTTTGCAAATTTAATAGCAGATCAGGCAAATGTCATTAACTGCAGAAATGGTCGGGTGACCTATGGACTGAAGTAGTCTCAGAATCTGAGTTCATGGCTATATCCAACAGTGAGAGAAAAGGAGGGCTCTGGGGATAGTGCAGTGACAAAGCGTCAGCCTTGCAAGCCTGAGGTCTGGAGTTTGAAACCCGACATCACCCAATGTGCCTAGCACAATCCTGGTGGGATGCTGTTTGGGAACTGTGGCAATTCAGCAAGGTGTGTCATCTCTGGCATACACCACAACCAAGAGTGAGCACAGCCATAAAAACACATAAACACAACTGCAAGGTGTGTGAAGTCTGGTGGGCAGGGGTGGGAGCAGCACAGTCGAGTGGATGACCCTTGGGGAGCACTTCCAAGTCTGGGGGACTCTGGTTATCTCATAGCAAAGGGGAATAAACACTTAAAACAGAGAAGAAAATCTGCCACTGCAGAGAAACAGTGGAGATGCCGCTTGTAGAGCATCCTTGCCAAGGTCAACCTCAAGTCTGATTAAATTTCTGGCACTGAGATATAAAGACCTGTTTTCAGGGGTGGGGTTGGGGAGAAAGGTATAAAGCAGGGTGAAGAAAGTACTTCTGGGAAAAGAAATTAGGGAACCATCCCTGACCCATGAACCATCCCATTTCTATGAAAAAGTACCGGAGTATCGGAGGTCTATAAACCCAGATTCACATTCACAAACACTAACATGATAGGGAGAGAGAGAGAGAGAGAGAGAGAGAGAGAGAGAGAGAGAGAGAGCGCGCACATAAGGTAAAGTGATTGCAGGTTTCATCCCCCAGCACCTCATATGGTCCACTGAACTTTTCTAGGAGTATAGAGCTAGAAATATGCCCTGAGCACTTCCTAGTATGGCCATCAACCAAAGAGAGACAGAATGTGTGTGTGTGTGTGTGTGTGAGAGAGAGAGAGAGAGAGAGAGAGAGAGAGAGAGAGAGAGAGAGAGAGAGCAACAGTGACAGAGATACAGAGACAGAGAGATGGAGAGGAACTTAAAGAAAAAAACCACATTTAAGAGGCATCTAATTTAATGTAGTTTGTAGATCTTATCTGTATTCTAATTTGAACCAAACAACCAAAAAGATATTCCTGAGAGAACAAGGGACATCCGAGGGTAACAAGGGTAAAAATAAGAAATTAAGTCTCAGCTGGAGGAATAGTACAGCAGGTAAGGGCCTCACACACAGTCAACCCTTGTTTGATCCCTGGCACCCCATATGGCCCTCTGTGCCCCGCCAGGAGTGATCCTTGAGCACAGAAACCAGAAGTAAAACCTAAGCACTGCTGGGAGTGACCCAAAGATAAAAACAAACAAATTAAGTCACTTTTTAAGATAGTGAAATGGTAAATTGTAGCTTCATTTTTTTCAAATAATGTCTCTACCTTGGGTAGGGCATTTGCCTTGCACGTGGCTGACCCGGGCCGACCTGGGTTAGATTCCTCCACCCCTCTTGGAGAGTGCAGCAAGCTACTGAGAGTATTGTGCCTGCATTGCAAAGCCTGGCAAGCTACCTGTGACATATTCCATATGCCAAAAACAGTAACAAGTCTCACAATAGAGATGTTACTGGCGCCCTCGTGAACAAATGGATGAGCAACGGGAGGACAGTGCTACAGTGCTACAGTATCTCTACCTTGGGAGATGATGAATTCACAGAAAAAATGCTGGATGGTTTGGGATGCTTCAGAATAATCTAGTGGGACACTGTCCTGTAGAGTGGCATGTTCTTTTGAGCTGTGACCTTGTATGTCCTTGGGTGTTGTGACAAGTACAACATCTGCAGGGGCTGAGCGGTCTCTGTGTGATTAGGAAGGGGATTGCAGACTCCAGGGGTTAGGCAATATGGCTGGGTAAGCCAAGTCAGGTTTGTGAAGGTCTCATTTTGCCTGGTTAAAAGATGCACCACTATACAATGTAGTACTATGTAGCTGTTAGAAAAGATGAAGTCATGAAATTTACATACAAGTGGTACTACATGGAAAGTATCATGCTAAGCGAAATGAGTCAGAAAGCGAGGGATAGACATAGAAAGATTGCATTCATCTGGGGGATATAAAGTAACAAAATAGGATATTAATACCCAAGAAAAGCCGAGATCAGTACCAGGAGGATTACTCCATAGCTTAGAGGCCAGCCGGGCACTCTAGGGGAAAGGGCAGCTCAGATAGAGAAGGGAGCACCAAATAAAGGGTGTTTGGAGGATTCTCCCAGTAGGGGAGATGCATATTGAAGGTAGACTATGGACTGAACATGATTGCCACTCAATGCCTCTTTTGCAGACCGCAACACCCAAAAGGAGAGAGAGAGAACAAAAGGGATTGCCCTGCCACAGAGACAGGGTGGGATGGGGGGGGGATGAGTGTGGGAAGGATACTGGGATCCATGGTGGTGGAAAATGGGCACTGGTGGAAGGATGGGTATTTGATCATTGTATAATCGAAACCCAAGCACAAAAATTTGTAAATCTACAACTGTACCTCATGGTGTTTCACTAATAAAAATTTTTAAAAAAAGATGCACCAAACTGGGCTGGAATGATAATACATTGGGTGGGTGACCTGGGTTCAATCCCTGGCATCCCATATGGTCCGCCAATCACTGCCAGGAGTAATTCCTCAGTGCAGAGCCAGGAGTAACCCCTCAGCATTAATGGGTGTGACTCAAAAAGATTGAAAAAAAAAAAGGCACCAAACCTGATAGAAAAGAATCACAGAAGATCACCAATGCCACAACAATAGGGTTTGCTATCATGGGATTCACTGGCTTTTATTTCCGTTTGTGAAATTGATCCATATCTCAACATCATTGTTGGTTATTCATTCTGGGGATTGGTTAAAAAAAAGAGAGACTTTGAAAAGCTTATGAAGTAATGTTTATCTATATATTTTGCATTTTTTCCCTTTCAAGTGTATTTCCAAACTAAAATTGTTTTTAAAAAAATGGATAAAGCAGGTAGGACACTTGCTGTGTATGCAGCTGATATGCAGGTTTGACCCTAGGCATCCTATATAGTCCCTGAGTGATCCCTGGCCTCTGAACTGGGGAGAGATCCTTAGCATTGGCCTGGTGTAGTTTCAAAACAAAACAACAGGGGCCAGAGCAATAGTACAGTGGGTAAGGCATTCGCCTTGCACACGGCCAACCTGGGTTCGATCCCCAGCATCCCATACGGTCCTCCAAACACCGCCAGGAGTAATTTCTGAGTGCAGAGCCAGGTGTAACTCCTGAGCATTGCTGGGTGTGACCCAAAAAGAAAAAAAAAACAGACAAAATTATCTTTGGAGTTGGATCTATAGTAATGCAGGTAAGGTGCTTGCCATGCATGCATGCAGCTGGCCTGGATTCGATCCTAAGTACTCCATATGATTCCCCAAACTGGCCAGAAGTGATCCTGGAAGGAATCACACCCCATAGTGCTCAGGAGGAAGCCCTGAGCACTATGGGGTGTGCACACACGCCCCGAAATAAAAATCATCTTGCATGATGTGAAGGTTGTTATATTTAGGAGTAAAAGTTTTTAAACTATTCTTTTAAAAGCACGCTTGAATAGTTCTGGAGCAAGGCCAGGAGAGAGCCCCATGGGAGGACATCTACCTGGAACTGGTGGGGCAGGCAGGAGCCGGCTTAGATGGTGACGCAGCTTGGCTGCCCATACGTGCGGAGGGTAGAAATGCAGGTCGGGTGAGATGCTGGAGGGCCCTGGATGCCAAGCTGAGAAATTTCCATTCTGTCCTGTGGTCCGTGGCGAGATTCCAGAAGGTAGTGACAACCCACAGCTGCACAGGCGACAACAACTCCTTTGATTGCTTATCACAGACCAGACCCTGGCTCTGTGCCAAGAGCTTGGCATGCATTCTTGCAGCTGAGCCACATAACAAGACTCCCAGGCTGCCATTACTCACCCCCCCCCCCCCCAATGAAGAAACTGCATCTCAGAAAGATGAAGTAATCAGAGCCGGGATGAGACCTGCAAGCACCGAGGGCATTTTCTTCCTGGGAGCAGTTCTCATCACCTTTGTGTTCTAAACTAGGGTTCAACTCAGATTTTACTAGATTGAATATTTTCATTCCTTTAATAAAAATATAGAGAGTTCAGGATTCATTGCTGGAGACAATTCATTGCTGGACAATTGACAATTGCTGAAGGCAGAGTAGCCTAATGGCTAGAACAGGGGTTTTAATTTTTTTTTAACTCTGTTCCCCACCCACCATCCCCATTACTAGTGAAGGAACCTTAGAGGGGCCCCAGTGTTGGGAGCTCAGTTTCATCGTTTGTGAAATAAGAATAATACCAATACTTCGGGGGAATTGAGCAACCATAAGTGTTCGCCTCATTTGACTCAGACTGGGAAATGGCAGCTGCTATTGTAATGCTACAAACCACAGTCAGAGAATGACCCAGCCAGATACTTGTTGGAGAATATAACATTCATTTGCGTTCATGGATTCTCTTTTAACCACCAAAGAAATGAATGCTCGCATGAGTGAAATGGCTTTCCCAAGGGCATCCACACCGAGAGGAACAGAGCTGGGGTTTGAACCCCAGGTTCTGTTAGAAGTCAAGGCTCATCATATTTTATTGCTTTTGTTTTTTTGGGCTTCACCCAGTGGTGCTCAGGGTTTACTCCTGGATCTGAGCTCAGGCATCACTCCTGGTGGTGTTGGTGGCACCATATGGGATGCCAGGGATGGAACCCACGTCTACCACATGCAAGGCAAGCACCCTCCCCACTGTCCTGTTGCTCTGGTCCCTCTTAGCCATTTTAATTTCTTGTCACAGAAAAAAGTTCGCAGATAACTGAAGGTCTATTGTGTATAAGAGACAGTGTTACATACCTTATACTCATAATCTTGATTCTTAGGACTCTGTGAAGGTGGGTACTATTATTGGGTGTGATTAGAGAAAGTTAAAGAAAACTCAAAGGGACAAAGCGTAGCGGTGTTGAAATTAGTTTCCAAACCATCACTTTTCTGCATGATAACGCTGGGCTCAAGTGCAAAGTTGCTGAATGTGCACTCCAGCCATTTTAGGATTTTTCATTTTAGGAATACACTAGGAATTCTTATATCAGAATGTAAGATGCGGGGAAACACCTGAATATTCATCAATAAGTGAATGGATAAATAAAATATGGTGGAATGGAAGGCAACCATCAGGGAAAATGAGAATCACGTGAATCAAACCGACAGACTAAAGAAAGAACATAGCATTAAGTGTGTGTGTGCGGGGGTGGGGGGGACAAGTTGCAAAATGGTACTTCGCAGCGTGAAACCATTTATTTAAAGTCTAACAACATGCCACAAAACATTATATGTTTGGGGGCAAGTGTAAAAACCTTTGTGGGTAGGAAATAATTTCACTAACTTTGGGGCTGCCTCGTGTGTGTGTGGGGGGGGTGGCAGCGGTATCATCAAGGCATCCACTCTATTCAGAATTGTCTATTTAGTTGTTAGATTGTTGTTGTTTTGAGAGGGAGTTTCCCCACCCACAGAGATATTTAAGTACAAAATAGGCCACCCCTCACTGAAACTGTGTTTCCATTTTTGTTTTGGAGCTACACCCAGCAGTGCTCAAGGTTTACTCTTGTCTCTGCACTCAGGGATTACTCCTAGCAGGCTCCGGGGACCATATGGGATTCAGGGATGGGGGTTGGGTGGGGTGGGGTGGGATGGCTGGGATCCAACCCAGGTTGGCTGCATGCAAGGTAAGCACCCTACCCTTGGCTGTACTGTGGGTCTGACCTAAATGTATCCCAGGCACTTTAGAGACATTCTTTACTTACATATCTTTATGCTTCCCCCAATTTATCTCTCTTCCCCCATCCTGTTATCCTTAAGTATGTTTAGTTCTATTATCAGTGTCACTGTTTTGTCTTTTTATTTTATTTTGTCAGTTTATGCAATAATTTTTTATTCTAATAAAATTTTACATTTAAATCATCCAATTTTTGTCTTTCTCCCTCTTTTTTTCCTTTTTTTTTTGTTCTTGGGCTGTACCCAGCTGTGCTCAGGACTTACTCCTGGACTGGGTCTGTACTCAGGTAATCACTACTGACGGTGCTTGGGGTCATGTGCCAGGATTCTAACTCAGATCAGCTGCATTAAAGGCAAGCACTTTACCTGCTGTACTTCCTCTCTGGCCCTGTCTTTTTCCTTTTGACTGATCTGGTTTTACACAGTCCCCTGAAGATGCTCTCATTTTACTTGCTGAGAATGGCAAGAGCTCATCTTTTTTACCATGATCAGCTAAATAACATTCTATTGGATCAGTGATTTCTGGACCCAGTCACCTATGAGAGGCTCATTCCAACTGCTGCCATTTTTAACTGACTATAAATAATGCTGCAATACACTTGGGTGAGTATAATATTTTGTGTTAATATTTTCATCTCTTTGGATAGATGCCCAGAAGTGGAATTGTGGGTTCAGATGGTAGCTCTCGTTCTCACTTCTGAAAGCAGTCCCAGATTGCTTTCCAGAATGGTTAAACCAATTTACATTCCTATCAACAGTTCTCAAAAGCTCTTTTTTCCACCACATTCTCCAACACTTGTTGCTACTTGGATACCCGCCATTCTCACAGGTGTGAGGTGGGTGGCAGCTCACTACTTCATTCCTTAATTTCCATTCCCCAGTGATCAGTGATGATGAACACCTTTTTTTCCCCATATGCCAAAATCTGCCCATTGCTTTAATTGGATTGTCAATTTTGGGGTTAAACTGTATGGATTCTTTATTTTATTTATTTATTTGGATTTTTGGGCCACACCCATCAGTGTTTAGGCCATACTCCTGGCTCTGCACTCTGGATCATTCCTGGAGATTGCTCAGGAAATCATATGGGGTCCTGGGGATTGAGCCTAGGTCAATCATGTACACGGCAAGTGTCCTACCTCTGTACTATCTCTCTGGCCTGGACTCTTTATTGATTTCCCTTTGGGGTGCCAGGGATAGAATCCAGACCCTAATATGTATGAGGTATGTTCTTTTCCACTGAGCTTCACTTACAACTCTGTGAGTTCTTCCCCCCTCCCTTTTTCCAAAGCTCAGATGCTCAGGGGTTACTCCTGGCTCTGCACTCAGGAATTACTCCTGGCAGTGCTTGGGGGACCATATGGGATGCAGGGAATTGAACCTGGGTTGGCCTCATGCAAGGCAAATGACCTCCTCCCTACTGTACTATTGCTCTGGCCCCATTCTGTGAGTTCTTTATATACCTCATATTTTAACCCATTACTGGGTGTATTACATATATGGACTGGAGCGATAGCACAGTGAGTAGGGCGTTTGTCTTGCGTGTGGCTGACCCGGGTTCGATTCCTCCATCCCTCTCGGAGAGCCCGACAAGCTACCAAGAGTATCCCGCCCGTATGGCAGAGCCTGGCAAGCTCCCTGTGGTGTAACTAATATGCCCAAAACAGTAACAAGTCTCACAATGGAGACGGTACTGATGCCTGCTCGAGCAAATTGATGAACAACGGGAGGACAGGGCTACAGGACAGCGCAGTGCTACTGGGTGTATGATGTGTCAATATCTTCTCCCGCTCAGTAGACTGTCTTTTCATTTTGTTTCTATTTCCTTTGGCTGCCCAAGAACGTTTCCACTTAATGTAGTCCCAATTGTTTACTTTCGCTTGTATTTTCGCTACTATTTTCTGGTAACCTGGGAGATTTTCCATGACTTCCCATGACCTCTCGAATAAAACTCTACAGACTTGACCATGGGCCTTATCTCCTATCCCCACATATCCCTGGCCTCTTGGCTCCTGTCACCCAACCTCTCTGGCAGCTCCTCAAACAAGTCAAGCTTGCTTCCTCTACCTGAATGACTCACTTGCTCCTTCCTTGCTCCCTCTCTTCACTCAGGTCTCTTGAGATGACACCTCTTCTGAGAGGCCTTCCCACACTGACCACCCTCCCTAAGTCCCTTGTCCTTTTGCTCTTCTAACCCTGCTTTCTTTTGGTCACACTGCTAATACCAGAGACATTGGTTGATGTCTGTTATCTTTCTAGCCTACAGGTGGCTGCTGAGCCCTGAAACTAACTCAACCTGACACAGGTTTGGAGCAGGCAAAACACACACACATACATCAAATTTTAAAGATGTGTTCCCGAAAAGGAGAAAAAGACATAAATATCACGCCTGTGGATATCTGTTTACATGATGAAATAACATATGGGCTCTGTTGGGTCAAACAAACTATGTTATCATTCATGTCACCTGTTTCTGTTTACCTTTTCAAAAATTAGGTGATTGGGAACTTTCGCCTCTGGATCCAGTGAATTCTGTTCCCTAGAATACAGCCAGGCCAGTCCTCCAAGGATGGCAGTGGTCTGTGTCTTTGCTGCCTAGATCACAGTGCTTGGCCCAGAGTAGCCGCAGGCTCTTGAGTAAATTGAACTTGAGGCCAGCCTTGGTCCTCACTTCATCTACTCAGGCACAGCCTCCTCCAGACTACGAACAGTGAACCACCTTCACAAATTCTGGGTGCCCCCTCCAAGCACCACTCAGTCAGGCCCTGTGGTAACAGTTCCAATATCTCCTACTGCAAGAAGGCCCCTTCATCAGATCCCTTTCACTCCCTCCCCTTGGAGGACCCTCCACCCCGTTCCTCTCACCTGGGATCCATAGGACAGTGACACAGGGTCACTGTGGCAATCTTTTTTTTTGGGGGGGGGGAGTGTCACACCTGGCGATGCACAGGGGTTACTCCTGGCTCATGCATTCAAGAATTACCCTGGTGGTGCTCAGGGGACCATATGGGATGCTGGGAATCGATCCCGGGTTGGCTGTGTGCAAGGCAAACACCTTACCCGCTGTGCTATTGCTCCAGCCCCACTGTGGCAGTCTTGATCAGAATTATGGTCCACTATGACTAACCTCACTCCGTCCACTGGGTGACCCCTGCCCATGTCATTCATTCCCAATATAGCACCAGAAATAATGTCCCTCCTGCACAGTCATCATTGGAAAGCCCTCAGTGCCTCCAATGATCACAGGACATTTTCAGGATTGCAGCTTTACCCATAGATTGCTAACAGAGTATCTGGGGGCCCTACCCTTTGGGATCTTTTGACTTCTTGTGGTATTGACAAATGAGATTTTCAGAACAGAGGCAAGCTGACTGGATCTACAGGTTAAGGTTTCACTCACAGGATTGCTTCAAGACTGTGTTCCATCTGGGGTCAGAGACAGTACAGTGGGCATCGTGCTAGCCTCATACATGGCTAACCCTGGCTCTATCCCCAGCACCCATAGATGGTCCCCCAACCCCCACCAGGAATGCTCCCGAGCACAAAACCAGGAGTGATCCCTGAGCACAAAGCCAGGAGGAAGCCCCGAGCACCACCATTCCCCAGCAAATTGCTTTTGGGGACCTGGGTCATTGATAGTTGTGGTCATCAGTTGAAGCATGACAAAAAAATTTTGAAACTGTCTCCACCCAGTTCCCAGGCATTTGTTGCATGTAATGAATGAGGTCATCCACAGTGTTAGGTAGAGAATGGTATTAGCAGTATCATCCTTGGGAAAGCAGAGAAAATCAGCCAGACCATTCTCTGATGGGTTTAATGTTCTCCCCAAGACTCTGTGAAAGGCAAGAGAATAGAAGACTAACACCCAAGAATAGTTGAGATAAGTACCAGGAGGTTTGCTCCATGGCTTGGAGGCCAGCCCCATGTGCGGGGGGGGGGGGGGGGGGGGAGGGGGGAAGGCATCTCAGATAGAGAAGGGAACACAAAGTAAAGGGTTTTGGGAGGATCTGCCCACGATGGGAGATGCATGCTGAAAGTAGACTATAGACTGAACATGATTGCCACTCAGTACCTTTATTGCAAACCACAACACCCAAAAGGAGAGAGAGAACAGAAGGGAATGCCCTGCCACAGAGGCTGGGTGGGATGGTGGGAGGGGGAGGGGGCTGGATGGAATGGAGTGGTGGTGGGAGGGATACTGGGATCATTGGTGGTGGAGAATGACCACTGGTGGAGGGATGGGTACTCGATTATTGTATAACTGAAACCCCAAAATTTGTAAATCTACAACTGTACCTCATAGTGTTTCACTAATAAAAATTAAAAAAAAAAGACTGTGAAAGGTTGCATGCCTAAAAGATTTGGGAAAAAAAGTCACTTTGCAGGACTGGAGGGGTTAAGGTGCTGCCTTGCATGTAGTTGACACCAGTTCAAACTCCAGATATCACATGTGACTCCTGAGCATTACCAGAATAGTCTCTGAGCACCACAAGGTCTGACCTCCAAACCAACCAACCAATCAACCAACCAACCAACTGAACAAACAAACAAACAAACAAACAAACAAACTAAACACTTTTTAGTGTAGAAAGGGGATGAGATGGAGCCCACAGGCAGGAAGGGAAGCTTGGAGAACTGAGGGTCCTTTGCAGTGACTCAGAGAAGAAACGGAATAAGGCATTCACTGGGGCTGCAGTTGCTGGACAGTGAGAAGTGAGCACATATTTTGGAAACCTGAGTCAACTGGAACCAGTTAGAGATGCTGGGGAAAAGAATGCAAGAAAGGAAAAGTCTTTTGAGGTTTAATCTGAACCACTGCGCAGACATCAGTGGCATGGATGGGGACTTGGAGCCTCACTTCTGTAGGCCAACTGCTCTGCTGAGTCTCAGTTTTCTCATCTGTAAAATGGGGGTTGTCCCGGAACTTTGATAAGACCAGGCATGAAAAGCTCAGGTCTGGTGCATTGGTATGCACTTAAACTATTATCATCATCACAGTCATTCCTGCATAACTAACATATGAAGGTGGTTTTGTAAAACCGTGGGCTTCAGTCTGAAACCAGTTGAACGTGAGTTGAGTCCCTGCATTGTTATGTGACCTTGGGATGATCAGTCACCTCTCTCTGAGGTTCAGGTTCTTTTTCTATCAAGGGTGAGTTAATGAAAATGCCTGCTATTTAGACTCGGTTGGGAGTGAATCTTAAATGGGAAACGTTTGGCACTCAGCACAGGACTTAGGAGTTGCACAGTAAACCAGATAAAAATGTTAGAATTGTTTGCACTGTCATTTACGTGTATGAGAGGAACAGAATTATTGTTTAAGAGAAATATTTATATATAAGGATATCTAGTCACTGCTGTTGTGAGGGCCACATATGGTAATGCGCAGAGGCCAGTGGTACCCTGTGTAGTTCTCAGAGGACACCAGGGATACAGGGGTTGGAGGGTGTGGGGACATGTAGTGGGGATTAAACCTACAGCCTCACACATGCAAAGCATATGTTCCACCGGGAGGTCTTTATATTTTTCATGCTGAAATAATATATGCTTATTGGAAAAACGCACAGAATGATGTGGTATTGATGTTTGTTTGGGGGCCACTCTTAGCAGTGCTCAGGGCTTAGTCCTGGCTCTGCACTCAGGGATCACCCCTGGCAGGGTTCAGGGAATCATATAGGGTGCCAGGGAGGGTACAGGTTGGCTACATGCAAGGTATACATCCTATCTGCTGCTTTTTTAAGGGAAGCAGGATAAGAGATGACTAAGAGTTCAGACTCCAACTCCCACAGACTGAGTCCTACCCTGGCCACTTATTTGCTATGACTTACGTATTGGGTAAGCTAGCAAGTTACTTAAGTTAGGTCCTGGTTTTCCCTTTTGTTTTTCAGAATAAAAAGTTCTGGCAGCTCTGCCTGGAGTGATAATCCACTTGCCTGGCACATGTCTGACCAAGTTCAATGCCTGGCACCCTATCTGGTTCCCCAGGCCCACTAGGTCCTTTCCTGAGTACAGAGCCAGGTATAAGTCCTGAGAACCTCTCAGTGTGACCTTGAAACAAAAACAAAACCAAAAAAAGTTCTGGCAGCACTGACCACCAAGCTCTGCTGAGGACTCACTGGGGAGCACGTGTGTTAGGGGGAAGAAGGCTCGAGGTTCTCATTTTCTATTTGTATTTACCTTTCATGGCATTTAAGCTTTCACGGCAGAGCCTGGCAAGCTCCCCGTGGCGTGTTCGATATGCCAAAACCAGTAACAACAAGTCTAACAATTTGTTGTGAGACGTTACTGGTGCCCACTCGAGCAAATCGGTGAACAACGGGAGGACAGTGCTATTTAAGCTTCACAGAATGCTCCCTTCTTTAGGCTCTCTTCCCATTGCTAGGGCAGCCGAATGAGTGATTCTGAGGCTCTGCCTATTGATACCCCTCTTGGTTTGATGCAGTGCTACGAAGACAGGACTCTTGCTAGCTCCTCATAATTAAATTCTCATCCCGAAGTTTCTGCACAGGAAGTTGTTGCAGTCCCAACCTCTGTGTTGTCCGGGCTTCCCAGGCTTTGGAGGCTGGTAATAACTGTCTCTCCCCAGGAGATGGCAGGAGCACTCCAGGAGTGGGTAGGAAGCCCTGCAGCCTTCACATGGGGCTTTACAACAGAGTCCTGGTGGCTTCACCCTCAGGCCCTGGGGTAGCTTTGGAAGTCTCTTCTTATTTCTCTCACAGAGCTCACACACTTGCTTCCTCTTTTCCATGGAGGACCTCAGCTGTTGTTCAGATTGTCTGCGGTACTAGTTTATACTGTGGATTTTTTTTTTTTAATATCTACCTTTGGGTTGCATGATAGATTTTTTCTATCCATTCCTTTTTACTTTTCTTTAAGGCAGTTTATTGGTCAAGGCAGTGGGTTATGTCCACCCCCATCTTTCTCCTGCACACACACACATTGCTCTTCCCTGCTGAGTGTTGGGTTCTTTCTTCTTCAAGGATCTAAAGCATCCCCTAAGTACCAACCTCTTCTCCAGCTTCTACTAAAGTGAACGGTCCCACCCGTCTTGTTTTTCTTCTCCAGTCATGTCACAAACCCATAGTTAAAAGGCTCTTGGATCATTTGCCCCTGTGTGTATACTGCTTTTCCTCTTTGTGAGAGGCCTGAGGGCCATTTCCTAGAGAGGTGAGCAGGCTGAAAAGTCCCCTTTGCAGACAAAGTGTGGGAGGAGCCAGACAAATAGAAGCATCTTGGGCATGAGTGAGCAAGACCAAAATCGGAGATTTCTTTGGTACAGGTTAGCTTTGTCCAACAACCATTGCTGTATTGTTGGCCACTGATAAACCTTTTCCTGTTGCCAGGATTGAATGAGATAAGGTTCTGAAACCTCTTGATGACACGTGGAAGTATTTTATAACTGAGAGGTATTATTAGCAAAAGTCACTCAATCCTATCCAGGCCAAGATGGGAAGGGCACTGTGTAGCAAGTCAGGAGCTGTAACTTGGCCACCAACTTCCTGGGTAGCACATTTTTTCTTTGTGCTTAGGGATGCATCGATGAACAAAATAGGCAAATCATATTGGAACTGATACTGAAAAGAGAAGACAGACGAGGAGCAGGTTAAACCTACATACTAAGAACAAGAAAGACTCAGTACTGATGGTGGGGGTCTTGAATACAGGTGTCATATCTGGCCCTTCCCTGAAATCACACTGTGAAGACTGTTATGAGATCTTTTAGAAAGTCACCAAACCCCAAAGGACGGGAAGAACCAAAGAGGCTGCTGTGAAGTTCTGGGAGCTGGAAAGCAGATGGTAAGTGGTGACTGACTAGTGGGCTGAATCCTAAACTAGTCATGGGGAAAGCGAAAGTTACCCCTGCAGAATCCCTGGAGGGCCCATGAACAGCTGACAGCTGACAGCAAGTAGATCTTTTCTCTGCCTCCCTGATATCAAGGTAATGACCCTCACCGAGGAAAAGACTGGAGTTTTATTTCGAGAAGTGCATACTGAAGCAGGCAGGTAGGTGTGTGTGTGTGTGTGTGTGTGTGTGTGCATGTGCGCACGCACACATAGGGTTTGGGGTAGGGAGTTGGTGAAGTGGGGGGAATTGGCTGACTATGAGTTATTGGGATGTTAAGAAAAAACCAGGATGAGATATTTGAAGTTATTCTGTCACTAGCCCCAAAACAGCTAAAAGCATTATTGCTGGACCCACTTTGTGGACAAAGGAAATGAGACCTAATAAGACAGGTGCCAGTGTGAGCCCAGAGAAGGCTGGACCCTCCTCTAGAGAAGGGCCCCAGCAGGAACAAAGGGTTGTGATAAGGACATGAAGGTGATATGGGGGGGAGGGTTCCACGGGGGAGGAGGGCAGCTTATGTGAGGTGAAGAGGAGAGAGATTGTTACTTTCTCCCAATCTGCCTCTACCACCCAGCACCCAGGTTTACCTGGTTCTTGTCTAGCCTTGCAGAAAAGAATTCCAGGAGTAGATAAGCAGTGAAGTAAAAACAGACTTTATTTGGAGGCTTTAGGAGGGGGAAAGAGGGAGAGAGAATGGGAGAGAGTGGAGAGTAATGTGTTCAAGATGGAGCGTGGGCTTCTCCTACACACATCCCAGCAATAGATAGAAAAGTACACATCTCAAGAGGAGAGATGCAGGTGCCACATATGCTCAGACACCAAATGTGCTTGACCATGTGGACACAAGCAGCTCATGGGCTTGGGCGGCATATGCGTGCACCTCCTTTGTTCAAGGTGACTTTTAAAGGGTTTTCCCAACCTGCCCTCACAATGAGGCTTCTACCTAGGTAAAAGTCCGTTGCTAGGGAAGTTACCAATGTGTGGGGGTGAGGGGGCAGGGTTGGGGGAAAAGGCAGAGGGGAGGGTAGAGTGGGAAGTGGTTGATAGTCTTTGAAATTCCTTTCCCAGTCCTTTGTTCCTGCTGGAGCTTCTTTTTGATGAGGGTCCAGCTTTCTCTGGGCCTGTTGCAGGTGAAAGTCTTAATCAGGTTTAAGTTCCTGTTTTCTGCAAAGATGGTTTTTTGCAACTTCATGGATATTAATATTATTACTTTCCAGGAAGGGCTGGAGCCATAGCACAGTAGGTAGGTATTTGCCTTGCATGCGGCCGACCCGGGTTCGATTCCTCTGCTGACCCGGGTCCGATTTCTCCGCCCCTCTCGGAGAGCCCGGCAAACTACCAAGAGTATCCCTTCCGCACGGCAAAGCCTGGCAAGCTACCCGTGATGTATTCGATATGCCAAAAACAGTAACAAGTCTCACAGTGAAGACGTTAACTGGTGACCGCTCGAACAAATCAGTGAACAACAGAAGAGCAGTGCTACAGTGCTACTTCCCAGGAAATTCTTGCCATTGCCTTGGTTGCAGGGGAGGGGGGCTTCCCTATCAACCTGCTTAGATCAAAGGTTCCAAACTCTTTGATAATGCCACAGCAGTGGACACTTAGCAAACTAGGAAGCTTTTACAGATTTTCTCCCATGTCGGGGCAGCTTTGGAGAAAACTTATAAAATCACTTGCAGAGGCAAGCAGCATGCCTGCCCTTTCTGGGGGGAGGCCTGCATCTCCACCTGAGATGTGTACTCTCTCTCTCTCTCTCTCTCTCTCTCTCTCTCCCCCTTCCATCCTCCTCCCTCGCTCTCCCTTCCCCCCACCCCACCTTCCTCATAACCTCTAACTAAAACTGTTTACTTCACTACTTCACTAGTCATTTCCCGAAATTCTTTTCTGTGAGGGGATGAGGACAGACCCCAAAAGCCTGCGGTAAAGTCTGGAACTGAATTTTCTTTCCTGCAGAGAGCAAATCTGCAATCTCGCCCGAGCCCACGGCTCCCTGAGAAATCATGTAGCAAGAATCATCTCCCTCACTGTGCAGAATAAGTGGACTTCAGTGCAGCTTGACAACTGCCTCGTGGGGCTGTTAAGACAGGATGTCTCATCACAGACTTTTCATCAGTCCTAAACTTCCCCAGCCACTTCCGGTAGAGAGGAAAATGGTAGATCCCTCTCTCTTCCCCACTTCACAAGTCAACATGCCACAGAGAGTGTTTGAAATGTGGGACATATCCCACGTGGTGGGAGAGGAAGCAGTCACACACATAGGAAGCTAAAGGAATGCCGGGTTCCAGGACCCCAGCTGGCGCCTATGTTTCTGACAGTCCATCTTTCACCTTCTAGGTAGGAGATCAGAAGAGTCTCTTCGGGGGAAGTTGGTCAATCCAAGAAGAAAAACTCCTAATGTGGACATTTAGGAATTCTCTGACTAATGACCTTGCTGATTTTTAATTAATTAATTAATTAATTTTGGTTTTTAGGTCACACTCAGTGATGTTCAGGGGTTACTCCTGACTCTGCACTCAGGAATTACTTCTGGCGGGGAACCGTTTGGGACTCAGGGGATCGAACTGGGTCAGCTGGGCCAACTGCATGCAAGGCAAACACCCCACCTGCTGTACTATCGCTCTGGCCCAGGCCCCATGACCCTGTTGAATTGCCCTCCTTAATCCTAAACCTAAATCCTCAAAGCTTCCTTTCATTACATAGATTCTGCAGAAGGCCAAGGCTGCTGCAAAAGTCACCACCATGTATAATTTGAGAACGTGGGAAATCAGTGATTTCCCTCCCTTTGATAATGAGGTGGTGAGGTGAACATCTTTGTCTTTTGCTGGAGATTATCTTCTCTTGCTCACAAGATGGCTCTGGGGGAAGCCGGTGGCAGAAAGGCCACAGGGCAAGAAATTGAGGGAAGCCTCCAGCTGAGGTTCCTCCAAGCCTCCAGCACATGGCCAGCAGGAGCTGAATCCTGCTAACAACCTTATAATCCTTGTGATGACTTTATTTTTTAATTTTATTTTTTAAATTTTTATTAGTGAAACACCACGAGGTACAGTTGTAGACTTACAACTTTTGTGTTTGGATTTCAATTATACAATGATCAAATACCCATCCTTCCATCAGTGCCCATTTCCCACCACCACGGGTGCCTCTGTGGCAGGATATTCCCCTTTGTTCTCTCTCTCCTTTTGGGTGTTGTGGTATGCAAAACAGGCATTGAGTGGCAATCGTGTTTGGTCTATAGTCTACTTTCAGCATGCTTCTCCCATCCAGGGAGGATCCTCCCAACACCCTTTATTTGGTGCTCCCTTCTCTATATGAGCAGCCTTTTCCCCTAGCATGTGTGGCTGGCCTCCAAGCCATGGAGCAAAATTCCTGGTACTAATCTCGGCCATTATTGCGTGTTAGTCTCCTAAATCTGATCAAAAGTAGAAGGAAGAGGGACCAGAGTGATAATACAGTGGGTAGGGCATGCAGGTGCCTTGCATGTGACTGACCCGGGTTTGATCTCCGGCATCTCATATGGTCCCCCGAGCACTGCCAGGAGTAATTCCTGAGTGTAGAGCCAGGAGTAACCCCTGAGCATCGCTAGGTGTGACCCAAAAAGCAAAAAAAAAAAAAGTAGGAGTATTACAGATCCTAATTTATTCATCACCCAGATCCCATGATTAGCAAGAATCATCACATTTTCTTCTTCCACTTTTTTCTTTTCTTTGAAAGCAAACCTAGACCTCATGTGATGTTGCCTTTATACTTTTCACATATCTAAAAATATACAGTCACCGACTTTCTCTTACTTTCTCTTCAGATGAGCAGACAAGCCAGGATCACCATAGAGCTGGGAATGACCTATAATATTACTCCTTATCCTTTGAGACCTATATTCAAAACGGGCAACTCAGTAGGGTGATGAAAGTTCCTCAGAAAGCAAAGTGAATGTTCTAAAATCAAGGTTATCTGAAAGGAGTAAAATAGTGTGCTTGGGAATTAAAAGTGATTGCAAAAAAGAAAAAAAAATGTAAGAGTAGGACTGTAAGATGACTTTGAGGAAATCTCACAGAAAAATATAGATAAAAAGTGGGAGGGAAGGGGTAATGAGTGGTTAGACTAGAAGCTCCAATATCCTCCCAACAATGGGAATCCCAGTGTGAGAGGAAAGAACTTGAAGACAGAGAAAAAATCATAACATGTTTCCCAACTGGAGGGATGTTTTGCAGATGGAAAAGAGCCACTGACTGCCTAACACAATGGAACAAATTTTAGAGGCTTTTGAGCAAGGTAAGGATCTTACAAACTTCCAGTGAGGGGGGAAAAAAAAAAGACTATAGCACAGCGGCAGGGCGTTTCCTTTGCACGCAGCCAACATGGCCGACCCAGGTTCGATTCCTCCGCCCCTCTCGGAGAGCCGGGAAAGCTACTGAGAGTATCTCGCCCGCACAGCAGAGGCTGGCAAGCTACCCATGATGTATTCGATATGCCAAACACAGTAACAACAAAGTCTCCAATGGAGACGTTACTGGGCCTGCTCGAGCAAATCGCTGAACAATGGGAGGACAGTGACAGTGACAGTGATGAAGATCAAAGGCCACAAGCCAGGAGCCAGATAATAGGAGCCAGGGACCAGAATAACTTGGGGGATTTTTCAATAAAATTGGAAGTTAGAAGACAGTGTGGTAGAAATATGACTCATTTGTGGTTTACTTACAGGGAAATTGGGTCTTTGCACTTCAAGTGAAAAGTGACAAGAATGTTTACAGAAAATGCAAGATTAATCAAGGTGGTTATAGCTATGGACCTTTTGGATGATCTATTTGGCCATTGTTCTTTGGGTAAATCTACTTGGTCCTGGGTCTTAGGTATTATTCTGTTGGGGAACAGTTTTCCCCTCAATGGTGGCTGGACACATTGCAAACCGGGTCCGGGCAGACGAGGGCGAAGTATGATGGGTGCGAGGAGAAACATCCTCTGGGAGCAGCTGATAGCTGTTCATTTTATTTCCAAATACACACATATTTTATAGGGAGTCTAAGCTTAATAGGATTGTCCAATCACAGAAAGTTTAGCATTATTGACCTATCACCTCTCCACCTCTGCTTTGCCTTGGTTCAATACCAATCAAGGCTAGATGCTGCAGTTAGGATGACTTGCTAAGCATACGTGACAGTTTCTGTGTCTAGGGCTCATGTGACTAAGAGGTTGAGTGAGGCTCAAGGTGGAACACCCGGTGCTGGCCGACACCCTGTTCTTGCCAACTTTGCCCAGATGCTCCCTCTTGTGAGGCTCTGCTTTTGGGTCACTTTACAAGATCGGGTCTTATCTGCACCAGTGTCTGTCACCCTGCTCCCCGTTATTCATTTTCTCTTAGTCTCCTTGAGCCTAAAGTCTGGGGCAGAATCTATGATTTTGGGGGAATTGTTAACTTCCCATGCATCAGAAAGAGCCCAGGAATTCATAGGAGTGTTAAAAATGTAGTGGAGGGGCAGTCATAAATGGAGCTGCTCTCAGCAGCTGGCGAGGGGGAAACTGAGGTTTCCTCTTTCAGCAGGGTCTGTGGGGGAGCTCAAAGGCCATCGTGTCTGCTGGGCATTGCAGCCCCCTGACCTTTATCTGGGTGCATGGCCTGTATTTAGAGCAGAGTTTACTTTGCTGACTCGACTGCCCTTGAGGCCAGTTGGAGCTGAGGCCAACAGATGGCGGAGGATGAAGATCCGAAGATGGGGGATGAGAGATGGTGCGGGGATGTGGAGAGCCTTGGTTGCAGGAGGCAAGGGTGGAGAGGCTCTGCTGGGGGCCACCTTTGCAGTGACAGTACTCTCTCCTAGGCAGATCCCCCACCCCCTGCAATACCCCCTTAGTTTCCCAGAGTGGAAATTTTGCCAAGTAGGTTACGAGACTACTGCTTCTGGGGGTGTGGGGGGGGATGTTTAGAGTCTTTTGGCCCAATTTCCTTGTTGAATGTGCAATTTGTAGATGAGTAATGTCATCATTTCCTGTGAGCAGAGTGAAGGGGAAAAAAAAAAACCGGAACCAGGGTTTAACCACAGGATCAGAGAAAGTTGCAGGTGTGGGGAGAGAACAAGAGAAACCTTGAGCCAAGGGGCAAGGGTGCCAAGGACAAGGAGCTGGATCTGCCTTCCTTCAGGCTCCAGCCCATCCCCGGCACTCCCTCACCTCCCCATCTCCACATTCTCCCACCACAATCACCACAAAACCAGCACTCCACGTGAACTCGGGCGGTGGTCAGATGCAAGTTCCTGAGAATGGAGCTCAAAAGCATCTCTTCCAGAAAGGGGAAGTGGAACAGCCAATGGCAGCTTCCCCTTTTCTGCTGGTCTGGGCCCCAGGTCAGCCTGAGCCAGCTCTCTTCTCCGGTTTCCTGGTAGCACCGCTCAGTGGAGAGCAGCAGGACTTTGTTAGCCATTAACCAAGCACCAACAATTCTGTTGACCCATCTGTCATCCAGCAGGGGGTTTGGAGTTCGGAGGAGTACTACACTCTACCGGATCCTCTTAGAGCGGGCCCAACCAGCCACATCCAGCTGCTGTTGCAGTCCAAAGTCCTGTCATGGGCAGAACCTTTTCACAGGGAGGATGTGATGGACAGGTTAGTGGAGTATAGGCTGGGAGACTGGGAGGGGGTGCTAGAAGGTGCCTGGAATGGCTTGTAAGAGCTGAGTCTTTTTTTTTTTTTTGAGTGTAGACATCAAAATCTAATGGGTATATTGAGAGCTCAGGTTGGGATATTTCAAATAGCCAATCAGCGGACTCCCTTAAAACTTAAAGGAACGTCCACGCAATTTCCTATTCTATTTTGCCTGTACTCACGTTTGCTGCGTTTTTTGCATATAGAAAAAGACCTTCTAGTATTTCCTCTGTGCAAGTTTGATGCCTTTAGATCTAAACTTGTTTTACACAGGGAACTATTATGACCTTGGGGTTGTTGTTAGGGGATGATTTTCCACACATACAAATTACATATATATATATAAAGTAAAAGTAAAGTAAAGGCCCTCCCGTTGATCATCGATTTGCTCGAGCGGGCCCAGTAACGTCTCCATTGGAGACTTTGTTGTTACTGTGTTTGGCATATCGAATACGTCACGGGGAGCTTGCCAGGCTCTGCCGTGCAGGTGAGATACTCTCGGTAGCTTGCCAGGCTCTCCGAGAGGGGCGGAGGAATCAAACTCGGGTCGGCCATGTTGGCTGCATGCAAGGCAAACGCCCTACCTCTGTGCTATCGCTCCAGCCCCTGTAGATATATATGTACATACATATTTGTTTAATGCTATATATTTTGGTGGGGGAAGGCACACTGGTGGTGTTTAGGGCTCACTCCTGGCATGAGAGCCGATTCTTGGTGCCTCTAGCCATACCTGAGTGCTGAACCTCCACCTTGGTAGAAACTGGCTCTGGCAGGAGTGTGGCGGACACAGTGGTTGGCAAGGGATGCAGGGCAGGGCCTTACCCTGCAAACCATGCATCAGCAAGCCTTCGCCTGCCCAGGCCCCCGCTGCCGCCCTCTCTGGTTTGGGGGCGTTAAAGGCGTCCTCCATCCTGGAGGACTTGAGACTTTAGAGCTTCCTCCCTCGTCAAGGTGTTGGCACCAGCAATTCCTCTTTCTAGCATGTTCCTTCCAGACTCTTTAACCCAAAACATCACTGATTCAGGGGGTCCTTCTACCCCCACCCAGCCCTTCTTTTCTCACATTCTTATTATAGTTCCTTGGTTAAAAAACAAGAAACATTTCTACCTTCTCTGGTTACCTTGCTTATTTATTTGTTTATTATGGTTTTTTTTTTTTGGAGGAGGGGAGGAGGGAGAGGAGTTGGGCCACAGCTAGTGATGTTTAGCGGTTATTCCAGGCTGTATGCTCAAAAGTTACTGCTGGCAGTGCTTAGGGGTTATGTGTGGTGCTAGGGATTGAACAGGGTTAGGTCCACCATATGCAAAGTAAGAATCTTAACTTTCTCTCTCTGATCTCATTTTTACTCCCCCTTCCCCCATGAAAGCCCCAAGAAGGTAGACATGTATCTAGACTCTTTACATTCTCAGCCCCTAGAAAAATATCTGGCTTGTGTAGGCCATCAGCACCTACTTGTTAAACATATGAATTACTCATTTTCCAGTGAAAAGAGGTCGGTCGATGCTGGTGAAGATCCAGGACTTGGGAGTGTGGTTAGGGGAAAGCTTTGCCCTGCAAGTCTCAGATCTGGTCCACAAAGTTTCTAGAACTTTCCTGGGTTGTTGCTCCATGCAGAAATGGAACAAAAATGGGGGACACTCACTTTAGAGTTGGATCATCTTTATTTTCCGTCTGCCCACCCAGCCTGCCTTTTCTGAGGCATGAACTTTGGATGGAGCTTGTGCCCACCCCTTCCCCTTGTGTCTAGGCCTGTGTGGATGGCCGTAGGGGGAGAAGACAGGACCCAGACCTGGGGCAGCTCACAGTTCCCAGGGGGAGATGGGAGATGATGGGAGTCTACTTACAAAGCAGCAAGTGAATGGACTCTGAGCCCGTTCTCCTCCTATGTCCTGGGCTCAGAACCTGCTGAGACTTTGACCTCGTTTCACTTCTTTCCAGAGTTTTCCTGGTGGCTTCTTTCCAGTGTGCGCCGCCAGACCAGTGTCCTGGTGTCATGTTAGTGCTTGCAGTGACTGAGTCTGCTTCAGCTCAGTGATGCCCAGCTGCTCGTTCTCCTCCCTCCCTACCCCCAGGACCAATTTGGGGAATGGCTGCACTGCTTCTACACTCTGGCTTGGTGTGTGTGTGTGCGGGGGCAGGTGTTCCCACACCAACCATTTCTTCTTGGGCCAGGAAGCTGTGTCCTCTGGGAAGGAAAATTCAGCCAACGAAGAACGAGCAATTGTTCCAGTCCTAGAGGTGAGATGGATCTGGGGTGCCCTGACTTGCAGGACCAAACCCTTTTGGTTGCCCTCTCACTACTGCTCAGGCCCCATGTAAGCCCAGGGCACCTCCAAAGGTCCAGGGGCACCCCTACTCGGTGGTGAAGTCGGAACTCGGGACCCCTTCTGCTTGACTCGTACCCCTGTCCACAGTGGCCACATCCTCTGTCTTTTTGCCTCTAAAGCGCCCCAACAGGGCAGAGCCTTGATGCCGTAACATCCGTAGCCCCTTCCCGAAGGCCGTGCGCACTGCCGAAGAGGAGAAGTAGAACAGAACGGGGTCCAGGCTGGCGTTGAGGGAGCTGAACACCACGGCTTCCGCCCGCCAAGAAGGGCTCCGCCACTGGTGGAAGCCCACCAGGTGAGATATATTGTAAGGGCCAAAGCACAACAGGAAGTTGAGGAGCGTCACCACGGCCAGCCCCACAGCCCGGCGCCGCCGCTGGGCCCCCACATGGGGCTGGGTGAGCATGATCCACACGAAGCGCCAGTAGCAGAAGATGGTGATCACCATGGGGATGAAGAAGAGCACCAGGCACAGCTCCAGCCGCACGGGCAGTACCACTCTCAGCTGGTCACTGGTGAAATTCTCGTAGCAGGTGAGTTCGCTCCCCTTCATGGCCGTCTCGGTGGAGTTCAAGTACTGCACGATGATCACGATGGTGCAGTGGCTGAAGGACATGACCCAGGCCACCACAGCGGCAATGATGCCATACACGGGCCGGCGGGACAGCTTGTACTGCACGGGGAAAGCCACCCCCAGGTAGCGCTCAATGCTGATGCCGGCCAGGAGCCACGTGCTGCAGTAGATGCTGCTGTAGAAGACGAAGCCCGTGATCGCACACAGGATCTTGGGCAGGAGCCAGCGGAAGTTGTAGGCAGCCTCGATGATCTTGAAGGGCAGCAGCAGCAGCAGCAGGAGGTCGGCCAGCGTGAGGCTGAGCAGGAGGATGTGGATGGGCGCGGGGTGGGGCTGCCGCACGCGGCCCACGAAAGCCCGCAGGGCCAGGAGGTTGGCCGGGAGGCCGGTGAGGAAGATGATGATGTAGGCCGTGAGGATCAAGGAGCTCTTCAAGGGCAGCATGACCGGGCTGGAAGGAGACGGGAAAGGGCAAGGTCAGTGGGCCTGCCTCAGGACAGGGAGGGGGACTGCGGGCATCCCCGCTTGCTCCCCTTTCCAGCCCCGGGTTAGCTGCTGCCCCCGCCACTTGCTCATACCACCTGCCACAAGGGCCCAGAGCAATTATTGACTTTGCTGTGGGCAGGCTATGAGGCCCGCAGTGATGGCGGTGATGGTGGTGTGGTCTTGTGTATCTGGGGGAGACCAGCCCTCAGCTTTCCCGAGCCTGTTCCCATTCCTCCTCAGGCCTGAGGATGCGCCCCCCCTGAGCCGCTGCCTGAAAGAGTTGCGGGGGGTGCTGTGCCCAGAGGACCGCCAGCTGCCTCTCAGGAGAATCCAGGCTACAAGCAGGGCTGGGGCCCCAGGCCACACTGCATGAGACCCGACTCCAGGCTCACCCAGGATGCAGTGACATAGGTCCCAGCCACCGCCTTCTTTTCTCTCCCCATCTACAAAATACAGGCTCTTTCCCAACTGCTTCTTCCCTGTCCAGTGCTGGACTTGGGACCCCCTTTGAAAAGGGGAAGCTAGTTAAAGCTCAAGGAGGGGGAGGCAGGAAGGTGGAGCTGCCTTATCCTTTGGGGTCCGATCTCCCTCACACACACATCCCCAACAATCCCCTCTACCCTGACATTTACACAAAAATCTTGTAGAATATTTCCCCAAGCCCCCAGGCAGCAGCTGGACCCTGATCAGAGAATTCTTTCTCCATGGGGTCTGTGCCTTGGACGTGATACCCGGCACAATCCAACCCTTCCTTGGTCTCCTTGGTCTGGTGTCGACCAGCTTTCCCCTGGTCCCCCCAACACTGACTGCTGACTGGGGTTTGGAGAGTTACATTTTGCTTCCTGCTAGACTTCCTCCAGTGCCCCCCACCACAACCCTTCCCCCTGACCCCGTTTCTGACCCTCATGGCTTCCCAGACCGCAAGCCTGCAGGGAGCTGCCTTGCCTGGTCCTCTGGATCGACGGCTTCTCAGGATTGGTCCTGAAGAGAAGTTGTAAGTGCCAGAGAAAGAGGAACAGAGAGGCTTTCACCACGGTGACGCCCCAGTAGAGGCAGGAAAAGATGGTCAGGAACCTGGCTGGGAGAAAGGTTTTATACCAGTGAGAGTCACGTGCCCCAAGAGAGGAAGGCCAGTGACTGAGCCTGGTCTAACACCGGGCCGAAGGGCGCCAGCATCCCTGTCTTCCCCTGACAGAGCTTCACTTTCCTTTCCAGCACCCCTGGTTCTGCCTCTAGCTCCCGCATGTGTCTCAGACCCCGAGGTCACTTCCATCTCCCAGGCCCCATGGGGTCACCTTCTCTTTCTGGGTCCGTTTCTTCTGCTGGTTTTTGGCCCGTTTTCAGCAATGAGGCTTTGTACTTCCTTTCCTTTTTTTCATCACTCCCCTTGCTTAATGGTTTCTACAAGTTTGCTTTCGGGTTTTCCCTCTCAGGGAGAAGCCTGAGCGTCCTCGGCCAGAGGCTTGTACTGCCGGCGACACTGCAGGGTGCAGGGTCCCACAGATGTGGGTTCAAAGTCCTTCGTGGACCTCGTGGGGCGATCATTGTCTAAACTCTGGCTCCACTCAGTCAAGTGAGGCTAGAACTGCCCTTCCCCAAGACTTCCATGTGGAGTTTGTGAGTGTGCAGGTCTGGCCAGATATGGATCTGAGGGGACACAGGGTGAGAGGATAAAGTCCCTCTTCTCCCAGGGAGTCGGACAATTTCACAGAGATGGAGCCACCTGGTGAGACAACCCGAGGCCCAGGGCGTAGACAAGTCATATGGTGTGAGGGAGTTTGGGGTTCGAGAGCCACAAAAAGGAGGCCCTAGTCCTTCCTGTGGGCTGACCCCACTTCCTAGGCCCCTCCTCACCCTCCACCTTTCTCAGACCTGTGTAGCTTCACACCTGAGGAAACCAAGATAATAACCGAGACTCGGACATGTTTTCCTCTCGACTGAGGGAATGGGTCTCCAGGAGTCCGATTCCCATTCACAGAGCCGCCATGCTTTTCTAGAACAGGTGCTGACTTCCTGTGGCTTTCTCTCATTCATTCATTCATTCATTCATTCATTCATGTACTCAGTTGGCCAGTAAACGATTTGTTTTGTGACCTAGAGCCTCAGGGTCCAGAGAACTTCTTGTTCTTTAGTTTTTCTTTCTCCTCTGGCTCCTCTCAGCCTGAGGTGCTTTCTTTTCCCTCAGCACACAGCACTTTCCAGGTCCACAAACAGGAGAACTCAGGAAAAGATCAGTCTCTGTTGCCTGCTACCAAGTGTATTTGTCTTTTTTTTTCTTTCTTTCTTTTAATGACTTCCTGGAAATTCTCACCAGGATATGGATTGAAGTGCAAAGCAGAAACTGTTGGGGAAAGGGGTGTTAAGCAGGATTGCTTGCTTTTTTTTTTTTTTAATCTGCCTCTTGTCTCTCACTTCCCTCAGGCCTTCCTCATAGCCTGTAGCCTATAGCCTGTGTTGAAGATGCTCTGGAGAACCCCCCACTCCCCACCTCCTCCGTCATGGTTGTTATGAGGACAGTATAATAAAGGAAACACAAACTCCTGATTCATGATGCCCTTATATGTCACTGGAAAAGGAAGTGTATATGAGGTGTGTGTGTGTGTGTGTGTGTGTGTGTGTGTGTGTGTGTATTTTAAAACCAAAGTAGCGTCTTTCACAAGCGATTCTAAATTCAACTTCCTCTTGTCATCCTTATAACCCAGTTTGTGATAATAGGAAGCGAACCTGTTATCTAAAGTGGTCTAGAGCGTTACTTTCTAATTATCTAATTTAAGTTACTTTCCTAATTATCAGTCACTTCTCAGTTAGCTCCCTACTTTCCCACTGGGTCAGCTCTTTCAAAGACTGGCCGTGGTCTCTGTGTTACTTAATTCAGGGGATATTTTCTTATGCTTTGCCAGAATTTTACCTGGGACTGGGGTCTTTGATAGGGCCTCTGACTTTACCGCCTCTTAATTCTCATCACTCAATCTCGTATGCTATGAATAATAATGAAATCTTTTTATTAAACACACACATATCCAACCGGTTATACCAACCTCTTGTTTAACATCCTTCCCGAGGTTTCTTTGCTTTTGGATAAATGTCAAAATCCTTTGCAAGACTAGGAAGGGCTGCCTGGCATGACCCCTGCTAATTTTTATCCATATTCATTTCCCTCTTCTCTCTCCTTGCTCTTTAAAAAAGGCCATCTTTTGTTTTTGTTCATGGGTCATGCTTTCTTCTGCCCAGGGCTCTGACTAAATTGCTCCTTATTTTTTATTTGTTTTTTGGGCCATACCCAGTAATATTCAGGGCCTGCTACTGACTCTGCACTCAGGAATTACACCTGCCAGTGCTTGGGGGACCATATGAAATGCCGAGGAATGAACCCTAGTTGGCTGTATGCAAGACAAGTACCCTACCCACTGTACTATCTCTCCCTCCGCAGTGGCTCTTTATTTTTTTATTACGTGCTCTACTTCTCCCTAGAGACTCCCAATCTTCTTTGCAACACTCATTTCTATCTTCAGAATGTCTTCTCTAACCTCCTAGACCTAGTTGGATTCTTTCATTATATGTTCTTACAACATTATCTATAATGTTAGTAGTATTCTAGTTCATGGATGTTATACTTTATTCATTCACCTATTCATGAATATTAGTCCTCCCCCTTTTTTGCTAGTATAGATAAAAAAAGAATGAAAAAATAAAGAAATAAGCATTCATACTTTTCCTTAAATATATATCTTCAGTTCTCTTGGACAATATATCTGTGAGCTTATTGTCTGGTTGAATGGTAACATTTTTGCTTAATTTTTAAAGAAATTGGTAGTTTTACAAGGTGGTTGTAGCATTATGACATTTCCATCAGAAATTCCAGTTGTTCCACATTATTGCCAACCTTTGATATTTGTTAGTCTTAAGTTTAGGCATTTACCCAAGAACAGATGACTGGTTAAAGAAACTTTGGTACATCTACACAATGGAGTACTATGTAGCTCTTAGAAAAGATGAAGTCATGAAATTTACATACAAGTGGTACAATATGGAAAGTATCATGCTAAGCGAAATGAGTCAGAAAGAGGGGGATAGACATAGAAAGATTGCATTCATCTGGGGGATATAAAGTAACAAAGTATGAGATTAATACCCAAGAATAGCTGAGATCAGCACCAGGAGGATTACTCCATAACTTAGAGGCCAGCCGGGTATCCTAGAGGAAAGGGCAGTTCAGATAGAGAAGGGAGCACCAAATAAAGAATGTTTGGAGGATCCTCCCAGGAGGGGAGATGCATGTCGAAAGTAGACTATGGACTGAACATGTTTGCCACTCAATGCCTCTTTTGCAGACCACAACACCCAAAAGGAGAGAGAGAACACAGGGGATTGCCCTGCCACAGAGACAGGGGGGATGGGGGGATGGGGGTGGGAGGGATATTATCCATGGTGGTGGAAAATGGGCACTGGTGGAGGGATGGGTATCTGATCATTGTATAATTGAAACCAAAGCACAAAAAATTGTAAATCTACAACTTTAAAAAAAATAAAATAAAATAAAGGGAAAAAAAAAGTTTAGGCATTTAAATTAGTGTACCATGGTAAACTAATTTTAATGTGCATTTTCCTGATGTCTACTGATAAGTAACATCTTTTCAAGTGCTCATAGTCATATGTATGTATCTTTTTTGTGAAGTGTTTTTTGGATTAGTTCAGCTTAATCAATGGCTGAATAAACAGCAGTGCTCCCACATTATAAAAATTTAAAAAATTGGATTATCTTTGTATTATTGAGTTCTGCACTGTAGCACTATCCTCCCATTGTTCATTGATTTGCTTGAGTGGGCACCAGTAACATCTCCATTGTGAGACTTGTTAATGTATTTAATACTCAATGTATTGAATACATCATGGGTAGCTTGCCAGGCTTTTGTAGCATCTGGGCGAGATACTCTCGGTAGCTTGCTGTGCTCTCTTCTGGGCAGAGAAATTGAACCCAGGTTGGCCCGGACTGGCCTCATGCAAGGCACACGCCCTACCTGCTGTGCTATCGCTCCAGTCCATTGAGTTCTGAGAATTATTTATTATATTCTAGATAGTAGTAATTTGTAGTAGTTATTTATCCATTATAAATGACTTGTCCATTCATTCTGTGACTTGTTTTTAAATTTTCTTATTTAACTCTTAAAGATTAAAAGTTTTAAATCTTGGTTATAGTCTAATTTATCTAGCTTTTCTTTAATGGTTTATATATTTTTTGTGTCCCAAGGAATCTTTATCTGCCTATTCAACTTCAGACTTTTCTTTCCCCTTTGAAATGGGTTCAGTGCTTTACTGAAAAAAAATTGATTATGTATAGGTGGGTGCAATTTTTGAATCTCTTTTTGCTCTAGTGATCCTTATGTCTTTCCATAACAAGACAGTTTGAATTACTGTGTCCAGTAAGATTCTAGAAACCAGGTAACATAAGTCTTCATATCTGTTCTTTTCTGAAATTGCTCCAGGAGGCCAGAGAGATACTGTAGTGGGTAAGGTGCTTGCCTTGCAGGCAATTGACCTGGGATGTGATTGAACCCCAGTACCACATATGATCCCCTGAGCACAGTCAGGAGTAAGCCCTGAGCATTGTGGGGTGTTGCCTTCCCCAAGAAAACTTATTTTGGTTATTCTAGGTTATTTGCATTTCCATACAAATAAATTTCTACTGAAAAGTCTGCTATGGAACAATTTGTAGTCTTCTAGTCTACAAACATGACATATTTTCCATTTTCTTAGGTGTTTAATTTCTCTCAGTATTTTTGGAGTAATTATAGATTTCACTGATTTCCTCACCCCCAATTTTGTTTTCTCACTGTTTGTCCTTAGATATCTTTTATTATTCCTTTCCAACTCATGTTGGCTTATTGTAATATATTTATCTATAAGAGGATTTGCTTAGTTCCTTAGAAGATCAGCAATGAAGTCAGGCATTTTTCTCTCCTGAATATCTCCAGGGTCAGGCATTGAGCTTGTATCTTATTGGATACTTGACAAGTCTATCCTGGATGATATGTGAGTGGAAAAGTGGAAGAAATAGAAGGGAGAGAAGTCAGTCTCCAAAATCTCAGTGGTGCACGACCTCAGAGGTACAATGCCTCATTTTATCTGATTCTAGAACCATCACAAAGAGCACCAGTCGGTAATGATTTGAGAGCCCTCCTGGAGATTAAGGAACTTCCAGCACATGTTTCTGGAAGTCATAGAGCTCTTATGTCCTGGAGAGTATCTGTCATTCAGGCTAATCTACTGTCCTGGTATAGCCTTGCATAGCAAATATGAGGGAGGTGTAACTATAAAGGATTCCAAAGCTGAGGGAAATGCAGTGTTCAATAAACAAGGAGCTATCTCCTTTATTCCCTCCTTTATTCATTCAATAGCTATGTGTGATGCAGGAGAGTCAACTCAACGGGCTGGAGTGCACCTTTGGCATGTGAAGGCCTCAGGTTCAATTCCTGGTACTTCACAGTCACAAGTACCACTGAGTGGCCTACTGACCTCAAGAACTGAGGTCCAAACTGAGCCCCAAAGCCTCCTGAGAGCTACTTAGTATACACAGCTCCATACACCCCCAAAAGGGGCAGTTACATATCTATCAACTAGGATGTATTGAAATCTGGGCGAAGTGCCCAGGATATCAGGGAATAAAATAGTCTCACACTTACAGAGGGTGGATCTTCATGTGCAAGGAGACAATAAGAAGCAAATAAGAATAAAGGAGCAATTGGGCAGTGGTGGATGTAATGAAGGAAATGAAGTAGGATGACGACAAGGAGTGTGGTTAGAGTGTGGTGGGGGAGTTCTCTAGTCTGAGGGATCAGAGAACCACGGGTGAGGTTACTGTCAAGCTGGAACTAGAGAGGAGCTGTGGGACATTGTTCAGGAAGTGGTCAGGGAGGAGGAACTGGCAAATGTGTTACAGAAAGCACCTGTGTGTGTGAGTGAGTGTGTGTGTGTGTGTGTGTGTGTGTGTGCGCGCGCGCGCATGCGTGCGCAGAAAGGTCAATGAGGCTGAAGTGTGGTGAAACAGGAGGATATGGGCATCGCAGAGACTTGGAGCAGTCAAGAGATGGGATTCCATCTTGGAGGCAACAAAATAGTTACTGAAGAGTCCAAAGTGAAAAAGTGATGCTGAGATTTAGGGGTTGAGATATGCTGGTTGCTGTGTAAAGTGTGATCTCCAGGGAGATGAAGCTCGTAACTGAGAGATCAACTCCAAGTAAGTATCAATAAAGAGCAACCAGCAGGGAATAGGAGAGGGCCCTACTGGTCACCAGAAATGCAGGAAAGATTCAGACAGGGAGAAGGAGGAGGAGAAGGTCATGCAAACAGGAAGACAGAGATTGGTGTGATGAGGCCATAAACCAAGTAATGCCAGCAGGCACCAGGACCTAGAAGGAGCAGGCAATGGGTGTCCCTCAGCCTCAGGGACTTGGTTTTGGACTTATGGTCTCTAGAACTGCAAGAAAATACATCTCTGTTGCATTAAGTTACCTGGTTTATAACCATTTGTTACAGCAGACATAGGAAATCAGGATGCCAATCAACTTTCACTGCCCATTCTAGGGTTCTATTATCAGATACCCATTCTGTCTGATAATCAGATGTTCTATTATCAGATGCCCATTCTAAGGGTACCATTCATCTATTTTGCAAAGATGAGCTCATTGATTCCCTAAAACATCCCTCAAGCTGTCATGGTTCTACTCATTATGCAGATGAGGAACCAGGAGTGAGAAGTTTAGTAATCTGCTTGAAATTCCATGGGTGTTAAATGGGAGAACTGAACTCTTGAACCAGTCTCTGCACTGGTTTCCTGAAGAGCTCATCCATGAATCCTGCTTCCACTGTCCTGGGAGGGTTGAGGTTAGACCCAACTTCTGTCCCAGGCCCACAGAAGACCTGGCATGAGAGGATTAATGAGTAGTATGGTCATCAAGCTTCCTGCACGTGGTAGGTCGATGGGTAAGGGGCTTGCCTTGCATGCAGCCAACCCTGGTTCAATCACATATGGTCCCCTGCACCCTGCCAGAATGATCCCTAAATGCAGATCCCTGAGTTAACCCTGAGTACTGTTTGGTGTGGCCCTCAACCAAAAACAAAAACAGCTTCCAACTCATGCGTCACACTTCCCTGAAACCACTGAGGAATGACCTTCTAGACTACCATTTGCTGTTGCTCTACAGTGTTTGCTGTGCCAGTTAGCATTTAAGACCAGAAAGATTTACAAGACTGGGGCTGGAGTGATAGCACAGTGGGGTAGGGTGTTTGCCTTGCACATGGCCACCCAGGTTCGATTCCCAGCATCCCATATGGTCCCCCCAGCACCGCCAGGAGTAATTCCTGAGTGCATGAGCCAGGAGTAACCCAAAAAGAAAAAAAATTTACAAAACCTTGATTCTAATGGGAAACAGAAGAGTTCAGAAGGGAGCCATCTTTTCTCTGGGAGTCTTGAAGGGTTTGGCACAACTTTTCCTGTTTCTCTGACCCACAGCCTCTCTTCATCCATCTGCTATTCACATAGGACTGACCGTTAGACCAAGAAATGGACCTAAGTGTACTCACCCGCTTCCTGTCCCCCTGAGGCCATAAAGCTTCTAGCTCAGACAAGCAACAATGTATTTACAGACTCAGACGTCCTTGGAAATTAGCACAAGGCTCTTTGCTTTTCCTGATCTGCCACTCAACGTGGAGCTGGCGGGGAGGGGAAGGCAGGACAGAGTCTTTCGGGAAGGCTGGGGGTACTTGCATGCAGGCACTGCCTGATTTTGCAAAATAGGGCCCACTTGGGGCAGAATGGGATGATCCATGTTCCCCTCTTTTTCTTTCACCTAATTCTATTCACATGTGATTTGTGCTTTCACACCAGCTGTGGCATCATCGGGGATTCTGTTGGGTTCAAAAAATCTTAGGAAACTCAAATGAGTTGACTGGTTCTGAAAAGATATGGGGAGAGGATCAGAAATAGTGGTTATAAGTGGTTGGCTTATTGGGACTGGAGAGATAGTACAACAGGTAGAGAGCTTGCCTTGCGTGCAACAGACCCTAATTTGATGCCTGGAACCCCATATAGTCCCCCAAACCCTGCCAAGAGTGATCCCTGAGTACAGAGCCATGAGTAAACCCTGGGTGTGGCCCAAATCCAACGTTCCCCCCTCCCCAGAAAAAAAGAACCAAGTGATTTACAAATACTTGGAAATTTTCCAGGAGAGGGAAAAACCCTAGTTTTTTTAATGCAATGCAATGCAGTTTCTAACAAAAAAAAAAAAACAAAGCAAAACAGGAATTAGCTAAAAATAGATTTGGGAAACAATGGTGCAGTTTCTGTAACTTCTAACTCTCAGAAAATTGTATATGAACCAAAAGTCTTTGCATGTTGACTCACCCGCTCCAGCTCTGCTCATTGAAAAATTCAGATACAGATGTGAGTAAGAAGGCTGATATCAGGAGAAGGTGGGGTTGGAGAGTGCATGGACCTTCATTTGGGAGGGGTCTTTGAGGGTTCTCCTTTCTTGTCTAGGCCGCAGTCTAAAGCCACAGTGAACTAGGACCTAGAGGTTCCCTGTGTCTCAAGGAGTTAGTCACAGGTAAAGCGGGAAGTCTTATATCTCCGTTGAGGTTTGCCAGTTGTGCCTAGAAACCCAAATCACAGCCGCATCAACCCAAAAGGAGAGCTTCCCTCATGTCACATGAAGGGACGAAGAGGTCTAAGGCTGGCACAGCTGCTCAGGAGCACTGTTCCACAGCCCTGGCTGGAGCTCTCTGCACCACCAGCCCAGGGTTTGGCTTTTTTGGTTCATGATCTTAAAATGAAAAATCTAGGGGCTGGAGCAATAACACAGTGGTAGGGCATTTGCCTTGCACTCGGCCCACCCGGGTTCCATTCCCAGCATCCCATATGGTCCCCTGAGCACCGCCACGAGTAATTCCTGAGTGCATGAGCCAGGAGTAACCCCTGTGAACTGCCGGGTGTGACCCAAAAAGAAAAAAAAAGAAGAAGAATCTATATTCTGAGCAGAAAATGTAAATGTAAGGGTAGAGTGGGCAGAGGGTTAAGGCACAGCCTCCTCCATTACTGTATTTGTTACAAATGTTTCTGTGGGGACACACCTGGCAATGCCCAGGGCTTACTCCTGTCTCTGCATACAGAAATCACTCCTGAAGGTGCTCAGGGGACCATATGTGATGCTGGGGGATGTGATGTTGGGGCCATGTTATAGGTAAGTGCCCTACCCACTCTCTAGCCCTCAGGAGATATGATAGATGGGTCTACCTGGACACAGCATGATCACCTGGATCTCTCTCTCTCTCTCTCTTTGAATCAAGAAAATAACTTTTTAGCACCCTCCCTAGCACACTTGGGCTTGTTGGCCCAGTCCTAAATCTCACAGCCACCCCTGGATGCAAAAGTACCTGGGAAAATGCTGATTAATGAGGCACTTTCCCAACTAGACAAAATTGGGAAGGAAGAAGGGGAGAGAACAGAGATCCTACAACTCTGTAACAGCAAATTTTTAAAAAAATTTTTTTATTAGTGAGACACTATGAGGTACAGTTGTAGACTTACAAATTTTTGTGCTTGGGTTTCAATTATACAATGATCAAATACCCATCCCTCCACCAGTGCCCATTTTCCACCACCATGGATCCCAGTATCCCTCCCATCCCCCCCCCCGTCCCCCCCATCCCACCCTGCCTCTGTGGAAGGGCATTCCCCTTTGTTCTCTCTCTCCTTTTGGGTGTTGTGGTCTGCAAAAGAGGCATTGAGTGGCAATCATGTTTGTTCTATAGTCTACTTTCAGCATGCTTCTCCCATCCTGGGAGGATCCTCCCAACACCCTTTATTAAGAGGAAAAATACTTAGAGACTAAACATAAACAAGATAGGAGGTTTTATAGAGGTTTTTAGAATTGCTTTCACTCAAGTGCAACATTAAAATGTATTCTTCTGGGGAGAATACAGCTGAGAACAATGTATGCATACATATATTATTCATGTAACCATCATGTAGGTAAAAACATAGACCATTTTCAGAACCCTAGAAGATTCCTTTGTGCCTCTCTCATCAAGCAGCCTGCCCACCCCCAAGATAACCACTACCCACTTCTATTATTTAGAAACAGAAACGAAGTGTTAACATCATCAGTGTTAAAGGGGACACAAAAGATGGGTGAAGAAGAATCAAAATATAAAATTGGTTGTTTTTTTTTGACAGTGCAGTGCTCCTTTGCCTCTTAATTTTTCCTCTTGCATAAAAAAATCCTTCCTTTAAAAATTGTCATCAAAGAGGGGCTGGAGTGATAGCACAGGAGGTAGGGCATTTGCTTTACACGCATCCAACCTGAATTTGATTCCCAGAATCCCATATGGTTCCCCGAGCACCACCAGGAGTAATTTCTGAGTGCATACGCCAGAAATAACCTCTGAGCATCGCTGGGTGTGACCCCAAAAAGCAAAAAAAAAAAAGTCATCAAGGGTCATCCTCGACCCTAGTGTTTAGAGAGGAGACAGAGAGAGAAGAAAAGAAATCTAGTGGGAAAAGAAAAGAATGAGAAGGAATGGGTGGACAGGCATTAGGGCTTCAGTTAGACCAGTGATATTAGTGAGAGGTAGTGAGAGGTATAGTCAGATGCCCAAAACACAGATTGAACAGAACTGAAAATATGAGATTTGAGTGGCAACCTCTGGAACTTTGTAATGTGTCTGTCAAGTTGACAGGTGGGGGTGAAGTATGGAGTGAGTTGGGGAGGGAATCTGGGAACACTGGTGGAGGGAATTGACACTGGTGGAGGATTGGAGTTGAATTATTGTATGCTTAAAACACAATTATAAGTAACTTTGTAAATCATGGCTCTTTAATGAAAAAAAGGATAATGTTAAAAAATAATGAATAAATAAAAGGTAGCTTAATACTTAAGAAAAAGGACTAGGACTAAAATAATTGTTTTGTAAATGTGTCAGTCTTTTAAATCTTTATTATCTTGACCTTATTGTCACTAGTGACTTATGAGCATTATGTTATCATTAAATAGTGAATGTAAGTTGTTGTAAAACTGTGCAGGACTAAAGCTTTTAAGAGTTTCTGTGGAGACATCTTATACTATTCATAACAATCAATGCAAAATAAATTATCTAGTATCTGCCTGTGGGGCAGGCTTGAGTGGAGGTGAGAAACTTCAAAATAGTGGTGTTGGGAAGATGTAATGATGGTGGGATTGGTGTTGAAATATTGAATGTAATCAACTATTGTAAGCAACTTTATGAAAATAAAAATTTTAAATTATTTTGAAAAAAAGAGTTTCTGTGGAATTTGTATCCAGGTATAGAAAATAGGAACATCTAGTTTTGGGGGAAAAATGTCACCAAGGGTCTGGGGAGATAGCTCGGGAGATAGGGGTACATGCCTTGCATGCCTAAGGCCCCAAGTTTGATCCCTAGTACTGCATGATTCCCTGAGCACTGCCAGGTAGAGTCCTTTTCATCCTAGCACTGCTGGTCCTGAGCCTTGAACTCTCTGAGTATTGCTGGGAGTGGCTCTCTAGCCCCCCAGAGCATAGTTTAGATCCCCCACCCCAAAAACATTATCAAAGGGCTATGGCTGTGGCTCACTGATCGAGCATATGACTGGCACGTGTAATGCCCTGGGTTCAACTCCCAGTACTGCAACCCATCGATGCTACCATAATCTGAAGACAGAAATTTAGTTTACTCTGAAGTTAACATGCTAAAACTCCAGGTAGGCCAGCATCCAAGTGCACCTAAGAGAATAACCAAGTAATAGCAGTGCAAGTAGGATAGAATTCTATTTCTCCATCATATAAAAGCAGCTAGAAAGACACAGTCCAGGGCACCCAGGACTGTCTGTGACAGCCCCAGCAATACTTGGAGACTTGTCTTCCTCTGACTCTGTTCTGCCGAACTTTGTCCTCATGGCCCAGCTGGAGCTGCAACCATCTCATCTGCATATCTGGCAACAGGAGAGAGGAAGGGAAAAAGAAGAATTTTCCCCTTCTCATTGTTACTAAACTTTTGAAGTCACACACAATACTTCTGCTAATAACTAACCGGCAAGAACTTGGACCACACCTCACTGCGAAGAAAGCAGGGAAGCAGCCTTCTTGCTGGGTGCGAGTTGCAATTCAGACCGTCTCATTTGGCTTGTACTTTATCCACTATTACAGATGAGCACCTTGTCCCCCAGCCCTGCAATCTCTGTGTTGCTTCCCAAAGGCCTGACTTACGAGCACAGAAACTTCCAGGTCACCTTATACCATCCTCTCTGGCCATTTCTGTAACTGGTCATCCTATTGTCAGTTCTACGGCCTCTGGTAAGGCTGAATGAACATGTTTCAAGTTCTGATAGCAATAGTCAAAAAATGAGAAGTGAGGGGCCAGAGCAATAGTGCAGCGGGTAGGGCACTTGCCTTGCAATGAGACTGAACCAGGTTCAATCCCCAGCATACCATAAAGTCCCTTACATACTGGCGGGAGTAACTCCTTAATGCAGAGTCAGGAGTAACCTCTGAGCATTGCTGGGAGTGCCCCCCCCCCAAAAAAAAAACCCAACAACAACAAAAAAGAAAAGTGAGTTTTCTCTTAGCACCCCAGCCAGCTGTCCTGGGGCAAGGCTTAGAGGGTTTTACTTTGTGCTTACTTTTCTTTCCTTTACCCTGGCTCTGCATTCAGGAATCACTCCTGGCAGTGCCTGAGGGGCCATGTGGGGTACTGGGGAGCAAACCTGGGTCAATTTTGTGCAAGACAAGCACCCTACCCACTGTACTATCGCTCTGCCCCCTGTTTTCTTGAACATGAGTGCTATTTGTTCCCAGTCAAGGTTCTCAGCCATGACACTAAGAATTCAGAGCCTGGGCCTGGCCATGAGCAACCCACATGGCAGAAGGAGGGAGAGTACGTTCTGTGTGATTTCACAAAGTATGAAGGGTCTGTGTGTGCTCAGTGGCTGAGAGCCTCCTCTGTCCTCCCCAGAGTAGAGAGATGGGGCGCGGGGGGTGGGGGGAAGGGGACACCACAGCCTAAATGGTGAAAATGGCCCGCTTAGTGCAGAGCAGCTAACATACTTTATAGCACATCTGAGAGGGTTGAGGTATAGGACATAGGTGCGATTGATCATTTACAGAGATAAAACATTTGGTGGGAGGCAATTCTCTTGGGGAGATGAACTCAAGGAGATGTCCCTGGGAGACAATTGCTTTTGTCTTTCCTTCTAGTTGTATATGTTAAACAAGGAAATTAAATCTACTTCTTATCAATACTTGCAGTTGTTCAGATAAACACAGTAAGAGACAAAGATCCCAACAATTTAGTTTTCTGGGCTCTGAGAGCAAGCAACGCTTTTACTGTAAGTCACTTAACTTAATCACTTAACTTCCCGTTAGTCGTCGATTTGCCCGAGCGGGCGCCAGTAACGTCTCCATTTGTCCCTGTCGCGTGCTAGTGTAGCCCAATGGCATCTGTTCGCTCCGGGAACATGAAGGGCCTCAAACCGATCGTTCATGATCTTGACGAAGAAGTCTGACCATCTGGTAGGTGGGCGGCCACGCGGTCTTTTGACATCCCGTGGAATCCAGTCAGTAACAGCTCTAGTCCAACGGTCGTCTTTAAATCTCATTACGTGACCAGCCCATCTGATTTTCGACACCTTGGCAAATGAGACAGCGTCCCTGATCCTTGATCGTCGACGGATGTCAGAACTCCGGATTCTTTCTCTCATTCGAGTGAAACGTGATATTCCAAGCATAGCTCTTTCTATTCTTCTTTGGGAGACCTGAATCTGTAAGTACCAGACTAAATTTCCTCAGGCCAGTTCAGCTTGTCTTTCCCCATGGAAGGACAAGCTGTTTCTTAAATCGTAGCAGCTTGCATCAAAACCACGCATTTTATGCTTTCTAGATTGTCCCATTTTGATGCCAGGGTAGCTTTACCACTTGCCCCGGTCCACCCCAGTCCTACAGTGGGACCTCCCTTTTGAAGCCTGAGTCAAATAATCATGACCAATGCCCAGGAGTAGGTATATTTCAGAGTCAATAAACTCAAATATTAGGAGCACAGCATTAATGGTCTTTCTGTGTTTAACCAAAGAACATTGCTCTATAACAAAATATGAAAAAGCTATAAGGGAAATAGAAAAGCAGGTACAAATACACAGCACTTCAAATACAAAGCACTACAAATACAAAGTCCAGAGTTACCAGAAAGTTGGGCTTATAAGTATAAATCAAGACTGACTTGGAAACTGAGACGATGAGAGGTAAAACACAAGGGAAAGTTCAAAGATAACCTTTAACTAAATTAGGGACTCTAGCAAGAGTATGGTAAGCTTCTCTGGAAGGAGGAAAAAGGGGAAATTCACTGATGAAGCCTAAAACACTTAGGGTTAATATCCAACGTACTGTAGAGTCCACTTGTCAGGGGGTCAGAGAGATAGTATAGCAGTTAGGACGTTTGAACCCTGGCATTCCATATGGTCTCCATTAGGAGTAATTCCTGAGTGCAGAGCCAGGAGTAAGCCCAGGGTATTGTTGGGTGTGGCCCCAACCCTCCCCCCACCAAAAAAAAATCTGTCAGTTGCCATCCTGTATCCCATGGAAGGGTCAGCCACTCCTTCACC
Source organism: Sorex fumeus (assembly GCF_029834395.1). NCBI lineage: Eukaryota > Metazoa > Chordata > Mammalia > Eulipotyphla > Soricidae > Sorex > Sorex fumeus. The sequence goes on from NW_026606179.1 coordinate 21,555,944, forward strand.
CCACCACCCTCCCAGACACGAAAAGCAGGTTTCAATCTTCCCTGGACACGAAGGGTTCTTGTACTGATTTAGTATTTCCAGACCCCACACAAGACCAGGTGATAACGGGCCTGACTGGTTAAGCTGAATGGGTCCCAGATTCTGTCTGGCTCTTCTGGAGTTTCTGGGCTTCCCCGAGGAGAGACTTGGCTTGAGGGGAAAGAAGCATTTGGTGGCTCTTTTCTCAGGAAAGTTATTACTTTTATGTGTTTTGGGGCCATATACAGCTGAGCTCAGGGTTTAGTCCTGCCTTTGTGCTCAGAGGTCATTCCTGGTGCTGCTTGGGGGACCTTATGCAGTGCTGGGGATTGAATCTTGCTTGGCCTTTCCCAACGCGAGTGCCCTACCCACAGGACTGTCTCTCTGGCCCCTCAGTAAGATTCTTGCATGCAGTGCCTTGGGCAGTTTTGGAGGAACCTGTGTAGTGTGTTTTCTGTTCGAGGTGTAGGTCTCCAGGGTGCTGATGCCTGCAGACTGAAGCCCGGGGCTGGGGTCTGTCCTGCCCACAGCCACATAGAGAGTGGGGAGGGTCCTCTCTATGTGGGGCCTGTTGATCCCTGTTGCTCTCTCTAGCACACAGAAATACTCCTCATGACATCATGAAAGGGAGCCTGTGTCTGCTCCTTTATTTGTTTACTGAAACCTCCAAGCCCTGGCCCTTTAAATGTACCAGGAACCATCAGTTTCCATTTCTCATCTTCGGTTGCCACATATCAGCATGACTCAACAGGGTATTTGAGAGTTGCTGAGCCAGAGGGCCAGCCTAGGGAGTGGATGCCCAGCCAGGTGAGACCTCATGGCACATCTGCTTCTGGCTGCTTCCTGTTCAGACCTGCCGTTGGGTCAGATTGCTCCCAACGATGCCCACTCCACTCAGTGTCCCCAAGGTTCTGGGGCTTCTTGGGTGTGCAGCATGGCACCTCTCTTCCCCCGAGGGTGTCAAGGTGCTGTCCAGGATCAGGACTCCAGGACAGGAGACAGACTTGCTTGCTAGTCTCTCTGGAACCACAGGGCTGTTCCATCCTCAGAGACACTGATTAGGTGGGGAAGGGTGCCCCTCGGTGCTGTAAGCCTCTCTCTACATCTCTGGCTCTGAGGATGTACTTGACCCATTCTCCTCCCAGGACATAATTATAATACACACAGTCTACAGTCATTGTCTTCTTCTTTTTCTTTTTCTTTTTCTTCTTCTTCTTCTTCTTCTTCTTCTTCTTCTTCTTCTTCTTCTTCTTCTTCTTCTTCTTCTTCTTCTTCTTCTTCTTCTTCTTCTTCCTCTTCCTCTTCCTCTTCCTCTTCCTCCTCCTCCTCCTCTTCTTCTTCTTCTTCTTCTTCTTCTTCTTCTTCTTCTTCTTCTTCTTCTTTTCTTCTTCATCTTTTTCATCATCTTCTTCTTCCTCTTCTTCTTCCTTCTCCTCTTCTTCCTCCTCCTCTTCCTCCTCCTCCTCCTCATTCTCCACCTCCTCCTCTCACTTTTCCTCTTCCTTCTCTTCCTCCTTCTCTTTCTCCTCCTCCTTCTACCTTATCCTCCTCCCATTTCTCCTCCTCCTCTGCTTCCTCCTCCTCTTCCCTTCTCCTTTTCCTACTCCTTTTTCTTCAGTCAAGGCTTACTCCTTTCTCTGTGCTCCAGGATCTCTCTTGGCAGGGCATGGGAGATCATATGTGGTATCAGGGATTGAACTCAGCTAGCTGCCTGCAAGGCAAGCACCCTACCCACCTACCACTCTAACCCCTACACATGCTTTTTCGGCAGCTCCTTTTGGTCACTTATCTCTGCCCTGTGGCTCCCTCCTGTCCTTTCCTTCTGTTCTTTCTCCACCTTCTTTCTCTTTACTGCACTGGTTCTACCTTAGGGTCCTTTTTGCAGAACGAACTGGTGAGTGGTAGGTCACTCCGACTTTGCATCATTGCCTTCTCTTGGCAGAGTCCTTTCCTAGACCTTGGGGTTGCACGGAGCCCAGGGGACCGAGGCTCTTGCTCATCTCTGGGCTTAGGCAGTCGGGGGTAGGGAGGGCAATGTGGCCCCCTGGCTCCTGTGATCTGTCTGCTGGAGAATGAACAGGGGGCCAGAGTGCTCTGCCAGCTGGCATGACGTCTTCTGGGGCTGGCATTGGGTGGGAGCAGGACGAGAGTTGTTTCTCTGAAAACACATGGCGTGTCCCTGAGTTGGTTGCCCTGGCCTGCTCCATGATGGACAGGAAGTGGGAGAATAACCGGGGGTGCTTCGAGGAGTGGCTGGGACGTGTTCTGGGCCTGAAGGGGTACCTGTTGAGAGGAGCAGGGGGAGCGCACCAAGGCAGCCAAAGCCCCTGGAGTGGGGGTGTGGGCGGAACTGAAAGGAGGTCAGTGTGGCTGGGGAAAGGATGGGGAGACAGTGACGGGAAATGAGGTCGGCAACGTGACTGTGGGGGGAGCACCTCGCGGCAGGCTTGGTCGCCAGCAGCACTGGCTGCGGGTTTTTATACCTTTTAGTCACGTGCAGGGGTGTAGCAGTGACTTGTCCCACTGATCTCAGAGAGCTGCATTGTCCTGCAGGCTGTGGGGACAGGGGCCCCCCTGGAAGGCTTTTATGGGCCGTGTGAGGACCTGGAGCCTTGGCCTCTATGCTCAGGCATCTTAGTTCTTTTTTGCAGGCCGGTTCTCAGTGTGCAAGACACAAGGGAAAGGACAGCTCTTTTTTACTTTAAAAACATTTAAAAAAATTTTTTTTAATGAATCACTGTGAGGTACAGTTACAGACTTACAAACTTTCGTATTTACATTTCAGTAATACAATGATCGAGTACCCATCCATCCACCAATGCCCATTCTCCACCAATGTTCCCAGTATCCCTCCCACCACCCACACACCATCCCCATCCCTGTCTCTGTGGCAAGCACATTCCCTTTTACTCTCTCTCTCCTTTAGGGTGTTGTGGTCTGCAATGCAGGTATTAAGTGGCCATCATGTTCGGTCTGTAGTCTACTTTCAGCACGCATCTCCTATCCTGAGCGGGCCCTCCAATTATTCTTTACTTGGTGATATATTCTCTATTTGAGCTACATTTCCCCCCCAGCATGTGAGGCCAGCTTTCAAGCCGTGGAGCAATCCTCCTGGTCCATTGTTTAGTTTGACAATTTTTTTTACTTCTTTATTTAAATTAATTTTTATTAAAAAATACTGTGAGTTACAAAGTTGTTCCTCATACAGTTGTTTAAAGCATTTAGTGTTCCAACACCACCAGTGTGACCTTCCCTTCACATCAATGTCCCCATATACATACATATATATATGATTAATATCCATGGCCAGGGAAATCAGGGGCTAGGAGGACTGGTCAACAGTTGGACTTAACTGCAAGTGTGTATGGGGCTGAGGATAAGTGAGATAGATAAGAGACCAGTCTGACAATAATAGCTGGGAATGATAGTGCTGGACAAGATCTGAGGGTTAAAAGTAGGTAAAAAGATACACCTGATAACCTTTCTGTATCAATATTGCAAACCACAATGCCCAAAAGGGGTGGGGGTGAGGTGATGGGAGGGAACCTGGGGACACTGGTGCTAGGAAATATTCACTGGTGGAGGGGTGGGTGTTGAAACACTGTACTACTGAAACCTAATCACGAACAGCTTTGTAAGGGTCTATCTCACAGTGATTTTTTTTTGTAGGAGTACTGCTATTTATTCAGCCACTGATTAGCTGATTGAATTGTGCATGAACTCCACCTTACTTTTTTTTCTTTTTCAATTTTTTATAATTTTATTTATTGAATCACCGTGAGAGCAGTTACAAAGCTTTTGGGTCTAAGTCTCAGTCATACAATGAAACACCCATACCTTCACCAGTGCCCATTCTCCACCCACAACAACCCCAGTATACCCCCATCCCGCACCCTCCCCCTGCATGTGGGGCAGATGATTTCCACATTACTCTCTCTCTACTTTGATCACATTCACTATTTCGACACCAGACCCACCGTTATTTAAGATTTTACCCCAACACTCAGATCTGCTGAAAAGTCAACAATAGACAATTTGTGTTCTATTGCTGGTTATGAATAACATATGATGTCGTGTGGCTGCAGTAGGGCCATGTGGTTTTGAAGTTCTGAAACTTTAACACTTAAATCTGGAGGGATTTCTGCCAAAAGCCACTGGGTTTAGAGATCTGCTCCTGAGTCTCTAGGATCATGGCCGTTGAGCAGCTTGATGAGGAGCCAAAGAAGCCATTCGTGGGCGATGACTTGGGGTCTCATTGGGGTGGGGAAGACAGGCCCGGCTCCACCTCCCCCCCATCCCGTGAGACCCAACAAGTTTCGTCACTGCGGGCCCAAGCCTGACTGTCCAATGGCCTCTGGAGGATGATAGCCACCAAGTCGCCAAGAGGGAGCAGGCGGAGGGACAACACCCTTTCCTCCCTGGGGTGGCCCGGCGACAGTAACGTACTGTGGAGTCCGGATGCATTTCTGCCAAACGCCATCACAGTGATTTTTTTAAAAAATAAAAATAAATAAAAGAATGGTGCAGTGCAGACTAAGGCAGAAGGGGAGCATGCAGACTCCCGCTGGTTCCCCAGAACCTTCCAGAGGGGGATCCTGACCAAGGCAGCAAGGCGCTGGGGAGGATCGCTCTGCATCCCCCCGGGCTGAGTCCTTAGGTCTTGGGGTAACCTTGTCTCTCTGTGCTTCATGGGGCTCTCTGGAAGTAGAGGGGGTGGTGAGGTATTGATGAGGCACTCGTGAAACACCGCCAAGCTGTACAGACATCTCCACTGTCTTTTGGATCCAGATGGGGTGTCGCGGCTCAGCTCTGGGGTTCCCGAGGTCACACGGGGGCATCCGTGGCTGCCGCAGGCTGCTCCTGGTCGCGTGCAGACCCAGATGCTGACTGGGGGCCGCCAACAGCCTCTGAGTCAAAGTTTCCAATGGGCAGAGGCCCCGACCACATGCTCACCCCATCTAGCCCAGGCTGTCTGGGTCTCCTCTCCGTTACCTCTCACCCTGTCTCTCCCTATCTGTCTCTTTCCTACCTGCTCTTCTGTAGTCTGTCCCCTCCCAAACCTGCCTGTCGCTCCCAAGGAAGCCCTTGGCCTTGCCCCAGTGGGGTGACCCTCTCCTGCTTCCCTCTCATCTCAGCCACCCACAGCCCCCTCCCAGAACACACACAGTCCTGGGGGCACTGAGCTTTACTAGGATTTGGTGTTGGGTGGGGACCCTGTGGCTCTCCCTAAGGAGATAAGGACCCTTTCATGTCTCCCTGAAGAGACAGGGACCCCCTACAGCAGCTCTCAATGGGGAGATAAGGACCCCTGCATGTCTCCCTGAGGAGACAGGGACCCCTGCAGCTCTCTCTGAGGAGACAGAGACACCTGCGGCTCTCCCTGAGGAGACAGTGACCCCTGCAACTCTTCCTGAGGAGACAGGGACCCTTGCAGCTCTTCCTGAGAAGACAGGAACCCCTGCATATCTCCCTGAGGAGAGGGGACTCTCCCTGAGATGAGGTGCTAGGGCAGCGGCTGTCTCTACCATAACTGACTTTGCCCAGGCACAGATGTCTCCCCTCACAGCTGCTCAGAGTTCCTTTCTGGTCATCTACAGGTTCCTGTAAAGACATCATTGAAAACTGTCACCTGTCCCCTTCTCACCCAGAATGCCATTTGTTCCCCCTGTGTATGCTTCACTAAGTGGGAACCCTTCACATTTATCTTGTCAGCCCTTGGCGGTGATGGGACACTGTGCTTAGGCTGCGGCCTTGCTTGATGGGAGGCCACTCAGAACTTCTTGTGGTGCCTCCTGGTCAGAAATGTAGGGGGCCAGAGAGATAGGGTGTTTGCCTTGCATGCAGACTACCTGGGTTTGGGTTTGATCCCTGGCACCCCACATGGCCCCCTGAGTACAGCCAGGAGTGATCACTGAGTGCAGAGTGATCCTTAAGCATCGCTATGTGTGACCTCCCCCCCCACCCCTGACCAAAACAAAAAAAAAGACAGAGAGAGAGAAAGAAATGTACACAGACATCCTTTGAGGTGAGGCAGACAAGCACGCTAATCTCATCACCCTTCAGCCCAGAAACAGTGGCAGAATCTACACTTCCATTCTCAGATGACCTTGCTGATGATCTGGTTCTGCTGTTCCTTTGGTCCAATCAAAAAAAATTTTTTTTAAAGTGTCTACTCAAAGCTTTGGACAATGACAAACCCTCAGTCAGTCTGCGATGAGCTCAGGGCCCTAAGCAGAGGGGAGGGTGGAGGGGAATGATGAAAGGACAAGAAGTCACATAGGATGTTGATGGATGGTCTGGACACTTTGGAGAGGGTGGAACCCAGTAACTTCATCTGCCAACACCATGGGACAAGAGTGATAATACAGTGGACTTACCTTGCCTGCGGTTGGCCTGGGTTAAATCCTCAGCACCACACATGGTTCCCTGAATTTATCAGGAGTAATCCTAAACACAGGGCCAGGAGTTAATCCTGAACAAAACTACTACTGGGTGTGCCCTCCAAAGACCCCATAAACACTAATATTGTAAACATACTATATATATACAATAAAAAATAATAAAATTAAAAATTAAAAAGAAAAACAAAAGGGTCAATAAAGATCCTCCAGGAGTTATAGCATTTGCCTTGCATGTGGCCAACCCCAGTTGGTTCCCAGTAACATGGAGCCCTGCCAGGAGTGATCCCTGAGTACAGAACCAAGAGGAAGCCCCGAGTATAGTTGGATGTGGCCCCCAAATGCCCCCAATTCCATTTAATTTAAAAAGGAAAAGAAAGTGTGTCACTTTCTAAAAGCCCTTTGCAAACACAGCGGAGTGGAAGACCAGTGGACAGGTGGTTCAGAAGGCTGTAAGGAGCCTGATCTCTGGAGGAGAGAGACAGACTGTCTCTGTCGTCCTGAGGCTCCTCAGCACAAGCCTCTCCTAGAGCTTCCCCAGCCCAGAGCCTCGGGAAGGCTTGGGAAGTGCAAGGCCCACATGGTGTTCTTTGCTAGGGACCCTCTCCCCCAAGTAAACAGGCAGACCACCAGGAGACTCCATTTCCCTTCCAGGATTTGACTATAAAACCCTTCTGGGAGCTTTGCACCAATATCCAACTGCTATTGGACAGAATTCTGAAACATGACTGCAGAGTCCCACACACTGGCCTTCTACTTTTATTTTTTTGTTTCTAAATTTTTTTTTTTTTATTTTATAAGGTAGTTCACGGGCTGGAGCGATAGCACAGCAGGTAGGGCGTTTGCTTTGCATGCAGCCGACCCAGGTTCGGTTCCTCTACCCCTCTCAGAGAACCTGTCAAGCTACCGAGAGTATCTTGCCCACACAGCAAAGCCTGGCAAGCTACCCATGATGTATTTGATATGCCAAAAACGATAACAAGTCTCACAATTTGTTGTGAGACGTTACTGGTGCCTGCTGGAGCAAATCGATGAACAATGGGAGGACAGTGACAGTTCACATTATTTGATTACATTTAGTATTCAAACACCAATCTCACCACCATTATACTTTCCCACCACCAAATTTGGGATGTTTCCATCCCAAGCCCCAATTCCTGTCCCAAAGCACAACCGAAATAATATATTTTGTATTGTGTGTTATGAAAAACCACTGAAAATGCTACAAAAAAGTATCTATAGAGGAAACAGTGTGAATATTGTTTTGCAGGGGCCATTAAGACATTCTTTAGGATATCACTAACATATTGTTAAAAGTTGAGTGATGTGAGCTTTCATATGTATATCTGAAAATTTGTATATATGCATATATATGTATTTACCTCTATGATTTGTTTCCTACTATTTGAACCCCTCAAATGTGGTGTGATACTTATGGAGAACGGGTAGGGAGTGTCTGATGTTGTGTTGCGCAGCCAAGAATGCGGCCGCATGGTCCAGGAATATGTTCACTCATACTTGAGGCTCGGTCTGAGCGTGTGGGGAGCGGCCTTGAGAGTGGCGGCAGCTGGGCTCTGGATATTTTCGGCTGCTGGGACTGGGTCCCTTATAGCGGGGAGGGCTCTCACCACCCCCCTCTGGGGTGCCCAGAGTGAAACAGCCTGGTGTGGAGTGTGGTGGCATGGCTATGGCGGGCATCATGTTGCTCCCTTCCAGGAGAAAAAGCTGTGTGATCTGGATGGTGGCCGATGAGATTATCTGGTGCTGGCAGAAGGTGGCTTGTGGGGGTGACACCTGGGTCGCTGGAGACTGGGGGGAAAGGGGTAGATGGCCCCCTACTTTTGAGAAAGCTGGTGGGCTGGAGAACCCTCTGGGACTCAGGACCAATCTTGATTGAGACTCATTCCTTGCTCATGGGAAGAAACCAGCTTCACAGTGTTGTTTTTTGTCTCAGAACAAAAACATTTATGAAACAAACCACAGGGTGCACCTGGGATTTGAGTTCCTGATAATCAATTTTTTAGAGCAGAGAAGGAAGATATCAGCACGTCCAGAGCTATGTGCCCTTCCTAGGTAGGGGTGGGATCAGCCCTTGCATGCAGAATGCAAGTACTTCGGTGCAGGGAAATTACCATGCAGTTTCCATCTGCTTTCATTGATTTTTTTTTTTTGGCTTTTTGGGTCACAGCTAGCAATAATGCATGGGGTTACTTCTGATTTTAGTAATCTGGAATTACTCCTGGCGGTGCTCGGGGTACCAGATGGGATGCTGGGAATTGAATCCGTGTCAGCCATGTGCAAGGTAAATGCTCTACCCGCTATACTATCGCTTCAGCTCCTGCTTTCATTGATTTTTAAAATACCACAAAAGAGATCATTCAGAAGCAATTTTCTTACAGTGACAAATTTAATCTTGATTCTAGAGGACAGAAACTCATGTCCATTGATGATGTATAAATTAGTTTATTGGAGAGCCTGGCAAGCTATTCAATATGCCAAACACAGTAACAAGAAGTCTCACAATGGAGACGTTACTGGGCCCGCTCGAGCAAATCGACGAACAATGGGAGGACAGTGTTTGACAGTGATTTTGACATTGAAGAGTCGGGGGCAACTAAACTTCAGTACTGTTCAAATGCTACAGTCTGTCTCTGCTGCTTCCAATACGAGCATCAGCCTCAGACAAACATCTTCATGGGGTGGGAGAAATAGAGCCATCCAGGATCACGTTTTATCAGCACAACCATGCTGGGGAAGGAGTCTGGGTCTTTCTAGATTGTTCTGGAAAGGAATATGAACTGATGGATTTGACATAGATGAAGTCAGCAGCCAACCTGGAGCCAAGCTATGCCACACGCCATGTGGACTGAGACAAGAGGAGGAAAACCAGGTCGAAGGAGGAGGGAGAGATCCTGGGCACAGAACCCCAGGAATCCGCTCAGTGGGTCAACACACAGGAAATGGGCCCTCCTCGGTGGTGAGGACAGTTAAGTTATAGGCCAGCTGAACACGAGACATTTCTCTACTCTGAGAAAGTCAGTTCTGCTTGCTACTTCCCTACCTCAACTGTATAATCCATTAGCTCTTCTCATAAGACTTTCCACGTTCTTCTTCTCTGCTATTCTAGCTTCCTCTCTGCCTGGGGACTAGTTCCCAATGAAGAGGATTGAAGTAGGGGGCCCTGAAGAGAATTAAGAAATAAGGCAGACTCAGAGCTTATTGGAAAGTTAGGTATGAGCTGGTGGTGAGGGGGCAAATGCAGCCTCATGGGAAGGGGGGCGGAACCAGCTCATCCTTCACTCCCAACCGAGGCCATGAGTTGCCCCCCACGAGCTGCTCTCCAGCACGGCCATGGCACCAGATGCACAGAAACCAATCTTGTAATTATCCGGCTCTTGACAGAAATCCCCCCAGATTTAATTAATAAAATATCAGAAATCCAAAATCGTATCATATGATTTTCATAACCAGCAATAGAAAACAAATTATTTCACATTGCCTTTTCAGCAGTTCTGATTGTTGGGGGGAAATGCCAAACAATAGTGGTATATCTTTTGTCAAAATAATGAATGTATTCAAAGTAGAGAGTTAAGTAGAAAATCATCTGTTTCACAGATATCGGGAGAGGTGGGAGGGGGTTATATTTGGGTTCTTGGTGGTGAAAAAATAATTACTGGTGAAGGGAGGGTGTTTGATTATTGTATGACCGAGACTTGAACCAGAAAGCTTTGTAACTTTTCTCACGGTGATTCAATAAATAAATTAAAAATGAAAAAAAAAAAAAAGAAAGAAGGCAGAAAATAAGAGAGAAAGTGTGAGGCCAGGAAGCTAACAGACTTCTGGACTGATAACCCACTGTCTTTCAAGTTTAATATTTTTTTGCGATGTTCATACATTTTATTTTCATAAAGCAGTTCACAATAGTTCATTACAGATAATATTCAAACACCCACCAGCGAGCATTTTCCCACCACAGTAAGAGGGAAGTGTGTGAAGGTTGTATTTCATTCAGGAGCCATTTAAACCTGTATATAAGAGAATACATGCAACAATGTAAAAACCAAACAAATGTGTGCTACTTTAGGTACATCAGTGGACTAGAGTATAAGAGGTGGCACAACAGCGAATGTGACCACGTGACCACGCACTCTAGGAAATACTACATAGCTTTCTTCCGGGAGTTTTATTTTATAGTCTCTGGATCTTGGCCTTTGATGAGATTACATGGCACCAGGGGCAGTTTGTGGGTGTGGCTGCCAAGCTACTGGAAAACTGGGGAGCTGGGTGGAAGGGGCCCAGTGCCAATCTGAGCAGGCTTGGAGATCTCAGCCACGGGTCCCGCATACCTGGGTTCCTCTGCTGGTTCCTTCATGTGTGAGGCCCGTCCGAGTGTGTGATAGCCTCTTAATATCTGATAGCCTCTCAGTATCATAAAGCCTGAAAGTAGAGAAAGAATATGGGGGAAATTGTCTGCCAAAGAGGCAGGGGGAGGGGTGGAATGGGGCTGTATATTGGGGACATTGGTGGTGGAGAATGTGCACTGGTGGAAGAATGGGTGTTTGATCATTATATGAGTGAAACTCAAACATGAAAACTTTGTATCTCACGGTAATTCAATAAAAAAAGGATTAAAATTAAAAATATATATATATTTATTGCTTAGAATCAGGAACTATTGGAAAAAGGAGGACAATTGACCTAATTTTTCTAATCCTTCCAGGTTAAACTTTTACTCATTTGAGGGCTTCAGTCTATCAGGACAAACATCTTTATAACGGGCTTCTCGGGAGGAAGAGCAGGGATGGAGAATGACAGGAGCCTGGATTCGGTGGTTCTCCAGGTTGGCGCTGGGTTTCCTGATCTCAGGTTCTTGGTACCCACCTGTTCTGCCTTTCTCATGCCTCCCCAACACACCTGTCTACTGGAAATAAGCTCCTCACTCCCATTCCCCAGCTGGGCAACCGCCTGACTTCTGCCATATTGCCTTTTTTTTTTCTTTTTGGGTTATACCTAGCAATGTTTAGGGATTACTCCTAGCTCTGCACTCAGGAATTACTCCTAGCAGTGCTCAGGATACCATATGGGATGCTGGGGATAGAACCCTGATCAGCCGCCTGCAAAGCAAATGCCCTACCCACTGTGCTATCGCTCCAGTGCCCCACATTGCCTTCTTCTGGGTGAGATTCTAGGGCACTGGGTTGGTGTTTGGGGGCACTTAGTCTCATCTTGTTCCCAAGCAGATGGTTCTTGGAGATGAGCCCTAGACAGACACACTGATGTGGGGATGAGGGGGCAGAGACACAGGGCCTTCTCCCGCCTCTGGCCTCCTCAACCGGTGAGGAAGAGGAAGGTAAAGAGTTGAGTATTTTTCAGGCCACTCGGCACGTCATTTTCCTACACATCCAGTCTGTCTCCTTAGGGTCTCAAGCCACAGCGGCTCTATCTGCCTTTGCCCTTTCCTGTTTCAGGCATCCTGTGTTAGGTCTTGCCTTGGACTGGCTCTTCCGCAAGAACCTATCTCCTGCCACGAGACCCTTCCCAGCCCTGCCCCCCTCCACCGCTGGGGCTATTTTTTAGGTTCAGAATCTGGTTTAGTGGTGCTGCTTCATCCCCTTCTTACAAATCATCTGGGCACCCCAGGAGAACCAGAGGAGAAAGTGGGGACTTCTGTACTTCTGTATGACCCTCCCATAGGGTCCCTCACAGCCCGCAATCCCATGTGCAGGGAGGATCTCTGGTTCTGCCTCCCAGGGTCACCCTGTGACTCCTGGCCACCTCTGCTGGCTTCTTGCCTCTTCTCTGCTCAAAGCCAGGCCACCCAGCTCCCGGGGGCGGGGGGAGGGAGGGAATCTTCCTGCACTGGCACAGGAATATGCGGTGACAACTGATTGCATCCCGTCCCTCTCCCTGACGCCCCCCCCCCCCCCACACACACACACACATACCCGGATCTAGGTCCCGAGAAATGACCTGGACCCAGCAGAGGCCTCGTTCTTGTCCCCCACAAGCCTGGATGCTTGATACCCCACCCCCATCCACAGAGCTGGAATGCCTCCTGGTTTTCCTTTTTTCCCTCCTCCATCTGCACCCACCCCCTCAGCACCTCCTCACCCCACCCCTGCACAGAGCAGTTTTTTCTGTAGACAACACACTGGGAGGAGAAACCTCTGCTGCCTTGAATGATATAATTTTCCTTTTCTGGAATATTCACGAAAGTCTCGATTTAGTTATGAAGAAAGATAAGGCTGGAGCCCAGGAGATAGCACTGGGGTTGGGGTGCACTTTGTGCATGTACTCCTGGTCAACCCTGGGTGTTGCACAGCCCCCAAGCACCCTTAGATGTTCCCTTCAGAGCACCATTGGGGTGGCCCACCACCTCCTCAGGCTCCTGACAGGGAATCATCCCACCTGGTTGAGCCACTGGGACTGGAGAGTCTGCATCAAAAATAAGGGAAGGAGAGGGAGGAGTGGAGGAGAAGTGAGGGAAGAGCAAGGGAGAGGTGGGAGGGGAGAGGAGGGAGAGGAAGAAGGAGGGAAGGGAAGAAGAGGGGAGGGAAGAATGAAGGGGAGGGAAGGGAAAAACTAAAGGAAGAGTGCCACGCCGGCTACGGCGTCGCCCATGTAGCAACATGCTGCAAGGGGGCTCAGGCAAGGGCCTGGGTCCCTGGGAATGGGGGGTTCGCGACCCACGGGTCTATGCCTCCGGCAGCCCCCTTTTTCTGTTTTCTAGGCGCCTCTGACATGCAGTCTTCACTTGCCATTCTGTGGGAATAGGAGCCTGCTTGTTAGATATTTTGATTTAACTTTTGGCCTTGGAAAGATGCTTGCTAGTAGAGTTAATATTAGTTTTTGTAAAGTCCTGATTTTTATATGCCTGCTAGTAAAGTAGAGTTAATATTAGCTTTTGTAAAGTCCTGATTTTTTTTAGTTTATGGCTAGGCGTTTTTAGGGAAGTAAAAACTTAATTGTCAGTAAAAGTAGACAATAAAGGAATTATAAGGAACATAATATTTCACCCAGATATTTTATTGGGACAAGCGGATCTTCTGCCCTAATCTTAAAGCGGAACGTGTACGTGCCCCTTGATGTTTTGGGAACATGACCCATGGTCTGATGTAATGTGTGCTTTGCCATGTTGTTTCTGTAACTGTATAAAAAGAAGAACTCTGGATGCAATAAACCGCAGCAGCACTCAGCCTGTCTTGTGTTGGTGTCTGTCTGTCCAACGCGCCGAATCTCCTGCTTTCCTGTGCACCTTCGCCTGGTCTCCCCTCAGCCTGGTGGTCTTCGACCGAGCCAGTCTGCGGCAGAAGAGAGGAAGGGGAGGGCAGAGTAGAGGAGGGGAGATGAAAAGGGAGGGAGGAGAAAAGAGGTAGAGAGAAGGGAGGGGAGGAAAGGCCTTGGGAGATGGGTTCCCGGGATCCTGAAGAGATTTCCTGCTGCCACAGGCGCCCTCCACATTCCACGCAAGTGGCTGGGGCAGCTGCCCATTCATTGTGGGGCCCGTGGAAAAACTGGTGGTTGGACAACTGACCTATAAGCTTCCCACCTCCCCACCCGCCACTAAAACCAGATCTGGATTGGTGCTCGCTCTCCTGCTCTGCCTTCCTCAAGGCTCACTTCAATTTTATGCAGCCTCAGTGGCCCCCAAATCACGGGGTTCCCTTGCTCTCAGTTCCCGTCCAGAGTGAGAGGTCCTCCCCCAGAGTAGCTCGGAGAAGGGGTGAACTCAGCTCTGCTGGCCTGGGGGGGGGGTGTGAAGAGGGGAGGGGTGGTGTCATATGGCCCCAGGTGGGCCATCACTGCAGGTTACAGGGGAAAAAAAGGGCCTGGAGCCTGCCATGGGTGGTGACATCAGATCCCCTGAACCACAGTGGTTCACAAAGGAGGGGAGCATGAAGTAGACCAGACCAACTGAGGCCCACTTGTGACCCCTGGCTCTCCCAGGGTACAACTCCTTCAAGTCTGCCTGTCAGTCAACGGCCACAGCTCCTTCTGCGCATGTGCACCCCACCCCTCTCCTCCATATGGGGCTTCCTCATGGGACTAGTGGGGTCAAGGCAACTTTCATAAATGTTGAAAGATGCCGGTCACGGTCACGGTCACGGTCACGGTCCTCCCGTTGTTCATCGATTTGCTCAAGCGAGCCCAGTAACGTCTTCATCGTGAGACTTGTTGTTACTGTGTTTGGCATATCGAATACATCATGGGTAGCTTGCCAGGCTCTTTTGTGCAGGCAAGATACTCTCTGTAGCTTGCCGGGGCGGAGGAATCGAACTCGGGTCAGCCATATTGGCTGTGTGCAAGGCAAACACCCTACCGCTGTGCTATCACTCCAGCCCATTGAAAGATGACAGTTACTTTTTTTTTTAATTTTTTATTAGTGAATCACCGTGAGGTACAGTTACAGACTAAAAAACTTTCGTGTTTGTGTTTCAGTCATACACTGCTTGAGTATCCATCCCTCCCCAGTGCCCATTCTCCACCACTGATGATCCCAGTATCTCTCCCACCCCCTTACCTCATCCTCCCACCCCACTCCGCCTCTGTTGGCAGGGAATTCCCTTTTGTTCTCTTTCTCCTTTTGGGTGTTGTGGTTTGCAATAGAGGTATTGAGTGGCCATCATGTTCGATCTATGGTCTACTTTCAGCACGCATCTCCCATCCCAAGCAGGTCCTCCAACCACACTTTACTTGGTGTTCCCTTCTCTATCTGAACTGATGCCAGTTGCTTTGTTTACTCTTTCTCTCTCTCTTACAAATGAACATTCAGTGGCCTGAGGTGTGATATCGCTGTAGATGTGTGCAGGGCAGGGTTGAGATGACGCTGCTTTTAGCTGCGGCAGAGTGGAGGGAACCATGGCAAGGTAAAGCCAAGCCCCTTTTAACTTAAAAAAAATAGAACTATTTTTCATAAATATGTTATTTAGGGGCGAGAGAGATGATGCAGCAGGGAGGGCGCTTCCCTTGCACACGGCCGACCCAGGTTTGATCTCCAGCATCCCATATTGTCTCCTGAGCACCACCAGGAGTGATCCCTGAGCACAGAGCCAGGAGTAACCCCTGAGCATCTCTGAATGTAACCTCCTCCGCCAAACAAACAGTTGTTTAGTAAAAACATGCAGTCATTTGTGATTCCTATTTTAAAATAAGACATAATTTGGGGTTGGAGGGGCTGGAGCGATAGTACAGTGGGTAGGGTGTTTGCCTTGCATGCAGCCAACCTGGGTTCGATTTCCAGCATCCCATAAGGTCCCCTGAGCACTGCCAGGAGTAATTCCTGAGTGCAGAGCCAGGAGTAACCCCTGAACATCACCAGGTGTGACCCAAAATGCAAAAAAAAAAAAAGACATCATTTTTGGTTTTAATTTCTAAGTGGATTAAGTGTTAATAGCCATAAACTCTGGAGAAACTGAGACATCACGGTGGCACCGGGGCCCTGCTTGTTCACCAGGATCGCCATTTTGCCCCACAGGTCAGGATTCTCCCCACCTTCATTTCTTCATCTCCTCATATCTCACCATAAGCATTCAGCAATTGCAAAATTGGTATTCTTTTTATACCTAAAACAGTAAATTGACTGTATTTAAGGCCCAATAAATATTCTCAATGAATTTCAAAGAACTGGTACCAAATAAAATACTTTGATTAGCTATTTAGTTAGAAATAAGTTAGAAAAAAAGAGAAGAAAAATATTCCTATGTTTAAAAGTTTAGAAGCATTGCTGAGTTAAAGAAAAATTAGGCTATTAGAACATATTTAGAATTCAAAAATAAGGTAAAGGTAAAGGTCTTCCCATTGTTTATTGTAGGATAACACTCTTTTGTCCTTCCTCAGGTAGCTTAGGTTTGTCAGGTCACACCCATCTAAGGACACTGAACTTGTATTGTAAGCAATGTCCTTTCAGTGTGGACACAGGAAGACAGTTAATATTATGCTTTGTAACTTGGGAGTTGATTGACTCCAAATAATATTTACTCCTGGGCATCTGATTTCTTGACTCAGTTGCCCTTAGTTCCTAGCACCCCAAAAGCAGGGTCTCGACGAGGGACTGAATGGACCCAGGGCAAGTGGTGAGCTACCCTGGCATCGAAATGAGCCAGGCCAAAGAGCCACGATACTCAACTATAAGTTGAGGGCATGATCATGGACAAATGCTGTCATGATCCAAAAGTAAGTAACGACGAGACTAGGACCCTGCTGGAGCTAGGAAGATTAACCTGGCCTGAGGACTGCGGAATGTATAGTGAGATGTTCTCAGGAAGAACCAAACTAAATTTATATCTCTTACTGTGCTCATACAGAATGACATTGCTAGAAATATTAGAAGTAGATTTATTACAACTATTTAAGTAGATTACTAACTGAGGGAAGAACACACCCTTGTTGGGATCCCACCCTTAAGTGGATCTCCTAGTAACCTGGAGTAATCTCTGTAGATGAGATTTTATCCTTGAGTTAATCTCCTGGAGGAGTGGTCTTACCTCTCTCTTTGTTGATTCGTCAATATTCAACCCACCTTTATGTCACCGCCTTATGTGAGTGCTATATAAACTAAGACGGTAAGCTCAGAGAAGGGGAGTCAGAAGCGAGAGAGCTCGGGCTCCAGAGATCCAGAGTCAGAGCCAGAAAGAGAGGTTCCAAGATTGGGGCCCAGGAGAGAAGGAGGCAGAGAAAGACAGGAGTGAAGAGGACTGGAATAAACTACTATTGTTATAGACCGGCCTGGCCCTCGTTTCTTCTTCCGTCTGCCCTTGGCAACAGCCGTTCCGATCCAGACCACACACAGTGGCTCAAGAGTCTATTTGGCTTTTTCCTTTTAAAACTTGAATTTTCAGAGGCTGGAGACACGGGCGAACGTGGGCAGTGAGACAGTGCCATCCAGTGAGCCCGTGAACACACAACCTTCGGCGTGATAAGATTTTACAGTTTATCAATTTGCTCGAGCGGGCCCAGTAACGTCTCCATTGGAGACTTTTGTTGTTACTGTGTTTGGCATATCAAATACGTCACGGGGAGCTTGCCAGGCTCTGCCGTGCGGACGAGATACTCTCGGTAGCTATAACAAACAAAGAACAAACTGTCCTCCCGTTGTTCATCGATTTGCTCGAGTGGGCCCAGTAACATCTCCATCTTGAGACTTCTTGTTACTGTGTTTGGCATATCGAATACATCACAGGGAGCTTGCCAGGCTCTGCCGTGCGGGCGAGATACTCTCAGTAGCTTGCCGGGCTCTCCAAGAGGAGCGGAGGAATCGAACCCGGCTCAAAAATAATAAAAATTCAGCTAATCCAGACTCATGGCATTCCATTGAAGAGACTCGGGAGAAGCATATATCTAGTAGAAAAGAGGAAAGGCTAAAATTAAGTGAATATCCAGGTATTTTGTTTGTTTTGGTTTGGGTTTTGGGGTCACACCTACCTATGCTCAGGGATTACTTCTGGCTCTGAGCTCAGGGATCACTCCTGGTAGGCTTGGGGGACCATATGGGCCCCAGGGATCAAACCAGGGCATGTGCGAGGCAAACACTTTATTTGCGGTACTATGTCTCCAGCCTCTGAAAATTCAAGTTTTAAAAGGAAAAAGCCAAATAGACTCAACAACCTAGAAGGAAGTCTACAGGAAGGATCAAATCAGACACTAATGAGATAGGGCACCCAACAGCACCGTGCACATCCGCCAGCTCTGGCATCCTGCCAGGGGAACCCCACGATGTGGGACACATTGTACAGCCCAAAGCAGACCAGGAAGTTGAGGAGGGTGACCATGGTCAATGCCACAGCTCTCCAGCGCTTGTGGGCCCCAACTTAGGGTCAGGCGAGTACGATGGTCACGAAGCACCAGTAGGAGAAGATGGTGAGCACCATGGGGATGAAGCACCAGACTCGGGTCCAGCCATGCGGGTGCCGGGACAGCCAGGGTGAAGTTGTCAAAGTAGATGGAGAGATTTGCTCTTGTGTTCTCACCCGGTAAGTACAGGACAGTGATGATGATGCTACAGTGGTTGAAGGACATAGGACCCAGACAGGACAACTTGTAGTGCCTGGGGTGGGCCGCACTCAATGCTGGTGCCTGCCAGGAGCCACATGCTGCAGTAGATGCCACTGCAGAAGCCGTAGGCCATGAGAGAGCACACGATCCTGGAAACAGTGGAAGTTGTGGGCGGCCTCCAGCATCTTGCAGGGTGGCAGCAGCAGCAGGAGGTGAGCCAGCATGAGGATGAGCAGAAGGATGTGAATGGGCGTTTGCTGGGGCTGGCGCAAGCGGCCCAGGAAAGTCCACCAGGCCAGGAGGTTGGCCGGGAGCCAGTGAGGAAAGTGAGGAAGCAGAGGCAGAATAGCACCTGGCTTTTGAAATGGTCGACCACCCTCCCTAAAAAGACCAACAATAAGGGTGGGGCGGTCAATGCTTTCTCCCCCTCCCAAGGTGAACCCTTTGCAGCCTTGGTGGCCCTCATTCCTACCCAGGTGCGCCCTGGCACCTTCCTCCTTTTCCTCCCCTCCCCAGCCTGCGAGATTCTGTCTCCTCGGAATTGGGGTGGTACAGTGCTCTCTCTGGAATGGCTCTGAGGCTCCCTCTGGCATGGGCACTGCCAGTGAGGGCAATGACAGCATTTGTCCTTCCGTAGACTGTGCCCAGCACAGGGCAGGCCCGTGACTAGAAGGCCCAAAGGGTAGGACAGAGCTGAGTACCCACAAAGATGAGCCAGCCCAGACTGTTGCTGAATTCCCAAGCCTGAGCCGGTGGGGATGGGTTTGCAGCCCAGATAGGACTCAGGGGGCGAGTGGAGCAGAGTTCTCAGAGGCTTCTTCTTGCTATCAGCTTGTGTTCTACTGACCTGCGGACCATCAGTGATCCCAGTGCAGTCAGCCTGTCTCTGCCCCACAGCTGCCGATACCCCCTTCTTTCCCTCCAACGGAAGCTGATGCTGGAGATTGGAGACCGTAGGTAGAGAGAAACTCCTCCCTCCCTCCCTCCCCCCTCCCTCCTCCTTCCCTCCCTCCCTCCCTCTCTCCTTCCTTCCTTCCTTCCTTCCTTCCTTCCTTCCTTCCTTCCTTCCTTCCTTCCTCTCTGTCTCTCCCCCTCTCCCCCCTTTCTTTCTTCTCTTTAATTTTTGGACCACTCCCAGCTATTGCTTGGGGCCTACCCATCACTCAATGCTGGGGGTAGGGGCAGGGGGACACTCCTGGCAATGCTCAGAGAATATGCAGTGGCAGAAATCAGACTCAGACAAGGCAAGTGATAAGCTACTGAGTCACATCTTTGACCTAAAAAAAATCTTCTGTCTGCTTTAATTCTCACTAAAGAATAAACACTTAAGAAAAACTTGCACCCCAGGACCGGAGTGATAGTACAGCAGGTAGGGTGCTTGGCTTGCACACAGCCATCTGACTTCTACCTGCAGCATCCCTTATGGTCCCCTGAGCACCCCCAGGACTGATTCCTGAATGCAGAACCAGGAGTAATTCCTGAGCATTTTCAGGTGTGGCCCCAAATCAAAAAAATAAAGGAAACACTTGAGACCTTAGCCTGCTCCTGCATTTCTCATCATCTCATCTCATCACCTGCAGTTCACATACCCTATTTGGAGGAGGGAGTAGAGGCCAGGGGCCCCCTGCTGGGCTGGGTCAGGCTCTCCCTGTATTTCCCTCCTGTTCTCACCTCCCAGCCTTTGTACTGAGACATTTTATTGTTAATTAATTAGTATTATTTTTAACAAATTCATTATTTAATGTTTTATTATGTTTATGAGGACCTAAGCATAAAAGTGATGGAAAGAAATGACAGATTTGAGCACATAAAATACAAAGCTAGATCCACTTACATGGCTTGTACAAGGCACTGAGTTCAGAGGCCACAAGCTGAAGCTGCTATGAGGTGCCCTGAGCACTGCTGGCATAGGCCTGGGGTTCCCATCTCCACCATCCCCAAGCAGCATTGCACTGAGGGGCAGACCATCACTGGGAGAGGCCCCCTAAGCACCATTGCAGGGGGCCCTTATTAAAATTTGGAAAAGTATAGTTCATAAAGTTAAAAGATCATTGTCTTTCTACATCTACATGATAAAGCATTTCTAGAACACCTGCAAATCAAGTAAGAAAATGGCAAGCATATAGAAATAAGCATAGACGACAAGAATCAATATGAAAATATTTTCTACCTCATTTTCCATCTGAGATTGAAGTTGGTTTTTATGTTTCAGCTTGACTGGTACTTGGTCACACATCTGGGAGGATTTTGAATGGATAATGGGAGTGGGTAAACTTTGTGTTGAGCGGATTCCCCTCCATAATCAGCTGAAAACCTGAGTAGAAGAAAGGGCTGACCTCTCATGATAGAGAGGGAACTCTCCCGCAAACTGCCTCCGGCCTTCCTCAGTTTCCCAGCACACAGCCCTTGGCTGTGAACTCAGATGCTTCCCTCAGTCAGCGGCCTGCCAACTCCTCCATCAGATTTCGGACCCTTACCACCACCACAATCACGTGAGCCAATTTCCTTAGTAAATTGTTTTACATGAAATAGAACATTTTAATGCCTTTGGAATCAATCTGGATATTTTTCTTTTTAAAAAAATTATTTATTTACTTAAAAAAATTGAATCACAGCGAGATACACAGTTACAAGGTTGTTCACGATTGGGTTTCAGTCATATAATGTTCCAACACCCACCCCTTCACCAGTGTACATTTCCCACCACCAATGTTCCCAGTTTCCTTCCTATCTACCTCTATGGCAGGCAGTTCTCTCTCTCTCTCTCTCTCTCTCTCTCTCTCTCTCTTTCTCTCTCTGTCTGTCTTTCTTCCTTTTGGGCATTATGGTTACCTACTTCCAGCACTTAGTTCTTGTCTTGTCCGGAGTGATCATTTCCAAATATTGTTGTCATACTGGTCCCATCTCTATCCTAACTGCCCCTCATGTCCCCCACCCTGTCACTTGTGTCAAGCTTCCAACCATTGACAAGTCCTCCTGGCCCCTGTTTTACCTGACCTTGGATATTACTCTCATACTATTTTTAAAATATCCTACAGATGAATGCAGTCATTCTATATCTGTTTCTCTCCTTCTGACTCATTTCACTCAGCATGCTACTCTCCATGTCCATCCATTTATAAGTAAATTTCATGAGTTCATTTTTCCTAACAGCTGTGTAGATATTTTCTTTATCCAGTCGTCTATTCTCAGGCACTCGGGCTGTTTCCAGGAGTAACAGGAGTAAGGAGTAAGCCCTGAGCAGAGTCAGGTTTGTTCCTCCCCCTCTAAAAAGAATTGAAAACATATAGGTATACTTTACATAAATACAATTTAAAAATATCCCTTTATATGTGTTGACACATTCTATTGTTTCTGTTGTCCTGAAGAACTAGAACATAACTACTAAATTTTGAATGGTCAATTTAAAAAAGCTTGATATCTTCCCTTATTAGCTAGGTTATAGAACAGTAGGAGAGGGAAAGAAAGATTTGCTTTACCCAGGGAATAATCATTTGTTAATATAAGGATTTCAAATGTGTTATTCTGTTATCACTTATTAGAGCAGTACCACTTTCTGGTTTGTTTCTGGAGCCTTACTTGGTGGTGCTCAGGGTTTACTCTTGGTTCTGTGCTCAGGAATCACCCTGGTGGGTGCGGAGGGACCATATGTGGTGCTGGGGATTGAACCTGGGTCAGCTGCATGCAAAATAAGAGCAAGGCAAATGCCCTGCCCACTGTACTATCTCTCCAGGCCCTACTTTTCAGAAAAGTGTAAGTATACAGTATTTATGTTTAGAGCATATTCCTTGTAACATTATTGAGCATAGTAGAAACTCAAAGATTTGTTTGTGTTTTATTATTCATCTATTTGTTGATTTTTATTATTATCCATCTTTATTATTCATTATTATTCATCTATTTGTTTATCAAACTGTCAACTCTGTGCTGTCTGTATTGTTTCAGGCAGAGAGCAATGAATTAAACAGGACGCCAGACTTCTGCAATGGCTTTGCTGTCTGGAGGGAGGATCACATAGTTAAGAAATGAAAGGACCTTGGGGCCAGAGCAATAGCACAGCGGGGAGGGCATTTGCCTTGCACGTGGCCAACCTGGGTTCGATCCCCAGCATCCCATATGGTCCCCCGAGCACTGCCAGGAATGATTCCTGTGTGCAGAGTCAGGAGGAAGCCCTGAGCATAGTCATCTGTGACTCAAAACAACAAACAACAAACAAACAAACAAAAAACATCAGCACGGGAGAGTCTGAGGAGCATCTGAGTCTCCCAGACAGGGCAGAATGGTACAGCCGCACAGGGTTGGACCTCCAGTGACCATAGGGTTCAGCCTCCTGGGTATTTGACGCAGAGAAATGAAAGCTTTATCCACAAAAAATAATTTTCCAAGAGCAGATGTAAAGGGAAACAACCAAATGTTTAGCAGGAAACAAACCAAATCTTCAGCAGGTAAATGGGGAAGGAACTTGTGATGCTGTCATACACCGAACCAACAGCTCAGCAGGAAGTCCTGTCTCAAAGGCCTATTTGGGTGAATCTCAAAGACATGCAGAGGGGCAAGAGGGCTGGCTCAAGTGACCCTGAGTTTGATCCCTGGCACAGCAGACACCCCCTCCCCCACCCCGCATTGCTGAATGTGAACCTGAACACTGCCAGAAACCTCAGGTCTACACGGCCAGACCCCCAGGAGTGTTCCTTGATATAAAAGACACGATGCTGAGTGAAAGACGACTGTGGTCCCACTGGTGTGACATACTTTAAGTATTTTTGTCTTGAATGGAGGAGCAGAGCTGTGGTTGTCAACAGTCAGGGGTGAGGGGAAGGTATGACTTAACTGCTCCTTATCTTGATTTTGCTGGTGGTGATGGGAAACTCCGTCTGCTAAAATCCACAGATCGGTACTCCCCCTCCCTGAAAAATGCCCCTTTCATCGTGTGGTCATTTTAAATAGCGGGGGGGAGGGGAATTAAACAGCTTTTAAAATTATTTATTAATTGGTTTTGGGCCACCCTCGTAATGCTTAGAGCTTACTTCTGGCTCTGCACTAAGGAATTACTCCTGGTGGTGCTCAGGCAACCATCTAGGGTGCCAGGGATGGAACTGGGTTGGCTGCACATGTAAGGCAAGTGCCCTACCCTCTTCACTGTTTCTCAAGCCCCTAAACATGTTTTTCCATTGATGCCTGGGACTTTGGGTTCCTGAATCCAAATTTCTGTGTGTGTGTGTGTGTGTGTGTGTGTGAGTGTGTGTGTGCGCAAGTATGTGTGTGTGCGTGTACACATCTGTGTGTAACAACATCAACAAGTGACTCAGTTCTAACAGTCAGCCTAGATGTAGCAGTCAATCTCATAGGCAATGGGCTCAATGCCACAAGACTCCCCCAAAGACCTATTCCCAACTGGTCACAACTTCTGAGCAAGAGAGAGAAAGAGAAAGAGAGAGAGAGACAGACAAACAGACAGAGACACAGAGAGAGACAGAGAGAGAAATTGGGGAGGGACCCAGACACATATACTTAAACTGCAGAGTGAACTAAACCGCACAGTGAACTGACTTTTAATCTTCTGAGTGTTGTATGCAAATCTTTCATACAATTCTCAAGAACCCACCAGCATAGGAAAATCCACTTTTGCACTAACAGAACCACATATGGTCCCCTGAGCACTGCCAGAAATGATCCCTGAGCACTGAGCCAGGAGTGAAACCCCAAAACAAGCAAAAAAGATAGCCTACTGAATTAAAGAAGATATTTGCATGCCAGACTTTCCAACAAGGAGTTACTATCCAAGGTATGTATAGAATCACAATTTAAAAGAACACACACCAACAGGAACAAAACACACACACACACAGGCAAAAACTGGACAGGAGATTTAAGTAAACCCTTGTCCAAAGGGTCAGAGACAGTGCAGGGGTTAAAGCACTTGCCTTGCATGCAGCCAATCCAGGTGTAATCCCTGGCACCCCAGATGGCTCTCTGGGCACAGAGCTAGTTGTGATTTCTGAGCACAGTCAGGTATAACCCAAAACCCAAACTGTATCAAAATGAAACAAGTTTACCTGAGGAGAAGAGGGTGGGGGAGAAAGATAAGAGAGAAAGTATAAAAATAACTTTACTCCCAAGAAACTAAACTATTTCTTTGTTTACAGACTCCTTTGTAAATTAAAATTGAATGAAAAAAAAAAAACAAAACAAAACTCCAAATGTGGGAGCCAAGTACTAGTACAGTAGGCAGGGCTCTAGCCTCGGACGTGGCTGACCCAAGTTCAACTCCCAGAATCCCATAGGGTTCCCCCTTGCACCAGGTGTGGTCCCCAAACAACAACAACAACAACAACAACAACAAAATTAAGTCTGCAATGAGCCCCCTGCATGGAACAGACCTCACATCTCACCTGCCCCAGGAGAGAGCCATCAAGCTGTACATAAAGTCCGCTTATTCTGTATGGCGTGGGAGAAGATCCCTTAAACCGAACAGTGAACTAAAACAGCTTTTATTTCGAGATTATAAGGAAGGAGAGAGAGAGAGTAAGAGCTAGTGAGAGACAGAGAGATAGAGAAAGAGTTAAAGACAGAGAAAGACAGAGTACATTCCTTTCTTTTTTTCTTTTTTTTTCCTTTTTGGGTCACATCTGGCAATGTACAGGGGTTACTCCTGCCTCTGCACATTGGAATTACTCCTGGCGGTATTCAGGGGACCATATGGGATGCTGGAAATTGAACCCGGGTGTGCCGCGTGCAAGGCAAATGCCCTACCCGCTGTGCTATTGCTCCAGCCCGAAGGGTACATTCCTTAGGTGGAGATGCAGCTACCCCTGAAAATGAGGAGGTGAGCTGTTTGCTTTTGTAAGTTGGCTTTGTAGGTTTCTCCCAAGCTGCCCCCGTGTGGAGCTCTGTTGTCAAGGAGAAGACTTTGATCTTTCCATAGTCTTCCTTCATGTCCTTACCATAACCTTTTGTTCGTGCTGGAGCTTCTCGCTTCTGGGACTGTGCTGGTACATTCCTGTGTTCACTGAGTGAGTCGGGCAATAATGCTTTAGGGCTACTAACAGAGTGACGTTTTCAAATCCCATCTTGTTTTTTTTTTTTAATCGATAATTATTTATTTCTGCAGTGCAGGAGGGGAAGGAGCCCAAGGCTTTACACCCGGGTGGCATTGCATTTGACCACAACCCCTGCCCCAATTCCTTAACCGTCGCCCGATTCGGAGGGTCGATATTCACAGGGGAAGGGAGGACGGAGGAAGAGCTAGAAGGAGGAGCGGGAAGGGCGTGCATCACAGGGACTGGGCGGACACCGCTTGCTGTCCGTCCCGCGCCTGGAGGAAGACTCTGGCCTCCCCGTCCCCGCCGTCGTTACCTGCCGCCGAGCCAGCCCCCCCTAGGCTGGGTCACGGGCAGCTCCTCGCCGCGTGCTCCTCGCCTCTCGGCTCCGGAGCGGCGGTCCCAGCAGGCCAGGCGCAGCTGCGCGACCCGCCGTTCCCAGACACCGGCGGGTCCCAGGAGGGAAACCCATCTTGGTTTTATTACCAAGACCTTATTTCCAGCTCTCCACCCCCAATTACCAGCCTGCTTCAAAACCAAGGGGCCAGAGAGATAGTGCAGTGGTTAGGGTTCTTGCCTGACATACCCTGAGCTCAGAGCCAGGAATAAGCTCTGAGCATCACCAGGTGTGCCCCCTTCCTTTCCCCCAAGAAAGGGAGAAAGCACCATTCCGTAGGTTCTAGTGGAAGGGAGGCTGCTTAGATGTTGGCTTCTCCTTGAGAGTTAAGATAGTCTCTGCAAGTCAGAGTCTTTGGTCTGTGGTGAGTCAGCGATCAGGATGCTTATTGACCCCGTGCTTGGAAGTGGTGGTCCTGGCTCCACAAAAGTCACCAAGGGCCCAGGACCTGTCCATGCTGCTGCTCTGCCATCGGAAGCTGTGCAACGTTCTTCTTCAAGCCTGTGGCCATCTGGTCCCAGAGCACCTGCTATAGTTCTCAGTGCCACATCCTCACAGGCAACAGGAGAAGGGGCACCTCTTCACATCTCTCAGCGGGGAGGAGATAGTTCCCGGGGACCCCTTAGCAGACACTCACTGGCAGGAATTGGGTCCTGTGTCCATTTTGTGCTCCACCACTAATAAACGGGGTCAAGAGTGCCATGATGAGTGCCAAGGACGATTCTGCTTCTGTGATTGGAGGGCCAGACACAGGATGGTTGGTTGGTTTGCTTTGCTCGCTACTCTCTGCCTGTCCCAAGTAATCCCACTCTTCTCACAAATATTGGTGCCAGCCACAGAGATGGCTCAAAGCTCCCGCGTGTATGTTTTGTATTTTGTTTGGAGACCACACCTGGAGGTGTTCAGAGTTTACTCTTGGTTTTGCACTCAGGAATCAGTCCTGGTGGGGCTCAGGGGATCACATGGGGATGCTGGAGACCAAGCCTGGTTGGCAGTGTGCAAGGTAGCACCCGACTCACTGTACTATGGCTTCGGTCCTAGGATGTGTGCTTTGTATGTGGGTTTAAGCCTCAGCACTACTGGGAGTGGCCCCAAACCAAAAATAAATAGATTTCTGTACCCCACTTCCTTTCCCACACGTATTCTCCCCCCGCCCTGCCCCCAGCTCTATGCCTCCCAGGGCTGCCTGGGGCTGCTTCTTGCACCTTCTCATTCCCTCCAACACCTCCAACATTTCAGTCTTTCTCTCCCATCTTTATCTGGAATGTGGCCCCAGAATCTTTTTCCAGAATACGGGCTACCTTCTTGATGCTTTGAGCATAAAGATAGTTTTTCAGAACCAGCCTTAAAGGGAAGTCAGTAAGTCTTGGGTAGATTTATTTGTTTTTCTTTTGGGGTGACACCTGGCAATGCACAGGCGTTACTCCTGGCTCTGCACTCAGGAATTACTCCTGGTGGTGCTCAGGGGACCATATGAGATGCTGGGAATTGAACCTGGGTCTGCCGCATGCAAGGCAAACACCCTACCCGCTGTGCTATCGCTCCAGCCCCAATTGGGTAGATTTTGCAAGGAAGAAAAAAAAATTTTTTTTAACGAGAGAGAGGAGGGTAAAATGTTGAGCAATTCCTCAACAAAGTCAGTCTACCTGTTTCCTTACCCACCTTTAGTTCCACCAAGAACCCCAATATACCCCACCTCCCACCCTTCCCAATGCCTGTAAGGCAGATGATTTCTACTTAACTCTCTCTCTCTCTCTACTTTGATTACATTCATTATTTCAACAAAAGATGCACCATTATTGTTTAGAATTTCCACCCAACAATCAGAACTGCTGGAAAGGAATTATGAAATAATTTGTTTTCTATAGCTGGTTATGAGAACCATATGATGTTGATACGATTTTGGATTTCTTATATTTTACTAATTAAGTCTGGAGGGATTTCTGCCAAGAGCCAGATAATTACGAGATTGGTTTCTGTATTCTGGAGCCATGGCCGTGCCGGAGAGCCGCTTGTGGGGGCCAACTCGTGACCTTGGTAGGATGTGAAGGACAAACCAGTACCACCTCCCTTACAATGAGGTTGCAGTTGCTCTGTCACCGCCAGCTCATATCTGGCTTTCCAATAAGCTCTGAGGTGGCAGCCACCTTGCTGCTGGGGGGTGGGGGGGGAAGAAGGCAGAAGGGAGAGACACCCGTTCCCTCCTGGGGAGGCATGGTGCCATAGTTTAATGCATAGTCCATTCACTTTTCTGCCACAAGCTGCCGGGCTCTGGTATAGGTCCTTGTGTCTCTGGAGCCATGGCCGTGCCGGAAAGCCACTTGTGGGGGCCAACTTGTGGCCTCGGTACTGCTTGAAGGACGAGCCGGTACTGCCCCCCTTCCCATGAGGCTGCAGTTTCCCCGTCACCGCCGGCTCATACCTGGCTTTCCAATAAGCTCTGAGCTGGAGGCTACCTTGCTGCCGGGGGGTGGGGGGAAGGCAGAAAGGAGAGACACTCTTTCCCTCCTGGGGAGGCATGTCTGCTTGATTCTTGACACTCATTGGCAGAGCTTACACTTCTTGCTCAACTCATTTGTTCACCATCCCCCTCCTACCCCATTTTCTACTCCTCAAGCCCTCAACTGGCCTGGGTCTTGCACCTTCCAGGATCCTGTGGAAGCAGGTGGACCGCCCCCCCAACCCGGCTGTCTGCTGTGTCCCTGACCCCGGCACATGTGGATAGACTGGGGTTGGGGGGCTTTCCCCCAGCTGATGCTCTGGCTCAGTAACAAGCATCCCAGCCCAGCTCCTCCTCACTTCCTGCCTGCTCCCTCCACCACGCTCCTCTGACAGGGGCTGTGAATCCTCCTAGGCTCTGCAGGAGCCCAGCTGCCAGCCAGGCCAGGTTCATATTTGCTGAATCTTTGATGACCTCAGGAGCTTTGGCTCTGGTCACATAGTGGATTAGCACCTCTGCGCTCTCGCCTGCCCCTTGTCAGCTGACTTGCCCTGGGGTAGCCAGCAGTGGCCTGGACAAGTCAGATGTACTGTTCCCCCTCCCCTCTGGGTTGCAGGGCTGTGGGCATGAGAGTCCTCTAGACAGGAGGGAACAGCCATCAGAATTTATTTTAAGGGCACCATGATTTATCATTCTGTTTACTATTAGAATTTCAGACTGGCAATGTCCCAACCCCAACCAGTGTCAGTGAGGTTGACTGGGAGTGAAGATGGGAAAGAGGGAAAAATAGAGTGGAGTTTGGACAAGAGATCTGTGCCCAGGAGGGGAGTGAGGTCTAAGGACTAATTAGAAATGAGTGGAAGAGTGTGAGAGCACAGTGAGGTTTGCACGGGATTTGTGATATTGCCCTCAATACCAACAACATGGACGGAAGTGATAGCACAGTGAGTAGCACGTTTGCCTTGCACATGGCCGATCTGGGTTTTATTCCTCCATCCCTCTCGGAGAGCCCAGCAGGCTACCGAGAGTATCCCACCCACACGGCAGAGCCTGGCAAACTACCCGTGGCGTATCCGTTATGCCAAACACAATAACAACAATTTTCACAATGGAGACGTTACTGGTGCCTGCTCGAGCAATTCCATGAACAAAAGGAGGACAGTGCTACAGTGCTACAATTCTACCAACAACAGAGAGCAAGGAAGGGAAAAAAGAAAAAATTAGAGCAGGGTTGAATTGCTTTCCCATGAGTCAATTAAAAAGACATAAATGGGCTCACCTCCCACTGGAAGTTATCCTAGGTCCCGTCAGTGGGTGCCCCGCCAAGCTCAGGGTATAGGGAGTCAGAATGAACAACTCCCAAGATGCTCCTCCTCAGTGCTTGATGGGGCGATGGCTGGAAAGGACAGGGAGCACCCCGTTTTGCAGGAAGAGACAGTTGCTTTTCCAATATCCATGGTGTTTGCCAGGGTAGAAGGTGGAGGGCCTTGTTGGAGTGCTGTTTGCTCCAGTGTCTGTGTTGTTTTCACTGGAAATATTCTATGGGAGTTTAGGTTTATCTGAGGTGGTGAGCCAAGCATCTGTGGGTCTGTATTTGTTCTCGGGGTCGCAGTTGCTCTGGGGGAGAGTCACTCTGCTTTAGATTCCTCCCCCCTGTTGCTAGGGACCCTGAAGTTCATATCTAAGAATTGGCTTCGAAGAAGTGGTGGTTGTTTATAGAGCTTCTGGGTTCTTCTGTTGCATATCCTAGAGTGACTAGGATGTAAAATGCATAGCTAATGTGATTCTCTCGTCCACGGAGTTGGGGGTCTAAATTCCCATACTTAAAAAGGGCCTCGGAAAGGTGGCTAAGAAAAGCTATAGTGTTTTCATGGGGCTCCTGAGTGACTTCCTAACTTAACTGGTCATCATTGAAGGGTTTGGTGGCTGCCAATTCCATGCCCTAAAGGAGACATTCAATCCTATGGTCTCACCAAGCACATTCAAGGGATTTAGGATGAGAGTCCCACTCAGTATCTATTTTGGGATCTGTCTGCTGTTCAAGACAGGGTGTCTGTTATTTTGAGCATGAGGCTGGTCTGCATATACGCGTGCTTCGGAGTAGGTGTGGTGTCTTTCCATGGGGGCAGTGGACAAACAAGGCCTGTGTGGTGTCTTCCAAGTCAAATCAGAGGAGGGAAACTTTTAGCAAATTGGGTAGAATCAGAGGATAAAGAGCCCAGGGTGGCTTTAAGATAAGCATCGATATGACAGGCAGGAGCCTAGAGAGATGGAAAATAACAGTAGTTTGCAGAGATCAGGATAATCGCAGTCTGCATACAGAGCACTTTGAGACATGAAAGCTCTCTTCTGCAGAAGATAAAAAGCATTGACAAGGGAGTTAAGTTGCAAGATCTACCAGGGGCTTAGGACCTCATCGTCATTGCATGAGTACCAAGAGCAGACTGTATTTCTAGAGAAAACCAGATAAACATTTAGAAGCACTGCCCCCATCAAGTATGAATTTTGAGACTGAGGAGGCAGAGTTTAGAGCAGTCTGGAGGCAGTTTGCTTCACTGGTTTCTCACTTTGGGCCAACCTGAACAGAAAGAAAAATGAGGCCTAAGAGGAAAATCTTGGATTATGGAACTGAACTCAGTGCAGTCACTCTAGGTGCTCCCAAAATGAAGAGCATTGAGTGGCCCATTAAATAGTAGGAGGTTCTGTAGCCAGAAGGTTCAAGATAGGTAAGAGGCATCATTACAAACGCATCTAGCCTTTGAGGCCCGCTATGTTGGGAAGACAGACAAATACAGGGCTGTTAGAAAGAAATTTATGTCACGGAGGGCCCAGGTTCTCTCAGACCTGCGACAAAGGTAGAGAGCCCCGAAATCTCCTTTTATTACCATCCTACAGTTCAATACCGTGAGGTCATCAATAAAGGAGTTATAGGAGGAACATGCAAAACTGAAAGCTTTTCTGCATACTGAAAACAAACAGGCTAAGTATCCTCCAGTGAGAAAAGGATTACTGACAATTTCAGTATACCAAAATTTATGAAATTATTTACTAAGGCAAAATAATTGTTTGATTTTGGGGGACTATACCAGGGGTGCTCAGGGCTTTCTCCTAATTCTGAATTCATGGATAAAGCTGGATGTTGCTTGAGAGACCAGTGGGGTGCCAGGGATGGAACCCGGGTTAATCACATGCAAGGCAAGTACTCTGCCAACTATATTATCGTTCTGATCCCACATTTCACATTTTTCCACTTTTTGGACTTAGATTTTAAAAATTGAGGAACATCTTTTTGTACATTTAAAAAAAACATAAATCTGTTAAATATATAACTTGAAAATAATTTTTTTTCTTATTGGATTTTGGGTAATAATTGGCATTGCTCCCAGCTTGGTGTCTAGAGTTTCTACTGGTGATGCTGGGCATCCAACCTGGGCCTTCTGCTACAGAGTATTTGCTCCATCTTCTTGATTATTTCATTTTGTTCATTTTAAAATGATGGGCTAGAGCGATCGCACAGTGGTAAGGCATTTGCCTTGCACGCAGCCAACATGGCCGACCCGAGTTCGATTCCTCCGCCCCTCTTGGAGAGCCGGGCAAGCTACCGAGAGTGTCTCGCCCGCACGGCAGAGCCTGGCAAGCTACCCGTGACGTATTCGATATGCCAAACACAGTAACAACAAGTCTCACAAAGGAGACGTTACTGGGCCTGCTTGAGCAAATCGATGAACAACGGGAGGACCGTGACCGTCACCATTTTAAAAAGTCTTATCTCCATGGCATTATGTATATACATAGCTGGGTTGGAGAGAGAGTACAGCAGGTAAGGTGTTTGCCTGGACATGCAGCCAACCTGGGTTTCAGCCCCTGCACCAAATACCATCCCCTGAGCACAGTCTGGTGTGTCCCCAATTCTAACCCCTGATTTCCGCCTCCTTCCCCCCCCCCCCCCGCCCCCGCAAAAAGTATGTACATAGCATTGTGTGACTGTAACTACTGCCTATACTTGATCATCGCTTGAAGTAAATTTTCTGGGGATGGAGTGAGGGGACTATGCCACACCTGGCAGTGCTCATTGGGTTATTTCTGGCTCTGTGCCACTAGGAAGTGGTTAGACAAAATGATGTTTTATTTATATATAAACTGGTTTGTTCAGCCATTAAGTTAAATTTAGATTATGTTACACAACATGGATCAACTCGGAATACAGACAATATAGTTCTAATCAGATGTACCTAAAAACTGGCAGGTGGAGGTTACCAAGAACTGGGGACAGAGCAAAACGATCACTTATGCTTTTGATCACTGCATTGTGTGACTCTAAAACAACAAAAAAGCATTTGTTAAAGTTGTTAGATATCTAAATCTTTAATTTTTCATGTGATTTGAACATGAAAAATTGTGTTCCAATATTAGGAAATTTTTGTTTTTGAAGATTTTTTTTTCAATTTTAGCTCTTATATTTTTGGTTTGATTCATTTTAAGACTGTGGGAATTCCATTTTCGTGATAGGACCTCATATAAAAGGCATATATGCTTTACAATTTGAGTTACCTACTTCCCTGGTGTGCTGGAGCGATAGCACAGTGGGTAGGGCATTTGCCTTGCATGCGGCTGACCCAGGTTCGATTCCTCCGCCCCTCTTGGAGAGCCTGGTGAGCTACCGAGAGTTATCTCACCCTCACAGCAAAGCCTGGCAAGCTATCTGTGGCGTATTTGATATTCCAAAAACAGTAACAACAAGTCTCACAATTTGTTGTGAGACATTACTGGTGTCCGCTAGAGCAAATCGATGAACAACGGGTGTACAGTGCTATTTACTAAGGCAGACAAAAGAAAAAGATGTTCAGCCTCATCCAGACCAAAGCATTTGTTAAAGTCGTAAGATATCTTAATCTTAATTTTTTTCATGTGATTTGAACATGAAACATTGCCTTCCAATATTAGGAAATTTTTGTTTTTGAAGATTTTTTTTTCAGTCAGGACTCATGAGAAATCTCGCCCACTTTCATGGGTCCCTATGTTCCTGCCCTTGTGCGGAGCAGTTTACATGGGCTCATCCTGGTAGCTCAGTCCAGCCCCAACATGGAGCATTCCTATAAAGGTTCCACAAACATCCCTACCTGATTTATCTGGCCTTAGGGATAAGCCTGGTTGGGGCTTGAGTATAGAACATTCTGCAAGTGAAACAAATCACCAACCCCTGCTAGATTCACATCTCAGAGGCAGTGAAGTAATGACTCTGGGTCTTGGGTGGGTGTTTCTTGCCTATTCACCAAATGATGAATCAGCTGAGATTGAGCAAATAGATAATGAAATAACATGAAGACAGAAGATGATGAAATAAAAGTTTATTTCTACAAGGGCCTGTCAAGTATGCAAAATACAGGAGAATCTCCCTCCTCACCCTAGGAAAGGGGAAGTGGGTTTACAAAGGCTTTACAGATTAGCTCATGCAGAACAAAAAAAATATTAGGAAATTTCAAGAGATCAGAGCGATAGTACAGTGGGTAGGGCGTTTGCCTTGTACATGTAAGGTCCCATGGTACCCCGATGGAAATTCCAGTGCTAAACTCTGCTAATTAGTAACTCTTCCTTAGCTGCCTCCTCCCTAGTAAAGCCTTGAGATGTAAATCCTGCCCCCTCCCTAGTAGGGCCTTGAGATGTAAATCATGTCTCCACTGTTGACTTTTCTTAATTGGGATGTAAATCCTGCCTCCACTGTTGACTCTTCCTTATCTACCCCTCTGCTAGTAACTCTTCCCTAGTAACTCTGCCTCCACCGAAATGCAGGTGTCCTGAGCTGTAAATCACGGGGAGCCGGGTAGACATAGAAGATAACCATATGTCTGAGTTATGAGATACCCACTAGCCACAATGCCCATGTACGTAAATGCTGATCTTTGAATCTATAGGCTAAGGAGTGATGTGCTTTTAAATGGATTGGTTAAAAAAGAGTATACGTTGTTATGAGTCTATTGGCCATGAAATGTGTGGGCTCTGCTGTAATGGCCAGTGAAGGCCTATATAAGATCTTCTTTGAAGAAGCTCGGGATCTTGCCCATCCTGCCGGACCTGTGTGTCTGCGTAGGTGGCTCGACCCTGGCTAGCCAGTCTTACAATAAACCTTGCTTGCTGTTTGCAGTCTCTGGAGTCTCTTTGTCATTAAAGGGAGATCATGATCCGTGTCCTAACAGTACACAGCCAAACCAAGTCCCTGGCACCCCATAAGCTTCTCTGAGTACCACTAGGAGTGATCCCTCAGTGCAGAGGCAGGAGTCAGCCGTGAGCTTAGCTGGATGGGTCTCCCACCCCACAAAAATAAGAAATCTTAAAAATCTTAAAAATTAAGTTTCTTCAGAAAAGACTTTACTCCAGAGGTCTGGATGCCTGGACAGGAAAAAAAAAATGCTGAATTTGCAAGGCCCATTTCATGTCCTGAGAAAAAAACTGTCACTGTCACTGTCACTGTCCTCCCATTGTTCATCGATTTTCCTTGAGTGGACCCGGTAACATCTCCATTGTGACACTTGTTACTGTGTTTGGCATATCGAATATGTCACGGGTAGCTTGCCAGGTTTGCCGTGCGGGTGACATGCACTCAGTAGTTTGCCAGGATCTCTGAGAGGGGCAGAGGAATCGAACCTGGGTAGGCCCTACCCACTGTGCTAAGACTCAAAATGCCTCAATCCAGATGGATTTTTAAAAATTTTTATTTTTATAAAGTTGTTCACAATAATTTATTGCATTCAATGTTTCAATACCAATCCCACCACCATTACACCTTCCCACCACCATTCTTTCGAATCTTCCCATCAACATTCAAGCTTGCCCCAAAGGTAGATGCTAAATTATTTATTTTGTATTGCTTATTATTGTTAGAACAGGACAGACTCAGACTTGGCCAAGAACAATGAAGATAGTAAAGTTTCCACTCAGGCCTCCACTATCTGCTTGTTCCAGGAGGAATGTACAGACCCCTGAGCTATGACCATATAAGGGTATAATCTAATTTCACAAAAGACCTTGTGGTTGACTAATGAAACAATTGTCACGGGTCCTCGGACCTGGATATCGCATGGAGCCCGGAGCGAGCACTTACGTAAATTGAGACCTTCAAATCTGCTGTAACGGCCAGCATAGGCCTATAAATGTTCCCTTCTGAAGAAGCTCGGGGTCTTGCCTAACCTACTGGACCTGCGTGTCGGTGGGACGGCTTGACCCTGGCTAGTCAGCTCAATAAACTACCTACTTGCTGATTGCATTCCTGCGTGGTCCTTGTCTGCATGGGAGATCCCGAGCCATGCCCTAACAATTATGAATCACAATCAATCACAGTTATGAATCACAAACAATTATGAATACTCCACTAAAAATAATCAAAAAAGTTTCCTTAGAGGAAAGTATGTGATAAATGTTGTATCTCACCTTGGAACAATTAAGTCCCTGTATAAGACATCACTAACAAGTTGTTACAGGTTGAGGCTTGTGTGCTAATATATATATATATATATATATATATATATATATATATTTATTTATCAAGATCATTTGCCTTATACTTTACACCCCCTCAAATGTTGTGTGCTACTCTTGGTCTATCAGTGACATAAAGTCTGCTCCAGGAATTCTAAAAATTTAAATAGGGTGTTAGAGCTGAAGTTAAAATTTTAACTGGATGGTGATTTGGGAGTTCAGAGGCATCTCTGTGGCAGTGTGTTGCTCTTTTCCGAGATTTCTTTGTGAGTCCCTGGATGATGACTGTTAATGAGCTGATATGGTGCCAGAGGCAGCTCGTGGGAGTGACTGCCTCCAAATGGATTTAGCCTTAAGACTCCAACTGGATGTGCACCCTAGCTTTAGTGTCTGAAATGCCTTCGCTGAAGCTCTCAGAGCAGAAAACTTCTTTTCTGTGTCACAGGCTCCATCTCAGATGCTTCTGTGAGCTCCGGGATGCTCTATTCTTACAGACAGGATGCAAACAGCTCAGTTTCTCAAATTGGATCAGATGACCCGTACTGCCCACCCAGCTGCCGAACAGTTAATGCTCAAGGATATTTAAAGTCCCCACCTGCTCTCCCAACTCTTCAATTCAGGAAATGATCCCGCGACTGGAGTGTGGAAGGAGACTATACATTTATCAACACCTTTGTAGGGGCACTCCAGGCACTTGTTACTATAATCAAAAAGGCACCTGGCTTCCTACTAAAACGACAACACTAATAGCCACCATCATTCCTCATTCAGTCTTCCACAGAGTCTTCAAAGTGACCATGGCCCTTATTTCTTGTTTCCAATCACACACGAAGACAGCAAATATGAGCCTAGAGTCATGAAAAGGATATTCTGAGCCTCTTCCAGCTGCTGTCCATCATCTCCACGTTACACCATGGGCCCTTCTAGTTTTCTCCCCCTTTGATCTCAAGTCCGGGGGAGTTCTTCAAAACCACAATTCTCTTCTAAATTTGTTACCTGCAGATCTCAGATCTCAGATCTTATTCCTGACACTGACCAAGTATCCATGTTTACATGTGCTCGATCTTGAACTCACCTGAAAAAGTCTCCTAGGTTACACTCACTCACCTCCCAAAAGCGGAAACCTTTAACCTCTCACCCCACACTGTTTTACAACCTGGAGTCTGGGTTGTACTTAAAAACTCCAGAAGTTACTAAATCTCTCCATCCCAAGTGGGAAGGATCCTTCCTTGTTATTCTCACAATCTCAACTGCTGCCAAACTTCTAGAAATAGAATCTTGGATACCTCTCAACCCTCTAAGACCAGCCCTGGGGTCAGCAATTTTCCCTATACTTCCCAGAAGCATCACAAGATGAGCAGCCAAAGTCTCACAACTCCAAAGTGCTCCAAAGTGCTCCCGCCCCAAGGGACCCAGTCCAGCAGCCGAAAACCTCCACAACCCAACTGCCACCATGCTCAAGGCGGCTCCCCACATGCTCTGGCCAAGCCTCATATACCAGTGAATGCATTCCTGGACCACGCAGCCACA
The DNA here is from genome assembly GCF_029834395.1 of Sorex fumeus. NCBI lineage: Eukaryota > Metazoa > Chordata > Mammalia > Eulipotyphla > Soricidae > Sorex > Sorex fumeus. Next base: position 21,593,231 of record NW_026606179.1, read on the forward strand.
TTTGCGGGCGCGCACACATCATAAGGCACTCCCTACCCATTCTCCAAGAGTACCACACCACATTTGATAGGGCTCAAATAGTAGGCAACCAATCTTAGAGGGAAATGTATATGCACATATATATGCATATATACATATTTTCAGATATATATATATATATGAAAGCTCACATCACTCAACCTTTAACACCATGTTAGCGATAGCCTAAAGAATGTCTTAATGGCCCCTGCCAAAATAGAACAATCTTCATACTGTTTCCTCTATGAATACTTTTTAAAAGCATTTTTAGCGTTTTTTTTATAACAAACAATACAAAATACATTATTTTGGTTATACTTTGGGACAGGGATTGGGGCTTGAGATGGGAACATCCCAAATATTGTGGTAGGAATGTGTAATGGTGGTGGGATTGGTATTTGAATATTGGACGTGATTGAATATTGTGAACTACCTTATAAAATAATTTTTAAAAAAACCCCAAAGTGCCAATGGGTGAATCCTTACCTGTGAAGGAGAATTTCCTTCTCACTGCAGGGTTCTCTTTGCTTTGTGTAACTTTATTTCTGTTGTGATTGTGCTGCTGAGAAGCTGCTTCAGTTCAGGTAATGTGAAAAAAAATTATCCTCTCCCCTTCTAATTAAAATGCTGCTTCTTCTATACTTATTTTCTCTTTTCTTTCTCCACCGTGCCCCCTCTCCACCCGACCCCCCCCCCCCACACACATACTCAAATTCTTTTTTGGCTTTTTGGGCCACACCTGGTGATGTTTGGGCATTATTCCTGACTCTGCACTGAGGAATTACTCCTGGCTGTACTCGGGGGGCCATATGGGATGCCAGGAATCAAACTTAGGTTGGTCACATGCAAGGCAAGCACCCTCCCCACTGTACAATTACTCCTGATCATCTTTCTCCCAAATTTTATTCCACCTTCTGCTTCTTTATCAAAGGTCCTATGTCTCTCTCATACTATTCTTCAAATCATCAACAATTCTGTCTTAAAGTTGTTGGAGTGAATGTCACCAATGCAAGTAGGTTTGCCATTGGGCTACCCAGGGAATTCCTCCAGGGAACTCTAATTTCTAACAATTTGAAAGCTCCTTATATCTTCACTTATAACTCCTATGCTAATAGCTATTTCAAGCTCAGAGATCACTCCTTATTTTCCTGGCATTAAAAAAAAAGGCAATTAATGGGGTTAGAGAGACAGAAAAGCAGATAGGTAGGGCACTTGCTTTGCATGCGGCTGAACTCGGTTTGACGCCCCCCCCCCCCCCCCGGCTTCCCATATGGTCCCTAAGCACTGACATGGGTGATTTCTGAGTGTAGACCCACGGGTAATCCCTGAGCACCACTGGGTATGGCCTCAAAACAAACAAAAATCAAAAAACCAAACAAATGTTAAAAAGACAACTAAAGCCCAAAGTTAAATGCTGTGCTCAGTATGTAAGTGTGTGTCTGGGTACGTATCTCTCACTTCCCAGATTTTGGCCTTATTCCTGTACCAACCACTCTCACTGACTGGTCTACAGTGCCAGCCACTTTAAATTCTCACAAAATTTCTCCTGATAAATGAATTTAAATCAATTTCTGAAATCTGGGCTTGTAATGGATAGTTAGAAATCAAATTTTCACAAACATTAACTTACTTTTATGTAACTTTCCCACTTTACCTTCTTTTTTTTTTTTCAATTTTTGAGCCACACCCAGCAGTGCTCAGGGGTTACCTGACTGTGCTCAGGAATCATTCCTGGCAGTGCTCAGGAAACATATGGGGTGCAGGGACCAACCCAGATTGACTGCATGCAAGGCAAATGCCTTTTCTGCTGTACTATCACTCTGATCCCTATCTCACTTTTCCTTCTTTGGAACCCAGAAGTACCCATCAATCTACCTTCATTTTTCCATCATCCTCACTCTTACCTGCATACAACCAGCCATTTTATCCCATGATAAAAGATGACCCCCAAACTCCTCAGCTTCAGTTATCTAGTCTAATAATGTCATCACTGCATGGAGTAGGACAGCACAAGCCAGCTCTGTCACGCTGATGAACCTAAGCCCATCTGTCCCATACCCCCTGCCAACTGTACTTATCTTAGTTACAACTTAGCTCTTTCACCCCAGTTGCATTTAGACTTGCCAACATTACTGTGTTATCTGTGATAGAACCTGGGCAATGTACTTGACTATTCTTATTTCTCTTACTGAGTTAAGCTTTGACCTCTTAAATGCTCCCTGTGACTATATCTGAAATCTCTTTCAGAAACTGCTATCGGAGGACCAGAGAGAGGTGAAGGGTGCAAACAGGCCATCAAAGAGGCAACCCTGTTGATCAGTCCTTGCACAGGTTCTAGTACGGGGCTCTATTACAAGTGAGTTCCCCAGGCTTCCCTGTGCTTTCTCCCTCACTAGTACACTCTTACTTACTTGATCTCCAAGTTCTCAAAGGATTTGGTCTTTCCAGGTTCTTCAATTCCCAGCACAGAATTGTCTTGGGATAATGGAAAGTCTGTCTCTGTTCCTCATCTTCATCAAGCAGAAAGAGATGAACCAGTCTCCATCTTTTTAAAACTGGAATTCTGTAAGAAATAGGAACTAGAGCAACTATATCCCTCATGTCCATCCAGTCCTTAGATGTGAGCTTAACATTATGCTTTTGTGGAAGCATTTTCATGACAGCTAGATTCATTAGTGGCCATGGTATTGCAGAATACAAACTCATTACTGTCAGTCATGGAGGAACTTGTACATATTTCGGTCAGCAATCTTGGTTTTATGCTGATGAGTTAGGCACAGGTCTGGATGCCCTGAAAAGGTTTAAAATAAGATTCATTACTTAATGGACTCCTATCAACATAGGAGTTCTGAATGGTTAAACTGAAAAATAGGCATCTGGTTTTAATCCATAAGACAAATTACCTTTCCTCAGACCCTTGTTTGACATATTCCTACTGCTAATGCTCTGTCCCTGCTGGCCAAGACATCTTGTTCCTTTCAGCCAACAGTCTGTACAAGAAATATATCATTGCAGCTTGACCACGACCATGGATAGTGCCGAGATTCCATCCTCGTCTCTCATTTAGGAACATCACTACAGCCCTGATGACAGTAAGAAGAAAATATAGACAGTGAACCTGTTCTCCAATTCATTAACTTATTTACAAAAATAAAGAAAAGGGAAAGTTAGAATTTTCATTTGGCCAGATCCTTAAGGTTAAGGATCCAAACAAACTAAGACTCTTAGGTAAATTCCATGTGTTTTCTTACAAGGATACAGAGAAAACACAGTGCCCTGCAACACCATTTATACATATGACACAGAACGCTGCAACCTGTAGCTCTGACATGACCTTGCAATGCGACAAACTTATTTCTGTCCAGGCATCCAACTTGCCTAAAAAAACTGAGGTAGAATATTGTTTTCAATGTTAATATCCTGGTTCTGCATAAACTAATCTGTTGAACTGCTGCATATGTAAACCCTTTTCCCTTTCCTAGGATGAGGAGATTCTACTGTATCTCATATCTCTCTGGGCCCTGGTAGAGTAAACTTTTATTTCACCATCCTCTGTCTTTGTGTTCCATTATCAATTTATTCAGTCTCATACCCATTTTTATCACACATTATTTATTCATTTATTTATTTATTTTGCTTTTTTGGTCACACCCAGCAATGCTCAGGGGTTACTCCTGGCTCTGCACTCAAGAATTACTTCTGGAAATAATTTTAGGTATCCCAGTTCCCAGGCTGAGAACTCGGGTGTCTTTTCAGAGTCAGGGTGACCACCCTCTTCCAACTTCATAAATCCTGAAGTCTCTGGACTTTGCAGCTGCATATTCATTTGTATGACACCTTCTAATTTCTCAATACTGAAATTCCAGTAAGAGCAAACAAAATGAGTATAGAAACCAACTCAGCAAAAATAATAAAACAGAAGGCTCACAAGCTATAAAAAACTCAGTAAATTCTTAAACAAGGACTTAACAAATCCATGATGAGAGATAATAATTTTCACATAAAAATTGATTTTTATACTTATTAATTTAAAAATGAAAGCATTAATATCTAAACAATTTCAACTCTATAACATATAAACAGTTGTAGCTTTTGTCTATATTAAAATAAATTAGGGGGTATGGTGCTGCCAGCAGGTCAATCTGTACCTGTGAGGCGAGTGCATCAGCAGCCTGATGCCGCCTTCAGATTTCCAGATAGCCCAAAATTGCTGCTGTGCCTTTGGCCAGACCCCAAAAATGTGGGGCAAAATTTACCAAGAAAGTAAATGGCCAAAGTTAGGTATGTGGGAGACACACCCACAAACCACCTCCGGCTCAGCTATATAATTGGAAGCATGGCCTCTCTGGTTCCTGATTGAACTGCTTAACGGCCATGATCCCAGAGACTCAGAAACAAATCTCAAAACACAACGGCTTTTGGCAGAACTGTGTCCAATCCCTGCAGTAGGTTATTGAAGCTGGGCCACCCCAGGTGGGAATAGATTTCGTGGCTTGGCCTGTTCCCTCTGGCAGCCCAGTGGCCACCATCCTCCAGAGGCCACTGGACAGTCAGATTTGGGCCCGCAGTGATGAGACACATGGGCCCTTACAGGATGGAGGTGGAGCCGGCCCTTTCCTCCCCATCCCAACAAGACCCCGAGTCACTACCCACGAACAGCCTCTCTGGCTCCTGATCAAGCTGCTTAATGGCCATGATCCCAGAGACTCAGAAACAAATCTCAAAACCCAGCAGTTTTGGGCAGATATGTGTCCGGACCCCGCAGTAGGTTACTGTCACCAGGCCACCCAAGCGGGGGAAGTGTGCTGTCCTTCTGCCTGATCCCCCTTGATGGCTCGGTGGCCACCATCCTCCAGAGGACATTGAACAGTCAGGTTTGGGCCCTCAGTGATGAGACACACGGGGCCTCATGAGATGGGGGTGGAGCCGGCCCTTTTCTCCCCATCCCAACGAGACCCTGAGTCACCACCCATGAACGGTCTCTCTGGCTCCTGATCAAGCTGCTAAACGGCCATGATGCCAGAGACTCAGGAACAAATCTCGGAACCCAGCAGGTTTTGGCAGAAATCTCTCTAGATTTAATTGTTAAAATTTCAGAATTTCAAAATCGCGCAACTACCACTGCAGTCTTGCGACATCATATGTTATTCATAACCAGCAATAGAAAACTAATTGTCTACTGTTGCCTTTTTGGCAGATCCGAGTGTTGGGGTAAAATCCCAAATAATAATGGTGGGTCAGGTGTCAAAATATTGAATGTAATCAAAGTTACAGAGAGAGTAGTGTGGAGGTCATCTGCTCCATAGGTAGGGGGAGGGTGTGGAATGGGGGTATACTGGGGTTTTTGGGGGTGAAGAATGGGCACTGGTGAAGGTATGGGTGTTTCATTGTATGACCGAGACTTAAACCCGAAAGTTTTGTAACTGGTCTCACAGTGATTCAAAAATTAAATTACAAAAAATGAAAAAAATAAAATAAATTTAAAAATGGGATGAGTTAGACATTACAGTGAGTATGGCACTTGCCTTGCACATAGCCAACCCATGTTTGATTTTGATATCCCATATGGTTCCCTGAGTAAAGCCAGTAGTAATCCCTGAGTGCAGAGCCAGAAGTAAATCCTGAGCACCGCAAGGTGTAACACAAAAACCAAAATATAATTTACAACAATAGAATAAACTAAAATCTAGTGATCATCAGGATGTGGAAGCTTAAGTTGTGTGATTTCTAAATACCTTACACTATATTTGTTTATCAGCGTCTTTTGATACCACTACTTCGTAGTCCCACATTGGGTTTATTTTTAATTCTAAATATCTATTGTTAAAAGTATTCTCACTGATTGAGTAATAGCTAGTTCTTATGTATAGTGATAAATGTATTTTATATTATTGTTAAAAAACAGATTAAAAATATCTATTGAAAGTACTGATTCATATTTAAAATGCCAAAAATTTATAACCTTTATAAAATATTATGTATAAAAGCCAAAAAAAAGAATTATTTCTGGCAGTTCTTGGGGGACCATATGAGATGCTGGGGATTGAACTCGGGTCAGTCGCGTGCAATGCCCTACCTGCTGTACTATCACTCCAGCCCCTTATCACACATTTTATTTTTTTAAGTTGTTCACAATAATTTATTACATTTAATGTTCCAACACGAATCCCACCACCGTTACACCTTCCTACCACCATTATTTCAAATTTTCCCACCATCACGCAAGCCTCTCCCCAAAGCAGGACCTAAATAATTTATTTTGTATTTCTTATTATGAATAATCCACTAAAAATGATTCCAAAAAGTTTCCTTACAGGAAATTGTGTGAAGATTGTTGTATCTCAGCCTGGAACCATTAAACCCTTGTATAAGAGATTACTAACATGTTGTTACAAGTTGAGCTATATACATATATATACATATAATATATATATATGTAAGTAAGTAAGTAAAGGCCCTCCCGTTGATCATTGATTTGCTCGAGCGGGCCCAGTAACGTCTCCATTGGAGACATTGTTGTTACTGTGTTTGGCATATCAAATACGTCACGGGGAGCTTGCCAGGCTCTACCGTGTGGGCGAGATACTCTCAGTAGCTTGCCGGGCTCTCCGAGAGAGGCGGAGGAATCGAACTTGGGTAGGCCATGTTGGCTGCATGCAAGGCAAATGCCCTACCGCTGTGCTATCGCTCCAGCCTTCTACTTCATATCCCTTGTAATGTGGTGTTCTATTCCTGGTACATAAGTGGCATAGAGTATGAGATGTAGAGCATTCGTGGCCACGTGATCCAGGAATTCTAAAATTTTAAATAGGGTGATACAGTTGGAGTTAAAATTTTTACCGGATGGTGACTTTGGGGTCCAGAGGCATCTCTGCAGCTTGTGGCTCTCTTCCAATATTTATTTGTGAGTCTCTGGATCATGGCCATTAATGAACTTATATGGCACCAGAGGCAGTTCGTAGGTGTGACTGCCAGGCTCCTGGAAGAACAGGGAGATGGGGAAAGGTTGCCCATTCTTGACTCCAAGAAAACGTGAAGATTTCGGTCACAAAACCCGCAAACAAATCTGAGTTTATCACTCATGCATCTCATACCCATTCTATCAACCAGGTCCTACCTTTAACTTTTCATTTTCCAAGGAACTGGGACCCCAAGTTGACTGCTCTGACAGAATGGTGCTGGCCTGTCCCTTTGCTTTGAGCCTGGCAGATGCTGCTTCACCAACAGTATCTCCCAGACACCACCCTGCCCCCAAATCCTGGATGAATCTCTTCTTTTTGAGAACCCTACGCTTCTCCTGGGATGTGGTCTCCTTTGCTCCAGCAAGAGAACCAGGTCCAGTCGGTTGACACTCTCCCATGAGACCGTTTCCAACTCATGCATTCTGAGCTGAAGTACTGCCCCCTAAAGGGTGAATGTCCCTTCTAGGGGAGAACAACAGTCTCTCTTACATAGTTTGTGGCCTCCTAAACACATGAATAGATACCTAGTGTGTGTGTTGTGTGTTGAACCAAAACAACAGTATAGAAAGAGAAAGTGACTAGAAATAGAAGCCCATTGAGGGCATCGGCAGACATGAGAACTGGTGCTAAGGATGAGAATGCTCTACCTCCTAAGGATGAGGAGTGTTGGGTGCCCTCCGTGAGGCATGTACCAATGATTCTTCTTTCAATACCAATGAGTTCTCCTGACTTCCATCTTGGGAGAGTTGACCTGGTTTAGACCTCTAGAAATTCTACCCTTGCCCCAGGACATTTGAACCAATTTGCTCTGCACGATGGTGACAGTAACTGACACCCCTTTCATTTCTCCTCCATTTCTTCCTCCCACTGGATGGTCTCAGAGGAGCAGCCCCGGAGCACACCCTACCTTCTCGGAGCAACCCTCTACTTGGCTTCTGAGAGATCTGGAAAACCCAACAACTGCCCAGCCTTCACTTGTACATGGAGGTTGGGATGCTGCTGCTGGTTGGGGGCAGCAGTCATCTGTCTCCGATTCCTTGTCAATCTCTGGGGCAGGAGGTAGACTCTACTTCTTCACGGTCTTCTGTAGCATGTGTGTGTGTGTGTGGGGGGGGGTTGCCTCCACTTTGTCCCCAGGCTTGAGTCCTTGGTACCAGTTATGGAGTTCTAGAACTTTCTGGCACCTCTATTCCTACCCAACCACAACCCCCATACTAACCCATGAGCAACTGCCACACCTGAGTGACTCGGGACAGACAGATGAGCCATGGGACATGAGGTAGCTCATACCTTCACCTTTGCACAGGGATGATGACTCTTTCCCAGTCCTCACCCACAGCTGTCTTTACTGTCCCAGTTGCCCCAGGAACACCAGATGCCAAGATGTTAGAATTGGGATTTGGGAGACTTGGCACCAGCGTGATGAATGGGGGAGAGCCCAGCTGCCCGCACACAGCTGCCAGCCTTTCTTGGGGTGCTTTGCTAGGACAAGACATTGACTCACTTTCACCTAGAGGTCAACCTGATGGAAAATTGACTCCATGCCTCCATGCGGATTATCTTAGCTCTTAAAAGGGACATTTGTCTTCGTAATAATGCAAAGTCAGCATTAGTGACTAATTTTCCTAATTTGGTGTACCAGAGGACTTCTCTCAGGGATGCAGTACACTCAGAGAGTGGGGCTGCTTTACATCTCCTTCCTTTCCTCGTCGTAACCCACTGACAGTTGTCCTGCTCAGTATCTGGACTGTGGTGGAGCCCGATCCCTCCAGAGGACACAAAGCACCCAAGGTGAGGGAGACCATGAAGTCCATGAGCTCCAGCTAAGGCTGTGAGCTCTGAGTAGCAAGAGGAGACTTAGCCACTCTGTCACGGAAACACAGAACCTGCCAGCAGCCCTCAGCAGGGCTGAGGGGACAGCGGGTCAGGTCAAGTCCCTAAAGTGCTTTGCTGTTATTTTTTTCTTTTTCCTTCCTTTTTATGGTTTTGGGGGTCACACTAGTCGGTGCTCAGGGCTTACTCCTGGCTCTGTGCTCAGGGATCACTCCTGGAGGGGTTTGGAGGACCATATGTGGTTCCAGGGATCAAATTCAGGTTGGCTGTATGCCAGGCAGGAGCCCTCCCTGCCGTTATCTCTCCAGCTACTGCAGTTATCTTCATTCCTCCCATCAGCTTCTCTCCTGGCACCCCAGATTCTCCAGGTCTTTCCTAAAGACCATCACCTTTCTCTCATCCCACATCGGCTCTGACCCACAGGCACTTGGAAAAGAAGTGGCATAAGGAGACACCACCCTACTCCGCTTGCTACCACATTTATTTTGATGAATATTTTTTTCATTCCTCACAAATATTTCCAACAATCTGAATGTGTTGAACAGAGCAAACCTTCGGGAAATCCCCCACAAGAACAGATGACCGCCCCTTGGACCAGAAGTCCTGTGGGACCACCCACCCTCACCCCCTCCCCCCTGCCACTTCTCAGTCTGCTGCATCAATATCTCCCAAGGGACGACTCTCGCTGTCCCCTATCCAAAGTCACAGGCACCAGGACACAGGACACAGCTTTCATCCCCTCCTCGGCCTTCTTGGCTGACCGGATACATAGGGGTGGGGGAGTTCCATTTCCCCAATCACTTCCCTTGACTGCTCCCAGAGAGACCCATGATGTGGACAGAGGTGGTGGGGAATGGCCCAGCTTGTGTGAGATCAAGCGGTCATGCTGATTAACCTGTCTCTCACCACCCAGTGCCAAGGAGGTCACTCTAAGTTCCAGTCTTGCCTGAGCAAGGACCAGCCGAGAGTATCTGCCCCCTACCCACAGCCCCCTAGAGACTGTTGTTCTCTAGGTAGAACCATTTTGGATGACACCCTCTCTCGCCATCATATCCCTCAGATTTCCACAGTCCCCCTGTGTCCCAGGTCTGCAGGCCCCGGCCAGTCTCCTCAGTATCCCACGGACTTCAGCTTGGAACTGAGAGGAGGAGAAGTAGTAGACAAGAGGGTCGATGCAGGAGTTCAGGGTGCTGAGCAGCAGAACGTAACTTCTCCACGATGGGCTGTGACCCTGGATATAGCCCACGACATGAGACACATTGTAAGGTCCAAAGAAGATGAGAAAGTTGAGCAGTGTGGCCACCACCAGCCCTGCCACCCTCCTCCTCTGGCGACGGCTGCACCGTTTACTGAGCAAATATATCAAGTGACTGTAGCAGTAAATTGTAATGAGCAGGGGAAGCCCAAAGAGAACCACCACCATCTCCAAACGGACAGGTAGGAGAATGGCCAGCTGGTCCTCCTCGAATTCCAGATAACAGGTGTTGTTGTTTCCTTGGCCATGGGAGGAATGTCCAGAGAATTCCACGATGTAGACCACACTGCAGTTAGTACCTGACAGCAGCCAGCAGGCCCCGCTGACCAGCACTGCTTGTCTTATTCTGGGCCGGCTCCAGTAACATACCGGGTAGGCCACGCTCAGGAAGCGCTCGATGCTCACAGCCGCCAGGGACAAAGACGTGACATAAATGGTGGTGAAGAAGAGGAATTTCGAGAAGGGGCAGAGGAAGAAGGGCAGAGGCCAGCGCATGCCACTGGCCGCCTCCACCATGCGGAAGGGCAGGAAGAGAAGCAGGATGAGGTCTGAGATGGTCAGGTTGAGCAGGAGCACGTCCACGGCCACTGCGCGGGTCCGCAGCTTGCCCACAAAGATCAGCAGGGCCAGCAGGTTCAGGGGGAGCCCCACGAGGAAGGCGAAGAGGTACACTGAGAAGTGGAACCAGAGGTTGTCACGAAAGAACTGGTCCGTGCTTGTGTTCATGCTAATGGTTACTGACAAGAGAGAAAGAAAGAGAAAGAAGGGGACACCACCAGTCCACTCCCCTTACTACCTGTGTCTCCTGATGCTCTGCCTTTTGGGCCATGAGACTAGTGTCCTGTTCCTTCTCCCAATAAAGCAAACACCAAAGTATCCTCCATACCATCCCTTAGGCTCTGTGCTCACCTGCGGTGCAGAGTCCTGAAGTCCTGCCTGAATCCTGCCTGAGCACCGTGCGGGCACCCCCAGAGCTAGTGTGTCCAGCTCGTTATGTCTCAGTTGAGCTGATAAAGACGTGACATTGCCAAGATGTCTGGAGCTCTGCCCAGAGCTCAGCCTCTATGCAAAATAAGGAGCAAATTCAACTACTGTGTGCCTGGCTCCTCTGGCAGGCTCTGACTGAGGTTACTCCAGGACCAAGCAGACATTCCATTCACTGCCTTGACCTTCACTTGAATGCTTGATCTTGCAAAAGAGTTCCAAGTCTCTTTGCTCAGCTCTGAGACATTGGTGGTGGTGGTGGTGGTGGTGGTGGTGGTGGTGCGGGGGGGGGGGGGTGGGGTGGGGGGCTTCTCCGATGTAGTGTAGCCCAGGATGTAGTGCCTCTCAGTTATTTTCTCACTTTGGGGCAAACTTCATGTATCTCTGTATTCTCCAGAGAGCAAGGTGGATCATAGCGACTAGTTCACAGGGCTGTAGTGTATAGAAAGCAAAATTCTCAGACTGTTTTTAATATAAAATTTATGGAGCAGGGAGGTACCATTTCCTACCATTGCAATAGCTTTCATCAAAATAATTACATACTAACAAGAGTTGACAAAGAAATGAAGAAATAGCAACCCTCAACCCCTGCTCCTGGGAATATGAAATAGTTGTAACCACTTTAGAAAGCATTTTTGCAACTTTTAAGGAAATGTCATCAAAAATTTACCAGGCTATATAATTCCAGGGGCAAGAGAGATAGTCCATGGGTTAAGGTAGCTACCTTGCATGCTGCTGACCCCAGTTTATATCCCTGACATCATTTAAGGTATCCTGAACACCAGCAGGGGTGACTCCTAAGCATATCTAGAAACTGTCCTTGAGCATCAGATATGGCCAGAAAACACTCAAAAACACAAAATGAAGCAAACAAACAAAAAAGAAAAAGCATTCTAATTCCACTGTGCACATATACTTCAGGAAAAGACAGGACCCTGACAGCTGTGAGGGAGCAGTCCTGGGAGTGCCCCTGTAGCAGCAACACAGAGAACACATAAAAGCTAAACAAGAGCTGGAGTGAGATGTTTGCCTTGCAGGCGACCAACCTGAGTCCCATCCCTGGCACCCGTAGAGTCCCCTTGAGCCCCACCAGGAGTGATCCCTGAGCATGAAGCTCTGAGCTCCATCAGGTATAGCCCAAAAATAAAAATAAGAAAAGGAAATGATAAATGATAAGAAAAAGAAATGATAAGGAAGGAAGGAAGGAAGGAAGGAAGGAAGGAAGGAAGGAAAGAAGGAAGGAAGGAAGGAAGGAAGGAAGGAAGGAAGGAGGAGGAGGAAAGAGGGAGTGAGTGATAAGGAAGGGAGGGAGGGAGGGAAAGGGAAGGGAAAAAGGGAGGGAAGGAGAGAGGCAAGGAGAGAGGGAGGGAAAGGGGAGGGAGGGAGAGAGGAAGGAAGACAAGAAAGAAAGAAAGAAAGAAAGAAAGAAAGAAAGAAGAAGAAGGAAGGAAGGAAGGAAGGAAAGAAGGAAGGAAGGAAAGAAGGAAGGAAGAGAGGAAGGGGGAGAGAGAGAGACAGACAGAATGCCAACCCAAGGGCAGAAGGAAGCTGAGCATAAAAACAGCCCAAACATCAGGGCTTTTTTTTAGAAAAGTTTTTTTTTTAAATAAACCACCATGAGAAACAGTTACAGACTTAACAAACTTTTGTGATTACATTTCAGTCATATAATGATCGCGTATCCATCCAGCCACCAGTGCCCACTCTCCGTCAACAATGTTCCCAGTATCCCTCCCGCCACCCCACCCCTTTCCACTCCCTGCCTCTGTTCATTCATTCATTCATTCATTCATCATCCTGTTATTCGTCGATTGCCTCGAGCAGGCCCCAGTAACGTCTCTTTCATCCTAGCCCTGAGATTATATTCAAGGCTCTTTAGGAGAATGAGACCCATCACTGTTACTGGTATTTGGCATATTGGGTGCGCCACGGGGAGTTTGCCAGACTCTGCCCTGTGGGCAGGCTATATTCGATGCAGGCCTGCCTCTGTGGCAGGCACATTCCCTCTTACTCTCTCTCCCATCTCTTCCATGTTGTCAATTTTGTTTTACAAGATTCCTTTCCTTTTCATCTTTCTTGCAAGATCAGTTTGTACATGATGACTTCTCTGAAGAATCTCTATCCCCCCTTCAGTTCTGAATGTTAATTTTTCCAGGCTGAAATATATTTTTTAACACTCTGAATATAGAGAGCCTTTATTTTCCTGTTCTAAGACATCTAATTCTACTTCACAGAGTGGGGAGAAAGGGCTGCAAAGTTTAAGAAGAGATCTCCCAGAACGACCACCAACTGGGAGCTCTTTGGCACTATTGCTGCAACATGGGAAGATGCCATCATTGATAACATTGATGAGGAATACGATCGACTGGTTCAGCACCTCCATGATTGTGTGAGGAATGCCAAGAGAGAGATAGCCACAAAAAAAAAACCCTGTCTTTGAGAACTCTTGAGCTTATTTGCCAACGTGGTTCAGTGCATACCTCAGGCAACCGCAAGTGAACGTCCAAGCTCGCAAAGCAGTGCAGAGATGCGATAAAGGAAGACCTCAAAGAGAGAAGAGCAGTAGTGCTGGTAGATGCGGCAGAAGCCAGGAAAAGCATTAGTAATGCCTGCCTGTCCTTAGCCAACTACAAGACCAAGAGGACTGCCCTCTGACTTCCTGATGGATCTCTCACATCTTCCAGAAGGGCAATGGAGAAGATTATCCATGACTGCTACTCGGATCTCTATGATAGCCATGTCCATCTGCCCACATAGCAAATTCTACAGGATGGATATGTCGTTCCCAACATTCTCCCTTCTGAAATCTAACATGCCATTTTATCGGTAAAGAAATGAACAGCACCTGGCCCACACAAGGTCAGACCTGAACACCTGAAGAATCTGCCATCAGTACTCATCAATACACTGGCTCAACTCTTCATGCGCTACCTGTCTGAATGCAAGGTTCTGTCCCAATGGAAAACCAGCAGGACTGTACTACTGTACAAGAAGGGAGACATCCACGACATTGGCAACTATCACCCAATCTGCTATTGTCTGTCATCTACAAGCTGTACACTAGAGTCATCCTGAATAGGATTGGCAGAACACTAGATGAAGGTCAACCATGCGAGCAAGCCAGGTTCCACAAAGGATTCAGCACAATTGACCATATTCACACAATAACCAAGTTCATTGAGGTTTCTCAGGAGTTCAAGATGCCGCTCTGTCTAACGTTCATCGATTTAAAGAAGGCCTTTGATTCTGTTGAGACGGAAGTCGTCATTGAAACCCTAGCCAATCAGGGCATTCAAACTCAATACATCAGAATCCTCCGAGAGCTATATTACAGATCCACTACCAGGATCTCATAATTCTACAAAGAAGTGATCATCCATGTCAAGAGAAGGGTTCGGCAGGGTGATACCATTTCACCGAAACTCTTCAGTGCCACCCTCGAGAACGTCATATGATGACTGGAATGGGAAGGAATGGGAGTGAAGATAGATGGTCGGCAACTACACCACCTCCGCTTTACTGATGACATTATTCTAATAACACCAAACATTTAGCCAAGCAGCACAAATGCTGGCCAACTTCAACCGTGAGTGTGGAAAGGTCGGACTACAGCTGAATCTCATGAAGACAATGTTTATGAGAAACAGTCTCGTTCCTGATGTTCCATTTGCAATGGAACGACCGTCTCTGAATGCAACAGTTATGTGTACCTAGGTCGAGAAGTCAACATGACGAATGACCTGGCACCTGAGTTGCACAGGAGGAAGAGAGCTTCTTGGAATGCCTTCACGAGCTTCGAAGAAATACCTAAGAGGACAAAGAACCTCTGGCTTCGGGCACATCTCTTTGATTCCACTGTTCTTCCTGCATTAACATGAGCCTCAGAGACCTGGGCCCTATGAACACAGGATGAGAATGCTATTCGGGTCTCCCTAAGAGGAATCGAAAGAGCTATGCTCAGAGTATCACGTTTCACTCAAATGAGAGAAAGAATCCGGAGTTCCGACCTCTGTCAACGGTCAAGAATCAGGGACGCTGTCTCGTTTGCCAAGGCGTCAAAAATCAGATGGGCTGGACACGTAATGAGATTGGGAGACGACCACTGGACTAGAGCCATTACTGACTGGATTCCACGGGACATCAAAAGATCGCGTGGCCTCCCACCTTGACGAAGTGGTCAGACTTCTTTGTCAAGACCCTGAACAATCGGTTTGAGGCTGTTTGTGTTCCTAGAACGAACAGACGCCACTGGGCTACACTAGCACGCGACAGGGATGAATGGAAACGTTACTGGCGCCCGCTCAGGCAAATTGATAATTAACGGGAAGTCAAGTGATCAAGTGATTAAGACGTCTCCACTGAAAAGTTCACAGATGAGATTCTATGAGTTCACTTCTATGTGATTTGCTTTTCTCTAGGTTCTTGTAGTATTCTGCCCTGGATTATTTTACGTTTTTGCCAGTTTTGTGAATATATTTTGGAAAAGGTGTGTGTGAATTTTTTGTTGGCATTGATGTCTAATATCTTCCCCAGGAATATCTAGTTCCTTCCCCAAGTTAAGAAAGGTCTTAGCAATTATTTATTCAAATGGGATATTTATCTCTTCTTGGTCCCCCACTCCCTTCCTCCCTTCATTTTTTTTCTTCCTTCTCTCCTCTCCCTCTCTATTTCACCCTCTCTCCTTCCTTCTGGGAGCCCTATGATGTGTATTTTGTTGTTACCGTTTTTAATATGTATTTATTTATTTATTTATTTGCATACCTGGCTGTACTCAAGGTGTCCTTCTGGCTTGCACTCAGGGATCACTCCTGGCAATCTTGGGGGAGGACCATATGAGATACAGAGATTAAACCCAGGTTAGCCCCATGCAAGGCAAGGTTCCTACCCAACTGTGCTATCTCTTCAGCCCAGTGAAGTGAGCTTAGTGTTCTTGGTGTTTTCCCATTGGACTCTCAGGCTGTTAGCATGTTTTCCAACTTCCTTTCCCTTTTTCCTGATTTGTTGAATGTTTTTCATTTCTATACGTTCCAACTTATTATTCTATCAGCTAGTTCTTTTGTACAACTCAGTCTCTCTATAGTAAATTTCTCATCATTTTTTAACTCTATTACTTCTATTAAACATTTTGTCGATGGTTCGAATCAACCACAAGTGTGTGGGGGGCAGAAGGTAGGTAAAATAGAGAAGGGACAAGTATGACAATAATAGCTGGAAATAATCATGATGGACAAAAATTAAGTGTTGAAAGTAGGTAAAGGGATATACCTGGTAACCTTTCAGTTTGTATTGCAAACCACAAAACCAAGATGCCCAAAAGGAGAGAGAGAGAGAAAGAGAGAGAGAGAGAGAGAGAGAGAGAGAAGAAGAAGAAGAAAAGTGTCTGCCATAGAGGCAGACTAGGGGTGGGGGCGGGGGTGGGGGAGATGAGAGGGAACTGGGGACAATGGTGTTGGGAAATGGTGGGGGGATGGGTGTTGGAACACTGACTGTATGACTGAAACCTAATCAAGAACAGCTTTGTAAGGGTCTATGTTACAGTGATTTTTAAAAAAAATAGTCTAACATCCATTCATGAAAAAAATATCCTTGATAAACTACAAAAAAAATTTTAAATAAATAAAAATTAAACTGAAAAAACAATTTGTCAAACTTTCTCTTTGTGGTAATATATTATTAATTGATTTTTTCTTACTTTCATAACTGTTGGCAACTTGTTGCTTTTGACATGTGGGACTTAAATGTATGAGATCATAGGTTGCAATGCACAGTCCTAAATTATATAACTAGATGCCTGATTGCACTGGACTAGAGCCTGTAATTGGATGTTTAAATGACTAGCATTCTATTGACACTGTGGAAAAATGATGGAGGCAACAGAGAGATGGCTACTAGAGATGGCCACAAATTTGAGCGTTCCTAGAACTTCTGGTGTTCAAGGTGAGGAGAAGAGATGCAACTAGTAGCCCCACTGGACCAGTACTATAATCAGGATTTTTCTCTGTCTTCTCTCTCCATCTACAAGACACCATGCCCCAGGAGAAACATCCGTACAGTTTCCACCATCTCTTTTGTTGCCTTTATTATGTTGCTAACCCTAGTACTAACGCTAACCTTAACTCTCTTATGAAGACAACTGCCCCATGACCACCTAATCCTTTACTCTCCAAAAGTGTAATTCCAAAAATCTATCATTTTGATGAAAAGTGAAAGAGGAAGTGATCAGTGTCTCCATTCTCCTGCATCCCTGGGAGATGTCACTACAAATTAGCTCTCAAACATACATTTGTTCTTTATAGTGATAATGCCGGTAGGGTCCCTCAATGACTTATGGGAAGTGGGGAGGAGAGAGGCTGAGCCTGGAGAAGGGAATCCACCATTTTCTCTTCACCCACCTCTGCGTCCCTCCCCTCCCCCCCCCCCAAGGGAACTGGCTGGGGAAATCTAGGACTGATCAGAGTCTGCTGGGGGTCTCATTCTTTGCACATAGTAAAGTCAGTCCCAGACCTTCCCCAGACCTTTCCGATCTCTTGTATTTCCCTTACAGAGAAAGAATTTTCACTGGGATCCCAGCAGTAAAGATAAGCTTTTATTTAGAAATCTGAGGAAGGGGGGGGAGAGAGAGAATAAGCTCTCAAGAGCAAGCATTACCTTCTTCAGGGAGCAGGGAGAGCCCCAGCACACATCCCAGGATTAAGGTACAGAGCTCAAGGGGGGAGATGCAGGGGGCACCATGTGCATGGGCCGGCAACCAACATGTCCACACTCCCTTATTTCCAAGTTAGCTTTTATAAGGTTTTTGTCTAACTGTCCCATGTGGGGATTTCTGCCTAAATAAGAGTCCGTTGCTAAGGTGGTTGCCAAGGGAAAAATTGGGAGCAGGTGATGGTCTTCTTTGCTGTTCCTTTCTTGGCCTTTGTTCTTGCTGGAGCTGCTCTCAGAGGTCTGGCCTTCTTCGTGCTGACCTGGGCACCTATTAAAGATCTTATCAGGCCTTAGTTCCTGTGTCCACATGTAGGTCCTGGCAGCCTCAGAGATAGTTTATTCTATTTTTTTTTCCCAAGACTCACTGCCATGGGAAGGGAGGGTGGATAGAGGGTGGGGTTGGGGGAGTGGGAATGGTCTTTCCCCTTTCCCTATCTACCTGCTTGTTTTAGTAATGCAAAGTTAGCTGTGGGAGCTAATTTCCCTAGTTTACTGTACCAGAGGGCTTCTCTTAAAAAAAAGGAGGCATGAGCACAGATAATGGAGCTCCTTTGCATCCCAGTCTCTTCCTTATTGTGGCCTATTGATAGCTGTCTTGGTCAGACAACCTGGGTGAAGTTTGAAAGGTGAATGAGCCTGGTCGGTGTGGAAGAAACACACATAAAAGAGCACAAAAAGTGTGTTGTGGAACACAATGGCAAGGGTATGGAACCAACCCAAGTGTCCAATTACAGGTGAGTGAATTATGAAGTTGGAACTCTTGTGCAGCTGGAAGGATGGATGAAATCGTGCAATGTGTTACAACTTGGGTGGAACTGAAGGATCCGATGTGAGGTGAATCAGAAGGTCAAATACCAGACGAACTTGCTTTTCTGTGGTGTATAGGATATGTGTGGGAATGTCTGACAATTTGACATAGGAAAGCCCATTGGATTGGCTCCTTTGACCTTCGTCCAGCGGGAGTCAGTCACCAGAAGTGAGACAGACAAACACAGAAGGGCTGCCCCTACTTTAGGGTCACCCGCACAAAATCAGTGAGCTCCTGGGCTGCCCATTTATTTATCCAACACAATATCGCTCTTCCACCCTGGCCCCCAACACCTTGAGCCATTGTTTAAGTTGAGAGAGACATTAAAGACAGCCAAGCACATCAAAATCCAACTATTTATCTCACAATGGTGATTTAGGGAAATTATTTTTTAAAAATTTAAAAATTGAAAGTTTTACAAGATGCAAAAATAAAGTTCAATAGATCTGTGAAGAGCAGAAGCCATGGAATTTCACAGTCAGCAAGCACCATTAAAATAGAAATTAGAGACAATGTCCTATTCTATTTTTGCCTATGTTTCTCTCTACATCTTATCACCCTAAACTGTTTATTTCTATTTTTCTTGGGTGCAGGGAACACTGTTGCTGCCCATCATCTATTCTATTCTTTCTTGGGCACACATTTGCTACCCAGTGAGATTCTAAAAGACCTAAATGGGGGGCAGGGTGCCGTCAGCAGGTCAATCTGTACCTGTGAGGCGAGTGCATCAGCAGCCTGATGGCACTTTCAGACTTCCAGATACCCCAAAATTGCTACCGTGCCTTTGGCCAGAACCCAAAAACTTGGGGCAAAGTTTAACAAGAAAGTAGCACAGCACACAGCACAGTCCTCCCGTTGTTCATCGATTTGTTCGAGCGGGCCCAGTAACATTGTGAGACTTGTTACTGTGTTTGGCATATCAAATATGTCACAGGGAGCTTGCCAGGCTTTGCTGTGCAGGTGAGATACTCTCGGTAGCTTGCCGGGCTCTCCGAGAGGGGCGGAGGAATCAAACTCGGGTCGGCCATGTTGGCTGCGTGCAAAGCAAATGCCCTACCCACTGTGATATCGCTCCAGCCCAACAAGAAAGTAAACGACCAAAAGTTAGGTACGTGGGAGACACACCCACAAACCACCTCCAGTTCAGCTATATAATTGGAGGCATGGCCTCTCTGGTTCCTGATCGAACTGCTTAATGGCCATGATCCCAGAGGTTCAGAAACAAATCTTGAAAACCAGTGGCTTTTGGCAGAAATGCACCCAGACCGCGTAGTAGGTTACTGTCACCGGGTCACCCCAGGGGGGAAAGGGTGCTCTCCCTCTGCCTGCTCCCCCTTGGTGGCTCGGTGGCTGCCATCCACCAGAGGCCATTGGACAGTTAGGTTTGGGCCTTCAATGACGAGACACGTGGGGCCTCACAGGATGGGTGTGGAGCTGGGCCTTTCCCCCCACCACAATGAGACCCCAAGTCGCCACCCACAAACGGCCTCTCTGGCTCCTGATCAAGCCGTTTAATGGTCATGATCCCAGAGACTCAGAAACAAATTGCGGAACCCAGAGGCTTTTGGCAGAAATGTGTCCAGTCCCTGCAGTAGGTTACTGGCTCTGGGCCACCCCAGGTGGGAATAGGTTTCGTGCCTTGACCTGTTCCCCCTGGCAGCCCCGTGGCTACCATCCTCCAGAGGCTACTTGGACAGTCAGGTTTGGGCCCACAGTGACAAGACACACGGGGCCTCATGGGATGGAGGTGGCGCCAGCCCTTTCCTCCCCATCCCAACAAGACACCGAGTTGCCGCCCTCAAATGGCCTTTCTGGCTCCTGATCAAGCTGATTAATGGCCATGATCCCAGAGACTCGGAAACAAGTCTTGAAACCCAGCGGCTTTTGGCAGAAATGTGCCCGGACCACACAGTAGGTTACTGTCGCCAGGCCACCCCAGGAGGGAAAGGGTGCTCTCCCTCCGCCTGCTCCACCTTGGAGGCTTGGTGGCCACCATCCTCCAGAGGCCATTGGACAGTCAGGTTTGGGCCTGCAGTGACAAGACACGTGGGGCCTCATGGGATGGGGATGGAGCCGGCCCTTTCCTCCCCATCCCAAAGAGACCCTGTGTTGCCGTCCACAAATGGCCTTTCTGGCTCCTGATCAAGCTGCTTAATGACCCTGATCCCAGAGACTCAGAAACAAGTCTCGGAACCCAGTGGCTTTTGGCAGAAATGCATCTGGACCACGCAGTAGGTTACTGTTGTTGGGCCACCTCAGGGGGGAAAGAGTGCTGTCCCTCTGCCTGCTCCACCTTGGCGGCTTGGTGGCCGCCATCCTCCAGAGGACATTGGCTAGTCAGGTTTGGGCCTTCAGTGATGAGACACGTGGGGCCTCACGGGATGGGTGTGGAGCCGGGCCTTTCCTCTCTGTCCCAAAGAGACCCCGAGTTGCCGCCCACAAACGGCCTTTCTGGCTCATGATCAAGCTGCTTAATGGCTGTGATCCAAGAGACTCAGAAACAAATTTTGGAACCCAGCAGGTTTGGGCAGAAATCCCTCCAGATTTAATTGTTAAAATTTTGCAATTTCAATATCGCACAGCCACTACTGCAACCACGCAACATCATATGTTATTCATAACCAGCAATAGAAAACAAATTGTCTACTGTTGCCTTTTCATCAGATCTGAGTGTTGGGAGTAAAATCCCAAATAATAATGGTGGGTCTGGTGTCAAAATATTGAACGTAATCAAAGTAGAGAGAGAGAGTAATGTGGAGGTCATCTGCCCCACAGGTAGGGGGAGGGTGTGGGATGGGGATATACTGGGATTTTTGGGGGTGGAGAATGGGCACTGGTGAAGGTACGGGTGTTTCATTGTATGACTGAGACTTAGACCCAAAAGTTTTGTGATTCAATAAATAAAATTATAAAAAATGAAGAAAAAAAAGTAAGGTGGAGTTCATGCTCAATTCAATCAGTTAATCAGTGGCTGAATAAATAGCAATACTCTTACATAAAAAATATAAATAAATAAATAAATAAATAAATAAATAAATAAAAGACCTAAATGGGGGGCTGGAGCAATAGGACAGTAGGGAAGGTACCCACCTTGCACAAGAGGTTGACCCAGGTTCGATCATAGCGCCCCATATGGCCCCCCAAGCACCATCAGGAGTGATTTCTGATTGCAGAGCCAGGAGTAATTTCTGAGCAACAGCAGACGTAGCCCAAAAGCTAAAATCACTATCACTGTCACTGTCCTACCATTGTTCATCGATTTTCTCAAGCGGGCCCAGTAACGTCTCTATCGTGAGACTTTGTTTACTGTGTTTGGCATATCAAATACGTCACAGGGAGCTTGCCAGGCTCTGCCGTGCAGGCAAGATACTCTCGGTAGCTTGCCGGGCTCTCCGAGAGGGGCGGAGGAATCGAACTCGGGTCGGCCATGTTGGCTGCGTGCAAGGCAAACACCCTACTGCTGTGCTATCGCTCCAGCCCACAAAAGCTAAAATAATAATAATAATGATGATAATGATAATAATACTATTTTTAAAGACCTAAACTGTTTTGCTTAAGATATATCCTTGTCTTGGAGTTTTAGTTACAGGGACAATTTCCCACAGGAATGCAAGATATCAGAAGGGGAGTACCTAGATTACCATTGATCTTAGATTCTAGAAATGAGAAGGGCAGGAAAGGAAAGAAATTGAGGGGGAAGTAAGAAGTGAAAGCGAGATAACAAGGTAGGAGTCAGGGGCCTCAAGTGCATTGGTGGTGTAGAGGTGTGGTTTATGTCCATACCTTAACCACTGAGGCAATAACACTGTAAGAATGAGACCCAACAATAGTTGGAAGCTTACCACAAGTTGGGGGGGGGCAAAATTGGGGGAGGCAAAGGGCAATTAGGATAGAGAGGGGACTAGTATGACAATAATAGTTAGAAATGATCACTCTGGACAAGAACTGAGTGTTGAAAGCAGGTAAAGGGATACACATGATAAGCTTTCAGTATCTGTATTGCAAACAGATAATGCCCAACAGGAGAGAGAGAGAGAGAGGGAGAGAAGAGAGAGAGAGAGAGAGAGAGAGAGAGAGAGAGAGAGAGAGAGAGAGAGAGAGAGAGAGAGAAATGCCTGCCATGGGCAGGAGGGAAACTGGGGAAATTGGTGGTGGGGAATGTACACTGGAGAAGAGATGGCTGTTAGAATGTTATATAACTGAAACACAGTCATGCACAACCTTGTAATTGTGATTCAATCAAAAAATTGTTTTTAATTATAAAAAAGGAGACCCAAACTACAACCTAACTTTAAAATATGGGGGGCTAGAGTGATGGGACAATGGGTAAGGTGTTTGCCTTGTATGCGGCTACCATGGGTTCAATCCCTGGCATCCCATATGGAGGCCCAACCCCATACTCCTGAGTGCAAAACCAGGAGTAAGCCCTGAGCACCACTGGGTGTGACCAAAAACCAAAAACTAAAACCAAAAAAATACAAACAAAACTATTGTGTCTGCTAAGGACACAGGCTGTGGAGTGGAAGGGAACCTGGGGACATTGGTGGAGGGAAGTTGATAGGGGAGGTGGAATTGGTGTTTGAACACTGTAGCACTGTCCTCTCGTTGTTCATTGATTTGCTCGAACAGGCATCAGTAACATCTTCATTGTGAGATTTGTTGTTACTGTTTTTGGCATATCGAATATGTCACCGGGAGCTTGCCAGGCTCTGCCATGTGGGCGGGATACTCTCAGTAGCTTGCAGGGCTCTCCGAGAGGGGCAGAGGAATTGAACCCGGGTCTGCCACGTGCAAGGCAAACGCCCTACCTGCTGTGCTATCGCTCCACCTGTTGGAACATTGTATGCTTGAAAATCAACTATAAATAATTTTGCATATGGTATCTCAATTAAAAAAATTTTTAAAGGTGATGTGGAGTCCATGAAGTCCAATTCCACAAAGTATACAGTAGTGGAGGGAGAGGTAAGGAGAGGAGATTAAGCCCCATCTCTCTCAGGAAAACGCAGGAATTGCCATATAGACCCTCAAGAGGGATGAGGAGACTATGGGTCAGGCCATGACCCCAAAGAGCTTGGCTGTTATTTTCATTCTTCCAGGAATCAGGTTCCCTTCTCATCCCCCATCTCCTTAGACTCACAGGCACCACAAGAAGAAACAGAATGAGGAGACACTACCTTCCTTTGCTTGCTCCCAAATTTATTTTGGTGACCTTTACTCTAATATTGCTTACAAATGTCCCTGACAATCTGAATTTGTTGAACAAACAACTGCTTTGGAAAAGTTCCCCCCACCCTGCCCCCGAGGAAAGTTTGTCCCTTTGGGCCTGAATTCCTGTGCCCTACCTCCCTACTCCTTTCCAAATGGTCAAAGGCTCCCAAGGGAAGACTCCCTTTCCCCTGTCCCAAGCCACATGGAACCCAGGACATGGCTCTCTACTTGTCAGTGACCCTTAGAAAGTTCTAGAACTAGTTGACCAGTTGTGTGGAGGTTCCCTTTCCTTCAGAATCTCTCACTTCGACTGCTTCTTAGGGTGGTCCCCTGCTGTGATTGAGGGGAGGAAGGCTCCACACATGTGAGGTCAATCTATCCTTCACTGCACAAGTTCCAAGCTTCTCACTTAAGAGAAATTCTTCTCTCTTTCTTGCCCAGGTCTCCTGGTCACCAGCCCACAGTAGTTCCTAGAGTCTAGAGCTCTCTGTGTTGGACACTTCCTGCTGCTGTCCCTCTGCCTTTGTCTTCTTGCTCAGCTTTACATCGTTCTTCTGTCTCTCAGGAATGTAGGTCAACCCCCTCAGCAGCCCATGGACTTGAGCTTGAAACTGAGAGGATGAGAAGTAGTAGACAAGAGGGTCGATGCAGGAGTTCAGGGTGCTGAGCAGCAGCACGTAACTTCTCCATGGTGGGCTGCAATGCCAGAAAAAGCCCACAACATGGGACACGGCAAAAGGCCCACAGAAGATGAGAAAGTTGAGCAGCGTGGCCACCACCAGGCCGGCCACCCTCCTTCTTAGGTGACGTCTAGATCCCTTACTGAGCAGCCAGAGTAAGTGGCTGTAGCAATAGACAGTGATGAGAAAGGGTACAAAAAACAAAACCACGGCAATCTCAAACCGGACTGGCAGGAGAATCGACAGCTGGTCCTCCTGGAATTCCAGATAGCAGGTCTTATTGATGTGGGAGGAGTTTCCTGAGTATTCCACAATATAGATCACACTGCAGTGAGAACAGGACAGCAGCCAGCAAACCCCGCTGACCAGCACTGCCTGTCTCAGCCGAGGCCGGCTCTGGTACCATACCGGGTAGGCCACGCTCAGGAAGCGCTCAACACTCACAGCAGCCAGGGACAGGGACGTGACATAAATGGTGGTAAAGAACAGGAATCTTGAGAAGGGGCAGAGGGAGGCGGGCAGAGGCCAGCGCATTTTATTGGCCACCTCCACCATGCGGATGGGCAGGAAAAGAAGCAGGATGAGGTCCGAGATGGTCAGGTTGAGCAGGAGCATGTCCACGGCCACCACGCGGTGACGCAGCTTACCCACAAAGATCACCAGGGCCAGCAGGTTCAGGGGGAGCCCCACGAGGAAGGAGAAGAGGTACACGGAGAATTGGAGCCAATGGTTGCCACTGTCGGAAAAGCTGCCACAGCTTGTGTTCATGCTGATGGTCACTGGCAAGAGAGAGAGAGAGAGAGAGAAAGAGAGAGGCAATTCTAGGGCAGATGCTGTCACCAGTCACATAGCAGGGGATGTTGCCATAACCTACAGCCCCCATGAACTCCTTATGTCCCCTGATGTTTCCCAGCAGTGTCAGATGGCCTGGTCTGGCCTTTCTCCCAATAAAGCAAACACCAAGTGCCCCGGTACCATCCCACAGGCTTGTGCTTACCTGCTTTGTCCCTAAGTGCCTTGACACTCAGCATCACACAGGCTCCTCCAGAACAAATGTGATCAGCTAGTTACTCATCAGCAGACCTGATAACCACCTGGCGGGTCACGTGACATCACCCACTTTCATGTCTGTCTTCTCTTTCCGGAGCTGTACCTATATGCAAAATGAGGAGCAAATTCCATGGCTGGGCTCTTCTGGCACTCCTGATGGTGGCTCGACCAGGGCCAAGCAGGCATTGCTTTTATGCCCTGACCTCCATCTGAAATTATTATTATTATTATTATTATGGTTTTGGGCCACACTCAAGGCTTACTCCTGGCTCCAAGCTTTGGAATCGCTTCTGGTGGGCTTGGGGACCATATGGGGTTCTGACAATCAAACCCAGGTGGACTGTATATAAAGCAAGTATACCCTAATCACTGAACTATTGCTCTGGCACTGAGTTTGTCATCTTTTAATACTTCCAATTCCATTGCCTTGGTTTTCTATGGGCTGGAGCGATAGCACAGCAGGTAGGGCATTTGCCTTGCATGCATTTAACGTGGCCAACCCGAGTTCGATTTCTCTGTCCCTCTCGGAGAGCCCGGAAGCTACCGAGAGTATCTCACCTGCACTGCAAATCCTGGCAAGCTACCCGTGATGTATTCGATATGCCAAACACAGTAACAACAAAGTCTCCAATGGAGACGTTACTGGGCCCGCTAGAGAGAAATCGATGAACAACGGGACGACAGTGGTTTTCTATAGGTCACAGATTAGTGAGATCATTCAGTATTTATCCTTTTCCCCCTAACTTGCTTTACTGGACATGATATCCTTCAGTTCCATCTAAATTGCAGTGAACTGCATAATTTAATTTTTTTTCTTATGGCTGCATAGCATTACACCATGTACTTATACCACAATTTATTTAATCTATTCATATATTATTGAACATTTGAGTTGTCTATCATACTAAGAGCTACAGTGAGCATAGATGTGCACAGATCTCATAAAATTAATGTTCTTGTTCTTTGGGAGTAAATACCAAGAAATAGAATTGCTGGATTATATGGAAGTTCTATTCTTACTTTTTTTTGAGAAATACGCATTGTTTTCCGAGAGTCCGAACCAGGCGACATTGGCAGCAACAATGAATAAGGAATCCCTTTCACCACATTCCCACTAATACAGATTATTTCCAGTCCTTTTTGTATGCATATACCAATCTCACTGATGTGAGAGATAGAGTCTCATTGTTGTTTTGATTGACATTTCCTCATTAACATATGGCCACAAATTTTTTTCTGATACACCTCTTGACTATCCATATGTCCTCTTTTGGGAAGTGTCTGTTCATCTCAATCCCAATAGGTATATTGGGAATTTTCCTGAGTCCAGTTTGTGGACTTGCAAATGTTTTGTGTGCATTTGAGGAAAATGTCAATTGTTTCTGGCATCCAGGCCTCCTGGATATTCCCAGTGTCCACTGTGCTGAATTTCACATGGCGCACCAAATGCACTGTGTTTGCCAAAACAATCACAAAGGCCAGAACCCCAATACAAGCTTGAGTCCATTGTCAACAGAGGGGGTACTCCTAACTCAGCCTCTCCTCCTTCACAGATCACTTGACCAGGAAAAACTTCCACCCTCCTGTCTATCACCAGTTGCCTCTGTGAAGACCCTGCTAATCCTTTAGCAGCAAGTATAACTCCAAAAATATTTTTAGTATAGTGTAAGACAAAATGATTTTAATACTATTGATGGGGTTTTTTTTTTTTTGGTTCTGATGTACAGCTATTGTATCACTACCAAAGTACCCGCATCCTCCACTGTTGCCTTTTTAAAATGATTTATGGGTCCAGAGCAATAGTATAGCAGATGGGGCATTTGCCTTGCATGTGGCCGACCTGTATTGGATATACAGCACCCATATTGTCCCCTGAACTCACAGAAGTGATGCCTGAGTGTAGCGTGAGGAGTAAATTTAAAATTTTTTTTTTTATTATTGAGCCAAAAGTCAGTAGAATGGCTGAGGGGCTTGCTCTGGACTAGGCTAGCCCTAGTTCAATTCTTGACACCCCTTGAGGACCCCCAAACCCCCACCAGAAGTGATCCCTGAGTGCAGAAACCCTTAGCATGGCCGAGTGTCACATAAAAACAAACAAAATGAATGATTATACATTAGGTATGTGTTCACGATAGTGTTGCTGTGTACTGCTTTGATGTCACAGTTATCGAATGTCCCTGGCACCAGAAGTGCCCATGGTCTCCCACCACTGCCTTTGTTGATTATTTTGATAAAAATAAAAGCGAACATGGTTCCTGTCTCCCCCCTGCCCCCGCCTCATGCAATACCCTTATTTAGCTTATTTAAGCTCTCAAGTGCCAGTTATCTTAAGGTAATACAAAGTCAGCTGTGAGACTAATTTTCCTAATTTATTGTACAGAGGGTTTCTCTTGGAGGGGGGTTGCACACAGATGATGGGGCTGCTTTGCATATCCTTCCTTTCCTCATAGTGGCCCACTGACCTTTGTCCTGCTCAAGTATCTAAACTGTGGTGGAGCTCGATCCCTCCGGAGGACACACAGCACCCCGAGGGGACCATGGAGTCCATGAGCTCTAGCTAAGGTTGTGAGCACTGAGTAGCAAAAGGAGACTCAGGACCGGCCAGCGACCCTCAGCAGGGCTGAGGGGACACAGGGTCAGGCCAAGTCCCTAAAGACTTTGCATTTATTTTCACTCTTCTAGGCACCCAGGTGCTCAGCCCTTTCCCCTGGGGCCAGCACCTTTCCCTTCCCACTCCCCATCCCCCCTGACACACACACACACACACACACACACACACACACACACACACACACAAACACACCAGGAGAAGAGGCAGAATGAGGAGACACCACCTTCCTTGGTTTGCTACCACATTTATTTTGATGACATTTCTTCTGTTATTCCTTGCAATGTTTCTGACAATCCGAATTTGTTGGACAAGGAGAACACTTGGGAAAAGTTTCCATGAGGGAGGACAGACTGTCCCTTTGGGTCTGAAGTCCTGTGCCCCATGTTCCTCCCTACCCACTCCTCACCTGCTGGGTCAGTGGCCACCATGGCCGTTCTCTCCCTGTCCAGTATCCCAGGCCACAGGCTGCCCCCTTGCACATAGAACACAGCTTTACACTTCTCTTCCATCTCCTTGGCTGACAAGCTGTGTGGGGGGTTTCATTTCTTCTGTCTCTCACTTTGCTACTGGAGTGGCCCCAGGGACGGGGGCAGGAAGAAGCAGCTTGGGTAAGATCCGGATTGGGAGCCGGTGATTACACTGATTAACCCCACCCCTCACCACACGAGTCCCCAACTGGTCCCTTCAAGGCCCGGCCTGCCTTGAGCAGGGAACCGTCTGGCCCCTGGGTCACTTCCCTACTGATTCTTTTTCTACCAGATTCCGTTTATATGAATGTTGAAGTTCTCCTGATACTGCTTCTCTCTCTCTCCATCACATCCCTCAGCTTTCCACTGTGCCCCTGAGACCCGGCCAGTCTCTTCAGCAGCCCATGGACTTGAGCTTGGAACTGAGAGGAGGAGAAGTAGCAGACGAGAGGGTCAATGCAGGAGTTCAGGGTGCTGAGCAGCAGCACGTAACTTCTCCACACAGGGCTCCGACCCTGGATATAGCCCACGACATGGGACACGTTGTAGGGTCCAAAGAAGATGAGAAAGTTGAGCAGCGTGGCTGCCACCAGCCCCGCCACCCTCCTCCTCCGGCGGCGGCTGCATCCCTTACTGAGCAGCCAGAGTAAGTGGCTGTAGCAATAGACGGTGATGAGAAAGGGTATGAAAAAAAAGATCGCTGCCACCTCCAAACGGACAGGCAGGAGGAGAGCTAGTTGATGAGTCCGGAACTCCAGGTAGCAAGTGCCATTGCTTCCTTGACCATGGGAGGAATGTCCAGAGAATTCCACGATATAGATCACACTGCAGTGAATACCAACCAGAAACCAGCAGGCCCCACTGACCAGCACTGCCTGTCTTGGCCTGGGCCGGCTTTGGTACCATACCGGGTAGGCCACGCTCAGGAAGCGTTCAACACTCACAGCCGCCAGGGACAGAGACGTGACATAGATGGTGGCAAAGAACAGGAATCTTGAGAAGGGGCAGAGGAAGGCTGACAGAGGCCAGAGCATGCCGCTGGCCGCCTCCACCAGGCGGAAGGGCAGGAAGAGAAGCAGGATGAGGTCCGAGATGGTCAGGTTGAGCAGGAGCACGTCCACGGCCACTGCGCGGCGCCGCAGCTTGTCCACGAAGATCACCAGGGCCATCAGGTTCAGGGGGAGCCCCACGAAGAAGGTGAAGAGGTACACGGAAAAGTGGAACCAGTGGCTGCCATGGGAGGATGGTTGGTCCGAGCTTGTGTTCATGCTGATGGCCTCTAGAGAGAGAGAGAGAGAGAGAGAGAGAGAGAGAGAGAGAGGTGATTCTGGGCAGACGGTTCAGCTGTCACATCCTCTGTAGTGTAGGGGACCTCGCCAGTCCCCTCCTCTTACTGCCTTATGTCCCCTGATGCTCTGCCATTAGTGCCAGTCGGCCGGAGTGCTGTCCCTTTTCCCAATAAGGCAAGCACCAAAGTGTCCTCCACACCCTCCCTCAGGCTCGGTGCTCACCCGCTGTGCTGAGCTCCAGTGTGCCCTGCCACTGAGCACCGTGTGGGGCACCTCCAGAGCCAGTGTGGTCTGCCCCTTATGTCTCAGCAGGACTAATAAAGACCAAGCAGGTCACGTGACATCATCAACTCTGAGCAATTGCCATGAAGAGATGCTTCTTTAGCTCCGTGGCCAGGGCTGCCCCGGTATGCGAAATGAGAAGCAGCTTTACCAGGTCCTCATCTCGCCTCTGATGGGGAGCCTATGTAGGCCAGGAAGATTTCCGCTCCCCGCTGCACTTGGTGTTTCTGTTTGTTTTGTTTTAGGGCGTGCTCAGGGTTACTCCTGATTCTGTGCTCAGGGATCACTCCTGGTAGGCGTGGGGGGCCATATAGGATACCGGGGATTGAATCTGGGTCGACCATGTGCGAGGCCCTACTCACTGCACTATGGCTCCGGCCCCTGCTTTTGGCTTTTATCTGCCCCCCTAGAAAGATGCTTTTCCACTTTACCTTGTAAGTGCAGGAAGCATGAAGAGAAGGCAGGGGGTCGACAATGAGGGCCCTAGAGCCACTTTCTAACTGTGATTCAGAGAAAATGACTCACTTCCTGTATCTGTTTTCTCTTGTGTAAAACAGGGATCACTGGGGCAGAGAGGGCTTTCCCTGTAAAGTATTTCAGACGCTGGAAAAAAAATCTCAGCAGGGATGTTGCCAGCCTCTATGATCACTGTGGCTCAGAGGACAATTTGTTTGTGAAACCAGAAATGCACAAGAGAATGTAAAGTGGCCCTCAAATGATCCGTGGCCCCAGAGGAATCCCCTTTGGCCATCTGCAGAACTAAAAGTCTGAGAAGTTGAAATGCAAACGCCTCATTTAAAGCAAAGACCTGTTTGTTTAGACTAATCTGAAAATTACCAATTAGCTTCATTGAGTCAGTGTTTTCCTCTATTTGCTGCATCTCCTGTTTCTGTTTTTTTCCAACAAAATAAGCAAAAATCCCTAGAAACAAATTTCCAATTTGAGCCTTGCTTCCTGTAGACTTGCTGGTAGACCACACAATTGTGTTTTAATTTCTCAAAAGCTTGAACCATAGTTTTGGCTTTGTGCCTGTTAGCAGAGATCCCTTGTCTGATAACATTACTGTGTCCCAAATGCTTAGAACTGGATGCTGGCCTTTGGATCACTTAACATACTAGCGACTCTTCACTGTTGTGGTTACATCCCTGGGAGAGAGTAAAAGTAATGATGCTGATGAAGAGGTAGTATGGAGCTACCTTTGAATGCATCTATAACCCATGAAAGACTCAGATTTCTTCATTCTGCCTTGAAATTCTTATGTCCCACAGTAGGAAAGCAACTTGCTCCAAGTAATACAAACAGGTTAAGTTTCCCCTGCAAGGTTCAAACCCAAATTCTGTTCAACCTCAGAGATTATTTATGGATCTATTCAAATGCCTATGGTGCATAATAAGAAACAGTCCACACCCACTAGCATAACTTTAAGTAAAAAGAATGGTATAATGTCATCTGTGCACAAGGTTACAGAGAAACATCAGGGACTTATTCTCACTGCTGGTGATAATGTCTGGTTTCACAAACAAATTGTCCTGGAGACTGCTGACAATTTCTGAAAAATGTCATCGTAAATTTGCTGTGAAACCCAACTCCACGGCAGGTGTCGACTGCAGAGGAATGAAGTGTGTGTTCATGTAGTCCTGTTCACTCAGGTTCCTCTCTGGTCAGTCATGAGAGTCAAAAAAGTAGACATAGAGCCTGAAATCCCATCAGCTAGCAGAGGTATGAGACATGCAGAGGTGTGTTTCATTACAGTGCAATACTGTGTAGCAAATCATAAACATCCAAGGGTAAAGTCACCAGAATGAACCTCCAGAAAATTTTGCTAAGTGAAATAAGTCAGACTTAAGGGATCTTCTATTATACATGAAATGTCCCAAAGGACAAGTTTACCAGAAACAAAAAGTAGATTACAGACTGCTCTGGGGGCAGGGGACAGAAACTACAAGAACCCTAATGAGAGACCTTCCGGGTTGATGAAAAATTCTCTAAAAAGCATCAATAGTGGAAGTTGCACACCTCAGAAAATTGTGTAAAGATCATTGAACTATAATCTTAAAATGGGTGAACATTTTCCCTCAACTACGTTGCTACAATCCATCAGTGAAGAAGACCAGGTTTTTGCTGCTTATATTGGGGTGGGGGTGGGTGGCCTCACGAGAGTTGACCAGCAGCAATGAGGGGCGAGGCAAGCTGCAGATATGCTGCAGGCAGAGGGTCTGGAGTGGACACAGCGGGGCAGGGCACTTGCCTTGCATGCCACCGATCCAGGTTCAATGATGGAACCCCATATGGTCCTCTAAGCACTGCCAGGAGTTATCCTTCAGCACAGAACCAGGAGTCAGCCCTGAGCACTGCCAGGTGTGGTGGAGGGTGCCGCAGGCCCCCTACACTGGGTGACCCCAGGTCACCAGGACACAAGGAACAAACACGCTTCTGGCTTCTACAGGGTCTTCAGTCAACTACTTAAACTTCTGTGGTCTGCTTCGGAACTTCAGAAACAGGGCAAATGAAACTTTTATCTTTCCCAGTGCTCTAAACCATTGTTACACACATTTCTTTGAAAGAGGAAGGAAAAAGGATGAGAGAGTCCAAGTGGTGGAGCACCGGACTGGCATGGGATCTGAACTCGAGCCCTAGTACCACATGCTCCCCTCCAACTCCCAGCACCTCCCAGTGGAGATCTGATGGGTCTCATGAGGTGTAGGTGCCATGACCCCGGAGTGACCAGGCCCACACTGAGCACCAGGAGAAGCCCTGGGGTCCTATAAAAATAGTCTAAGGAACTAGAGAAACAGCGCAGGACTTGGGCACATGCTTTTCATGAACGGGGCCCCAGTTCAATCCCTGGCACTACCTATTTTCTCCCCCAAACATCACCACGTAGAGTCCTAGAGGCCCCCAGAGCACTGCCAGAGTAACCATGGAATCCCCACATCTCAGGGCCCGAAGACCACCACATCCTCCGGCCCTATCATTGAACTATCCAGCTAGTTGGCCAAGATTGCCAAGAGTGGGTCCAGAGTTGTCTTAGCATCTCTGGGAGCACTCACCCTTGTCTGAGCATCATTTGGCAGCACTCACCCCATCTGAGAATCATTTGAGAGCACTCAGTCGGAGCATCACTTGGGAGTGCTCACCTCCTCCTCTGATCAACGTCTTTCATAAAATAGAAAAGAAAACTCTGCTTTTTTTGTTGGGTTTGGGGAATTTGTTTCTGTTTGGGAACCACATCCAGCAGTGCTTAGGCCTGGCTCCTGGCTCTACACTAGGGGATCATTCCAGGTGGTGCTCGGGACTCCACAGGGTGCTGGGAATCAAACTCAGGTTGACCACATGTAGGGCAAACGCTCTACCCGCCGTACTATCACCCCCAGAAAACTCCCCTTTGGAAGGATATTCATTCATTCAACAAACACTGAGCACCTGGTGACAAGTTTCCTGGGAGGTGCCAGTGATATATTAGTGGGTAAAGCAAAGTTCCTTGCCTCATAGACATCTAAGCAGGAAACAGGGAGTGGGGAGGGGGGTACTTGTATTGACCATCCTCCGTAGGTTGTCCTGTAAAGCAAGTGACTGCTGCACTGTGTCCTCAGCTCAACAGATGCCCAGGTGCTGGTCTCCTTCCTGGCCACACCCTCTGCCCGTTCTCTCTGTGGGCTCAGGCACCACAACACCCCTTCCCCAAGAGACCCATTGGGACCAGTGTGAGCCCCGATACCCCAAGTTTTCCATTTGCCCCTGACCTTTAGGGTCCTGCCTACCTTGAAGAATCTCACCCCACACCCACATCTTCCGTGCTGGGAGCATTTGGCAAATTTCTTCATTTCCCCCTGCCCAAATGAAGACAGACCTCAAGCATGCCCGTCTCCAGAGCCATGGCCAGCTCATTTTCACAGCACTGAGGGCAGAGGAGGAAAGTGTGCCCCCCAAGGGAGCAGCCGGCACAGCCCCACAGCGAGGCACAGGCCCAAACAGTTGGTGGCATCTCCACTCAGAGCAGAAAGAAATGATCCTTTCCTGGGAGTTGCCCGGGCCAGCCACAGGACTGCATAAACTAAGCACAGGCTAGAATGTCACCAGTGCTGACCTTACGCCTGGCACTCTTGCACAGCAAACCTCCTCCTCATCCGTACTGCAGCCACAGGGCCAAATCCAAGGCTGGTGGGAGGATAAAAGGGGACACTTATAAGCTCTTGGCTTGGTGACAATCACGTATGAGAGGCTATCTTTGCCCTGTTGCCCAAGCAGCTTTTCCTCCCAACTGACTCTAAATAGGGCCACTGCTGCCCCCTAGTGAGCTCCAGGTGGCGTAGCGGGATCACTCGTGCCTGACTGCTCAGATACAAATGCTCTTAACCTCTGATCAGATCCATCAGTTGCCCATCCTCCAAACCCCAGCAAGATTCTGACCCATGACATGACACCTCTGCCTGTTAAGCAGGGGCTGGCAGAGAGAGTGAAAGAGGAAAGCTAGGTCTCTGCCAGCAAGCAGCTTCAGGGTAACCGTCCCCATCCTACATTTAAAACATTCCTGCAAATTTCTAGGCTCCTTCTGAGATTAGGAAAGTTTACAATTTCCTAGGACTGTAAATTCTGCTCCAGACCTTGGGCTCATGGGAGGCTGAGAGATAACAGGGCAATACCTGAGCATATGGTGAAATCTAGAACCTAAAAGGTCTTAAATGAACAGACAGTCCCGCCAGTCGAAGTGAGAAAGATGTCAGTCTTATCTTTACAACACAGCTGAGCCCTAGATTAACAAGACATCTCTGGGAAACAACTGGAAATCTAAGACTTTGGTTGACAAGTAACACAGTGCAGTTTTCCAATAAAATTCTCATGAAATGAGCTATATTTAGTCCTATACTAAGTTCCTCCTGACTAGGGAGATTCTTTCTCTCCTATTTACTTTCAAATAAGCTTTTCTTTCTTTTTTTGTTCTGATTTTGGACACCGAGCATTGGTCAGGGGTTACTCTGTGCACTCAGGAATGACTCCTGGCAGTGCACAGAGGGACCATATGGGATGCTGAGGATCAAACCCGGGTTGGCCGTGGGCAAGGTAAACGCCCTACATGCTGTACTATGGCTCCAACTCCTCAAAAAACAAAACAAAACAAACAAACAAAAAATCTTTTCTATTTTCTAACTCTGAGCATCTTGATGACTCAATATTTTTGTTCTTGAAAATACTGAAGCAGGTAAGATGGAAAAGAGACTGTTATGACAATAATAGCCGGGAATGATCACCTGGACAAAATCTAAAGGTTAAAAGTAGCACTGTAGCACTGTCATCCTGTTGTTCATCGATTTGCTCAAGCAGGTGCCAATAACATCTCCATTCATCCCAGCCCTGAGATTTTAACAACCTCTCCTCTTACACCCTGAGATTTTAACAGCCTCTCCTCTCTTACTTAAAAGTAAGGAATGGATATTCTTGATAACCTTTCAGTATCAATATTGCAAACCACAATGCCCATAAGGGGAGAGAGAGAGAGAGAGAGAGAGAGAGAGAGAGAGAGAGAGAGAGAGAGAGAGAGAGAGAGAAAGCACCTTCTACAGAGCCAGGCAGGGGGTGGAGGGAACCTGGGAACACTGGTGCTGGAAAATGTACTCTGGAAAAGGAATGGGTGTTGAATATGTATGACTGAAATTCAATCATGAACAGTTTTGCAATGGTCTATCTCATAGTGATTCAATTAAAAGGTTAAAAAGAAAATACTGAAGAACCTGGGAACCATGGACCAACACAGAGACTCGCCATCACCACTCCTGAATGGAGAAGACAAAGGAAAACTCACCTTCCTCCTGCGACTGAGTTCAAGGCCGCCCAGGTCTCCTTCCTTCTGCCAACATGGTTCTTCCCAGGGGCTCAGTTCTGACCATCCTGCCAAGGATCCTTTGCAGAAGCCACTCCGGGGGCCTGGGGAACGCAGCTGAGCTCCCCTGCTCCATGCTCCTCTGACCCCAGCCATGGCAGCTACTTCTGGGATGTCCCCGCTTTGGTTTTGGCCACACACGCTGTCCCCCGGCTGGGCCCCCCTCCCAGGTAGCCAGTCACCAGCGGGTTGAGCACCACACTCCAAGCCCCGGTGATTAGCCCCAGCTTGCGCCAGCTGGCCCCCAGGTCGGGGTACAGGAAACCAGCCACATTGGAGGCGTTGTAGGGCCCCAAGCAGAGCAAGAGCGTGAGCAGTGCCCCTCCGGCCACCCAGGCCGCCCTCAGCTTGCGGCGGTGGCTCAGGCCTGAGCCGGCCAGTGCCCGGAGGCAGCCCACGTAGCAGAAGGCTGTGATGCACAGGGGCAGGAAGAAGAGCAGGAGAGAGAGGCTGAGGCGAGCTGGCCCGGCCGAGGCGGGGTCCCAGGCCTCCAAACACACGGGAGAGCCGTTGACCGGCCTGTTGATGCCCAGAGAGGTGTTGGTGTTGTCCATCCAGCCTCCCGGAGCCTCCAACCCAAAGACCAGCCCCAGGTGGCAGAGTACCAGGCCCCATACAGCCACACACACTCCCCAGGAATAGCAGGGTCTCCGGATGGCCTGGTAGCCCAAGGGGAAGGCGGCGCCCAGGTAGCGGCCAGCGCTCAGCGAGGCCAGGAAGCCCCCGCCCGCGTAGAGCGGTGCAAAGTGGACTAGGGCAAAGGCCGGGCAGAGCGCCACCGGCAGCGGCCAGGTGCCCCCCGCCAGCACCTCCACCGCCTTCAGGGGCAGAGAGAGGGTCAGCAGCAGGTCGGAGC
The DNA here is from genome assembly GCF_029834395.1 of Sorex fumeus. Classification (NCBI taxonomy): domain Eukaryota; kingdom Metazoa; phylum Chordata; class Mammalia; order Eulipotyphla; family Soricidae; genus Sorex; species Sorex fumeus. The sequence goes on from NW_026606179.1 coordinate 21,630,114, forward strand.
AGCCCAGGTGGAGGGCATAGACGAGGCTGGGCGTGAGGCGGAGCCGGGCCTGCGCTACGGCCCCCCGGATGGCCAGCACGTTGAGCGGGAAGCCCAGTACGAAGGCCGCCACGTAGAGGGCGAAGGAGAGCTGCAGGGGCAGGTCCATGGGGCCGGCGGCGGGGCTCCCCGCGGGCTGATGGGGGGCGCTGGGTGGAGTTCCTGATCCCTCCGTGGGGGTGCTCACGCAACCCTGGGAGCCCGGGTCAGAATCCTTCGGCGTGGGGCACCTCCATCACCTCTGCAAACAGGAGCTGGAGACAGGCAGGAAGCGGGGGCTCCCTCCAGAAAAACGGACTCTTGGTCCTGAGACCCTGGGGAGAGAAGGGGCCAGTGTTCCCAGCGGTGCTCTTCCCAACACAAGCACGCTCCTGCGTTAGCGCCTCTCACCCCACCACCCACAGAACCTGTCAGCCGCGGTGCAAGGCTTGGTGGGTTTGTGCCGTCTGGCTGAGGGCCAAGAACCAGCGGATGGCACCCGGGGAGAGCCTGGAGTGGGCAATGCCATCATGGCACCAGAAGTGGCCGTAGGGGGTTTCAGGGGGCCCTGAAGCAAGGAGTTGGGGTGGGGCGCGGTGGTGGGTGGAGGTGACTCACCCTTGGTGCTGCCAGATGTCTCTGAGGGCTGCGGCCGCCCAGGGATGCTGAGCGAAGGGGCAGGGGGCAGTGAGCCGGAAGACAGGGAAGGGCGGGGTGCAGGGCCATTAGCCGAGGCACTGGAAGCCTGGCTGAGCAGCTAATGGGGCATCCCTGGTGGGAGCTGGGGCCACACTGAAGGAGAGAGTCCATGGAGACAGGCCAGCACAGGAAGGGAGAAGCAGAAGCTCAGCTATTTGCTTGGCAGACTGAGCAGGCACCCCAGCAAACAGCATCTCCCCCACCCTCCTCCCGCAGACATGCAGCCGGCACCCCTGCTCTTCCCCACAGGCATACAGCCTGCATCACTGTTCTTCGAGAAGCCACAACTTGCATCCCTGCTCTTCCCTGTATGCTCATAGCCTGCACCCCTGCTCTTCGCCATAGAAGGCGATGAGGGACACAGTCTCGTGTGGAGAGACCAGAGCAGCCTCTCTCTGGCTGCAGGGACATGGGGACACCTCCCTAGACACTTGTATGGGCACTAGGCTAGACACACTCCGGCACAGATGTCCTCTGTGCCCTCCGCACCTCCAGTCCCTGTTGCTTTCCAGAAGGCTCTTTCAGAGATGGGAAAAACCCCAGCTGTCTCTGGTGGGCCTGTCTCCATCTCTGTCTCTCCATGTCTCTCTGCCTCAGCCTGACAATACAGCATTCCTCTTGTCACATGGGGGCAGGACAGTAGTTAGTGAGGGGTCAGCTGGGGTGCCAGTGAGCTGGGAACTGGACGGAGAGGCAGGTGGCAGAGCAGAGGTGCATCCAGAACCCTTGGAAACTGCATTGGAACTGCATTTGCCTGAAAAGAATGAGACAAGCAACAGGGACAGAGCAGGAGCAGATGGGCTCAGCTCCTATCCTCGGGGCACCGACCTCTTTTGCATCTCATCGGAATATGGTTTCTGTGGGGTTTGCCACCCTCAGGGACTTTTCTGTCTGAGCCATGAGTCAATGAAAGATAAACACTTTAGTGATGTAATGCATGCCTGTTAGTCATCTACCTAAATCCCACTTAAAAGCCTCCCCCATGTGACAACCACATAAAGTGTCCTGAAGTCACAGGACAGAAATGTGCCCTGAAGTCAAAGGACAGAAATGTGTCCTGAAGTCTCAGGATAGAAACATGTTTTGAACTTTATAACTGAAACTCAATAGTGAACAACTTTGTAACTGTGTATTTCAAGGTGATTCAATTCAAAAAGAAGTATTCACTTGCTTGGCCAGTGATGTGACATCTTTGAAGATACCTCTAGCTTCAATGTCATAGAGGATTTTGCCAACTTTGTCTTCAATGTACCTTACGGGTTCTGGTCTGATGTTGAGGTCTTTAATCCATTTTCATCTTACTTTCGTACATGATGTTAGGCAGAGATCTGAGCCCAGTTCTTTGCATGTAGCTGTCCAGTTTTGCCAGCACAATTTTTTTCTTTTCTTTTTTATTTATTTATTTATTGAGTCACCGTGGGAAAGGTTACAAAGCTTTCAGGTTTAGGTCTCAGTCATGCAAATATCAAACACATTTCCCTTTACCAATACTTATTTTTTACCATGAAGAACCCCAATAAAACCCCACCCCCCACCCCTCCCAGTCCCTGTGGGGCAGATGAATTCTAGTTAACACTCTATCTGCTTTGATTAGATTCATTGTTTCAATAAAAGATTCACCACTATTATTTAGAGTTTACCCCCCCCCCCACCAAATCAGACATGCTGAAAAAGCATTGTGAAGTGATTTGCTTTCTACAGCTGGGTTCAAGAATTAAATGTTGGTTTTGGATTTCTGCTATTTTACTTATTGACCCTGAAAGTATTTCTACTGAAAGTCAGATAGTTAAGAAATTGGTTTCTGTGCTCTGGAGTCGTGGCCGTGCTGGAGAGCCGCTAGTGGGGGGCAACTGGTGGCCTCGGTAGGGCGTGAAGGGCGGACCGGAACGCCCCCCTTCCCATGAGGTTTTAGTCGCCCCCACTCCCCCGGCTCATACCTGCTGTCCACAAGGCTCCCATGCGGCCGCCATCTTTCTTTCCAGAGGGAGGAGGGCGGAAGGGACCAACACCCTTTCCCCTCCGGACAGACATGATGGCCTGGATTAACACATAGTCCGTTCACTTTTCTGCTCCAAGCTGCCGGGTTCTGCATTAAGTCCTTGTGCTTCTGGGGCCGTGGCCGTGCTGGAGAGCCGTTTGCGGGGGGCAACTGGTGACCTCGGTAGGGCGTGAAGGACGGACCGGAACGCCCCCCTTCCCATGAGGTTTTAGTCGCCCCCACACCCCCGGCTCATGCCTGCTGTCCACAAGGCTCCCATGTGGCCGCCATATTTCTTTCCAGAGAGGAGAGGGCGAATGGGGCAACACCCTTTCCCCTCCAGCAGACTTGATGGCCTGGATTAACGCATAGTCCGTTCACTTTTCTGCTCCAAGCTGCTGGGTTCTGCATTAAATCCTTGTGTTTCTGGGGCTGTGGCCGTGCTGGAGAGCCGGTCGTGAGGGGCAACTGGTGGCCTCGGTAGGGCGTGAAGGACGGACCGGAACGCCCCCCTTCCCATGTTTTAGTCGCCCCCACACCCCCGGCTCATACCTGCTGTCCACAAGGCCCCCATGCGACCGCCATCCTTCTTTCCAGAGAAGAGAGGGCAAATGGGGCAACACCCTTTCCCCTCCGGACAGACATGATGGCCTGGATTAACGCATAGCCCGTTCACTTTTCTGCTCCAAGCTGCTGGGTTATGCATTAAGTCCTTGTGTTTCTGGGTCTGTGGCCGTGCTCCAAACTTAACTATGATTTTCAGAGAGAAACGTTGGGTGGTTTACTTCCCATGGTTCACTTTGTATATAGAGAGATCTCGCGCGGCCGCTTATGCGGTCGCGCGGTTTTGAGGAAAAGTCCTAGTTCCCGCATACTCGAGCTGTGCTTGTAGAGGCTTCTGGTCACCGGGGTTCCATCTGGGGGAGGCGGGATGCGGTACCTACCCCATCTGGGACTTCCCGATGATCTCGGCTCTTTTTGGAACGTGTTTTTTTTTTTCCTTCGGGATCTGTGGATCCCGCCCTCTATGTAGTCCTTCTCTTCGGCTGAATGCTGTAAAGATGGCCGCCAGCACAATTTGTTAAGGAGGTTTTCCTTGCTCCACTTCACATTTCTTGCTCCCTTATCAAAGATTAGATGATCATATGCTTGGGGGGAGATGTCAGTATATTCAACCCTGTTCCATTGGTCTGCGGCTCTGCCTTTGTTCCAGTACCATGCTGTTTTAATTATTACTGCTTTGTAATAGAGTTTGAATTTAGGGAGGTTGATTCCTCCCATTTTCTTTTTCCCAATAATTGCTTTAGCTATTCATGGGGGTTTATTCTTCCATATGAATTTCAGGAGTGTTTGCTCCATTTCTTAGAAGAACGTCATGGGTATCCTTATAGGCATCACATTGAATTTGTACAGTGCTTTGGGAAGTATTGCCATTTTGACAATGTTAATTCTCTCAATCCATGACCAGGGGATATCTTTCTATTTCCTCGTGTCCTCTTTTATTTCCTGAAGTAGCGTTTTGTAGTTTTCTTTGTTCAGGTCCTTTACTTCCTTAGTTAAGCTAATTCCTAGGTAGTTGATTTTCTGGGGCACAATTGTGAACTATCTTAAACTAAGAAGCTTCTGCACCTCAAAAGAAACAGTGACCAAAATACAAAAACTGTCTACAGAATGGGAAAGGATATTTGCCCAATACGCATCCGACAAGGGGTTGATATCAAGGATATACAAAGTACTGGTTGAACTCCACAAGAAGAAAACATCCAACCCCATCAAAAAATGGGGCGACGAAATGAACAGAAACTTTCTCAAAGAAGAAATCCAAATGGCTAAAAGGCACATGAGAAAATGCTCTACATCATTAATCAACAGGGAGATGCAGATCAAAACAACAATGAGATATCATTTCACACCACAGAGACTGGCCCACATCCAAAAGAACAAAAGCAACTGGTGTTGGCATGGATGTGGTGAGAAAGGGACCCCCTGCATTGCTGGTGGGAATGCCGACTGGTTCAGCCCTTTTGGAAAACAATATGGACAATTCTCAAAAAATTAGAAATTGAGCTCCCATTTGACCCAGCAATACCACTCCTGGGAATATATCCTGGAGAGGCAAAAAAGTATAGTCGAAGTGACATCTGCACTTGTTTGTTCATTGCAGCACTCTTTACAATAGCCAGAATCTGGATAAAACCCGACTGGTCAAAGAAACTTTGGTACATTTACACAATGAAATACTATGTAGCTGTTAGAAAAGGTGAAGTCATGAAATTTACATACAAGTGGTTCTACATGGAAAGTATCATGCTAAGTGAAATGAGTCAGCAAGAGAGGGACAGACATAGAAAGATTGCATTGATCTGGGGAACATAACGTAACAGAATAGGAGACTAACACTCAAGAATAGCTGAGATAAGTACCAGGAGGTTTACTTCATGGCTTGGAGGCCAGTCGCACACACTAGGGGGAAAGGCAGCTCAGATAGAGAAGGGAGCACCAAATAAAGGGTGTTGGGAGGATCCTCCCAGGATTGGAGATGTGTGCTGGCTGAGAGTAGACTATAGACCGAACATGATTGCCACTCAATGCCTCTTTTGCAAACCACAGCACCCAAAAGGAGAGAGAGAACAAAAGGGAATGCTCTGCCACAGAGGCAGGGTGAGATGGGGGTTGGGGGTGGGAGGGATACTGGGATCAGTGGTAGTGGAGAATGGGCACTGGTAGAGGGATGGGTATTCGATAATTGTATAACTGAAACCCAAGCACAAAAATTTGTAAGTCTACAACTGTACTTCATGGTTTTTCACTAATTAAAAAAAAAGTAAAAAGAAACACGTCCTGAAGTCACCGGATAGATATGTGTGCAGATCTGCTCAGTCCCAGTTCATGAGGCTACCCGGGTCCCACTCTCTGGGGTGTCCTGTGTGGGAATAAACCCGTCGGCTTTGTTACCGTGAAGTGTGTTTGTGTGTGTGTGTGTGTGTGTGTGTCCATCTGTCTGTTGTGTGTGATATTCAGTCCTTCTCATCACCCACCCAGCTACCTGCAATATCGGGTGACAGCTCCATGTCAAGGGGGTTCCAGCCACCCCCCATGATATATGATGTTCCTCCCCTTCCCCCAGTCACCCAGAAAAGGCTTCTGTGAGCCGATTCCCTGGACATGCATCTCCCGGACAGCAAGTGGGGACCACAGAGCGACAGGCCTCTACCAAACAGCCTGGCTCACTTTCCCTCCTGCCGTCACGAAATGGATTCTCAATCCTGGTCCTGCTCCTCCGGGGGGGGAGGGGGAGGCGAACTGCCCCCTGCTGTTCCCACAGAAGCAGGGAAGGGAGCTGGGGGCTCTGTCTCCTGGACCCAGCACCGGGGGTGGAGGGGCTGCCGTTGTCCAGCTTTGGCTCTGCCCACCTAGCATCCACCTGCTGGCATCATCTGCTGGGTGAGGGCCAGCGAGAGCAAAGAAGCGGGTCATCGGCACCCACAGTTCAGGGGCAACTGTTTGCAGCCTGGGAGGACGGTGGGGTGGGGGCTTGGTAGGGCAGCCTGGGCCCTAGCATCCATCTTCGGGGGCCTGTGACGGCCACCAGGACAACAGACTGAGGGCCACAGTCAGGCTCACGGACAGGAGGGGAAGGGCCCATTGGCCGATGAGAACTGTGCCAAACTTCAGCCTCTGGGCTCCCTCCAGCAAGTCATGCCCTAGAGTCTTGGACTCATGGTCTCCCAAATTCGATCTGCCTTAGCTCTGTTGGTCTGGAGCGATAGCACAGCAGTAGGGCGTTTGCCTTGCTTGAGGCTGGCTTGTCTGAGCTGGGTTCAATTCCTCTGCCCTTCTTGCAGAGCCCAGCAAGCTACTGAGAGTATCTCGCCCGCACAGCAAAGCTTGGCAAGCTACCCGTGACATATTCGATATGCCAAACACAGTAACAAGAAGTCTCATAATGGAGACGTTACTGAGTCCGCTTGAGCAAACAGATGAACAACGGGAGGACAGTGCTACAGTGCTATAGCTCTGTTGCACCCCAACAGCTGGTCCTGTGCTGGGGACACAGACCCCCTACACCCCTGCTACCCTCCGTTAGTCACGTGCAGATTTCTTAAGCTCTCCCCTACCTGCAGAAGGACTAACAGTGTCCTCACAGCAGAAGTGGGGGTTGGACCCTGACTCTGCCACAGATCCAGGGACAGCCCATTCCCCAGGAATGGTCTCCAGTCTGTGGACAGGAGAGGGGGGCAGTGGTTGGGAGGACCCCCAGAGAGGAGGCCCAATGAGGGACACTGGAGGGATGAGGGAGAAGGCAGAAGCATCAGGGGCTTTTCTCCAGGGCTGTTGCAGCGAATGTAAATCAGGCAGCGTTCAGCCTGTCGGGACTAGCCCTGTTAAGGTCTTCTGGGACTTATAATGGGAGCGCATCTCACTTCCTACCTGAAGATCCCTCTGGAAGGTGTGAGGGTACCTCACTTCTCACCTGGAGGCCCTTGTGGAAGTTGTGAAGGCAACTCACTCCCAACCTGAAATTCCCTTGGGAAAGGTGACAGTTTCCCCATATCACAGCTATAGAAACTGAGACTCAGAGAAGACAGTGGACTTGGCCCAAGGCCACTGGGCAGGTGGGGGACAGGAGTCATGGCCCAGCCTTAGGTACCTCAGAGCCTGAACATCCACCCTACTGGGGGGATTGTGGGGGGACCCTCCCCCACCCCAGCCCTGCACTGCCCACTCCAATCCTCGCACCTGGTCTGACGCTACAGAATGACTTGGCTGGTCTTGCGGGGTACCAGGCACCTTTATTGTGCAGCACTGCTGTGTGTTGGCCCGTACTGGGGGTGCACTGTTGTGTTAGACCACGAGAGCACTGGGGGCTGGGGGGCCCCTCCCGGGACTGTGTGTCTGGAGTGCCCAGAAATGAGTGCAGACTCCCACTTCCTTCCCCTGCTTGGGTCCCTCTTACACCTGGGTTTTGCCCTGGGGGCATCTTGGGGACCTATGATTAGTGAGAAGTGGGGGGGGACAGTCGATTGGGGGGGGTTGAGGGTAGCGGGGAGGGGGGTGTCATGTAGGGCTCTTGTACACGCTGGGTCCTTAGTACATCCTGGGCAGGGAGGACAAGGGGCAGGCCTTTGGGTGGCCAGTATCGAGAAGGAACACAGCCACTGGGTGGGTCTCAGCTCTCTCTACCCAGAAGGTATAACTGGGTGTGGGACCCGGGTGGAGGAGGGGAGGGGAGGAGGCATCCTGTGACCCAGCAGTCCAGTGGCAACATCTGGGCTGGCTCCCAGCTCAGCCACCCTATCGCATCAGTTCTTGAGTGTCACGTATTCCACAGGGTCAGGGGCTGGAGAGCGCACCCCGCGCCCAAACTGAACCAGCTCTGAGTAGTGGATCCCCTCGTCTTCCGGAGTTTCTGGAGCCAGGTTCTCATAGTCGCCCTAGAAAAGCACGTGGTGGCCAGCTCAGGCGTCCGTGGCCCCAACCCTCCCAGCAGAGCTGCTCCCAACCGGGCGCCCGGGACTACACCTGACTCCCGGCCACCCCCCCTACCATCCCCACCCCTGCCCAGCTGCCCCTCCGCCACGCCCCCCCACCCCGCAGCCCACCCTGCTTCTCACCATTGGACGCTTCTGCTTCTGCTTCTGCACCACCGAATAGGTGACCGTGTCATCCCAGTGCGGGGAAGGCCGCTGTGCCCCAGAGGTCGCTTGGTTTCTGAGACAGGGTAAGAGAGGGCCCGCGGGGGTGGGGGGAGCGACACATGGAGTCTCCTCTAGCCCCCCCTCGGCCCAAGAGCACCCGCTCTGCTCCCCACAGGAGCTCAGGAGCCAGTGAGACAACAGGGGCCAGAAGCAGGGTATGAGCCCTCCAAGCAGCCAGTCCCCAGCACCCTAACTTCCCCAGGCCCCTGGGAGGGATGGCACCAAGAAATTATAGGGGAATAGATCCCACTGCCCTCAGTACCCCTTCCATACCCACCTTGGGGTGTCAGGAAAACTCAAGATGGCATAGCTGGTGGCATCCTCCATCACCGGATTGTAACAGCCCTGGAAAGGGGGGCCCTCAACTAGGGGACGCCCTCTGACCTGGTGGAGGGAGACAGGGTTTCTGCCCTCACCCTCCTCCCCACACCACTGTCTTCCTCCAACACCTTTGACACCCCAGCGTCCCCAGTGGACCTCCTTAAAAATTAATCTGGGGGTCTCCTAAGCAGTGCTCCGAAATGTGCGCCCCCTCTGCCTCGTGATTCTCAGCCAACTGGCCAAGGGCGTGGTGTTGTTTGGACCCTGTGGTGTCAAGGACTCCCCAGGCCAACCCAGGAGGCAAGTTGGTGCACGGTCGGGGGTGAGGGGGGAGAACTAGGGCCGAGTGGATGCCTGCAGGGACCTGGGAAACTGTAGACAGATTGTGGGGGGCTGAGGTCTCTCCACCCCACTCCCCAGGGATGCCCAGTCACCAGCCCCTTCTCTGAGCTCCTTGACTGAGGCCCAGCTGGCTTGCGGTTCCTCTTCCTCCCTTCCCACCTTTTTATTCCTCACAAAGAAGCTCCGCCCACTGGAGTTTTCCTGCAGGTCCTGTTGGCTCTGAATCCTCTTTCGGCTTAAGAAATAAAGAGTCACTGGGTGAGGCGTGAGGCACAAGGCCAGGCGCCCCTTGGAGTGAGGAGCTGAGGCTGGGGGAGTGGGCGGAGTATAGGGGGCTCACCTTAGATGGAGCCTGACTCCACAGATGATCAGGAAGAGGATGGTCAGGCTCACTGCTAGCCCCAGGGCCGTTCGCCTGATAATGGTCTCTGAACTGTCTGGTGGGGAAATGGGGAGCTGTCAGCTACTGGCCCCTACCGGGGGGTTCAGGCCAGCACCGAACTTGTCCCTGCACGGCTGCTGTCCTTGGGCCTGCGACACTTCAATATTTCTTTTTCCCTGCACCAGGGAGCAGGAGATGGGGAGTTGCGTCCCTCCCACCCCACCCCCTCCTAGGAGGAGGGAAGCCCCTCGTCTTGGGACCCAGCAAGTGTGGGTCGGGGTCCACCCTAAACAACCCTCACAGGAAGTCCAGAGCAAGGGGCTGCTGCTGGCCTCCTGTGGGCACTGGCCTGGGCACGGGGCATGATCAGCCCTGGAGGACAAGGCAGGTGTGGGGAAGCTGCCAAGAAAACCCCCCAGTTTACATTTCTAAAGAACCTTCCCAGGCTGCCCCCTTGGTGTTAACTCTGCAGGGATGGGGGGGGGGGGCTCAAAATTGACCCTCAGGGGCGGGAGTGATAGTACAGCAGAGAAGGCACTTGTCTTGCCCTTGGCCGACCAGATTCAATCCCTGATAACTCAAGTCCTGCCAGGAGTGATACCTGAGCACAGAGCCAGCAACCAAGCCCTGACCACCTCCAAGTATGGCCCCCAAAGCACTGTAGCACTGTCCTCCCATTGTTCATTGATTTGCTCCAGTGGGCCCAGTAATGTCTCCATTGTGAGACTTGTTACTGTGTTTGGCATATCGAATATGTCATGGGGAACTTGCCAGGCTTTGCCGTGCTGTCGAGATACTCCGGTAGCTAGCCGGGCTCTCCAAGAGGGGCAGAGGAATTGAAACCGGGTCGACCAGGCCGGCTGCATGCAAGGCAAACGCCCTACCACTGTGCTATCACTCCAGCCCCCAAAGCAAACCGAACAATTGATCCTCAAAATTGAAAACTCTGGCTCCAGGGGAGGGGACGAGAGCTCGTGCTTTGCATTCACGGGGGCCTGAGTTCAACTGCTGACACTAGTGTCCGCCCCCCCACCAGGACCACTGGGCATGGCCTGCAGGCCCCCAGCACTGCCCACCAGGCTGAGCACTGTTGGCCAAGTATCGCTGGGGGTGACTCGGAGCCCCCGGAACATTGTTTGGAAAGTTAAAATAAAGTGTAAAGAAAATAAAAGACATGTCTGCAAGCATTAATATAAAAAAAAAAACCATAAAACATTGAAAATCTTGCCCAGGTTTGTGGACTCAGCTGTCTGCAGATGAGGGCGTGTCTGTGTAGCATTCTTACATGGAGAAAAAGAACGCTGGGGGCAGGGGTGAGGGGTCTACAAAACAATAGCACAGCGGGTAGGGTGTTTGCCTTGCACGTGGCTGACCTGGGTTCCATCCTCGGCATCCCATATGGTCCCCTAAATACCACTAGGAGTGATCCCTGAACGTAGAGCCAGGAATAATCCAGGAGCACTGCCAGGTGTGACCCAAATCCCAGTGCCTCCAAAAAATAAAATAAAAATAAAAAACCTATTCTGGGCAAGATGTCCCACCATTCGCTTGGCAAAGAGGACCTGAGAGGTCCACCCTTGAACGGCAGCCACTGAAGACTGCAGAAAGGGTGGCCAGTCGCCACCAGGCCCCAGGAAGGGGGAGCTGAAGGGAACTGCCCTGCCTTGACATGGTTTATTACATGGCATATCTGTGTGTTTTCTATTTTACCATTGACTTGTTTTGTCTTTTGTGCAAATCGCTAGAATCTCAGGAGATGGTGCAAAGCCAGCTTAGCTGAGAGGGAGGCAGAGAGCCCCGTGCTCTCAAGTGGGGGGAGGGGGGTGCAGCAGCAGGCAGGAAAGCTGGCCCAAGGGTCCAGAAAGAGAAACAGCCGTGGGATGGAAGGAGCAGCCAAGGCTAGGGGTGCTTACAGTAGACCGTGAGGAGAGTGGGGGGTGACTGGCCCACGCCCAGCCCGTTGGACCCCCGGCACCAGTAGGTTCCTGTGTGCTGGATCTTCACTGGATCCAGTCTCAGTGTCTGCCCGTAGTGGTGCAGTTCCTGGTTGTTCCCGTCGAACCAGGAGTAGGACTTGATGGGGGGGTTGGCATCGCTCTCACAAATGAGCAGGGCCTTCGTCCCCTCCACCACACCACCCTGTGGGCTGAAGGTCACGCGCAGCCTCCGGGGCGCATCTGCAGGAAGAACCGGGATCAGAACACAGATGGTGCCCCAGCCCTCTAACCAGCCACGCCGTTTCCCCGGGCACCTCACTCACACAGCACAGAGACCACCTGCGCCTCAGACTGGGTCTGGCCGATGGAGTTGTTGACCTCGCAGTGGTACGTTCCGGCATCTTCCGGCATGATGGCATTGAAGTGCAGCGCCTGGCCCTCCTGCAGCAGGACCCCGTCCTTCCTCCAGCGGATGCGCACGGCTGCCGGGCGGCTGCTGGAGTAGTTGCAGCTCAGCAGGAGGTGCTGCCCGGAATGCACCATGGAACTGGAGCTGAGCAGCACCGTGACATCTCGGGGGGCATCTGCGGAGAGAGGGCCTTGGACTCACCTCTAGGGTCCCTTCTTTTCTTCCTGCACCCACAACTCCCTCTCACCTTGTCCCTCCAGCCACCTTCTCATCCCTCATTCTCGGCCAAGATTCGGGTCCCAGCCTCATTCTGAGAGCCCCCAGAGGGCTGCCTCCTGCACCCCCACCCGGGGTGCTCACACTGAACATGCAGGTTGACCACAGGGGCCCACGAACACCACTGGTTACAGGCTGCACAGGTCACCGGCTTGGCGTCCCAGGCAATGTTCGGGATCGTCAGCATCTCGGAAGCCCCCTGGGGGCCTCGGGGTTCCCATTCATAGCGGGTCACCTCGGGGTTGCTGGAATTGAACTTGCACCACAGAGTCACGTCATCTCCTTCTCGAATCCACGAGGAAGTCTGAATCACTGCCATCACCTCCTTGGGGGGATCTGGGAGAAAGTGGGGGAGGTGGAAATAGTGATGACGGTCGGTGGTCGCACGCCTCTTCCTCCCTGCTTTCTCCTTCCCTGTAACTGCCCCCTGCGCTCACATGGGCCCTCCAGGAAGCAAAGGCAACTGGCGCCTCCCCTGCCATCTGTGTGGGGACAGCCTGGCCCCCGCTATTGGGCTGTGGCTACAAGCAAGACAGTGGTTTCAAGCACAGCACTGAGCAGAGGGTGCTGTTTGTTCTCAGAGCCTGCCGCCTGGAGCCCTGTGACCCGAACCCCAAACCTTAGTTTACCCATTTCAAATGGGGCCAAGAGTCCCTAACCTCGTGTAATCATTGTGACTGACCCAGACTGTGACACTTCAGATCCCAGAAAGAAACCAGTGGCCTCTGTTTGTCCTGGGCTCAACCCAGTGACAGGAGTGCTTGTGTAGGGGCTGGAGCGATAGCACAGCGGGTAGGGCATTTGCCTTGCATGTGGCCAACCTGGGTTCGATTCCCAGCATCCCATATGTTCCCCGAGTAATTCCTGGGTGCAGAGCCAGGAGTAATCCCTGTGCATTGCTGGGTGTAATCCAAAAAGAAAAAAAAAAGGTGCTTGTGTTAAATGGGGCCAAACATGGAGCAGAAACGGACCTTCCATGTCAGTGCTCCTAGAAAACAAAATATCAGAACCCCTTCTGAGACTTAGCCATGGCCAGGGAGGCCAAGTCTCCCGGTCTTTCTTAGACCCCTGAAGTTTCATTCATTCAACAAACATCCACCAAGCCTCTACCACGAGCCAGGCCCTGTCCCAGGGCTGAGAAAACCGTCAGGAACAAGAGCGACGCTTATGTGCCCCATGAGCACAGCCAGCCCTGCCCTGCCCACTGTCCATTCAGGCCCCCAGCAAGCCCCTGCCCTGCCCCGATCTGCTTCCCTGCTCCCTCCAGAAGCCAGCGGGGAGCACTCACACTGCACATCCAGCTGAGCTTCCTGGCCCATCAACCCATGACCAAGAATATTTTCTGCCTCACAAGAGTAAGAGCCAGAGTGGCTGAGGAGGGCGTTTTTGATCTGGAGCTTCTGGCTCCCTTCTGACAGAGCTCGACCGTTGTGAAACCAGCTGTACTTGGTCGGAGGAGGGTTGGCTGATGACTGACATTTCAGTAGGACTGGGCTTCCCTCCTTAACGAGTGAAGGGGAGATTTCAACCTTGGAAGGTTCTGGAGGATCTAGGAAAAGGAGCAGAGGCAAGGGGATGAGGGGTGAGGAGAACTGCCATGGCTCGTGTCTCATGGGCCTTGGTCTCGTGCCCATGAGTGCCCAGCCACACCCGCCCAGCATGCAGGAGCTCACAGTATACTTGGAGGTTCACTTTTTCCGACATTCCGATGCCCAAGGCATTTTGGGCTTGGCATTGGTACTCCCCGATCATGTCCTTGGTCACCATGGACAGAGTGAGGGTGAGCCTCTCCTCTTTCTTCAGCCCATCTTGCTTATCCAGCGGCTCCCCATTCTTGAGCCAGACGAACGTTTCGTAGTTGGGGTTGCTGCTATTGATCTGGCATGTCATGGTCACATGCATCCCCTCTGTGACCACGGCGTTTTGGGGATCGACCTTGATGTGCAACTTAGGTTTGTCTGGAGGGGTCGAGAGTGTGTGTTAGGGGCATGACAGGGAATTCTCAGAGGTGAAAAGCCTCGGGTGAGAAACTTCACGTTTTTATCTGTATAGAGCAGGGGCCTGCTAGCACAATGGTCACCTTTGTCCAGCAGGGTGCTCCATGACTGTCACAGCCCCTGAGGGTTACCATGCCTCACCCCCACCCCCACCCCAGTCTAACCCACCCCCAGCAGCTCCTAACACTGCACATTTCACCTCTCGTCCTATGAGCCATGTATTCCAAAGACCCCTGGTGTAGCTCCCCTCCCACCCCTGACTCTTCCTCCCACATTCCTCCCCAACCCTGCACACGCCAAGCTCCCCACTTCCCTACTCCAGGACTGTCCTAGCTCTTCCCTCTCTCCCAGATATCTGCCCGCCCCACTAGACTCCCCACTCCCTGTTTCCCCCTCCCCAACCCAGCTTCACCTTTATTTTAATTGGGAGGGGGGTGAGCAGTGCTCACGAGATCTGGGGCCCCACGGGCAATTCTCAGTCAGTCAGGCAAGCAGGTCAAGGCCAATGGCCTGGGATTATGGTACTGCACCAGAGCTGGGGACTCCCCGGGGCCCTCAGGGCTATACCCGGCAATGCCCAGTGGACCTTGTGGTACCAGGAATTGAACCTGGGTCAAGTGCATGCTAGCACTTCCCTAACCACTGTGCTATCTCTGTCCCCGTCATCTTTTCTCAGGACAGATGTCACAGCCTGTGTTGTTTGTTACCCCCATGGGACTTTCTCATAAGAACTTTGCTCTCCATCCCTGGCGGCCCCACTAGGTCCTGGCATCTAGTGGGTTTGGGGTCAATATTCATTAAATGAATGAGGCAAAACTAATGATAGGAAACCACCCAGGGCAGCACAACCCCCTAACCAGTTGGTGCCTTCAGTCTGAGCAAGGGTTGAATTCTTTTCCTCTATCAGGCCATAGCACTAAGGGGTGGGGGGGGGGGGAGGGGGAGGATTGGGTTTGGTCAGGGCAGCTAGGGCCTGCCCAGCAGCCAGTGCGGGAGACTCACACTTCACATTCAGCTCTGCAGATGCCTCCGACAGCAGCCGGCCCTCCTCGTGATCCCAGAGCTGGCAGGTAACCGTCCTGCCGTGATGCGTCCACTCTGGCTGGAATGTCAGCTGGCTCTGGGTGACAACGCTAGTGGGGTTCAGAATTGTGGAGTTGATGACTGACCCCTCCAGGGACCACTGCAGTCCTATCTGGTAGCCAAAGCAGGCTGTGTTCAGCGAGCAGGTCAGGATGGCCGTCTGGGACTCACGGATTTCCAAAGGGAGATCAATGGAAGGCGGAGGAGCCATTTCTGCAAAGAGTGGATGGCATGGGGCAAGCATGCTGGAGGCCCGGGAGGCCAGGAAAGGGGGCGACACCTTCGTCCATGAGAAGCACTAGTAACCCCCAGTCCCGCTCTCCTGGGAACTTGTTGAACTTTCACTCACCCCTGTCTTCGGCCTTTCCCCTAATGTCCAGAGCTGCTTCTATCAGCTGCTAAGTGTTAAACTCGGAGCCAATCACAGTTGGAGGGAAAGAGCAGAGGAGCCAATCACAGAGGGAGGAAAAGAGCAGAAGAGCCAATCACAGAGGGAGGGAAAGAGCAGAGGAACCAATCACAGATGGAAGAACAGAGGAGCCAATCACAGATGGCAGGAAAGAGTAGAGGAGCCAATCACAGACGGAGGGAAAGAGCAGCCAGCAGTTGCTCCCACTGATGACGTCACATAGGCCACAGGAGGCTGTCGTGACTCAGCATGGGCTGGGTCAGGGTGGTCTGGGGAATTTGGCAAAGGGCAGGCTGGCATGTCCGGAGACGTGGCTCCAAGAGCTGCAGGGCTGTGCCCTTGCTTCCTACTTTTTGCATCCTTCTTCCACAAGCCCTTGAAAAACCTAGCCTAAAAACCAGAGGGTTGAGGGAGACAGGCCCTCCCCCATCTTCTCGGGTTCTGGCCTGAATAAGCCTATCTTTCTTGCACTAACTCCTGTCTCTGGAGTATTGGCTTCGAGCAACCAGCACCCAGACCTTAGATTGAGTACCCCAGCCCCAAACCTTCGTGAATCCTGGCCAACCCCTCCTTTCACTGCTTTGCATCACTTAGGCTCAAAGGAGAAGAGTTTCGTGAAGGGTGAGCCTCTATAGAAGCTGACTTTCCTATGTTCTGTCCATTTCTTTTTCACTTCCTGGCATTTGTTTTCTCAGCACCCCTCTGTGACCTTGCGGTTGACATTTTTCAGCTAGGATGACAATGACAGGGCGATAACCACCTGTGTTGTTTAGTGTCTCAACCAGGCAGCCATCAAGCCAGCATTGTTTGGGCACACCTCCAACGGGAGGAGGCTGTGCCCAGTTCCTCCTGTCACCAGGTTGCAAGTTTTACTCACCAAACCCGGGCTGCTGAGAACACTGGGCAAAAAGACAGAGACTGGGCAGTGAGTGGGAATACCCCCTGGGCTCAGACCCTGATCCC
Source organism: Sorex fumeus (assembly GCF_029834395.1). Lineage (NCBI taxonomy): Eukaryota > Metazoa > Chordata > Mammalia > Eulipotyphla > Soricidae > Sorex > Sorex fumeus. Next base: position 21,646,627 of record NW_026606179.1, read on the forward strand.
CACAAGGTCCCAGACCCTGATCCCCACAAACACAGGTGTAATTTAGCCATGAAGGGCAAATGAGAATAAGCCCCATCGTGAGCACATGGGGAGATGCCCCTGGATTGCCCAGCCTTCCATCTTTCTTGGAGACCCATGCCACCTTGGAGACTCATGAGTGAACAGTGACTGAGGGACTTCTGAGAGCCTCAGGAGAGAGTGCCCAGGATTCAGGTACCATTTTGCCACTCAAAGGACCCTCACCTGGTCTCTGTAGGGATCTACACCCCACCCATCCCAGGAGTCAGGTGCTCCCTCCCTCCTGGCCCTGCCTGAGGGTGGAGGGGAGGAGAGGAGTTCCAAGGACCCCCAGCCCAGAACCTTACTGGAGATGTTGAGAGTGACATTCTCCATCCATTTGTCCACTTTTGCCATCATCCTCAGCCCCAGCAGGCCACTGTCATGGACACTCACAGGGTGGATGCGTAGGGTGCAGTTGGATCTGTTGTCACCCAGGAACTGGACTCGCTTGTCGCTAGCAGGAAACTCCTGGGTCTGTAATTTCTTAGAGATCTCCATGGTATTATAGAGGACGGTCCCCGTGAAGTCCTTTATGCTCGTATTATACACGTAGTTGTGGTACACAGTCAGATTTTCCAGCTTTATTCCATTTCCTGGGATCTTGTAGGTGCAGGGGATCCAGACGCAGGCCCCCTCCCAGGCGTAGAGCACTGGTGGGTGAGTGACTGTCCATTGGGTTGAATCAGAGAAAGCCACGTATTCTGGAAGCCACCAAAGTGATCAGAAAGCATGATTGGTGGGGGGGACATAGAGCTTTCAGGAGAGTAAAGCACCTCTAAAGAGGCAGAAAGGGAATATCTAGACTCAGTGTAACCTGGCCTGGCCCCAATCAACCCCACATTGACTCTTCACTGTTCCAGTTCTTGTGGTTATCCCAGAGCCCGACCCCAGCCAAGGCGTGACCCTTACCGAGGAGCAGGAGCGAGGGGCCAAGCAGGTGCATGCCGTCCGGGGCCAAGTCTGAGCTGGGAAGAGTTTGTCGGTGAGCCACTTGGTCACTTCCTTCTCCCAGACTGCTTTCCCTATTCACCACTGAGCCTGGCCTCTTTGCCTTGGTTCCGGGAGGATTGTAAGGTGGAAATGTGACATTCCAGATGCTCCTCTGGTGTGCTGTGTCTCTCCTACCAGCCCTGTCAGGCGGGCCTCTCTCCCCCCACACAGCCACCCGTTATTTTGCACAGGCTCTTCCCACCAGCTCTCCATTGTTGAGTGGCATCAAAGAGAGGCACCAAACACTAAAGCAACTCAACTCCTAGGCCCTGAGTAACTTGGAGCTCAGTGTGGGGCAACTGGGAAGGGTTTACATAGGAGAAGACACAGTCAAATCTTGATTTTCAAGCCCAGGGGCAGGGGTGGAGGGCAGGAGAGGAGCTCCAAAATCAGTGGTAAATTGTGATGCCAGGAGAGCATTAAAAGGGTCTGGGAGGGCTTAGGAGCATGTGGTCCAAGGGGCCACTCAGATACCCCAGGGGTTGGGTAAGGTCCTACCTTGTATAAAGATGAAGCCCAACTCAGTTCTAGCAGATTATCTTCAGTTGGAAATGTGGCCTTAGCGTTGCCTAATGTTCCACTGGTTTTGGAAAAATGAGAAATCAGAGAGAGGCTGGAGCAACAGTATAGCAAGTAGGGCATTTGCCTTGCACATGATCAACCTGGGTTCAATCCCCGACCATTCCTGAGTACAGAGCCAGGAGTAACCCCTGAGCATTGCTGGTGTGCCCCCCCCACACACACACACCAAAAAAGGAGAGAGAAATCAGAGAAAAGTCCTACTTAAAAAAATAAACACAAGGCCAGAGTGATAGTGGCAGGGTTAAGGTGCTTGCCTTATGGTGGCTGACCTGGTTTGATTCCTGGAACACAATCTCCCAAGCATCCCCGAGCACTGCTAGGGTGGCTCAGGCGATGCCCAGTCCCTGAGGGTGCTGAGTAGGCCTGAGTAACACTGCATCCATGGACCCTCACTCTGAACCACAGGTCCAGCTGGCCAAGAATCACTCAGAGGGACCCCGAGCCCCTGAGCACCCTGTGAGAGGTCCCTCAAAAAATTCACAGTACTGGTAAAACAGGATGTGTTTGAGGGCTAAAAAATAGTCCAAAGAACACTCATTTGCACCCCACTCCCCCTGCATGTTTGCCTCTCTTTCTCACTTTCTCGCTCTCTTGCTCTCTCATCCCTCCCCCAAAGATCTCGCCAACTATTTAGACTTTTACACCCCACTAAAGGAGTTAGATTTAAGCACCCAATTTGCATGCCTGCCCCCTCAGTGCTGGTCCCTGGGGAGCAAGCAGGATGCATCCACAGAGTGTGTCTCCTGCCTCAGCACAGCCCTGCACCGCTCCCGCTAGTACCCCATACTTCTCAAGCGTTCTTTTCCGTCCACTCTGGCTATTTATTCCTCACGCTGTGTGGCTCTCACCAAAAGCTGCTGGGTGTGCACCCCAGTGACGGGTAGGCAGAGCTGTGTACAGGAAGGCTTCTGAAGGGCATTCTTTTTTAAATTTGTTGAGCAGGAAGTGGAGGCAGTGAGGGTGAATACCAGAGATGCCCAGGGGTTTCTCCTGGCTCTGAACTCAGGAATTACTCCTGACAGTGTTCAGGGACCATATGAGATGCCAGGGATGGAACCGGGTCAGCTGTGTTCAAGGCAAATGCCCTCCCTACTACAGTATCAATCTTGTCAGGAGTCATTCCTGAGCATCATTCCCCAATCATTCCTGAGTCATGAAGGACATTCTTTAGGCCCCTCTGGGGTCCAGCCTCTTGACCCCGCTGCCACTGAGCACACCCTCACTGGCGACTCGGTGAGGCCAGGGCAAGTGGGAGAAAACACTTCTCCGGAGAGGGCTGCGTGCCCACCCCAAGGAGCAACAAGCACAAGAAGTGGGGCCCTGGGCCTAGACCCGGAGAGTGATGCTGAGGCGGCATGAAACGGAGAGTTTGGGCATGCACCAAGGCCCCGGACAAGACCTTCATTGCAGATCTCTGGTCTCCTCACAGCTCTCAGGGGCCGCTTGGGACCTCAGAATTGACCTTTGGGTCTATTATCCCCTCCTAGGCTTTGAGGTCCCCACCCTACTCTTAGGAGCCTCCCCAAGGCTGGAGGGGGCATGCTCGGAGAGAGGGGTTCCCACAGGCATAAGAGAAAGTGGCCTCCCCACTGAGCTCTCAGCCCCTCCGAGTGGGCCCCTCTACACAGCAGCTGCTCAAACTGAATGGGAAGAAAAACAAAATTGTTTTTACCTCTCTCTGTGTGTCTTCTCTCTTCAGGTTCACTGCTGAAATCTGAGACCAAAAGGGGAAGCAAGAGAAGGTCCCCGGTGACAGATTTCACCCTCCCTGGCCACACCCCCACCTCTCAGTCCTCTATGGGGGGCTAAGAGGCACCTGCTGAAAAGAAGTAAAGAGGCCATGGTGGGGGAGGGAATTGTGTATTAGGAGTCAGATAACCCTCAAAGATCCATGGTCAGTGGTTAGATTCCGTGTCAGGGAAACTGTGTCCACCACCACACCAACACACACACACACACACACACACACACACACATACACACACATACACACACACAACAGCACACCAGGAAATACTAATGACTCAAGACAAGCAGATCCAAGACTGCCAGCCTGCTAAGAAAAGGCATGGGTGAGCCTGAAAGTATCAAGTATCTATTGGTTAGTGACCACTGTGGTCATGGGCAGGAAGAGACGAGATCAGAGCAGAGCATGAGCCTAGAGGCCTCAGCAGTTTTCCCCCCGGGGTTGCAGAAAGAGCAGAGGCAGCAGGAAGGAGTCGATAACAGCTGAGCAGTATTCTTGGATAGGCAAGTCTAGAGACTAAAGCCATCCCACTGTATCAGGCTTCTGCTGTAAGTATCGAAAGACCAGCTCTCAGGCAAACCCACGCAGATTGCTAGAGCGATAATACAGTGCTTTACACGTGGCTGACTTGGGTTCTATTCCTGGTAGCCTATATGGTCCTCAGAGACCCACCGGGAATGAGCCCTGAGAGCAGAACCAGGAATAAGCCTTGAGCGTCTCTGGGTGTGACCCCAAAATGAAGAGGAGGATGAGGAGGAAAAAGAGGAGGAGGAGGAGGAGGAGGAGGAGAGGGGGAGGGGGAGAAGGAAGAGGAGGAGGAGGAGGAGGAGGAGGAGAGGGGGAGGGGGAGAGGGAAGAGGAGGAGGAGGAGGAGGAGGAGGAGAGGGGGAGAGGGAGGAGGAGGAGGAGGAGGAGGAGAGGGGGAGAGGGAGGAGGAGGAGGAGGAGGAGGAGGAGGAGAAGGAGAAGGAGAAGGAGAAGGAGAAGGAGAAGGAGAAGAAGAGACTTTATCCATGAGACCCCCATACCACCCTCAGCATCACTCCCTGCTGACTGCCTGGCACAGGGAAAGAAATCGAGCAGGACGAATTTCCTCAAAGGAGGTCAAGGAAGATGGGTCGAGTCAAGGTACAGTTCTCTAATTTTTTTTTTTGCTGAGTAAATTCAAAGCCCTGGACCTCAAAACGTCATTGTACAATAAGAAGACTGAAAGAGGAGAGAAGGCTCAAGGATTAGGGACCTCAGGACCTGCCCATCAGAGAAATAATGGGGTGATGAACTTCCATGTTTTCTCTTTGCCTCATTCATCCCAGACTGGATTCTGGAGAAGCTCAACTGGAAATGTTAGTGGACACAAACACTTCCCCCCTCCCAAGTAGTAACAAGGTCTCCCTCTACAGTGGAAGCCCAGGAGAGTATTAATGAGGTTACCCCCCTGCTCCCATTGAGGGTGGGCTGGACGAACACCTAAGGAGTTGGAACTCGCAGTCCTGTGAAGGAAATTCACCCCAAGGTGAAGTTGGCGACACTGAGTTAGTAGGGCCTCATTTCACTGGTGCAGTGTCAGGGGGGCATTTGTTAAAACACAGATGTATGTAAGATGTAGTCTTTTACAATAGGACCACATTTCCATGCTTCCCAGAATTCTAGTTAAAGATCATTCATCATATTGAGAACCAATGAGTTCTCACACGGAAGGAGAAAACAGAATCAATGACAGACCCACACCAAGGTGGTAAGGAGGTTGGAATGATCTAATAAAGATTTTAAAGCTGGCATCAGAAAAATGAGCAATTATAAACATGTCGGAGACAAATAAAAAAGAAAAACAAAGAGGACATTTCAGCAAGGAAATATAAGCAAATACAAAGAAGAACCAAAAGGAGATTTCACATAGTCTTACAAAATGTAACAACTGAAATGAAAGCTTTAATGAATGGCCTTAAGAGAGGAGAGTTGAAGAAGAAAGAAGCCCCCAAATGACACAAAGAATAATAGGAATTACACACTTGGAACAACAGAGAGGGGGGGAAAGGGCTGAGAAAAGGGATAGTAGAGCCTCAGGGATATAGTTTAACAATAGAATGAACATTTATGTTATTGGTTCTCTGAAGCTGGTAGGACTGAGAAAGTATTCCCAAAAATGATGGCTAGAAACGTCCCTAATATGACAAAACAAAATGCATCTACAGATCCAAGTAATTGGGTAAAACAGGGAGAAACCCTAAGAAATCTATGCCAAGACATATAATAGTCCTGCATTATAGTAGCACTGTCCTCCTGTTGTTCATCGATTTGCTGGAGCAGGCACCACTAACATCTCTATTGTGAGACTTGTTGTTACTGTTTTTGGCATATCGAGTATGCCATGAGGAGCTTGCCAGGCTCTGCTGTGCGGGCGGGATACTCTTGGTAGCTTGCTGGGCTCTCCAAGAGGGACAGAGGAATCAAACCCAGGTGGCCACATGGAAGGCGAGTGCTCTACCTGCTGTGCTATCGCTCCAGCCTATATAATAGTCCAATTTCTGAAAACTAAAGACAAGGAAAAGTCTTGAAACTCACCACTGAGAAATGAACTTTAGAGAGAAAACCCATTCAAATGAGAGTTGACTTCACATCAAGCATCATGGAGCTTGTTAGGAAGTGAAACAACATTTTTCGGGTACTGAAAGAAGGGAGCTATCAACCCGGAAATCTGTATTTAGTGAAAATATCCTCAAAAATAAAGGGGGGAGGGAAATCAAGAGATTCTCAGAGGAAAGAAAACTCAGTGTTTAAGCAACAGAGAACTACCCAAAAAGAATGGTCAAAGGGAGTTTCCTAAAAAGAAAGATGACTTTTAAAGAAAATCTTGGCAGAACAGGAAAGAAAAAGCATACAGGAGGAGCATATATGGGTAAATAAATTAAACCTGTCCTCTCTGAGGTTTTCTAAATTGTGCTTGACTGTTGGAGTTCCCGCTGGTGCAGCTTCTGGGCCACAGGGACGGAGGAACCTGTGAGATTGCCCCCACGTTCCTTGAGGCAAAGGCTTAGGGTGCTAAGTTCAGACAATGGCAATGAACCTTATGCCAGGGGGGCTAAGTTACCCCAGAGAACAGTATAGATTAAAAATTCACCTTTGGCTGAGCTTGGGGATGCAGGTTGCCTTGGAAACCCTTAAGGTTTAGGAACCTTTAAGGAGAATAAGCTTTGTTTCTCTTTAGAGGGCTTGGGATTCTGTGTGTCTCCCCTGAAACTGTATGTTGCCACGAAAACTTTGATCTATCCTCTCTCTCCCCCCCCTTACTGCATGCCTACTTTTGCCTTTAAATAATCACTGCTTGTTATTAATAAACTTGTCAGTTGATCACAAGTCAATGACCTGTGTCTCTTGGTTCCCAGTCAGTAGCTCATGTTTGTGTCTATGAGTTATCTGCTTTAAATCAGGTTCAGATCAGCCCCTCGCTCCCAAGTACCCTGTCATCACGAGATGGTGACACTTGACATTACTGTGTTTCTAAATTAGAATGACAGTCAAACAAAAATTATGACAGCATGTAAAGCTGCTGTTTCTCAGATGTAAAGACAATTATAAATAGGAGAGGGTAAAGGGATGTGAAGTGAGGTAAGGTTTCTTCTACACATTACTCGAACTGGTAAAATGTCAAAAGCAGTATAAGTTAACAAACTATATAATATGGAGAACAAATGAAATAAACTGGTGAACTTAAGGTAGCTGGTGAATACTCTCGGTAGCTTGCCGGGCTCTCCGAGAGGGGCGGAGGAATCGAACTCGGGTCGGCCATGTTGGCCGCTTGTAAGGCAGACGCCCTACCCGCTGTGCTATCGCTCCAGACGCTGTTCGATTCCTCCGCCCCTCTCGGAGAGCCCGGCAAGCTACCGAGAGTATTCGATATGCCAGACACAGTAACAACAAAGTCTCCAGTGGGGACGTTACTGGGCCCGCTCGAGCAAATCGACGATCAACGGGAGGGCCTTTACATTATATAATAAGGAAAGGGTCTATTTACCAAAAATACATAGCAACTCTATATGTGTAGGCACTAAATGCCAAACATGAGAAGTAGAAACCAACAGAAATAAAAGGAGATATAGAATTAGAGTTATAGTTGGAAACTTAAAAATTATCCCCCAATAATTGATAAGAAAATTTTCTGTTTAGATGGAAAATCAACCGACGTATGCAAGAATTCTGCACCATAAGCCAACAGTGCCATTTCTGGAACAGTCTCCCCAACAACAGCCTGACACATTCCTTTCAAACATCCCTGGAATATATACCGAGGTAAACCAAGTTTAGAACCATGAATTGAGACTCGAAACATTTGAAAATAGAAACCATACAGAATATGCAATGGAATCAAACCAGAAACCAGTACCAGTAACAGTAATCTCTAAATAAAACCAAAAACTGAACAACACACTTCTAAATAATCTGTAAGTGTGAAAGTAAATCTCAAGAGAAATTTTAAAATGCATTAGTATTTAAAAAAAATTAAATTAACATTATCAAATGTTGTAGGACACAGCGAAAACACAGAGGAAAATTGGGGAGAGAGGGCACTTTCAAGTGATGCCCAGGACATGTGGGCCTCTGCTTGCTAGCAGAACCCAAGTTAAGTGAGAGTGCTAGGATATGGAGAGGTGTGCTGGGGCTCTGCCATGCCAGGGACCACCAAGTTTAGGAGCTTTCAGTCTTCTGCCTGGCAGTATTTGGAGGAGGAGGATATAGTGCTGGAATTGAACCAGAACTCTCTCCCTGGTCCTATGAAAGGGAAATTGATAGCACTAAATGCTTACATTCAAAGAAGATGACTCATGTTAATGACGTAAAATTCTCTCTCCATAATCTGGATAAATGAGAACAAAAGAAACTTAAAACAGAAATAACAAACAAAAAGACACAATGAAACTAAAACAGATAATAGAAAAAATAATATAATGGATTCATTGAAAAGATTGATAAAATTGACAGATCTCTAACAAGATTGATAAAGAACAAGAAGAAAAGTTGCTTTATAAAGAATGGAAAGAGGCCAGACTGATAGTACAACCGGGAATGTGCTTGCCTTGCACACAGCCAATCTGGGTTTGATCACCGGCACCACATATAGTGCCCCGAGCCCTGCCAGGAGTGTTTTCTGAGTATACAGAAACAGAAGCAAGCTCTGAGGACCACTGGGTGTGGGCCCCCCAAAAACCAAAAAAATTTAAAAAATACAACAACAAAAGCAACAACACTAAAAAAATAATGAAACAGAGGTATCACTACAGACCTGAAGACACCCAAGAGATCATATCTATGGAAAACTCTGCACACATAAATTTTGAAATTTTGATTCATTCCTTAAAAAGTACAACTGACCACATGTCATCCAATGCCCTTTATCTAATAAGGCAATTGAAACCCTCACCAAAAAAAATCTCCAGGCCCAAGTTTTACTTGAAGAAGCCTACCCAGTGCTTCCCGATGAAGCCTGTATTACTCTGAAATAAAAACAAGGATAGTACTCCCAAAACAGAAAACAATAGGTAATATGCCTTGCAAACATAAAAATTCTCAATAAAATATTAGTAAATGTGGGCTTGTTCTTCAAGCCCATGTTCTCCCTTTAATACACTTCTTGCTTGCTTATCTCTATCTTTGCTTACTTATTTCCACCCTAGAAATTATCTGTTGAACACATATTGATCTCTTGAACACATCTCTTTTTCTTGAACACATCTCTTTTTCTCTTTCTTCACATCTTTCCAAGAAAATTTCATTCAATAAAGCCATTTTGCTTCACACAAAACCCCAGTAAATATAATTCAGCAGCATACAAAAATAATTATATACTATGACCAAGGGATGCAAGAGTCATTTAATATTTTGAAAATCGCTATAATCGCATAGTAGCAGAGAAAAAGAAGAAAAATCACACAGAGACATAAAGCATTGCAGGAAAATTATTTGATAAAAATTCAACACCATTCTTGGTGGGGAAAAAAAACTCTGAAAATTAGAAATAAGGACTAAATTCCTCAACTTGGTGGTCTACATCTAATAGCTACCTAATAGCTACCTACATAATAGCTATCATTCTAAACACTGAAAGAACAAATCTAAGATCAGGAAGAAACAATGATATCCATTCTCTAAATTCTAATGTCTTAATGGAAGTTCTAGACAGTACAATAAAGGGAGTAGAGGCAATAAAAAGCATACAGAACTGAAAGTAAGGTGTGGGGGAACCTACCTCTATTTGCAGATGGCACTACAATCTGTGTCCAAAGTTCCCCAAGAACCTATGCACACACATACCCAAATTTGTAAAATAAATGAATTTAATAAGGTTGCAGTACACAAGGACAACACAAATATAAGATCAGTTAAAAAAAATTAGCCACCCATTTTTATACTAACAGTAAGCATCTGGAAACGGAAAGTGGAAATTGAAACACAGAGTTCCACTTAAATGCTTAGAAAAGAAATACTTAAGTGTCATGAGTCTAACAAAGAAAATGTAAGATTTGTAAACTGAAAATTGCAAATCACTGCTGAAAAGCAAATCAAATACCTAAATAAACAGCAAATACATCAGAAGACTAAACCTCACAAAGATATCATTCCTCCCCATATATGTGTGTGTATGTATGTATATATATATATAGTCTTAATACAATTACTATTAACATCTCAACAAAATTTTGTGTAGGTGTAGGGGCTAGAGAGACAGTTCAGCAGGTAAGGCATTGCTTTGCATGCAACCAACCCAGGTTCCATTCCGATATCCCATATGGTCCCCCAAGCACCACCGAGAGTGATTCCAGAGTGCAAAGTCAGGAGTAACCCCCAAAGATTGCCAGGTGTGGCCCACTCCACAATAAAGACTTTTTTACAAAAAAAGTACAGGTATAGATTTTTGTAAAGTTTATACAGGAAGACAAAAAATTACCATAGATGTTTCTGAAAAAGAAGAATAAAGGGGGAGAAATCAATCTTTCATTTCAGGGCTTGATAGAAAATAACATAAGTTCCCAGAGCTTCAAGGTTTCGGTGGGAGAAAACACAAAGATTGTTTGAACAAATTAGAAAAGCTATTTCTATAGCCCCCCACAAGCATGATGAGCTGACTTTCTTTTCATCTGCTCTTCTTTTCCTTCCTTTCATTGTTGTTGTCATGACACAGGTTATGCACACAGCCTGGCTGTGATGCGCACACACTTAGTTATGGCGCTCACCTGGGATCACAAGCCAGGTGTCGGTGCTCACACTCTGTGTTTACCAGCAGTCATACTCCTTAGCCACAGTGACAGTTGCATACCTTCTGATAGTGTGTGCCAAGGGGTCACCAACATGCTCACACGCATGTGCTCAGCAAGGTCACATTTCCCATCTCTCTGCTTAGGCATTGTTTTTCCTGGCACCACTGCCAGGAAAAGATTTTGCAGAGCTGGGGATCACAGATGGCAGAGCTGCCAGGCATTAACAATAGAGCCTCTGGCACAAGTTGAGTGCAGGCAGAGGTATCAGGGGCTACATTTGTGGCTTTAGGCTTGCCAGGCACGCATTGGGAGCCACGGAGTCCTTCCCCAGACTCCACATTTATCTGACTTTTGGAAAAGGAACAAGAGCAATTCAGTGGAGGAAATAGTCTATTTAACAAATGTTGGTAGCAATTGGATGTTCACAGATAAAATATGAACCTAAACCTTTATTTTATTTAAAATCAGTTCAGAGAGACCGAAGAGACAGTACAACAGGTGGGAAGTTTGCCTTGCACACACACGGCTAACCTGGGTTCAATCCCTAGCATCCTCGATGGTCCCCTGAGCACTGCCAGGAATAACTCTTGAGTGCAGAACATGAGTAATCCCAGACCATCACTAGGTGTGGACCAAAAACAAATAAACAAAAGTAATAAATAAAATAAAATCAGCTCAGAATGTTCATAGACTCATAGGTGAAACATTAAAGCACAATACTTGGTTTTAGTTTTGGTTTCTGGTCACACCTCGTGCCCAGCGTCTACCACCACCACCACCACCACCACCACCACAGTGTTTGGGGGATTCCCAGCAGTGCTGACCTGATTGTGGGGACCATGCAGTGCTGGGAACTGAACACTAGCCTCAGGATGCAAAGCATGTCCCAAGCGTGTTGAACTCTCCCTGGCCATAAATTATCAACCTCTTACAAAGTTACAGAATAACATCTCTGGGGCACAAGACATGATGAAGACCTTTTAGGCACAAGGCCAAACGCATGATGCTTAAAATAATCGATACATGTACTTCATCAAAATTTAAAACCTTCTTGCTCTGTGAAAGGCCCTCTTACAAAAACAAGAAGAGAAACCACAATCTAGGGAACTTGATTTATCAAGTACATAGCTGATAAAAGGTCCATATTGAGAATGAAAACACGAAGAATGCTCAGAGCGCAACAGAAAAAAACAATCCAATTAGGAGGCAGGAAGAAACACGTCAGGGGTGGGAGCAATAGTACAGCAGATAAGGAGCTTGCCTTGAACACACCCAACCTAAGTTCGATCCCTGGTAACAGATAAGGTTCCCCAAGCCATGTCAGGAGAGATTCCTGAGCTCAGAGCCAGGAGTAAGACCTGAGCACTGTTGGTATGGCCCCCTACCCAAAAGCTAAAGCTAAAATCCTCTCACTCAGGAAGATTTTTAAAAAATCATATAAAAATTTAAAATGTTCAACATAACAAGCCTTTAGAGAGAGACAGATTAAGGAAGTGATGAGTTATCTCTACCACTCCCTATAGTCAGCTAAAATAAAGAACAGTGGCTGAGTAAGATGTCAGTGAATATACTGCTACGTAGAAAAGTAAATTGTCGACTCTGGAAGACAGTTTTAAAACAGTTCCTCAAAAGAGAATTACCACATAGCTCTCCAATTAGACTAGTAGGTAGATATCCAAGAACAATAAAAATAAATAAAAATTTTTAAAAAAAAGCATGTCCACCAGGGCATTTGGATGTAACATTCATCAAGAAGGCAAAAATTAACAATGCAGATGCCCAGGACCAGGGACCTAACTCAGCAGTAATGTACAGGCTTTGTATGCTTCTTTTATATCTTTTATATCTTCCTGAGTGAGGTATCCATTAGGTTTGGTCCCTAATGCTACATATATATTTTAATATTATTTGTCGACTTCACACACTAGACCATGCATCAATCCACACAAGATCGAACTCAACAAAGTTTACCCTTCTGGTTCTGATTCAAATTGCTTCCCAAATATTTAAGTCGAGATCGGCCACAATACTTAGTCTCAGAGTCCAAACTGGAAGCAGAGGCCTGGGACGCTTCTTGCAGTTAGACACACATCAGCCCGGTTGGCTCCTGGGACTTCTGTTGGTTGGATGGGAGAGAAGATGAGGACGTGCACTTATAATCACATTGCTTCTAAGGTCGGTCATGTTGGAGAGATCATCTCTGTTTGTGGTCTGAATCCTTCTGCTTTTATACACAGTTTTGGTGGACTCGACTTGTAGCAGGGGACCAGAACTGTTACTTGTCATCCCAGACTCCTTAGCAAAGGTGCCAAGGTCTTACTCGGTTGGCTGGTATCCGTGCCTTGTACTAGCTTTCTTTCCCCCCCCCCCTTTTTCTTTTTTTCTTTTCCTTTTTTTTTTTTGATTTTTGGCTTTTGGGGTCACACTCATCGATGCTCAGAAATTACTCTTGACTCTGCACTCAGGAATTATGCCTGGTGATGTTCAGGGGACCCTATGGAATGCCAGGGATCAAACCTGGGTTGGTTGCATGCAAAGCAAATGCCCTACCCACTGCACTATCATTCTCGACCATAGTGCTAGCTTTTCGACTGAACATCCACCCCAGGTGCAGTGAATATCTATCAGGCGTTATCATGAGTCTCTCCATTTTGTTTTATATTTCATATATGTTCTTATCAGCATAGTGTATAGTAGAACCAAAAATAAAGCTTTTGAGGGTAACAAAAAAGAATGAGGTGTTGACAGGCAGTATCTCAGAATAACCTTGAAACATTTATGTGAAAAAAATGGTCATAAACAATCACATAGGAAAATCTGTTGAAACAGGAAGTAGATTTAATGGTGGCCAAGGACTGAAGAAAGGGGGGAGGTGTTGAGAGGAAATAGGAAGTGACAGATAAGGAGCAAAGTGACAGATAACAGAGTTTATTTGGGGAGTGGTGAATGATCTAAAATTGATTGTGGTGGTTACATAACTCAGTGAATGTACTAAAACCCATTGGCGTGTAAAAGGGGTAGATTGAATGGGCAATTAGAAAATGGACCAAAGACATAGGAGAGTGCACCAAAGAGGATATACAGATGGCAAATAAACACATGAAAGGATGTTCAGCACCACTAGTCATTCGTGAAATGCAAATCGAGAGCATGATAAGATATGACAACAGATCTATTATGGCAGTTGGAATAAAAATTATAATAACGCCACCCCCACATGCTGGGAGGACTCAGGGTGACTTGGAGCCCTCCTTTGTTATTTTGGGGAATATAAAATATTATGGGCACTCTCAAAAAAAAAAAACCCTTTGAGTTTCTTGAGATTCTAACAAGCTGCTAATTGTGACTCAGCAACTCTACTCCTAGGAATCCATCTTCAAGAAATAAAATCGGGTACCTACCTGACCTGCACACCTCTGAACACTGCAGTTTTATTTATTTTTGCACCAAGCTGGAACCAACATATTCCTCAAGAGGGGCATTCCTAAGCAAATTGTGCAGCGTCCATACTTGGCATTCTCAGTCCCAACTACAGGAACCAAGTGTTGATACGAGTAGCAGCTTGGATGACTCTGAAGAACATTCTACTGAGTCAGGGTTGTTTTGCGTTTTGCCTCCCAAACAGTGGTCAAGGGTCCTAGGGATTTCCTGGATCTGGAAATATTCAAGCAACTAGGCCATCAGATCAATGGTAGGACTCAAGGACGTGGTGTGTAAGGGGTCTGTGTTGCCCCCAAGCAGTGTTCAGAACTGAGTTTTTGCAAAGCCAAACTCTCAAAATGATCACTTGGTTTATGTTTTCTTTTATGTAACACTCTGAGAAATGACACTGATGGAGAAAAAAGGATTTGTATTAGGGCGTCCAGAGGATGAGGGACAGGAAGTGGCCACAACCACTAAGAAGATTTGAGTAGCCTCAGAACCCTGTGAGTCTTAATCACTGTGAGTGGGTACACACATCTAGACCTGAGGTCAAAAGGCTAGATTTGGGTACATGTGGAACCAATTCCAGTACCCCACTTCCGGTGTTGTACCTAATTATACAAGAGCTGACCACCAAGGCAAAAATTGGTGGAGAATACACCAGACCTCTCTGTTCTGTTTTTTTGTAACTTCCTGTGAAACCATCACTTGATCACTTGATCACTTGACATCCCGTTATTCATTGATTTGCTCGAGCAGGTGCCAGTAATGTCTCCATTCATCATTGTCACGTGCTAGTGTAGCCCAATGGCATCTGCTCGCTCCAGAAACACAAAGAGCCTCAAACTGTTTGTTCAGGATCTTGACGAAGAAGTCTGACCATCTTGTAGGTGGGTGGCCATGCGATCTTTTGATGTCCCGTAGAATCCAGTCGGTAATGGCTCTAGTCCAGCCAGTCTCCAAATCACATTATGTGTCCAGCCCATCTGATTTTTGACGCCTTGGCAAACGAGACTGAGAAGCGTCCCTGATTCTCAATCATCAACGAAGGTTGGAACTCCGGATTCCTTCTCTCACTTGAGTGAAGCGTGAAACTCCAAGCATAGCGCTTTCAATTCCTCTTTGGGAGACCCGAATAGCATTCTCATGAACATTGTCTTCGTGAGATTCAGCTGTAGTCCGACCTTTCCACACTCCTGGTCGAACTCGGCCAGCATTTGTGACGCTTGAGTAATGTTTGGTGTTATTAGAAGGATGTCATCAGTGAAGCAGAGGTGGTGTAGTTGCCAACCGTCTATCTTCACTCCTATTCCTTCCCATTCCAGTCGTCATGACGTTCTTGAGGGTGTACTGAAGAGTTTCGCTGAAATGGTATCACCCTGCTGAGCCCCTCTCTTGACATGGATGATCACTTCCTTGTAGAGTGGTGAGATCCTGGTAGTGAATCCATAATACACCTCACAGATGATCCTGATGTATTGAGTTTTAACGCCCTGTTTGCCTAGAGCTTCGATGACCACTTCAGTCTCAACAGAATCAAAGGCCTTCTTTAAATCAATGAATGTTTAGACAGAGTGGCATCTTGAACTCCCGAGAAACCTCAATAAACTTGGTTACCATGTGGATATGATCGATCATGCTGAATCCTTTTCAGAACCCAGCTTGCTCGCATGGTTGTCCTTCATCTAGTATTCCGCCAATCCTATTCAGGATGATTCAAGTGAACAGCTTGTAGATGATGGACAACAGGCAGATGGGGCGATAGTTGCCAATGTCATGGATGTTTCCCTGCTAGTACAGTGGAACAGTCCTGCTGGTTTTCCATTGGGACAGAACCTTGCATTCAGACAGGTAGTGTGTGAAGAGCCGAGCCAGTGTATTGATGAGTACTGATGGCAGATTCTTTAGGTGTTCGGGTCTGACCTTGTCTGGGCCAGGTGCTGTTCGCTTCTTTATCTATGAAATGGCGTGTCAAATTTTGAAAGGGAGAACATTGGGGACGACATATTCATCCTGTGGAATTTGGTATGTGGGCAAGCCAAAGAACTCCACATCGGGACCCATGGCCTAGAATGGAACGAATAGGGTGAGAGACTGTCTGAGTTCATCATGTCAACCAAGACCATCCATGATAACTCACAGTTCCAGAAGGCCAAATCTAAACGTTGGACATGGGAGTTTCCTGGTGGACAGTTCCACAACGAAATTGACCACATCATATTCAATCAATGGTTTTGCCTGACCGATGTCGCTGTTGTCCCAAAAATTCCAAATGGGACCGGACCACCATTTCCTTCGTGCAAAATTCTACTTCACAGAGCGGGGAGAAAGGGCTGCAAAGTTTAAGAAGAGAACTCCCAGATCAATCACCAACTCTTTGGCACTATTGCAGCAACTTGGGAAAATGCTCTCATTGACTACATTGACGAAGAATACAATGAACTAGTTCAGCACCTCCATGATTGTGAGAGGAACGCCGAGGGAGAGAAAGCCACAAAAATACGCCTGTCTTCAAAAACTCTTAAGCTCATTTGCCAACGTGCCTTGGCGCGTGCCTCAGGAAACTGCAAGCGAATGTTCGAGCTCACAAAGCAGTGTAGAGAAGCGATAAAGGAAGACCTCAAAGAGAGAAGAGCAGCAGTGCTGACCAATTCGACAGAAGCCGGGAAAAACGTTTGCAACGCTCTCCTGTTCTTCGCCAACTACAAGACCAAGATGACTGCCCTCCTGATGGATCTATAACATCTTCCAGAAGGGCAATGAAGAAGATTATCTATGACTACGACTCATATCTCTTTGATATCCACGTCCACCTGTGAAACTATACTTATTTAAAAAAATTTTTTTTAATGTAAACCCAGTAGTCTCTGTGGGAGTTCCAGGAAAGTTGGACAGATTCCCAAAGATCTCAGGAAGGGAACTCTCAGGAATTTACACCACCTAGCCAGTGTCTGCGGCACCTGTGGCCAGCTCCAGTCAGGGCTCACTGTTCTGTAGCCTGAGGAGGTCAGGCCCCTGAAGGGACTGCTATGACAATGATAGTGGGAGGTGGTCACTCTGGATGAGGACTAGGTGACTTGCATGGAACACTGTCAGTGACACTACGATGATGCCCTATTGTAAACCATACTAAGTTTTCCCTTCCGGGTGAGTGAGGTCACCCCACGTGCAGCACAGGCCTGGGTTCAAAACCTAGACCATTGGTCCCCTGTGATGCTTCCACACCTGGCTAGTTTCCTAAGGCTATAACAGCTCTCCCAAGAACCCTCAAACACACAACAGGCTCTGCAGGGTGCTGTTGGGATGAGCGTCCTATAGCAGAGAACTGGCCTTATTACAGTCTTTGCTTCCAGCTGCTGGACCTCCTGGAGCCATTGTTCCTGAGACTTAGCCCGAGAGGCCTTTGATGCCCTTCACCCCGATCCCAGCTCTGCTTCCCAGGGTACACAGCCAGGACACCAAACACTGGGAGTGGGAGGGGTTTTCTGCTCAGCCCCTGGTCCCGAACTGTCCCGGGTTCTGGGGAACAGGTGAGAATTAAAAGCAAAAAAGGATGAAAAAGAATCAGTCTGGGTAGGTCAGAGAGTTAGCACAGCAGGTCAGGCACAAGTCTTGCTGACTCCGGATTGGTGCCCGAACCTCGTGGGAGTGAACCTGCACCACACTGAGAGTAACCCCTGAGCACAGTCAGGAATAAGCACTGAGCACTGCCAGGGATTACCCCAAAACACACACAGGAAAGAAGCAGCAGCAGATGGGCCAACCGGAGCAGGGTGGCAAGCTCGAGGGGAGGCCCATAGGAGGTCTGGGTGGGGTGGCGCCTGCACAGTCTCCCGGCCCTCCTGCCTCAGAGCCTGATGGACAGACCCCGTCTAGGGCCTCTCTCCATCTGGGGCTCCCACAGACGGGGGCCGGCCTGAGTTTTGCACCCAGCTTGTTCCCTCGTCCTGGTCCCCACCTGGGAATTTGGGTCACTGGGTCCTCCTCCCCATCTCCATTGCTCTGTCTATACAGCTGCCCGTGGCACCTTTGAGCCCTCAAGCCCCTCCAGAGAATCACTGAACCCCATGATTCTCTCAGAGGGGAAGACCAGGCCTAGCCCTAGCCATGATCTGCCATGCCGGGCGGCAGCCCCGCCTCATTCAGGGACCCTGTCCCACTGCCGTGTTTCTCCCGGCCCCCTACAGGCCACTTCCACTTCATTTCATGAACAGACATTTTTCTGGGGTTATATGGAGGATGCGGGGGGTGGGGGGGGTAATCCACACCCAGAGGCACTCAGGGGCTATCTTGACTCTGTGCTAAGGCAGGACTATGAGGTGCTGGGGATCTGAACCCAGATCAGCCTCATGCAAGGCAAGTGTCTTACCTCCCGTACCATCGCTGAGGTCTCTGCATGTGATCTTGGCTGTCCTTGGACATGCACGTCCAGAACCCCACAGCACCTCCTTCCTGCCTCCCTTCTAGTTATTACTCAAATGTCTCTTTCTGAAGTCATGGTCTCGCAAGCTTATGCTACCATTTCCGTCCCAGTGCCCTCCCTGGCTGATCAACCCGTGTGTCTGACCCATCACCCAGGGCAACACCCTGCTCGATCCCTGTGCGGTCCACTGACCCCAGGAGAGTCCTGTGCTGAGGCAGAGGATGAATTCAGTTGCAGGCCAGGCACTGGGAAGAGCATGCACCCGATTCCCATATGACCCCTGAGGCCCTGAGTGGTGTCCCTCCTAAGAGACCATCTCGAGTGGGTGGATATGGAGAGGATGATGCTGAGTGAAATGAGTCAGAGAGAGGAGGACAGACATGGAATGATCACACGCATGTGTGCTGTATAAGGAACCATAGTGGGGAATCCCTAAGGTCCAAAGGCAATAGAGATAAAAGGCAGGAGAACCAGCTTTAGTAGAAAGCTTGACACAGTGGGGAAGGAGCGGCACAGGGAAGGGACTGCTATGACAATGATAGTGGGAGGTGGTCACTCTGGATGAGGACTAGGTGACTTGCATGGAACACTGTCAGTGACACTATGATGATGCCCTATTGTAAACCATAGTGCCTAAAAAGAGGCAGGAGGCAGGGGGTGGAAGAAAAAGGAAAAGAAAAGAAAAAATGCTTGCCATAGGGGCGAACTTGGGGGCAGGAGGGAAACTGGACACTGGTGGTTGGATGTAGACCGTGGAAAAGGGATGGGAGCTGGCACGTTGTAGTCTAAAACTCAATCATGAATAACTTGCAATGCACAGTGATTCAACTTGAAAGTTTTTTGAAAAGGGGAGAGAGACACCCCCTCCTCCATCTTTGCTTCCCAGAGATTTGCCTGTGGCCTTTGGGAATTTTTTCCTCTGTCACCACCAAAAATAGTGCCTCCTCGGCCTCCTAGTACCCCCTCCCCACCCCATCAATGTGGCTCCTGGGCACCACAGGGTTACGCCGAGCCCCTTCTTATTGACATTGTTCAGCTCCTATTTTTTTTATTTTGTTTTGTTTTGGGGTCACAACCGATTGTGCTCAGGACTTACTCCTGGAATGCTGGGGATCAGGGATTGAACCCAGGTTGGCTGTGTTCGAGGCAAGTGCCCTAACCACTGTACTATCTCTCTAGCCCCTCATTTTGTACATTAAGAGCAGTTCACTTGATTTTTGGGTTGTTTTCTTTTTAAACAGCTCCCTGCGTGCGGGAGGAGAAAGGACAGCCCAAAGTCAAGCCTAAGATGCTTGGAACTATAATCCAGCATTCCTCCTGGGTTTTTGTTTTGTTGTGTTTTGTTTTCTAGGCTACACCTGCTGTACTCAGGGACTTACTTCTGGTGGGCTTAGGGAACCATATATGGTGCCAGGAATCGAACCCAGCTGCATGCAGGGCAAGTGTTCTCCCTTCTGTACTGTCTCTTTGGCCCCAGCAGCCTCCTCCCAACTGTGGACACAGAGGTGCCTCCTAGGCCTCCCAGGACCCCCTCCCCACCCCCATCAATGTGGCTCCTGGGCACCACAGGGTTACGCCGAGCCCCTTCTTATTGACATTGTTCAGCTCATCAGGGCAAAGTCCTTAGGAGCATTCCCAGCGGCCAGACGAGCTGGAGCCAGCATCTGTAGTCAGGGAACAGGTGTGTCAGGGCGGGGCCCTGGGTGCAGGAGCAGCACAGGGGACTGAAGCCTCTAAGGCCACTGCCAAGAGGCCACTGCTGTTGACTGCCTGGGTGGCCACTCCCCGACTCAGCCTTGCTTCAGCACCTTCCCTCTCGGGGCCTTGACCTTGGATGTCCCCATGTGCTTCCCTTCCATCCCGAGAGACCCTAAGTCACACATTCCCCGCCCTGCTCAAACAGCAGTCCCCAGGGATTCTTTGGAGAAGCAGGAAGCAGGAGGCGCAGCCTGACCGGAGCATGAAACACGTAAAACGGTTTCTGCCAAGCCCTTCTTCTCCCGCCAGACTGTGAGCTGGGAGAGGCCAGGTAGGCAGTCAGGGTAGGACTCAGGACACACTCACACACATGCATGCACATATGCACATGCATGCACACAGAACACCCGTGTTTCTTCCTGCGTGTGGACTTCCCGTTTCAGCGCTGATGGCCCCACTTGCAAATTCTGGCCTTGAGACCTTGACTTGGGGCCGCTGGGGAAGGCACCCTCCCTTGGGGAATCCCCCATCGCCTGCAGTTTCATTCTTCTGCCCCCTCAGTGCCTCTGTGTGCCCCGGGGGCTCAACACAGTGGCTTGGAGAGGGGCATAGGGGTTGGCGCGCATGGAACTCAGATCAGACCCCACAGCTATAACTGGGAGCCCTATGGGAAACGAGTTGCTACCTTGCCTTGGCCTTTCTGCCTTCCAAATGCAAAAACCTTGCAAGCACCTGGAGAATGGATGGAACTCAGAACCCTGGGCCTCACCCCAGAGTCTCGTGTCCCCATAGTGCGGGGACAGCTTGAGGATACGCACTCTTGGAGACCCCTGCCATGTTGTTATGGGAGATAGCAGAGACAAGCAGATGGAAACACCTGCATCTCACCATCGGCCCATGCACACGGCCCATGTCGTGCCCTCTTTAAATTCAGACAGATGTAGAGTGAGAACTGAGCCCTGAGCCTGAATGCACCGTTTCCTAGTTCTGGGACCCTGGGAAAATTAGAATGTTTTTCTGGCATCAGTGTCATCATCTTCACAGGCCAGCCCTGGAGGTCACTTCGCAGGAAGCAACTGAGTATGCCAGCGATGCCTAACTGACGTCTTCTGAAGCAAATGCAGTGCAGTTTGAGAGGCAGAAGCTGCATGGTACAGCATGAATGACAGGGGAGGCAGTCCAACTCTCAAAGGCTCACAGAACACTGACTCCCACCCCCAGGAGCCCCCACCCCCACAGCAGGGACTAGGGAAATGTCAGTGAGTGAAGCCAGCCAGGTGGAGGGACAACAGGGAGTGTGGGGCCTGCAGTAAAGAGGTTGCCCTCGCGCCTTAGAGGGGACAGCTGCCATCTCTTGGGGGTGTCATAACCAGAGCAGCACCAGCCCCATGCCCTGGATGATCCTGAACGTGGCTGAAGTGAGGAGGAGGGTTAGCACTCCGTCACAGCCTCCCCCTGCTGACTGCACAGACAGGCAGCCCCTCGATGCAGGGAGGCCTGGGCTCAGGCGAGATTCCAACACACAGAGCCCAGTGGAGGGGTGGGGAGGAGGAGAAGGTCGGCGCCACAGGAGGCGGCAGAAATCATAAGGATCCAGACGGGTTTCTGGCTTGGGGGCATTTATTTCACATCCCTTCTGTCCAGGGTCGGGGGCCAAGGATGGGGGCAGGAGACCAGGCAGGGGATAGCAATAAATAACACGGACAGACAACGGCGCTCCTCTCCCGACGGATGAGGTTAAAGGACTTTAGAGGAGAGCCACTGGGTGGGGTGGGGTGGGGTGGGGTGGGGTGCAGGGCGGGGCACCTGGAGGGAGCGGGGCCAGGCCCCCAGACCCCAACCCCAGTCCTTTGGCGGCCCTGCGACTGTTGGGAAGCGGGAAGCCTGCAGCCAGAGGGGGCCAGTGAGGGTCCTGAGGGGGGCGGCCGTGCGGGCGGCCCCAGTGCCCTCACTTGACGCGGATCTCCGCGTACTCCGCCAGCTCCTCCGTCAGGGTGCAGCTGTCCTTGGTGGGCCGTTTCCCCAGGTCCGAGTGAGAGAAGCTCAGGTCGAGCTCTGGGGGCTCCCCCCGAATGCCCAGCAGCCTCCTTTCAGATCCAAGGCGCCTCTCGCTCTAGGAAGGGAACCAACCCTTTAGACAGGCCCGGGTCCCCCTGGGCAGAGGGGAAGGCTGGAGTGGCAGACACGCCCACCACTCCCAGGGGAGTCCCCCTTCTGTGGGAACCTCCTTTCTCATGGCCACTGTTCCCTCTCTGGGGGTCTTCACCCGGCCCACCCCTGCCCCCATGACACAACAGCTCTTGGTTGCTAAGCCTGAGCATCACCTACCAATTCAGTGTCTCCAGGGAGGCCTCCTCCACACAGGATTGGGGTGGGGGTCAGGGGGAACGTACCCGGTTCACCCATTAACTCCTTCCCAGACTACAGCCACCTGCTCAGAACCCCGCCTTTCCACAGCTTCTCAGTCCTCAGGAAATCCTTCCCCTGGGCGTGGTCTGGGGGTCCCCCTCTTCAAGCGGGGAGGTCCTGCAGTGTGGCTTGGCTGCCTGGCCAGGCTTTCACTCCATGCCCCCCCCTCCACAAGGGCCTTTGGACATGCACACAGGACAGAGGCCACAGACAGATGCCAGGGAACAGCAGGGGACGGTGCAGACAAGGCAGCTCAGACTCTGCAGGCCCAGCTGGACATGTGACAGGACACACACATGCATGCCCACCCCCCGGCCCTGGGAGGGCCCGGGGGCAGGTACACTGAGGCCCCAGAACCTACCTCCTGGGGCGCTCAATCCAGGGTAGAGACCGCTTTGGACTATTAGAGAAGGAAATGCGCTCACAGACGCGGGCAGGGAGACGGGGCCTTCCTGGGACCCCGGACCCCCATGCTCCTTCACGGCCTCAGCCTCAGCACCCCTCCCAGCCCTCCACACCTCCTCCCTCCCCTCTGTGACAACCCGGCCCGCGGGCCCCTCCCAGGCCCTCTGTGCCCCGCATGGGGACTCTCCTGCCAGCCTGGAGCCACAGGCCTCGGGCCCTCACCTCATACTTCTCCGGCGCCCCAGAGATGCGGTAGTCAGTGCTGAACAGGACGGGGGGGTTGTCCCCCGCCGAGAAGCTGGGGCTCTCTGTCACGTTCTTTCTGCAGGGCAGGACAGGTCAGCCCCTGCAGGACTCCCAGGCCCCCTCCGCCCTTCCTTCCTGCACCCCCAGTCCTCGGGGACCCCCGACACTTCTCCATGGCTCTCTACGGTGGCCTATGTGGGGCCCAGGCTGCTCAGGAGCCCCCATCCCACCCCGGCCCTCCCTGCCACGTGGCCAAGCGGGAGCCAGCTTAGAGCTCTGGAGACCCCCAGCCTGGCTTCTTGGGGTCCGTTTGCCCCTCCTGCAGCCAGCCACGGGGGAGTTGGTGGAGTCCTTCGCAGGATGCAGATGGATGTGTGTGCCAGAGACGGACAAGGGAGGCACAGCTTCGGGCCTGGCCTGGGAGCAGGTCTGTGCTGATGGCGGAGCTTCTGGAACCCACTGAGACTGATGCTTTAGCTGCATCTGAGGGAGGGCTGGGCTCCCCCATCTCCCGGCATGTGTGCAGGAGAGTTCCTGGGCGTCAGGAGGCCACCAAAGCCACAGGGGTGGGCAAGAGGCCATGGCTGGCGGCAAGTGCCCAGTGCCAGGTCCTGGCATGGGCTCCTGTGGCTTGGAACCCCTCTCCCCGCCCCGAGACCGGTCCAGAACAGAATCTATCCTCCCCACTCCCCTGCCCAGCCCTCAGCACGCCCCCAACCCCCACTGACTGATCCCCATCCATGGAGGCGCACTTGGCCAGGGGACCCACGGCTCACTCACTTTCGGCGCGTCTGGGTGATGTAGCAGACAATGGCAATGATGATGGCAAAAGCGACCACAGCTCCCACTGGTCCGATCTTGGCCCACATCAGGCGGTCTGAGGACAGAGAAGATCCAGGCCCCCTCAGGGCTGAGGACAGTGGCTGGGCTGCTTGGAGTCACCCAGAGGAAGGGCTGGTAAGGAGGGGAGGGGTGGGGGGTGCTGGGGCAGCCTCTCCCCCTCACCCCCCCCACCCTCACTCCCCACCCCCCGCCTCTGTACGGGGGAACTGGGGACCACGGGAGGCATCTCCTCACTCGCCAGCTGAGTGGCCCGTTCAGTGGCTGCTGGGCAGCGGTCAGCAGGGATCTGGGGGGGGGTCCCCGAAGCGGCCCCCTCCCCACTCACGGGCTCCCTGGAAGGGCAGCTCCAGGCTCTTGCTGCCGTAGAGGTTGCGGGAGGTGCAGATGACCCGGGGCGGGGCCTGCGCCTGTCCCCGCAGCGTGAGGACACTGGTGAGCAGGAGGCCGCTGCGCTCCGAGTACACGAACTCGCGCTCCGTCTCGTTCACCGTCACGTTGCGCGAGGGCAGCTCGAAGGCCACCGACGGCTCGGGGTTGGCTTTCACCACGCACAGGCACTGCACTGTGTCCCGGGCCGAAGCGCAGTGAGACTCCAGGAGGATCACGGGGGCAACTGCGGGGAGGAGAGCAGGACCCGGTGGGTGGGCGGGAGCCCACGGACAGGGCTGGCTGTAGGGCGGGGCTTGTAAGGGGAGGCGCTTGTGTGGGGGCGGGGATTGACCTGGACTGGGAGGGCAGGGCTTGGCTCTCTGGGGTCCCATGGGGGCCCCGGGAGTGACAGTAGCTATCTTAGAGAAGAGCGTTTTGCCCTTGGCACTGGCCTTTGGGATTCCACGAATCCTTTCACACATAAAGTCACACCACGGAGCATCCAGCAGGGACCTCATGTCCTTCCAATTGCACCCTGAGTGACTGGGAATAAAACTGAATTCTTTGCCTGGGTCTTCAAGGCCCTGCAGGGCCTTAACACTCTGTCCTCCTGCCTCCTTTCTCCGTGGTAATCCCCCTTCAGCCCACAGGCCTCCACTGTTCCCCCAGTTCAGGTTGCTTCTTCTCCCAGCGGGACATCACTCAGCCTGGTCACCAACACCCCCAGCAGCCACCTACGGGCTCACTCAGACCAGGGTTCTCTGACCACTTCTCTATCTGCCCTGTGCCCCCGGCTCCTCCCTGGGCTGCTCCAGGTTCACCTTCCCTCCATCCTGCAGATACTCCTGCTTCCTCGCCTTTGCATCCATCCCTGCCCTCCTCCTTATAGTCCCTGGGGTCAAGCCCCACCCCAGAGCGCCTTGGTTGAGCTTTGCTTTCTTCTGTAAATTAGCCTGATGTGTGGGCATAGTCCTGGGGTTGGGGAAAATGCTTTGCATGGGCTCCACACAGGTTCAAATCACCTGCGCTAACCCCCAGCACTGTCAAGGGTAGCCCTGATGCTCCCTCCAGCATCACTGGGGTGGTCCCTGGTCACCACAGGATCTGAGCAGTGCTGCACCCTCCGACCTTCCCACCAACCAATTGGTCCAAGAACTGCAAGTGGCCCCAGAGCACCCTGAGCAGCATGGGGAAGGCTTTACCAACCCCGCAGGTTGGGGTTTTCCCCTTCATTTTCCAAAATATGAACTAGAACACTGAACATTGCTTGTTTAAACTATTGTCTTTCTCTCTAAAAGATTCCTACACTCCCCTCTGTTCACTTAAATGGAACTATCATTCCCTTAGTTCTGACCCAGTCACCTAAACATGGGCAAAGATCTTTTTTTTTCTTTGTCCCTACCTTATCACTCCACCCCCATCCCCATTTTCAATTTCCTGCAAGAAAGAAGTGCAGGTGACAGGATGGGCCAGAGAGCCCCATAGCCAGAAGAACTTATGATAGAGTCTTCCCAATGGCCCCTCACATGGACATGTATGTAACGTTGAAAAGTGGACAGCCATGGGAGAGATAGCATGGAGAGTAAAGCACCAAGGACCACCAGGAATGACCCCTGAGCACAGAACCAGGAACAGCCACTGAGTATGACCGGGTGCGACCCCCCCAAAAAAATCTTAATATTAGACAACCACTATGTAGCTGTTAGAAAAGATGTAGTCATGAAATTTACATACAAGTGTACTACATGGAAAGTATCATGTTAAGCGAAATGAGTCAGAATGAGCGGGATAGACACAGAAAGATTGCATTCATCTGGGGAACATAAAGCAACAAAATGGGAGACTAACACCCAAGAGTGGTTGAGATTAGTATCAGGAATTTTGCTCCATGGCTTGGAGGCCAGCCACCCATGCTAGGGGAAAAGGGAGCTCAGATAGAGAAGGGAGCACCAAATAAAGGGTGTTGGGAGGATCCTTCCAGGATGGGAAAAGCATGCTGAAAGTAGAATATAGACAGAACATGATTGCCACTCAATGCCTCTTTTGCAAACCACAACACCCAAAAAGAGAGAGAGAACAAAAGGGAATGCCCTGCCACAGAGGCAGGGTGGGGTGGGGGGGTGGGGGTTGGGAGGGATACTGGCACCTGTGGTGGTGGAAAATGGGGCACTGATGGAGGGATGGGTACTTGATCGTTGTATAACTGAAACCCAAGCACAAAAATTTGTAAGTCTACAACTGTACCTCATGGTGTTTCACTAATAAAAATTTAAAAATAAATAAAAATTTTTAAAAATATTAGACATCCCATTGCAGACTTGTGCCATACCTGCTGCAGTGCATAAACGCACCTGCTATCAATATCTCATGACAAACCTGAACTTTATAAAGGCCTTTCGTTCAAGACCACCCACTGGGGCCATGATGACAGGGTTGCTCCTACATTCAGGAGAGCAAGGACATCCTGTCCACCTGTGCTCTGCATCTTCACATCCTCTGGAGGTGGGAGGGCCGAACCCTGACTCACATCAGACAAACCCAAGTCCCACCAGCATGGGGAATTTAGGGTGGGATCACTTTGGCTTGAATCCTAGCTTTGCCATTTCCTGATGGGTGACCCCAATCACCTTCTCTGGACCTTGGAACTTGAAATATGCATCTGGATTGATGGCTCCTAACTGGTCAGAAGCTCCAGAGACTGGCTGGTGCCTTCATTGTGCAGATATGGACCCTCCCACCCTTGGGTTTATGGTTAAAACTGTCAACTACCATTCCTGCAGAGGTTAGAACTGGATTACTATTCCAGCAGAGGGCGCACCCGAGCAAAGCGTCAGCTGCAGGAACACAGCTGACTCCGCCTGCAGGGAGGTCAAGGTGAGGGCCAGACTTAGGAGAACCATTAGCTATGGGAGCCCCAGACACCCTCCCTGTCTTCTCAGCTGTCTTTAGCGGTCAGTGCTGTTAGCATGCCCATCTTTCCGAGATGGGAGTTAAGGCACAGCAGCAAGGCGGATGTGCCCGAGACTGACTCAGCCTGAGGCTGGACAGCAGGAACTGAATATTCATTTTCCTCCTCTTAAGCTGGGGTGAAGAGCACCCCACAATCAGCAAAGTTTCCACGTGCAAAGAGTGCAAGCTATGCTCTCCCCCCATGCCCTACACACACACACACACACACACACACACACACACACACACGCATGCACACACACACGTGCTGCGAGTACTTCCGCTGAACCCCCAGGCCTGGCAGTTAAGACTGGAAAGCCTTCTCCAAGGGGACAGACTTGGAGGGAAGGGTGCCTGAGGGGTTCTGCCCAGAGGTTCGAAGCTGTACCCCCCAAAACCAAGAGCTGTGACTTGGTGAAGCTGAGGAACACAGCAGCTAGTGGTGGTAGTGGGGTGATAGGCAGGTCACTCTCTAAATGGGTTTCCAAAGATTCCAAATGAACTGAGTTCTGAGTGGCAGTTGGGGGGGCGGGGAGATTGGGAGCAGGGGTGGGGGGTGGTGTGCTGGAAGCTGGCTGGGATTGATGAGTTCTATTGTGGGGCAGATCTCTGTGTGCCCACAGCTACTCCCAAAGGAATCCTGTGTCCTTTGTGTCCCCCTCATCTGCTTGATGGTGTATTCTGAAGGAAATTCGCAGACGGCCCACTCCAGGCAGCGTAGATGTGGAACGAGCCACCAGGATTCGTCTCATCGAGCTGTGTGGCATCTCCTTTCTGGGTCTCTGTTCTCCCTGTCTAGCAACCAGAAGTGTAGCAGAACTTCCCCCACAGGGATGTCCCCCTACAGGGTGATATGAGTGGGTACCCATACAGATCTTCCAACATATCCAGGTCCCTAGCAGGACATCATGAGGAGAGATAGCATAGTCACTGCTTCAGTTCATGCAAAGGGCCTGTGGCCACCAGATCCAGAAATCCCCTTGGGTGAAAGTACATGCCAGGATACAAGGACCCAGTGTTCTCAAATAGGACTTTCCAAGCTATGAACTTAGCTCTCCTCCTTCCCTATCTCTGCTGATACAAAGCTGACCCTAGGCTGGGGTACAGAGTGCTTTCGCCCATCACCCACTGATGCCTCCACTGGGTAGGGGTGCCAGAGGGTCAGGTCCTGCTGGCCATTAGCGAGGACGGGGGTGGGAAGGACGAGTACTCACACTCCACTGACAGGTTGAAGGCGGTGGCTCTCTGGCCGTACTGGTTCTCGGCCACACACCAGTACTCCCCATCATCCTCGGGTGTGACGGCAGGCAGCTCCAGCTGCAGCTCGCTCTCGTAGATGATCGTGGCCAGGATCTGCTTCTCCTTGAAGATGGTGAGAATAGGGTCCGGGTTGCTCTGCGTGGAGCACAGAATGGAGACCGTCTCCCCCTCCACGGCCACCACTGTCCCGTTCACTGTGGGCTTCCAGGGGGCATCTGGGGAGCAGCACAGGGGCCGTGGTCAGACTAGGAGGTGTCTCTTCTGCCAGCCAGAAGACCCCAGGCCCCCAGTGTGTTTGCGGAACAAGGGTTCTGCAGTCCTGGGGCTTGCATCCCAACCCTGCCCATTCCAGGCTGTGTCTTAATCTCTCTGGGCCTCCATGTTCTTCTGTTTGTTTTGGGGCCACACCCAGCGATGCTCAGGGGTTACTGCTGACTTTGCACTCAGGAATCACTCCTGGAAGTGCTTAGAACCATATGGGGTGCCGGGAATCGAACCTGGGTTGGCCGTGTGCAAGGCAAGCACCCTACCCACTGTGCTGGGCCTCCGCGTTCTTATCTGGAAAATGGGTTTAATAATAATCCAATGTCATCATCCATGAGGACCTACTAAGGGGGGTGGGGGTGGACAATATTCTAGTTCCAATAAGGTAGATGAACTCTTGCCTACATGGTAGATACCACCGTTGGTTTTAAAATATACTTTTTTTTTTTAAATGGCAAGTTGGAGATAAGTGTTTTCGGGGAAAATTAAGTGGGTGAGGAATGGGGATTCTGAATGAAGGACTGAATAAATGACATCGTCATGGTTCTAGCTAAGAATCTGTTCTCATCAGCCACTGCTTCCTGGCGACAATGTACAAAGTGTGGACAGGGACTGAGGGAGGCACAGGCTGCCTTCCGCCCTCCCACTAAAATTATAATAGGGCCCTTTGTTGTCGGGTGCTGTCACCAGGTGGGGGAAGGAGGAGGAGGGAGTGTGTGGTTTTCTTTTCAGCAGACACTGTGAGAGGGGCGCCTGGCCCTGGAGTCCCCCCCTCCCTCCCTCCCTTCCGGGTCTCAACCAGGACCAAAGCTCCGCCCCCAAGTGAAACCGACCCCCCCCACACACACATAGACCGCCCCCCACACACACCACCCCAATCTCCGGGCTTCAGACCCCCTGCCAGGGCGGGACTCACACATGACGTTTAGGTCCACGGTGCGGTTGTCCTGGCCATAGGCGTTCTCTGCCAGGCAGGCGTACACACCGTCCTCCCCAGGGGTCACCTCGTCCAGCACCAGGATCAGGCTGTCGGTCACGGCCTCCCGGAGTACGGTGCCGTCCCGCATCCAGGTCAGCAGGGCCAGCGGGTTGCTGTCGGCCCCACACAGCAGGCTGACCTGGGAGCCCTCGATGGCCTCCACAGAGGAGTTCATCTCCACGATGATGGGGGGATCTGATGATGGGAGCATCAAGGCCAAGTTAGACCCACGAGCTGCAGGCTCCGCCCCTCCTCGGGCCCCGCCCAGAGCCCCGCCCCCATCGGGCCACGCCCCATCCTGACTCCGCCCCTAGCCCATCCCCCAGGCTCACACTTGACATCCAGGCTGGCGTAGCCCTCGAATTGCAGGGTGGCATTGAGGAAGGAGGCCTGGCAGCCCAGCCGGTGGCCATTGGCCTCTCTGGTGGGCACGAAGTGAAGAAGGGACACCTGCACCCAGGTGCCCTCGTCCTCGCGCAGCCTTCCCAGCACCGTGGGCTCCCCCAGCCCGTCGTGGCCCAGCCAGCTCAGTTCCGGCCGCAGCTCAGGGCAGTTGTCAGGGACCATGCAGCTGACCTCCACTTCCGTGCCTGCCACCACCTCGACCGGCACCACGATGTTGGGGGTGTCTATGTGCAACAGCGAGAAGGAGGCTGAGGAAGCGACACTGGACTTTGGGGCACCCCACTTAGTCTAATTCCACTCCTGGTACCCAGATTTCTCCCCACCCCTGACTCTAAAGTTCCCTTCTCTCCTCCTTTTTTTTTTTTATCTCTTCCAGAGCCCTCCATAGTCAGAATAGCCATGAGCACAGTGTGGAACTAGGCTGGTCCTTCCCACCACACTGCTAGGTGACAATATCATTTTGCTCATGAAATCACAGTTAACGCAGGCTAAAAATGAGATTCGACCCCTGGTCCTCTGACCTCATCACCTTGCTCTGGATATTACATTAAGATTCCATAAGTAATCTCTCTCCTACCCGGTTTTGCTATGGTTTTCCCTCAACCTGTGTGAGTGTGTGTATAAGAGTCTGTGTGCTTGTGATTTGATGTATGTGTGTGTATGTGAATGTGTAAATTTACTGTGTGTGACTACATGTGTATATATGGGTTTAAGTATGTGGAGTCCATACATTTATGTAAGTGCACACATGTAATTTGAGTGTATGTTTGTGAGTACATACATGCACGTGGTTTGAGACTATATGCATGAATATATGTGTGCATGTGAGCGTATGCATGCAATGAGAGTGCATATGTATGCGTATATGTGTATATATGACTTGAATGTGTATATGTGAGCACATGTGTATATGTAAGTGTGTGAGTACAGAGGTATGTATGTGAGTACATAGGTATATGTGAGTATGTGAAGTTTGAATGTATGTGATCTGAGTGTATGTGATTTGTGTGAATATGTGTATGAGTGTGTATGCGATTGGTTGTGTATGCATGAATACATGGATTCAATACATGTGATTGTGTGAATACAAGTGTGTATGCGAGTGCATGTGATTTGACTGTATATGTGTGAGTATATGATTTGCATATGTAAATATGAGTACATGTATGTATCTGTGTATGTGTGAGTACATGGGTGTATATGATTTGAGTGTATGCTTGTATGTGAATGCATATATGTGATCTAAATGCATGTGAATGTATATGTGACTTAAATATGTATATTAGAGTGTGTGTAAGTACATGCATGTAAGTGTGTATGTGATGTGACTGTGTATGTATGTGTGTGAGTGCAGGTGATCTGAGTGTGACGTGAGTGCGTGTGGGGCGTACATGTCTGACTGTACTTATGGGTCTCTTTCTGCATCAAGGCCTGCTCAAGCCCCTCACAAAGACTCAGTGCCACTGAGGGATCTGAGTCCCAGGCCTGAGAGTTCCTGGAAGTAGGCAGCAACCTTTCCTAATTGCCAAATCTAGAGCTGTATTGTATATGGCCTAAATTTAGAATCGATAAAGAAATAAATGACCAATGTTTAAGATCTAGGTGATTATACAACAACAACATACAGAACCCTGATTTCTCTTAAGAGTTCAGAATATTGCAAGACAAAGACCCTGCTTCCTCTCCAGCCGAGGTGGTGCCTGGTGCCAGGCTCCACTCAGCCCTTGCCAACTATTCTCTCCCTGAACCAGAAGCGCTGGGCTCATCCCTGTTTTCCAGAGCAGGAACCAATGCTCAGAGAAGTTAAATCTTTTTCCCAGAGTCACCAGTCAATAGGCATGCAGAGGACCTTACTCTTCCCCCCTGACACCACTGCCTTTCTGTCGACATTTCTAGAAGAGTAAGAGTAACGGTTGCCTCTGAAGGTAGCAGCAAGACTCTTTGGGGCCCAGCTTTGCTCGTGTCAGCTATCTGCTTGATCTGTGGGGGCACTGGGGTTCACCCTGCACTGTCACCCATGCCCACGACACCACCAGTCCCTGGAAGGGAGCTGGGGGAGCTCCCTACAGCCCTGCCTGCCCCGCCCGGCCCGCGCTCAGCTCGGAGAGACTCACTGATGATGTCCAGGACGCTGTGCTCCGAGAAGGTGTACTGGTTGTAACCCCCCAGGTCCCCGCGGAAGTAGTACTTGCCGCCCAGCTCGGGGCTGAGGTTGCTGAGCAGGAGGGTGCAGTTCCGCAGGCCCAGGTCCCCCAGGAGGCGGCTGCGACCCTGGAAACTCTCGTGGACAACTTGGGTGCGTGACTTGAAGACCACCGGGGGGTAGTTCTTGGGGTAGGGGCTGTTGAAGTACCAGACGCCGTGCACCACGGCCGGCCGCAGCTCATCCGGGAAATCAAAGCGGCAGGGGATTGACACACACGTCCCCTCGAAGGCTGAGATGGACGAGGGCATCCAGGCACCCCAGTGTCCCCCTCGAGAGGCTGTGGGCGAGCAGGACCACAGAGGCTGAGGGGACATCGCCTCCCCCAAACCACCCTGCACTCCCATCACTTCCCATTGATCTGGGTTTGGGGGTGGTCCCAGGAACCCGTAGAAACAGCCTGAACCTGCTCAGGGGCCAAGACCTCAGGGTTCCTGACACCCTCATCCATTACCTGAAATCATGATCCAAAACAGAGGCAGTGTCGTGAGGAATATCATTGTGGACAGTGAGTGAGTGACAGCTGAGAGGAGAGGGGCAGAGAAAAGGGGGTGTTTGTATTAAGGCTCCAGAAAGGGGTTAGATCAGGTGTTAGTTTCTGCTGCTAAGTTTGATCACTACAAACACGCCTATCAAGGGACTATGTGCTCACTCTGCATCCTTTGCTTGATCAATTCCTTTGTGCTTTCTGAAAAAAAAAAAAGTACAATTCTCCTCCTTTTAGAGCTGAGGTCCAGGTCTAGAGATGTGACTCAAGCAGGAGAACTCAGGCTTAGCCTGAGTGAGGTCCCAAGTTCCACCTCCAGCATGGCATGCTCCACTGAGGGTGATCCTGATGATGTCAGGACCTTGCCATGCCCAAGCATCAAATCATCAGTCTACACTGCCTACTGAGCACCCCTGCCCACCGAGCACCCCCAGGAGTGAGCTCGAGCCCTAGAACATTGCTAGATATGGCCTATGAAAATACATTAAAGGGTCGGAGAGATAGTACAGTGGGTAGGGCACTTGCCTTGCACGCAGTTGACCTGACTTAAATCCCTGGCACCCCATATGGTCCCCCAAGCAGAAGTGATTCCTGAGTGCAGAGCCAGGAGTAACCCCTGAGTACCATCAGGTGTGGCCCATCAACCAAAAAACATTAAAGTGAATAATGTCTAGGGCTGAAGAGAGGGTGTTTGCTTTGCTTATGGCTGGCACCCCAGTGTCCTCCTAAGCACTACCAGGAGTTATTCCTGAGCACTGAGCTCAGAGCCCTGAGCACTACTGGATGTGATCCTAAAGAAACAAAAATTTAAAAAAGAAAAGAAAAAGAAAAATGTTCTATAACTGCGACCCAGAGACATTAAGTGATTTGCCCAAGACCACATAGCTTGTAAGCTGATTGTTCCCATCACCAAAGTGGACCTATAGATCTCTAGAAAGAAAGGACAGTGCCAAGGCTAGACTGGAAACAGAAAGCAGGAGAAGCCAGGGGGAAGGAGAAGTAGGTACAGTGCCCCTTACCTGAGTATCCCTGAGTTGGGAATATCTTGTGGTCCCACCTAAAGCTGTTAGTCAGTCAACCTGGAACAAAAGTCACATAGCTAGGTACAAGGAGGTGGGGACATGAGCACCCCTGCTCCCCGCTTTCTGTATCTACTACTGTGGGTGAACACTACAGACACCATCTTGTTCTCCATTGAAAGCTGGCTGGGGTCTACTGAATTGTTATGAATGTTGTTCTTAGGGCTGGAGACATCATTCAGTGGGTTGGAGCACATGCTTTGCATTCAAGAGGCCTGCGCGCATGGTCCCCTGAGCATTGCTA
This sequence comes from Sorex fumeus, assembly GCF_029834395.1. Classification (NCBI taxonomy): domain Eukaryota; kingdom Metazoa; phylum Chordata; class Mammalia; order Eulipotyphla; family Soricidae; genus Sorex; species Sorex fumeus. Next base: position 21,680,941 of record NW_026606179.1, read on the forward strand.
GACATAGTTCCTCAACAAAAAAAGCAAAACTTTATTTTATTTTACTTTTTGGTGTTGGGAGCCACACTTGGCAGTGTTCGTGAGTTACTCCTGGATCTGCACTCAGGAATCATTCCTGGCAGGCTCGGGGAACCATAAGGGATGTCAGGAATCATACCTAGTTGCTTGTAAGGCAAATGCCCTTCTGCTGTTATTATCACTCTGACCCCATAAACAAACATTTTAAGATAAATTTTGACATCTGTAATAGATGTAGGTGAAACTAACTTTGGATTATCTCATTTACAAAAAAAGAAAAAAGAAAGAAAGGGGAAGAGGAAGGAAGGAAGGAAGGAAGGAAGGAAGGAAGGAAGGAAGGAAGATATTGTTAAAACTATAGTCAGTTTTTAATAACATTGTAAATTGTTTATGTTGCTTGTCTAGGAAAAAAGACATTATGTGTTATCATGATAAACTTTTTGATAACTAAGATTAAGAAACCTAATTATAATTTTTAAAAAGTTAAGTTTTATTTGCGTCCATGGAAGTTTTAATATTTCTCTTGATTTTGACACTGGTTAAATGGGTAATTAAGTATTATACCATACATACAGGTAAGGCTTTACACCTTTTAAGATAAGATATTGCAGTCTTAGAAGAGTTCGTTTTTGTTATTACCAAATAATTGTTATGGAGCAATAGCACAGCGGGTAGGGCGTTTGCCTTGCACGCAGCCAACATGGCTGACCCGAGTTCGATTCCTCCGCCCCTCTCGGAGAGCCCGGCAAGCTACCGAGAGTATTCGATATGCCAGACACAGTAACAACAAAGTCTCCAATGGAGACGTTACTGGGCCCGCTCGAGCAAATCGACGATCAACAGGAGGGCCTTTACCTTACCTTACCTTACCCAAATAATAATTTTGTTATTACCGCTTATGGAGACAGAAAAACATATATTTTAGACCAGTTTAATATAATGAAACTTTGTGAGAAATATTATCAGTTGGGAAATGTAAACTTATTTTATGTTTGGAGCTACACTTGGTGATACTCAGGGTTTACTTCTGGCTCTACACTCAGTAATCACTCTTGGCAGTGTTCTGGGACCATATGGAATGCTGAAGATCGAACCCAGGGCAGTTGCTTACAAGGCAAATGTCCTATCTTCTGTACTATCTCTCTGGCCCTGGAAATGTAACCTTAGTACATACATTAATATTAACATGAGTTTTTCTAAAAATATGTAAAATTCCGTAAGGTCCTCTATGTTCTGATCAATTGAGGGCATTTTTTCTGGAGTTCCAAAGAAAAACTTGTCAGCAGGAACTTTGATTATGATCATTTTATAATTTTTTACTGTTTTCAAATATTATTAGCTCTAGTACTTTGTGCTCACAGAGATTCATAAGAAAGGAGTTAGATAGTCTAGAATATAGATGTGTCATGAAACTAAATGAAATTAAGAATTACACAATTTCCAACCAGTGGAAAGCTAGACTCTTAATAAATCCTTACTTGACAAAAATTAAGAGTATAGTAAAGAAAAATAAAATAAAATTTTAAAAAAACCCTCAATAGAAGCCCTGAGCAGCAAGATAACATCAGTTGAGGAAAAGATCAGTAAATTGCAATATGATATGGAGGAAATCTCTGGAAAACAAGAGAATATGGGGAAAAATCTGAAAATAAATGAACAGCACACCAGAGAACTAAGGGATGAGTTCAAGAGGAACGATCTAAGAATCATCAGAACTTTTTTTTTATATTATTCTATTTATTTCTATTTTTTATTCCAAAGAAAAATTTAAGAAATAAATAAGTGGGACTGCATTAAACTGAAAAAGTGTTTGCTTTGTTAAGGAAATGAGGCTAGACACACTATCAATTGGAAGAAATTATTCACACATCATGCATTGGACAAAGGGCTAACCAAGGTATGTAAAACACTCGCTAAACTTAACAACAAATAATCGAAAGTGGGGCAATGTAATGGGATTAAAGGATACAGAAGCATATAAAAAAAGATAATGGCAAAATCTAGTATTTTCAGAGAACTTGTACGCTAGTACCTCGCTTGTGTTGTTTAACTCACCCATCTCATACTCAGAAAACCATTTTGTAAGATTATTCCCATTCTATAGGCAAGATAAGCGAGTTAAGTGAGGTAAGTATGCTCTGTGTTGCACTGCTAACGGTGTTTAATGAAGCCTGTCTAATTCTAGGGTCTACTTTTAGACACTAAGTATCCTTACTCAGAAAATTTTGTTGAGAATCATCAGGACTTTCGAAGAAGTTTACATATTTGATGAAGAATCACTAGCCAAAAAAAAAATCATACATAAGAATTTCCTAGATCTTGGGGCCAGAGAGATAGTATAGTGGGTAGGACTCTTATCTTGCATGCAGCAAACCAGGTTCAATTCCTAGCACCCTAAGCACTCATAGAAGTATATTCCTGAATGCAGAAGCAGGAGTAATCACTAAGCACTGCCAATTGTGTTCCAAAAACAGAAAGAAAAATAAATTTTTTTTCTGAGTTCTGAGAAGTGTGCAGGCACTCAAATCTAAGAGGCCTTAGGGGTCCCAGTGAATCAGGCACAAACAGAAAGAAATATTATAATTGAAATGACAAAAAACAAAGTCAGAGGTAGAATATTAAAACAGCAAGATGAAAGAAGAAACTAATACAAAGGGAAACTCGTAAGATTCACAGAAGATCTATCAAATGAGGCTCTATGAACCAGAAGAGAATAGATGGTTATATAAGGGGCTGGAGCGATAGCACAGTGGGTAGAGCATTTGCCTTGCACGCAGCCGACCCAGGTTCGATTCCTCCATCCCTCTCAGAGGCAAGCTACCAAGAGTATCCCGCCCTCACGGCAAAGCCTGGCAAGCTATCCATGACATATTCGATATGCCAAAAAACAGTAATAACAACAAGTCTCACAATGGAGACATTACTGATGCCCACTCCAGCAAATCGATGAACAACGGGAAGACAGTACGTCGGGGGGGGGGGGGGGGGGGCGAGGAGTCAGTGAAATAAACCCTTACTCAAGAATACTCTTTCCAGCTAAATTATCATTCAATTTAAGTTTTCAGGGCATGCTATCCCTTTGGGAATCCATAAATTTGAAATCAGTTGAAGAATCAAAGGAACTTCTTTAAAGGACAAGAAAAATTTCTTAGTACTTTTCCAACGAATATGGCATTTACTCATGGTACATAAGGTTGAGCTCAACTAGATTGAGAAAAGTCCATTTATTCCTAGCTAGCTAAGATTTCCATACTTTTAAAATAATGACTTAAAGTTTTATTTCTTTTTAATGTCCTTTCTAAGTCTACTCAGGTGATTCTTACATCTATAAAGATTTCTTCTTTTACTTATTAATCCAGATACTAAGCATCATCTATGCTATATGTTCTAACATTAAAACCAACATTAACTTTGTAAAATAAAATATAGTTTATACTTTTATAGACTTAGATATTCCTTTAATATTTTAACCTCTCCAGTCCTCACTCTTATTAAATTGTATATCTGTAGGGGTTATCTATTTCATGTAAATCTTAAAATACATTATATTTACCTATAACATACATTAAGTTTGTTATACTATTAAATTTTTTAATTTATCTACCTGTAAAAATTGATACCTAGATTTTGAAAAATTTTTATGCAAGTCACCACTGATTTACAATTTTGAGGGATTTCTGGAGTTTAGCTTTATATATTTATATGTGCATAGGTGTCACCACACCAAATAAACAGCCACAACAGAAAAGAGATCTTTCTCATATGTGGGACATAAAGAACTGTCATAAGAGAACAACACAGCCAAAGGCATCAGAACTAGAGATTTTTGTCAACATAACTGAGATCACTTCAGGGGTGGGGATAGTGGCTGGTAGGAGTCCTTGGGACATGGTGGCAAAAAGCAGACTCTCTGCTGGTGGGTGCGTGGTTGAAACGATGTATGCATGAAAAGTATGATTAACAATACTATAAACACTGTTATTTGAGGCTGGAGAGAGAAAACAGCACACAAAGCACTCACCTTGCACACAGGTGACCTGAGTTCAATTCCCAGCAACCCCTCTGGTTCCCTGAGCCCACCTGGAGTAATTACTGAGTGCAGAGCCAGGAGTAACCCCTTAGCATGCCAGGTGTAGCTCCCAAACAAAACAAAACCAAAACCAACAACAACAACAACAAACCACTGTAATTCAATTAAAATGGTAAAGAAAAATTGCTAACTTCAGAGGGAACCAGAGAAATAGTATACGGATGGAAGGTCATGCCTTGCACGCAGCTGACCCCAGATGGATTCCTGGTTCGTGGGCGTCTGATCATCAAATTCCTGCGGGCATCCCCCTTTTCCTCTGAATGATGCTTAACACCACTGCCACCAAAATAAAAATTACTAACAGTAGATTTAGATTTCTTACAGGAGAATTAATTGAGGGTGAATATAATTTTTTAAAAGACTTTTCGTTCGAAACAATGTTTTGGTTTTTTCAGACCCAAGAACTACTTTCCTTTTCTGAGACAGCTATGACTTCCAGCAACTTGGTAGAGCACATCTTTTTATGACACCATCAGAATGTAAAACCTTTTAGCACGTATTCTTATTTTCCCAGCAATGTGTTTACGTAAATTCTGGAATATCTATTCTCTCTGTCTTTGTGTGTGTGTGTGTGTGTGTGTGTGTGTGTTTGCGCATGTAATAAATAACTTGGAAAATAGGGGGTGTTACAAACACTGATTGGAATGTACACTACTACAGGAATTAAGACCAATCACGAAGCCAAAGAAGAGGAAAACACCAAATACCTTGCTCAGAGTATTCCGTCAAGCCTGTAACAGAAGTCTCTCAAAAGGGCAAAGAATGAGGCTGAAACAGTAGTACATCAGGCAGATATTTGCCTTGCACTAGGGCATCTAAGGTTCAATCCTCCCACCCCTTGTAATACCCCAAGTCCACCAGAAGTGACCCCTGAGCACAGAGCCTGGAATAAGCCCTGAGCACTTCCAGATGTGGAACAAAAACAAACCAAAAATCAAGGCAAAGAAAAGTTGCTCCTTTGAAAGTCCAGAAATCCCAGGACATTTTGGGAACCAAGAAAAGGGCAATTAACTCTAAATACAGATATTACAGATGACTCTTCAAAAAGGAGAGTGACCCTGAGAGGCCGTTTAAGAGCTTGATCTGAGTCTCTTTTTTGCTGTTCCCTTTGAAAGTTCCAGCTATACAGGTTTTAAAAGAATCAATATGGTTATCCCTGCACTTGATGTGCTAACGCAAAACAGCTGGCCAGATTCATCGGACTGGCATTATCTGGTGGAACAGGGGTTGAAGTTATGTTCATAAACTTAATTTTCAAACAGATTAATTGGATGGGCATTATCTGGTGGAACTGGGGGGAAGCGGAGAGAGAAAAATGTTTTAGTAAATTATCTTTTGGTGGACATTAGATTCGAGTCTCCCTAAACATTTTTGAAGCCTTTTACTTTTACCTGTGAGTTAGGATAAATTCTAAATTTTTCCAACATCTGGCAATGACTTTCTGAACTAATGCTCAGTTGTTTGTTTTCTGGATTTATGGGACTGAGGAACCGAAACTGACCTCTTTCTAAAACCATACAACACTGGGTAATGGAGAACTTGAGGTCAACTTCAGAATGATCTTCATAACAACATGCCTGGACAAAAGTCCACAAGACCATTGGCTGTAGGGATTCCAACTTACATAAAAGGCATTTCGAGATGAAATTAACGCCTTTGGCATGGACTGTCAAATAAACACAGCTTCGAACTGCAGCAAACTTGGCAGTGTTTGCAAGTGTCTGGGACTAGCTTACAAACCTACTGTCCTGGATACCAGCCATATTGGAAGGAATATTCAAGTTGGGTGTTGTGTTCCTAATTGTGTTCCTAATAGTTTTTCCCCTCTGGCCAGAGAGATAATACAGCAGGTAGGGTACTTGCCTTGTACACAGCCGACTGAAGTTAGAGTCCCAAGCACCACATATGAACTCCTAAGCCCTGCCAGGAGAGATCCCTGAGCACAGGGCCAGGAGTAAGCCTTGAGTAGTGCCACATGTGGCTCCCAAAACAGTCTCCCCGGTTTATCAAGGGTTCCGAACAATTCTAGTCTGCAATTTGTGTGCAGAAAAAAGACAATTGGAAAAATTGGGAAACCCCAAGCTAAAGAACTCACTCTTGTGCTGGATTTCCTACACCAGGGGACGAAATGTTATTTCTAACCCAGAGTAATTTCTATCACCACTTCCACTTCAAGTTCTCATGTTGCCTATTTTCAATAGGAAGTAGCCAGGAATAAGGAAAGTGGGTTGTTTGAGTGGACCAACTTCCACAGGAAGGGAAGGAGATACAGACAGTGAGGGGCCACAGTGAGCAGGCCCTAGAGACCCCACAGACAGGCCACTCACTCACTCCTCCCCTCTGCCTTTTCCCTAATGCCAAGAGCTGTTCCCATAACCTGTCAGTCACTGATGCGAGGAAAGAACAAACAACAGCTGCTCCAGCCCCAACGACCCACACACGTCTCCAAGGCTGACGTCACACAGCAGAACTGTCTTCAGTTTTACAGAGGACAGGTCCGTTATGTCAAAAGACATCTCAAACCTCTGCCCTCATGCACCCTACTCCCATGCCCCCTGCCTCTGCCCTTTTTTGCTTTTGCCTCCTGCTCTCACCAGCCCTTGATGAACCCCAAGTCCTAACCTGACCCTTGTCCCCAAGGCCTTGAGGACCACCCCCCCCAACTCTCGAGTTGCAGGTCCCTGAATAAAACCTGTTTTTCATACACCAACTCTTGCCTCTCCTGGGTCGGTTTGATGTGGCGAGAACTGGACTTTGGATTTGGCAGCCACGTGGGCTGTGGCCTGGCGTAAGGCTGCCCATGTGGTCTCTTGGATGTTTGGGGCTGTCCCACACAGTCCGGAGGCGACTCTGTGACTACACCTCCCCACCCCCAAGCTGAGACGGAGGGAGAAACAGGGAGTGGAAGAGCACTGGGTGGAGGAGACGGGGTGGGGGGAGGGGTGAGTGGGGTGTGGAGCAGATGTCCCCCTACAGTGGCCTGGGGGTGGCAGGCAGGGACCCAGCCCCATCAATGACCGAGCTTCACAGCATCGGCATTCCCGACATGCCGTGTGAATTCCTGCCGCCCTCTCCCACCCCACAGGCAGCCCCGCTGTCCCCACCCTGCACAGAGGCCAGAGTCGGTACAAAAGAGCCCTGTTCCCGCAGCGAGAGGGTGCCTCTTCCTGGGGGGCTTCCGGGCCAAGTGGGGTGACCAGAGCGTCCAGCCCTTTGGCTGGATGCTGAGTGGGGCCGGGAGGAGAAGGATGGGGAGAGTGAGTCCCCGGGCACCGGTGGCTCCGGGGTCAGCTCAAGGCCAGAGCCGAGTCACCCAAGCTGCTGCTTTCCCGGCCCGCACCACTCAGACCACTACAAACACACAGGGACGCATGCACGGCACAGACGCTCACAGTGCGGGTCTGAAATGTGAGCAGGGTGGCAACAGAGACTCACGCACCTCCAGGCCTGGGCGGAGTCCAAATCCCTGCACCACCGACATGCTGCCACAGAGTCACACCTGAGCCCCCCCCCTGTCTGCTCCATGCCTGGACAGACCTGGGCATGGCCTTCGGGAACATATGGCACACACACAGGTAAGTATACTTGTACATACACACACACACACACACACACACACACACATTCACGAATGCATTCACAGAAATGATGCACACACACATGTGCACACACACTCACAAACACAGATAGAATCCTGCGCCCTGGACAGGATGGACAGACACAGGGAGGACCAGGACAGACATGAGGCACCAAGGCAGAGACAGCCCCTGGGTCCCTGGGACTCTGAGAGGCCTCAAGCAGCTCATAGAGGCATCCGGGAGCCATGGTAGGAGAATGTCATGGGTCAGGGTGGGATTAGGATAAAACATATCTAGAAACTTTTCTGGTGAAGTGTAATGAAAGAAGAGTGAGAAATGACGATTGGGGTTAAGACTCCCCCAGGGGAGACAGGACACACACAGTCACTCACAGGCACACGCACACACACGTACACACTCACACACACACATGCACACACTTGCACGTGGGCACAGGCACATAAGTGCTCACACACATTTGCCCATGGGTTCATGCACATACTTGCTCATATGCATACACACACACACACACACACACACACGGGCACATGCATGCACACACACACACATGTGTGTGTGTGGCCCAGATGCTGGGCTTTGCTCACCCGTAGCACTGTCGAGTCCCCTCCCAGATGGCCAGATGTGGGTGTCTGGTTACTTGGGATGGGTGAGCTTGTGCCTCAACCCCAGACCACTTCCACTCACTCTGCACAACTAGGGAGCCCAGGGCAGCTGTCCCTGTGGAACTGCAGAGAAAGTGGTGCTGAGAAGGGCCCTTCCTTCTGTCCCTGCTCCCAGCGGAGCCTGCTTCCCTGCCTCATAGTCCTGCCCGCTTCCAAGGCACCCCTCAGCAGCTCTGCTCCACGTCCCAGTGGGGGCCGGCTCACCCTGAGTGACCCTCCATCACCCAGCCCGCCTGCCTCACACCTGCCTGGGTGGGGGCCTGCCTGGTCCTCTCCAGCCCTCACCCCTGCTCCCCCGCCTCTGCCCCGGTCCTCGCGCTGTGGTACTCACTCGGGAGCTCCTGTCCTGTGCCCTCTGCTCCACCCGGCACAGTCCCCTGGATGCCCAGGGTCTAGGCCCCCACTGGCCGGCCCCTCCCCTGCCCCTGGGTGCCAGGGGCCGCCTGCCTCCAGGGCCCAGCTCCTCCCTGCCCCCGGGGGAGGGGGCACAAAGGGGCCCTTGTCATCACGGAGCTACTAGGCAGCCTGACGCCCGGGTTCTACTAGCTCCTTCCTGGAGGGGCTGGGGTGCTGCCACACGAGCACCCCCTTCTTCCTCATCCCGCACCCTGGTTCTGGGTTCCGGCTGAGGGGGTCCTAACGCCTCTGCATGTTCTCACGCCCAGAACAGAGGCATTGTCCTGGCTACTCGGGCGGTTCGCTTGGAAGCGATGATGCGCTATATAACCTCAGCCCCCAGAGGCCAGGAGAGGCCACGGGGGAGGGACACACCTGCCCACTCCTGCCTCCGGTGTCACCTCCAGCCTCTCCAGACGCCCCACCATGCTTGGTGCCCGCATCCTGCCCTGTTTCCTGAGCCCTCCTCGCCCTCAGAAATGCTTGGAGCAATGAGAAGAACTTGACCTCCTGGCTTTGCCTGCTCCTTCCCGCACACCCCTCACCCTTGCCCAGCATTCTTCAACAGGGAGGCAGAGGGGCAAAGGGGGTGGCCCAGACACCCTCCCAGTATCTCTGCACATGCGCCTTCTTCCAGGAAGCCTCCTAGTCTGCTGTCCCTAACCCTGCTGCCTCCTAGCCCTTCTGCACATCCTCAGAAGCTGCCCTGCCCTCTTGCCCCCAAATGTCTGGGTCCTCTCAGCCCTCTCCCCCTTGGGATCCTGCACCTTTGCCGACCTGCGTCTCAGGAGCTGCCTCCCCACCCTCACAGAGCCCGCCGTCTGTCTGTCTGTCTGATCACTCTCCAACAGGCGAGCCTGTGTGTAATCAGCTGGGTGCCTCCTCAGAGCGTCCACTCCGCAGTGACACCCCCCCCCCCCTTGCCGTCACCTTGGCTCCGCCCATCAGTCATAACCTTTCTATGGGGGGGGGTCAGTATGGGGTTTTGACCTGAAGCTATTTCAATCACTTGGGCCTCCTGCATGGGGGAGGGCGATCCCGGGCAAATGAGTGGGGCAAGAGTGAGCAGGGAATCCCTGGGTGGGACCCCCAGTGAGGAGCGGAGTGTGTGGGAGCGGGAGAGTAGTGCCACCCCTTTCCTGGTCTTCATGATGTCAGCCACTGCCCGTGCCTTTCCCAGCCAGGGACAAAGACGCATTGAGAGCTGGGTGGGGCTTGGACGCCTGGTGCCTGGACCTGGGCGGGAGGGGTGAGGGGACTGAGGGGAGTGTGTGGACACTGATATCTTGGGGTGCTCCAGTAGCTGTCTTCTCCGTTGATGCCCGCCCGCTTGGGCAAGGTACTTCTGCAGTGTCCGGGATCGTGTCTTGGCTGGGGGTGTGCTAGAGGCTGGGCTTGGGGGACAGATGCACAGTGCTCCCCCGCCCCATGCCCTCAAAGGCATGATCCCTGAAATACAAAATCTCAGGGTCACGACTAGGAACGAAGTCTGTCTAAGGGGTTGGGGAGTGGGATGCTCAGACCTGGATCAAAATCAGGGCACGAGGCAAGAATGTCAGCTCAGCAACGGCTCCCCGTAACCCCACACATGGGGCCTCACAGATAGTCTGGGGGTACGGAGATGGCTCTGATGGATGGGGCATATGCTTGTGCATGGGAGCTCAGAGCTGGATCCCTGGCACCATCAGAAGGGACCCCTGAACCCCAAGAACCAAACCGGGCCCCTTGTTGTCCTGTGAGTGAGGGAGGCAGGGTGAGTCTGGGGGGTCAGGATGGGTGCAGGCCTTGACCCTGAGCCTAGAGCCAGCTGTCTTCATGGTTCCCTGCCTCTTCTGTGACTGCACCCAAAGAGCCCCTTTTAGAAATGATGTTGGTCGCAGTGGGCAAGTGCCAGCCCAGTCGCCTCATCTGAATGTGGTTCTCCCTTCAAAGACGGAGTGGGTGAGGAGAAAGGGCTCATCTCTCATTGCAGTCCCTCTCAGAAGAAGTTCCAGTCCTCATGTGGAATATCTTGATATGTTGGCGATTCACCCCACTTCATTAAAAGCATTAGGCAGACCAAGCACAACTCATCAGCTGAAGAGGTAGCGCAGAGGTTAAGGCTCCTGCCTCCCATGCAGCTGTGGTTGAGACTCTGGTTCAAATCCCAGCTCTGCTGATGGTCTCCCAGCACCGCCAGGCATAGCCCCTGAGCATAGAGACAGCTGTGGGCCCTGAGTACCACTCCAGGTGGCCAAACAAAACAAACAACAAGCAAAACTCCTTTGGGGGCAGAATCAAACTATGGATCCCTTCTTTATATTAAAAAACAAGAAAAGAAAAAGAAAAAATTAAATTTAGTTAAATCATTTAATTTTTATTTAGATTCTGTGGTTTATGGTTTCTAATTCACATGGTTTCAACACCTGAGGTCGGAGCAACCGTTTAGAGTGCTTGCCTTAATCATGGCGAACCAGGATTCAATTCCTGGCATCCCATATGGTCCTCCAAGCACTGCTGGGAGTGATACCTGAGCTCAGAGCCAGGAGTAAGCCCTGAGCATCACCAGTAGTGTCTCCCAACCCAGAAAATAAAAATAAGTAAGTACAAAATGCCAACACCTCTCTTCAACGCAGTGGCTGAGGGGTCCAACCAGGAGATATCTGCTGGCCCTGGCTCAACAGGCAGCTTACCACCAAGGGGTCTCTAAGTGTGGTCCCCAACTCAGCAGCAGCTTCCTCACCTGAGCCAGCTGGCCCAGCCCACACCCGCCAAGTGGGTACCCTAAAGCCCCTCTCCCCCAGGCCCTCTCACAGCTCTGCAGGCTCTGGAGAGAGGCCTCTAGACTGAGCCAAAGGTCTTGTCAGAGGGCAGACAAGCCCCGGGTGCGCTGAAATGTACTCATTAGCAGTTCTAGGCTTCCCGCCACCCAGCTTTAGGGGTGGACCCCAGAGACCTCCCCTATCCCTTAATACAAATCCTTAACCCCGAGGGGGCATTTTACTGTTTCCAAAGCTGTTTCACATTTAACTTAGTCCCCACAGGCCCAGGGCAACACAACCTCCTGGAAGCTGAGTGCTGAGAAGCTGCCCCCCTGCGTGGTTCTGGGGTGGGCTTCCACATCTGGACAAGATGGCTTGGATCCCAAAGCCAGCGGCAGGCCCAGGCCCCTTCCCCTTCCTCTCTCTGCTGCTGGGATCTCCAGAGCACCTCTCTGGGCAGGGGATCCTCGTGTTTAGAAGGGAAAGGGGTGTAGGATGCATTGATCTGGCCTCTGCTTATGTTTTGTTTGGCACACAGAATGTTGATTTAAAATATCAAATTCCTTTCATTGACTGCCAGGATTTTGAAAAAGCAGGGGATTTCACATAAAAATCAGAACTTTTCTTCTCTTGAAAAGAAACTTGGGCTGGAGTTATAGTATAAGGAACCTACTTTGGATATGGCAGACCCAAGTTTAATCCCCAGCATCCCATATGGTATCCTGAGCATGATCCTTAAGTGAAGAGCCAGGAGTAACCACTGAACATTGCCAGGTGTGGCTCAAACACCACCCCCCAAAAAGAAAAGAAATTCTAGTTGCATTTGGCACAGTGGCCATCTCTGGGACCCAAGCCCTGTCCCTTCCCTGTTGAATGGCAACATGGAGGCCCATTGATCAAGATACTTCATGGACTAGTGCTGATGTTTCCTTGTGGGTTAAGACAGTGAAGGGGCCAGGAAGATGGTTCAGTGGTCAGGGTGTATAGACACAATGATCTGAGTTGGAGTCAGGACATTGCGACTCCACCCACTCACCACCCCTAAACTGAACACTGCTGATATTGCAGTGGGGACCAGCATCACTGAACCAGAACAACACTGCATCTCCCTATCCTAGCTTTGAATAGTCCAGTCCAGTGGACTTGAGACAGGACTGGCTCCTGAGGCTCTGAGTACTGCTTGGGAACCTTCTAGCAAAGAACACAGTGAAATGCATCTTGTACCTGTTTCTGTCTGGTAAGTTTTTGTTGGTTTTGGTTGGGGGTGGGGAGGTGGTGTTGGGACCATACCTGGCTCTGCTCCTGGAGGGGTTCAGGGGACCACATGAGGCGCCTGGGATTGAATCTAGGTTGGCCACGTGCAAGGCAAGCACCCTACCTGCTGTAGTATCTCTCCAGCCCTCTATCAGGCAAGTTGAGGGGCTACCCAGAAAGGGAGGGCACAAACCCCTGGTGGAGGCGAGAAGGACTCTCCCAGTGACCTCAGGCTCTATGGTTGTTCTCCCTGCACGAATACATCGCCAAAACTTCCCTGTATCCAGACACTCCCTCGGGGAGCTCCTGAAACACCAGTGTTGGTCTCAAGACCCCCTTTCTACTCTGCAAAATTACCCAGGATTCCGAAGAGCTTTTGCTTAAGTGGCTTACTGATGTCTACAGTTGCTTCATGTGTTATAATTGAACCCCAGAGCAACCCAGAGCAGAAGTCTTGGCCTAGGTGATGCAGGGTCAGGACACCATAACAATCAGGATGCAGAGGGATTTCGGGAAAACTCCACTCCAGAGGAATCAAGACCAAATGGAACGAACTCAACCAAGCAGTTTCTAACTAAGTGGGGTCCCGGGGAAGAGTCTCACTTTAGGAACCTTCCAGGCCATTGAGCCTGGGAGCCCAATTTTCAGAAGACTTCAAGGGAAGGCAACTCACATAGCCTTCAGCCCTTGACGCAACAAATCATCTCGGTCTTTCAAAGTGGGGTGACCAGGAGGAAGAAGAGATATTTCCTTGACCAAGTCCTCATGCACCCTCCTCTCTGCCTTGTCATGTGTGTGCCCTGTGGCCCTCCTCTACTACCACCCCGCCCCCCCCGCCCGCACACACACACACACACACACACACACACACACACACACACACAGAGTTCTGGTGCTCATGACACACAGGAGAAGCAGACACTGGTTGGAAAAGACAGACAGACATTTTATTTGGAGACATTCATGGAGCTGGAGAGCAGTGGACTGAAACGAGGTACACTGGGGCATGGAGGGTGCTGGTCCCTAAGACCTGCAGCAGAACCCACAGGTTTTGCCGCAGCAGTTGCAGCAGAACATGCAGATGGGAAAGTGGGCGTCCCGCTTCCAGAGTCTCCGCTCCACCGGCTGGGGGAAGAAAGGGAGCAGGAGTGAGTGGCCGGCATGGGAGGACTGGGCAGGGCTCCCAGGGGCTCTCGGAGGACTTACCTTCTTGTCTGTCTGGCTTGTGGCTGCCACGGTACTCGGCCTCTGCAATTCTGTGTGCTGACTTGCCTGCCAGGCAAAGCAGCAGAGTGAGCAGCAGGGCTCTCCACCCACTGACCACTCCCCCCCCTTACTCTGGCCGTTTCTCACCTTCACACAGGCAGTTCTCCTGCCCACAGACACCTCCCAGCTGAACCGCCCTCCACCCACTCCCCCACCCCAGCAACTTCTTCACTGGTCCCAGGCTGTCCCAAGCCGGCCTCCACAGTACTTAGGGAGACACAGATTTTTCCCAGGGGCAGCGCTGGGACTGGAGGGAATCTGTGCTCACATTCCTCACGAGCCCGGCCCGTCCATCTCATCCCCAGGGACCCCCGGCACTCACTAAAACCCTAAACACTCCAGAGGAATGCACTGTCCTTCTCTCCTCCAAGGTCAAACTCCTTTGATAGTGTCTTTTCACAAAACTCTCCTGCCAGTCCTGACCCCCAAACTGGAGGACCTCCCCCCGAAACGCACACACACATAGCCGGCAACCATTCTACGACCCTCTCTAGAATCCTGAATAACAGTCACCTGTCCTGACTTTTGATTTATATTTGACTTGTTCATCGTGGATGTGAACTGCCCCAGAGCAGAAGACTCGCTCACCTGGTTCATGCCGGGTCCCCAAGGCGCAGGACACGGCGAGCATGGAATCTGTTGAGGAACCCCTAGTGCCTGCCCCTTCGGGGCCTCATCTATTCTTTAAGCAGCTACCCGTCCCCTGCCCAGTGCTAAGGGGCCCCGAGGGTTCTGCGCAGGGTCTGAGTCCCCAGAAGCGGGTCTCACCTGTTGTCGGAGTGTGGAGGTGCTGGCCAGGCTGGTCAGGAGGAGTAACAGGAGGCAGATGGCCTGGGCTTGTGCGTTTCGGACCATCGTGTCTGTGCGTCTGGCTGGCAGGTGGAATCCTGATGTCTTGGGCTCCGTTTTTGGCGGCTTTTATGGGGCCTGCTGGGGGCGGAGGGGGTGCTGGGCCCCCTCCCCTTGGTCGTAACTCATTTCCAAGAAGTTGGTGGCGCCAAAAAGGCGGGCGAGATAAGCGGGAACAGAGCGGCAGCAGGGAACAGGGTTGTGTCACAGCAACCAGCAGAGGTGTGTCCAGGGGGTGGGGCTGCCACCTGGGGGACTTTCCCTGATCCGCCTTCACCCGCTGACCTCACGCCAAAGCTCTTTGGCCGCAGGAGTTGGCACCCGAGTGTTTTCCCTCAGAGGCTCTGACTGAAGCCCAGGGTCTCGGGGACCCCCTGCATGCCTGTCACAGTTGGGGTTCCCTTCACACACACTCACACACAGACACAGACACACACACAGACACACACAGACACACACACACACATACACAGACATAGACACACATACACAGACACACAGACACACACACACAGACACACACACACACACACACACAGGCGCTGGCAGGGAGAGGGGACCCCCGACAGCTTGTCAGCAAGATCTGCAGCTTTTTTGGGGTTGAGGGGGTTGCAGGATACAGAACTTAAGAGGTGGTCCCAGCCTCTGACCAAAGCCCATATGTCCACCCCGCAGATACTAGCTCATGACGGCCCCCCCCCCCTTGAGGTGACCACCTGCCCACCTGCCCCTCTGGGCTTTGTATTCAGGGGCCCCTGCTGTGCTTTCACCCCCGCCCCCCGCCGACCACCCCCCACCCTGCCCCAACATGCCCTCCTGTGACCAGACCTCAACAGACGGGGGGCTGGGGAGGAGGCAGGATTGGGGACCTAGACAATGCCAGGATCTGACCTTGAGCAGGTTCTGCTCATCACTAGGCTACATGGCCTCCCCCACAACACCGGGGTGCAGTGTGGTGGGAGGCTGGCCACTCACTGGCTTTTCCAACTGGCAGCTCCAGGAAGCAGAGGGCACATTATGCTCCCTGGGACGACTGTCCCCGTGGGTGCTAGAGCCATGGTCACCCCTACACTGCAACAAGTGATGAGGTCAATCCTGCACCTCTCAATACCAGTGCAGGGGGGAAACAGAGGGGAGGTACCTGGTGTAACCAGCACGGCCTTGACTGGACACAGGGCTTTGGCCATCTCTTCTTGGGCTTACTATAGGGCTAGCTGGAGCTGAACACCAGCCAGGACCTGGGGGCTGGGGCCCTGTCACTAACACATCCTGCCCTCCTACACTCTGCCAAGGCATATTCTAAACCAAAGCTGGGGGACCTTAGAAGGAGGCTGGTTTGTTGACCCCTACTACCACCTCCACACTGATGTCTACTAAACTCACCCTATTGGGGGCTGGCTGGGAGAGGGGCAGGCTCCAGGCTCTGAGCTGGTTTGGGGGCTGGCCGGGAGAGGGGACAGGCTCTGAGTCTACTGGGGGTAACCGTGGAAGAGGCAGCGGGGACAGGCTCTGAGCTGGTCTGGGGGCTGGCTGGGAGAGCGGGCAGGCCTGAGTCCCTTGGGGTAACAGCTGAGAAAGGCATTTCAGGCTGAGCCCCTCAGAGGCCTTTACGGCAGGTGTTGGGGAAGAATTCAGAAAAGGGACCCTATAGGCTTGGATCCTTAGAGCAGAGATGGGGTGGGGGGAAGGAGGTGAGGGCTGTGTGCCACCCAGCCCCCACAGACAGCAGCATCCCCCAGTACCGCCAGCATCGGCATCGCTGCATCTCGGCTCAGGCCAGGTTGCGTCATCCGCCACCAGGGTCAGGGGTCACGGCACAGGCGCCGGAGCCGCGGTGCATGGCGACAGGCTGCCGGGCCAACCCTGGCTTTCTGGCCATCTGCCTTCCCTGGGGGTGGGGGGCTCAAGGCCAGGCCCCACCATTGGCTGGGGCCGAGGGGAGGGCTTTGGGCCTGAAGGGCAGGGCCCAGAGCCAGGCCTGTTTGTAAGAGCCGGTGACATGGGAGACCCCAGCCTCTCCTCCCAAAACACGGGACATGGCCTTGATCCCGGTGCCCCAACCCCCACCCACGGCCGCACACCTGAGGCCTCCCAGAGGAACCTTATCCCTTCACCCCCCCATCCCTGCCACTAGCCCAGGCCTTGGGCATGGGCAGATGGGACAGGGGGGCAGGGGCCCAGCAGTGCTGCCCCCAGGTATCCCCGAGACCACCCACCTCCCCGAGATGGACAGACACAGGGACAAGGCGGGGCCACACAGGGCCAGTTTATTGCAGTTAAATACCTCTCTCTCTCTCTCTCTCTCTCTCTCTCTTTCTCTTTTTTTTTTGTCCATTTTTTCCATAAAGAAAATTAAAACACACACACCCAGGTGGGAGCAGGGATCCAGAAACAGAGAGGGTGGGGCGGGGCATGGCCTCCCTGCTTAGGGCCAGGCACCGGGCACCCCCAGCCTCCCTCTCCTTCCCGTGAGCACCCCGTTTTGTCTCAGTCCTGCTGCTGGCTGTAGGGGCCTCCTCGCTCCGCCCTCAGCCTCCAGGGCGAGACCTTGTTGGGGTGGGGTGGGGGGGGGCAGGAGACAGACAGACAGACAGACAGACGGGGAAGGGCAGGAGATCGCTTCCAAGTTGCAGAGAACAGTGGGCGCGTATCCACAGAAATGCATTATGTCTCCCCGTGTTTTTTGTTAAAAATCTACTATAAAAAAACGCAGCTGGGGGAGGGGCATCTGCCCCTCGCTGTGCTAAGGGCTGGGGGTAGGGTGGGTTGGGGTGGGTGGGGGCTGGGGGCGGCAGGCGGGGGGCGCGGGGGCGGCCGTCACTGCCGGGCGCTCTCGCCCACCAGCTCCAGGTTGTGCTGCTGCAGCTGGGCGCGGAGCACGGCGTTCTCGTTCTTCAGCTCCTCAATCTGGCGGGGACAAGAGAGACAGGCAGCCAGAGGCTGGCTCCTGCTTTGGGCAGGGGCGGAGGGGGGCTCCCGGGACCCCAGCCGGCTCCCAGCCCAGGACGCACCTGTTGCCTGAGGAGCTCGTTGTCCATCTGCAGCCGCTCGGCCTCCTTGAAGGTCTCCTGCATGCGCTGGTTGGTCTGGCGCAGCTCCCGGATGTAGTCGCAGGCTTTGGACAGGATCCCTCCTTTACTCTGCACGGGGGCGGGCGAGGGGGGGGGAACCTCAGCCCCAGGCCTGCTGCGGGGGCTCGGGGACACTGAGCTGCGGGGCGGGGTAGGGCGTGGGGATGGCAGGGCACTCACCGCTCCCGTCTTGCTATTGTCTGCATTACAGTCTGGAATGATTTTTGAAAGTTGGACAATCCAGTTGTTGATCTTGTCCCTCCGCCGTCGCTCCACTGCAGGGGGGTGGGGGGTGGGGAGTTTACAAGAGCCGTGGCTGCATCTCCCACCCTTCCTGCCACGGTGGCCCCACCAAGGCCGTGGCATTCACCAGTGCGGGGTGCCAGGCCCCAGCCCTGGGCACAGCACTTCTCTGCTGGCAAACATGAACGACCCGAGAAAACCACACACTCCCGCGGGCAGAAACGACCGCCGGGGACAGCGGGGTCCTCTGGGCCTGTCACAATCTGAGCCAAGTGTCAGCAACAGGTGGCATCACCTGAAAACAGGAGCCGTGGCTCCTGGGGGGTGGGAGGTGGTCATGAGGATGCCCAGTGCCCTTCAGAGACCCTGGGTGCCACTCTGCTCCACTGAGCCCCTACATCTGGTATCCCCGGCACTTGAGACCCAGGACCATTCTCCACCGTTAAACTCACTCTGACCATGTCTCACTCCTGCTTAAAATCTCCCCAAGACGTCGCTGGGAAAATTGGAAATCATGGTGGGGGAAGGTGCAACGGTGATGAGTTGGTGTTGGAATACTGAATGGAACTAATTTTGAACAACTTCTGATTTAAAAACAAAACAAAACAAAAAAACCAAGAACACCCAGGCCCACCAGGAGGTGCTACATGTGTGGACTGACCCTTCCTGGGGGAAGAGGTCTGGCCAGCAGCTGCAGCCATGGACACCTCCACGCGCCTTCAGTTAAGAGGCGCGACTTGGGGTTTCTGACTCACACCACCAGGCCCTCACTTGGCGGCGGCTCCCCCAGACCCGGCGGACACCAGCCTTCTTCCCCTTGACTTCTCATGGGGCCACACCACACCTGGGGGCCAAGGGCTCCGTGACGAGGGCAAATGAAGTGAAAGCTGGACACTTCCCGCCTCGCTGAGCAAACCAGCCCCGAGAAGCCCAGCTGCTCCCCCGACTGTCCCAAGCGCCCTGCCGCCCCCCCCCCCCCCACCACCCGGGAGAGCGGAGGGAAAACACAGGTGGTATGTGTCTGGGAGGCGGCCTGGGCCATGAGGGGACTTGGGAGCTGGCGCTGGGTGAGCGGGCAGGGGCCAGCCAGAAGCAGCTCCTGCCTCCCCACCCCCTCCCTCAGGACCCAGCACTGCCCCTGGCCTCGGCTGTTCCCGCCGCAGCAAGCCCCACCACCTGCTCCCTGCACGCGGCTTCATCAGCCCTCCGGCACCTTCCGGCACCCACACTTGCACCACTTCCTTCTACACACTCTCCAACCCCTGCGCCCCCAACTCAACACCACGCTAACAAGGGTGTGCAACGTGGAGCCTGCCTGACGCCCAGGCCCGAGTCCCTGTGAACTGTGGGGGCACAAGCAGCCGCAGAGCCCCGCGTGCAGTCCAGGCCTGGTGCCCTGCACTGCCCAGCTCACTGTCCAGGGCTAAGGCTACAGCTGGGCCAGGCTCATGTCACATGCACTCTTCGCTGCCACCACCAGGGGGCAAAGTATATGTGTTCTGGGGGGGGGGGGGGAGGGCGGGGGTGCTTGTCCTCAGTGCCACACCCGGTGATCCCATCTCTGCTGGGGGTGCGGGGTCACCTGGGAACCGCACCCCGAAGGACAGAGATGGCCAACTGGCAGAGAAGCTCTGTTTGTGCAGTTTCTCCTGCTCCACTCCAAGGCTGCCAACCGTCGGCCACACCGACACTGGGTGGTTATCCTGGACCTGGAGGGGCTGGGGGCCGCCAGCTGGAAAACACATGTCTACAGGGAGCTGGGGGCGAGCTGGGTCAGGGAAGTTCTCTCCCAAAGAGAGGGGGCATTCTGGTTGGTGTCTGAAGGGAGAGCAATCAGGCATAGAGGTGTTCAGATGATGGGGGTGGGGGGTGGGTATGAGGAAGTGGGAGGACAGGAAGGTCTCTGAAGACCCGGCCCACCTCCTCTCTAGGGACAAGTCTGGAGACTTCTGCTAAGCAGCACCCTGCAGTAAGCTGGTCTGGGAAGACAGTTCTGGAACATCTGAAATGCAAGGGACTCCCTCCCCGTCCCCCGCCCCCCCCAAGCCCCAGACCATTTGCAACACAGTTTGGAAGCCAGAGCTGCCAGGACTGAAGGGAGAAATAAACAAAATCACAAATCTAGTCAGAGACACAAGCATCCGGGTTCTGGAAGACGAGGAGCAAAGACCACGTGGTGGCCAGTCTGGCGGCCTCAGGGCGGCGGAGGCGGTGACGCCTCCAGCACGGGCAGAGACCCGTCACCCCAAGTGTGTGTGGCACCCCTCCCAGGAGAGACCCCAGCCCAGGCCTTTGTCTCCCTAAAGACCTGAGAATGGAAATGATGCGCAAGCTCTCCGGTCGCTAGCCGGTACGACGACCGTTCACGAAAAGATACCAAATGGCCCGACAAATATTTGGAAATTAGGCAACGTACTTCTAAATAACCCATGAGTCAGTGAAGAAATCACAAGGAAAATAATTGGAAAATATTTTGATCCCAATGCCATGAGATCATATATCCAAACGGGGCGCAGCTAAGGAAAAGGCAGCGTCCGAGTGAAACTCTCTTCTTGCCTAAGGGGAGAAAAAAGGGCCAGAACATTGGGGGGGGGAACCCCCCGCAAATTCCACCTGAAGCAAGCCAAAAGGCAGAGTGAACAGACATGAAGTGGGGGACCAGTGGAGACGGCGATTCCATCTGGCTCCTACGGTCTAGGTTCCATGTATGGATCTGGGCTGCTACTCTCCCAGGGATTCTGGCAACAGCAAACCCCACTCCTGACCCAGCACCCCCAGGCTGGCTGTGGGGCACCCTTCAGGTGGCCAGACTTTCTGATCCATCCAGCATCCCTGCCCCTGCAGGCAGCTGGGCTGTCCCTCAGTGGTGGGGACACGGGCCCTGGGTCCAGAAGAGGATGGGACCGGCAGAGGTGGGGGGGGGGGGTCCAGCCCCCCAGTCAGCTTCTTGGAGGCCTGCAGCAGGGAAGCCTCTGGACACTCTAGAAAGAGGTCTGGGCTGGGGAAGGGGCTCACAGGCTGTCCTGGAGGGAAATGCAGGGGCCGCAGAGCAGGGAGGGCGCTTATTCAGCAGGCCCTCCCCTCAGGGACAGGGCAGAGCCCCCCATTGGGTGATGTAGGGGACCCTTCTTCTGAGCCCAGTGAAAGAGGCCAGTCCTTAAACCCAATAGCCAAAGCCGTTGGCCCCTGCGGGTCCCCAGAGGGTGGCCTGGGGAACCCTCCTGTGCTCCCTTCCCACCCGCCATCCAGATCCTGCTCAAAGCAGAGTTCGGGTGGGGGGTGGGGGGGCGGGGGCGGGGGGGATGGGGGTCAGGGGGATGGCATGTTCCCGAGACCAGGCACATGGGCAGCACAGGGTGCCCAGAGCACGCACAGGAAAAGCGGCCAGTGAATTTGGCAATGTGGTTGCCCCGCGTGACCTCACCTGGGGCGGTTTTGGGAGCGGAATTAGCTAGAGTGTTGAGGGCACAGGGGAGGATGGGCAGAGGGTGGGCAGAGGCACAGGAAGGCAGAAGGGGAGGACGGGGCTGTGAGGAAGACTGCCCTCCGCAGGACACGAGGCGGACCCACAGTAAGGCTGGGACAGGAGGGGGGAGAAGGAGGGAGGAGGGGACAGAGCAGGGTGAAGCGGCTGGAGGGTCTCTCACCGGGGGCAACCACACGCCCCCATGTGTCAGGGCCACCGGTGCCCAGTGCATGGGATGAAAGGGAAGCAGCGGCTGCATGGCCAGGGCTGGGCGGGCACTGACCCAGGTGTCCACATCGTGCCACCCTGATGCCAGGCCCACCCCTTTCTACAACCTGACCTCATTCTGAAACCCTGACCTCTTCTCCTGGAGGTCCCACACATCCTGTCCTGGTGCCTCGGGGCCCTCCCCCTTGCCCTCCAGATATGCCCCTCTACATGTAGACCCTCCTGGCTGGAGAACCAGGGAGCACTGCACAACCTGGGCCTGGCCAGGACACTCCCCCCAACCCTCCCGCCACTCCCCCAAGGTCCTCCTGGACCCGTCCCCTCAACACATGCCCGCCGGCTTGGCCTCAGGCCAGGGCCTCTGCGCCCACTCAACCCTTCTGGTGGCCCTACTGGGCCTCCCTCTGTCCCGGGGTCCCTGCATTGAGGCCAGCAATTTAGTTGTGGGACTCGCACTTGTCACGTGGTACCTCTGTGACCTTGGGTCTTGTGCACCAGAACAAGGGCTCGGGGTGGGACTGAGGGTCCCTGTCATGTTGAGACGGGAGCATGCTGCTGACAGAGGTCTGGAGGCGGCCACGAGAGGGCACTGCGCAGGCCCACTCCTGCTTGCGTGGCTCCTGGGCGCCCCCTCCTCCCCCAAACCCAGGGTCCAGTCACTTCCTGGGCCCTCCTGAACCCCTCGGGCCTCCCACAGGGCTCCCCTCTTACACCCAGACCCTGCCCTGCCCTCCCCTCCAACATGTGTTCCTGTCAGTGTGCCCCTGCTGCGATGCTCCCCTCCAGGGCCTGCTTCCCGCTGGTGTTCCCCTGCCAGTGTTCCTGTCCAGCATGTGCTCCCCTGCCAGTCAGTGGTCCCCTCCAGTGCATGCTCCCCGGCTGGTGCTCTGCTCCAGCCCATGCTCCCCTGCCAGTACTCTCTCCGGTACGTGCTCCCCTGCCAATGCTCCCTTCCAGCCCATGCTCCCCCCCACCCCAGTGTGTGCTCCCCAGCCTGACAAGCCTTCCCATAGGTCTGCCCTTGTTCCAGCAGCATGATGACCGCCCCGTGAGGTCATCATGCCAACTCTCTGAAACTCCTGGACGTGCTAGATCAGACCCTAGACGCCTGCTGCCAGGCAACCTTCTGGAAACACTTTCTAAATGCCTTCCGTGGATCCCTGGGTGTCCCCTGGGACCATGTGCTGCCCACGCGCCACAGTGGCTGATTTGGGGCGGGAAGGTAAAGGGCCAGGGGTCAATGTGGAGGGCCACGCGAGCTCAAGATGGAACCTGAAGTTTCTAAGGGCAGGGTATGGCAGGTTCGGAGCCCAGCCCACTGCCACTGTGCCCCATCCATCCCTGGCCTCGCTCCTGGGAGCATCCCCGGGTGGGTTAGCCGGGAAGGAGGGCAGCAACCCCTGGGTAAGGGAGCCAGCCCAACCCAGCTTCTCAAGAGGAGGAGGAAATGCAGACACACAGGCCAGACCCTCCCGATCACGCAGAAGAGCCAGCCAGGGTCTGGGTACAAATCCTGCATCCCGAAGGATTCACACTCGATTCCCAGCACCACATGCTCTTCTCCCCCAGCATCTCTGGGGTGTTGCCCAATAACCCCCCCAGCACCACACCAAGTGTGGGACTGGGGTTCCAGGTGCTGCTGGCCAGGGCAGCATCACATTCTTGAGCACTGGCTGGTCCAGCCTGGCTGGCTGCCCGGAGCACTGCTAGGGAGTGCAGGCCCTCCTTCCTGACAACGCGCCCCTTACACCACAGCTGGCAGACCAGCACACGTGCGCCTCTCGCACCCACAGCCCGCCCAGGCTGCCTGCCTCAACCTACCTTCATTGTGTTGCGCTCTCCTCCTCTCATCCCTGGGCGTTCTGGTTCCATCTATTTTCCTAGGAGAGGAGAGAAAACGTGGGCACATGTCAGCCCAGCCGCCACCGGTGCAAACAACTGTCCTTGCCAGACAGACCCACAGGGGGACGAAGGAACTGGCACCTTCTCCTGTGGGCTCAGCCGCCTGGCCCTCCTTTCAGACAACCCCCTTACCCCCACCCCCACCCCGGCACCTGGGACCAGGTCTCCTGCACCTACGGGGAGTAGGGGTGAGTCCGGGGCGCAATCGTTCTCTGCGTTCCTGTCTGAAGCACATCTTGAGGCGTCATCATGACATAGAACTGGCCTGCTGAGAAGCCGGAGTAGGAGTGTGGGGGTTAGTGTCCAAACGGGGGTAGAAGGTAGGGGGGAGTGGGTAGTCTTCCCTCCCTGCCAGGCCTGCTCCACCCCGGCCCCCTCCTCCCTTTACCTCCGGCCTGCAGGCTCTGGTCTGTGGTCTGCACAGACACGGCCGTGGTGTCCCCCACACTGGACGCTGGGAAATAGGCGAACCGCGCCTCCCCACTGACCGCCTCGGCCGCTGGGCTGCCACCATTGCTGAAGGGGTTCTGTATGACAGCCTGGGAAGGAGAATGCAGTGCAGGGTGGGTCCTGAGTCACCATCATTCCCAAGCCCACCCACTACTGCTGTGGGGAGGGGGCCCTCTGGACGTGTCCCTGGGTCTGGGGTCTCAGACAGCCCTCTACTTGTCACTCTCCACTTGTCACTTCGGGGCCCAACCCTTTTTACCTCTTCAAGCCTTCCCTTCCCATCACTCCTATTTTACAACGGAGGGGAGGAATAACAACAAGGCTGTAGTCCTGGGTCTTACTATGCAAAACAGGGACTGGCCCGCCCAGGGCCTGAAGGCAGCATCTGTACTCCACCTGCCCCCTCCCGGGGGAAACACGGTCAGTGTCCCCCTCTCCATTCCCCGGGGGCGTGCTGGGCACCTACCAGTGGGAAGGGTGCTGCGGGGCCTGGGGGCACAGAGGCGGCAGCGGGGCCGGGGCGCTGGGCCGCCCCATCCACACCCACCTGGGTCACAGCCTGCTGCCCCCCGGCGAAGGCAGCCGTGGACACGACGCTGACCGCGCCTGCCGTGTCGCCCTGGCCGTCCAGCTGACCGTCGGTCACCTGGACTACGCGGTATGTCACCTGCAGGGGGCAGCAGAGCGGCGCTGGGCGCGGGGCGCGGGGCTCGCGGGGCGTGGGGGGGGGGGGGCGCTCCCAGCCCCTCCCCGCGCGCGCGGTCCAGCCCGCAAGTGGGCAGCGGGGGCCCGGGCCTCACCTGTCCTCCATTATTCTCTGTGCGGAACTGGTACTGGATGTTGTGGTCGCCGAACGCCGCCTGCTGGACGCTGGCGATGGCCACCGCCGTCTGCTCCTCCGCGCCTGGGCCGTCCCCGCCTGCGCGGGGTGGGGGGGAGGGGGTCAGCGGCGGCGGCGGCGCGGGACGCGGCGCCCCCCGGCCCCGTGCACCCCCCGGCAGGGGGCCCCCCGCGAGCACCCACCTTCCTGCAGCTCGACGCCCTCCTCGGCCTCGGGTCCCTTGTCGTGACTGCGGGGCGGGAGGAGGGGCAGCGCGGGTCAGGGCGGCCGGCGCCCCCCGCCCCTTTGTCCGGCTGCAGGGGTGGGGGCGCGCGGGGTCCGCCGGGGGTCCCGCGTCCCGGGGCCGGGCCCCCCCTTCCCCCGCGGCCTCCATTTTGAGCCGGGCCCCGCGGCCGCTCGGGATCATGGCGGCCCGGCCCGGAGGCCCCGGGCGGCCGGGGGGCCGCGGCCGGGGCGCGCGGGGGGCTCGGCGGGGCCGGGCGCGCTTACCTGGCAGCGGCAGCAGCGGTGGCCGAGGCAGCGGGATCCAGACCCGGGTCCAGCATGTCCATGGGGGGGGCGGGGGCGGGGGGGGGCGCGGGGCCCGGGGGGAGGGGAGGGGAGGGGGAGGGAGGGGAGGGGGCGGGCGGCCGGGGGGGCCCCCGAGCCCGGCGCTCACGCCGCGCGGCAGGAGGGGACGGAGGAGACACGGGAGCCGCTCGCGCTGATCACGGGGACAAACAGTGGGGTCATGTGAGGAGGAGATGCCGCCGCCGCCGCCGCCGCCGCCGCTGCTGCTCCTGCGCCCGCCGCCGCCTCCGCCGCTGCGCCCGCCCGGCTCGGGCCCGGGCTCGGGGCTCCGGGCCGCGGCGCTCTCGCCCCCCGCCCGCTGCACGCGGCCCCGGGGCCTGCTGCCCGAGCCGCCGCCGCCGCCGCCGCCGCCGCGACTTTTTTTTTTTCGAACACGGCCCGCCCAGGAGAGCCGCCGCCTCTGGGGGCCCCGGCCCGCCGCGCGCGCCCTCCGCCCGGCCCGGCCCCGTCCGGCGGCCGATCGCTGCTGCAGCCGCCGCCGCCGCCGCTTTCTATTCCCCCCCCCCCTCTTTTTTTTTTTCCTTCTTTACTTGAGCTGCGCGCGCGCGGCGGCGGCGGCGGCGGCGGCGGCGGGAGCGCGGGCCCGGGGACGCGCGCGCGCGCGGCGGGGAGGGGGAGGGGGAGGGCGGCGCGGGGGCGCGCGCGCGCCGGCTGGGCCCGACGGCGGCGCCTCGGCCGGGCGCTGGGCGGCCCGCGCGCCTGGAACGCGGGCCCGGATGGAACGCCGGCGGCCCCGGAGGCGGGGGGTTGCGCTCGCCCGCGCCCGGGCCCGGCCTCGGGGCTTCGGAGACTAGAAAGTAGGTCGTGGGGGCGGGGCGGGGCGGGAGCGGGGCCGCGCGCGCCCCCGACGGCCGCGAGCCCGGGCGGAGGCCCCGGGGCGCATGCGCACACCTGGGCGGGGCCGCGGCGCGCACGCAGACCCGGGCGGGGCCAGCGCGGGGCACGTCGCGCGGCCCGGGCGGGGGGGTGGGGAGGAAGAGGAGGAGGAGGTCGGCCAGCCAGCACCCGCTCCCTCTCCCTCCCCCTCCGCGCGCTCTTCCTCAGTCGCGGAGCCTGGTGGACGCATGCACAGACACACAACATGCGCGCGCACAGCCTTGCACACGCACACACAGAGCACGCCTCCCACTTCGCGCGGCAAAACAAATGCTTCAGACTTGGGGCTAGTGGTTACAAATTTTATTAATTTGGGGAAGATCGGGGGGGGGGCAGGGAGGTCATCATCATCATTTCCCTCAAATTAAAAAAAAAAAAGAACTGTATAAAAGCTACATACAAAATGTGACATCAGACGACTAAACTTTCCCGACTCAGGGCCAGATTCTGTGGGAGGAAAATACAAGGGTGTCAGTAGGTGGTGGTAGGGGGGCGCCACGAGGGTCTCTGCGCGGGCTCTTGGGCTGGGGCATGTGGACAACTCACCTTCTTGAGCCTCCGCTCCCGGGATGCCTGGGAGTCGGTCTCTGAGTAGGGGGGCGGTGCTGGAGGAGGGTAGTAGTCCTCCTCCTCCTCCTCTTCCTCCTCCCTGTATGGCCTCCGCCGCTTCTCAGCGGCTGGCCCCTTTTTCCTCAAGGCCTCTTCCACTAGGCGCCCATCATAGGGGGGGTCCCGGGACCTGGAGCTGTCGTCCCGGGGGTCGCGGGAGCGGTGGTAGTGGGATCGAAGCTCAGCGTAAGGGCGGTCTCGAGGCTTGAAGTCATAGTGCGGATCCCGAGAGCGTGCAAAGTCCCTGTCGTCATCCCGGTCGTACAGGTCATCGCGGCTGCGGCTTCTGGGGGGTGCATAGGCCCGGCCTCTCCTCCCGGCACTGCTCGGGGGAGACCGACCGGACTCCGCAGAGCCTGGCCTGCCAAAGTCGTCCAGAGCATCCACAGAGTGGGCCCGGGGGCGCCTGGGCCCCTCCCAGTCCCTCCCGGGCCGCTCCATGAGGGGCTCCGGCTCCCTCCGCCGCGGGGAGTGCCGGCCCCATTCCTCATCCAGGATTGGGGTGAGGGCAGGGCCCCTGGAAGGCCGGGACCTCCAGTCGTCTTCGTGGAGGGAGGTGACTTCACTCATGGCTGCAGAGAAATGGGGGGGGGTTGAAGGGCATCACTGACTGCCTGGCAGGGAGTTCCAGGGTCCAGGATGCCACCACTTGGCTCCCGTGTTCCCAGGGGCCCTAGACTTCTCCACGAGTGTTAATATGCAGGTCCTGACCCTCTTTGCTGGCCAGGAGAGGGACAGGGGGGTGGGCCACCTGGACCTGAATTTGCAGCAGATATCTGGTATTGAGGGGACAAGGAGAACCCCAGGGCTTCAACTCACCTCGCTCTATTCGGCCATTGGGAGGGCCAGGTCGCGAAGGGTCGAAGTTGGCCAGTTCCTTCTCCATATAGTACAGGACCCGCATGGAGTCATCATGCTGGCTGGCCTGAATCCTATAGCCGCTGCGGATTTCTAGGGAACAGGACACGGGCAATCAGCTTGGAAGGATAGAGACCGACCGGGTCCCCTCCTCTTACAGGCCCGTCTATAGCTGGTGCTCACCGGAGTTCGCGCTGCTGTCTGTGTCACGAAGCAGGGGCACCTGGGAGCTGTGGCCAACTGGGGGTAGAGGGGAGATGGTGGTCAGCGGCTACCGCCGGGGGCAGTACCCCGCACCTGGCCCCCGCCAGCCCTGAAGCTCCCAGCTCCCCCAGGCCTCACCTGAGCTGTTGCGGTCGAAGTCTCTGGGGTACCTGTATGGTTCCATGGTCATCATGACCGGCGGGGGTGGTGACTTGGCAGGGGAGAGGGCGTAGGCACTGGAGGCGTAGTTGCTCGCGAGGCCTGAAGTGGCTTCTTTGGCGGCATCATAGACTGGGGAGGAAACGACGCACATGTGGCTCCCAGGATAGAGGGTCTGGGCCCTCCCAGCCGCGGCTGTGGGGCTGCCGAGGCATTTGTTTTCTGCACTAGGGGTTACATCAGCTTCACGGAGTCCCACTGCAGTCCGAGGTCCGATCTGTAGTCAGTATGTCCCGTGTGGGTGATGCATGTCCGACACCGGACAAGGTTTCACACGCAGTCCTTGAGCCTGTGCTCCTCCAGAAGGCCAATGGGACCCCTTTTGGGGAACCCCCTGCCAGGGTCCCAGCGCCAGAATCCCTACTGCCGGGGGCAGCCGGGCGCTCAGAAGGGGAGCGTTACTGAGGAAGGGGGACCCCGTTCCTCCTGACTGGCCCCGTGGGGTCTTTCCAGACCCAGATGCACTGGAGATCAGTGTGAAGCAGGAGTGGGGGCCTTGGGGCTTCACATGCCAAGCAGCCACTATCTGGCAGTTCCCAGTGCCAGTCCCAGCCGCACCCCTGCCTTGCCCAGCCCTGCCCCACCCAGTTCAAGGGCAGCTCCATGCTGCTTCCTCCCCAGGCAAGCCTGGAGGCAACAGCAGCCAAGAGCAGGTTGCTTCCTTCCTGGGATGTGGGTAGGAACAGAGGCAGGGAGGAAGGAGATGGGCTAAGAAAGCTCTAGAAGCTCAGTGCCTAGGCATCCCCAGGGAGTCCCTCTCGCTCAGATAATCCCCCATTTGTCTGTCCCTCGCCAGCACAGCAAGTGTGGAAGTGAGCAGTTTCGGGGTGGGGTACAGATAGGACAGGGGTCTGCATTCAGGGACGCGGCATTCATGCCCAGGGGCTGAGCCCTGGGCAGTCTCCCGAGTCCTCCTGACACCCTCGGCAAACACGCCTATGCGGGGTGTGGTGCAGGTGGCAGGGCTCTGAGCTGGCTCTGGCTCGCAGTCACGTCTGACTTGGGCAGCAGCGGGTCAAGGGCCAGCAGGCCGAGAGTGTTTTATGGAGGACAACCCTGCCCCAAGGGCAGGACACCCAGGTCCCCTGGACACAGCCAGGATGGGCTCTGCCACATCCCTGTTGTGCAGAGAAGGGGTCTGAGGTGGGAAGAGTGGCATCTCCTGGGGCTTCCCAGGAGCCCCCTGCCAGGCTCCGCTGCCAGCCAAGCTGCTGGGAGACAGTGTGGCGGACACAGGGGCCAGGATGCCAGGCATTCCGGGAGGACCCGGAGGGGACAGCAGGAAGAGGAGTGTCTCCCACACTGCTAGTTCTGTTCTGCTGCCTATGGTCCCTTCAGGCCTGGCACCCACCAGGAGGTGGGCTGGGGAATTGCGCTGTGTCCTTGGCCCTGTCCACGGGAAAGCAGTGTGTCCTTCCTTCCCGCTGTCGCATGCAGTGGTAATTTGAAAGGGAGCTCCGCCTTCTGCTGAGTAGCACTGTTCATCGATTTGCTCAAGCGGGCACCAGTAACGTCTCCACTGTGGAGCTACTTGTTACTGTTTTTGGCATATCGAATACGCCGCGGGGAGCTTGCTAGTCTCTGCCGTATGGGCGGGTTACTCTTGGTAGCTTGCCAGGCTCTCCGAGAGGGAAGGAAGAATGAAACCCGGGTGGGCCACGTGCAAGGTAAATGCCCTACCCACTGTGCTACTTTTTCTTTTTTTTTTGGTTTTGGTATCAGACTCTGATACTCAGAACTCATTCCAGGCTCAGTGCTCAGGGATCACACCTGGTGGGACTCAGATGGGCTGCTGGGGATGGAACTCGGGTGAGCTGTGTGCACAGCTGAGGGCAAGCGCCCTCCCCACAGGCCTCTCTCCAGGCCCTGAATGCTGTTTTGGGTGATCTGAAGATTTTTCCCTCCATCTCACGTGTAGATGAGACTTCGAGAAGGAAAACTGGCCATCAGTGGAAGCTCGACAAACCAAAGGGGATCAGTCCTCCCCGATGAAGGCATACCCAGGGCCCTACTTTCTCCCCCAGCCACCGATGGGTCGGTCCACCTTCACCTCAGCTGATCTGCCCCTCCCCCCACCCGCCTGGGGCCTCTCCAGGGAAGCCAGGCTAAGGCCGGGGACACTTACGGGCCTTGGGGCAGCAGCACTTCTCGGGGCAGCAGGGGCACCTGACGTAGCAGCAGCAGGTGTGGGGGCAGCACTGGCACCAGCAGATGCTCAGGAGGAGGAAGACGAGGAAGACGGCCAGGGAGACCATGACCACGAAGAGCCAATCTGCAGAGACACGGGAGCAGGCCCTGAAAAGGCCGCCGGGGGTGCCGCGGGGCGTGCAGGGATCCAGCCTCTTAGCTGCTACAGCCCAGGCCCGACCAACTCTCCGGGACAGGCCTACAGGGGCGCGCCCGCACAGGAAAGAAACACCCCCAGCTCCTCTAAGGCAGAGTGGGAGAGACCCGCCACAGTGGCCTCGAGCAGAGACGGGGCTGCCCAGAACCCTGACCCCCACCCCCGAAAAGCACCGCAGCACCAGTCACGGGAGCCCCTGCCTACACCCCAGGCTGCCCCGCCACCCCAAAGCCTGGGGCAGGTGACAGCACGTCATGGGCAGGGTGTGGGGGGTTAGTGGAATCCACGGCAAGCGGTTGTAGGGCAGGGGAGAATAATACTTAGACAAGTGGTAAATGGTGTCGGGGGGACTCCACCCCGGTACCTTCCAAGGGCCCCGCCTGAAAACCAGGTAAGAGCTCGGCTACCCC
Organism: Sorex fumeus; assembly: GCF_029834395.1. NCBI lineage: Eukaryota > Metazoa > Chordata > Mammalia > Eulipotyphla > Soricidae > Sorex > Sorex fumeus. The sequence continues at coordinate 21,712,107 of NW_026606179.1, forward strand.
CGAGGTCCTGCCTGGAGGGACAAAAGAGAGACAGATTATGCTGACAAGGGCCAGCCTGGTGGGTCAGGGGGAGAGTGTGCCTGAGCAGGAGGGTCAGTGGCAACTCCCGCCCCTGCTCCGGCCCACCAAAGGGTGCTCTTTTCTAGAAGGTTCCCACCACTCAGTTCCACCCACTCTCCTGCCGTAGGGGAGACTGCTGCTCAGAATTCCATCCACATCCCAGAGGTTCTGAAGGTCCGGCCTCAGTGGGGGGTGCTCCCATCACTGACACCGTGAGCCAGTCCTGCGGCCTCCCCTGCCCCCAACAAGGCCGGTCTAGGCCAGGAGGCAGGGCAGCCTCAGAGGCAGCATCAGGGGGCAGAACTGTTTCCAATTCCCTTTGAAATCCCAAAGGAAAGGGCTCTCATACGAAATATGATGACAACTTGAGTTGTCTGTTTGGGTGGGTGGGGGCACACCCAGTGCTGCTCTGGGCTCACTCCTGACTCTGTGCTCAGGGATCACTCCTGGTGGATTCAGGGGACCATAGGAGATGCTGGAGATTGAGCCATGTTGGCTGCCTGCAAGGCAAGCCGCTGTTCTATTTCCCCAGCCCCCAACAACAGTTGTCTTTATAGTTTATACTAAGCCATCATAAGATGTCTTTTTTTTTTTTTTTTTTTGGTTTGGTCACAGAGAGGCTGAGGCCTGGGAATGGAAAGGCCCTACCAGCCTCTAAAATTCACAGCATGGTGCTGGTTCTGTGACGCACAAGGGTTCCCTGGGGCGTCTGTGCCCTGACCCTATGGCCCAGCCAGTACCCTCCCTCTGTGCCCTACATGTATGTCTGGAGACACCCCCCACGCCCAACTCTACACCACCCCCTATCCAGAGCTCGTGCACCGGCTACCCCTACCCAAGGCTAGTCTAGCACCCAAGCCAGCAGTTCTCAAAGTGTGGGCGGGTCCACGAGGCCAAAATGGTTTGTGTTTCACCAGTTTCCCGATGTCTGTTCAGCCGGGAAGCACTTCTGGGTGGAAGGCAGCGAATCTTCTACCACAGCTGAGATTTGTATGGGGGAAAGCAGGTCCTGAGCCCAGAACCTGAGAACTGCTGATGCAGACAGAACATCAAACTACGGCAGCCGCGGGGTCACAGTGCACACGGCCTGCACACCACATGCACCACCATCACCTCGGCGCCTGGGGGCCTGGCCCTCATGTGTGCGCATCACACATGCATCGTCTCCTCACACCCCACGTGCAGTGGCAGCGGGGACAGCCAGCAACAGCTCACATATAGCGCACGACACCCAGGACTATATGTGCCGTCCTATACGGCGCAGGGTTGCCGGCAGACACCCCTGCCTGGTCCGGGCAGCGAAGGGCCTCAATGAGGGAAGCAGCCTCCGTGAGGGCCAGCAGGTCGGTCCCAGCGGGGGGAACGGGGAAAGTCCTGTTCGAGGGACTCATGGATGGGTGGTGGCCCAGGGGAGGTGGCCGGCACTGGGTCCAGCCTCCGCTCTTCGACACACACACACCATCCACCCCTCTCACTGCCTGATGCATTGGGTTTTCACCAAACAATGAAGAGTCAAGGAAGGGAGAGAGAGAGAGAGAACCCAATTCTCACGCCTGGCTGAGCTGGAGTGCCCTAAGGCAGCAGGGCCCCTGCCTGGGGTGCTGGGGACAGGTGAGCCCGAGTGACTGGCGGTGCTGAGCAGGAAGCAGAGCAGGTAGCAGAGCCCAGAGAGCCGGAGGGCAGAGGGCAGAGGGCAGGCACAGAGGCCGAAACGCAGCCATTTCCCTTCCCAGGCCCGCAGGGCCTGGCCACTCACCCAGGACGATGAGCTCCGCATAGGCCTCATTGTTGCCCTGGAGGTCCTGGGCCGAGACCACGGAGCAGTAGTACACACCGCTGTCTCCCCAAGCAGTCTGGTCAAAAGTCAGGTCAGCATCTGTGTCAGGAGGACAAAAGGGAGGACACCATGGCGCAGGGGATGGCGGGGAGGCCCTGAGCCCAGCAGGCTGAGCCTCCGGCCACTGGGACGGCAAGTACGGGAACAGGGGTGGGGTCTGCAAGTGGGGGTGTCCACAGCTGACCCCGGCCACACCTCCCCGGGAAGCTCCGGTTTCGGACAGGTGTGCAGAGGTTGAAAACAGGAGCGCCGGGAGCCAGTGGTCTTTGGCTGGCCACAACCTCAGGCTAAATCAGAAGCCCCCAAACTGATTCAGCCTACCACTTCCTTCTCACTGTGCTCCGGTCCCCAAAATCTTCCTTTCCCAACCAAACAAACAGAAAGGGCACATACAGCTGCACCCAAGGCCCCTGCCCACCCCTCATTCCAGCATTGAGAAGGAGGACGGCGTCACCCACTTTGGAAAAAAGACCCGTCTGAACAAGCGTGTCTCAGCAGCAAGGTGGTTTCTGTGATCTTTCCAGCCTAGTGAGCCGGGAGGCTTGCCCCGGAACCGGCACCTGGGAGGCAGAGGCTCGCTCCGGCCCATCTGGACCAGCAACAGTGAACTCCCAGGGCCAGAAGGGCAGAGGCTCCTGAAGAGGCGGGGCCCGGACCCGGGTGAGCAGACAGATAAATAGGTCAGATGCCGGCAACCAGGAGCCACCCAGGTCTGAGAAACCAGCAGTGGGTGCGCGAGCGCCTGGGACCAGGTGCCCACCGCCAGCCCCCACATTCCAGGTCAGGCCCTGGGCTTGGGGACGCGCCTGTCTGCGGCAGCCTGGGGCCAGGAGCCGGCTAATTACCCAGTAATGAAAGTCTTTCAGCACATCCGGTTTCCTCAGCTCCTGGGGCCCTAATTAGTTAAATCCCTTAAGCCATTCATCAAATTGCACAGAAGGGTGAGGACCCACTCGAAAGCAGCCTTACTGCCCAGGAAGGATGGCAGGTAGAGTTGGGTCGGAGGGCATAGCCCAGACTCTTATCTAGAGACCGGCTACGCTCTCTGTTCCCCAGGACTGCAGAAGGCTGGCCCCATCTGCAGTCCCTGCCCATGGGCAACTGGCATCCATGACTGAAGGAAGGAAGGACCCTTCTTCAAGAATCAGACCTCATGTTCTTTCCACCCAGATGCCAAACAGCTTGCCCCTGCCTTGGGCCCCTGGCCCTGCCAGCCTCCTCACTCACCACTGGAACACACACAGGCCTCTCACTTGTTCCTTAATGTTCTGGGCCCACACCTGGCTCTGGGGTCTCCCAGACGTCACGTGCTGGATCCCCCTATTCAGTTAGCGAGGGGTTCAGGGCCCCTTGAAAACCCCACTTCGGCCAGCCTTCCTGCTCCATTGCTTCCACTGTCTGCTCAGCATCTGGGCACTGAGCTATGCTAGAGACAGTCCCTCTACATCAACTCATCGTGACTGCCCGTGTCCTGGGGTCCAGGCCAAAGCACCAGGTTTGCTCTGTGGCCACAGTTCCACCATGCTGGTCTGGGAACCCTGGAGTACAGGGATCCCCGAGGTCGGCTGCTCTCCTTCCACACAGGGGACACTTGCCTCTTTCACGCCATCTCTCACCAGGGTACTGAGGAATGTTCTGGAGGCAACAAGACCCTAAGCCATCCAAGAGAGCAGATGCTGTGGCCGCTCTGATAATTCTGATAATCCGGCTGCTTCTACCCAACAGACTTTATTTATTTATTTATTTATTTTGCTTTTTGGGTCACACCCGGTGATGCACAGGGGTCACTCCTGGCTCTGCACTCAGGAATTATCCCTGGCGGTACTCGGGACCATATGGGATGCTGGGAATCGAACCTGGGTTGGCCGCGTGCAAGGCAAACGCCCTACCCACTGTGCTATCACTCCAGCCCCCCAAACAGACTTTAAAGGAGATTTGCTGAAACAGGAAGCTATGTCACGCTTTTCGTTGTTATGGCAAAATGCTTGGTTTGGCTTAATTTTTAAAGTACATTATTTAGAGTAACTATAATGGGTCTGATCCTGTCATTTAAAATATCTTTTCAGGGGCTCGAGCAATAGCACAGCCAGTAAGACATTTGCCTTGCATGCGGCTGACCCGGGTTTGATTCCCAGCATCCCATATGGTCCCCCGAGCACCACCAAGAGTGATTCCTGAGTGCAAAGCCAGGAGTAATCCCTGAGCATCGCTGGGTGTGGCCCAAAAAGCAAAGAAATAAAATAAAATATCTTTTCAACCTTTTTCCATCTAACTACAGAAACAAGCTCTTACAGGATCTCAGGAGAAATCCCTGCCCTTTGAGGTCAAAAAGGTGACGCTAGGGGGCAAGAGTGATAGGTAGGATGTTTGCCTTGCATGTAGCTGGCCCAGGTTCAATCCCTGGCATCCCATATGGCCCCCTGAGCATGATCAGGAGTGATCCCTGAGTGCAGAGCCAGCAGTAACTCCTGAACATGGCCAGCTGAAGCCACAAAACAAAAAAAGTGAAGCTAAAAAAAAAAATAAATGAGTCTGCCACATGTGGCGGAAAGTGAATCTTCCGCAGAGGAAGAGGGTCCCAGTGCCTGGTGGGAGGTGGTGGCAGTAAAGTTCTGAGATCTGGAAGGTCTCAAATCTGCCTGCTCCAGAGGAGTTGTGAAGGAACTGGGGGCAGAGTCACATTGCTGGTCTGTTTCTGAGTTCCGGTGACACGCTGAGTCCCTCAACTGAATCCCTTTAATCTAAAAACATTCTGACAGGGCTGGCAAGAGAGCAGAGCTGGCCAGGCCCCTGATCTGGACTTAACTCCCAGCACCACATGAGCAATGTGAGCTCTGTCCCTGAGCAATTCTGGGTATGGGACGGCCCCCCCCATCACCATCCCCACACCAAGAATGACCCTGGAGGGGTGACCCAGGTGATCCCCTGGGTGATTCCAAGCACCCTGCACCCAATACTCCAAACCAGTAGGCTGAAAATCACAGGTGGGGTCCAGGACCTCCTGAAAACCACCTGGAGCTACCCCCTCCTCCTCAATAAAAAAAAAAAAAATACAAAATAAACCCCACCTCTCTAACATCCTCTCGCCTCAAAGTTTTCCCACCTGTATCTTCTTTTCTATCTTTTTTCCTCTAGACATAACTCATGCAAATTGACTATAATAAGCCAGAGTGAAAACCAGGGCGAAACTAAATTCCACATTTTGACCTGAGTCTATAATTAGTGTTTGACCTCTGGTCATTCCTCAGATGCCCGTGATCCACTGTTACTCATCAGACACATCCGGCTCCCTGGGAGACGCAGAGAATTTGGGGGATCAGCAAAGGCAACCCCCTGGCTCAGGCGCTTCCCGGCCCTGTCACTTCTGCACGGCCGCCCCGTAACCAGAGCACTAACGTCTGCCAGTGGCTAAGGGGACAGCAGACGCCCAGTCAGGGAAAGACCAACTGGCCAGGAGCTGAATCTGGGCCCCCACAGGCCGGATTTGAGCTCCCTGCGTTTTGTTGTTTGACTGGTGTGATGTTTTCAAAACCCATTGAAAAATAGGACTTTCCGCTTCTTTTGATCAGTTCAGAGGCCTGGGTCCACCTCCTTCCTGCCCGGCGCGCCCTGTCCCTGCCTCAGGACCGACACCGCAGGGGCGGGGTGGGGGGGGTGGGTAGAGGGGGGTGGGTGGTGCGGGACAGCAGGGGGCTGCCACCTCTCCAGGCCTCTGGCTCCTTATCTGCCTTCCCCAGAGGAGGTCTTCAAGCACTGAGGGGGTAGAAACAGCCCCCCCCCAGCTCCCCGCTGTGACCGTGGAGACCCACTCCCCTCCTGCAATAGTCAGCCTTGCTTAGCAACAGCACAGCCACTTCGGAAAAGAGCAGCTCTCTTACTGAGCCTCAGTTGCACCCGCAACACTATGCCAAACCATCACTGGTACCAGACACTCATCAACAGGAATCAGCCGAAAAGGCAGAACTATCCCTCACCCACTTAATGGGGATCTGCCCAAAAAAAACAGAATTTCCCCTGCCTGAAGTCAGTGGAGATAACCACAGAACCAATTAAGGAAAAAGTCACCAGAGAGTGGTATGAGATGATCAGGAAAGCATTCTTAGGGTGTAAAAAGGCCCTGGGAACAAGGGGAGGGGACGCTCTCCTACTTGAGGGGACAGCCCTGACCAGTCCATTTTCTCAGCCTTCTCAGCTTTTCTGAACTCAAATGCTTGCTTGACTTGTGCCGAATAAAGCTTTATACTACATGGCTCATTGTTCTGTGTGGCCTCTCAGATCCCGAATCCTAACAGTAATCCACGCAGGAAGCCCGGGAGGGGGCGCAGGGCCCACCCTGCACCGCGGGGCTCCACCACACACTTTTCTCGTCTTCGAAACTAAGCCTCAGGAAGTGCCTGTGGACAACAGGTTTCCTGATAGGCCACACACACAATGGAGGTTTCCCAGATCACTGCCTGGCACAGCTGCCCAGGTCAAGGCCATTTGCAAGACGCAGGCCCCAAGACAGGACAGGCGCCCCAGGGTCAGGCAGGGCTTGGACTCCGCAGATAGGACGCCTGCCAGCCTTCAAGGGCAGCCTCCGCAGGGAGGCTGTCCTGGCTGGGCCCCTGGGGAAGGAGAGGGGGAAGAACAAGCTGGGTGAGAAGGGAGGGTGGCAGAGCAGGCCGAAGCCCCAAGAAGCCACCTCGGTGGGCTACGACGGCACCAATCTCCAGGCAGAGGCACCTGTCCCAACTCTGGGCAAGCAGGCTGGTCCCTCCCTAACAGGACTGACAGGCTGGCTCCCAGGAAACCTGCCTCTCTCATCTCGACAGAGGGAGCGAAGGATGAGCCACGTGGCCTGGCCCCCCCAGGGTCTACGAGGGGCGACCCTGCCCAAGGAAAAGCTCTAATAGGAAACGCAATCCATCAGCAGAGGCCGCCTTCCTCCCTTGCCCACTGCTGACCACCACTCCTCCCTTCCCCCAACCTTCCCCGGGTCCCAATTCTCCCCCATGCCCGGTGGCAGAAGCTTAAGGGGCCCCCTGTCCACTTCCTCTGGAGCTCCCTGCCCTCTCTGGAACTCTCCACTCTCAGCTTTCTTCAGTTCTCTTCAGACCTGACTCTCTCCACTAGACCCATATCTAGACCCATGTTTTGTTTTGGGTTTTTTTTGGGGGGGGGCATTTTGGATCACACCTGGAGATGCTCAAGAGTTAGTGCTGCTCAAAAGGAGAGAGATAACAAAAGGGAATGCTCTGCCACAGAGGTAGGGTGGGGTGGGGGGATACTGGGATACTAGGGGGTAGGGGATGGGGGGTGGGAGGGATACTGGGATCAGTGGTGGTGGAGAATGGGCACTGGTGGAGGGATGGGTATTCGATCATTGTATAACTGAAACCCAAGCACAATTGTACCTCATGGTGTTTCACTAATAAAAATTTAAGGGGAAAAAAATGAATAAAGCAAGGAATTTAGGCAATAAAAAAAAAAGTTAGTGCTGGCTTCTGCATTCAGGAATTAATTCCTGATGGTGCTCCGGGGACCATATGGGATGCCGAGGGTCAAAACCGAGTCAGGTGCGTTCAAGGCAAATGCCCTCCCCACAGTCCTATCCCTCCAGCCCTAGGCCCACTTTTTTGAGAGTCAGGGTCTCACCTGTCCTGCCCACCACCCTCCCCAGCCTGCAGTGGACACCCATCGACAGAGTGGATAAAGGAATGAATGAATGGCTGGCGTGATGACACAGGACCACGGCCCTCAGGATGGTCCACCCTCTATTTCTAGCTGAGCTAAGCCACTTCTCGGTGCCTCAGTGGTTACCAGGATAAAATGTGGCTCTGAGGGACCTTAAGAAAGGGCTGAATGGGGCTGGAGAGATAGCACAGCAGGCAGGGCGTTTGCCTTTCACGCAGCTGACCCGGGTTCGATTCCCAGCATCCCATATGGTCCCCCGAGCACCACCAGGAGTAATTCCTGAGTGCAAAGCCAGGAGTAACCCCTGTGCATCACCAGGTGTGACCCAAAAAGCAGAAAAAAGAAAGAAAAGAGCCGAAGGGGCTAGAGCAATAGCACAGCAGGTAGGGCGTTTGCCTTGCATGCAGCCGACCCCGGTTCAATTCCCATCATCCCATATGGTCCCCTGAGCACTGCCAGGAGTGATTCCTGAGTGCAGAGCCAGGAATAACCACCGAGCATGGCTGGGTGTGATACCACCCCCCCCCAAAAGAAAGGGCTGAAGCAACTCAAAACACCATCAGCATCTCTGGGGGCCTTCGCCCACACACCTGGATGAGCCATGATTTGGCTAGCTCAGAGACTACAAGGGGCTTTCTTGGATGCCCAGCTCTGCCACCAGCTGTGTGACCCTGTTCCAGTTACTTTACCACTCTGGGCCTCTGTGAAGGAGCTACAATAGAACCTACTGTAACTGTATAGTCTGCTGGGTGGAGCCAGGTAAACTGATTTAAAGCCTGGGACTTGAAGGCCCAGCAAAGTTGTTACTTAGACAAATTGTTTCTTTTGTCTGCTAGTTATGAATCTTCTCCCTCCTCCCCCTCTCCAGTAAAGAGTGGCATCTATCTTGAAGCACTTGATAGTGCTGTACTTATCACCTTCCCCCGGCCCTCACTGGGATGGGAACTGCACAGAGAGAGGAGTGACCCGCTCTGAGTGTACTGTGGGATTCCTAGGGCCTGGGACAGCCCATACAAGCAAAACTGCTCTTGAAATCCTCATGAACTAAAGGAAAAGAGATGGACAGATGGGAGGGGGCTGTCCTTCCTCAGTGCTCTCGGCCATTGGCCCAAGCTTCCAGACAGGAACTCCATCAAGCATGGGGGAGCCAGCACCATGGGGGGAGGGGGGAAGGGGGTGTACCGGCCCGGCCCCTCACACGTACTTCCTGTGATGGTGATCCTACGGCCCTGGTAGTACTCGCCCAGGGTCACGGCGTTGCCCTGCTTGGTGGCCACCACCCGGACCGTGCGCACGCTGTCTTGGCACTCCACATAGGGGTTGTAGCCCGGGTTGTTGGCCGACAGCTGGGCATTGAGCTGGTTGTCCACGCTGGCGGGCGAGAAGGCATCGGCGATGCGGTCTCGGCAGAAAGACTTATACTTCCAGATCACAATGGGTGCTGTGGGGGTCGTGGTCAGCTGGTAGGTGCAGGGCAGGGTCACAGGTTGGAACAGGATCACCACGTGGTAGGGGTCAGACACCGTCACCTGGATGGCTCTGGCAGGGCCTGCGGGCCAGAAGACAGGAATGAAGGGATGACTGAGTGCTGGGGGGGGTGGGGGGGGGAGGGGGATGGGGCTTCCCAGAAGCTGCGGGGTCCCTGGTTTTACAGCCGGATACACGCTTTTCCTAATCCCGTGACGACCGGGAGGGGGCTGGAGAATGAATCAAGACAGTTTCTGAACCCAGGGAGGCTGTGGTGCCAGGCAGCAGGTCACGAGGCCAGATTCCTGAGAAAACCCTGTCCAAACCGCTCCCCTGGCCAGCATGCCTCTGAACTCTCCGGGCCCCCTTCCCCCAAAGGACCTCTCTCTCCCTCTCTCTCTCCCTGCGGGGCCCCCTTCCCCAAAAGGACCTCTCCCTCTCTCTCTCTCCCTGCGGGCCCCCTTCCCCAAAAGGACCTCTCCCTCTCTCTCTCTCCCTGCGGGCCCCCTTCCCCAAAAGGACCTCTCTCTCTCCCTCCGGGCAAGGAAGCCCAACCAGCCACGACAAAGGACAAGGTGACGCCCTGGCGCTGGAGAAACGCCTTCCCAGCCCCTCTGCAAATCTGGGGGCCAATCTTGGAGTTAGCCGGAGCTGCTGATTCGCTCCCGGAGTAACTCGAACCATCTCTCCCTCCCACTCACCCTCCCACCTATCCCCCCCCACCCCCTCACCCAAACGCACCGCAAGTGCTCCGCGAGGAGAAAGTCCTCCCACCCCCACACAAACAAACATTGGATCGGGGGAAAGCTGCCAGCGGAAGATGGTTTCGAACCGAGTCCACAAGTCCACCCTCCCCCCACCTCCACCAGCGCCCCCCTCCGCCCCCTTGCTCAGTCCCTCGCCGGACACCTAATCCCGGGCCCGCCAGGCACGGCGCGGAGTGGGCACACCTCAACCGCGCAGCCACCCGAGGTCTGGGCGCCGTTGCTTCAGCTCTCCTTTCTAGAAAGCGTCCGATCCAGCCCCTCGGGCATCCTCCCCTCTTCACCCCAAGACTCCGAAAGTTTGGGGGTACGCCCGAGGCCGCGCTGCTGCCTCTCCCAGCGACCGGGCGGCCCCTGGCCGCGACAGCACAAAGGGCCCCGCTCCCCTGCCGCTCCCGAGTTGGCGGTCCCTGGAGTCCCACTTCCTCCTACCGCAGAACAAGAGGATGGGGTGGCGGTGTGTGCTGGGAGGGCGCGCCCCACCACCCACCCGGCCGGCCCCCTCGGACGCAGTGGCCGAAACCCCCGTCCCCGGGTCGGGAGTCCCGGCCTCCCGCGCGTCCCCTCCAAGCCCTGCTTGCTGTCCACTCGGGGGCCTGGGCGCATCTTATCCATCCTCCTTCTACAGAGCCCCCCCTCCCCGCCCCGCACCTTGCGGATCAGGCGCCCCAGCCCCCGTACCTGTGCACCAGGTGCAGAGTAAGAGCCCCACGAAGACGAGCGCGCCCCGAGCCCGGGTGCCGGGGCTGGAGTCTGGGATCCCGCCGAGCGCGCCGGCCGCCAGCGCCATCGAGGCCGTCTGGGAGCGTCCGGCGCGCGCGTCCCCTCCCAGGTACCGGGAGGGTCGGGGGCGCGGCGCGCGCCAAGGCCCTGAGGGGTGCGCGCTCCTCCCCTTCCCGCTTGGCGTTTCTCACTCCCGATCCCGGCCCGGCCGGCGCTGGTTCTGAAGTTTGAAAAAGCGGCACCCACACGGCCGGGGGGAACGTGCTTCCAGCCGGCGGGGAGAAACTCGCAGGGCGCGCGGGGTTTCTCCGAGACTCGCCCCCCCGTGCGCCCCGGGGAATGGATCTGCCCAGGTGCAAGGGGTGAGATCGGAGGGCCGGGCTAGAGGGGTGGGCGGCGGGAGGGACGCCTTCTCCGCCCTCCCCGGAAGTGGGCTGACCCAGGTGCACCCCGGCCCCCTGAGGGCCGGAACCAAGTGACCAGCCGCTGGGAGGGCGCCCGCGGCCCTAGGGGGGGATCCCGACCGGGCTCCTCCCGCCCGGGCCCCGCCGAGCGGAGTATGACTCACGGGGACGCCACTGAGACTCGGCTGGGATGAATCACCTGTTGCGGGGGTGGCGCCCGCCGCTCACCTGTTCCCTCCTGCCCACACCCCTCTCCGCAGCCGGCCGATGGACCGGCCTGGGTACACCCTGCGGGGAGGGGCCAGAGCCAGTTCTGGACAAGGAGACGCGGTGCCTGGAGCGTCCGACTTCTCCTGGGCACTCCGGGTTGCTCACGCCCGGGTGGGTGGAGGCCCTGCCGGCCTCTTGGACCTCCCACTTGGGTGATTTAGACCGGGAGGCCCGCCCGAAGGGAAAGCCCGGGAAAAGTTCCCAGGGCACTTGGGCACCTCGCCGCCCGCCGCTTCCAGCCCCGCGCCCTGGCTCCCAGCTCGTGCTTTGGCCTCCCGGGCTCCCCTGGCCGCAGGTCAGGTCTCGGGGAACCGCTTCTTAAAGAGGCCGGAGGAAGGCGCGGAGTCCGGGACCCGTTTTCAGCGTTAAGATTCTCCGGGCCGCAGCCACCTGCGCTCCAGGGCGGGACCAGCTGGACGCGGACCTTCTCGTGCGGCTCTGCTGCCCTCGCGTGGCGCCGAGCGGCACTGCTACCCAGCAACTTTGTCGGAGACTTCTAGGAAGGAGGTCGCAAACGATGCGGAAATGTCGTTTGCAATTATCTCGGTGGTATTCCAAACCCAGACTGTGCCAAGATAATCTTGTGAAAGCTTTACAACAACCAAAGTGTGTGATGGACAACTCTTAAAGTGTAGAGATGGGGGACCGAGCGTTGGCAAGTCACAGCAAGTGCCCTGAGGTCACAGTGCCCCCATTGCGCTCTTGGTACAATTGATTAGTGGATGGTGCAGGTGTGCCTGGTTAATCACAGACTGCTCCAAACCGTGTTGACTTTCCCAGAGGAAACTCAGGATGTTTGCCGTGACCTGGTTGCTCTCAGTCCTCGCCACCTCCCAGTCTTCTGGTTTGCTCAAGGTCAGCTACACTGACCTAGGCATGGCAGAAGTGAGCACCCTCCACTAACCCTTCAAGCCCCTTCTCCCTTTCCCGCTCATGCTCTAAGCTACTCCATCTCCTTCAGAACTTTGAGTGACATCCTCCCTGGCCTTTTTTACAATATCAATTTTTAAATCCTGCTCCCCCTTAAATATTTGTGTGAGCAGGAGCACTTGTACATCTCTGACACTGGTAAAGATCCCAGATACCACATGAGGTCTCCTGAACACTTTCCAGGAGTGCTCTCTAAGCACAAAGGAGAAATCCCTAAACACAGCTGGTGCGGCCCCCAAATTAATCCATATATATATATACATGTGTACATGTATATATATGTATATATATACATGCATATCTAGAGAAAGGTGGGAGACTGTACAGAGATTGAGGTGCTTACTTTGTATGTGGCTGACACGCTCCTAAGTGCACAGTGAGTTGCAAGCCCTGAGCACCTCTGGGTGTGGCTCAAAAGCCAAAAGTATACACTTTTTTATGATGGTAAAATGTACATACCATAACATTTAATCTTGTGTAAGTGTACAATTTGATGATATTAGTTATATTTATGGTGTTGTGGGCTCATTGCCTCTGTTTATAATTAAACTTTTACATCATCCCCAGTGTGAACTTAGTACAAACAAAACAAAATCCCAAGGACTGGAGCAATAGGACCGTAGGTAGGGCGCTTGGCTTGCATGCAGCCAACCTGGGTTTGATCTCTAGCATCCCATATGGTCCCCAAGCACTACCAGGAATGATTCCTGAGTGCAGAGCCAGGAGTAACCCCTGAGCATCGCTGGGTGTGGTTAAAAAAACACACAAAACAAGAAACCACCCCTATCCTACCTGCCCCCAGCACCTGGTAATCCCTATTCTACCCTTCTTTAACTCGCTGTCAAAGTGAACTCACTGCGCACTGATTCTGCTGCAAACTTACTCAGTGTTTTCAATGCCTATCCACCTCACAGTAGAGATCACAATAAACACATCTTTTCCTTTTTATAATAGCTTTTGTGTGTATATACACATTCTGTGTAGTCACTTCTGTCACTGAACACTTACGTCATTGAATACTTGGGTTGCTTCAACTTTTGGGAGATGGTGAATAATGCTGCTGTGAATATTGATGTATGGATACCACCATTCTTCTCATTTGGATGTTATACCTAAGAGTGGGCTAGAGCGATAGCACAGCGGTAGGGCGTTCGCCTTACAAGCGGCCAACATGGCCGACCCAAATTCGATTCCTCCGCCCCTCTCGGAGAGCCCGGCAAGCTACCGGCAAGCTACCGAGAGTATTTGATATGCCAAACACAGTAACAACAAAGTCTCCAATGGAGACGTTACTGGGCCTGCTCAAGCAAATCAACGATCAACGGGAGGGCCTTTACCTTTACCTAAGAGTGGAAGTATCAGGTTATGTGGGAACTAATTAAATTTCGTTTATATATTTATCTCAGAGGATCAAACTCAAGGCCTTCCGAATGCACGGCCTGCAGTCCACCACGGAGTCACCTCCCTGGCCCTGGAACTCTGTTTTTAAAATGGATAAACTTTTCCCATCATTGTGCCTTTCACATTCCCTCCAGCTATGCATGGTGATTCCGATCACTCCACAGCCTTACCAACAGTACCACACTTGGCAATACTCAGGGATTACTCCTGGCTCTGCACTCAGGAATTACTCCTGGCAATACTTGGGGGACCATATGGGATACTGGGAATCAAACACTGCAGCATGCAAGGCAAATGCCCTCCGCACTGTGTTATCGCTCCGCCTCCACTGCCCCCTTTGTTGATACCGGCCATCTGAGTTGGTATGCTGTGGCATTCCATCATGTTTTTCCTTTGCATTTCCCCAGCGAAGAATGATGTGCTTTTCTTTTTACATCCTTAATGGCCATTGACGATTTGCTCGAGCGTCAATGGCCATTAAGGGCTGGAGCGATAGCACAGCGGGTAGGGCGTTCGCCTTACAAGCGGCCAACATGGCCGACCCGAGTTCGATTCCTCCGCCCCTCTCGGAGGGCCCGGCAAGCTACCGAGAGTATTCGATATGCCAGACACAGTAACAACAAAGTCTCCAATGGAGACGTTACTGGGCCCGCTCGAGCAAATGGCCATTGACATATCTTCTTCAGAGAACTGTCATTTCGAACATTCACCTATTTCTAATTGGGTGGTTTGGATTTTTTTTTTTTTTTTTGCTTTTTGGGTCACACCCGGCGATGTTCAGGGGTTACTCCTGGCTCATGCACTCAGGAATAACTCCTGGCGGTGCTCGGGGGACCATATGGGATGCTGGGAATCGAACCTAGGTCGGCCATGTTGGCTGTGTGCAAGGCAAACGCCCTACCTGCTGTGCTATCGCTCCAGCCCCTGGTTTGGATTTTTTATTTTGTTTTTGTTTTTCCATATAATCTGAGTATCACTGCCTTGTCAGATATCTGAGCACATATATTTTCTCCCATTCTGTGAATTTTATTTTCATCTTTTTTATAGTGTCCTTGAATGCTTAATGGTTCTGAATTTGATAAAAATATTCCACAAACGTATTCAATGTGTTCCACTGCCTTTCCCAGCCCTTCAGGTTGATGGTCAACAAAAAGAAGTAATGTAGACTCCCAGATCAAAGTACAGGATTACCCATACGAATGGGTGGTGCAGGTGTCTGGGTGGTGGTATTAGTTATATTCATGACGTACAGTTTCCCCTCCCCACCATACTATATCACAAAAATCTAATTATTCCTATCTCTACAATCCATTAGGATACAAGGGTAATTGAATGAGGTCATTGAATGGTGTGTCCTCAGGCAGCCATGGAATTTGAATGGATTTTATAGAATGGAGCATCCTACTAACCCACATTAGACTTAGTATTGTGAGCAAAAGAAACAAGCAATAAATATTAAGTCACAGAGATCCCAGAATACTTTTGTTTATACAGAGTAACCTAATTTTCCCAGTAACTAATACCCAATTGTAAAGAAGGTCCAAGAGTGCAGGGATTTTGCCAGGATGTTCCTCTCCAAGGTGAGTGCTTATTATTTAGAGATTAAATGAGTGTGTCAGGCACAGGAAGGGAAGTTATTAGGCCCAGATTAAACTGGTAAAAGGTGACTCAGGAGCTGGAGGATAACTCAAAAGCCAGCGCGCGTGCCTGGCATGTACAAGCTGTCAGGTTCAATCCCGGGTTCCACAGGGCCTCCTGAGCACAACTAGGTGCAGCCCTGGTATCCTGCAGCCGGAGAGATTCCCACAAGTACCAACAAAGCAAAATTTTAAAAGTTACACAAGGGGCTGGAGCAATAGCACAGCGGGTAGGGCATTTGCCTTGCACGGGGCCGACCCGGGTTCAATTCCCAGCATCCCATATGGCCCCCCAAGCACTGCCAGGAGTAATTCCTGAGTGCATGAGCCAGGAGTAACCCCTGTACATCGCCGGGTGTGACCCAAAAAGCAAAATAATAATAATAATAATAATAATAATAATAATAATAAATAAAAGTTACACAAGTCTCAACTAACGACAAACAGCTTAGTAAATCTTCAGATAAAGACTTAACAATTTAACAATTTTCACAGATTTTCTTTTACTAAAATATATTTTTTTGGCTTTTTGGGTCACACCAGCGATGCACAGGGGTTACTCCTGGCTCATGCACTCAGGAATTACCCCTGGCGGTGCTCGGGGGACCATATGGGATGCTGGGAATCGAACCCGGGTCGGCCGCATGCAAGGCAAACGCCCTACCCGCTGTGCTATCACTCCAGCCCCTACTAAAATATTTTTTGATAATTCCTTTAGCCATTTGGTTGTAACAAGTAATATAAAACAAATTATTGTGTGCCTACTACAAGGGCAGGCGGCGGCAGGGGGCGGAGTTGGGAAAACAGGGACAATGGTGGAGGGACGGACACTCTGCTGGTGGGATTTGGTGTTGGAATATCAAATGCCCATAACAACTGTATTATGAACAACTTTGTAAAAACCTGGTGTTTAAATAAAGTAAAATATAAAATAAGCCACCACGCTCACGGCTGCTCTCCACATACTTGGGTCAAGCCTCACCCATAAGTGAACCTATTCCTGGCATTCGGGGCCGTGAGACCTCTCATACCTCCCTCCACTAATATTCTAAGAGTAGCACACCACGTTTGATGGGGTTTAAAGCAGAAGGCAACCAATCTTAGGGGGAAATTTTTTTTTACAAATACATATACATTAGCACACAAGACTCAACCTTTAACAACATGTTAGTAATCTCTTATACAAGGGCTTACTGGCTCCTGGGTGAATTAATACAATCTTCACATGCTTTCCTCTAAAAAACCCTTTTGGGATCATTTTCAGTGGATTATTCTTAACAAACAATACAAAATAAATTATTTCAGGTCTGCTTCGGGGCAGGGGTTGGTTTCGGAATGGAAACATTCCAAATACAGTGGTGGGAAGGTGTAATGGTGGTGGTTCAAATATTAAATGTAATCAAATATTGTGAACTACTTTGTAAAAATAAAATAAAATTTAAAAATAAAATAAAATTCAGAAAAATATGGATCAGGCACTGCTCCTCTCCCCATAAAAAAGACACCCCCCACCCAAAAAAAAGAAGTTGGATCAAGAGATGCTTCCAGAATCTGGAACTGACTCAGCTTGGCCTCATTTCCACTCTCCTAACCTCTGTGTTATTCCAAACCCACACTGTGCCAAGAAAATCTTATGAAAGCTTTACAACCACCCAAGTTTGTGATGGACAGTTCTAGTCTCCTTACACAGGGCCCTGCACCCCCATCTCCTGATACAACCAGTCAGGGGGTGGCGTAGCAGACACAGCTGGTTGCAAACAAGTCAGTATTCTCTTTCTTCTGGATACAAAGTCCTGATTTCACGTGGGTCTCCAATAACTCCTACAGTCAAAAGAAGGTTGTACTTCCCAGCTCTGGAGAACATATTCGAATTGGTGAAGCCTATCATGGAGACTGCCTTTTCTTTCAGGGCTTGGCGGGTTATCTGTACATGAGCCATAATGCTAGCCAACCAAGCTTGACTATCTAAGCTCCATTTGGAAATCGTTTCCTTGTTTTCATGTGTTCTGTCCTTTTATTTTCTGGTAAACAACGTTTTATTGATTTACCACTGTTTTACAATATGATGAAAAATTTAGGAGCAATTTTAAATTTATACAGAAAGAAGATTGTTTAGGGTCCAGAGAGACAGCAGAGCTGATAGGGCACTTTCCTTGGGTTTGTTTGTTTGGTTGGTTGGTTGGTTTTTGGCTGAAAAAAATCTGTGCCTTCTGTGAGTTGGGATGGATGACCCCTCCCCCACAGCTCCTCATCCTTCCAGAAGCCCGGGCAGCCACACCCCCACCCCATTGCTGCCACAGTGTAAACTCACTGCCCAGTTAAATATTCTGGATTTTCTGGAGCACTCGGCCACAGAAAATGGAAATGTGCACCCTCTGGTGAGCACAACAAATGAGCTTGTGTGGAGCTATGGCCTTGTCATCACAATGCAGGGGAAGAAAGCTGAAACCAATAGAGGAATTAAAAAGAAATGGGGGTCCACCTCCCCATACTTCTGGAAGTCCTAACAACCACATTCACATTCAAACTCCAAACTCTACAATACTAACAGCACACCAGATTAAATGAAATATAGAAGCCAATGAAGCTCAACTAACAAAAACATTAACATAGAAGGCTTAATTTTCAGCAAGAGCTTAGTAAACCCTCAGACAATAATTTTATGTCAATGGTGAGATTCAACAATTTTTTTTCCTTTTTGGGTCACACCCAGAAATGCTCAGGGGTTACTCCTGGTTTTGCACTCAGGAATTGCTCCTGGCAGTGCTCAGGGGACCATATGGGATGCCGGGGATCGAACCCGGGTCAGTCGCTGCAAGGCAAATGCCCTACTCATTGTGCTATCGCTCCAACCCTGAGATTCAACAATTTAACAAATTTTCTTTTACTGATGTATTTTATTTTTTGATCATTGTATTTAGAGGTAACAAGTAATATAAAATAAATTATTGTGGGCCTGCTGTTTTGGGTCATAGCTGGCAATGCACAGGGGTTACTACTGGCGGTGCTCGGGGAACCATATGGGATGCTGGGATCCGAACCCGGGTCGGCCGCGTGCAAGGCAAATGCCCTACCCGCTGTGCTATCTCTCCAGTTTTTGGACAAACTGGCAGGCTACCGAATGTAACCTGCCCACACGGCAGAGTCTGACAAACTCCCCGTGGCGTACCCAATATGTCAAACACCAGTAACAATGATGGGTCTCATTCTCCTAAAGAGCCTTGAATATAATCTCAGGGCTAGGATGAAGGAGACGTTACTGGGGCCTGCTCGAGGCAATCAACGAATAACAGGATGGTCGTGATTCGTGATTCATGATTGTGGGCCTGCTAAAGGGGCAGGCTTGAGGATTGGTTGGGAAAATGGAGACAATGGTGGATAGAAGGGGGCAGTGGTAGTGGGATTGGTGTAGGGATATTGAACACCTGTATCAAATCATCATGAATAACTTTATAAATCATGGTGCTTAAATAAAGTGGGGGGAAAAGAAAAAAAACACTAATGAATGCGTTACTGACCATAGTTAACAGACTGAATAAATTAAGATGCTATCAAAATCCTACAGACACTCACAGGTGGATAGAATGGCTAAGTAAAAAAGAAAATCATGGCTCTCTGTGGATGCCGCATGGACCTTAACATGGACCATGGACAATGACAGAGAAAGTGGGGAGACAGAAACAGACAGAGAGACAGATAAGGAGCAAGAGAGACACAGAGAGGGCCAGAGAGGGCATCTTGAATAGACTGTCTTTAGTTACTTTTCACAGAGTTGGTCAAAGACTTAGAAAAATCCTTAAGTTCCAAATTTTGGGAGACAGAAATCAGTTGAAAAACTGTTCTTGTGTCAAGGAGGGCACATCTTGCAATGCCTTCTCAGATACAGCCTGAGGATAGGAAATGTGGCGTCTTGCTCAAGAGGAGAAATGAGCTACAGAGAACAAGGTTTGGGAAACCCACTTCCTAGGAGGAGCCTAGGTGGGACTCATTTTGCCCCACCTCTATGAGCAAGGAGGCCCTAGCAGCGTTTCCCCACTGGATCTTAGAAATAGATCAGTCATTGGTGTGACCAGTGTGTTCCTTCTTCTTCCTCTTTCTAGTGGACAGGAAGCCACTGGTTCCATTCCATCACTCAATGAAATTGGTTCCATTCCATCATTGCATCTCTTAGAAATAGTATAGATCAGTCATTGGTGTGACTGGTGTGCTCTCTCTTCTTCCTCTTTCTAAGTGACAGGAAGTCATTGTTTCCATTCTATCCCTGCATCTTAGGTGGGGAGGTGGCAAGTGATTGGACTTTGTGGTTCACATGTTCTGATTTAGGGCCACGAATTTTATTTTATACCCAAGCCCTGTGGACATCTGAGTTTTTGACTCAACTATCTACTCCAAGCTCTTGGTTGCCATGAACTGAATCATCGTCCCAGAAATTTCTTGAACCTCCCAAGGTTCATTCCACCACCCAGCCCCAGTCAGCCTGTGTTCTGGAGCTGACTTCACAATGCCCTGGTAGTTCCAAGCCTTCCTCAGTAGCTTTCGGTTACCATGCTGGTCACCCTGTGGCTGCTCAGCTCTTTCGTCCCCACTCTCTGGACACAGATTGTAATCACTTGTCCCTATAAGGGTTTCTGTCAGCGGGCCCTGCTCTCGGGCAATGACGTTGTCCTGCAGTGTGATCATTCTAAGGCCCTGTGGTACTTCTCTTCTCATCTGGAGGAAGAGCCCATCCTATTCTCCGCAATCTCAAACGTCAAGAAATTGCCCGGGGGCAGCCTCCAGTTAAACAACCCTCAGCCCACCCAGACAGGCCTCTACCACTGCCAAGATAACAACAGTGCCCTCGTGGTGGAATATGAGATTGATTTCCAGGACGTGAGCATCCTGCACATCACACACCAAGGCCTAGACCAGAAGCCCCTAGAGAACGAGACCCTGCACCTGGGTGGCGACATCGTCATCTTCACTCACTGGGGAGCCTGGCAGGACTGTAACCGCTGTGGAGAGCCCGGGGAGCGCAAACGTCTGGGGTACTGCTACATCGAAGAGCCCCAGGAAAAACCCATGCCCTGCGGGCTCTACATGAGGGGTGAAAAGGTGCAGTACAGCCGCATGCGACCCGAGCTGCAGGTGGATTCCTGCACTGCACTCTGCAGCCATGTGAAGGAAGCCAACCAGCCGTTCTTCAATTTTGACATCTACCAGCCGGGCAAGTTGACCAGCAACTTGTGGCTCACCTGCCCCTTGGCCTCCATTTACAGGTGACGGAAACTGGGCAACAGCTCTTTCTTTGAACCTCCCCCCACCCAGCCCTATTTCTTGTGCTCACCTGAGCCTTAGGGTTACCTTCCTGTGGAAGGCAATTCTGTCTCTTTGCCATATATCTTCATGGTGAGTCTCTCAACTGGCCTCAGCAAGTTTTCTCTGATGCTTCTTCTTGGGCAGGGAATGCTGGGAACAGAATAATAACCAGCAAAGACTTTGTTCCTCCCTATGCAGGCTCCTGGTGTTGATGAGGGGGAGACCAAATCGAAAACCTAGATTCTCTAGACTGTGGTCATGCCAACGTGAACTGGGATGGTTTCTGCTCTTCACTGGACTCTGATCCATACAATTTGCTTGTCTATTCCACCAAATATCTCAGTATTTTATTATACCTTTGCAATAAGCCATAATATCTAGTAGTTATTATTTTCCTGCTTTATTCTTTAATACAGTTTCATTATTCTTGGCTCTTCATGTAAAATTTTTGGAATTGCCTAGTATCTAAAAGATTTTTTTTAAATTAAAAATTTGAGACTTTATTGAGTTGAAAGATAAATTTGGGTAGAATCAAAGACATTTAGTCTTACACCCTAATAAATATTATTACGACTTCCAGGGCTGGAGTGATAGCACAATGGGTAGGGCATTTGCTTTGCATGTGGCCAACCCAGGCCCCACCCCCGGCATTCCATATGGTCGCCTGAGCACCGCCAGGAGTAATTCCTGAGTTCAGAGCCAGGAGTAACTCCCGAGCACCACCGGGTGTGACCCAAAAAGCAAAAACAAACAAAACAATTTCAATAATTAGAATTTATTTAACTTCTCCTAGTAATTTGACATTTTTAATTTAGAGGTTTCACTTTTTTATCATATTTATTCTGCTGTGCTTTACTTTTTCTGTGCTATCACATACTATGTCTTAAATTTTACCTTCTAGTTGTTGGTTCATAGATGGGTGGGCTAGAGAAATAGTACAGTAGGTAGGGCACTTGCCTTGCAGGCAGATGGCCCAGGTTTTATCCATGTACACCACATGATCCCTTGAGTGCAGAGACAGGAGTAAGCCCTGAGCAGTGTGCTGGATGTAACTCCAAAAATAAATATATTTATATTATACAATTTTTATCTAATTATTTTGCTATTTACTTCCAGTAAAATGCTGGAGGAAGACATTTGTATACAACTATTAAGAATAGCTGGACGACTGGGGTTTAATACCCATTGTCCATTAGGGTACCCGAGTACTGCCAGGAGTAAGTCATGAGAATCGCCGAGTGTGGCCCTAAAAGAAAAAAAATAAAAATTAAAAAATAAGGAATCCATCTCCCATTGCTGAGCCATTGCTGAACTTGGGCATGATCTCTGTCATTGTGTTACCCAAGATGCCATCACAGCCCACGCCAAAGTTGATGTCATTACAGGATATAAAACCTGAATACTTGCTTTTCTCCTCCTGTTTTGGGGGCTTTCCCTGGCAGTGCTCAGAGCTTCTTCCTGCTCTGAACTCAGGGATCATTTCTGGTGAGACTCAGGGGACCTTAAGCCTTCATAGGGGAATCCACGGATCAACCCCAGGTCAGCTATGTACAGGTGAAGCAAGGCAAGCCCTGAACGCTGTCCTGCTGTATTGTTCTGGCCTGAATACTTACATTCTGATAGAGGTAAAACAATGGAACTGTTACTAGAACTTTCAAGTGTCTCCTTTTTTTGTGAGGCGCACGTAGAAAGATATGAAATTGAATTTTATTTTCTTTTTGCGTCACACCCTGCAACATCCTGGCTCTGCACTCAGGAATCACTCCTGGCGGTGCTCAGGGGAAACTATGGAATGCTGGGGATTGAACCTGGGTTGGCTGAGTGCAAGGCAAATGCCCTCCCCGCTGTACCTTGGTACCTATGTACTGATTTTAAATTTTTTTACTTTTTTTTTTATTACCCCCTTCACTGGGCTGGAGCGATAGCACAGCGGGTAGGGCATTTGCCTTGCATGCAGCCGACCCAGGTTCGATTCCTCTGCCCCTCTCAAAGAGTCCGGCAATACTACTACCGAGAGTATCTCACTCGCACAGCAAAGCCTGGCAAGCTACCTGTGGCGTATTCAATATGCCAAAAACAGTAACAAGAAGTCTCACAATTTGTTGTGAGACGTTACTGGTACCCACTAGAGCAAAATCAATGAACAACGGGAGGACAATGCTAAGTATAATTCCATTTTAGATTTTTAATAGAAACATTAGATAAATAAAAACTTCTTTTATTTTCTTTCTTTTTTTTTTCTTAGGGCCATACCCAGTGATGCTCAGGAGTTACTCCTGACTCTGCACTCAGGAATTACTCCTGGCAAAAGTGTTTGGGGGACCATGTGGGATGCTGAGGTCAAACCCCGGTCAGCCACATGCAAAGCAAATACCTTCCCTGCTGTACTATCACTCCAGCCCCAAATAGAAACCTTTTTATATTAGTTTGCTGAAATTGTTTAGCCATGAATGACAGTTGGATCTTTTTTTTACATCAACAGAAATAATATGACTTTTTCCCTTTATTTTATTAACAATGGTGAATTAACATTCGTTGATATAAACCTTGCTTTCATGGAAAACTAGGTCATTTAATGTTTTTCCTCTTCTATTTATCATTGGGGGAAATTTGCTAATATCGTGCTTAACATTTTATATCTATGCTCATGAAAGAGCTTAACTTGAGATTTTTCTTGCTTTAATGCCATTATAAGGTTTTAGAATCAAGATGATAAGACCTCATAGAAGTTTGGAATTATTTCATCATTTTTTATTTCTGGAAATGCTTTTAAAAACTGATGCTTTTGTAACCCAGCTGTGCTTAAGGCTTACTTTTGGCTCTGTGCTCAGCAATGACTCCTGGAAGTGCTCAGTGATCCATATGTGATGCTGGGGATCAAACATCCACTTGCAAAGCAAGTGCCATAATTAATGCACTATCTCACCAGCCTTGAAAATATTTGTCTTCTAATTGAGCTATTTAGTTCACTTAAATTAACATAATTACTGAAATAGTGGGGTTTAAATCTATTTGCTTTATACTTCTTTTGCTTTGTCTTGCCTTTGGACACTTGTTATTAGTATATTATTAGCATTCTATTTCTCCATCAACTTATTAGCTATGCATTCTTTTATTATTTGCTTTAGAGTTTATACTAATTATCACTCATTAAACTCTAGTATAAATTTGTGCTACACCATTTCTTAGAGTGCAGAGACTTACTGTCTTTTATTTCTGTTTATCCTCCATTCATCTGTTGTGTTCTTGTTAGCAGGTATTTTTATTTTGCACATTTTTTAACTCCACAAGAAATTATTTTAAAATGCTTGGGGGATCAGTAGTAACTTAGTTTTTTTTTGTTTTGTCTTTTTGCTTTTTGGGTCACACCCGGGGATGCACTGGGGTTACTCCTGGCGGTGCTCAGGGGACCGGGATGCTGGGAATCGAACCCATGTTGGCTGCGTGCAAGGCAAATGCCCTACCCGCTGTGCTATTGCTAGGGGCTCCAGCCCCTAGTAACTTAGTTTTGCTCACCTATTTATTCTAGAGCTTTTTGTTTCTGCCTTTCCTTATTTGAATTCAGTGTTGTTTTGCTGCTGCTCGCCTGAAGAATTTTCTGGAGTATTACTTTTAGTTCAGTTTATTCTGATGTATTTATTTATTTATCCTGATTATTATTACTTGATTTACCAAGTTGTTCATTGTCACTGTCACTGTCACTGTCCTCCCGTTGTTCATCGATTTGCTCGAGCGGGCCCAGTAACGTCTCCATTGTGAGACTTTTTGTTACTGTGTTTGGCATATTGAATACTCTCGGTAGCTTACCAGGCTCTCCGAGAGGGGCGGAGGAATCGAACCCGGCTGGGCTGGGCTGGGCTGGCTGTGCACAAGGCAAATGCCCTACCGCTGTGCTGTGGTAAGGCGTTTGCCTTGCATGTAGCTGACATGGCTAAGTTGTTCATAGCACAGTTATTTCAGGCTTTAAATATTCCAATACCAATCCCACCACCAGCATGCCCTTCCTTCTACCAGTGTCCCCAATACCCCACCTACCCCAGTCCTCCACTTTGCCGGCCCAAATAAATTTACTTTATCTTGTTTGTTACAGCACAAAGACAAATGGAATTGTCAGAATTTTTATCAATAAGAATCAGTTTGCGTCTGTCTCACAATGATGCCACCAAAGTCATTGTCTGAGGTTCTTCTGTGTTGATTGGTACTAGCTGAGCCTTCTGTGTTGTTCAGCCTCACTGAGCTTGGTGGGCTTCTGTGCACTTCCCAGATAGATTTGCTGTGATCCTACTGGGCTGACAATGAAATTTTCAGGCGCTA
The DNA here is from genome assembly GCF_029834395.1 of Sorex fumeus. Taxonomy (NCBI): domain Eukaryota; kingdom Metazoa; phylum Chordata; class Mammalia; order Eulipotyphla; family Soricidae; genus Sorex; species Sorex fumeus. The sequence goes on from NW_026606179.1 coordinate 21,736,888, forward strand.
TAGATCTGGAACAATTTGGTGGCTTGACAGTTTGATGAGGTTTAGCTGTGGAGCTGGGCAGTTTCTAGGCCGGAGGGTGTAAGGTGTGGCCGTGGGCTGCTGTGCCTTCAGGCAGAAAGGGGAAACTGTCCACCCCCTTTCCGAGAAGACCCCAGAGTTCTCAGCCTGGATCAATCATGAAAGATATTTTTTTCTTATTGTATATAGAGTTCTAATATCACAGACTGGCAGCGATTTCTTTTAGTTTCACTATGCCATTCCATTATTTCTATCTAAAAGCCAGTGTAAAGTTTTAAGAATGTTGCTTTAGGGACTTGAGAAATAGCACAGTGGGTAGGTCATTTGCCTTGCACACAGCTGACCCAGGTTTGATTCCCAGCATCCCATATGGTCCCCTGAGCACCGCCAGGAGTAATTCCTGAGTGCAGAGCCAGGAGTAACCCCTGTGCACTGCCAGGTATGACCCAAAAAGAAAAAAAAAAGAATATTGCTTGATAGTAAGGTAGCATTTTTTTGTCTCATAATTTTTAGAATTTCTTCTTTGATTTTTTTTTAGCTTTGTTTTCCTATAAAGTGCCTATGTGCAGTTTTCTTTTTGTTTATCTTGTATGGGTTTGAAGGCCATATTGAATTTGTGACTTGATGTCTCATTTGTGGTAATTTTTTTAATTTGGTATATCTTAAATATTGCTTATGTTCTGGTGTCTCCTTTCCTTTCCTTTTCTTTCTTTCTTTTTTTTTTTTTTGTTCATTTTGTTTTGGGGGCCACACCCAGCAGTGCTCAGGGCTTACTCTTGACTCTGCGGTCAGGGATCACTCCTGGGTGGGGCTCGGGATCATAAAGAGTGTCCCGGTCAACCACCTGCAAGGCAAGTGCCCAACCCTCTAAGCTTTCACTCAGCCCCTCCTTTTATGGGCAGAGACTGGCTGAGGCCACATCCAGAGGTTCTCAGGGCCTGTCTTGGCAGTGCTCAGGGGGTCATGTGCAATGGCATGAAGCAAAGCAAATGCTTTAACTCCTATGCTGTCTCTGCGGCCGATCTTATCTTTCCTTCTCTTTTAAGTTTTCAGTTCCAAGAGTATTAGAAATGTCACTGTGACTCATATGTCTCCTCACTCATTTTCTCTATCATTTTCTTATGCATGCTTTAAAATAGGTATTTCCCTACTGACCTATATTTCATGTCACTATCCCTCTTTTTTTTTCCTTTTAGGCCACACCCAATGATACTCAGGGCTAACTCCTGGCTCTGCACCCAGGGAATCACTCAGGATGTGGGGATACAGTGATAAACACCTTTCAGTCTTCATTTTATTTAGGTAAAAAGTTACAAACTGACCAACTCCAGCTTAAAGTGGTGTTTTAATTGGCCTCCAAGGGTGCTTTTAGATATTTAATTGGCAAATAATATAATATCAAAGAGGTTTAACACAAGTCTAGATTTCCTGATGAGCTTACTCTGCCGGCGGGTGTTCTCCCTTTATACTATCTCTCTTGCTTGTCTATATCTTTACTTGCCTATTTCCACTCCGAAGAAGCCTGTATTCTCTCTCAAACATACATTTCTTCCTTTTTCTTCCCTCACATCTTTTAAGTAAGTTTCAATAAAAGCCGTCTTGCTACACACACACACACACACACACACACACACACTCACACACACACACACAGAGACAGAGAGAGATTCCTGATAGTCTTTAAACTGTATAGGTGAGATTTCTGCTTACTGCTATAATCCCCTTCAAATAACCATGACAGATTTTTAGAAAACTATGATGAATATATCTTACAAATAACAAGGTTGTTTTTAAATTTATGTAGAAGAATAATCAAATGAAAATTTTAGAGTTAAATAAAACTGTAAAATTAAAAATTTCTAGAAAAGATAACAATGTGTTAGACACAACAACACTGAGGATTAGTAGGGATGGAGAGAGTGTAACAGTGAGTAGGGCACTTGCCTTGCACACAACTGACTCAGGTTCGATTCCCTGGTACCACATATGGCTCCCTGAGCCCTGCCAGGAGTGACCTCTGAGTGCAGAGCCAGTATTGTTGGATGTGGCCCCAAAACAAAACAAAAAGTCTCAGGATATGAGGAATCCTGGGCCTAGGGAGAGAGTCAGAGAGGAGGAAGGAAAGAACTGGGGTATTAAAAGTGTCTCAGGTAGAGGAACTTTATAAGACCCAGTGGAGAGGAAAAAAATTGTAGAACTGAGAAATATGAGAATATAAGAAAGGGTCATGTATAGAGTCAGGTAGATAGCAGGAAGGAAATCTAGAGGAAAAAGACCTCTTCCCCTTACCTCTCTCCTTCCATCCTACCCTCCTTGGGTGTTCTGACCTCTTTAAATAGACAAACCAGGTTGCTATGTAGGATATAACCTCTCAGGGACACTCTTACTTCAGATACCACATGATTATCTTGCTTCATACAGGCATTTTATGAGACTTTCCTTTCCCAGAGAAGGTTCAGACAAGGCCATCTTCCCTTCCCTGGCTCACAGCCACACACCAACCTTTTCCTTTTTTTTCATCTTGTTTCCTTGTTCTATTTTGTTTTAAACAATCAATGCAGTCAATCCCACTATTCAACAATTCTGTAAACCCTTATCACTATCCAGCTGACACCCGCTGTGTGTTCACAGACATGCAGGATTCTTGTGGTGCAATTCCAGCAAGGGTGCATTGTGTGGAGGCTTCCCCACGCCTACAAGCCATTATCAGATACCATCAAGGGGTTGGAGAAGGCAACTAAATTCAGCTCAATCCTAACACTCTATTCGGAGCATCCAGTTATGCCAGCAAAGGGCTCTGTCTCCACCCTCTACTTCAGATACAAGCCCAGGTGGTGGTTCCCTGTGCTTCTCAACAAGTGGCTAGATATTCGAAGTTTCTAAGAGGATGTTGGCTTTCTTTGCTAGACTGACTTTACTCAATCACCAAGGTTATAATTTATAATCATGCAATTAGAAGAGGTGCCTAAGACCAGGTATAAGGGAAAGAAAAAGAGCTTCAGTGTCCCCCATAGACTTGCCATCACCCCCAAATCTAATATGTTCACTCACTCTGAAGTTCTCCAAAGACATTCCTTTTGAGCTTTTATAGAAGTTTCATTTCTTAGGCGTGGTTAATTCACTAGCTATTGACCATGGAGTTCAGGGAGGAGTGACTAAAGTTTCAGCCTTTAAGTCATAGGCTCACTTCCTCTTGTCCCCTCTTTCCTGGGTGCTTCCCCTGAAGTCATCTAGCAATATGACAAACACATATTTCTGATGCCCAACACTTAGGAGATACAAGACTTTGGAAAGCTGTGAGTCAGAGACTGTGGGTCTAGATCAAATATGTATAAAAAGTATATTTTGGGGTATAGCTATAGTACAGTGGGTAGGGCATTTGCCTTTCATGTGGCTGACCTGGGTTCCATATGTGGTGCTGGAGATCAAACTCTAGGTCAGCCAAGTCCAAAGCTAGAGCTTACCAATGTACTATCTCTCTGAAATGATTTTGTGGATCATGATTTTTAGATTTAGAATGGCCCCTAGTCTCAGTGCTACAACATGCAAGTCTTGAGTGATGGGAAACTTCTCTTCCAGTTTTCCTTAGTCAGAGAAGGCTGGGGGAAATTTGCATATCATGTAAGCTGTATTTAGGCTTGAGTTCTAGTGCTGTTGCCCCCAAGTTCAACATAAATTAATCAAAAATATGAATTAAATAAATCTTCTTTCAATAAAAATGCACATAATAGGGCTGGAGGATAATACAGTGGGTAGGGCACTTGCCTTGCAAGCAGTCAACTCAGATTCTATTCTGGGCATCCCATATGGTACCTCTAGTACCACCAAGAGTAATTCCTTCCCAACTTGTCCGGCCTTTTTTGGAAAACAATATGGACATTTCTCAAAAAACTATAAATTAAGTTCTCATTTGACCCAGCAATACCCTTCTGGGAATATATCCTGGGGGCCTAAAAACACTGCAGAAGCACCATCTGCACCCCTATGTTCTTTGCATCACTATTCACCACGGCCATAATCTGGAAACAAACTGAGTGCCCAAGAACAGAAAAATGGAAAAAGAAACTATGACACATCTACTCCATGGAATACTATGCAGCTGTCAGGAAAAATGAAGTCATAAAGTTTGCCTATAAATGGATGGACATGGAGAGTATCATGCTGAGTGAAATGAGTCAGAAGGAGAGGGACAGTGTAGGATAACATTGGGTTTGTCCTTTCAGCCTTGCTTCAGGGAACTTAGTTTACCTTAAAGCAATTTCCTCTCTGGTTGGATACAGGAAGACAGTTAATATTATACTTTGTAACTTGGGAGTTAATTGACTTCAATAACATTTACTCCTGGGCATCTGCTTTCTTGACTCAGTTGCCCTTAGTTCCTAGCACCCAAAAAGTAGGGTCCCGACAAGGGACTGAATGGACCCAGGATAAGTTGTGAGCTACCCTGGCATCAAAATGGGCCAGGCCAAAGCGCTACAATACTCTACTATAAGTTGAGAGCATGATCATAGACAAATGCTGTGTGATCCAAAAGTAACGACGAGATTAGGACCCTGCTGGGGTTAGGAAGACTAACCTGGCCTGAGGACTGTGGTCTGGAATATATAGTGAGATGTCCCAGGAAAAAACAAACCTTAAGTTTATATCTCTTACTGTGCTCGTACAGAATGACATTGCTAGAAATATTAGAAGTGATTTACTACAACTATTTAAGTGTGGATTACTAGCTGAGGAAAGAAGAAATCGACACACCCTCGTTGGGATCCCATCCTTGAGTGTAATCTGGAGTAATCTCCTTATATGATGTTTTATCCTTGAGTTAATCTCCTGGAGGAATGGTTTTACCTCTCTTTGTTGATGTTTAACCCCACCTTTGTATCCCCACCCTACATGATTTCTATATAAACTAGGCTATAAGAGTGGGCTGCGGGGGTGGGGGGAAGTCGGAAGGAGAATGAGGGAGAATGAAGGGTGCTCAAGAGAGAGAGAGAGAGGGGCTGGAGCAATAGCACAGCGGGTAGGGCGTTTGCCTTGCACGCAGCCAACATGACCGACACAGGTTCAATTCCCAGCACCCCATATGGTCCCCTGAGCACCGCCAGGGGCAATTCCTGAGTGCATGAGCCAGGAGTAACCCCTGAGCATCGCTGGGTGTGACCCAAAAAGCAAAAAAAAAAAAAAAAAAAAAAAAAGAGAGAGAGAGAAACAGGAGGGGAATCAGAGGAGAATGGAGAAGAGATTGGAATAAACTGCAATTGATACCGACCAGTCTGGCCCTCTTTCCTTCCTTTGCCTACCCATCGCCGTCGGCCTCCCCAGGGTGGGGGAAGTGGAGACCAACCGAACGCAAGTGGCAGGAGAGATAGAGTACCGCGGCCTTTAGAAAATACACAGGAAAGATATAGAATGTCTGCATTCATTTGTGATATGCAAGCATAAATATATAGCAGAAGACTAATATCCATGGCCAGGGTAAAGAGGAGTTAGGAGGACTGGTCAGTGGTTGGAACTAACCACAAGCATGTGTGGGGCTGAGGGTAGGTAAGATAGAGAAGAGACCAGTATGACAATAATTGCTAGGAATGATCACATTGGACAAGATCTGAGGGTTAAAAGTAGGGAAGGTATGTTCTGGATAGCCTTTCAGTATTCATATTGCAAATCACAATGCCCAAAAGGAGAGAGAGAGAGAGAGAGAGAGAGAGAGAGAGAGAGAGAGAGAGAGAAACAGAGACAGAGAGACAGATACAGAGAGGAGAGAGAGAAGAAAAGCACCTGCCAAAGAGGCAGGCAAGGTGTGGGGTGTAGGGAGTAATGGGAGGGAACCTGGGGACACTGGTGCTGGGAAATGTACACTGGTGGAGGGATGAGTGTTGGAATACTGTATGATTGAAATTCAATAATGAACGGCTTTGTAATGCTCTAAAAATTTTTTTAATTAAAAAAATTGAGTAATTCCTGACTACAGAGCCAGGAGTAGCCTCTGAGCACTGCTGGTGTAGTCCCGAAAGCAAATCAAATTAATTAATTTAAAAAATAAAAATGCACATAAAACTGACCCTATTTGGGGTCAAAGAAATAGTACAGTGAGGGGGACTGGAGAGATAGCACAGCGGGTAGGGCATTTGCCTTGCACGCAACCAACCCACTCAGGGTTCAATTCCCAGCATCCCATATGGTCCCCTGAGCAACATCAGGAGTAACTCCTGAGTGTAGAGCCAGGAGTAACCCCTGTGCATCACCAGGTGTGACTAAAAAAAAAAATCAAAAACAAAAGAAATAGTACAGTGGGTCAGGTGTCGGCCTTACATATGACCAACCTGGGTTCAATCCTTAGTACTTGTGGTTCTCCAAGCCCTGCCAGGAGTGATCCCGGAGCACAGAACTAGGAGTAAGCCTTGAGTAATGCAAAACAAAGAGACAAAACTGACCCCATCTGACAAAAACATGTTATGCCCAAAGAGGAGAGTGGGGCAGGATGGTGGGGATTGGGAGGCCTGAATGGTGACCAGAGAGGAGCAGTGCCCAAACATATGTGTGTCCAGGAAAAATGGGTTGGGGGTTCTCATGGGACACTGTTGTGCCAGGTCGGATGTGGTGGGGAGGCCTCTGAATGGACAATGTCCTTTTCCTCCTACCCCAGCAGGGTGGAGGGCTTGGAGGAGACATTAAACAGGCCACAGAACCAGAGGGGATAATGACTTCACCCAGACACAGTGAGCTGTACTGAGGCCTGAGTCTCATGGGTGACCTCACAATGTTCAGGGTGGTGGCTGGCCCACTGTTTGGACTTTCAGCCCACCATGCTGACCATCCTCTGGCTGCTGCTCAACCTTGCTCTGCCAGCACTGGGCTACTATGGCATCAGCTGTCCTGAAGGCAGGCCGTGCCAGAAAACCCTCCTCTCAGGCAACGACGTCTTCCTGTCCTGCAATTTTTCGGAGCCTCGGTGGTCCTACTACTTCCTGCCAGAGGCAGCCAGCTGGTCTGACAACTTCACTGCGGTTCCCAACATGCAAGTCATGAGTGATGGCAAACTTCTCATCCAAAATCCATCTGCTTCCCAAACCGGCTTTTACCACTGTCGGGACGGGAAGAGGAAGGCGGTGTTTAAGTACGAGATTGACTTCCAGGATGTCGGCAGCGTCAACGTGATCCACAGATCCCTGAACCAGAAGCCCCTGCAGAATCAGACCCTGCAGCTGCAGAACAAGGTCCTGATCTTCACCATGTGGGAGCCCTGGCAGGACTGTAACCACTGCGGAGAGGCCGGGGAGCGGAAGCGCCTGGGTTTCTGCTACATCCAGGAGCTCCCAGCTGACCCCGTGCCCTGCTGGCTGTACGTGGGGAAGAGCAAGATATGGTCCAGCCGCATGCGACCCGAGATGCAGATCGAAACATGCAGTGTTGCCTGCAAAAACATGAGGATAGCAAATGTTGTCTTCGATAACTACAAGTTAGATGAGAAGACGGATTCGGCCTGGCTTTCCTGCCCTCTGGGGTCCATCTACAGGTGATAGCTCCTAACCGGGTATTCCAATCTGGAAGCCTTTGGCGACTGATCCATGCAGGGAAAGAGGATTCTATGCAGGTCACCCCCTAGGCTCTCTCCGCAGTTCTCAGCACTGCTGCTATTGCTTTGGCAAGAATTGCCTAGAGGGGCTGGAGCAACAGTCCAGTGGGGAGGGCATTTGCCTTGCACGTCGCCGACCCAGGTTCAATCCTCAGCATTCCATTATAGTCCACCTAGCATCACCAGCAGTGATTCCTGAGTGCAGAGCCAGGAGTAATCCCTGAGCATCTGTGGGTGGGACCCAAACCCCTTACATTTCCCCCCCCCCCAAATAAAGTGTCCCCTGGAGCCCACACACTGTGGAGAACAGGGGCAGAAACTTGGGGTGAGGCCTGCTCTGGTTGAGGCGTGGACACAATGGTCATCTCACCACTGCCCACAGCCCAGGGTAGGGGTGGGGGTAGGGGTTGGACAGAGTATGTGGTTGAGACTGGGCGGGGTCCCAGAGGCTCCTGATCAATCCTGCACCATCAGGAGAAAATGGGCCTGCTCCCCTTGGCTTCCTCTTCACAACTCTCCGCCTGAACCCTCCTCTGCTATCCATCCTCCTTGGGTCAGGAGCTGGGAACGCCAAAAAGGTCTTAAGAGGTCTCTGGTCTCTCGTGGGGATGGGCAACTTAGAAGGGCCCTTTCCCAGAAGAAGTGGGGAGGGGGAATTCCAGACCTTAATGTCCACACACTTGGCCATGGGGTCTCCGTGACCTGCTTCCCTTCATGCCAGTGTCAGCGCCTCCTCTCTATGGGGTACAGATGGCAGAAGAACCCTGGCAAACTTTTGGGGTCTCTGGCAGTGAAGGGGTTGGACCTCACTGCCCCCATCTGGCCAGCTTGGTCCTTGCTGATCCCAGGGCTGCTTTTCCTGTCTTACTCAGGTTCGTCTGGGCTCCCCCAATTTCTTCCCCCCCCCTTCAAATAGCAATTGTTCACTAAACCCCCAACTCTCAAAGGCAGAGAACCCCTCAAGACTCGGATAGCCACTCTCCAATGTTTGCCAGATGAGGAGTCTCTGGGGTCTGGACGCAGGGAAATGAAGATCAGAACCAAGTGACAGCACCCCCAAAGCTCGAGAATCTCCCCCAGGACCCAAGCAGAGTCTCTCTTCCCAGGGATGCCTGGGTTCCAGTCGCTGCCAGCCCTGTACCACCCAGCTATGTGCCTGGCTTGTGGCTTCTCTGAGTCTCAGCTTCCCTGTCTGTATCACTGGTGTCTTTGGGACTGCCTGAACAAGCTGTCACTCTCTGGGTGGCTTAAGTGACAGGAACTCATCCTCTTCCACTTCAGGGAGCTAGAATCCAAGATGGAAGTGTCGATAGCTGCCCCCTATGGCTCCGAGCAAGCAGGGATCCTCCTTCCTTGCCTCTTCCTGGCTCCTGGTGGCCCCCTCTGGTGGTCTGCTCAGTTTGGAGCTGGGTCACACCCGTTGCCAGCTCCAACATGAGGCCTTTGCCCTGCCCTGCTGCTGTCTCTCTCGGCATCACTCTCTGCTTTCAGCATACGCCTTAACAAGGCCACCCTGCTGCCTCCAGCTCTCACACCTCGCATCCTCCCATCCTTGGAGGGTGGCAGGAGAGGTGGGGGCGTGCAGCTAATTTTGCCCTCCCTTGCAGGCCCCTCGTCTGGGAAGTCAATAACCGCCCGCTGACCTGGCAGGACCAGTTCCTGGGCAAGGACATCGGCAGCGTCATGGACATGTCGAGCGGGGGCCAGCGGCTGCAGGTCTTCCAGTCGGCCGTGTACAAGTGCTTCGTGCAGCAGGAGCTCATCGCCCAGTACAACCCCCAGCCTGACTCCGGGCACACAGCCCAGCCTCGGGGGGCTGGGCACTGGCAGGAGGCCACGAATGCCCAGATCGAGAAGGCCAGCTCAGTGCTCAAGGGGCTGCAGCTGATGCTGCTGGTGGGCACCATGCTGGGCCTGACGGGGGTGCTGTTGACCCTGTCCCGCCCTATCCGGAACAGTAAAGTAGACCGGGTAGTGGTGGTGAAATAAAGCCAGCCTGGGTGCCCGGGACCCCCCACCCGCCCCTTCCTCACCTTGGCTCCTTCCCACGGCACCCAGTCTGTTGGCACCCAGTCTGTCCGTCTCTTGTTTTCTCTCTCTCTCTCTCTCTCTCTCTCTCTCTCTCTCTCTGGGTCACGCCCAGCAGTGCACAGGGGTTACTGCTGGCTTTGCACTCAGGAATTACTCCTGGTGATGCTCAGGGCACCATATGGGATGCTGGGAATCGAACCCGGGTCGGTCATATGCAAGGCCAATGCCCTACCCGCTGTGTTTTCGCTCCAGCCCCTCTGTCCGTCTCTTATTTGTTTCCTATTCTGTCTGTCTGTTCGTTGGGTCACAGCTGACGGTATTCAGGCTGTATTATTGACTCTGTGCTCGGGATCACTCCTGGCCATGCTCAGGGGACCTTATGGGGTGCCCAGGATCGTATCCAGGTCAGACGTGCAAATCAAAGGGATCTACCTGCTGTACTACCTCTCCCAACCCTGTCCTCTCTCTCTCTCTCCGACCCCAGTACTGTCTCTCCAGTCCCAGAAGCAGCTGGTCCAGGCCCCATCCACCATGCACTCTGAAAGGCCAAGGGCTCAAATAGCGGGGTCTGCGTGTGAGCGCACCAGACAGCCACTGACCTCATCTGTGTTTCAGACTCGGCTCAGTGAGCTCAGACAGTCTCTGTTCCAGTGTGTGAGGAATGAAGCAAGAGACGCTCTCCCATCCTTGCAGGGGTGCTGGGATAAACCCTCACCCCCTGGCAAGAGCCCTGTGATGCTCACAGCAAGAAAGGGGTGCCATTTTGGGTGAGTTGTGGGTGCGTTTCTAAAGTCCAGGACAGAGACTCAGGGGCTGGGGCAGGTTAACCCAGGCCCTCTGATCAGCAGGCACCTGTCCTCACTGGCTCTGACCTCAGCAGGCCCCAATGGGGAATGGCTTGGCCACAGTTCCCAAGGAGGAAGGACAGCCGGAGCGGTGACCCGGGGTAGCCACCACACACATCATCCTTCCTGACTCTGGCCTCTTAGATCCTGAGACAGGGAGACAGTCGCCTCCACCAGGATGGGGCTCCAGAGCTGGCCCTGCTGACCCTCAGGAGTCACCAGCCCCTGGTGGTTCCCAGAAATTATGTGCTCTGGAGCACAGCGCAAGCGTGAGATAAAATATTAATGCCTGGTAATTGTCATTGCCCTGCTAAGCCATCGCAAGGTAACCGCAGAACAACTCTGTAGCTTCCAGATCAGAACTTCGGTCCCTGATGGGGAGGGCAGAGGTCCACTCTCTAGAACACTGTTGCCCAACACAGGAGGCTTCAGGGGGTGCCCGAGATGCAGATTCCTGCAGAATAGAACCAGGGGGCCCACTGGGAAGCAGACGCAGAGAAGAATGTGTTGGGGATGATGGCAAACATTTGTGGTATGGACAGAACTCACACCTGTCACAAGCAATGTGACCCGGGAGATAGAAGGCCTTGGGGAACCTTGTGGCAATAAGGGCATGGACACTGGTTGAACCAACCTGCTGGCAGTCACTCAGTCGACTTAGGAAGGGGCTAGTGATGGAGAGTGAAGAAAAGACCTTGGGACACCCCAGTGCCCCAGGAAACCCCAGTGTCCTCTGGTGGAGTGACTGGAAGGAGTGTAGCCAGAGCCAAGCATGGCCAAGTGCTGAACCCTAAGGTCACACCATCACAATCCAGGTGGACCCACCTCACTGTGGTAGGCAGAACCTGACCCCAGAGATCACTACCTTCCAGTATTCATAACTTTGGGGAGGATTTGGGGGGATTTCTTGGAGGGAGGATTTGGGGGATATCTTGGAGGGTAGAGGTGGATTTGGGGTCCAATTCAACATCCTTGTTCAACAGCCAAAGCCAGGAAGGATGATGTGTGGGCAGCTGCCGTGGGTCACCCAGCTGTGCTCAGAAGTTATTCCTGGCTCTGCTGCAGAGTTGCTCCCAGCAGCACTTGGGGGATTGAATATAGTGCTGAGGAACAATTCCAGTTGCCCACATGCAAGGCAAGTGCCTTCCACTCCCTGGACCATCTCTCTGGCACCTGTATCCACACCTCTGCATGACTCCCTCCCTTTCCGTGAGACCAGGCCTGAGACTGGTTTCTGACTGATGAAATATTGTGCCTTCTATCAACATTGGGATGGCCATCAATTGGGATGCTCCTTTGAGTCACAACCCATATGATGGCCCTATCAGATGAGAGCCAGAAGGGCTGCTGGCTTGATAAAGTGAGCATCCTTGTATGGGAAGCATGCTAGGCAGGGAGAAAGAAAACTTTAGGTTCCAAGAGACTACAAAAATTCAAGGTCCCAGGACCTCAGTCATCAGCAAATGAGCTCTGCCAACCTCCTGATGACCCACAAGGGACTGGACTGCAGTTGGCCTCCAGATGAGAGCACAGCCTGACCCACATCTCATCTTCATGCTTGTAAGATGCTGAGCAGAGGGCTCTCTGCTCAGCCGTAGGAATGGGGTTCCTATATAAATGCTGTTTGAAGCTATTGGCTGTGGCAATTTGTTAAATGGTGACCATATCTGACTGTTCTGTTACCAGCCCACCTGGAAGACGACCCCCACCTCAGCAGTCCTATTCCTGGTTTCTGAATGTACAGAATATCCCAGTTCTCGGGTCTATCAGAGAGTGGCGGGCAAGTAGCAGCTGAGAATTGGGTAGTTGGTGCTCCCAGGAGCAATTACTATGCATCACGGATTGGAGTGGGTGTGTAGACATCCAAGCCTCCCACCCTGGATGACACACATTCCAGATAAGATCCATTCTGCATGTTCCTGAGGGTTCCAGGGGCAGCTTCTGGGTACACAGCTGCCACCAATTCATTAAGGCATGCTTTGCCTTCTTCTCCACCTCATTCTCCTGAGATAATCGTCTTCAAATACTTCTCAGCCCTATATCTCATCTCTGAGACTCCATGAACACTAAACTTTTGGATGTCTTGTGCGCCCCAGGGAGTTGGTTCATTTTCCTCTAGTTTTTGCTGTTGTTAAAGGTTGGCGATGGCCCACTGACCTGTCTTCAAGTTCACTGGCTCCTTCCTCTTTTATCTCCATCCTGCTATTGTCTATTCTGGGAGCCTTTTACTTTTAGCTACTATGCTGCTTAGGTATAAAATTTCCTTCAGGGGCTGGAGCGATAGCACAGCAGGTGGGGTGTTTGCCTTGCACGCGGCCAACCCGGGTTCAATTCCCAGCGTCCCATATGGTCCCCCGAGCACCACCAGGAGTAATTCCTGAGTGTATAACCACGAGTAATTCTTGAGCATTGCCGGGTGTGACCCAAAAAGAAAAAAAAAATCCTTCTGATTCTTTGTAACTTATATATCATTATCTCATTACTGATAACGCTTATTAGTTTTTTAATAAATAGGTGCCAGACCCAGTGGTCTTCAGAGGGCCCGGGAGCCACCCTTAGAGGTTATTGGCTTGATGATACAGACCTGCCAGTTAAGTGCTAGGGCCCAACCATGTGGTCCTTGGGCCCTTTAATAATCAACAGACCATAAGAGCTACTCCTGCAATGATCCATGGAACACACAGCTGTGGATAGAAGTCAGAGCCTTTCACATGCTAGGGTCATGCTCTGCCACTTGATCTATTTTCTTGTTCCCTACACTTTCTGTTTAACTGCTTGTTGGCAAACTCCCCCAGAATTGCTAACAGAAAGTTCTCTTCAAGACACATGGAAAACTGAAGCAAGGAGAAATGTCATGGGGTCACAATTGCAATGTAGGAGTTCAATAAGATCAAATGGTTCTTTGAGACTACATTATAAAGGTCTAGTTGATAATAACACACTTTGTTGCAGTATAATCAAGCACGGGCCTGTTTCTTCTGAAAGTATCAGGGGTTACTGGAAATTGAGACGTAGGAGGGGAGCTATCTAATTTATGAATGTTGGCTTAAAAAATTCAAAAAGTTTTTCAACTCAATGCCAGGCAAAACATGTCCACAGGTCCAATTTGGCCCACAAATATTAATTTATGAGCTTTTGTTTCAGCCTTTATTGGGGTCAAGTGCACATTTCCATTTTCAATTATTCATCCAACAAACATGTATTAGCTGGAGTATCCAGACTTGGCTTCTCAAAGATGACATTTCAGATGAGACCTGAATAACAAAAAGAAGCAGCAGCAGAGAAGGACATCTCGATTTCCTGTGACTGCTCTAACCAGTTGCCACAAACCTGATGATATAAAATAACACAGGTATATGACCCAACAATTTTGAAAAATCAGAAGTGTAAAGTGAGTCTTATTTGGCTAAAATCAAGATGTTAGCATTAGATTTCTGGAGAATCCATTTGTGCTTGCTGTCTCCAAATCTATCACCAAAGACCAAGCACTTTCAAATTTCTCTCTCTCTGATCTCTCTCTCTCTCTCTCTCTCACACACACACCTTTTGACTCCCCTCTTATAAGAGACCTGGACACTGGAGGCAGACAATAATCCCAAATAATCTCTTCTCTTCTGATCTTAATCACACCTGTAAAACCCTTTCCACTCTCAGATCCCTGGGTTCGGAGCAGACATCTTTTGGGGGTGTTACATCACAATGCAGCCTACCAAAGTAAACTCAGGCTACATCTTTAAGGGCTCTGGGGTGGTGTCTGATTGGTGGAAGGAGCTGATTGGGGCAGAGCGAACTCTGAGGAGAGAACCAGGAGCCAGATCATGGAGAGTCCTGTAGGCCTGGGTAAGGGTTTTGGGTTTTATTGGGAGCCATGTAAAGCTTTGGGGCAGTAGAGGGATGTGATCTAATGTGCGTTTGAAGAGGTGATTCTGACAAGGTAATATTCCTTCCACGTGAGGGTGTGTATCCTCTGGAGCAACTGTCATTCTCATCTATGACGAGACAGAGCTGGTAAGGTGACCCCTGTTCGGCCACCCACACTTCCAGGCACACTGTAAGACAAAGCATGCCCCACATTCCATTTTAACTGCCCTGTTCTGCCCTTTTCCTTTCTGTATTGTAAATTTTTAAAAGACCATCTTCTAAAGAGCACTTTAATGTTCACATTGTAATTGAAAGTGCAGAGAGTTCTGTTCCCCTCCCCCACCTCCTCCTTCGCCCTAGACACAACTTCTCCACCACCACCAACACAGAGAGGTGAAGATTTGTTACACTCATAAACCAACATTCTCTGCATCACCGCCCAGAGTCCATAGCTTACAATAAGGCTTGTGTTGGGCCTTCTCTGGGTTGTGACAAATGTATCATCATTGTAGGGTCCTACAGAACAGTTCACTGCAACAAAGGTCCTCTGTGTCCTGCGGCTCATCTCTCTTAATCCTTGGCAACTCTCGGTTTCTCTGTTTCCCTAGTTTTGCCTTCTCCAGGACGTCATAATATAGACATCCTAGGGCATGCTACCTTTTTTGGGTTGATTTCTTTCACCAAGCAACATGCATGTAAGGTTTCATGGCTCGTTAGTGCTTTGAGTGCTGAATAACCCTTTTATGCTGAATAACAACCCAGTGTCCGGATGGACCTCAGTCTATCTGTTTATCTATAAAAGGATTTGTTAATTGTTTCCAAGTTTTAACAATTATGAATGAAGCCTCTATAGATGGCTGTACATAGATAGGTCTGGGATGAATTTAAGTTTTCCATTCATTTAGGCAATTAACTAAGGAGTATCTGTTGAATTAATGATAAGAATACACTTTTACAAAAAACAGCAGACTGTCTTCTGAAGTGATTATTATTTTGCATCCCCCCCCCTAGCGACTGAGAGTTCCTGGGGTTCCACATCCTCACCAACATTTGGGGGTTTTCTGATTTTGGCCATTTTGATGGTAGTGTTGTGATATTGCCCTCATTTGTATTTTCTTGATGACATCATAGGATGTGATTAGAGCCTCTTTTCCTGTTGTTTCATTTTCCATCAGTGTATTTTTGTTGGGCCGGAGCGATAGCATAGCAGGTAGGGCGTTTGCCTTGTACGCAGCCAACCCGGGTTTGATTCCCCCGCCCCTCTCGGAGAGCCTAGCAAGCTACCGAGAGTATTTTGCCCACATGGCAAAGCCTGGCAAGCTACCTGTGACATATTCGATATGCCAAAAACAGTAACAACAGTCTCACAATGGAGACGTTACTGGTGCACACTCGAGCAAATCGATGAACAATGGGAGGACAGTGTTACAGTGCAACAGTATTTTTGTTAGGGTATCCTGTTTTTTTTTTAAATTTCTCAGGATTGCTTTAAAAAATATAATTGTTGGTCCCCCAAGAACTTTCAGGTTTGTTCTCTGATTACAGAGCCAAGAATAAACCCTGAGCACATCCAGGTGTGGCTCCAAAACTTTATGTTCTATATGTTATATATAATATATCCAGTTGTTAATAATTGCAATTTGCTTTGCTTTTAGTTCTTTTGATCTGCTAGAGAAAAAAATATAGAAAAAGATTCCATTTTACTCTCAAAGTTAAATTAGACTGCCACCAGTCACTTTAGTGCAAATTGTTTTTAATGGGATGGGGGGCTTAGCTGGGCTACATCTGGAAGAGCTCAGGTTTTACTCCGAGCCCTGAGCTCAGGGGATCATATGGGGAGCTAGAAATAGGATCCAGATCATCCAGCTGTCAAGTGCCCTACCCGCCACACTATCTCTCTGGCCTACCTTGGTGTGAATTTCTAAAAGGTTTCTTCTGAAGGTACTTGAACCCCTCCTCCCAAAAAACAACTCTGCAATATTTATTCCTAGTACTAATTTCCTGACTTTAGAATAATATTTTAATTGTTATTTGTGAATTTCTGAAACTCATATATACTCATCATTTCTCAGGATACGATCCATAGCACGCATTTCCCTGCATTTTGGTTAAAATAAAACTCAATCTGCCAAAGCCTTATTAGGCTATGTGTTGAAGAGGGTCCCCATTCTTTATATATCTACCTATATTTTTTCCCCTTCCCTTCCCTCTTGTTGCTTTTGCAATGACAGTTGTGGTGCTAGCACACATGGTTTGAGCTATTGCAGAGGGTCTGATTCCTTGTTGCAGCACTGAGGGATCCTAGGACCATGCCCTGTGCTTGCGGACGGTCCCAGGAATAACTTTCCACCTCACGCTTGCAAGGCAGGCACTCTACCACTGATCTATCACAGCACCCCCAGACTCCCTGTTCCTAAAAACACATCTGAGGGCAGTGGTTGGCATTCTTGGGGGTTTCCTGATCATACTTCCCCCCGAGTTTTCAAACAAACCCAGAAGATCCTAGTCTGCCTAAAACACTGGCTTTCATTGTTCATTGCTTCTAGAAGCAGACAGCTTCCTTCTGTGACTGAAGCTTTTGCTGATGAGCTCTGCAAACTTCTCTCTCCTTACACCACGTGTCTCTCTCATCCCCAGTGCCAGACAAACTAGCTGTTTGAAAGACAGTCCCTCTCTACGCTCTGTTTACTGTACTGTGGCCACCACGTAGAAAACCCTTCCTTCCCAAACACCCCCATTCTCAGTGACTACTTTCAGGGCTCAGGCCATCACCGTCCCTCAGTGGAAACTGCCCATCCTGTACACATCTCCAGAGTGCTTGCCATTGCTGTTCTTCGGCTTCCAATGTGGGATGGCACTTACTGACCACCTTAGGTTAGGGCCATGGGGGCCATGGAGCAAGCTCTGGATATTGAAATGTGGGCAGAAGCAATGTAAGCCACTTAGGCTAGAGCGCGTAATTGCCAGATAATGGGCTCTATATTCCTCTTTTCTCATCAAAGAACCCACAATACTCAAGACAGAGGCTGTGTGGACAGCCTAGACCGCCAGTTTACCCACAATGGACACAGCACATAAACACGAAATAAACATTGTACGTCATCAGACTCATGGGATGTTTGTTACCACAGTTCTACTTAGTCCATCCTGACTGACACACTTTTCTTCCAAAACACTAGTCATGGGCTGGAGACATAGTTTGGGAGTTAAGGCACTTACCTTGCGTGTGGCCAGCCCTGATGTGAGCTGCAGCACTGCAAACATTGTCAGGAGTATCCCCTGAGTACAGAGCCAGAAGTTAGCCCTGAGCATCACTGGGAATAGCCCCCAAGTCCCACTCCCCTAAAAATAAAGCACCAGTCAGTGTGGCATTTTTTCTCATGTTAGATTAATATTTTTATTCACCAGTGAACTAACATTCAGTGATATTTTTTGGTTGTTTCCCCATTATACCCCTAGTTTCTGAGAGAGCTGAAATAGAGTGAGAGTCCAACAAATGGTGTGTTCTCTGATAGAAGGAAAACAAAAATGAACAACACTTCTAAAAGGTAGGTGCCATTATCCCTAATTTTCAGGGACAAAATTAAAAGTTCATAATGGTTTTTTCGGTCACTCAGCATCACATGGCAAGAAAATGATAGACTGCATCAGAACCCAGGATAGTCCAAAATTAGTTATAATTGCAATTTAAATACATTTTCCAATCCTCAGGTTACCTCTTCCCAACATTCCACTAAGGAATGTCTGTTGATGGCATTAAAAGCAAAGGTGTGGAGGATCTGTGGGCCACAGAGACCCACACTGGAAAAAGTCACAGGCGGCATGGCAAAGCAAGGAGATTCCAAGTGAGAGGGACATCTTTCAGCTATCTCCTTAAAAACAGTTCCCTGGAGAGAGGGTACAGAGGTTAAGGCACTCAACTTGCATGTGGCCAACCCCAGTTCAATCCTGGTACTGAACTGAGCTCCACCAGGGGTTACTACTGAGCACAGAACCAGGAATAGTCCCTGAGCACCACCAGGTGTGGACCCAAAGTTTCCACAAAAAAGCTTTCATTGAAGAATGTCATGGGTATCCTTATAGGGATCGCATTGAATTTGTACAGTGCTTTGGGAAGTATTGCCATTTTGACAATGTTAATTCTCCCCATCCATGAGCAGGGGATATTTTTTCATTTCCTTGTGTCCTCTTTTATTTCCTGAAGTAGAGTTTTGTAGTTTTCTTTGTACAGGTCCTTTACTTTCTTAGTTAAGCTGATTCCTAGGTACTTGATTTTCTGGGCCACAATTGTGAACGGGATTGTTTCCTTCATGTCACTTTCTTCTCTTTCACTATTTGCATATAGGAAAGCCATGGACTTTTGGGTATTGATTTTATAGCCTGCAACTTTACTATACAAGTCTATTGTTTCTAGGAGTTTCTTGGTAGAGGTTTTAGGGTTCTCTATGACATTCTTCAAAGAAATGGAGCAAACACTCCTGAAATTTATATGGAACAATAAGCCCCCACGAATAGCTAAAGCAATTCTTGGGAAAAAGAAAATGGGAGGAATCAATCTCCCCAACTTCAAGCTCTACTACAAAGCAGTAATAATTAAAACAGCATGGTACTGGAACAAAGGCAGAGCTGCAGACCAATGGAACAGAGTTGAATATACTGACATCTCCGCCCAAGCATATGATCATCTAATCTTCAATAAGGGGGCAAGAAAGGGGAAATGGAGCAGGGAAAGCCTCTTTAATAAATTGTGCTGGCAAAACTGGACGACTACATGCAAAAAAGTGGGCTCAGATCTCTGCCTAATGCCATGCACAAAAGTAAGATCAAAATGGATTTATGACCTCAACATCAGACCGGAATCCATAAAGTTCATTGAAGACAAAGTTGGCAAAACCCTCCATGATATTGAAGTTAATGGTATCTTCAAAGATGTCACGCCACTGGCCAAGCAAGTGAAAACAGAGATATACAAATGGGACTATCTTAAACTAAGAAGCTTCTGCATCTCAAAAGAAACAGTGACAAAAATACAAAGACAGTCTACAGAATGGGAAAGGATATTCGCCAAATACACATCCGACAAGGGGTTGATATCAAGGATATAAAAGGTACTGATTGAACTCCACAAGAAGAAAACACCCAATCCCATCAAAAAATGGGGCGAGGAAATGAACAGAAACTTTCACAAAGAAGAAATCCGAAAAGGAAGTATTGCCTCTTTTGCAAACCACAACACCCAATAAGAGAGAGAACAAAAGGGAATGCCCTGCCACAGAGGCAGGGTGGGATGGAGGGGATGGGGGGGTGGGAGGGATACTCGAATCCGTGGTGGTGGGAAATGGGCACTGGTGGAGGGATGGGTATTTGATCATTGTATAATTGAAACCCAAGCACAAAAATTTGTAAGTCTACAACTGTACCTCATGATGTCTCACTAAAAAAAATTAAAAAAAAAAAAAAGAAAGAAAGAAATCCAAATGACTAAAAGGCACACGAGAAAATGCTCTACATCACTAATCATCAGGGAGATGCAGATCAAAACAACAATGAGATATCATTTCACACCACAGAGACTGACCCACATTCAAAAGAACAAAAGCAACCGATGCTGGCCCGGATGTGGCGAGAAAGGGACCCTCCTTCACTGCTGGTGGGAATGCTGACTGGTCCAACCCTTTTGGAAAACAGTATGGACAATTCTCAAAAAATTAGAATTTGATCTCCCATTTGACCCAGCAATACCACTCCTGGGAATATATCCCAGAGAGGCAAAAAAGTATAGTTGAAGTGACATCTACACTTGTTTGTTCATTGCAGCACTCTTTACAATAGCCAGAATCTGGAAAAAACCTGAGTGCTCGAGAACAGATGACTGGTTAAAGAAACTTTGGTACATTTACACAGTGGAGTACTATGTAGCTGTTAGAAAAGATGAAGTCATGAAATTCACATACAAGTGGTACTACATGGAAAGTATCATGTTAAGCGAAATGAGTCAGAATGAGCGGGATAGACAGAAAGATTGCATTCATCTGGGGAACATAAAGCAACAAAAAGACTAACACCCAGAAGTGGCCAAGATTAGTACCAGGAATTTTGCTCCATGACTTGGAGGCCAGCCACACGTGCTAGGGGAAAAGGAAGCTCAGATAGAGAAGAGAACACCAAATAAAGGGTGTTGGGAGGATCATCCCAGGGTGGAGAAGCATGCTGAAAGTAGACTATAGACCAAACATGATTGCCACTCAATGCCTCTCTTGCAAACCACAGGACCCAAAAGGAGAGAGAGAGAACAAAAGGGAATGCCCTGCCACAGAGGCAGGGTGGGATCGGGGGATGGGGGTGGGAGGGATGCTGGGACCCGTGTTGGTGGAGGATGGGCGCTGGTGGAGGGATGGGTACTTGATCATTGTATAACTGAAATCCAAGCACAAAATTTTGTAAGTCTATAACTGTACCTCATGGTGTTTCACTAATAAAAAAATTTTTTTTTCATTAATTCAGTCCCCCTCTGCCAGAGTTTTGGATCACAAGTCTCATCACCAGCCCAAATAATTCATGTTGTTCATAGAAGGAAACTGAGATCTGGAGAGGTGAACTCATTTGCCTCTTAAAAGGTTAATGTAGGAGTCAGAGCGATAGTACAGTGGATAGGGCATTTGCCTTGTTCATGGCTGACCTGGGTTAGATGCCCGATACCCCATATGGTACCCAAGCTGGCGAGGAGTGGTCCCTAGGTATAGAACCAGGAGTAAACCCTGAGTATAGCCAGGTGGGGTTCAAAAGCAAACCAACAAACAAGTTATTGTATCAGCACTAGCTGCAAAACAAAATATCTCCAACTCAGAGAGTTAAGATAGCAAATATTTATTATTGCCTGCAAATTTACAAGGCAGCTGCACAGTTCTACTCTCAACTGGAATCAGTCCTGCTTTGCTCATCAGAAATGGGCTTGTCATGGCTCTGCTGATCTTGGCTGAGGTCTCTCTTATGTTGGGAGTTGGCTGTCTAATAGGCTGGACCACTCACCCCTCTCCACATGGTCACTCATTCTGCATCAGGCCAACTCCAGCTTGTCCACAAGGTGGTGGTGAGGGTCCAAGAAAGTGAGTAGAAGCTGCAGCAAGATCTCTTGAGGCCCATGCTCAGAGCAAGAATGTGACCAGGAACTGGGGCAGGGAAACCTTTGGTTGCCATGTGACCTGAACATCAGGCTGGGGGAAGACCATGGGGTCAAGGTTGGGTTAAACTGGCATAAGAAAACACCCCAAACTCAGTGGCTTTGTTCAACAATTGTTGAACTCTCTCTCCAGTATGTAGATGGGCGATCTCAGCTGGGGGATTCTCAGGGACTTGTTCATGCATCTGTCATCACCTTTAAGTGATTAGATAACAAGAGTTCAGGGAAACTAGATGCCATTGGCCAGGAAGTCTCCAGCCTCTTCTCCAACTGGCGAATTCCGACACATCCACAAGGCCGCGCAATGGTCCAAGGAAGCAAGTGGAAAATGCAAGTCTTCTTGAAACCTAAACTTAGAACTAGCACTTCACCACTTGCACGATGCTTAATTAGCCCAACAGGTTCCAAGGTCGGCCCAGATTTAGAAGGTGGGGAAATAGAGACCGTCTCTTGATCGGCAAGGTGACGAAGGCCTGGGATACAGATGTCTCCAGGGAGGAGTGAGGACTGCGTCCAAAGTCCTGCAGCCAAGAGACCTACTCACCACTGTGCCTTAGGCCTATTGTGGCAACTCTGCCTCTGTGATTATAGAATAACATGCCTGCCCAATGATTCTTGCATCAGAGTTTCCGGGAAAGAAACCATTTGCAGAAGCAGAAGCAGCCGGCCACTGCCAGATATTTCAGTTGATGAGCCAAGCCCCAAGCCCAGAGCTTGCACAGAACCCGGAAGCACAGGCCTTGGGAGACCTGAGTACTTCCCCTAGCCAGGGAGGAGCTTGTCCACTGTGTTTAGAACATGCATTCACATGCTCTGACCCTCACACAGGCACAGAATTGATGTAACTGCCCAGCTGCAGATTACCCGACCAGCTCGTCTCCCAAGTGCATTAAGTGCCTCCAAAGCCCATACATTCTCACAGGTCCACAAGTTCAGGGAGAGCAGTGCTTTATTTCCCTGCCTCCATTTCCCTTTTACCTAGTCCTGTCCTCCTGTGTCTTTGGGTTTGGAACTTACCAGGAGGCGAATCCATTGAGTTTGGTAACCACTTTGTCACAGGCAGTGAAGAATATGGATGGGATGCAGCCTGCCTTTCTCAAGCTTGCTTGCTTCTGTTCCTTTCCTTCACTTCCCCACCTCTTCACTTCTCTTCCTTATCTGGGATCTGAGTCCTCTAGTGGCTCTTGGTATTAGTCACCACACATGTGGCTACAAAATACAGAAATCTGAGGAAAGTGGTTTCAACTAAGAAGGAACGTACTGGGGGATAGTAGAGATAATACAGCGGGCAGGGTGCTTGCCTTGGCCATGTGCTTAGATTCCCACACCCCATATAATGCCCCCAGGCCCCCCAGGAGTGATCTCTGAACACAGCTACATATGACCCTAAAAATAAAAGCAAAGGAAGGAATGTATTGGCTTTCCAAACTGAAAAGTGCAAGGGTAGGTTTGTTTCAGGTACGGTTATATCCAGACACTCATGACTCATGTGCTGTCCTCCACAGTTGTCTCCTTTCTCATCTCTCTGCTCCATTTGTCGTGTGTGTGTGAGTGTGTGTGTGTGTGTGTGTGCACGCACGCACATGTGTGCTCTTTTTTTTTTTTTTTTTTTTGCTTTTTGGGTCACACCTGGCAACACATAGGGGTTACTCCTGGCTCATGCACTCAGGAATTACTCCTGGTGGTGCTCAGGGGACCATATGGGATGCTGGGAATCAAACCTGGGTTGGCCGTGTGCAAGGCAAACGTCCTACCCGCCTTGCTATCACTCCAGCCCCACATGTGTGCTCTTAATCCTCAAGCAGACGCTTCCCTAGAGGAGCCGAGGGGAGTGTCAAGGTGACAGCCAACAGCCCAGCAGCCCTGGTGCAGAAAGTACCCACACCTCTTTTAAGGACAACAGCAACAGTGACAACAAAGAAGGGCATGCCAAACCTCAGCAAGTGGCCAGGTCCTGTCCTCGCCATCCCCTTTGAGGTCTAAGCAGCCATCACCCCTGTTCTACAGGTGAGGGAGGTGCAGCACAGACACTTCAGATCCCCAGGTGAGGCTTCATGGGTAATGAGAAGCCATGGGGCTGGTGGCTGAACCCAACCAGGCTGGCTCCAGAGCCTTTGCTTGTAACTGAGTTCTGGCAGAAATGCAGTAAGGAGGGGCTAGAGCCATAGTACAGCAGGCAGGACATTTGCTTTGCACACAGCTGACCCAGGTCTAATCTCCAGCATCTCATAGGGTCTCCTGAGCACTGCCAGGAGTGATATCAGGAGTGATTCCTGTGCACAGAGCCAGGAGTTGCCCTGAGCAACTAGGTTGGCCTGAAATCAAATTTAAAAATAAATAAATGAATAAATAAATAAATGCAGTGAGGAGCCAAATCCTATTCAGGACAGCTCTATCCACCAACTCTGTTTGGGGTAGCAAGATATGATGTTGATGTTGATGGTGACGGTGATGAGAGATGAGGATGATGATTGTGGTGATGGCAATGGTGATGGTGATGGTGATGATGATGGTGACAGTGATAATGATGGTGATGGTGACTGTGATCGTGATGGTGATGGTTATGGTGGTGGTAGTGGTGATGGTGAGATGGTGATGATGGTGATAACAGTAATGATAGTGGTCATGATGATGGTGATGAGAGATGATGATGATGATGTTGGTGGTGGTGGTTGCGGTGGTGGTAGTGGTGATGGTGATGATGGGATAATAGTGACGATGGTAGTCATGGTGATGGTGATGACAGATGATGATGATGATGATGATGATTATGATGATGATGGTGGTGGTGGTGGTGGTGGTGATGATGGTGATAATAGTGATAATGGTGGTGATGATGATGATGGTGATGGGATAGTGATGATGATGGTGATGGTGATGGTGATGGTGATGATGATGATGATGGTTACAGTGATAGTGATGTGATGACAGATGACAGTCATTGTATCCTTCCAGCAATTCGACTGGGTAGGCATTGGTACTATCTCCATCTCATACCTGGGGAAACTGAGGCAGTGAGCAGGGGCTGGAAGCTGAGATCACGTGCAGGCCAGTCACGCCCAGACAAGGGGAATCCAGAATCTGACTCTGCTGTTCTAGAGGCCCCACTCCTGAGCCAGGGGTGAAGTCAGCCTCTCAGAATTTTCTGGAAAGAGATGGAGGGAGGCCCCAGCCCACCCAGCGTTCTCATAAGTGTCTCCACCTCCCTCTCTCCGTCCATATCTCTCTGTTTCGCCCTCTCCCTCCCCCGCTGCCACCTGGCACAGCCTTCCCAGAACCCATTTGTGAACAGACTGACCTGCTGCTGGCCCAGACGGCGAGGCGGGGCCAGGAGGCAGCAGCAAGCCTGAGTCACTGTGTCTGCCCAGGAGGGCGCAGCGGGTGGGGACGCCACCTGAGCCACAGGGCAGAGCAGGGCTTCCTTGCATGGCCTTGGCACCGGCTCAATCTCTCCAAAACAGACCTTGCCCGCTGTCCTGACAGGAAGCCTGGGCCACATGCCAAGTTGTATTTAACGCGCCTCTGTGAAACCAAGAAGAGGTTATTTATAGCCTCTCGATTTGCCTGCCAAGTGAGAACTGGGTAAATGGAATGACAACTCACGAGCAGAATGGCTGCCTCGCTGCTGGGGCTGAGTGAAGAGGGCCTCGCCCCATGGGCGTCTCTGCTTCCTGCGGCAACATGAGGGCAAACAGGGGCCAAGTACCTGGGGCGTGATCCTGGCCTCGTGGCTGGGACCTGGGGGGACTCAGCCCACCAGCACACTGCAGGGGTAGCCCGGGTGGGACCCAGCACCTTTCCACCTGCTCTTTCAAGAACAGAACAACTTTGTGGGGTGGTCCTGGGGGAGGGTCTTCTGAAATGTCCTCAACTTCCTACTTCTCCCACTCCCACCCCTTCCGCCACACCTTCTACTTCCTTCCCCTTTGATAGCAAAGTGTTTTCTTCTCTCTATCTCTCTTTTCTTCATTGCTCCTTTTTTCTTTCCTCCCGTGGGATCTCCTCAGGGGAGACCGTGATTCTAACACTAACGCACAGCTAATCTGAGAGGGCGCCTGGATCTGCTCTAAGTACCTCCTACAGACACTGGCCCAGCCCAGGGGTCCACTGAGTGCCTGTATGGTCTTCATTTTACAGAGCTCAGACAGGAATGTGCCAAGGTGGCACCTGCAGCTTCAGGATGTGTATCACTCCTATCACCAATGTCCTGGACACAGTCCCGGCTGCAACTGAAACACTAGTCAGGGTTCCAGAGAGCTTCCTTGGGTTTGGAGGGATAGGGGGACAGACCTGATGTCTGATTTCTTCTATTTTTATTTTTATAGTTTTTCACAATAGTTCATTACAAATAATGTTCAAACACCAATTCCACCACCATACAACTTCCCACCACCATAAGAGGAAAGTGTGTTAAAAGATTGTTGTATTTCACCCTGGAATTAAGCCCTATATTAAGCCCTTATATAAGAGATTACAAGCATGTATATTGAAACCAATGTTTGATTCATTTTCTTGGCTTCAGTTTTCCTGCTGTACACTACTTTGGGGGGAATCCATTGATTCACACCCAGGGAGTACTTAATCCAGCACCAGACACTGGCGCTCCCCCTAGAGAGCTGGGTGGGTGCACTAGTCCCTGCCCCATGCTCCTTGGTGGGGTCTTCTCTGCAGGCGGCAGGGCCAGCTCCAACAGGGCCCCCAGACCCTCATCCTTGGCTCTGATTCTCGCCCCTTCCACAGAAATGAGGAACCAAGCATGGACACACACAGTCGGGAGACACCTGGGTGTTCACAAGGCCATGGCCTCATTTCCTGAGAGTCTGACAGGCAGCCCAGAGCCCTGCCACCCCCTTTCTTCCCCTTCCACCACTTCCTCCCTCCAGAGGCAAGCAGTGGTCACTGCTTTCTTCTTTCACAGTTTTCCTGTGTCCTGACAAGCCCTGTTTGATTCACAAGCTGGTGTTTGATTCATCAGGGTTATTACCCACATAAATAATCGGGGCATTATTCTTTGCCCTTGGAACAGGAGAATTCCAATCCCACAAGGCCCCTCCCAAGAGACCCCCATGACCTGTCCAGACCTCACTGTCCCTGAGAACAATAGCAGCCTACCTCCCAAGGCAGTGGTGAGGAGGAAATGCACGGTGCACAGAAATGTCTTCCAGCCAGACTCTGCCACGGTCGTGGGTGTTGCCATGAGGTTAGCCACATTCTTGGTTTCTCTTGCACTTCTCTTGGTAATGGTCAGTGACTCACAGACAGATCTGCATCATCTCTTACCTCTCTTACCCTCAGCTTAGAATGTGGGTACAGGGGTCAGAGCCACAGTACAGCAGGTAGGGCATTTGCCGCGCACACCGCCGAGCACAGTTCAACCCCCAGCATCCCATATGGGCCCCCAAACACTACCAGGAGTACTCCTGAGTGCAAAGACAGGAGTAACACCTGAGCACTGCCAGGTGTGACCCCAAACCCGTAAATAAATAAATAAATAAATTATGTGGGTGAAGCAATGGTTAGGCACTAAGTTAACACCCTTAGGTGGTACTTGATGGCAAAGATGACCTCTACTTGGTGGGAGCAATGTTATTTGGGGTATTTGCCAATTTCCGAACTAAACGGATCCTTCCCCTGAATATTTAATAATGAAATATTTCAAGCCTAAAAAGCAGTTGAGTGGGGCTGGAGAGATAGCACAGTGGGTAGGCCTTGCACGCGGCTGACCTGGGTTCGATTCCCAGCATCCCATATGGTCCCCTGAGCACCGCCAAGAGTAACTCCTGAGTGCAGAGCCAGGAGTAACCCCTGTGCATCATCAGGTGTGACCCAAAAAGAAAAAAAAAATTAAAAAATAAAAATAAATAAAAAACAATTGAGTGTCTTTTATCATCCCACCCATCTCTGAATCCTCAACGTTCCACAGAAAACATCGTTCTGATTTTTTTTCTCACATACCTATCTGAGTCCTTCCCTCCATCCATGAGATTTCTCTGGTGAATTTTTTAAGATTCTCAAGTGAAGTATTTTATTTTTATTTTCTATTTCATTGTTTTGTGTTTTTCTTTTTGGAACATACCCAGCCATGCTTGGGGTTTCTTCCTTGGCTCTGTGCTCAGGGGTCACACTTGTGGGGGTTGGGGAGACCATCTGGGGTAGCACTGCACTGTAGCACTGTCCTCCCGTTGTCCATTGATTTGCTCCAGCAGGCCCAGTAACGTCTCCATCATGAGACTTCTTGTTACTGTGTTTGGCATATTGAATATGTCACGGGTAGCTTGCTAGGCTTTGCCGTGCAGGCGAGATACTCTCAGTAGCTTGCCGGGCTCTCCAAGAGGGGCAGAGACCCAGAGATCAAGCCAGACTGGCCAAATTCCCTCTATACTCTCCAGTTCCTTATGGTTTTTTTGGGGGGGGTTGTTTTTAATTTCTTAAATTAAAATACAATGATTTTCAAAGTTGTTCATACTAAAGTTGTTTCAAGCATACAATATTTTAATACCAGTCCCACCACCAGTGTGACTTTGCCTCCACCGATGTTTCCCATTTCCCTCCCACCCCCCCCCCCCAGGCCTGCCCCCTTAGGAGACACAAAACAAATTTAGTTTGTATTGCTTGATACAATAAAGCAGCAAGTGGAATTATCAGAAAATAAATTGGCAAGAGTCCATTTGTGACAATTGTTGTATCTCACAAGGTAAAGGTAAAGGCCCTCCCGTTGATCGTCGATTTGCTCGAGCGGGCCCAGTAACGTCTCCATTGGAGACTTTGTTGTTACTGTGTCTGGCATATCGAATACTCTCGGTAGCTTGCCGGGCTCTCCGAGAGGGGCGGAGGAATCGAACTCTGGTCGGCCATGTTGGCCGCGTGTAAGGCGAACGCCCTACCCGCTGTGCTAGGTGTTTCTAAAGTCATTGAGGACTCACCAAGCTGGCTAGAGCTGGCCGTGTCTTCTGTGTTACTGTTTTTGCTCACTGAGCTTGGTGGGCTTCTACACAACTTTCCCATCAAATTTGCTGTGTTCCTATTGGACTGCCAGGACCGTGAATTTAGAGGAGGTGTCACTTCAGCAGCTGTGAAGCTGGGCCTGTTTTTATGGTGGGCAAGGTCAGATATGGCAGCTGCTGGGTCTAGCCAAAAAGGAAAGGAATCTGGCCTCTCCCATTCCAAGGAGGACACAGAGTTCTCAGCCGGGAGAGCAATCTACCTGGAACAATTTTGTGGTTTGGTGGTTTATTGAGGTTCAATTGTGGAGATGAGCCATTTATCCTCATGTTTTATTTTTAATTAAATTTACTATTGACTTGCCATGGGTTTGCAATCCTTTATTTAATTTATTTATTTGTTGGCTTTTTGGGTCACACCTAGCAGCTCAGGGGTTACTCGTGGCTCTGCACTCAGGAATTGCTCCTGGCAGTGCCTTGGTGACCATATGGTATACCGGGAGATCAAACCCAGATTGGCCAGATGCAAGACAAATGCCCTTTCCACTGTACTATTACTCTGGCTCCTGCAATCCTTCATTAATTTCAGAAATCAGTGTAGTGTTATAAAGCAGACCAGTACCCTTAGTCCCTAAACACTTCAATTTCATGTCACTGTCCAGAGTTAATGTTTACAGTTGGGTTTTGAGGAAAAGTTGAATGCAATACATTGCACACATCTTAAACGTGTCGAGTTTTCTTGAGGTGGGGGCCACACCCAGGGATGCTCAGGGCTTATTCATGACTCTGAGCTCAGTGATCACTCCTGGTGAGGCTTGGGGAACCATATGTGGTGCTGGGAATAGAACCCAGGTCAGCCACACGCAAGGCAAATACCTTACTTCACTGTACTCTAGCTCTGGCCCCAAACATGCTGAGTTTTGACTAGAGAGCATACACTACGTAACACAAAAGATAAAGAGCATTTCCATCATCCCCTCACATTCCTTTTACCCCTTCCCAGGTAATCTCTCACTCCACTTCAACCCCAAAGGCAATCACTGTTGTGATATTTTTATACCTTTACTTTTCCATTACTAGGTTTGGTGACATGTGCTTTCTGGGAGTGACCTTAATTAATTTTTGTGGGTTGATGAATGAAGTTGAAAATAAATTCAATGTCCCCTTTGTCGTCCTAGAAAAAGCACAGGAACAACGGAATAGAAAACAGAGACTTCCTTGGCGACAAAGCAACTTGGAGCTGAGGCAGATGTCCCCCAGCAGGGCTGGAGAACAGTTTCAAAGTGAGGGGCTGGTTTCATGCCCAGCAGAGAGAGTGTGATGTAGCAGCTGAGCCACATTCCAGCAGTTTCCCGGGAGACTCACACATAATCCTGAGGCAGGAAGTCTAGCACAAGCACTTGAGGACCATGGAATAAACATACTTCACATGAACAGAGTGGCAGAGAAACACGAGCAGGGTGTGATTTTTAGGATGTTAACGGAGCACTGGGAACTAAAGGTCAAGAAAGTAGAGCCTGACCACACAGTCCTGGGGACCTTTATCAGGGCCAAAGTGGTATTAAAGTTTGCTTCGGCCTGATCAGAGATAATAGCATCCAATGGGGCTTCTCCCAGAGACAGATCGTCACATCCTCCAAACTACACGCCTCAGCCAGTCCGATTTAACTTTTTGTTTGTTTGGTTTTGTTTTTCTTTTTGGTCACACCCGGCGATGCACAGGGGTTACTCCTGGTTCATGCACTCAGGAATTACTCCTGGTGGTGCTCAGGGGACTATATGAGATGCTGGGAATCGAACCCGGGTTGACCATGTGCAAGGCAAATGCCCTACCTGCTGTGCTATTGCTCCAACCCCACCAATTTTGCTTTTTCTAACCCCAAAGAGACCTCAATTTCCAGGGAGGTGAAGGGTGTAGAGAGAAGGGGCCAAGTTGCAAAAAAAAAGAAATTTGAACCTTCTACAAAAAACCTGGGAACTGTAGTCAATGCTGATGTCAGCGATAGTGGGCCTGGATGTGGATAAAGGACTCTCAGTGCTGACAGCCCAATGAGGCCAGTGATTGGAGGATTGAAGGGGGCCAGGATGTTTAAGCCCCTGTGTCGTTCTGCATGTCTCTCTCATCCGAGATGGATCACTGAGAGTGCCTGTATGAACAAAGTATGAACATCTTGGGAAATAGAGCCTTTTATGGTTTGTCAAGGGAATCAGGGCCCCCAAAGTAGGAGCATTCAGTGGAACGGTGTCCCTGGGACTGAGATTCCTCAGTGTGTCAGCAGTTTTTGTCCCTCAACGTGGCAACCTGGCTGCCACAGCGCCAGTTATCCTTCCTTTAGACGCAAAACTTTACAACCTTATCCTTCCTTTTGCTAAAATCCTACCCTGCCCTTTTCCTTTACAAGGGTTTGACTTCTTTCATTTGACTCTCAGTGCTCATGGAATTCCATCTCTTTGAGTTTAAGAGTCAAAGACTCTTCTATATTCTGGTGGGTGGGGGAAATTGCAGAAAGGACCATTTTCTCTTCAGCTATAGAAAATCAGATACTCCTCAGTATCAGAAAACCTTCCTTGCAAATCTTTTTCCCCAGAGACCTAAGATATGATTGGTGCCTTTGTGAAAGGGAACACATCCCTTCCAAAATCTATAATTCCGATTTATCCTCTTACTTAATAATTAATTGGCCTGGGAAAGGGTAAACATTTGTTGGGTTGGGATTTTTTTTTTCCTTTGTTAAACCAGAGAATGTTTGTTCATTCTACCTCCTCTCCGAGTGTGGATGAAGGGGGAAATAAACATAGACTCTGTAATGATGTTGTGTGAGAGTCAAATTCTGTGTCACTTTGCAAAGGTGTGGGAGGCAGAGAAGGGAAGCGTCTTTCCTCTGCCTTGCATTTTAAGAGCAAAAGCACTTGCACAGCAGCTGGGGAATTCACCCAGCATCACAACTGGGGGTCAAACGCATGGATGGAACCTGGGGCTTCATGCTAGTGAGGCTTTTGCGCTGCCACTGACCCACATCCCCAGCCCCAGAGCGAAAACATTTTACCCAGAAACTTCCCACTAACCACATCCAAGCAGATTTCCCTTTGGCCCCTCAGCAGAGAGTATGCATAGCCTCCTTCAGACTCAGGTGCTGTCCAGGGCACGAGAGAGTCAACCCCGGCCTTGACAACCTGAACATATGGACATGCTCACATTGACTAGTCAAACCTGGCCCAGCCTATGGAGGAGAGGGAAGGAAAACTGATTTGCTTGTTAGCGTTGCAGATTCCCAGTCCTGTGGCTTCTATAGTCACAACTGCCTATAGCCTGCACTTTGGTTTTGCTTTCCTGTCTTAGCTTGAACAAAATCCAAACTCCTGGGTTTCATTTCTTAGGACAGGAGTTTCTTGAGGAGGAGTGATTTCAAAGTGAGGGTGGCAACTGCCCACATCCTTACTGAGGAAAGTACCTAAGCTTGGCTGCAAGCACATCTTTGAGGTTCTTCTTCTCCACCAGGTCATCTACTACAAGGAACTCTAGCAGAAGCTTTAGCACAAAGAGAAAATGTTGATTCTTAGCACGCAAAAGTCAAGAGTTGTTTGATTTTCAAGTTTGGCTAAAATCTGGGTACCCCAATATTACATTTAGGACTTTGTCTCTCCCTTACTCCCCTCTGTTTTCTACAACGGCATCTGGCAGTGCTTAGCTAGCACTTAAACCCTGCATCCTAGCTTACCCTGATTTGTCACAATGAGCAGTTAACAGAAGCATTAGGGGCGAAATGAGCTGAACAGGGTCTGGAGATACAGTATAGTAGGTAGGGTGCTTACCGTGTACACTGCCAACCCAGGTTCAATTCCTGGCACCCCATATGGTCCCCCAAACACTGCCAGCAGTAATTTCTAAGCACAAAGCCAGGAGTAACCCCTGAGCATCACCAGAATGTGGCCCCCAAACCAAAAATAAACAAGCTGAACATTCAGTGGGGAAAGGTGCCCAGATTTATAAGGGCAACCCCCCCCCCCCCGAGGCAGGGCCAGAGTGATGGTACAGCGGGTGGGGCACTTGCCTTGAACAAAAATAAACCTGAAGTAAACCAGCATTTGCTGGATGAGTTGCTAAGGGCATAACTGACTCTTCAGAAGGAAGAGGCCCACAGATGAGCCCCATCTTCCCGCTCACACACTCTCCTAGTTAGAGGGAGCTGAGGGTAAATCAGAGCCCTGGCAGGGGAAGTGGTCAGGGCAGCCCTGCCTAGGAGAAGGGGAAGGGAACTTGGACTTCCCGGAAGCCAGAAAAAGGAGTTGACAATGGACCCTTCCTGGGAGACCACCCGTCCCTCCCCTCCTCCACACCCCAAGAGGCTCTGGAGACCATCAGGTTTTCTCTCTCTTCTCTCACTCTGTCTTCGCCCTCATTCACACTTCCTCTCTTCTGCTCTTCAAACCCACAAAGCATGTTCTCACCCGACTTCCTTGTGCTCACAGTTCCCTCTGCCTGGAACACTCTTCGCCCCAAGAACTTTGCAATTCCTGCTTTTTTCTTAGCTCTCACTATCCTCCTCAGAGCAGCCCTCCCTGACCGCCTGTCTGGATTACACACCCCCACACTCCCATAGCTCCCCCCCCCCGCCCCCCGCACATCGTGCCACCCTGCTTTGCTTCCTCCCTCTGCAACTTCTGCAACTTCTGTGTTTGGAGCCATCACCATGGGCTCAGCACAAACCCTGGCATAGAACAAGGGCAAAGGGCTGGAGCTCAGAGTGCCTCAGTTAGCCAGGGACCTAACTTCACCCAGCAGCCTGTCTGTTCTTCTGTCCTGTCTGTCCTTCCCAATGCAACAGGGCCCTCTTGGAGCCTCAGTTTTGTCCTCTGGGAAAGGAGCACTGCTTTAGCTATATCCTCCAAGTCAACTATTGGAGGTGTTACAGATAATTGGGGGAGGATGGGGGAGGAGTAGTACTGGTAAAGAGCTTTCTGGGATGCTGACTAGTCACCATCCCTAAAGCAGTTCAAAGACAGGTCAACCACATCCCTTTGAGATGCAGATACTCAGCTCCTTAAACAAGGCACCAACCAGAGAAAGGTGGATACCACTCAGAAAAGTAGAAGTTTTAAGATAATCTAAAGGTCAAGTAGCCAACCACGGTTTGATCTTTGGCATTCCATATGGTCCCCTGAGTATGCCAGGGGTAATCCCTTGCATGCAGAACCAGAAGTAACCCCTGAGCACTGCTAGGTGTGGTCTCACTCTGAATTTTTTTTAAATCAAAGAGTATGAAAGAACCATCAAGAATACAAAACTTGGGGCCTGAGCGATAGTACAGAGGTTAGGGCATTTACCTTGTATGCGGCCGACCCGGCTTCAATCCCCAGCATCCCACATGGTCCCCTGAGCACCACCAGGAGTAATTCCTGAGCACAGATCCAAAAGGAACCCATAAGCATCACTGGGTGTGACTCAAAAAGAAAAAAAAAGAATAGAAAGCTTTCCTCCTGTATAGCACTCTATCAACAGACTCTCACCCGGTGGGGCAGCTTATTTTTCTCTTTTTTATAAAGCAGATAGGGCTGGAGCGATAGCACAGCGGATAGGGCGTTCGCCTTACAAGCGGCCAACATGGCCGACCCGAGTTCGATTCCTCCGCCCCTCTCGGAGAGCCCGGCAAGCTACCGAGAGTATTCGATATGCCAGACACAGTAACAACAAAGTCTCCAATGGAGACGTTACTGGGCCCGCTCGAGTAAATCGACGATCAACGGGAGGGCCTTTACCTTTACCTTTATAAAGCAGAAACGATTTTTTAAAAAACCAACAATCTTGTTTTTTAATTGTTGCAGGTGACTTATGTCAAGTGGGAGACAGGAGAGAAGGAATCTGCCACACCCCTCTACCCACCTGGGTCACTGGGAAGTGGCTGGGGAAGTCTAGGACTGATGAATGTTAGTGATGAGCCCCAGCGTGGTCTGGACATCACCCCCAACCCTTCTCCTTTCACTCTCACCCTCATCTCAACTCTTAGGGGTCAGACGCGGTCTGTTTTCCACACATTGAGAATGTTGCTGGGAGACTTGGGTAAAATGGAGGGCAGGGAGCAGCCTCAATAAAACAGTGCTTTCTGTTCACAATAGCCAGAATATGGAAACAACCCCAAGTGCCTGAGAACAGACAACTGGTTAAAGAAAATTCGGTACCTCTGCACAATGGAATCCTATGCAGCTGTTAAAAAAAGATGAAGTCATGAAATTTGCTTCTAAGTGGATGGTCATGAAGAGTATCATGCTAAGTGAAATGAGTCAGAAAGGGAGGGACAGGCATAGAATGACTGCACTCATTTGTGGAATATAAAGTAACATAAAAGGAGACTGACACCCAAGAACAGTAGAGACAAGGGCCAGGAATATTGCTCCATAGTTGGAAGCCTGTCTCATGAGCTGAGGGAGAAGGCAGCTGGAATTGAGAAGAGATCACTAAATCAATGATGGTTGGAGGAATCATTCGGGATGGGAGATACGTGCTAAAAGTAGATAAAGGACCAAACATGATAGCCTCTCAGTATCTGTATTGCAAAACATAATTCCCAAAAGTAGAGAGAGAGAGTATGGGGGAAATTGTCTGCCACCAAGGCAGGGGGAGGGTTAGAAAGGGGGAGGGGATAATGCTGGGGACATTGGTGGTGGAGAATGTGCATTGGTGGAGGGATGGGTGTTCAATCACTGTATGACTGAAACTCAAACATGAAAGTTTTGTAACTGTATCTCACAGTGATTCAATAAAAAAGAAAAAGAAAACAACTGCTTTCACCTCTGTTCCACCCCCCAACTACCCAGGGAAACTCCTGGAGTGGGTCAGGACTGGAAAAGTCAGTGACAAACACTTAAGCGACACGGACATTACACCCCAGTGGTGCTCAAGGGTTATTCTTGGCTCTGCACTCAGGAATCATTCCTGGCGATCATGGGAGACTTTAAGGAAAACTAGGGATCAAACCCAGGTAGGCTGCATGTAAGACAAGCACCTTACTGCTATACCATCTCTTCACCCCTTTTATTTTTTTAATTAATTTTTATTAAAAGCACCATGATTTGCAAAGTTGTTCACTATACAGTTGTTTCAAGCATTTAGTGTTCCAACATCACCATTGTGATCTTCCCTCCACCAGTATCCCAGTTTCCTTCCCAATCCCAACCATCACATAACAAATTTGCTTTATATTGCTTATTCCAACAAAAATTTAAAAACTGACAAGTAGAATGATCAGAAAATAAATCAGTAAGGGTCAATTAGTGATTACTACATGATTTGACCTGTGCAAATAAGAAAATTAAAACCATTTTATTAGGGGGAAAGGGGAAAGGCCCTCCCGTTGATCGTCGATTTGCTCGAGCGGGCCCAGTAACGTCTCCATTGGGGACTTTGTTGTTACTGTGTCTGGCATATTGAATACTCTCGGTAGCTTGCCGGGCTCTCCGAGAGGGGTGGAGGAATCGAACTCGGGTCGGCCATGTTGGCCGCTTGTAAGGCGAACGCCCTACCCGCTGTGCTACAATATAATATTGTATTATTACTCTGCCAGGTGCTCAATAATATTGGGGCACACTCCATCAACCTCAAGGAGATCAACCTGAGGCCGAAGACGTCCCAGTTGCTGCCCAGAGATGCAAGCAGGTGCATGTTCGTCAATGTGCAGATCATTACAATAAGCCAGCCAACAAAAAGCTTGCATCCGGTAGACTGCGAGCACCTGTAAAAGTGATTAGAGGCTACCCCAAAAGCCTCGTTCCCTCTTGGAGAACCCGGAAAGCTACTGAGATTATCTCGCCTGCACAGCAGAGCCTGGAAAGCTACCCGTGATGTATTCGATATGCCAAAAATAGTAACAATAACGGGTTCATTCCCCTGACCCTGAAAGAGCCTCCAATATGGCAGGGTTGGGAAGGATGAGTAAGGGGAGGCTGCTAAAATCTCAGGGCTGGGACGAATGGAGATGTTATTGGCACCCACTCGAGTAAATCCATGAACAACAGAATACAGTGACAGTGACAGTGATAATAAAATGCATACTCCCTTTTACATATATACATTTTCAACTCTGAAATCAAATTATTCCAAGTCATATTACAGTCATATACAGTCATATAAATACATATAGTCATACACATAATCAAGTTATATTACATAAAATTTTATTTTATACTTTTTTATTATTATAAAATAATTTTATACTTTTATTTTATGCATAAAATTTTATTTTATATTTTATACCATCACCTCATCATGGTAATAATCATGTCTCACCTGTCATTAATAACACTTTTAAAGCATTCTTTGTAAAATATACTTTTACAGCCCCACTTGAAAAATATTCTTATAATCTCCATCAGGTTCTCCTTTTTTCAGGAGACCCACCCTTCTCTGATCTACCCAGGAACTCAGTCTCTCCATTTTGAAAGAGTTCACTATTTGCATCTCAAAGGTTTGTGGTCCTCCTGCCTTTCTGTCCCTGAGGAATGGGAAAGACTTGGGAAAATTGTTTTAGTTTTTGTTTGGTTTTTCCAGATTGTGCTAATAGGCACAACAAAAATACCAGTCTAGTATGGGGAAAAAATCCAGATAAGGATGTGGAAAACAAAGCTACTAAGCAGTGAAGCATTGCTATCTTATTATTTTAATATTAATTTTTTATTTTGTTGAATCACCAAGAGATAGAGCATTACAAAGCTGCTCATGATTGGCTTTCAGAAATGCAATGTTCCAACACCCATCTGTCCACCAGTGTAATTTCTCAGCACCAATGTCCACAGGCACCACCACTCCCAAACCCCCCTTTATCCCAACCTGCCTCTAACACAGGCATCCCTCTTCTCTGTCTTTTTTGCTCTCTCATTTTAGGTATTATGGTTTATGATACAGATGCTGAAAGATTATCATATATATCCCTTTACCTACTTTCAACACCCAGTTCTTTTCTAGAGTGGTCATTTGCAACTAATGTTGTCATAATGGACCCTCCTGTGCTGGAACAGTGTATGACTGAAATCTAATCATGAACAACTTTGTAAGAGTCTATCTCACACAGTGATTCAATAAAAAATTAAATACTACTACTACAACTAATAATAATAGTAATAGAAACTCCTCTATCTTAACTACCCTCTTCACCACTGCCCTCCCACCCCCACCACACACACACACACACACACACACACACACACACACATACACACACACACCCTTGTGGAAATTGCTATTCTATTTTATTTTTTATGTTTTTGCTTTTTGGGTCACACCGGCGATGCACAGGGTTTACTCCTGGCTCATGCACTCAGGAATTACTCCTGATGGTGATCGGGGATCATATGGGATGCTGGGAATCAAAACTGAGTCAGTCACAGGCAAACACCCTACCCTCTGTGCTATCACTCCAGCCCCTGCTATCCTATTTTAAAATGGCTCAGAGATCTACAAAAACAACTCATCAGGGGACCAGAGAGAGCACAGCAGGTAGGGTGTTTGTCTTACACACAGCTCATCCTGGTTCGATCCCAGACATCCCATATGTTCCCCCGAGCCTGCTAGGAGTGCATCCCTGTACACTGCTAGTATGATCCCCAACAAACAAACACAACTCAACAAAGGCACAGAGATAGGAAATACTCATGTGAAAAAATGCTCCACATTGTATACCATCAGGAAAATACAAATCGAAACAATAGTGAGATACTACTAGATCAATGGTTTTAAGTCATTTTATACCTGCAAACCCACAGTTGAAAATGACTGCTTTAAACGACTGCAAAAATGGCACAAATCCGAGTCTAAGAGAAGGACCACATGGAGGGTGCGGGAACCACAGATCCCGGAGGAAAAAAAAAAAAAACAGGTTCCAAAAAGAGCCGAGATCACCGGCAAGTTCTAGATGGAGTAGGTGCCGCATCCCGCCTCCCCCAGATGGAACCCTGGTGACCAGAAGCCTCTACAAACACAGCTCGAGTATGTGGGAACGAGGACTTTTTCTCAAAACCGCGCGGCCGCCATCTTTCTATATACAAAGTGATCAATGAGAAGTAAACCACCTAATCTTTCTCCCTGAAAATCAGAGTTAAGTTTGGAGCACGGCCACAGCCCCAGAAACACAAGGACTTAATGCAGAACCCAGCAGCTTAGAGCAGAAAAGTGAATGGACGATGCGTTAACCCAGGCCATCATTTCTGCCCAGAGGGGAAAGGGTGTTGCCCCATTCGCCCTCTCTTCTCTGGAAAGAAGGATGGCGGCCACATGGGAGCCTTGTGGACAGCAGGTATGAGCCGGGGATGTGGGGGCGACTAAAACCTCATGGGAAGGGGGGCGTTCCGGTCCGTCCTTCACGCCCTACCGAGGTCACCAGTTGCCCCCCACGAGCAGCTCTCCAGCACGGCCACAGCCCCAGAAGCACAAGGACTTAATGCAGAACCCAGCAGCTTGGAGCAGAAAAGTGAAAGGACTATGCGTTAATCCAGGCAATCATTTCTGCCCAGAGGGGAAAGGGTGTTGCTCCCTTCCGCCCTCCTCCCTCTGGAAAGAAAGATGGCGGCCACATGGGAGCCTTGTGGACAGCAGGTATGAGCCGGGGGTGTGGGGGCGACTAGAACCTCATGGGAAGGGGGGCGTTCCGGTCCGTCCTTCACGCCCTACCGAGGTCACCAGTCGCCCCCCACGAGCGGCTCTCCAGCACAGCCACGGCCCCAGAAGCACAAGGACTTAATGCAGAACCCAGCAGCTTGGAGCAGAAAAGTGAACGGACTATGCGTTGATCCAGGCCATCAAGTCTGCCGGAGGGGAAAGGGTGTTGCCCCATTCGCCCTCTCTTCTCTGGAAAGAAGGATGGCGGCCGCATGGGAGCCTTGTGGACAGCAGGTATGAGCCGGGGATGTGGGGGCGACTAAAACCTCATGGGAAGGGGGGCGTTCCGGTCCGTCCTTCACGCCCTACCAAGGTCACCAGTTGCCCCCCACGAGCGGCTCTCCAGCACGGCCACAGCCCCAGAAGCACAAGGACTTAATGCAGAACCCAGCAGCTTGGAGCAGAAAAGTGAAAGGACTATGCGTTAATCCAGGCAATCATTTCTGCCCAGAGGGGAAAGGGTGTTGCTCCCTTCCGCCCTCCTCCCTCTGGAAAGAAAGATGGCGGCCACATGGGAGCCTTGTGGACAGCAGGTATGAGCCGGGGGTGTGGGGGCGACTAGAACCTCATGGGAAGGGGGGCGTTCCGGTCGTCCTTCACGCCCTACCGAGGTCACCAGTCGCCCCCCACGAGCGGCTCTCCAGCACAGCCACGGCCCCAGAAGCATAAGGACTTAATGCAGAACCCAGCAGCTTGGAGCAGAAAAGTGAACGGACTATGCGTTGATCCAGGCCATCAAGTCTGCCGGAGGGGAAAGGGTGTTGCCCCATTCGCCCTCTCGTCTCTGGAAAGAAAGATGGCGGCCACATGGGAGCCTTGTGGACAGCAGGTATGAGCCGGGGGTGTGGGGGCGACTAAAACCTCATGGGAAGGGGGGCGTTCCGGTCCGTCCTTCACGCCCTACCGAGGTCACCAGTTGCCCCCCACGAGCGGCTCTCCAGCACGGCCACAGCCCCAGAAGCACAAGGACTTAATGCAGAACCCAGCAGCTTGGAGCAGAAAAGTGAAAGGACTATGCGTTAATCCAGGCAATCATTTCTGCCCAGAGGGGAAAGGGTGTTGCTCCCTTCCGCCCTCCTCCCTCTGGAAAGAAAGATGGCGGCCACATGGGAGCCTTGTGGACAGCAGGTATGAGCCGGGGGAGTGGGGGCGACTAAAACCTCATGGGAAGGGGGGCGTTCCGGTCCGTCCTTCACGCCCTACCGAGGTCACCAGTCGCCCCCCGCGAGCGGCTCTCCAGCACGGCCATGGCCCCAGAAGCACAAGGACTTAATGCAGAACCCAGCAGCTTGGAGCAGAAAAGTGAACGGACTATGCGTTGATCCAGGCCATCAAGTCTGCCGGAGGGGAAAGGGTGTTGCCCCATTCGCCCTCCCCTCTCTGGAAAGAAAGATGGCGGCCACATGATAGCCTTGTGGACAGCAGGTATGAGCCGGGAGTGTGGGGGCGACTAAAACCTCATGGGAAGGGGGGCGTTTCGCTCCGCCCTTCACGCCCTACCGAGGCCACCGGTTGCCCCCCGCGAGCGGCTCTCCAGCACGGCCATGAATCCAGAACACAGAAACCAATTTCTTAACTATCTGACTTTCAGTAGAAATACCTCCAGGGTCAATAGGTAAAATAGCCTAAATCCAAAACCAACATATAAT
This sequence comes from Sorex fumeus, assembly GCF_029834395.1. NCBI lineage: Eukaryota > Metazoa > Chordata > Mammalia > Eulipotyphla > Soricidae > Sorex > Sorex fumeus. The sequence continues at coordinate 21,777,631 of NW_026606179.1, forward strand.
TCTTGAACCCAGCTGTAGAAAGCAAATCACTTCACAATGCTTTTTCAGCATGTCTGATTTGGGGGGGGGGGGGGTAAACTCTAAAAAATAGTGGTGAATCTTTTATTGAAACAATGAATCTAATCAAAGCAGATAGAGTGTTAACTAGAATTCATCTGCCTCACAGGGACGGGGAGGGGTGGGGGGTGGGGTTTTATTGGGGTTCTTCATGGTAAAAAATAAGTATTGGTAAAGGGAAATGTGGTTGATATTTGCATGACTGAGACATAAACCTGAAAGCTTTGTAACCTTTCCCACAGTGATTCAATAAATAAATTAAAAAAAAATGGCACAAATCCGAAACACCAATATTACCAAAGTGTTAGTCAGGATGCTAGAGCCAAAGAAAGTCTCAGTCACTGTGGGGAATACAAAATACTAGGAACTTTGGAAGACAGTCTCATGGATTGTTTGTTTGTTTTGCAAAAGTTCACTGATGCAACAAATACTTCTTGGTATTTGCCTAAATGGATTAAAAACATTTTCACTCCAAACCTGCACACGGCATGTATAGCAGCTTCATTCATAATTGCTTAAATTCGGAAGCAACTAACAAGTCCTTCTCTAGATGAAAGAATAAAGTAGGGTCCATCCTGACAATGGGTGTTTTGCAACACTGAAAGGGAACAGGCTATCAAGCCATGAAAAGACATGGGGAAAATTTCCATGCATTTTGCTTGGTAAAAGAAATGAGCCTAAATAAAAGGTGACATGATCTAAGATGCCAATATTATGACAGTCTATAGAAGACAAAACTAGGGAGACAGAGAAATCAAAAGTTGCCAAGGATTAAAAGAGAGAGCTGAGCCACAGGACAGAGAACCTTTGTTGCAGTGAACTGTTCTGTAGGACCCTACAATGATGATTCATTTGTCACAACCCATAGAAGGCACAACACAAACCTTATTTTAAGCTATGGACTCTGGGTGGTGATACAGAGAATGTTGGTTTATGAATGTAAAAAATCTTCACCTCTCTGTTAGTGGTGGTGAGGAAGTTGTGTCTTTGGGGAGGGAAGGGAATAGGAGAGAAAAACTCTCTGTGCTTTTCCACTGAATTTAATGTGAGCCTAAAACTGCTCTTAAAAAAATTGCTTAAACAAAACACACTTGCTCTCTCAAGGCCTTGATCTCCCTTGCATATGTATTTCTTCTATTTCTCTCTCCTCACATCTTTCCAAGTAAATTTTGTTCAATAAAAACTGTCTTACTTCACACACACTAAAAACAAAACGCAAACAAACAAAACAAACAATCTCCAAAACAAACACAAACACAGCACCATCAGCCACAAAGGCATCCAGAGAGTTCTAATGCTAAGTCACTTCTATATAAATCAGTTTGGACATACACTCATGACAAAGCAATACTTTCTGAAGGCCTGAGATAAGTTCTGACACTAAAATTTCTCTTTTCTGCTCAATTTCATTCATTAAAAAAAAAGAAGCTTGGTTTAACCTTCTAAATTGATCTTATGAGCCACTAACAAGTCACACCTTTCAGTTTGCTAAACACTCATTCATGCAAGGATGGTTGAGAGCAGATCATGTCCACAGAAAGTACACTTTTACTGAATATATCCAAAGCAAAGGTTATAAAGGGGCAGCTTTCACCCACAGAGATTGGTCTTTCTTTTCCCATCCTGCATCTCAAGGAGAGAACAGACATGACATTGCTGGGGACTAGGGGGGAGAGTGGTTAGAGGTGGAGAGGAAACACACATATCCACCTATCAGTGAACTAAGCAGATGTAGTGTCTTGTCTCCTACATCTGGGATGTCTTGTCTCCTACTTCGGCTTAGTCACTCTTGTCTTTCTTTCCCCTTCATGCTTCTTGCTTGTTTTGCAACCTTGAGGTAGTACCTAAGCTCTCTGGGGCACATTGACCATAGAACAATTTTTGGCAGCAGCTTCATGGACTTATTCTGAGGATTATGGGGAAAACTACACGGATTATCTTCAAAAGTACCTGGCACAATAGTAAGTGCAAAAAAAGTTAATTGATAGTACTTCCAGCCTCCTTCCTTCTTCTCCAAATCAAACACAGCAATCGACTTTTACTGAGGGGGTCAATGGATTCGTTTTGGCTCTATTATAAGTATCTGGACCCTAATTTCTAATAGACTTGGACCACAGGAACAGAAGTATCCAGAAATTTCTTGGTAGATTTAGATTTAGTTGGATCTAGGATCTCAAAGGACAACATGAAAAGTGAAGAGCACAGCATTGTTCCTTCTACCAGCTCATGTTGACTCCATCAACCTCATTCTCAGGCTGAGCCCCACTTCCGAGGGCTAGCCTTGTAACCCCAGGTTCAAATTCATTTTTTTTTAAATTAAAACACCATGAGAGCAGTTACAAAGTTTTCAGTTAAAGTCTCGGTCATACAATGATGAAACACCCAACCCTTCACCAGTGCACATTTTCCACCACCAAAAACCCCAGTATCCCTCACATCCCACACCCTTCCCCTACCTGTGTGGCAGACAATTTCCACATTACTCTCTCTCTCTCTCTCTCTCTCTCTCTCCTTTGATTACATTCAATATTTCAACACCAAACCCAACATTATTAATTGGGATTTTACCCCAATTCTGAAGTTTCAATAATTAAATCTGCAGGGATTTCTGCCCAAAGCTGCTGTGTTCCGAGGTTTGTTTCTGAGTCTCTGGGATCATGGCCAATAAGCAGCTTGATTAGCAGTCAGAGGGCTCGTTCGTGGGCGGCAACTCAGGGTCTTGTAGAGGCAGGAGATGGGGGCGGGGAGGGCCAGTTCCGCCCCCATCCTGTGAGGCACCGCATACCTCATCACTGTGGACCCCTCCCTGGCTGTCCGGAGGCCTCTGGAAGATGGCGGCAGCGACTGAGCCACCAGGGATCCAGGTTCAAATTCTTAGTGGTGAACCAACCAGGACAGACAAACACTCTACAGTAAGATGGAACAGAAGTTTCTTTCCCAAGGTTGTGACAATGACATTGTAGGATCTGGCTTTACGTGGTGCTTACTGATCTTTTGGGGTCACGTATCTAGTCCCACGAAGCACCCAGAAATGAGGCTTCTTAATACGGGGTTTGTCCTTGACCCCTTAGTCTTTGATATGAAGCTTGATTGGACAGTGACCCTCCATGTCACATGAGTGAAGAAGGACTTACCTGGACTGAATCCCCCACCATGAGCAGTGCGATCAAGGATTCCTTCATCTTCCCCTTCTCATTCATTTGGAGAAACCCTTCCACTCACCCCCTTGGTCTCTTGCCCTCCAAGTAGTCACAGAGAGCTTCCTGTCTTCGGTGCTCAGCAACAACCTGGCTGCCACTGCTCATGGTGGGTGATCCAGTCCAGTTAAATCCCTCTTCACACCTGTGACATGAGGGTTGCTCTCAGATCAAGCCCTTTCTCTCTTATCCTGTCAGATCATGCCACCTAGCAGCCATTCTTTCCCTTCTCTCTGGGGAGCCCTTCTCCACCATCGCATCCCCGCCCCATACATTCAGAGTCTTGGACTTCTCTCTTTTTTTTTATTTTGTTCCCCACTTCATCGTTCCATTTTGGAGAAGCCTTATATATCTGACTGGACTCTCCTATCCATCCTCCTTTGTCAGATCCTCTATTTGTAAACACAACCACCTTCCACCAATATCCACTCATTCATTTCATTGGAGTAAAAGAAAAGGATTTTTTTTTCCTTCTCTTCCTTTGGGAGTGTGTGACCAACTCAGCAGTGCTCAGGACTTACTCTTGGCTCCTGGCTCTGTGCTCAGGGATCATTCCTGATGGAGCTAGAGAGCAAACCATGACCAACTGCTTGCAAAGAAAACACCCTATCCCTTGTGCTACTCTCCAACCCTTCTTACCTAGCCAGATGGGAGACTGGATAATGGAAAGTCCATCTTAACCAGCCTCATTAACCTTTTCTAAATTCTATGGTATTCACACCTCCCTGTGCAGGATCACTAGACATGGGCTTCTTAGATTATTCCCTTCTGTAGGACACTTGTATGTGAGCCATAAATAGCATAGCTGACCTAGACCACAGCAGACAGTTGGTCTGTTTTCCATAGGAGGAAACTTATGTCAGCCGAGCTCAGGGACACTCGCCCAGTCTTTGGTCTCATCCTCCAGGCTCATTTCCCAGGGACTTGGTGACTTTGGTTTGCAATGCAAGAATGCAGGGATTCTTCCCCCAGCAAAGCCACACCACTGAGTCACCTGGCTCACATACTAAGCTTTGCTTCACCACCAACATACCTCTTGGGCTTGTGTGTTTCAAAGATTTGAAAAGAAATTTTGTTTGAAAAAAGAAATGTCCTATATTTCTGAGATTTGAAACAGAAATAAAATACAAGTTTGAAAGAGAAATGTCTTCTATTCTTCTGGACCACCTCCTGGCCACAACACAAACAAGGAAACCAGGACATGTGAGGGAAGTATAAATTACAATGCCAGCATAGAACTAGACCAGCTTGGCCGGAGGATGGGAAAGGGCGCCGAAGTTCCTGTATATTCAAGTCTGCTTTTCAAGAAAGTTCCAACCTCTGCCAAAGTTGTTGGCTGGAATAGGTTTTGCTGGTGGTTGTTCTATGAACTGACTGACATCTCCCCCAAAGACCAGTCCCTCTTTGAGACCTTCAGTCCCACTTCTCTCTGCCCCGTGAGAAAGGGAGTCTTTCTCTCCTTGCCTGGGGCCACCAGCAGCTCCCAAACCTCCAGGTCCTCATGCAATGCATTTTTTTTTTTTGCTTTTTGGGTCACTCCTGGAGATGCTCAGGGGTTACTCCTGGCTCATGCACTCAGGAATTACTCCTGGCGGTGCTCGGGGGACCATACGGGATGCTGGGACTCGAACCTGGGTCGTCCATGTTGGCTGCGTGCAAGGCAAATGCCCTACCCGCTGTGCTATCGCTCCAGCCCCTACAATGCATTTTTGTCTTCCCCACAAGAACTCCAGGTAAGTTTGATATGTTCAAGACTCATGTCACAGGGCCGGAGCGATAGTACATTGCTATGTACTATTTCCTTCTGTAGGACACTTGTATGTGGGAGGAGGGGAGGGCATTTGCCCTGCACTCGGCCAACCGGATTCAATCCCCGGCATCCCATATAGTCCCCCGAGCACTGCCAGAAGTGCAGATCCAGGAGTAACCCCTGAGAAGCACTGAATGTGACCCAAAAATCAGAGAGAGAGAAAGAAAGAAAAAAAGAAAGAAAGAAAGAAAGAAAGAAAGAAAGAAAGAAAGAAAGAGGAAAAAAGTAGAGAAAAAGATTCATGTCACAGCAAACAAAATTCCATCCATGGAAATTTTCAAATGACCCAGACAAGTCTAGTGAAGGCTTTCAGAAACCTGAGCCAGGTGTTTGGAAAGACTTTATCTTATTTGGGAAGCAGGACACAGTACACCTGGAAGTGCTCAAGGTTTACTCCTTGTTCTGTGCTCAGGGATCACTCCTGGTGGTATCAGGGATCAAATGGCAGGCAAGGCAAGAACCCAGCCCACTGTATTATCTCTCTGGCCCTCTTTAATTTTTTATTTTTTTTATTGATTGAGATTCGGTGGTTTGCAATACTATTAATAATGGTTTCTCAGGGCTGGAGCGATAGCACAGCGGGTAGGGTGTTTGCCTTGCATGCAGCCAACATGGCTGACACAGGTTCGATTCCCAGCACCCCATATGGTCCCCTGAGCACCGCCAGGAGCAATTCCTGAGTGCATGAGCCAGGAGTAACCCCTGAGCATCACCGGGTGTGACCCAAAAAGCAATAAATAAATAAATAAATAAATAATGGTTTCTCATGCAAGTAATTCCAATACCAAACCCATCACCAGTCTCCCCATCTCCCTCTCTCAAGGGCCCCAACTTTGACCATCTCTCTCTCAACATTCCCCCACCCCACAGACACAACTCAGTTATGTGGGCCAGCTCCCCATCATGGTACCTTTGGGCTTTTGTTGCTCTCTTGCCATGTATCTTCTTCAGTCTTTTGTAACTGAAGCAGGAGGAAGAGCCTATGTCCGGGGAAGGACAGAAGAAAGGCTGACCTGTCTCCGCCTTCAGACTGCCCTGGCCAATTTTTGCTTCCCTATGGCTCCTCAGAAGGTGAACGCCATGAGGCAGCACATCGGGAAAATGAATTTGGGAAGAATTAGAGGAAGCAGCTACACACACACACACACGGAAGGGAAAGAATCACTGGATGTGGGGCTGGAGAGCTGGTACGATGGTTAGGGCAGTTACCTTGCACGACCGACCAACGTGGATTCAATCCCTGGCTGTTGGATAACATTGGGTTGTCCCTGCTCTTCCCACAGGGAGCTTAGGTTTATTGAGCTACTCCCACAACAGTGCCCCTGTGGCACACCCAATTCCATCAAGCACTAATAATACTATGTTGTTTTTCTCTTTCCTTTATGTCATTTTCATGGTTTAGCAATGTCCTTTTGGTATAGATACCGGAAGACAGTTGATGCTATGCTTTTGTAACATGGGAGTTAATGACTCCAAATAATATTTACTCCTGGGCATCCATCATATTTACTTCACTTAAACTTTCATTGCCCTTACTTCCTAATACCCCCAGAAGGAGGGTCCCAATGAAGGGACTGGATGTACCTGAGGAAAGCTGTAAGCTACTCTGGCATCAAAAAGGGAAAGTAAAGTGCCATAAGAAGTATAAGAGCATGGTCCTGGAACAAACTCTGTCAGGACTCAAAAAGAAGCAACTGAATAAGGACCCTGCCGGGTTAGGAAAGACTAACCTGGCCTGAGGACTACAGTCCTCAGGATATATAGCGAGATGTCCACCTCCGCTTTGCTGATGACATTGTTCTAACAACACCAAACATTAGCCAAGCGGCACAAATGCTGGCCGACTTTGACCGTGAGTGTGGAAAGGTCGGACTACAGCTGAATCTCACTAAGACAGTGTTCATGAGAAACAGACTCGTTCCTGACATTCAATTCACTTTCAACGGAATGAACATCTCCGAATGCAACAGTTCTGTGTACCGAGGTCGAGAACTCAACATGACGAATAACCTGGCACCTGAGTTATGCAGGAGGAAGAGAGCGGCTTGGAACGCCTTCAAGAGCATCAAAGAAATAGCTAAGAGGGCAAAAAACCTCTGACTCCGGGCACATCTCTTTGATTTCACTCTTCTTCCTGCATTAACATACGCCTCAGAGACCTGGGCCCTATGAAAACAGGATGAGAACGCTATTCGAGTCTCCCAAAGAGGAATCGAAAGAGCTATGCTTGGAGTATCACGCTTCACTCAAGTGAGAAAAAGAATCCGGAGTTCCAACCTGATTGAGAATGATGATGATGACTGAGAATCAGGGACGCTGTCTCGTTTGCCAAGGTGTCGAAAATAAGACGGGCTGGACACGTAATGCAATTTGGAGACAACCGCTGGACTAGAGCCATTATCGACTGGATTCCACAGGACGTCAAAAAGATCACGTGACCGCCCACCTATGAGATGGTCAGACTTATTTGTCAAGACCCTGAACGATCAGTTTGAGACTCTTTGTGTTCCTGGAGCGAGCAGACGCTATTGGGCTACACCAGCATGTGACAGGCATGAATGGAGACATTACTGGCACCCGCTTGAGCAAATCGATGAGTAACGGGATGTCAAGTGATCAATTGCCCATTAAACTGGGCCAAGATCTCCCCAGAGGAATCACACAAAGACAAGTAGTGATGCAATAAGCAAAGGGTTTGTATTGGCTAGCTCGAATTAGGATCCAAGTCTCATCCAAAGCAGTGGAGTCTTGTCAAGGACCCTGACTTCAAATCACAAGCCGTTTATATAGGGTTCAGAGTTAAGAGCAGTTTATATACTGGTTTATTTTTAGCTTTGGCCTTATTACATCAGTGGTCAGCAATTAGACAGCAGGTACCAGGAACAGTTTGGTGTTCTTTCCAAGAAGGGTGCGGCAACCCCTCATGACTGACCAGATCCAACTGTTCAGTTTCTTATCTAGGTGAATTACTCAATTGGAAGTTTACCAGAAACTGCAAGTCCAGCCTCAGGAAAACAGAAACTGAGGCCTAATTGAGGCTTAATGTTAGCAGCAGCTTGTCATGGCGTCAGTTTCACCCTCACATCCCCAGGAAGAGCCAACCTTTAAGCTTAATATATCTCTTACTGTGTTTATATAAAATGACCAGAAATATTAGTAAGAAGTAAATTTACTATGATTGCTTAAGTGGATTACTAGCTGAGAAAAGGAAAAAGCAATACACCCTAGATAGAATCCCGCCCTTGAGTGGATCTCCTAGTAATCTAGAGTGCTGAACCCTCAGATGAGATTTTGTCCTGAGTTAATCTCTTAGATCTTACTCTGAAGGAGTGGCTTTACCTCTGTTGTTATGACAATGTTCAGTCCCACCTATGTCTACCTCCACCCTTCATGATTTCTATATAACTATGCTGTAAGGGGGAAGGGGGGACTAGAAAAGACTAGGACTAGGATGGTGGAATTGTGATGATTGGGACTACGACCAAAACTACGACTTCAATTGTGCTGTAAGACTACGTTGGGGAGGAGAGAAATAAACTGACTACCAGCAAGCCTGGGGCCCTGTTTCTCCTTTCCCCAGTCCTTCATCCATCCATCGCCAAGGGCCAGCCAGGGGAATTGTTCTCAGCCACCAAACATCATGTCCCTCTCATGCCCACGCTTTTCCTTGAAACTCACACCCAGCATCCCATACAGTCCCCGAGCACAGCCAATAGTGAAAAGTGACCATTCCATAAACAACAACAGTTAGAGGACAATGTTAGAACATAAGATTGTTGGTACTTAAAAATATGTTTTTTCAGGGGCAGGAGGGCTAGTCCAGGGATTAAAGCATTTGTTTTGCAAACAGTTGATCTTAGTTCAAATCCCTGGTGCCACAGATGGTCTCCCAAGCACTACTCAATGAGTAACCAGGTATCAGGGTCCCAAAGAAGAGATTAAAACTGAATCAGGTTCAAAAGGAAGTTACTAATCTATTTGGCCACCTGCAGTGTGACCCCAACTCCCAGATGCCCCTACTGGGATAACTACAATCTCACCAGGAACCACCAGTAGCCCAGAACTAGCTGATCTCTGCTGAGATGACCCGGGCTGCAACCTTTCTATCCTTCGGGGACAGTCCCACATTCAATGATTCTTACTCCTGGCTCGGCACTCAGGGGTAACTCCTGGAAGTGCTATGGGGACCATATGGGATGCTGTGAATTAAACCCAGGTCAACTGTTTGCAAAGCAAGCACACTACCCACTGTATCATGCTGGCTCAGGAAGAGGCATTCTTAAACATCTGGAGGCTTGGGTCTCTTTTGGACACCAAGGCACAACCGTGTTTTTTGTCTAAGCATATAACAAGCATCTGGAAAGAAGGAGACAATGAGGTCTGGGCAGGGAATACTTCAAAGAAAGCATAGATTTCACAGAGTAAGCTCTCCTACCCCACATTTGGTTCATGAGCCACACCAGACAGTGCTCAAAGGAGTAAGCTCCTGGCTCTGTGCTCAGGAATATGTCCTGGCAGTGCTTCGGGGACCATCTGTGGCACCAGGGACTTGAACCAAGGTCAACTGTTTGCAAAGCAAATGCTTTAATCCCTGGACTAGCCCTCCTGCCCCTGAATAACATATTTTTAAGTACCAACAATCTTATGTTCTAACATTGTCCTCTAACTGTTGTATGACGTATTCAATTCACCATACTAGACCTTTTCATCAATCCTTCTCATACTAGACCTTTTCATGGAATTATAAGAAATAAAATCATATAAAGCATGTGCTTTGAAGTAATGGAATTAAACCTAAAATCAGGAACAGAAAGTTTCAAAGTTTCAACCAGTTTCAAAGGAAATGAGATATCCTGAAATCATCCATGGGTCAGAGGAGAAATATCAAGAAAATTAAAGAAATATTTTGAAGTAAGAAATCAAAATATAATGTGGAAGTTAAGTTTGCTGATTTTAGACCTTTCTCTTCTAACCTAATAAACATTTAAGACTACACATTTCCACTGAAATACTTTAAGTACATGACACAAATGTCTATCTGTTTTTAATCTCAATTCAAAATATTTCCTCATTTCCCTGAAACTTCTTTGAGTATATATGTCTTCAATGTTCTCATCACAAAAACTTTGTGGTTAATGAGGTATGGTTTAGTTAACTCACCCTATTTTGATAATGGGCTGGAGTGATAACACAGTGGGTAGGGTGTTTGCCTTGCACACAGTCAACATGGCTGACTCGAGTTCGATTCTTCCGCCCCCTCGGAGAGCCTGGCAAGCTACCGAGAGTATCTCACCTGCACAGCAAAGCCTGGCAAGCTACCTGTGACGTATTGGATATGCCAAACACAGTAACAAGTGTCACAATGGAGAGGTTGCTCGGCCCGCTCGAGCAAATCGATGAACAATGGGAGGACAATGACAGTGATTTTGATAATATTTCTCAATACATGTATCAACTTATTGTATTGAACACCTTAAACTTACAGAATATTATATGTCAACATATGCCAGACACAGTAACAACAAAGTCTCCAATGGAGACGTTACTGGGCCCGCTCGAGCAAATCGACGATCAACGGGAGGGCCTTTACCTTTTACCTTTACCTATATGTCAACAAATCTGGGAAGAATAAAGTATAAAAACAGACTTAAAAAGTAAGGGGTTACAGCAATACCACTCCTGGGAATATATCCCAGAGAGGCAAAAATGTATAGTTGAAGTGACATCTGCACTTGTTTGTTCATTGCAGCACTCTCTACAATAGCCAGAAACTGGAAGAAACCTGAATGCCCAAGAACAGATGACTGGTTAAAGAAACTTTGGTACATCTACACAATGGAGTACTATGTAGCTGTTAGAAAAGATGAAGTCATGAAATTTACATACAAGTGGTACAATATGGAAAGTATCATGCTAAGCGAAATGAGTCAGAAAGAGAGGGATAGACATAGAAAGATTGCATTCATCTGGGGGATATAAAGTAACAAAGTATGAGATTAATACCCAAGAATAGCTGAGATCAGCACCAGGAGGATTACTCCATAACTTAGAGGCCAGCCGGGTGTCCTAGAGGAAAGGGCAGTTCAGATAGAGAAGGGAGCACCAAATAAAGGATGTTTGGAGGATCCTCCCAGGAGGGGAGATGCATGTCGAAAGTAGACTATGGACTGAATATGTTTGCCACTCAATGCCTCTTTTGCAGACCACAACACCCAAAAGGAGAGAGAGAACACAGGGGATTGCCCTGCCACAGAGACAGGGGGGATGGGGGGATGGGGGTGGGAGGGATATTATCCATGGTGGTGGAAAATGGGCACTGGTGGAGGGATGGGTATCTGATCATTGTATAATTGAAACCAAAGCACAAAAAATTGTAAATCTACAACTGTAAAAAAAAATAAAATAAAATAAAGGGAAAAAAATAAGTGTAACTTTAAAAAAAAAAAAGTAAGGGGTTAGAGATTTGGCTGTGTTGGGCCCTGGGATCATGTCCCATCACTGCAGAGAGAGAAAGAGAAAGAGAGAGACAGAGAGAGACAGAGAGACAGAGACAGAGACAGAGACAGAGACAGAATAAAACATAAGGTCAACCAAGCACAAGAAAGACAATAAAGAAAAAATTAAAAAAATGGAAACATAATAGAGAAATCAATGAAACCAAAAACTGGTTCTTCAACCAGATCAGCACAGTGAATAAACCTCTAGCAAAACTCTGTGTGTCTTATGTGTGAGAGATGGTAGGGAAATAGAGAAGGAGAGCTAGGGAGAGAGATTAGACAGAAATGACCAAACATATGCAGTAAAGAGATATTAAGAAATATTGCTATAGACCCCACAAGTATTCAAAAGATAATAAGGAAATGACTCAGATAAAATAAACCAATTCCCCAAAAGTCATTAATTGCCAAAACTCAAGACTCAAAACTCAAACCTCAAGTAATAGATCCTGTGAATGGTATGCTAAAGAAATTGGCATATTAAATAAATTGCATCCGAAGTTTAAGCCACTCAGTACAGAAATCTCTAGACACTGGTGGTTTACTGAAGAATTCCCATAGAGACTTAAAGAAGTCCAGAAGCAACGTCTGTGTCTAAGATCTTCAGCAAGAGTCAAATACCACTGAGTAGAGAACAAACAGTATTTTTAAAAAATTGTTTTGAAGTCACTCCTTGTAGGGATTACTACTGGCTCTGCAATTGAAGATCACTCCTAATGGGTTTGGGGAACCATATGGGGTGCCATGGAATCAAACCTGGGTCAGCCAAGCACAAGGCAAATGCCTTACCCACTGTGCTATCGCTCGACCCCACAAACAGTATTTTCAACAAATGGTGTTGGGATATCTGGATAGACACATGAAGAAATAGGATCCTTAACTCCTAATATGAGCAGAATGGATGAAAAATGGATCACAGGGGCTGGAACAATAGTACAGTGGGTAGGGTATTTGCCTTGCACGTGGCCAACCTGGTTTGATCCCTGGCATTCCATATGGTCCCCCAAGCAATGTCAGGAGTCATTCCTGAGTGCAGCCTCAGGAGTAACCTCTGAGCATCGCCGGGTGTGACCCAAAAATAAGCAAAAAAAAAAAAGAATCACAAACCTAAATGTCAGATCTAAAACTCTTAAGAGAAAAAGCTTCATGGACTTGGATGTAACCATTAATTCTGAACTCTAACAGAATGGTGCTGTTTCTTCTGCTTACAACACCAAGAGCACTTCCACCATCAAAGGTTTGGATTCTCCACATTGAGCAATTCTCTAAATCTCTGCAGACATAATTGGGATGTCGTACAATTTAATACAACTCTGACAATACTACCCGAAGTTAGTATAATCTTTCAGGTTAATTTTGCAAGACTTCTTCCCACTGAGAGTGTCAGTTTCAAGTTTGGGGTGCCCAGGTTACCCAACTTCTGTCTGACTTGGCAACAAATTGAAAGTTCTGATAACCATCCCTCTTGAGTACAGTAATTTGCTAGGGTGGCTAAAAGAACTCAAGAAAACACTTGACACACTGGTTATTACGGGTTTAATAAAAAGTATATTATAAATTATTTGTAAATGAGCAGCCAGATGAAGGGATACCTAGAGTGAGATCTGGAAAGGTCTGAGCATATAAGCTTTCCCGAAGGAGACATTTTCACCAGTCTGGAGATACTCCAGAGACTGTTGTTGAGGGTTCTTATGGAGACTCCATTAAGTAGGCACAACTAATTAAATCACTGATTGTTGGTGATGAATTCAATATCCAGAAGTGGGCTGGGAGGAAATGAAATTTCATGAGTGGCCCTGTGGGCACCAGCTCCATTCTGAAGCTCTCTGGAATGGGGTCCACAAGAGTCACCATATTAACATAAACTTATATCTCATTTAAACCCTCAGAAGAAAAAACAAGCATTTTAGGAATTCTATGCCAAGAACTGGGATAAAGGCCTAATAGATATTTCTTATTCTCTTAAAACATCACAGGCACCAAAACACATAACGAAGGGGAAAAAAAGATGAATAGGACTTCATCAGATTAAAACACTTTTGTGATTGTATCCATCAAGACAGTACAGCCAGTAAGGCACTTGCCTTGCATGTGGCAGACCCTGGTTCATTCCCCAGTACCCCGTCTGATCCCCCGAGTCCCATCAGGAGTTACCCCAAAGCACAGAGCCAAGAGAAAGCCCTGAGCATTGCCAGAGATGGCCCAAAATCAAATAAAAAACAATGACATATTGGAAGAAAATATTCATACATCATGTGTCTGATAAAGGGGCTTATATCTAGAATTATCTAGAATATAAGAAAGGGGGGGAAAGTGAAAAGAAAGGACTCATATCAATAATAAAGACAACCTGTATGGGGGTCTTGAATCTAATGGAGGAGGGCGGGTTCTCCATTCTAACAGGAGTTCTCAGACACCAGCAGGAAAGATGCAGCAATGAGAACCCAGTGGTTGACTCCGGTCAAATAGATGAATTGGCAGATAAGGAACAACTGGTGCAGGCTACCTGATGCTGCTGCTTTACCCTCCAAACAGCAAATAAGCTGCAGAAACATCTCTGACCTCTGACCCTACACAGCAGCACCACAGGCAAAACTAGAGGGAGAAACCTGGGAAGTGGACTTTGACCTCCTCTGTCCAACCCAGTGCAGAGCCACCTCATTGGGTATTTCAAGTTTTGTTTAATCTCCCGGGAAACAGAGGCTGGAGCTCCCTCCTGAGAAGCAAACACAACTCACCCAAGCAGACATTCTCAACACCCCCAAGAAAAGCACCAGCCAGGCTCCTAGAGGAAAGCAGATTCCTTCCAATGACAGTGATTTGGCCTTAATCCTTTCCAGAATGAGAATCTCGTCAACAACACACTCAAAGCCTGGCTGCATTATCAGGTCCATTCCATTAGCTCTTGGCAAGAAATCTCCGCCCTGATGGAAGGGCAGAGGAGGAGGTTTCACTCAGATACCACACAACAGAAAGAGATGACCCCCACCAGAAAGGGAAGGCAAAGATCGTGAACAGCCTTTTGGATGTAATTGGAGGTGCTCTGGAAGAGATTTTTGGACGCCTTTTCCAAGTCTGGGCGCCAGTGTCTCTGTCCCCTGAAAGTCTCAAAAGAAATTCAAGAGTTCCAAAGAAAGAAAGAGAGAGAGAGAGAGAGAGAGAGAGAGAGAGAGAGAGAGAGAGAAAAGAGAGACAGAATTACTCAATAAGAAACAATTCTTAAGATTAACTTTTCCTTTCATAGTTGAATTAAAAGGGCTTGAGTCAAGTCCTCTTGACTTGGGAGAATCTCAGGATCCTTCTTATCATATAGGCAAATTCCCTGAGCTAATATCTTTTATGATGGTATTCAGGATATCACGACCCACATCTCACTGTCCTTTTTGTAGATAAACGTAGTCCATCAGAACCACATGTCTTTGGGAGAGATTCCCCAAAAGTCTCTTTAAAAAGGAACCTAATTCACCTAATGGTGAGTTATTCTCGCCTATTTTTTTTTCTCCATTCCTCACCCGCCGGACTGTGGCATAATGGCAGGGAATCCTGCAGCCATATTGTAATCTTGAAGATTAGAGTCATGTGCTAAGAATGGTAGAGCAGTAAGTCAGTGGGAATTCAATTCCTTATAACATCAAGGAACCCTTTCTCCAACCTGATACTTTACAAGAGAGAGAGAGAGAGAGAGAGAGAGAGAGAGAGAGAGAGAGAGAATGTGTTGAAACTCCTTTGCTGTTTCTGGCTTATGTCTCCTAGAGTTAAATTCTGTTTCTGCCTCCAGAATTCTTGCTATGTGAGATAATAAACATCCTTTGTGCAAACGGCACTGCTGTCCACCAATATCCAGTTCCCTCCTAACAACATGATCATTTCCTATTCTTTGACCTCAAATGTGATTTGCTTTGGCCAATGACGTGTGAGCAGAAGTAATGTATGTATGCCTGTTGCTAGCCCAGCCATGAGAGCCAGCATGTACTGTGTCTACTCTCTTCTCTTCTGCCAATAATAATCACAAGTGCTTCTGGCCCAGTCTTCTCCCTCAGCTCAGATTGTACCATAGTTCCTGTTGACCCACACTGGACATGCCACGTGACCATTGTTGTAAATCACAGCGTTGAGATTGCTCCTGACTACCAATTTCAAACCAAGAAGAGGGCTGTTTTGCTGGGGGTGTTTGGTGGGGGGGAGGGGAGGTTGGAGGCTAAGAAGCTCTTTGGCCTTGGCTAAGACTTTGCCAATGGAGACGTGAGTACAACAGGTAGGGTGCTTGCCTTGTAGGTGCCTGACCCAGGCTCAATCCCACATACTGTTCCCTCAGCTCAGAGGCAGGAGGAGTAAGCCTCCCCTCCAAGCATCTTTGGTGTGGCTCAAAAACCAAAACAAAAGACTTTGCAATGGCTCCTAGCACATGGTTGAAAGGAAGATCACTCCTCCTCCTTCTCCTCCTCCTCCTCCTCTTCCTCCTCTTCTCATCTTCCTCCTCCTCCTCCTCCACTTCCTCCTCTTATCCTCTTCCTCTTCCTCCTCCTTTTCCTCATTCTCCTCCTCCTCCTCCTCCTCCCCCTTTTCCTCCTCCTCCTCCTCTTCCTTTTCTTCTCTTCTTCCTCCTCCTCCCCCTCTTCCTTTTCTTCTCTTCTTCCTCCTCCTCCTCCTCCACTTCATTCTCTTCCTCCTCCTCATCCTCCTCCTCCTCCTCCTCTTCCTCCTCCTCCTCCTCCTCTTCCATGTCGCTCCTTTGCTCTCATTCATAGTTCTGACAGAAGATGTGTGTTTCCCCCCCCCAGGATATCAACAGGGTATCCTACAATTCAACCCATTGATAGCACTGACCCGCGTGAGCTGAGACTCCAGTTTCTACGGGCTCTTTCCACAAACCTGTCCCCTAATGCAAACACCCATTGGAAGGAGTAGATGCCTAGCTCCGCTCCCCAGACTTCCCCTGCCTTGAATTCACTGATTTGCTGACGAGCGCTCACATCTTCCCCCTTTCAGAACAAAAGTCATCAAGGATACAGAGGAGCAGTCAGGTGGGGGCGGGGGGCAGGGTTTGGCCAGAGGTTGATCTGCTCCATCTCTGCAGGTACTGGAAGCTGAGGTGCCTCATGGTGGTCAGTTGGGTCTTTTTGGCTGATCTCTAATAAGCCTCAACTCCTAGGTTTCAGAGGAGCCCCCCTGATCCCCAGTACTCTGTGTGTGTTGCCTCTCACTGATGCCAGAAGTTGACACACAGGGACTGGAGCGATTGTACGGCAGATAGGGCACTTTCCTTGCATGCAGCCAATCTGGATTCCATTCGGGCACTCCATATGGTTCCCAGGCCCTGTCAGGAGGGATCCCTGAGCACAGAGTCAGGAGTAAGCTCTGAGCACAGCTGGGTGTGGCCAAAAATATCCATAAGAAACATAGTCACTGTCCTTGACTCCATTGGAGAAGACCCGTGGCAGTGTCACGTGTTTCTTCCCTGGGTGAAAAATATGGTTCCTTCACCCTAATAAGCCATGACTGTGAGTTTAGCAGCTGTCGGTGACCTGAGGACCATTTTGTGAGTATTGAACCTGGGGGTGAGGAACCCCACTCTTGTAGTTGGGGTAAGATGTGCCCTTGGCTTTCCCTGCCCTGCTGTGTCTCTGGGCAGACGAACGTCACACCCTGACACTATCACGTGTCAGACACTTGGACTCATCTCCCAGAGCGGACTCTGGCCTCTGGCTCCGAGCCCTTGGTCAACAACTCAAATTAGCCAGAACACAATATGCCTTTTTCTCTGTTGTCTTTAGACTTATCTTTATGTCTCTTTCCTATTTATACCAAGCAGTACTGGCTTGCCATATGTTCTGCTTTTCAAATAAACCTATTTATGGGCTGAAGAGAGAGTAACGGGGGTTAAGGCACATGCCCCATCTGAGCAGACCCTAATTCGATCCTCAGGACTCTGGGGTGTCCAAGCATCAGTGTGACTCCAGAGTGCCCTGAGCACTGCCTGTGTGGCTTGGGTGGTACTGGGTTCCACAGGCCCGGAGCCTCACTGCATCCTTGGGCCCTTGTGAAAACTGCTGGCTCAGTTGGCCAAAAATAGCCAGGAGGGAACCCCATCCATGCCCTCTGACCATTGCTTAGGAGACCCCTTCTGACCAATAAATTAATTAATTAATTAAAAACAAAGGCCCTCCCGTGGTTCGTCGATTTGCTCGAGCGGGCCCAGTAACGTCTCCATTGGAGACTTTGTTGTTACTGTGTTTGGCATAATTAAAAACAAAAAAGAAATATGTACAGAATTACTAAGTATATATAATTTTAAAAGAAGCTGAATACAAAAACATGAAATTCTATACTTTGCCACTATGTGGATGGAACTGGGGCAGAGTCAAAGAGAACAAATCTGGAACAATGACTCTAATACACAGAGTATAAAGCCAGGGAACAAAAATGGCTGAGGCTAACAAACATTTGCGGAGGGGACAGTGGTGGAGGGACCTTGGACAGTGGCGGAGGGACACTGACACTCTGGTGGTGGGTGTGGCACAGGAACAGGGAATGCCTGAAACGTTACTTTAACAGCCCTGTAAAACTCTGTACCTAAATAAACAAGGGAGTTGATCTCTCATAAAAGCAAAATATTATTTTGGTGGAACAAAAATGTGACCGAACCTCGGAAGAGCACATGTATTAGTTAGTGACCGGGTTATTGTGATACTTTCATTTCTGTTTCATGACTTATGGTTGGAATCATTTACGCCACCCACAGTCCCTTGAACTGCTTTGTAACCTGTGAATGAGCTGAGAAGCCAGGAGTTTGTGAAACTGTTATGCAACCACTTGGGAACAAGACTTTGTCCTTTGCTTAGGGACAATGACCCTCAACCCTGGACTGAGGCCCTGTCCTGAGCCCTCCACGGTGGGGGCTGCTCAGGTCTAATCTGCCAGTGGGTTGGAAGCCCCGGGGCCTACAGGAAATAACCCTGAGGCCCACGGCCCTTCTAGACCATGATCTGGGCACTTGGGTCCCTGGAATTCCTGAGTCCACTGAGGGCCCACGTGGTTCTGGTGGGTGCACCTTAGCCCACGGGTATCTCCAAGATTTGTGGCACCTACAGGGTGTGGATGGTGTTTGGCTATGCAGGCGCCTCTCCCCCTTCATGTATGTGAGGTCCCTGGCAATGCTGGGGAACCTAGAGTGGGAACGAAAGCGGGGAATATGGTCCAGGGAACACTCTTTGCACTTGCCCAGTTCCCAATGCTACCTCCATGTTAGGCGAGCTGGTGGGGGTCCCTCGGTCCCCAGCAAGGCTAGTGCTTCTACAACTGCCCCAGGGCTAGCCCAGGCCCTCTCAGTGTCCCCCCTCCAAACTCACCCACTCAGCCCAGAGGGCCTTGTTCACAGGTACCCCCACCTGGGTTTTTTTTCTTTTGGGGTCACACCTGGAGATGCTCAGGGGTTACTCCTGGCTCTGCACTCAGGAATCACCCCTGGCAGTGCTCAGGGGACCATATGGGATGCTGGGGATTGAACCCAGGTTGGCTGCATGCAAGGCAAATGCCCTCTCCACTGTGCTATGGCTCCACACACCCCCTTCCCACCTGGGTTCTTGAGTGTGTGACTTCCTCCCCTTATTCCTTAGGGACCCTCTCTCCAGATCCTGCCACTTTCTTCCATCAGAAAGGATTAGAGTCCACAGAGTTTTATTTATTTATTTATTTTTTGTCTCTACAGAATAACTTGGGGGAGGGGCCAGGCCCAGGGTGCAGAGCAGACTTGTGGGGACGGGGTTCCTCGGGTCTCTGGCCCTGCCTCAGGATCCATCCATGTCTTCCCAGGTGGGCAGGGCTTCACTGACCACGGGGGTCTCAGGCGGGCAGGGGGAGCTGGGAGCTGGGCATGGTGAACTGGCAGGGCCCAGTTGCTCTGGGGGTGCCCATTGGATGGTCGGTCCTCGATGCCAGTGGATGGACTCACCTGCGGTTCTTCCGGCACAGCTGGGGCAGACGTCTACACTTGCCACCTGTGGGGGCATCAGTGTGAAGCTGGATGGCGCAGATTGTGGGGTACTGTGGGACACCCATGGATCCCGCCTTCCAGAAGCTCCACTCCTGGCCAGTGACCAGAGGCAGAAAATGGGGAGCCAGGGTGGGGTCAACCCTCCCCAGGACCTCCCTGAATCATACCCCCCCCCGCAGGTGCCTTTGTCAACCCCTTAGCCTCGTCTGCATGGTTTACTGTTCAACAGACAAGCACTTATTATGTACCTCCTGTGTGCCCTGGGCCCAGGGATAAGAAAGGAGTCAACTCAGACCAGCATGGGGGTCGGGGGGGAGGGCTCAGGCAAAGGCTGCATGCAAAGGAGAAGCAAGGAGGGGCCTCATCGAGGCCCCATTGGAGCAAAGAGCTGAAGGGCACCTCATGGGCATCTGGAACTCCCATAGCAGGCAGAGGGAACAGCCTGTGCAAAGGCCCTGAGGCAGAAGGGTCAGCTCTCAGGCCAGCAGAGAGGCTGAACTGGATAATGAGGAGGGGGACTTCAGAGTACAGCACCCACTGATTCCTGGGTACCCTTGTGCTGCCCCCTCTACTTCTCCAGTCTCATCACCTCTGTTCTCCACCAGCCATGCCACCCTCACCCCACTGTTGCCACCACAAGCTTCCCTCTTTCCTGGCTGGGGGCTGCACCCCTCTGCTCCCTCCAGCTGCTCTCTACTCCCCCCATCAGCAGGCATCACCTCAATTTTACCTCTTCTGAGGAAGCACATCCCGTCAACCCTCCCCAGTTCGCATTTCCCCTTTGTTCTCCACCCAGTGCACCTGGCTCTGGCTCTCCCTCCGCTCTGCACTTTGGTGCGTTTCCCTCACAATGGTCAACTCCCCAAGGACCTGAGCCCAGCCTCACACACTCAGCAGGGCACAGAGCTGGCACTCCCAAGGGTCTGTCACTTAAAAGCCCCACAGTTGATCTTCAGTCTCTGCCCTCACCAGACCTGGGGCTGGGCCTTCCCTGGACCTTAGGTTCTGTGTGAGCCTGGGGAGTCTCTTGGGTCTCTGAGCCTCACTATCCCCACCGGGAATGGGACCACCGAAGAGTGCAGCCGCAGTGCTGGGCCCCCCTCAAGCCTGCTCAAGTTAGCAACAGCTGAGGTGGAAAAGAAGGCCTGAGGAAGGCGCAGGACGAGAGCAATGAAACTGTCAGTGACCCAGCCCAGCTGAGCTTGAAACTGGGCAAGGAACCTGCGTTTGACTTAATCACAGCACTAAAAAAAAAAAAGTATCTTTTCCTGTGCAGTTCACACCCTTCAGTGTGGGGCCATGCAGAAGCCATGCAGGGCCTGCGTGCTACCCCTTGGGCCTTGCTTCTCTCAGTCTGCTTTTTCCTTTTTCTTTTTGGGTCACACACAGCGATGTACTCCTAGCAGTGCTCAGGGGACCATATGGGATGCTGGGAATCAAACCCGGGTTAGCTGTGTGCAAGGCAAACGCCCTATCCACTATGCTATTGCTCCAGCCCCCCTCAGCCTGCATTTTAAAAGCTGCTCTGGGGCCTGGAGAGATAGGACAGTGGGGAGGGGAATTGCCTTGCACGTGCCCGATTTAGGGTCAACCCCTGCACCCCCTATGATATCACCCCCCCCATCCCGCTACCAGCCAACAGGAAGCAAATCCTGAGCACAGAGCCAGGAGTAAGCCCTGGGCACCACTGAGTGTGCTCCCCCCTCCCCCCGCAAATAAACAAACAAGCCATTATAAATCAGGGACTCTACTTCTTATCCCCATTCAGCTGCCTTCTTAGCATGCCATGTCCCCCAGAGGCTGACCCGAGAGGCCACACCTCGGGCCCCTGACAGGGAGGAAAGAGCAGAGGAGAGTCCCTGCTGGTGGGGTTACAAGGAAGCAGCAGCAGCAAACCTCCCTGGGAACACTATTCCTGCCCAGGAGCACCCTCACCCGACCCTGCCCGTCTCTTCTCTCATCAGGCCCCCACATTGCCCGCCCACCCCTTCAGGGCCCCGTTATTGCTAGTCTCGGGTGCTGCATCACCCCATCACCGAAAAGTCCCTCAGAAAATCTCAGATGACAAGGACAGTAGAGACAAGGGCCAGGAAGATTGCTCCACAGTTGGAAGCCTGTCTCATGAGTGGGGGGAGAGAGAAGGCAGCTGGGATAGAGAAGGGACCACTAAGTAAGTGGGGGATCGCTCGGGATGGGGGATATGTGCTGAAAGTGGATAAAGGACCAAGCGTGATGGCCTCTCAGTATCTGCAAACCACAGTGCCCAGAAGGAGAGAGAGAGTCAGAGGGAAATTGTCTGACATGGAGGCAGAGAGAGGGATCGGATTGGGGGATGGGGGGAATGCGAGGGATACTGGGAACATTGGTGATGGAAAACGTACATTGATGGAGGGATGGATGTTCAATTGTTGTATGACTGAAACTCAAATATGAAAGTTTTGTAACTGTAGCTCATGATGATTCAATTAAAAAAGAAAAGAAAATCTTTTTTTTTTTGTTTGTTTGTGTGTCACACCCAAAGATACACAGGGGTTGCTCCTGGCTCTGCACTCAGGAATCACCCCTGGCGGTGTTCAGGGCACCATGTGGGATGCCGGGAATCGAACCCGGGTCAGCCACATGCAAGGCAAACGCCCTACCCACTGTGCTATTGCTCCAGCCCCCCAAGAGAAGAAAATCTTGATAAGCCTTTGAGGGCCCCTCTGCCACCTGCCACAGCTCTGATCCTGCCATGCACCTCCCAACCCCAGGAGAACTCTGGGAAGAGAGGCCGCTGCTAGCCCAGGCCCAGAGCTTGCACAACTGAGGCACGTGTGTCTGGGGGAGGTTTCTCTCTGGGTAAGGTCACCTCTTTCACCCTCAGTCTCAGACACTTCTCACGTCCCCATCTGGTGTGATATTAACTCAGAAATGCCCCCCTTTCTCTACCCCATGCCCTTTGAACATGACAGTGTGACTCAGGCCTCCCCACAAGGTAATTTTTCTCTCTCCATCCACTTCCTACTCCCACTAAATGACTGGCTTGGCCAACAGAACAAGACAGAAATGCCAACAGCCAAAATAATGGTAGTGGGAAGGTATCACGGCGGCGGAATTGCTATGGGAATACTGAATGGAATAAACCACCATGAACAACTTTATAAAAATAAAATTAAATTTTAAAAAAATGCCACCAGCCAATTTCGAGACCTCCTTTCACTGTCTCACAGACCCCCTGCCCCCACCCACACTGGAACAAGCTCAGGGGAGCCTACTGTGGGATAAGACCATCAGGTGAAGACCCCACGTGCCCTAGAAGCAGCAACACCCCCCCAAAGCCCAGTGACCAGAATCTGACCTCGGATACAAGAATAAGCCCAACAGTGAACAGAACAACCACCCTGCTGAGGCTGGCTAATCTTTTTTTTTTTCCCCTTTTTGGGTCACACCTGGCAATGCACAGGGATTACTCCTGGCTCTGCACTCAGAAATTACTCCTGGCAATGCTCAAGTGACCACAGGGAATGTGGGAATCAAACCCGAGTCGGCCACAAGCAAGGCAAACGCCCTACCCGCCGTGCTGTGGCTCCAGCCCCTGGCTAATCTTTCTGAATCCAGCCCTGCTTCGCTGAAGCAACCTTGCCCAGAGGCCTTGAGAAGCCATTCCTCTGAGGAGAGCAAGCCAAGGTTTGTCCCCGCCTCCCTCTGTCTGGGTGCCCCTCCTGCCCAGCGCCCCTTCTCACTGGTGAGAATGACGATGCCCGTGATGAAGAGCACAGCTGCGATCAACAAACCCCGCTTCCGGAGAGTATACTCATCTGCAGGGAGGAAACCAGAGGAAGTTGATGAGAGGAACCAGCACCCTCCCACCCCCTCGCCCCCTACCTACCCACCTCCACCCACCACATCCTGCCCGAGGTGACTTACCGTAGTAGAAGGGAGTGTTCTCCCTGGGAGTCGGAGGGCCTAGACGTGGGGTGAGGTGGAATTGAGCAGAAGTTTTCGGGGGAAATCACAGAACAGCAGAGTCGGGGGGAGAAGGAAGGAAAACCTGCGTCTTGGCTTCAGTGCAGATGGAATAAAGCCCCAAGTCCTCCCCTGGCATGCAAGCTGGCTCCCCTCACCTTCTCACTCTCGCTCACCTACGGTGCCTCTGGCCCACGAGCTGTCCTGCTGGTGACATATCAGACCAGTCACACCGCAGGACCTTGGCCCTGGCTACATCCTCGGGCTGCGGCATCCTTTCTCAGACTGCCACACAATGGTCCTCTCCTCTCCTTCCCAGGAAGCCCTCCTTGGCAGAAAAGCTCTCGGCTACTCTCTCACCCTAAATCAAGATTCCTCTTTCTCCATAGCAATGTATTACAGCTGAGGGACAGTGACCACGATTCTTATTTGCTATCTTTCTCCCCTCGCTTTGTTCCAGGGAAGAGCCTTCTTTCTAGTTCACTGCTGTATTCCTAATACCATGTGCCTGGCACACAGCAGGTACTCCATAACTATTCTTTTTTTTTTTTTTTTGCATCACACCCGGTGATGCACAGGGGTTACTCCTGGCTCATGCACTCAAGAATTACTCCTAGTCGAGCTCGGGGGACCATATGGTATGCTGGGAATCAAACCCGGGTTGGCCACGTGCAAAGCAAACGCCCTACCCGCTGTGCTATTGCTCCAGCCCCCACCATAACTGTTCTGAATGAATGAGTAACTGAATTCTCTATGCGGCCCCCGGGGATGTCATTGCTATCTGTTCACTGATGGCCAGGGTGGAATATAAGCATGTGATGGGGAGATCCAGGGACTCCTACATGCGAAGGTCTCTGCTGACACCAAACTAATCTGAGATGCCAGGGCAAGTCAAGCTGAGAATAGGAGAACCGCCCAGCTGAGCCCAGATGAACTGCAGACTTCCAAACTACAGAGCCGAGAGCTAAATAAACGGTTGTCATCCTAAGCCACTGCTTGGTACCAGCAGTCTCACTTAGGCATCAATTCATCAATTCTGTCATTGATTTCGCAGTTGACCCAGCACCCAGCCTCTCCCAAGCATTAAGCCATGCATCCACTTAGCACACATTCACTGAGGACGGTGCAGGGCTGGGCAGTATTCCAGGTGCTAGAAATGCACAGGGGGTAGGGGATTGTCTGCTTCAAGTCTGGGAAGGGACTTACTGACCGGTTGGCCTGTCGTCACGGTCCTTCAGGATGATCCTGAATGGGACTCGTGTCGGGGAGCGTGTGGGGCCTTCGGTGGAGCAGCAGATGATGAGGGGCCGGGAAGAGCAGTGGGAACAGAACAAAGAGAATCAATGAACACTGGGTGCCTGGGAGAAGCCTCTTGCGCACCCCCATCCAGTCCATGTGTGGGCAGAGATAAGGGGTGAGGGGTCACTCCCCCCAAAGCAGCAGGAACAGCAGGTGCGACTATATTGAAAAAAGCCTGCTCTCTTAAGTTAAAACCCACTACCCAACCTCTGAGGAGCCCCTGGCCCCTCTCTTAGGACTTCTGAGACCACCCCAGAATCAATCTAGGAAATGAAAGGTCACATCTGCCAGAGGGCCTGCAGAGTGGAGAGAGTTGTTATCAAACATGGAATGTCACCTCTCCCCCAGACCAAAAATACCAGTGTAGGGCTGGAGGAAAGCACAGCAGGTAGGGTGTTTGCCTTGCACGCGGCTGACCCGGGTTCGATTCCCAGCATCCCATATGGTCCCCCGAGCACCGCCCGGAATAATTCCTGAGTGCAGAGCCAGGAGTGAGCCCTGTGCATTGCCAGGTATGACCCAAAAAGAAAAAAAAAAACAGCATATTTCCCGTTCTTGCCCCCCTCAAAGTCCATGGTCCAGTCCGAAGAAAACACAGGCAGATGTGTCCCCAGCAAATTACCCCCTACAGTAACCCCCATGAAAAGCCAACAAGTGGAACCCCAAGCTCCCAGGCCTCCCAGCACCTCAAACCTGATGGAACCGACAGCCAGTGATTAGAAGAGACCCAGGAAAGCCTTATCCCAAAGGGACTGCACTCAGCACCATCAACAGAGAGGGGGCAAAGAGGGGCCCAATGTTGGGTGGCTCACATCCCAGCTCTCCTACGTTAGGCTGTGTGGCACAGGACTAGCTGAGTGACCTCTCTGAGCCTCCGTTTCCTTCTCTAAAACACGGGGATACAGAACAGAGGGATACTACACCAGGTAAGTCACTTGCCTTGCACACAGCCCCCCGGGTTCTATTCCAGGCATCCCCTATAGTCCTGAACGCAGAGCCAGGAGTAAGCCTTGAGCACCACCAGGTGAGGCTCAAAAAGTAAAACAACATAAAACAGAGGGCTGGAGAGCTAGTACAGTGGACAGGGCACTTGATTGCACATAGCCAAATCGGGTTCGATCCCCGGCATCACATATGGTCTCCCGAATTACTCCCACAGAACCAGGAGTAACCCCTGAACATTACTGGGTGTGACCCAAGAGCAAAAACAAAATAAAATGGAAAAACAGCTGTTTCCCAATCTCAGGAGTGCTCGTGAGCACTGCACGCTTCGAATCCATGCAAACGCAGACCAGGGTCCTGCACGGGATGAAACACAGCAGTCGCTGTTGTTGTTTGCTGTTATTATGACTGACTGGCACCCTCTCTTCCGAGAGCAGCCCCCCACTTTCTGCTCCAGCTTCACTGCGCCCTCAGTGTCTCCCAATAACCCAGCCACCAGGGGGCGCACATGATCAGTCTCACCCTACTCTGGGACCCTGAGCAGACCAGTGATGGGGTGCAGGGGTGGAGGGAGATGGTGGGGCCACAACTCCAGGAGGGGAGAAGCAAGCATGGAGGCGGGAGAGAGGCTGTGGGGCCTGGGAGCTGTGACTCCCAGTGACCTCAAGGCTCCACGGTCCCCACCACCCTTCTGCCATGTACCACAGGGAGTATTACTAAGCAACACTAAGTGACTTGGGTACGGGCGCTGGGTAAGTGAATTCTGAGTAATTCATAGTGAATGTAGGGCAAGTGAATTTAGAAAAATTTTCAGTGGGGAAGTACAGACCCTCCCTCCCGTAACCTTGACCCCATGACACTATTCCTGTGTGCTGTAAAACGGGTTTCATTGATTCCATCAGAATGAGAAAGTGGTGATGACGTCAGTGTTCTTGTACAGCACCCAGACTGTGCAACCGTGCCTGCATTTCAGCCTGTGAGAAGCGAAGTCACAGGACACTGAAGTGGGGGCCGCTCCCCAGAAATGGATCCTCTCAGGACTAGAGTGATAGTAAAGCGGGGAGGGTGCTTGCCTTTCACGCAGTTGACCTGAGTTTGATCCCTACCACCTCAGAGGGTCCCCCCAAATCCCCCAGGAGTGATCCCTGAGCACCGAGCCAGGAGTAAGCCCTGAGCACCGCTGGGTGTGGCCGCCAAACAAAAACAAAACAAACAAGGAGATGGATGGTCTCACTGCCATTAGCTGGGCTCATTTCACGCCTGCCCCTCTCCTACGTCTCTCTCCAGACAGTGACCTCCCCCAGGAGGTCTTCATCTGTGTGGTCCAAGCAGGGTGGATCCCCACTCTCCAACCCTGGGTGGGGTGGGACCGGGTGAGGTAGGGCATGAGGCTTGGGTCTGACCAGTCAGCAGTCAATTTTCCAGCTTCCCAGGGGCCAGACATGGCCGTGTGACTCTAGCTGGACCCATTCGAATTAGGGTAAGGCCTCAGGGCTGTAGATAAAGAGATGTTATCTCACTGTTCAAGTCCTGGGCTGAACTTGGAAGTAGGAGACCATCACTAGCACCAGGAGGGGGGAGCTGCTTGAGAATAGGGCCAACAGGGCTAAGACAGGGAGCAGATCAGCAAGTCAACGATAGTAGCAGGGTTTGTGCTCCTTGATCCAGCCATGCCTGAAAGCAGTCCTCTGGCCTTTGCAGAACAGGCAGCACCTGTTGCTGTTCTTGCTTAAATTGATTTTTCTGCATTCTGCAAGAGCAGAGCTCCTGGAGTCGGAGTGATAGTATAGGAGGTAGGGCATTTGCCTTGTACACGGCTGACCTGGGTTCGATCCCCAGCATCCCATATGGTCCCCCAAGCACCGCCAGGAGTAATTCCTGAGTGCAGAGCCAGGAGTAACCTCTGAGCATTGCTGGGTGTGACCCAAAAAAGATAAGAAAGGAAGGAAGGAAGGAAGGAAGGAAGGAAGGAAGGAAGGAAGGAAGGAAGGCGGAAGGAAGGAAGGAAAGAAAGAAAGAAAGAAAGAAAGAAAGAAAGAAAGAAAGAAAGAAAGAAAGAAAGAAAGAAAGAGTAAAGCTTCTGGTCTCAGGAGAACTTACCCACTAGCACCCGCCCTGTGAAGGGCTCCAAACTAGACATTCTTCTTAAGGACACTCACCACAAACAACAGTTATTAAACTGGCAGCTGTGTTTCACTATTTCCCAAGCGCCATCGACCACAAAACAAAACACGTTTCTGAAAATCTGCTAACAGTTCCCCTGTCGGGTGCTCTGAGAAACACGCTGTGGGGAAATGCAGCCCCAGATGGAAAGTCCAACGATTTTCCCAGGAGGCTGTTCCCAGTGACAAACGCTACCTTCCATACCTTCCACGTGTCTCTGGTCTGAGCCTGCAGGTGTTGCTCGAAGGACATCGTCTCCAGTCGGACTCTGCTTCTGGGTGGTTTCTGCACAGGTCATAAGAACCAGGAGAGAAAAATAGAGGATGGGTGACAGGCAGCCCCACACAACAGCAAACACCCCCGGCCCTCCTCCCCCATAGGTCAGACAAGACCTCCAAGTATCAGTGAGTCTGGGAAAGGAGGCAGAGCTGTCTCGTAACTGGGCACCCCATTGCCCAAGTGGTTTAGAAAACAAACGTCAGAGCCCTGAGGCATAGCTCAGTGTCTAAACGCATTTGCCCTGCAAGCATAAAACCATGAGTGTGATCCCAGCATTGCCCACTTGCACAAAGTTGTCCTCTCGGCTCTATGTCTGGGACCCCAGAGACTCAACCCCCAGAGTCTGTGGTCTCCCGAATATGGCCAGGCGTGTGCCAAACCCCACCCTGCAGACATTTCAACAGCAGCCACAGAGAAAAAGGAAGGGAAACTTCTTTTTTCATTTTATTTAAAAAATAAATAATAAATGTTGGTGTCCCCTGTGCCACAGTGTTGATCTGGCGTTTTGGTTTTTGATTTGGTCTTGTTTTGGGGTCCACAACCAGCAGTGCTCAGAGCTTATTCCTAGCTCTGAGCTTGTGGATCATTCCTAGTGAGCTCAGAAGACCACATGGGATTCTGGGATTGAACCCAGGTTGCATGCAAGGCAAATGCTCTCCCCACTGTACTATCGCTCGAGCCCCTGTGTCATAGGGCTAAAAGCTGGGGACTAGAGCCAGCATCCGGGACTCTGACCAGCTGTATCTCTGCCTTGCCCCCCAGGAGATCCTCTGAGCTCCCATTTCCTTCTCTGTAGAGTAGGTATAGTGGTGTGTGTGCGTGGGAATCAAATGGGTGAACGCAGGTTAGAGATTTGAGTTTGATGGGCATTTAAGAGCTGTTTGCCCAGGAGGTGGAAGAAAGGCACTTGGTGGCACTGTGTATAGCAGAAAGAACTGCAAGCTCTCTGATGCTCGTGGAGAGGGACTGGCTTCAGGAATCCCACCCCAACCCCTCCACAGAAAACCACGGGCTATCAGAGAGAGCAAGTCAAGTTCCTGCTTTCTTTCTTTTATTTTATTTTCTTTCTTTTTTTTTAAATTTTTTTTTACTCTTTGGGTCACACTTAGCGATGCAAAGGGGTTACTCCTGGCTTTGTACTCAGGAATTACTCCCGGCGGTGCTCAGGGGACCATATGGGATGCTGGGGATCGAACCTGGGTCGGCCGCGTACAAAGCAAACGCCCTACCCACTGTACTATCGCTCCAGCCCTCCAAGTTCCTGCTTCCAAATGTTTGTTCTATAAAAAAGTTAAGCAGGGTCTGAAGAAATGTATCATGGGGAGGGCATTTGTCTTGAACATGGCCAAACCAGGCTCAATTCCCCAGGGCCCCATGTGATCCTCCAAGTTCTGCCAGGAGTGATTCCTGGGCCCAGAGCCAGGAGTAAACCCTATGCATCACCAGGTGTGGTCAGAAAAATAAGGCAGAACAAAAAGAAAAAATACAAATAAAACAAAACAAAGCACGTCATTGCACTCATACAAATGCACGTCCAGCCAGTGCATTTTCTTCAATAATTCCCGTGAGTTATAGCATCACCCACACCCCACCCCAGTTCCGGCCTCAAAGACTGGGGAGAGAATAGGATGGGAACAAAAGAACTTAGTCTCACCTGCAATAGCTATATTATTTTCATGGGGAACATACGCACTGCTCTAGCACAATAAAGGAAAATTGAAAAGCACTTTTAAACAAAATTTATTTTGGAGTCACACCTGCCTGGGTCTGGAGTGACAGCACAGCGGGTAGGGCATTTGCCTTGCACGCAGCCGGCTAGCCGACCTGGGTTCGATTCCTCCGCCCCTCTCGGAGATACCGGCAAGCTACTGAGAGTATCTCACCCACATGGCAAAGCCTGGCAAGCTACCCGTGACGTATTCAATATGCCAAACACAGTAACAAGTGTCACAATGAAGACGTTACTGGGCCCGCTCAAGCAAATCGATGAACAACAGGAGGACAGTGCTACCGTGCACACCTGTCTGTTATCAGGGGCTACTCCCAGTTCTGTGCTCATAGGTCACTACTGGCAGTGCTCAGGGGACCATGCCATGTCAGGAATCAAGCCTGACCCACTCGCTCCGGCCCCTAAATTGAACAATTTAGACACATGTGGATTTTAAATTGTGCACAACTGAAGCTTATGTGTTATAATGCAGCATTACTGCAATGAGGGGGGAATATAAAAATGGTATTAAGGAAAGAAACAGGGGCCCGGACTGATAGTATAATAGGTAGGGTGCTTCTCAATGTGGTTGACCTAGATTTAATCCCTGGTACCACATATGACCTGGTTACTGTCCAAGTGATCCTGAGCACAGAACCAAAAGTAAGTCCTGAGCATAGCCACTTGTGGCTCAAAACCAAAAAGAAAATAGACAAAACTAAAAAATATAAATGAAGAAGGGGGGAAAGAAAGGAAGGAACAAAGGAACAAGGAAAGAAGGAATGAAAGAAGAAGTCAGGGAGAGAGGGAGGAGACATGAAAACCCAGTTTTGTCATAGCAAAACTGTCAAGGAAAAAACATTAATAAGTAGCTATGGTGGGGGTGGAGAAGGTGTAAGAATTAAGGATACCTTTTTTCCCTTCCAAAGAGAAAAGCAGCTGAATTGTTTTAAAATGTTTAAATCTTTGGTCAGAGAAGCAAAGTTTAGATGGTTAACTTTGGTGTTCCTTAGGATAATGATGCATTGGTGTTGCTCACACAGTTCTGGTAATTCAATGCCTGGGATAGTTAAAAAAGAAATCAAGAACAGAAAAAGATGAAAAGATGAAAGGAAGCCACAGGAAGGGCAGCCGGTGATGGGGGTGGTTAGCCTGGGTTCGGTGTAGAGCAGTTTGTTAAATCATCCATTTCTGACGGTTGGTACTTCTCCATATGCACGTTACATTTCACAATTTCAGAGATGTTCTGTTTGTTTTAATAAGTGAATGGAGTTCTCTGGTTGCCTCACCATAAAGTAAACCAGGCGGGTCAAAGCTGGGGGTGGCGGTGTGTCGGAGGGAAACAGGGAGCATGTCTGCCCCGGGCCCACCTCCCTGAGCCCACCCCTGTCCACTCACCACCAGGCTGCCGGGCGGGGGTTGGAGGTCTGGACTGCAATTCTGGGACGTCAGTGTCTGAAGTCCGGGACAGGACATTGGGGAGAAAAGAGAGAAGGTGTGGAGGTCACTCTTGGAGGTCCCCAGCAGAGCCAATGAGAGCCCAGTTTTGATGCAATGAAAATGATGTAAACAATCTGGCCTTGTGTCAATTGCCCAAATGCGTTGCCAGTATCTCTCCTGTCTCGGAACTTCCATCCCAGTGATGCCCACTCCCCTACTCTGCGCCCACCTGCCTCTGGTAA
The DNA here is from genome assembly GCF_029834395.1 of Sorex fumeus. NCBI lineage: Eukaryota > Metazoa > Chordata > Mammalia > Eulipotyphla > Soricidae > Sorex > Sorex fumeus. Next base: position 21,809,203 of record NW_026606179.1, read on the forward strand.
GAGCACCTGGATCACCTTTGATGAAACAGCCCTAGAGGGCACTGAACCCAAGCCTGGAATCTGGCCAATCAGCGTTCTGCGCCACAATGACCAATCACAGGCAGGCACGTGACTGAGCCTAACCAATGATAGTCAGCCCTGGGACATTCACTGGATGTCATGATGGAAAGGGAATTTTTTTTTCTTAGCAAATAAAACAGAATGCCCAAGCATCACTGGACCCAGAGAACGTGCCTGAGAATTAAGCCTCCCCAGAAAAAGCAACAAGTTTTCCGCAGCAACATTTCAGCACCTAGATCACGCCAGGCCTAATGCTCTTTCATTATTCTTCAGCTACACAGCTCCAAAAAAAAAAAAAATCACTCTTTGGTTCACACTTGAGATTTTTCTTGCTGCTGCTACTTGCAATGACAGGCACACGACGGACTTTACCTTGAACTTGAGTTTGGGAGTGAATGCTGACAGGGGCTGGGTCTCCAGGAGAAATGATTGTGTCCTTCAGTGTTTGTCCTGGGAAGTCAAGGATGTGAAGTCAGAGGAGAATGTCCTCTCACCCACACTCCCACATTCCCCACCCTTCTGTGATCTCGGGGTTAACTTAGGACGTGTTGTTGCTGGTGGGGCAGCAAGCGGCTGTTTGACCCACATGCTTTGGCGGCATCCATCTGAGATTCAGGAACTAGTCTCAAAAATGTGGATACCCAGGGCTGGAGCAGGTATAGCACAGTGGGTAGGGCGTTTGCCTTGCACGCGGTTGCCCCGGGTTCGATTCCCAGCATTCCATATGGTCCCCCAAGCACCCCCAGGAGTGATTCCTGAGTTCAGAGCCAGGAGTAACCCCTGAGCATTGCTGGGTGTGACCCAAAAAGAAAAAAAAATGCCGAACCCCTGCACTCTAGCCATGCCGTCTCTGTGGGATGAGGGAGTCAGTTCCACCTCGAGAGTCATTCAGGAACCTAGTTTTGGATGCTTCTCCCCACCTCTCCCTCACTGCGGAAATGGAGCGAGTGAAATCTACTCTCTGAGGCTCCGTGGGCTTATCTGCTGAGTGGGGGTAAATAATCAACTCACACCTCTGGGTTGTGGAGAGAGAAAGGAGATGGAAGGAGGGGAAAGAGTCTCCCCCACACTGCTTAACCTGTAGTCATTGCTGGAGAGACCCACTGCCCAGCCTGGCCCACACATCCCCTGCCCCTGGCTGGTCCCAGCCCCGTGGCCCGCCACAGTCAGAGGGGAAACCATGAACCCAAGGCAGGCAGCACCCTGCTCTCTCCCACTCTGTGTCTCCATCTTCATCCCAGTAAAAGCAAAGTCCTCACCTTGCTCATCAGTCCCCCGCCATCGGAGCCCTGCGTACCGCTTTGGCGTCCCCCCAGCTGACCCCCTCCTCAGCCCCTGGCCCTGCCGGTGGTTCTCCCGCACTCACCCCAGACCTACACGACCTGCCTGCCTTATCCTCTTGGCCCTTCCGGGGGCAGCTGTGGAAGTTTGCCTCCGACGGGTGCTTCCGGGATTCCCTGTTTGTTCCCCTTCCTTCCCTTTGTGGCCAATGTTTCTATACTGACGGGAGCTGCTTGCAGGGCTGAGCAACTAGGATTAGCACCCTGGCATGTGGGATAAAACTCAAGGCCTCAGGGGCCTCACACTGACAAAGTAGGTGATGTCTGAACTCTCCTGGGCCCCCTGACCCTCCTGTGGAAGCTACCCTCGGGTCCTACTCCTCTCTCTCTCCACAACGCTCACCACCTCCCAGCACTCCAGGTCATGGACTCACAGGTGGCATGTGGCGTCTTTCCCAGCTAGAACGCGTCGACCCATTCTAATCACTGGGTTTTTGTTTGTTTGTTTGTTTGTTTGTTTTTGTTTTTGCAGACCCAGTCAGATCCAGCACAAAATAGCTGCTTGACCAACACTGCTGAATGACTCATGAGAAGCATCTTATCAAGAGAAACGGGGTGTGTGGGATTTCAATGGCATGTACACTCTCTGTGTGGGGTTCAGGCGGGATGAATGGAATCCCAGCCGCTCTGCTGACTAACTTCTGGCACAGGCTACTTCCCTTCACAGAGCCTCAGTTTCCTCATCCATACAACGAGCTGAACCATAGAGAGCTGCTCTGAAGCCAAACTGAGCAAAGGCAGCACCTGGCAAGGGGGCACGCGTGCCCTCAACCACAGCTCTTGCTTTCAAGAAGAAAATTCTGTCGGGACGGGCAGCGGGGCAGCCTCTCTGAGGGGGCTGACTGGCCTCAGCTGGGTCTCCTCGATGCCTAGCCCGCCCCACCATCCCCCCCATTCCTACCCCGGGGATCCAGGGAGCCCAGGTTTCTGGCGGTAAAGCAGAAAACCAACAGCCACAGCCCTGCCAAGCCAAACGCCGTGAGCTCTTCCCGGGGGTGAGGCGGAGGCTGCCCAGCAGGACAGGCGCTGGCCAGACTCTGTGGAAGCAGCCGCCCTGCTCTGAGAGGCCCAAAGAGGGTCTAACGGCAGCCGCCTCCTGGGGCTGCTGGGCGGAAGCTGGGGACGCCAAGGGGGCAGCCAGTCACCTGTACCCACCCGGTGGCCTGGAGGAGGGGCTGTGGACAGGGTGGGGCAGGGGTGGACCTTACCTTCAGCCGGGACAATCAGGCCCACGAGGGTCAGCAGACACAGCCGGCGGAAGGGAGACATCTGTGGGGGCAGCAGGAACTGGGGTCGGCCAAGGCAGCCCCCCTGCCAAGCCACCCCCCAGCTTCAAGGTCACACCCCACCACCCAGCAAGGCAGACAGCTGGCTAAAGGTCCGGAGAGGGTCCCAGAACTGGGGAGGTCCAAGCGCTCCTCACTTCTCTCTCCAGGTCTCCCCCAAAAGGAGAAGCCTCAGTTGAAATTGGGGTTCCGGCAGCAACCACTGACCATCCAGAGAGGCAAAATAAATAAAAGCGGCCCCTGCTCCCCCGACCCCGGCAGGCACTTTCCCCACCACCACCACCACTACCACCACCACCCCGGGCCCCTCCGGAGCCCCGAATTAGGGGGGTGCTTCGGCGGCCCGTCCCGGGGAGCTGGAGGAGGCGGCAAAGGAGGGGCGGAGAGGAAGAGTGAGTAATAGGCTCCTGATGCAGAGGAAAAAGTGACTGGGGTGCTCAGCCGAGTCCCGGCCAGCCGAGGGGGCTGGGGAGATCCGGGTCGCGCTGCCCCGAGCCGGGCCGGGGCGAGCGGGGAGACTGAGGCAGGTGGGAGCCCGCGCGCGGTGGCGGGGACCCCCGCGGAGCGGCCGGCAGGAGCGCGCGCGCACACGGGGAGCCCCCAGGAGGCGCGCGGACCCCCGAGGTGTGGACCCACCTGAGCAGGGGCGGCGCCGGGCGGGCGGGCAGCGGACGGTGGGCGCGGCGGGCAGGGGCGGCGGGCGTGGGGCGCGGGGCGTTCGAGCCTCGTGCAGCGCCGCGGCCGGGCCGAGGGTGTGGCCAGGGGCGCGCGGGCGGGCCGGCCAGGCTCAGTCATTTCCTCTCGGGTTTCCTTTCCTGGCCGGTGGGAGCAGGGGGGGGGACACCCCGGGCGGCGGGGCGGGGCGAGGGCGGACCCCCTCGGCCCGCAGGTCTGCCTGGGTGGGGCCCGCCGGAGGAGGTGGTCGCGGAGGGATGGGGAGGGAGAGGGAGGGGGCGCTCGCAGGGGCTGGGGGTTTGCTGTGCCCACCCACCCCCATTTTGTCCCCACAGATGAGAACACACAGACAGAACAGGGGGGAAAAAACAAATGCACATTTATTAAGCTCATGACAGAGACACCGGGTGCAGGGGCAGGGAGCCTGGGGGCGCCCCCAGAACCCAGGAGCTGGAGGCCTGAATCCGGGATGCGGGGGTAAGGGGGGTGCGGGCGCTTTGAGGGGATCGGTAGTTGCCAAGGCCTAGGGAGGGCGGGGAGGAGGGTGCAGTGGCTCCAGCCTTGGGGAGGGGTGGCTCATTTGGGGGAGCGCTGCCAGGGTGGGGGTCCCCAATGCCTCCGCCCGTTCATCAGGCTCCCAAACTCAGGCAGGGACTGCAGTGGAGCTGGTGCCCAGGATGGTCTTAGACGCCGCCGCCTCCGGGAGCTGTGGGGAGAGGGGGCAGAAGAGGAAGGGGAGACAGAGGCAGAGAAGCCCGGTGGGTAGCTCCCTGGAGGGTCACAGCCAGTAACTGCTGAGGCCCCACCTTGGAACAAGGGATGTGTGTGTCCTGTGTGTGTATGTGTGTCAGTCTGTGTGTCTGTGGGTGTGTGTATGTCTGTGAGTGTATCTGTGTGTCTGTAGGGGTGTGTGTGTATGTGTGTTTATCTGTGTGTGTGTATCTGAGTGTTTGGGGGGCCCAGGGCTTTGACCTGGTAGAGAACACACCCTGATTAAACCGGAGACCCTTTCGGGAAGACATCCTCCTTCAGAAAGTCCCTCGGCCCTGCTCCAGGCCGCTGCCGACCCTGGGGCTTATGATGTCCCGCAGCCCCCCCGACTGTGGAGGGCCCGGGCCCGCCACGCCAAGGCCCCTCCTGATGCCCCCAGCCCCTCCCCTGATGCCCCCAGTCCCCTTCTGGTACCCCCAGACCTCTCCTGGCACCCCAGCCCCCTCCTGATGCCCCCCAGCCCCCTCCTGATCTCCCCCACCCCATATGTGGAGCTGCAGCTTGGGTGGGACCTGGCCTGGCGGGTGGGTGAGGGTCTGGGTGGGGCCTGGCTGGGCGCATCAGCCCTAGGCCACTAACCACTGTACATGTCGAAAAGAGAAATAACACAGGGCCTGAAATCCCACCCAAACACCCACTGCTGAGAAGCCCTGGCCCGCTGCTCTAGTAAGGGACATTCCCAGCCCTGGGCATTAGAGAACTAAAGCCCAGCAAGGCCATAGCTCCACCCCAAACAGGTGGAGACATATTTACACAGTGAAAAGGACGCCCCAAGGGTCAGCTTGCCCCCAAAATCTCCATCTCTCCTCTACTCCCCTCGACCTTTCCTCCGCCTGCACCAACTATTCATTCTAGTCCAACCCCCTCTTACACCCCATCACACCCTCCTCACCCGCATCCTTCTTCCCCCCACACCCTCCCCACCCCACACCCTTCCTTACCCACAATCCTCCTCACCCCTCCTCACCCACAACCCTCCTCACCCACAATCCTCCTCATTCCTCACCCTTCCTTACCCACACCCCTCCTCACCTACAATCCTCACCCCTCACCCCTCCTCACCCACAACCCTCCTCACCCACATCCACATCCCTCCTTACCCACAACCCTCCTCACCTCACACCCTCCTCACCCCACATCCCTCCTCACCCATATCCTCCCCCACACTATCTCCTCACTCCACACCCTCCTCCTGCCACACCTTTCTCACCTCACACCCTCTTCACCCACACCTCTCCTCACCTTATACCCCTTCTCACCCCACACCCCTCCTCATCTCATATCCCTCCTCACCCACATCCCTTCTCACCCCCCCACACCTCCTCACCCACCCCTCCTCACCCCACACCCCTCTCACCCATAACCCTCCTCACCCCTCATCCCTGCTCACCTCACACCCTCCTCACCCACATCCCTTCTCACCCCCCACACCTCCTCAACCCACCCCTCCTCACCCCACACTCCTCTCACCCATACCCCTCCTCACCCCTCACCCCTCCTCACCTCACACCCTCCTCACCCACATCCCTCCTCACCCCACACCCCTTTCTCCCCACACCCCTCCTCACAGACACCCCTCTCACCCTTTCCTGCCTGTCACACCTGTCTTCTGTGCATCTTTTCTTTGGTTCCCTCGCCCCCCCCACCCCCCACCCCGGGAAGTGTGGCCACCCAGCTGCCTTCTCTCCCAGGCTGAGGGGAGGGGCAGGCATCTTTCTGGGGCCCACTCAGGGGCTGTGACTATCTCCTCTGTGATACCCTCCTATTGCCTCTCTTCTGCCTTTCCTCAGCTATGTCCCAGCTTCCAGAAGCTTCCAGTGCTCTCACAGGCCACAGACTCTCTGAATTCTTTGGGGTTGTCCCGGTACCTCCCGTGTCCGCCATCATGGTGGTCCTGCTCTAAGGACCCCCTGGTGGTCTCCCCTCTAAGGACCCCCTCTCTGTCCTCACTGTCTCCCCCGAAAACTTCTAGTTTTCTCTCACCTGAGGAGGGAAGCTCTGACTTACAGGATTTGCACGTCGGGCTGTGGAACAAAGACAGAGATAGCACAGAAGTTCCCCGGGCTTTATAGGACCCTGGGGGGATGGATGCCCTTCTGTTAGGCCCCCCTCCCCCCTGCATCCCAGCATCCCACCCCCCGCCCCATCCTCCCACTGCTGCCGCCGCACCTCTCAGACCTGGAGTCAGCCTTCCTGCACTTCACCTTCTTGCCTGTCAGCAGAGAGAGACACAAGGACACAGGACTTGAGGGTCTGGACACCAGGCCACGGGGGATCTGTGGGTGATTTGGGGCCCTGGGCCACCCTCTTTTCCCCCGAGGGGTGACACTTACTGAGGATGATGATGATGCCCAGCACGAACATTATGGTAGCCAGGGTCAGGCCTATAGTCTGCACGGTGTCATAGTCTGGGGGGAGAACAGGGGGCACCATGGTGGGGTACACCTCTGCCCCTCTGCCCATCCCCCAGCCTCTGTCTGACTTCCACACTGCGGGGGTCCAGGATTCAGGGATGCTGCAGGGCTGAAGTGACCCCCCTCTGTGGATGACTACTTACAAGCCCCCCGGGCCTCTCTCACTACCATCATCTCCACCCTGGAGGAGACCCAGGACCCCCCTTTCTGTGTCCCTGCTCCTACCCCCACAGCGGATCATCTGGACCCTCCCATGTTGCCCAGCCAAGTCTGTGATCCCTCAGAGATACCCCAGCATCTGATTATAATCAGAGTAAAAGCCAAGGTCCCCAGCATAAGCCCACAAAGCCGCAAAGTCTCTACACACACATCCCTCCCCTTTCCCGCTCAGCACCTGCCTTTTAGCCATGTTCTCTCCTGTTGCTCCTGGAGCCTGTGAGGAGCTGGTTCTGCCACAGGGCCTTTGCACTGGCTCTTCTCTCTGCCTGACAGCCCTTCCCCTAAACATCCCCGTCCCTCCCTACACCTTCTCTGGATGTCCTATTTGGACTTTTCCTCTTTTCTCAACATTTTCTAATCTCATTTTTTCCCCTTCATTTTCCTTCCTCAGAATCTCGTCTAGTGTCTAGTGCCCTATGGGGAATATTTGTTGAAATGCAAATTTTGGAGCATTTGCTCTGCACCAACAAAGGCCTCTGCCCTGATAGAGCTGAATTTGCATTGTGCATGGCCAACCTGGGTTTGATCTCCAGCACCCCATATGGTCCCCCATACCCAGCACCCATACCTGAAGAAGAACTAAGCAAAATAAAACCTAAAACCAATCAAAGTCATATGTCCATGTCTGTGGGTGAACTCCTCCCACTGGGAATCAGGGAAGAGCTCTCTCACTCTCTCTCTCTCTCTCTCACATACATACACTCTCTCTCCCTCCCTCCCTCCTTCTCTCTCTCCCTCCTCTCTCTCCCCTTTCTCTCTCTCTCTCTCCCCCTCCACTCTTCCTCCTCCCCCCTCACTCCCCCTCCCTCCTTCTGTGTGTGTGTGTGTTCTTTGTTTCAGGGTCACACCCTATGGTGCTCAGAACTTACTCTTTCCTGCCCCTGTGCTCAAGGATCACTCCTGGCAGGCTTGGGGGACCATATGGGATGGTGAGGATTGAACCTTCATCAGCTGCCTTACCTGCTGTACATCCCTTGGACCCCATGGGAAGGCCTCTCCTAACAGAGCAGAGTGGTTGGTATTTGATTTAATTTGTTTCTTTTTCTTTTCTTTCTTTTTTTTGGGGGGGGAGTTGGGGCCCCCTGCTCAGTGACACTCAGGAATTAGCCCTGGCTCTGCACTCAGGAATCACTCCTGGCGGGGTATGGGGGACCATATGGGGTGCCAGTGATCAAACCCAGGTCGGCCATGCACAAGACAAATAAACGCTCTACCTGCTTCACTCTATTGTTTTGGCTGCTGGTATTTGATTTGAGGCCAGAAGGAGAAAAGGAACCTGGATTGGCTGTGTGGGGAACTAGAGGAGGGTCTTCTTGGCAGAAGCGGCAGACACAAAGGCCCTGGGGTAGGACAGGACCCAGTCCATTGAGGAACAGTGTGATTGAATCAGGAATGTTAACAGGAGGAACTGGGGTGGCTTGTGGGGGACAGAACACTGGAAAAGGACCAGTTTCTTGGAGCATCAGAACTGTGAAGCCAATTGAATGGCATTTTCTAGATAAGTTGCCTCCACAATTCTCGTAGGTGGAAGCTGTTAGCTCTCTCTTATTTCCAGGATTCCGAGAAGCTGTTGCTTGCCCAAGCCAGCTACAGCATGGTCAGACAGGATTCAAATCCAGGCTGCCCGGGCTCACTTGTCACTTGTATCACTTGTCATCCCATTGCTCATCCATTTGCTCAAGCAGGTGCCAGCAATGTCTCCAATCATCCCTGTCGTGTACTAGACTAATTCTTTGATCACCCCTATATAACAGCCCAGAGTCCTGGCACCCTGAAGGGTAACCCCTCCACCCCCAAATCTAACTCCACCCTCCTCAGGCCCGGCTGATGGGAACTGTATCCGCAAGGTCTCCTCTGCCCATAGTCCCAGGCCCCTTCAGCTGGGACACAGGGATCTGCAGCCGGCCGCCACTAAACCCCAATTTCTCATCACAAAACTCACCACTTACCATAGTGAAATGGGTCGGTCTCCTGAGAAACTGTGGGAAGGCAGGCAGAGAAAGAGAAAGTAAAAGATTTCAGTACTGGTTTCTTAATGAGGGTCCCAGATGGGGCCGCCGTACCAATGGTTTCTGAGGAAAAGTTAGATAAAGAAGCCCTTTGCTCTAGCAGCTAGAATCCAGATGACCCTGCCTCTTGGCGGGCACAGGAGTGAAGAGTAGCCCAGAGTCTAGATTCCAACCCCACCTCCCGCTCTCCACAGCTTGGTACCTTACTTTGTGCAGTGCACAACCAATCCATCTGTGCATGACAGTTTGGGTCTGAGGCAACCCAAGGACTCAGTTCCTGCAAAAATATGTACATTTGCAAATGTTGCCAGGGGTTAAGAGACTCCAGTTTCACTAGTAGACTGCTAAGTGTATCATCTCCCCCCTAAAACTTCTCATCATCTGAATGTTCTAAAAGGCACATTTTGCCTTTTCTTTTCCCCAAAAGCTGTAGATATGTCTGTTCCTCTCACCTACTCACTCCTACCTACCACAATTCCAACACAGAGGCGCCCTCCTTTAACTTTATTATATATGATAAACACCATCTTATGTTGCATAAAACCATTATTATTTCTAATACATTGATTTTTTAAAAGATCACTATATCACTCTCTAGCAGGCCCAGTAACGTCTCCATTATGAGACTTCTTGTTACTGTGTTTGGCATATTGAATACTCTCGGTAGCTTGCCAGGCTGTCCGAGAGGGGCGGAGGAATCGAACCTGGCTTGGCCAGGCTGGCTGCGCGCAAGGCAAACTCCCTACAGCACAGCGGTAGGGCGTTTGCCTTGCATGCAGCCGACATGGCCGACCCGAGTTCGATTCCTCCGCCCTTCTCGGAGAACCCGGCAAGCTACCGAGAGTATCTCGCCCCCACGGCAGAGCCTGGCAAGCTCCCCGTGACGTATTCGATATGCCAGACACAGTAACAACAAAGTCTCCAATAGAGACGTTACTGGGCCCCGCTCGAGCAAATCGATGATCAACGGGAGGGCCTTTACTTACTTTACTTACTTATATCACTCTCATCCCATTGTTTATTGATTTGCTCGAGTGGGCACCAGTAACATATCCATTCGTCCCTGTCGCATGCTAGTGTAGCCCAATGGCATCTTGGGGGCTCTTTCAGGGTCAAGGGAATGAGGACCATCACTATTATTGTTTTTGGCATATCAAGTACGCCACGGGTAACTTGCCAGGCTCTGCCGTGCAGGCAGGATACTTTCGGTAGTTTGCCGGGCTCTCTGAGGGGGTTTTAAAAGATATTTCCAAATTTAAGATTTCAAAATTGCTGTTGTGCTTTTCAGTACATGGGTCTGCATGTACTCAGCTCTTCCATGTGAAGCACACCCCTCTAGTAGAAAGCTCACCCCGATGTCACACGTTAGCACATGTATGGAGTCACTTGTCCTCGTACCCCCAATTATGCTCTTCAGGACAGCTTTATCCACTAGCCTTCCGAAGCCCATCCTGATGACTCCCTGATGCTTTCAATAACTCTAGAACATTCTCTCTTGTCCAGAGCAGAATTTTGCAAAGCCAGAGCCACTAGGTGAGCACACCAGGAGAACCAGAGGGGTGGCAAGAGTGGCCATCAGGTGGCACTCCTCTGGGCTCACGAATGGAGAGTTGCTTTTGAGTAGGGCCAGGTGATCAATTCTGGCCAATGAACTGTAAAGAGATGTGTCACTGCACTTTCTGATTAGAGAAGTAAGTACACATGCCAAACTCTCCTTCACCTTTGCTTTGGGACAGGCACACATGAGCTGGTGACCACGTCACTTTTCCTTGGTAAGAAGAGTCCCCTGGCTGATGTGTGATGGACAGAGGGCGAGAGACTGGTAACGCTGAGGGTGATCCTAGGGAGTGCGCTGATTACCCTAGCAGACTCTTGCCTAGACTGATTGCTAGCAGACAAGGCCTGGAATAACAGGACCCTCACACTGTCTTCAAAGAGGAAGTGTGGGTGGTGCCAGCCCCCATGTGTGTTTCACGCCTCCCAATCCTTGCTAAGCTCCACCTTTTCCCCAAGGTAGAAAACAGGCCCTGGGCTCCAAACCTTCTGCGGTTGGTGATGATAACCGGGTTGAATTCCACGACATGGTTTGGTTTGCTTCCTTATTTGTTTATCTCACCAGCTGACAGCACTGGCCCTGAGCCCACACTCTCTTCTAAGTGGCCGTGTGGCTATGACCACATCTCAGACCCGTGGCAGGTCCCTGATAGAGGTGCTATCTTCACTTCAGTTCACGAAAAAGGAGCGCGCGCTCACTGAGCCAGAAGAGTGAAGTCACTTGTTAAGATTATTACGGGGGAGGGTGTGGGTCGTTCAGTGGGTAAAGCGTTTGCCTTGCATGCAGCCCTTAGGTTCAATCCTTAGCACCACATATGGTCTCCAAATCCTTCCAGGAGTGAATCTCCCTGAGCACAGAGCCAGGAGTAAGCCCTGAGCACAACTGGATGTGCACCCCCCCCAAAAAAAAAGATTATTATTTGGGGGCCCTCTGCCATCAGGATGCTATCCAGCAGTACAGGGAGGCTGTGTGCAGCCTGGGATCGAACCCGAGGCCTTGTGCCGGCCAGGCATGTGCTCCAACCGTGTGGGCTGTTTCCCTGGGTCTCTGTAAGACTGTTTTTCTACTTGCCTCCAATTTAAGGCCAATACCTCTGCTTTTCCTATTTGTGGTGGTGATCGAAAGGAATTTTTTTTTAAGAAGTCAATTTCTTAAAGGGGAAATATTCAAGAAATAGCAGTGTGAGGGACATTTGGATCGGGTGAAAATTACCAAGGTGGTTTTCAACTCAAAGGCCTCAAGATGGGGAAACATTATTTTAGTCATCTGTGCTCTGTCTAAGCTCCCCCAGCAGATGGGGAGCACATTTGTTTGACTCATTGCAACTGTTCACGCTGGCATTTACCAAAGTCTCTCAAAGAAGTTTTCTGAAATGAATGGAAGGTGGCTGCGAGCCCCTTGCAAGGCTGCTGAGGTGGCCCCAGAGGTGCCGCTCTGGGGCTCACCTGTGCTCACACACCTCCTGCTGCGGTGGCCCTCTGCACCCCGCCCCATACACACACGCGCCTCTTCTGAACCTGCTGCCCCAGCAGTTTTGGTGGTGAGGTGAGGTCAGGCTAAGAGTGGTGCCTCCGGGCAGGAAAAGGAACGTGCCCCAGTGCTGGCCAGTTGCCAGGAGGACCTCAGCAAGGTGGTGGTTGCTATGGTAATTAGGGCATCATGAGAGGCTTTAAAAAAAATTAAAAGTGGCGAGCATCCCCACTGAGGCTGAGCGGTGTCTTGTGAGGGGTCTGGGAAATGGCGCTTCTGGACCCATCTGGGCTCTTCAGTTTCCTTTGCCCCTGCAGAACTGACCAGGAAGGCCAAGAAGTCGGGAACCTTCTTTGGGACAGGGACCCAGGCCTATGTTGTATGGGCCCTGGCCCCTTTTCGCCCCTTTCTCTCCCTCCTCCTTCTCTGCCCCACAATTTCTTTTTAATTCATTTCCTTAAATCCTGCTGCAAAGCACAAGTTGCTTTTCCCTCTGGGGATTCCCCCAGACCCGAGGTCTCCTCTCCAGCCCGGATGGCGCTGGGGGAGGGTGGGGGAGGGGCGGAGGCATCTGTCCTCCCGCCTCTTCCCGTCTGCTGCCATCGATCCTGCTAACCATCATCTCTGCAAAAAGAAGCACTGGGCTCCCGCCAGGCCTGCTGCCTCAGCCCTGCCCCCCTCCCTAGGGTGGCTTCCAGCCTCTGCAGCCCCCCCCCCTCCCCCCCCCCCCCCCCCCCGCCCTGCTTTGAATTCTGCAGATATGGCTCAGTGCTGCGCCCCGTCTGCCTGCCGGGAAAGGGGGCAGGGAAGGAGGGCTCTGGTGGAAGTGGGGTCTTCTTCGCCACCAGCAGCTCCTCTCTCTCCCCAGCTCTGCCCTCTCTCAGTGCTGGGAGCCGCCCCCCACCCCCCGGCCTGCCCACTCCCCCACCTGCCTTACACATTAGATACCCTCCTCTTTGCTCCTCTGCTGGGACCGTTTTAGGAAAGGGGGCTATGCGGGGGGTGAGCGTGTAAGTGGGTGCATAACTAGGTTAATAGGTATGAAATGTAAATCGATGTGAGGCTTCAGGGGAAGGGGGGTGGGTGCACCCAACACAGCCTCCTGAACCAGCCCAGTCCCAGGAGGTGGCTGGGAAGGTGGGTCCAGCCATTGCTCGGCTGCCAGCCAAGGGGCTCACTGCAGTGGCTGCCCCACCCCAAGCCACCTTCTCCCCAGCTCTCTTCCCTCTCTCCGTGGGGCCATATCTCCCCCTGGTGTCTCTCTCCGTCACTCTCCTCCCGGGCTGGGTTGGTGGCTCTGATTTTCTCTGGGTGTCTGCATTTGCGCTCCCCACCTCAGATCCTCGCTCTCTACGTCTCGGGTTCTCTCCCCGCCAGGATCGGACACCCTGTCTCCATCCCTCTGGTTCTCGACATCGCTATCTGTCTGCTTCTGTCTTATTCTCTCCATCTTTCTAGCGTTTCCCTGCTGGGTTTCCCTTCCCTGTTTCACCCCCTTCCTGCTGAAACTGACAGTGATTTCAGGAAATACCCACCCTGGGAGCGGGAACAGGAGGAAAAACGGGGGCGGTGCTATACCCCCTCCCCACGCCCACCCTAGGGGCTGGAGACCCTCTTTGGCGCAGTCCCACCTCCCACCCTGCAAGCCCCTCTCCTGCTGCTGCCACCGCGGCGATGGACCAGTCACCCGGTTGCCATAGCTACTGTCGGCGCATCCTTCCTCCCGGGACTGCTGCTCTCCAACCCCGGGCTGAGGAACCGTACCACCGGGAGGGGGTGTCCAAGAGTCCCCGAGGGCCACCAAGGGGTGCCCTGCCTAGCCTCTGCCCATAGGTGAAATAGCCCACCCCCACCCCCACCCCCGCCTCCCCGCACCTCTCTCTTTCCAATGCTGGAATCTGCCCAGATGCTCGCACCTAAGACCTAAATCCCAGAGCATCCCCACCCCCAGGCCCTCTCCCCAGGCGACGCTCACCCATTGTGGGGACCTGGGTCGGGGTCGCCATGCTGGGCTGGAGCAGGGGGGCGACTAGATGCCGAGATGGTGCAGGCGCGGCCGCAGCAGCTGGAAGCGGACGGACTGGTGTCGGGGGGAGATGGGGGAGAGCCCTGGTGTTGGGGGGGCCCCGTAGCCAATGGGGGCCCGGAGAGCCCGCCCCCGTGCAGGCCACCCCCACCCCGCCCCCGCCCACTGCCGACGTCCCGCCCCTTCCCCAAGGGTGGGGGCGCCTCCTGCCGGCCGAGGGGGCGCCCGGCGCACGCCGAGGGACTGGTGGAGCCACCAAGCGCGGTCAAGAGAGAAGAGCTCGTTTTATTGGGAGTCGGGGGGCAGGAAACGGGCAGGAGGCGGCTGGGTTGGCGGTGGGCGCGGGGCGCGGGTGGGCGGTGTCAGGTGCTGGCGAATCCTGCGCGCAGGAGACTGGGGGCCGAGGAGCGGGAGAGCCCCCCAGCCCGGCACCTGCGCCCGCAGCCAGTGCGGCCGCAGCCCCCGGCCGGCTCCAGCGCGCCAGGTGCTTCTATCGCCGGCGACTCGACAGGCCTGGGGGTGGACACACAGAGTCTGGGGTCAGGAGCGCCTCTGGCTCCGGCAAAGAGGGGGGTAGGGGATGGCGGTAGGAGAGCTCTTCGCCCGGGAGGTGGGAGGGGGTTGTTTAAGTCAAGTCCCTTCCTCCACCCGTCCAGGAAAGGGGTTCTTGGAACCAGCACCCCACACACTCCCCGAACTCACGACGGATGGAGCTGCGGAAAGTTCCCTCTTCCTCATCAGGCTCCCCGGTCCTGGGAAAGGAAAGGCAGGAGGAACGTGGGGCGGGGGACATGCAGGGAGAGAGCGCTCCCAGGAACGCCTGCAGCCCCTCATTTCATGGCGGGGTGTAGGAGCCCCGGAGGCAAGACGGGCGCCCCCAGGAGCAGTTTGTCTGGAGGCGCTGCAAAGCGGGGGGGCCAGTGAGGAGCTCCCCGAGTATCGGTGCGCGAGGTCTGGCTCAGAGAACCTGAACGAAGCGCAGGGCGAACCTCCATCTCCAGGAGGGTCGGTGTGGGCAAGGGGGCTTACCTCCCCGAGCCTCCGTTTCCTCCTCTGCAAAAGGAGGGCTGAGAACAGCGGGGGGCCTCCCCCTCCCCCGGACAGAGATGAGGGACAAATACCACCAAAGGTAACGCGGCACATGGGACACGCCCAGTGAACACGAGCTATTATTTATAATAAGGGCTGACGAGACGAGCTCTCCCGGGAAGCAGGAGAAGGTGCTGCCTGCGCCGTAGTCTTTATGTAAAGATGAAGCCAAGAGCCAGGAACCGGGACCCGCCGCTAAAGTGGGCCGCCCAGAGGTGATCTCATTTCGCAGCATCTCTCTCTCTCTCTCTCTCTCTCTCTCTCTCTCTCTCTCTCTCTCTCTCTCTCTCTCACACACACACACACACACACACACACAAACACACTCTCCACGCTTTGCGATTTTACATTTATGGGGCTCTGGGAACACAACTGCCGCCTCCCGCACCGGGCTGGGAGCTCTGCCAGGCAGGGAGGACCGTTGCTTCACCGCTTGGTCCCCAGGGACGGACTTGGGGCTTGGCCGGAGTAAGTGCTTAACACGGGCTGCGGCTTGGGTGGACTTCCAGCCTCGCTCCCCGCGCACCTCTAGAACGGGAGTGGATGAATGAGGCCTCTTACCTCTGCTGCTGGTTGAATTTGCACCGGCACCTTCGGCCTGCAGGAGGGGGAGGGATGGGGAAGAGCGAGGGTGGGCTGAGATGCCGATGGAGGAGGGCGCGGGGCGGGGCGGGGCGGGGAGTGAGGGCGTGGCAGAGCCGGCGGGGGCGTGGCATGGGCGTGGCAGGGTCGGTGGGGGCGTGGTATGACTGGAGAGGGCGTGGCCGAGGCGAAGCGGGGGCGTGGCAAAGACGGCGGGGGCGGGGCATGGCCGGGGAAGGCGGGGCATGGACGGGGTAAGAACAGGGGCAGGGCCGAGGGTGGACGGGAGGCGGACCCAGAACTCGAGCCTGGAGTGCAAAATTCGCAGTAGCGCGACTGAAGGTGGGGCCGGGTACTCACTCAGGATGATGAAGATGCCCAAGGTAAAGAGGATCCCGGCGATAGTGAGGCCCCCGATTCTCAGCGATTGGTAGTCTGCGGGCCGCGGGGAAGGCAGGGAGGGAAGATGGACAGATAGGAGAGAGGCAGAATTGGGAGGAGGGGGTGGGAGGTAGGAAAGGAAAGGCGAAAGATGAATGAGAGGGGAGGAAGGAGCAGTGAGGGAAGGAGCGTGATTCGGAAGAGATGAGTGTCTAAAGGAGGGGTGGGGGCAGGGTTGAGAGCAGGGAGGAAGGAGGATGAGGGGAACAGGAGAGGGGAGAATGGGCACCCGGCAGCAGAGGGTGGGCTCAGATGCTGACAGGCAGGGTGGAGAGATGACTCAGAGGGATAGAGTACATGTTTTGCATGCAAGGCCCAGGTCAGAACCAGTCACCACCCAATCCCCATCACTGCCCAGAGTACCACTGGTACTCTGCACACCCCTGCCCCCCAATAAACAAGCCAAAAAAGTGTCGGAGAGAGTTAATGGAGAGAGAGAAGCAGCCAGGGAAATGAAGACCAAGCCTGCGAGCCAGACCAAGAGAAATACATTGCAGAGACGAGTCAGCGCGGAAGTCAGAGAGCTAAAGAGACAGCGGGAGAAGTGAGGACAGGCAAACCCGGACCCCCTTCCCAAGGCAGATGCCTCTCTCTGCCTCACCATATGTGAATGGGTCATGTTCCGGGGGAGCTTCTGGAAAGAGATAGAGAATTCAGCTTATGGTGCTTCCCCGGGCCCTGGACCCTTTGGGGCCTTTGTCTTCCTGCTCTGAGTCTGGGATCAGCTGGACCCTGAGCTCTCTGGACTCCAGCCCCATCCTGGTACTGTGCTGGGTGGGGCCACTGTCCACCGGAAGCACCCCTAAACACCCTTTGTCTGACCTGGGGCATCTTCTCCCCTGCCAGAATGCCAGCCTGTGCCGCCTGACTCACATAAGACCCATTTTCCTGGCGCCCCAACTAATTTAGTTCTGTCTCGCTCCTGCAGCCGGGTCCTCATGAACAACCTCCCCAGCTCCTCCCCAGGGCGAGGTGAGCTAGGAGGGGCTGCCTCCCAAGACTCACCTGCACTGGCCACGGTGAGCCCCACACAGAGAACCAAGATGTGGCCCAGCGATGCCATTGTCCTGGGGGGCACCAAGAGTCAGCGAACATGGACCCTTGTGCCCCCCACCTGGTGAACCTGAACCTAAGTGGTTAAATCCAGAGACTTGATTCCCCAAGCGCCAGTGTGGCCACCCTGGGGAAACCAGGAGCACCCCCTGCTTCCTGGGGTCACAGTGGCAACAAAACAACCCACACGGTGTGTGGGGGGTGGGGTGGGGAGGAAGGTCCCAGAGCAAAGCAGCACAGAAGGCAGGAGGAGATGCCGTCCGCAGGCCGCAGGCTCCCCAAAGGCGGCCCCAGGTCCCCCACCCCTACCTTGCAGGAGAGCAGGATGCTTGGCCCACCCCAAGAGAGCAGACACAGCCACCCACTCGAGACCTTGGCAGGACACGCCCCAGGGCCCACCTGCCCACACGCCACAGCCTCGGCCTCCCTTCGTCGGAGCAGCCCCGCTCGCTTGCCCTCGGCAGCCGGCCCGCTCTCGCCTGACCCTGGGTATAAATATCTCCCACTTCACCCTGGAGGAATTTGCCTCCACAGGCCGCCATGGAAACAGCCTTCCTCCCCCCTCGGGGGTCAAGCACAGCCCAGTGAGGGCCAGCGGCTGGAGCCCCACAGCACCCTCTCACCAAAAGGCCACCCCCTCTCTGCCCTCCAGGCCAGGAGAGAAAAGAAAAGCATCCCCTCTGCCCTTGGCTGGGGGACATGTTTGCCTGGGGGTGACCTGAAGGCCAGGCCGGTGTGGCAGGCGCAAGTGCAAACACACACACACACACACACATACACAAATACACACAGACACACACAAACAGATTCACACACACAAATACACACAGATACACATACACAAACACACAGATTCACACACAGACACACACAGACGCACAGACCCACACACAAAGACACACACACAGATCACACACACACAAACACACACAGATTCACACACACAAATACATACAGACACGCACAAACACACACAGACTCTCACAGACCCACACAGAGATACACAAACACACACAAATACAGAACATACACAAACACACACACAGATTCACACAGACACACACAAACATACACAGACTCACAGACCACACACAGAGACACATACACAAACACACACAGATTCATACACACAATCACACACAGACTCACAGAGACACACAGAAACACACACAGACACACACACACACACACACACACTCTCACAGACACGCATGCACGCATGCACGCATGCACACATGCAAGATGTGGGACTGGGCTGGAGACAACACCCAAACTTCTGCTTTTGGTTTGGAGTCAGACGGGGCTCAGCCACTTCACTTCTCTCTGGGCTTCCGGTACCCGCAAACAGTGATGAAACCCAGCCTACACTTGTGCGTGTCCCACACCCACACCTAGCCAGGGTACACACGCAGCCACGGGGGGTGGAGGAGTGGCACCCACATTCCCACCCCAGAGGGAACCCGGCTGTCCCCACCCCACAGCGTCTTTTCCCCTCGGGTCTGGCCTGCCTGGGCTGGCCACTCCTGCTCCCAGAATAGGCAGCCCAGCCAGGCAAGGGCTAAGGCCTGGAAAGGACGGGCGGGGACGCTCACCCCAATCAAGTAGTCCCCTGCTGAAAGAAAGCGGGCCCCCCAAACGTCTGCTGTGCCCCTGGCCAGGCACTTTGGACCCCCTGGCCCAGAGCTGGATGCCCCGCCCCCCGCGGTCTCCCCTTCCAGCCCCACCCAGCCTTGCCCGCCCCAACCAGCAGCTGTAACTGGAGCCGGGGCTGGAGGGGGGCCAGGGGGCGGCCCCCAGCCCAGACTGCCCTGGCCCGCTAGGTTAACTCTCTCAGCGCAGAAGGCAGCTGGCTTGGTAGAAAGGAGAGATGGATTGTAGACATACGTATGCCGGTACAGGCCTGTGCCCCTTGGGTCTGCTTCCGAGAGCCCCCGGAGAAGTGAGGTCAGAGAGGAGTGTCAGGGACCTGCCTCTGCTCCCTAGGAATCAGGCCCAGGATCTGTGTTCACTCAGTGCCTAGGGGCTCACTGACCTCCGACCCCAGTATCCATGGAGCTCTAGCACCCCAGGCTGGTTGGGAGGCGGGGGCATGTGTAGGGTCTGCTGCAAGTGAGGGGGCCGAGGGGAATACATGAAAACCCAGGTAGAGACAGGCCCAAGCTCACATCTGATGCACATATAAGTCTCAGGAGACCCAAAGAGGGATGCAACCAGCATTCTCTGTTGTTATTGTTGTTCTAGGGCCACACCCGGTGGCACTCAAGGCTTATTTCTGGCTCTGCACTCAGGGATCGTCATGAGGGCTCAAGGGACCTTATGGAATGCCAGGGATCGAACCCAAGTTGGCTGCGTGCAAGGCAAATGTCCTGCCTGCTGTACTATCACTCCGGCCCTGCAACCAACACTCTCAGCCCATCGCAAAACAGAGACAAACCACCCCTTCAGATGACTAATGGAGACGCTGAGACTTTCCACCGTTACGGGCGGCCACAAAGAGGTGTGCTCCCATACTCACGAATGTGCACATGAAATCCCTGAATCGCCCAGAAATCCACTCAGAGGCACAAACACACAGACCCACACACGAAGGCCTCATGGCGCCCTCAGACCCTGCTCGAGTTTATGGGCACACACTGAGGCTGAACGCTCAGGACACAGCCCCATTCAGCCACGGCAGAGACCCCTATGTCTAGGAACCCAGTCATGACACACAGGCCCAGGCCCTCACCAGCCTCTCCTCCCTGGCCTCCCATGACCTCCGTGTCCCCTTCTCTCCAGAGGCCATCATATTGCTGTCCTCACGGTCAGGCCTGGTTCAGAGGCTCCAGTGCCACAGAAGCCTGGCACCAGGTGTGGGCTTTGCCGGTTGTGATCTGGGGCAGCCTCTCAGCACCCAGTTCCCATCCTATAAAAAGGATAAATCACTAGGTCATGGGACTACTGGACTGGGCCTCTGACCCTGCTTGTCTTATCAATTCCATTTTAGAGACAGGAAAACAGAGGGAGGAAGGGGGAAGTGGAGTGGCCGTTGCCCCAGGTCCCCCTGGTGGTCAGGGGCAGAAAATGTCAACCATCAGAGGCAAGAGCCCAGGGCCAGCTCTGAGGGACCAGAGAGGAGTGCAGCGGACACACCCTCAGGGAAAAACACCCTCATTTGCACACACCCCACCCGTGCATTGATACAGGCAGGTATGCTCATGGGCGCACACGTGAGTGTATGCACGCACAAGCATGCCCGTAGCCTCAAAGGATGCAGACACCTGCAAAAGGCTCCCGGAGGCCTGTTTGCGCTAGAGTCTCTGCACCCCAGGGCCACCAGCAGGCCCAAGTTAATGATAACCCCTGTGTTTATGCAGTGCCAGGAAGTGGGGCAAAGGGAGGCAGAGGGAGCTGACGGAGCAGCCCCCCAGGCCTGTTTTACTCTGTCCCCAGCTTCCTCCCTCATGGGACAGCTCCAGGCACCTGCAGAGCAAGTGACTCAGTCACTTTCCTGTGAATGATGTTGGTCAGTCTGACACTGGCCAGTCCCCCAGGCTGGGGTTCCCTTCCGTGACAAAGACAGGACAAGAGCCTGCACCTCAGGGGAGGTTGCCCCCATCGGCTCACTGAGCAGCCTGCAGCCCTGGCAAGTGGCGCTGCCCTGGCTCCACTTGGCTTATGGGAAACTGAGGGTTGGGGTAGCAGAAGGCCGTGGAGCTCAGCTCCGCAGGACCCTGTCTGCCCATGTAGGGCTGGGAAGCCTCTTGTTCTCCCATCCACGTGTCCGGCTGGCTTCTGCTGCAGTAGTACAGACCAGTGACTGTGTTCTGATCTGCCTGGAACCAGGAAACAAATCACTGCACCTTCCCATGCCTCAGTTTTCCTGCTTGTGGAGGTCAGTGATTCTGTTCCCTTTAGGGGATTATTGTGAGGACTGAGCAGGGCCACATAAAGGCTGACCCACAGGGAGTGCTCAGTGTGCCTGATGCTACTATTTCAGGCAGGGGAACAAACACTCTGTGTGTGTGTGTGTGCGCGCGCGCATGCGCATGTATGTCTGGGATGAGGGGGTATGATTTATCTTATTTCATGGCCAGAATCCATCCAAATTGCCAAACTCCTAGTCCAAATGAAAATGATCAATATCCGTGGCTTTAGATCTCCAGTGAGAAAATGCAAAATCAGAGAGAGGCTCTGGAGTCAGAGCCCTGCCTTTGCCCAGCTGCATAACCTAGACCTCAAATTACTTGACCTTTCCCCTCAGCGCCCCTCCATCTGTAAAACAGCCGCAGCAGAGCGCAGGCTGCAGGGGCTGGGGTGAGGTCAGGATGAGCTCATCGACGGCGCCAATTCTAGGACACTCTGGGGGCAGAGCCAGCATGGAAGAAGGGAGTGGCACCCCATGGTCATTATTTCTTGGGTTGACTCCCTAGCCCCAGTGGATGGGAGGCTCACAAAGGGTTAACTTCCGGGGTGTCGAGGAAGGGTGTGGGTTCGGGGCAGGCCTGGCGTGCGGAGTCCCGCCACCAGAGGGAGCAGCTGCATCTGAGCTGGCCCCCTCCAAGTCTGAGTTGGCGCCCACCACACCCTCCTGGGGGCAGAGGAGGGGGCCGGCTGGGGAGTGGCCAGATGGGCCCCAGCCTCCAGTGGTCTGTCCTCCCCTCCCCCCTCCTGCCCGCAGAGTCATCCGGTCCCCACCCTAGTGACAGCCTCCTCTGAAGCAGTGAATGGGGTGGTGTGGGGAATGGAGGGAGGGGGGTCCACGGGGACGGGGGGGGGGGACGGGGGGGCGGACCCTCCCCTCCCCTGTGGCCCTCCATGCCTCTGCCCAGGACACTCTCCCTATATGGCCTCTGACCCCTGTGTCACTGGGCCCAGCCGGTGCCCAGTGAGCCCCTTTCCCAAACCTCCGGGGAAAAGGGGCGTGGGAGGAGGGGAAGAAACTGACAAGGAGCTGGGGAGGGGGGTAGGGAGGCAAGAAATAAAGACACCAGAACAGAGGGAGACGCAGGCAGAGGGGCACACTCAGAAAGCGAGGCTGGCAGCCCCGGGAACCCGAGAAACAGACCGAGACAGACAAAGAGACGGAGAGAGACGGGAGAGAGAGACCAGAGACGGCGAGACAGGGAGCGAGACACAAGCCGAGCGCCCCGAGCGGAAGGACAGGCTGAAAGGGAGCCGGCAAGGAGGCGAGAGCCCGGGGGGCGCGTGCCAGCTGGCGGGATGGAGGGCCGCCTGGCATGGGCCATGTAGCGGCAGCAGGTTGCCGAGCTGGGTGGGCAGAGCGAAGCGGGTGCCTCCGCCGGGGGTGAGGGGGCATGGGAGGGGCAGGCATGCTGCTGCTGCTGCTGCTGGCCGGGGCCACCGCCTGGAGACCCCCGAAGGGGAAGTGTCCTCCCAGCTGCTCCTGCTCCAAGGACAGTGCCCTGTGCGAGGGGTCCCCAGACCTGCCAGAGAGCTTCTCCCCAACTCTGCTGTCACTGTGAGTGTCAGGCCCTCCCTGGGCCTGGGGAAGGGGGCGGGGAAGTGGGGGGGGAAGGGGGGCCCTGGGACTGGGGGTAGGGGCCGGCCACAGCTGGAGAGGTGGGCAGCAAAGGATGCTGGGAGCCCTGGGATTCAAAAAGGAGTGAGAGGCGGGGACCCCCGCCCCCACAGGTGGGCTGAGGGATGCCAGGATCCTTACCACCAGGAGGGCAAAGGCCTGGGCCCCCTGGGGTGTGGGGAAATGCACCCAGGGTGGGGGTGACAAGCCAAGGCCTCCCAGACAGGAGTGGCTCTGGCGTGGGTTCTGGTGGCTTGCTCCCAGCCACCCCTGCGTGTGTCCCCAGCTCGCTGGTCAGGACTGGAGTCACCCAGCTGAAGGCCGGGGGCTTCCTGAAGCTGCCCTCGCTGCACCTGCTGTGAGTGGAGCCGTGGGAAAAGAGGGAGGGAGGGTGGGGTGCGCAGGCGACTCTCCTGTGCACGTGCACTGGACCCTCCGTTCACGCGCACGACCCTCTGTTTATGCGCACGCGACCTTCTATTCTTGCGCACGTGACCCTCCTGTGCACGCGCACGCGACCCCCCTGTTCATGCACACGTGACCCTCCATTCACATGCGCGCGACCCTCCGTTCACGCGCCACGTGCACACTCCCCCTCCCGGGGCACATGCTCCTGGGATCGGCAGCGGGGTGGGGTGTGCCCATCTCAGACAGGGCCAGGGACTCTGCAGGCGTCTCATTGTCACTCCCTCGCCAGCCTCTTCACGTCCAACTCCTTCTCTGTGATCGAGGATGATGCATTTGCCGGCTTGTCCCACCTGCAGTACCTGTGAGTGAGGCCAGGAGCTGGCGGAGGTGGGGGGTGGGGGGGAGGTGGTGACCCGGGGCAGGAAGTGGGGGTCCTGGGAGGAGAAAGAGGGAACCAACTCTTTCACTGAGTACGCGGGGAGGGACTTGGTTGCACCGGACAAGACTCTCTCCTGGTGAGGCAAGAACCCTCGGAGTCTGGGTTCCTGATGGCAGCCTGCTCACTTCACCTCGCCGTACTTTGACCCCTCCCCCCCACAAAGGGCCTGGACAGCCCAGAGTGCTCAAACCTTCCCTGCCCTGTAGAGCTCAGGGTGGGGAGCAAGGGAACAAGAATGTTAGTTTTGGTTTGGGGGCCACACCCATTGGTGATCAGGGTTTAGTAACCTGGCTCTGTACTCAGAGATCACTTGGGGGAACCATATGGAGGACCAGGCATCGAACCCAGGTCAGCAGCATGCAAGGCAATGTCCCACCCGCTGTACTATGGCTCGCACCTCAGAGGCAGAAAGATTTTGAACAAGTTAGGTGATGAGCCTCCAGCAGCCTCCGGCATAGGTGCTGAGAACCATGGTGGCAGGAGTCCCACTGCTGATGCTCACAGGGAGGGAAGTGGCAATATTGAGAACAACGGACTGGGATGACGATCCTAAATTCACAGAGGACCCAACGGTGACGGTGCCGTTAGTATTACGGATAACAAAGCCCAAGTTGGTGCTCCTGGTCCGCAGTGGGAATGGCGGTCTCTGTCTGTGATAATGTCAGAGTTGTGGGTGTGGCTGATGGCAGGGTTGGCGTTGATGGTGGTGATGGATGCGGGTAGGATGTGAATGTCGGGGTCGTGGCGGGGTCGTGAGGATGGGGTTTGGCTGGGACAGTGCAGGTGGTGCTGTGGGTAGAGGCAGGGGCTGGATGAGGAGGAAAGCGTGGGCCGTGCTGGGGCTGGCGCCGCTGCTGGTGATACCAGCGGAGGTGGGGGGAGGGGGTGTCCACTACGAGGGCCTTGTTCGTTGGTGACACATGTCCGTGTTGCAGGGTGAGCGATGGCAGCGGGAATACTGTGGGTGGTGATTGGGGCTTTGATGTCATTGGTGATGGTGCAGATCCAGAGTGGACACTGCTTAGAGGGACTGTGTGTGTGTGGGGGGGGGATGGGTGATGCTGCGAGTGGCGCTCATGGCGCTCAGGAGGAGGGTGACAGTTGGCCACTGGGCCACGTTCTTGGCTCCTGTGACTTCAGACGGGGACCTTGGCCAGGAGAGGATTCTGGGGAATCTTCACAGGGGTTGGACAGATGTTGGAAGGGGAGAGATCTAGCGGGCCCCTGGCACCTGTGGTGTGAGGTCCCTCATGTCGAGGGGACCTCCGCAGGAAGCCAGGGCCCCCTCACTCCCCCTTTCTCTCTGCAGCTTCATCGAGGACAATAAGATCGGCTCCATCTCTAAGAACGCCCTTCGCGGACTGCGCTCTCTCACACACCTGTGCGTGACCGGGAGGGCCAGGCCCTGGCCCATCTCAGCCCTCCCCACAGGCACCCTCCTCCCCCTCCCCCCCAGAGCCTGATGCCCCCTCTCCCTCCACCAGGAGCCTGGCCAATAACCACCTCGAGACCCTCCCCAGGTTCCTGTTCCGAGGCCTGGAGACTCTGACTCACGTGTGAGGCTCTACTGGGGGACCGGTGGGGGAGGGGGATAGAACTTGGATATATTTGCAAGGGACCTGTGCCCACTACGGCTCCGCCCAGCGAGTGCAGCTGCAAAGTTCGCACACGTTTTCCACCCACCCTGGGGCACTGCGCTGCCGGCCTGGGGAGGCGGCAGGGAGAGTGTGGCCTTCGGGGCCGGGACGCCTGTCACAGCGGCTCCGACCTCTTGTCCCAGGGACCTCCGAGGGAACCCATTCCAGTGTGACTGCCGTGTCCTCTGGCTGCTGCAGTGGCTGCCCACCGTGAATGCCAGTGTGGGCACCGGGGCCTGTGCTGACCCAGCTGCCCTGGCCCACATGCAGCTTCACCACCTGGACCCCAAGATATTCAAGTGCAGAGCCACAGGTGGGGGCTTTCCTGGTGGGAGGGGAGGGATGCGGGGTTCTCAGGAGAAGGTGGGAGATCGGGGTGGGGGAGAATGGAGAGCAGGGCTGAGAGGCTTCTCCCTCAGCACCCTGAC
Source organism: Sorex fumeus (assembly GCF_029834395.1). NCBI lineage: Eukaryota > Metazoa > Chordata > Mammalia > Eulipotyphla > Soricidae > Sorex > Sorex fumeus. The sequence goes on from NW_026606179.1 coordinate 21,834,626, forward strand.
CGACCTGCCTCCTCTGGGCTCTGAGAACCGGAGCCAGCAGCACCTCCCCCGAGCCTCCGTTTTCTCATCTGTAAAATGAGCACAATAAACAGTCACAGAGGCTTGTGTGAGAATTCCGTGATGTGGCCACGCCTTGTCCACACTCACACTCGCTGTGGCCCTGGCGGCTGAGGCTTCCGCCCGCATTTTGCTTCTTCGTGCATCAGTCTTGGCAGTGCTCTGCGGGCATAGAGCCATGCAGGCAGACAGTGTTTGGGGCGGCGGGTACCTCGCCCTCACAGATCCTGCCGTCCAGCGGACAGCAGGGAATGACGGCTCAGACAGCGATGCCCAGAAAGAGGGGGACAAGGGCGGGGAGCCCAGAGTCAGAGAGGGACTGGACAGGCTCCTGGACAGGAGAACATTGGAGCATAGTCACCACCATCATCGCTGTCATCACCGGCTCCTGGAACAGGGCGTTTAACTGAGGACACCCTCTTTATCCATCATTCCCGGGGATCCAGTCTGCCCTGGGCGAGTGACTAAGGTGTAGTGGTTGTTCTGGAGAGACAGGGAGGGATGGGGGAGGCTGGGTTGGGTCCTGCCCATCAGGGGAGATATCTCTGAAGAGGCTCCCCATTTCTGAACTGGATGGAATCAGCTGAAGGACTCGGGGGGGGGGGCATCCTGTAGCCCCAAGGACGTGCCACTCAGAGGAGACCAGTGCAGAGCAGGTGGAGGGTGTAAGGAAGGACAGGTGAGGTAGGGGTGGCCAGACCTGAGAGCTCAGGATGGGAGCTGGGGTGGGGTCTGAGCAGGGAAGAGACAAGACTGGATAGCATTTCTCTCTCTCTCTCTCTCTCTCTCTCTCTCTCTCTCTCTCTCTCTCTCTCTCTCTTTCCTTTTTGGGTCACACCTGGCAGTGCACAGGGGTTACCTCCTGGCTCTGCACTCAGGAATTACTCCTGGTGGTACATGGGGGACCATATGGGATGCTGGGAACCGAACCTGGGTCGCGTGCAAGGCAAACGCCCAAATGCCCTACCCACTGTACTATTGTTCCAGCCCCTGGATGGCATTTCTCAAATGCTCACCTTTTTTGGGGGGGCGGGGGGAGGGCAGGGGACAAGGGGAAATCTTGGTGGTTGGGCTCCTGCTTCAACTCTGCCACCTGCAAAGATGGTCAAACAAGTGTCCTGGGGCTCAGCAGCCTTCTAGTAGCTTCCCCCCATCTCCCGAAAGTGCGGGGCAGCCAGGCAAGAAGATTTCTGGAAAGGAGGGAAGCGAGAGGAAGTCAGGAACCCACTGGGGCCCAGCCGGCAGAGCATGGTGGACCCCTCTTTGGAACACAGTCTGCACACGCCACCCCTGACTCCGGGTGGCGGCAGGCCGGGACCTGGGGCTGTAGTAATGTGACTTGGACTTGGAGCTGGGGACCTTTGTGCCCAGTCTGCTTGGTCAGCGTGGAAAGCGGGAAGGGTACTGACTCCTGCTTAGCCTTAGTCCCCTGCAGGGACAGTACCCCGCCCAGGGCGCACGTCAGGGCTGGCTGGACGGGGAGGGAGACTTCCTGGCCCCGAGAGGATGATGTGGAGGGAAGAGAGGTTTCTGTGGTAAAGCCGGGGTTCAGCGTGTCTGAGTGAACGGCAGAGTGGCTCTCCTTTCAGAGACTGGCAGACTGAGGCTCAGAGTGGAGGTGGGGGGGGTTGGGGCGGCCCGGGGTGCCCCAGGCCTGCCTGAGTCTCCCCTATCGCCCCCACCACCAGAACTGTCCTGGTTCCAGACTGTTGGGGAGTCAGCGCTGGATGTGGAGTCTTTCTCCTACCAGGGGGAGCCCTACATGGTCCTGGCCCAGCCCTTCGCTGGACGATGCCTGATCCTCGCCTGGGACTACAGCCTGCAGCGCTTCCGGCCTGAGGAGGAGCTGGCGGGTGAGCACCAGACCCATCCCGGACCCCACTGCTGGCCCCCCGGGACCCCCCTCGTGCGGTCTGCCTCGTGCGTGAACCTGACCTGCCCTGTGGTCCCGCCTCTCCTCAGCGCCCTCGGTGGTGTCTTGCCAGCCCCTGGTGCTGGGCCCCAGCCTCTTTGTGCTGGCTGCCCGGCTGTGGGGGGGCTCGCAGCTGTGGGCACGGCCCAGCCCCGGCCTGCGCCTGGCCGCCACGCAGACCCTGGCCCCACGGCAGCTGCTGAGGCCCAACGACGCCGAGCTGCTGTGGCTGGACGGGCAGCCCTGCTTCGTGGTGGCCGACGCATCCAAGGCGGGCAGCACCACGCTGCTGTGCCGCGAGGGCCCCGGCTTCTACCCGCGCCAGAGCCTGCACGCCTGGCACCGAGACACGGACGCCGAGGCCCTGGAGCTGGACGGCCGGCCACACCTGCTGCTGGCCTCAGCCTCGCAGCGCCCCGTGCTCTTCCAGTGGGTAGGGGGCCACTTCGAGAGGCGCACCGACATCCCTGAGGCCGAGGACGTCTACGCCACCCACCACTTCCAGGCGGCCGGGGACGTGTTTCTGTGCCTGACGCGCTACATTGGGGACTCCATGGTGAGGCTAGGACCCAGGTGGGGACGGGCACGCGGGGATAGTTGTGCCTCCCACGGGAACCCCTTTCCACGCAGACCCTGCCAGCACACTGGCCTCAGAACGCTGCCTCATGTGCCGCTCTTTGCACTTTGGCCTCGCTGTGTAAGGGGGACCCTCCCCAACTCCCCGTCTCCCGATACTGGCTCCCAGATTCTGGCTCTAACCCCAGCACTGGTCCTGCTTGCCGCTCTGATACCCACTTTCCTGCGGGAGATGTGTGTATGTGGGGGGGCTGGGCGTTCTGAGCCAAAAATCACTGACTCAGGTTCACAGCGTGTGTGTGTGTGTGTGTGTGTGTGTGTGTTTGTCATGGTGAGCCAGAGAGGGGGTGAAGGTTTACTTCCCGAGGCCACACTGACTACCTGAGGAGAAAGGAGAGTCAAAATAACTCCTGGCCAGAGCAATACTCCAGCAGGAGAGCCTGGGCTTTACATGCAGCCAACCCCGGGTTCAATTCCTGACATCCCACCTGGTTCCCTGAGCACCGCCAGGGGGGATTCCTGCATGCAGAACTGGGAGCAACCCCTGAGCACTGCCAGATGTGGCCCAAAACACAAGCCAAACAAAAAATAACAAGAATAGCTTCCAAGTTTATGTGCTGGTGGGAGGTGACGTTCACGGAGGTACAGATCTGCGGTGTTTTGGGGACTTAGGGGCTGCAGTTTCCAAGCCACTCAGGTGGCCTGGAGCCCAGGGAGGCCTGGCCCCAGCTGACCGGTGGCCACTTTGCAGGTCATGCGCTGGGATGGCTCTATGTTCCGCCCACTGCAGCAGCTCCGCTCCCGCGGCACGCACGTCTTCCAGCCGCTGCTCATCGCCCGGGACCAGCTAGCTATTCTGGGCAGTGACTTCGCCTTCAGCCGGATCTACCGCCTGGAGCCCGACAAGGGCCTCCTAGAACCGCTGCAGGAGCTGGGGCCTCCGGCCTTGGTGGCCCCCAGAGCGTTCGCCCACATTGCAGTGGCGGGCAGACGCTTCCTCTTTGCTGCTTGCTTCAAGGGCCCCACCCAGATCTACCAGCACCACGAGTTAGATCTCAGCGCCTGAGACCAGTGGGGACCCTGGGCACTGAGGGCACGGGGCTGGCAGGGAGGCCTGGGTCTCTGGCTGTCGCCTTAACGGCCGCCTGACCCCGAGCGGTGACAGGTGGTTGGGCGAGATACTGGCCACTGGACAAGCCCCGGACAAGAACGTCCCTTCCGGTCTTAAGCAACATCTTGGCTGGAGCAGATGTCCCCACCAAGGGTGACTCAGGCTGGGACACTGTCCAGTGCCCAGATGCACAAGTCACGGGGGGTGTGTGATGCACAGAAGCTCCCGTCTCCCCTCTCCACACTCCCTCCGCCCCTCTCTGCCCCTCCTCCCCATCTCTCACCCCATCACCCCACCTTGGTCCCACCACCCCCGGGCCAGCTCCTTCCCCTCTGGCTTGCAATGAAAATTCTGAGCAGAGACAATTCCATGCTCCAATCAGTCGGGCCAATCACCTTCGGGGCCCGCCCCATGACGTCACCAGTGGCTGGGCCGGTTTCCCAGCGCGTGAGGATGCTTTGTGCGCATGTGTGCTTGCTGCACAGACTGGGGGACCCTTCCTTTCCTCCCGTGTGAGGCGATTGTGCAAGGGACGAGGCGAGAAAAGCGCATGTGTTGTGAGGAGCCCACGGAGGGCTGGGCCGCGGCTGAGAGTGTCTGAGTTCAATAAAGGAGCCGCCCACTACTTCTGTGGGATCACTGGGAGGTGGAGGGTGGGGGCAGCGGGGTGCGGGGTCTCAGGAGTATGGGGTGCCGAACGGGCTGTTCCAGGCATGCACAAGCATCATTCAGGGACAGGACACAGATTTCTTGCGGGTCTCTTGGCGGGGAGGGGTGTCTTGTCCTTGCACGCAGAGATATTTTGAAGAATTTCGGGTATTTTATGGAGTGACTCATGAGAATACTTGGGAGGCTTTATGGAATATTGGGAAAATTTCAAGGAAGTCTAAGTCTGTTTACTTAAAGGTCCCACTAGGACTTTTGGAATTTTGTTTTGTTTTGTTTTGTTTGGGGGCCCACACCCAGTCATGCTCAGGGTTTATTCCTGGCTCAGCACTCAGGGGACCACTCCTGGCAGGGCTGGGTGTCATCCATGGTGCCGGAAATCCAACCAAGGTTTACTGTATGCAAGACAAGCACCCTGCCCGCGGAACTACTTCTCTGGCCCAACACCAGGACATTTGAGTTTTAGAAGGGACCTTCTATAATAAAACGGAGTCATGGGGTGAGCGGGAGGGTGTCACTGTACATTCAAACTATCTGGGCACTCATGTCAGGGTGAAATGATTACACCTTCCTTTTTTCCTGAATCGGCCCCAGGGTTCCAGCAACCCACCTGCTCACAGTGTTCACTCAAAGACATATTTTCCTTGTGGCCATGGCTGTTACAGTTTTCATTTTTGTTTGTTTGCTTTTGGGGTCACACCCAGCAATGTTCAGGGAACACCCAGCAATGCTCAGGGGTTACTCCTGGTGCTGCACTCAGAAATTACTCCTGGAGGTACTCAGGGGACCATATGGGAAGCCGGAAATTGAACCCGGGCCTGCCGCGTGCAAGGCAAATGCCCTCCCCGCTGTACTATTGCTCTGGCCCTTTTACACAGTTTTAAATTTATTCATTGGTGGTTCCTCCTGGTGACCATGGTGATCAGGGAGGCTGAGGGAAGATCTCACGATACATACCATGTAATGAGAGTCGAGGCGGGGCGGGGGGGTGGGGAGTCCCAATGGAGATCCAGCTGGCAGCTTCTGTGGCAGCCCCGGAGCACAGCCTCCTCACCCCCCCAATCCCAGCCCAGCATACACAGAGGAAGTCTTAAGACTCTTCAGGAAGGAGGCCAGGCCGTTTTAGGGTCAAAGTAAAACAGAGACTCCCAGAAATGCAAGGTGTTGAGGGCCCAGCTTGGCAGTCAGAGGCGCGGTGGGAGAGGCTGTGCTGGGGTCAGGGCTTCTCACGAGCTTGGGGCTTGGGGAGAGGGAGGAGCTATGTGCTCTGCCCCTTGTTCGGTTCTCAACAGTTATGAGCAGAGCCTGGAGGAGATGAGATCGGCTGGTTAGACTAGATCAAGCTCTGTCTCTCCAGGGCACGGGTTTGCACACATAGGCACTTCCCACATCACCGCATACACACCACATACATGCCACGTGCAAACCACAGACACAGCTCACACACACCACAACACATCACATGTGTGCCATACACCACACATGCCACAAACAGCACAGAGCACATACACACCACACATACACAGCACAGACATGCCCCACACCACACATATGCCACACACAGCATATACACATCACATACACACCACACACATGCGACACATACCATATATACACCACACACACTCTACATACATTCCACGGCCACCATGTATATGCCATACATGTCACATACATAACACACACGTACCATATACATGCCACATATACATCAAACACATATTCCACACATACCACACCCGCACACACCACACATGCACCACACACCACATACATTCTTTGTACACACTACACACGAACCGCATATACATCATACACACCACATACACAGACCACACTCCCACAGCAAACTCACCACGTACATAGCATATACCACACTCACCACTACATACACACCATGGGCCACATCTTCCACATACACACACGTACACACACACCATAGCACTGCACATCTGTGTCCCCCTGTGTCCCCCCTTGGGCCCACTCTGCCCCCTCTTACCTGGAGTGATGAGTGGCGGGGCTTCCCCTGGACGGTGGCTGGGAAAACAGAGGTAGTGAGCCTGATGCTCCGTCTCCCCTCTCCCGGCTAGAGGATTCTCAGCCTGCCCAGCAAGCTGCCCCACTAGTTCTCCATCCTTGAAAGGACCGAAGCTTCCCGGGAACCAGAGCACTCCAGGATTTGGGGCTCTGAGACCAATCAGCTCTGGAGTGAACCTGGGACTCCCAGTGACTGAATATCCCTGCCCCCCGCCCTCCCTTCCATGTAGCTGGGACCCCCTTGCCCATCCCCTCGCACCTGTGCTTCTGGTTGAACCTGCATTTGCATTTCCCACCTGAGGGAGGAGAGGGGAAAGGTCAGAGGTGCGACCCACCGCCCCACCCCGCCGCACCCCACCTGCCCCTCCACTCACTCAGGAGGACGATAATGCCCACGGCGCACAGGACCCCTGCGCAGATGAGCCCGCCGACCCGGAGGCTGTGCCAGTCTAGGAGAAAGCCAGAGGCCCTCAGTACCAGCCTGTGCCCTCCAGCGTTGGGGTTTCGGGGTTAGGAGCATCCCCCAACCCCCTACCCGCCCCCCCCCCCGCCCCCCCCCCCGTGTCTCTGAGCTTTCTAGTCTGTGTAAGACTTAACAGGGCTGGTGGAGAGCAAGGGTCCCGGGGCAGAGAGTCAGGGGATGGAGTGGGGGTGGGGGGATTTGGGAAGGGCCTGAAGTGGGAGGGGAATGGAGAGGAGGAGTGAGGATGGCAGGGGAATCGAAAGGTGCAAGGACCCTCAGGTCCTGAAGCAGGGCGGCCGGGAAGGCGGGGAGAGCAGGGGCAGACGTGTGGCAGGAGGATTTGGGCCCAAAAAGCTCCTGCCCCCAGGGGAGCCTTCTCCAGCAGATGATGGCCTGAACCTTGTCAACAGGGCTTCTGCCAATGTGCCCTTACTGGCTTCCCTTGTGCCTGATGGGCGTGGGACTCGATGATTTGACTCACTGCCTTGCCTGGCGAGAGCCCTCATCTAGCCCCTTCCTGTCTCATCCTGCCCTGCTTGGAGCCCAGGCACAAAATGGCACATGGGGGCATAGAGACACGCAAAGGATGGGGGGTGCAGTTCTCACCGTAGTAGAAAGGACTGTTTTTATCTGCAAACAGAGGAAAGAAAGAAGGATGTGAGTCAGATGGGACAACAGCTGGGAGGCAGGGCTAGGGAACGGGAGGGGTGCAGGGGCACCCGGCTCAACTTACCTTCAGGATCGTTGGCGTTCAAGGCAGGAAGGCCTGGTGGGGAGGGTGGGGGAGAAAGAGGATTGGGGCACCTGAGCCAGATGGCAGACAGGGGTATGTAATCTCGGGGACTCCCGAGGGCCCCTAATATTGCTCCTCATTCCTTCCGACCGGGGCACCCAGCCTCGCTGCCTCTACGCACACCCGCTCAGCCCCACAACTTGGAGCCCCGCCAGCATTGTGACACTTGGAGGTGGTTTCAGTTTGGGTGAACTGAGTCCCATTGTGTCTAGGGACCTGGCAGATCCAGACTGGCGGAGGAGCCGTTGGCATTTCCCATGGCACAGGGGTGCCCAAGAAGACGGATGTTCCCGCTTGTGGCTTGCTGCAGCCACACCCCACCCCACCTCACCTGCGCGCTGCACCCCCGTGCTTTGAGTCTATGCCTCGTGGAAGGAATCCCGGCCTCGAGAAGAATTGATGAGGGATTTAATCCACCAGAGAGATGAGGATTAAAGCCTGGCTGGAAGCCGGGGCTGTCTCAGCTGGGGGCGCTTTAGCTCTGTTCTTTCCCGGTTCGAGGGAGATTAATAATTTTTAATTAAACGTCAAGCCCACGCATAGCCCGCTTACTCGGCACCGGGCTCTGTTCTAAAAAGCTTTGCAGATCCAGATCCATTAGTTTAACCCTCATAACTACTCTACCCGGACCAGAGCTATTGTCTTCGATTGACAGGTGGGGAAACTGAGCACAGGGGGTGCATAACTTGCTTCCTAATCACCCTCATTTCCCTGGGGGGTAGGAGGGTAGTTCAAGACCCGACCTTCTCCTTGATGTCATTGAGGACATCAAGATGTGTAACCGCATGTGACCACTGTTAAGTGTGTCCCGGAACAGCCAGGGTGACACTGCCTACACTTAGGTACTCACCACCCCAGGAGGAGGCAGCAATTAGGGAGCAAGAGGAACCCTGCCCGGTTTGGGTGCTACCACTCAGCGAGGGGGGCTGCAGGCACGGGGTGGTCTGGGGCAACACTCACCCACCAGGAGCACCAGCAGGGGCAGAGCGACCTCTTGCATGTTGGAGCAGGGCCTGGAGGAAGGGGAGGCCTCAGTTCCCAGGTCCCTCCCACTCCCACACCACCCAGGACACGGCCCGCCCCAGGGCAGGAGAAGAAAGGGGCAGATGGAAGAAGCATGGGGAAGGGATGCTGAGAGATTGACTGGTCACTCCCCATGGGCATCCAGTAGATCTCCCTGGCAGCCCCAGGAGAACACCCCCTCTTTTTTTTTTGGTTTTTGGGTCACACCCAGCGATGCACAGGGGTTACTCCTGGCTCATGCATCAGGAATTACTCCTGGCGGTGTTCAGGGGACCATATGGGATGCTGGGAATCGAACCCGGGTCGGCGACATGCAAGGCAAACGCCCTACCCACTGTGCTATTGTTCCAGCTCCAGGACACCACCTCTTACAGATGGGGACACTGAGGCTCTGAGAGGCCAATGCAGGGGCCCGGGGTCACCTTGCCAGCAAGCCAGGTCGGCGCCAGGATTTGCCATGTCTGCTCCTAACTCAGGCCTCTCGGAGCCTCGGGGTGTTTTGAAAAGGGGTGCTGGGAGCCAGGTGGCAGGAGGTCTGGGAGTCTGGGAGTGTCTCCCCTCAGCAGCTCCTGGCCTGCCCGCTCTGCCAAGACCTGCCTAGGCATAGCTGACCCGGGCTTAGCCCCAGGCCTCCACCCTCCTCCAGGGCCGGCCGGGGTGGTCAGACCTGGGAGAGGAGGAACGAGGGTCTGGCGCCAGCTGTTGGGGCATCTCCTCCCCATACCCCGAGCCATGCCACACTCCTGCCCGCGACCGCCGACTCCATGGAGAACCTCCGTCCTCCGCCTGCTCCAGCCTCCGTCCGTGCCACCACGTCCTCTCCCAGCCCCGATAGTGAGAGCGGGCACACCCGCCCCCACCGTGCTGGACACTACTTCCTTGAGTCACCCCCACCTGGGCCGAAGGCCATCTGCTGCACCCCGGTTTATCTCACGGCTAACAGAATCCATGCCCCCTCCTCCTCTGCATCCCTCCTGCCAGCAGCCGGGAGCGTGCCTGGTCTGTTTCTCCTGTCTTCCATGGGATCCACACCCCAGCTTTGTTCCTTACACATTCTCACAGATCCCCCTCGCCTCCCTGGGCCCCCAGATCCTCCCTTCGGAGGCCGCATGCTGGGCTCGTATGCTGGGGGCCACCACCCAGTCAGTCCCCACAGCCAGAGCGGGCTGCCACTGGGCAGGGCCGGGCCCCGGGGCAGAGGGATCCCACAGTCCGAATGAGGAGGTGTAGGCAGGATGGCAGAGGCACGGGACCCCCCACCCAGAGGAGCAGCTCTCGCCTGTCCTCAGCCCCCAGCCTGGCCGCTGAGGGAATCGTGGCTCCTAGTGGAGTCGGCTGAGGATGAGCTCCCCACTCTGTGCTGCGGCTCTGGCCCCCCGTCCCTGGGGCTGCACCTCCACCCCCGCCCCCACCCCCCGCAGCCTCTGTCCAGGCACTGACAGCCAGGTCTCCACAGCCAGGTCTTGGCTGCACCCCTACCTGCTCCCCTGGGTAAGGGGACAGCCGGGATGGGGGGGGGGGGGGAGAGTCTGCCACCCCGCCCCGTTCCTTCCTGGCCCTGAGTACCAGCACAGCCCCCGGCCTACCCACACTGCCCGCCTCCGCCTCCCCTGCGGCCTCCTGACTCCCCATTTCACAGCTTCCCCCCTGGAAGCTTCCGGCCCCACTTCCCTTGAGGCTCCCAGGACCCACATATGGCCAATCCTTTGACACCCCACGTTTTGCATATGGTGAACCCCCAGACCTAGGTGGAACCCCACGTCCTTCCCACAGCCCTGGTCTCCCTGTAGCCAGCCTCTGCAGACACCCTGTTCCTCGGCCCTGCCTTTCACCAGGCACCCAGTGACTCACCCAGCGGGGGAGGGGGCGCCGCTTTAGAGTGGAGGGTTCTAGAGCCTTTCACATCCACAGCAGAGAGGCAGGGACAGTTCAGGGTCCCAACGAGAGGGTCCCAGCCACTCACCTGTGTGGCTCACTGAGCTGTCGGGAGGTTCCAGAGCGAGTGGGCTGCTGGGCCCGGGGCCTGTCTTTATCCGGCAGGGCCACGCCCTGTGCAAACCTGGGCAGGTAGAGAGCAAGTCTCCCTCCCTCCCGAAGCTGGGGGCTCCCTCGCCAGGTCTGCTCTTAAAGAGACAGCTCCTCAGCCCAGCCTCTCATGGCAGGAGCTTGCTGGGGACTTCCAAGCTGGGGGGAGGAGGGGGACAGACGGAGTGAAGAAGAGGAGGGGGTGCACAGGTAAAGTGAATAGCGGCGGGGAGCAGGACAAGTAGGAACTCGGGTTCTCTCGTGAGGGAAAGAGTTCCCTCTTGTGGGGCAGGCCTGTGCCTCCACGTCCCAACTGTATCTGAGCTGGGGACAGGACACGGATTTCAGTGACTCGGGCCCTTCGGGCCCTTCGGGACCAGGGGCTGTGGAGGACATGCTCCTCAGGATCTGCTGGAAGCACCCCCCCCTCAGGCCAAAAGTTGGGATCCTGGTGGTGGTGCTGAACCTTAGCCCAACACCATGGACCCTAGAGAGTCGGAGCTCCTGGCCCTGCCCTGGGCATGTGGGGGGGTGGCCCCCACCCCCAGTAAGGATAAGGCCCCGTGCAAACCTCCGTCCTCCCCTCCCCCTGCCCCTCCTCCTCATGACATTCCTTCCGGCCGGGGTCTGTGCAGGCCCCCACATGGTTCCCCTTGGGGTGCCCCCTCCCCCCAATTCCGCCGTTTTAGACAGAGGGACTTTTGTCTGGGGGCTGGATGCAGAACAAGGCGCCTTTGAGCGGCTGGCGGAGGATTGGGGTCACGGGGAGGGGCAGGGCCAGAAAGAGGTGGCTGTGCGCGGGCCACCAGCTGCTCTCCAGGCGACCCCCAACACCGTAGGGGGTGCAGGATGCAGGAGAGGGCCAGGGTTTCACTTGGACGGGGCCAGGAGGTTCGAGGGGTCCAGGCTCTGCTGGGCGGCCAGCAGGGAGCAGGGAGAAAGGACCCCCATTTCATAGCAGGGCCGCACAGGGAACCCCTATGTTGGCCCGGAGACGTGCTTCTCTATGCGGCCCCGGGGGCCACTCTTCATCTAGGCCCCAGACTGAGACAACACCGCCTCCCTCCTCGCAATGGTGCGGCACTCAGGATGAGGAGGGGAACACAGAAACAGCGGAAGGAGAGGCCTGGGGAGGAGAGGATGGTGGCTGTCCAGCCCCGGGGGTCTTGGGAGCCTCCCTTTCTAGGCAGGTAGCATCTCTAGCCCAGACTTCCAGAGAGCCAAGCCCTTGGGAAGCCCCTTTGGTGGTCTTGGGAATGGGGTGGTGTCGCCCCCTGGTGCGTGGTCCAGGAATTACATGCATCGGAGAGGAAGCCATGTGTCCAGGAAGAGGGTTTGTTCTGACCTTCACCGGACTGAGTCTGCCACTAGGGGTCAAAGGGGCAAATGGAGGGCACGTGGGGGGTGCTTCTCTGGGGTCTCTGTGGTGGGTGGATCAAGCTACAGTAAGAACCAAAAGACCCAATTGGACCATATGTGTGTGGAGGGATTCCATGGTTAGAAGTTCTAGAGTGCCTGGGACAGGCTGAGGGGCTGGGTTTAGCGGTTGTTGTTGTCATTGTTGTTGTTGGTGGTGGTGGTGCTGGTTTGGGCAGTACTCAAGGACGCTCCTGTCTGCATTCGTGCTTGGAAGGCTTCATGGGATGCCGGGGATCGAAGCTGGGGTGGCTGTGTGCAAGGCAAATGCCCGACCTGCTGACTCTCCAGCCCCAAGTCTGTGTACTCTTGGGCCAGTGAATGGACGAGGGGACACCGGTGTCCAGGAGAGAGGACAGGGTCTCACGTGCTGAGGAAAAGATGACTCGGGACAAACACGGAGACGCTGGACTCTGGGCCACCATGCACTTTTCATGTGACAGCTTTCTCCAAGGGAGAGGTGACAGCTGGGGCTGCCCCAAAGCCCAGAGGTCTTCGCTCTCCAAGGCAGTGGTGTCCCGAGCCTCCGGAAGCCCACTGGCCTCCACACATCAGTCCCCTGGTCCACTGGAGCCCTGGGGAGAAGCCTGCTCTCACCTCTGGGGACACCTCGCCCCGCTGACCACAGCGAGTTGGGCGGGAGCTGGGATGGACAGTACTTCCATGAGCCGAAGAATCCGAACCCTGCAACGGATCCACGCGGTGGGCAGAAAGCTTCTGCCAGGGGCCTCGCTATAGGAAACGAGCAAGACAGAGAGAAGCGAGGGTAGGAATGTGTGTGCACGGCCTCACCAGGAGTGGGAGCCTGGGGACTGGCCCCGTGTTGGCTTCCCAAGGGCACTTTCAGGAGGACAGGGGCTCATTTGTCACCATACACCCCTCTTCTCTCTCTTCTCTCCTCTTTCTCTCCCCTCCTCTCCCTTCCCTCCCTCTCTCTCTCTTTCTCTTTCCCTCTCTTTCTCTCTCTCCCTACCACCCTCCCCTCTCTCCTCTCCTTCTCTGGATTTTGGGTCTCACCCAGCAGTGCTCAGGGCTTACTCTAGATTCTGCTCTCAGGGATCACTCCTGCTGGTGCTCAGGAGACCCCGTGTGTTTCCAGGGATCAAACTGGGCTCTGCATTGTGCAAGGCAAGAGTCTTAACCCCTCTCCTGTCTCTCTGGCAATCTCTCTCTCTCTTTTTTTTTTCTGCTTCTGCTTTTTGAGTCACATCCACCGATGCTCAGGAATTACTCCTGACTCTTCACTCAGGAATTACTCCTGGTGGTGCTCAGGGAACCATATGGGATGCCGGGAATTGAATCCAGGTCAGTCGTGTGCAAGGCAAACACCCTACCCGCTGTGCTATCGCTCTGGCCCCCCTCTCTCATTTTCTATCCTGAAAATATCCTACCTTGATGAATATAGTTAATCCAAAGATTAAGAAATAAGCTCTCCACCAGTGCTGCTGCATTTTCAGCTGCTGTCAGAAACTCAAATCATTCTGTGGAATTGGCTATACCGAGCAGCGCAGACTCTTTGGGGATTTTTTCTTTTAGGGCCATACCCAGCTCCATGCTCGGGGGCTACTTCTGGCTGGATGCTGGACGGGGAGCAGGCAATGGAGGGCACGTGGGGGGTGCAATGGAGGGCACGTGGGTACGGATGCCGGAAGCTGGAGAGAAAGCACCTGAACAACGGTGTGGTGAGCAGGAGAGGCCATCAGGGGTCCAGACCTCTCTGTGGGACAGGGGCCTGGGGGACCTCTGTGGGGGCAGGGGGTCTACCTCACCTCCTCTCCGGGGTGGGTGCGGCTCTTTTGGGTGACTCTCCCAGGCCAAGTTTGACTTTAGTCAGATGTAAAGTGTGCTCACTAACACATAGGTATTTTTAAAGATGCAGATGTATCATTAATTTACTCCATAACTTAGCTACTTATATTAACTTATACATTGTGTTATATTTCCATATGTATGTATTGTGGTCAATAAATAAAGTATGGGGCTGGAGCGATAGCACAGCGGTAGGGCGTTTGCCTTGCACGCAGCCAACATGGCCGACCCGAGTTCGATTCCTCCGCCCCTCACGGAGAGCCCGGCAAGCTACCGAGAGTATCTCGCCCGCACGGCAGAGCCTGGCAAGCTCCCCGTGATATATTCAATATGCCAAACACAGTAACAACAAAGTCTCCAATGGAGACGTTACTGGGCCAGCGCAAGCAAATCGATGAACAATGGGAGGACAGTGACAGTGACAGTGACAAATAAAGTATGTCACAAGATTCGTTTTGGGGAGGGGGCCACACCCAGCAGTGCTCAGGGCTTATTCCTAGCTCTGTGTTCGGGGTCACTCCTGGTGGGGCTTGGGGAACCATATGGGGTGCCGGGGATCCAACAAGCGCCATACCCCCAGTACTATCTCTCGGGGCCATGGATTCTTTATTTGATAAAGACAATGCGTCCCTTGCATTGCCCCCCTTATGTTTCACGCTTGAAATCCTTTGTCCCTGAAGAGTCCTGGGGATCTCATGGTGAGGAAAGGCAAACTCACGGGTTGCTCTCTGAGCATCGCCGCACAGTCTTCAGGACATGGAGAGTGTCCCGGGACACTCAGGCACCACTGACAGCTTTGGCTCTGCTGTCCAGGGGCCGGTCTGTCCACTGTTTCCACAGGCTCCCGACACTGGCCCCTCCAGAGGCCTGTGGTGGGCCTGAGGGGCTGACAGCTGAGAGTTGCTGCTCCTCACGGTCCCCCGGGGCACCCAGGGGCGCAGAACTGAAAGTGAGGTGAGTCGGGGAGCTGGCAGCAGCCCTCCCCCTCTCCTGCCACGCTGGGTGATGGGCCCCTTTGGCACATTGTTGTCGCTGTCTGCCTGGTTCCTAGGAATGCTGGGACATACCACAAAGGGAGACTGAGGGGGTCCCAGCCCCCAACCCCCATCTGCCTGCTGTGCTGCTCTGATGTTGCCACCCACAAGGAGGGATGGGAACGTTGATTCTTCTGAAGAGAACTCCCATCTCTCATGTGTCCTCACTGTCATGACTTCATGACAGTGTGGAGCAAATGAAGTGTGTCCCAGGTCGGAGAAGGCCTGGAAACCCCGCTGGGATCCCCCCTCTCAGGGCCTGGGCAGGCTGGCGGGGTGTTTAAGCCCTTGGAGAGTGACTCATTGCCTGGCTGGAGTGTTAGTACAGGGGTAAAGCACTTGTTTTGTGTCCCACCAACCCTGGTTTGAATCCCTGGCACCACGTAGGATCCCTCTGAGCAGCACCAAGGGTCACTCCTGAGCACTGCTGGGTAGGGCCTCCGAATTAAAAAAAAAAGTGATCCACCATCAAAAAATAAATAAAAATCATTTTCACATAACGGGTCAGAGAGAGAGTTTCGGGGTTAAGGCCCTTGCCTTGAGTGAGTGCAGCCAACTCTGGTTTGAACATCCCAAGCAGCCCATGGTCCCCCAAGCACCACCAGGACTGAGTCCCTGAGCAAAGAGCTTGGCAGAGCCCCCAAGTGCCTCTGGGTGTGGCCCCAACATAAGACCAAACAGAGTGTCCGCTGTCATTCTGCTCCACCCTGGGCCTCCCTCTCCCTCACCTCCTGGCCCACTGTCTTGCACCCGTGGTGTGGCTATTTGCCTTGGGGAGTCTTTCCTGCACAGGCAGCACCCAGCCTGCCTTCTTCACGGCCTGGCTCCCAGGGCCCTACTCTGTGGCTCTCTCAGACCTCCCTGCTGACAGTCACACCCCGCCCTTCACCCCTTCTTTCCCCCGTGACCACGCTCTTCAGAGCACGTTCTAGAAAATTCTCTCTGCTGTTGGAAATTACTTCCCACTGCCCCCCTCATCATCGTGTCAGCTCCTCCCAAGAATTTGGGGCTCAGAGGTGCCGCGGGGCTGGAACCTGAGGTCTCCGACAGAACTAGAGCCAAGCCCTGGATGCTTCTGCCGAGGAAGACAAGGCCAGGTCCTGAGGCCTGAAAGGGTCAGCAGTGTGTGTGGGGTGGTGTGGGCAGTGCCACCTGAAGGGGATGGCTGGGCCCAGAGGACCAGGTCTGGGGACTGGCCTGGACTAGCTGAGGGCCGAGTGGGCAGCAGGAGAGGTCAGGTGGGGAGAGGGGGGGTCAAGCTTTCTCCCAGCCGGCTCGAGGCCCTAAGAGGAGATTCTCAGCCCCGGTACAAACCCAACTGTCGAGCATGTCCCCTTTGGTTCTGAAGTGAAGCTGAGATGAAGAGACAGAGCGTTTAAACCCGGCCCGTTTCCCACCTCAAGCTGCATTTCCAGCGTAGCTTGGAAGACAGGGCCTGGCCCACGGGGCGTTGTTGGGCGGTGAACCCCAGTGCCTTGGCGTGAGGCTTTATGGGGGTGGAAGGAGAGGCAGACCCTTGCCCTCCGCAGGGCACTGTGATCACTGACCCTCGCAGACAGTCAGACCCCACCCCTCTTCCCTGAAGGAGCCCATGGCAGGGAGGGAAGAACGCGGTTTTTTGCAGGAGGATCCTGGGGCTGCATCCTCCTTGGGCCAAACGTCAGGGGCAAGGGCACCAGGACGGATGAGCTTGACCTTCAGGGGCAGCTAGTGGAGAGTCTCCACAGACCCGCAGGAAGAGTGGCTTCCTGGGAGGTCAGAGCTCTTACAAGGCTAACTGTAGGGCAGCAGAGAGATCAAGCCAGCAGGGAAAGGTTAAGAAAGGTCAGGGAGATAATACAGGGGTGAAGGTGCTTGGACCCCAGTTAGATACCCGGCACCCCATGTGGTTCCCTAAATGCCACCAGCAATATCCCCAAACAAAACAAATCAAAGAACTGGGGTAGCCCCGAGAAAGTTCTCCATACCATTTACATAACTTTTCTGTAAAAACAAATGGCACTGAAAGTTGGGGAAAGCTTAGAAGAAATTTCTAAACGCCAGTCAACACAAAATAACCAAGCACAAGATAACTACAGAAAAAAAAAAAAAGAATGGGGAAGAAGTACATTCAGGATGGGCTGATGAGTTCAGTCAGAACCGAGGAAATTGTGTATTTATGGAACGTTCACACACAGATGTGCATATAAAGACAATCTATGTGGAAGTCCACACAGCACGTGTTCTTATGTAAAAGCCAGTGTTCTCACCGTCAGGTATGCGTGCTGGTGGGGGTGGGGGGAGGGTCGCCAGGAGGGATGGGGCGGCCCCCGCCCCCGAGCACTTGGGTGAGGCACCTATTAAAAGCCCATGTTTTCTTGCACGTCCCATCCTCCTTTCCTTCCTCGTGGATGGGTTCACGGTCCCTGGCCCCAAGGTGCCCAGCTCTGCTCCACCCTTGCTGGGGTGTTGGTGTCTCACTCCCGGGGGGGGGGGGGGACTGGGGGAGGGGCATAGTGGTGCAGGACTGGCAGACTCCAGCCTGGCCTGGCGGCTATGGCAGGGGCATGAGTCTGCAGTTCTAAGAGCCTGGCAGGCAGGCCGGGGAGGCGCCGACCAGCAGCCGTTGCTGGCTGCTCCCTGGCTCGCGGCGCTGGTCCCTTTCCTCCTGTGCCTCCTGCAGCTGGCACGACCCCTTTCTTTCCCTCCACGCTAAGGGTCTCTGGGTTCAGCTAAGACAGAGCAGAGCATGTGGAGGGGGTGGGTGGGGGTGTGGGGAGGACTTGGGGACCCTCAGGGGTGCTACCTCCACAAGCGTCACAATGAGAAGGGTCAGAATTGAAATTCTAAGGTCCACATGGAGATCCTGGGAATGGAGACCCCTCCTCCCAGCCCCCTTCTGAGAGCATTTCCAGAGCTGACCACATCACACCCACCCAACCCTCACCTCTCCCGCCCGCCCTCAGAGCCTGTGAGCCCCTGAGTCAGACCAGGACTTTGGGGGACTCCGAGACGGTCCCTGAGATCCTCCTCTCTCCAGCTCACAGCCTCAGCACCAGCAGGTGCCCTCTGTCCCCACAGACCCTGCCACCCCTTCCTCCATCCTTGTCCCCACCCATCCCTCTACCCTCCTGACTCAGACCTCTGGGCACTCCTCTGGGGGTCCCCTCTGCATGCCCCCTCCCACCCGTGCACTCTTCCCAGCTCCCCCAGGGCTTTGCTCACCCCTCACCTCTTCCTCCTCAGGAGTCCCTCCTGCCCACATTGCAACTCGCAAAACAGGTGCCAGGGCTGCACCGGCACTGCTGGCCTGGCACGTCCCCTTCTAAACCAGTCACCCAGGCCAGCCGCTTCCAAACCACATCCTCCACCTGGAAATGCCCCTCTCTCCACCCCCCGCCCCTGCAGGAGCCCCCTCCCGCTGCCCCGGTTATTCCAACCCCAGTCCCATCCCTCCCAGACATCGGGGCAATTTCGCACCTGGAGGTTCTGCACCTTCCTTCCAGGATGGCAGCTCCAGAAGGAGAAGTCTGTGCTCCTCCCCTCCTGGCACATAGTAGGTGCTCAGGAAATACTCAATTAAAGAAAGGAGCAAACTCTGCTAGGAGTTACTATGGTTCAGACTCTGTCACAAACCAAGCCCTGACCCCAAGCTCCATAAGTCTGTTGGGTTCCCTTAGGGGCTCATGCAAGAGAAGCAAGCCCAGGTTCGAATCCTAGCTCCACTGTGTGACTTCAGGCAAACAAGGCTCCCTCCTCCTCAGGCCTCAGTTTCTCCATCTGTACAACGGAGATAAGAATAGCTCTCACTCTGCCCTTTGGATTCAATGGGGTTGTTGTGTGGGATGTTGACAGCGTGACTAATTCTGAAAGCTGCTTCCCTTCCTGGAAGGGAAGGGCTGGCTGTGTGTTTTCCAACTGCCAACAATGGGACTCTGTGGGCAGGGGCCCTCGGGCGGGGAAAACACACCCACTCCTGTGGCAGCCACACAAACGTCTCAGGTCTCAGAGGAGACGCTTTCCATGCGCTTATAGTCTTTGAAGATTGTTGCAAGAAGATATACTAGTTTGGGGATGGAGAGTTCACTGGGTGGGGGTGGGGGGTGGGGGGGTGGCTGCAGCATCTCCCTACATCCAGATGATGAGGGAGTTTCCCCACTCTGTTCCAGAGGTGAGGACCAGATAAGGCGATGCTAATCTCTGGGCCACAGCAACTGGTTCACTGGGGAGTAATCCAAGCAGTGCACAGGAATTTTGTACAAAACAAAAGTGGGGAAGGAAAGGTATAGGTTGTGCTCCGGATGGTGGGAAATGTCTTTTTTTTTTTTAACCCAGCGATGCTCACAGGTTACTCCTGATTCTGCACTCAGGAATTACTCCTGGCAGTGCTTGGGGGACCCTATGGGAGGCCGGAGATTGAACCCGGGTGGGCTGCATGCATGTAAGGCAAACACCCTACCCACTGTACTATCACTCTGGCCCCAAGAAATGCACTTTTTATGCCTGGAAGTGGCAGTCATTTTTCCACCAGAAAAAAAAAAATCAAATTGAAGACAAAGTAAACCCTTGTAGGGACCAAGAGGAAGGCTGAGAGAGTCAGCACCTAACCAACCCATTCCTGATCTCCCTCTGACATTTCTAGTTATGTTATCTAAAAACCTGATCTATTAGAATTACTTTTAACAAAGTCGCTTGTTATTTGTAACCAAGAACAACTAAGCTGGTGCACCGAGAAATTTTGTCGACCCAGAATCACTGCATTTTGATGGGAATAATGTCACCTCATTTTCACTTACTTCCAGTCAATACATTTCTTGTGTTGTTTTGTTGGTTTTTTTGGCCACACCTGGCAATGTTCAGGGGTTATTCTTGGCTCTGCACTCAGGAATTACTGCTGGTAGTGCTCAGGGGATCAAACCTGGGTCAGGCCATGTGCGGGGTCACAGACAAGCCCCTAACCGGCTGTACTATTTTCTCTGGCTCCGTCACTGCATTTCTTTTAGCGTCGCTCTGTCCAAGAATCTCAGAGGTTCAGGAGTGCTCACCTCTGCACAGCCGAGGCCCAATCCGGGTGGACAAATCTGGGTCCTGTCTCCTTCTGAAGCTCCACCTTAGAAAGGTCATGAGCCAGGGAAGCCATCGCACGCAGCCAAGACAAACAAATAGGACTTGAGAACTGCCTTCCCACCGAAGGTGCTGGTGTGTGAGTGCCCAGCTGCCTGGCAGGTGCCAAGGGAGAGTGAGGGGGGGCACTCAAAGACAGGATCCTACCTGCACTTGTGCCAAGGTGTGCTGGAGGAGGGGCAGAATGTGGACTGGACGGAAGGAAGATGAGAAGTGGCAAAATTGCTTCCGTGTCTACCTCAAACGCTGTAGGAGAAGACAGTTGGGATAGAGAAGGGGCCACCATGACAAAGATGGTGGGAAATTATCACTCTGGAGAAGAGCTGAATGCTGAAAATAGGAAAAGGATCAAACATGATTATATATTGCATAACCAGTACTGCAAGCCATAATGCCCCAAAGGGGAGAGAGAAAGAGGGAGGGAGGGAGAAAGAGAGAGAGAGAGAGAGAGACAGAGAGACAGAGAGACAGAGAGAGACAGAGACAGAGAGACAGACAGATAGACACACAAAGAGAGATAGAAGAAAAGTGTCTGCCATAGAGACAGGCTGGTGGGATGGTGGCAGGAGGGAAGCTGGGTACATTAGTGGTGGGCAATGTGCACTGGTGGAGGGATGGGTGCTGGGACTGAAAACCTGACCATGACTGAAACCTGACTGACTGACAGTTTCTATGACTGAAACCTGACCATGATCACCTTTGTAACTCTGTATCTTATGGTGACTCAATAAAAAGTTAATAATAATCACGATTACGATCATGATCACGATCATCCTGTTGTTCGTTGATTGCCTTGAGCAGGCACCAGTAACGTCTCCTTCTTCCTAGCCCTGAGATTTTAAAAGAACCATTTCAAGGCTCTTTCAGGGTTAGGAGAATGAAACCCATCATTGTTACCGGTATTTGGCATATTGAATATGACACGGGAAGTTTGCCAGACTCTGCCGTGCGGGCAGGATACTTTTGGTAGCCTGCCAGGTTCTCCAAAGGAAAAATGAGATAATAAGATGTCTTCCGGGAGCTGGGTTTTATAGTCTCTGTGTCTTGGCCATTGATGGGACCAACCTGGCGCTGGCAGCAGCTGGTGGGTGTGACACCTACCTACTGGAAGATGGGGGTCTCGGTGGAGAAGGCCCAGTACCAATCCGAGCAGGCTTGGAGATCTCAGCCCCGGGACCCGCATGCCTGGGTTCCTCTGCCAGTTCTTTCATGCATGAGTCTTGTCTGTACGTGTGGAGAGTGGTCCCAGCATGGCCGTGGCTGGCTCCGGAGTCTGGAGGTCCTCAGATGCTGGGGCTCTGCTGGGGGGTGGGGGGAGGGAAACTCAACCCATCCCCTCCAAGGGGCCCCGGTGAGGACAGCCAGGCGCAGGGACAGGAGATAATAATAATACTAATTGCTTGAGTGCTCTCAGCCCAGAAGGCCTCCCTGCCTAGTTGGCATCTGCCCCCCACCAACCTCCTATCAGCACACTGGACAAGATGCAGGCAGTCATGGAGCTGAGGGGGCACTGGCAGCCCCCGGCATGGCCTGGCATAGCCAAGGGGCAGGGCAGGTCTGGCATGGAAACTGGAACCCAAAGTGCCACAGAGCTCCCAGAGGGCTATCCCAGGCAGACCAGCCTAGGGGACAGACTGAGGGGCTTAGGCATTAGGCAAGTGGGACTCTTGGAGCGTTCCCAACCAGAGGAGGAACAAGGGGCCAAAGGACCCAATGGTAGGCCAGAGGGGGAAAGGGGGAGGTGTAGGAAGGAGGTGTAGGAAGGCGGCTTGACGGTGATGGCAGAAAGCGAGATGGTGGTCGTGGGGACGGGAGGAGGGTGTCACCATGGTGACGGGGGTGATGGTGATGGAGACGGTGGTGGTGGACACGGTGAAGAATGCCGTGCCCAAGGTGGTGACGGTGGGTCACGGTGACAAGGATACAAGGTGATGGAGATGGTGGTGGCAGGGATGGTGACACTGGGTCACAGTGATGATGGGGACAAGGCTGGGCATGGGCACGAAGGCCTTGGAACTACCACCAGAGGACACAGGGTCGGTCCATGAGTTCTTTCAGATGCCAGGAGCTGTCTGAACTGAGCTGACTAAGGAGACCAGAGACCCTGGAACATGTCCCCAGCTGTGACAGGTGGGGTGGGGCAGGCCGGCCTGGACTCCAGACGCCCCGGCTGTGGCAGGAGACCCACAGGCCTGTACCCTGAGCCTCTCTTGCCAACCAGCCCCTCTCCTTGGCCCCAGACTCCCCCTGGGGCTCCCGAGAGCTGCACCCCTGCCTCTTTCCCGCCCATCCCCCTCTCCTGCATGGAGCCCTAATCCTATGCCTACCATGGCTCCCATGGATGTGAGGTTTTTTTTCTCTTTGGGTCATACCCGGCGATGCACAGGGGTTCCTCCTGGCTCTACACTCAGGAATTACTCCTGGCATGCTGGGGGGACCATATGGGATGCTGGGAGTTGAATCTGAGTCGGCCGCGTGCAAGGCAAACGCCATACCCACTGTACTATTGCTCCAGACCCGGATGTGAGTTTTATTGCCTGTGGCCAGCTTGGAATATCTATTTAGGAAATGCTGCTTTGGCACACCCGGGTAAAGTCCGGATTCCCACCCCAGCCTGAGGAGCCCCTCCAAATCGGCCTTCCTCCCCTCTCTGTCTTCCCCTCCTACCCCCCCCCCCTCCCCTTCTCCCGCCAACGCCATCCCTCCTGGCTCCTGCCACATGCCTCAGCCCAGAGGCTCCCTTCTGTGGGGCCTCCACCCGCCCCCGGGCCTCATGCCCACACCTGCCTGTTCTCTTGTCCCAGGTGCGATGCTGCCGCCACCCTTCCTTGCCTCCTTCCTGCTTTACTCTTCTCCAGAACACACTGTCCCATCTGCTGGCAGAGGCGTGCTTCAGCAAGGGCTGACGGTCTTTCTCCAAAAGGAGGTTTTGTCTGTTGGCCAGTACAATTTAAGTCCCTCATGCTGGGGAACTATTCTGTCGAGAGGCAGACAGACAAGACACAGGCGTGACTCGAAGAGGATTTAAGATGCTAGCAAATGCTTTGAAGGGGAAAAGGAAAAAGGGGCTGGAAATAAAGAGGCTGGGAGGGGTGTTCAGGGAGGGCTTCACAGAGGCGGTGACCCCTGGGCTGAGATCCAAACAATAAGTGGGTGTCCTCAGTTATGAGACCAGCTCCCTTCCAGGCTGAAGGGAGAACGGCTGGTATAAAGGCCCTGGGTGGGAGCCAGCGTGGGGCTTTGTGGGAACAGAAGGGGGTGGAGGAGAGGAGTGAGGAAGTGGGTGGGAAGGTAGAGACTTGTTTTGTGGGTCACAGTTTTCTATAGAGAAAATGGGGCCATAGTAGGGCTTTGAGCTAGGAGCACTGTGTGCAGAGGAGGGTCTTTCACAATGGCATGTGGGCCAGAGCAGTAATGCAGAGGGGAGGGTTTTTATTTGCTTTGCACGGGCCAACCTAAATTCAATCCCCGGCATCCCATGTGGTCGGTCCCCCAACCACTGCTGCCAGAAGTGATCCCTGAGTGCAGAGCCAAGAGTAACCCCTAAGTACTGCCAGGTTAGGGCCCCAAACAAATAAATAATAAAAATAACGGAATAAATAAAAACAGTGACTGTACGCTGCCTGCTTGAAGGGTCACAGCAGTTTGACTTTGTGGTCACTTTCTTTCTTTCTTTTTTTTTTTTGCTTTTTATCGTCATACTTGGCGATGCTCAGGGGTGACTCCTGGCTCTGCGCTCAGGAAAGACTCCTGGCGGTGCTCGAGGGACCCTATGGGGTGCTGAGGAGCAAACTCAGGTTGGCCGCGTGCAAGGCAAACACCCTCCCCACTATCCTATCGCTCCAGTCCCACTTGCTTTGTTCTTAAGCCAACCCTCCTCTGCCCTTTTTACAAGCCTTGCCTGGCTATTGTGACCCTAATCCTCACTCACAGGGAGAAACAGACACTCCGTTTCAGCCGTTTCCAGCACACAACTCCTGAACCCTGGAATTTCCCCAGTGACCCCAGGAGTGTTAAGTGAAGGACACCCAGGAGCTTCTTTGGCTCCAGCCTGTGAACCTTGACCCAAGGCCTGGGACACGGAGCTCCTAAAACCCTCGGAATTTCCTGTGACAAGGCGCCTCTGAGTGAGGGCTGTTCCCCGCACTCCGGAGAAGCCTGGAACTTTCCATTCCGCCTGTAGGCTCCGGGAAGCCAAGTGTACAACAGGCATGCCTGTGTGAGGGACCCCACAAACACACGCCCCGCCTCAGGCTGGTGAGCACCTCCACGGCTGGGAGCCATTGCACCTGACTCTAATAGCGGGGTACCCCTCAGCCGGCTGCTCACAGACCTCCTTGTCAGAGTGTTGGAACCAGCCCCTGAGGGGCCACCTGAGCTCTGTGAGTGGCTGTGGGGGCTGCTGATGTCCCCATCAGATAGAAAAATTAGTCACTGCTGGGACCAGAACAATAGTACCATGGGTAGGGGGCTTGCCCTGAATGTGGCCCACCTGGGTTTGATTCCCAGCAACCTAACTGCTGCCCTGAGCTCCCCAAGAGTGATCCAGGAGTGCAAAACCAAGACTAAGCCCTGAGCACCTGGTGTGGTGCAAAAAAACAGGGAAAAAAAAAGAAAGAAAGAAATGTAGGTAACCAAGACTGACATCTGTTGTGGGGGTGGCCTTGAGGAACTGACACCTTCCAAGGGCTGGGATGCTGCCGGGGTGCACAGGACAACAATGAGCGGAACTGGAAGGCGCCCCCTGAGAACTGGGAGGGGGTCAGGAGCAGAAATCCCACACCTTAGACCCCCAGAAGTACCTCAAGCAGAGAACAGCAGAAGGAAGACAAAGACCCTTCCCCTCCCACAAAATATAAAAACCCCACCTCTAAGCCTCATTTTACAGGTGGAGGAGTCGAGTCAGACCCACGGCCACGGCCTAGTGGCCATGGCCAGCAGCCAGGAAATATCCCACGGGATTCAACCCCTTGCCTCGGGGCCCACATTATAGCCTCACCACATTGCTCACCCACCTGGCACCCCAGTGGCACACACTGATTTGTCCCCCCCACTCGAGGGCACAGGCAAAAGTACAAATGGGGGTTGCCAGAGTGAGTACCACCGGCTGAGCCTTGCACACGAGCAACCCAGGGTTGATCCCTTGTACCCCATGGGACCCCCCTGAAGCCCTCCAGGAATGATTTGCCTTGCACAGGCAACCCGGGCTCGATCTCCAGAACCCCCCATATGGTCCCCTGAGCACTGCCAGGAGTGATCCCTGAGTGCAGAGCCAGGAGTAAGCCCTGAGCATCCCTGGGAGTATCCCCCCAAAACATTCACTCACACACACACACACACACACACACACACACACACACACACACACACACACACACACCTCAGAAGCCCCCTGTCTAAGAGTCCGAGCTCAACCTGCCCATGAGTTCGTTCTGATGCTCTGACCTAAACCTTCCTAACACCCAGAGGGTCCTGAGCCTCCTCAGAGTTCCTGGACAAAAAGTGAGGCACAGAGAGAAGCACCCCTGTATTTTCAGGTCCACTCACCAGGGGTCTGCATGCCCCCCCCAGCAACGAGGCTGGGGTACATATGTCATGGGGCCGCTTCCATGAGAGCAAAGCTGGGACAGGTCCAGACCACAGGGTGGCTTAGACAGGGCCTCTACAGGGGTCCCGGCTCCTGCAAGGACCCAGGAGAGGATTTGGAGCAATGCAGGCCCCGAGGCTGGGCACTGCCTCAGACTCTGCAGCCATGGGAGGGGGCATAGGGGAGTTTGCTGCTGCCTGTGCAGGCTGGCAGGGAGCTCTGCCACCCTAAGGAACAGTGCCCGCTGCTGAGGGGGCAGCTGTGGCTGGTAGTGTGAAGGGTTGCCTGAACCCCAGGACCAGAACTGAAAGAGGCTAGAGAGGCACCCCAATCTATACCATGTTTTTTTTTCTCTTCTGGGGTCATACCCAGCGATGCTCAGAGGTTACTCCTGGCTCTACATTCAGGTGCTTGGGGGACCATATGGGATGCCGGGGATTGAACCCAGGTCGGCCACATGCAAGACAAACGCTCTACCTGCTGTACTATCACTCTGGCCCCTATCCCGCCAGATTTGACAGCTGCCAGCCACCTGCTGGATCAAGGTGGTCCCCCTCCCGCCCCCCAGGCTTCCTGCTTCCAACCAGACATGATCAATGTGCTCTGGTAACAGTAATGTCCCCCCAAGGATGCTCAAATGTAGTCTGGGTAGTCACGGTCTCCGGTAATACGCGGAGTGCCGGTGGAGTCCACAGGATGGGGATAAACAGCACACACACATTTTTGGTGGCAGGGGTTCTTGCAGAATGATGCGTGACAGAGTGGACTATATCGTCCCTTAAGAGTTGAACCCCACTGATTTTTTTATTTTGGTTTTGTTCTGGGGCCAGACCCAGCAGCAGCCAGGGCTTACTCCTGCCTGTGCACTCAGGAATCACTCCTGGCAGTGCTTAGGGGACCCTGTGGGATGCTGGGGATTGAACCCAGGTCAGCTGCATGCAAGACAAGCACTTTACCTGTGGTACTATGGCTCTAGTCCCCAATATTTGTCTTTTCTTTTTATGGGGTTGGTGATCCCATTGTTTTTTTTTTTTCAGTTTGTTTTTTGGCCACACCCAGCGGTGCTCAGGGCTGACTCCTGCCTCTGTGCTCAGGGGTGTTGCTTGAGACCCTCTATGTAGTGCCAGGGATGGGCCGCATGCAAGGCAAGCACCCTACCTGCTGTACTATCTCTCCAACCCCTCGGGCTGACCCCCACCTTATCTGCACACCTGCACAAAGGTTTCTGAGTCATGGCTCAGAACAACCTTATCTTGGGCTTTGGGGAGAAGGACAAGACAAGGAGGAAGCCCATCCCCTCCCCAGAGCTGCCTGTTTTACATTTTTAAGGCGGCTCTTGGCTTCTTTGAGACCCATTTCACTTTACCTCTTGACAAACGGGCCTCTTGAGGGGCCTTTGTGTTACCTGAGGAGGATTTTTGGAGTGTGTGTAGGGACACAGTTTCCTGGGGTGTCCAGCGGAGAGGCCTCTGCAAAAAATGCCCCAGTTGTCCCATCTGGAGCAGCGCCTCAGTTTAGTCCCACCAGGCATCCCCCTAGGAAGCAAGGCCGGGGGTGCAGAGTCATTGGTCACTAAGCCCAGCCCAGCCAGAGCAGTGTTGGAGGCCAGACAAGGCCACGCGTCAGCTCAGCATAAGGGAGTCCCCAAAGGCCAGGTTCCAGCTCAGACTCAACAAGGGTGGGGGAGAAGAGCACAGGGGCTGGGCTCACCCATATAAGTACAAGCACATTTCGGGGTAGGTGAGCCCCAGGATCCAGACTGAGCTCTGTCCCTTGAGAGCCCTGGGAACCTTGTCTGTGTTAAGTGGCCACAAGCCTGAGCTCAACCGCTGACTGAGACACACAGAGACAGGACAGATATTTCTAAGTTTTATTCACACACTGAAACACACTTACACACGGGACTCAGCGCTGAGGGTTCACAAGCCCAAGAGAGTTCTGATTGCCCTCAGCGGGAGGATTTTAAGGCCCGATGCCCTATGCCTTCCTGTCTCTGTGCCCTGGTGCCTGCCTGCGTGTCTGGATGCCCCCTGCCAGGCGCATTCTCACAGCCTTGAGCCCGCAAATGGAGTAAGAAGTGAAACAGAGCGGTTTCCACGTCTTCTTACACGGACTGGAATCATCCTTGTTATCTGCGGTCAGATGTCAGGGCCTTTATGTCTAGGTAGGCTCTTGGGGTCTGGCATGTTTTTTCTTCCAAGGTTGTAAACTCATGACTCTGAGGCACAAAATGGAGTCTGGGGGCTGGAACAATAGCACAGCGGGTAGGGCGTTTGCCTTGCATGTGGCTGACCGGGGTTCAATTCCCAACATCCCATATGGTCCCCTGAGCATCACCAGGAGTCATTCCTGAGTGCATGAGCCAGGAGTAACTCCTGTGCATCGCCGAGTGTGACCCCCCCCCCAAAAAAAAGTATTCTGACTTTCCAAAATGAAGTCGCAATGGTTCTTTCCGTGTGTACCTTGTCTGTGCCTCAGCTCACTCTAGGTGGGTGATACCTGGCTGACCACCACAGCACCACAGTGCCCAGCTTCTCCAAAGACGCTCAAGATAGAGCACGCATGAAGGTGCTCTCAAAGCGGTGCTTCGCGCAGAATGAGAGCTCCACAGATATTGCCCGCTCCTGTTCTTACACAGTGTCGACCACCGCACAGGCCCACCAATGCTATTATGACGTACCGTGAGACCCTTAGCCCAGGGACACAGCAAGCGCCCCACACGCCTCGAGCACGAGCACTGTAGGGTCTTCACCATCTCACACACAGCACACAGCAAATGGCCCAAATACGTTGCCCATGCTGCTATTGATCACACAGTAACTATTAGCATTTATCAGTCATATTGATATGACCTTGCTTTAAAATGTTTCTAGTTCTGGTTAGAACCTAATATTACATAACTAAGCAATATTTACTGTTATTATTAAAACCCTTAAGCTTGGATTAGACTTTAAAAAAAAATATCCAAAGGGGCTGGAGCAATAGCACAGCAGGTAAGGCATTTGCCTTGCATGTGGCCTACCCGGATTCGATTCCCAGCATCCCTTACGGTCCCCCGAGCACTGCCAGGACTGATTCCTGAGTGCAAAGCCAGGAGTAACCCCTGAGCATCGCCAGGTGTGACCCCCCCCACAAAAAAAGAAAAAAAACACAAAAAAATCACAAATACCCAGGGCCAAGGGGTGGTTCAGCAAGGGCATTTGCCTTGCACGTGGCCGACACAAGTTTTATCCCCAGCATCCTCAGTGGTCTTCTGAGCACTGCCAGGAGTAACTCCTGAGTGCAGAGCCAAAAGTAAGCCTAGCTGGGTGTGGCCCAAACTCCCCCACAGAAAGTGCCTAATATCTTCTGATCATTTTTAGTCGGAGCGTAGAACCTGGCATATGGCTAGGGCTCAGATACTGGCCATTAAAACAACATGAAAACAGACTGGGAAATAATCCAGAAGGCAAGGCGCTTGCCTTGCACATGATGGACCCTGGTGTGGCCCCAGCCCCCCCAGCACTACATATAGTCCCCCTGAGCACTGCCAGGTGTGATCTCTGAGCACAGAGCCAAGGAATAGAAAGTCCTGAGCGCTGCCAGCCGTAAACCAAAATTAAATAAGCTTTAATTAAAATGAAAGCAATAGTGATAGGGCATGATACAGAGACTTGATTTTATTAAAGCTAAATAATTCAACTTCAATTATCGTTATTAGTGATATAATTACCAGAATGTTTAACTGTGGCCTGGTAGGCACTCAATAAAAGATGGCAAATAAAAATAGAACCGCGACTACCAATAACTAGGAACAACAATTAATAATATTAGCTCGTCACACAGATGGGTGATTGCAGAATTCTAGGCTTAGGACGTTAGAAACCCCTAATGTGCAGTTGAAGACAGTAGCCTAGGCTGGAGACCTTGGCAAATTTGGGGATTCCTGATCCCCAGCACCCTACCTAAGGGGCACCCCGCCTGGCCGGGCCCCCTCCCACACACCTTGCTAGATTGGGCTGCCCTACAGCCTCAGTGGGCCCTGGCACCTGGCTGGCACAGCATGGCACTGCTGTAACATGCAGGTAACTGCTGTGCTGGGGTGTGGGTCCTGGCTGAGTAGGGCAGAGAAAAGGGGGTGGAAGGAGGTCTAGGGCGTGCACACCGGGGGTTCCACTCCCACACCAGAGCACTGGGTCCAGGCTCTTGCCTCCACTGTGTTTTGGCCACACCCGAGTAGCCAAGCAGGGACGGCTCGTGACCTAGTGCTCTGGGCTTGCTCCGGGCGGTGCTAGGCAGCCCATGCAATGCTCCTGGGAAGGGAGTAGCCGCAGGCAGAACACGATCCCCAGACCGTTCAGCTCCCTCCTGCCCTAAAAGGGGCTCCGTTTCTGGGGATTCTGAGCGTTTGACTTCAGGCCCTGCCTCTAGCCGCCACCATTGCCGACTCGGCTCTGAGTCCAGTCTTTGAGGGCCCCCTGCTGCCTGCAAGTCCATGCACTTTTGGACAGACAGACAGACAGACAGTGGAGACCAGGCTGGTGTCAAGGGGTTCTCATGCCCTGGAGCTTCTAGTGCCTGCAGCAAGGACCTGGGAGAGCATGTTCAGATTCTGTGACATCCCAGCAACTGGGAACCACCAAAGAAAGGGGTGCAGGAGCCAGAGAGACAGCTCAGCCCAGAGGGTGCTTGCCTGGCACACAGATACCCGGATTCGATCCCCAGTATCCCATCTGGTATCCCCAGGCAATGCCAGGAATAATTCCTGAGTGCAGAGCTAGGAGTATCCCTTGAGCATCTCTTGGGTGTGGCCAAAAAAGATGGGGTGCAGAGATGAGAGCAGAACATTTGTGGGGACAGTCACTGGGTTTTCCAGGCTGTCCTAGAATTGTTCAGGGTTAACACATCATGGCTTGTTTTGTTTGTTTAAAGTCCTGTTAGGGAGTCTGCCAAAGCATTTATAGGTTTGTAAAGAAAACTTACGGGTTTGTAAAGGAAATCCAGGGTGCCTGGATTTCCTTTACAGAAAGAAAACAAAAGGAGTTATTAAGTAATCTGTGAATATTGCTATTTTATAAGTAATCTAAAAGTAACACAGTAAGGGCTGGGGAGATGTCAGAGGGCAGGAGTGTATGTTTTGCATACTAGACCCCACATTCCAGCTCTCGCACTGTGTGGACTCCTGAGTACCACCTGTTGTGCCTCTCCCCACAAAAAGGTAACTGAGTATTTATTGGGGCGGGGAGCACATTCTGCAGTGGATTGGGACTTCCAGATCAATGCTCGGGGTTTCTCCTGGTGGTGCCCAGGGGACCATGCAGGGCAGAGACTCAAAGCATCTGCTCCAGCTTGTTGATCTGTGTTCTGGCCCACAAAGTATTTATTTATTAATAATCCTTGTTATCCCCATAGTCATTCCCTTTAAGGGGAGGCTAAAACCAGGCGGACCTCAGTGCCCCACCGTAAGATCAGATCGTATTCTGGGTACAAGAGTAGCCGCCAGACTCTTTAATTACTTTTGTTTAGGTTTGAAATGTCCTATAATAAAGAGTTTAAATAAGAATGGGAGGGCTGGAGCTATAATACAGCGGATAGGGCATTTGCCTTGCACGTGGCCAACCTGGGTTTGATCCCCAGCATCCCATATGGTCCCCCGAGCATTGCCAGGAGTAATTCCTGAGTACAAAGCCAGGAATAACCCCTGAGTATACCATCAGGTGTGACCCAAAAAGCAAAAAAAAAAAAAAAAGAGAGAGAGAGAGAATGAGGGGTCGGAGCAATAGTACAGGAGAGTAGAGTGTTTACCTTGCACACGGCCAACCTGGGTTTGATCCCTGCACCTCATATGGTCTCCCGAGTCCACCAAGACTGATCCCTGAACACAGAGCCAAGAGTACGCCCTAAGCACCCTGGGTATGGACACCCTCAATAAATAAATAAGAAAGAATGAAATAATAATGCTATCATGAAGTTTCTTACGTACTCAGAGAAAGAAAATTGTGGGTGCAGGTCTCAACTCTGCCCTGTCTTAGCTGTGGTCGAGTGTCTATGAGTCTGTTTTCCCAGCTGCAAAATGGGGATGAAATAGTCATGTCTCTCACTCTAGAGAGATCGTCTAATAGATGTGGAGATCCCAGAGCCGCGGGTCAGCACAGTGTGGGTGCTCAGTGAGTATGGGCAGTTGTGGGGATGGGTATGCTGGCATCTCCTGAAGATGGAAACTGGGTAGTGGTGAGGGTGGGGGGGGGGTGCAGGCAGAGAGCTAGTGCAAGGGTGAAGGCACTTGCCTGTCTGGTTCCTGGGCTCAGTTCAAACTCCCACTACATGTTCCCCCTGAACATCTCTGGATGCAGTCCTGAGGCCTTTGGGCACCACTGGGTGTGCCTGTATAGGGCCCAAAGCATCAGGTATTCGTGGCACTGCAGAGCCTGTACAGCACCGCATTCTCAGGGTACTGAGTCGCTGACCCGGTTCATGGAGAATTGCCGACAGGGGCTCCCCAGGTCTTATGAGCACAGCTTATGAAGAAAAAAAGGAGAAAGAAAAAGAAAGAGAGAGAGAGAGAGAAAGGAAAGAAGGAAGGAAGGAAAGAAGGAAGGAAGGGGGAAGGAGGGAGGGAGGAAGGGAGGGAGGGAGGAAGGAAGAGAGAAAGAAAGGAGTAAAGGAAGGAAGGAGAGAAGAAAAGAAAGTAAGAAAGGAAGGAATGAAGGAAGGAAGGAAGGAGAGAAAGGAAGGAAGAAAGGAAGGAAGGAAGGAAGGAAGGAAGGAAGGAAGGAGAGAACGAAAAGAGTGAAGGAATGAGAGGAGGAAAAAAGAGAAAGGAAGGAAGAAATGAAAAAAAGAAAGAGAAAAAGAAAGAAGGAAAGAAAGGGAGGAAGGAAGGAAGAAAGGAAGGAAGGAAGGAAGGAAGGAAGAAAGAAAGAAAGAAAGAAAGAAAGAAAGAAAGAAAGAAAAGAGAGTTGGGCATCTCGGGCCAAGCTCTGGGCAAGGAGAGGACAGCCAGTCCACTTGGCAGGGAGCAGGGAACGGCACCAGGAGCCAGAGGCCTCGGGTGGCGGTAAACATGGCAGCATGGCAGCGGGAGAATGAAGACTGCGGGCCAGTCGGCACGCACCGCCGGAGCCTCTCCCTGGCAGACTGGGGGGGGGGGGGGGGGGGCGGGGTGCACAGCAGTACAGAGCCCATGTCTGTCCCTGGAGCTCCGGGTGAGGCCTGCCCTGCTCAACCATGACTCACTGCCGAAGGAGGATTCTACCAGTGCCCAGGGCTGCTGTTTGCCTCTGGCAGACTGGGGCATATTTTGGGGGGGCCAAGAAAAGGACAGGGCCACTGTTCCCAGGCAAGACATGTCTGTGACATATCTCCAAACACATACAGCTGGATACGGATGGGTCTAGGTGGATTTCACCCTGCCTGGGGGGTCCTGATGGTACCAGCACCCCTGACCGGCTGCCCTGGGTCACTACAGGCTGTGCACCCCACGAGCTTTGAGCTTCTTTGTCACAGGGTAACAGCCTGTGCCCGATGCTGAAGGCAGAGCCCTCGGGGGTGAGACTCGTCAGGGCTGGTGCAGGCGGGGCCGTCCCAAGCCAGAGCCAACTGCAGCTCACAGACAGGCTGGGTCTGCCCAGTCAAGCTCGCACGAAGGACTCCTGGCTTGCAGCCACGTAAGCTGCAGAGAGAATAAAGCAGGGAACAGGAGAAGGAGCCCATGTTCGGCTCAGCACTGCTCGGCACATAGCAGGTGTTCAACTTCCTGTAAAAAATTGTATATATATATATATATGTACATATATATTACTTAATTAATTTTTGTGGCCATACCTGGCAGTGCTCAGGGCTTACTCCTGGCTCTGTGCTCAGGGATCACTTCTGGTGGCCCGAGAGGATCATATGGGATGCCGAGGACCAAACTCAGGTCAGCCTAATGCAAGGCAAATGCCCTGCTTACGGTACTATTACTTTGGCCCCGTGTAAAATATTTTGACGGGGCTGAGAAGATAGCACAGGAGTTAGGGGTTGTCTTACGTGCAGCTGAGCTGGGTTTGATCTCCAGCATCCTGTGTGGTCCCCTGGTCACCTTCAGGAGTAATTCCTGAACACAGAACCAGGTGTAACCTCTGAGCACTGCAGGGGGTGGTCCAAAAACCAAATGTATATTATATTTTATTTTATTTCTTTATTTTTGTTTGCTTTTTGGGTCACACCCAGGGATGCATAAGAGTTACTCCTGGCTCCTCACTCAGGAATTACTCCTGGAGGTGCTCGGGGGACCATATGGGATTCTGGGGATCGAACCAAGGTCAGCCACATGCAAGGCAAACTCCCTACCAGCTGTGCTATCATTCCACCTCCATATATACATTTTAAAGCGATAAGTGAAGACTATTAGAATAGCAAATATTTCTTATTTATCTCGCTTGGGATTTCTTTCTTCTCCAATCTCAGTCTTCCTGCTTCCTAAGAGTTTGAAGTGTGTCCTCCCTGGGGCAGCCAGTTAATGAGCTCTGATGCTGGCTTTAGTCATGGGAAGAATGCAAGGTGGGCCACTGACAGACAGCCTGGGACCTCTCAGGAAGGGCTCTCTGTCTAGTATATTTGCTAAGTGGGCAGTCATCACTTTCTTCATTATGCAGGAAGTCGCCAGGTAAGAACAAATAGCTCACAAAGGGGGACAAATTCTGGACATCTTGCTTGAGCACCTGGACCCAGCTATACCTGAAGCTAGAGACTTTACATTTATCATATAAACTTGACTACAAACAAAAGCTATCAGCTATCCCAATAACAACACGGGTCTAATCAGTAAAGTAAAAGTAAAGGCCCTCCTGTTGATCATCGATTTGCTCAAGCGGGCCCAGTAACGTCTCCATTGGAGACTTTTGTTGTTACTGTGTCTGGCATATCGAATACTCTCGGTAGCTTGCCGGGCTCTCCGAGAGGGGCGGAGGAATCGAACTCGGGTCGGCCATGTTGGCTGCATGCAAGGCAGACGCCCTACCCGCTGTGCTATCGCTCCAGCCCCAGCAGAAAAGACTCTAGATTGGAACATGAGTTCATGAGGCTATCCGGGTGCACCTCTCCTAATCCGATTCTAACAAACCCAAGATAACCTCTGCAGGACCCCATTCTGTTGGAGTAGAAAACAGCCTCACCCTATAACGCAGCCCGCTGGTCTGAGCTCACCTCTCTCTGGCCTCCTTGCCCCATTCAGTAGGATCCTAAATATTGATGTTCACAAAGTTGAATATTTCTCTTTATTCCTTAAACTGGATCAATACACGTTTCTGCTATTTTACGTCGAAGTGTTCCAATAGCTATAGGCAGGAATCAGAATTCCATAATCAGGAAATTAAGGTAAAAGTGTGGACACAAGAGGGAAAACATTACTTTTTTTTTTTTTTTGCTGAGGAGGGCGTGTAACACCCTGCGATACTCAGGGGTTACTCCTGGGTCTGCATTCAGGAATCACTCCTGGAAGTGCTCAGGGGACCATATGGGATGCTGGGGATTAAACCCAGCTTGATGGTTGACCACATGCAAGACAAACGCCCTCCCTCTATACAATCCCTCTGACCCCAACAGTTTTCTCTTAGTGCTGTGGGTTTCAGTGAGGGACTAACATTCCTGAGGCCCCATGACCCCAAAGCTTCACATCTTCAAAGCTCCACCCGGTGGACTCTGATTTCCTTACCTGGTACCTTTGAGATGATGGCCCTGCCTGCTTTGCCCCTCTTCCTTGCAAAAAGTCAGAGGACCGAAGGGCCTGGACTTCACCTGAGAACTCTCTGCCCTACACTGAGGTCTGAGGAGCAAGTACCAGGGCAGAGCAGAGTGAGCAGCTCCTAAAGGTGTATGTCTGGATCCGACACCTCTGTCCTGTTCTGGAGCAGAGGGGCACGGGTGGGAGGAAGGGACCACGACTTGGAGGAGGGGAGCATTGTAGGAGGAGGGGAGCATTATGGGAGGAGGAGAGGACATGTGGGAGGAGAGGTGCATTGTGGGAGGAGGGGAGCACGTGTAGGAGGAGGGGAGCACGTGTGGGAGGGGGAGCACTGTGGGAGGAGGAGTGCATTTGTGCCATGAAGACTCACAGGACCGAATTGCTTCAGTACTCCCAGCCCAGAAATCCTCCCAGGCCAGTGTGACCACGCTTCAAGGGGTGACAGTCAGCAGCACGGACCTGTCTCCCAGGGAGCCTCTTGACCCCCTGCAGTGTGGCCGGGACAGGAGTCAGAGCACACAGCGGCTGTGGGAGGAGCTGGGGCCGTTTCCTTCCCCACTGCCTGCGGTGCCCTGCACACGAGACCCTCAATCCTCGGGGAGCACTGCGGAAAGAACATGAACATGCACTGGGCCCCCACCCAAGCACTGCTGGGGTCCTCTTTGAGCATCTGCTATGGCCATGTCCCTCCCAGGGGCTGGTGATGCATTAGTCACCCGAGATCACACCTGGAGTGGGGGTTGACAATCTGAGCCGAGCCAGCCAGGGCAAGATCCTGCACACGAGCTGAGGACATGGAGTGTGACTTTTCAAGGAAAGTCACAGTCCTAGAGGGGGTTTCTGGCACGCACTCACCCAGGCTCTGTGGGCCTCCTGGGTGAATCTTTCTGGACAGGACTTTGGAGCCAGGCAGGTAGCACAGTCTGGGCTCTGAAGCCATTCATCACGGCAGCTAAGCAGTGAGTTGACCAGGCTCCCAGTGAGTTGTGGGGGGAAGGGGTGGAGCAATGTCTGAGCCCTGAGACTCATCCTGTCATCACCAGGGCAGCCCACTTGGGGGTCCACAGGCCCCACAGGGAGACAGGGCCCTGATTCCTTGCTACTTTCTCTCAGTAACCCCCAAAGAATCCAGCGCACACCCCGTGACCCCTAGCACATCATTGTTCAGAGGCCAGCAAAGGCAGCCACAGGCCTCCCAGATCCCCAGCATGTGCCCACAGGGTGGATCTGGCACAGGACACCCCCAAAGGGGTCTGAGATCCTCTCACAGTCCCTGGGCTCCCAGCCTGTGCCCCAGAGGCTATTCTGGGTGACAGTTGCTCGGGAAAGGCTGGAACTCCTGTGTGGGCCCAGGCCTCAGGCCCACAAGGGCCCCTGGTGATGCCCACTTCTGGTACTGTGAGTTCCAGATGCCCAGTCTGGTCTCAGGAGTAGAGGGAAGCCTGTGGGGACAGGACAGGCCTGCAGACGGGGAGGCTGTGGGCTGACTGTGGGTCCGAGAGGCTCAGCTCTGATGGGCCTGGGGTGTTGTTCATGGTAGTGAGGCGGGGAGCCCGACAGGAGGCCAGACATGGGGGAGATCTGGTGGCTGGATCTGGGGGTGGGCTGGTGAGGAGGGAGGAAGATCAAGGGCCTGAGAGAAAGGGCCTGGCGCAGGGGCGGAATCAGAGCAGCCATAATCTGCAGGGGGTGAGGGTCCGTGACGCGAACCTCATCAAGAGTAAGTTTGGGGCCCCGAGAGATAGTGTAGCAGATGGGCACTTGCCTTGCCCATGACCAATCCTGGTTGGATCTCCAGCACCCAATATGTTCCCTTGAGCCCCACCAGGGGTGATCCCTGAGCACCACCATAGGTCATGGCCCAACCCACACCCCTTCTGAAAAAAGAATGAATGTGGTGGCATGAATGGGAACAAAAGCCTAACAAGAGGGCCTGCAGATATAGAATACCCTGACCCCATGCCAGGTTGTCTTTACCAGGGCAACTTGGAGGGGGGATGCAGGTTGAGTTTCCCTCCCTGCCCCAGCAGAATGCCACAGCTGAAAACCTCCAGAACCCAACCACGCAGCCACGCTCAAGGCTGCTCTCCACAGGCTGGGACGAGCCTCACCTGTGAGGGAACCTGCAGAAAAACCCAGGTATGTGGGACCCATTACTGAGATCTCCAAGCTCGTTTGGGGAGGGAATGGGCCTCCCCGCCAGCACTCCAGTTTTCCAGTAGCTTGGCAATCACACCCACAAACTTCCCCAGGCGCCATGTAATCTCATCAATACCAAGATCCAGAGACTCAGAAATAAAGCTTCCGGAAGAGAGCAACATAGAACATCCTGGAGCACACAACCTCTTACACTCTATCCCACTGATGTACCAAAAATAGCACATATTTGGTTTTAACATACACACTTGTAATCTCTTCTGTAAGGGCTTAAGTGGCTCCAGGATGAAACACAACAATCTCCACACACTTTCCTCTTATGGTGGTGGGAAGGTGCATGGTGGTGGGATTGGTGTTTGAATATTAGCTGTAATGAACTATTGTGAACAACTTCATAAAAATAAAATAAAATAATAATTAAAAAAAAGGAGGGTCCACAGGAGGGCTAGAGGGCTAGTACTGTGGGGAAGGCGCTTGGCTTGCTCACAGTCAACCATCTGTGCAAGGCCTGCGGGGGCAGGGTCATACCTGTGGTGGGCGGGGCAGTACATGAGGTGGGCGGGACATGCCTACAGTGGGTGGAGTTGTGTCTGGGTGGGAGGGGCCTCTCACAGGCAGGGCAGGGGCCGGTGACAGGGCCTGTCCTTGGTTCTGTCCCTTGGCTCCCTGCTGCCTGAGATGAATTTCCAGTCTCCTGGGCCTCAGTCAGCACGGGCAGAGGGATGCTGAATGGATGGCTGCGGGTGTCCCCGCATAGGGAAGAGGTGGACTTGGAAGGGCCGCTAGGGAGCAGGACCAGGCAGAGAGCTTCTGGAGGAATTAGACCAGAGGGCTGACTGAGCACTGTGGCGTTGAGGGGGGCTCCCTGGCAGAGGAGATGCACATGAGGCAGAGGAGGCTCCATCTTCAACGTGGGGGTCCCCAAGGCTCTGTTCTGGCTCCCCCTAACCCAAGGCAGACACGTGGCCCAGAGCTGCACCTCCCTGCAGCTTCACCATTAAGTCATGTGCCAGTTCTCAGACCAGGCTCAGGGCAGCTCGCTGGGCAGTAGATGCCACCAAACTGCTACCCACTCATGGCCAGAGTGCTTTTGCCTGCAGGACCCAAACCCCATTGTCTGCCTTTTCCCTTTGAACATTCCCCATCCTATTTCTGAATAGGAAGTGAAGGGCCTCACCGTCCCTGTGGTCTCCCACCCGTAGCACAACTAGTGTGATGGAAGAGAGCCCTTTATCCACATGGGACAGGGGTGCTGACCGCCCCCCACGGGGCATTCCCTTCCAAACACCCCCCAAGGCTTCTCTGTGACAGAGTGACAGCCCCAATATCGACAACTCGCTATGGGCCAGAATCTGTGTCCCAGCCGGGGGGGGGGGGGGGTGAGACTTGGATGAAACCCAGTAGTGGAAATGCAGTGGGTCCAAGTTCAGCTTTTCTATTCAGCCTTTCTGATGCCCCAGTACCCAGCTGGTCTCCAAAGCAACTTGGTGAGCGGTACTAGGGTTTCTCTAATGCAGGCAGCTTCTTGGGGAAGTGGGGGCAAGGCTGGTGGAGGAGAAAGTGAGGCTGACCCAGCTCTTGCCAACAGGAGAACCTGGTGAACTCTCCATTCCTCCTTCTCCAAGAGGGAATGACGCCGTCAGAACTCAAGGCAATCCCCCTGGGTTGGAGCAATAGTACGGCAGGGAGGGCGTTTGCCTTGCACACAGCCGACCCGGGTTCAATCTCTGGCATCTCATATGGTCCCTGAGCACTGCCAGGAGTAATCTCTGAGCATTGCCGGGTGTCACCCCGAAAGTAAAAACAACATCAAGGCGCCCCCTGGTGTTCCCAATTGGCTTTAACTTCTGGTACATCAGGACCTGAGAGATGTGTGGTAGGGCGCTTGCCTTGTATGTGGTGCACCAGGGTTCGATCCCTGGCATTCCCTATGGTTCCCTGAACACCACCAGGAGTGATTCCTGAGTGCAGAGCCAGATGTAACCCTGAAGCATCGCCAAGTGTGGCCCCAAAAAGGTAAAGAAAAGGTAAAGGCCCTCCCGTTGATCGTAGATTTGCTCGAGCGGGCCCAGTAACGTCTCCATTGGAGACTTTGTTGTTACTGTGTCTGGCATATCGAATACTCTTGGTAGCTTGCGGGCTCTCCGAGAGGGGCGGAGGAATCGAACTCGGGTCGGCCATGTTGGCCGCTTGTAAGGTGAACGCCCTACCCGCTGTGCTATCGCTCCAGCCCTAAAAATCACAGAAAAAATATGCCAGCACTTCCCACCAGAGCTCTCTGGAGTAAGGCTGCAACTGCCCCAATCTCCTAGGGCTGAGGGCTGCCTTCTTAAGTCTCCCCCTCCCTGCCTCCCCACCCCCTAGAGCAGCTTCTAAGTCTTCAGACCTGCTCCCTCTCACCTGGACAAGCCCCGCAAGCTTTCAGCCCCTCCCCAGACAGGCTTCTGCTCGCCAGCCTCTCTGGTTCTCAGACTTCCCGAAACACACTGCAGATTTCAGTTGGCAATCACAGGAAAATTCATAGGTGCATCCTGTCGCTCAAGACACATATGCAACAAAGCAATGTGCGTGCCTCAAGTTTCGAATTACATCTCAAATATGGGCAGGACTGCAC
The DNA here is from genome assembly GCF_029834395.1 of Sorex fumeus. Taxonomy (NCBI): domain Eukaryota; kingdom Metazoa; phylum Chordata; class Mammalia; order Eulipotyphla; family Soricidae; genus Sorex; species Sorex fumeus. The sequence goes on from NW_026606179.1 coordinate 21,874,712, forward strand.
AGCCACACGCGGAAGTGGACTTCTGCAGAGCCATAGGGTCTCTCCCTGCGGGCAAAGCAACGGTGGTGGGGAGCCCTCAGCCTCGAGAATTGGTGTCCTTCCTGGGAGCAAAACTAGGGGCATTTGGGAGCCTGCATGCTCTTCACAGTGGCTTCCTGTTATTCCTGCTATGCCTATTTTTGTTTTAGGAAATTGCTTGGGGCTTGGGGTTGGTAGAGGACACATTATAATATTTTTTTTTTTATCATGTTAAGTCTTGGGAAACAGACCTCCTGGTGAGATCTCCTGCAGACCAGCCGCACGTAGACCAGGCTGGCTGGGCAGAAGTACCTGAATTTCTCAGTTTAAGAGGAATGGCTCCCCCTGGTGGCTGTCGGAGGCCACCGCCACCACAGAGAGAGCTGGGTGGGTCCAGGAGAAGCAGGAAACCACTTCTGCTCAGACCGAAGGAAGAGGGGCAGGTCTGGGGCTGCACTCAGGGGGCCCTACTGCCCGGTCTCCATCCTACAGGGCCCGACTTTCTGCTTCCTGGGTAGACCCCAGGTGGGTGTTGGTTTTGAATCACTGGGTGGTTCGTTTTCTTCAGCAGCAACTACCCCTTTTCCTTCAGCACGTCACCAATTCCAGGTACGTGAATCCTAATCAAATCCCCCTTCCCACCACAAGTTGCATGCACCATGACTTACTGGCTATTGGAGGTGTTTTTTGTTTGTTTGTTTGTTTGTTTCTTTTTGGGTCACACCTGGCAATGCTCAGGGGTTACTCTTGGCTTTGCACTCAGGAATGACTCCTGGCGGTGCTTGGGGCACCATATGGGATGCTGGGAATCGAACCCGGGTCAGTTGCATGCAAGGCAAACGCCCTCCCTGCTGTGCTATCACTCCAGCCCCCTATTGAAAGGTATTTTTGTTGGTTTTGTTTTAGGGACCACACTCAGCAGTGCTCACTACTCTTGGCACAGGCTCCAGCATGAAGAACATGAGCACGGGCCTTTGAATCATTTGAGCACACAATGACTTAATTGCAGGGTGAGCACATGGCCCAAATCTTTCCAGGGTTTTGTTTTTACTGCCCTATCTCCTTTCTGCTGAGACTGCTAAGTTGGACATGGAACATAAGCCTATAGGGTTGTGTTTTTTTTTCCTTTTTGGGTCACACCCAGCTCTGCACTCAGGAATCACTCCTGGAGGTGCGCAGGGGACCCTATGGGATGCTGGGAATCAAACTTGGGTCGCCCGCATGCAAGGCAAACGCCCTACCCACTGTGCTATCACTCCAGCCCCCGAGGGTTGGTTTTTCTGGTGGGGTCCAGCTCTGTCATTGTGGTAGGGGAGGCTTCTTGGCAATGATTCTGAGAGGAAGGAAAACATATTTATGACAGGAGAAATGAAGCCCATACTTGATGAAAACTAGCTGAACTGTTGCATCCAACAAGACCGGAAACCCTTTTGCAAGTGACCCAGTCAAGTCTCTTCTCTTAAGCTGGTGGAAATTGCTGGATTGTGCACCCTGACTGCCCTATCCTGGACCCCGAAGCCTCTACCCCACACCCCCCACCCCCGCACACACCCACCCACCCACCCAACGGTCTCATTGCTGCTTATAGTTGCCCTCTCTGAGGCCACACTAATCAAAACCACCTTTATTATTTAAAGAGCATCTGTCATCAGGGACACCCAGGGGAGGGCCCCCAGATGGCGGAACAATATTTACATGGGAGGAGGGAGGGGGATCAGGTGAAGCGGAGGTGTTCCCGGGGCCCAGTGTGCCCGCCACTGTGGAAGAGAGGCCCCTGGAGGGGGTGTCCTTGTGCTGTGGGCTGGACGCAGGAAGGAGCATGCTCCGTCCCGGGTCCCAGGTGGGCCCACCTGGTGGGGTGAGGCGCTTTCGTCCGCCGGACCCCAGAAACGTGTGCAATGGGGAGAAGCCACAGGTTAGAGCTGCGTCACCATGCCGCTGGTCTCGGAGTGAGTCTGGGGAAAGAGAGTTGGGGGCTTCCGAGGTCTGAGGGGCTGCCGGAAGTCCCCCCACTCACCTCGTGTCCCCACTGCCCTCTGCAGCCCCCCTAGGAGAGCCCCCACGCTTCTAGGCTAGAGCAGAGGTTCAGGGACCCCATGGTGGGGGGGGACCCTGCCCCCTCCCCTGCCGAGGCCTCTGAGGCCCATCCATCTAGACCTCTTTGTCACCTTTTTTTTTTTAGCTTTTTGGGTCACACCTGGCAATGTTCAGAAATTCCTCCTGCCGGTGCTCAAGGGGACCATATGGGATGCTGGGAATCGAACCCGTGTAGGCCGTGTGCAAGGCAAATGCCTTGCCCGCTGTGCTATCGCTCCAGCCCCTTCACTGTCACCTTTATGGCCTGGAAGATCCACTCCCGGAAGTCGCTGACTTTGGTGTAGACGCCCGGCTTCTGGGCCAGGGCACAGCCCGTGCCCCAGCTCACGATGCCACAGAGTCGCCAGCGTGGTGCCCGCGAGATGCTGTCCTCACACACGAAGGGGCCCCCACTGTCGCCCTGGGGAGCAGCAGAGGCTGGGCTGGACGCCTCTCGGCGGCCCTGGGCTGGGGTCACAGAGCCCTCCAGCCCTGAACTGGGCGCCCGACCGACCTCTGCCCCCCGCCCCCCCCCCACCCCCCGTCTATGTCGCCCTCCCTGGAGTGCCAGGGGTCGGGGCTGCCCCCGCCCCTGCCCCCTCCCCCACCTGACAGGCATCAATGCCACCCTCGGGGTAGCCAGCACAGAACATCTTGGGCTTGATCTGGCTCCCATAGAAGTCGGGGCTGTTGCAGACGTCATTGCTGATGATGGGGACTCGCGCCTCCTGGAGCACCCCCGCCTGCTGGCCTGCGGGTGTGGGGAAAGGGGCTGGCCGGGCTGCACGGCACCCTCCCCCAGGCTCTCCCGCCCAGAGGCAGCTCTCCCCGGCCGAACTCGGGCTCCCAGACTGGACTCACCGTAGTACTGCGTGTTCCCCCAGCCGGTCACGGTACAGACCTTGCCGTCCACCAGGGTCTGGCCAGCAGCGGGGAGGCACACGGGCTGGATGTATTCTGTAAGCGAGAGTGAGCACACGTCCGCCCTGACCACCTGACACCCCTGCCTAGACCCTGCCCTGCACCCGGCCACGGTCAGAGGGTGGAGTCCACCCTGATCCCCTTCACAGGAAGGAAATGAGGTCGTTCTCAGGGTGTCAGGTAGGGAGGGCCAGAAACTGAATGCAGGTCTGCCCAATTCTCAGTTTCTAACCCAGACCAGAGGGGACTTTGGGTACCTCTCCCCTTCCCTGCCCCAGAGAGTGCCTTTGTAGGTAAAAATGGGGGTTGGGGGTGGGGGCAGATCTGGCCTGGAATGTGGTGCAATGGTAGGGCACAGGCCTTGCAGGTGTGAGGTGGGGGTGGAGAGAAGGAGGCTGAAGGAGGAAGAGGAGGAAGCGGGAGGAGCAGGAGGAAGAGAAAGAGGAGATGAAGGAGCAAGAGGAGGAAGAGGAGCAGAAAGAGGAGGACGAGAAGGAGGAAGAGGAGGAGGAGGAACAGCAGTGGAATAGAAACAAGAGGAGGGCCTGGAGTTGATAGTACAGCGGGTAGGGTCTTTTCCTTGCACGCGGCCAACCCGGGTTCGATTCTCAGCATCCCATATGGTCCCCTGAGCACCACCAGGAGTAATTCCTGAGTGCATGAGCCAGTTGTAACCCCTGTGCATCGCCAGGTGTGACCCAAAAAGCAAAAAGAGAGAGAGAGAGAGAGAGAGAGAGAGAGAGAGAGAAACAAGAGGAGGACAAGGAGCAGGAGGAGGAGCAGAAAGAGGAAGAAGATAAGCAGGAGAAGAGGGAGGAGGAAAAAGAGAAGAAGAAAGAGGATCAGGAGGCGGAAGAGGAGCAGGAGGGAGAAAAATAGGAGATGAGGAGAAAGAGGAGGAGCAGGAGGAGGAGGAAGAACAGGAGGAGGAGCAGCAGGAGGAGGAGCAGGAGGAAGAACAGGAGGAGGAGGAGGAGCAGGAGGAGCAGGAGCCGGAGGAGGAGGAGGAGGAGGAGGAAGAACAGGAGGAGGAGCAGCAGGAGGAGGAAGAGAAGGAGGAGGAGGAGCAGGAGTAGCAGGAGCCGGAGGAGGAGGAGGAGGAGGAGGAAGAGGAGGAGGTGGAGGAGGAGAAGGAGGAGGAGGAGGAGAAGGAGGAGGAGGAGGAGAAGGAGGAAGAGGAGGAGGAGAAGGAGGAGGAGGTAGAGGAGGAGGAGGAGGAGGAGGAGGAGGAGGAGGAGGAGGAGGAGGCGGCCAAGGAGGCCGAGGAGGAGGTCTGACTAAATTGTTTGACACCATGGAATCACCCTGAGGACACACGGGACCCTCCAGGTGGGCGGGGCCTGGAGACGCCCCTTCCCAGCGCAGAGCCCGGCCCACACACGCTCCCCAGTGTGACCAGCTGCAGAACCCCCGAGCACTGAGGGGCAAAGGAAGGGCCTCCTGGTCTTCCCTGAGGTCAGGATGGGGAAGGTGAAGGGGTATGTCTGGCGGGTCGGACACACCCGTGCCCTGCAGTCAGACCCGACCAGAGGCTGGGCCATGGCCGCTGCCACTCCGGGTGCCTGAATCTGTGAATGAGGGTGGGACCATCAGACTCCAGAGCCTCCTCCTGGCTGGCCGTGGCAATCGGCCCCTTCCCACAGTGCTCCTCGGGGTCCCTCGTCACCTCAGATTCGTGTCTGGGCCCCGCCTAGCTCTGGGTGGGGTGGGGGTGTGCGGGCAGGGCGTACCTGTGAGGGGCAGGGCACTGGACAGGTGCACCAGGGCGATGTCATTGCTGTTCTCCTCACTGTTGGGGTCCCGGAAGGGAAGGTAGCCCCCGTGGTAGACGACCGCCTGCACCCCCAGCTGCAGCCCCTGGGGTGAAGCCTGGGACACGGCGCCCGCGAACACCCTCCACCGGGATAGCACACGGTTGCGCCTACGGGACACGGGAGGGCCGAGGCCGTTGGCTGAACATGAGCTCCCCGAGCCTGCCTTGACCCCCCCGCCCGGAGCAGGAGTGTGGGGGACACTCACTCGGGGAAGCAGTGGGCAGCGGTCAGCACCCAGTCCCCGGACAGCAGCGAGCCCCCGCACAGGTGGGAACCGTCGTAGCGGAGACTGACTTGCCAGGGCCAGCGGCCCAGGCTGGTGTCACGGCCCCCCACGATCCGGTCCACGGGCAGCTTCCGCCGGCCACAGTCTGGGGAGGTTGGGGGGACGATGAGGCGCAGGGAAGGGGCTGGGTGAGCAAAGCATGTCCTGGGGGCCCTTGGAGACATGCCCCATCCCCAGGGAATCTGAGCAGACGCTGCCCAAATTATCGGGGACCCGAAGGATTCACGGGCCTGCATGAGGGAGGGTCTCCAGGGATAACGGGCTGGACTGGGGTAACTCAGGCACAGCTCCATCTTTGGGGTGGGGGGACCCTCTGAGGTTTGTTTGGATCCTGCCCCAGGGTGGTCCAGGGGAGAGGGCCTGAGCTTCGGGGTCTCACCTTGGCAAACGGCAGCCAGGAAGCGGCCTCTGGGACAGTCACTGTTAGGGAGGTGGACAGTGGCGGGGTGAGAGGCGGCTGTGGGTGCGGGGTGGGGGGCCCGGTGCCCCCTGCCCACCGCCCTCCTCACCACACGGAGATGACCTCAAGCAGCCTCTGGGCGTGGGGTAACCGGCCCTCGTCCACGCAGAAGAAGCCCGACGTGCCGTTGGCGCCCGCCGTCCGCACGTCCAGCTCCGAGTGGTCCAGCGCCCTGGCGGGGCAGGGGTCAGGCCTGCTCCTCCCACTGTGCCCACCTGCACCCCTCTGGGCGGGGAGGGGGGAACCCTGGTACCTGAGGAAGCCCATCTCCTCACAGCTGAGACCTGCCGCCCTGGCGTTGGACCTTGAGGAGCACAAAAGCCGCCACGTCCCCTCCGTCTCATCGAAGACCATGAGCCGGCTGTCCGCGGGGCTGAGCTGCACTGCAGGGCGCGAGGGGCGGTCACCTCCCGCCCGCTGCTGCCCAGTCCTAGGGCCTGCAGGCCCGCGACTCAGCGGCGCCTCCTTTGAGGCACCAAGTCTGTGCTCGCCATAACTGGTATTGGACATGAGGGACACAGGTCCAGTGGACATGCTGAGACTCATCATCGGCAGCGTGGAGGAAAGCCAGAAGAGTTCTGGAACTTTCCATTTTCCCTCAATGGGCGGTCCTACACAGCAGGGTACCTGTGCTTGCTGGGAAAGTGTGGGGTGTGCAGGGTTTGGTTTGTTTTGCTGAGGGTTGGGGGTGAGATGAGGCCTGAAAAGGAACCCAGGACGCCAACAGCTCCAGCGCTGAGGGCCCTTCCGGAACAGGTCTGATATCTTCCCCAAATCCTGGTGACATGAGCTAATCCCGCCCCATTTGGTGGAACCGGTTTCTTTTTTATTTATTTTTTCTTGTGTTTCCTGCCACCTGAAGACCCTTGATAAACACGTCAGATTGCCAGCTCATTTAAATACACGCCCTAGCTCTGCTGCACGCCTTGTCTGGTGCTTGGAGAGACGAAAATGAAAGAGCATGAAATTCTCCCAGCAGAAGATGGGACATTCATTCAATCATTCATTGTCAACTAGACACGTGCCCAGTCCCAGGTGGGGGGATGCAGTGATGGCCTTCCCTAGGTCAGTGGCGGTGGGAGGGCGGTGACCACGCTAAGACCATTATCCAGCCAAACTCTTTGTTGTTATAAGTGGCTCAGCACCTATGGGTCTGTGGGGCCAGAGAAACAGTACAGCGGGGAGGGTGTTTGCCTCGCACGTAGCCGACCCAGGTTCAATCCCCAGCATCCCTTAGGGTCCCCTGAGCAATGCCAGGAATGAGCCTGGGTGTGTCCCCAAAACAAAACCAAAACCAGGTCTGCCTCTGGGTGATGCGTCCAGTCTCAGCCGATGGTGCTGGGAACTGACAGCACAGCCAGAGGACCACGCTGGAGGCGTCTGTGAACACACACACACACACACACACACACACACGGGCAGCAGCATGGCCTGGCCCGAGCGACTCTGATAAAGCCTCCTCCCATGCGGGGAGCCCAGGGAGCCTTCTCGGACGAGGCCGGGATGGGAAGGAGGTGGGCAGGGGGCTGTGGCGCAGGGCAGGGGTCCAGGTGGGGTGGGGGTGTCTGAGGAACAGCAATGAGGACACTGATCTTGGCGTCTACCAGGAAGCCTCTGAGGTGGTGCTGGCCGGACCTGGGGGCTCACAGGTTCTTCTGGCCGCATGGACAGAGCAGGACAAACGGGGAGGGGGCAGCTCTGGATGGTCTGGGAGGGGAGGATGGAGGCTGATGAGGGGTTGGGGGCCAGTGGAGGTGTGGGGAAGAGGGGAGACGTGGGACTGAGGGGTGGGAGCAGGCAGGATGTGGGGGTCTGCGGGTATGGAGGATGTATAGGAGGCAGAATGGACGTGGGGGTGTGGGGGTGTAGGAGGCAGGCTGGACGTGCAGGCATGGGGGCTGGATGGACGCTGGGGCCTGCCTGTGGCCGCGAGACGGGGTGTGGGGAGCAGACGCCAGGATAACCCGCTCTCCCTCTGTCCCCCACGAACGTCCTGCACGGCTGGAGTTCCAGCAGCACTTTCTGGAAAACCCGCTGAGACCGTGTCCAGGCTGCCTCCTGGCTCTGAGCCCGGGAGATTCCCAGGTGGGACCCCCTCTAGGCTTCCGGCCTCCCTGCCGCCCTCCCCACCCGGGTCACAAACATCATTCCATTTCCCAGCACAGGGAGTTGATCGCTTGGTTGTGACCACTGACTCCACAGGGCAAGTACTCCAGCCCCCCAACTTTTAACGCAGTCCTTTGAGCCAGCCAGCCCACTCGAGACCCCCAGCAGAATTTCTTTTCTGGGGGATTCTTTTTTTTTTCTTTTGGCTTTTTGGGTCACAGCCAGCAATGCGCAGGGGTTACTCCTGGCTCTTCACTCAGGAATTACTCCTGGCGGTGCTCGGGGGACCATATGGGATGCTGGGAATCGAACCCGGGTCGGCCGCGTGTAAGGCAAACGCCCTACCCGCTGTGCTATCGCTCCAGCCCCTTCCTGGGGATTCTTTAATCTCACAAGGATTCAAGGAGGGAGAGATCGTCTGGGCCCATCTTACAGATAGGAAAACTGAGGTTGGGAGGAGAGACTAGCCCAGGCCCATCGTCCGGGACGCTCCATCCCCGAAACACCAGCAGGACTCAGAGCTGGCGGTGAAGAGAGGGGCTTAGGTGCAACTTCTGCTTGGGGTGGGATTCCAGGCACCACCTCTGGGTGAACCCCGTGGCACCCCCAGACCCAGCCGTCAGTTTCAGGACCACGCCTTGGGGCTTCAAATGCCCACTGGAGTTAAGGGTGAGCCCTATTCGGGTTCTACGTGCTCCCCAACTGTGATTTCCAGAAAGTGTGGGGTTTCAGGAAAGATGAATCCCGGTGGGGTGTGGTGTGCGGGAGGAGTGTGGTGGGCAGGTCTCCGGTTATTTTTGAAGCCACAGTCTGCGCCACCCTTTCTCACTTTCAGACTCTTTATTCCTCTTGGGCTTATTTTAAGCAATGCAAAATGTCTGTTCTGGGTCAACGGCTTTGCTTACCAGACTGTCAGATATATTTAGAGGTGTAAAAACTCCCAGAGAACTGAAGTGGAGATACAGTTGGGGGGGAGGGGGCGGGGCAGGGCGGGGTGTTTATTTGTTTTATAATATGGGAACTTTACATTTTTTTCCCTGGTTTTCCCTTCCTTTGTGTGTGTGTGTGTGTGTGTGTGTGAGTGTGTGGTGGGGGGGGGTGGGGAACTCCAGAGTGACAACCAAGGAGTACAGAGACCATGGCTGGGGGCACTCAGCCAGTCAGGACAGCAGTTCAGCTGCCGGACCTGAAGACACAGCACGGGTCTGGAGCGATAACATAGCGGGGAGGGCGTTTGCCTTGCACGTGGCCGACCTGGGTTCGATTCCCAGCATCCCATATGGTCCCCTGAGCACTGCCAGGAGTAAGTCCTGAGTACAGAGCCAGGAGTAACCCTGAGCATCATTGGGTGTGACCCAAAAAAGAAAAAAGAAAAAAAAGACACAGCACTTTCCTCACCTAGAGTTGGGGGCTACCAGGAGGGGCTGTGGGGTGCTAAGGAGCAAACCCAGGCAGGGTCCTAATCCTTGGACTATCTCTCTGGCCCCACGTGTCAGTTTGGGCGGGCGGGAGGGGCTGGCATACCCAGCTTTACTTGGAGATACTCCTGTGGTGGTGGTGGTGGTGGTGGTGGGCTTGGGGGACCATATAGGGTGTCAGGGATTGAATCCACATCAGCTGCATGCAAGGCCAGCACCCTACGCATTGTGCTATCTCTCCAGTCTTGCCAGTATTTGGGGGGCCACAGCCGGTTATCAGGGCTTACTCCTCACTCAGGAATCACTCTTGGCAAGCTCAGGGGATCATACAGGATGCTGGAGAAAGAATCCAGGCTGGCCATGAGGCAAGGTAGGTGTCCTGTTTGCTGTACTATGGTCCTGTTCCAGTCACACCCTGCCCCACACCCCCCTCTAGTATGTTTTGAAACCCGTGTGTGTTTGAAGGGGAGTGGCCCAGGTCTGAATTGGGGCGAGTTTATTTCCAGGGGGATGCGGCCCCAACCTGTGAGTTCATCTCAGCTTTTTATCTTCCTTGCTTGTGCGCCCAGCAAAGATTTCCTGAGCACCTACTACGGCCCCGGCAGTAACCCCAAAGTGCCCGCCTTCTGGATACTCCCCAGGAGCCCAGGATTAACTTGCAGGGCTGTGAGGCGAGTTGTCCCAGGCCAGAGTGCTGGGGAGTTGGGGGTCTGGGGTGCAGAGGGCCTGTCAGCAGGGTCAGGGTGTAAACAAAAAAGGGCCACATGCACCTGTTCTGGGGACCCTAAGTGGATAGATTCCCCCCACCCCCCAAACGAGCCCAGAACCGAGCCACGAAGAACATGAGCTGGGGAAGAGATGGTTGAGCAAGGAATGACCCATGGACTGGAGCCTGGGAAGTACCAGAAGCAAGAGTGTGTGGGGTTGACAGGCTGACAGCCCCTGCCTGGGGGCCTCAGACCCAAGACCTGGGGCTTCAGCCCACTGGCATGACGGGGGGCAGCGGGGAGATTGGGGGGCACAGCCTGCCGTTTATCCAAATGGGGAAGGTCAACTGGCTTATCTGGGCCTCTGTTTCCCCTTCTGCAGCCCGCGCTCTCAGGCACTTGAGACATCCAGCAACTCTCTTGGCTACTTCTTGAGAAACAAGACAGTCTTACTTCAGGGCTGTGGTGATAGCACAGCGAGAAGGGTGTTTGCCTTGCACACGGCCAACCCGGGTTCGATTCTCAGCATCCCATATGGTCCCCGAGCACTGCCAGGAGTAATTCCTGAGTGCATGAGGCAGGACTAACCCCTGTGCATCACCAGGTGTGACCCAAAAAGTCAAAAAAAAAAAAAAAGAAGACAGTCTTAGTTCTACTTGGGTCCAACCACTGGATTGGGGCTACCTGGGTTTCGACCCCAGGCCCGCCACGGACTGGTGCTGGGACCGAGGGCAAGTCACAGGGCCTTTCTGAAGCAGTTTGCCCAGACAGCAAGGATGTTCGTGACTGATCCCGTGAAAACGCTCTCAGGGCTGGTGGTGGGGACTGGCTCCCACACTGCCTTGCTGGGTCTGGGTCTGCCTTTCTTTCCTTTCCTTTCTCTCCTTTTTTTTTAAATTTTGTTTGTTTTGGTTTGGGGGCCACACCCGGCAATGCTTACTCTTGGCTCTGCACTCAGAGATTACTCCAGAAAAGAGAAGGGTGTGCATGTGGCCCCTGCAGAAGGAATCGACTTTCTCTAGAGCTCAGGGGCGCTTGGGGTCTTCTTGAAGAATGAACAGCTTATGAGTAAGCAACTTGGTGGCTTGGGGGACCACATGCAATGCCAGAGACCAGGCCCGGCCAACTGAAAGCAGGCCCCTGTTGTTCTTAAGCTACAGTCCCTGGCTTCCTGGTGACAATGCCACTTGGGTACCACTTAGCGATCCATGGGTCTCGCATGTAGAGCATAAACCCCAGCCCTCAAAGGCATCTCCTCCCCCCACCCCCAACCCCAAGCACTTTTTTTTTTTGCTTGTTGGGTCACACCCGGCGATGCTCAGAGGTTACTCCTGGCTCTGCACTCAGGAATTACTCCTGGCGGTGCTCGGGGGACCATATGGGATGCTGGGAATCGAACCTGGGTCACCCACGTGCAAGGCAAACGCCCTACCCACTGTGCTATCACTCCAGCCCCCAACATTTTCCCTTCTTAAGGTGACCTGAGTCCTTTCCAGAGTAAGAAGCAGCTAAAAAGGTACAGCCACTTGGCTTGCCATCTCTCTTGCACCCGGGCCTTAGGGAAGCTGCTTGGAGGTGGCTGGGTGAGTGCCACCCGCTCAGTCCCTGACTCCTTGTGTACCTGATCTTTCCTGCAGCTCCTCCTCCTGCTGGTCTGCATATGGCTCTCGGGCTCTCCCGGGCAAGTCTGTGCCTGGCCCCCAGCATCCTGCCCCTGAGCACGCTCTCTGGTCCTCACTTTTCCCCTCTGTTAGCCGCTGTCCAGCACAGCCTGAGGCACAATGAAGCCACGGTTCCCCGGTAAGACATAGGTTTTGGGTTTATTTTTTTGGAGTGGAGGAATTTGGGGTTGCACCCAGCAACGGGCAGGGACTATTCCTGATTTGTAGTGGTCATTCCTGGAGATGGCCTGGCATCGTATATAGTTCTGGACAGGCCAGGCAGCCCCCTAGCCCCTGTCCTGTTTCTAGCCCCAAGACAAGTTTTCTGTTTGTCTGTTTTTGCAACACCCAGCAGTGCTCAGGGGTTACTCCGGGCTCTGCACTCAGAAATGACTCCTGGCAGTGCTCAGGGGACCATATGGGATGCTGGGGATCAACCCAGGTCAGCCACGTGCAAGGCAAATGCCTTCCCCACTGTACTATCACTCTGGCCCATAGCACCCCCATTTGAAAGCACCCCCTCTCCTGCTCCTCTAAGGAACACAACAGCTCTCCCTTCTTGTCCTAGCTGATCGACTACTGGCCATACTCGCTGATTTCTCTATCGATAACCCTGCGTGCACCAAGACTACGCAGTGAAAAAACCCCAGAGACCCTCCCCACCTAAACATCTATGGGCAAGTCAGCCTGCACTGTCCTTTATTCCTTGTTTCCCCACCCAACACACAAAACCTTTGTTTAATTACGCACATGCAAGCACACACACACACACACACACACACACACACACACACACACACAGAGCTGGCTAAGGCATCGAAGCCCCCGACTCAAGTGTGCTGCCCGCTCAAATTCGGGGAGGTTACTCCATCTGAGCTCGCCACGGTGACCTCAGCTCAGCCTCCAAGGCCTCTGAGGGTTCTTCCCGGCCTGATAGGGCCACAGTGCTCTAAGAACCTTTCAGGACAGTGGTGTCAGGGCTCACGGATTCTGGGTGGGCACAGCCCCCAGCAGATGCTCTCTTCTTCCCTGTCTGTGCCCACCCCTACCCCCGTGTGCCTGGAGCTCACACCACACCAGTCTCAGATACCCTCCCCGCTTCCTTGGGCGTCCCAGCCTGGCCACTCACCTGGGTAGAGCAGCTCCTGGTCGTTCCTGAGGAGCACGGTCACTGTGGAGAAGGTGGAGGTGAGGGCAGGCGGCCAGGGGCCACCGGGGGAGGGCAGGGGAGACACAGGGCAGGGGCCACCATGCTCACCGATGGCCCAGGCTGCCGCCCCAATGCCCGTCAGGAGCAGGAGGATCCCCACCGCCAACGCTGCCACCTTGGGTCCGGAGCAGCCTGGGACGTTCCGGCCACCTGCAACAGACAGCATGCCGGGGACACGGCCAGGCTGGACTCTGGCCCTGGCTCCCAGGTGCTGCGGGTCCTGGGCACAGAGCCAGTTTGGCCCTGCCCCCAGGACCAACAGCGGCTGGAGCTGGCCAGGGCCCCATTTCCGGGCTGAGCCCCAGGCCCCCTGTGGCGTGGACATAGCAGGCGTCCAGTGGTCTGAGGGCTGCAGCTGGGAAGGGGCAAGGCCGGGACAGCCCCTCGTCCCCCCCCACCCCTCGTTAACATCCCCACAGCTTCTCGGACCCTCCTGGGGGTCTTGACCCTTGAGTTCAGCCCTGCTGACAGCTCTCTTTCCTGCTGTGGGGGTATTTCCTTGCTGCCTCTCTTTTCTCTGCTCTTCCAAGACCCTCTGTGCCCGGGTACCCTCCCCTCACAACCCCCAAACTAGACTTCTCCCCGGGTCCCCAGTTCTAACACCAAGTGAGCCCTCAAGGTTGAGAAGCTGAGTCGGGAAGCCTGCCACCCCCATCCTGAAACCACGGACCTCCCAGGCCCCGCCAGCTGGGGGTCTGGATGGGGACACCCCCTCTCAGAGACCCCTCTTCTTCCTCTCTTTAGTGGGTACCACCTCCTTGGCACCTGCCTGTTTAAAACAGAAGAGTAGGGGTGGAGAGATGGTACAGCAGGTAGGGCGCTTGCCTTGCTAGTGGCTAAGCGGGGTTTGCTCCCCGGCACCCCAAGAGGTCATGAGCTCTGAGCACAGAAGCTGTAGTGAGCCCTGAGCACCACTGAGGTGATGGTCCATCCTCCCCGCCTCCCCAGAAAAAGGAAGGAAAGGAGAGTCTTCAAAGAAAAGAATAAGAATTCCAGCCACAGGAGACTGAGTGAGCACTGCTTTCTGGGCACCCATCTCTCCCCCATCCCTTAGCCTCCATACTCCACTCCTGCAGACGTGAGCCCGAGCCTCGAGGGGTGACCACTGGGCCATGCTGCCTCGCTGGTGCCCACCTGGCAGGGGCAGGGGCAGGTCCCAGCTGCTTGGTGCTGGCCACGCCCGCCCCCTGGCTCTTCACGGGGGAAGCAGAAGCTTTTTCACTCGGTGTGCCGGGAGGGAGCCCGGCTGAGCTCTGGGGGTGCAGCTCCACAGTGGGCGGGTGCAACTCTGGCTTTGGGAGTACATGGGAGTAGAGGAGAGAGGGGGAGAGACGGAGCATGGGGCCCAGGGGAGACAGAAAGAGCCAAAAAGGCAATGACCGGGGCTGGAACGATGGCACAGCAGATAGGACATTTGCCTTGCACGTGGCCGACCCGGGTTCGATTCTCAGCATCCCATATGGTCCCTTGAGCTCCACCAGGAGTAATTCCTGAGTGCAGAACCAGGAGTAACCTCTGAGCATCGCCGGGTGTGACCCAAAAAGAAAAAGGCAATGACCTGGGAGGTACCCAGTCAACTGTCGGGGGTGGGGGGCCCCCACTGGCCTCCAGGGGACTCTTGAATCCCAAGGCTGTGGCTGGCCCTGCAAAGACCCCAAGGAAGAGCCCCACAGCAGGGGGAGCAGGGGAGGGTGATGGAGGGGCTGGGTCCTGAGGGGAGCAGGGCCCCAGGGAGCAGAAGACACCCCTTTGCCAGGGCCAGGGGGTGCAAAGTGAACAAGTTCATGCTAGCCTTGAGCTGGTCCTGGGAGTGTGCGACTGCCCTTAGCATCTGCCAGAGCCCCAGTTCTCCCGTCTGTGGGAGAAGCACTCGGCCACCAGCACTGACCAGCACAGGGAGCAGCTGAGCCCCATCCTGGGACAGTCCCCCTGGCTCAGCATGGGTTTCATGGGGTGTGAAGGCCTGGACACTCGGCCCCCAGCCTGGCCTGCTAAGGGGTGCTCAGGTTCGGGGGACTCTGCCATGGTCTCTTGCTCTGGGGGCTTCTGGCAACCCCAAAGCGGGTCCTTGAGGGGAACAGGAAGTGTCCTCGCTTTGTGTGCCTGGGGGTGGGGTGTCCTTGCCACACATGTCCGCAGGGACATGGCCCCCTCCCATGGGCCCTTAGGCTCTGCACCCCCTAATTCTCCCCCACAGAGCCACCAGGCTGCTCCTCCTCTCTTCCTGTGACCAGACGAGGACCCACCATAAAGCCACTCACTCCCCGAGTTCCTCCCAGGGCTGGGGGCTGCAGGAACCCCGTTTCCCTTCCTTCCCGGTAGTCACTGCTGATGGCTTATTGGGTTTGGAACTGAAGATTTTTTTTTTTTCAGTTTTTCTTTCATCTGTTAAATGTCAGCACAGTGGCTAAGGTACTTAGTTTTTAAAAAAATGATTTATAAGGAACTTATTTTGCACAAGGCCAACCTGGTCTCAATCCTCAGTACTCTGTATAGCCCCCTGAACTCCGCCAGGAGTGATCCCCGAGCACTGCCAAGTGTGCCCCCTCCCCCATCAATAAAAAGTTCCAGGGTCCAGTTAAGCATAGAAATTGAATGAGCAGAGACCTTTCAGTACTCTTACTATTCTTTTTTTCTTTTTTTTTGTTTTGGGGTCACCCTGGTGGTGCTCAGAGCTTATTCCTGGGGGTTTTGGGGGACCATGTGGGATGCTGGGGATCGAACCTGGGTTGGCCACGTGCAAGGCAAATGCCCTACTGCAGTACTGTTTCTCCATTCCCAAGAAGCCCTTTTTGAACTCCTGCCAGCCTTCATCCTTCACCTCCCCTCACACTGGGTGGGAGGGGGACGGGTGGCAATGAACAAGGACCTTTTTTTCTTTTTTTGCAGCACATCCAGGGATTGAACCCCGGGATCCAACAAATAATCTATCATCGAGTCACATCCTAGGCCCCGGGGCTATCCCAGTTTCCAGCTTGCCCCAGGGCACGCACCAGAAGCCCTGCATGGCTGGGGACAGCCGGAATCCCAGCTTCTCTGTCCTGCATCGCCTCAACACCCTCAGAGCAATAAACCCGTTTTCCAAGCTCAGCTTGAGCCTATGTTTCCTTCCGGGTCAGAGAGCAAGACCCCAGCAGCAGGGGCTACTTTCCCCACAGACACCTCCTCCCACACCCAGCCCCGGGACCTCATCCCTCAGGCCTCCCTGCTCACAGCAGCCAGCCTCAGTTGCTCCTTTCTGTTCCTCCACCTGGATTCTCCCTTTCGTTCCCGATCAGGGGTCCGACTCTCTCTTAGATGTCCCCTCTTCAAACTTCTTCATTCTGGTTTCTATAGGTGATGACCTCATGGGGGTCACGGTAACGAAACGTGGGGTCGTGAAAACTTGGGCAACAGTGAACGGTCTGTGAAGGCACCACGACCAAATACTAACTCAGGATCAACCCCATCATGAAGCTGAGGGCTTTCTGCCCACAGTGCGTTTCTTGGGAGAAAGGGGTGATGAGCGGAGAAAGTTTTAGAAGTTCTGTTCTGCTACCCCATGCTCCCACACTGGCCTCAGAGTCTCCCCAAATTCCAGGCCCCTCTCAGGACCATCTGCAGGACCCCTCTCCTGGACAGCGTCGCAGCTCCACACCCCCTAGGCTTCCCTGCCTCCCCACTCCCCTGCCCCTCACCACCCATGCCACCATAACGAGCTGCCAGTCTCCACATGGGCCAGAGGCATGCTCAGGAACGTCAAATCCAACCTCTTCCTTCTTATTTTGGGAGCCCCGGGTGGTGCTCAGGGCTCACACCTGGCGCGGTTCAGGGGACCATATGGGTGCTGGGGATCAGACCCAGGTTGGCTGCATGCAAGGCAAACACATACCCTCCCTGCTCCTCGTTACCTAGAATCCCCGTGACTCCTGGGGTGCCCAGGACAGAGCCTAAAGTTCCCTCTAGGATGGAAACATGACTGTTAGAGATTTGGGGGCTGGACAAACGTTTCCCCAGACCTCCAGACAGCCATAGGGGTCATTAAGATGCCTCATTGAGTTTCGGCAGAAGTAGTGAAACGCAGGTCTGCGAGGAGAAACAAACAGCGACTGACGCCACCTTGTGGAGAGACGCGGCACTGCCAGGGCAGCGGCCAGGACAGCTCCAAAATCAGACCTGGGCCAGGGGCTTGCACGCCCTCTGCAGACCTGCACACCCCACCCCCCCTTCCACATTCCCTACGGAACCTCCAGGAGGATTCAGGTGCCTGCAAACCCTGAGCCACGGGCCCAAGTGGCAGCGTGTGCCCCCAGTCCGGGGTCCTTGGCAAGCCGTACCTACTCCTGAGTGGCCACTCAGACGTCACTGCCGCCAGTTCCAAGTCCCCAGGGAGCACTGGCCAGAGCTGCCTGGGGATGTCTAGGCGCCCCTCTGCCTGGGCCGGCTGGATATAAGCCGTCTTTGGCCCCCTTGTGAGCATGCTCTGCTGGTCCCTCTGCTTCCGGGCCCCCGGGGGCCCCTGCAGAGCACTCCAGAGAGCCTCTGGCGTCTCAACTCAATGATTTGGAGGCTGATCGGTTCCATTCTGCTGGTGCTCCCCGAGGCCAGCGAGCCACACCACCAACTCCACCGGGGGTGTCCTCAGCCCCTCTCCAGGCCTCTGAACCCCCACCCGGTGAGGGGGGTGCTAACACAGATCAGGAGACGGAGGCCCCGAAGGTGAACCACCTGCCAAGCCCCAGAGCAGCAAAGTGCTTCCTCCAGGGTCCCCACTCAGCCTGCTCCAAGGAGATGGGGAGTCGGATCCTGTGGGGGTGAACTGGAGGACCTTCCCTGAGCAGGTCCTTCCTTGGGGTCCCCGTGCCAGCCATCCCAGCAGCTCCTGCCTGCCGGTCACCCTGGAACGCCCGCTGGGCCATCTCTCCCCTGTCCATCCATCCCGGCCAAGTCCAAAGTTCTCCCTCTGCTCTTTTGCCCACACAGCCAGGAGGTGGGAGAAACGTCTGGCACTGCTGGTGGTTGGAGGGGGGTGGGAGGGTCCTCGGGTCCAGGTTGGCAGAGGCCCGCCAAGTCCTCTCCGACCCTGTTTATCTCACATGCCGGGGCCTCTTGTGGGAGCCAGGCAGCCCGCACCCTCACACGGCTAGCTCCTAGTCACGCCCGGGCCTGATCCAAGGGGACACCAAGACCCAGAGAAATGACGCCCCAGGCTCCAGCCCACCCACCCTCCCCCCCACCCCTCACCCCCCAGGCCCACGAGTGACGGCGGCACAAGCAAGAGCCAGCCTGAGCTTCTGAGCCCAGATCAGTGAGTCTGCTCGTGCCCTTCTCAGGCAGAGAGGACAGGCCACTGGGCAGAGAGGGGAAACTGAGGCAAAGGCTCAGCAAGGTCAGATGGGATAGCAGAGAGGCAGGTGGTGGCACAACGCCCCCCCCCCCATCTCCCCGAAACCGGAGTTAACAGCTCACCCGATGGAGGAGGCCCTGGAAGGGGGTGGGGGAGGGTCCCTCGAGGGGAACTTCAGGGGGGCTCTAAAGGGAGCACAGAGGGAGGGGCGCCAGTGGAGCCGAAGCGAGCTCGGGGCAGGGGGGACTTACCCTCCTTCTCCGCCATGTCACAGCCTCTCGTTAATGATTCCCCGGCTGACCTCCTGGGCCGGGGCAGGACCTGTGGGGAGGGGAGGGGAGGCAGGGCCGGGCAGAGCCAGTCCAGCCCGGTGCCCAGCCCCCAGGCGCCCATCCAGGCGGGCAGCGGGGACTGGGTCTGGGCCAGGACAGGCTGTGGTCAGAGCCGCAGATGGGGCTGGGTTCAAGGATGGGGTCAGTGTCTGACCGGGGGCCAGGGGGACACCAGCATGCCGGGCTGGGGGGGCCCTGAGCCGGGCCCAGAAGGACAAGGGCAGGGTGGGCATCTCTGGGTCAGGAGAAGCAGGGGACAGAGCCCGGATTCCTGGCTCTAGAGGACAGCAGGGTGTGGGGGGCCGGGACTCCTCAGCGGGAGGGAGGAGGGGCCTTGGGGTCTGAACTCAGGTCCGTGGGGGACGCCTGCGGCCCATCAGAGAGTCTGGAGAAGTGGGGCCCAGAACCCCCCAGGTCTCGCAGGCTCTGAGTGCTAGAGCCCTTCACTGGGAGTTGGAGATGAGGCAGGGGAGGGGGTGGTGGGACCCAGGTGCTGGGACGGGGACTGGGGGCCCCCGCTGTCCTTACCCTGGGGTCCGGCGGGTGCTGGTGGAGCTGCGAGATGGTGCAGGCTGCGGTCAGTCTCCTGGCCTGGGCAGGAGCATGGTGGCCCCGCAGCAGGGCGCCGGGCTGAGCAGCAGCAGCTAGGGGCCTGCTAGGCCGGTGGCCTCACCTGAGGAGGGGCCGGCGGAGGCGGGCGGAGGGGCGGAGTGGGGCCGGGCTAGGGGATTGGCAGCGCTTGAGGCCACCTGGCTGGCGGGCCCGGTTCCAGGGGCTGGACCAGGCTGAGCCCGGCCCCCTGCGCCCCAGGGGCCCAGGTGAGCCAGCAGGCAGGGCCTGAGGGCCGGATTTGGGGCTACGCCGCCCGGCAGGCTGGGACGGGACTGGGGGTTCCCAAAGGACGAAGGGGGGTGAGGGCCGGAGAGAGGAGCCCAGCTGTGCCCAGACCCCCCTGGTCCTGCCACTTCCTGGCCTCCTGCTCAGCCCCCGCCCTCCCCCTTCCCTGCCCACCCTTCCAGCTCCCCCTGTCCAGCGCTGCTTCCTGGCACACAGTCCAGTTTGGGAAGGGGGCAGCTCTGCCCTTGCCCCCATTCCAGCCTGGCTCAGGGCCCCCAGATTCCCCCCCACACACCCACAACCCCCCCTTGGGCCTCCCCGCCCCCCCGCCCCTCCCCCGTCGCCTTCCTCTAAGTCACGGGGGCCGGTTTGCTTTGGGCAGCATCTCGGCAGCCCTGCAGCAGTGACCTCTGGAGCCCGGAAAGTCCTAGGTGGGGGATGGGGGGGCCTGGGCCCGGAAAAAGCGTGCGGAGTGCCGAGACCCAGGCCAAGTGGCCGGAAGCGCCCAGAAAGCAGATCCACAAGGGCTGGCCAGAGGCTGAGCAACAGCCCTGGCACACCCTGCCGGACCCCGGGCCACAGAAGCTGAGGCCCCACCTGCCCCTTTGTCCCTCTCCCCACACCCCATGTGGAACCCTCTACTCCTGTGCCCCAGCTCAGACCAACTCCCTCCTGCCCCGGCTCCTAGGCAGAGCTCATGACGCCTCAGCCTCTGCATTAATCAGACTCCACGATCTGTCCCCCCCCCCCCCCCCCCCCGACCCAGCAGGCTGGGCCCATGCAAGGCCCCACCCCGTCCCACTGCCTATGGGTCCCCCCCCCAAAAAAAACCTGAGGCTCTTGGGTTCAAGGCGAGGGAGGCGGAAGGCGACGGCTGGGCAGAGGAGAGAGAGGACCGTGGGTCAAGTTGGAGAATCTTTATTTCATGAACAAAACTACGTGTGTCAAGAGAGACGAGGCTGACTGGGCCCTTTCTGAGGGGCCACCGAGGCTGGTGAGAGGCTGGGGGGAGGGCTGGGGCGAGGGTACATCACAGGGAGAGGGGACCCCAGGTCCAGCCAGAGGAAGCAGGAGGGGAAATGCTGCTGGGGGGTTGGAGTGGGTCCCAGGACCCCCTGCCCCAGGCTGTTCTGGGGCCCATCCAGCCCCCTGCTGGGGAGGGGGGGAGGGGGGAGGAGGGGCTGGCCCCCCCCCAAAGTGTGCATGTGAAGCAGCCAATGTGTGCAAATCAGCAGGAAGGAGGGGTGCGGAGCCGCTGCCCCCACATCGCCGCCCCCTCCCGCCACAGGCAGCAGAAGCGGGTGCGGGGCAGCGGCCGGCCGTATTGCTTTACCCATCATGCATGGTGGCGGGTGGGCGAGGGGCCGGAGGAAGAGGGCTGGAGGGGGTGTGAGCCAAGCCCCCCCGCCCCTCCCACCCCCAGCGGCTCCATGGGCAGGTCTCTGAGGCTTGTGGGGGCCCAGGAGAGGGCCAACACCCCCACTGGGGGGCTGTGCCCAGGGTCCCCCCGTTTAGGACTGGCTCTTCCGAGAGGCGGAGCCCGGAGCCTAAAGGCAGGAGAGATGAGGCGGGGGTTACGGGGGGCTGTGGGCTGGGGCCCCCCACCCTGGGGTACCCCCCTCCACACACACACACCCTCAAGCCCTGGGCCTGCTCACCGGGGCTATTCGGCTACTTGGACGCCCGTGCAGTTCTCTTTGCTTTCTGAGGTGATGGCCAGGTACTCGGAGCTGTGGGGGAGAGCTGGCTGTATGGTGGACCGCCCCACCCCATGCTCCCCAGGGGCGCAGGCTCTGGGTTGGGGAAGGAGGGAACTGGGGGGGGGGGGTCGGACATCCTGGAGCCTGGATGCCTGGGTCTCTGGGGGAGGAGACGCTGGCGCCTGAACTCACTGTAGAGAGAAGGGCTGGGGGTCTGAGGGAGGGGAGCTGGGCCAGAGAGCAAAGCTGCCTCTGGGGGTGGGGGGCACCAGGATAGATGGGGGGACTGGGACAGACAGGGGGACTGGGACAGACAGGAGGACGGGGACAGACACGGGACCAGGACAGATGGGGGGACCGGGACAGAGACGGGGACCAGGACAGACGGGGGGGACCAGACAGACACAGGGACCAGGACAGACAGGGGACCAGGAGAGACATGAGGACTGAGACAGACAGTGGGACCGGGACAGACAGGGGAACCAGGACAGATGGGAGGACCAGGACAGACATGAGGACGGGGACAGATAGAGGAACCGGGACAGACGGGGGGGACCAGGACAGATGGGAGGACCAGGACAGACATGAGGACGGGGACAGATAGATTAACCAGGACAGACGGGGGGGACCAGGACAGATGGGGGACCAGGACAGACACGGGGACCGGGATAGATACGGGGACCAGGACAGACATGGGGACCGGGAGAGGCTGGGCCCTGGGCGGCCCTGCCATCCCGCCCGACACCCCGGCGCCCTGCACACTCACGCGTTCTCCTGCGCTGCAGCCTCGGTGGCCGCTGCGATCTTCTTGTAGCAGTAAACCATCTCGGCCACGAGCCATATGGTCAACACCACGATGAGCACATACATCATGATCTCAGACACGATGGACGCCATGTCTCTGTTGGCTGCAAGGGCCGGTGCGGTCAGCATGCTGTGTGACCCGGGCGAAGGTCACAGTCTCTGGGCCTGCAGAGGGGGTGACCCTGCTTCTCCCCTAGACGCAGTCAGCAGGGGGCCCCGGCTCTTGTTCGCAAACCTTTCTCCTGGCAGGGGGAGGCAGCTCCCGCGGGTGTTCAGGTGCCCAGAGCATCATTCGGGCCAGACTCAGCCAAGCTGGCACGTGGGTCAGTGCCAGGGACCCCAACCCCAGCAGGGGGCTCCAGGGCTATGCTCGCACAGGAGACCCAGTGGGGCTGGGCGGGAACCCGCCTGGGCCTCCCCTCTGCCACCCGTTGTTGCTCCTCGGCCCTGCAAGGCTTTCTGTTTTGGTTTGGTTTGGGGGCCACACCCGGTGGTGCTCAGGGCTGACTCCGGGCTCTGTGCTCAGGGATCACTCCTAGTAGGGTCAGTCAAGTGTCCTACCACTGTGTTATCACTGGCCTCAGTTCTCTGCCTCTTTATTCTGTTTTGTACTTTGGGCCACACCCGGCAATGCTCAGGGGTTAGTCCTGGCTCTGTACTCAGGAATTACTCCTGGCGCGCTCAGGGGACCATATGAGATGCCGGGGATTGAACCCCGGTCAGCTGCGTGCAAGTCAAGTGCCCAGCGTGCTGCACTATCGCTCTTGGTCCAGTGATTCTTAATCATCCTCGAAGCACCTCAGGATCCCCCGACGGCCCCGTGTCCCTCCTGAGAGCAGAGCCACTACCCCCAGGATATCCCTGCTCACAAGCCCAGCTCTGCCAGGTACCACGGCCTGCTCTGGGGCAAACAACTCAGCCTCCCTTGGCCTCCATTTCCCGCATCTGTAAGATGCTGAGCCTCGGGGCTGAAGAGCAGTTCAGCAGGTCAGGTGCTTGCCCTGCAGGAAGTCGACTGGGGCTTGGTCCCCCTGAGCTCTGCTGGGAATGATCCATGAGCACAGAGCCAGAGTCAGCCCTGAGCACTTGCTAGGTGAGCCCCCCCAAACCAGAAGACAGACCCAAAAAAAATGTGAGGATCACAATATGGCCTCGTGAAATGAAATCATGAGACGTGTCTGAGACACAAAGTGCAGCGTCCGGCCGCAGGGCGAAGCGCGCGTGTGGCCATGGAGGGACAGAGCAGGCAGCTGGGAGCCAGGCTCCACCGCTGGCCTCCTCACTGCCAGGGCCAAGGCCCAGCTCTGCCCGCCACGGTGTCCTGCAGGGCACTGGACCTCTGCGGGGCAAGATAATCTGGGGTCCAGATGGAAGAAGGCGGCTTTCTCTTGGTTGGCTTAAGGAAGGGATATTTCCACCGGGCCTGGGGTGGACAGATGACTCAAAGGGCTGAGCAATATCCAGGAGCAGTGGACACCCACCACATGGAGTAGTCCCCAAGGGCAGCTAGGTGTGGCCCCCAAAACCAAACCAGAAACAGACAAGAAGATAAATGCCCGGGCGGACATTGAGTGCTTCTCTTTCTGAAAGGGGGGCAGGGGGCAGCGAGAAAAATAAACTGAACCAACCTCAGCCTTCCCCAGACCACTGGGTTCATGTCTGGGGTGCTGACCCAAGGGGCCTCCCAGGGGCGTGAGGAGAGGAAGGAACTGGCAGGGATGGCTGAGCCCAGATGCCTTCCTGACCCGGCCCGGCCACCACGCAGCTGCCTCGCATGGAGCCTGGCTGGAGCAGGCCTGGCCAAGGGCCACTCTGGGGTCCCCTCCATGTGCCAGCTGCCCCCGCCCCTGACTTTCAGATCTTATCTTCCCCACAGTCCTCAGATTGCAGGCACATCCCCTCAGCACAGGGTCCCACACCCCACACCGCACTCACTCATCCCCTCCCGGAACCCAGGAGACGCAGCAGCCCATGGCCTGGAATCTCACGGGCAGATTCAGCCTCAGTGTTCACAGCAACCAGGGAGGAGGAGGAGGAGGAGGAGGAGGAGGAGGAGGAGGAGGAGGAGGAGGAGGAGGAGGAGAAGGAGGAGGAGGAGGAGCAGGAGGAGGAGGAGGAGGAGGAGGAGAAGGAGGAGGAGGAGGAGGAGCAGGAGGAGGATGAGGAGGAGGAGGAGGAATGGGAGAAGGAGGAAGAGGAGGAGGGGGAGGGGGAGGAGGAGAGGAGAAGGGGGTGAAGGAAGAGGAAAGGGAGGAGAAGTTAGGAGAAAAAGGAGGAGGAGGAGGAGGAGGAAGTGGAGGAGGAGGGGGGGTGAGGTAGGAGCAGAAGGAAGATGAAGAGGAGGAGGGGGAGGAGGGAGAGAAGAAAGAGGAAAGGGAGGAGGAGTTAGGAGGAAGAGAAGTAGGAGCAGAAGGAAGAGGAGGGGGAAGAGGAGGAAGAGGGGAGGAGGAAGGGGAGGAGGGAGAGGAGGAAGGGGAAACAGGGAGAAGGGGAAAGAAGAGGACAGAGGAAGAGGAGGGGGAGGAGGAGGGGAAAGAGGAGGGGGAGGAGGAGGAAAAAGGGAGGAGGAAGGGGAAGAGGGAGAGGAGGGGGAAGAAGGGGCAGGAGGAGGGGGAAGAGGAGGGGGAGGAGCAGAAGGAAGAGGAGGGAGAGGGGAGGAGGAAGGGGAGGAAGAGGAAACATGGAGGAGGGGGAGAAGAAGTGGCCAGGAGGGGGAGGAGGAGGAGGGGGAAGAGGACTGGGAGGACGGGGAGTGTGTCCTGGCCTCCCAGCCTGCTGGTGGCAGGGAGCTGAGCTGGATGTGGGGGTTAAGGCTCAGGACATTGAAAATCTGATTCCATCCCACTGACCCTGGAATTCCTTAGATTTAGAATTTAGCACGTTTAGATGACTAGAATCGGCTCCGCCTCCTAATCATGTTAAAACAGCCTTTGGACCCCGAGCGAGCGATAATACAGCAGGTAAGGCACTCGCCATGCACGCAGACTGCCCGGATTCAATCACCGGCACCACATACAGTCCCCCGAGCCTGCCAGGGATGATCGCTGAGCACAGCGCAAGGAGTAAGCCCTGAGCACCGCGAGGTGTGGCCCCCAAACAAAAAGCAGAAACAAAACTAAAGGAGCACAGACGTGGAAGAGAGGAGAACCCACTTCCCCCTGCCCCCGACCCCCCCCCCCCTCCCCGCACCAGCACAGCAGGGCGGGAGAGGAGGAGCTGGTGAGGGCCGAACCATGGCAGGGGCTGGAGCTGGAGCCAGGACTCTTGGGCCCAAGTGGGCCTGGCTGACTGCAGCTGCTCTGGAAACTTCCACAGCCAAAGGAAGATTCCCCGGGAGACACCCTCAGGGAGAGTCTGCCACCCCCACTTCTAAGAGGAGCGGGGGCAACACCAAGGCTCGGGGCTGGGGCGAGAACACAGCAGGGAGGGCGCTGGCCTTGCACGTGGTGACCGACCCAGGTTCAATCCCCGGCCTCCCATAATGTGCCCCAAGCACCCCCAGGAATGATTCCTGAACCCAAAGCCCAGAGTCAGCCCAGAGCACCACCAAGTATGGTGCCCCACCCCCCCCACCACCCCCCAAAAAAGAAGTGTACTCTCTGGCAGACCCGGAGTTCTTCAAAATGCCCCCAGCCTTCTAAGCGCGTCGCCTGCTGTCCACTCAGGCAGTGCCCAGCTGGAAGTCCCTGCCTGAAACTCTGCCCAGGCCCTGCTTGCCTCAAGCCATCCTCCACTCAAACTGGTTGCACCCTGGTA
Source organism: Sorex fumeus (assembly GCF_029834395.1). Taxonomy (NCBI): domain Eukaryota; kingdom Metazoa; phylum Chordata; class Mammalia; order Eulipotyphla; family Soricidae; genus Sorex; species Sorex fumeus. Next base: position 21,900,144 of record NW_026606179.1, read on the forward strand.
GGACCAGGCCCTGAGGGTGTGTGTGTGTGTGTGTGTGCGTGTGTGTTGGGCGTGCCAGGGACTTCCTACCATTATCTCCAGAGCCCAATCCACCGGGATCATCCCTGGCATCACCCACCCCCACCCCCACCCCCACCCCTCACAGCCCCTCCTTGGAAAATGACTCAGCTCGTCCATTAGGGCTCATTACCAGGAGGCAATATTGGCTGATGGGTGATGTCGAAACGGCATTTGGATCGAGCAGTACAATACAAAAATAATTCAGTGCGACTGGCAATGCCAACCAGCCAGTGATGTCACGAAGAATGAGAGAGGCACTGGGGGCTGAGGAGTCATGATAAAAATACTCCAGTATGGGGGCCGGGGATCGAGAGCACGTGTCTCACACGTGCGACGTCCTGAGTCCAGTCCCCAGCACCAGAGGCCTCCTGAGCGCCGCCAGGTCTGTCCCTCACAATGATAAAAGGGGGGGAAAACAAACACCCCCCCCCCCCCCGCTCTAGTCTGATGCTTGCTGCGGATGGCAGCCCCAGGAGTCACATGGAAAACATTGCATGTGACGGGTAACTAACGCTGATAGCATCGTCAAAGGGATGGCAGCACGGTGGGGGGGGGGGGGTGAGGAAAGACAGCCGGAGGCCCGCGGAGGGGAGGGGCGCTGAGAGCCTGGTGGAGGGGCATCTGCGTGCGTGAAGCCCTACTGTGAACAGTACCACAAAGCACCACGCTCCCGTTGGAAAAATAGAGTAAGAACAGCAACGACAAATAAAAGCAGGAGTGACGCAGACTGAGTTAGAAATATGCTCGAGGCAGATCCTGCTGAAAAGCCAGCTTCGGGGGTCACCCAGTGCCCTGGCCGGCGCCAGATCAACCAGGTCGTGGGGTTCCCTGAGGAGCCCAAGCAGGTGAAAATGGGTGGGAACTGAGCAGAGACCCCGAGCAGGTAACGGGCTGAAGCGACGCCGGAGAAGTCACAGGCTCTGGGAGGCTCACGCTTGCCCCCTGCCGCCCTCCCCCACTCTCCATTCCCCCCCCCCCCCCCCCCCAGTCACTGCAGGCAAAACGGCACTATTCCAGCTTCGCACTGTGTCCCCAGGTATGACTCTGGGAGTCTGGGAGACTCATGCCAGGGGTATCGCTCGAAGGCTGGAGTTCAGCTTCGCCGCAGGAGCCCCAGGTGCAATCCCTGGCACCACAGGGTCCCCCAAGCACCACACCAGCAGGGACTGACCCACAGGGAGTGACCCTCATGTGCAGAGCAGGGAGTGGCCTCCCTCCCCACATCCAGGTGTGACTCAGATACCAAAAGCAGGCTTGGGGTCCCAGGCGTGCCTGAGTCCCAGCCTCACTGCGAAAGGTGTTGCCACCGGAGTGGAGGATGGGGGGCACAGAGTCAAGTTGCACCCCTGGGGGTCACTGCTCTGACAGAGAACCGACACAGACCCCAGTTATCACAGAACACCCTGTGATGTCCTCTGCAAGCCTAGGTGACCTCTCACCAGCCTGGTGACAATGCCAAGAGGGTCCACAGTATTTGCACTGGGGTCACCTTGACCCGAGCACTGGCTGGCAGTGGAGTGCTGAGATTCCCATGAGAACCAAGTCGCAGGCCTGCCGCCTTGGCTGGGTTCGAATCCTACACCTCAAAGTCAGGCCTCTCCGCACCTCCGTTTCCTCATCTGTCACACAGGGCCAGTAGGAGAACTAGCTCGACTGCGGCAGGAAGGAGTCAGCAAGGATCCAGTTGGGGGCAGGACTCCCCCCCCCCACACCTCCATCTCTGCCCCTCAGCGTGTGGGGGAGCGCGCACATGTGCGTGGGCACCGAGGGTCCTGCTGCAGTACCCGTCACAGCTCTCAGCTGGCCCAAGGTCACGAGCTGCAAGGCCCTGGAAAATTCCAATTGACACCCATCCGCAGACAATTCAACAAAGGAGCCCAAAGGAGGAACTGAAGCCAAAGGATGAAACGCATCAAAAAGCACTTCTGATTCCGGCTGCTCAGCAAGGCCTCAGACCCAGAGCATTCCGGCTGGGACTCAGGCACGCTGCTCGACCCAGAGCATGGAAGAAAGAATTCCCGGGCCCCTGCTGCCTGGGGACAGCAGAGGTCAGAGAGGGCAGCCCTAGGGGATAAGCAGCACACCTAGAACAGCCCAGGGCTCTGCCGGTGTCACTGCCCGAGACACGGAGAAGCTTCTCCAGGTAGAGTGGCATTCGCCTCTGCCCTCCAGAACCCCCCATCACCCCCGAGACACGGAGAACCCCCTGGGCCCAGGGGGCAAGGAAGGGTCTGTCCCCATTAGAAAGAACACGGAGGAGGGAAATGAGGCCAGAAATGAGGTGGAGAAGAGGTGGGGCTCCCCCTGCTGACGTGGACCGCTCGGGGCGTGGAGCCAGCCCGTCCCCTCTCTGCCATCTGTCCCTCCATCTGGCCACTAGGGGCTCTCGGCGGTGACGGCTGGCTGCCCGGCCGGCTGGCCTCACCTTTGTCCACCACCTCCAGGTGGATCTTCTTGACGACGCTGGTGTTATGCTCATAGTTCTCAAAGAAGAGCAGGCGGTACACGTGGCACTCGTAGTCGCCCGAGTGGTTGTAGGTGACGTTGGTGATGAAGATGGACAGGTCCTGCAGGTCCCGGGTGCCCCGGCTGCCGTTCCACACCACGCGGCCCTCGAAGCGCTCGTCATCCTCCAGCTGCAGCACCTCGTTCTCGTAGCGCAGGATCTGGGGGCGGCCGGCCCAGGCTCACTGCACTCCCGCGCCCTCTCTGGGGTCGGTCCCCTCTTCCCTGCCACCCCTCGCCAGGACATACACACACAGAAGGGCGCAGGCAGTGGGGTTAGGCACCTGGACCTCAAGGCAGGAAGGGCACCTTGGGGGGAGCGGAAGTGGGGGATGGGATCACCCTCCCTAACCCTGCATACACACACACACACACACACACACACACACACACACACACACACACTTTCCTCAATCACTTCCACCCGACCTGAGCCCAGATGCATGCCTGAGGCAGAGACCCCAATTTTCCTGCAGCTCAACCCCCCCCCCCCCACACACACCCCAGGTCATTCCAGAGCAGTGGGTGTCAGAGGTCAGAGCTGGAGTCTGGCTCTGTGCAACTGCCCGGCACATCCTGGCTTCCACCAACTGTCTCCAATGACATTTCTTTTGTGCCAACCATGTGCCCAGTGCTGTCACTCAAACACGCCTACGAGCAGGCGGCCCTGGGCACCCCGAGTTTACCCAGGGGCACTAGACTCAGAAGCCCAGTAAAGGGACCCCCGCCGCTCATGGGCAGAGCCAGAAACTAAATCCAGGCCACCCACCCCACTGGGGGGCCATGCACAGCTCAACCCCGGCCCCTCCCCCGGCTGGCCCCCCACTCACCTTGACGAACTCCTCTGTGCCCTTCTGGCGGAAGGTCCACTCCGTGAAGGTCTCAGCGGTGGTCTCGCTGCGCCGCTTGCAGGAGATGCAGAGGATTTTGAAGGTCATTCCGTACACGGCCTCCGTCTCTGAGTCCACCTCCACACAGCCTCCCCAGGCCACGGTCACTGTGGGGACGGCGGGCTCAGGGAGGGCAGGGTGACCTGCTATCCAGGGCCACGCTGGCCTCGATGCATGGCAGTCATCCGAGTCCTCTGTGTTCCCTCAGTGACGGGGACCACCCCCCCCCACAAACACACACCAGACACCTGCCTGGGCCTGCCCCATGCATGCAAGTCACAGCTCTGTGCCTCAGTTTCCCTCCGGGAAGCCCCAGGGAAGCCAGTATCTTTATTGCTGGCAGTTTGTGCGTGTGTGTGTGTGGGGGGGGGGGAGCACAAGATTCCTTCCTTGAGAAGGGGGAGGGGGGGCCTGGCCACCCCATCCCTAGAGTCAGTTAATTCTGCTGGATGGCTGGGTTCACTCCCAGCCCCCACAGAAACGGGCATGGGGGAGGTAAGGCCTCGGACGGCAAGGTGGGCAGGGCGCTGCCCTGCTTCAGAGTCATCTCTGCTCCCCAACTTCTGCCTCCAGGCATCCTCCAAACTCCCCTCCTACCTGCTCCCAGCTCCCCTGCCGGGCCTTCGCAGCCACCCCACGCTGCCCTCCCCTTACCTCCCCCCCCCCCGCCCCCCCAGGTCTTTCTAGCGGATGCTCCATCCCGCCTGCTCCAGTTCTGGCCTCAGAACCGCTTCCTCTATCGATCCCAGGGGCTTCCGGTTCTCCCCAGCTGTCCCGGGGGGGCCGCGACTCCAAGTCCTCCTTGCTTCTTCTCCCGGGGTCTTCCTGAAGAAGCCCCTTCTTCCCTGCCTCTCCTCAATTCGATCACCCCTCCCGGGGACTCTCCGTGCCTCGTGGGGCGTCCAGGGTTTGCTTTTCCTGCCTCAAGTTTCTCTCTGGCTCTCTCTTAACTCTCCATCCCGCCATCCGCCGCTGTCGACCCCGGGGGTCCCGCGGGCTCGCTGGAGCGGCGAGTGCTCGAGGCTGGTCCGCACCCCTCTCCCGGGGTCTCGGGTCTCGGACGCCCCGGGCTCCGGGCGCCGCCTCCCTCCCCACCACCACCCCCCGGTCGCGGCTGTGGGTGTCACATTGCAGCCTGCGGGGCTCCGGGGAGCAGCTGACACCGCGTTCCCTCGCCGGGGGGCCGAGCCTGGCCAGCCCGGCCCCGCTGCCCCGAGCCCGGCTGCCCGCGCCCAGCTGCACCGCGCCCCGCGTCCCTAGCTCCGCTGCCCTGAGCCTCGCGCCCCCTCTGTCCCGCGCCCGCACCCCTTTGCCCCGCTGCCCTGGGCCCCTGAGCCCGCGCCCCGCTGCCCGCACCCCGCGCCCGCACTCCGCTGCCCCGAGTCCCTGAGCCCCGCACCCCTCTGCCCCGCGCCCGCACTCCGCCGGCCCGAGCTCCTCAGCCCCGCGCCCCTCTGCCCCGCGCCCGCACCCCTCTGTCCCGAGCCCCCCAGCCCCGCGCCCTCCAGCCCCGCGCCCCGCTGCCCCGCACCCCGCCGTCCCGCGCCCCGCTGTCTGCGTCCGCGCCCCGCTACCCGGCGCTCGGCGGCCCGCTGCCCGGGCCCCGCGCCCCCAGCGCCCCAGCGCCCCGCTGCCCGCGCGCAACTTGGGAAGACGCGTAGACTGTCCGCCCGGCCGGCCCGGGCGGGGTGGCCGTCGTCCCCGCCGACCGGGGTCCCGCGCGCCGGGGCTGTGGCCGCGCGCCCCCCCGCGCACTCACCCAGTGCGGCGCCGACCACCCAGGCCAGCAGCGTGCCCATGGCGTTGCGGCGGCGCGCGCGGCGCCCCCCCTCCCGGGCCGCGGGTCCGAATCGCGGGGCGAGCGGCGGCGGGCCCCGGCGGCGCTTAGAATGTCCCCGGGAGCGCGCGGGCGCAGCAGCTGCGGCTCTGGGACGGCGACGCGGGGAGGGGGGGCGCGGCCCCCCCGCTCCGGTTACCGCCGGGGGCCCAGCCCCGGGGCCCGGCGTCCGGGCATCCCCCGCCGCGCGGGCGGCCGCCGCTGCTCGGGCTGGGGCGCGGGGGCGCGCGGCGGGGCGCATGGGCGGGAGCGCGACCCCGGCCCGCTCGGCTCGGCTCGGCGCGGCGCGGGCCGCGGGCTCCTGCGCACTGCAGCGGCGGCGGCGGCGGCGGCAGCGGCGGCGGCGGCGGCGGGGCCCGGCGGGGAGGAGGGAGCGGAGGGGGCGGGATGAATCACCGCGGGGGGAGGGCGCGGCCGCGCCGCCTTTGCCGCAGCGGCCCGGAGGCGCCCGCGCCCCGGCCTCTTCTTCTCCGGGTGGCGCAGGGCCCGCCGCGGCTGCGGGGCACCGGCTGTCTCGCTCGGACCCGTCCAGCGCCTGGGGACCACCCGGCAGTGCGAGTCTGGGGAAGGTCACCTCCAAAGTCGCAAGAGGACTTGGCGGGCCGTTGGCGGGGGGTGGGGGTGGGAGGTGTTCTTCCGACTTCAGATGCTGGAGGTCATCCTGGGGCACCCGGGAGAACTTGGCTGGGACCTCCAAGTGACCTCCTTCTCGGCCCCCACCCCCGGCCTTTTGGAGTCTTGGGAGACCCAAGTGCGCGCTGGGCGGGGGCTGTCAGGCTAGGACTAGCAGACAACTTGAGTCCAGCAAGAGGGGAGCTGGGGCGGGCTGCGGGGGCGGGGGGGGGGGGGGAAGGCAGGACCCTTCATGGCCCCCTTCTCTGTATCCACCATCGTCTTCCCACGCTCAAGGCCCCTGCTCCTGGGACCTTAGCCCCCACCCCGCTCCTCTGCGGGGACCAGGGCTCACCCCCTCACCTCCTGCAGCTTATGGCTCTGGTCACTAGCTCCCAGTTTTCTGTCCATGAGGGCTGGGGGCGCGGGATGCCTCCCCGGACCCTAACTGACCCCCTTGACTTCTTTGCTCCCCGCCCCCTACCTGACTTTTTGTCCTTTTCCCTTGTAGTTGGTTGCCCTGCCTGAGCCCCTAGGGAGGGTGTCCTGTGTCCCCTCTGCATCTGGGGCATGGCCTGAGCTCTGCCTGGGACACAGGAGCCTGGGCTCCAATGAATGTAGAACCGTCTGTGCCAGGGCCTGGCCACCTGGCAGAGGCATGTGCTTCCCCACACCCTGGCAGCGACTTCCACTGGGTCCCCATTTCAAAGAGGAAACCGAGGCCACAGCACCCCCTCCCCAGCCACAGGACAGGAATCTGGATCCAGGAATCTGGATCCGGCCAAGACTGGGGTGGGAACGAGACCTGGCAGGGGAGCTGCTGCTCGAGTGCCCAGTTCTGGGTGGGGTGAAGTCCCAGAACACCCCCCCCCCTTGGGGTCCAGCGAGAGGAACCAGGATGTGTGCAGGCCTGGGGCAGAGGGACAGGATGCAGGGGACACCGGACACCTCTGTGGCCTGTCCTCGGCGCCAGCACCTTCCGGGCTGTGAAGCTCCCTGGCGGAAAATAACCTCTTCTGCTGTTCCAAGCGGGGGTGGCGTGGCGCTTGATGCAGGGACGGGCCGGCTGGGTGTCGGTGTTGCACCCACACGGGCAGCCCGGGCTCATGTTGAGTTCACATATCCTTTCTTCAGGGTAAGCGTCATCGCTGCACCCATCTTACGGATCAGGATACGGAGGCAGAGTGGGTCACTTGCATGCTCGCATGGCTGCCCTCCCCCTCGTGTGCCTCCTGCCTCTGCCCAAAGCCACTCATCAGGCGGAGGACTTGGGGTCTCACCCAAGTCTGGAACCTGCTCCGGGTTGTAGTGGACAGGACCGGCCCTTTCCTCTGGAATTCTGGGGGCGTCACAGAGCCTCAGCCTGGCAGGGGCCCAGAGGGGGTTGCAACCTTGCATCTAAAAGCAGAGACCCAGGGGCCAGGTCTGCCTCGCTGCTGGGGGGGGGGGGGTCTTTGAGGGGCAGTCGGGGGTCACTGTGGGGCAGGCTGACCCTCAGACCTGGACTCTGAGTGGGGCACCTCCTTGGCTCAAGGTACACCCATGACCTTTGACCCAGCCATTTTCAGGCAAGACACCAGACCAAGTGCCTCCTGTCTGTCAGGCTGGTAAGTGGCCACCACGCTCACTGCATTCTAAGAGTGGTTCTCAAAGTGGGGTCCCAAGCACCACCCGTGTCATCTGGGAACTCCTGTCCAGCCTGGGCCTGCTGTGTCCCCAACACTGGGCACTGGGGGTGCGGTACCATCTCCCAGGGATTCTGAGAAGGTGATGCTCGGTGATGTCGGAGACCCCACAGGCCCCCTGCACAAAGGGGGCTGCAGATACACCCCAGATCTAAGCTGGCCAAGAGTCAGGGCTTGGACTGAGACCCACCCGGCCACCAGCCCTGAGCCTCCCCCCACCCCCCACGAGGCCAGTGTGTGTGACAGTTGAGGCTTGCAGGCCACCCGGGAAATGTGGATGCCCCCCACCCCCAACCCCACCCCGGGCCCTAGAGGTATAGCCACAGCCATATCCAACCCTTTATTAGGGCTCTGTCGGCCCCCAATAAATATAATACATTAACCTCAGAGCTGAGGGAACGGTGCGCCCCTGGGAGGCACCCCCCACCCCCAGGCTGGGCAGAATAAGTTAGCGGGGGCCGGAGGAGGGCCGGGCCAGCCCCCAGGCCGAGCAGGCAGTGGCGGCGGGACACGCGCACGCTGGTCTAAAGTGCATCTCGGGCCTGTGGTCCCCCCGTGTCGGCGAGGCCCCGGGAGGGTGCGCGGAGGCCCCTGGCGCTCACACCGTGCCAGCAGTGGCCGCCGAGGCTCTGTGTCCCTCTGTCCGTGGGGGAAAAATGGGAAGGGGTGAGGAGAGATGGCTGCACGGCCCAGGGTCCTCAGGAGAGGCTGTCGTCTGACCGGGGTGGAGCGTCGAAGGGCGGCTCTGAGACGCTGATTCCTTGCTGCAGCTTCTCCAGGGAAAACTTCATCTGGGGAGAGGTGGGGAGCAGGGAGGGGGGTCACCGAGGAACAGGAGGTGGACCAGAGCGTGGGAGGGGGGTATCCCCAAACCCAGCCGAGGGGGGTATTCCCAAACCCAGCCGAGGTGGGGGGTGGGGCACCTCCAACCCCAGCTGAGGTGATCCCTGTGACCCCAGAGGCCAAGGTTCAAGTCCCAGCTCTGCTACTTCTGGGAATTCCCTGGGCCACTTCGAACCAAGCATGCCGGGTCTCTCAGTGGAGACAGGTGGGCTGCCTGCTGGCGTAGCGGGGGGGGGGGGGGGGGGGGGGGGGCGGGGGGAGGGGGGCGGGGGGGGAGAGGCTATTCTGGAGATATGGGGGGGGGGGCCAAGAAACACTCAGGCGTGTTTGTGACTCTGAGTGCCGGCTGTGCAGGCCCGGGCAGGGCTGACCTCCAGCCCGTGGGGAGGGATCGCAGCAGCCCCCTCCAGACTGACTGGGGAACAAGCTGGTTAGTCATCTTCAGCACTTCACACCTCCCGCCCCTCTGTGCCTGCTGTTCTCATTAACGTGTGAAGTCAAGGCCGCACCCTCGGCAACTGAGAAGAAAATAATCAGACCCTCACAGAGGATCAGTCTCAGCCCCTCAGCGCGACTCCAGGGAGTCACCGGCTCGGGCTCGCCAGAAGGGTTCTCAAGCCACCTGCGCCATCCTCACCTGTCCACCTGCTCCAGCCTGATGCCTGCCTGGGGGACATACCTGGCTGCATTCCCTCCCCCCACCCCAGCACTGTCCCCAGCCACGGACATCTGTGCCAGCCACCACCTGGCACCGCCATGTTCCCTGAGCACCTACTGTGTGCCGGGCTCCGGAGCTGGCCCCTGCGGGTGGCCAAAGACATAATCTGTGTTTCTTCCAAGCCTGCCCCTTCCAATGTCCCCTCCCAGAGGTCTCAGGCGGGGGAAGCAGGCTGGCATGGCCACGCCACCAGAGTAAAACCCAAGCCCAGCCTGAAGAGTGCTGCCCCCCAACTGCAAATGGGTATCTGGGGGACCCCTCTCCTCAGCCCCGCTTCAGGAGATGAGACCCTCAACAGCCTTTGCAGAACTGTGGTCCCTCTATCACCACATGAGGGGAGAGGGTCACCGGGACCACGCCTGCCTGCCTTCCCTGGCCCTGTAATGGGCTCAGTGATGGACATCTGACCCCGCTGGCTTGTGGGAGTGAGGTGTACCTCCCTGTCCATGCTGGGGGCTGTAGTGCCCCCCCTCCATATTGTTGGGGGGAGCAGCAGAGCTGACACAGCGCAAGGGCCCAATGTGGATTCTGAGTGCTGGATCCAGCCTGACATGAAGCCACAGCTACCCCCTGGACCCCATTCCCAGGATGAGGCACACAGTCCGCTGATATTTTTCTGGCGGCCCTGGGAGAGGCGGGACAGGTGAGAGGTTCCCTGGTTTCACAGAGTGGGAGACTGGGGCCCCGGGGTGGCGGTCGCACCTCATCCAGGAGTTCCACGGAGGCGCGGAGGATCTGACGCCACTTGCGCACCTCACCGCTGTGGAACTGCTTCTGCAGCGCCAGGATCTCGGCCCACTCGGACGCCGTCTGCGGGAACTTCCTGCGGGGTGAGGGGGGTGGGGCAGTGAGCTTGGCGCTGCACCCCCACCTGGCTCCCACCCGCCTGCCCGCCCGCCCGCGCCCTGCATCCACTCACCCCTTGGCCAGGGCCAGACTGTGCCAGGACTCGAAGGTCTGGGCCGTCCTCTCCAGGGACCAGAGGCGGTAGAAGAGGAGGACGTTGAGGGCGATGAGGACCACGAGGCTGCGGGCGGGCAGGCGGGGCAGAGGTCAGGGGTCACGGAGCAAAGGTGAGCCACACGGCACAGCTCCCGGTGCGGTGCTCTTGGCTGCCCCAAGACTCGGGGATGGGGACCACATGCCTAAGGGCCGCCGCCAAGTGGGGGTGCGACTCCGCCTATCTGATACGGGTGCTCTGAGCCCCTTCCTGGGGAGCAGGCAAGGAGTGGGGAAATAGGGGGAGGCCTGAGCAGGCGGGGGAGGTACAGAACGCGGACCCCTACCTCACACAGATCCTGCGGCGGCAGGGAGGAGAGACAAAGTGATGAGTGCAGCCGGCAGCTCCCGGCCACCCCTCCACCCTCCCTGCCCTGGCCTCTGCCCGTGGCCTCTCTGGGATGTATGTGGGCAGGCAACCCAAGGAGCCTCGGTACCCTCAGGGATATGCAGGAACACCCCTCGGTCCCTTTCCTACGTCTGCACCCCAACCCAGGGCGCTGGGGAGTCTCAGCTCCGGAAACCTTTGCTTCCCTAGGAGGCTTGTCCCTAATGGCTGCCCTCCGCTGGACAGAGTCGCCTCTGGCCTCCGGAGTGTATCTGTACCCCTGCCCAGCCCTCACTATTGCCCCCTCACTCTGGCCGGGGGCCAGCTCGGTGCTGCGTCCTGCGTGTCACCCTGTTCAGTGTGGGTGCAGTGCACAGGAGCGAATCCTGTGAACACACCCAGGCCCCTTCTGCGTGTGGCGGGTGCTCATCTAATTCTGCCTTTGGCCATGTCAGCTCCTCCAGAAAGGCTTCCCTTGCCCAGGGTGAGGGAGACGTGGGCGGGGCTGGGTGTGTGTGTGTCCCCCCCCCCTCCCCCCCGTCAGAGCAAGGTGCCCAGGGGCTCTGCCAGCCACTCGCAGGCCTGATCTCTAGGCTGGCTGTGCTGGCTCCCACCGCGATGCAAGAGGCCCAGAGGGGCTAAGCGCTGGCCCCGTGTGCCGATCCCCAGCCCCCTACTCACACGACGCTGATGAGAACCAGGGCGCTGGGGAGGCCAGCCCCGGGACCCTGGTCCACGGGCGGCTCCGAGAAGCGGGAGCTGAGGGAACCTGCAGAGAACAGCTCCCAGTCAGATGGCCAGCCCCGGAGCAGCCCGACTCCCCCCCACCCACGCCAGGCCTGCTGGAAGGGACTCACCTGAAGTGTGCATGCCAGCCCGGGCACAGGGGTCGGGGTCGGGGTGCTGGGGGCCCATCACCGTGGCCCCTCCAGCTCAGGGGCCGCTTTCGCCTCCGCGGACCTGACAGCAGCCCCCCGCGCGTCCTTCCCGCTCTCCTCCAGGGACGGCTTCTCGGCCTTGGCCAGCTCCCGCTCTGCACATGAGACAGGGCGCTGCCCGTCTGCACACCAGGGCGGGGGGACCCCCACAGCTCTCCCACCCCAGCCCTGACCGGATGGCAGCCCCTACCCAGGTGGTGGAAGTAATCCTCAATGCCGCTCCAGGAGTTCTTCTCGATGAGAGACTTCACCAGGCTCCAGGGCTGCTTCCGGTAGCGGATCTCGGAGGACACGCTGCAGGCAGGGCAGGGCGGGGCCGGGGAGGGTCATCGAGGGTCACCCCGATGCACGCACACCCCGGTGGCTGCTCAGAGAGCCCTCACTCACCGCCCCGCCCTGCTCGCCCCCAATGCCACCCCCACACAGCCCTGGACCCAACTCTGGTCCCATCCTCAGCCTGGGCACGCCCTGGGGCTCCTCTGTGCAGGCAAGACGGCCCCGCACCCCCACTTTTTGTGCGGCCAATGCCCCCCCGACTTCCCCACGGAGGAAGGAGGGCAGGCCCGACCTCGCCGAGCTTGGGAAGCCCCCAAATCTGGTGCTTCAAGCTCCCCTCCCTGGAAGGGACAGGCAAGTTCCGTGTCCCTCCGGAGGGCTCCCAAGCCCTGGGTGAGGGGAGCGAGGGGGGGGGGATCCCCCCCTTTCGCTCACCGGAGCCGGCCTTGTTGCGGGGCAGGCTCAGGATGCAGTAGCGGTGCACCGTGTAGAAGTAGTCCTGGTACGGGATGCCCTGAGTCAGCACCTCCGAGTCCACCACACACCCACCGGCCTGTGGGCCGCGCCGGAACAGCGTCTGTGGGCACCGGGGAGGACGGCGGAGGGAGGAGTCAGGCCACCTGGCCCGGCCCCGGGGGGGCCCCTCACCCTCGCCCGCTCCCCGCAGCCGGCCTACCTGCGTCTCCACCACAGAGGCGCTCTTGGGGCCCAGTGGGTTGCTGATTGGGATGGTGTAGGTCAGCACGCGGCGCTGGTGGCACTTGCTGTCCCCACTCCAGGGGCTCAGGGTCACATCTGTGGGAGGCGGGAGGGGCGGGATGGGGAGCTCGCTCTCCAGTGCTCTGCCCGCAGGCCTTTCGGGGAAGCTCCAGATCTGTGGGGACAGCCAGCCCCCCCAGAACCTCCCTTCCCTTGACACACACACACACACACACACACACACACACACCAGCTCTGTTCCCCCTTCACACACACACACACACACACACACACACACACACACCCACCACCCCCCCCCCGCCCCCCCCCCCCCCCCCCCCCCCCCCGCCCAGCTCTGTTCCTCCTTTCTTTCCTTCCAGGCACCTAAAACTCAAGAGGTTGGTGCTACTCAGAGCAAGGAAGCCTCGGGGCACCTGCTCCCCTCCAGGTCATCTCCCCCGTGATTCAGTTTCCCTCTTTCTACCAATCCCAACTTCCTCCAGAGCTACAGATCCAGGACTCTGGGGCCAGTTATCACCTCCTGGAAGGCCTCCTGACTCCTCACACCCACTGGTCCACTCTAGCTTCGATATCTCCCCAAACCTGCCCCTTTCTCAGTCCCCATTGCAGGAGCCCAGGGTGCGTGTGGCTGCCCTGGATCCTGGACACCTCCCCCCCCCACCCCCCCCACCCCCGTCTGTCCCACCAGCCCCTCCTGAGGAGGGATCTGAATGCATCTCTAGTCCAGTCCTGATTTGACTCCATCTCTGATCCAATGATATCTTCTTTTTAGGGGGTGGGGTGGGCTGGAGCGACAGCACAGCGGTAAGGCATTTGCCGTGTGCACGGCTGGCCTGGCCGAGCCAGGTTCGATTCCTCCGCCCCTCTCGGAAAGCCCGGCAAGCTACCGAGAGTATCTCGCCCGCAGGGCAAAGCCTGGCAAACTACCCGTGATGTTTTCGATATGCCAAACACAGTAACAATAAGTCTCACAATGGAGATGTTACTGGGCCCACTCGAGCAAATCGATGAACAACGGGAGGACAGTGCTACAGGGCAGTGCAAGAGGGTGGGGTGAGGTGTAGTGGGTGGGTCACACTCAGTGATGTTCAGGGCTCACTCGTGGCTCTGTGCTCAGGAATCACTCCCGGCGGTGCTCAAGGAACCAAAGAGGATGCTGGGGATCGAACCCAGGTTGGCCATGTTCAAGACAGGTGCCCTCTCTACTGTACTGCTGCTCCAACATGACCTCATCCCTTGTCTGTCTAGACGATTCCAAGGAACCTCTATGGCCCCAGAGACTAAGTTCTTCAGAAGCCTGACATGCCGGTTCCTGTTAGGTTGCAGGCAGGACGGGGTAGGTGTAGGCGTGGGGGTGGGGGCGGGGGTGTCTGCCCCCAACGCAAGGCAGGGACTGCTCATTGTGGAGGGGAGGCTGTGTGGTTCAGCGGGAGGAAACGGAACGCTGTGCAGCCAGCACCCACCTGCCTCCCCTCCCCACCCAGCTCAGTGTGGGGGTCCATTGCATTTGCCTCTGGCCTCAGGGGCTCTGCAGGGTTGCAGGGCTGTGCTCCCCCACCTTTTTTTTTTTTTTTTTTGCTTTTTTTGGTCACACCTGGCGATGCTCAGGGGTTACTCCAGGGTCTGCACTCAGGAATTACTCCTGGCGGTACTTAGGGGACAATATGGGATGCTGGGGATTGAACCCAGGTTGGCCGTAAGTAAGGCAAACACCCTACCTGCTGTGCTATCGCTCTGGCCCCACTCCCCTTCTTTCCAGAGGTACTCAGTTCTTTCTTCAGTCCTTGCTTTCAAATTCTCCTTCCTCATGTGCTTTGCCTCTGGCAGGCCCCCAGCCTGGCTCTCGCCCTCCTGGGTTGTGTGTGGGTGTCTCCGCCTGCCCTTCTCACCAGCACCCCCATCTCTGCAGGCCCGTGATGGCCCTGGCTCGGACTAACCACTATTTCTCCAGACATATGTCCAGGATGAACGCCCGGCGTTCTCCCGAAAACCTGATGAAGCAGACACTGGGCTCCCCCTTCACAACAGGGGTGCCACCGGGGCTGGGAGTCAGGCCAAAGCCATCCGTGGACCGGATACTGGGTCTCACTGCACACGGATCTGCCCAGCTGGCTGTGACGCACGGCACCCCCCACACACACCCCGCGGTGGCCCCGCCTCACCCACACGGGGCTGACCTGTGAACTTGCACTGCTGCAGGAAGCCCTGCAGGAAGGGTGAGTCTGAGAAGAGCATCTGCTGCAGCCGCTCGGCGCCCACGTGGAAGACGGAGTTGATGAGGAGGCGGCCCGAGAGGTCAGGAAGCAGCGCGGCCAGATCGGCTGGGACACAGAAGGGCCGCGGGTGAGGCCGCTGGCAGCCCTCCCTCTGCAGACCCTCACCGGGTCCCCCACTGCCAGACGCCCGGGGCGGGGGGGGGGGGGGGGGGGGGGGTGGAGAGGCAGGACCCGCCTTCCTGGGGTAGAAGCTTAACCCAGACTCCCTGCCAACAGGGAGACCCGGCAATGACAGAGGCGGGCTGAAGTTCTCAGTCAGTGATTGGCTCAGGGCCGGGCTCGTTCTCTACACTGGACCAATCAGAGGCACTGAGCCTAGAGCTTTTGGAGCAGCCATTGAGAAAAAGGGAGCTTTCTCCTGACCAGATCTGTCTGGGGCGGAGCTGGGGCTCTCTGTCTGCCCCCATAAAAATCTGGAGTCGGGGCTGGAGCAATAGCACAGCGGGTAGGGTGTTTGCCTTGCACGTGGCCGACCTGAGTTCAATTCCCAGCATCCCATATGGTCCCCTGAGCACCACCAGGAGTGATTCTTGAGTGCAGAGCCAGGAATAACCCCTGTGCATTGCCGGGTGTGACCCAAAAAGCAAAAAAAAAAAAAAAAAAAAAAAAAAAAAAATCTGGAGTCACGTGAGAAAAAGAAGCTAGTCTAGGCAAATGGGGGGTGGGGGGGGGAGATAAAATGGAACAAATAGCTAACAAACACTAAGTGACCCAGGTACTCAACATGCGCTATCCTCCCCAAGACTGCCCCGCCAAGAGGAGGAGGAGGAGGAGGAGAATGAATGAGGCTTGGAGCGGTTAAGTCCGTGTGCCCAGTCGCTGAGCTAGGCGGCTGTGTCACCAGAATGTGAACCCTGGGGGTCTGGCTTCGTGTCTGAGCTTATCTGCCCTCAAAGCAATTCCAGACGTGATTTTTTTCGTTTGTTTGGGGGGCCACACCCAGTGATGCTCAGGGGTTACTCCTGGCTCTGATCTGAGGAATTACTCCTGGAGGTGCTAAGGGGACCATATTTCAGGGATCAAACCAAGGTTGGCTGCATGCAAGGCGAACGCCCTCCCCGCTGCACTATGGCTCTCATGCTAGGACACACAGGGATTACCACCTAAAATCCACAATCTGCCTGCATGCGCCCGGGACTTCTGGGTCGGGGGCCCCCACAAGCCCTTCAATCAAACCTGCCTGAAAGGGGACTCACAGGCCAAAGTGACTCACCATCCTCCCCGGTGGACGAGGAGGAGTTACTCGTGTCCGTTAACACTTCCTCACTGGGCAGGAGCTCCAAGGGGCCCAGGGAGGTGGGCCCGTCAGGTGGGGTGGGCTCTGAGCTGGCGGGTTCGGCCACTGGGGTCACTGTCTGGCTGGAGGAGGCTTCTGGCTGTCTGTCTGGCGGCTCCTCCTTGTCCTCCTCTGCCTGCAAAAGAGGCTCAGACAGCTTGGTCCCTCCTCCATCACAGCCAGGGAGGCCCCCGGGACCCACCAGGCCACGGGAACTTGGGGCTGTAAGAAAACCAAAGTTGGGGGCGGGAGACGCGTGGGTTCCCTGGATGCAATGTTGAGCCCCCCTGAGCCCCAAATCCTCCCAGGCTGGGCCCGAGATGCGGGCACTGCCTTCTCCGTGCCCTTTTGCACCGACCTCACCACCAGCACATCCACCATCCACCCGCCTGTCTCCATCCGCCCGTTTCTCCTGTCTCCTCATCTCCAGCCTGTTCCTCCACCTGTCCTTTCAGCTGCCTGCCCTCATCAACCGTATCTTTCCCCCTGACCACTTCCCGTTTCCCCCCCCACCCGCCAGATCATTCTCCACCGCCCCATCACCCCTTCTTCCTCCGTCTCTCCCCTCTCTGCCCCCTCCTCACCCCGTGGTCTGCATCACTGCTGGCCCGGGAGAGGCTGGGGGTGACACGGCCCCGGCGTGAGCCCACGGGGCTGGGCTCCTGGCTGTGGTCAGCCGCTGCTGCTGGGGCGATGTCACTCAGGGCAATCACGTCGCCCACGTCCTTGGGAGTCCTGCAGGGGGGAAAGGGAGGGAACGTGACTGCTGCATCCCCAGCACGCCACACGCCCTCCTGGTCCACCCCAGTCCACTCATGGAGAGACTGTCCCCCTCCAACTCCCAGGAACTGGCCAACTCACCCCAGCCCGTTCAGCTGCAAGGGGCAGACGTAGTCCTCATCCTCGCTGGTGAGGCCCAGCTCTGAGCCATAGCACTGATGCACCAGGTTCCAGAGCTCGCGGGGACTCAGCGTCTGGGCAGGCAGGACAGACAGTTGGTGTCCACCTCCTGGAGGCCACAGCAGTTCCCACGGTGTCCACAGGGGGGCAGCAGCACGTTCCCTTTCCAGTCCTCACAGGAAGTGCTGTGTTGACCCCCCCCCCCCCCCCCCCCACCAAGGTCCTCAACACCCAGACAGCTAATGGCTGAACCTGTCGCTTGGCTGGGGCACAGGTGGCCCTGGGAGGGCAAGCCAAGTGTTTGGGGTCACACCGGTGACAGAGGCAACTCTGGCCTCTTTGATACACAGACACACACAGACGGACACACACACACACACAGACACAGACACACAGACACACACAGACACACAGACACACACAGACACACGCGCGCGGGGTGAAGGTTGGATGTGGTTTTCTCATCCCAGGGCTGACTGCCACTGAGCTCAGAGGTGTGGGGACTGCCCTCATCCGCCTCAACCGAGAGCCTATTTGCGTTGCAAGGGAGCCACAAGGCCTCATGGGTGCTGTTCCTCTCACGGGATCCCATAGCCACAGAATCTCAGTCTGTTTGGGGTGAAGATTTCCCCCAGCCCCAGGGATGAATTATAATGGATTTACTCCCCTTCATCTTCCACATGCAAGCCAGGTGGTCTAGTTCTAGGCAAAGAGAAGCTCCACCCCCCGCACCCCTTCCCGTTCCCCCTTCCCCCCTTCACGCTAACTCAGTTAAGTGACTGAATTCAGGTACCACAAACAGTGCCGGGCCCAGCAACAGGGTTTTTAGGTGTGTTTTGTTTGGGGGCTATACTCAGCGGTGCTCGGGGCTTACTCCCATCTCTGCACTCAGGGATCCTCCTGGTGAGGCTCCGGGAAGCAGATGGGGGTGCGAGGGATCCAAGCTGGATCCGACACAGGCAAGACAAGTGCCCCGTCTACTGTACTATCTCTCCAGCCTGCAGGTTTTTATTTTGGGGGGAGGGGGGACACACTTGGTGCTGTTCAGGACTTACTCCTGGTTTTGCGCTCAGAGATCACTCCTGGCGGTGCTTAGGGAACCAAACACAGTGTTGGAGATGGAACCTGGGTTAGCCCCATGGAAGTAAAGTGACTTATCTATTGCACTATCTCTCCAGTCCAGATTGTGGTTTTTTTTTTTTTTTTTGTGGGGGTGGCACACCCAACGGTGCTCAGGGGCTACTTCTGGTGGTGCTCAGGGGACCAGGTGGTGTCAGAAACTGAACCCGGTGTGCAAAGCATGCACTCACCCCTCTGTATTCTCTCTCCAGCTTATGAGCAAGGCCTTATTAGTCCCTTTTGCTATAATTTCGTACGTTTGCTGAAACCTCTGTCTGGTTTGTCTGTTTGGGCTGTTATTTTCTTGCAGCTGCATGTACTGTGTAGAAACTCCTGTGACCATCATGGTTTCTCCAGAAAGCCCACCTGAGGCTGCCACATCACAGACATGTGTGCAGGGTCGGCCAGAGGCCACAGGACATGGGATGCCGTCTCCACTCCAGCAGCTAATGGAATGTGGGGAGTTTCGTGTTTAAAGAGCATCCCACTTGGGGCTGGAGCAATAGTACAGCGGGTAGGGTGTTTGCCTTGCATGTGGCCAACCCGTGTTCAATTCCCAGCATCCCATATGGTCCCCTAAGCATTGCCAGGGGTAATTCCTGAGTACAGAGCCAGGAGTGACCCCTGTGCATCACCAGGTGTGACCCAAAAAGTAAAAAATAAAAGATAAAGAGCACCCCACTGAGTCTGGGGTTCAAAAATTGCCCCACTGAGGGTTGGAGAGAGCAAGCATGAATGGTCAGCACTGAATGGTCCCTGAGTAACAGGGCGTATGTCTAGCCCTGGGTGGCCCCCAGCATGGCTGAGCACCAGTCAGGTCTTGCAAAGCTAAGCTGAAAACCCCTAGAAAGTGGCTTGGGGCCCCCAAACACTGCTGGTGGGGGGTGGAGGGAGGTGCTTCAAAAACATTAAATGAAATGTTTTATGGTTTCCAGCTTCAATTTCTAATGTTGAAAATACTGCTTGCCCTACAGCTAAACCAAAGCTCTTTGGAGTCTACAATGATTTCAAGAGTGTAAAAGGAACGGTTCCTGAGACAATAAAGTTCGAAAATCACGGGGGCCAGAGAGATAGGACAAAGGGTAGGGCATTTGCCTTGCATGCGGCCGACCCAGGTTTAATTCCCAGCATCCCATATGGTCCTCCAAGCACCAGCAGGAGGAATTCCTGAGTGCAGAACCAGGAATAATCTCTGTGCATCACCAGGTGTGACCCAAAAAGAAAAAAAAATTTGAGAATCAGTCATATATCCTCTATTATAACCACATATCGAGTTGCAAGTATACCTAAGAGTCACCCCAGTCATATGCATTCATTCATGTTTCTTGTACTGAAACATACAGTTTACAGAAATATGCCTGGTGCTAACCAAGAAGCACAGATAATTAAGATTTATCAGAAAGAAATGAAGAATTGTGACCTTGTCGTACTGGTCCCTTGTCCAGCCCCCATCAGTGGCCAGTGGCTACCAGCCTGGACAGCACACTTCCATCACAGCAGAACCTTCCAGCAAATGGTGCCGAGAAACTCTCCAGAACCACGGCTGCAGCCAGACATGGCCGCCACACACGTCGAAACCCTCACTTCTGAGCATCAGGCTTTGTACTCCCTATCTGCTGCACCCGGTATGGGGGCTCGGGGGGCCATGGGGGAAGGTGCAGGTGCAGCTGGCCTGGGACCCCGGAGAAGGGCTGGGGACCTCCTCCCAAAGTTCTTGTTCCCCAAGTTCTGGCTTCACAGCCCCCCTGGATCACTCAAGCCCCCTGGGTCCAGGCCCACCTTTTCAAGCAGCGCATTCTGCCAGAGGCGGAAGATGAGGAGGAAGCAGCGGTCCCGGGCCCCGAAGGAGGTGAAGAAATGCTGCAAGAGAGAGGGCGTGAGGGGTCAGCCATAGCCACCCACAGAGCTCCCCCAGAACCCCATGCCCTGGACGATGCTGGGGTCCCCGAGATGCCCCACTGTTACCAAAGCTGTCTGGGGCCCGGAGACGGGCCAGGGCAGGTGGGCTCGGCGCCGGAAGCCTGGTGCCCACTGCTGCCAGGGGTTGGGCACCCAGGGGCAGAGCACCCAGGAAGTCTGCTGTGAAGCTTCCGGAAAACCTCCCTCTCCCTTCCTGCCGGCCCCCGGGTGAGGCGACCGTCGAGGCACCAGGAAGCGACAATTAGGGGGTCAGTTCGAGCAATGGGCTGCAGTCCTCCTTCCCTCTCACCTTCTCGCTCTCCGTGCAGATCTGGATGGCGTTGGGGATCAGCTTGGCCGTCTTTTCCTTCTTCAGACACGTCACTTCCTTCAGCTGGATGGAAATCTGAGGACGAGAGGCGGGTCAGGCGGGGGGTGCGGGGAGGCCCGCCCGCCACCTGCTGCCCGCCCAGCCAGCCGCCCGCCCGCCCACCCGCAGGGGCTCACTGTCGTCTCCCAGCGGAAGATGTTGCTGTAGAAGCAGATCCAGTTCTCGGACAGATAGAGGCGGCCCTGGAGGAGGATTTCGCGCTGCAAGGCACAGGAGTAATCTGAGGCGGCGGGAGAGACGCAGACCCCGAGTCACATGCGGGCCTGCTCGGCCGGCCGGTGCGGGGTGTGGGGTGCGGGGTGCAGGGCACCGAGCGCAGGGCCGGGCGGGCACACTCACCCACGATGAGGCGCTCGGCTTCCGGGAGCTTGCTGAACAGCTTCCGGAAGTCCTCGTTGCGTTGCTTGTAGGTGGGGCTCAGCATCTGGGGGTCAGTGGGGAGGTGAGGAAGCCGGGGAGGGGCCTGGAGCCCCTCACTCTGCCCCCCCACCCCCCACAGCCAAGGCCCTGTCTGGGTACCCCAGCACCCCAGGACTCTTTTACGGGACACTCCCTTCAGCCCGGGAAGGTCGGTTCTATTTCTCAGGGAGACCCAGAGAAGTTCATCGACTGGCTCTAGGTCACACAGCATAGGAGGAGGAGCAGTGGCCTGCAAACCCCGACACCCACTCTGTTCCCCCCGCACTCTCAGCCTCCCAGACCAGCCCAGCGCAGCACAGACACTTACACTGTACCAGCTCTGCATCTTCTGCAAGAGAAAGGAGGGGAGTCAGAGGTGTGCCCCCGCCCCACACCTACATCCCCAAGTCCCATCAGGCCTCTCCCCCTCCTCCCGCCCCTCCCCAACCCCACCCCCACCCCCACCCGGGCTGGTACCCACTTTGCTGTTGCGGATGAAGTTCCGGCTGCCCAGGCTGTGGGTGCTGGGTGTCCCGGGCACCCCGCCTTTCTCCGAGGAGCTGTCAGACCCCTTCTCCACCATGGTGCCCGGCTCTGGCTCTGGCGGGGGGCGGCTCGGGGGCAGGAGCTGCAGCCGCTTCCGGAGGGACGGCGACGTGCTGGGCGTGCTCCGGCCAGAGTGGGGGGTGGTGCTGTGGGGGAGAGGGGGAGAGTTGGGGAGGCCCGCCCGGCAGCCCAGACGCCCCCTCCTGGCAGCGCACCCCCCCAGCAGGGCCCCCTAAGGCTCAGCACTACTGCAGGGTACTGCACCTTGGGGTACATCCGGCAGGTATAGGGGTAATCAAATCTGCACACATCGAGTGCCCTCAAGACAATGTCACGCTTGGGGGCGCCCAGCCACACTGCCAAAATCCCCCCCCCCCCACCACCATAATCACAGTGAATCGAGCAGAACTTAACATTCTGTTGCTGGGTGCAGAGCCTCCAGGTTCTTCTTCCCCTCTGAGCTGGGAGCAAGTCCCCGGGGACCCCAGTCTGTGGTCAAGTACATTCTTTCTCCCCTCTGCAGTCCCCCTGCTCCCCAACACCGGACAGGAGTCTGGTCCATCTGTCTGAGCTGGGCCCCTCATCCTGGCCGCACCTTCCTGCTGCAGGCCAAAGGCCCGAGGAGCCCAAGGTCCTGGAACGTTCCCCGTCCCCTCTCCGCCCTCATCTCCCTCCTGCTTAGCCACTTTGACCGGCGCTTTGTCCCTCGAGGTCACCCACCACCTCTGCGCTGGCTACTCCTTCCTGAGCCCTCTCCCGGTCTTCAGCGCTGGCTGCCATGGCCTTGGCAGCTGGCCCCTCCCCCCACGCCCCCAGTCTGGCCTCGGCACCCCCACACCCCTACCTCCGTCACACCCCCCCACTCCCCACCTCGTTTAAACTATGTCCCAGACACTGGAATTCTGGTGGTCTCACGTGGCACTGATGTCCCAGCAACCAAAAGGGTACCCAGAGTGGAAGCTTGGTGACAGTGATGGGGACCTGGCCCCAGGGTCCCTGCCCAGGGGAACCTGCAGAACCAACAAACGTTCAGGACGGACCCAATAAACGCCCCCTGGGGGTGAGGGGCAAGTGCGAGGGGACAGGCCGGCTTCTTTCTGCCCCAAGGCCTAGGCACCCCACCCCAACTTCCCCACCTCCCACCTCCTCGGGGGAGACTCAGGCTGCAAGTGGGACCCGCTGTCCCAGGAGGGCCCCTCAGTGCAGAAGGGTCCAGCCCCTGCTGTTCCCTCTGTCCCCACTGCCCCCGAAGCCCTCTACTCCACACTCCCAGCCCCGCCTGGCCGGCCACTGGCTCTCGGCCACTGACTTGGAACAGGCCCAGTCCCCAGGGGTCTCCTTGATGACAAGCGCTGGCGTTCCTTGCTGTCGCGTTGTAAAATGAAATCGTAGAAATCAATCAATAAAGGGAAGCGGATGGTGACCCGGTCGTCACCCCGTCCCCCGGGGATCAGGGAGGCTGCCTGCTCCCATCCTGCTCCCACGGCCTGGGGGACCCCCTGCATCAGGACAGGGTCCTCCCCAGCTGGGGCCCTCGAGTCACCCCTCCCTCACGCACTCCCTCCCGCCTCCAGCACCTGCTGACTGTGTCCTCCACCCGGGACACCCTTCCTGGCCCCCTCTCTCTCTCTCTGCCTTCTGTCACCTCCTGACTGAAACCACGCCCCCCCCAGCCTCTCCTGCTTCCTCTTTCTCTGTAGCACTTCCTCCCACCTGCCTGTATTTCTCATCCCACCCCCACCCCCAGGAGGGCAGGGGGGAGAGGGGGAGGGAGAATGCTGGCCTCCAGCTGTCCCCACCTCTGGGCCTGGATCTCCAGAACTGAACAGGTGACAGTCCCTCCACCCGCAGCCCTGGCAGGCCTTGGATTCAAGCAGGATGTGGGCTAGGGGCACAGAGAGCTGGGCCTGAGCTGCTTCCTCGCTGTGTACCCCTGGACAAGTGTCTGGACCTCCCTGTGCATTGGTTCCTCGAGTCACAGAGAAAGAGAACAATCCTGCCACCCACCACACACACACACACACACACACACACACACACACACTCACAGGCTTCGGTGCCACCACTAGGGTCTGTGAGGAGACTCGAGACACAACCACACAATTGGGGCTTCGGGGCCAGTTCCGTCTCCCCAAAGTGGCCCGGGGCATGGGTACAATGGGCCCCGAGCATGGGGACTGTGGGCCCCCGACATGGGGATAGTGGGCCCTGGACATGGGGACAGTGGGCCCTGGACACAGGGACAGTGGGCCCTGGACACGGGGACAATGAGTAGCAGATCCCATGCGGGGCCCTTACGCAGGCCCGGCCACCCCAGGAAGTTGTAACATGGGGCCCACGTTCTGGGGCCCACTGGGACATCCTGAGGAAGAAAGTGGGCAGAACCGGCGTCAGATTGGCAAGGACCACAGAAGTCAAGGATGGGTGGCTGGGCGAAGGTGCGGGTGGCCCGGTGTGCGGGGACACAGGGGACAAAGAAAAGGGTGCAGGACTGGAACCAGCCAGGGCAGGGCCAGGCTTGGGCCGTCTGAAGAGTGAGGGGTGGCCGGCGGGGCCCAAGAAGGACAGGAGGGCAGAGGCCACCGCAGCCCCTGGGGGTGGGGGGGAAAGCCCTGGAAGATCCCTCCCCCGCCCTGTCCAGCCCTCCAGGGAAAGGGCGCCTGAGGACAGGCGCACACCCTGCCCAGGGCCTGCACCCCCAGTTCTAGCCTCTTGGCAGCCCTGAGAGGAAGTGCTTGAGGCAGAAACAGCCGTGAGGCTGCTGCCCAACCAGCAGAGGGGAAGGGAGGAGCCTGCGGCTGGAGGACCGTTACTGAGAGGACAGACAGACACTGCAGAGAATGGAAGCTGGGCCACCGGAGACAGCCACCGCTGCCAGCGTGCTGGGTGTCCACAGGCCCCACGCACTCCGCATGCTCAGAGGCCCAGAGGCGGAGTGGGTGGGCCCAGAAGCAAACCTCAACGTGGTGCCACACACCAGAGTCACACCTACTCTCACTCTCAGGGCGGACGGAAGTGCCACAAGCGTGCGGGTCCCCCAAGGGGCAGTGTCCCCTGTCATTCCGCTACAGCTCCGCACACAAGCAGAGGCAGAGGGCCAACCCCCCCCCCACACACACACAGCAAACCACCCCAAGCTGCGGTCAATGGCATTGCCCCCCACTCCCCCAAGCCCCCTGCCCTCCACCCAAGACTCAGAGGGGCAATGAGCCAGTCACATGGCCCAAGGACAGATGTCAGCGACCCCCGCCAATACCCACACCAGAAGGCAAGTGAAGCCACGATGTCAGCGCTCAGGCCACTGCAAAGTGCAGGCAATGGAGTGGTCGCTGCTGACACCCCCCCTCTGCCTTGTGGGGGTGGGGGGACTGAGAAACCACATCACCCACCCTGGTGGGCTGTGGACACTCAGGACAATAAGGTACCTGGATACTGGAGGACCAGAGAAGCTTTATAAACTCTCTGGGGATAGTATCAGTCGGTATACTATTGCCAGAACCAAGGAGGCACCCCAGATCTCTGGCAGTAGTGGTGGGGGGAACCCCAAGATCCCTGACAGACACCGGGGGTCCCTCTGGCTCTCCCCACACATACAAAGCCCACCAGGCCCAGGCATGTCCAGCAACAACGCCACGAATGGACACACACTGGGATAGGGGGAAAAGCAAGCCCACACAGCGACGTGGCCCACGGGCGCACGCGGCAGAGGGTCAGCGTTGGGGCGGGCGCAGGGGGGCCGCAGACACACGTGCACACGCCAACAGGCGCCAACCGCACTCGCGGGGCGGACAGAGGGGGGCGCGCAGGGACCCCCGGGACCCAGGAGGGAAAATGACCCTCGCACCGGCCACCACGGGGCAACAGAGCCCTGCACAAGACGCAGAGGGGGTGCCACGCTGGACGGCAGCGCTCCGGCCCCAGGGCAGGAGCGCGGGGCCCAGCTGCTGGGCACCCCGGGAGCCCCGCCACGCACCGTCCACGCGCCCGGCAGGCTGGGCCGCAGGGAGGGGGCCCCCCGCGGGCTCGGCGCGGCCTCCCCTCCCCTCCAGGGCCCGCTCGGCCCCGCGCCCGGCCCTCGCCCAGCCCCGCGGGGGCTCCGGACCCTCCGCGACCCCCGTCCCCGCCCCCGGCGCGCGCGCGATCGCTCCCCGCCCCCCTACCCCAGCCCGCGGGGCCGCCCCGGGCCCCCAGCACGCCCGTCCCCGCCCGCCGGGCCGCGCGCGCCTCTTACTCGAACATGGGTGCGGCGCGGCGGGCGCCCCGCTGCCGGGCACGGCCGGCCGGGCTGCTGCGCTGCGTCCCCGCCGGGCCCCGCGTCGCCGAGCCGGGCCGCCGCCCCCGCCGCGCCCGCGCCCGCCGCCCGCACAAAGGCCGCCGCCGCCGCCGCCGCCCGAGGCCGCGCGCGCGCCCGCGCCCCTGCGCCCGCCCCGCGCGTCACGGC
Source organism: Sorex fumeus (assembly GCF_029834395.1). NCBI lineage: Eukaryota > Metazoa > Chordata > Mammalia > Eulipotyphla > Soricidae > Sorex > Sorex fumeus. Next base: position 21,925,802 of record NW_026606179.1, read on the forward strand.
GCCGCCCCCCGCCGCCCGCCAGGCCCGGCCCGGCCCGGCCCGGCCCCGCGCGCGGCCCGAGTCGCACCCCGAGACGCGCAGCGCCGCGCCGCGCCGCGCGCCCGGCCCCGCCCCTCCGCGCGCCCCAGCCGGGGGCCACCCGCCCGCGGGGACCGGGACCCGCGGGGTGGCCCAGGCCCGGGCGGCGGACGCGCGCCAGCACGGTGGGGGTCGAATGCCCCCGCAGGCAGGCCCCGGCCGGCCGCCTTTCGCTGCCCCTGCCAGTCTCTGCCCCCCCACCCCCCAGCCCCCCTCGAGTGGGGAGGACGGACGCTGCTGGGGCCCCGCCAGTGGGCCTGACCCAGTTAGATCAGACTCCCCCGGGGCTTCGGTGGGGCGACGACGGACCCCCGCTACGCGATGGGAGGGGCTTTCCCACGGAAGAGGGGGGCGCGGCCCTGCAGCCCTCTTAGAATAGGGTGGTGCGGGGCGCGGGAACGTGACCGGCCGCCTGGTCGTTGTAGGCTGCTGCCCCTCTCCGGTGGTGGAACTGGCGCCCTCCTAGGCGGTGCTAGGGAGAATTATTGATTATTCCTCGCCCAAGAACACACACAGAAAGGAGGTAAACGCTACAGTTTCCCAGTGGAGGCCCCTTCCGCCCGCCCCCGCCCCCCCAAGCCCGCAGCCCGGGATTTGCTCCCCACCCGCTCCAGGACAGATGGTCCCAGGAGCTGCACCCCTGCCCCCTCGCAGGCCTTCACGTGAACCTTCTCCTGCAGAGCCACTGGGAGGTCTCTCCGCTTGGATGTCCAGAAGCCGCCCCCCAACCTCCACCATCACCGCTCTGCTCTGCCCATCCTCCCCGACCACCTCCAATTCCTCATCAAACCCTGGTCTTGCCCACGCTATTCACCCCAAGTGCCCTCCCGCCCCTCCCCCCTTCCAGCCCATCCAGCCTCTGCCCTCACCTGCTGGACCGGGCTGTTCCCGCCCAGCCCCACGGCCTGCTCCCCATACAGCCCGAAGAGCCCGAAGAGCCCGCGGGGCCTGAGGCACGTCAGTGGTCAGTGCTCTCCCGGTTCAGCCCTTCCTGGGGCTGACCCTCAAGATAATGAAAGCAAAGTGCGGATGCTGTGGCCAGGCCCCACGGAGGTGGGGAGGGGAGGAAAGGGTTCACCTAGACTGCCAGCCATCCCCCCACCCCCACCCCCAGCTAGTGCCTCACACCCAGCCCTGCTGCTGGGCCTTTGCACTTGCTCTTCTCACTGCAGAGGATCTTCTCGGCTCCCCTGCTGCCTGGCCCCCTCAGCCTGGCCCTCTGCTCGGGCTCACTGCCTTAGTCTCACCCGGTCTGCTCCATATCTCTTGGCTGGCCTTCTTTTTTTCAAAACACAGACTTGAAACTAAGAAATAGTTATTTCATCAGGGAAAAAAAAATATAATCCTCCTCTGTGTTTCCCACATTGTTGAACGTTTTGCTATTTTTGTTACTGATTTTTAATTTATTTTGGGCTGGAGTTAGCACAGCAGTAGGGCGTTTGCCTTGCACGCAGCCAGCCTGGCCGAGCCAGGTTCGATTCCTCCGCCCCTCTCGGAGAGCCCGGCAAGCTACCGAGAGTATCTCGCCCGCACGGCAGAGCCTGGCAAGCTCCCCGTGATGTATTCCATATGCCAGACACAGTAACAACAAAAGTCTCCAATGGAGGCGTTACTGGGCCCGTTCGAGCAAATCGATGATCAACGGGAGGGCCTTTCATTTATTTGGTTTGCAGGGGGCATATCTGGCAATGCTACTGGGTTACTCTTGGTGCTTAGGGGACCCTATGGAGTGCTGGGGATGGAACGTGGGTTGGCCGTGTGCAAGGCAAACCCCCTACCTACTGAACTATTTCTCTAGCCCCATGATTTGTCTTTTTTTTTTTTCAAAAAAGAAATGATTCTATGGGCTAGAGAGATGACTCAAAGAGTTGAGTTCATGCTTTGCATGCGGAAGGCCCAGGTTTGATCCCTGGTCCCCCAAGTATACCCCCAAGCATCCACAGAGCTGGCACTGTCTCCTTTTTCTACCGCCCAACCCCATTTTCCCCTCCAGCCTGAAGTCCAAGTTGCTTTCCCTACCTTAGGATGTACCCACCCACAGTGTAGTCAGTCTATTGTTCAATGTCCGTTAGAAAACTCATAGCTTAGGTTCCTCCTAAGTATCATTTCGCAACTTGCTTTTTCCATCATTTCCTCCCAGATTTCTTGCTGAACCCCCCTGACTCAATAGCTTGAATTCTGATTGAGGGCCCATTGTGGAAGAAGACATGAAGATTTTTTTTTCCAGAGGCCTCTTCTCTCTTATAGCCTTGAACCTCCCAGTTCCTGACTTCTGGTGCCAGTGGTAGCATTTCTTTGCAGAAGTTTTAGTTAAACTATTTCTTCTATTTCCTCTCTCTCTCTCTCTCTCTCTCTCTCTCTCTCTCTCTCTTGCTTATGAGCTGCAACAGGAAATACCTTTTACATCGGCCTCTGGCAAACACTTAAAAAAAAAACACGCAACATCACAAAAGCCACAGGAAGCCACAGTTCACCATGTCTCCTACGTGGGATTATTTGCAATTCTATCCTGTCTTTGTTTGCGAGTCCTGATTCCATGGCACTCCCTAGGAATTATGGCCCATCGTGGGTCATAATCGAGAGTATGGAAAAACAGATTGTGGGTGAAAGGGGACCTGGTCTTTGTAAACAGCTGGCTTTGGCCGAGTTGTCCTGAGACACAGGTCCCACGATTGCCTGTTTTTGTTTGTGTGTCTGTTTCACAACCTCAGGCCCCTGTGATGGAACTGACCTTCAGCCCCTTACCTGCATGGTGAGTGAGTGGACACCACAGAGGCTACCTAAGACTGGCCCGCGTATGAGGCCCAAGAGACAAGGGAACACAGAGCCCACTGCCCACCCTACCCCTGATAGTTCTGACCTGCCCTGGCTTAGACGTTCCAGGACTGGGGTCCTCAGCAGGCGCGGGGTTGTTGGGGTGCTTGGGGGTGACTCCCCATCACTGGATGGTGTTATGTGAATGACAGGCACTTTCAGGAGCTTCCAGGACTCAGGGGCCAGGTCCTCAGCCCCGTCACTCTGTGACTGCCGGCTCAGCCACTCTGCTGGGGGCACAGGCGAACCCCGGCCACTTTCCTGGGCCAGTGGGGGCGCCCACGGCAGCAGAGGCGGCAGGAGCTCGGCCATGAGAGATGCCTCAGCGGGAGTCTCTGTGGGAGAAAGAAGAAAGGTGAATGGGGAGAGCTCCTCTTCCGTGCCCTGACACTCGCCAGCTCCCACTGCTGTTCTAGACAGGACCAGGAGGTCCAAGAGTATGCACAGCGGCTTCCCACCCTCTGGCAACATCTTTCCTTCTTTACCCAGAGCCTCAGTTTCCCCCTCTGGAAACCTAAGCACTCACAACCACGGCCTAAGGTGACAGACAGGGTTGCGGGGCTCTAAGGGGGCAACCGGGACAGTGGGGCTCAGTCCACAACACCCCCTCAGCTCCAGCCCATGCCTGGGGTGTTTGCTGGTACCTACCCTCACCCCAATACACACACACACATGCACACACGTGCACACACACGTACACATATGCACACATGCAGGCACACGCACACACACGGTGTTGCACAGTGGTCAGGGGCCTGGCTGCAGTGGGCCAGGAGGCCCGGAGTAATGGCTGAAGGAGAAGAAATACAGAATCTGAGATTTCCCTTCCCTATTTGCTCAGCAGTGACCGCTCCCAAGACAAACAGAGCAAGGTGGCCGGGCGCCTTCTCCTCGAAGGAGCGGTTCCTGTACTGCCACGGAGCCCGCCGGAAGGTGAGACCCAGCCAGTGGGCCTCACTGCACTGGGAGGCTGGGCCGCCCAGCACCCAGCTCCTCTGGGCACGAAGGGCTCCCTGCATTTGGAGGGGACGCTGACCCTGACAGGCTGAGCCTGAACTCCGGGCTCTTCCCGGGCACCCCCAGCCCCCTACCTGACGGCTTCCTCTTCTTTCTGTGCTCCCGGGGCTCGGGCTCCCAGGGAAAGGACAGCCGTGCCCTCCTCCCGCCTGCAGTCCTGGCCGGCCCGCAGAGTCACGACCTTGTGAGGTGCAGGAATAGCATATCCGGCCGGAGTCGTGTTCCCCTCTAGCCAGCTGTGCTGGGGGGTGAAGGACAGAGCGGGGGGTAGGGGCGCTCAGAGCACAGAGGAGCTGAAGGGGGGCCATCTTGCCCTTCCCCTGGACTGCCCCCCAGAGGCGCGGCTCGGCCGTTGTCCCCTGGGCCTGAAGCCACCCTGCTGCTTCTCCACCTGAGCAGACATCACCCCCCGCTGGCCAACGCCGGAACTTTCCTGGCCTTGTCCTCCCACCCTGCTCCTAGGAGACCCTCTTCCTTCCTGGAGGTTCTCTGGGCCTTTGCAGTGCCCCGCGTATCCCGGCCTCTGTTCCCCACTCATGGACCAGCTTCCTTCTTGTCTCAGTTCCTTCTGTCTGTCAGAACTGCTGTCTCACTCCCGGATGTAAGTCAAAGCACTTTTCTCTAGCTTTTCCAGTTTTACTGCAAAGTAATTGATATATACTAAAGAAGAAATGGAGTTCTTTAGTTATAGTTTAACAATTAAATGAACCCCCCCACTCTCCCCCTCCCACTTCCATGCCCAGTATGTCACTGGTAAGTTCCCCTGTGACTGCCTGGGACTCCTCATCTCAACCTCACCACCATCTCCCTTCCAGAAGTCTCCCTCACCCCTCAGTGAACAGTTACCATTCCCTCACTTAAAAAACAAACAAACAAACAAAAAGTTGGACTTAGTCTCGTTTTAAGTTCTTTCTTGGCTGGGGAGTTTCTCTCTTACATTTCAAAAAAATTTTCCATATTTCAAGAGAAAAAGCAAAGTCACTCTGATACACATCCCTAAACAATATATTTTGGGACCAGCCCAGGAGTCAAGGAGCTTGCCTTGCATGTAGCTGATTAGTTTGAACACTGCCAAGAGTGATCCCTGAGCACTGAGCCAGAAGTCAGTCCTGGCTAGATGTGACCCAAAAGCCAAAAGAACAACAACATGCTTGTTATACTTGCTTATGAGCTCCATGAAATGGAGTCATAGCATGTGCTGTGACCTGTAACCTGCCTTTCTCATTCCACATGATGCCTAAGTCACCTGCATAGGATGGCCAGTCACAAGCAAGTAGCCAGTCATCCATCTGCCTGTCTATCCTTCCATCCATCTGTCTATCCATCCATCCATCCATCCACCCATCCATTCATCCAAACATCCATCCATCCACCCATCCATTCTTCCATACTGGTCATCTGCTGAGGCTATATACCACATCCAGGATTCTCAGGCATTTTTCTGCTTGGTTTATGTTTTCTATTTCAATAAATGCAGCTGCCCCACACTTCCTGGGCATGTTTCTTGTCGGCTTCCCACTGATTCCCTGCTACCCGGGAACCATGGTCACAGGCAAATCTCTCTCTGAGTGTTCTGTTGGTTGTGTAGACCTACCGCATCCATAAGGTGTTGTCTCAGTTACCTACGCATTTTAAATTTATGCATGCACTTATTTTGTGTTTGGGTCACACAGTGCCCTGGTCCCCAGGGCTTATTCCTGGCTCTGCACTCAGGAATTACTCCTGGCAGGCTGGCGGGGGGCAGTGGGGGAAGGGAGACCATAAGGGATGCTGGGGATGGAGCCTCCTGTTGGCCGCATGCAAGGCAAGTCACTACCCTCTGTACTATTACTCTGTCCCCAATTACCTAAGCTTCCTTCCTTTTATTTATTTATTTATTTATTTATTGGCCTTTTAGTGTCTCACCTGGTAATGCTCAGGGGCTACTTTTGGTCCTACACTCAGGAATTAGTTCTGACAATGCTCAGGTCCCATATGGGATGCCGGGGATTGAACCCACGTTGGCCACGTGCAAGGCTAACAGCCTACCCACTGTACTATCACTCCGGCTCCTCCAAGTACCTATGCTTTAAAGTAAGTTTTGATATCTGTGAGGCGCGGCTTTCTCTCTTGTTCCCCTTCCATGGAATTCAGCTTGATCGTATATCAATATTGAGAGTTTGATTGCTCCGCTCTAACAACAGATAACTTTATGACTGAGTTTTCCCAAGTGTCGACGTGGACTCACTCAGTCTTCATGGCTTTAGATATGTTTTCATTTAAACATACTCTGTGTACTTAGGTGCTGGGAAAATTCACATAACAGAGAAGCTGCTGTTGTTGATCACTTTTCAGTGCAAGTTCCAACACATCAAGCCTGTGGCTATTGCTGTGCAACCATCTCCATCGTGTGTCCAAGTGCTTTTGAAAATCATTTTTCATGTAAACTTCTTTCATTTCATATCTTTTGTTAGTTTTTTTTAAGAACCCTTTGGCACTTTATGTTTTTAAAATCTTTTGGGGAGCCACAGAGATAGTGTAGGAAGTAAGATGCTTGCCTTGCATGCGGCTGACCCTGGTTCCATTCCTGACACCATGTACAGTTCCCCCAGCACCACCAGGAGTGACTCCTGAGCACAGAGAGAGGAGTCAACCTTGAGCACCGCGGAGTGTGACCCACAAGCCAAAGGATAAAAATGAAAAATAAAATAGGAGAAAACCTTTTTGTGAAGGGTAATACACATGGAAAAGTGCATAAAGTATAAATGTAGAGCTTGTTGCGTAATTATAAAGGAAATGGGGAATCTTCCCCTGCAGAAGTCAGATGAATTTTTCCACTCTTCCTTTTCAAAGATAAGTACCATCCTGATCTCTGGTAACCCTTCTTCTGATTTTTAATTTTACTATTTGAGTAGATAACTATAAACATCCTTGTTTAACTTTTTTTCTGAACTTCTATAAAAGATAACATATTATGTTAGTTTGTATCTGGCTTTTTAATATATCATTGGATTTGTAAGATAATCATCTTATCTGCGTATCACTGAGACTATTTTTTTTTGTGTGTGTGGCTCTTTGGGTCACATCTGGCAATGCTCAAGTGTTACTCCTGACTCTGCACTCTGGAATTACTCCTGGCTGTGCTTGGGGGACCATATGGGATGCCGGGAATTCAGCTCGAGTTGGCCGCATGCAAGGCAAACACCCTCCCCACTGTACTATCGCTCCGGCACTTGAAACGTTGTTTGCATAGCATTTGTGTACAGCATGAAATATTTCACTGGTGAAATAAATTGTGGGTAAATATCAATATTTATCTGGTGATTATGTTGATGAATATTTCAGAGCTATGCTCCTTGGTTCCTCTATCACAACCAAGTAGCCATTCACTTATCCATGCATCCATCCATCCTTCTTCCCCGCCATGTACGCATGCATGCATCCATCCGTTTCACCATTCATTCAACTCATGGATGTTTAAGGGTTTTATTGTTCTATTTGTTTATCCCTGTACAAATACCACACTACCTTAATTACATGTACATAGTTTACAATTAGCCAATACATAGGTGGAAAGTCCTCCCACCTTCTTATTAAGAATGCCTTCACTGGTGAAGGTACGGGTGTTTCATTGTATGACCGAAACTTAGACCCGAAAGCTTTGTAACTGCTCTCATGGTGATTCAATAAATAAAATTATAAAAAATGAAAAAAAAGTAAGGTGGAGTTCATGCACAATTCAATCAGCTAATCAGTGGCTGAATAAATAGCAGTACTCCTACATAAAAAAAAAAAAAAAGAATGCCTTCACTTTTTATGTTGGGGCCAGAATGATAGTGCAATGGGTCAGGCATTTGCCTTGCATAGAGCCAACCTGGATTCGATCCCTGGCACCCTAAATAATCCCCAAGCCCTCCCATTCCTCACTACAGAGTCCTGAGCACCACCGGGTATGCAGCACTTAGTTTTTCATGTTGGAAACCTTTTATTAACATGTGCAGATTCTTGTCTGTCTGCTTATTTTTAGGAGTAGAGCCTAGCCTGGAGCTTAACAACTGTGAGGACAGAGGAAGACTGAAATGAAAACTTGTTTTACAGGAAAGCATCAAGGAAAACTACTAAGAAAAACTTGCAAGAGATGCCTATGGGACCTCCATAACTTGACATCCAGCAGGTGACTGACCAGAGATAAGGGTGCCCTGTGAGTTCTCCAAGTTTGTATGCACCACAAAGCATCTAGCTCTCTTCACTCACCTCACCTGGAACATATTTTCCCAGCACTCTCTCTTCTCTCCCTAGACAGAATTATCTTTAAAGGAAACTTTGGACTTGGGCCAGAGAGATAGAACAGAAGCCCTGCACATGGCTGACACAGGTTTGATTCCCGGCACCCCATAGGGTGCCCCAGCACTGCCAGGAATGATCCCTAACCACAGAACCAGGGTAAGCCCTGAGCACAGCTGGGTGTGATCACAAAACAAACAAACAAACAAACAAACAAAAACACAAAGGAACATTGAGCTGGACTCAAAATCATTCTTTTTTTTTTTTCTTTTTGGGTCACACCCGGAGATACACAGGGGTCATTCCTGGCTCTGCACTCAGAAATTACCCCTGGCGGTGCTCAAGGGACTATATGGGATGCTGGGAATCGAACCTGGGTCGGCCACCTGCAAGGCAAACACCCTACTCGTTGTGCCATCGCTCCGGCCCCTCAAAATCCTTCTTTATGGTTGGGTTACATGAGGGACTGCTTGTGAATCAACTTCCTATTTAGTTTCCTGATGTCTGCCTTAGTAGACTTTAGAGTAAATTTGGGGCTGAGGGCTGGGGCATTGGGAGGTTGGGGGTGGGGGGAAGAAATGCATTAGTGTTTAATGTCTGTGGAAATACAGGAAGGTCTAGTGCGTGGAAATGAAATTTCAAACAGAGCAGGTCTTCCTACACACAGGGCTCAGACTTCCCCATTCCCTAAGCTCTTTTGGTTAAAAACAATCTGCTTCTTATCCCTTTATTTCGGTCTTCCCCACATTAAGGGGAGGGGGCAGGTCATGAGACCCCCCACAGAGTCTCCACTTCTGGTGGAGTTTCCACATGCAGTGGAGATGCCCAGATGGTGTCTGTGTTGAGGGTTCCATTTCCCACGCCTACGTGGGTGCTCAGAGAGTGCGGACTGGAGTACTTCTGACAAATAATAAGCAATACCATGGCATTTGCACACTGCAAGAACTTCAGGATTTCTTGACTGCATCTGTTTCCAATGAACTGTGACTTCTGTGGTTTTTCCTTTGAGGTGTCCATGTGGATCTGTTGAGTTTTGACTTCTTACCAATCCCACCCACATTCTCTGTATCAAAGTCTTCCCCAAAGGGTGTCTGATTTTAATAAATCTCCTCCCACACTCTCTACCCTGGCAAATCCCCAGTTCTCTGAGATCGTCCTGTCCCATTCTGTGTTTGCATCCTGAAAGTTGTTCCATTGGGCAGGCAGCTGTTAAGAAGAAAGCTCCATTTCTGTAAAACACCCCAAAGGTGCCAACAGCTGAGGTGGGACAAGCTGGGCTGTTCCCTCTAGCCACTCCTGGCCTTTCACTTCCTGGTAGGGGTAGGCCCTCTGATTCTTAGGAAAAGTTGGCTTTGTCTTTTCAGTATCTTGGATTGAAGTGCTGGTGATGCTATACTGGGAACAAAGACACCCAAGACCAAGATCATTTCCTGTCCTTAAACTTTGGGATCTCAGAAGAGAAAGCGGTGGAGAAATCTGAACTGTGACTGGATAGGATAGGGAGGTGAGGATGAAGATGGGTTGTTTGTATTTTGTCAGTCGGAGCAATAAAAATGAGTCTACCCAAGGGTTTCTTCCTTCCTTCTCCCCAATTTCCTTCCCAACACACGATTTTCTACCTTTGTCCTTTTAAATATTTTCTTCCCATCCTAAAAATCCCACAGAGTGACTAAAGCCACAGACTAAGAAAAGGTGACCTATTTTACTTCTTAAAACCTAAAGAATTGCATTTTTCTGATCACTTGGATTCATTTCTGTGTGTGTGTGTGTGTGTGTGTGTGTGCGCGCGCGCGCCCAGAACCTAATATAAAATTTTTTCAAAGAAATTAACTGTTGGGGAGGATCTCGAGATCCAGGTGCAACTTTCATCTTCTATCTTAGCCAGAATGGAGAATCTTCAAGGTAATATTAATCTTGGAAGAGTCCTAGCAGTGGGGATTGATCAGCACCAATGGTTTTCTAGGCTTTCTCCCCTGTCACACCCCTACTTGGCTGCTCTTCTAGAAAACTGGGCATGAATAAATAGCCCTCTCCCCTGCAATCAATGAGCTTACAGTCCTCATCTGCATGTGAAATGTAGAGAAAAATTACCCACCTCTTGGGGGTAGAGATCATTAAATGAGAAAAATAAAATATTTAAAACAGTTAGACCCAATCATGGTTGTAGCTATTGTTACATGAACCTGGAGAGCAGGGTTGGAATGAGCATCTGTGGGTCAGGATTTTCAGCATCCACCTTCTCTGAGAAAGCAGGAGTAGGAGGAAACATTTGACAGAGCTTGTCATGTCTCCCTGTTGGTTTTATTTAGCTCGGGGTGTTTTTCCACACCACTTATTAGGCAAATACTTAAAATGAAAATGTTGTGAGTGATTGCTTGAAAAGAGAGTGTTCAAAGAAGACAGAAATTGGTTTTCGTTTGCTCCCCAGTCAGGCCTGCAAGGATGCAAACTTTTCAAACAGGGCTGGGTTAGCGTAGCTAGGCTTTCCCCCCCTGGTTTTGGTACTGAGATTAGGCATGTTTTTGCTTCTATTTAGAGTATTTTTTTTTAGTTATAGCAAATTTTATTTTCTTTTATTGGTTTATAAGGCATCATCTTTCAGGAGTAGTTTCAGACTTCTTCAAATGTGTGTTACCGCACCAAACTAGCTGGGACCTTCGACCCCAGTCCACTGAATGCTCCCTCCAGCCTTTCCATCCCTCCTGCTTTCCTTCTGAAAAACTCAGCTCTGTTGTTAAGATTCCAAAGGTTTGTTTTCATTGGGCTTTATCTTTTTCTTTTCTTTATTGCTATCCCAGAAGGGAGTGAGGTCACCTAATACTTACCTGTCTCTTTCTATCACGACTGTCATGATTCCCACCTTCAGTTCCATCTATGTTGTTACAGTGTCAAAATTTCATCTTTTCTTATGGCTGAGTAATGTTCCATTGTGGGAAGATACCACAATTTCTTTATCTGCTCAACTATTAAGTGGACCGTTGGGTTGTTCCCAGATCTTGGCTGTTGGACAGAACTCAGTACACACAGGTGTGCACATGTACTTTTGGAACTGATGTGTTCTTTTTGTAGCCAGCTAGGTTGGGAATGCTGGATCATATGATAGGTCTGTTGTTAACATTTTAATGAACCTCCATTCTGTTTTCCATAGAGGTGCTTCTGTGCTACATTCCCACTCCCCACTTTAAATTCCAGTTATCATTTATGTTTCCACGGATCATTTTTCTTCACCCTGTCACCAATGCTTGTCTTTGGCCTCTTTGTTACAGGCCATTCTCACATTCTCTCTAATGTGAGATGAGAACTGACCGTGATTTTGATTTGCTAATTGATAAGCAACATTTTTAAATTTCACTTGATCACTTGACATCCCATTACTCATCGATTTGCCCCAGTAGGCGCCAGTAACATCTCCATTCGTCCCTGTCGCATGCTAGTGTAGCCCACTGGCATCTGCTCGTTCTAGGAACACAAAGAGCCTCAAACTGATCCTTCAGGGTCTTGACGAAGAAGTCTGACCATCTCGTAGGTGGATGACAACAAGATCTTTTGACATCCCTTGGAATCCAGTCAGTAATGGCTCTTGTCCAACAGTCATCTCCAAATCACATTATGTGTCCAGCCCATCTGATTTTTGACTCCTTGGCAAATGAGACAGCGTCCCTGATTCTTGATTGTCAATGGAAGTCGGAACTCCGGATTCTTTCTCTCACTTGAGTGAAGCGTGATACTTCAAGCATAGCTCTTTCGATTCTTCTTTGGGAGACCCGAACAATGTTCTCATCCTATTTTCATAGGGCCCAGGTCTCTGAGGCGTATGTTAATGCAGGAAGAACAGTGGAATAGAAAAGATATGCCTGGAGTCAGAGGTTCTTCAGACTCTTAGCTATATCTTTGACATTCTTGAAGGCGTTTCAAGCCACTCTTTTCCTCCTGAGCAACTCAGGTGCCAGGTCATTCATCATGTTGACTTCTCAAACTAGGTACATATAGCTGTTTTCATTCGGAGATGTTCGTTCCATTGAGAGTGAATGGAATGAGACTGTTTCTCATAAACATTGTCTTTGTGAGAAGACAATGTTCATTGATTCTGACCTTTCCACATTCACGGTCTAAGTCGACCAGCATTTGTGCTGCTAGGCTAATGTTTGATGTTATTAGAACGATGTCATCAGCGAAGCGGAGGTGGTGTAGTTGCTGACCGTCTATCTTCACTCCCATTCCTTCCCATTCCAGTCGTCACATGATGTTCTCGAGGGTGGCTCTTAGAGTTTTGGTGAAATGGTATCACCCTGCCCACCCCCTCTCTAGATATGGATGATCAGTTCCTTGTAGAATGGTGAGATCCTGGTAGTGAATCCATAATACAGTTCACGGAGGATCCTGATGTATTGCGTTTGAATGCCCTGTTTGGCCAGGCTTCGATGACTGTTTCAGTCTCAAAAGAATCAAAGGCCTTCTTTAAATCAATGAACATTAGACAGAGTGGCATCTTGAACTCCCGAGAAACCTCAATGAGCTTGGTTATCATGTGGATATGGTCGATAGTGCTGAATCCTTTTCGAAACCCATCTTGCTCGTATGGTTGTCCTTCATCTAGTGTTCTGCCAATCCTATTCAGGATGACTCTAGTGAACAGCTTGTAGATGACAGACAATAGGTAGATCGGGTGATAGTTGCCAATGTCATGGATGTCTCCCTTCTTGTACAGTATACAGTCCTTCTGGTTTTCCATTGGGACATAACTTTGCATTCAGACAGGTAGCGTGTGAAGAGCCGAACCAGTACCGACAGCAGATTCTTCAGGTGTTCAGGTTTGACCTTGTCTGGGCCTGGTGCTGTTCACTTCTTTACCGACGAAATGGCATGTCAGATTTCAGAAGGAAGAACGTTGGGAATGACATATTCATCCTGCAGAATTTGGTATGTGGGCAGGTGGACATGGCTATCGAAGAGATCTGAGTAGAAGTCATGAATAAACTTCTCCATTGCCCTTCTGGAAGATGTGATAGATCCATCAGGATGTCAGAGGGCAGTCATCTTGGTCTTGTAGTTGGCAAAGGACAGGCGGGCGTTGTGAATGCTTTTCCCAGCTTCTGCCACATCTGCCAGCACTGCTTCTCTTCTCTCTTTGAGGTCTTCCTTTCATGCTTCTCTGCACTGCTCTGCGAGCTCAGACATTCGCTTGCAGTTGCCTGAAGCTTGCGCCAAGCCACGCTGGTGAATGAGCTCAAAATTTTTCTAAGACAGGCGTCTTTTTGTGGCTATCGCTCTCTTGGCATTCCTTGCACAATCATGGAGGTGCTGAGCCAGTCGATCATATTCTTCGTCAGTGTTGTCAATGATGGCATCTTCCCGTATTGCTTCAATAGTGCCAAAGAGCTCCCCGTTGGTGGTCATTCTAGGAGTTTCAAATTTAATTTATTTATTTTTAGTTTTAATGAATCACTGTGAAATACAGTTGCAGACTTACAAATTTTCTTGATTACATTTCAATCAAACAATGTTTGAGTACCTATCCCTCCACCACCAATTTCCCAGTGTCCCTCTCACAACCAACATTTTTTAATGTGCCCATGTATTTAAAGGGGGGGGGGTGTTGGGTCACACCCAGTAGTACAGGGATTACTCCTGGCTCTGCACTCAGGGATCATTCCTGGTGGACTCTGGGAACCGTATGGGTTGCTGGAGAATCAAACCAGGTTGGTCGTGTGCAAGGCAAATGCCTTACCCACTGTACTATTGCTCCAACCCCTATACACTTTTCTATGTACTTATTTCAATAAATAGCTAAAATAAATTTTAAAATGTAACAAATTTTAATAGGTCATTGACCTATTATATACATTAAATATATTAAATTTATATTATATATTAAAACAGGTTTATTGAAGTGAAATGGACACATTTAAAGTATGCATTGAGTATTGACACGTGTGTACTCTCCCTAAAACATCACATCAAGTTAACCAACATGTCACTGAATTCCCCAAAGTTTCCTCCTGTCCCTGTCCACAGTCTGCTCTCCCTGCCAAATTAACTCTTCTATGTTAAATGTCTCCACAAGTGAGGTTATTGCCAAATGCCTTCTCTCAAAAATTGGGCCAAACCAGCAAGGAGACTTTGACGTGCGCTCTTTGCTTCTTGCATAACTAGTAAGTGTTGGAAAGGTCAAGTCACTGCCGTGGAGGAAGGGAAGCCCATACAGGAATCAAGTGGTGGGCTGGGATGAAGCCAAGCAGGCTCTCTGGGATTATGTTCTCAGACTAAGGTTGCAGAACACACACACACACGCACACATACACACAGACACACACATGCACACACACTGAGCCTGCAGAACACCCCCCCCACACACACACTGAGCCTGCAGAACACACACACACACATGCACATACACACTGAACCTTCAGAACACACACACACACACACACACTGAGCCTGCCACACACACATACACACACGCACACACACACTGAGCCTGCCACACACACATACACGCATACACACACGCACTGAGCCTGCAAAACACACACACAAACACAGACACACTGAGCCTGAAAAACACACACACGCACATATACACATAAGGGAGAGAGAGAGAGAGAGAGAGAGAGAGAGAGAGAGAGAGAGAGAGAGAGAGACTGCTGCCCCTCTCTCCCTTGGACTACAAAAGCAGCCAAAGTTTTCTTGGAACTGCCCGACATTGAGGTCAGGGTCAGGAAACTGCTTCTCTCAGGCCTTCATGTTAGACCCACACAAGTGCACACAGCCTCTGCTGGAACTAGACCTCCTCCCGTGTCTCTACAGTGGGGCTCTACAGAAGTGTCGCTCCCTCGTGACTTGCGGTGACTAAAAGGGGGGGTGCACAGCGGGTGTGTGTAGGGGCACAGACCTTCCTGTCTCATGGAACAAATGCAGAGAAAGGTGAACGGCAGAATCTAAGCGGCCTCAACTGTGCTTGAAGTTTTCCCTGAAGCAAGTTGGAGAAAATAAGGCAGAGTGCAGAGAACCTGTTGTCCGGGGATGGCAGCCAGAAGCGGAATGGAAGGACAGACAGCAATTATCACGAGATATAGAGCAACAGATTGGGTGCTTCTGTTCCGGGCCTCCAGTCCTAGTGGTGGCTGCTGGGCTGACTCCCTCGGGCTTTTCCAGGACCCTTCTGCTGCCCTTAAGGAAGACTTTTGCTCCACTGGAGCCTAGAGGCTGAGGCTGGATGGCAGATCTCATCTCGTGGCTTCTGTATCAGGCGCTGTGGGATCGTGGGGGCAGGAGAAGACTGAGCCACTCTACCTCAGCAAGTTCCGCAAGTCTGAGCCTGGGGACATTGGGCCAATGCCTCCAGCTCAGGCCTTTGGACTGTCAGTGATGGCCAAGACTTCTGCAGCGAAATCTCGGACCTCACTCTCAGATGAGACAGAATTCATATGGGGGAAAATAGATGTCTGAGTCCAGTCTACCTGAGTGCAAGATTCTCGGGCACAGGGGATGGGTGAGGTGCTGTGGATACACACAGGGGATGATTCCTTGAGCCCAGCATCTTGTGAACTGGACCACGTAGCATGGTGCCTCAAATCTCTGTGGACTTGGCACCTCAGCACCTCACAAAGGCCTGAGTCCAGCACAGCAAGAGAACAGGCTCCAGTGAGCAAAGCCAAGAAGGGAGCACTGTGTGGGGAGAAGCACTGTCCCAAGGGAAGTCAAGAAGGAAGTACCGTGTGGGGAGAAGCACTGTCCCAAGGGATATACACCGTCCCAAGGCAGCGTCCGGGCGACTTACATGACCTCTGACTCCCTTCCTACCTCACAGGCCTGGCATCCTAAGCAGAGTGGAATCTTCATTTTGGGTGCTGAGCACAGGACTGGCTCCCTTGTGGATCCCAAGAATGTTATCAGGGGGGCTTCTCCCCACACAGTGCTCCCTTCTTGGCTTTGCTCAGTTGAGCCTGCTCACTTGCTGTGCTGGACTCAGGCCTTTGTGAGGTGCTGAGGTGCCAAGTTCACAGAGCTTTGGAGCACCATGCTACCGTGGTCCAGTTCACAGGAAGTTGGGCCCAAGGGATTATCCCTATGTATATCCACAACACCTCACCCAGCCCCTGAGCTCTAGAGCCTTGCACTCAGGTAGGCTGGATTCAAGACAGAAAGCAAATTCCTCAGTCCCTTTGTCCCTGCCCTCTCAGTTTGTGTGACAACACAGGAGCCATATAGACACGATGTGGACATGCCAGGTCAGTGCAGTGAGTAGGAATTGTCTCAGCCTGGGGTGGTGGTGGGGCTAGATTCTGGAATTCTGTAGAGTCCTAAGGAAGAGAACTTTGTTCCTTATGAGTATGTTTATAAAAACATAGATTTGGGTGGGGGTCTCAACCTGGCGATACTCAGGGATTACTCCTGGTCCTGCACTCAGGAATGACTCCTGGCAGTGCTTAGGGTACCAGATGAGGTGCCGGGGATCAAACCCAGCTTGGCTGCGTGCAAGACAAACTCCCACTCCACTGTGCTATCACTCCGGCCCTGAAACATAGATTTTTATAATGATGGTGATAAAAATTCTATGCTATAATTTCTAAAGCCCTAGATTCCTGTCTCCCAAATCCCTAAGCAGCTCACAAAAGGATTTTCAGCTTCCCATAGTGTTGTGCAAGAGGAATTTGCCATGTCAGGATGAGGTTTGAGATGTGGGAGCGCCTGGATTCTTAGAAGCAGCTCATTTACTATTCCTAGATTGGGGCAAGTTTATTTTTTGTAGAGCTTAGCTCACTTTTGTTTGTTTTGTTATGTATGGGGGCCAAACCCAACTGTGCTCAGGGTTTACTCCTGGTTCTGTGCTCAGGGATCACTCCTGGTGGTGTTCAGGGGACCATATGTCATGCCAGGAATCAGACCTGGGTATACCACATGCCAGGCATGTGCCCTGCCCACTGTACCATCTCTCCAGGCCCTAGCTTACTTTCAGCAGTGGCAGTGGGAGGCTCAGTCACAGAATCCTCTCCCTGCTCACCGAAGAAAGAGCTGTCTCTGCCCTGAAACTGAGTTAGAAATTCACTTCTAACTTAGGCCCAGTGGCCTTTCAGTTAAGTTAAAAAGCTGACAGAGATGCAGAAAAAGGACGGTTACCCTGTTTACCTACAAAGAACCTTGGTCTTCACTCACCGTTTGGCCCACTTCTCAGAGACCAGAAGTCTGATGTTCATTTTTTGAACCCTGCAGATTCTACTTGACTTTTCAATGGACTATTAATGTTTTGTTTTGTTTGGGGACCACACTGGACTGTACTTGGGACTTACTCCTGGCTCCATGCTCCCTGCTGGGCTCGAGGCACCATGTGGGATGCTGGGGATTGAATCTGGGCTGGCCGCATGAGAGGCAAGTGCCCTCCCTGCCTGCGATACCATTCTCCAGACCCTGAATTCTGAATATTCTAGAATGGAGCATCAGAGAATCAAATGTTGGTGAATATAAACGTTTAAGCATCACTAATCACTGCCCCGTGTTGAGGAGAGAGAGAGAGAGACAGACAGACAGACAGAGAGAGAGAAAGAGAGAGAGACAGAGACACAGAGACAGAGACAGAGAGAGAAAGAGAGAGAGAGGAGACACATTCTGGAAAAGTACAAGGGTTTCAAAAGAACAGAAGATAGGGAATAACAATAGGGAAATTTCAGAGGAAAAATACAAGATTGAAGAATGCTGGTGTTGGAGAAGCCCAACAAACCTAGAATCAGTCGAGAGAACAATTAAACAATGAGAATCAAATAAACATGAGAAACCAAGTCAAGAAATAGTAGGTGCAGCCGTGCCCCTAGAAATCAGGGAACCCCAGAAAACAAGGAGGTCCTCTTCAGAGCACCTGAAAGTCAGACACAATTTCCGTATAAAAGCCCCTTGAAATTACAGCTGATTTCTCAAGAGCACAAACCGGAACCGGAGAACATTCCCGGAAGAGACGGGGCATTACCATCCAAAGGGCAGAGAACCTGGGTCTGCCCAGACTGGCGCGTCTCCGAGTGTAAGGAGGAGGGGAAGTTACACACATAGGTGGAAATCCTGTGCCAGAAACAGAATCTGCTGGGCTGGAACGATAGCACAGCTGGTAAGGCATTTGTCTTGCATGCGGTCAACCCGGGTTCTATTCCTAGCATCCTATATGGTCCCCTGAGCACCATCAGGGGTAATTCCTGAGTGCAAAGCCAGGAGTAACCTCTGTGCATCGCCAGGTGTGACCCAAAAGGCAAAAAAAAAAAAAAAAAAAAACAACCAAAAACAAAAACAGAGAGAGAGAGAGAGAGAGAGAGAGAGAGAGAGAGAGAGAGAGAGAGAGAAACAGATCGCATCACGGGGATTCTGGAGAATGCAGTTCAGCACTGGAGGGAGGATGCAGTCATCCTCCCTGTGAGATGGAGTCATGCGCAGTGAAAGTGATGGCAGGTGGGCAGAACGTAGCCAGCCGTAAGCTTGTTCTTCAGATCATGACGGGAGGGGAGAACAAAAATACATGATCATAGTCACCAGAAGAAGAGAGGGCTGGGGTTGTGACCGCCAAGGCCTGGTGTCACCGCAGCTCCAGGCGAAGGGTGGAGAAGCAGCTTTGCTTATAGCCAGCACAGGTTAGAGAGCAGTGAATTCCGCGCAGTGAGGAGCAGCTTCAGCGGAAAAAGATGAGGGCAGCACGTTTGAGCAGGGGCAGGTGCAGGCTCGTGGGCACCAGCTGGGCAATAACGTCTCGTGTGGGCAGGCCCTCTGATGCATGCACCCACCCCTGTATCTGCTCCGCTCAGGAGATCTAAAGAAAGATTGCTAATTAAAGGTTCTGCCTACGTGCTTTCTTCCTTGTAGAGCCTTTTGGGGAAGGACAGATAAGGGAAATGGAACATTATTTACATACTTAACTGCCCATGCCCAGAGCAGTTTGCTGGCTGAAATTCCAAGTCCTTAGGAGTTGGTTTCAGAATTCACGTGTTCTAGGGGCCAGCGAGAGAGGGCAGGGGTAAAGAGCTTGTGTTGCATGAGGCCCACCCCGGTTTGAATGTTCAGAATCATGTGGGTGTGGTCACCAGAACACTGCCAGGAGGGAGACCCCAGCCAGGAGTGATCCTTGAACATAGAGCCGGGATTAAGTTCTGAGCATATCCAGGTGAGGCCTCAAACTCCAATCCAAAACAGAACAGAAAAGCAGAATTAAATGATGATAAAGTAACTTCTGAAAATAAAGATACTGACAAGAACCTCTGGAACATTAAGTACACATTTAAAATAATACAAAAATAATGCAAAAGAGTGCATAGTATCTGCACTGTCAATGGTAGAAGAGAGAGAAAGAAAGAGAGAGAGAAAGGGAGAGTAAAGTCCTCCATCCAAAGTAAGGCCCATGGGACTGGAGTAGTAGTACAGCAGTTAAGGTGCTTGCCTTACACACAGCAACCTGGGTTCGGTCCCTGGCATCCCATATGGTTCCCCGAACCCCACCAAGAGTAATTCCTCAGTGCAGAGTGAGGAGTAATCCTTGAGCATGCTGGGGGTGACCCAAAAGAAAAAAACAAACAGGCAAAAAATAATATAAAGCCCTTGGCAACGGAAGGGGGTTTGAAAAAGAAAAATAAGAGAAAACATAAGATATCATGGTCAAAATATAGCAAATTTATTTCTAATCAAAAACAACTCCTTCTGAAAAGGCAAACATTGCCAATTAGAAGGAAGAAAATCCTGTTGCGTTCTTTTTTATCGGGGTGCCTGGCTGGGTTTCCCCAAGGTAACTAGGGACCCCTGGTAGTGCTGGGGGACCATATGCAGTAGAGGGCAGTAGAGGGAATCAGCCGTGAATAAGGCAGGCATCTTATTTCCTGTACTAGGTCTCAGGTCCCTAGTTGCATGCTTTGTATCTAAATACCAACCGAAAGGAAGGTCATGTATGTATAATGATAACAAACAGGTGTTAGGACAAAATATATTTTATAGGGAAAGGCAGTAAAGAAGACGTAACAGATTGACAGTTACATCTGTTGGTCAGCCCAGGTTCAATTCAATTCTTTTTTTTTTTTATTGCTTTTTGGGTCACACCCAGCAATGCTCAGAGGTTACTCCTGGCTTTGCACTCAGGAATTACTCCTGACGGTGCTTAGGGGACCATATGAGATGATGGGGATTGAACCTGAGTTGGTCACATGCAAGGCAAACACCCTACCCGCTGTGTTATCACTCCGCCCCCCCCCCGGGTTCAATTCTTGGCACCTCATAGCATACCCTGATGCTATGAGCACAGAGCTAGGAGTCAGCCCTCAGCACAACCAGGTGTTCCTTCTCTTACCCCTTCCCCCAGAAAATAGTATGAAAATTCAACTCCACAGCGGGGGAGGGAATAAATAAAGGTAGCTCTAAATGTAGATGTAGTAAGGAACACATTGTCTCCAAAAATGTATGTTCTTAGGGTCAGAGTTATAGTACAGCAGGTAGGGCGCTTGCCTTACCCACAGCAGATCTGAGTTCAATCCCCACGTGTTTCCCCCCGGAGCAGAGCCAGGAATAATTTTGAGCGAAGATCCAGGAGTAACCCCTAAGCATCATTGGGTGTGGCCAAAGAAAGGAAAAAAGTACATTCTTTTAAGCATGCATGAAATATTTACTGGTGCAGGTGACTTTTGTGAAGTGGGGAGGAGAAAGTGTTTGACTCAACAAGGGCGTCTACCATCTCCCACTCTCCTCACCTCAGTCACAGGGTAGTGCCTTGGGGAATCTAAGGACCGTGAGAGTCTGGGGAAGGCCTTACACCAGGCAGACCTCATGTCTCACCAACCCCATGAGCTGATCATCCAACTGCACCTGGGTTCCCCTTGTTCTGCCCAATGTGGAGAATGATCCCTGTCACCCAGTTTCTTGGGGTGTCCTGGAACAGGGAATTGCTCTTTGCAGGAAGAAAGAGTCAGTCCTAGTCTTATCCAGGCTTTTTAGCAGAAAAGAATTTCAAAAGGAGACAGTGAAATAAAACTGTTTTGTTTAGAGATGATGAGGAAGGAAAGAGAGACAGAGTAATCCACACGGTTAAGAGATTCCGTGGACTCCCCCAGAGGGGAGAGCTGGGGCTGTGATGCATGCAGGCAACACCCCCAGGGAAGCGCCCACTTTTGCAGAGTTGACTTCATAGGTTTTTTCTTCCATACTGCCTCCGAGTGGGGTTTTCCATGAACAGTTGTGGCATCGCCATGGGGGAGGAGTTTGACACTGGTGGTGATCCTTCTTCCTGTCCTGATTTATCCCTTTGTTCCTGCTGGAGCTTCTCTCCCAAGCGGGGATCCAGCCTCTTGAGGGGGTGCTGGCACTAGGTCTGTGGCCACAAAGTGGGTTCAGCCATAATGTGTTTTGATGGCCTGGGGCTAGTGACAGAGTAACTTCTTCCAATCTCATCTTGGCTTTATTATTTGCCAGAACTCATTGCCAGGGGACACCCCCTATCTACCTGCTTGCCTCACTTATAAAGTTTCACCACAGTCTAGGCCATAAAGAAAATGACAACACTTTGTTAAGGTTAGGGTGGCAAATCAGTATATTCTTTGGTGACAAAATTAAGTTAAAGGACTCAGGGGTGGCTTTGTGGCTAACGTCCCTATTTTGCAAACATGAGGCACTAAGTTCTGTCCCTGGTTCCCCTCATGTCGCAGAGGCTCTGTTGTTGGGGACTCTTGGGCCACACAAGCATGTGTGAGGGGCCAAAGAGATAGTACAATGGGCAGAGAACTTTCCTTGCACACGGCCAACCTGGATTCAATCCCCGGCATCCTATATAGTCTCTCGGGCCCACCAGGAGTGATCCCTGAGCACTGAGCCAGACAGTGCTGAGCACCTCTGGGTGTGTCTTAAAATTAAAAAAAAACAAACAAAAACCAAAAGGGCATGTGTGAGCCCCATAACCAAGAGTGAGCACAGCCCCAGTCATCACAGCAGCAAAGCAAAGGGGTGAGAAAAGGGGTGGGTGGGGGGACGGAGTTAAATTATAAAAAAAAAGACTACAAGAAAAACTTATGTTTGGAAATGTACACCATTGTGAATAGTGAAAAATGGAAAAAAGGTACAAATGCTACAGACATTAATGGGACGAGTAGACTACATTCTCAACTCTTCGATAATACATACTATAATTTATATAATATACTAATTCTTAGGAAAGATTACCAAAACAGGTTCAAGAAGAAATAAAAAATGTAAGGGCTGGAGTGATAGGACAGTGGGTAGGGTGTTTATCTTTCTCATGGCCTGCTTTATCCTCATTATCCAATATGGTCTCCCAAGCATTTCCAGGAGTAATTCCTGAGTGCAGAGCCAGTAGTAAGCTCGCAGGTATGGCCCAGAAAAAAAGAAAGAAAGAAAGAAAATATAAAATATAAATGACCATCAAATAAGCTGACTTGCTTATTAAAAATTCTATTCTCTACACTTCTTCATAACATCCTACAGAAAAAAAAGCTCAGACCAAAAGATTTTTAATAGGAAATTCTGCAAAAATAGGAAAAAAAACAATTGTTAATCTTATGCAAACTATTTTCCAAAAGTAAAAGTAAGGAAAGAGCTCTTAATTTATCTTATAAGACTAGCACTATTAAAATATCCAAATATACAATCTTACTATGAGCAAGAAACATTACATTCATAAGCATAGAATCAAAAATCTTAAGCGAAATATTAGCAGACTGAATCCTGCAGTTGGATTTATACCAAGGTGTAGATATAATTTATTATATAAAGTCAATAAATATAACCTCACAGGCTAGCAGGTCAAAATAAGCAAAAATAACTTCTTTAAAAATTGTAACATTTGATTTATAATTAAAAAAAAACTCCTATAAATAGAATTTTTTCTTTCTCCAGAAACAGTATGTGTGCATTTTCCTCATTGAACTAAAAGAAAATGACTGAAAACAGGGCATGAGACAAATGAATAAGGAAAGATAGGGAACATTAGAGGTTAAATCCAGAAGTTGGAAAGAGAGAAAAGAGAAAGTACAGTCAGCAAGGAAAATACTTTAAAAATATTTCAAGAGAAAAACCTACGGTTGAAAGAAATGGCAAGTGAAGCTGGTCCCAAGGAAATTAAGGGCTGTATTCAGAATTAAAACCAGCCGACCTCTCTAGGCCTGGGTGGCTAGGAATGCAAAGAATGCTTCTCTTATCTTGCCTTTGTCACAAAGGTCTACACAAGGGAGACTGTGTAAGCTAAGCCCTTAATCAGGAATATATTTTTTTTCTTTCTTTCTTTTTGGCTTTTTGGGTCACACCTGGAGAAGCCAGGGTCTACTCTGGGCTTTGCGTTCAGGAATTATTCCTGGTGGTGCACAGGGAACTATATGAGATGCCAGGGATCGAACTCAGGTCAGCCGCCTGCAAGGCAAACGCCCAACCTGCTGTACTATCCTTCTGGCCCAGAAATATATTTCACTGTCACTGTCCTCCCATTATTCATCGATTTGCTCAAGCGGGCCCAGTAACGCCTCCATTGTGACACTTGTTACTGTGTTTGGCATATTGAATACGTCACAGGTAGCTTGCCAGGCTTTGCCGTGCGGGCGAGATACACTCAGTAGTTTGCCAGGCTCTCCAAGAGGGGTAGAGGAATCAAACCTGGGTCAGCCAGGTTGGCTGCATGCAAGGCAAACGCTCTACTCGCTGTGCTATCGCTCCAACCCAGAAATATATTTAGCTTTATAAATACATTGGAG
Source organism: Sorex fumeus (assembly GCF_029834395.1). Taxonomy (NCBI): domain Eukaryota; kingdom Metazoa; phylum Chordata; class Mammalia; order Eulipotyphla; family Soricidae; genus Sorex; species Sorex fumeus. Next base: position 21,949,681 of record NW_026606179.1, read on the forward strand.
TGTTCCTCAGAAGAGCAGCACAAAAGGGAACTTCCTGGCCACACGGGCTAGTCAGGATGTTCCTCTTCTAAAAACTACACTTTCCTGTTTCTTATACAAACTGGTTCTTAGGATCACACAGGGGTCATGGTTTTCTAGGACCACCATCTTCCAACCTGCCCGTTTGTTGTTTGTGATGAAGTCTCTTGACCCCACTGTCACCGGGACCTCCATTGAGCTGTGGCAGAACAAGACCTATAGAATGTCCAGATATGATGATACATCAGAACTTCAGGTGTAATTTTCCAGAAAGAGGGAGACGAAGAGATAGTACAATGGGCAGGGTCCTTGCCATGCATACGGTCTATTCAGGTTTGATCCCCAGCATCCCTTATGGTCCCCCATGCACAGTCCAGAGTAATTCCTTTTTGTTTGCTTGTTTGTTTTTGGGCCACACCCGGCAATACTCTGGGGTTACTCCTGGCTCTGCACTCAGGAATTACTCCTGGTGGTACTCAGGGGACCATATGGGATTGAACTTGGGTCCACCACATGCAAGGCAAATGCCTTACCCACTGTACTATCACTCCAGTCCCATGAGTAATTTCTGAGTCTTTACTCAGATACTCCCTGATCATTGCAAAGTGTGGCCCCAAAACAACACCCCCTTCCTCAATAAATAAATAAATAACAAAGGTTTTCAGAAAGGAAAAGATAGAGAAAACATTGAAGGATCTTTGTTGGAAGCATATTGGAAATTCTGGAAAAAATACTATTTGTCCTATTCCACCAAAAACCAATCAAGTGGAAATAGAACTGGGTATTTTAAAACATAAAAGGTCTGAAAACACTGTCTCCTAAAAGATTCATTCTCAGTGAACTCCTGGAAGAGATTTCCACCCAAAGCTTCAAAAGCTACCAGTCCAAATGGACAGAAAAGAATGCAGATACTGGAAGTTAATTTTTTCAGAGGAAAAGAGGACAATTTTTAGCTCCAGTGGTAAAGAAAACCCAAGGGTCCAGGACTGTCATTCAGTGGAAGACTACGTGCTTTGTGTGTTTGAGACCCTGAATTTAATCCCTGACACACCTTGTGGCCCCTGAAAGAATAGCACTGTAGCACTGAAGCACTGTCCTCCCGTTGTTCATTGATTGGCTCGAGCGGGCACCAGTAACGTCTCACAACAAATTGTGAGACTTGTTGTTACTGTTTTTGGCATATTGAATAAGTCACGGGTAGCTTGCCAGGCTTTGCTGAGTAGGCGAGATACTCTCTATAGCTTGCCAGGCTCCCCGAGAGGGGCAGAGGAATCGAATCCAGGTCGGTCATGTCAGACGTGTGCTAGGCAAACGCCTTACCCGCTGTGCTATCGCTCCAGCCCCCTGAAATAATAAGTAAATAAAAAGTTGAAGGAGAAAGAAACATGTGTCACAGCACAGCACCCTACATAGCTGGCTCAGAGGTGACTAATATTTCTAATCATGGCAATAGTCACTGAATAGTGATTTGCTCAAGAATCATGAAATAACATGTAGGGAGAAGGGAAGGAAGTCTGTGGGAGAAGCATGGTAAGAGCTACTGTGTCATTGAGTGAAAAACAAGTGAGTAATATCTGAATCTAAAAATTAAAACTAGAGATAAAAAATTTTTATTTGTGAACATGGAGATTGAGACAAAAGTCTCAATTGTAAAAGAGTAGATGACTTCTTTTCTTTTTCTTTCTTTCTTCCTTTTTCTGTGTGTGTGTGTGTGTGTGTGTGTGTTTGTGTGTACCACACCTGAGGGTGCTCAGGAGTTACTCCTGGCTCTGTGCTCAGGGATCACTTCCTGCAGGCTGGGAAAGCAAGTGTGCTACCCACTGTACAACAGCTTTGGCTCCAAGAGTGGATGATCCTGAAGAGTTGAATCAATGATGAGTAGTGTGGGGCAGATCCAGGACAGGTTATAGAATTCTTTATTATTATTATTATTATTATTATTTGCTTTTTGGGTCACATCCAGCAATGCTCAGGGGTTACTCCTGGCTCTGCACTCAGGAATCACTCCTGGTGGTGCTCGGGGGACCATATGGGATGCTGGGGATCGAATGAGGGTCAGCCGCGTGTAAGACAAACGCCCAACCTGCTTACTATGGTTCCAGCCCCTTGAATTCTTTTCTTTTCTTTTCTTTTTATAAAGTAGTTCACAATATTTGAATACATTCAATATTAGAACACTGGTGCCACCACCATTACACCTTCCCACTACCATATTTTGGATGTTTTAATCCCCAAACCCAACCCCAGCCCCAAAGCAGAACCAAAATAATCTATTTTGCATTGCTTGTTATGAATGGTTGTTGCATTCTTTCAACCCTTTTCTTGTATGTATGAGTGTAACTCTGCTCAAAATAAACCATTTTTAAGTTTTCACTCCCTAGGCTGAACGAGCTCTGCATTTTGAGAATCAAGTGTTGGACATGCTTCCACACACGCCTTTGTCCATGCAACACAGTTTGCAGTGCAAATGAAGAGACAGTTAGGAAAGCCCAGTTTGGGTGCTGAAAATCCAAGAGACAGGGGTTGGGGTGAGGATGGCGGAAACAAGTTTATTCAGGTGCTAGCAATCTAGTCCAAGTCAATGAACTCGTACCCGCCTGTCTCCCCCGCCCCCAGACTATCTTACTCCCAGGTTGGGGCCAGGGATTTATAGAGAGCTGGTTTGCAAAGTAAATCAGAGTGAAAATGGGCAGTGCAAGTGGGGGATCATGGGATGGGGAGACGAGAGGGGTCCTCATCTCCAAATAGTCTAGCTGGTGTCAGCAGGGGTGGGGGAGGGTGCCCTGCTCCTTGTAGAACTTTGAGATAGCATCGTGCACCACATCTGCTGGCTAAGGCGATACACAGCCTTTGGGAATCTTTGCAGAAGGCCTGGTGTTTGCTCTTTCCCCTCCATCCATCACTGCGCCTGGTTTTACATTAAACATAGGCCATCCCTAAGGACTAGGAGACAGGACACAGGCCAACAATGAGGGAGAGGGTCTAAAGAAATAAAAATGTGGGGCTGGAGTGATAGCACAGCGGGTAGGGTGCTCGCCTTGCACCCGGCCGACCCAGGTTCGATTCCCAGCATCCCATATGGACCCCTGAGCACCGAGCCAGGAGTAATTTCTGAGTGTATGAGCCAGGAGTAACCCTGTGCAAGGCCGGGTGTGACCCATAAAGCAAAAAAAAAAAATTAAAAAATAAAGTGTGGAAAAGAAGACAGACTCTCTAGGTGCTTGTTCATGCACAAGGGCATTTTGTGTGATAGCAAAAGATACTAGTAAAACATCATGAGCACTTTCAGTTTCCCGGTCAACCCATGTGCCTGATGAGAAAAGGTGGAGACCAATTTGCAACACACCTTTGTATTTCAAAAGCTCAAAGGGGTGAAATGAAAGTGTTAAGTAGTTAACCAAACAGGAGTGTGTTTTATTGTACATAAACTATTCTTCAGTAACATCTATCAGAATGTGAAAAAATCTTATTGCCATTGGCAAGTTATTCTAGCGCATGGAGCAATGTCATCAGAGCTGAAACATGTGCTTTGAGGTGGGAGAATGGTTAATGTTAATGTGGTTTTCAGCTGACCTAGATGGGGAAGGAATCAGAGAAACTGGCCTCTTGTAGGAAAAGACTCCTTTGTGTAGACACTGTAACACTTAGCTACAATATTGTTATTCCCTTAAGCAAATATTTTTGTACTTCTATAAGAACTAGCAACTATTGTACCCTGTCCTTTAACCTATTAATATCACTCTCCCTCCTTTCAGCCCTGTCTCTCTTACATAGCCGGATACAATGCTGGGAAGCTTGATATGTTTTTGCCAAAGGAGTTAATATGCCAAACACCTCAAAAGGTCAAAACAATGAAGTCTCAGACTCATTGGAATACAGGATCTGCCCGAGCCATGAAAATTAAAGCGAGAAGAACAAGTGGCCATGACGACTTAAGTTTTATTAGACTTCTTGTAATCTGTTTGCAATAGTGAAACTCACACCCTCTTGCAACTTAACAGTTTACACCTTCCGTGGTGACCTCAGGAGGTGACCAGAACTGATAGGATCTGGCTACAACCTTGATTCCAGGAAATCACCACCCGCAAACCTTCCCTCTTCTCTGAAATATCTTGACTATTCCATCCCTTATTAATTTCTTCATTTATTGTGAGTGTGTGTGGGTGGGGGAAGGGGTTGGGGGCCACACCCAGCAGTGCTCAGTATTTATTCCTGGTTCTGTACTCAGGGATTCACTCCTTGAGGGTCTCAAGGGTCCCATATTGGGATGCTGGGGATCGAACCAGGGTTGGTCATGTTCAAGGCAGGTGCCCTGCTGACTGTACTTCTCTCCAACCCCTCATTTACCCCAGTTCGATACGTTAGAAAAGACAAATTGTGTAGGGTCGGCATTACTCTCTCTGGAGTATTTTTGCATCTGACTCAGAATATTCACCCTCTGAGTATGCAATACTATTTTCAATAAACACTTTGTGCTACTGAGAAATAATTCTAGGCGGTGGAGAGATAATATGGGAGGTGTGCTCCTGTCCCACCCTCTGGTACCACATAGGGTCACTCCTGAGCACTGAGCCAGGAATACCTCTGAGCACTAAGCTAGGATCAGCACAGAGTGTGATCCAAACCAACCCCCAAACAAAAATATAAAAGTAACAATGCTACCGGTTCTGAGTACTCTCTCTCTCTCTCTCTCTCTCTGATTTTTTTTTACCTTTTTATTGAATTACTGTGATAGACCTTTACAAAGCTGTTCATGATTGGATTTCAGGCATACAGTATTCCAACACCAATCCCTCCACCAGTGTACATCTCCCAGCACCAGTGTCCACGGATTCCCTCCCATCACCCCCACCCCCCACCCCTGCCTGCCTCTGTAGCAGGCATTTATCTTCTCTCTCTCTCTCCTTTTGGGCATCCACACTCTGATTCTTTTTTTTTTTTTTTTTTTTTTGCTTTTTGGGTCTCACCCGGCGATGCACAGGAGTTACTCCTGGTTCATGCACTCAGGAGTATTACTCCTGGTGGTGTTCGGGGGACCACATGGGATGCTGGGAATTGAACCCAGGTCGGCTGTGTGCAAGGCAAACACCCTGCCCACTGTGCTATTGCTCTAGCCCCCACACTTTGATTCTTAAGTGTATACTATTCTCTAATAATTGGGTTTTGATGTTTGTTTTTGTTTGGGGTCTATACCAGTGGTGCTCAGGGCTAATTCCTGACTCTGTACCCAGGGGTCATTCCTGGTGGGGCTCAGGGAGTCATATGGGATGTCGGGGATCAAACTGGGTCAATATCATGCAAGGCAAACATCCTACCCACTGTACCATCACTCCAGCCCCTAATAATTTTTTTTATTAAGTTTATTTCTCTGAGTCTCGTGGTTGAATTCTTTTCTGTGTGGGCCAAAACCCATGATTCCTGGATCAGGAACTAATGACTTTAGCCCTGAGCAGGAACTTCCTGCAACAAATTGTTTAGATTCCTTTTTTTTTTTTAAATTTTTTTTAGATTCCTTTTAACACTGTGATGTTTAAATGTTAAATCTGTTTTTTTATATCCAATGTTTCATGTGTTTTGCATAATTATGTAAACTACCATATTCAATGTGTTCCAGATTTTCTACTTATTTCCCATTTGCCTATTTTTCTATGATTAGATATTTAATTGCGTGTCAAAAATCAGCTCTTGGTTTAATTCCCATTATAATGTTTCTTTCTAATACTTTCTCTAATTATTGTTTTCTTGCATTTTGTTTTATTTTTTTTCAAGTATGAAAATTTTATGATACAAAAAAAAGTAGAAAAAAGTGATATCAGTAATACCCATATAAGCCCACACATCTATAATTTATTTATTTATTTATTTATTTATTTTTGCTTTTTGGGTCACACCCGGCAATGCACAGGGCTTCCCCCTGGCTCTGCGCTCAGGAATTACCTCTGGCGGTGCTCAGGGGACCATATGGGATGCTAGGAATCAAACCCCGGTTGGCCGCGTGCAAGGCAAATGCCCTACCCGCTGTGCTATTGCTCCAGCCCCCACACATCTATAATTTAATAATTATAAACATTTTTAATGGAAATGTTTAAAGTCCTAATGTATATCATAGATACAGAAGCTAGTAATATCATACTTTAATCTCACCATATTTTAAAAAACAAATAGTAATTCCTTAAAAGCAGTGAGCACCCAGTTCATATTAAAATTTTCCCAGTTCTCCTAAATTTGTCTTTTGTGGCTATTTTTATCAAATCCAATTCCTATTAAGAAACATACCTTTGCCTTGGGAGTCACATCCACACCCTAAAGCTGCCACGGTTAAAAAGCTGCTTCAGCCTTAAGGTCCGGATAAAAACACTGAATTCCCTGAACACCCTGACCTCGTAGCACGTGCATTGCAAACTATAATGCACAAAATGAAAAGGAGAGAGAGAGAGCAAGAAGTAAGAGCCTCCCATAGAGGGAGGCTGGGGGTGGGAGGTGAGGTGTTGGGGGATAGCAGTAGGGAAACAGGAGACATAGGTGGTGGGAAATGCGCACTGGTGGAGGGATGGGTGCTGGATCATAGATTGACTGAAATCCAATCATGAACAGCTTTGTTATGGTCTCTCTCATGGATATTCAATTAAAAACATTTTTTTAAATTTTTTTTAATTAAAAACATTTTTTAAAAAGTAAGGTGGAGTAGGGCTGGAGCAATAGCACAGCAGGTAGGGTGTTTGCCTTGCACGCAGCCGACCCGGGTTCGATTCCCAGCATCCCATATGGTCCCCTGAGCACCGCCAGGAGGAACTCCTGTGTGTGGAGCCAGGAGTAACCCCTGTGCATCGCCAGGTGTGACCCAAAAAGCAAAAAAAATAATAATAATAATAAAAAAATAAAAAAATTAAAAAGTAAGGTGAAGTTAGTTCACACCCACTTCAATAGCTTAATCAATGGCTGAATAAATAGCAGTAATCCTACATTAAAAAAATAAAAAACAAAACAAAAAATCAGCGCCGGAGAAATAGTACAGTGGGCAAGGCATTTGTCTTGCATGTGGCTGACCCAGGTTACCCAGGTTCAGTTTCCAGCATCCCCAGGAGTAGTTTCGGAGTGAAGAGCCAGGAGTAACCCCTGAGCATCGCTGGGTGTGGCCCAAAAAGAAAAACAAAACAAAACAAAACAAAAAACCCACATACTTTTCTATTAGTTTTTATATACCTCTTGTAACCTATCAAAATACAGCCCTCCACACACATCCCCTTGAGGGAAGAGATTAATTTGTTGAGGGAACAGTTCAAATTGCCTTGCAGAATATATCATAATCTGGATTCAGGCTGCTTTTTAAAAATAGTTTTACTGACGTGCTTAAAAATCTTTTAAAGTTAGCACTGGAGAGAAAGTACCGCAGGTAGCGCACTTGCCTTGCACGCAGCTGACCAGCGTTCACCCAGCACTCCATATGGTCCCCTGAGCACCACCAGGAGTGATCCCTGAGCTCAGAGCCAGGAATCAGCCCTGAGCATCGCCGGCTGTGGCTCAACAACCACAATAAAGTCTTTTTCTTAATTTATTTTTAAACCATTTTTATTGAGGTACTGGGGTTTACAAAACTGCTCATTATACTTATCATGCCTACATCATTCCAACAACACACTTATCACCAGAGAGCTTACTTCCTTTCACCAAGGTCCCCAGGGCCCCTCCCAGGCACCCACCTCCATGGAAGCTATTTTATGGACACAATTCTTTAGTTCCAATGACTTTGCCCATTTGTTATTCCCTTACTGAACATTTATTTATATCCCATATATGAGAGAGATTCTTATTAAAACCCTATTGTGGAGATGGTGGCACGTATAATGAATAAAGGGTAAACTTCTAAAGTGCCACAAAATCGTACATCGATGATAAGTTGATAAAAAAATTTTCAAGCACTGTACACTTTTCTTTTTTATGGCCATACACACTTAAAAATTAATAGTGTGAATAATGCTATATGATCTATTTAAAAATTTATGTGGAGTAGATAAATTCTATAAATATAATTTAGTAAGAGTAAGAAAAGGAGAATCAAGACATTTTTAAGGGGAAACCTGATCAGGCCTATTAAAGTATGTGTGTTCATTTGTTTGGTCTTTAATATACATGTTTGTAATCTCCTATACAAGGGCTTAATGGTTCCAGGATGAAATACAACAATCTTCACACACTTTCCTCTTATGGCAGTGGGAAGGTGCAATGGTGGTAGAATTGGTGTTTGGATACTAAATGCAACGAATTATTGTGAACAACTTTCACGGTCACGGTCCTCCCGTTGTTCATCGATTTGCTCGAGCGGGCCCAGTAACGTCTCCATTGGAGACTTTGTTGTTACTGTGTCTGGCATATCGAATACGTCACGGGGAGCTTGCCAGGCTTTGCCGTGCAGGTGAGATACTCTCAGTAGCTTGCCGGGCTCTCTGAGAGGGGCGGAGGAATCGAACTCGGGTCGGCCAAAGCGTGTGTGTTTTTATCCTTAAAGTGTGTTTTAGTCTTAAATGGGAAAGCGTGCTTTTTCCTTAAAGGGAATATTGGCTTTAAGTAAAGAGGAGAATAACGCTGGTATATGCACATAACCCAGCTTCAACACTGACACTCTTTTGTTTTTGTTTTTGGGTTACAGCTGATGCTCAGGGACTGCTCTCAGCTTGGTGCTTAGGGGGTCACTTCTGGAGGGGATTAGGGGAGCCTTGGGTGCTGGGTTTGGAACCCCGAGCTTCCTGTTTGCAAGGCCTGGGCCCAACCCACCGAGAAAGTTCCCTGGCCCAATTACCAACATGTTTATACATCTTCTGATGTAGTTAAGAATAAGAAACAAAATTTACTCACAAATTAAAGTAAAGCCCCCTTAGGGGCTGGAGCGATAGCACAGCAGGTAGGTCGTTTGCCTTGCACACAGCCAACCCGGGTTCAGTTCCCAACATCCCAAATGGTCCCCCGAGCACCACCAGGAGTAATTCCTGAGTGCATGAGCCAAGAGTGACCCCTGTACATTGTTGGGTGTGACCGTAAAGCCTCCTTGCTTGGGGGCATAATTCATAACTGAACTTACATATCAGTTTGGGGGTTACTTCATATCTGATCTTACACATCCTATCTTATATCCTACTTATATATTTTTGCAAATATAAACACTCAACCGCCAGGAGATCTGCATACACAGGGTTCTGGGGATAACAGTATTTGATACGTGTTTGCTCCCTGGTGTAGATGTGATTTGGGACCATCCGAGGGCAGGGGTTAGACTTTGAAGAACTCAGGGAATTTTGCTCTTAAAGATTAGGCTTTTCAGATTTAGAGTTTTGAGATTTTTAGCTGAGGGGAAAAATTTGGGTCACTTCCCTTTGCCGGACCGCCCTCAACCGGTCTCCCCCTGGGCAGTCCGAATGCTCTTTCTTTTCACCTCCACACATAAAAAGCTCCTTTCCCGTGGCTAGAGGAGGGAGAGACAGTCTTTCTTCTTTATTTTCACATTTGGTTTGATATGGTTTTGCTTTGGGGCCACATCCGGGTGTGCTCAGGGCTTACTCCTGGCTCTGCACTCAGAATTACTCTTGAGCTCTTGAGGAGGGGGGTATTGGGGGACCCTATGGGATGCCGGTGAGAGGCTTGCAAGGCAAATATCCATTGCTGTACTATCATTCCAGCCCCTATTTCTATTTTCACTTTTTAAAAGAGTTTTTTTTTTTTTTGGTTTTTGGGCCACACCCGGTGATGCACAGGGGTTACTTCTGGCTTTGCACTCAGGAATTACTCCTGGCGGTGCTCAGGGGACCATATAAGATGCTGGGAATCAAACCGGGATCGGCTGCGTGCAAGGCAAACGCCCTACCAGCTGTACTATCACTCTTGCCCCCACTTTTTTTTTTTTTTTGCTTTTTGGGTCACACCTGGCGATGCACAGGGGTTACTCCTGGATCTGCACTCAGGAATTACTCCTGGCGGTGCTCAGGGTACCATATGGGATGCTGGGAATCGAACCCGGGTTGGCCGCATGCAAGGCAAACACCCTACCTGCTGTGCTATTGCTCCAGCCCCCTGCCCCCACTTTTTAAAAGTTTTAAGGGATTGAACCGAAGCCTCACCCACGTGCTCTGCCACTGAGCCTTATTCCTCCCAGGCTTTCCTCCCCAACGCCCTGCACTTCCTGAGGCCTCCAAGCCACAGGCCACTGTTCTTCCCTCAGCCTGCCTCCGGGTTCGGGCTTCCAGATCCCGAAGTAGGCTCTTTCCAGGCCCTGCACTACCCCCTACCCCACCCTGCCCTGTTCTCAGCATTAGGGCAGAGCATCCAGGGCACCCCCCAGGACCGCAGGGCAGGTCCATGAACAACCAGCAGTCACGAAGGAAGTGTGAGACGGTGGGAGGAAAGCAGTGGGAGAAGGATGGGGTAACTGCTCAGGAAGTGGGGGCCAGGGGGGTCAGGTGGACAGGCCCACCCAGCACTGGGCCAGAACGCATCAGCCCTGCCCTCCTGGCACCTCCAAGTTCTGGAGAGCTGCTCAGAGACCAAGAAGAGGGCACTTGACTGAAGTGGGGGTGCACGGGATGACCTCCCAAGGTGCCTTGAATCCTTCAGAGAACATTGCAGGCTGGAAGAGCACTCCCGGGGCTGGAGCACTGGCTTTGTGCAGAAGTGGACTCACCGCACGGTGTGCCCCGAGTGTGTCCCTGAGCACCGAGCCTCAAAGAAATAAATGTTTCAGATTTGGCAAAGAGCACTGCAGCCTTTCCTGGAAGCAGGGAAAACCAGCCTGACTTCGCGATACTGTTTCTGCAGCCCGGAGGGGAGCGGCAAGAGGATGGGGGGGAGGGGTGCAGAGGAGTGGGCCCTGGACTATGGAGCGAAGCCAGTTCTGCCCCCTCCATGGGTGGGTTTCGGCAGACACCTCCTTCAGAGCTGGGGCTTCAGCTCTCAGAACACGCCCCCCCCCCCCCCACCACCCCACCCCATGCCCCAGGATTGCTGGCTGCTGTCCTGCTTCTGTTCTCAGATTTCAATCTCTTCATGTCACTCGGGATTACTCACCCACAAATATTTAGTGTAGGTGATAGGGCTAGCAAGGGCGAGGGGCACAGAAGGGAAGGAGACCCAGGCCTGATTGCAGGCACAGAGGCAGAGCGCACATGCACGCAAGCCAGCCACCTCCCGTTCCTGTGAAAAGGAGAAGCTGGAAGTGAGCTGGACTGTGCAGTGTCAGATAAACAAAGCATTCCAGAATGACAGAAAACAAAGCCCCAGCTCGGGAGGGTGGGGAGGAGGGCGGAAATACACAAAACAAAACTTGCAGAAGTGCTCCCCACGAGGGACAGGACGGGCAGCTGGAGGTGGGTGTTGCCACATCCTGGAAAGGGCACGTGGGAATCAGGAGGGGCAGAAGAGTGGCCGCCAGTGCCCAACTCTGCCCACTCACCGGGCAGCCTTGGCTTGCATTCCTCTGCCGGGTTGCCAACGCAACAAAGCCCAGAAGAGTGTGGGGAAGGCCCCACCCTAGCCCAAATACTACATAAAGGAGGGAATTTACATACAGCAGCAGTGGTGGCCATATTCCTAAATCTTTTGGGTCATCTCACCCCACCTTGTGATTTTTAGACCACGTAGCCATCCTGATACCCGTCACCCCATGATTTTTACCCCCAAGGTTCCAGAAGTCCCAGGATCAACAAGTGTCTCCCAAGACCCCAGCTCTTAGAAGGTCAAAACCAGCCAGGCCTCACAGCTGTGCTTTCTTGAACAAACTTTGCAGCGGATTCTCAGCCTCGTCAGCAGCTGCCCAGGGGCCCAGGGGACCAATCAAGAGGCAAGGCAGGAAGCCAGGGCAAGCCCATCTCCTTGCCAGTCTGGGGAGCTGATGTTGGACCTGGTTCTCTGACGCACTTGGACTAAGAGCTTACCCTTCTTGGGGGTGGGGGTGGGGTTCACATTTTCTGGAACTTCAGCAGAACCCGAGGTCTGTGTGTGGATTCCAGCTGCCCCCGAAGGTGAGGCTCTATCCACGTCTCCCGGATCTGAGCAAGAAGAGCGCACGCAGCCCTAGGTCACACAGAACGGAATGAACCAGACTCCCAGCGTCTTCCAGGAGCATTTACAATCTGGCCACACCCCAGGTCAATGAAATCACAACCTCAAGGGGAGTTGGTGCCCTTGCATCAAAGTTTTTTTTTTTTTTTGCTTCTGGGTCACACCTGGTGATGCCCAGGAGTTACTCCTGGCTTTGCACTCAGGAATTATTCCTGGCGGGGCTCAGGGGGACCGTATGGGATGCTGGGAATCAAATCTGGGTCGGCCCAGTGCAAGGCAAATTCCCCACCCACTGTACTATCGCTCCAGCCCTGCATCAAGAATTTTTTAATTAAAAAAAGAAAGGGATAGAACTCCCATTTGGTTTGGCAATACCACTTCTTGGCATCTATGCCCCCAAAGACAAAAACATTTAAAAAGATATATACATACATATGTATACATATATATAAATGCCCAACTACAGGTAAATAGCTCAAGAAGTGGATTACTGTATAGCTCTAAAAAAGAACAAAAATCATGCAATTTGTAGCAACCTGGGTAGAACTAGAGGATAACTTGTTGCATGAAGTCAGTCAGAAGGAAAAGGATGGATACAGAACGATTCCTCTTGTTTGAGTTGAATATATAGGGCCAGATATCAGCGAATACCCAAAGGCAACATAAAGGGAAACTGACAAAGATGATTGAATTGGGGCCTACAGGTGGCAGATGAGGGATAGGTGGGGTCCTTGGGGGAGGGAGATGGGTACACTGGTGCGGTGCTGGATGTGACTTGGAATTGTGCCCTTCAGAAACCATTGTTAATAGTATTCTAAAGGGGCTGGAGTGATAGCACAGCGGGCAGGGCGTTTGCCTTGCATGCGGCAATCTGTGTTTGATTCCCAGCATCCATTATGGTTCCCTGAGCACCGCCAGGAGTAATTCCTGAGCACAAAGCCAGGAGTAACCCCTGAACATCGCCGGGTGTGACCCAAAAAGAGAGAAAAAATAGAAATAGTATTGTAAGCCAATAATATAATATTTTAATGATTTTTAAATTTCAGGCACACCCTCCCTGATTGGGGTGCCCCTCAAACATTAATCCACACCCGAGTTGCCTGGGGGTCTTAACAAAATGCAGGTTTTGATTCAGACGGTCTGAACTGGGGGGGGGGGGGGGCTTGAGAGGCTGCTTTTCCAACAAGTATCCAGGAGATACTCAGGATCCTTGATCTGCTGACCAAAGGCGCCGGACAGCAGCTAGACAGTGGTTCTTACGCCCTCTGGTGGCCAAACTCTCCCTAGCAACCCCAGCTATCCGGCTCTGTAAGCACCCGGTCTGTCCTGATTCCTGACAGACAAAACTGCAAAATAATGACCTTTCAAAGCTGAGGCATTGTGATAATTGTGTAGCCACAGAAATAAATAGAGGAACTTTATCCACTTTAAGTAATGCAGTGATTGAGGCTCCCAAGCCACGGGCTACAGTTCTCGGCCTCTCCTCTGTAGAGGGAGGTGGATCAACCCCCAGCCTCCGGCCCCTCCAGGAGAAGGCAGAATGGATGGTGACTGTTGCTTCATTGCTTTAAGGCTGCAGCTCCTTTCCACCGGTTGTCATGGACACATCCAAGGATGGAGGGAGCAGGGGAGCTAGTTCGCTTTCTGTGGAATAGCACATTCTCCAAAGATGAATCCCAATCCCTGTATCCTTCTTACAAGATGACCTTGTTGCGACTTCTTAAATCACAGGATCTAAATTCTCTCCCCTCAAATCTGGGCAGACTTGAGCCCATGGAGGGAGCAACTCTGGATGAATTAAGACGCAAAGGCATCGAAAGGCCGGAGAGATAGTACAGCAAGAAAGGCACTTACTTGCCCTGAGTGGGAGATGGGGGTTCAATCCCCAGAACCCCATATGGCTCCCTTAAGCCTGCCAGGGGTAATCCCTGAGCACAGAACCAGGAGTAAGCCCTGACCACCGCTGGGTGTGCCCCCCCAACATACACACAAAAGAAACCCAAGAAACTAAACAAAGAATGGGAGTTTGCAAAGGATTGAGGTTGGACCAAGGAGAGGACTCCAAGGGCTGGACTCCTGCTTCATATGCAGCAACTCCAGGTTCCATATCCAGCACTGCAAGGGCCGTTAAGCACTCTGGGAGAAGCCCCCAACAACTGTGGGGTGTGACCTCAAACCAAAGAAATCAAAAGAGATTTGATGTGTGTCCTTCAATGCTGCATGCTGAAGGCCGACATCCAGTGCTCAGTACCAGAGGGTTTCCTGAACTGGGAGGCCCTGAGCAGAGGCTCCAGCACAGCTAAACTCCCGGCCACAGAAACTGGGAAACAACCCTGAAGCCATCGGGGGGAATTCATTAGGCAGCAACAGAGAAACAACACCCCACAGCTGGCTGGCTGTCCTTCTGGTATCAGTCCCCTCGTTGGTCCTGCCGGCCTGGAAGGAGGAAGCGTTTCTGCTCTGCCTTCAGGTTCCCTCCAGCACTTGACTCCCAGTGCCAGGCCAGGCCTTCTCCTTGTCCCAGAGCCTGTAAGTCAGACTCCTAGGGATGTGAGGGGGACGCTCTCACCCCTCAAAACCCACAAACTCAGGTTCTCTGCCTCCACCCAGCGGAGCGGTGGCTCTGCGGAATGAGTGGCTTCCGCAGGATGTCTCGCTCTTCCGGGGACAGGAAGCCCTGTTTCCTCTAAGTCCTGACCTTTTCCTCCTTTGAGCTGCTGCTTCCCCTTCTCCAGTAACTCTGGAGTGGAAGGCTCTTTACGCATCTCAGCGTGAGAATCTGAGAAGCCTGGTCCACATGTTTCACAGGAGGAGGACAGGGGCAGGAGGGGAAGTAGGAGGTTCTGGCATAGGATGTTGAGAGCAAGGCATTGTTAGGCCTGACGGACAGAGTCTGACCACCCGGGGTATTTCTGTCCATTCTCTCTGCCCTCTCTCTCTGCTCCAATATCCCCCTGCTTACTTGAGTTTACTACATAAGTGCTTTGTGGTCCCAATAAGCCTGTCCCTGATCTTGCCTCTTTTTCTTTTCTTTTTGGGTTACACCCGGCTATGCACAGGGGTTACTCCTGGCTCATGCACTTAGGAATTACTCCTGGAGGTGCTCGGGGGACCATATGGAATGCTGGGAATCAAACCCGGCTCAGCTGCATGCCAGGCAAATGCCCTATCTGCTGTGTTATCTCTCCAGCCCCTGATCTTGCCTCTTGTCTTCCCACAACACTTTTTCTTACAAGATTTAGCAATTAGATTTGTTGTAGCAAAAATGAGAAATGGTTTCAATGTCCATAAGTGTGTGAATGAACAAATTATGAAATAGAAACAAAAGCAGTGCTACTGAAAGAAGTGAGTATAAACACAATGAACTATTAATAGTCACATGGATGCGAAATGATTTTGGTAAAAGGAACCAGATTAAAAGAGTCCATACTCTATGGCTCCCTGTATGTAAAATTAAAAAAAAAACCTAACTAATCTATAGTGACGTAAGTCATATTAATCTTGGGACTGGAGTGATAATACAATGAGCAGTTGCTTGTCTTGTGTATGGTTGTCCCAAGATCAATCCTTGATATCACATATGCTTACCTGAACAGTAATAGAAATGATTCCTGAGCACAGAGATGAGTGATCCTTGAACACAGCCAGGTTGACACCAAAACAAAACAAACAAAAATATCAATTGTTACCTTGAGATGATGGACAAATAAAACAAAAAAAGATGGAAAAGACTATTTGCTGGTGAAGAAAATGTTCATTATCCTCATGGAGAGAAGCTTAGACAAGGCAATATAAATTAAAGTATACACCTTTATATGTGCAGTTTATATATGTTAATTATACCTTAATACAACTGTAAATATTTCTTTTTTTCTTTTAGGGCCATACCTGGCAATACTCAGAGGTTACTCCGCTCTACACTCGGGAATTAAACCAGGCAGTACACGGGGAACCATATGAGATGCTGGTGATCGAACCCAGGTTGTTTGTATGCAGAGCAAGTGACTTACCTGCTGTATAATCACTCCGACCCTAATTGTAAATTTTTATTTTTATTGGAGAAAATTTGGTTGTCTTCTTCATTCACTGTCACTGTCACTGTCACTGTCCTCCCATTGTTCATCAATTTGCTTGAGCGAGCACCAGTAATGTCTCACAACAGACTTGTTGTTACTGTTTTTTGGCATATTGAATATGTCACGGGTAGCTTGCCAGGCTTTGCCGTGCGGGTGAGATACTCTTGGTAGTTTGCCAGGCTTGCTGATAGAGGCAGAGGAATTGAACTATGGGAGAAAATTCCATCAGAGAGGTGTTTTTAAAATTTTTTGAAAATAAAATAGTTTTGTTTAGGGAAATATGGGGATAGCGGGGGGGTGGGAGAGAGAGAGAGAGAGAGAGAGAGAGAGAGAGAGAGATACACATTCAAAAGAGAATGTGGGTTCTCCAGAGTGGAAAGAGCTGAAGTTGAGATGCAGCCTATCCCCAGGGGGTAATACACACTCAGAGATTCCTGATCCACCTGTATGTACTCACAACAGAAATATAAAAAAAAAATTCAAATTTTATCTCAGTTTTGGGGATAGCCGTTCTACATATGGTAAAGGTAAAGGTAAAGGCCCTCCCGTTGATCATCGATTTGCTCGAGCGGGCCCAGTAACGTCTCCATTGGAGACTTTGTTGTTACTGTGTCTGGCATATCAAATACTCTCAGTAGCTTGCCGGGCTCTCCAAGAGGGGCGGAGGAATCGAACTCGGGTCGGCCATGTTGGATTAAGAAGGTTGAAAACACGAGGCTGGAGCAATAGTACAGTGCATAGAGCATTTGCCTTGCATGCAGGCGACCCAGGTTCGATTCCCAGCATCCCATATGGTCCCCCAAACACTGCCAGGAGTAATCCTTGAGTGCAAAGGCAGGAGTAAGCCTGTGCATCGCCGGGTGTGCCCCAAAAAGAAAAAAGAAGATTGGAAACACAACATAGTTGGGAAAGTGAGAAAACAGACCACATCTTTATTTACTGAATCACACACCGATCCACTCATTCATTTAGAAAAATGTTTGTGTTACGGCCATTGGGCCATTGTTATATTTTGTCATTCAACCAGGGTCTGGGTTACATTAGTTGGAGAGATAGTCCAGAGGTTAAGTTTCTTGCTTTGCATGTGGCTGACATGGGTTTGATCCCTGCTACCACATATAGTCCCTTGAGCTTTGCTGAGAGTGATCCTTGAGTAGAGAGTCAGGAGAAAGCCCTGAGTGCCTTCTTGTGTTTCCCTCATGAAGGGAAATAAGGTTTTAGGTGATGGTGGTGGAGGGAAAGGGGTGGATTGAGCTAAGATCTTTCTCTCTGTCGCATTGAGCACTGAGAATGAGAAACAGCTTTGATATTTAGTGTTAGTGTTCTCACAGATGTTCCAAATTGTCCTCTGTCGACTGCTATGACAATAATAGGTGGGAATGATCACTCTGGACAAGATCTGAGGGTTAAAAGTAGGTAAGGGATATTCTTGGTAATCTTTTAGTATCAATATTGCAAACTACAATGCCCAAAAGGAGAGGGAGAGAGAGAGAGAGAAAGAGAGAGAGAGAGAGAGAGAGAGAGAGAGAGAGAGAGAAGAAAAGTACTTGCCATAGAGGCAGGTGGTGAGGGCTTGGCGGGGTGATGGGAGGGAACCTGGGGACACTAGTGCTGGGAAATGGACACTGGTGGGGGGATGGATGTTGGAACACTGTATGACTGAAATCCAATAATGAACTGTTTTGTAGTGGTCTATCTCAGAGTGATTTAATAAAAAATAAATAAAAATATAAAAAAGAAAAATAAAATAAAATTCCCCCTCCTCCCCAAATTGTCCCCTGTCCTGTAAATTTAGGAAGAAAGCAGAGAAATTGGGTGACCTGGCCAATGTCACAGATTAATAAAGATTCAAAATAGACTCGTGGAGAGTTTATTCTTAATACTGAATTAAAATTAAGCCTTTAAGCCTTAACTAATTTGAACATTCTGCACCCCAGTCTGCACACAAACCTAGACAGGAAGCTTGTCCGGGAACCCACGCCACAAGGCGGCTGGGTTACGCCAGTAAAAAATTACTGGTTACATCAATAAAAATTTAAGTATAGAGGAAGGAAACATTCAGACTCTAGAAAATTAGGGGCATGAGTTGTGAGCCCATAACAGACAAGAAGGGTGTGACGGTTCTGCAGAGATTTGTCTATACTGTGTAGAGAGTGTAGCCAGGATCCAGGCTTCCATGCAGGGTCTAGGTTAGCTAGACCTAGTAAGTAATTTTGTCCTAGTAAGTACCTAATAAGTTGTCCTAGTAAGTACCATTAAGCAACTCTGCTAAAACATTGCTCTATTTCCTCAACTCTTAAAGGATCTCCCTGGTTGTAATATGACCAGGAAGGAATTAATTGAAGAATAGGAATCATGATTTAGAGTTTATGAATATATCTCAAGGTATATACCTGCAGGAGGTCAGTTTTAATGCGCTGCCATCAAATTTGGACTGTCCAGTGGGAATGGGTGAAGTTCAATGGGTATTTTTGCTTTATGGGCTAATAGTCAAGTGCCTGGTGGTAGGGCTAGTGTCCATTGCTAGGCCAGAGGTGGAAAGAGGAGGCAGACTTGGAGTTAAAGTGATCAGGGAAGTGGCGTGAACTGAAGTCATCTGTGAGGCATGTGTTGGATTGGTTCTGAGATTTTTGAGATTGTGTCTTCTGCTTCCTGTACTGAAGAATCTTGTTGAAGTGTTGAGTCAACCTGCATAACTTTCTCAATACAGCAGCTCAGAGACCAACTGGCATCTGTCCTGCAGCATGAACATTATTCTTTAGGTTGGGTGAGGATGAAGTACAGTCACCTTCATCACAACACTTGGCAAGTAATACAATGGGTGTCATCATCTGAACAAGTTACCACCATACTCTCAAATCTCTTGCTTCTTTAAAACCCACTAGAGAGGTGCTGTGGTGGTTTGTCCTGGTTAGAATCCCTGATGTTGCCTGATTTTGGGTTTGTGTTGGCCAGAAAGATTTTATATGCAGTTTGTTTGGTGGTGTGGAGAGCAGTCCATCACTCTGAAGGCCACCATGCACAAATGCAGTGAGACAGGGAGAGAGGAGCGTGTTACAGCTTGTTACAGAGAGGGTTACAGCTTGTTTTTGATTCCCTGCCCTCCAAGATCAGGTTTTCTTTCCACCTCTGGTTCAGCAATGGACACCAGGCATTTGGCTATTAGCCCACTGTTTCATTGTCCTCCCATTGTTCATCAATTTGCTCGAACGGGCACCAGTAACATCTCCATTGTGAGACTTGTTGTTACTGTTTTTGGCGTATCGAATACGCCATGGGGAGCTTGCCAGGCTCTGCCATGCGGGCAGGATACTCTCAGTAGCTTGCCAGGCTCTCCAAGAGGGATGGGGGAATCGAACCCAGGTTGGCTGCGTGCAAGGCAAATGCCCTACCCACTGTGCTATAGCCCAAATAACCCACAAAAGCAAAAATCCCCTAACAAACTTCACCCAATCTCACCCAAGAGTCCAAACTCCGTGGCAACCCCTAAGTCTATTACTGATAGTAAACCCCTATGCCTGAAAATTCCTTAAGGTTCCTCTTCTCCAATTGGGTCCCAACTAATAGATGATCTGCAGAACTTTGAAGAGAGACAGAGAGAAGAACCTCAAGGTTCTGGAATTGGTTTTCTGCGCTGACCTGCTTCCAATGAGAGAGGAGGCACTGGCAGGGGCTGGTAAAACAGTGACTAAAATGATTTCTTGTTTGTGCTATAAGTGGCTGACGTTAAGCTTGTGATTGTAGTGGCAGTGCCTAAGCTTCTGATCACTGAGTCACCAATGTAGTATGCCATCCATCTGGAAAACAACTAGTTGCCTGCTCCTTGTCGCAGCTACTGGAGAGAGACTGGATAAGGAAAGGGGCCCCCATACCCACAAAGTTCCCCTTTCAGAAATTCATGGATGGTCTAGATGAGCGTTCCCCAGCCTTTCTCCAACCGTCATCTCCTATGGACCGTTTCCTTCCTGTGGCTCCCTTCCATCTTACTGTTTCTCCCTCTAGTTTCACATTTATGTAATTTTTGCCTGTGGTCCCCTTGTAATATTCTGGTAGCCCACAAGGGCCCATATGGTTGATAAATGCAGAACTAGGGACTGTCCTACAGTGTCCCTGCCTATGATCGCCTAATTCCTGCTCTTATGACTCAGAATAGCCCATGGGGAGTCCTGGAAAATACACACACTCCACCTCAGCCCCGATGACCGCTGACCCTACCCTCTGACCTCTGACCTTAGCAAAGACACAGCCCAAGTTCTCTCTCTCTCTCTCTCTCTCTCTCTCTCTCTCTCTCTCTCTCTCTCTCTCTCTTTCTCTCTCTCTCCTTCTCTCTCAACCCTTTCTCTTCCTACCCCACCCCTACTTCTTTTGTGTGGTCCTTGGGCATAACACATACCCTTCTGGCGGGACTGGACTTGTCCAACTAACTGAATTATGGAAGTCCTGTTAGCCAGCAGCTGGGTGGTGGTTTGGAACCCAAAGCAGTATGAGTGGATATGACTGAGCTCTGCAGGGAAACCCCAGTGACTATCAGTCCAACTGTGCTCAGAGAGAGTAGAAGCAATGAGCAACTGCTATGGAAATAGAAGTTGTGGGGCTGGAGCGATAGCACAGTGGGTAGGGCCTTTGCCTTGCATGCGGTCGACCTGGGTTCTATTTCCAGCATCCCATATGGTACCCTAAGCACTTCCAGGAGTAATTCCTGAGTGTAGATCCAGGAGTAACTCCTGTGCATCACCAGGTGTGACCCAAAAAGGAAAAAAATAGAAGTTGTATATTTGTAGGAGTTGAAGAGAGGACTGAATACTCCAGCAGCTGAGTAACAAATCCTATTCCTTAAATTTCCCTGATGGTCTCTGCTGAGTGGTCTTTTTGATTTTAGAAAAACCCCGGGATGGCCTGGTGAGGTGATGCCGGGAGGACCCCTGCCTCTGCCCTCCTAGCCCAGCACCTCGCCGTCATCAGGCCTAACCTGCCACAGCATTTGCACCCAACGAGCTTGCCATGGAGTGCCAGTGAGGTTAGGTTTGAGGGGATCAGGCAGTTGCAGACATAGAACTTTTATAGATAAATATCTATTTTACTTAGGGGTACACTCGGTGGTGCTCAGGAGCCTTCTCTGGCTCCGTCTGGGGCTTGCTCCTGGTGGTGTTCTAGGGACCAGGTAAGTTCAGGGCTGAACTTGGGTTATTCAAATGCACAGTCTATACTTCAGCCCACTAAGATGTAGAATGTGCTTTATTTATTTATTTATTTATTTTGCTTTTGGGGTCACACCCAGAGATGCTCAAAGGTTACTTACTCCTGGCTCTGCATTCAGGAATTACTCCTGGCAGTGATCGGGGGGACCATATGGGATGCCGGGAATTGAACACAGGTCAGCCACGTGCAAGGCAAGTGTCCTATCCGCTGTACTCTTGCTCTGGCCCATGTATGTAGAGTGTATTAGTTGGGAAACACTTTTTGTTCCTTCCTTAACCAGGTACCCCAATGGCCACAGGGACTAAGCTCAGCACCTCACTTTGTCCCTAATGCTCTCTAAGCCACTGAAACATCCTCCAGGTCCTTTCTCACTGGAAGGATCTAATCTTAGGGTAGTCAGGATCACCTGGATCGAGGCAACAGGATTCAAACCTGTGACCTTGTGCTTGTGGGCCAAGTGTCTTAAGCCAGTGAATCATCTCCTGGGCCTCTTAGTGAAAAACTTAATTGTGGTGGAGGGATGGGTATTCGATCATTGTATAACTGAAACCCAAGCACAAAAATTTGTAAGTCTACAACTGTATCTCATGGTGTTTCACTAACAATTAAAAAAAAAAAGAAAAAAGAAAAACTGAATTGGGTTATTTGCTTCAAAAGGCATTAGAGATAAAATGTATTCAGAGATTTCATTCTCAGCCCATGTTCACATTTCAAAAAAGCAAGCCTGAAATCTGTCTGTCGTTGACTGAATTAGTGGCAAAATCAGCTTTGCGTGCTCTTGTGTTAAAGGAAAGGCATCTCACAGGATTATTTAAGAGTTATTATTGAGAAATATTCTATGGAAGGAAAGAGGAAGCTATGAAATTTGGGGAGTGACTGGGTGAGTCATTTAATCCCCAGAGCTGGACCTTGGAAGAATGAGTATGGGGTTTATTAGTAGAGTTTAGGTTATTACTTGGGGGCCAGGTTCAGGGTAGAACTCATGGTTCTTTTACTTGTGGCAGTTAGGATTGAAAACCTCTGTAAAGGAGAGATTCACATTTTTGAAAAGAAAATCAGAAAATCTCCATGTGGAGCACATGACACGACTACTAGTAATTTGATTGCTAATTTTCTATTTGAAATTTCTAGCAAGGCTGCTTGAGGATGAAGCAATTGGAAGCTAAGGGAAGCTAATAAGCAACTGAGCCAGAAATAAAATCTATACCTGATGCCAGAAATAGCTCTTAATTCTCATTGCACTGCATCTTCTGAGATAGCTTTAAAGTAAATGTATCAGGAAATATATAAAAATACACTAAGGCATTAAAAATGTAGATGACACAATTATAAATCTATTATTTCTTATAAATATAGGTTTAGAAAAAGAGAAGAAACCTAAAAAGAGATATTATACCTCCAAAGAAATGTGTAAAGTAACCAAAGAAGTTCCCACCCCAGGCCACAAGCAAAAGAACATCAGGCCAAACACTTTAACCATCAATTTTTTTTCTTTCTTTTTATTTTTTTTTGGGGGGAGTCACACCTAGCAATGCTCAGAGCTTACTCTTTTTTTTTTCTTTTTGGGTCACACCCGGTGATGCTCAGGGGTTACTCCTGGCTCTGCACTCAGGAATCACTCCTGGAGGTGCTCCGGGGACCATATGGAATGCTGGGGATTGAACCCAGGTCGGCAGCATACAAGGTAAACACCCTACCAATGTGCTATTGCTCCAGCTTTTCAGAGCTTACTCTTAACTCTATACAAAGCTATCACTCTTGGCAATGCTCAGGTGGCCATATGGGATAATGGGACTTGATCTGGGTTGGGCATGTGTAAGGCAAGCCCTTACCCACTGTGTTATCTCTCCAGCCCCTACCATAAATTTTCTTGAAAAGTGTTAGGGAGGTCCTCCCCTGCCCCAATGAGACCCCAAGTTACTGCCACGAACGGCTCCTCTGGCTTCTGATTAAGCTGCTTAACGGCCATGATCCCAGAGACACACACATGAATCTCAGAACCCAGCGGCTTTTGGCAAAAATCCCTCCAGATTTAATTATTAAAATTTCAGAATTCCAAAATCACGCAGTCGCAGTAGGGGCCATGCAACATCATATGCTATTCATAATCAGCAGTAGAAAACAAATTGTCTAATGCTGCCTTTTCGGCAGGTCTGAGTGTTGACGGAAAATCTCAAATAATAATGGTGGTTCTGGTGTCAAAATATTGAATGTCATCAAAGTAGAGTAAGAGTAATGTGGAAATCATCTGCCACACAGGTAGGGGGAGGGTGTGGGATGGGGGCTAAACTGGGGTTTTTGGTGGTGGAAAATGTGCACTGGTGAAGCGACGGGTGTTTCATTATTGTATGACCGAAACTTAAACCTGAAAGCTTTGTAACTGTTCTCACGGTGATTCAGTAAATAAATTTATAAAAAGTAAATAAAGTAAAACATAAAAAAAAGAAAATTACTTAAAAAACAAAAATAAAACATTCAAAATATGGTTGAGATCGTTTCGGCCCCAAGACCTCTAATCATTCGCTTTACCGGATAAAACTGCGTGGGTGGTCGTGCAAGAGCGCCAGCTATCCTGAGGGAAACTTCGGAGGGAACCAGCTACTAGATGGTTCGATTAGTCTTTCGCCCCTATACCCAGGTCGGACGACCGACTTGCACGTCAGGACCGTTACGGACCTCCACCAGAGTTTCCTCTGGCTTCGCCCTGCCCAGGCACAGTTCACCATCTTTACCTTTACCTTTTTACCAAAATATGGTGGTAGGAAGTTGTAATGTAGGTGGGATTGGTGTTGAAAGAGTAAATATAACAAATTATTGTGAACAACTTTATAAAAATAAAATTAAATTTAAAAAGTCTTAGGAAATTATTTTTTTTTCTGGAAAAGGTAAAGGCCCTCCCGTTGATCGTCGATTTGCTCGAGCGGGCCCAGTAACGTCTCCATTGGAGACTTTGTTGTTACTGTGTCTGGCATGTCGAATACTCTCGGTAGCTTGCCAGGCTCTCCGAGAGGGGCGGAGGAATCGAACTCGGGTCGGCCATGTTGGCCGCTTGTAAGGCGAACGCCCTGCCCTACCAGCTGTGCTATAGCTCTGAGATCTTTAAATTACTAAAGAATGGAATTGTTGTAAAGAAAATAACAATGAGTTGAAAAAAATCAATAATGAAGATACACTTCTTTTTCCCAGCATTATAAAGTTTTGGTAGGGTTGGGCCAGCGAAATTGTTCAACTAGGACTGGTCCAGGCACTAATTCCAATGGCTGGACTACATGCTTTGCATGCTGGAGACCCAGGTTTGCTCCCTGGCACTGCAGGATTCCCTGAGCACTGCCAGGAGTGACCCCTGAGCACCAGGCTGGCCATTTCCCCTGAACTCCATTAGATCTGATCGCTCAAAAACAAAAGAAAACACATAAGAGTAGGGCTAACTTACATCTGTGTTTGTATTCAGATAAATAAAACACAAATGACAGTTTAAGGGAAAAAAAGAATTAAATGGATGAAATTTAAATATGACAATATTAATTTTTATCTGGTGAGATTAGATTTTTGCTTTTGCTTTAATTTATTTTAACTAAGGCATCACGATTCACAAAGTTATTCATAGAAGAGTTTCAGGCATTTAATTTTCCAGTAGCAATCCCACCACCGGTGTCCCTACACCTACGTCCCCAGGTTCCCTTCCATCCCATAGCCTGCCTCCTTAGCAGGCACATTTAAAACAAAATTTTATTTATTAAGACACTGTGATTTACAGAGTTATTTGTAACACCGTTGTTTCATCCATACAATGTTCCGACACCAATCCCACCACCAGTATGACCTTCCTTGCTCCAATGTCCCCAGTTTCTCTCAGCTTGTCCCTTTAGCAGGCATATAACAAATTCATTTAATGTAGCTTGCTCCAAGAAAACTTAAAGTAATGACAAATGGAATTATTGGAAGATAAAATCAATAAATGTCAATTTGTGATGATTTCGTGTTATGTGATTTCAACCTGTGTAAATAAATTAGAATCATTGGACTGGAGCAATAGTACAGTGGGTAGAGTATTTGCCTTGTATGTGGCCTCCATGTGTTAGGTCCCTGAGACCCCACATGGTCCCCCAAATTTGCCAGGCGTAAGCTCGGAGTACTTCCAAGTGTGGCTCCCCACCCTGCAAACAAACAAAAAATAGTCACTTAATATGATGTAATATAATACCTACTCTAAATTGCATAAATAAATTTTCAGCTCCGTCGAAGCCCAGAGAACTAAGTTTTGGAATCTTTATTTCTTACTGTGTTTATCCAAATAATTGCAAGTATTAATAAGAAGTAAACGTAAATATTTAATTTGTATTAGCAGCAAGGAGAGAGAAAAAGCAATACAGATGCTCCTGCGAGACAAGAGCATCTCCTTGAGTTAATTCCCCCAAGAGAATTGCCTCTGTCAACGTGCTTTACCTCTGTAAATCACAACTACATGCAGTCCTGTACCTCAACCCCCCCTCAGTTCCTCCCCATAGGCCATTCAGTTCTGGAATTAAACAGGGCATTTTGACCATCTATACATGAGCCCCCCATCTCTATGTTCCTCTGCCGGGGAGTCCTGGGGAGGTAGTTCTCAGCCACCAAACACATCATACAATTGATTCACATGTAAGTTCCTTTTTTGATCTTTCTGCTTTCAATATTCTATCTCTATTTTGGGGATTTGTTTTATCGAGTACGCTGTGTCTTGGCATTTTCCTAGCTGGATCTATTTTTGTCAAACCCTTCAGGCCTCTTGTATCTTAGTGCCTATAATCCTCAAGTCTAGGAAATTGCTCTCTATGATTTCTTTAAATATTGTTTCTTCGTCAAATTTGCCTTTCTGTTTTTTGGAGACTCCAGTGATTTTTATATTGTTCCCTTGAATTCATCCCATAGTTCTCTGGTATATTGTTCATTTCTTTTAAAACTACCTTCTGCTGTTTTCTTCGCCTCATCTTGGAGCTCCTTGATCTTTTGCTCAGCTGCTGTTAATCTGCAGTTCAGAGTTTCGATTGAGTTTTTGAATCATTTGTCATGTTCTTATTTCTTCTTGTCCTGTTCTCGTTTCAGCACTCATTCTTCTGCATCACTGACCTTGCTGACTGCCTGTGCCATTGTTTCTTTGATCTCATTAAGCACCCTCACAATGGTGTCATTAAAGTCATTGTCCTAGCATTTACTGAGCTGGTTGGCACCGGTTGAGCTCTTGGTGCTGTCTTTGTTCACTGAGCTTGGGGGTCTTCTGTGCATCCTCCACATTAGGTTCACTGCGCTTCTACTCTGCTGTGAGTTGTGTGAAATTTGGAGGAGCTGTGCTCCAATAGCAATCCCACTGCAGTGTGATCCTCCCTCCACCAATGTCCCCTGGTCCCCTCCCACCTTGTTACCAGGCACATTAAGTTTAGTTATTGCAATTTGGGTTTCCTGCTTGCAGTGTTGCTGCCTTTATGGCTGACATATTCACATCACCTCTATGCCATTGATGTTCCTTTAAAAATTTTAAAAGAAATCTGGATAAAGAAGACTTTTAAAGTATCAGAGAAAATATTAGAGAATATTTCTTTCCTTGTAAGAATTTTAGAGAATTCATCTAGTGAGAGATTCAGGAAAAAAGAACAACAAATAAAGAAGAGGACTTTCTTTCTTTTTTTTTGAGGGGGGATACCCAGCAGTCCAGCAGTGCTCAGGAGTTATTCCATGCTCTGCACTCATGGGTCACTCCTGGAGGTGCTTGGAGAACCATATGGATTGCTGGGAATTGAACTCAGGTCAGCTGTGTGCAAGGCAAGTGCACTACCTACAATCACTCCCACTCCAGGAGGTGACAGTTTTTATTTTATTTTATTTCTTAATTTTGTTTTTTGGGGTCACACCTGGCAATGCTCAGGGGTTACTCCTGACTCTGCACTTAGAAATTTCTCCTAGTGATGCTCAGGAGACCATAGGGGATGCTGGGGGATTGAACCCAGGTAGGTTGCATTCAAGGCAAGTGCCCTCCCCGCTCCAGCCCCAGGAGAAGACAGTTTTTAAAGGACATTTCTAGATTAGAAATCTAAATTTTCAGATTGGCAGAGGTGGGTATTGTAGTACTGCCAGCAGGTCAACCTGCAGGGTGAGTGCATCAGCAGTCTGATGGTACCTTCAGTCTTCCTGATACCTCAAAACTGCCACTGTGCCTCTGACCAGACCCAACAACTCAGGATCAAGTTTCCTGAGAAATTAAATAGCCAAATGTTAGGTAAGTGAAAGCCACACCCACAAACCACCCCTGACTCAGCTATACAAGCTCATTAATTGGCCTTGCTTCAGAGACCCATAAATAAATCTTGAAAGAGATCAAAAGCTGCAGTTAATATCTGACCTGCACAAGGCTGACCAGACCAGGGTAAATTGGAGGGGGGGCGGTCAGCCTGGTGCCCGCCCAAGCAGAATCCCTGGCAGCTGCTTACTCCCTCAATCCAAAATTGCTGCCATTATCTCTGCCTAATGCCATGTACAAAAGTAAGATCAAAATGGATTAAAGACCTTAACATCAGACCGGAATCCATAAGGTACATTGAAGACAAAGTTGGCAAAACCCTCCATGATATTGAAGCTAATGGTATCTTCAAAGATGTCATGCCACTGTCTAAGCAAGTGAAAACAGAGATAGATAAATGGGACTATCTTAAACTAAGAAGCTTCTGCACCTCCAAAGAAACAGTGACCAAAATACAAAGACAGTCTACAGAATGGGAAAGGATGTTCGCCCGATACACACCCAACAAGGGGTTGATATAAAGGATATACAAAGTGCTGGCTGAACTCCACAAGAAGAAAACATCCAACCCCATCAAAAAATGGGGCGACGAAATGAACAGAAAACTTCCCAAAGAAGAAATCCGAATGGCTAAAAGGCACATGAGAAAATGCTCTCTCTACGTCATTAATCATCAGGGAGATGCAGATCAAAACAACAATGAAATATCATTTCACACCACAGAGTCTGGCCCACATCCAAAAGAACAAAAGCAACCGGTGCTGGTGTGGATGTGGTGAGAAAGGGACCCTCCACCGCTGGTGGGAATGCCAACTGGTCCGACCCTTTTGGAAAACAGTATGGACGATTCTCAAAAAATTAGAATTGGAGCTCCCATTTGACCCAGCAATACCACTCCTGGGAATATATCCCAGAGAGGCAAAAAAGTATAGTCCAAGTGACGTCTGCACTTGTTTGTTCTTTGCAGTACTCTTTACAATAGCTAGAATCTGGAAAAAACCTGAGTGCTCAAGAACAGATGGCTGGTTAAAGAAACTTTGGTACATCTACACAATAGAGTACTATGTAGCTGTTAGAAAAGTTGAAGTCATGAAATTTACATACAAGTGGTACTGCATGGAAAGTATCATGCTAAGGGAAATAAGTCAGAAAGAGAGAGACAGACATAGAAAGATTGCATTCATCTGGGGAACATAAAGTAACAAAATAGGAGACTAACACCCAAGAATAGCTGAGATAAGTACCAGGAATTTTCCTCCATGACTTGAAAGCCAGTCACACATGTTAGGGGAAAAGGCAGTTCAGATAGAGAAGAGAGCACCAAATAAAGGCTGTTGGGAGGATCCTCCCAGGATGGGAGAGGCATGCTGAGAGTAGACTATAGACCGAACATGATTGCCACTCAATTTCTCTTTTGCAAACCACAGCACCCAAAAGGAGAGAGAGAACAAAAGGGAATGCCCTGTCACAGAGGCAGGGTGGGATGAGGGGATGGGGGTGGGAGGGATACTGGGACCCGTGGTGGTGGGAAATGGGCATTGTTGGAGGGATGGGTATTTGATCATTGTATAATTGAAATCTAAGCACAAAAATTTGTAAGTCTACAACTGTACCTCATGGTGTTTCACTAATAAAAATTTAAAAAAATAATAATAAAATAAAATACAACTTCCACTGGGGGAAAAAGATTGCTGCCATGCCCCAGTCAGACTCCACCATTTCAGGATGGACCCCACCAAGACAATAACATGTTGGAAATTCAGATATGCAGGTTTTGTGACTGAAATCTCCAGGCTTTCTTGGAGTTGGAATGAGCTACTTCCTCCCATTTCCCAATACTCCTGGAAGCACAGACAGTCACCCCCCACGAACCAATTCCAGTGCCACCATGTAAGTTCTTCTATCAGCCTTTCTTTGGAGACAGGTAAATAAATCTCGAAAGAGACAAAAACCAGTTAATCTTGGACCCACACAAGGCTAAACAGATGGGGTAAATTAGAGGGGGACGAGTCAACCTGGTGCCTGCCCAAGCAGAGACCCTGGCAGCCGCTTGCTCCCACAATTCAAAATTGCTGCCATGTCCGCAACCAAACTCCACCATCTTAGGACAGACCTCACAGAGATATAATCTACTGAATATTTGGGTATGCGGGTTTTTTCATCTAAAATCTCCAGATTTTGGAGGGATACTGGACCTGTGGTGGTGGAAAATGGGCACTGGTGGAGGGATGGGTACTTGATCATTGTATAACTGAAACCCAAGCACAAAAATTTGTAAGTCTACAACTTTACCTCATGGTGTTTTACTAATAAAAATAAAAAAATATCTCCAGGCTTTCTCTGGGTGGAGATGAGCTACCTCCTCCCACCTCCCTGTCCTTCTAGAAGTCTCAGCAGTAACGTCCACATCCCAAAGCTGCCCCACGTTAAAAAAGCTACTCCAGTCTTAACTTCCCAATAAAAATAGAGCCCTGAACAAACATGATGACCTCTTAGTACCTGTATTGAAAACCATAATGAACAAAAGGAGAGAGAGAAAGAAGGAAAGTGCCTGCCATAGAGTCAGGCTGTGAGGTGAGGGGGTTGCTGGGGGATGGTGGGTGGGAAACGGGGGACATTGGTGATGGGAAATGTACACTGGTGGAGGGATGGGTGTTGGAACACTGTATGACTGAATCCCAATCATGAACAGCTTTGTAATGGTCTATCTCTCAGATATTCAATTAAAAATTTTTTAATTAAATTTTCAGATTAGAAGAATCTTTTAAATTAAAAAATACTGAAGAAATATGGAATTTTTACCTTATAAGACTATTTTCAAGAAATTTTAGTGGAGTCCCTGACCCCCAACAGTGCTCCAGCAGCCAAAAACCTCCAGAATCCAATTGTGGCCATGCCATCCACAGGCTCAGAAGGGCCTTACCCATGAGTGAATCTGAAGAAAAGCCCAGGTATGCGGGACCTGTGACTGAAATCTCGAAGCTCTCTCAGAGTGGGAATGGGCCTCCTATCCCATATCCC
This sequence comes from Sorex fumeus, assembly GCF_029834395.1. NCBI lineage: Eukaryota > Metazoa > Chordata > Mammalia > Eulipotyphla > Soricidae > Sorex > Sorex fumeus. The sequence goes on from NW_026606179.1 coordinate 21,980,314, forward strand.
AAGTTTACCAATAGCTTGGCAGTCATACCTACAAACTTCCCCTGGCTCCATATAATTTCATCAACAGTCATGATCCAGAGACTCAGAAATAAAGCTCCTGGAAGAGAGTGAAATAGGCTTCACTCGTGAGTGAATCTGCTGTATAATCATATTCAAAATTTCAGAATTCCTGGGCCTCTCATCCTCTACACCACCGATGTACTAACAGCAGCACACAACATTTGATTGGGTTTAACAAACATGTTTGTAATCTCTTATACAAGGGTTTAATGGCTCCAGGATGAAATACAATAATCTTCTCACACTTTCCTCTAAGGAAGCTTTATTGGACCATTTTTAGTGGATTATTCATAACAAGCAATACAAAATTAATTGTTTCAGTTCTGCTTTGGGGGGCACGGTTTGGGATTTAGGGTGGAAACATTCACAGTATGGTTATGGGAAGTGCAATAGTGGTGGATTGGTGTTTGAATATTAAATGTAATGAATTATTGTAAATAACTTTATAAAAGATAAATTAATTAAAAAAAACTTAATGGGAAAAAAACAAAATATATATGTTGGCTGCTTGTTATATGTATAGAGCAATATACATAACAAGCAGCCAATAAAAATCCATGTAAATTGCTAACTGAGGATTTCTCAAAAACTATCAACCTTTTTTGGGGGTGGGAGGCACACCAAGTGGTGTGCAGGGTTACTCCTGGCTCTGCACTCAGAAATTACTCCTGGAGAGCTTGGGGGACCATATGGGATGCCCTGGATTGAACCTGGGTCGGCCACATGCAAGACAAGCACCTTACCATTGTATTATTGCTCCAACCCCCCAAACAATCAATCTTTATTACACCTCAGATGATCAGGGTCATAGGGAAAGAGTTTTCTATGGGTCCTGCTTGTTTCCAGGAAGGTTAAAGGTTATTTATGGAATAACTGGAAAGTTCATCTTTAAAATAACTAAAAAACTTATATTGGAGCTTTATTTTTTCATATAAAAAACCATTTAGCAAAGCAATTTAAGCCAAACATCCCACTTAAAAAAAAAAACCTAAAAGTTTGGGGCGGGAGGGACAGGAGGATATTAAAAAATCAAAATACTAACAAGACAGCAGGGAAATGTGAGGCTAAATTTTGAGGAAAGGAAGGAAATTAGAGAGACTCACTTGCCCTAACTTCTTTGAGGAAGTTTCTGTTCATCTCTTCTCCCCATTTTTTATATGGTTGGACAGTATTTTCTTGTAAAGTTTTATCAGTGCCTTATATACCTTGAATATTAATCCCTTATCAGATGACTATTAGGTAAATAATTTTTCCCATTCCATGTACTGTCTTTGTATTCTGGTTATCATTTCCTTTGAAGTGCAGAAGCATCTTAGTTTAATGTAGTCCCATTCATTTTTCTTTGCCTCCATTTGCTTGGTCAGTGGTGTTTCATCCTTAACGTTGCCTTTAGCTTTAATGTCATGGAGACTTTTTGCCTACGTTTTCCTCTAACACACCTTATGGGTTCAGGTCTGATATTAAGGTATTAATCCATTTTTATTTGATTTTTGGGGTTTTTTTTTTAGCTTTTTGGGTCACACCCAGCGATGCTCGGGGATTACTCCTGGCTTTGCACTCAGGAATCACTCCTGGCGGTGATCGGGGGACCATATGGGATGCTGGGAATCGAACCCGGGTCAGCTGCATGCAAGGCAAACACCCTATCCGTTGTGCTATTGCTCCAGCCCCTTGTTTTTTTTTTTTTGTCGGTTTTTTTGGTTTTTTGTTTTTCTTTTTGGGTCACACCTGGCGATGCTCAGGGGTTACTTCTGGCTCTGCACTCAGGAATTACTCCTGGAGTTGCCAGGGGACCATATGGATTGAACCCCAATCGGCCGTGTGCAAGGCAAACACCTTCCCCACTGTACTATCTCTTCAGCCTTTGGTTTGATTTTTGTGCATGGCATTAGAAAGAATTCTAGGAATTCCCAGGGTTTTGTGTGTGTGTGTGTGTGTGTGTGTGTGTGTGTGTAGCTGCCCAGTTTTTCCCAACACCACTTGTTGAATAGTCTTTCCTTGCTCCACTTCATATTTTTCACTCCTTTATCAAAGATTAACTGATCATATACCTGAGGGTCTGTCTCAAGATACTCAAGTCTCTTCCAATAATCTGAGGGACTATTTTGTTTTTCTTTATTATTTTAATTTTTCTGTTAACTTTTCTATTGAATAACTGTGAGATAGACTATTACAACGCTGTTCATGACTGGGATTCAGTCATACAGTGTTCCAACACCCATCCCTCCACCAGTGTACATTTCCCAGCACTGGTGTCCCCAGGTTCCCTCTCATCACCCCTCATCCCCCACCCCCTGCTTGCCTCTATGGCAGGCTCTCTCTCTCTCTCTCTCTCTCTCTCTTTCTCTCTCTCTCTCTCCTTTTGTTCTTTTAGGCATTGGGGCTTGTAATATTGATACTGAGAGGTTATCAAGAATATCCCTTACCTGTTCATCGCAGCACTGTTCACAATAGCCAGTGTGAGGCCTAAGTGAAGCCACTTTAAGACTGAAACTCAGCAGGCCTAAGTTTCGATTTCCCCTATCAGAAAGTCCTGACTTTGCAGAAAACAATATCATCCTGGGCAGATAGACCAACCCTTGGCAACAGCCTATCAGAATAGGGGCCATGACCAGTGGCACTCAGCCAGGTGGAGGTGGACAATGGAGACAAGTCATGGGACAGGACAAGGACCAAAAATTGGAAACATACTGTTAGTCCTTGGCATCACAGGACCAGGACAGGACTGGGACCAAAATTGGAAACATATTATCAGTTCCTGGAAAAATACTATTATATAACCAAACCCTATATAAGCTACTCAGAATTCAGAGATTGGGTCCTTGTCAAGATTCCACTGTGTTGGATGAGACTCAGACCTAGCTCAAGCTAGCAATAAAGGGTTCCTTGCATTTGCATCCTCACCTCTGGTCTGGTCAATGTATGAGCAAAACTCCCTTCCTGGGACAGAATCTGGAAACAACCCAACTGCCTGAGAAGAGATGACTAGTTAAAGAAACTTTAGTGCACCTACACTACAGAATACTATGCAGCTGTTAGGAAAGATGATGTCGTGAAATTTGCTTATAAGTGGATGATCATGGAGAGTATCATGCTAAGTGAAATGAGTCAGAAAGAGAGGGACAGATTTAGAATGACTGCACTCATTTGTGGAATATAAAATAACATAATATAAGACTGACACCCAAGGACAATAGAGACAAGGGCCAAGAATATTGGTCCATGGTTGGAAGCCTCTCTCATGAACTGATGGAGAAGGCAGCTGGGATAGGGAAGGGATCACTAAGTCAATGATGGTTGGAGGGATTGTTTGGGATAGGAGATATGTGCTGAAAGTAGATAAAGGATCAAATGTGATAGCCTCTCAGTATCTGTATTGCAAGCCATAGTGCCCAAAAGTAGACTGTGAGTATGGGGGGAAATTGTCTGCCATAGAGGCAGGGGGAGGGTTGGGATTGGGGGAGGGGGTACACTGGGCACATTGGTGGTGGAAAATGTGCACTGGTGGAGGGATGGGTGTTTGATCATTGTTTGACCGAAACTCGAACATGAAAGCTTTGTAACTGTAACTCATGGTGATTCAATAAAAATAAACAAAGAATATCCCTTACCTACTTTTAACAATCAGATCTTGTTCAGCATGATCATTCCCAGCTATTATTGCCATAGTGGTTCTCTATCCTACCTACTGAGGGACTGTTTTGATTTCAATACCATGCTGTTTGAATCACCAGAGGTGGAGATTTTATTGTGATAATGAAACAAAGGGAAGGAGAGCACAGTTCAGACCCTGAGGGCAGGACCCGTCCTGGCAGGTGCAGCAGGAAGTTAGCCTTGGCTTGGGAGCTACTCCTCCCGGCTGTCCCTCTGCGCTGCATCACTTCTGACTAGCTCTGCAGATCTGCCTTCGGGACACAACCACTTCAAACTCACCGACAGCTGCTCCCCCCACCCCATCTCTGAGCTCCAAGGTTTGAGCAGTTGCCTGAGTAACTCTATTTTTACTGAACTCCCAGGTGATGGCCATTCACTAGTTTGGGAGCCCTGAGGGAGAGTGGGCTCTTAAGTGTGTCCTGAAAGACCCTACAACTTTGTTTTTCTGTTTTTGTTTTTTTAAATTAATTTATTTTTTATTGAATCACCGTGAGATACAGTTACAAAGCTTTCTTGTTTGAGTTGCAGTCATGTAATGATCAAGCATCTTCCTCCACCAGTGTACAATTTCCACCACCAATGTCCCCATTATCTCTTTTCCCACCCCCACCCCGACCCCAGACAGGTTTCCAATTATGGAGCAATCTTCCTGGCTCTTGTCTCTACTGTCCTGGGGGGTTAAAAGATCTTACAACTTTGGAGTCATCTTCATTTCCCAGTGAGACCCTAGGTGTCTCCCTGAATTTCTCAATGCAAGGACGCCCACCCCACCAAAAGGGGTCTTAGGTCAGAGACCTGGAGGACCTGGAGGTCTCAGGAAAAGGGTCTCAGGTTAGAGACCTGGAGGACAGGCAGGATTTACGGGGGTGGAAGGGGGAAGATGGGTGGTGGTGGTGGTGTCAATCTCCGAAGTATCTAGAACCAATTCTTTTAAGAGGGAAGACCCGGCCCCAGGCTGCGGCCTGAAGCTCAGAGTCCCCAGGGCTGTGCCTGAGCATCACCTCCCGCCCGGGAGAGTGTCCTGTCCCGGAGGCCCTGAGGTGGGGACCGGAACTTCCTGCGGTCCAGTCAGTCATTTTCCGGTACCCGGGCTGTGCGGCCCTGAGGAGTCTTGGACCAGGACTTGGAGTGGGTGGGATGCAACTGGGCCAAACCGCTTTGCAGGCAGCTTTTGGGGACCTCCTCCCCGCGCCTTTGAACCAGTTGTGACCCCAGCGGAGCGCTTCCTGGAAGCATGCAGGTGTGTGTGCGCTCCACGGTGCGTGCAGAGCGACAGGTGCCCCTGAAGGCTGCGCGAAACCCGGACACCGGTACTGGGCAGTGCACTGCCTGTCACAGTCCGGCGACTCAGGCGAGGGAGGGCACCGGCCCTGAATCCAGGCAAGAATTGGCCCTTCTCTCCTTCTGAAATCTGGCACAGTGAGGAGAGAACGGGGCTTCCAGGCACGGGAACCAGCAGAGGTAAAGGCCACGGCGAGAGTGAGGTGGGAGTGATCAGAGCGCAGATGGGGTGAAGTCAGCTGGAGAATGCATTGCTGAGGGGCCAGGATCTCTGTTTTGACCGACGGAGGACGGGCGGGGGCGCACAGACAGTTCAGAGCTCAGGAGAAAGTGAACTGGCTCAAACCGAGCACTCACGGACACAGTGCAGACCCACCTGGGAGGGGGCGCGGGGGCGCCCACTGAAGTCAGCGGAGGGGCTGCGGAGAGCAATGAGCACCAGAGACTGTAGTGCATCTGGCATTTGTGGGACTGGCCAGATTTGAGGATGTGGGTGGTGAGAGGGAGAAAGGATGACTCCCTGGGGGCTGGAGCGATAGCACAGTGGGTAGGGCATTTACCTTGCACGTGGCCAACCTGGGTTTGATTCCCAGCACCCCATATGGTCTCCCAAGCACCGTCAGGAGTGATTCCTGAGTGAAGAGCCAGGAGTAACCCCCGAGCATGCCGGGTGTGACCCAAAAAAAGAAAAAAAAAAAGGATGACTCCCAAACTGCTGGAAGTCAGCAACTGAGAAGGGGGTCGGGGGTGGTTTTAGAAGGAATTCCCCCCCCACACACACACACTTGATTTAAACTCTGTGGCTTACAACGTTGTTCATGATGACTTGTTACAGACATTCATATTCCAACCCACCACCATTCCCACCACCACTGTCACCTTCCCGCAACCCTTGTCCCCATTTTCCCAACCACCCCTCAAGCCTGTCCCCATAGCAGACCCACAAGCATTAATTTTATTTTGCTTTTACCACTAAAACGGAAGGATTACAAAATAATGCCATAGAAGAAAATTTGCGTAAGTTGTTGCATCTTACCATGGGGACATTAAGTCCTTGTCTGGGGGTTCACTAAGCTATTGTTGCAACTTAAGCCTTCTAGAAGGAAGTTCTGGGGGGAAGCAGAAGTTAGGTTTGGGCCACCTTGAGGTCTGATACTACAGAAATTTTTGAGGGCGTGGAAGAGGACGTGTAGGGCGTCTAGACACAGGACGGGCGCTCTGGGGAAGTGGAGGGTTGTGAGTTGACTTCACAAGGAACAATGGCCAGACTACATAAAAACATAACCCCGAACCCTGCAACCTGCCCAGGAAACTAGCCCCTTTATCTACTGCCAACAATGCAGGAAGCCAGATTGCTGTCTCGGTGACAATCCAGGAAGTCAAACAATAACTGGGGGGAACTGCTGGCCCTAGATGACCAGGTCTTGCTTAACAGCTGACACCTTTTCTGATTTGTGTTCCCAAATCCTGTTTGGACCAACCTGGGAAAGCCAGACAGGCACCCGTGATCCAGTCACATGGGGTGTCCTTCCCTGAGAGCTTACCTGCAGTTTACCCAACCACCCCCACCCCCCACCAACCCCCACCTTCCAGCAACCAGGGGATCCAACCAGGGGGGGCCCAGAAGGAAATTCTCCTTTTCCTGGGTCTACCTTTGAGTTGCTGCTTGACATGAGTGATGGAGGCAAATAACGGCTTTTCTTCCTCATCTGAGATTTATTTCTTTGCCCAGAAACTTCCTTTAGGAGCTGGAGGGCGGGGGGGAATGGTGGGTCCTGAGGTCTGAGTAGTGGGAATCTTGCTGGGGCAACCTGATTGACATGTGTGGGGTCAGAAAGGCAAAGGAGTGGTCAGGGTGGGTGGATCAGGGGCTTCATGTAGCCAAAGGGTCTGTCTGGTTGCAAATTTTCCTGGTGAGTGCAGATCTGAGGGGAATGCGGAGACTTAACGGCAATGGAGGTGCCCTGGGCACTGCTCATTCAACCCACACTGTCCTCTCCAGGCTTCTGTGGTGACTCTTACAGATGCCTGAGGGAGTTTGGTCAGGCCGGGGAACTAGCTTGTTGAACCCTGGGGGATTCGAGTAGGAGGGTCAGAGGGCTTGTCCTTTGGGTGTGAGTGATGAGGACCAATCCTCACCCCTAACTGAGGGAGAGGCCCAGGGGCGTCTAATATCTGTGTGTGGTTCTGTGACTTCAAGTGAAGCCAGAAACAGGCCCTAGAGGGAGACCTTTGAGTCAAAAGGAAGTGTTGACCTTGGCAATGGAAGCCATGGTCTGGGGTCTGGGACAGGATAGGATCATGCTTGAATTGGACAAGAATACAACAAAGGTCAATTTGGCAGATATTAAAATTGGGAAAACTATAGTTTGATTATCTGTTACTGTATAACAAGACATTTTAAAATATACTGACACAAAGCATCAGTTTATTATTCCTTTATAAAAAAAAAAAGAAGAATACCCCAAAGGGGTGCCATGTGCATAGTTACACGGAAAGAGGGTCCATGGAGAGGGCTGTGATGTGGGTGGGGATGGGGAGTGAGTGACTATGGAGATGCAGGGTGAGGTCCAGATCTGAGGAAAGGTGCAGTTTCAAAAGGGAGGTGCCTACGGGGGGTTGGGTATAAGGTGGTAGACCCAGGGCTCATGGCTCTGTTCTTGGGATCAAGGGGCAAGATAGAGGCCATGCTTTTGCTTTATTGAATCTAGGAGGTGTGGTGATCCTAGGAGAAGGGCCCACAGAAGTGCACTCTAGACCCAGAGCTCGGCTGGTCTTTCCTTGCCTACCTGAGTGGGATGACACAGAGGTGGTCGTGTGAGGCATGAGAAAAGAGCAGGAGCAGGGGAATGACCTGTCCCCATCTCGACGGGCCTCATGACCTTTGAGGATGTGACCTTTGACTTCTCCCAAGAGAAATGGAGGCTCTGTAACAAGGCCCAGAGACTCCTGTGCTGCAACGTGATGCTGTAGAACTTTACAGTCATAGCCTCGCTCAGTAAGGCTTGATGCCACCGAAGCATCCCCAGAGGGGACCCCTGCCTGGCCCTTGACCCCTAGAGGAGACCCTTGACCTCTCATGACCACCAGCACCTGGTTGATATAAAGGGGCTCTCCTGAACCGTCCTGCTGCCCAGGGCTCTCACCCCCCACAAAGGACGCCTCTTGGTCCTCCTGGCCAACCACCTAGGCACACCTCCCTTGTGGCTGACACAAGGGACCTCTCCAGAGGGGCTTCTCCCGTAACCCCCTGCCTTGTGGCCACAACCCCTCAGCCAGAAGGGACGAGGGGACTCTCCTGCAACCTAGGGGGGATCCCAACCTGGTGACAGGAGGGGGCTTTCCTGCTCTTCAACTCCTCATGGCTGCCAGCAGGGGACCCCAGAGGATACCCCTGCCTGGCCTACTCAAAGGGGCTCTCCCACACCCCCCCCTTTTCCTAAGATGTGGTTCTTCCTTCCCGGGCTTTGCTGTGGCACTTCTCCTTTCCCCACTGCCAGGTTTCCTTGCTGTGGATTCCAGGACTGAGGTGTTGGAGTATTGGCTAAAAAATATCCCACATTCACTGCATTCATATAGCTTTTCACCCACGTGGACCCTTTTGTGTTGAATGAGGTTGGAGCTTCTGCTAAAGGACTTCCCACATTCACTGTACATCTGAGGGCTTTTACCAGTTCAAGCTCTCTGATACTCCAACCTCATTCACCATAAGAGGGTTCACACTGGCAAGTGTTCATCAGTGTAGAAAATGTGGGAAATCCTTCAACTGCAACTCCAGCCTCATTAAATATCAGTGAGTTCACACTGGAGAATGATCTTATAAGTGCAATGAATGTGGCAAATTCTACAGTCATGCTGCCAATCTCATTCAGCACCAGATAGTTCACACAGGTGAACGGTCTTATGGGTGCAATGAAAGTGGGGAAGCTTTCAGCCGGAGCTCCGACCTCATGAAACATCAGAGGTCCACACTGGCAAACAACCTTATGAATGCAGTGCATGTGGGAAGTTGTTCAGCCAAAGGTCTAGCCTCAATAGTCTTCGGAGAATGCATAATGGTGAAAGACCTTATCAGTGCCCTGAATGTGGGAAATTCTTTAACCAAAGTTCCAGTCTCAACAACCATTGGAGAGTTTACACTGGTGAGCTTCCTTATGAATGCAGTGAATGTGGGAAAACCTTCAGACAGAGGTCCAATCTGAGGCAGCACCAGAAAGCCCACGAACCAGATAGGCCCTACCAGTGCAGTTAATGTGGAGAAGCCTTCAGCCAGAAGCCTACCCTCTTTTGGCATCAGAAAATACACACAAGAGGAAAGAGCACAGAGAATGGGTTTCTTGATTTAACAGAACAATGCATGCTAGAGATAAATTCAGAGAAAATTATTAGTGAGGGAGCCAGAAGCCAGAAACTGAATCTTGTTCACCCAAATACTCATACAGAGGAGATTCTTAGGAGTGAATGTTAAATAGGTTTGGAAGCTCTCTGGAGATAAGTTGCACTTTCTGACCATGGAGTTGAACCAGAATTTTATCACTGCTAGGGTTGTTTGTTTGTTTATGTTTTGGGGCTACACCCAGCAGTGCTTAGGGGTTACTACTGGCTTTGCACTCAGGGATCATCCAGGGGGGCCATATAGGATGCCAGGAATTGAACCTGGTTAACCACATGAAAGGCAAGTGCCCTACCCATTATACTATCTCTCCAGCCCCAAGCTCAGGTTTGTGATGGAAACTGTCTCAGTTCTACTGGCTGGAAGATCTCCAGAGTATCTGTAAATCACTCCCTGGCCTCGTGAAAAGAGACTTCTGTTCTCTCTTTCCAAGAGGGATAGTGAATCATCCAAGGTAATTTGAAAATTATGTCCCTCCCCTGAGACCACTGTAGTTGTGAACACAAGTCCATTTTTGGCCATAAAGACCTGAGCTAGTTCTGTCATCAATTTGTAGTGATGGGACCTCTTGTTCAAGGACTTTGATAGCTCAGTGGTGCACATAATGGATTTATACAGTATCCAATTTATCCAACCCCCAAACAAACCAAACTGGCGACCAACAAGACACACGACTAACTTGACATTGCTCGACCAAAATGACATTGCTCATTTGGGTGATAAATGGGCACTGGTGGAGGGATGGGTATTTGATCATTGTATAATTGAAACCCAAGCACAAAAATTTGTAAGTCTACAACTGTACCTCATGGTGTCTCACAAATAAAAATTTTTTTTTAAAAAAGGGGGGGGGAGACTTTGTGTTAAAGATACCTTTCGTTAAATGCCTTCATCTCTGTGCAATGTGGATTAAAAACAGGATTAGAATTTTTCAGCTAAAAGGGGCTGCAATTTTATTTCTTCTGAGGGTACAGTAGGGTGGCAGATAATACCTTCTAGTCCACATTTGGCTCCACTTATATTGTGACTCAGTCCTTTCCAAGTGTAGGGCATTGGGTGTCCAATGTTGTGGTCAGAATAGCATGTGTTTCTGTGAACCAAAAATCAACAAATACAGTTATAACAACCTCCTGTACATCTGGAAGCAAATTGAACTGGGACCCTTATATCCAAGTGTCCTTTATTCTCTGGCACAGTTATGCAGACTCTGGGTTCAAGTGGGACCAAATTTTGTACACAAATACTGGGGACCATTATTAGGGCATAGGTGACACTTAAGCAAACCACATTTTAGAATGTCTAAATGTGCTTTCTATTCTAAAGTGGATTTTCAAACATTCCCTCCCCTGAAATTGGTTTTTTGAGGGATTCAGCTTTGGCAGAAATATTTAGGTCTCCATACCTCTGCTGGCAGAGCAAATAATCTAAACTCTCCCTGCAGGATTCACCCCAAAGCCACTGCTGCACTGGCAGAAAAGGGGTGGTTGGTACTGAAAGAAAGCAGGTCCTGGGGCCAGAGAGATAATACAGCAGATGGGGCATTTGCCTTGCACACAGCCAATCTGAGTTTAATCCCTGGCACCCCATATGGTTCTCCAAGCACCGTCATTCTGAATAATTGGAAAGGAGTAATTTTTGCAGGAGTAATTCTGAGCTTAGAGCCAGGAGTTACCTCTGAGCACTGCGAAGTGTGGCCCCAAAACAAAACAAAATAAAACAATAAAAACAAATCCTATACCCCATGGATGTAACATTTGTGAGAGAGTCAGCCATTTTTTTTTCTTTTTGGGTCACACCCGGCCTTGCACAGGGGTTATTCCTGGCTCATGCACTCGGGAATTACTCCTGGCAGTGCTTGGGGGACTCTATGAGATGCTGGGAATCAAACCCGGGTTGACCACGTGCAAGGCAAACGCTCTACCTGCTGTGCTATGGCTCCAGCCCAGCCAGCCATTTTTTTGTTGCCAAGGATAGAAGAGAAAGATCGGAGAGTCAATGTAGAATTTCCAAATCCTAGTTTGCTAAAATACGTGAAAAATCAGAATTTCACGTGCCAGAATTTTTTATTATGCTTTCCTGAAATATAATTTTTTTAGCACTGTCCTCCCGTTGTTCATCGATTTGCTCCAGCGGGCCCAGTAACGTCTCCATTGGAAACTTTGTTGTCTATTTGGGGAAGGCCGTCCTCTTTGACCTAGCGCGCAGCTTCGGGAGGGAGGCACATGGAGCGGTGAGGGAGGAAGGGGACACCCGCCTAGCCAGCCAGATCAGCCGAATCAACCCTGGCAATCAATGGGGTGACAGATGTCGCAGCCAGGAGTGATAGCACAGCGGTAGGGTGTTTGCCTTGCAAGCAGCCAACATGGCCGACCCGAGTTCAATTCCTCCGCCCCTCTCGGAGAGCCCAGTAAGCTACCGAGAGTATCTCGCCCGCAGGGCAGAGCCTGGCAAGCTACCTGTGACTATTCGACATGCCAAACACAGTAACAACAAAGTCTCCAATGGAGACGTTACTGGGCCCGCTTGAGCAAATCGATGAACAATGGGAGGACAGTCATAGATTAACTGCCCATAAATCTTGGGGCTTAACTCAGAAGTCATTAGATACCCCAATATTAATTGTATGTGGTATTTTCTACCAAATTAAACTGTCCATCATAAAATAATGGCTCTAATGCTCTGAGGACATGCTGCAATACCGTACAGTAGAATGCAAAACATCATGCTATCTATAAGATATAAACACAAAAATATCACTGTTATCTTCTAGAGTCTAAGAATCTTCATCATATAACCCCCAAAATATACATAACCCCTCTGTCACTGTCCTCCCGTTGTTCATTGATTTGCTCAAGCGGGCCCAGTAATGTCTCCATCGTGAGACTTGTTGTTACTGTGTTTGGCATATTGAATACGTCACGGATAGCTTACCAGGCTTTGCCCTGTGGGCAAGATACTCTCGGTAGCTTGCCAGGCTCTCCAATTGGGGTGGAGGAATCGAACCCAGCTTGGCTGGGCCGGCTGCGTGCAAGGCAAATGCCCTACAGCTGTGCTATCGCTCCAGTCCAATCTCTCTGTATAATATAAGTTTCTCTCTTTCTTGTGGGAAGGGGCCTCCCAGTCAGTGCTCAGGGTGTTTGAGGAGCCACTCTTGGTGCTACATGGCCAGTGGTTCAATGTTCAGGCCTGCTGATGCAGAAGGCTTTGGGCCCAGAGGTGCTGAGGACCACCAGGATCAAACTGGTGGGGCTGGAGTCAGTAGGGTCATATAGAGCAATGCTCTGGGGTTTCCAGGACTATACCCATAAGTGTTAGGGAGGCATTTTAGTGCTGGGAAATGGGGTAAGGGGTCATATAGAACGAGGTGTGAGCCTTTTACACTTAGTTATTTCCATGGCCTGCTTATTAGATATCTTCACTGTCACTATCAATACTTTCAATTTTAAAGTTTTACAGAGCAGAAACTGTCAGAGTCCCACAGAACGTTGTTCCTAACACATTGTCAACACTTGGCTGAAGTGGGACAACCAAATGCTTACCTTGTCAAGGCAAGAACTTTCCTACGCATATTCAATCTAAAACCTCAAGTTTATTATTTTTATTATTATTTTTTTAAACCTCAAGCTTAAAGGTCCCAAATGAGCTTAAGGGGAACGGACTCCTAAAGAAGAACTAATGTGAAAGGATCATAAATACCTGATGGAACTTATATAGATCATTACACTTTTCATGGAAGTTCAAGTTCAAAAGTTCTTTCTGCAGCTCTTCCACAAAGTTTTGGTTTTGGATGAAATTTGGGATCACACAGTGAAGGAAAGGGTCCATGTCCATGACAACAGCATTGTCATGCAATAATTGATAAGTTTTAAACTGTGGACCTACTCAGGAAACCAATGCCATCGTCATGATAATGAACCTGTCCATGACTTAAACAGCTTCCTCATGTCCCTTATCCCTCCTTGCCTTAGTCAGGAACCCATTGGTAACTATATCACAAGGAAATTATTGATTTACCACTCCCTCCCCCTGCTATGGATTTGTTGGCTGGAACGATGATAGTACAGTGGTGGTGGGTTTGCCTTGTGCGCGGCCAGCCCAGCCTAGCTGGGTTCATTTCCTTCACCCCTCTCGGAGAGCCCAGCAAGCTACGGAGATTATCTCGCCCACATGGCAAAGCCTGACAAGCTACCCATGATATATTTGACATGCCAAACACAGTAACAAGTCTCACAATGTTACTGGGCCCGCTCGAGCAAATTGATGAACAACAGGAGGACAGTGACAGTGACAGTGGGTAGTAATAAAGTATTTATTTAAATTATAATTATGTGTACGATCCATTCATTTTACTGATGATTTGTGCTCTATTGAATGAATATACAACATGTTTTTAAGCTTTATTTTAATTCTTTTTTTAAATTTAAATTATTTTTATGAAAAGAGTACATTGCATGAAAACCTACCATTATGACCTTCTGGGAAGGCTTGGGGGGCCACATCCAGTGGTGCTCAGGGGCAAATTCCAACTCTGTGTTCAGGGGTCACTCCCAGTAGTGTTTGGGTGAACATATAGTTCCAGGGATGGAACCCAGGTCTGCTGTTTTATGCCTCTTCTCAGCCCTTATCAGCCCCATTTGAACCATTACTAAATATAGTTTGGTGGTATTTGGTATTAGTAATGTGCAACCATTACTACATTCATTTCCAACCTCCTTTCATCTTGCAATATAGAAGTTCCTCATTTTCCCCAAGCTTTTAGAAATACCTTTCTACTTTCTCTCTTTAAAAATTCAACTACCCTAGATACTCCATAAATGAAAAGATACATTATTTGTCTTTTGGTGACTAAATTATTTCACTTAGCATGTACTCACAGATCATAAGCATGCTGTAGTAAGTGTAAGACTTTCCTTCCTTCATAAAGCTGAATAATGTTCCACTGTATATATATTTTTATATACACAATACTTTATTCATTCATTTATTGATTACACTGGAAACTTATTTGTCTAGTGGAATTATAATTCTTGAATATTGAAAGAATGCTTCCTTAAAACTGTGATATTTCATGTATAGTATCCTATTGAGTATATGCTGTAGTTTACCCATTTTTCTGCTGAAAGACTTGATTGCTGTCGTTGTTTGCTAATTGTGAATAAAGCTGCTATAAATAAAAAAAACTGTGATATTTCTAAAGGAAAACCACAGGCATACACTTTTCAGTTTAATTGGAATTATTAACATACTCTCCACTTTTAAAAATCTGTATTTAATGAAATAATAGCATTGTAGCACTGTCTTCTCATTGTTCATCGATTTGCTCGAGTGGGCATTAGTAACGTCTCCATTGTAAGACTTGTAAATCAGTAATAAATCAAGCTCTGAGTTATAATGCATCTCACACAGCCAATGCTGAGTCACAGCATGATATCTCTGTATATGAAATTAGTGAGAGATATACGGTAATACATTGTTGTATTTTTTCCACTATGTAGATTATATATACACATATCCTGTATAGCAGAGATGATGATGACATATAAACAAACATGATATAAAATAATTAACAGGATCCTCCCAGGATGGGAGAAGTATGCTGAAAGTAGACTATAGACCAAACATGATTGCCACTCAATGCCTCTCTTGCAAACCACGGGACCCAAAAGGAGAGAGAGAGAACAAAAGGGAATGCCTTGCCACAGAGGCAGGGTGGGATGGAGGGGATGGGGGAGTGGGAGGGATGCTGGGACCCATGGTGGTGGAGGATGGGCGCTGGTGGAGGGATGGGTACTTGATCATTGTATAACTGAAACCCAAGCACAAAAATTTGTAAGTCTATAACTGTATCTCATGGTGTTTTACTAATAAAAAAAACCACAAACAATAGATTTGTTTCCATAAAGCAGTAATTTTAGACCCATTCAGTGATCATTTATTCAGTTTATAGTTTCAAATGCTAAATCCTGTCTTATTTAATGAGGTTTTTAAATCAAATATAAATATTGCATAGAAGAACATCATAGGGGTAAACAAACATAATGTCTCTAGGCTATTCTCCTATAATAGTTTTATAGAGTTAAACAATTCATTTGAGAGACTGATACAGCTTTTCATGCTACATCATTTTCTAGTCTTTGTTCTGTGGCATTCCATGCTCTGTGAGGGATGCAGCCATCTCTCTGGCCCCTGTTCACAACTCTTTATTTAGCTTTGAAATATAAGTTTGTTGTTGAACTTTTCATTGGTGACCAAACCTCACTTGAACTGTGAGATTACTTATAACGTTTAACTCTTCCCCTTAATGTGAACGTTTCTACTTTCCAAAGAAAAAATATTTTGTCTTCTAAAATGCTACCCAAGACACCCTAGGGTTGTATCTACCATACTATCTATCATATATTTACAAATATGAATAATTCTGAATTAATCGGCCTATTTTGTTTTAGAGTTTGGGGGTAGAAAATCCATGACTTCCATTGTATCAAGCTTTCTGGTACATAGAAAAGTAAAAATCACATTTATTTGAAGTAAAAAAAATTACATTAAACTTGGAGCATCTGAGGTAGATAGGTATAAAAATATCCTATGAAATTACAACTCTCTCTGGGCATGCGCAGCTAGCTCGATCTCCTAGAAAGCCGGTTTTCTCCCCTGATCTGCGCGGGACAGGAACGGAGGCTCACCTCTCGGCAACAAAGCTGAACGTCTCCTATTCCTACCAGGTACAGCCCACCCCCAGGGCCCGGGACTCTCTCTGGGCATGCACAGCTAGCTCGATCTAGAAAGCCGGTTTTCTACCCTGATCTGCGCGGGACAGGAACGAAGGCCCACCTCTTGGCAACAAAGCTGAACGTCTCCTATTCCAACCAGGTATAGCCTGGCGCCCAGTGCCCGGGACCCTTTCCGGAGCCGCAGCCGCTAACGCGGCCGCAAAATATTCTCCCTCTACATATGCCATAGGAACCATAAGCTACCCTCTTAGATGGAATATTCTCTATTTTAGCTCAGCCACTAGAAACACAGTAGCCAATAACTCATAAGCCTATCTCAACTCACACTGCATATCAAGCAGAATAGTAACATTAAACGTGAAGGTCTAAACCACACTTGTCACAAATGGTAAAGCAATGCAAAAGCCCACCAAACTTTCTTATTGAAGAGTCTAGCCCAGATGACACCAACAGTACTGTAGTGCTAGACAACCTCTCTGACAAGGAATTCAGAAGGGAGATACTTAGGATGCTTAGGGAACTAAAAGAAACAATGGAAAGCAATGCCAATAGAAGACAAGAGGATTTGAAGGCAGAAATGAGGAAAATGCAATCGGAAATGTCAGACCTGAAAAATGTGGTAGGCGAGTTGAAAAACTCAGTGGAAGGCCTCAGTAGCAGAGTAACAGCTGCTGAGGACAGAATCAGTGAGCTCAAAGATGAAGTTCAGAGACTCTCCAGAAAAGAGCAGAAAATGGAAAAGAGACTCACAATTCAGGAACAGATGGCAAGAGAAGATCGTGATGAAACCAAGAGGGGTAACATAAGAATTATTGGAGTCCCAGAGGGACAGGAAGAAAACCTTGATGAAGAAGAAACTGTCAAAGACATCATTGCTACAACGTTTCCAGAGCTGAAGAAAACTTGTGACCACATTCAGGAGGCCTGAAGGGTACCAGCTAGAAGAAATCCGAATAAAAATACCCCAAGACATATCCTGATCAAAATGACCAAAACCTTAGACAGAGACAAAATTCTGAAAGCAGCAAGATCGAAGAAAGAAATCTCTTACAAAGGAGCATCCTTAAAATTCACAGCTGATTTTTCTGATGAAAGCCTCATGGACCGAAAACAGTGGTGGGACATAGTGAAAAAAATCAATGAAATAAATGCCTCTCCAAAAATACTTTACCCAGCAAGACTCTCATTCATAATAGAAGGAACAACACACATTTTCACAGACAAACAACAGCTCAGGAACTTCATAGACTCAAAACCATGGTTACAAGAACAACTAAATGGGCTACTTTAAGGCAAGACAGGCCCCTCAAATACACCAAATTTCAACATAACAATAGGACAAAATCCCATAACAATAATCTCTCTCAATGTCAATGGGCTAAACGCATCAATTAAAAGACATAGAGTGGCAGGATGGATTAGAAAAGTGAACCCAACATTCTGATGCCTGCAAGAAACACATCTCAATAGTCAAAGCAAACACAGACTCAGAGTCAAAGGCTGGAAAACAATCCTACAGGCAAACAGCTCCCATAAAAAAGCTGGGGTAGCCATCCTAATATCAGACCACATCAATTTCAGAGTGAAGAAGGTCATAAGAGACAGTGAAGGCCATTTCCTATTGATCAAAGGATTTGTACAACAGGAAGAACTTACGATAATAAATGTATATGCTCCTAATGAGAGACCAGCAAAGTACTTAAAACAACTACTCATAGATTTGGAAAAAGACATCAATAGCAACACAATACTAGTGGGAGACTTCAACACCGCTTTGTCACCTCTTGATAGATCAACCAGACTCAAGCTTAGCAAGGACATACTTCATCTGAGGGAAACAATGGAAGAAAGGGACTTAGTAGATATACACAGGACACTTCATCCTCAAAAAACTGCATACACATTCTTCTCAAGCGTACATGGAACATTCTCCAAGATAGACCACATGCTGAGCCACAAAACATGCCTCCATAAAATTAAGAAGATAGAGATTGTATCAACAATCTTCACAGACCATAATGCACTGAAATTAGAAGTAAATCACACACAAAAACAGAAAACTAAATCAAACACCGGGAAATTAAACAGTGTGCTATTGAACAACGAGTGGCTTAGAAAGGAAATCAAAGATGAAATCAAAAGATTCCTAGAAACGAATGAAAATGAGAACACGAGTTACCAAAACTTATGGGACAGAGCAAAAGCTGTGTTAAGAGGAAAGTTTATAGCTCTACAAGCATTCCTCAGGAAGGAGGAGCGAGCACACATAAATAACCTAACCTCACAGCTTAAGAGCTTGGAGAAGGACCAACAAAAGGAGCACAACCCGAACAGGAGAAAGGAAATAATAAAACTCAGAGCAGAGATTAATGAGATGGAAACCCAAAAAACAATCCAAAAGATCAATGAAACCAAGAGCTGGTTCTTCGAGAAAATTAACAAGATCGATAAGCCTCTAGCAAAACTCACAAAGAAAGGGAGAGAGAAAACTCTAATAAACCGAATCAGAAATGAAAAGGGGGTCATTACAACAGAAACTACAGAAATTCAAAGGATCCTCAGGGAGTACGTTGAGAAGCTTTATGCCACAGAACATCAAAACCTCGAGGAAATGGATAAATTCCTAGACTCCTACAGACTCCCAAGGCTGAACCAAGAAGACCTGAAATACCTGAACAGACCTATCACCATCAAGGAAATTGAAATGGTAATAAAAAGTCTCCCCAAGCACAAAAGTCCTGGCCCGGATGGATTCACTAGTGAATTCTTCCAAATCTTTAAAGAAGACTTACTCCCAATTCTCTTTAAGCTTTTCCACGAAATTGAAATATCAAAAACACTTCCAAACAGTTTCTATGAAGCAAATATCACACTGATACCAAAAGCAGACAGAGATACCACAAAGAAAGAGAATTACAGGCCAGTATCCCTGATGAACACAGATGCAAAGATCCTCAACAAACTACTAGCAAATAGAATCCAACTACTCATCAAAAAGATCATACACCATGACCAAGTAGGATTCATCCCAGGGATGCAAGGATGGTTTAACGTTCGGAAATCAATCAACATAATCCATCATATCAGAAAAAGAAAAGATAAAAAGCATATGATCATATCAATAGAAGCAGATAAAGCATTTGACAAGATCCAGCACCCCTTTATGATGAAAACCCTAGCCAAAATGGGTATAGAGGGGACTTTCCTCAACATAGTTAAAGCCATCTACCACAAGCCTACAGCAAGCATCATCCTCAATGGGGAAAAACTGAGAGCCTTCCCTCTAAGATCAGGGACAAGACAAGGATGCCCACTCTCTCCACAGCTGTTCAATATAGTACTGGAAGTACTTGCAATAGCGATTAGGCAAGAAAAAGATATTAAGGGCATTCAGGTAGGAAAGGAAGAAATCAAGCTCTCACTATTCGCAGATGATATGATACTATACTTAGAGAACCCAATAACCTCCACCAAAAAACTCCTAGAAACAATAGACTGGTATAGTAAAGTTGCAGGCTATAAAATCAATACCCAAAAGTCCATGGCTTTCCTATACGCAAACAGTGAGAGAGAAGAAAGCAACATGAAAAAAACAATCCCGTTCACAATTGTGCCCCAGAAAATCAAGTACCTAGGAATCAACTTAACTAAGGAAGTAAAGGACCAGTACAAAGAAAACTACAAAACGCTACTTCAGGAAATAAAAGAGGACACGAGGAAATGGAAAGATATCCCCTGCTCATGGGTCGGGAGACTTAACATTGTCAAAATGGCAATACTACCGAAAGCATTGTATAAATTCAATGCAATCCCTATAAGGATACCCATGACATTCTTCAAAGAAATGGAGCAAACACTCCTGAAATTTATATGGAACAATAAGCCCCCACGAATAGCTAAAGAAATTCTTGGGAAAAAGAAAATGGGAGGAATCAACCTCCCTAACTTCAAACTCTACTACAAAGCAGTAATAATTAAAACAGCATGGTACTGGAACAAAAGCAGAACTGCTGACCAATGGAACAGGGTTGAATACACTGACATCTCCCCTCAATCATACGATCATCTAATCTTTGGTAAAGGTGCAAGAAATGTGAAGTGGAGTAAGGAAAGCCTCTTTAACAAATTGTGCTGGCATCACTGGACAGTTACATGCAAAAAAATGGGCTCAGAATTCTGCCTAACACCATGTACAAAAGTAAAATCAAAATGGATTAAAGACCTCAACATCATACCAGAAACCATAAGGTACATTGAAGACAAAGTTGGCAAAACCCTCCATGACACTGAAGCTGGTATCTTCAAAGATGCCACGCCACTGGCCGAGCAAGTGAAAACAGAGATAGATAAATGGGACTATCTTAAACTAAGAAGCTTCTGCACCTCCAAAGAAACAGTGACCAAAATACAAAGACAGTCTACAGAATGGGAAAGGATATTCGCCGAATACACATCTGACAAGGGGTTGATATCCAGGATATACAAAATACTGGTTGAACTCCACAAGAAGAAAACATCCAACCCCATCAAAAAATGGGGCAATGAAATGAACAGAAACTTTCTCAAAGAAGAAATCCGAATGGCAAAAAAGCACATGAGAAAATGCTCTACATCATTAATCATCAGGGAGATGCAGATCAAAACCACAATGAGATACCATCTCACACCTCAGAGACTGGCCCACATCCAAAAGAACAAAAGCAACCGATGCTGGCGCGGATGTGGCAAGAAAGGGACACTCCTTCACTGTTGGTGGGAATGTCGACTGGTTCAGCCCTTCTGGAAAACAGTATGGACAATTCTCAAAAAATTAGAAATTGAGCTCCCATTTGACCCAGCAATACCACTCCTGGGAATATATCCCAGAGAGGCAAAAATGTATAGTCGAAGTGACATCTGCACTTGTTTGTTCATTGCAGCACTCTTTACAATAGCCAGAAACTGGAAGAAACCTGAATGCCCAAGAACAGATGACTGGTTAAAGAAACTCTGGTACATCTACACAAATGGAGTACTATGTAGCTATGTAGAAAAGATGAAGTTTACATACAAGTGGTACAACATGGAAAGTATCATGCTAAGCGAAATGAGTCAGAAAGAGAGGGATAGACATAGAAAGATTGCATTCATCTGGGGGATATAAAGTAACAAAGTATGAGATTAATACCCAAGAATAGCTGAGATCAGCACCAGGAGGATTACTCCATAGCTTAGAGGCCAGCTGGGCATTCTAGGGGAAAGGGCAGCTCAGATAGAGAAGGGAGCACCAAATAAAGGGTGTTTGGAGGATCCTCCCAGGAGGGGAGATGCATGTCGAAAGTAGACTATGGACTGAACATGTTTGCCACTCAATGCCTCTTTTGCAGACCACAACACCCAAATGAAGAGAGAGAACACAAGGGATTGCCCTGCCACAGAGGTAGGGTGGGATGGGGGAATGGGTGTGGGTGGGGGGGGATATTATCCATGGTGGTGGAAAATGGGCACTGGTGGAGGGATGGGTATTTGATCATTGTATAATCGAAACCCAAGCACAAAAAATTGTAAATCTACAACTGTACCTCATGGTGTTTCACTAATAATAAAAAAAAAAGAAAGAAAGAACATGGGCTTCTCTAGCATAGAAAAAGTCATGTATCTTTTTTTTGAGAAGACAAGAAAGGGGGCTGGCCACTCTGGCTGTGGTCAAAGATGAGTCTTGCCAATGTTCAGGGGTGACAATGTGCAGTGCGGGAGACAGAACTGGGGTTCATTTCAGCAAGGCAAATGCCTCACCCCTGTACTGTCTAGCCAAACCTCTTGAATATCTTTTTATGTATTGGGTTTGATTTGTTAAATTTTTGTTTTTGCTAAAATTACGTTTTACCTCCACATTAATGTAGGATGTGGGCCTGTGGTTTTCTTATAAAACCTTTAATTTGGGTACTGGTATAATGTTATAATTTATTCTACAGAATAACTTAGGAATCATTCTCATTTTTCTGTTTGGGGCAATGGTTTGTAGAATTTGCATGCCTCCTTCCTTAAATGTTTGATATCATTTACCACGGAAACATTTAAGCCTACAGTTTCCTTTTTTTGAGGGTTTCTAATTACAACCCTAATAGATACAGGGCCATAAGCTTATACTATTATTTTTGCGAATTTTAATGGTTTGTTTCTTTAGATAAAGTGAAACATTCATGTGATCTGAAGAGAATCCAGAGTATTATTTGCATCTATTTTGTTTTGCTTTTGGAGTCATACCTGACAGTGCCCAGAGCTTACTCTTGGTTCTGTGCACAGAGATCACTCCTGGTGGGGCTCATCGTATCATATAGGGTGCTGGGGAATGAACTTGGGTTGGCTACTGTCAAGGCAAGCACCTTACAGTACTATCTCTCTGGTTCCATCATATGAATCTTTAAAGTAATTTAAGTTCTCTAATTTATTGACATAAATGGACTCATAATTCCCTTTTCAGGTTTGTTTAATCTATAAACAAAGAAATCCTTTCTAGTTCCTAATATTGATAATTATTTTTCTTTTTATCACTTTATCAGTCATGACTAGACATTTGTCAATGTTACCATTTTTAAAAAAAACTTCTTTTATTGTAGTGCCAGGGTCTCAGATATGTTGGACAGCACTCTTTCACTGAGCTACACACCCAAACCCTCAATTTTATTCTTTAGGTGTTTCATTTCACTGACTCATTCTGCAATGTATTCTGCTTTTCTTGATTTTCATTTTGATCTTTATTATATTATTTTTTCTTCTTTCTTCGCTTTCATATTCTTTTTTGCTTTGTTTCTGGGCCACACCTGGCAGTGCTCAAGGACTATTCTAGCATGGGATGCTCAGTACTCACTTCTGGCAGTGCTTAGGGAACCATGCAGTGCTGGGAATAGAACTCAGGCTCCTACATGTGAAGCAGGTGCAGTAGCCCTTTAAGCCATTTCCCTACGATGTTTTCCTCTTCTTTTCATAAATCACAGTGGAAACTGCAATTCTTATTCCAGTGCCTTTTATTTCATGCTTACCTAGCCTTCACCTAGCCTTTAGTCCCAAGTTTTTTCTTGTATTTTCTTCTAAACGTTTCATATTTCATTTTATTTTATTTTTGTTTTGGGGCCACACTGGTGGTGCTCAAGGCACTGTAGCATCTGGAAGGACAGGATGCCCAAGCACTCCTGTCAGTGCTTGGGCATATGGAATGCCTGAGTCGAACCTGGGTGAGCTGTGTGCAAGAGAATCGTTTCTCTGCTACACTCTCTCCAGCCCCACATTTATATTTTAATATATTTCCTTTACATTTTAAGTCTTTTTATACTAAACATTTAATATTTCAGTTGGAGATCTATTTCGAGTTCATTCTCACTTAACAGTATGAAGTTAAGTTAATGTTTTTGTTTGCTTGTTTTGGGTTTTGGTTGGCTTTATGCCGTGAAGATTTAATTTATCCAGTGTTATTGTTGAAAAGTCTCCCCTATTTTCATAACTTAATTTTGATGACTTGTCAGGGGGAAATAAAGGTTGTTCTTATTTGTTTGTGCCTGTTTCTGAGTTTTTTATTCTGTCTTATTGACGTAGGCTTTTATTCCCATATCCATGCCACATTGTCTTGTTTATTCTACTATGTATCATTCAACCCTGCATGTAAGTAAGCGATTCCTCTTAAATGAAATTGTCACACAAAGCCTCCAAAATCTTCCCAAATTAAACATCATAGTCCTAAGTGTCCTTAGAGATTCTTTCAAACTAGAAACTCTGACCACCTCTTTGCATTTGTCTTAGAGTTCCAGAACCATCCATAATGGCTATTAGTTGCTTAAGTATTTCTGATGCAAGAAAAATTCCCCTCTAGGTCTATACTTTATTAAAACAAAATCACCGGCTTCATACTGGGTTCTCCTAAAAACAGAGGGTCTCAGGCTTTGAGCCTATGACTTTGCATACCCAGCTGCCAATTATGCTTTGCCTCACCGAAACAGCACTGCTTGACATGAATATGAGATTTAATAAAGACTGAGCTAGACCTAAGCTCTCCAGCATATTCCACCAATAGGAGGGGACCATCATCTTTCTATAGTCTCCTTCTAGATGCTACAGTGCCAGAGGTCATTCTTCTTCGTAGACACCTGGGAAATACCCTGGATTTGACTGAATCAATAGAAAGTGGACTGGATGAACAGCACTGCCAGTGACCATAAAAATGAATAATTTTTAGAAAAATTTGTGGAATGTTGCTGCTATCCATCCTATTGCCAAGGTATTCTTAATCAATGATGGGAGTCCATGAATCAATAAAATTGACCTGATTCAAGCTTGAATGTCCTGGCCAGCAAATGGGCCATGTTTTCCATTTTCACAAACTTTGGTGTCATTGCCTGAGAATAATCCTCTCTTGGGTGAAAAAAATCCTCTGAGAATCTTTTGTCCTACATATACTTAAAATATAAATCAAATTCACATGTATATCTACTAAGTGCACAATGTAATACTTTGTCAGGACACACCTTATTCCGTTTGGAGTTACACTGTTGATTTTTTTTTTTAAAAAGGTACATTTTATTTCTCTAGGATTTGGTCAAATCTGCGCCAAGGTTGTTTTCACTTGGGGAACCCCAGAGGGGGGGCGGGTGAGAGCCCTCCCCGCCCCAAAGGACCCAGCCCCAGCAGCTGACCTCCACTACCCAACTGCTGCCACACTCCAGGCCACTTTCCACATGTTCGGGCCGAGTCTCACACATGAGTGAAGTCCCACAGAACCCAGGTAATGCAGAACTTTGTGACCTTGAAATCTGGGCTCAGTGGCACCCAGGAGCAAAGAGACTGCCTGCTTCCCCCAGTCTCCAGCAACCCAGGGGTCACACTCATAAGCAACCTCCTGCCAGTGCTAAATAATCTCCTCATCCGCCACCCTCCAGAACTCACGGCGACTTCTCCTGGAAAGGAGCATAAAATGAGGTCCCCATAACCATGTCACTGGACTCTGCGCCAGGCTGTTTTCACTTGGGGCATCCCAGAGGGGGGCAGGTGAGAGCCCTCCCCGCTCCAAGGGACCTGGCAGTCAACCTCCACTACCCAACTGCCGCCATGCTCCAGGCCGCTTTCCGCATGCTCGGGCTGAGCCTCACATGTGAGTGAACATATTCCTGGATCACACAACACATCATAAGACACTTCCTACCCATTCTCCATAATTACTACACCATATTTGATAGGGTTCAGACAGTAGGCAACACATTTTATATATATATATAGGATTTATATATATTGCATATATATAATAAATATTTATATATATAAATATATATATATATTTCTCGGAAAGCCCAGCAAGCTACCAAGTGTATCCTGCCCACATAGCAGAGGCAGAGCCTGGCAAGCTCCCTGTGGCATATTTTATGCACCAAAAACAGTAACAATAACGGGTCTCATTCCCCTGACACTGAAAGAGCCTCCAATACGGCAGTGTAGGGAAAGACGAGTAAGGAGAGGCTGCTAAAATCTCAGAACCGGGACGAATGGAGATGTTACTGGTGCCCGCTCGAGTAAATCGATGAACAACGGGATGACAGTGATACAGTGATACAGTGGTCAATGGAACTTTCAGGTCCCTGAAAATTTTCAGAAAGACAAACAATTCCTTTTCAAATTCTAGTCCAGAAATGGACCCCTAAATGAATCTCTCTCTTTGCATTTGTCTTAGACCTTCATTTATATTTATAAGTTTTTGGTCTTAGCCCCATTCCATAAGGACAGGTGGTCAGAGAGAGGAGTCCATCCTTTTCTAGGGTCCTTTAAATAGAGATTGTCCATGAGTCAGGAAACTGCTTATCCAACAAGAACACAGGGAAGGAGTATGGGTGAGAGGTAGAATTTGGACCTAAGCTTCCACCAGAGAACAAAAACAAAACTCCATCAAGGGCAGTGACACACTGTTCTCTTAATTGACTGTTGGTCTTAACTGCAGGTTTGGGTGTTTTCTTTGGTATTCAATCCAGAGACCCAAGTCCTTCAAATAAGTTATTGCTTCACCAAGACATGATATGATGAGATCTACACACTTCCAAGCTTGGCTAATACAAGTTCTCAAACCCAAAGATGTTTGCCATTCACCAACTTGCCTCTCACCAACAAAATCAACTGAGGCCATGAAAGCATAGTAATTGGCCAGATGATGATGAGAATGCCAGCCTATAGGCAATGTTGGAGCTCTGATCTCTCAGCCTCATGAACCCTAAAGGCATAAAGTGGACACTCAAACCCTCATCCAGATAACATCACTTGAGACCAAGAGTTCACTCTTGGTTGACTTTGTCTCCTGTGTCAGAGACAACTTCCCATTCATACTCCCTCTCCAATGACACCCATGTTTGCCTCTAATAAGGCACAAATTGGAACACAGAACAGGTATTGCCTCCCTTCCCTTGATATCAGGGCTTTTATACATCTTCCTTGACTCACCATGGAACAATGGTTCAACAAAGCCATCTTAAATTGAAGATATTGTAAGTTTAAAAATGCATTTAACACACTTAACCTTCCAAACATCACTGCTTATCCTCACCTGCCTTACCTATGCTCAGAACACCTAAGTGTGCTCACAACATTTGTGCCGACCATTCAGTACACTGCAGGCATCAGCTGTCCACCCTTGTAGTTGCACGGCTGACTGGGCGCCATGGCTGTCTGGCTGCAGCATCACAAGAGACTGCCACACCACAAACCGCTAGCCTGAATTTTGAGATCAAAACAAACAGTTTCTATGGAGGAATTGTGTTAAGCAAAGTATGCGGGAAGTCAAATACTGAAAAATCTTACTCATCTGTAATGTGATATACAGAGAAACAAAATAAGAGAACAGACAGTATTGAATGTAGACAAACCCTTGGCACTGGATTACAAAGCCGATTACCAAGCAGTGGGAGAGGTGAAGGAAGAGGCAGACTAGAAATGACATAAGGTTGGGGTGGCAAATTTTGAGTACTTTAGTGGCGCTAACAGTGCAGTAACTATAAGTCAAAACCGTAAGTGTGGGCAGCCATATAACCTAAACTGCAATACATCTTTTTTAAAGTATGGTTTCTACAGAATGTGTATGGATCTTGCACTATTGGGTAGTTGGATAATGGTAAGTGTCGTAGATCAGAAGCCATCTTTAGTTGTCCTAGCTTTGAGTATGCTCCCTTTCTGCAGCTTAAATCTATCGCTTTTGGGTTCTGGTAGTGTTTCAAGACAGTTATAAAGTTTTTCAGCGCTGGGATTTCTCTTTGTTTCTTTGTTATGTAGCCTATCCTTTTGGTTACTATTCTCATTTTGGTCATGTATCTGGGTTTTTATTAAATCATTATAAGTTTTCATTATTGAAAATCTTTAAGTTATTTGTTTTAAAATCTTTGTCTTGTTTATTTTGACTACCTTGAGATTGCCTTTTGTGGGATTCTTTGCCCCCCCTCCCCATTTTTTAGTTTTTTGGGTAACACCCAGCGATGCTCAGGTATTACTCCTGGCTCTGCACTCAGAAATTACTTCTGGTAGTGCTCACGGGACCAAAAGGGATGCTAGGAATCGAACCTAGATCGGCCATGTGCAAGGCAAATGCCCTACCTGCTATACTATTGCTCCAGTCCCTCTTTGGCCTTTTGAAGAGACCATCTTGCCCATTTCATCTTGCCCATTTCTTGTGGTTTTGTTGTTCTGTTTTTATATACTGAATATTTATCTCATATTATGATAACTCTAGAAAACACATTTTTCTATTTGCCCCAGAGTTTTCTGGGTTGTTTTATTTTACTTTATTTTTCCATGTCATCTTTAAGCCAGGGATTGGTCTGAGGTGAAATTTTAAGGTCTTCTCAGATTTCTTAGTCTGAATCTCTCTCTCTCTTTGAATGTACAGTGACTTTCTAAATTCCACCACCCCCATCCCCACCCCATTGTAACTGAATATCCTAATCCTAAAAAGTCTGCTCTCTATAGAATTAAAAGGGGGAAAAAGAAGAAAAATCTCAAACGTGTGCTACTGTCCCTTTAAATACCCTGGCAGCAGCTTCAGCAGGTGTGGGTTGAAAGGACAGTGGCTCTCTTGTGACAGAGAGCAGCAATCTTAAACAGAGCACAGCACCCCAATCTCTCGAGTACACACTCCTTATTGTCCACCCCGGCTTCCACGTTATGAACTAGGAATGTGAGTATTATTTCCTGGTTTAGTGCTGATGGTTGGTACATGAGCAGTTGAAATAAATATTAAAGGCTTAAAAGTGACCCAAATCACTACATTTTACCAGTTGCAGGCTTTCCTCCAAATATTCAAGCATATAG
This sequence comes from Sorex fumeus, assembly GCF_029834395.1. NCBI lineage: Eukaryota > Metazoa > Chordata > Mammalia > Eulipotyphla > Soricidae > Sorex > Sorex fumeus. The sequence continues at coordinate 22,008,742 of NW_026606179.1, forward strand.
ATTCTAAGTAGCTCACCACTTCAGATGGTTTCTTTGTGGGAAGACGGTTTTTCTTGTTGCCATATTCTCATATAACTCAATTCTATATGATTTTGCTCCATTTACTTTGAATTCCTCATAGTAAGTGAATATACACTTGCTGTTTCTTTGTATTCTGTTTCTTAATAAGTTGATCACTTTATCATTTTGGAGAAAAAATTTAAACCCCTAGTAATAGTCTATCCCCTAAGATGTACTTTGTCTGCTATTTATATAAGTTCTCTAGACTTCCTTTGATATTTTGCTAACAAGGTATCCCTTACCCCATTACTTTGGTTCTTAATCTATTTGTGGTTTATTTTAATTTTTTTAATCTCTCAAGTAATGATCAGGAAGCGCAGAGATCCCTCTCAGTAATTCTCAACAAACTTAACAAGCAGTTTAATGCAAGGGCCCGAGGATGCATTGCTGCTGGGTCCTGCAGTGTGGGTAATTACCCTGTATATTCTGGAGTATTTGGGGAGCTCCAGTGCTACACCTCAGTGCTCAGGTAACTAGCAAGACAACCACCTTAACCCTTGTACTAACTCTTTCCAGCCCCTTAATAAGTTTTTGTCATCATCATGTAGTGCAATTCTAATGCTATCTACCCAGAATTAGACAAGCCTCACAGGGTGGAAGCATGAGCAAGACTATTCTTACTTCACACACCACCACAAGTTTAGAAATTCTCAGATCTGAGTAACTTGCTCCAAGTTTAAAGGTGCCTGCTACATCCTTGGACTTTCTAATTTGCTAGAATATCTCATAGAATTTAGAAAAGTGGTATGATTATAGGTTTATTATGGCCAAAAGGGTCTAAATAAAGATAAGATCAAAGAAGAGATATTGAACAGGTCTAGAAGGGTCCTGATGCAAAGCTTCTGACATCTGATCCCTGTTGGGTCAGGAAGTGTTACTTTCCCAGATCATCAATGAGGGTGTTTAGCAACCAGGCCTGGTCCCTCCCAGTTCAGCATCCAGAATTTTTATTGGGATCGCATTAAATAAGCATGATTGATTAAACAGTTGGATAGTGTCTGAACTCAATCTGTAGGTTCCTTCTCCTCCTATAACTTGAGCTGATACCAAAGTCTCAAACCTTTGGGGATAGAGAGATAGTGCATGCCTTGCATGTATCCAACTTTGGTTCAATCTCCAACATGGTGCTTACGGTTCCCTAAGCACCGCCAGGAGTAATTCCTGAGTGCAGAGCTCAGACTTACACCTGACTATTACCAGGTAGCACCCAAAAACTGAAAAGAAAAAAAATGTCCCAAATACTTAGTCACATAATTAGCTTTCCCAGCATGGTTAGCCTGAATTATCTTATTGGCATTAACTAGATCTCCATTCTGGGTGACATCATTTGCATAAGATATCAAACGTAGTTTGAGGGGTCACTAAGAATTACCAAGGGTTTAGAAAGGATAAATGCCAGATAGATTATTTGTTATACAATACAACACATAGCTGTGTCTTAGGGCTGGAGTGATAGCACAGCAGGTAGGGTGTTCGCCTTACACGCGGCCAACATGGCCAACCCGAGTTCGATTCCTCTGCCCCTCTCGGAGAGCCCGGCAAGCTACCGAGAGTATTCGATATGCCAGACACAGTAACAACAAAGTCTCCAATGGAGACGTTACTGGGCCCGCTCGAGCAAATCGACGATCAACGGGAGGGCCTTTACCTTTACATATTTATCTATGTGAAAATCTCTGACCCCTGAAAATAAGGGTTTGGAAATCTGCATATCCTCTCCCAAGAAGAAATTTTCTGCAAATGCAGTGCCAGAGTCTACCCTTGAAATTTAGATCATCTCTGAAAAATATGGGTAAAGGGAGAAATTCCTGACCATTCAGGTGAATGAATTAAATAAACCAAAAAAGAGTGACAAGGATAGCTTAAGAATAAATTACCGAAGTCTGAAAAAGAATGTGTCTTCTCAAAAAATGAGAAAGAATGAGAGGTGAAGGTGAGAAAGGTGAGAAAATAGAGATAATGGCCAAACTGGACTATTGAACTTATGGTTACAATGAACATTTAGTTTCCTTTAACTAGGATGTATTTCAATTCCTGATAGCAAGTAGGTCACTTTCATGGAAGGAAGTAGTAAAGAAAATAGTATAAATCATATCATCTTAAAGGTAAAAGTTGCAGTGGGAAAGAAGAGCTGAAATGAATAACATTCATATAGATTAAGATGGATTTAACAGGGAATAGAGGGCTCAGAGTTGGTATCATAAGAAGAAATGGTTTTTAAGTAAGTGTTTAAAAGAAGGAAAAGAAAATGGATTTGAATATTCATGAAGGGATGGCATGAACAAGAAATGGCCATAGTAACGTCCCTTTGGTGCCTCCATACATCCAAAGCCTTCACTAGTCCCATGATATAAATTATAAATATAAAATCTAGAGCCTTTCCCACAATGTAGGACCATAGTAAAAATCATTCCATAACTAGAATGTCCTGTGAGACTGATTGCGGCATTCATTGTTTTTGCATAACATTTCATTTCTCTCTCTGCCCAATCTTGTTTACTTCATATGCCTCCCACAGGCACTGAAGCCAAGAGCATTCCAAAGAAACAGTATGCATGATATTTGCCATCACAAAGTCTGTTTCCCCCAAGAATCCAGCTAATGGGCAGAGAACTAGATTAATTTGATATTGTCTAATATTTGGTTTGTTAAGCCAAGCAATCAATATAATAAAAGAAATTAATGGAATATAGAAATGAGCTCCCAGAGATAGTATAACAGGTAAGGTGCTTGCCTTGAATGTGACCTACCTGGGTTCAATGACCAGCACCATATATGGTTCCTTTAGCACTCTAGGAGTGATCTCTGGGCAAAGAACCCTGAACCATAGCCAAATGTAGCCCAAAGCAAACAAAACAATATAACCCTAATACTCCCTCCCATCCTTTGTGTTATTGGTGTAAATAATTTCATTTTTCATAACATACATAAGCATAGATGGTCGGTTACTGTCCTCCCATTGTTCATTGATTTGCTCGAGCGGGCCCAGTAACATCTCCATTGGAGACTTTGTTGTTACTGTGTTTGGCATATCGAATACTAAAATTGGAACATAAGCATAGATATATAACACATATACAGAAATGTGAGCTCTATATACCTGTCGATGATAGATACATATAATCTTGCATAATCAAATATAGTGTTGTTACTTAATACAAACTATTATCTTTTACAACAATTAAGAGATAACTTTGGGGGCAGCACCCGGCTGTGCTCAGAACTTACTCCTGACTCTGTGCTCAGAGGACAGTGTAGCATTGGGAATCCAACCTGGATCAGCTGGAAGTAAGGCAGTTCCTGACCCACTTTTCTAGCTCTCTGGCCCTGAAAAAATACTTTTTAACTTTCACTCATTCCTTCTTTGTTGCTTATTTTTACTTTGTATAGAGTTGAGTTTCTGACCTTTATTGGCTTTTTTTTTTTTGTCTCTCTAAACTTCTTTACATACTCAATACATCAGGATCCTTCGTGAGCTCTATTGCGGATTCATTACCAGGATCTCACCATTCTACAAAGAAGTAATCATCCATATCAAGAGAGGGGTTCGGCAGGGTGATACCATTTCACCAAAACTCTTCAGTGCCACCCTCGAGAACATCATGCGACAACTGGAATGGGAAAGCATGGGAGTGAAGATAGATGGTTGGCAACTACACCACCTCCGCTTTGCTGATGACATCGTTCTAATAACACCAAACATCAGCCAAGCGGCTCAAATGCTGAACGACTTTGACCCAGAATGTGGAAAGGTCGAACTACAGCTGAATCTTACGAAGACAATGTTTATGAGAAACAGCCTTGTTCCTGATGCTCCATTCGCTCTCAACGGAACCACCATCTCCGAATGCAACAGTTATATATACCTAGGTCGAGAAATCAACATGATGAATGACCTGGCACCTGAGTTGCGCAGGAGGAAGAGAGTGGCTTGGAATGCCTTCAAGAGCGTTGAAGAAATAACTAAAAGGACAAAGAACCTCCAGCTACGAGCACATCTCTTTGATTCCACTGTTCTTCCTGCATTAACATATGCCTCAGAGGCCTGGACCCTAGGAAAACAGGATGAGAACGCTATTCGGGTCTCTCAAAGAGGAATCGAAAGAGCTATGCTTGGAATATCACGATTCACTCAAATGAGAGATAGAATCCGGAGTTCTGATCTTCGTCAGTGCTCAAGAATCAGGGACGCTGTCTCATTTGCCAAGGCATCAAAAATCAGATGGGCTGGACACGTAATGAGGTTTACAGACAACCGCTGGACTAGAGCCATTACTGATTGGATTCCACGGGACATCAAAAGATCACGTGGACGCCCACCTACAAGATGGTCAAACTTCTTCGTCAAGACCCTGAATGATCGGTTTGAGGCTCTGCATGTTCCTAGAATGAACAGATACCATTGGGCTACGCTAGCACGCAACCGGGATGGAGACGTTACTGGCACCCGCTCAAGTAAATCAATGAATAACGGGGATTAAGTGATTAAGTGATTAAACTTCTTTTAACATATTTTGCATGCCAGGTTTATTAGTAACAAATTCCTTAGCTTTTTTTTTTCTTTTTTTTTTTATTGAATCACTGTGGGAAAGGTTACAAAGCTTTCAGGTTTATGTCTCAGTCATGCAAATATCAAACACATTTCCCTTTACCAATACTTATTTTTTACCATGAAGAACCCCAATAAAACCCCACCCCCACCCCTCCCCGTCCCTGTGAGGCAGATGAATTCTAGTTAACGCTCTATCTGTTTTGATTAGATTCATTGTTTCAATAAAAGATTCACCATTATTATTTAGAGTTTACCCCCCCCCCCCCCAATCAGACATGCTGAAAAAGCATTGTGAAGTGATTTGCTTTCTACAGCTGGGTTCAAGAATTAAATGTTGGTTTTGGATTTCTGCTATTTTACCTATTGACCCTGGAAGTATTTCTACTGAAAGTCAGATAGTTAAGAAATTGGTTTCTGTGTTCTGGAGTCGTGGCCGTGCTGAGAGCCGCTCGCGGGGGGCAACTGGTGGCCTCGGTAGGGCGTGAAGGGCGGAGCGAAACGCCCCCCTTCCCATGAGGTTTTAGTCGCCCCCACACTCCCGGCTCATACCTGCTGTCCACAAGGCTCCCCTGTGGCTGCCATCTTTCTTTCCAGAGAGGAGAGGGCGAATGGGGCAACACCCTTTCCCCTCCGGCAGACTTGATGGCCTGGATCAATGCATAGTCCGTTCACTTTTCTGCTCCAAGCTGCTGGGTTCTGCATTAAGTCCTTGTGCTTCTGGGGCCGTGGCTGTGCTGGAGAGCCGCTCGTGGGGGGCAACTGGTGACCTCGGTAGGGCGTGAAGGACGGACCGGAACGCCCCCGACCCATGAGGTTTTAGTCGCCCCCACACCCCCGGCTCATACCTGCTGTCCACAAGGCTCCCATGTGGCCGCCATCTTTCTTTCCAGAGGGAGGAGGGCGGAAGGGAGCAACACCCTTTCCCCTCTGGGCAGAAATGATTGCCTGGATTAACGCATAGTCCTTTCACTTTTCTGCTCCAAGCTGCTGGTTTCTGCATTAAGCCCTTGTGCTTCTGCGGCTGTGGCCGTGCTGGAGAGCCGCTCGTGGGGGGCAACTGTTGACCTCGGTAGGGCGTGAAGGACGGACCGGAACGCCCCCCTTCCCATGAGGTTTTAGTCGCCCCCACACCCCCGGCTCATACCTGCTGTCCACAAGGCTCCCATGCGGCCGCCATCCTTCTTTCCAGAGAAGAGAGGGCGAATGGAGCAACACCCTTTCCCTTCTGGGCAGAAATGATGGCCTGGGTTAACTCATTGTCCGTTCACTTTTCTGCTCTAAGCTGCTGGGTTCTGCATTAAGTCCTTGTGTTTCTGGGGCTGTGGCCGTGCTCCAAACTTAACTCTGATTTTCAGGGAGAAAGATTGGGTGGTTTACTTCTCATTGATCACTTTGTATATAGAGAGATGTTGCGCGGCCGCATAAGCAGCCGCGCGGTTTTGAGAAAAAGTCCTCGTTCCCGCATACTCGAGCTGTGTTTGTAGAGGCTTCTGGTCACCGGGGTTCCATCTGGGGGAGGCGGGATGCGGCACCTACTCCATCTGGAACTTGCCGGTGATCTCGGCTCTTTTTGGAACCTGTTTTTTCTTTTTTTTTTTTCCTCCGGGATCCCGCACCCTCCATGTGTTCCTTCTCTTATCTCCTTAGCTTTTTATATAAGAAGTTTACTGAGGCTGGAGCGATAGCACAGCGGGTAGGGCGTTCGCCTTACAAGTGGCCAACATGGCCGACCCGAGTTCGATTCCTCCGCCCCTCTCGGAGAGCCCGGCAAGCTACCGAGAGTATTCGATATGCCAGACACAGTAACAACAAAGTCTCCAATGGAGACGTTACTGGGCCCACTCGAGCAAATCGACGATCAACGGGAGGGCCTTTACTCCCAATTTTTATATAGGCACTGTAGTTTCCAATAATGTTAAAAATAGGGTTTCAGGCATACAATGTTCCAATACCTTACCCACCACCAGTGTCAGCCTTCCTCCACCCAATGTTTCAAGATCCCCTGGTACTCTCACCCTCACCCGCTTGACAAACTCAGTTCGGTAGGTCAACTTTCCTGTGAGATTGGTTGAGGCATTCATTGTTTTTGCATAACATTCCAATTTCTCCCTCTGCCCATTCTTCAGAGCTCAGGGTGCATAGGCACTTCCTATGGAACTCCACGTGGCTATGTGAGCCTGATGACTCCCAGTTTGGGCCCAGCAATGTGGTACTGCTTGGGAAACCATGTAGTCAGTTCTGGTAGTGAAAGTCCTGCTAGGTGCTCTAGTTCTTTGAGCTATTTCCCTGGCTTCCTATTAGAACTAAAAAGACAAACACTGAGGTGGACTGTATCAACCAGAACCCAGAACCTAGACTCAAGAGCCTAAGTGACCAACTGGAGGGAGATACTTAACTCCAGTTCATGCCAGTCATCCACATGAGAGAAGGGAAATATCTAATTCTAGCCTAGTTTAGCCACCTTTTCACAAAAGAAGAGGGGAAAAAAACTTCAGAATTATTTGTGATGTTCATAATCCAGAAGCATTATGAACATTATGAACAAGCTCATTAAGATAATGACAACTATTCATAGGGCTATAAATGCTTTTTTTGTCACCCATCCCCAACATTATCACACTATTACTAAACATATACTTGGAGCAGTTCATTTTCCCTCCTAAATGATGCTCAGCTACCAAGGAAACAGAAAAAGGCACACTGAGAAATAGCAAAAATCTCACCAGGCTCAAAAGAGGATAGCAAAACCAGACCAGAACTGGAAGTGATGTTGAAATGATTAGGCCAAGAATGAAAAACACAAATTATTAATATGTTAAGTGCTGTAATGAATAAAAGACAGCATGCAAGAACAGGTAGTCAATGCAAGTATAGAGATGGGAATGCTAAAAAACAAAGCCAAAAAGAAATTCTAGAAAGCAGAAGCACTGTCACATAATTGCTAATGGCCTTTATGCGGTGTTAGTAAACTGGACATGACTGGGGGGGAGAAAAAAAATCCCTGAGCTTGGGGGCATCTCAATAGAAATATTGAATCCATATTATGCTGTATCAAAAACCAAAGAACATAATATGCAAGAAAGTGGGATGATCACCAAAAAAAGTTTAATAGGTGGTTGCAATCCTAGGAATCTAAAAAAGATAAAGGAACAGAACAAATGTTTCAAACAATAATGACTAAATATTTCCTTGAATTAAGTGCAGATACAAAACCATAGGCCCCAGAAGTTCAGAGAATACCAAGGTGAATAAATGCCACTTAAACATATATTTTCAAATTACAGCTTTATCTCCGCCTGCACTCTCTCTGCCTAGGTGGGGGACTGTGACCACAGATATTCCTATTCCTGCCCGCACTTGGGACAGAGGCATCTAGCCCTAGGTGGCACTAGGCCCCCAATAAAAAATAGTTCTCTCCCCCACCACCCCCAAACTCCATCTCTAGACCAGACATCTACCTAGTTAGAGAATAATTTAATTGGGAGTGAGGGATGAGTTGGATACTGTGGCCAGAGGCCCAAACCCAAGAACTGAAGCAACAGAAACAGGGTGAGTCTCTGGGGACTTTATATAGAAGGAGCTGGCACAGATTCAAGTTGGAGAGGCTCAAAAGCAGCTAGATGCTGCATAAACACCACAGCATAGGATGGAACTGGTAACTGAGAGTCTCAGGTTGCTACCCAGATCTACACAAACTCAGACCCTCGACTTTAGCCCTCCATGCACAGCAGATAGAATGAAGAAATGTGGGAGCCCCCAAATGACCTTTCAGATGACAACCGAAAGAGCTTGGTAAGCTTCCATATATGATCCAGCAGTTTCACTTCCTGGTATTGATCCCAAAAGTTAAAAAAAAATTGTTTCAAAAAGATATTTGCAGTCTTATGCTCATAGCAGTGGCCAAGATTTGGACACAACCCAAAAGTACAAGAACAGTTGAGCGGAGAAAAAACTGCACAATGGAACTCTACTTACTCAGCTCTTATTAAAGATGAAATCATGCATTTCACTGTTCTGTGGATGAAACTAGAGGGTGTCATGCTGAGTGATGTTAGTCAGAAGGAGAGGGATAAAAACAGAATGGTCTCTCTCATGGGGGGAATACAAAAATACATAGTAAAGGAATAATAAATGGCCAATGGTTTAATAAAATAAAATGGAAAAGGTGAGGGAAACGCTTGCATTTTTCTTCTTCTTTCAGCTTCAGGTATTTCCTGTAGCATACACATTTTCTTAGAGAAAGTTATATTTTTAAGACTTAATCTTGTGGAAATATACTCAGCTGGATCAGAATGAAATTGTTAGTTTTGCTATCTTCTATCTTAGGGATTGAAAGTACTGCCAGGCCAATAGTTTCAAAGTAACCTTACTCTGTTATTACCTTGAAAAAGAGGAATTTTTTGGATATTTGTATGCATCAAAAATATTTAACAAGTGAGACCCTAGACCTAATATTTCTTTTTTTGTTATTGTGAGGGTTTTTTTTGTTGGTTTGTTTTTGAGCCACACGAGCAATACTCAGGAGGTATTCCTAACTCTTTACTCCGGAATCATGCCTGGAAGTACTCAGGGGACTATATGGGATGACAGGGATAGAACCCCAGTCAGCTGTGTGCAAGACAAGTGACCTACCCAGTGTACTATTGTTCCAGCTCATAGACCTAAAATTTCAAAGAATTGAGAAGCAATTGTGAATGTCCTCTCCGTTTGTTTATCTCAGACCAAGAGCCTAAATCATCCTTTCTAGCTGAGTCATGGCATGAATAGATGGAGATTATTTGCCTGCATCTGAATTCAGGAAAAAGCTACCCAAAGGTACTTAATTACTTTCTCAAGGACCCAGATAATTAGCTGTGTTTCTTCCCTAACACACATTAGGGATGGTCTGGTCTATAGTTAAGTAGTGTGAAGAAGAAGGGCACAGAAGAACCTCTTATTTCTCTCTCCTCCAAGCTGTACCTTTTCCTAGGGTTCCTTCTTTTTTGCTAAAGTTATCGACATCTCTGATGCCAGCAGGTCCTGAACCAACATCTATATTCTGGTATCTGCACATTGCCCCTCCATCCTCTGTTCATACACATTTGCTCTTTCACTCAACTGTGGAGAAAGAATGGACTTGTACAAGGACTGAAGTGTTGAGTCAGGCTTCACTTTTTCAAAGTTTGGTGGTTCAGCAAATAGGATTCATTAAAGTCAGGCTATATATCTTTTATATATATTTAAAATATATATTAAAATACATACATTTAAAAATGTGTTTACTTTTAAATCCTGTACAGCTGAGCCTGGCAAACTACCCATGATGTACTCGATATACCAAAAACAGTAACAATGACGGTCCTCATTGTCCTGACCCTGAAAGAGCCCCCAGTGCGCCATCGGGCCACACTAGCATGTGAAAGGGACAAATGGAGATGTTACTGGTGCCCGCTCAAGCAAATCGATGAGCAATGGGATGACAGTGATACTTTTAAGTATGTCTTTTCAGTAGACAGCAGAGAAAGGTAAGAAAGAAAATAACCTATTAAGGGAAATGGGTATGACAAAAAGGGGCAAATATAGACAGTGCCCAAGACTCAAAGATTATGTCCCATAGCTCTACTCTGCTAGAATATCATTTGCAGCCACATATGACGTGGTTGACACTTGCTGATCTCTCTCCTCTCCACAGTGGAACCTTTTGAAGTAAGTGACCACCCCCTTTGTATATGTATAGATGTCATGAGCTTCCAGTTGGCTCCACATGGAATTATGGCCAATTATATTTGTTTAACACATCTAGTCTCTTCCAAGAAGAGCAAGGTCTATTCATGGTCACTAGTGGTCACCCAGCATGTCTAGATAACTTACAGTGCACAAGACATTGTTCCTTCCAGTTGAAAAAAATGGATAGATTGGTGAACCAATAGCTCTGCCTCCAAACAGAAGGTAAAGTGACAAAGGTGCCCCGTGGAGAGGAGACTGCTTGCTATGCCCATGATAGCACCGCATTCATTCAGAAAGACAATAACCAAATGATGTTGCTGGTTCCAGAAATGGGGTAGCCTCCAAGAGGTGTCTTGTCTGGGTGGGCCCAGGGTTTGGGAGGGAAGGAAGATACTGAAATTGTACATGGTAGTAGCTATCGGAGCAGCTGTGGGAATACCTGGGAACGGGAAGTCCTTCATAATCTAAGGCTCATACAAGAGGTATTGTCATTCTCAACACACAGGAGTCACCTAGCTGACCGACAGGCCAGCTGTGGCAGCTCTCCTCACTCTGCTCCTTGCACACCATTGTGGAGGAGGCAAGCAGACAAGAAGCCTCAGAGGGAGGGTGAGGACACAGAGACACAAGAAAGACACACATTCTGGGAAGGCTTTGGAGGGACAGCTCACTTATTGCAAGCAGGATCAAGCTTATATACTGTATGGGGCAAGATACAAACATCTTAGGGGCTGGAGCGATAGCACAGTTGGTAGGTCATTTGCCTTGAGCATGGCCAACCCAGGTTTGATTCCCAGCATCCTATATGGTCCCCCCAAGGACTGCCAGGAGTAATTTCTGAGTGCAAAGCCAGGAGTAAGCCCTGTGCATTGCCGGGTGTGGCCCAAAAAGCAAAAAAAAAAAAAAAAAAAAAAAAAAATGGTGGGGGGGAAGAACTTCCAGAACATACTTGCACAAAGTAAAGAAGAAGGTAGGACAGGATGTTAATTCCTTTTAGCTGGGGCCTGGTTCACTCAACCGTCCCCTGGCATTGTTTTACTGAGCTCACTTTTACTGGAGGGCAGAGAGATCATTGCTGGGAAGCCAAAAGGGAAGCTACGGGGGAGGGGCCGCCTATGGCTTGTCCAATTCAGGTCAAGTTCTTGAAGGCTCCAATCCTCACCCTTATCTAGCCCCAACTATGCCTCTCAAAATGTCCCACAGGGAATTGGCTGGGAGAAACAATCCACGTGGATCACAGACTAATGGGCCAGTGACAAAGTTTATTTGGGGAAAACAATGGTCATATAGGGAAAAAAGGAATTCAGTACGTGCAGAGCATGAGAGATAAGAGGTCATAAGGTAAGGAAAAAGAAGAAGGTCAGATTTATGGCTATGTGAGTGACATGGGACAAACTGGTGCGGAGTCTCTATGATCTAACACAGAGGCAGAGCTGTAAGTCTTACAAGAACCATAAATGTCAGCTTCCCACGCATTTCAAGCCCAGGCCATCAGCAATTGAGAGGTCATCCATCTAAATTCATCTCCGGGGAATTTCAGGTTCCCAGGCACCAGTCACACACATGAAAGCCGGGACCTAGGGCTTTCTCACAATTCCTGCAGCCCAAATGGTTAGGGAACTGTGCCAGGAAGAACTCCAGCAAATGGTGTCCCATGAGATGGAACCAATGTACTCTGACTATAAAATCCCCAGGTTCTCTGAAAGATGGTAGAGGCAAAACCATCCTGAAGCACTGATGCTTTACTGTATCCACTGCACTGCTTTGGCTCTGCACTATGCACCTCACTCCCACACACCCCCACTCCCGCCCCATGCTCAGACTCATCCCTAGGATGAGATTCGCCTCTCAGAGAACACAAATGTGCTGTGAGCAGGTGGGCCAGGCAGAAGGCAGGAGTAGAAGTCATCTCCTGGCCTGCATTTCCTTCAGTGGTGCAGGCTTTGTCTTCGTCTTATTTTGGCAATAGTCTTAGGTGTCTGTCCAGGGGGACTTTAAGTGCAGGAAGAAAAGGTTCGAAATGGTTACACCTTTGATCCTTCCCATTCCAGAGCATGCACTGCCCAAGTGGAGTCCAGGAGTTCTGAGTGTAGATAGGAACATAAAGGCCTCCACAGTGGGGCTGGAATGATAGCACAGTGGGGAGGATGCTTGTCCTATACAAGTCCACCCAGGTTCAATACCCAGCATCCCATATAATCCCCTGAGCATTGCCAGGAGTGATTCCTGAGTGCAGAGCCAGGAGTAACCTCTGAGCATTGCCTGGTGTGATGCCCCCAAACAAACAAACCAACAACAGCAACAATAACAAAGGCTTCCACACACAGCTAAGATACTGACCGATGAACTCTTTCTATTAACCAAAGGCACAAAGCAGTGTCTCTTGCACAGGGCTGATGCTGATCTAGATGGACCATAGCTAAACACGTCCCAGGTTATCTGGTCCCATGGAGGAGCAGACGCATCTGGTGACACATACCTTCTTTGTGTTGCTCTCTCCCCTGTAGTCATCAGGATACTTGGCCAGTGCTAGGCGCTCTCATTAGATGGAAGAAGGAAAAATCCATTTCCCATAACTGATTTGCTCTTAGTAGTTCTGGCCTCTCCAATTGCAACAGGGGTGCGAGAGGCTGATATGACCCTAGTGCTCAAGTCATAACTGTGATTCTGGGGGTCCCACTTAGCCTTGCTCCAAAGGGGAGTGTTTAGGGAGCAGAGCAATAGTACAGCAGGTAAGGCATCAAACTGAGCTGGGTTTGATCCCGGCATCCCATATGGTCCCTTGAGGACCACCAGCTATGATTGCTGAGTGCAGAGCCAGAAGTAACCCCTGAACATTGATGGGTGTGGCCAAAAACCAAAACAAACCAAAAAAAGTGGAGTGTTCCAGACATGAAGCAGAGACCTGGTGCAGGCACAGTGACCCCATCTGTCATTACCATAGGAGCGTGAAACAAATCCCATCAAGACTAGTGCCTCTGGATTTGGGTGAAGAAAACGACTCTCTCCAGTGCTATGCTTACTGTTGGCAGCTCTAAGCAATGAAAGTGTGGCCACCCCACTGGGCACAAAACAGAGTCACCAAAGCCTGTCCAGGTGCTGGCAAGGATGTCAGCATTGCAATGTGCTGACGTCAAAGACTTCAAACAAGTTGCCTGCTTGAGCTGCAGTCTAGATAAACGTGGAAATTTCCCTGACCTGACCAGATCTTCTGAACAGAAAGAGCTGCCAGACTCATTTAGGGAATATAAAATAATGTAATAAGCGACTGACACCCAAGGACAGTAGACACAAGAGCCAGGAAGATTGCTCCACAGTTGGAAGCCTGTCTCATGAGCTGGATCTATAAGACTGGAGCAATAGCACAGCAATAGAGCATTTGCCTTGTGCGCGGCCTGGTCACGCCAGGTTCGATTCCCAGCAAGCTACCGAGAATATCTGGTCTGCATGACAAAGCCTGGCAAGCTCCCCGTGGCATATTCAATATGCCAAACACAGTAACAACAAGTTTCACAATGGAGACGTTACTGGGCCCGTTCAAGCAAATCGATAAACAACGGGAGGACAATGCTACAGACAGTGCTCATGAGCTGGGGGAGAAGGCAGCTGGAATAGAGAAGGGATCACTAAGTCAATGATGGTTGTAGGAATCATTTGGGATGGGAGATGTGTGCTGAAGGTAGAAAAAGGACCAAACATGATGGCCTCTCATTATCTGTACTGCAAATCATTATGCCCAAAAGTAGAGAGAGAGAGAGAGAGTATGGGAGAAATTGTTTACCATAGAGGCAGGGGGAGAGGTGGGATGGGGGGTGATACTGGGGACATTAGTGGTGGAAAATGTGCACTGGTGGAGGGATGTGTGTTCGATCATTGTATGACTGAAACTCAAACATGAAAGTTTTGTAACTGTATCTCATGGTGATTCAATAAAAAAAAGAAAAGAAAGAGAAATTAGAAAGAGGTAAACAAGACAGAGAAAATAAATGCTCTTTTCTTCACTGTGAAAAAAAATTTTAAATAAATGAAACATGGGCTGGAGCGATAGCACAGCGGGTAGGGAGTTTGCCTTGCACGCGGCCAACCCGGGTTCGATTCCCAGCATCCCATATGGTCCCCCGAGCACCGCCAGGGGTAATTCCTGAGTGCAGAGCCAGGTGTAACCCCTGAGCATCGCAGGGTGTGACCCTAAAACTGAAAATAAATAAATGAAACAAACAAACAAAAAACAACAAAAGAAAGCTGCCAGAGCTATCCAGAAGATACCAGGATCCAAGGGCCTCCAGGTGGAGCAGGCGGTGAGACTTCATCTCATCTGAGTCCAGGGCAGGCTTGGATGCCAAGTACAGAAACTGTTGTTCCTCATAAAGAGGTGACTGCAGAAACAACGGGAGATGGACCAGGAAAGACAAGACAGGACCACTGAGGAGTATTCACCTTAAGTTTCAGTCAGCAGCTGGGTTTGGTTCCCAAGAGAAGGTTGACAGTTTGAATAAGCGCTGCAGATCATAAAAGCAAGGTAGGGTAGAGGTGGTCAGGACCTTTGCAAGGAGCACTTACTCACCAATGGGATCAGCCTCACCATGTGAAAGGTAGCTGGTGGAGAGTGACAGAGAGGTGTCCCTGTTGGCTCTACCAAAGCCTAAGACACCCCAGGGAGGCATTTGCTGCTGGGAACCAACCCCGGGTAAACAGGCCTGAAGCATAGGTTAAGGAAAGAGATTAAGGATTAAGGATTAAGGAAGGAGACAGAAATAAGAGAGAAAAAGCATGGAGCAGAGGGCTAATACACAGAGATCCTTAATTGTCCTCAGCTAAACTGTATTTATTGCTTAGTAAACGTTAGAAGGACAAATATTCTTTAGTTAGATTAGACTTTTACATATTGAGGGTGTTGGTCAAATATA
This sequence comes from Sorex fumeus, assembly GCF_029834395.1. Taxonomy (NCBI): domain Eukaryota; kingdom Metazoa; phylum Chordata; class Mammalia; order Eulipotyphla; family Soricidae; genus Sorex; species Sorex fumeus. Next base: position 22,023,967 of record NW_026606179.1, read on the forward strand.
AACAGGTTTAGTTAAACATAAATATGAGCGAGGGTTTAGTTGAACATAAAAAGATGTAAAGTGCTCTCTTCAGGGGAAATTCTTCTCAGAGATCTTCCCAGGGGTGGCACTTTATCTCGGGGCTCCAACGTTCTGGATTCTGGTCCCCAACAGTCTGCAAATGGGCTGACTGGCATGACACACACACTCACAAGCAGTATCCAGGGCCTGACCTGTGCACACAGACAGACTGGTGAGAGGGCCTTGAAGAAAGTCTGGGAAAAAAGGGAAGAGACTCCACACGTGTGGGTGCCAAGGCGCAACTCAGCAGAGGCGGGCGCTGAGGAGAGGGGGGACACTGCAAGAAGCAAAGCCACAGAAGGGACACAGATGTTCCTACAATGATCACAGAGGAACTGGAATGCAAAGGGCCTCTCTTTCCCTTACTAAGCAGAAGCCCAAATATGGCTTGGGATCAGAAGGAAAAGCCAATGAAGGGGAGGTGGAACTCGTGTGTCTTGTCTCTGGAGGGATGTCTGCCGTGGGGGGGGGGGGGGGGGGGGAGGTGGACACAGGGGTAGACAGGATCATCGGCTCAACAGCCAGTACAGAAAATTACGGTCACAGTCACAGTCTTCCCGTTGTTCATCGATTTGCTCGAGCGGGCCCAGTAACATCTCCATCGTGAGACTTGTTGTAACTGTATTTGGCATATTGAATACGTCACGGGGAGCTTGCCAGGCTTTGGCGTGCAGGCAAGATACTCTCCGTAGCTTGCCGGGATCTCCGAGAGGGGTGGAGGAATCGAACTCAGGTCGGCCATGTTGGCTGCATGCAAGGCAAACGCCCTACCCGCTGTGCTATCGCTCCTGGCTGCGACATCTGTCACCCCATTGATTGCCAGGGTTGATTCGGCTGATCTGGCTGGCTAGGCGGGTGTCCCCTTCCTCCTTCACTGCTCCATGTGCGTCCCTCCCGAAGCTGGCCGCTCGGTCAAAGAGGACGGCCTTCCCCAAATAGACAGAAAATCAGTAATTGATAATATAACATAATCTAGACTCTGCAAAGGGAAAGTGGCCACTGAAGATGTAACTGCAATAAACGGGGTGAGGAAAATAGGGAGGCAGAGGCAGAAATGGCTCCAGTTTTATCCCTTAAGTTTGTGATTTCACTGGTCCCTTGCTAAGGTCTTCAGTGATGACCAAGGCAGGAGGGAAGGTGTCCAGGACAGCGGCAGCAGCTGTGACTTGAAAGTGTTCTGTTTAGAGCTCGCCTGCAGCTGACTTCTGTAGGTGGAGTTTTTCCCCTTGATAGAGAATCTACATGTGAAAATCTTTCTCTTTTGACTTAAAATAGGCAAGTTAATGGCTTAAGAGCAGTAAGTCAGTGACTTTCACCAGCAATTTCTTTCTCAAGCACTTGGGCAAAGGGGAGCAAATATAACTGGACCTGGCAGCCCTTACAGTGCCCAGATCACTCCTCAGAGAGGCAGGAAGCCTCCAGCAGAGCAGTATGAGTTGGTGAAGGCATGGCCTCTGGTAAATGGGCTAATTAAAAACAAACAAACAAACAAAAACCCCACATAGATTATTTTCTTGGAACAGAGGTTTCTCTCCAGAGACACAGGATTGCTCTCAGAGACAGGCCATCTCCAGCTGTGCCCATCGTCCACTTGCTCTCTTACACCCTTTGGACACTGATTATCTGTCCCTCTCAGGATCGCTTCACGTTCCTAGTTTCTTCAGCTCTTCAAGAACCTGAAGGGGGACTGGATGGCCCAAACTTTTGTAGAGGCGACTGTGTGCTCACGAACAGAGGACATTCTATTTGTGCCTTGGAAGTGGGGTCCTTATTCCTCCTCCTGGACACCAAGGTGGAAGCAGACAATAGAAGCTTCCAGAGTCCAAGGAGAGGATGCCTGGTGGGATACTGCCCCCTAGTGGTGATGCAACACCAAGGGGCAAAAGCACTGAGCAGAGGAACAGGGCCAAAGAGGTTTTGAAGCATGCTCAGGCCCTGGAGACCTAATTCCTTCTCTCTGGCAAACTCGATACAGCTGTGTCTGAGGCGTGTAACACAGAATTGAAACCGATGGCAGAAAAAAGGGCATCAGCTAAGGGTGTGAGGAAAAGTGCCAGAGGTCAACAGTGAGGCCAAGGACGAGGTTGAACCCGAGCAGGACCAGCTGTACTTCCTGGGGGCCAAGGCTTGCAGATGTCAGATGCCTGTCTGCAAGACACCACAGGGCCTCACTCAGGGCAGAAGCAAAGGCAACTTTGACTCAGGAGGTACAGCAGCCCTGTCTCTTTGGTCACCAAAAGACAGAGGCTACTCAAAGCCAGAGCAATAGAGCACCGGACATCTGGCCAGTCTAATTTGTTGAATCTTGGGGTGAAGAAGCGGAAGTGTGTGCCAGCCTAAGTGTACTGTGCTTCTGTATTGCTAGAGGTGGCTGCCACAGGGCTTGCGCTGAGGTGGAGGTATGGCAGGGCAGGGCCCCCACCACAGATAACCCACTTAGAACATGGTCTCATCTGAGGCATCTCTAGTTTCTTTCTGGCTCCTGGAGCTAGGCAAAACTTTCCTGTGGCCTCTTGGAAAGTCGGAGTCAGGAGCAGCACCAGCCAAACACAAAGGTTTCTGAGGTAGAAAAAATGACAATTGGCCACAGCATATCCTTTCCCGACAGGCAACTTCTCTTCACTTATTTTTATACATTTTGAGATATTTTTCAAGCACTTTAAAAAACATCATAAGACACTTAATACCCATCTTCCAAGATTACCGCACCATATTTAATAGGGTTCAAATATGGTTTGAACCATGGGAACACCTACAAGGGCGATTAGAGGCCGCCCTAAAAGCCACTATCCCCCTCGGAGAGCCTGACAAGCTATTGAGAATATTCTGCCCTCACAGCAGAGACTGGCAAGCTATCCGTGGCATATTCAATTTGCCAAAACCAGTAAATACAATGGGTCTCATTCCCCTGACCCTGAAAGAGTCACCAACACGGCAGCATTAAGAAGGAAGAGGAAGGAGAGGCTGATAAAATCTCAGTGCCGAACTAAGCTGCCAAAATGAAGAAGGACAAAAAAGACTGTTTGTACTTTCAATGCACATACACTGGTATCGGATGCATCTATTGAAGACCTGATGGTACAAGCGCGAAAGATCAAGTACGACATCATTGGTCTGACCAAGACGAGAAGTCATCAATCACATCACGTTGTTTTCAACACTGGAGAAGAACTATTCCTCGGAACATGTGACAAAAGAGACATCGGTGGTGTTGGTATCCTTGTCAACATAAACTTGGCCATGAGCATTGATTCATTCAAATGCCTAACAACCCGAATCAGAAGATTACACTTGAATAGATGTGGCTCACTGCTGGCAGTTTCTATCTTCTATGCACCAACATCCAATTATGATGAAGGAGAAATCGAGAAGTTCTACATGGAGCTGGAGAAGTTCTATAAAGAAGACCACACCTTCTACAAGATCACGATCGGTTATTTTAATGCCATGATAGAACCAAGAAGATCAGCTGAAGAACTCCGCATCGGGACCCGCGGCCTAGAATGGAAAAAACAGGGTGAGAGACTGTCTGAGTTCATCATGTTGACCAAGACCATCCATAGTAACTCACAGTTCCAGAAGGCCAAATCTAAACGTTGGACATGGGAGTTACCTGGTGGATGGTTCCACAATGAAATTAACCACATCATATTCAATCAACAGTTTTGCCTGACCGATGTCGCTGTTGTTCCAAAATTCCAAACAGGATTGGACCACCAAAATTCTACTTCACAGAGCGGGGAGAAAGGGCTGCAAAGTTTAAGAAGAGAACTCTCAGAACGACCACCAGTGGGGAGCTCTTTGGCACTATTGCAGCAACATGGGAAAATGCCATAACTGATGAGGAATAAGATCAACTGGTTCAGCACCTCCATGATTGTGCAAGGAACGCCAAGAAAGAGAGAGATAGCCACAAAAAAGATGCCTATCTTCGAAAACTCTTGAGCTCATTCGCCAACGTGGCTTGGAGCAAGCCTCAGGCAACTGCAAGCGAACGTCCAAGCTCGCAAAGTAGTGCAGAGAAGCGATCAAGGAAGACCCCAAAGAGAGAAGAGCAGCAGTGCTGGCAGATGTGGCAGAAGCCAGGAAAAGCATTCGCAATGCCCTCTTGTCCTTCGCCAACTACAAGACCAAGATGACTGCCCTCCAATATCCTGATGATCTATTACATCTTCCAGAAGGGCAATGGAGAAGATTATACATGATTTCTACTCAGATCTCTTCCATAGCAATATCCACCTGCCCACATACCAAATTCTGCAGGATGGATATGTCATTCCCAACGTTCTCCCTTCTGAAATCCAACACGCCATTTCATCGGTAAAGAAGCAAAGAGCACCCGGCCCAGACAAGGTCAGACCTGAACACCTGAAGAATCTGCCACCAGTTCTCATCAATACACTGGCTTGGCTCTTTACATGCTACCTGTCTAAATGCAAGGTTCCGTTTCAGTGGAAAACCAGCAGGACTGTACTAGTGTACAAGAAGGGAGACATCCACAACATTGGCAACTATCGCCCAATCTGCCTGTTGTCTGTCGTCTACAAGCTGTTCACTTGAGTCATCCTGAATAGGATTGGCAGAGCACTAGATGAAGGACAACCATGCGAGCAAGCTGGGTTCCAAAAAGGATTCAGCACGATTGACCATATCCACATGATAACCAAGCTCATTGAGGTTTCTTGGTAATTCAAGATGCCGCTCTGTCTAATGTTCATTGATTTAAAGAAAGCCTTCGATTCTGTTGAGATGGAAGCAGTCATCGAAGCCCTAGCCAAACAGGACGTTCAAGCTCAATACATCAGAATCCTCCATGAGCTGTATTACAGATTCGTGATCATCCATGTCAAGAGAGGGGTTCGGCAGGGTGATACCATTTCACCAAAACTCTTCAGTACCACCCTCAAGAACGTCATATGACAACTGGAATGGGAAGGAATGGGAGTGAAGATAGATGGTTGGCAACTACACCACCTCCGCTTTGCTGATGACATCGTTCTCATAACATCAAACATTAGTCAAGCGGCACAAATGCTGGCCAACTTCAACCGTGAGTGTGGAAAGGTTGGACTACAGCTGAATCTCACGAAGACAATGTTTATGAGAAACGGTCTCATTCCTGATGTTCCATTCGCTCTCAATGGAATGAACATCTCCGAATGAAAATAGTTATGTGTATCTAGGTCAAGAAGTCAAAGTGACTAATAACCTGGCACCTGAGTTGTGCAGGAGGAAGAGAGCGGCTTGGAATGCCTTCAAGAACATCGAAGAAATAGCAAAGAGGATGAAGAACTTCCGGCCTCGGGCACATCTCTTTGATTCCACTGTTCTTCCTGCATTAACATACACCTCAGAGACCTGGGCCCTACGAAAACAGGATGAGAATGCTATTCAGGTCTCCCAAAGAGGAATCGAAAGAACTATGCTTGGAGTATCATGCTTCACTCAAGTGAGAGAAAGAATCCGGAGTTCCGACTTCCGTCGATGGTCAAGAATCAGAGATGCTGTCTCGTTTGCCAACGCATCAAAAATCAGATGGGCTGGACACGTAATGCAATTTAGAGACGACTGCTGGACTAGAGCCATTACGACTAGATTCCATGGGACATCAAAAGAAGTCTGATCTACGAGATGGTCAGACTTCTTCATCAAGACTCTGAAGGATCAGTTTGAGGCTCTTCATGTTCCTAGAATGAGCAGACGCCATTGGATTACACTAGCACGTGACAGGGATGAATAGAGACGCTACTAGTGCCTGCTCGAGCAAATCAATGAGTAATGGAATGTCAAGTGATCAAGTGATTCCACAGAGCGTGGTGGTGTGGATTCCATAAAGTTTTGTTGAGATGGGGTAAAACAATTTAGAGGGGCAGAAGATACGGTACAGGGATTAAGACACTTGCTTTGATGCAGCTATCTCTGGTTTGATCCTTTGCACTGCATATAATTTGCCAAGCCAGGAGTGATTCCAATATGGGACATCCAATAGGCTTCCTAGCCAGTATTTCTCAAGACTGCCAAGGCCAGGAGAACCAAAAAGTGAACCAATCAAGTAGCAGGCTGGGATAGCATATATTCTTCTTTCCCTAATACTGCTTCACTTATAGCTGGGTGCCTGAGTTTATAGTATGACCAAAAATATGTTACCAGGTAAGCACTGCTATTTTACCATGTTACATTCATATCAAACTGTCCAATCTAGAGAAAGAACAGATAAAATAACTCATTTCTCCAAAGATTTGAGCAATGAAACCCTACCAAAACTTTGCCCACATCCTACCCAACTATTCCTAAGATCTTTGTGTTTTGGGGGCCACATCTGTCAGTTTTCAGGGCCTACTTCCATCTTTGTGCTCAGGGGTTGTTTCCTGATGGAGGGAAGTTGACACTAGTGGTGGGATCAGTGTTGGAATATTGTTTGACTGAAACTTTATTATGAACAAGTTTATAAATCACAGTGCCTTAATAAAAATCAAAATTTAAAATAAATAAGTAAAACTTGAATTATTTAAAAAATAAAAATAAAATGATAAAGTAAAATGAGGGGGAAAATAGCCACTATTTAAAACCTCACAGTTTTAAAATCTATTTTCTCTGACTTTTAGATACATATACCTACTTAAAATCACAATAGCAAAAAAATTATATGCTTTTCTAACATAAACATGCTTAATATCTTCAAATTATCTTCAAAAACAATGTTTTCAGAACAGGAGGTAGAGTGCTTATATTGCAAGTGGCCAACCTGGTTTTGATCCCTGGCACCACATGTGGTTTCCTGAACACTGCTCGGAGTGATCCTTGAGCACAGTCCCCAAAACAAAACAAAACAAAACAGATCTATCTTCATAACAGCAAGTTACATGACTTTATCTTTTCTTAAGGCCGAGTAATACTCTATTGTGTATATATACCATAGTCTCTATCCGGTCATCCATTCTTGGGAACTTGGGAAGTTTATAGATTTGGGTTATTGTAAATAGTTGCAATTCACATAGGAATGTAAATGTAATTTCTCCACTGTGTTTTCGGTCCCTTGGAGTATGTTACAAGAAGAAGAATTGCTGGGTCAAATGGAAGCTCAATTCCTAGTTTTTTGAGTAATTTCCATATATTTTTCAGAAAGTCTGGACCCATTGATACTCCCACCAGCAGTAAATGCTTAGTTTTGCACCTGTTTAAAAAAAAATCATGTATATGTGTTTGTGTGTGTGTGTGTTTGTGTGTGTATGCGTGTGCACCTGGAATGTGTTTTTCTTTACTGAATAGTATATTTTTTGGCTTTTTTGTTGTCTTGGAAATATAGCTGGTAGTACTGGAGGACATAAAATTAAATTTAGATAAGAGAAAGAACACATGGAGGGTGCGGGATCCCGGAGGAAAAAAAAAAAAGAAAAAACAGGTTCCAAAAAGAGCCGAGTTCACCCGCAAGTTCCAGATGGAGTAGGTGCCGCATCCCACCTCCCCCAGATGGAACCCCGGTGACCAGAAGCCTCTACAAACACAGCTCGAGTATGCGGGAACGAGGACTTTTTCTCAAAACCGCGCGGCTGCTTACGCGGCCGCGCGACATCTCTCTATATACAAAGTGATCAATGAGAAGTAAACCACCCAATCTTTCTCCCTGAAAGTCAGAGTTAAGTTTGGAGCACGGCCACAGCCCCAGAAACACAAGGACTTAATGCAGAACCCAGCAGCTTAGAGCAGAAAAGTGAAAGGACTATGCGTTAATCCAGGCCATCAAGTCTGCTGGAGGGGAAAGGGTGTTGCCCCATTCGCCCTCTCTTCTCTGGAAAGAAGGATGGCGTCCGCATGGGAGCCTTGTGGACAGCAGGTATGAGCCGGGGGTGTGGGGGCGACTAAAACCTCATGGGTCGGGGGGCGTTCCGGTCCGTCCTTCACACCCTACCGAGGTCACCAGTTGCCCCCCACGAGCGGCTCTCCAGCACGGCCACAGCCCCAGAAGCACAAGGGCTTAATGCAGAACCCAGCAGCTTGGAGCAGAAAAGTGAAAGGACTATGCGTTAATCCAGGCAATCATTTCTGCCCAGAGGGGAAAGGGTGTTGCTCCCGTCCGCCCTCCTCCCTCTGGAAAGAAAGATGGCGGCCACATGGGAGCCTTGTGGACAGCAGGTATGAGCCGGGGGTGTGGGGGCGACTAAAACCTCATGGGAAGGGGGGCTTTCCGGTCCGTCCTTCACGCCCTACCGAGGTCACCAGTTGCCCCCCACGAGCGGCTCTCCAGCACAGCCACGGCCCCAGAAGCACAAGGACTTAATGCAGAACCCAGCAGCTTGGAGCAGAAAAGTGAACGGACTATGCATTGACCCAGGCCATCAAGTCTGCCGGAGGGGAAAGGGTGTTGCCCCATTCGCCCTCTCCTCTCTGGAAAGAAAGATGGCGGCCACATGGGAGCCTTGTGGACAGCAGGTATGAGCCGGGAGTGTGGGGGCGACTAAAACCTCATGGGAAGGGGGGCGTTCCGGTCCGTCCTTCACGCCCTACCGAGGTCACCAGTTGCCCCCCACGAGCGGCTCTCCAGCACGGCCACAGCCCCAGAAGCACAAGGGCTTAATGCAGAACCCAGCAGCTTGGAGCAGAAAAGTGAAAGGACTATGCGTTAATCCAGGCAATCATTTCTGCCCAGAGGGGAAAGGGTGTTGCTCCCTTCCGCCCTCCTCCCTCTGGAAAGAAAGATGGCAGCCACATGGGAGCCTTGTGGACAGCAGGTATGAGCCGGAGGTGTGGGGGCGACTAAAACCTCATGGGAAGGGGGGCGTTCCGGTCCGTCCTTCACGCCCTACCGAGGTCACCAGTCACCCCCCACGAGCGGCTCTCCAGCACAGCCACGGCCCCAGAAGCACAAGGACTTAATGCAGAACCCAGCAGCTTGGAGCAGAAAAGTGAACGGACTATGCATTGACCCAGGCCATCAAGTCTGCCGGAGGGGAAAGGGTGTTGCCCCATTTGCCCTCTCCTCTCTGGAAAGAAAGATGGCGGCCACATGGGAGCCTTGTGGACAGCAGGTATGAGCCGGGAGTGTGGGGGCGACTAAAACCTCATGGGTCGGGGGGCGTTCCGGTCCGTCCTTCACGCCCTACCGAGGTCACCAGTTGCCCCCCACGAGCGGCTCTCCAGCACGGCCACAGCCCCAGAAGCACAAGGGCTTAATGCAGAACCCAGCAGCTTGGAGCAGAAAAGTGAAAGGACTATGCGTTAATCCAGGCAATCATTTCTGCCCAGAGGGGAAAGGGTGTTGCTCCCTTCCGCCCTCCTCCCTCTGGAAAGAAAGATGGCGGCCACATGGGAGCCTTGTGGACAGCAGGTATGAGCCAGGGGTGTGGGGGCGACTAAAACCTCATGGGAAGGGGGGCGTTCCGGTCCGTCCTTCACGCCCTACCGAGGTCACCAGTTGCCCCCCACGAGCGGCTCTCCAGCACAGCCACGGCCCCAGAAGCACAAGGACTTAATGCAGAACCCAGCAGCTTGGAGCAGAAAAGTGAACGGACTATGCATTGATCCAGGCCATCAAGTCTGCCGGAGGGGAAAGGGTGTTGCCCCATTCGCCCTCTCCTCTCTGGAAAGAAAGATGGCGGCCACATGGGAGCCTTGTGGACAGCAGATATGAGCCGGGGGAGTGGGGGCGACTAAAACCTCATGGGTCGGGGGTCGTTCCGGTCCGTCCTTCACGCCCTACCGAGGTCACAAGTCGCCCCCCGCGAGCGGCTCTCCAGCACGGCCATGGCCCCAGAAGCACAAGGACTTAATGCAGAACCCAGCAGCTTGGAGCAGAAAAGTGAACGGACTATGCATTGATCCAGCCCATCAAGTCTGCCGGAGGGGAAAGGGTGTTGCCCCATTCGCCCTCTCCTCTCTGGAAAGAAAGATGGCGGCCACATGGGAGCCTTGTGGACAGCAGGTATGAGCCGGGAGTGTGGGGGCGACTAAAACCTCATGGGAAGGGGGGCGTTTCGCTCCGCCCTTCACGCCCTACCGAGGCCCCCAGTTGCCCCCCGCGAGCGGCTCTCCAGCACGGCCACGACTCCAGAACACAGAAACCAATTTCTTAACTATCTGACTTTCAGTAGAAATACTTCCAGGGTCAATAGGTAAAATAGCAGAAATCCAAAACCAACATTTAATTCTTGAACCCAGCTGTAGAAAGCAAATCACTTCACAATGCTTTTTCAGCATGTCTGATTTGGGGGGGGGTTGGGGGTTAAACTCTAAATAATAGTGGTGAATCTTTTATTGAAACAATCTAATCAAAGCAGATAGAGTGTTAACTAGAATTCATCTGCCTCACAGGGACGGGGAGGGGTGGGGGGTGGGGTTTTATTGGGGTTCTTCATGGGAAAAAATAAGTATTGGTAAAGGAAAATGTGTTTGATATTTGCATGACTGAGACATAAACCTGAAAGCTTTGTAACCTTTCCCACAGTGATTCAATAAATAAATTTAAAAAAAATATGAGTAGCTCAAGCAATAATAAAATTTCAATCATTTGTGTTCATGACAGAAATATTTCCTAAAAGAGACATCCTAAGACTAAGGGATCTATAATAAAAGAAATATAAAAAGTAAAAAAAAAAAAAAAATTAAATTTAACTGAGGGTATTAAATACTTGAGAGTATTTTTCCTGGCACTGTTGGGTTGTCACTCCGGGTAGGACTCAGAAGATCATGTAGTGCTGGGAATCAAACCCTTATCTTCTGTGTGCAAAGCGTGTGCTCATCCCATAGAACTACCTCTCCAGTTTCAAGATGTAGCCATCTTGGAAAAACTTGTAGTTTATTCATTTCACTTTTATGTAGTATTTCTATATGCACAATTTGCTATTTCAAATTTTTACTGTTTTAAGAACTACCTGCTAGACATTGAGTTTATCTAGGAGATAGGCTATTGTGTTTTCAGAATATATAAAAAAATGCACAATTCAGCTTTCTTACGTAATGTTAATTTTACTATCCAACTTATTTTGCCAGTTTGTTATATATTAACTAATAACTCATTATGATTTTAATTGGTATATCTAGAATTAATGATGAGATCAGGTATCTTTTTTTTAATTTTTCTTTTTTTACTAGTGAAACACCATGAGGTACAGTTATAGACTTACAAATTTTGTGCTTGGGTTTCAGTTATACAATGATCAAGTACCCATCCCTCCACCAGTGCCCATCATCCACCACCACGGGTCCCAGCGTCCCCCCCACCCCCCATCCCCCCCCCGCCCCATCCTGCCTCTGTGGCAGGGTATTTCCCCTTGTTCTCTCTCTCTTCTTTTGGGTACTGTGTTTTGCAAGAGAGGCATTGAGTGGCAATCATGTTTGGTCTATAGACTACTTTTAGCATGCTTCTCCCACCATCAGGTATCTTTTTATGTTTATTGAAAATTGAGTTTCATTTTCTGTGAAGTGCAGGAGTAAAATTTTAACATATTTATATTAGGCTGTGTATATATATTTGTACTAATTCATTAGTTTGGGCTGGAGCAATAGCACAGTGGTAGGGCATTTGCCTTGCACGCGGCCAACCCGGGTTTGAGTCCTCCGCCCCTCTTGGAGAACCTGGCAAGCTACTGAGAGTATCTCGCCCTCAAGGCAAAGGCTGGCAAGCTACCCATGACATATTCGATATGCCAAATACAGTAACAACAAGTCTCACAATGGAGACATTACTGGGCCCGCTCGAGCAAATCGATGAACAACAGTGACAGTAACAGTGATAATTTATTAGTTTGCCTCAGAATAATCTTGTTATATATGATGCAAACATCTTTTATCAATTCATGGTATATCTCTTGTGTCTCTTTTTTGACATTACCAATGCAGAAGTCTTAGAATTCTCTATCTATATACATATAATCCTCCACTTTGAGAAGGAACTTCCAAGTTGACCAAACTTTGCTTTCAGCCTCAGCATAAATTTCCTGTTAAAACAGAATCTGAGTCCAGAGGGACTGACCCTATCTCCATGCTGCAGGGAACACTGCCATTTCAGCTCTCACTCAGGCCTTTAAATGCAAAAGTTCTTGCCAATTATATACACTGAAGAATTCCCTTACCAGTTCAGTTACGCATATTTTATACAATCTTTTTAGGTGTGTTGAGTTGAAGCAGTTTCTATTATTAAACTTTAGTGCCTAATTATTCATATATACCTTTTGGGAGGGGCAGGGGACACCCCTGACAGTGCTTAGGATTCCTGGTTCTGTGCTTAGGGATCATTCCTGGTGGTCTGGTGGGACAATATGAGATGCCAGGGATTGAATCTGGATCAGCCATGTGCAAGACAAGCGTCCTACCTGCTGTACTATCTCCAGCCCCCTAATTCCTTTTATATTATACTGTCTCTTCATCAAATTATTTCAGCAGTAATGTATTGGTCACTGTCACTATCACTGTCTTCCCATTGTTCATCGATTTGCTCAAGCGGGCCAGTAACATTGTGAGACTTGTTACTGTGTTTGGCATATCGAATACATCATGAGTAGCTTACCAGGCTTTGCCATGCAGACAAGATGCTCTCGGTAGCTTGCTGGGCTCTCCGAGAGGGCTGGAGGACTCAAAGGCGGAGCAATTGAACTCAGGTCAGCTGAGTTCGATTAGGTAATGTTAATTACCTAAGGCAAACACCCTACCATAGTGCTATCGCTCCAGCCCAATGTATTGGTAACAGCTGGTATTGATAAAAACAAATAATTTGCAAAAGTTCAACTGAGTACTGACCACCTGTGGCATAAGATGTTTTATAGAAAATCATACTGTTGAGTTGGAGGTAAAGACTCAAGATAAAATTAAATCAGGACCAAAATTTAAAGAAAAGGGATAAACGAGAGGTTGAGTTGGGGAAGAGATTATCTGAGATGTATGCTAATTTAGGATCGCAGAGAACAATCTCTTGAGTCAGAATATTTTGGTTTAAAATCAAATCCCTTGAAAAGGGAGCTCAGATAGAGAAGGGAGCACCGAATAAAGGGTGTTGGGAGGATCCTCCCAGGATGGGAGAAGCATGCTGAAAGTAGACTATAGACCAAACATGATTGCCACTCATTGCCTCTTTTTTTTTTAAATTTTTTTTTATTAGTGAAACACCATGAGGTACAGTTATAGGCTTACAAATTTTGTGCTTGGGTTTCAGTTATACAATGATCAAGTGCCCATCCCTCCACCAGTGCCCGTCATCCATCACCACGGGTCCCAGCATCCCCCCCACCCCCATCCCCCCCGTCCCATCCTGCCTCTGTGTCAGGGTATTCCCCCTTGTTCTCTCTCTCTCTTCTTTTGGGTACTGTGTTTTGCAAGAGAGGCATTGAGTGGCAATCATGTTTGGTCTATAGACTACTTTTAGCGTGCTTCTCCCACCCTGGGAGGGTCCTCACAACACCCTTCATTTGGTGCTCTCTTCTCTATCTGAGCTTCCTTTTGCAAACCACAACACCAAATAGAAGAGAGAGGACAAAAGGGAATGCCCTGCCACAGAGACAGGGTGGGGTGAGGGGATGGGGGTGGGAGGAATACTGGGATCCGTGGTGGTGGGGAATGGGCACTGGTGGAGGGATGGGCATTTGATTATTGTATAATTGAAACCCAAGCACAGAAATTTGTAAGTCTACAACTGTACCTCATGGTGTCTCACTAATAAAAATTTTTTAAAAAAGCAAATCCCTTAGTGGTTGCTAAACCTTATAAATCATTTCACATTGCTGTCAGCTGTCCTACCTATAAATAGGACAACCAACACCTAAATTTGTAACAGGAAGAGAAACTAATCATTTAAAAATGGAAATTAGACTCAGCAGTGAATCCCAGAAGACAGCAGCTCGCTGGAGATCTCTCCCAACCCCGTGCTGAGTTGATTCCACTGGGACACCTCAGATGGAGCAGGTGTTCCCTCTCTGCTCACTCCAGATGAACCCCCAGTGACCACAAACTTCCAGAAGCAAAACCCATGTATGCAGGAGCAAGGACTGAAGACTCCAGGCCACATGGCAGCGGTGGAGACTGGCTGGCCCTTCCCATCTCCTGGCCTGCTTGGGGTCCTGGCTGTCACATTCAAGAACTGCCTCCAGGCGCCATCTCAGCACACGAACAACCTTGATCCAGAGACTAAAAAATGAATCTCAAAATGGACTAGCTCCTTACAGATATGTCTTTGGACCCCAACCATTTATCATTTTAGAATTCCAGGAGTGACATCTCATGCTATTCATAATAAGCAATAGAAAATGAAAGATCTAGCATCTGCCTGTGGGAGGTAGGCTTGAATGGAGGTGGAAAATTCAAAATAATGGTGGTGGGAAGATGTGATGGTGGTGGGATTGGTGTTGAATAATGAATGTAATCAATTAATGTGAACAACCTTATGAAAATAAAAAATAAATTTAAATGGAAACTATATCAAGTTTTGTATTCTAACAGAGTGTCAAAGTTTAAAAGTTAAAAGATGGTGCTTTGCTTTAGAAAAATAACCTGTCTATCCTGTTGAAGCCCTTTTCTTAGCCTCTGGAGGACTATCTGAAAAATAGAAAACTAAATAGAAAGCTTAGTTATTTAGTATAATAACTAAATAACAGGGGATTAGTAATGTATTTTATTACGTAATTTGGAAGAGAATCGAAAAATTCAAGAAGTGTAAAGAGAAGCTCAGGGGAAAATGGACTCCCAAGAATAAAGTTTATTGTAGAGGTACAGAGAGGAAATTAGCCGAAAAGAATTTCAGGGTAGGAAGTGAATTTTAGAATAGTGTTGTCTCCTGTTACTTCTGTTGTTACTTTTCTTCTTCTAACCCTTCAATGTTAGACCATAGTACACTGCTGACAATAGCTCCTGTGGGATATGAAGGACTTTGGGCAAGTGGATAAGTGTGTCAACAAGAGGTTAAGGTATTTATGACAACTATCAATGTTCAGTGATGATGAGCAGATCAGTTGATATTTAGTAATAGTTGCAAGTGTGCTTTATGCATATTTTCAAAATTTCTTAAAGCACCCCTAGAAGTGGTATAAATACTTCTACCAGAAAAAAAAGATATACTAGGGATCCATAAGCATATTAAAAGAGGTCAACGTGATCACTCATGAAATTTTAACCTTCAGAAGAATGAAGTTGAAAAATCTGCCATTTCAAATGTAGAGGGACTATGAAATACTTTGAATTATTTTATACTATTGTACAATTATATATTCCATATTAGTTATTTTGAATCCAATCAAATAACTGCATAAAGTGTAAATGGATCAAATGTACTGTTTAAAAGATAGAGAGCTCCAGAGACTCACAAATACATCTCGGAAGAGAGCAACAAGCTTTAGAGATGCCTCCAGACCCCCAAGGTCACCATCCAGTTAAAAATTGAATCCAGCTCTATCAACCTTATTTAAAATTTTATAATCCTGGAGCACGCGGCCACATTTGTGGCCATGCAGCATCTCATACTCTATACCACTGATGTATACCAAGAGTAGTACACCCCATTGGATGGGCTGTAAAGTAGAAGGTCACCTATCTCAATTAAAAAATATTAACACAAAAAAAATATTTACACTCAACCTGTAACAACATGTTAGTTGTTGTTATGCCAGGACTTAATAGCTTATGCCAGGACTTAATAGCTCCAGAGTGAGATACAACAAACTTCATGCACTTTCTTCTAAGGAAGACTTTTTTTTCATCACTTTAGCAAATTATTTATAATAGACACGGTCTTCCCATTGTTCATCAATTTGCTCGAGCGGGCCCAGTAATGTCTCCATTGGAGACTTTGTTGTTACTGTGTTTGGCATATTGAACACATCACAGGTAGCTTGCCAGGCTCTGCCTTGCGGGCGAGATACTCTCGGTAGCTTGCCGGGCTCTCCGAGAGGGGAGGAATACGAACTCGAGTAGGCCATGGTGGCTGCGTGCAAGGCAAACGCCTTTCCGCTGTGCTATCGCTTCAGCCCTTATAATAGACAATACAAAATAAATTATTTAGAGCCTCCTATTAATGAAGGTTTGCGTTGTGGTTGGGAAAATTCAAAATAATGGTGGTGGGAAGGTGCAATGGTGGTGGGATTGGTGTTGTAATATTGAATATAATCAATTATTGTGAACAACTTAATAAAAATAAAAACATTTTAGATAAAACAATAGAAGGTAGAGAGCTTCCTTAAGTGGATTGAAAAAGAAAAAACCCAATTATATACATTTAATAGGAGATGGAAAATAAAACTGGGCAAAAAGATACATACTACTAGGGTAACTAGGGTGACCAGTATTCTTTGTTTTTTGTTTTTGTTTTTGTTTTTTTTTTGCTTTTTGGGACACACCTGGCGATGCACAGGGGTTACTCCTGGCTCTGCACTCAGGAGGTACTCCTGGAGGTGCTCAGGGGACCATATGGGATGCTGGGAGTTGAACCCGGGTCGGCTGCATGCAAGGCCAACACCCTACCCGCTGTGCTATCTCTCCAGCCCCAACCAGTATTCTCTTTTGAGAGGAATTAAGAAGATTTTCAGGTTGTTGTACTTTGTACTGAAAATTGGCGTTAATAATAATGATAATAATGTCTATAAAATTATTGACAATAATAAATGCCATATGGTTCAGTTAACATCAAATTTTATGTCAAGATAAGAATTATTACTGGCCATGCAAGGCAAGACCTGCTCTAATTACAAAAAGAGAAAAATATATTAAATGTTTATGTACTTAATAGCAGATCTTCAAAATAAGGAAGGCAAAAAATGCCCATGCAAAAACTGGCAGATTACATTAGTAGCTGGCATTTTCTTCTTTTTTATTTTTTCTTCTTATATTTATTTATTGAATCACTGTGAGAAAAGTTACTAAGCTTTTAAGTTTAAGTCTCGGTCATACAATGATCAAACACCTCTTCCTTCACCAGTACTCATTTTTCACCACCAAGAACCCCAATATACCCCTCTCCCACCCCTCCCAATACCTGTGAGACAGATGATTTCCACTTAACTCTTCTCTACATTGATTACATTCATTATTTCGACAAAAGATGCACCATTATTGTTTAGAATTCCCCCCCCCCCCAACAATCAGAATTGCTGAAAAGGCATTGTGAAATACTTTGTTTTCTATAGCTGGTTATGAGAATCGTATATGTCTATGCTATTGTGGCCACACAATTTTGGATATCTGCAAAGAGCCAGATAATTACGAGATTAGTTTCTGTGCGTCTGGTGTTATGGCTGTGCCGGAGAGCCGCTCATAGGGGGCAACTCGTGACCTTGGTAGGGCGTGAAGGACAAGCTGGTACCGCCCCCCCTTCCCATAAGACTGTAGTTGCCCCATCACCACCGGCTCATACCTGGCTTTCCTATAAGCTCTGAGGTGGCAGCCACCTTGCTGCTGGGGGTGGGGGGTGGGGGGAAAAGGTGGAAGGGAGCAACACCCTTTCCCTCCCAGGGAGGCATGGCACCATAGATAAACACATGGTCCATTCACTTTTCTGCTGCAAGCTGCTGGGCTCTGGTTAAATCTGGAGCCATGGCCGTGCCAGAGAGCTGCTCATGGGGGGCAACCTGTGACCTCGGTAGTGCGTGAAGGATGAGCCATTACCATTCCCCTTCCCATGAGACTGCAGTTGCCCCATCACCGCCGGCTCATACCTGACTTTCCAATAAGCTCTGAGGCAGCGGCCACCTTGTATGCAGTCCAGATGCATTTCTGCCAAAAGCCACTGGGTTTCGAGATTTGTTTCTGAGTCTCTGGGATCATGGCCATTAATCAGCTTGATCAGGAGCCAGAGAGGCCGTTTGTAGGTGCCGACTCAGGGTCTCACTGGGATGGGGAGGAAAGGGCCAGTTCCACCCCCATCTGGTGAGGCTTCACGTGTCTCGTCACTGCAGGCCCAAACCTGACTGTCCAGTGGCGTCTGGAGGATGGCAGTCACTGGGCCACCAACGGGACCAGGCAAAGGCACAAAATCTATTCCCACCTGGAATGGCCCAACCCCAGTAACCTATTGCAGGAACAGGATGCATTTCTACCAAAAGCCTTTGGGTTTCAAGATTTGTTTCTGAGTTTCTGAGATCGTGGCCGTTAAGCAGTTCGATGAGGAACCAGAGAGGCCATGCCTCCAATTATATAGCTGAGCCGGAGGTGGTTTGTGGGTGTGTCTCCCACATACCTAACTTTTGGCCGTTTACTTTCTTGGTAAACTTTGACCCAAGTTTTTAGGGTCTGGCCAAATGCACAACAATTTTGGGGTATCTGAAAGTCTGACGGTGCCATCAGGCTGCTGATGCACTCACCTCACAGGTACAGATTGACCTGCTGGCAGCACCATACCCCCCTTTTTTATTTTTTTTTAATTTTTTTTTAATTGCTGAAATTTTCTTACAATATTCTCACAGTAACTACCAGAACACACAGACAAAAATAAGAGTAAACAATGTTTGTCAATTATAAACATTATACACAGTAGTTGTTAAACATATATATTTTAATTGTACATGAAATTTTTGTTAAGATAGGTAGACATTCGTGAGGTTAAGTCCCAAAAAGCACTGACAAATTTGAAAAGATTTAAATGGGACACTGTATTTTACCTGACCAATATAGGATTAAACAGAAAGCAAAAGCAATTTTCAGAAAAATCAAATCAAATATTTATAACTAAAGCAAGGTCATCTTTTATGTAGATCAAAGAATAAGGAGAAATACAAGCATTTTGAACTAAAACATAGCAAATCAAATTTGGGGGCCTTAAGCAATACTATGGGTCTGTTGTAGATTCAAATGCTTACACTAAAAATGAAATGTTAAAACAATGATTTAATTTTCCATTCTAACATTAAGCAGATATCAAATTAAATCCAGAAACAGTGGAAATAAGTCATACAGGAGTGGAAACAAAAACTGCACATTAAAGAAAAATAACCAAATGATAACTGGATATTTTTATGAAAGATAATGAGATTTATAAAATTGACAAAACTCCAGAAAGTTAGATCAATAAATAAGAAGGGAAGATAAAACACCAGTTTAATATTGTATAAATATATAAATACAAATACCAGTATATACACTAATAGTTAATATAGTCCTGGAAGATATTTAAAAGATGGAAAATGACTATAAGATCCTTTACATGACAAAAAGGCAAATCCAAATTTTCTGATGAGTAATATAAATTTTAAGTGTTACATAACTCAGAGTCAAGGAAGAAACTAGGAAAAATTTCTCTGATACTCTATAGTCTTATTGTATGTCTTAACTTGTCTTAACTCATTCTACAAGACCATCTTTATCCTAATAGAATTACTAAAATGTAACAAGGAAATTTTGCTTAATATTCCTCATAAACAACAACTAACAATAGGCCAGAGAGATAGTATAGGGGTTAAGGCATATGTTTTGCACACAGCTAATTCTGGCTTAATTCCCAAGCATTGCATGAGCAACCCTGGGCTGGTGCAGAAACAAACAAACAAAAACTTACTAGCATTTTGAAAAATATAATCTATGGGACTGTAAAAATAGCACAGTGGGCAGAGCATTTGCATGCAGATGACTTGGGCTTGATCTCCAGCACCCCATATAGTTCCCCAAACCCTCCAGGAATGATCCCTTAATGCAGTGTCAGGAGTAAGCCCTGACCACCATCAAGTATGGCCCAATTAGTGTATATGGGTGTGTATATGTATATGTGTGTGTATGCATGTGTGTGTATGTTTGTAACCTAACATACAGTAAGATGATAGTGGAGTATCAGTGAAATTTTTTCCAGTAATGCAAGGTTGGTTAAATACTCAAAACCAACCAAAGTAATTTAAGACATTTAAGAAAATAAAAGAGAAAAGTCATGTGATTATCTTAAAATGATGGAAAAAGTATTTTAGAAAATTTAATATCCTTTTCCTAAAAAAGTTCAGCAAAGGGGGCTGGAGCGATAGCACAGCGGGTAGGGTGTTTGCCTTGCACGCAGCCAACATGGCCGACCAGAGTTCGATTCCCAGCATCCCATATGGTCCCCCGAGCACTGCCAGGAGTAATTCCTGAGTGCATGAGCCAGGAGTAACCCCTGAGCATCGCCGGGTGTGACTCAAAAAGCAAAAAAAAAAAAAAAAAAGTTCAGCAATGGGGCTGGAGTGATATCACAGCGGGTAGGGCATTTGCCTTGCATGCAGCCAACCCAGATTCGATTCCCAGCATCCCATATGTTCCCCCGAGCACTGCCAGGAGTAATTCCTAAGTGCAGAGCCAGGAGTAACCCCTGTGCATTGCCAGGTGTGACCCAAAAAGTAAAAAAAAAATCAGCAAAATGGAATTAGAGTTTCTTTTTTAAATGGTAAAATGCATCTAACAACAAACTTTTACTTAATAGCATAGTGAAATCTTTTCTCCTAAGATCAGAAATTGGTAAATGAGGGGCTGGAGCAATAGCACAACGGGTAGGGTATTTGACTTGCATGTGGCCGACCCAGGTTTGATTCCCAGCATCCCATATGGTCCCCAGCACTGCCAGGATTAATTCCTGAGCGCATGAACCAGGAGTAACCTCTGTGCATCAGTGGGTGTGCCCCAAAAAGAAAAAAAAAAAGAAATTTGTAAATAATGTCTAGTATTGCACTTTTACCCAGTTTTAGATTATAGTGAATATAAAAGAGAGAAAACAAAATAAAAGGCATACAGATTCCCACTAACAATTTTACTTTATGTATTTCGATTTAATGTGGAACTTCGTGACCTTGGACTCTGGACTCAACGGGACCCCGGAACAGAGACACATTATAAGACACTTCCTACCCATTTTCAACAATTACTACACCATATCTGATGTGGTTCAGACAGTAGGCAACAGGTCATAAAGAAAAATGCATAAATATATGCCTCTTGGAGAGCCCGGCAAGCTACCAAGAGTAACCCACCCGCATGGGCAGAGCCTGGCAAGCTCCCCGTGGCATATTCGATATGCCAAATATAGTAACAACAACAGGTCTCATTCCTCTGTCCCTGAAAGAGCCTCCAATCATTGGGAAAAGACAAGTATGAAGAGGCTGCTAAAATCTCAGGGCTGGGAGGAATAGAGACGTTACTGGCACCCGCTCGAGTAATTTGCCGATTAACTGGATGACAGTGATACAGTGACAGTGATAGATTTAAAAATAAATAAACTATTTGGGACCAAGGTGGTAACTTGGTGCCAAAGTGCATGATTTGCATGCAATGAGACCTGGATTTGACCCCCAGGGAAACTATTAGAAAATAGAATAAATTTAGCTAGGTACCAACCCCCAGGGTCAATGTATAAAATCCGTTGTATTTTCTACTAGTAAAGTAAGTAAAGGCCCTCCCGTTGATCGTCGATTTGCTCGAGCGGGCCCAGTAACGTCTCCATTGGAGACTTTGTTGTTACTGTGTCTGGCATATCGAATACTCTCGGTAGCTTGCCGGGCTCTCCGAGAGGGGCGGAGGAATCGAACTCGGGTCGGCCATGTTGGCCGCTTGTAAGGCGAACGCCCTACCCGCTGTGCTATCGCTCCAGCCAATAACTAATAATTTTTTAAATATAATTAAAACATACATTATATGATAGTTATAAATACCTATGTCATACTTGGGAATAAAGCCTGAAAGCTATAGGATGTTAGCAAATGTTTTCAGTAAATGGTCAGGTGATTAAAATATATATATATATATATAGATAGATAGATATAGATAGAGATATAGATATACTTTCTTGGTTCTGTATCATCTTGTTGGTTATTCTGTTTTTGTTTTCTTAAAAAAAAAAACTGGGCCAGAGCAATAATACAATGGGTAGGGCATTTAGGAATAACCCCTGAGCATAGCTGGGTATGTGACCCAAAAAGCAAAATATAGGGGGAAAAAAAAGAAATCTTTAGGGGCCAAACAGATAATACAGATAGTACTTGCCTTGCATGTGGCTGACCCAGTTTCAATCCATGGCATTTTACATGGTTGCCCAAGCCCACTAGGAGTGATTCCAGAGTGCAGAACCAAGAGCAAGCCCAGAGCATTACCGGGTGTGGCCCCAAAATAAAACACTTTAGATCAGAGAGATAGTTAAGGATTAAGGCACTAGCCTTGCATACTTCTATCTAGGGTTCAATCTCTGGCACTGTGTATGGTCACTCACCCTGCTGAGGAGTCACTCCTGAGCACAGATCCAGTAATAGCCCCTGGTAAAAGGCCCTCCCGTTGATCATCAATTTGCTCGAGCGGGCCCAGTAACGTCTTCATTGGAGACTTTGTTGTTACTGTGTCTGGCATATCGAATACGTCACGGGGAGCTTGCCAGGCTCTGCCGTGCGGGCGAGATACTCTCGGTAGCTTGCCGGGCTCTTCGAGAGGGGCGGAGGAATTGAACTCAGGTCGGCCATGTTGGCTGCGTGCAAGGCAAACGCCCTACCGCTGTGCTATCGCTCTAGCCCCTGAGTACCTCTAAATATGGCCTAAGGTCCCTCTCTGCCCCCCCCCAATAAAAACCTTTAAAAATGGTAAACACAACTTTTGGCTCATCAGCATTAAAACAATCCTGCAAAGTGAACTCGGCCCACGGGCTATATAATTTGTCCATCTCTATTTTAGCACAGCGGTAGGGCGTTCGCCTTACAAGCGGCCAACATGGCCGACCCGAGTTCGATTCCTCCGCCCCTCTCAGAGAGCCCGGCAAGCTACCGAGAGTATTCGATATGCCAAACAGAGTAACAACAAAGTCACCAATGGAGACGTTACTGGGCCCGCTCGAGCAAATTGACGATCGACGGGAGGGCCTTTACCTTTACCTTTACCTTTACCTATTATTAATATTCTCTGGGAGAAAAAAATGGTAAAGTCCTTAATATAAGGAAATTTGCACCATTCTTGTGGAGAGGAAAACTTAATATTAGTAATAAATTTCAACTGAGATCCTTAAGTGGTTCTCTGTTACTATTATAAGAGATGCCTACAACTTGGTGCCTACAACTTGAAAGTCATAGTGGATTCTGTGCCTCATTGATCTGTGCTGCCCCTGGCACAGAGAACTTAGCAGTTTTCTGCAGGGCTTAGTTTGCAGAGAAATGTCTCTATGGGTACCAGTACATCTGTTCTGCTTACCTTGCCAGAATCTTGGCATTCCCAGAAGATTCTGCAGATACTGGAGCTCACAGTGGGGACCTTCTGAATTAAACCTGTGCACTCCTCCTACCTAGTAGGCAGTGTGCATGCTCACCGTGGGTGTACCATGCTACGAAGTAACCCGAGGACTGACTATACAAATAGTTTCCTGCGATGCCTACATGGCGAGCATGGCACCGATAGTCACACGATCAATGCGTGAGCTCTGGACTCAAACCAGCTGCGTTCAAATCCTACTTTGACAGCCACCACCCAGGAGCGGCAGCCTGAGGAAGTTCTCAAGAGTAAAATTAATGCTCTCTGTACTTCATAGAATTTTGTAAGAAGAAATGAGAATTTTCCTGACTTGAAGGGATCTTATGGGATGTAGTATCTGGTCTGGGCACTGCTCCCAGGGAAACTGGTAAGAGAAGAAGTGGATGACACCATGATCAAAAGGCAGGAATCTCAGAGGGGAGGGGCACTACTGCACCACTGAGGCTCCGGTGGGTAGCTGCAGCTTGGGCGGGGGCGGTCTGTGTGTCCCTGTGTCCCAAACCCCACTTCCATCTCTGGAGCTCCCAGCTGTGGAGCAAGACTGAAAAAGAACAGCCAGGAAGACAGCTCACAACCTAAGCATCCTGAAACCTGGATTTAGGTCTAGCTGAGTTGGAGGGAGCGGTCACCTGTCCCAGGAGACCTTTCCTTCCTGCCTACAGTCAGAGCACCTGAGGCCCATGCTGTTGGGGCACACCTGCTCCTACTGGGGGAGACAGCATCACTGAGAATAAACGGGCACCAGAAGACACTTCTGCCCCTGCTGGGGTCAGGAGTGTGTTAACAGTGGCTCTGGGAGGGGACCCCAGCATCACAGAATGGTGGGAGATTTCCCACCTGCTTTCAGACCCCTTAGGCCACACCTTGAAGGTCCTTTTGTTCCCACCTACAGTCAGTACCTGGGTTATGCTATTTGGAGTCACACATGCTGCAGTAGAAAGGGACGTCTAATGAGGGATGGAGAGTTGAGCCTACAGGCAGCCTAGCAAAGGAGCCCCCGGGACAGCAGGAGTGCATCGTGAACTTCTAGGCCCTTTGGGAAAGCAAAGTTCTGTTCACCCCCAAAACCAGTTCTATGCCTGTGGAATAACCTCTTCTCTTCCTACATATGGAGAGCAAACTTGAGCCCCACATTTGTGGTAATTGTGTCTTGTCAGAGATCGAAGGGTGCTGTTAGGGGTCCGAGGGAAAGCATTGCCTCTGTGACTGGCACATTGGACAGCGAGCATACCAGGGACCTTCCAAAATAGAGGCAGTGCCATGGGAGGGAGCAGCACCATACGTGGATTTGGAGACACGTATTTCAGTGAGGCAGAGTATTTGGGATACAGACCCAAACCCTTGGAGGGGGCCTTCTCAAAGCATTTTCCAACTTCACACCTTAAGGGACTAAATGGAGCCCATCCAATCAGAAATGTCCACATCTCACTTTGTAGGAGGCAACTCCAGAAAAAATACCGGTGATTCAAGCACTTTTGTTTCTAAGAATGGTGAGAGCAGCAGCCACCACCAACCTGCCCAAGCGCCCTCATCAGTGAGTCCGGCCCTCATTGAAGATGCAAGTGTTGAATCACAAACCCACTCATTTCCTTCTCAACAGCAAAGGCCCAGGCGCTCCCTCTGGAAGTGCATCCACACCATGAGTGAACTTCACTCTGCTAGAAAGAGGCTCAGCCACATGAGTACGACAAACAAACATGCCAGATCCAAACGGAGGCCCGACACCTCCTGATGCTTTTGTGTATGTCTCAGAGTCTGCATTAAGCTGAGGTTGGTCAGAGACTTGAGAAGTTCTGCTGTGGAAGAAAAAAGAGAGAGATACCTATCAACCATGAACAGACTAGTTTCAACAGTTGGCCTGGAAGACCTCAGCCCTGTGTATCCAGGCTTACAAATAGAAGACCCTCTCCTCCCTCTGCTTTCTACAGCAGCCCCTTTTCCTCTGAACCAAAATTTGTCTTTTTGTTTGGGGGCCACACCCAATGGTGCTTATGTCTTACTCTTTGTGGTATTCCAGGAATCATATGGTGTGCTGACATCGAACCGAGGTTGGTCATATGCAAGGCAAGTGCCCTTCCTGCTGTTCTAGCTCTCTGGGTCCCTAAGCCATCTGTTGTTTTTCTGTTTGTTTTTTTATTTGTTTCTTGGGGGGTGTTTGTGGCTGGATTTTTGGGGGGGGGGTTTGTTTAAAAAAAACACAAAAAAATTGTTCATTTATGCCAAGCAACAATGCTCAGAGGTAACTTCTGGGATCTACATTCAGCAATTTACTCCTGGTGGTATTCAGGGGACCATATTGGGGTACTGGGAATCATACCTGGGTTGGCCACATGCAAAGCAAGCATTTTACCCACTGTAAACCCTGACCCATTTGATTTAGTAGTCCATTTGCTTTCCAGATTAAAGCTTCCTTCATGTTAATTTGTCTTCTGCTCCCATGTCTTTGCTCTTAGATGAATGGCAACAGGCTGAAACAGACTTCAGTTTTCCATATTATGGGACTCAGCTTTAGAAATAATCAAATGGGCACAAATTTTAAGAGCCGATGTCTATCTGTGTGTTTTGAAAGGATGGCAGCCCAATATGCACAGGGAAGGTGGTGACCTACCCCTGCCACTTCTTTCTTTCTCCTCACCCCCATCTGATCTGATGATTCCCAGCTGTGTGCATATCTGCCCAAACCACGCTTCACAATTACAGTTGTTGGTGCCTTGAAACAAGAAGCACTTGAGTGTGAGGTCGGTCCTATAACCACCTCAAGTGCCATTGTCTATCCTTGTCCCTGGGAGAAAACAGGTCAGAGAGCAGGACAGCTTCCTATGAGGCGCCATCAGAAGAGACATGCCCTAGAGAGAAACACTTTGACAACAATAGTCTCTGCTCTACATCTTTGGAAGAAACTGAGTCCCTATTGTGACCAATAGAGACATCTGAGTCAAATGGGGGAAAGTTCCCAGGAGTCAGTACATGGACTCATTCTCAGTGACCATGGTGCTCTGTACCCCCAAGGACCACAAAAACTAGTGACACAGGATGCACACAATGACGAATACCATAACCTAATGGTCAAGTATGTGGTCTATAGAAACTGGACCAAATCCTTATGAGAGCCCTCTTCCTGCACAGAGGAAAGTTCTAGAACTTTCTTTTTTTTAAAAAAAAGCTATTTGACCAAATTTGTTCAAGTTAGTGAAGAAAACCTACCAGCTTCCCTGCTTAGGTCAACAGGGAATGATGTGGGGCTCAGCAACTAGGCAGATCAGAATGCAAGCTCCTCCCCTTAATAAACCAGCTGGGACTGTTCTGGGGCCACAACTTTCCAAGGTGACCAACAGAGTACCAAGGGCTCACACACCTTTCCAAGGTGATCTCTCCAATCCCAGGGCTTGGAGATGTGCTTAGAGAGAATCCTGGTGCGTTGGGTAACTCCATGTCCCAAGAACAGCATGCTGAAAGAGGGAACAAGACAGAAATGTTAACTGGTGTCATATGCCCCCACCTTTTGCATCCCTGAGTCTCCTAACTTAGCACTTGCCCTGTTGCACGCGCCCCCTCCCCCCACGCGACCCCACCCTCGTCCTACCTGCCGGCATCTCACAGCAGTGGGGAAAGAGCTACGTGGTCACTCAGTGCATCTTCTCCTGTCCCCCGACAGGCACTCAGGGCCAGGAGCAGCCTCTGCCCCAGACTTCACAGTGCACGGGGCACCTCTGAGCTGGGCTCGACCTCCGCTACGCTTCACTTCTGCGGGGAAACCCCGAAAAGGTAGAGGCCACCTGGGCTTGGACCGTTGGGCCCACCCTTCGCCCTTTGTTGTTCAAGCCGCAGGGCAGGTGCGCTCGCTGCTCCCCTTGAGACAGTAACTCTCAACCGACCATGGCCCACGAGGGGCCGGATTTCGCCCTGAGTCCAGGCCAAGATTCCCACCGCTCACCAACAGGCAACTTCCCAGAAAGTTCTAGAAACCCCAGCCCTAGTTCCCCAGCGCCGCCGCTATCACCCATTCTCCTCCGAAGCTGGATTGCCTGTGCCAGCTCTGTGAATTTTTCGCAGCCTAGAGGCGGTGTCCAGCCTGGCAGGCACAGCGCTCCGCACTGAGGTCCTCAGCTTGCCGACCCACAGCTGGGGAAAGACTGGAGCTCCCACTTGAGGCTGCGGGTCTCTAAGAGGCCTCCTTTTGCCCTACCTGTGTCAACTGCAGACATGCTTTTCATTGGCCTGCAGAATCCAGCCACTGCGCTGCTAGTACCAACTTAGCTGACCTGTATGCCAGGTCCTAATCCTGTCTGTACTGTGCCTGGTTTACTGATCATGAAAAGAGATGCCTAAATCCCAACTCTCCTGTTGTTGCTCCCACTGGATCTTTTTCCCTGTAGGATAAAGAGTACCAGGAACAATACAAACTACTCCCTCCAAAAAATGAACCCATCTCTTTGCAAAACATTTTGTGACTCAGAATGTACATTTAAACTATCCTTTTCAGTGAATGAATTTGTAAATGTTCAATAAGCCTGTTTTAAAAGCGCTTAGCACCACTAGTTACCGGGGAAATTAAAATGGAATGAAATGACCACCTGTAAAAGTTACAAGACTGACATTTCTGGATACCCACAAGATACGGAACAAGTGGAACCCTTCTGGTGAGAATATATAGTGGTACACTCACTTAGAACATCTTGCAATTTCTCATAAAGATGAAATGAATAGCTATTTCATTCCTAATCAAATTAAACATATAAATAAAAAGACTTTCAGTGTGTGTTATCACTGATAGACAAAATCTGGAACTATCTCTGGTGCCAATCTATAAGAGAGTAGGAAATCTAATCAAGGAGTATTTAACACTATTGAAGGAAAGACATTTTGATAATAGGCAACAACAAGGATGAATTAAAACATTAGCTAAACGAAAGAAGTCTCAAGAATGCACTCTGCAATGCCCTGTTTTTGTGGAAGTATGGAACAGTCAAAATTAACCTCTACTGGAACTATCCCTGAAAAGTTACGAAGAGGACTGAGGAACTCAGAGACACAGCTGGATCATAGCCATAAGCAAAGCAGCCCGCATAGGGGACCCACGACAGTCCCTCCAAATGAAAACTTAGGACCACAGGGTTCTCTGGTGACAGGCATCTAAACAATAAACAACAATCTATCTTAAATGTTTATTCATTTTTTATCAGGGGAAGGGTGTTTGGACTACACCCAGCAGTGCTCAGGGGACCAAGTGATGTGCCCAGAATCAAACTAGGGTTGGTCACATCAAGGCAAGTATCTAAATCCCTATATTGTCTCTCCAGTCTCAAATTTTTCTTTAAAAAAATTTAAAAGGATGATGAGTTTCTGGGTGTCTTAAGACCAATTTCCAACTTTGACAAAGAGATTTGGGTAAGCTTCCCACACAAACAAGCAATTTTCAGACCCTAGCAGCATGTCTGACAGTTCAGCTTTACTCTGATATAGACAGTACCAGTTTCTACTAGTATCCCAAGACCACACACTACTCCAGACAACAGTACAATCCCCAGGCTAGCCCAAGTTTCTAACCATGGATCAAAGTTTCCTACACCATTTTCTCAACTTCAGGTGCCCATTGCAAGTCCAGATTATTATCTGTGCTTCTGATCAACTAGCTATAAATCAGAGATTTCCAGGACATGCTCCTTAGGTTCAATTAATTGGTTAGAATCCTATACAGAATTCAGAAAACTCACTCACTAGGTCACCAATGTATTCCAAAGAGTAATCAAAGATACTTATACACAGACGAAAGAGATGTGGTAAGGAAAAAAGGGCATGGAAACTCCATACCCTTTACAGCTGTGCCATTCCTCCCAAACCTGATTCAAATTTACTGACCAAGAAGCTCTCTGAAGCTCACTCCTCCTCTTATGATTTTAGGTGGTTTTATTACTTTGGCATTATTGATCAGATCAATGATAAGATCAATTCATAGTGGAAAATTACTGGATTGATTATATTGGCCACTAGCAATTCAACTAACTCTCTGGACTCTCTTTCTCTCCTTCCCAGAGATCAGGTCTGAAAGGGGATGTGGGGGGGTGAATGGGGGCTGGAAGTTTTATCACTCTACTCATACAGTTGGTTCCCCTAGAAATTAGTCCCTATTGTTTTCAAAAAATTATCTTTTTTTCTGCTTTTTTTAGTCACACCTGGCAATGCACAGGGGTTACTCCTGGCTCTGCACTCAGGAATTACTCCTGACAGTGCTCAGGGGACCATTTGGGTGCTGGAAATTGAACCTGGGTCAGCCACTTGGAAGGCATACGCCCTACCAGCTGTGCTATCACTCTAGCCCCCCAAAATTATCTTCTTTAACACAGCCTTTCTCACCTTCAACAGTAAACATTAAGAAAAGTCCAAAGATTTGTGGGGAGCTGTGGGATTGAATAGTGAATAAAGACCAATATTACAAATATTACCAATATTTCAAAACTCCTATCACTTGGCTCACATCACTCTGCCACCAAAATTGTCAAGGTTGCCACAAGAAAATTGTTTTTGTGCACAAGACCAGGCTACAGGATAAAGAAACTTTGGTACATACACAAAATGGAATACTACTCAGATGTAAGAAAAGATGAAGTCATGCAATTTGCTGCTATGTGTATGGATCTAGAGAGTATTATACAGAGTGAAGTTAGCCAAAGGAACAAACATAGAATGTTCTCTCTCATATGCAGAATATAAATAAACACTGTAGGGAACGAGAGAACTGGCTTATTAGGAAGCTTGTCACAAGGGTGGTGGGAAGGGACAGTGGAACTGTGTCAGGGAAGGGTACAATAGGATATTTGTGGAGAGAAGTGGTCACTGGTGAAGGTATTGGTGTTGAAATATTGTATGACTGAAAATTATGAATAATTTTGTAATTTTGAAATT
This sequence comes from Sorex fumeus, assembly GCF_029834395.1. Lineage (NCBI taxonomy): Eukaryota > Metazoa > Chordata > Mammalia > Eulipotyphla > Soricidae > Sorex > Sorex fumeus. The sequence goes on from NW_026606179.1 coordinate 22,054,072, forward strand.
CACAGTGATTCAAAATAAAAGATATAATTATCAAACTTATTATCTAAAAATGAACCTAAATATATAAAGTAATAATTAACAAAACCAACAAAAAAGAAAACTAAATTTCCTAATTTGCCACAAGCAAATATCTCTGATGAAGAAAAGCAAAACCCCTCAAAAATATTCAAATTCAATAATACATTGAAATGTCAAGTGGGACTTATTCCAGACCTGAAAAATAGTTTAACATCCACAATAATGTGATAGATCACATTTTCAAAATAATAAAAATGATATATCACAGATGCAGATAATGCTTTTGATATAATTTAACATCAATTAATAGTAAAAAGTAAGGTAAAGGTAAAGGCCCTCCCGTTGATCGTCGATTTCCTCGAGCGGGCCCAGTAACGTCTCCATTGGAGACTTTGTTGTTACTGTGTTTGGCATATTGAATACTCTCGGTAGCTTGCCGGGCTCTCCGAGAGGGGCGGAGGAATCAAACTCGGGTCGGCCATGTTGGCCGCTTGTAAGGCGAACACCCTACCGCTGTGCTATCGCTCCAGCCCTAGTAAAAAGTAAAGTAATTTAAAGATAACATGCATCAACATATGAATGGTGATGAATTAACAGGTAAATCACACTCAAAATTGGAAAGCTGAAGGATTTTCCTTTAAGTTATTAACAAGATTGAGATGTCCACTCTCACCTTTATTTAACATCGTATTGAAATACTCAAAAGCAATTAAGCAAGAAAAATAAAAGGCATTCAAATTGAAAAGGAAGAAATAAAATACTCACTATTTGCTATATAGACCCTAAAGACGGACTCACAAATAAATCTCAGAAGACAGAACACACTGCGGAGATACCTCCCCACCTGGCATCAGGCTGACTTCATCATTTTTAGCAGGTTATTCACAACGAGCAATACAAAATAAATTATTTAGGATCTGCCTTTGGGGCAGGCTTGGGTGACCGTGGGAAAATTTGAAATAATGGTGTTAGGAAGGTGTAATAGTTGTAGGATTAGTGTTGGAATATTGAATGTAATAAATTATTGTGAACAATTTTATAAAAATAAAATTAAAAAAGAAAACCCTAAAAACTACACACACAGAAAGAACTAATAAAATACTTCAATAAACTCAAAACTAAAAATAAATATACAAGAATCTATACAGTTATAAACTATTTGAAAGCAAAACTAAGAGGATAATCTCATCTGCAATTGCCTCAAAAAGAATAAAATGCCTGAAATAATTTTAAGCATGCAAATGAAAAAAACTATACTAAAAATTATGACACTGGTAAAAATAATTGAAAAACACAAATAAGTGAAAAGATATTCCATGCTGATGGTCTGGAAGAATTATTATTATTGATATATCTGTACTACCCAAAGGCAGCTACAGATTCATTGAAGTCCTTATCAAAGTTCCAGTGATTTTTTTTTATTTTCACATAAATGGAACAAAAAAATCCTAAAATTTGCATAGGACCACAAAAGACCCTGAAAAACCAGATGTTGAAAAAGAAATGCAAATCTGAGGTCCTAGAGAAGTAGTATAGTGGGTGAGGCACTTACCTTGCATTTGGCCTACCTGTGTTCCATCCCCAGCATCCCCGAAGCACCATCAGGAGTAACTCCTGAGTGCAGAGTGCAGAGCCAGGAGTAACCCCCATCATCACCAGGTATGGCCAAAAAACAAAGAAACAAACAAAAAAATGTAAAGCTGAAATCGTCAGTCTTCCTGATATCAAGCTAAATTACAAAGAGATAGTAATCACAGAGAGTGATTACTCTCTGAAAATTATTTGGTGAAAAATTAGGTGAAAATTATTTGACACAACTAGGTGAAGCTGAGCCTCCTAGTGGCAGAATGAATCTTTGCTCTGGGAACAGTGATCCTGTACTACAGTGTGTTTTTGGTTTTTTTTTCAGAGGATGCTTTAGCTTCTTAATTGCTGAGGTCCTGGCTGTCGTGCTAAGTGGAGAAATGAACGGATATGTGGTTCGAACGGTCTCCCATGAGCCCTGAACAGAAGTCCTAAAAATGAAGCTGTGGTTCTTGTAATCCACACTGTCGGAAAGAAAATTGCTCTGGCGGATGATCATAACAAAAGTGCCTCCAAGGATTGAGGATTTTTTTTTTCTCTCCATGATGTTGGCTCTCTAAAGGGACTGCATTGGCTGAATGGGCTCAGGTATTCTGGATAAAGGTGGAAGTAGATACATCTTTCTAAAATATATGACATTGTCCTTTTACTTCAAGTGGGTGACACAAGAATGAGCAACCCTTTAGGAGGAAGCAGGAACTTTCCTGCAGAACCCAGGAGATGGAGGTGCCAGGGATTGAACCTGGGGCTGGAGCAATAGCACAGCAGGTAGGGAGTTTGCCTTGCATGCGGCCAACTTGGCCGAACCGAGTTCAGTTCCTCCACCCCTCTCGGAGAGCCTGGCAAGCTACCAAGAGTATCTTGCCCATATGGCAAACAAAGCCTGGCAAGCTACCCATGACCTATTTGATATGCCAAACACAGTAAAAACAAGTCTCACAATGGAGAAGTTATTGGGCCCGCTCGAGCAAATCAATGAACAGTGGAAGGATAGTGCTACAGTGCTATGACATTGTCCTGTCCAACTGCAACAGATGTGCTCCAGCTGTTCTGAATGCCGAATGAAACAAGAGGAAGGGAATTGTCTCTGGCGCTATGGTTGTGGGTAGCAATGCAAGGACCTCAAGTCCAAGTATGGTGCTAGTCTTGGCAATTTCAACAGAGGTGCCCAAGCAAGTGTGCCCCAGGTGCTCTCTTGGGAAGCAGGAGAGGGAAAAGAACCCACCACGATGGGTAAGAAAAGCAACAGGTGTGCTCTAATTGACCAGGTGCAATCCTGGTGTGTGTAGGAGGGGAAGCAGAAATAGCTTCAGGCTCATGTTTTTCAATGGGGCCTCCCCTTACCAGTAGGGACCCCCACTGCTCTGACCAGAAGCAAGAAGAGAAGACTCCATCACAATGATTGTTCTGGGGTCCAGAGCAATAGTACAGTGGGTAGGGTATTTGCCTTGCACACAAGGTTTGAACCCTGGCACCCTGTATGGTTCCCCCAGAACCACCAGGAGTGGTTCCCAAGTGCAGAACCAGAAGTCAACCCTTAGTATCGCTGGGTGTGGTCCCAAAACAACAAAAGCAACAAAAAACAATTGTTCTGTTCCCTCCCTTTGCAACCCACACACTCTGGACAAGTGGCTCCAGCGCTGACCTGGGTGTGTGTGGTGGCAGGATAAGCACAAGGAACTCAAAGCATAAGGTCATTTAATTCTTCTGTTTTTGTAAAAATATGGAACACTTCACGAATTTGCGTGTCATCCTTGCGCAGGGGCCATGCTAATCTTCTCTGTATTGTTCCAATTTTAGTATATGTGCTGCCGAAGAAAGCACAGGATTTTATTATCTTTTATTTATAATTATGGTGCACATTCCCCAAGTATCTGGGAACTTTCCAGCTGTCTATCTCTAACTCAGTTCTATTCTAATGTGAATGTATACTTTGTATGATTGTTATTGTTTTCTATGTGTTAATGAGGGATGGAGAGATAGTCCAGCTGGTAGGGTGATTGCTTGCCTTGCATGCATTCAAACCAGATTCAATCCCTGGCACCTCATATGGTTCCCTGAACTCATCAGGAGTGATCCATGAGTGCAGAACTATGAGTAAGCCCTGAGAACTGCCAGATGTAGCCACAAAACAAAGCCCCCGACCGCCAAAAAAATCTCTATATATGATATGTTACTATGTGTTTTGTGGCTCAGAATGTGGTTTTTGTTGGTGAGTGTTCTAGCAATTAACATTCAATGAACTTGAGAATGCATTTTGCTGTTGTTGGACACTATCCTATATCTATTAATCAAGTAAATTAGTGATGCTATTTAGTTCAACTATATCATTATTGTATCTGAATTAGAGGCTCGCATTTTTGTGCATGGTTTTGTGTGTGTGTGTGTGTGTGTGTGTGTGTGTGTGTGTGAGATGCCTTGCGGGTTTTTTTCATCAAAACTAGGTATGGTATACTAGATAACAGGAACTGAGGTAAATAGGCTACTAGTGTCAGGTTTTATGTTTATCTAGTGAAAAGCGAGATAAGCATAAAACCTGTATTACTATTTGCTGTAACTGTGGTATTAGGGATTAAACTTCTTCTAAAATAGATTTTTGTCTCACCTGTTGTCTTTGGTTTTCCCCAAAGGACCTTCCTTTAAAAAGATTTGAACCTGGGAGTTTTTTCTGCTTTAGTTCTTATTACTATATTTAAGCCCTGTGGATGCAGAGGAAAGGTATGTGGGAAGAAGAGTTCTGTCGTTCTATAATAGGTGTCATCATCTACTGGTCTGGTCGTTTACCTGTACAAGTACATCTCAGTTTTTTTTCCTCTGATTTAAGTGAGACAGGAAGACTAGAAAGAAGAGTTGGCAGTTTTATTTCCACTGGCATTTACAGATATAAGGTATAAAATCCAGGTCAAACTGCCTCTAGAATTATACAAAACCCAAGCATGTTCATAGACCAATGTAAGTTTTAATAAAGTTGATAAGGATTGTGTAATTCATTTCCTCTCATCACAGTATAGTCAACAGTAGTAGATAACAAAAATATGATCTAAGAATTTGCACTCGGAAATGCTAAAAACAGATCGAAGGAAACTCCAGATCATACAAAAGACTCCTAACTGAATTTGTGAATCAACAATGTTACTGGCTAATGGTAGATTAAAAAGAGCAGAGTTGGCCACACTTGTATCAAAAGCCTCTCATGCCTCTAAGTTTGTCCATAATCTGTCATTGCAGAACCTAGTTGCCACCTTTCCTAGTCTTGCTTTTACTCTCCAACTACATTTGATAAACATCCTTGGAATCTTGACTCATTATTTTTCTTTCTTCCTTCCCTGATTTTTCACATGGTATTTTCTCCACCTGTACTTAGCACTTCTCCGTCTGACCACTTTATCCTTTCTTTTTTTTCTCCGCTTTCAAATACTGCTGCTGCTATTTTATTTTATTTTTTTAAATTTTTATTAGTGAGACACCATGAGGTACAGTTATCCTTTCTTTTTGAGAGGAAATAAGAGTCCATCTCTCCCAGACTTAGTGTAATGTCCTTACTCGTTTCCAGATTCCCACCATTGTGTCCCTCCAGTTTCAGTATCTGTTTTATTCATGTCCCCTTACAATATCATAAGTTATTTGTATTCTATGGCACTAGGGCATAGTGTAATCACCAAATCATTGTTAAGTAATACAGTAGGTAAGAATCTCAGAGGAATAACTATTCCCATGAGGACATGAAGTTTCATGACCTAGGGCGATGAGACTAGTCCAGCCCTGAAGGCAAGATGTTCTCAGGAATCCCACATACCTCCAGGACAGGTTGTCTCGACTTTGTTCCTCCCTAAAGCATGCAATTACAGGATGGTGCTAAGCTGCAGCTGTGTTGATACGCCCTGCAGAAACAGTTAACACTATTAATTAATCACTGAAATCAGGCTGCCAGGGGAGGAGCGAAGGGAAGGGTATACAAGATAGTGGCAGAGAAATTAATGTTGCCTTGGAGCTCTCCTCGATATACTGCTCATTTTTTTTTTTTTTTGGCTCTTTGGGTCACAACTGGCAATTCACAGGGTTACTCCTGACTCTCTACTCAGGAATTACCCCTGGCGGTGCTTAGGGGACCATACGGGATGCTGTGAATCGAACCCAGGTCGGCCGTATGCAAGGCAAACACCCTACCCATTGTGCTATTGCTCCAGCCCCTATCCTGCTCATTTCTTTAGGACCACCACACCCCAGGTCCCCTGACCCCCTCTAGTTGGCCAGTAGTTGGCCAGCATCAGGAGTGGGTCAAAGCTAAGCAACACATGCAAACCCACTAGTGGAGCAGGGTGGAGACAAAGACAAATAATTTGCCTCATTTTTTTTTCTTTCTACCATCTCAAGATTGTTTTCGTGGGTTATAAAATGATTTAGAAATTATTCTGCTTTCACAAATGTCCAGAGGTTATACAGAGTTGAGAACTGGTCTCCTTAGCTTATAGAGGGCTGGGGAAATAGAAGTGGGTAGTTTGGAGGGGGAACACTCTGGTGGAGGGTGTGATGTTGGAACATTATACACGCGAAACCCTCTCATTAGCAATGTTATAAATTATAGTACCTAGAATAAAGAAAACTATTCCACTTTCAGCAAAATGTCTGTCAATTAAGAATGCAGTCTTCACAGCACACTCTGGTCAGCCAAGTCTGGCTAAATATAAATTCTTGGCAATTTAATGTTTCAGTGATTTAGACTAGGGACAAACTAATTATGTTTTCAGATGGGACCTACCTAGTTATTTACCTAAAATGAGAATCTTTTCAAAGCAGCATAATAAAAAACTATATAATAGATTACATCCTAGGCTTGTTTTCAAAATTTGCAAAATAGGCACGAGTTCTTTCTTCCTTTTTACCCACCAGGCCCCAAAGTCTAGAAGCCAAACCAGTCTTTGTTGGTTGAAATATGAATGTGAGTCTATTATTTGCATATATCTATACCCAAAAAAGGCATTTAAACATTTTAAAGGGCTGAAAATGTAAAGTGTGATTTTCTAACACAATAGAATGTTTTTCCCTACAGGGAGACCAGTTGATGGTAGAGAAGCACAGCAGGAAGGAGGGGAGAACAAGTCACCCCATATCATCTTCATCTGTTCCTCACTCCCTCCTAAGTTGCCCTTTTTGTTTACAACACAGACTCCAGAAGTCAACTGTGTTGTCTTTAGATGGGATTACCTACACATCCTAGTCACTGGACCACAGAAGCTTTGCACAGTTAAGTTAGGCTCAACTCATATTAGTGAAGTCTACCCACACTATTGAGGCAAAGAGCAAAAATACATAAAGAACAGGGAACATATGCCCAATGAACAAGAACAAGAACGTAGGTTCCTATCCAAATAGATGTGTACCTATATGTGTGTGCACAAATGTATAAATGTGGATATGTATATGCAAATGTATAATTTTTAGATTGGGAGCCACACCTGGCCATGCTCAGGGATTATTCCTGGAAATGCTTGGGTGATTACATGAGGTACCAGCCACATGCCAGGGATGCTCCCTACCTGCTGTACTGTCCCTCCAGTTCTAATGCTAAGTAAACTTTTTTGGGTTTTGAGGCCATACCTGGTGGAGCTTGGAACCTAGTCCTTAGCTCAGGTGAAGGGCACCTGGTGGGCTCAAGGGACCACATGGAATTCCAGGGATTCTGCCAGGGTTGACAACGTCCAATGCAAGCACCTCACCCACTGTACTATGGTTCTAGCCATAGTCCAATGCCAATTTTTTTTCATTTTTTATAATTTTTTTGTATTGAATCACCATGAGAGCAGTTACAAAGCTTTCGGGTTTAAGTCTCAGTTATACAATGAAACACCTGTGCCTTCACTAGTGCCCATTCTCCACCACCAAAACCCCCAGTATACCCCTATCCCTCACCCTCCCCCTACCTGTGGGGCAGATGATTTCCACATTACTCTCTCTCTACTTTGATCACATTCAATATTTTTACACCAGACCCACCATTATTATTTGGGATTTTACCCCAACACTCAGATCTGCTAAAAAAGCAACAGTAGACAATTTGTTTTCTATTGCTGGTTAAGAATATAATATGATGACATGTGGCTGAAGTAGTAGCTGCGCAATTTTGAAATTCCGAAATTTTAACACTTAAATCTGGAGGGATTTCTGCCAAAACCTGCTGGGTTCCGAGATTTGTTCCTGAGTCTCTGGGATCATGGCCGTTAAGCAGCTTGATCAGGAGCCAGAAAGGCCATTCATGGGCGTTGACTCGGGAAGGAAAGGGCCGGCTCCACCCGCATCCTGTGAGGAACCAAGTGTCTCGTCACTGCGGGCCCAAACCTGATTGTCCAATGACCTCTGGAGGATGGCAGCCACTGAGTCGCCTAGGGGGAGCAGGCGGAGGGACAATACCCTTTCCCCCCTGGGGTGGCCCAGTGACAGTAACCTACTGCGGGGTCCAGATGCATTTCTGCCAAAAGCCACTGGGTTCCAAGTTTTGTTTCTGAGTCTCTGGGATCATGGCGATTAAGCAGCTTGATCAGGAGCCAGAGGCCATTCGTGGGCGGCAACTCAGGGTCTCGTTGGGGTGGGGAGGAAAGGGCTGGCTCCATCCCCATCCCGTGAGGCCCCAAGTGTCTCATCAATGCGGGCCCAAACCTGATTGTCCAGTGGCCTCTGGAGGATGGCAATCACCAGGCCGCCAGGGGGAAAAGGCCAAGGCACGAAACCTATTCCCACCTGGGATGGCCCTGTGCCAGTAACCTACTTCAGGGACCGGATGCATTTCTGCCAAAAGCCGCTGGGTTTAGAGATTTGTTTCTGAGTCTCTGGGATTATGGCCATTAAACGGCTTGATCAGGAGCCAGAGAGGCCATTCATGGGCAGCGACTTGGGGTCTCATTGGGATGAGGAGGAAAGGGCCGGCTCCACCTCATCCCATGAGGCCCTGTATGTCTTGTCTCTGTGGGCCCAAACCTGACTGTCCAATGGCCTCTGGCGGATGGCAATCACCGAGCCGCCAAGGGGGAGCAGGCAGAGGGACAGCACCCTTTCCCCCCTGGGGTGGCTGGTGACAGTAACCTACTGTGGGGTCTGGACACATTTCTGACAAAAGCCGCTGGATTTTGAGATTCAATGCCAATATTTTTATCCTCTCTTCTATTCCCCCTAACCTTTGTTGTCGCTGCTCTAACAACTAGAAATTTCACACATATCTGGCTGTGGTGCTCACACATTTAGCTGTAATGCTTGTGAAGAGGTGTGGTGGGTGGAGGGGGGCGTTCACACACCAGATTGTGTTGCTCACATACTTGACTGCAGTACTCTCCAAGGTTTTCTCTCCTTTGATTAACGTTGCTTGTAAATGTATATACCAACGGTTGCATTTCCTGACCATGGCACTCGTACATCTGTTTAGTTATGGTGCTCACAAGAAGCAACACTCCCTTCTCATATATACCTGTGCTCATATACAAGCGGCTAGTGCAGCAGGCAATCACTTGTAGTCTGGGATATCAAAGACAACAGAGTTTGCAGGCTCAAAAAAGCAGAGTTCCAGGATCACAGAACATTTGGACGCTGGGAATTTGAACTCATGACCATATATTTTATGGATATATGTTTCTTATAGTTCATTTGTACATATGTATATATACATATATACATAATCAGAAAAAAAATGACTTTATTTTTTTTCTAAGCTAACACTTTCAGCCAGAGAATTGCACAACTGTTAAATAAAGATCTCTCAAGGCCAATTTCTTTTTTTTTTTTATTTATTTATTGAATCACTGTGGGAAAGGTTACAAAGCTCTCAGGTTTATGTCTCAGTCATGCAAACATCAAACACATTTCCCTCTACCAATACTCATTTTTTACCATGAAGAACCCCAATAAAACCCCACCCCCCACCCCTCCCCGTCCCTGTGAGGCAGATGAATTCTAGTTAACACTCTATCTGCTTTGATTGGATTCATTGTTTCAATAAAAGATTCACCACTATTATTTAGAGTTTACCCCCCCCCCCCCAAATCAGACATGCTGAAAAAGCATTGTGAAGTGATTTGCTTTCTACAGCTGGGTTCAAGAATTAAATGTTGGTTTTGGATTTCTGCTATTTTACCTATTGACCCTGGAAGTATTTCTACTGAAAGTCAGATAGTTAAGAAATTGGTCTCTGTGTTCTGGAGTCGTGGCCGTGCTGGAGAGCCGCTCGCGGGGGGCAACCGGTGGCCTCGGTAGGGCGTGAAGGGCGGAGCGAAACGCCCCCCTTCCCATGAGGTTTTAGTCGCCCCCACACTCCCGGCTCATACCTGCTGTCCACAAGGCTCCCATGTGGCCGCCATCTTTCTTTCCAGAGGGAGGAGGGCGGAAGGGAGCAACACCCTTTCCCCTCTGGGCAGAAATGATTGCCTGGATTAACGCATAGTCCTTTCACTTTTCTGCTCCAAGCTGCTGGGTTCTGCATTAAGCCCTTGTGCTTCTGGGGCTGTGGCCGTGCTGGAGAGCCGCTCGTGGGGGGCAACTGGTGACCTCGGTAGGGCGTGAAGGACGGACCGGAACGCCCCCCTTCCCATGAGGTTTTAGTCGCCCCCACACTCCCGGCTCATACCTGCTGTCCACAAGGCTCCCATGTGGCCGCCATCTTTCTTTCCAGAGAGGAGAGGGCGAATGGGGCAACACCCTTTCCCCTCCAGCAGACTTGATGGGCTGGATCAACGCATAGTCCGTTCACTTTTCTGCTCCAAGCTGCTGGGTTCTGCATTAAGTCTCAAGGCCAATTTCAAGGTCAGAGGAAAACTGTCTAGAGCTTGAGTATTCTAGGCTAACACTTTATTGTTTTATTTTTTATTGAATCACTGTGAGATAGACCCTTACAAAGCTGTTTATGATTAGGTTTTAGTCATACTGTGTTCCAACATCCATCCCTCCTCCATTGCACATTTCCCAGCACCAGTGTCCCCAGTCTCCCTCCCATCACCCCCACCTCACCCCCAGCTTGCCTCAGGCACTCTCTCTTTCTCTCTCTCCCTCTTTACCTCCCTCTCTCTCTTTCTTCTTCCCTCCCTTCCTCCCTTCCTCCTCACCCCCTTTGGGCATTGTGGTTTGCAATACAGATACTGAAAGATTATATAATCTTTTACCTACTTTTAACACTGAGTTCTTGTCCAGCGCAATCATTTCTAACTATTATTGCCTTATTGCTCCCTTCTCTATCTTACCTACCCTCCTCCCCACACATACTTGTGGTAGATTCCAACCATTGACCAGTTCTCCTAGACCTTGCTTTCCCTGGCCTTGCATTTTAATTTTCCCCACAAATGAATGCAATCTTTCTATGTCTGTCTCTCTCCTTCTGACTAATTTCACTCAGCATGATACTCTCCATGTGCATCCATTTATAAGCAAATTTCATGACTTCATTTTTTTTCTAGGCTAACACTTTAAGCCAGAGAATTGCACAACTGTTAAATACAGATCTCTCTTTTTCCTCCACATTGGAGCTTCTCAAGACAGTATATTGACTTCTGACCAAACTCATCTGAACACACTGCCTTTGATTTTAAAAAAGCCTTGAGGTCTGGGGCCTCCCGTTTGGTATAGTAAAACAAAGGACAGGTTAAGCTTTATTGATATAGATAGAAAGGACTGAAACTATTAACAGCCAAATAACGTGAATTCATGAGAGACAATGGTCACCTTCTATTTCTAGAGAAATCTTTTGGTTCTGAGTTGTTGAGATTCCATTCTTGCATGAGAAGAAAATGAATGATGATCTCACCCTTCTGTTCTCAAAGAATCCCAATATAAGCGACAAACATGGCTCAAAAGCCACATTATTACTTGCTGGACCCACCAAAGAGACACACTTCATCTGATGAAAGGTAGATGATAAAGTGCCTGAAGCACAGGTACTTTCTCAGTGGTGTCAGCTCCTATAAAGTCAACACAGCTATCCTGGAAGTCCCAGAAGTTTTGGCTAGAAACAAGATATGAAGAAGTATCTTCCTAATAGTGTCTGATGCTTTCCTATCTCACTGCAACAGATGTGCTCTTGACATGAGATGTTCTGAATGACAGTATAAACAGAAGTCTTCCCTCTTTGCACCACTTCTCCCATTGCCAATGAATAGGCAGAGAGTAGAATATCTCCAAGGAAAGTAGCTCTCACTAGTGCTGGTCTCTCCCATTGTGACAGGGGTGCTGTAGACTGGCAGGACCCTGGTGCTCAGGCCTCAGTTTCTCCCAACATGCTTTGGGGTGCTGCAGTGTACAGAAGCTGAGTGCTTCAAACATGGAACTGGGACCCAGGGCTGACCTAAAGGAGCCCCAGATCCCACAAACTGAAAGGGATCTGGGGTTGTTTTAGCATTCTGGTGATACCTTCCAGGCAATAAGTTGTAGTTGTACAGATCATGGTGGGGGGTGGGGGGCCTAGACACCACCAAAGACTAACCAGGTGCTTACAGGGGTGTCAGAGGTGAAAAACAGGAGTCTTGTATGTGCGAAAGTGGTTTGAGTTGTGCTCCCTTGGGTTTCTGGACTACAGCAGAGGTTGGGTCTGGAGCTCAGGCAGGGACTACTAGGTTTCCTAAAGGGTAGGTGCTTTCAAAGATGTCAAGAGGAGCTCTGTCAAGCGGATCCTGAAAGAGAACACTGCAGCCATATCGATTTTATCAGAGTCAAAGGCAGGCTTGGATGCCCAATTTGCTGAGGTCCTGCTGGAAAGCAGGCCACTGGGCTAAAGTTACAATAAATAGGTTAATATAGACAGGGCCACAGGGACAGGGAGAGTGACTCCTGCCTATTGAGACTTCAGATGTGACTGAGGAGTATCTCTGAGGCTCAAGGAAAGATTCAAATTTAGGGTAAGGTACAGGTGAACTTGGGGAAATTGGGGCATGTTTCAAACACAATGGTCGTGTTGAATGGGGGAGGGAAGGACTGACATTGGATCCTGGGGGAGAAGAGGAGACAAGAGCCTGAGAAGGGTAAGTGATATTCCTGTTGGTTATACCCAATGGGATGGAGGTCAGAAATTACAGATAGGCTGACTTCCAAGACAGAAGTGATGAGAAGCAGCGATGGGCTGTCCTATGATGACAGATCATACTGGTGGAAGCAAGGTGGGAACATACAGAACTGCAGGAACAGGTCAGGGACAAGATGTCAGAGACAGGATGCCAGAGACACGGATGAGTTGGGTGAACAGGAAAAGGAGCTTTCTAAAGGAAAGTTGACCGTGAAGAAAAATGTCTTTGACAATGGTAGGGTAGAATGCTGTTTGGAATGCCTCCAAGTGGCTTTATCTTCCTGAGCAAGTCATACTGTGTGGCAAAGTATTGGAATGTGTAGCGAAGAATAATGAGGTTGGGGGAGCTGAGGCCCTACCCCTGTCTTTTGAATTCCTGGTTGCAGGTATTGGTCCTCAATGATCAACGTTCCCCATATTATGGACAGAGACTGCTGGGCACTGGCAGAACTGAACCTCCCATGCCCGGGTCTCTAGTCTACTCATTGCCAGGACTAGCACTGTGGCATTTAGTGTCTGTGGGGCTGTTGTTCTGTTCAGAGTTTGCTTCCTTTCAGAGTTACAGTAGGCTAGAGCCAGCTCCAAATCAAACTCTGGAACAACCAAGACAGTGTAGGGGCCAGCTGAAATGTGAGAAAGAAGACACACTTGGTCTCTGTCTTTGGATACCGTGGAGCATGACAACAGGCACTGGAGCAGATAAAACCCGACCTTGCAAAGCGGCCCAGAAGCAAAGCCTCCCAAGAGGGAGTATCTGGGCAAAGTTGGCAAGAACAGGGTGACAGCCAGCACTGGGTGTTTAACCTTGAGCCTCAATTGACCTCTTGGTCACACACACCCAAGACACAGAAACTGTCATATACACTTAGCAAATCATCCTAACCACAGCATCTAGCCTTGATTAGGATTGGACTGTGACAGAGCAGTGAAATAAAGGTGATAGGCCAATAATGCTGAACTTCATGTGATTAAACCTTCCTGTAAGCCGAGACTCTCTATAAAATAGTGTGTATTTGGCAGGAAAGTGAACCGTCATCAAGTGCTCCCAGAGAGTGTTTCTCTGCATGCCTGTCATCCTTTGCCCCACGTCTGCCTGAACCCGGTGCACAACGTGCCCAGACATGTTGGGGAAAACTGTTCCCCAACAGGATACTAGTATACCTCGGGAGGCCCATAATGTCGCAGTGCCTACAGTTGAGGAAGAAGGAATGACCAAACAGGAGAGCTATTATTTGCCTCAGTCTCTTACTTTCAGACAGCTGTACAGAGGATATCAATCTACCTCCATCCCCTCCATGCTGGGAAGTCAGGTTTGGAATCATCTTGCCTTCAAAGGAATTGAATGCATTTCCACATCCTGGAGCAAGATGAGTCTTTTAGGGTCTTCGTTATCCACAGGTTATTGGCATAGCCAGGGTTTGAACCCAGTCTGTCAGATTCCAAAGTTCACGCATTAATGTCCTATCTGGTGCCTCCTCTTCATGGAAGCATCATAGATGACCATTATAGATGTCTTTGGGGTACTTAGCACATGGGGCACCCCTGTTATGAGCACATGCACTGTCTATTGAGAAGTCTGAACTGATGGAAGCCTTAAGGCACCCAACGGTCATATTGTCTTTCTCCAAAGTTCTAGAGCAGAGATCCACACTTGTCACTCTAACCTTGTCAGGTATTTGTTTCCACTTGAACCTTATAAACCACAGAGCTTCTGTGAGACATCTTCTCACCACACTTGGACTCAAGATACTCAATCGTTGGGTGCAGAATTGACATGGATTGAAAGTATTATATGCCAAGTGTGATGTCTTGTAATGAGTCCATAAAGATGGAATAAAGAAAATGGAGAGCAAGGAAAAAGAATTAAGTTAACTGCCTCCTTCTACCTACTAGATGAGAAACTTAAACTCAGTTACTTTTCCCATGGCTTTGAGAAATTCAGATTTTCTCCTTCATTTTTATGATGGAGAAGAATAAAGAAAAACTCACATTAATTTATTTTCAATATTAAACCAATCTTGCATTCCTGTTAAAAATTCCAACTGATCACACTCTATATTTTCAGATGTGGTTATATTTCCTAAAAATACAGGAAGACTTTCATACCTTTGTTCATGAAGTGTATTGATCTATGTTTCTTTAATATATTTTGGTCTTAAGATAATGCTAGGATCATAGAATGAAATAGAAAAATTGCTTCCTTTATTTTCTGATTTTAACACTGTTAAAATATTTTCTTAAATCTGAAGCTAGAGGTTTGAAGAGTACAAGGTGCCTTAAAAAATCAATGCTTAAAAAGGGAATGCCCTGCCACAAAGGCGGGGTGGGGTGGGGGGATGGGGTGGGGTGGTGGGAGGCTACTGGGATCATTGGTGGTGGAGAATGGGCACATCCTTTGTGGCAGGGCATTGCCAGGGATTAAACTTGGGTTGGTCACATGCAAGGCAAGTGCCCTACCTGCTGTAGATTCAGTCCAGTCCTCCTTATTTATGACACATTGATTATGTAAAAGTATATTTTGCTTTCTTCCTAAATATCTGAAGACTTCCTTTCTATCTTTTCTTTCTGCATTAATTGCACTATATTCAAAAGAAATGCTGTATATTAAAAACTGGTTATGGCTTTATGTTTTTTACCCAATAAATGCCTATCTTCATAAACATTTCACATTCCCTTGGGGGGAAAATATGTGCACCTAACATTTGTATTTTTTATAATGTATAACATTTTATAACATTTATAATATATCTTCTAATTGAAGGCTTTTTATTTTCTTTTTGGGTCACATCTGGCAGTGCTCAGGGGTTACTCCTAGCTCTGCACTCAGAAATTACTCCTGGTGGTGCTCAACTGACCATATGGGATGTTGGGGAATTAAACCCAGGTCCGTCACATGGAAGGCAAAAGCCCAACCCACTGTAATATGGCTCTGGCCCCAAGCTTCTTAAGAAAAGTTTTACATAGGAACTTTTTATGTAAAATTTATTGTGCAAAAAATATTCTTGGTCCAGGAGATAGCTCAACAAATTGGTATGCATGCTTTACATGGAAGTGTGCCAGTTTCCATCTACAGCATGTTATGATTCTCTGCATACTGTGCAGGAAATAGACCCTGACTACACCACACCACCAAGTCTAATCATAAAAACAACAGCAATAAGAAGTAAATGCTTTTGGGTCAGGGATATAGTTCACTGGTAGTGTGTGTTCCTTCGCATGTGTGAGACCCTGAATTATTCCTGGAAACTCAGACAAACCAATTCTTCCATGTACCAGAATTCCTGAACAAGAATTTATTTCCGGGAGACTGTATCCAAGACAAAGGTGCATCAACAGTATGGATAAACAAATTGCTCTTTGACTACAGATAAATGGAATGACAGGTGAATCTTAATAAGATCAACAGAGCATATACGATTCTCTTCAGGTGAAAGTTGTGTAATGACTTTCATTTTCTTCATATGAAATTCAATCACAGAAGCCAAAGCGATAATTCAGTAAGTATGGCATTTTCCTTGCACCAATCTGGGTTCAATCCACTACATTCTGTATGGCCCCCCCAAGTACCACCAGGAATAATTCCTAAGTGCAAAGTCAGTAATAAACCCTGAGCAATGCCAGACATGACCCAAAAGCAAAACCAAAAAAAGTCAGTTATGGGCACCAGAGAGTACATGACTTGCCCTGCATGTGATTGATCTGGGTTCAATGCCCCAGAACCAGATGTGGCTCAATTGCCTTCCAGGAGTCAGTTACAGGTATCAACTATATTTGGGTAACTCACACAACAGAAAAATAAAACTATGCTGAAAGTCAGGTAATACTGGCTTGAATGATATGAGATTCTTCTCTGTGAGGGAGGAGGGAAGTGTCTATTGACTGATAAGGAGCACGCAAGGTTATGGGCACTACTGATATTCTTTGTATTGGTTATAAAAGCATCAATTTAGTCATTAGACCTCCATTTTTTTCTGCTTCTTTGGGGTCACACCCAGTGATGCTCAAGGGTTACTCCTGGCTCTGCACTCAGGAGTTACTCCTGGCGGTGCTCAGGGGACCATATGGGATGCTGGGAATTGAACCCGGGTCAGCCGCGTGCAAGGCAAACACCCTACCCACTGTGCTATCTCTCCAGCCCCATAGACTTCCACATTTTAAATATCCTTTATTTAGACCATACTTCACAAAGTTACAGGTTATGTTTCCCAAAACTGATAGGTTGAAGTCCTAGTCCCTCTCACTCAGAATGTGACAGCATTTGAAAACAGAGTTCTTTGAAAGAGATAATTGGGGTAAAATGAGGTCACGTTGGGACTTACATCCAGTATAACTTGAATCATAGAAAGAAAGAAAGAAAGAAAGAAAGAAAGAAAGACAGACAGACAGACAGACAGACAGACAGAAAGAAAGAAAGAAAGAAAGAAAGAAAGAAAGAAAGAAAGAAAGATACTAGGCACAGATAACACAGATAGAAGGATATCCCTTGTTAAGATACAGAGAAGGTAGCAATCTCCAAGCCAAGAAATTCTGATGTAGGCAGGTAGATAGGAAAGGGTCCATGGCAATGTAATTCCTAGGAAGTAATGAAACCAATAGCCCTGAGACTGCAAAAGGCTACCTTGCAGACACCAGAACTAAGGCCTGATTAAGACTTCACCTGGCACCAAGAGACCCAGTGAAGGCTAGAGCCCCTCTCTGAGAGAAGCTCCAGCAGGACAAAGGCTAAGAAAAGAAATTTCAAAGATCATGCACCACTCCCAAATATACTCCCTTGGTAATGAATGGGCTCTTACTGAGGTAGAAGCCCCATGTGGGGTGGCTTGGAGAAAACCCTACAAAAGTCACCTTGAACAAAGGAAGTGCATGGATATGCTTCCTGAGCCTATGTACTACCTGGGCCCACATGGCTAAGCACATGTGGTGCCTGAGCTCATGTGTAGCCTACATCTCCCCTCTTAAGGTGTGTACTGGGGCTATCTCCACCGTTGAAGAAGTCCACATTCTCTCTTCCCTCTCCCTCCTATGACGTAAGACCCATAAAGGCTCAGTAAGGCCTAGGAATGGCTTTCTTTTCCTGCAAAGAGCAATTCCTCACTCCAGCCTGAGTGTGCAGCTCCCGAGAAATCGTGTATTAATTTTCATCCTGAGAAGCCCAAGTGGACCACCAGTGTAGCTTCACAGCCACCTCATGAGGCTGACGAAACTCAAAGTCTTGCCATGCAGGGTTTCATTGCAGACTTATTTGGGTTTTATTTTCTTGTAATGGATGGGGGAGGGAAAGGGGGGAAGGGGGGGGGGCTTTCTGAAATACACCATGCGGTGATCAGGGTTTACTGGCTCTGCATTCAGGAATTACTTCTGGTATGCCTGGAGGTTCATATGGGGTGCCAGGGATAGAACCTGGGTGGGCCGCATGCAAGGCAAATGCCCTCCCAGCTGTTGTATTTCTCAGCCCCTCATCACAGACTCTATCAGTCCTAGCCTTCCCATAAGATTCCAGAGTGGTAGAGACAGATGGGGAGAAAATGGATATCTCTCTCTCCTCACCTAAGCCACCCCTGGGGGCCTGCCAACTTCAGATGGTTTCTGTAGAAACCCTTGTCCACTTGCTTCCAGAGAGCCCAAAATTCTCTTCCGGCTTCCTTGTCATGGCCTTATCAGTATGCTTTTCCCTCAAAGTCCTGACAGGCCTTAATTCAACAAACCATCCTTATCCTACTGCATTTGAAGAAAAATAAGTGAAAGGTTGTGAGTTTCTTGTAATAAATGGGCACACTTTGACTTTCAGTGACACTATAGAAAGGAGACTGGAGGATAACGGGTTTGACTGAGTTTGTAATAATAGATAGCAAAAGTCTGGGCATACATTTGATAATTCTGGGTACTTTTCCTCGACCAGAGCTGGGACACACCTTGTCAGTAAGATGGAGGAGCAAAGCAGCGGTGGAAGTGTGGAGAATCCTTACCCAGAATGCTCTGCACTGAGTGGCAGGAAACTCATCCAATGAAGGTGCCTGGCGCGAAACAAAGAGGCGGGACTTCCGGTTTGGGGGGCTGTCTTCTTGGTTGCATCGGCGTTACAGCACCAGAAAAGTTCTGGAGCTTCGATTTGACTCAAACCTCCTGGAAGTGTCATCACTTCAGAGAAGTGAATTTGAGACGCTGAGAGGAAACTGGGTGACTTCCTGGGGCGGTCCCACATCAGGGAGGACTGGAGGATGGAGTGTCCTTCCTGTGACTAGCCAACCCACAAGCCAATATGGGGGGACCTTATAAAAGGTCCTCACGGGGGGGGGGACCTTGCAAAATTCTTGAGCCCCTCCAACCCTCACCTGCGTCATCCCAACTCTTTAATCCTAACGCCCTAGAGGAGAGGATCCCAACCTGAGTGTTGAGCGTGGGGCGTCGTGAGGGGTAGCTGGCTTGGGAGTGACAACCCCATCTCTGAACGTGTGATGAAGTATGTGGAAAATTTGAAGGCAGGGGATTATCATATTCAAAAGTCTAGAGGGGGCTTCTGCTCCAGGAGAACGTGGGCGAGTCTGTGTTGTGTCGGTACAGAAGAACGAGTTAAAGGGGAGTAAGGATTGGAATGACAGGAAGATGAACGGCACCTAAGTTTCGATGGTATTTGTAATTAAGGAGGCTCACATAGATGAGAGATACTGTCTGAGTTAGATGCCGTAAGGTTTTCCCACAAACTGGAAAGTGGAGAATAAGGACAAGGAAGCACAGGGAGATTCCATCCTTCTCCAAAGGCATAGTGCTGGTAAATGCCGTTTCTGGGGACTCGTTATTGAGATGTGAGGTCAGCCCAAGGTCATCACATTTTAGGGCTAAAAGGGTACAGTAGAGGCTGAAGCCCAGAAGCCCAGCTCACAGCTTCTCTTTCACACAGGTCCAATGGCTGAAAAAGCACCCAAGGAAACTGCAAAGGTGAGTGTATACTGACCAATCACAATGTACATACACACACAGAGTCTTGGGAGTTTGATGGTCTGGGACTCAGTCCAATACTCTTCTAGTCCTTTGGCTTGGAAAACTCTAAGCCCGGGGACCTAGATTTGGTTTAGGATTATTATACAATAGTTCAAATATCTGGCAATCGATGGACCAAATTATTCTAGGCACAGGAAAGATTATTCTAGCCACAGGAACCATTGTATCCAAATACATTCTTAAAGTATTAATTGTGGGTGTTCAGAGAACTACAGATGTTTTTTTATTTCTTTTCATCAGAAGAATGAGTCAGGCCCCGAATGGCAGCCTGTGAAATGAGATGATTTTCCGGAGGTGATGGGAGCAGAGAAATGGGAACAAGGTTCCCACTGGCTTCTGTGTAGAGAGCAGATTTGGGGAGGTGAAGAAGGAAGCAGAATGATCGGTGATTAGGCTTCATCAATAGTCCATGTTGAGTGTTAGTAAAGACTAGATCAGCATGGTGGTCAATGGAAGTGGGAGAAGTGGTTTTGTTATCTACAGTTGACTGGATTTTCTAATGTTAAGGAAAAGAGATAAAAAGATAGAAGTTAGGAACTACCCTAAGGTTTTAGAAAGAAAGAAGGGAAAATATCAATAATTAAAATTATTTAATTTTGTTAAATTAAAAATTAAAATTAATTTAATTTTAAATATCAATAATGTTAATGGGAATCTCAGCTGCTTTGAGCCACATTAAGATTCTGAAATGTTTCAGAGAACACAGAGTGAAAGCACCAAGTAGACAGCCGTGCTAATTAATGGACTGGATCTCTGGGGAATGTTTCAGGGAAGAAATAGTCAAAAGGTGGTGGTTTCATTGACAGTCACATTTCATCGACAGTCACTTCAGATGGATAGGGATAATTCTAGGAAGGAAAGGAAGGAAAGAAGTTCAACATTGGGTCTTTTGCTTTGTCTACTGCTTAGAGGGTATTATACTCATAAACACAGTAGAGCTAGGGAACTTTTCATAAAAGGAAATGAGGGGAGAAGTTGGCTAGAGCCTCCAGTGGACATGGAGAGAATCTGGAGGCACACTGTGCAATTGAGGAAATAATGACACTGAGACTAGGACTGGTTTATGTGAATATCCCAATAGAGTCTCCAGGGTTTCTTGGTGATTCTGGAGAGTTCCAGTCAGATTTGTAGATTCACTCAGGGGAAAGTATTCAGTTGAGTCATTTGCTAAATTGAGGGAGAGGATCACTGGGGTTGGGCTTTGAAATGAAGGTTTGAGATAGAATGATTATGATTAAGGAGAGAACACTGAGTGTCTACAGAAAGAAAAGAGGACCATTGAGAGCTAACATGGTTTTGAATAGGTACGGTTAACACCAATAACAGAGTCAGTCTTTAAAACTTTCTTTTCAGGTTGGAGCCTGCCCGTGGCAGTGAGCATTGAATATCTGGAGGAATATGGAATCCTATTATTTTAATTTACTAAATACAATCTTTTGGTGCAGTTGGGCAACAGCTGGCAATTCTCAGGGCTTAATCCTGGTTCTGTGCTCAGGGATAACTCCTGGTGGGCTTGGGAAACCATCTGGATACCCAAGATCAAACATAGGTCTGCCATGTGCAAGGCAAGCACCATACCCTCTGTGCTATTGCTCTGGCTCCTAAACACAGTCTTAAAGTCAAGTGGGTATCAAATAAGAAATCCAGGGAGAGACTTATGGCATTGAGCAGGGAGATAGGGGTGGGTGGCTGCAGGTCTGGAGATAATGAGAGAAGCACAATGTAAATAGTGTCATAGGGAGTGAATATGAGATCTGAGGTTACCAGAGCCCTGTTGAGGAGACTTAAGGATGAAGGATAGTCAAAATTGGATTGTTTGGAAGTATCACCTAGAAAACACTGGAAACTGCCTGATAGAATGGGTGAAGCCCTAATGGTAGCCCCACAGTTAAACTGGCGTCTTTGTGTCTACTGGTCTAGAGTTGCAGAAGGCCAGACAGAAACAGAGCCATGAGGAGGGAACAGGCACAAATGACACTAGAATCTGATGTTTAATACAAGTAGTAGAGATTGGAGAATAATAACAATGCATTGTATTGTGAGTAAATGGATTGGAAGTCCATGTTGAGAGACTGTTTGTGGTTTCATCTCTGCATGACAGGACATTGTGACCTTTGACGATGTGGCCATATACTTCTCCTGGGAGGAGTGGGCCCTCCTTAGTGATGATCAGAAACATCTGTACTGTGATGTGATGCTGGAGAACTTTGCACTTATGGCCTCTCTAGGTAAGACCCTAACTGTAAATCTCTTTGGCCTCTCCCTGTACTATGAACTGCATGCATTGGCACAGTCACTACTCTTGTGACCTGTTGACTGTTCTTTCAGGATCTTTCTCTGAGGGTTTTGGGGGTTTTTAGAGGGGGTTGCTTTTTGTTTTTTTGTTGCTGTTTGTTTGTTTAGGGGAATTGTTGGGGGATTCCATTCCAATAGTCTGTTTCTCTGAATTCCTCTGTGCCAATTGTCATCTTGTCTTTTCCTTGGAACTTTCCTCATCCAGAGAACTTGTTCTTTCCTTCTTCCATGATGGGAGAAAGAAATCTATGTGCTTTAAGGGTAAATATGACTCCAACTCTGACTCCCAACTACATACAATGGTCTCAGAAGAGCCCTGGGTTTACCGAGTAGTATGTTAAAGAATGTGACATTAAGATTTTGTTCAAACCATACTATAGATTTTTTGTGTCCAGTTATTTTAGTGCCAATAACTATAACTCATTTCTACCTTTTATTTTTAAAACTTTCAACTTGTAATTTTGATTCCAATATTCAGTTCAGGAAGAATCCTTAACTCTCTGGATTCCACATCTCTCCTTTTCCCCACATTTCACTTTCAAAATTTTCTTCACCATTGCCCCATATAAATTGTGTTTGTAAATGTGCACCTATCCCTAATGATATTTAAATACAAACTACTCTGATGTATTATGTTCTCTTGAGCCTGCACATAATCTTTTGCACAATATTCAGATATCATTCAACAAACAAGTACTAAAAATCATTCAGAGTGAGTTGTAGACCCTGTCTCATCTCTTGTACTTCATCCCCCTCACTTTTTGTTCTTCACCTGACCCTTTGCTGTACCCCTCATATCACCCATGCTGTAACCCTTAGAGGACCATTAATTCACAGCACCTACTTCCTGAACTGTAAACTGTAGGACTACAGATCCCTACTTAATCTGATGATTCAATCTGAAGGATTCACATAGGTTCACTATTTATATAGCAGATGCACATTTGTGGAGAAGCTGTCACTTCCCATCAGAGTCATTTCACCTGAATTTCTTTGCTTTTAGGTTACTGGCCTGGAAAAAAAGATGAGACATCCTCTGAGAAGAGTGTTTCTATAGAAGGCATGTCACAGGTCAGGACTCCCCAATCAGGTCCCTTTAACCAGAAATTCCACTCTAATGCAAGTGTCTCAATATTAAAACCAAGTTTAGGGACCAGAGCAATACTACAGCAGGTAGGGCACTTGCCTTGCAATAAATGTGGAAATTTTTTCAGTTAAATGTTCAGATTAATTTATCACTAATAGCTTGTCAGAAGTTAATATGGGAAAACCTTCAGCTGAAAGTTTCATTAGTATGAGAAAATTCCCAATAAAGAAAGATGTTTGTAAATGTGCATCTATCCCTAAGCCCATAAGGTGTAGGAGAACCTTCAGTCAAAAATCTTCTGTGATTGAATACTAAATATTCACCCAGATAGGCTTTATGAGTACAGAGAATGAAGTCTTCAACAAAAGTCTGGTTTTATTTGACACCAGCAAGTGTCATAATGCAGAAAACCTTATGGAAGATCATCTTTGTTCATTCAGTACAACAAAATAAGTGTCATAGAATTGTCTTAAATATATATTGAGTGTGAAATCTCCTTGTCCAGTAATAACACTGGTGGAGAACCTTTTTCAAGAATGCATCTGCCTGAAGTTGAGCCTCATGGAGACAACCATATGAGAATATTCTCCATGAGTTATGAATTTGTGGCAGATCTTCAGGAGCTATCTGTACTTTCTAGTTTTCCCAGGGTCATTGTCAAGTTTATGTTGCTGCAAGTTTCTGTTGTAGAGCCAAGACATCTTTACACTTTAGAAGTTCCCACTTGGCCCATTTTAAGATACCAGCATTATCTCACTGAACAAGGAATGAAAACGGATGCAGGATAGGACGTCAGTTTATTTTTCACCATAATTATTGATATAAATAAACCCAAGAATACAGATGATAGTAAATTATTAGAAAGGAGAAGTTTTGAATAATTCTGATTTTTTCCAGGGGGCCTTCCAAATAGTGCATAGGGGACCCAAGAACGACTCCTGGCAATATTCAACCCACTCAAATACTTAAGCCAGGTGATTCAATGCTGTACCTAGAGATGCAATGACGCTCGAGTCCGTTATGCTGGAGGCTTCTAGGTCACCACAGTAGTGCTCAGAGGCTTCCACAGATATGTCCAGTGAGACTCTAGGGATCAAACTTGGGGACCTTCCCTTGCAAGGCATACACCCCTTCCCATGAGCTATCTCACCAGCCCATCATTTGGTGGGGGGCATACCAGTGGTGCTGAGAGCTTACTCTTGACTCTATGCTCAAGAATCACTCCTGACAGTGCTCAGGAGCCCATAGTGAGTGCTGGGGATTGAACCCGGGTTGGCTGCATGCAAGGCAAACAACTTTTATTTTTTCATTTTAGCACAGCGGTAGGGCATTCGCCTTACAAGCGACCAACATGGCCAACCCGAGTTCGATTCCTCCGCCCCTCTTGGAGAACCCGGCAAGCTACAGAGAGTACTCGATATGCCAAACACAGTAACAACAAAGTCTCCAATGGAGACATTACTGGGCCCGCTCGAGCAAATCGATGATCAATGGGAGGGCCTTTACCTTTACCTTTACCTTTTTATAATTTTATTATAAAATTTATTTTATTCATCTGTTTATTTACTTTTTCATCTTTTTATTTACTATTTATTTACTTTTCTCTAAGTTTTCAGGGTACCTTTAAATATCCCACCCGCACGGCAGAGCCTGGCAAGCTATCCGTGGTCTATGCCAAATAGACCAAATTGTTATGCCAAATCCAGTAATAAATGGATCTCATTCCCCTAACCCTGAATATGGCAGAGTCAAGAAAGATATGGAAGGAAAGGCTGATAAAATACCAAGGCAGAAATAGGCTGCCAAAATGGAGAAAAACAAAAATGATTGTCTGTACTTTTAATGCTTGTATGCTGGCATCTACTGCATCCATTGACGACCTTATGGTACAAGCGTGAAAGATCAAGTATGACATCATTGGTCTTACCAAAACGAGAAGACATCAATCACATCATGCCGTTTTTGACACTGGAGAAGAACTGTTCCTTGGAACATGTGATAAAAGAGGCGTCGATGGTGTCGGTATCCTTGTCAACACAAACTTAGCCACGAGCATTGATTCATTCGAATGCCTAACAACCCGAATCGGACGATTACACTTGAATAGATGTGGCTCACTACCGGCAGTTTCTATCTTTGTTGTCTATGCACCAACATCCAGTTATGGTGAAAGAGAAACTGAGAAGTTCTACATGGAGCTGGAGAAGTTCTATAAAGAAGATCACACCTTCTACAAGATCATTGTCGGTGATTTTAATGCCAAGATAGGACCAAGAAGATCAGTCGATGAACTCCACATCGGCATCCATGGCCTAGAATGGAACAAACAGGGTGACAGACTGTCTGAGTTCATCATGTCAACCAAAACCTTCCATGGTAACTCACAGTTCCAAAAGGCTGAATATAAACGTTGGACATGGGAGTCTCCCGATGGACGATTCCACAATGAAATAGACCACATCATATTCAATCAGCGGTTTTGCCTAACCGATGTTGCTGTTGTCCCAAAATTCCAAACGGGATCAGACCACCGTCTTCTTCGTGCAAAATTCTACCTCACAGAACGAGGAGAAAAGAATGCAAGGTTTAAGAAGAGGACTCCCAGAACGACCACCAACTGGGAGCTCTTTGGCTCTGTTGCGGCAACATGGGAAGATGCCGTCATTGACAACATTGATGAGGAATACGATCGAATAATTCAACACCTCCATGATTGTGCGAGGAATGCCAAGAGAGAGATAACCACAAAAAAACGCCTTTCTTCGAACACTCTTGAACTTATTCGCCAACATGGCTTGGCACATGCCTCAGGCAACCACAAGCGAACATCCAAACTGGCAACACAGTGCAGAGAAACCATCAAGGATGACTTCAAAATCAGGAGAGCAGCAGTACTGGTAGATGCGGCAGAAGCTGGGAAAAGCATTCGTAAAGCCCGCCTGTCCTTCGCCAACTACAAAACCAAGATGACTGCCCTCCGACATTATGATGGATCTATCACATCTTCCAGAAGGGTAATGGAGAAGATTATTCATGACTTCTACTCAGATCTCTTTAATAACCACGTCCACTTGCCCACATACCACATACCACATGATGGATATGTCGTTCCCAATGTTCTCCCTTCTGAAATCCAACATGCCATCTCATCGGTAAAGAAACAAAGAGCACCTGGCTCAGACAAGATCAGACCTGAACACCTGAAGAACTTACCATCAGTACTCATCAATACATTGGCTCGGCTCTTCACACGCTACCTATCTGAATGCAAGGTTCCATCCCAATGGAAAACCAGCAGGACTATACTACTATACAAGAAGGGAGACATCCACGACATTGGCAACTATCACCCAATCTGCCTAATGTCTGTCGTCTACAAACTGTTTACTCGAGTCATCCTGAACAGGATTAGCAGAACACTAGATGAAGGACAACCATGTGAACAAGCCGGATTCCGAAAAGGATTCAGTACCATTGACCATATCCACACGATTACTAAGCTCATTGAGATTTCTCAGGAGTACAAGATGCCGCTCTGTCTAACGTTCATTGATTTAAAGAAGGCCTTTGATTTTGTTGAGACGGAAGCGGTCATGGAAGCCCTAGCCAATCAGGGCGTACAAACTCAATACATCAGGATCCTTCATGAGCTCTATTGCGGATTCACTACCAAGATCTCACCATTCTACAAAGCAGTAATCATCCATATCAAGAGAGGGGTTCGGCAGGGTGATACCATTTCACCAAAACTCTTCAGTGCCACCCTCGAGAACATCATGCAACGACTGGAATGGGAAAGCATGGGAGTGAAGATAGATGGTCGGCAACTACACCACCTCTGCTTTGCTGATGACATCGTTCTAATAACACCAAACATCAGCCAAGCGGCACAAATGCTGAATGACTTTGACCGTGAATGTGGAAAAGTCGAACTACAGCTGAATCTTATGAAGACAATGTTTTTGAGAAACAGCCTTGTTCCTGATGCTCCATTCGCTCTCAACGGAACCACCATCTCTGAATGCAACAGTTATATATACTAGGTCGAGAAATCAACATGACGAATAACCTGGCACCTGAGTTGCGCAGGAGGAAGAGAGCGGCTTGGAATGCCTTCAAGAGCGTTGAAGAAATAACTAAAAGGACAAAGAACCTCCAGCTACGAGCACATCTCTTTGATTCCACTGTTCTTCCTGCATTAACATATGCCTCAGAGACCTGGACCCTACGAAAACAGGATGAGAACGCTATTCGGGTCTCTCAAAGAGGAATCGAAAGAGCTATGCTTGGAATATCATGATTCACTCAAATGAGAGATAGAATCCGGAGTTCTGATCTTCGTCAGTGCTCAAGAATCAGGGACGCTGTCCCATTTGCCAAGGCATCAAAAATCAGATGGGCTGGACACGTAATGAGGTTTACAGACAACCGCTGGACTAGAGCCATTACTGATTGGATTCCACGGGACATCAAAAGATCACGTGGACGCCCACCTACAAGATGGTCAAACTTCTTCGTCAAGACCCTGAATGATCGGTTTGAGGCTCTGCATGTTCCTAGAATTAACAGATACCATTGGGCTACGCTAGCACGCAACCGGGATGAATGGAGACGTTACTGGCACCCGCTCGAGTAAATCGATGAATAATGGGGAATAAGTGATTAAGTGATTATAATTTTATTTATTGAATCACTGTGAGAGCAGTTACAAAGCTTCCAGGTTTAAGTCTCGGTCATACAACAAAACACCTGTACCTTCACCAGTGCCCATTCTCCACCACCAAAAACCCCAGTATACCCCCATGCCACGCCCTCCCCCTACCTGTGGGGCAGATGATTTCCACATTACTCTCTCTCTCTACTATGATTACATTCAATATTTTGACACCAGACCCACCATTATTATTGGGTATTTTACCCAAACACTCAGATCTGCTGAAAAGGCAACACTAGACAATTTGTTTTCTATTGCTTATTATGAATAACATATGGTGTTGCATGGCTACAATAGTGGCCGCACGATTTTGGAATTCCGAAGTTTTAACAATTAAATCTGGAGGGATTTCTGCCAAAAACCTGCTGGGTTCCGAGATTTGTTCCTGAGTCTCTGGGATCATGGCTGTTAAGCAGCTTGATCAGGAGCCAGAAAGGCCGTTCATGGGCGGAGACTCAGGGTCTCGTTGGGATGGGGAGGAAAAGGACGGCTCCACCCCCATCCCTTGAGACCCTGCATGTCTCGTCACTGAGGGCCCAAACCTGACTGCCCAATGGCCTCTGGAGGATGGCAGCCACCGAGATGCCTAAGGGGAGCAGGTGGAAGGACAAGACCCTTTCCCCCCAGGGGCGGCACAGCGACAGTAACCTACTGCAGGGTCGTGATGCATTTCTGCGTGCAAGGCAAACACCTTACCCATTGTACTATCTCTCTGATTCCATCCCCTGATTGGTCACAGTCACAGTCCTCCCATTGTTCAGCGATTTGCTCGAGCGGGCCCAATAACGTCTCCACCGTGAGACTTGTTGTTACTGTGTTTGGCATATTGAATACGTCAAGGGTCGCTTCAGCAGCATATATACTAAAATTGGAATGATACAGAGAAGATTAGCATGGCCCCTGCACAAGGATGACACCCCCTGATATTAAAAAAAAATCTTATTGAGGGACTAGAGCCATAGTACTGAGGGTAGGGCATTTGCCTTGCATGGGGTTTACCTGGGTTCCCATATGGTCCCCTGACACCACCAGTAATGGTTCCTTAGTGCAGAGCCACAAGTAACCCCTGAGCATCATCGACCCCTGAGCATTACCAGGTGTGGCCCAAAAAACAAAACAAAAAAACCCCAGCTTATTGAGATATAATTGACTCTGGATAAATTTCACAACGTGTACAACTTGATGCTTTTGGTACATGCTTATATCCTGAGACCAAAACATTTAACTGGAAAGGACTGTGTTAGCCCTGTGAAACTTCCATCATTTACTGTGTCATGGCCATTCTTGATTCATCTATCTCCATATTCATCAGTGAGTTATTTATAATTATATATACATTATATTTAATTCATAATCTCAGTGCATTTTTAAATCCACAGGCTCTTTATCACAGAAAATAAGATACATTAAAATATAAAAGAATAGAGGCAGGGTAGGATGCGGGGATGGGGGGTTGGGAGGGATATTAGGATCCGTGGTGATGGGAAATGGGCAGTGGTGGAGGGATGGGTATTTGATCATTGTATAATTGAAACCCAAGCACAAAAATTTGTAAGTCTACAACTGTACCTCATGGTGTCTCACTAATAAAAATTTTTTAAAAATCATGAAAGAGGGGCAGAGAGATAGTATTTTACATGCGGGTTCTATCCTCAGCACCTCACGTATTTCCAGAGTCCTGCCAAGAGTAATCCCTGAGCACTGCTGGGTGTGCCTCCCCACCCCTTGCAAAAAGAAAAATACCATAAAATAAA
This sequence comes from Sorex fumeus, assembly GCF_029834395.1. NCBI lineage: Eukaryota > Metazoa > Chordata > Mammalia > Eulipotyphla > Soricidae > Sorex > Sorex fumeus. The sequence goes on from NW_026606179.1 coordinate 22,083,552, forward strand.
ATAATGTTGGCACTGTTTTTCTCAGTTGTTTCCACATATGCTTATTCTTTAAGGTAGATTTCAATAAGAATCAAATTTTTCTGGGGTATGGTGCCACCAGCAGGTCGGTCTGTACCTGTGAGACGAGTGCATCAGCAGCCTGATGGCACTTTCAGACTTCCAGATACCCCAAAATTGCTGGGGTATTGTCTGGCCTTTGGCCAGACCCCAACAACTTAGGGCAAAGTTTACCAAGAAAGTAAACCACCAAAAGTTAGGTATGTGGGAGACACACCCACAAACCACCTCCCGCTCAGCTATATAATTGGAGGCAAGGCCTCTCTGGTTCCTGATCGAACTGCTTAACAGCCATGATCGCAGAGACTCAGAGACAATCTTGGAACCCAGCAGGTTTTGGCAGAAATCCCTCCAGATTTAATTGTTAAAATTTCAGAATTCCAAACTTGCGCAGCCACTACTGCAGCTGCGCAACATCATATGTTATTTATAATCAGCAGTAGAAACCAAATTGTCAAAAATTGTCTACTATTGCCTTTTCGGCAGATCTGAGTGTTGGAGTAAAATCCGAAATAATAATGGTGGGTCTGGTGTCGAAATATTGAATGTAATCGAAGTAGAGAGAGAGAGTAATGTGGAAATCATCTTCCCCACAGATAGGGGGAGGTCGTAAGATGGGGGTATATTGGGGTTTTTGGTAGTGGAAAATGGGCACTGGTGAAGGGATGGGTGTTTTATCATTGTTTGGGCACTGGTGAAGGGATGCGTGTTTCATCATTGTTTAACTGAGACTTGAACCCAAAAGCTTTGTAACTGCTCTCACGGTGATTCAATAAGTAAATTTATTTTTAAAAAAAAGGGAAAAAAATCAAATTTTTGCCCATGACCTAAAGTAAGCATGTCTCATACATCCCTTGACCACTCACCATCTTTTGGTATATTTTTTTAATTTGGGGATGATGCCCATCTGTGCTCAGGGTTTCCTGCCAGGCTTGGGAAACCATATGGGGTACCAGAGATCAAACCCAGGTCAGTGGCATGCAAGGCAAATGTTCTACCTGCTGTATTATCTCTCCAGCCCCACCACCACCAAGTAGATTTTGAGCTACTTTGGTGAAGTTGCTTAGTCACTTGACCCTTAGAATTTATTGCATTCTAGATTTGGCTTCTTGTACCTTTCTGTTCCTTACCCTTTTATCCCTATTTCTTGTAAAATTTATATTGATGTGATGGATAATTGACTTCTGCTTCTGGCTGACAGGTATGTAAAGACAATGCTTGAAGTTACATGAGTATGAGTGTGTGATGACACACACACCTGGAAATACATGGTGTTATTAGGGATTATCCCTAATAGAAACAATCCTAAAACATTATAAATATTTTATTTATCATATTTATGGGAATTAAGAGGCTAAGGGGATGGAGGGAGGAATGTGCCAAGGGATAATAATAGAGGGCTCTTGACATATAAGTGAAGGGATTAATGAAAGGATTAGCAGCAGCATTGTAGGTATAATAATAAATAATAATAAAGGCCCTCCCGTTGATCGTCGATTTGCTCGAGCGGGCCCAGTAACATCTCCACTGGAGACTTTTATTGTTACTGTGTCTGGCATATTGAATACATCACGGGGAGCTTGCCAGGCCCTGCCGTGCAGGCGAGATACTCTCGGTAGCTTGCCAGGCTCTCCGAGAGGGGCGGAGGAATCGAACCCAGGTCGGCCATGTTGGCTGCGTGCAAGGCAAACGCCCTACCGCTGTGCTATCGCTCCAGCATATTGTAGGTATAAAACAACTTTTTCATTGCACAGTCCACTAACTCTTTCGGGCCCTCAGGTCTTGGAGATAGAGCTGTAGGGAAAATAAAAATAATATCAAAATTAGATAAAATGATTTTGAAACTATAAATAATGATACCTTAGTAAAAATATTAAAAAGTTATGGGGTAACCCAATAAGACAGCGAGAACAAAAGGGAATGCCCTGCCACAGAGGCAGAGTGGGATGGGGGGATGGGGGGGTGGGAGGTATACTGGGATCCGTGGTGGTGGGAAATGGGCACTGGTGGAGGGATGGGTATTTGATCATTGTATAATTGAAACCCAAGCACAAAAATTTGTAAGTCTGCAACTGTACCTCATGATGTCTCACTAATAAAAATTAAAAAATTTTTAAAAGTTATGGGGTAAAGACATCCGCACTAGCACTATCAAAAGAGGATGGGAGTAGCTATATTAATAACAAATGTTCAAGTGATAAAGAATGTCCCTAATAAAGCACAAGTATGTGAAGTAAAGGTAAAAATGTATTACCAATAAGGACACAAATGACTCAGCTAAAAAATGGTGAAATGAGCTGAACACAGGGAAAATAAGAATAAGAAAATAGGCATAATATCACTTAATCACTTAACTTCCCGTTAGTCGTCGATTTGCTCGAGCGGGCGCCAGTAATGTCTCCATTTGTCCCTGTCGTGTGCTAGTGTAGCCCAATGGCATCTGTTCGCTCTGGGAACATGAAGAGCCTCAAACCGATCGTTCATGATCTTGACGAAGAAGTCTGACCATCTGGTAGGTGGGCGGCCACACGGTCTTTTGACATCCCGTGGAATCCAGTCAGTAACAGCTCTAGTCCAGCGGTCGTCTTTAAATCTCATTACGTGACCAGCCCATCTGATTTTTGACACCTTGGCAAATGAGACAGCGTCCCTGATTCTTGATCGTTGACGGATGTCGGAACTCCGGATTTTTTCTCTCATTTGAGTGAAACGTGATATTCCAAGCATAGCTCTTTCTATTCTTCTTTGGGAGACCTGAATAGCGTTCTCATCCTGTTTGCATAGGGCCCAGGTCTCTGAGGCATATGTTAATGCAGGAAGAACAGTGGAATCAAAGAGATGTGCCCGGAGCCGGAGGTTCTTCGTCCTCTTAGCTATTTCTTCGACGTTCTTGAAGGCGTTCCAAGCCGCTCTCTTCCTCCTGCGCAGTTCGGGTGCCAGGTCATTTGTCATGTTGACTTCTCGACCTAGGTACACATAGCTGTTGCATTCGGAGATGGTCGTTCCGTTGAGAGCGAATGGGGCGTCAGGAATGAGGCTGTTTCTCATAAACATTGTCTTCGTAAGATTCAGCTGTAGTCCGACCTTTCCACACTCACGGTCAAAGTCGGCCAGCATTTGTGCCACTTGGCCGATGTTTGGTGTTATTAAAACAATGTCATCAGCAAAGCGGAGGTGGTGTAATTGCCGACCATCTATCTTCACTCCCATTCCTTCCCATTCCAGTCGCCGCATGATGTTCTCGAGGGTGGCACTGAAGAGTTTCGGTGAAATGGTATCACCCTGCCTCACCCCTCTCTTGACATCAACGATCACTTCTTTGTAGAATGGTGAGATCCTGGTAGTGAATCCGCAATACAGCTCACGGAGGATCTTGATGTATTGGGCTTGAATGCCCTGATTGGCTAGGGCTTCAATGACCGCTTCCGTCTCAACAGAATCAGAGGCCTTCTTTAAATCAAAGAACGTTAAACAGAGCGGCATCTTGAACTCCCGAGAAACCTCAATGAGTTTGGTTATTGTGTGGATATGGTCGATGGTGCTGAAGCCTTTGCGGAACCCGGCTTGCTCGCATGGTTGTCCTTCATCTAGATGTCCTTCATCTAGATGTCAACACTAGATGAAGGACAACCATGCGAGGCATAATATATCATTGGGAAATTACAAATTAAGATGTTAATGAGTTAGTCCTACATATCCATTAGATCAACAAAACTTTTAAAACCTGCTGAGCATGTGTTGCAACAGAAAATCTCAGTGATTGTTTCTGGAAATGCAAAAGTGATAGCCGTGTAAACACGCAGCAAAAAAATTTTAAATGACTATCTAAAATCAATATAGAGAGCTTTTAACAAGAAAATGTTATGGCATCTTGGATCTTGAATTCCTGTTCAGAAATATGAATACCTACATATTTGTTGCTTTTTGGTCTGTGATATTCTGTTATAGCAGCCTCAGCAGACTAATACAGTCACTTGTGATACTGTTGGGCAATTTCTTTAAAAATTAAACATAGTGTTACTGTATGATCCAGCAGTCATGCTCCTATGTTTTGACCTAATGAGGTAAAAATTTATTTCACCAATCTGAAAGCAATCAAAATGCCATTCTGTATGTTAACAGGAAATAAACAAAAACTGTGGTACATACATACTATGGAATTCAGTGACTTAAAGAAACAAGCTCTCAAAGCACAAAGCACACGGAAGAATCATCTGAATCAAGTGCTGAGTCAAATAAATCAGCCTAAAAAGGCAAATGTTATTATTTCAATCATGTGACATTCATAAATAAAACTACAAAGTAAAATCAGTGGTTGCTAGGAAACTGGAGATAATTTAGAAGGAAGAAATGTAAAGCAGGGTGGGAAAATAGTCTTGGGACTGGAGAGATAGTACAGTGATTAAGGCACTTATCTTGCATGTGCCCGGCCCAGTTTCAGTCCCCAGCACCACATATGATCCCACAAGCACCAACAAGAGTAATTCCTGAGTGCAGAACCAGGAGAAACTCCTGAGCATCACTGGGTGTGACCAAAAAACTATGTCACAGTCACTGTTCTCCCGCTGTTCATCGTTTTGCTTGAGCGGGCCCAGTAACGTCTCCATTGGAGACTTTGTTGTTACTGTGTTTGGCATATCGAATACATCACGGGTAGCTTGCCAGGCTCTGCCGTGCAGCCGAGATACTCTCGGTAGTTTGCCGGGTTCTCTGAGAGGGGCGGAGGAATCGAACTCGGGTAGGCCATGTTGGCTGCGTGCAAGGCAGACGCCCTACTGCTGTGCTATTGCTCCAGCCTAAAAGAAAAAAAATGTTAATTAGGCATTTATCAACTTTTGTAAATGATACAGCTGTATTTTAATGAATGAGGGTTAAAACAACAAATTAGGTCACAGAAACCCAGAAAGTAATTCAGACAAGAGACTCAAACTGTTGTGAATACATGAAAGAAATAATGTCACATGAGTGGAAAGGTGCTGAGCTAAGTCGCTTTGGAAATGAATGAAGTCTGAAGATTAAAGGTACTTTTTAAAGACAAACATGCATTTTACTTGAGATGATAAAAAGTTATTCTGGCAGCAATGTGGTTTGACAGTTCTGAGAGTTTACATATTAACTAGAATTACACTATTGATGGCGGATAGGTGGTCAAAGACAAATTTATAAAGCCCTGGCTCCCAGCACCACTGGGTTAGAGTAGCACTAACCCATTGCTAGTGGGCCCACGCACTGAACTCTCAGGTCCACAGAACCAGTGTGAATACTACCAAGACTATTCTAGAGGACTTCTGAGCCCTCTTTTGGAGGCCGCCTCAAAAACAAATAAAACCAGACATTTTCTCAGCATTTTTTACAATTGGATGGACTATTGTTTATATGGAGAAGTTGAGGCTCAAGGAAATTATTTTCTCCAGGTCATATGTTTGGTTGGCCAAGTTTGATTTCTAGAGATGAAAAATTTGAGAATCTGAGTTCAAAACTGGAACTCCCACACTGTAACATGGTGTGGAACCCCTCAGTGGGGTGCCCATGGGCACAATGTGCCAATAGCAAGACTCCGGTACAGCTCCTGTTACTACTGGAATCTTGGTCACTGCTTCTTAACTCGAACACGGAGCCCTTCATCTTACAGAGCCTGTGCACTTGTCCTGACCCTTTCCAATGACTTTTTCTATTAACAGTGTTTTCTCTCTGACACAATTGCTTTATGTCTTAGGGTATCCCATGTCTCCAGACTGAGCACAGCACAGAGCTCAGCACACTAAATGTGGTTGGTGATTCAGGCCATATAGATCTGATAGCACCTTCAGTTGTGACCAAAAACGGACTCTCATACAGCAGTCCCGGTGTTAATGCAGCTGTTTCCATTTGACTTTCCAGGTGTCCAAGACCTTTAGGTACTTGGCCACAACCTTCGATTGGGAGGAGTGGGGAGAAATGGACACATCCCAGAAAAACCTGTATCGGGAAATAATGCTGGAGATCTGTGGGCTCCTGGTCTCACTTGGTAAGGCACAGCTCCCTCCCATTGGCCCACATCCACTTCCTTCATTTCACTCTCTCAGTCCAAGCCTGACTGAATGAAAAGACCCCTGGAGCTGCTACTTTCCTTCATACCTTCACTTCCTGATGTGTTCTGATGCCACCTCTTCTCTCCTGGCCTGCCTGTGTCCATTCAGACACCATGAGGGGCAAAAACAAACAATACTCATGAAAAGCAATCAGAATGAAATCAAGATCTAAGCCTAGGTTTAATTACCAACCTACAATCTTTTCTCCATTACTTAGACTGACATCAGTCTGATGTCCATAATTCAGATTCACAACAGAAAGAAACAATGGTCAAACTTCATTGGGTTAGATGTCCCTATAATCTATTAAAGGAAGCTGTAGAAGAGGGACCATTCTCCAAGTAAGCAACCTGAATAAGGCAGCTCTCACAGCATCATTACAATAACAATCACTTAGAAGCTTTTCTTCACATGAGTATCCCATGATTATAATACAGGGAAGGTCACATAACTTGATAGAATTTGCAGCATTGTTTTCATTGCTGTGGGTTTTTTGGTTTGGGGGGGCAGTGTTGGGTTTTGGTAGTGGTTTTTGGGTCTTTAGGCCACTACTGGCCGTGGTCCAGGCTTATTCCTGGCTCTGAGCTCAGGGATCACTCCTGGTGGTCTCAGGGGTCCATATGGGGCACCAGAAATTTAATTCAGTTGGTTATGTACAAGGATAGTGCTTACAGGCTGTACTAGTACTCCAGCCCCCATTGTTGTGTTTTGATGCTAACCTATTTGTGAAATTAATTTTACCATTTACAAGGAATAATATTCCCTTTCTAAAGAAATTAGCTTAAGTATGAAAAATGTAGATTAAGTTGCTTTTTTTAATTTTTAACTTACAATCTTTTTTTTGTAGTAGTCAAGCTAACATCCCCTGAGCATTTATTCCCTGCCAGACCTTTTTCCATGCACTCTGCTAATATACTCATTTAATATCTCAACCTGTCTTATGAGATATAGATTTTTCAAGTGCTTTTCCCTTTGGAAAGAAGCTTCCCAAAGATAGTGTTATATTTTTGTTTGGTTGTTTTTTTGTTTGACTTTTTTGGGTCATGCCTGGTGATGCTCAGGGGTTACTCCTGGCCCTGCACTCAGGAATTACTCCTGGCAGTGCTCAGGGGACCATATGGAATGCTGGGGATTGAACCCAGGATAGCTGCGTGTAAGGCAAGTGCCTACCTGCTGTACTATCACTCAGGCTCCAACAATGTGATATTTTTGGCTTATTTCAATCTCGTTTATTTAAGATACAACATCTACTATGTCAATGAAATGAAATGGATAGCCCTCAATGTCCAGCTTGGTCCTCAAGCGTTTGTTGTTTTGGTTTTTGGGCTACAGCCAATTGGCAGTGCTCAGGGCTTGCTCCTGGCTTTGCACTCAGGGATCACTCCTGGCGAGTTTGGGGGACAATTTAAGGTGCTGGGGATCAAACCCAGGTCTGCCTCATGCAAGATAAGCACCCTACCCCCTGTACTGTGTCTCCAGCCCCTCCAAGGTTTTCTTTGGAGCTGTTCATATGATTTATATTAACTTGTATCTGATCAAATAATGGAGTATTGTCTACCCCTTGCCCAGCTAGTTCCCTACACATTAGCTCTCCAGGCACTACTCAGCTTACTTCCATCCTAAGACACTGGATTGGTATGGGGTTTGTGTGTGTGTGGTGTGTGTATGTGGTTTTCACACAGCATCTTGTTTGTGAGTTACATGACACAAGAATTAATTTCTGTCATGAAGCTGTTGATGTCCCTTGATTCGTGCAGATCCCTTTTACTCTGTACCCTCCAGAATCATGCCTCCCAAAAGAGAAGAAACATCAGAAATTTCCAAAATAACATACAAAGGTCAGAAATATAGGCATTATTTGGTTTGGACAAGCAATTTCAGTCCTCATTTGGGATCTGAATCATTCAGACAGCTTTTAGAGTTATTCCTATTCTGTTCTCCTTCCCAGAGATTTGGTTCCATTTGATTCATTATCAAAACTGGACATCCCCAGGTCTGTTAAAGGAGGCTGAGACACTGATTTCAGTTAATTAGGAAATACCTTATAGAATAAGGGTATTATTTTTCTGGGTACCGTGACAATGTACAAAGTGAAGGTTTTTGTGTACTGTGTTGAATTCTGTAGAAAGGAGGTCAAGGGGAATGAGTTTTAGGTAAAATGTTTCCCTACCCCTTACTTATTCCTGCTATCTGGTGACCAATGCCTGATCAGATCGTGTTTGTATGTGCTGGACTAACTGGAATTCCCTCTCACTGTAACTGCCTCTCCTGTGCAATGTCCTGAGATGGCCTCTTCATTTTCTTTTTATTTTCTCCCTCTCTTCTTGCTTCCTTCTTGCCCCTCTTTCATGGTTTCCTTCTTATCAGGACTCACCCTCCCTATTGACCCTGTAACATGGACAGCCACACTCCAAGATTTTATCTTTGCGTTGAAAGCCTTACATTTAGTATATTAATTTTTCCATAATTAACATTGTATATTTATCCCTAATCAGGGTATCCTATTCCAAACCCAGAATATATTTACCTGCTGGAGAATGAACAAGATCTGAGCACAGAGAAGAGAGGTGTCTCCTAAAGTTCCTGTGCAGGTGAGTTTCAAAACCGAGAAGAGATGGGTCACTGTTCCCAGGGGGCACCACTTGGAAGCTTCTTATGGCCTCCTCAGGGGCCTGAGTGTCCATTGAGCCCCTTTAACAGGTCTCCACACCTACTTACATTCCTTCTACTGGGTTCTATTAAATAAAAGCCAGGCTATAGGCTTCCTGTCTTTGGGCTTAGCACCATGTTCTGTACTTCACCAGCCTTGTGAACCTGAGACTATTGCATGGTCTCAGTACTCTAAAACGTGAATTACATTAATATTGACATTTTATCAGAGCAGCTTTAAGTTCAGCACCTCAACACTGGAAGGGTTTTGTTCTTACATTTTTTATTATTCTTATTCATGCCAAGATTCACACTGGTCAGTGAGGAGTTTTGTGCCCCACAGTTATTCAGGGAACAAGATACCATCTGTTGTCAGCGTGAGTCTTAATTTAAGGCTTTTCTGCATCATCTGTTTAGCAACAGAGAAATGAGAAAGGAATAAAATAAATCATACCCACTTACTCGTCATTGCCTTTGTTTCTCCTTTTATATTCCATTAAAGACAGTTGGCCCTGAATTTGCAGAACTAGAAAATGGTTTGGCCATGTTCCCAGGAAGAGGTTTGGTAAACCAGTAAGAGTTTGTGACACCTTGCATATATTTATAAAAATGATTACAAATCATTTATAAGAGTTAAATGATGGTGGGAGATGCTTGTTTTTCAGGCCACAACCAGAAATGCTCAGGCGTTATTCCTGGCTCATTACTGAGGAATTACTCCTGGCAGGGCTTGAGGACCATATAGGATATGAGTTATCAAACTCAGGTTGACCAAGGCAAGGCAAGCACCCTAACCAATGTCCTGTGTCTCTGGCCCCTAACCATAACTGTTTCTATATCATTGAATTATTTGAAGGGGGTATGGTGCTGCCAGCAGGTCAATCTGTACCTGTGAGGCGAGTGCATCAGCAGCCTGATGGCACCTTCAGACTTCCAGATACCCCAAAATTGCTGCTGTGCCTTTGGCCAGACCCCAAAAACTTGGGGCAAAGTTTACCAAGAAAGTAAACGGCCAAAAGTTAGGTATGTGGGAAACACACCCACAAACCACCTCTGGCTCAGCTATATAATTGGAGACATGGCCTCTCTGGTTCCTGATTGAACTGCTTAATGGCCATGATCCCAGAGACTCAAAAACAAATCTTGAAACCCAGCGGCTTTTGGCAGAAATGTGTCTGGTCCCTGCAGTAAGTTACCGGTGCTGGGCCAACCCAGGTGGCAATAGGTTTCATGCCTTGGCCTGTTCCCCCTGGTGGCCCCGTGGCCGCCATCCTCCAGAGGCCACTGGATGGTCAGATTTGGGTCCGCAGTGATGAGACACTCAGGGCCTCACGGGATGGGGTTGGAGCCAGTTCTGTCCTCCCCACCCCAACGAGACTCCAAGTCATCGCGCACAAACGGCCTCTCTAGCTCCTGATCAAGCTGCTTAACAGCCATGATCCCAGAGACTCAGAAACAAATCTCAAAACCCAGTGGCTTTTGGCAGAAATGCGTCCAGACCCCGCAGTAGGTTACTGTCACCGGGCCACCCCAGGGGGGAAAGGGTGTTGTCACTTCGCCTGCTCCCCCTTGGCGGTTCGGTGGTTATCCTCCAGAGGCCATTGGACAGTCAGGCTTGGGCCCACAGTTACGAAACTTGTTGGGCCTCACCGGATTGCGGTGGAGCCGGTCCTGTCCTCCCCGTCCCAATGAGACCCCAAGTCATCGCCCACGAACAGCCTCTCTAGCTCCTGATCAAGCTGCTTAACGGCCATGATCCCAGAGACTCAGAAACAAATCTCAAAACCCAGGGGCTTTTGGCAGAATTGCGTCTGGACCACGCAGTAGGTTACTGTTGCCAGGCCACCCCAGGGGGGAAAGGGTGCTGTTCCTCCGCCTGCTTCCCCCTGGAGGCTTAGTGGCCGTCATCCTCCAGAGGCCACTGGACAGTCAGGCCTGGGCCCGCAGTGATAAGACATGTTGGGCCTCACGGGATGGGGGTGGATCCAGTCCTGTCCTCCCCACCCCAACGAGATCCCAAGTCATTGCACACAAACAGCCTCTCTGGCTCCTGATCAAGCTGCTTAACGGCCATGATCCCAGAGACTCAGGAACAAATCTTGGAACTCAGCAGGTTTTGGCAGAAATCCTTCCAGATTTAAGTGTTAAAATTTCGGAATTTCAAAATTTGCGTGGCCACTACTGCAGCCACGCGACATCATATGTTATTCATAACCAGCAATAGAAAACAAATTGTCTACTGTTGCCTTTTCAGCAGATCTGAGTGTTGGGGTAAAATCTCAAATAATAATGGTGGGTCTGGTGTCAAAATATTGAATGTGATCAAAGTAGAGAGAGAATAATGTGGAAATCATATGTTCCACAGGTAGGGGGAGGGTGTGGGATGGGGGCATACTGGGGTTTTGGGTGATGGAAAATGGGCACTGGTGAAGGTACAGGTATTTCATTGTATTACCGAGACTTAGACCCGAAAGCTTTGTAACTGCTCTCACGGTGATTCAATAAATAAAATTATAAAAAATGGGGAAAAATTTTAAAAAAGAATTATTTGGGGATGTAATTCGGTGGTATGTAGAACTGCATAGGACAGTGGCTTAGAACAAGTTATATTTACTGGTATTGTATATGCAATAACATTAATCACAAATAATAATGGCAATATTGTATGTTTCTTTCTGGGCTCAGATGAAAAGAATCTTTATTCCTCTGTCAATAATATCTCCTTGGACTCTGAATCCCATCATTTCTTCATCTTTATCCATCTGCTTATTCACGTGTCCATGCATTGTTCTGTTTGTCAGATACCGAGAAGCAGTCCTTACCACATGTCCTCCTGCCTGCCCTGTCCTGTACTGTCAAACTTATAGGCATCTGTCAGCAGTGTCTGTTATACATGGGTACTACTGAGGGCACCTGAAGCCGTCACTGTGTTGAGTGGTGCTGCAAGAGAGCCATGGTAAGAGTCTCCCTTGCTGTGCAGCTGGATGCATATTTCTTATCCAACCTCTCTTTAGCTTCTTTAAATGTCTTCCAGAATTATACTTTTCCTCAATCCCTTGTCTCTCTGGGAATTTCTCAAAGGCACCTAAGACTTCAAAGCACTTAAAGGCACTCATCTTGCCTTAAATGGAACTCTTGATTTTACCCATTCCTTCTACCTTCCCAACTGTAGTGAATGACAATGCTGTCCATGAAGTTGAAAAGGAAGGAAACAACCACAAACAACAGTTCAACACCTCTGTCACCACCATCAAATCCAAAACTAGCCGTCCCCAAGTCCTATTTACTTTACATCTTACCTCTTGAATCCATTTCCATCAATTCAATTAGTTCTATCACCAATGGGATGGAGCGATAGCACAGCGGGTAGGGCGTTTGCCTTACAAGCGGCCAACATGGCCGACCCGAGTTCGATTCCTCCGCCCCTCTCGGAGAGCCCGACAAGCTACCAAGAGTATTCGATATGCCAGACACAGTAACAACAAAGTCTCCAATGGAGACGTTACTGGGCCCGCTCGAGCAAATCGACGATCAACGGGAGGGCCTTTACCTTTACCTTTACCTATCACCAACACCCTAGTCCTGGCTGCCATCTATTATGTGGTGACACTAATAGGATCTACCTGATTTATACACACCCATTCTATACTTCTTGCCAGCTCTGTCTACTACATCAGGTCCCCAAGCCAATTTATTTCTTCTTCAAGATCAGTGGAGTCATCCGCGAGTGAAGCTCTGTGAATGCAATGAGTATGAGAAAACCTTTCTGGAGAGAGCACACCTCCCTTAAAATATGGTCTTCACACTAGGGAGAAACTGTATGAAAGAGGTCTTCCTCCAGATCACATGTCACAAAAAACCAGCATGTTCACATTGTATGAGAAGCCTCTGGAGGTAGTGAATAATGGAAATGCCTTCACAGGCACTCTGATTTTATCCAGTATAAATAAACTGTACAAAGAATACAGGAAACCTTGTCTATATTTTATAAAGCTCTTCCTTCTGTGGATACATGCTGGAAGAAGTCCTACCAATACAGTAAGTTTAGATAGATGGTCACCCATCATTCTGATTTTTATCTTGAATCATAGGACTCACATAAGAAAACATATTGAACACAAAGAACTTGGAAAAGCTTTTTGTGACCATCCTTCCTTTACTTGCAAAGTACACACTGGGGGAAAACCGGACTTTAATGAATGGGGGAGAAAATGTAATTTTGTAAATTTTGTAAATTTTGTAAATTACATTAAAAATGTAAATTATAAAAGACTTCATAATGGAGAGAAACCATAAAGTATACACAATATGGATAGATTTTTCACACATGGGCAAACCTCACTCTACTTGTGAGAACTATTAGGGAATGATCTTTTACAAATAAGCACTGGGGCAAGTCACTCTGAAAGAATCATCTTATTCAACATCGGAGAATTTATACTGAAGAGAAGCCCTGTCCTCCTTCAGGTACAAAATCTTTAATGTAGACACAAATTTACCTACACATGAACACCTACATTGCTGAAGTAGAGACCCTCTTTCTCGCACATCATGTCTTGATTCTCAGTGCCATAACATGGCCCACACCGAAACCTGAGCCTCAATTTTTTCACAGGATGAATAATGTGCAGACTAGATGAAGAACAACCCAGGGTCCAGTTCATTCCATCATTGTTCAGTTCTCCCATCCAGTCTTCTCTAATCAGATGTCTACTATGCTTACTTGTAAACAAGGGTTGAGTCATCCTTAACCCATTTTACCACATGCAGTATCCTTGAAACGTCACTGGTAGGAAAGACACTGGTGGTGAAGACACACCCTTGAACAGGAAGACAACTCACCAACTCACATGGGAAACTTGTGAAAACAGATGACATTTTTATGGCAAAGGCCATTATCCAGGAGTTTGCTGGTTATTCAGTATGACAGTGTTAAGCTGTGGGAAGAGTAGCATGTCAGAAAACATAAAAACAGTATGTATGGATTGAACCCCAGGGAATAACTTTTTTTTGTTTTTGCTTTTTGGGTCACACTCGGCAATGCTCAGGGGTTACTCCTGGCTCTGCAATTAGGAATTACTCTTGGGGGTGTTCAGGGGACCATGTGGAATGCCAGTGATCAAACCAGTGTCAGCCACATGCAAGGCAAATGCCGTTGGTAGCAGAGAATGCCATGTAATTCATTGTGCTTTGAATGAAAATATTAATTCACTGATGAAAATTAAATCCCCAGGGCCAGAGCAATAATACCATGGGTAACATGTTTTCCTTGCATGCAGTCAACCCGAATTCTATCCCTGGCACTCCATCTGGTACCCCAAGCCCTGCCTGGGGTAAGCCCCGAGCACCATTGGGTGTGACTCAGAAACAAAAAGAAACCATTAAATCCCTCTGAAAATATTTGGGGTCAAGATCATTGCTAACTTGAACACTCATCTCATACTCATATAGTGTAATACCCAATTTATTTGGTTTTAAATATATCCTTTTATGTTATAAATTATACTTCCCCAGTTGTCATTTAGGTGTTACTTTTAATTTGAGGGGGTACAGGTGATTTGGGCCACACAGATGATGCTGAAGACTTAATCCTGGCTCTGAACTCAGGGATCACTCCTGGCAGTGCTCAAAGACTATATGGTGCCCAGGGAACCATAGGGTGAAGCCAAGGCAAGCACCTTGTACTATCATGCTGAACTTATTTTTAATTTATTTTGGTAATACCAGATATCAAACCTAGGGCTTCATACATGCAAGGCAAAGGCTCTACCACTGAGGTACATCTCCTGCCCCTTTTAATTTTTTCTTTTTATTTTTAACAGACAAAAATTTCTTCTAATTTGAAAATGTGTACTATAACTCTGGTTAATATTGCCTAAGCTAAAATCACTAATATTTAATAGAACAGATCTTTTAATTCTCCTGAACAAGTTAAAATATTTTAGACAATTAATTTGCCCCATCTCGATAAGTGTGTTATGGCTGCTTTCATAGTAATTTCATTATAACTTCACAATGCATATATTGTTCATGCCTTACACAGATAATGGACATTGTTTTTTAATCCACAGGTACACCTCTCTTGGATCCTTATTTCTTCTTTCACTGAAGCTCTTTCACCTGGGATCACTTTTCATCATTAAATTAGACATACTTTCATAATAACATCATTTTATGCAGGTCAAAAAAGTTACATTAAATTTCTTATTTTTACCTGACATGTGCTTAAGGCAGTACTGTTATGTGTATAGTTAGGCTAGCAGTTATTTCTTCAGTAGTTTAACTAGGCCTCCCTGTGTCTATATGTTGTCATGAATTACAACAGATAACTGATATTTTTATTCACAGCCTCTGTTTCTGAGATTTGATTAAGATCAGAAATTCTAACATTGAGGTGTAAGTAGTTGTATTGGGTTTGGAGTTGTTGCATAAAAGTGGGTAGCACTGTAGCACTGTCATCCCATTGTTCATCAATTTGCTCCATTGTGAAACTTGTTGTTACTGTTTTCGGCATATCAAATATGCCACAGGGAGCTTACCAGGCTCTGCTGTGCGGGCGGGATACTCTCAGTACTTGCCAGGCTCTCTGAGAGACGGAGGAATCAAACCCGGGTCGGCCGCATGCAAGGCAAATGCCCTACCCACTGTACTATCGCTCCAGCCCATAAAAGGGGGTATAAGGAGAAAATTGAGTGTCAGGAGAAATAATATAAAGAACTAGTGGATCTGGCTCCAAACTAACTGGGCACTCCTTTGCTCTTTCTGGACATCCAGCGTGGCTTCCCTTTCATTTCACTTGCTTATTGCTTGCTTCAGTGATGAGCTGATGAAGTCTGGATAGACAGTCCCTGCTTCAGGTTGTGCTGTCATGTCAGGGTCAGGCATTTGTATCTGGGCATGGCTGCCCTAAGTGTTAAAAAGAAAGAGAGAGGGACACAAAGTTTCTGAGAAAGAGATAAATAATGACTTGCCAGCTACTATAACACACTTGAAATTTTATAAATACACTTCCCCTTCGACATAAGGGGAAGTGTATAAGATGATCTCAGGTGTTGAATCATATGGCTTTAGGAATTCACTCATTAAGAAAAAAAAAGATCTACCTACAGTTATGAAACAGTCATTAGGAGCCAAACTACACAAGGTAATTTGGGTCATGTTGAGTCTAATGATCCTGAGACATCCTTAAGTGAGGTTACAAATAGGCAGAATTAGGAATACAATTCTGATATTGGAGTTTATGGGGCGGGGGGAGAATTCAGAATATAAACATCCAACATGGGCTACCCAGTGTTTAGATGGGTGTGGACAGACATATGGATTCGGGACAAAGAATTTTCTGGTCATGGTAGCAATGTCAGGAAGAAGAGGGTGCAATCCAACTACTGATTATGTTGCAGGAGATTTCACCCACTGCTCATCTTTTATTCAGCATAATTATGACCCACACTAAAGAAAAGCCCTTTTGTACAAAAAAGTGGGATAACTGTTTATTGTAGCTCATATATGTTTAAATCTCAATTATTTCAGTGACTAGAAACGCAATTATTTCCATGGGTGTAGAAAGGCCTTCACGCACCACTCCACTTTTTTTCACTTTTTTTTAATTTTTATTAGTGAAACACCATGAGGTACAGTTGTAGACTTACAAATTTTTGTGCTTGGGTTTCACTTATACAATGATCAAGTACCCATCCCTCCACCAGTACCCATTTTCCACCACCACGGGTCCCAGTATCCCTCCCTCCCCCCATTCCCCCCATTCCACCCTGACTCTGTGGCAGGGCATTCCCTTTTGTTCTATCTCTCCTTTTGGGTGCTGTGGTTTTCAAAAGAGGCATTGAGTGGCAATCATATTCCATCTATAGTCTACTTTCAGCATGCTTCTCCCATCCTGGGAGGATCCTCCCAACACCCTTTATTTGGTGCTCCCTTCTCTATCTGAGCTGCCTTTTCCCCTAGCATGTGTGGCTGGCCTCCAAGGCATGGAGTAAACCACCTGGTACTTATCTCGGCCACTCTTGAGTGTTAGTCTCCTATTTTGTTTCTTTATGTTCCCCAGGGCTGGAGCAATAGCACAGCGGGTAGAGCATTTGCCTTGCACGCAGCCAACATGGCCGACCCGAGTTCGATTCTTCCACCCCTCTCGGAGAGCCTGGCAAGCTACCGAGTGTATCTCACCCGCACGGCAAAGCCTGGCAAGCTACCCGTGACGTATTCGATATGCCAAACACAGTAACAACAAAAGTCTCACAATGGAGACGTTACTGGGCCTGCTCGAGAAAATCGATGAACAATGGGAGGACAGTGATACAGTGATGTTCCCCAGATGAATGCAGTTTTTCTATGTCTGTCCCTCTCTTTCTGACTCATTTCGCTTAGCATGATACTTTCCATGTAGTACCACTTGTATGTAAATTTCATGACTTCATCCTTTCTAACAGCTACATAGTACTCCATTGTGTAGATGAACCAAAAGTTTCTTTAACCAGTCATCTGTTCTCGGGCACTCAGGTTTCTTCCAGATTCTGGCTATTGTAAACAGTGCTGCAATGAACAAACAAGTGCAGATGTCACTTCGACTATACTTTTTTGCCTCTCTGCGATATATTCCCAGGAGTGGTATTGCTGGGCCAAATGGGAGCTCGATTTCTAATTTTTTGAGAATTGTCCATACTGTTTTCCAAAAGGGCTGAACCAGTCAGCATTCCCACCAGCAGTGAAGGAGGGCCCCTTTCTCACCACATCCATGCCAACACCAGTTGCTTTAGTTCTTTTGGATGTGGGCCAGTCTGTGTGGTGTGAGATGATATCTCATTGTTGTTTTGATCTGCATCTCCCTGATGATTAATGATGTAGAGCATTTTCTCATGTGCCTTTTTGCCATTCAGATTTCTTCTTTGAGAAAGTTTCTTTTCATTTTGTCACCCCATTTTTGATGGGATTGGATGTTTTCTTCTTGTGGGTTCAACCAGTACTTTGTATATCCTTGATATCAACCCCTTGTCGGATACCACTCCACTTTTGTTCAGCATAATATCCACACAGGAGAAAGGGCTTTTTGTGCAAAATATGTGGAAAATCTTTTAGACTCAACTCATCCTCCACTCAACTCATCCATTCATACTGGAAAGATAATGTAAGTGCAGCAAATGTGGAAAGGCCTTTCCTCATCACTCCACGTTTCTCCTGCATAAGAGGAACCATACTAGATAGAAGCATTTTGAGGGCAAAGAATGTGGGAAAACCTTATGGGAGAGTTACAAGAGGATTCACAATGGTAAGAAGCCCTATGGATGCAGTGACTGTGGAAAGGTTTTTACACACAATTCTGTTTTATCTGACATAACAGAATCCCCAGCGGAGGGAAAACTTGGAGTGTAAGAGAATGTGCTAAAACCTTTTACTATAGGGGCCGGAGCCATGGTACAGCACACAGAGCATTTGCCTTGCACATAGCCAACCCAGCCTCAATCCCCAGCATCCCATATGGGCCCGAGTCTTCCAGGAGTAAAAACCAAATTAAAACTTTTTACTTATTGCTCTCCTTTGCACCACACATGAGGATTCATAAAGCAGGGTCATCCTATGTATTCAGAGAATATGCAAAGGCCTTTACTCAACCTGAAAGTTTTGTGTGACCTAATAGGATACACACTGGAGGAAAAACACCTATGAATGCAAAGAACATGAGATTTTTTTTTCTGACAAATTTGACTTAACAATGAGAACTCACGCCTTGAATATAGTGAAATGTCCTCCAGCCACTCTCCTTTCACTCACCGTTGAAAGAGTCATACGGAGTTTAAAAGGCTCTGGAATACCTTTTACAAGTGTGCGCCCCTCAGATTAGTGAAATCACACTGGTTAAGCACCTTTCCTTTTGAATATAATTACTCTTGAAATTTGGGGACTGGATGTAGCTCAGTGGTAAATCAAACACCTGGCACTTTTGAAATCTGAGTTCAGTTTTGTCAGAGAAATATCTGAATATTAACACTGGAAAGAAATAGAATTGTCGGTATGAAAGCTTTTGTGACAGGTAATCTCTTGTCATCTCAAAGGTCTTGTTAGAAATTTATCCAGCTTAGAGTTTTACGCTGAAATTGAGAATCACTCAAGAGAAAGACCCATCTGGCGATCTCCTGCACCTTACCTCGCCCTAACAGCCACACCCTCATGCCACTGACCTGCCAGGTAAACAATGGCCAGCTTCATAGCTTCATGACTAATCTCAGAAGAGATGCAAGACAAGCCACTGAAACTCATCGCCTCAGTTCCCTAGGTCCTAGGGTTCCTGAAGCCTGCAGCCACCGAATGCAGCTGCACAGCACCTCCAAATTCCACAATACTGACAGCCCAGTAGGAGCACACCAAACTAGATGGGAGAGGAGCATAGAAGCCAACTAAGCTCAATACATAAAAAAAAAATAAAGGCCCTCCCATTGATCATCGATTTGCTCGAGCGGGCCCAGTAACGTCTCTATCGGAGACTTTGTTGTTACTGTGTTTGGCATATCGAATACGTCACAGGGAGCTTGCTAGGCTCTGCCATGCGGGCGAGATACTCTCGGTAGCTTGCCGGGCTCTCCGAGAGGGGCGGAGGAATCGAACTGGGTCGGCCATGTTGGCTGCGTGCAAGGCAAACGCCCTACCGCTGTGCTATCGCTCCAGCCCTAATACATAAAACAATAACACAAAAGGCTCAATTAGCAACAAACAACGTAGTTAACCCCCGGAGAATGACTTTACTGACCCCGTTATGAGATAGAACAATTTTAACATATTTTCTTTTAACCAAAGTATAATTCCATTGCTCGAGCGGGCCCAGTAACGTCTCCATTGGAGACTTTGTTGTTACTGTGTCTGGCATATCGAATACTCTCGGTAGCTTGCCGGGCTCGCTATTTTGTTCTAACAGGCAATATAAAATAAATTATTTTTGTGCCTGATAAGGGGGCAGGCTTAGGAGGTGGGTGGGAAAATGGGGACAATGATAGAGGGAAGGGCACACTGCTGGTGGGATTGGTGTTGGGACATTGAATGCCCAAAATAACTATTATGAACCATGGTATTGAAAGTAAGAAAAAGTTAAAGAGACCCAGTGGTTATTGTGTATTTGAGGAAAATAGCAGTAACATACTATATTTGTGTTACAATCTTAGGAGTATTTTTATTGGAGTCACACCCAGCAATATTCAACCTGGTGGTACAAAGCTGATTCCGTGCTCAGACCAGGCAGTGCAGTATTTGATCCTGGTAGCAGAGATACATTCAGTGGTGCTCAAAGGACTATCTGTGTCAGGGATCCATCCTAGGGTCTCACGCATACTAGGCCTGTGCTCTATTTGAGCTATCTCCCCAGCTCTTAATACCTTCAGATCATGTTTTAAATGAATGAGAAAGGATAGAAGGGATACAAAAGTAAGAGGAAAAAAGAAAAGTGTCTGTGGCTTCTTAGCAATTTCCTTGTCAAGCTTATGACAGTTTGACATTACATGGAGGAATGGAAGTGTTGTGGTTTTAAAAAAAATGGTCTTGTACCCATTACACAACTTTCATACATCAGAGTCAAGAAACCTGGTCAATGAGGGCAGCTCTGCCATTCATTAGTATATTCTTTATTCCAAAACACTGTCATGTCTAGCCTTCAGGAGCATAATACTTAGAGAAATATAAGGGCCTGATTCATGAAATATGTAAACACACACATATACACACAATTATTAGTGTTCATAGTATAGTCTACAAATTCACCAGTAACACTGAAAGAGGGGATACTGAATGTTTTCTCATAGAGAGGTTCAAGGTTCCTGTGAGCCTCTGGTCACATTATCATCAACCATAAAAATCTTCTGGGAATTTTTTTCTGTATAAATATACTTTAATATGTAAAAGTATTTATGATAAAATTTAATTAAAAATTTATATCATTTTGTATAATATATTCTAGCACCCTACCTGCAGCCCCTAAGAATTACTTATTTAAAACTGGATTTGAGAGGGCCAGAGAGATAGCGCAGTGGGTAGGGCGTTTGCCTTGCACGTGGCCGACCCAGGTTCGATTCCCAGCATCCCATATGGTCCCCTGAGCACCGCCAGGAGTAACTCCTGAATGCAGAGCCAGGAGTAACCCCTGTGCACCGCCAGGTATGACCCAAAAAGAAAAAAAAAACTGGATTTGAAGTTGCCCCTCCTTACACACTGTAATTATTGAGACCCAATGTAGACAAGTTTCTCGGGTATTTCAAGAAGACATTATCTCAGAAAATTGATGTCCCAGAAATTGAAACTAGACACCAGCTCATGGAGTCCATTTGCTACAAAATTGTGTCTAATGCATTTTGTAGTAAAATGACAGAACTTGCTTATCTCTTTTACCTAGAATGCCCCCCAGAGTGTATGTACCTGCACACAGCTACATAATTCATATTCATCCCCTAGCATTCAGATTAAAAAGCATGTCCACAGTAGCTGGGGTGTGAACACAGGCCTTACCTGTGTAAGGCTCTGAGTTCAATCCCACACAAAGAACGAAAAATTAGGCATGTCCACAGTGGAAAGCCTGCTCTGATTTCTCATAGTTGTTTCATGATAGTTACAGCACTGTGAAAATTGAAATGTGTTAATTAAGCCAATTGAAAATGGACCATTAATTATTCCCACCAAATACTCTCAGCACATAGATAAAACCATTTTTCTCCAAGTCTGCTACTCTCACACTAAAACTCAGAAAGTAAGGCTGATCCTGATTGAGAGACTAGTAAAATACAGTATCAGTATACAGTTTACTAT
This sequence comes from Sorex fumeus, assembly GCF_029834395.1. Taxonomy (NCBI): domain Eukaryota; kingdom Metazoa; phylum Chordata; class Mammalia; order Eulipotyphla; family Soricidae; genus Sorex; species Sorex fumeus. Next base: position 22,105,124 of record NW_026606179.1, read on the forward strand.
GCACAAACAATTTTATCAGAAACCAGGCTTGTGGGGACAGAGAGATAGTACAGCAGGTAAGCTGCTTGCCTTCACACGGCCAACCCTGGCTTGATTTCTGGCATCCCGGATGGCTCCCCAAGCATCTCCAGGAGTGATTCCTGAGTGCAGAGCCAGGAATAAATCCTGAGCATCCCTTAGTGTGGTCTAAAAACCGAAAGAAAAAAGAAAAAGAAAAAAAGGAACCAAGTTTGTTTTTCACACTCTTTATTTTCCAGCTTTTATTTTCAAATTTCAGCTTAGTGAATTCATTAGTGACTAAGTATCTTCACCTTCCCACTAGCTGAGGATAATTTTCTAGAACTTGAGTAAAATTGCCAGTAACTGCTATAAGAAACGCTGATGTGCTTATTCATGAAACTTTATAAATCACATCATTATAAAAAAAGATACACATAATTCCCCTATCTTCAGGTTGTTCTAGCATTAATTTCATATCCAATAAGAACTGCTAGTTTCCTACTAAAGTTTTATCTCCACTGTTAGCTCCTTGACATAGAAGAATGGATACACTTTAACTGAACTCCCTACAGCTCCACATATTATACTGCATCTCTACAGTATGTGCTTGTAAATGTCAACTATATTTCCCATATCTGTGGCATATAGTTAGTTTTCCAGTTTGTATTTTTTCTTTTCATTGAAAAATGAAAATCCATTTAACAAATGCACATAACAAAGAAGAACACTTTGGCAAAGCATAGAACAAGATTCTTTTGAAGATACGAATCAGATGCAGCCTCACCCTCAAGAATTTTAGAGTATAAATGCACTTAGAAATGATATGTCTATATTTCCATTTAAATCATTTAACCTTGGACAATTTTAGACATTAAGCAAACCTCATAAATGTAAAACTGATAAAAAGGCAACAGACTGCCTTTTAAGAATAGCAAAAACTAAAGATAGTCATAGGGGGAAATGTACATTTATATTTAAAGATAACTGAAATTACTTGTAATTTCACACTGTAAAAAAAGTCACATGTCACTTTAGTAATGTTAGTAACATGAAACTTTACTATAGCTCCCCAAAATAAGAGATTTGCCCATAATTTTAAGCTGCAATCCAGGAGGAAAATGGCAATTTACTTTTATAATTTGAACAGGCATGGTTTTTCTTAAGCTAAAATATTCTTTTTTTCAGTTTGGATTTTCTTAGTATCAATTAAGGGGTCAATCCTGGTTAAAGGTTTGTCCACATGTACTTTTCCCCCACATGCTCTCTCTACAATGTGAACTCTGGTATTAAGATTTGTACCACTAATACTACATGGAAAGTATCATGCTAAGCGAAATGAGTCAGAAAGAGAGGGACAGACATAGAAAGATTGCATTCATCTGGGGAACATAAAGTAACAAAATAGGAGACTAACACCCAAGAATAGCCAATATAAGTACCAGGAGGTTCACTCCATGGCTTGGAGGCCAGCCGCACATGCTAGGGGAAATGGCAGCTCAGATAGAGAAGGGAGCACCAAATAAAGGGTGTTGGGAGGATCCTCCCAGGATGGGAGATGCATGCTGAAAGCAGACTCTAGACCGAACATGATTTCCACTCAATGCCTCTTTTGCAAACCACAGCACCCAAAAAAAGAGAGGACAAAAGGGAATGTCCTGCCACAGAAGCAGAGTGGGATGGTGGGGGTGGGAGGGATACTGGGATTATTGGTGGTAGAGAATGGGCACTGGTGGAGGGATGGGTACTCGATCGTTGTATAATTGAAACCCAAGCACAAAAATTTGTAAGTCTACAACTCTACCTCATGGTATTTCACTAATAAAAATTTTTTTAAAAAGATTTGTACCACTGCTAAAGATATTCCCATATTCATTATTTTCATATTATTCCCTCTCATTATTTTTCCCAATATAATTTTTCTGAGACACATTGTAATTATTATTCGTCAAGACCCTGAACGATCGGTTTGAGGCTTTTTGTATTCCTAGAATGAACAGACGACATTGGGCTACACTAGCACGTGACAGGGACAAATGGAGACGTTACTGGCACCCGCTTGAGCAAATCGATGATTAACGGGAAGTCAAGTGATCAAGTGACAATTTTTCTGACTATAATTTTTCTAATGTTCAAATAGAGAAGACTATAGTCGAAGTATATTTTGGTACTTTAGTCATACAGTTTCTCGTATAATTTTTCATTTGGACAGTGATTCAAGTGGCCCAATGGATTTCCCATGCTTATTGCACTACTGGCTTCTCTTCTTTTATGTATTCTCTGATGGGCAGTAAGATTTGAGCCTTTGCTAAAAGCTTTCCCACATTCATTGCATACACATGGCTTTTCTCCAGTATGAATTCTCTGATGCACAGTAAGGTTTGAACTACAGCTGAAGGTCTTCCCACATTTAATACATTCATAAGGTTTTTCTCCAGTATGGATTCTATGATGTTGAAGCAGGGACGATCTATAACTGAAGGCTTTCCCACATATGCTGCATTCATAAGGCTTCAATCTAGTGTGGTTTATCAAATGCATAGACAGTGATTCAGACTGATTGAACGATTTCCTGCATTTATGACATTCAAAGGGTTTTTCTTCATTATGAATACTCTGGTGCTAAATAAGAAATGACAGGCTGCTAAAGACTTTCAGACACTTGTTGCACTCAAACTGTTTCTCTACACTGTGAGTTCTTTGGTGCCAAGTAAGATGTGAGCTACAGCAAAAAGCTTTTCCACATTCACTGCATTCATACAGTTTCTCTCCAGTATGAGTTTTCTGGTGGTGAATGAGTGATGACCTGTGAATAAATGCCTTCCCACATATTTGACACCCATAGAGTTTTCCTTGAGTATGAATTCTCAGGTGTTCAATGAGATGTGAAACATAACTAAAACACTTTCTGCAGTTCATACATTCATATGGTTTTTCTCCAGTGTGAGTACTTTGATGATTAGTGAGTGATGAGACATGGCTAAAAGCCTTCCCACATTCCAGACACTTGTAAGGTTTTTCTCCACTATGGCCTATTTGATGTCGAGTGAGTGAGGAAGCATGGCCAAAAGTCTTCCCACATGTATTACATCCATAGGGTTTCTCTCCTGTATGAATTATCCAATGGCGATTAAGGACTGGCTGTTTGCAGAAAGCTTTCCCACATTCACCACATCTATAGATTTTCTCCCCATTGTAAGTCTGATGATGGGTAAGAGATCTGCTCTGGTTGAAAGCTGCTGGACTGTCATTAGAATTAGAAAGTTTCTCTGTACCATTAGTAGTCTCATTTTTTATAACTGACTTTTTGGGTACCCTGTTCCTTACATCGCATTTATGAAATTTCCCTTCAGCAGAAATTCTCTGAGGTTCAGGAAGAACAGCCTTTAAATTGAAAAAGCATGTAAACGTAGTACACTTGTAAACATCTTTCTCAATTTCTCTAAAGCTAGAGGTCACTGGTCTGAAATGATCTGCCTGATTTTCATGCTTGACCTCTAACTTCTCTATATATTCAAAATCTTCACGTGATTTTGAAAATTCATTACCTTGTTTTATAACTTTTACCATTTGGGGTGAATCTTCATCATATATATTCTCTTTTATTGATGATTCCTTGTTTTCCCATCTTGATTTCCAATCTGAAATATATCAAGGATAACACTGCTTTCTCTGCACTTCTTGAGAATAAATTTCTATGGTAGGCATAGGAAAACTGGTTAAAAATTAATGCCCAAAGTGCCTACAATACGCATGTATTCAATGATTTATGAAAAAAGTTCACATGAGACATAATAAATATAGACAGCTCACCAAAGCAGGAACTGAGAAGAGAAGAAAATATATTGTAGGGGCCAGAGCGATAGTATAGTAGGTAGGGTGTTTGCCTTGTACCCCCATATGGCCCCCTGAGTCCTCCAGAAGTTATCTCTAAGTGCAGATCAAGGAATGAGCACTGAGCACTGCAGGGTGTGGCCCAAAATCAAGGGGAAAAAAAGAAAATGAAAATCTATTGTATATACAAATCAGCCTGTGAAATAAATGAAAAGGAAAAATAACAGAAATCCTTGGTTTTTGGGAGATACAGATCAACAGGCTTCAGTTCATCCTTTGCATCCAGAACTGCATGGTTCTCTAGGAAATTTTTTAAATATTTGGTGGTGCTTGGGGAACTACAGTACTGGAGGTCAAACTTGGGATTTCTGCATGAAAATTATGCATCCCAGCCCTTTAAACTACCTCCCATTTCAGTAAATCTATTATATGGCCCTTGCTTCCTTGCCACTTGTGCTTGTATCTGATCATTGAACTAGTCTTAAACCAAAAGAAAGTGATATTCCATCTCACAGACATCTCTTAAGCAAACGACCTACCCACTGTACTATCACTCTGACCCCCAACCCACTGTATACTCTTAAGTTAACACGCCAGATTTTTGTTTCAATAAAATGACATTGTGTTACTTCATAGCATACTCCTCTTAACTTTTACCTTTTAATGATTTTAGAGATTGAATCCAGAGACTCAAATCTGTAGGTACGTACTCTGCCACTAGGCCACATCCCCAGTCCCCAAAACCTTTATTTTTCATTAGATGGCAAAGAGAAATACAGAAAAATAATTACTCAAAAAAATCTTTTTGGGTGTTTGGAGTATTATTTGTGTGGTGGTGCCAGGGATCAAATGCAGAGCCTCCTAGGGGCCTCAGCACTACCACTGAGCTACATCCCTGGTTTCAATAACTTAGAATGAAAAAAATGGTTGTTTTGAAATCTAAGCTAAGGATGCCTCACCATTTTGTTACTGTCCTTGAAGACATTATCCCTAAAATGTCTCCACACTTCCTACATGAATTTTTAACAAAGATCTATTTTTCAGGGCTGGAGAGGTAGATAGTAAAGTGGGTAGTAAGACACTTTCTTTGCACACCGCTAACCTGGGTTCAACCCAGGATACTCTATAAAGTTCCCTGAGCCCACCAGGAGTGATCTGAGTGCAGAGCCAGGACCGCCAGGTGTGGCTCCAAAACAAAATACCGATTACACCTGACTGACCATTAATTTCCTGGCAACATACCTGCTGAAAGTTTTTTCTCTACCATCCATGGCTCTTTCCCGTCCTCCAATAAGGTGATCACATATGGTTTAGGTATGGAAAGACCTGCTTAGAGAGAAAAAAATACAAAACTTGTTTAAGTTCCCCATCTCTGAGAGGAAAGGTTATCACAAAAGAGAACACAAGGAAAGCTGAAGGATAGTCATTGAAATGGGATGAGATCCAGGCAGGGCACAATTGAGCCATATATTCCACGGAAAATGAGACAAAAAAAAAGCAAGCATTTGCTCAGGCAGATCCCCAGCAATTCAGAGTGGCAGAAGAAAGATCCTCCCTCATCTGCAGTGGTGGGGGAAACAGGCTTACCCATAGAAACCAAGTTCTCATAATTCTGGACCATTACATCCTTGTATACATCCCGCTGAGCAGAATCTAGCCATTTCCATTCTTCATGAGAGAAATCTATGGCCACATCACTAAATGTCACCTAAAATGGCAAACATATTTTTGGCTTAATGATAGTCCAGGCGGCAGCAATAGCACAGCGGGTAGGGTGTTTGCCTTGCATGCAGCCAACATGGCCGACCCGAGTTCGATTCCTCCACCCCTCTCAGAGAGCCCGGCAAGCTACCGAGAGTATCTTGCCCACACGGCAAAGCCTGGCAAGCTACTTGTGATGTATTCAATATGCCAAAACACAATAACAACAAGTCTCACGATGGAGACGTTACTGGGCCCGCTCGAGCAAATCGATGAACAATGGGAGGACCATGACCGTGAATGATAGTCCAGGTCATTTCTGTCACTGACCAAAGAGTAAAATTAATTTTGTTGTGGAAAAAAGGGAATAAGTTAGTATTTGTGACATTGAACAGGAATTTTATCTATTAAAATGGAATAAAGATGGGTCTGGCACTGTTATGCAATTAGTGGTTTGATGAATTCAAGAACTCTGCTTCATGTGAATTGATTTTGTAAAAGGAAACAGAATTGTTAAGAATTTTTATGGGCTAGAAAGATAGTACAGGGATTAAGGCACTTGCCTTGCATGCAGCAGACCCCACTTTGATCAACATTGTACCCAAGTATCTCTGGGTACATTCCTGGAAGCCCTCTGAGCACCACCAGGCATGGCCCTGGTGGTCCTCCAGTACTGCCAGAGTAGCCTGAGTTAGTGTTTGGCCCCACAGGGCCTAAGCAGCACCGTATTCACAGTTCTAATATTGAACCATTGGTCCTGTTGTCAGAGAAATATCCTTTTCAACACATAAGCCTCCCTTCTTGGGAAACTTGCCCCCATCAAAAAAATGTTTTTTGTATCAGCATCCAACATTTGACAGCACATTTATAGGTTTTATAGCTTATGTGCTGGGTAAGTCATAAAAAATAATGAACTTCTCAGGCCAGAGTGATAGTACCACAGGTAGGGTGTTTGCTTTGCATGTAGCTGACCTGGGTTCAATCCCTGGCACCCCACATAGTCCCCTGAGCACCACCATGAGTGATCCCTGAACACAGAGACAGGAGTAAGCACTGAGCACCTCTGGTGTGGCCCAAACCCCCCAGCCCCCAAAAAAGTAAAAAAGGTTTAAAGTTCAAAGTTTATTAATCAAATTACAATTTGTGCAAAAATATACCCTTTAACAATGACATTATTGAGGTAGGAGAGATAGCTGAAAGGCCAGAAAGAAAGCTTTGCATGCTAAGAGCCCAGATTTGAACCCCAGAACCACAGAATCCCCTAAGAACCACCAGGAGAGACCCTCAGCACCTCTGTGAGACTGGTTCAAAAATCTAAATAAATAATTGCAATGGTATTATTACTATATTTCACTTATGAAAAAGACTGTCTGGCTGTGGCAACATTTTCCTCTAAGACCAAATGATTCAACATTCTATTACTTTTACTTGATTACCTGGCATGTACATTACAGGGTTGGAGTGACAGAGGAGCGGTAGGGCGTTTGCCTTACAAGCGGCCAACATGGCCGACCCGAGTTCGATTCCTCCGCCCCTCTCGGAGAGCCCGGCTACCGAGAGTATTCGATATGCCAGACACAGTAACAACAAAGTCTCCAATGGAGACGTTACTGGGCCCGCTCGAGCAAATCAACGAACAACGGGAGGGCCTTTACCTTTTTTACCTTTTACCTGGCATGTGTATTCACAGTAACTCTGGTCTTAGGTTAAAAAGGTAATTTCTCTTTGTCAGGTGTTGAGAAAAATGATCAAAACTGCCAATCAGAAAATCATCTCCACAAAGTTTTATTTTTTTCTCTTTTATTTTTTTTTTCATTTTTTTATTAGTGAAACACCATGAGGTACAGTTATAGGCTTACAAATTTTGTGCTTGGGTTTCAGTTATACAATGATCAAGTGCTTATCCCTCCACCAGTGCCCATCATCCATCACCACGGATCCCAGCATCCCCCCCACCTCCCATTCCCCCCCTTCCCATCCTGCCTCTGTGGCAGGGTATTCCGCCTTGTTTTCTCTCTCTTCTTTTGGGTACTGTGTTTTGCAAGAGAGGCATTGAGTGGCAATCATGTTTGGTCTATAGACTACTTTTAACATGCTTCTCCCACCCTGGGAGGGTCCTCACAACACCCTTCATTTGGTGCTCTCTTCTCTATCTGAGCTTCCTTTTCACCTAGAGCGTGTGGCTGGCCTTCCATTCATGGAGCAAAATTCCTGGTACTAATCTCAGCCATTCCTGGGTGTTAGTCTCCCTTTTTGTTGCTTTATGTTCCCCAGATGAATGCAATTTTTCTGTGTCTATCCCGCTCTTTCTGACTCATTTCGCTTAACATGATACTTTCCATGTAGTACCACTTGTATGTAAATTTCATAAATTCATCTTTTCTAACAGCTACATAGTACTCCATTGTGTAAATGTACCAAAGTTTCTTTAACCAGTCATCTGTTCTTGGGCACTCAGGTTTTTTCCAGATTCTGGCTATTGTAAAGAGTGCTTCAATGAACAAACAATTGCAGATGTCACTTCAACTATACATTTTTGCCTCTCTGGGATATATTCCCAGGAGTGCTATAGCTGGGTCAAATGGCAGATCAAATTCTAATTTTTTGAGAGTCGTCCATATTGTTTTCCAAAAGGGTTGGACCAGCCGGCATTCCCACTAGCAGTGAAGGAGGGTCCCTTTCTCGCCACATCCACGCCAGCATTGGTTGCTTTTGTTCTTGTGGATGTGGGCCAGTCTCTGTGGTGTGAAATGATATCTCATTGTGGTTTTGATCTGCATCTCTCTGATGATTAGTGATGTAGAGCATTTTCTCATGTGCCTTTTTGCCATTCGAATTTCTTCTTTGCGAAAGTTTCTGTTCATTTCCTCACCCCATTTTTTGATGGGGTTGGGTGATTTCTTCTTGTGGAGTTTAACCAGTACCTTGTATATCCTTGATATCAACCCCTTGTCGGATGTGTACTTGGTGAATATCCTTTCCCATTCTGTAGGCTGTCTTTGTATTTTGGTCACTGTTTCTTTTGAGATGCAGAAGCTTCTTAGTTTAAGATAGTCCCATTTGTCTATCTCTGTTTTCACTTGCTCGGCCAGTGGCGTGACATCTTTGAAGATACCATTAGCTTCAATATCATGGAGAGTTTTGCCGACTTTGTCTTCAATAAACATTATGGATTCTGGTCTGATGTTGAGGTCATAAATCCATTTTGATCTTACTTTTGTGCATGGTGTTAGGCAGAGATCTGAGCCCACTTTTTTGCATGTAGTCGTCCAATTTTGCCAGCACAGTTTATTGAAGAGGCTTTCCCTGCTCCATTTCACTTTTCTTGCCCCCTTATCAAAGATTAGATGATTATATGTTTGGGAGAAAATGTCAGTATATTCAACTCTGTTCCATTGGTCTGCAGCTCTGCTTTTGTTCCAGTACCATGCTGTTTTAATTATTACTGCCTTGCAGTAGAGTTTGAAGTTAGGGAGGTTGATTCCTCCCATTTTCTTTTTCCCGAGAATTGCTTTAGCTATTCGTGTGGGCTCATTGTTCCATATAAATTTCAGGAGTGTTTGCTCCATTTCTTTAAAGAATGTCATGGGTATCCTTATAGGGATTGCATTGAATTTGTACAGTGCTTTGGGAAGTATTGCCATTTTGATGATGTTGATTCTCCCCATCCATGAACAGGGGATATTTTTCCATTTCCTTGTGTCCTCTTTTATTTCCTGAAGTAGCGATTTGTAGTTTTCTTTGTACAGGTCCTTTACTTCCTTAGTTAAGCTGATTCCTAGATACTTGATATTCTGGGGCACAATTATGAATGGGATTGTTTTCTTGATGTCACTTTCTTCTCTTTCACTATTTGCGTATAGGAATGCCATGGATTTTTGGGTATTGATTTTATAGCCTGCCACTTTACTATACAAGCCTATTGTTTCTAGGAGTTTCTTGGTAGAGGTTTTAGGGTTCTCTAAGTATAGTATCACGTCATCTGCGAATAGTGAGAGCTTAAATTCTTCTTTCCCTATCTGGATGCCCTTAATATCTTTTTCTTGCCTAATCGCTATTGCAAGTACTTCCAGTACTATATTGAACAGTAGTGGAGAGAGTGGACATCCTTGTCTCGTCCCTGACCTTAGGGGGAAGGGTCTCAGTTTTTCCCCATTGAGGATGATGTTTGCTGTAGGTTTGTGGTAGATGGCTTTAACTATATTGAGGAAAGTCCCCTCTATCCCCATTTTGGCAAGGGTTTTCATCATGAATGGGTGCTGGATCTTATCAAAAGCTTTCTCTGCGTCTATTGATATGATCATATGATTTTTATCTTTTCTTTTGTTGATATGATGGATTATGTTGATTGATTTCCGAATGTTGAACCATCCTTGCATCCCTGGGATGAATCCCACTTGGTCATGATGTATGATCTTTTTGATGAGTTGTTGTATTCTATTGGCTAGTATTTTGTTGAGAATCTTCGCATCCGTGTTCATCAGGGATATTGACCTGTAGTTTACTTTTCTTGCGGTGTCTTTGTTTCCTTTTGGTATTAGAGAGATATGGGCTTCATAGAAGCTGTTTGGGAGAGTTTCTGTTTTTTTCAATTTCCTGGAAAAACTTGAGAAGAATTGGCAATAGGTCCTCTTTAAATGTTTGGAAAAATTCGCTAGTAAATCCGTCTGGGCCTGGGCTTTTGTTTTTGGGAAGACTTTTGATTACAGTTTCAATTTCCTTGATGTGAATAGGTCTATTCAGGTACTCTATATCTTCTTGATTCAGCTTTGGGAGATGGTAGGAATCCAGGAATTTATCCATTTCTTCCAGGTTCTCGTGTTTCATGGCATACAGACTTTCAAAGTAGTCTCTGATGATCTCTTGAATTTCTTTAGTTTCTGTTGTGATATCCCCATTCTTATTTCTGATTCGATTTATTAGGGTTCTCTCTCTCTGTTTCTTTGTGAGTGTGGCTAGTGGTTTATCTATCTTATTTATTTTCTCGAAGAACCAGCTCTTGGTTTCATTGATCTTTTGGATTGTTTCTTTGTTTTCCATGTCGTTGATTTCTGCTCTAAGTTTTATGATCTCTTTCCTTCTGCCTGATTTAGGCTCTTTCTGCACAACGTTTTATTAATGAATAAAACCAGACTGTGGAGCATTTCACAGGCTTATTTCTTCAAAAAGAAGTTTCACCCTTAGTCAAGCCAGGCTAATACAATCCATTAAACACCCATGTTCCATAAAAGTAACCTGTCCTCAAGTATAAAGATTAGACAGCATCCTCGGCTACACTGAAATCATCCTAAATTTATAAGGGAGTGGGGAGAGTGCCCATGTTTACTGTCTTTGTACACCCCAAAAAATAAAACTCATAACTTTATGACAAGCAAGTAGTCAGAACTTAGCTCCTGTGAGGAGAGAGGGACAGGAGTGTTTGCTTTCATGTGTCCATTTCATGCAACTCCAAGGCCTTGAAGAAGGACAATATTGCACTGGAGACAGGTTAAAGTGCTTGCCTTGTATGCAGCCTAGTCTAGTTCCATCCCTGGCAGCACATATGGTTCCCCAAGCTCTACCAGGAGTGACTGCTGAGCAAAAAGAAGCTCTGAACTCCAATGGATGTAGCACTGTAACACTATAGCACTGTCCTCCCATTGTTCATCCATTTGCTCAAGCGGGTACCAGTAATGTCTCCATTGTGAGACTTGTTGTTACTGTTTTTGGCATACCAAATATGTCACAAGTAGCTTTCCGGGCTTTGCCGTGTGGGTGGGATACTCTCAGTGGCTTGCCGGGCTCTCCGAGAGGGATGGAGGAATCAAATGCAGATCGGCCGCATGCAAGGCAAACACCCTACCCGCTGTGCTTTCGTTCTAGCCCCAATTAGTTTGTTTTAATTTTTACTTTGAAAAAAATTTCCACGGGCCAGACAGATAGTACAGATGTTGAGTAAGGTGCTTGCCTTGCACGTGGTCAACCATAGTTCAATCCCTGGCACCATATGAGGATTCCCAAGCACCACCAGGAGTAACTCCTTGAGCACAGAGCTAGGACTAACACCTAAGCACTGAATGTGTCCCCAACTGTATCCCCCAAACAAAAAGAAGAGTTTTTCAATTATCTAACATTTCCAAGAAACTAACTTCTGCTCAATATGTTCACCACTATGTCTCCCGTGAAGGTTTCTGTACCCTATGATTCCACCGTACCATTTGGCATCATTCATTTATTCACTCAACAACTACTCTAAGCATCTGTTTTGTGCTGGATTTCACTCTGGGAAGTAAGAAAAGGCAACAAGAACAACAACAAAAATAGTAGGCTGGAGAGAAAGTACAGCAGGAAAGGCACCTGCCTTGCATGAGGCCCACCTGGGTTCAATTCTCAGCATCACATATGGTCCCCCCTAGCCCCATCAGGAGTGATCCCTGAGCACAGAGCCAGGAGCAACCAAAACTAAAACCAAAAAAAAAAAAAAGAAAGAAAGAAAATATCCCTCCTAGTAGAAGAAGCCAAACCCTGACTTCTATTCTATGTTAGGACCACTGAAAATTCCTAAACTGAGGAACACCAAGTAATGTCAAGAAAGTCACTTTGGTAGCGTAAGAATAGACTGGTGAGAATTAAGGGCAGAAGACAATTCAGTGAGGAAGCTACAGCTGTAACCTAGGTGACATGGACATGAGTGGCAGTGAGGGTAACCAATGACCAAATGCTGTGTTCTGTACGTATTTTAGATTCAACCAGAGTGTCTGAACAGACAGTAAGAGAAAGGGAACAACTGAACAGATGGACATAACAATGTATTGAGGCCACATGTTCGACATCCACAAAGTAAAAAATTACAATTCCAAAGCTTAGGTTGTAAGTTCTTGTTGTTTTTTGGCAATTCTCAGGGCTTACTCTTTGGCTTTGCACTCAGATAACTTCTGGTGGTGCTCAGAGAACCAAAAAGCATGCTAGGGATTGAACCTGGGTTGGCCGTGTGTAAGGCAAAAGCCCTACCCACTGCATTATCTCTCCAGCCTCCAAGTTGTAATTTTTTTAAAGTTCTGTTCAAGTCTTTGCAGAGGGAAGATGGAGCAAAGGGAAGGGAGAGGAAGAAAGAACTTTGGAGTTCTCCCGAGGGCTCCATTCTGTGCTATAATGAAAAGAAGTCCAGTCCCTAATAACCTTATTAAGGAGAAATTGGTACAAGAAACAAAGCAAATGCATGAGCCCTGATAAAGAGTTTTAGAGAAGTTTGTGAAGATACCAACTTACCTGGAACATGTTTTTGCAATTTCCAGTGAATAGTCTATACACTCTCCTTTCCCAGCTCTTGTCCTGAGAAGGAAAAGAGACAAGAAAAAGCAATCCCCCCCCCCAATTCCGGCTTATTTTGCAGCTTGATGACAGGGCTGGAGCGATAGCACAGCAATAGGGCATTTGCCTCCCACGCAGCCAACATGGCCGACCCGAGTTCGATTCCTCCGCCCCCTCAGAGAGCCCAGCAAGCTACCGAGAGTATCTCGCCCGCAAGGCAGAGCCTGGCAAGCTACCCGTGAGGTATTCGATATGCCAAACACAGTAACAACAAAGTCTCCAATGGAGACGTTACTGGGCCTGCTCGAGAAAATCGATGAACCACGGGAGGACAGTGACAGTGACAGTGACAGATTACAGCCTGCAATGAAAAACACCCTAAAATCATTATCTAGGATTCCATCCTTTCTCTTCTCTGGGTGGTCCTTGGCATATGCCCATGGCACCCCCCACACACACCCCCTTGTTTTCCTGAGTGCCACCTGCAAGGAAATGAACTCTCCTGCACAGAGAAACAGGCTGATAAGCAATAGGAGGAAAAATGCTTAAAATGCCTTACTCAGCCTTCACCTCTATGCATCGTGGGCATTCACAGTCCTCCACATTTTGCTTTCACTTTCTGTTCCTTGAGATTCTTTGATTTACAATGCTCCTGCGGATGATTTCTCATGCACATAATTCCAACACCGCACCTCTTTCACGTTTCATTTTGAAAACGATGAGAAGTCTGAAACTCGGTGGCACTAAAAATGTGTTTAAGAATTTGGATGGCAGGGCTGGTGCGATAGTACGATAGTACCCAGCGGGTAGGGCGCTTGCCTTGCACCCGGCCCACCAGGGTTCGATTCCCAGCATCCCATATGGTCCTCCGAGCACCGCCAGGAGTAATTCCTGAGCGCAAAGCCAGGAGTAACCCCCGTGCATCCCGGGGTGTGACCCAAAGAGAAAAAAAAATTGGAAGGCTCAGGGATGGATTTTAAAAAAAAAAAGACACTTGGGGAGAACGTTAGATTCCGGACCTACGGACACTCCCTCGAACATTTCAATTGCTCCCACCGCCTTGGAGAGAACAGGAGGGCGGCAGCATGCTCAGCCCCGGGTGCCCGGCGCCCAGTCTGCCTCTCTGCCAGCCCCCACGCTCACCTGCACCCGCGGGGCGTTGGGGGCTCCCTCCCAGCCAGGAGCCCCGCCAGGGCCCTCTCCGAGTCACTCTGCAGATACAGAGCCAGAGTCGCCGCGAGCCAACACTGGTCCCCTCCCTGACTGCTCACAGCTCTCCCAGATGCCCAGACCCAGAATCCCCACGCCAGGCCCGAGCCTGCGGCGGTCTGGACAGTGGACAGCACCGCGCACCTTTTCCTCCCACCGGAGCTCGAAGGTCCCAGCACCTCGCCCAAACGCGCCCCGAGGGAGGGGAGGGTGAAGGACTACATTTCCCAGCAGCCCCCTCGGCCGCGCAAGAGCTCCGGAGCACCGCGCGAGACTGAGCCTCGAGCGGCCGTTGCGGAGCGGCGAGTCTCGAGAAGGCGACGGTGGGTCCTGACCATCGGGACTTGCCAGAAGCAACAGCAGCCCCCGCTAACGCTGTGAAGTCCGTGGCGGCCGCGGCCCGACACCGCGTCTCGCAGGAAAGCATGCGGCTGCCGAGCCTCTACCGACTGCTCCGCGCGCGCGCGCCCCGCGGCGCCGGGCGGGACCGGGCGTGTGCCGGCGCCCGCTCTCCGGTGGTCCGCAGCCCCGCCGAGGCCGTGCGGCTCTCGTGGGCCTCCGTGTGGGCGCCCGCTCGCCCCGGCCGCCCCGGCTGCTCTCCGGGCCGTCCCCCGCCGCCCCTCCTGGCGCTGTGCGCGGCCCTGGCGGTGCTCGGGCACCCGCTGCCGCGGTGAGAGCGCGGCCAGTCGAAGGGGCGCACCGACGCCCAGGGGTCTGGGGAAGAAGCGCTCCGGGGAACCCCCCACACCCCAGCCCCTCCGCTCTGGGTCGGCTCGATCTGCTTGGAGGACGGCCCCTTTACTATTGAAGTTAATTTTAAAAAGTAAAGTATGAATCATCTGGTATAGGACACGTGCTTCTGCGCGTAAAAACCACTAGCCAATGCTTCCACCTCAGCTTATCTTGTGACTGTGGTATTTAATTTCTGCAGCAACGACAGGTTTGGGATGGGTTTTCCCATGGGGGAGGAGGGTTGGGGGGGTCACAGCCAGCGATTGCTCAGGGGTTACTGCAGGCTCTGCACTCAGAGATCACGCGGATCACGCCTGGTGATGCTCAGGACACATTACGTGGTGAGGGAGATGGAACCCTGCAGTATTTATCTCTCTGGTGCTGGTGCTGACTCTTTTTTTTTTTTTTTTTTTTTTTTTTTTTTTTTTTTTTGCTTTTTGGGTCACACCTGGCCATGCACAGGGGTTACTCCTGGCTTTGAACTCAGGAATTACTCCTGGCAGTGCTGGGGGATACATTAATGGGATGCTGAGAATCGAACCCAGGTGGTCTACGTGCAAGGTATAAACTCCCTACTCACTGTACTATTGCCCCAGCCCTTCTTAATGGGTTTGGTGTACATTGTCTCCTGACGTCTGCATCACCACTTGACCAAATGTACAAGACCCTGACCAATTCCCTTATGGTATCACCAGACCCCTGTCTCGCACCTCTCCCCACGTCCCTCCTACCTTCTGACGTTCTGAAGAAAAGATAACGAAGGGACAAGTGTTGGAACATTGCATGGTTGAAACCCAGTCTTAAACAACTTTGTAACTATCTCACAATGATTCAATTTTTTAAAAAAATTAAATATAAAAAGATTTTTGAAAAAGTGTAGGAAATGAGATACTAAAATCTTAGAAGGGCCTGAGAGATAGTGCAGCAGCTAGGACAGTTGCCTTGCACTTAGCCAACCCAGGTTCAATCCCGGGGATCCTATATGGTCCCTCCGTGCCCCACCAGGAGTGATCACTGAGCACAGAGCCAGGAGTAAGTGCCCTGAGCAAAGCCAGGTGTGGCCCCAAAATGGAAAATAAATTCTCCTTAGAAACTGGATTTTGGGGGCTGGAGCAATAGCACAGCGGCTAGGGCGTTTGCCTTGCACGCAGCCGACCCGGGTTTGATTCCCAGCAACCCATATGGTCCCCCAAGCACCTCCAGGAGTGATTCCTGAGTGCAGAGCCAGGAGTAACCCCTGAGCATCGGCTGGGTGTGACCCAAAAAGCAAAAAAAAAAAAAAAGAAGAAACTGGATTTTGAAGTGGATTTAATTTTTTTTAAATGTGTTTACTGCTTAAAATTTAAAATAAGGGGCTGGAGAGATAGCACAGCGGGTAGGGTGTTTGCCTTGCATGCGGCCGACCCAGGATTTGATTCCCAGTATCCCATATGGTCCCCTGAGCACCTCCAGGATTAACTCCTGAGTGCAGAGCCAGGAGTAACTAAATGAGATACTAAAGATAACTAGTATATCTAAAGATATACTAAAAAACAAATAAATATATACTAAAGATACCTGTGCATTGCCAGGTGTGACCCAAAAAGAAAAAAATTAAAGTTTCTGCATATAAAAGTCTTGAATGTTTCTCTTTCTTGGGATTCCTAAGCCACTTTAATCATATTAAGTGGCATCTTCCAATGCTCAGCAGATTGTTTTCATTTAACTCTTTTCAGTCTTTTCTTTGTGTGAATTCCACTTAGCTGTAAAGCCTCTTTCATTCTGCCTAAATTATTCTGATCTCTCTGCCATTCATGATTCCCTTTCCAGGAGACATGATTTTCCAGTTTCTATTTTTGTAATATGACTGGCAGAGTTGATAAGATGCATCTGACAATACCAATAACTGATGATTTTGTGAATTTATTTTTCATGTAGTTTCTCTTTCGGTTGATTATCTGCATATATTTCTGTCCTTGAGACAGAGATGGGACTTCCCAATATCCTTAGGTCAAAATGTCATTTCCAGAAATTATTTAATTTTATTTTCAGGCACAGGTTGGCTTATTAGCATTCTAAAGTCACTTTAAATTTGAGACATTAAAGTTTCAGCTCCAGAACCAGAGCTGTAGTACAGCAGGTAGGGCATTTGCCTTGCACGCGGATGACCCGGGTTCAATCCCCAGCATCCCATATAGTCCCCTGAACACCGCCAAGAGTAATTCCTGAGTGCAGACCCATGAGTAACTCCTGAGCATCAGTGGGTGTGACTCAAAAGCAAAAGCAAAAAAAAAAAAAAACTTCTGCTCTGTCTACCCAGAAAATCTTCCTGGGATTGTCTTAAAACAGTTTCTAATATTTCTGTCCTTTCTCATAATTGAGTGCTGGAGTGATAGCACAGCGGGTAGGGCATTTGCCTTGCATGCAGCTGACCCAGGTTCGATTCCTCTGTCCCTCTCCAAGAGCCCAGCAAGCTACTGAGAGTATTCCACCCACTAGGCAGAGCCTGGCAAGCTCCCCATGGCGTATTCAATATGTCAAAAACAGTAACAACAAGTTTCACAATGAAGACTTTACTGCTGCCTGCTCAAGCAAATCGATGAACAACAGGAGGACAGTGCTCCAGTGCTCCAGTGCTCATAATTGGCTCTGAATATTATTTTTTGGTTTCTGGACCATGCCCAACAGTGCTCAAGACTTATTCCAGCTCTCTGCTTAGGAATCCCTCTCAGTTGGGTTCAGGGGACCATGCACAGTGGCAGGGATTGAACTTAGATCATCTGCAAGCAAGGCAAGCACCCCACCAGCTGTACTATTTCTCCCCATCTCTTCAGACCCTCTTGATTCTTTAGCTACATTTTGCCTAATACTTAAATTCAGTTTTCCAGGAAAAATTGAAAATAGTGTTTGGGAAGCCAGTAGCCACTCCTGGGTATTCACCAACTGGGTCAGACAATGGGCCCAGCAATAGTGGAGGACACCAGGGCCATATGTGGCAGTGCTAAGTGGCCTCTAGAGTGAGACTCAACAGTGTTTTAGGTCCTGTTGGATAACAGTGGGTTGTCCTTGCTCATCCCCCAGGGATCTTAAGGTTTACTGAGCTGCTCTCACAACAGTGGGATGTACACCCAATTCCATCAAGCACTAATAATCCTATATTGCTTTTCTCGTTATGTCATTTGCATGGTTTATTTAGCAATGTCCTTTTTGTATAGACACAGGAAGATAGTTCATGCTATGCTTTGTATCATGGGAGTTAATTAAAAGTAAAGTAAAAGTAAAGGCCCTCCCGTTGATCGTCGATTTGCTCGAGCGGGCCCAGTAACGTCTCCATTGGAGACTTTGTTGTTACTGTGTCTGGCATATCGAATACTCTCGGTAGCTTGCCAGGCTCTCCGAGAGGGGCGGAGGAATCGAACTCGGGTCGGCCATGTTGGCCGCTTGTAAGGCGAACGCCCTACCCGCTGTGCTAATTGACTTCAAAATAATACTTACTGGGGCAATTAAATGAACAGAAACTTTCTCAAAGAAGAAATCCGAATAGCCAAAAGCACATGAAAAAATGCTCTTCATCACTAATAATCAGGGAGATGCAGATCAAAACAACAATGAGATACTGTCTCGCACCACAGAGACAGGCGCACATCCGAAATAACAAAAACAACCGGTGTTGGCATGGAATGTGGGAAGAAAGAGAATCTCCTTCACTGCTGGTGGGAATACCGACTGGTTCCGTCTTTTTAGAAAACAATATGGACATTTCTCAAAAAAAATAGAAATTGAGCTCCCATTTGACCCAGCAATACCACTTCTGGGAATATATCCTGGAGATGCAAAACAGTACAGGAGAAATGACATCTGCACTTGTATGTTTATTGCAGCACTATTTACAGTAGTTTTTGGGGAAAAAAACTGAGTGCCTGAGAACAGATGACTGTTTAAAGAAACTTTGGTATATCTATCAACACTGTCAGCACTGTCCTCCCATTGTTCATCGATTTGCTCAAGCGAGCACCAGTAGCGTCTCCATTGTGAGACATGTTGCTACTGTTTTGGGCATATTGAATACATCACAAGGAGCTTGCCATGTAGGCTCTGCCGTGTGGACAGGATACTCTCAGTAGCTTGCCAGTCTCCCGGAGAGGGATGGAGAATTCGAACCCAGGTCAGCTGCGTGCTAGGCAAATGCCCTACCCAATGTGCTATCGCTCCAGCCCTTGGTATATCTACACAATGAAATACTATGCTGCTGTTAGAAAAAGATAAAATCATGAAATTTGTATATAAGTGGATGGACATGGAGAGTATCATGCTAAGTGAAGTGAGTCAAAGAGAGGGACAGATACAGAATGACTGCACTCATTTGTGGAATATTGTGGAATATAAAGTAATATAATAGGAGGCTAACACCTAAGGATAGTAGTGATAATGGTCAGGTGGATCGTTCCACAGCTTGGAGGCTGGTCTCATTTACTGGGTAAAAAGGCAGCTGGGATAGAGAAGGGACCACTAAGTAAATTATGGTTGGAGGGCTGGTTTGGGATGGGAGATGTGTGCTGAAATAGGCTATGGACCAAACATAATGGCTGCTTAGTACCTGTATTGCAAACCATTACACCTGAGAGAGAGAGAGAGAGAGAGAGAGAGAGAGAGAGAGAGAGAGAGAGAGAGAGAATATAAGGGAATGTGCCTGCCACAGAGGAAGAGGGTGAGAATGGGTGGGGGTGGTGGGAGGGATTCTGGGAACATTGGTTGGTGGTGGAGAACAGGGACTGGTGGTACTTGAACATTGTATGACTGAAAAGCAATCATGAAACTTTGTAAGTCTGAAAAAAATAAAAATAAATTAAATAGTAATAATAATAATAATAATATTTAGTCCTAGGCATCCATATTTACTTGATTTAAGCCTCAAGTTGTCCCTAGTTCCTAATACTCCAAAATCAGGATTCCAACGAAGGGACTGGATGGACCCAGGGCAAGCTGTAGGCTACCCTGGCATTGAAAGGAGATAAACTAAGCGCCATAAGTATAATAAGTTAAGAGCACAGTCATGAACAAACTGTCATGACCCAAAAAGAAGAAATTGAATAAGGACCCTGGTGGGGCTAGGAAAGACCAACCTGGCCTGAGGACTGTGGTCTGGGATATATAGCAAGATGTCCGAGGAAGAGCCAACCTTTAGGGGCTAGAGCAATGGCACAGCAAGTAGGGCATTTGCCTTGCACGTGGCCAACCTGGGTTCGATTCCCAGCATCCCATATGGTGGGCCTGAGCACCACCAGGAGTAATTCCTGAGTGCAGAGCCAGGAGTAAGCCCTGTGCATTGCCTGGTGTGACCCAAAAAGAAAATAAAAAAAAAGAAGCTGGAAGAGCCAACCTTTAAGCTTAATATATATCTCTTACTGTGTTCGTACAAAAGCAACATTGCTAGAAATATTATAAGAAGTAAATTTACTAGGACTGTTTAAACGGATTACTAGCTGAGGAAAGGAGAAAGCAATACACCCTGGATGGAATCCCGCCCTTGAGCAGATTTCCTAGTAATCTGTAGTGCTAAACCCTCAGAGGAGATTTTGTCCTTGAGTTAATCTCCTAAAGGAGTGGCTTTACATCTGTTTGTTGTTATGATAATGCTCAACCCCACCTTTGTGTGTCCCCACCCTTCATGATTTCTATATAACTATGCTCTAAGGGGTAAGAGAGGACTAGAAAGTCAATGACTAGAGGGTGAGAACTGAGATTTTGGGACTTTGGGACTTTGAGGACTAGAAGGAGGACTAGATGATGACAATGACTGGAAGTACAGGACTTTGAGGTCTACAAGGAGACTAGAATGATGGAACTATGATGACTGGGACTACAACCAAAACTACGACTACGATTGTGCCATAAGGGGAGAGATCAGACTATGCAGGAGAGGAGAGAGAAATAAACGGGTCTACCAACCAGTCTGGGGCCCAATTCCTGTTACTCCATTCCCTCGGTCCTTCGTCCGACCATCCATCCCCATCCTCTGGCCTGGGGAGGCCGTTCTTGACCACCAAATACTAAAAACCCACACGTGCCCACGCACTTTTTTTCTTTTTTTTGCGGTGGGTGTCACACCTGGCATTGCACAGGGGTTACTCCTGGCAGCTGAAAACCTCCAGAACTCACCGCAGCTCTCTACATGCTTTGGCCAAGCCTTACCCACAAGTGAACCTATTCCTGGACCACACAACTGCATTTGCAGCCTTGCAACATCTCATACTCACACCACTAATATTCCAAGGGTAGTGCACCACATTTGATGGGATTTAAAGTAGAAGGCGACCAATCTTAGGGGGAAATATATTTTTACAGATATATATTATATATATATGCACACAAAGCTCAACCTTTAACAACATGTCAGCAATCTCTTATAGAAGGGCTTAATGGCCCCTAGATGAAACACAACAATCTTCACACACTTTCCTCTAAGGAAACATTTTTGGATAATTTTTAGTGGTTTATTTATAACAATACAAAATAAATTATTTTCATTCTGTTTAGGGCAGGGTTTGGGGTTTGGGTTGGAAATATCTGAAATATGGTGGTGGGAAGGTGTAATGGCTGTGGGATTGGTATTCAAATATTAAATGTAATCAAATATTGTGAACTACTTTATAAAAATAAAATCAAATAAAAGAAAAAACAAGTATCCGGTCACAAGCTCAAGGTGGAATTTTAGGGCATTGCTCTGTCACACAACTTAAAAGCATTATTGCCAGACTCACTCTGCAGACACAGGAACTGAGGTCTGATAAGACTCTCTCTGGCGCCAGCACAGACCCTGAGAAGTCCGAACCCCCAAAGGAGGACCATGAAAAGTTTCAAACTCTTCATGCAACAGACAGTGCTATGCCACAGACTCTTTTCTAGGTATGAAGCCCCCCTGTGTGTGGGCAGCTTGGAAGGATCCCTATAAAATCAACTTCTCAAATGCAAGCAGCACACCTTCCCATACTCGGGGTGGCATGCGTCTCCACCTGAGATGTGTCCTCTCAGCTCTTCCCACCTCTGGAGAAGCCCCTCTGCCTCACTCTTTCTCTCAATCTCTAAATAAAGCTTGTTTTACTTCCCTGTTCAAGTCCTCCTCAAATTATTTTCTGTGAGGGCAGGACAGACAGACTTAAAAAACCTGAGGAAGGTCTAGGACTGACTTCCCTTTTCTGCAAAGAGCAATTCCTCACGTGGGCTTAAGCCCACGGCTCCCCAAGAAATCGAGTGGTAGGGAAGGATCATCTCCCACACAGTGCAGAGCAAGTGGACTTTAGGTGCAGCTTGATGGCTGCCTCGTGGGGCGAGTGAGATGTGAGATCTGTACTGTGAGGGGCTCATCATGGGCTTGCATCAGTCCTAGATTTCCCTCGGGTACTTCCTGGGTGACTGAGTGGGTCGAGACTCCCTTCTCGAGGCTGCCATCTCTCCCTTCTCCCACTTCACATAAGTCTCCTGCAACAATTTTATTGAAACTCAAGAGTCTTTTTTTTCTGGCTGGGAGGAATATCTTTATATTCTGGAAGAAGCATACAAGGGCTTTTAAAGTGCTAGGAGGGTTCTGTTTCTGATGGTTTTTTTGAACCTCAAGAGTCTTGGAAATCTTTCCTAGGCAGGTTAGAAATTCCTGATGTGTCCATCTTAGCTCACCAACAGCCCTGGTCCAGAGACACAGCAGGGAGACCAGGAAGATACCATGGCACCGAAGATCTCTCTAGGCCCCGTACCAAACCAATTTCACCGGGGCACCCCACATGGAGCAGATGCGCTCTCCCCACCCGCTCCAGATGGAATCCCGGCGACCAAGAGCTTCCACAAGCAAGGTCCAGATATGCAGGTTCCAGGACTAAATCTCCAGGCCGCACAGCTGCAGAGGAGTCAGGCTGTCCCCCCGCGGCTCCTGCCCGCTCTGGCTGGCACGCCCACAATCTGCCTCTGGGTGCCATCTTAACACACCAACAAGCCTGGTGCAGAGACTCACAGTTGAATCCCAAACTGGATTAGTGCCCTACAGAGATGTCTCTGAAACTCAACCATTTACAATCTTAGAATTCCAGAAGCATGGGGCCACTTCGTGATATTCAAAATGAGCAATGGAAAATAAATTATTTAGCGTCTGCCCCTGTCAGGCAGGCTTGAATGGTGGTGGGAAAATTCAAGCAGAATATAATGCCCAGAAGTAGAGAGAGAGTATTGGGGAAACTGTCTGCCATAGAGGCAGGGTGAGGATTGGGATGGGGGCAAGGGGGGTGGATAATGGGGACATTGTTGGTGGAAAATATACACTGGTGGAGGGATGGGTGTTCGATCATTGTATGGCTGAATCTCAAACATGAAATCTTTGTAACTGTATCTCACGGTGATTCGATTAAAAGAAAAAGAAATTTCTGGTGTGTTTGGAAGCCTTTTGAACATATGCCCCATCTATTGGTGAGTATGAATTCCTCTGTTTTTTTGTTTGTTTGTTTTTCACTAGTACACTATTAAGAGGGAGGGGTTAGGTCTCTAGGTATGTTTGCGAATCAAATTTACACCTGTGGCTTTGAGACAGCATGAACCTGGATGCCACTGATGATTTGTAATCCTCCATGACCTGGAGCAGCTACAATGCCCCTGGGAATTTGCAATCATGAGTTTACGGTACCAGCTGTATCCCTAAGATTGGGCAGGCCTGTGTTGCAGCACCTGACACCCAAACAGTCCCGATCTCAAATACGGTATTTGCATTTGCTGGCAACTGAAAGTTATATTATCTGCCTCAATCTGGCCCGGAGAACATCTGTGATTTTATTCCAAGTTTAACCATTTTGGATTCAACTAGATCAGCCAATAAAGCGGTAGGTATTGTGTGCAGGCAAAGGTTGGTCTGCTGCCAGTTTTCCTTCGTCTAAAAAAGAAAGGCTCCTTTAAACCCACTGCCTTCAGGGACCAGAGCAATAACACAGTGGGTAGGGCACTTGTTTTGCCTGCAGCTAACCCAGATTCCATCCTTATCATCCCATATGGTCCCCAGAGCCTGCCAGGAGTGATTTCTGAGCACAGAACCAGGAGTAACTGCTAAGAACTGCTGGGTGTGCCCCTCTCCAAAAAATCCACTGCCTTCTATTAGTCAGATGTGGTTATGGAGAGGGCAACTAGGTTTGGGGTGGAAGGAGCCTTTTGTGGGGTGAGGGGGTCCTGGTACTACTCTGCCCTGGCCTTATGGTAGAGGAAATTGCCCTCAAACTACTTTCCTGTTCTAGAAGGGGGCAAGGCTGGTTTGCAAGGAACTTCTAGGGACATGACTATCTTGCTAGCTTCCTAATCTGCCTCCTGCTCAAGTTTGGTTAGAGTGGAAATTTCAGTCTGCACATCAATTTTTTGGCTCGCGTTCTCTTTTTGCTAAGTTCTTCACCTGCAGTTTCTGCATCACCCCCGAATGTGCTCCTGGTCTCTGAAATCCGTTGCAGCTCTGTGCGTTCCGTCGCTGGGTTCTCCAGCACCTTTTCTCACTGTGTTCTCACGTGGGGTTGTGTTTCATCAGGCTTTAAAGCAGTTTTGTGCCTTGAGAGAAACTACTCCTTTTCTTTAGCCCTCTTGGTGCCACCCTGGACCTTCCATATTATTTTCTGAAATTTGTTTTGGAAAGATCTACCCCTCAGCAAGCGTATTCAACATCGTTGAATTTCAATGTTGTTGAAAGGGTACTAAAGCACTTTATGATGGAGCAGGAGCGATAGTAGAGGGTACTAAGGCTTTTGTCTACCACGCAGCTCATACCCAGCATTTTATATAAACTCAAAGTTTGCCAAAGGTGATCCCTGAGCACTGCTGGGTGTGGCCAAAAATTAAGAAAAATTAAGAAAAATTTTAAAAAATTAAGAATAAATAAATATCGCTGGAGCGATAGCACAGCGGGTAGGGCGTTCGCCTTACAAGCGGCCAACATGGCCGACCCGAGTTCGATTCCTCCGCCCCTCTCGGAGAGCCCGGCAAGCTACCGAGAGTATTCGATATGCCAGACACAGTAACAACAAAGTCTCCAATGGAGACGTTACTGGGCCCGCTCGAGCAAATCTTTAAAGGTAAAGGCCCTCCCGTTGATCGTCGATTAAGGTAAAGGCCCTCCCTCTCTTTGACCATCACTTCCTGTTGAGTCTGTTTGTGCTGTTTGGGCAAGTTCTTGTGGACAGTATTGATTTGGGCCCTGTATTTTTTTTTGAGATTTTTTTTTTTATTGAATCACTGTGAGATAGGCCCTTAGAAAACTGTTCATGATTAGGTTTTAGTCATACAGTGTTCCAAAACCCATCCCTCCACCAGTGTACATTTCCCAGGACCAGTGTCCCCAGTTTCCTTTCTATAAACCCCTCCATCCTCCTCCAGCCTGCCTCGATGGCAGGCACTTTTCTTCTCTCTCTTTCTCTTTCTCTCCACCCAGCCACTCTTGCCTTGAATTGGAAGAGTTAATTTGCGTTTCTAAAATTACTGATAGGTAATGGCTGGAGCGGTAACACAGCGGGTAGGGCATTTGACTTGCATGAAGCCGACACAAAAAACCTGAGTTCAATTCCTCCGCCCCTCTCGGAGAGCCCGGCAAG
Organism: Sorex fumeus; assembly: GCF_029834395.1. Lineage (NCBI taxonomy): Eukaryota > Metazoa > Chordata > Mammalia > Eulipotyphla > Soricidae > Sorex > Sorex fumeus. The sequence continues at coordinate 22,130,470 of NW_026606179.1, forward strand.
CTACAGAGAGTTTCCCACCCTCACAGCAAAGCCTAGCAAGCTACCCGTGACATATTCGATATGCCAAACACAGTAACAAGTCTCACAATGTTATTGGGCCTGCTGGAACAAATCAATGAACAACAGGAGGGCAGTGACAGTGACTGACTTATTAATGCCTCTTAGCAGTTGTTTTCTAGTCTATAGTTCTTCCTTCCCTTATGTCTTATGAGTTGCTGTTTTTCTATAGTGCATAGTACTCTTCATCTTTTTGTAAATTGTAGATTTTTGCTGTGGTGACTATAAAACTTACATAAGATATCTCACAGATATAACAGTTATCTTAAGCAGATTAGCATCTTGGCTTCATTAAAATTCTCTATCATTCCTGCATTTTTTCATCCAGGATCAAGGGTGAGCAGGGAGGCTCCAAGGTCCAGGTGTAGGGGAGAGGAAGAGGGAGCAGGCCCTGTTTAACCAATGGGGTGGTTAGTGCAAAAACTCTGAGGGCTTAAGCCCCAAGGCCAAAGACAAAAGAAGTCCCGGGGAGGGTCTAGCACATGGCCAAAGACTCATGAAATACAGGTAACTGGGCCACAACGCAAAAACACAGAGTCCGTCTGTGATAGGGGGTGGGAGGGTGGGAGGGGTGGAGGTGGTCACCCAGCTGACGGGAGGAAAAGCTCCTCCAAATGGTTGCTGACCCGCAACAATAAAGGAAACAAAACCCAAAACAATCACATAACCCATAACCACCCATAGAGAAAAGAAAGTCTGTCATGAAGGACAGACATCCGCGAGAAGGAGCCCCTCAAAGGAGACAAAAGGACCCCGGAAGTGGAGGAGGCGCCAAGCGATGCTTCCAGAAAAGGGCTGGGTGAACAGCTGGGGGCCTTACCCGGCCTCTCCAGGTTGGCCAAGGAGGATCCCAGGTGGAGAAAAAGGGTGTGGGGGGGTGGGAGGAACCGGCTCCTGTCTGAACTTGGGACTGCGGTGAGGACTCAGAACTCTCTGAAGACTCCAGCCCCGAAGGCCAAGGACAGAGAGGTCCACGGGTGGGGAAACACCCACGCTAAGACAACCGCCCGAACAAGGCCTGGACCCTGGGAACAGACGCCAGGATGGAGCAAGCAGGGCCTGGGAAAGGAGGCGGGGCTGGGAGGTGGGTCATGGTCAGCTGAGCCCCGCCTACAGGGTGGGTCCTGTAGGGGGGGCGAGGGGCGGGGCCTGCGGCCTATACTAGGCTCAGGGCCCAGGCAGCTGGGCATGCAGAGCCAGCAGAGCAGGACTCAGGATGTCTGAACATCCTTCTCCTACATCCTCGGGATCTCTGGCTGCTGTGCCAGCAGGTGAGTTGGACTGTCCAGCAGTGAGGGGCCCGGGTCACTGGGAAGAGAGGAGGGGTTCCCCCGCTGAAGGTGAAGGGGCTTGGGCAAATCTGCTCTAGCGGGAACCTGCACCGAAGGGGCGGGTTCTACAGAGTTTGGTGAAGCGGAATCCTTGCCTAGCTGGGCTGATGGGGCCAAGGAACACTTGGAACTTGAGCCCCCATGGCACCACAGGGGCCAGCGACTGGGAGGAGGCAGCGCCGGGGTCCTCCTGGTCGCTGGACCTGATGTGGTCACAGTGCACTGAAGCCATTGCACCCATTGCAGAGGCCTGCTCACTGAGGCTCAGGGGAGAAGCCACAGAGCCACAGACCAGCCAAGTGCCAGCAACACCCCCAGAACCAGATTCCTGTCTCCTGCTGGGGGGGATCCTGGCCTAGAGCTTGAGGTGGGGCTGGGGATGTGGGTGGGACAGAGACTGTTGTCAAGGCGGGGTCCAGGTGCAGTAGGCCTTAGCAGGGACCCCGGGCTGTGTGTCTGATGACCTTTGTCCTTCAGCAAGTTTGACCCAAATGCCAAGCCCCCCAAGACGGCGACCTCGGGTGAACTACAGCCCAGAGCAGCGCCGGCAGCTGCTAGCATCCTTTGAGAAGAATCCCTATATAGACTACAAGCAGTGCCAGGAGCTGGCCAGCAGGACTGGGCTGCACAGGGTCCAGGTGCTGGTAGGTGCCTTCCCTGCCTTCACGGTCCACCCACAGTCTCTGGGGGTGGGGGTGGGGAGTTCAGCCCAGCCCAGCCCAGGATGCGTTCCTCATCCCTCAGCCGCCTCAAGGGCACTCCAGGGGGTTGGGTGGGGTGATTGGAGGGGTCTGGGTTCCAGGACTCCCTGGCACTTGAGGACACCAAAGACCTCTGAGTGTGACCTTTCTGTACCTTGTGTCCACACAGGTGTGGTTCCAGAACCAGCGAACCAGGCGTAGGCGGCCCAAGAAAAAAGCCCAAGGAGGAGTCCAAGCTGCCAGGGCACAGGGCTCAGTCCCTGGAGCCAGCATCCCTGCACCCTGGCCTGTGGGCCCCCGGGTGTCAGAGACAGCAGGCTTAAGGGGCACTGAAATGGAGGCTCGGGATCAAACTGGTGGACACGCAGTGAGAGCCGGGAACCCCGCTCTCACACACCCCATGAGTATCTGGACCCCCACTTTTGTATTCCCCGGCATCTGGATCCCCACTCGGGCACACGCAGTGAGCATCGGGATCCAGGCTCTTGCAAACCCCGTGAGCATCTGGAACCCCACTCCTGCACACCTCATGAGCGCAGGGACCCCCGCTCCTGCAAACCCCGTGCATACTGGGACTCTCACTTCTGCACACCCCATGTGCGCCAGGACCACTGCTCCTGCACACCCCATGAGTGTCAGGACCCCCACTCCTGCAAACCCCGGGAGTGCCCGGATTCCCGCTCCTGCAAACCCCGTGAGCATCTGGACCCTCGCTCCTGTACACCCTGTGAGCGCCGGGACTCCCGCTCACCCCATGAGCATCTGGACCCCCGCTCCTGCACAGCCCGTGAGTGCTGGGACCCCAGCTCCTGCAAACCGCGTGAGTGCCAGGACTCCCACTCCTGCAAACCCCGTGCGTGCTGGGACCTCCACTCCTGCAAGCCCGTGAGCATCTGGACTCCGGCTCTTGCCCACTCCGTGAGCGCCGGGATCCCCGCTCCTGCAAACCCTGTGAGCGCCAGGACCCCCGCTTCCTCAAACCCCATGAACATCTGGACCCCTGCTCCTTCAAACCATGTGAGTATCTGGATCCTCGCTCCCGCACACCCCATGAGCGCTGGGACCTCCCGCACCCTCGCACCCTGTGAACACCCGTACCCCGCTCACCAAGTGGCCATCAGAATCATGGACTTGGGCTCTCACCCCCACATGCCCACTGTTTGCTCAGAGGACTCCACCCCTCAGTATCATTGGTGCTGCCCACGGCCTTGCATCCAGCGCCAGCCGTGGGCCCACCTCTCTGGCCCACAGGAGAGCCTACAGGGCCCTGGACCCTGAGTTTCCCCCGCCAGCCCAGGGCCCAACCTTGCACCTGCCCAGAGCCCCGACTTGGGTGCCAGCCCGAAATAGAGCCCGAGGACCCAGACAGGCAGGCGGAGGCATTGAGCAACCCGGGAGACCCCTGCATCCCCCTATTCCCGAATGAGCAGGCCGGGGCAGTGGGGGATCTCCATGTGGCCAGCCCATGCCTGAGTCGTCCGACTGTCCAGTGGACTCTGCTTTTGGCCCCCAGAAGCCCTCGATGCGGCAACCCCACAGCACCCCATCCCCCAGCTCCCGTGCAGCCCAGCACCCACCTATGGCCAGGTCTTCTTCCTGGAGCCGTGGGTCAGCAAGGACTTCACAGACCTGCAACTCGCCATGGAGACCCCCAAGGAGCGCATGTCCTGCGGCTAGGACACTTCCGGTTTTCCAGAGACCCTGACCGTGTTCATTAAAGACATCCGTGCACCCAGGGGCCTGGACCACCTCCCGGACGACAGCGGCTCCTTCAGTGACCAGAAATGGATAGCGTCTCACTTCATCTCATGTCATCCCGCCTCGTCTCACCCCTGCAAACTTACCACCACCTAAACATCACCATCATCATCGCCTCCGGAGCAGACCTGGACCATCTGCATGTCTGAACTGTGGTTTCTGTGTCACAAGCTTGACCATTGTCCCTTCCTGCACCTCGCCATGGGGTCACTCTCTAATCTACCTATGTCAGACACTTACAAACAGGGACAATCAGTTGCCGGGGATCCTAGAGGACTTAGAGGACACAGCCTAGCCCCTCACGCCACCCCTGGCCTGGAAGTTCATCCTGGGACTCTGTGCAGAGTGCTCTTCCTGCCAAGGTCCACCCTCGGGGGGGGGGGGTATGTGTGTATGTATGCCTCCATGCTGCTCCAACAATGTTGTCACACCAACCATGAATAAATGAACACCGAGCAGCCCTCAGATGCCTCCTAGTGTTCTTTGCTCTTCCTCCCCCACCTCCATCTCTGATGACTGATCCGGGAAGAAGGTGGCAGATTGGGGATGAGTTTCCTGTGCTCTAGTCAGGCCGCCTACAGCACTAGAAGGGAAAGAGGACAGGACGGAGGAGTTGGGGTGGGACACAGGGTCCAAGACGAGAAGGGGCAGCACAACCAGCACAGTCTCCTCTTTGAAATCAGATCATGTCACGGCGGACTCAGAGGGACATGGACGGGACAGCACAGACAGGGGCAGGGGCAGGGAAGTCAGAGGGGAGCCCCTGATGGGTCTTAGAGGGCTGGGCAGAGGGAGAAGCTGTGGCGGGGGGGGGGGGGGAATAATGAGTCAGAGGAGGGCTTCAAGAGCAGAGTGGGGACACACCCAGCAATGCTCAGGGGTTACTCCTGGCTCTGCACACAGGAATTACTCCTGGCAGTGCTTGGGGATCCATATCGGATGTCAGGGATTTAAATCTGGGTTGGCCACATGCAAGGCAAATGCCTTACCCGCTGTACTACTGTTCCAGCCCCACCGGCTCTGACTTTAAGGACACCAAGTGTCCAGGCTGCTCCAAGATCACCACGGGTTTCAGTCTCGATCAGAGAGTAGTTCTCTGTGGTGTCTGTTCCAAGCATTCTCTCAGCCCACAAGAGGCAGGTCCCACACACAGAAGGTGCTCACTTACAGGGTAAGATACAACAATCTTCACACACTTTGCTCTAAGGCAACTTTTGGGATCGTTTTTAGTGGATTATTCAGAACAAGAGATACAAAATAAATTATTGAGGATCTGTCTTTGAGGCAGGCTTGGGTGGTGATGAGAAAATTCGAAATATCAGTGGTAGGAAGGTGTCATGGATAGTGGTGGGATTGGTGTTGGCATATTAAATGTAATAAATTATTGTGAAATCTATAAAATTAAAAATAATAAATATAAGAAAACTGAAAAAGAAGGTGCTCACTTAGAAGAAAGCAACACTAAGGATCTACACAACTTCTTCATGTATTATAACCCAGAAAGCCGTATCAGTTCAATAATTCTAAGGGATCTACTGAGATAATATCATTATATTCAATTTTGCAAATATACCTCAGGGATCTCCTATTTTGGTGTCAGTTTTTGATTATGGAAAGAAAGAAGGGAAGGAGGGTCTGGAGTGATAGCACAACGGGTAGGGCGTTTGCCTTGCATGCGGTTGACCCGGGTTCGATTCCCAGCATCCCATGTGGTCCCCTGAGCACCGCCAGGAGTAATTCCTGAGTGCAGAGTCAGGAGTAACCCCTGTGCATGGCCGGGTGTGATCCAAAAAGCAAAAAAAAAAAAAAAAAAGAAGAAGGGAAGGAAGGAAGGAAGGAAGGAAGGAAGGAAGGAAGGAAGGAAGGAAGGGAGGGAGGGAGGGAGGCAGGAAGAAGGGAATGTTGTTGCAATGTTGTTACAATCCAAGCATGAAAGGGCAGTTGGGATAGAGAAGGGACCAAGAGAAGGGACCACTGTGTCAATGATGTTTGGAGAGATTGCTCTGGATGGGAGATGTGTGCTGAAAGTAGGTTAATGACCACATATGATGGCCTCTCAACATCTGTGTTGAAAACCACAGTACCCAAAAGGAGAGAGAGAGAGAGAGAGAGAGAGAGAGGTCTCTGTCATAGAGGCAGGGGCACTGGGGGTGGAGGGATGGGTGTTAGAACATTGTATGACTGAAACCCATTCATGGAAGCTTTATAACTGTGTATCTCACAATAGCTCATTCAAAAATAAATCATGAAATAAAATAAAATGAACTCTGAGCAGCCACAGATGCCTCCTGGGTTCTTTGCCCGCCCTCTCCCTCTGCATTTATGAAGATCGATCCAGGAAGAAGTCAGATTGGAAACAAGACTCCAGTGCTCTCCATCAGGCTCCACTCAGTGCCAGAGAGGAAAAAGGGGTGGGCATGAGCTGTGGCAGCCATTCCCCAGGCTAGCTGGGGATTCTCCACTGTCGGGTGTGCAATGTCCTGAGCCAGCTGTGCAGAGACAGAGTCTCACCCACGGGTGTGAGCGAGGTCACATGGGGGGCCTCGAGGTTCTGAGACAGAGATGTGGCTCATATATATATTTTTTTTTTTAATTTTTATTTTTAATGAATCACCGTGAGGTACAGTTACAGACTTACAAACTTTCGTGATTACATTCCAGTCATACAACGTGGCTCATATATTTATAAATAATGTTTCATTTTAATGATTACTTCACCTCGGATTCATTTATATCTCAAAGATTAAGAAAAGAATTTTTGTGGGAAACTTTTTAATCTGGGAAAGGGTGAGTTTGATTTGCAACAGTGAATTTGGAGAGCAAAATCGGTAACAAGATTCTGAAAATCCCTTTTGCTCAACTTTAGTACTAATAAAAAGTGGAATACATGTTTCCTTTTGAAAAAAGTAAAAATCCAGGATTTACATCATTAATGATAAGTATCCCTGAGCACAGCTGGTGTGTTCCAAAAACAACAACAACAACACAACAGAACGGACAGTAAACTGTAGTAAACTGGGCTCATAATTGACTTTTTCCTTTCTTCCTCCTACTCCTCCTTCTCCTTTTCTCCTCCTCCTCTCTCTCTTCCTCCCCTTCTCCTCTTCCTCCTCTTCCTCCTCATCTGTTCTAAGCTCCTGGCTCTCTGCTGGAATCAGATTTTGCTCCCGGGGATTATCAGGGGACTGTGCAGTTTTTAGGACTCAATCCAGACCTCCGATATGAGAAGCATTTTCTCAGTCTGTTGAACTGTCTCTCTGTCCCCTTCACTTTTTCTTCTTAAGCTGTTAACTAAATATTAAAATTATCAGGGGTATAGTGCCGCCAGCAGGTCAATCTGTACCTGTGAGGCAAGTGCATCAGCAGCCTGATGGCACCGTCAGACTTTCAGATACCCCAAAATTGCTGCTGTGCCTTTGGCCAGACCCCCAAAAACTTGGGGCAAAATTTACCAAGAAAGTAAACAGCCAAAAGTTAGATATGTGGGAGACACACCCACAAACCACCTCCAGCTCAGCTATATAATTGGAGGCATGGCCTCTCTGGTTCCTGATAGAACTGCTTAACAGCCATGATCCCAGAGACTCAGAAACAAATCTCGGAACCCAAAGACTTTTGGCAGAAATGCGTCCTGTTCCTGCAGTAGGTTATTGGCGCTGGGCCACTCGAGGTGGGAATAGGTTTCGTGCCTTGGCCTATTCCCCCTGGCCGCCTGGTGACCGCCATCCTCCAGACGCCACAGGACAGTCAGGTTTGAGCCTGCAGTGACGAGAGACATGGGGCCTCACTAGATGGGGGTGGAACCAGTCCTTTCCTCCCTATCTCAACGAGACCCCGAGTCACTGCCTACAAATGGCCTCTCTGGCTCCTGATCAAGCTGATTAATGGCCAGGATCCCAGAGAGTCAGGAACAAATCTCGAAACCCAGCAGCTTTTAGCAGAAATGCATCTGGACCGCATACAAAGTGGCTGCCACCTCAGAGCTAATTGGAAAGCCAGGTATGAGCCAGCGGTGATGGGGCAACTGCAGTCTCATGGGAAGGGGGCGGTACCGGCTTGTCCTTCATGCCCTACCGAGGTCATGAGTTGCCCCCCACAAGCGGCTCTCCAGCACAGCCATAACACCAGATGCACAGAGAAATTCAAAATCATTGTATAATGAGATTCTGTACCAGCTATAGAAAACAAAGTATTTCACAATGCCTTTTCAGCAATTCTGATTGTTGGAGGGGAAATTCTAAACAATAATGGTGCATCTTTTGTCGAAACAATGAATGTAATCAATGTAGAGAAGAGTTAAGTAGAAATCATCTGCCTCACAGGCATTGGGAGGGGTGGGAGTGGGGTATATTGGGGTTCTTGGTGGTGAAAAATGAGTACTGGTGAAGGGAAAGGTGTTTGATCATTGTATGACCGAGACTTAAACCTGAAAACTTTGTAACTTTTCCCACAGTGACTCAATAAATAAGTATAAGAAGAACAAATCAATAAATAAATAAATATTAAAATTATCAACTTTCTTCTTAACGATAGCACAGCGGGTAGTGCGTTTGCCTTGCGCTAACCCAGCCGACCCAGGTGTGATTCCTCCGTCTCTCTCGGAGAACCTGGCAAGCTACCGAGAGTATCTTGCCCGCACGCCAAAGCCTGGCAAGGTCCCCGTGACGTATTTGATATGCCAAAAAAAAAAAAACCAGTAACAACAATTCTCATAATGGAGACATTACTGGGCCTGCTCAAGCAAATCAATGAACAACGGGAGGACAGTGCTACAGTGCTTCTTAGCTAGAGATCAGCACATAAGAATTCTAGAACGCACAGAGCCAGAAAGCAAGCGGGTAGAGCACTAGCTTTGCATGCAGCTGACCTAGGTTCAACCCTCAGCATCCCATATAGTGCCCCATGCACCAGCAGAGGTAATTCCTGAGTGCAGAGCCAGGAGTAATCCCTGAGCATAGTCAGGCGTGTCCCCCCGCCCCAATAAAACATAGTAATTCTGGAGTGCAAAAGTCTAATTGCTACACACCCTTTCTTCTTTTTTTCCCTGGAATATAGATGTGATAGCTAAAGAGACAATAGTCATTATAAGACTATGAGGTTGAAAATTAAGAACGAAGTGCACAGATATAGGTCTTTTTCCATTATGGAGAAGCCCATGTTCCCTCTTGAACATACATTCCTTTCTATATCACTCCCCTCATGTCTAAGCTCCATTCAATAAAAACTACCTAGCTTCACTTAAAAAAAAAAAGTGCAGTGATACAGAAACAGGAAGAAAAAGAGCCTCTTATAGAATTAAGTTAGCACCAGTCCTGCATGGGCCTAGGCCTGGAACTTTTAAGGGAGTGAGGTTCAGCTAAGGCTTTGGGCCACACTCAGTAGTGCTCAAGGGCTATTACTGTCTCTGAGATCCCCGACGGTGCTTGGGGTCCATAAGCAGAGCCAGAATCGAACTGGGGTCAGTAGCCTGCAAGCCAAGTGACTTATCTCTGGTGCACATATGCTGCCCGAGCCCATGTGCTGCCTGTGCCCACATGACTGAGTACATGTGGCACCCGAGCACATGTGTCACCCACATCTCCCCTCTTGAGATGTGTACTTTCATGCTTTCATGTCTAATGCTGGGATGTGTGTAGGGGCTCTCTCTGCCCTTGGAGAAGTCAGGTTCTCTTTTTTTTTTTTTTTTTTTCCTTTTTTTTTTTTTATTTATTTATTTTTTTATTGAATCACTGTGGGAAAAGTTACAGAGCTTTCGGGTTTAGGTCTCAGTCATGTAGATACCGAACACATTTCCCTTTACCAATACTCATTTTTAACCCCGAACCCCAATAGAACCCCACCTCCCACCCCTCCCAATTCTTATGAGGCAGATGAGTTCTAGTTAATACTCTATCTACTTTGACTAGATAGATTATTTCGATAGAAGATGCACAATTATTGTTTAGAGTTTACGACCCACCCCCCCCCCCAATCAGACATGCTGAAACAGCGTTGTGAAATGATTTGCTTTCTACAACTTGGTTTAAGAATAAAATGATGTCGCGCGGCCGCAATAGCGGCCGCGCGGTTTTGAGTTTCTGCTATTTTACTTATTGACCCTGGAAGAATTTCTATTAAAAGTTAGCTAGTTAAGAGATTGTTTTCTGTGCCCTGGAGTCGTGGCCGTGCCGGAGAGCCGCTCGTGGGGAGCAGCTGGCGACCTCGGTGGGGCGTGGGGGACGGCCCACAAAGCCCCCCTTCCCATGAGGTCCCCGCCGCTTCCCCAAGCCCGGCTCAAACCCGCTTTCCACAAGGCTCCCGTGCGGCCGCCATCTTTCTTTCCAGAGAGGAGCGGGCAGGCTGGTCAACGCCCTTCCCCCTCCGGGCAGCTTGGTGGCGCGGATCAACACAAGTCCATTTGCTTTTCTGCTCCAAGCGGCTGGTTCTCTGTGCTAAGTCCTTGTGCCTCCGGGGCCGTGGCCGTGCCGGAGAGCCACTCGTGGGGGGCAGCTGGCGACCTCGGTGGGGCGTGGGGGACGGCCCACAAAGCCCCCCATCCCATGAGGTCCCCGCCGCTTCCCCGAGCCCGGCTCAAACCCGCTTTCCACAAGGCTCCCGTGCGGCCGCCATCTTTCTTTCCAGAGAGGAGCGGGCGGGCCGGTCAACGCCCTTCCCCCTCCGGGCAGCTTGGTGGCGCGGATCAACACAAGTCCATTTGCTTTTCTGCTCCAAGCGGCTGGTTCTCTGTGCTAAGTCCTTGTGCCTCCGGGGCCGTGGCCGTGCCGGAGAGCCGCTCGTGGGGGGCAGCTGGCGACCTCGGTGGGGCGTGGGGGACGGCCCACAAAGCCCCCCTTCCCATGAGGTCCCCGCCGCTTCCCCGAGCCCGGCTCAAACCCGCTTTCCACAAGGCTCCCGTGCGGCCGCCATCTTTCTTTCCAGAGAGGAGCGGGCGGGCTGGTCAACGCCCTTCCCCCTCCGGGCAGCTTGGTGGCGCGGATCAACACAAGTCCATTTGCTTTTCTGCTCCAAGCGGCGGCTGGTTCTCTGTGCTAAGTCCTTGTGCCTCCGGGGCCGTGGCCGTGCCGGAGAGCCGCTCGTGGGGGGCAGCTGGCGACCTCGGTGGGGCGTGGGGGACGGCCCACAAAGCCCCCCTTCCCATGAGGTCCCCGCCGCTTCCCCGAGCCCGGCTCAAACCCGCTTTCCACAAGGCTCCCGTGCGGCCGCCATCTTTCTTTCCAGAGAGGAGCGGGCGGGCTGGTCAACGCCCTTCCCCCTCCGGGCAGCTTGGTGGCGCGGATCAACACAAGTCCATTTGCTTTTCTGCTCCAAGCGGCTGGTTCTCTGTGCTAAGTCCTTGTGCCTCCGGGGCCGTGGCCGTGCCGGAGAGCCGCTCGTGGGGGGCAGCTGGCGACCTCGGTGGGGCGTGGGGGACGGCCCACAAAGCCCCCCTTCCCATGAGGTCCCCGCCGCTTCCCCGAGCCCGGCTCAAACCCGCTTTCCACAAGGCTCCCGTGCGGCCGCCATCTTTCTTTCCAGAGAGGAGCGGGCGGGCTGGTCAACGCCCTTCCCCCTCCGGGCAGCTTGGTGGCGAGGATCAACACAAGTCCATTTGCTTTTCTGCTCCAAGCGGCTGGTTCTCTGTGCTAAGTCCTTGTGCCTCCGGGGCCGTGGCCGTGCCGGAGAGCCGCTCGTGGGGGGCAGCTGGCGACCTCGGTGGGGCGTGGGGGACGGCCCACAAAGCCCCCCTTCCCATGAGGTCCCCGCCGCTTCCCCGAGCCCGGCTCAAACCCGCTTTCCACAAGGCTCCCGTGCGGCCGCCATCTTTCTTTCCAGAGAGGAGTGGGCCCAGGTTCTCTTTTGAGCACGTTACCCTCAACTCTCTCCCACTTTCTCTTCCTCCTTTCCTTCACAAACCTCCAAATAAAATCTGTTTTACTTAAAGGGGAAAAAAAGCAACTTACCTCTGTGTTATCTCTCCAGCTCAAGTCCTGAAATATTTGGTTTGATCAATTTATTAATTTCAGGTGCTGTGATAAATTTTCCTACTATTTATGGACAAATATAAGCCCGGTTGAAAAGCAATGTTTGCTAAGGGCTCAGGAAATAAGCCCTTTTGCTCCTATTGGTAGAAATAAAAACTAGCCCCCAAGTGATCAGAAGGCTGACATGGATAAATATAAATATTTTCATATTAAAATACATATTTTTAAAAAAGAAATATCTCTTAGAATTGTTAGTGCAATTGGGGTGAAGCAATAATACAGGGAGTAGAGAGTTCGCCTTACACATGCCAACCCGGATTTAATCCCTGGCACCCCACTAAGGTCCCTGAGCCCCCCTAGGAATGATGCCTGGGATAAGCCCTGAGCACAGCTGATTGTGGTCCAAAGCCCCTCCAAAAAGAGAATGCTTAGTGCAATACTATGATGCAACATTATGGTGAGAAATTGGAAACAGCCTGTTTCTTGAAAGAAAAGAGATGATTCAACAGCTTCCTAATTTTTTGTCAGTGAACTCTTGAGGTTTTAAATCTTTATTTTGGGAAGTGACCCACACAATTGTATTGGGACGGGGAGGGGTGTGGTGAAAGGAAGGGAGGTGGGGTCTTTAGGGGAGGGAGACAGACTGGTCATGGGTATTGGAATTATGTCCATGAGAAACCATTGTTAATAGTATTGTAAACCAAGAAAGCTAAAATTAAATTAAAAAATAAAATCCTTGTGCTGGGGCTCGAGAGAGAGTACAGAGGTTCCTGTGTTTTTCTTATCTTCTTCAACCCTGATTTAATCCCAGGGGACACAAGGCTCCTAGACCTGCTGGCTGTATCTCTGGAGACGCCTGGAACAGTGGCCCACAAAACCAGGCACAGCCCTGCAGCAATGCCCACACAGAGGAAGGGGGGGCTTGGGGGTGCAGTGGGCAGAGGCAGCAGGAAGCAGGATCTCTCTGTGCTGGGACTCAGGATTTCAGGTCCAATGTGACCTAGTGGGGACAGCTCAGGTCTTGTGTGGGCCAGAAGGGGGAGGTCAAAGAAGGACCATCCCCAAGGTATGTGGACGGGGGCTGGGAGAGGGGGGACTCTGAGATTCCAGACACTGCCAATAAGTCATCTTTCATTTGAGGGTTCCTGACTCCACCTATGCCAGTCACCCTGTGCACTACCTGCTGTTCCCCTCTGCGGCCACAGGGGGCCCACATCACTCTGGGCCACTCACCTGGGTGTGGAGAGTGCCGGTTAGGAGGTGCCCAAGGACCTGATGTCTGATCCCTCAAAGGGGGTCAGAGATACACAGAATGCACAGTGACTTGGATGTGAGCCCAGCGATCCAGCATGGTCATGGAGTGTCCAGCCCCACTCTGTGACTCTGAGGGGCACAGAGCTCAACAATGAGGGGTTTGGACAAGGAAACCTGCAGAAGAACCCAGGTATGTGGGACCCGTGACTGAAATCTCCAAGTTCACTCAGACCAGGATTGGGCCTCCTTCCCCAGCTCCCAAGTTTTTCCGGTAGCTTGGCAGTCACACCACAAACTGCTCCTGGCACCATATAATCTCATCAACAGCCAAGATCCAGAGACTCTGAAATAAAGCTCCTGGAAGAGAGCAACATAGGCCTCACCCGTGAGTGAATTTGCTCTATAATTGTATTCTAAATTTCAGAATTCCCAGAGTGTGCAGCTGCATTTGTGGCCATGTGACCTCTCATACTCTACACCACTGATGTACCAAGAGTAGCACACATTTGTTTTTGTCTAACATACATGTTTGCAATCTTTTATACAAGGGCTTAATGGCCCCAGGATGAAATACTACAATCTTCACACACTTTCCTCTTATGGTGGTAGGAAAATGCATGGTGCTCAGATTGGTGTTTGAATATTAAATGTAATGAATTATTGTGAACAACTTTACAGAAATAAAATTAAATTTAAAAATATTTAGAGAATACCCATTAATTATATGTATACTTTAAATGAGGGTTTTGGGGCCAGAGTGACAGTGGGTAGGGCGTATGCCTTGCATGCGGCTAACCCAGGTTTGATGCCAAGCATCTCATATGGACCCCTAGGCACCGCCAGGAGTAATTCCTGAGTGTGCAGAGCTAGGAGTAACCCCTGTGCATGGCTTGGTGTGACCCCAAAAACAATAAATAAATAAATAAATAAATAAGAGGGGTTTTTGTGAGTTTACAAGAGAAAGGGTGCAATGGGTACTCTCAGGACTCTCGAGCATTCAGTGGCCGAGAACCACCTTCCCAGGTCAGTCCATAGTGGCGCTGGACAATAGGCGAAGGAGCGGGGGAACTGAAAAACAGGGACAGGGCTGGTCGGTAGCTAGTTTATTTCTCTCTCCTCCCTGGCATAGTCCAATCTCTTCCCTCACAGCACAGTTGTAGTCGTCGTTTTGGTCATAGTCCCATTCATCAGAGTTCCATCATCCTAGTCTCCTCGTAGACCTCAAAGTCCTCTCTTTCATTATATCCTCTTCCTCGTCTCGACGTAGTCTCATAGTCCTCTACTTCCAGTCATCGTCATCCTCTGATTCTCCTTCTAGTCCCAAAATCCCCAAAGTCTCAGTTCTCCTCCTCGTCTTCAACATCTCATTGTTGATTTTCTAGTCCCCAACGTCTAGTCTTCAGCGTCTAGTTCCCTCTTACCCCTTACAGCATAGCAATATAGAACTCAGGAAGGTGGGATTAACAAATACACAAAGGTGGGATTGAGCATTATCATAACAACAAACAGATGTAAAGCCATTCCTTTAAGAAGATTAACTCAAGGACAAAATCTCATCTGAAGAGATTACTCCAGATTACTAGTAGATGCTCAAGGGTGGGATTCCATCCAGGGTGTATTGCTTTCTCCTTTCCTCAGCTAGTAATCCATTTAAACTGTCATAGTAAATTTACTTATGATGTTTCTGGCAATTTCATTTTGTATGAACACAGTAAAAGATGTATTAAGCTTAAAGGTTGGCTCTTCCTGGGGACATCTCACTATATATTCCAGACCACAGTCCTCAGGCCAGGTTAGTCTTTCCTAACTCCAGCAGGGTCCTTATTTAGTTACTTCCTTTTGGGTCATGACAGAGTTTGTCCATGACCGTGCTCTTAAATTATAGTTAAGTATTATGGCATTTGGCCTGGTCCATTTCAATGCCAGGGTAGCTTGCCCTGGGTCCATCCAGTCCCTCGTTGAACCCTACTTTTGGGGTGCTAGGAACTAAAGGCATCTGAGGCTTAAGTCAAATTGTAAATATGAATGCCATGGAGTAAATACTATTTTGGAGTCAACTGACTCCCATAGTTACAAAGCATAACATGAACTGTCTTCCTGTATCTATACAAAAAGGACACTGTCACTGTCCTCCTGTTGTTCATCAATTTGCTCGAGCGGGCCCAGTAACATCTCCATTGTGAGACTTCTTGTTACTGTGTTTGGTATATTGAATACTCTTGGTAGCTTGCCAGGCTCTCCAAGAGGGGCAGAGGAATCAAACTTTGCTCGGCCAGGCTGGCTGCATGCAAGGCAAACACCCTATCACTGTGCTATCAAAGGACATTGTTAAATAAACCATGCAAATGACATAAAGGAAAGAGAAAATCAATATAGGATTATTAGTGCTTGATGGAATTGGCTGTGCCTCAGGGGCACTGTTGCGGGAGTAGCTCAATAAACCTTAGAAACTCGCTGGGAGAGAAGCAAGGACAACCCAACATTATCCGTCAGGGTTTGGGGAGTTTGTCCCCTCCCAGCACTGCTGCTCCTGAGACCATAGACAGGGGTGGCTGGACCCTGGTGTCCTTTCCCAAACTGAGATGTCAAGAGGCATGTCCAGACATCCCTGTTGATATCACGAGCCCACAGCTGACAGAATCTGCTTGGAGTTCAAGTGCAGGGGAGCTAAGTGCTCAGCTCTATAGAGACGGCTGCTGTGCATGGTTCTCTGAGAGAAGTCGGGGACTTGCGCTCCCTGCGTGGCACTTGGACTTCACACATAGCTCGCGTGGCTACTGTGACCCTGGGGTACTTCACCTCCTCCTGCCAGTCACCTCTGACCTTGTTAGCACCGCAGGCCCCATGTCAGGAGAGAGGCAAGCCTCCTGCTATAGCAGGCTTCATCAGCGAGGGGACTCCACCACCACCCCCAGACAGCCGGGACCATTGGTGGCTCCCCTGTGGCAACTGAAAGGCCTGGGACACATTTCACCAGGTCAGGGAGGAGCTGATGGGGGGGCATGTGAGGTGAGGGTTTCGTTGAGGGGTGGAATCCCAAAGCCACGGAGGACAGTCAGGAAGAGCCACTAGAGAGAAAATCAGGCTGAAGGTTCCCACAAACTCCCCTGAGAGCAGCTCCTTAGGGGTCAGGGAACTCAGTAACCAACTCCAGATGCACTCCTGGGCCCTGGGAACCCGAGGCCTCAGCTGAGGAACGAGGGCACCAAGTTCGACAATGCGGCCAGGTATCTCTCATTCTCCGCTTCCTCCTGGCCTGGAGTCAATCTGTCAGCAGTCTCAGAGGGATAGGAATGCATACCTGAAGACAACCCAGTCCCCTGAGTTGGGTACCTGTGGACACATTTTTGTTTTTTTGTTGTTATTGTTGTTTTGGGGTCACACCTCAGTGATGCTCCTGGCTCTGCACTCAGGGATCACTCACAGTGCTGCTCAGGGGACCATATGGGATGCCAGATCGAACCAGGGTTGACTGTGCAAGGCAGATGTCATACCCCAGGTACTATTTCTCCATCCACTTCTGTGGACACTTTGAAGACTGCAAACAAGAATGAAGACTTGGGGTTCCCAGGGAGATGGAATTCTGATTATATACCTCTCTCTGCCAGAGGCAGCCTGAAGCACCATCGTCCTGTGACACAGAATCTGTTCCAGGGCCAGAGGGATCACACAGGGTTTCAGACACTGCCTTGTGTGCAGCCAACTCCAGTTAAATTCCTGGCACCAGATTATGCCCTGAGCAGCACTAAATGCAGCCCTGGGGGCCCCAAACACCTCTGTGTGTGGTCATGGCGGTCCCCATCGCGGACCCCGGGCACAGCAGGGCCTGAGCAGCTCTGCATCCTCAGTCTGAGTCTTGACGTACAGCCTTGTTAACCGAGAACCTCCAGGAGGGCTCCCGAGGCCTCCTTGAGTGCTGCTCTGGACACTCCAGAATGGAAGAAGAGTCAGCCACAGAGGAGCAGAGTTAGATGTCATGTAAGATGAGCCCACATGTGTTTCTGGGGGCCCCACACCCCTATGTGACTGTGCACCGCACAGCATCTTTCCAACAAACTGGCAAGCGCCTCTTGAGACGCATTTCCCACTGCGTCTCCAGGGTCTCTCGGAAGCTGCAGGGTAGGTGTCCAGGAAGCACAAACTCGCTTTCCCGCATGCAATCAAGCCTCTAATTATGTCCACAACTCAAAGATGACATGGACTGTTGAAACCAGTGGTGCTCAAAGGGAGAGTCCTGAGCTTCTGACATTGCTGCTGAGATGTGGAAGATTCCAAATGTGCTCAGGTCACGGAGTTCTGTGACTGTTCACATGTTTGGAAAATTGAGTGTTCACGGTGCTCTGGGGTGGGGGGGGGGGCGGTTCGTCTGAAGCACAGGCTGAGGTGGTGAGCATAGGGAGAACGGGGGTGACACGTCCTGGGGAAACTCCTAACAGACAGGAGGGGTTTCTGGGTCTCAGTGACTAGAGGAGAAGACCCATTTCCTTGTCATCTTTTCTGAGAGGGGTTGGCCACCAGGAAGAAGGAGCAGACCAGGAGAAACCTCCAGCCAGTGAGACAAAGCACTGAACATAGCAACATTCTAGAAATCACCACAAGGAGTGGTAATGTAGCAGGGAGGGCATTTGCCTTGCACCTGCCCGACCCAAGTTCAATCTCCGTCATCCCTTATGGTCTCCTGAACAC
The DNA here is from genome assembly GCF_029834395.1 of Sorex fumeus. Taxonomy (NCBI): domain Eukaryota; kingdom Metazoa; phylum Chordata; class Mammalia; order Eulipotyphla; family Soricidae; genus Sorex; species Sorex fumeus. The sequence continues at coordinate 22,148,218 of NW_026606179.1, forward strand.
TGCCAGGTGTAATTTCTGACTGCATGCAGAGCAGGAGCAACCCCTGAGCATTGCCAGGTATGACCCAATTTTTTTTTAAAAAAACACCATGAGGGGCTGGAGCAATAGCACAGCGGGTAGGGCGTTTGCCTTGCATGCGGCCAATCCGGGTTTGATTCCCAGCATCCCATATGGTCCCCTGAGCACCGCCAGGGGTAATTCCTGAGCACAGAGCCAGGAGTAACCCCTGTGCATTGTCGGGTGTGACCCAAAATGCAAAAAAAATAAAAATAAAAACACCATGAGCCAGAGGTCACTGTATGAAATTCAGCTGCTGCCTCCAAATGACCAGTGGACAGTAGTGTCCAGAAGCTGGCAGAGAAGCTTCCTGGGCTGTAGTTTGGACAGCGGAGACATGTAAAGCAGTCCCGGCTTGCAGGGGATCAACATTTCTCGGCCCTTACTGATCTCACTTTCACTGATTGATCCTCGGTGATCTTGTGCTGAGGCCCAGTGCCTCATGGAGCGGGAATCCATGCATGGACACACCTGAACACATCCAGCCCCAATCATTGCTAATTTTTAAATTAGTTTGTACTGTTATCATGGCTGGGACACAAATATGATTATAATACTCTATTGATTATAATTTTATATTACACCAGGAATATATTTTATATTTATTATAATATTTTTCATGATTTTGTTTGTTTCACGTAAACCAAGTTTATTCATTTTACAGTTCTTAATATCAGTGAATTAGATCATAATAACCTTTATTTTTCTTAAGCATTTTTTTTGCTTTTTTTTTATTTTTTGGGGGGGTCACACCTGGCGATGCACAGGTGTTACTCCTGGCTCATGCACTCAGGAATTACTCCTGGCGGTGCTTGGGGGACCATATGGGATGGTGCGAATTGAACCCGGGTTGGCCGCGTGCAAGGCAAACGCCCTCCCTGCTGTGCTATCATTCCAGCCCCTTTTTCTTAGGCTTTGAGAAAAATAACATAATAAAATTTGGAGTGTAAATTTTGGAATTATTCCGTAATAATTTTTTAAATAAACTGAAGCCAGTTTTTCAATTTTTCTGGGCATCCAGAAGTTCATGACAGCATCATTTAACCAGATGTGTTTCCCAAGTATGAATGGGATCTATATATGCGATCACCTAATTTTTTACTTATCCCAATGTACAACTTAAAACCGGAAATAATATTTACCTCAACATAGTGTGCTCCCATCCATCTTTCTTTTATTCTTTTTTAAATTGAATCATAGGAGGTGGAAGGGAAACTAGGGACATTGGTGAGGGGAAATGTATACTGGAGAAGGGGAAACTTGAATGTAAGGACATGTTTTGAGACAACTTCTAAGGTTCAGCTGGACATTTTCTCTTCCCAAATAGTACTGTAAGACTGGGCCCCTTACCCTGGTCTTGGTGGTGCTCCTCAAACTAGAGGGTGCATACAATCTTTCTGGGAAGAGGTGCTTATGCAAACATAACGAGGAGGGCGAGGGGCTGGAGCAATAGTACATCGGGGAGGGCATTTGTGTTCCATGTGGCCCACACGAGTTCAATCCCTGGCATCCCATATGGTCCCCTGAGCCCTGCCAGGAGTAATTCCTGAATGCAGAACCAGGAGTAACCCCTGAGCATCGCTGGGTATGACCCAAAAAGCAAATAAATAAATAAATAAAAGCAGAGGCGTGGGGTTCTCCAACTCCAGTTCCCCACCCCTGCCCTCCCTCTCCCTCCCCCTCTCCCTCTCTTGCTCCCAAGCCTGCCCTCTGAACATGAAACTTGACTTGGTGCCCTGGACCGGACACGGTGGTGTCGGAAGCAGCCCCTGAGAAACAGGTGGTCTGTAGAAACGCGCCTTATCTCATCCGTGTTTGTGCAGCGTCCAGAGTTTACAGAGCGTGAGAAGAGCTTCCCTAGGAGCCGCCTAGGTGGGTACTAGTAAACTGGCTTGACACCTCCTGAGTCTTCCAAGGAGCATACCCCCCACCCCAGCCAGCCCCAGAAAAAAAGATCAAGGGTCTGCAGGGGGTCTGCCTACAAGGCGTTTCTCTTTCCTACTGTTCCCAGGACCAGCCCTCCTCAGACTCCTGTGGAGCAAGTGAGCAAAATCCCTGCAGGAATGCGGGGTAGAAGCCGTCTGGGGTCAGGCCAGAGCACCCAGACGGGCTTTGCAAAGCATTCTCAGGACCCTGGCTAAATCCGTGTACAGTCCCTGAGAACCTCTGGGAGGAGATCTGGATGCCAGCAGCCCCCATGCTCAAGCCTCAGCATTGAACCATCAGACTTGGTTGGCTGAGAGCTGCCAGGAATCCCCCCCCCCCCCACCGCCACCCGACACAGGTTGGAGATTCCCCAAATAAACAAGCAATGGAACAGAAGCCTGCTGAGAAGTCAGCACACAAGTGCTCCTATAATAACTGGGGTCCCGGGGGCTGGAGCGATAGCACAGTGGGTAGGGTGTTTGCCTTGCACACGGCAGACCCAGGTTCGATTCCCAATATCCCGTATGGTTCCCCCAAGCACTGCCAGGAATAATTCCTGAGTTTGTGAGCCAGGAGTAACTCCTGTACAGCACCAGGTATGACCCCAAAAGAACAACAGCAATAAAAATTAAATAAATAAATAGGCTTCCTGGACAAGGGCAGGGAAAACCAAGTTCTGCTCCCACTTTCTCTCTGACCCCATGAACGCCTGTGTGGTCTGGTGGTGGAGCCAGGAGGCTGGGGACCCTGTACCCTGATACCAAGGGTTGATATCTGGGTTGATACCAAATTCCCAGCTCCGGTGCATAACATGAGTCTCTCCACATACAGTCAGGGCCCGTGGACACTTATCACTGGCCCCCTTTTCTGAGAAGGAAGATTCCCCCCACCCATGTGTGATGGGCTGGGGGTGCTTCCTAAAGCCCCTGATATAGACTGCAAGGAGGTCGAGCTGACTGCAGCTCTGGGCCTGGCATTGCTCCACATAGGAAGGAGCTGGATCCCAATGACCCGAGCCAGGACGGCGCCATACCTCGGTGGCTTGAGGAAGTGCAGGACTAGACCCACTGCCCAGAGACCCGAGTCTTGCCAGACCCCAGGCTGTGCCCTCAGCCCCTTTGCTCAGGACCCTATGCAGCGTCACCCCAAAGGCTGTGTCAATGAATCCTTGAGCATCTGCATGATCCGTTGGACACTGCGGGACCAGGAGGTTTAGGTATGTGCTCCCCTCCAGCAAAGTAAGAAAGACAGCAAAGGGCGCTGATAGTGCAATGGGTCAGGCAGTTGCCTTGCACGTAGCCAACCCAGGTTCAATCCCCAGCACCCCAGATGATTCCTAAAGCCCTGCTGAGAGTGATCCCAAGCACAGAGCCCGGAGTAAGCCCTGAGTACTTTTGGGGTATGCCCACCCCTCTGCAAAAAAAAAAAAATATCCAGTGAAGGGCTCCTGGGACCTTGGATCACAGCCTGTGTTCAGACACCAGGACCTCAGAGCTGGAGATACTGAGTGAAGGGGCGAGAGCGGGGGAGCACTCGGCCACACTGAGTGAAAGGGGGACTGGCTGATGTTGTGCAATGGGATGCCACCTTTAGGGACAGTGTACAGAGGTGGGGTTCAAGCCTGCCAGACACTGGTCCAGCATCCTCGCTGGTACAAGGAGGCCTTCATAGTCCTGGGTGGGGCCACTGGACCAGGAGCACTTCCCCCCAACCCTACACACAGCCAGCAGGAGAGGTCCAGGGACCCCCAAGTCACAGGGTTGGGGGTCACAAGACCCCCACTGAAGGGACCCAGGAATGGGGGTGGATGGAGAAACCCGGGTGTTCACACAGGGGCCACATCCCCAGGATCGAGGGACTGGAAGGGACACCAGAGTCCCAAGAGAGCGAGGGAAGGGACAGAGGAGGGCTGCCCTACAGTCCCCAGGACGCTCTTGTCATCAGGAGAGGTCACGAAGGGGAGTTGGGATCGTGCAGCAGGGAGACGGGGACTCTCCTGTGACAGAAACGCACACCACACAGGTGTCAGAGATGCGTCCCTGAGCCTTGGTGTGCTTGGAGGGACAGCCAGGGCGTGTGCAGGTAAGAGGGAGGCGCCACCCAGGAAATGGGTCATGGCACCTGGGCTAAGCCGGGCACGGGGAGGCGCGAGCTCTTATCAGGACGCTGTCAATATTGAGGTACGCCTAATCTCGCGTGAGTAAACAGGGGGGCTGCAGGCAGTGGTTCCTGTTGGCAAAGCGGGGCCAGGCCCACAGCTGTGCGGAGCTGGGCGGGGGCTGAGTGAGATCTGACAGATGGGAGTCGGGGAGAGCCCCAGGCCCTCCCAAGGAACACTGCCCGGGCCTTCCTTCCTTGGAGGGCACTGTAGATCGGCCTCGGCTCCTTCCTCCACTGGACACGTGACCCTTTCCATCCCCCGCACCCCCCCAACTCTGCCTTCAAGGAAAACCCATTACAGGGAGGGGCGCCGAGGCAGGGGTGGCCGCGCCCTTAAAGGCAGGCTCAGCCTCACAGCTGCACCTCTGCAAAAGAAGGGGCTCTGTGCAGGGGGCCGGCAGAAACTCTGCAGCAGCAGCAGGATGGAGGAGAGCCTCGTGCTTCAAATCCGACACGACACCGGTGCCAAGCAGAGATGGCAGCTCAGGCGTGGCGTGGGCCAGAGGGAGGAGGGGCAGGGGAGGACCATCCCCTGGTGTGTGAAGGGCTGAAGGAGGGAGTCCCCCCATCATGTTCCAGAAGACCCCATTCCCTTGAGGGGGTGGAGTAAGGTGGGAGGGGGGAGGGAGGACAGCCGGCCAGTGACCCTGCGTGTCCTGTCCCCTCAGTGGTTCCTATTCCTGCCTGCCTGCCTGCTGTGCCTCTCTGTAGCCACCGGAGTGGGGGGCTCAGGTGAGTCCCGGGGCAGCTCACCTCTGAGGGCGAGGGTGAGCGCATCAGAGATGATTGGAAGCCACAGTACCCCGAGGTGACCCAGGCCCGGGGTGACCCTAGCCATGGAGCTGGGGGTTCAAGCTGTGTGTCCCCGAGGGGCTGAGAGCTCAGCAGGGAAGGACTGGGAGCGGGGTTGGGGTGGGAACCACACCTCACAGCATTGCTGACTCTGGGACCTGGATTCAGATCCATGGGGCCTCCTTGGTGCCATCCTCAAGGAGCCTCAGGGATGGAGTCATCATCAGACATTGTGGGGGGGGCATGGGTCAGTGGGGCCTGTCTGGAAAGGATCGCAGAGCCAGAGGGAACGGAGCAAATGCAGGGCTGGGCGTGGTGGGCCCGGGGGTGTCTTGGCACCCCCTAGAGAGAATGATTCTGTTTCCATAGCAGCAGTCCCGAAGATGGTCCACACCACCACCAAAAGTTGCACCTCATTCCTCTCCTCCCTGCCTCGGAGCTGCAGTGAAATCAGAGAGGAACACCCCAGCGCACAGGGTCAGTACGAACCCCACTATTATAGGCCAGGAGACCCCATGGACATTGGCGCGAGCTGCATCTCGTCTGCTCAGGCTCACCTGAACCCAGGGCATTCAATTCATGAGGGAATAAAATTTGGGGACCCCCGTGACAGCAGACGTCCCCTCTGCACAGTGTCCCCAGGGCACTCAGGTGGGGCACTGGGCCCAGGAGACACCAGGGGTCTTTTAGGATATTAGCCCTGCAGGGTATTTGCAGAGGGGAGTGGGAATAGGGCAGGGGACGGCTCCATACCCACACTCAGACGTGACCCAGGGGAGCGCCTCAGCGGGACGAGGTACCACTAGCTATGCTGGACTCTCCTGGTCTGTCGGGTGACAAGAGCTCTCAGCCAGGGTCTCTGGGGTGTCCCCTTGCAGATGGGCTGTACCTGCTCCGCACGGAGAAGGGGCTCATCTACCAGACCTTCTGTGACATGACCACGAATGGGGGAGGCTGGACGCTGGTGGCCAGTGTGCACGAGAACTACCTGGCGGGAAAGTGCACAGCGGGGGACCGCTGGTCCAGCCAGCAGGGCAACCGGGCCGACTACCCCGAGGGGGACGACAACTGGGCCAATTACAACACCTTCGGGTCCGCAGAGGCGGCCACCAGTGATGACTACAAGGTGGGCACTTGCAGCGGGAACAGTGGGCGGACTGAGTTCCGGGCACGCGGGGTGGGGCATGAACAGCATGAGCCCTCTCTCTCTCTCTCCTGAGTCACCGGGTCCTGGGTCAGGTGGGGTCCCGCTTTGAGGGACTGGGGTGCCATTACCGCTCCCATCCACCCCCTGCATGTGGCCCCCGGCTTCACCAAGGCTGTGTGGGGAGCAGACGTGAGCTCACATGATGCCACGGGCTGTGTGTGCGCAGAACCCCGGCTACTATGACATCCAGGCCCTGGACCTGGGCATCTGGCATGTGCCCAACAAGACGCCCCTGGACTCCTGGAGGAACAGTTCCCTGTTGAGGTACCACACCTTCTCGGGCTTCTTCCAGAGACTCGGACACAATCTCTTTGGCCTCTACCAGGTACCCGGGGTGATGGGGCACTTGGGGGGTGTGCGTGGGTCTGTCTCCCCCGAGTCGCTGTGACCTCTCTGCCTGGTCCCTCGGGAGCTGAGCCAAGCAGGGGAGAGCCTCAGGGAGACCAAGAGCGGGTATGGAGGGAGAAGACCCAGGGACTGCACTCGGAGAGACGCCACACACATGCAGAGGGACCCCTCAGGACTCCCTTCTCCGTGGGTCTCCTGAGAGAGCCCGTCCACCTGCTGTGGTGGCTGCACTCTCACCTGGCCGGCCACGGGTCTTGCAGAGGTACCCGGTGAAATACAGCATCGGGAAGTGTTGGACAGACAACGGCCCAGCCATTCCTGTGGACTATGACTATGGAGATGCCAAAAAAACCGCCTCTTACTACTCCCCGCAGGGCCAGAGTGAGTAGAAAGCCATCCCATCCCCTCCCTCCCCCAATTCCCACCCTCTCTAACCCCCACCCACCACCGCCAGCCAGGGGAACAGAGCCTGCTTGTCTAGGGATCTGCTCTGCCCTCTGTCCCTTTTGCCATCATGAGAATTTAATGGAATTAGATTTATCATGATTTTCATAGCAGAAGGGAATCAAGTGGTCTCCTGATATTTTTTTCTGGGTGGGAGGAGATGGGTTGGGGCCACACTGGTGGTCTCAATCCTGGTGGGCTCAGGGAACACTCTAGGGGGCTCGAGATAAATGTGGGTCAGCTCCTTGCAAGGAGCTGCTACTGCTGTTCTCTCTCCATTCCCAGAATTCAGGCTTTTCCCAGCACCTGGCATTGATCTATAATAGCTACAAAGGTGCAGATGCAGGCTTAGGCCCAGGAAAGAATGAGCAACATAGTAAGAAAACTTCATTTTTATGAAGAACGGTCATTAAGAAAAGGGGATAATTTTTATCTGAATACAAGAGTGACGTGAATTCTTTGTTGGAAAGAGCTTTCAGGAGCTGGAGCGATAGTACAGCAGGGAGAGTGTATGCCTTGCACACAGCCAAACCTGGGTTCAATATCTGGCATCCCTTATGGTCCCCCAAGCATTGCCAGGAGTGATTCCTGAGTGCAGAGCCAGAAGTCAGTCCTGAGCACTGCTGGGTATGGGCCCCCAAACAAACAAAATTTTAAAATAATAAATAAAATAGTTTTTAAAAAGAACAAGAGGGGTCGGAGCGATAGCATTGTGGATAGGGCATTTGCCTTGCACGTGGCTGACCTGAGTTCAATCCCCGGCATCCCATATGGTCTTCTGAGCACCGCCAGGAGTAATTCCTGAGTGCAGAGCCAGGAGAAACCCCTGAGCATCACTTTGTGTGACCCAAAAAGCAAAAATATAAAATAAAATAAAAAGAAGAGAGCTTTCAGTGTGGATTTGGGAGATGCCAAGAAAGCAAGTGAAGGAGAGGAGATGGTACCCCAGTGCTGGGCCGTGGCGCTCACGCAGAGGCCAAAACTGACCTTTCCCCTGCCTGCTGGGCCCTTGCTCATCTTCTTAGAGAACGTCCCATGGGGCCTGAGTTTCTTGTAGCCTACAGCTGACCAGCGTCCCCGTGAGCCCAGCTGTTCCCTTTTCCAGGTGGAGAGAGGTGTCTCTAGGCCAAGCTCCTGGTAGGGGGCCCCCTCCCCACAGAAGGAGTGGCTCCCCTGCCAGCTGCCGGATTGGGTTTCGACCACACTCCTGGTTAGGGTATCCAATGGTCAAAGGAAGCTCAATGGACTTTTTTTTTTCTTTTTGGGTCACACCTGGCTGTGCTCAGGGCTTACTCCTGGCTCTGCACTCAGGAATCACTCCTGGCGGTGCTCAGGGGACCATATGGGATGCTGGGAATCGAACCCGGGATGACCGCATGCAAGGCAAACACTCTACCCACTGTGCTATCTCTCCAGCCCCTCGATGGACTTTTAAACTAACCTTTACATTTTCCTTCTTTGTTGTTTAGTTTGGGAGGCCACACCCGGCAATGCTCAGGGGTTCCTCCTGACTCTGCACTTGAGGATCACTCCTGGAAGTGGTCAGGGGATCAGAGGGGGTGCTGGGGACTGAACCCAGGGTGGCCACATGCTAAGGAAAGCACCCTCCCGCTATTTGAGGTCTCCAGTCCTGAACTTTAAACGTTTTGTTGTTTTGGTTTGGTTTTTTGCTTTTTGGGTCACATACGGCAATGCTCAGGGGTTACTCCTGGCTCATGCATTCAGGAATTACTCCTGATGGCGCTCAGGGGACCATATGGGATGCTAGGAATCGAACCCGGGTCAGCCGCATGCAAGGTAAATGCCCTACCCACTGTGCTATCACTCCAGTCCCCTGAGCTTCAAACGTTTAAACTTTCCCTGAAACTTTCAAACTTACCTGCCTCTGCTCTTCTTTTCCAGAGGAGTTTGAGGCCGGGTTCATCCAGTTCCGGGTGTTCAATAAAGAGAAAGCAGCCAACGCTCTGTGTGCAGGGATGAGAGTCACAGGATGCAACACAGAATACGTGAGTTGGGAGGGAAACGGTCTGTGCTGGCATGATGCATGTGTGATGTGTGCATGCATATATGTGTGTTGCATATGTGTTCGTGTGTGTGTGAGGGGTGAGGGGGGGTTCCCAACCACTTCCTCCATGGCTCCTGGGTCTCCCACTATTCCAGAGTGAGTCCTTCACACACCTTCATGCGTGACTCCCTAACTACACACAAAACAGGGCTCACACTTGCAGTGGTGGGAGATGCTCTGTGGTGGTCATCTGGGCACTCAGACAGGGACAAGCATGGCTAGTGCATCAGAGAACATCACAGGAAGGAGTAGTGACAGTGTCTTGGGACAAATAAGTCATTTATCTGTGTAGACCTGAGCTCCACCAGGAGCTACCAGCTCTACTAAAGAAACAAATGGGATTTCTGAGAATGTGACAGTTGTGTCTAGTGTCAAGAAACATATAAGTGAGCCCGGAGAGATGGGTAAGGTGCTTGCCTTGCACACAGTCAACCCCAGGTTCAATCTCCCACAACCCATGTGGTCTCCCCAGTACTGCCAGGAGTGATTCCTGAGTGCAGAGCCTGGAGTAACCCCTGAGCAACACCAGGTGTGGCCCAGAAACAAAAATATAATTATAATAATTGTTTAAAAAGGAGAGCCAGAGCAATAGCACAGTGGGTAGGGCATTTGCCTTGCACATGGACAACCTGGGTTCAATCCCCCACATCCCATATGGTCACCCAAGAACCACCAGGAGTGATTCCTGGGTAAACAGCCGGCAGTAACTCTTGACCATTGCCCAGTGTGAGCCAAAAGGCAAAAAAAAAAAAAAGGCATAAGTATCCAACAAGGACCTGGAGAGAATAGATCATTTGTAGGATGAGAATCAACATGTTCAAAATATCAGTGCTGGAGGGGATGTGGTCTGTGGAGGATCAGGAAGCTTTGAGTTGAAGAATGAGCTACTTGCTGGTAGAAGCCAGAGCAGTGATTTGAAAACCTAGGACATGGCATTCTGGAGAAGGTTCAGTGGGCAAAGCTGGGTCAGGGCCATGTCAGCGATGGTCAGGGACTTGTGGATCACGGTGCTGGGGAATTATGGATCTGGGTGAGAGAGGACCAAATTAAGGGCATGGAGTTAATGGGGCAGGGGCAGGCTGGTGATAGATGAGGGTTATGGTCATGGACTGGGGTCCTGTTAGCCACGGCACAGGGGAAAACTGCCAAAGGGTGGGGACATGTTGGTGAGGAATGAGGAATATGTTGGTGATTGTCAAGAAATGTTGGAATTGAAGCCATAGCACAGCGGGTAGGGCACTTCCCTTGCACACAGTCAACCCAGGTTCCATCCCCGACATCCCATGTGGTCCCCCAAGCACTACTAAGACCGATTCCTGAGTGCAGAGTCAGGAGTAACCCCTGAGCACCACCAGGTGTGAAACACTTTCCCCTCCCCCCAAAAAAAAAGAAATGTTGGTGATGAATCAAGGGTATGTGCTGGGGATGAGTCAGGTCACACTGGTGATAAGGGATATAGCCATGGATCAAGTTCACATGAGAGCAACACTCTGGACACTGTGACATGGGCAGTGGTGGTGATGGGCACTAAAATGCAATTCAATCGTTCTGGAAGACTGACTGCTATCCAAATAAGACAAGGTGAGGCTCAAGAGATAGTACAGCAGGGAGGGCACTTGCCTTGCATGCAGTGAATCAGATTCTATCTCTAGCACACCAAGGGTGATCCCTGAGTGCAGAGCCAGGAGGAACCCCTGATCATCACCAGGTCTTACCACACACACACACAGAGTGACAATTTGACAAAAAGAGGAGCAGGGTTGGGGTCAGAGGGAACAGGATTCCTTTGCTTTTGCTCAGGCGGGGCGCTAGACACCTGTGAGCTCACAGGACCCCCTAGGGACATGGGATGAGGGTGCCAGCAGGACTCCAGGGCAGAGATGGAGGGGCCAAGACCACAGGAGGAGGCTGAGAGCAGCTAAAGTCAAGGAGCCTCAACAGGAGCAATGCAGACTGAACCCTGCGCAGGTGCGTTTAGGGGCTGGCACAGGCAGAGAGGCAGGAGAGGGCTATGAGGGGGCTGGGAAGGAGGCAGGCAGGAAACCTGGAGGAGAGCTTCACTTCAGAGGGCTTCAGGGGGAAGGTCCAGCCCAGGAGGCGGGGAGCAGGGTCAAGAATGTGCACTGGTGAAGGGATGGGTGTTCGATCATTGTGTGAGTGTAACCCAAACATGAAAGCTTGCAACTACCTCATGGTGATTTAATAAAATTTTTAAAAAGAATGTGGCCAAGGGACTGGAGCAATAGCACTGCAGGTAGGGCATTTGCTTTGCACGTGGCCCCAGGTTCAATCCCCAGCATCCCATATGGTCCCTCGAGCACCACCAGGAGTAATTCCTGAGTGCAGAGCCAGGAATAACCCCTGAGCATCGCTGGGTGTGACCCAAAAAAGAAAAAAAAATGTGGCAGGCAACTGGGTCAACCCTTTTGGAAAACAGTATGGACGATTCTCAATAAATTAGAATTTGATCTCCCATTTGACCCAGCAGTACCACTCCTGGGAATATATCGCAGAGAGGCATAAAAGTATAGTCGAAGTGACATCTGCACTTGTTTGTTCATTGCAGCACTCTTTACAATAGCCAGAAACTGGAAGAAACCTGAGTGCCCGAGAACAGATGACTGGTTAAAGAAACTTTGGTACATTTACACAATGGAGTACTATGTAGCTGTTAGAAAAGATGAAGTCATGAAATTCACATACAAGTGGTACTACATGGAAAGTATCATGTTAAGCGAAATGAGTCAGAATGAGTGGGATAGACACAGAAATATTGCATTCATCTGGGGAACATAAAGCAACAAAATGGGAGATTAACACCCAGGAGTGGTCGAGATTAGTACCAGGAATTTTGCTCCATGACTTGGAGGCCAGCCACACGTTCTAGTGGAAAAGGAAGCTCAGATAGAGAAGAGAACACCAAATAAAGGGTGTTGGGAGGATCCTCCCAGGGTGGGAGAAGCATGCTGAAAGTACATTATAGACCAAACATGATTGTCACTCAATGCCTCTCTTGCAAACCACAGGACCCAAAAGGAGAGAGAACAAAAGGGAATGCCCTGCCACAGAGGCAGGGTGGGATGGGGGGGGATGGGGGGTGGGAGGGATGCTGGGACCCGTGGTGGTGGAGGATGGGTGCTGGTGGAGAGATGGGTACCTGATCATTGTATAACTGAAACCCAAGCACAAAAATTTGTAAGTCTACAACTGTACCTCATGGTGTTTCACTAATAATAATTTTTTAAAAAAAAGTGGCCGGGAGGTGTGCGCAGGCGCGAGGTGGCACATCCCTCACTGATTGGGTCCTTTTGCTTCCAGCACTGCATTGGGGGAGGTGGTTACTTTCCGGAGGGGGTCAGACAATGCGGGGACTTCTCTGCTTTTGACTGGAATGGATACGGGACCCACTACTGGTACAGCAGCAGCCGGGAAATCACGGAGGCGGCCGTGCTTCTGTTCTACCGCTGAGAGCTCAGAGTTGGAGACCCAGAGCCTGAGCCACATCCCAGTGACAGAAGGACAAAGGTTACCCGTGAGCACAAAAGAATAAACTGCACTGTGGCGAGTGTGATGGCACCACGGGTAGGGTGCTTGTCTTGCACACTGCCAACCCAGGTTCAAACTTTGCTCAGTTTGAACCACCTCTGGTCCCCTCGTCAAGAGTGATCCCCAAGCACTGCCGGGTGTGGCCCCAAAGCAAAGCAAAACAAAAAAATAAACTGCATCCATTCACGACTCTGGGTTTCTCAGACTTCTTCCATTGAGCTGAACCCTTAAGAGTAATGTAGCTAAATGATACCATTCTGATGGATTTTTATCGCCAGCATCCTAGTTGGAAATCACATCTCTGGGACTCCAGAACACTCTCCTCTGGGCACTCCATGTTAGAGTGAAGGGTGGGAGGAAAGATTCCTTTCTTGTTCACCCCTCCTGCCGTGACATCAGAGGCTACTCAAGCTACCAACTTACAGGCTGGTAGCTCTGTTCTGTGGAAACAGAGGGCCAGAGTGACAGTATTGTGGGCAGAGCATTTGCTTTGCATGTGACTGACCCGGGCTCCATCCCCGGCACCGTATATAGTCCCCTGAGTCCTACCAGGAGTGATCTCTGAGCACAGAGCCGGGAACAAGTCCTGAGCACCTCAAAAACCAAAGAAATAGAGGCCCAGCCACTGTTGCCAGCGTCATTCCCACTCGGAGCTGCAGGAGAGTCTCCCTGCGTGGATTCTGGTGCCAGTCCTGCTGTGGGTCTGTTTCTCCCAAGGACAGTCGCTGGCTGCAGACTTGAGTGGGCGGGGCTGGGCAACTGCTCCTGCAGCCACACCCCAGCATTGGCTCCTCCGTCCAATTCCCCTCAGGGTGGAGGAGCACGTCAGGCTGCATGCAGGCTGTCCTCTCCTCTCCATGGAGGGGGGACAGGAGAGCCCACCCCCCTCGGGACCGGTCCTCAACGGGACAGGAGGGCAGATGAGGGGAGGGGGCTGGACCTGAGAGGCAAATGGGGAGGCGGGAGTGGAGGGGGCACCAGGAGACACAATAATGGGTCCTAGAAGGTGTGACCCACTGGGGGGGGCGTGCCCCAAGGTGGTACCTGCACAGGGTGATGGTCAAAGTGGGGGGTGGGGGGAGGGAGGAAGTGGTTGGGGAAGAAGAGAAGACGGGAGAGATGGAGGAGGAGGAGGAGCTGGAGAAGGAGGGGTAGGAGCACAGTCCCCCATCCCCACCCGGGCCTTGTGAGGGGCTGGGAGGAGACCATGGAGGGACTTGAGAAACCCGAGGTTCCCCTGCACTGCCCTCTCCCCTCTCGTGTCTCTCCAGCTCCGGCGTCTTCTGTGGGGGAGAACGAGACACTGGGTACTCCCGAGGTGAGATCGTTCAGGCCCAGGGCACATAGAGCACCCAAAAATAAGGCAGGGGATCCCGAGTGAGTGGGGTCATGTTTGAGTCAAAGCCTGAGGAGCAGCTGGTCTCTTCTTTTTTGCTTTTTGGGTCACACCCAGAGATGCACAGGAGTTATTCCTGGCTCTTTCACTCAGGAATTACTCCTGACGGTGCTCGGGGGACCATATGAGATGCTGGGAATCGAACCCAGGTAGGCCGCATGCAAGGCAAACGCCCTACCCGCTGTGCTATCGCTCCAGCCCTGCATCTGGTCACTTCTCACCCCCTGAATATCACTGTCAGATGGACAGGTGACCCCACTTCCGTGAGGGAACTTCCCAGTAAAGAGCCGAAAAGTCCCCAGGGGGTAGAAAAGCTTCTCTGCTTCCCCCTGCAAAAAGGATGTTGCTACATGAAAGCCTCCCCTGAAACTCACTGCCTGGTGTAGCAGGTGAGGGCTCACTTCTCTGCAAAACAGTGCTGCTCCCTGGAGGAAGTTTAATTTTTTTCTTTTGGGGTCACACCCAGTGATGCTCAGGGGTTACTCCTGGCTCTGCATTCGGGAATTATTCCTGGCAGTGCTCGGTGTTTGGAGGACTATATGGGATGCCAGAGATTGAATGTGGGTCAACTGTGTGCAAGGCAAATGCCCTACCCACTGTGCTATTGCTCCGGCCCCAATGAATGCAGGAAGTTTAAAGGGGATCCCGGGTCCCTGGACTGCTGTCAGGTCACTGCTGTGTGGGGAGAGGCAGGCTGGGTGGCCTGCTGCTCACCCAGAGCCTCACATTTGCACCACCCAGTGCCAGAGAGCTTTGTGGAAGACACCTCCAGCCCATGTCCCCCACAGTTGCCAGGGCCTAGGTCTGTGGCTCTGGCCCCAAAGATCAGAACTGAGACCCGGAACAACAGTGCAGTGGGGAGGGCCTTTTGCCTTGCAGCGGCTGACCAGGGTTCAATTCCCAGCATCTTATATGATTCCCCGCGTAACGCCAGGAGTGATCCCTGAGCCTAGAGCCAGGAGTTAAGTCCTGAGCATGTGACCCAAATCCTAAAGAAATAAAGTGTTGCTGTGTCGATCTCAGCATCACCTGTGAGATCTGTCCCCAGTGTTTCCCTGGGCAGTGGGGTTCTCCCTAGCCCGTGCCCTCGCCGGCAGCTGGGGATGGGGTAGGTTTGTTCATCTCCAAGCACAGCACAAGTTCCTGTGTCCTACTCGCTCCGTGACGTTGAGCAGACATGGAGAACAGACAGAAGCACGTAAAAGGACCACTTCTCTGAAATCCTGAGAAAGCAGAACAGCCGCTCCATCCACTGCAGCAGCACCTCTCTGCCATCCCCTGGGTCATTTACTGACCCCAGGGGCCAGCTCGAGCAGCGGCCTTCAACAACTGGACCCCAGCCATGCCAGTGTGCAGGTGTAGACAGGCTGAGGAACTCGGAGCTAAGAATTCAGGAGGAGCCCACCTGCGAGTGCCCCCTGGTGGCCACAGTGAGGAACAGCAAGACACAGCGAGGGTCCTTGGGCTCAGTGCAGAACTGGTGGGTTACTTATATGGGTTAATTTCAGTTCCAAACAATGACACAGCAAAGGTCCTCACAGGAGGGTGAGCTGAGATTCCATCACAGCATCCGGAGATATTGGGGCATCCACACAGATCCTGAGGCAATCCTGTTGTCTAATCCAATAGATATCAGGGAGCTCCACACATATCAGTCTAGCCTCGCTCCTGTCAATCACCCTGGGAGACACCAGAGAAGATGAGCTTCCCCCAGGACTGCAAATTTGGGGCTCCCGCGTGCCAAGCATTCTTACCAGTCACCTCCCCAGTCTTCATGCAGCCAGAAGACTGAAAACTTTGTCCTGGATGGCGTCTCATTCCAGAATCTCAACTGTGCTGGGGGCCACAGTGTTGGGGATCAAAGAATGCCCCATACATGCTAGGGATGAACTCTACCTGTGAGAGCTCTCCCGAGAGCTGGGACACATATTGTAATAACACAAGTAGGATTTCTGCGTTACTGACAGAAAAATAAACCCGCAATACTGGAGTGGTGGTGAAAACAGTTCCTGCATTATGTATAGTATAAAATATATTCTACATCCATAATTTATATGACATAATAAGCACAAAATTTATTCCTGTTCTTAAAAATTGCCTTACTGGGGGCTGGAGCGATAGCACAGTGAGTTTGCCTTGCACACAGCTGACCTGGGTACGATTCCCAGCACCCCATATGGTCCCCCCAAGCACTGCCAGGAGTGATTCCTGAGTGCCGAGGCAGGAGTAACTCCTGAGCATCGCCAGGTGTGACCCAAAAAGAAAAAAAAATGCCTTACTTGGGAAGCAGAGAGTTGGACAGCACATTAAAGAGACGGTAAAGCCATTTGCCTTGCATGTGGCTGACCCAGGCTTGATCCCCAGTATCCCATATGGTCCCCCCAAGAACCACTAGAAGAATTTGCTGAGTGCAGAGCCAGAAGTAACCCCTGAGTATTGCCAGGTGTAGCATAAAAAAGAACAAAAAAAAATCAAATAAAGTGGCTTTTTAAAGGGGGCTGGGGAGATAACTGAAGACAATGCTTGGCACGTGGGAGCCCCAGACCTGCATGATAACCTGAGTAATGCTAGGTGTGTCCCTCCAAAAAAAATTGGGTTTTGTTTTGGCTTATGGACCACACCTGCTAGTGCTCAGGGCTTACTCCTGGCTCTGTGCTTGGGAGTCACTCCTAGCGGTGCTCTGGAGACCATACGCAATGCCAGGGATTTAACTGGAGTCAGCTGTGTGTAAGACAAGTGCCTTACCTGAGTTCTGCCAGTACAGCTGAGTGTGGCCCAAACAAAAACACAAAAACAAAATCCAATGGGAATGAACTGCAGCCCTCCCCTTGAGAACACATGCGTTCATACATTCACACACATGCTTACACATAGTATCACACACAGTCACACGCTCACGCACACGCACGGAGTTGGTGGCCCTTTTTCTGCGGGGGTGGGAGTAGGCCCACACCTCATGATGCTTAGGGCTTACTCCTACACCTAGGAATCACTCCTGGAGATGGTCGGGAGGACCATATGGGAGTCCGGGAATCGAATCCAGGACAGCCTCATGCAAGGCAAATACCCTAACACCCTACCTACTGTACTATCACTCCGGGCCCTCGTGGTGATGTCTAGAATGTTGCTGTGCTCAGTGTGTTTTTTCACTGGCCAGTAGCTGGCTGGAGATGCCCAAAAGCCCCGTTAGCACGCTGAAAGATGGACCCCAGTAAACAGTTGGGAGGTGGCAACCGGCCCCCACACTGCCCCACCCTGTGTCCACCAGGGGCCACTGGCAGCACAGATGCTGCCAGAGGAAGAGTCTTGGGGGTCTGGCAGGTAGGGTCCGGGGACAGACAGATGACAGACAGCACAGCAGGTACATGTGGCACTGCCTGCAGGTGTGAGGAGCAAGTCCTGGGGAGAGATGGGGGAGAGGCGGGTGACAGGAACACCCCCAAGTGCAGCAGTCAGAGTGGTCACCTGACCCTGAGTGCTGAGGGCCCCCCGTCCCCGGGTAGTACAGGAAAGGATCTGACGGGCATGTCCAGGCTGGAGGGACGGCCAGCAGAGTCCTTGGAGCCAGAGGAAAGTGGAGAGGGCTCCTGTCTCCCACTCCCCCTCCCCCTTGCCCTGCTTCCTGCTGCCGGGAGGGCTGGGGCTGCCCTCTTGGCTTCAATGCCCCATCTCACTGCACAGGGGTCCTCCCCACCCTGTTCCCAATGATAGGGACACCCATCCACAGGCCCCACAGCTGTGCAGGATGGGGTCATGGGGCCCCGCAAGCTCCCTCCCTCCCAGGCCTGAACTCGGGAGACCAGCTCTAGGTCCTCCTGGAGCCCCCCACCAGCCGAGCCCCCCAGGATGGGTCTGCCCTGCCAGCCCCCCACTCCTGCACTGCAAGGCTACCCTTTCTGATGGCCGCCAGGCCTGGGCAGCAGGGTGGCGAGCCCCAGTGAAGACTTCCAGACTGCCCCCCTCGTTCTTGCTCCCCAGCATTCTCTACCTCCATTTATGACATTCTCGACTGGCTCCCATCACACACACACACACACACACACACACACACACACACACACACACACCAGTCTCTGCAATACTGAGACAGTGCTGTGCACAGTGTCCTTCTAAAACCTCCCTTCTAGAACCTTTTTGAGCCCCCTGTAGTTCCTTGGTGGCTGCAAATTAGCTGGCAGTAGGCTCAGGGCTCAGAGCCCACCATATGCAGTGGGACGGTGAGTGTGAGCATGCAGCAAGCCTGAGAGCGGGGAAGGAGTTGCCACGGTAACCACGCTGACACCCAAACCTTCCACAGTGATCTTGCCGCTTCCCCAGAGGGAACAGTGGGCAACAGCCTTCGAGCTGACTGCCTGATGCTGCTTTAGAAAACAAGGCAGGAGGGAAGGGCCCCGAACTCTGGGTCTGTGGCACACAACCTGGGGCCTGGCTGGTTTGTGCAGTTGAGACCTGGGTGAAGCATCTGAGCCAGAATTCAGGTGCTGCTGTGCAGGAAGCGAATCAGAAGGTCGGTGCGTACAAGGGCCCGGTGATCAGAGGATAAGGTGGAAGACAGGCAGCGCCTGGGGGACCAGAGAGGAAGGTCCAAGTGTGGCGTGGGATAATGCCAAGGTCCCATGAGGTCATGCATCTCCTTGATCACCTCTGCTGGGGAGCTTCATGCTATAGTGACTCAGCGAGACTCAGGGACACAATGACCAATATGGAGGGTGGATGTAGAGGGCATGGTGACCCCGCCCCCCAGCACTGGAATCAGGGGCCACCTCCACAGCAGGGACAGAGAAGACTGGCTGAGCTTAGAGCAGGAAGAGGGTGGCAGAAGCACACAGTGTAACACTGACCAGAGAGCAAAGTGGCCTGGCTCTGGAAGGCAAACGTGGTTTCTGCACGCTACGATCACTCTCTCCAAGAAGGCCGCCTGCCCACACCCCACCAAACCTCCCACCCCTTGCTGCCGTGGCCCACCCCGTTCTCCACTATGATCTCCCTGAGCCCCAAGAACAAAGATTCAGGTTGTGTCCTGACCCCAGCCCAAGAATGAGCCGGCAACAAGCAGACCCGTGACCACTAGCCGGGGAAGGAAGGACGGGAGCAGTGGTCAAAGGGAGCTGGTTCTGGGTCTCTGTGGAACAAAAAGACTTCAGTTAAAATGCGCCAGGGCCCGGGTGTGGCTCGGAGGTACTGTGAGACCTTAAGTTCGATGCCTAGCACCACCATGTTATGACCCAAAAATACAAACAAAGGGGCCAGAGCCATAGTGCAGCGGGGAGGATGTTTACCTTGCACGTGGCTGACCCGAGTTCAATCCCCAGCATCCCATCTGGTCCCAAGCACCGCCAGGAGTAACTCATGAGTGCATGAGCCAGGAGTAACCCCTCAGCATCGCTGGGTGTGACTCAAAAAGCAATAAATAAATAAATAAATTCTCAAACTATTCTGTGAAGTCCACTGTGATAGTTTACTGCGCAGAGGAGAGTGTCCCTCAGAAAAAATTATCCCACGTTTCCCCAGATTTTCTCAGGCCACTGTCTCGACAGCGGGCAGGCTGAAGACCGTCCTGTCCCCAAACAGCACCTGTGAGGCCTGGATCCTAGGACACTGAGACAAACAAGGCCCCCCGCACTACTTCAAAGTCTGAAAGGCAGACACATTGTTGAGATTTTTCTGTTTTTCTTTTCTTTTTTTTTTAGAGAAATTTATACAAAAATAGTTAAACTACAGTTGTTTTTTATCTGAAAACTAGCTCTCACGTGATCTACTAGTGAACATTAAGTTTCTTGGAACTTCACTCTAAGAAATAACAACCGTGAACCACATTTTTAGAAGAAAACTATATTCTTTTAAAGAAAATGAAAATACTCTCAAAGGAAAAACTTAATTTAAGTCAACTCAGATCCTTTGGTCGTGGAGCCTGGTACACAGTGCTTGCCCGCAGCCGCTGTTCTCCCGCCCGCCCCCTGCTCGCGCGTGGGACACTCCCGGGGCCACTCTGGACCCGGCGGGGGGCGGGGGACACACACGCCCCAGAAGGTTCTCCCCTGCCACTCCCTTTCTGGCTGAGGCGGGGCGAGGTGAGAGAGGGAAGGAGTGTAGGGACCAGGTCGGGTCCCAGGGGTGAAGCGTGTGGCTGAAAGGACCCCCAGAACCTGGGGGCCCACAGCCGCCAAAGGCAGACCCCTCGAGGGCCACGTTCTTCACCCCATACTGTGACCCACCCTCCCTCGGCCCCTTCCTGCCAGGCACAGACACGGCACAGGGCAGGCAGAAACACTCGAGCCCCCGCCACCCCGCCAGGCCCCGCTGGCGGCCCTGGCACCCCCTACCCTGCACCAACCACACGGTCTGGGAGCCTGCCCCCAGGGGCTGGGGGAGGAGGCCCCGGGACAGGGGCACGGGAGGGCAGGAGGCAGGTGCAATCCAGGGGGCAGCGGGGCTGGAGGAGGCACGGACGGTGAATAAATAGAATAGCTTCTCGCGGGGCCGGCCCCTGCGGACAGCAGCTCGGTGGCAGGGGTGGGGAGGGCGAAGGGAGGCAGCGCTGACCTGGGGCACTTACACACAAACACACCGCTCACACCACACAAACCCACCACACACCCCTCAGATCTCACAATCCATACACGCGCGCGCACACACACCTCGGACCTCGCAATCCACTCGCACACACACCCTCACACCAAACACTTCACACAGCACAAACCCATCATTCTCCATACACACTCCCCTCACACCACACACATCCCTCACACCACACAAACCCCTCACACCACACACACACTCCTCACAGAGCAACCTACCACACACTCCTCACACCACACAAACCTATCACTCTCCACACACACACACACCCCCCTCATACCACACAAATCCATCACACACCCCTCAGATCTCACAAATCCATTCACTCCATACACACACACACACCCTTCACAATACACACACACACACATACCTCATAAACCCATCATTCTCCACACACGCGCAAACACATACCTCACACACATACACCCCTCACACACCACACACACACCCCTCACACCACACACAAACATACCACACAAACTCATAAGACACACACACAGACACACATGTATGACAAAACCCATCACACACCCCTCACACTTCACATCACAAAGCCTGTCGTACACACCCCACACACATCCCACATCCCTCACATCTCTCACGCAGACACACAGGCCCCAGGCCGGCCGCCCTGCTCAGAGCTCCGTGACCTGCACAGTGGGGGAGGGGAGTGGGCCTGGCCGGAGGCGCCGGAGGTGGCAGCGGCGACACAGCAGGTGACCCTCCAGGGGGTAGCAGCGGCGCCCATCGTCTCCGCTCAGCTGCAGCCCGCAGTCCTAGGGAGGAACAGAGCCCCAAGGTTACAGACAGTTCAGGGGATGGGTCGGGGGGCGAGGGGGCGCTGCCCGGCCTCGAAGGACTCTTGCTGTCACTCTGGGCGCAGGAGATGTCTGCTGGGGTCAGCAATGGGCTTCAAGGCTGGGACGGGGACAGAGGACAGAGCAGTGACAGTGATGGGCATGAAAATGGGACTCAGGGCTGGAGCCATAGTACAGCGGGGAGGCCTCTTGCTTTTGCACTCGGCCAACACCAGTTCCATCCCCAGAACCCCATAAGGTTCCCTGAGCACCGCCAGGAGTGATCCTGAGCCAGGAGTCTGCCTGAGCACTGTCAGAGGTGAAAGGGTTTCCGGGGCTCCCTCTGGCACTGCTGGCTCACACTCGGGCACTCGAGGCTTGTACACCACACTCGAGCACACTAGGCTTGTGTGTGTCATCCTCGGGCACACTAGCCTTGTATATCACACTCGGGCAATGGGGCTTGTGCACCACACTCGCAGCCGCTCCACAGCCTCACAGATGGTCTGTACCCACGAAGGCCATCACACCTCCAGGGAGTGCGGTAAGGGGCACCAACAGGCAGCGGGTCAGCCCCATGAGGCGGGAAAAGTCACCTCTGCACCCACCTCTTGCAGCGGACCCTGGTTCAATCACAGGCACCACACACGGTCCCCTGAGCACCTGCCACCGAGAATGACCCCTAAGCACTCCCAGGTGTGGTTCCCCCACAAAAAAAGAAAAAAAGAAAAGAAAAGGCCCATCTTCACCCCTGCACCTCTCCAGAGTCCTCAGATCAATACAGGGAGAATGAGGACCGGGCCAAGTGGGGAGAAGGGAGAGGGCCCATGGGGTGACGAGTGCCGGGGCAGAGCCAGGAGAGAGGTGCTGGTGGCCCCAACTCTGCGAGGACACGGCGCGGCTCACCTCGCAGTGGTAGCACTCCACGTGGTAGTCCCTGTCCATGGACACCACCCGGATGGTCGTCTCGCAGCCCTGCAGGGGGGAGAAGGCGAGAGCTCAGTGTGGGGCTCAGCACGAGGCTTGGCACACCCCACACAGCAGTCCTGGTCCAAGCCTGGCCTGGTGGCAGCACCACCCCTGGGCCTGTCCTCGGCTCTGCAGGCAGGGGCGCACCCAGGGGCACCCGGGCCCGAGAGCGGCTCCATCCCCTGGGCGTCAGGAAGCAGCCAGGGGCACTGGCTGGGAGCAGCAGGTGGGCCCAGTGCTCTGGAGAGAGCAGGGCACGGTACCCCCTGGGGGGGGGGGGGTTGCTGCCAGCCAGCAGAGCTCAGGGACCCTGGAGGGTTGCAGGGCACTGGCAAGCAGAGGGGCCCCATCTCCCTGGAATTCGAGCAGGGCCCCTTGGCATGTACCTACCTGGGCGGGGAGGATGGGGCGGGCGCAGGAGGCACACTTTGGTGCAAAGACCCTGGAGGGAAGAAGGGAGTGGCTGTGACCGGGGGAGTGGGGATGGGACACGACACCCAGACCCCAGCACAATGGAGACCCTCAGGCCTCCCTCCGCTTGAGCTGGTGGGAGCAGCCCCTGTCCAGCCTCCCTGCAGGCACCCCGTCTCCCCCCATCTGCAGGGGCAGCCTCTGCCCAGCTCCCTGTGGGTGCCCCGTTCCCCCAGCAGGACGGTGCCAAGTCTGTGCTCTCGGGCTTCTGGTGACTTCACTGCGAGGTTCCCCCCAGCCCCGAGCTGAAGTCCCTAAATGCCTGACTACATGCCCAGTGCGAGGAACCAAGCCCAGCAGCACAGAACCAGCATCCCGGGCCAGGCTGGACCCACAGTGAGGCAGCATGGAGTCCCAGGCAGAACCCCCAGCCCGGAGCCCCCCACCACAGGAGGACGTGCATGCAGGTACAGGCAGGAGAGGGAGGAAGGTTGAGTACAAAGGAGGCTTCAAGGTGGTGTGTAACCCTGTGGGGGATGGGGGTGGGGGTGGGGGGAGTTACAGGGACAGGAGAGAAGCAGAAACAGCTTGGGGGGGGGGGTGTAAGACATAGCACAGAGAGGAAGGCGTCTGCTGTGCACCTCCCCACCCTGTTCCATCCCGATCACCACCTAGTGTGACTCCGAAATCCCCCACCCTGGGAGAAAAAAAAAAAAAAAAAAAAGGACCACAAGAGTTTCCAGGGGAGGCAGAGAAGGGGCAGCGCCCACTCACGTGTGGTAGTCTCGGACGCAGTAGATGTTGTTCTCCACGTCCACCGTGAAGGGCACCCCGTCCAGGCACTCGTTACACACCGAGCACCGGAAGCAGCCCGGGTGGTAGGACTTGCCAAGCGCCTGCAGGATCTGGGGGTGGGAGCGCTGAGGGGTCAGTGTGGGTGGAAGGTTTGGCACAGCCCCGGCAGGGCTGCAACAGGTACAGGGCCCCGGGAGCCAGGAGGGGGGTGGTGCAGCATGGGGCGGGGAAGGGGGTGTCTCACCATCTCCATGATGAGGTGACCACACACACTGCACTTGTCGGCCGTTTGCTGGAACCCAGAGTACTGCGGGGAACAAGGGGGTCAGGGCGTCACATCACAGCGGGCAGGAGTGGGGGTGGGCAAAGGCGGCCCAGGGCCCACGCGGCCGCAGCCCTGACTCACCAGGAAGTCCTCCCGGCAGTACACCTTCTCGCCCACATTGTAGAAGGCCTTCCCGCGAAGCCGTCTCCCTGCAACAGGAAGGGGACGGTCCCTGGGCTGCTGGGAACTGCTTCCACTTCTCAGCACCTTGTTTTTGTTTGCTTAGGGGAGCTGTTCAGGGGCCTCCCCCGGCCCAGCACTGCTGGGGACAGAGCCTGAGCCGCCTCCTGCCCTAATAATGTTTTGTTTTTTTCCCTTTAATTTTGCTAGGAACTGAACCTCGAGCCTCAACACAGGGCTTCTGGACCTCACCTGACTGCTCAGAGCTTCCTCCCAGCGCTGTGCTCAAGGATCGTTCCTGGCAATGCGCAAGGGGCTGTACATGGTGCCAGGGACTGAACTGAGGTTGGCAGTAAGCAAGGCAAATGTCTTCCTCACTAAACATTCTGTCTACAGCCGAGATATATTATTTGGCTTACTCCACGCTCAGGGATCACCCCAGGTGGGCTCACTGGCTGGGAATTGACCCAGATCAGCCCTGTGCAAGGCAAGCACCCTACCCACTGTACTCTCTCTCCGGCGCCCCAGACACTTATTTTGATTGAGCTGGAGAGACGGCTCAAAGGGCAGGGCGCATAGTCTGCACAGAGGAGCTCTGGACACAACCCACAGAACATGGTTCTTCTGGCACCACCAGAAGGGACTCCAAGCACAGAGCCAGGAGTGGCTCCCAAGCAACACTTTTTTTTTTTTTTTTTGCTTTGTGGGTTACACTCAGCGATGCACAGGAGTCACTCCTGGCTCTGCACTCAAGAATTATCCCTGGTGGTACTCAGGGGACCATATGGGATACTGGGAATCAAACCTGGGTCGGCCGCGTGCAAGGCAAACGCCCTACCCACTGTGCTATCACTCCAGTCCCCCAAGCAACACTTTTTGCATGGCCCAAAGAACAGAGAAAATTTAACTGAAGGCCCATGGATGGCTCCGTAGCAGAACACCTGCCCTACAGACGTGAAACTGAGTTTGATTTAGTTCTTGGCCCAAAAGACCTTAGTTTTTGTTTTTTTTTTTTTTGGGGGGGGCCACATCCAATGGTGCTCAGGGCTTACTCCTGGCTCTGCACTCAGGGATCACTACTGGTGGTACTCGAGGGACAGACAGGGTTCCAAGGATTAAAACCGGGTCAGCCACTTGCAAGGCAAGTATTCTTTCTCCAACCTCCAGAAGACATTTTTAATCAACCTAAACAATAAGCATAGTTTTTAATTAACAAATTTGGGGGGCAAGAGCAATGATATAGCAGGTAGAGTGCTTGCCTTGCACGTGGCTGACCCAGGCCTATCCCCAGAACCCCATAAGGTCTCCTGAGCCTGCCAGGGGTGATCTTTGCGCATACAGCCAGGAGAAAGCCCTGAGCACTGCCAGGTATGTTATGGCCAAAAAAAAAAACAAAATAATAATAATAATAATAATGTAATAATTTTTTGAATTTCAAATACTTCCCCAAAAGGAAGTCCTTAAGGGATCGGGAGGCAGCTGGAAGGGCTCTGCATGCCAGGGGCCTGCATTTGACCCACAGCACCCATAAACCCTCAGCACCCATTCGGCTGTGGCACCACAATGAAACTTTTTATTTTTGGCTTCTTTGGGTCACACCCATCAATGCTTGGGGGTTACTCCTGACTCTGCACTCAGGAATTACTCTTGGCGGTGCTCAGTGAAGCATATGGGATGTCGAGAATCGAAACTAGGTTGGCCACGTGTAAGGCAAACACCCTCCCCACTGTACTATTGCTCTGGCTCCAACAAAACATTTTGAAGACATTCTTTCTTTTTTTTTTTTTTTTGCTTTTTGGGTCACACTCAGCGATGTTCAGGGGTTACTCCTGGCTCTGCGCTCAGGAATTACTCCTGGAGTTGCCTGGGGGACCATATGGGATACCAGGGATCAAACCCAGGTCGGCCACTGCAAAGCAAACGTGCCCTACCCGCTGTGCTAACGCTCTGACCCCAAAGACATTCTTTTTTAAAAAAATGTTTGGTTTTCAGCCCACCTGGCTCTACTCCCAGGCAGTGCTCAGGGGTTGTTCCCAGAAGTGCCTGAAGGACCTCTGCTAGGGTCCGCCCTGAGCCTCCTACGTGTACTCCAGTGCTCTGAGCTATCTCCCAAGCCCCAATGTTTTTCAGTTTTTAAAAATCACATTAGAGAGGCTGGAGAGATAGTTCAGTGGGTAGAACACTGGCCTTGCCTGAAGCTGGCCTGGGTTCAATGGCTGGCACCACACAGGGGCCCCCAATAGCTGCCAGGAGTGATCCTGGAATCCTAGGCACCATCAGATGTGGCCTCCACCAAAAAAAACACCAAAAACATAGGAGTTACACTAGAAGAAAATATTCAGAGCTTATGTGCAGAATAATGAATATATATTCTTAAATTCCTAAATCATAAAAATAAAGCAGTCTCAAAATTTAAAACTGTGTGAAAGATTTCAAACAGAATTCACAAAAGATGAATTCACAAAAGATGATCCACAGCCAACAAGCAGATAAAAAGACACCCAACCCTGAGTCATCAGAGAAACACAAATTAAAACGACAGTGAAAGACCGCTTCACATCCATGTGAACGGAGAAAATGAAAACCACCAAAATACGCACTGCTGGCAGAAAGAATAACCTTTCTTATTTTCTGGTGGGAATTTAAAAATGACTCAATCCCTCTGGAAACGAAAAGCAATTTGGCGACCTCTTAAGATTACACATCCACGTTAGCCCATGACCCAGAAATTCCACTCCTTGGAATCTACCCAAGAGAAACGAACACCTCTGCCCACAAACAACCTGTCAAGAATATTCACAGAGCACTGGGACGGCTCTCAACAGTGAAACGGGTAAATAGACTGTGACAGAGTAACCCAGCGGAACCCTACTCTGCAGTAAAACTGAGCTGCTGACACACGCAACAGAGCGGTAAACAAGAAATGCTCAGCAAAAAAAAAAAAAGAAAAAGCCAAAAAAAAGTATAGACCGCAGGACTGCATTTATTCTGCAGTTCTAAAACAGATAAAACTAAATGACTGGGCCGAAGCGGTAAGACAGTGGGTAGGACCATTCCCGGGTATGCAGCTGACCCAGGTTTGATCTCTGGCATCCCATATGGTCCCCCAAGCTCCAGGAGAAGTGATCCCCAAGCACAGGGCCAGGAGTAAGTCCTGGGCACCGCTGGGAGTGTTCCAAAATCAAACCAAGAAATTCAAAAACAAAAACAAACTGAGAAATCAGCCAGAGGGAGAGGAGTAGACTCAGAATAACCCCTCTCAGGTGAGGGGCAGAAAGCAGCCTCAGAGGGGAGCATCAAATGCCCAACGGCAACAGGAATGAAGAGCAGGAGAACTAGTCTTACTGGTCTTCAGTGGGAAGCATGGCACTGGGGCAGGGTTGGTAGGGGGGTTAAGTTAGGGAAGGGACCACTGGGACAATGGGGCAGGGGAAAGTGCCTATCACAGAGGCAGGCTGTGGGGTTAGAGGGAGACTGGGGACACCGGCCAAGGGCAGTGGGCACTGGGGAAGGGACTGGTGTTGGGACAATATGCTTGAGATTCAATCATAAATACCTTTGTAACTTTGTAATTCACAGTGATTCAGTTAACACTCTCTCTCTCTCTCTCTCTCTCTCTCTCTCTCTCTCTCTCTCCTAACGAAGGTAGAAATCACAAGTCTGGTTGTGCAGGGGCAGGTGTGGCTCGGCCATAGGACATGAGCTTCAGGCCTGGGTGTAGTCCCTGACACAGAAACAAACTAGGAGCCATAATGGTAGAGCAGGTGCTACGGAGAAACACAAGGACCATCTAAAAGAGGACAAGACGTAGCCCGAGCGCACGTGAGGGTCCGGGCACGTGCTCTGCTTGCAGGGGTCCCTGAGCCTGAATGAACGGCACCTTGAGCACAGAGCCAGAGTGACCTGAACCCCCAAGGAGGATCCCCGCTCCCAGCACTGCCAGGTGTGACCCCAACACAACCAAAGGACCAGAGAAGGCCCTGTGCTGTGGCTCAGAAGTGGGAGACCTGGGCTCCGGGCCCAGCACCCCCACAGACCGAGTGCCCGGGTGTCTACACCGAGTGTGTGAGCACCACAACTGAGCAGTGTGCATGCATGGAGTCCAGTGTGCAAGCAGCACGCCCAGGTGTGTGAGCATGACAAACACACCCTTCCTGCGTGTCTGCACCCTGACCAGGTGTGTGGCACAGCAACAACAGCAAAGGGAAGGAGGACTGACAACTTTAAAATGCTCGGTTTGGGGGCTGGAGTACAACAGGGAGGGCTTTTGCCATATACACAGCCACGCCGGGTTCAATCCCCAGCATCCCACCTGGTCCCCTGAGCACTGCCAGGAGTAATTCCTGCATGCAGAGCCAGGAGTAACCCAGGAGCATCACTGGGTGTGCCCCCCCCCATAAAAACTGGTTATTAAAACAAAATATGAGACTAATCTCCAAGGATAGTAGAAATGAGGTCCAGGAGGACCAGTCCATAGTTGGAAGCCTGACTCAAGTGCTGAGGGTGGGGAAGGCAGTTGGAATAGAGAAGGGACCGCTATGACAATGATAGTTGGAAATGATCACTCTGCGTTAAAAACTGTGCGCTGAAAGTAGGTAAAGGAACAAACATGATAACCTCTCAGTGCCTGTTCTACAAATCACAAAGAAGAGAAAGATGAAAAGTTTCTGCCACAGAGGAAGGCTGGGCAGGGTGTACATTTATTTAAAAAAAAAATTGTTTGGGGTCAGGCCAGTGTGTCAGCATGGGTGGTAACGGACTTGCAGTTGACCCAGTTTGATCCATGGCACCAGGACCCATGGCACCGTATTATCCCCCATCAGTACCTAGAGTAGCCCCTGAGCACCATGGGTGTGGCCCCAAGACAAAAACAAAGCCCCAAAATGCAGAGACAGTGTACAGGGGTTAGGGAGTCTGCCTTGCACACGACCAACCCCACTTGGATCCCCGCACTGCCAGGAGTGACCCCTGAGCAGTGTCAGGAGGAAGCCCTAAGCACCACAGGGTGTGAGCCCCAATCCCCACCACCACCACCAAGAAAAAGAGGCTGGGATGTGGCTCAGTGGCAGCAGCTTAATTTCCCAGCAACCAAAGACAAAAATCAAATGAAAATAGAAACAAAACCTGGGGGCTGGAGTGACAGCACAGCGGGTAGGGCGCTTGCCTTGCACACGGCCGACCCGGGTTCGATTCCCAGCATCCCATATGGTCCCCCAAGCACTGCCAGGAGTAATTCCTGAGTGCAGAGCCAGGAGTAACTCCTGAGCATCGCTGGGTGTGGCCCAAAAAGCAAAAAATAAATAAATAAAATAAAATAAAAACAAGGAACCTCTTATGCCAGAGTCCAGATGTCCTCAGACTGATGGGGGACACCCAGCGGAAGGGCAAGGGGCCAATGCAATGGAACAAGTGGGAGACAACTTGTGCACTCAAAGGAATTCCGGTGGGGATCAGGAAGAGAGTTGGAGGCCCCAGTGCAAATCTGGCCCTGAGATCAGTCTCTGGCCCCACGTGCCCGCCCTGAGCATCGCTGGTGTCGCCCTGGTGGGCCCTGAGCACGGCTGAAGTGAGCTCATCAAGACCCAGATGCACCCTGCACCTCGCTGACGGGGTGAGCATCGCACAGTCCAGCCCAGCTGGCAGAGTGTCACAAGGAACGGACCCAGGCTGGATCCCAGCCATGGAGCACTGTTCGACAGTGCAGAGGTTAAGTCCCTTTCCTGGCCTGAGGCCGAGCCTAGTTCAAAACCTGAGCACAGCCTATGGTTCCCCAAGCACCAGCAGGAGTCACTTCTGAGCAAGGGCCCAGGAATATCCCTTGAGTGCCACTGAGTGTGGCCCAACTGTCCTTGACCCCCCATCCCAAAACTGACTGCATACACTGCAGGAATAAATCCTTCCATGTGGAGACACTTGGAGCACATGCCCGGGGAAGGGTCTGGAAGGGCTGGTGCGATGGAGCAGGTGTTCTCTCTGCCCACTCTAAATGAACCCCTGGTGGCCACAAACTTCTAGAAGAAAAACTCAGCTACATGAGACTAGGGACTGAAGACGCCAGGCCACATGGCAACGGGGATGTGCTGTCCCTTCCTGTCTCCCCACCCCTTTGGGGTCCTGGCTGTCAGGCCCGCGAACTGCCTCCGGGTGCCATTTCAGTGGGTCAACAACCTTGATCCAGGCAACTCACAAATGATTCTCGGGATGGATTAGCTTGCTACAGAGATGTCTCCGGACCCCAATCATTTACAATTTAGAATTCCAGGAGTGCACGGCTGCTTTCACAGCCGCGTGACCTCTCATGATATTTATAATAAGAAATGGAAAATAAATTATCTAGCATCTGTCTGTGGCAGACATGCAGGCTTGAGTGGTGGTGGGAAAATTCGAAATAATGGTGGTGGGAAGGTTTAATGGTTAGTGGGATTAGTGTTGAAATATTGAATGTAATCAATTAATATGAACAACCTTATGAAAATAAAATTGAAAAATAAAAAAAAAAATGAAAGGGCTGCAGCACACACCTGGCATGGGGAGGTTCAGGAATCACCCCAGGACTGTGTGCTCCCCCAGAACACGGCTGAGAGTGACCACACTAGGCCAGCAGTACCCCAGCCATCACACAGGGAGGGCAACTCACTTCAAACCAAAAGTACCATATTCCACTTTGAAACTTGTCTTAGCGTAAAGGTTTTAGAGCGTGCCCGGAGAAGACCGCCTTCAACACAGACCTCAACAAATCTCCGAGGAATTCGGCTGCCACTGTCAAAACTCAACATGTGCCCTAGTCAAGCGTTGGGAAAAACATAAGTAAAAGAAGTGGGACTTGCAGAGATGACAAGAGTCAGCATTACAACCATGAGACACAAAGTTAAGTATGCTTCATATGCTTATAAAATAAAACCAGATGTCTAAAACAGAAGCTTGCAAAGATTTTTTGGATAGGACATTAAAAAGCAGTAACTACAAACAAACAAACAAAAAAGATCAAACTGATCGTAATTAAGAATTTCATCAGGCTAGGCACTCACTCCAGACTCCAGTGAGCGAGGAGGAATTCTGCCATGTCCCTGCAACCCCAGAACTACTAAATTTCTTCTGGAAGTGAAATCGAATTTTGATGTGTGTGTGGGGGGGAGGGGGAAGAATTACACCCTCACACCCAGTAATGTTCAGGAGTCACTCCTGGCTCTGCACTCAGGAATCACCCCTGGTGGTGCTTGGGGGGACTGTAATGGATGCCGGGGATCAAAAGCAGGTTGTCCGAGTGCAAGGAAACGCACTGCCCACTGTGTATCGCTCTAGCCTCTGAAGTAGAACTTCTTAAGAACATAATGGATGTAGGAGAGAAACCCTACAGTGGCTATGAAGGCCCCGAAGCTCTGTTTGCCAAATCAATACCCTCTGCCGGCCACGAGTTCATTGTAAAAGGAGAACACGCTTGGACCTCAGGAACAACAGAGGTCAGCCTGCTGGAAAGCAGGGAGGTCAGCGCCAGAGGCCCTCGCTTCACACGCACCACGAGGAGCACGGGGGGTTGGCGGGGGGCATTCCCCTACACACAAAGCTTGTCACTCTGACAGTCTGACAGCTCGGCCAACTGAGCTTCCTGAGTCCCCAACTGCATCTGAAACTGCACTGGAAACTGCTGATGACCTAGATTATTAAATAAAATAAATTACAATACATTGTTGCCTTTCTTCAGTTAAAAAAATAAAAAGACTTTTCTGAAAAGTCCATTTAGAGAGTAACAAGGGGCCCAGTGGACAGTTCCGTGGATAAAAGTGCCTGCCGATGGTTCTGTGGATAAAAGCCCCTGCCGTACACTAAGAGGCGATGAGCAGGATCCCCTCTGAGTCGAGTGGGGCCCTGGCAGCTCTGCTATGTGGCACCCCCTCAGCACCCCAATAGTGTGGGAGATCTCTGGCACCCAGCCAGGTATGGGCACTCACCATCAGTTAAGCCTGTGGCCTTGGTGAGCCTCCCCCCACCAGCATGTGCATCAGCAGCACAACTATGGGAGTGTGACCCCAATAAGCACGTGCCCAGGCCTGGGAGGGCCACAGCCACAGGTGTGCACCTCCTGACTATCACAACAGAGGGAAGGAAGCGGGGCTGGAGTGACAGCACGGCAGGGAGGGGGCTCCACCCCTGGTATATGGTTCCATCACAGAGCCAAGAGTAATCCCCGAGCACTATCTGGTGTGGCCAAGGGGGGGAGGGGCTGGGGGAGGGGAGGGGCGAGTGAGGGGAACAGGGAACAAGCAGTCTGTGAACTTATTTCTCATTTATCACAGCAAAAAATAAACAGGCCATGTCTAAAACTGACACATAAGAAACAGGACGGGAGGATGGAGCGATAGTACAGTGAGGACTTGAATGGAATGCAACCACATATAGTACCCGGGCACCGCCAGCAGTAGTTCCCTGAGCACAGAGCTAAGGAGGAAGCCCCAAGCACAGCTGGGTGCCCCCACCCCACCTAAATAACAAAACAAAGAACCAGTAGGCAGTGGGCTGGAGAGGACAGGGTTAAGGCGCTGCGCATGACCCACCAGGTCCCCTCCTCAGCATGGCTGAGTCCTGGTGCTCCATGAGGTGCCAAGGAGGGGGGACTGGCTGCCTTGGGGAAACAGGGGCCTGAGTAGGGGGCTGGCTGTCCTCTCTCATGCCCTCTTGCTGCTGGCCGCTGCAACGACCAGGACACACACATCCCCACTCAGCTGCAGGATGCTTGCCTTCTGGGTGCAATGCTCACACACACACACACACACACACACACACACACATACACAATCCTAGTGCACGAAGAGAGCACACTCTTGGGGCTGTGCCAAGGCCGTGGAAAGGCCGGGCTGCCTGGCAGCTCTGGAGTGCAGGGTAGTGCTGAGTACCCAGCCTCATGCCTACAGGCAGGAACCCGACCACCAGGCCATCCCCAGCCCCTGGCCCGTTTTTGCTACTGCCGAAACAGTTTCTCGGGACTAGCTGACTTCACACATGCTGCCTTACACGCAGGTGGAATAACTATCAGAATGTTTTGTGTAAACACACAGAAGATGCCCATGTCGGGGCAGCACCCCGACGCAGAGTGGGAGAATGCAGCGGGCAGCTGGATTATGTTGGCTGGAGTATGGTTATATTTCTCTCTCTGCAACCTTTCCCAGGTTAAATAATAGCATTTACAGTTTATGCAGATCTTAACTCCGGGGCGAGGGGTGGGGTGGGGGGAACGCCATGGTCCATGCCTGCAAGTGCTCAAGGATCAAACCCAGGTCCCCTAAATGCAAAGCACATTTCCCAGCCCTCTGAAACAGCTCTACATGATGTTTCACGTGGGGTGCTATAGTTTATAGCTGAGACAGAGATTTGACTGCAGGGAAAAGAGGCACTGACCCCAAATCCAGGTAGGCAGAGGGTCCCTCCCTGACTGTTCTCCCCCTGGGCAGTGGGGAGACCCAGAGGCCCAGTCAAGGTTGGAAGCCCAAAGCCCATGGTGAGAGCGTCAACTAAGGGTCCTTCCTGACGCCCTTCCTCCCCGTGGCCCCCGCAGATGTGCTGAGGCCCAGTCCTCTCCATCAAACAGGCCGGGGGGTAGGGGTTAAGGGGTCACACAGTGCCAGCATCCTTCCCCACCCTCCAGTTGAATCGGCACACAGGGCCATGGGGAAGAGATCACCTACCGCAGGAGTCACAGGTGAAGCAGTCGGTGTGATACAGGCCCCCCATCGCCTGGCAGGCCTGACGTGCTCCGTAGATGCCAAGCCCACACTTGATGCAGATGCCTGCGGGGGGAGAGGCAGGGAAGAGTAGGGTGAGCAGTGGATGCAGAGCTGGGGGTCCAGTTCCCACTCCCAGGGGTACTGCTGTCGCCAGCCTGCCCTCAGGCCTCTGTGCCTGGGTCTCTAACTGAACCGGGGGCAACTGGGGAGCCCATCACTCAGCATTCATTATCACCATACTAGTTTTGGGCCCACAGCTGGTGATGCTCAGGGCTTACTCCTGGCTCTGCACTCAGAGATCACTCCTGGAATCTGGGGGACCATCTGGGGTGCGGGAACTTGAACCCATGTTGGTCATGTTGGAAAGCACCCTGCCCGCTGTGCTATCACTCCAGCCCTCAGAACTCAGAGTTTAGCCGGGCAGTGCCAACACACACGGACACTGTCCTCGCCCTCACCGTGATTCTGACATGCTTGTTTAGGAAGTCCCCTGAAAATCTGCCATCAGACTGAAGCTAAGAACCCAAAAGATCCAAAAGATTAGCCGCCAGCCCCAGGCACGCCAGGGCAGTCACCCGCCAGCCACACACCAAGTCTACACCGAAGGTAAGTCTTCTTACTGAGCGCAGTCAACGCAGGGGCACAGCTTGCTCTTGCTCTCTCACTCTCTCTCTCGCTCTCTCGCTCGCTCTCTCTCTCACACACACACAAACACATACACACACATTCACACACACTCACACACTCTCTCTCTTTCACACACACACAAGCCCCACCCTCTTCAGGGGGCTACCTCCCTGCAGGAAGAGACCCCAGCAGAGAATCCGTATTTCAGGTGAAACAGGGAAAGGAAGAATGTGTGAGGGTCACAGGATGGTTCCAAGGCTGACCACAGGCTTCAATGTGGGAGCCAAAATTTGATCCCTGACCCCACCACATAAGGTCCCCCAGTCATGCCAGGCCAGGTGTGATCCCTGAGCACTGAGCAGAAGCAACAGCCACCAAGTAAAGCCCAGATACAAAAACAAACGACAAACAGCCCATGCAGGAGGCCAGGCACCTGGCTCAGCCCTGAGCGTGTGTGAAGTCCTGGGTTTGATCCCCCACACTGCAAAGACCTGCTGGATGGCACAGTTTATAAAGAGGGTATCAGGCGGGACGGAATGAAGATTCAAAGGAAGAGAAGGAAGGGGGGGTCTGGGATTACTGGATGGAATCGGAGGCCGCCGCTCAGCAAGCAGAGCAGGCCGGGAGGATAACCAGCTGAGTAAAGCCCAGCTCCTGCTGAAGGGCCTCCCTGCACAGACCTAGACAGGGCCCTCGCAGTCATTGAGGCTTGCCGTGCCCCAGAGAGAAGGGGAACGGGCACCAGGGACTGGCTTCTGTTTCTGTCTGGGAGATACACCTGGCAGTTCTGTGCTTGGGCTTTGCTGCCAGAGGTGTTCAGTGCTCTGGGAACCACACAAAGAACCACAAATCCAACAGGGCGTCCCACAAAGCATGTGCTCAGTCCTCAAGTCACTCTGCCAGTCCTCTAGCTCAGAGCTTTTGTTGTTGTGTTGGGGGCTTGGGTTTTTTTTTTGGGGGGGGGGGGGCTTTCCATATCCTGCAGTGCTCAGAATTACTCCTGCCTCTGCACTCAGGAGTTACTCCTGACAGGTTCGGGAGACTATATGGGATGCCAGGGATCAAACCGGGGTCAATTGTTTGCAAGGCAAATGCCCTGCTTGCAGTACCAATCTCTCCACCTACATCAGAGTTTTTTTTCATTGCCAAGTTTCTGTGATTTCCAATGCTGTTGGTTTCCCATGCACGTAATTCCACACCACTATGCCAGAGGGTCTTCAAGCTTTTCCCCTTTTCACCCAGGAGGAGCAACACAGGCGAGCACCGCAAGCCCCATGTAGTGGATTCTGAAATTGTCTTTAGTCGCTGCACATTCAGAAACCTTCCCTGTTGCCGGGCCGCCAGTGACCCTTCACAGAAGCTGGGCTCTGGGCATGGTGCCCTCCCTGCTCCTCCACTGCCTGCCACATTCCTTTGTACTGCTCAACCAGGCTAATCATCTGCCACCTGAAGACACCCTCCCCCAGATGCCACCCTATGTCCCCTCCCCACAGCCAACCAGGGCCCCACCCGGCCCTTCCTGACAGCCGAGCCTTCCTCTCCTGTCTCGCCGTGGGGAGGATAGCCCGGCTGCCTGCAGCCTCCAGGTCACCGCCTGCACCTGGCTCCCTGGCTGTCTCCCAGGGCCGTTCAAGGCCTTACACGTGAAGGTGGTCGGAGGGGTCCCCGGAGGCTACTGGAGGGGGCTGCACCTCTGGGCTCCACTGACAGCAGTTGGCGGGGGGGGGGGAGCCGGCCCAGCACGGCTAACGCGTCTTTTTTAAGAAAAGCTAGAAGCCTCGACCCGTGGGTGCAGCCTTCCTGTGCTCAAAGGACTGACTTCAGTGTCTGGAAATGCAGGCGCCGACCCGCCTTGGCTGAGGGGCCCACCTGTGGCTGTCCTGTGGACCATCGCTCTCAGCTGCTTAGCCCTGCTCCGGGCGGGCACCCTGCCCAGGCCCAGCTCCTGACTCACCCCTCCTCCAGGCTCCCCACGGAACTCCCCAGACCATCAGGTGCCTACTCAGGACACTGCACTTGGGGAGAAGGCCAGGCCCCGGGACGCCCCTTGACCCAAACTCCAATTCTGAATCGTGGCTGGATCGAGGCTCCCTAACTTTGACCTCCCTCACTCCCAATAATGTAACTGCAAACTGTAGCCAGGCAGCTCTGCAGTGAAGAGCTAAAAAGCGCCCCTTTAAACTTGCCCATCCACTTAGTCACTCCCCTGGAGACTCAGACAGTGGTGAGGATGCTTGGGACAGATAGTGGAGACTCCAGCTAGCAGGACTCAGGACGGGAGAAGGGCAAGAGCAAACGTCTGTCTCTGGCCTGCTTCTATTTTCTGTTTCCCCCCCCCCCCCCATGTGTGTGTGAAACAACATACGGAGAAGGAGCAGAAACACCCTCAGAAATACAGGGACTCCAGAGCCCCAGAGAGAGCACAGCGGGTAAGCCTTGCACCCCCTCGACCCAGGCTCAATCCCCAATACCCCATATGGTCCCAAGTCTTACCGGGAATGATCCCTGAGAGCAGAGGCAGGAGTAACGCCTGAGCATGGCCAGGTGTGGCCCTCCCACAAAAAAGGGAAAAAAATAACAGGGACTGTCTGAGGAATGCGGCTGCACTAACCCACACAGACAGGCCTGGCAGACGCGGGATGGGGTGGGGTTGGGGGCCGGGGGTGCTATGCCCAGCCTCGGCCAGCACACCCACCACACCCACCGGCCACTGCTAGACAAGAGCTGGAAAGACTGACCAGACTGTGGCCTTGGAGTTTTAGGGCTTTTTGTTTTTATTTCTTAATAAAAGCGACACCCATGGGCACTGGCGGGGGGGGAACCCCAGCCAGGGAGCCACCTATGGGGCGCACACACGACAGACATGAGCTCTAATAATTAAGCCCCTCCCCAGTTTCAGGTTTTTGTTTTGGAAGTCACCAGGCAGAGCTCAGGGGACCAGGGGACTACACCCAGGCATCCGGCGTGCCCAGCATGTGCTCAGTCCATCAGCTCTCCCTCAGGCTCCTTTAGTCCTTTTACTGAGATGCCAGAAACCAAATCCAGGACCTCATGCCTACAAGCATGCCACAGCCGAGCTCCAGCTCTGACAGGGTTATTGGTTTACATATTGTTTGGGGGTTAAACCCCACTATGCTCAGAGGCTCTCTGGCTCAGTGCTGTGAGAACCACATGGTGCCAGGGATCAAACCCACAGAACTATCTCTCCGGCCTGAGTTTTTTATTTTATATAAAGCCCTGGTATATATTTCCTTTTTTTTTAACTTTTTATTTTCATTTATTTTTTTAATTTCTGTCACTGTCACTGTCCTCCCATTGTTCATCAATTTTCTCAAGCGGGCACCAGTAACATCTCCATTGTGAGACACTGTTACTGTGTTTTGCATATCGAATACGTCATGGGTAGCTTGCCAGGCTTTGCCGTGCAGACGGAATACTCTCGGTAGCTTGATGGGCTCTCCGAGAGGGGCGGAGGAATCGAACCCAGATCAGCTGCGTGCAAGGCAAACGCCCTACCCGCTATGCTATCACTCCAGCCCATATATTTCTAAGGAAGGAAAAAGGGTCAGCAGGAAAAAGAAAAGATGAGACAGAAGAGGCTGAGGTTGGGGATGGAAAGACCCTTATTCTTAGACGGGGCGTGGACTGGCAAGCCTTCAGGTTAGTACAGGAAGGGAAAATGAGGCCAGACGGACAGTACAGCGAGAGAGCACTTGCCCTGCAGGCGGCCAGCCCAAGCTCCAACCCGGACACCACATATGGTCCCCCAAGCCCACCAAGATTGATCCCTGAGGACAAAATCCAGGAGTAAGCCCTGAACAGCACTTGGTCACTCCCTGGAGACAAAGACAGTGGGGGAGGGGGGGGAGAAGAAATCCAGGAAGGAGTAAGAAAAAAAAATCCAGGAAGCACTGAGAACAGACTGCTGACTTCCACATTATTTTTTTCTTCAGCCAGCAGTGCCAGAGACCATGTGGGGTGAGGGAGCAAATCTGGGGCTCTTACATACAAAGCATGCTTTCCAACCCTTTGAGCCATCAACCTGGCCTCGGTTCTCAATGTTCTTGGCAAAGTAGACAGTAAGGCAGGAGCTGAGGAAAGAGGGAGCTTGCTGGGGGAATGAAAGAGGAATGGACAGCGGTGCGAGGGGCAGGTGGTGGGAGAGACCAAACAGGAGCTAGAGCGATGACGTAGCAGGCAGGGCACTTGCCTTGCACGAGACTGACCCAGGTTCTGTCCCTGTTACCATATATGGTCACCTGAGCCCCACCAGGAGTGATCCTCCAGCACAGCTAGGTGTGGCCCCAAAGCCAAAACCAAACAAAAAAGTCAGCCCTACCACTCGTTCATATCACAGGAGTAGGTGGGGCAGGCCAGCGGCAGGCAGCAGTGAGGAATCTGGCCCAGAGGAGGCATGAGGAACAGTCAGAGGCTGGGGGTGTAGCTCAGGGGTCCAGCATGGATTTTGCATGTACCAAGTCCCGAGACTGGGAGCTGGTGCCTTGTTTGGGCAAGGCCCTGGATTTAATACCCAGTCCTGCATAGCCCTCTGAGAAACACTGGGCATGGCTCCCAAGACTGTAAGTATAGACCCCATAACAATAGCCAAAACAAAAGTCCCTGGCTTTTATTCTTAGTACCATAAAAAAAAATGGAGCATGTCATTTTATAGAGCTCCGAAAGGTCAGCTGAAGCAAACAGTTGTCCTTATTTTTAAAAACCTGGGTAATGAGGGCCCAGAGCGATAGTACAGTGGGTAGGGTGCTTGCCTTGCACGCAGCCAACCAGGGTTCAATCCCCAACATCCTGTATGTTTCCCTGAGCACTGCCAGGTGTTGCCCAAAAAGCAAATAAATAAGTACATAAATAATAAAAAGCAGAAAGAAAACATAAAAAAAAAAAAACCTGGGTCAATGTAACCTAAATCTGAGTTCTCTTAAAAACAACCAACCAGTCAGTACGGGGATTAAGACCTTGCTGGTGACCAGCCCTGTTTGAATCCCCAGGATCATGTATGGTCCCCAAAACCACCAGGGGTCACCCCTGAGCACAGAGCCAGGAATAGTCCATAAGCATTGCCGGGTGTGGTCCAAAAAGGGGGGAGGGGCACTGAACTCATTCCAGGCTCCCTTCCCTCTCCGACCTCCCTTCCTGGGAACAGCCATGGGCATGCCACCCACACATCCACACCCCCCCACCCCAGTCTCTTCCCTTGGACCTTCAAGTGGGCGCGCGCGCACACACACACACACACACACAGAGCAGAAACCAGCAATGGGCACACACTCACATACCCATCTTTTCCCTTAACCTTTCAAGTAGACATGCATACGTGCACACACACACACACACACACACCCTGTGAGGGACCAGCAATAGACACACACACATGTACACACACTGACATATACCCTGTCAGGGACCAGCTGTGAGCACACAAATGTACACACACACATACACATGCCCCATCAGGGACCAACTGTGAACACACACACACACACACACACACACACACACACACACACGCGCGCTGTCTTTTCCCTTAAGTCCTTCTCTCCTCCCCTCACCAGTCTGGATCTTCCTGACTTCATCTTGCCACACACTCCCCCAGCTCTCCTTCCCCGGACCAGGGCCAAGGCCTGTAGTGTGTGGGGTGGGGGAAGTGCAGTGTCTCCTCAGAGGACCGAGAAGACAGCCCGGGCATGCCAGGCATGCACTCAGCCCAGGTTCCACGCCCTGCACTACACTACACGGTCCCCTGAGCATCACCAGGTATAACCCCCGGAGTGTCCCAAGCATCACCAGAATGTCCTGGAGAATCTCCTTGCACGTCCTCCATCCTGTGGCTCTGGGCTTCCTGAGCATCACTCCGGAAGCCCCCCGACCCTCCTCAAAGGAGGAGGCAACCCTGGCTCCCCCACCAGGCCCAGCACAGAAAAGGCCAGTTTCCCAGCAGTGCTTCCAAAACAGACAACAGCAGCCACAACCAAGACAAGCACAAAGTTCCCCTATGGCACAGAAGAGCTGGGGGCGGAAGGAGGGGAGGGGGCTCCCTCTCCCGAAACGGAGGCCACCTAAGGGACCACGGGGGGGGGCTTGGGGGGATTAGAGAGGAGTCTGCAACAGTTGGGGGCTAGAAAGACCTTGCACCCTGACTCCCTATTTTATCCCACATCCTCCCCACTGGAATGCCCCCATCCAGCCTCTTCCTGTCTCCAGATACAGCTCAGGCAGTCGGAGCTGCCAGCAGGAAGGAAAACCCCCCCAGGACAGTCTCCTCCCAAAGGGCTCAGCTTTCAGCTCTTCAGGGGGCAGGGAGCCCCTTACCCAGGTCGGGATTGTTCTCGGTCTTTGGGCTGAGCACCCAGGGATGACTCCTGGTGGGGCTCGGAGGACCCTAAGGGGGGGCTGGAGGCAGAACCTGGGTTGCCCTCCCAGCTGCCTCTCTCTCCTGCCCCTCCTGGTCTAAAACTTCACGCCCGAGTTTGTTCCAAGGACCAGGATGAGGGGACGAGGGTCAGCCTGGGAAATGCCGTGAGTGTGATTCCCTGGGTGCCAGCTAGCTCAGAGATGTC
Source organism: Sorex fumeus (assembly GCF_029834395.1). NCBI lineage: Eukaryota > Metazoa > Chordata > Mammalia > Eulipotyphla > Soricidae > Sorex > Sorex fumeus. The sequence goes on from NW_026606179.1 coordinate 22,189,079, forward strand.
AGCCCAGTGGTGGAGGCCTCACGCGACAACCCCCGCACCAGGGTGGGCGTCCCCTCGGGCCACCGGAGGGTCGGCAGGGTGGCCGGGCCACTCACATCCCCCACACGACTGAGGAAGGGAAAGAAAGACGCGACAGAAGGTCCCGACCAGCTTCTCCCGACCCAGAAAGGAGGAGGAGCGGAGAGGCCAGCGCCACGGGGACGGCTCGTGGGCGCGAGGGCACGTGCCGCTCGGCATGTGGGAGCCCAGGTTCGGTGCCCGGCACCCGCAGGAGCGACCCCCGAGGCACCGAACTGGGAGTGGCCGAAACAACCCCCCCCCCCAAAAAAAAAAATAAGAAGACGACGGATAGGAAAGTGACCTATCTCTGCCCAGGATCGTGGAAGAAAGGAGCTTCGCAGCGCCGCCGCCGCCGCCTCCCCCCCAACCCCGTGCGCGGACAACCGTGGGCGGCGCCCCCCAAGCCCGGCCCGGCACGACCCGGCCCGGACGGCGCAGGCCGGCGCCCCCACGGGCTCACCGAAGTAGTCCCGCGCCGAGCGCGCCTCCAGCGCCCGCTCCAGCTCCCGGGTGAGCGCCTCGAGCCGCCGCTCCGCCGAGCTGGGGCCGGCCTCGCGGCCCGGGGGCAGCGGGAGCGACGGCAGCGCGAAGGGCATCCCCGGGCCGCCGGGCTCCGGGGAGCGCGCGGGCGCCAGCAGGTCGGCGTAGGCGCCGGCCGAGCCGCGGGAGCCCAGGCTGGACACGCTGGAGCGCGCGCTGCCCCCCGACGGCGGCCCGGGGCCCGGGCGCAGGTCCGAGCGGCCGGAGCGCGGGCTGCCGTGGCGCTGGTCGTAGCCCAGGCTGATGCCGCTGGAGCGGGCGCTGCCGTCCGAGCCCGCCAGGCTGGCCCGGGGGCTGCTGGCGGGCGGCGCGCCCAGCTCGGGGGCGGCCGCGCGCCGCGGGCCTCGCTCGCCGCGGCTCAGGCCGTCGGCGCCGCCGGCCTCGGGGCCGCCGCCCTGGCCTCTGCGGCCCAGCGTCGCGGCCGCCTCGTCGCCCGGCCCGGGCCGCGGCCCCCGCCGGCCACGGCCCGGAGAGTCACCGCCACCGCCGCCGCCGCCGCCGCCGCCGGGCTCGAGCTCCCGCAGGCCCAGCCCGGCCAGGAGCAGAGCCGCCTCGTCCGCGGCCGCCCGCGAGCGCTGCATGGCCCGGCCCGCCGGCCGGAGCGCGTCACCTCCGCCTCCGCTTCCCGCCGCCGCTCCGGCCGCGCCGCCGCATCGTCCGCCCGAGGCCCGGAGCCCGCCCCGGGACCCCTGGGCGCGGGGCGGGGCGGGGCCGGCGCCCGGCCGGGGTCGCTGCGCCGGCCACGCGCGGACGGGCCGGGGGCCGTGGCGCTGCTGGCGGCGGCGGCGGCGGCGGCGGCGGCGGCGCGCGCGGCGGAGGAATGTGCGTTCGGCCGCCCCGGGCCGCGCCCCCTGCCCGCGCGGCCGCCGGCCGGAGGGACTCCTTTGTGGGGGCAGGAATGCGAGGAAGGAGACGGCGCTGCGGCCGCTGGAATGCGGCGGGGGTGGCGGCGGCGCTGCCGCCGGCGGGTCCGCGCTGCGCCCCGAGCTCGCAGGGACTGAGCCGGCCCCGCGCTGCGCCGTCGGGAAGGCCTGGGGGCCGGCGGGCTGGGCTGGAGGCGGCTCCCCGCAATCCGGCCCCGGGAAGTGGGAGCAGCTGATAACGTTTCCCACCTCCTCCCCCAGGGGACTTCCCGGCGCCGCCGCGGTTTCGGGGCGCTGGGCCCCCCGCGACGGCGACTTTGGGCCAGGCAGCGCCCAGCAAGGCGGTGCAGGACGCTGCGGGACCTACGGGACCTCGGGGGCGGTCAGGCAGAGGCGTCCCCCTACGTCCCCCCGCACGCGCCTCGCTTGACCCCAGGAACCCCGTCCCTGAGTCGGGAGACGGCGGCGTACTGGTGCTAGGCACTCCATCTGAGCCCCAGGAGCGCGCCGACGCAGAGTTAGGGCTCAGCGGGGAACTGGTCCCCCCCATGCCAGGCTCGGCCGGAAGCAGGCCTCTAGCTGAGCCGCTGCGTGGGTGCGCCGCAACCGAGTCCCCCCACTGGCAGTCAGGAGGAGAGAACCCCCCTTTTCCAGCACCTTGCCCTACAGTGATGCGCAGAGCCGGGTCTTGGCGCCGGGTCTTGGAGCCAGGTCTTGGCTCCGAGTGTAGAGTCCGGGCACATGGGCCCCTGGGCCGCAAGCCACAAAGCTCTTGTCATACTTTCCAAAGAACTGGGGGGTCTGGATCCTGGTGCATCCAGAACATGGAGCGGATGAGTTCTCTTTCCCACTTCTCTGTTTCCAAGTCTCCAAGAAGTACCCCAACTCTCTCACCCAGGGGGAGGCGGGCAGGCATAAGTGGGGCAAGTAATTTGGGGCCCAACTATCTAAAGAAGCCTCCTTGGAAATGATCTTGCTCGGAGAAAAACCTCAGCCCACAATAAGCCCTCACATTCCACTGATCACATTACTACCACTGGAAAGCAGAAACACTGGCCAGACCAGGTGAAGAGGTTGCGCTGAAGTTTTCCAGGAAGTGCAATTTGATCAATATTAACACATCAAAGACAAACACATGCTTATAACAGCAATTCTCTTTCTAAGAACCTGTTTCTAGGGACATTCTAAGAATCTGCTCTGGGTGGGGGACGTGATCCAGAGTGCAAATTACATATGAGCAAACAATTATGCATCACATTATCATCTCAGTGTACCGAAAACTGCATAATGTGGGACAGAGAAGTACTGGATCTAACCAATGGTTCAGGAGTAGCCTCAGTAGGCCAAATAAGTTTGGGAACCTCTGATCTGATAGATTTCCATCCACTCAGTTCTTGTATTTTTAGGATGCCATGTCAAGTGGTGGTCAGGGCTGCTCCTGATTTGGTGATCAGGAGACCTCAGTGTCAGGGATGCAACCCCGGCCTCTATCATAGAAAGCATGCACTCGGCTCTTTAAAGCTCTCTCTCTCACCGGGGCTGGAGTGATAGCACAGCGGGGAGGGCGTTTGCCTTGCACGTGGCCAACTCAGGTTCGATTCCCAGCATCCCATATGGTTCCTGAGCACCGCCAGGAGGAATTCCTGAGTGCAGGGCCAGGAGTAAGCCCTGAGCATCGCTGGGTGTGACCCAAAAAGAACAACAACAAAAAAAAAGCTATCCCTCTGGCCCCATCAGCCATATTCTTAAATAACTCAGTGGGACCAGGAGATGTCACATCTGTACTGTCAGGACCCCAATTATGAACACAATAGGACACAAGACCTTTTCAAGGAGATGTGGCTGGATAACTTGGATTACAAAGGAAGGGATAGTGGGCATGCAGTCAGACTTTATCATATAAAGGAATGAATCCATTCTTCCTTCAGATCCACCCTTCTTTCAACTTAGCCTGCAGTGGTTGCTCACCTGAATGATTTTCCCTAGAAGAGTAACTGGACTCTGAGCCAGAGCACATTCCTGCCTCTCTCCCTCAGCTCCCCCATACTCCACACAGCACCACAGCCAGGCTGTGCCCTGATACACTGAGAAGCTCCTGTCCACTGAACAGAACCCAGGGCCTCCTGCATTCAAGGCACAAGGCACGCTCCACCACGGGGCCACAGCACACACTCTTTGAGGTTCAGTTTTTTGAGTCAGATCAACCGGCTTCCTCTGATCCTGGGTGTGCCTTAGCTCTCTTGGGACATTTATCTGCAGCCCTGGACAGGGGTTTCCAGTCTAAGAGTCAGAATCTGACAACAGTTGCTTTCTTCATCAGGGACCAGCTGAGACCTTTGCCTTCTTGCCTTGAAACCTCACCCTGAAATGGGATCTATGCCCAAACTTTGTACATAGCAAAAGACCAGGCAGCCAAAGGCTCAGCTCCGTGGGGAGGATCTATTTGTAGCTCCAGATTTGGTAGCCCAGATTCCTACAGCTTTTTATAATCACATTTCTGAGCATGACGGTAGCTTTCACAATTTTCACTGCAGCTTGGAAGCAGCCCCTGGGAAACTTGGGAGAGCAAAGGATGTGGGTGCTCGGACGCTCAACCTACCACCTGGGTTTACGGTGCTGCTTTGAAAAAGATGGGTTTGTGCACATGCCAGCGCTTATGTCCTACCACTTTGAGTGACCTCCCCCATGCTGCCCCTGTGCTGGCCAGGTTGGCAAAGTTTTTCAAGAAACACAGCATAGTGCCAGTCAGATATGCTATCCATGCTTGCAGAATAAGTGAGTACCAGATGCCAAATGCCCAATGCCTTGTTTCTCTAAAGTTTCAGGGATTAACCCTGGCAGGACTTGGGGAAACCACATGGGGTGCTGGGGATCGAATCCAGGTTGACTGATTACTGGGCAAGTGCCCTACCCACTATACTATCTCTCCAGTCCCTCAAATCCTTCTTCATTTTTAAGGTTGTAAAGAAAAAGTCCAAGTTCCTTAGCTATAGAGCAAATCCATTTCAAATACATGTGCCACCAGTGGATAATTGTCAGAAAGAGAGGATATATTATGAAGCAAATGCTCTCTGGGCAGTGTTAAGTGCCCATACATCTCCTGGGAAACACTTGGCTCTCAGTTCCTGAACATTCTGATAAAAAGAATTCTTCTTAAGTCACAGTCTAGCATGCTGCAGGATGGGTATAGCTAACTGCAGCAGTGTTGGACCCAGGAATAATCATAATACTTTCTCATTCCAAATTTTATTGGGCGTTTGGGATAGGCACACTCACACGGTGCTCAAGGAACCGCATGCAAAGTATGCACTCTGCCCTCTGAGCCATCTTTCTGCTCCCCAAGTTTTACTTTCAATCTCTTTATTGATTTTCTGATTATAATCATGGGAAATATTCATACTCATTTTTTTCCCCAATACAGAACATAAGTGTCACATAGGTGGGGCTGGAGCGATAGCACAGACGGGAGGGCGTTTGCCTTGCACACAGCAGACTCGGATTAGATTCCCAGCATCCCATATGGTCCCCCGAGCACCCGCCAGTAGTTAATTCCCAAGTTGCATGAGCCAGGAATAACCCCTGTGCATCACCTGGTGTGACCCAAAAAGCAAAAACAAAAACAAAAAAAAGTGTCACATAGGTGGAGAAATAGTACAGAGGGCAAGGCAATTGTTTCACACCATCCAACCCGGGTTCAATTCCTGGCACCCAGTATGGTCTCCTGAGCTCTGAGCCAGGAGTGATCCCTGAGTGCAGAGCCAGGAGTTACTTGGAAGGGGGCCTCCCAAGCAGTGCTCAGGGGACCCAGGGATCACTTCTTGAAATTCTTGGCCATTTGGTTGCAGCTGTACAGATTAAATGGGCCCCTCTGCCCATTCAAATGTGAAGGAAAACAAAGATGAAATGCCAGAACACATTGTTGATCATTGTTTTAAAAGGCAGGGTGTGGTTTTAAGGAATGGAATTTCAAAAATTCTAACTCCTGCAGCCAGAGAGATAGAGGAATACTTGCCTTTCACGCAACCAACCTGAGTTCAATTCCCGAATCCCACCCAGAGTTATTACTGAGTGCAGATACAGAAGCCCAAGAGCAGACGTGGTACCGCTCCCCCATATTCCTAACTTCTAGACTCAAAGGGTGGAGTGCATGCTTTAGTCCAGGTTCAACCGTGATCCTTAACCCCATGCCCCAGTACTGATGACCCAATACCCCTCCCCCCCTAAAAATATCTCTGGAGCTTTTCTGAATTCAAAATTGATCATCAGGAAACAGCAAACCAAACTTATTTCTACAAGGGGATATTACCAAGTTATAATGTCAGGGATTGAATTCAGGGCCTCACACATCCAAGGCAAATGTTCTTTCATGGAGCCAGTTAATCACCAGAGTATTTCTTTCTGGTTTGGTTGTGGGGATTGGTTTTTGTTTGGCGGGGGAGGGGGACACACACACAGTAGTGAGGGAGAAGTATTTAATATTTGGCTGTTACATAGTTCTGTAATTTTGAGTATTTCCCCAGAATAAAATGAAAGCATCTTCTAAAATTTCAAGAATAGCACATTGGGTAGTAGGGTGCTTGCCTTGCATGTGACCAACCCGGGTTCCATCCCAACATCCCACATGGACCCCTGGGAAATGCTGAAAGTAATTCCTGAGTGCAGAGCCCGAAGTTCCTGAGCATCACTAGGTGTGGTCCACCCCCAAAAAATCAAAAATCAATAAAACCCTGAGACTGGGAGTTGGGAGAGCAGGCTCAGATTGGGAGTAAGGCAGCCACGCAGGAGGCACAAAGTCCAACGCTCTTGAGAGCTCTTTTCCCACATCTTTCTGAAGGCTTTTTAACATTCTAGATTCAGGATACAAAACCAGAAGTTAATGGCAGATGGCAGGGAAGGATAGTCCAGGAGGGAAAGCTTTTGCCTTTCAGTCAGCTCCCTCCGCTGTGACTCTGGCTCAAATCCCCGGTGCCTCATAGTGTCCCTTGAGCAGTGTCACGTCATTTTTTTTGTTTTGTTTTTGGGCTATACCCCAATGTGCTCAGGATTTCACTCCTGGTCAGGTTCAGGAGTAGGGTGACTGAATCAAAACTGGGTTTGCAGCTGGCAGGGACACTCAGGATAATTTCTGAACAGGGCCAGGAAAAGCCTCTGAACACCTCAACGTGTGGCCCCATATCAAAACAGAAAGGACAAGTGGCAAAGAGTCACTCAAGATAGAATGCAATGAGCACTCTTTACAACAGCCAGAATAATAAAGTATCAAAATAGGAGACTAACACCCAAGAGTGGCCGAGATTAGTATCAGGAATTTTGATCCGTGGCTTGGAGGCCAGCCACACACTCTAGGGGAAAACAGAGCTCAGATATAGAAAAGGCAAAGGCCCTCCCGTTGTTCGTCGATTTGCTCGAGCGGGCCTAGTAACGTCTCCATTGGAGACTTTGTTGTTACTGTGTCTGGCATATCGAATACGTCACGGGGAGCTTGCCAGGCTCTGCCGTGCGGGCGAGATAACTCTTGGTAGCTTGCCGGGCTCTCCAAGGGGGCGGAGGAATCGAACTCAGGTCGGCCATGTTGGCTGCGTGCAAGGCAAATGCCCTACCGCTGTGCTATCGCTCCAGCCCAGATACAGAAAGGAGCACCAAATAAAGGGTGTTGGGAGGATCCTCCCAGGATGGGAGAAGCATGCTGAAAGTAGACTATAGACAAAACATTTTTGTCACTCAATGCCTCTTTTGCAAACCACAACACCCAAAAGGAGACAGAGAACAAAGGGGAATGCCCTGCCACAGAGGCAGGGTGGAATGGGGGGATGGGGGATGGGAGGAATACTGAAATCCGTGGTGGTGGTAAATGGGCACTGGTGGAGGGATGGGTATTTGATCATTGTATAATTGAAACCCAAGCACAAATGTCTAAGTCTACAACTGTACCTCATGGTGTCTAATTAAAAAAAAAGATAGAATGCAATGAACTCGAACTGTTACCTGGGGTCTGAAACAAAGGTGTTGCAGTGTTGCAGCCGACATATGCAGTGGGAGAGGTGGGTGACTTGGAAGTCTGCCACTTTCCTCTCCACTCATCTGTCACCAGGGGAAGAGTTCAGGATCCAAGGAAGTCTGCACTAAGCATCTTTTTTTTTTTTTTTTTTGCTTTTTGGGTCACACCTGGCGATGCTCAGGGGTTACTCCTGGCTCTGCACTCAGGAATTACTCCTGGTGGTGCTTGGGAGACCATATGGGATGCTGGGAATCGAACCCAGGTGGGCTGCCTGCAAGGCAAACGCCCTCCCTGCTGTGCTATGGCTCCAGCCCCTGCACTGAGCATCTTACGGTACAAACCTACTGCCTCACTACAAGCTCCACACCACAGATGTTGAGCTTTTATCAGTCACACTCATTCTACCCAGTGGGGGAGTGATCCCAGGCACCGTATTTCTTGGGCAGCTGTGGAACTTTGGCTGAACTGAGGAATCACTCACTGCAGGAAAACCCAGGTTCAGGAGGAAGTAAAATTTTGTTCAGAATTATGAGTATAGAGAAATCTACTCAAGAACAAACATGGGCTTCTCCAGAAAGGCAGAAGCCCCCAAAATGGGTCAAAGCCTCGCTAGCCATTGCTGCTGTTAGTTTTCTCCCAAACTGCTCCCTTGCTAGGGTATAGTTAAGGGTAAGAGGTTAGAACTTCTGGTGGTGGTCCACCTTCATCTTATCATTTTTACTCCTGCTGAAGCTTCTCTGGAGGAAGAGTTAGCCTTCTCTGGCCTGGTGCATGCATGTCTCACCAGGCCTCAATTCGTAAGTCCAACTGGGTCTACCTTAATGCCTTTAGGCTACTTCACAGATAGTAACAGAGTAACTTCTATGAATCATATTATTTTATTACTCCCCAAGAACTCAATGCTAGGTCCTGCCCCACCTCTCAAATTATCTGCCTGTTTCAAAGGCAAGATATTGAATGGGGTAAAACTCAAAGGACATTTGTGCATATCTGCCTGGGTCTTCTGAGATTGTGATCAGCAGTGCATTAGTCTTGCCATACCTTAGGTTGAAGGTAGGCAATGTCACTTGGCACAACATCAGGAGTAAGCCCTGACTACAGCAATGTGTGGTTCCAATACCCACTTTCTCCCTCCTCCAAAATGCCACCCAGATTTAACAAGCAACATTTCCACTAAGTGCTTTTTCACCTATGACAAATATGAAAATTTAAAAAAATAATAAAAATTTTGAGTCGTACCTGGCTGTGCTCAAGAGTTCACTCCTGGCAGTGGCTCAGTGTTCTCACATGCTCTACTTGGAGATCAAAAGGGGGGTCAACTGCATGCAAAGCAAGCAATTTAATTCCTTTAATTTTCTCTTCAGCCCCACCATGGAGATCTTATACGTGCACACATAAATGGGTATTATTTTGGAGGGTGGGGAGGAGGTGCCACTCAGAAGTCATTCCTCTGTGCTAAGTGACTCCTGGTGATGTCTGAGGGACAATCAGAGATTCAAAATGGATTTAACGACACAGGTTCCTTACATTCCAGCCCACTTTTAAATTATACTTTTAAAAGAAACTAACACACTGACGTTGAACACAAACAACAAAATATAAATTCAAGGAAACAGGAGAAACAAGATCAGTGCAGCCACGTGTAACAAAGTATGCAGATGCCATTTATTTGGTCCATAGTATAGCTGTATCTGAGTCTTACAAAACATGGAATATAAATAACCTGAACTTTAACAATACACAAAAATTGGCTTCTTACATAGACATACCAGGCAGTACAAGCTGAAAACTTGAGGAAATTAACATTGTTTTACATTAATATACATAGTGCTAGATAACATTCTTAAAAACAAGTTTCAATGCATAGCACTTGATACTTCTTTTAATCTGTTTCAGTCAGTTTAGAGTATGAAAATGGTTAGATCTAGGCTAAAAATAATTCTTCTTATAACCAAAAATAAAGGCATAATATTTATAACCAGGTATCAACTTTACTAAACCACAATATTTTAAAACTATTAAATGATACCGAAGGGTATTTACATTAGAAAGGCAACAACATGCACTGCATTGTTTCATCTCGTCATGACTGGTTATGCACACTGCTCAAAGGGCTTTAAAACTATCCTACTTGCAAACATACCGCAATGTTTCTAATGGGTCTAGCAAAATGAATGCTTTCAAAGGGAGCAGAATCATCTTCAAGTCACTGGTATCAATTTTTTCCCCTTTGAAACAAAGGATCTAAACAAATAACCTGGCTCTGCCCCAAAGGCCGAGTGCAGTGAAAGAACAGCTGTGAGGCAGTGCTCACTGCTCTTTAATCCAATGCAATAATATCTTCACCTTCCTCTGGCTGCTCCGTGCGGGACTTCTTTGCACTGACATTCTCTTTCTCTTCTAATTTTCTCTTGCGAGTTCTCTCTTCTTCACTGATGTCAGCATTATTGGAAGGACCTTCTTCATCTGAATTAACAAGGAGCACATCATCTTGCTCTTGTGCTTAGTTCAGAAAAAAGAGGAAAAAACTGGTTTAAAATGAAGCAAGTTACTAACAGCTCACTACTATTTAACAGCTAACTTTTCACTGGTTTTTGAGCCATTCCCGATGGTGTTTAGGGGTCACTCCTGGAGATGCTTGGGAGACCTTAGGTGCTGCTGAGGATCAAATTGGGATTAGCAGAGCTAAAACAATAGTACAATGGGTAGGGCATTTGCTGTGCATGTGGCAGACTCAGGTTTGATCCTCATATGATACCCCACCAGAAATACCCAAGTACTACAGGGTGTGTCTCCAAAAATAAAAAATAAAACACAAATGTCAGGTCATCTACATGCAAGGTCAAGCGCCTTACTCCTTGTACTATCTCTCCGGACTCTGTTTTAATGTTTCATATTAATAAGCATCCATTTCATTTCTAATCAAAATATTGATTAGACATTATATATGCAAGGGAATCACTAGATTTCTTTGTTACTAATTTCCCCAACAGAAAAAGGGAAGATGGTGACTACGAACGATAGTAATATTAAACAATAACAAAAACATATATATAGCACTTACAATGTGCCAGGAACTGTTCTGAGCACTTTGCATATAACAACTCATTTAATCATCACAACAACCCTATAAAGAAGATAACATCATTATCCGTCTTCCAGAAGAGGTAAATAAAGTCAAGAGACTGACTTGCCCAGGTCACAGTAGCAGAGGAAGAATTGAGGACTTAGACCAAGCAGAGTGTATGCTCTTCAATCTTACACTAAAAGGTTGTTTCGTGTGTGCTTATCAGTTCCCAACCCCAAATCAATCTACAGTCCTCACTGTCAAGTCTCTGAAACCTACACACTTCAAATCATCACCGCACCCGACCTAGATCTGATCCCCAGTACTCCATATGGTCCTCTGTACTCCATATGGTCCTCTGAACTCTGCCGGGAGTGATTCCCTCGGCACAGAGCCAGGAATAAGCCCTAAGAACACTGTATGTGGCCCAATAAATGAAAACAAATTTAAAGAAATAAAATAATCCGAATGCTGACTCAAAGGCTGGAGCACAACGTCTGTGGAATCCCAGGTTCAATCCCTGCTTTTTCAAGCACTGCCAGGAGCCTAACTCTGAGCACCACTGGGGTGTGCTGCCACCAAAACAGGAGAGAACAGACCCAGCAAACACACCCCAGCACCACTAACTAGGGTTGGAGAGTAGGCTCAAATACAAACCTACTATGCAGGAGTCCTGGATCTGAGCCTTTGTGCCACATGGTCTCTCAAGCCATGCCAAAAAGAATAGCACCCAAGCACTATAGGGTGTGACACTGCTCCTCCCCTACCCAAAAAAAAACCCAAACAATTCTTCCCTACCAAACTAAATAAAATTCTGAGAGTGAGCTAGGGAGGTAACTCAAAGGGCTAGAGAACATGCTTTACACTGTGGGTTTAATCCCTTGAGCACCACTGAGCCCCAAAACAAAAATCCCCTTTAGAATCAAAACTACAAAGAACACGAAAGACACAGGAAAGTACAACAAAGACATAAACACACGAGACGAAACAAAGAAGTAAAGACTCAGGGAACTTTCATTACTAAAAAATTATTAAAAGGGAACGGGAGGAGTGAGGCTGGCAGAATGTTGACAGATCAGAGCCTAGTTAAGCATCAAGAACCAACATCCAAATGAACCCCAGGGGAACAGAGCCTCTGTCTGATGCACCTTACTTAAGTCCTCCTAGTCCTGAAAAACTGAACTGCTATTCCTTATAGAGCATCTCTTAAATAGTCAGATACACTGACTTGTTGCCCCAAATAAAACAGGCATACAAAATTTAAAGTACAGAAGGTCTTTTTGATTAATCAACTGACTAAAGTATTTCCATTTTCCCCAAGAATCCCCCTTATCTGTCTTCATGGCACACACATTCAAAACTGCCAAGACTTCTGCCAAACCACCATATACTTCTTCCTGGTTTTATGACTGACGTAGTCCATGGTTAATGTTCCCAGAACAATGGCTCATTTCTATGGAGTCTACCTTAGTTTGTACTGAAAACCTGCTGGCTGGAACGATGACTCACCTGTGGATGTAGAAGGCTGAGCTCCATCATCACTGCCATTGGTTATGCTTTTGGAAGTATCTTCAGCTTGCTTGGGCCCCACTTTTTCTGGGGCATCACCAACAACTTCAAATTCAACATCCTTTCCCAGGTCTTCACTGTAAGAGAACCACACAACACTGTAAAACTAGAAAACTGCTACCACAATCACTAAAGCAAAGGTGTACCAGAAAGAAACTTTCTCAAAGCAAAAATCTGAAAGACCATGTACAAAGTTTTACGCTAAATAAAAATTCACTGAAATAGCAATACCACTGCATTTCAAATCAGGGAAAGGTTTTGTTTTGGAAACACTATGACTCCCCTCTTAAATACTCTGTATTTCCATTTTTATTTCTTTTTTGGTTTTGGCCACTCCCCAATGGTGTTCTCAGGTGGTGCTCCCGGCTCTATACTCAGCAATCACTCCTGTTGGAGTTTCATATGGAATGCTAAGATCAAACCCAGGTTGGCCATAAGCAAGACAAATGCTCCACCTGCTATACAATTGCTCTGGCCCCTCATTTCCAGTTTATATTTCTTAAATTTCTTTTTTTTTCCTATCATGACTGAACAAACACAAGTATACAACTGACAATTCAACAGAAGTCAATCTGAAGTTAGAAATAATTTTTTTGAGGGGTGGAGGTTGAGAAGTGGTGCAGCACATTCAGTAGTGCTCAGGGATTGCTCCTGGTGAGGCTCAAGAACCATTATGTGGTGCCTGAGACTGAACCCAGATTGGCATACACTATTGTATTATTTCTCCAAACCTGACTAAAATAATCATTTTTTGGGCCACACCTGGAATGCTGGGGATTGAACCCAAGTAAGCCTCAAGCACCCTACCCCTATACTGCCCTGACCAACCCCAACTCCACAAATATTTAAAAAAAACTTTTACTAGATCTTTAAAATTAAAATTTTTTACCCTATCAGTTCTCAAAATAAACACCTCTAATTAAACCTCTCAAATACCTGGAATTCTATCATCCCAGAATCTAATTAATGAACACTGACTAAAGTTAACAGTACATCTCCCCTGCCCCCAGATGCTCCTAGCAGTGCTCAGGGGCCACTTGGGTCCTGCACGTGCAAAGCACATACTCGAGTCCAGCAGTCTTGAACCACTGTCTGTGGACTGGTGCAGGCCTGCAGGTGTAAAAGGTTGAAGAATACTGCCTTAGTGCTTTAAGCTACTTTCTGGGACCCTAATCTTTTTTTTTTTTTTTTTTTGGCTTTTTAGGGTCACACTCAGCGATGCTCAGGGTTTACTCCTGGCTTTGCACTCAGGAATCACTCCTGGCAGTGCTGGGGGACCATATGGGATGCCGGGGATCGAACCCATGCCGGCCGCATTGCAAGGCAAACGCCTTACCCGCTGTATTATCACTCCGACCCCCCTAACCTATTATATTGCCTCGTTCTCTAACTCTAAATTCCCAGATTTTTTCTTGGGAGCTAATTAACCAATATAAGCAAGTAAGCTATGTAGTTTCAAATGAAGAGTAGGACTTGTGGGTAAAAAAAATCTTTTCTACTCTTTCCGCTGTACATCAAAATTCAAATAAAACTGAAAATTCTTACTTGAAATATTCAAATATTTCCTAATAAATAATAGCACTTCTTACCTATGAAGAATATTGATCAATAAAGTGTAGTCTTGAAGGAAGTCATCTGCTTGAAGTCGGCTCCCATTTCTAATTCCAAAATCGGACAATTTCTTGTGATTGTTACCTAAGATATTTGAAAGTTTCCATACTTCTTACATGTACTTGAAATCAAACTCACATATTAAACTTACATGTTAGTTTTTAAACTCTGCTTTAAGCGGAACAGCCACCATTTCCCTGGCCCAATCTTTTCTTAGTTATTTCATTCACTGCTTATGGGGGGAGATGTCTGAAAAGAACCTCCCTAGATTGAATTTCAAAAACACAAGAAATTACCATCAGTTTTTTTGTAGTTGTCTGGTTTGGTTTGGTTTGAGAGCTCTTCCTGGACATCTCCTGATAACTCCAGGAGCTGGGATAATGAGGGAAAAGGGGGGCCCTTGAAGTTCCCGAGATCAAACCAGTATACACGCTAGCCCTTATTTTCCCATCATTTGTTTTATACCCCTTATATACATATACAAAAATGTTCCTTAAGGGTTTGACAGTTTGTACCTACAATTCTTTCATTCCCCAAGTCCTTTCACACATTTTCCCACTCACTACAAATTCCATGAACCCAATTACTGTGCATTCTATGTTGAATGACAGCCAGGGAGGTAGACTAATAGTACCACTTGCCTCTTTGTGGCCAAGTCTGGTTCAATTCCCAACACCACATGTAGGCACCTTAAGTACTGCTGGGAGTAATCCCTGAGAACTACTGGATATGGCACAATCCCTCATCCCCATGTTCATGTAACATCACCAGTGAAGCCACAGTCCTCCTAACACTCCCATTCACACACCCAACAAAGCTGCTTTTCCTAGCATGTGCTCTCAATTCTGAAATTCTGACCTTGCAAACCTCAGATAGGTCACCAGCCTTTTCCTTTTTTTTTTTTTTTTTGCCTTTTGGGTCACTCCCAGCGATGCACAGGGTTTACCTCCTGGCTCTGTGCTCAGGAATTACCCCTGGCGGTGCTCAGGGGACCATATGGGATGCTGGAAATCAAACCTGGGTTGGCCGCATGCAAGGCAAACACCCTACCCGCTGTGCTATTGCTCCAGCCCCAGTCACCAGCTTTTGCCTTAAAAATCACCCTCTCGAGGCTGGAGCAGTAGCACAGCAAATAGGGTGTTTACCTTGCACACGGCAGACCCAGGTTCGATTCCCAGCATCCCATATGGTCCCCCGAGCACTGCCAGGAGAGATTTCTGAGTGCATGAACCAGGAGTAACTCCTGTGCATCGCTGGGTATGACCCAAAAAAGAAAAAAAAAAAAATCGCCCTCTCTCCCTGCCTCTACTCTCACCGCCACCCCCTCCTTTAAACTCACCTTTCTGCGGATCATGAAAGTAGCTAAACCTCATTATTCAACCCTTGTAAGAGGAAGTCACTGGGGCTGGAACTGAATGTTTGACATAGAAACTCCATCTCACTACTGCCAAACTCACACACGAATCTTCCAGAAAAACAATGACTGGCCACATACAGGCTTTCACATTATTTTCTAGGTTCGGATCTTTATAGATATTGCTTATGTTGCTGAAATGCTCCCTTCTCTGATTAGTCCTTACTTCAACAACTGACCCCTGCATCCTCCTGTATCTTCACAGAGCTCCAATTCATACCAGGTACATTCTTTCTATGACACTATTAGACAACACTAAAAATACTTGGTGATGTTCTCTTTTAACTATAAAATGCTTCAAAATCAGGCATTAGAATATCCTTGGATTATGAACACCTGTGACTATTTTCAGAATACCTAAGGACACCACATAATTTGAATAAATACCTTTAGTAGCATGTTTTTAAAATTTTTGGACCACATCCACCAGTGCTCACAAGTTGCTCCTGGAAGTGCTCAAGATGATCATGCAGTACCAAGAAAAAAATCTAGGCCTCTTGTTTGCTTTGTATGCAGGAGGCCTGGATTTGATTTCTGTCATAGTCTGTTCCCTAAGCACCACTAGAGGTAACCGAAAGTAAATAAAGCATAGGCACCCCCTACTACTCAAAAACTAACAACAACAAAATAAAATACAGCATTTAAGTCACTGAGACTGTTAAGCAATTTTTTAAGGCCCTACAGGAATAAAAATACGAGGAAAATTAAATTTTCTCAGTGTGTAAAGACAGCTGGCCCGAGAGGGACTTAAATGTAGAACTCCTAAAATAGACTACCCAGTCAAAACAAGGTCTCCAATTACTTATGACCTAATATCTCAGACAATTTGCCAAAACGTCAGTGAAGAACTCTGAGTGTCTTTTAAAAAGGTTGACACTGAATCCCATTTGGGCATACTTATGCTACCAAGGCTCTTGAATGAACCACCAAATGGGTTCACACTACCCTAAGAGCACCTTTTTGTAACTAATTTCTTAGGAAGGAAAGGTGGGGTGAGAACAGTGGTGAGTGGGCCATACTCAGCAGTGCTCAGAGGTGATCCCTAGAAGTGATGAGGGCTAGGGCTCAAACCAGGGTCAGGAGCAACAGGGGCAAGCACCTTAACCCCTCTCATAACTAATTTAACTTCTGGAACCCAATGATAACAAGGCAATTCCTTGCAAGTGGATAAGAGCCGAGTAATCAATGAACTGATACGCTTTGAGTTACTATGGTGACTCCAAGGAATGCCAGCCTGGGAGAGTTCCTCAATGACTTAGCTAATGTATAAACATACTAATACTTTTAACACAGTTCCTACTCAAACAATGAGAATGAATAAATGCAGTGTTCAATACCTTCTGTCTCTCCCTCTTCTGAAGATATTAAGATTGTTCCTTTCCCATCTTCAATCTGGACATCTGGTGCTACCATAGCAAACTTTTCTTTCACTATCTGCAAGAAAGAGATTCGTTCACAGAATCAGTATAAAGACCATTTAGGAAAACCCAGATTGGGGCTAGAGAGAGAAGAGAGGGTAAGGATATTATTGCCTTGCATGTTGCCTGATCTGGGTTCAATGCTAGCCACCATACAGTCACCCAAGACCTGCCAGGAATGATCCCCTTAGTGCAGGACCAGAAATAAGCCCTAGGCACTGCTGTACATGCCCCCACCCACAGTCCCAAAAGTAAATACACCAGAACCCAAAAACTAGATAAAATATTTTTCCTAAAGGCCCTTACTTTCTCCATTGGAAAGAGGCAAAGTTATTCTTTAAGATACTTTATGGCAAAGATAAATGCTGCAAGAATCAACCCAAGTGTGACCATATACAAGGATCAATTTTCTTCCCTAAATAGGAGACTAAGAAATCAGGCTCTTGTTACTTTTTCCCTGTAGATCTGGTACTAAGACATTAAGCAATAAATTCTATACAGGTCCTATTACCCTACGAGGCTGGAGAGGTACTGTAAGAGTTTTGCCTTGCATATGGACAACCCTGATTGGAATCCCCAGAACACGTTCCCATGAGCACCTTCAGGAATCACTCTTGAGCACAAAGGACTAGACCTTGAGCACTGCCAGATGTGACCACAGCCTTCCTCCTCCATGACTGAATTACCTACTCATTTAGCCACACTTGGTGATGCTTGGGGGCTCCTCCAGTCATTCTAAGTCATTTTTAAGTCATTCATTTTTAAGGTTCTCTGTGCTCCCAAATGTTTAAGGAGCCCTAAGAGGGCTACTGTAGTGATTCTCAGTCACTCAGGAAGGTTTAGTTAAATGGCAAGGGACAGGATACAGTGCTACTTCAGTTCTACAGGTGAGGAACAGCTGGGTCAAACCTGGCCGTGCTTGAGGGCCACCTGATGATTTTTTGCCGGTGTGTGTGTCCTGTGATGCTTGAAACTGAACCATGGTTGGGCACATGCAAGGCACTGCACCCTGATCCGGTCACCCCAGACTGAACTCACGGTTTTTAGAATAGAGAACACACCTGGCAGTGCAAAAGTCTACCAGAATTTCATGGGAGTGTGCTCAGAGGGTCACCTGATGCCCGAGTTTAAACTCATGGTACACACTAGACATGTGCTCTGCCACTTGAGTTGGGTCCCTGGTCCCAAGTCTCTTAAGCACTCTTTATGACCATGAGGCTTATTTCCCTTTGTTAATGCCACCATGAACATACTTAAGAGGCACAATGTAAAATGAACTCCAAAGTGGGAAACAGCACGGATATAGGCTATTCCCAAAATTTTCCTTAATAAAGAAACTGATTTGTCAAAATTTAGGAGCAACCTAAATACAAAAGGACGAAAGACAGACCATATCAAATATCTTCATTCCCCTCATTATAGTTCTATGGACAATCCAGGTGTACAAATAAATGCTACACCGATTCGGGAAATAACACACCAGCTGTCACAAGATGATCATAACTTACATTTCTGGATTTCTTGTGTGCCAGAAGTATAGAATTTATGCACTATGTAGTAAACAAAGAGCAACAGAATCGTCAGCAGGACCCTAGACACTAATCGGCCTCTTGCTTATTACTGCAACACTGGAAAAGGCAAATGATCACTTATAAACAAAAACTGTCTTGCAAAGAAATACTTACCTTATCTTGCAAAGTAAGAACAGTCACCTGATGCACATTCAGCCTCACAGTCACCTCTGGTTTGCTGGCACACACGTAACAATTAGCATTGGGAGGATCCAGAGCACAAGGCACAAGGAGT
Source organism: Sorex fumeus (assembly GCF_029834395.1). Lineage (NCBI taxonomy): Eukaryota > Metazoa > Chordata > Mammalia > Eulipotyphla > Soricidae > Sorex > Sorex fumeus. Next base: position 22,207,425 of record NW_026606179.1, read on the forward strand.
TTCTTTCTTGGGTTTGGTTGTTTATTCAAAAATATCTTTGGGGGAAGGAAAAAATAAAACAGAAGCAGAAATCAGAAATCTGAACCACAGTTTTGTATGCCATAGAATAGCAAAATGTTGTTTATTGTATACGCAATAAAAAGTGACAAACACATCCTTTTAAGTCACAACAAGACAAAATTATTACCTAAAAAAGACAGCTTTCACAAATTCCAGACAGGCAACTATTAAAAACTGAATTTACAAGAAATCTCTGAGACTGGAACAATAGTACAGCGCATAGGGCATTTGCCTTCCATGCAAAGGAGACCGCAAAGTCACAGTACAGTGAGTAAGGTGCTAGTCTTGATGTGGCCAACCCAGGTTTTATCCTGGTATCCCATAGGATCCCTTGAACACTGCCAGGGATAATTCCTGAGTGCAGAGCCAGGAGTAACCCCTGAGCATCGCTGCTGTGACCCAAAAAGCCAAAAAAAAAAAAAAAACCCAAAAAAAATGAACAAACTTTAAAATATTTCAGAGAGAGGCTGGATAGAACCGCGAGGTAGGCGTTTGCCTTACTGATCCCTTAGGAATCTATCTCCAGTATTGCATACAATTCTAAGCACTACCAGAAATGATCCCTGAACACTGCTGGGAATGGCCCAAACCCCTCTCTTTACAAAAATTAAAAATGTAATAAAGTATGGTTTGCATATGGGCAACCCCAGTTCAGTACCCAGCACCACTGTACAGTCCCCAAACCTTTGCCAGCCCTGACGATCCCTGCAAGGGCTTGTCCAGGTCATTCCCAGCATTATATCCTTAGGCCTTAGAACTGAATTCATGGGAAGGCTGAGAATTGCAGGCCTCACCCGCTGCCTCCAGGCTCCTTGAGCACCATTGTGAGGCCAAATAAAAACTTAATACCCCCACAAAAAAAAGGGAACTTAAGATAGCCCTTCTGATCACTGATGTGTAGGCCCCAAACATCCCACCCCAATAAAAACTTAGAAGTGCAAGGGGCTAGAATAGTACAGCAGATAGGGCATTTGCCTTGCATTCAGCAGACCCAGGATCAATCCCAGGAAACCCACATGGCCCTCCACACCTACCAGGAAGTGATCCCTCAATACAGAGACAGGAATAAGCTTTGAGTGCTGCCAGGTGTCACCCAAAACCCAAAAGGAACCGCCTAAAATAAACAATCTTTTAAAATACAAAGTGTCTCTTGGGTGGGTGTAATTTTCAGAAATGTTAAATAACAGGCCTTAACAAGGTAACTGGAACTTGCTTTTCCACTGTTTCAAACAAGTTTCATTATCTAATTTTTGAGGGTGGAGGTGAGGGAGCCACCACAAGGCTCTGGTTAGAGTCTATACTCCACTCAATGATCAGATACCATGTGCTCCAACCATTTAAACTATCTCTCTGGTCCCCAATGTACTTATTTCCCTTTTGTCCCTGGGCCACACCCAGAGACCGTAGTGTAATTGTGGATTTGCATGCAGTGTCAAAGACTGAAATGAGTGAGCCATATGCAAGGCAGTGAAGCACTCCTAGACAATCTTTCTAGTCCCACAAAAGTGCTTTAGAAAAAAGGGGGGAAAAAAGCTGGGGCCAGTGAGACTGTAAGTTTGCCTTGCATGCACCTGAACTGGGTTTGATCCCTGGCATCGCATTATGATCCCGAGCTCAGAGCCAGGAGTAAGCACAAAGCAATACCAGTGTGGCCCAAAAACAAAAGCTGCTTAAACCAACAAACAAACAAACATTGAAGGTGCCAGAGCCATAGTACAGTGACGCCAGAGTTCAGTGATATATTTCCCTTGTAGGTGGCTGACCTGGGTTTGATCCCCAGCAACCTATATGGTCCCTTAAGCCCTGCCAGGATTGATTCCTGAATAGAGACAGGAGAAATCTGAGTACAGCTGGTTCTCCCCCAAAACAAAGAAAGACAACTGGATAACAAACAGAAATACTCACAGTTTTACACTGGTCTATTTTTCCTGATAAAATCTTCAATCCTTCCAATACTATCAACCCAGCAATCACTGCATTTGTAGTTGCAATAGCAGGAATAATATTCCCTGCCATTGCTGAGGAGAAAAAGACAAATTAATTTTTTAAAATATTTTTAAAATAAAAATCACCTGAATTTTTATACATTTCAGTACAAGAAAACTTACATTTTATATCAAATCTGCTCTTCATATTCATACTGAAAATATGCATTCTGAGGTTTGCAGCAGAGGTGACAAAATCCATTGCAGATGGATCGTCCTGCCAACAACACAATTAAACAAGTCTGCCTACAAATTCACTAATATGACAAACAATAATTAGATCATAGCTCTGAGGGGAAGCATAGTAGGTAGTCCTCTAATAGTCCACCTCTAACGAGAAGGGACTGGTTGAGTAGAGGCTTCTCTCACCCTGGGGAATAGTCTTAACAAAAATGCCAAGAGCCACTCTGTGGATTCTAGGAATGCATTCCACAGCAGAGGCCAGAACATCAATTTTATTAAGTGACACTAAACAATCTTTTCCTAGGTTCATCATTTGGTAATGAGAAGGTTACTGACAAGCACAGAATCTAACAGGAAAACTTTTCAGGAAGCTATTTCATGAATCACCTAGACTATCAGCTTTTATTTTCTCTTCACATACTTAACTTTCCTATATTTGCTGTTCTTTACAAAATGAACCTTCCTGACATACAATTCCACCAGTATAGCCCAAAAGCAAAAACAAGAAAAATTAGCCTTTTTACATATGGTTCACAGTCCCAGAATGTGCCATTAGATATCCACAATCATCTAATACACGTCATTAATTTGTAAAAATTAGTTGAAGACAGATAAACAATACAGCAGATAACATGCCTGCCTTGCAGAGAGCCAACCCAGGTTCAATCCCTTGTACCACAAATGGTCACCTGAGCCCCACAGAAAAAGATCCCTGTGCACAACCAGATGTGGACTACAAAACAAAATTAGAATTTGTTTTTGTATTGGAATATCTAAGACCTCTAGAACAGTTTTAAAAGAACCGTTTTAATAGAAAGGAAATTTTATTGCTTTCAAAGCCAAATAGCTACCTGCAAATCTATTTATGACTTCCCTAACAAATGTTTTTCATTCCCCCTTATGGAGAGGCCAGTCCCCAGTAAAGCTGAGGGTTCACATGGTGCTGAGGACTGAACTTAGGGCCCTCCATATGGCAGTCATGTACTCAACACATTTCTTTTGGTTTCTGAGCCACATCTGGCTTTGTGCATGACTTATTTCTGGCTCTGCCTGGGATTAAACCTGGGTCAGTTGCATGCAAATGCAGGTATCTTACCCACTGTGCTATCTCTCTAAACCAAGAAACAAGTTTTCTTAAGTCAGTGAGATTTTATGCAACAAATTCACATTACTTTTAATGTCAACATAATATTTAATCATGAACACATCCCTAGAAATTAAATTGCTTTATACAGATTTAGTGTATAGAAATTCAGTTAAATGTAACATGAAATAAAAATATAATAATTAAAGATCTTCAATATCTGGTTGCATACACAATTTCTAGGAGTTACTGGGGTCGGGGATAGAGTTCAAAGGGCTAGGGCACTAGCACTCTGCCCAGCAGGCGGCCTAGTTCAGTCCCTTAGTTCAGCACCACACAGAGTACCTAAGAGCAGCACTGTGCATGGCCTATCCAATAACAAAAGAATGAACAGTTTTGGTTTCATTTAAAGAACTCGACATACATTTGATATGCAATGGCTATATTTTAAAAACAAACCTTGTCCCATATGAGCTCAGCTCCATCCCCCTTTTCAGCTAAGTGAACTCTCAAAGTTTCAATGCTCTTTGAAAACAGACAAGCATAGCTCTTTACATCTAGAACCTGCTGGTCTTTCAGCCCTAACTGCGGCTGCTCATTTTGTTGATCTGATGCATTGGTTTCTTCTCCTGAAGAAAAAGATATTAGAAATTTTATCAAACATTCCTCAAACTTTATTTTATTATACATGACCAAATTCCATTAAAATAACCTCCATGATACATGTATTTATAAAAAAAACTGCTAAAATATAATGGGAAAACTGCAAAATGATCTTATAGATATTACAAGATTTCGGCAGCATATATATATATGCAGGTAAGATGCAAAGCACTATAACCTGTACATACTTAGCACTCATGAATTATGAAATAGTTGTCTGTAAAGTACTCATTACTGTAGAGATATGCTCCCAAGTAAGTTCCAAATATGCTAATCATTGCTATTCACAAACTAACTGTAATACAACTCAAACATAAAAAGTGTTTGATGGGACCAGTATTAGTTACACTACCAGATTTTTCACATTTAACATTATATATTCCTTACTGTGCTGAATAAAGTTAGTCAGAGGGTGAGAAATCAACACTAATCTTTCTCCTATATGGGTGTAAGGAAAAGTAACAATAGACTAACAAATGTCCCAGACAATGGAAATAACGTAAGAATTGGTATTCAATAAGGAAACATGCCACCTGAGGAGGCTCTGAGGTAGGACAGAGAAGGGACAACAACTATGGTGGACGGAAGCATTCAGCCTTAGAGGAGGTGGTGCTAAAAAGGTGGTGAAGCGTTATGTATAAGTTATGTACCCTATCAGTAGCAGTACTGCAAATCACAGTGCAAAAACATGTATTATATATTTAAAAAAGTGCTCCTGGTAGTAGAGGCAGACTGGTTGGTGGGAGGCCTATAAGGGAGTGGGGGAAACTGGTGGAGGAAAGCAGACGCTGGTCAAAGAACTGGCGCTGAAACAATACATGTCTGAAAACCAATCAAGAATGACTTTGAAATCTGTGACTAAACATTTTTAAAAAATTATAAACTCCTAAATTGTATCTTGCATGCAAAGATATAAAGATATAAACATATTCATAGTAACACTTTATTTCATGGAAAATGACACAAGAACATGCTGACAAGAGATCGAATACTAACTACAAAGACTAAATCCATATTTAAATAGCACAACTATGTATGTTAAGTGCATATACAACTGCATGTATCATGTGCACAGTTAAGGCAGTCTCTAAAATGTGGCTACCTCTAAGCTTTTCAGTGATTCTCTTGTTTTCACTGACTTAAGTGAGGAACTTTCCATATCTAACAATTATTCTTTACCTTGACTTTGTACTTCAGCCCAGTCCAACGGAACTGGAGGTTTTCTTTTCCGCCACAGTTTGTCCATTGTTAAGAGATATCTGATATCATCTTTAAAAAGCTTAAGAAAAAAAATAAATAAAAAGCTTAAGAAAAAAAAGAAGATAAATTTCATTAACCTTACAGTGTGTATGTTGACAAAATTCCATTAATCAAATAATAATCTATAAAAGCATTTGATTTAAACTAAGGTAGGGATTGGAAAGATAGCTCCTACAGGTAGAACACGTTTTGCAAATGTTAGGCCTACAGATTGGTCCAGGGTGCCAGTAGACGTGTCTCTGGTGAACTCCAGCACACATGGGCCAGAGCCCTTGCTCTCAGTACTGTATAGCCAAGTCAAGGACAGCCAGGAGTGGCTTCTGAATTCTGAAACACTGTTCTAGACACCATTAAGGGAAAAAAAAAAAGGAAACAACCCAAATACAATTTCTTTACCATCAAAGTATCTTTGGAATGGGTCTCCTGGGAACTTAAAAATAGAAGGGTCTTTACCCACTTTAAAAAAAAAAGGGCACTACTTTAAAAATTTAAAAAATGTTACAAGTATAGAGACTATCATATAAACTACACCATCATATACAGTAAGAACATGATTTTTCTACCTTTGTTTTTCTCTTCACTACATTCTCTATTAATTCAGTCAATATTGTAAAAATTATTAAAATTTAAAAATTCCTATTTAATTATGTTTATCAAAGCACTTGTCTTGGATCCCTCAGACTCCGGTTTCATTTCCAGCATCACATACCACAAGTGGTCACTCCTAAGCATACAACAAATCAAATTACAAACATTTGTGTTTGAGAAAGGGATTGTTTTGTGTGCCCTCCTGTAATCTAATTTCCTGGACTCCATTTCGTCTTGGTAACATCACCTGCAGTGGTTGGAGACATAGTACAGCAGGGACAGCACTTGCCTTGCATGTGGCACCGCCATATGGTCCCAAGCCCCACCAGGATTGATCCCAGAGTACAGATCCAGGAGCAAGCCCCTGTGCACTACCAGTGTGGCCCAAAAACAAAAAAAGGAGTTGCCTGCAAAACTCAAAAGGCAGGGTGAGTCTTAGACTCAGAAGCAAAGGATGGAGGCATCCAATTTAGTAGACTGACAGTGGACTACTGGCACTTTGGTGAAAAAGTGGTATGGTGACATTCAACCTTGAATGTTTAAATTCTATAAACAATTTAGTCTTGTGAATCAATGTTACCTCAACAGAAAACAAGAAGCTGAGAGCTCAGTCCTCAGGATATAAGCAATCATGCACCAGGACCAGTAATCAAACCATCACAGCAGGTCCTTACTACTCCAGTTTTCCCACGTGTAGTGCATAGGCCCAAAGCACCACCAGGTGTGGCCTGGGCAATTCAAGGAGCCAGCAACTACAAATACTGAAGCCCTCACCTTGAGCCACCTGGCCTGGTTTACCAAATATCACTGAGGATGGCTCTAGGGTTCCAAGAGCATCGCTTGAGAAGACCACTTTTCCCCACCCCAAACAGTTAAAAACAAACAAAAAAAGATTGGAAATGAAAAGGGCATATAAGACAACAGAAGAAACCAGGAAAAACAATGTAAGGAAAGACAACCAACAGAGTATATAAGGAAGTCTCTATTTTAATTCCTATGAAGGTGCTATATACTGATTTATGTGTTAAATTTCAAAGCTTGCTCATCCTACTTATCAAGCAACCTATTTACATAATGAAGGGACAGAGAAAAGGTACATGCTTAAGACATGTTCAATCTCCTGAGCACTGGCCTTAGGCAAAAAAACCATACATAGCTTAATATAAATAGTATGAAGCTTATTCATAATTATTAAGTAAACTCAACCTTAGTAAAGAGTTTAACTGGGTCATATCCAGTTGATTTGGCCCATTCCTTAGTGGAGATACGTTTAATTTCACCATCTTCATTAGATGCTCTAGCTCTGGCTTCAGCTTCCATGGGCTCCCCTACAAAATATACACCATTTTATTTCAACTCAAATAATTTCAAACAAGCTTTTCATTCTTCTTTTAGGGAAAATTTGTCACAGATAAATGTTATGTGAGACACATTCTAAGTTCCTGGAGAAAATAATACAATCATTACCATCTCTTTTTTTCTACCTTAGTCTCTGTAGATTACATGGAGAGAATCCACAGGACAACTGTAATCAGATCAAAGAACAACTCCCTGCATTACCAGATTTGTGGCTTTTTCCTGCATCCTGATTTCCTCATCAAGAACCAAACTACCCATTTTAAAAATCATTGGTTGGGGGTAGATGAGCCCACCACCCACCCAAACAGCCCTGGCAGCCAAAAAAAACCTTCTATAATCCAATCACTGCCATTCTCATGGGCTGGACTCCACAGGCTCAGGACAAGCTTTATCCACAAATGAATCTGTTGAAAAACTCAGGTGTGTAGGTTTTGTGACTGAAATCTCCAGGCTCTAATGTAGTCAGGGATGGGCTACCTCTCCCATCTCCCTGTTCTTCCCAGAGCCTGGCAATCACATTCACGAACTGTCTCTGGCTCCATATAAGCTCATGAACCGGCCATGACCCAGAGATTCATGAATAAATCTCAAAAGAGATCAACAAGCTGCAGAGATGTTTCCGGATTCCAAAGTCAACATTCAGTTAAAAATTTAACTCCACTAAAAATTTTATAATTCCTGGAGAAACATCTCAAACTCTACACCACTGATATACTAGGACTAGCACACACCACACTGGATGGGATATAAAATAGAAGGCAATCAATCTTGATTAAGAAAATACACCTGTAACAAAATGTTAGTAATCTCTTATATAAGAGCTTAAATAGCTCCAAGGTGAAATACAACAATCTCCACACACTTCTAAGAAAATATTTTTTGACCATTTTTAGCGAATTACTCATAAAAAGCAATACGAAATAGTCATTTAGAGCCTGCTACTGGGGCAGACTTCGATAGTGGTTGAGTAAACTGGAAATCATGGTGGTTGAAAGGTTTATACATTTCAATGGTGGAGGAATTGGTGTTGGAATATTGAATGTAATAAATCATCATGAACAACTTTATAAACATAAAACTAAATTTAAAAAAAGTCAGATAAAATAAAATAAAATACATTGTTTAGGGGCTAGATAGCTGTGTGTGATATGCTTGCTCTGCATGGGACAACTGGATTCAATCCCAGGCATCACTATATTTAGTATGACTACTGTCAGGGGTCACTCCTAGGCAGAGTCAGGAAGACCTCCTGAGCACCACAGGATGTGCATCACATGCTTCCCCACACACATGCAAACATTTAAACCAAAACCTACCATTATTTTAACATGAAATGATGCATCAAAGAAACTTAATATACATAGCAAATATAAAAGTATTTTCTGTTATGCTGTCAATATTGAACTGGCAAAATACAGATTTTACTCAAAAACCAATTCCAAATACAAATTTACTCACAGGAAGCCTCCGGATCGGCTCGATCAGGTGATACTTCTTGATCAGCATCTTCTTCCCCAAACAACTGGCTATAAAATAGAAAGTATTTTATGTAATAATATTCTGAATAAAGTATGCCCTTCCTATTTCCTTAAGAATAACTAATTTAGGATACCCCAAATCTTTAGTAGAGATGATCATATTCAACCTAAATATTAGAGCAAGCTATTTAGGTGGACTCTAACTTCAACCATGAAGTAAACTCAACTACTCTATCACTGAGCCATATTTTGGGTCCCTAATACGTATCTCTAGAGTTATACTACTGTCTCAACTTCTGTGCTAATCTAAATTTTAAAAAAAGTGAAGGTTGGGAGGGAGAGGGGGCATGCTGTGCCTGCACGTAAATAAGACCGTAAGAACCAGGTTATGCATGCTGTGCCCAAGACCCTGTCTCTATACCTGATACTACCAGGTATAGAGACGGGACAAGGGTCCATATGGGGTGCTGGGAATTGCACCCAGATTAGGTGGAAATACCCACTATATTTCATCTCTTATCCCTCTCATTTTAGAGAATGTCATGAAAGGGTATTCGCTAAATTTTACAAAATGCTCTTCTACAGTATTTAATACTTCATTTTAAAATAAAGTATATGAGATTCATACTGAAAAAGTATTCACTCACTTTTGCAATTCTGAAATAAATACAACCCAATCATGCTAAACGTTTTATTTTATATAATTCCAGATTCATAGAAAGTATTTCATACAAAATTTAAATTCTAATCCATGAGTGAAAATGCTGATATTTTTGTTAAGTTGGATCTTACTTCACTTAATGCTCACATTTCTTTATGAAGTCACCTTTATTGGGTTTAACCACTAGTTACCACATGGTTCCCTGGAAAAGACTGTATACAGCCTTGGAGGTCCAAATAGCACTGGGTTGGTCCAGGTGATCCCTTGCAACACAGGACCCTAGCAGTACCACATCCTCAGAACCTAACATTGAACCGCTGGCCTGTTGGATGAGTATCTCTGGGAATGGTCCCATGGATTCCCTGAACATCAACACCAAAGGGCTTCAGAGGCTAGGGATATAGCTCAGTGATAAAAAATACTTGCCTTGTATTGGTAAGGACCTGAGCTCTGACCCTAGGCACCACCAAAAGGAAAAAAAAAAAAAAGGACTCCCAACTTCATCATCAATACTGAAAATATGAAAAGAAACATATTCTTACTTGAACAAATACTTTGCCCAAACAATGCAATGAATAGGTTCTGAAGGTGTGTTACGAATTGTACAGCCAGGGAATGTTCTCTGGGTTGGTTTGGGATGGCATTCATAGCACTCAGTCACACCCTGCAAAATCAGTATGAGGAAAACAATTATTCCATAATTTAAGGTTTTTCAACATTTTAAGGTAATATAAACACTTCCTTCAGTCACCTACATACAAGTAGTTACTATCTATAAAACAAAACTTTAGACATATATTGTACATAACTTCTACATAAAAGCTGATGGCGAGAGATAGTTAAGGAGGTTTTTCTCTGCTGCAACTGTGCTTCAAATCTCAGTCACTATCAGCGGGTAGGGCGTTTGCCTTGCACGCGGCCGACCCGAGTTCGATTCCCAGCATCCCATATGGTCCCCTAAGCACCGCCAGCAGTAACTCCTGAGTGCAGAGCCAGGAGTAACCCCTGTGCATCATTAGGTGTGACAAAACAAAACAACAAATCAGTCACCAAATATGGTCTCCTGAACACCACCAAGTGTGACCAGAGGTCAAACTGAGCACAGATCTAGGAATAGCCTCCGAACATCGCCATGCGTGACACCCCCCCCCCCAAAGAAACAAACAAAAAACCTGAATTGCCAGAGAAATATTTAGCTAACCGATACAACCATAGGTAACAGCTGAAGTTAATCCAGGAAAATCTTTAAAAAACATGTGACCCAGAAACCCAAGCACAAAAATTTGTAAGCCTATAACTGTACCTCATGGTGTTTGTCAATAAAAATTATATCTATCGAACAGAAAACCTTGAGGGGCTAGAGATAGAATAGTAAACGGTAGATGTAATTTTTTCAGAGGGTTACATGCAGTGCTGGGAAACACAAGGGCGGGGGGGGTCGCGCACACAGGTGAGGGTTGTCTCAGCCAAATGTATGGCAATTTTATAACCACTGTACTTGTTCTCTGACCCAAGTATAATTTCTTTTGTTTGTAGGCAACCTGGTAATGCTCAGCAATCACTCCTGGCAGTGCTCAGGGGATCACATAGATGCCGGGAATTGAACCCAGGTTGCCACCTGCAAGGCAAGCACCTTAACCACTGTACTCTCTCAAGCCCTAGAGTAATTACTTTTAGCTTTCAAAACCTGCAATGTAACTTCCTTTTCTTCATATATGGTATTTTTTAAAACTAGAAGTTACCCAGTGCCAGAGAAAGAACTCAAGGCCTTCCATGTGTTACGCATATACTATTACCTGAGTCATGTTCCTGACCAACTAAAATTTCATTTTTTTCTAGAGGGAAGGGGGTGTGTGTTGAGCCGTACCTGGTGGTACTCAGGGGATGTTACTAGCTCTAGGCTAAGCTACTATACGTAGTGCCTGCTAATCAGGATCTGCCTAATTCTAGGCAAAGAATATACTATCTCCCTGGGCCATATTTAACATTTTGATTTTGTAGCTTGCTCGTCAAGCCATATTCTCCCTTGAAGATATTATCTTTCTTATTTCTATGTCCCTTTGCTTGCTTTCTCCATTGCAGAGAAGCCCCTTTTTTTTCTGGTTTTTGAGCCACACCTGGCAGTACTCAGGGGTTACTCTTGGCCATACTCACTGGACTATGACATACCAGGGATCAAATCCGGATCAGCGTGTGCAAGGTACACGCTCTACCCACTATACTAAGGCTCCAGCCCCTGGAGAAGCCCTTGTTCTCTAGAACAGGTACTTCTTCACTTATTCTCCCCTTACATCTTCTGTTTCATTTTGGGGCCACATCTGGTGGTACTCAGGGTTACTCCTGGTTCTACTCAAGAATTAGTCCTGGTAGTTCTCCCGGGACCATATGGGATGCCGGGATTAAACCTGGGTTGGCCATGCATGGCAAGCACCCCATCTGCTGTACTATTGCTCTGGCCCCTCTCCTTATATCAGTCTAAGTAAGTTTCATCCAATAACTATCCTGCTTCAGTGAAAGACTAAATTAAATTCTGTTTTTGAAACACATCCAGAGGTGCCTGGGTATTCCTGGCTCTGCACTCAGGGATCACTCCTGGCAGGGCTTGGGGGAACACAAGAATCCAAAATTGCAGAGAATCAAACTTAGTTCAGCCACACACAAAGCAAACCTTACCTCCTGTATTATCCCTCCGGCCCCTATTTTTAATTTGTTAAAAAGAACTAAATGACAGGCCAGGGTAATAGTACAGTGAGTTCCAACCCTGGCATCTCATATGGTACCGAGACACGCCAGGAGTGATCCCTGAGCATTGCCAGGTGTGGCTGCAAAAACAAAAAAAACAAAAAAGACCCTGAAAGAAAAAAAGAAAAAACCATAGCTCAGAGGTAGAGTGCTAGCCTTGCATGTCTAAGATCCAAGACTCAAACTATAGCTTTAGGGAGAAAAAAACTGAATAGCAAATGTATTATGATGCTGAGACTTTACAAAAACAGTTTTTTACAAATCTGATTCACCACGTACCATCTACAAGATGAACTGTAGATTTGCAGCTACTAAGAACTATTCTTTTGGCTTCTAGGCCATACCAAAGTATTACTCCTAAAGTGGCACTGTGTCAGGGATTAAGCACATATGCATGTATTCCAAACCCTTGCGTTATCTCCCCAGCAGTCCTCTAACAAATTCATTGATTTCTTATACACACCTAAATAGAAATAAATGTAAGTAAATCGCAAATATTTGAAAAGATTAAAAAAAAACTTTTACCTTTTTGATAGTAGTTACTTGCCCAAGATAACCAGCAGTTCCACTCTCAATAAGAGGGACATCAGCTGCCAGACACATTCTATTAACATGGTTTCGAGCAGCTGAAAGGGAAACACACTAATTAGGAAAGAAAACACCACCACAACCAGGGAAACAAAAAAGAAAACATTACGTTACTATGACATTTACCCAATCTACTTCATAGTTTTCACTTTGCTGGTAATTTTCTTATATACCCGGAGTAACACAACTATTAATCGTTATCAAATTTGAGACAATCACTAAGAAAAATCAAATTTTTCCCCAAAAAACTGGGGGGTGGGGGGGAAGCAGCTTGAGTATAGTGGGTAAGGCACTTGCCTTACATGCTGTTTGACCAAGGTTCCATCATGACACCCCATATGGGTCTGAACCCTGTCTTTCCCCATCCCCCCAAAAAGAGAGGGCTTGAAAGCGAGAGAATTTCAAGAGCGCACGCATGGGCCCGCTCCTTTCTTTTGCCTTGTTGCCTCTGAGCAAGCTAGATAGGTCACCAGCAGCTCTATTGGAGCCATCCGAGAAAATATGGCCAGGGGTCGAGCTCTTGCCATGCCTGCTCCAACTGGCATAGCCTGATCCAGAAATAAGACCTCAGTTTGTGCCGCCAGTACTTGAAGGACATCGGCTTGATCAAGTTGGACTAAATGAACTTCTGGAGTTGGTCATCAGAGACATCTACCCGGCAGCAGAAACAATGCTAGCTCTTTGTACATAATATAAAGTGACTTCAATTAAAAAAAAGAAACAAAGGGAAAGAAAAAAGGAGTGGAGTATTTGCCTTGCAGTATTTGTCTTGCAAGTAAGTGACCTGAGTTCAACCCCCAGCCTGTCATAGGCTCCCCTAAGCCTGTCAGGAGGAATCCCTGAGAGGACCAGGATGCGCCCAGAATACTGCCAAGTATGGCCCCAAAACAGAACAAAGTATTTTTCCAGTCTCATACAAGAAATTCATAGCACAAATTTAACTAAAATTCCTATATTAAAAACAAATAATTGGAGCCAGAGCAATAGTACTGCAGGAAGACTACCTGCCTTGCATGCAAACTGACCTGGGTTTGATCCCTAGCACCCCATATAAAAGCTCAATTTCTTTTTTGCATATGCTCTAATTAAAATTTCAATCATTGGCAAGGTTTAAGAATCTAGGAACCTGATAGTACAGTAGTTAAGGTACATGCTTTGCATACAGCTGACCCGGCTCAATCCCTGGCACCCTATACCCCCAGAGGACTTCCAGGAATGACCTCCTTACCCCCCCCCCACAATAGAGAGCCAGGATTTAAGTCCTGAGCACAGCTGAGTATGGCATAAAAGCAAAAATTAAAATTTCAAAACAAATCTGAATCTAACTCAGAAGTAAACACATTTGGTTTTTCAGTGTTACTGATTGAACCCAAAGTTTATGTAAGTAAAGTAAAAGTAAAGGCCCTCCCATTGATCGTCGATTTGCTCGAGCGGGCCCAGTAACGTCTCCATTGGAGACTTTGTTGTTACTGTGTCTGGCATATCGAATACTCTAGGTAGCTTGCCGGGCTCTCCAAGAGGGGCGGAGGAATCGAACTCGGGTCGGCCATGTTGGCCGCTTGTAAGGCAAACGCCCTACCGCTGTGCTATCGCTCCAGCCCAAAGTTTATGTAATTCATGTATTTATATCCCTAGTCTAAGAAATATTTAATTGAAACTAAGTAGTTTTTAAAAATGAAATAAGCAAAGATAAAATATAGAATAAAAAATTAAAATAATCTCACCTCTGTTATCTAAAGCATTCATAACCAGTATAAATTGTCGGAAAAATTCCACATTATAGTCAGGGCTACAAAATAAAACGAAACAGAAGTCACCAAAGCTTGCCTTGTACATGATCTTCATAGTATAAGAACCCTAAAAAACATACTAATTAAAGTATAAAAATTAAGAATTACTAACGTAAGCAATCTGTTGTCATAAATAAAGCTTTGATTTTTCCCAACCACATGCAAATTTTGGGTTATTTCCCAGGGTTGCTAGAGTCCATTTGGGCTTGTTATGTCTGCATAAGAGCAGGGCCTCAAACTGGCATAAAGATGGTATGACTTAACTAATCCCAACAGGCCTTTCTCTGGGCAACAAGTGCCTGGGAACATACAAAGACCACATTCCCAGGATCTGCCTGCCCTCGGTTTTCACCTCACATGGTTAGAAACAGACCGAGTTCAGTCCCCTAGAGTGCCTACTTTTAGAAGCACTGGAAAAGCAACAGAATGGGGGGGGGGGGGGGGGGCATAAGGCAATGGTCAGGCTTGCACAGCAACTATCCAGAGAATAGAAAAATTAGATAAAAATTCCCTGAGAAAATAAAAGACTAATTCCAGTCCTCAAGCAAGAACTCACTCCTTTTTAGTTATCATTTGCTTTTGAACTAGACAATTATAGGTAAAAGGTAGTTTAAAAGGCCAGAGCATACTAGGTAGGGTGCTTGCCTTGCATGTTTGTATGAGGCAGACTTGGGTTCAATCCCTGGCAACCCATATGGTCCCTCGGGCTGTGCCAGGAGTATTCCCTGAGTACAAAGCCAGAGCCAGGGGAAAGCCCTGAACACAACCAGGCCCAAACCCCATAACCCCCCAAAATTAATTTAGGCCCAAAATGCCTTGCCCTCCAACATGCCTTAAAAAAAAAAAGACCAGGAATAAAATCAGGGGCTCACACATGTAAGACAAGTACTCTACCACTGAACCTCGTTCTGAGTCCTGCACCTCCGAGAACAAAGCATTTATGTACTCTGGAAATTACTGCTCTTGTACATTAAGTATGAAAGTCACAGTCCTAACAAATTATTCTGGGAGGGTTCTATAAGTATCCACAGCTGAAATCAACCCAATGAAACCCCAATAGCACTATATTTATAAAAGTTTAAGTAATCACATAAAAAAGTGGTTTTTTTTTGGGGGGGGGGCGGTGGGGGGGTGTCCTGTAACTCCCCTGGCTGTTCTCAGGGCTGCGCTCAGAGACAACTCCTGGCAGGATCAGGGAATACATAGGGTGCCAGGGATTGAACCGAGGTCAACTACACGCAACTGTACTAGCTCTGACTCCTACGTAAGAATTTTTCAGAGTCAGAGCAGTAATATAGAGGGTAGAGTGCTTGTCACATATGTAGCCAACCTAGGTTCCCCTGGTACTCCACATGGTCCCCAAACTCCCCAAGAGTGATCCCCGGGGATCCCCCGGGGATAGCATAAAAAAAAATTGTTCACAGAGCCTCACACATGCAAAACAAATGCTTTACTACTGATCCAGATCCCTGGTCCTAGACCATCTTTGTAATAAAAAACATTATATGGGTGCTGACTATGAGTATAGCAGGTAGGCTGCTTGGCCTGCATATGGTCAACCCAAGTTTAATACCTAGCACCCCATATGGGTCCCCAGGCACTGCCAGGAGGGATTCCTCAGTGCAGAACCAAGAGAAACCACTGAACATTGCCAGGTACAGTCCCCTATGCCCTCACAGAAGATTAAAGGTGTAGAGTGATAGAACAGGATCTATACAGCCAACGCTGGTTTGACACCCCCACCCCAAGTATCTCAGTCCCCCAAGACTCCTGGGTGTGGCCCACCTCTCCCACCCCCCAAATGACACCCCCACCCCAAGTATCTCAGTCCCCCAAGACTACTGGGTGTGGCCCACCTCTCCCACCCCCAAGTTTTATAATAAAAACAACTTTGCAACATAATAATCAATGCATACTTCATGATGCTGTCATGATAAGCTATAATATTAGCTTTCGGATAAAACTGCAGCACACTTTCTTTGGCAACCTAGAAGAACAAAACAGTGAGTTATTTTTGTTCATCTGTACTTGAAATCTACTTATGGCAGCCCTGCTGTTTCACCTTACATTTTGTACTAAGGACTACAAAAATAGCATAAAAAAATGTGTTTTCATTAACTTAACATTAAACAAGTTTATAAAATACTAGAATGAATTGTAAGCTTCAGCAAAAATAACCACGTGTCAATCATTTAACAAATACTTTTATGAACATATTCTATATACCAAGACATGAATAAGGCACATGATGAGCAAGTCACATTATCCAAATAACCATCTACATCAGTTTTCTCCAACCTGTGCACTACCCTGAGGAGAACTAGAACAATTCTGGGAGGAAGCAACAGCCTCAGATGTAACTGGAGGGTGCTTGAAGGAGGTGTGGTCAAAAATAAAAAAGGTATGGTTAGAGACAACACAGGATGGAGGCATTTGTCTTGCATGCAGATGACCCAAGCTAGATCCTGACAGACCACACTTAGAAAAAGGAGAGGTTGTTATGAGAGGAAGATCTGATTTAGGTTAAGTTTAAGAAAGGGATGAAAGGGTTGAAGGCATCCTTTGTATGCTGGAGGCCTGGGATTTATTCTCAGCACTGCATCGTTCTGAGCACTGCAGGTGTGGCCCAAAATCCTCCCTCAAAAAAAACAAATTGTTTTCATAAAAAATGGGAAACTGACAAGGAGCAAAGAGTAAAAGTTTGCCAGAAGGGCTAGGAAGAAAGCAAAGGGAAAAAATTTCTCAGAGTCAGGAGGGAAAATTTAAGGAATCAAAGGCAGGCCAGAGTGGCTAGACCCTCAGGGGATACGAAGTTCTCAAAGAAACAAAACAGACTGTGGTTTATGTCCCAAATATGGCAACAGCCACTTCCTTAGGAATGCAGGAACACAGGGTTCATCTAAAGTAATGAGAAATAGAAATACTAAAGGAACACCATTTACTGGTTTGGGCAGAGCACTTTTCAGACCAAAAACAGGGGTCAGAGTTTTTAGTTCTTTACTCAAGACCTATTTTTATTCTCCACAATCATTTGGCTACAAAGAGATGGCTCCACCCCTGTACTCCCTCCTACCGAAGAATGATATCATCTGATGTCAAAAATAGAATATTCATCAAAGCAAAAAATATAAATAAATCAATAAAAATGGTATGAGAAATAATTACCTGGGCCTTTGATCTTCCAACATGCTTCTTTTGAAACAAAAACTGCCTGTTCAGGTTGCTGACATCAATAGTATCCAAATCAATCTATAAATGCATAAACCCCAGATAAATTATAAATTTCCCAGTATATTCATGCAATATCGCCGTCCCTCAGCATCCAATCCCCCAACTTTTGATATTTGCTTCACTGGGAAGAAAAAAGCTCTTCAGAAAATTCATACCAAAATTCATTTTAAAAGAAATTAACACACATTGGGACCAGAGTGGTAGTACACCAGGTAGGGGCTGTTGCCTTGCACACAGCCAACCCGAGTTTGATCCCCAGCATCCCATATGGTCCCTGGAGCACTGCCAGGAGTTATTCCTGAGTGCAGACCCAGGAGTAACCCGAGCATTGCCAGCTGTGACCCAAAAGCCCAAGGGGGGGAAAAAAAAGGCTTGAGGGGGCCTGAGTGATAATACAATGGGTAGGGATGAGCTAGGTTGGATCCCTGGTATTCCAGGCTCCTCAGAAACTGCTAGGAAAAAAACCCTGCATACTGCTGGGCAGATGAAGCCCCAAAACAAAAACAAAAACAAGAGAGGCCTGAGGCCTGAAAGATAAGGTTAAGGCACCTGCCTTGCTGTCAATTGGATACTCTGCATTATACAGAAACCTAGGAGCACCACTCCAAGTTATCCTGACCCCAAACCCAGAAGAAAGTCCGGAATAGTACAAATGTGGACCAAAAGTGGTTTGAATATGAAACATTTTCTCAAAAATATTTTAGAGTATTTTTTTCGGTTTATTCAAATATTTTAAAACTCCTTAAATGGAATAGAATGCTTATTTGCTGAAATTACAGAATTTCCCTATCAATCTATTTTAAAAATCAATAGTAAAGCAGGTAGGGCATTTGCCTTGCACAGGCTGACCCAGGTTTAATCCCCAGCATCCCATATGGTCCCCCCAGCAATGCCAGGAATAATTCCTATCTGCAGGGTGTGATGCACCCTCCCCCCCAAAAACCCACACATACATACTTAACTGTGCCTGTTTTCTTACAAAGCATCAGACTAAATTTTTTTTTCTTTTGCTTTTTGGGTCACACCCAGCGATGCTCAGAGGTCATTCCTGGCTCTGCACTAAGGAATTATTTCTGGCGGTGCTTGGGGGACCATATGAGATGCCGGGATCGAACTCAGGTCGGCAGCGTGCAACGCAAACGCCCTACCCGCTGTGCTACCGCTCTGGCCCCCAGACTCAATTTTTTTTGCTTTCTTTAAAGTTCAGCATGTAATTACCTAAAGGCTGTGAAGGGAGCTGTATATGATTTTAAAAAAGCGGTGCCTGCTTCTTAAAAGTAAATATAAGAGCACAATAGAATGACAAAAACCATTTTGTCCTTCCATTTCAATAAACTTCTATGAAAAGTAGTAAAAGGTTCTAACCGTGAAACATCCCAAATGCTTGGTTATAGTTTCTGAAAATTACGGAGACATGTAGTGACCTAATCTCTTATTTGCATTCGGCAAGTTTACTGAAAAAAGTTAAAAGAAAAATCCAAAGGTCTGGCTTTTTTCCCCCACCCAGGAAGCAAATTCACGGCCGGCTTTACAAAAAAAAAAAAAAAAGCGCGCCTTTTAAACAATATTAGTAGTTATCACTTAACGCACACTCGTGTTTTGTAGCTGGGAAGATTTCATTCTTATAAAGAACAAAGGGAAGCGTTACTTCTCTCCTGCACCCTCAACCAGTCACTTGAATTTTTTTTTTCCCATGACACGTTCCCACTGAAATACTCGGAACTCACTTCCCAAGTTAACACCTCCAGTCCCTAAATTTAACTTTTGAAACAAAACCTGAAAAGAAAAAAAAATGTCCAGCCACAGCCACTTCCCGCACCAACGCAAAGCTCCCAACTCCAACGAATCACCCCCCCCCGCCCAACCCGACCACCACCACCAGGAGAAAAAATACGAATTCGACAACAGCGAGGTACCCAGGACCCACTTGCTCCGCTACTTCCGAGACCCTCAAGTGACTGAAAACCCTCTCGGGCAGCTCCCGTTTCGTCGTCGGTTAGCTCCCATTCGTCGGTTAAAATGATAAACTGGAGGGCGGGGGGGAAAAAAACGGCGCCGCGGAGCGTCGGGCAGCGCCGGGCTCTGAGCGCCAGGCTTGGCGCCCCGGGATGCTCCGACCGCCCCCGCTGCGCTCCGGAGCGTTACCCGAGCCCAGAGCGAGCTCCCAACTGAGGAGCCACCACACCCACACCGGGCCGTGCTCGCCTCCTGCCGCCGCCGAAGCCGCGGGCCGCTCTCGGGCGGCGACGACCCGGCGTCTGAGGGGCGCCTGAGGGGGGCGGCGGCCGCGCCGCGGGGCGCCCGGAAACCGCGGGCTCGCGGCCTCCTCGGCGTCCGGAGCTGGCCCCGTCGCCGGCCTCCACGACGCGGGCGGCCGCCGCCGCCGCCACCACCATCACCACCACCACCACCGAGGCTCTTCGTTTTGCTTGGGTTTTTTTGTTGTTGGTTGTTGTTTGTTTCGGGGTTTTTTGGCTTTTTTTTTTGGTGATTCGCTCCCTCAGCTCCTCAGCTTCCCAGAGTCCCGGCCCCGAGCCCCCCGCGGCCCCCGGCATCACGGCCCGCCATTCAGCCCGCGCGCCGCTCGGGCCTCACCAGGTCGATGTGGGAAAAGCCGGTGAGCACCAGGTTCTTGAGGAGCTCGCAGCCGATGCCGCCTGCGCCCACCACCAGCACCCGGCCCCCGGCCACGGCCTCGGCCAGCTCCCGGGGCAGCCCCCGCGACAGTGCCATGGCGGGACAACCACGAGCCGCGGCGGAGGCGGGAGAACTGAGGGGCGACCGGAAGCGGGTGGGGGAAGGGCGGCCCGGCTTCCGGTCCTGCGCACTGCGGGCGCGCCGGGCGTGCGGCGCGCGCGGGGGCGGCGCCACCTGGCCGGGCGAGGGTCGGCTGCCTCAATCCCCCCCCTCCCCCCCTCCCCCCGCCCCCTTCCACTCCGAGCGTTTCGCCGCGCTTCCCGTGAGACTTTCGCAGATGCTCGCGGGGCCTCGCGGCTTCGGGAAGCTCGAGAGCCTGGTGTTGCGACTTGCAGCCCAGACTCTGTTACAGGTTGGAAACCGGTTGTCCCCGCAGGCGAAGGGCCGGTACGAATTCAAAACAAAACCTGATACTCTCCAGGGGGGCTGGAGAGGTAGTGCAGCTTCAGGTAAGGCGCCTGCAAAACACAGCGATAGCAACATGAATGAAGAAGAAAACAAATGCTACTCCCTTAATAACAATAAAAAAGAAAAAATAAAAAGAATTGAGGGGCCCGAACGATAGTACAGCAAGTAGAACGTTTGCCTCGCACGAGGCAATCCGGATTCGAGGTCCGGCATCCCATATGGTCCCCAGAGCACCACCGGTTGTGACCGAAAAAGCAAAAAAAATAATAATTTTTGGTCCCGCGAAGGAGTAGAGCAGGGAAGGGCTATTGCTTTGCACGCGGTTGACTCGGGTTTGATCCCCAGTACCGCATATGGTCCCTGAACATCGTTGGATGTGGTCCCCCTCACTTTCCTCTCCCCCCCCCCAAAAAAAAGACATAGTGAGCAGAGACAACGAAAATTTGGATGTCAAAAAAGGGCCAGAGAGAAAGGACCACTTATGGTCCCCCGAACTTGACCTGGAGTGGTCCCTGGGCATTGAGCCTGAGGCTGGAGTCAACCCTGAACACAGGTGTAGCCCCAAATTATATATTTGTTAATTAAATCCAATCAAAGGCGAAATAGTTAATAGTAGTATTAAACTCTGTTATAATGCACTCCTATACCTTGCAGTTTAGAACTAAACTTGGGGAAAGAGCTATAGTACAGCGGGTAGGACGGTTTACCTTGCAACACAGCCAATGCATGTTCGATCCTGGTCATTGTATATGGTCCCCTGAACACTGCCAGCGTAATTTCTAAGCTAGGAATAACCAGGAGTAACCCCTGAATATTGCTGGGTATGACCCAAAAAGCCACATATCCATATACAGTCCCCTGAGCACAGAGCCAGGAGTAAGCACCAGCATAGCCCAGTTGTTGGCCCAAAAACAAAACCCCAAAAGTCCTCTGGAGAGCCAGAGAGATAACTCAATGGGCTAGAGTACATCCCTTACACACTGGAGGCCAGAGTTGGGTCCCCAAAACTGCATGGTCCCTGTATCAACAAATATATAAGCATAAGCAGGGGTTTGGTCCCATAGCACCAGGGTTTGGCCCAAAAACAGAAAAAGAAATACTGAGATTTTAGAAAGGCTCAAGCATATTGGTTAACAGCTTCTTAATATTAAGGCAGGCAGATGGGTGAGGAGCATGGCAATGAGGTTTTTGGAAAAAAATTAACATATTAATTAAAGAAGTGTCCAGCCCAAAAGAAGTCCAAAAACCTAAGTGCCAGAGACCCACTCAGATGCAGAAATGAGGCCAGCTAATATTCTGTTTCCAAGACAGACTAGTTTGCCTCAAGAGAGAAGAAACTTCAGCAAGGAACAGAAGGTCATGATAAGAACATAACTGAAGACCATCAATATTCCCAGTTCTTGACCAGTTATAAACCAGCTACAAAGGTTAAGGCATGCAGCTAAACCTGGGTTCAATTCCCTGCTAAGATCTATGGTTCCCTCAAGCCCTGCCAGGAACGATCACTAAGCACAAAGCCAAGACTAAACCCTGATCATTGCCATTGGAACCCCAAAAATGGAAAAAAATAATGTGAGCATGAAATCTTTGTTTAGATTTGCAGATGCAATGGAGCAACCTGCAACCTGACTTCTCTGAAAGTGTGCTTCTCAGTGGGTAGGGTGCTTGCCTTGCACACACATCCAGGTTTCATTTCCAGGCCCCCATATGGTCCCCTGAGCATTGCTAAGAATAATTCCTAAGTGCGGGGCCAGGAGTAACCCCTGAGCATTGCCAGGTGTTCCCCACCCCAGCCCCCCCAAAACTCCAACCTGTGTTTCCCTGTTCTTTTCCTATAAAAGCCATTCCATGGCCAGGTTGTTAGATGGTGACTTTGAAGACCAAGTTCACCATCTTCCTGCCTGTGGGTTTACTGCCATTTTTCTCAGGACCAGAGTGATGGTAGTGTGGGTAGTGCATTTGACTTGCACGTGGCTGAACCAGGTTCAATCCCTGGCATCCCATATGGTCTTCCAAGCTCACCAGAATCGACTCTTGAGCACAGAGCCAGGAATAAGCCATGGGCACTGCCAGGTGTGCCCCTGCCTCCCCTCCAAAATAATCTCAGGGCCAGAATGATAGTACAGCTGGTAGGGCTCTTGCCTTGCATGTGGCCAACACCAAGTTCTATCCCCAGCATCCCATATGATCCCCTAAGCACCTCCAGGAGTCATTCTTAAGTACAGAGCCAAATGTAACTCCTGAGCATCACTGCTGTGACCCCAAAACCTTAAACCAAAAAAAAAAAACCCTAAAATTACAGTTTTTGCCTTACACATTCCAATTCTAGAATTTGTTCTAAGGTGGTTGTGATCAATGATTAAAAAATAAAATCTGGGGGGGCTGGAAAGATAGCACTGCGGGTAGGGCGTTTGCCTTGCACGCGGCCGACTCGGGTTCGATTCCCAGCATCCCATATGGTCCCCTGAGCACCGCCAGGAGTAACTCCTGAGTGCAGAGCCAGGAGTAACCCCTGTGCATCGTCGGGTGTGACCCAAAAAGCAAAAAAAAAAAAAAATTAATTAAAAAAACATAAATAAAATCTGGGCTAGAGCGATAGCACAGCGGGTAGGGCATTTGCCTTGCATGCGGCCCATCTGGGTTCGATTACCAGCATCCCATATGGTCACCCGAGCACTGCCAGGAGTTATTCCTAAGTGCATGAGCCAGGAGTAACACTTGTGCATCGCCAGGTGTGACCCAAGAATCAAATAATAAAAAAAAAAAAGGAGGACCACCGTCTCCTCCGTGCAAAATTCTACTTCACAGAGCAGGGAGAAAGGGCTGCAAAGTTTAAGAAGAGAACTCCCAGAATGACCACCAACTGGGAGCTCTTTGGCACTATTGCGGCTACTTGGGAAGATACTGTCATTAACAACATTGACGAGGAATACGATCAACTGGTTCAGCACCTCCATGATTGTGCGAAGAACACTGAGAGAGAGATAGCCACAAAAAGATGCCTGTCTTTGAAAACTCTCGAGCTCATTCGCCAAGGTGGCTTGGCACAAGCCTCAGGCAACCGCAAGCAAACATCCAAGCTCACAAAACAGTGCAGAGAAGCGATAAAGGAAGACCTCAAAGAGAGAAGAGCAGCAGTGTTGGCAGATGCAGCAAAAGCTGGGAAAAGCATTCACAAAGCCCGCCTGTCCTTCGCCAACTACAAGACAAGATGACTACCCTCTGACGTCCTGATGGATCTAACACATCTTCCAGAAGGGCAATGGAAAAGATTATCCATGACTTCTGCTCAGATCTCTTCGATAGCCATATCCACCTGCCCACATACCAAATTCTGCAAGATGGATATGTCGTTCCCAATGTTCTCCCTTCCGAAATCCGACACTGATTTCATCGGTAAAGAAGCAAACAGCACTCGGTCCAGACAAGGTCAGACCCGACTGAAGAGCCTGACGTCAGTACTCATCAATACACTGGCTCAGCTCTTCAGGCACTACCTGTCTAAATGCAAGATTCCATCCCAATGGAAAACCAGCAGGACTGTACTATACTACTGTACAAGAAGGGAGACATCCAAGACATTGGCAACTATCACCCGATCTGCCTGTTATCTGTCATCTACAAGCTGTTCACTCGAGTCATCCTGAATAGGATTGGCAGAACACTAGATGAAGGACAACCATGCAAGCAAGCCGGTTTCTGAAAAGGATTCAGCACAATTGACCATATCCACACAATAACCAAGCTCATTGGCTAGGGCTTCAATGACCGCTTCCGTCTCAACAGAATCAAAGGCCTTCTTTAAATCAATGAACGTTAAGCAGAGCGGCATCTTGAACTCCCGAGAAACCTCAATGAGCTTGGTTACCGTGTGGATATGGTCGATGGTGCTGAATCCTTTGCGGAACCCTGCTTGCTCGCATGGTTGTCCTTCATCTAGTGTTCTGCCAATCCTATTCAGGATGACTCGAGTGAACAACTTGTAGATGACAGACAATAGGCAGATCGGGCGATAGTTGCCAATGTCATGGATGTCTCCCTTCTTGAACAGTAGTACGGTCCTGCTGGTTTTCCATTGAGATGGAACCTTGCATTCAGACAGGTAGCGAGTGAAGAGCTGAGCCAGTGTATTGATGAGTACTGACGGCAGGTTCTTCAGGTGTTCAGGTCTGACCTTGTCTGGGCCGGGTGCTGTTTGCTTCTTTACTGACAAAATGGCGTGTCGGATTTCAGGGCATTCAAGCCCAATACATCAGGATCCTCCGTGAGCTGTATTGCGGATTCACTACCAGGATCTCACCATTCTACAAAGAAGTGATCGTTGATGTCAAGAGAGGGGTGCGGCAGGGTGATACCATTTCACCAAAACTCTTCAGTGCCACCCTCGAGAACATCATGCGACGACTGGAATGGGAAGGAATGGGAGTGAAGATAGATGGTCGGCAATTACACCACCTCCGCTTTGCTGATGATATTGTTTTAATAACACCAAACATCAGCCAAGCGGCACAAATGCTGGCCGACTTTGACCGTGAGTGTGGAAAGGTAGGACTACAGCTGAATCTTACGAAGACAATGTTTATGAGAAACAGCCTTGTTCCTGATGCCCCATTCGCTCTCAATGGAACGACCATCTCCGAATGCAACAGCTATGTCTACCTAGGTCGAGAGGTCAACATGACAAATGACCTGGCACCCGAGCTGCGCAGGAGGAAGAGAGCGGCTTGGAACGCCTTCAAGAACGTCGAAGAAATAGCTAAGAGGACGAAGAACCTCCGGCTCCGGGCACATCTCTTTGATTCCACTGTTCTTCCTGCATTAACATATGCCTCAGAGACCTGGGCCCTACGCAAACAAGATGAGAACGCCATTCAGGTCTCCCAAAGAAGAATAGAAAGAGCTATGCTTGGAATATCACGTTTCACTCAAATGAGAGAATGAATCCGGAGTTCTGACATCCGTCGACGATCAAGGATCAGGGACGCTGTCTCATTTGCCAAGGTGTCGAAAATCAGATGGGCTGGTCACGTAATGAGATTTAAAGACGACCGTTGGACTAGAGCTGTTACTGATTGGATTCCACGGGATGTCAAGAGACCGCGTGGCCGCCCACCTACCAGATGGTCAGACTTCTTTGTCAAGGTCATGAACGATCGGTTTGAGGCCCTCCATGTTCCCGGAGCGAGGAGATGCCATTGGGCTACACTGGCACGCGACAGGGACAAATGGAGACGTTACTGGCGCCCGCTCGAGCAAATCGACGACTAACGGGAAGTTAAGTGATTAAGTGATTAAACCAAGCTCATTGAAGCTTCTCAGGAGTTCTTGATGCCTCTCTAATGTTCATTGATTTAAAGAAGGCCTTTGATTCTGTTGAGACTGAAGCGGTCATCAAAGCCCTAGCCAAACAGGGCATTCAAACTCAATACATCGGAATCCTCCATGAGCTGTATTGCGGAATCACTACCAGGATCTCACCATTCTACAGGGTGGTGATCATTGATGTCAAGAGAGGGGTTCGGCAGGGTGATACCATTTCACCGAAACTCTTCAGTGCCACCCTCAAAAACATCATGCAACAACTGGAATGGGAAGGAATGGGAGTGAAGATAGATGGTCAGCAACTATACCACCTCCGCTTCGCTGATGACATCGTTCTAATAACACCAAACATTAGCCAAGTGGCACAAATGCTGGTCGACTTCGACCGTGAGTGTGGAAAGGAAAGGTCAGATACAACTAAATCTCACGAAGACAATGTTTATGAGAAATGGTCTCGTTTCTGATGTTCCATTTACTCTCAATGGGATGAACATCTCTGAATGCAACAGTTATGTGTATCTAGGTCGAGAGGTCGAGAAGTCAACATGACGAATGACCTGGCACCTGAGTTGCGCAGGATGAAGAGAGCGGCTTGGAACACCTTCAAGAACATCGAAGAAATAGCAAAGACGATGAAGAACCTCCGGCTTCGGGCACATCTCTTCGATTCCACAGTTCTTCCTGCATTAACGTATGCCTCAGAGACCTGGGCCCTAGGAAAACAGGATGAGAATGCTATTCGGGTCTCCCAAAGAGGAATCCTATGCTTGGAGTATCACGCTTCACTCAAATGAGAGAAAGAATCCGGAGTTCCGACCTCTGTGGGCGATCAAGAATCAGGGACGCTGTCTCCTTTGCCAAGGTGTCGAAAATCAGATGGGCTGGACACGTAATGAGATTTGGAGATGACCGCTGGATTAGAGTCATTACTGACTGGATTCCACGGAATGTCAAAAGATTGCATGGCTGCCCACCTATGAGATGGTCAGACTTCTTCAAGACCCTGAACAATCGGTTTGATGCTGTTTCTATTCCTAGAATGAGCAGATGCCATTGGGCTACACTAGGACGCGACAGGGACGAACGGAGACATTACTGGCACCCGCTCTCGCAAATCGATGAGTAACGGTATATCAAGTGTTAAGTGCCAAATTGAAAAATAAAATCTTTTAGGACTGGAGACGTAGTACAGCCAGGAGCAGTATATGAACCACCCCAAAATTGTTTTTAGCCATAGACATTTATCATGGAAACAAAAATAGGAAAGAAAAAAATGGTAAGGGACAGGAAGAATCAAAGGGCTGTGGTACTGATTTGTATGCAGAAGCCCTGGGTTCAGTCTCCAGCACCAAACTGGGAGTGACCTCTGAGCACTGAGCCAGAAGTAGACCCTGAGCTCCACCAGCTGTGGCCTCCAAGCAAAACAAACAAAACCCAGCTAATACTATTTTTCAGCCATGTGCTGGTTTGTGTTTGTTTTTGTTTGGGGGGGGGTCACATCTTGTAGTGCTCAGGAGTTACTCCTATTATGTGCTCAGTGGGCCATGCTGTGCCAGTCAAATTCAATGCCTGTATATTGGTGGTGCTCAGGACTTACTCCTAGGTCTGTGCTCACTCAGGAATCATGGGATGGGGGGACCGTATATTGGGTGCCATGGATGGTGCCTGGGTTACTGGCTTAGCGCATGCAAGGCAAGGCATCTTATCCACTGTACTATCTCTTTGTCACTTATGTTTTTATGCTGTTTTTTTTTCTTGTGTTGGTTTTGGGTTTTTGGCCACACTGGCTGTGCTCACGGCTTACTCTTTGCTCTGTGCTCGGGGATCACTCCTGGTGGTGCTAGGAGCTATTTTTTCTTTCTTACTTTTTTTTTTTTTGGTTTTTGGGTCACACCTGCGATGCACAGGGGCTACTCCTGGCTCAGGCACTCAGGAATTACTCAGGGGACCATATGGGATGCTGGGAATAGAACCCGGGTCGGCTGCATGCAAGGCAAATGCCCTACCCACTGTGCTATTGCTCCAGCCCTTTCTTACTTTTTTTAAAGCTTTTGTTTTATGTTTATTTTTTATTTTTAAATTTGAATTAATTTTTTAATTGCATCAGAATGAGATACACAGTTACAAAGTTACTCATGATTGGGTTTCAGTTTTCTTACTCTTTCACTTTGTTTTTGTGTTACACCCAGCTATATCAAGGTTCTGAGCTTATGGATCACTCCTGACAGGGCTCGAGGGACTGCATAGGGTGCTGGGTTGGCTGCATGCAAGGCAAGTGCCCTGTACATTGTACTAGCTCTCCAGTCTCAGGGCTAGTTTTGGCTCAGAGTTTGGGGATCACTGCTAGTGATGCTCAAGGGGACTGTGTTTGCATCAGCCACTTGAACTATTTCTCCTGCTCTCCGCGCATATTAAAAACAACAACAACAACAAAAAATAAACTTAAGGGGCTGGAGAGAGTACCGCTAGGAAGGTGCTTGCCTTGCACGTGGCCCCCTGGTAAGATCCACAGCATCCCATATGGTTCTCCAAGTACTACCTGGGATAATTCCTGAATACAGAGCCAGGAATAACCTCTGGGCTTGGCAAAAACAGAACAAAATCATATACATTGTATATTTATTTGGCCTATCTGCCTCCTTTTCAGAAAAAAAAGTCAAAGTTCAGCTGGAAATCTACCTCCTTTAAGCAAACAAAGTGCCTCCTACTTTCACCCTGAGGCTACTTTTGACTTCATGAATTATTTCAGCATCCCCAATGCCCCATGGTGGTATCACTTACCTTGGTAAATACTGGTCTTCCTCATTAAGTGTTATATAAATACAACTGGAGCAATAGCTCAGCGGGTAGGGCATTTGCCTTGCACACAGCCAACATGGCCGACCCAAGTTCGATTCCTCCTCCCCTCTCGGAGAGCCTGGCAAGCTACCGAGAGTATCTTGCCCTCACGGCAAAGCCTGGCAAGCTACCCATAATGTATTCAATATGCCAAACACAGTAATAAGTCTCACGATGGAGCCGTTACTGGGCCCGCTCAAGAAAATCGATGAACAACAGGAGGACTGTGACTGTGGTCTTTTAAAAAATAGTGTTAATTTCATGACTTCATCTTTTCTAACAGCTACATAGTACTCCATTGTGTAGATGTACCAAAAGTTTCTTTAACCAGTCTTCTTTTCTTGGGCACTCAGGTTTTTTCCAGATTCTGGCTATTGTAAAGAGTGCATTCAAGCCCAATACATCAGGATCCTCCGTGAGCTGTATTGCGGATTCACTACTAGGATCTCACCATTCTACAAAGAAGTGATCGTTGATGTCAAGAGAGGGGTGCGGCAGGGTGATACCATTTCACCAAAACTCTTCAGTGCCACCCTCGAGAACATCATGCGACGACTGGAATGGGAAGGAATGGGAGTGAAGATAGATGGTCGGCAACTACACCACCTCCGCTTTGCTGATGACATTGTTTTAATAACACCAAACATCAGCCAAGCGGCACAAATGCTGGCCGACTTTGACCGTGAGTGTGGAAAGGTAGGACTACAGCTGAATCTTACGAAGACAATGTTTATGAGAAACAGCCTTGTTCCTGACGCCCCATTCGCTCTCAATGGAACGACCATCTCCGAATGCAACAGCTATGTGTACCTAGGTCGAGAGGTCAACATGACAAATGACCTGGCACCCGAGCTGCGCAGGAGGAAGAGAGCGGCTTGGAACACCTTCAAGAACATCGAAGAAATAGCTAAGAGGACGAAGAACCTCCGGCTCTGGGCACATCTCTTTGATTCCACTGTTCTTCCTGCATTAACATATGCCTCAGAGACCTGGGCCCTACGCAAACAAGATGAGAACGCCATTCAGGTCTCCCAAAGAAGAATAGAAAGAGCTATGCTTGGAATATCACGTTTCACTCAAATGAGAGAACGAATCCGGAGTTCTGACATCCGTCGACGATCAAGGATCAGGGACGCTGTCTCATTTGCCAAGGTGTCGAAAATCAGATGGGCTGGTCACGTAATGAGATTTAAAGACGACCGTTGGACTAGAGCTGTTACTGATTGGATTCCACGGGATGTCAAGAGACCGCGTGGCCGCCCACCTACCAGATGGTCAGACTTCTTTGTCAAGATCATGAACGATCGGTTTGAGGCCCTCCATGTTCCCGGAGCGAAGAGATGCCATTGGGCTACACTAGCACGCGACAGGGACAAATGGAGACGTTACTGGCGCCCGCTCGAGCAAATCGACGACTAACGGGAAGTTAAGTGATTAAGTGATTAAGTAAAGAGTGCTGCAATGAACAAACAAGTGCAGATGTCACTTCAACTATACATTTTTGCCTCTTTGGGATATATTCCCAGGAGTGGTATTGCTGGGTCAAATGGGAGCTCAATTTCTAATTTTTTGAGAATCGTCCATACTGTTTTCCAAAAGGGCTGAATCAGTCGACATTTCCACCAGCAGTGAAGGAGTGTCCCTTTCTCGCCACATCTGCGCCAGTATCAGTTGCTTTTGTTCTTTTGAATGTGGGCCAGTCTCTGAGGTGTGAGATGGTATCTCATTGTGATTTTGATCTGCATCTCCCTGATGATTATTGATGTAGAGCATTTTCTCATGTGCCTTTCAGATTTCTTCTTTGAGAAAGCTTCTGTTCATTTCATTGCCCCATTTTTTTATGGGGTTGGATGTTTTCTTCTTGTGGAGTTCAACCAGTACTTTATATATCCTTGATATCAACCCCTTGTCAGATGTGTATTCGGCGAATATCCTTTCCCATTCTGTAGACTTTGTATTTTGGTCATTGTTTCTTTTGAGGTACAGAAGCTTCTTAGTTTAAGATAGTCCCATTTGGAGTCAGAAAGAGAGGGATAGACATAGAAATATTGCATTCATCTGGGGAACGTAAAGTAACAAAATAGGAGATTAATACCCAAGAATAGCCGAGATCAGTACCAAGAGAATTACTCCATGGCTTAGATGACAGCCGGGCATTCTAGGGGAAAGGGCAGCTCAGATAGAGAAGGGAGCACCAAATAAAGGGTGTTTGAAGGATCCTCCCAGGATGGGAGATGCATGTTGAAAGTAGACTATGGACTGAACATGATTGCCACTCAATGCCTCTTTTGCAGACCACAACACCCAAAAGAAGAGAGAACAAAAGGGAATACCCTGCCACAGAAGCAGGGTAGGATGGGGGGGTGGGGGTGGGAGGGATACTGGGATCCATGGTGGTGGAAAATGGCACTGGTGGAGGGATGGGTACTTGATCATTGTATAACTGAAACCCAAGCACAAAAATTTGTAAGTCTAAACTGTACCTCATGGTGTTTCACTAATAAAAATTAATTTAAAAAAATAGTGTTAGCCCCCAAAAGCGGGTTTTTCTGTGCTGGTGGGTTCTTGAGAATTTTCTGGAAGATTTGCATACAAAACTCAGAAGCTGAAAAGTTAGTTTATTGTACAAAAACATAGAGGGTTTCTGGGGGCTGGAGCAATAGCACAGTAGGTAGGCATTTGCCTTACACGCGGCTGACCGGGTTTGATTCCCAGCATCCCATATGGTCTCCTGAGCACTTCCAGGAGTAATTCCTGAGTGCAGAGCCAGGAGTAACCCCTGTGCATTGCTGGGTGTGACCCAAAAAGCAAAAAAAAAAAAAACAACATAGAGGGTTCCAGACTCCTCTCCAGATGTCCAGACCTCTCTTTTACTGGTGATCGATGACCAGGTTGTGTCCCTGACACTGCCCCGTCCTGTGAATGACCTCCCTGTCTCATCCCATACTGTCTGCTCGCCTCCCATGAACCATGGCTGGGTTTTGTCCCTGGGCTGCTCTCTCTTCCCACGTGCCCATCCCAGTTTCCAGCCATGGCCACATGCACCTGGGTGAGATCCCTGGGCCCTGGCTTTGTCGCTGCTGGGCCTCCCAATTGTACCCAGTTCCTGTCATCCCATCCTGGCTTTCCTAATCTCTGGCCATGGCCTCATTAGCGTGGGTGAGACTCCGATGCTCAGTACCTTATCACTATCTGGCCCTCTGAGCCCTGCCTAAGCCTGAACTTTCCTGGGCATCTGAGCCCTGCCTGTACTCTGTCCCCGTCTGAGCTTATGCAGCCTGTTTGTACCAGGCTGTGTTTCTGGGCACACACAGCCCTACCTGAGAGAGAATCCAGAGAATGCAACTAAGGTGGACAGAGGGGGAGGAAGTGGGGGAGAGAGGGGGATGGGGTTGGGGGCATCCTTCTATCTGCTGCCAAATCCCACTCCCAACCATCCCGTTATCTATTCTGATTTACTTCTTGTTCCATGGGCAGAGATTCAAAGTGACCTGGAGTTCCACACTTCTGCTCCTGCTGTATCAGCAGGAAGAGGGATAATGGGATAGCACAGCAGGTAGGGCACTTGCCTTGCATGTGGCTGCCCTGGGTTCAATCCCCAGCACCACATACGGCCCTCTGAACCCTATGAGGAGTGATCCCCGATCACAGGGTCAGCAGAAAGCCCTAATCATCACCAGGGTTGCCCTGTTATTTTGTTATTAATAAATAAAACCTCCAACCCAGTATAATTTTCTTAATATGAAGAAAATCACAACAGATGTTTTTGTGAATCTGTGTGATCAAATTGTGAATTATTTTTATTCCATCTTTTCTGTATTTAGCGAATGTTCACATGCTCCTCAAAGAAAATGTTAGAGTGGAGTTGGAGAGAGAGAGTTTTGCATGTAGGAGGCTGAGGTTCAATCTGCCAAGTATGGAGCCAGGAGTGAGTACTATCAGTGTGGCCCAAAAAAGAAAAAAAATAAAAACGTCAGTGTGAAACAAACAAAATTGTTATAAAATCGAAGCCAGAGAGATAGTACCACAGGTAAGGCGCTCCAGGTTCTATTCCTGGCTTCCCATAGGGTCCCCTGAGCCTGCCAGGAGTGATCCCTGAGAGCAGAGTAAACCCTGAGCATCATCAGGTATGGAGGGAAATTTTTCATTTTTTTCATTTTTTAAATTTTTTTATTTATTTTTTGCTTTTTGGGTCACTCCTGGCTCATGCACTCAGGAATTACTCCTGGCGGTGCTCGGGGGGACCATATGGGATGCTGGGAATCGAACCTGTGTCGGCCATGTTGGCCGTGTGCAAGGCAAACGCTCTACCCGCTGTGCTATCGCTCCAGCCCCGGAATTTTTTTTTTTAAATAGAAAACAAAGGAATATGGTTCACATTTCTATGTTTTACTTCTTGGTTCCTCCAGGAACCTGCCTCATTTGGAAGCTGTCTAACGTGCAGTGTGCAGGGAGGGCCATTGTGCCCAGCAGGGAAGGGGCACCCCATGTAGTGCCATGCTGTTGAGTGGCCTGGCTCTCACATCACCTCAGCTGGGCTGCTGAGCCTGACATAGAGCCTCCTTCCTCCCCTAGTGAGCCACTTTTCTTGCCACCAGCCCTCATGGCTACCTTCCTCTAGGTATCAGCTCTTCTTTGTGAGTTTGCGCATGTGTGTTCTTAGATGCACAGCTTCTGAGTGAAGTCCCATGCCAAGTCCCACTTGGCCAAATGGAGCCTTTTTTTCCTGTTCTCTCAGAACCAGAATCCTAAACCAGTCAATCAGGAATGGCCTGAATCTGCTCAGCGCCGAGAGCCCCCTGCCAGCCTTCTAATCTAGCACAACACTCTGGTTCCTGCTTCTCCCACTGAGGAGTCATTTATGTACATCTCTTTCCAGCTCTTGTCAGCTAGGTTGGAAGCTGCCTGATTCAAACTGATGTTTTATTTGGTTTGGATTTTGGAGCCACACCCAACGGTGCTCCAAGTAAGCTAGGCTTACTCCTGATCACTCCTAGAGGGGCTCAGGGGATCATACGGGGTGTCAGGGATCAAACTGGGGTTGGCTGCCTGCAAGACAAGTGTCCTGCCCATTATTCTATCTCTCCAGACCCTCAAATTGATTTTTTGTTTGTTTCTGAGTCAACCCAGTGATGCTCAGTGTTCACTCCTGGCAGTGCTCGGGAGACTATACGGGATGCAAGAGTTTGAATCCAGGTCAGCTGCGTGACTTACCTGCTGTACTACTTCTCCAGATCCTAAAATTATTATTATTATTATTATTATTGCTTTTTGGGTCACACCTGGCAATGCCCAGGAGTTACTCCTGGCTCTGCACTCAGGAATTACTCCTGGTGGTACTCAAGGGACCATATGGGATGCTGGGAATCAAACCTGGGTCGGCTGCATGTAAGGCAAACGCCCTACCCGCTGTGCTATCGCTCCAGCCCCTCAAGTTAATTTTTATGCTAAAAGAAATTCTTATGCTTCAGTTTCTCTTTTTATAGTGTTTAGCCTGGGCAGATAATCCAGATTTATATCCCATAAAGTATACGGCAATCTTGTCCCTCTGGGCATTTGCTGGTCTTATTTTAATTTTTGGCCATACCCAACTGTGCTCAGGCTTTGATCTCAGGGATCACTCATGTTGGGGTTCCAGGCATCAGAGAGGGTGCCCAAGATCAAACCAGGTCATGGTGTGACCAAACCATGTACAAAGCAAGTGGCCTACCTGCTGTGCTCAGGCCCCTTGGCCTTATTTTTTACTGCAGTGCTGGGGACTGAAGCCAGGGCCTCACACGTGCAAAGAAAGTGCTCTGCTGCTGAACTACATACATCTGGACCCTTGCTTTTTTTTTTTTCTCTAAGTATTCTACATAGCAATGTACCACTTAATCTTTTTTTGTTTTGTGACATTGGAGAGCTCAGACAGCAGACAGCAGTGTTCCTTCCATCATGCCAGTACATCTGGGTCACTGGGGATTTAAACTCATGACCAAATGCTTGCAAGGCCACAAAGGAGGCCCTCTAAGACCCCTGCACTGTTCCTCCAGGTTCCAGAGTTTAGGCTTTGGGAGAGTGGGGTTTGGGTCACACCCATGGTGCTCAGGACCACTGCAGGCTTTGTGCTTGGGATCTTTCCCAGGGGTATATGGGGACCTTGGATGGCAGCATCAAGCCTGGGCTACTGCAAGAAAGGCAAGCACTTTATTTAGACTTTTTGAATCTTACCCAGTGATGCTCAGGGGTTACTCATGTCTCTGCACTCAGGAATTACTCCTGGCGGTGCTTGGAGGACCATATGGGACACCAGAGATTGACCAAGGTCAGCCGCATGCAAGGTAAACACCCTCCCTCTGCACTATGGCTCCAACCCCCTTGGCAAGCACTTAAACCTCTGTACTCTATTCAGGCTAAAACACAAAGTTCCCAACCACTTTAAAAGCATAAACACAAACTCTAGCTCACAGTATATGGAAACATTGGTATCAATTTCTGTTCCTAAGAGTTAAACTCTAATGCAACCATTCCCCTCATCAAAGGAGAATCCAGGCTGGCCACTGAAGTTCAGAATAATGGGCCCTCTGGGCACTGCTGTTTCCTGCTCCAGCTGTAATGAGCTCTCTGCTCACAGTTAAGTGGCAGTCAGAGAGCTTAAATCAGATAGCCTAAGGGCCGGTGGCTTCTCCAAGGGTCCAAGGGTGACAAAGGGCCCAAACCTTATCTCTGGCCTCTCATGTGAGAGGTTCCATCCTCAGCACCACAAGAAACAATTCGGTGTCAGTCCCACAAACCAAATATGCCCGAAGCTCTACAACAGCACCTGCATCTTGGCACAATCCATCCCTTTCCTTCAGGGGCCCAGGGGAAGGATCCAGGTAAGTCCTCATCAGCCATATTGCCCAGGAGAACCACATCTAATATGGGTTTTGTGTTGTTCCCTTTTCTTTGAGGGGAAGAAGGGGGCTATTTGGTAACTACTCCCAGTAGTGCTCAGGATACCACGTGGTGCTGGGGATCAAATTGGCATCAGACACATACCAGGCAAGTCCCTTAACCCCTGTATTCTCTCTTGACACCCCTCCCCCCTTTGGTTTTTTCCCACCCAGCAGTACTCCAGCTCTTGTCTTGCTTAGTGATCAGCGCTCAGGGACCATGAGGTGCTGGGATCAAACCTGTTACTGCCGCACGCCGATCGTTGGCTCAGCCACTGAGTCATCTCTGCAGCCCAACCCCCCTTCGTTAAGTGAAGAGAGAGAGAGCATCCTCCACTACACCTAATGCTACTGCCAGCGCTGGGGGTGCAGGAGAGGAGAGGGAGAGGAAGAGGGGGACAGGAGGAAGGGAGGGGGAGAGGTCTGCCCACCTTGTTTAAGGTTAATCACTGAGCTCCTCTATACAGAGAGCAGGTGTGTTCACAGCTGAGGGAGTGTCCCAGCCTGGCATAGAAAAAAAGACTAAAAGGAGCCGGAGAGCTGTATAGTGGGTAGGACACTTGTCTTGCATGCTGGCTTCAGTTCCCAGCATATCACACGGTCTTCCAAGGCCATCAGGAGTAATGTGCAGAGTGCAGAGCCAGGAGTAACCCCTGAACATTGCCAGGTATGGCATTCTCCCCCTGCCCTCCCCCCAAAAAAAGACTAGTGGGCGGAAGCGATAGTACAGAGCAGATAGGACGCTTGCCTACCTTATGGCTGGCCCAGGTTCAATTCCTGGAACCCCATATGGTTCTCTCCAGAGCACCGCCAGGAATGATGCCATAAGGAATGAGTACAGAGCCAGGAGTAAGCCCTGAGCACTGCTAGGTATGCCATCCTCTCCCAAACAACAGAAATTAAAAAGTGATGGGAGGGGCTGGAATATGGTTTGTGGTAGCACCTGCTGAAGCATGTTGGGAGGCCACAGGCTCCACATACCCTCTTGCCTCTGCTGCCACCCGGCACTGTGTGGCCTTGGTGGCCCAGCACTTCTCGAGTGGCTCCAGGCCCTGAGTATGGTCTAGTGTAACCCCTAGAAGAACTTAAGGCTGGAGGGACAATGTCCAAAACAGCACCTGGGCATCCCCTTGAGAGGCTGCAGGGACAGACAGTGGGAGAGGGTGGCAGTGGGGAGCCTGGGTTGGGGAGCACCAGGTAAGTTTACTTTTTGGTTTTGGGGTCACCCTTGTGGTGCTCAGGGGTTGGTTACTCCTGGTTCTGCACTCAGAAATTACTCCTGGCAGTGCATGGGGGACCATACGGGGATGCTGGGGAACGAACCGGGTCAGCCGCGTGCAAGCAAGTGCCCTCCCCACTGTCTATCACTCCTGTGCCGTCTGTCACCAGGTAAGTTTAAAATGCTACTGTTGGGGCTGGAGAGACTGTGCAAACGCTGCATGCTCACTTTGCTTGCGGGAGGCTCAGCTTTGATGCCTGACACCACACGGTTCCCTGGAACCCCCAAGCAG
Source organism: Sorex fumeus (assembly GCF_029834395.1). Taxonomy (NCBI): domain Eukaryota; kingdom Metazoa; phylum Chordata; class Mammalia; order Eulipotyphla; family Soricidae; genus Sorex; species Sorex fumeus. The sequence continues at coordinate 22,244,787 of NW_026606179.1, forward strand.
AGAGCCCACAATCATCTGGAGAGCAGCCAGTATGGCTCCCAAACCAAAATAAATACATTGAAATGAAATAAAATGCTGTTGCAGGAGGGAGCCTCACAGAGTTGAGACAAGTGGCTGTGCGCAGAGTTGGACTCAGAGGCCGGCTAACAGGAGGCTCTGCAGCTTCTCTCCCTGCAGGTGTCCCTTCCCCACCCCCCAGACAGGAGCTTCCCAATTTCCATGTGTAGATAAGCCATGGAACAGGCAAGGCAGGACATGGCAGGGGCCCCTCGCCCGCTGCAGGAGGCCCTATTTCCCCTGCAAAGGGGTCAGAAAGCCACAAAGGACAGTATGTAACTAAAACAAGAGTTAATCACTTGAGCATCAAAATGAAGTAAACACACACAAATAGAGTACATTTTAATTCATATAAATAAGGGGGATGGCACTACTTATATAAGACTTCATCAGGGTCTTCCTGCATAACACAAAATTCTTCCATAGGAGTTTGGTGGTTTAGAGGCCAGCAACTCTTCTCACATGTGTAAATTAGAACTGTGCCGAATTCCACAGAAAGACCTGAAAAAACAAACAAAAAAAACCACATTCAAGATTTCAGCAAAGACAATGGTACTGTGAGTCAAGGCACTTTTTGCAAATCTGCTTAGTGGGTGCTGCTCAGACTCTGGACCAAGACAGTCTGGGTTCCAATCCCAGCTCTATCACCTGGAACAAGAGACATCCCCCCTCCATGATAGTGACAGTAACTCTGCTGTGGCTCAGTGGTGAGGGTCCTGGCCAAGTTCAACAGCCTGAGCACCGTGTTTTGCATCTAGGAAGCCCCAGCTCAGTCCTGACACCACTTGGTTCCCGCAAACCTCCAGGAGAGGCCCCTGAGCACAGACTAGGTGGTAGGCCTCAAACAAAACAAAGCAGATGATTACCCTGAGGGGGAAAAAAGAGCTACTCTCTAGTAGATACTTAGAACACACACTGACACTGCTGAAACTCCCTGTAAAGCAGAGCTTGTTTGTTGGATGGGCCCCACCTGGCAGTGGTCGGGAATGACCCCTGATGGTGCCATACTCCTGGCTCTGCACTCAGAATTATTCCTAGTGGTGCTCAGGGTACCACAAAGGGATGCTGGGGATTGAATATATTTTGGCTATGTGCAAAATAGATGTCCTGCCTTCAGTACCACTGCGCCAGTCTCCTGAAAATATACGTTAAAACAGGTACCAGAGCAACAATTCAGTGGGTAGGGCACTTGCCTTCCATGTGGGTGACCCAGGTTCAATCCCCAGCATCCTATATAGTTCCCCAAGTCCACCAGAAATGATCCCTGAGCACAGAGCCAGGAGTAAGACCTGAGCAACCGGGTGTGCCCCCATAGCCCCCCAAAAAGGGAAGAAAATATACTTTAAAAATAGGGGCCAAGTAGGGGCTGGAGCGATAGCACAGCGGGTAGGGCGTTTGCCTTGCACGCAGCTGACCCGGGTTCGATTCCCAGCATCCCATATAGTCCCCTGAGCACTGCCAGGGGTAATTCCTGAGCGCAGAGCCAGGAGTGACCCCTGTGCATTGCCGGGTGTGACCCAAAGAACCAAAAAAAAAAAAGGGGGGGGCCAAGTGGGGCTAGAGTGGATAGGGTACTTGCCTTGTATGCAGCCAACCTGGGTTCAACTCCCGGCATCCCATAGGGTCCCCTAAGCACTGCCAGGAGTGATTTCTGAGTGCAGAGCCAGGAGTAACCTGACCCTTGCCAGGTGTGACCCAGAAGCAAATAATCAAAGAAAATAAAACTAGGGACCAGAGAGAGAATGCAATTGTAAGGCTTCTGCCTTGCACTCGGCTGACCTGGATTCATCCCAGCACTACACATGGTCCCCTTGAGGACTTGTCGGAGTGATCCCTGAGCACAGCTGGATGTGCACATGCCCCTCCACCCCCCCCAAAAAACACAATAGAACTTACAACTCAACAAGACTCCTTTCCAACTATACAAGTTCTCAAACTTATTTAGCCAACTGTCCCCATTTTAGAAAAATAAAAAAAAAAAGATTACTCATCAATACCCTATAAATATACCTTAGCATCTGTCAAAATCACCCCAGACTATACTGTTTTCCACCCGCATCATTCCGGCCTGAGGGGCAGATGAAGCATCATCACCTGCTTTGGGAAATGCTGGTCTAGACTCGCATTTTTCAAGCGGGGCCAAATGACAAGTGAAAATCATGTAAAAGGAGGTGGGGTGTGGCCATAAGACTCAGGGCCAACAGGTAGGACTGGGAGGCCCAAAGGAAGGAAACTAGGCCAGAAGAGGGCACGGCATGGCTGGAACAAGACCAAGAAACACAGGTCTAGACTATATGACGGGAGAAAATCATTTCAAGCTATTTCAAACCCCAGGACTCAGGAACAAGCCCTACGCATTCACACGTTCAGTTAGCAATGCAAGGAGCCCAGAGGCCGGGCACGGAGAGTGAGACTTTGTGAAATCCTGACAGTCCACAAGGGACAGCAGGAGTCACCGGGACTCGGTCAACAGGGTTTGCTCCCTTCCTTCCCCACAGCACTCGGGATTCACTCCTGGTAGGATTGGGGGGAAACACATGGGATGTCGGGATCAAATCTGGGTCCTCCGCGTGCAAGACAAATGCCCTACTTAACTCTGAGCACCTTGGTTTCTTTGGCTTTTCAAAAAAAAATTTAGGGCTAGAGATAAAGTACAGAGGTTAAGGCACCTACCTCGCCTGCAGTCAACCCTGGTCAGATTCCCAGTGCTACAGGGTCCCAGAAGCACTTCAGGGAGCAACCTCAGGCACTGGATGGAGTAGTGGCTACTCCATCCATCCCCAGCACCGCCAAAAGCCCCCTCCAAAATGAGAAGAGAAAGTCAGAGAACCAGCACAGGAGGGGGGCTGGAGCGATAGCACAGTGGGGAGGACTTGCCTTGCACGCGGCTGCCCCAGGTTCGATCCCCAGTATCCCATATGGGCCCCCGAGCACCGCCAGGAGTTAATTCCTGAGTGCAGAGCCAGGAGTAATCCCTATGCAGCGCCGGGTGTGACCCAAAAAAGCTTAAAAAAACAGAAGGGAAAAGAGCAGCACAAGAGGTAAGGCAATTGCCTGGCACGTGGCCAACCTCGGTTCAATCCCCAGCACCACATATGAATCATTGAGCACTGCCAGAACAGAGAGCAGAGTCACCCCTAAGTACTGCTCAGGGCCAACCACCCCTTTCTCTAGACTGCTGCTGCAAACAAAACAAAGCAAAACAAACCAAAATCACGCACGCTCATGCGCGCGCACACATACACACACACACACACACACACACATACACACAAACCCAGAAATTCATAAAAAGTCAAAACTGTCCAAGACAAAGTACTTTGGAGGAAGAGGTCTGAAACTTCAGGAGGCAGCCCAGGGCCGGGTCATGGCTGCTCCTCCAGTTCAATCTTTGGCATCCCATATTGTCCCCCGAGCTCTTCCAGGGTAATTCTTGAGTGCAGAGCCAGTACTAACCCGAGCTCTGCCAGGTGTGACCAAAAACCAAGAAACAAAACATGGCTGCTCCTCCAAACAAAGCCTGACCAAGGGAACCGATTTGTGGGAGCCACACCTTGCTGCGCTCAGCGCTTATTCCTGGTGCTATGCTCAGGGATCCTTCCAAGGCTCACTCTTCAGCCCCTAGAAGACTTCATCAAGATTGCACAGAAGATATTGAGAGCTGTAGAGATACATACCCGCATGCTCTGGGTGTGGCCAGAGCAAGGTTTGTATGCTGAAGGCCCCGGGTGTGATCCGGCAGTGCCCGGGCCCGGAGGAAGGAAGTGCCGAGAACAGAGCTGGGTCAAAAGCAGAGGCAGGCCCTGAGTGCCGCTGGTAACGGCACACCCCCTCTTACCCTACAACCCTGGCCCCTCACAAAGATGTTGAATACCTGAAACAATTCCTCCAAAAGGTGGCAAAGGAGATTTTTTGAGAATGAGGAAGCTTTTTTGGCTTGTTTACTTTGGAAGCCACACCCAGCATTGCTCAGCACCTACTCCTGGCTCTGTGCTCAGGAGTCTCCCCTGGTGGCGCTTGGATGTCTAGGTACTAGGAAGTTCAATTGGGTTGGCTGCAAGGTAGTCAAGTGACTTAACCTCTGTACTATCTCTTCAGTGCCCCACAAGCTTTGGAGAAATAAATATAGGGCCAGAGAGGGGCTGGAGGGATAGCACAGTGGGGAAGGCAATTGCCTTGCATGGGGCCTACCCAGGTTGGATCCCTGGCATCCCATATAGTCCCCCAAGCACTGCCAGGGTGATTCCTGAGTGCAGAGCCCAGAGAAACCCCTGAGCATTGCCTGGTGTGACCCAAAAAAGCCAAACCCTCCCCCTCTCCGAACAAAAATAAAAGCAAAAACCCAAACAACAACAACAAAATCAAAAACAAAAATGGGGCCAGAGAGATAGGACAGTGGGTAAGGCAGATACCCAGCCCAGATTCAATCCATACCACTGACTAAGTTCCACCAAGCCCGTCAGGAGTGATGATCCCTGAGCACAGAGCCAGAAGTAAGCCCTGAGTACTGCCAGGTGTGGCCCCCACCCCCTCAACCTCCGAACTTTCTTAAGGATAAAAGAAACCACACACAGACACACACACACAAAAATTAACTTTTTTATTGGGGGGGAGGAGCCACGCCTGGTGCTCCTCAGGTTCTATGCCTAGGAGTAACCCCTAGCACTACTCAGGGGGACCATATGTAGTGCCAGGGACTGAATCTGTTTTAACCATTTCCAAGACAAACACCTTAATCCCTGTACTATCTCTCTAGCCTTAGAATTCCAGAAGCTTTTACACTGTACAAACTAAATACCAAACAAAAACACTAAAGGAAAAAAAAAGGGAATTTGATGTAAATAAGGAAGACGCAGAAGAGCTATTGCTGGCTGGAGAGAGAGCACGGGGGCCTAAGGTGCTTGCCGTGCATCTGGCTGAGCCCAGTTCGCATCCCCAGCATCAGTACTGCCAGGAGTTAGTCCTGAGCACAGCACCCAGAATGGCCCCTGGACACCACTAGACGTGGTCACCAAAACCCTTAGCAAAAAGTAAAGTACGAAGATCTCAAAATACAAAGAGTGGCCTGAAGAAATTCAACAGGCCAAGGGCATGCTTTGTACCATATGATCACTAAGCACCACGAGAAAAGACCCCCAAGCACAGAGCTGACCCTTGAGCACTGCTGGTATGACAGCCCCCTTCACCATCCCAAACAAAGGACTTAAAGAATTGGTGTAGTGGGGGCTGGAGTGATAGCACAGCAGATAGGGCATTTGCCTTGCATGCGGTCAACTCGAGTTTGATTCCCAGCATCCCATATGGTTCCCTGAGCACCACCAGGAGTGATTCCTGAGTGCAAAGCCAGGAGTAACCCCTGAGCATTGCCAGGTGTGACCCAAAAAGCAAAAAAAAAAAAAAAAAAAAAAAAAAGAATTGGTGTACTAACAAAAATACTAGCTAAAAAACCAAGGACAATCTTGACTGCATAAATGTAAGACAGAAGCAGAGCAACAGTCCGAGAGGCTGAACACATGCTTTGCAGGAGGCCAGGTTGGACCCGAGCAACACGCAGTCCCCCAAGTACCTTCATGAGCAAGCCCTGAGCATGGAGCTGGGAGAAGCTTCCAGGTACCTCTGGCTGTGATCCCAAAAGCAGAAATACGGGGACTGCACAAACAGCCTCTCTGGCTCCTGATCAAGCTGCTTAACGGCCATGATCCCAGTGACTCAGGAACAAATCTCAGAACCCAGCAGGTTTTGGCAGAAATCCCTCTAGATTCAATTGTTAAAAATTTGGAATTTCAAAATCACGCAGCCACTACTGCAGCCGTGTGACATCAGATGTTATTCATAACCAGAAATAGAAAACAAATTGTCTACCATTGCCTTTTCAGCAGATCTGAGTGTTGGGGTAAAATTCCAAATAATAATGGTAGGTCTGGTGTCAAAATATTGAATTTGATCAAAGTAGAGAGAGAGTAATGTGGAGGTCATCTGCCCCACAGGTAGGGGGAGGGTGTGGAATGGGGGTATACTGGGGTTTTTGTTGGTGGAGAATGGGCACTGGTGAAGATACGGGTGTTTCATTCTACGACCGAGACTTAGACCCAAAAGCTTTGTAACTGCTCTCACAGTGATTCAATAAACAAAATTATAAGAAATGAAGAAAAAAACTGTGGCCTTAAATCAACCAAAATGGTATTAGTACTTATATTGACAGTGTTTTCTTGAAATAATTTCAATTCTGACATAAGTTTCCTTAAAATAATTTTAGTTCCTAAATCTGTCTTTTGCTTTTGTTTTTGTCACTACTGCGGGGGGGTCAAATGGTGGGGGTTGGAGGGGGCGTCAGTCCCTCAGTCCCAACAGTGCTCAGGGACTCAATTCGACTCTGGGGCTCACGCAGTTGTGTGGACTGAACCCAGAACCTCACAGGTGCTCTACTGACTACCTCAGTCACATCCAGAGACCCCAACTTTGTTTCATAGTGAACAGAAATGTAAAGAAGCTCTACTAAATGAGTGCCAGGAATAGGCAAACTCAAGCTAGTAAAGGGCGAGTTACCTGAGTGAGCACCGCTGAGTACGCTGACCAGGGCAGGCATAAGCTGGAACTCAAATGTCCTTTGACCCCCACAGTGGCTGCAGGCAGGAAGGTCAGAGACAACTGAGGGAGGGCACGTCAGAAACAGAGGTTCTCCACTCCAGGAATACCTAGGGTCCAGGACAAAGAGCCCTCGGTCAGAGCTGTACCACCCAGCCCCCATATACATTTTTTTTTTTTTTACGTTTTGGGTCACACCTGGCGATGCTCAGGGGTTACTCCGGGCTCTGCACTCAGGAATTATGCCTGGCGTTGCTCAGGGGACCATATGGGATGCTGGGAATCGAACCCGGGTCGGCTGCGTGCAAGGCAAATGCCCTACCCGCTGTGCTATTGCTCCAGCCCCTTCCCATATACATTTAAAAAAAAAACCTACATATATACACATATATAGTGTATATACACATATATACACACATATACATATATATACACACACATAGATACACACACAATATTTATACCAGCATCCAGATACACAAACACAAAAATAGGTGCATATGATATACTAAAATCTGAACAATGGGGCTGGAGTGATAGTACAGCAGGGCAGGCCTTTGCCCTGCACACAGCCAACCTGGGTTCGATTTCCAGCATCCCATATCCCCCGAGCACTGCCAGGACTGATTCCTGAGTACAGAGCTGGGAGTAAACCCTGAGCATCACAGGGGGTAGCCCAAAAAGCAATAAATAAATAAACTAATATCTGAACAATGGTTTGGGGAATGCCGTGGACTCAGCTGTATCTTGCTATTATTTCCCCGTGTCCCAACTTCATGTATTACTCTCACGATCAATTAGGGCTGGCTGTGACTCAGCGGCAGAGGAACTGTCTTGTGCATGTGAGGGTTCATCTCCCAGGACTGTCCCAAACAAAGAAGCAAAACGCCAAAAAATGAGCAGGACCCCTTTACCTTAAAATCTGCTCCTGACAGACAGAAATTCTCTTCATGAATTTATAAAATATCTTGTCTCCACTTTTAACTGTGGTCTTCTCATATTTTTCATTATCTTTACTAGAAAAACTGAGAAGCAGAAAACGCTTTTTCATTGCCTCTAGCCAAAGAGTTACATATTTATTTACATATTTATTAGAAGAGCAAACAATTTCCTTCAAAAGATCCAAGTAACATAAGCATGCAATTCAAATATTAAAACATACTCACATCTTATAAAGCCTATCAGTAATGCCCTGCCCCTCCCTTCTCTCAAGTCCTACTCCACAGTCATTCACTTTTTCTTTTTTTTGGGAAAGGGGCAGGGGCACACCCAGCAGTGCTTAAGGCTTACTCCTGGCGGGATTCAGAGGACCTATAGGGTACCGGCGATCAAACCTGTAACAGTCACATCCTTATATGCTGTACTGTCTCTCTGGCTCCCTCCACAGCCATTTCGACCAGAGGTAATACTTGCAATTTAGGGGTCAGAGAAATAGCACAGGGATTGATATACTTGCTTACATGCAGTTCAATCCCCAACACTCACGGTCCCAGAGCAAAGAATTAGAGGAGTTGCCCCAAGGGTGAATGAAGATATCTCCCAAAATGAAAACACGGTCAGAGACAGTACAGAGGGGTCAAGGCACTTGCCTTGTATGTAACTGACCCTACTTTGACTCCCAGCATCTCATATGGTCCCTCAAACACTGCCAGGAATATCTGAGCACAGAGCCAGGAAGCCCTGAGAACCACTGGATATGGCCCCAAAAAACAAAAACAAAACCAAATTTGTGAGGGTTGTTTTGTTACTCCTGGCTCAGGGATCACTCCTGGAGGTGTTTGGGGAACCATACATGGTTCTGGGAAGCAAAGTGGAGCCTGCTACCTGCAAGGCAAGCGCCTTAACCCCCAGACTATCTCTCCAGCGCCAATTTTGTGCTTTAAAGTCATTGGTCATTGTATCCCTGACCACAGACCTAGGTTGTGTGCGTGTTCCACTCAAAACACAAAGACTTTCTCTTCTTTTGAAACAATAATTTATGAAGTCTCTTATTTATTTTTTTGCTTTTTGGGTCACACCCGGCGATGCTCAGGGCTTACTCCTGGCTCTGCATTCAGGAATTACTCCTGGGGGTGCTTGGGAGACCATATAGGATGCTGGGAATCAAACCCGGGTAGGCCGCGTGCAAGGTAAACGCTTTGCTATCGCTCCAGCCCCATGAAGTCTTTCAAAACCTGTTATTGTTGGAGCTTAAGAGACAGTCCAGTGGGGAAGGTGCTCGTCTTGCATGAGACTGACCGGGTTCGATCCCCAGCATCCCATATAGTTCCGTAATCACTGCCAGGGTGGGATCCCTGAGTACGAGCAGGAAAGCAAGTGCTTTACTGCTGAGCCACATCCCCAGTCCCTGTTCATTCCCTAAAGCCAAACATCATTTCTGAATTGCATCTCGAAACCCCATGGGGCCATGTAACTGACCGCAGGGGCTGCAACAACGAACACCCAATGACCAAATTTTAATTAAAAATCAAATGTGTAATGACTTGAAAGTATTTCTGCAATGCTTGATCGTGACGCCTTTCATAAAAGGTGAGCAGAGAAAGGCATTTTTGGTGGATGGGTTGCAGGGATTGGCCTACCATCAGCAGTGTGGAGCTCAAATGAGGTCAGCTATGGGGCCGGAGATATAGCACAGTAGGTAAGGCACTTGCTTTCCAAGTGGCAGACCAGTGGTTCCGTCCCCAGCATCCCATATGATCCCTTAAGGCTGCCAGTAGTGATTCTTGAGTGCAGAGCCAGGCCTATGCCCTGTGCACTACAGAGTGTGCTCAGAAAAAGAAAAAAAATGGAGGAGGGGTCAACTGCACAAAAGTGGGGTCTTAACTCCTTAAAGCCCTGTCTATCTCTTGGCCCAACAAGTGGTAAAAAAGCTTAATAAACCCTGATCTAAAGGAATAATCTGTTCCTAAGGTTTGTAGCTAAAATAACCTTATAGTCTCCTTTTCTTTCTTCTCTCTCATCTTTTGTTTTTGTTGTTTGTTGTTGTTAAAATTACTCCCGGAAAGCTTCCTCCAAGGGAGCCTTCCTGATCACATCGGCAATACCCCTCCTCACCTCTGGGAAAGCAGCTCTTCCATGTCAATCCCTTCTCTCCGCTGATACTCCCGCAGAAGACTGTGAGCATGATCTAGAGCGCCCAAGTCTCTGTAATCATCCTCATCTACCACACCGATGTAGTAGGGCAGGAACTGTGGCTCTGTGGAAGGCAAGACCTTCCTCTCCCCGTGAGAGGCAGCGGGAAGAGCAGCCTCAGGGGCAGGATCGTGCAGGCGGAGGTGCTGAAGCTGACCAGTCCAGTCTACGTCTCTGGCACCATTGGAAACACTTCCAGAACCCACAGTGAGCTGGGACGGAGACGCCTCCTCACTGTCACTTCCCCAGTCATCCGCACCGTCGCACCAGTCCACAGCTGCAAGGCCCTTTTCCTGTTTCGGGAACGACACCGGTGACTGAAGTGCAAACGCACCGAGGTGTCTCCTCCATCCCGTGGCTTTGGCCACCCATCCCTCCATCTTCCCGAGGGAGCCTTCACATCAGCCCCTTCTTCCCCTCTGGCACATTCGAATTCAACTTCCTGCACCCAATTTTCTCAAAAGCATGTTGGAGGTGACAGATACTCTCTTGGGAGGCTGTGTGGCAAATAAAGTATGAATTCTTCTTCAACCATCCGTTCCAAACAATTTCAACTGTGCTGCCATGTTTTGCAGAAATGGGCAGGAGTGAGGTGTTTTTCCCAGACTATTTCGCAGTTAGGGTTCGAGATAGGATCAGGAGTCTGCTAATCAGGCCATCTGAGAGAGAAGCACAGACTTAAAGACATAAAAGTGACAGAGACCATGAACAGTCTATAGATGGGGACAGAGCCATGCTCTGGAGTCACAGTTCTGATAGCTTAGTGTTTCTCGACAGCCACTCAATTTCCTGACTGCAGGGCAAGGGAAGAGAAGCTCAGAGCTCAGCCAACTCTTAGCTGTTTTTCTGGTTTGCTGTTGGGGTAGGGGGCATACCCAGCTATACCAAGGGCCTATTCTTGGTTCTGTACCCAGGCGCTATATGTGGTGCAGGCGATCAAACCTGGGTCGGTCACACACTCGGAAAGTACCTTAAGCTCGGAACTATCTCTCTAGCGCTCAGTTGTGCTTATGAAAATCAACCCTGTAAGTACCCCAGCCAGTCAACCCAATAAATTAGTAAAAATGTAATTCTAAGTCTTTCTGGTCCAAAAACAAAATGAGAAGGTGCTGGTGTCAGAGTGATAGTACAGCAGGCAGGGCATTTGTCTTGCACGTGGCCAACCTGGGTTCAATCCCCAATATCCCATATTGTCCCCTGAGCACTGCTGAGTGTAATTCCTGAGTGCAGAGCCAGGAGTAACCCCTAAGCATTGCCAAGTGTGACCTCAAAAGCAAATAAATAATAAAAAAGAAGGTGCTTTATTTACCACTGAACCCTGATGAAGATAGGCAGACCTATCTCCATCATTCCTGGCCATCGAGAACAGAATATAAATTCAGAGTAGGAGGCTGAGGAGATAGTATAGGAAGTAAAGTCCTTGCCTTGCACCCAGATGACCTGGGTTTGATCCCTGACACCACATATGGTCCCCTGAGCCCTGCCAGGAGTGATCCCTAGGCACAGAGTCAGGATTTAAGTCCTGATGGAATTGTATTCTGTAGCTACCAATCATTTTTTTCTCCTTTCCCTGCTTTTTGGGTCACACCTGGCAATGCACAGGGGTTACTCCAGGCTTTGCACTCAGGAATTACTCTTGGCAGTGCTCAGGGGACCGTATGGGATGCTGGGGATCGAATCCGGGTCAGCCGTGTGCAAGGCAAATGCCCTACCCGCTGTGCTATCGCTCCAGCCCCTCTGTAGCTATCAATCTACCTGAATTTGGGTTTTCTTGTTTTTTGGGGGAGCGGTGCGGGGGGGGGGGCCTCACCCAGCCATGCTCAGTTGGTTACTCCTGGCTCTGCACTCAGAAATTACTTCTGGTGGTGCTTAGGGGACAATGTGGGATGCCGGTGATTGAACCTGGGTAGTCTAAGTGCTAGATTAGGGCTTACTGTACTGCACCTGCTATACTATATCTGAATTTGTGATTCAGTAAACTCAGACTTTATATCTAAAGTATGTTACATCCATATCCCAGTACGTGTACTTACCATAAATTCAAATACGAGTATACGTAGAATATATGTAGAAGATACACCCAAACTTTTTCCCAGTTAAAAATAAGAGGTAGGAGCCGGAGCAATAGCACACTGGGTAGAGTGTTTGCCTTGCATGCGGGGACCTGGGTTCCGAGCACTGCCAGTAGTGATTCCTGAGTGCAGAGTCACAAGTAATCAACCCCTGAGCCTCAGCGGGTGTGACCCAAAAAGCAGGGAAAAAAGAAAAAAAGAAAAGAGGAGGTAAAGGGTTCAAGCAATAGTACAGTGGGTAGGGTGCTTGCCTTGCAGCAGGCGACCTGGGTTCCATTTCCTGCACCCCATAAGGTTCCCCTGATCTCCTCCAAGAGTGATCTCTGAGTGCAGAATAAGCCCTGAGCACAGTCGGGTGTGACCCCTGCTCCCAGACAAACAATAACAAAAAATACATATTATATCGATAAGATGTGTGCCTCATAGACCTTCAGGTAGACTAAAATCTCCAAAACCTTGGTGGAAACTGCATTCCGTGACTGGGAGACGGGCAAATCCACTTGAACGCGGCTTCAAGTTTGTCTTCCAGGCGGGACCTTTTAAAAGGGCTTCAGCCAGAGCCCCAGTGTGACCCCAACACCACACGGCCTTCCCCGCCCGCCCCAGCACCCAGCACCGCTTGGGTGTGCCTTGCTTCCCCCTAGAAGTCTGAATCGAGAGCCTGATTCAAAAACACCCAGCCGCGTTACCTGCGGGTCCCGCGCCGCCTTCTCTCGCACCGGCAGGCTCTGGGAGCGGAACACCTTCCAGCTTCAGGGTCAGAGACAAAGCATAGCAAAGAGCGTTTGTCTTGCACGCGGCCGACCCGGGTTCGATTCCCGGCATTCCATAGGGTCCCCTGAGCACTGCCAGGAGTGATTTCCTGAGTGCAGAGCCAGGAGTAACCCCTGTGCATCGCTGGGTATGACCCAAGAAAAAGACAAAGGGCCGTGGGGGCTCCAGACCCGTCCCCACCCATTCCCGCGCGCCCGGGGCTCCCCCCTCTGCCCACTCGGTGTAATATCCCGGGGGGTGGGGTGGGGCAGCTCCCCGCCTACCTGCGCGCCCCGCAGCCGGCACGGGCACACGCGAACACGTGCAGCAGCCGATGAAACGGGGAGCCCTCCAGCGGGCAGTACACCTGCACGACCAGGGCCAGCGGCTGCCCGCACGCCGCACACTCGGGCCTGGGCGCGCCCACGGCGGGCAGGGCGTCCTGCGGGGAGGCGCGGCCGTCACAGCCCCGCTCGGCTCGTCCCACTCCCCCACCCGCACCGCCAAGCCCGGCTCCCCACCCTCTCGACACCTCACCGGAACGCCGCCCAGTTTGCTTGCCGTCCAGGCGCTCGGCCCCGTGGGGCGGCCCGGCACGGCGGCATCGCGGAGCCCCAGCAGCACCGGCGTCCGAGGGGCCGCCATGACGGACGGCCACGTGACGAGCCCGACTACGGCGGCCGGGAGGGCACGGCGCATGCGCATCGCTGCCCGGACGGATTCTCCCGCCCCTCCCTCCCTTAAACCATGCGCTTGAGGACGAGGCCCGTGGTTTGTGCAGAATGCAGCTCCTACGCGGGTGGGTGGGTAACGCTCCGGGAACCTAGAGGCCTTTTAACGCACTGATACCTGGAGCACGCACCATCTGTCTTGTCAAGCGCGTGCCAAAGATGGGAGTGAAGGCTTTGCACGGGGAATACCCTCCCAGCCCCCTAGCCCTGGCAAAGTCCCAGCGTTTACATGGGGTGTGATGAAAAAAGAAAACTAACCAGAAATAAAGGAGATACTATTCTTATTAAGGAAAAGAACCTGATGTGCAGCCTGGTTCACCCGGGGCTGAAGCGCCTAGGGCACTTGCCTTGCATGAGACTAACTGGGATTCTATCCCTGACCCCTCTTTCTCCCCCCACCCTCCACCACACACATATATGGTCCCTGGAGCACCTTTACCAGGAGTAATGTGACACAGTGATGTAGTAGATACTTGCAAGCTCAAGGGTTTATTTTTTAATTGCTACAAGAAATAAACTAGCCCAAGAAGAGCACAAGGCTTAAGATGTGTGTGTGGTATAGCCAACCCTGATTCAATTCTTGGCACTACTTTGTACTCTGAGCATTCCCGGTACCGCCCTGGAGTCCCCTGAGCACTGTTCGCTGTTGACTTTGAGTCCCCTGAGCACTGATGGAGTATCCTTTTTGGTGCCTATCAGCTTAGGGCCTTTGTAGCAATGCATCCTCAGGCATTAGCACTGAATCATTAGCCCAATTGACCAAGCCAAGAATCATTGGGAGGGGCCTCAGGTCCCCTGAGCACTGCCTTTCCACCACCCCCAAAAAGGAAACAACAAACTTCCAAATTCTTATCATTCTGGGCCTAGTGATAGTATAGCTGGTAGAATATGTGCATTGTACTTGGCTAATAAGGGTTCGATCCCCACCATTCCATATGATTCCTCAATGTGCCAGGAGTGACTCCTAAGTGCAGAGCCAGTAGTAACCCCTGAGCTCTGCTCAAACAAACAAAATAAACCTTCAAACCCTAATAAACAAATCTCTCTCTCTCTCTCTCTCTCACACACACACACACACACACGCACACACACACAAATTTCTCTTTGTGTTACGCCCAGTGGTGCTCTGGACTTATCCCTGGCTCTGCACTCAGGGATCACTCTGGTGAGGACTGTGGGACCATATGCAGGACCATATGAGGAGGTCCCGGGGACCTAACCAGGGTTGGCTGCATACAAGACAAGTGCCCTGCCCTCTGTACTATCTCTCCAGCCCCTTATTATTCATATTAAATAAAGTAAAATAACCTTCAACAATTACTTTGATCTCTGCAATCGTGTCTATTTCCCTCATGATGCTACCTATTGGACTATGCTCCTGTTTTTGATTTATCTAGATCATTCCCCCCTGTCCTGCCCAGTGTGGTTTGCTGTTGTGATGAACAGATGCAGACACATGCCTGGCAGTAGTGCTTGTCTAGGGCTGCACATCAGGTTGTGGAGCCTTGCACGCTCAGCTGTGGTGCTCGCATCAGGTTCCAACTCTTAGTTGATAGACTGGTGCTGTGAAGCTCATACCTAGAGTTGATATACGGTATCCCATAATGGTCCTTCATGCACTGCCAGGCGTAATTTCTGAATGCAGAACCAGGAGTAATCAATGAGCACTCCTGGGTTTGCCCCCCAAAAAACAAACGAACAAATAAACAACCACCAAAAAGCATTCTCATGAGAGCTTGTGTTTCTTGCTCATGGGGCTGGCACATTTCAGCCATGGTGCTTGTCAGGAATGACACTGCCTGAGGTGCTCATGCACACCTGAATGTCACTTTTGCCCTAGGACAGCAGAGCTGCCAAGGTGCATGCTGGGTGCCTGTGATTCATTAGGATTTGAACTCATGACCGTACATACAAGCTTCGGCGGATACTCTAAGCTCCTGTGCTGTTCCTTTGGCTGTCAAAATTTCTCTCAATCAAAATGTGATTGCAGTATGCATATCTATTACTGAGAATGAGTTTTATTATTTTGTTGTAGTTTTTGAACCACAATCGCAGTGCTCAGGGTTTAATCCTCACTCTGTGCTCAGGGATCACTCCAGGCAGTGCTCAGGGGATCATATGGGACACTGGGGAATGAGCCAAAAGTCAGCCACATGCAAGACAAGTGCCCTACCTGCTGTACTATCTGTGATCATTGTACAATCACTGCAGACCCTGGGAATGAATTTTAAAGAATTTTCAAGATTTGGGACCAGAAAGGGCTATGTTCGAAAGGGCTGGAACACAGACTTGGGTTCAGTTAGGCATGGTATACATAGTACCTTCAGCATCACTGATGGTGACCTACAAACATCAAGTGGGGAACATTCTCTAGCTTTCCTAGAAAAACATCCCCTCCCAACAAAAGTTTTAGGGTCAATAAGATGACAAATGGGCTTGAGTGCATGTTTTGCATGTATGAGACCCAAGTTTGATCCCTGGTACTGCATAGTCCCCAGAACAACCCTGACCAAGCTGGGAGCAGTTCAAACACTACTGGGTGTGCCCCCACTCCGGCAAACACTACTGGGTGTGCACCCCCGCACCCGCAGCCACATGGGGTCCCCAACCTCCAAAAACCAAAAAAATTTTTTTTTCATTCAGGGATATAGTTCAGTTTGCAGGAGTTCAAGTGATTCCTCTCAGCCCTGTCGGAGTATCCCGTATGGAGCCAGGAGGAGCCCCCACTCCAGCACTACCAAGGGCCCCATGAGTGTGCGCGCCTGCGCGCATGTGCACGAACGCGCTATACCTGGCAGTTCTCAGGAGTTACTCCTAGCTCTATGCTCAGGGATCACTCCTGGGAAACTGAGGACCATATGGAGTGCCAGAGATGGAAGCTGGCTGCCTACCTGTTTATTGTACCAAGTCTCCAGCCCTAAAACGCGTTTCTTTGCCTCCGTCATGAGAAGACAGACTCTAGATTGGCCAGGAGAGGGCAGCAGATATCCTTGATGACATTCACAGGAAACATGCCTTTCTCCTTTCTCCTCCCCGGTTTTTTTTTTTTTTTTTTTTTTTGGATCACACCGGGCAATGCACAGGAGTTACTCCTGGCTCTGCACTCAGGAATTACTCCTGGCGGTGCTTGGGGGGAGGAGGGCGAGGGGGGGGGGCGTGGGGAGAGACCATATGGGATGCTGGGACTCGAACCCGGATTGGTCGTGTGCAAGGAAAACACCCTACACGCTATGCTATTGTTTCAGCACCCCCCGCTGGTTTTTGGGGGCCCACAGTCAGCAGTACTCAAAAATCCCTCCTGGTGGTCCATCGAGGGGATCACATCAGGATTGGTCATGTGTCTTAACCCCTGTACTATGTCTGTGTTCCAGATGCAGTTTAGTAGCATTAGTATTTGGGGACTTTGGGCCACACCCAGTGGTGCTAATACTCAGGGCTTACTTCCAAGGCACCTCATATGCCGCCAAGTGCTGAGATCAAACAAGGGTCAGCTGTGTGCATTTCTCCGCCCACTCCGCTCCATGGACTTTATAAAATACTTTCACTCCCACCTCCCTTTCCCTCAATGGTGCTCAGAGATTCAACTGTGTGCAAGCAAATGTCCAAGCGGGTGGACACCATCCTGGCTCTCACCCATCCCAGGTGTCATGATGACACTCCTCGGTCGTGTCCTTCAGATCCAAGTTCTGTTGCGCATCAGGAACCCCAAATAGTGCCACTGGGACAGTGCTTGATGCATGCAGAACGGGTCCATGACCTCAGTGGCATGCCTAGAAGGTGGCTAATTTGCTGCTGGGACCCAGACACAGTTATTTTTTTGTTTTGGGGCCACAGCTGGCAATATTCAAGGCTTACATCTGCCTCTGAGATCAGGGATCACTGCTGACAGGGTTCCGGGGACCACATGGGGTGCTGAGGATTGAACTAGGGACGGTTACATGCAAGGCAAGCACCTTAACCCCTGTACAGTCCCTCTGGCCTGTTGACCCACCTAGTGAATAGAGAATATATAATTCCTCCAAAGTCACAGTGCTTAAAAGAAAATAGAGAATTTAATTTTTAAAAAGTTGTGGGTTTTTTTTCTGGTTTTGGGCCACACCCAGAGGTGCTCAGGGCTTCCTCCTGGCTCTGCACTCAAGGGTCATTCTGCAAGGGCTCTGGGGACCATATGGGGTGCTGGGGATTGAACCTGGGTCGGCTGTGTGCAAAGCAAGCGCCCTACCTGCTATACTATCTCTCTGGCCCCCACAACTTATTTTTTTTTACCACACCCAGCAGTGCTCAGGGCTTACTCCTGGTGCTGCACTAAGGGATCAGTCCTGGTGAGCTTGGGGAACCACGTGGGGTACTGGGAATTGAATCCGGGTTAGCTGCGTGCAAAGAAAGCACCTTTCCCACTGTACTTCCTCTCTAACCTGGAGATATTTTTTTTGTTGTTTCTGGGGGCCACACCGGATAGTACTCAGTGTTTTTACACTTGACTCTGCACTCCAGGATCAATTCTGGCGAATTCAGAGAATATGTGGTGTTGGGGATCAAACTCAGGTCAGTCAAATGCAATACAAAGGGTGGAGGGATTTGATCGGGGAACGTGCGCACAGACACGTTCCTTCCCCCTCTCTCCCTTCAGGGGACTATCCAGGACTGCAGACTTGCTCCCCTTATCATGGCACCACGTCACTGAAGGTGACCGCTCCCCCCAGGTCCCCCAATCCTGCCGAGAGCACCACCTCGGCAGACACACGGTCACGCCTCTCACATTGCCTCTGAGGCATCTTTATTTTTTTCTAGCTGGTACGAGAACAGTGCGGACACAGGGCCAGAAAAGATCAGTTGTACTAAAACCCTCCAGTGGATTGTAAAACAGCGGGAGCACGAACACAGAGCAGGAAGGAGGGGGGCCATTCCAGACCGGCCTCCCCCACAAGGAGCTTTGCGGCCCGAGCTGACCGCCAGACGGTGCTCTGGGCAGGACCATGCAATGTGGCCTCTGGTGAGGAGGGACAAGGACCAGCGACAACAAGGGCGGCCCCTGAGCGTGGCTTTATTAGCTCTGAGCCTCCCGCTGCTGCTTGATGAAGCTGATGAGCCCATTGGTAGAGGAATCATGCGTGGTCACCGGTGCACTGCCCTCCAGTTCAGGCTCGATCTTCTTTGCCAGCTGCTTTCCCAGTTCCACTCTGCCGGGAAAGGAAGAAACTGCATGAGGAAGACACCCGAGGAACTGCACAGGGAAGGTGCCCGAGGAACTGCAATTGGAAGGCACCCAAGAAACTGCATGGGGAAGGCGCCCGAGGAACTGCATGAGGAAGGCGCCCGAGGACCCGTGGAACTGCACGAGGAAGGTAGCAATCCACAAATCCTTTCCCCTCCCACCCCCACTGCCAACACCTCTTGCCCTCCCTGCAAGCAGCCACTTACCCCCACTGGTCATAGCTGTTGATGTCCCAGATGATACCCTGAACGAAGATCTTGTGCTCATACATGGCTGTGGGGGTGGCAGATGGGGCACATTAAGGTTCCAGCTACCTGACGATGGACACCTCCATCCCATACCCTCCACCCCCCATGCTGACCCGCACTCACCAATCAAGGCTCCAAGAATAAATGGGGTGAGCTTGGTGAAGACAATGGAGTTGGATGGACGGTTTCCTTCAAAGACCTGCAGAGGACAACCCGGGAAGTGGCATTCTGAAGGGGGGGAAGGGCGCCGAAACCCAGAGGCTGTCCCGCACATCTTCCCCGAGCCTTCAGCCTCTCACTCCCGCACTTCGCAACCCACCCTGTGCTGACCTTGTGGGGCAGGATCTTCTCCACCTCCTTGCTGCTCTTCCCCGCATCCTGCAGCTCTTTCCGGGCCTCCTCTAGAGACTTCCCCTTCATCAGGGCCTCGGTCTGGGCCAAGAAGTTGGCCAGGAGGATCTAGCAGGGAGAGACATCCAGTCCCCGATTTCACTTGGAAATACTGAGCTCTGGGCTCAGAGCCCGGGCCACCGGCCGCTGCCCTGCAGCACTGTTCTAAACCCCAGTCTGGCTGCCGGCCCGATCTCAGAGAGCAAGGGGCGGTGCAGGACATCGGGTAACACCAAAAGTAGGTCACAACAGTAGTGCCGCACACACACACACACACACACACACACACACACACACACACACACACACACTATATACCACATCACTTGCCAAAGACCCTTGAGAGAACTTTATCAGCTTTTTTTCTTTTTTCTTTTTCTTTTTCTTTTCCTTCGAGTGAGCAGGACTTACTCCTGGCTCTGCTCAGGGAATTGCTCCTGGTGGGCTCAAGGCACCATATGTGATGCTGGGGCTTGAACTTGGCTGCACTGTGTGCAAGGCAAGCATTTCACCTGCTGTCCTATCATTCCAGCCCTTATCAGCATCTTTCTTGGGGGTTAGGTTTGAGTTTGGGAGCCCCAATCTGATGGGGTGTGGGTCACTCCCCACTACGCTCAGGGGACCCAGCGGTACAGACGATCCAAGCCGGGCCTCCTGCACGCAGAGCAGACGCTCGGCCCCTTGAGCTGGCGCTTGGGCCTCCACCTCCTTCTCTCACGATCTGGAAAGATACAGGTGTCACCTCTACTTTCTCACTGAGCCTCCTCTCCTCTCTGACCTGCAGGAGCACAGAGAATTCAGAGCCAGGTTTCTGAGGCCCGGCCTGTGCCAGTGCCCCATGCCACTCTGCAGCCCCGGGCAGGGCACCTGGTCAAGGCCCCTGGGAGCTTCACAGCTGCACAGCTTTGGCACATGCAGCTGTGGGGAGCTTGGGTGACAGTAGGGCAGAGAAGGTGTTTGCCTTGCATATGGCTGACCTGGGTTTGATCGCTGGCACCCAGATGGTTCTCCGAGCCCTGCCAGGAGGGAGCCCTGAGCATCGCCAGGTGTGTCAAAAACACTGACACCTAATAAAGAAGCACCTGCATGCAGGCATGTGGGCAGGACGAAGCTTTCAGGCTTGCCCCTGGGGAAATGCCCACGGATGTTACCATCCAGGACAAAGGGGATGGCAGAGAGAGTACCAATGTCACAGGCCTCAAGAGAGTTCATCCAGAGGGGCCCAATGTGATTTCAGGAAAAGTACAGTAAGTCCTCACTTAAACCTTATTGTGAAGCTATTAGAAACTTGGGAAACTAAGTAAAAAAGAAGGAAAGCAGATACTTGGATAATACCATCTTATTCAGGGGAAATCAGACCATCTCTGCTTCTGCCAGAGATCTGAAAGCACCTCTCTGGCAAGAGAGGCAGCGACTTGTCGACAAAGAGGAGGCCAGAGAACATGGAAGCTTGCCAGGGCCTTAGACAGCCATCACTGGCCCTGACGGAGAGTTTTGGAGCCACAAAACTCTCTACTCTGCATGCAGGAGGCCCGGCTTTGTTCGTCAGCACCACATGATCCCGAGTATAATGGGGAGTGAGTAACCCCCGCCCCCCGCCCCATCAGATGTGGCTCCAAAACTCAAAACTCCAAAACTAATTGGCCTACTTAGGTTGGGAGCTAGAGTGGCCCAGCTGAAAACAAAGAAAACGGAAGTGCAGCCCTGCAACCAGAGGGTGACAAATTCGGCCAACAACCTACGTGAGAGAGAGCAAGGATGCTGAGGGGCCGAACCAACAAAGATCAGGCGCTGTGTGAAGCCACTGAGCTCGGGTCATTTGTCAGGATCAGGACAGAAGACAAACTGCGCTTCTGAGCCACGCGGAGGGTTTCCAGGGTTGGGAAGTGCGGTGACACCCAGGGGGCCAGAGAGGTGTGGCCCAGGGGCACTTACCTTGTGATGCAGGCCTTTCCGGATGGGATGCTGGGGCTGCACAGGGATGAGGAAGTCACATGGGATCATCTTAGTGCCTGGGTGGGGGAAGGGCACTGGGTTAGCTCCTCCCGGCCACTGGTGGCCACACACGTGCCCCAGGGGAGTGGATGCAGAAGGGTCTCCTGGTCTGGCTGATGGTGGTTACCTTGGTGGATGAGCTGGTAGAAGGCATGCTGGCCATTGGTCCCTGGCTCACCCCACACAATGGGGCCTGTCTGGTAGTTCACGCGGATCCCGGACTTGGTGATGTACTTCCCGTTGGACTCCATGTCACCCTACCCGGGGACAGAAACCCAGCCCTGTAGTTCACCCGAGCACGCCCTGCCTGGAACACAGCAAACCCATCCAACCTGGCCTGGCCCTGTGGGGTACCCACAGGCTCCTCCTGCCTCCACGTGCCTGGGGGCCCACAGGAGTTTTGTTGGCTGGAAGCCAGCATGGAGGATGGGAGGGGAAGAGCGGCAGGTCTAGGGGCACACAGGCGTCCCACCTGGCCAATCCTTTGGTTCGGTTTTGGTTTTAGGGGCACATCTGGCAGCATTCGGGGCTTACTCCTAGCTCTGTGCTCGGGGGATTAGGGGCACATCTGGCAGCATTCGGGGCTTACTCCTAGCTCTGTGCTCGGGGGATTTACATGGCATGCCATGGAAAGAACCTGTGTCAGTCCAGTCGTGTGCGAGACAAATGCCCTACACCCACTGTTCCATCTCTCCAGCCCTGCCCCACAAGTTAATTTCTTTTTTTTTTTTTGGGTCACACCCAGCGATGCTCAGGGGTTCCTCCTGGCTCTGCACTCAGGAATTAACTCCTGGCAGCAGTGCTTGGTGGACCATGTGGGACGCCAGGGATTGAACCCAGGTCAGCCGCATGCAAGGCAAACACCCTACCTGCTGTACTATCACTCTAGCCCCCGCCCCCAAGCTTCTTTTTCTTTTTTTTTTCTTTTTCTTTTTGGGTGACACCCAGCGATGCACAGGGATTATTCCTGGCTCTACACTCAGGAGTTACTCCTGGCGGTGCTCAGGGGACCATATGGGATGCTGGGAGTCGAACCGTGTGCTGCAAGAAAAACGCCCTACCCGGCTATACTATCACTCCAGCCCCCAATCTGATTTCTTAAGGGCACAGACTAGGGGTCAGTGAGTACAGCCTTGAGGCTGCTGCCTCTTCTAGACGTGGGGCTCAGGGCTCTTCCACCCCGACAACCACAGGGTCCCCGTCAGGGGGAGGGCAGCCTGCTGGGGTCCAGGGTCAGCAGAACAGGGGCTGTGTCTGTGTTAATCAACAGGGAGTGAGGGCGGGAGTGATGGGCTTCCCAGAGCCCGTCTGGACCCACTTAGGGGCTGCTGGTCTCCAGGGCCTTCTGGGGGCTCCAGGAAGCACCACAGAACGGAAGTTTCCAACTTGCTTTTCTGGAGGGACAAAAGCAGGGCAAGCCAGACAGGTCCTGACCCTGGCACAGGCTCCCGTGACATCCAAGCAGAAACAACCCTGGCCCAGAGCCCAGCCGTACCCAGCCGGCCAGCCCTGTCCCACCCGCCGCTTGCTCCAAGCCAACAGGCCGTGGTGGGGGAACGTTCGCCGCGAGAGGGGGAGCAGAGGCGGGCCATGAAAGAAGAGGTCCTGGCAGGGGCCGGACCCTGGGCTTCCCAGGTCCCCCTCCCCACTCCGAGACCTCAGTCCGAGTTGGGCGGCAGGTACCTGCTGGAAGTAGGCGGCGAAGCGGTGCATGTACTGGTCATAGGGCAGCAGGGCCTGCGTCTCACAGCCGAAGCAGTTGATGTACCAGACGCCCAGCAGGGCCAGCAGCACAGGGGCATTCTTCTCGAAGGGCGCCGTGCAGAAATGATTGTCCTGGAACCAGAGTGGGGGGGGGGGTGAGTGGCCTGGAAGGAATGAGGAGGGAGAGACCCAGTCCCCCGCATAGGTCTCTGACCAGGCCTGGCCAGAGAACACGGAGCCTTATCACTCACCATCCAGTGGGCCCCGGAGAGCAGCTGTTCAAAGTTGTCAAATCCTGCAATGTGGAAACAGTGTCAGGCCGGAGTACAGCAGGGAGGGCACGTTGTACCCAGGTCTGACCTGGGTCCCATCCCCGGCACCATGTATGGGGCCTTAAGCCCCGCCAGGAGTGATCCCTGAGTACAGAGCCAGGACTGAGTTCTGAGCACTGCCAGGTGTGGCCCCCACAAAAAAAACAAAACAAAGAGCAGTGTCAGCAGTGTCAGAAGAATGGTCAAGGGGCCGGAGTCATAGTACAGCGGGGAGGCCGTTTGCCTTGCAGGCTGTCGACCTGGGCTCAATCCCTGGCATTCCATATGAATCCTCCAAGCGCTGCCAGGAGTAATTCCTGAGTGCAAAGCCAGGAGCACCCCCTGAGCATCCGCAGGTGTGATTGCCCCCCTGCCGCCCCCCCAAAAAAGAGAAAGAAATACAAGAAAAATGGTCAAGCTGTCCCGTGGGGTGCACAGCCAAGTGAGAGAACGTCGGGTCTGGAGGATGGGACCCCAGAGGCCTCCTTAGCAGCCCGGAGACCCAAGGCTGAGGGGATGCACCCAGTGGCTGCGAGATTAAGCTCTGAGGGACACAGACAAGCTAACCCACAGAGCCCAAGAAGAAGCCAAGCTCCCCTCTGGGTAGCAAAGCCATGCTCCAGGGCCTCTGGGCTGAGTTCATGGCTGGCTTGCTGGAGGCCTGTGTTCCAACCCCTGCCCCTACACGGTTCCCTAAACACAGAGTCGGCCGGGTGTGGCCCCCAAACTCATCAGTGGGGGATAGTCCGGCCAGTAAGGCGCTGCATGTGGCTGACCCAGATCTGGTCCCCCTTATCCCATATAAGCGCCAGAGCCTGCCAGGAGTGAGCCCTGAGTACAGAGCTAGGAGTAAGCCCTCAACACTGTTGGGTGTGGCCCCAAACTAAAAATCATCATCATCATCAGCAGCAGCAGCAGCAGCAGCAGCGGCAGAGAGGCCAGCAGCCTGTGGGGACAGGAGAGTGTCCGGGGACATAGTGTCACCTCTGACCAGAAAACAAGGACAGAAACACTCACCCACATGCAAGGCGATGGAGAGTCCGATGGCCGACCACAGCGAGTAGCGGCCTCCGACCCACTAGGAGAGACAGGAGAAGGGATTGGAGAAGGGTTGGTGTCCCCGCCCCCCTCCCTCCCCACCACCAACGTGCCCCCAATAACGCTCTTCCACAGGTGCAGCTCCGAAGGCCGGGGTCCGAGCCACACTCTCTGGGCTGCCTGACAGGGCCCCCCGGGGTGGCCCACCCAGCCTCAGACCTGCGTCTAACCTTGAGCTGCCATTGCCGACGCTCCCACCTACACACACACACACACACACACACACACACACACACACACACACACACCAACACCGACTGCTCCTACCTGTGGCAAGCCTCTCTGAGCACTGACAGACGCAGCGCCCTCACCCGAGCTAGCTCACTTTCCTGGACACTGACGGAGCGGAACCACATATCCCACGGGGCCACAGTCTTGGGACACTGACAGGCACCAGTGCTAGGCCAGCCTCCTCAAACCCTCAGATCCAGCCCCTCTCATGGGGGTCCCACACTGCCTGGAATCAGACTCCGCACTGCCTTCCCGGTGTCTCTGGGACTGTCCCAGAGTAAGAGGCCACAGACTTCATCCCACACACCTACGCATTTCCAGCACCACGGAAACGAAGAGACACTTCCCACCTGGGCTTCAAGAAACTGATAGGCTGGCTCCTTCGATACTGACAGACCCAGTACCTTACATCAGGGTTATTCCCGACATCTCAGACAGATGACAGACCCAGGCTCATACCTGTGCCATTCCTGATGCCTCATGCTGTATGACAGACCCAGTCTCATACCTGTGCCATTCCCGACTCCCCAGATGATATGACAGAACCCAGGATTCCTACCGGAACCATTAACTCCTCAAGCTGTGTGACAGACATACAACCTAACTCTTCATACCTATGCGGTTACCTGGCTCCTGAGACTGTATGACAGAACCAGCCTCTCACCTGTGACGTTCCTGATTCCTCAGACTATGACAGACCCAGCATCTCCTATCTCCTCTCTAGGCCATGACCTGACTCCTCAGGCTGCACAATAGGCTCAGTCTCCTACCTTTGTCACTCCTGCCCGCTCAAGGCCATATAACAGACCCAGTCTATGATACCTGTGTCATTACCTGACTCCTCGGGCTATGACAGACCCAGCCTCATACCTGTGCCATTCCTGACTCCTTTATGTTGTATAACAGACTTAGCTCTCCTACCTGTGCCATTACCTGACTCCTCAGGCTGTTTGAAAGACTTAGCTCTCCTACCTGTGCCATTCCCCAGCTCCTGAGACCATGCAACACACCCAGCTTCTTACCTGTGCTGTTATCTGACTCCTGAGACTGTGACAGACCCAGACTCTTTTTTCACTTTTTTGGGGGTCACGCCCAGCAATACTTGGGGGTTACTCCTGGCTCTGCACTCAGGAATTACTCCTGGGAGTACCCGGCGGACCACATGGGATGCTGGGGATCATACCCAGGTCAGCCACATGCAAGGCAAATGCTCTACCCACTGTGCTATCACTCCGGCCCAGACCCAGACCTTACCTGTGCTATTACCCAATTCCTGAGACTCTGTGACAGACCCAGACTCTTACCTGTACTATTACCTGAATCCTGAGACACTGTGACAGACCCTGACTCTTACCTGTAGTATTACCTGAATCCTGAGACACTGAGAGACCCTGACTCTTACCTGTGCTATTACCTGAATCCTGAGACACTGTGACAGACCCTGACTCTTACCTGTAGTATTACCTGAATCCTGAGACTCTGTGACAGACCCTGACTCTTACCTGTGCTATTACCTGAATCCTGAGACTCTGTGACAGACCCAGACTCTTACCTGTGCTATTACTCACTCCTGAGACTGTGTGACAGACCCAGGCCCTTACCTGTGGCATTCCTTACTCCTCAGACTGTATGACAGTCAAAGCACCTCCTATTTAGACCATTACCAGACTCCTCAGGTTGCAGGATAGACCCAGACTCCTACCTGGGCCATTCCTGACTTCTCCTCATGTATGACAGCCCCAGAACCTCCTACCTGACTCCTCGGACTTTGTGAAAGACCCAGTATGCCCTACCTGTGTCATTCCCGATTCCTCAGGCTGTCTGACAGACCTCAACCTCCTACCTGTACTATTCCTGACACCTTGCACTGTAGGACAGACCCAGCCTTCACATGTAGGCCATTACCTGACACCTCAGGCTGTATAAAAGATCCAGACTCATACCTGTACTATGTCTGACTCTTCCGGCCGTTTGAGAGACCCAGGCCTGCTACCTGTATCATCCTGACTCCTCAGGGTAAGTGGCAGACCCAGATCTCATACCTGTGCCATTCCTGACTCCTCCAGATACATGGCAGACCAAGTCCCCATACCTGTACCACTACCTGACTCCTCAGGCCATATGGCAGACCCAGCCTCATACCTGTGTCACTCCCGACTCCTCCTGATGTATGACAGACCCAGACTCCTACCTGTGCCATTCCTGATCTCTCAGGACATATGACAGACCCAGTCCGTTAGACTTGTGCCATTTACCTGACAACATGAGCCATTTCATACCTCTCAGGCTGTGTGACAGATCCTGCCTCCTACCTGTGCCATTCTTGACACCTCAGACTGTACAACAGAACCAGCCTTCACATCAAGGCCATGTGACATCAAGGCCATGTGACTTCACATCAAGGCCACTAAACCGACTCTCAGGCTTTATTTGACAGACCCAGACTCGTACCTGTGCCATTCCCAATTCTTCATGACGTATGACAGACCTAGACTCATACCTGTGCCATGCCTCACTCTGCATGATGTATGGCAGACCTAGACGCATACCTGTGCCATGCCTCCTCACCATGTATGACAGACCCAGACTCGTGTCTGTGCCATGCTCAAGTCCTCCTGATGCATGACAGACCCAGCCTCATACCTGTGCCACGCCCAAGTCCTCCTGATGTATGACAGACCCAGACTCGTACCTGTGCATACCTGACTCATGTATGATAGACCCAGACTCATACCTGTGCCGTGCCTGACTCCTCATGATGCATGACAGACCCAGACTCCTACCTGTGCATGCCTGACTCCTCATGTATGATAGACCCAGACTTGTACCTGTGCCATGCCTGACTCCTCATGATGTGTGACAGACCCAGGCTCGTACCTGTGCCATTTTTGATTCCTTGGGGTATCTTGACAGAGCCAACAGCTCCCTATGCCATTACCTGTCTCCTCAGGCTGTGTGGTGACAGACTCAGACCCCACACCTGTGCCCTTCCTGGTTCTTGAGTCTCTAGAATAACCCAGCCTGCACACCTAGATTTAGCGCTGCTGCCTGTATTCTGGGACACTGATCGACCCAGAAGCTCCTCCCCGGCTTGACCAATGTTCATGTATCAGTTCCAAGACATAGAGAACCACAAGGTACTTGGTCCTTCACTTGCCACACTGGCAGTTTCCACTTTGTATCACGAGAATCTCAGAACTCCATCCAAAGGTTTCTAACAACTAGTTATTATGGAGCAATTACATAGAACATTCAATGGGAATAGTCTCAGGGGGAGAAAAACTCACAGAATGGTCCCTGAAGCAGAGCAGGAGTTCTGAAAACACTATGGGGAGGGGGGGCAAATTAAACAAAACATCCAAGTTCTCGTGCTTGGAAGACAGCACTCAAACTAATGAAAGAACTGTGAGAGAGTTCTTGAACTTGGCTGTGAAGAGGGAGAGGAGGCTCTGGAGGAACGGCATGTGCAAAGATCCAGGGCAAGAGTAACCTTCCTTATGGGAAGAGAATGAGGCTCCACTGAAGATGCTTTGAGTGACTGAACTTCTTAAGTCTCCCAAGTATTGTGGAGAGGTGAAGGAAAGAGGGTGGGAAGGCAGAAGTGGGCAGCGTGAGGAGAGAGGAGAAAACAAAGCACGGCAGGCGGTCTGAGAGGGAAGGATGTGGCCCTCAGGAGGTCTAACACACCAAGATGAACTGGGAGAGTAAGAGTCAAGGGAAGCCCCAAGGCTGCTTGAATGAAGAACCATGAATGGATGCCAGAGCCCTGCCCCCGGAAAGGGTTTAGGTTTGGAGGAGTCTTTCCTGACAGAGCTCCCTGGTCACACTGGGCTGGACCCAGTCTCAAGGGGGCAGATTCCCTTTACAGACCTACTTGGGTCCAAGTCCAGTCTCTCATGCCACAGGGCTACACACTTGTTGAAAAAGGTTCCAGAAGGTTTGGCTAAGACACTTGTGTGGGATGGACCCCACACATCACAAACCAACAGCCCAGGTCGCCCTTCCTGAGCCCTCAGACACCTTCTTGAGATCCAGTTCTACTTCCATGGGCTACACCAGCTCCCAACTGCATCCTGCATCTGGCTTGGCAGAGTCCACCCTGCTGGGCCCTGCATCAAAACCTCACCCAGGAGCCACTGACCTCACCACTCACAAACCTCTCTGCCCTCCACCTGAGAGAGGTGGGTCTATCACCTGTGACCAACCCTTGCCCCCCAACTCCAGGTCTAAATTCTAAGACTTCAGTGGACCTCTAAGGAGGCCCAGGTGCAGAGCTTCTGGCCTCCGAGACCAGAGCCCTGTCAACCCACTCAAGCCGAACTGTGCCCCCGTGCTGGGTCAGCCTATCCAGTTCAGGTTCGACTGCCTCCCTCAGATCTCACCACCAAGACCCAGGGCCAGGTACTCTGCCTGATCCCAGCCCCCGAGGGAACAGCTCTTCCAACGTTCAGTTCTCAGACCTAATCCTCCTCGGGACAGGACACCCGGGGACAGAGTAGAGGGGCAAAAGCGATTGCCTTGCACGCACCCGAGTTTGATCCCTGGCACTCCAGGCATCACCAGGAGTAATCCCCGAGCGCAGAATCAGGAGCGAGCACTGAGCACTGCTGGGTATGGCCCCAAAACCTAAGCCCCCCCTTCCACTGCAACCACCCCCCCGCCAGTTGGCGATGGGTTTTGCCTACCTGCTCCTGACACTGGGTCCTCAGCCCACACCTACCTGTAGATTGACCCCCGTCAGCCCAGTCCTCTCTGCTGACCCATACCCCGCTCCCCACACTGCCTGGACCTTGGCTCAGCGCACACCTGGGGGGTCAGTTTTACCAACATGCCTTAAGACAGTCCTGACCGGCTCCCTGGACTGAACCTGGCAGTCAGCAGGCCCTCCCTGGCTTGGATCTTGGCTCTGCAGATCTGACCTGGTTTGGGCCTGCTGTGCCTACCTGGGGCTGAAATGCTGGTTCCCTGGACCGCTCCTGGCAGCACAGCTCTGCCCACCTGTGCCTGGCGCTGGGCTCAGGTCCTCTCTATACATCTACACGCCCCAGGCTCTGCCTACCTGTGCTCCTAAGATCACACTTGATGGGCCAGTTCTACCTACCTATATTTCATCCTGGCTCCAAGAGCTCATCTAGCAAGTCCGTTTTGCTTACCTATGTTTGACTTTAGCTGCCCAGATCACACCTGAGGACCAGGTCTGCAGTTCCCTGCTGGATCTGGCCCTCAGATCTCGCCTGGCCAGTTTTACCTGGCTGTGTTGGAGGCCAGCTCCTTAGCTCACACCTGGTGGGTGAATTCTGCCTACCTTTCCTGATTGCGGCAGCTCAGACCTAGACTGGTCAGTCATCCACCTATCCATGCGCCTGGCAACTTAGATTAGAGCCGGCAGCCCGAGGGCTGGAGATCCCAGGAGGTAAGACAACTGCATGCACTGTGGGGGGCCGCGACCCTGGTTCCAGAAACACGTGCTTAGCACTGCTGGAGGTGGCCCCCAAGCCAACAGGCAAATAACTGCAGTGCCCAGCGGGGATCACCACTCCTTAGCGACACCTGGAGGCCAAAACTTCTTACCTGCGCTGGGCCCTGGCTTCTCGGACAACAGCTGGCTGGCAGCTCTGCCCACCTACCCGTGACCTTGACCTCAGACCTCGCCGCTGCAATTCCCTATGTTGGAGGATCAACTTCACCTACCAGGGGTGGACCTTGGGCCATTAGCCCTCATCCAGCAGGACAGCTCAGCCTACCTGTGCTTGCTCCTGAGAGACTCGCATCTCATCCATCTGATGCTCACCTGGGTCTGACTAGGACCTTCTACGTTTCATCAGACCGGCCCTATTCGGGGAAACTGCTCTGATCCTCATCCCAGCATCTTACCTGAGAAGCCCTATGCTTGACAGCTGGGACTGAGCCACTGGAGAGACACAGATACACACCTGTCAAGCACTGGCTCACCAGATGGGGCCGAGAACCTGGGGCCAGCCCCGACTCCTGACCTCCCGCAGGGAGGCTATGGCACCCACTGACTCTAGGCGCTCCAGACCTACTCACTGGGCCCCAGAGCTCCCCTGACATCCCCAGCTTGCCTCACACCCGGCTTCACTTCACCTTCTCAGGTCACCTGAGATAATCAGTTCTTCCTAGCAGAGCTCGCCTTGGCCCCTCTGACACCCTGACATGAAGGTTCTCGCCTCCTGTGCCCCACTGCGAAGACTGGCTTAAACGACATGCTGGGCATGTAGGAGGCCCGGGTTTGTCCCTAACACCGTGTGGCCCCCCTGAGAACTGTTGGGAGCAACCCCAAAAGAACCTCAGTGTGGCTTATCGGCCTGACCACCGCTCCTTGCCCTTCATTCCAAAGACAGGCGCTGAATAACTCAACTCAATCCACCTGTCGATCCCAGCTCCACAGACTGGAACTGGGGCCTTACCTGTCTGAGACCCCGAAGCACCGACATGCACCTGAACCACCTCTGGTCTCACCAGCAGCCCTGAGTCAGCTGGGCCAGCTGGAACCACATCAACTCTGAGGGTGTAGGTGCTGCCCACACAGTGCAGGGTTGCCCGGGGCCTCGGACCCACTCCAGGACCCTGGGTATGTGCATCACCACAGCTGCCAAGGTACCACAGAGGACCTGGACCCGATATTCTGACCCTCACTTGTCACATCCAGCTGTCTCTGTCCAGCTTTGACACTTGCAACCTTACCTACTTCCAGCTCCACCTGACTCATCTTGGCTGGTCATCCTGGGTCCTGAGAAACCCAGGTCAGCATCCTGAAGGGCTCAGGACCCACCTTTGGCTGCAGCCAGGAGCTGCCACCAAGGGCCTTCCACCGGCCAATTTCTGGGTGCTTCCCCTTACCCGAGAGAGGCCTGGAGACGACCTGGGGGGCCTGGGACAGGTCCCTCTACTATTATCTGCCGTGACTGTTCAGGCCAGTCAGCTCACCGCTGTGTTCTCCACTGGCCCTGGTGAGTTTTCAGACGGAATCCAGCGAGTGTGAGGGACCCGCTCTGCCCGTCCTTGGCGCTCCGGGGCCTTCCCTAACCTCTACATCATCACCTCTCTGGAGCGATGAGTCACTGCTGCTCGGTGCTGGCTTTTCTGAACCAGCCAGAGGCCCACGGGCTGGGCTATGGCCACAGACTTGCCCTCACCTCACAGCGCTGGGCGGCGAGCACCCGTCCCCAATGCACGTGGGTCGGCTCCAGCACTCACAGGGTTCTGGGGCTCCTCGCCTGCACCTTTCCTCTCCTCCTGGCTGCGCTCCTGCTCCGAACTCACCTGCCCCAGTCTTGGCTCTCCACACCTCACGCTCAGAAGGTGCACGCCGGGGGAGTGCCCACGACAGCTACACTGCGTCTGGCACCGACGCACCGTGCCTCACGTACCTACCTTGGCCTGCCTGTCTCCCAGAGCCAGGGCGACCTCCCTCCGTCTGCCTGTCTCCTCTCTCTCACCTGTGGGCCCTGGCTCTCTACCTGTCCCTGCCCCTGGCTCCAGAGACGTCTCCTTTGCCACTCAGCCCCCACTGTGTGCCCCGAGGGGCCCCGCGGGACCCACCCTCAGTCGCCTAGGCCTTTGCACTGGCTTGTGCGCACAGACCGCCCCTGGGCCGGCCCTGCCACTCAGGCCTCACTGGCCTGTTACAGCCCATGCATCTGCGCCGTTCTTAGCCTCATTTTCCCCTCCCTGGCCGATCCCGAGGGCCCACCCCTGTGTGTTGGGCAGTCTGGGCCCTGAGGGGTGCAGGGGGAGGGGAGTTAGGTGCCCCCCTCCTCTATGAGGAACCACGTTTTGTTAGAAATGACACCTGCTGTCCCAAACCCCAGGGCTTGTCATTGGGGGCAAACAGAGATCCGAGTGGCTCTCTGGTGAGAGAGCACCTTCCCAGGACGGTGCTTAGCCAGACCCCGCTGAGGACAAAGCTGACTCAGCACAGGGCAGAGGGCGCAGGGCCCTCGGGGCTCCAAAGGTGACTTTCTGGCTGTCCCCTCTCTTCCCCCTGCCCCAAGAAAACTGCTTCCAGATCTACTGGCCTGCAAAAGGCCCCAGTGGGAGAACCGCAGTGGGACCGGGGCCTCCTGGGTGTGCCCTGCTGCCCGGGCCACTGGGCGCACCCGCCACCCCCAGCACTGCACCCCTGCACCCCAGCCACAGTCTTCCTCACATCGCCGCTGCTGCTGCCAGTGGCCCTGCACGCGGGTTTGCTGAGCAAGCTCCGGGCCAGGCGTGGCCCCTCCCTCGCGTCACCCTGCCCCTTGGCCTTTGCAGATTGTGGCTGCGGTTTGGAGAAAGGTCATCACGGAAATAGCTCTGACCAGCCCGGCGCTAAGGGAGGGGCGGGCCCGGTGACTCCACAGGGGCTGCAGCTGGCAGGCACCCCGGGAAGGGTCACTAGGGCCTGGCAGTCCCGGGGCCAGGGGAACCCTCTTCCTAATCTGCAGCTGCTCCCACCCGCTGCCCGAAGGGCCTCAACTGCCTCTCCCGAAGCCGGGCATGCAGGAGGCGCTGGGTTCTGACCTCGCCCTGGGGTCAGTGATCATCGGCCAAGGGCACCTAAGCCAGCCAGCACCGACAGGTGTCTATACTTACATCCCAGAACTCGAACATGTTTTGGGGGTCAATTCCGAACTCCTTCACTTTGGTCTAAAAAGGGCAAAAGGGAGAGAGGCAGGATGTTAGGTGGGTAGGAACGGGAGAGCCCCCGGGAAGCAGGGAAGTGTGGAAGCAGGAAGCTAGGGTGTGGGACACGGGCGACTCCCCTATCCCCCCTCTCCCTGCCCCTGGAGTGATCTGCTGGAAACGGAAGGAAATGGCGCCTCAGGACCTGGGAACTGGCACCTGGGGTCCGGCAGAAGCCACCACGCCCAGTCAGACAAGTGGCCACACGCCCAGGTACCAGTCCAGCTTCGTTACCAAGGGCAGGGAACACAGCCCAGAGCTGGGGTGCTCCAGTTTCTGGGGCACAAGGGTCAGCAACCCTTTCTAGCAGGGGGCAGGGGAGGATTCCCCAAGGCCAGTCTGGGCTGCCTGAGGAGGCAGAATACAGGGGGACCCTGCGGAAGAGTGGGGTGCAGTGGGCAGTGGTCAGGAAGAGCTGGACGCACCCCGCAGGAGCATAGAGCCCAGCAGGGAGAAGAGCGAAGAAGGTGCGGGGTGGCAGTCACTCCTGCCTCACCCCAACCTGGGCTCTCACGGGGCCTTCAGCCCCACATCACTAACTTGAAACTCCGAGCAAAACGTCACCCACCCCTGGGGTTGATTTGAGGAGACAAGATGTACCTCCCCTCCCGTCCTACCCCCAAGGCCCTATCTGGGGCTGGCTGGGGCTGTCGGAGATCCTGAGGGACCTGGATCTCAGCCACCCTGATAGGGTGACCATGATCCTGCTGACAGCAGAGACATTGGGGAGATGGAGAGACATGGGGGAGACGGGATGCAGGGGAGACGGAGAGACATGGGGGAGATGGAGAGACGTGGGAGAGATGGAGAGACATAGGGGAGACAGAAAGACATGGGGGAGATGGAGAGACATGGGGGAGGCAGAGAGACATGGGGGAGACAGAGAGACATGGGGGAGACAGAGAGACATGGGGGAGATAGAGAGACACAGGGGATATGGAGAGACATGGGGGAGACGGAGAGACGTGGGGGAGACAGAGAGACATGGGGAGACGGAGAGACGTGGGGGACATGGAGAAACATGGGGGACATGGAGAAATGTGGGGAAGACAGAGAGACATGGGGGAGATAGAGACACAGGAGATGGAGAGACGTGGGGGAGACGGAGAAATGTGGGGGAGACGGAGAGATGTGGGGGACATGGAGAGACGTAGGAGAGACAGAGAGACATGGGGGAGACAGAGAGATGTGGGGGAGACGGAGAGACATGGGGGAGATAGACACGGGAGATGGAGAGACATGGGGAGACGGAAAGACGTGGGGGAGACAGAGAGACGTGGGGGAGATGGAGGGACATAGGGGAGACGAAAGACATTGGGGAGATGGGGAGACATGGGGGAGACAGAGAGATGTGGGGGAGATGGAGAGAAATGAGGGACATGGAGAGACGTGGAGGAGACAGAGACACGGGGGAGACAGAGACGTGGGGGAGACGGAGAGACATGGGGGAGATGGAGAGACATGGGGGAGATGAGAGAGCAGACGAGCCACAATGCTCAGACTGGTGCCCATCATGGGTGGGCAGTGCCTTCCTCCCCCTCAGAGCCCAGCACCCCCACCCCCAGCCCGAGAAGCCCCGGCCATTGGGCATGCTGAAAGGCAGTGACCTTGGTGTGGCCCAGCCGTGGTGGGGGACAGTCAGAAGCCCACAGGGTCACTCACCGTGTTGGTGGACAGGGCAACAAAGTGCTTCGCAACAGCAGCAGGCTGGGGGAGAGAGGGAGCGAGAAAGAGACAACAGAGAGAGAGGGAGATGGAAAGGGAGGGGTGAGAGAAAAATAGAGAAAGACAGAGAGAGAGAGAGAGAGAGAGAGAGAGAGAGAGAGAGAGAGAGAGCACCATGTTACATTACAGCAAACCATCCTGGGCCGCCCGCTGTGATCCACCCTACCCACTTTCTGGGAGCCTTGGCTTCAAGGCTGCTGGGGAGCCCGTGCCAAGAAGGCAGAGGGGCAGGGAGAAGGCCCAGAGAGCACATGCTTTGCACGTGGGAGCCCCAGGCTCAACCCCCAGCACCTCAAGCCAGACAAGGCCCTGGGCTCTCCCTCTCCTAGAATGTGAATGCAACCAGGAGTAGAAGGACCCCAAAGGCTAAGGGGCCCTCAAGAAAAGGCCGTCGGGAGAGAAAGCACAGTGTGGAGGGTGCCTGCCTGGCATGCAGCCCACCATGTTCCATCCCCAGCACTGCAAATGGTTCTGGAGCATGGCTAGCGGTGACCCCTGAGCACAGAGCCAGGAGTAAGCCCTGAGCACTGCTGGGTGTGGGCCAAACCTCACCACCAAAAAAAAAAAAAAAAAGAAAAAGAAAAAGTGGGGAGGGTCCAAGCCAGTTAAGTGGGTTCTGCCACATCTGGCAAGTCTGGGGCTGGGAAAGCCAAGTATCTCATGCCAGAGGAGCCGGCACCCAAGAGGCAGCTGCCCACTGCAAGGGAAACTCTATGGGCGTGCCTGCCCCCATACTCACATTCTTGGCTGACAGCAGGAACCACTCCTTGGCCGTCTCTGCATTGGTGATGGTCTCCTGGGTGGTGAAGGTCTGCAGCCCGAGAGAGAGAGTGGCTGGTCAAGCTCGGCACTGGAGTGGCCCCAGGGAATACCCTGTCTGTGTCCATTTCCACCCCACAAAGTCATGGTGTGGGGGTCTGGTCAAGGGAATGGCCTGGAAGGCTGTGTAGTCACAGCGGGAAACTCCCATATGCCGCCTTCCCTCTTTCCTGCCGGTCACCCAGGCCTCCACAGGGTCCCCTTACAGCCCAGAACTCAGATGGAACCTTCCTGTGTGCCCTGAAGGTGGGCCAACAGGGACATCGTGACACAGTCCTGCCATTATATGGACACAGCGCTGGGTAGAAAGAACAGAGCAGGATCTGAAGAGATGTGAAAGGGTGGGTAGGTGGGGCACAGACCCCTTCCCCCCAACCCCCACGGCAGATGCAGGTTGAGGACCCGGGTTCATGGGCTGGTGGGGCCTGGCTGCACACAGCTCGCGCATTTGCTGTCATTCGGGGGCAGAGTGACTCAGAACAGCGGGCAGTCGGGAGGATCCAATGCCCAAGCCTAGGAACCCCTACACATCATATACACACAGACACACACAAACACAAACCCTGCCCCAGACATGGGACACACACACACACACACACACACACACACACACACACACACACACAAACACACACACACACACACACACATCATGTGTGACCCAGACATGGGTCCCAGGACTGTACCTTGGATGCAATGATGAACAGGGAGGTATCAGGGTTCAGGGCACTCAGGGTTTTGGAAATGTGGGTCCCATCAATGTTGGAGACAAACCAGACTCGGGGGCCACCTGAAGAGTAAGGCTTCAGTGCTTCAGTCACCATAAGGGGTCCCTAGGAATTGAAGCAGGGTCAGGTGTGGTCTGGCACATGGCATTCCTCTTCCACGCTGCCCCCCACCCCTGCCAGGAACCCAGGCTCTGGGGGGTTTCTCCCCACCTGGAGGCAGCCCCTTCCTCACCAGGTCAGAGCCACCAATGCCAATGTTGATGACGTCGGTGATGGCCTTGCCCGAGTAGCCCTTCCACTCTCCGCTCCGGACGCGCTGGCAAGAGAAGAGGAGATGGCATCAGCCCACACCCCGAGGACAAACTGCCACTTGCAACAGTTGCTTCTGTACCCTCCCACCATCTCCCAACTTCCAGGCTCCTGGGGGAACTTCTGGACACCTCATGAGGCAGGTCCCCGTCACACTCACGCCCGGAAGTGAAGCCAACACTCCCACCTCACTGTAATGTCAACGGAACTGGCCACTGAGGGGAAAAATCCCTGCAGAAGCCACTGCATCAAGGCTGGGACATTCTCACTACCCACTCCTGCCTGTGCGGGGGAAGGAGCATCAGGCAGGCAGCCAGTCTCTGGGTGGGGCGGGGCAGGCGATGACGGTCTCTAGACACCCCACCCCCACCCCAAGCAGCAAAGAGAACCAGTGCCCCCTAGCAGGATGCTGCAGGAGATGATGGAGTTAGGGCAGAGAGGGCAGAGAGGGGGGAGAGAGAGAAAGAAAGAGAGGGGGGAGAGAAGGGGGGAGAGGGGGGGAGAGAGAGAGAAAGAGAGAGAAAGGCACCGGCCCCACATTTTCTGGGATCCTAAGCACTGCCAGGGATAACCCCTGAACAGTCAGGTACAGCCCCCTAACGCACTGCTGGGTGGGAGTCCCAAATCTAAAAATAAATAAGGAGGTACTATTGGGGCCAGAGAGATAAGGCAAGAAGCAAAAAGTATAGCACTTTTTTTTTTTTTTTTTTGCTTTTTGGGTCATACCCAGCAACGCACAGGGATTACTCCTGGCTCATGTACTCAGGAATCATTCCTCGCGTTGCTCAGGGGACCATATGCGATGTCAGGGATTGAACCCGGGTCAGCCGCGTGCAAGGCAAACGTTCTACCCGCTGTACTATAGCTCCAGCCCCCCTCTCTCTCTTTTTTTAAGTTTTATTTTTATAAACCTGTTCACAATAATTTAATAATTAATAATTTAACATTCCAACACCAATCCCACCACGGTTACATATTCCCACTACCATATTTCAAATGTTTCCACCCTGACTCCCAAAGCCTGCCCCCAAAGCAGGGCCCAAATAATTTATTTTGTATTCCTGTTATGAATAATCCGCTAAAACTCTTGTCTAGTTTATGCCAGACCCCACTTCAATCCCTGGCACCACAGTTACCCCCAGCTCCCACCACCACCAGGAAATGCTGGATTAGGCTTAAGCCCCGCCCCTCAAGGAAGTAAATAAAGGAAACTGAAAGCCTGAAAATCACTGAAAGGTGAGGTCCATGAAGAAATCTGTGGGCATGGCTTCTGTCTAATGAGGTGAAATTCTCCCAGTAAGTCTCCCTTTAGAGCTCTTTAGACACGCACAGGTGCATGGGCAATAAACAGGCTGAGAAAGCAGAGCCTAGAGGAGTGATTCCTACTAGGCCCTGACCAAGCAGCTGCTGCTAAATGCTGCTAGACTCAGAATGGCAAGGGCATGCACTCTCTTCTCTCCTCCCTCCCTCCCTCTCTCTTTTTGGCTTTTTTTTAAATTGATTCACCTTGAGGTGCAGTAACAAAGCTTTTCACGTTTGAGTTTCGATCATACAGTCATGCAACACCCATCCCTTCACCAGTGCACATTATCCACCACCAAAATCCCCAGTATCCCCCCTCCCCCCATTCCACATCTCCCCCTGCCTGTGTGGCAGACAATTTGCACAATACTCTTTCTCTACTTTAGTTACTTTTGATATTTTGAGACCAGACCCACCACTACTCATAACTGCCAAAAAGGCAATGCTAGACAATGTGTTTTGTATTGTTTGTTTTGGATGCAATATAATGTCGCAGGGCCATGAGAGAGCGCTGAGTGCGATAGGAATCCTAAAATTTTAATAATTAGTGTCTGAAGAGATCATTGCAGCAAGTTGCTCGGGTCCGAGGTTCGTTTGTGTGTCTCTGGATCCTGGCTGTGTGGGAGCGCTTTCTGGCTTTTTGGGTCACACCCAGCAATGCTCAGGGGTTACTCCTGGCTCTGCCCTCAGGAATTACTCCTGGCAGAGACCATATGGAATGGCGGGATCAAACCTGGGTGAGCTGCGTGCAAGGCAAACACCCTCCCCGCTGCAGTATCACTCCAGCCCCTACTCTCTTCTCATAAAAAAAATCATTTTTCTGAAGTGCACTCATTACCTATGCAAGGCACATTCTAACACTGAGCCATCACCACCACCTTCTAGAAAAGGAGCTGCCCTTTTTGAAGTATGCATTGGTTCTCATGAGCCTATTTCACCAAAGCATGTTGAGTGTGTAAGGAGAGATAATTTGTCTCTTTAATTTGCCTCCAGAGCCTGGAGATGTGGCTCCCAGCACTGGCTGACGTGCCAAATCTAATCCCAGTGATATTGACCAGATTCTTTTGGGGAGTTGGAGAGAGGAATGGATAACAGTGTGCTTATACGCTGTTAGATGGGACTCCCACATGCAAAACATGCACTTGGTTCCTTGGAGCATCTCCCCAGCTGGACACTGCAGTCTGGGATCCCCAGTGCCCTCTCTGGTCCAGTGTGCATGTGTGTGCGCGATTGTGTTTCCCAACAAGCAGTGCACTTATCCAAGTTCACATCTTCAGACCCTAAGCAACTGTTCCAGCCCTCCCAGGAAATGCAGGTGTCTAAGTTTGAGGGAGAAGGTGAAATTTCTAGCTGGTGCTGTACTGGGACGTGGCCCTGGAGATGGCTAGTTGGATGCTCTGAACCCAGAGCAAACATGCTGAGAGCAGAGGCAGTCCTGCATAGCCGGGTCCCAGATCCCAGCGTAGAGCAGTCAGTCCCCAGTCTCACTAGAGCTGATGCATTCAACAACCAATGGATTTTTTTCCCCCTTGGGAACAAAGGGTTAAGTCAGATAAATTGAGAAGGGCTGGGTAGGTGGTTTATGAGACCTTTGAATCTGGTTAGCCAGCTGCCTCCCCAGGGGTCCTGAAACTGTGTTATCTCTGCTCCTTCTCTCAGAGGAAATATCCCAGGAGATAAATTGACTTTAGAGACTTTTGCCGGTCTCTAAGTGCAGGGACCCTTTGATATGTAAAAGTTTAGCTTGGTCAGATTAGCATAGGTAGGCAGATATCTGCCCTTGTTCTTCTAATGACGCTTGGTTTAAGACAAAGACTATGGAAAGCTTGCAGTGAGCCGCTTGACCCCCTGCTGCGACCCCCTGTGTTTCTCTCTTGGGGCTGTTTCTTAGGCGGACAATGAAATCTTGCTTCAGCTCAGTCCCCTGAAGTATTTCAGAGAAATCAAAGGTTCACTCCCAAAGCTTGCTCCAAAAGTCCCGGAGGGGCTGGAGTGGTAGCACAGGGGGCTAAAGAGCTTGCCTTGCTTAGAGCCCTCTGGGTTAGATCCCCAGTACCCCATATGGAGTGACTGGCAGAGCCAGGAGTAAGTCCAGGCATCTGTGGGTTTGAGGCCCTGCCCAGCCCCAACCCTCCCCCCAAAAGACTTGGAGGTCTTTTGCCTTGCACTCAATTACACCAGCAGGAGGGCAAGTCCCCCTGGGAAGAAGCCAAAACCTCCCAGAAAGCAGCAGTAGGTTTGAGTGAGTCACCTGGAGC
The DNA here is from genome assembly GCF_029834395.1 of Sorex fumeus. Taxonomy (NCBI): domain Eukaryota; kingdom Metazoa; phylum Chordata; class Mammalia; order Eulipotyphla; family Soricidae; genus Sorex; species Sorex fumeus. The sequence continues at coordinate 22,285,135 of NW_026606179.1, forward strand.
AGATTCTCCAGCACCACATGAGTAGACCTGGGTCCATATCCATCCATCCATCCTTCCATCCTTCCCTCCCTTCCTTCCTTCCTTCCTTCCTTCCTTCCTTCCTTCCTTCCTTCCTTCTTTTGCTTTTTGGGTCACACCCAGCGATGCACAGGGGTTACTTCTGACTCTGCACTCAGGAATCACCCCTGGTGGTGCTCAGGGGACCATATGGGATGCTGGGAATTGAACCCGTGTCAAGGCAAATGCCCTACCCGCTGTGCTACTGCTCCAGCCCCCCCCCCATTTTTTTGAGGGGTGTTTCCACACCTTGTCCGCACCACGGGGCTCCTTAGTCCTGGGCCCACACCAGCCAACAAGGCAGCTTGGCAGCTGGACACTGGCTTCTGGTGTTAAATCTTATTTGGTTGGTTGGTTTGTTTTGGGGGCCACACCCAGCAGTGCTCCAGGCTTACTCCTGGCAGGGCTCAGGGGACCAAATGGGGTATTAGGGATCAAACCTGGGTTGACCAAGCAAGCATCCCATCACACCCCATAAGGTGCTCAATTTTGAATTGATTTGCTATAACTCAGAATCAAACACGCCCTTCCAGGCATAGATTTTTTTCCCTTTATATAACATGAAAATCAACTGCCTTGGGGAACTCTCCCCCACGATAGAAAGAAGCGGTTGGTTCTCAAGACTTGATTTCATCATTAAAGTATTGTTACAATAAAGCATCCCGAAGGGGAAAATGTGTAATAAACTGGGGTTTTACAATATACCTCAATGTGGCAACTTCCCCATTCAATCTCATAGTATATTCTGAATCTCATGGCAGGTCCTTAATTCCAAAGGGGACCCAGGATCTCACTGTAACACATACTTACTGATCAGTCTCTGATAAGGGAGGCTTGGCTATGTTTTTGCTACTTTAATCAAGGCCCTCAGATATCCTCAATGTTAGTGACCTTTTTATTTGATGGGAGTGGGGGAGGCACAGCTGGTGATGCTCAGGGAAAGCTCCTGGTTCTGTGCTCAGAGATCACTTCTGGCAGTTCTTGGGATAGAAACTTGGTCGGCTGTGTGCAAGGCCAGCACCTCCTCCACTGAACTATCTCACTGGACTCATGGTGAGCAATCTGAAAAGCACAGCTATGGGGAGTCTCCCTCCCCCACCCCCAACTACTGTTACTATTATTTTGGGTTTGGGGCCACACCCGGTGGTGCTCAGGGCTTACTCCTTGCACCATACTCAGGGATCACTCACAGCAGGATCTGAGAGACCAGAGTGGTGCTGGAGATTGAACCCGGGTCAGCTTCATGCAAGGCAAGCACCTTACTCACTATACTATCTCCCCAGCCCCTCACCCCCAAATTATTGCTGACGAGCAACTTCTTTGAACTATAAATAGTCCATCAGTCTGAGTCAGGTACTCCAGCAGCTGCCAGGGAGGCTCTGCTGCCAGTAGCCCTGGATGGCATCGCCATGTTCCCCACATAGCCAGCCTGGCACACAAGGGGCCAGAGAAGCCCTGGACTCCTGGGGCACTTTCACAGCATGGGGCTGGAAATGCTGGCTCCAAGCTACCCACCGCCATAGGGGGTATTCCGGAATCCCGATGCCCACCAGGAGCCCAGCTTTCCTGGCACGTGAAAGCCCATGCACCCAGTAGGACATCTCCTGCTGTTTCAGCTCTGAGAATGGCTCCCAGCCAAAGCAACCAGACTTTGTCCGGCAGCTGCACGTGGCAGTGACCTGCTCACGGGAACACACTGAGCAGGGACCCGATGATCACGCACGCCCAGAAGGACCAGCACATGCCCACACCAGCTCACTCCTGTGGGCACCTCCTGGGCTCGGTGGGGAAGCAGTGGAGACACCTCGAGTTGGGCTCAGGGCTTTCCTGCACCCAGACCCGGGGAGGGGAGGCAGCGCTCACACACTGATGTGGACACGAAGCTTCCTGCCAAACTGCCAGGGACACACCAGCTACAGGAGCAGAGATGAGTACACACGCATGCTCCCCTGGGGCGATGATGGCCAGGCATGCTGGGGAGGACTGTGGGAAAATGTCTGGAGGAACTTTCTAGAGGCTCCGTGAGAATTCGGCAGGGGTACCACCATACATGTTCCAGACTATACTTTATCTGGTGCTGGACTCTGCACTCAGGGCAGAAAGCCAAAGTCAGGCCAGGAAGACACAGCCCCGTCCCTCCCTCGGGGCCTCTCACTGGGCCTCTGCCACTGGCCCGGTTGTCAACTCTGAAGCCAAAGTGTCTAAAGAGCAGGGAGGAAGTTGCGTCACCGGCCAGTGGCGGGTTCCCTGAGATTAGGGCCAGGGCCAGGCCGGGTCACTGTTGGAACCCGGAGGCCAGCTGTCTCTCCCTGGTCTGCAGGGAGCGCCTGAGCCTGGACACTGAGGCGCTGAGCTCAGTCCCTCATACACGTCAGCCTGCCCGAGGCAGCCGCTTACCTGGCAGAAGGACTTCATCTTCTCCAGGACCCGGTTCACTTCTGGCATCACATCCTTGTTGTCCACCATGATGGGGCGGTTGGCGCGGTTGCGCAGAGCCACGTGCAGCACAGCGCGTTCCTGGGGGGCAAGGCAGGGTGTGAGGACCCCACCCCAGGGCAGCCAGGCTGGCAGGGGGCTAGGGGCGAGGCATGTACTGCCTGCACCCCCTCCTGCCACCCCCCCGCCCCAGTGCACGATGCACGGAAGCCAGGGACGGGAGGCCACCAGGCGTTCGTTCCAAGCTCAGGGTGCGAACAGCCCAGAGCAGAGACGGGAGAGCAGAGGTGGAGTCAAAGCACTGGATGGCTCCAGAGGCCCCAAGCTGCTCCCACCTGCTGGCACCTTTGGCAAAGGGTCCCTAAGCCCTTGATGTGGAGCAGGGCTGGCAACCACCGCCTCCTCCCCACCCACCTCCATCACACGCAGGAGGCCACTGGCCCCATCTGTCGGTGATGGACGCCAGGCAGCTGGCCTGGTCAGCTGAAACCGGCAAAGGAATCCTGAGAGCCACCGGCAGACAGGAAAAGAAAAAGCTTGGCCTCAGTGCCCGGACAATGCCCTGACTATGCCCAACTCCCCCCATGAAAACCTTCCCCCCAGTCCCCGCCCTCCACCCACCACGTCACATTCCATGGCCCAAAGCACCCTCCAGGAAGCCCATGTTGATTGCGACTTCTCTCAGCCTAGTTTGGCAGTACAAGGCAGGTCTGAGTTTTTAAATCCTGGCTCTGGTGCTTACAGTTCTGAGGTCTTGGAAAAGTGACTTGGGCCTCTGAGCCTCAGGTTCCTTTGGTACTGAAGAGGCTAAGCCTCTTTAATTTGGGGCCACACCCAGAGGTGCTCTACAGCTACTCCAGGCTCTATGGTTGGAGAAACCTGGCGGAACTCCGGGTCTCCTGCATGCAAAGTATAGCTCAGTCTAAGAATCTCTCAAACCCCTAAGACTCAGCACTGATTAAGCCTCCAGGCTCCCAGATCCATTCAGGAAACAGAGCTACAGGCCTGGCTTTGTCTGGCTTTGTCACAGCTTCTGTCACTCAGGAGCTGGGGCCTGGAAGGAAATATTATTTATACTAAAGTCTTGTTTTTCACTAAGAAGGTTTGCAATGCAACAGTGGCCAGAGCGACACACAGCAGGGAGGGCACTTGCCTTGCACATGGCCAACTGGGCATCCCAACTGGTCCCCTGAGCAGTGCCAGGAGTAATTCCTGAGTGGAGACCGAGCAGTCACCCTTAAATATTGCTGGGAGTGGGCCCCCATACCCCCCCCCAAAAGAGCCTGGCAATAAGAATCTTGGAGCATGCTGGTAGCCAGATGCCTATGCAGTGCTGGCCACACTGACTGGGCCAGAAGACACAGACCTCACGAAACAATGGTGTTGCCTAACAGGAGGCTGATGAAGGCTGAGGAACAGAAGGAAGAGGCCTGGAGGGTATGTGGAGCAGAATCCACAGGCCACTCACCTCTGTGAAGTTGATCTTCTCGCCATTGAACATGCGATCCCGGGCGGCCTCCACACCCCTGGACTTGGCCTGGGAAGAGAAGGCACTGAGGTGGGGCTCATCTACACTGGCCACCCAGAGTCCCAGCCCTCTAAACCCCCAGGGCTCGGTGTAGCCCCCAGCGGGGTGACTTTCCAACGCCCTCCCCTGCTCAGATATCCAACACTGGAGAATTCTGGGAGGTGCTGCTCAGAACCCAAGGGGTCAGTCGGGTGCTGCTCAGAACCCAAGGGGTCAGGGTGGGCGCGCCCCCTCCCTCCCCGGAGCCTAGAACCGAGTATGGTCACCGGGACTGTTCCTCAGGTCCATGGAGAGAGGGAAGCAAAGAAGCCCCAGGGTAGGGGTCGGTCCACGGGGGTGGGAGTGGGGTGGGGGAAGGGTGTCAGGGGAATTGGCACATACCAGGTTCACCAGCATCTGCATCACCTCCGACGTCACCAGGTTCTTGGAATAATCCACCAGGATGTGCCCATTGTTGGTGTTGAGGTCCAAGCTGTGAGAAACGGGCAGGAGCCACTGACCACACACCCCAGGCTCCACAGGGTGCTTGCTGATAGGAGCAGCTGCTTCCAGGAAAAAAACATCCTGGGGGAAGGGGGGAAGGGGGGGAGGGGTAGACCCCAGTAGGGGAGGGGTGGGGCAGTGGCACTGAGCCTGCGCTATCCCCTGTCCCTGCAGATCCCAGACCCCCGACCCAGAAGACAGAAGCGGGGGATGGGGAGACTAAAAGATGGGGTGCACCGGCCCTACCCGCCAGGTCTCCACCTCTCGGGGTTTCCGCTACGCTACGCTACTCGCTACTCGGGGAGGGATGACAGGGCGGGTCACCGGGCTAGCGGGGACCTGTGGCTGGATCATCAAGGGGACCTGTAGCTGCGCCACACACCTCCGTCTCCAGCGCAGCGCCCTGCCAAATGGCCCGGGCAGGCTCGGCCCCGTTCCCGGCCCCTCCGACCTCCGCCAACTGCTGTCTTATTTCCTGGGCGTTCCAGAACGAGCCTCCCCCGCGGGAATCGGGGCTGCCTCCCACCCACCGCGGCTCCCCCCCCCCCCCGCCCCCGTCCATCCTCCGGGGCGCGCCCACTCCCCTCGGTCCAGGCTGCTCTGCAAGCGTGCGGCACTGCGGCAGGCGCCCCCCTCCCCGAAAGGTGGGGCCGCGCGCGGGCAGGCGTGGGGAGGGGCTCCGCGCTCGTGACTAAGCAGCCCCGGCCCTGCGGCGAGCAACCCGCGATCGGTTTCAAGGAGGCGTCAAGGACGAAGCGCGGCCCGGCCCCCCACACGCCCCCCACCCCGGGCTCGCCGCCCCGGGCTCGCGGCCGGCCTCCCGGCCCCCTGCAGCAGCACCCTGGAACCCCGCGAGCACCCAGAGCCGAGGGGGGGCGGGAGGTTCTCCCCGGAACCTATAGCCCGGGCAGTCGCCCCGGGCCCGCGCGCGCGCGCACCTGAACCGGCTGAACCGCTCGGGGTCCCTCTCGAAAAGGGAACGCAAGGTGAGCTCCGCGGCGTGCTGGCGGTGCCACTCGAGCAGAGCCTGGAACTGCGGATCCCGAGTGAGTGCGGCCATGGCGAGAACTGCAGGGCGCACGGAGCGACGCGCGCGGCGGGCGGGGACGAAAAGGGGCGGGCGCGCCGCGGGCTTTTATGGCGCAGGCGCCGGGTAAACCCCGCCTCCTACCCGCCTTCGCCCCGCCCCTAACTCACCAGGCCCCGCCCCCGGCACGGCCCCGCCGTGTCCCGGCGACCTTGCCGCGCCCGCTGCTAGGGGCCTCTGCGAAAAGCCTGACCCCTCGGGCCGCCGCCCGGCCTTCTTCTTCCTTTGCTCGGAAGTGTCTGGGGGAGGGTGGGCGGGGAACAGGCGGAGCTGCCCGTGCCCGCTCTGCGCGCTGCTTCATGCAACTAACCTTTCATTCACTCATCCATCCTATGATGTGACTCCTTCGATCCCCATCTAGGCAGTGAGAGGCAGGTGAAATAAGAGGATATGCCCTCGACGGATGGAGCGCCGCAGAATGTGGCCCTGGTGGTCCCCGGCATCCCTTGCTTGGCCTAGCACTGACCCTCCCAGGCCCTCGCTCCAACTCTCCGGTTAGCTGAGAATTTGAAACTTGATGGGAGTGACACATATGCCCCCCAATCACTTTCCCCCCACCAAAAAAAAAACAGATTGGAAAGCCTCCCCCCGAATGTGTACGTATGGTCTGCTAGATGCTGCTAACTGCTTTTGACAAGAGGAAAAGGCACCGATGACTCGGGAGATGTACAGCTAATAAATATTTGTCTTGCACTTGCCTGGCACTCGGTCAATCTGGGTTTGAACCCCTCCAGGTGGGATCCCTGAGCACAGAGCCAGGAGTAAGTCCTGAGAACAGCCAGGGGGGGCCCAAACCCCTTCAAAGAAAAGGAAAGCTGAACCGGAGCTGGACCACACCCTGCAGTGCTCAGTGCTCTAATCAAACCAAAGGCCCCTTGAGTCATCTTCCCTGTGTATGGTGAAGTGACCATTGAGTCAAGGCCTGGAAAAGGTGAAGTGAATGTGACATGTGTGTGTGTGTGTGTGTGTGTGTGTGTGTGTGTGTGTTCCATTTTTTCCCAGGGGTTGATGGATGTGTGGGGGTTGGGCCACATCTAGCAGTATCCATGGCTGACACCTGACTCTGTGCTCAGGGATCTGATGGGGCTTGGAGATCATATGTGATGATAGTTTGGCACCATTCACGGCCAGTGCTTTACCCACTGTACTATCTCTTAGGCCCCAGTTTGCTTTCTTTTGCAGTGACAGGGATGGAACTAAGAGCTTAATATACAAGGTAAGTGCAGTACAGTTGAAATTCCCAGCCACTTGTTGAAGTGTTTTATTTATTATTATTTTATTGCTTTGGGGATCACACTCAGCAATGCCCAGGGCTTACTCCTGATTCTGTGCTCAGAGATTTCTATTGGCAGGGTTTGGGGCACCATATGTAGTGCCATGGATCAAACCTGAGTCAGCCTCACGCAAGATGAGTGCCCTCCCCTCTGTACTATCACTCTGGCCCCATGAGATTTTTTGTTTTGTGGGGGGGTGCTTATACCCAGCAGTGTTCAGGCATTACTCCTGGCTTTACATTCAGGAATCACTCCTGGCGGTGCTCATGGGACCATATGAGATGCTGGGGATCAAATCTGGGTCGGCTGCATGCAAGGCAAACACCCCATCCACTGTACTATCGCTCCGGCCCCCTGAGATTTTTTTTAGTATTTTTTAAAATTTACTTATTTTAATGAATCATCGTGAAATACATTTACAGACTTACAAATTTTTTGTGATTACATTTCAAACAATGTTCAAGTACCCATCCCTCCACCAGTGCCCATTCTCCACCACCAGTATTCCCAGTGTCCATCCTGCCACCCCCTCTTCCACCCCCTGCCTCTGTGGCAGACACATTCCCTCTTACTCTCCCTGAGGTTTTTAAAGCATGTGTTGGGATGGAATGAATAGGGAACATAATAGAATATGAGGTCAAAAGGGAAAGGAGGCTGGAGTTATAGTACAGTGGGTAGGGCGTTTGCCTTGCATGCGGCCGACCCGGGTTTGACTCCCAGCATCCCATATGGTCCCCTGAGCACCACCAGGGGTAATTCCTGAGTGAAGAGCCGGGAGTAACCCCTGTGCATCGCCAGGTGTGACTCAAGAAGCCAAAAAAAAAGGGGGGGGGGAAGGAATGCATTTATTATGAGGATTTTGGGTTTTATTGAAAGAGTAAAGGGAAACCATGGAAGCATTGTAAGGAGAGAGCAGATATCACCTCACCTGTTTTCCAGAAGATAGGCAACACAGCAGAAGAAGGAATATTGAACAGAGATTTGATACAACCATGCAGACAGATCAGAAAAGAAGGTGGTGTACTGGGTCCAGGTAGTAGGATCTGGGTCTGATGATCTGGATAGATTATGAATAGGAAAATGACAGTTTCCTGGGGATTAAAAAAAAAAGGGACAGGGGGGTGGAAGGTGATGGGAAGGGATCTGGGTGCTTGGAAATGTACACTGGTGGAGGGATGGATATTGGAATACTGTATGACTGAAATCCAATCATGAACTGTCACTGTCACTGTCCTCCCAATGTTCATTGATTTGCTCGAGCAGGCCCAGTAACGTCTCCATTGTGAGACTTGTTGTTACTGTGTTTGGCATATGGAATCCGTCACAGGTAGCTTGCCAGGCTTTGCCATGCGGGCGCGATACTCTCGGTAACTTGCCTGGCTCTCCGAGAGGGGCGGAGGAATTGAACCCAGCTCAGCCGGGTCAGCCGCATGCAAGGCAAATGCCCTACCGCTATGCTATCGCTCCAGCCCTTGTATGGATTCCTTAGTTTGCTCTGTTACTACTGCTGCCCTTCCCACCCAAAATCAAATCGGGGTGAAGATAAGACTGATGATAATAATGATGATAATGATAATAAAAAGGTAATAACAGAGAACCAACTGACATATTAACAAAGCACAGACTCATAAGGCCTCAGAGCTATAGTAACATTGATAATGTGGATAGCTTTGTTAAAAAAAAAAAGCGACACTCAAAAATAGCTTCCAGTTGGACCAGAGCAATAGTACAGCAGGTTGGGCATTTGCCTTGCACATGGCTGACCCAGGTACGATCCCCAGCATCCCATATGACCCCCCAAGCACCACCAGGAGTAATTCCTTAGTGCAGAGCCAGGAATAACCCCTGAGCATCACTGGGTGTGACCCAAAAAGCAAAACAAACAAACAAAAATAATAAAATAAATAAATTCCAGCTTTCTACTCAAGTTCCTAGAAGGATGGAATTGCCAGTATATCTCAGAAGGATGCAGTTTGTGGGAAGATCATGATTTATTCTTTTTTGTTGTTGTTGTTATTACATGCTTCCAAAATCTGAAGTGTTGACTGGATATTTTGTAGTATAGGGGAGAGGTTGTCACTGAGGAAAACCTGGAGTCCTCAGGAATGCAGAGTGGCACATGAGAATCTGGATGCGAGGGGGTGAATGTAGCAGAGAGGAGAAAAGGCCTGAGAAGTGGATCTCAACAAAATGAGCTTTTCCATCGCTGGCTCCCAGGGCTGTCTATTCAGGGATGATGCCCCATCCTGATGAAATCAGATATTTTTTTTAATGTGGGGCCTGAAGTGATAGCTCAGCGAATAGGGCGTTTGCCTTGCACGCGGCTAACCCAGGTTCAATTCCCAGCATCCCATATGGTCCCCCGAGCACTGCCAGGAGTAATTCCTGAGTGCCTGAGCCAGGAGTAACCCCTGTGCATCTCCGGGTGTAACCCAAAAAAAGCAAAAAAAAAAAAAAAGATGGTCACAGGCCAGGATATGACTCAGCAGGTGAGTGCTCTCCTTGCACATGTGAGGTTCCATCATTGGCATAGGAAGGAGGAAGGCAAGAAGAAAGATGGAAGAAAGATGTCCAAAGAGATACTACAGGAGTTTAGGCACTTGCCTGGAATGAGTCTGACCCTGGTTCCACCCCCAGAACTGCAGAGAATCCTTCAAACATTGCCAGGCATGATTTCTGAAACCTACCCCCCCCCCAAAAAAAATAAAGAAAAGATAAAGAAAAAAGAAAGGGATTGGAGAGATAATATAGTAGATACAGTCTTGTACACAGTTGACCCGGGGTTGATCCCTGGCATTGTATATGGTTCCTCCAAGCCCTGCCAGGAGTGATCCCTCAATGAAGAGCCAAGAGTAAGCCCTGAGCACAGTTGGGTGTGACCAAACAAACAAAAAAAAAAGAAAGAGAGAAAAAAAATGAATAGTTACAGATTAAATAATGATCACGGAACTTTGCATGAACAGCTCTGATCACCCCGCCCTTCTTTACCCAGAACAGTTTTGGGTCAACTGCCAATTCTGGGATGATTTATTATCAATATTATTATTATTTTGGTTTTGAGGCCATACTGGCACTGCTGGGGGTTTCATCTGGCTCAGTGCTCAGGTGTTGCTCCCCTGACAGTGCTCAGGGGACTATTAAGTCCAGTCATTTACGCTGTCTCCCTGGTTCCAACTCTGAAATTTAAGTGAACTTCCCGTACCTGGCACAGCCCTGTCTGTGCCAGGGAGTCCCCCAGGGACATTCCGCCACGGCTCCTTTCTCCGACACACAACAGCTCTCCTGCTCCTAAGTTCTGTGCCTTGGAATCATAGCCAACCGGAAGGCCAGGCTCAGTGGCTATTGCCCCATCAGGCACTTGGAATTGCGATTCCTTCCGATGACAGCAGCCCCACAGTAGCCAAAGATTCTTTTTTTTTCTATGGGGGGTAGTGGTGGTGGTGTTGGGCCACACTTAGCAGTGAACCCTGCTAGGAGTAGTTCCTAAGTGCAGAGCCAGGAGTAAGCCCCGAGCATTGCCAGATATGGTTCTAAACAAAATAAAAACAACTACCCTGATATGAAAGAGAATCAACTGCTGGTTGCAGGGTCCGTTCTGAATCATGACCTTAGCTTGTGTGCCAGTTCTACCTCTTCAGCCTTAGAACAAAAGTAGAGAGAAAGTGGGGCAGTAGGTAAGCCCTTCCTCCCCTCTGCTCACTCCAGTTCTGTTGTACATCAACTAGGCATCTAGGACATTGATGCTCATTTATGAGGTTGAATTTTACAAATAAATGGCAAAGAAGTGGGCATCTCAAAAGGAAGGGAGCAGCGGGGTTGGAGCGATAGCACAGCGGGTAGGGTGTTTGCCTTGCACATGGCTAACCTGGGTTCAATTCCCAGCATCCCATATGGTCCCCCGAGCACCGCCAGGAGTAATTCCTGAGTGTATGGGCCAGGAGTAACCCCTGTTCATCGCTGGGTGTGACCCAAAAATAAAATAAAATAAAATAAAATAAAAATAAAAGCAAATTAAAAAAAAAAAGGAAGGGAGCAGCCATTCCAAAGGCAGGCAGCTCCAGCCGCTGACTAACCCCAGAATTCTTCTGACCCAAAAAACAGCGTTTGAAGAACACAGGGTGGAAACCTCTGAGAAAGGATGCAGTATGAGATGTGATCAGTCACAAATGTGAGGGCATCCTCGCAGATCAAACCTCAGTAACTGGACTGGGATCCAGGACTTGGGAAATAGCAAAGCAAGGTAATCTGTCATACTGAGAAAAGTGTCAGTGTGCTTTCTACCATTCTCTCCACAGCGGAGAAGCACAGCGCTGTCTGCAAACTGGATAGAGTACAGAATAAGAGGACACTGGGGGCGGCAGAGCCCAGGCTAGACCAAGTGGGCACCAGGCTAGAGCTAGAAGTGGAAGGAACTGACTGACCACAGTTCAGGGTAGGGCATCTTTCGGTGACTTCAGATGGTCTGAAGTGGAAGAAGGGATTGAGGGATTGGAGAAGGGACCCCACAGTGTGGAGGTGGGGAGGGGGAGTGGAAGAGGGACACCAGCTATGAGGATTTAGTTTTAGAGTCTAGTGCAGTCTAGGGAAACCAATCTGCCTTTTACCAAGTATTTGTGAAACTAGCTTTTACTGAGCCTCGGATTGATGCCAGATTTCCTGCACCTTGTTCCCTAAAGTTAATCATGGGAACACGGGTTTTATTTTGGGGGGTGGGGTTGCACACTCAGAGGTGCTAGGAGTGATGCCACTGAGGCATGCAAGGCAAATGCTTTAATCCCTGTAATATCTCTCCAGCCAGAACAGAAGTTTTTTGGGGGAAAAGGGAAATGTTTATTTGCTACAGCAAACAAAGGCAAGGGACACAGCAAGATCTCAAACTCAAGATTCGGATCCCTTGGGCAAAGTTGGTTCTGACCCCATTAGTGATCAAGCTGGTGTGTCATGATCAGAGGTTTCAGCTTTGCCAGACTTTATGAGTTCTTGAGAGCTGTCCCCTTCTCTCGTCCATGGTTTGGGTACCACAGACACCACAGCCATTTCCTAAGAACTGGGTTGGAACCGGAGGGGAACAATCTCAGTTTTGATTGTATTTGGTTTACATTTTAACAGGGTTACGATACATTGTTCTAGGAAAATAGTGTCAATGATTTAATCAACAAGGCGAGAAAAGAGGATGAGAGAAATGTTAGGGGCTTAACACAGCAAAGACAACTGAGAGTTCTACAGGTGAGGCATTTTGGTTTTGAGTTCTTCACTTAAGACTTAATGGAGTCTGGGGCTGGAGCGATAGCACAGCCGGTAGGGTGTTTGCCTTGCACGCAGCCAACATGGCTGATACAGGTCCAATTCCCAGCATCCCATATGGTCCCCCGAGCACCGCCAAGAGTGATTCCTGAGTGCATGAGCCAGGAATAAGCCTGAGCATCTCCAGGTGTGACCCAAAAAGAAAAAAAAAAAAAGACTTAATGGAGTCTGTGGTGCAGGTGAGGCAAAAACAGTGGTGACAGATCTCTGGGTTCACAATTCCCAGGTTCTTCAGTATTTTCAAGAATGAAAATAGAGTAATAAACATGCTCAGACTCAGAGTTGGAAAGTAGAAAAGTTTATTTGAACGTAGAAGAGAAAAGAAACAAAGCCCTCCAAAAGGGGAGCAATTTAGTACAGGACTAAGTTAAGGTAAGGGAGTTTTCTGGTGGTTTTGCCTTCTTTATTGGTTGGCAAGTATTTAGAAAAGAAGCTGGAAAACCACAGCGATGTCTAGCTGGTCTAAATCTCTCTGGGCATTCTTGCCCCTTATCTTAGTCTTCTCGTCAGCCTACGTTCCAGGTCAGAGTTTCCTGGTTCCGGAAATCTCTAGGAATGCTGGGGCAGGACTTTGGGAATGAAATGTGTGTCGGGTCAGTGGGAGGAAGGTGGCAAGAGGAAACTGTGGCTTCCTTTTTCACTGGCAAGGTGAAACAGACCTGCCAGGCCTAATTGCCCTTTATCTTAGTTTTCCCCTCAGCCTAGACTTCAGGGCAGAGCTTATGATCCTGGGAAACGCCCGGAATGCTGAGACAGAACCTTAGGGGTGGAACGTGTGTCAGGTTGATGGGGAAAGAGATGGAATATCTGGAGAGAGGGAACCGTGTCTTTCTCTCGCTGGCAAGGGGGAAACTGCGACTTCACCTGGAGTTTTGCAGGATCCGGAAATCAGAGGCGTAAAGGTGGAGGAATAGCGGGAGAGAAGGGGATGGGGGACCTGCGACAACTCTGGGGTCTGCTGGGCGGGTCCAATCTGCCCAAGGATATTTCTGAGCCACAGTCGCAGGTAGGAGCGCCCATCGGGGATGCTGAATCACGGTGACTGTGCGAGGTACAGGAGACCGCACCTCCTGCAACTCTGGAATCTGGTCGCCAGCACCTCAGGGCACCCCACTCCCGAGGGGCGGTGGCGCACGAGGGGCGGTGCGCGTGTGCGCCACCGCCGGCTAGGCGGGATCTGCGCGGGGAGGGCGCGGCCGGGAGGGTGGGGCGGCCGCGCGCGCGCACGTCCCCGCGGCGCGTCGGGAGCGCGGAGAGGAACCTGCTCACGGCTCCCGCGGCACGTCCCGAATGGACGCGTGTGCGCGTGTGCGCATGCTCGGGGGAGGGCCAGGGCGGAGTGGTGCGGAGGCCGGCGCTGCCGCGGCCACTGGGCAGCGTGATTAGTTCTGGGTGTGGGCCTGCTTTCCCTGCGAAACCATTGATTATAAATATACATAATTAATTATTAAACTTATGTATTGTTATACAGAAATACACTTAATAGTAAATATATTAATATATATATTAAATGTTACATATACTTTTTATTTTTTTGCTTTTTTGGGTCACCCCCGACGATGCACAGGGGTTACTCCTGGTTCATGCACTCAGGAATTACTCCTGGCGGTGCTCAGGGGACCATATGGGCTGCTGGGAATCAAACCCGGGCCGGTCGTGTGCAAGGCAAACGCCCTAACCGCTGTGCTATTGCTCCAGCCCCTATACTTTTAATTTTAATTAAATATTTTTGTTTTTGTTCTTTGGGCTGCATCCAGCAACGTTCAGAGGTTACTCCTGGTTCTGCACTTAGAAATCACACCTGTCGGTGCTGGGGGACCGTGTGGGATGACTGGGATTGAACCCAGGTTGGCTGCGTGCAAGAATGCTCTACCCGCTGTACTATCGCGCCGGCCCCTGTCATATATATTTAATGCCTTTACCACAAATAGGTGTGGGTTTCTACAATAAAAAAAACCTGTGTTTGTTCAAGGGGAATACAGTCCTACTACCCATGGTGACTAATTCTCCTTGCAGTTTGTAAAACAATTATTTTTGGTGCCACACGTGACTGATCTTAAGTTTAGTTCTATTTTTCTGCTAGTAGTTGCCTAATAATTTCCCTACCCCCATTTTGTCACTTGCTCCTCACATTCTAGTGAGAGTGACAAATACAGGAATCTGGGGAGTGCTAAGAGTTTAATGGAAGACAAAGTTGGTAGAGGCTCTGGTCTCTGGGTGTAGATATGAGCCTCAAAGGGAACAGCCAAGCACTCAAAAGGCAGGTGGGCACTGGGCCGGTGGCAGTGGTAGGGGAAGTTGAGGCCAGGGCTAGGTGAGGACAGGGTTGGTAATAACAAGGGCCAAGGAACAAGGCCCAGGAGTGGCTTCTAGGGTGTCTGCCAAGAATTTGAATGCTGTTATTCTTTCCCCCTTTGACCGGGGCCAACGGTGCTTAGGGCTTACTCTTGGCAGGGCTCAGAGAACTATATGTGGATCTGGGGTTCAAACCTGCTATACTATCTCCCCTGGCCCCATCCTGAAGACAACTTTTAAGGGCAGAGATTGTTAACTTTTGCAGGCCTAACTTCTAGCAAGGGCTTTCCCCTGTGTGCATTGACATTAATAAGTGCAGAGGTGGAAATTTTACTTCTGGGTCAGGAGAGCTCAACACTGCACTTGTTTGGTACACAGGAAGCTTGTACCAATGTCCAGCACCGCAGGGTCTCTGGAGCACCTCCACAAATGACCCCTAAGCAGAGCTGGGAGTAACTGCTGAGCCTCACTGGGCAGGGTCCACCAACCAACACTGTGAACAGAAACGATGTTCCAGAAACATTTCTTCCTCCTCACTCGCTCAGTTGGAGAATAAGCCATAGCCAGGATAAGCCACAACAGTTTATAAACCACACAGTGGTATAAGCCACAGCGGCCCAGGCCCACGCCTCCCTGAGGGCATCTCAGCTGTTACTGCTGGCAGCTAGATTCATAGGCACGTGTGCTTGTACAAAAGTGGGATATATTTTTTTTTTTTTGGCAGTTGAGGAACTGGCTGTTTTTTCCCTTGTTCCCCACAGGTCACAGCGACTGCATGGTAGATGGAGGGCCAGTCTCTCTAATGGCCAGCATGAGTCTCAGCCATACCATTCTCCCAGGAGATCCGAAGTGAGAAAAGTGTACAGAGACTTCAGTACCATGATTTCTCAGTTGGGCCAAGTACTTCCAAGGAGCTCTTGGGGTTCATGTAGAACACCTGTTCTGCTTGACCACCACCCCTCTCCCCGGCCTGCCGTCAGCTAGCATGCACCTAGTGTGGCAATACTTTTATCCCTACCATGGCTAAAACTCACAAGACAGGCTGGATAGAGAGAATAGGAGGTAAGGTGCTTACCTTTCATGTGGCCAAGTTCAGGTACCACATATAGTTCCCTGAATATAGGTGTGGCCCAATCTCCCTTTCCCGCCCACCCAGGCCCCCCCAAATTGGTGAACAGTACTGGGTACTTCTATTAAACAGGAACATTGTTTCCTTAGATAGCATTTTAAAAACTTTCTACTGTGTATCTTAGAATATTTATGTAGTCTTCCTATAATTGGCTGGAGCGATAGCACAGCGGGTAGGGTGTTCGCCTTACAAGCGGCCAACATGGCCGACCCGAGTTCGATTCCTCCGCCCCTCTCGGAGAGCCCGGCAAGCTACCGAGAGTATTCGATATGCCAGACACAGTAACAACAAAGTCTCCAATGGAGACGTTACTGGGCCCGCTCGAGCAAATCGACGATCAACGGGAGGGCCTTTACCTTTACCTTTACCTTCCTATAATTAGCTTTGTCCTGCGGTGTACTTGGAAAACTCTGGACCTTTGCCCCAAGCACAATTCCTGGGTATCTCAGCTGAAAGCCTGGACGGAATGGATACTGGTAGGTGATAATGTTCATGTACACTGTTTTTTTTTTTTGAGGGGGGGCAGATGGGAGGGTGGGAAATACTCAGTGGTGCTCGGCATAGTGATGTTGATGTCTGGGATACCTGGTCTAACGACAATGCTTTAAGTCTTTTCCTTACTCTTCACATAGACTATTCTGTAAGTTTATGGGGGGAAAAAATTCCAGTGAAGTGTAGCTGTGATCTAAATTAAAATGAGTTGAAATTCCCCAATAATCCAGCCTCTTTTTTTCCCCCCCTATACCTGTCAGGGTTTAGGGATTACTCCTGGAGGGGATCTGGGGATATATGTGGTGTCTGGATCAGCTGCATGCAAGGCCAGCACCCTGCCTGCTCCAACTCCTCCCTCGTCCTCTGTGGTCCCCATTTCAGCTCCCCTCACCCCTTTTGTGGTCCCCATTTCCTCCTTGGGCAGGATGGCTGAGCAGTTCAGTGCCCGTGCTTGGCTGGTGAAGGGTGCTGGCTGAACACGTTCTGTTGAGAGCTGATGAGAGCCTGCATCCTTCCAGCTGAGCTCTGCATGCAGATGCCTCTTCCAGTCTTGGCTTTCAGGAAGTCAACAGGAGGTTTGGTAGGTTTTCTACTTTCTGTTCTCTCAGCCCAGATCATTGTATTTTCCCAAACACTGCTCCTCATGCCCTCCTCCAAGAATTCAGCGCTAAGAATTCAGCGCTAAGTTTAACACTAAGAGGACAGGCCGACATAAGAACTACCTTGGGACCAACTTTTCAGAGTAATGAATGAATCAACCAGGGTTTCTAACATGGTATCTGCAGCAGATCATTTTAAACAGAGATACAAGATATTAAATGTGTATTTTTTAATAAAGCCAATAGTTATATTACTTATAGGAGCTTTAAAAGAAAGATACAAAATGTAGAGTTCCAGTTTGGAAGCATTAACTATACACACAACGTCCTGCTGATGCCCGAGCAAGGCTGCCGTGCCCGACCATGCAAAGGACACACACACACACACACACACACACACACACACACACTCAGACACACGTGCACACACACACACTCACGCGCGCTTTGGCAAGATTGCTCTGCCAAGCGCAGCACCTGGAATTACCAGTGTTCAGAGCGAGGTGGTGCTGAGAACACAGCACCTACAAGGGGACCACACAAAGAGCATCACAGTCTCACAACCCAGGGAGATGCAATTACAAAATGTCTTCATAGAGAAAAACAGACCGGAAAATGACAAATAGCAAGGTCAATGTCACCTGCACTGGGGTATCAAGGGCTGACCTCGGTCCAGGGTTAGGTCTTTGAGGAGGCACTATTAAAACAAAGGTACATCAGTTCAGAAAACTCGGAATACCAGGACCTGTGGACACATTACTGAGGGAAATAGAAAACTTTTTTTTTTTTACAAGTAAAACAGTCACACACAACAGCAACAAAGAAATTAGTGCACACACAGTGACAGCGAGCACGGACAAGAGCCACGCAGGGTCGGTGCAAAGCACGTGCCTGAAAACGTCTATGTACAAAACAGTTCTCTTGTAAACATGGTGAGGCGAATGTTCAGAACCCAGGGTGAGAGGATCGCACAGTCAGGCAGCAATGGCATCCCCACACAGCACAAAGGACAACACCTGAGGCCTGGAAACAACCTGGCAACAGTACTGAGGATTCAGATGGCTGGGCTCAGACACCCTACGGGTCCTCTATCATTAGTGTGTGTGTGTGTGTATATATAAATATATATATGTATATACATACATATACATATTCTTTTTGGTATTTTTAAATATAAATTTACTTATATCTGTAGAAAAATGAGAACATAAATGTGTTATTACAATCTTTGCTGGAAAAGCTTATATGGAGTTAGAAAGAATAAACCATTTATTAGTAGTTAACATATATTAAAATGGTTTAATGATTTAAGAAAATATAAAAAAAATATTAATACTGTAAAACTTTCATACCAGAAAATATTATGGATTCTTCTCAATTAGACTTTTTCAAAGATGAAATATGAAAAATTTAAATAAGTTTTATATAAAGAACTTTTGTAACCTCAATTAATGTACAGTGGGATGCCTATTCTATATAGATATATCTATTATTATTTCTCAATTTAAGCACCATTCAATTCTTCTGGATCCACTCGGCTGGGACTGGTTGGGATATTCCTAAATCCACAGGATGTTAATTAATGGCACATGTTAACTCAAAACAAGGTGTTTTTTTGTCTTTTTTTTTTTTAAGGACTAATCCCTATCTGCATCGCAACTGCTTTCTTGTCTTGAGCCAGCTCACAAATGTTACTGTAGTTTCAAGTGCAGGTCTGTCTGTGTAATCCCTGACCACACCGCCCACGTTTTGAGGCGGCTTGGATGCCTGTGGCCACGTGTGGCAGGCCTGGAGGGTGGCAGGTGCAGCTCCATCCAGGACATGGACTGCAGCCCACTGGCTCATCCCGTGCCCCACCAGGAATATGTCTCCGACATCAGCTCTACAATTCTGTTCTTGTAAAGCTGGCAAATGGGGCACCCCCTGAGTGAGGCTGGATGGTGAGGGGTAGCCTATGCTCGGGAAATATCGGTGATTGCTTCTGCTCACAAAAGTCCAGGCTTCGCCCATTTTGTGTTCACTTGATATAGTGTTGAGAAGACTTCCAGCCACTGTATCTGTCATCTTAAGATATTCAATCCATTTTAGGCAGGAGGTGTTTTAACTCAAAACCTCTGAAACCAGCCATACAGTACAATGACTGGTGCTGTGGGGGAGGAGGCAGGGAACAGAGAACAGTCAGTTTTGCTCACCCGGTGGGACTGCACACAGAAAAGCCCATTTCTGAGTGGGGCTGTGGGTCACCTGCTTCAGCATCACTGTAGGTGCCTCCTTGGCTCGAAGACCCACAGCATCCCCTAAGGAGGGTCAGAAGCCTGTCCCCCAAGGATGCCTTCTAGGTTTGAGAAGCCAGGCCTTAAAGGCGTGGAGCTGCCAACCACCCCCGTTCGGAGCATCCCTACCCAGGACAGGGATGCACTGGTCCTTTGGGAGGCTGGTGTCAGCTCTGGTGTGTTAACACTGGCCCCAAAAGGTCTGGGCAGGCAGGCCCTGGGTCAGTACTGGGGCAAATAGGCAGGCCTACGCTCAGCCTTTCCCGGGAAGGCCTTGAAGCCCTTGGGTGCTGCCTTGTGTGTTGGCGGGGGTGGAGGCTGCGGGGGCGTCTGCATGTAGGTGAAGGAGGTGGCGCTGCAGTCGCTGGTGGCAGCCCACACGGGGGACTGTAACATCTGCATGGTGTCGTTCCACTGGCTGCCCGGGCTGGCGACTGCATAGAGGGGTGTGCTGGGGCTGGGCAGCGGGGAAGGGTGTTGCCAGGGTGCCTTGGGTGGCCACGTTTTGGTTTTGTTATCCTGAGAAACAGAAGAGGGTTCTTAGTGGATTTCTGGCAATCTCAACTTTTTCCCCACCTCCCCAGATCCACCCCTCCCAAGGGTGACGGTGCGCCCTTCCCGCTCCCCACAGTCCTGAGGCAGCAATAACCAACAGTTCCTTGAAATAATACTCATGTCCTGGAGCTTCACTGCCCAAGACAGCAGACACTGCCCACATACAGCCAGTGCCATTGAAGAGAATCTCCAGTGAGCTAACATGTCGAAATTCTTTCCACAGAATCATGGAGAACAAGGGGTTTCGAGGCTTTCTTGGAACTTACGATTTGAGCTATTGCTCAGGATCTCTACCCCAGGAGGTCAGCCTCCCTTTGCTGGTGTAGGGCCCCCAGTACCTGGTTCATGTCTTCCTCTGTGGTAAGAAGAGGTGGGGAGGGCAGTGTGCTGGTCTCCTGCTCGCCACTGCTGTGCTTCCTGAAAGAACAGAGAGCTCAATGCAGCAGGACCTGGTTTCCCGAGAAACCAGGAAGGAAGTGGTGCTGCAGTCACTGGTGGCAGCTCACACGGGGGACTGCAGCATCTGCATGGTGTCGTTCCACTGGCTGCCCGACCTTCCTCCGAGACATCCCACCTGCTTGGCTCTGCAGTATTTGCTACTAATTCTAGGTTTAAGGTTCACTTCATGTAGCAGGTAGTGTGGACCCATACTGAATGGTGCATCCTGAGTTGTGACAGGATGGGGATGGAGGCAGAGATGTGAAGACAGGAGCTGATGGCTTTATCTGGACTAGGAATCTACCAGTGCTGGTGTGAATTCAAAACAAAGGCTGGAGCTGGAGAGACAGTATGTCTGTAAGGCACGTGCCTTACAAAAAAAGAAATAAAAACAAAAGTCAAGGCCAGAGAGATGGCTCAGTGGACTGAGTGCATGCATCCAACCTCCAGTTCTGCAGGGCCCCCCCAAATAATGCTGGGAGTCACTTCTGAGCAGAGCTGGGAGCAACTGCTGAGTACTGCCAGGTGCAGGCTCCAAATCCGAAAATCAAACCAAAAAAGAAAAAAAAAATCAACAAACTCACAAAAGGTTCTTAATTACTACTCACATGAGCAAAAATGTGTGGGAAATGTGGAATGCAAAAAAGCTAGCAGTATGAGAGCCGAGCAGAGCTTCTTCATGCTCCTATGTGCAGCAGTCTCATGGGTGGTGGTGGTGGGGGGGGGAGGGCAAAAGAGCTTCTGGTAATAAAAATTAAAAAAAAAAAACAAAAAAACTACCTCATGATGTCTCACTAATAAAAAAAAAAGCCTCTGGGGGCTTCCTACAGTGAAATCTTATATGCTTGGTCTCTGCTCCTTCTTAGTGCCCCACTGGGCCCCTTTCCTCCGAAACCTGACGCCCATAGCAGCGAATCCAACAATCTAACCTGCTGGGGGGGCAGCGTGTGTGTGTGTGTGTGTGTGTGTGTGTGTGTATGTGTGTATGTAAAGTATGTGTGTAAAATGTTATTCCTTGAGTAGAATTTAAGTTCCAGAGGAACTGGAAGAACAAAATGTGTCTGCTACAATGTGAAAAGAGTAAGTTTAATTTTTGGGCCTCTATTTCTTTAACTGTGAACTGGGGAGAAAATATTATTTACATTATGTGGTTGTTGTTATGGGCTGAACTGTGCCCTTCCTTTTCCACCAATTCCTAATGTTGATTCAAACACCCAGAATCTTGGAATGTAACTAGATTTAGAAATAAGATGTTTAAAGAAGGAATAATTAAAGGCAAAATGCCATGACTCCATGGCAGAACAGATGCCTCACTTATGAGGTCTTGGGTTCAATTCCTGGCACAGCAACAATTTAAAACAAGAAAGATACAATGATATCAATGAACTCTATCCAATAAAGCTGGTGCCCTCTTAAGACAAAATTAAGACACAAGCTGTCACAGAACAGATGCCTCACTTATGTGAGCCCATGGGTTCAATTCCTGGCACAGCAACAATTCAACAAAGTAAGACAGAATGATGTCAATGGATTCTATTCAATAAAGCCGGTCTCTCTTGAGACACAGGCACACGGAGGGCAGACCCTGTGCAGCTACAGGGGAAGACGGCTTTTTGCAGACTGACTCTGTTGACACCCTGACCTCAGTCTTCTAGCCTTCCCAACTTCAAGAAAAGAAATCGTGTTGCTTAAGTCCCGGTCTTTATTTGGTAGCCCTAGGGGAAAATCAGAGAGCGCATGGAGGAGCGGCTTAGGATCCGGATCTGCTAGCAAAATGCACCCAGCTGGTATGAGCAATCCCTGTCGCTGCCTCTGTGCTCCTTGACTTGGTACCCTTCTGCCTTTCTGTCAACAGAGTCAGTCAGTCAGACGTGGATGGAACAGTCCCTGTGTAGTGCTTAAAAGAGCGAGGGTGGTAATACTCTTGGGTACAACACTGGGATGAAGAGAGCCCCCCCCCCCGAAAAGGGAGTGCTGGGGCCATAACTTTCGGAATCTGTGCTCTAATGGCGCCCACTGCCTGGGAGCAGCCGGGCTTCTTTCCCACAGACAGCGCTGAGCCAGGCGGCCGGCCCTGAGGCTCTCCTCCCGCCACCTCCTGGAGCTGCTTCTCATGCCCACCAGAGTGTTGCACTTCCTTCTAACCAAATTCTTTGAGGTCAGGATCCATTTTAATTCTTGGACCACTTCTGCAAATATCTCAGATCTGCACCCACATTATCATCACATTTTTCACCTCATTCGGAGGTGATTTTAGCCACTTCTCTATTTGCCAAAAAATCTTTGGGTCACGGAGGGCCACACCCTCTTCTGGAGATGCAGAGCTGGCCTCTGCTCTGCTCTGCTCAGAACCTGGTAGTCCTGGCACTGCCTGTCCCACAAAAAGGGATGTTTCCTCCCAGTACAGAGCAGCAGCCAAGGATCCTGTCTCCAGAACCCTCCTGTGCCTTTCTCACTGGCATTTTGAATTCCATTAGAATAAGACCATTTCTTCAGCAAGAATCTTGTTTTGGTTTGGGGGGTTTATTAGTATTTTGGGGGGGAGGCGGGGGTCTGGGTGAGACACAGCCAGTAGTGCTCTCAGGGCTCACTCTTGGTTCTGTGCTCAGAAATTACTCCTGGTGGTGCTTGGGATATCTGAGGATCCAGCCTAGGACAGCTGCAGGCAAGGCAAGTGCCCTATAGGCTGTACCATCTTTCTGGCCTTGCCAGGAAAAGTTCAATCTAATAGTAAGTCCTCTGGGCATCAAGTTTGAAGGCAGCAAGGAGGTTGCAGGAAGAGGGTAGGAAAGGGCCCTGTCCCTCATGGGAGCCCGACTGAGAGTGACTGTGCACCTGCGCTTCCCCCAGGGGCTCACACTTGTGCGACCGGTCTTCTTCGGTTTAGAAATCTCTGCATACCTTCTTTGCTTGACAGCGGCTACGAGGTCGGGTCCTGAAAACATGGAGAATAAGCTGTCCCCGTTGGCAGAGGATGTCTCATCACTGGAGCTGGCTGAGTCTCCCTGGGTGCCCGACCAGCCACTGTGCAGACTCTCCCTGGAAGTCAGAGAGAGAAGCAGGTCCCAGGGCTGCTATAGCCAGCCTGGGCATCAAAGGGACAGCCCTGAGGCCACCCCCAAAAAGCGGTTTTTACACTGCATTTGTCATTCAACCCAAGGTCTCCCGTATCTCTCACAAGCATTTGAGCACTACTTCTTTTCCTTTATTACAAAAGTAATACACATTCCTCAGAAGAAATACAAATATCTATCTTCTTCAGAAATCTATGGTTTGAACATGAAATTTTATTTGGTGAAGAACATAGCTAATAAGGGTTACAACGGACTGAAAGCATGCAAGCATGTTCTGCTTGCAGGGAGGCCCACATTCAATCCCTGGCCCTGCCCGGTCCCCCGAGCATGCCAGGGGCAACCTCCACCTGCAGCACTTCCAAGTGTGGATCCACAGAAAAGAGCTGAGATGCTCTTAAGTTTTCTCTTTATCTTAAATAGTAGTAGTAGTAGTAGTATAGCAGTAAGAAGTGAGAAAAACTCAACCCAGCTAGAGATAAAAATTCATAGACTACTTCATGACACTGGTGCCTGCACCAGTGGCCCTTTGCTTCCTGCAGGTCACCAGGTCACAGCGGTCACCTGGGTTCTACAGCCATCTTCATCTCAGCTTGTAGACAGTATTTTGGATCCTGTTATTTCACAAACACCGTTTCACAGAATCCAGGGGGACACCAGGAAGTGAGCTCAGCAGGTTGGGTGCATGTTCAGCATGCTGGAGACCATGTTCAATTCCCAGTACTGAATGGTCTCCCATGGTCTCTGAGCATTCCTGGGAGCTATCCATGAGGACAGAGGTAGGAGCAGCCCCTGTATACTGCTAGGTGTGGCCCAAACACCAACAAAAGTAAAAAAAAAAGTCTTTGCTTAGAGAGAGGAAGAGTATCTTTAAAACCATCAATTTATACCAATCTATCCTCAAGGACACAGCAGGCCACTCAGCATTCTTCAGTCACCAACTGACTCCCTGAAGATGTGGCCATGTGACACTGCTCTCATATAGGAACTGGGAACTGAACTGCCTGATGAGAAGCAGGTAGACAATGGCCCTAAGGGGATGCCCGCGCCCGAAACCCAGCCTCCTGTCACACCCAGCACTTACCCTTCTGTGAAAAACTCTGGGAAAGGCCAGGTCCGATGGGCATCGTCCATGGGAGGCCAATTGCCCCGGAGGTTGCCTGGGCGGCGACCATGCTGAACTTGTCTCTTCTGCTGCATTGCCTGGCTCACTCCCGCAACGTAGCGTGCAAACTCTGGATCTGAACCCACTGTGTTAAGATAAAAAGGAATTTCTGGGTTGGGGCCAGCTTGGCCTCTTGTTTCATTCCTTTCCTTCTGAGATTTGTGCTGGTCACATGTGATAAAAGGGAAGTGGCGAGGCACTGCTAGGACTCGGCTTCATGCAATTGCCGGCTCTGTGATGCAGTGGCCTTCCAGGCAGAGTCTGCCTGGAAGTGTGTGCAGGAACAACTGGGAAGAACTAAGGGAGCACAGAGGCAGACACAAAAAACAGATGCCACTTCCTCAAGGGCCACCAGTGACCCTGGGTATTGAACAGATCTGTTCATGCAGTCTGATGATTGCAAGAGAGTCCAGGAGTACAACATTTCAGAACATACTCAGAGGTAGCTGAAAACACAGTGGACAGTGCATGGTAAGGCTGGGGAGGGCAGTGCACGCAGCAGAAGACCATTGGAGATGGCAGTAAAAGTAAGAGTAAACACTGTCTCGGGGTCTGCGATAGTAAACCACCCCTTACTCCATAGCGGGAAGGACACCAGAGCTTGTTTGTCAACCACTGCCATAGGACTGCATGGCTAGAGGGGGCCTCTTCCAACTGGCCTCCAAGAGGGGCCCTCTGACTCACTTGCCTTTATGTACTTCCTTTACATGTAAAAAGGGGTTTTACAGACAGAGTCCTCCAGTGGAGTCTGTAGGAAGCTATGCCACAGGCATCAAAGTCAGAACCCTTAGAATGAAGAGTTGGCAGGATCCTTAAAACCAAAGCCATAGAGAATGATTGTCTGGGTGCCAAAAAAAAATCAAAGATAGCAAAATTCTGCCAAACACTGCTAAAACTCTGAATTTCATTATAAGACTAATAAAAACTATAGACTCTGAGCACCAATGGAGAATGGTGCTATGCATATGGCAGTGGTGGCAGTCAGGTGAGTCTGTTCTTTCAGAAGGTAGGATTGTTTGCCCTACCTGTGCCCCTCATTCATCCACTCACCATGAAGAGCAAGGAAAAGCACATGAGTGCCCTAGAAAGAATTCTCAGAAGTCACAAGAAGACCTTTTCCTCCATTACCAATTGACTCTGTGGCCTGGGAAAGGGATGAAAAGGCTACAGAGCATCCTTTTTGCAAGTCTTGAGTCCTGCGTTCTATCCCCGGCACACATCATCTCTGAGTCACCAGGAATGAGCCCTGAGTACTGAGCTCGGAGTAGCCCTGCAAGCACAATCTAATGTGGTCCAAAATGAAATATATGGAAGTTGGTGCTGGGGAATATTTACCTCCCAGTGGTGATTGTTCGCCCCTTCAGGATTTGGGCCCAAACCTGGCTGTGCTCAGGGCTTACTCTTTGGGCTTTGTGCTCAGGGATTGTTCCTGGCAGTGCTCAGGGGATCATTTGGGGTGCTGTGGATCAAATCTGAGTTGGCTGTGTGTAAGGCAAGCACTTTGCCCACTGTGCTCTCTCCCTGACCCCATTTATCGATGTAACTATTTGCTACACTTATTCACAACACTTCACAGGACTCCCCTTGTGATGGGAATGTACCTACACTTAGATGTACCTTTTGCTAAATTTGCGGGAAAAAACAACCCATCTCTAGATATCTCTCTTACTTACATAGGCACACCTTGCCAGATTCACTCTGTTTGTTTAGGGGGCCATACCCATTCAAGGCCTTTCTCCTGGTTCCGCACCGAAGAATCACACCTGGTGGGGCTCCAAGAACCAACAGATATTCTGGGTACTGAACCCAGGCCAGGCCAGAGCATGTGGCTTGGAATCTCAAAATTTTCTGAAATCTCACGATTTTCAGAAGTTTTTGTTTTCTTTTTTTTTTTTTTTTTTTGCTCCATCTGGCAGTGCCTGGGGACCATATGCAGCTGCTAATTAAACCAGATTGGTTATGCAAGGGAAGCACCTTAACCCCTGCACTATTTCTCCAGATCCTTTCTAGAAGTTTATTTTTAGGTTTTAGAGCCACACACAGTGGTGCTCAGGGTTTCTTGTGGCTCTGTGCTCAGGGATCACTATTGGGGCTCAAGGGGACCATATACAGTGCTGGGGATCCAACCTTTGTCAGAGAGACAGCTTTAAAGGGCTGAGCACATGTTTAGCATGTTAGAAGCCTGGGTTCAATCTCCAGTCCAACATGGAGCCCCTGTAGAGTAGCCCGAAGCAACACTGGCTATGGCACAAAATAAACATAAAAACAATTATTTTGGGTATCAGAGATAGTACAGAAGGTAGGAAGCTTACCTTGCATGTGACTGACTTGCTTGAACCCCTGGCACCACATATATTTCCATACGTACTGAGGATATAGATACTGAGGAGCCAGAAAGCCTTTTTTTTTTTTAATAATAGAGAAATATATCTGTATCTATGTATTTTTCTTGAGCTAAAAGCCAAGAATAACCTCTGAGCATCCCACCCCAAACAACAAAAACATAATTAAACACTTTCACTTAAAAATTTCCCTTAGGGGCTGGAGCGATAGCACAACGGGTAGGGCATTTTCCCTGCACGCAGCCGACCCAGGTTTGATTCCCAGCATCCCATATGGTCCCCTGAGCACCACCGGGATTAATTCCTGAGTGCAAAGCGAGGAGTAACCCCTGAGCATTGCCAGGTGTGACCCCAAAAAGAAAAAAAGAAAACAACCAAAAATACTTTCCCTGGGGGCTGGAGTGATAGCACAGTGGGTAGGGCATTTGCCTTGTATGAGGCCGACCCTGGTTCGATTCCCAGCATCTCATATGGTCCCCTGAGCACCACCAGGATTAATTCCTGAGTGCAAAGCGAGGAGTAACCCCTGAGCATTGCCAGGTGTGACCCCAAAAAGAAAAAAAGAAAACAACCAAAAATACTTTCCCTGGGGGCTGGAGTGATAGCACAGTGGGTAGGGCATTTGCCTTGTATGAGGCCGACCTGGTTCGATTCCCAGCATCTCATATGGTCCCCTGAGCATCACCAGGAGTAATTCCTGAGTGCAAAGCAAAGCCAGGAGTAACCCCTGAGCATTGCCGGGTGTGATCCCAAAAAGAAAAAAAAAAAAACCCAACCAAAATACTTTCCCTGGGGGCTGGAGTGATAGCACAGCAGGTAGGGCGTTTGCCTTGCATGAGGCCAACCTGGGTCCGATTCCCAGCATCCCATATGGTCCCCCGAGCACTGCCAGGAGTAATTCCTGAATGCAGAGCCAGGAGTAACCCCTGTGCACCGCTGGGTGTGACCCAAAAAGAAAAAAAAAAAACCAAAAAAAAAACACCTTTCCCTGGGAGGCCAGATTGATAGTATAGCAGGTAGGGCATTTTCTTTGCACGCAGCCAACCTGGGTTCGATCCCCAGCATCCCATATGGTCCCCCAAGCACTGCCAGGAGTAACTCCTGAGTGCAAAGCCAGGAGTAACCCCTGAGCATCGCTGGATGTGACCCAAAAAGCAAACAACAACAACAACAACAACAACAAATCTTTCCCTGGGGCCTGAGGGTACTGGAGTAATAATATAGTGGGCAAGGCACTTGCCTTGATACAGCCAACTGTGTTTCGATTCCTGGTATCCCACATGGTTTCCCGAGCACTCCCAGGTGTGCCCACTGCCACCCCCTCCCCCCAAAAAAGAAACTTAAAAATATTTCCTTGGACTGGAGAAATAATACAGAGCGTCTGCCTTGCACATAGCTGACCTGGGACTGATCACTAGCATCCCATATGAGCCCCCTAGGAGTAATCCTTGATGCAGAGCCAGGAGTAACCCCTGAGCATGCCCAGTGTAGCCCTAGAACAAAATAAAACAACATTTTTTTCAATTTCTTTCCTTCCCTTTGTTGTGATCATGACCAGGGATCACACACAAGTGTGGTACTTACTAAGGGGTTGTACACAGGTTGTCAAGGCAATGCACTGGGGTCCCAGAAAAGCAGAGTTGCCAGATTGCACTCTACCACGTGGTGGCACTGGAGATCAAACCTGTGACACACACTTGCAAACCAGGCACTCTGCCACTGCACTATCCCCAGTCCTCTGGAGGTGAAAGTATTTTTTTTGTTTGTTTGTTTTTGGTGATACCTGGCAATGCTCAGGGGTTACTCCTGGCTCTGTACTCAGGAATTACTCCTGATTGGGAGACCATATGAGATGCTGGGAATCAAACCCAGGTCTACCACATACAAGGCAAATGCCCTATCTGCTGTACTACCACTCCAGTATTTCAGTTTTTTTCAGGGGGAGCCAACCTAGCAGTACACAAAGTTCACTCTTGGCTCTGAGCTCAGGGATCACTACTGGAGGTGCTCGGGGACCATATGAGATGCTGAGGATCAAATCTGAGTCAGCCACTTGTAAGGCAAACACCCTAACCACTGTATTATTGCCCTGGCACCTGAAAATCTTTTATTTTTTATAATAAATAAATACACACACACACACACACAATGTCTATATATACAGTATCTCTCCAGCTCCTCTACTTATACTTCACTTTGAAGGCCATGTGAACTATGAAACTTTGAGCCATTCATATATACCTTTGCTTAGCTTCACATCTGTCCTTTATGAGTCGAGGAAAAATATTCCCACTTACCTTCTGAGCATTCTCACCTGGCATTACTTCCCACCAGAGTAAGGAGGACTCTGTAAAGCAGGGCTGAGACATGGCCCTTGCCCGGGAAGGCTGTGGAACACCAGCTCCAGGAAGGACGTACTCAGTTGTCACTGGGGTGCATGCTTACATACCTGCAGGATCAAAAGGCAGAATCTCTCCCAGCATCCCAAAGACTCCGTCACTCTGGTCACGATTGGGCCACGTGTTGTTTCTCGGTCCCTGAGGTTTCTGTCCCAAAACCTCCGACATCACATTATCCATATAGCTGCTCACCAGCCCCAAGCTGTACAAGTCAGAACTGAGGTCCGCTATGCCAGGCCACTGGCCGAGAGGAGACAGACCCACTCCAAGAGGCTGGGATGGCTGCTGGGAGGAGCCATGTACCCATTTCCCAGGAGCCCGAGGCTGGGATGGGACCTGCTGCGGGCCAATGGGTTGCAGCAGGTGTTGGTAGTATTGAACCTGGGGCTGCTGCTTTGGGGACTGCTGCTGAGGGGTCAGTGCTGGCTGGGGTGGCAGAGGTGTGTGCGCCCCAGTCTGGGGTGGCCGCTGCGGAGGGGGCATTGTCAGTGGAGGATGCTGTGGCTGCAGGGCTCCTGCCTTCTGCTCAGTCACCATGGCTGTGGCAGAAGAATTGCGCCTCGTCACCAAGGGGGAGCCCTGATGTGACTGGCCCATGTTAAAGCCTGAGAGAAAGTCTATCACCTCTTGCATTTCTTGATCAGTTGGTAAGTTCATACCCTTTTCATCCTTGCCTTCATCCCCTGGAAGGAAGTTCTCACGCCTCTCCATGAGGAACCCGTTGGCCATCTGATGACTGGAATTCTGAGCTGACTGTGAAGGATCTGTAGTCCGAGGGAAATTCCCGATGTTCAAAATGCCTTGCAACCGTGTATCAATATTACTGGGCATTTTGGCCTTTTCTTCAGAACACCCAGCGATGAAAATGTTTTTGGAAGGGGTGTTTGGTATGGAATAATTCGTGCTGCTGCTAGAGCTGGTGCATGAAGCTTTCTTAGTGAGTCGGGATGTCAGTTTGGAGAATGTCCTCTGCAGGCCACCTGAAGATTTGTTTCCATTTCCAGTAGGCAGGTCGCTCTGATTCCCTAAATCACAGATCTCCCTCTGGAGCTGGATCTGTATGCAGGGCAAAGCTTGTTCTCTGTTTAAATAAAAATGAATTGGAAAAAAAAGACAAAAATTGGACAGTAAAATAAATCTTTGTCTTTAAGTGAGATTTTTAGCAAGAACAAAAGACTCCTCTGGTTAGTATTTGATTCACTGATTTTACAGTAAAATGAACGAACATCTAAGAGTTTTAAGTATACATAATCTCTTCACTTATCTGTATTTGTTGATAAAAATCTATAAGGGCTGGAGACATAGTACAGGAGTTGGGGCAGGGGCACTTGCCTTGCATGTGGCCAACCCAGAACTGATGATACTGGATATGCTCTTCTGAGTACTACAGTTCTCCAGGAGTGATCCATGAGCACAGAGCCAGGAGTAGGCCCTGAACACATGCAGGTGTGGCCTAAAAGCAAAACCAAAATCTACAGAGCCTGACAGGGCTGTGAAGACTTCATTAGCCCAAAGAGCTTGAGTAGCAGAGAGATAGCAGATGGGGGTCTGGAACTGGCGGAGACCGATCTGTGCCTGGAGAGTGGAAACTAGGAGCAGCAGACCCAGCAGTGGGACAAAAGAAGAGTCTACAGAGGGGTGGGGGACACCACAAGAGGTATAACACTATGTTCCCTATTTATGGTAGGGGCCATGCCCGGAGGGTTGAACCTTTCAGTTTGCTTTCCTCCATCTTTCCCCCCCACCCCCCAGCTCCTGGCGGGGCTTGGGGGGCCATATGGGGTTTCAGGGATCAAACCTGGGTCAGCCAGGTACAAGGCAAGTGCGTATCAGTTGTACTATTGCTCCAGCAGCCCCCACTGGCTCTGTGCTCAGTGTTACTCATGGGGGAGGGTCAGGGAACCATATGTGGTGCTGGGGATTAAATTCAGGTTGGCTGCAGGCAAGGCAACCAGCAAGCACTCCACCCCTGTACTATTCCTCTGGCTTTTTTCAGAGTTTTCTGAGTACTTTTTCACCAGTCCTGGAAGAGGGTACTGGTGACAGGAAGGGGCTGAGGCAGGAGCTGAGGCAGGTGCTGGCTGGCATGATAAGGATTGTCACCTTTGTTCTGTGTGCTCACGGTTTAAGAAAGGAAATGGGCATATTGATAACTGATTAAGGTGCCTACAATTTCTAAAGCTAACAATTCATAAAGACATAATCTTGCAACTGTCACTACTTTCAAATTTAAGTAAATCACATAAGGGACATAAGTAATTTTCTAAATATCTGTGCATAGTTTTTGTTTGTTTGTTTTTGGGCTACACACAGTAATGCTCAGGGGTTCTTCCTGCACCATATGAGATGTCAGGGATGCAACAGGGTCAGCTACATGTAAATCAAGTGCCCTACCCACTGGTACTGGGCTGGAGTGATAGCACGGCAGGTAGGGCATTTGCCTTGCACGCAGCTGGGTCGACTGACCCGAGTTAAGATTCCTCTGCCTTCGATTCCTCCGCATCTCTTGGAGAGCCTTGCAAGCTACCGAGAGTATCTCGCCCGTACAGCTAGTCTGGCAAGCTACTCATGACGTATTCGATATGCCAAAACACAGTAACAAGTCTCACAATGTTACTGGGCCCACTCGAGCAAATCGATGAACAATGGGAGGACAGTGACAGTGACCCACTGTACTATCTCTCCAGCTCCCGTCCTTAGTTTTGAAGAGAATATCAGTTGGGTTAATGACCTTTTGATGGATTTACTCTCAAATAATAAAACAAACCAGGGAAATTTGGGCAATAGCCAGAGAGTGATTCTTTGACCTACTCTTCCAAGTAGTTCTTTTTTTTTAAGCTTTTTTGGGTTACTCACTCTGGAATTACTCCTGGCAGTGCTCAGGGGACCATATGGGATATCAGGGATCAAACCTGAGTCAGGTACATGCAAGACAAATGCCCTACCCATTGTACTATTGCTCCAGCCCCTCAAGTAACTTCTAAGTCTGAAATGATTCCAAAATAAGTTCTCTTTCTTGAATTATTTACCCCAATGCTGTCAATGACTCAAGTGTACTTGCAACCATAAGTGGTCACTGTTCCTCGCTGTGATCAAAATGCAAACCACCCACACATCAATTTTAGGCAATGGCAGAGACACCAACCTCCCCGCCCGCCAGCGGCCGAGGTCCAGCACAGCTGTGTAGAGCACGTCAACCAGACCCAGGGTCTTCTCGGGGTCCAGGCTTCTCTGCAGCAGGGACATGGTGGCGGGGTCTTCTTTCAAGCACCTAGATATAAACCAGGATGTCAGTCAGCTGAATGTTTCAGTAAAGGTGCTGCAAACACACTTCACACAGAAGGCTATAAAACCCTTATATCCTTATGTCCGAAGATACACATCATTCTAAGACCAGTTAGGGAAGAACAGGGCTGCTCTGAAAAAGGAGGAGAAAGCAATAGCACCTGGGTCTTCATGGATTTCTAACCACCTGGTAGGAAGAGAAATATTTGGGAAAAGGCTGTCTTCAAGAGGCCATAGTGTCCTCCCAGCCTCCAACACTGGTTCAGACCCTGGCCTTCCTCTCTGCTGAGGTTCTGGGATGTGCTTCAGTAATTATCCCACAGCAAACTCTTCCCGTAATGCTCCTGCCTGCCCTTCCTCTGTAGCACTTTACATCTATAAGTAGGAAATGGGGGTCCAGGCGGAGTGGGGAGATGCAGGAGGTTTCAGTGTGCAATATAAACTCATCCTGAATTTCAGGCAAGCAATACCTGCCTGAAACTAAACATACCATATTTTCCCCTTTTCTTTCTTTTTCAAATAAATTATTATTTATTTGGTTTTGGGGCCACACTGGCTGTGCTCAGGGTTTACTCTGAGCTCTGTGCTCAGGGGACCATACATGTTACCAGGGATCAAATCCAGGTACACCACATGCAAGACAAGTGTCCCATCTGCTATACTAGCTCTTCAGCTTCATCCTCCTTTCTCTCCTTCACCTTTGGGCCACACCTGGTGGTACTCAGTGGAATACATGGAGCCAACACTTGTGACATCACCATAAGGAGGCAGCATAGATCTGGCTTGAGGAAATGAGCTGGAAGCCTCAGAAACACGGGGAAAAAGAGGCAACGGAAGTCAGGTACAGTGACCCAGCATGCAGCCAGACCCTAGATTCTATAAGACAATCGGGCCAGTAAATTGGCCAAGGTTCAAGGACTGGATTCTTTTAGTTAACTCAAGGGTTGGCTCAGATTATTTATAAATTCGCTACACTACACTCTGAAGCCAATTTCTGGTGGAGATTTGGCTGGTTACATGTTTGCCTAGCCAGGGAACATTTATCAGTTATACAGAAAGGAGTATTATAGTTCTGGTGGTAATAGTTTTGTTCTCTGAAAAAATCAACAAATCGACATTCTTATTTTATCACTCTTCAGAGCTGATAGGGAAATAAACAAAATCAACAAAAAACCCTAGTGGGACTGAATCCATTCTTCTACAAATCACCCAGACTAACTCTCCCTGTCATGAGAATTCCGAGTCCCTGAGATCCTGTAAACCCTGCTTCCACAACTCCCCTCATCACCTCCTCCGTCAAATCTCCAGCTCTGCAGTTCACACCTCAACCTTTGCATCTGCTGTTCCTTCTGCGTGGACTGCTCTCCCCATCTGCTCTCTGTTTGCAGCTCCTCTCATAACAAATGTATCTCAAAGAGGCCCTTCGTGACTGACCTCCTTATCCAAAATAGATTTCCCTCTATGATGAAAAATTTCCCTCATCATTTCCATCCATTATTCTCTACCACATGACATCACTCTATTCTGACTCCCATTATATACTTGCCAGTGTTGTTCGAATTTAACTGGAAATTCTTATTAGCTGTCCTATTAGCTTTTCGTCCCCCTCCCCATTACAAAGTGGGCAGAATCAAGGACCAGGACCTTGCTATGTATATGTTTGGTGTGTATGCGTGTGTGGAGGGGAGTCAACGTTGGAACACCAAGTCTCAAATACATGAGGTATATGGTAACATCACTGCCACACACCTGGCCCACTGCCTGCTTTGCTAATGATTCAATCTCCAATCTCCAAAATTGGGCCAGACAGATAGTACAGGAGGTGAGGCACTTGCCTTTCATGTGGTGGCTATGACCTTGTTCTGAAACTCTGATTCCACATATGGTCTCCTTGGAGCACTGCCAGGCAATACTCCTGAGCAGAGAGGCAGGAGTAGCTCTTGAGCATCACTGGGTGTGGCTCAAAAGCAATCAACTCCCCTTCCCTCAAAACAAACAACAAAATCCCCAAACAAAAACCAGAGTCCAGACAGTGCTTGTTAGTTGCAGTATTCAGCATTTGCTGAGGGAAGGGGTCGGGGGTGGGGTGGAAGAACGACAACCTAAATATGACAGCTTAAAATAAAAGTACTACTCTGGAGGTAAAAAAAACATACTTGACAGTTAGACACTTGATAGCACAGCGGGCAGGGCGTTTGCCTTGCACTCAGCTGACCTAGGTTTGATTCCTCCGCCCGTCTCGGAGAGCTACCGAGAGTACCCCGCCAGCATGGCAAAGCCTGGCAAGCTACCCATGATGTATTCGATATGCCAAAAAACAGTAACAAGTCTCACAATGGAGACATTACTGGTGCCTGCTCGAGCAAATCGATGAACAACAGGAGGACGGTGCTACAGTGCTAAAAGCAAATTATGTGATAAATTTCTGTACTGTGGAATTAGGTATCAATCCCAGGACCTCATACATGAGACATGTGCTATCGTCCTAACAAAGCTTCATTCATAAGCAAAATGTTTTGGTTTGTATTTTGGACCTACCTGGAGTACTCAGGGGACCATGCAATACCAGGGGTTGAGCCTCAGTGCAAAGCATGAACTACAGCCCTTTGAACCTCTTCCAAGGCCCAAATTATTATTTAAAAATAAGTTAAAAGTTTTACCTCATTAAACTTTTGGAGGCTGAAGAGATGGTCTGATGTTGGATCACATGCTTTGCATGTGGGAGGCCCGGTTTATTCCCTAGCACCACATAGTTCCCTAAGCACCATTTGAGCATATGTCAGAAGTGGTCCATCCTCCTCCCTCAAAAGCTTCACTCTGGCCACTCTGTTCAGGGTATTCAGGGTTTACTCTTAACTCTACATTCAGGAATCACTCTAAAGTCTGTGCTCAGGGGATCATAAGTGAGTTTTGAGCTGTGGTTTTCTGCATGAAAAGTAATGCTTTAATCCCTGTACTATCTTTCCCTGCTCTCTAAACTGTTTTTATAACCACATTTTCTCTTTAAGCAAAGATCACAGAATAAAGTTTTTTTTTTCAGAATAAATTCTTGACTTTCTATGCTAGCAACTTCATTTTTCTGAAAGCGAGTCGTTTCTATTTGAGTTCTCAGTAAGCACGTATTTTGTAATTTGAATCAAACTATTTGAAAAAGGGAATTCTATTTTGACCCAAAACAACCAGCAGAGGGAGTGTCTGTAGACTCAGAGTTCAGAAAGGTCTTTACCGGTGAACAATGAGTTAAAGGAAATCAACCAGACAGAAAGTTTTGGAATTAAAAAGGAGAGAGAGAGTAAAAGGGAATGTGCCTGCCACAGAGGCGGGCTGAGGGATGGGGTGGGGGAAAAGGGCTGAGGGTGGCAGGAGGGATATTGGGAACATTGGTGGTGAAGAATGGGCACTGGTGGAGGGATGGGTACTCGACCATTATATGACTGAAATGTAATCAGGAAAGTGTGTAAGTCTGTAATTGTATCTCACGGTGTTTCATTTAAAAAAGTGAAAAACAAAATTTACAAAAAAAAAATGTTGTGGAATTAAACTGGTTATCTAATACTAGCTGCTTGTTTATTTACTTGGTTCTGTTTTTTGGGCTACACCTGGCTTTGTGCTCAGGGACCACTCTTAGTAGGGCTCCAGGGACCATCTGTGAACCTGGGCCAGCAACCTGCAGGGCAAGTGCCCTACCTGCTGTAAGACTAGGTATGTTGTTCACCCAAAGTTCAAACTGTTGTTTTACAAGAATCTTGGTTGAATGTGTTATTTTTCATAAGAACCTGAGTTTAAAAATAAACTAAATTTTCAGAAACAGGAGTAGAGAGAGACCTTAATTGGCTATCTACCTGTTTTGCATGCAGAAGGCCTGGGTTTGAATGCTGGTACTGCATGGATTGCTCATAAGCACTGAGCTTGGAGTAGCTCCTGAGCACTGCTCCAAAATTTCTGCCCCCCAAATTTTCAGAAACACAAAAATCTTACACAGATTTTAACTGTTAGATAGAAATCACAAAATACACACATATATCATTTATTTTAGAAAGAATAGCATATAACATGGGCTGGAGCAACAGATAGCAGTAAGGCATTTGCCTTGCACGCAGCCAGCCCGGCCGAGCTGGGTTCGATTCCTCCGCCCCTCTTGGAGAGCCCAGCAAGCTACCAAGAATATCTCGCCCACACGGCAGAGCCCGGCAAGCTACCCGTGACGTGTTCAATATGCCAAATACAGTAACAACAAGTCTCAAAAAAATGGAGACGTTACTGGGCCTGCTCGAGCAAATCGATGAACAACGGGAAGACAGTGTTCAGTGTTCAGCATATAACATCTCAAGTCAGATTAAACTTTTGGTGGCAGGCTGGGGATGAGGGGATCCTTGGCAGTTTCTGGACATAGAGTGAACATCTAACCCCTATGTGATGTAGCAACATATTTTTAAATTTTTGGCAGATTCACAAAAGTGTAAGGCAAAGTGTGTCCTTTTAAAGAAAAATGATTTAAATATAATTCGAATATATTACCCACTCTAGTACATAGGCACCAATATGCCACTGTTTCTTATTCTCTAATTTCCCACTTAAATATTAAAAATACTTTTGATGTAAGTATTTATTCCAATTATAATAATGAATTTTGGGGGATATATGCTTATTTTGTATTTAGTTCTTGGTTTGGGGACCATACCTTACAGCCCTCAGGAGTTACTCCTGACTCTGCACTCAGGGATCACTCCTGGTAGTGCTCAGGGGACCATATGGGGTTCTGAGAATTGAACCTGGGTTGAGTGCATGCAAGGCAGGCGCTCTACCCACTGTAATGTTACCTGGCCCCAGATATACGCTCAGTTTCGCTGTTTACTAATCAAACTGTAATGGTGATCCCTTTAGCTGAATCTGTATGTACACCACACGGATAAACTGCTGGGCTTTGGGTTTTTGTTTATTTGTTTGTTATTTTGGGTCACTCCTGGCAATGCTCAGGGGTTACTCCTGGCTCTGCACTCAGGAATTACTCCTGTTGGTGCCTGGGGGACCATATGGGATGCTGTGTACAAGGCAAATGCCCAACCCCACTGTACTATCACTCTGGCCCCAAATCTCTGGTGGTGAATTATATAACTGTTAAGGTCATACTTGTTTTTTTATGTTTAAAGTAAGGCCCTCCAAAAAGTCTCTGATTTATTGTTTTATTATATTTTTGCCTGGCCTAAACTTGTGTTACTATTCTAAGACAATTTAACAACATGTTGAGCAAAACAACATTATCAAGCTTTTTAAAAAATCATTTACTATAACTTGGTGAGGTGTAACACATTTTCTTCATTCTTATTCATGGGTCTTGCCCATTTTTGAGCTGATTCATAGAATTTTTTGTTTTTAATACATTAAAAGTGATTAAATGGTGGACTGGAGAGATGGCTGTTTCCTGAGCACCACTAGGAGCAATTTCCAAGAACAGAGCCATGAGTAGCCTCTACGCACTTTTATATGTGGCACAAACAACAACCACAAGAATAAAACTCCTCAAAAAATCCCCCAAACAATCCAAACCAAAAACCACCACCACCAGCACCAGGGCGGAGATCAGGGCCATACACATACCTTGTACTTGAGGCCCTGAGTCCAATCCCCAGCACAGTATGGTCCACTGACACCCCAGGATGTGACCCTGTTGGAATCCCCAGCATCTCTGGGTCTGAGCAGTGCCATACTGCTGGGCCCCTGCACTGAACTATACAGCCCGGTTGGACAATTATCACTAAGAGTAGGCCTCAGGATCCCTGAGCACTCCTTGGGAGGCATCTCCTCCCCCAATAAAATTAATTTAAAAAAGCATTAAAGGCTAGAATAGGCCGAAGGGCTGGAGCACATGCCTGGCAATGCACAGGGTCTGGGTCTGGGTCCCAAGTCTGATCCCCAGTACTATAGGGATTCAAGAGTACTGCTGGGTAAAGCTGGTGGCTCTGATATTCTCTGAGGAGATCTCTGAATATACGAAACAAAAATGTTTTTCCCCCAAATTTTTTTTTAATAAAAAGAATACTTGGGTTAGGATGTGGCTCAAGTGGTAGAACATTCCTTACAAGGTGTGTGATGTGACTGTTAGCAGCACATGGCTCTCCAGTGTGGCCCTAAATGTGGCCCCACAACAATAGGGAAAAATAACAGATTATAAATTTACAAAGGTAAAGGCCCTCCCGTTGATCGTCGATTTGCTCGAGCGGGCCCAGTAACGTTTCCATTGGAGACTTTGTTGTTACTGTGTCTGGCATATCAAATACTCTCGGTAGCTTGCCGGGCCTTTACCTTTACCTATAAATTTACAAATGTGATAAAATATTTTTGGTTTTGTTTTGGGCCTCACCTGGAAGTGCTCAAGGACTACTCCCTGCCAGGTGTTTGATGATTCCTGGAGGTATTTAGGGGACCAAATACCATTTTGGGGATCAAACCAGGGATCAAAGGATGCAACTTTGCCCACTGAGCTGTCTGGCCATTTGCAGTGACACTGGTTGTATGTGTAATGAGTTCAAGATCATTAAGGTTGTTGGAACAGATGAAAAAAGATAAAGAGGGCGGAAAAAAAAAAAAGAAAAAGAGAGCGGGTAAGGCACTTGCCTTGCACTTGGTCAACCCAGGTTAGATCCCCATATTCCATATGGTCTCCCAAGCATTGCCAGAAGTGATTCCTGAGTGGAGATCCAGGCATTGCCCAAGATGAAAACAAACAAACAAATAACCAACAAAAAAAGAAAAAGACATTGTTCTCAGTTTTAGAAAAATACGAAGATGTCTTAAAGAAAATGACATACATTTAAAAAGCTGTGAAATGGGGTTGGAGAGACTATTGCAGGTGGGAAGCATATTTTTGTCTTGTATATGGCCGACCTAGGTTTGATCTTAAGCACGTATGGTCCCCTTGACTCCTGCCAGAAATGATCCCTGAGCACACAGCCAGGAGTAAGCTCTGGACACCACCAGGTGTGACCCCAAAACCAAAACCAAAACAAAAATAACAAGAAAAGGTTATGATGTTGGTGGGAATATTGACTGATCCAGCCTTTTTGGAAGTCGATATGGTTACTGTTCAAAAGACTAGCAATTGAACTCTATACGAGTCAGCAATTCACAGCAATCCCACTCCTTGGAATGCACCTCAAGTGTTCAAAAGCACAATCCAGAAAAGACACCTACACTCCTATATTCATTGTAGTACTATTCATAATAGCCAAAATTTGGAATCAACCCAAGTACCCAAGAACAGATGACTGGATAAAGAAATTTAGTATATAATGCATAATGGATTACTACTTGACAGTAAAAAAAGTCATACAATTTGTAGCTATGTGGATAGATCTGGAGAATAGCACATTGAGTGAATTTAATTAGAAGGAGAGGGACAGACACATGTGAGATGTGAAGAAACTTCTTAAGGGAATAACAAAGCTCAATTGGCAATAGAAAGGAATAGCAAGAGAATTGTTCTTCAGCAGGAAACTTGCCATTGAATTGGAGGTGGGGGATAAATTAGGGAAGGGAACACTAGGACAATGGTGGAGAGGACAGAACATGGTGAAGGAATTAGGACCTTTTATGTCTGAAAATAATGAATCACTTTGTAATTCTGTAATTCATGATTATTAAAATATATTTATCTATATAAAAACAATGTTATAAATTCCTTAACAAGGAAAATATTTTCAGGGGATGGAGAGATAGTGAAGTGGGTTGAGTGCTTGCCTTGCATGCAACCAACTTGGGCTCGATCCCCAGCATTACATATGATCCCTTGAGCACTGCCAGGAATAATTCCTGAGTGTAGAGCCAAGAGTAACTCCTAAGCACTGCCAGGTGTAGTCCCCAAACAGAGAAACAAGAAAGGGAGGGAGAAAGGGAAGAAGGGAGGAAGGGAGGGAGGAAGGAAAGGAGGAAGGGAGGAAGGGAGAGAGGGAGGGAGGGAGAAAGGGAGGAAGGAAATACTATCATGATCTATTAACATGTAACATTTTTCTACTTTATTGTATAAAATAGTTAATGAGACTATTTATCAGGCATCTTGGCA
The DNA here is from genome assembly GCF_029834395.1 of Sorex fumeus. Classification (NCBI taxonomy): domain Eukaryota; kingdom Metazoa; phylum Chordata; class Mammalia; order Eulipotyphla; family Soricidae; genus Sorex; species Sorex fumeus. The sequence goes on from NW_026606179.1 coordinate 22,325,406, forward strand.
GAACAATCATCATGACACATGCCACTAACACATGCACACTGTCCAGCCCGTAACAAGCATGTAATTTGGTCCAAACAATCTTTTTCAAATATGTACAAAATTCAGTCAAAGCTTAGGTTTCTGTTAGTTACCATGTGGATGGGACTTGAACCACAATTCTGGAGCCTTCTAAACTGATTTGGGGGGCATAGGCCTCTTTATTTTCAATCTGTGCTGTGTCGACAACCACCTGAGAGAGACAAACAAAACACAGCTTTCAGAGACGAGATAGATCACACAAGATACAAGAGCATACTGATGCTAAGTGCCTCTGGCAAGAGCTGCTCTCCCCAGCAAGGCAGTCAGGAGGCCTGTGAGGACAACAGAAAGTAATAAAGATGACTGAATACAGACTTCAAAAGACAAGAGACTAAATTCTGGCATGGAATGTACCAAGATTTGGCATACATTTTTACAGCATACATTTTTACAAACTATAAATATGTTAACTAGGAATTACTTTATCTTAGTATTTTTTACTTGACGTATTTGAATAAAATAAAAATGCCTCTGAAAGTTAAACCAATCCTTCAGAAAATCCCATTTGTAATGATCAGCTAGTAAGTAAGTGCAGCTTCATTCTTCTTCAGAGGGGAGAGCCTCCCAAGAAGTGCGGAGGACCACTCCTGATAATAGTCAGCAAGTCAGGGGGTATGGTGTCGCCAGCAGGTCAGTCTGTACTTGTGAGGCGAGTGCATCAGCAGCCTGATGGTGCCTTCAGACTTCCAGATACCCCAAAATTGCTGCTGTGCCTTTGGCCAGACCCCAAACACTTGGGGCCAAGTTTACCAAGAAAGTAAATGGCCAAAAGTTAGGTATGTGGGAAACACACCCACAAACCAGCTCAGGCTCAGCTATATACTTGGAGGCATGGCCTCTCTGGTTCCTGATTGAACTGCTTAATGGCCATGATCCCAGAGACTCAGAAACAAATCTCAAAACCCAGCGGCTTTTGGCAGAAATGCGTCCGGTCCCTGAGGTAGGTTACCGGTGCGGGGCCAACTTAGATGGGAATAGGTTTCGTGCCTTGGCCTGTTTCCCCCGGCAACCCACTGGCCGCCATCCTCCAGAGGCCACTGGACAGTCAGGTTTGGGCCTGCAGTGATGAGACACGCAGGACCTCACAGGGTGGGGGTGGAGCCGGTCCTGTCCTCCCCACCCCAACGAGACCCCAAGTCATCACCCATGAATGGTCTCTCTGGCACCTGATCAAGCTGCTCAAAGGCCATGATCCCAGAGACTCAGAAACAAATCTCGAAACCCAGTGGCTTTTGGCTGAAATGCGTCCAGATCCCACAGTAGGTTACTGTCGCCAGGCCAACCCAGTGGGGAAAGGGTGTTGTCACTCCGTCTGCTCCCCCTTGGAGGCTCGGTGGCCATCATCCTCCAGAGACCATGGGACAGTCAGGCTTGGGCCGGCAGTGACAAACTTGTTGGGCCTCATGGGATGGGGGTAGAGCCGGTCTTGTCCTCCCTGTCCCAAGGAGACCCCAAGTCATTGCCCACGAACAGCCTCTCTGGATCCTGAACAAGCTGCTTAATGGCCATGATCCCAGAGACTCAAACGAATCTTGAAACCCAGCAGCTTTTGGCAGAAATGCGTCCGGACCACACAGTAGGTTACTGTCGCCAGGCCACCACAGGGGGGAAAGGGTGTTGTCCCTCTGCCTGTTTCCCCCTGGCGGCTCAGTGGCCGTCATCCTCCAGAGGCCATGGACAGTCCGGTTTGGGCCGCAGTGACGAGATATTTTGGGCCTCATGGGATGGGGGTGGAGCCGGTCCTGTCCTCCCCACCCCAACGAGACCCCAAGTCATCGCCCACGAACAGCCTTTCTGGCTCCTGATCAAGCTGCTAAATGACTGTGATCCCAGAGACTCAGGAGCAAATCTCGGAACCCAGCAGGTTTGGGCAGAAATCCCTCCAGATTTAAGTGTTAAAATTTCAGAATTTCAAAATCACGCGGCCACTACTACAGCCACGTGACATCATATGTTATTCATAACCAGCAATAGAAAAGAAATTGTCTACAGTTACCTTTTTAGCCGATCTGAGTGTTGGGGTAAAATCTCAAATAATAACGGTGGGTCTGGTGTCAAAATAGTGAATGTGATCAAAGTAGAGAGAGAGTAATGTGGAAATCATCTGCCCCCACAGGTAGGGGAAGGGTGTGGGATGGGGGTATACTAGGGTTGTTGGGGGTGGAGAATGGACACTGGTGAAGGTTATGGGTGTTTTATTGTATGACCGAGACTTAGATCCGAAAGCTTTGTAACTGCTCTCACGGTGATTCAATAAATAAAATTATAGAAAATGAAAAAAAAATAGTCAGCAAGTCAGATAGCTCAATGCTTGGGCCCTGCTGTGCTGGGGCTAAAAAGAACAGAGTGGCCAGTGTGTGGGAGGCATGTGGAAGGCATGTGGTAATGGGGATCAAACTTGGGTCCTTTTACATGCAAAGTAAATGCTCCTGACCCCTGAGCTATCTCTCTAGACTCAGGGAAGTTTTTTTTTAAGGTAATTTTAACCAATTACTTTAGGAGGATGAAGAACCAACCCTTACTCTGTTGCTGTTGTTTTTTTAAATTTTTTTTTTCTTGGTGTTTGGGTCACACCTGGTAGTCCTCAGGGCTTACTCCTGGCTCTGTTCTCAGGGATCACTCCTGGCGGTACTCTGAGGACCGTGTGTGGTATAGGGAATCAAATCAAGGTTGGCTACATTCAATGCAAGTGTCTTACCCACTATACAATCAATCATCCGGTCCCAGAACCAACTCTTCTCTCAATGATTCCCTTTTATTTAGAGTTTTTAATAATAAAATCAAATCGGTGACCACTGTGTCCTGTATAATTTAAAGAGGTTGACAAAGTAATGAATGTATTTTTAAATATCTGAAATAAAAATATTTTTATAAAGAAAATATGAAAAACAAAAAAGAGTATCTCAAAAGCAAATCAGTATCTTTTCAAGAGGAAAGCTTTCTGAATTTACAGTTGTTTATCATGATTCCACATTCAGTCTCTAATGGAGCCCATTTCCACTCTTGTAAACAGAGTTCCCACAGCTGGTCTACAATGACCTCTGGAAGAGACTTCCTGTCGTGGACTGGCCATTGTTGGGCCAGGCAGGTGTTTCCTCTCTCCTCCCATCCCCAGAGCCCTACTCTAAAGGCTCTTTGTCCTCAGACACAAAGGTGCCCTAGAATAAAGAGGTAGGGAAATAGGAAGAAGTTTCTGTTCTGTGAATACCATGGCTTTGTTTTTTGTTAAGCCTGTTTTTTTCAAAATAGCCTGTGCATCCTTCTGCATTTTTTGATAGCCTCTGGTGAACCTGTCATCATAGATCTAATTCTAGAAAAATGGTCTTTAGGACATAAGTCATAGGCTCTTCCATACTTTAGCAGAACTGAGACCCAGGGTCCAATGAACTGAGTGCACCCTTTACATGCGGGAGGCCAGAGACTGATTCACACCACCTTGAGGTCTTCCCCCTGCCCTCCACCCCTGCACTGTCAGGAATGACTCCTGAGCACCAAGCTGGGAGTAGCCACTAGGCACTGACAGTTGTGGCCCCCAAATAAGAACAGTAACAAAAACCCCGCATACACACAAAAATAATTCTGAAGGGAGGCTTGATCTTTGAGGGTTCCTACATTAAGGAACAGCTCCTGAAGAAAGGATAACTCACCACTGGGGACAGACCTGTGGATAGGCCAATCTGACAGCACCACCCTTACCTGGGTCCCCTGAGGCCTCATCAGCTGAACTAAAACGACAGTACCTTCCCAACAGATTCTTTCATAAACAAGGAAGGAAACAGACAAAGAAAAAGCTATTTAAATTTTTAAATATCTAGCTGGCTTCCTTTAATCTCTGATTGAAATGCTCTATCTTTTCAAAAGGCAGCCATCTAATTCTAGAAATTGGGATCAAGGTTATTTGGGTCGGCAGAGCCAAAGGAAAAGCTGAGCTGTAATTTTTTTTAACTTATTTTTTGTTAGTTTTTGCCACACCTGCCAATGGTCAGGTGGTCAGGGCTTACTCATGATTCTGTGCTCAGGAAGTGGTGCTATGATCAAACCCAGATTGGCCACATGCAAGCATGTGTCTTACCTGCTGCACTATCTCTCTGGCCCCCCAAACAAAAAAACTTTACTGGTACTCTTTTTCCTTTACTTGGTTTTCATCCAGTATTGACTCTAGAACTGAAGACTTTTTATTTTTTTAGACTTTTTAAATCATTCAATATTTTCACATATTTGTCCACATAGTCTTGAAATGTCTCTCTTGTGTCCCTCACTCACCAGTCCAGCCTGGCCAAATAGCAGTTGCACAGCAGTCTTGCAGGCACCCCGCCATGTGGAAGGGCACACCTGATTCAACACTTCTGTCACAGGAAGATCATCTCTAGGCGTGAGTCCATTGTAACAGCCTGTCTCCTTGATCAGTTGCAACATCGTATGCTGTAGATTGAGAAGAAAAGAACTCACACCTCAAGGAAAAGTCATGCTGGGCTCTGAAATTTGGAGAAATGCATTTACGGGTATGTAACAGTCATCAAAAGAAAAGCTGTTTGCATAAGAGCTTTTTAAATTCACAGCATTTTAAATTTTTCTATAATTATCATCAGACAGCCCTGGAGGTTTTTCAGTTTTCTACAGGCTATATATAGATGTGTGTGTTTGTTGTTTGTTTTGGGCCACACCTGGCAGTGTTCAGGGTATAGGGTGCTGGGGATCAAACCTGGGTCTATTGCATTCCAGGCAAATACCCTACCCACTATACTAATGTTCCAGACTCTGAATACACATTTACATATATATACATTTACTTTTTGTACTAGTACAAAATATTAGCATTACTTAGCCAAAAACAGTAACAATAAGTCTCACAATTGAGAGGTTACTGGTGCCTGCTTGAGCAAATCTATAAACAATGGGAGGACAGTGCTACAGTGCTACTTAGCAATCTATTGACGTGAATTGTCTGAGGTATTTTGAAATTCTGAATTCCTCTAAGTAAGGAAACAAAACCATTTAGTAAAAACAAATACTGATCAAAACCTCAGTTTTGGGTGGGATATGGTTCGATGATAGAAATAAACATTTTTGGGGCTGGAGCAGTAGTACTATGAGTAGCGCATTTGACTTACATGCGGCCAATGCAGGTTCTATCCCTGGCAACCACGCATCACCAGGAGTAATTCCTGAGTGCAGAGCTAGGAGTGGCCCCTGAGCATCGCTGGGAGTGATTCAAATGTTCCCCTCACTCCCTCCCCCCAAAATAAAAAAAGAATATATTCATGTATGAGGCTTTGAGTCTGATGTCCTACACAGAAAACAACAACAACAACAAATCTTTATTTTGGAAGGCCAAATTGCCAGGCATTTGACTCTTGAAACCAAATGCATTAGTTCAAATCACAGCTCTATTATTTTCAAGCTGTAAGACCCTGGTTCTTAGTTTCCCTACTTGTCACAAACAGAGAAAGGTAGTAATGCTCACTGTGTGGATTGAGAAAATGCATATGAAGCACCTGAAACAATGTCTGGCAAAGATATTATATCAAGATTTCTCTTCCTTCTTTTTTGTCACGCTGCCACTTGGAATAGCATACCTGATTTAGCACTTAAATCATAGGAAGATCATTGAAAATAATTTAGAACATTTATATTTTAAATATTAAATTATAATATTTATAATTTACCTATAATATTAGTTGGTTCACATAAAGTCAGGCCACACCAAATGATGCTCAAAGATTACTCCTGGCTCTGATCTGTACTCAGAAATTAGTCCTGGCAGTGCTTGGAGAACCATATGGAATGTCAGGGATTGAACCCAAGTTGGCTACATGCAAAGCAAATGTCCTACCCGCTGTACAATCTCTCTGGACTCCCAAGATTTTTCTTCTCACTCAGTTCACAAAATTCCATTCAGGCATTATAAATAATATTGTTAATTTTATCTTAATGGCCATAGATGTGGTTTGAATGGAAGAAAACAAGCTCTGCATGTGCAAGATCCCTGGCACTGCAGAGCCGCCTCCACCCCCACCTCTTGAAGTTCAAAGCACTCTAATGAGCGCCCCTCCAAAAAAGAGCTTTATGTTAAACATTTGAATAAAGTGATGAAAAGAAACAAATTTGACAAATATCTCAATAAAACATCAGTATAATCTACTTTTATATACTAGTTTACAAGAAGGCTAATGCTTCTTGCCTTGACTTCAGTGCAGTTTTTTAATCTATATCATGAAGCAGAGAAATCTACTTTCTGTCCCTCCCCACCATTTCCCCGCCTGCAGCCAAGGTTCAAAGGGAAGGCCTGCCTCAGCAAGGCAAGTATTCTTGCGCGCTGAACTACATCCATGGCCCTGTCTTCAAGTTCAAACCCACAACACTACCGTTTTAAGTTTCAGATTGTCTGCGGCGGACTCATTGAAGGAGACTCCCTTAAGGAAGTGCGGTCCTATCTGCACAGGGACGGTGGGGAGCTCGCACTGCATGGGCTGTGGTGGGGTCTGCCGCCGCCCTGTCTGCTGGGCCTCAGCCTCGCTGCAACAGCCCTGGAAAAGATTAGGATGGAGGGAAGAGGCACCTGTCAGGACACTGGTTCACCTGATAAGAAAACACTTGCCATGTTGCAGCTTCCTAGAACTTTCCAGAAAGGAAACCATACCTGCAAACTGGCTTCAATCGCCTTTGGATTCAGATGGAAGCCAGCTTTCATTGCGTATTCACAGTGGCCTAAGCTTTCCAGAGCTATTTTATATGCCTGCAAAAAAACCAGTTGCTTTAAGAATCAAATTATACAGTGGATTATAACATGACACTTCAATGAAAACAGAAACTTAACATTCTTAGTTATTAAAATCATTCAGGCCAATTACTATTTAATTATTTTTCCCAATTGCTTCAACATCACAGCTTTAACTCCCTCCATTCTATCACAGAGATTAAGTGTACAAGTTCTGAAAACCTTACCTGCAAAGCACTGTCGATTTTTATGTTCAGCTCTTTCAGCTGGTGCTCAGGAATTGCTGCACTCTGAGAACAGAAGAGCTGCTGGACTTCAATTCCTGCCAGTCGGCCATCACATCCTTTGTCTCTCAGTCTAGAGGTCGCCTACAGTATAAATCGTGATGAGCAGGTAAATAAGAATGCTTAGTACTATTAATATTAAAATGGGAAAAATAAAACAAGATGCTACCTAAGTAGCAATATAAATTGAACATTTTGGGTTGTCTGTATTATAAAGTGAGCTGCCAGAAATTTTAAAAGTCAAAATCAAGCATCTTACAGAGAAAGCAAAGCTAAAATAAAGAATTGCCTTAGTTTAGAAACCCTGGGAAAAGACGTGCTTACCTGTAACTTATATACAAGTACCTATGTGTATAAACTATGTGTGTAAACCAGTGACATATAACACATATATGTGCATAATATCTGAATATATTATTTGGTTTTATATTTATTTGTTTTGTTCTTTGCACCACACCCGGTTGTCCTCAGGGCTTATTCCTGGCTTTGCACTCAGAACTCCTCTTGATGGTGCTTGGGAGACCATATCTGGTGCCAAGGATAGAACCTGGGTTGCCACATGCAAGGCAACTGCTCAACCTGCCATACTATTGATCCAGTCCTAAATGATGGTAATGATAGTGGCCATGGAAACCAAAAAAAGACAGATCTGGGACACTGGGACAACACTTTGGAGACCTCTGTTGGTCTTTTTTTTTTTTTTTGGCATTTTTGGGTCACACACAGCAATGCTCAGGGGTTACTCCTGGCTCTGCACTCAGGATTCACTCCTGGCAGTGCTTGGGGGACCATAGGGAATGCCGGGGATCAAACCTAGATGGGCCGCATGAAGCGTAAATACCCTACCCGCTGTATTATCGCTCCAGCCCCCACTGCTGGCCTGTTTTATAGACTGGATGCAGACATGACACAAAGGCTGAAAGCAGTCTCAGGCTTCCTACATGAGTGACTGATAGGGGACAGCACTGCTAGATAGCATAAAGAAGGTTCAGAGAACAGATGTAGGGAAAAGCAAAGTTGAACCACTTAGAAACTAAGTGAATGAAGGAGTGGCTAACAGTGCTCGGGGCCCGCAGGAGAAATAGACTGGTCACAGACATTTATGGACCCCTGTAAACTGGCAGTTTTTTTTTTAAAGCCCTCAGAATAGAGCTGAGCCCTCAGAAATTTGCTCCTAAGTTAAATTGAGAGAATAGTGGAGATGGAGAGGAGGGCTCAAGGTGAGAGGGTCCTCAGGAAATCCTGGTTCTGGGATGCACAGAGTATTTCTGGGGCCTATTTTGCCTAAAGCGGTTAAAAGGAGTCAAAGGGTTCGCTGGAACTGGTGACATGGAAATTACGTGACTTTGACAAGAGAAGGAAGGCATGCTCTTGTTCTGTGTAGGAGTAGAAAGTATATTTCAGAAGCTGAATGATGCCATTATACAATGATTCATACTGTGCAAAACAATCTCATTATTTATGGATAACATGCATAAGGAGGAAAAACAAAAAATGTGAAAGTGCACAGAAGCTACACACTCTGAACTTGAAAAGTAGTTTTCTCTCTAGAGAGGAAGGAGTGTGAGTAAGTGGAGAGGAACAAAGCAGAATCAACAATAGAATTTGCCTATTAATACAAAGTATGAAGGAAATGTGGCAAAAAAGTTAAGATTCATTTGACAGATAAGTTGTGTGACATTTTCTATATACATGTGACATGTTACTCCCTGCTTCCTCTTTCTAGATTTGCTGTTCTGCTGCCAGCAGAAGGAAGCACCCTTTCTCTGGGTTTCCACACACCTTTGTTCTGCTTTGGAGGGGGTCATCCCTGGCAATGTTAAGGAGTTACTCCTGGCTCTGCCCTAGCAGTGTTTGGGGAACCATGCAGGGATTGAACCTAGGTTGGCCGCAGGCAGGGCTAATGCCCTACCCATTGGACTATTGCTTCAGCCCATCCTACACATCTTTATTACAATCCTTTAACCCTGCTTTTGTGAGCCCTTCCTCTCTCCCAGACTGTGAGTTTAGACTGTCATCCTGGGGGCCTGACACAGGCCTGGTACAAATTGGTTCTTCCAAAGACCTCAAAACTCACATTTCTAAATAAACAGTTCCTTTGAGATACAACAGTCAAAGGCCCCTTGGAGTGTCTCCTACTTGAACCCAGGGTAATCATCCCGAAGCCAGTGTAACGTACCTCAGCAGCACCCCGCCATGATCGCACAGCTTCCTCCAGTTCAGGGGTGTGGCCCGTGCCAGATAAGCCGCCGCCATTGCCGCTGTTCTTTTTCTCTGGCACAACAACTTCAGCAAAGCAAGAGTGAGCCACTGGCTGGACTTTCTGTAGTGCTTGGGTCAGAAACTGAAAATGGACTTGCACTACTGTCAAGAAACATCGCCCCAACACCTGTAAAAACAAGAGTCAGTGATTTTTCAGGTTGTGGGTTGCTACTGCATTTGTGCAATAAAATCTCAACTATAAATCTGAGTAGAAAGCAACAATTAACTAGAAATCTGAAATCATAAAAAAGATCAAAGTCACCAAGCTTTAGAAGAACATGTCTTTGTCCTTATGTTTGGATCTAGGTGCCTAATATCAGGATATCAAGGCGTCTCAACATTCAAATGGGCCTTCAGATGTCTCACCAAGCCTCCCTGACTCCATTCTTCCCTCCCTGCATCTGAACTCTGGCTCACACCACCCTTCTTGACTTTGAGTTCCTGTCAAATCAAAGCAACCCACAATTCCAATTATGTCTATGCAATATTCAGAAAGTAGAGTAAAAGTCATGTGATTAAGAATATGAAAGGAGGTCATAAGAAGACATTCCTTTGGAAATGGCTAGAGGGTATTACTAATTGTGTGTATGGTTTAGGCCTATAACCCAGGGTCTCACACATTCAAGGAAGCATGATCTACCCTGGAGACACACCCCTGGTGCCAGAAACAGGTTATTTTGGTAACAGTGTGGATAACATAGTTATTAACATTACCAGACTTATGAAACAAAGTTGACAGACCAGTCTTATAGGAGTTAACACAACATACTGGAGTCATCACTTCTGTCAGTACAGAAGAAACTTGCTCAACTGACACAGTAGTTGCTTAGTTGATGGAATAGCCCATTAAAGTAGGAAATTCACATTTAAGACTATATACTTTTTACTATGCTAATAGATTATATATACTAAAAGTGTTATCTACATAACCATTTAAGATACTCATATGCATTTACCTCTCAAACTGGCTCAAGCTGTTCTCTGTCAACATTGCTCCCTGTTTGATTTCTTGTGTTAACCACATAGGTATTTTGATTTCCTACATTTTTTCCCCTTTCAGACAGAGCAAGAGGATTGGGCTAGACTTATACTTTGTTCATGCAGGAAATCTGTGTTTGAAAGCACCCCCACCCCCCGCCCCAGCAACACATGGTCTCCCAAGCACCAATTCTCAGGAACAACTTGAGGCCCAACCCTACAGTCCCCTAAAAAGAGAGCAAGAACCGGAAACTTGAAAAACAATTTGAAGAGAGACTATCTAGACCACTGGCCTTTTCTCCTAATGTTTTATAGTTGTTCTGACACATAAAAATATTTTGGGGAGGCCAGAGTGACAGTGATAGTGTAGCATGTAGGGTGTTTGTCTTGCATGTGGCCAACGTGGGTTTGATCCCCAGCATCCCATATGGTCCCCCAAGCACCACCAGGAGTAATTCTTGAGTGCAGAACCAGAAATAACCTCTGTGCATTACAGAGTATTACCCAAAAAGCCAAAATAAATAAATAAATAAATAAATAAACTTTATTCTTAGGCAAGGAATATGGATAGAACAGACAGCAAATTTCATTACATTTCAATTTTTTGTTTCATGGAAGGTAGTGCACATTTGGCTAGGTCACCATGGCTTACTCCTCTAAAATCACTTTATTTATTGAGTTTGTAATTCAACTTGTAGGAGCTGGAGCAGGTCAGAATGAAACTGAGCCTCAGATTTCCCACTTCCCAGCACACATTTATTTCATGTGCTGCCCTTTCCCCAGTCCATGGCTCAGAGCTCTGCTTCCTAGAGAATTCGGCAAGTTCCCAGAAGGAAGACTTACTCCCTCTGAATTATTTTTCCCTGTGGAATACACCAAGACCAAACAAAATCCAAAAAAAAAAAAAAAAAAAAAAGAAACCACCTCAGACAAATCTCTAACCAAAGTATTCTCCTTCTGTAGTGAAGGAGCAGAATTACAGAATGAACCTCCCAGGGTTCTACTCACAGCCCCCCTCAAAGCTCCTACCCACCAATGACTTGTTCCAGGGGGGTGCAGAGGAATAAGCAGGAAGTAAACCTAGGCAAGGAATATGGATAGAACAGAAAGCATTATTTACTATTGTACACTATAAAGTGCTTCATCTGTGAAGAAGAGGTTAATCTCATTTCATGCTAAAAGTAACATGCTGGGGCTGGAGCGATAGCACAGTAGGTAGGGCATTTGCCTTGCATGTAGCCAACCCAGGTTCAGTTCCCAGCATCCTGGATGGTCCCCTGAGCACCACCAGGAGTAATTCCTGAGTGCATGAGCCAGGAGTAACCCCTATGCATCATCAGGTGTGACCCAAAAACCAAAAAATAAATTTTAAAAAAATGTAATAAGCTATAGCACCAGTCCCATTTTGCAGACAAGACCACCAAAGAAAGTCATAAAACTTTGTCTGGGGCCAGAGAGAGAGTACAGAGGTTAAGATGCTTGCCTTGCAGCATCTGGCTGGACACTGTCTGATGACCAGAACCACATGATCCTCTAGCACGCTGGGAATCACCCCCAGCACAGATCTAGGAGTTGCTCCATGGATTTGTAGGTTGTGGCTTGCCACCGTTCCCGCCAAACAAAAATGTCACTGAGGCTATCTATAGTTTCAGTTATTTCAACAGCCTGTATTAGTAAATCTTTACCTACACCAAGCACTTAACACACACAAAGTGATTCTGGGGTGAAATAAAATTGTTTTATTTGCATCTGTGTGTGTCTGTGTGTGCACGCAAGTCTGCACATACTTATGGGGTGGGCTTCTTCTGGAAGTGCTTAGGGAACCATGTGGTGCTGGGGATAGAACCCAGTTCTCCCACGTGCAAAGAACTCTAGCCCCTTAAGCCATCTCTCTGGCCCCCAAATTATTCACTGTGCAGAGAACACTTAAGACTGAAGGGAAAAAAATATACTCCAATCTCAAGCAGGTAAATTAGCAGTGCCACAAAGACCTGAGAGCAGGTCAGTTGGACTCCAAAAGCTGTGTCCCCATCCACCAGGTTGCTTTATCTCCCTGTCACAAGATCCAGGAGGCAGTCACAGCAGCAGGTGGAGTACTGCCTAACAAGAGAAGAGGCACCTCTACTGGAATCCTGATGTCATTTTCCTGGGTGGAAAAGTCTGCTCTGTCTTCATTAAGAGGGAGAAAGGGACAAGAGGAACAAGGAGGGCTGCCAGTGGCACTGAGGCAATCTACAGAGTACAAAGCAGCCACTAAAACTGGCTGGAAGCAGAATTTGAGAGCAGTGTTAAAAAGGGAAAAGGCAAATGGGGCTTGGGAGAAAAAGAGCAGTTTTTTCTGTCTCTTGAGGAATTCCATTCCTCAAAACATCTGTTCAGTTCTTCAACACATAAGGATTAAGAAAGCAATCTGACCTAATCTTACCCTTGGCAGTTGCATTAAAAAAATAATAATAATTCCATTTACCTCACTGCATTCTAAAGCTATGGCATTCAGTCAGCAAGAGTCCATCAGAATTTTGCAGAGGGGGGAGAGCATTAGTACTGTGTAGGGCATTTGCCTTGCACGTAGTTGACCCGTGTTTGATTCCAGCATCCCATATGGTCCTCCAAGCACTCATGAATGCAGAGCCAACAATAACCCCTGAGCACCACTGCATGTGGCCAATTAAAACCCCCCAAAACAAAACAAAAAAATTTTTTTAAAAGAGAAAACTTTTTTTTTCAGTGAAAATCCCATTTAATATAATGGCTCTCGTTTTTAATAAAAAATACATAAATACATAATAGATCAATAATAATATCCAACACAGAATCTGACATAGAAAGAAGCAAATTGCCCAAGATACACAGCTTCAACTTGGGGTAGACAAACCTCCAGACCTTTGTTCTTAAATATTACCCCAACTGAGGATCCTCCCAGGATGGGAGATGCATGCCATAAGTAGAATATAGACCGAACATGATTGCCACACAATGCCTTGAAAGAGAAAACTTTTGAAGCAACTTAAAGGTCCTATTGCTGAATACAATCAGTAACTCCACAGGATTCATTTGGTTCTGCTTTCAAATGTCTAGAGAGAATTATGGATTATATATATGTATACACACAGACATATATGCTTTTGAGGAGCTAGAATGTACACATTTTCTGGACTCGATGTGGAAACAATATTTTCCTAACCCCAGAATATGTATCATATCTGCAGCTAAGAGGGATGAGTTTATGGATATAATCATAATACCTTTCCATTTTGATGACTTTTTGCTTGTTTTCTGGACCACACCAGCAGTGCTCAGGGCTTACTCCTGGCTCTGTGTTCAGGGGTCATTTCTGGCAATGCTGACCATATGCAATGGGGTATAGAACCCAAATTGGCTGCATGCAAGATAAGTGCCCCTATCCACTGTATTACCTCTCTAGTCCATTTTGGGGACGACACCCACTGATGTTTAAGGATTATTCCTAGCTCTGTACTCAGGAATTACTCCTGGTGGTACTCAGGGGACGATATGGGATGCTGGGGATCGAACCCAGGTTGGCCGCTGCAAGGCAAACACTCTACCCACTGTACTATCACTCCGACTCAGCCCCCTTTTTGATGACTTTTACATTTTATTAATATTAGCTTAAAGTTACTATACTTTGAATTTCAAAAGGCCATCATTTCTACACAAAAGTTGATGATCAACTCTGCTCTACTTACTTACAGTATTTCAAAACTTGGTTTTAATTCTTCCTCTTTTAAGCCCAGTGTCTTAGTTCTCAACCTCTGCCTATGTGGGAATTCTGGAGTGCCCAAGTCCAAACCCTCTCCCACCATACCTTGTAATTTTTGACTTCAATCAATAGACTCAATGTCTCACTAAGTCACTTTCTCTTCAGTCTCCCTATATTTCATCTTTCTCTGTCTCTGCTGGAGCGATAGCACAGCGGTAGGGCATTTGCCTTGCACGCGGCCAACATGGCCGACCCGAGTTCGATTCCTCCACCCCTCTTGGAGAGCCCGGCAAGCTACTGAGAGTATCTCGCCCGCACGGCAGAGCTTGGCAAGCTACCCGGGACGTATTCAATATGCCAAACACAGTAACAACAAGTCTCCTGATGGAGACGTTACTGGGCCCGCTCGAGCAAATTGATGAACAACGGGAGGACCGTGAGGACTGTGCAAGGAACAAAAGGCATAGACACTTAATGGCCAACATTTCCAGGGTTTCTAGCCCTGAAAGAAATCAAGGAGAACTGGACTGATTGTTTTTATAAAACATTCCAAAGCCATTACATCATTTCTTTTCAACCCTTACTTATACCTTAAAATTACTTTGGGCTCAACTGAGCTCTTTTGTTCTTATGATAATTCCAGAGTCATTACATAATGACCTAACCAAAAGACCAGAATTTGATACAAAGACCTGAATGTCTCCAGGGGAACAGAATGTAGGAGACCATGCCTGGACTGTGGGAAGTGCTTCATGGATATTGGATTACAGTATAAAAAAAAGTTAAATAAAAAGGCACCCTGAAATGAACATATATAGTCTAATCTAAAGAATGACTGCAGTGAATGTTTAAACACTTTAAAAATAAAACCCAAGCACAAAAACTTGTAAGTTCACGAGAACAAGGGGACAGAGTGATAGCACATCAGATAAGATGCTTGCCTTGCATGAGGCTGATCTGGGCTCAATCTCTGGCTCTGCATAAAGTCCCCCAAGCATATGCCACTAGGGGTGATCTCTGAATTCCCAAACAAAACAACAAAGAGAAACCAACAAAGATGTTTTTTCAGCCCATATTAACCTGGAGAGCCCAGAGAAGCTGACATGCTATAAGGTAAAGGCCCTCCGGATGTTCGTCGATTTGCTCGAGCGGGCCCAGTAACGTCTCCATTGGAGACTTTGTTGTTACTGTGTTTGGCATATGGAATACGTTGCGGGGAGCTTGCCAGGCTCTGCCGTGTGGGCGAGATACTCTCGGTAGCTTGCCGGGCTCTCCGAGAGGGGCGGAGGAATCGAACTCGGGTCAGCCATGTTGGCTGCGTGCAAGGTAAATGCCCTACCGCTTTGCTATCGCTGACATGCTATATGGGACAAAAAAGGACTAGAGTGGGAAAGCAAACTAATACACATGCTCAAGAGGGCTGAGTCAACTCCAAATGCTTGTAATTCAGACAAGATTACATTCCGTCCTTAGATTTGCTGCTTTACAGCTAGTAAAATATCTACAAAGACCTTTCAAACTCTTACACTGTAGGCCAAGCTCTGTGGTATACAAAACCTTTTATATAACACATATGCATTTAAATAAATTAGGTTGGAAGGTGAGCCAAATAAAATATACCACATATTACCAGGTAGATAATAATCACTAATTCCCCATAAGCCAAGATATGTACCTGTAGATTTTTGTAAAAACTGAATCATACTCTTTTCCAAAATGGAACAAACACACGGAGAGGTTTATTTCCGTGATACTGGGGCCCTGGACACAGCCACATCCAAAGAACTTTTCAATTAATAGGTTCAAATATATGGGGATGTTTTTAAGAAGTTGTGGTAGGTGCATTCTCCATCTTGCAGAGAGGCCTGCATCTTGTTATTTTCTTGGTTTGGGGGCACTGCTCAGCACAGGTTCTGTACTATCACTCTGCTACACTCTCCCGCCCTCTATCTCATTCTGTATCAAATGTTTTATCAGAACTTGCAGGGTTCTCTGCCCTCCCCTAACCTCTCCCAGGGTTGAGTAGAGGTTCTAGAATGGGAGTTGGGTGCTGTCGCAAGCTGGGTGGGGAAAGAGCAAACCGATCATCAGTTAAGGAGTACGACTGTTCTGGCATCACGTCCTCATCAAACCTAGTGTCAAGTTTATACTTGTTTTTGGTGAAGTAAGTTTTTACTGAATGAAATTTATTTACAAAGATGGGAAGGGAGAGGATGAGAGGAAGTACATGTTGAAGAGAACACAAGAATTTCCAGATTGGAAAAGGCAAGCAAAGAGACATACAGACAAGCAAGCAAATAAGTGCTCAAGAGAGGATACGAGGGCTGAAGCGATAGCACAGCGGGTAGGGCGTTTGCCGCCTTGCACGCAGCCAACATAGCCGACCCAGGTTCGATTCCCAGCATCCCATATGGTCCCCCGAGCACCACCAGGAGCAATTCCTGAGTGGATGAGCCAGGAGTGACCCTTGAGCATCGCCGAGTGTGACCCAAAAAGCAAAAAAAAAAAAAAAAAAAAAAAAAGAGAGAGAGAGCATGGACCTGAAGAACAAGTCAGCTTATACTTCTTCGTCGTGACAACAGGACTGGAGTATGTTAGACTGTTCTTAACTCTTCTTTGCCAGCTCATTTAATTTTATCCAGGAGCTAGTGGCGTTCTAGAGTGAGCACGGATTCACAGGTGTTTCACATCAGGCTAGTTCCATTTTGGGGGCTCCAGGGTCAAAAAGCAGCCTCAGGAGAGGTTGACACTGCAAACAAGCTCCTATGCATGAAGACTTCACTGGTCTGACTCAGTGGAGTGGGTCAGGACACAAGCCTGACAAGTGTAGACAAGTCCCAGAACAGACTCTTACCCAGTCCTGTGAAATTTTATAAGCTGACCAGCATCTATATAAATTTAGAAAATAATTCAGCAAAGTTAATTTTATGTAAAACTATGTTTCAAGGGATATTTTTAGGAGGAGGGGATGACACTGGCAATGCTCAGGGGTCACTTATTCATGGCTCTGCACTCAGGACCCACTCCTGGTAGGTTCAGGAGACCATATGGGATGCCAGGGATTGAAACAGGCTCAGCTGTAAGAAAAGCAAGTGACCTCCCAACTTGTACAATGTCACTCCAGGCCCCTGTAAAATTATATTTTATGGACTCTTCTATTTTTCCCCCAAGCTTAAATTCTCCCTTCCATTCTTTCAACCCTTTATAGCAACTGAAATTCTAAATTAGATACTCCTATTAGAAAGCAACATTGCTGTTCAACCACTAGTCACCAAAATTAGGAATACAAGAATGTTTCTTTGTTCTGCTACTGTGGTCCTGCCCTCACAGGTGTCTTTTCTGTCTTTTATTTTCTTCAATTATCTGAAGAGCACTTGCTTTTAATTCATCCCTGTTTCTGATTCAATAGTACTCCCCATGGTACTGTAATTTAAAGTAAGAAACATCTACTTTGGTCTTCTTCCAAGGTTTCCTGGCGGACAGCTCCTAAAATCCTTGGAATTTCCTAAGTGATAAAAGTGTCTTTTCATTATTCATAAAGAGTCCTTTCCAAATACACTGAGCTTAGATTACTGAGGAGTTACTTTTGGAAAACCCTTAACGATAGGGAACAGCCATCAGGACAACACAGTCCTAGAGGCAGAACCAATTACCGATGACCAATGATCTAATCAATTAAGCCTACATAATGTGGCCTCCATAAGTCAAGAGGAAGGGCTGGGGAGATAGTTCAAAGGACATACCAGGGTGCACAGGCCATGTACACACAAGGCCAAGAATGTGAACCCTAGTACTACATAGCCCTCACTTCCAACTCAGCACTGCAGGGTGCAGCCCTGCAGGCTCCCAGTGTTACTAGGCCCTAACTGAACTGCACTCATGAGCTCTAGTACCATCAGGTCCACAGAGCTCCATCAAGTATTACCAGGAGGGGCCCCTCTCATCACCCATTTTTTTTTTAATGTTTAATTTTTTTTTTGCTTTTTGGGTCACACCCGGCGGTGCACAGGGGTTACTCCTGGCTCATGCACTCAGGAATTACTTCTGGCGGAGCTCGGGGGACCATATGGGATGCTGGGAATTGAACCCAGGTTGGCTGCGTGCAAGGCAAACACTCTACCCGCTGTGCTGTCACTCCAGCCCCACCCATTTTTTTTTTTAAACACAAAAAAGCCAAAAGGAAGGGGTTTCATGAGCTTCCATGCTGGTAACACCCATGCCCCTTCCCACACACTCTGTCCTACCTGTTATCTGCCACCTGGATTACTTCTTTCCACAATTAGTCAACTAATTTCTTTCCATGATTCTTTCCAAAGTTTCTTCTTTTACTTAGTAAACTGTCAGCCACAGTTCTATGAGTAGCTCATATACATTATTAACCTAGCAAATTAATCCAGGAGTCACGGGAACCTGTAATTTATAACCAGTTAGTGAGAAGCTGGGCTTTCATCCGTGTGTGGGACCTGATGGTAACTCCAGGTGGAGAGGAACAGAATTACTTGTGTTGGGAGGAAAAGAAAATAACCGCTAGGAGGTAAGATGTGCTAGAAGTGAAGAGTATCCTATGAGTAGACAGAAAATAGTTTTCCTAAATATTCCCCTTTCTGCTAGATGATTGCTTTGCAAGCACAAATCCCTACATAAATTGGAGTCCCTTATTAGGTGTTCTGTTATATTACTCTTATTATGCAGTTCATAATTTTATCCCTTTTAATTTAATTTATTTTTTAGGATTATGAATGAGGCAATTTACTAATTTGGCATCATTTATTCTAATGCTTCCTGTTGGCAGCTGCCATCTGCCTGGCAGTTTTCAGTTTAGATCTCTGTCCTCGAAACGTCAGTCTGAGGCCCCAATCTCAGTCCTTTTTCACCCCTCTAGGAATTGGAGAACTGGGTAAGTTACACTGTGAGAGCCTCTACTAAGGTATCTGAAACATGACATTGTCCCTTTACTGAAACCCAAAAACTGTCTAAACAGAGGCAGTGTATGTGCCCTACAAGAAATTTCAATAGCTATCAGCGTTTTACCAGATTACCTTCTCCTCCTCCATCTTTTTGGGTTGAAAAAAAAATTATTATTTTTTTGGGGGGTCACACCCAGTGATGCACAGGGGTTACTCCTGGCTTTGCACTCAGGAATTACTCCTGGCGGTGCTCAGGGGACCATATGGGATGCTGGGAATTGAACCCTGGTTGGCCGCGTGCAAGGCAAACGCCCTACCTGCTGCACTATCACTCCAGCCTGGGTTGAAATATTTTGAAGTAAATCCCAGTCAACCAAGATCCAGTACATGTTAAAATGCCCCCAAATTATCTTGTGTCCTAAAAGTTCATCTTACTTGGATGATATCTTTTGTGAGTCACATCCAATTGTGCTCAAGGCTTACTTTGCGTTCAGGGACAACTCCTGGCAGTACTCAGGGACCAAATGGGGTGCCGGTGATCGAATCCAGGTCAGCTGTGTGCAAGGCATGTACCATATCACTGTACTAACTCTCTGGCCCCTGGCTATTATATCTTTTAAGATAGTATTTTCTAGCTTTATGCTTTTTTCTCAGGCTACTTAACTTGCTGAACAAGTCAGGCCAACTACCAGTATAACATTCTGGAATTCTCAATGCTTTAATGGGGTGTTATAAACTTTTGTTCTATGCCCATATTTCCTGACTAGGACTCTGGTCCAGAGGTTTCATTAGATTACTTCAGATGTGTGTGTGTGTGTGTGTGTGTGTGTGTGTGTGTGTGTTGGGAGGGAAAAGGTACAAAAATGGCTGCTGTGTAGTCCTCATCAAGAGATATGATCATCTGCCTCATAATCAATGACAGTTACACTGACCAATGGACATTGGGAGGAAAGGCTTGGTTTCTTCTTTATAAAGTTTCCCCAAACTTTTCACCAAATGGTTTTATCCTCTATTGTTGACAACTGCTTGAGTTAGTTAATTTCTTATGGTATACAGAATGGTGGGTTTGTGGGTTTCCTAATTGTATCATGCCCTACTTCACAGAACACTAAACTTTTTCAAAACAGAAAAACCGGGGCCAGAGCGATAGCACAGCAGGTAGGGCGTTTGCCTTGCATGCGGCCGATCCAGGTTCAATTCCCGGCATTCCATATGGTCCCCCAAGCACTGCCAGGAGTAATTTCTGAGTGCAAAACCAGGAGTAATCCCTGAGCATTGCTGGGTGTGACCCAAAAAGCAAAAAAATTAAAAAAAATAAAAACAGAAAAACCTCTTCTCATCTATTAGGTCACCCTGAAATATTACATGTGTACTGGAGAAGCTGGAAATTAAATTTCTTATATTTATCTTTTTAGTTAGTGATTTTCAGAATAATAAATTGACTGTAGTATGTCTTGACCAATTAAAGTCAAAGGGCCCAGTGCTTCCAGAGCAGCAGATGCTGTTGGCTCCAGTGGTTTCCACCCAAGAATGGTCTGGGTAGATCAGTTTAATTAATTATAGTTTATTCAAAAGGCTAAAATCTGAACACAATTTAAGTAATAGAAATTCACCTCAATAAGCTAAAAAAGACCAGCTAGGAAGTAATGAAAGTCTGAAAACTGGACTCTCAATTTTTTAATGAAGTAAACTTCAGTTTTTGATTAATGACAGCAATCTGGATTTTTCAGCTGGCACAGAGAGTTAGAAAATATATTCATAATCTGTTATAGGTGATTTACCAGTCAAAACAAGAACAGTGAATTTTATCCTTAGGCCAAAAAAAAAAAAAGCAGAATGGTAATTTAATTTCATTAAGGTTAATGAAAACCACATTTGAAACTACTTCTAATATGTTCCATTACAGTTACTTTCTACTAAAAGTATTTTTGGCATCTATCTATCTAAAATAAATATTCAGATGTCTGAATGAAGGTATCTTTTGTTTGTGGACCATACCTGGTAATGCTCAGGGGTTATTCCTGATTCTTAAAAGTGTTCACATATAAACTATTTTAAACATATGCATATTTAATCAAGAAAATACAAAATTCAGTTGTCAGTGCATCAAACTGAAAGCCAAGGCTTAACTATGCACAGATTCAATTTAAAATCTGCCTGCCTTTTCACAAGGTGGTGGTACTTGAGAGCCATTAAAAATGCCAAAAGATACAAACAGGGGGCCAGAAGAATACTACAGGGGCTAAGGTGCTTGCCTTGCTCTACAACCAAACCCAGTTCAATCCCAGCACTGAATAAGGTCTCCTGAGAACCACGAGGAGTGATTCCTCAACACAGAGCCAGATGTAGCCACTGCACACCAATGGTTGTGGCCCCAAATCCTATCCCTTCAAAAAGACAGAACATATTCTTCTATCAACCTTTTTCTGACCATGTCCCCTTTCAACCTTGTTCCTTTCCTGTGGTCTCCCTGTCCTACTGGTGGCCCCCTAGTCTCATGCCCTGACTCCCCGTTTATACAGTTTTCACCTGTGTCCCTGATGGAACATGAAAGTTTGATCACCAGGATCCAAAGAAGGCCATATGGCCCCGGAATGAGAAGCAATGTTCTAGAATGCAGTTCACCTGCCCAGAGGTCCAAGCATCCAAACACTGAGGTTCCAGTGTAAAAACAGTCCCAAGTGCTACCAAGGGTTGAAGACAGCAAGGGGAAAAGGGGTGCTGGTGGCATTTTTCAGGGAGTCTTAATAATATTTTAACATTTATATAAACAGACTACAGTATTTCAAAACACCTGCAAGAATTTTTGCTCAAATGCCACCTCCCTCTTTTAAACTACATAAAGGAGGAAACTGGTTTTGTTCACTACTGTATCCACAGTGCCTGAAACAGCACCTGGACCACAAAGGCAATCAATATGTGTTTTGCTCAATATGAATGCAAGAACAGGTCAATTTTTTTTAATCACGTTGAAAATTTTAAGCAACAGATGTTTATTAAAAAGGTACCTATGCCTTTCTAATAAATAGCAAATAAAGTTATCTATACCTCTTTAACTGTATGTTTTAAGTACAAATGAGGGGCCAGGGATGTGACTTGAATGGTGGAATACTCTAGATTCCTAAGGTCCAGTGAGAACTGATGGAATTGGCCACGGTGGAGTCTTGAGCTCCTTGCCCAAAGGCCACCAGGTCTCACAAAATAAAATTTTAAAAGAAATTTTGTTTGTTTGGGGTACACACCCAGTTATGCTCAGCACTTACTACTGGCAGTGCACTCAGGGGTCACTTCTGGTGGGGCTTGGGGGACCGTATGGGATGCCAGGATCAAACTTGTTCACCCTACCTGCTGCACTATTGCTCTGGTCCCCCAAAATGAATTTTAATAACATATAACGACTCTAGTAAGAAATTTCTGACAAATGAAACTGAGGTAAATAGCTATCAGTTGAGAGGTAAATAGCCATCAGTTGACAGCTCAACTGGCATTTTACAGAACAGCAGCATTAACACAATCACAAAGATCTCCAAACAGAGATGAAAATCAGAAAAGATACAAATAACAGGCCCTAGCTCTAAAAAATGTTTGGGGATGATGTCAACTTCTGTACAAAGAACAAATTCAATATAAGAAATTGTACTGAATTCACTATTTTGGCTGACAGTTTGAGACTTTACACAAAGTACTTGAGTAGAAGTAAATTTCTTATTTTAGACAAAATTCTCTTTTATATAATGTTGCAAACCCCGTTTCTAGCTACTATGAGTATAGTCTATGGCCATACTTCCCTTCATATTCATTCCCAATCCCATTCTTGGTATAAGACAATCAAAGCTGGCTACAAGGTTCCCTCAAATATTCATGCTGAAAAAATCCTGGCATTTCTTTTATTAGGCAGGAAATTCTGCTCTGCCACAGAAAAGAAAGGGAGGTGTCCACCTCAGAAACCAGAAAAGAAATGAACAAAGCAATTATTTTTGGAATGGCAAATTTTCACTGAAAGAGACTCCAGTTAGAATTACTTGCTGCATATAACTCCCTAACATTGGCTGTATACGGAATTGTGCTCTATTTTCAGAGAAAGGCTTATAGCACCTTTCAAGTGTTCAAGAGTGTGCCCAAGGAAGCATATGTAGTGCCAGGGATCAAACGAAGGTCAGCTGCATACAAGGCAGTTGATTATCTTGCACTACCTCTCCAGTCCCTGCAATTTTAAACAATAATTTTTTAAAATCTAGGGGTTGGCATGAATAGCTAAAGCAATTCTTGGGAAAAAGAAAATGGGAGGAATCAACCTCCCTAACTCCAAACTCTACTACAAAGTAGTAATAATTAAAACAGCATGGTACTGGAACAAAGGCAGAGCTGTAGACCAATGGAACAGGGCTGAATATATTGACATCTCCCCCCAGCATATGATCATCTAATCTTTGATAAGGGGGCAAGAAAAGTGAAGTGGAGCAAGGAAAGCCTCTTTAACAAATTGTGCTGGCAAAACTGGATGACTACATGCAAAAAAGTGGGCTCAGATCTCTGCCTAACACCATGTACAAAAGTAAGATCAAAGTGGATTAAAGACCTCAACATCAGACCGGAATCCATAAGGTACACTGAAGAAAAAGTTGGCAAAACGCTCCATGACACTGAAGCTAATGGTATCTTCAAAGATGTCATGCCACTGGCCAAGCAAGTGAAAACAGAGATAGACAAATGGGACTATCTTAAACTAAGAAACTTCTGCACCTCAAAAGAAACAGTGACCAAAATACAGACAGTCTACAGAATGGGAAAGGATATTCACCAAATACACATCCAACAAGGGGTTGATATCAAGGATATACAAAGTACTGGTTGAACTCCACAAGAAGAAAACATCCAACCCCATAAAAAAATGGGGCGATGAAATGAACAGAAACTTTCTCAAAGAAGAAATCCGAATGGCTAAAAGGCCATGAGAAAATGCTCCACATCATTAATTATCAGGGAGATGCAGATCAAAACCACAATGAGATATCACTTCACACCACAGAGACTGGCCCACATCCACAAGAACAAAAGCAACTGGTGCTGGTGCAGATGTGACAAGAAAGGGACCCTCCTTCACTGCTGATGGGAATGACAACTGGTTCGGCCCTTTTGGAAAACAGTATGGACAATTCTCAAAAAATTAGAAACAGAGCTCCCATTTGACCCAACAATACCACTCCTGGGAATATATCCCAGAGAAGCAAAAATGTATAGTCGAAGTGACATCTGCACTTGTTTGTTCATTGCAGCACTGTTTACAATAGCCAGAATCTGGAAAAAAACCTGAGTGCCCGAGAACAGATGACTGGTTAAAGAAACTTTGGTACATTTACACAATGGAGTACTATGTAGTTGTTAGAAAAGATGAAGTCATGAAATTTACATACAAACGGTACTACATGGAAAGTATCATGTTAAGTGAAATGAGTCAGAAAGAGAGGGATAGACATAGAAAGATTGCATTCATCTGGGGAACATAAAGTAACAAAACAGGAGACTAACACCCAAGAATGGCCGATATTAGTACCAGGAATTTTGCTCCATGTTTTGGAGGCCAGCCACACATGCTAGGGGAAAAGGCAGCTCAGATAGAGAATGGAGCACCAAATAAAGGGTGTTGGGAGGATCCTCCCAGGATGGGAGAAGCATGCTGAAAATAGACTATAGACCAAACATGATTGCCACTCAATGCCTCTTTTGCAAACCACAACACCCAAAAGGAGAGAGAGAACGGAGGAGAATGCCCTGTCACAGAGGCAGGGTGGGATGGAGGGGATGGGGGGTAGGAGGGATACTGGGATCCGTGGTGGTGGAAAATGGGCACTGGTGGAGGGATGGGTATTTGATCATTGTATAATTGAAACTCAAGCACAAAATTTGTAAGTCTACAACTGTACCTCATGGTGTCTCACTAATAAAATTTTTTTTTAAAAAATCTAGGAGTTGGAAAGAGTGTACAGCAGATAAGGGGTTTGCCTTGCATGTGGTCAACCTGGATTTTATCCCCAGTGCCCCATACAGTCCCCAGAGACTACCAGGAGGGATCCCTGAATACAGAACCAGGAGTAAACCCTGAGCACAGCTGGGTGTGGCCCCCCAATTAAAAAAAAACAATAACCGTATGGAAGTTTAACAAGTCATTTCCTAATTGTAGGAAGGAAAAATGTTAGCTTTGTTCTAAATGAAATCAGATTGCAATCAAATACTCTAATTTTTTTTCTGGGGGGGAGGGAATCTCTCAAGCACAGATTAAGTGGGACCACTTTTTTGTAATACTCTCATCCAATACAACTCAAGTTCAGCAGTGTTGGGGGGGGTCAGCTGGGTCATTCTGGTGCTACTCGGAGGACCAAGAGGTGCTAGAAATCAAACCCATGGCTGCAAGGCATGCATTCCAGCCCTCTGATCTCCAGTTCTAATCTTATATTGTAATCTACAGCCCTGAAAGAGGGAGACTATTTTATTTAGACTCTCTATAACTCTTAAGAAAAGTACTCAATAAGAATCAAATGCATCCTAAGGAGAACTGTAAATTTTTAACTAAAAAATAATTTATCCTGTACTGGCTCAAACAATAAATCATATGCCTTACATATGTAGGCCTCTGGATTCAATCTCTAAACACCTCATAACCTTTCCCCAAACACTCCCCCACTTCCCCCCACTGGTACCACTGGTTGGGCCCCAATGGGATAGAAAGAAAAATTTATCCTGTAAACTTAGAGCATGTTGGAGAGTCAACCAAAAGCTCTAGGTCATGATAATTCACAAATAAAGTTCATAGTCCTATTTGGTATTCTCAGTCTCCACTATATACTTCCTACAGTATTATTATTTGAAAATTAAATTCCAATTTGAAATTTCAAAGAACACAAAACCACAGGGCTCAGAATGATACTACTGTGGGTAGGGTGCCTGCCTTGCATTGCAACAAACCCATGAGCCCCAAATAATTTACTGAGAACTGCCAGGAGGAATCCCTGAGTAAAGAACCAGGAGTAATCCCTGAGCACCACCAGGTGTGGCCCAAAAATAAGAAATAAAACAAACAACGAATGAAACTATAGACTGGTATGTTTAAGAATTGTCTTTAACCTAATTAATTTGAAATGAAAACAATCCAGGGTTGAGTATACATGAATTTTTTATACAAATAAAGGATCAATAGGAAAAAAGTGAGGCTTGCTCTTCAAGCCCATGTTCTCCCTTGAAGACATTATCTCATCTGTTTGTCTAGTAGGTGCTTCTTGCTATCTCCACTCTGGAGAAGTCTATGTTCTCTCCCACTCTGGAGAAGTCTATGTTCTCTCATAAACATCTTTCTCTCTAGTCACACCTTTCTAAATAATTTTCATTGAAAAACTATCTTGCTTCACCAAAAAAATTCAAAAGGAAAGACAACCATCATTGCAGTGATTGGGAAAAAACAAAGAGGACATGCTCACTTACCTCTGGACACATATGTCAACCCCAGTACGACATAGATGATACTTTACCTCAATGTCCTGGAGACTGAATTCCTTCTGATCTGTAAAGTTTGCAGCCCCAGCACTAAGCTCCATCAGCATCTTGGCAATTTCAGGCTTTATGGCTGAAGTTAGCCTACTGGCTGCCTCCATTACATGCTCCTGCACGTCCTTGAGCTGCATGGCTGCCTTCGAGTAGTGAGAATTCCTGAACACAGTGCTGAAGAGATCTGTGAGGAAAGTACTGGCACGGCAGAAGACGTTGAGGGCATCCAGGTACTTGGAAATGCCCTGCTGGATGTCAGCAATGGGAGTGGAGTGGGGCATGGCGTGGTGGCAGCTGCCTGCAGCAGTCAGACTGCCCAGGGGGGCAGTGGATGCCAGGGGAGCACTCAGTGCTCGGCCCAGCTCGGGCATAGGGTACTGCTGGTGCTGCTGCACCTTCTGCTTGGACCCGCCAAGCAGGAAGCGCCGCTTGTAGTCCATTTTACTGTCCTGGGCACTGCAGCAATACATGCGGGAAGGGGACTGTTCAGGGGCCGTGAGCAGGGAGAGGTTCTGATTCCTTTATGTTTTAAAAAAACTGTAGCTAGGTATAAAAATAGTGGAGTTCTGCAAACCTAATTTTTAAAAAAGGCATTTCCATGAGGCAGGTGTCCACGTGTTCCAATGTAGATAAGAGATAGAACTAACTGTCTCAGTATTAGCAGGACCTTTGACAAAAAATAAGTGTGTCCCAATTGCTGCATAAGAACTGCTAGCATTCCACTCTCTTAAAAAGATGCTTGCTTGAGAAAAATGTTTACTCTAATTGCTTTGCAAGAATATTTCCATACTTGTATTTACAATGGCAGAAAAATAACTTAACTTTAAAAAATGTGATACAGTGTAATATAATGTATCTTCAATATACCAGAAAAATTAGAACCTCAAATCCACAAGCTGATCAACAGCAATTTAAAAAGCCAAAGTATTTCACACTAGTCCTTGGGAAGGAAATCAAATCTCTGCAAAATCTTGACAGGGCCTGCCCGCCAAATCTATTTACCTACAAATGCTTCTCAATCCAAATCTCTCTAAATTTCCTTTAAATTTTTTAAAGTGAGTGTTTTGGGGTTTTTCCAATGGCCTTTGTAATAAATTATAAATCTTCTACTTTCCTTTTGTTTGCTGAGGTAGTGGTTTCCTTGTAACATTAGTAAGTGCTTCCAGATTCAGTTGGCCCTCAATTGTCAAGTCTGAAGCAAGAATGCACAGATGTATTTGTAAGGCCTCTAAGTCATTTCCTGCAAGAGGTGAAATAAGATAAAGTTAGGAATACTAAAGGACAATGAGTGAAACTGCAATATTAACTCTTTTAATTATATTGGCCACAAAGGTGACCTATAAACCAATCATATCACAATCTTACAAAAGCAGGTATAATGTTGAGAGCTGAATACAAATATTCAAAAATCCCTCAGCTGAGGTAAAACAATGCAACAAAAATAGTTTAATTTGGGCAGGGGAGATAGCTCAATAGGTTAAACATGTGTGGCACAAAAGAGGTCTAACAACGATCCCCAGCACTGCATGGTCCTG
This sequence comes from Sorex fumeus, assembly GCF_029834395.1. Taxonomy (NCBI): domain Eukaryota; kingdom Metazoa; phylum Chordata; class Mammalia; order Eulipotyphla; family Soricidae; genus Sorex; species Sorex fumeus. The sequence continues at coordinate 22,353,428 of NW_026606179.1, forward strand.
GGAATACCACTGGAGGCATCCCTAAGTACAGAGCTGGGAGTAGCCCAAAAGCATCACCAGATATGGTCCCAAAAACAATGGAAATTTTGATTTGACATTAGCCACACCAAAGGTGAGCTACCAAGTGACATATGGAACAGGGCCAGGATGCTTGTTTGGACTTTGCACTGCTTATTTTCTCCACAAAGACCTTTCAAATATGCAAGATCAAGAAGATCATATTATAGTGAGAGCTACAAGTACTGCACTCATAAGTCCTTTAGGCAGTTTAGAAGATGTGGAAAAGGGCAAAGACAGGGAGATCAGGAAGGTTGCTATAAACAAATCGTTATATTGAGGTAGGCCTTCTTTATAAGATAAAAAGCTTTGCTAAGTGCAAAGCGAAGGTGGGTTCACTCAGTGAGAAGACCACAGCTGAGAAGGGTTCAAAGTACAGCTGGGTCAAAAGGCTGGCAGAAGATCTGCAGACAGGATTCTTCTGATCATTGGGTACCAATTTCCTCTCTAGAAGTTCAGGAAAGTTTAATGAGATGTACCAGTTTTTACACACTGGGGCTAGGGTGGGGCTTTTATAGCCGTCTTGGCTCTGGGTAGAATCAAACAATAATGTCTGGACATCTTTCTAGTTTCTTTCTTTTCTTTTTGGGTTTCTGGGCCATATCCAGCTGTGCTTAGGGATCACTCCTGGCAGGGCTAGGGGGACTGGAGGGGGGGTGGGGGATCTAATCAAGATTGGCAGCGTGCAAGGTTAGTATCCTATACTAAACTGTACTAGTTTCTGATACCCACCAAAGAAGAGAGTAGTGTGCTCCTTGTCACACTGATCTGGACTGTTCTCCCAAACATATTGGTTCAGATGTGTTTGACTGAATACTATATTTGTGTGCGCACTCACACACAACTTTAACCTATTATATCTGTTTATTTTATCTTTTTTATTGATAACTAGTTTTCCTTTGCAGGAGATGCTCAGGGGCTATTTCTGGCTCTGAACTCAGAAGTAACCCCTGGGGGGCTGGAGCAATACCACAGTGGGTAGGGTGTTTGCCTTGCATGCGGCCGATCTGGGTTCGATCCCTGGCATCCCATATGGTCCCCTGAGCACCACCAGGAGTAATTCCTGAGTGCAGAACCAGGAGTAATCCCTGAGCACTGCCAGGTATGACCCAAAAAGAAGAAAAAAAAAAGAATTAACCCCTGATAATGCTCAAGGGACCAGATGTTGTGATATCCAGGATTCAAACTGGAGTCAGCTGCATGCAAGGTAAGTAACTTACTTCCTATTCTAGTTAACTTACTTCCCATTCTCTCTCTCTCTCTCTCTCTCTGTTTTCCTTTGTAGATAAAAATAGATTAACCCCCCCATGAAATTTTTAAAAATAAACAGACCATTAATTTGTTTGGGGTGTTTTATTGTTGTTTGAGTCTTGGTTTTTGAGCCACACCCGATGGTGCTCAGGGTTTACCTCTGGCTCTACAGTCAGGGATCATTCCTGGTGGAGAATCAGGCAACCATATGCGGTGCCTGGGATGAAACCCAGGTCAGCCATGTGCAAGGCAAGTGATCTACCTATGGTACTGCAGACAGGATTATCTCCCTGCCCCCAGTACCCAATTTCTATGTTTTCTTAAAAATAAATTTCAGAGTGGAAGAGACATCACAGGGTTAAAATACTTGCCTTGCCCACAGCTGACCAGAGTTGCATCTCTGGCACTGCATATAATCCCCTAAGCATCACCAGGTACAGAGTATAGAGCCTGGAATATCCCTGAGTATAGCGCCTGGAGTAAGCCCTGAGCTTACTCCAGGTATGACCAGTAAGTAAATAAGCACTATTTTCACTTTAAAAAAAATTCACCATTTATAAATCTACATGCTAATGAAAATCAATATGCATTGTGAAAGTTTTCAGAAGTTAGTTGTAGCTAAGACTTAAAAATTTAAGTATTGTACTGAAAAGTTTTAAAGCTGATTAAGACTCACAGAAAAGTGTATTTTAGTAGATAAAAATTTTTTTCTTTTTCTTTTTTTTTTTTTTTTTTTTGGAAGAAGGGGGATTTAAGCCACACCTGGCAGTGCTCAGGGCTTACCCCTGGCTCTGAGCTCAGGAGATCACTTCTGGCGGGGCTCAGGGGAACATATGTGATGCCAGAGATGAAACCAGGGTCAGTTACATGCAAGAAAAGTGCACTGCTCACTGTACTATTTCTCTGGCACCAGGAAGTCTTATGTTTTCAACATTACAGTAATTTGCAAAAGTTCCTAATAGATTAAAATTTAATTTAGGGGGCCAGGAAGATAGCTCAAATATTTGAAGCACATGGACAGTTTAATCTCAATGTGTCCCTAAGTACCAACGCAAGCCCTGATGGTCTCCGAATTTGCGTGGTGTGGCCTGGTGGCTCCAGCACCACCCAGCACCGAGCAACACTACAGCACTAGGCTGGAGCAACTAAACATCAAGTCCAAAAAGCCAAGCCAACAACTGCCAGGAGTGCCCAAGCCTGATCACTTAGAGGTATTCTCCTCACCTCCAAGAGGAAAATCATTTGACTCAGACCTCTTTAAATCATTTAAGATGTTCAACAAACAAAGTCATCAGCAATTTCTATTTCAGAAAACAAAGAACACACTTGAAACTAGAAAGGTTATAAAGGTTCTCTTATACCTGAAACTGGGAAGATAACAATGTGGTCATCCTGAGAAAAGCCGAAACACGTCCTTTCAGAGCGCAGTAGAACAGGGTGGCCTTGGAGGCCGGCGGTGTGAGAGATCTGGCTTTGCCACTTACCAGCTATGTGACCTGGGCAAATTCTTTAACCTCTCTGTGCCTCAGTTTCATTGTCTGTAAAACAGGGACAGTAACAGTAGCTACTGTTATTGAGTTAGGTGGGATTATACATATAAAACATTTAGAATAATGTCTGGTATATATTAAGTACTAATATAAATGTCTGATGTTATTATCATTACTCCCACACAGTAAGTGAAAGAGAACTTGTCATCTCTGCTTGTTGGGGGGGAAGTTACTAATTAGGAAGGTTTTCTAAAGTGACTTACTCTTCGAATTAAGAAATCTAGATATTCCAGAGCAGGAAACATCGTGTTTTAATGATACAGCTCTGAATTGTGAACACAAATTCTAAACTCCTTTCTGTGATAAAGCTAATAGAAAAAGAGTGAAAAAATAGACCTGTTGTCAGTACTAGTATGGCACAAGGCAGCTTCATTTCAAGACGACATATTCTCTAACCCCCAATGACATCAATAGCAAAGATAGTCACATGAGAAATGAGTAATGAGATGGGCTGGGTAAATCTATTTAAAGGCTGTAGGGGCCGGGAAGATAGTAAAGGGGTTAAGACATTTGCCTTGCACGTGGCTTTGCACTCTGGTTTAATCCCTGGCACTGCATATGATCCTGAGAGCCAGGAGTAAGCCCTGAGCACTGCCGGGTAAGGGCCAAAAACAAAAAACACCAAAGCTGATATTTTCTAAAAGATAGAAAGCAGAGAAAATTGTAGAACAAGATAAAGACTAACAGAATACTTCCCAGAACACGCAGAGTCAAAGGCTCCAGGCAGAAAAGTGTTGCCCTTTTTTCCTTGAAGTGCTAAATACACAACCTTTAATCAGGAGCTACAGAAACTAAGAGCTGACCACTTCTATATACCTCAGTCTTTACTGAATCAGCCATCTCTTCAGAGCACAGAAAATAAAAGAAAAATAAAAAGTAGAGGACAAAAAAGAGGAAGTAAAATGAAAAGCAGAATAAATATTATAAGAAACATGTAATTGAGGTTTTGGAAAAGAATACCTAAAAATAAATTCTAACTAGTATCCACAGAAATATTTCAGAAGATAATTATCAAAGCAAGCAAGGGCTGGGGATGCAGCTCAGTGGCTGAGCATATGCCTCAGGTGTGCAAGGACACCACACACAAATACAAAGAAAAACATATTAATGTACTTTTAATACACAAATAAACAAAAGTGACCTATGAGGTACAGAGATCAAAGGAAGTAATTCTTTTAATCTACCTTGCTTTAGTATCTTATCATGAAAGCCTTGTGATTACTTCATAAAGTAAATTAACTAGAAAAGTCCTCCCCTCTCCCCCAAAAAGATAATAATAAACCTAAACTATAGTAGTATAATCACACAGGGAAAACTCATCTAAAATTTATAAAACTTAAAGTGTTTTGATTAAGGGCACAGATCAATAATACAGCAGTAAGGTGCTTGTCTTGCATGTGGCCAACCAGGTTTTATCCCTGGCACCCCATGTGGTCCCCCAAGCATCACCAGGAGTAATTCCTGAGTGCAGAGCCAGGAGTAACCCTGAGCACCACTAGGTGTGATCCAAAAAGAAAAAAAAAAAAAACCAACAACTTGACAACTGAACTACATCAAAACCAAAACTTCTATACATCAAAAGACACTATCACAGTACAAAGGGCTTCTTTGCATACAGGAAGTCTGGATTTCATTCCCCAGCACTGCATCGTCTCCTGAACAGTACCGGGAGCAACCCTCCGCACCACACTACGAGGAGCCATGAGCACTAATAGCTGTACCCCCCAACACACACAAAAGATGTAGAACCCACAGAACAAGATAAAAATACTTTTTAAGTCATTCATCTGAAAAGGAATCATTATCTAGATTACATAAAAGAACTTTCCTAAAACTCAACAACACAAAAACAATGCAGCACTGTAGCACTGTCCTCCCCAGTTATTCATCATTCATTGATTTGCTCGAGTGAGCACCAGTAACATCTCTACTGTGAAACTTGTTACTGTTTTTGGCATATACCCCACGGGGTATATGCCAATACCCCACGGGGAGCTTGCCAGGCTCTGCCATGCAGCTGGAATACTCTCGGTAGCTTGCTGGGCTCTCCGAGAGGGATGAAGGAATTGAACCTTGGTTGGCTGCGTGCAAGGCAAAAGCCCTACCCACTGTGCTAAAAAATGGGCACATGTACGATTCCATTAACGTGGTATGTCCAGAATGCTGGTGAGACTGTAGAGAGGTACATGCTTGCCTTGCCTGCAGGTTGTCCAGGTTTGATTCCCCAGCAGCACTACCAGGAGTTACTTTTAAGCACAGAGCCAAGAGTAAGCCCGGAGCACAGCCAATGTAGCCCAAAAGACAAAAACAAAATCTCAACAGAATGGGCAAATTCACTGAAACAGAAAGTGAAGTGGTTGCCTAGGGCTGGGGTAGAAGGAAGAAAAGGCAATGACTGCTAAAGGGTCCAAAAAGAGTTTCTTTTGGAGTGACAATTTGTTCTAAAACAGGACCTGAGATATAGTACAGTGGGTGCTAGTCTTGCAAGCAGCCAACCCAAATTCAATCCCTGGCATCCCATACGGTCCCCGAAGCACAGTGATGAGTAACCCCTGAATATTGCTAGGTAAGGCACCACAGACAAACACTGTCCTCCCGTTGTTCATCGATTTGCTCGAGTGGGCCCAGTAACATCTCCATTTTGAGACTTGTTGTTACTGTGTTTGGCATATCCAATACATCACGGGTAGCTTGCCAGGCTTTGCCGTGCGGGCAAGATACTCTCGGTAGCTTGCCGGGCTCTCCGAGAGGGGCGGAGGAATCGAACTGGCTCACCAGGCTGGCTGCGCACAAGACAAATGCCCTACCACTGTGCTATCGCTCAGGCACCACCGGAAAAAAAGTTTCCAAAAGAGATTGTCATGATGGTTATAAAACTGTGAAAATACTGAAAAGCCCATCTAATCACACTCTTTAAATGGGTAAATCAAACTCTGTAGGAAAAACTGTAATAAAGCTTTTATATAAAGATGAAATTTAGTCCTATACTAAATTCCTCCCCACATGGGGAGTTTTTCTTTCTCTTCTACTTTCCAATAAACTTCTACTTTCAAAAAAAAAAAGTAAAGATGACCCATTCCACAAACAATTCCTGGGGGGGGGGGAGGTGGGGAGAGAAACAAAAACTTTCCCCTCTGGTGCCTAAAAATGTAAATTCAAATACTTTATCTCTGATAATGTGGAGACTCTACAGGAAATTCTTTAGGGAGATTAGTAAAGTTATTGTCTATGAAGTTCAAAGCCCAACCATTTCCACATTTTTTGGTCAGTTCAAAATGACACAAGCCATATTTAGAATTGTACTACAGAAAAATGCTTTGAAGAATTTCATTAATAGCATTCATGAATTTAAAATATCTATCCAGGCAAAAGAAAATACCAAAATGATGCAGTTTTTTGCTTTCTCCCTTGTTTGGACTCTACTTTTTTTTCCCCATTCCCTTTATATGATGCCACATTGAAGTTAGGCAATGCCATGGATGCTGATATAAAAAGATCTCTGTTCTACTTATGCCCCTGCCCACTGGGCACTCTCAGTTGCCCTTTTGAGATATTCCTCTAATATAAGCCAAGTGCTATGGTTCTTCAGAGCTCTACGCTTTTCTAAGATCAACAAATTCTCTCTGAGAGGATTTCAAACCCATCTCTCTAGCCCAGATCTTTCTCCTGTGTTCTAGATCCCGTGTTCAACTGTCTGTTGGACAAGACCCAAATCAAATGTCCAAAACCAACGCTCTCTTGCCTTAGTGGTGATTCTTTGCTGTTTTAGTAAACAGCATAATCAACTACCTACTTGAATAAACCAAAAATCTGGGCATCCTCTACTCTTCAGTTTCCCATGCATCCACTAATCAGTCATTTAGTCATAACCTCTGGCCTCCTTAATATCTCTCAAAAATTTTTCCTTTCTCTCTGACTTAACTGTTTATACCAAGTCTCAGGCCATCTTCACCCCTTGCTTGAAACATAGAAGAGCCTCTTGAGTGATCTTCCAAGTGCTTTTCTCTAGTAACTATGATCTGGAGTCAATCAGCTCTTTACAATCCACAATGGCATTCTAATACCTCTCCAACCCCAAGTTGTTTCTTGTACCACCTTCCTTCTCATCACCGTGTTCAGTTTTCTGCCTGCAAAACTGTACTGGTTTACTTTCTCTGGTGGAGGTCTAACTCAGATACCATTTCTCTAGAAGTTCCCATTGACAAAGACTGAACTATGGTGACTTGATTATATTAACACTCGGTGTGGAGTTCCATCTAAGTTGTATCTTTGCTATATATTATACATATCTTTTCCATTCATCTATTTATCATGTACCACATCACAACTGCCACTTTCTGAATTTCTGTGGCACTTCCAATCCTTAGGATCACTGAGTGTATTCAAGATATTCCAGAGTGCTAAACACATTGTAAATATTGAACAGATACTTGTGGGGATTATAGTCATTGTTTCTTTTCCAGGTTCTGACACTGTTTTACTTTTTTTTTTTTTGGCTCTTTGGGTCACACCTGGCAATGCACAGAGGTTACTCCTGGCTCTGCACTCAGGAATTACTCCTGGAGGTGCTCGGGAGACCATATGGAATGCTGGGAATTGAACCCGGGTCAGCCGTGTGCAAGGAAAACACCCTACCTGCTGTGCTATCACTCCAGCACCCACTGCTGTACATTCTTAATTTGCTGATTCGCTTTTGCTCCTGTGTATCAACCCACTTTGAGATAACCTCTTCTCACTGACTAAAAGATCTGGGTCCTCAGAGTCTGGTCCTCACAGAAGACTGACTCTCAGATCTTACTACCCCAATCCCAAAGAACTATTCACTGCACAAAATTTGATATTCAATTCTTTAATACTATGGTTCTTGACAAGTGGGAAAGAGGATGCTGCTACATATATAAATACCACCAAAATCAAGGGACTGTTTGGAAACATACCAGCTGTGACAACTGGAGGAGTACTAAGGATCAGAGGCCAAAAATACTAAGAAATATCCTACAGTGATGTTTACCAGGACAGACACCTCATTCACCCCAAAAAACAGTAATTATCCACCCCACAGGGCAATAGTGCAGCTAAAGAGAAACAATAAGCCTTAAACACCAACTTATTCAAGTAACAAATACATAACAAATTGTTTCTTTCTGGGCAGGTAATATACTTCCCAACACTGTAAGAGGTATCCATTTTGAAAAGGGAGTGAGTAAATGGCAAGTAAGTGATTTAGAGAATACTGTAAGCTGAGGGAGAAAGCCAAGGCCCCATCAAACACCTCAGTACAGAGATAGGGTTCCCAAGCTCACTCCAAATCTGCCAGTGAAGGACCCCACAAAGTAACCAGAACCCATCTTTCCTTATTTGTTCCTTCAACCCACTTTTTGCTCGTGCCAAACTATTCACCAAGACAGTGGCTGGTTCACAGGCCACAATTTCCCTTGTCTTTTCCCTGCACCTGTTCCCACTGAGATAATCTCTTACCTGCCTCACCAAGAGCTATCCTCCAGCTGAGCAGTAACCCACCCTCCCACCCCCAGTGCTGGGGAGGACATGTCAACACCTCAAGTCAATCCAGAACCATATTCCTCTGATTCCTACAAGAAGGAGGGAATGTAAACCCAAAGGTGGAAAATGCTAGAAATGGCTCGGGCCCTCAGAGGCCTTGTCTTCCTCCACCTAAAATCAGTGCATAGCAGAGGCCAGCCAGGAGCTGCCTCATTTCCTGTAATTGCTTGGTAAAAATAGGAAGTGGGGGAGGAAGTTCACAAAGCAGAAACAAAAGTAATCACCGCCTAGCTTCCTGAACACAAATCACTGAGCAGGGAGAGGATCATTAAAACATCAAAACGGAAAGGCAGGGATGGAGAGTAGGGGCCAGAGGAAAGGAAGTGACATTCTGGGCTCACCAAGTCTAGACTATTTGTGTGCTCAGAAGATTGTCCCCAAATAAAAAATGTACAAAACTGGACACTCGCCTACTAACAAAAATAGCTTCTGAGAAATTTAATGTAGGTCATTTAAAGAATTATGGGGAACAAAGAAACAAAACTCCTGAAACACTAAAGTCCTATCTGAGTTTAAAAATGCTGACGGGGGTGTGGATGGGGGGCAGAGAAATAGTACAGTGGTTAGAGCATTTGCCTTGACACGGCCAACCTGGGTCCGATCTCCAGTATCCCATATGGAGTAACTTCTGAGTGCAGAGCCAGGACAGGCCTCTGCACACCATCGGGTATGACCCAAGAAGAAAAAAAAAAAAAGCCAAGTGGATGAGGATTTGGTTTAAAAGAGCATGCCTAGCATGTGTGAGGTCCTGAGTTCGATCCCCTGCACTACACAACCCAGTAGGAATGGCTCTGGAGATCCTCTAATACCAAAGATCTGGGTGCGGTGTTGCTAAAGGGGGTGCCCAATAAAGGTATCAATGGAAATACTTTAATATCAAAGTAGAACAACTTTTTTCTAGTCAATAAATAGCTATTAAAACTTCAATTAAAACAAAATTACTAAACAACTAATTAGTTGACAAAATGCTCAAGTCTGTGTTTTATATATATATTATATATACACATATATATATCCAGCTATGGAAACACAAGTAGAAAAATGCCAAGTAAATAAAAACTCTAATCAGTGTTACAATCTATCATTGTTAAAATAAAGATGCTTCTACACCCATTTTCCAATCCTGTAAATGGTGGCTGAATGCTTTAGGCACCCAGCATGCAAAGGTTAACCCTGCCTGCCACTCAGGAGCTTCTGGTGTAACCGGAAACAACAAACTGCCACTACATCATGAAGCCTCTTGCTGCAGACACTTGCACTATGACAATACCTCGCAACAAATAGAACACCACTCTAGGAAAACAAAGCAGGCTGTCATCAGCAGATCTAAACTCAACAAATGAAGGAATAATTTCATTGGGGGTTGGAGGGGTTTTACCACAAAATCAACTAAGCTGAAATTTACTTGCAAAATAACACAGACCTTTTTAAAAAAAAAAAAAAAGGCAGGGGTGGCTGAAGAGACAATACAGAGGGTAGGGCGGCACTCCATAGGGTCTTCCAAGTCTCACATCCTGTAATTCCTGAGCACTGGGCCAGGAGTAATCCCTGAGCAAGTGGGTATGTCCCGCTCCCTTTCCCCCAAAAAAAGGTTTCCTTTTTTTTACGTGAAGAGTAATTAAGATAAAAAGCAGGTCTAACTTTATATTGAAAATATTTTTGAGCTGGAAAAGAGGAAGACAAAGTCTAGTTTATGTTTCGAAGTTACTGTATTAGTAGGAAAATAAGTATTTAATGGAAAAATCTACTATGTCCTGCTGAGGACATATCTAGCTCTGATTTTCTGGAAATAAATAAACTTATTGCAGTTTAAAGACCCAGGGTTAAGTCTCCTTCTGAACTGAAAGGGCTAGCACAAAACCTGGTGACATTTCAAAAATAAAACAAGTTTTATTTCATTAGAGGTACACTCTGAGCCTCTTCCCCCACCCCCCATAAAGTCTTTGTTAAAACAAATCTTCAAAGGAAGGGGGGGAGAGGAAGCAAACCTTGTCCAGGAAAGGCTTATCTACAAACAACCACCACACATCTCCACAGGATAAACAAAGCTGATTCTCAAAGTTCTGGAAAAGTTTACTCAGGTTAAATGACTAAAACAGTCTGGATCATTAAAATCTTTCACATCAAAAGCACCTAAGCACTGAAAAAATATTCACAACGGGGTGCTGATAGAAATTCAAATGTAAATCAAGGAATGAAAAGAACTTAGAGTAAACAATTTCTAAAAATCAAAAAGGCTGAGCACATGCACAGCATACAGGATGTCTGGATTTGATACCCAGCCACACATGGTCTCCAAGCACAGAGACAGAGGTAACCCCTGAGCACTGTTGGGTGTGGCCCCAAAACTGAAAATCACTAAGCACTGGTGCAAAATTTTTTTTTTGCTTTTTGGGTCACACCTGGCGATGTACAAGGGTTACTCCTGGCTCTGCACTCAGGAATTACTCCTGGTGATGCTCAGGGGACCATATGGGATGCTGGGAATCGAACCCGGGTCGGCTGCGTGAAAGGCAAATGCCCTACCCGCTGTGCTATCTCTCCAGCTCCTGATGCAAATTTTTTTTAAACCTAATTTGTTAAAAAATACAAACTTAACATCTACAGAAAAACTTGCAATTTGTGTGTTACAGTGTGACTAGTTATCATTGCCTACAGTTATTGCAAAGAGTATTTAAACTTAACAAAGGTAAAACTTGCTGTTCTCCCCTTCCCAGAACTCCACCCTTCTTAAAAACCTGCTTTAGATAAATTTCAGATTCATGACCATTTGGGAACACTGAAAGAAACCATAAAAAATGTTATCAGCTCCCTCCTCCGTGCTGGAAAGACTGACTCTACTTCTGCACACACTCAAGAAGAATAGTAGGTTCAAGCCTCCACCCGAAGAAGCCTTCCCCACAAACATTTCAGTAGGTCAATATTTAGCGATGAGGAAATTCAAGGAGTCTCCTCCCCAACCCCCATACCAGGCAGAGAGGCCAGACCCAGAGCACTTCTACCAGACTGGCTTACAGGCTCTGCTGTCACCAAGTTCCCAGCTTTCACATTCGTACACTCACCCTTCACATACCGAGGGCCTACTGCATCCAGCACTGCTCCGGGTAGGGAATACTGTGGTGAAAGAGAGCCCTAATACCTGTTCAAGGAGCTTACAATGGAAGAGAAAGGGGCAAAGTTCATACTCTTGCCTAGCAGGCAAGATGCTCCATAGAGTTTTCACTCCAACAGGCACTGCTTAAGTCAGTACTCACGGGTATGGGTCTGGGAGTCAGAATGCCCTGCAGACAAATTCCTGCTCTTCTACTGGTAGGCATTCCTAGTAGAAGGAATGCCACTATGATCTTAGACACGTTAAACTCTTGTCTGACTTTCTGCAGTCCTATGGTGAGGATTAAACCCATGAAACACAGTACCCAGCACACCTTGAATCTCACTAAAACGCATGAAAGCTAACCATTCAGAAAGAGGCCAAGGGCCTGTCAGAGCAAAGTTTTATCTTCCATTAAATCTGTCCAAGGGCTGGAAGATAGCAAAGAAGTTAAGGCATTTGCCTTAACTGATACCACACGGTCTCCTGAGCATCAACAGATGCAGCCTGGATGAACAGGGCGATTCCTGACAGCACCGGGTCCAAGGAGTACGTCAGATCCTTACACTGAACCAGCCAGATCAGTGGAGAACTCCAGCCAGCCCCCTCCCCCAGGCCTTACACCATCTTATGCCCTCTCCCCCTGATGAGATAAAATCAATCTTCTGAAGGTCAGGAATCAAGCTGAGTGGAAGAGCCCTTCATTTGCAGGCGTGAGGCTCTGGGTTTTAATCCCAGCACCTCAAAAACAAAAATCTTCATTCTGGCCTACTATGAGTCAAAAACATACTATCACTCCCCCATTTCCCAAATACTCCATAATTAAATTAGTGTTTAAAAACAATTCTTACCTTCCTGGAACTCTGGAACACACTCCCCAAATCCTAGCAACAAAGTGAAGGAGTGCTGCCTAGTGTCCTCAGAGAGGAAGGAGTCCTGACTCCTCCCATTTCCCTGTGGCCACTCCCTCGTCTTTCAGCCCTGAGCAGAAGAGCTAGGTTGCAGCAGAGAATTATCTCACATCACAAAGGGCAGGACAAACTTACTGGGACATGAGCTGCATTTGCTCTTCCTGTGAGACCCAGGAATAAGACAGGTCCCCGTGAACTGGTAAGAGAACCTCTTTCACCTCTCCTAAGAAAGTCACACAGGCCGACAGCACTGCATGAGTCTATAGCCAATTTGCCTGCTTCTGCTCCCAGAACACATCCTCTTCTGGGATCTGCAGTTGGGTGGGTGAAGACTCAGCTCCCAGGTTATAATTACCTTCTCACTAGCTTCCAGTCCCCATAACATTTTTAATAAGAAAATTACAGTTAGCCAGAAGCAGCCCCCTAAACACCCGTAGTTGTAACCCCCCCCCCAAAAAAAAAGAGAAAATGAGATTTGTTAAGGTCTATCTAGGTCTAATTCTATACTCAAAACGCCCCCATTATAATTCTCTGCAATTATCAATTTGAAAAAGCCTGTACTAACACAAGGAACATAACCAAATGGTCTAGAATATTGAAAAAGCAATACCAGCTAGGAGTCCAGGGACATTGGCTCTGTGGTACACACATATAAGCAACACACATGACTCTGGTTTCAAACCCCCCCCCCCCCAAAAAAAGGTCATTTAAAAAAATCAGAGGGTGCTGCAGCTTTAGTACAGTGAGTAGGGCACTTGCCTTGCACATGGTTGTCCTGGGTCTGATCCCCATCATTCTGTATGTTCCCCCAAACACTGCCAGGAATAACTCCTGAGTGACACCTGAGCCAGGTGTGGGCAAGAAAAAAAATTAAAAAATTAAAAAATAAGGTAGAGGCCAGGGAAATAGCTCAAAGCAGTGGGACACATGCTGGTCTATGCAGGCTTATTCAATCCTGGCACCATACAGCCTCCCAGGCACTGACAGATGCAGCCCCAGTGGCTCCCAAACACCACAGGGTCTGAACTTTCAAGGCTAACATGACACTTTCAGGCCAAGAGAGACAGGCTGAGTATCACTGGGAGTGGCCCTTGGGGCTTCTGAGCTCTGTTTAGGGTGATATATATATATATATATATATATATATATATTTGAAAATACATGCATATATATAAAAACCATGCCAGTTAGGAATTAGTCCTATGAAAAAAACTCAGTAAATGTGGAGGCCAGTATCAAGAATGTCACCAGCACAACTGTCTACGATAACCAACCTGGAAGCAGCCCACACATCTCTCCTTAAGGGATTCATTAAGTAAATTACACAGGAGCACCTCACAGTCATTTTAAAGATCAAGGTAGAGCCACCACATTTCATCAAACCTAAGATGTCATCATTTACAAATCCTATCATTATTTTATATGTGTAGAAAACACTGCCATGTAAGGACAACTTGCTGTCACATGGCCTATCCCAATTCCAGGTTCCCTCAACAAGCTTCCTGACTCATTCTTCTCTCAGTCCACAGCATACTAAGTCCCTCTGTGTCTTTTCTCTCCTTTCTCTTTCAAGAAAATACCCATATTTTTATTTAAAAATAGTTTTGAGATTCCATGATTTATGGGTTTCTTGTGCACATAATTCCAACACTACACCCATCACCAGTGTAGCCCCTCCCTCTTGAGGCCCTCCACCCCCCTCCCTCACCTGTGTGGATCAATTCCTCTACCATGTTGCCTTTGGGCCTTTGCTGCTACCTTGATAATGTATCTTTAAGTTCCATATATGAGAAAGATCATCCTGCCACTGCCCATATTTTAGACCACTATCTCTCAGTTCCCACTGAGCCCTTCCCATACAGGAAAGATCCCATCTAGGGGGCCCAAGCAATAATACAGTGGGTACGGTGCTTGGCCAGCCCATAGGCAGCTGACAGGGGCTTGATCCGGGCATACCTATGGTCCCCTGAGCACCACCAGGAATTACTTCTAAGTGCAGAGACAGGAGTAACCCACTGACAGGTAGGACCCAAAAACAAACATACAAAAACAAAACAAAAAGTCCCCATAGTGCCTTTCCCATAAAGATCCTGGGCTTTCCTTTCCATGCCAGCCTCCAAGGCAATGGCTCATTGTTAACTTTGTGTGCCTTTGCCTCCCAGAAAAATTGTAAGCACAGAGACTTCCCAGTCACTAAAGTGCACAGGACAGAATCACAACCACCAACATCATCCGTAAGATACTATTCTAAGGACTTGACAAATATTAATTTAAGCCTCAGTATAACCCCAGGAAATAAGCACTAATTCCTCTCCCATTTTCTAAAAGAGTAACCTGAGGTTAATTGTCTTGTAAGTGACAGAGGCAGGATATGAAATCAAATTGTCTGGATAATCAAGTTCTAAGCAACAGTCTAAGTAAGTCTTTGCACAAAGCAATTATTTAAAACTTTTTCTTTTCTTTTTCTTGGCTTTTTGGGTCACACCCAGTGATGCTCAGGGGTTACTCCTGGTTCTGTAACTCAGGAATTACTGCTGGCAGTGCTCAGGGGACCATATGGAATGCTGAGGATTGAACCTGGGTTGCTCATGTGCCAGCTCTACCCGCTCCAGCCCCAAAACTTCCCTTATGTTTGCTAATTTTAACAGAAAACATAATGCGCATAAAGAAAATTCATACTGTAGAGTCAGATAGCTCAGTGGGAAAAAGAACATATTTTATATACTGGAGACCCAGTGCTGATCTCCAGTACTTGCCTGGTCCCCTGAATAAGGTTAAGAGTGACCCCACTCCCAAGCACAGAAACAGGTGTGGCCTCTGAGCACCACCAAGTGTGCCCCTAAACAAACAAATAAGCAAAGGACTTCAAATCTGTATAAGCATATGTAAGAAAAAGCTTGGCCTATCTACCAGTCTAGATTTTGGGGGAGACCTCATTCAAAAGTAACCGTTGTTTCTTTTCCATCATTCCAGATTTCCCCCCAGCAACTAGAAACCTATTTTCTTCGTACCTATCACTTTTCAGCATGATTCATTTCTGGACCATACACAGCACCCAGTGGTTCTCAGGGGTTGCTCCTGGTGACAGATACATAGGAGACCCCAGGCCTTCTGCATGTGAAGCATTAGCTCCAGCTCATGCAGCTCTCCCCTACAGCCTCTGTAATCTCTCTCTTTCTATATCTTAACATAAATGGGCATATACACACAATGTTCTGCATGGCAATCTTTCCAAGATGGACGCACATCTGCATACATGCATTTGTATTCAATTCTAAAATATCCATATTTTACACTAACCCAAATGGCTTCCTGAAGTTAGAAACCTGGTGAGTTTGGACTTCACCAGAAAACAGGATCCACAAAGGGCTTTCAATGTTTAAAAGACAAGAGGCTAGCTAGCCTTGTAGAAAAACAGGCAAGAGCCACAGTATAGCGGGTAAGCTAACTTGCCTTGCATGTGGCCAACCAAGGTTCAATCCCAGTATCCTAATCAGTCCCCAGAGCCCTGCCAAGAGTGATCCCTGAATGAAGGGGCAGAAGCAAGCCCTGAGCACTGCTGGGTGTGGCAAAAAGGAAGGAAGGAAGGAAGGAAGGAAGGAAGGAAGGAAGGAAGGAAGGAAGGAAGGAAGGAAGGAAGGAAGGAAGGAAGGAAGGAAGGAAGGAAGGAGCAGAAAGACCTTTCATAATATAAGAGATGGGGGCCCATACACAGTATAGGCCTTATGTACCTATACATAGAATAATTATGAAGACTAAACAAGGCAGTATACACAAAGCACTAAGCACCAAATATGACAAGCACAGTTAATTTTAAGGACATTATTGCTCTGGCACATTTTAAGTGCCCAATAAGATAAATATTGTTGTTTCTTCAAGAGCTGGCCCCATGGTCCTCGCCAAACTTACTTTCCTCGTTTTTCTAGCAACCCTCTTCATCCTTTACACTGAATCTCCTGCAGCTAACATATATCAACCTATCATGGCACTACCTAAAAGTTCTCTCCTCTTTCTGGACTAGGTGCATTGAAGTTTTCCCTCAGTACTTAGTTCACACACAGTTCAATATTGTGATTCCCTGACAATTGCAGCTGACTTCTCTGGATTAGCAGTTTGGGAAGAGTCTTTGTGTCGTGACTTCTCTTCTGGTTTTCGGATTTGTCAAGACGCAGGAGCAATAGATTCAAGGGGGCATTAAGTCTATCTCTGCTCAAAGATGACTGATGTAAGAACCAAAGGCAGGTCACTAAGTTTGTAATTACTGACAAGCCCTATACTTATCCAGTACTTACTAAATGCCAGGCAGCTAACAAGGCATTTACAGATGAGGAAACACAGATATAAGTCATTAATCCATGATCAGTAATAGGGACTTACAGAAGAATGAACTCAACTACTGGCAGGAAACCTCCATATGGGGCCACGGATATTAGGTCATGGGTATTAATCAAAGGGTATTAGGGAGCATGGAAGCAAAGTAAGGGAAAGATACTCCTGGCCACTGGCATCACCTGAGAGATACCAAGGTAGTGCAAATGTTCAGTGGACGACTGCACACACTGTTCTTCTTGTCAAGGCAACAGATACACCATACCAACTTCCAAACAGACCATCCCAACCCTTTCCTTTTAGAAATGCAGCTTCTCCTCTGAGGACACAAAAAGAAGTTTAAGCATTCTGGCTACAAACACATTCCAATCATGCCTTTCTGAGGTTATAGCTGGGTCAGTTTGGTGAACTTCAAGTTTTTCCTCAAATTCTTTACCCTACATTTATAAAATATCTTTTGATGTATACTTTTTCTATAGGTAACTGATCTGTGCTGAATTTATTACTTCATTCTCAGATATCATTCATATCAAACAAGTATGTAATTGTTCCCAGAACACTATGTGTATACATCCCAGTGACAACAGGAGTGAACAAAACTGCAATATCTCTAAAACCTGTAGAGTTTATTAGGTGCCTCTGACTTTGAGACAATCGGGATACTTTAAAGCAATTGATTACTGGCTTCCTGTCCAAATAAAGTCCTAGGCCTTTCAGCTCTGTATTACAATCAGTACTGCACAGTCTGTATTTTAAGTACTCTATAAAAGTGACTAGATATATTAGGTCTCATTTTTTTGTCACCCAGGGTAAAGCCAGATTATATCTAAAATTCCTTAAAACAAAGCCATAACCATTTAAATCAAATTGTTAGGAAAAGAAAGTAAATGGGATACACAAATCATGAAGGAAGAAGATAAGACAAATCAACTGGTAAGAATCTCAAGAGTCATCAAGGACAGGCCACCTTGGTAAACGATGAAAGGTTCCATTGCATGGAGTAAGTTTGTACTCAAGAACAAATCTAGGGGCTGGAGCGATAGCAAAGCAAGTAGGGCATTTGTCTTACATGCGGGCCGACCCAGGTTTGAATCCCAGCATCCCATATGGTCCCCTGAGCACCGCCAGGAGTAATTCCTGAGTGCAGAGCCAGGAGTAACCCCTGAGCATCCCTGGGTGTGACCAAAAAAGAAAAAAAAATCTAGAAGTCATAGGGAGATAAATGACTTGCAGCAGTGCCAGAGCTGGGTTCAATGAGGGGCAAAGTGGGTCTCTACCTAGAAGTCACATACTAGATGAGTGAGAAAGAGAAAGTGGAGGAAAGAACAGAGGCATGAAACTAGGCCTTAGAAAATGCTTCAGGAAGATATGGGGAGAAAAGCAGCAGCAAAGACAACTGAAAAAGGCACAGTTACAAAATCAAGAAAAGCTCCAAACCATCTAACAAGAGGGGATTCACAACAAGTAAGTTTATCTGACTATGCCAAATATTTACATTTACAGTTCAGAGAAATATTTACAACTTTAGTTCAGAGAAACAGTAAACGGCTACTGCATATATCAATTAAGGGATCCTTAAAAAGGAAAGACTTCAAAGGAGCGGACACAGGCAATGTCAGATTCCTTGGGTACAGCTTGGAGAAGCCCCTGAAGCTCTGCTGGGAGTGGCCCCAAGCCAAAAACAAGACAAAACAAAACCTGAAATATCAACCGTGGCACATTTACCTACTCTACGAACTTATAATGAGAGAAAATGGCATCCTTTTTCTGTAACTCAAAAATAAAGCAATTCCATATTCAAACCAATATTCTTTGCCCACATAGGAAAGTCTTCATTTTCCATGAAAGATAAAATCACAGCAGGAGGGAGTAGATTACCAACCCATGTGGTATCCCAGTGTACTAGCTTTGATTTTTTTGCCCTGCAGCCTTGGAAGACCTGCTTGACATAAAGCTTCTGCTGTATGAGGCTTCAAGTTTCCAGCAGAATAAACATTTAGTATAATCTTCAGCATAATCATGTGCAATTTGTTTAAAAACATTTTTAAGGATGCTTAAAAATGCTGTCTTCCAAAAATCAGAGATAATTTTAGATTGAAAAAATCTAGGCTTGCCAAGGGAATCTGAGAACTTTTCTATCTTGGTCTCCAATGCTAACCTACGTATTCATGTGCAAAAATAGAGGAAGATTAGAATCTCAAATGCCAGACTGAAAAGTTGCCACAACAAACCTGAACTCTTCATATGGCATTTGTTATCTTGTCAGCATAAAGCAATAAATTAAACATTTTACTGTAAATGGTAAAAAGGTGTGTGTGGGGGGGGGCATGGAAACCATGAAACAGTTCCTTGATTCATAAAGAAAAGTGATCTTTATTTTGGAAAATTATTTTTTTAAAGTTACTGTGGCTAAGGATACTTTTTTACAGCATTTTCAGTGGTTTTGCATAACAAATACAAAATATATTATTTCGGTTTTGCTTTGGGGCAGGGATTGGGGTTTGGCATGTCAAAATGTGGTGGTGGGAAGGTGTAATGGTGGTGGGGTTGGTGCTTAAATATTAAATGTAATCAAATATTGTGAACTACTTTATAAGAATAATTTTTAAAAAGCAAATAAAACAATGGATAAAACCAAAAAAAAAAGGCGACTGTGGAATTTAAAAAACAGAATATATAAGATCTATAGATGACCACCTTGACTAAGCAGTCCTTTATAAACATGGCGCAAAACAGCAACTACAGCTTTTTCAGTAAAATGCGGACCACGGACCAATCATTGTCCAAAAATTCCCTATGTCGAATCAAGTGTTAAGCAAATAGCTGGAAAAAAAAAATTTTTTTTTTCTTCTAAAACCCATGAAATGAGAAGCAAACAAATGGAATTCTTCATAACATGGGAAAATCTCTCCAAGCGTGTCAACAGAGAGACAAAAATATTCCTTAAAAAAAAAAAAAAGTCACCTTTGACCTCATTTATAAATTTATCCGAAAATAGCACCAGACAAGTCCTCTCTGCAGACAGATCTGCGCGGGCCCGTGACTCGATGGCCACCAGCAGCGAGCGAGCCTCTACGCTCCCTCCCGTCGGGTGACGGTGACGCGGGAGGGGGGGGGGCTCGTGCCATCCGCCTCGACTGCGGGCCGGGCCACGCTGGCCGTGGTGGTCAGGGCGGCAGGTGGATGCCTGTCATTCAGTGCTGCGGGAACCCTCCGCGCGGAAGCCCGGCTCCGCCACGGGGCCGAGGGGCGGGCGGGCGCGCGTCCCCCGCGGCGGCGGCGGCGGCGGCGGCGGCGCCCGGCCACCCCCGCCCCCGCGAGGTGTTTATCTGCCACCTTCTCTCTCAGGAGGAGCAACCAGGTTCTTATCGCGCGGGGCCGGCGGACGAGAGGGCGGGTCTCCCCCCCCACCCCCACTCCCCTGCGCAGCAGCGCGCCCCGGGGAAAGACACACCCCTGCCCACCGCCGCGGGGGTCCCCGCAGCCCCCACTCCCCCCCTCCGCCAGCGAGCTCGGCGGGGCCGGAGAATCGCATTCCACGGCGGCCCGGCCCGGCCCGGCCCGGCCCAGCCCGGCGGGGAAGGCGAGCCGCGGCCGGGGGCCGGCCTCAGGGCCGCGTCCCCCCGCCCGCCCGGGTGCCACGGACCCCCACCGCCCACAGGCCGCCGGCTTCCGGGAGCGGCGCCCGCTCGCCCGCTCGCCCGCTCGCCCGGGGCTGGCTCGCGGCAGCGCACGCCGCGCCCGGCTCTGACGGGCGCCGACCCGCCTCCACAGCCGCGGCTCTGAGGGGGGTCCCCGCCGACCCTCACGCCCGCGCCACACACACACACACACACACACACACACACGGACAGACACACACGGACACACACACACACACGCAGATACACACACGCACGGACACGCGCGCACGCGCTCCGAGGCCCCTCCGGGCTTCCGTCCGCCCGGCCAGCGCCCCCAGAGACCTGCGTCCTCCACAGCGGACGGGCAGGGGGCAGGGGAAGCCCACGGCCTCGCGCCCGGCCACCCGCGGCGCCCCCGCTCGCGCAGCCAGTCGCCCGCCGCCGCCCGCCGCCCGCACCGGCCAGCGCCCGCTCGCGCCCGGTCCTCACCTGCGACGCGCCGCGGCCCCCGGCGCACCGCCCGGACCGGCTGTGTACACCGGAAGTGACGTCGTCGGCCCGGCCCCGCCCCCGCCCCAGGCGGACGCCGGGGTGGCTGCGGACCCGGCGTCCAGGAGCCGACCCGCCCCTTGCGTGAGCGGGGGCCGAGGGCGGCCCTGACCCTCCTGTCCTAGACACCCCCTCTCCTCCGCCCCGTGAGAAGGGGATGAGCACTGGCTGTCAGAGTCGTCCCCCCACTCCATCCCTAATCCTCCCGTGTCCTGACCTCCACCTCGCTGAGCCGCCAGGCTCCCTAGGGTCAGCGGTGAGTTCACGGACTGATTATGGAACTTGATTACCGGGAGATTGAAATATTGAGCGTTTACTCGAAGCCGGACCCGGACAGGCTCTGTAGAAACCAGAGATTTAAGCCGCCCTCATAGGTTTATTCTCTCTAGTGGTGGAAGCACTACATGTTGTCGAAAAATCACGCGTGATGATATAGTGCCAATTGTGACAAATGGCAAGAGGGAAAAGTGGAAGAGGGAGAGAGTCCCCTGACCTACTGAGTGAGAGTCATCACCGGGTTTCTTCATCTGGGGACTCAGCGGGAGTTGAGGTCCTAAAAGGAGAGAAGGGAAATATTAAACTTAGAAAAGCAGGGAAGAAGGGATCTGGTGGGCCTTGGAA
The DNA here is from genome assembly GCF_029834395.1 of Sorex fumeus. Classification (NCBI taxonomy): domain Eukaryota; kingdom Metazoa; phylum Chordata; class Mammalia; order Eulipotyphla; family Soricidae; genus Sorex; species Sorex fumeus. Next base: position 22,374,972 of record NW_026606179.1, read on the forward strand.
CAGCAGGTGTCTGTTCAGGAAATAAAGGTGTTGAGAGGCATTGGGAAACTATTCAGCTTTAAAAGCAAGAGATGCTTTTTACCATATTTGTGGGCAGAAAGGGATTACCTGGGCTAGGTTGTGGTGAAGGAGTAGAGAAGGAACGGCAAGAGTAACATTATTCATAACAGTCAAAAAGGTGAAAGGGGGTTGGAGAGTTCGGCAGTTAGCCAGGCAGTCACCCTATATTGGGGTGGGGCACACCCAGCAGTGCTCAGGGCTTAGTCCTGGCTCTGTGGTCAGGATCACTCCTGGCAGTGCTTCAGGGACCACACGAAGTATCAGGGAAGGAACCCAAGCTGCATGCAGGCCAAGTTCCTTACTTCTGTATTTATCTCTCTGACTCGCATCCACCCGACTGCATCTGGGTGACAGCAAGGCATGTAATCTTCCGTGCCCTTCAACCAGGTGTGTGCAAGCACAGCGAGAGGGGGTGGCCCCATGAGCACCGAAACCAAGTGTGAATGACCTCCAGTCATTGCAACAACTAAATTAAGGGGAAGAGGGCAGGAAAGAGTACAATTTTAAAAATTTTCATATGAAAACCTCCCAAGTTTCTGATACATGGATGAATCATGAAGACATTATACGAGAGAACTGAGCAGCCTCTTGAATAGACATCCTACAATCCCACGTACAGGAGGGACTAAAGTCCAATTCACGGAGACAGTCAGTAGAGTAGTTGCCAGGGTGGGGGTGGAAGGGGAGCTGGGGAGTTTGTATTCAGCCTGGACTGAGTTTCTGTTTGGGAAGCTAAAAAAGTAGTCAGTAGATGATGATCACACAACAATGGGAAGGAGCCTAAAGCAGTTCGTTATGGCTGACAGGGACCATAGGCACTTGGGTCTGGTCTAAAGGGCATCACTGCATCTAAAGATGATCACTGCATCTAAAGGTGATCATCTAAAGGTGATCACTGCATCTGTGGCAGTGATCACCAGTGCTCCAAACTTTTTTTTTGTGGGGGGGCTATCCCCAGCAATATTCAGGGTTTACTCTTGGCTCTGCATTCAGGGATCACTCCTGGTGGGCTCAGAGATTGGGGGACCATATGGGATGCCGAGGATTGAATCTGAGTTGGCTGTGGGCAAGGCAACCCTACCTCTGTGCTATTGCTCCAGCCTCCAAAATGAAACACTTTAAAATGATTGAAGTGCTAAGTTTTTGTTCCTGTTTTAATTTTGTTTTGATTTGGGGGTCATACCTGGCAGTGCTCAGGACTTACTCCTGGCACTGCTTTCAGGGATCACTCCTGGCAGTGTTCCAGGGATCATATGTGGTTTGTTTGGTTTTCGATGGGGTGAGGTTGGACTTCTAAGAGGTGCCCTGGAGGGCCAATTCTCAGCCAGCCAGGCTGTGTTCAACACACAGAGCTGGAGATGATGCTGCTGCTCTGGCCCTATGGTGCCAGAGTTTACCTGGGCCATGCAGTTGGTGCTCTGGGGCCTCCAGGGCTGCACCCAGTAATACTTGGGGAAACTTGTGGTGCTGGGAACTGAACCCAGGTCGTGCACAAGCTAGGCATACTCCTTAACCATTGTATTATCTCCCAGCCCCCTCAGGTGGTAACTATTATGGGTATTTTTTTATCACAATAAAAAAAAGTAATAGAGTTCATTTAGGGGAAAATTTCAATGATCCAAGGAAAAGGTGATCTTTCTTTAGACTAGGGCATCCTTTATTTGGGGGTTCTTGAGCATCTTTCAGAGAAAAAAGAAATTGAGGGGTCAGAGAGATAGTATAGTGGGTAGGACACTTGTCTTGCCAACCTGGGTTTGATCCCCAGCATCCTATATGATCCCCCCAAGCCCTCCAAGATTGATTCCTGAGTATAGAGCCAGGAGTAACCCTGAGCATCGCCAGTTGTGGACCCCCCTTCAAAAAATTTTTTTAAAAATTGAATACCTCAGGGGCCGGAGCGATAGCACAGTCGGTAGGGCATTTGCCTTGCATGTGGCCGACCCAGATTCAATCCCCGGCATCCCATATGGTCCCCCAAGCACCGCCAGGAGTAATTCCTGAGTGCAGAGCCAGGAGTGACCCCTGAGCATCGCTGGGTGTGACCCAAAAAGCAAAAAAAAAAAATTGAATACCTCAGACTTTTAATCCTATTATAACTATATGCATATATTGCACTATCACTGTATCACTGTATTACTGTCCTCCCGTTGTTTATCGATTTGCTCGAGCAGGCCCAGTAACATCTTCATTGGAGACTTTTGTTGTTACTGTGTTTGGCATATCGAATACATCACGGGTAGCTTGCCAGGCTCTGCCATGCGGGCAAGATACTCTCGAGGGGCTCTCCGAGAGGGGCGGAGGAATCGAACTCGGGTCGGCCATGTTGGCTGCGTGCAAGGCAAAACTCTATATTTTTTATATTATGAAATATGCAGAAGAGGAATGTTAGAAAGTAAAAAGTAGGGGTTGGAGCGATAGCACAGCAGGTAGTGTGTTTGCCTTGCACAAAGCCGAAACAGATTTGATTCCCAGCTTCTCATATGGTCCCCCGAGCACCACCAGGAATAATTCCTGAGTGCAGGAGTAATCCCCATGCATCACCAGGTGTGACCCAAAAAGCAAAAAAAAGAAAGTAAAAAGTACATAGAGGGGCTGGAGAGATAGCACAGTGGGTAGGGTGTTTGCCTTGCACACAGCCAATGATCTGGGTTCAATTCCTGGCATCCCATATGGTCCCCCGAGCACCGCCAGGAGTAATTCCAGAGTTCATAAGCCAGGAGTAGCCCCTGTTCATCGCTGGGTGTGACCCAAAAACCAAAAAAAAAAAAAGTAGAGAAGCTCTAAGATTTCTTTCTGTATTGCCTGGATGACTTCCTTACACTGGTGGGAACGTGACACTCACTTTGGAAGCATTTCCAAATCACAGTGGTGGCAGTGGAGAAGAATATGGTACAGACCACCAATGCAATGGCTGTGGGTGGAGGGTTGAGCCTCTGTGATAAGCCTTTACAATGCTGAGATGTGGTGAGAAACCCTGAGATCTGCTCCACAAGATGGAAGACAGGGAGGAAGATGTGAGTTCCTCTAGCAAGATGCTGGAGGAGGAAGCATGCTGTCGGCAGTTGGGCTGAAGTCGGAGTTGACGAGGGTAGTAGCCTGCTATCCGGGGTGCTCGGAGGGTCTTGAATGGTAGCTGATGGTTGAGGTTTTTTTGTTGTTGTTATTGTTTTATTTCTTTTCATTTTGAGGACACATCCAGCTAGGCTCAGGGCTTCCTCCTGGCTCTGTGCTCAGGGATCACTCCTGGCAGTGTTTGGAGAACCCTATGGGGTGCCATGGATCAAATCAAAGTTCGCTTCATGCCAGGAAACTGGCTTACCCACTGCACCATCTCTCTCTGGCCCTGAAATCCTCTTAAGCAGAGCAACTTAGAAAGATGTGGGAGCACCACAGCCAGCAGGGCAGTCTTTGGAGAGCACCATAATCAGAGTGTTCGCCATCCCCAGTGAGCACTTCAGCCAAGCTCGAGCACTGTCTCTAGCTGTCACAACATCTACAGTGCGAAGAGATGGGGAAATCTGAATTTTTTAGAAAGGTTAGGGGCCAGAGTGATAGTTCAGCAGGTAGGGTATTTGCCTTGCATGCAGCTAATCCAGGCTCGATCCCTGGCATCCTTTATTCCCCAACCCCCACCCCCGAGCACTTCCAGGAGTGATTCCTGAGTGCAGAACCAGGAGTAACCCAACTCGCTGGGTATGGTCCAAAAAAACTAAATAAATAAAAAACAAAATAAAAATAGAAAGAGGAGAAAGTCCTTAGCCACAGAAGCCTACGGAAGTATTGATCTGGCAGATGGGTGTGAATTGAAGCCTACACATGCACAAGGACAGATGGTGCCAACAAGACCATGTGACTAACATCTCTATGTACCGGTGAGGGTGCCAAGAAGGAGCCAGACAGGGGTCTCTCGAAACCATTAATCCCTGGGAGTAGAAGCAGAGGGGGAGTGAGAGGTAGTGGAAGCGCTGAGGCCTCAGAGGTGAGGGTTGTAGCCCTGAGAAATAAGCAGAGGAGGGATGAGAAGCCCCCACCCTCCAGCACTGTAGCAGCTGAGGGGGCACACAGAGACAGTCATGCAGAGGGGCATGTGGATGGTGGAGGATGAGCAAGTTCTTTCTGTGCACCTGGGCACATTGCTTGGCAGAAGCTGGATCTTCCGAGCAGGGCGTTTCAGGTGATTGGCAGGAGGGAGCAGTCTGAAGGACCTTCAAGGAGAGGGTGCTCAGAGTCCAGGGTTTCCTGGGGGCAGTGAGAGGGAGGCAGGGGCTCTGGCGTGTTTGGAGAAAATGACTCTTCGCCTTGACCTCACTTGGCGTCTGTCACACCAGGTCGAGGCTGCCGGTGAGCTCCGGGAAGCGCAGCTGCCTTTCCAGAAGCCACAGGAGCTGGGAAGGAGTCCGGGAGGGCTGGCCAGACATTCCGGGCAGGCAGAGCTGCCGGAGGACTGAGGCGGGCTGCAGCGAGGTGGGCCAGGCAGGAGAGGGGTGAGGGTGAGGGTGGTGCATGAATTAACGTTTCATCCTAATGGCCACTGACTCCCAGAGGAAGTCTCTACCCTCCCTTCCACTTTGCTGTTTCTCTCTCTCTCTCTCTCTCTCTCTCTCTCTCTCTCCCACCTCTCCATTCTACTTTCCCTGGCCTGAAATCTGCTGTCTTGTCATGGCCTCTGAGGTCCCAGGCTATGAGGAGTGGGGGTTGCGGGGGGGGGGGGGGGATGGGTGGTAATTCTCAGGGTTGGTGCTGGCCTGAGGCTCAAAACCCTTTGGGGAGGAAACTGGGTCCTTCCTCCAGACGCCGGGAAGGAGGGAGCCTGACACCACCTTTGGGATGACCCAGATTCAGACAGGAGGAGCAGTGTGGGGGAGCCAGGGGGACACCGGGTGGACGGGCCCGCCCTGAAGCCTCTGCCCACCTTGGTTATTGGCCGGGAAGGTCTGCTGTGGAGAGAAACATATTTTCCAGAACCCTCCAGTGCCAGAGCTCCAGGGCTCTTGACCAGCAAAGGAAGGAAAGGCGTATCCAGGAAGGGCCCAGACAAAGCTCTGGTGTGAGCAGAGCTGTAGGGGCTGGAGGGGGGGGGGTGGGGAGGGGGGTATGGTGAGTACAGAATGGGGTGAGGTGAGGGGAGTTCCACATCATTACACAGCCATTATTTTTTTTTAATTTATTTTTCTATTGAACCACTGTGAGATACACAGTTCCAAAGTTGTTTATGATTGGGTTTCAGGCATGCAATGTTCCAACACCCGTCCCTTCACCAGGGTACAATTCCTGCCATCAGTATCCCCAGTTTCCCTCCCCGCCCTGCCCTGTCTGCCTCTAGGGAAGGCATTTCTTTCTCTCTCTCTCTCTCTTTCCCTCTGGGCATTATGGTGTGCAATACAGGTACTAAGAGATTACCCTGTTTGTCCCTTTACCTACTTTCAGCATTCAGGGTTTTTTTTGGGTCATACTCGGCTATGCTCAGGGATTACTCCTGGCTCTTCTACTCAGGAATTACTCCTAGTGGTGCACGTCGGACCATATAGGAGGCCAGGGATTGAACCCAGGTCAGCTGCGTGCAAGGCAAATGCCCTACCCACTGTACTATCGCTCTGGCCCCCAGCATTCAGTTTTTGTCCAGAGTGATAATTTCCAACTATCATTGTCATAGTGGTCCTTTCTCTATCCTAACTCCCTCCACCCCACCCCACTTATAGCAGGCTTCTAACCATGGAACAATCCTCCTGGCCCTCATTTCTACCATCCTTTGGTATTAGTCTCATTACTGTGTTTTTTTTTTTTAATATCCCACAAATGAGTGCTATCATTCTGTGTCTGTCCCTCTCCCTCTGATTCATTTCACTCATCATGATATTCTCCATGTCTATCCATTTAAGAAGCAAATTTCATGACTTCAGTATGTGTCCAGGCCCATGGGAACTGCACAGGCTAGGAAGGTCTGCTCTGTGCTCTCAGTCTGACACAAGTGTCTTGGGGAGTTGGGGAGATCACAGGGTGGGAAGGGCACTTGCCTTGCACGTGGCTAATCCCGGTTTGAATCCCTGACCTGAGACACTTTGCCAGGTTGATTCCGTGGCCTGGCAAAGAAGCTGAACTTGAACAGACTGAACAATCCAGTTCATGAGCCAGAGAGATTATAGGGGTTAAAGAGTTTGTCTTGCATAAGGCTGACCCTGATTTTTTTGCTTTTTGGGTCACTTCCGGCAATGCACAGGGGTTACTCCTGGCTCTGTACTCAGGAATTACTCCTGGCAGTGTTCAGGGGACCATCTGGGATGCTGGGGATCGAACCCGGGTCGGCCGCATGCAAGGCAAATGCCATACCCATTATACTATAGCTCCAGCCCCTGACCCGGATTTTGCTCTCCCGGCACTGTGTATGCTCCCCCAGTGCTGCTAGGAGTAACCCCTGAGCACAGAGTCAGGAGGAAGCTGAGTATGGCTCCCCACATATTCCCAAATATCCCGTGCATGGGCGACCTGAGATTTGTCAGTTTATGTGGGCTGAGGCTGAGGAGTGTGAAAGCTCTTCCCAAGCCGTCTGGCTGGAGAAACTGGAACTCTGTGCCCTGTCCTGAGTGGGGGAGGCCCTGCTCTCGGTGATCAAAATGTAATAAGCAAGCGGCTCATCTCCCAAACAAGAGGGGATTCATTCGCCCTGACAAAAGGGCTCTGTGGCCGCAAGAACGACTGTCCCTGGCAGGGCTCCATGCCTGGGAGTGGCTGAGCCTGCACCCCCCTGCCCTGCTCCTCCCTCTGGGCACAGCGGGAAGGAGGGCGGCAGCACCCCCCCCCCCCCCCGCCCCAACTCCCCATGACAGTCCGAGAGTCCGGGTCTCGGAGGCAGGGCAGGGCAGCAGGGCAGCTCACCCACTTCCTGCCAGCAAACAGCTACCCACCTTGGGACGTGCAGAAGCAGGGGGCTGAGATATGGAGAACAGAGCGCTGAAGCTGGGGCAGGGGGGTCTCTCAATGGAGCCTGAGCCTGGTTGGGGACACGGCCCTCCGGTACAGAATGTGTGAGGTCCTGGTTCCACCCCAGTGCCATCACAGAGCAGCATGGCTACAGGTGGGGTCAGGGCCCCCCCCCCCCCCCACAGGGACAGTGCTGCACAGGGCCTGCCCCCACTCACCCCTGAGGGACAGCGCTGAGCAGGACTCCCACTCACCCCATAGGGCCAGTGCTCTTTTGGGTCCCCCCACATCCCACATGGGTAGCACTGAGCAGTATCCCCACTTAACCCCCAGGGACAGTGCTGAGCAGGGCCCCCGCTTACTGCACAGGGACGGTGCTGCTTAGGGCCCCCTACTCTGCCGGTGGGGCTGGACCTCCCCTGAACCCGAACCCTTACAGCTGCCAAATCCTCTTGCTCTCCACTTAGGGGTGAAGCAAAGCAGCATCACATTCTACATACAACTTATTTCTTTTTGTTATTGTTGCAGGGGCCACCCCCAGGGCTGGCAGGTTTCAGGGGCCCACGTGAGGCTGTGAGGTTTGAACCCACTTGGCCCTGCCCATGTAAAGCCACTTTGAGGCACATCTGTGTCCCACCCTCACCCCACCCATGTAAGTTTTGTTTTGCCATGCCAAGGATCGAATCCAGGACCTCCCCCATGCAAGACAAGCTCCCCGGAGCTATATCCCCATCGTCCCCCAATTTTGGGGGGGTGGTTTGGACCAATTGCAGTGGTGCTCAGGGGCTATTTCCTGGTGGTGCTCAAAGGATCTTATGTGGTATTGGGGATTCAAACCAGGGTTGGAGAGAGAGGCAAGTGCCTGGACGTTGGTACTAGCTTTCTGGTGGCCCCTCCAGTATTTTCAAAGCCATGCTATTAGAAATGTTTGGAAAAGAGATACTTTTATAAACTAAGATTTGGTTCTTAGCCTCTAAAGATTTTGCTACCATGGCTATGATGAAGATTTCAAAACATGGATGTTAAGATGCAGAACAGAAAACTGCCCTCTCTTATAATAGCAGTGAGCCTGAGCCAGGCAACCAGCTCTAGGCAAACACACAGGAGCACTGGGGCAGAGAGAAACAAAAGTTGCCTCTGACAGTTTTGTTTGTTAAAAGAAAAAGATATTTTTCGTTTTGTCTTGAGAGTCATACCTAGCTGTGCTCAGGGCTTATTCCTAGCTCTGTACTCAGGGATCACTCTTGGTGGGGCTCGGGGGACCTTATGTGGTGATGGGGATCTAATCCAGGTCAGCTGTGTGTAAGGTAAGGGCCTTTCACACTGTACTGTTTCTCTGGATACAAAATATATATATACATATATATATTTTTTTAAAGAATCACCCGGGGGTGGGGTGGGGCCGTGCTGGATAGCACAGCGGGTGGGGCGTTTTCCTTGCACACAGCCGACCCCGGTTGATTCCCAGCATCCCATATGGTCCCTTGAGCACCATCAGGAGTAATTCCTGAGTGCATGAGCCAGGAGTAACCCCTGTGCATCACCAGGTGTGACCCAAAAAGCAAAAACAAAAACAAAAAACAAACACAGAAGAATCACCATAGGGAACTGGAACATCAGGTAGGATGCTAACCTAACTGCCACCTCCCATCAAAAAAAAAAAAAAAGTTTTCTTTTTCTTAAAAAAGCAGTATTCAGATCTTACTCCTGGTTCTGTGCTCAGAGATTATTCCTAGAGGAGTTGGGGGACAGTATGCGGTGTCAGGGATGGAACCTGGGTTTGCCACATGTAAGGCAAGCCTGCTGAAGACAGAGTACAGTGTGTAAGGTGCTTTACTTTCATGAAGCTCTCTGAAAGAGCCTTGGATATGGCACTTTTTTTTAAAAGTCTCAGGGCTAGGACGAAGGAGACGTTACTGGGGCCTGCTCGAGGCAATCGACAAATAACAGGATGGCTGTGATTGATTGTGATTGTGAAAGCAAGACTGCAGCCCACAGTACTCTCTCTGCCTGGGAGTTTTCTTTTCCCCACTTTTTTAATTATGGTTTTGCGGGGGCATACCTGGAGGTGCTTGGGGCTTATTCCTGACTCTGTGCTCAGGAATTACTCCTGGCTGGGCTCAGGGGACCATCTGGGGTGCCAGGGACATGACTTCATGGAAGTAAAGCACCTTACACACTGTACTCTCTCTTCAGCCCCTTCCCCACTTTATATCTTTTCTTTGGGGGGGGGTCACACCCGGCGATGATCAGAGGTTACTCCTGGCTCTGCAGTCAGGAATTACTTCTGGAATTGCTCGGGGGACCATATGGGGTGTTGGGGATCAAAACCAGGTCAGCCATGTGCAAGGCAAATGCCCTACCCACTGTACTACCACTCTAATAAAAAAATAAATATTTTTAATTTCTTTTTCTTATTGCACTGGCTTCAGCAGCTAACAAGACTATCAGTGGCAAGAGTGGACACACTTGTCAGTTTCAAGAGCAAAGTGTTCACACTGGCTGTTTGGCAACTCTTAGGTGAAGAAAGTTTCCATCTACTCCCAGTATGCTGAGAATGGCTTTTTCAAACCATCCCTTCCCTTTGTTGTTGCTCTGATGCCCAGGGTGATGAGGGTGATGCCCTTGGTAGAGTGCATTGGCGGTCATGCGTGTTATACTGGAAACCACTGTTAGCAAAGTGCTGGGGAGCACCCTCCTCGATGTGGGTGGTGCTGGGGATCAAACTCTTGACCTCATGCATTCAGGGCAGGCACTCTGTTACCAAATCACATCTCTGGTTCTTTGTTATTGGGAGGGTGGGCCCACACCCAACAGTGCTCAGGGGCTACTCCTTCCTCAATGTTCAGGGATGGATCCTTGATGGCTGCACGCCCTGTAGGTCACCTCTTCAGTTCCGGCTCTTTTCTTCTGGAAAGGCTGTAGACAGTGTGCATACCTAGACTGCTCATGATGGGGAAGCTGGGCAGGGGATGTCTCCAAAGTAAAACAATGTCAGCCCAGTCTGGAAGGTACCCAAGGGCACATGTCAGGCACAAGGGCACTACCTACCTCTCCACCAACCCTCCCATGTCGCTGTTTGTCTTGGTGGCTGTGACAGATCTGCCTTATGTTCGGGATTGTTTCGTTCTCTACTTCCAGGTGCCGAAAGCAAGTACCAAGTAAATGGAAGCTGGAAAAATGCAAAAAAACTGAGCCTCACAGATCCTCTCCACACCCAGAAAAAGGAAAAATAGCTCCCTCCTGACTGTGCTATGGATGGACCCCAGGATAGCCCCCCTTCCCGCCCCTGCCACCCTATTTTAATTCTCTGGAGGTCTGGAGACTCTCAAATGTCCAAATTTAAATCAAGCAGCTGCAGGAAGAGTGCAGGGAACTGACCCAGATGCTCGGGGTAGGGGACATGAGTCCTAATGGGGCTGGAGAGAGCAGCAGAGAAAACCCCAAGGCAGGTTAGGAGCCGGCTTCTGAGAAACAGAAGATGTACAGAGGCTAAGGGGAGTAGAACCAGGGCACACTGGTTCTATGCAAACAGTGTGCAGTGTTGGTCTGGCAAGCCTTGTGAGGCCAGGGAGCTCTTCAGACCCGGCTGCCTCCCCAAGGCAGTGATAAAATATGACAAATCAGATGTGTGTGCCCCAGATTCACACTGACTGCTGCAGAGAAATGAAGTGTGGAAGTGCAGCGTGGACAGTGACCAACAAAGGGGTTCCTGTGGGGTTCCAGGCTAGAGTGAAGAGCCGGGCTCTGGCTTGAGATGTAAGCCAAGCACAAGTTCTTTCTTCCTGGAGGGGGAGTGATGTGGAGAGGGGAGCATAACAGGTGGGGGTTAGGGGCTATGCCTGGCTCTGTGCTCAGGAATGACCCCTGATGGTGCTCAAGGGGAAACATATGAGGTGCTGGGGAATTAGATCCAGGATCGGAGGAATACAAGGGCCATGGTTTTACTCCCCTTAGCCTCTGTACTAGCTCTCTGATCCAAAGGCTTTTTTTTCCCTTTTTGGGTCACACCCAGCGATGCACAGGGGTTACTCCAGGCTCATGCACTCAGGAATTACTCCTGGTAGTGCTCAGGGGACCATATGGGATGCTGGGAATCAAACCCAGGTAGGGTGCATGCAAGGCAAATGCCCTACCCCCTGTGCTATCACTCCAGTCCCCAAAGGCTTTTTTGGGGTTTTGTTTTAGGGCTCACACCCAACGGTGTTTAGGGCAACCTGAGCTCCTGGCTCTGTACCCAGGGATCACTCTTGGCAGGGCTTGGGGGACCATATGGAGAGCCAGGGATCAAACCTGGCTCAGTCATAAGTGTGCAAGGCAAGTGCCTGACCCACCAGACTCTGTCTGGCCAAAAGATGTCTTTTCCTTTAAGTTTACATTGACATTATGAAACAGTGAGCAAAATGATATTTACATCAAAAATAGAATTGGGCAGACAGGAAACTGAGTTACTTCTCAATTGATTTGTAGAGTTCTAGAGCAGATGGTAGATGTGGGGTGACCTGAGACGGAACAGAGGGTGCTAATGCCAAGAGCATGCCCAGAGGGTGCTGTTGTGCAGGAAGAACTGCTTGTCTAGAACCCAGAAAGGTGCCAGTGTGTGGGCAGCAGCCAGGCCAGAGAAGAGTGAGGAGGCGGCAAGAAACTGGAGCAGTAATCTCGGTTGTGTGTGCCCAGCAAGCAGCACACGAGCCTCCTCTAGAAAAGCCAATGGGGAAGAGGAAATATCTCTGTGGGCATCCCCTGCCCCCAAAACCCACTGGGGTTCAGAGAGCTTAGAGACCACTACCTCCCAGACACACACACAGCCCGATCCCTTCTTCCCTCCTTTCAACAAGAGAGAATCAAGTACTGGGTCTGGAATAATAGTAGAGCAGGTAGGGCTTGCATGCAAATGGGTTCAATCCCCAGCATCCCATACGGTCCCCTGAGCAGAGTGCAGAGCCAGGAGTAAACCCTGTGCATCGTTGGGTTGATCCAAAAAGCAAAAATAAGAGGGGAGGGGGTGGGGGGAGAGAGAGAGAGAGAGAGAGAGAGAGAGAGAGAGAGAGAGGGATTCAAGTCCTCGGGTACTTGGATACAATTGAAGAAGACCATGAATAATGATTAGGATAAGAAAAGTGAGGGGGGAAACACAGAATAAAGGAATCATCACTCTTGGATCCGAAAGGGAGATGTGATGGACTCAATAAAGGATAGCAAATGAGTTAAAAATGAGTTTTATGGGGCCAGAAAGATAGTACAGCCGGTAGGGCATTTGCCTTGCATTCAACAGGGTAGAGGGGGAGCTGGAGTGATAGCACAGCGGGTAGGGCGTTTGTCTTGCACGTGGCCCGACCCTGGTTTGATCCCCAGCATCCCATATGGTCCCCTGAGCACGGCCAGGAGTAGTTCCTGCGTGCATGAACCAGGAGTAACCCCTGAGCATCGCCGGGTGTGACGCAAAAAAAAAAAAAAAACAAACCCAAAACCCAACAAAACCAGGGTAGAGGACATCAGAGGAATTTTCTATGAATTAGAGAAATAACCAAAAAAGGGAAAATCTTTCAACTAAAATACTTTCTAACTGAGCTTCTCAGAACGTGGGTTCAAAGCAACAAAGGCCCAGATGCAGAGAACTCATGATAACACATGTGTGCACATGCATGTGTGTATTTGTGTGTGTATACCTAATGGTGCTCACGGGCTATTCCTGGCTCTGGGCTGGGGAGTGATCCCTGGGGGTGCTCAGGCACTGTGTATCTGTGATACTAGGGATGGAAACTAGGGTGGCTGCATGCAAGGCAAAATTTCTAAACCTCTGTACTATTCTCTCCGTTCCCTTGGTAACACACATGTGCACATTTAAGTTTTGGGAGCACACATGATGATACTCAGGGTTACTCCTGGCTCTTTGCTCAGGAATTACCCCTTGTGGTGCTCAGGGAACCATATGGGATACCAGGGATCGTACCTAGGCTGGCTGTGTGCAAAGCAAGTGCCCTACCTGCTGTACTATCTCTCCAGCCCCCTGATAACATTTCTTAACACAAGAGGCGATGCTAAGATTCAGAGAAGAAATAGTCAACCAATAACTAAAAAGAATCAGTTGGCTTCTAACACAGCACCACTGCATGTTAAAGGATAGCAAATGAGTTAAAAATGAGTTTTATGGGGCCAGAAAGATAGTACAGCCGGTAGGGCATTTGCCTTGCATTCAGCAAACCTGGTTTCTATCCCTGGCATCTGTTATGGTCCCCAGAGCACCACCAGGAGTAATTCCTGAGTGCAGAACCAGGAGTAACCCTGGAGCATCGCTGGGTGTGACCCAAAAAGCCAAAAAAAAAAAAAAAGGATGGCTTTTATGTTTTTAAGGAGTGGGGATTAGAGTCCAGATCTTTCTGTCTGACTTATAGACCTCCACGCCTCACCACACAATGAGACTAGGTGCTGATAAGTTGACACTATTCTTTTTGGGGATGATGAGATAGTACAGTGGTTAATAATGGACTTCCTTGTGGCTGGCCCTGACTCAGTCCTCATCATTGCGTAGTTCCCCTAACACCTCTGGGAGTGATTCCCGAACACAGACACAAATAGCCCCCAAGCACCTTAGGGGGTGGCCCCAACCTTGTACACCATAAAAAATATGTATGTCCTTAGTGGAGGATGAGAGGTGCACATGCTTTGCATGTGGAAGACCCAGGTTCAATCCCTGGCTCTGTAAGATCCCTCAAAAAAAAAAAAAAAGAAAAGAAAAAAGAAACTTGAATTTTTAAAAGTTTATTGGAAAGTACAGAGAAAGGAAAAAGAAACGTTTTTATGGGGAGGAACTTAGTATGAGACAAAGTTCTCAACACCTAATTTAAATAAAGTGCTGAATATCTCATGAGACATGAGAATGAAAACGGCCACCAGGCGATGGAGGAGTACTGACCGCCCTGCGTGTGCGGCAGGCTGGCAGTGCCTCTTACCTGCTGTACCAAGGAGGCCCAACCCTCCTTTTCTGTTTTTTATTCCCCTTCCCAGGCTACTCAGGGGACCATGTGATGCTGGGGATAGAATCTGGGGCCCCCACATGTTAAACATACACCCCAGCCTCTGGAGCTACCGCCTCAGCCCCAAACCTTTTTCTTTTTTGTTTGGGCCACACCCTGTGGTGTTGTTCCCATGGGCCCAGGGGACCATGCGAAAATGGTCCAGGGGAAATCCAGGGCCTCGCACATGCAAAGCAAATACTCTACCACTGAACCACACCCCTGGTCCTCAAACTCCTTTTCCTTTCGTTCTTTTTAAATATTTTTATTAAAAACATCATGATTTATAAAGTTGTTCATTATAGGTATTTCAGGCACTTAGTGTTCCAATACCACCAGCGTGACCTCCCCTCTCCCAATATCCCCATTTCCCTCCCATTCCCAACCTGCCCCCGGAGGTACATAACAAATCTACTTTATATTACTTGTTCCAATGAAAGTTTAAGAAATGGAAAATGAAATGATCAAAAAATAAATTCGTGATTGCTATATGATTTTCTTATGTAAATAAAAAAATAAAACCCTTTAAAATAATAAAATGCTTATTCTCATTTACTAAGTTCTCAACTTTGAACTTTTTTTTTTTTTTTTTTTGCTTTTTGGGTCACAGCCAGCAATGCTCAGGGGTTACTCCTGGTTTTTGCACTCAGGAATCACTTCTGGTGGTGCTCGGGGGACCATATGGGATGCTGGGAATCAAACCTGGGTCGGTCGCATGCAAGGCAAATGCCCTACCTGCTGTGCTATCGCTCCAGCCCCTTAGGTCTTAAATTTTACTTTATATTTGGATCCCATTATGGTGGTAATCATGTTTTACCTGTCTTTAATAAGACTTTTAAAGAAATTCTGAGCTAATATATTTTGGAGTTTACATAAAATAGTTAAGGCTTACTGATGACAATTTCCTCTTTACATTTAACTGGTTTGGAAAGTTGTTCATGCTGATTTGTTATAGGCATTCAACATTGCAACACTGATACAATCACCAGTATTACCTTTCCTCTACTACTGTCTCCAATTTTCCCAACCTCTCCTCAAGCCTGCCCCATAGCAGACCCACAATAATTTATTTTATATTGCTTTTTATCAATAAATTGATAAATGATCAAAAATATTTCCTTAGAAGAAAATTAGTGTAAATTGTTTGATCTTACCACGGAGACATTAAGAATGTTACTAAGATGTTCTTACAGGTTAAACCTTCTGTGTTACTGTTTGGTCAGTCAAAACTGTTTTCCTTCTGATACATCCCATCCTATCTGGTGTGCTTCTACTGGATTGTCAGTGTTGTAGAGTTTGGAAATGTTGTGTGGCTGAGAAGATGACCATGCACTTAGGAAGTCTAGAATTTTTAACTGGGTGGTACAGCTAGAGTTACATGTTTAACTGGGTGATGGGTTTAGGGTGTGGGCATGACTCCCAGCTTCTGGAAGTACAAAGAAGTGGGGAGAGATAGCCTATCTGGACTCCAAGAAAGCCTGGAGATTTCAGTTACAAGACCGTATGCCTGAATTTTCATCAGGTTAATTTCTGGGTGAGGTTGGGTGCTGAGACAATGGAATCTGGCCAGAGGCACAGTGGCGTTTTTGCAAGAGGCTGCCTGGACTCTGAGTGGACGCAAATTCCTTTTTCTTAATAACATTTATTTTTTTTTCTTTTTGGATCACACCCGGCGATGCACAGGGGTTACTCCTGGCTCATGCACTCAGGAATTACTTCTGGCAGTGCTCAGGGGACCATATGGGATGCTAGGAATTGAACCTGGGTTGGCCGCATGCAAGGCAAATGCCCTACCCACTTGTGCTATTGCTCCAGCCCCTTAATAACATAATTAAAAAAAAAAACTTCTGTAAATGGCAAAGAAACTAAAGTCTCAGTAGAGAAACAATCAAATAATATTTAAAAATAGTTCATAATCAAGGAAATACTAATAACCTTACCAAAAAAGTTCCAATTGAAAATGAAATACTCCATCAGATTGGTCAAGAATTAAAAAAAAAATCTGGTACTCATCCTGGTACCCATGAAGGGGTCACAGGGATCCTCAGAAACCAAGCATTCCGACAGGGAGTCCTATTTCTATTAGGCTCCCAGGACTCGGCTAGATACAGATGAGGTCAGTTTAGTGTAAGTAAATGTGGTTAAGTTTCATCCCATGTCCTAAGTGTGTTTTGAGATGGCAAGGCCTTTTGCAGTGTGCAGAGAGGTGGTTAGGGAAAGCACTGTTTTGCTGCCCAAGTTGAGGGCACCAATCAATCTGATTTACAGTGGTATTGCTATTTATGTCTTCTTCCACTGGCCAATGTGGTGGCGATACTAGGTTGCATTAGGTTGCAACGCACAGACATTGCACAATTGGTTGTGGAGCTGGAAATTGCACTAGGCATGTGGGGTGGGGCTGGGGATGGAAGTGGCCTCATGCCTGTGAGGCAGGTGCTTGACCACTGAGCCATAGCTCCAACCCCTTCACTGGGACTCTGGGATGTCAGAAACCAGTCCTGGGTGAACATTGACAATGTGAATGTGTGGATGAATGATGGACAGAGTTCAGGGTAACTGCAAGATAAATGATGGAATGTGGAGTCTTAATTTGGTTGGAAACTGCAGAGGAGAAAAATGAAAGCTAATGAATTCAAAGCAGAAAAACGCCCGGTGAGTAAGTAAGCACCAGGCCAGGAAAATGACAAAAGGAGTGTTGACTAGGGGTGTTGGGACACTGCCTCCATATTTATTTAGTGAAATAAATTTTTTTTACTGAAATGAATTTTTTTTTTTAAACTTCTGGTTGGGATGTGGGCAAATCAAGGTGGAGAAAAAGCCCTTACTCAATATTGTTTTCTTTTTCTAAAAAATTCTTTAAAATTTCAATCGTGAGATAAAGCATTACAAAGCTGTTCATGATTGGGTTTCAGTTGTACAATGTTCCAACACCCATCCCTCTACCAGTGTAATTTCCCAACACCAGTGCCCCCAGTTCCCCTCCCCTCAACCTGCCTCTATGGCAGACACTTCATTCTCTTTCCTGCTCTCATTTTACACATTATGGCTTTATCATGCTATTTCTGGGCAAGTCCACTGGCTCATCTGTCTGCGATAATCTAGATCCAGTAGGGAGGTGATGAGGCAGTTGAGGTGGACTGACAAGAACCAGGTGAGGTGTGGAGTGATAGGACAGCAGGAAGGGCACCTGCCTTGCAAGTGGCTAACCCATGTTTGATCCCCAGCACCCCATATGGTCCTCTGAGCTTCACGAGGTGTGATCCTTGAGTGCAGAGCCAGGAGTAAGCCCTGAGGACCTTGGGGTGCGTTCCTTCACCGCTCAGCCCACACCACTCAAAAGAACCAGGTGAGCCACAGGCTGAGTGGGAGGGACCAATGGGGTGTGTGTGTGGGGGGGGGAACGGGGACAAGTAACAAGGAGTAGGAACCAGATGTGAGTGGGATTCAGCGCTATCCTATAGGAGCCTGTTCTCAGGCTGGCTGTTGGCTGGCAACTGGAAACTTGAATTCCTGGGAGGTTTCCATCATTCCCAGGCTGATGAGTGGCTCCCTGTGTTTTGCTTCTGGGAGCGTGGGGTTTGGGGTTGTGCCAAGCAGAGGGGCCCCTCTAACCAGGCCCTAACAAAAAACCCTGAGCACTGTGTCTCCAATGAGCTTTCCTGGTAGACAACATTTCACACGTCATAATGACCTGCTGCTGGGGGAATGAAGTACATCTGGTGTGACTCTACTTTCTCAGGCCCCTCTGGAAACTGGTTTGGCTTCCTCCAGACTTGCCCATGTGTATTTTTTTCCCTCTGCTGATTTTGCTTAGTATCTTTCTTACTAGAAAGAGTCACAAATATGAGTATCTTTGGGGACTCCTGGCAGTTATAAGCCACACAGCAGCAGAAGCGATCAGGAACAAAGGTGGGGAGGAAAGGCACAGGTACGTTTTCCCAGATGGGCAGTTATTAAAAGACCATGGCCTGGGGCTAGAGCAATAGCACAGCGGGTAGGGCGTTTGCCTTGCATGCAGCCAACCCAGGTTCAATTCCCAGCTTCCCAGCATCCCATATGGTCCCCTCGGCACTGTGAGGAGTAATTTTTGAGTGCAGAGCCAGAGTCAGGAATAACCCAGACTAAGGAGAGGCCTTACTAAGAGCGGGGGGAGGGCCGGGAGAACAGGTCTACACTCTGGACAAAGGTGTCAGACACACTCCTCTGCCACCACTGGGAAGGGCGGTGCTGAGGACGCAGTGGACTTGGTGAGTAAAGGCCACCACTTCAGGATTTGGCCTTTCTTTCCCCCTTCCACCTGGGGCTATACCAGGTGAAACTCAAGAACTCAAGGAGTCTGGAGTTGCTCAGGAGTCCACCTGGTTCAGGGGCTGAAGTTGGGACTCGTACCTGCAAACTGTTTTTCTTTGGCTTTTTTTGGCCTGCACCCAGGATGCTCAGGAGTTATTCCTAGCTCTGCATTTAGAAATTAGTCCTGGTGGGCTCAAGGGCCCAAATGGGATGCCCAGAATTGAATCTGGGTTGGCTGTATGTAAGGCAAATGCCGTACTCGACCCCACTGCCTGCAAACTCTGTGCTCCAGAACTCTGAGTTTCAATTTTATGTGTGATCAAACTTGATCCTTCACATGTTGCATTTATTATTTGTTCCTACACATACATGCCTGTCTATATCTACAGTATGTAGTATGTAGGGCAGGGGCAAATGGCCCTAAAGTAGCAATACTTAAAAAAAAAAAAAACTCTAAACCAATACTTCTTTTAAAAAAACCAAACTCAAGAGGTATACCACCCTGCTCCTTTCACCCACCCTAGCTCTGGTTTATCTTGCAGAAGTGCCAGCATTCTTTTAACTGCCCAAATGGGGCACTGGTCAGGGATTTAATTCAGTGCCAGGGCACTTGCCTTTAACGGTGTGAGATGCTATCTGCATGTGAAATCTCTGACATTGCAAAACACAAAACAAAAACCACCAAATTTGGCAATGGTAGACTGGATACTTCGTGGCACACAGTAGACCATGCTACAGTGAAAACAGAGTCCACAGTCAAATGCAGTATGGACAAATGCCACAAATACAACGCTGACTGAAGGGCATATATGGGCATATATGCTGCCATTCCACTTAACAATGGAGCTTCTTCTGGTACTATGACATTTCGACTGCCAATCTGGATGCTGGTTGCATCAGCAGTTATGAGGTGTATACTTCTCTGTGAAGGGCTGTACCTCAAAACAGTGCTACTCAGTGTTAACCGAACAAAGCAAGTTTCACAATATCTTCTTTACCATGAGAAGCTCATACCTATACAGAGTATCAGGCTGAATATATATGGTGGAAGTGTTAACAATGGCTGTGTGGTGGGACTGTAGATACTCGGGACTCACTCATGGACCACCACGTTTTGGTGGTCCCGGGAGGGCCATGTGTGGTCCGTGGGAGGTGGTCTGTGTCAGGCCAGTGCTCCACCCACTGTGCTCTCTGACCTCATTTGTGTGTGTGTGCCGATAACCACGGATCACCAGGCATCACACATGGAAGGCAGACGTTCCAGCTATACCCCCGGGCTCTCCTTTATCAAATTTTTGCTTTTAGCAACACTGAACCAAGAGAAACAGGTATGGGATCAAACCTGGGCTCCTAGCATGCAAAGCACATGCCCAGTCCACTGAGCTCTTTTCCCAGCCCTCTCTAGTTTTCAAAGCCATTTTCCGTAGCACTCATATTCTTTTCATAATTACTTTATTTTTGGCCACACCCAGTGATGCTCAGGAACGTCCCCCAGCTCAATGCTGGTGGGTCCTGGTGCTGCTGGGGACCGAAGGGCAGGGACCTCTGCTCACCAGGCGTCAACTCCATTCCAGCCGCTGAGCGAGTTCGGACCCCCCAGTTTCATTACTTTTAAAAAAGCAAATGGGGGCTGGAGATGTCTACAGCACTGCGGGTAGGGCGTTTGCCTTGTATGCAGCTGACCCCGGGTTCAATTTCCAGCATCCCATATGGTCCCCCGAGCACCACCAGGAGTGATTCCTGAGTGCATGACCAGAAGTAACCCCTGTGCAATGTTGGATGTGACCCAAAAAATGCAAAAAAAAAAAAGCACAACCCTTCCCCCCACACTTCACCACATTTAATTCCATTTTGGGATCATCTTTTTTTTTTTTTTGACGTGCTGGCGACTGAACCCAGGGCCTTAAACAAGTGAGATTCATACCCTCAGCCCTCCTCGTATCTTTAAAAAAAAAATTTAAAACTATAATCTAAAAGACTTTTCTGGCCACACGTGCCAGTGCTCTGGGCTTACTCCTGGCTCTGCATTTAGGGATCACTCCTGAGGGGCTAGGGGTACAATATGGGATACTTGGTTCATGCATCCCACTGCATGCAAGGAAAGTGCCCTACTGGCTATAGAAAGGCCTCTTGAAAGGCAGACTGCCACACACTACATCTTATTCAGTCTGGGGTCTTGGCCTAAGCGCCCTGTGCACCCCATGATTGAGTCTCTGGAACCTGTTGCAGAGGTTCCACAGGTAACAAGGCTACTCGTATAATTCTCATCAACTGAATAGTCCCACGCTGTTCACTTGATCACATCGACTTGTTCGAGCGGGCGACAGTCTCTATTTGTCCCTGTCATGTGCTAGTGTAGCTCAATGGCATCTGCTCGTTCTAGGAACACAAAGAGCCTCAAACCCATCGTTCAGGGAAGGACATTTTTCTGACCAATGGACGCTTGTGGACCAGCTGAATCCCCCGTGGCTGACAGATGTCTCAATCAGACTAAATGGCAAAGCAGCAAGGCTCCATTTTGGAACAAAGGAAATGCTATTAAACACCAGGGGGCGAAAAAAGGGGAGATCACCAGCAAGTAACTCATATTGAAAAAATGAACGATTTCCGCACAAAGCCACAGTTTGCAATGATGGCATTTGTGCTTTCAGCAACAGCCCCTTTGGGGGGCAGCACTTATGGATTTGGAGGATTGGGAGAGTGCAGGACTAAAGGCCCTCCAGGATCTGGTGCACATGCCCCAGAATTTCCTCCCAGCTTTACCTGGGCCCAGACGCCTCACCTCCCCCAGTCTGGCAGACCTGCGTGCTCCCCCACCCCTCCAATCCCATAATGCTCAAGTCTAGAGGCAGAGGCAATATTTTCTGGCCACGAGCTCCTGCTGGCTGCTCAGCAGTCTCTGCACCCAAGCGATGAGTCACACTCGCAGGCCTTATTACTGCACTGAAATATTCTCTCGTCTTACAAAGCTGCTTTGTCTCTTTATAATCCACAGCACGGACTCCAGCGCATTTCAAGGCATTTCCTGAAACTCAACATTCAGCGCTGCAAGCTGGAAACAGATTCAGATCTATTTTGATACATTTATGAGCTAAACCTGGAAACACTTGAATCAGTCCAGTTTGGCTCCTCTCTTTGCCCCATCACCGCGGAGGAGAAACCGAATTAAGATTCAGTCTCGCCATGTGCTCCTGGAACCAGGCTGTAAATGGCTCAAGACCGCAAAATTGCTTTTCCGAACACAGACTCTGAAAAACAGGATATGAACCTTAGCGGTTTAAGGGCGCTGAGAGTACCTCACTAGAGTGGTGATGGAGCCTGTGGGCCTAGTTTCGCAGAGCGGACCAGCAGGCTGCTGCGGCCCACTCACGCTCTGCTCTCCCCCATCCACCTCACCCAATGTTCTTTGGGAAGAGGACAGAGTTCCTCCAAGTTATTTCTGTAAGGCCCTCTGCAGCAGCCTTTTTGAGGTTAAGGGTGCAACCACACTTCTCTCTTGATGGATAACTAAGAGTCTCAAACTTGCCCACTACAAAAAACAATCAAACAACTAAGTAAATTGGGGATGTTAGCCTCTCTGAGAAACTTCACCCTTGGCTACTTTTACTTGAAGATTCTGTCAGTTTAAACCAGTGTATAATCTCTCAACAAAAGCTCATATCCTGTAACACAATCTGGGTTAAGAATGCCTGAGGAGCTTCTTCGAGCAGATAACCCACAGAAATAGGGATGACAGTCTTGTAAGAACAGAACGGGAAAACCATTTCCAGTGTGTGAGGATTAAGAATCCAGGTCTCAGTGCTCAGAGTTCTAGAGACAGTACAGGGGAGAGCATTTGCCTTGCACGCGGCTGACCTGGGTTCTATCCCCTGTACCACATATGGTTCCCCAAGCCTGCCAGGAATAAGCCCGGAGCACGACCAGATGTGGCCCTCAAAACAAAAGCAAAACAAAAGAATACTACTACTGTGGTACCCAGGCCCTCAGGACCTTCATTGCAAGGAGAAAAATCAAGTTCTTCAGCTGATTCTGACACAAGACTAAAGTAGAGGATGGCGTGTGATAATGGATTTCCAAACTATTTTCATTTTGGGACACACCTGGTATTGTTCAGGGCTGACTCTCAGTTCTGCATTCAGGAATCACTTCTGACAGGCTTGGAGGACCACATGGGGCGCCAGGGATGAAACCCAGGTTGGCAGTGTGCAAGACAAATGCCTTACCCACTGTATGATTGCTCAGCCCCTATATGTTATCCTTTTATATCCTTTGTAAAATCATTATTCAGTAAATATTTGAAAGATCAACTCCCCACTGAGCTGCTTCATATGGAGGGACTTTAGCCAGCCTTTCTTCAGGGGGCCACTGCTGCACTGTGGGCAGAACCAGGCGGTACTGTCCAGGAAGCACAGGACAGCAACCATTCCTAAGCCTTACGCACATGCCAGTAGTGGTCCTAGACACTGACAGCTCCCTTCAGGGGCTGGAGATATAGCCCAGCCATCAGGCAGCTTGCACTGCACGTGGCAAATGTAGGTTGAATCCCTGGCACCACATATGGTCCCCTGAGCCCTCCAGGAGTGATTCCTGAGCAGAGATAGGAGTCTCTGAGCACCACTGGGTGTGGTCCTCAAATCAAACTAAACCAAAGAAACAGAAACATACCACATGCCCTTTGACTCCTAAATGCTTTTGGGAGGCCAGTTTAACTCCTGATTAAATTGTTAAGCTGGATTCACATTCACCTTCTTCCCTTTCCATTCACATTGTCTTTTTTCAGAGAGAAAAATGGTCTATCATAAAAATGATTAAAAAAAAATAAATAAAAAAAGCTTTTGGGTCATACCCAGTATCACCAATCTCTGGTGATGCTGAGGGATCACTCCTGGTAGGCTCAGTTGACAGTATGTGGAGTCAGGGACCAAATCTGGGTTGGTAGCACGCACGGCAAGAGTTCTTCTGGCTGTCCCATATCACTCTGGTCCCTCATACTGATTTTTCTGGTCACAGCCTTTTGTGCTCAGATCATGTGATGCCAAGGATTAAACCTGGGTCTCCCAGTTGAACTATCTCTCTAGCCCCCTTGAAGATGATTTTAAAAGAAGCCAGCCCTTCCTTTTTTTTCTTTTACACATACTTGCTCACACACAGAACAATTCAAGCCTCAGATTTCCAGCTTGGCTTGATGTCTTATTGTCACAAACTTAGAGGTCCTATAAGTCTAGAGGGGAATGAAGAGCTTTATCTAAACAACCACAACAGCATGAGGACAGGGAGAGACGGGGTGGGGGAAGAAGCGGAGAGAGGGAGAGAGAGTAGGGGCAGAGGGAAGAGAGTGGAAGACAGAGATGGGGGGAGGGAGAGAGGGAGAGAGAGAGAGAGAGATCCAACACAGGATATCACATAAGAGGAATGGGCTCAATCTCTGAGCTACATTCCCCAGTCCCTATGATAATAAATAATAAATCTTTGATAAAAGTTAATTTTTAAAATTAAATAAGTTTTTTAATAAAAAAAGGCAATTGATTTAGGTATTTTAGGGAATATAAACATTACCATAATTCCACACTTACATTTTAAAGATGACTTTCATTATGTTTCTTTCTGTTAAGAGAACAATGCTATTTAAGGACAAAGAAAAAATATGTTTGACAAACACTTTTTACGGAATAGTTTTATTCTGCCTTAGAATAGAAATCTTGCTTTAGTATTGTAAGGTGCACTGCAGCGTGCCATGCTGCCAGTTACTGGGACACCAAATGCCCTAGTCAGAGACCCAGAAGGCCGGGAAAACGCATGAACTCATATTGTTAGAGCATGTAGAACTGGTATTTACAGTTTTTCTTCTTGAAATAGGCCCGGGACATCCAATGTTCACCATAGCACTTGCTCTGATGTTCAGAATGTCTCAGAAATGTATTTAATATCATGATTTGTGGGTCCTCCAAAAGGTTCTGTTGTTAACATGCAAGCAAACAGTATTAAACAATATTATCTAAACTATGGCTGCCAAGTACTGGACTTTAATAAACCAAATTACAAAACAGTTCCTTGTAGAGCTATACAAAAGATATAAAATTAAAATATCAATCATCTTTAAATATTCCAATTGTCCTACAGTGCAGCTTTCCACATATTTATCACTACTGAACGTTTTAAAGAGAAAGTTAACAAAAAACCAAAATAGATAAAAATATTTAAATCTTTGGATCCCTTTATTCCATGGCCTTCATAAAAACACAAAGTGGCCAGATATTTTTTTTCCACTATAGCTCAAAATATCAAAGATTTACTAGCAATGAACTTGACACTGAGTCATTGGTGGGTCATGGGCCCAGACCAGTGTCATTACAGGTTGTCAAAATATTTTCTAAGATTCTGAAGCCTCTTGAAAGATAATGTAATCAGTAAGTGTCAAAAAAAAAAAAAAAAACTCCAGGCATATCAGGAAGAATAAGTTAGTTGAAGTTTCAATGTCTTAAAAGAAAAAAAAAAAGGAAAGGGTAGTTACTTCTTTGAAAATACAGTAAAGTACATTTTTATCTGTAATTATTTACATTTATATACTGAAAGAATCCATTATTTGGACAACTCCTGTGATATGCCATTTGCTATAAAGTGAGGTTCTTACAAGCATGGATAGTTTATCCTTTTTTAGATAATGGAAGAATTTATCAAATTTTCACATATGTTCTGAACATTAAAAATGAAATAAAATAAAAATCTTAAGCCTGGAGAGTTATGGAAAAAAAAAAAAGACCCACCCCCATCTCTGCTTCTCAACACATCAAGTTCTGCAAGGACACAGTATGTTTGCTGACTTTAAAATGTTTATTCTTTAAAAAATTAGTTGCTTTTTATACAGCTATACAAAGTTCTTAATGTTTCTTTGGCAATGGAATATAATGGAATTTTACAACTATATAAAAAAGTTACCTTTGCCTAAGAAACAGTATTTACTGTGTGTACATAGTGGACTGACAAAATTTTCTACCATCCAGCACCCTAAAGGACGAAATAAGCTACCTCAAAAGGGATATTACAGAATTTCCAAAAAAGAAAGACAGTCACGCGCACACGCCCGCACACAGACACGCACACAACCCTTCTGTGGCTCAAAACACAGTATCACGGCCCGAGCTGCAGGCAAGTTGCAGTAATTGCCAAATACAATTTAGTGATAAGAAAAATCCTTTCAGTAATGAAAAAATACTCAAAAATCCCACTGAAGTACTGCTTTAGTTTAACTATACATAAGAAATTACTTAACCTTCTGCTATTCCAAATATATTTAATGCTCATTTTTTTTAAAGATGAGCTCCCCCGCCCCACCCCCAAAAGTAACTGCTTCATATCTTTGAAATTAAGCAGAAAAACAAACAAACAAAAAACCCAGTGCTGGTGACAAATAGACAGCAATTCACTTCTTCAATTCACTTCTTCCTTCTTCACAAAGACTGAAACCAATTCTCAAGACCATGAAGAGCTATTCACCTATTTTCAAAGACTTGTTTGTAGACTATGCAGCAACTTTGTTGTCTTTCTAAAAAGGAAAAAAAAAAGAAAGCTCATGTTTTAAAACTTTGGCTTATCACTGCTAATTTGCTTTATTTTTCATTTATTACCTCTACATATTTACTTTTACTTTCACGTACAAATCGATTATATCTATTTCCAGGAAACCATTTTGATAAGTTCATCGTCTATTCTTGCCACACTTCCCAGCTAGTAGAGACTAAAGAAGTGGTGTAGGGGCTATTTTTGTTTGTTTTGTTTTGGGGCCACACCCAAAGGAGTTCAGGGATCATTCCGGGTACAGTGGGACTTGAACCTAGGTCTGGAGTGTGCAAGGGAAGAGCCTTACCAGCGGTACACTCTCTATGGCTCCAGTTTGTTTTGTTTCTGGCCACACCTGGCATTGCTCAGGGCTTAGTTCTGGCTCTGTGCTCGGGGATCACTCCTTGTGGTACCGGGGAACGATATATGGTGCCAGGGACTGAGCTAGGGTCAGCCACATGCAAGGCAAGTGCCTGAAACCTTGTACTATCTCTCTCGACTCTAATAATCTTTTAAATATATAGGTCACTCTTTGTAATGCTCGAGCTGGCCTTGATATCTTTATCAAAGGTAACATTGAAATACATAGTAAAAATTTCTCCAAAATTTTATGCTGGGACAGTGCACTGATTTAGAAATTTAAAACACTAGCTGACCTTCTCCTTGCTGCTCCACCACCCCATCCCAGATGAGGCTCACCTATGACTTTTATGAAGAGAAGGCTGAGACCCTCCCGACCGGATGGGTTCCAGCAGCCTCCACACTTAAACTGTGCCACAGTAAGGGCCCATACCACAGCTCCTGCCTACTCAACAAATTACAAGCATCCTTATAGTTATTCTTCCTGTCATTTTCTGAGGACAGGCATAAGACAGAGAGTAATCTCCAGTAATTAATCCTTCAGTATCTTCTGGGGACTGTGTGTGTGGGGGGGTTAACTACAAAGACTCACCCCCCAGTACAGTAAGAACACTAGGAAACGAATGGGGAAAGCACGTAGACACCCACCAAACTCAATGAGTGAAAACAGTTATACTGAAGATATACACACCACCAGTAAGTCCTCAGTGTCTTAACTGAGACTATGAGGATGGTCAATGAGTCAAAGAAATGTTGGCACAGGCAGTCAACAAAGCACAAGAAAATATGAGTCAAAATTTTAAAAAGAACTACTACAGTTGGAAATAACTGAAATTAACATAATAGGTGTTATTTTAAAAAAGTTATTTTAAAAATAGAAGCTCTGGGGCTGGAGCAATAGCACAGCGGGTAGGGCGTTTGCCTTGCACGCGGCCGACCCCGGTTCAATTCCCGGCATCCCATATGGTCCCCTGAGCACCTCCAGGGGTAATTTCTGAGTGCAAAGCCAGGAGTAACCCCTGTACATCGCCGGGTGTGACCCAAAAAGAAAAAAAAAAGAAGCTCTGAACAGAATAACAGAAGCTGAGCAAAAAGATCAAAGAGGTCCAAGATGAGGAGAAAACTGGTAGGAAACAGAAGGTAGAAGACGGTCTGAATAGAAATGAACAGCATAACAGAGAACTATAGAATGATTTCAAGAAGATCAATATAAGAATCATCAGAGTCCCTAAAGAACAGGAAGGCAAATGTAATGAAGAAACATTAAACAAATCATCGATAAGAAATTCCCAGAGTTGGGGATTACTGGCACCAAGAGACAAGATCCTGAAGGATCCCGTGGAAACAACCCAATTAGGAAAACTCCAAATATGTTATACTCAAAACAACAAAATCCAAAGACAGGGAGAGAATATCGAAGGCAACAAAATCAGAAAAGGATCTGATAGATTGTGTTTCTGATATACACAAAGGAAAGCCCATAATGTACAGCAGATCAGATGAGACTTTATGAGCCAGAAAGAATATGGCAGGATATAGTATAAAAACTCAATGAAAAAAAAAAATCTCATCAAGAATACTCTATCCAGCTAGATAATCATTCAGTTTTGAAGAACTATAGAGCTTCATGGGCAGTCAACAGCTTAGGGAATCAGTAGCTTTGAAACCAGTTTTCCAAGAAGCGTTAAAAGAGCTCCTTTAAGGAACAGGAGAAACTTCCCATCATGTGGCATTGAGCACAAGCACTCACTAATGGTGCATATGATTATCCTCTAGCAGATTAAGAAAGGTTAAAAACATATAGGAAATGAATCATCATGGACTCCTACTATTTATTTTCTGGTAATTCTACTTGCCATCCATTCCTTTAAGTTTTACTGGACCAAGAAAAATGAAATAAACTTGTTATATGCTGGGCCAGAGAGAAAGTACAATGGGTGGGGCACCTGCCTTGCACTTGGCTGACCTGACCCAGGTTTGATCCCTTATGGTCCCCGAACTCGCCAGGAGTAATTCCTGAGTGCAGAGTCAGAAGTAACCCCCAGCACTGCCGAGTATGGCCCCCCTCAACAATTTGTTATAGTCCTGCAATGGGAGCAGGCTGGGGGGAGGGGAGCAGAAGGAATCTGGGGACAAGGTGGGATTGGTGTTGGTGTTGTATGCCTGAAACAATTATTATGAGTAACTTTGTAGATTTCAGTGTCTCAGTATACATTGGGGGAGGGAGGAGTAAGTTACTAATAGTATTTTTTTAAAAAAGAAAGTTAACTTAAAAAAAAAAAATCAAACCTAAATGAACCAGAGGCCACTGCTGGCACTAATGCAGGTATGTAAGCTCAGACCCAGCTCGCTCTACAATCTGGTGACTGGGGCCCCGGGGCACACCCAGAGGGGTTTGGGAGACCTTGTGTGCTGCAGAGAGAGCTCTGGGCCTCTCACAAAGCATGTGATTTACCATTTGAGCTATTTCCCCAAATTTAAGAGGGTAGTTTTTTTGGAGGGGGCACACTGTGGCTAGGGATCCTCTCTGAGAGGTGCTGAGGAACTAGGTGGCACTGGGAACTGCACCCAGGTCTCCCACAACACAAATCATGTGTGCCTCATTTCTCAACTCCCAGTTCCAAGGATATACATTTATACTGGAAATGCTCTGAACACCAGAGCTGGCTGGGAAGTTTGAAACAAGTAAATAGGGAGGGTTGGCTTGAAGCTCCCAGTGTATAACAGTGTAGCCAAAACAAAAAACCACAAAGGAAGCAGAGAGAAAGCAGGGGAAAGCGCCAAGAAGCCCCTGGCTTTCCAGCCCAAACCATGGCCCAGGCACAGATCAGCCAGGTGCTTTGATTTCCCTCAGGAAATCTCTCTTGCACACTTCCTCACAGACATTCACTCAAACTGTCAGAGGCACAAGCATTTTCTCCTTTGTAAACAGTTGTGAACACAAAACCAAACAACTGATACAATGCTATGAAATCAAAAATACATATGCATGGTGTAAGCTGGTGCAGAAAGAGCTGAATATGACGCTGGCCTCCACTGGAGTCAATCTTCACATATCCCCATTGCACTTTATAACCTCTCACGTAAGATCAGTTCAAATCTGTGTGCGTGCGCTCCTACCAGGTACAAAGATTATGAGACAAGTGCTCTAACTCTGGTCCCTGATACTCAACGTCTCTGGAAGACAATCTGTCTCCCCTCTGGTGGATCAACCTCCTCAGCTGCAGCAGATGTAAAATAAAAAGAATTCAGCCACCCAGTCCAAGAGAGTGGTCAAGGACAAACAACACAAGTACAAGAAAACCTCTCAGGGGCTGGAGAGATAGCACAGCGGTCAGGGCGTTTGCCTTGCATGTGGCCGACCTGGGTTCGATTCCTGGCATCCCATATGGTCCCCTGAGCACTGCCAGGAGTAATTCCTGAGTGCAGAGCCAGGAGTAACCCCTGTGTATCGCCGGGTGTGACCCAAAAAAGCAAAAACAACAAAACAACAACAACAATAACAAAAGAAAATCTCTCAGATCCTCAGTGACCAGGAGAAAGGGGCTTAGTGGTAGCATTCTTTTTGGTTTTTGGGTAACACCTGGCTGCGCTCAGGGGTAACTTCTGGCGGTTTGGGGGGGACCATGCATGTCCACAGAAACACCAGGGTTTATGCATGTTGTCTTGAAAGACACAAGCTCATCTTTTCTCATAGTTGAGCAGTACCCCATGAAGTGCTTATATGTGTGTACATAAAATTTTTTTTTTTTAGGTAGATGTCTGTAAGGCCCAAAGTAGTCTTCAACAAGGTACTATCAGAGGGTCTTGGACACAGGCTGTACAGCTGAAAACGCCACAAGTGAGGCAGAGACCAGGGTATGTGAATACAAATCAGTGGATCATCATGAGCGCTGGTGGGGACATCTCAAGAAAATGCATGTGATGTGGAAATTGGCCACTGTTTGGGGCATGTTTTAGAAAGAGTAAAAATAGCCTATGTGAACTCTAGGAAGATGCCAGAGACAAGATGATGATAATGAGGCCACCGTGAGGAAGGTAAAAGTAAACAGAACACAGGACACAAAGCAAGTGGAAACAAAGGAATGAACCTGAAAGCATACATGTTCTAAGCAGAAAATCTGAGTAGAAGCTACAGATTTTGGTACCTACTAGCTCGCAAAAACGGTGTGGGGGAGAGAAAGGGATATGGGGGTGGGGTGGGGGGGAGGAAGAGTGAGGCAGCAACTCTAGAGAGAAACCTGAGCACAAATGTCTGCAAGAAGTTACAAACTAACACCCCAAGCAGAAGGAATGAGTAGAAATGTCCTGAGACAGGACTAGGTCTGAAGCTAAACAAGGGCAAAAAGACACATAAATCAGCAGAGTAAACACAGAAAAGGGCAGTCCCACTGGGAAAAGGGCCAGAGCCAGGACTAGACTTTTGACCTGGAGAAGCAGACAGACCATAAAGTGCTGTATGGAGAAAAATCTGTTGTCTTAAACAGATGAGGGGAAGGGTGGGGAGGGGAGAAGAGGGGAGAAAGAAGAGATGGGGGAGGGGGAGGGACTGGGACAGGGAAAGGGAGGAAGGGGCACTCAACCAGTTAAGCATACACTTTGCATGCAGAAGGTCTGGTTCAATCCCCTGTATGAGATGGTCCCTGAGTACTGCCAGGAGTGAATACACCCCACTCCACACACACTCCCATTCCCTAAAACAAACTCAAGGGGGCCAGAGACCCATCCTCCTATATGAGATGGTCCCCGAGTACTGCCAGGAGTGACCCCCCCCCATCCCCTAAAACAAACTCAAGGGAGCCAGAGAGATAGTACAGAATCTAGCGAGTGTGCTTTGTACATGGCTGACCTGGGTTGGATCCCCGAGAATTATGAAATGAACTCAAAACAAGCCACACACACACACACGCACGCATGCACGCACGCACACACACACTAACAATTAATCGAGAAAAAGATCCTAAGTTGAATCATTAGTGTTAAATAACGCACATAAGGGCGAATATTTGCAAAAGGTTTACAATTACAGAGCAGTAACAGTGAAAAGCAATGAAATATTCTGAAGTTTCTCAAACATCCTCTTGCACCAGGACGCATTTTTGTAAGTTAGAAGTCCTGCAGCTGCCCAAGGGTCTGCTATGGCCGAAGGGCCTGAGCTAATAACATGAGGCTAATATTTTCCTTTTCTGGCTTGTTTCTGGGTTAGTAGGCAGTTCTTCAGGAAGAATTCAGGCGCGTCCACATATAAAGCATGCACTCCAGACCTACCTCCTAGCCCATTAAAGACTAAACTGTGTGTGTGTGTGGGGGGGGGGGGGGGCGGGGGGAGGAGAGTAAGGGGAGTGGAAGAAGAGGGCCATGTCCAGTGGTGCTCAAGGACTATGTGATGGGGGGAGACTGAAGCAGGAATCAAAGCTGGATCAGAGTGTGCAATGCTGAACTATTGCTTACTGCGGCTAACTTATGTTTTAGTGACTTTGACTATGACAACACAATACCAAAGGAATGAAAATGCATGGGCCCCCAAGCCAAAAGTCTCTAATTTTCACTCTTTAAGAGGGATCTCAGCCAACTTTACACATTAATTTATAAGGCGGAGGTACTATTCACAACACGATACGGATTTAAGGTGTATGGATCATCTCTCCCCCCATCAATGGCAACAATGGGAAGCTTTAAATACTGGGCAATGCTCCTCCTGCCTGCAGGTGTTTCTGGAACTGCTAGACGTGGTCCAAAAGCCAAAATAAAATAAAACAAAAACCCAGAAATAAACCAGACTGAACAATAGTACAACACAACTATAGGTACAACACAACTATAGAATTTCCTAGTAGTGGGGCTAGAGTGATAGTACAGCGGGTAGGGCGTTTGCTTTGCACACGGGTGACCCTGGTTCAATTCCCAGCATCCCATATGGTCCCTGAGCACCGCCAGGATTAATTCCTGAGTGCAGAGCCAGGAGTAACCCCTGTGCATCACCGGGTGTGACCCAAAAAGCACCCGATGCACACGGAACATTTTCCAAAACAGACCATGTGCTAGGACACAAAACATACCTCAACAGAATCAGGAAGATAGAAATAGTATCAGCCATCTTCTCAGACCATGATGCACTGAGGATAGAAGTGAATCACACACAGACACGGAAAACCAAATCAAACACCTGGAAGTTAAACAACTCTATGCTGAACAACGAGTGGGTCAGGAATGAAGTCAAGGATGAAATCAAAAGATACTTGGAAACAAATGAGAATGAAGACATGAGCTACCAGAACCTATGGGATGCAGCGAAAGCCATATTAAGGGGAAAATTTATAGCTCTGCAAGCATATCTTAGGTCTCTAGAAACGATGCACATAAACAACTTGACCTCACAGCTCAAGACCTTAGAAAAGGATCAACAGAAAGAGCCTAAATCAGGCAGAAGGAAAGAGATCATAAAACTTAAGAGCAGAAATCAATGACATGGAAACCAAAGAAACAATCCGAAAGATCAATGAAACCAAGAGCTGGTTCTTCAAGAAAATAAACAAGATAGATAAACCACTAGCAACACTCACAAAGAAACAGAGAGAGAACCCTAATAAATTGAATCAGAAATGAGAAGGGGGATATCACAACAGAAACCAAAGAAATCCAAAAGATCATCAGAGACTACTTTAAAAGTCTGTATGCCACGAAACAAGAGAACCTAGAAGAAATGGACAAATTCCTGGACTCCTATAATCTCCCAAAGCTGAATCAAGAAGATCTGGAGTATCTGAATAGACCTATTAACATCAATGAAATAACTGCAATCAAAAGTCTTCCCAAAAACAAAAGCCCGGGCCCAGATGGATTCACTAGCGAATTTTTTCAAACATTTAAAGAGGACCTGCTGCCAGTCCTTCTCAAGCTTTTCCGGGAAATTGAGAAAAACGGAAACTCTCCCAAACAGTTTCTATGAAGCCCATATCTCCCTAATACCAAAAGGAAACAAAGACACCACGAGAAAAGAAAACTACAGGCCTATATCCCTGATGAACACGGATGCGAATATTCTCAACAAAATACTAGCAAATAGAATTCAACTACTCATCAAAAAGATCATACACCATGACCAAGTAGGATTCATCCCAGGGATGCAAGGCTGGTTCAACACTCGGAAATCAATCAACATAATCCACCATATCAACAAAAGAAAAGATAAAAAGCATATGATCATATCAATAAATGCAGAGAAAGCATTTGACAAGATCCAGCACCCATTTATGATGAAAACCCTAGCTAAAATGGGGATAGAGGGGACATTCCTCAATATAGTTAAAGCCATCTACCACAAGCCTACAGCAAGCATCGTCCTCAATGGCGAGAAGCTGAGAGCCTTCCCTCTAAGATCAGGGACGAGACAAGGATGTCCACTCTCTCCACTGCTGTTCAATATAGTACTGGAGGTACTTGCAATAGCGATTAGGCAAGAAAAAGATATTAGGGGCATCCAGGTAGGAAAGGAAGAAATCAAGCTCTCACTATTCGCAGATGATATGATACTATACCTAGAGAATCCTAAAACCTCTACCAAGAAACTTCTAGAAACAATAGGAAGTTTACTATAGGCTTGTATAGTAAAGTGGCAGGCTATAAAATCAATACCCAAAAGTCCATGGCTTTCCTATATGCAAATAGTGAAAGAGAAGAGAGTGACATGAAGAAAACAATCCCATTCACAATTGTGCCCCAGAAAATCAAGTACCTAGGAATCACCTTAACTAAGGAAGTAAAGGACCTGTACAAAGAAAACTACAAAACGCTACTTCAGGAAATAAAAGAGGACACGAGGAAATGGAAAAATATCCCCTGTACATGGATCAGGAGAATTAACATTACATTGTCAAAATGGCAATACTTCCCAAAGCACTGTACAAATTCAACGCAATCCCTATTAGGATACCCATGACATTCTTCAAAGAAGTGGAGCAAACACTCCTGAAATTTATATGGAACAATAAGCCCCCACAAATAGCTAAAGCAATTCTTGGGAAAAAGAAAATGGGAGGAATCAACCTCCCAAACTTCAAACTCTACTACAAGTAATAATTAAAACATCATGGTACTGGAACAAAGGCAGAGCTGTAGACCAATGGAACAGGGTTGAATATACTGACATCTCCCCCCAAGCATACGAGCATCTAATCTTTGATAAGGGGACAAGAAAAGTGAAGTGGAGCAGGGAAAGCCTCTTTAACAAATTATGCTGGCAAAACTGGATGGCTACATGCAAAAAAATGGGCTCAGATCTCTGCCTAACTCCATGTACAGAAGTAAGATCTAAGTGGATTAAAGACCTCAACATCAGACCGGAATCTATAAGGTACATTGAGGAAAAAGTTGGCAAAACCCTTCATGACATAGAAGCTAATGGTGTCTTCAAAGATATCACACCGCTGGCCAAGCAAGTGAAAATAGAGATAGACAAATGGGACTATCTTAAACTAAGAAGCTTCTGCACCTCAAAAGAAACAGTGACCAAAATACAAAGACAGTCTACAGAATGGGAAAGGATATTCGCCAACTACACATCTGATAAGGGGTTAATTTCAAGGATATACAAAGTACTGGTTCAACTCCACAAAAAGAAAACATACAATCCCATCAAAAGATGGGGAGATGAAATGAATAGAAACTTTCACAAAGAAGAAATCCGAATGGCTAAAAGGCCATGAGAAAATGTTCCACATCATTAATCATCAGGGAGATGCAGATCAAAACCACAATGAGATATCACTTCACACCACAGAGACTGGCCCATATCCACAAGAACAAAAGCAACTGGTGCTGGCGAGGATGTGGTGAGAAAGGGACACTCCTTCACTGCTGTTGGGAATGCCGACTGGTTCAGCCCTTTTGGAAAACAGTATGGTTGATTCTCAAAAAATTAGAAATTGAGCTCCCATTTGATCCAGCAATACCACTCCTGGGAATATATCCCAGAGAGGCAAAAAAGTATAGTCAAAGTGACATCTGCAATTGCCTGTTTATTGCAGCACTCTTTACAATAGCCAGAATCTGGAAAAAACCTGAGTGCCTGAGAACAGATGATTGGTTAAAGAAACTTTGGTACATTTACACAATGGAGTACTATGTAGCTGTTAGAAAAGATCAAGTCACGAAATTCACATACAAGTGGTACTACATGGAAAATATCATGTTAAGCGAAATGACTCAGAAAGAAAGGGACAGACATAGAAAGATTGCATTCATCTGGGGAACATAAAGTAACAAAATAGGAAACTAACACCCAAGAATGGCTGAGATTAGTACCAGGAATTCTACTCCATGACTTGGAGGCCAACCACACATACTAGGGAAAAGGGAGCTCAGATAAAGAGGGGAACACCAAATAAAGGTGTTGGGAGGACCCTCCCAGTATGGGAGAAGCATGCTGAAAGTAGACTACAGACCAAACATGATTGCTACTCAATGTTTCTTTTGCAAACCACAACACCCAAAAGGAGAGAGAGAACTGAGGAGAATGCCCTGTCACAGAGGCAGAGTGGGATGGAGGGGATGGGGGGGTGGGAGGGATACCGGGATGCATGGTGGTGGGAAGTGGGCAACGGTGGAGGGATGGGTGTTTGATCATTGTGTAATTGAAACCCAAGAACAAAAATGTGTAAGTCTGCAACTGTACCTCATGATGTCTCAATATTAAAAAAATTTCTTTAATAAAAAAAAAAAAGCAAAAAGAATTTTCTAGCAGTTTCCAAACATCAACATGATGTAAAGTAAGAAAACATGGGAAAAACACTAACTTAGGAACAAACTAAGTTTAAGACTCAGCATTATTGTTAACTAGCTATGTGACCCTGGACAAGTTATTAATGTTTTTATACTTATTTCCTAACTTAAAAAATGCCGATAAGAATCCACTTAGAGTGAGGTTTAAGTGAGTCAGCATGTGAAAAAAAAAAAAAAGAAAATGTTGACTACACCAAAAAATATATGTAAATGTTAGTTGCTACTTAAAGCATAAGCTTATGTTCCATTCTGGATTTTGGTCTTTCTAGAATCTCTTGGTACTAAAGCATACCTTGTATTATGAAATAAAAATGGTAACAATCCTTTGATTTTTAAATTTTTTAAAAAAAATTTTGGGTGTCACACCTAGCATTATTCAGGGATTACTCCTGGATCTGTATTTAGGGGACTTTATGGGGTGCTCAGGATCGAGCCCAGGTTGGCGACATTCAAGTGCCATACTTTCGGAACTATAACTCCAGTTCCATATACAGTTATTTAAAACATAAACTGTCTTTAGGGGACGGTGCGATAAAAGTGCTCGCCTTACTATACACAGCTGACCCTGGTTCAATCCCTGGAATTAGGAGTAAGCCCTGAGCAATAGTCAAGTGTGGCACCCCTCACTCCATCTCCACAAAGAAACAGAAAGTCTTTAGTGATGCCCTATGCCTCCAACAAAAAAATCAAATGATGTTAAAAGAACAGACAATTCCCGAATAACCGTCAGTGAGTCTCTTATAGCATTTTTTGTGAAATTTTATCAGTTCATAACATCTAAAACCGTATCACTGGGTCTGAAAGATAGTAAGCCTTGAGCACAGCTGGGTGTGGCCCAACCTTCCCAAAAGGGATAAAGTACTGGGAGGAGGCAGGCTATGGCTCAGTAGTAAAGTACATGATTTTCTTGCATGAGATCTGGGCCTGATTCTGGCACCAAGCCTCCTGCCCTAAATGTCTTAAAACTGTATGCCAAGACCAAAGCACTATCGTACTTACCCGATATTCAAAATCTGCAAATTCCCTGCCGCCACGACCTCCTCTGAATCCCCCACGATACCCCCGAGGGGTGGTGAAGGTACCACCTCTGCCACCACCACGTCCTCGACCACCACGGAAACCAAGACCTCCTCTGCCTCTGTAACCTCCACGGCCACGGTTTGGACGAAGTGGGATTCCGAACGTTTCTGCATTCAATCTTCTTTCTTCAGCCCAGGTTGGTCTTCTTTCTCTATTTTAAGGACAAATAATATTTTGCAGATCAGGCTTTAAAGAACACAAGGGCTAATTCTCAAGGCTAAGAAATTCTTAAGACTCAACCAAGCATGTTTTCTAAGTGACTACAATCTGTCCATGACAGTGTATTAATAAAATAGGTCTGAGGAGATACCCCAAAGGGCTGGAGTGCACACTCTGCATGCCAGAGCCCACCTGGGCTCATTCCTGGCACGGCATCATTCCCACGACCACTGGGCTGGGATTAGCCTCAGCACTGCTGGGTACAGCGTCCTCCAATCAAAATTCTGTTCAAAGTTTAATGTGACAATATGATTGATACTGGGTTCTTATCAATATTGTGAAGGGTTCAGATATAACAGAACTGGCTCCACTCAGCTTCCACGGAAGAGAAAGCAACGTGGAAAGGAAACCGCCCTAGGAAGCTGGAGACAAAGAGTGTGTCTCTGAATTCTCACTAGGCTCCCAATACAATTTCTAGACCAGAAGCCTGAAGCTAGTGTTTGAACTGCTGTCCTAACACAGAGATGACTGCAGGGCTCACGTTCACTCTAGGTCCTGTTTGTTCGCGTCTTTATTTTGAGCCTCCCAAGCACTGATGAGGAGTGAAGTTGGGGCCTCTGGCTGTAAAACATATGCTCCAGCCCTTCAAGCTCTCTCCCTCAACCCCTCATTCATTTCTCTGCAGGAGGGCTGGGTCTGATCCCATAGTGGCATGTGCCCTCAAACCTGACAGTGCCACCAAACCAAACCAAACCAAACCAAACCAAACCAGAGTAGTAATAATACATAAATGCCACCAGATGGCACCAAAAAACAGTCAGGCAAGGGAAGTTTCAATTGGTCAGCAGAAACTGAATGGTTGATTTGTTACCTTGGGTACTTTAAAATAACTTGACAATTTTCTAGTCCAACAAATATTATAACAAATTACAGTACGGGCAAACCTCAAAGTAACCTTAGTACTTTTGATCTAGGGTTCATATGAATACGATTGTTCAGGGGTAAATGGTCTTATTTAAATGTTAGCGCTTTTAAGCAGTTTAAGAAAAAAATATTGTCCTTTTTGGGGCTAAAGAGATATAGTAGTATAGTATGTAGGGTGCTTGTCTTGTACCTTGAGTACTGTTGAGTATGATCCCCAAATAAACAACAACCAAAAAGAAGAAAAAAACCAATCCTCCCCCTCAAAAGAATTTATGATTTCGTCTTCTTTTTTTTTTTTTTGGCTTTCTGGGTCACACCTGGCAATGCACAGGTGTTACTTCTGGCTCATGTACTCAGAAACTAACTTTCTCCTGAACTCTCCAATTTTCTAACCTACTTTAGGCCATTTTCTTGGATCTTCATTTCTCTACAGCTTTTGATTTTTCCAAGAGCCTTTAACTCCATATGATCTCAAAACTAACTTGTTTTAGTCTCTTCCCACCCCCCACTCCCTTTCCCCCACCCCTTCCTTTCTTTGTGGCAACAGATCGGCAATGCTCAGTGGTTGTTCCTGGTTCTACACTCAGGAATTACTCCTGGCAGTGCTTGGGGGACTATATGGGATGCCGCGGACGGAACTTGGGTCAATCACATGCAAGGCAAAGGTCCTACCCATTGTACTATTGCTCTGGCCCCTAGTCACTTTGAAATGTGACTGAATCCTTAAAAGTATAAACCTATTTTATCTTCAAGGAGTTAATATTTAGAGTAAAAATAATTTTTTTGAAAAATAAAATTATGGAAATTGTAGTAAAATTGTTGTTCATTATTCATTATATTTTGTTATTATTTTTGTTGTTTTCCATTATTCATTTGTATTCATTAATCTTCATAAACGTACAAACTATTTTCATACTTTAACATCCCAAGCAGCTTCAGTGACTGTACCTGTTATCATCACAGGAAATATTATCGAAGAAGGATTTAGTTTTGTCGTAATAGCAGTTGGGCCCAAGCGGATCTTCTTCATCAGCATTGCCTTCACTGTTTTGGGTATCAACTCCTGAATCTCCTTTATCTTCACCATTTACAGGCTTCTCTTGCTTCTCAAGTTTATCTTCTAATGAAAAATAATCACAAGTCAAGACTTGGACTAAACAGGATCAATTCCCAAACCAACGTTATTTCCTGAGTACGAAAATGAAAACCCACCTTTCAATTTCAGTTTATTATGAAACTCTCTGTCGATTTCTTCCTTGTTAAACTGCGCGTTAGCACTTTCAAAGTCAAAGTCTTTCTCAAATTTCATTGGACCATCTCGTCGAATACCAAACCTTCCCCTGCCGCCTCGATGACCCCCACGTCCTCTTCTTGGTGCTGAAGGAGCACCTGGAACTATGTTTTAAAAAATAAATAAATAAAATGAAGATTTATGAATACAAAATCAAGTCATGTTACTACTTTTCTCCTTTTAAACACCAACAAGAAAACTTTAGTACTTATTCAGTGTCAGGTACTGAACCCAGAATCCTATATATGCAAACTATACACTCCACCACTGAGCGACATCCTCTGCCCCTGTATTTTGTTGGTCACACCCATTTCTGTGTTTGGGGCGTCCCCCAGCAGTGCAGGGCCATGCAGTGGCAGGGACTGAACCTGGGACCTCTACATTCGAAGCATGCCAACTGTTCACCCCATCCGCCCCCAGCCCTGCTGCCCATGGCTTTGCCTTTGCATTTTAATTTTTTTTTTAAATTTCCTTATCCCGATAAGAGAAGGAACACATGGAGGGTGCGGGATCCCGGAGGAAAAGAAAAAAGAAAAAACAGGTTCCAAAAAGGGCCGAGAGCACCGGCAAGTTCCAGATGGAGTAGGCGCCGCATCCCGCCTCCCCCAGATGGAACCCTGGTGACCAGAAGCCTCTACAAACACAGCTCGAGTATGCGGGAACGAGGACTTTTTCTCAAATCTGCCGGACTACACCTCCCAGGTAACCTCTGATCCCGGAAGTCACGCCCACAGCCCGCCCCCCAGCGCCATCTTTGAAACGTTCAGAATAAGAGAAGGAACACATGGAGGGTGCGGGATCCCGGAGGAAAAGAAAAAAGAAAAAACAGGTTCCAAAAAGAGCCGAGAGCACCGGCAAGTTCCAGATGGAGTAGGCGCCGCATCCCGCCTCCCCCAGATGGAACCCTGGTGACCAGAAGCCTCTACAAACACAGCTCGAGTATGCGGGAACGAGGACTTTTTCTCAAAACCGCGCGGCCGCGCGACATCTCTCTATATACAAAGTGATCAATGAGAAGTAAACCACCCAATCTTTCTCCCTGAAAATCAGAGTTAAGTTTGGAGCATGGCCACAGCCCCAGAAACACAAGGACTTAATGCAGAAACCAGCAGCTTAGAGCAGAAAAGTGAACGGACGATGAGTTAACCCAGGCCATCATTTCTGCCCAGAGGGGAAAAGGGTGTTGCCCCATTCGCCCTCTCTTCTCTGGAAAGAAGGATGGCGGCTGCATGGGAGCCTTGTGGACAGCAGGTATGAGCCGGGGGTGTGGGGGCGACTAAAACCTCATGGGAAGGGGGGCGTTCCGGTCCGTCCTTCACGCCCTACCGAGGTCACCAGTTGCCCCCCACGAGCGGCTCTCCAGCACGGCCACAGCCCCAGAAGCACAAGGGCTTAATGCAGAACCCAGCAGCTTGGAGCAGAAAAGTGAAAGGACTATGCGTTAATCCAGGCAATCATTTCTGCCCAGAGGGGAAAGGGTGTTGCCCCATTCGCCCTCTCCTCTCTGGAAAGAAAGATGGCGGCCACATGGGAGCCTTGTGGACAGCAGGTATGAGCCGGGAGTGTGGGGGCGACTAAAACCTCATGGGAAGGGGGGCGTTCTGGTCCGTCCTTCACGCCCTACCGAGGTCACCAGTTGCCCCCCACGAGCGGCTCTCCAGCACAGCCACGGCCCCAGAAGCACAAGGACTTAATGCAGAACCCAGCAGCTTGGAGCAGAAAAGTGAACGGACTATGCATTGATCCAGGCCATCAAGTCTGCCGGAGGGAAAAGGGTGTTGCCCCATTCGCCCTCTCCTCTCTGGAAAGAAAGATGGCGGCCACATGGGAGCCTTGTGGACAGCAGGTATGAGCCGGGAGTGTGGGGGCGACTAAAACCTCATGGGAAGGGGGGCGTTCCGGTCCGTCCTTCACGCCCTACCGAGGTCACCAGTTGCCCCCCACGAGCGGCTCTCCAGCACGGCCACAGCCCCAGAAGCACAAGGGCTTAATGCAGAACCCAGCAGCTTGGAGCAGAAAAGTGAA
The DNA here is from genome assembly GCF_029834395.1 of Sorex fumeus. NCBI lineage: Eukaryota > Metazoa > Chordata > Mammalia > Eulipotyphla > Soricidae > Sorex > Sorex fumeus. Next base: position 22,416,432 of record NW_026606179.1, read on the forward strand.
CGGACTATGCATTGATCCAGGCCATCAAGTCTGCCAGAGGGGAAAGGGTGTTGCCCCATTCGCCCTCTCCTCTCTGGAAAGAAAGATGGCGGCCACATGGGAGCCTTGTGGACAGCAGGTATGAGCCGGGAGTGTGGGGGCGACTAAAACCTCATGGGAAGGGGGGCGTTTCGGTCCGCCCTTCACGCCCTACCGAGGCCACCAGTTGCCCCCACGAGCGGCTCTCCAGCACGGCCACAGCCCCAGAAGCACAACGACCTAATGCAGAACCCAGCAGCTTGGAGCAGAAAAGTGAAAGGACTATGCGTTAATCCAGGCAATCATTTCTGCCCAGAGGGGAAAGGGTGTTGCTCCCTTCCGCCCTCCTCCCTCTGGAAAGAAAGATGGCGGCCACATGGGAGCCTTGTGGACAGCAGGTATGAGCCGGGGGTGTGGGGGCGACTAAAACCTCATGGGAAGGGGGGGCGTTCTGGTCCATCCTTCACGCCCTACCGAGGTCACCAGTTGCCCCCCACGAGCGGCTCTCCAGCACAGCCACGGCCCCAGAAGCACAAGGACTTAATGCAGAACCCAGCAGCTTGGAGCAGAAAAGTGAACGGACTCTGCATTGATCCAGGCCATCAAGTCTGCCGGAGGGGAAAGGGTGTTGCCCCATTCGCCCTCTCCTCTCTGGAAAGAAAGATGGCGGCCACATGGGAGCCTTGTGGACAGCAGGTATGAGCCGGGAGTGTGGGGGCGACTAAAACCTCATGGGAAGGGGGGCATTTCGGTCCGCCCTTCACGCCCTACCGAGGCCACCGGTTGCCCCCCGCAAGCGGCTCTCCAGCACGGCCAGGACTCCAGAACACAGAAACCAATTTCTTAACTATCTGACTTTCAGTAGAAATACTTCCAGGGTCAATAGGTAAAAGAGCAGAAATCCAAAACCAACATTTAATTCTTGAACCCAGCCGTAGAAAGCAAATCACTTCACAATGCTTTTTCAGCATGTCTGATTTGGGGGGGGGGGGGGGTAAACTCTAAATAATAGTGGTGAATCTTTTATTGAAACAATGAATCTAATCAAAGCAGATAGAGTGTTAACTAGAATTCATCTGCTTCACAGGGACGGGGAGGGGTGGGGGGTGGGGTTTTATTGGGGTTCTTCATGGTAAAAAATAAGTATTGGTAAAGGGAAATGTGTTTGATATTTGCATGACTGAGACATAAACCTGAAAGCTTTGTAACCTTTCCCACAGTGATTCAATAAATAAATTAAAAAAAAAAAAAAGAAAGAATAAAAAAAAAAAAAAATTTCCTTATCCCTGTCCCTATATATTTTTTCTGTAGCACTGTCCTCCTGTTCATTGGTTTGCTTGAGCAGGCACCAGTAACGTCTCCATTGTGAGACTTGCTGTTATTGTTTATTGCATATCGAACTGCCACGGGGAGCTTGCCAGGCTCTGCCATGTGGGCAGGATAATCTCGGTAGCTTGCCAGGCTCTCCGAGAGGGACGGAGGAATCGAACCTGGGTCGGCTGCGTTCAAGGCAAATGACTTACCCGCTGTGCTAACCAAAAGTGCCGGGGGTGCATGCTTTGCCCGAGGAAGCCTAGGTGTGAGCCCTGGCACTGCACGGTCCCCCTGGGCACTGCTGGAAGTGATGCTGTGGTGCTCAGAGAAGCCCAAATGTGGCCCCCAAAGTGAAAAGCAAAACCCGGGCAAAAACAAAACTTTTACTAACATCTACAAAACACACTGGGAAGATACACAAGAAATTTACAAAATGGGAATACACACATAAATTTCTGGGTCAAGCTTATGCTGAGTCCTCAAAATTTAGGAAACCTTTTATGGAAAAGATTACAGAAACCAAGATATGTAGGAAGTAAAACTAATTAACGCAAATGACAATGGCAATATTATTTCCACACCAGACAATGAAAAAAAGACAGTAACCAGATTTCAACCACTCCAAGTCATTCTCTACTTCACCTTTATGGCCTAAATGCCATTTAGTCCTAAATGGCTCATTATTCAAGTCTTGTTTTTATTATTATTATTATTATTATTTTTGCTTTTTGGGTCACACCCGGCAATGCAAAGGGGTTACTCCTGGCTCTGCACTCAGGAGTTACTCCTGGCGGTGCTCAGGGGACCATATGGGATGCTGGGAATCGAACCCGGGTCAACCGCATGCAAGGCAAACACCCTACCTGTTGTGCTATCTCTCCAGCCCCTCAAGTCTTGTTTTTATCTATCTCCAATAGATAAGACTCACCTTATATCTATCTCTAGTAGACATAATAATAAAGCAGATATAACACAACAGTATTTATGAGGCATGACAAAGCAAAAATACCAAAGTAGCAAAATTATAGGGAAAGTGTGAGAACCTAAAACCCAAGAGAGGAAGGAAAAAAAATTAGAATACAAAATAGCATTTGATGGGGGCTGGAGCAATAGCACAGCAGGTAGTTTGCCTTACACGTGTCTGACTCAGGTTCGATTCCCAGCATCCCATATGGTCCCCCTGAGCACTGCCAGGAGTAATTCCTTGAGTGCAGAGCCAGGAATAACCCCTGAGCAGCATCGCTGGGTGTGACCCAAAAGGAAAAAAAAAAAAGGGCAAAGCATTTGATGTGTGTTAAAAAGAGACTACTGATTTCAACTACTATGTAAAAAATTTTATACATAATTACAAGAATAAGAAGTAACTATAGTCAAAGACAGATTTGCATTCAATGTTTGGTTAAGTTTGAGAAAATGCAAAATTTGAGAAAATAACCTATGAAATTCAATAGCAGCACCCCCACACAATTTAGTATCAAAAACATCTTTAGGGGGCTGGGTATAGCATATGACTGACATATGAGAGACCCAAAGTTCGTACTGCAGACCACCCAAATACCTGGTCTTAACCTTGGTGGTTCCAGTGTACCGACAGGTGTGGGCCCTTATTAAAAAAAAAAAAAAGTTCAGTGGGGCCAAGTGATAGTAGTGGGTAAGATGCTAGCCTTGCAGGTAACTGGGGTTCAATCTTCAGCATGCCTTATTGCTGGATGTGACCCCAAAACAAACTAACAAAAAGTTTTAAGTATGCAAAATTGTAAGAAAAACAGTATGAAAGAATACCCACTATTTTGTTAACTCTGGGAGATAAATTTTTTTTTCTTTCTTTTCGGGTCACACCCGGCGATGCATAGGGGTTATTCCTGGCTTTGCACCCAGGAATTACCCCTGGCAGTGTTCAGGGGACCATACGGGATGCTGGGAATCGAACCTGGGTTAGCCATGTGCAAGGCAAACGCCCTACCCACTGTGCTATTTCTCCAGCCCCTCTGGGAGATGAATTTTTAAGCACAGCAATAGAACTATTACTTTATATTTTATAAAAATTTATTAATAACTGCTGTATGTTATTTTGGAAGAGATAGGGTTCTCTTTTACCAAATTTTTAAAAGGTTGAACAGTAAATCAAAATAAAATTTTTGTAATCTACGGCACACAGTACATATATGTAGAAAGAAAAATCTTAGCAAGATTTCTTTTCTTCTTCTTTTCCTGCTTTCTGGGTCACACCCGGCAAAGCACAGGAGTTACTCCTGGCTCTGCACTCAGGAATTATCCCTGGCAGTGCTCATTCCCATAAGGGATGCCGGGAATTGAATATAGGTCGGTCGCGTGCAAGGCAAGCGCCCTACCCAATGTGCTGTTGCTCCAGCCCCGTTATCAAGATTTCTAAAGGGAAAGAATACTTTGCAATCATTATTAAGTGACTGTCTTTACTTTCATATTAACTTTTTGGTTTTGGAGCCATACCTGACGGTGCTTAGGGCTAACCCTGACTTCACTTAACCCTCACCTCAGGGCGGTACTCCAGGGTCTGCATTCAGGGATCACACCTGGTGGGCTCGGGGGACCATATGGGGTGCCGGGGATTGAACCTGGGTCAGCCGTCTGCAAAGCAAATGCCCTACTCACTGTATTATTGCTCCAGCCCCTGTCTTGTCTTTTAAATCTGGAAGACTTTTAAATTATAATTTATATCTTATATAAATATCAATGAAACATTTTAGGGTATATTTTATAGCTATAAATATATAACACAAAATACAAAACAGAAAATACACAGCATTATTAAGTTAAAACTAAAAGTTCGCTTAAAAATATTTTTTGTTTGGTTTTGGGTTGTGGTCAGGGTTAACTCCCAGCTCTGCACTCAGGATCCCACCTGGCAGTGGTCTGGGGACCAGAGACGGGACGGCGTGCTGTACCCTCTCTCTAGCCCAGAACATTCAAGTTCCTGGACAATTACTTCAAAGTGGGCTGGGGTAAAGAGAAGACAGCTCTAAGGGCTGGGACCCTTGCCTTGCATTCAGGGGCCATGGGTCTAATCCTGGCACCATGTTTGTGGTGCCGGAGTTCTGCACTGGGAGTGATCTGATGTGCCCACTTCCCAGCTTCCCTTCCAACGCAACACTTTATGTAAGACACCGCATGGTACCAAAGTACAGAAAGTAACATCGGCACAATATTCCAATATAAGGCTATCTGTATTTCATAGATTATTTCTGGCAATGCTTTTGATGTGTGGTTCTTCTGACATTATGCCACTGAAATAGATCTAGATAAAACCACCATCATCATTAAGCTTGCTTTTTTTTTTTAAAATGTAGGAGTACTGCTATTTATTCAGCCAGTGATTAGCTGATTGAATTGGGCATGAACTCCACAAGCTTACTTTTTTTAACCGCAGTAAAATTCCCCTAGTGTTAAATACTTATTTATTTTTTGAACTTAAGTATATGTATTCTACCACTTGAGTTATCTCTCCAGTATTTCAGCCCTGAATTTTTTTTTTAGGGGGGCTCACACCCGGTGATGTTCAGGGCTTACTCCTGGCTCTGCACTCAGGAATTACTCCTAGCAGTGCTCAGAGGACCCTGTGGAATGCCAGGGATTACATCCGGGTCAGTCTTGTGCAAGGCAGTGCAAGGCAATGACTATCTGCTGTACTATCGCTTCATGATTCTGTCATGATTTTTTGGGGGAGTGGGGACCTTAGCTGTGTTCAAGGGCTTACTCTTAGGAGGATGTGGGGTGTTGGGTATCAAACCTGGGTTGGACGCGTGCAAGGCAAGCATCTTATCTCTGTAGTATCTTTCTGACCATCCCTTATCATGCATTAAAAAAAAAAACTAATTATGAGTCACACATTTATAAAGCTCTATTGAGAAGAACAGGGTATCAGCTTTTATTTTATTTTTTTGGGGTATCAGCTTTTAGATCCAAGAAACTTACCTATTTGTCTCTTATTATCATTTCTGAGTTGCTCACTTTCTGGTCTTGAAATTTTGTGTACTTCAGCTGTAAAAGATATACAAAGTGACAAATCAACTCAAGACATAGAACCAAATATTTCTGTAGTTAAAAATGGGATGAAGAGGGGAGAAACTAACCCCAACAAAATGTAAAAAAAATCTATGCCCCCACCACCATCATGGCTTCATCAAACCATCACTATTTCGTGAAATCTCAAGTTCAGTTTAAACCTTCTAGGATCATTAAAATAAGTAAATCTTTTTAATGAAAAAAAGGTGAATGGAAAATGCTGATAAGTCAATTAAGGAATAGTAAATAGCTAAAGTGCTACCTCGCCTGTGCTCTTGGTTCTCTATTGCTTTCTGGCTGGTAGATGGTAAAGGCCTGGTTGATACAGGGCTCCTTCTCCCAACAGGTGCTGGAGCAGGTAAGTGGGCCGAGGCGGTCTGCACTGCTTGTTCCATGGTTGGGCTTTTTCTCAAAGGGTCTAACTGAGGGCTTGAACGACCTAAAACGTAACCAGAAGATAAGAAACTACCCTATCCTCGGGGATTTCAAAATAATCAAACCCTAAAAATAGCCTAGAATTTTATTTCTACCAATTCGAATCCTAAGGACAAATCTGAAATTAACCTACATAAAAGAACAAGAGTTTATACCTCATCATCTTCAGTGGGCTGTCACTAGATTAGTAAAGATTAAAAAAGAAAAAAAAAACTAAACAAAAGACACAAAACCCTAACAAAACTCAACTTTACCAGTATTTTGATCTGGTGAAATCAGGTTTAATAAGTTTTTCAAAAATAGGTGCCTGATTAAAATTGCCCAGATAGTTCTCAAGACCATACTATAGGCAGATACAGACTTTACCCAATACAATCACAGATTATACGAATACTCTAGCTGTTATTTCCAGAGGTTTTAACATTAAAAAACTTTTTTCCCCTGAAAAGTTATGCTTGAAGTGATACCTTTATATTCAATTTATTTATATATAAATTTATACATTTATATAATATAAAACCATAAATTTGTAATTAAATTTACATATTTATAGAATTCATATATATTTACAGGTGTTTTCTCAATTAAATTTCAACTACAAGGAACCACAGAACTCGATAGATGAAGTTCTTCAATGCCTCAGGGGCTTGGGTAAACAGTACTAAAAGGTCAGCAACAAATAATTAAAAAAAATAAAATAAGTCGTACAGCAGACAGACTCATTTCTTGCCATTTGAAAGCTCTTTTGGCAAATTTTTGCTTAATAGCTAATTTGTACTTTCCTAAGTATTCCCAAACAGACTGCCCACGATAGCTGTGAGCATCTGTGCCAAGTGGTGAGCAGCTGAGTGCTGACAATACAGCTGCACACCAGATGCCTTAAGGGTCAATTATGAGTTTTACCAGTTCCCCCATTTTTCTCAGCCACACCCAGCAGTACTCAGGGCTTACTCCTGGCTCTGCATTCAAGGATCACTCCTGGTGGGCTTGGGGGCCATGTGGGGTTCAAGGGACTGAATCTGGATTGGCTGCAGGCAAAGAAAGTGCCCTACCTGGTGTACTATCTCTCCAGCCCCGCATCAGATTTAAGGTTCCTGAAAGCAGATAACCAGTTATTGCACAGACCAGTGCTGGTGTAGAAGAATTAAAAACTACTAATCTAAAGGAGGCAAGTATAAATGTGAATCACCCCACCTCCAGCCAAATTTTACTTGGTCATTAGTAGCAGTACTGGAATCTTCCCACTGATTATATCAGATAATCAAGGTTGGTTATACAAGTTTTGGCTTATTAAAAAAACGTTCTGTAATTACACATCACTTTGGAAAGTGATTTGTTTATAAGTACTAAGGTTTTTTTTTTTGAGGGGGTTGGGGAGGAACGGGGCAGCACATCCAGTGGTGCTCAGGGCTCACTCCTGGTGGTGTTCAGGGGAACATATATGGTGTTGGGGATTGATCGGTGTCTGCTGCCATCAAGCTGCTATACCAGCTTTCCGACTCCTAAGTTTTTAGAAAGGTTTAGTGCTTAATTTTATAATACTCATGAAAGGATCTTGTAAAACTTACTTCAACTAGTTTATGTTTGAAAAAAAGATCCTGTATCACAAGTATCAAAGAAAAACAACAGAGCAATCACAGCAAGTAAGAACTCATTTGTTTGTGCACAAAGTCAGTTTCTAATAAAGTTTCTAGTTATGACCATTTTTTTCTGGAAATACAAAATATAGGTGACATTAGATCCCCAAAATTATTGCAGCGTAGTAAAAACATCTTGAAATAGCTCATATTATTTACTATAGCTTAAAGAAAATTCTAGTAGCTTTAGTTTTTTAATTTAGAAATTGGTGAAATTAATTCAGGGCTTTGTGCATTGAAGGCTCATCAGCTGAGCTAAATCCCCAGGCTTAGCTGATGAAATTTATATTTTAGTTTTTTTAAGGTTTGGGGTTACTCCAGACTGTATGCTTAAAGGTTGCTCCTGGTGGTGCACAGGGAACCATGCAGTGCCAGGGGAAACCCTGGGTTTCTGCACGCAAATCACACACTCCCTGCTTCGGTGAAGTTGGTGAAATGTAAATGCAGATTCCTATCCTTCTTTATTGATGGTGATATTCAATGGCAATTATATAATTTAGTTGTGGGGCTTGCCAGTTATCACACTTTATTTTTATCTTGTTTTTTTTTTTTTTTTCCATACCAGGTGGTAAAACCCAGTAAAGTTCAAAGCAAGCACCCTATCCACTCTATTATCCCTCTGCTCAAAAACACGGTTTTGCTGTGCTCAGGGCTTACTCCTGGTGGGATTCGGAGGACCACATGGGATGCTGTGGATTGGCTGTGTGCCAGGCAAGTGCCCTAAGCGCTGTGCTGTCTCTCCAGCCCCAAGGCACCACATACTTTGCTGCGGTGCTCGCATATGCCTTAGCTGAGGTCTTCACCAGAGACTGCACTCTACTGTGGTGCCAGGGGTCCCAAATGGCAAAGCTGCCAGATGCAAGGCAGTGCCAGGGACTGAGCCTGAGGCCTCATGCTCACAGGGCAGGTGTGGTCTACCAAGGGTTATCCCCAAGGTCCCTTACAAATGTCAAACAGTATTTACTGAAACTTTACATTAGTCCTCTGTAACAGGGAAAGGAATCCTAGCTATTTTCCCCAAATAATTAGGAATATGTCTATAAGCACAATAGTACTTATCAAAGTCAGGCTTCCTGTGCTAACTTAAAAACAACCTTTATTGGCCAGTGAGATAGTATAAAAGAAAAGTGCTTGCCTTGCACACAACTGACCTGGGTTTAATCCCCAGCAGTACGTTTAAGCCCCTGGAGCATTCCCAGGAGTGATCCCTGAGCACAGAGCCAGGTTTAAGCCCTGTGAACCCTTGCAAGTGCTCAGAAACCAATACCAAAAACAACAACAACCCCTCCCCCCAACAAAATAGTCCCCTTTTATCACACACCACTTATTTATACTTGAACTTTTTTTTTTTTTTTGCTTTCTGGTTCATACCCGGCAATGCACAGGGGTTACTCCTGGCTCTGCACTCAGGAATCACTCCTGGCAGTGCTCAGGGGATCATATGGGATGCTGGGAATTGAACCTGGGTCGGCTGCGTGCAAGGCAAACACCCTACCCGCTGTGCTATCTCTCCAGCCCCATAATTGGACTTTTATTCCATTTATTTCTAAATTTACTCCCGCAGTGCTCTATGTCTACTATTATCAATTAGGCAAACCATCTCTTTTTCAAATGTCTAGAAGTACATTCATATTTATATACTATAGCCTTGCTGTCTCTTAATGATTACATTTCCACTTAAAAAGATTTTGTTATAATTTAGGTCATAATTTTACAACCCCAACAGTGTAACACCAGCAATATACTGTGTCACTGCACCCGACTACCACCTCCATTTAGATTTACTTAAAACAAGAGGTAGTTTCTCCAATATTCATCTTCATCTCTAGGAGTATGACAGGGTTCTCCTATTGTAAAAATAAAACTTAAAAATGAATCACATGTGTGATTCATTTTCCTCAACCTCCTTTGCCTATTGTGGCTACTGGTGTCAGTGTCTGGGCTTGCACACCCAGCTATGGTGCTCTCCCAAGACTAGCCCGGGTGCAGTTTGATTCTCAGCTAAATAAAATTCAAAGACTCAGATGCTCTTGACTCTAACATGGGCCATATAGATGATTTCTCTTATTATATTCTTTAAACACAGAAATTGGTCAACTTCCCTTTTTGTTTTTTGGTTTGGGTCATACCCAGTGGTGCTGGGGAATCTGAGGTGTCAGGGATTTAACCCGCGACCCCAAAATTCGGTGTACACTGTAGTCCTTTGAGCCACAGTCTCCTGGCCTTAATACATAATACGAAATGCATTTATGCAGACTTTCTGATTCTCATTACTGTCATAACATTGTCTTTTAGCCTCAGTACATAATTTGGGTTAAGTTTTCTTTTCTTGGTGGTGGGTTGGGGTTTGGGCCACACCTGGATATGCTCAGGGATCACTCCTGGGCAGTGTGTGGGGAACCATATGCTGGTGTGGAATGGAACCTGGTCAGCCATGTGCAAAGCAAGTACCTTACCTCATGTACTTTCTGGTCGATTACTGTGTGTGTGTGTGTGTGTGTGTGTGTGTGTGTGTGTGTGTGTGTGTGTGTGTGTACGACGACACACCACATCAGCTATTGTTCAAGGCTTACTCCTTGTTCTAAGCTCAGGTACCATTCCTGGTGGTGCCCAGGGCACCATGTAGTGCCCAGGAAGGAACTGGGACCTGCCACATGCAAGGGGAATCTACTTTATTTCAAGTTTCTTTTGGTTTTGGAGCCACACCTGAGCTCAGGGATCATTCCTGGTGGAGCTTGGGGACCATATGTGGTGCTAGGTATTGAACCCAGGTTGGCCACATGTAAGGCAAGTTGCCCTAACCCTGTTACTATTGCTTTGTACCCTAGAACCTACATTTGTAGAGCAGCTCTGCAGATCATGTGGTTGTGGTCTAGAACCACTGCTCTACATCCTGGGAAGAGGCTAGGGAAAACTTAACAGTATCATGCAGTTTGTCTTTTCCAATTGGGATAAAACTCAACAAGAATAATTCATTTTCAGTGTTGGTTTATGCTAAATACTCTATACAGATTACAATAATAAAAATTGCTTGCAAAAAATCATAGCGACATATTTAAAATATGTCTAAGAATTGCAAAAAAGTCTAATAAGTCAACAGTCATTTAATAATATACTTACTTCATGGCAAATGAGTAATAAAACATCTAAAGAACCAAATAAGAATTATACATGTGGTTTACAAGTTGCAAAAGCTTGTATACATTCAGAGAAAGAGAATTTACTACAGAAATTCAGAATGGAATTATTTGAAAGTAAAAAGCAACTTACTTTGAGATAATTGTGTTTTTAGTGATCTTGTGTCCTGTGTAAAAGCAGAAGAACCAACCGCACTACTTTGGGAGAGAGTACCGCTGTTGGAAGTGTCCGTTCCAAAGGACGTCAAGGAGCTTCCTGCTTTAAGAGAAGTTTCAATGATAAAAAGTTAAAATAAGAAATGACTATATAAAGTAATATACTATTTTAATGATATAATTATTGTTCCCCAATACTAATAATTGTAATATGATTATAATTTTGTGAAAACAGAAAAATTGTTCCAGATTTTATCATTAGGAAAAAAATAACCCAAGCCAATGTATAATCCACCCAGCATCCTTGGGTAGGTGTCAACAATTTGTGGTAACACATATGATACTGTTGGGAAGTTAGCAAAGGTCATGCCAGAGTTCTTGTCTGATAAAGAAGAAAAATGGTATGTTTTAGTGCAGGGAATGTTGTTCAGTGGTACAGCGTATACTACACATGTGTTGGAGGCTGGTTTCTACCCCCAGCTCCAAAAAACGATGCATTCTTCACCAATATTAAGGTCAATTTCCTGCTTTTTATGTTTTATTTTAGGGTCACAATCAGTAGTGCCCAGGGCTTACTCCTGATTCTTGCAGTACTTGGTTGCACACAAGGCAAGAGCCTTATAGCATGAACTACCTCTCTGGATCAAGTTCAGTTACTTTTATAAACAAGTATCTTCACAAATAGCCAATCAGTAGAGAAATGTATGAGGAAGGTTCTATTCTTGCATTTCAAATGCTTCCCCACAGATTATAACTTGGGTTGCTTTCTGCTTAAAGAAACTACAAAATGTTCTGGTAAAATTGAGATAACAAAATCCCTAGGAAAGGTCTGCTCTTCGCTATACTAGGTTATCTCAATCTACTCTAAGTTTCTACAGTATTTATGCACCATTCACTTTTCATACTGTGCTGTCTTAATATTTAATCTACATAGTTTTTTTTCTAGGAGAAACAATTTCAGTATTCCTTAGCTCTCTATTCTGGTGCAGCTTTTTCATTGTCTGAGAGTCAAAATTTGTGTTACACAACTCCAGGAACTAAAACCTCCCATCTCTTGGGGGCTCAAGTGTTTTAAGCAGGTAGGGTATTTGCCTTGCACATGGCTGACCTGGGTTCAATCCCCAGCATCCCATATGGTCCCCCAAGCACTGCCAGGAGTAATTTCTGAGGGGAGAGCCAGGTGTAACCCCTGAGCATCCCTGAGTGTGACCCAAAAAGCAACAAACAAACCCAAAAAACCAACCCCAAAACCTCCCATATCTCTCATGTTTCCTTATTTCCACCTGTCCACTCAGCTCACAGCAGTTGTTTGCCTGTCTTGAAATATGTGAAGATTATGATCATGGTTGGGCTGGAGCGATAGCACAGCGAGTAAGATGTATGCCTTGCATGCGGCCAACCTGGCCGACCTGAGTTAGATTCTTCCGCCCCTCTCGGAGAGCCAGGCAAGCTCCCCGTGGCATATTCGATATGCCAAACACAGTAACAACAAGTCTCACAATGTCACTGGGCCCGCTCGAGCAAATTGATGAACAACTGGAGGACACTGATAGCGATGATCATGGTTACAAAGGTGTGATCCTCTCATTTCTAGGTTAGTAACTCCACTTTCTCCACCCATTACTGCTTTCGATGTGGTCTTTAACCTCATTCCCCTTCTGGGAATGACTTCTACATCAATGCAGTCTAGTTGTTCACAGAACTGTTAAGAGTCATGGGAATGTAGCACAGTACCTCAGATGTCTCAGATCACTGGGAATTCTGTGGTGGGGCAATAGATTCAGTACACAGCTCCAGCTACTTTGGGAGAGGCCTAACGATCTACCATCTTCTCCAAAATGTGCGAACCAGCACTCTCTAATTTTAGGAGAGTCTGATAAGCATCCCATTACTTGTTTCTGGACAAAGGCCAAGATGGAAACTACTCTCTCTGTTGGGGTGTATTCATACATCCCCACTGTTCTTACCTTACCTGACCATGCTCTATTTCCACCTATTGAGTTCCTGGTCATATCACACTAACCTTCCCATCCCAATTCTGCTATTTAGAAAAAATTTGGGGAGGGGGGCATGGTGTGAAGCAAGGGTCAAGGTTCAATTTTTTTGGAGGAAGGGATCCTCCGTAGCAGGGCTAGGACTCACTCCTGGCAATATATAGTTGAGGGCTCTGTGGGGCAACTGCTCAGCCTGGAAAGGCAATGTAGCTTGGACCTAGTGGAGATGAGGCTACCAGGGCTACCTGTGTGTGGTGGGGAGGAGGGTGGGAGGTGGGGTTTAGGGGCTGGGAATTTAATCTGGGGCCTTGCTCTTATGCAAGGCATGGACTCAAGAACTGGTCTCAGGGTTAATGTTTTCCTAATAAATATCCAGTTGGTACATTACTCAGATTTTCCTTTCTTCAGTGAACTATGCTTCCATCTTCACTTAAACCGGTATTTAAGTAGTTCTATTTCTATACTCTTTACTCCTGATTTGTCTATCAGAAATTTACTGTCCCGTGCTACAACTTTATAGTACATTTTGAAAATGGGCAAAACTCTCAAATTTTACTCAAATCTTTCTTGGCTTTTACTCGGTTTGGTTTACAGAAACAATAGAATCAGCATATCAATTTCTATTTTTAAAACATTTTGAAATTTAATTTCTACCAGCTGTGACAACTGAAAGTCTTCATTATGATGACCTTGGGGGGAAAGAGATAAATTACCCACCCTCTGTTGAGAATGACTATTACATGAGTTTTAAAATAAAATCTCACTAACTGAACCACATCTGCTTTGTATTTTTTGGATGGTGTCAAAGACTGAACCCAAGGCCCCGCGAATTGAGAGCAAGTATTCTACTGCTGAGTCAAATCAACTCCCCCCATAGAGGGATATTTTTTTGTCACACCTGGCTGTGCTCAGGGAACCATATAAGATGTTGGGGATCAAACCTAGGTCAGCTGTGAGCAAGGCAAGCACCTTAAAATAAATACTGTTAGGACCTGTTCTCTCTCAGGTCCTAACGGTATTTTAAACTCTTTCCAGTACCTGGTTCTGCTCAGAGATCACTCCTGGAAGGGCTCAAAGGTCCAAACGGGGTGCTAAGGATAGAACCCAAGATGGGCCACATGCAACCAGTCTTCTTTCTAATTTTAGAATTGGGAAATTCCCCACTCCCTCTGCCCCAAACCTGGCCTTAGTGAATTGACTAGTACCTCTAGAAAAATACTAAATAAAACAGAAGATAATCTGGCCTTTATTCTTTACCTCAAGAGAAAGCATCATTTCATGATTATGTAAGTAAGCTTTTACTCTTTTTGTCTTAATGTCACACCAGGTGGTGCTCAGGGGACCATACAGTGCTGGGGATTAAAACCGGGTTGGCATAAGCAAGGGTGATGCTTGCCTCACCCATTGTACTATTTCTCCAAACCTACAAAGCCTTTCATTTCAGTGACCAAATTTAGGAAATTCTCTTTTATTCCTTAGTTGTTAACAGGTGTTTTTTTTTTTTAATTAATCAAATGTCTGTTTATTATCTCTGGAATTGCCCTTTTCCTCCATTGTTCATGTGGTAACTTAGCAACACTTTTCAAATGTTTAAAACCGTCTTGGCATTCCTGAGATAAATCTTACTCTTCTATTATAAACTATTCCTTTATGAACTGCCGGTTTTCACTATTAATACTACGCTAAGGAATCTGTCATTCATGTTCCCAGGAGACAGTGAGTTGTATTTTCCTTGTAATGACCAGGATCCTTAGATTTTGGCACATCAGTTATCTGGCTAGGATTACCATGTTGGTAGAGCTCTTTCTCTGTTCTCTTTTGTTTGGGGGCTGTATCTGGTGGTGTTCAGGGCCTACTCCTACTTCAGTGCTGGAGGGTTGGGGGGAGGCTCAGGAGACCTGTGGCTGCCAGTGACTGAATTAAGGCTCCATCGCACAAAGATGTGCTCCAGTCTGCTGAAATCTCTCTCGGGTCCCTTTCCTCTGTTCTTCAAAAGTTTGTGTAGGATTGGCAAATTTTTTTCTTCCCTAAACAGTAGATTTAATGACTAAAGTTTTTTTGTTGTGGTAAACACATACTTGTTTGTTTTTTTTTGGCCATTTGTGGCACTGCTCAGGGCTAACTCCTGGTCCTGTACTCAGGGTTCACTTCTGACAGTGCCTGAAGGACCTATCTGGGGTGCTAGGGGTCAAAACCGTTTGGCCACATGCAAGGCAAGCACCTCTGTACTATCTCTCTTCCACCCCCCCTCCACTTTTTTCCCCCTACTGTGGCAGAGCCACTGAGGTTGCACCCAGCTTGGAACTGGGGCCAGGGATTGGACCACTTGAGCCTAGCCCCCAGAGAGATTTAAAAGAGAGAGAATTATATTTTACTGAACACATTTAAAAATTTGATGTATTTTTCTGGTTTGGGGGCCACACCTGGCATTGCTAAGGGTTTATTCCTGGCTCTGTGCTTAGGGATCTCTCATGGCAAGACTGGAGGACCACATGTAGTGCTGGGGGGCTCTGTGTTGGCCACATACAAAAGAAGTGCCCCCTGTACTCTCTCTGTGGCCACTTGATTGATTTAGCACTAGCACACCTCTATAAATGACTAAGCGTCATCATACCCACCATCATGTAGATTTTTGTTTTGTTTTTGCTTTTTGGGTCACACCCAGCGATGCACAGGGGTTACTCCTGGCTCATGCACTCAGGAATTACTCCCCACAGTGCTCGGGGGACCATATGGGATGCTGGGACTCGAACCCAGGTCGGCCGTGTGCAAGGTAAACGCCCTACCTGCTGTGCTATCCCCCACCACCATAAAGATTTTAATTATGGTTTCAATTTCCATTTTTTACTGGGTGGTGGGCTCCCAAGTAGTGCTTAGGGGGTCCAGGGACCACTCACAGCAATATAAGCCAATGAGGCAGTTTGCTTGGACCTCAGGGGCACTTGAGGCAGTTTCAACTTCTTGTGTTCAGAGGCTGCACCTGGCAGTGCTCAGGGCCTACTCCTGGCTCTGAACTCAGGGATCACTTCTGAACCATAGTATGTGGTGCTGTATGACAAACACATGTCACTTGCTGCGAGGGCCTGCTGTACTATTTCTCTGGCTCAGTTTCAACTTCTTATAACATACAGGAAGACTAAAATGTTATTTCCTCTTAAGTTGCCTTAGTTAATATAGTTCAATGTTGCAAAGAATCCGTCTATTTAAGTGAAGTTGGTTGGCATAGTTTTTCACGTCTTCAGATTATCTTGGTTTTGATTTTTGGGTCACAATTGACAGTGTCAGTCAGGGCTCATTCCTTGTGGGGCTTGGGGTTCACGGGAGGTCACTGCAGTCCTCCCATACCTGCTCACCAGGGGCTGAATTTCATGATAATATCTGCACTTAAAAAGAAAAAGTTGTGGTGTTTGTGGGAAGGGTGTGGGGGACGTCACAGGCCTGTTAAGCTGCTTACACATGTCTGGTTACAATTGTGGAGGGAAACTGCCTACGGGAGAGCTGCTAAGACTGTGCTTGGTGCTCGTGGTAGCGCCAGGGATTGAACACGTTACCACATTGCTTGCTTGGCAGGCGTTCCAAGCTGCTGAGTTATTTCTCCAGGCCCTTCAACTCTATGTATTTAAAACTATGAAATTTTTGAAGCGCTATCTCTTAAGCTCCACTTACAGATTTTTATATTTGCTACATTTAAAAACAGAGGCCACACACCTAGCAGAGTTGGGGGCCCAGAACCTGGCAATACCATTCCTCATGGCTCATGGCTCATGGGTGGGGGATTCGTACCTCACACAACAATTCCCTGGGAGACATGTGGTTCCAGAGGGTGTATATGGAAGACCACTCCAACTGCTTTCCTGGCCTGGACATGTTGTATTTTATGATCACCATTAAAACAATATTTTACAATTTTCTGCCATTCATTATAACTTACAAATGTGTGCAATTTCAGGTTATTTGGAGATATTTCAGATACTCTTCATCATTTGCTCCAATTTATTGTTGTTATTAGGTATCAGAACCAAGGCCTCACATACACAAGACATGCAGAGTACTGCTGATTTACTTCTCTGGTCCTTAATCTTTCTGAATTTAGTATATAACTTACTTTAAGGGACAAATTTGCCTGTTCTACTGAGTAGTTCATGTGTGCTTAAAAAGACAAAACTAAACCCTAACCCTACATAATATTGCTGCTACCACTTAGGAGCTGTCTCATCGAGCAATATTCCTCATCTTCAAACTTCTTTGATAAAACATGGTCAATTTAAAATGCACCCATCATCTGACTGCTGAGGTAACGTACTACAGGTACTCAGCATGGTACAGCTATCATGTCACTTTATTAAATAACAATTTTCAGTTCATAAATTAAGGGCAAAAAGAGCCTCATCTTTGTATTTCAAAATCATTTTAGAGGAGCTGGAGCAATAGCATAGCACGTAGGGCATTTGCCTTGCACGTGGCCGACCCGGGTTCGATTCCCAGCATCCCATATGGTCCTATGAGCACTGCCAGGGGTGATTCCTGAGTGCAGAACCAGGAGTAACCCCTGTGCACTGCAATGTGTGACCCCCCAAAAAAAATCATTTTAGGGCCACTGTTACTGTTCAAGGTGTATATACACGATGCATGTGTCAGGTCCTGAGTTCAATTTTCAGCACCTCACAGCCTGTCCTGAACACCCCCAGCACTTACTGGTGGGATTTCTACAATAATAAGATAATAGTAACAACAATAATAGTTTAATTAACTGCCCCAGGATTGAATAAAACGCTCTAATTTACCTGGTGCCTCATTCTTTCAACGAAGAATATCTCCTCCCCTCCCACTCCAACTCTTGCCAAAGCATATACTCAAACTCGTGTTTGGCTATACCTTGCAATGCTCAGGGGCCATGTGATGTCAAGGCTTGCAAAGCGCAACACTGCAGCCCTGGGAGGAACTCAAAACTCTCCTGGTCAACACACAAGTGCCCCCGCCCCAACTGACAAGGAGAAACACTGTCATGGTGAATATTTAAATGGCCTATCTCTGGTTCTCTTTTCATTTGGTGCTAGGAACTGAACCCACGGCCTTAGACATAGAGATGAGGCAGATGCTTTATTTCTATTATCAGCAAGATTAAACATTTTTCTTTCTCTTTTTTTGCTTTTTGGGTCACACCCGGCGATGCACAGGGGCTACTCCTGGCTCTGCACTCTGGAATCACTCCTGGTGGTGCTCAGGGAACCATATGGGATGCTGGGAATTGAACCCAGATCGGCAAATGCCCTAGACACTGTACTATCGCTCTAGCCCCGATTTAAACATTTTCCCACTGAACCGGTCATTTGTAACTTTCTTCTGAAAATGGCAGGTCAGTTCCTAATTCTGTCAAGCTACAGCTCTTTATTTTTAGAAGCACTAGAGCTATTAAAACTTTATGATATAAATGTCAAATAAAAAAGTTTTTCCAATTAACACAGTATAATCCTAATTTACCTAAACTTTCTAGTAAGTTTTTTTAAACTTAAACATCTGGTTGCACTAAACCTGTGTACTGCTTTGGGTGGAATGAATATTTTAATAATATTAATTCTAATTAATGACAAGTATTTTGTTTTTGGGCCACACCAGTGGTACTCAGGGCTTTCTCCTAAAGGGTCCAGAGGACCAAACAGGATGCTGGGATCAAACCTAGGGTTAGCTGTGTGCAAGAACAACATGTCACTGTGGTACTCTCTAATCTCTCATTTATTATGTATTCTTCAATTTCTTTCATTAGTGTATCTAATAGTTTTCAATCTTCTTCATCATTTTGAAGTCTTCACCATTTTAGTTCAATTTATTACTCAGTAATGTATCAGACTTTTGTTTTAGTGGGGGTGGTTAAGGCCACACCCAGCAGTATTCAGAACTTATTGCTGGCACTGTGCTCAGGGGTCACTCCTTGGTGGTGCTCAATACAGAGGTTATCCCCAGCAGGTACCAGGTACCATATGCATCGCTGGGGATAAACTCTGCATTATCTCTCTGGCCCCTTTCTTGTTTTTAACCCAAATGTAAATACACTAATCTCTTATGACAATTATTATAATATTAAAATGCAACACACTGACTTTGTATACTGCAATTTGACTGAATTCATCAGTTCTGTTTCCTAAAGGACTTTTAGGGTTTTTCTATATATAGTGTCATTTCCAAGTAGTTCCTTTCCAATTTGGAAATCTTTTATTTTTCTCTCTCTTGCTTAAGGGCTCTCTGACTAGAACTTCCAATACTATTTAAGTCCTATTCTATAAGACATACCGAACAGTTTCAAAAGTAACAACATGAATATCACTCCTAATTATAAACCCAAGTCAAGTTTTTCTTACAATTCTATTTGTTCTTAAAACATCTCTCACCAGACTAACACCCCAGGATAGTAGAGATAAGGGCCAGGATGATTACTCCATGGCTTGGAAGCCGGCCTCATGTGCTGGGGGAAAGGACAGCTGGCATAGAAAAGGGATCAAGTAAATGATGCTTGGAGGGCTCACTCGGGATGGGAGATGTGTGCTGAAAGTAGACTATGGACTGACCATATGGCCACTTAGTAACTATAATGCAAACCGTAACACCCAAAAGGAGAGAGAGAGTAAAAGGGAATGTGCCTGCCACAGAAGCAGAGGGAGGGATCCTGGGAACATTGGGGGTGGAGAATGGGCACTGGTGGAGGGATGGGTACTCGATCATTGTATGACTGAAATGTAATCACAAAAGTCTAAGTCTGTAAAATATTAAAAAACAAAAACCCCAAACAAAAACAACTTCAAGAGTACAGGTTACCCAAACTGTTTCTGTATGGTTTTCAATTTCAGATATATCCTTAGTACCGATATTTTCTTTTACAGGGGAAAAGGGGAACTTTTTTTCTTCTGGTGATTCTCAGGCTTCTGGGCTGGCAAGCCCAAGGATGTGGTGCTGCTTGGGCCCCACCGTTAGCACCAGTAGTTCCAGCTTACATTCATTCACTTTAAGACCTGCTTTTATTTTTTGCAATTTAAAAAGATTGCATTTTCATGATGTCACAGAACTGCGCCTTAATTGCAAATCCAGAGTAATCAATACAAGCTGAGCATACTACTGAAAATTCTCAGTATTGAGAAAAGACAGTTTTGCACAAATAAGAATCTGTTTCCCCCCATTTTTTGTTTTGGGGTCACACCCTGAGGTGCTCAGCTTTTTTTCTTGGAGGTGGTTGGGGGACCAAATGCAATGTTGGGGATTAAACCTGGGCCTCCCTGAATGCAAAGCCTGTAATCAAACCATTATCTCTCCAGACTCTTTTTATTTTATACATATGCAAAATATTTATATTCTTGAGAAATCATATCTATACAATAACATCTTAGGAATTTTAACTAAATTTATTAACTAATGAATTTCAAGATGGTCACGGTCATGGTCCTCCCGTTGTTCATCGATTTGCTCGAGCGGGTCCAGTAACGTCTCCATTATGAGACTTGTTACTGTGTTTGGCATATCGAATACGTCACGGGGAGCTTGCCAGGCTCTGCCGTGCGGGCGAGATACTTTCAGTAGCTTGCCGGGCTCTCTGAGAGGGGCAGAGGAATAGAACTCGGGTCGGCCATGTTGGCCGCTTGTAAGGCGAACGCCCTACCTGCTGTGCTATCGCTCCAGGCCACTTTATTTATTTTTGCTTTTTTGGGTCATGCCCAGCGATGCTCAGGGGTTACACTCAGGGCTCTGCACTCAGAAATTACTCCTGGCGGTGCTAGGGGGACCATGTGGGATGCTGGGAATCGAACCTGGGTCAGCAGTGTGCAAGGCCTACCCACTGCACTACGGCTCCAGCCCCCCTAAAAGCTAGATTTATGATTCAGTGTAACAATGTAAATTGGTAAAGGATTATTTTATTTTATTTTGGGGCCAAACCTAGTTATGCTTAGGGTTTACTCCTGACTCTGCGTTAGGGATCACTCGTGGCTGGCTTGGGAGAACTAAATGAGTCCCAGGAGCAGCTGTGAGCAAGGCAAGTTATCTCTCTGGCCCCTAAATGATGATTTTACTTTAACTATAAAAGATTAAGGTCTAACTCTTGAGACTTAAAACATTACTCTCTAGTTAGAAACTGCAATGTAGGGGGACTTAAGGGTTAAGGTACACAGGTATAAAGTAACACTAGTCTAATCTGACCAACATATACTAAAAGCAATCTTTCACACAATATAAATACTCCTTAATGACGTTAATATTTTTTTACCCACTTATTTTGGTTTTGGTCACACTGGTAGTGCCCAGGGCTTACTTCTAGCTCTGTGCTCAGCAATTACTCCTGGTAATGCTCTCGGGACCATACGGAATGCTGGGGATGGAAGCTGGGTCAGCTGTGTGCAAGGCCCAAGTGGCTTACCCACTATACTATTGCTCTGGCCCCCTCATTAGTATTTTGGAATAATAATTAACAGCATTACCTCCAACCACCTTTTATAAAAATACTGTTGGGGGGAAAAACGCTAAAATGGATCCACTTTCTATAACATAAATTTAAAATAACATTCAATGACATATCTAGGTATTTTATTTTACGATTGACTTTTTAAAGAAATAAGCTTTACAAAACCAGTTATGAGTAGGAACATTAAATAAGGCCCTAAAAATATAAGTTACAAAAAGGAACACCGAACAATATGCCTGAACGTTTGCTATATAAAATAGCATATAAATATAAAATATATAAAATAATATATTATTATATATAAAATATATAAAATAATATATAAATTTGATATGTCCTTGTGCTAAAAATTGGAAAATAAGTAAAAAAAGGGGGGAAAAAAGAAAAAGAAGAAAGCACAACATACCAACACCAACAGCACCAAACTGCTGACCAACTAATGAACTGGGACTGAATTGACTGTATGTCGGCATCCTGCCAAAAGGTCCGTAGGAACCCACTGTCTGGAATGAAGAAGTAGATGAGCCTAGTGAAGACTAAAGAAAGACCATAGGTTATTTTCCCAGGCTCTGAACAACATGAATATAAGTTTTAAAAGTTGGATATTTAAATTTCCAATTAATTATAGCATTCAATGACTAAACACAAAAGGCAATTATAACAAGCTACTATAGTATGAAATGGTTAAATAACCAAGTTTAGTATCTGTATGTATGTACCAATTACATTCAATGTAATTAATGTTATATTCCACAATAAACTGCTGTGAATTAAGATTGTTACAGATTTAGAAAAGAACTGAGGAAAAATTACTGAGTAAGCAATTCTGCTGGAAAAAAAAAAGTATACAGGTATACTCCATTTTGGGCAGAGCTGGCATCCCAACTTGGGTTCTTTTATTCCTTTCTTCAACTTTATGAGGTACTCTCTCTCTTTTCTCTTTTGTATTTCCCCAATAAACTATTATTTTTGGTGAAAGAGGAAAGAGGGGGAAAAGTATGAAAAGTCAAAACTGTTTATACTAAGCCTGATACTTTCATAAGTAAGAATTACGGTGCTGGAAGAAAACACCACTCTGACTTGTTAAAAGTACCTTTTACTCATCTCCATTTAAATTTTACCTACCACTTAGCATGTCTTCAGAAGACTAAAAATAACCAATATCACCATGGCTTGTAGCATGAAACACATACGAATACAGTGGCATGGGTCTTGGATTCTGGAGCCAGATTGACTAGGTCTGCTCAAATTGAGGTTCTAATTCAATTTTCTGACAGAATAATTTTAAGAATGGTATTAAATTTGGAGTACTGCGAGAATTAAATGTGCATATATAAATGCTTTGGTTCAAATAGTGCTTCTTATACCATTAGATCTTAACAAATTTTAGGTATTTTAGCTACTGTGGAAACTGGAAAAAATTTTTGGGGGGGATGGAGGAAGGGGAATCAAACACAGGTTGGCAGCACTCAAAAAAGGGCCTTCCCTGCTGTACTATCTTTCTGGCTCCAGAAAATATTTTTAATAAAAATAAGACTCCTCAGTTACTTTTAAAATTAGTCCAACTTTTGATCAAAAAAGACAGTAAACAAATTTGGGAACTATATTATCCAGTTGTTTTAAGACATCCAGATAACTAAGAAATGTTAAATCACATAAACTTTAAATTGAGAAAATTGAAAAACAAAAACAAAAAACCCCAAGACCCTCAAATTTTTATTATTAATAAAAGTTATAATTTTTATTATAATAAAAATACCCCAAAACTCAGTAGGTAAAAAGCCAAGGCAAGACATATAATGGAATTTATCTGCATTCTAAGACAAATTTACTCATTAGTTACCTGAACAATAGCTGGGTCCTGAGGCAAAGAACATTGTGGTTTTGGTGGTTCACAAACGGTGAGGTCTTTAATATCACTCCCACGGAAAATAATGTATTCAAAGACTTCATCTCGAGGTGGTATTGGACGATCTGTTGGTCTGTCTTCTGTACCAAAGGACCGAACTGGTGAGAGAACAGGGAACATGTGAGATTGTGTATTATCACCATTTATTGTTGCTGCTCAAGTCTGAGGGGCCTTCAGGGAAACACCCCACAATGCTTAGGAGACTGTGTGGTGATAGGGATAGAAATTGAGGTTGATCACACGTATGATACGTGCCTTAAACCCAGTATTATCTCTATGGCATTTGGGTTGTACCTCCTCCAGGTGTTCCAAGCTCTGAGAAACCCATCAGTCACAGAATTGTAAATCACAGAGACGGGCTGGTGGGTGGGAGAGAACTTGGCACACTACTGGAGGGAAGTGGACACTGGTGAAGCGATTAAATGTTGGCACACTCATGCCTAAAATTCATCAGTAACTGAGTAAATCATGGACACACACACACACACACACACACACGAGCAGTCTCAACGAGATGTCAGCAGTCCGAGGTATATCTAAACCCACATAATTAAGTGGGATTATTTAAGATTTAAGATAGCATTATTCAAAGTTAAACTGTAGAATACCAGCATCACAAATAACAAAATGGCCACAAAGATTTCTGGTAATTCATTCAACTCCACTGGATTAAGATTTTCTGGAGCAAAGGTCTAGGAATCTGAACAAACCAATTCCCCCAGTTTTTAATAAATTTATTAACGTGTCAGATTGTCTTAGAAAACTTCTAAAAATGTCTATCTATTTAGGAGTTCCAAAAAATGGGCTGGAGTGACAGTACAGGGATAGGGTGCATGTATTGACAGGGCTGACCTGGGTTCAATCCCAGCATGAGCCCACCAGGACTGATTCCTGAGCACAGTCTCATGTGCCAAACCCCTTTGTGGGGGGCGGGGAAGGACAAAGAATGTTATATTGGTTTCAACATCAACTTTTTTTTTGCTTGTTTGCTTTGGGCCATACCAGGCAGTATTCAGAACTTACTCTGACTCTGCGATCACCCCTACTGAGCTCAGGAGACCACATGAGGTGCGAGGGATGAAACCCCAGTCAGTTTCATACAAGACCAGTGCCCAACCCGCTACACTATTGTTCTAGGTCCCCGTTATTTATTTTTTTTTAACATGTCTAGGTAACAATTAAACATTAAATAGTCTATTATGTCCACATATTACAGGTTCCCTGTGGCTCCACTTGGCTATGTACTTAGCAAGTGCTTACTGCAGGCCATAATTTTGTTGTTTTGGGGCCACATCCAGTGTCAGGGATCAAACCAGAGTCAGTCATGTGCGAGGCAAGTATATTAACCCCTGTACTATCTCTCTGGCTCCTTATATTTTGTAGTGGCAGTTAGGACATATCTGGCTGTGCCCAGGGATTAATGTGGTGCTGGGGAAGGAAACTGAATCAGCTGAGTGCAAGGCAAGCAAGCTCCTTACCCACTCTACCATCTCGGGTCCCAACCTCATTTTAGTTCCTAATAAACTAAAAACTGATTGAGGCTGTGGCTCCATGGCAGACCATTTGCTTTGTATATCTGAGTTATGAGCCCTGAGTTCATTTGCTGGCACCATCTTTGCACTTCCTGCTCTCTGCTCCCCAAGGTGAGAATATGAGAGGTATCCTCTTAACGAAATTTTAAGTATAGAGCATTGTTAACTACAAGCAAAATGTTGTATAGAAGAGCTCTAGAACTTCACTTATAAATTCAGTATCTATTAAATGCTTCATTTCCTTTCCACCATCTTAGAATTTATCCTTTGGAGACAGGGAAAAATAAAATGAAAATGAATGCTGAAGATCAGTTTGGAAGCAAATGGGCACTGATGGTCAAGTGGTAAAGAAAAAGCTAAGGTTTTTTTTTTTTTCTTTTTGAGTCACACCCAGTGATGCACAGGAGTTACTCCTGGTTCTGCACTCAGGAATTACCCCTGGCAGTGCTCAGGGGACCATATGGGATGCTGGGAATCGAACCCGGGTCGGCCACGTGCAAGGCATACGCCCTACCCGCTGTGCTATTGCTCCAGCCCCGAAAAAGCTAAGTTTTAAAGAGGCTTGCACTTTTTGCTCCAGCACACCCTCTTGAGCAACACCAGGAGTAATCTCTGAGCACAGAGCCAGGTGTGCCCCCAATCACCACACCCCAAACCCCATATTTTATCTAATTTCTCAGAATTCTACATCTCTGGTCACCTTCCTCCCAAAATAGACCAATGTCCATAACATAAATAAATACACATTAGGTAATATTAAACTTAATGTGTATGTGTTGGGGTAAAATCCCGTGTATGAGTGCAAATGTTATAATCTAAGAATAACAATTATCTGAACTAATAACACAGATTAGAGCTGAAGTGATGGTTCAGTGGGTAGGGGACTTGCAGACCAGGGTTCAATCCCTGTTTTGTCTCCCGAGCCTCTCCAGGAGTGATCCTTGACTACAGGTTCAGGAATAGGCCCAAAGCAATGCTGGATGTGATCCAAAAGGAAAAATAAACACATCCCAACCCTCAAGAGACCCCTGCAGATTAATGTGACATGAAATATTACAGAGTAGGAAGATCCATAAAGCCAGTTCTTCCAGTGAAACAAGTACCTGACATGCATTGTCTGGAATGTACCGTTTGGAACTATGGGATTTTTTTTAAACACTTGCAGTATCCTTGGGAATACTCGATAAGTATTCCACAGAATGACCTGATATTCCTGTTCTTAATTTCCCATCACCTAAATGTTAGCCAACGAGAAGCAGAGTAGTGTTTCTGGTGCACCTTGTGGGTAACTGGTTGACAATAAGCACCTCATCCTTCAAAACTTGGGATTCTATGATTTGATCTGTTGGCACTTCACAGAGGAGCCTGCACAGTTCCCCAAATAACAGAAGGCCCGCACTTTGATTCCAGTCCTCCTGCTGCTCTAAGCAGTGTTGGCAAAGGCACGTAAGGGAAAGACCCTTATCGCCTCTGTCCAACAGCAGAATTTTCATTATTCTCAACTGTACGTGGACCAGTCTTCAGAATAAATCATGGTTAGCCCCCAACTAACTTTCAAAAACTAAAAGTGAACTTCATAAAAATATTTTCTCTGATCCCAGTGAAATTAATCTAGAAAGTTTGCAAGTTTCAAATTATAAACACTATCAAACCAATAATTAAAAAAAATCAAACTTAAATAATTTGAGAAGAAAGCATAACACAACAAAATCGTAGGATTCAGAGAATGCTGTACTTAATAGGAAATTTGTGATTCTAAATGCGACATTTAAAATAGCAAAACCTCTTGGGGGTTAGGTGCTGCCAGCAGGTCAATCTGCATCTGTGAGGCGAGTCCCTCAGCAGCCTGATGGTGCCTTCAGACTTCCAGACCTTTGGCCAGACCCCAAAAACTTGGGGCAAAGTTTACCAAGAAAGTAAACGGCCAAAAGTTAGGTATGTGGGAGACACACCCACAAACCATCTTCGGCTCATCTATGTAATTGGAGGCATGGCCTCTCTGGTTCCCAATCGAACTGCTTAACGGCCATGATCCAAGAGACTCAGGAACAAATCTCGGAACCCAGCAGGTTTTGGCAGAAATCCCTCCAGATTTAAGTGTTAAAATTTTGGAACTTCAAAATCTTGTGGCCACTACTACTGCACAACCATGCGACATGTTATTCATAACCAGCAGTAGAAAACAAATTGTTTACTGTTGCCTTTTCAGCAGATCTGAGTGTTGGGGTAAAATCCCAAATAATAATGGTGGGTCTGGTGTCAAAATATTGAATGTAATCAAAGTAGAGAGAGAGTAATGTGGAAATCATCTGCCCCGCAGGTAGGGGGAGGGTGTGGGATGTGGGTATAATGGGGTTTTTGGTGGTGGAGAATGGGCACTGGTGAAGGTATGGGTGTTTCATTGTATGACCAAGACTTAAACCCGAAAGCTTTGTAACTGCTCTCATGGTGATTCAATAAATAAAATTATAAAAAATGAAAAAAAAAAAGCAAAGCCTCAAATCAATATGTACTTTAAGAAAATAGAAAAATATGTAAATCAATGTCATCTTAATTAAAAAAGAAAAAGTGCAAACTAAACTGAAACCCCAAAAAAAAACCATGATTAGAACAGAGGGGGAAAAAATGGTTCTCCAGAAAAAAAGAAAAATTCAACAAATAGACAATCCTCTTAAGAAAAAGGGTAGCACTGTAGCACTGTACTCCTGTTGTTCAAATTGAGTGGGCCCAATAACGTCTCCATTGTGAGACTTACTGTTACTGTGTTAGGCATATGGAATACCACAGGTTGCTTGCCAGGCTTTGCCGTAGGGGTGAGATACTCTCGGAGAGCCTCAGTAGCTTGCCAGGCTCTCCCAGAGGGGCGGAGGAATGGAACGGTGGGTAAGAAGATACAAAAGAACTATTAGCAGAAATGAAAGTAAGAGCATTATCAAAAGTGACTTAAAAAGAAACAGTATCTCCATAGGTCTGTAACAAACAGATTGTATCAAAATTCAAAACTTCCAAAGTTTGTTACTGGTAAATTGAATGCTTGAAGAATCAGCAACAGTTACAACTGAAGTTCCCCAAATAGAAAGAAACACTTTGTAACACATTTTAAGAGAGTTTTATCACCCAAACTTAAGAAAGCTAGAGACCCAGGGACAGCTCAGTGGAAACCTCTTACAAGCACAATTGACAGGTCAATCCCTAGAACTGCCATTAGTTCTCCAGTGCCAGAGTGTAGATTCTGCAATCAATGTGCAACCCTGGTTATCACAGCATCAGCATTACCACCACACAGCGGGAAGGGCTGAAACAACTGTTATGAATCCAGACACAAAAATTCTCAGTAAAGTATAAGTCAATGGAATCCAAGAGTACATCAAAAGATTCACACCGTTAATAAGTGTAAATGAGGGGCAATATTCTAGAAATACCAAGGTAAAAAAAATTCAGAAATTCAAAAATTTTTTCAACAAAATCTACATGTTAGTAACTGAAATGAAGAAACACAACACAAAAAACATTTTCTAAATTTAACACCGTTTTATATTAAACTAAAAAAAAAGTAAATGTCCTGAGCATAATAAAAGGAATATATGAAAAACACAGCTAACTTCGTACTCAATGGTGAAAAAGACTGAAAGCTATCCTGTAAGATCAGAAGTACTAGCTTTTAACCAGCTATTCAGTGTACCATAACAGTGTACCAGAAGTTCTAGTTAGTACGATTAAACAAGCTGCAGCCATCCAAATGGGAGAGGAAGAAGTAAAACTGAAGACTACATGATTCCATCTATAGAAAATTCCACAGGCCCATTAAAAGGAAAAGAGAGCTAATAACTGAATTCTGCAAATCAACTAACAAAAACCCGATACGTTTTTCCATATAGGATTTGGAAAAAAAAATTAAGAAAATGATTCTGAAGCCGGAGAATTAGTTCGATACACTGAGCTCATGCTTTGTGTACAAGAGGCTTTGGTTTGATACCTGACACTGGAAGTTCCTTGGAGCAACACCTGAGCTGGCAACAATTCCTCAGTAACTGGGAGTGGTCGAAAAACCAAAACCAAACAATTCCAATTACATTAGCGTACACCAGAATAAGACACCTAAGAAATCCTACAGGAATAACTTATGTAGAAAAGGTAGATTACATAGTATATAATAACTATATAGGGGTGTGGCCAGCTGGGAGAGGGCAGGCAGTGCTCAAGAACCATGGAGTACTCCAGGTACTGGGACTTACCTCGGTGTCCCTTGTACACTAGGCTCCTGCTCTATTACTTGGACTATCCAGCCCCTCTAAAAATAAATGTTAGTAAGTAGAAAGTAAGTAGTACACACTGACATTTACAACACTGCTGACATTAAAAATGACCCCCCCCAAATGAAAAGTCACCCCAATCCATGGATTGGGAGAAATTATGATCACAATACTCCCAAGGATTTACAAACTTCCTATTAAAATTACAAAGTTCCCCTTTCTGAAATAGAAAAGACAAACTCCAGATTCGAATACGGATTTTTTTTTTTTTTTTTTTTTGCTTTTTTGGGTCATACCCGGCGATGCACAGGAGTTACTCCTGGCTCTGCACTCAGGAATTACCCCTGGTGGTGCTCAGGGGACCATAAGGGATGCTGGGAATCGAACCCAGGTTGGCCACGTGCAAGGCAAACGCCCTACCTGCTGTGCTATCACATCAGCCCTTCATATACGGAACTTTAAAAGAACCCAAATAATCAAAATAATCTTGAAAAGTTGAAAGACTTGTATATTCTAATCACAAACACACATAGAATGAGAACAGAAGTGACTGGTACAGCAGATAGGATGCTTACCTTGCATGCAGCTGACCCAGGTTCAATCCCAGGTACCCCACATGGTCCCCAAAGCCCTGCCAGGCCCAGGAGTAAGCCCTGAGCACCTCTGGGTGTGTCCCCTACCCCCAAAACACTCAAGTGTAGTATGTCAAAATAGTGTGGTTCTGATAGGACATACAAATTCATAGAACAAAGTTGGAGAGTTCAGAAATAAACTCAAATATGTATAGTAAATTGGTTTTGCAAACTTTTCTTTCAGGGGGCAGTGATGGGAACTGAACCCCTTTCATATACACAAGGCAAGTGGCTTTTCCACTGACCTATATATTCCAGCAGTCAATTAATTTAGGACAAAAGTACAAAACCATTGGATTTGGGTGTGTGAAGAACAGCTTCTTTGAAAAAGGTTCTGGGGCCATAGAGAGAGTACAATGGGTAGGGTGCAATATTTGATGGAGCAACTTGGTTTCCACCCTCCAGCACTGCATCGTGTTCTGAGAACCACCAGGTGTAATCCTTGAGTACAAAGCCAAGCCTAAACTCTACATCAGCTGTGACCTCCCCCCCAAATAAAAAAGTTCTGAGACAAATGGTAATCACACCTAAATAAGATGGCTTGGGCTGGAGATAAAAGTACAGCAGGTAAGGTGGCTTACCTTGCACATACCTGACCCAGGTTACATTTCTGGCATCCCTTTCTGGTTCCCGAAGCCCACCAAGAAACAAAGAACCCAGAGTAACCCATGAGCACAACTGGATGTGGCCCCAAAATAGCACTGGAGCACTGTCTTCCTGTTGTTCACTGATTTGCTCAAGCAGGCACCAGTAATGTCTCCATTGTGAGACTTGTTACTGTTTTTGGTGTATCGAATACGTCATGGGTAGCTTGCCAGACTTTGCCATGCAGGCGGAATACTTTTGGTAGCTTGCTGGGCTCTCCGAGAGGGGCGAAGAATCAAACCCAGGTCGGCCACGTGCAAGGCAAAAACTCCCTACTCGCTATGCTATTGCTCCGGCCCGTGGCCCAAAAATAATTGTGTAAAATAATTTTTTAATAAAAGATAGATAAGAACCCTACCTAACCCCATATATAAGAATTAACTCAAAGTGGTTATAATACTGTGATATAACAAATGTATATATTTTGGTTTTCATCTCCAGCACTTATCCAAAGCTCCTTTACTCTTTGGAATTTTCTAATTTACTAAGAATGTCTTTTGACATATGACATATATTATTTTGGTGTGTTTTGGGACAGGGACTGGGGTTTGGGATGGAAACATCCCGAATTGGTGGTGGGATTGATGTTTGAATATTGAATGTAATCAAACATTGTGAACTAACTTTAGCACTGTAGCACCGTTCTCCCGTTGTTCATCAATTTGCTCAAGCGGGCACCAGTAACGTCTTATAAAATTAAAAAATTTTAAAAAAGTCATGTGGAGTTCATGCCCAATTCAATCAGCTTAATCAATGGCTGAATAAATTGCAGGACTCCTATATTGCAAAAAAAAAAAAAGTGTCTTGATACTGGTTCCTGTCATTTGAACAGGGTTCCCAAATTTTTTGGATGGTAAACAATTTTGTTCAAATGAGAAATTAAATAAAATTCCCAAGTGACTCAGCAATTTCCCTCGTAATGGAAAAGCTTTGTGAAAGGGACTGGTCACCAGAAATTAAGCTGATTGCAAAGTTGAGCCTCACCCCATCCTGAGGAGAGGCAGAAGCTCTCACGATCAAGCCTGTGACGAAGCCTCTACTCAGAGTTTGAAGAACTTCCAGGTTATGAACGAACACAAGGAACCACTGGAAGGATGGGACGCCTCAAGGGGGCAGGAAAGCACTACACACAGCACCACAGACCTGGTTCCACCTCCGCTGCTCCTGAGTTGTACCCTCTTATAACAAGCCGGCGATCTAACATTTCAAGTAAACTGCTCTCCTTAGTTTTGTGAGCTGTTCTAGGATATAATAAAAACCAAGAAGGTTGTGGGAAGTTTCAGTTTAGAGTCGTACAATTCGTAATCTGGGATTTGAACTTGCTGCCTAATGGGGGCAAGGGTACAATCCTGCCAGACCGAGAATTTCAACACTCCAGAGCACCCAAATTAAAACTCAAGATAATCCACTTGGTAATTGGGAGAGCTGGAGAACTGGGTGATGTGGACCACAGTTTTCTCTCCTGGCCACTGCCCCCACCCTAACTTTGGAGACTAAAAATACTGAGGGCAAATTGGGAGCCACAGAAGAAACAGTTTTTCTTCTGGTTAGACCAATGGGCTCTTTAAGACCATTATTAGAGCCCAAACTTGAAACCTATTAAAGTTAACATAATAGTCGATATTTAAAACTTTGAATTTGCTGGTAAAAAAAAAAATCAGCTGTTGTGGAAAACAGCTTGGTTGTTCCTAAAAAAAAAAAAATTAAACAAAATTCCCATGTGACTCAGCAATTTCCCCCGTATGTATGTAAACATATGTCCACAGAAAAACTTGTACAGAAATGTTGAAAGCAGTATTCATAATAGCCAAAAGGTAGAAGAAATTAAAATGCCTATCAACAGATGAATGTATAAACAATTGTTTTTTGTATTCATACAGTAGCACACACCCACCAAAATGCCAATGACATAAATAAAATTGAATGTTGATATGTTACAAGTTCTAAAACAAGATACTAACGGAAAGAAGCCAGACATAAAACAACACATATTACACTCTCTCTTCTGCATGATACATCCAGATACGGTTAGTCAGAGAAACAGAAAGTGGTTGTGGTGGTGGTAAGTTGGTAAGGGCCAGGGGGAAACGGGAAGGATTACTTAATGGTAAGGGAATTCTAAAGTGTTGAGAACGTTTTTTTCAAATTAAGGAGAGGTGGTGGTTACAACATTGTGACTACACTAAATGCCTCTGACTCATACAGTTATAATGGTTAATTGTATGTTACAGAAATTTCACTTCGATAAAGCACGTACCTCCAAATATAGTCTGGAAGAAAATACACAAATGATAATAATGGGGTTAGAATGTTGAAACTAGGGGTGATTGTTCTCTATATTATAAACATCACCATGTTGCCACATTGAGTTAATAAGTATTCTAGTTTTTCTCATTCCCTAAGTTAGAAAAAAAATTTAAGTGTTTAAAACCATTCTCTTTTAAAAATGTTTAAAAGAAAGTGAAAAATAGGAAAAATAATTATATTTGTGGCAAAGAGTATGATTCTATATTTCTGACTAAATAGTAAAGATTAACAGGCATGCCTTCCATGATTATCTTCTAAAAAGATCACGGTCACGGTCCTCCCGTTGTTCATCAATTTGCTCGAGCGGGCCCAGTAACGTCTCTATCGTGAGACTTGATGTTACTGTGTTTGGCATATCGAATACGTCACAGGTAGCTTGCCAGGCTCTGCCGTGCGGGCGAGATACTCTCGGTAGCTTGTCGGGCTCTCCGAGAGCGGCAGAGGAATCGAACTCGGGTCGACCATGTTGGCGGCTTGTAAGGCAAATGCCCTACCATTGTGCTTATCTAAAAAGATAAGTAGAGTAAATATTTGGCAAAATCATTCATCTGAAAAATCTCTTAACAGATCTGATCTGGGGATGTGGTTCAACTGTATGCCCTGCATGTATGAAGTCCTGAGTTCAATCCCTGGCACTGCTACCACAACCATGCCCAACACACACACACACACACACAAACACACACACATAGCAGATCCAATGATGGTTGGAAATGATCACTCTGGGCAAGAGCTAGTACTGAAAAGAGGTAAAGTAATATACTTTTCAGTAACAGTACTGCAAACCGCAGTACCTAAAAGAGGTGGGGAGATGGGGGGGGGGGGGGGAAGAAGGGGGAGAAAGAGAGAGAAAGAAGTGTCTGCCACAGAGGCTGAGACAGGCTGGGGGAGGGGATGACAGTAGGGAAACTGAAGACACTGGTGGTGGGAAATGTATACTGGTGAAGGGACTGGTGCTGGAACATTGTGTGACTGAAACCCAATCATGTACAACCTTGTAACTATCTTACAGTGATTCAATAAAAGAGAATAATAAAAAAATAAGTGACCCCCCAAAGTCTGCAGATCAAGACATGTTCAAACATGGTTAACTTCCCAAATATATCTCCATTATAAAATACCAAAGCTTTCCAAGTAAAATATGACCAACACAACATAATTTAAAGCTCCCCAAAGCGTGTGGTGGTAGAGTTGGTCACACTTGGTGCTGGAGGCTACTCTATGCAATGCTCAAGGGACTCTAGTGGTGCCAGGACCAAATCAGAGTCGATTCCTCTGATCCAAAGTCTTGAAATTAGATTCTCAAATCTATTGATAAGAGAAAAAAAAAGTTTGTTGAATACCAAAATGTGATTTCATAAATGAAAGGCTGGATTAATCAAGAAAGCCCAAAAGTCTGTGGCTAGCAGGTAATACAGCAAAATATGAGCCTAACCCGGCACCCTATATGATCCCCCCCCAGCCAGCCAGGAAGTGATCCTCAGGACTGAACCTTTGAGCACAGAGCCACGAGGAGTAAGCCCTGAGCACTGCTGGGTGTGGTCCAAAAACAAAAATGAAAATAAAATGCCCAAAAGTCAATTAAGAGATTAAGACTAAGTAAATAGAAATCTAGTAACCCTAGAGCTAAAACTCCTCAATCCAGAAAGTCAGCCTTTCTCTTCTAAACACAGATCCTCCCCACCCTCAATTTCAGATTAGCTTCAGGCTAGTTTTCCTCAGGGTTTTCCAAAGAGTCCCAGGTATTCTGCGCACGAAAGGAATTGGCTTGTGAAAATTTACAGATATCTAGGGAAGAGTTGGAGTTTCTTCCTGGAATAATGTTTTTCCAGGTGTCAGTCGTTCTACCAAGGCCTTCAACTGATTGTATACCACACACCAAATCTCAGAGAGTAATCTAAATTTACTCAAAGTCCACTGATTGAAACATTAATTTTAACCTCCTTCCCCAACCCCCCTCAAGCACCCCAGAAATATTCAGAATGCTCAACCAAACCAATAGCTGGGTATTGTGATCCAGTTGACACAAATTAAGCATCACACAACTACACCATTAATTTTCCCACCTGTCAGGAGTTAAGCCCTGGATGTGACCCAACTCCCCTACCCCCTAAAAGATATCTAAAAACACCACTGTTTATAACCACCCCCTTCTAGAATCAAAAGACCTTAAGGATAAGATCTGTATATCATCTTCACAATGCCCACAGTTATCTGACCCAGTAGCCTACATATTGCTGAATATGAGTATTTCCTGAGTTAATTACACTGTGAAAAAAGCTACTAAGAAATATATTTCCAAATTACTGAATGTTGTTTAAACCACGGAAATTGAGTTAATTTACATAAACTTATTTAGGATAAAATGAGAAGGACTACAGCAAATATCAGTAACTGGCTACTAATAGGGGAAAGAGAAAAACAAAAACATAAAGCCCAGCCCAGCATTTACAGAAAACCAGAAAACAAACCACAAAACTCAACAGTGATGAAATGTTCTAGGTATTTTTTCCCTCTGATATTTATCCACGTGTGCAATTCTTATTTTTGCTTGGGGTCACACTCAGAAGTGCTTGATGGGTTGCTTAGGGGGTATGGAGGCATGGATCAAACCGGGAACTGTAGCATGCAAAGCATGTGTTTCAGGCCTTGGAGCCATCTCCCCTGCTCCCAGAGCACAATTCTTATTACACATTCAAGGGCATATTAACTCTTGCAGAGAAATCACGAGATAACTATCTAGAATAAACTGCTTTGATACAGATTTAAACCGCTAAACAGTAAAGGAGCACCATTTATGAACTATCTTTCTATAATGTCTCTTGCACAGCCCTTGACGGCACGATTACAGTAGCAGGCTTTGGTTTTTACTTGGAGTAAATTAGCTTCACAAAATAATGTTCTACACCCAAAACTTCTTTTTTTTTTTTTTTATTTATTTATTTATTGAATCACTGTGGGAAAGGTTACAAAGCTTTCAGGTTTATGTCTCAGTCATGCAAATATCAAACACATTTCCCTTTACCAATACTTATTTTTTCCCATGAAGAACCCCAATAAAACCCCACCCCCCACCCCTCCCCGTCCCTGTGAGGCAGATGAATTCTAGTTAACACTCTATCCGCTTTGATTAGATTGTTTCAATAAAAGATTCACCACTATTATTTAGAGTTTACCCCCCCCCCCAAATCAGACATGCTGAAAAAGCATTGTGAAGTGATTTGCTTTCTCCAGCTGGGTTCAAGAATTAAATGTTGGTTTTGGATTTCTGCTATTTTACTTATTGACCCTGGAAGTATTTCTACTGAAAGTCAGATAGTTAAGAAATTGGTTTCTGTGTTCTGGAGTCGTGGCCATGCTGGAGAGCCGCTCGTGGGGGGCAACTGGTGACCTCGGTAGGGCGTGAAGGGCGGACCGAAACGCCCCCCTTCCCATGAGGTTTTAGTCGCCCCCACACTCCCGGCTCATACCTGCTGTCCACAAGGCTCCCATGTGGCCGCCATCTTTCTTTCCAGAGAGGAGAGGGCGAATGGGGCAACACCCTTTCCCCTCCGGCAGACTTGATGGCCTGGATCAATGCATAGTCCGTTCACTTTTCTGCTCCAAGCTGCTGGGTTCTGCATTAAGTCCTTGTGCTTCTGGGGCTGTGGCTGTGCTGGAGAGCCGCTCGTGGGGGGCAACTGGTGACCTCGGTAGGGCGTGAAGGACAGACCGGAACGCCCCCCGACCCATGAGGTTTTAGTCGCCCCCACTCCCCCGGCTCATACCTGCTGTCCACAAGGCTCCCATGTGGCCGCCATCTTTCTTTCCAGAGAGGAGAGGGCGAATGGGGCAACACCCTTTCCCCTCCGGCAGACTTGATGGCCTGGATCAATGCATAGTCCGTTCACTTTTCTGCTCCAAGCTGCTGGTACACCCAAAACTTCTTACTTTGGTACAGCCGCAGTCTCACACTGCTCCCTTCCTCACACTACCTTCAGGTAGTGAGTATTACTATACTAGAGCATCTCTCTGATCTCTATCATCTCTTCCTGTAGCCACTAGCAGACCTGTCACTCAGACATCACTGAATTACCTCCCTGCACTCCTGTCAGCTTTTATACACGCCAATCACTGATTGGCAAGGACAGAAACTCCCTGTACCTCGTGGGTCATCAATTCAGATGACTTTCCTTTTAACTTTTCAAATATGCTATTTAAATGAATTCCTGGTGCTGAGAAGGAAGCACAGGGGTAAGGCATATGCCCTGCATGTGGTCAACCTAGGTTCCACCCAGGCTACCAAGAGGTGTGGCCTGAAACTCCCCAGCCCCCCAATCTAAACTCCTTACCAATTTAAAATTCCTTATTACTTATCTCTAAAGATATAAGAACTACTGTTTTACTAAAAAGAACCAAAGGGTGGGGGCTGGAGCAATAACACATAGCAGGTAGGGCATTTGCCTTGCACGCGGCCGACCGGGGTTCAATTCCCAGCATCAAACATGGTTCCCTGAGCACCGCCAGGAGTAATTCCTAAGTGCATGAGCCAGGAGTAACCCCTGCGCACTGCCAGGTGTGATCCAAAAAGCAGGGAAAAAAAAAACCCCAAAGGGTCTTGTATTCTGTTAATTTATACATTTTATTATCATCCTCTTTCCTCTTCCATGTGGTCTTAGAGGAAGAAGATCCTTATATTCTTTTTAATCCAAAGTTATTTTTCATAGTACAGACTGGAAATATTGCCTAGTTAACAAAATGACCCTCTCTTTTACATCTTAATTTGTTTCCTCCATATAAGACTCTTCCCTTTGGGTTATTAATATATGCGGATTTACTCAGACATGTTTCTCATTTTAGTGATTAGAACTTCAGTGTAAAGAAATAACGAGTAGTGTGCCATTATTTAGAATTTAGAGATGGCGAGTTGAGGGTGTCATTCAAGGAGAAGAGTACAAAGCTTGAATGTGCAATTCCATGGCTTCAATCCCCTGCAGCCCCCCCTACAGTCTAAAGTTAAACATTAAACAAAACACACAAAGAGAAAGAATTAGTAGAGAGCTATAAAGCTAAAGGAACAATTTGGAAAATAATATGTTGATACAGTAACAATAAAACAATAGTAATAATATAAACATTTTAAAATGTTTTAAAAAGGACACTTTGAAACTGTAGATAAGTGAGATTGATACATTTCTGTAAAGCTCAGAATGGCAAAAACTGCTCTACACTTCTTATCAGAGAATAATATATCCCTACTAGTACCTTCATTTACCACACATTTTCTTAGTAAATATGAAAATGCTCAAGTGGTAGAGCATATCCCTTGCCTAACAAGTCCCTCTGTTCATTCCTGGCACAGCACAGTCCCTAAGCATCACCAAGTGTGTCCCCAATAAAACAAAACTCATTTTCCCAAAACATTTATGTGAGCAACAAATAACTTGCTATGTACAGAAATACAAGGGGGAGTGGGGAGAAATGCTGATGCCCAGTGGTTAAATATAGCAAGATAACACAATTCCAGTTTCTTTACAATTTTTTTTTTTTTTTGCTTTTTGGGTCACACCTGGCGATGCACTGGGGTTACTCCTGGCTCATGCTGGAATCACTCCTGGTGGTGTTCAGGGAACCATACAGGATGCTGGGAATCGAACCTGGGTCAGCCACGTTCAAGGCAAATGCCCTACCTGCTGTGCTATTGCTCTAGCCCCACAATTAATTTCTAAAAGAAAAATTTTAAAGTGAAAACAAATGTCTACAAGATTTAGTCAGTGGTACCCAGTTTTGAGGGCAACAGCCATGGTATCCTGGTGAGGAGCCAGCTGAATCCATGCCTTCCACTCTCCCAAAGCTCTGACTCTGGGACTGACCCTGGCCGCATCAGGGTCACAGAACTTCTTCCCAGCCACAACGAAACTTGTTGTCTTCTATGTGTTCTACTTCACAGCTGATTTGGATCAGAGGGAACCTGAGGCTGGCGTAGAGGTCTCTTTCTCCTAGGGGTGTCTTCTGGGGATACATGGGCTGAAGTCTCGGGTGTGGGGAGCTGGGTGGGGATGGGATCTTTTTGTGCAAGGCTGTGAACTCCATGCAGCACTACTTTCTTGACTTTCAATGCTTCTGCATGGTTTCCGCTTTAGGGAGAGGCCCTTCTTTCAACAGCCACCTTCATGGAAAAAGCAGTGTTCTGTTGTTCATTGATTTGCTCGAGCGGGCACCAGTAACGTCTCCATTGTGAGATTTGTTGTTACTGTTTTTGGCATACTAAATACACTATGGGGAGCTTGTCAGGCTCTGCCGTGCTGGCGGGATACTTTTGGTAGCTTGCTGGGCTCTCTGAGAGGGGCGGAGGAATCGAACCTGGGTCGGCTGCATGTAAGGCAAATGCCCTACCCACTGTGCGATCACTCCAGCCCATTTTCATGGAAAGGAATGGAAATCAGCTTTTTGTTTTATCAGGTTTTATTAGCTTTGATTGTATTTTATATTTCTTCCCTACCTTCCTGTTACTGCTGTCACAATCACCAGGGTACAAGCTAGTTGTGGTGCTTGCCAGGGGCTATACCAAAGTTATAGCTGCAGTGCTTGCAGATCTCAGTTGTGGTGCTCACTAGGGCTTGCATCCTTCTGTGGTGCTTGCACACACCTGGAATATGGTGCAACTGGAAATTATCTGTAGCACTAGGGAGGGAATGCAAAGAATAAGCTGCCCAAAACTGTGCTCAGCACATACGTTGACACCAGAGATTTGGACTTATGACGTACGTTTTCAAGGCAGGAATTCTAAATCACTGCAATATTCCTTTGGGCCCTCTAGAGCAAACTTTTAGAAGGCCAGCCCATTTTCCTAATTTCTCAGAACTGTTCTTTTCTATTTTAACTAGTTAAGGCACACCCTTCATCTTCCCCAAACTCCTTTAATTTTCTTGTTTTGTTTTGGGATCACACCTGGTGATGCTCAGCAGACCGTATGTAGTACTAGAGGTGGAAATCGAGTTGCTGCATGCAAGGCCCTGTACTATCACTTCCTTTCCCAAATTCTTTAAAATGTTCCAACTAACTTCACTACTGTCAGCCTCTTCCTTCCACCCAATCAATTTTTATACAATATCACCAGCACAGATTTTCTGTTTTTGAGCCACACCCCTCAATGCTCAGGGACTGCTCCTGGCACTGCTTGGGGGAGCATATGGGATGCCAGGAATCAAACCATATCCTTGGTGTATGAAGCAAGCTGTTCATTCTGGTCCTTTTCTAAAGCTAGATTTGCAAGTTACTTTTAATACCGTAACACTGTAGCACTGTCCTCTCTTTGTTCATCTATTTGCTCCAGCAGGCACCAGTAACATCTCCATTTTGAGATCTTTTGTTTCTGTTTTTGGCATATTGAATACGCCACAGGGAGCTTGCCAGGCTCTCCGAGAGGGACAGAGGAATCGAACCGGGTCGGCCACATGCAAGGCAAACACCCTACCCGCTGTGCTATTGCTCCAGTGAGTTACTTTATACTCTAAAAATGTTTCTAAAATTGTGTAGAAAAAATGAAATAACAAGTGTAGTGCAAAAATCAACGAGCTGGAATAAAAGAAAAAAAAAACCCATTCCAAAAGATCAGCCAAACCAAGAGATGGTTCTTTGAGAAAATAAGATCGATAAACCATTAGCAAGACAGACAGACAGACAGACACACAGCTCTAATAAACTGAATCAGAAATGCAAAGGGGGATATCACAACACAAACTACATAGGATCAACAGAGATTACTTTGAGAATCTTTACACCATGAAATAAGGGAACCTTGAAGAAATGAATAAATTCCCGAATTCCTATAACCTCCCAAGGCTGAACCAAGAAAATCTGGAATACCTGAACAGACCTATCACTATCAAGGAAATTGTAATGGTAATCAAACGACTTCCCCAAAACAAAAGCACAGGACCAGATGGATTCACTAGTGAATTCTTCCAAACATTTAAAGAGGAACTACTGCCAATTCTTTTAAGCTTTTCCAGGAAATTGAAGAGACAAACACTTCCAGTTTCACTGAGGCAATTATCACCCTGATACCCAAAGCAGACAGACACCACAAAAAAAAGAAATATAGAGATCAATATATATCCCCAGTGAATACAGATGCAAAAATTCTCAACATAATACTAGCATATTGAATCCAACAACTCATCGAAAAGATCATATACCATGACCAAGTAGGATTCATCCCAGGGATGCAAGGATGGTAAATATTCACAAGTCAACATAATACACCAAATCAATCAAAGGAAAAATAAAAACCATCCGATCATATCAACAGATGCAGAGAAAGCATTAGACAAGATCCAGCACCCATTCCTGATTAAAACTCTCAATAAAATGGGAGTTAAAGGAACTTTCAGCAGAATACTCAAAGTCATGTACCATAAGCCCACAACAAGCATTATTCTCAATGTGGAAAAACTAAAGGCTTTCCCCTTAAGATCAGGCTCAAGACAAGGTTGCCCACTCTCACCACTCCTACTCAATATAGTACTGGAAGTACCTGCCTTAGCAGTTAGGCAAGAAAAAGATATCAAGGGCATCCAGATAGGAAAGAAGTTAGGCTTTCACTATTTGCAAATGAGATGATACTAAGAAAATTCTAAAGAATCTACAAGGGACGGGTTTTGAAACACTATGATTGGAAGCCCCCCATGAAAAGCTTTGTGACTCTATTTCAAGGTGAATCGATTAAAAAAATTTGACTATGAAAACAAAAGACTCGTTAGCCCTCTATTCAAATGACAAACTAAACGTTTAAAAAAGGGGCTGGATTTTAAAAAAGGAGTCCTCTTTGGGACAAACTTTCATTGCCTTTGAGCCTTCTAAAACTGTTCTTCCCCTTTGGGAAGTTACTTCTTTCTCAAACTGCTGTATTTCCTCAAAAACAGTCATGTAAGGGGTAGGGGAAGAGTGTTCTAATTCAGGAGAATTAGTGGGGAAAAAAAAAAAAACACATGTCCTTAAAACAGCTGGTATGGTTTCCAGCTTAAGTTAACTGCTATTTTGGGCCAGAGTGAAGGTCCGACTTTGAACTTGTCTGTGTGCTTGCTCTCCCAATAGACAGCAAACCCTCTGAGGCTGCATGGGTAAACTTCTTCCAAGATACTCTCCTCTTCATGTGCTAGTTGTCACTTGTCTTTAGGGCCTAAAGCATAAGATGCTGCGTCCTCAAGAACTTTTCTGTGGGGGGAAAGGCAGCTCAGATAGAGAAGGGAGTACCAAGTAAAGGGGGTTGGAAGGATCCGCCCAACACGGGAGATGCCATTCAATGCCTCTTTTGCAAACCACAGCACCCAAAAGGAGAGAGAGAACAAAAGGGAATGCCCTGCCAAAAAGGCGGGGTGGGAGAGATACTGGGGTCATTGGTGGTGGAGAATGGGCACTGGATCATTGTATAACTGAAACCCAAGCACAAAAATTTGTAAGTCTACAGCTGTACCCATGGTGTTTCACAAAAAACAAACAAACAAAAAAAAAAACACCAAAAAAACCTTTTTGAACTGTTTTCCTGTTTCTTAAAACCTAACAGCACCAGGAAGATGTACATTTCATTTCCCCTAGCTTTATTTGCACCAGCACGTACTCAGCTGTACCAGGGTGTCTGTGAAACTCCAGGGTTAGAGAAGATTAGTGACCCAATAATATGAGAAGCACAAGAGGATTTGGAGACTGATCTCTGTTGAAAAAATCTCAGTAAATTTTTTTTTTTAGCTCCAGTTTTACTACTAATTCACTTCATAGTTTTAATTTTCACCATATTTAGTTAGGTCAATTTCTGACCCTTTTAGAAATTTGGGTTCAAATTAGATTATCTACTACTTAGGTTCTAGCTTTACTGATTTTGCTAAGAAATCATTTGCCTTTTAGCCCAGAAAATGTTGTTTGTTGTCTCCTTTACCAAATATACTTCATCCTTTATGATTTGTGCCTAAATTTGAAAAAAAGAAAGAAAAAAGGCTCAGCATTTTAGTAGGATTTAGCACAGGAAGGGAAAGTAAAAGCAAGTCTAATCGGCGCAGGTTCAACTTAATCTAGGCTCTTGAAGCTGCTTTCAGCTGGGCATTCTTTCTTGTGGTTTTATATTTTAATCTCTCAAATTATAAAACTAAAATTTAAAAATGATGCAAGAACAAAAAATAAGAAGGCATGTGTCCAAGAGAAATTAAAAAACAGTGGGAAGTGGGGACAGGAGGTACAGAAAGGAGGCAGAAAGACAGGGAATGAACACATTTATTTGGTTAAGAGTTTTAAGTCTCCAGAACTAGGTTCGCAGCAAACCCCTAAAGAACTGCCCTCCAGCCTATAATCCTATCCGAGCAGTAAAATTTCAACTCCAAGAACAAATTTTCAGAGAGAAGCGACAGATTCAGAAGGACAACAGCAACACCAGAATGCTAGAAGACAAAACCAACAATTTATAAAATCCATTAAACAATTTGGAATTTCCAATGACTTAACAACCAATTAAGGTATCAATGAAAACATATTTACTACAAAAAAACTGCTCCCTACAAACTCCATTTAAAAAGAAAAATGACAAAGATGCACTCAAGCACTGTTGGGGTAGGAGAAGGAGAATAAAGTCAATAATGTAAGCACAAAAGAGGAATCCTGAGTGTTTTGACACAGACTGGTAAGAGATAATGAATCAGAGTGGACGGTCTGAACCAGTGCTATACAACAGCAGGTAAGGCATTTGCCATGCACATGTCTAACCAGAGTTGGGTCCCT
The DNA here is from genome assembly GCF_029834395.1 of Sorex fumeus. Lineage (NCBI taxonomy): Eukaryota > Metazoa > Chordata > Mammalia > Eulipotyphla > Soricidae > Sorex > Sorex fumeus. Next base: position 22,459,634 of record NW_026606179.1, read on the forward strand.
GGCACTCCTGATGGTCGGTCCCCTGCGTACCAAGAGTAATTCCTCAGTCCAGAGCTAGGTCTAACCCCTGAGTATCACTAGGTGTGGCTCCCAAACCAGAATCAAAACAAGAATAACAGGTCAAATTTTGGAAATATTTTGAAAATAAAGCTGACAGCATGGAAACACTTGTCAGCAAAACATAAAAAACGAAGACAGGAGGTTTAGAGGTTGAAGAAACAAAAAGGTAAAAAAAAAGTCTTTCAAGGAGAACATATCAATCCTGCCATATACTGCTTACTAGTCAAGAAGATTAATGATAAAAACTCTTGATAAGTTTTTATCATTATTAGTGGGAACAAAAATCTAAATAAAGTGGATTCAAAAGATACTATCAAGTAATTAGTATAAATGCCACTTCAAAGAGTCTTGTTGTGAAGGGAAGAATAGAAATGTGGCAGGAGACAGAAATGAAGTAATGCAGTTGAGAGTAATGCTTAGTTTTACAGGGAAAAACAATCAGAGTATCTTAAAAAGGGAATGAAATAATATATATTATATATATGAATACTTAGGGGAGGGGCCACATCCAGCAGTGCTCAGGGTTTTTTCACTGGCTCTGATGTGAGGATCACTTCTGGTAGAAGGACTGACGATATGTGGTGTACAGATTGAACATAGTTGAGTGCTACCGACAAGGAAAATGCCCGATCTGCTGTAACTGTTGCTCTAGCCCTGTGAATAAAATATTTTACAGACTTACCCATTATCTATTAACAGAGTACTTCTACAATGTTCTCTTTCAAATAGCTAATTAAGGTATCACTTCAAAGCATTGGAGAAAACAATTTTCTACAGTATTTTGGGGGGGGGGGGGTGCTTACCCAGCAATGCCCAGAATTATTCTTGGCAGTACTTGGGGAACCACATGCGATCAAACCCAGGCTGGCCATGTGCAAGGCAAATGCGCTACCTGCTGTACTATCTCTCAGCCCCCTCTAAAATTTTTTTCTAGAGAGATTACTTTTTCTGGATTTTCAGGACCATATGCAGAGTCTGGGATCCAACTAGGGTGAGCTACACGTAAGGCAAGTGCTTATTAATCCCCATCCTATCTTCTGGCCCCTCACTACAGAGTTTTCTAATCTGAATTAATCAAATTCAAGTGAAACCATACTCAGTGCCGCTATTTTTGTTACTTTGGCACTTGGTTAAAAACAAAACAAACTCTCATTAGGTATCTTGCACAAAAAAGATTTAACTTTTCCTATTTTTTTCCCTCTGCTACTTTCTTCAGGTGTTATGCCATTTTCTTCCCTTCTGACTCAGAAAGCCATGGTTTCTGTTAGTCCAGTGGAAAATGAACTTACTTTTTTTGCACCGGACTATAAACCTCCCAGAATCACCAATTTCTGTGGTCTGCAGCAGCAGCAAGCAGCAGCTGTTTCCAATGCTTCACATTCTGGTGAATTCACTGTAATAGGGCAACCAGAAGAAAACTGCTTCTTGACCTTTCACTAGATCTTCTGTGTTCTTCGTAGTGATTTTACAAATTGCTGGGTTTAGGCCTCAAACTCATGAGAGAATGCAGGAAATCAATATGGCACATCACAGTTACTTTTTCCATGATAAAAAAGCTCTCCCACTTCTCTGGAATTATAGTCTTTTGATCATAGTTAATGATCAAGAAGCGGGTAATCTATGCCAATGGAGAGGGAAGAGTCAGCAGATGAGTAAGGAAATAGTGTGTCACCGCTTACTGCTTTTGTATTCCTCCAACAATCGCTTAGTAAAAAAGCAAACAGACAAAACAGCTGGAGATTAAGGTTCTTGTGTGCAGCTCCTGGTTCAATCCTGGGCACCATATATGGTTCTCTGAGCACTGCCAAGAGGAAGTCCTGGGCACCATGTGGTGTGGCCAAACTACCCCAGTCCAAATAAACAAACCTCAAAAGTTGGATTATAAAATTTGTCTTTACAGTATCTTCCTCCACCAGTGTCAACCCTGATTTCTATTTGATAGCTAACTATATGTAAAGGATTTCACTCATTTTACAAAAAATTTATAAGGAAACTTGTGCACTTTGGTTTTGAAATTCCCAAAGCTAGAAACCTTCAACGGCTACATTTATCTTTTCATTTACTCAACTATTTATGGAGGGCCTGCTTTGTATCAAGCACTGTGCTAGTCACCAAGGACAGCGTGATCTATAACACAAAAATTCGTCACTTTAGAGCTTCCATTCAGAAGGAAGCAGAAGGAAATCTTTGGTATATGCTTAGGTATCACATTGAGACAGAGGAGAATAAGAAACGTTACAAATAATTCAGGCATGACACACTTGGTAATTCTTAACATCCAAAATGGATTCTTCCTTTGAACTGTATTCATTTTATCTTTTATTGCTACGAGGCCTCACCTGGTGGTGCTTGGCCCATCAGACTTCTCTTAAATTTTAAACATAAATTATAATTAAGCTTGAGTAAAACTCTGTATTTCCAATCATACCAATTTTATCTTTTTTCTTTCTTAGTTTCAGTGCCAGGACTCAAATCTAGGGCTTCATACATTCCAACATTCAATATTTTCTTTCATATCTCTATTCTCCAAAACAATTTATCATAGACATTTCAAGACAAATGTAACTGTGAACACATTAAAAACTTCAGTTGGAACTACCTCTAAGAGATTACTTGAAAATTAAGAGGCTGGGGTGGTATTTCATTCATGAGGGCACTTGCATGGGCACACCACACAGTCCTCACCAGGAGTGATGCTCAGGGATCAATGAAATTAATAAGTTAAAATGCCAAATCATTTACATTTACTCATTCATTAAGTAAATACTCATTTACTCCAGAAGCAGGGGTGGGTGAAAAAGACAAATAATTATGTGTAAATAAGCAAAAATAACTAGGTCATGATCAATGGCAGAAAGCAGCTCAGAACTACAAGACGTAAACCACAACTTAACAGACTGCATCGGGGTCTTTGTAGGTTGCCTTGAAGACTTTTTTGGCATGCAGGCTTCTTGAAACCTTTCCCACTTGTGCACAACCCCTTTACCAAAGATTTTTATATAACCCTGGATATATAAAATAGGTATGTAGATAATATAGTACTAATAAATCATAAGTAAACTTTTTATAAGATTTTTTTCAAGCCTCCCCCCCCCCCCCCCCCCCCCCCGCCCAAACACACAGCTACAGACTGGGCAGACTGGGCTACAACCCAGAGTTTAAGAAGCTAAACTGCAGGAGACTTGAGAATCAAAGCTTGTCACACTTATCTCAATTTCACTTTTATATGACTATAGTAAGTCTGTGCAATCTAACAAAAAATAAAGGACATCATCCACTTGGTCACACTCTGGGATTGGATCTGATATATACACAGTGAGACCATACAATTCATTACCCTCACTGGATATCTATATTTTTACTTTTTTTGGGCTTCAGAACCATACCTAGCAATGCCAGGCCTAGGGCTTCAACATACAAGGTTCCAGAACTTTAAATCATCTTCCCATTCCTAAAACGAATTTTTTCAAGAGAGAAAAAACAACAGGCACAAATAAGGACTTTTCACCAGGACAAACCAGGTCACATGGTCAGACTAATTATATGCCACATCAAATGTAACTACTTCAAAATTTCAAGAGTATTTTATAGTTCCAGACGGATTTAAATTATAAGTTATATACAAGTAAAGAATGTAAATTATAGTCTGGACCATATAAACCAAGTGAATCCCACACTAAATTTAAGAAATTAAGTATCTCACACCATACACAAATCAGTATCAGGTGATTATGGACCTAAATGTGAAAAGGTAAAGCAGTATGTTCTGGAAAGATAAAATGTCTCTTATAACCTTGGGGTAATGAAAAAAATCCTAAAACAAAATAAAACAAGCCATAAAGGAAAAGACTTAAACACATTTATGTCTACATTAAAATAAAGATCTTCTGGGAAGATACTATAGGAGTTAAGGGGCTTGCCTTACAGGTGTGGCTAAGCCTCCCTCTAACCTCTCCCCACCCTAATAAATAGCAAAAGACACTTTGTGGTATCTAATTCAACAAAGGATTCATGTTCAGAATTCCAAAACTCTAGGTAGAAAGACAAGCAAGTACTTCAACAGGAAAATAGGCAAAAGTTTTCAAAGGCAGGGCCTGAGAGATAATATAGCTGGTAGGGTGTGTTTGTCTCCAAGGAGGCCAACCAATGTTCAATCCCAGGCATCCCAAAGGGTCCCCCAGCACTGCCAGGAGCCATTTCTGAGCGCTAAGCCAGGAGTAGCCCCTGAGTATAGACTGGTGTGCACCCTCCCCAGCCCACCTAAAGGAGAAAAGTGTTCCCCTCCTTAGTAATCAGGAAGAGTACAAATGCACACAACTACAAACCCAGCAGACTGACCAGAATTAAAATATCTGATACTAAATATTAATGATGTTGGCAAAAATATGAAACAACCAAAACTCTCAAATGTTAAGAACTTAAACAAAGACTGTAAAAAAAAAAAACCCTTTGGAAAACTTCGTTTTACCCTAATAAAGTATGTCCTATGATCTTGTAATTCAAATTCTAGTAGAATTTTTAGAAAATTTCATAAACATGCCTTTCAGTGCTCTTAAACACAAATGCTTATAGAGACTACAGCCAGAAAGTTCACGATAGCCAGAAACTGTAAACAATTTAGTTTTAAGTGCATGTTAAAATGCTGTACTCATAATGGGATACTGCAACATAATGCAACAATAAAAGCAAAGTATATACATGATGACTCCATATAAAGTGAAACATGGATGAAAGTATCACTTACGTTTGAAAATATAAGTGACTGAAAGGAAATGTCAGGGTGTCACACAGATGGCTCAATGGGCAGGAGCATATGCTTTGCATGCTGGAGGCAAGGATCTGATTCTGAGAACATAGTCCCTTGATCACTGGGAGAGCTCCCCAAAGGGCTGGAATAACCCACATACCTGAGCACAGCTAAATGTGGTCCAAAAACTGAAACAAACACACACAAGGGATTTAGACAGTACACAGGGGTTAAGAAGCAGAGCCAAACCTGGTTTGATGCCCAGCACCACATATAAAGCCCTCCCCCACAAATCAGCATCATCAGAAAATGATGAGTACCAAGGCAGGAATAATCTGAGCGCTGTCAGGCATGACTCCCAAAACAAAAACCAACCAAACAAAATTAAGAACTTCTATTTACCAAGAAAAAACAGGTAACAGTAAACAAACAAAAAAAAACCAACATCAAAAAACACAAACACCACTACAAATGTCAAAATTATATATAACACACTTTTTTTGTGGTTTGTTTTTTGTTTGGGGGCCATACCCAGCAGTGCTCAGGATCATTCCTGGTGGTGTGTGGGGAAACATGTGGTACTAGGTATCAAACCTGGGTTGGCTGTATGTTAAGCCAAAAGCTCTGCCCACTGTACTGTCTCTCCAGCTCCTTAGAATAATATTTTTATAGAGCCTAAGAGGGTACTTGGTTATGATGGAAAGATGCAGGTTTGGGAGGCCACTAGGAACATAGCTACAGGTTCTTTGTTGAAAAATATCATGTAGGGTGAAGGGAAAGCTCAATGATAGAAGGCCTAGTTGTAGGCAGGAGGCCTGGATCATACGTAGTACTCAGTGGAATTACTTCATACCATCTCCCTGGCCCCTTTAAAATTATTTTTTTGGTTTAGGAAAGAAGTTTTTAAAAATTCATTTTATTTCAAGATCTTTCCCACATGTACGGTAGTTTAACTATACAGGGAAATTCGCCTCCAGCACAAATTGACATCCAAAAATGAATTCTAAGAATGTTCCTTAGTCAGAAATAAACTTATGCTTTAGGAAGTGTAGCATGAATTTCTAAATCCAAATGCATACAATATTCTAAGTTCCACAAATAATATAGGTTGTAGTTTTAATGTGGCATGAATTTCTAAATCCAAATGCATACAATATTCTAAGTTCCACAAATAATATAGGTTGTAGTTTTAATGTGCTAGATTGTCAATTCTTTGCACAGGCTTCAAAATAGAATTTCAGGTATCAAATTACATCATGGTAAATTTTAAAATTTAACTTTAAGACACCCCCACTTTTAATTCTGAAATTTGAATTAGGTGCTATTGACTGCTATAAAGCAGACTGAATTTTGATACTGCTACGTAAAATATCAATTTGATAATTAGTTTTTGCAATGAGAAATTCTGGAACCTCTGTTGCACATTAAATACTAAAGAAACATGTATTATTATGTAACAACAAAAAAATGTATTGTTATGTGGGATTAAATACCAAAGGGCACACAAGATATCAATGACTAAAGAATTCAAAGATTATAAACCTTTTTATTGCTATACTCTAGGACAATTGCCAAATGATGGTAACGAGATCAAATTGTTTGGAATATGATTTAAACTATACAGACTAAATGTTTACCACCTTTAGACTCATTTTTACAAAAACTTATTTTTGTAGAGCATTAAAACATAGATGTTTCTAGATTCCTGCATAAAAGGATACATTCATAGTTTCATTTGTTTTTAAATATATTTTATTCCTCCAATTCCCTTCCCCGGTTACTACTGGGGATGGGGGGAGGGTAGAGGTTTGCACACAAATCCAGCTGTGATATTCACCTTTTTATTCCTAGATTTTGAAAAACCACTTAATACTTTAGAAATTCTTGACATGTATGGATTTGTGGCAGGAGAGATAAGTCAAGAGAGCTGGGGTACATAGTCCCGAGTGGCCCCCTCAGCCCCCCCTGCTCCCCCAACCCACCAAATCACAGTGCGACCTGTCCAACAGCTCTAAAGAGTCAAAGCACATAGCCAACAGGAAGGCTTCTATGCTGGTACTGAAATTCAGATTAGGCAAAATTCACTGAAACTCAGATTAAAAAAAAAGCTGCTTAAAGTTATCAAACCACTTGATTGAGCAATACTATTTCCAGCCTGGATGTATAGATGTAGGTCTCATCAAGAACTGTTGAGAACCTTTAAGTCATAACCCTTAAGTTATAAAAGCTAAAACACTATAGTGAATATCCATGAAAAAATATGTGTGTGTGTAAGGGGTGCAGAGAGAGACCACAACGGCTTGCCATGCATGCAGCTGACTGAGGATGCCTTTACTGACACCCGGACCCCACCGAGAGTGAGTCCTGAGAGCTGCCTGGAGAGCCACCCCTCCCCAGAAGGTAAGGGGCCGTGCTCACAGGGCGCCAAGGAAAGCAAAATAAAATAATATTAACACTCCCTACCCAGGAATAAGAATTACTATTAAAAACGATATAGTAGGTACATTAAAAAAAAAACTGATAATGTGAAACGATTCTCTTATCTCAGTCCAAGATCTTTTTTTTTTTTTTGCTACAAACCCACAGATTTGCCACAACCTTAATCCTCATCTCAACTCTACCTTGCTCTGAAACTACCTTCCTCCCCGCTCCAAAGCATCTACAAACTTCAGGTGGCTGTTTCCTCTGCATTCTGGGGATTGAGTATGTTGAATCCCTCGTGGGCCTACGGGGAAAATGCATGCGCCGGTCCCTAAAATCGGTCCCTGTAATGAGGAAGGAGGGCGCCTCCCCCTCCCCCCCTCCCTCGCGATTTCTTTTCTGGAAACTGAATTATCATGAAATACAGTTACAAAGTTGTTCACGGTTGCGTTACAGTAATACAAAGTTTTATCACCCATCCCTCTTTCACCTGTGTACATTTCCCACCACCACTGTATCTAGTCGTCCTCCCTCCCCCCCCCCACACACCGAAAGGTTACAGGTTATCACGTATGCCCCTTTATCCTGACTTTCAGCACTCAGCTCTCGTCTAGAACGCCCATTCCTATTATCCCGCAGATTTCGTCTTAAGATTTAAAAGAAATTCAAGTTTATGGCCCTGCACGCCCCCACTTGGGCCTCCCCCACCCCGCCCACCACCACCGCCGGGTTTCCGGGCGCGGCCTTGGCGGTGGGGGCCCAGCACGTGTGCGCGGAAACAAAATATTTGGGTATTCGCGGGGTGGGGGGGTGGTGTCAGGCAACCCTCCACCTCCCCGGGGTGGGGGAGCGCGCGCGCGCGCGCGCGCGTGTGTGTGTGTGTGTGGGGTGTCAGCCGGCGCCCACTGCCCACCCCCGGGACTGCGAGGCTGCAGAGTCCCTCCTGCCCGCAGGTCTCCCGGAGCGCGGGTGGCCGCGAGCGCCGCAACAACGCACTTCCTCGCGGCTTGCACGAGCGGCCGTGGAGGCTGCGGGTCCCGCACGCAGGTCAACAGCCCGGGCGGACGGGCCCAGCAAGTGCGGCGGGGGGTGGCGGTGGTGGGGGTGCGCGCGCCGCCGGGCGGAGCGAAGCCAGCCCAAAGTTGGGGCGCAGGCAGGACTTCACGGTGCACCTGAGGAATCAAAGAGATGCACAGCCGGGAGGAAAAAGCAGAATGGGGGGGGGGGGCCCGCGGAGGAAGAAAAAAAAAACAGGTGTGAATGTGTATGGATGTGTGTGTGCGCGTGTGCGATGGGTGGCCTGCAAGAAGCACCACCACCTCGGCGCTCCAACTCCCAGCTGGGCGGAAAACCAAACCAAACCAAACCAAAAACAAACAAACAAACAAAAAACCCCAAAACCAAACAAACCAACAAACGACCCCCCTCCGGCTTTGTTTTGCAGTTATAGGGACGCCAGAACTACGGAATCCCCTCGTTGGAAGACAACAGACGTCCGTGTTCTCCGGGCCCGTTCTCGGACATCAAGGCCGCCCCGCCCGCCCCGCCGCCCGGGTCCCGGAGGGCCCGGATGGAGGCGCCGAGCCCGGGGGAGGCCGCGGCCGGGTCGCGACGCCGGGGGCCCGGGGCCCGAGGGCGGGCGGGGGCGCCGGCGGCGAGCGAGGCGGCCCCGGGCGGGGAGCGCGGCGCGGCCGGGACCCGGGACCCGGGACCCGGGGCCGCCCCCCGCGGCACGAGGCCCGGCCCGGCCCGGCCCGGCGTTACCTTTGGCGAGGGCGACGGTGGAGTTCTCGGTGTCGATGGTGTAGAGGATGCCCTCGTAGCGGATCTCCGCCTTGGAGATAAGGCTGATCTTGCTGCCGATGTAAGGGGTGCCCCCGCTCATGGCGCCGCCGCCGCCGCCGCTCCGGGCCGCTCCGCAGACAGGCCGATCCCACGCCGCCGCCGCTCCGCGCAGCCGCTCGCTCCGCCGGCGCCTACAGCAGCCGCCTCACAGCCAACATGGCGGCGGCGCCGGCTCCGCTACCCTCCCCCCAGCCTCCCGCCCTCTAGCCGCGGCGCGGCGGCGGCGGCGGCGGCAGCAGCGGAGGCGGCGCGGGGCATGCTGGGCCGGCGAGCCCGGCTCTCGCGAGACTCGGCGGGCGGCCGGGGCGGAGGGGGGCGCGGCGCGGTGCGGCTCTGCCCGCTGGGCCGGCTCGGGCCGGCCGTGCTCGTGCGCGCAGCTGGAGAGGCGGGCGTCGGAGAGAGGCGACTGGCTTCCCGGCCTCCGGGACCCTCTGCGGGCTGGCTTCGTGCCCTCCGCGGACCCCCCTCCGCCTGCCCCGGACTTGGATCTAGATCTCGGCCCCGGTTGCTTTGGCAAACGCGGATTCCCTCTTCCCGGGAACTTGCCCACCCGCTCCCGAGTTCCTCTAGAGCTCCTTTTCGGACCCGGCCCCCCGGGCCGAGAGATAGCGTGGCAGGCTGTAGACAGGAGGCCCAACTTGCACTCCCAGCATCGCCTGATCTCCTGAACGCCCCTGGGTGTGTCCCCCACCCCCACCCCCACCCCAAATAAAGCAGATTTGCGGCTCCTCCCTCCCCCAGTGAAGCGTCTTTCACTGAGCTGTCACTGACCCGTAACAGCGTCCAAGTCCCAACACCAAGTCTCTCTTCTCCTTCTTCCCTGCCTGGGACTCTGTCCAGCATTCCAGGTGGTCTCATCCGAGGTCGGGCGGCTTTCAGTGCGCTGCGCACAGACCAATCGTTAGGATCTGCAGCTCTGATCAGTTTTTATGAACCATGGATTCGGCAGTTACTCCAGTCCTATGTCTCCATGTGCGAACTAGTATGGTTAAAGCCATATTTCTGCTTTCCCCCTCTTAACTGAATCTGCATTGAAGTCTTTGGTACCATTTATTTGACCACTCTTCTTTGGGGTCCTCTGGGCTAAGCTCTCAACCCTCCCTCTGATGGAAAGCCCAGGGTCCGGAGTGATAGCACAGCAAGTAGGGCACTTGCCTTGCACAGGCCCACCTGGGCTCGATTGTCAGCATCCCATATGTTCCCCTGAGGACTGCCAGGAATTAAATAATTCTTGAAGTGCAGAGCCAGGAGTAAATCTTGAGCATAGCAGGTGTAGGACAAGAACAAAACAAACCACAGAAAAAAAAAAAACCCACTGCAAAGCCTGTGTGCCTATTCTGCTTACAGAAAAAAATCCTGAATCTGACCACTACTCTCCTCCCACTGGTCTCCAGCAAACACTGTTACTCTATGCCATCATTCTTCAGACATGGACTCAGCTGTGTCCTGCTTACACTTCAATACATAGGGGTTATAACCAAGGTGATAGATCAGTGGATTCCAACCTTTCTATACCTGCCCACCAGTTGAAGATCACCACTCTATTATTCTATTGTTGCAATAATCTAATAAGTCATCCTACTCTACCTTTACCACTTTTCCGAGTATTCCACTAGACAGTGTAGGCCTAACTGGTGCTGGGTCCTGGTAGTACTGGGGCTCTCCAGGGCCACACCCAAAGGTACTTAGGGGCAGGGAGGGTGCCAGGATCAAACTCCAGACAGGCTTAAACACAGGGCCTGCCACATGGGCTTCTGCTCTTTGAGCTATAACCCCCATCCCACCTCTACCCTAGAACTTTAATCTATATTTATTTGGTTGGTTTTGGGGCCACACTCAGCTGTACTCAGGGCTTATTCCTGTCTTTGCTCAGAGATCACTCTTACTGGTTCCAGATGCTGATCAAACCTGGGTTAGCCCAGTAACTAGTTTATTTGTAACACCGGTGCCAGAAGGATCTCGTTAAAGTCTTAACTCATAGCCTCCTGTATGCATGTCTTTCTTGGTGGCCCTTCTTATAATCACACATTTAGCTCCTTGCAGCCTCATTTCCGCATTCTTTCTCATTCCTCCTGAGCTTTGACCCTCAAGTGCTCAAGTGCCACCTCCAGGGATCACTTTCCTTCCTGTTCTGTTTACAGCTTGCCTTACTGTTTTCCTGCTTTCTTGCTTTCCTTCATAGCATTTCCTTCCCCTTTACTGCTCTTCCTTCAGTCCCTGTCCGTCTTTCGTTGTGTTGAGTGGGCCTCACTTCTTCACTCGCACCTTTGTGTTTTGAGGCAGCAATGTTTTGGTCACTGCTGTGTAATCAAGACTCAGTGGAACAGCTGGCACAAGGCAGCTGCTCAGTAAATTGCTGCTGAATGAACAGTGAGATGTTTGGGAAGTGGAATGAGCAAATGGTGAGAAGGCAGGTGACCCTGAAAGGGGGAGCGAGAGAGCAGGCAGTACCAGGGCTGCTGCTTGCTGGCCTCTGAGGAGGCCTTTAAACTTCGGTCAAGATAAGTTTCCTGGCAGGAAGTTGAGCTCTTCTTTGTTTTTTCCTCCCCTTTCTGGAACTGGACCTTAGCTTACCTTCTCATACCAGGGGTGAGCTATTCCGTCTCCAGCTACAAGCTGAAAATTTCAAGTTTACACTTCATTCCAGATCCTTATTCTCAGGGTCACACCCTATATGTACTAGAGGCCATTTACTTGAGTGTTCAAAGGTGTTTCCTAATCAACATGTTCAAAATTGTCTGCATTTACTTCCTGCTCTCCCCAAGATAAAACCTCTCCTTTATTCACGTTCCCTCTCCATCAGCATCACTAGCCTCAGGATTCATCCAGGTATTAAATCTGAAGCCGAGTCCAATCACCAAGCTTGTTGATGTCACAAAAGAACTGTGCACTTTTCCTTTCCCTTTTTGGGTTTTTGTGTCAGACCAAGTGTTGCTCAAGGACTAATTACTGATTTAGAGCTCAGGGATTATTTGTTTCTGGTGATGCTTGGGGGATCACACAGTGCCAGGGAGCAAACCTAGATTCCTGCATGCAAAGCATGCAATCCAGCTTGCTGAACTATCTCTCTGGACATATATTTCATTTGCTCGAGTGGGCCCAGTAACGTCTCCATTGTGAAGCTTCTTTGTTACTGTGTTTGGCATATTGAATACTTCACAGGGAGCTTGCCAGGCTTCTTCATTATATGTTTGTTGCTTGATTTTTTTTTTTAATGGGCCACACCTGGCATTGCTCAGGGGCTGTTCCTGGTATGTTGTTGAGGGTTCACTCCTAGCAATAGGATCAAACTTGGTCCTCTTTGGGGACTGGAGAGAGAGAGAGTACACTGGATAAGGCACTTGCCTTACGTGCAGACAACCTGGGTTCCATCCCCAGCACCCCATATGTTCCCTGAGCACCTTTAGAGTGATCTCTGAGCACAGAGGAATAAGTCCTGAGCATCACTTATGGCCCCAACCCCCCAAACAAAACAAGTTGGGCATCTCACATGCAAAGTTTGTGCCCCAACCCTTTGAAATATCTCCCTGGCACTCTATATTTTACAGTTCATGGTTTTCTGCACCAGGAATTAGACACAATGCATCTTAGTAGCCACAAATGTGAATCCCCTCTATATATGCTAGAACTAGATTGATAATTGAGCTTTTTTGTTGTTGTTGTTTTTGTTTTTACTACCAGAGCTTCTGCCAAATCCAGATCCCATGCTGTTTCCATGTTAATGAGTCACTGATGAATCACAGGGTCAACCAACAGGGAAAAAGTCCTTTCAAGTGAGTGTTAGCAGCATTAAATTGATGCTCAGGAATTTCTACATTAAAATGACAGCGACAAACTGATAGGGGGACAGAAGAGATTGGAATCGTGTCCAAAATTATGCTTTCAGATAGCACACTGTATTTTGCTTACTTTTATATTTACTTGATGAGTCTAGGAGAATTTGGAATTAACAAGGCCCCTATTTTTCCCTGCCTTAATTCCTGGCCACTTTTATTCATCATAACTCCCAGCATTCCCCTTATATACCACACTCTGACACACTGGGTTACTTTCTCTCTAGAACACATGTATCACTCTCCCCTGATCATTTCTTATTCTCCTGTTTGATAGGAGAATCTCTCTATCCTATTTGATAGGCAATATTTGGCCACTCTAGGGAAAAACTTAGAGTTCATAATAAATTATTTAAAAATACACCTTAAATTACCAAATTTAAAAAATGGGTAAAGTGTTTTGACAGATATTTCTTCCAAAAAGATATACAAATGGTTAAACAAGCACAGAAAAAGATGCTGAACATCCTTATTAATAAATTTGAAATGCAAATCCAAAATGCTATGTCTCTTTGTATCAACTAGAAAGATTGTTGTAAAAAAGACTGACAATAACAAGTGTTGAGGAAGTGGAGGTATTGGAACCTGCTAAGCTATTGTGTCTATTTTGGAAAACAGGTTGACAGTTCCTCAAAAATGTTGAACACAAAGTTTCCATACAATGCAACTGTTTCATTCCTGAATATATGCCTAAAACCATTGAAACCACATATCCCAGTGAGGTATAGAGACATTTATAGCAGCATTTTGTATAACTGTCAAAGTATAAAGTATCAACTGAAGACAACCACCAAAGTGTCCACATACTGCAGACTGACCAAATAAAATGTCTACACTGTAGCAGAAGAGAGAGCACAGTTCAGGCTACCGCCCTGCTCTGAACATAGATTCAGGAGTAAGTGTGAGTACAAACTGGGTGTGGACTAAAAAAAAAAAAAGTAATTGTCATTGTTCATCGATTTGTTCTAGCGGGCCCAGTAACGTCTCCATCGAGACTTGTTGTTACTGTGTTTGGCATATTGAATACGTCACGGGTAGCTTGCCAGGCTTTGCCGTGCCGGTGAGATACTCTTGGTATCTTGCCGGGCTCTCTGAGAGGGGCGGAGGAATTGAACCCGGCTCGATCTGGTCGGCTGCGAGCAAGGCAAACGCCCTATCGCTGTGCTATCACCTCTCAGACTCAAAAACAAAACAAAAAAACAAAAAGCAAAAGGAAAACAAAACAAAATACCTATACAATGGGGACAGTATTTAGCCATTTAAAAAATGAAACCAAAGCCGAAAATAGTAACTTCCAATTGCTATTGTATCAAGTTATTACTATCAGGTTTCCTCTCAGAGACTATTCCTGGTGGGGCACAGCAGTTCATAATGTGGGGTCTGATTTGCATTAGCATCAGCACCTGTGAGGCAAATACCGCTCAGACAAGAGATTTTCAAAAAATAAATTCTCCTTTCCCTTCCCTTTGTTGTTGTTGTGAAGCTAAGGGTCACATAATTGTTACAGCACCAAGCATCCCACCATGTGATTGGGAATCAGGAATTAATCCCATTTGGTGACCTGGCGGGGGTTCTGGGGTGAATGGAGGCCTCATGTCCCCCAGACAAATGCCTTATCCTGAGCCACTTCCCTGGGCCTGAGATACAAGATTTCATGGAAATGTTTCTCTTTATTAATTAGAAGATGGTATAGTGTACAAGTTCAATAATGTACAATTACTTATATCTTTAAGTCTACATACATAATTATATATTACTTGACTGTACCAAGAATTGAACCTCTCACATGAGCTAGGCCAGTTCTCTAGCAGTGAGTCACATTCCTCGCCCATTTTTATTTCACTATTTTCTCTCACAATTTCATGAATCAGGAGCTGAGTAAGGCTTGGCTAATGAAGCCATTGTGTTTCTGGGATTATTTGGTGGTGACATATCTCGTGTGGCCGTCCACATGGGCTCCATCCACATATCTGGCAGGAAAACTGGGATTTTGGGATCGATATGACTCCATGGAACTCCCTCAACCTTCTTACATCATTTGGGGGAGCCAATATCCTCATTCTTTACTGACACACCAAGCACATCTTTAAAATTATTATTATTATTATTATTTTTATTGAATCACTATGGGATACAGTTACAAACTTTCATGATTTTCAGTCACACAATGATTGAACACCCACCCCTCCACCAGTGCACATTTTCCACCACCAGTACTCCCAATATCCCTTCCACCACCCCCACCCCATCCTACCTCTGCCTCTGTGGCAGGTACATTCCTTCTTACTCTCTCTCTACTTTTGGGCATTATGATTTGCAATATAGATACTGAGAGGCCATCATGTTTGGTCCTTAGTCTACTTTCAGAATTCATCTCCCATCTTGAGTGAGCCCTCCAGCCATCATTTACTTAGTGGTCCCTTCTCCATCCCAACTGCCTTTCCCCCTAGCATGTGAGGCTGGCTTCCAAACCACGGAGCAATCCTCCTGGCCCTTATCTCTACTGTTCTTAGGTTATGTATTATGCTACTTTATATTCCACAAATGAGTACAGTCATTCTATGTCTGTCTTTCTCTTTCTGACTCATTTCACATAGCATGATATTCTCCATGTTCATCCACTTATACGAAAATTTCATGATTTCATCTTTTCTGACAGCTGCATAGTATTCCATTGTGTAGATACACCAAAGTTTCTTTAACCAGTCATCTGTTCTCAAAATCAGGTTTTTTCAGATTCAGCTATTGTGAATAGTGCTGCAATAGACATACAAGTGAAGCTGTCATTTCTCTTGTAAACCACATCTTCAATAAGTAAGC
This sequence comes from Sorex fumeus, assembly GCF_029834395.1. Lineage (NCBI taxonomy): Eukaryota > Metazoa > Chordata > Mammalia > Eulipotyphla > Soricidae > Sorex > Sorex fumeus. The sequence continues at coordinate 22,475,360 of NW_026606179.1, forward strand.
TTTTTCCACTTGTAACCCTTTTTAATGGAGAATTTTTTGGGGAGGGTTACACCAATCTGTGCTTTGGCTCTATGCTCAGGAAACACTCCTGGTGTGCTCAGGAAATCATATGGGTGCCAGGGATCAAACCAAGATTGACTATGTGCCAAGGCAAGTACCCTACCCACCATACTATCTCTATGGCCTTCTCTGGAGAAATGTGACCCTGGGTATATAAAACATTTATTTACCAATAATAAAATATACATTTATTTTAAAACATTTTTCTTGACCCCTCTGCCTTCAGTGATGTGACCCATATGGATCTGTGACCCGTGGGGGAGAAGTTAGGGTCCAGACGATGTAAAACAAAGGCAAAATCTACTGAAACTGGTTTTGTACCTGGCATTCTGGTCAGAGGAGCTGGAGGAGACCTGGCAGGGTTTCATTCTAAGCTCCTATTGGCTGGTTCTTTTCATAAGCATCTACCAAGATAGTTAGGATTGAAGGAAGTAATCCCTGTGATGGGCAAGAGCATCAGGAGTCAGCAGGACCATCCCAAACCACATCTTCCTAGATCTCACAGTCTCACTCCAACAGAGGAACAAAGATTCTTTGCTGAACAGACCCTCTGGACAGATTTCTCTGAACATGGGCTAGCTCCTTGCTTTCTGCACTCAGGGATCATTCCTGGCAGTACTTAGGGGACCATATGGGGTACTGGGGATAGAACCTGAGGGATCGAATTCGGGTTGACCACGTGCAAGGCAAGCACCCTACCTACTGTACTATCACTCCAACCCCCTTTGCTTTCTTTATTTACTGCATCTGAATAAGCTCGTTGGAAGCTGTCTCTCCTTCTGACTTTTTTTCATTTAACACCTTCTAGTTCCATCTGTGTTGTAGCAAAACACAAGCTTTCATTTTAATTTTTTAATAGTGAGTACTCTTCCATTATGTACACATAACTACGGTTTCATGCTATTCTGGGAAGCCTTCCAAGTCGTGCTCGGGGAGCTTGGGGGCCATTCCTTGCACTGCTTGACCAACTGGGCTGAATGCAAAAGCCTGGAATGTAGCTTTGTGCTCATTTCCTGCAGGTTTGGGGAGCACCAGGGACCTCCCCCCAGCAGTGCTTAGGAGCTTCCAGGGTGACACCCAGTGATGCTCAGGAGTCCCCAGGGCTGTAGCTGGCAGTGTTCAGCGGGGCATGTGGTACTGGGGTCTGGGGTCAGGGCATGCTAAGAATACAGCCTAACCACTATTCTGTCTCTGGGTCCCTTGCTAGTTAGTTAGTTTGTTTTCCCTCTTGGGTGACACCTGTAATGCTCAGGGGTTATTCCTGGCTCTGCACTCAGGAATCACTCCTGGCGGTGCTTAGGGGACCATATAGGGTACACAGGTTCAAACCTAGGTTGGTGGCATGCAAGAGAACTGTACTGTTCTCTGGCCCCTCTCTGCTCATTCTATCAGAGATGGACTGAAACGGAGGCTAATCAGTGGTGCCATGAGGGTGTTTTCCATTCGGTACTTTCTCTGTTGTGTATCTACAGTGAGTGGAATTGTCACTGATTTCTGTCTTTCTCTCTCTTCAGAGCGGAATTGTTGAATTTGCAAATGGAAACACATAGTTAAGACAACTTCATTGTCTGCTGCCTTTTAATTAATAACATAGCCTTCTGAGTTATACTATGAATTATTTAGAAATTAGGAAGTTGGGGTCCAAGAGATAGTGCAAAGTGATAGAACACAGTCTGCAAGACCTTGAGTTTGATCCCCAACACATTACTCCTCCAGCACCACCGTCAGGCTTGAACCCACAGCCTGATCATTGCTAGGAATAGCCTTTGGCCTCTACTCCCCAACTCTCTCTCTCTCTCTCTCTCTCTCTCTCTCTCTCTCTCTCTCTCTCTTTCTCTCCAGCAGCAGCAGGCTGAGACTTAGAGAAAAAACCTTAGATTCAGGATTAAGCTGGGAAATCATGGATGTTGATTACATTGTATCAGTACATAATATATTTGCCCTCTACTATTCCAGGATGGTAAAGAGACATTTTAACCAAATAACAAATCCACAAGATGATGGTGCTTGTGGGTATTGTAACAGAATTTGCTCAATCACATCTAAAACATCTTCAGCATAGAAAGCAAGGAGACTTCATAATGATAATGTTATGATGAGCCCTAACTAGGGAATCACTTAAAATTGTGGTGCAGAGCAAGAGTACGGGGCATTTTTTTTGGTTTGTTTCGTTATTTAGGTCACACCCAATGAAGCACAGGGGTTACTCCTGGCTCTGTACTTAGGGAATTACTCCTAGCGGTGCTTGGGGGGACCCTATGGGATGCTTGGAATTGAACCCGGGTTGGCTGCTTGCAAGGCAAACACCCTCCCCACTGTGCTATCACTCCAGCTCCCAGAACATTTTTAATAGGAATTTTTCTGGCAATCAGTACTGGGGAAATAAAGAAAAGAAGGGAACAAGTTGGTTCCTTCACCACAATACACTAAGGTATATTGGGATGAGTGTACAACACGAGACTTATAAGCGGGCCCTTATTGTCGGGAATCTTTGTGGTGGGTACATTCTGTTTTAGGTCCTGTAAGAGACATTTATTCACTAACTGACTGTTTTGGTGGCACTGTTCCCCTTCCCACCTAGTTAACAGGTGGGTTTGGGTCCTTCTGTTCTGTTCTGGTCAGCAACAGGATTTATGACCTATTCATCTCTGCTCCGTTCCCAGAATGGGCCACCCAGCGCTCCCGCCTCTGGCTGCCTCCCTGGTTTCCTGTGCTTAGCTGCTAGGTTTCTAACTTTCCCATCACTATAGCAATACATAGAGATAAAATTCAAAGGAGTACATGGAGCCCAGAATGAAACTGCAATTCAACCCTTACATATCACAGAGGGAATTTCTGAGGTTGTGTAAGAGATCATTAGGCCTTGTACCATCATCAGTTTTCGACATTTTCCATGGACACAGGGTAGAAACCGAATGAAACCAGACCTGAGTTTCTATCTGTGCCACCTCCCCTTAAGTCTATGAAGTAATGGTACCATGGTAGACTGCTTTGTAAACTTAGTGGCACGCTATACTAGCTCTCTTATTCCTACCAATACTCAAATATTTGTCCAATGACCAAAACAACAAACAATAGAAATGGAAAGAGTAAGAAATTTGTGTGAATGCAAAGTAAATTAATGGAAATTAATCCATAATGGGTTTATTTGAGGAAAAATATACCTAAAATGCTAATGTGATAATGTCACACACCTCAAACATGCCCAACCCCCCCCACCCTCCCAAAGCCACAAAACAACAAACCAACATCCTCCTTTTGACTTCTCATTTTCTCCTTGCTCTACATTCTTAGACTAATTCAGGCTCTGTGGTTTACTAACCTGCATATCATATGGATACTAATGAACTCTTTTTTTTTTTTGTTTTGTTTTTGCTTTTTGGGTCCCACCCAGCAATGCACAGGGGATATTCCTGGCTCTGAACTCAGGAATCACTCCTGAGGGATTGATTGGTGCTCAGGGAACCATATGGAATGCTGGGGATTGAACCCAGGTTGGTCGCATGCAAGGTAAACTCCCTATCTCCTATAGCTCCAGCCCTGGGGATCCTAATGAATTCTTTGCTCTCACCTTTTGCCACTTCTCCTCTCCCCCTTCCCCTCATTTCAGTCCTTCCCTGGCTTTTATCTCTCCTTCCAGAAGCCACATTAAATTCAGCCTGGAGAGATAATATAACAGGTAGGATACTAGCCTTGTATGCCTTTGACCCGGGTTCTATCCTTACCACCCCATATAGTCCGTGGAGCACTGCCAGGAGTAATTCTTGAGTGAAGATCCAGGAATAACCCCTGAACATCGCTGGGGTTAACAACAAAACTTAAAAACCAAACACAAACACCTGATTAAACTGCTTCCAGATTCCCTGCATTGAACCTTCGCATAGCCACCTCTGGCTAGATCCTGCCCTAGTCAGGAACCATCCTTCTTCCTGCTGTGTGAGCAACTAGCTCTATCTGAGAGGTATTTTTTTAAATTTTTAACTTTTTTTTTTTTTTTGCTTTTTCTGGGGTCACACCCAGCGATGCATGGGGGTTACTCCTGGTTCATGCACTAAGGAATTACTCCTGGCCGTGCTTGGGGGACCATATGGGATGCTGGGAATCGAACCCTGGTCGGCCGCGTGCAAGGCAAGCGCCCTACCTGCTGTGCTATCACTCCAGCCCCACTTTTTTTTTTAATCGAATCACTGAGACAGACCTTTACAGAGTTGTTCATGATTGGATTTCAGTCACCCATCCCTCCACCAATGTTCCTTTCCCAGCACCCCAGTTTCCCTCCCATCACCCCCCACCCTCCACTCCCTCTATGGCAGGTGCTTTTCTTCTCTCTCTCTCTCACTGAGAGTTTTTTACACCCTCCCTCCCCTCCTTGGGTCCCACAGAACCTGCCCAAACTCTGCTGATGTGCTAATTACCGTGGGGTGGAATGCCTTGGCTCACACAGGGTCTCCAGGAGCCTGTAATTGTGCTGCAGGTGGGGTCCTGAGTGCCTCTCCCCCATTCTTAGCAGTGACTCCAGGTCACGCACAGAGAACATCAGCAAAGCATCTTTGTCAGATGAATGAAGAGACGAATGAATTTTCTTTTGTGTGTGTGTGTGTGAATTTGTAACAAAGACACAGTAGGAGCTTACCTTTATCAAAGTAAAAGACAGAGGAAGTTCTAGCTTGAAAGGTTCTATTTTTAATCCATAAAGGTTTAACTTGTGTAATTATTGCACCTACCTTCTATGTTTGAGTTTTAAAATGAAGTGTTTCCCCCAAACTCGAGTATTTTTATTCATTTCTTGTTGTGGATTAAGTTAATATGCAAATTTCAATTGCCAGTTGAGTGAGTCTGTGTGATGTTTTTTTGTTACTATATGGCAGACACCCATGGCTTTCTCATTCACCCCATCTGGGCCTCCAGTGTGGTCTAATTATCCTGAAAAGCCAAGATGTGTTAGCACTGAGCTTGATTACTCTAATGGCACACAATGTTTTTACAAAACCTTCCAATTCTGAATAATAATCATTATCATATGTGTGTGTTTAGCCAAAAGCTTAATTGGAAAATTCCAGAATGAAAGTGCTACATGAGGAAAAAAAAAAACCCAAAAACCTTCCAGTCATTTTCTGTGGGGGGAAAAAAGTTAAAAAAAAATCAAAGTACTTCTAATCCACGTAGAAGGTTAAACCATCACATTTTATAGAAGGGCTTATGAAGCACAGCCCCCTTCTCTCCAGTGATGGTCCTATGGAGACCGCTACTTTTAACTCATTCAGCTTATTTTGCTGGTGATTTTTCCTTTGTTTTTGTTTTGGGTCCATCAACGGTGCTCAGGGCTTAGTGCTTGGTGCTCAGTGCTCAGTGCTCAGTGTTCAGTGCTCGGTGCTGAGGGTTCTGCACTCAGGTGTTTGGGGGGCCATATGGGATGCTGGAATTCAAACCCAGGCCTACCTGCTGTACTATTGCTCCAGTCCTTTAAAATTCTTTAATTGGAATAAGATATACACACCAGAAAATTCAAATGAGGGCATTAGAACTATTTTCACAGGGGCCACACTTAGCAGTGTTGGGACAGGGATGTGGTTTCAGAATACTCACATCGCATGTGCTCACCGTGCAAGTTGAACCCTGGATCCACCATTTTTAATGTATAATTCAGTTTATTAATTCTTGTATATTTATCACCACCATCCACCTCTAGAATGTTATCATCTTCCCCAACTGTAACTCCTTACTCATGAAATATTAAAATTTCTTATTCCTCATGGCCCCAGCTCCTGGCAAGCTCAATTACACTTTTTGTCTATGAATTAATGAATTAATGCTAGGCGCTAGACAATTCCTATAGGTAGAAACATGCAGTTTTTGTCCTTCTATTGGGATGGTCCATTTCCAAAATGAGTGAACTCCTATGAAAGGTTTTCTTGGAGCTTCCCCTTCCAATAGCCAGTAAAGGGGATGCAGAGTCTTACATGGTAAAGAACCTGTGTTGGACTAAGAAACCCTAGATTTGATCCCCAGCACAGCAAATAAACAAATAAATAATTAAAGACTGGGAACTCACCAGTAGTAGAACCCACGCTAGAATGGACTGGGCCCTGAGTTTGGTCCTGACCCAGCACCTCACACCTCCACACTACAATTGCATTTTTAAGGAAAAATAAGTCTTTTTTGGCTGGTAGAGGATTTAATTCTGGAAGTGACAGTTTCTTGTAATTAAAACCCTTTGCCTGTTGACAGGCCTGGAGCGATAACACAGCGGGTAGGATGTTTGCCTCGCATGTGGCTGACCTGGTCTGCCCAGGTTCGATTCCTCCGCCCCTCTTGGAGAGCCCGAAAAGCTGCCGAGAGTATCTCGCCCACACGGCAAAGCCTGGCAAGCTACCTGTGACATATTCCATATGCCAAACAGAGTAACAACAAGTCTCACAATGGAGACATTACTGGGCCTGCTCAAGCAAATCGATGAACAATGGGAGTACAGTGCCTATTGGTAACGATAATTAACCCTGGATCAAGCAGGGTGCCAGAGATCGAAACTGGATGTGATTTGGCGTCTCAAAAGAATGGGATAAAAAAAAGAATCTCAAAGACTACTGGTCTGAGCTGCCCTAAATTAGGTGAGAGGAATCAAGCCTCACATTCAAGATTTAAAATAGAATCATCCACAAAGCTTCTGAGTCACTCTTGTACATTTTATCTGAAGTTTTGGGCAAAGTTTTTGCAGAGAGGAGAGACTTGGTCTCTGCAGACAAATACCAGAGGGAACACTAAGTTAAAATCCAGTGACTCCCAGGCCCTCTACCATGGAGGAACGTGGAAATTTTGTCAACAGAGTCCACCAACCTATGGAACAATTATAATGGCTAGTTCCTGAATCTGCAGTCAATGGAAGCGTTTCTCTCTCCAAGTTACCAGGCTGGGACAGGGTGAGGCAAGGTGAGTGCCTAAAATTAGAGAAGTCCATTTATTTGTCCATTTATTATTTGGAGAAATAGCAATAGTAGTTTTGGAGAAAGAACCCAGGTCTCATACATGCTAGGCATGTGCTTTGTCACTGCTGAGAGAGCACATTAATGGAGCCAGTCATTTTCCAATTCTAGTGGAGAAGACCGCCTTAGCACACTGCCACCTGCACAGAGAGAACCAGAGCGCATCTGCCAACGGACGCAGGGTGGTGCAGTGTGAGTGATCCTAACCCAGTGAGAACCTGCAAGCTGTGAGCAAATAAATAACACATGAATGTCGCTGTTAACAAGGCGTTTTTAATCATCTGATCTTCTTAGGGCTTCCTGAGGACAGAGAGGAGAACCAGTGTTACCACATTTCTCTCTTGTTGTCGAGAAGCTGGGGGCAGGGGAGGTGAAATTAGCTCCATGATTCAGCTCTTCCACTTTGCACAGGGATTCCTGTCTGTGATCTACTTCACAGTCTGACGGAAGCTGTGTTTGGATGGTGACTCGAGTCGGTGGTGATGGACACACATCACTCTCCGAGAGATAACTGAGGTAACTGTTGGCGAATCAGAATAATCATCAGGGGCTGGAGGGATCACACAGCGGGTAGGTGTTTGCCTTTCACATGGCGGACCCGGGTTTGATTCCCAACATCCCATATGGTCCCCTGAGTACCGCCAGGAGTAATTACTGAGTGCATGAGCCAGGAGTAACCCCTGTGCAATGCCAGGTGTTACCAAAAAAAAAAAAATCATTAGTATGATACAACAAAATACTTTCATAAAAATTGCCTTTGACTTGAGACCCACAGCATTTGAAAAAGAAACAGAATTCCAATGGGATCACTTTTAGACTTTCACAATTTGGGGACAAAAGTTAGCAGGCTAGAGAAAAGTAAATTATATAATAGAAGATTACATGTTACTGTATTATAGCAATTGCTTAAATGACATAGTAGTGGTCCTTAAATTTGACTGTATCGGAAGCTTTACGCTATTGGAAACGAGTTCTGGAGCAATACCCATCATTTACTTCTAAGAATATTATTATCTGATGTATTTCATGGGATTATATTTTAAAGAATTATTTATCTTTCCAGACACACTTCACTGCCAGCAAGACCCGGTTTTTCTGATCTATAGTTCTTTGAATTCCAAAGTATCAAAGAATCTCAGAACTGAGCATTTCATGCAGAGATGCCTCCAGACTTTAAGCCAGGCCAATTTAGCCTGGATGCCTCAGACGGGAGCAGGTGTTATCCCTCCACCTGCCCCCTAAGAATCCCATTGGCCGCCAACTTCCAGGACCCAATGAAAAGTCCAGGTATGCAGTTCAGTGATGGCAAACTCCAGGCCTCAAAGAATAGGGGATGGGCCAGTCCTTCTTACTTCTTTTCTATGCGACCCTGGAGGTCACGCCCACAAACTGAACTGCCTCCAGCCCCTATTCAAACTCCTTAATAGCCATGATCCAAAGACGCGCAAAAAAATATAGACGCGCAAAAAAATATAGCAGTTCGCTGCAGAACTTTTCTCCAGACCCTAATTATCTAAAATTTTTGAATTCCAGGAGCACTGACCGCTGACATCTTATGCTATTCATAACAAGCAATACAAAATAAATTATCTAGCATCTGCCTTTTTGGCAGGTTTGAGTGGTGGCAAGAAAATTCAAAATAGTGGTGGTGGGAAGGTATAATGATGGTGGGACTGGTGTCAAACTATTGAATGTAATCCATTATTGTGAACAACTTTATGACAATAAGTATAAACAAACAAACAAACAAAAACTCTCAAAGCATCTTGGGCATGAGCCTGCACAAGTGTCGGTAAAATGGAATTTTCTGGGCATGAGAAACGGGCTCTCAGGACACTGGCTAGTGGTGGCAGCAGAGGTTGGTAGTGATGCTGTATCATGTGAATGAGATGAGGAGACAAAAACACCTCCAGATGTCTTAACTTGTTAAGATTTTTTGTTTCTTTGTTTTTTTGGGGTCACACTCGGCAATGCTCAGGGGTTACTCCTGGCTCTGCACTTAGGAATTACTCCAGGCGGTGCTCAGGTGACCATATGGGATGCCGGGGATCGAACCTGGGTTGGACACATGCAAGACAAATTCCCTCCCCACTATACTATAGTCTGGCCCCTGTTAATGATCTTTTTGTTCAAGTGTGAGGAGGTTTCTGGGCTGGAGGAATAGTGTAACTGCTTAGAAAACTTGTCTTGCCAGTATATGGTCAGTGTATGGTCATGAGTTCAAATGCTTGGTGCCCTGTAGGTGCCACGCACAAATCTGACTGCTCTGCTGTTTGAGCCTGGCAGTTCTGCTATTTGCGACCACTAGTCACAATGGCAGCCAAGCATGTAGGAGCATCCCCTGAAGTGGTGTGATGCCTAGGAAGCATGACAACTGGAAATACATGCGAGGGGCTGGAGAGACTATACGGAGATGGGGCCCTTGCCTTGCATGTGGCTGATCTCAACTTGCGTGCAGAGCACAGAGCCAGACTAAATTCTGAGCACTGCAGAGTGAGGCCCCACCCCCTAACATGTTTGTGCACCCTGGCCAGGAAGTGCAACTCAGGAGAGCTTGTATGTCAGCCGCCACAGCGCCTCCCAGCAGTCTGTGTGTCTCAATCAAGGGTGTGACCCCTGGCAGACACTACAGTCAGACATGAGCGCAACCCCATCATCACAACAATAGGAATGAGAGGTCCAGGCGGGCCATTAAAAACAGAAGCACTGACAATGAAAAAGAAGCAAACAACAAACAAAAAGCCCCAAAGATCAAGAGGTTCAAAGCAATGAGGTCAAGTAGGAAGAAAAGAGACATTCCAGAGGTGGTGGAAAGAAAGAGGAACAGGCCAGATTGGGGTGTGCCTGGTTGTGTGGTTGAGAAGCTGAACACTGAGCATGGGGCCTTTTGCCAAGCTGAGGAGTCATGGGCAGGGAGGTGATAGGCTAGGTGTGGTGTGGAGGCTCGACACTCCCTGGGCAGGTGGACGCCTGTGGGGAGCTGCTTGGCCTGATGTGGTCTGTTCCCAGAAGTGTTGGTGCTGTGAGGAAGGTTGCCAGCGCATCACAGGGCAGGCACACATTGTAAATGGAGGCCATGTACTATATAGCTGAGTGTTTGAAAGGGGCCGGGGTAGACAGCACAGTCATGAGGGCATATGCCCAGATGCACATGACCCAGCACTGCACGGTCCCTGGAGCACTGCTGGGTGGAGCACTGCTGAGGTACTCAGTATCCCTGGCTCTGCAGGGACCAAGCGGCACTGCATTCTCAGGCCCTGGCTTTGATTTCTCTTTTCTTTTTGGGTCACAGCCGGGGTTGCATAGGGGTTTCTCCTGGCTCATGCACTCAGGAATTACTCCTGGCAGTGCTTGGGGGACCATATGAGATGCTGGGAATCGAACCCAGGTTGGCCAAGTGCAAGGCAAAAGCCCTACCCACTGTGCTATTGCTCCGGCCCTGCTTTTGGGTCTTTATAGAAAACCTTGTCCATCTCTGGTCCTGGGGTGTGCCTGGGGCACAGCTGCAGACCTGCCTCCCCGTGAAAAGGAGGGTGCAGGTTGAGAATGGCAAGAGGGAACCTCCCTCAAGTCTGGGGCCCCAACCTGAGCTTCGTCAGGAGAAAATATTAGACAAATTGAGAAGGAAAGATGAGCCGTGAAAAGAAAAACCTATGTTCAATGAAAGCCAATGAAAGGAACATAACTAAAAGCAATGAGGTGATGAAAAGATGGGACCAGAGCAAAACACTGGAAAAAAACATATTAGGAAAATGGGTAAAATTTTTTGTAGATTTGTTCATCAACAACGTTGCTAGGGTGAATTCCCAATTTGAGAATTATACTGGCATCTTCTTTTTAAGAAATACACAATAAAGTGTTTAGGGATAAAACAATATAATGGCTTCAGTTTACTTTCAAGTAATAATAATGACAATAATAATGATACTAATAATAATAAATAATAATAGAAAATCACTTAATCACTTAAGTTCCCGTTAGTCGTCAATTTGCTCGAGCGGGCGCCAGTAACGTCTCCATTTGTCCCTGTCGCGTGCTAGTGTAGCCCAATGGCATCTGTTCGCTCCGGGAACATGAAGGGCCTCAAACCGATCGTTCATGATCTTGACGAAGAAGTCTGACCATCTGGTAGGTGGGCAGCCACATGGTCTTTTGACATCCCGTGGAATCCAGTCAGTAACAGCTCTAGTCCAGCGGTCGTCTTTAAATCTCATTACGTGACCAGCCCATCTGATTTTTGACACCTTGGCAAATGAGACAGCGTCCCTGATTCTTGATTGTCGACGGATGTCGGAACTCTGGATTTTTTCTCTCATTTGAGTGAAACGTGATATTCCAAGCATAGCTCTTTCTATTCTTCTTTGGGAGACCTGAATAGCATTCTCATCCTGTTTGCGTAGGGGCCAGGTCTCTGAGGCATATGTTAATGCAGGAAGAACAGTGGAATCAAAGAGATGTGCCCGGAGCCGGAGGTTCTTCGTCCTCTTAGCTATTTCTTTGACGTTCTTGAGGGCGTTTCAAGCCGCTCTCTTCCTCCTGCGCAGCTCGGGTGACAGGTCATTTGTCATGTTGACTTCTTGACCTAGGTACACATAGCTGTTGCATTTGGAGATGGTCGTTCCGTTGAGAGTGAATGGGGCATCAGGAACGAGGCTGTTTCTCATAAACATTGTCTTCGTAAGATTCAACTGTAGTCCTACCTTTCCACACTCACGATCACGATCGGCCAGCATTTGTGCCGCTTGGCTGGTGTTTGGTGTTATTAAAACAATGTCATCAGCAAAGCGGAGGTGGTGTAATTGCCGACCATCTATCTTCACTCCCATTCCTTCCCATTCCAGTTGTCGCATGATGTTCTCGAGGGTGGCACTGAAGAGTTTTGGTGAAATGGTATCACCCTGCCGAACCCCTCTCCTAACATCAACGATCACTTCTTTGTAGAATGGTGAGATCCTGGTAGTGAATCCGCAATACAGCTCATGGAGGATCCTGATGTATTGGGCTTGAATGCCCTGATTTGCTAGGGCTTCAATGACCGCTTCCGTCTCAACAGAATCAAAGGCCTTCTTTAAATCAATGAACGTTAAACAGAGCGGCATCTTGAACTCCCGAGAAACCTCAATGAGCTTGGTTATCGTGTGGATATGGTCGATGGTGCTGAATCCTTTGTGGAACCCGGCTTGCTCGCATGGTTGTCCTTCATCTAGTGTTCTGCCAATCCTATTTAGGATGACTCGAGTGAACAACTTGTAGATGACAGACAATAGGCAGATCGGGCGATAGTTGCCAATGTCATGGATGTCTCCTGAGTTCATCTGTCTGTCTGAGTTCATCATGTCGACCAAGACCATCCATGGTAACTCACAGTTCCAGAAGGCAGAATCTAAACGATGGACATGGGAGTCTCCCGGTGGACGATTCCACAACGAAATAGACCACATCATATTCAATCGACGGTTTTGCCTGACCGATGTCGCTGTTGTCCCAAAATTTTGAACGGGATCGAACCACCGTCTCCTTCGTGCAAAATTCTACTTCACAGAGCGGGGAGAAAGGGCTGCAAAGTTCAAAAAGAGAACTCCCAGAATAACCATCAACTGGGAACTCTTTGGCACTATTGTGGCAACATGGGAAGATGCCATTGTTGACAACATTGACGAGGAATACGATCGACTGGTTCAGCACCTCCATGAATGTTCGAGGAACGCCAAGAGAGAGATAGCCACAAAAAAACGCCTGTCTTCGAAAACTCTTGAGCTAATTCGCCAGCGTGGTTTGGCGCATGCCTCAGGCAACCGCAAGCTAACGTCCGAGCTTGCAAAGCAGTGCAGAGATGCGATCAAGGAAGACCTCAAAGAGAGAAGAGCAGAAGTACTGGTAGATGCAGCAGAAGCCGGGAAAAGTATTTGTAACGCCCGCCTGTCCTTCGCCAACTACAAGACCAAGATGACTGCCCTCCGACGTCCTGATGGATCCATCACATCCTCCAGAACGGCAATGGAGAAGATTATCCATGACTTCTACTCAAATCTCTTCGATAGCCATGTCCACTTGCCGACATACCAAATTCCACAGGATGGATATGTCGTTCCCAACGTTCTCCCTTCCGAAATCCGACACGCCATTTCGTCGGTAAAGAAACAAACAGCACCCGGCCCAGACAAGGTCAGACCTGAACACCTGAAGAACCTGCCGTCAGTACTCATCAATACACTGGCTCGGCTCTTCACTCGCTACCTGTCTGAATGCAAGGTTCCATCCCAATGGAAAGCCAGCAGGACCGTACTACTGTTCAAGAAGGGAGACATCCATGACATTGGCAACTATTGCCCGATCTGCCTATTGTCTGTCAATAATAGAAAAATCATAAAAATTTGCTTACAGAGAGACAAAATAAAGTAAATGGGACAAAATGTTAACAAATGGGTAAATCTCTGGAATGACTTTCTAGAACTTCTTTATATATATACATATATATACTCATGGGTTGGAGCGATAGCATAGTGGTAGGGCATTTACCTTGTGTATGGCCGACCCGAATGACCCGGGTTCAATTCCTCCACCCCTGTTGGAGAGCCTGGCAAGCTACTGAGAGTATCTTGCCCGCATGGCAAAGCCTGGTAAGCTACTCGTGACGTGAACAAATCGATGAACAATGTGAGGACAGTACAGTATAGTGCAGTGCAGTGCATGGCAACATTCCTTTAGTTAGAAATAATTTTTTGTTTGTTCTTGGTCCATATCAGCAATGCTCATGGGTATCTCCTGGGTCTGCACTCAGGAATCACTCCTGGAGGTGCTTGGGGCGGGGGGCGGGGCATATGGGAACCCAGGTCAGCAGTGTGCAAGGCAAATATCCTACCTCCTGTACTGTTGCTCTGGCCCCTTTAGTAATAATTTAATTAAAAAACACATGCTGGAGACAACATAGTGCATCTGGTAGGCATCCAATCTGGGTTTGATCCCAGGCACCATATATAACCCTTGAGCACTGCTAGGAGTTACGTCTAAGCAAAGATCCAGGAGTCAATCCTGAGTATCTCTGGGTGTGGCCCCCAAACCAGAAGAGAAAAGAAAAGAAAACGTGGGATGAGACCCTCTTATCCCTCTTTACCCACTGTACTCTCCCCCTCCCACCATTGTGCTTAAACAACACATAATAACAGCTGGGAAGTAGGTACAGTGATGGAAAGAAACCGGAGAAAAGCAGCGAACGCCAACGACCTACTCATGTGCAATCGCGTTTATGTACACTAGATGGCAGCAGAGGACACAGATCGGGCTCTGAGCTCCCTTTAAATCAACCCTGGGAAAACCCTGGCTGGGTACATGGATTTTGTCAGCCTAGGAGCTGTCTGGCTTGTTCGGTGGCCCCCACACCAAGAACTTTCTTTAACTGGTGACTCCACTCCTATTAAACTATTGTGCCACTGACGTGATTGGACCTGCTGGCCAAATGGTCACAGCCCTTTCTCTGTTTCTGCCCTTGATTTTCCTGGTTGCATCTGTCCGCGTCGATTGAAGTTTGAATGGATTGGAAGCCAAGCTGCCAATCACCATTGCTTATCGGGTGACAATCCTCGCCCACTCTTTCACCCTCTGTCCCAGTCTTTGGTCTTTGGCTCCTTCTTTGCTGTCCTAGCCACCCAGACATGAACCTGTTCCTGTAGCCTTGCTACTTCTGGGGCTTGGGAAGGCTTTTTCCTGTTAGTATGAATTTGGTGGTTTCCACCGGCCCTCTGTCCACAAGGGATTGATTTGTCTTCAGTCCTCTGCTGCAAAGCTTTTCACATTAGAGAGCAGGAAGATCAGCCCTCCTGCCCAGCTAGTAAGAGCCTTGTCACCATTTCCTTTCCCCTCCACCTCAAAGTCTGTCGGGCAGAGGGACTGGAGTGATAGCACAGTGGGTAGGGCGTTTACCTTGCATGCAGCCGACCTGGGTTTGATTCCCAGCATTCCATATGGTCCCCTGAGCACCGCCAGGAGTAATACCTGAGTGTAAAGCCAGGACTAACCCCTGTGCATCGCTGGGTGTGACACAAAAAGAAAAAAATGTCTGTTGGGCTGAAAGAATCACAGGTCTGACATGTGAGCCCACTGCTGCCCACCATTCTGCAATGCCCACCAGGGGCCTTTTGCATTCACTGGGCACCTGGACTCAGAGACTGCCACGTGTTACACATAGTGCCAGGTTGCTCCAACTGTGGAAACTTCAAAGCATTTGCTCTGGAGAAAGCTCAGGTTCGAAGTCAAGCTGGGGGGCTGGGGGGCTGTGGGGGCAGGAGAATGATACAGGGATAAGGCATTTCATGTGACTCACTCTGATTTGATCCCCAGCACCATGCATGGTCCCCTGGAGTATATGAAGTATGCTAGGTTTGGTCCCCAAACAAAATAAAAAGAAAAGCTATAAAAATAAATAAATGAATCCAACAAAATTGCCATGTATTTTTTAAAAAAAGACTTTTAATATGCCAGCCTTGATTATAGGCTGTTATGAATTTCTCTAATAGTAGCAACAGACAATGTTCATGAAAAATGAACTAGTCCCTGTCTTTCCATTTGCTCTCAATGGAACGAACATCTCTGAATACAGGAGCTATGTGTACCTGGGTCGAGAACTCAACCTGGGAAACGACTTGGTGCCAGAACTACGCAGGAGAAAGAGAGCAGCATGGAACGTCTTCAAGAGCAGCGAAGAAGTTGTTAAGAGGACGAAGAGCCTCTGGCTCCAGGCACATCTTTTCGACTCCACCGTTCAGAGACAGAACAAGAACGTTATTCTGGTCACCCAAAGAGGAATCGAAAGAGCTGTGCTTGGAGTATCACGCTTCACTTAAGTGAGAGAAGGAATCCGGAGTTCTGACCTCCGTCAATGATCGAGAATCAGGGATGCTGCCTTGTTTGCCAAGGAGTCAAAAATCAGATGGGCCGGACATGTAATGCAATTTGGAGACGACTGCTGGACCAGAGCCGTTACCAACTGGATTCCACTGGATGTCAAAAGAATGCCTGGCCGCTCACCTATGAGATGGTCAGACTTCTTCGCCAAGACTCTGAGCAAATGGTTTAACGCTCTTCATGTTTCTGGAAGAATGCCATTGGGCTACATTAGCACGTGAAAGGGTCGAATGGGGATGTTACTGGAGCCCGCTTGAAAAAAATCGACAAACAATGGGATGACAAGTGATTACAAGTGAATAGCAACAGAAATTATAATCATGTAACAGACAACATATACATGACAGACCAAAGCCCTACAAGAAGAATTCCTTAGAAGTTGGTGCACAAAGCATGGAAACTGGACTCACCTGCTGGGGGAAAAGGCAGCTGGGATAGAGAATGGGCCACTAATGATGGTCGGAGGGATCGCTCAGAATGGGAGATGTGTGCTGAAAGTAGATATGGACCAAACATGATGGCCTCTCAGTACCTGTATTGCAAACCATAACACCCAAAAGGAGAGAGAGAGTGAAAGGGAATGTACCTTCCACAGAGGCAGGGGGGGGATAGGGGTGAGAGTGGCGGGAGGGATACTGGGAACACTGGTGGTGGAGAATGGGCAGTGGTGGAGGGATTGGGTGCTCCATCATTATATGACTGAAATGTAATCGTGAAAGTTTGTAAGTCTGTAACTGTATTTCATGGTAATTCAATAAAATTTTAAAAATAAATTGGGGCGGGGGTGATAGTATAGCGGGTAGGGCGTTTGCCTTGCATGTGGCCGACCCGGGTTTGAATCCCAGCATCCCATATGGCTCCCTGAGCACCACCAGGGGTAATTTCTGAGTGCAGAGCCAGAAGCAACCCCTGTGCATCGCTGGGTGTGACCCAAAAAGCAAATAAATAAATAAATAATTAAGTTATAACTGACAAATATTACCCTATTAGTTTCAGGTATATAACACACTGATTGGAGAGATGTAGATATGCAAAATGATCACCCCGGTAAACCTAGGTAACATTCATCAGCGTACACGGTGACAATTCGCTTTTCATCTAGTGAGGAGAACTCTTAAAATCTACCTTCCAGGCTCCAGGAAACACTCAGCTGCAAAGAACAAATGTTCAGACTCAGCTGCTGGGCTGGCCAGGCTGAGAATTTTCTTCCTAGGCTGCCCCAGTGCACTAAGTGAGGCTCAGGAACCCTGGCACTGCCCCAGCGTGGCTAGGAGTGCGCCCCCTGGCGCGCAGGTGAGAGTACTGCCACCAAAGTGCTTGGGAGCTTGACGAAGAGTGTGATCTTTTGTGATCATGAGTGCAAGCCTGGCCACTGCAGTGGACGACCTTGACCAGCACCATGATGAGGCAAGAGTCAAGGTGCTGGTCTCATCAGCATTTTCAAGAAGGAAAACATGGGGCTGGAGAGATAGCATAGCGGGTAGGGCGTTTGCCTTGCACGCGGCCGAACAGGGTTCCATTCCCAGCATCCCATATGGTCCCCCAGCACCGCCAGGAGTAATTCCTAAGTGCAGAGCCAGGAGTAACCCCTGTGCATTGCCGGGTGTTACTCAAAAAAAATAAATAAATAAAAGAAAAAAAAAGGAAGGAAAACAGTGAGTAACCAATGTTCAGACTCTAAGACAGAAATCGAAAGGTTTATTGGTTTATTGGAAAGTAGAGAGGAAGAGAACAACAACAACAAAAAAAAGTAACTCCTTAGACAGGGAGGGACTAAATTCAACAGGTTTATAGAACTAAGTTAAATATGACGTGTGTGTGTGTGTGTGTGTGTGTGTGTGTGTGTTTAATAGAAAACTGGGTCTTTGTGTTACTTATCAAGTGACAGGAATGTTAACAGAAAATGCAAAGATTATACAGGCTGATTTGGTTATCATAGGGCCTTTTGGGTTAATCTCTTTGGCCATGGGCCTCCATTGTCTCTTAATCTCCCTGAGACTAAAGTCTGGGGCAGAATCTATGATCTCAGGGAATTAACTTCCCATTCATCAGAAAGAGCCCAGGAATTCGCAGGAGTATTAAAAAGTGTAGGATGGGGGACAGTCAAAAATGGGACTGCTCATAGCAGCTGGTAAGGGGGAAACTGAGGCTTCCTCTTTCAATAACTAAGCATGTGTGATTCTAATTATGGCTGCAGCCAAGAAAAGGGAAGTGGGGGAAGGGGTAATCCACTCTTCTATTTATTTATTATCTACTTTAAAAATTACTTTTAGTTTGAGCTGGAGTGATAGCACAGTGGGTAGGGCGGTTGCCTTGCACACGGCCGACCCAGGTTTGATTCCCAGCATCCAATATGGGACCCCCAAGCACTGCCAGGAGTGGTTCCTGAATGCATGAGCCAGGAGTAATCCCTGTGCAATGCCGGGTGTGACCCAAAAAGAAAAAAAATATTTTTAGTTTTTGGACCACACCCGGTGAATCTTAGGGGTCACTTGTGGCTCTGAACTCAGGAGTCACTCCTGACGGTGTTCAGGGGACCATAAAGGTGCTGGAGATTGAACGTGAGTCAGCTGCACGCAAGGAAAATAAACACCTTATCCACTGTACTATTGCTCTAGCCAGAATCCACGCTCAACAACTTTGAAATACACAACATGGCCTTATTAGCTATAGTTATCATGCTGTGTACTGTATTCTCAGAATTTGTTTATTGTATCTTTTGATTCCCTTCATCCTTTTCATTCATCATCCCCTTCCCTTACATCCTGCCTCTGGCAGCAACTGATCTGTTCTCTGTATCTATGAACTCAGTTCTTAAATTTTGGCTTTAGAGCCTACAAATAAATGAAGAATAATGCGTTCATCAAGTTGCTGAAAGAATTGGTTAGCTATCTGCAAAAAAATTTTTTTTAAAGCTCATATCTTGAATTATATAAAAAAATCAGTATGACATTTTAAAACTTAGAACTATATAGGCCGGAGTGATAGGACAGTGGGGAGGGCATTTGCCTTGCACAAGGTCACCCCAGGTTTGATTCCCGGCATCCTATTTGGTCCCCTGAGTACCCTCAGGAGTGATCCATCAGGAGTGATCCCTGAGTGCAGAGACAGGGGTAGCCGCTGAGCATCACTGGATGTGACCCCAAAAGCAAAATGAATAAATAAGCGATAGCACAGCGGGTAGGGCGTTCGCCTTACAAGCGGCCAACATGGCCGACCCGAGTTCGATTCCTCCGCCCCTCTCGGGGAGCCCGGCAAGCTACCGAGAGTATTGGATATGCCAGACACAGTAACAACAAAGTCTCCAATGGAGACGTTACTGGGCCCGCTCGAGCAAATCTACGATCAACGGGAGGGCCTTTACCTTTTAAGCAAATTGTTAAAAAAAGCTTAGAGCTGTAACCATCTTAGAAAAAAAAGATACAAATCTTTGAGGACTTGAGCTAGGCAAAGATTTTTTATATACGAAATCTTAAGCACAGTCTGCAGGTAAAAAATTGACTAAGCTTTTCCAGAGTTAAAAATGTCTGCTATAGAAACACACTTTTAAAAGAATAAAGGAGAAGCCACTGAGCAGAATATTCCCAAGTCATATATTTAAAAAGACATCTATGTTATGTAAAGAGCTTCCGAAGGCTGAATAGGTACTCAAAAGAGAGCGATACAAGCTTTATATCATAAGAGTTTGATCCCCATCACCACTGGGTGTATCCTGGGACCCCCAGAACTTTGGGGCCTGACTATCCAATAGACAGGCTTGCACATCTGGCCTGAGTATTTCCAGGAGTCTCCTGCAGTTCCCAAATAAAACAAACAACAGAAAACTAAAACAAACCTGAAAAAATCCAGTAAAACTGACTCTGGAGAATGAAGAATGTATTTTTGAAAGATGGGGACAAGTCCAAGGCAGAGCATATGATTCACCTGCGTGAAAGTCTTGGGTTCAATCCCCAGCGTTGCAAAAACAAAAATAAAACGGAACAAAAAATGGTGGGAAACGATTTGAATTACCACTTGACCACAGAAAGATACATAAATGGTAAATTAGCTTACGAAAGGATCTTCAACACCATGAGCCTTTAGACAAAGGCAAAATGAACTCACAGTGAGATTAGTGTTGAGAATATGGAGCTAGCGCCAGAGCGATAGTGTAGTGGGTAGGATGCTTACCTTGCATGTGGCTGACCCAGATTCGATCCCTGATCCCCAGCACCACATATGATCCTCTGAGCCTCACCGGGAGTGATGAACCAGAGCAAGCGCTGAGCACAGCTGAGTGTGGCCCCCAAACCAACCAATGAAAAAGTGATATGGAGATCTAGAACTTTCATTGCTGGTGAGGGTATAAAATAAAGACTCTGAAAAATAGGTAATTTCTCTTTTTTGGGAGGGAGGGTTGGGTTCCCCAAGTGCCAGGAAAGGAAACCGAGGTGCTACTCAGGCCATGCGTGCCAAAGAACATCAGTACCTTGGGGGCCTTTTAGGATTATACACTGAGGGGGTATTGTGGTGCCAAAGTTAACACTCTGATCCTGTAGTACGCAAAGCATGTGCCCCTGTCTGCTGAGCTGTGTCCCTGACTCATCTAGCAATTTCTTGAAGTGTTAAACCTCCTATACGATGGACTTTGAACTAGTAATGATACAAAATTTGTACATCCATGTTCATTGTAATAAGCAAAACGCAAGAAATGCAAAAGGCCAACAAGGGGTGAATGTGTAAACACTTTGTGGTACAGGCATCTAATGAACTACTACTTAGAGATAAAAGAAATGAATTATTGATATTTGCTGCAATACAAATGAATCTCAAAATAGCTGAGCCTGAGTGCCTTCTGCACCCCAAAGCACATAGCCCATTATTCCATTTATATATGCTTCCAGGGTGCTGGAGAGACAGCACGTAGGTGCTTGCAAGGCAAACCCTTAGCCTGGGTTCAATCCTTGGCACCCCATATAGTCCCCTGAGCCCTGCCAGAGCCCTGAGTGTAGAGCCAGGAGGAAGCTCCAAACTTAATATTTATGTGTATTTCCGTAAAATGCAAACTAATAGCTGTGACCCAAAGTCACATTTTTTTTTAAATTAGTGAAACACCATGAGGTACAGTTGTAGACTTACAAACTTTTTTGCTTGGGTTTCAGTCGTACAATGATCGAGTACCCATCCTTCCACCAGTGCCCATTCTCCACCACCAATGATCCCAGTAGCCCTCCCACCCCTACACTCCATCCCCCTGGCCCCACCCTGCCTCTGTGGCAGGCCATTCCCTTTTGCTCACTCTTTCCTGTAGGGTCTTGTAGTTTGCAATAGAGGTTTTGAGTGGCCATCGTATTCGGTCCATAGTCTACTTTCAGCACGCATCTCACATCCTGAGCGAGTTCTCCAAACACCCTTTACTTGGTGTTCGCTTCTCTTTCTGAGCTGCCTTTACCCCCAGCATGTGAGGCTGGCTTCCAAGCCTTGGAGCAGACCTCCTGGTACTTATCTCAATTATTATTGGGTGTTTGACTCCCATTCTGTTACTTTATATTCCCCAGATGAGTGCAGTCTTTCTATGTCTGTCCTCTCTTTCTGGCTCATTTCACTTAGCATGATACTTTCGATGTAAAACACTTGTAGGTAAATTTCATGACTTCATCTTTTCTAACAGCTGTGTAGTACTCCATTGTATACATGTACCAAAGTTTCTTTAACCAGTCATCTGTTCTCGGGCACTCGGGTTTTTTCCAAATTTTGGCCACTGTGAACAGTGAAGCAATGAACATAGAACTGCAGATGTCATTTCAACTATACTTTTTTGCCTCTCTGGGATATATTCCCAGGAGTGGTATTGCTGGGTCAAATGGGAGCTCAATTTCTAATTTTTTGAGAATCGTCCATACTGTTTTCCAAAAGGGCTGAACCAGTCAGCATTCCCACCAGCAGTGAAGGAGGGTCCCTTTCTTGCCACATCGACGCCAACACCAGTTGCTTTTGTTCTTTCGGATGTGGGCCAGTCTCTGTGGTGTGAGATGATATCACATTGTTGTTTTGATCTGCATCTCCCTGATGATTACTGATGTAGAGCATTTTCTCACGTGCCTTTTTGCCATTTGGATTTCTTCTTTGAGAAAGTTTCTGTTCATTTTGTTGCCCCATTTTTTGATGGGCATTTTTCTTCTTGTGCAGTTCAATCAGTATTTTGTATATCCTTGATATCAACCCCTTGTTGGATGGGTAGCACTGTAGCACTGTCCTCCCGTTGTTCATCAATTTGCTTGAGAGGGCCCAGTAACATCTCCATGGCGAGACTTGTTGTTACTGTGTTTAGCATATTGCATGCGAAATACTCTCGGTAGCTTGCTGGGCTCTATGAGAGGGGTGGAGGAATTGAACCCGGCTTTGCCAGGCTGGCTGCGTGCTGGATGGGTATTGGGCGAATATCCTTTCCCATTCTATAGACTGTCATTGTATTTTGGTCACTGTTTCTTTTGAGGTGCAGAAGCTTCTTAGTTTAAGACAGTCCCATTGGTCTGTCTCTGTTTTCACTTGCTTGGCCAGTGGCGTGTCATCTTTGAAGATACCGTAAGCTTCAATGTTGTGGAGGGTTTTGCCAACCTTGTCTTCAATGTACCTTATGGATTCTGGTAGGATGTTGAGGTCTTTAATCATTTTGATCTTACTTTTGTACATGGTGTTAGGTAGAGATCTGAGCCCATTTTTTTTTGCATGTAGCCGTCCATTTTTGCCAGCACAATTTGTTAAAGAGGCTTTCCTTGCTCCACTTCACATTTTGAATACTTATATTAGGTTGTGACTGGAGGAATCAGACACGGATGGAAGGAAACTTTGAGGGGAGTGACAAGTTAATTGCTTTGATTGTGGTGCTTGTTCCAAAGGAATATACATGTGTCTCCAGCAGGGAGGAGAACCCCAGGGGCTAGAGTGCATGTTGGGTATGCCAACGCCCTCAGGTTTGATCCCCAGCACCGCCTGGCTGCCTGAGCCCCAGTGGATGGATCCCTGGAGGCACCCAACATCTTGAGGACCCCCTGCCCCCGCAAGTAGTGAGAACTTAGGTAAAGCTCAGGACACTTTCGTGGGCCCCCAGTTTTAGTGTGGCAGGCCGCCTGCAACAGACTTCAGGATATGGAAGAGCAATATGGTGGAAGGAAATTTGCAGAATCAGACAAAGATGTGTGTGACTCACATCAAGCCAGAGTGCAGCCGCCAGAGTGCAGCCATGACAGGCGGCAGAAGTCAGCAAAATCAGCTAGACCTCAGGTTCAGTTACAGGAACTAAAACTGTTTCAGTTTCCCAGCAATGAAACAATGTGTAACTAGCCAACCTGAACCCACCTGGGAAAGTTCCTGGGCTCAGCAAGCGGGCTCAATCAATCAATTCTCACAATGCCCCAGAAGTTGCTTTTTGTTAACTCTAAAAGAATGAGAAGCCTATGTAATCATAAAACTGGTACCGTTACTGGAAATTATTGTTTAATTGTTGCCTGACCACTGTTACCCTGGACACTGGTCAAAACACCTTTGTTTAGTAACTAAGATTCTTTTCTGAAACAATAAGGCTTGTACTGCTTATGTGATCAAACCCTATATAAACTGCTTGCACTTGAGGGTTGGGGTCGCTATCAGAGACCACTCTGTGGGTGGGATAGTTGACCCCAGTATACTAGAATGAAACTCCTACTGCTTTTGCATTATAGTGTCCATGCCTCTGTCTGTCTGGCCACTTGGGAATTCATAGTCCCGGGCTTAACAGATGCAACTGCAGAGGTCCTGCGTGAGTCATCAGACGCAAACACAGAATCCACATAGTGGATTGCCCTGTACATTCCACCCAGGTCCAGCCTCTGCTCAGTCCCTGCTGGGACACCTTCTGGCCGCCCATCGCTCAAGGTCTGTCAAGACGGAAACAACCCTTCCACCTAAAACAAAATCTTCTGAGTTTTGCCTCATAGTTTGCATTTTCTGACCCCCCAGCCTGCATCTGCTATAGGCCCTGAATTCAAATAATCATTTTTCTTATCCTGCCTGGGTGGGAGATAATACCCCCATTCCTGTTCAAATAAATGTCTTATTTCTTTACATGAGGAGAAGGATTTTTCTTTTCCTTCTTACTGAGAACAGCCTGCCTGTTGCAAGCGGATACAGTCTGCCCTGATGAGGATCGCGAAGTCTGGGAGGTTTAGAGGGATGGGATAGAAGCAGCAGCGCCAGACTAGGTAGAAACTTCAGCTAACGCCCAAGTGGCGAAGCAGGTAACCTGCACGCCAGTACCCGCCCCCACCTCCTAGTCAGCTCAGCCGCAGAGGCTGGAAGGGGTGTGTCCCGAGCATTGACTGGCGAGAGCCTTCTCTAGCCCCACCCACAAGGCCACACCCACCTGTCTTTTTTTTGGGGGGGGGGGTAATTGATTCATTTTTTAATTGAATCACCATGAGACAGATAGTTGCAAAGTTGTTCATGATTGGATTTCTTTCATACAATATTCAGACATCCCTCCCTTCACCAGTGTACATTTCTCTCCACCAAGTCCCCATTTACCTTCCTGCAACCTCCCTAACGCGAGCTCGCTCTCTCTCTCTCTCTCTCTCTCTCTCTCTCTCTCTCTCTCTCACACACACACACACACACACACACACACACACACACACATTATGGCTTGCAATACGGATACTGAAAGGTTATCATGCATATCCCTTTACTTACTTTCAGCACTCAGTTCTTGTCCAGAGTGACAATCATTATTCCAACTATTATCGTCATGGTGGTCCCTTCTCTATCCTAACTGCCCTCCACCCCCTACACACTTGAGGCAAGTTTCCGACCATGGGCTAGTCCTCCTGGCCTTTTTTTTTTCTGTCCATGGATATTAATCTCATACTATGTTTTTTTAAAATATATACCCCACAAATGAGCGCAATCATTCTATGTCTGTCTCCTTCTGACTCATTTCACTGAGCATAATACTCTCTATGTTCATCCATATGTAAGCAAATTTCATGACTTTGTTTTTCCTGGTGCTTGCATAGTATTCCATTATGTAGATGTACCATAGATTCTTTATCCAGTTATCTATTCTTGAGCACTTGGGTTGTTTCCAGATTCTGGCTGTTGTGAACAGTGCTGCAATGAACATAGGGGTGCAGATGGTATTTCTGCAGTGTGTTTTTGGGCACCCAGGGTATATCCCCAGAAGTGGGATTGCTAGGTCAAATGGGAACTCAATTTTTAATTTTTTGAGGAATGCTCTCAAAATATTATTTTCCAAAAAGGCATTCCCACCAGCAATTGATGAGAGTTCCTTTCCCCCATATCCATGCCAGCACTGGTTGTTCTTGTTCTTTTTTGAACAAGATATACCAATCTCTATGGTGTGAGATGATATCTCATTGTTGTTAGTGACGTAGAGCATTTTTCTCAAGAGTCTATTTTTGCTGTTTGAGTTTCTTTGAGGAAGTTTCTGTTCATTTCCTCTCCCCATTTTTGGATAGGGTTGAATATCTTTTTCTGGTAAAGTTCTACCTGTGTCTTATATATCTTTAATATTAACCTTAGAGATAGGTATTGGATAAATAATCTTTCCCATCTGTGGGCTGTATGTATCTTGGTCACTTTTCTTTTGAGGCTCAGAAGCTTCTTAGTTTTATGTAGTCCCGTTTGTTTATCTTTGCTTCTACTTGCTTGGTCAGTGGTGTTTCATCTTTGAAGATGTCTTTAGCATCCATGCCATGAAGAGTGAGTCCATGCCAGAAAGCACCTGCCTTCTGCCTCAGGCCTTGCAGAGGCAGTTCGGCCCTGGGGCTCAGAATTGCCGTCAACAGATAGGTGAGTGCATTTATTTGCCCTGGGTTATTTACTGACCAACTGGTTTTCAGAAAGGGAATGTGGGGAGCTTGCCTTACGTGACCTGTGATGCATTTCTGGTATCACATGTAGTCCCCCCCAATAGTGATTTCCGTTTATACATGACGTTCTGGGTTTGATTCCCAGAGAGCCTGGGAAAGAAAGAAAGAAAGAAAGAAAGAAAGAAAGAAAGAAAGAAAGAAAGGCGTTGTGGATGCTGAGTGATGATCCTCTGGCCTGCTCAGGGTTTATCAGGGTCCCTGAATTCTGTTGGAAGCAGGACAGGTTCAGATGGCTCTGATGGGGCGAGTGGAGAGAGATGCAGGTAACCTGCATTTGTTTCCTCCTGCCCTCCACCCCCACCCCAGCAAGGAGTTTTCTGTGCAGTTGTGTCTACCCAGGCTCGTGAAAGACAACTTGTTAAAAAATTTAAAGAACTCTCTGATTTTCTTCTGGAAATGGAAGTTCCTTTCGTTTTTGGTTTTGGGGCCATATCTGGCTGTCCTCAGTGATTCCTCTTGGCTGTATGCTCAGGGATCACTTGTGGTGAGGGTCTGGGGAGCCCAACCTACTGTACTATCACTTAGTTCCCTGGCCTTGAAAGTTTTAAAGGGCATCTTTTTCAATGGCCACCATAAAGGTATAGACTGCAATACAATGTATATATTTATATATTTTTAAAAAGTTTTGTTCTTTATGTAAAAAAAACACAAGATATATAGGTTTTGGAGTCACTCCTAGAAATAAGGGTTCCTCTTGGCTCTATGCTCAAGGTATCACTCCTGCTGGTGCTCAAAGAACCATATGAGGGCTGGGGATGGAATCAACCTTAACATCTGTACTGTCACTCTGGATTCTGATCCTTCCTTCCTCCCTTCCTCCCTTCCTTCTTCCTCCCTTCCTCCTTCCCCCATCCTTCTCTCCCTCCCTCCCTCCTTCCCTCCCTCCCTCCCTCCCTCCCTTTCTCCCTCTCTCCCTCCCTTCTTCCTTTCTCTCTCTCTCTCTCTCTCAGTGAGAGGAAGGGGGCTGGACCACACCTGGTAGTACTCAGGACTTACTCCTGTCTCTCCACTCAGGGATGACTCTTGGCCAACTTGGAACACTCTATAGGGTGATGGAAATTAAACCTGCTTCAGCTGAATGCAAGGCAAGTGCTTTATCTGCTGTACTATCCATCTATCTGGCACAGCAAGATTATTTGCAAGAATTAAAGTTTCCAAAAGCAGTTCCACCAGCAAGCTTCTCTTGGTAAGATGCTCGAACTGTTTTTGCATTCCTAAGACTTCCTATGGTTTCAAATAGTACTCACAGAATTTCTTTCTTTCTGTATTTTTTTTAATTTTTGGGTTACACCTGGCTATGCTCAGGGGTTACTCCTGGCTCTGCACTCAGGTATTACTCCTGGTGGTGCTGGGGGAATCAAATGGGATGCTGGGAATGGAATACTGGTCAGCCGCATGCAAGGCAAACACCCTACCTGCTGTGCTATCGCTCTAGTCTCTTAGCACAGGATTTCTTCATGTAGGCAAAGCACTTTAGCAGGTCTTGGAAGTTGTAGATCTGTTCACTTTCAGGGACACACTGTGTGTGATTTTAGGCATGAGTGTTCTCATTTCCGCCTCTGGGTGTGATTTTATGGTTTTGGGCTGGAGTGATAGCACAGGGGGGAGGGCATTTGCCTTGCACATGGCCGACCTGGTTGACCCGAGTTTGATTCCTCTGCCCCTCTTGGAGAGCCTGGCAAGCTACTAAGAGTATCTCACCTGCACGGCAAAGCCTGGCAAACTACCCATGATATATTTATTCTATATGCCAAGCACAGTAACAACAAGTCTCACGATGTTACTGGGCCTGCTCGAGCAAATCAATGAACAACGCGATGACAGTGCTACAGTGCTGTTTTTGTCATCACATGGCACCCTCTCTGCCCTCCCTCAGCCCAGAACCACATTGCATGATGTCTTGCTGCTCTTATTCTGTGATCCAATTCAGAAATCTTGGATTCCATTTCACTTGGCTTCTTTGTTTCCCAGCTCTCCAGGCCCAGAGCTTCCTGTGAAGTCAGGGCACCTAGCCCTGCTTAGCTGCTTGCTGTCTTTTTCAGCCTTTTAAAAATGTTTGTTGGTGGAGAGAGGAGGAACATATTCGGTAGTCCTTTGGGGCCACTTTTGATGGTGCTTGAAGAGTCATGTGGGTGCCAGAAATCAAATTCAGGACTTCTGCAAAATGTGTGATCTAGCCATCTCCCTGGCCCTCTTGTGTGTGTGTGTGTGTGTGTGTGTGTGTGTGTGTGTGTGTGCTCCCAAGTAATGCTCAGGACGCCTGGGTCTACTCCAGTGATACTCAGTCAGCTGAGCCTATGGTGCCAGGGCCACCCGGGGGAGCTGGTGATGTTTAGAGGGCCATGCAGGGCCAGAGTTTGAGCTCAGTTTCCTGTGTGTGTAAAGCACAGGCCTCTGACTGCGGAGGAGTTTCCCTGGTGACCCATTCAGCTTTTTTTCCTCAACAAGTTGACACTGCTACTGCAATTTGTCACATCTCTGTGTGAGCTGCTGGTGGTACAGACTGAATCAGTGTGTTTCAAGGAGAAGGTCCTCTAGCCTCAAGTTTCATACAGGACTATGGTGCTTTGCCAAAGGTGAAGACTACTGACTCAGTCTCCATTCCAGGCCCCGTAGGCTGCCCTCCTGCTGTGTATTCTAGTACTCTGCCCCCTGAGATGATTTTTCTCATGGTTAGGCTTTTAAATGTATACCATCATTTTCTTTCTTTTTTTCGCTTTTTGGGTCACACCTGGCGATACACAAGGGTTACCCCTGGCTTTGCAATCACGAATTTTTCCTGGCGGTGCTCAGGGGACCATAGAGGATGCTGGGAATCGAACTCAGGTTGGCCACATGCAGGGCAAATGCCCTACCCACTGTACTATTGCTCCAGCCCCCATACCATTATTTTCTGAGGTCAAGGATCAAACCAGGGCCTGGCATATGTGACAGATGCGTTCTGCCATGGCACTATTTCCTTGGACCTGGCGGTTTTATTCTTGGGACTATTTGTAGCTTATTGTTTTTGTCTTTTTTGCAAGAGCCCAGAGGAGAAGAACTAACAACTTTGCTTTGTTTTGTCTTTTTTTTTTTGTGGTGGTGGGTGGGTGTCACATCCGGCAGTGCTCAGGTCTTAGTTCTGTCTCATGTTTAGGATTTGAGGGACTCTCTGGGGTGCTGGGTATTGAACTTAGGTCAGCTGCATGCAAGGCCAAGTAAGTTCCCACACACTTATTTTTGTTTCAAGTCTTCTTAATTTAAAAATAATGTCTGAAAAGTCTTATCAGAGACAGGGAGAAAGCTCATTAGGCTGAATCCTGTGCCTTGCATGCAGGAGGCCTGCAAGTGACCCTGGGCACTGTATGGTCCCCAGAGCACTGCTGGTATGACCAGAACACAGAAACAGGTGTCACAGGTCAATTACTGTAGACAAGTCATCTACCTATGTCATTCACAGGTATGTCTCATATAAGGTACTTCCATCACTTCCAGAAAGTTCTCTTATGCCTCTTCTCTATCAGTCCTCCTCCAAGCCACCACCACCTGATTTCTCTTTCTCTATCAGTGCTGTGTGTACTGGACTTTCTGAATAAAAATCAGCATGTGGACGGTTCCCCTTCTTCTTTCCTCATCAGCCAAGTGCCATTTAAATAGTAGTTTCTTTTTTCCTAGAGGATTATGTTGGATGCTATTAGAAGATGTTGATAAGACTGGTTCAGCCTTTTTGAAAAACAATATGGACATTTCGCCCCAAAAAATAGAAATTGAACTTCCATATGACCCAGCAATACCACATCTGGGAATATACCCCAGGGTGCAAAAATACACAACAGAAATGTTATCTGCTTTTGTATGTTCACTGCAGCACTGTTCAAAATAGCCAGAATCTGGAAATGACAAGAGTGCCTGAGAACAGACATCTGGCTTAAGAAAGTATGGTACATCTACACAATGGAATACTACATAGCTGTTAGGAAAAATAAAGTCATGAAATTTGCTTATACATGCATGGATATGGAGAGTATCATGCTGAATGAAATGAGTCAGAAGGAGAGGGACAGATGTAGAGTGACTGCACTTATTTGTGGGATATAAAAAAATAGTATGAGACTAACGCCCAAGGACACTAGAAACAAGGCCAGGAGTATTGGTCCATGGTTGGAAGTCTGCCTCAAGGGCTGGGGGAGAGGGCACTTGGGATAGAGAAGGGACCATTATGACAATGATGCTTGGGAATCTCTCTGAATGGGAGATGTGTGCTGAAAGTAGGTTAAGGACCAAACATGATGGTCTCTCAGCAGCTGTATTGCAAACCATAATGCCCAAAACAGGAGAGAGAGAGAGAGAGAGAGAGAGAGAGAGAGAGAGAGAGAGAGAGAGAGAGAGAGAGAACAATGCCTGCCATAGAGGCAGGCTGGGGAAGGAGTGGCAGGAGGAATGGTGGCAGGGGGTTGGTGATATTGGTGGTGATATTGGTATTGGTGGTGGGAAATGTAAGCTGGTGGAGGGATGGGTGTTGGAACATTGTATGACTGAAAGGGGATCAAGAAGGCTTTGTAACTGTATCTCACAGTGATTCAATTAAAATAAAAAGAAAATGTTGATAATATTTGAGCAGCTTTCTTTGATACTGTTACGCCCTTTAAAACTTTTTACTGAAATAAAGGTAACCCAGGGACACAAGTGTTAGAGTTTCAATTTCTTGGTTTTCTTCTGGGGGTAGGTGGGTGGATGCCAAGCCCAGAATGGGTGGGGAGGAGGAGTTCAGTGAGTTGTGGAGGAGGTGTGTGCATTGGGAACTGCTTTTCCAAGATGCTGCCTTGAGGACTGTTTTGATGGGTGTAGAAGAGCCAGCACAGGCTCGCACTTGGCGTTGCTAGGAAAACCAGAACAACTGCATCTCCTGTTCTTCCATCTGTGACATTTGTCCAGAGGGTTGAAGCCCTAGGAAGTAAAGAGGAGAGGCCAAGATGCAGATAAAAGGTCTTTTTGTTTTGGTTTGTTTTGTTAGGGGGCACACCCAGAGGTATTTCTCTCAGTTCTAATATCAGAGAGACAAAGCAAAGGAAGCCAAAGCCTTCAATTCTCTGGAGCCCAGACCAGAAATGCTGCGTTCAGGCACCGTGAGAAGAAGGAACTGTGCCAGGAGTTGATATTATACACATGGGTCTCATAACAAAAATTCACAAATGAGGCTGGGGAGTTGGCTCAATAGGCTAGAATGCCTGCTCTATACGCGGGAGCTCTGGGTTTCATCCCTGGCATTGTATGGTTCCTCAGCACTGAACACTCAATGGGAAGTAATCCCTGGGCCCTTCAGTAATCCCCGAGGAGTAATGTGTCCCTGAATGTGATCCCCCTACCATACTAAAGCAATAGCAACAACAACATCTTCATAATAACATCTCTTTTTCTGACCCTTCAGACTAATATTTTGGTTGACCTTGAATTTTTCCTTCGGTGCACTTATCAGGGTCTTGTAATGACTTGAGGGATTTTCAATTTATTGTCTATATCTCTCACTAGGCTGCAAGCTTAATCCCGCTATATCTCTGGTGCTGAAACAGTGCCCGATAAATATTTATTGAAAGAGTGGGAGCTAATGCCTTCCAGGATTATTGAAGGGCTTGAAATTGCTAAATACTTTTAAACCATATCCTTTTCTCTTTTTTTGGGAAAATTCTTTTCTTTTTGAACAAAATAAACATCTTATCTTCTTTCCAGGACACCTTCAGATTCTGACCGTTCTGGCAGAGGCTCAGATCATCAGATGCCTTTGTACCACAGCTGTGGTTCCTCCAGATCCTCCGCATTGAACAGCTGCCGAGAATATCCACTGAGGGCTGAGCTCACCCAGTAATTGGTCTCATTACTCTGTTTTGGAATTTCAGAAAGGCAGCATGATGCTTTTATTATTTAATGAATAACAACATCTATCTAAGTGGATCCAATGCTCAGTGACAAATGCCATTTCCAGGCCTTTCGACAATAATCTTTTCAAACAGTTGGACTTCTAGAAACCATGGAAGTGTCTTCAGCTTTTCAAATAACAAATTATCTTCAGAGCCTATACCCAGGGGAATCTCTAGGACAGGAAAGAGCCTTGGAACAAAAGTTAGTTTTAGAAATTCTGGTTTGGATTCCAAGCAGTGTTTGCCCAGGAAAGAAAGAGAGGTTGGAAGGTTTCAGTCGGGCAGTGTGCCTGGTTGGTGCTTTTGAATTTGTCGGAAACATGGCAGCAAAACTTTGTACAGAATTTCCCAAGCCTGTGTGTTGTGTGTATCAAACTGGCGTCAGCCACATGCAAAGCAAGTGCCTTAACCCCTGTACTAAGCATATATATCACTGTCACTGTCCTGTCACTGTCCTCCTGTTGTTCATCGATTTGCTCGAGCGGGTCCAGTAACATTATGAGACTTGTTACTGTGTTTGGCATATCAAATACATCAAGGGTAGCTTGCCAGGCTTTGCCATGTGGGCGAGATACTCTTGGTAGCTTGCCGGGCTCTCCGAGAGGGGCAGAGGAATCGAACACAGGTCAACCATGTTGGCTGTGTGCAAGGCAGACGCCCTACCCACTGTGCTATCGCTCCAGCTCAAATATATATATATATATATGTATATATATATACAACAAAGGAATCCTACATTGGAACTACTGAAATATTAGATGTAGAAAATGTAGAGAAGAATTAAAATAGGAAACTAACACCCAAGTATGGCAGAGATTAGTACCAGGAATTTTACTCAATGACCCGGAGGACAACCACACATGTTAGGGGAAAAGGGAGCTCAGAAAGAGAAGGGAACACCAAATAAAGGGTGTTGGGAGGATCCGCCCTTGATGGGAGAGCATGCTGAGGGTAGACTGTCGACCAAGCATGATTGCCACTCAATGCCTCTTTCGCAGACCACGGCACTCAAAAGGAGAGAGAGGGAAATGCCCTGCCACAGAGGCAGGGTGGGATGGGGGCTGAGGGGGGAGGGGATGCTGGGATCCGTGGTGGTGGGAAATGCGCACTGGTGGAGGGATGGGTGTTTGATCATTGTATAATTGAAACCCAAGCACAAAAATTTGTAAGTCTACAACTGTACCTCATGGTGTCTCACTATTAAAAAAAATAAATATAAAAAAAATTTTGAAATTTCAAAATCACATGACCCTACTACAGCCATGCAACGTCATATGTTATTCATAACCAGCAATAGAACACAAATTGTCTACTGTTGCCTTTTCAGCAGATCTGAGTGTTGGGGTAAAATCTCAAATAATAATGGTGGGTCTGGTGTTGAAATATTGAATGTGATCAAAGTAGAGAGAGAGTAATGTGGAAATAATCTGCCCCACAGGTAGGGGGAGGGTGTGGGATGGGGGTATACTGGGGTTTTTGGTGATGGAGAATGGGCACTGGTGAAGGTACGGGTGTTTCATTGTATGACCGAGACTTAGACCCCAAAATTTTGTAACTGGTCTCATGGTGATTCAATAAATAAAATTATAAAAAAAAAGAAAATGTAGAGAAGAATAAAAAAACAACCCCCTGTACATTTCACCATCAAGAGAAAAAACAACTCTTTAAATTAAACATTTTGAACTAATTTGGGGCCAGAGAGATAGCTCAATGGGTTGAGCATATGCTTTGTATGTCTGAGGCCTGCATTCAAGTCAGAGCACCACGTGGTCTCCTGAGCACAGAGCCAGGATTAGCCCCTGAGCTGCTTAGTGCCCCCCCTTACTGCCCCCCCCAAACCAAAGTTAAATAAAATGAAAATTTGGACTAATTATAACCATAGAGAAAGATTGCAAAAAAATTTATGTTAGGTGGCAAAGGAGACTTTATAAATAAGTTTAAGGGGATGAAGCTGTAACATCAAGAGGTTCTAGACAGGAATTTCCAGACCAGCCCAATCCAGTCACACCAGCCATTAAACGGAGAGTGCTTCCTTGGCTCAGGTGACAGTAATTCAAAGCATGAGGACTCAAAGCACTTCTGCTGCCTGGAAGGTGGCGGGAGGCCATGTACAAGGACCAGAGAGACGTGGGGAGAAGTCATGGGAAATGTAGCATCCTTCCCCTAATTGCCAGGAAATGAATCCTGCACACAGCTGAAGTGAATTTGCAAAAAGACCTCAAGACCCAGGTGAGTGTCAACCTTGATTTTGACCCAGTGACCCCCCCGTACAGAGAATGTCACCATGGGTGCTAGACTTCTTATCTCTAAATGGTGAGACAATAAATGCTTGTTATTTCCAGCCGCTAAAATTGTGGTTATTTGTTATGCAGCAATATAAACCGGACAGAACAGTGCAAAACATTCTTTTCTCTCCTTCAACTTCCTCTAGTGTTAACATTTTATGAACTGATCAATACTAGGAAATTCATCTTGGTCTGATACTCATAGGGCTGCAGGTTTCCTTTGAATTTCACCAGTGTTTCTGGAGTACGTCTGGGCAGAACAATGCCTTTTATCATTAGCTCCCTTCAATCTCTTCCAATGACACTTTAGTTGAGTCCAGACTGGTTGTTTTGTAGAACGTAAGTGGGTTTGAATTTGTGAGATGTGCCTCAATGATTGCAATGAAGGGATAGAAAAATGAGGTGGAGATGTGCTCTGTACATCTCATTCTGCTGGCCATGATCTTGAAGATGGATTTTTAACCCCGGCAGCCGAAAACCTCCACAACCCAATCACCACCATGCTCAAGGCCGCTCCTCACACACTAGGGCTGAGCCTCACACACGAGTGAACCTATTCCTGGACACACCATAAGACACACCCTACCTACTCTCCAAGAGTACCACACCACATTTGATGGGGTTCAAACAGTAGGCAACCAATCATAGAGGGAAATATATATATGTATATACACACATATATATTTATAGATATATATATGAAAGTCCACAAGACTCAACCTTTAACATGACGCCTGGCATAGCCATGCCACCGGACCCGCACCGGGTTGAAGGGGGCATGCCCAGCTGTCCTAAGGGCTTACTTTTGGCTCTGCACTCAGCAATCACTCCTGGTTGGCAGGGACATATATGTGGAGCTGGGGTTCAGATTTCAGTTGGCAGTGTGCAAGGCAAGCACCTTACCTACTATACTATCTCTCTAGCCCTCTTTTCTTTTTTAATGTAAATCAGTTTTGACCACTTGTTGGTGACTTCTGCTCAATTTCTGCACTGATAAGGTAAAGGTAAAGGCCCTCCCGTTGATCGTCGATTTGCTCGAGCGGGCCCAGTAACGTCTCCATTGGAGACTTTGTTGTTACTGTGTCTGGCATATCGAATACTCTCGGTAGCTTGCCGGGCTCTCCGAGAGGGGCGGAGGAATCGAACTCGGGTCGGCCATGTTGGCCGCTTGTAAGGCGAACGCCCTACCCGCTGTGCTATCGCTCCAGCCCTATTCTGCACTGAAAAAATGCTTAATTTCTCTTTGTATTAATAAATATCTTTGAGGCCACAAAAGTTCTATCTCACTTTCACTTTTGCATCCAAAATTGGTGAATTTTGTCAGCAATAAGAAATGAGTAGAGGGTCCTGATTGATAGTGGTAAGGTACATGCCTTGTGAGCAGCTGACCTGGATTCAATCTCTGGCACCCGATATTGTTTCCGGAGCCTGCCAGAGGTGATACCTGAGAACAGAGCCAGGAGTAAACCCTGAGCACCACTGGGTGTGCACCCCCACCCCAAATAAAAAGTAAAGAGTAGAAGCCCTTGTAATGGTTGAAAGCCTTGTAATAGTATCATTCCATCTTCCTCCCTTGCTTGTGTAGTGTGTTTGTTCAATATACATCTGTAGACACAACACCAAGAGTATTTTACTTGCTGTTTTGTAACCAGTTGTTTGCTTAGAATGTACTTATCATGAACATTTTTCCTTCTCAACAAATGTTTTCAGAACGTAAGTTCCAAGGGTAGCTGGTACTCGTCCTTAGCATTTATTTTATGGCTCCATTATTTTTGTAGCCAATCTCTGATTTTTGAAATAGTTTGAATTATTTTCTATTATATCCACAGTGCAGTGGCTATCTTTGTACACACAGCCTTGCACACATATGGATATTTCCTGAGGATAGTTCTCTTACGTTGAATTACTGGCTCAAAAGATTTGCACATTTTCAAAACATTTGATACACGTTGTAAACTTTCCATTCTCTGATCAAAAATGCAGTTGCGGGCTGATGCTCCCACTTGCCAGGTTTGTTGCAGAGTTTTGTATTATTGGTGTCGGGAGTTTTTGCTCGTGGTGTAATTGTTTAAGAATAATTAGATTCTCACAGAGCCATTTCTGGAACCCATGGCTTCCAGCGGGAGCTGAGCTCTGTGGGAAACCAGGAGCAGCAGTGTAACTCTTTTCTCTGGGAACCCAGACATGTGGTTGTGGCGGCCCTTACCACTGCTCTGGTGGTCTTTGAGACTTGGGGGTAGCAGAATTACTGGAAGGCTCATTAAAATGTTAATTTTCTGGGTTGAAAGGAAGGGAGCATAACATGACGCCTGGCATAGCCATGCCACCGGACCCGCACCAGGCTGTTTCACTTGGGGTTCCCCAGCGGAGGCGGGTGAGAGCCCTCCTCACCCCAAAGGAACCAGCCTTGGCAGCCGAAAACCTTCAGAACTCAACTGCCGCCATGCTCAAGGCCTCTCCCAACATGTTTGGGCCGAGACTCACTTACCAGTGAAGTCCCACAAAACCCAGGTATGCGGAACTTTGTGACTGAGAACTCAGGGTTCAATGGGTCTGGGAGTGGAGATCCTCTGCCTGTAACCCCCTGTCTCTGGTGACCCAGCCATAACGCCCATAAGCCACTTCTGGCTGGTGCCAGGAAATCTCATCATTGGCCATGTCCACATCGCATGTCCTTCTCTCCCAGAAGGGAGCATAGCATATCATATCGGAAGGGAGCCTGCCATAGCCATGCCACCGGACCCTGCACCAGGTTGTTTCACTCGGGGCATCCCAGAGGGGATGGGTGAGAGCCCTCCCTGCTCCAAGGGATCCAACCCCGGCAGCCGAAAACCTCCTCACCACCATGCTCAAGGCCGCTCCTCACACACTAGGGCCGAGCCTCACGCACAAATGAACCTATTCCTGGACACACCATAAGACACACCCTACCTATTCTCCAAGAGTACCACACCACATTTGATGGGGTTCAAATAGTAGGCAATCAATCATAGAGGGAAATACACACACACACACACACACACACACACACATATATATGAAAGTCCACAAGACTCAACCTTTAACAACATGTTAGTAATATCTTATAGAAGGCCTTAATGGCCCCTGCCAAAGTAGAACAATCTTCACACTCTTTCCTCTATGGATACTTTTTTGTAGCATTTTCAGTGGTTTTTCATAACAATACAAAATATATTATTTTGGTTCTGCTTTGGGACAGGGATTGGGTTTGGGGATAGAAACATCCCAAATATGGTGGTGGGAAGGTGTAATGGTGGTGGGATTGATGTTTGAATATTAAATGTAATCAAACATTGTGAACTACCTAATAAAGTAAAAAAAAATTAAAAAAGAAAAAGAAAAAGAAATCTAGAGCTAACTGTCCTATATTTTATTTCTTTGGTTGATCCTTCCAAGTAGTGCTCAGTTTCCTTAGGATGGGAGAGGACACTTCTGGCAATTCTCAGCCTGTCTGGACAATGGTTCAGCAACACTAGGGCCTGAGTATCAGGGGGTGGTCTGCCATGTGGGAGTTAGTGTCTGGTCCCTGAACCTGCAAGGCATATTCCCCTGTCCATGGAACTATATACCAGGCTCCTTATAAACAACTTCTAACAAACATTTTTTTGCTTCCTTTTTTTTTTGTCATTTCTGCATGATGCTTGGGTTTGGTGCACACCTGGTTGTGGAGCTTGCCAGGGTTTCTGTGCTTCAAACTGCAGAGCCACTGGAACTGCACTAGACTTTGTGGGCATCAGGCCTGGAAGATGCAGCCCCTCTGGCCTCACTCTGGCAAGGGAGGTGCTTTGTCACTGAGCTGAGAGGCAAACGTTACTCCATCTTAAGATAGTCCCTCATGACACCTGCAAACTAAGAGAGGAGGAAGAACAGATCAGACCCAAGGCCACTGATGCACGTTTGGCTCAGTCAGGATGTTCTAACCACTTGATTTTGTACTTCGGCTTTGCTCTAGATAAGATGGGAATGTAACTGCCATGTGAAAAGGGAAGATATATTTTGTTTAGTAACCTAAAAAAGAGTATATAATTCCTGCTACTCAGACCCTCAAGGTTCCAAGTCTCTTAGGTTCGTGAACTCTCAGCGCTGAATCCCTTGTATGAGTGTACTTTGGTGTGTGAATAAAACCTTGAAAAATCTGTCCTGTCTCTGTGTGCCTCAGTTGTCAGCTGAGCTCAGGCTTGTGGACACTTAACATGAGCCATTCTGGACCCCAAAAGATTGGTCTTTAAATGCTCGAGGAACAAAAGTCTGGCCATGAACTTTTAAAAAAAATTTAGGATCATACCTGGTGATGATCAGGGGTTACTTCTGGTTCAACACTCAGGGATCACTTCTGGTGGGGCTCGTGTGGCCATATGGGATGCCAGGGACTGAACTCAGGTCAGCCATGTGCAAGGCAAGGGCCTACCCGCTGTACTGTCTCCTGTTAGGTCTCCTTTGTTTGACGGCTTTGTTCATGCTCTTTTTGCAGCCATGTGCTTCCATGTAAGGCTGTTTTCTTTTTGTTTGTGGGATTCCTTTTATTTCACTTTTTTTTCTCTTCCTGCTTTCTTCCTGCCCTCCCTCCCTTCCTTCCCATTCCCTTCTCCCACACTCCTTCTCATTTCCCCCTCCCCCTCCCTTCTCCCTCCCCCCTCCTTTCTTTCCCCCCTCCCCCTCCCTCCTCCCTTCCCCTCTCCCCTCTCTTTCCTTCCATTTTGTGGTTGTTAATGTTGTGATGACTGGGACTTGCACGCGCTGGTGACAGTGCTGACTGGGCAGGACACACTTGATTGTGGTGTTCAGGAAATGGCACATTTGTACGGTGCTCAGGATCCCAAAGGCAGTGCCACCAGGGTTTTGCACTCAGCAGGTGGTGCAATGCTGGGGATCAAACTCCCAGCTTCCTGACTGCAAGAGATGTTCTCCTGTCCTGAACCCGGGCCCTCAGTTCTGTCTTTGAAGGGCATTTTGTCTGCATGTCCAATTTGAAGTTGTGCTTATTTCTTTTTCTCTTTCTTCACCTTAGAGATGCTATCCCAGGGACTGGGGATAGCTCCGAGGGTGGGAGCAGCATGTCTTGAATGTTGCATGAAGAGGTTGAGTTTGATCTCTGACCCTGAATGGTCCCCTGAGCACTACTGAGGCCCTCACCTCCTCCCACCTGGCGATTCTAGCATTTCCGGTCTCTATGGCTGAGCCTGGTAAGGGAGAGAGAGATGGACTCAGCGCTGTGTGACGTAAATGTCATGCTCAAGTGCTGTCCTAGGTGGTACGATGGAGGATGGAGTTGAGAGGCATCATCTGAGAACATTAAAAGGCTAACTTTAAGGTGCATTGCCTGAATAGCAATCACAAAGCTTGCTGACATACAAACACCCAGAATATAGTTTTGTTTTGGAAGAAAGGTGAGTTTAGTCAAAATCAGGAGGGGCCAGAGTGGTAGTATAATGGGTAGGATCTTTGCCTTGCACACGACTGATCAGGCTTGGATCCCTGGCACTCTGTCTGTTCCTCCAGACTGGCCAGAAGTGATACCTGAGCACAAAACAAGGCAATCCAACTTTCCAGAAGTTTGCTTCTGCATTTTCTGACCCCCAAACCAACCCCAGCCGCTTCCCCCCCCAAAAAAAATCCAAGAATTCTCATATTCCCCTGTCAATGTTTTGAGTACTGGTGCCTTACACATGCTTGGTTGCAATGCTCATCAGGGTCACATCCTTGGACACGGGGCTGCAGCATAGTGGGACATGGTGGCCCTGGCGTCACAGGCAGCATAGCCACCAGGCACAGACTGAGCTGTGGGGACAAAGTCAGGGCTGAGCTCGTGGCCTTGCCCTTGTTGCCGAGCTCTTAGCAGTATCCCAAATTGACCAGAGATATCAGCAGGTAAAAAGCGCTACTGATTGTTGTCTATTGCCTTTGACTTTGTAACCAACTATCTTACCAGTTTTGATTTTGTCTTGGGCAAGGGGGTAGGGAGTGGCAGGGGAGGGTGTGGGTAGACTCCTAGGGTTTCTCAGGGAACCAGATGGCCACTCCTGGAGACAGTTGCCAACCAGAATGGAAGGTTCAGTGTGTGGGCAAGGCTGCAGGGGTGGGGAGGGGGCACATCAGGGCTATAATGTTGTAACCAGTAATGCTGATTGTAACCAGTAATGTTGTAACCAGTAATGCTGGACAGTCATGTGATCCCAGGGGCCAGACTCAGGGCTTGTGCATGCAAGGGGTCCCTTTCTCTTCGAGCCATCTCCTTGGATGCTGCTGGTTCATTTTCCCAGTTGATTTTCATTAATTTTTTTCAGGCAAATTCATCAAAATATATGCAATCCAACTTTTCAGAAGTTTGCTTCTGAGTTTTATGAATGTTCTTGCCAACTTAATTTAATAAAACCTATTATTTGACCTCTTTTTCTACTAAAAGAAATCTGAACAGGATCTTGCTTTTATGGCAAAAGGCCACAGCAATAATTGCATGCGGCCTGAGTCTTGCAGCAGCCTTTTTAGAGGCAGATGCATCCCAGGAAACAGGGTCAGTCCTGCCAAGTATCTTCCTCAGGAACAAATTTATGCAGGTGTGTCTTTATTACCTGCTTCTGATCTGTGATCGTGTTAATTGAGGCATTAGGTGTTATTTTCTACAATTTGGTAGTTTAGTTTTTTTGGATCTGGAAATGCTCAGTGATTTTTTTCATTAAGTTACTGCTTTATGTTGTTTTCACCTATGAAGTATTCTCATAATGGGAGAAAATGTTAGCTACAAATCATATGGTTTTTCAGATTCTTTTGGTTGTTAGTTATAATGGATACTCCCAGCAGTGATCTGGGGGTGATATGATGATGGGAATAAAATCTGTAGCTCTCCACTTGCCAGTTATATACTTACCAATGGGCCAAATCACTAACCCCAATTTTCACTTTGATGCTACTATTTCAATATTAAGTTTTTTCTATCTCCAGTTCCTCAGAAATTTTAGGGCATTAACTTAGTGTCGCCTACTTTATAGTGTGGTAATTAGAAGTCATCCTGGTGGCCAGAGTTATAGAACAACGGGTAGGGTGCTTGCCTTGCACATTGCCAACGTAGGTTCGATCCCTGACATCCCATATGGTCCTTCGAGCACTGACAGCAGTAATTCCTAAGTAACCCCTGAATACTGCCAGATCATGATCACGATCACGACCATCCTGTTGTTCGTCGATTGCCTTGAGCAGGCCCCAGTAACGTCTCCTTCATCCTAGCCCTGAGATTTTTTTTAAAAAGTGCCATATTCAAGGCTCTTTCAGGGTTAGGAGAATGAGATCCATCATTGTTACTGGTGTTTGGCATATTGGGTACGCCACGGGGAGTTTGCCAGACTCTGCTGTGTGGGCAGGTTACATTCGGTAGCCTGCCAGTTTGTCCAAAGTAGAAATGAGATAATAAGATGACGGGATTCTGGGAGCTGGGTTTTATAGTCTCTGAGTCTTGGCCCTACTTGGACACTACTTGAACACTACTTCCACTACCCAGCCGTCGCCACACTCTGGGACGCTTTCCGGACCTGCGCAGCCGCGAAGCGAAGCGGCTGTGCGACACACCATAAGACACTAAATACCGATCTTCCAGAATTGTCGTACCGTATTTGATAGGGTTCAAATATGGTAACACCTACAAGGGTGATTAGAGGTCGCCCCAAAAGCCTCTATCCCTCTCGGAAAGACTGGCAAGCTACCGAGAGTATTCCGCCCGCACGGAAGAGCCTGGCAAGCTATCCGTTGTGTATTCGATATGCCAAAACCAGTAACTACAACTGGTCTCATTCACCTGACCCTGAAGGCTTCACCGACATGGCAGCACTGAAAAGGATGAGAAAGGAGAGGCCGACAAAATCTCAAGGCCGACCTAGGCTGCCACAATGAAGGAAGACAAAAATGATCATCTGTACTTTCAATGCACGTACGCTAGCATCAGATGTATCCATCGAGGACCTGATGGTACAAGCGCGAATGATCAAGTACGACATCATTGGTCTGACCGAGACAAGAAGGCACGAATCTCACTATGCCGTTTTCGACACTGGAGAAGAATTGTTCCTCGGAACATGCGATAAAAGAGGTGTTGGAGGCGTCGGTGTCCTTGTCAACACAAAGTTGGCCAAGAGCATTGATTCATTCGAATGCCTAACAACCCGAATCGGACGTTT
Organism: Sorex fumeus; assembly: GCF_029834395.1. NCBI lineage: Eukaryota > Metazoa > Chordata > Mammalia > Eulipotyphla > Soricidae > Sorex > Sorex fumeus. Next base: position 22,517,571 of record NW_026606179.1, read on the forward strand.
ACATTTGAATAGATGTGGCTCACTGCCTGCAGTTTCTATCTTCGTTGTCTACGCACCAACATCTCATTATGATGAAGGAGAAATCGAGAAGTTCTACATGGAGCTAGAGAAGTTCTATAAAGAAGACCACACCTTCTACAAGATCATTGTGGGTGATTTTAATGCCAAGATAGGACCGAGAAGATCAGCTGAAGAACTTCACATCGGGACCCATGGCCTAGAATGGAACGAACAGGGTGAGAGACTATCTGAGTTCATCATGTCGACCAAGACCATTCATGGTAACTCACGGTTCCAGAAGGCAGAATCTAAACGATGGACATGGGAGTCTCCCGGTGGACGATTCCACAACGAAATAGACCACATCATATTCAATCGATGGTTTTGCCTGACTGATGTCGCTGTTGTCCCAAAATTTCGAACGGGATCGGACCACCGTCTCCTTCGTGCAAAATTCTACTTCACAGAGCGGGGAGAAAGGGCTGCAAAGTTTAAGAAGAGAACTCCCAGAATGACCACCAACTGGGAACTCTTTGGTACTATTGCGGCAACATGGGAAGATGCCATTGTTGACAACATTGACGAGGAATACAATCGACTGATTCAGCACCTCCATGAATGTGCGAGGAACGCCAAGAGAGAGATAGCCACAAAAAATCGCCTATCTTTGAAAACTCTTGAGCTAATTCGCCAGCGTGGTTTGGCGCATGCCTCAGGCAACCGCAAGCTAACGTCTGAGCTTGCAAAGCAGTGCAGAGATGCGATCAAGGAAGACCTCAAAGAGAGAAGAGCAGAAGTACTGGTAGATGCAGCAGAAGCCGGGAAAAGTATTCTTAACGCCCGCCTGTCCTTCGCCAACTACAAGACTAAGATGACTGCCCTCCGACGTCCTGATGGATCCATCACATCCTCCAGAACGGCAATGGAGAAGATTATCCATGACTTCTACTCAAATCTCTTCGATAGCCATGTCCACTTGCCGACATACCAAATTCCACAGGATGGATATGTCGTTCTCAACGTTCTCCCTTCCGAAATCTGACACGCCATCTCGTCGGTAAAGAAACAAACAGCACCCGGCCCAGACAAGGTCAGACCTGAACACCTGAAGAACCTGCCGTCAGTACTCATCAATACACTGGCTCGGCTCTTCACTCGCTACCTGTCTGAATGCAAGGTTCCGTCCCAATGGAAAACCAGCAGGACCGTACTACTGTTCAAGAAGGGAGACATCCATGACATTGGCAACTATCGCCCGATCTGCCTATTGTCTGTCATCTACAAGTTGTTCACTCGAGTCATCCTAAATAGGATTGGCAGAACACTAGATGAAGGACAACCATGCGAGCAAGCCGGGTTCCGCAAAGGATTCAGCACCATCGACCATATCCACATGATAACCAAGCTCATTGAGGTTTCTCGGGAGTTCAAGATGCCGCTCTGTTTAACGTTCATTGATTTAAAGAAGGCCTTTGATTCTGTTGAGACGGAAGCGGTCATTAAAGCCCTAGCCAATCAGGGCATTCAAGCCCAATACATCAGGATCCTCCATGAGCTGTATTGCGGATTCACTACCAGGATCTCACCATTCTACAAAGAAGTGATCGTTGATGTCAAGAGAGGGGTGCGGCAGGGTGATACCATTTCACCAAAACTCTTCAGTGCCACCCTCGAGAACATCATGCAATGACTGGAATGGGAAGGAATGGGAGTGAAGATAGATGGTCGGCAATTACACCACCTCCGCTTTGCTGATGACATTGTTTTAATAACACCAAACATCAGCCAAGCGGCACAAATGCTGGCCGACTTTGACCGTGAGTGTGGAAAGGTAGGACTACAGCTGAATCTTACGAAGACAATGTTTATGAGAAACAGCCTTGTTCCTGACGCCCCATTCGCTCTCAATGGAACGACCATCTCTGAATGCAACAGCTATGTGTACCTAGGTCAAGAGGTCAACATGACAAATGACCTGGCACCCGAGCTGCGCAGGAGGAAGAGAGCGGCTTGGAACGCCTTCAAGAACGTCGAAGAAATAGCTAAGAGGACGAAGAATCTCCGGCTCTGGGCACATCTCTTTGATTCCACTGTTCTTCCTGCATTAACATATGCCTCAGAGACCTTGGCCCTACGCAAACAAGATGAGAACGCTATTCAGGTCTCCCAAAGAAGAATAGAAAGAGCTATGCTTGGAATATCACGTTTCACTCAAATGAGAGAAAGAATCCGGAGTTCTGACATCCGTCAACGATCAAGAATCAGGGACGCTGTCTCATTTGCCAAGGTGTCGAAAATCAGATGGGCTGGTCACGTAATGAGATTTAAAGACGACCGCTGGACTAGAGCTGTTACCGACTGGATTCCACGGGATGTCAAAAGACCGCGTGGCCGCCCACCTACCGGATGGTCAGACTTCTTCGTCAAGATCATGAACGATCAGTTTGAGGCCCTTCATGTTCCCGGAGCGAAGAGATGCCATTGGGCTACACTAGCACGTGACAGGGACAAATGGAGACGTTACTGGCGTCCGCTCTAGCAAATCGACAACTAACGGGAAGTTAAGTGAAGTGATTAAGTGATTAAGTGAGTCTTGGCCGTTGGTGGGATTACACAGTGCCAGGGGCCCAGTTGATGGATGTGACCCCTGCCCACTGGAATTTGGAGATTCTGGGTGGAGGATGCTCAGCCCTGATCCGAGCAGGCTTGGAGATCTCAGCCCCGGGATCTGCATGCCTTTGTCCCTCTGTCGGTACCTTCATGCGTGTGGAGAGTGGTCTCAGCATGGTGGTGGCTGGTTCTGAAGGTCTTCGGCTGCCTGAGCCCTGGTCCGGGCAGGGAGGGAAACTCAACCCGCTCCCATCCAAGGGGCCCCGGTGAGGACAGCCAGGCGTGGGAATACTGCCAGATGTGGCCCAAAAAGCTAAAAGAATAATCATCCTGACCTTTGATCCTGTTTTGTTATTTAATTTTGGTGTTTGGGCTACACCTGGGAGTTCTCAAATGGGTATGTACTCAAATGGCTTTGTACTCAGGAGTGACCTCTAATGGTGCTGTGGAAACCATGTAGGGTGCCAGGGATTGAATCAGGGTTGGTTGCACAAAGGGCAAATGGTACCCTTGTGCCATTTCTCAGATCCAAATTGGTCATTCATATATTATTTTGCTTTTGGTGCCCAGAAGATCATGAATTTCTGGGTATCTATTATGTTATTCACCCCTCCCCCCAAGTATTTTGATTTCTCTGTTCCTGGAATTTAAAAAGTTCACTGAGTTGGGCATTCAGGTCATTTCAATGTACAGATTTAGTTTGTGAATTATCAGTGAGCACTGCCCTCCGTTTGATTTTCTCTGACTTCATTTTCTGGAAATCATTTTATTTAGTTAAATTTCATGAACTGATAAATGATAATCTTTTTTGATTTCCTTTCTTTCCTCCTCTTCCTTTTTCTTTTCCTCTTCTCTTCGTTTATTTGATTTCCTTTTCTTCCTCCTCTTTACCTCCTCCTCTTCCTCCTTCTCTTTCTCCTCCTCCTCCTCCTATGCTTCCTTAGCTTATTTGTTACCCATTCTATTGACACTTTGGGCTCTTGATTTCTAGGATTTTGTCTCTCTAAAAAAAATCTTTCAAACTTTGTTTAAACATTGTAATTTACAAAGTTGTTCACAACACAGTCATTTCAGGTATTCAATATTTCAACATTAATCCCACCAGTAGTGTGACCTTCTCTCCACCAATGTTCCCAGTTACCCCCTACCCTAGCCAGATCTCCTTATCAAGCACAAAAAAGTTATTATTATTATCTTTTAAAGTTATTGAATAACTATGAGACAAACCATTAGATCTGGCCTACTTGGTTCTGCTCAGCTGAAGCCTCTCTGCATGTCTTTGTTTCTGAACATTAAAAAAAAATTCTATTCGACCTCATGGATGAACTATCTTTTCTAAGGGTATTATATTCTCTCCCCCCACCTCCCCGCCCAACAGCTTCCTACATTATCTCTTTTATTTTCTGGGATCCTTTTTTGTTGTTGTTATAGGGGGTGTTTGGACCACACCCAGCAGTGCTCAGGGGTTGCTCCTGGCTCTATGCTTAGGGATTGCTTTGAGAGGTCCTTGGAGTACCATCTGGTAACTCTGTGACACAGTTATTATTCTTGATGTAATGTTGACATTGTAGATGTTTTAAGAGTACAGGTTTATGCCTCTTCAAATGTAAGTTACCAACCCCACACCCAAAGGACCTCCATCATCCGTCTGGTGACTCATGTACCCTTTGCTGCCACTCATTTTCCCCTCTGGGGATCTCAGCTCTGCAGTCAGAATCCAAGGGTTCTGTCAGTTTCTTTGCTTTGTTGTCTTTTATTTTACACTTAAGAGTGAAATCACCTGCAATTTGTCTTTCTTCTCCTGATTTATTTTGCCTAATGTTTTCCCCTTTAGTTCAATCCATGTCTCAAATGGCAAGATTTCGCAATTTTTATAGTTGAATAGTATTCCATTGTGTATATTAAGTACCACACACTTATATTTTCAGTATGAATCATTCTGTCATGTTTTGGGGCCACAACCTGTGGTGCTCAATGTTTACTCCTGGATCAATTCTCAGGCATCATTCCTGATGATGCTCAGGGGACCATTTGCTGTGCTTGGGATTGAAGCAGGTTGGCCTCATATATTGCAAGAGCTTTCTCTGCTGTATTATCTCTCTGGTACCCACATACTCTATCCAATCATCTGTTATTGGGCACTTAGGTTGTTTCCATAACCAGTCTATTGTAAATAGGACTGCAATGAGCTTCGACGAAACTGCATGTTTTTCCAAATTAGCATAATGTGTCACAGAGTTACCTAAGAGTAGGACTGCTGGATTATGTGGTAGATCTTTTTACAATGTTTTGGGTGAGCTTCCATATTGTTTTCACAGAGGCTGAACCAGTTTCTATTCCTCCTAGCAGTGAACGAGTGGTTCTTTTTACTCCATACCTCCTAGCATGACCATTCTCATAAGTATGAGGTGATATATTATTGATGTTTTGATTTGAATAAATAAGTGATGTTGAGCATGCCAGTTGGTCATTTGTATGTCTTTGGAGAAGTGCCTCCTTTGCCCATTTTTTGATGGGGATACTATTGTTGAATTGTGAATTCTCTCTCTCTCTCTCTCTCTCTCTTTTTTTTTTGGCTTTTTGGGTCACACCCTGCTATGCTGGAGCGATAGCACAGTGGTAGGGCATTTGCCTTGCGTGCAGCCAGCCTGGCCGAGCCGGGTTTGATTCTTCTGCCCCTCTTGGAGAGCCTGGCAAGCTACCGAGAGTATCTTGCCTGCACGGAAAAGCCTGGCAAGCTACCGTGACGTATTCGATATGCCAAACACAGTAACAACAAGTCTCAAAATGGAGATGTTACTGGGCCCGCTCGAGCAAATCAATGAACAACGGGAGGACTGACAGACCCTGCTATACACAGGGGTTATTTCTGGCTCTGCACTCAGGAATTACTCTGGTGGTGCACGGGGGACCATATGGGATGCTGGCGATCAAATCCAGATTTTTCATTTAGATCTATAAATTTCTTCAAATTAAAATTGAAATCTCAGCTGGATTTTTTGGTGATAAGTAGATACAAATTTATCTACTCAAATTTACAAGAACTTTAAACAGTTATAAAATGTATTTGACTTTGATGTGGACACTTTAACGCATTAACAGTTAACATAGAACTTACTAATTGATGGTATATATGTGAAATAGAACATATGGGAAATAATATGTATATATATTCATCATATATATGAGAAATAGAAGAGAGTCCAGTTATAGATATAGATATATATCAACAATATATTTGGAATCAATAATGATACTGATTTACTGGGAAATAGAACTATTCTCAACAAATGGTGATGGAAAATATTCAAAATATATTGAATATTTCTATATAAAATATCAATTCTAAATTGGTCTCTACCTCAAAGAATACATGAAATTTCACCAATAAATATAAAAATTAATATTAAAATTTTAGGATGAAACTTTTGTTAGAATTAATAAAAGTACATAAATTATTTTTTTTAATGTAGGAGTACTGCTATTTATTCAGTCACTGATCAGGCTGATTGAATTGGACATGGACTCCACCTACTTTTTTTTTCATTTTTGATTTTTATTTATTGAATCACTGTGAAAGCAGTTACAAAGCCTTTGGGTTTAAGTCTCTGTCATACAATGAAACACCTGTACCTTCACCAGTGCCCATTCTCCACCCCCAAAAATCCCAGTATACCCTCATCCCACACCCTCTTCCTACCTGTGGGGCAGATGATTTCCACATTACTCTCTCTCTACTTTGATTACATTCAATATTTTGACACCAGACCCACCATTCTTATTTGGGATTTTACTCCAACACTCAGATCTGCTGAAAGACAACCGTAGACAATTTGTTTTCTATTGCTGGTTATGAATAGCATATGATGTCGTGTGGCTGCATTAGTGGCGCAATTTTGAAATTCTGAAATTTTAACACTTAAATATAGAGGGATTTCTGCCAAAATCTGTTGGGTTCCAAGATTTGTTCCTGAGTCTCTTGGATCGTGGCTGTTAAGCAGCTTGTTCAGGAGCCAGAGAGGCTGTTCATGGGTGGTGACTTGAGGTCTCGTTGGGATGGGGAAGAAAGGGCTGGCTCCACCCCCATCCCATTAGGCCCCACATGTCTCATCACTGAAGGCCCAAACCTGACTGTCCAATGGCCTCAGGAGAATGGCAGCCACCGAGCTGCCCAGGGGGAGCAGGCGGAGGAACAGCACCCTTTCCCCCCTGGGGTGGCCCAGCGACAGTAACCTACTGAGGGGTCCGGATGCATTGCTGCCAAAAGCCACTGGTTCTGAGATTTGTTTCTGAGTCTCTGGGATCATGGCTGTTGAGCAACTTGATCAGGAGCCAGAGAGGCCATTTGTGGGCGTCGACTTGAGGTCTCGTTGGGATGGGGAGGAAAGGGCCGGCTACACCCCCATCCATGAGGCCCCACGTGTCTTGTCACTGAGGGCCCAAATCTGGCTATCCAATGTCCTCTGGAGGATGGTGGCCACTGAGCCGCCAAGGGGGAGCAGGCGGAGGGACAGCACCCTTTCCCCTCGGGTGGCCCAGCGACAGTAACCTACTGAGGAGTCTGGAGGCATTTCTGCTAAAAGCCTCTGGGTTTCGAGATTTGTTTCTGAGTCTCTGGGATCATGGCCGTTAAGCAGTTCGATCAGGAACCAGAGAGGCCATGCCTCCAATTTTATAACTGAGCCAGAGGTGGTTTGTGGGTGTGTCTCCCACATACCTGACTTTTGGTCGTTTACTTTCTTTCCAATTTTATAACTGAGCCAGAGGTGGTTTGTGGGTGTGTCTCCCACATACCTGACTTTTGGCCGTTTACTTTCTTCGTAAACTTTGCCCCAAGTTTTTGGGGTCTGGCCAAAGGCACAGCAGCAATTTTGGGGTAACTGGAAGTCTGAAGGCACCACCAGGCTGCTGATGCACTCGCCTCACAGGTACAGATTGACCTGCTGGCGGCACCATACCCCCAGGTATTTATTTTTGAGCAGGATGGAGGGAGGCATTCCTGGTGAGGCTCAGGGTACTCATTTATTTTTTATTTAATATTGTTCAACAGCATCTTATTCTTTTCTTCACAGCAAACATATATTTTGTGGATTTATTTATATTTTTATTGCTATTGTAATATATTTTAACCAAAAATTTCTGCTTATTATAGGAAAATAAAACTAAGTTGATTTTCATATACTGATTTTGCACAGAGCACAAGTTTGCTGAGTTTAATAATTTATCAGTGGATAGTATTTGCTCTTTTGACAATTTTGGCTCTTATGATTAATGATAATTTTGATTATTTTTTCCCAGTCTTTATTTCTCTTATTTTCTTTGTTTTACTCTTCTGGCTAGTATTTCTGGTTTAGTGTTGAACAGAAACAAGGTTACATGTGTCTTTGTTGCTAATTATTATGGGAATTCTAATATTTAAATTTTAGCACTTCATTTGCAGTAGGATTTTGGTAGATTTCTTTAAATAATTTTAGCTTGCTAGAGAGTTTTTTAAATAAAATATATTGAGTTGCACCAAATATAAAACAAATATGTTTTGTGTTATGTACGTGTGTGTGTGTGCATGTGTATGTGTGTGTATGTGTGTATGTATACATGTGTGTATGTATGTGTATGTGTGTACATGTATACACCAGTGAAATCTTTGAGGCACTCCTGCTTTTTATCCTTGTAATATGTGGTGATTCTAATTATTATTTCTGTATTTGGTTTTTAGGCACAGCAGGCAATAATCAAGGCTTACTCCCGATTCAGTATTTAGGGATTACTCTTGATGGGGTTCTGAGGACCATGTGGGATGCCATGTATTGAATCCAGGTAGACTGCATGCAAGCGAAATAACTTACTCACTGTACTATCTCTCTGGGCCCAATTTTTTTTTTTTGCTTTTTGGGTCACACCCGGCGATGCACAGGGGTTATTCCTGGCTCATGCACTCAGGAATTACTCCTGGCGGTGCTCGGGGGACCATATGGGATGCTGGGAATCGAACCCGGGTCGGCTGCGTGCAAGGCAAACACCCTACCCGCTGTGCTATCACTCTAGCCCCTGGGCCCCATTTTTTAATTATTTAAAAAATATTATTTAAATACGTTTTCTCTGGCTTGCCAATCATCTTATGAAGTTGTTTTATAATTCTCCTTTCTCTTATTTTTCTCTCTTTTGTGAAGGTATCAAAGCCATGTTGGTCTCTTAAAATGCCCTAAGTAGGTGAGACTGGAGAGATGGTCCTGGGGTTAGGGTGCTTTCCTTGCATGCTGGGGGTGATGGTGGGGCTCAGCGCTGGCATCACATATGGTTCTTCAAACACTACCAGGAAGAAAAACCTGAAGTTTTTTCCAAGGATGGAAGGAGATTTTAGGTCACACTGTGCTGTGTTCAGGGGTTATACCTGATTCTGTGCTCAGGAGTAAAATCTTGGAGGTGTTTGGGGGACCATATGTGGTGCCAGAAATTTGAATCAGATCAGTTGCATAAAAGGCAAGTGTCACCCTCCTCCCCGTGCTCTCTCTGTTCCCTTTGCTTGTTTCTTTTGCCATGCAAAACCTTTAAATTAAAAAAATTTGTTTTTTTTTTGGGGAGTCACACCCGGCGATGTACAGGGGTTACTTATGGCTCTGCATTCAGGAATCACTCCTGGTGGTGCTCAGGGGACCATATGGTATGCTGGGGATCGAACCCAGGTAGGCCACATGCAAGGCAAACACCCTACCCACTCTGCTATTGCTCCAGCCCCTAAAAAATTTGTTTTGCTTTTTTTTTTTGGGCCAGTCCTAGTGGTGCTCAGGGTTGACACCTGGCTCTCTTCTCAGAAGCTCTCCTGGTGGTGCTTAGGGGGCTGTATATATACATGAGATTGAACTAGGGTCAACTGCATGCAAAGCAGGTACCAGAACTCCTGTCTATTTCTCTGGCTCTACAAAACCCTTTTAATTTGCTATGGCCCTATTTGCTTATTTATTTATTTGTTTATTTTCTGTCTTTGCCAATGGCATCAAATCTTTGAAGACATCCCTGAGGTCCATAACTGGAGAAATTTGCCTATATTCACGCTAATGCATTTTATGGATTCTGGTCTAATCTTGACGTCTCTAGTCCACTTTGAATTAATTGAGTTTTGAGTATGGTGTGAGATTGATTCCAGCTTTTTCCTCTTTTGTACGTGACTATTTGGTTTTCCCCCACACCATTTGTTGAAGAGACTTTCCTTGCTCCATTTCATGCACCAAGCTCCTTTGTCATAGATTAATGGTCCATAACTCTGGGGGTTTATCTCTGGGCCCTCAAGTCTTTTCTAATGGCCTGAAAGTCTATATTTTAATACGACACAGTTTTGATTACTATAGATTTATAGTTTAATTTAAAGAAGGGGAAGAAATATAACACCTCCCATATTTTTTCCTCAGAATTGCTTTGGCTGTTTGGGGAGTTTTATGATTAAATATAAATTGTAGTAGATTTTTTGTTTTGTTTTGTTTTGTGGGCCATTCCTGGTGGTTCTTAGGGCTTAATCCTGGCTCTGTGCTCAGGGATCACTTCTGGCGGGACTTGGGGGTACCATACATGGTGCTCTGGTGATGGGGATTGAATGCAGGCTGACTGTGTGCAAGGCAAGAAATTTACCTATTGCCTCTGGTCCCTCATTTTAGATTTTTAGTAGATAATCTAAATCCTTGAAGGAAGTCATTGGAATTTTGATGGTGATTGCATAGAATTTGTATAACATTTTGAGTAGAATGGTCATTTTGACAACGTTAATTCTTTCAATTCATGCACAGGGATTGTTTTTCCATGTTCTGATGTCCTCTTCTATTTCTTTCAGTAGTGGCTTGTAATTTTCATTGTGCAAATCTTTCACCTTCTTTATTCAGTTGATTGCTAGGTATTTGATGTTTGGGGTCACTATTTAAAGTGGGGTTGCCTGTTTAAGAATTAAAATATTTTTAGAGTGCTTATTTTAGGCATTATGATTTATAATCCTGTTAAATGGAGGGTTTTATACATGAAACAGTCAAGAACCACACCCTCCACCAGAGTGTCTGCCCGAGTGGAACTGTCAGTAGAGCTACAAGACCTGGGAACATGGAGACTATCATGTGATATAGGCTGGTGGCTCAAAGGTACGCATGCCATGGATAAGCTGGGAGATACCATCCATGCGAGTCACAGACTAATGGTCACATGACAAAGTTTATTGGGGAGGATAATGGTTTTGTATAGGGGCAGAAAGGGATGCATTATGTGCAGATCACAAGTCGGGAAGTGGAAGATGAACTCTATGGTTACATGGGCTTGATGGGACGGATTGTCACAAAGTGTCAGGGGATTTCTCTGAGCTAGTGTAGAGATGGAACAATGAGATTTTCAGGCACTACAGTTGTCTCCTTTATCCTTTTATCTCAAACCCCTGGCCACAGGCAATTGCAAGGCCATGGAGCCCTGCTAATCTCTGGGGAATGCCAGTTCCCCTGGCAATAGCTTACCCCCATCAAGGCCAGCGCTTGGAGCTTGCCCACAAGCACAAGAATCCAGTTGGTCAGGGAGCTACGCCAGGAAGAGATCCAACACCCCACTGTCCTCCCATTATCTTATTACTCCCAGTACTTCCATTTCAATGAAGATCAGTTCTCAGTTTCTGTTGACCTTAGGCATTTGTCATTTTCTTACAATGTTCCTTTATATCCCACACATGGTGGAGGTCATTCTGTATCTGATGTTCCTCTTCTTCTGACTATCTTCACTCAGCATGATACTCTCCATACCCATTCACATAGCAGCAAATTATGTGATCTCATCTTCTCTCATAGCTGAGTAATATTCTATTGTGTATAAATACCGTATTTTCTTTATCTATTGTTCTGTTTTTTTTTGGACTTGGGTTGTTTCTAGATTTTGGCTCTTGTGACTAGTACTGCAATGAACAGAGGAGTGTAAATGTCTTTTCTGAGTGTAGTTTTGCGCCCTTGTGGTAAATGCCAAGAGCAAAATTGCTGGGTCATGTGGAAGTGCAATTCTTAGTTTTTTGAGAAGTGTTCCTATTGTTTTCCAAAACATTCCCTGCAGCAATGAAAACTTTCTCCCACATTCTTACCAACACTGGTTGTCCTTTGTGATATGTTTCACTAATATGAGATGATATCCCATTGCCATTTTGATTTGCATTTCCCTGATGATAAGTGACGCAGAACATTATTTTCATATACATCTTGGCCATCTGTATATCTTCTTTGAGGAAGTTTTAGTTAATCTCTTTCCCCCATTTTTGGACAGAGTTTTCTCACAAAGTTCTACAGCGCTTTATATATATTGGATATTAACAAATATCCAAGGCATGTAAAGTTAGATGAGTGGAGGGAAAATATTTTCTCCTGGTCTGTGGTGTGTTGTTTTATTGTGGTCATGATCTCTTTTTTGGTGCAGAAGCTTCTTAGTTTGGTTCACATGAGCCAAAATTTGTTTATCTTTGCTTCCATTTGCTTGGCCAGTGACATTAAATCATTGAAACTAACTCAGTTTTCAATGTCATGAAGTGTTCAGTCTATATTTTCATCAGCATAATTATGGATAGGGCTGGAGCAACACCACAGCGGGTAGGGCATTTGCCTTGCACGCGGCTGACCCAGGTTCGAGTCCTCCATCCCTTTGGAGAGCCCAGCAAGCTACTGAGAGTATCCCATCCGCATGACAGAGCCTGGCAAGCTCCCCTTGGCATTTTTGATATGCCCAAAACAGTAACAACAAGTCTCACAATGGCGCCCACTCAAACAAATCGATGAACAATGGGAAGGCAGTGGACAGTGCTACAGTGCTAATTATGGATTCAGGTATGATATTGAAGCCTTTAATCCATTTTGACTTGACTTTTGTGCATGGTGTTATGAAAGGGCCTGGGTTCTTTTTTTTTCTTGCATATGACTGACCAGTTTTCCCAGCACAACTCACCAAATTGATTTTCCTTGCTCCACTTCATTATTTTTGCTGCTCTATCAAAGATTAATTGTTCATCTATCTGTGGATCTATCTCTGAACTGTTTTGCTTGCTACAGTTTTATAGTATAGTTTGAAGCATGGGAATTTTCTTTTGTCCTAGGATTGCTTTGACTATTCAGAGGTTTTTATTATTTCATATAAATTTCAAAAGTGTTTGATCTATGTCTTTAAAAAAAATCACGGGTTTTTTTACAGGGACTTCACTGAATCTGTATAATGCTTTGGGCAAGATTGTCATTTTGACAATTCCAATTTATAGACAGGGGATGTATTTCCATTTCCTCATGTCCTCTTTCATTTCTTTTAGTCATGACTTAGTTTCCTTTGTATAAGTCTTCAAACATAGGAGTACAAATAGCTTTTTCAAATTAATGTTTTTGTGCTCTTGGGATAGATGCCAAGGAATGGAATCACTGGATTATATGGAAGGTCTATTTTTAATTTTTTGAGAATCTCTGTTTTTCCCTTGAGGCCAAACTAACCCACAGACTCACCAACAATACACGAGTAGTTCTTTTTTACCAAATGCTGACCAGCATGGGATGCTTCCAGACTTTTGAAGTGGACCTTTTCCAATTGTGTTAAGTGTTATTATTTTGTTTTTTTGACTTGAATTTCCCTGAGAGTCAGTTATGATGAACACTTTCTCACATGCCTTTTGGCCATATGTAGATCTTTGAGGAAATGTCTGCTCAGCTCATTCCCCTATTTTTTGATGGGGGAGTTTGTTTCTTTGTTGTTAAAGTTTGTGAGTGTCTTGGATAAAAGCAATATGTCAGATGTATGGTGTGTGAATATTCTCTCCCACTCAGTAGGGTGTTTATTTTATTTTAACCATCATTTCTTTTGCCATGCAGAAAGCAGTTTTTTCCCTTAAGTATAGTTCCATTTGTTTATTTTTGTTTCTGTTTTCTTTGCCAATAGTGCTGAATCCTAGAAGATACCTCTAAAATCAGTGTGAGGAAGAATTCTATGTTTTTCATCTGTGGGGATAACATAAAATTTTTTGATCCATTTTGAATTAATTTTTATTTATGGTGTGAGATTTTGGCCCACATTTTCATTTGTTTCTTTGTTTGGGACCCCAAAGGAGAGAGAGAACAAAAGGGAATGCCCCGTCACAGAGGCAGGGTGGGATGGGGGGATGGGGGGGTGGGAGGGATACTGGGATCAGTGGTAGTGGAGAATGGAGAATGGGAGGGATGGGTACTCAATCATTGTATAACTGAAACCCAAGCACAAAAATCTGTAAGTCTACAACTGTACCTCATGGTGTTTCACTAATAAAAAATTTTTAAAAATAAATAAAATGGATTTCCTAAAAAAATTAAAAAAGACTAATTTTTTCTTTAAATTTTATTGTAGTATGGATAGGATGGTTATATTACTGACAAAATATTTGGTGTTGAAGTTTGAAGTCCAAAGCAATGACACTCACCTCATTTGGTTATTCCTCTTTTTCTTTGAGATATGGGACTTTTCCTTTAAAAAATTTATTATGCATATTATTTTATTGAATCACAGTGAGATACACAGTTACAAGTTTGTTCATGATTGGCTTTCAGTCATATAATGTTCCAACGCCTGTCCCTTCACCAGTGTACATTTCCCACCACCAATGTCCCCCGTTTCCCTCCTGTTCCCCCCAACAGGTTTTTTATTTTTAAAAAATCATATAGCATTCAATAATTGTAAATATATTTACTGCAATTTACATACTTAGTTAACACATTAAATTCTATACATACAAATAGAATTTTAGCTCTAAAATCCCAAAAAACTGGTAAATTAAATGATTGGATCTGTAGAAGTCAATTCAAAATCTCTGTAACTTTACCTTCCTTAAACTATGAAAAAAAAACCCTGACAATTTGATTCATGACTTTCCCTTTCTTAATGCTGAATTTCATTACAGATAGTTTTCCTGCTCCCATTTGGGTAGCGTGTATGTGTGTGCACGCATGCACACACACGCACACATGTGCGTATCTGTGTTGCTGTGTTTGCTGCATCAATTCAGGTCTGCTTACTCTGTGCTCCCACAAGCCCCCAAGGACCTCTCCTCATGATCTTGAACCTTTTGTTATGTCCCTGTTTATTTTCCCATTGGGGGACACTGATTGGCCAACTGCATCATTTTGCTTTGAACCCACCACAGAAGACGGTGCTTGCTGGTCCCCAAGGTCCATGTGCTAGCTAAGGAACCACTGACTGTCCTGACTGAGGATGGTGGTGAGTGAATCACACCTTACTAAGGGGTCAGCTCAGCCTCTGCAGCCAGGAGAGTTTTATCCAGTGCAACTGCTCTGTCCAGCATCTGCGGCTGCCTCGTAATGGCATCTGGGCCTTACTGGATGTGTGGAGACCCACAACGGGCCCAGGGCCTTGGATGGGCTCTGAGAAGGACTTGAGGTTCCAGTGGAGGATGCTGAGCAGAGCCCTTCTTCAGGGAGCTCTGTGCTCAGACTAGCACCCACACCCCAAATTACTCACGCAACCTGCAGCGTCTTGAACATGATGGAGCCTGTTAGGTGTTGTTGGAAAATGACTTTTTGGTTTTGGGGCCTACACAACTATGCTCACAGGTTAGTCCTGGTTCTGTGCTTAGGTTCTGGTAGTGCTTGAGGGACCATATGGGATGCAGGGGGTGGAATTGGGTCTGCCATGGCAAGTGACTTACCCGCTGTACTATTGCTTCGGCCCTGGCAAGAGACTTTTTTTTTTCTCTTTGGGTCACACCCGGCATTGCACAGGGGTTACTCCTGGCTCTGCACTCAGGAATTACTCCTGGTGGGGTTTGGGGGACCATATGGGATGCTGGGAATTGAGCCCGAGTCAGCCGCGTGCAAGGCAAACGCCCTACCCGCTGTGTTATTGCTCCAGCCCTCCTGGCAAGAGACTTTGAAAGTGACTTCTGGGTCAAATCTTATGAAGCAGAGCATGGAAAAGAGGCTCGTAGGATTTTTTCTTTTTCTTTGTTTTTGGATCATACCCAGCAGTGTGGTGCCCAAGGGTGCCCCCCAGCTAAGTGCTTGGGAATTCCTCCTCTAGTTGTTTGGGGATCACATGATAGTGGGGACTGAACCATATACAAGGCATGTTCCCAAGTACAAAGGATGCACTCCTGCCTTAAGAGTCCTCTCCCAGGCCCTCTTCTGAAATCAGGTCTGATTGTGCTCAGGTCTTACTCCTGGCTCTTTGCTCAGGGATCATTTCTGGAGGGCTCAGGGGACCATATGCAGTGCTGGGGATCGAACCCCAGTTGTCGTGCACAAGGCAAGCACCCTACCTGTTGTCCTATGGCTCTGGCCCCTCTTCTGAATTTTTATGTGAGAGGAGTGTAGCTTGGCATCTGGAACAAGGGCCTTTCACCTTATTTCCATGCTATTCTGATCTCAAGAATTTGTTCCGAGTGTGGACATTTCCCCCCATTTGAAGCCAGGGGACTTATTATTTTCTCAGGACCTGTGAAAACAAGCCCTGGGCTTTGCCTCTTTGGTGAGTGATATGGGAGATAACCTGCCAATGCAGAGGGAGAGCTTATCCACTCAGGAAGGGATCTCAGGAATCTGTTCCAATGCATTACCCTGACAAAGCTCAACACCAGAGAGGAGAAGGGGCAGCCCAGCGTCTCCTATTGTTGGTGGCACACAGGGGACAAGGACCCTGGTCCCTCCAGCCTCACAGCTGGGGCTGTCTTCTTCTTACTGCACTCTACTCCAAGGCAGGGCACGAGGTCATGCTTGAAATCTCAATGCTGTTTTGTCAGAGTTGACTTAGAATCTGCAGGGACAGGAACGTCTTGAAATGAGAGCCACCGAGAGCACTGGGCCCTTGCTGTGTCATTGTAGTCAGAGCCTGGTGAGTCTGGGCAGGGCATCGCAGCTGCTGGGCATCTGGAATGGTCTTTCCTGGGCAGGGAAGGGGTCAGCTCACTCTGGGCAGTGCTCTGGGGGACTGCGTGGTGGCAGGGACTGAACCCGAGGACTGGCATGCAAGGAGCCATTTCCACAACCTCAGAGCCTCCATGGAATCCCGTGGACTTCTTCTTCCTCTGCCCACAGCTGCCCTTTTTCCTTCTCCCACTGCCAATATAGACATTAACCCTTCTTGCCTGTAATCTTTGTTGCTTTCCCTACTAACCTCTGACATAAAGGATTAATTTTTGGCATTTCCCCCCCACTTTCTTTGAAGTGCTCCTTCTGGCTACAAAAACTTCCAATTAAGTTTTTTAAATAAAAGATAGAAGTTAAAAGCAACGGCTGCCTGGGGTTAGCGGAATGGAAGCTTGTAGTTGCTTGAAGCTGTACTTCAAAAAGAGAAAACCCAATTTTAAAAGTTTATTCGTAAAATATGTTGTGTTAAAAAAAAAGACTGTAGGTGCTGTTGGCGGTTGCAGACTCAGGCTGTAGGGCCCTTGTTCTGCTGTATTTGTTTTCAGAAGCTTCCTCTATCCTTCATGCTTTTGTTCCTACTACATGCAGTGGAAGTTGGAGCACTTGATTCCTTTACGCTGTCCTCAGAAGTTAATAAATTAAATAGTAAGATTCTCCTCTTTACTAACCTCAGAAATTTTTTTTGATCACTGGCCATACCTGATAGTCCACCAGGGCTACTCCTAGGGGTCCTTGGGGCGGACTATGTGGTACTGGGATTTGAACTTGAGTCTCCCGCAAGCAAAATATATACTCTATCTCTTTGAGCCAGAACTAATGAACACTTGGGAAAATGAGGGGGAAATTAACTTCTGAAAAAAAAATACAAAATGCCCTTTTCCCATTTTCATCCCAAAATTCAGGTCACAGTCAAGGAAGTGGAAAAATAATCAATCATCACTCAATGAGGGATTCTTCAAACTGTGGCTCATTACACTTTGGTGGACCAGATAATCAACGGTCTCAGTGAACAGTTGCTGCCTTTTGAGCAGGCTCGGGGCATTGACCTCCTGCACTCCCGAAAATCCCCATAGAATTGGGATTCAGCAACTGAGGAGTTAACCAACTGGCAACAGAGTTGGTTGGATCTGTGACTGTGAGACCTGAGGACTGAAAAGAATTAAATCCAGTTGCACACAATCCCCCTGTCTCTGAAACCTGAAGTTAAGAGAAAAGAAGTCTGGGGCGCAGACTGCACGCTGATGAGCTTCTGGCTATGTGTAAACCCTCTCTCTGTGGTTGGCCGCCCACAGGTGCTATGGCTGAATGACTTTTTACCTGATGTCTGTGTTGGCTCTTCGAGGAATCCAACCATCTTTTCCAAATTTCATCATTGTGCTGATGTGATTGCTCCTTTTCAGAGCCACCCCTGGAGTAACAAGACCTTTCTCTGTGCCTCTGCCTACCCTCTCCAGTCCAGCCTCTGTCACCTGGGAGTCTGTGACCTGGAGCCAAGGTGATCTGGGGTTGAGCAATGAGAAAGACATGAGCACAGGATCCAGAAGAACAGGGTACAGTGCTGCCTGGCCAGTGTAGATTCATGAGTTCAAACCCCTGGTGTCTCATATGTGATCCTGGCAGCTCTACTGTTCGACATCCCTGGCACTGCAAGCATTTTCTACATCACAGGCAGGGGTGTGCGGGCACCACAATAGGGGTGAGCCTCACAACTAAACAGGAAAATAGATGTGTGAGAGCTATGGCCAGGAAGTGTGGTGTCTGGTGTCTGTGGAGCATGTGTGTGGGCACAATTACCTCCTCTATGCCTCAGGTAAGCGTGCATCCAGCAAGCACTGTAACTCAAGGAGCACAAAATTAGGAGTCACATGGACAAGTGATGCAACCTGGTGTGTGACCTCAGGTGGGCCCTGAGTCAGGTGTGTGTGCAGCCTCCAGTCAGCTCACAACATAGACAGCAACAAAGGGAAGGAGGAACTAAAATGTAAAATTCAATCAGATCAGGGGCCAGAGCCATACATATGGTGTCCCTTACCTGCCAGGAGTGAGCCCTGAGCACAGAGCCAGCAGTAACCTCAGCACTGCTGGGTGTGGCCCCAAACCAAACCAAATCAAACAATTGACAGCCTATTTCTACACGGAAACTTATGGGTTTTTTTTTTGGAGGGGGGAGGTGGCATAGGGGTTAGGGCATACCCAGGGATGCTCAGGGGGCTGCTCCTATGCCTCCTATGCTCAGGGGACCATATGTGATGCTGGGGATTTGAACTAGTGTCACTGTGGCAACCATGAGCCAATAAAGTACATCCCTTGCCTCCTGTACTTTCTCTGGCCTCCAAGTATCTGAGTATGTATGTGCGTGTGTGTGTGTGTGTGCGTGTGCATGTGTGTACATGTGTGCAAACCATGTGCTCCAGCCCTTTGAGCTATCACCCTGGCCCCGGAATCTTTTAAAAATGCATATCAGGTTTATCATTGACTGCTTTCTTGCTTCTATTTGCCTGGTAGACTTTTACTTGGCCCTGATTCTGAGCCATTCTCAGCTTCACACTTCATTTCCTGGATGTAACCTGAAGATAGATGCTTGAGTCTTCCTCTGAGAGCCAAATTGGATCTCTTTTCTTTTTAACAAATTAGTGAATCTCTCACTGAACTTGAGCTCATTCATGTCAATTAACAGCATCAGCTCTGTCATACTATTTTATCTTATAATTACTAAGTGTATTACATCTGTTGCATTTGCTTCTCTATTTGTGATAGTTCCTTTAAATTTATTTGGATATTTAGAGAGGTTGATGTGATTTTATTCTAGTTTTTAGCTCTGTGCTCACACTTAAAACTCAGGGACTGGAGAGGTAGTTCAATAGGCAAGGTGGAGGCTTTGCAGGCAGGAAATCTGGGATTCAGTCCCCAGCACTGACTGCATTGTCTCCCAACTGTGCTAGGAGTGACCTGTCACTGTCACTGTCCTCCTGTTGTTCATTGATTTGCTGGAGAAGGCCCAGTAACGTCTCCATTGTGACAATTGTTACTGTGTTTGGCATATCGAATACGTCACGGGTAGCTTGCCAGGCTTTGCTGTGCGGGCGAGACACTCTCAGTAGCTTGCAGGGCTCTCTGAGAGGGGCGGAGGAATCGAACTCTGGTTGGCCATGTTAGCCGCTTGCAAGGCACTCGCCCTACCCGCTGTGCTATCACTCTAGCCCCAGGAGTGGCCTAAGAACCAAAAATAAAAACAAGGGGCCAGAACAATAGTACAGTGGGTAGTGTGTTTGTTTTGCACGTGGTTTATCTGGGTTCAATCTCTGGCATCTTATATGGTCCCCCGAGCACCACTAGGAATGATTCCTGAGTGCAGAGCCAGGAGTAACCCCTGAGCACCTTCGGGTGTGGTCCCAAAGCAAAAACAATAAATATAATAACAACAACCCTCATCAAACATGTGATTAGGATTCTGTTTTCTTATTTACCCTTTAATATGGGGTTTTAAAATAAAATTTAATATAAATTTTGAAATAAAAGCATCATAGTATGTATTTCTATACGCCACTAATTTAAAGTTCATAATTCATTAGTTATTAGCATATTGACAGACATGTGCAGTGATCACTATAATCAATCTTAAAACATTTTATCATCACAAAAAGAAAGGACTCCTTTATCCTTTCTCTGCCACCTACCTCTTCACTGTGCTCCTGCACATCTAAGCAATCTCTGTTCTACTTCCTAAGCCGATAGATTTTTCTGCTCTAGACAATTCATGGCAATGGAATCATATTTATGATTCATCTGTGTTGTAGCATGCGTCAATATCTTATTCTTTTTCATGGCAGTATAGTTCTCCATTGTACATTTTGAGTATCCATTCACCAACTGATGGAAATTTGGGCTGTTTCTTCTTTTTATAAATTATAAACAATTGTGAGACATTATTGGTACCCGCTTGAGCAAATCGATGAACAATGGGAGGACAGTACTAGGATGCTACAGTGCTATTTTAAGCATTCTTATCCAAGCTATTACATAATAAGTATTTTTCACTTGGGTGTCTAAGAATTGTTAGGTCACGTGGTAAGTCTACATTAAATACATTGAAAAGTCTTGTAATATCACGTTTCACTCAAATGAGAGAAAGAATCTGGAGTTCTGACATCCGTCGAAGATCAAGAATCAGGGACGCTGTCTCATTTGCCAAGGTGTCGAAAATCAGATGGGCTGGTCACGTAATGAGATTTAAAGATGACCGCTGGACTAGAGCTGTTACCGACTGGATTCCACGGGATGTCAAAAGACCGCGTGGCCGCCCACCTACCAGATGGTCAGACTTCTTCGTCAAGATCATGAACGATCGGTTTGAGGCCCTTCATGTTCCCGGAGCGAACAGATGCCATTGGGCTCCACTAGCATGCGACAGGGACAAATGGAGACGTTACTGGCGCCCGCTCGAGCAAATCGACGACTAACGGGAAGTTAAGTGATTAAGTGATTAAGTGAAAAGTCTCCAGACTCTTTTCCAAAGTGACCACAATCATTTTATGTTCCAAGTGGCAAAACATGAAGGTTGGGATGTTTCTTGACCAATGTTTCTTTTTAACCCTCAAATTTTAATTTATGCACAAATGTGATTTATGATTCTGTTAATGTTAGAGTTTCATGCATACAATGACTAGTGACACTTATCTCTCTACCAATGGGGACATGAATCTGTCAACTTTGGTTTATTCTTCTTTTTGGAGTTACATTCAGCTCCTTTTTTCTCTTTGAGACCTTTTTGTTGTTGTTTCCTTTTTTTTCCATTTTTTATAATTTTATTTATTGAATCACCATGAGAACAGTTACAAAGCTTTTGGGTTTAAGTCTCGGTCATACAATGAAACACCCGTACCTTCACCAGTGCCCATTCTCCACCACCAAAAACCCCAGTATACCCCCATCCTACACCCTCCCCCTACCTGTGGGGCAGATGATTTCCACGTTACTCTCCCTACTTTGATTACATTCAATATTTTGACACTAGACCCACCACTATTATTTGGGATTTTACCCCAACACTCAGATTTGCTGAAAAGGCAACACTAGACAATTTGTTTTCTATTGCTGGTTATGAATAACAATGGTGTTGTGTGGCTGCAGTAGTGGCCGCACAATTTTGAAATTTTGAAACTTAAATCTGGAGGGACTTCTACCAAAACCTGCTGGGTTCTGAGATTTGTTCCTGAGTCTCTTGGACCATGGCCGTTAAGCAGTTTGATCAGGAGCCAGAAAGGCCGTTCATGGGCAGCGACTCAGGGTCTTGTTGGGACAGGGAGGAAAAGGCTGGCTCCATCCCCATCCTGTGAGTCCCGTGTGCCTCATCACTGAGGGCTCAAACCTGACTGCCCAATGGCCTTTGGAGGATGGCGGCCACCGAGCTGCCAAGGGGGAGCAAGTGGAGGGACAATACCCTTCCCCCATGGGGAGGCCCAGTGACAGTAACATACTGCAGGGGCCGGACACATTTCCGCCAAAAGCCACTGGGTTCTGAGATTTGTTTCTGAGTCTCTGGATTCATGGCCGTTAAGCTGCTTGATCAGGAGCCAGAGAGGTTGTTCGTGGGCGATGACTCGGGGTCTTGTTGGGGTGGGGAGGAAAGGGCCGGCTCCACCCCCATCCCGTGAGGCCCCACATGTCTCATCACTGAGGACCCAAACCTGACTGTCCAATGGCCTCTGGAGAATGGCAGCCACCGAGCTCCCTAGAGGGAGCAGGCGGAGGGAAAGCACCCTTTTCTCCCTGGGGTGGCCTGGCAACAGAAACCTTCTGAGGGGTCCGGATGCATTTCTGCCAAAAGCCACTGGGTTCTAAGATTTGTTTCTGAGTCTCTGGGATCATGGCTGTTAAGCAGCTTGATCAGGAGCCAGAGAGGCCATTCGTGGGGGAGGACTCAGGGTTTCGTTGGGGTGGGGAGGAAAGGGCTGGCTCCACCTCCATCCTGTGAGGCCCCATGTTTCTCATCACTGCGGGTTCATACCTGATTGTCCAGTGGCCTCTGGAGGATGGTGGCCACCGGGCTGCCAGGGGGAATAGGCCAAGGCACAAAACCTATTCCCATCTGGATTGTCCCAGCTCTGGTAACCTATTGCAGGGACCAGACGTATGTCTGCCAAAAGCCGCTGGGTTTCAAGATTTGTTTCTTTTCTTTTCTTTTCTTTTCTTTTCTTTTCTTTCTTTTTTTTTTGCCTTTTTGGGTCATACCTGGCGATGCTAGGGGTTACTCCTGGTTCTGCACTCAAGAATTATACCTGGCAGTGCTGGGGGGACCATATGGAATGCTGGGAACTGAACCCGGTTCGGCCGCGTGCAAAGCAAACACCCTACTCACTGTTTTATAGCTCCAGCCCCTCAAGATTTGTTTCTGAGTTTCTGGGATCATGGCCATTAAATGGCTTGATCAGGAGCCAGGGAGGCCGTTCATGGGTGGCGACTCAGGGTCTAGTTGGGATGGGAAGGAAAGGGCCGGCTCCACCCCCATCCTGTGAGGCCCCATGTGTCTTGTCACTGCAGGCCCAAACCTGACTGTCCAATGATCTCTGGTGGATGGTGGCCACCTAGCTGCCATGGGGGAGCAGGCAGAGGGACAACACCCTTTCCCCCATGGAGTGGCCCGGCGACAGTAACCTACTCAGGAACCGGATGCATTTCTGCCAAAAGCTGTTGGGTTTCGAGATTGGTTTCTGAGTCTCTGGGATCATGGCCATTAAGCAGTTCAATCAGGAACCAGAGAGGCCATGCCTCCAATTATATAGCTGAGCCGGAGGTGATTTGTGGGTGTGTCTCCCACATACCTGACTTTTGGCCGTTTACTTTCTTGGTAAACTTTGCCCCAAGTTTTTGGGGTCTGGCCAAAGGCACAGCAGCAATTTTGGGGTATCTGAAAGTCTGATGGTGCCATCAGGCTGCTGATGCACTTACCTCACAGGTACAGATTGACCTGCTGGAAACACCATACCTCCCGTCGTTGTTTGCTTTTTGGGCCACAAATGACAATGCTCATGGTTACTTATGGTTTGGCACTCAGGGATCACTCCTGATAGTGTTTGGAGGACCATATGGGGTGTGGGGATGGAACCTGGGTCGCGAAAGCCTCTTAGAACTCTACTGTCTCATTGAACTTTTGTTCTTTTTAAAGACTATTCTGAATATTCTAGGTCTTACCACTGCATTATGTATTTTAGCATAGCTAGTAAATCTTTGCATTCAGGAATCACTCCTCTGGGGGACCACATGGGATTCCAGGGATTGAACCTTGGTTGGCCACGTGCAAGGCAAATACCCTACCCGCTGTACTATCACTTCAACCTCTAGCTAGTAAACTTCTGGAAAAAAAAAAGCTGTTGAAAATTTCACGAAATTTATACTAACTCTATACTCCATAGACAAGTTTGGAATGTACTAACCTAGTTTTCTGATCCACAAACATGGGATGTATTTTCATTTATTTAGCTCTTATTTAGTTCTTTCAATATGTTTTATAGTTGTAGACACATATCTTTATATGTATATAAAATACATATTATAATACATAGCACAATGTTACATAATTGAACTTTGTTTTGGGCCTCCCAGCCAGTAATCAAAAGGCGCGAGGATTCTCTGCCAATTGGGTAAGTGGTTCAAGGCAAGACCCCAATGATTCAGTTTTTCTCTGGCCCTCTGTTTCTGGGGATTACCTGAGCCACCCTAGAGGTACCCTTGGGTCTTCAGGGCTGCTCCCAGATGCACAGGGCCCATGTGGTACTGAGGTATAAATAAGATATACCTGGGGTTGGAGTGATAGCACAGCAGTTCAGATGTTTGCCTTGCACACGGCTGGGTTTGATTCCCAGCATTCCATATGGTCCCCTGAGCACCACTGGGATTAATTCCTGAGTGCATGAGAATCTCCTGCCCCCATCCTTGCCCGGGACCCTTGGAGGGGGGCGGGTTGAGTCCCCCCCCCCCCGCCTGGAGCAGAGCCCTGGCAGCTGAAGACCTCCAGAACCAGCCACAACCATGCTGAGACCACTCTCCACATGCATGAAGGTACCGGCAGAGGAACAAAGGCATGCGTGTCCCGGGGCTGAGATCTCCAAGCCTGAAACTCCCCGTGGTGTACCCAATATGCCAGATACCAGTAACAATGATGGGTCTCATTCTCCTACCCTGAAAGAGCTTTTTTTTTTTTTATTTATTTATTGAATCACTGTGGGAAAGGTTACAAAGCTTTCAGGTTTATATCTCAGTCATGCAAATATCAAACACATTTCCCTTTACCAATACTTATTTTTTACCATGAAGAACCCCAATAAAACCCCACCCCCCACCCCTCCCCGTCCCTGTGAGGCAGATGAATTCTAGTTAACACTCTATCTGCTTTGATTAGATTCATTGTTTCAATAAAAGATTCATCACTATTATTTAGAGTTTACCCCCCCCCCAAATCAGACATGCTGAAAAAGCATTGTGAAGTGATTTGCTTTCTACGGCTGGGTTCAAGAATTAAATGTTGGTTTTGGATTTCTGCTCTTTTACCTATTGACCCTGGAAGTATTTCTACTGAAAGTCAGATAGTTAAGAAATTGGTTTCTGTGTTATGGAGTCCTGGCCGTGCTGGAGAGCCGCTCGCGGGGGGCAACCGGTGGCCTCAGTAGGGCGTGAAGGGCGGACCGAAACGCCCCCCTTCCCATGAGGTTTTAGTCGCCCCCACAATCCCGGCTCATACCTGCTGTCCACAAGGCTCCCATGTGGCCGCCATCTTTCTTTCCAGAGAGGAGAGGGCGAATGGGGCAACACCCTTTCCCCTCCGGCAGACTTGATGGCCTGGATCAATGCATAGTCCGTTCACTTTTCTGCTCCAAGCTGCTGGGTTCTGCATTAAGCCCTTGTGCTTCTGGGGCTGTGGCCGTGCTGGAGAGCTGCTCGCTGAAAGAGCTTTTAATATGGCACTTTTTAAAATCTCAGGACTAGGGCGAAGGAGACATTACTGGTGCCTGCTCGAGGCAATAGATGAAAACAGGATGATCGTGATCATGATCGTGATGAGCCAGGAATAGTCCCTGTGCATCACCGATTGTGGGCCAAAGAGAAAGAGAGAGAGAGAGAGAGAGAGAGAGAGAGAGAGAGAGAGAGAGAGAGAGAGAGAGAGAGAAGATATACCCTAATGTGGGTTCCATCTGACCCACAAAGTAAGTAAGTAAAGTAAAGGCCCTCCCGTTGATCATCGATTTGCTTGAGTGGGCCCAGTAATGTCTCCATTGGAGACTTTGTTACTGTGTTTGGCATATCGAATACGTCATGGGGAGCTTGCCAGGCTCTGCCGTGCGGGCAGGAGCAATAGCACAGTGGTAGGGCGTTTGCCTTGCACGCAGCCAACATGGCCGACCCGAGTTCGATTCCTCCGCCCCTCTTGGCAAGCTACCGAGAGTATCTCGCCCGCACTGACCCACAAAAACACGTTTTATTTTATTTGATTTTAGGGTGGTGAGATTTGGTTGCATCTGATGGTGCTTAGGGTGCATCTGAAGGTGCTCCTGGCACTGTTCAGGGAACAGTATATGGTGCTGGGATTGAATCAGGGTCAGCAATGTGTAAAGCCTTAACATGGTACTATTTCTCTGGCCTGGAAACACATTTTAAATCTAAAGACAGGGCCATCAAGATAGCTCAAGGCATGTACCAATCTCCTTGCCAATGGCTGGCACTGGGTGGTTCTGAGCATTGCTGGGTTTAGCCCTGGAAGCCAGGAGCACCATCTGGAGCCCCGCAAGCATGGCCAGGAGGACCCTGAAGGTCCCTGGCACTGAAAGGTCCTATCAGCATTGCACACTCTCAGGCTCTCTCACTGAAACGCAGGCACAGTTGGCAATCACCAGAAAGGGCCCTGGGGATCCCCTAAACACTGCTTGAGTGAAATTTCCCTAAAATAAGTTAGAAAATGCATAAGAAGAGGAAGGAAAGATGCGTGTAACACCAGTCAGAAACAAGCTCTGGACTCACCAGCAGGAGGGCTGCCTGCCGGCACTGCTCTTGCTTCTCTCTCCAGTCACAGACCCTCTAGTCTCACTTCTGCCTCAGTTCGTGTATCTGTGCTGGCAGGCCTAGGAGATGCTGGACATGCCGCTCCTCACCCCATGCTCCTTGCCCTTGCCTCCTTGACTCCGGATATGGAGGGAACACAGTGAGGACTAGCCACGACACAGAGAAAACAGTGAGGACCAGTCACGGTACAGAGGGGAACAGCAAGGACCAGCCATGGCACAGAGGGGAACAAAGAGGGAGAGCCAAGGTACAGAAGGAACCAGTGAAGACCAGCCACGGCACAGAAGAGAACAGTAAGGACTAGTGACAGCACAGAGGACACAAAAAAAGAGGACCAGCCACGTACATAGGGGAACAGAAAAGACCAGCAATGGCACAGAGGGGAACCAGCCACAACACAGAGGGGAACAAGGAGGGCCAGGCACATAGCACTATGGATGGTCACGTGATGTGGGCATTCATTTAGTGTTACCCACAGAGATCTGGCTGCCCTGGGGCTGGCTGGTGCTCTCGAACCCACCCCAGTGCCTGCAGCCTACCTCTCTGGTCCTGTGCCCACATGGGTTTGCTGGAGGCAGATCTGATGCCAAGGTTTCTGTTCAGGGGAGGAGACTTATTCAGGGGCCACGCTCAGGGAAGATTGGGCAGGGGTGTGGGATGAAAGGGGAGGACAGCTAGGCAAGCCCAAGGCACAACTCATCTCTCAGGTGGGTCTGAAGTTTTTTTGTATTGCTTTGTTTTAAATATCTATATTTGTGGTAGACAATCTCATTTACATTGGTGCAGAATCATTTCTCATACTTAAGTCAGATGCTAAGCTTTATTCCAAG
The DNA here is from genome assembly GCF_029834395.1 of Sorex fumeus. Lineage (NCBI taxonomy): Eukaryota > Metazoa > Chordata > Mammalia > Eulipotyphla > Soricidae > Sorex > Sorex fumeus. The sequence goes on from NW_026606179.1 coordinate 22,544,950, forward strand.
GGAAATAGGGAAACTGAGACCTTCTCTGCCTCCCTCTTGTCTGAACATAGAAGCCACTGGAGGGCCTGGAAACACTGGCTAAAGCTTCCTGCAGCCGGGCTAGGGACAGTGTGGATTCTTCCATGGGACATGCCACTCCTCACCCTGTTCAGGCATGGCTGAGCTGGGCACAGACCCCAGGGGCAGGGGGCCAGGCTGTCATGCCCTCTCACCCTTGGTGCAGAACAAACTCAACAATCTGGGGCTGGAGAGGTAGGGCAGTAGGAAAGGCATTTGCCTTGCCCACAGCCGATCCAGGTTCGATTCCCGGAATCCCAGTAATCCCATATGATCCCCTGAGCACCACCAGGAGTAATTCCTGAATGCAGAGCCAGGAGTAATTCCTGAGCATCACTGGGTGTGACCCTCCCCCCAAAGCAAAAAGCCCCCAAAAACAGAAAAAAAAAAAAACAAAACAAACCAATATGGGGCCTGAGAGATAGTGCTGTGAGTAGGGCGCTTGCCTTGCACATAGCTGACCTGGGTTTGATTCCTGGCATCCCTTATGGTCCTCCAAGCCCACCAGAAGTAATTTCTGAGTGCAGAGCTAGTAAGTGAGCCCTGAGCTCTTCTAAGTGTGGCTCCCAAAGAATGCAAGACAAACACACAAACAAACAACCGAGACTCAACAGTGGGGACCCAGCGAGGTATGGGAGGAAGGACTGTGAGACAGAACTCATGTCCTGCAGTCAGGAGCAGCATGGGGGACGCATATGCCACAGCTCATGCTCTTACCTTTGGGATTTAAAGATCCAAGAAGAGCCAGAGAGACCCCTGCCATGGGGTGGATAGTGCTGGTTGGCGCTATGCAGGTCCCCGACTTCTGGCAGCCAAGCTGCCAGGAGAGAGTCATCCTGAGCAGGAAATCAGTCACTTCTCCACTTGGTGCAGTTTATGCCTCATGGTAAAGTGGATGCCTGGCCTTTAATTCATTTTTTTTACTTGAATCCTTTTTTAAATTGAATTGAATTTTTAAAATTGAATTAAAATTGAATTTAAATTTAATTTTTAAATTGAATTTAATTGAGATACAGTTATAAAGGGGCTGGATTGATAGCACAGTGGGTAGGGCATTTGCCTTGCACGCAGCCAACCGGGGCCAACCCAATTTCGATTCCTCCGCCTTCAATTCCTCCACCCCTCTTGGAGAGCCTGGCAAGCTACCGAGAGTATCTCACCCACACAGCAAAGCCTGGCAAGCTACCTGTGACGTATTCGGTATGCTAACCACAGTAACAAGTGTCACAATGGAGATGTTACTGGACCCGCTTGAGCAAATCGATGAACAACGGGAAGACAGTGACAGTGACAGAGACAGTTATAAAGCTTCATGTTTGAGTTTCAGTCATACAATAATGGAACGCCCATTAATGCAGAACCCAGCAGCTTGGAGCAGAAAAGTGAAAGGACTATGCGTTAATCCAGGCAATCATTTCTGCCCAGAGGGGAAAGGGTGTCGCTTCCTTCCGCCCTCCTCCCTCTGGAAAGAAAGATGGCGGCCACATGGGAGCCTTGTGGACAGCAGGTATGAGCCGGGGGTGTGGGGGCGACTAAAACCTCATGGGAAGGGGGGCATTCCAGTCCGTCCTTCACGCCCTACCGAGGTCACCAGTCACCCCCCACGAGCGGCTCTCCAGCACAGCCACGGCCCCAGAAGCACAAGGACTTAATGCAGAACCCAGCAGCTTGGAGCAGAAAAGTGAACGGACTATGCATTGATCCAGGCCATCAAGTCTGCCGGAGGGGAAAGGGTGTTGCCCCATTCGCCCTCTCCTCTCTGGAAAGAAAGATGGCGGCCACATGGGAGCCTTGTGGACAGCAGGTATGAGCCGGGAGTGTGGGGGCGACTAAAACCTCATGGGAAGGGGGGCATTTCAGTCCGCCCTTCACGCCCTACCGAGGTCACCAGTTGCCCCCACGAGCAGCTCTCCAGCACGGCCACAGCCCCAGAAGCACAATGACCTAATGCAGAACCCAGCAGCTTGGAGCAGAAAAGTGAAAGGACTATGCGTTAATCCAGGCAATCATTTCTGCCCAGAGGAGAAAGGGTGTTGCTCCCTTCTGCCCTCCTCCCTCTGGAAAGAAAGATGGCGGCCACATGGGAGCCTTGTGGACAGCAGGTATGAGCCGGGGGTGTGGGGGCGACTAAAACCTCATGCGTCGGGGGGCGTTCCTGTCCGTCCTTCACGCCCTACCGAGGTCACCAGTCGCCCCCCGCGAGCGGCTCTCCAGCACGGCCATGGCCCCAGAAGCACAAGGACTTAATGCAGAACCCAGCAGCTTGGAGCAGAAAAGTGAACGGACTATGCGTTGATCCAGGCCATCAAGTCTGCCGGAGGGGAAAGGGTGTTGCCCCATTCGCCCTCTCCTCTCTGGAAAGAAAGATGGCGGCCACATGGGAGCCTTGTGGACAGCAGGTATGAGCTGGGAGTGTGGGGGCGACTAAAACCTCATGGGAAGGGGGGCGTTTCGCTCTGCCCTTCACGCCCTACCGAGGCCACCGGTTGCCCCCTGCGAGCGGCTCTCCAGCACGGCCACGACTCCAGAACACAGAAACCAATTTCTTAACTATCTGAGTTTCAGTAGAAATACTTCCAGGGTCAATAGGTAAAATAGCAGAAATCCAAAACCAACATTTAATTCTTGAACCCAGCCGTAGAAAGCAAATCACTTCACAATGCTTTTTCAGCATGTCTGATTTGGGGGGGGGTAAACTCTAAATAATAGTGGTGAATCTTTTATTGAAACAATGAATCTAATCAAAGCAGATAGAGTGTTGACTAGAATTCATCTGCCTCACAGGGACGGGGAGGGGTGGGGGGTGGGGTTTTATTGGGGTTTTTCATGGTAAAAAATAAGTATTGGTAGAGGGAAATGTGTTTGATATTTGCATGACTGAGACATAAACCTGAAAGCTTTGTAACCTTTCCCACAGTGATTCAATAAATAAATAAAATATTTAAAAAAAATAATGGAACGCCCAATTCCTCCACCAGTGCACATCTTCCATTACCAATGTTCCCAGTATCCCGCCCCCTCCTCATCCCAACACTCCTCCTGCCCCTGTGGCAGACAATCTCCCCCACTCTCTATTTTGGGGAATTATGGTTTGCAATACAGATACTGAGAGGCAATCACATTTGTATCTACTTTCAGCACACATCTCCCATCCCAAACGATCCCTCCAACCATCATTGACTTAGTGATTCCTTCTCTATCCCAACTGCCTTCTCCCACAGCTCATGAGGCAGTGACCTTTAATTCTGTAACTGTGATCTCCCCAGATCATTCCTGCGAATTCACGATTCATGTGTCCTCCAGAGCCAGAAAAGGCCGAGCAAGGAGACACTGACCAGCCCTGGGGGCCACGTGTGGCTACCCAGGGACTGTCCACACGAGTGTTGGAGGTGAGTTGTTCGCTGTCACATGACTGCTGCTGCCCAGGAGGGGTGTGTGGTGAGTGCATAGCACTGTCTTCTGGAATCTTCCATCTCCAGGATCCCTGGTCAAGGAGGGGCCGCAGCTCTGGGCCTGGGTGCAGGCGAGTCGGGCCTCGGAGCTGTGTGGGCTTTAGGCTGGGGATTCGGGGGACCTTCCTTGCTTCTACACCAGCCCTCAGTCCGGCCCCTCCCTGCTCTCTGGGCAGTGGACGTGGCTGCCCTTCTAGCTAGGGGCCTCTCAGGAAAGGGCAGAGATGCTGCCCTGGGTGCTGGAGCTGGTGTGAGCTACACAGGGGGCGTGGGGGAGCTGGGCTGTCTCCTCTGGGCAGAACAAGGTGGGCTGGGGAGTTGGGGTGTGCAGGGAGATGGAGAGGATGGGAGAGAGGAGTGCGGCAGGGAACAGGCCAGAGATGCTGCTGCCCAAGCAGCATCTGCTGCTGCTGCCTGGGCAGCATCTGGTGCTGCCTGCGTGGGCCCGGGCTGATGCCAGGTCCGTGACTCAGGGGACTCAGGCTGGCCTGCTGGTCTGGGTAGAGGTGTTCATCCACTGACTCTGGTTTTATCTCCTGATCAAGCAGATAAAACACAAGGAATTTAGACACAATTCTTAAAATTTCGCTTTTTGGGGGAAGGCGCACCTGGTAGTGAAGAAGGGCCCCCCTCTCATTGGATGCCCTGCAGTCACTCCTTGGCAGAACTCCAGGGACTTCCCTGGTGGAACTCGGGAGACCGTGCAGCGCCTGGATGGAACCCCGACCCCCCACCTGGCAGGTGCACGCTGCAGCCCTCTGAGCCGTCTTTCTGTCCTGACACTTTTAAATTTATTTATTTTTCAGTTTTAAGGTCATACCTGGCATTACTCAGGGGTGACTTCTGGCAGTGCTCTGGGGACCATATGGGATGCTGGAAATCGAGCCCAAGTTGGCTGCCTCCAAGGCAACGGGTCTACCTGCTGTGCTATTGTTCTGGCCTCATGTCCTGATATTTCTTAAATCATAGTGAATCCAAGAAGAAAGATTCCTCACAGGGACATAGAATGAAAGTACAGTGAGTAGAGCATTTGCTTTGCACGTGGCCAACCTGGGTTTGAAACCCCAAATGCTACCCGGAGCATCGCCAGGAGTGATTCCTGAGCAAAGAGCAAGGAGTAACCCCTGACCCCTGACCATCACCAGGTGTGGCTAAAAAATAAGAACCAAACCAAACCAAAACAACAGATCCCCCCCCCCCCCACCAGCTGGAGAAGCTACACCTGTCAGAATGATCAGTTCATTCTTTCCTGCAAGTTTGGTTAAAAATCCAGCGGCAAATCACACACTGAGATTCCTTTGGGTTGGTTTCATTTGTGGACACACACTCACATACTGCAGGACTCAGGACTCCATGGAAGGTTCTAGGAGCTTTCTTGTGTGTTAAGGACAGGTGATCAATCTTCCTCCCTGAAAGGTCTGGGAGAAGTAAAGAGACTGAGGCCGAGAGGAAAAGGAAACCAAAGCAGGTATATTGTGGGTGCTTCCTGGGCGAGTTTCCCTGGTCTCTAAAGAGGCTGGTGGGTCATGCCCAACGTGGGCTGCATGGGCATCTTATAGGGCAGTTCGCTGTGGGAAAGGGGGACGGAATGGAATGAGGGAATAAGAGTTTCTCTGCAGGGGCTGGAGCGATAGCACAGCTGTTAGGGCATTTGCCTTGTACGTGGTCAACCCGGGTTTGATTCCCAGCATCCCATATGGTCCCCTGAGCACCGCCAGGAGTAATTCCTGAGTGCATGAGCCAGGAGTAACCCCTATGCATCACCAGATGTGACCCAAAGAGAAAAAAAATAAAAGTTTCTCTGCAAGTTGTTGCCAGATAGGAGCTTCTGTGCAAGTTCCAAGAATTTTAATGAGATGAAAAAAAAATCTTTGGTGGTTTTGTGAGCCTTCCTGCAGGTGCTTGCCAGCGGTTTCAAGGTCCCTTTTACCCTGAGTCCCCTGGGCCGAGCCAACACTCCCCACTTGAGCTGATAGCATGGCAGGGAAGGCACATGTGAAAGCCAAACCCTTTCACCTGGAGCGTGGGGGCCTCACTTCACTGTCGCCTGCCCAGAAGGCTTCCAGGAGGTCTTGGCCTGGAACCTTCACTGATGCTCTGCGCCCACTGATCTTGGCGTCCAGGCCAAGACCTCCTGGAAGGCTTGCTGGGCATGCCAGAAAACTGAGGTGTGGGAAGTTGTGGGGCAGGATCTGGAGTCAGTGGCAAAATACTGGCTATCAGTGACTCTAAGGAGGATGAGTGTCCAAAGGCTAGGTAGAGAGCTGGGCATGCCAGCAAACTGAGGTGTGGGAATTGAAATGGCCACATCCCACAAGGGCCTGTCACAGCATCTCGAGTCCTTATAATTCTATTTGTTTGTTTGGCACGACATCTTATTATTTCATTCTTATTTCAACCTGGCAGGCTACTGAATGTAACCTGCCCACACGGCAGAGTCTGGCAAACTCCCCGTGGCGTACCCAATATCCCAAATACCAGGAACAATGATGGGTCTCATTCTCCTAACCCTGAAAGAGTTTTGAATATGGCACTTTTTAAAATCTCAGGGCTAGGATGAAGGAGACATTACTGGTGTCTGCTCGAGGCAATCGACGAACAACAGGATGATCGTGATTGTGATCGTTTGGTTTCTTTTTGGTTTGTTTTGGGACCACAGCTGACAATGCTCAGGGCTTGCTCCCGGCTCTGTGCTCAGGGATCACTCCTGCAGGGTTGGGTCTATAGGGTGCCAGGGACCAAATCCAGGTGAATTGCATGCAAGGCCAACACCTTACCCTCTGTACTATCTCTCTGGCTCCTGACAAGTCCTTCTGAAACTTTCTTGTTCTGTCTCTTCTCTGCTGAGCTCTGGCCCAGGGCTACTTTGAAATGAATATGGGAGAGGAGCTGAGCTTCATAGATAAGGTCCAGAAACAACAGGTATAGGAGTATTTTGCTTATTATTGTCTCCAGTTATTTAATAGCAAAGGTTTTCTTTTGTACGCACCCATACATATATATGTATATTGTTTTTTGCTCACACCTCCTGGTGCTCAAGGATCACTCCTGGCAGGCTCTAAGGTACCATATGTGGTGCCGGGGACCAAACCTGGGTCTGCTTGGGCCAGGCAAGTGCTTTATTCATTGTATTATAGTTCTGACTCTAACATACATTGTTTTTTATTAGTTGTGGGGCTACACCTGGCAGTGCTTGGGCCATGTGGTGCTGGGGATCCAACTCAGGGCTTCTCACATGCATGATATGTGTCCTACCACTTGAGTCACATTCCTGGCCCCTGTGGTTTGACTTATTAATTATTATTTTGTTTTGAGGCCATACCCAGCAATGCTCAGGGGTTACTACTGGCTCCACACTCAAGAATTACTCCTGGCTAATTCTTAATACCCAGCTGTAAAAAGCAAATCATTTCACAACGCTTTTTCAGCATGTCTGATTTGGTGGGGGGGGGGCCGTAAACTCTAAATAATAATGGTGCATCTTTTATCGAAACAATGAATCTAGTCAAAGTAGATAGAGTGTTAACTAGAACTCATCTGCCTCACAGGAATTGAGAGGGGCGGGAGGTGGGGTTCTATTGGGGTTCGCGGTTAAAAATAAGTATTGGTAAAGGGAAATGTGTTTGATATGTACATGACTGAGACATAAACCTGAAAGCTCTGTAACTTTTCCCACAGTGATTCAATAAATAAATTATAAAAAAATATACATATAATAAGCAAACCAAAAAAAAAAAGAATTACTCCTGGTGGTGCTCAGGGGACCATATGGGATACCGGGGAATCCAACCTTGGTTGGCTGTGTGCAAGGCAAACACCCTATTTTCTGTACTGTCACACCAACATCTACATGTTTTAACTTATTAAAAGAGAATATGCCTTTTAAAAAAATGTATGTTTTAGAGCTAGAGAAATAGTACAAGGGTTAAGGCCCTTCCTTGCATAAATCAACTCCAGTTTGATCCCCGGCACTAAAATGTGCACCCCACCAATCACTCCCAGGAGTGATCTCTAAGTTCAGAGACTGAAGTAAGCCCTATGCACCTCTGGATATGCCCCCAAAGTAAAGAAATAAATAAAATGGACACTTAGCATTTTAAAATTTCAGTTTTTCATTAATTTTTTTGGACTGCAAGTAATTGCATTGTAACATTAGTTGAATTTCAGGTAAGCATTAATGATTGAAAATATCTCCACCAGTTGCACCCTCAACCAGTAGAGATTTCTTTTTCCTTTATTCTACATTCTTTGAATATGTTTTGCTCATTTTTTTTTTGGCTTTTTGGGTCACACCCGGTGATGCACAGGGGTTACTCCTGGCTCTGCACTCAGGAATTATCCCTGGCGGTGCTCAGGGGACTACATGGGATGCTGGGAATTGAACCCGTGTTGGCTGTGTGCAAGGCAAATGCCCTACCCACTTGCTATTGCTCTAGCCCCTTTTGCTCATTTTTGAGTTAATTTTCTTCTATAATACTTTCAAGCTTTGGATTTTTTTGAAGTGCCAAGGATTGAACCCTTGCCCTCACATATTCTAGTACAAAGCCACATCTCCGGCCCTAATTTGTTTTTTTTTTTATAGTACTAGCACACATTTATTGAATCATCCATGCAAATTTGGAGAAACACGGTCCCATCCCATGCTTCCTTTCACTTTGCACAGTGTCTAACTCGGGGTCAATTAAAAGTAGTGCTTCTAACATTAAGGATTTACATAGTTTGACTTCATTTAGTTTTCCACTTTTTTTCTATTTTAAGTTATATTTGATAGTCTTTTGAGATATTTGTAGTAGGCATTGAATAAGAAAATAATTCTTTTTCTAGGATAGTTATCAGGGTCCCTTTTTACAACTAGGCAAAAGATAAGAACATGACTAAAATTATAAGCTTTAAACAGAAAACTTTAAACGGCAATTGTTTTCTGCTAAGCATCAAATAGTAAAGATGCTTTGACTTTGCACACTGTGAGGGGTGGTCTCTGTTGCTGCCTCTTTTCCAGCACCCCCACCTCCTCCCCTTGCCCCACCCATTCTCCTCCTCCTCCTCCTCCTCCTCCTCCTCCTCCTCCTCCTCCTTCTTTTAAAAAAACATGTCCGGCCCAAATTTTGGAATCTTATGCTTTTCAAGTTTGATAATTTTCTCCTTTTAACAAGTATTGTTTTATTTAACTCATTCAGATCAAATGACAACAGTACTTTCTGCCTTTCTTTTGGGGAGTGGGGGGGGCACAGCCGGTGGTACTCAGGGCTTACTCTAGTCTTTGAGCTCAGAGATCACTTCTGGCAGTGCTTGGGGGACCATCTGTGGTGCTAGGGATCAAACCTGGGTCAGTGACATGCAAGGTAAACACCTGCTCCTCTGTACTATTACACATGCACACCCTCCTTTTTTTCTTTGAGGTCTTTATTTATTTATTTATTTACTTACTTACTTATTTAGTGTTTTGGGCCATACCTGGCGATGCTCAGGGATTTTGCATGGCTTTGCACTCAGGGACCACCCCTGGCAGTGCTTGGGGGACATGTGGTGCCAGGGATTGAACCCAGATCAGCAGCTTTCAAGGCAAGCACCCTGCCTGCTGTACTATCATTCCAGCCCCCCCCCCCCCCCGCAACTTTTTTTAGTCTTTGAACCTTTTTTCTTCCCTTGAGTCACTTCCCCCAACCCCACTTCTTTTTTTGCTACATCTGGTAATGCTCAGGGGTTACTCATGGCTTTGCACTCAGGGCTCACTCCTGACAGAGCTTAGGGAACCATATGTGGTGCCAGGGATCAAACTCAGGTCAGCGGCTGCAAGGAAAGCACCCAGCCCACAGTACTATGGCTCTGGCCCTCTTTGAGCTCTTTTTACTGGGTGAATATAACTTAGAGACTCTGTTGCTGGTCATCTGTTCTTTAAGACAGGAAAAGGTTTCTGCAGAGAGGAGCACAGCTGTGGCTTGAACCAGAATTACTCAGTAAAACTCAGGATGAGGGCCTTGAGTCTGTTAAGCTGATAGGCTCAGAGACTAAGATGTCTCAGTGCTTGACAGGACATGAGAATTGTCCACGCTAATTGTTTTCTGCTTTGCTAGTTTTTTTTTACCCGCTGTTTTTTTTTTTTTCAGGGAGGGTCATACCTGGCAATGCACAGGGGTTACTCCTGGCTCTGCACTCAGGAATTACTCCTGGCGGTGCTCAGGGGACCATATGGGATGCTGGGAATCGAACCCGTGTTGGCTGCTTGCAAGGCAAACGCCCTACCCACTGTGCTGTTACTCCAGCCCCTACCTGCTGCTTTTAACATCAGAAATTTTATGATTCTAGAAAAGATTTCTCAGAGTTTTGTGACAACATTCAGTTATGGAGTTCCTAAAAAGAAGACTTGCCATATCTATGAAAAAGTATTCTTCATCTGGTATTATTCTAATAGAAGCTCTTGAATTTCTCAGTCACCTACCCCTGCCACATTGTGGCCACCCCTCCGGGCCCGTGGGGAAACACACAGCTGAGAAAGGGTAGCTTTTGTGGAGCAAGGAAGTCTTGGGTTTTTGTTTTCATTTTTCAGGTCACACCTGGCAATGCTCAGGGCTTACTCCTGGATCTCTGCACTCAGGAATTATTCCTACCAGTCCTCAGGGGATCACATGGGACACTGGGGATTGAATCAGGGGTAGCTGCATGCAAGGCAAACGCTCACCCCGCTATACTATCACTCTGCCCCCTCCCATTTTTCGATATTTTTTTCCCAAAATGGTATGCTTGTTTCCAGTATCAGATGAAGATAAATATCACCAAGCTCTAGCTCCACAGTTTGTTCAAGGGGAAAATATTTTTTTATCTGTAGAATCTGCTCCATTGATGTACATGGGACTTGTTGGAATGATCATACCTTGGAGGCGTCTGGAAGAATGTATACTTTTACGTCCTTGGAGTTTGAAAAACTGTCTTTGTGATAGATCCATGGGAGACTCTTCTGGAAGGGGCCTTTCTCCTTGAGCAATGAGTTCTCTTCCTTGTGGTATTTTTATTTTAAAAAGGTTGATGTTTTGTATTCTCAGAAAACAAAATGGGAGGGACCTAGGAGAACTCTGGATCAGAAAAACCCATTGGCACTAAATATTGATTGAAAACAAGCCCTTGGCCTTGGATTACTGCCAAGCGGAGAGGAAGGGCATGTTGGGGAAGAATGAGGCAGACTAGAAGCGACCCAAGGACATTGGTGGAAGGTCTGGGGTACTTCTTTGGTGGTAAAGAATCAGTAACTGGGGCCAGAGCGATATTACAGCGGGTAGAGTGCTTGCCTTGCACATGGCCGACCCAGGTTCAATCCCTGGCATCCCATATGTTCCCCCAAGCACCGCCAGGAGTAATTCCGGAGCACAGAGCCGGGAGCAACCCCTGAGCATTGCGGGTGTGATCCAAAAAGCAAAAAAAAAAAAAAAAAAGGAAAAGAAAAAAAGAGACAGTAACTGTTCATTAGACCCACAGACAGAATCATGGCAATAAAAATAAAATTAAAACACAAAGAGAAAACCCTGAAATGCCCTCTTGGTCATTAAATTGTTCATTTTTCTTTCTCAGGGCCTTTTTATGGGTATTGACTTTCTAGTTATTATATATGATTTTCAGGTTTTTTTCTGGAAGTATGAACCAGGATCATGAGATAGAAGAACTAATATAAAATCAGTGTTTAAAATACCTAAAGCTAAAAGTGAATATAGTGTTAGGAAACTTTTCTCTTTCATATAAATACATGGATTTATGTGTGCCTCTCTGTATAGTTGTTTATGAACATCCCCTATAGAGATATAGAGTTATTTGGTAGCTTTTGTTTGAAAACCATTTAAATTAATGATTTTAAAGCACTTGCTCTTCAAAGATTTACTCTGCGTGTGTGTGTTATAAGTTGGGCAGTATGTGTAGAAGATGTGAATTCAGGCCTGGTTCTTGATTGGCCAGCACTGTGCCTTTGGGCGAGTTCCTTAATCATCCCGAATTGTGATATATACAATAGACTTCATAATGCATAGCTCATGTGATGTGTTAAATTAGACACTATTGCTAAAACAGTGTTTGGGTTTCAGTAGGCACTTAAATGTTAATGTTTTCTTTCCCTGAAGGATTTTAAACTTAAAAAAGTGCTCTTTTAAAAATAAAATGCCAGACCACTTGTCAGTATCTTTAAAAAACTTGTTCTGTGGGGTTGGAGAGATAGTATAGCAGATAAGGCCCTTGCCTTGCACATGGATGACCCCGGGTTCGATCCCTGGTCCACCAAGAACTATCGGAATTGATTCCTGAGGGCAGAGCCAGGAGTGACCTCTAAGCATCACCAGGTGTGGCTCAAAACAAAACAATTTTAAAAATAACCCAAACTTGTTAAGCAAAGAGAGTGTTGTCAGTCATGTGTTAATGTTATAAGTGGTTTAGATAAAATGGGGAGAAGAGGGGCTGGAGCAATAGTACAATGGGTAAGGCATTTGCCTTGCACGCGGCTGACCTGGGTTCGATTCCCAGCATCCCATAGGGTTCCCCGAGTACCGCCAGGAGTAATTTTTGAGTGCAAATCTAGGAGTAATCCCTGTGCATCGCTGGGTGTGACTCAAAAAGAAAAAGAAAAAAATGGGGAGAAGAGAGGCATTCTGGAGAGGGGAAGTTGGTTGCTTTCCCTCTCTACCCACCTTGGTCACTTTAGTGGTTATCCAAGTGTCTGGGAGGGTGACTGACCACAGAACTGAGGTGACCAAGGACAGGTGGGAATGGATGAAGGGTCTTTCAGACAGTAGTGGAGAAATATTGGCACTTTTTGTACTATTAAAATGTAAACATCTGTACTCTTACAAACCAGCATTATTAAATCAAATAAAGATAAGAAAAACAGGCTCATTATTTTTTTTCTGTTTTTTTATTTAATTAATTTTAAAAAATTGAATCACTGTGAGATCCAGTACAAAGCTTTCATGTTTGAGTTCCAGTCATGCAATGATCGAACACCCATCCCTCCACCAGTGCACATCCTTCACCACCAATGTCCCCAGTATCCACCCCCCCATCCTAACCCTCCCCTGTCTCTCATCCCAACCCATCCCCATATGCTCTCTCTACTTTGGGACATTATGGTTTGCAATATAGATACGGAGAGGCTATCATGGAAAAACAGGCTTATTAAGGTGCCAGCAACGTAAGAATGTGGGGAACTTGGGACTGAAGCGGTAGTATAGTTGATAGGTCGCTTGCCTTACACACAACCGACCAGGGTTTCATTCCCAGCACCACATATGGTCCCTGAGCCCTTTCTGAAGTGATCCCTGAGCACAGTGCCTGGAGTAAGCTGTGAGCTCTGTCAGGTGTGGACCTCCAAACAGACAAAGTACATGGGGAACTTGTCCCCACAAAAGATTTTATGCTCAGATTTGTATAGAGAATAAAGGGGTCCTAGGACAATGGATAGTGCTAAGTGTTCTCTCATGCAGATTTCTGGCTAGTTTTTGAGCTCTTGGTGGCTCATGGATGATAAGCTGCTTTGGGGAACTGCTTTGAAATAATCTCTGCCTCCAGGAACCTTTGGGGCTCTCTCAGCCAGTTCTCCTTCAGCCGTTCCTCCTCGTTTTTTTGGTTTTTTTTTTTTTTTTTTTGCTTTTTTTTACTTTTTGGGTCACACCTGGTGATGAACAGGGATTAGTTACTCCTGGCTCTGCACTCAGGAATTACTCCTGGCGGTGCTCGGGGGACCATATGGGATGCTGGGAATAAAATCTGGGTTGGCTGCGTGCAAGGCTAATGCCCTATCTGCTGTGCTATCACTCCAGCCCCCTCTCCTCCTCTTGTATTATTAAACACATGTGTATGATCACATTCTTCTGTATTTGGAAACAAATGGCAAAGGCCAAGCAGGAGGAGAGGTCATTAGAAGCATCTATGCGGAGAACAAGATGGCAAGATGGAGTCAAATGCAAGGCCCATTCACTTATATTTTTTCTAAGTGTATTTTGTGCTTGTGATTACTAGGGAAGTATATTCTAGCTGCAAATTAACCTAGCCAATATTTACTTAGCATTTGAGAAAAAAATATATATATACTACTTTGATCTGAGAAATAAGGGAGACTAATACTATAGATGCAGGGTTTAGCGTCACTGGAAACTTAGATGGTCTAATGAGAAATGTCATTATCATCTGTGGTTGTTAGCACAGGGGAAATCTTGACTCCTGATGATAGCAAGCTTCCTGAATTTCATACTTTACTGCTGCCTGGAGGAGTAGGCATTTAGTTCTGTAGCCCTATTGCTTTTCTTACCTTCGTCACCATTTCATACTTGCTAATTTACCAAATCCAGGTGATGATAATGTAACATGTGCCTGATAAACCTTGACAGCTTGTTAATGGATCTACCATTTCCTTCTTTTCTTTCTGTAGGCTTTAATGAAAACAATTGATATTATTTTGTGGTGCTGTGAATCAAACCCATGGTCTCAGACATGAAAGCAATTGCTCTACCACTGAGCTCCATTTGCAGCTCTTTCTTCGGTTTTATAAAAAAATCACCCTCTTTTTTTGTGTTTTTAAAATTTTTTTTATCTCTTTCCTTCTTTTTTACGGACAGCATCTCCAGATGCTGAAATCCAGACACTCTCTGGGGGGGTAGAACCCTGCTGGTCTTGATGTTTGGGGGAGGGGGTGTGAGAGCCCCAGGTCCTGAGTGCTGTGTAGTGTGTGATAAAATGGAGGTGTAATTCAGGCAGTGTCTTTGAGCCTGGAGAGGGAGGAAATCGTAAGCAAGTCAACTGCTGAGTTAGGAGTTTTGACTTCAGGCTAATGCTAAATTATAAACTCAAAAGTTCAGGTCTAAACATGGAATATCCTTGATAATTTTCTAGGTGAATTGCCTCTGAGGCATTTTTCTTCTACCCAAAGGAATTAATGTAATTTCATAATTTCATTTAATGTTACATAAAATAAAACTTGGAACATTTATAGTATAATCACATGCTGTATAGTTTTGGACTGGGGAAGGTCAACACTGGGCACTTGATTTGGAAGCCTACTTTGCAAAAAAGCTTTGGGAGAAAAGTATGTAAGTCATCTATTTTAGGTTGTGCAGATAGATGATTTTAAGGTCACAATGTTTTTGTGCTGAGTAAAATAATCTCTCTCTTTTAAAAGGTAACATTGGTTTACAGCATCACTTGTTTCAGCTTTTGTCATTGTCTTCTTCCTCTTCTTCTTTTTCCTCTTATTCCTTTTTCTCCTCTTCCTCTCCCTCTTCCTCTCCCTCTTCTCCTTCCCTTTCTCCTTCTCCTCCTCCTTCTCCTTCTCCCTCTCCTCCTCCTCCTCCTCCTCCTCCTCCTCCTCCTCCTCTTCTTCCTCTTCTTCTGCCACACTGATAATGCCCAGGGGTTACTTCTGGCAGTGTGTGGAGTCAAACCTGCATTGACTACATGCAAGGCAAAGGCACTGCCTGCTGTAGCTGTATCGTCACTTCAGCCCCAGATGTACAGCTTTTTACTTCAACATTTGTATGAATTTCTTTTTTTTTTCTTTTTGGTGGGAATGCTTTGGGCCATGTCTGGCAGTATTCAGAGCTTACTTCTGATTCTGTGATCAGGGATCAATCCTGGTGATACTCAGGGGGACCATCTGTGTTCAATTCTTGGGAATTGAACCGGGTCTTGCCCATGTGCAAGGCAAGTCACTTAACCCTTGTACTATTTCTCCAGATGTCTCTCTATATCTCCTGATGTCTCACTTTATACTTTGTCTTTTAATCTCTATGCTTTCTTTATAAATGGTCAATCCAATACAAGTCATATTTTCATATGTATATGTATGAAAAATATATCTGGAATAGGAGCCTTTAGAGGTCTGGGGGTTTATGCTGGTGTGAAGACTCCAGTTTCCTGTCTCAAATGATTTGGAGGTCATAGCCCCATATTGTCACTGCTGTGATAGTATGTCTCTGTATCAAAGTTGCTGTCACTTAAACTCTTCCAAACATGCCCCCAAGTTTCCTCTATTTTTGGCACTTGGACATTTTCCTCTCTGTTTTGTGCTTCATTTTGTATTAAAATATTTATGTTGTGATTTTGTGTGCTGGAGAGAGAGCATGTGAAAGAGTGTGCAAGCGAGCGAGTGAGCGAGAGTAAGAGAGAGAGAGAGAGCGAAAGAGAGAGAGAGAATACCCTGGAATAGCATAGGGTGCAAGTCCTGCCAGGAGTAATCCCTGAGCACAGCCTTAGGTAAATAAACAAACAAATAAATAACAGTCAGTCCCCCTGCCTCCCCAATAAATCAACATTTATGTTGTATTTCATCTATTTATTAAATTATCATGTTTCTTGAGCATTTGGTTGTGTCCGGACTTGTGAGTGGTTTAGTAGAAAAGCAACTAGGTCAGCCAAGATGTATAAGGCCCTGGTAGAATTTTTTTTTTCTTTTTGGGTGACATCCAGCGATGCACAGGGATTACTCCTAGCTCATACACTCAGGAATTACTCCTGGCGGTGCTCGGGGGATCATATGGGATGTTGGGAATTAAACCCGGGTCGGCTGCATGCAAGGCAAATGCCCTATCTGCTGTGCTATTGCTCCAGCCCCCTGGTAGAATTTTAACATTAAAGCTCATCAAAAAATGAGGAGAAGCTCAGGAACTCATGCATGCACTGACTCTTTTCCAAGCCACTGAACCTTCTTCTGGGTTCTTTCCCCCTGGGGATCTCTAAGAATGGGCTGCCAGGATTGCCTTAGCACATGTGGCGGACACTGGGGTTTGAACTCACAGCCTCATGATTGTGGGGAAAGTGCCTTAAGCCATTGAGCCCTCCTCTGGGCCCTGTACTGACATTTCTTGGGGTTATATCTGGCTGCTCTGTGGAGAGCACTATAGAAAAGCAAAAGCAAAAGGGAGAATTATTGGTCATTGTTTTTAGCCTGGTAGGAGATGATGGTGGCATAGAAGGGTAGCAGTGAGAAGATAATGGTGGTGGGATCAGATTAGAGTTGGAAGGAAGCACTGATTGACTTATTGATGATTAGGAGGTAGTACTGTAGCACTGTCCTCCTGTTGTTCATCGATTTGCTCGAGTGGGCACCAGTAATGTCTCCATTGTGAAATTTGTTACTGTTTTTGGCATGTCGAATACGCCACGGAGAACTTGCCAGGCTCTGCTGTGTGGGTGGGATACTCTCGGTAGCTTGCCGGGCTCTCCAAGAGGGATGGAGGAATCAAACCTGGGTCGGCCGCGTGCAAGGCAAACACCCTACCTGCTATGCTCTCCAGCCCATTTGGAGGTAGGATGTGAAATAATAAAGAGAGTCAGGATTGCTAAGCTTTTGATATATTTTGGGGTGGTCAAACCGAGTGGTGCTCAGGGCTTACTCCTTGCCCTCTGCTAGGGATCATTCCTGGCAGGGCTTAGGGTACCATATTGGAGGATCAGTATCAAACCTGAGACAGCGGCATGCAAGGCAAACATCCTATCCTACTATCACTTTGACCCCAGGATTTCTAAGCTTCTAGCAGAAATAGGGTGATATTAAATAAAGAATAAGGTCTTGAACATGTTAAGTTAGACATCCCTGTTTCACACGCAAGTGGACACAATGCAGAGAAGCCAGTGAAAATAGAAGCGGGCAGGGAGTGGCAATGTGAGAGATATTTGGAGGAAATATTTTAGAGATAGAATTTGATGTTCTGAGATGAGAAATGTGCGTAACTAAAAAGAAAAACAAACAAACAAAAAAAAGCAAGTTCTGACTGGTTGGGAACTATAGTGTTAAGTGGTGTTTAGAGATAACCATGAAGGGCTCTGTTTGGGAAAAGGACTTGCTGACTAACTTCACTAGAAGGTAGTAGAGTCTGCAGTTAAATTTAGGTCACTGGTGAGTAACAACACATTGTGTTATTTTATACTGCAAAGTACAAATTTGTATAGTATAAAAAGTTATTTTATACTAGCCCTTTTCTTGAGCATATAATGGAACTCTGAAATTGTGACTATTCAGACTTATTGAAATTTCTGATGCTGCTGAAAGAAAGATTCGCATAATACTCTATTTTGAAGTATTATACCAATTCAAATATGTGAAAAATTTCTTTTGTTTTTGCTTTTGGGCCATACTTGGAGGTGCTTAGGGGTTATTCCTGGCTCTGAGGTCATTCCTGGCAGTATATGGTATCCAGGACTGACCCTGGTTCTTTCATATGCAAAATATGTGCTTCAACCTGTGAGTTATCTCTCTGTCCACTACAATATTTTTAAAATTATTAAACATTTTAATTATTGTAGTTTAGGTTAGGTCACATACTAGTGTTAATATTTATGGTTTTGATGTATGCGCCTTATCACAAACAAACTGGCCAAAGACCCTCCACGAGTGTCCTTATGCTACGTCCATCCAACTCATCATTTGTCCATGCCACTCCCTCTTTGACTTGATACACTAAATTCTGTAACCAAAGGGCCAAAGATTGGTTATAATTTGACAGTTATAGACCCTTGTTTTGTCTTTATGTATACCACAGATCAGTGAGATTAGCAAATTTGTCCTTCTGCCTCTGACTTATTTCATTTGACACAACACTCTATTCATCCAACTAGTAGCAAACTGTACAATTTTATTTTTTCTAATGACTGCATGATATTCCATTGTGTATATTTATCAAAACTTTTTTTGGTGACTTTTTGGGTCACACCTGGTGATGCTCAGGGTTACTCCTGACTCTGCACTCAGGAATTACTCCTAGCCCTGCTTAGAGGATCATAGAGGATGCTGGAGATCAAACCTGAGTTTGTTGTGTGCAAAACAAATGCCCTATCCACTGCATTATCCAACCAGTCCCATAACAACTCTTTTTTTAAATTTTAAATTTATTTTTATAAAGTTGCTCCCAATAATTTATTACATTCAATATTCTAATACCAATCCCACCACAATTACACATTCCCAACACCACTATTTCAAATTTAGAGGTTTGGGGTGGTCAAACCCAGTGGTGCTCAGGGCTTACTCCTTGCCCTCTGCTAGGGATCATTCCTGGCAGGCCTCAGGGTACCATATAGGAGGATCAGTATCAAACCTGAGTCAGCAGCATGCAAGGCAAACATCCTTGCCCCCACCCTACTAAACCTTCCCACCACCACCTAAACCTGACCCCAAATCAGGTCCTAAATAATTTATTTTGTATTGGTTGTTATTCATATTCTTCTAAAAATGATCCAAAAAAAGTTTCTTTAGAGGAAAATGCCTACCAGAACTTCTTTATTTATGTCTTTTACTAAACATTTGGGTTGTTTCCATATATATTTGGATTGTTTACATATCCTGGC
The DNA here is from genome assembly GCF_029834395.1 of Sorex fumeus. Lineage (NCBI taxonomy): Eukaryota > Metazoa > Chordata > Mammalia > Eulipotyphla > Soricidae > Sorex > Sorex fumeus. The sequence goes on from NW_026606179.1 coordinate 22,563,768, forward strand.
GATCAAACTGATATATAATATATTGTATTTTTGGTTTTTGAGGTTTTTTTTTTGAGTCACACCTGGCTATGCTCAGGGGTTACTCTTGACTCTGCACTAAGAAATTATTACTGGTAGTGCTCGGGGGACCATAGGGGATGCCAAGAATTGAACCCAGGTTGACTGCATGCAAGGCAAATTCCCTACCCACTGTACCATTGCTCTGGCCCCAAGTATGTGTATATGTATTTTTTTTAAATAAAAGTTTTTGTGTTTGGGAGGTAAATGCCAAGAGAAGGAATCATTGGGCCATATGAAAACTCTATTCCAAAATTTTTGAGGCATCTCCATGTTGTTTTTCATAGAGGCTGAACTGGCATTCCCATTAAGCAGAGAATAAAGGTTTCTTTCTCCCCACACCCAGCAAACACTGGTTGTTTCCAGTTTTCATTATATTCTATTATCACAGGTGCGAGAGGATACCTCATTGTCATATTGATTTAAAATTTGCCTGATAACAAGAGATGATGAGTTGGTCTGACCTCTAAATTTAAGAAAAGTATTTCCCCTTACACTTTATATAAACACTGTGCAGAGTTGTTCATGACTATTTGTTATATACATTCAATATTGCAACACCAATCCCACCACTACTGCACCCTTTCCAACTACCCCTTAAGCCTACTCCACAGCAGAACATCAAAAATTTATTTTATATTTCTTGTTATAAATAATTTGCTAAGAGTGATCAAAATATGTTTCCTTAGAAGAAAGTTAGTGAAGATTGTTAAATCTCACTATGGAGTCATTAAACCCTTGTATTAGAGATTACTAAGATGTTGTTACAGGTTTAGCCTTCTATGTTTATATTTTGTTAACCGAGATTGGTTACCTCTATATTACATCCCAGCCAGTCTGGTGTGTACTCCTGTTTTATCAGTGTGTAGAGTTTGAGAGCACTCTTGGAGCATTCCTGTAGACTTCCTGGAAGATTTGTCATTGTGTGCTCCAGGAAGTTCAAAATTTTTAATGGCTTATATGGCTGGAGTTAAATTTTTAACTGGGTGGTGGATTTGAGGCATGTGTGTGAATGCAGGGCCTTTTAGAAGCACAGGGAGATGGGGGGAGGTAGCCCATACCTGTCTCCATGAAAGCTTGAAGATTTCCATCATGAAACCTGCATACCTGAGTTTTCCAACAGACTAATTTCTGGATGAGGTTTGTCTGAGCAGTGGAATCTGGCTGGGAGCATGGTGGCAATTGTGGAGTTTGGAGATTTTTGGCTGTCAGGGCTCTGTTTGGGTGTGCATGAAGCTCACCTGACCTGCTCCAGGTTATCCCAGATGACTCAGCCTTGCATGGGGTCTGGAAGAATCTCTGAAACTTACTGATATCCTTTGAGATTTATTTATGAGTATCTAGATCATGGCCAGTGAATGAGATTAATTCTTTTTTAAATTTTTGTTTTTTGTTTTGGGGCATACCTGGTGATACTTTGGGTTTACTCCTGACGGCACTCAGGAATCACTTCTGGTAGTGTTTGCCCCCATATGGAGTGCTGGGGATCAAACCCGGGTTGGCCATTGCAAGACAAAAGCCTTATTTACTGTACTATCTCTCATTCCCACCCATAGCCTCTAAAATCTTTTTTTTTTTCCCTTTATTTTATTTTATTTTTTTTAAAGTTGTAGATTTACAATTTTTGTGCTTTGGTTTCAATTATACAATGATCAGATACCCATCCCTCCACCAGTGCCCATTTTCCACCACCATGGATAATATCCCTCCCACCCCCATCCCCCCATCCCCCCATCCCCCCTGTCTCTGTGGCAGGGCAATCCCCTGTGTTCTCTCTCTCCTTTTGGGTGTTGTGGTCTGCAAAAGAGGCATTGAGTGGCAAACATGTTCAGTCCATAGTCTACTTTCGACATGCATCTCCCCTCCTGGGAGGATCCTCCAAACATCCTTTATTTGGTGCTCCCTTCTCTATCTGAACAGCCCTTTCCTCTAGGATACCCGGCTGGCCTCTAAGTTATGGAGTAATCCTCCTGGTGCTGATCTCAGCTATTCTTGGGTATTAATCTCATACTTTGTTACTTTATATCCCCCAGATGAATGCAATCTTTCTATGTCTATCCCTCTCTTTCTGACTCATTTCGCTTAGCATGATACTTTCCATATTGTACCACTTGTATGTAAATTTCATGACTTCATCTTTTCTAAGAGCTACATAGTACTCCATTGTGTAGATGTACCAAAGTTTCTTTAACCAGTCATCTGTTCTTGGGCATTCAGGTTTCTTCCAGTTTCTGGCTATTGTAAAGAGTGCTGCAATGAACAAACAAGTGCAGATGTCACTTCGACTATACATTTTTGCCTCTCTGGGATATATTCCCAGGAGTGGTATTGCTGGGTCAAATGGGAGCTCAATTTCTAATTTTTTGAGAATCGTCCATACTGTTGTCCAGAAGGGCTGAACCAGTGGACATTCCCACCAACAGTGAAGGAGTGTCCCTTTCTCGCCACATCCACGCCAGCATCGGTTGCTTTTGTTCTTTTGAATGTGGGCCAGTCTCTGAGGTGTGAGATGGTATCTCATTGTGGTTTTGATCTGCATCTCCCTGATGATTAATGATGTAGAGCATTTTCTCATGTGCTTTTTTGCCATTCGGATTTCTTCTTTGAGAAAGTTTCTGTTCATTTCATTGCCCCATTTTTGGATGGGGTTGGATGTTTTCTTCTTGTGGAGTTTAACCAGTATTTTGTATATCCTGGATATCAACCCCTTGTCAGATGTGTATTCGGTGAATATCCTTTCCCATTCTGTAGACTGTCTTTGTATTTTGGTCACTGTTTCTTTGGAGGCGCAGAAGCTTCTTAGTTTAAGATAGTCCCATTTATCTATCTCTGTTTTCACTTGCTCGGCCAGTGGCGTGGCATCTTTGAAGATACCATTAGCTTCAATGTCATGGAGGGTTTTGCCAACTTTATCTTCAATGTACCTTATGGTTTCTGGTCTGATGTTGAGGTCTTTAATCCATTTTGATCTTACTTTTGTACATGGTGTTAGGCAGAGTTCTGAGCCTATTTTTTTGCATGTAGCCGTCCAGTGATGCCAACACAATTTATTAAAGAGGCTTTCCTTACTCCACTTCACATTACTTGCACCTTTATCAAAGATTAGATGAGCATATGATTGAGGAGAGATGTCAGTGTATTCAACCCTGTTCCATTGGTCTGCAGTTCTGCCTTTGTTCCAGTACCATGCTGTTTTAATTATTACTGCTTTGTAGTACAGTTTGAAGTTCGGGAGGTTGATTCCTCCCATTTTCTTTTTCCCAAGAATTGCTTTAGCTATTCGTGGGGGCTTATTGTTCCATATAAATTTCAAGAGTGTTTGCTCCATTTCTTTGAAGAATGTCATGGGTATCCTTATAGGGATTACATTGAATTTATACAATGCTTTCGGTAGTATTGCCATTTTGACAATGTTAAGTCTCCCGACCCATGAGCAGGGGATATCTTTCCATTTCCTCATGTCCTCTTTTATTTCCTGAAGTAGCGTTTTGTAGTTTTCTTTGTACAGGTCCTTTACTTCCTTAGTTAAGCTGATTCCTAGGTACTTGATTTTCTGGGGCACAATTGTGAATGGGATTGTTTTTTTCATGTTGCTTTCTTCTCTCTCACTGTTTGCGTATAGGAAAGCCATGGACTTTTGGGTATTGATTTTATAGCCTGCAACTTTACTATACGAGTCTATTGTTTCTAGGAGTTTTTTGGTGGAAGTTATTGGGTTCTCTAAGTAGAGTATCATATCATCTGCGAATAGTGAGAGCTTGATTTCTTCCTTTCCTACCTGAATGCCCTTAATATCTTTTTCCTGCCTAATCGCTATTGCAAGTACTTCCAGTACTATATTGAACAGCAGTGGAGAGAGTGGGCATCCCTGTCTCGTCCCTGATCTTAGAGGGAAGGCTCTCAGTTTTTCCCCATTGCCTCTAAAATCTTTAAGCGGTACTTTTATTTCTCTTCCATTTAGTGGCATAATTTTACTTCTCTATGTTAAAATACTCCAGATAGATTGTTTTGCTTTTGCTTTTAAAGTTTGGTGACCATTTAAAGGAATAGAAAATCAGGCCAGGGAGATGGTATCAGAGCTAAGGTTGGCCTTGTATATGGCCAACCCTAGTTTGAATCTCTGGCACCAAATATAGTCTTCTGAGCACCACGAGGGATCACATCTGAGCACAGAGCCAGAAATAGCCCCTAAGCACCACTTGATGTGGCCCTCAAACAAAAATAAAACAGACAAATGGAAGGAATGGAAAAAAAAAGACATGATCATTTTGATGATCTCTTCTATCTTATAGGCTTGAGATTTCATCTAAGGCTTTTACTGCTTCCCATGTTGGTCTCTGGCCATCAAATCTCTTAGCCATTGTTTGTCTGAAGAACAGATTAATATTTTTCAGATTGAATATTTTCAGTTCTCTCTCTCTCTCTCTCTCTCTCTCTATATATATATATATATATATATATATTTGCTTTTTGGGTCACACCTGGCGATACACAGCGGTTACTCCTGGCTCTGCACTCAGGAGTTACTCCTGGCGGTACTCCGGGGACCATATGGGATGCTGGGAATTGAACCCGGGTCAGCCGCGTGTAAGGCAAACGCCCTACCCGCTGCGCTATCTCTCCAGCCCCATTTTCAACTCTTTAAAGATGTCGTATCTTCTGACTTCTGACTTAGCATTGATTGTTTCTGTAGAAAAGGATGTGATTATTCTGATCTTTGCTTCTCTGTCCTGTCCATATGCACAATTTTAAGGCTTTTCTAATATTCATTTTCAGCAGTTTGATTATGATGAGTCTTTTCATTCCTTCCCCCACCCCCATTTTTTATACGTAGTGTTTGTTGTGTTACTTCTACTTGTGGGTTTATAGTTTCAGAAAGGTTGGAAAAAGTTCTCTGCCAAGCTTTCTACTTTTCAGTAAACATATGTCAGAACCTCTGATGATGTCTATTGAGTCACAGACACTGCCAATGCTTTTATCTTCTGTACTTCAGTTTGGAGACTTTCTAACTTTGTCTTTAATGTGAATGAACTATCATCTGAATTATCTAAGGCTGCTCTTGAGCCCACCTGGTGAAATTGCTCTTCCCACCATCGTATTTCCCTTCATTAGATGTTCCATCTGATCCTCTTTCTTTTGAAAATTCATTTTCTTGAGGGCATTCTTTAAAATCTTGAATGTATTCTCCTTTTGTCTTTGCTTATTCTGTTTTGTCTATAATTTGTAAATCTATTTTTATTACCTGATTTTTCTTCTAGTTACCTAGTAACATTTTTCTGCTCCTTTGTACATCTAGTAATCTATAATTAGTGCTAGATGTTAAAAAGTAAAAGTAAAAGGCCCCTCCCGTTGATCATCGATTTGCTTGAGCGGGCCCAGTAACGTCTCCATTGGAGATTTTGTTGTTACTGTGTTTGGCATATCGAATATGTCATGGGGAGCTTGCCAGGCTCTGCCGTGCGGGCGAGAGCCTCTCGGTAGCTTGCCGAGCTCTCCGAGAGGGGTGGAGGAATCGAACTCGGGTGGGCCATGTTGGCTGCGTGCAAGGCAAACACCCTACCTCTGTGCTATCGCTCCAGCCCCAGTGCTAGATGTTATAAATAAAAAAATATATATATTTCTTTTTCTTTTTCTTGGTACATGGAGGATCACATGGTGCTGGGGATTGAACAAAGGTTGGCTACATGAAAATTCCTGTACTGTCTTTCTGAACCTAGATGATGTAAATATTATCCTTCAGTGTTAGAATTTAAGTTCTTTTAATTATGTATTGAGCTTTGTTTTGTTCTGGAAGCACAATGATTTATATGTACTTATGGATTCATGTGATCCTATTGAATTTTGTATTTTATGTCACTTTTTTTTTGTTGTTGTTGTTGGGGGTGGAGGGAGGGTTGCACATCAGCTGTGCTCAGGGCTTACTGCTGACTCTCTACTCAGGGATTACTCTTGGCAGTGCTTGGGGAATCATATATGTGGTGCTGGGGATAGAATCTGCATCAGCTGTGTACGAGGCAAGCACTGTACTATTTCTCTAGTTTTGAATCTTTTTTAAAAACTGAAAGGGGTAGGGCTAGAGGTGCCCTTATTTGAGGGTTTGTTCAGCCCACTTCCAATTTACCTGTGACCTTTCTGGTACTCCTGCTCTATCCTTAGTTTTCAGTACAATTTATTCCTCTAGTAGGCTGGTATTCAAACATTATGCATTTTGTTAAGTTTTTCACCATCTATCTCCAGCTATTGGGCTGGAGCAATAGCACAGCGGGTAGGGTGTTCGCCTTACAAGCGGCCAACATGGCCGACCCGAGTTCGATTCCTCCGCCCCTCTCGGAGAGCCCGGCAAGCTACCGAGAGTATTCGACATGCCAGACACAGTAACAACAAAGTCTCCAATGGAGACGTTACTGGGCCCGCTCGAGCAAATCGACGAACTATGGGAGGGAAAAGAAGAAAAAGAAAAAAAGATCTCCAGCTATAAGAGTTGTTCTTTCCCTAGAACTTTGTCCTACCTTGTGGTCTCAGATACTATTCATGGGGACTGCTTTGTAGCTGCCTGGAGCCTCTCTTCCTCATCTCAGGATCTCTTTCCTATAAATTACAACTTCTTCACATGTTCAAACTCAGACATTTTTCTTTTCTGTTCTGTGATGGCAGGGTAGGGTGGGGCTTCTAGGTTTAATCCCTGGGTCACTGGAGATAGGTAGGAGCAGGCAGAGGATCTCTGTTCCCAGGTACTGTTTGGCCTGGAGTCCAAGGTCACAGAGTTCTGCTTACCTGGTTCTGTGGGGCTTCACTCATGCGTGAGTCTCGGCCCGAGTGTCTGGAAAGTGGCCTGGAGCATGGGGCCTGGAGCAGCCAGAACAACCACCAACTGGGAGCTCTTTGGCACTATTACAGCAACATAGGAAGATGCCATTGTTGACAACATTGACAAAGAATACAATCGACTGGTTCAGCACCTCCATGATTGTGCGAGGAACGCTGAGAGAGAGATAGCCACAAAAAGACGCCTGTCTTCGGGGCTGGAGCAATAGCACAGCGGGTAGGGCATTTGCCTTGCACGCGGTCAACCAGGGTTTGATTCCCAGCATCACATATGGTCCCCCAAGCACCGCCAGGAGTGATTCCTGAGAGCAAAGCCAGGAGTAACCCCTGAGCATCGCGACCCAAAAAGCAAAAAAAAAAAAAAAAAAAAAAAAAAGACGGCTGTCTTTGAAAGCTCTTGAGCTCATTTGCCAACGTGGCTTGACGCAAGCTTCAGGCAACCGTAAGAAAATGTTCAAGCTCTCAAAGCAGTGCAGAGAAACGATAAAGGAAGACCTCAAAAACAGAAGAGCAGCAGTGCTGGCAGATGTGGCAGAAGCCAGGAAAAGCATTCGCAATGCCTGCCTGTCCTTCGCCAACTACAAGACCAAGATGACTGCCCTCTGATGTCCTGATGAATCTATCACATCTTCCAGAAGGGCAATGGAGAAGTTTATCCATGACTTCTATTCGAATCTCTTCGACAGCCACGTCCGTCTGCCCACGTACCAAATTCCGCAGGATGGATGTCATTCCCAACGTTCTCCCTTCCAAAATCTGACATGTCATTTCGTTGGCAAAGAAGCCAACAGCACCCAACCCAGACAAGGCTAGACCTGAACACCTGAAGAACCTACCATCAGCACTCATCAATACACTGGCTTGGCTCTTCACATGCTACCTGTCTGGATGCAAGGTTCTGTCCCATTGGAAAACCAGCAGGACTGTACTACTGTACAAGAAGGGAGACATCCATGACATTGGCAACTATCGCCCAATCTACCTATTGTCTGTTGTCTACAAGCTGTTCACTTGAGTCATCCTGAATAGGATGGGCAGTACACTAGATGAAGGACAACCATGTGAGCAAGCCAGGTTCTAAAAAGGATTCAGCACGATCGACCATATCCACAAGATCAAGCTCATTGAGGTTTCTCGGGAGTTCATGCTGCTCTGTCTAATGTTCATTGATTTAAAGAAGGCCTTTGGGGGGTATGGTGCTGCCAACAGATCAATCTGTACCTGTGAGGTGAGTGCATCAGCAGCCTGATGGCAACGTCAGACTTTCAGATACCCCAAAATTGCTGCTGTGCCTTTGGCCAGACCCCAAAAACTTGGGGCAAAGTTTACCAAGAAAGTAAACGGCCAAAAGTTAGGTATGTGGGAGACACACCCACAAACCACCTTCAGCTCAGCTATATAATTGGAGGCATGGCCTCTCTGGTTCCTGATCAAACTGCTTAATGGCCATGATCCCAGAGACTCAGAAACGAATCTCGGAACCCAAAAGCTTTTGGCAGAAATACGTCCTGTTCCTGCAGTAGGTTACTGGCGCTGGGCCACTCCAGGTGGGAATAGGTTTTGTGCCTTGGCATGTTCCCCCTGGTGGCCTGGTGACCACCATCCTCCAGAGACCACTGGACAATCAGGTTTAAGCCTGCAGTGATGAGACACGCGGGGCCTCACCACATGGGGGTGGAGCCGACTCATTCTCCCCATCCCAACGAGACCCCGAGTTGCCACCTACAGATGGCCTCTCTGGCTCCTGATCAAGCTGATTAATAGCCATGATACTGGAGACTCAGAAACAAATCTTGAAACCCAGCGGCTTTTGGCAGAAATGCATCTGGACCACATACAAGGTAGCCACCAGCTCAGACCTTATTGGAAAGACAGGTATGAGTTGGTGGTGACGGGGCAACTGCAGTCTCATGGGAAGGGGGGCGGTACCGGCTCTTCCTTCATGTCCTACCGAGGTCATGAGTTGCCCCCCCACAAGTGGCTCTCTGGCACGACCATGGCTCCAGAGGCAAAAGAACTTAATCCAGAACCCGGCAGCTTGCGGCAGAAAAGTGAATGGACCATGCATTAAACTACGGTGCCATGCCTCCCCAGGAAGGAAAGGGTGTTGCTCCCTTCCGTCTTTTTCCCCCCTGGCAGCAAGGTGGCCTCTGCCTCAGAGCTTATAGGAAAGCCAGGTATGAGCCGGCGGTGAAGGGGCAACTGCAGTCTCATGGGAAGGGGGGCCATACCGGCACGTCCTTCACACCCTACCGAGGTCACGAGTTACCCCCCACGAGCGGCTCTCCGGCACGGCCATAACACTGGACACACAGAAACCAATCTTGTAATTATCTGACTCTTTGCAGAAATCCAAAATCGTGGCCGCGTGACATTATATGATTCTCATAACCAGCTATAGAAAACAAAATATTTCACAATGCCTTTTCAGCAATTCTGATTGTTTTGGGGGAGATTCTAAACAATAATGGTGCATTTTTTGTCGAAATAATGAATGTAATCAATGTAGAGAAGAGTTAAGTGGAAATCATCTGCCTCACAGGCATTGGGAGGGGTGGGAGGGGGGTATATTGGGGTTCTTGGTAGTGAAAAATGAGTACTGGTGAAGGGAGAGGTGTTTAATCATTGTATGACCGAGACTTAAACCTGAAAGCTTAGTAACTTTTCCCACAGTGATTCAATAAATAAATATAAAAAGAAAAAAATTAAGGTGGAGTTCATGCCCAATTCAATCAGCTAATCAGTGACTGAATAAATAGCAGTACTCCTACAAAAAAAATTGAAAAAAAATAAAGAAGGCCTTTGATTCTGTTGAGACTGAAATGGTCATTGAAGCCCTAGCCAAGCAGTGTGTTCAAACTCAATACATCAGGATCCTCCATGAGCTATAATACAGATTCACTACCAGGATCTCACCATTCTACAATGAAGTGATCATCCATGTCAAGAGAGGGGTTTTGCAGGATGATACCATTTCACCGAAACTCTTCAGTGCCACCTTCAAAAATGTCATGCGATGATTGGAATGGGAAGGAATGGAAGTTAAGATAGATGGTCAGCAACTACACCACCTCTGCTTCGCTGATGACATCGTTCTAATAATACCAAACATTAGCCAAGCTGCACAAATGCTGGCCGACTTCAACTGTGAGTGTGGAAAGGTTGGACTACAGCTGAATCTCACGAAAACAGTGTTTATGAGAAACGGTCTCGTTCCTGACATTGCACTTGCTCTCAATGGAACGAACATCTCCGAATGAAACAGTCATGTGTACCTAGGCCAAGAAGTCAACATGATGAATGACCTGGCATCTGAGTTGCGCAGGAGGAAGAGAGTGGCTTGGAATGCCTTCAAGAGCGTTGAAAAAATAGCTAAGAGGACAAAGAACCTCCGGCTCCAGGCACATCTCTTTGATTACACTGTTCTTCCTGCATTAACATACACCTCAGAGACCTGGGCTCTACGAAAACAGGATGAGAACACTATTCAGGTCTTCCAAAGAGGAATAGAAAGAGCTGTGCTTGGAGTGTCATGCTTCACTCAAGTGAGAGAAAGAATCTGGAGTTCCGACCTCCATTGACAGTCAAGAATCAGGGACACTGTCTCGTTTGCCAAGGCGTCGAAAATTAGATGGGCTGGACACGTAATGAGTTTTGGAGACGACCGCTGGACTAGAGCCATTACCAACTGGATTCCATGGGACATCAAAAGATTGCATGGCTGCCCACCTACAAGCTAGTCAGACTTCTTCGTCAAGACCCTGAACGATTGGTTTGAGGCTCTTCATGTTCCTAGAACGAGCAGACGCCATTGGGCTACACTAGCACGCAACAGGAACGAATGGAGAAGTTACTGGCACCCACTCGAGCAAATCAATGAGTAACAGGATGTCAAGTGATCAAGTGATCAAGTTCTGTGATGGTGTTGTAAGTTTTCAGAGGTCCTGCTCATGCCAGAGCCTTGGCAGAAAACCAACACCATTTAAGGCTCCCATGGTTGGTCTGTTCCCCCTTTTCTTTCCTGGGGTCTTCTGGGCACATTGTCCAATGTCTGAGGCATTTGGTTTTACACATTTTGTCCAATTTCCAGTTGTTTACAGTGGGAGCTGTTGTCTAGTGGGAGTAATTCTAGTTACTCTGTCCAGTCAAGGTAGAGAATCATGTCTGGGTATGGAACCTCCCTATTGCTTTTGCCTTGCTTTGTCTGTTTTTGTCAGTGTTGTTGAAGGGGCCCCATCCAGGGTGACTTGGGTGGGCAAGGGCCACTCCACTTCATGCTTGGGGGCCACCAATGTCACACCCAGAGGTGCTTATAGGATCAAGTGCTGGTGGGGATCCCAGGACCCAGTAGTCTTTCATGTGAGTTATATCCTACCTCATTTTTTTTTATTCTCTATTACCTCTTTTTATTCTTTATACCTAAATTAGTAAAACATTAATACACAGCTATGTTTTATTGTCCAGAAGCATCTTTCCAGCATAAACTATCATTATATTATATATATATATTATTTTAAAAGAGAAAGTTGAATTGGTCGAGATACCTTTTCATAACATTACTTGATATTTTCAGGCACAGACAGGAAAGTGTCCACAATATATTTCAGCAAAATCCTGTGGGATTTAGTGTTCAGATTTTTGCAAGTTCAAAAAACAGGTCCCTGAAGGCCACACTTTGTAGATGTGAGAGTTTTCCTTTTCCTGTTAGTCAGGGTGAAATGACCTCAGCTCCAGAGGGCAGGATTTTATAGGGTTGCCTAAGTGTCCTCAGCACTCAGATGGATTAAAAAAGAAATTTGGCGCCTGAGTATAGTAGCTAAAATGTTTGCCGTGTGCTTTCGGACCTGGGTTTGATCCCCCGCAACCAGATGGTCCCCTGAGCACAGTCAGGAGTAACCCCTGACTGCAGAGGAAGCCATGAGCACTGCTGGGTGAGGCCTAACCAACCAACCAACCAACCAACCAAACAAACAAACAAACAAGAAATTTGATCTATGGTTAATGTTTTCCCTTTGTCTAAAGCACCTGGTCTCAGAGAGTATCTTAGAGTCATAATAAATCTCAGATTTTAGAAAGCACAGGCTTTTTCTTTGCTTTTTCTTTTGGGGGAATAATTCTGCAGGGTGGAGTTCAACCTCCCTTATTTAAAGGCAACAGAATTAAATCCTCTGAATTAATTTTTACACTATCGTGCTGATGGGTGTGGCTGGCCTGGTTGGTAGCATGAATAACTTTCCCTGGGTAACACAAACCCCTTGTCCTTCCTGGGGCTGCCTGGCCTGGGAAGAAGGAAAAATCAGATTCTTGGGCCAAAATAGTTTGACTGCAGGGACAACCAGAATTTGTTACTGTCGTTCCTCCTGATTTTACCTAGAAAAGAAGAGGAATTTTATCCTCAATCTTCTACGCTACTTATTTAATGCTCTTGACTACTATTTTTTTTTTTTTTGCATTTTGAAAACTAATGCATGTGGTGAGCACATCTCAATAGATTACGTTCGGTTTCCCAGTGCTTCTGGTTTGCTGCTTCCCATTCAAAAATAACTATATTCTGAACCATTTAAAATACTTACCTGCTCTTCTGCCATCCTTAAGACAAGAAAGCACACATCTATTGAATAGGTAATCCCATTTTCTCCCTTTAAACCTTTAAAAAGGTTTTACCTGGCTTGCCACACACCTAATACATGTTCATTATAGAAAATAAATACAGCGAGAGAAGTACAAAGACTCTGTAATCTCAGTTCATAAAGAAGAGTGTTATATATACTCTGGTTTTTTTTTTGAACTGTAGTGGGAATATGTTGGGGTTTTGTTTGTTTTTGTTTTGGTTGGCACCAAAACACCAGGCAGTGCTCAGGGCTTACTCCTGGCTCTGTGCTCAGGGATCACTCCTGGCTCTGTGCTCAGTTGTTATTTCTGTTACTATGTCAATGTTTATTTCCTTGATCAAGATTTTGTGATCTTTTGTTTCTTCTTTCCAAGCAGAAGAAGCCCTTTCAACCGTCCTTGTAGAATGTGTGTTAGGGTGGTAAACTCTTATTAGTTTTTGTTTATGTGAAAAAGGCTTTGCTTCTCCATCCTATTTGAGTGGTGATTTTGTCCGGTGAAGGGTCCTGGCTGGCAGTCTTTGTCTTTCGGGAGTGTGAATGCTTATTCCACTCTCTTCTTGCCTGTAGGGTTTCTGCTGAGGAGTCCGAGGAAAGCCTGAGAGAGGTGCCTTTGTAGTTCACTCCCACTAACCCCACTCCCCTTTTTCCTACTAGCAGTTTTCGATATTTTCCCCTTAATTGTTGGGTCTTAACAATTGACAAGCATCTTGGCATAGTCATTTTGATTAAAATATGTGCGGTTCTCTCTCAACCATGTGCAAGGCAAGAGTCATAACCTTCGTGCTATCTTTCCAACCTCTTTTACAGTCCTCCCTCCCTCCCTCCCTCCCTCCCTCCTTCCCTCCCTCCCTCCCTCCCTCCCTCCCTTTCCCCTCCCTTCCTTCCTTCCTTCCTTCCTTCCTTCCTTCCTTCCTTCCTTCCTTCCTTCCTTCCTTCATCTGAGCTCAGGGATCACTCCTGGTGGAACTCAGCAGATCACTCTGCAGCTAGGGATAGAACCTAGGTGTGCTGCATGCAAAACTAATGCCCTGACCGGAGGATCCCTAGACTTTCTTCATTCTTCCTCTGCCCTACGTCTTTGTCCTCTTCCATCTTAGTCATTACTGTGATTTTATTTTTCGATTTCTGAGAGAATGTGGGTAGCTTAATCTGGCCACTGTGCTTCCAGGCCAGTGTGGCCATCCTCCTGTGAGTTCTGAAGACCCAGCACCTTTACAAAGAACTTTTCACTAACTTCACGGGCCTGGTGAAGCTTTCTGGTCTTGTAGGTTTTTGGATTTTTCTCTACTTAGATTTGTTTCTGGGCTGGAGTGATAGCACAGCGGGTAGGGCATTTGCCTTGCACATTGCCGACCCGGGTTCGATTCCTCTGCCCCTCTCGGAGAGCCTGGCAAGCTACCAAGAATATCGCCCTGCATGGCAAAGCCTGGCAAGCTACCCGTGACGTATTCGATATGTCAAACACAGTCACAGTAACAAGTCTCACAATGGGGACATTACCGGTGCTCACTCAAGCAAATCGATGAACAACGGGAGGACACTGCTACAGTGCAGATTTGCTTCTGTGCGTGTAGCTGGGCTTCTCTAATTTTGCTAAGTTCTCTTGTAATGGTGTTCTCCATTCTTTGTCCATTATCTCCTCCAATTCTGGTGTCGTGAAGTTTGTGAAGACCTATTTTCTCTGAGGAATTCCATCTTATTTTGGCAGAAATACTTTTCCTGCCGGCGCCTCTCGGGTCACCTTCTTCTGTTTTCCTGCAGGTGGCGCTGTGGCTTTAGTGCAGGAATTCTTTGTTTCCGTGCCGGTGCGGGCAGGGGGAGGGGATGACCGAGGAGGAGAAGCAAAGGCCAGTGAAGGAGGTGGTGTGTGTGGGGGGGGGGGTGGGGGGCAGAAGCAACCTAGAAAGAGAGCTCCACGTTGCCCCAGGCCTCTGGGGGCTGTTCTGGGCCCTTATTCCGGCCACTCTGCCGCTGCCCCCTATACCGGGTGCAGGAGTGAGGAGGTGGCCTGGTGCAGCTGCTGCGGGCCCCCAGCTGCAGGGCTCAGCCTTGATTCTGCCTCGGAGCTGGGCGTGCCGGCAGCGAGTCTGTGTCCCTGCTGACTGAAAGTTGAACTGTTTTCCCTACAGCCTCATTCCTCCCGCTGGTGGGTCAGTTCTGCCAGCAGAGAGGGCGTCTAGTGTGCATAGGGCCTGCTGGGCATCTCTGCACCCGCTGACCCTCCCCCCAGGTCTGCGCCTCCCCCGGGACCATGCACTTCCCGTTAGCCCCCTGCCTGGAGAGAGAGAGAGAGAGAGAGAGAGAGAGAGAGAGAGAGAGAGAGAGAGAGAGAGAGAGAGAGAGAGAGAGAGAGAAGAGTTGATTTCTGGTTGTACTTTAGTGGGGAGACTTGCTTGCCAGGGTCAGTGCTGCCATTTCTTTGAAAACTGTTCTGCTTTTATCATTCATGACAGTGACATTTTAAAAGAAGACTGTTTCGGTCTGAGCAGGCTGCTGGAACAAAATAACACAGACTGGTGACTTATAAGCCCCAGGGGCTGGGTGATGCCGCCTCAGGAACTTGGAGAGCCAATAGGTAGGAACCAGCAGTGCAGGTGGTTCTGGTAAGGGCAGGCAGATACCTCAGGGAGAGATGGGATGGGGCCCGGGTCGGGTCTGTCAACTCTTCTTCAGAAGGGTGCTCATCCCTTAGGCCAGAGCGGTTAACACAGTGGGTAGGGTGCTTGCCTTGCACATGGCCACCTGGGATTTGGTCCCCGGCATTGCCTACTGTCCCCTGAATTCTACCAGGAGTGATCGCTGAGTGCAGAGCCAGAAGTAACCCTGAGCACCACTGGGTGTGGCCCCCAAATCCAATAAAGAATGAATGAATGAATGAATGAAAGATAAAAGGTTGTGCCCTCATCTGATGACATTTGTCACATTCTGCCTTGGGGAGAGGACACTCGCTGAGACCCCCACCTCCTAGTTCCATCATATGGCAGGTGAAGATTCTAAAATAGGGGCCTGAGAGATAGTATAGAGGTGAAGGCATGTGCCTTGCATGTGGCGGAGTCTGGTTCCATCCCTGGCATCTCATGGGCCCCAGATATCACCAAGAGTGATCCCTGTGGGCACAGTCAGCAGTAGCTCCTGAATATGGGCCAGGCATGGCCCCCCAAACCAAGTTCACCCCCAAGTTTCTAAAATAGGGATTTGGGGAGCATAGAAACATTTAGAACATAATAAATATGATCCTTTATTCTGACGTTGCATTAGAATGGTCTTCATTCTGGGTGTCTGGACGAGCAAGTGCAGTCTTGGCTAGAGAACCACTGATATCTATACCTTCCTATGCATCTATATCCATACAATATATACATTGTTCTATACAGCTGAAGGCTCTTGGTATGTTTTCATCCACTCTGCCAAAGCCTTATTTCTTCACTATATTTCTTCACTTTTTCTCCCCTTCAAAGTAGTGACTCAGGAGAGCCTTTGACTATGTGGATAATCTGTTCCTCATCAAAATTTCCCTTCTCCCCAACCCCCCATATTTAGCATTCATGGTACCCAGTCTCCTCTAGTATTGCAGAGTAATGATTTTATTACTCTGGCTCACTCTCTCCCTTGTTTCCTGTTACTCTGCATCTACCGTAGGCAGGAATTCCCTGTCTGTCTCGCTGTCATCCTCTGTCTGGTATGTGTGATTTACATGGGCTTACTAATTCCTGTCAGCCAATGATTTAGAACTCATATGTATTGACGGTTTTGATCAGAATATTGTATCTCTGACTTGAGGAAGCCTTTTCTTACTCTCTGGTCTAACAAGATATGCTAGATTCAAATACCTTTCCCGCCCCCTGTTCTAGAATCCATCCATTTCTCTGAGAATAAAAGAATCAGTGATTCTATTAAAATTTTCTTAGGTCACGGTCACGGTCCTCCCGTTGTTCATTGATTTGCTCGAGCGGGCCCAGTAACGTCTCCAACATGAGACTTGTTGTTACTGTGTTTGGCATAACGAATACATCACGGGTAGCTTGCCAGGCTCTGCCACGCGGGCGAGATACTCTCGGTAGCTTGCCGGGCTCTCCAAGAGGGGCGGAGGAATCGAACTCGGGTTGACCATGTTGGCTGCTTGTAAAGCAAATGCCCTACCACTGTGCTATAAATTTTTTTATTTAATTAATTTTATTAAAATTTTGTTTGTTTGTTTTTGGGTCATACCTAGCAATGCTCAGGGCTTACTCATGGCTCTGTGCTCAGAGATCACTCCTGAATTTGTGCTCAGGGGACCACATTTGGTGTCAGGGATCAAACAAGCATGAGCTGCCTGCAAGGTAAACACCCTACCAACTGGGCTCTCTCTCCAGCCCGTCTGTGATTCTTTTTAGTGTGGAATGGGATTGTTGATGAAGATATGGACATTCTACATCCTCAATGCTACTAGTGATTTTGTTTTGGATCTTTTCAGTGTATTTTGCTAGGAAGCACATGAATATATGTATACCACTTATGCATATACACAGATACGTGTATAAATATATGCATATGTTCATTAATGTTTGAATTCCTCATATGTTAGGAAATAGTTTAGAATCTCATATATACTATGAACCTAGTTTATGATTTGCATGAAAAATTTTCTTATATTGTTTTTACTTTGAAGCATTAAGTTTTGCCATATTTCTTCTTTATGTTTCTTTCTTGGCATTGACATAAGATACTACAAATATTTACAGATATTGATCCTTCTACATTTAGACCTCTTGGCTTGGGAAGATGACTCAAAGGAGTAGAGTGCATACTTTGCATATGGGAGCTCTTTATTTGGTTCCTAGAACTATGGTTCCCAAGAACCATGTAGGGCCATTGTAGTTTTTGTATTACTCCAACACAATAACCAGAAATATTCCTGTACTTCTGTACTGGAAGTAGCTTCCAAGCCCAGGTATAATCCCAAAACAAACAAAAATTTATGCCTCTAATTCAGGTGTAATTTGTTTGTGCACGTGGTGTGATATAATAAATATTATTTTTCTCAAGTATTTTAACATTGGCTTAAAGCATTTAGCATTTTGTGCTCATTTAGCATTTTGTGCTATCATATTTGTAAGCATATTTATCTGTGATATATGTGTTTGCATTATGATACATGGGTTTGTTTTTAGATTTTTGTTGTTGTTTGTTTTGGGAGCACGGATGGTGGTACTCAGGACTTACTCCTGCTTCTGAGCTCAGGGATCACTCCTGGCAGGGCTTGGGGGACCAGGGATTGAGCCTGGGTAAACAGCGCACAAAGGAAGCACCCTAACTGCCATACTATCACTCTTGCCCTGTTTTTACATTTTTTAAAATTCTCTTTCATTGTTTCGTGTAGTCTTGTGCCAGTACTGCATGTATTAAAAATTATAGTTTTATAGCTTTTGTTTTGTTTTGTTTTGAGTCAAACTTGAAAGTTCTTGGTGACTGTCATTGACTCTAGTGATGCTTGGGGGATCAAGAGGTGCCAGGGATCGAATCTGAGCCTCCCACATGTGGAGCATGTGCTTTACATCTGCATAAAATCCATTTGAACTCTTTCTCTCTCTGTCTCTCTGTCTCTCTGTCTCTCTGTCTCTCTGTCTTTCTCTCTCTCTCTCTCTCTCTCTCTCTCTCTCTCTCTCTGTGTGTCTCTCTCGTTCCTACATATTTTAAAAATATCCTTAAAACACAGTAGACATTCACCCTCATGTTTTCATTGAAGCACTGGTCATATGTGTTGACTACTCACTACCTGCTAGTCTTGGATCCAGGCACTGATGTTTTGATACGGTAGTTCAATGTGAGAGCTCTTTCACAGGCCTGAGACAATCAGGGAAGCAAGTGGGAAACTATCACCCTGTGAGAATAGTGGAGTGACAAAGCAGACAGTCCAGGGGAACACAGCTGTCCAGGCAGAGAGGCAATGACTCTTGAGCAATCTTTTTCTCCCACATTGTCAAATTTGTCATCACGATGAGTGAAATCTATCATTATCCCATTGTCTTCTCCAGTTCCCATCCCTTGTTGATGTATATTTTATTTATTTATTTTGGACTCCTCCAGGCTGTGCTCAGCGATCATTCCTGATTTTGTGTTCAGGGATTACTCCTGGTGGCTCAGGGGACTGTCTGAGGTATTGGGGATTGAAGCCAGGTCAGCCGCATGCAAGCAGGAATTGTAGTATTGCCTCGGCCTCTGGTGAGATTTATTTTTCCAGGCAGTCAGTTGTTTATGAAGAATAGAAAGAGCTCATCTGGAAGCAACCGGGGACAGAGTACCAATCTATGATGCGGAAGAGACTTTATTTCCCTTTCCTTATAGTTAGGAAAGTAGCTGTAGCTGGAAAAACAATAATGAAGTTGATGCCAATTCCTGGCACTTCCTAAATGCTTCTCCAAGTGCCAAGCACTGATAAAAACTTCATATACACTCTTTTTTTTTTTTTTTTTTGCTTTTTGGGTCACACCTGGCGATGCACAGGGATTACTCCTGGCTCTGCACTCAGGAATTACTCCTGGAGATGCTCAGGGGATCATATGGGATGTTGGGAATCGAACCCGGGTCAGCCGTGTGCAAGGGAAACACACTACCCTCTGTGCGATCGCTCCAGCTCCCTCACATACACTCTTTCACTTACACCTTTGCAATTGGCCTATGAAGTAGTCTCTAGTACTGTTCCAATTTTATTGATTCTATACCTAAGACTTGGATTACACAGGGAATGCTGGGGCAGGCCAGCTACCAAGATGGTCACCAGGGAATCCCTTAAGTCCTGGAGTTTCTCTGCTCCTGGTGCCCACTGCCCCACGGCTCTGGTGCTGGTGTGTGGGATGGAGTGTGTGGGCATGTGGGGCATGCTGTAAAGAGATCAGGCCATGTGGCTTCCTTCCTAGGCAGCATCTTGGTCTCTCCCACTTACCAGCTGTTCTGGGAAAGTGTGAAGGGAGATTTGGGCAGCCTCTGGAGCGGTCCATGAGCAAGGAACATGCCTGACAGGACAGGAAACACATGTAGGCATGAACTTGGGGAGGGGCTTCTGCAATGCACCTGAGTCTTCAGCTGGACACAACCTTGAGCTTCAGCCACTGCTAAGTTTTGGCTTGAGGTTGTTCCCCGTTTTCTTGGGGGCTTAATGAAGTATGTTCTAAGGCCCCATGGAGGCCAAAAGTGGTGAATAGCATTGAAACTTAGATGTACTGCAGTTTCCAGTGTTTATTTTGTTTGATTTTTATTTATTTATTTTTAATTTTGGCATCACACCCATTGAGTTCAGGAGTTATTCCTGGCTCTACACTCAGGAATTATTCCTGACTGTGCTTGGGGGACCATATGGGATGCTGGGATTGAATCCAGGTTGGCTACATGCAAGGTAAATGCCCTAGCCGCTGTACTATCCCTCCGGCTCCTGTGGTATGTTTTTCTTATATGTTCATCTCTATGTCACTGTCACTGTCACATTTCTATGTCATCTCCTGTTGTTCATCGATTTGCTCGAGCGGGCCCAGTAACATCCATCTCTGTGATGCAATTTAATTTATAAATTAGATATAATAGATGGTAAAGGATGATAGTAACAGAGAGGATCAGTCATAACAAGACAAAAGTCATAGTCCTAAAGTTACATGAATGAGACATGTTAGGGGTGTTCTTGCTCCTGATGTCTTACTGTGCCTGTATTTTGGGCTGCAGTGGTGGCGGAGGAGAGCTGGGAAGCAGAGCCTGGTTCAGGACGGAGGGCTGACATGCTGGTGAATGTGTTTTGCAGCAGTGAGGGGATTGGGTAACTTGTCCAGGAGCACGCCGCTGAGGAGAGGAGGAGCTGAAATTGGAGCGTGCATGGTCAGATGCCAGAGCCCGAGCTCTAGCCCGCTGGTCTCATTTGCTACGGGACAGCCATGGTATATAGTGCTTGTATCCTGTTGGGAGTTGCAGCTGGGTCTTGCGGTCACAGTGGGACTGAGATCTTCCCCCATGACTTCTAAAGACATCTTCCCCTCATTCCCAGTACAGATTGAGTTTTCTCGACCTCTTTTATATTCTCTGAATTGTTCCTATAAGCATTTGCGGAGAGCACATCGAAACTAAGGGGGATAGATAAATTTAGCCCCTCAACTTGTCTAGACAGTTCATTTGGGTGGGGAGGGGTAGAGGAGGACTCCTAAGTGGTGCTCAGGAGACCCGGGGGCGCTAGCAGGGAGTCTCAGCCAACTGGGTTGCCAGGTCAGTGCAAGGACCCAAGGATGTGATGCTGCTCAGGCTGGGGGCTTCCAGGGCTGCACCTGGCAATACTTAGGGCTCTCTGTGCTGCTGGGAATCAAACAGTGCTTGGGCTGCACTATCTCCAATCCCCCAGAGAATTATGTTAGACCAAATGTCAGCAAACGTCTCTGTAAAGGACTACATAGTAAGCATTGTAAGGTTTGCAGGGATGATGGAGATTTTTTTTAAAACATGCTATCTTGGAAACTGGGGAGATAGCTCAAAAGGCACATCCTTTGCACTGGTACCACATGGTTCCCCCAGGCATCAATGTGTGCAGTGTGCTGGAAGTTGCCCTTAAGCACTGCAGGGTGTGTTGCCTAAATCCGGAAAACGCAGATGACTGTCTTGATGCAGTTTTGAGGCCCTCGCTGGGGGCTGGTCACTTCCTCTTCAAGCCCACACAAGAGGCTACTTCCCTTATTGACACTCTGGGCTACCATAACTACACCCAGGGCAGATCCCTGACAATTAGGCACTGCCCAATGCTCCAGAGTCCTCAGAAATCATTCATTTTAGCCACGGCTGCTTACCTCATTCTTTCCCTTCCATGCAAATGGTGTTAAAGGTACTTGCCCCCAGTTTCCTCATCCCTCAGCCTTGTGATGGATTGATGGGGACAAGAAGTGGCTTCCTGGGCAGAGAATTCATGTCCTGTAAAAGAGGTGATAAGCACCGGACATGGATGCCCTTTCTTCATTACGAGTAGAATTGATAGTCCCTAGCTACAGGCTAGGTGTTCCCCTGGACTTGCAGAGCCCTAGAATCTCTAGGACTTTACCATAAAAGGGTTGACACCAGGCTTAGGGGTTTCTGGTCAGGGGTTTGAGGTCACCTATAGCCTACCCTTGCCTCAAAGGTTCTCCCCTTCCAATAATCCAGGCCCCCTATTTATAACAGTCCAACCCTCTACCTGCGCTCCAGGCAGCTGGTCCTTGCTGTTGCTTCAACACATTGGAGTGAATTTTTGCTCAGTTTTCAATAAACTCACCCAGTGTCCAGAATCTGCTGGTATATTTATGAAGTCTTTCACGTGGACACCAAGAGCCAGTGCCTGCCTCAATAGGACCCCCCCTCCCCCACTGCCCCCAGCTTCCCCTAAGTGGTGCTGCTTGGTGACCCCACCCAACAACAGGATTGTAAAACTCTTTCCTTCTTCCTTTTTTGATCTGCATCTGGAATAAAGTCATAGAATTGATGCAGTGAGCCCTACAGTTTTGGTTACAACTATACAAAACTGCTGACACTGTAGTTCCCAAACAGCTCAGGCAGTATAAGAATGAGCAGGTGAGGTTGGATTCCAATAAAGCTTTATTTATAAAAAATAGAATGTGACCGGGATTTGCTGACTAACAGCATCCTTGTAGAGGTAATTTTCCCCGCTTGTAGATGAAAAAAAAGTTTACACACAAAAAAGTTTAATTTACATTTGTCAACCAGTAAGTCTTTTCTAGTTTCAACTGACACTGAAAGTCTTTTGCAAGAGACCCTTTATTATACTGTGAATTGTTTTAGCTCTGGCGTCTGTGTGTTGCAGCCTGTGGCCCAAGTTTTATTACTTCCTGTGATGTTAGAATAACAGTAATAAAGATGGCGTCATGAGAATGAAAGCAGATGGTTTGCTGGCTACTGTGGCAAATGCTTAACAGTTATTTAATTCTCCTCAGAACAACTGTGTTTCTCCTAGAGAATATCAGAAGAACTGCATCTACTGAGGCAGAGTGGATGCCTAGACTGATTTTTTTAAAGGGGGAGGCCACATTGACTCTGCTCAGGGATCATTTTTGGTGATGAGGAACCATATGCAGGGTCAAGGATCAAAACAGGTTGGTTACCCTATACTATCAGGCCCCTGATCATTCCTTCCTTCCTTCCTTCCTTCCTTCCTTCCTTTCTTTCTTTCTTTCTTTCTTTCTTTTTCTCTCTCTCTTTCTCTCTTTCCTTCTCTCTTTCTTTCTGTGGAGGGCACACCCAGTAGTGCTCAGGGATCACTCCTGGCGGGCTTGGGGAACCATATGGGGTACTGGGGATCAAACCTGCAAGGCAAACTTCCTACAGGCTGTACTAACCCTCCAGCGCCCCCTATCTTATTCTTGACTAAGTTGTACAAATACATTTCCAAAAGGCCTCATCTTGTACACGTTAAATCCAACCTTAAAAAGTCTATTGGTGGGGTTGGAGCGATAGCACAGTGGGTAGGGCATTTGCCTTGCACGCAGCCAACATGGAGGGACCCGGGTTCGATTCCCAGCATCCCATATGGTCCCCTGAGTACCGCCAGGAGTAATTACTGAGTGCTTGAGCCAGGAGTAAACCCTGAGCATTGCTGGGTGTGACCCAAAAAGCAAAAAAAAAAAAAGTCTATTGGCTTCAATTATAATTATTTAATGCATATTTTATTAAAGAACTTAAAATTTTACATATCCCCCAAAGAATAGACATACTTCCCCGCCCCCAACCCCCACCTTTTTTTGTAATTGGATGTTGTGCCAAGTGACAGGATTGATTCTTGCATTCGTGTTAGTTCATAATAGAATATATTAGTCTAGTTGAAATTGTTAATTTTCCCTTGGGGAGAATCAAGTGCCACAGGCTACTGATTGATAAATCAATAAATCTTTTGTGAGTCTGGTAAATCAACTGTCAAACATATGCCAGCATGCTCTCCAGAGTATAGATTTTTACCCCAGACAAGTGTGTGTTTGTGTGTGTTTGTTCCTTTCCATTGTTTTCTCCCTCAAAATTGTCTTTTCTTAAGGTAGTTAAACAGACCCCTATGACTTCAGGCCCTTCATCCTCTTTCTTTCTTTCTTTCTTTCTTTCTTTCTTTCTTTCTTTCTTTCTCTCTCTCTCTCTCTTTCTCTCTCTCTCTCTTTCCTTCTAAAAAAGCAACCAGGAGCATGCTTTTTCCAGCTATTTAGGGAAAGAACTCAGTTGTGTGCATATTTGCATTTCAACCCCTAACCTCTCCTGAGGACCAGCGCTCTCTGTCGGTAAGCCCGCAGGCACGGCGCGGGACCGCGGGTTAAGCCTCTGAATGCTGACTAGTTTTCTACAGCATTCCCAGCGTGTGTGAAGAATGTGTTTGTAGCTGGGAGGCAAACAGAACATCCAAAGCCAAGCAAGAATTTTGAAAAATAGTTGTCTTATGTATAAATTTATTTGGCTCCCAGTGCTTTATTCTTGCCAGTTGCATTGTTCCTTGTTTCTACTTTTCTTTCCCAACAGCTTTGTTGTGTGTTCTCCTGACCTGAGTTTTGGTCACTGTTGGTGAGGGCTGCAGTCTTGATTTTTAAATGTTCTTTGTTTCTCTGTCCTGTAAATGCCGTTGATGGGTGGCTTGGAGACCCCCAGTGGAGACGGTGTGTGGGTCTCACACAGGAATTTACAAGGTCTTCTCGCTTCTCAAATCAGGACCCATTTGGAATTGGCAGGTAGTGGGAGGTGACAGCAGGATTGTAGCTCATTGGATATGAGCAGTAAGGCTTTGGGCTGTGGATTTATTGCTCTAACGGTTTAACTTACTACTTTGTGTACTGTTAGACTTTAAAAAAAATCCAATGTAGTTTTTTCACTGACTTAAAGATGTGTGTGTGTGTGTGTGTGTGTGTGTGTGTGTGTGTGTCTGTGTCTCTGTGGGTGGCCACTTTCTGCAATGTGAGAGGTGGGGCATATGGTGTGGGATTGGAGGCAGCAACAGACACATGTGAGGCATGTGCTCCTGCCTTTGAACCACAATCCTGCTCTCCATTATTCTGGGAAAGAAGCATCTATTGAGGGGTGAGTCACATTGGGTGTAGCCAACTCAAATGAATTGGATGAATTGACGTGTTGATTTAAAGGATCACGAATAGCAAAGTGAGTCCAAAGGAGAAGGACAAATGTCAGGTGATATCATTCCTATGTGGAGTATAAAGGAACAAAGGAAGGGAAGAGACAATGGCTAACAGAGACAAACCCTGAGGTTCTGTCAGCAGAACCGTAAAGCAAGGCTGCCAAGGGTTGATGGGGTGGGTGGGGAAAAAAGACTGGTGGAAAGATATTGGCACTGTGGCAGGGGGAGAAGCAATTCCTCCAAAGAAATAGGTCTCCTGGGTGACTTGGAAAACGTTGTAGACCATCTGGGTGTCTCACTGAGGATTGTAGGTCATTCAGGTGAAGTGGGGCGCATGGGAGGTTTCAGGGGTGTGTGAGATACTGCCTTCCGGTTCCACCCTCCTTCGTCTTCCTGGGGAAGGGCATGGGGCTTAGACTACTGAAGTCAGCCACAAGCACCTGTCCAGTGTGGACACTTGTGTCCCACCAGCCCCACGAGGTTACACCCAAGCTCCACTTGATCCTCATTGGCTGGTCTGAGTTCTTGGGGAGCCATGGTCTCAGACTGGAGGAGGAATTGCTCAGTCAGTCCTGATCTCCATCCAGGTTCCCGCATGCATCCTCACAGAAATGAATTTCAAAGAAAAGAGACAGCCAAGTAAAATATTTTTGCTTGTGAAATATGAGAAGAGAGAGAGAGAGAGAGAGAGAGAGAGAGAGAGAGAGAGAGAGAGAGAGAACCACCTTTAGAGAGAACACAGGCTTCTCTGGAGAGAAGAGAGTTGAGTGAACGCCCCAAGTTGAGATGCATGCAAATTTCAAGATGGGAACTATGGGGATCCCCATGTTGAGATGAGGGTGAACCCCATCTCCGCCCAACCTGGGGACTGTGCTCACTTGCCTCTGCAAAGTTAGCTTGATGGCGTTTTCTCCAGTGGCTTCCACTTGGCACTTTCTTTGTAGGCAGAGCCTGTTGCTGAGCAAAGGGATGAGTTGGGAGCATGTAGGGGCTTTCATGTTCTTGTCATGGCCTGTCCTCTTTCTCTGCAAGGAGCTTCTCCTCTCTGAGGAACTCTTGCCTTCTCTGAGGCAGGCACTTTTGCATCTCAATTTGCATTTCTCTTTCCTTTGGGTTTTGGGGCCTCACCCAGCTGTGCTCAAGGGTTACTCCTGGCTTTGCACTCAGAAGTCACTTCTGTGATGCTCAGGAGATCATATGGAGTGTTGGGAACCGAATCTGAGTCAGCTGTGCATGCCAGGCAAACTCCTTACACCCTGTACTATCGTTCCGGCCCCTCAATTCATATTTCTGGGCTGCTTTGGGGCTGGGGACACAGCAGTTTCTGTAATCCACCTACTAGTTTTGTTACCCAAAGTCTTGTTGCCAGGGCCACCCTCCCTGTCTCCTTGCCCATCAACCTGCCTATTTGCAACCATGCTGCAGTGGTGAGTCTGGTGTAGTATCATTGTATTAAGGCTATTATAAACCATGATACTGGTATTAAAAAGTTAATGTGGGGGGTAGTGCCACATCTGGCTGTTTTCAGGGCTTATTCCTGGCTCTGTGCTCAGGGATCATTCCTGATGGTGTTCAGGAACCTCTATGGGATTTCTGGGATTGAACCCATGTTGGCTGCATGCAATGCAACCCCTCTACCCACTGTACTATTTTTCTGTCCCTAAATTTTTTTCATCATTTTCCCATTTTATTGGTAAAGGTAAAGGTAAAGGTAAAGGCCCTCCCGTTGATCGTCGATTTGCTCGAGCGGGCCCAGTAACGTCTCCATTGGAGACTTTGTTGTTACTGTGTCTGGCATATCGAATACTCTCGGTAGCTTGCCGGGCTCTCCGAGAGGGGCGGAGGAATCGAACTCGGGTCGGCCATGTTGGCCGCTTGTAAGGCGAACGCCCTACCCGCTGTGCTATCGCTCCAGCCCATTTTATTAACAGTGTTAAATAGTTCACAAGACCCTATCATGCAAGATCAACACTGTGCATGTTGATACACAGTGACCCTGAAAATATAATATAATTTTATTTTATTTTATTTTATTTTTATTTATTGAATCACTGTGGGAAAAGTTACAAAGCTTTCAGGTTTAAGTCTCGGTCATGAATCATCAAATACATTTCTGTTCAACCAGTACTTATTTTTCACCACCAAGAACCCAATAAACCCCCCCTCCCAACCCTCCCAATGCCTGTGAGGCAGATGAATTCTAGTTAACACTCTATCTACTTTGATTAGATTCGTTGTTTCGACAAAAAAATGCACCATTATTATTTAGAGTTTACACCCCAAAATCAGACCTGCTGAAAAGGCATTGTGAAATAATTTGTTTTCTACAGCTGGTTACAAGAACCAAATGATGTTGCGTGGCCGCTATCATGGCCGCGCAATTTTGGATTTCTGGTATTTTGCTTATTAAGCCTGGAAGTATTTCTGCTGAGAGTCAGATAATTATGAGATTGGTTTCTGTGGCTCTGGAGCCATGGCCGTGCTGGAGAGCCGCTCGTGGGGGGCAACTCATGACCTCGGTAAGGCGTGAAGGACGAGCCAGGAATGCCCCCCCCTTCCCATGAGGTGAAAAATAATTTTAAGTGCTCCTTACACTTATACAGTTTAAGTTCACTTTCAAAATTGTAATCCCCATTTAGTGTCATAATCTTTCTTTTTGAAGCTATTCTCATGATCCTATTCTACAGCTCTCTGGTTTTATTTATTTATTTATTTATTTATATTGAATCGTTGTGAGACATAGTTACAAAGTTTTCATGATTCAGTTTCAGTCATTCAATGTTCCAACACCCATCGCTCCATCAATATACACTTCCCAACATGAATATCCCCAGTACCCCTTCCATCACACAACTCCCCACACCCCAACCTGCCTGTATGAAAGGCACTTTTCTTCTCTCTCTCTCTCTCTCTCTCTTTCTCTCTCTCTCTCTCTCTCTCTCTCTCTCTCTCTCTCTCTCTCTCTCTCTCTCCTAGGCATTATGATTTGCAATACGGATACTGAGAGGCCATCATGTTTGGCCCCTACTCACTTTCAGCACACATCTCCCATCTAGAGCAATCCCTTCCAAGGATCATTGTTATAATGGTCCCTTCTCTATCTCAACTGTACTCTATCCCAGTCCTTGAGCCAAGCTTCCAGCTGTGGACCAATCCTCTTGGTCCTTGGTTCTATTGTCCTCGGGTGTTAGTCTCATACTATGTATTTTTTTAAATTTTTTTCTTCTTATATTTATTTATTGAATCACTGTGGGAAAAGTTACAAAACTTTCAGGCTTAAGTCTCAGTCACATAATGATCAAACACCTCTCCCTTCACCAGTACTCATTTTTCACCATCAAGAACCCCAATATATCCTCCTCCCACCCCTCCCAATGCCTGTGAGGCAGATAATTTCCACTTAACTCTTCTCTCCATTGATTACATTCATTATTTCAACAAAAGATGCACTGTTATTGTTTAGAATTCACCCCCCCCCCCAAATCAGAATTGCTGAAAAGGCACTGTGTTTTCTATAGTTGGTATGAGAATTATATAATGTCATATAAAGATTTTGGATTTCTGCAAAGAGCCAAATCATTATGAGATTGTTTTCTGTGTATCTGGTGTTATGGCTGTGCCAGAGAGCCACTCACGGGGGGCAACTCGTGATCTCGGTAGGGCATGAAGGACGAGCCGGTACCGTCCCCCTTCCCATGAGACTGCAGTGGCCCCGTCACCGCCAGCTCATACCTGGCTTTCCAATAAGCTCCGAGGGGGTGGCCACCTTGTATGTGGTGCAGATGCATTTCTGCCAAAAGCCGCTGGGTTTCGAGATTTGTTTCTGAGTCTCTGGGATCATGGCCGTTAATCTGCTTGATCAGGAGCCAGAGAGGCTGTTTGTAGGCAGCGACTTGGGGTCTCATTGGGATGGGGAGGAAAGGGCCGGTTCCACCCCCATCTGGTGAGGCCCCACGTATCTCGTCACTGCAGGCCCAAACCTGACTGTCTTGTGGCCTCTGGAGGATGGTGGTTACTGGGCCACCAGGGGGAACAGGCCAAGGCATGAAACCTATTCCCACCTGGATTGGCCCAGCACCAGTAACCTATTGCAGGAACAGGACACAGTTCTGCCAAAAAGATTTGTTTCTGAGTCTCTGGGATCATGGCCATTAAGCAGTTTGATCAGGAACCAGAGAGGCTATGCCTCCAATTATATAGCTGAGCCCGAGGTGGTTTGTGGGTGTGTCTCCCACATACCTAACTTTTGGCCGTTTACTTTCTTGGTAAACTTTGCCCCAAGTTTTTGGGGTCTGGCCAAAGGCACAGCAGCAATTTTGGGGTATCTGGAAGTCTGACGGTGCCATCAGGCTGCTGATGCACTCGCCTCACAGGTACAGATTGATCTGCTGGCAGTACCATACCTCTCATACTATATTTTTTATATCCCACAAATGAGTGCAGTTTATGTGCAGATATAAAAGGAGAGACTGTCTCTCCTTCTGACTCATTTCACTCAGCATGATACTTTCCCTGTATATTCATTTATAAGCGAATTTCATGATTTTATTTTATTTTTTCTAATAGCTGTATAGTATTCCATTGTCACTGTCACTGTAACTATCCTCCCGTTGTTCATCAATTTGCTCGAGCGGGCCCAGTAATATTGTGAGACTTATTGCTGTGTTTGGCATATCGAATACATCATGGGTAGCTTGCAGGGCTTTGCTGGGAGGGCGAGATACTCTCGGTAGCTTGCTGGGCTCTCTGAGAGGGGCAGAGGAATCGAACTCAGGTCGGCCATGTTGGCTGCGTGTAAGGCAAACACCCTACCCACTGTGTTATTGCTCCAGCCCAGTATTCCATTATGTAGGTTTATCATATTTTCTTTAACCAGTTGTCTGTTCTCAGGCTCTAGGATTGTTTCCAGATTTTGGCTACTATGAAGAGTGCTGCAATAAATATACAAGTGCAGATGTCATTTCTGCTGTGTGTTTTTGCACCCTGGGGGTATATTCCCAGAACTGCTATTGTGGGTCAGTTGGAAGCTCAATTTCTAGTTTTTTTTAGGAATTTCCATATTGTTTTCCAAAAAGGCTGGACTGGTGGGCATTCCCACCAACAATGAATGAGTGTCCCTTTCCCCCTGCGTCCCACGCCAGCACTGGTTGTTCTTATTCTTTTGGGTGTGTGCCAGTCTGTGTTGTAAGATGATATCTCATTGTTGTTTTGATTCACATCTTCTTGATGATTAGTTATATAGAGCATTTTTTGTGAGCCATTCTGGCTCAATTTTTTAAAAAAGTATCTAAATATTAAATATCTAAATATTAAAAATATTTTAAAAAATATCTAACTACCATCGACCATATCCACATGATAATTAAGCTCATTGAGGTTTCTTGGGAGTTCAAGATGCCGCTCTGTCTAACGTTCATTGATTTAAAGAAGGCCTTTGATTCTGTTGAGAGGGAAGCAGTCATTGAAACCCTAGCCAATCAGGGCGTACAAACTCAATACATCAGGATCCTCTGTGAGCTGTATTACGGATTCACTACCAGGATCTCACCATTCTGCAAAGAAGTATTCATCCATGTCAAGAGAGGGGTTCGGCAGGGTGATACCATTTCACCAAAACTCTTCAGTGCCACCCTTGAGAATGTCATGCAACGACTGGAATGGGAAGGAATGGGAGTGAAGATAGATGGTTGGCAACTGCACCACCTCCACTTTGCTGATGACATCGTTCTAAGAACACCAAACATCAGCCAAGCAGCACAAATGTTGACTGACTTCGACCGTGAGTGTGGAAAGGTTGGATTACAACTGAATCTCAAAAAGACAATGTTCATGAGAAACAGTCTTGTTCCTGATGCTCCAGTCACTCTCAACGGAACCACCATCTCCGAATGCAACAGTTATATATACCTAGGTTGAGAAATCAACATGATGAATGACCTGGCACCTGAGTTACGCAGGAGGAAGAGAACGGCTTAGAATGCCTTCAAGAGCGTTGAAGAAATAACTAAGAGGACAAAGAACCTCCAGCTCGGAGCACATCTCTTCGATTCCACTGTTCTTCCTGCATTAACATATGCCTCAGAGACCTGGGCCCTACGAAAACAGGATGAGAATGCTATTCGGGTCTCTCAAAATGGATTCGAAAGAGCTATGCTTGGAGTATCACGCTTCACTCAAATGAGAGATAGAATCTGGAGTTCCGATCTCCGTCAATGCTCAAGAATCAGGGACGCTGTCTCATTTGCCAACGCATCAAAAATCAGATGGGCTGGACATGTAATGAGGCTTACAGATGACTGCTGGACTAGAGCCATTACTGACTGGATTCCACAGGATGGCAAAAGATCATGTGGACGCCCACCTACAAGATGGTCAGACTTCTTCATCAAGACCCTGAATGATCGGTTTGAGGCTCTGCATGTTCCTAAAACGAGCAGATGCCACTGGGCTACGCTAGCACGCGACAGGGATGAATGGAGACGTTACTGGCAACCGCTCAAGTAAATCGATGAATAACGGGGTATCAAGTGATCAAGTGATCTAAAGGTGAAAAAATTAAAGGATCACTATTAGCAATTTCTTGAGTACCTTGCAGGATGGATGATGGTTCAGCAAGAGCTATGATGACCCTGGCTGTGAAAAGGAGATGTGGTGTATGGGGAGAGGGGTCTGCTTGGGAGAGACACAGAAAGTAAGAAGAAGTGAGGCAGGGACTGTCTGTCAATTGAGGAATGACAGCTCTTCATTTTAGAGGGCCACAGATACAGGGAGCTGTGGGAGAAAAGGGAACTGCTTTTCTAAAAAGAGCTAAAGCCTTCTAATTTATTAGGTCTTTATGAGACTAGAAATAGAGATGGAATAAAATGAGATCCTTCTCTGTAAGGATGATTCAATTTATTATAAAGGTGATGCCAAATCTATTGTTAGCTATTTTGTAAAACATAAAGTGATCAACACATAATAAGCTTCATATTATAATTTTAAAAAGTTATTATTATAATAATTTTAAATGATCCCTGAGCACAGAGCCAGAAACAGCCTCTGAGCATTGCTTGGTGTGGCCCAAACCCATAATAATAATAATATTATTAGATACATTTTAATTGTATTAATTTAATTATTAAATGCATTTTAATTCATTTTAATTTAATGCTTGGAGTGATAGCACAGAGGGCAGGGCATTTGCCTTGCACATGGCTAAACGGGTTCAATTTCTCTATTTCTCTCAGAGAGACTGGCAAGCTACCAAGAGTATCCCACCTGCACAGCAGAGCCTGGCAAGGTCTCCGTGGCGTATTCGATATGCCAAAAAGAGTAACAACAAGTCTCACAATAGAGACGTTACTGGTGCTCGCTCGAGCAAATCGATGAACAATGGGAGGACAGTGCTACAGTGCATTATTATTTTATATTTTTTCTAATTATATATATATATATTTGTTTGTTTGGTTTTTGTTTTTGGTCCAGAGCTGGTGGTCCTCAGGCTCACTCCTGGCTCTGTGTTTAGGGATTCCCCCCTCGTGGGTGTTTATGTTTTTTCACTACCAAAGTGATTGAGATGCTCCACTACTGCCTATTGTATGTCCTAATCTGTCTCTTCCTTCTATTCCCCACATTACTTGATGGTTTCAGTTTTGTAATTCAAGGCCACGGATTTGTCATCATTCAGTACTGCTTATTCCCTTGTTTCATCTCTCCATGTCATCTGTCATCAAGACCATACATGAGTGAGATCAGCTGGTGTTTGTCCTTCTCCCTCAGCCTGATTTCTCCGAGCCCGATGCCCTCCATAGGAGAGTTCTCAAAAATAGTTACAACAACGCTGTCAATGTCAGGATGGTATTGAATCCATCACCTGACCTGTGCATTCTAAATTTCTTCCGTAATTTTTCTGAGTGTTTTGAATAGGGACTTCCCCAAGCAGTGCTGGGATGCCAAGTGGTGTTTCCTGTCTGTTTAAAATGGGAATTGAGAGGAGCCCAGGGGAAGAGTTCAGTGACTTCGAATTAAGCTAAGGGCTCCTGACATAAGGGACTCCATTTTTACTTCCCACCAACTCCCCAGCCTGTGAGGAAACAGAGATTTTCTACCACTGTTCTGACACAGCCCAGTAACAGGTTTGTGACTCAGCACACCCAGCTGCACTGTGTAACCACATTGGGTAACCACACTGTATAGCCGCACTGTGTAACCACACTGTATAGCCACACTGTATAATCACACTGTGTAGCCGCACGCCAGTTTAATCAGGAACTTCTGTGACTTTAATCAGGAACTTCTTGTGACTTGCTTTGCTGACCACAGCTCCTTAGCCATTCTATCCATCATCTAACTAGGATGTGGTTTTGCCTTGATAAGCTTGTCCCTCACTGTCCTCAGGGCCACGACTTCTTTGGGACACTAGTTTGCTTGTGGTCAATTGACTCTGCATTAAAGACTCCCGATTTGGCTCCTCCAAATGTGGCATTCATCTGTTTCTCGTGAAACTCCCTCACTACAGAGAGCCGGCCATGCAAGCGTAAGGTTGAGAATCCAATCCCTGGTGCCACCACATGTGCAGAGCACCATCTTGGCAACTCTATTGTTTGAGCCTGGCTGTTTTGCTGTCTGTGATCCCTGATACTTGTAAGTCATTTCCAGCACCACTATAGCCAGATATGCACGAACATCACAAAAAGAGGCTCAGCCCCTCAGTGAGAATCACTAAAAAAAAAAAAAAAAAAGATCTGTGAGCACCACAAGTAGGAAGTCCTAGCCTTGGTGAGCATCTGTGTGAGCCAGGCAGGGATCACCCCCCACTGAGCAACACAACCAGAAAGTTCATGAGCTACACAGCTGAATAGTGTGACTTCCTGCAAGAAACAGGGTTAAGGAGGGTTAAGGGGGAACAAAGGGTTAAGATAGATAGACTAAGGAGAAAGGCAGTTTGGACTGATAACTGCTATCCTGGAGAGGAGCTGTTATGGAAAACCAAGGCAAGGTTCCCCTGTCTGCCTGGCCACTGCCTTAAGGGAACAACCCAGAGATAAGCCCACTTGAGAGCCCTTTGCCCCATTTGTCTCCTGCACAGAGACCATCTGATAGGTAAACACTTAGCCCCTAAGATTAGCTTGAGAGACAATTGCCTGTAAATCCTGAACTTCTTCTACTGATTGTAAGTTTAAAGCAGTGTATATGGAATGTGAAGGACAGTTGGGCTCTCAAGTCCTTGAGGCTGTTAGGTTCCTGACCCCACACTTTTTTTTTCTTCACATAATTCTGTTACGTTTTGTTTTCTTAATTATCTGTGGTGTCCCTGTTTCAACCCTGCTCACCCAGGGCTGGTCCCCAGCATTGACCTTCAGTGAGCACTGCAAAAATGTATGAGTGCCATGGATTGGTGTGTGGTGTGTGTGTGTGTGTGTGTGTGTGTGTGTGTGTGTGTGTGTGTGTACATGAAACACTTAGAATTGCAATGAAGATAAAAGGGAAGAAAGGGGAAGGGAGAGGAGAGAGGGGAGGGGAGGGAAATAAAATCTCCCTTGATTTCATTCCTTCTCTATCCTCTCTAAGCTCTGGGATCAAGGGTGATCAAGGTATCTTCCCTTTACTACACCACACTTATTCATCCAGTTGCTCTCTATACCACAGATAAATGAGACCATTCTGTGCTTGTCTTTCTTCTTCTGGCTTACTTTACTCAACATGATACCTTCCTGTTCTGACCAGATTGCAGCAAATTGCATAAATTCATTGTTCCTTGCAGCTGCATAATATTCCAATGTGTATATATACCACAGGCTGGAGCGATAGCACAGCGGGTAGGGCATTTGCCTCGCACACAGCCAACATGGCCGACCTGAGTTCGATTCCTCTGCCCCTCTCGGAGAGCCTGGCAAGCTACTGAGAGTGTCTCGCCCACACGGCAACGCCTGGCAAGCTACCCGTGATGTATTCGATATGCCAAACACAGTAACAACAAGTCTCATGATGGAGACGTTACTGGGCCCGCTCGAGCAAATCGATGAACAACGGGAAGACAGTGACAGTGATAAATACCACATCTTCAGATTCCATCTGTTGTTGAACACTTAGGTTGATTCCATAATCTTAGCTATTGTACAAAAAGCAGCAATAAATAATGGGGGGGATATGTCCTCTTTTTTGCTTGCTTGTTGGTTTATTTGTTTTGGGGTCACACCTGATGATGCTCAGGGATTACTCTTGGCTGAGAAATTATTCCTGGTGGTGCTTTGGGGACCATGTGGGATGCCAGGATCAAACCCCAACAAGACAAGCTCTCTATGCACTCTACTATCTCTATTTTTATGCCCTGGGGTTAGACGCCCCAAAGGGGATTGCTGAGTCACATGGCAGTTCAATATTATACCTATGGAGGACTCTCCAAACTGTTTTCCACAGGATTGAGCTTGATGACATTCCCACCAGCACTGGATGAGAGTTCTTTTTTCACCCCATCTCCACCGACACTGATTGTTCCTACTATTTTTGATATGTGCCATTCTCACTGGTATGAGATGGTATCTCATTGATGTCTTGATTTACATTTCCCTAATGATAAGTGATGCTGAGTACTTTTCAGGTGCCTACGGGCCATCTGCCTGCCCTCTTCTGAAAAGTGTTTGCTTGTTTTCTTTCCCCATTTTTGATAGCTTTTGAAATTTTTTTTTGTTGATGCTTGATGCAAGACAATCTGTGCTTTATATAACCTGGATAGTAACCCTTTATCTAATGTGTTGAATAGGAATATTTTTTTCCCATTCAGTCAGCTGTCTTTTAGTTTAGCTCTTGTTTCTTTCACTATGTAGAAGCTCTTTAATTTGGTGTAGCCCCATTTGCTTATTTTTTTATTCTGTTGCATTTTCCAGTGATCATTGAAGATGCCTTTGAGGTCCAAATCTTGGAGCATAATCCCTAAATTTTCCTCAATATACTTTATAGTTTCTGATGGGAATCTCAATGTCTCTGATCTACTTTGAATTGACTTTTGTGTGAGGTGTTAGATATAGATCCAGTTCTAATTTTTCACATGACTTGTCCAGTTTCCCCAGCACCATTTATTGAAGAGGGTATCTTTACTCCATTTCATGTTCTCAGCTCTCTTATTGAAAATGAACCGTCCATATATACGGGGCTTTATTGTTGGGCATTCGATTATGACCCATTCATCAGAATGCCTATCTTTAATTGAGTAGCATGCAGTTTTCATCACTATAGCTTTATAATACAGTCCCAAATTAGGTTATGAGATATCTCCCAATTTCTTATTTTTCAGTATGGTTTTTGCTATTCATGATCTCTTTTGTGAATATGCTATTTGAATGAGCTCAAGTATTTCACATGTAGACTAAAACATGAATAAAATTAAATTACTTTTCTATGAGATATTCTAATTGTTTCTCTAAAATTATTACTAGAAATAATAATGAGTCACATTGCTTATCTTTTTATTTTTTGTGTGTTTTTGGACAGAAATTAGCATTACTTTCAACATATATGTTGTGACCATTTTTCTATTGACATTAAGGAAAATGGAGAGACTAAAAATATATATAATTTGTGAGGTAGCAGAGAGATAGTAGCAGGATTAAGGTACTTGCCTTGCATGTGACCAACCTCAGTTCAATGCTGGCACTGCATATATTCCTCTGGACACTGACAGGCATGATCCCTGAGCAGAGAGCCAGGAGTAATCTCTAGCAATGCTGGGGTGTGGCCCAAACTCACCCCCACCAAATAAAATTTGTAAATGAAATGGGTTGAAAAGGACTTTCATAACTTGAAATTGATAAGTATGTTAGAAGCATTCTTTAAAACTTAGTAGTAGTGATAGAATCATAAGACATGTCTGGAAATCATTATAATGATGTAGCATGTGAATGAACTTTTGGGAAATTATTGAAAATGAAAATGCACAGGTTTGAATTTCACAGATCTGGAGTGGATTCATAAATCTGTGTCTTCAAGCATTGTTGTGGGTTACTTTTGTGGGTGCTTTATTTGAAACTTTTAATGAAATACTGCAACCTTTATTCTTGAAAGATGTATTAATGGGTGTTTTATATATATGTATATATATGTACTATATCACAGTCACACAGTCACAGTCCTCCCGTTATTCATCGATTTGCTCGAGCGGGCCCAGTAACGTCTCCATCGTGAGACTTGATGTTACTGTGTTTGGCATATCGAATACGTCACGGGGAGCTTGCCAGGCTTTGCCATGCGGGCTCAATACTCTCAGTAGCTTGCTGGGCTCTCCGAGAGGGGTGGAGAAATCGAACTCGGGTTGGCCATGTTGGCTGCGTGCAAGGCAAATGCCCTACCGCTGTGCTATCACTCCAGCCCATGTATTATATATATATAAATGTATATATATATTTGTATATATATATATATATATATATATATATTTGCTTTTTACTTTGTTTTTGGGCCACACCTGACCATACTCAGATCTTATTCCAGGCCCTATACTCAGGGATGATTTCTGGTGGGCTTAGGGGACTATATAGGGTGCTGAGGATTGAATCCAAGTTGACTGTTTGCAAGGCAAATGCCAACCTGCTGTTTTTGATATGTGCCTTTCTCACTGGTGTGAGATGGTATCTCATTGTTGTCTTGATATCACTGTGGTCCCCTGGGTATAAGAGTTTTGAGACACGAAGGTATAATAACTTTATGTCATTATGGTAGATTGCCATTTCTTTCCTTTCTGTACATTCTACTGCTTATTGGCGTCCTTAATTTTTGTCAAAATATCTGTCAGGACTGCTGTTGCTCATTTGATGATTGTGTCTTTCTCTCTGGCTCTTTCTTAAATATTTTTTCAGATATTTTACTCTGATTTTCCATAGTTTCATTATGATGTATCAAAGGTTTTTTTGTATGTGTTTGTTTTAGAGGCCACACCTGACGATGTTCAGGGATTTCTCCTGACTCTGCACTCAGAAATTATTCCTGGCAGTGCTTGGGGGATCATATGGGATGCTGAGGATGAAACCCCAGTCAGTCATGTACAAGGCAAATGCTCTACCTACTGTACTATGTATTAAAGGTTTTCTTTTCTTTCTGGGTCACACCCGACGATGCTCAGGGGTTACTCCTGGCTCATGCACTCAGGAATTACTCCTGACAGTGCTCGGAAGACCATATGGGATGCTGGGAATTGAACGAACCGGGGTTGGCCATGTTGGCTGTGTGCAAGGCAAACGCCCTACCTGCTGTGCTATCACTCCAGCCCCTTAAAAAGGTTTTTGTTAAAAATATTTCCTGTTTGGAATTTGTTACTGTTTGTGAATTTGTGTGTTGGTAAACTTAATAAGTTCTGGAAACTCTCAGACATTATATCTTCCTCTTTCATCTCTTTTTATTCTCTATATTATATTATCTGGAATTCTAATAAATGTCACTAGAATTTTTCATGATATCTTCTGATCCTTATCCCTTTACATATATATTTTCCATATGAGTTTTCCTCCTTTTCATGCTTAATTCTGCATTTTTCTTCTGACTTATTTTTTGATTCATCAATGATCTCTTAGCTGTGTCTAATTTGCTCTATTTAAGAATAGAAACTGTCCATTGAAACTTCCTTTTCATTTTTGTGTTGCCACTTCAGAAAGCTGACGGATGACGGATGACCCCCCACCGCCACACGCCGCTCCGCTCCTCTGCCCGGATCGGGTAGGCTCGCTTCTTGGCGGAGTTATTTGTGAGACGGGGAAGGTCTACGTGCACGCGCACGTGGCACTCTCTACCGGAGGTCCGGGGACTTTCCCCTGGGCGAAAGGAGTAGGAGTAGGAACTGAGTCCAGGCAACAGGCCTTCAGCACCAAGCGAGGGCTGGAGCGATAGCACAGTGGTAGGGCGTTTGCCTTGCACGCAGCCAACATTGCCGACCCGAGTTCGATTCCTCCGCTCCTCTTGGAGAGCCCGGCAAGCTATGGAGAGTATCTCGCCCGCACGGCAGAGCCTGGCAAGCTCCCCGTGACGTATTCGATATGCCAGACACAGTAACAACAAAGTCTCCAATGGAGACGTTACTGGGCCCGCTCGAGTAAATCGATGATCAACGGGAGGGCCTTTACTTTACTTCTGAAAGCATGAAGATTCATAAAGATATTAAATTTTCTTCTTACTTCTCTTGTATCATATTAAAAAAATTGTGATGTAGACCTGAGAACTGATTTATAGAACTGGATGGGTGTGGGTAT
This sequence comes from Sorex fumeus, assembly GCF_029834395.1. Lineage (NCBI taxonomy): Eukaryota > Metazoa > Chordata > Mammalia > Eulipotyphla > Soricidae > Sorex > Sorex fumeus. The sequence continues at coordinate 22,602,578 of NW_026606179.1, forward strand.
ATGGGAGGGAACCCTGAGAGAGGGTGTGGAGGGAGTGCTGTTGGGATTTTGTATTCATGAAACCCTATCATTAAAAGTACTGTCAATCATGGACCTTCTTCTTAAAAAGGGATTTTATAATGTAGTCCTGAGAACCCTAATGTCTAAGTTTCTTCTTCTCCTTCTTCTCCTCCTCCTTCTCCTCCTTCTCCTTCTTCATCCCCCCTACCCTCCTCTTCTACTTCCTCTCCTTCCCTTCCTCCTCCCCCCTCCTTCCCTCTCCTCCTCCTTCTCTCCCTTCCCCTCCCCTTTTTAGTCCCCCTCCCCTCCTCCCTATGCTCAGGGCTTTCTCCTCCCTGGCTCTGTATACAGGGATCTCTCCTGAAGGGCTTGGGATACCATAGTGGATGCCAGGGAATCTAACCCTGGTCAGTTACTTGCAAGGCAGGCCCCCTACCCACTATGCTATCACTCACCAGCCTCAAAATCAATCTTTTTTTAAAAAAATGTTATTAGTGAAACACCATGAGGTAGAGTTGTAGACTTACAAATTTTTGTGCTTGGGTTTCAGTTATACAAGGATCGAGTACCCATCCCTCCACCAGTGCCCATCTTCTACCACCACTAATCCCAGTATTCCTCCCACCCCCATACCCTCATCCCACCCTGCCTCTGTGGCAGGGCACTCCCTTTTGTTCTCTCTCTCCTTTTGGGTGTTGTGTTCTGCAAAAGAGGCATTGAGTGGCAATCATGTTCAGTCCATAGTCTACTTTCAGGATGTATCTCCCCTCCTGGGAGGATCCTCCAAACACCCTTTATTTGGTGCTCCCTTCTCTATCTGAGCTGCCCTTTCCCCTAGAGTGCCTAACTGGCCTCTAAGCCATGGAGTAATCCTCCTGGTACTGATCTCGGCTATTCTTGGGTATTAATCTCCTATTTTGTTACTTTATGTTCCCCAGATGAATGCAATCTTTCTATGTCTATCCCTCTCTTTCTGACTCATTTTGCTTAACATGATACTTTCCATGTAGCACCACTTTATGTAAATTTCATGACTTCATCTTTTCTAACAGCTACATAGTACTCCATTGTGTAGATGTACCAAAGTTTCTTTAACCAGTCATCTGTTCTTGGGCATTCAGGTTTTTTCCAGATTCTGGCTATTGTAGAGAATGTTGCAAGGAACAAACAAGTGCAGATGTCACTTCGACTATACTTTTTTGCCTCTCTGGGATATATTCCCAGGAGTGGTATTTCCAGCACATTTTTTAACCTTTACAACTAGGAACTTTTACCCATTCACTCCAAGGCTCCCCAGTTTCACCAGTCTGGGGATGTAGCATTGAGTGTTTTCTTATAAAGTAAGTAAAGTAAAGGCCCTCCTGTTGATCATGGATTTGCTCGAGCGGGCCCAGTAACATCTCCATTGGAGACTTTGTTGTTACTGTGTTTGGCATATCGAATACATCACAGGGAGCTTACCAGGCTCTGCCGTGCGGGCGAGATACTCTCGGTAGCTTGCCGGGCTCTCCGAGAGGGGCGGAGGAATCGAACTCGGGTCGGCCATGTTGGCTGCGTGCAAGGCAAACGCCCTATCGCTGTGCTATCGCTGCAGCCTGGCAAGCTATTGAGAGTATCTCGCCCGCACGGCAGAGCCTGGCAAGCTCCCCGTGACGTATTCGATATGTCAAACACAGTAACAACAAAGTCTCCAATGGAGACGTTACTGGGCCCGCTTGAGCAAATCGACGAACAACGGGAGGGCCTTTACGTTTTCTTGTATTTAGCTATAATTTTATATCCTTCCAATGTAAGAGCAGTGGCTTTGTTCTTTAATTCAAACCAAAGCTACTAATATGTTCTATGAATCAAACCTAGACATCAACAAGCATAGAAATAGAAATTTGTGTAAAGAGAATTTAAAAAAGCAATAGTTTATAAAATCACCTCTATATAAGGGCTGGAGCGATAGCACAGCGGGTAGGGCGTTCGCCTTACACGCGGCCAACATGGCCGACCCGAGTTCGATTCCTCTTGGAGAGCCCGGCAAGCTACCGAGAGTATTCGATATGCCAGACACAGTAACAACAAAGTCTCCAATGGAGACGTTACTGGGCCTGCTCGAGCAAATCGACGATCAACGGGAGGGCCTTTACTTACTTTTACTTTTATATAATGTCCTGTTGTTCATCGATTAGGTCAAGCGGGCCCTAGTAACATCTCCATTTTGAGACTTGTTGTTACTGTGTTTGGCATATTGAATATGTCATGGGGAGCTTGCCAGGCTCTGCCATGTGAGTGGGATACTCTCGGTAGCTTGCTGGGCTCTCTGAGAGGGATGAAGGAATCAAACCCAGGTAGGCCCCGTGCAAGGAAAATGCCCTACCCACTGTGCTATCACTCTAGCCATTCTATGATGAAGTTGAAATGTAAAACTTGGAGTACATATAGAAATTAATTGAAAATAATAGTATGAGTCGCCCAGTTTTTCAAGAAGCTGAATTGTAGTGTCTGTAGGTTTCCACCAGGTAAATGCTTCGTGATGTTACTTTACTCCTATATTCACTGTGGCTGATTTCACATGACCTGTGGTTAAACTTACAAAATCCCAGAGATTTAACAATATGTTGTGGTGACGATATAAAATGCCTCCAGCTCACCCCTGGGCTAAAAGCTTTAGTTCCCATGTCAGAAAGTTGACTGAAAATTTGAGGCATGTCCAAATATCTATAGCAACATTTGTACAGTAAGAAGCACAGCTTAATAGCCTAAGAAGAGTGGGCTTATGGGCTGATAAGTATCAGTAACACAGTGGTCTCTTCACACACAGCTGACAACTGAAATGGCAGCTTCCTAAGAGAATTCTTTATATATATATATATATGTATATATATATATATTTTTTTTTTTTTTGCTTTGGTTTTGGTTGTAGGCCTATAACGGCTGTGCTCAGGGCTTACTGATGACTCTGTGCTGAGGAATCACTCCTGGTGTTGCTTTGGGGATCATCTGTTGTACTGGGTATTGAATTAGGATTGGCTGTGAGCAAGGCAATTTCCTAAAGTACTTATCTGTCTGACTCTTCTCTCTTATTTTATCTTGGAATCAAAGGTATATTAATTTGTTAGCAAAGTAATCTTTGATCTTTTATTTTAACTAAGAAAAAAACCAGATCAAATCCAACTTTTATCATGAAATACTTTTTGTTTTATGAAAATTAATTTTGCCTCTTTTCTTAAATTTTAAAAAGGGGCTAGAATGATAGTCCATCAGATAACTCGCTTACCATTCATGCCATTCATCTGGGTTTGATTCCTGGCCCCCAAATGGTCCCCCAAATCCTCCAGGAGTGATCCCTTAGTACAGTTAGGAGTAAGCCCTGAGCACCACCCTGGGTGTGGCTCAAAATTTTAAAAAAAAATTTAGCTGCCAGAAAAAAATTAAATTGCATATGGACTCATTATAGTATTCTATTGGCAGCAGCACTGGTCTAAAGAATGTCATTCATTCTATTTTTATTTGCCTAGTACATATTTTTATAATTGCGGTAATGTTGATTTATAATACTGTTTATCTTTTAAGGCATCTCGTAGCTCCTCCAACACATGTTGATCTGTCACATTCACCACTGAAGCACCAGTGTCCCTCCAGCACAGTCCAGGGGCCTCTCTACCCTCTGCTTCACCCTCTTCTTTCCTCTCTGGTAACCTCAGTTCTGAAGGATGTGTTTTAGAGAAAGCAGACTCGTTCCTAATAGAAGTCTGAAGTAAAAGAGCAATGAAAAGCAAAGAAAATTATATGTGGTTAAACCTGGATAAAGATGACCGTGTAAAACAGTAATAAGTCTTTGGGGCCCAAAGACAGAATGCAGTGATGTGGCAACAATAATCTCTAACTCAAGGTTCGCGGTAATTAGGGTTAAGATTACCCAAAGTCCATATTGTTTTGCAATAGGGTGAAGACACATGGAGCAGATTAACACTGTATAAACTAATTACGCCTGTTAAAACTTTTTGGGTTCCCTCTAAAAGAATAAGCAGTATGTAATTTTCTAAATAGAAGGAAAGAATGCAATGAGAAGACAGAAAGCAGTTCTTAAAAAAAAAAGAAAGACAAGGGGGAGAAAAAAATCTTTAAGACAGAGCAAACTGAGATGTTGGAAATGAATCTCAATGTGAAGTCACAATGTGTACATAGAGTAAATTGTCTACTTGAAACAAAGATTTGTGATTACGTTTATAAATTGTTTTTTTTTTTTAAGTAGCCATTTAGAGGCTAACAAATAGCAGGGAGGTGCTTGCTTTGCATGTGGCCAACCCTGGTTCCACTCCTGGCAACCCGTGTGGTCCCTCAAGCACCGCCAAGAGTGATCCCCAAGTGTAGAGCCAGAAGTAAGCCCTGAGCCCTGCTGCATGTGACCTAACACCCAAAACCAAATAAATGAAGTAGCTATTTACAAGTTTCGGATCTAAATCTACGTGTGTAGAAAGACTGAGACACTTAGGGCGATAAAAGACCTGAAATACGAAAAGCAATTATTAGAGACAACCAGGATGCGAGCCTGGGCACATTGCTTTGCATGCTTGGGACACCAGTTCAATTCCTGCCATCACACGGACCCCACAACAGCACTGCTGGGTGGTATTCTGAAACATCCACCCTGCAGGGCCCAAGGGCCTTGGGAACTGAACTGTCAGGCTGAGTGGTTCCCGCTCCCCTGAGCACTGCTTGGGAGCCCCTACCAAAAGAATCAGAACAGATTGTTATTCAGAGTATTGCTTCAGTTAGTCTGTAGAGTATTGTGTCACAGTCCACCCCACCCTCACCCCCCACTCCCAGTTGCCATGATATTTTTAAAGGTCATACTTGGCAGAGGCTTTACTTGGGTAGCAACATTCACTACAGGATGTAGGCAACCCCTCCCCAACGTGAGAACTTTGGCTTATTGGGATGTCTGTACCGACATGGAGGTTCCGATGGGCATAAAATGTAGTTTGTTATCCTCATAGTAAAGCTATTTCTCAAAGGAGAAGGGACTGGGTTTTGTCCAGAGTGAAAGTGTGGAGATGGGTGGCTATTCTTCTGTTCTTTGTGGTTAGGAGGTGAGGTCAAGGGTGTGCAGTGGTTGAAATGCCCTGCCAACACCAAGGAAGTAGGGATGGGGAGGCTGGGCCTTGGCGTGGGCACCAGGGAAAGGGATGATGATGGTGCTGGAGGTGGTCAGACATCAGGCAAAGATTTCAGTACTGTACTCAGGGCTGGAGCGATAGCACAGCGGTAGGGCATTTGCCTTGCACGCAGCCAACATGGCCAACCCGAGTTCGATTCCTCCGCCCCTCTCGGAGAGCCCAGCAAGCTACCGAGAGGATCTCGCCCGCACGGCAGAGCCTGGCAAGCTCCCCGTGACGTATTCGATTTGCCAAACACAGTAACAACAAAGTCTCCAATGGAGATGTTACTGGGCCCGCTCGAGCAAATCGATGATCAATGGGAGGGCCTTTTTACTCAGAAATGAGTGCTCTTTTTTTTTTTTTGCAAGGGGGAGGGTTGGTGGGAGGGCAGTGCTCAGGACTTACTCCTAGCTCTGCACTTCACTCCTAGTGGGGCTTAGAGGACCATATGGGGTGCCAGGGATCGAATCTGGGTCAGCTACATGCAAAGAAAGTTTCCTACCCACTGTACTATCTCTCCAGCCCCCACCCCACACCAGGCCTATTTATTTTGAATAGTAATAGCATTCCTTTTTATTTATTTTAAAATTTTCTTTATTTTTATGACATTGTTCATGATGATTTGTTACTTTCAATATTCCAACACCAATTCCACCACCATTGCACCTTCCCACCACCATTATTTCCCGTTTTCCCAATCACCACTCAAGCCTTCCTCAATAACAGGGCCTAAATAATTTATTTGATATTGCTTGTTGTGAATCTAAAAATGATCCAAAAAGGTTTCCCTAGAAGAAAGTGTGTGAAGATTGTTGTATCTCACCATGGAGCCATTAAGCCCTTGTATATGAGATTACTAACATGTTGTTACAGGGTAAGCCTTGTGTGTTAATATTTTCTTAAGTAATAGCATTCTATTGCATAAAAAAATCAAACTTATTTTTTAGTTTTTTCTGTTAAGGGATAGTTTGGTGTTTCATACTTAAAAAACTATTGTAAATAGTTTTTCAATGAACGTGTCTGTACAGAACTTTTCCAAAGTTCTCCTAAAGATGCTGGGACAGAATCTGTGGGCTTGATGGTGCACGGTTCTCCCATAGAACCCACTGATGACACTCCCAGGTCCTTGGAGTTCTAGCCCAGGGATGGTGGAAGAGCTTAATGAGGAGAGTAATCAGATGTGGTTGATACCAATGTAACTGGCTGCTGGTGGGTACGAATGGGAGCAAGAGCAGATAGTTACGAAGTTGTTGGAATAATCTGGGTGAGACGAGGATCCTATATGAGGTGAATTTGGTGGAGACGTTGAAGTTCAGGGTATCTGCACTCTAAAACTAGAGATCATAAAGCTAATTGACTAGATATGGGCTGTGATGAAATGACTCCTAATTTTTGGAGCCTGATAAAATGGGCTGGAGCGATAGCACAGTGGTAGGGTGTTTGCCTTGCGTGCAGCCAGCCTGGCTGAGCTGGGTTCGATTCCTCTGCTGCTCTTGGAGAGCCCGACAAGCTACCGAGAGTATCTCACCCACACGGCAAAGCCTGGCAAGCTACAATATTGACGTATTCAATGTGCCAAACACAGTAACAACAAGTCTCAAAAAGTGGAGACGTTACTGGGCCCACTCAAGCAAATCGATGAATAATGGGAGGACAGTGTTTGTTGTTTGTGTTTGATAAAATGGGAGAAATTGGATAGCCTGGTTGTCAAGTCTGAAATACCTATTAGATCTGCAATCAGATCATTGAAGCCCTAGCCAATCAGGGCATTCAAGCCCAATACATCAGGATCCTCCGTGAGCTGTATTGCGGATTCACTACCAGGATCTCACCATTCTACAAAGAAGTGATCGTTGATGTCAAGAGAGGGGTGCGACAGGGTGATACCATTTCACCGAAACTCTTCAGTGCCACCCTCGAGAACATCATGCGACGACTGGAATGGGAAGGAATGGGAGTGAAGATAGATGGTCGGCAATTACACCACCTCCGCTTTGCTGATGACATTGTTTTAATAACACCAAACATCAGCCAAGCGGCACAAATGCTGGCCGACTTTGACCGTGAGTGTGGAAAGGTAGGACTACAGCTGAATCTTACGAAGACAATGTTTATGAGAAACAGCCTTGTTCCTGACGCCCCATTCGCTCTCAATGGAACGACCATCTCCGAATGCAACAGCTATGTCTACCTAGGTCGAGAGGTCAACATGACAAATGACCTGGCACCCGAGCTGCGCAGGAGGAAGAGAGCGGCTTGGAACGCCTTCAAGAACGTCGAAGAAATAGTTAAGAGGACGAAGAACCTCCGGCTCTGGGCACATCTCTTTGATTCCACTGTTCTTCCTGCATTAACATATGCCTCAGAGACCTGGGCCCTACGCAAACAAGATGAGAACGCCATTCAGGTCTCCCAAAGAAGAATAGAAAGAGCCATGCTTGGAATATCACGTTTCACTCAAATGAGAGAACGAATCCGGAGTTCTGACATCCGTCGACGATCAAGGATCAGGGACGCTGTCTCATTTGCCAAGGTGTCGAAAATCAGATGGGCTGGTCACGTAATGAGATTTAAAGACGACCGTTGGACTAGAGCTGTTACTGATTGGATTCCATGGGATGTCAAGAGACCGCGTGGCCGCCCACCTACCAGATGGTCAGACTTTTTCGTCAAGATCATGAACGATCGGTTTGAGGCCCTTCATGTTCCCGGAGCGAACAGATGCCATTGGGCTACACTAGCACGCGACAGGGACAAATGGAGACGTTACTGGCACCCGCTCGAGCAAATCGACGACTAACGGGAAGTTAAGTGATTAAGTGATTAAGTGGTTGTCAAGTCTGAAATACCTATTAGATCTGCAATCAGAAATGGGGATAGACAGCTTGGCCTGCGTGGTATGTTGCATTTGGAATGGATGATCTAAGTGGAGGGAGGGAGAGAGAGAGAGAGAGAGAGAGAGAGACAGAGAGAGAGAGAGAGAGACAGAGACAGAGACAGAGAGACAGAGACAGAGAGACAGAGAGAGATGGATTTCAGACTGATTCTATAGTACTAGAGTATCTCTAGAACGACAGGATCCAGGAAGAAGGAAGAGGTTCTAGCACTCAAGGGAACTAATGGGAACCAATGAAAATGAACATGGCGCCAGGATTGAGTGGTGAGTCAGGAGCCACTTGAAGCCAGTATTTTAAGGTTGGAAACTCACTGTCAAATGCTGATAGATTGAAATTAGCATAGAGACTGGACCCAAATCTCTGAGCCCTTTGGTTGCTCTTTAACTTTGGATTTTCTGTATCTTGTCACCTTAATTGTAACCCTGGAAATTGTCACTATTCTTGGGGGGACAATCAATCCCCCCAATCACCCCCATCCAATTTCAAGTGTATCATTAGACCTAGAATAAAAAAGATGAAAGAATTACAAAGTGCCAGGGGCCATTGAACCCACCCCACAGTGGCAGCCTGGTGTCAAGCAGCTGTGTATATTTTTTCTAAAGCCCATCCGAATGCTCGAGAGGGCTTTTTATGTCATGAGTTAGAACTGCTGGGAAGATCTTATTGGCCCAATTTCACAAAGAGGTTTCCAATAGGTTTTAAAGCCTTCTGTCTCATTTCTTTGTGCATTTGTTATTAGCTCAATAAATAATAAATAGAGGAATTACCCAGTCACAAAATTTGCTTTTCTCTCTCTCTTTTATCAAGCTCATGTTTTAATAAGGTGCCATTTTTGTATTTCTAAACATGAGCTATCACATATCTATACTTTTTAATGATAATATTGTACATATTATCATAAGCCAAAAACAATTTTTATGATTTTTTTATCTGTTTCTATTCCCTTTAACGATTGCTTTTGCCAGGTTTGATCATTTATTGCTTTTCTGGTTCCATTCTTTTGATGCCTTTCCAGTAAAAAACTTGCTTTCTTCTTGCCTCAAAACATTTATTTTTTACTTCTATCATGACAGTAGTAAATGATACTCATTTTAAGATCCCTAAATTTGCCCTTTTTTTTGAACAGTATTTTTTCTTCCATTATCATGTGAGTGTTGCCTTTCAATGGCTACTACAGTTATTTTTAGGAACTGTTGGATCAAGCAATATGAAGTGGCTGATATTTGGCCATTTTTAGTAAGGGGCCACATCCAGCAGAGCTTGGAGCACTCATGATACTCTGGAGTGAATATATTACCATGCTTGGGTGCTCAGGTGTGTGGTGCTAGAGATGGAATTTAGGACCTTGTGAGGGCCTTGCACGTGCTCTGCTGCTTGAACCACCTTCCTGGTTCAAGGCTTAATGATTTTGTTTCTGTAAGAAACAAAGCTTTCAAATGGCCCAGCCTCTACTGGTAACATTTCTTCCACTGAGTCTCTCCATTACATTTCTGCTTGAGATGTGGCAGATTCATTTGATGGAAACTTGGATCGTTTGCTGGAACCAGACCATGTGTGCTTTTTAACCAAGTGTTCTCCAGGCTTTCATTACTTTGTTCTTTACCTGGTTGAAACTATGGGCATCCTCAGCAGCTCTTCAACCGAAATTTCTAGAATTCTCGCTGGGGAATAGCATGACTTGCTTTACAGAAAGGTGTTGAATCTGAGGTGCAAATGTCCCAGCGCGTTATTTATGACCCTGGACACTTGTAGACTGTTGTCCTTATTATTAACGCTGAAACTGCTCTTGTCCCTGGTGAGGGCATCTTTCCTCCTAGCCTTCCTGCTTCCTCCTCATGTTCCCTCTCTAGGGAGGCATCCTGTCTATTCCATTCCTGCTTCTCTCTCTTTCTCCCCTCATTCTTGTGAAGGCAGAAATAATAATGATGGTGGGGCTGGAGTGATAGGACAGATGCTTGCCTTCCTTGCATGTCCTGACCTGAGTTTGATCTTCGGCATCTCATACGGTTCTCAAGCACTGCCAGGACTAATTCCTGAGTGCAGAGCCAGGAGTAAGCTCTGAAAACGACAACGTGAGACCAAAAAACGAAAGTGAGGTCAGGGTGGGGGAGAAGAAAAAGAAAAAGAAAAAGAATGATGGTAATAAGAAAGGCTCCATTTTGGGGTGGGGTACACCCGGTGGTGCTCAGGGTTCATTCCTGGCTCTGTGCTGAGGGATCACTCCTGGTGGGCTCAGGGGACCATATATGATGCCTGGAATTTACCCCATGACCATTTTGCAAGGCAGGCACCTTATCTGCTGTGCTATCTCTTCAGCCCCAGAAGGTATCCCACTCATGGTGGATTTTGTGCTGGCCTCCTGGCTTTGAACTCAGGGATCACGTCTCAGGGATCAGCTCGGTGGATCATGTGGGATGCTGGGGACTGAACGTGGGTGGGCTGCATACAAGGCAAGTGCCTTACAAACTGATCTATTTCTCTGGGGATAAACTCTGAGCTGTAGGTCAGGTGAAAGTCTCATATGGGACATGATAAACTTATGTTAAGCTCTGAGTAACAGGAGTCAAGGCTGATCAGTTCAGTGCTCTGGGCAGGGCAGCAACTTCCCACATGCCTCCTTTCTCTTTGACCCCTCTGTAGCCCTTTCAATCATCATAGTGATTCTTGGCAATGGATATTGATCCTATAGCCGTGGGAAGCTCTTTGGGGCTGGTGCCCCGGAGTGATGATTAAAGTTTATGCACAGCTGGAATAGAGAAGGATCCTTTAGTAAATGATGGTTGGAGGAATCGTTCGGGATGGGAGATGTGTTCCGAAAATAGATAAAGGACCAAACATGATGGCCTTTCAGTATTTGTATTGCAAACCATAATGCCCAAAAGTAGAGAGAGAGAAAGGGAAATTGTCTACCATTGAGGCAGGGGTAGGGGTGGAATAGGGTGGGGAAAAGGGCACTGGGGACATTGGTGGTGAAGAATGTACACTGGTGGAGGGATGGGTGTTCAATCATTGTATGATTGAAACTCAAACATGAAAGCTTTGTAACTGTCGCTAACGGTGATTCAATTTAAAAAAAAAAGTGTGCGCAGATGTGATCTGCTCTTGCCAGCCACCCTTCTGCCAACTCAACATCCCCTCAACTCCTACAGTCCCACCCTATCTTATCCCCAATCCAACATGGCCCAGATATTCTTTGGCCATCCTGACTGCTTGAAAATCTGGAACATGTTTTCTTGGATCATATATGCCCATCATTGCCCACGACTTTCCCCTTTCTCCAACTGACTAGCAAATTGATGTTCATTCTTGAGTATCTGGTGTATATATTTCCTTCTGTCTGAAGTTCCCTTGAGCTAGCAGAGTTGGCATGCTCAGCACCTGTGCAAAATTTTTAAAAAGTTATTTTTAGTTTCGGGGCCATACCTGATTGTTTTCAGGACTTACTCCTGGCTTTGTGCTCAAGGGTCATACCTGGTGTGATTTGTAGGACCACATGGGCTGCTGGGGATCAAACCTTGCAAGGCAAGCACCCTACCTGCTGGATGGTCATTCTGGCTCCTGATTTTGTACAATATTAAGCTGTGACATTTAGATAATTGCAGGAGGTGAGTGTCACCATTGTCCAGCGTGGCTGAGCCTTTCTTGGGCAGGAACACTGCATCTGATTTGGTTTTCTATCCTTGGTGCTTGCTCCAGGGCCTGACACAAGCTGTATGTTGGGTCAATGCTAATTGTGTTGACTTACATCTGGGACAGACCTAAGTAGGGGATGATGAGAGTTTAATGGGAGAAGCATTAAGGGCATTGGCTGTTGGTGACAGACTCAGTCTCACCAGATCACCTGCCTGAAAAGAGGAGGGTAGAGATCTTTATTGCAGCTGTGTGTGCCTGACCCAAGGACAGATATGAACAGGAAGGACCAGGAGGCAAACTCAGACTATGCATATGTGTCCATCAATGCCTGGACGGTCCCTCGAGAGACAGCTGGGAGCGCCTGTCCCTTGAGATTCCCCATGGAGGAAGAGAATATATTCCTTGTTCAGGAGTAGAAGGAAATTATTTTAATTTTCTTTCTACTCCTTAGGTAATTAGTTAAATACTTCAAAGAGAATTTCAGTCTTATGCAATGAGATATATTAGGGCCTTAACAAAAAAGATAAAAGCAGCAGATTTGCTAAATAAACCGAAGTCATTAGCAGTCTGGCCAGTATTTTAAAGTTGATTATGTTTCGCTTAATAGGTTTCCTTCTGCCAAGTCCACTGTCTGCTAGAGCCCTGACCACTGGAACTTTATAACTTTATCCCAAGCCTGAGAGTTTGCTGCCTTCAGGTCGGGAAAGAAGAGTAGGTCTTTTCTTCAAAACGTTTTTTTTTTTTTTAATACATGTCCTTGGGTGAGTCTTATCCCAGGAGACTCCTTCCTCTTTCTCGGCTCTTTCCCTGAAAAGTCTTTCTTCTCTTGAAATCATGTTTCTTCCTGAAAGATCCAAAGGAGAGCAGCCTGCCCCGCTGTTGGAGTGTCATTGTGAAGCCTTGTCTTGCCCTGGTTCCCGGTGAGATGTGGACATCCTGTGGTCACAAGCATGTAAGGGGCAGTATTTATGTTATTGGTGTGGTCACATGCTTTGTGTGAAGCATGTGGGCTTGAGTGCTGTGCCCCTTCCCTTTATTCATAGACAGTCTCTCCAGGCCCACCCTCCACCATATCTAAGTGTCTACCACAACTAAGTCATCAGCAGACTCCAACATCACTCCTCACCACCCTACCATCCCCCTCATCACAACAAAGGGGAAAAAAAGGGAAGGGAAAGAAAGAAGAAAAGACATTATTTTAAGGATAAGCTTTAGGACAGGAATGCAAGTGCTTGGCAGAATGATTGTACAGCACGTAGGGTGCTCACTTTGCATGTGTTCTGCCATCCGTCCATCCTCCATTCATCATCCATCCAACCACTAAATATCCATGTATCTACAAATCACACTTATCCTTTTTCCCCTTAACCCCTGTTCTTCTTATCCTTGTTCCTTTATATATATAAATATACAAATATGTAGCTTATTTGTTCAACTCTCCTTTCTTTCTCCCATCTTTACTGCCATGTTTTCCATTTGTCAGAATACCCCTTTCACCGTGCAGGGACCTCACCCTATGTCAGGATCCCCCAGCGTGGATGTTCCTCCGGTGACACAGGCATCTATTTCGTATGCCAGGAGTCTGGTCACATGCCCTCATCCCCGCTTGGCCTCTTACTCCACACATTCGTATGCTTCCCCCCACCCTCCCCTTCTCTTGCTCCTTCTTCCCTTGCTCAGGATCCCTGAGTCAGATCTGTCTTCTCATTCCACTGAGATTCTGGCTTTCTGGGTCAGTACATCCAACTGGGCCCCAATACCTCCAATCCCAGTATGGCTGCCTGTTCTGTGTAAATGTCTTTCTCTTCCCCTCTAGACTCTGCTGAGCATCCTCCTCTACTCTTTCTCTACCCTTTTGGTTATTTGCAACCCACTTTGACTGCTTTCATGTCTACCACTGTGTGCCCTATTCTCTCCTTCCTATTTAACATGGGGAGATGAGGAAAGAAGTCTTCTGGGCTTTAAAGAATCAGTCTGGTCCATGGTTGGAAGCTTGCCACAAGTGGTTGGAGGGAAGGCAGTTAGGATAGAGAAGGGACCACAATGACAATGATGGTTGGAAGTGATCACTTTGGACAAGAACTGAGTGCTGAAAGTAGGTAAAGGAACAAACATGATAAACTTTCAGTATCTGTACTATAAACCATAATACATAATACCTAAAAGGAGAGAGAGAGAGAGAGAGAAAGAGAGAGAGAGAGAAAGTGTCTGCCACATGTAAAGGCTGGTGGGGTGGGGGTGGGGTGGGGCATACTGGTGGGAAGAAGGAAACTGGGGACATTGGTGGTGGGAAATGAACACTGTTGGAACATTGTATAACTGAAACCAAATCATGAACAGCTTTGTAACACTGTATCTCACAGTGATTCAATAAAAAAAGTTTAAATAAATAAAAAAAAATCAATCTGCACTGAGAATACCAAATAAGAAAGAACTGTGTGCATGTGTATGTGTGTGAGGGTAGGAGGAGGTGGACTGGGCATGTCACGGGGACACCGTGGGGAGCCTCAGGCACTTTGGTGATAGTGAGGTGCAGTAACTGAACACATCAAAACCATGAATGTCAACACTATTGTAAACATGCGATACAATAATTAAATCAAACAAATAAAAGAATCCGTCTGTGACTTTATAGTTGAAAGTTATTCAGGATATGGTTTCTGGCAGACATTATCTTTTATCGAGAACCTTAAGTATGCTTTTCTTATGTGCTCTGGCCTTGAGGGATGCTGTTAAAAAGTTTGATGTCAAACTGATTTTTGTTTCTTTAAAAGTCATTTGGTTATTTTGCCTGAATGCCAAAAAGTGTTTCTTTTTTTCTCTTTCTCTATCTCTTTCAAATTCAAGTTTGACTAAAGTATATCTCAGTGTTGACCATTTTTAGTACATTGTGTTCCTTGTAAATATGAAGGTCCTAGTCTTTCATCTCAGAGAAGATTTTGAATCATTGTTGTTTTTCTTTAAATGTCTTTTTTTTTCAGTTCCTTGCTTTGGTCTTCTGATGTATAAACTGGCTCCTTTTTTTTTGTTTAGCATTTATGTTCGTTGTTCATTTTTTTCCCCTCCCAGTGCTTTTTACTTCTTTCTTCATTTGTTTTATTTTTCCCTTTGTATCTTTTTTTAACTTTTAATTAATTTATTTATTTTTGGCTTTTAGGGTCACACCCAGCAATGCTCAGGGGTTTCAACTGGATCTTCACCCAGAAATTACTCCTGGCAGTGCTCATGGGACCATATGGGATGCTGGGAATCAAACCCAGGTTGCCCATGTGGAAGACAAGAGACCTACCAATTGTAGTATAGCTCTGGCCCATCCTTTTGCTTCTTAGTTTATTTATTTCTTTCCTAACTATACTTTCAATGCTTTCTACTGGCATCTAGTTTAAGTCTTTATTCCAACTTTTTTTTTTTTTAAATTGAAACCGTTTACAGTTAAAAGAACAGTTTCTGAGTTTTCAATTCTTTTTTATTGGCTGGTCAACTCTCTTTGAGTTTTTCTGGTTTGGATTTATACCATCATCTCATTTTCTCAACCATTTAAAAGATTTTATTTGATTCATTCTGAAATATAAGCCTGCCACTTGCATATGCTTCTAGTCATATTCTTTCTGATGAATATTTGTTTTCTGAATATATGTTATTAGAGCCATTTCAATTTCTTTTTATATTTTGAAGGGTATTGTGACCATAATCTTTTCATATTGCAGCAGCTGTGTTTTTAGAGTTCATCTGTTGGGGACAGGGGTAGACCAGATGTCCGTCTCTCTTTTCTAATGGTGTCAGTTAATATTTAAACCCAGGGCTTTTATGCAGGCCTCTCTTCTGTGCTTTCAGAATTTTCCTTCCCCTTTCCCTCTCCCTCACTAGTAGTTGAACATTTTCTCTCTATTTTTTTAATACCCAATTGTCCTGCTCTGATCAACTTAGAATCTATTTGCAGTTGTTTTTCTTCACAATGAGGCACTCTGGTTCTGGAAGGGAGCCCCTAGGGTTTTCCTGAGAACCCTGACAGCTCAATACCTCAGCCTCACTGTTAGGGGCCTCTTAGAGAAACCTTTTCTGGTTTTCCTGGTTAGCTTAGGTCCGATATGAGTGGCAGCTCCTCTCTTTAGGGCTGACTACTTGTTGTAGTAGAATAGAATCCCAGTCTCTCTGCCCTCTAGTCTGCAACCATTTCCCGTGACTCTCACTGCTTTGGTGGTTTTGTCCCCACCTACCTGTATTATTTTTTCTTGGTGATATCATGCAAAAGTTTTGCTCTTCTGCTTCATTTTTGGCTTATAAGGAGACTTGGGGGAAATAAATTCCACTGTTATCACTCCCATTTACTCCTCTCTTCCTTTAGTCCATGTTTAAAGCTTGGACCTCATCCATCTCTGTTTGCTTTTTGATTAAAAAGAACCCGTTAGGGACCTATTTGACACAGAAGTGACACATCTCATTCTCTAGGGAAAGATTCTTGGCTCTTATTCGTATTGGAGGTGTTGGCAGACCAAAGTCAGATGAGGGAGCAGTGAACTCTCCATTTCGGATGATGAAAACAAAAAGGCAAGTGGGATTTTCAGAATATGATAACAATTTCACAATAATGTTTGATATTTTGTTTTCTTTGGGGGTGATGATGTTGTAATATTTTATTACTAAAATAATCTGATTCAGTGCCACACGCATATTTAAAAGAAACATCTTTCCTTTATATTTTATGTTTGCATCATTTTTTCCCCTCTTGTATACATCACAGCTTTATTTTAGTTTTGTTTTTTAGTATCCTGTTTTTTTGTAGTATCTTGATCTATGATTTTGTGATATATGTTTTCTTAAGGACTTGAGGTCAGTGCCTCTTTTCAGACTAATATGGGAAGTAATTTTGTATTTTGGTTGGACTACTGTCAGAGTCTATTTCAATGAGAATCACTTGCCAATGAATCTTAGCCAAATTCTTCTTAGACATCTTTAATAAATTGTTAATATCTTATAAAGTATAACATATGATTGATTGTGTTAGTGACTAGACATTATGATTTCTTTTTATGAAGTATGAGTTTGATCTCTTGAATACTTTATTATGCTTTTTGTAAGGTATATCAATCACTAAATTTTGATGTGCCTCAACTCTGTGGCTAGGAAAAGTAAAATAGAAGTAAAAGAAGTGAGGAAAATTGGAGTATAAGAATCTTGGGAAGAGAGAGCATTTAGGTTCTGGAGAGAGTATACCAGGCAAGGCTCTTGCCTTGCACACTGCAGACCCAGGTTCAATCTCCAACACCATATCTGGTTCCTTGAGTATCACCAGGAGTAAGCCCTGAGCACACCAGTTGTGACCCCCAAACAAACAAAACAACAACAACAACAACGAAGAGGGAGCATTTAGCCAAACCTCATAACAAATATAATTTATGCCTGAAGAAATATGGTATTGTTTTGCCATTTGAAAACCAATCAGGCATCAATGGCCAGAGGCACAGCAGTGAATCCCGGAAGACAGCAGCTTGTCAGAGATCTCTCCGGACCGATACTGAGCCAATTTCACCTGATAACCTCAGATGGAGCAGGTGCGCTCTCTCTGCCTACTCCAGATGAAACTCCAGTGGTCATGAACATCCAGAAGAAAAACCCAGGTATGCGGGTTCAGGGACTAAGACTCCAGGACACATGACGGCAGCAGAGATGGGGTGGCTCTTCTCTCCGTCTCCCCGCCCACGTGGGTCCTGGATATCATGCCCACAAACTGCCTCCGGGTGCCATATTGGAGTGCATCAATGGCCTTGATCCAGAGATTCCCAGATCAATCTCAAAATGGATTAGCTCTCTACAGAGTTGTCTCTGGACCCCAGCCATTTACAATTTTAGAATTCCAGAAGCGCCGGGCTGCTTTCATGGCTGCGTGACCTCTCACAATATTCATAATAAGCAGTAGAAAATAAATTATCTAGCATCTGCCCGTGGCAGGCAGGCTTGAATGGTGGTGGGAAAATTCTAAATAATGGTGGTAGGAAGGTGTAATGGTGATGGGATTTGTGTTGAAATGTTGAATGTAATCAAATAATGTGAACAACCTTATGAAAATAAAATTTTTTAAAAATAAAAACAACAACAACAAATACCAGAAAACCAATCAGTATCTTTCATTCTATTGACAGACTAAAGAGGAAACTCCCATCTGATCATCTCAATGGATGCCGAAGCACACTGGGTAAATTTCTAACTCAATTAAAGATGGAAACACCCAGCAAACAAGGATTAGAAAGTAATTTACAAATTAGAAACTAACTTACAAATCTTACAAAGGGAAGCTGGAGAGAAAAGCATGTGGCCAACCTGAGTCTAATCCCCAGCAACTCATATGGTCATCTAAGCACTACCAGAAGTAATTTCTGAGTGCAGAACCAGGAATAACTTCTGAGCATCACCAAGTGTGACCCAGAAAACAGCAGGGGGGAAAAAAAGCACCTTATACTATTAAGAACATTATATTTAATAATAAAGCATTTAAAAAAGTTTCTTCTGAGACAGAGAAAAGAGGGCACTGTCTATTCATCAATAAGTTAAAAGTCCTATGTAGAGTTCAGGACAAAAAAGGATGTGTTAAAGAAATCAATGTATGACAATCTCAAGGTAAAAAAGAAAAATTATTTTATTTCACAGGTGATAGAGTGGCTAATGTAGACAATCCGAAGGAATCCACTGAAAAATTACTAGAATCAACAAATTAATTTAATAAGGAGATACAGTCCAGGGTAATATGAAAATCCAGCTGTATTTCTGTGATTGTACTTATAACAGAGTTGTGAAGGCAAAGCCAGTGTATGCTAGAACGGGAGTCTCTGATTTCAGGGAGGAAGGGGATAAAAATGAATTCCATCTTGAACTCTCACTGAATGCAGTTAACCCTCTTATCCCGGTCCCCTAAAATGTGACTGTAAGTGGTACCAAGCAAGTTGGGGAAGAAAACAAAAGCATTACATACAACCAACCCATCGATGAGTTTGATCTCCATCAGGAAAATGAGAGGGAAGGAGAAAGGCCTAATCACATGCAGAGAACAACATGAATTTTATGTGGGGAGCAAAGGCTAGAAAGACTGAATTTCTCACCAGCTACTCCAGAGTTCAGAAAGTAGAGGAAACATATCTGAAGTGCTGATGTACATGAATTGTCCATCCAGAGGGGCTGGAGCAATTAGCGCAGCCAATAGGGTTCTTCCTTTGCATGCCACTGACTGGGGTTCGATCCCTGGCATCCCATATGATCCCCAGAACACTGCCAGGAGTAACTCTGGAGCCAGGAATAACCCCCGATATTGCTGGGTGTGGCTCAAAGACAAAAACCAGCCAAACTAAAAGAATTGTCCACCCAGAATTCCATAGCTGGAGAAAATGGCCTTTACAAATGAAGAGGAAATGAACTGTCCCTCAGGATTTCTCTGTCTGCTGTTTTGTAAAACGTAAAACGAAGGAGAGAAATTATGGGTCCTCCCCCGAAGAAAATGGCAGGTTGGGCCTAGGGTAACAGCTATTGATACTCCCATTCAAAATAAGGGCCCATGGGATGTTGAAAAAAAAAAAAGTCATTGGCTCACAGGAGCTTGGGAGTCAAGCCAGGGAAGTGATTTTCTGTTCAGAGATTTCCCTGTTCAGGCTTTGAGGCCTGGGCAGATATGGTCAGAATTAAAACTTAATTGTAAGGTACTTAAGGAGAGTGCAGAGAGTTGGCTATTTGGCTCTTGTGTGGAAAAATCCCACACATTTTGGTGCCAGAAATGTGAGTGGGAAAGTTCTTCTTTTATTAGGTTAGGTTTGCTGTCAGGAGCTTGGTTTCACCTGGAGTTAGTCAGGTCCTACTGGGGAAGGTTGTCTGCCCTTGTTTTCTAGCACAAGGCTGAAAACAGAGATAGACAAATGGGACTATCTTAAACTAAGAAGCTTCTGCACCTCAAAAGAAACAGTGACCAAAATACAAAGACAGTCTACAGAATGGGAAAGGATATTCGCTGAATACACATCTGACAAGGGGTTGATAATCAAGGATATACAAAGTGCTGGTTTAACTCCACAAGAAGAAAACATCCAACCCCATCAAAAAGTGGGGCAACGAAATGAACAGAAACTTTCGCAAAAAAGAAATCTGAATGGCTAAAAGACACATGCTCTACATCATTAATCATCAGGGAGATGCAGATCAAAACAACAATGAGATATCATTTCACACCACAGAGACTGGCCCACATCCAAAAGAACAAAAGCAACCTGTGTTGGCGCGGATGTGGCGAGAAAGGGACCCTCCTTCACTGCTGGTGGGAATGCCAACTGGTTCAGCCCTTTTGGAAAACAGTATGGACGATTCTCAAAAAATTAGAAATTGAGCTCCCGTTTGACCCAGCAATACCACTCCTGGGAATATACCCTGGAGAGGCAAAAAAGTATAGTCGAAGTGACATCTGCACTTGTTTGTTCATTGCAGCACTGTTTACAATAGCTAGAATATGGAAAAAACCTGAGTGCCCGAGAACAGATGACTGGTTAAAGAAACTTTGGTACATTTACACAATAGAGTACTATGTAGCTGTTAGAAAAAATGACGTTATGAAATTTACATACAAGTGGTACTACATGGAAAATATCATGCTAAGTGAAATGAGCCAGAAAGAGAGGGATAGACATAGAAAGATTGCATTCATTTGGCTAACATAAAGTAACAAAATAAGAGACTAACACCCAAGAACAGCTGCGATAAATACCAGGAGGTTCATTCCATGGCTTCGAGGTCAGACGCACACTCTAGGGGTGAAGGCAGCTCAGATGGAGAAGGGAGCACCAAATAAAGGGTGCTGGGAAGATCCGCCCAGGATGGGAGATGCATGCTGAAAGTAGACTCTGGACCGAACATGATTGCCACCCAATGCCTCTTCTGCAAACCACAGCACCCAAAAGGAGAGAACAAAAGGGAGTGCCCTGCCACAGAGGCAGGGTGGGATGGGAGGTGGGGGGGTGGGAGGGATACTGGGATTGGTAGGGATGGAGAATGGGCACTGGTGGTGGGATGGGTACTCGGTCATTGTATAATTGAAACCCAAGCACAAAAACTTGTAAGTCTACAACTGTATCTCATGGTGTTTCACTAATTAAAAAAAAAATGAAAAGTGTGCCTTTTCCAAGTATTCATGGCTTTTCGAGTTCTTACATTTGGTCTTTGACCCTAGTCTTTTTTTTTATGCTAATGACATGTTTAGTGGCTGAGCCTCAAATGGGTTCATGATGTTCACCAGAAGGAACAAGGTGTGGGGCTGGAGCAATAGCATAGCAGGACTAAACAGTGCAATTCAGAAAGGATGCTATACATGTCTACCAATGAGGGTATGGGGGAGTCTGGCCCAAACTCTGTGGGGACAAATGCTCCTGCACTTGTACATCACTCTGTGTACCCCTTCACCTGACTTAATGCATCCTTTACAATTAGTTACTTAGTATAAGCAAGGTGTATCCTTGGATTCTGTGAGTCCTTCTGGCAAATTATTGAGTGTAAGGAGGATTGGGGGGGACTTCTAATTTGTTGCCCCATCAGTCAGAAGCACTAGAGACTTGACATTTGCCGTTGGAAGGAGTGTCTTGTGCTTCAAGCTTTCACCGGAATTATAAGGTACCCAGGTAGTGTGCAGAGAGGTTTTTTTTTTTTTTTTTTTTTTTTTGGTTTGTTTGTTGTGGAACTCCTGGTTCTGAACTCAGGGATCAGCCCTGGTATGTTTCGTGGGGAGGAAAACATACAGGGTGTCAAGGATTGAACCCATGCTGACCACGTGCAAGGCAAATGCTAAACCCACTGTACCATCAACTCTAGTCCCAGATATTTGATTCTTGGGCCAGAAAAGCAAGTGGGAAAAAGTTGTCCTTTCTTAGCATAGGTTTGCTCTCAGGAGCTTGGTTCTGCTCTTTGAATCATTCTTTCTTTTTCATGCAAGGTAGTGAGAGTTTGCACTTGAGTTCTAAAGCACTTTCAGCTGACAGATTGGGGTGAAGGGGTGCTATGGCTTCCTTTCATTTTTGTGCTCCCCCTTCCCTTTCAGTTTCTTCTCTTAGTTTCTGCTGAAATATTTTTTTTCCAGCACAACTTTGTGGACCTTCCAAGGGTTTGGCTTGCATTCATTGTGTTATAACAAAGGCACGCACGTATCTACTAGAGATAAGCACTTTTCCAACCGGGTCCTTGCAGAGGGACAATTTTCTTAGGCTCCAACGGGCTTTATGCAGAGTTCCTTCACCCGCTCTGCCCCCACCCCCCGCCACTATCAGGGGTGTGGGAAAGATCCAGGGACATAATAGTAGCCTCATAAGCTGGTAGGGGTGCAGGGCACTTTGTTTGCTTAAGGCAGATTTCCAGGGTGTCACTGAGAAATTTTTCTCTGAGAAAGGAGTGATAGACCAAATAAATAAGTTAGTGAATCTTGTTGGTTCTATGGCTTGATCAAGGGGATCTGTGGGGCCTTCCCTTAATCTTTTTTTCAAAGAAAGTTTTTTTTTTTCTATTGACTCTTAGGAATTTTCACACCCTGATGTATGTGTAATCATCATGGCTGTCACCGCAAAGACCTGTGTCATCTGCTAGCGAGTGACCCTCCTCTGCCCAAACTTTCCTCTCTCGCCTTTCTGAGTTTCCACAGTCTCTGAGTTAGTTGTGTTGGGTGACCAGTTGTTGGCTTTAGTTGTTCCTGGCGCCCGTGTGTTGACAGAGCCTGCTCCTCATATAACTTTCATCACGGATTCCGTGCTGTGTCTCCTCAGAGCGGAGGTCCACCCCTCCTCAGAGTAGAGGTCCACCCCTCCTCCCAGGCCGGGGGATGGTCCAGCTCCAGCTCTTGCTTCCATACCCACCATCCTTCTCCCATGCAGGCTCTGGTGCTGCCTGCTAAGAGGCCTCTTTCCCCCTACCACATGCATGCCTTTCCTTGGGCCCTTGTACCCAAAGCAAGCTGCCCGTCATGTGTGGTTACCTGCTGACCCTAGTAGGACTCTAGCACCTCATGACAACCTTCTGTCTAACCCCTTAGCCTATTGAGACTCAGATTCCTCACATTGCATTGCTGCTCTGGGTTATCACCCTATGTGTATGCACCCCATTCCCACCCACACCATCGACCCATTGCTCTAAACCCTAACCTCTAAACCCCATCCATCCATTTTCACTCTGGTTTTGAGGCCCTATATCAGACCAACACCCCACCCTCCAACACCCCACTCTGGTTGACTCCAATACCCTCCCCTGAACTCTGCCATGTGAATATTTCATAGAACATCAATGGGCATCTATTTTGGGGTGCTACAACTTCCTACCACGCTATATGGATGCCACCTTACTTATTCCTGCTATTTTTTTTTTTGGTGCGGGCAGGGGAGAGGGAATGCCTCCCAAGCAATACTCGGGGGAGTGGGGAATTCCTTCTGGTAACTCATCACCAACTGAACAGTGGTTCAATGTTAGGGTTCTGAGACTTTCCGGGCCACCCTGGTGGTGCTGGGGGAGGAACTAGAGATATATCCAATGATGCTTAGGGGCCTCTCGAACTATACCTTGTGCTGTTTGGGAGACCACACAGTGTCAGGGATGAAGCCAGGGTCAGCTGTATACAAGACAAGTACCATAACTTTTGTACCATTCCTCCCATTCCTTATCAACTGGCTTTTGAACTGATTTGATCAGAAAGAGAAAGAAAAGAGCAAAGTAGGACAAAGAGGAAAGGGACATTCTTTAATCAGGTCTTTGTCCCACCCTTCCACCAGAATGTCACCAAAGTGACTGTGACCTCCACAAAGATCAATTCTTGGTATTCGTTCAGTAGAATAGCCGGCCTGTTCTCTTCAACTGGTTTGCCTTCTTTACTTACAGATAGACACATATTGCCTTGGTTTTCCTTCTGAAAATAACCTAAGTAGGAAGTCACTCACTTATGGACCTTAGATGTTTAAAACGCAGGCACAACTACATTTTTAAATCAAAGGCTACTCAAATGCCACTTCTAGGACATACTCTTTAGCGGTAATCATCACTTTATAGATATTCATTATAAACAACCACTTCACCAGAAGCCAAAGGTAGACAAAGCACCAGAACACTGACCTGGTCCTTAGTTTTAATTAATTTTTAATCTCATCATCATCATCATGAATATTTAGAAGCCGGCACAAATGAATGTTAATTTAGACCACTGAAATGAAAATGAACAAGGCTTTGCTTTAAGATACTGTTTAAATCGTTTAACAAAGGGAATACTTCTAAAATGTTTCATCTTTAAAATCATCTCTGCCAAGTCTCAAGTTGGGTTTCCCAGGGGAACAAGGCTCTTAAGCTCTGGAGAATTAGGGCAAAATGGCTTGTTAAGTGAACTAAGACAGAAGGCTGAAAGGCAAACATTTTGGTGAAATGTTCATATTTTATCAGCCCAACTGAAGTCATCACATGTCTGAAAAAAATGGAGAACTGTGAGCTGCTCGTTTTTCTATCGATTTGGACTCTTGTTCTTTAATGGCCTGGTCTACAGTGGTCTGGCAGGCTTAGCATCACCCTGGCAACCCACGAGACTTAGGGGGTTCTGTCCATCACTGACATAGTTCAAGTGCTCAGCTGCCACTCACCAGCAGGGGACACTGCACTGGGGTCTTTCTGGAGGCAAATCCACACATAAGCTGAAGATGGAGATGGAGCTACTTCAAGAAGACTGAAGAATGTGTGCAACCTGGCCAGACATGCTTGACCGCACAGCCAATAGGACGTCTCTATGCGTATCTCAGTGGCAATCTCTGCGGTCAGGTACTCTGAAGCTCAGAGTATTTATTTTAGCATGGCAACACGGGTGCATCGTAAATACCAAGTTTTTCCAGAACTCTTTTAGTGAGCATGAACATGTACCAAACCCTTCCTCATTACAATAATTTCAGTTCATTGGCTGAATTATTTTCTAAGAAGTCTTAGCTATAAGCCAGGAAAGTGTCCCTCAGAAATTCAAATTGCTTCTTATCTGTTTAAATTATTTTAATCTTATTTTATATATATTTTGGGGAGGCACACCCAGTGGTGCTCAGGGACTACTCCTAGCTCTGCACTCAGGAATCATTCCTGGCAATGATCAGGAGACCATACGGAATGCTAGGGAGTAAACCTGGGTCAGCCACATGCAAGGCGAGCCTCTTCCTTACTGTACTATCTCTCTGGCCCCACACTCCTTCTTTTTAGGGCCTCAAATATATAAATGACGATTATGATAGAAAACCTGTAACCTTAGAATTTTTAAGTTTCTTATTTTAATATCTCTCAAGTTTTAAAAATTGCTCCTGTCAAATACTTTTGCTAATGCCAAATATAATCTTTTAATTTTAGTACTAACTTGTTTTCTAAACCTAATAAATCTATTTTGGTAATAATGTCACATGTGATTCAGGTTAATTTACTTGAGTTTATGCTAAAGAATGGATAAGACTGGGACTACTGAAGCAGTATAAGAGATAGCATGCTTACCTTGCACGAGAGGCCTGGGTTCAATCCCCGGCACCTCGTTGGTCCCCCAAACCCTGCTTTTAATTCATATTAAAGTTTATTGAAACAATAGCACTGTAGCACTGTCCTGCCGTTGTTCATCGATTTGCTCGAGCAGGCACCAGTAATGTCTCCATTGTGAGATTTGTTGTTACTGTTTTTGGCATATCGAATACACTACAGGGAACTTGCTGGACTCTGCTGTGCAGGCGGGATACCCTTGGTAGCTTGCAGGGCTCCCCAAGAGGGACAGAGGAATCAAACCGGAGTCAGTCATGTGCGTGGCAAATGCCCTACCCACTGTGCTATCGCTCCAGCCCACGTTGAAACAATACATTTAAAAATTAGCCACATATTGGGTGTTGTGGTTTGCAAAAGAGGCAATGGGTGACAATCATGTTTTTTTTTTTTTTTGTTGTTCTCTATAGAGAGAACAAAAGGGAATGTCCTGCCACAGAGGCAAGGTGGAAGGGGGGGATGGAGGTGTGGGAGGGATACTGGAATCCGTAGTGGTGGGAAATGGGCACTGGTGGAGGGATGGGTATTTGATCATTGTATAATTGAAACCCAAGCACAAAAATTTGTAAGTCTACAACTGTACCTCATGATGTCTCACTAATAAAAAAATAAACAAATAAAAATAAATAAATAAATAAAAATTAGCCACATCAAGGATGCATAGGGATGGGGATAACTGGTAGGGGCTCTAGTTGCCCACTCACTGGGGAGTTGTGTAGATAGAACTAAACCTCTTGTAATGGAGAGTCATCACTCAGCAATCAAGGACACTCAGCAACACTTGACCTCTAGTACTTTCTTTTTTTTAACTTTTTAATTAAGTTACCATGAGATAGACCATTACAAAGCTGTTCATAGTTGGATTTCAGTCATCCAGCATTCCAACACACAGAGCCCTCCATCAGTGTCCATTTCCCAGCACTAGTGTCCCCAGGTTCCCTCCCATTACCCCCCCACACCTGCCTGCCTCCATGGCAGGTGTTTTTCTTCTCTCTCTCTCTCTCTCTCTCTCTCTCTCTCTCTCTCTCTCTCGGCTTTGTGCTTTGCAATATCGATACTGAAAGGTTATCAAGAATATCCCTTACCTACTTTTAACCCTTGGAACTTGTCCAGCATGATCATTCTCAGCTATTATTGCCATACTGGTCTCTTCTCTATCTTACCTACTCTCTGCCCTACACACACTTGTGGTTAGTTTTCCAACCATTGATCAGTCCTCCTAACCCCTGTTCTTCCTGGCCATGGATATTATTATTCTAAATATATATATATATATATCCACAAATGAACCCAGTCATTCTATATCTGTCCCTCTCCTTCTGACTCACTTCACTCAGCATGATACTCTGCATATCCATACATTTATAGGCAAATTTCATGACTTCATTTTATCTAGGACTTTTCCTGAGACTGTTTTTGTTGATATGGAACTGGTCTTCAATCTCTATCCCTTCCCATCAAAGCCCCCCCACTACAGGTCATATTACTACCCAACTGGCTAGCAATAATGAAAACAAGGACCCCTGAGCAGGAAGCAGACTCCACAGAACTGGACAGGAGCAAATGTTTCATTGGAAGTTTGGAGCACCCAGACCTATAGAGTAAATAATTAACAAGGACTTTAGAACATGAGAGTGGAGTACCCTCGCAGGGACCTGTACATTTGGGTGTGACTTTGGACCTCACCTCTGCCGTGCGTGAGTGGAAACTTCACAGCTGGGGAGGGATCAGCAGGGTTTAGAATGGGATAGTGGAAAGTGTCACAGTATGGAAGATAGGACTCCGGAATGATGAGCTAGGTTGTCAGGCCAGGCTACATGTGAAAGGTGCTGCCTGATTTGTTCCTGCTGCTACAGGAAAGGGTGCAGAGAGAGATAGTTTAGAGGAGCACTGTTTGACCGGGGAGACCCACAACTCCAGCTGGAGTACTTACTTTAGTGGCCCCAGAGAAACTTCCAGTGGATGGTATAGTCCAGGCAAAGGTGGACCAAACCTCTGGTGGGAGGGCTATATCTGACCTGCGAGAAAAGGGTTGTCCTAACCAGATGCTTCTGTTCCAAAGAGAAGAGGAAGCGATACCTCTGGCATCCACGAAGTGTATGCAATAACTTGTGTGCATGTGTGTGTGCATGTGTGTGTGCATGTGTGTGTGTGTGTGTGCAGGGGGGAGGGGGTATTGCTCTCTAGTGGTACTGGGAGCCACCAGGGCTATGCCCTCTTTTGCTAAGCATTGGCCTTGACCCAACAACGCATTCCTAATTTCTTATGAGGAGCCCTCACAGGGTGATCTTCACCAGCTGCAGTGATGCCAGTAGGGCCTCCTGCTTGTCTCAGCGGGGACAGAAGCTTCTCAGCAACTCTCCTCTCTCCTGTCCAAGCCCTCATCAGAATGGCCTTGAAAAGTTCCTTCCCAACAACCTCAGCTTCTCAGCCCCTCCAATCTCCTACACTTCCTGCCCATGATCCAGTTCCATGCTTTGAGGTATTTGTCGTCACAGTACCCCACTTCCGGATACCAATCTCTTAGTCTGGCCCGCTGGAGCAAGGGCACCAGGGACTGGGTGTAGTTCTCACAGCTCTGGAGATGGAGAGGTTTAAGACTAGCTGTCGGCAGACATGGCATGGGTGAGACTCCACTTCCCGCTGTCTTCACAGAGAGCCAGGCACAATCTGGGGTCTCTGTGAGTCGGGCACAGAACCCAGAACCAGGACTCTAGCCTGTTTCCCCAAGCCCCAACTCGGAATAGCTCAGTCAGCCTCCACTCAGTCTCTGCAGAGGACTTCAGCAGGACAGAGATGTCCGGGCCATTACGAAGGTCCAGGTGTCCTGCACATTCAATCTGTGATGGCCTCGTCTGGGTCCCCTCTCTCTGTGCGGGCGAGGTCTCTGCTCTCTGCATCTCTGTTTCTTGGCCACTGCAGCTGGAGGAAGGAATTCCCAGATGGGCCTTTATTTCATCATAAAGAAATATATTTTCTTAGGAATGTATTTATGTATTTTCTCTTTCTTTTCCTTTATTTTTTCTTTTCTCTTTCTTTCTTTCTTTCTTTCTTTCTTTCTTTCTTTCTTTCTTTCTTTCTTTCTTCCTTCCTTCCTCCCTCCCTCCCTCCCTCCCTCCCTCCCTCCCTCCCTCCCTCCCTTTCTTTCTTTCTTTCTTTCTTTCTTTCTTTCTTTCTTTCTTTCTTTCTTTCTTTCTTTCTTGCCACCTCTGGCAGCACTCAGGGTTTATTCTCAGCTCTGTGCTTGGGGATTGTACCTGGCGGTGCTGAGAGGGTCGGGTTGGCATGTGGTGCTGGGCCTTGGACCTGGGGCATGCAGGAGGGCTGGGGTGGGAGGCCCACACGGCCTGAGCTCTTTCCCCAACCTTGAGACCATTTTCTCAAATCATTTATTTCTTTTTTTTTGTTTGGTTTGTTTTTCAGTTTTTGGGTCACACCCGGCGATGCACAGGGACTACTCTTGGCTCTGCACTCAGGAATTACTCCTGGCAGTTGAGCACTGAGGACCATATGGGATGCTGGGAATCAAACCTGGATGGGTCACGTGCAAGGCAAATGCCCTATCTGCTATGCTATCTCTCCAGCCCCTTAAATCATTCCTTTTGGTCCTATATTTGTATATTCCTACAGAGGATTTTAAAACAACTTAAAAAAATAACTGAATCACCATGAGATACACAGTTACAAAGTTGTTCATGATTGGGTTTCAGTCATACAACTTTCCAAAACTCATCCATTCACCAGTGTATGTTTCCTTCCAGCAAAGTACCCAGGTTTCCTTGTGTGCCCACCCCCCACCTGCCATTATTGTTATTATTATTATTTCTTCTTCTGCTCCTTCTCCTTCTTCCTCTTACTTCCTTTCATTCCTCCTCCTCCTCCTCCTCTTGCTCCTCCTTTTCTTTTTACTTCTTTCTTTGTTCTCTCTCTCTCTCTCTCTCTCTCTCTCTCTCTCTCTCTCTCTCTCTCCTTTTAGGCACTGTGATTTGCAATACAAGTACAGAAAGGTTATTATGTATATTGCTTTACCTCCTTTCAGCATTTAGTTCTTGTGCAGAGTGATCATTTCCAATTATCATTGTCACAGTAATCCCTTTTCTATCCTAATTGCATCCCCACAAGCTTCTTACCATGGACGTGTGGGTCTTCTTGGCCCTCATTTCTACTGTCTTTGGATATTATTCTCATTCTGTGTGTCTTTTTAAAAAAATATCCCTCAAATGAGTCTCCTGCCCCCACGCCTGGCTGTCCTCACCGGGGCCCCTTGGAGGGGAGTGGGTTGAGTTTCCCTCCCTGCCCCAACCAGGGCTCTGGCAGCCGAAGACCTCCAGAACCAGCCACCACCATGCTGAGACCACTCTCCACACGCATAAAGGTGCCGGCAGAGGAACAAAGGCATGCAGGTACCGGGGCTGAGATCTCCAAGCCTGCTCGGATTGGGGCTGAACATCCTCTACCCAGATCCTCCAAATTCCAGTAGGCAGGGGTTACACCCACCAACTGGTCCCCTGGAGCCGTGTAATCCCATCAACGGCCAAGACTCAGAGATTATAAAACCCAGCTCCTGGAAGCGCATGGCCGCATTCGCGGCCGTGCGACATCTTATTATCTCATTCCTACTTTGGACAAACTGGCAGGCTACCGAATGTAACCTGCCCCCATGGCAGAGTCTGGCAAACTCCCCGTGGCGTACCCAATATGCCAAATACCAGTAACAATGATGGGTCTCATTCTCCTAACCCTGAAAGAGCCTTGAATATGGCACTTTTTTAAAAATCTCAGGGCTAGGACGAAGGAGACATTACTGGGGCCTGCTCGAGGCAATTGACAAACAACATGATGGTCGTGATCGTGATTGTGATCCCTCAAATGAGTGTGCTCATTCTATGTCTGTTCCTCTCCCTCTGACTCATTTCACTGAGCATGATCCTTTTCATGTCCATCCATGTATAAGCAAATTTCATGACTTCATTTTTCCTAATGTCTGCAAAATATTCTATTGTGTAGATGTACCATAGTTTCTTTATCCAGTCATCTGTTCTCAGGTACTCAGGTTTCCAGATTCTGGCTATTGCATTGAACATAGCAGTACAAATGGCTTTTTTGCATTGTATTTTTGGGCCACTTGGGGTATATTGCCAGGACTTGTATTCTTGGGTGGTATGAAAACTCAATTTCTGTTTTTTTGAGGAATGTCCATATTATTTTCCAATAAAGGCTGGACCAGTTGGCATTCCCATCAGCAATGAATGAGAGTTCCTTTCCGCCCTCATTCATGCCAGCACTGCCTGTTCTTGTACTCTCAATGTGTGCCAGACTCTGTAGTGTGAGATGATATCTCATTGTTGTTTTGATTTGTGTATCCCTGATGATTAGTGATGTAGAGCATTTTTTCATGGTCATTTGTATTTTTTCTTTGAGGAAGTTTCTGTTCATCTCCTCTCCATTTATTGATGGGGTTGGATTTTTTTTTCTTGTAACCAGTGCCTTTTATATCTTTAATATTTTGACCCTTTATCAGATGGGTGTTGGATAATTTTCCCCATTCTGTGGGGTGTCTTTGGATCCTGGTTATCATTTCCTTTGAGGTACAGAAGTTTCTTAGTTTAATGTTGACCCATTTGTTTATCTTGCTTCCACTGGCTTGGTCAGTGGTGTTTCACCCTTGAAGATACCTTTAGTTTCAGTGTCATGGAAAGTCCTGACTATGTTTTTCTTTATGTACCTTATGGATTCGGGTTTGATTTGACTTTTGTTCATGGTGTTCAAAGGTTATATGTGTTCCTTTTTTTTCCCTTTCTTTCTTTCTTTCTTTTTTTCTTTCTTTCTTTCTTTCTTTCTTTCGCTGACCAATTTTCCCAGCACCACTTGTTGAAGAGATTTTCCTTGTGCCACTTCATACTTTTTTCTCCTCTATTGAAGATTAACTAATCATATAACAGAGGGTCTGTCTCAGCATATTCAACTCTATTCCATTGATCTGAGGGTCTGTCTTTATTCCAACACCATTTTGTTTTAATTACTACCACTTCTTACAAAGGGTTTTTAAAGCAATAGAAGTCACACCCAGTGAGCTGGAAGATGGCAGCGTCACAGGTCACTCCTTGCTCTACTTCTCCTCACTCATTTCCTTCCCGGTGGTGCTGGAGTTACAGGGGCCACACCTGGCAGTGCTGGGGGAGGACCTACCTGTAGGGTGGGGGCTGATGGTGCCGGGAATCCAACTCACACTTGCCTTCCTGCGTGGACAATGTGCCAACAACCAATGCTTACTCTGGGCCAAGAGCGGGAATCTTGTTCGTGAGGTGAGGGGTATACGTTTTATCTTGTGTGGAAATGAATAGTGCATTACTTCTTACAAAATACAACAATTAGATTAGGGGTAAAGATAGTGGATACAGTAGATACCTTTGGGTGCTTCTGAACCCTACCCAAACAAGAGTAAAGTGATGTTTTCTAAAAAAAGAATTCCCTAGGTAAAAAACAGAACCAATAAAACACCAAGTTTCTAAGAGAAGAAAAAGGAGAAGAAAAAAAGTAGACTAAATAACTAAGAGATTTAAAGATGCATACTTTGTAGCCTGAACAAAAAAAAAATTGTATCCTAATTTGGCAGAGAAAAGCCAGGAAACCCCCCCCCCTTTTTTTTTGAAATCTCCCAATTTATATGATGAAATACTGCAAGGTATCCGCTAGGTGGACTGAGGATGATGGAAAACTTGAAATCAAGACAATTAATGGAAGCTGTCTAAGAGGTCAGCAGTTGGGGCTGGAGAGATAGCACAGTGGGGAGGATGTTTGCCTTGCACGCGGCCAACCCGGTTTCAATTCCCAGCACCCCATATGGTCCCCCAAGCACCGCCAGGAGGCCAGGAGTAATTCCTGAGTGCAGAGCCAGGAGTAGCCCCTGAGCATTGCCCAAAAAGAAAAAAAAAGAGGTCAGCAGATTCTAGATCCCAGATTCCTGTCCCTGTTAGATCCCCAGATCCTCAACCCCTCTGTTAGATCCTCACTTGCCACTTCCCTGAACCCCCCACTGTTAGATCCCCAGTGCCTCATAAAATTCCAGCTCATCATCTTTCTTAGGGCCCAAGTTCCCCCACAAGCCTCTTTTTTTTTTTTACACCTGGCAATGCTCATCCTGGCTCTTGCACTCAGGAATTACTCCTGGAAGTGCTCGGGGGACCATACGGGATGCTTGAAATCGAACCCGGGTCAGCCACATGCAAGGCAAACTCTCTACCCACTGTGCTATCACTTCAGCACCCAACCACCAGCCTCTTTTAGAACCCCAGAGCCCCCTCCTGCCTGTATTGGAACCCCAGAGCCCACACCCACCTCTGCTACATACCCACCCGCCTGTTTGATTCCCAGTGCCCTTCCCCTCTGTTAGGATCCTAGATCCCCATTGGGATCTGCACTCCTCTGCTGCCCCCCAAGCCCTGCACTTGCTGGCAGAGGCAGCAGTTCTTGTGCAGATGCTGAGTCTCATGACTTTATTCACCATGGATTCTGGTATTCAGTTCATGACCCTTTCCCCTGAGTTGTGTGTCCTCCTGGGTGGAGCCAGCGCTTGGATGCTGAGTTCCACAGCCTCCTCCCTGACTGCAGTTTCTTCTGTGCCCAGCCATGATGGGACCCACACACTATCACTGTCACTGTCCTCCGGTTGTTCATCGATTTGCTTAAGCGGGTCCAGTAACGTCTCCATTGTGACAATTGTTACTGTGTTTGGCATATCGAATACGTCATGGATAGCTTGCCAGGCTTTGCCATGCGGGCGAGATACTCTCGGTAGCTTGCTGAGATCTCCAAGAGGGGTGGAGAAATCAAACTTACATGATTTCCATGTTGGCCGCTTGCAAGGCAAACACCCTACCTGCTGTGCTATCGCTCCAGCCCCCACACACTGAGTCCCACATTTTATTCTGACACTGACATACCCACAAGGCCTCTGGTCAAGCTGCTTCCCCCCAAAATGATGAAATCTTCTTGGTCCTTCTACCTTCTTTTTTCTTTCTGAGCTCTACACCCTAAGATTTCTTAAAAATAGAGGTTAGCTTTTGTGGCTGTTTCAGATGACTGTGCACATCTAGCTTCAGGGATTATTTCAGTGTCAGGGAGAGAGGGGTGAGATGGGGGGACTAAACCAGGAGGAATCAAAACCTCTGATTTTTTCCTCATAAGACCGCTTCATCCGCTCCTTGTTTCCTGGTACAAAACAGAACTTGTCTCTCTAAGACCCCCTGTGCCCATCTTTTCCAACCTTGCCCTGGACAGCAGAGGCTTCCACTTTACACTGTAGTCAGTGTGTGCACACACACATACTTTTCACTGCATTTTCGCATGTGTGCACGTGCTTGTAAACACACATACATTTTATACTGCATTCCATGTGCACACACACAAACTTTACACTGCATTCCCGCATGCACAAGTACATGTACACTGTTTCTTTCAAACACAATCATTGCAACAAGGAGAAGCCCTACTTAGGAGCAAAGTAACCGTATAGGACACCCTGGAGAGTGTGTCCATGGAGCCACATGCCTGTTCCCTACTCAAGGCTAACAACCCTCTACTGACCTCTCAGTTATGCTGATGGGGAAATGACCTCTCCTGTGAGATGAAAGGGCACATCCAGAGCCTGTGGCTTGGTGATCTGTGAGCATGTGCAGGCACTCAACCTCCTGACCCCATTAAATCGGGTTCTGAGTATGAATGAACAGGTTTCAGAACTATTCCTTATTTGAATGTTCTCTAATATTTTCTATTTTATTGTTTTGTTCCATCCCTTCCATTTAATTTTGGTTTTGTTTTGGAGTTATACCCAGCTGTGCTCAGGGCTGTTCAGTGGTTATTCCTGGCAGTGCTCTGGGGACCATGAGATACCAGGATCAAACCCAGGCCTCCTGCATGCAAAGCATGTGTTCAGCCTATTGAGTTATTTCTTTGGCCTCTTTAAGTTGTAAAATGTTGGTCAGTAAGTTATTATAACTCTTTGATGGAGTCCCAACTCTGTGTTAAAACTACCACCGTGGGTTGAACTTTCCTTTTGTGTGTATTCTGCTTTTTTCTTTAAATTGGATCTTTTATTGTTTAACCAGCATATGCTTCTCTGGATTTTTTTCTGTGGGGAGAGACATACTTAGTGGTTCTTAGAACTGATCCATGGCAGTACTCAGGGGACCACCTTTGGTGTCATGGACTAAACCAAGGGCAGCTGCGTGTAGAGCAAGTGCCTTAATCCCTGTACTAACTCTCTAGGGCTGGAGCGATAGCAAAGCGGGTAGGGCATTTGCCTTGCACGCAGCCAACATGGCCGACCCGAGTTCGATTCCTCTGCCCCTCTCGGAGAGCCCGGCAAGCTACTGAGAGTATTGGATATGCCAGACACAGAAACAACAAAGTCTCCAATGGAGACGTTACTGGGCCCGCTCAAGCAAATCGATGATCAACGGGAGGGCCTTTAATAATAATAATAACAATAATAAATATGTATAAATTAATTTTTGCCAGGGTCATACCCAACAGTGCTCAGGGACTGCTCTCAGCTCTGTGCTCAGGAGCTCAAGAAACTATGTGGTGCTGGGGCTGGAACCTGAGCCTCTCCCATGAGAAGCATATGCTTGGCCTGTTGAACTGTTTCCTGGCCCTCCCTGCTTTGGATCTAGACACACTGGGGAGTTGGAAGGAGCTGACCGCATGCTGTGTTCCATGACCTCTGGCCACCCCCTCAGCTCTCGTTTCCAGTAATTGGTCAGCTCTTGCTCTGGTCACATGACTCCTCTGCTATGGCTATCAGTGACTGAGGCTCAGGCTTCTTCCTGGTTCTCCAGCAACATTGAGTGTGCCCAGCAGCCCTTCCTCTAATGATATCACATACCCCAACATGCAGCCAGATTCCTGGCCCTGCTATGTAGGCATGTACTGGCTCCCCCATTTTGTCTCTGAACCCTTGCAGGTTCAGAGCTGCCTCACATACCCCTAAGGATGTGTTTGTCTGGTCCTTTGAAATCAGCACCTCCTGCACCATTTTCCTGGGCTCAGAGACAGCTGTGGAAGGCGCCGTCTTCTCCCTGCTCCTCTCTTTGATGATCTTGGCTCTTTTGGTAACATCAAGCTCTTCTCTAACATGTTTCCTATTCTTTTATTATGTGCTTGGTGCCATTTCCCAAATCTCATTCTAATTTTCCCTGGAGGGGAGCCTTCATTACTGCTGTTGATGAGCACTGGGGAGGGAAGGGAGGCGTGCGGGCGCCTTGCTTCTGTGCCACTCTTAAAGCGAGCCCCGTTAGCGGATGATCATACAGCTGCTTAAGGCCACAGGCTGTTTCTTAACCGCATTACTCCTCCCGGGGGACTTCTGTGTTTATTCCTTGCTCTTTCTTGGCTGTTTTCTTTCTGAACCAGGAGGGTCCAATCCATTAAGGTTCTTGGAAGTCTAGCTAATATCAGGTCACACGTGAAGTAATTTTATTATTTCAAGTATAAAAAGTCTATTTAAATACAGTAACAAAAAATATCACAAGTCTGGGGAGGATTTCCTTTGCTTGTGTTCATTACATGGATCAGTTTTCCCCTGTTCAAAAAGAAATTCTAATATTAGGTTAATTTTCATGAATCTCAAATTGGAAGCACCCTGGACATCGTCCAGTGGGATTTCTTCACCACAGAATCTGGCTTTCAGGCGCCTGGTGCCCTGTGCTGGACACGTAGCCTAGCCAGGCTGATTCTGAGCAAGCTTGGTGCCTTCGTCAGAAGGAGATTTCTGCACTTCACCTCCAAAATACATGCTTCCCCCATGCCTATAAATGCCAGCGCAGGATGCAGGCCTTCTTCAAAGGATGGGGAATAATCTAACTTGGTGACATTTTTGCTGAGATGATCTTGGCTTTGGAGTATTTTAATTTTGCTCTATTTTAGTTCATCTAAAACATTATTTTATTTGTGCTTTTGGGGACTAGCCCTGGCAGTGCTTGGGCGCTCCAAAATACTCCTCATAAAAGCTTAGATTGCATTGCTAGCAGTGCTTAAGTTAGCAGTCTTCCGTGACCATTAGGCCCACTCCCAAGCTCAAAGTGAAGGTTGGGGTTATGGGGTATGCGGTGCCAGGGATTGAACTCAGGGTTGGCACATGCCTGGCCTGTGCTCTACAACCTGAGTCACATTTCTGGCCCTAAAACTTATTTTTGAACAGAAGTGTTATTTAAAATTATTTCTCAGTTGAATGTTATTTGGTTCAACCTCTACAGAAAGCAAGATGAAGGTTTCTCAAAAAAGTTAGAACTCTCCTAGGACCCAACAATACCACTTCTTGGCACTTTTTAACTCTACAAACACAAAGGCATTAATACAAAAGGATATATGCACATATGTCATTGTGATGCTGAGTATTATAGCCAGGCTATGGAAACAATACAAATGCAATTTCCCTCTGACTGACTTCACTTAGTTCTATCCACGTAGACGCAAGTTACATGATTTCATTTTTTCTTACAATTATGTAGTAATCCCATTGTCATATATAGTCCAGCTTCTTTATCTAGTCATTTGTTTTGGACATTTGGGTTGTTTCCATATCCTGGCTATGTATAGTGATTAAGGCACTTGCCTTGCATGTAGCTGATCCCTGGGTTTGATCCCTAGGACTGCATGTCTTCTGATTACCGCCAGGTGTGGTTAGTTCTCCACCTCCACAAGAAACACTTTAAACAATAGAAAGAACAAGAGCCTTAGAGCTGAAGAGCTAGTACAGTGGTTAAGGTCTATACTTGCTTCAGGCCAAATCCAGTTTGAATCCTAGCACCATTGTTTGGTTCCCCTGTGCATTGCCAGAAGTGATCCCTGAGTAAAGCCAAGAGTAAACCCTGAGCACCCATGCTCCCAAATTAACAACAAATAGAAAATGTATGAGATAAATTACAATGTTTTTCCCCCTAAAAACTCTTCGATACTTCATTGATGAATGTCATTAACTTTTGGTATCTTGAGAGGTCAGAAAGATAGTTAAGGGGGAAAGTCACTTGCCTTGCATGCAGACAACTCAGGTTTGATCCCCAACACTGCATATGGTCAGCCAAATAATTCCAGGGATAATCCCTGAGTACAGAGCCAGGAGTAAGGCCTGAGCACTGTTGGGTGTTTCCCCCACCCCGAACAAAACAAAACAATAAAAATACAACAAACTTTGGGTATCTTGACTTTCTTTTCAGATGGAGTGAAGTGTGTTTTCCAGACAGTACACCCACACTGCCAGCCAACAACTTCATTGGCTTTGATTTTGGAGGCAAACTTGCTTTGAGGGGGCAGAATATAAGAGTCTCAAACTTAATGGCCCACTAGTCCCCGGACTGCCGTGGGCCTCTCTGTTGCAATGGGAAAGCCCTAGGCGCTGCATGACTGGGTGTTGAAGAGGGCATGCGCTCCCGGACACAGGCACTTTTGTCTACTGACCTCTAAACTTTTTTTTTTCATTTTGAGGTCACACCCATGCAAGGGTTTAGAGCCCCTCCCCAGATCAGGGTTCAGGGGTCATGACCCGGGAACCATATGATACTAAGGCTCAAACTTGGGACCTCTGCATGCAAAACAGCTCAGTTGGTCCAGATTTTCTCATGGCCCTATTTTTCAGCTGCTCAGGGCAGCCTCTGCCAGTATTCCAACCCTAGAATCAGAGAAACTGCTGCAAAAGACTTCCCAACTTTTCTCCCTGCCTGAGAGTGGTTTGCTCTCTTTCCAATCTATCTAGATGTTATCTAGAATATCTTATCACTCAACTCTTTCCCAACCCTAAAGATGCTCTTGGACTGTCTCTTTTGTGTGTTTGGGTATAATGGGTGTATTTGTGTTTTGGGAATTCCTTTGCAAGCTGCCACGGTGCAGGGTGTCTTGAGGACACTCTGAATTCAGTGACCACTGGGGAGCAGCCTTCAGCACCCTATGGAAGTGCTACTGTTCCACCTGCCTGGCATGAAGCCACCTTTGAGAGACAAAAGGTCAGGTGAGTTCAAGTTCATAAAAATCACTACTGTTACTGGATAGTTCTAGTTTCTCAGAATTGGGACAAAGTCTGTAGTGCAAACAAGAGCACAAGAAACCAAAGTTTTGGGAGGAACCAAGACAGTCATTGAGAACCCCAGATTACTTTTGCTGATATACCCATTAGCTGTGAGAGCAGAATTGGCCAAAAGACAGTTTCAGACAGTGGGAAATCAAGCCTGTTTCTTGGCTGTGGAGTGATTTCCTAGCTCTGAGGTAGTTTAAAGCATTAAGGCCACATCAAAACATGCAAATCTTGAGCTCTTTGAAACTGAGGCACCACCCAGATGCAGAAATCCAAGGCCCCACCCTGAAAAGGGTGGGCCCCTTGGAAAAGAAGATTCAAAAGAATGGCCAAGATTATGGAGGGGCCTTCAGCAATAAAGGAATAAGATTATGAGAGGACCAACAGTTCTGACCTCTAAGTAAAAAACATTTGCAAGAATTGTGTAACTGCTCCTCCTGAAAGCCACGTGGGGCTTGCTTTTCAGTCCTGTGTCCTCCCTTGAACATGTATCTTGCTTGTTTTTCCCTATGTCTCTTTGATTGCTTCATCCATTCTGGAGAAGCCAGTATTTTCTCATAAAAGGCAATGAACCCAAAACTCCTGTGTCCGGGCTTAGCACTGACTTTTCTTTCCTGAAAAGAGCAATTTCTCACTCCAATCTGTGTCCACAGCTTCCTGAGTAAGTGCGTGATAGGAATCATCTCCTGTACTGTGCAGAATAAGTGGACTCCAGGCACAGCTGGGTGGCTCCAGGATGACAGACTGCTGGCAGGCTCTTTTTGACCTAGGAAACTTGGGGAGCTGCTTCTGGTCTCTCTGGTCTTCAGCAAGGCTGAGAATATGAGTGTCAATGCTGTGCAGGTGTTTGGGGCAAACTTTGCCAGTTCTGATCCAAGCCAGGCATTTTCTGAGTGCTGGTGGCAGAGGAGGGTTGAGCAGAGAGATGGAAGCACTCTTTTCTCAACCTTACCTTTCTTGTTCCCCCACTATACCGAGCCACCGGCAGCACTACTGCAGAACAGTTACTTCAGTGTCCTAAGGGAGAGAAACCAGCAGATGGGGCAGTGACTATCTGGAGAGTGACAGCTCCTCAGAGCAGGGTCAAGGGTGCAGGGTGTTTTTCTTGACTTGAGAAAGTTCTTTTATATACGGAGCCAGCACTTTCTTGCGTATGAAATGAGTATAAACCTGATATCAACAGACTGCTGAGATCTTTGCCTACAGAAAACAATGATCCCACTGCATGGAGTGGTAACAGAGCTGATGGAACTTTTCACTTTGCTGATGGAATTTTTCACTTTCCTGGAGCAAGACCTTCTTGGGTTCCTATGCTGGACGGGGCACGCTCACCTCACTAAGCTGCTGTGGCCAGGTCTGCAGAGGTAGAATGTATTGGCTCCTCCCAACTGCTCTGGTATCTGCAGGGAAACCCTTAATCCATGGGGCCAGATGCACATGGGCCAACTCCTGCACCCCTGCTCCTTCCCTTCTTCCCTGATGTGGGGATAGAGGGGTGGTTTCCAGTCAGGTTTCATCATCAGCTCCCATGTCCCTCAGAATCATGTCTGGGGTGGAAGTCTACATAAAAACTTCTGAAATTAGCTGTCCCAGGTTCAACCTGTGGCCCCACAACTGCTGCCTTGGAAGGTCAAGGAAGTCACGCTGCCGCCTGTCTTCCCTGGGAATCCACGTCAAGACGGCGCCTCCAAAGCCTCTCATCCCTGGTTCGGCTTCATCCCGGAAGTCCCGCCCTTTCTCCACAGAGGACTTCCGCTGAGCGCAAGCATCTTCACTGCCCCGGAAATGGTCTTTCCTAGGCTGCAGCCTCAATGTATGGGGTGGGATATTTATCGAGGAACTTTTGCAGTTGGAGATGGGAAGCGTTTTTTTCTTTTTCAGATAAAACCTAGCCTGCAGGTCATTGGTCTATCTGGGCCTCCAGAAGGCCTGTTTGGAGATAGATAGTTGGTTAGGAATCCACCTGGTTTGGGCTGTGCCACAGATAACTCTGAAGGGTGCACTGAATTGTGGCTTTCCTTA
This sequence comes from Sorex fumeus, assembly GCF_029834395.1. NCBI lineage: Eukaryota > Metazoa > Chordata > Mammalia > Eulipotyphla > Soricidae > Sorex > Sorex fumeus. The sequence goes on from NW_026606179.1 coordinate 22,642,885, forward strand.
CGGGTCTGATGTGACCACAAGAAAATTTATAGCTCTGAAGTATTCTAAACGTATTTGTTACAGGGGCCAAAGAATTGAGGCAGGGGGAAAAGTATAACAGTGGGCCTCCCATAGAAGCAGTGAAACTCTGAAGCAAATGTAGCCTGCATAAAGGGAAAAATACCCTTGCTGAGCTTTTGCTAAAAATTGGCAGGGCCATTTTGAGGAGCCAGTTAGAATACCTGAGGATAATATGTTCACACCAACTTAAAAAGTTTTACTGGGCTTTCTTAGGCCCTTTATTTATTTTCAAATAAAAAAATAAAACTTAGGTACTGTGATTTACAAATGTGTCCATAATAGTTTTTAGGCATACGATATTCTGCCACCAATCTCATCACTGGTGTCAATTTCCTCTTATCAATGTCACCAGGTTCTTTCCCACTCCCAGCACTCTTTCTTAATAGGTACCTTTTAAAAGCTTAGTTATTGGATTTTGGGTCTATTGCTTGCAGTACTGATGGCTCTGTGGTTTGTCGCTAAGATAAAGTCATAGTATACATATACCACACCTCTTTACCATTGATGTGTCCCAAGCGCCCTGACCCTTGCCTCTGTTATCTGCCATATGCCTCTTCTTACTCCCCCCACCTCTATTTCTCTTCCATGATTTTTTCACTTCTATAATCTAAGGCTAAAGGATCTTTGGTCACTTGCATTGCCTTGTTCCATTATAAAATTACACATAAATGAGAACATCCTTCTGACTTCACTTACCATGACATCCTCTAGTTCCATCCAAATTGTAGTAAGTGACGCAAATCAAGTTACAGCTTGATTTTGATCATTCCTCAGAGCTGCATAGTATTTACTCTGTGTGTGTGTATGTATATATATATACATGTATATATATACATATATATACATATATATATACTACATCTATATTATCTGCTGGGCTGGAGCGATAGCACAGCGGTAGGGCGTTTGCCTTGCACGCAGCCAACATGGCCGACCCGAGTTCGATTCCTCCGCCCCTCTCGGAGAGCCTGGCAAGCTACCAAGAGTGTTTCGCCCTCACGGCAGAGCCTGGCAAGCTCCCCGTGACGTATTCGATATGCCAAACACAGTAACAACAAAATCTCCAATGGAGACGTTACTGGGCCCGCTCGAGCAAATCGATGATCAACGGGAGAGCCTTTACCTTTACCTTTTTTATATTATCTGCTAATCTGTCGTTGGACACCTGAATTGATTTCATATCCTAGTTGTTGTGCTAAGGGTTGCAATGAACAATGGTGTGCATATGTCCATTTGAATTAATGTTATTTTGTGTCTTGGGGGTAAATACCTAGAAGTGGAATTGCTAGGTTGTGTGGAAGTTTCTTCTTACATTTTTGAGAAATCTCACATTGTTTTCTACAGGGATTGAACCAGATGACACTCCCACCAGCATAAGGTAAGAGTTCATTAAAGGAAAAAAAATTTTTTTAATGACATCTCTAGGGCCGGAGCAATAGCACAGCACAGCAGTAGGGCGTTTGCCTTGCATGGGACCCGTCCGGCCAAGCCAGTTTCAGTTCCTCCGCCCCTCTCGGAGAGCCTAGCAGGCTACAGAGAGTATCTCGGCTACACGGCAAAGCATGGCAAGCTACCCGTGACATATTCAATATGCCAAACACAGTAACAACAAGTCTCAAAATGGAGACATTACTGGGCCCGCTCGAACAACGGGGGTGACAGTGCTATAGTGCTACAGTAAAAAAAAATGACATCTCTGCTAACACACATTGTTTCCAGTCTTTTTATTATGTTCCATTCTCACTGATGTGACACTGATGATAAAGGACTCTGGGAAGATGATGACAGAATCTTTTGATCTCTTGAACTTGCAAGTAAAACAATATAAGATGCAAAACCAAAACCATGGATGATAATTGCAGTTTAATGAGTGGCATAGTATCTCCAGAAAATACCAAAAGACAAGGACAAATCAGAAACAGAGATTGCTGGTGGATTAGTCTTTTGTATAGAACAGAGGCAGCTAATCAGGCACTTGACCTACCCCTATTAAGAACAATGCCCCTTACCCTGCCGGTAATCAGCAGAGGCCTATTGAAAAGTTCACCAATCTGAGAACAGGGGGCTGAGATTGGGAAAGGCTTTGGCAGCCTGTCTTGGGGGTAGTGGTGGGTGGGGGTGGGGGAGGAGAGAATGCTGGTGGACTGTAGTGAAGTCTGAGGAAGCTACAATTGACAAACTTCTGTGGACCCACTAGTTTATCCTGACAAGGACAGTGCCCACTACGAAGAGGAAGCTGCTAGGGATGGAAATTATTTATTTAGCAGGTAGGGATTGACTGATGGTCTAGACCTGATGTTGGGTGCTGGGTCAGCCTTGCGTTGCTCTTGGTGGTGCGGGTAGAAGAGGTGGGTCCTATGGTGCCAGGAATTGAATCCAGGTGTTCCTAGCATATGTGAGGCTTATGCCTTACTGCCTGAGCTATCTCCCTGGCCCATGGAATAAAAATTAAATAGAACAGAGTGAAGGCAGTAGAAAAAGAAAATTCAGATAAACATATTAGAAGAAAACAGTCAGGAACTTTCAAAATGCAAATCTCCTATTTTTTGCAGGGAGGGAGGGGACACATCCATCAGTGCTCAGAGGCTACTACTGACACAGTGCTCAGGGGGTCACTTCTTGCAATGCTCGAGGGAACTATTGGGCTCGAACCCAAGCACATGAAAAACATGTGTTCCAATCCTTTGAGCCATTTCCTTGATCCCTTCCTAATTTTAAATGCTTCAAAAAATTACAGAAATGATAATGCTATGAGAGTAGAAAAGCTGCCTTGAGGCCACTCTATCTAGATCTTGGACTAAAGGATGAGGAAAAGGAGAGAGAACAGTAAGGTGTGGCCATGGGACACGACCAATATGGTACAACTCTGAACAACAGGGAAAGGAGTGAGCAGATGGAGGTTTTTGAAATTGTCCCTAGGAATGAGAGTGGTGGTGGTAGTCTTAATATTACTGGTTTTAGGCTAGTATGTGTGTAATGTGGAATTATAAAGGAAAAATAGGAGTTTCTGCCTGTGTTTGGAGAAACCTCATGCCCCACTGCTGTGCCTTTTTTCCTGCGAGTATCCTTTATTATTTATATCAAACACTTCACTCTGGGTCACCTAGCAAGCCAGTGTCCTGCGGTTCCACTCAATGCTGACACTGCATTCCTGGACACAACATCAGATGTCATGGGCTCAGGATGCTGAGTCACAAACTGTTCCTCTCCTCCCTCCCTCTAGCACATACAGTTGAGACACTGGTCACAAAGCCAAGCTGTCCCCCATGCTTCAACCAACCTATGGTGGAAGGTAGGAGGTTTCAGAAACCCTCTCCTTGAATTGATGCAGCTCATGGCACCCAGACACTTGCCTTGGCCAGTTTTTTTGACTAAAAATGATGTGAGGAAGGCTAGAGTGGAGCCACGAGGTGAAGTGCTTTATAGGTAAGGTCAGGGAAGTGTAGAAGTATCTGTCCCTGTGGAGTTGGGATGCTTCACCCTCCTGATGATAGTGCTTTTGTCCACTTGGCAGCAATCCCCAGACCTTGGGGATTTTATGAAGGCATCTGCCTATAGGTACACTTGGTGATGAACTCCCCTTTCAGTCCATTTCCCTCTCTGGGGGATGGACATTTAGGCTGAAAGCTCCAACTATTCACGAAGAATTAGTCTTTCTAGTGAGGCAGCCCTAATACAAGAACCCAGCTAGAGTCATTGCAATAGAACAGAAGGTTCTCCTGGTGCTCCTGTCACTTAAGAGTTTTAGGTCAAGGTCAAGGATAAGTATGAGAACAAGAGAACCTCCTCTTGCTCTTCCACCTTGGAAATGGCCAGGATCTCAGGAATTGGGTGCTGGGGACTGGGTACAGAGACTATTTTTATGCTGTGTGTGTGTACGTGTGTGTGTGTGTGTGTGTGTGTGCTTATATGTAAAGCAAGTGAATATTTCTGAGATTATCTTGTATCAACTGCTGTGTTTTAGAGAGCCAAAGTTCTCTGTATAGAAGAAAAGAAGCATGTGTGTACGTAATAAGAGATTAAGCTGAAAAGAAAAAGATTATTATTGGAGTTGGAGAGATAGCACAATGAGTAGGGCAGTTGCCTTGCATGCAGCCGACCTGGGTTTGATCCGCAGTATCCCATATGGTTCCTGAGTCCTGCTAGTAGTGATCCCTGAGCGCAGAGCCAGGAATAAACCCTGTGCACAGCCGAGTGTGGCCCCAAACCCAAAAAATATGCTTGCATTTAAGCAATGCAATTTGAATTCATGAGTCGAGTCTTTATTTATTTGGGGAGGCCACACCTGGCTGTGCTCACGGTTTACTCCTCGCTCTGTGCTCAGGGAATCACTCCTGGCAGTGCTTAGGAGACCATATGTGGTTCTGGGGGTGGAATGTGGTGCTGTACTATCGATCTAGCCCCTATTTTTGTAATGTTATATGTGTGTGATGTGTTCATGTGAGTGTGTATGTTACTAGTTCTGATTAATGAAAAGGACTCATAGCATCTCTCTACTCAGAATATAACCTTACTGTATAATTTCCTCCTAAAGTAAAATAGGGATTTTGGAAAAATCACTGACTTCAGGTTCGCAGCAGAAAATGTATACAATAAATGGAAAGAAACATCCCTCTGGTGGAGGCTTTGGTCATGGAATTTGGAATGCCCGAAACCCTCTTAGTAACAGTATTGTAAATCACGGTGCTTCCAAAATCAAAAACTGATTTTTGTCATACCAAATGATGAGGTAGCTAACAGAGACTATAAAGGTTCTATTCAAGGAACTCAGAGGCTAATTTGAGGGAGGTGCTCCCAAACCATGTTCAGGAAGTCTGGCCCAAGCTCCCAGCCATTCTCTACCAGTCTTTGGTTCAATGAAAGGCCATAAGGGCTGCAGAAAGTACTTACCTTGCATGTGGCCAAGCTGGATTCTATCCCAGGATCCCATATGGGCACAGAATCAGGGAGTAAGCTGGCACTCAGGAGTAAACTTTGAGCCCCACCAAGTATGCCCCCAGCACTCCCAAGAAAGAAAGGACTCAAAGATGCTATAGTGCTGGGGGTTGAACTGGGGTCAGTCACATGCAAGGTACCATAACCCTTGTGCTATCTCTCTGGCCCTTCAGGGGCTAATTTTCAAAGACTCTTTTTGGTTTATGTTTGGTACCATTTGAGCTACAAGAAGGGAAAAATTTATAATTGGACACAATTTACAAAATGTACTTAGATCCGCAAATGTATGCTGATTAAAAAAAATTCCAATTGGTCCAAGAATGGTAGAGACTGGAATAAATATATTGAAATTGGTGCACAAGAAAGGATTCAAGCATTTACTCTATCTTTTCTAGGTACCCTGGGCCAATGAGAAGCAAACTGAAAAAAAAAAGGGACTATCTCACCTCTTTTTAGAAACTATACTAATATATAAAAAAGAAATCAAACTAAATTGGTCTGTCACCATTGGAGTGGGTTTTGGCATTGTACGATGGTAACATCTCACATCACAGAAAGTGGCATCTCCACATTCCATTGTCTCCTCATGAAAGACCTCAGCACCATCAAGATGTTTCTGCAGGGTGTGAGCGAGGTTCAACCCAGTCTCGAGATCCCACAGCCAATTGGCAAGCAATACAGAGGCATGTGTTGGGTTACACCAAAGCTGTCAATCAGCAGAGCCACACTGAGAACGCTACAGGGTTTTCAAGAGACAAATGGTAATAAAAAGAAAGAGATGGAGAGGGAGCTATGAAATTAAGGGAGACAGAGAGGTGATTATTAAAAAGGCAAGACAAAGAGTACGCTAGGGGAGCAATCTTGGTGATACAAATCATTCAAAAACACGGGAGAAAGCGGTAGGAAGGTGATTATCACAACAAGCAGGCTTTTCCTCTTTTTAAGTTATTTATTTATTTTGCTTTTAGGGCTAGAGTGATAGCACAGTGGTAGGGCGTTCGCCTTACAAGGGGCCAGCATGGCCGACCATAGTTCGATTCCTCCGCCCCTCTCGGAGAGCCCGGCAAGCTACTGAGAGTATTTGATATGCCAAACACAGTAACAACAAAGTCTCCAATGGAGACGTTACTGGGCCCCCTCGAGCAAATCGACGATCAGCGGGAGGGCCTTTACCTTACCGAGCTTTTGGACCACATTCAGTGATGGGGGCAGGGGTTACCTCTGAGAGAGCTCATGGGAGCCTGGGTACCTCTGGTATTCCAAGCGCACGTCCTGACCTTGAGCTACCCCTCTGGCACCAGTTCTTCTTGGGGGGGTGTCAGGTAGGGATTAGCACTGGGTCAGGCATATGAAGGATTTCTGAGGCTACTGGTTGCTTTATATTTCTTTACCTTGGTGGGGAGTAACAGGATTTTCTTTTTTAAGAAAATAATGTTTATTTTCAAAAAAAGGATTAGAAAGAGGGAAAAAGTAATGCCAAAGTGACTAAAATATACTCACACTTAAAATTACACAGTGATTCAGTTCTACTGAATTTTAGGTGTCGAGTGAGACATTTCGTCCCACGGCACCCCAAATCAACCACTCCACGGTGACCTTTTCTTATTCAGGCATTCTCTTGGCCTATTTTCCCTGCCCCAGGGCAGCCTGGGCACAAGATCACATTCCGCCCAGGTTTCCAGAGGGACAGAGTGAGAATGTAAATCAAGGTCAAATGCATCCATAAAGGGGCAGAGGCTAGTACAGCGAGGAGGGCGTTTGCCTTGCCCATGACCCATCTGGGGTTAATCCCAGGTTCTCCATGAGGTCCCTTGAGCACCACCTGGAGTGATCCCTGAGTGAATAATCCTTGAGCACCACCAGGTTTGCCCCCCCCCCCCAACAAAACAAAATAAAACAAATTTGGCCATGAAGGTGGTAAAGATGTCTCGCTTCTTTGGTTTGGCTCTTCAGAGAGTTAGAGCACTGTCATCTGCACTCATGCCCACAGCTCCTCTCTCAGGGTGCCCCGCGCAGAAGCTAAGGCTGGTAGTCAGGTGAGTTGAGATCATCTCCAAAACCTCATGCTTGGTATTCATGCCAGAATTATATGTCCTTATTCTTATTCTTCCTATGGAAGGCTAAGACCCAGGAATGTTTCCGGAGTTCTCCAGGCCACATGGAGAGCTGGAGGCCTCTGATGAAATTAATTGCCAATGTCATTTCTGTTTGTTTTGTTTTAAATGCTGCCATGGAAAAATAAGTTTTATCTATAATTTATTCTTCTGCTGCTTCCTCCCTGGCCTTGGTGGCAGAGACCTGAGAAGTCACACATCATTTCTGAAATAATTAAAGATGGATTTGGAATGGGTTGCTCTCTGGTTTAAATCTCTAAAACAACAGCGGCAACAACAAAACCCCACAGAAGTTTTGACAGAACTAGGACACGGGAAGCAAAAAAGTCAATTAAAGCTGACTTTTTTTTTTTCCAAGAGCCACATAAATGTTATAAAAGTGCCACATACTTGAGCCATTTTAGCAGTTTTCCATCTGCTTTTGTTGTCTCAAAAAGAAGGAAGTTTTCCTGACATTTCTCTGAATGTCAGAGTTAAGTGACTTTCCAAGCCTCTCAGTGCACGAGGTGGTCTTAATTCTCAGAGCTCCAATTTAACTCCGAAGTTAGAGCTAGATGCAATAATTCATTTGGTTAGCTTTCAGCTTGAAAAAAAGAGAAAAGAATGCGAATTCTTTCCTTTGGCAGAGCAAGGAGCATTGTGGGTCGTCCTCCAAACACATTTTCCACAGGCACCCATCTCTTCTCGGGCATAAACAGGCTGTTGTTGAACAGACCGACATTCAGGAGATTCTATAAATTGAAGCTTCCATCTTCTGCTAATATGGCTTTTGGCAATAAAGCCATTATCATGAAGTGCCATAAAAAGGCATCTTTTTTTTTTCATCTGTTGCCTGCTCAGTATGGGGTTTATTGCTGTTTAGAAGTCTGATTGCTAACTGCTAAACCAGGCAGGTCACCCTGCAGGAAAGGGATAGATGAGTCTCTGACATGCCACCTGCTAGCCGTTGGGGTGATAGGCATGCATTTGGGCAGCAAGACCTACGAGAGCCACAGAGGCAAGTTCCCTTTAGCTCTCCGATGGCCTCTCAGGCTTTAGCTAATTGGTGCCCATGATATTAGCAGGTAGATTGTGAACCCAACCAACTTGGGTTCCTGTCTATTACCTCTTTTGGAGTCTGGGATTGTGAAAGTGTTACGTTGGAATAAGATAGGAAGTCTCTGCTCGGGAAATGTGCACCCGAATCGGGAACATAATCCTGAACAGTAAGAAACAATTTGAACCACCCAATGCCAAAGCCTGCTGACTTTTTAAGAATACGGCATTCCACCTGGGGGATGTCCACCATGCTCCTCTGAGGTGGTTTGTTCTTGCTGCTAGTTTTGTGGTTTGGAGCAGAAATAAGATTTCAAGGGAGAATGGAGGAACCAGATTTGCTCAGATAAAAGGAGTAGCTAGGTAATTGTCTCAGAATGATTTGTTCATGTGCAAGTATTTTTAAATTTATGTCTTTGTTTATCCATGCATCACATGTATGAAATCATACAATTTTTTTCTTTTCTTTTATTGACTCATAGTGAGATTATAGTTACAAAACTTTCATGTTTGAGTTTCAATCATACAATGATCGAACACCCACCCTCCACCAGTGCACATTTTCTACCACCAACGTCCCCAGTATCCCCAACCCCCATCCCAAACCTCCCCCTGCCTCTATGGCAGACAATTTCCACCATACTCTCTCTCTCTCTCTCTCTCTCTCTCTCTCTCTCGCTCTCGCTCTCTCTCTCTCTCTCTCCCCTTTTGGGCTTTATGGTTTGCAATACAGATACTGAGAGGCTATCATGTTTGGTTCCTTACCTACTTTCAGCACACATCTCCCATCCCAAACGATCCCTCCAATCATCATTGACTGAGTGTTCTCTTCTCTATTCCAGTTGCCTTCTCCCCCAGTTCATGAGACAGGCTTCCAAATATAGAGCAGTATTCCTGGCCCTTGTGTCTACTGTCTTTGGGTGTCAGTCTCATATTATGTTATTTTATATCAGAATGATCTGTGGAAAAGCCTGTTCTTTCTCTAATAGACTTCCTTGGCATGCTCATTGAAAATAATTGTAAATGAAGAATTGGTTCTGGTCTCTCAATTCTCTCCCCTTGATCTGTAGGTTTCTCTTTAGGGCAGTCCTTGATTATCATTTCTTTACAATAAGCTTTGAGTTAAGAAAGTGTAGTTGCTCCATTTTTTTTCAAGATTGTTTTGACTTTTCTGAATGCTTTGAATTTTTTTTTTATGGTAAAGGTAAAGGTAAAGGCCCTCCCGTTGATCGTCGATTTGCTCGAGCGGGCCCAGTAACGTCTCCATTGGAGACTTTGTTGTTACTGTGTTTGGCATATCGAATACTCTCGGTAGCTTGCCGGGCTCTCCGAGAGGGGCAGAGGAATCGAACTCGGGTCTACTATTTTCTAATTTTCTATTTTCCAATTTCTTGGGCTGGAGCGATAGCACAGCGGGTAGGGCGTTTGCCTTGCACGCAGCCAACATGGCGGACCCGAGTTCGATTCCTCCGCCCCTCTCGGAGAGCCCGGCAAGCTACCGAGAGTATCTCGCCCGCACGGCAGAGCCTGGCAAGCTCCTCGTGATGTATTCAACATGCCAGACACAGTAACAACAAAGTCTCCAACGGAGACGTTACTGGGCCCACTCGAGCAAATCGATGATCAATGGGAGGGCCTTTACCTTTACCTTTACTGTTTTACTATTTCTGCAGAGAATCTAACTGGAATTTGGGGGAGATTGTGCAGGAATTTTGAAGGGATTTTGTAGACTAATATGACATTTTTCAATCACAGCACATCTTAATTATGGATATGTTTCCACCTTCACATCTTAAGTAAAGTAAAGTAAAGGCCCTCCCGTTGATCATCGATTTGCTCGAGCGGGCCCAGTAACGTCTCCATTGGAGACTTTGTTGTTACTGTGTCTGGCATATCGAATATGTCACGGGGAGCTTGCCAGGCTTAAGTATTAAGCTTATATAAAATTAAATATTAAGTCCCAATCCATGTTATGTATATCTTTTCATTTATTTGGCCTTTTAACATTTTAAATAAAAATTATATAATTTTCAGAGCTAAGTCTTAAACTTCTTTTGTGAAATTTCTTCTTGAGTATCTTATTCTTTTTAAAGATATCATAAATATAGTTTTAAAATTTTAATCAATTGATTTTGTTTTGGAGCCACACCTGGCGGTTTTCAGGGCTTTCTCCTGACTTTGACCTCAGGAATTACTCCTGGCAGGCTTGGGGATTCATATAGGGTGCTTTGATAAAGGATCAAAAAAACCATGAAATGGAGCAACAAAAGTCTCTTTAGCAAGTGGTGCTGGGAAAATTGGCCTGCCACATATAAAAAGCTGAACTCAGACCTCTTTTATATAGGGTGCCAGGGTCAAACCTGGGTTGGTGATATGCAAGGCAGATGCCCTTCCTTCTGTACTCTGGCTCCACGTACATAGAATTTTTAAAAGATCACATTTGAATTGTTCGTTGTTAGATTATAAAAGTAACTGAATTTGAACGTTGATCTATTTTATGTAGACATGCTGAACTCACTTATTAGTTCTAATAGTTTTTTGATGAATTATTTAGGGCCTTCTCTATGTAAAGCCACATAATTTACAGATAAAGATAGCTTTACTTCTTCCTTTTCAATCTGAATGCCAGGGAACAGGTGCTGGGGATTGAACCAAGGGTCTCACACGTGCTAGATACTTACTTTTGTCACTTTAGCTATCTCCCTGGTCCCCTGAATGCCTTTTATTTTTCTTGTCTAATGACTTTGGTCAGAACATTCTGTATGATGTGGAGTGGAAGTGGTGAGTGGTACATTCTTGGCAGTGGTAGAGAGAAAGCATTGTCTCTCACAATTAAGTGTGATGACTGATTTTTAAAAAATGGGGTACATGTCTTTTTATCAAGCTAAGAAGTTCCCTTCTGTTCCTAATTGATAAGAGAGTTTTTCAGAATAACGGATGTTGAATTTTGTTAACTATTCTTTATACACTAATTGAAAATTTTATTCATCTAGTGATTATATAGTTTCTCTTTTTGGTAGTTTATATGGTACATCACACTAATAGATCTAGATTCTCAAATATTAAACCAGCCTTGCAGGTCCACAATAAAAACACACTTGATATGGTCTTAACAGTTTTATATGTTCACATATTATGTTGTGTACAGACAGTCTCTAACATACAATGGTTCGATTTATATTTCTTTGACATTGTGATAGTGTAAAGGCAGTATGCATCTGATAGAAATCACACTTTGAATTTGTGAGTTTGGTCTTTTTCAGGGCAAGAGATTTGTGGTCTGATATGCTATGAGATTAGGCAGGAGCATTGAATTGCTGCACCTAATTTACCACACGATCACTCTACACCGTGCTTCTCACTCAGGGATCACATTCCTCCTTGGACTCCTAGCATGCTCGGGGGGGCCACAGGTGAAAAACATTTAAATGGAGAACCATTTAATTGAATGGTTTAATTTAAACTCGGGGGAGTAGAGGGTCAATCAGAAGGGCAGGGGTGGAGGGTACTGGAAGGAAAACAGGTGAGAAAGTGGGACTTGGTCAGGAAACACTGGGAAAACCTGATCTACACTGCAAGCTTCTCACTTTTACTGTCATATTCAATAAATTACACGAGATACTTGACACTCTCTGTTGTGCTTTGTTTTTGGTTTGGGGCCATACCTGACAGTGCTCAGGGCTTATGTGCTTAGGGATCATTGCTGGCAAGGCTTGGGACCATATGGAGTATCAGGAATCGAACTCAGGTCAGCTGCAAGACAAGTGTCCTCTCTGCTGCACTATCTATCCAGACCTACACTTTCCTATAAGGTAGGTTTTATGTTAAGGTGATTTTTCCCATTAACCCTGTAGGCGAATATAAATATTCGGAGCACATCTCAAGGTGGGCTAGCTATGATATTTGGTTTGATTAGGTATATCAAATGTATTTTTTAAAAGGTATTTCTAACTAACATTAGTTTGTATTAGCCACAAAGTATACTGTATTATGTCCTAATATATGTCTTATGAATATAACCTAAATGTAAGTAAGTAAAGTAAAGGCCCTCCCGTTGTTCATCGATTTGCTCGAGCGGGCCCAGTAACGTCTCCATTGGAGACTTTGTTGTTACTGTGTTTGGCACATCGAATACGTCACGGGGAGCTTGCCAGGCTCTGCCGTGCGGGCGAGATACTCTCAGTAGCTTGCCAGGCTCCCTGAGAGGGGTGGAGGAATCGAACTCAGGTCGGCCATGTTGGCTGCGTGCAAGGCAAACGCCCTACCGCTGTGCTATCGCTCTATAACCTAAATAATATGCTAAGATCTTATTAAGGACTTTAGTACCTATGTTCCTGAGGAATAATGCTCAGTAGCTTGTCCTATATTGTCTTTTCCAGGTTTTGTTATTAGGACAATTTAGTTGAATAAAATAACTTAAAAACATTTATTTTCTTATATTTTGGAAAAGATTATTTAGAATTGATATCATTTCTTAAAGTATTTGATTTCAGTGATGAAACTCTTTGTGCCTGGATATTTCTTTCCTACAAGAAAATTCATTTTAATGAACTTAAATTGATTTATATTTTGGTTTTTTGGATTGCACTCATAGGTGCTCAGGACTTACACCTGGCTGTTTGCTCAGGGATGACTCCTGACAGTGCTTAAGGGGACAACATGTAGAAATATGAATGAAATTGGGGTCAGCCACATGCAAGGAAATGTCTTAACCTCTGTACTATTCCTATAGACCCTTAGAAAACATTCTTAATAGTTTTTATGGCTAGACATTCTTAATAGAACTAGGCATTCTTAATAGTTCTTATGGCTACTTTTTTAACAAGCTAAATAGGTTTTTATTGAAAGAAATTTAGAAAGATAGGAAGAGAGAGATAGAGGGAGTAAGATGTGTTCAAGAGAGAACACGGGCTTCTCCAGGAAGGAAAAAATAGAGGAGAGAAAGAGAGAGAAATAAGTGTTCAAGAGAGAACATAGGCTTCTTCAGAGTGGTAAGAGCCTAGTAATGACTTTTTTATAATTATCAGTGAAATGTTATTAGAAATATTTTATTTCAAGTGTCTTTTTTTCTTTTGTGGTTCTTAAAAATTCATCCATTTTTTTCTAAAGTTGTTAAATTTTTGTGTATAAAAATGTTTATATTTTTACCATATTAACATTATTATGTCTTGGGGATCAGTGATATTCTATGTTAATTTCTTAACAGCTAATTTATATCTTCTTCCTTATTTCTTTGCAAGTCCTGCTTTTGGGTGAAGGGTAGATTGTCTAAGCCAGCTTTGATTGAATTGATTTTTCTCTTTTCAATTTAGTTTACTTCTGCCCTAATTTTATTATTTTCTTTTGGGGGATTATAGGAATTTTTTAAATTCTCAAAATTAATATTATTGGTTTAAGAGTTTCTTTTCTAATATAAGCATTTAAGATCACACAATTTTCTCTAAGCACTGCTTTAACTGCACGGCTCACATTTTGAAATGTTTGCATTCATTGTTTTTCACTTCAAAATATTTTCTAATTTCTTTTGCACCTTTATTTTGGCCCATAAATTATTTAGAAGCATACTGTTCAATTTCTCAGTTGCAGTAGGGGGAAGTGATTTCCCTGGTTTCTTCTATTATTACTCTCTAGTTCAATTATTATCACGTAATATAGTCTGCATGAGGTTAATTCTTTTAAATTTGTTAAGGTGTAGCTTAAAACCCAAGATATGATCTCCCCAGGTGAATATTTCCTTCACACTTGGAAAAAACTGCATCTGTTGTTGGGTGACATATTCTATGACTGTAGATTTGGATCCAATCACTTGATGATGTTGATTAGTTCTGAACTCTTACTGATTTTCTATTTACAAGTTCAGTCAATTTGTTCAACACTGTTGTCCTCCTACAAATATGAACCTCCAACACTTACATTTACAGATTAGTAAATCTCTAAATATTTTTTTCTCATTTAGTCTTGTCAGTTTATCTTGGTGCTCTGCTGTTAGGTATACACACCATTAGGGATATTTTTTTTTAATTTAAAAATTTGTTTTAGTTACCGTGATTTACAGAATCACAAACTTATTAATTATTGCTTCAGACATCCAATATTCCAACACCAGTTCCTTTGTCAGTGTGCACTTTCTTCCACCAATATCCTCAGTTTCCCTCTTGTCTCGCAGACTGCTTCTAGAGCCGGCACTTTCCCCTCCCACAACTGTCCTAGTGTTTCCTTCCCGAACTTATGCCTCTCCACCCCCATTTCAGTGGGAGACTTCCTGCCCTTCATTTCTATTGCCTTTGGGGCTTTGCTATCCCCTTAGGAAGTTTCTTATATCCCACAAATGAGAGAGATCATTCTGTGTCTGTCCCACTCCCTCTCACCAATTTTACTCACTATGATACTCTCCAGATCCATCCATGTTGTAAGAACTGTGTCTTTATTTTTTCTGTGGCCAAATAGTATTCCATTATGTATAATGGAATACACAGTTTCTTTATACAGTCATCTGTTACTGTGTACTTAGGTTGTTTCCAGATTAGGGTTATTTTTGTGAATCGTGCAACAGTGAATATAGTGTGCAGATGTCTTTTCTGCATTGTGATTTTGGACTCTTGGGGTATATTCCCCAAAGTGGAATTTTTGGATCATATGGAAATTCAATTCCTAGCTTTCTGAGCAATGTCCATAGTCCATATTGTTTTCCAAAAAGTCTGGACCAGTCAACATTCCCATCAGCAGTGCATAAGGGTCCCTGTCCCCCACACCCTGGCCAACAGCAGTTGTTTTTGTTCTTTTGCATTTCCTGATGATATGGAGCAGTTTTTCATATTTTTTTTGCCATTTGTATTTGTATGAAAAAGTTTTTGTTCATCTCTTCTCCCCATTTTTTTTGCTTTTTTGCTTTTTGGGTCACACCAAGCCATGCTCAGGGGTTACTCCTGGTTTTGCACTCAGGAATTACTCCTGGTGGTGCTCGGGAGACCATATGGGGTGCTGGGAATCAAAACCAGGTCGGCCGCGTGCAAGGCAATTGCCCTACTTGCTGTACTATGGCTCCAGCCCCTCTTCTCCCCATTTTTTGATAGGGTTGGATTTGTTTTTTTTTTTGGTGGAGCTCAGCCAGTACTTTACATATCTTGGATAGTAATCCTTTATCTTTGAGTGGTGGGCAAATATTATCTCCCACTCTGTGAGCTGTCTTTGTATGTTGGTCATTGTTTCCTTAGAGGTACAGAAATTTCTTAATTTAATGTAGTCCTATTTGTTAATTTTTGGTTCTACTTGCTTGTTCAGTTGTGTTTCATCCTTAAAGATACTCTCGTTTCAATATCATGGAGAGTTCTGCCTGTATTTTCTTCTATGTACCTTCTGGATTCAAGTGTGATATTGAGGTCTTTAATTTGCCTTGCATGCAGCCAACATGGCCGACCCGAGTTCGATTCCTCCGCCCCTCTCGGAGAGCCCGGCAAGCTACCGAGAGTATCTCGCCCGCACGGCAGAGCCTGGCAAGCTCCCCGTGACGTATTCGATATGCCAAACACAGTAACAACAAAGTCTCCAATGGAGATGTTACCGGGCCCGCTCGAGCAAATCGATGAACAATCTCCTTTGATATGACTTTTGTGCACGGTGTTAGAAAGAGGTCTGAGTTCAGCTTTTTATATGTGGCCGACCAACTTTCCCAGTACCACTTGATGAAGTGGCTTTCCTTTCTCCATTTCATGTTTTTGTTGCTCCTTTATCAAAGATTAACTGACCGTATGGTCATGAAAGTCTCTCTCTGGATTTTCAATTCTATTAATCTGAGGGTCTGTCCTTGTTTCAGTACCATGGTGTTGTTTTTTTCCCCCTTCCCTCCCACCCATGATATTTTATTACTACTGCTTTGTAGTACAGTTTGAAGTTGGTAAAGTGATGTTTCTCATCTTTTCCCCAAGGATTTCATTTGAGGATTTATGCTCCAGATGAATTTTAGGAGAATTTGATATATTTCTTTGAAAAAATGTCATAGTTATTCTTATTGAATGTCCTGCATTGAATCTATATCAGGGCTGGAGGGATAGCACAGCGGGTAGGGCATTTGCCTTGCATGCAGCCAACATGGCTGACCCGAGTTCGATTCCTCTGCCCCTCTTGAAGAGCCCAACAAGCTACCGAGAGTATCTCCCCCACACAGCAAAGCCTGTCCAGCTACCTGTGACATATTCAATATACCAAACACAGTAACAAGAAGTCTCAAAATGGGCCACGGTGAGATCCATATTATGGAGTTGTTCATGATTGGACTTCAGTTCTATAATGTTCTAATTACAAGGGCAATTAGAGGCCGCCCCAAAAGCCTCTATCCCTCTCGGAGAGCCTGGCAAGCTACCGAGAGTATTCCACCGGCAGGGTAGAGCCTCACAAGCTATCCGTTGTGTATTCAATATGCCAAAACCAGTAATTACAAAGGAGGGTCTCATTCCCCTGACCCTGAAGGCGTCACCAGTATGGCAGCATTGAGAAGGATGAGGAAGGAGAGGCTGATAAAATCTCAAGGCCAAACTAGGCTGCCAAAATGAAGGAAGACAAAAATGATTGTCTGTGCTTTCAATGCATGTACGCTAGCATCAGATGCATTCATCGAGGACTTGATGGTACAAGAGCAAAAGATCAAGTACGACATCGTTGGTCTGACCGAGACAAGAAGGCATCAATCACATCACGCCGTTTTCGACACTGGAAAAGAATTTTTCCTCAGAACATGCGATAAAAGAGGTGTCGGTATCCTTGTTAACACGAACTTGGCCATGAGCATTGATTCATTCGAATGCCTAACAACCTGAATCGGACATTTACACTTGAATAGATGTGGCTCACTGCCGACAGTTTCTATCTTCGTTGTCTACGCACCAACATCCAATTATGATGAAGAAGAAATTAAGAAGTTCTACATGGAGCTGGAGAAGTTCTATAAAAAAGATCACACCTTCTACAAGATCAATGTGGGTGATTTTAATGCCAAGATAGGAACAAGAAGATCAGCCGAAGAACTCCACATCGGGACCCATGGCCTAGAATGGAACAAACAGGGTGAGAGACTGTCTGAGTTCATCATGTCAATCAAGACCATCCATGGTAACTCACAGTTCCAGAAGGCTGAATCTAAACGTTGGACATGGGAGTCTCCCGGTGGACGTTTCCACAACGAAATAGCCCACATCATATTCAATCGACGGTTTTGCCTGACCAATGTCGCTGTTGTCCCAAAATTCCAAACAGGATTGGACCACCGTCTCCTTCGTGCAAAATTCTACTTCACAGAGTGGGGAGAAAGGGCTGCAAAGTTTAAGAAGAGAACTCCCAGAATGACCCCCAACTGGGAGCTCTTTGGCACTATTGCGGCAACATGGGAAGATGCCATTATTGACAACATTGACAAGGAATACGATTGACTGGTTCAGCACCTCCATGATTGTGCGAGGAACACCAAGAGAGAGATAGCCACAAAAAAACAAACAAACAAACAAACAAAAAATGCCTGTCTTCGAAAATTCTTGAGCTTATTCGCTAATGTGGTTTGGCGCATGCCTCAGGCAACCGCAAGCGAATGTCTGAGCTTGCAAAGCAGTGCAGAGATGCGATCAAGGAAGACCTCAAAGAGAGAAGAGCAGAAGTGCTGGTAGATGCGGCAGAAGCCGGGAAAAATATTCATAACGCCCGCCTGTCCTTCGCCAACTACAAGACCAAGATGACTGCCCTCCGACGTCCTGATGGATCTATCACATCTTCCAGAAGGGCAATGGAGAAGATTATCCATGACTTCTACTCAGATCTCTTTGATAGCCATGTCCACCTACCCACATACCAAATTCCACAGGATGGATATGTCGCTCCCAGTGTTCTCCCTTCTGAAATCTGACACACTATTTCGTCGGTTAAGAAATGAACAGCACCCAGCCCAGACAAGGTCAGACCTGAACACCTGAAGAACCTGTTGCCAGCACTCATCAATACGCTGACTTGGCTCTTCACATGCTACCTGTCTGAATGCAAGGTCCCGTCCCAATGGAAAACCAGCAGGACTGTACTACTGTACAAGAAGGGAGACATCCACGACATTGGCAACTATCACCCTATCTGCCTATTGTCTGTCATCTATAAGCTTTTCACTCGAGTCATCCGGAATAGGATTGGCAGAACACTAGATGAAGGACAACCATGCGAGCAAGCTGTGTTCCGCAAAGGATTCAGCACCATCGACCATATCCACACGATAATCAAGCTCATTGAGGTTTCTCAGGAGTTCAAGATGCCACTCTGTCTAATATTCGTTGATTTAAAGAAGGCCTTTGATTCTGTTAAGACGGAAGCAGTCATTGAAGCCAGTCAAGGCATTCAAACTCAATACATCAGGATCCTCTATGAGCTGTATTGCGGATTCTCTACCAGGATCTCACCATTCTACAAAGAAGTAATCATTGATGTCAAGAGAGGTATTTGGCAGGGTGATACCATTTCACCGAAACTCTTCAGTGCCACCCTCGAGAACATCATGCGACGACTGGAATGGGAAGGAATGGGAGTGAAGATAGATAGTCGGCAACTACACCACCTCCGCTTTGCTGATGACATTGTTCTAATAACACCAAACATTAGCCAAACCGCACAAATGCTGGCCGACTTTGACCGTGAGTATGGAGAGGTCGGACTACAGCTGAATCTTACGAAGACAATGTTTATGAGAAACAGCCTCGTTCCTAATGCTCCATTCGCTCTCAATGGAATGACCATCTCCGAATGCAACAGTTATGTGTACCTAGGTCGAGAATTCAACAGGATGAATGACCTGGCACCTGAGTTGTGCAGGAGGAAGAGAGCGGTTTGGAACGCCTTCAAGAGCATGGAAGAAATAGCTAAGAGGACGAAGAACCGGCTCCGGGCATGTCTCTTTAATTCCACTGTTCTTCCTGCATTAACATATGCCTCAGAGACCTGGGCCCTATGCAAACAGGATGAGAACGCTATTCAGGTCTCCCAAAGAGGAATTGAAAGAGCTATGCTTGGAGTATCACGTTTCACTCAAATGAGAGAAAGAATCTGGAGTTCCGACCTCCACTGATGATCAAGAATCAGGGACGCTGTCTCGTTTGCCAAGGCGTCGAAAATCAGATGGGCTGGACATGTAATGAGATTTGGAGACGACCGCTGGACTAGAGCCATTACTGACTGGATTTCATGGGACGTCAAAAGACCGCGTGGCCACCCAGAAGGTCTACCAGATGGTCAGACTTCTTCATCAAGATCCTGAGCAATCGGTTTGAGGCTCTTCATGTTCCTAGAATGAACAGACGCCATTGGGCTACACTAGCACGCAACAGGGGCAAATGGAGACGTTACTGGTGCCCGCTCGAGCAAATCGAAGATTAACGGGAAGTGATCAAGTGAATGTCCCAACACCCATCCCTTCACCAGTGTACATTTCTTACCACTAATATCCTCAGTTTCTCTCCCCCTGCTTTTATGGGGAGGCAGAGGGGAAGAGAGAGTGGGAGAGTGCCTGCCATAGATTTTTACATTCAATCTAATTATTGTTATATTTTTACATATAGATATGCTTTGAGAGATCCATTTCTTTAATTTACTATTGTTTTTCTTATTATTATTTGTCCCCCTTCTCCTTGTTGCTTTGATTTGATGTCCAGGGTTTGCACCATGCATGGTGGAAGAGATTGCAGGGTGTTCTTGGGATTCAAACAAGCGTGAGGTCCTGGTGGTTTGAGTTAGGGGCCCAGTCTAAGGCTCAGGTTGAATTTCTCTTTTCTATTCAGACTCAGCTCCCTCCCAGCTCCCAATCCTTCACCACTGTTGTCTTTCCTTTCTTCCTTCCTTTTTTAAAATAGATTTTTTAAAATTCAATCACTGTGAGAGAGACACAAAGCTGTTCATGATTAGGTTTCAATCATACAGTGTTCCAACACCCATCCCTCCGCCAGTGTACATTTCCCAATACTAGTGTCCCCAGTTTTACCTCCCCCACCCCTAGAGGGACTTTATGATTTTTCCTTTCTAAAGTGTAAAATTTCAAAACTTTCACAATATTAGGGGCTGGAGCAATAGCACAGCAGGTAGGGCACTTGCCTTGCACGCGGCTGACCCGGGTTTGATTCCCAGCATCCCATATGGTCCCCTGAGCACTGCCAGGACTAATTCCTGAGTGCAGAGCCAGGAGTAACCCTTGAGCATCACCAGATGTGACCCCCCTCCCAAAAAAAAAAGAAAAAAAA
This sequence comes from Sorex fumeus, assembly GCF_029834395.1. Lineage (NCBI taxonomy): Eukaryota > Metazoa > Chordata > Mammalia > Eulipotyphla > Soricidae > Sorex > Sorex fumeus. The sequence continues at coordinate 22,663,283 of NW_026606179.1, forward strand.
AGAATCAAAACTTTCACAACATTGAATCACACCACAAGTAATATCTGGGATTGATGTTTTTCTCAATCAGCACCATTTTCTGAAGCTCCCTCCTTGGCCTCCACTTGCTTTCTTGTGACTGAGTGACACTCATGGTGTGAGGGACCCCATTTGTTTAATTAGCCACCCCGATGGCTGGGCTAATGCCAGTTTTTTCATCTGTTATAAATAATATGATATGAGCATCCCTTACACTCAGTCTTTTAAAGCTCTCCACTTTAGCGTATCTTGCTTCTAATCTTATCTGCTAGCACCATTTCATTGCACTAAGGAATAGTATGAACACACTCAACCTTTCAGTCGATCTAGAGTCTATTTAGTCAATCCTTCTGTGGGAATGCAGAAACTTACCACCACATGGGTTCTCCTGATGAATCAGTTCTCTTGGTTTTTAAACCTGAATCATCCACCCAGTTGAATTGGAAGTTCCAACCAGGGTTTTGGATTGTATCTTGTGCCCATCGCATTTCTCAAATCTTGGAGTTACCTGTCAGTGTGTCTCAGGCACCATGGCCAGCTATGGGTCAGCCTGCAAGTCTCTTGACCAGAAAACTGAGACTTGGATCCAGTACCAGGCAGTGTTAGGAGTTCATAAGTAACGTTTATAGGGCCACACACCCAGCTTCTGCCTCTTCACAGTTCACCCCATCCTTTCATGTTTCCTGGGTACCCTCCAGTCCCCACCCCACTCCTCTGGGCCAGAGAGCTTTGGCTCTAAAAGAGGGAGGAGATGGAGAGCAAAAAAAATGGTGCTTGCTCCCCCATGTATTCCAGCTCTAGAGGATGCATTCTGGATTCTGGTTCCCACCTTCTGCTCCACTAGCAGACCAGGTGGGCATTCCCTGGACATCTCTGTTCCCTGGCCCTGCAGGTGCCAAGCCCTGTGTCCAGGCTGAGACCTTGGCAAAGGTGGTTTAATGACAGTTGAATCATGTGCCCTCTCCAGAGTCTGCACAGAGCTGCTTCCTGGGTCTGTCTGTTTTTTGTTTATTTTTTTTTTAACTGTATTTAGTGGAAGGACCAGTCCAAAGTGTTTTTCTTACTGCCTTCCAGCTCTTTTATCCTCTTTGTGTTTTAAACCTTTGTAGATTCTTGACACTGCCCCCCACCTACAGGTGTTTGTTTTCAGCTCTTTGTCCACGTGGGCAAAGACTGTTGGTGCTGAATGTGGTCTGAAGGGAGAGGCAAGAGACAGCCAGTCTCTGTCTTCCTTTCATGAAGCCGTATAGTGTTAAATGCAAATTTTGTCTACTTTTTCTTGCTTTTTTGGTTGGTATCATTGTTGCTTTTTTTTTTTAAGTACCTTGTCAAACTCTTAGTTTTGTTTTTTACTTTAGTCTGTGTTTTTTAATATCTTAGGCATTGATTGGGAGAGTTGATTTTTAAAGGATTGATTAGAAATCTAGTGTCTTGTTTGTGCAAAACGAAATGTGTTTTTGCAATAAAGCTAAAAAATTTTTAGTCTGAGAGAACTTTTCTCTAATTTTAGAATGTGCCTGTGCGTGTGTGTGTGTGTGTGTGTGTGTGTGTGTGTGTGTGTGTGTGTATATGGTAAAGAAAACATGCAGAGTTTTGCCTTTTCTCATTAACTAAATGAAAGTATTTAACTTTGCTCATGATATAAAAATAAACCCTCTACATCTGTATATTGATTTTATATCACAAGGTATAAAATCTTGTGTCACGGTCCTTCCGTTGTTCATTGATTTGCTCGAGTGGGCCCAGTCACGTCTCCATCGTGAGTCTTGTTGTTACTGTGTTTGGCATAATGAATATGTCATGGGTGGCTTTGCCGTGCGGGCGACATACTCTCGGCAGCTTGCTGGGCTCTCTGAGAGGAGTGGAGGAATAGAACTTGGGTCGGCCATGTTGGCTGTGTGCAAGGCAAACGCCCTACCTACTGTGCTATTGCTCCAGCCCATCACAAGATTAGTTACTTCAATTTCTAATTACAGATTTTCCTCCTAATGTATCCTTATTTGTCACATTTCTTTTTAAGAATTATTTTTATTTCACTTTGTTTGGCATATTTGCTGCCTATCTTTTTGTTTTGCTTTGTTTTTGAGCCACACCCAACGATGCTCAGGGCTTTTCCCTGGTGGTGCTTGGGGAACCATATGAAATACTGGAAATCAAATCCAGATCAGCTGCATGCAAGGCAAGTGCCCTATCTACTGTACTATTGCTCCTGCCCTTTGCTGTGTATCTTTACTATTGATCTTGGTGCCATTTGAAAAGTGCTTTTTTATCTGTGAGACTTCTGTTTTCTGGAAATATCACTTTTATTTTCTGGACTGATCATCAGCCCAAGAACTTGGCTTCTGAATATCCCCAACTTTCCTTGCTCCTTTTATTATATTTCACGATCACCATAAGCCTTAACTTCGTGAGGTTGAGACTGGAGGGGATGAGATTTTACCCACACGTGCATCGCTTTTAACTTCCACTTTTTGATTAACAACACTAATGTGAAAGCAAAGTGTTTTCTGTTGCCAATTTAACTTCTTTAATTAAAAATGAAAGTTATCAGGTATTAGTGCCATGGGTGAAGTTCTCGTGTCATCAGAATGGGGAAAATGGGTTTAAAATTGAAACCTTTGGCATGGTAGTGACTCATAGCTGCATTGAGAGCTTTGACACTTTAATGGAAAACGGATCCCAATGCCTAAAACTCCTTGAATATTACCTTTTCAAAAAATTATAAAACGATAAGAGGCATGACGATGAGACACCACTGATGAAAGCGAGGTGCCCTGGGAAGGTGGGAGTTTGAAAAATTAAAGCACCCATGGTCGGGCCTCTAACTCGAAAAATTGTGGGCTCCTCTTCATAAACGAGGTCAGTTGAAGCAGAATTCCTGGCAGTTTTACCAACCTCATAAAGTTGGGGAGTATGGGAAACAAATAGTTGTTCTGGAACATGCTGAAGCCCATCACAACGCCTCCCAGTGAGAGACCCTGACCTATGATCTTGTTTCAAGTGGAGAGGCTTTAGGAGTTAATAGAAAGTTCTTAGGAAGGTTTTGTTGTTGTTGTTTTAAATGTCATGTCTTAAGATAGTCCCTGAATCTCAATGATATCAGATCAGATGGTATTTTTTTTTTTTTTTTTGCTTTTTGGGTCACACCCAGTCTTGCTCAGGAGTTACTCCTGGCTCCGCATTCAGGAATTACTCCTGGCAGTGTTCAAGGGGACCATATGGGATGCCGGGGATCGAACCCAGGTCGGCCGCATGCAAGGCAAACGCCCTACCCGCTGTGCTATTGCTCTAGCCCCTCAGATTGTATCTTTCAAACTTGTTCCCCATTCATAACAACTTCAGCACAGCGGATTACCGTATCTGTCATGTCAGAGCACTGCATTCAGTAGAATTTCTAATATTTTGTAGAATTATGTTCTTTCCTCCAGAAAAAGCCAAATGCCATTCCAGATATGTCATTTTACTAAATATTAATAGATTTCTCCCCCCCCCCCCCCATTGACACCCCTATCAGTCTTATACACAGAGGTATTCCAGGCATACAAAAATGTTCCATCTACAAAGACTTTCACCTAAAAATGTCCTTGGTTCAGGCCTCACAGAAGTGGTGTAATAGTAAAACTAAATTAATTTCATGGTCATTTATCATCCTTCAAATACACAGTGGGAGGAGGCGATGGGCCTGCCCATAGAGTGGAAGCTGAGATTTTGTGCAGGGAATTGCAGTGTGAGGCTATTGCACAAACATCTTGGCTGCTGTCTACCTCAGACCCCAGTGTGGTCCTTCTTGAACAAGTTCCTCCACCATCCTGATGCTCAAAGAGATTCAATTTTGGCCTCTCACCTGAAGCTCCTTCTAAGGCCACCTATTACCAGCTGTCATGACTGCGTGGGGTGAGCAGATTCTCACTCCCCACAGGCCTGTAGGACCCTCCCCCCTCTTCCCTGCCCACTTCCCCTGACAAGCAATGGACTATGTACCCCTCTGTGCTTCCTATAGCAGTACCTGGCCACACACAGCAGGAAACAGATGCAGCCTGGCTGTGGCTTGGAGTAAGCATCCCTTGCCTGTCCCCCACCAAAAGGTACCTTTGCCCTCTGGTTTCAAAGGCAGATATGCCAGGGGCTTAATTCTTCCCATTGTGCCACCTTGCTGATGCCACATCCCAGGAAGTTCGAGAAAGTCATTTCACCTGAAAATCACCAAGGGGGACCACAAGTCCTGTCGCCCTCCATTAGGTTTTCAGAAGCACGGCAGAGTGATCTGTGGTGTGTCTTCCAGGACTGTGCTTGTCTTCATTTTCCCCAAGTGATTCATTAGTATTTTTCCTGTTGTAGAGGGTTATCATTAGTATCCAAATTAAGACTCAAGGAAGCATCCAAATTTAGGGCAGTGTTGTTGTTGGATTTTTTTTTCATATAGGAAATTGGGTTAGTTGCTTTCTTTTCCTAATAAAAATCTTATTTTCTTGGGTTTTTAATTTTAAGAAATAGCCTTATTGTTTTTAGCTGTTAATGAAATGTATGCTCTTTGCCAGATCTTAACAAAATCCTAAAAAAAAAAAAAAACGCAAAGAGTTTAGCAAAAGTAACCCATAATCCCACTGCAGGCAGAAACTCTCTTCCCATTTGATTTAAATTCCTTTTTAATAACTGGAAAACTCAGCTGTCTGTTCATGTCTGTGTGTCTGCCGATGGCCCATAATAGTTTCTTCGAACAGTTCACCTCTGTTGCTCCCGCCTGTTTGATCCTCTTTCCCCTGGGTCTCATCCTGTCCATCCTACCTTTCTCTTTCTTTAGCATAATTTCCTTCCTCTTTCCTTACCTCTTCTTTCTCCTCGCTTTTCTTTTTTTCATTTTATTCATCTCCTCTCCAGGATCCTGAAGCCATGCAAGGAGGCATTTGAGGTGACCAGCAGGACGGCACAGGGGACGGGCGGTGCCTTTTTTGGCAGGTCACATCCCTAGGCAAAGCTGGTCAGGGCAGCCAAGCAAGGGAAAGTGCCCTGGGCACAGATGGTCCACACACAGTTGGCTGGACCTGGTTCTGGTGATATGAATGCGCTTAGCACTAACAAGACCAGGCTTCCTTCTGCCTGTTTAAAAGGTGTTGTTGATCCATGTAGATGAGAACCAAGATGTTTGGGTTTTTTTTTTTCTCCTTTCCATGTTTCAAGTCAAATGTGTACAATTTGCCTGCTTGAAATATGTCAGTGTGAGCTACAGGTTCTGAACATTGAGAGGCAGCTTCCTGTTGCTGGCATCCTTCAGGGACAAAGGTGCAGAGATCTGTTAGCAACTAAGAATTGATTTTATTTCCCAAGAGGTTGGAGGACTGAAGGTTTGGCATCACAGAACACATGGAGGCCCAGGAAGTAGGTTTCTGTGTCCTTCTTTCTCTGCGGTTGACCAGCTACTTCTCTGTGGGATGAATTAGGCTTCCTGGGAAAGGGAGAGGGGTGAGATTTGGGGGCAAAGGATAATCAAGAAGGTAATTGAATGTGGAAGAACTTAGTGAACAGCATGCTAAATAGCCAAAAATTAATGAAGACTCATTTTTAAGTTTTTTGGATGTCAGGTGTCCTAAAAGATATTCAGAAGTCCCGGGGGCCCCTCCCAGCAATTCTTGGCCAACTGGACTAGAGGTTCTGTGTGAGAGCCCCAGGATGTGGTGCTTTCAGGTCATTCCCTGAAGTGCCAGGCATGACCAGGTCACTCTGGCAGTGCTCAGGGATAACCTGGTAAGGCTTAGAGGACCGTGTGGTGCTGGGGATCAAACCAGGGCCAGTGTGTAAGAGATGAGCACTTCAACCCTTGTACTATCTCTCGGCCCCCTTTTTTTTTTTTAAATTTAAGAGTTAGCAATATTATAAGTAAAGCGAGTTAATTTTTTTTTAACCTACTGTAGATTTGATTTAAAACAGAATATTTAACAGTTTATTGGGTAAGCCTAAAGGCTTGAAATTACACGTCTATGAATTTAGGCCTTGCGTTTTTGACACCTTGAATCCAGTTCTCTTTCCTTTGCTATTTTTTAACTTACTGCAACAGATGAGGGTTCTTAAGCCATCTGTTAACCTTTCTTCCTCCTCTTTGTTTTTAACATGTAGAGTCACTCAAGTCAAGAAGACCTGGAGCCAGCAAGATGGAAACAAAAAGGGAAAAGGAGGTGAGCATGACTGGAGATCATTGGCTTTGACATTTCAAGGCTGGAGCCTATTAATTTTTTATGCCCTGCTACTTGTATATCGTTAATAAAAATCTGACGAAAAACTTTTTAGGATGTATTTGTTGCTTTGGCTTTGATCTTAATGTTTGCAAACTAATACATTAATACATGTGAAGCCTTAAGGAGTTTTTCTAAGAGAATATTTCCATACATTATATTTTCATTTCCATTTTAGGTAGCTGAGCCTCTGTGGGGTTGTTGATGGCAGTGGCATTCGATTTTGGTAGGAAATGTAGCTCTTCGCCTGCCGTCAATGTGTCTTCTTGGGTATAGAAAACCTTGTCATCAATATTTTACCTAAATTCACATCTATAGGAGCCTCCACTTCTAAGATGTGTAAGATTTCCAAATCTTCATGTTGAAAAGATGCATGATGCTCCATTCAGTTATTTGCAATAGTGAAACAGGTCCCAAATCATCTAAACCCAGGCTCGCTGTTTTAGGTATTAAAATTTCACTTGGATTCGGCTACTGGGATCAACTCAACTGAATATCATTATTTTTGCTCCTTTAAAGGTCTCTTCCTTAGTAAAGGCATCTGCAACTAATTGGGTTGCGGTAAACTCGGTTGTCTAGAAATAAAGTCACACCAATTGAAGTATGCCAATTTTTTTTTTGCACTTATATGTTATGTATATGTCCCCAAATGCAAAATGTACTCATGGCCTGATAAAATGTTCACAGAAAAACTTCTAGGCATCATTGAGACTTGAGGGTTCAACATATAATCAGGCCATATTTGAAATGTTACATTATACAAATATGCAAATAGAAAAGTTGAATTATTGCCTACTTAAAAATGGCCACTAACCCAATTTTGAACATTTGGCAGAGTTGTGTGGATGCGTGGACTCTTGGATGTCTGTTTTAACTGATCTTTACTGGAGAGTGACTCTGGAATTCTTTGAATATTTATGATTTATGTTGAAGATAACACACCTCTCAATAGTTTTCAAATTCGGTATTCCTATAAATAATGTTTGAACTGTCTATCGCTTTCTGATTTATGAGTGGCTCATTATTCAGAGAAATGTTAAGTACCTTTTTTTTAGAGGAAGGGCAAGGGGGGTGGGAAGCACACTATTCAGGAAAGCCAAATTAATTCTCCATAGTGACCATTCAAATAACCACTGATCAGAGTAATTGATATGGAAATTCTTTTACTATTGTTTCCCCCAAGATGACATTGTTATAAATTCGATTATTTTTTCAATCCACTAGAGGGAGTAAAGCTGTGCAGATGTCTTTTTTTTTTTAAATGAAGATTTGTTTGTCATTTAGTTAGTAAATAAATTTGTAGTAATAATAGTACCATCAAAATTTAACAGCTGTGATATTTTAAGCTTTGCTCTTCACGCATGTTGCTTGGGTGGTTGTTGTCAAGTTGAAACCAGTTTTTTGGGGACAGAGGGAAATGCTCTGTACTTTTACTTCTACTTCCTTCTCTGCCTTGTAATGCAATTCTTTAATTTTCTAATTCTGCTTACTGTCCTGAGGCAATTTTGATATGCAAATAAGCTCAGGCAGTTAAAAAAAAAAAGAAAAGAAGAAGAAGCTTTAGGAGTCTGACTTTTCCATTCTGAGAGATTATACGCTGGCTCTACAGTAGCTCCACAACAGGGAATAAATGATTGCAATTTGGTTTCTCCAGCAGCTTTCAAGAACAGGTCTTCTCACTTTGGACCCTTGTACCCCACTCTCTGGAGCTTCTGGTGGTCCCTGATGAGCACCCTGCCACGGAGTGGAGTGGGAAGTGGGGGGGAGAGAACGAACTCCTAAACAGGAAATTTCTTCTCATCTTGTTGCCCAAGAAGCATCACCTTTAAAGTCTTTTATTTTTCAAATTTTAATGAATTTAAAGCAATTCATACTTTAAAGCCACCTCCATCCCCACCCAAGGCCTCATCTGTCCCTTCTCTCAGAGCTATCACTTTATAAAATAAAATTTTTATTGAGGTAAATTATCTGAAGAGTGAAATAGAGTTTAAAGTTTTCAAATATATTGGTTTTAATGGCAACAGCTACAAGTATATAGGTGTTTAACTGCTACCACTTTCAAAATGTAGATAATTCCCATTGCCCCAGAAAATGACCTCATACTCCTTCTTTGCAAAACTAGTTTATTATAGGGAATATTCAAAAACCAACTGGTTTGGGTGACAGATTTCTTTTAACATTGTTTCCAAACAGAAGAGCTAGTTATAAATATGGATTATATTTTAGATCCACTAGAGGGAGTAATTAAGTCCAATTTATCATTTTTTTAAATCCCTTTTGCTTACAACATTCTAATATTCTAAGAAATCATTGTTAAACCCAGGCCACTAAAATTTACTCCCCTTCAGAGAGTTTTTCAGTGTTCCTTTCGTGTATTCTGTGTTACATTTTGTGTGTGGGTGAACTAAGTGTTCAGATATATCCTTTACAGTGTGACTATCCAGTCTTCCTTGAGCAATTTGTTGAAAGGAATGTTCTCTCCTTCGCTGAATTATCTCAGAACCTATTAACAATCAGTTTAATGATGGAGCCAGAGAGTTTAGCAGGTAAGGTGCTTGCCTTGCACATAGCCAACTTGGGCTTGAACCCCGACATCCCGTATAGTTCCTGAGTACCACTTGGAGTGATTCCTGAGGGCAGAGCCAGGAGTAAGTCCTGAGCATTGCCAGGTGTACCCCCCTCACCTGCCCCCGCTAATTGGCTCAATGAGACAGACATACCTGACATGTGGAGAACCATTCCTGACACAGCCTACACCTGAGCACTCCTAGGAAACAAATCACCTCGCCATGATGGCAAAGGCTCATTTTTGGACTTTCCATTTTCTTTAATCGTCCTCTGAGTCCCTATCTTTCTACCAGTACCATGCTGTCTTAATTATAGCTGCTTGGGAATACATTTTGAAATTGAGATGTGTAAGTCCTCCAGCTTTGTTTTTTCGTTTTCCAGATTGTTTTAGCTTTGCATTTCCATAGGAATTTTAGGTCAACTTGTCAATTTCTGCAAGAAGGAGGGGTGGGGGAGGAGAAGCAGAAGCAGCAGCAACAGCATCAGTCATCTGGGATTTGATAGGGGTTGCACTGAGTCTTGGACTGGGGCGATAGCACAGCGGGTAGGGCATTTGCCCTGCATGTGGCCAGCCCAGGTTTGATTTCTCCGCCCCTCTCAGAGAGGCCCGGCAAGCTACGAAGAGTATCTCGCCAGCACGGCAAAGCCTGGCAAGCTATCCGTGACGTATTTGATATGCCAAACACAATAACAACAAGTCTCACAATGTTTCTGGGCCCGCTCGAGCAAAGCGATGAACAACAGGAGGAAAGTGACAGAGACAGTGAAAAGTGACAGAGACAGTGACAGCACTGAGTCTTGAGTAATTTCTGGAAAGTTGCCTTGTTAACAACTCTGAGTCTTTCAATCCCGCAAGAGATCTCCACATCTCTCTGTTTTAATCTTGAATCTCTTTCAATAATGTTTTGCCACAACTATAGAATTCTTGGAATATTTATGATTTATGTTCATAGGGTAAACCTTCGATAATTTCCAAGTTCTTATCCTTATAAGTAATTGGGAACATTCAGCAGAGTATAAGTTTTACACCAAGTCCCACGTATTTTTTTCTTTTTGATACTTATTGTGAATGGAACTAACTTCTCATTTTAAGTTGTTCATTTGCTATCACCTAAAAAGTGGTTGATTTTTTTGTACACTAACCTTCTATTCCGTCAAATTACTGGACCCACTCATAATAATCAGTTTGCTTACTTTATTTATTTTGGTTGGGGACCATCCCTGGCAGTGTTCACTCCTGGAATTGCTCAGGGTGTTGCCAGGAATCAAACCTAGGCCTCCTGCATGAAAAGCTTATGCTCAGCCTGAAGAGCTTTCTCTCTGTCTCTGAGAGTCTGATTTTTTTTTTCTTTTGGGGGGTCACATCTGGTGATGCTCGGCTTACTCCTGGCTCTACACTCAGGAATTACTCCTGGCCGTGCTTGGGGACCATATGGGATGCCAGGGATCAAACCTAGGTTGGCCACATGCAAGGCAAATGCCCTACCCACTGTACTACGGCTCTGGCCCTGAGACTCTGTTTTTGTGAAAATGGGTTCCTGGGGCCAGAGTGATGGTACAGTGGATATGGCTGCCTTGCATGCAGGGGTCTTTGGTCCCTAGCATCACATATGGTTCCCTGAGCCCAGAGCCAGCAATAAACCTGAGAACTGAGGCTAGAGCAATAGCATAGCAGGTAGGGCGTTTGCCTTGCATGCAGCCAGCCCGGGTTTGATTCCCAGCATCCCATATGGTCCCCCAAGCACCGCCAGGAGTGATTCCTGAGTGCAGAGCCAGGAGTAACCCCTGTGCATTGCCAGGTGTGACCCCTCCCCCCCAAAAAAAACCTGAGCACTGCCAGATGTGTCCCCCCTCTCAAAAAGGAAAGATTGAAAGAAAAAATGAAATGGGTTCCTTGGGATTTTCTATATACAAGTTTCATTTGTCTGAGAATAAACTTAGTTTTATTTTGTCTCTTCTGTCAGGATACCTTCTGTTTTGGGCTACAGCCTTACAGTGTAGCTCAGAGTGGCCTCAGAACAAGTCGTGTAGACACTCAGGCCTGCAGTGGGATGCAGGACTGACAGCTGGGGTTTGAACCCGTGGATACAGTGCTCCCAGGCCTAGCGGTGCCAGTTCTGGGGCCACCCAGACAATACCTGACACTACTTGGGGGCCACACATCAGGCATCCACTTCAGGAGCTAGTGATTGCCAGACACACACCTCTGCCCTGTGAGCTGTTCCTTGGCACCCCGGGTACCTTCAATTTCTTCTTGCCTAATCTCACCCTGGTCAGATTTCGGAACTTCACTGAAGACTGGGGTGAGAAAAGCAGACACCTTGTCTTATTTTCAGTCTCAGGGGGAAAGAGTGGTATCTTGTGGTTAGCAGAGCTTTTCTATTTTGCTGAAGTATAAGCTGGGCTCTTTTTCTTTTACAGTTAGTGCTTTCTGTGTTTCTATCATAAAAAAAAGAAAAACTAACAAAAATATGACCGGCATTGGTTCTGCATCCCAATTCCAGTGTAGGCTGGAAGCAATTCTCTGACATCACCCGTTTATCCTGCAGTTCAGCTCTTCCTTAGCACCTGATAGCCCAGGTCAGGGCCAGCCCACAAGTCGGCCCTCCAGGGCAGGCACTGATCTCATCTGGGCCATCACCTGTGCATCTGATCAGCTGGCTGGACAAGAGAGGTTCCCACCCTCCTTCCTTGGGTTTAGTTGGTTTGCTACAGTAGTTCAGAGAACACAGGAAATCATTTTCTCACACTAGATTACAGGTGGATCACAAAGGCTCTTCTTAAAGGATAGGAACCAACAGGACAATTGAAGAAACTTTGATCTTTTGAATTTGGGCTCAGGACTGTGATTCCTAGAAGTATTCTGGTTCCCCTACTTTGAGCCATATTCTTTTTTTGGAGAGGGGTGTCCCCCAGCACTACTCCAGAGCTTGAAGACATTCCTGGTAATATGTGACCTACTGATGTGGGCCTCAAGGTGCTGAGCCTGAGAATATGGAGCTGCTCGTGCTGGTGGGCCTGGCAGTTACCACCCAGGCCACCCTTGGTAGAGATGGGGTGGGGGGGGCGTGCAGTGCAGTGCTAAATTTAGGGACCTGGTGCTTTCCAGATTAGCATTCCAGTCCTTTGAGCTACCTCTCTGGCCACTTTTTTTTTTTTAATGGAGGGTTCATTACATGGACATAATGGATAAAAATTCTTGGCCACTGGCAGTTGTTCCCTGGAATTCTGGGTGAACCTGAAAGCACCAGCCTGCTAATCTCTTGATTGGCTCCCTGGCACCTAGCCCCAATCCTTAAGCACTTTACATTCTAGAAGGTGGCTCAGTGGCAAAGCAATTGCCTTGCATGCCTGACACCTGGGTTTGATTCCCAGCACTGGAAAATAAGCAACCCAAAAAGACATTTTCCAAAAGTTACCTCAGGGGCAAGAGAAACAGTACAATGGGCAAGGCACTTTCCTGGCACGAAGCTGACCTGGTTCCATCTCCAGCGACTCATATAGTCTTCTGCACTGCAGGGTGTGGTTTCCCGCCCCTCTCCCTAAAACAAAACAAAACAAAACAAAAATTACCTCCTTAGCACATAACAAGAGACCCCTTTTCATGCCCATTCTAGAAAATGCCAAGGGTTTTAGGAGCTCTTTTTCTGTCCAGAAAAGCAAATACTTATTCCTCATTACAAGTTGCATTAACAAAGACTACTTCAAGGTTACATAGATTTTCTCCTACATTTTCTATGGAAGTTTTGTAGTTTACTGCAAAAATTTATGTCTGTGAACCATTTCAAATATCATTTTGTGTGGCTATTTCTGTGTTTTCTGCTATCATTTTTGTTTCATGTATTTTTAACTTATGTTCATAGATGCACACACACACTTAAGATAATCCTATCTTCCTGATGAGTTGTTCATTTATTATTATGAAATAGTAGCCCTTATCGTGAAGCCAACTTTTCTCATATTAAAGTAGCTGTGGCGCACCCAAAAGGAGACCAAAAGGAGAGAGAGAACAAAAGGGAATGCCCTGCTACAGAGACAGGGTGGGATGGAGGGATGGGGGGTGGGAGGGATACTGGGATCTGTGGTGGTGGGAAATGGGCACTGGTGGAGGGATGGGTATTCGATCATTGTATGGCTGAAACCCAAGCACAAAAATTTGTAGGTCTACAACTGTACCTCATGGTGCTTCACTAATAAAAACTAAAAACAAAATAAAGTAGCTGTGGCAATTTTCCTATACTTACCCATGGCATGTATTTCACCATACTTTTACTTTCAATTGTTTTTTTTTTTAAAATGGTATATTTTTTGTACTGCAGTAAAAGGAGGATGCCTAGATCACACTTTACCCTGGTGTTTAGAAAGGAGAAAGAAAAGAAAAGAAATCTAGGGAGAAGAAGAGAATGGGAATTAATTAATGGGTAAATTAATTGGGGCATGTTGTAGTGCCCAAAAGTAGAGAGAGAACATTGGGGAAATTGCCTGCCATGGAGGCAGGGTAAGGACTGGGAGGGGGTGCGAGGAGGGAGGATATTCTAGGGACAAGGCGGTGGAAAGTGTGCACTGGTGGAGGGATGAGTGTTCGATTATTGTATGACTGAAATTCAAACATGAAAGCTTTGTAACTGTATCTCATGGTGACTCAATTAAAAAAAAAGTAATATGAAGTTCATGCCCAATTCGATCAGCTTAACTAATGGCTGAATAAATAACAGTACTCTTACATTAAAAAAAAAATCAGGGCATGTTGAATTAAAGCATCAGAGCTTCAGTTATACTGATGATATGGGTGAGCGGTATAGCCACAGACTCAAAAACTCTGAAAACATGAAATTTAAGCTGCAATCACTGAAATTCTGAATGTGCCTGTCATGTTGACAGGCAGGGATGAGATGGGCATTGTGGTTGGGAGGGAATATGAGAATACTGGTGGACAGAAGTTGACACTGGTGGTGGAATTGGTGTTGAAATATTATATGCCTAAAACTCAACTATCAATAACTTTGTAAGTAACAGTTCTTTAATTTAAAAAAAATTGAAATGATATATCTTATAGGCAGCATATAGTTGATACTGCTTTATATATGCATTTGGTCATTCTTTTTTTTTTATTTTGCTTTTTGGGTCACACCCAGTGGTGCTCAGGGGTTACTCCTGGTTCTGCACTCAGGAATTACTCCTAGTGGTGCTTGGGGAACCATATGGGATGCAGGGTGTTGAACCTGGGTCAGCCATGTGCAAGGCAAATGCCCTCCTCTCTGTACTATTGCTCTGGTCCCACATTTGGACATTCTTTTCTTTAGAGAGACAGCCTCCCAAGGAGTGCTGGGGGACCCAGGAACCTAGCCTGGAAATTTTCAGCCAACCAAGCAGTGGTTCAGTCAAGAAGACTCCAAGGATGCAACATTGTTTGGGCTGTAGTGTTGGGGGCTAGCTGGGTCAGCCCCGTAGTCTTGGGAACCTCCGGGGCTGTACCCAGTGATGCTCAGGGGACTATGAAGTACTGAGAACTGACCTAGGGTATGGTTGTATGTGAACATACTATCTCCCCAACCCCACCTTTACCATCTAATTGAAATATAGATTTTTAGGGCTAGGGAAATGGCTCTAATGCATATGCTTTGCACACAGGAGCCCCAGACTTGATCCCTGGCACCTCATTGGTGCCTAAGCACCACTGCTTGTCACCCCCAAAGAAAAACAATATGTATATAGACTGAATTTATGTGTAATGCAATTGCTTTTGGGATTTGAATCTACCATCTCGTTCCATTCAGCTGCTCCAACATTTTGTGCTATTTTTGTTTTACCTCTGTTTTCTGGATCCTTTTGTCTTCTTATTTTGGATTAACTCCAGGTCTTTCATATTTAATTTTATACCCACAATTGAATTTTTAGTCATGCTTTTTTTTACACATTAGTAGTTGTATTAAGGCTAGCAATATGCATCCTATTCTTATATTATTATTTCTTATGTATTATCCTTTTCTTATAAAGGCATATTTAGAATTGCATTATACCCCTGTTCATATCACAGTTCATTTTCTCATTTCACACACTCTCTCTGTATCCCAGGTACTGCATGAATGTAATAACCTTCAAACAGAATCATTTTATTTCTCTGTTCCTTTAGTCCATCCTTTATTTCATCATTTTATTTTTTATTTACATGCTTTTAGGCTCTGCCTGTGCAATTGTTTTACTTTGGTCAATTTTTAAGGTAAATTAGGAAATTTTTTTAAAGTATTGGATGCTAACACACTTACATACCATTTCACGGGTTCTTCGTTCCTTCCTGCAGTCAAGTTTCCTTCTGCTATATGACTTTCCCCTAGCCTGAAGGACTTCCTTTAGCATTTTGTGTATTACAAGTGTAATGGTGAAAAGTTCTTGTAGCTTTCATTTATTGGGTAATAGCTTGACTTCATCTCATTTGGGGAAGTTATTTTCACTGACTATAGAATTCAGTGTTGACATTTTTCTTCAGTACTCAGGAGACATCATTCCATTGAATGCTTGACTTCCATTATTTCTTTTTGTTTGTTTGCGTTTGCTTTGGAGCCATACTCAGAGGTGCTGCAGTTTACTCCTGGCTCTGTGCTCAGGGATCATTTCTGGTGGGCTCAGAGGACCATAGAAATGCTTGGGATTGAACCTGGGTCAGCCACATGCTATGCAAGTGCCCTCCAGGCTGTACTGCCTGTCTTGCCCCTCCATTGATTCACTGAGACATGGGTGAGTATTCTTTTCTTTGTACCCCATTGTAATATATTCCCTCCCCAACACCAATTTCAGTTATTTTTCAACATTTTCTTTTTAACTCTTAGCATTTGACTATGATGAGTCTAAGTGTGATTGCATCCATCTCCTTAGAATATAGTGAGCTGCCTGAACCTGTAACTTTGGCTTTATCTGATTATTTGTTTTTGTTTTCCCAAAGTGGGGGGGGTGGTTATTATTTTTTTCAAATATTTTTTCTGCCCCTCACCCTCTCCTTCTGGGACTTATACAGATTGTTAGAGCACTTAATATTACGTAGAGTTTAGTGAGACAATACTCCCCTCCACCTCCCATTCTTTATACTGTTAATTTCAACTCATTTAATCTTAAAATATCCTTAGCCTCTCTCTATCACATTTAGTATATATTTAGGCTCTGTTGTGATTTTTTTTTTGTTTCAGATATTAGAATTTACGCAGACATGGTGGTCTGCCTGTGTGGGAGAACCATTGTGGAAATTAGGAAGAATATAGGATCCAGCCAGTGCAATTCTCTTTTTTCAGGTTAAATCCCCTCCTCTATTTAGTCACTTTATAGTGACTTCAAATAGTATTTTAAATATTACGTACAGAGTTTATAATTGTTATCTACACAAGTGGTAGTCTGACACAATGGAGTCTTTCATTATTAAAACCACAACTTCATAGTCATCATGTTAAGCCATTTCTAGTACAAGGTCTTCTGGGGTTATCTCCATACTCTAAATACTATGCTTATGCTTCCATTTCTGAATGTCTCAACTTCAGAATTATCTAATGGATTTTTGCTGTGTCAGATTAAATTTAATTTCATCTCCTTTGGCTCTCTCTTATCAATAAAGTTCTATCACTGTTGTAGTTATTTTAATTGATACCTATGTAACTTCAAACGACCTCTTAAAGCTGTATTTCTTATTTCATCAACTGTAGACAGTATCTCGATTACTCACGTGGTAGATGAGAATATTGGCACTTTTAGCCTTTAACCATTCTTCTCCTTTTTTTTTTTTTGCCTTTCTTATCCCAAACTTTGGTGAACTGTGCCTCTTTTATTTGTTTGTTTGTTTGTTTGTTTATTTATTTTTTGAGGATTCAAGAATAAAGACATTTTCTTTCTACCACATAAATACAATCATGACTTCTGTAACTTTCCTACAGCTTACTTCATGCAACAAATACTGATTTGTTGCAACAAATATTTATTGCAGACTCACAGTCCCTGTCCTTGGTGCTAGGGAAACAGTAGTAAATACAGATGGGGCAGGGGAGAGATCTCTACCTTCATGGAGCATTTTTTTCTAGTGAGCACGACAGTAGAGATACAAGATAAAAAGTGAAAATTTAGTTGTGCTTAGTAGAAAGGTTAAGCTAAGAAGCACTCTAGAGGGAATTCTATGTGTGTTTTGCACTTTAGATAGAAGGGTTAGGAAAGGTTTCTCTAAAGGGTGATATTTGCATAATGTCCTAAAGGAGATGGAATATACATGTTCCAGGCAGTGAGTGCATGTACATAAGGAAAAGCAAATTTTTACCATGTACATTCAAAAGCAAAAAGAAAAGTTTGTTTCTTCAGAGTTGAGAAGAAGCAATTATTGTACTTCTTGCCTCTGATTCAAGTGACCTAACTTAGGTGCTACTCAAAGGAGAATGTTCAAAAGAATTTGTTCTGTTTGTCATTGTCGTTTGTTTTGGGTTACATCTGGTGATGCCCCTGGTTCTGTGCTCAGTAATCATTCCTGGTGGAGTTCAGGGGACCCTATATATGCATCGAAGTCCCTGTACTCTCACCAGCCCCAAGAATTTATGTTTAATTAATTGTTCACCATCATGTCATGCTAGGTCAGACTGTGTTTTTCTCCCATGGCCTTTGCTGATTCCCTTCCTTTATTCTTGATGAGAACAGCAAATGCTTTCCAATTTATTTTCACCTTGACAATTTATTTTCTTTTTTCCCCCAAGTTCACTGACTTCTGCTCACATCTGTCCTGATTTCACATTATTTTGTTATGACTTTCTGGTATCCCTCTTAGTTTTCCCTAGAGTTTTGTGTTATATTTTTCTTTCTTCTTTTTTTTGCCTTGCCTTCTTTGTACCTCATAGCTCAGTTACTATAAAACCCAATCATGGTTGGAGGCTGGAGCGATAGTACAGCGGGTAGGGCATTTGCCTTGCACACGGCTGGCCTGGGTTCAATTCCCAGCATCCCATATGGTCCCCTGAGCATAACCAGGAGTAATTCCTGAGTGCAGAGCCAGGAGTAACCTGGGTGCATTGCCAGGTGTGACCTAAAAAGCAAAAAGGAAAAAGAAAAAAAAGAAAAGAAAATCCCAATCATGGTTTCCTATCGAATGACCTGGCCTGTCTGTAAAGCTAAGCCTCTGTGATGTAGCAGTAACACATTTTGTTACTTTCTCAGGAGATGCACAGGGGACGGAAGTTTTCCTATTTGCATGTCTGAAAACTTCTTATTTTGCTTTCAAATTTGATTAAAAAGTTGGCTCTCTCGCTCTGTCTCCCTCTCCCCCTCCCCCCATTCCTCTGTCTCTGTCTCTGTCTCTGTCTCTGTCTCTGTCTCTGTCTCTGTCTCTGTCTCTCTCTCTCTCTCTCTCTCTCTCTCTCTCCCCCTCCTTCAGCTGATTAAGTGCAAGAGCCCAATGATGAGGAGCCTCTTAGGTCCTGTATTGCTGAGGATACCCAGGATACCCCAGCAGAGCTCAGGGGACCGCGTGGCTTTGGGTACCAGCCTTAGTTGGTGTGTGCCTAGAGTGGACTCTAACTGCTACCCTTCTCCTGGCCCCTCTCTGCATCTCTTCAGAGACGGGAGCGTGCATTGATCTGGAGAAAGAGGTGCCCTGTTTCACACACCGTCCTCATGTCCCTCCTGTTCTACCTTGATCTTTGTTCCTGGAGGTGGGCGGGCCTCTGGGGACACATCCCCTGCCTTACTGGGTTGGATCCCCACCAGGAGGGATCACCAGCAGGTCAGAGAGGAAAGGTCCCATTGAGTCCCTCCAGGCAGTCTCCCTCCAGCGATGCATTCACATGGCCCTGCACGCGGTCACTGTGTCTCTGTGGTCTCTGTGGCCCCAACATTGCCATTTTTGGAGATATCCGGTCTCTGTGGCCCCAACATTGCCATTTTTGGAGATTTCCCTCCACCCAGCCCACATCTCTGTAAATTATTCTCGTTATTAAACTCTCCTTGGGCTGGAGCGATAGCACAGCAGATAGGGCATTTGCCTTGCACATGGCCAACCCAGGTTCGGTTCCTCTGCTTCTCCCAGAGAGCCCGGCAAGCTACCAAGAGTATTCTGCCCACACCACAAAGTCTGGCAAGCTCCCCGTGATGTATTTGATATGCCAAATACAGTAGCAACAGGTCTCACAATTTGTTGTGAGATGTTACTGGTGCCCACTCGAGAAAATCGATGAACAACGGGAGGACAGTGCAGTGCAGTGCTAATTAAACTCTTCTTGGTTCATCTGATTTGGATGCACATTTTATTGCCCCCCCCGCCAAGATGGGTCTCTGGCTCATGCAAAGTGGACTTATTGTGTGACTTTTCCAAGTCAACTGTATTTGTCTGTCATTTTGTTTTGACGCCTAATTAAGCCTTCTGGGTCCTATTCCTGAACTGCCATTCAGGCTCACCATTTGTTCGGAGATTTCCCAGTATTCATTCACTACTGAAGCTTTAGAGAGCTGGGTTCCCCATGGAGATATAGTAACCAGTGCTGAACCACACTAAACTATTCCGGCATCCCCTTGAATCTGTTTATGTCTGTGAAACTTTTCAGCTTATCGTTCAGGCACCTTCCTCTAGCTGGAGGTACCTTGTCACTGGACAGGTGGAGTTTTTCTTGGATGAGCAAGCCTGACTCTTGAATGGTGTCTCCTCAGCCATCCGCAGACTCCGGGGGCGTCATTTGTGAGCACGTGCACCTCTGCCTCCACCCTGATGTCCCAAGGGGCAGAGCCTGTGTCCTCATTAAGTTTGTCTTGCCAACAGCCAGTCCAGAGGCCGCCCGTAGCGGGAGTGACAATCTGATGGCTCTACCGCCAGAAGCCGCCCACGGAGAGCAATAAAACCACAGCCCCAGTTGAACCTCTCTTCCACTCACCCCATCCAGTTTTGCTCCATAAATTAATGACTTGGGGGCTCTGAAACCTCGATGAAGGGTATTCGTCTTTGTCCATAGACCCCGGTGGAAAAGAAATGGAGCTTCCTTTTATTTCCTTTAAATCAAAATAAATTGAATCCTGAATTCCCACATGGCTGGGTTGAAGGGAAATTTGATCCCTTTCATCCTGGGGAGTGGGAATGAAGCGTCTTTCTGGCCAGGGTCTCGTGGGCTTTAGGGGAGTTTCTGAGGTATTAGGACAATGTGGGGGAGAGATTCAGCTGCTCTCTCAGTCGCCCTCAGTGTCTTCACTGGGCTCCCTTGAAGGCAGGAAGTGCTGCTGCCCCAGAATGTGGCCTGGTATCATGGCCAGAGCTGGGAGCTGGAGCCGTTTCCAGCCTCCTTGGTGTACCATTGGTGCCCTCCTCTGAGCCAAGGTTCCCCATGTCCCCTCTGCCGGTGCCTTCCTCCATCCCGACAGGGTTCGTCCTCTCCCTAGTGCCATCTTTTTCCTTTTCTGAAGCTTGAGCTTCAGAAGGCACTGTAGCACTGTAGCACTGGCCTCCCGCTGTTCATCGATTTGCTCAAGCGGGCCCAGTAATGTCTCCATTGTGAGCATCCAAAAATGCCCCTTGCCTATAAGAAACATCTGGCGATCCTTTAGGACAAAGTGTGAATTCATTTCTCAGGCAATGTCCCCATCACCTGCTGGGACAGGACTTGGGGTTGGAGAGGTTGTGAAATATTTTGGACTTGCTCCTGCATCTTGGCGTTTGTGTTGGCATTTTAGCCACTTCCTTCCTGCAAGCCCTGACTCCCCTGGGATGAGGTGATTAACAGCTGCGTGTTGTAAATGCTCTTCCCCTTTCTCTTCTTGCTCACTTTCTCTCCAGTGCTTGGTGCTTTTCTTGTTACAGGTCTGTGAGAAAGTAGAAGATGTAGCAGACATGGAATTTAACTTCCTTCCTTGCCTGCACACTTGAAGTCTCCACTTGTAAGCTGCCATTTTGCTTTATGGAGGCAGAGGAAAGACTTTCTCCCTTTGGCTTTTCTGCTGAAAGGAGAAAGGAGAAGCCAGGGAACTGGAAGCTGCCTCGATGCATGCTTGGGACCTGTCTGCGCTGGGCCAGGGCAACCATGCCTCCTGCTTCTTGCAGAGTTTGTCCAGCACCCCGAATCCAGCCCTTTACCCATTTACCCCCTGTTTCTCCCAGGGTTCACCTGAACAATGCAACGCTTTCCGGAAAATAGGAGGCACAGCAGAGAACTCCAGAAATGAAGATAATTCTGAAGTTCTGTGTTCGATGCATTGTTGCCACAGGGTTTTCCAGTAACATTTCTGGATAAAATGATAGAAAAATTGTGTAATATGTGATGAAAATTTTGAACATGGGCATATCAGTTCTCTACTCTATCCTGCTTAGCTTCCTTATTTGGGCATCACAGAGCATCGACCTGGATCATCCCAATAGGCTTCCCTGCCTCAGCACCAGGCAACTCTATTCTTCCAGTTGCTCAGATATCCTGGAAGCTGTTTTTTCCCCATCTAATCCACCACCAACATGTTGATTAAGTCTTTAAAGCAAACATATTGTCACCTGCTGTTCTGTTCTTGTCTGGGTCACTAAAGCACCTAAAACTGTTCCTCCACTGACTGGAACCCCCAAGAGTCTATTCTGAATGTTGAGGGACTTCTGCTTCTGACATCAGGCACACGTGCATCCAGCTAACACTCCTTACACAAACATCTAGAACTAGTAGCAATGCATAAACAACTAAAGCAGTGGCCAGCGTTATAACACAGGGGGTAAGACACCTATCTTGGATGCAACAGACTCAGGTTTGATCCTAGCACCACAAACTAGCCCCTGAGCACCACCAGGAGTTATCCCTGAGCACAGAATTAGGACTTTGCGCTGATCACAAATATAAAACCATCAGTGATATGTCCCAAACCCTTTACCCTTCAAAACAAAAACAAACAAAGAATGAATACAGCACACATAAACTCATACTAGATGTGTATATATGGTAATAGTTGGATTATGCCCTTTCTAATCTGTTCCATTAGTAGTCTCTCTATTTCTTTGCTATTAAAATACTTTAATTTCTGGGGCTAAATAATGAGTGTTAGTATCTGGGTTGGTAAGTCTCATTCCATTACCCTTTTTGCAAAATATTCTTGGCTGAATCAAGTGTTTCTTTTCCCAGATGAATTCCATAAGAGTTTTGGTTGGAATTGTTTTATACTTGTAGATTTATCTGAGCACTGATGTATTTTTTCCAATATTAAATCTACTCATCAAAGAATTCAGATAATATATACTTGATTACTTTAGCTATAGAGTAAGTCTTAAAATTGGATAGACTGATTGCTCCTGGTTTATTTTTCAGTTTTGCTTTATTTTAGCTGTCCTTGTTCCTTTTCCTGTCCAATTTTTGAGTTAGCATGTCATTATTTATAAAATTTCTATTTATCAAGGTGTTTTTGGCAGTCCTAGAGAATTTTTTTTCTCATAAAACTCTAGCACATTCCAGGCATTTCACTTTGGTTATTGTTGCAGTGAATGCTATTATTTTGTTACAATATTTTAAGTTGAATATTGTTACTTTTTTTTTTTTTTACTTTGTATCTGGGCACTTTGTAAAGTTTTTTTTTCTTTTGTCACTTCTAACATTTATTTTTTATTTGATTCTGATTTCTCTGGAGGTTTCTTTAACTCATGGAATATTCAGAAGTTTGTTGTTTAACTAAAATTGTTCGGAGAATTTTCTGTTCTTTCTGGTTTTGATTTCTAGTATTATCCCACAGTGGTCATAAAATACTCCCTGTATGATTTCTTTTTTCATTTTTTTATATCCCCATATCATTTCCACTCTTTTAAATTTGATGGTTTTTTTCATGACCCAGAACATGGTTGATCTTGTATATGTTTCAGAGACATTTGCAAAGAATATCCTTTTCACCTGCCTGCATCATAGGTGGAATGCTTATGATCCCTGTGATTTTGGTGGCACCTCAGTAGGCTGATATTTGTAGGGGGATTCCTTGGGACTCTCATGAAGAAGATGGGTGCATCTGTAAATGAGACCCCCCAGAGATGCCCCTCACCACTGGTGGACCCTTCAAGAGGAGTGAGACAGGAAGCAGAAGTAACCCTTCCAGACCGGTGTCTGCGGATTGTGATCCCCAGAATTGTCATGAATCAATGTTTGTTGTGGAATCTGTCCCCCAGCTGGTAGTATTTTTCTTTTGCAGCTGGAATGAATGAAGAAGAGTCTTTACCTGATGTGAGCTTCTAAGGGAAATTTAGGTAGCTGGAGTGTGCTTTTCACTCCACTCTGATCTGACTCTCATTGGGTGAATTTAGGCTTTTGAGATCAGATGTGTTTTTGATAGATTAAAACAGAAGCCCCCAAAATTATTTGGCTACTGCCCCCTTTCCGGAAACAAAAAAAAATTTTTTTACTCAGTGTTCCCTAAAAATCTACCTTCTTTATGTGAACATACAGGAAGTCCCCCCTACAATTATGCCTAAATTTCTTGTCACCTGACTGGAATGTCCCCAGGGGCGCCCAACACATGGTGCAGGGGCTACATCTCCCACTCTGGAACAGCCGAATATCAGTGCTCAGGCCTTCTCTTTTATCGTTTATTTTTGGGCTTCCCAGGCAGTGCTGTGGGGGCCTCAGTACCACTCCCCAGTAGCGCTGGCTGCAGTGGTACAGGCTGGATATCACCCAGCCACACTGCTATACCGGAGGCCGCCCTGTAGTGTTCAGATGCTGCTTTAGTTTTAGTTTCCTATTTGTTACTTTTGTTTTTGTTTATCTGTTTTTATTTTTAATTTATCTTGGAGGGTTCTTCTACATCTTGGAGGGTGCTACATCTTGGTGGTCTCTAGAGTTGCCAGGGATCAAACTCTGTGCCTCATGCATGACAGCTAGGTACTAAAATTCTCTGAGCTAGCTCCCTAAGCCTCTTTCTCTGTGTATTATTTTTTCTTAATTCCTATGAATTTTTATGGAATTCCATTTTTAGTTTCAATGTAGTTTTTTGATAGAGCGTTGTGAGTGGTTGCTGTAGGTACTACCTTAGATGACTTATCAGTCTACTGGTATTGGCATCTAACCAGTATGAGTAAAGTGTCGAAACCTTCCTCTTGTTTACTTTTCTCACTATAAGAGGGTGTGATGACACTGGGCCAGGGGTACTGGGGCTACTTGACTTCAAACTCTGCTTAGGAGTCATTCTTGGTGTGCTCAGCCCATCAAGGATCTCTCTCACCCTTTCCCCTATTTATAATTGTCCCTTAACCCTCCCCCATTTATAATTGTCTTTAGTTTTTCTATTCATTCATTTAGACCACTTGATCACTTGACATCCTGTTACTCATTGATTTGCTCGAGCAGGCGCCAGTAACGTCTCCATTTGTCCCTGTTGTGTGCTAGTGTAGCCCAATGGCTTGTTCTAGGAACACGAAGAGCCTCAAACCGATTGTTCAGGGTCTTGATGAAAAAGTTTGACTATCTCATAGGTGAGTAGCCACGTGATCTTTTGACATCTTGTGGAATCCAGTGGGTAACGGCTCTAGTCCAGTGGTCATCTCTCAAATCTCATTACGTGTCCAGCCCATCTGATTTTCGATGCCTTGGCAAACGAGACAGCGTCCCTGATTCTTGATCGTCAACGGAGGTCGGAACTCTGAATTCTTTCTCTCATTTGAGTGAAGCGTAATACTCCAAGTATAGCTCTTTTGATTCCTCTTTGGGAGACCCAAATAGCGTTCTCATCCTGTTTTCGTAGGGCCCAGGTCTCTGAGGTGTATGTTAATGCAGGAAGAACAGTGGAATCGAAGAGATGTGCCTAGAGCCAGAGGTTCTTCATACTATTAGCTATTTCTTCGACAATCTTGAAGGCATTCCAAACCGCTCTCTTCCTCCTGCTCAACTCAGGTTACAGGTCATTTGTCATGTTGACTTCTCAACCTAGGTATACATTACTGTTGAATTCAGAGATGTTCATTCGATTTAGAGCAAATGGACTGTCAGGAACGAGACCGTTTCTCATAAACAGAGTTTAGACCACACTAGACAGTATTATCACTTCTTTAACTCTCAATCAGAACTTAGGAAACAGATGAAGGGAAACGTATTCTATTTTTACCGTATTTTTGTTCTTTCTTTTTGAATTTCTTAACTCCCTCCTTCTAGAGTCGTTTCTGCTTAAAGAACTTCCTTTAGTCATTCCTTATGGGCCAGGGTCAACAGATTCTCTCAGCTCTCCTTCAGCTGAAAATGTCCTGAGTTTTACAGTGTTCCTAAATATAATGTCACTGGAATTTCAAGTTAATAATCCTTTTCTTTGAGCATTTGAAAAGTATGTGTCTTTTTCCTTGACCTCCAAGTTTCCAGTGGGAAATCTTCATTCAGAGTGTTCTTCCTGCATGAGTAAACCTTGGTTTCTGTCTTGAAGAGTGACTTCATTTTTTTAGCTGTTGAAAGTTTAATTGTGATTAAGTCTTAGTGTGATTTAACCTGTTGGGGATTTTCTCAGCACCTTCAAGTCTATAAACTAAGCTTATGTTTTTGCTGAGCTTGGGGAAACGTATAGCCACTCTTTCTTGGAATGATTTTATTTTACTTCTTGGTGCCGGGGATCCAACCCAGGGTCTTACCTATGCAAGGCAATGCTCTGAGCTACACTTCAGGTCCTGAGTAATTTGAAACTACCCTCTTGCTTGTCTCCTGGGATTATGTGAAATGATTAAGGCCTTTATGATCAAACCGGCCATATATTTTAAGGCCATAATTTTTTTTTTCTCAGTGGCTCAGACAGCCAATTTCCTTCTTCCCAAATTGACATTAGCTGATTCTTCTCTTTGTCTACCCCTTGAGTTAGAAAACAAAATCTTTTTGATTCTGAAATTTCCACTTCCTCTTTATATCTCCTGTTCTGTGTGAGGTTTTCCACTCATTTCATACATGTCCAGGAATGTGTGGAAGCACTCGCTGCCAACTGCTGTAAGGTTTTCCCAGACCATTGGAACATTGTGGGGCTGTTTTCAGTCAAGGTGAGAGTTTTCCTGATTCTTAGTCCATGAGTGATTTTCCTATTGAAGTCAGTATGTTTGGGATATTATGAGAATCTGGATCTTATTTATTTCAACCTTCTCCTTCAGGTGATTTCTTTGGATGCTGCCCCAGCGGGGGAAAGGAGGTGCCACCTTGCTGCCAGGTGGGGAGGAAGCCAGGTCTGACTTGGCATCTGTGGACCCCTGAGGAGCAAAGAGGCTCCTGTTGACTGCAGGTGGCAGCAGGCATTCTGGCCTCCCCTGGTCTCCTGTGACACTGGCGGAGCTGGGAGGTCCAGGATGCCCTCTTATTACACAAATATGGCCTCTGACACCCTACCCAGAGCCTCCTCACTCTGGAAACGCGGAGCACCTCAATGCCTCTCTGACCCTCCCCTCAGCAGGGTGTGAGGGGCGAAGTCCTAGCTCTTCCCTCAGCTCCCCCAGGCCCCTCATCACATCCTGTTCATGAAGGGGAGATCTGGGCCCCCCATCACAGCCTGTTCATGAAGGGGAGGTCTGGGTCCCAGATTCCCTACAAAGAGTGGGAGCTGCTATTTTCCTAATGATGCTTGGCTGAAGTAGAACAGTTCGTCAGAAAGATTTCTGTCTTGCTAGGTTGCCTCCTTCTTTGTTCTTTAATGAGAAAAATTATATTTTTTGTTGAATTGAGGGGAATTATCACTCATGGACTACAGCTTCTTAAATTATAAGTCTGGGATACTATTGCTCTTTGGTGGGGGTTGGAGTAGAAAATTGGAAAGTTTTTTAAGGGGGCTTGGCTAGAGAAATAGGGGAAGGTCATTGGTTCTTCCTGGAATTTTACACTGTGTAGGGTGTTTGCCTTGCAAACGGCCAACATGGCCGACCCTAGTTCGATTCCTCCACCGCTCTTGGAGAGCCTGGCAAGCTACTGAGAGTATCTCGCAAGCACAGTAAAGCCTGGCAAGCTACCTGTGACATATTCGATATGCCAAACACAGTAACAAGTGTCGCAATGGAGACGTTACTGGGCCCGCTCGAGCAAATCGATGAACAACGAGAGGACAGTGACAGTGATAGTGACAGTTTTATTTCACATCTTTTTCTTGCTTAGTACAATAGGCCAATATTCCCAGTACTCGGTGTACTGCTTAGTACTTCTGGAAGAACATTAAACAACCACAGAAAGGGCACTTACTCTCTCCTGCTTCTCATTTGCCCTGAGCTCTTCTAATACTACCCCCACGAAGTAGGAAGCTCGTTGACTCAGTGTTGGACATTAGCTGGAGGTGTCTGATGAAGTCAGCGACTTGCAGGCAGTGGAGCAATTGCCTAATTGTTGCTGCCTGTCTGCCCTACAGCTCTGAAGCTGATACTTACCAGGTCACAGTGACCAGACTCAGTTTGTAGTAACATTCTATCTCCTACACCATCATCCCTCTGCTTCTGTCTCCAGGAAAGGACAATATGGTTCACAGTTAAACAAGAGGAAGTTGAGATCTGTGAAATTACAGTTGATATTGGGGCCTCTCTTGCTGAGGACTTGGTGCCGAGCAATAAAACAAATTGTTTTGGGTTTTTTAAATTTTTTTTTGTCTCTTTGGGGGCTATACCTGGTGATGCTCAGGGGTTATTGCTGGCTCTGAGCTCAGGGATTACTACAGAGCTTGGAGGACTATACAGGGTGCTGGGGATCTAATCTGGGTCAGCCACATGCAAAGCAAAAGCTCTACCCGCTGCAAACTGAAATGAGGCTGAGTAAACAGCAAAATGGAAACTGTTGTGAGCCCAAGGCCCTCTCACTGAATCAGTGAGGGCTCAAAGTGGAGTCTTGGGCCTTATAAAAGGACCAAGATCCCCAGGACTCCCCCTCTCCCTAAAATTTGTCTCCAATTCTCCTGCTTCCTTCATTCCTCCTTCCATCCTATGGCTGATAGACAGGCCTTGGTTCAAGTTCATGTCCTATCAACAGAAAACAGTTCAGGCCAAACTTGGTCCTCATTCTCAGTGGCAGGCACTTGCCCACCCGAATCCTGTGAGTCAGGAAGCAAGTACCTGGTCATGTGGGACAAACAGCATTGCTGGGGTCACCTTCTGTTGGGAGTGGGTGGCACCTTGAGGGGTAGAACCTGGATTCTGCTTACTCTTCCTGATGATGCAGAAAGAACTGAAAGCTACTTAAGGAATCATTTTGAACATGCACTAATCTAATTGCACAGAATAGCTTGCCTTACCTAGGCCTCCAAATTAAGGTTTCTGTAAACTTCTGGGAGAAAGCCTGGCCTGAGGTTGTGCCCTGTTCTGGCCTGGGTCATGTTCCCATATCTCTAAGGGGGTCCCCTGCCTTCCTGTGGATTGCATTATGGCTTACTGCCAACTCTCATTATGGCTTACTGCCAAGTCTCTAACTCATCTTCACCATCACTTCTGTTTGGGCACATAGATAAATCCAGTGCAGAAACTGTCTTGAATATAATTTCTTACAAACAGAGCATATTTTCTAGCTAGCAACATGAAATCTGTTCTTCCAGGGTGATGCTAATCTTTCTGCCGAATCATTTTCTCTCCCACCTCTTTTCTTGCACCCATGCAGAAAAGGTGTGTTTCACGCAGTTGAGAATGTCAGCAGCCCCTCCCACCCATCTTCATCCCACCCATGTTGAAATATAGATGCTCCACCCACAAGGCCTGAAATTCGTCACCTTTCAGCCTTTCTTCTTAGTTGTACTGTGGCCAAACTTTCCCTTTCTTTAGCTGGGAACTACAGTTGCTTGGTGACTATTGAGACAATTGCCCTTTCTGCAGGCTGTGTTGGGGCAGCTTTGCACTCAGAGCTGCCTCCTTCCTCTTCTCCCTCTCTGGGTGCCCTGTCCTACCACGTGTCAAGGTCAGTGTCCAGTACTCAGAAGCACAAATGGGGAAGGGACTTTCCTTGGGCCACCCCAGCAGGAATTCAGGTCAGCCTCAGAAGAAATGATCACGTGTGTCCTTTAGCAAAGTCGAGAGAGGGCCTCTCCCGGAGCCCCACCCTTGGTTTCTGTATTCCCCAAGTCTCCCCAGAAACAAAAGCTAATCAGGGCTGTCCGCAGACACAGGCAAATTCCATATCAAAAACCTTCCAAAAAAGTAGAGCAAATGTTTTTGTTCAAAACTTTCACCCAGAGGTTCAATCTGGAAGATTTCCATATGCCATGGTGTTGTCAATTTACATTTCTTTGATTCCTAAACACCCCTAATATTAGAGTGCATTGCACCTCTAATGATGAGAGAAAGCACTGACGAGTTTCTTTTGGCCTCCTGATCCCAGAAACATTAAAATACGAGGAAATGTGTATTAAAATTGAGGAATTGCATTAACATCTAATAGGAACCCAGGAATCAGAAGACAAAAGCAGGCTCAGCTGGAGTCCACTGAAGTCCATTGTTCTTCTGTGAAAACAGAAGTGACTGAATATGATCAAGTAGCCACCCTGTAGCATCTCTTGGTTATTTCATCGCAATTTGAGTGCAAATCATTGAAATCCTGGATGCTTTACAATGCCACGGCTCCATTTCTGATTTTACATTCTGTATGGAACAAGCATCCCTACAAAAAAAGACAATTCAGAATTTAAACTTCAGGAAGAAAAAAGTAGCTTGATGAGTATATTAAAAATTTCCTCCCAGAGAGAGAGAACAAAAGGGAATGACCTGCCACAGAGGCAGGGTGGGATGGGGGGGATGAGGGATGGGAGGGATGCTGGGACCCCTGGTGGTGGAGGATGGGCGCTGGTGGAGGGATGGGTACTTGATCATTGTATAACTGAAACCCAAGCACAAAAATTTGGAAGTGTATAATTGTACCTCGTGGTGTTTCACTAATAAAAAAAAATTTCCTCCCATCCCATTAACACTAATGACTAAAATTCTTAATTGATGATTGATCCTAGTCACTTGTAATCATAGAAAAGATTCCAGTACCTTCGATAAAATGCCTTTCTTTTGCGATGGCATTCCTTCTTATTGGGGGATCTGAGTGCTGACAACGGAGCAGCTGCTCAATATAGAAACAACCAAAAGGAGAAGCAAGAAAGAGAGGGGTGGAGATGGAATACTGGCTCATTGAGTGCTGATTCATTGAAAAGTGTGGTCAGACATCCCGGCCACATGGGTCCTTTGACTCTGAAGATGCTTACTTGGTTTCTGTTGTTTTGTTTTGTTTGGGTGCCACAGCCAGCAGTGCTCAGGATTTACTCCTAGTTCTCTGCTCAAGGAATCACCCTAGTGGAGCTTGGGAACCATATAGGAAGCTGGGGACTGAACCCAAGTTGACTGCATGCAAGGCAAACATGCTACCCGCTGTATTATCACTCTGGCCCCACAGAGACACGTAAGGTAAAAGGTAAAGGCCCTCCCGTTGATCGTCGATTTGCTCGAGCGGGCCCAGTAACGTCTCCATTGGAGACTTTGTTGTTACTGTGTCTGGCATATCGAATACTCTCGGTAGCTTGCCGGGCTCTCCGAGAGGGGCGGAGGAATCGAACTCGGGTCGGCCATGTTGGCCGCTTGTAAGGCGAACGCCCTACCCGCTGTGCTATCGCTCCAGCCCGTAAACCCAGAAAATGTTTGGATCCAAAGGCAAGTCTGCAGGGTGGGCTCCCTTGACCAGCCTTCCTGTTCATTCCTATGGAGACATTCCTGCTCATAATCATTAGTGGATGAGCTCCATCCAGATAAAAAATAGGGACCAGTGTCTCCCCCTGCCACACTCCATTTAGGTATTTTCTTCCCAGCTGAATCTCAGATATGTTTAAGATTTGATGAGATAGCAAATATTTGTTCTTTTTAAGTTCCCAAGATTTGGGAATCACTTGTTAGGCAGCAAAAATGACTCAATCACTGAATAAATAGCATTTGTTTCATATATCTATTTATTTTCGTAAGGTGCCAAAAATACAGGAGTTCTTGTCCCCAAGACTTGCTGGATCAATAATCCTTTGTGATCTCCCCTTCTAGCATCTCAGGGTGGCTGGTGAGCTCATTTCCAGTAAAGATGACTTGGACGTGGAGCATCACATTTTGGGACCCCAGTTGACCAGTTACAGTGCAGGAACTAATGAAAGATGTGTTTGATTGCCTACAGTATGTTGTAACTCTCCCTAATATTTCAGTGTTAGGAGAGAAAACAAGACACGCTCATAGACTGAAATTATAGATAAATGCATTGCCCGGGCTCCAGGGTTATGGCCTGACTGCAGTTCTTGCCAGCATCAGGGAACATCCCTGCTGGGCATCTGTGGATGCTTTCTGGGCAATAACTGTCACACCCTCACCTTCCAGGGCACCCTGTTTGAGATGCAGCCTGGGAGGTGGGCAGCCATGTGTCATGCAGAAATCTATTTTAAAGCAGCTCTGATTTAAAGACAGTCTTGACAACTAGCAGGGGTCATGGGCCAGATGTCTGGAGGAGATGGGCGAAGAGAGTGGATAACTGTGGTTATAATAATAATTTGCTTCCATCACACCATTTTTATCATGCTCATCTCTTGGAGGCTGAGATTGCCTTATTTTCTCTTCCTCATTAGTAAGTAGCAGTAGAGAAATCTTAAGTGTTAAAACAGAATCTTAAAGGGTATCAAATCTTAAAAGGTAAAGAGACTTTGGGAGATTGGTGGCAGGGAGACATTATAAGTAGACACCAACCACATGTGTTGGCATAATATTGGAATGAGACCATGTCTCCCTAACTAATTTTTTTTTTTTTGCTTTTTGGGTCATACCAGACAATGCACAGGGGTTGCTCCTGGCTCTGCACTCAGGAGTTACCCTGGCGGTGCTCAGGGGACCATATGGGATGCTGGGAATCGAACCCAGGTTGGCCACGTGCAAGGCAAACATCCTACCCACTGTGCTATCTCTCCAGCCTTCCCTAACTAATTTTTAATACCTTAACTGGATAGCCTGAAAACCTCCTCTTCTACTCCAAATTATGCAGTTAAGAGTTTATTCTCACCTGACTGCAGAAATGACTATTCTATAAGTAAAAGTTAGTTTTTTTCTAGCTGGTGAATCATAGGAATTTTCTAAGGTTGAAGAAATTCAAATTGTTTGGCAGACTATTACATCAGGTTTGATTATTCATATTTTTGCTGTGCATACATTTATTTATGAATAAGTAGGTTGTATCAATTAACAGCATAACAGCTGAAACAATAAAAGTGAAAATGAATGTCCTTGCATATGATTTCTTGCCCCAGTTGGAAATTTTGGTGTTTTGTGGGTTTATGTTTCAAATTGGCCTTTTGGGGTGATGGTGGAGGATGAGAATGCAGGCAAGAGACAGTTCCATGAGAGAGGTGAGAAGAGAAGGACAATTCTCTGTTGTTACTGCGAGTAATGATGAATGCCCCAAACTACTGAAATCCAGGTCAACTCTAGCACAAATCAATCACTGTGTTTGTGAAGAGGGGCCAAATCTTCTCTTTTCCCAGTTCCTATTGCCCGCAACCCCCCATCCCCTACTCCGCACCCCACTACCTCACCCCTCCTCCCCCCCCCACCCCCCCCCCCCCGCCATCAGCAATGTTTTTCCTATTGCTTTACTCCCAGAGACCTAGCCTACCATGTGCTATTTTTCTAAGTGAGTCAGAAGTGGGCATCCTTGGCAACTTGGAATCACGTTAGGGAGGCACAGGTCTGAGATGTTGCACATCCGTGGCCATGCGATATCTTATTATCTAGTTCTTACTCTGGAGAACCTGGCAGGCTACCAAAGGTATCCTGACAAACTCCCTGTGGCATATTCAATATGCCAAAACCCAGTAACAATGATGAGTCTCATTTTCCTGAACCTGGTAGAGCCTCGAATATGGAACTTTTTAAAATCTCAGGGCTAGGATGAAGGAGACGTTACTGGGGCCTGTTCAAGGCAATCGATGAACAACAGGATGACAGTGATACAGTGATAGTCTATTCTAACACCTTGTATCTTCTCAGCCCTAGAGGATAATGGTCTGTTGATTCATTTAAGAAATGAAGAACTGGGGTGGGGGTGGGGGGCGGGGCAGAGCTCAGCAGTCCAGAGTACTTGCCTTGCATGTGTGTAGCAGGTTGGATCCCTGGCCCACCATGACCTCTGTCTCAGCACCACATGGCGTAACTCTGGGAGGACCCTGGGCCTGTCCGCCTGGTTGTAGTGGCCCCCAGCATGCAATGTGGGGCCCTAGCATCGAACCGTTCATTCAGCAAAGTTGGTTGAGTATCACCACAGTGGCCCCTGGGATTCCTGAGGCCACTTAGAAGCTCTGCCTCACCAAGGAAATGAAGAACCTTATATGAACTAGGGCCTATGCTAGAAAAAGTCACCTGTGATTTCTGTATGACTGAAAAACACTTCATCTACAGTTCAGTGCAGTTAAGCATTGTGATTTGTGAACAAAGAGAGTGTGAACCCAGTGGCTTCCTAGAACTGAGCTGCCTAAGCCAATCCTTAGACAAAGGAGAGGTTGCACACCAAGACAGAGAGAGGGCAGTGCTTGCTTTGTGTGCACAACACACAAAGACAGAGAGCTCAGTGCTTGCCTTGTATGTGGTCAACTGGAGTTGATCCCCAGCACCCCATGTAGTCCTCTGAGCCCTTCCAGGAGTGATTCCTGATCTCAGAGCCAGGAGCAAGCCCACAGCAAAACTGGTTGAGGCCCTCAAACAAAATAAAAGCAAAGCCAGGGGCTGGAACAATAGCACAGCGGGTAAGGTGTTTGCCTTGCACATGGCTGACCTGGGTTTGATTCCCAGCATCTCTTCCGGTCCCCCGAGCATTGTCAGGAGTAATTCCTGAGTGCAGAGCCAGGAGTAACCTCTGTGTATCGCCACGTGTGACCCAAAAAGAAAAAAAAATCAAAGCCAAAACAAAAGACAAAGACTCAGGAACGCTGGGCAGGCAGTAAGGTCAGAAGGGAAAGCAGAGACTAGACTAGTCTTTGGCTATCCATGTGACACAGTTTCTACGAGAATGTGAGGAGTAAGGAGCCATGGAAATTGTTCAAGGAGTCGAGTGAAGGTTGCAGGAACATCAGTCTAGAGGATGCCTATTCCATCTGTTCAGGCCAATATTTCCACTGAATGGCAGATAAAAATAGTGTTTACTTAGTTGTAACAGGGAAGAGCATGAGGACAGAGTCCAGAACTTCACACAGGTGCATTGTTGTATAACTTTGAGCAACACCCCTGCCCCAAATTTTTTATTTTTTAAAATTTTCCTGTGGGTCACACTTGGCAGTGTTCATGGCTACCCCTAATCTGTGCTTAAAGATCACTCCTGGCAGGTTTGAGGGACCATATGGTGTATCAGGCAAGTGCCTTATCTGTCATACTGTCTTTCTAGTTCCCAGATTATTTTTTTTCCAAAGAAATATTTAGTCTGATCAATGATTTCTGAGATGAAACAATAAACCCAAAAGACAATGAAGTGGAATATTTTATCTCCAGAAACTCAATGCCAGGCCAGAAAATTATACTAAGTAAATGAACTTTTAAAGACAAATGTGAAGCAGAGCTTTTTATACCAACAAAAATAGAAAGAACTTTAGTTTCTTACAGTCGCACTAAAAAAAATCTAAAGAATGTGTTTCAGACAATGAAAAATATCTCAGATGAAGACTTGGTTATATAGAGTCACATACATGTGGTCAAATCAAAATGAACATTGGTATGTTAAGCAGATAATGATAATGTATTGTGAACATAATATCATATGGTGAATTAAAATGCTAGTCAATAATACCATTGATGTCAGTAAGATAGTAAAAGAATTAAATAATTCTATAATACTTGCATTTTCTGGAAGGAGATCATGGTACTAATTAATATTTAAACTATATAAGTCAAGAATACATGTTATAAATGTAAAAAAAAATCTCTGGTGGGGGGAAATGTTTAAATGATTCCTAGCACTAGGGCTAATCAGGAGGAGGAAATAGAATTGCAGAAAATACTTGATTAATTTTTTAAAGTAAAGAAAGAGGTCTATAGACAATGTAAGA
Source organism: Sorex fumeus (assembly GCF_029834395.1). Classification (NCBI taxonomy): domain Eukaryota; kingdom Metazoa; phylum Chordata; class Mammalia; order Eulipotyphla; family Soricidae; genus Sorex; species Sorex fumeus. Next base: position 22,698,052 of record NW_026606179.1, read on the forward strand.
CTAATAGTATTGAGTAGGGTAGTCAAATAATGCCTGATATATCAGCAATAGAATCCTAAGTAAAAGACTAAGAGGTACTGATTTTTTTTTCAGTTTTTAGGTCACACCCAATGATACTTAATATCATATATTAATATGATATAACATATAATATAATATATTATATAGAAATATTCATATATAATTATACATATATAAATATATAATGTATATTTATATGTAAGTATATATATATATATAAAGCCCGTGTTTGCTTGCTTGGGGCCATGCCTCCTGTGCTGGGGGCGACTCCCTGTTCAGTGCTCCTGGGTCACCCCTGGTGAGGCTCAGGGGACCCCCAAGTGTCGGGATTAAATGCAGAACACGCCCCCCCCACACCTCGGGCAAAGTGCACACTCAGCTAATCCAGTGTGAGCACTGCATGCCAAAATTCTATCGCTTCTGTGCTTGAGAATTTATGATATATGATATTATATATTATGTAATATATAATAAACAAACAAACACTGTCCTCCCGTTGTTCATCGATTTGCTTGAACAGGCCTAGTAGCTTCTCCATTGTGAGATTTCTTGTTACTGTGTTTGGCATATTGAATACTCTCGGTCGCTTGCCAGGCTCTCCTAGAGGGGCGAAGAAATCAAATCCGGCTCAGCCAGGCTGGCTGTGCGCAAGGCAAATGCCCTACCACTGTGCTATCACTCCAGCCCAATATATTTATTATATATTATATATACAATTATATATATATATAATACTCCTGGCTTTGCACTCCAGGATTACTCCTAGTGGTGCTTGGGGGACCATGGGGGACCACATGGAATGCCAGGGATTGAACTTGGGTCGGCTGCATGCAAGGCAAGAGCTCTACCCGCCGAACTATCCCTCTGGCCTCCTGAATATTTTTCTTTTAAATCAACTCTGCTATTTGCAAGAGTTACATGTAAAAGGAAGGCTAGAGGAGAGTTAAAAATAAAAGGATAAGAAAGACACTAACTACAAAAGTAAGTAACCCGAAGAAAGTTGTGTGTCTATGTTAATACTAGAAATCAAAAAAGCACTACCCAGATAAATAGAGAAAATGATATACATATAGGAATATACAGTAAAATTAGGAAGCAATTTGTCATTTGAACAAACTGATTATGTTTACTCAGACTACATAAAAGAAAATTTAAATGGGAAGTAGTCATGGTTGACTTGAACACATCTTTAGTATCCAATTAAGTAGACAAAAATGAACCGTGAATGTGCAGACTTGACAAACAACACTATAACAAATGAGGCTTAGTCAGTTTGCATATAACGCCATTCAACAAATATGTACGTTTAAAGTAAGTCTCAATGGGCATCATTTTATATCTAAAATCATAGGGGACAGAGAGATAGTACAGCAGGCTGGGTGCTTGCCTTGTATGCAGTTGACTTGGGTTCGATCCCCAGCACTCCCTGTAGTCCCTTGAGCCTCGCCAGGTAAGATCCCTAAGCAGAGTCAGGATAAGCCCTTAGCACTGCCAGTGTGGTCCAAAAACCAAAATAAAATAAATAAAAATGAATATCTAAAATCTTGGAAGTTTTTTGTTGTGTGTGAGACATCATGAGGTACAGTTGTAGACTTACAAATTTTTGTGCTTGGGTTTCAATTATACAATGATCAAATACCCATCCCTCCACCAATGCCCATTTCCCACCACCACGGATCCCAGTATCCCTCCCACCCCCCATCCCCCCCACCCCACCCTGCCTCTGTGGCAGGGCTTTCCCTTTTGTTCTCTCTCTCTTATTGGGTGTTGTGGTTTGCAAAAGAGGCAATGGGTGACAATCATGTTTGGTCTATAGTCTACTTTCAGCATGCTTCTCCCATCCTGGGAGGATCCTCCCAACACCTTTATTTGGTGTTCCCTTCTCTATCTGAGCTCCCTTTTCCCCTAGCATGTGTGGTTGGCCTCCAAGCCATGGAGTAAAATTCCTGGTACTAATCTCGGCCATTCTTGGGTGTTAGTGTCCTATTTTGTTACTTTATGTTCCCCAGATGAATGCAATCTTTCTGTGTCTATCCCTTTCTTTCTGAGTCATTTCGCTTAACATGATACTTTCCATGTAGTACCACTTGTATGTAAATTTCGTGACTTCATCTTTTCTAACTGCTACATAGTACTCCATTGTGTAGATGTACCAAAGTTTCTTTAACCAGTCATCTGTTCTCGGGCACTCAGGTTTTTTCCAAATCTTGGAAGATTTTTTGATCACAGACAATCAAATAAAAAACAATCATTATAAAACTAGAAAATGTTGAGTCTGGAGAGACAGTACATTGGGTAAGGTACATGATACACACGATGACCCAGGTTAGAATCCCCAGCTCCACTAACCCAGGTTAGAAACCCCTGAGTTCCAAAACAAACAAACAAAAAAACTAGATAATGTCTGTTTGGAAATTAATAATCCATCACCATCACCATCACCATCCTCCTGTTGTTCATCGATTTGCTCGAGCGGGCCCAGTAGCATCTCCATTGGAGATTTTGTTGTTACTGTGTTTGGCATATCAAATACATCACGGGTAGCTTGCCAGGCTCTGCCGTGAGGGCGAGATACTCTCGGTAGCTTGCCAGGCTCTCTAAGAGGGGCGGAGGAATCGAACTCGGGTCAGCCATGTTGGCTGCATGCAAGGCAAACACCCTACCGCTGTGCTATCGCTCCAGCCCTAATCCATATGTCATGAAAAATTGCAGTAAAATATAAGGGAAAATATTTTTCAAGTTTTTGAGCCATACCCGGCAATGCTCAGGGGTTATGCCTAGCTCTATATCCAGGAATCACTATTGGTGGTGCTTAGGGGAACATGTGGGATGCCAGGGATCAAACCCAGGTAAGCTACATGCAAGACAAGCCCCCAACCTGTTATACTATCTCTCCAGCACCATAAAAAATTTTGAGTAATGAATATTCTACAAACCAATGTGGTGAGGTGGACCCCAAAACATCACTGTCACTGTCACTGTCCTCACTGTCCTCTCATTGTTCATTGGTTTGCTCGAGTGGGCCTAGTAACGTCTCTATTGTGACACTTGTTACTGTGTTTGGCATATCGAATACTTCACAGGTAGCTTGCCAGGCTTTGCTGTAGCTTGCCAGGCTTTGCAGTTCAGGTAAGATACTCTCAGTAGCTTGCCAGGCTCTCCAAGAGGGTCGGAAGAATCGAACCTGGGTTGGCCAGGTCGGCCACATGCAAGGCAAATGCCTTACCCACTGTGCTATTGTATGTTTTAAAGAAAAGTCAATGAACTAAGAAAACAGAAGGATATAGCACTGACTGTAGCACTGTCCTCCCGTTGTTCATCGATTTGCTCAAGCAGGCACCAGTAACATCTCCATCGTGAGACTTGTTGTTACTATTTTTGGCATATCGAATATGCCACGGGGAGCTTGCCAGGCTCTGCTGTGCGGGCGGGATACTCTTGGTAGCTTGCCGGGTTCTCCAAGAGGGACGGAGGAATCGAACCCAGGTTGGCCGTGTGCAAGGCAAGCACCCTACCCGCTGTGCTATTGCTCCAGCTCCAGAAGGATATAAATAACAAAAAAAAAAAAAAATAGGAAAAGAGGGCTCAGAGCAGTAGTACAGTGGGTAGGGCATTTTCCTTGCATGCAACTGACCAGAGTCCGATTCTTGGTATCCCGTATGGTTCTCTGAGTACTGCCAGGAGTAATTTCTGAGTGCAGAGCCAGGAGTCAGCCCTGAGCATTGCTGGGTGAGGCCTCCAAACCAAAAATGTAAAGAAAAAAATTTTTTAGGTAGGAAAATAATTTTTTGTTTCTGGGAGATAAGGGGTCTCCTAAGCAGTGTTCAAGAGGCCCTTGGGGGTCACTCCTAATCACCCTTAGCCAATCAGATCAGATGGTTCAACGTCCTGGGCCCAAGGGCATGGTGCTGCCAGGACCTCCTGAGGCCAGACTGGTGGTCACCAGGCCCACATCCAGTGGTACTGGGTGGGTTTGTGGTTTAGAGGATCAAATTGGAATTCTAAGCCCAACTACTCTGCTATCTCTCCAGCCCCCAAAAGTGTAGAAATAAATTACGTTGCTTAAATGCTTTCCCCTTATCTTCTCTCTGTGGTTTATTTTCTTCTGATTTATCCTCTACTATCTTGCTGGCAACATCTGGGTGCTTGTTTGAAAAGCAAACTGTCAGTCAATGTCTAAAAGTTAATGAAGGATCACCAAAATAAACAGTAATAGATTTATCTATTTCTTTTTATAATTTTATCAAGTTTTGCTTAATTTATTTTGAAACTGTGCGAGTAAATGATGTTTATGTTAGGGTTTTATTTCTTGTTCAAATGACATCTTTATCATTATGAAATTGTAATTATCTTTAGTTTTATTTAAAAATCACCCTTGGTAGGTGTTGGGAGGATCCTCCCAGGATGGGAGATGCATGCTGAAAGTAGACTATAGACCGAACATGATCCCCACTCAATGCCTCTTTTGCAAACCACAGCACCCAAAAGGAGAGAACAAAAGAGAATGCCCTGCCACAGAGGCAGGGTGGGGGGGGGGGAGGTTGGGGGGTGGGAGGGATACTGGGATTGTTGATAGTGGAGAATGGGCTGTGGTGGAGGGATGGGTACTCGATCATTGTATAACTGAAATCCAAGCACAAAAATTTATAAGTCTACAACTGTACCTCATGGTGTTTCACTAGTAAAAATTTTTTTTAAATTTTTTTTTTAAAAATCACCCTTGGTTCATATTCACATCCATTCTCCCACCACTTGCCTTCAAGTAGCCTTAAGTCTATATCTTTTAAGTAGTCTTAACAGTCTATATTCTTTTGTTTTTGACCCATTTGTGTCTTTATATTTAAAGTGTGCTTCTTAAAAGCTATGCATAGTTGGATCTTATTTGTTAATCTACTCTGAGACTTTGGCCTTCTTATTGAAGTTTTTGGATCATTTATGTTTAATATGATTCTTTTTTTTTCTTTTTGGGTCACACCCAGCGATGCTCAGGGGCTACTCCTGGCTTTGCACTCAGGAATTACTCCTGGCGGTGCTTAGGGGACCATATGGGATGCTGGGAATCAAACCCTGGTTGGCTGTGTGCAAGGCAAATGCCCTACCCTCTGTGCTATCACTCCAACCCTAATATGATTCTTGATGTGATTACATTTAAGTATAGTATTTTGCTATTTGTTTTCTAATGCTTCCTTATATTTTTTTGTTTCCTATTTTTCTGTCTTCTTTGGGACTCACTGAATGTTCTTCATTTTTCTATTTTATCTCCTTTGTTAGCTTTATTAGATGCCAATTTCTGTTATTTTAATATATATTTAAATGATCACAATTTACCACTGATATTGTACTACTTTACATATAGTATCAGAACTTTATAAAAGTATACTCCCTTATTCCTCATCATGAGGATGTCTGTATATGTAATATAAATTTACATCGTAATATATGCTTACCTGAGTTTTTATTTTGCTTCTTCTTCATTTTTTTTAAATAATGTCTTCTTTTTTGGAGAGGGTATACTTTGTACGCCTGGTTATTTTTACCGAGTGTAAAGTATGTATTGCACTCATAAGTGCCATAGATATATAAATATATTCATTGATACTAAATATTTATTAACATAATATGAAAATATATTAAGGTTAATCCCAATGTTATTAATATTGATCCTATAAAATACATATCAAATATCATACACAATAATGCTTATGTTAAATCTATTTATTACTATAAATATGAATATACATTTGGCTATTTTTACTGTGTGCTCACATTATTTTAGATCTTGACCTAGGTACATTATCTGAGCTGGTAAAGAGAGTGGGTTCTTCCATTGAGAGGATTTCCCTTGGTTTTAATTGATAGGAATTTCTGCTGGAGTCCAGACACGTTAACCAGCACTTCTCTCTAGCACCCTGTTCTCAGCCCACTAGGCAGTTGGAATGTTGGTGGCAGACTGTGTGAGGATGCGTTAGTGGTCAAACATGTTCAGAAATGATTGCTTCCCATGTAACCCCAGCACCGCATTTCAAGTCCGGTGATTTCCCATGAAATACTCTGAGGGTATCGGCAAGTTCTTGTGTTTCCTCCCTAATTGTCTTTGCTTTAAGGTTGTAATATGTGGGTCTCAGCTTTATGATGAGGTCTCCTACTGGAACTCATATTTCAGGGGGCCCCAGGCTGGGTCCTGCAATCCACAATCCAAAAGAAAATACAAATCAAACTTGAAATTCATTTTACTTAGCAAATGTCCTCAAGGAATATATGTTTTCCTATGCTTCCAAGGCTTCCCTGTCTGAATTCCTCTCTTTACTTGGTCTGTGATTTGAGGTCTTCTTACTCGCTTGCCAGATGATTTATTTATCTAATACTTCATTTAAGAGGTCAGAGATGTAGCTTAGTTGGTAGAACATATGACTTGCATGTGTGAGACCCTGGGTTCGATGCCTGAAACCACACAGCACCTCAATCCTCTGTATCATTATTTCCTAAAGTGGGAAATCAAGGCCCCCTAGGAGCACTGTGTGTGTGTGTGTCTGTGTGTCTGTGTGTGTCTGTGTGTGTGAATGAGTGAGCTGAGGAGGGGGTGCTTTCTGTCTATTTTCTTGAAGAAGGTAGGTTTGCAGGGGTGATGGTGGTGCTGAATAATTTTTTCTGACAAGGGGGTGGTGGTAGGCCAAATCACTGTGGAGACTTCTGTTAGTAAGAAATGTTTCTGCAACACCGCCCAGTTCAATTAATTCCTTTCACCCCTTCAGCGACTCCTCAGTCCTAAGCTCCCAGAATCTCCCTTGTAATTGGAACCCTTGTTCTGTGGCTCTGCGTTTTTACTCTCTCTGTCATGTGTGTGATCTTGTCTCTATCATTGAAGGATCAGGGCTCACTCCTGGCTCTGAATTCAGAGGTCACTCCTGGTGGTGCTCGGGAGACCATATGTGGTGTCAGAGATTGAGCAGGGCTTGACCTGATGCAAGTCAAGTGCCCTATCTGCTGTACTATCATTCTGACCCCTAAGGGTCAGCTCTGACAACTTTTTTTAGGGTGTAGCCCTGTACCCCTCAGAACTGCTGGGAGTGGTCACCTCTCTGCATCCCCATGACAATAAAGCAATATGTTTTTCCCCTTGGTGTCATTTAAATTTTCTCTCTTTGCCTTTCGTCTAGTAGCTTGGTGATGATGGATTTAGGTATGAATTTCTTGATACCCAGGGCTGGAGCGATAGCACAGTGGGTAGGGTATTTGCCTTGCACACAACCAACCTAAGTTTAATTCCCAGCATCCTATATGGTTCCCCAAGCACCGCCAGGAGTAATTCCTGAGTGCATGAGCCAGGACCAACCCCTGTGCAATGCCGGTGTGACCCAAAAAGAAAAAAAATTTTTTTGATTCCCTCACTGAGGGTTTTAAGTTCTCGAGTGAAAAGGTGGGTGTTTTCCAACAATTTTGCAGTTTGAATACCTTTATCCATCCTTGGCAGGGGTCCGCAGAGCAAAGGATGCTCAGAGAAGAGCCCTGTGCCCTTTCCAGGGATGAGATTTCAGGCTGAGTTCACTGAGCCACGGGCTAGATAGAGAAGAAGCCACAGGGGGTTCTTGGAGCTCTTTAGGGAGTAGAGGTGAGAAGGGGGTGGGGGGACCTGCAAGAGGGATGAGGGTGCCACGGTCATCAGGCATCCTGCCTTGAATAGGCAAGGCAAGGCTGACAGGACACCTGACCAGGGTTTCCAAAATTGGGCTTCACATGTTCTTTCTTATTTACCAAGTCCTAGGTGAGGGTACCCACTAAAAGGTCCAAAAAAATGTGTTAAGGTCAGAGGGATAGTACAGGGATAAGGCCTTTATCTTGCATGCAGTTCACCCTAGTTCAGTCCCTGGCTCCCCATATGGTCCCCTGTTCACCTCCAGGAGTGATCCCTGAGCATAGAGGCTGGAGTATGCTCTGAGTATCCCTGGGTATGTCCCCCAAACAAACAACAATAACAAAGGATTGTGGGGATGGAGAGATATTACAGTGAGTAGGGTGCTTATCTTGCATGTAGCCAACCCAAGTTTGATCCCTGGTACCCCATTTGAGCTCCCAAGCCTGCCAGGAGTGATCCCTAAGTGCAGTGCCAGGGGTAAGCTTGAGTACTACTGGATGTGGCCCAAAACACAAAACAAAACAAGCCTCCAAAACATTATGCTTAACTTGAGAGGACTTTTGGCTGTAACCTTGATCGCTGAGCTTGTCTGGATGAAGCCAGTCATGGCTCGGGACCCCAGCGTAGACCTTCCTGCGGGCTAGATGTCGGCTTTGCTTGGTCTGCTTCCGCTTGGACAGGGCACACAGCAAGCTCTCACCTGAGGCGCTGTTTTCCACACACCGAGCCAATTGCCCAAAGAGGTTTTAAACCCCCATTTTTCCAAGGCATCAGAGAAACCTAAACAAGATTCAGTCACACTTTCCAAACTCGACTTCTATGTAAATTAAATAGTGTATCACTAATTGGTGTCTCCATGACTAAAGAAGCCTTGTTTGAATATCTATTTTTAATTTCTTTGCGTGGGAAATGCTTTCTCTCTCGGCCTGTTAGAGAGCTTTCTGATTTATAAGGATATCATCATAATTGAATAATGAGATGCCGCTTATGCTGTAGTTAAAAAATGTTTCCTCCCTCCAGTTAAAAATTTTTTAAGTAAATAAGTGCCATTATTTCCATTCTTAATGTAAACAACATGGTGAATTTTCTCCTAAATATCTCCCTTATAGGGAGCAAGTTTGCAATTTAAGAGTTGGCAGGGAATATTTTTTTTAACTTATCTTGATAGGTCGACTACAAAAAAATTAGGATTTCTTGATGAGACCTGTAAAAGACTTGGTCCGATACTCAAGATATTTTTTAAAATTTTATAGCTATTCAACTTTGTTGGCTATTTAAAAAGTCACTGGCACTTAAATATTAACTCTGGAAGATAATTACTGATGAATAAATAGCCCATTCATTATAATTATTTGGTTCTTTTTAAATATAAAGAATAAATCAGTGATGGTGTAAAACAGACTTATTGCAACGGGGTGGGGGGGATTTGCATGAAATGACACTTCTTTCATTTCCGAGGTTGCTCTGCTCTCGTCTCTGAAGCCTTTTTGACTTAGTAGAAACAAAGAATGATAGAATGATGACATCTTCAAATCCTAGAGATTCAAAGAAATAAACAAAAGGCGGTCAGTCATCCTTTAAGGAAGAGGCACATGAAAATCTCAATGGAAAATTATCAACTCTCTGGAGGAGGTCTCTCAAGCTAAGAAATACTGTGGTGGAAGTTTAAATGGAATTTGAGGTGGGGTTAAATTTGTCACATGCTTTCCTTCTTCCTGTTTCGGCTCTCTCCTCCGTCCACGCCTCTCCATCCCTACTGCTTCTATTTAGCGTAGGCCACTGTTACCTCTCTCAAATCAGCAGCAGCTTAGTAAACAAATATGCCAACATAGGGTTTTCTCTGGGTGACATGAGGAATCACTAGAACTTATGGGGATCTTACTGCATTGATCCTGGGGTGACTCGGGCTGCTGTGTTGGAAAGAGAACATGGTGGAGCAATAGCACAGCAGGTAGGGCGTTTGCCTTGCATGCAGCTGACCTGAGTCGATTCCCAGCATCCCATATGGTCCCCTGAGCTCTGTCAGGAGTAATTCCTGAGTGCAAAGCCAGGAATAACCCCTGTGCATCACTGGGTGTGACCCAAAAAGCAAAAAAAAAAAAGAAAGAGACCATAAGCCATGGGGTTTGGGTGGTTGGGGGCCTCACATAATCCCCATTAAATAAAGATGGGAACCTGCACTAGGGTAGCCATAGTAGAGGTTGTGTTTCTGGATGTGTTTGAAGACTGAATTGACAAAATTTGTTGATGGACAACAAACATGGAGTTAGAGATAAAGAATTCAGGATTTTTTTCTCCCCCCTTTCACTTGAGCAAGTAGAAGGCTAGTTTTCCTTATAGTTTCCTTTAGCTGAAGGATGGGGAAGATTGTGGGTAGGGCAGATGGAGAGGACTAGAATGAATTCTTTAGCTTGAACATTAACACCTCATCAAATAAGTGATTTGCAAATATTCCGCCCCCCCCCCTTGTCTTTCACTTTGTTGATTTCTTTTGCTATGTAGGGACTTCATGCAATTTAATCCCACCTGTTTGTTCATTTGTTGGATCATATCCAAACTGTCACAGTCAAGATTGAGGATCACCCCCACTTTACTTCTGGGATCCTTAAGGTTTCAGGTTTTTTGTTTTGTTTTGTTTTTCTTTTTGGGTCACACCAGGCGATGCTCAGGGGTTACTCCTGGCTCATGCACTCCGGAATTACTCCTGGTGGTGCTCGGGGGACCATATGGGATGCTGGGAATCGAACCTGGGTCGGCCATGTTGGCTGCGTGCAAGGCAAACGCCCTACCCGCTGTGCTATCGCTCCAGCCCCAAGATTTCAGTTTTACAGCTAAGTCTTCAATGCATTTCAGATGAATTTTGGTGATTTAACATAAAGCTATAATTTAATTTTGATTTTATTTTGTTCATTTTATTTTATAATTTTATTTTATAAGTTTATTTTGTTTCATGAAAGTATCCAATTTTCCCAGCACTATTGAAGACAGTCTCTTATCCCTATTGTGTATTTTTGACTCCCTTGTCAGATAGTATTTAGCTATTTAAATAACTAGCTATTAGGTTGATTGCCTGAGTCTTGATTCTGTTCCATTATTCTATGTGTCTGCTTTTATGCCAGTATCGTATGTTTTTATTATCATAGCTTTATTATATTTAGTTTAAAAATCAGAAAGTATGACACCTCTAATGTGATTCCCCCTCTCCTCCTTCAGGACTAATTTAGTTATTTGGGTTATCTTATGGTTCCAATGAATTTAGGATTTTTTTCCCTATGTCTGTTAAAATGCCATTGGAATCTTGATGGAAATTGCATTGAATCTGTAGATGATTTTGGGTATTGTGGACAGTTATTAATTATTTTGGTACATGAATGTAGATTATCATTTCATTTATTTACATCTTTGTCCATTTCTTTCATCAATGCATTTTCACAGTTTTGAGTATAGTGATGCTTTACCTCCTTGCTTAAATATGTTCCTAAATATTTTACTGCTTCTAGTTCCTTTGTAAATTGGGTTGTTTTCTATTTCCTTTTCAGATAATTCATTGCTAGCATATTGAGGTGATGCTAATTATTGCTTTTTGTATTCTGAATTTTTTTTTATTGTTTATTGGGGTTTTTTTGTATCCTGAAATTTTTTACATCCTAAAAATACTGAAGTTGTTGATTAAAACTAATAGCTTTTGGAAATATTTTGCATTTTTATATTTAAACCTTGTCATTTGCAGGTAGAGACAGTTTCCAATCTGATGTCATTCATTTCTTTAACTTTTCCGGTTGCTTCACCTACGACTTTCAGCATTTTGCTGCATAAGAATAATGAGAGTGGGGGGCTGGAGTGATAGCACAGCAAGTAGGGCATTTGCCTTTCACTTGGCCAACCTGGGTTCGATTCCCAGCATCCCATGTCCCCCGAGCACCACCAGGAGTAATTTCTGAGTACAGAGCCAGGAGTAACCACTGTGCATTTCAGGATATGACCCAAAAAGAAAAAAAAAGAAAAGAAAAAAATGGTGAGAGTGGACACCATTATCCTATTACTGATTGTAGAGGGAAATTTTCACCAGTTAGTATAATGCTGTGACTTTGTCTTGTGTGGCCTCTGTTATGTTGAGGTATGTCCTTTCTGTGACCAATTTGTTGAGAGTTTTTATCATGAAAGAATGTTGGGTTTTGTCAGATACTTCTACTGCATCTATTGAGATGATCCGAAGCTGCATCTATGTCATTTTATTATGATGGTGCGTCACACTTATAGATTTGCATATGTAAAACTCTTCTTGCATCCCCAGGATTGATCTCACTTAGTCATGGAGACAATCTTCTTACTGTTCTGTTGAATTCCAGTTTCCTAGTAATTTGTTGAGAATGCTTGTACCTCTATTTATCAGGTTTATTTGCCTGTATTCTTTTTTTTTTTTTTCTTTTTGGGTCATACCCAGTGATGCTCAGGGGTTATTCCTCACTCATGCACTCAGAAATTACTCCTGATGGTGCTTGAAGGACCATATGGGATGCTGGGAATCGAACCCAGGTCAGCCACATGCAAGGCAAACACCCTACCCACTGTGCTATCTCCCTAGCCCCTTTGCTTGTATTCTAGTCAGGTCCTAATTTGGCTTTGCTGACTTTGTAAAATGAGTTTGGGAGTAAAATGAGCTTGGCCACATCTGGCTGTTGTTGCAAGGAATGTTTTATATGTGTCTCTTACACCTGTTTGACCCATGGTATGGTTTAAACCCACAGTTTCCTTATGGATTCTCTGAGTGATCTATACTTTTGGAGAGTGAATTATTAAAGTCCTTAACTATAATCGTGTCATTATTCATTTCACTTTTTGATTCTGCTTAGTGTTCACATATTTAGGTGCTCAAATGTTGAGTATAATGTTTGATAGGGATAGCACAGCGGATAGGGCGTTTGCCTTGCACATGGCTGATCCGGGTTTGATTCCTCTGGTCCTCTCGGAGAGCTCAGCAAGCTACCGAGAGTATCTCGCCTGCATGGCAAAGCCTGGCAAGCTACCCATGATGTATTCGATATGCCAAACACAGTAACAACAAGTCTCACAATTTGTTGTAAGACGTTATCGGTGCCCACTTGAGCAGATGGATGAACAACAGGAGGACAGTGCAGTGCTACTATTGTTATGTCTTCTTGACAAAGAAGTTATGTGTGCAAATCTTGAAATTCACGAGTTGTTTTTGTGTGGGGGGAGTCTTCTTTGAGATATTTCTAATTTTAAACCAGTACTAATTTTGTTTTAGTGACTTTTCACCTTTTTTAAATACCATGATTCTGTCCATGTATCAAGTCTCCCAAAAATCTTTGAAAGATAAGAAAGCCTTTTCCTGCAGAGTCCTCCTAATATCTGCAAAATGTGTCAGACAAGTCAGGCGGACTATTGAGAGGTGTCAGAGATATAAGTGGGAAATTAGTCTGAACTTAAAGTGGAAATCAGGTGCTAATTGTATTCAGCAAGACAGTAAAGATCGAAGTGTTTACTCTTATTAAGATGTGGATGAAATGGAGTCTAGATTAAAGGAATCACTTCATATTTAATAAGAAGTAATTTCCTGCCCGTGGATGTAGCTCTCACAGAGCATTTGCCTTGCTTGAGTGAGGCTGAGTTCAGTCCCAGAACTGAAGAGAAATTTCTTACTTCTTTAATCCCTTGATCTCTCAATGTTTCACTTTGAAAGCTGATTTAAAAGTGGTTCTCAGGGTGGAGAGACAGTACAGCAGGTAAGGTACTTACCCTGCACATGGCCGACCCAGAGTCAATCCTCAGTATCCACATAGTCCCTCAATTCTGCTCCCCCATCAAAGGAGAGATTCCTGAACACAGAGCCAGGAATAAATTCTGAGTACCACTAGGTATGTCCCCCAAAACAAAACTATCAAGCAAACAACTAAAGAAAGTTGTTTAATAAGTTGGAGCATGATCAATGCCATTAATACTTCCTTAACCCCAAATTATCACACTCAGCTCCCGGGAGAGAAAGAGACAGAGTCTCCTACCCGGTGCCTGACTGTCACCACCGGGGCCCAAAAGCTGAAAACCTCCGGGCCCCAGCCAAGGCCATGCTGGGACCACTCTGCACACACTTGGATGAGCCTCACGCATAAAAAGAACTGGCAGAGGAACCCAGGTGTGTGGGACCCGGGGCTGAGATCTCCAAGCCTGCACGGTTTGGGACTGGACCTGCCAGTAGCTAGACAGTTATACCCACCAACTGCCGTGTAACCCCAACAAAGGCCAGGATCCAGAGATTATCACACTCAGCTCCCGGGAGAGAACAAGCAGAGTCTCCTACCCTATGCCTGACTGACTCCACGAGCGCCCAACAGCTGAAGACCTCCGGGCCCCAGCCAAGGCCATTCTGGGACCACTCTCCACACACTTGGATGAGCCTCACACATAAAAAGAACTGGCAGAGGAACCCAGGTGTGTGAGACCTGGGGCTGAGATCTCCAAGGCTGCACTGTTTGGGACTGGACCGGCCAGTAGCTAGACAGTTACACCCACCAACTGCTGTGTAACCCAAACAAAAGCCAGGATCCAAAGATTGTCACACTCAGCTCCCGGGAGAGAACAATGCAGAGTCTCCTACCCTGTGCCTGACTGTCTCCACCGGGGCCCAAAAGCTGAAGACCTCCGGGCCCGAGCCAAGGCCATACTGGGACCACTCTCCACACACTTGGATGAGCCTCACGCATTAAAAGAACTGGCAGAAGAATCCAGGTGTGTGGGACCCGGAGCTGAGATCTCCAAGCCTGCACGGTTTGGGACTGGACCTGCCAGTAGCTAGACAGTTACACCCACCCACTGCCGTGTAACCCCAAAAATGGCCAGGATCCAGAGATTATCACACTCAGCTCCGGGGAAAGAACAAGGCAGAGTCTCCAACCTTGTGACTGACTGTCTCCACTGGGGCCCAACAGCTGAAGACCTCCGGGCCCCAGCCAAGGCCATGCTGGGACCACTCTCCACACACTTGAATGAGCCTCACGCATAACAAGAACTGGCAGAGGAACCCAGGTGTGTGGGACCCGGGGCTGAGATCTCCAAGCCTGCATGGTTTGGGACTGGACTTGCCAGTAGCTTAACAGTTATATCCACCAACTGCCGTGTAACCCCAAAAACGGCCAGGATCCAGAGATTATCACACTCAGCTCCCGGGAGAGAACAAGCAGAGTCTCCAACCCTGTGACTGACTGTCTCCACTGGGGCCCAACAGCTGAAGACCTCCGGGCCCCAGCCAAGGCCATGCTGGGACCACTCTCCACACACTTGACTGAGCCTCACGCATAAAAAGAACTGGCAGAAGAACCCAGGTGTGTGGGACCCGGGGCTGAGATCTCCAAGCCTGCACATTTGGGACTGGACCTGCCAGTAGCTAGAGAGTTACACCCACCAACTGCCGTGTAACCCCAACAACGGCCAGGATCCAGAGATTATCACGCTCAGCTCCCAGGAGAGAACAAGACAGAGTCTCCTACCCTGTGCCTGACTGTCTCCACTGGGGCCCAACAGCTGAAGACCTCCGGGCCCCAGCCAAGGCCATGCTGGGACCACTCTCCACACACTTGGATGAACCTCACGCATAACAAGAACTGGCAGAGGAACCCAGGTGTATGGGACCCAGGGCTGAGATCTCCAAGCCTGCACGGTTTGGGACTGGACCTGCCAGTAGCTAGACAGTTACACCCACCAACTGCCGTGCAACCCCAACAAAGGCCAGGATCCAGAGATTATCACACTCAGCTCCCGGAAGCCCGTGGCCGCATTTGCCACCGTGCTACATCTTATCATCTCATTCCTACTTGAACAAACTGGCAGGCTACCGAATGTAACCTGCCCACACGGCAGAGTCTGGCAAACTCCCCGTGGTATACCCAATATGCCAAATACCAGTAACAATGATGGGTCTCATTCTCCTAACCCTGAAAGAGCCTTGAATATGGCACTTTTAAAAAAAATCTCAGGCCTAGGACGAAGGAGACGTTACTGGGGCCTGCTTGAGGCAATCGACGGACAACAGGATGGTCATGATCGTGATCGTGAACCCCAAATAATTCTATTTTAATAGAGATATACAGTACTGGTCTTGGCATAGGTATTTTTTTATTGCATGTTTAGTTGTTCTATCATTTGGAAAAATCAATGATCAATTTGGGTTTGGATTTTTTTGCTAGTTTTTAATATCTTGTTTCTCTTTATGCTTTCCAGCTTTATTGAAGTATAATCCACACGTGTGATCTAATTAAACCTTTCCCATAACACAGAAAGACTGATCTAGTTGTAGATCTTGTTTTCAGTAGCTAGAAATATACAGGTCCCCAAAAAGAAAATTCTTTGGGGCTGGAGCAATAGTACAGTGGGTAGAGCATTTACCTTGCACATGGCCAACCTGGGTTCAATCCCCAGCATCCCAGAGGGTCCCCAAGCCCCACAAAGAGTGATCCAGTTTGTAGTAAGCCCTGAGTGAACGAGAGAGAGAGAGAGAGAGAGAGAGAGTAGTGGAGAGAGACAGAGACAGACCGAGACAAATACAGAGACAGAGAGACAGAAAGAGAAACAGAGAGACAGAAATTTTTGTTTGCTTGTTTGGGGGTCATAACCAGGGGATCAATATGGGGTGCTGAGGACTCCAGGTTAGCCACATGCGAACCAAGCACCATACCCACTCTATGTATTGGTCCCTAGAGAGAGAAAATTCTTGGCACTTCTTGGTTTCTTAGCTGTGTCTCTCACCACCCCTAATCTCAGTGCACGTCATGTGCAAGTTGATTCTTGCTGTCATCCTTTGTGTTCAGAGACTGCTACAGTTCAAGCCCCCCAGTGGGTTGGAGACTTGGGTCAGCTGGTCCACCTAGTTCTGGTTTGTGAGGAAGCAAAAACAGGCTTTGTTCTGGCCCATCAGAAGGCCCAGCTTTATTAGGTAGCCCTGTTCTGCGGAAGGTGTGAGTGTGTTGAACAGGGACCTGAGTGAGGGGGTCTGGCAATGAAAGAGGAGGGAATAACCTCAGAATTAGGGTGAAATCTACAGAGACATCATCAAAGTGCAGATCACTGGAGTCAGCTAGACAGCAGCGGGATTCCTGATCAATCTCAAAAAAGGTGACTTTTCTAGAAGCACAGCTGGTCTAGGGCCAGAGAGGTAGAACAGGAGGGAAGACACTTGCCTTGAATGCAGTTAAGCCCAATTTGATCTCCTGAGCCCCACCAGGAGTGATCCTTGAGCACAGAGCCAGGAATAAGCCCCAAGCACAACTGGGTGTGCTGTCCCCCCCCCCCCACACACACACACACACGCCTCCACAGTCCCACTCCAGAAAAAAGTAAGAAGAAAGGAACACACTAGTTCACAGCAGGCTGACTAGGAAAGAGACCATGAAAGATTTACTGGGGCATTCCCACTTCTGTGGATACAGAAATTAAGACATGGCTGCCCCCCCCCCCCCCCGCCCCGCGCATGCTTTTCCCAGAGGAGGAGAACATGGGGTCTTTGCAGATTCAAGCATGCATCTCCCCACGAGCACTGTTGAAAAATAAATGACCCAGGCAGGAGCAATAGTGCAGTAGGTAGGGTGTGTGCTTTGCATGCGGCCAATCCCAGTTCAGTCCCTGGCACCCTTTAGGGTCCCCCAATCCTGCGAGGAGTAATCCTTGATCACATAGCCAGGAACAAGCTCTGAGCACCACTGGGGTGTAGCAAAAAAAAAAAAAGCAAAGAAAAAAAGTAAAAAATAAGCCCTTTAAGTTCCCCTGGGAGCTTTGGGGACCTTGAGGAAATGGGAGGAAAGAGACTGAAGATGAGAGACCAAAGTAATGCTCTCTCTCTCTCCCCCCCCCTTCCTTCCCTCCTTCCCTCTCTCCCTTCATCCCTCTCCTTCTCTTGCCTTTTGGGCATTAAGGTTTGCAATACAGGTGCTAAAAGGTTATTATGTTTGTCCCTTTACCTATTTTCAGCAGGATTTTCTTGCCTAAAGTGATCATTTCCAACTACCACTGTCATAGTGGTCCCTTCTCTATCCTAACTGTCCTTTTCCCCCACTACTTGAAGCAGGCTTCCAACTGTGAACCAATGAACCAATTCTCTTGGCCCTTGTTTGTACTATCCTCGGGTATTCATCTCATACTATGGGACTGGAGCGATAGGACAGCGGTAGGGTGTTCGCCTTACAAGCGGCCAACATGGCCGACCCAAGTTCGATTCCTCCGCCCCTCTCGGAGAGCCCGACAAGCTACCGAGAGTATTCGATATGCCAAACACAGTAACAACAAAGTCTCTAATGGAGACGTTACTGGGCCCGCTCGAGCAAATATATATATATATATATATATATATATATATATATATATATCCACAAATGAGTTCTATCATTCTATACCTGTCCCTCTCCTTCTGACTCATTTCACTCAGGATGATACTCTCCATGTCCATCTATGTATAAGCGCATTTCATAACTTTATTTTTCCTGGTGGCTCTGTAGTATTGCATTGTGTAGATGTGCCATAGTTTCTTTATCTAATCATCTGTTCATCAATACCCCTGAGCTTTTGATTGCTCCCTCATTCCACATCCTTTCACCCACTCCCCACACAAATATTTGCAAGACTCCGTCTTCCAGGGAGAAGACTGTGGGCATGCATGAATGGAGACCAAGGGCCCTGTGTTTCCGAGACCTCTATGCCTGCTCCTCTCCCAAGAGAGGTTGGACTGTAATCCTTGGCAGGAACCGCAAGTTGAGACACTTGCTGAAGGCACTAGAGAGTCTCAGAAACTGGCATCTTGGGGACTGCAGCCAGGAATGGGGCGCCTGAGGCAGAAGGAGGAGGCACCTCAGAACTCACTGTCTGCTCTCTGGTCTTTGATAGCTGGTGGGGTGGAGGTCTTTCAGCCCTCTTGTCCCCCTTTTCTGACTCTAAGACAATCATCACATCAGTGTCTGCTGCAGAGGGCTGTGTCGCGGGAAAGGGGGGTAGGGGCTGACCCAGAGCTGGGCCTCTGGAGACGGGGTTGTGTCTAAATCCACAGACCGGCTTGTGTCTGAATCTGAGTCAGTCCACATCCCTGGGAAGACCATGTGTAGCTTGTGGCTAACCGCTATCCTGGATGTTCAGAGATGCTCTTTGGGATAAACTAAGAGCCACGGCAGGCATTCCCGGCCTCAGTGGAGTTAGACCCAGCAGGTGCAATTACATCCGTGTCCTCTGCAGCCACTGAGGGGGTCACATGAGCGGTATGTCAGTGCCCACACTGTGCTGTGGGTGACTCGGGAAGCCTGGTTGGGGTGTGGGGAAGGGTGGGACCTATAGGCAATGGTTCCCCTCCCCACAACCCCTCCATTCCCAATTTCTGGCTGCACTGGGAAGGACAAGCAAACATAGCTGAATACTGCTTGGCAGAGAGGCCAAGATGGGTTAAACCGGAGCCCTGAATGAACTCAAGACCTGGTGCAAGGCCCAATTGGTGGCCAGCAACCTCTTCAATGGGTGGGAGGTGGGCGTACAGCTATTTCTGCCCTGTGGAGGCTCCTTAAAGGGCATCTTGCAGGGCTGAACAGCACCAAGTAGGTCTGCAAAGTGGATTTCACAGCAGACCTCTCTGAGCGTTAGGAAGCATTGACTCAAGGTCAACTGCAGGCACTGTTGGCTGCACAGAAATATACCCGGATGCAGGTGCTGGTACTGATTTCCAGCAAATGTGCGTGCGTTGTAAGGCAGGCTTTGCCTGGGAAGATGTGCAGAGAGCTGGGGCAAGCTGCCTCTCACCAAGGAGTGTGGTATCCCCGAGAACAAGCGAAAAATACCGTGACATGTGAGGGTGAAAAGCGAGGTTCTCTCTCCCCCCACCCCACCCCACCAACCATTTTACTTGGAAGAGCTATTAAGAGGAAATCTGCATTTTGCACTTGCGATGTGCCCTGCCTTTGTTGGCCAGCTCTGTGTACCAGTCTGCCAGCCTGTTTCCGCTGGCTTGTCATGCTCACTAATTAGAGAGCTGCCGCCTGATTCACCTTGTTAATTAGAGGGACTTGCACACGGAGCCCCGGGGGCAGCGTGCGAGAGAGCCTCACACCAGCGCCCCCAGAACGAGGCGGTCTGTGAAGTCATTCTTCTCATCTACCTTCTATTTTTCATTTGAAATGAATAAATCATTGAGATTTTTTTTTCCTGGTGGAGTGAGAATGCAAGAATTCTCATCTTTGCAAGATGTAAATTGCATGTGATCAATAGCAAAAGATGACTTGTGGATTGTACTTCCATGACTTCCTAATTCACTTCTTGGGGATGAGAGGGGGGCTCAAAGATATGTCTCCTCACCATGAATCAGTGTCCTTCAACTCAGTGGGAGGGCATGGGGGGCGACAATCGCGGCTGTTTCCTTGGAGCTGTGGGAGGCAGCGGCGTTGGTGGGTGATGGTTCACACGCACAAGGCGGGGAAGCCATTGAAATCCAGACCTCAAAGCTGGTCACTGACCAGTTCCTCCTCACGAGCCTCCAGGGCCCTGTCTGCTCAGGGAGAAACAGGTGCGGTGGGTAATTCTGGTTGAGATTTTCTTCTCTAACAGAGACCCCCACTTACTGGAATTAAGGTGTTTTAGATGTGACATGCTTCTTTACAGACTAAACTTGAGATGCCACTTTGGCTTCTTCAGACTGTGGACCCAGCACTGAAGCAACAGACCCATGAAACAGCAGCTTGTTCTCCTTGGGGTCCCCCCATTTCTCTGCACCCCATGAAAATTCCAGTCAGTGACTTTCCGTTTCTCCCACCACTTGGTTTAAAATGAGCTTGGATAAGGCAACAATGTCTCATTGGTCGATCTGTTTTTTAATGTCTTTCATTTGGGGGTGGGCACCCCCAGCAGTACTAGGGCTTGCTCCTGGCTCTGTGCTCAGGGACCATTCTTGAGAATGCATGGGGAACTCTCTGGGGTGTCAGGGATTGGATCAGAGTCAACTGTCTACAGGGCAAGCATACTACATTCTGCACTGTCTCTCCAGCCACGTATGGGTGAAAGGAGAGTGGAAATTAGTGGTGTGGGTTTCCATTAATTTCCATTAAAAGAGAGGAAAAGGGGTCCAGTCCCATGAAGTCAGGGTGTCTCTGCAACTCCTTGATAAATCCACAGTCTTCCAGTGAGTTACCATCTCAGACATGCTCCACCGTTTGGTGCACCTGTAGCACACCTGTAGCGCGTAGTCAATACACAGACTTACCTGCAGAGACGTGGGCAAGTGAGGTGTGTCCCTAGGATAAAGGGAAGAATATTTTTTTAAATTTTTATTAGTGAGACACTATGAGGTACAGTTGTAGACTTACAAATTTTGTGCTTGGGTTTCAATTATACAATGATCAAATACCCATCCCTCCACCAGTGCCCATTTCCCACCACCACAGATTCCAGTATCCCTCCCACCCCCCCATCCCCCTCATCCCACCCTGCCTCTGTGGCAGGGCATTCCCTTTTGTTCTCTCTCTCCTTTTGGGTGTTAGGGTTTGCAAAAGAGGCATTGAGTGGCAATCATGTTTGGGTCTATAGTCTACTTTCAGCATGCTTCTCCCATCCTGGGAGGATCCTCCCAACACCCTTTATTTGGTGCTCCCTTATCTATCTAAGCTCCCTTTTCCCCTAGCATGTGTGGCTGGCCTCCAAGCCATGGAGCAAACCTCCTGGTACTAATCTCGGCCACTCTTGGGCGTTAGTCTCCTATTTTGTTACTTTATGTTCCCCAGATGAATGCAATCTTTCTATGTCTATCCCTTTCTTTTTGAGTCATTTCGCTTAACATGATACTTTCCATGTAGTACCACTTTATGTAAATTTCATGACTTCATCTTTTCTAACCGTTACATGGTACTCCACTGTGCAAATGTACCAAAGTTTCTGCTGGTGAGGATGCCGACTGCTTCAGCCCGTTTGGAAAACAGTATGGACGATTCTCAAAAAATTAGAAATTGAGCTCCCATTTGACCCAGCAATACCACTCCTGGGAATATATCCCAGAGAGGCAAAAATGTATCGTCGAAGTGACATCTGCACTTGTTTGTTCATTGCAGCACTCTTTACAATAGCCAGAATCTGGAAAAAACCTGAGCGCCCGAGAAAAAGGGAAGAATTTTAAGCCCACTTTTCCTGTCAAGGGCAAATGCTTTCTAGAATGCTCTTGCCAGTGTTGCAAAAGTGATTTTCTGCCCTATTCACACATGGTGAACCCTTGCCACATGCAAGCCTTGCTACTTGCTACTGCTAATGCACCCTTGCTACTGCTGGACCTTGAGGGAAACCTTGGTAAGCAGAGGCCATTCTTGTCCTCAGGACCCAAGTGGGGAAGGGGGAGGGTTCTATGACGAGGGTGGGGGAGGGAAGAACAGCTCACCTCCCTCCCCAACCATAACTCACCCCCAGAGAGGGAGCTCAGAGCCAGCACTGAGGAAGCTTGTGGGCACTGAGGTCACAAGGGAGGGAGGGAAGGAGGCATGGGGGTCAGGGCCAGCAGAGCTTAGCAGGTGGAAAGGCCCCACGGGAGGGGGCATTAAGCATGCGAAAGGCTGGGAGCTGCTCGGCCCTGAGCACAGAGCAGTGCACAGAGCAGGCTCAGGAGGCTGGAGGGTGGACAGTGCAGAATGGGCCGCCAGATGTTTAAATGGTCATCTTCTAGCTACAGAACTACCGTTCGTCCTGTCCACGAGGGGACGATAGAGGGGTCAGTATGTGGCTGCTCTGGGTGAATCAGGGTGATGCCTGAGATTCCAGGGGAACAGGGTGTCACGGGTACAGACGTTTTTTCAATGCATTTGTTCAGCTCCAGCTGTGTTGGGACCACTGGAGAGAACAACAGAGTCGGTGGTGTCGGTGGAGATTCATTAGCCTGCCAGGAATCTCCCTGGCAAAATAAACTGCTTAGTGGGATTAGGGGGATGGGGGGTGGGAGGGATACCCGGATTAGTGGTGGTGGAGAATGGGCACTGATGGAGGGATGGGTACTCAATCATGGTATAACTGAAACCCAAGCACGAAAGTTTGTAAGTCTACAACTGTACCTCATGGTGTTTCATTAAGGTAAAGGTAAAGGTAAAGGCCCTCCCGTTGATCGTCGATTTGCTCGAGCGGGCCCAGTAACGTCTCCATTGGAGACTTTGTTGTTACTGTGTCTGGCATATCGAATACATCACGGGGAGCTTGCCAGGCTCTGCCGTGCGGGCGAGATACTCTTGGTAGCTTGCCAGGCTCTCCGAGAGGGGCGGAGGAATCAAACTCGGGTCGGCCATGTTGGCTGCGTGCAAGGCAGACGCCTTCATTAATAAAAATTAAAAAATAAATAAATAAAAGTTAAAAACAAAAAAAAAGAAGTTGCCTCTTGGCACCAGAGAGGTAGTACAGTAGGTAAGGCACTTGTTTTGCAAGCAAGCGACCTACCCAGGTTCCAACCCCCTGAAAACCCCATCAGGAATGATCCCTGAGCACAGAGCCAGGAGTAAGCCCTGAGCACCTCTCAGTGTGGCCCACGAACCCCAAAACATACAAACAAAAGCAGGACTGTCTCTGTCAGCCTGACCTCCACCTGTCTGACCTTGAGAATTTTCCTGAAGATCCAGGCCGTGGCTGCTTCCTAAACCACTCATACGGTTCCTCGGGTGTGACCCGAACACTTCCTCTTCACCAGAGGGGGTACAAAGTCACAAATGATGTCATCTCCTCGCTTGCAGGAGACCAGCGGAGGAATGCAGGGCTCAGTGTCAAAGTGACAACTGGAGAGGGAGGAACCACAGGGACCTGCCACCAGCACTCAGTCTTACAGGATAAATGGGATCTGTTAGACAGAAGTGGTGGGGAAGACTTTTCCGGACAAGATGGGGCAGGAGCTAAGCAAAGAAGTGCAAATGTGCCTGGTCATTCTGAACCAGCAGGAACTCACTCAGGTTCTGACCCAGGGAATGAACCCAGATGATTTGCAGGGTAGCCCCAGCGCAAGGACAGAAGGGGGAAATGACATCAGATCTGAATTTATAACAGAGACTTTTACCAGCTCCTCCCTGCCCATTTCTACACAGCAGGAGCACTTAGGAGCCAGCTTTCAGAGTTCTTGTGCAAGCTAACGAGAGAGATGCTTTCTCTGGGTCTGAGCCAGTGGAGATGGAGTCTGTGGGGTCAAACAGTCAGGGCTCCGGGACTGAGCATCGAGGTGAATTAGCAGCCTCTATTCCCAGAATGGTAGCAGTCACAGCTGGCAGCTATGTGAGACTTCCGGCTTCACAGCTTGTGGGTTTGCAGCCGTGGAAATGGAAACTCCAGCCACGTTCACACCTGCCGTCTGAGAGGTGTGGGATATGACAATGAAATCATCCCCACCCGCATATTCCCACTGCCACAGCTTCTAAATGAGCCCGACCATCCCAGCCGCTTTAGAGGGAGGACCCTTCTTTTATTTGATTTTTTTTTAAGTCCCTCTTCTTGGGGCCAGAGAGATCGTACAGTGGCTAGGGTGCTGTACCTTGCACATGGCTGACCTGAGTTCAAGCTCTGACACCACCTATGGTTTCTCAAGCCCCTCAGGGAATGATCCCTGAGTGCAGAGCTATGAGTAAGCCCTGAGCACTGCTGGGGCTGGCCCCAAGCCCAAAATAAAATTTTTAAAAAATTCGTCTCTTATATTATGATTCTCTTATATTTTGGTTTGAGGGTGTCAGAAACCCAGGTTGGTCGTGTGCAAGGCAAGTGCCCTGTGGACATTCTCTTGAGTGTCCCCTAAAGTCACTCTTCATTACAGAAAGGGATCAGACCAGCATCAGGCAGGAGGGAGATGCAGGGGACCTAGCCTGGACCCCTTTTTAACTCAGTCATGCTTGGGTAGCTTCCCCAGTACTTCTCAGACAAGTCCACATCAGTGTAAGAGATGCCTGGCATAGCTTCAATGTGGATTTTAGTGGCTCCCAGCAGCCCTGCCCCCATCTGCATGGTCCCCTCTCCCTGGGGAAAGTGGAGAAGCACAGAGGGATGCTGTGTCCAGGAGCTTATAGCTCTCAGCAGGCTCCTCTGGGGTTGGGATTAAGAAGGTGCTGGAGTTTGGTCTGTTCTTCCAGATTGACCAAATAGCCATCATTTAGGGGGTGAGGTGCTGAGCATTCCCGGGATGTCCTGGCAGAAGACCCAGTACAGGAGATGCTTCTTGGGAAGGGCCCCATGGCAGGGCCTGTCACACATGCACCTGTACTCTGTAGAGCCCTGTGTCCCTGCATTGCAAGATGCCTGTGCCAACCTCTGTCCCTTGCTTCAATGATGCGAGTGATGAGAACAACCAAGTGAAGAGAAAACTGAGTGACTGAAAATCATGGCGGTGGAGAAAACACCTCAAAGAAATGGCAGAAACAGCAGAGCAGTAGCTGAGCACCTAGAGGGCCTTCTCCTGGGACACAGGGGACCACGCCGGACCCTCCCCCCTCCCTCCCCACTGTCATCAGCTGACTGGAACCAAGTGCTTCAAAGTCTCTGGGGGACAAAAGTTTCCTCCAGAGTTCCCACAGTTCAATATCCCATGGGCTCTTGGGAAGCTCTGCTGATGGATGGGCAGTTTCCTCACACATTAAAAAATTCTATTTTGGGGACTGCAGCAAGAGTACAGTGGGTAAGGCACTAGTCTTGCACATCACCAACCTGGGTTCTAACCCCAGCATCCCAAATGGTCCCTGAGCACTGCCAAGAGTGAGGTCTGAACACAAAGCCAGTAGTAAGCCTTGAGCATCATCAAGTGTGGCCTCAAAACCAAAAAAAAAAAATTTTTTTTTAAACTAAAAGTTCTATTTTAGGAACATACATAAGTGTCTCAATGGGCTAAAGCACAAGGTTTGCATGCAGGAGACCCAGGCTCAATCTCCAATAGCACATGGTGTCTTGGGAACAAGCCCTGAGTCCTGAGCCAGGAAAGCCCCAGCACTACCGGTTATGGCTTTTTTGCTCAAGCAAAATTGAAAACAAGTTTTATTTCTTCTGTATTTTATTGATTTGTTTATGTTGGGGAAGGGGAGGCACACCTAGTGATATTCAGGGCTTACTCCTGGCTCTACACCTAGGGATCACTCCTGGTGGTTCTCAGGGACCATGTGGGGTGATGGGGATTGAACCCAGATCAGCTGCATGCAAGGAAAGTGCCTACTTGTGATACTCTGGGTCCTCTCTTCTGCATTAAAAGGTAAAGGCCCTCCCGTTGATCGTCGATTTGCTCGAGCGGGCCCAGTAACGTCTCCATTGGAGACTTTGTTGTTACTGTGTCTGGCATATCGAATACTCTTGGTAGCTTGATTTAAAAAATAAAAAAGTACAGAACAGCGGGGAGGGTGTTTGCCTTGCATGTGGTTGACCTGGGTTCAATCTCTGGCATCCCAGATAGTCTCCCAGGACCACCAGGAGTAATTCCTGAATGCAGAGCCAGGAGTAACCCCTGAGCATTGCTGGATGTGACCCCCCCCCCAAAAAAAAATAAAATTCTTTTTTTAGAAAATGGGGAAGGTGTCAAACAACCAGAAGTGCTCAGGACTTACTTCTAACTCAAGGGTCACTCCTTAGGGGCCATATGGAGCACTGAGGCTTGAGCCCAGGTTCACTGCATCCAGGGCAAGCATCTTACCCACTCTCTGCACTGTACTTCGACGTCCATTTTTCTTCGCTGGATGCTAACGGCTGCGTGTGGTGGTGCAGACACTTTGGAAACCACTACCCTCTGCTTTCCAGCAATTGTTCAGCTTGTTTACACCTGGTAGAGCCTCTTCACAAGCCTACAGAGGCTCTGCTTATCACTAAACAAAGTTCACACTTGAATTTCTGCCCTTCAGCTTCATTCCTTGGTCCTGGTTATTGTAAAATGAACTCGTCCAGTAGACTTTTCTTCTTGGTGGGGGAGGCATTCTAAACCATGTACGGTTCCTTTGCAGCAATAACCGATATAAAACAGTAACTCGCAGAACCTTCATCTCTCTGTGTGCTCACTCCCACTGCCTGCTCAGGGGAGGTCTGGGGCATCGTGTGGCCCAGGGTGGTCAAAGGTGGTACACAAGGGAGAGGGGCATGTGTTCTCACTGGTAAGGATGGAGAGCGTTGCAGCCCAAGCATTATGGCCCTGGCTGCAGGGGTCCCGGCTTCCTGGCTGGTGATGGGTGACCTGTGTGTGCCTGCCGCAGATGGCGCCTTGCTGGTGACGAGCGTCTCTGCCATTAATCAGGCTGTGGCTGCTTTCCCGGTCGGGCCTTTGCTCCACAGACCAAACAATCCCTCAGTCTCCATTTAAAGACTCATTTTGAAAGGAATCTAACCCATATTTCTGCTTTCAAATTGAGTGATTTTGTGGCTAGGCTCTGAAAAAGAAAATGTTTGATGTTTTCTTCAGCACAGACTCATAATTCTGCAAATATCTCTAGAGCCCTCCTGCCTGCCAGCTTCTCCAGCAGGCCCTGGGGACCTCCCCATGTTTGAGGACTTCCCTGGGGTGTGTTTGTGGGGGTACCCCTTTAGGGGGGCACAGGCTGCGGCAGGAGGAGTCTTGGACCAGGAGCATGAACTGAGGACAAAGGGAGGTGGTGGAGGGGGGACAGACAAGGAAGGGGCATCAGAGGGGCATTTCAGCAAAGGGGTCTCAGCAGGCAGAGGCCTGGGGTGAGGGAATCACATGCAGTGTGCCTGGGCAGGAGCTGCGAGGCTGCAGACAGATGCTTTGTGGGACCTGCTCTTACCTTCCTCTATCCTTTGATTGAAATCAGCAGTCAACATGTAAATACTGAATTTCACATTCAATATCAAATCAAACCTGGACTTGGGGGAGGGGGGCTTCTCTTTGTTTTCCGATTTTTCTTTCGGAGCCCCCATGCAGCAGTGACCAGGCCTCACTCCAGGTTCTGCACTCGGGGAGGGGTCCAGGAAATCTGTACAGATGCTGGGGATTGAATCCAGGTCTTGCCAGCTATACTGTTGTTCCAGGAAGAGGTTTCTTAGGAGGAATCAGTCAGTGCCTGTGACCCTGGAGGCTGACAAGACCCAAGATCTGCAGAGGCCCGAGGAAAAAAAAAAAAAAGCTGCTCTTTTAGATCAAGACCCAAGGCAGGAAGAAGTCCCCATTTATCCGTCTTCCCCCTCAGCCTTTTTAACTCTCGCAACCTCTTCATGAGAAGTGGGGGCTGGGGGGCAACCTGATTCACTCATCTAGCATTTCCAGTGAGATTCTCACTCAAAAAGACACTCACATCCAAGCCACAACACCCAAAAGGAGAGAGAGAACAAAAGGGAATGCCCTGCCACAGAGGCAGGGTGGGATGGGAGGGATACTGGGACCCGTGGTGGTGGAGAATGGGCACTGGTGGAGGGATGGGTATTTGATAATTGTATAACTGAAACCCAAGCACAAAAATGTGTAAGTCTACAACTGTACCTCATGGTGTTTCACTGATAAAAATTTAAAAAAATAAAAAAGACACTCACAGAAACACCTAGAATAAAGTTAGAACCAACTGCTCACGTTGATATCCCAAGAACCATCACCTCGGTCAGTCTCAGGGACACGGTCCACCCTGCAGTGTAGTCTTTGGTTGCTGATAACTGTAAGGGATGCGGAGGGGTGCCCTGGGCACACCCAGCCATGTGCACATACTTTGTGCTTAATCACAAGGCGCCCCAAACTGGAGGGCCACCTGCAGCAGGCTCCTGAGTTTCTGGCTTCGGTCAGTGCTGGAAAGGGGACCCAATAAAAGGAGTGCGGGTTGGGGTGACAGAGTCTGGTCAGAATGGGCGGGGGACATTGCTGAGGAGCTAAGGGGCAGCGTTCAACCATACAGGGGGCTGGGGTGAAGGCCAATGACAAAAGGAGAGGTCCTTGGGGAAGGAAATCCATCATGCAAGAGACTTGGAGTGAAAGGAGAACTTTGTTGTTGTTATTGTTGTATTGAATTTATGTTTATTGAGGCCCTGTGGTTAACAAAGTCATGATTGAGCTTCAGGTAGACAATGGTCACTAGTGGCCACTTCCCTCCACCAATGTCCTCAGTTACCCTCCTGCCTACCCCCACCCCCAGCCTGCCTCTATGGCAGGCAACAACATTTTTTTCCCTTGCAGGCACTGTGTTTTACAGTACTGTTACTGCTAACATGGTTTCATGCAAATCACTCTACACCCTTCACCTCCCCAAGAATACTTGACCAGCCAGAACATCATTCGGATTTACAAGACCCATTACCAAGATTCACGGACAAACAGCAGCTCGGAAATTTCATCTGTTGTGCCCGAGTTGCAGATCCCCAATTGCAGAGAGACCAACTCCACACACAATAATTCAAAAGCAAAGAAACTTTATTACTAGCCCGAGCCAGCGCTAGCCCGAGCTAGGGTCCAAGTCTCATCCAACACAGTGGACTCTTGACAAGGACCTCGAACTCCAAATCACAAGGAGTTTCTATAGGGTTCAGAGTTAAGATTCAATTTATATACTGGTCTATTTTTAGCATTGGCCCTATTACAATGGTGGTCAGCTATTAGGAAATGGTTAGCAACAGTTTCTAAGGAGGGTACAGTGACCCTTCGTGAACGGCCAGACCCAACTGCCCAATTCCTTATCTAGGCACATTACTCAACTGGGAGTCTACCAGAAACGGCAAGTCCTGCTCTGGGGAAACAGAAACTGAGGCCTAGTTTTTTTTTTTTTCTTGCTTTTTGGGTCACACTCGGCGATGCTCAAGGGTCACTCCTGGCTCATGCACTCAGGAATCGCTCCCGGCGGTGCTCGGGGGACCATATGGGATGCTGGGAATTGAACCTGTGTCGGCCATCTTGGCTGCGTGCAAGGCAAACGCCCTACCCGCTGTGCTATCGGTCCAGCCCCAACTGAGGCCTAGTTGAGACTTATGCAGCTTGTCATGGCTACTGAGGAGCCTACTTTGGGGCCTTACACATCCACTCAGCCTTTGTTTTATTTATTTATTTTTATTTATTTTTTAATAGTGAGGCACCATGAGGTACAGTTGTAGACTTACACATTTTTGTGCTTGGGTTTCGATTATACAATGATCAAACACCCATCCCTCCACCAGTGCGCATTTCCCACCACCTCGGATCCCAGCATCCTCTCCCACCCCCAGCCCCTATCCCACCCTGCCTCTGTGGCAGGGCATTTCCCTCTCTCTCCTTTTGAGTGCCATGGTCAGCAAAAGAGGCATTGAGTGGCAATCATGCTTGGTCGTCAGTCTACCCTCAGCATGCTCTCCCATCATGGGCGGATCCTCCCAACACCCTTTATTTGGTGTTCCCTTCTCTTTCTGAGCTCCCCCTTCCCCTAACATGTGTGGTTGTCCTCCGGGTCATTGAGTAAAATTCCTGGTACTAATCTCTGCCATACTTGGGTGTTAGTTTCCTATTTTGTTACTTTATGTTCCCCAGATGAATGCAATCTTTCTATGTCTATCCCTTTCTTTCTGAGTCATTTCACTTAACATGATACTTTCCATGTAGTACCACTTGTATGTAAACTTCATGACTTCGTCTTTTCTAACAGCTACATAGTACTCCATTGTGTGAATGTGCCAGAGTTTCTTCAATCAGTCATCTGTTCTTGGGCACTCAGGTTTTTTCCAGATTCTGTCAGCCTTTGTTTTAAAGATGACTCGTTCAGTCAGTGAACAAACAGTCCTGAGCGCCTGCTGGGAGAGACAGTACCCAGGATCCCAATGTGGCTCCATCTGTCTGTTTGCAGAGGACGAGCACGCCCTTTCCAATGCAGTGGATGTGGCAGCAGAATTCAGATAACATGACTTGAAGCAATAAGTCAGGGCGATTTGAGAGGGACAGTGGCAGCGCTCCTTCAGCTGACCCACTGGGAACGGCCTCTCGGAAAAGATGACAAGGACCTGGGCTTCGTGAGGAGCTGGGCTGGGCCAAGAACTGGAGGCTGGGCTCCTGGCCCAGGGCACCCACAGCTATGGAGCAGGTTTGAGGTGTGTCTGCTTGTCACCCGAAGCAGGAATGACGCGGCCTGATCATCCCTGGAAAGGGCGTGGCACACGGCATCCGAGAGATCAAAGCGGTTCCTGCAGGCCTGTCTGTACTTTTCAAATCACGTGATGCACCGACCCATACTGCCATCATGTGATGCCTTGGAGGACACCTGAGGACTGTGTGTGTGTGTGTGTGTGTGTGTGTGCACGCGCGCGCGCGCGCGCATGTGTGCGCATATGCGTGCTCGCATGCATGTGTGCATACCAGGGACACACTGCTCTGGAAGACTCCACCCCTGAACTTACTGTTGCCCTGGCTTAGGGGAAATGCCTCTTTAATTTTTCACATGTTCTCTGATGACCAGGATGGGGCCCAAGGTCAGGTAGTGGAGGAACAGGGGGTCCCATGGTCTCTGCCCTCCCATCCCCGTTGGAGGATGATTTGAAAGGAGCACATTGGATGTTTGCTGACGTGCCTGGGGCTCCTCTGTGGCCCTCCAAGACACCCACTGAGCTTGGAGCTGACCAGGAGGACAGTTGGCAGTTGGAGAGGCCAAGATGCTTTGGGAGGAGCTAACTGGGGCAGGGGTGGGGAGCGGGGGTGGGCAGCAGCTTAGAAAGTAAGGGGAGTCTTAAGCAAGACTCCAGTGATCTCAGGAACCCCTTCTTGGGAAGGGAAGCATTGTGATCCCATGTAATACGCATGAGAAAGCCAGATCACCCCCTTAGTCTGACTCTGGATCCCCAAGGCAGGTCAACTGCTAGGGAGAGTGACGGATTCGGAGCTGAACTGAGGAAAAGTTCTCACTGATCCCATAAACCCCCATTTCTATAGCACTTCCTCCCAACCATTATGGACATCCCTGGTCATGCAAAGTTCAGAGTAGTTGGAGATGAGGCCCAAGGGATGCAACTGGTGATGCCCTGCAGCAAGAGGCATCCTTAGAGAGTCCCAGGGACATGAGGGCCCATGGGTGGAGCTCCGTAGACCAGAAGCAGAAGGGGGTTTCAGGGCAGCGGCTCAGGGAGGTGGGAGATACCAGGGGTGGGAGCAGGGGCAGAGTTTCTGTTTGGCCCATAAAATGGTTCTGGAAATAGATCAGCCATGGTAGCAGCTTGAATGTGCTCAGGGCCCCTGGACAGAACCCCGAGGGACAGATATTGTGTGAATGTCACCTTAGGTCTGTTTTGCCACAAATGAAAACTAGCTCCTCCTGGGAGACCTGAACGAGGCTTCCTAAGGCAGCTGTGGGCATGGCTGTGAGGACAACCGTGTGCACTCCAGCCCTCGCACTTCCTCCCCTGAGCAGTGAGCGATTCTGTGAAGGACTCACGTTTCAGAAAGCAGAGCCACATCATCCGTCACCCTCATGCTTATCCATGTATTTTCTCTTTATAAAATGGTATGTACTAGCAGACCTGATTTTTTTTTTAATTTGTTTTGTTTGTTTGCAGGTCACATGCAGTCGTGCTCAGGGCTTACTCCTGGTTCTGCACTCAGGAATTACTCCTGATGGGCTTGGGGAACTGGAATGTCAGGGATGGAACCCAGTTGGCTGCGTGCAAGACAAGAGCCCTACCAGTTGCACTGTCTCTCTGGCCCCATTATTTGACCTGTTTTGGATTTGATTTGGTTTTTGAACTACATCCGGTGTTACTCAGAGCTCTGTGCTCTGGGGTCACTTCTGCTGGGGCCTGAGGGGTCAAAAATGGATCAGGGACTGAAGCTGGGTCAGCCACATGCAAGGCGAGCACCCTACCCATTGTACTATCTCTTCATCCTTTACCTGTTTTGTTTCGTTTTTAAGGGAGGAGGATATCCATTTTTTTTTATTTTTAAAATCCTCTCTGGGGGGCTGGTGGGGGGCACTCCCAACAGTTCTCAGGATGGATCATGCCTTATTGGTAATCAAACCAGTTCCTGACACACAGGTCCTGGTATTCTCTCCCTGTCAACCTTCACTGCCTCATCCCAGTGCTTTGCACAGCATCTCAGAATACTGCTCTCATCCCTCCATGTGTCTGTTTGTCCTCAGCTGGGCCTCTGTCCACATCCTTGGGCTTGCAGATGGAGACAGTGTCCTTGCTCTGCCCTGTGGTAACAAGTTGATCCTCACAAAGACTGGATCCCCATCTGGTGACAGACAGGCCCCTAACAGCGTCCTCATGCCACTGACTCCACAGAGAGAAACCCTGCCCAGGCCCGGAGGGGCAGACATAGACCCTGTCACTCCCAGGCACTGTGTGCATGTACCCCAGAAAGCAGGATGGAGGGTCCACAGTGAATGTGAAGTTCCCCCTAACCCCCGCTTCTTCTCACACTCAGCCCCAGAGGACAGTCTGGTGCCCCTGGGAACAAGGTCCCTTCCCCCTGGGCCTGCGACCTCTCTCTGGGGTGCGGAGAGGGACAGGACAGAGCTACTCTGAAGCTCCTGGCCAGGTGGGAGGGCCACTGGGCAGGAAGGGACACCCAGTCAGCCCTGTCCATCTCTGCTCTTACCCTTTCCTGCAAGCAGTTCTGGACCACCACCCAGAGCACTCTGAGCCTCTGTTTCCCCATCCGTCACATGGGGAACTAAAATCATAGTTAGTCCCGCAGCTGTGCTCAACCTGCAGCTGGCTCACTCCCCCTCTTCCAAAGTACTGTCTCCTGCGGGTGCCTCAGCCAGCAGGCGTGCAGGCCCTTGCCTTTTTCATGAGCAGGGTGGGCACGGGGCTGATGGGCAGTGCCACAGGCAAGGAGGGGCACCAAGAGTGTTCCAATCCCCCTCTCTCCCAATGCCCCCAGTAAGGGGCTCCAAGACACTCCATTTTCCTTTGTGCTCCACACTCTAGAATCCGTCAGTCCCCACAACTCAGCTCTCCAGGGTCCCCACTGCATCGGAAAACTTCGCCTTCTTGGCAATCACTTTTAGCAGGTAGACCCCATCTTAATGCATGCAGCAGACAGCTGATAATTGTGATAACCCTGATGGGTGGTGAGCGGGGCAAATTAGCTGAAAGATGATTGATTTTTTTTTTATGCACAGTTTTATCTTCAACCTTTCCTGGCAGCGTGTTGGAGCCGAGTAATAATTCCTTCTCCCAGGTATTTGCCGGCATGGAGATTGCACAGCTATTTACGGTTGCCTGGGAGCCTCATAATTACAATACAGTCCAAGTGCCCATTTTCTTTCCCTGACTACAAATAGGGATCAATCGAATTTTAAATGACTGCTCCGGGGCTCGCTCCCAATCGTGACCTTTGTAAATGATTAGAGCTGGCCCGGTTGCTGTCTGCCTGGAAAGAGAGCGAGCACGAAGCGTTTTCTAACTGGCATTTAGTCTGGACGTGGGCCAAAGATGTTCCAGGTGCAGATCGGCTGTGAACTGCCCACAGAGAAAGGATGCAATTGGCTTTCTCTCCCCTGTTCCCAAGGACACCTCCTGTGAGGCCCTGATCCAAACTCTGGGTTCCCCACTACCCAACTGATCCAAACTCTGGGTTCCTTACCTGTTCATCCGCTGGGTTCGGGGTGGGGGTAGGGTTGGGACCCCGCTGCTGTTACTCAGCTTGCTCTGGGCTTGCTTCAAGCAGGGAGATGCTTGAATTCCCTCATTCTACTTCTACATACAAAAATTGTTCTTTGCCAGAGAGAAGTTTCTTTTTGTCCTATCCCAAGTCAGGCTCCCTGGCCCAGCTTTGGGGTATGTATGCAGCCTGAGAAAGCTGTGGACACTCCATTCTTTCCAAGGGGGCCTCCAGCTCTGGGCACTGTCCTGCAGGTGGGTCCTGTCGGGTTCTCAGAGCCAGCCTGGAGCCTGGGTATTGGCTCCCAGGCCCGGCGCTGCTGGGGGCGCAGAGAGATGAAGCTGGGCCGAGCTGCTCCACCCTGCCCGATGTGGACCCCCTCACTTCAGGAATGAAGGTCAGGAAGGCTGGCTCTCATTCGGCTCTCCCAGAATCACCCCTGCCACGGTGCATGCCACTTTGCTGAGCCTCAATGTTTGCAGCGAGTTGGCTGCACATTAGTCTATGGCCAGGGCAGGTTATGTGTGTTTTTATTGGGGTGCTCAAGACTCCCATAGACTCCTCCCAGCAATTATCGGCGGTGCTAGAGGTCTATGAAGTGTCAGGGATTCACTGTGTTAGGATGCATGCAAGGCAAGGGCCGTCCCCCTGTGCAGTCTCTGTCCCCTGTGGGCCAGTGTTGATCATGTCACTCAACGCACCACTGTGGCCTTGGTCTTTACTGCCTTAGATTCCTCCCGTGGCACCTTTGGGCCACTGAGGTTTGTCTGAGAGTCCCCGAGCCCTGTCCTTGGCCATACCAGCCTGAACATGCCCCATCTTATCTGATCTCAGAAGCTCAGGTTCATCCCTGAGCTTGGGCCTGGGTGCCAGTGACTCTCTCCTTTCTCCCCCTGCACCCAGACCACTGCCACCGGGGGTGACCCACCTCAGTGTCTGCACGCTGTCTGCTACCCACACGTGCCCCCAGCCCCTTTTCATAGCTCCCACACCTCTCCCTGTCAACCTCTGTCCAGCTTCATCCCTTAACTGACTTCCCTGAGTGCCCGGGACCACCCACTCGACCCTGTCCCAGCCCCGACCCCACACTCGCCTTCTGCCTCTCAGGAAAAGTTTGTCCCCTTCCAACTCACATGGCTTCACCTTGGCTCCTGACCCCTAAATTCTCCCCAACAGAGGCAGTAACCTGGGGCCAGCTTAAGTGGAGACGTACCCAGGAATCAGTCTCTGGGCCATGGTTGCTACTCACAGCAGTCTCAGAAAGTGGGTCTCAAGCCCACTTCCGGTGACACTCAGCCTTCTGAACCAAATGGTTTCATGCTCAGGTCAGCCACTGACACTCTTAAGTCCAGCAGGGCTGGGAGTCAGTGCGACCACCCCAGCAGTGGTCTGGGGAGCCATGTGGTGCCAGAGACTAAACTTGAGGCCTCACACATGTGGGGTTTCTGTTCTAGTCCTTTGGGCTGTCCCCCCAACTCCTGTAATTATTGTTTCTTTGGGGTTTTGTTTCGGTGGTTCTGTTTTTTGATTGGGTGGTTTTTTGTTTGTTTGTTTGTTTGGTTTTGGTTTTGGGGCCACACCCAGTATTTCTCAGGGCTTCTTTGTATCTCTACACTCAGGAATCTCTCCCAGAGGCACTCAGGCAACCATATGTGGTGCCAGGAATCAAACCTGGCTTGGCTGCATGCAAGGCAAAGGCCCTACCCACTGTACTATCTCTCTGGCCCCCATAATTGGGTCTTAATGTATAAATCCTTGCAGGCCCAGTCAGTGAGTGTGGTGCATCTCCAGATAGTTCTGTTCGTGTCCTGACACATTTGAGAATTGGCATTTAAAGCAATTAATTTGCCTTCCTCGTGCCATGTCTGACTGGAACTATGAGATGTTTTGTTTGCGGTCAGGCCCAGCTCTGAGATGTACTCCTGGACTCAGCAGCAATCTGAGCCCACAGCCGGAAATCCAGTCCTGGACCTGGAGCCTTGCCTTCCAGAAGAAGCTGAATCCCCTCATTCTACTTCTGAATCTTAAAATTCCAGATTGGGGTGGGAGGTCTCCCAGACTGGGAGGTGCCTCTAAATCACCTTTTGTTCACTCCCTAAAGAGCAACAACTCTGCTGATTTCGTTTATTTTCCCACTATTAACATGTGTACACGAAAGCATTTTCGAAGATGCTTACATTAGTGGCGTGTTTTTCAGATGATGCATAACAGTAGGATTTAGGTGAGAATCTTTCCTGCAGAATCTCTTGCTCCTGGTTAAGAAGGAAGTGATAGCAGTGAGGGATGGTAATTGATCCTGCCACCGGCAAATTGAATCTCTTCAATTTCACCTTTGTCTTGGCACATGTCGGTATTAGTAGATATTCTGATTAGAATAATGGCCCGCATTTTTAAAAAAGTGTATAATTTACACTTAAAGTCACTGTTTAGCCTCTGCGGTAATGTCACCTTTGCAGAGTTCTGCTGATCCTAGAGACATCCAGGAGTCTGCTTGTGGGCTGAAAGTGTTACCCCACTTCGATCAGGAATCTGCATATGTCAAAGCTCAATGTCTGATGGGAGATGGACTCGTTTTTCTAAATTCTTTCCTGAATCCTTATGTTAAGAAAAGAGAAAGCAGGGGCCAGAAAGATAGTACAGTGGGTAGGGCTTACCTTGAACACAGCTGACCCGGGTTTATTTCCAGCATTTCATGTGCCCCCCCCCCACCCGACTCTGACAGGAATGATCTTTAAAGAATAATCCCTGAACAAAATAGGGTGTGTGCCTCCCCCACCAAAAAAAAAGGAGAAAGCTGAGTCCAAATACCCCAAGATTTTGGAGTGACCAACCTGGGCATTTAGGCAAATACAGTATCATCTCCTGCCCAGACCAACTGGCATGGGCAGAACCAGGAAAAGTGATTTGCATGAATAAGAATGCAGCCAAAGTGCGGGTTCACACAATCCACATTGCCCGTGTGTGTACCCGGGGCAGTAGTGCCCCAGCACAAGGGCACCGGAGCTCTGGTATCCAAGCACAGCCAATAGATTTCCTCCCTTGCCTGCTGTGTGAGCTTGCCTGCTGGCCTGCCTGGTGCGTCTGCATGGTTGGGGCGGGGGCCTTGGGGAGATGCATCTCCCCACGGTGACAACCTAGGATTCCATCTGCTCTCTCCTGGACCGCCACAGCATCCTTGCCATCCATCCTCCATGCTGCGCCAGGGAGGAGCCACTCTCAGAGGTGTAGGGCTGCTTCCAGGGATTAAACCAGGCGTCCCCCATATAGAACTCCAGTCTTCTGAGCCATCTCCCTGGCCCCATGAATTTTACAAAGAAAAATAGGGGCCAGTGCTGGCCATGCTCTGCCCAGTGTTACAGGACTGATGGTTCAGTGCTCAGGGGACATGAGCCCACATTCGTTGGTGTTTTGTGTGTGTGTGTGTGTGTGTGTGTGTGTGTGTGTGTGCGTGTGCGCGCGCACTCATGTACACACAGAAGTGAAGGGCGTGCAGCACTGGGGTTTGAACCCAGGGCCTTAAACATGCCAGGCACGTGCTCTATCATGAGACCTATCTCCCCTGCCCCAGGGAGGGCTTCTAAAAACATGATTTAAACCCAGCTGAAACCTCTCACTAATTCCCACTGCACTCAGCAGAGACTGCAGCAGGCTCTGTGCTACAGGTTCCAGCCTTCCCTGCCGCTCCTTCCCCTCTCTCCTGTTTCAGTGCTAAGAACTCCTCCTGCCCTCTCCTGCCTCAGGGCCTTTGCACCTGCCTGCCTCCACCTGGAAACTCCTTCCCTCTGCTCCTCACTGGCTGCTTCTGTGACTTCAGATCACAGCTCCTTGTGAGAGGTGCTCAGCCCCTCACCCCTTCTAGCTGCCGTTAGCTCCACTCGCTGCTGGATGCCAGTAATGCTGATTATGTTCTGCTGCTGCTGCTGCTGGTGGGTGACAGTGCAGTGGGCCACCGCACCAAACCCTGAGATGCGCAGCATCAGGAATCAAACTCAGGGCCTCGAATTTGCAAGGTTCGGTCACTCCGCCCTATCCCTGGCTCCGGCATTTATCATTTTCCTTCTAGCACTTCTTGTTTTCTGGAGTCAGTTTGTCTCCTTCCAGCTCTGTTAAGGTCTCTTGTCCAAGTGGGACAGCCACAGTTCTGTTTATTTCATCCCCACCCGGGCCTCCGGTTTAGAGAGGTGCTTGAGGCTTGGAATGCTGACAATAAAAACTTGCTGAAGAACTTGGTGAATTAATGGGTGCAGCCCCCAGGGACCCCGGAACATGTGGATGCACTTACCATGGATGGATGCAAACCTCACTACCCACTGTCTTCAGTTACAATTAGAGAACCGAACCGGGGTGGCCTGAGAGATAGTACAGTGGGCAGGGTGTTTGCCTAGCAAGTGATCAACCTGGGTTCTATCCCCGGCATCCCATATGGTCCTCTGAGCACTGCCAAGAGTAATCCCTGAGTATCATCAGGTGTGGTCAAAAAAAAAAAAACAAGAAATAATTTTAAAATAAAGTTTTTTAAAAAAGGGGGGAGCTCTGGGAGAGCACAAAGGATCGAGAATGTGCTTGACATACATGCTTGGCATGCAAGAGGCCCTGGGTTTGAGCCCTACACCACACAGTCCTCCAAGCAGCACCAGGAGTGACCCCTGGAGTGACTGCAGCACTGAGCCGAGCAGAGCCCCCGAGCACTGTCATGGGTATCCCCTAAATAAAAAACAAACCACAAAACCCCAGACACCCATGGGGCTCAGCGTGAGAAGATGAAGTCATCACCCCTTATCCCTGATGGGGGAGCAGCAGGCTCCCCCCATACACCCCATCCTACTATGGGCAGTGCCTTTGTGGGAGCCCCTTTTCCCTAGAGCCACTGGATGACAGGGCCAGGGATGTCCTTCTATTGAGGGGGGTGGGGATGATGGAGACAGCAGTGGTGAATTAAAAATATTTCATACATTGAAAGGTATAGGTTAGATATATTCCCTATGTCAAAAGGTATAGGTCAGATAGTATATGATTAATAAAGATATAGCACTATAGCACTGTCCTCCTGTTGTTCATTGATTTGCTCAAGCGGGCACCAGTAATGTCTCACAACAAATTGTGAGACTTGTTGATAGTGCTTTTGGCATATCGAATACTTCATGGGTAGCTTGCCGGGCTTTGCCATGCGGGCGAGATACTCTTGGTAACATGCCGAGCTCTCTGAGAGGGGCGGAGGAATCGAACCTTACCCACTGTGCCATTGGTCCAGCCCTAATAAAGATATAATAGTGATAAAGCTTTTGGACTGATGGTTTGTTCTACTGCTCTTCATCCATCATAATGGATTTTCTCAGTTTTACTGAGGCACCCATGATAATTGAAGTTTTGTTCTGCGAAGATAGTAAGCTAACAACCTGAGATTTTTTTAAGTTGAAAGAAGGATTGTAATTGTTATCAGCAAAGTAGAAAAGATAAAATACAGAGTAAAAATGTCCAGGAACCATGCCATGAAGGGTGCAGGAATGGTGACCACTTCCTGTCAGAGCTGAGCCCCTGCACTTGTCTGCTGATGGGGGTCCCCCAAGGGCCAGCCCCCTCATCTGGAAGATGGCCCAGACATCCATCTCCACACTGCCCATCCTCTGTCCTGCCCCTCAGGCCTCCATGCCCCCTTCCTCTTCTACCAGAGCTTCTGAAAATTGTTCTTAAACTTGATCTATTTCTTTGGGGCCCCAGAAAATACTTTATGGTGAGGAGGGCGAGACATGCAGCCCAGAAATCCCTTGATTCCTTGCATAGTTGATTGGGAACTAATGTTTGGTTGTCGTGTGTTCAGTGACCTTTTACTATAGCCAAATTTTAGCAATCCCCACATTCAGGTAACCCCAGGGGAGTAGCTGCAAACTCTAGACCGTCAGAGTGTTCTCACTCCTCAGGGATGGCCCACCTCAATTATTCTCTGGCTTCTTCACTCTGAACCACATTTCAAAGCTTTTGATGGCCCTTCTCTCACCCATCTCTTTGTCCTTCCTCTCGCTCTCTTTTTTCGCTCTTTTTTTTTTCACTACACCCACAGTGCTCAGGGCTTACTCCTGGCAGTGCTCAGGGGACCATAATGGAGTGGCAGGGATTGTACATTAGGTTGGCTCATGCAAGGCAAGTGCCCTTTCCACCAGGAGTGATCAATGAGCACAGTGCCAGGAATGAGCCCCGAATGCTACTGGGTGTAACCCCAAGACAAACAACAACAAAAAAGTATGCAAGAAGGCATGTATGTGGCAAACCAGGAATGGGTTTGGTCCCTAGAACTGCCTGGTGCCCTGAAGATTGCCAGGTGTGGGCCAAAAATCAAAACCCAACCCAGACCAAATCCACATGTAAAGGCCTGTCAATCTGATGTTTCCTCATGGGTACCGGACTCTTGGGAAAACAAAATCTGATTTCCAGAAAGGAATGCTTCTGCATCCGGAGAGCAGGGCCTTGGGGTCTTGCCTGTGTGTGCCCCCCACTCAAAGGGGGTCCTTTTATGTTGCCTCTGCTCCGCACAGCACACGAGGCATGTATCTCCCAGACAAAGCAACTTCTGCTGCAGTCGAGTTCACAAATTACAAATCAGCAGCCCCAGAACATGCTGCCCCATGCGTGGGAGAATGGGCTTTCCTAGAGACAAGAGAACCACCTGAAAGAGATTCTCAAATAAGTAATTCTAAAATATTTAGAGATAATTGAGTATAGACCTATGTTTGAAGTCAGTTATAATTTTAAAAAAAAAATCAAAGAGAGGAAACCAACAGTTTAAGTGAAAAGGCAATCCAAATTTGAATGAGAAATTAAAACCTAGAGGTTCCACCACCAACTAGCTCATCCCTCCTTTCTTCTGGGTAATCCAGGCAGCCCACACCCCAGCTCAGCAGCCAATCATCTGTCAGAGTCTTTGTGTGAAATTCCTGAAATCATATTGCATTTGCCTTGTCAAACAAAAATCCAAGAATTTCTTTCTCACTCCCAGAGCAGGTAGGAATGTTGCATTTGCTCAGAGTCCAGCAGATGCTGGGTGAGACTTGATGTTCACCACTGCTCTGAAAGAGGCAGATGCTACCGTTCAGGGATGCTGTCCACACACAAGTCCCTGTTACCATGCAGTTCTGCACCGAAGTTTTCTTCGTTGCCTTGCCCAAGACTTGAGCAAAGTCAACCTGGCTGAGGAACAAGTACTATTTTTAGCTCCTTGCTTTTTCAGGAGCTCTTCCCCTTCTTTGGTTGAAGGCCCCCTGGACCTTAGTACTAAGGGTAAAGGGGCCGGAGCCACAGTACATTTGGTAAAGCGTTTGCCTTGCGCACAGCCAACTCGGGTTCCATCCCCGGCATCCCAGATGATCCCCTGAGAAGCACTAGGAGTAGTTCCTGAACCCAGAGCCAAAAGTAACCCCTGAGTACCTCCAGGAGTGATGCCAAAACAAAACAAAAAATACTAATGGTGGAAAAGGAAAAGGGTCTTTGGATGGGTTGCTTATCTCTATGATGGCCACTTAACTGAGTAGAATCTTGGGTACACCCAGGAAACAGGAAGCCCTTGCTCCTGATTACTGAGTTCCTTACAAAGAATGCACCGCTTTTCAGACATCACAAAATTACTTCAGACTTACCACATATCGGCATTTCCTGGATTTCCTTCTTTGGGTGCAGGGGGCACTTCAGTCAGAAACTCAGCAATCCTCTCTGACTTCTCCTCCTAGCAGTCCTCCCTAATAACCCCTCCTCCCAGCAGTCTTCTCTGACCCCTCCTCTCAGCAGTCTTCTCTGACCCCTCTCCCAGCAGTCCTCCCTAAGCCCTCCTCCCAGAAGTCCTCCTTAACCTCTCCTCCCAGCAATCCTTCCTGACTCTTCACCCCATTCATTTCCCTCCACCCACCCCATCACTCACTGGTCCTTTCACTATACACACATACATGTCTATACATAGCTCTATGTGTAATCAGATTTCTCCATCTAAACATGCCTCCACACTGATGTCTCTGACTCGAATCTATGATCACAAGATGATGCTCCCCTCCTCGTCCTGCTTACCTGGAAGCTTCGTCTGCCACTGGGAGAAATCAGACCCTGTTCACTCACTCCCCACCCCATTCCCATTCAGGTATTCAAATCCCATTTCCATTAACTCCAACCCTTGTCTCTAGAAGGAAATGGACTTACTCACTGGAGCTCAACGTTTTGTACTGCTCAATGAAGTTGGTCAACTTTTTGTAAAAGAGCTCAGATCCTTTGTCACCACCTACATTCCATCCTGGGACCCTCCAACCCCCTAAATGATCCTTTTACTGATGTGAATTAAGGTTCACGCTTCATGCTGTAAAGCTCTGTGTATTTGAAAAATGCCACAGATCCACTATTACAACACTGTGTAGAAGAGTTTTGCTGCCCTGAAAAAAAATCACCTCTCCCCAGATCCCTGACAACCACTGAGATGTTAACTTTCTTTATGGTTTTGGCCTTTTCTAAAATGACACGTACATGAAATTATTCAGTACAGTGTTCCAGGCTAGCTTCTTCACTTATCTCATATGATATGTTTAATACATACATGTATGTAGTGTATACTTAAATATACATTTAGCATTCTTTCATACTAATTCCCTTAGTCACTAGATAATATTTCCCTAAACAGATCTGCCACTGTTCTTCCTTTCACGTGGAACAGCATCTTGTTTGCTTCCAGTCTGGGGTGATGATAAATAAATTCACTACAAATATTCATGAACAGACAGTTGTGTGACCATAAATTTCTGGATCAGCTGGGTTAGTACCTAGGAACGTGACTGCTATATATGGTGAGACTGTTCGGCTTTACAAGAACAGTCTGAAAATGATTGTACCATGTATGACCCCTCTCATGCCTCAGCGCTCTGGGCACTCTGCACATTCTCAACAGTAGTTGGTATGGTCAGTTGTGTGTAGAGCTCTAGTATGCTATTGTTTTAGCTTATATTTCCACCATAACAAACTATGCAGAGCGGTTACGCCCTCCCCATCTTCTTAATCGCCATTCTGTACATTTTCTAAAAGTAATTTTTGTTTCCAAACAATCTCAGACCTGCAAAACATTAGCACAGACAGTACCAAGAACTTGTTCTTTCTGAACGGGAGGAGAATAAGTTGCTTCCTTAATGCATCGGTACTCCCTGAAACTTAAGATATGAATTCCCCAGAGTCATGGACATTTCCCTCAGCACAAAAAAATCACTGAAAATAGAACTTAAACTTTGCTGCCTTTCTAAGCTGTGCCCCCAGACCTCATTCACATCTCTGCGGCTGTCCGGATAACATCCTTCTCAGCAGAAGGGTGACAGAATTGCATGGCGCGTTGAGTTGTCAAGTCTCCTAGTTCCCTTCAAGCCTGATCCACGTCTCAAACTTCCCTCAGTTTCACGATTCCGACACTGCTGGAGGCGACAGACCCTTCATTTCGTCTTGTAGCCCTGCTTGGTTTGACAGATGTCTCCTCCGGGGTAGCGTCAGTGTTCTCCTTTGTGGAGCAATAGCACACAGGCCACCTGCCGAGAGAGTACGGGTGACACCTGGCTTCAGTTTGTCCCCAGATACTAACTAGATGAAGGTGCAGCCTTGTTCGTTGGACTTCTTAACTATCAAAGGTTTCCTTCTGCCTCGGTTGTCAGTCAGCCTGTAATGCAGGAGTGCTTTGAGACTGAAGAAACTTGTTCTCAACCAATCCCCTCCCCACCCCCATCCCTGTTCTCCGTGTCCACGCGTGCGCAAGCACACACACACACACACACACACACACACACACACACACACAGAGCCTCCAGTTCTGTGACCTGCTGATCATTCCTGAGTGAATTGGTTCCTGCCAGCGTTATAAAATGACCGCTCTGCCACAACACCTTTTCTTACCTCCGTGGCATCTACTGTTCTCCCCTTTAATTCTTTTCTATTGATATGGAGCAAGATTTGTCACATACACCTAAGTGTTCCATCATTACCCCAGATTTGCACCCTCTAGTGGGAGGCCAGGTTGGGGAGTCCCTTTTGTGTCCTTGGACATGACCCCTTCATTCTTCGAACATCTCCTTATTTTCTTTTGTTTGCTTTATTTGTTTTGGGGGCAACACCCAGTGATGCTCAGGGCTTACTCTCAGAGATCACTCTTTGCAGTGCTTAGGGGATCATACACGATGCTAGGGTGGGCTGTGGGCAAGACAAATGCCTTATCTGCTGTGCTATAGCTTCAACCCAAACACCTTCTTATTTTCAGGCACAAGATGATGTTTCAGGCTCACCTTGCACTGTCCCTGTCCAATTCTTTTAGTGAAAACTATTTAGAAAGCAAGATCTGGTCGCTAGGGGAGCTCATGACTTTTGTGATGTCACTGCTCTGGGGACTTTCAGTGATCAGAGATAGGAAACCCAGGAATGTTCATGCACACACTCACACATAATCACACTCACACATACACACACTCACACGAACACACATTCATACATGCACACGCATACATGCACATTCACACACATGTGCTCCCATCCACGCATACACACACACACATAGGCATACACATGCACACTACACACACACTCACATACGCACACTCACAT
This sequence comes from Sorex fumeus, assembly GCF_029834395.1. Classification (NCBI taxonomy): domain Eukaryota; kingdom Metazoa; phylum Chordata; class Mammalia; order Eulipotyphla; family Soricidae; genus Sorex; species Sorex fumeus. Next base: position 22,742,802 of record NW_026606179.1, read on the forward strand.
GCACACACATTCACATATACATACACATACACACAAACACACATGCATACTAACACACCCACTCATTCACACACACACATACACACATCCATACACTCACATATATACACTCACATACACACTCACACACCATACACTCACACTCACATATACATTCACACACACACATGCTCTCACACACACTCATACACATGCACACATCTACATTTATTTTCATATCTACCTTTAGGAACATAGAACACCAGCACTGTCCCCTGCTAACTCCAATTTTCTTCTGATGCTAAAGGGTTCCCTGTCAGTCTGCTAGTGCTGCCATCACATCATACAAATGTGGGTGATTTCAGCCACAGAAACTTGACTCCTTGCAGCTCTGGAGGCTGGAAGAGCAAGATGGGGTGCCAACTGGCTTGGTTCCCTCTGAGCCTCTCTCCTTGGCTTGCAGGTTCTCCCCACCTGTTCCCCACCCTGTGCCCACGTGCCCAGTGTCCCTGTGCCTCCCAGTCGCCTCCTCTTTAAGGCCACCTATCAGATTAGATCACCACAACAACCTCAGTTGAACCAAATTGCCTCTTTAAAGTCCTACCTCCAGATGCAGTCATCAGCCCAGGTCCTGGGTGTAAGGGCTCAACCTACGAACTGGGCAGTGGACAGGTCAGCAGCATTGTCCTGCAGAGCTCCCTCTGGGCATTTGAAAGGTCCCTCTTCTAGTCACAACAAACCTGTCCCCTTTCTAGCCAGGCATTTGCATATTAGACTGGTACTTTCGGTATGTGCCAATCTCCTGCTGTTCCTGCCCCCTTCCCTACCCAGAAGCCCTTGTGTGCCCCAGCGGTCAAACACCCACTCTGAGCCCTCCCTACCTCACTGCATATTGTCTCTGCCCATCTCACCCAGGTGCCATTCCTCAGTGTGGGACCATCATTCCCACGCCCTATGCCAGGATGATTGCTGCCACCCTCCACCTCCCCACACCCCGTCCCCTCCCTGCACTCTCCATACCTGCTCATCTCCTTGGGGTGCAGTGCATCCACATGAGGCTCCACAAAGGCCTGTCACCCCAAGAGCTCTGAGGCCCAGTGCCAGGCTGAGGCCCTGCCCACCTCACCCAAGGAACAGCAGTTCCTATGTGACCACGCCTCGTGGCTCTCAACTGGGGAGGACAAGGAGCAGCTTGGCCTTGGCTCTGCACCTTGTCACAGGCCAGTGGCAGAACCAGGGGGGCTTCGTTGACAGAAACGCATTTAGCTATCATCAGAAAAATGATTATTTAAACATGGGGGCAGTGCATGGAGCACTCAGAAGTGGAACCAGCCAGTGAACCTCAGGGTGGGAATCTGGCTGCTCTGAGGATGATGGTGTCAGGAGGGTCAGGGGCATTGCCATCTGGTTGGTGCAATACACACCACTTCTTCCCTGAAAACTTCCAGAGAGAAGAACAGATGACTGGTTAAAGAAACTTTGGTACATCTACACAATGGAGTACTATGTAGCTCTTAGAAAAGATGAAGTCATGAAATTTACATACAAGTGGTACAACATGGAAAGTATCATGCTAAGTGAAATGAGTCAGAAAGAGAGGGATAGACATAGAAAGATTGCATTCATCTGGGGGATATAAAGTAACAAAATATGAGATTAATACCCAAGAATAGCTGAGATCAGCACCAACTCCATAGCTTAGTGGCCAGTTGGGCATTCTAGAGGAAAGGGCAGCTCAGACAGAGAAGGGAGCACCAAATAAAGGGTGTTTGGAGGACCCTCCAGGAGGGGAGATGCATGTCGAAAGTGGACTATGGACTGAACATGTTTGCCACTCAATGCCTCTTTTGCAGACCACAACACCCAAAAGGAGAGAGAGAACACAGGGGATTGCCCTGCCACAGAGGCAGGGGGGATGGGGGGGATGGGGGATGGGGGTGGGGGGATATTATCCATGGTGGTGGAAAATGGGCACTGGTGGAGGGATGGGTATCTGATCATTGTATAATCAAACCCAAGCACAAAAAATTGTAAATCTACAACTGTACCTCATGGTGTTTCACTAATAAAAAAAAAATTTGTAAGTCTACAACTGTAAAAAAAAAAAAAAAACTTCCAGAGAGATAGGACAGCGGGCAGGGAGCCTGCATCGTATATGGCCGCCCTGCATTTGATCCCCAAGCCCACCAAGAGTGATTCTTGAGTTCAGAGGCAGGTCTAAGCCCTGGGCGCTGGTGGGTGTGGCCTCCAAACCTGGACAACAAAACCAAAAGAACTTGAATTTCTGAACCAAGAGATGGCTCAACGGCGCCGAGGAATCTGAAGGTACTGGTAGGTGTGCCCCCAGTCACCTCCCCTCCAAATAAACAAATAAAGGAAAACACGTAGATGCCTGCCAGTGGTGTGTGCTGGGCTGAACCCCTAGCCAGGGAGGAGTTAGAATTCACTTCCTGTGGCCCTGGAGAATGGAAGGGGGGCCATAACAGGGGGGCCATGGAGCAGGCATCAGCATCTACGGGTTCTCGGTTTTGACCTTTTGTTGGTTTAGTTGAGTTGTCATAGTGAAGTGCCACCAATGGACCTGTGGGGGCACCATCTTTCCCTACCCCTGTGTCATTTCTGCTGACACTCCAGAATTCTTCCTGGGGCTGCAGGCTGCAAGGCCAAGATCAAGGTGTGACAGTTAATTCCTTGGCTCAGCTGTGTGGGAAGGGTCTGCCCTGGGCCTCTCTTAGCTTCTCAGGGCCGGGAGTATGCCACGGCTTGGCAATGTCACTGCCCTCTGTCTCCTTTCACCTTCCCCCTACATGCCTGTCTGTCCCAATTCATCCTTTATATGGACACACTTGTATCAGATTGGAATCCTTCACACTCAGATATGACCTCAACATAACTTACCTAATGACATCTGCAATGACCCCAAAGGTCGCATTTGGAGCTATTGTATGCTAAAATTCCAACTTGTGAGTTTGAAAGGAGGGTACAGAATTCAACCCATAATAGTCCTAGTGGGAGGACTCTGTCCCCTCTGAAGAAGCTTACTTTCTCCTCTTCTCTTCTCTTCTCTTCTCTTCTCTTCTCTTCTCTTCTCTTCTCTTCTCTTCTCTTCTCTTCTCTTCTCTTCTCTTCTCTTCTCTTCTCCTCTCCTCTCCTCTCCTCTCCTCTCCTCTCCTCTCCTCTCCTCTCCTCTCCTCTCCTCTCCTCTCCTCTCCTCTCCTCTCCTCTCCCCTCCCCTCCCCTCTCCTCCCCTCCCCTCTGAAGAAGCTTACCTCTCCTATCCTCTCCTCTCCTCTCCTCTCCTCTCCCTCTCCCCTCCCCTCCCCTCCCCTCCCCTGTCCTCTCCTCTCCCCCTGTCCTCTCCTCTCCTCTCCTCTCCCCTCCCTCTCCTCTCCTCTCCTCTCCCCTCTCCTCTCCTCCTCTCCCTCTCCCCTCCCTTCCTCCTCCCTCTCCCTCTCCTCTCCTCTCCTCTCCTCTCCTCTCCTCTCCTCTCTCTCTCTCTCTCCTCTCTTATTCTCCTTTCTCCTTTCTCCCATCTCTTCCCCGTTATTTCCCTATATTCAACTATTCTACATCACTAAAAAAATGTTCCCATAGGACATATAATTCAGTGTATCAGGAAAGATGAAGTTTCTGATCACATCTTTCCCCACTCCTGTGTCTTTTTCAAGCAGGGCAAATCAGAACACTCAAACCAATCATCTTCCTGATAAAAACAAGTCTGCTCTTAGGGACAAAAATTCACCTGACTTCATGACAACATGTGATCCCAGTGGCAGAAAGGTGTATTAGCAGCTGCCACCTCCTATTCCAGAGCCCTGGAATCCCCATTGGGGGCACTTGTCCCACGGTGGTGCACAGGTGACCAGTTTTCAGATACACACAGTTATTCTGATTAATAAAATCCCCAGTAATTTTAAGATGTTCACAAATATTTTTACCTCTCTGTGTTTGTTAAATCAATACACACTAGCACTTACAATAGCTATATAGGAGATCATATTTTTAAAGGATCTATTTTTCTTTTATTTACTTACTTAAATGTTTTATTATTTTCTAATTCTAGGTGCCATGGTTTACAATACTGTTAACAGTAGGGTTCCATGCATCCCCTGGTTCATTCATACCATGTTCATTCATATCATGTTCATTCCAACACCATTCCCTCCCCAGAGTATCCTCCCCACTCCCCCATTGTCACTGGGTTCCCCTTCCATCCAGCCCTCCATCTCATGCTCCAATATAGTCAGCTAGCTCAGTTCTGTACCCCAGTTCTCAGGGGAAAGGGAAGCTTTTTACTCAAAAAATGACTGAGAGCCTCAAGATTTACTGAAAATTATAGTAATCCCAACAGTTCGAATTGGCAAAAGTTGTGAAAAGACCCAGGATGAGGAGCAGGGCCCCTGCCACAACCGCTCAGCCGACAGTCATCAGATTCTTGATGAAGATGCCCCAATAATCCAGCAGAAAATGGGAGCTCTTTACTAAGTGGTGCTGGAATCATTCAATATGATGTTCCTCGGCTCATCGAATTCAGAGTCAAACACACACACACACACACACACACACACACACACACACACATACACACACACAAAGAACAAGAGTTTTATGAGAGAAATTAGCTCCACCAATGTGAGCTGGATGAACAGCTATGCTGTTTTTGGACCTGAAATCAGCAGGACTTGTTGGCAGGAAGAAAAGATGGCTCTGACGAGTGGGACAGCACAGGACTAGCTAGAGCAGGCAGTGCCCCTAGTCACGGTGACCCTTGATCACCTGGACACCCCACAGAATCATGGAGTCAATGGTGGCCTCCAACCTGGAGTAGCTCAGGACTCAGAAAAAATGGATCTGGTGGAGCTGGCCACTGTCCAACATCAACAAAGAGCCCAGGAGGTCAGTGGCAAGTGCTTGGCCCTCTGTGGGTCACTAAACTTGAACCATAAGCACATTCTTCACTCCCATCTTCCAAGTCTGGCTCAAAATGTAGCTCCTGTTTAGCAAGTTGCCACAGGAAAAATACTCCACAACTTTTGCCTCACACCATGCTCAACACTTAACTCAATGTGACTCATAGACCTAAATGTTAATGCAGAAATGACAAAGCTTGTAAAGGAGGACACTGGAGAATATCCTCATGGCTCTGAGGAGGCAGAGAGCCAACACATGACACAGAGAACACCCATGAAGGAAGACACTCACACAGCAGTCTCGCCAGGAGAAGTCTGCTCGTCACAATTTGCTGCTTTAAAATTAATGGACAAGGGGACTGGACCAATAGTACAGTGGGTAGGGCGTTTGCCTTGCACATGGGTGACCTGTGCAAGGCAAACGCCTTATGGTCTTCCAAGCATCACCAGAATTAATTCCTGAGTGCAGAGCCAGGGGTAGCCCCTGAGCACCACTGGGTGTGGCCCAAAAAGGAAAAAAAGTAAAGAAAGAAGGGTTATTCCAAAAATGAAAATTAATAGACAAGCATGAACTAGGAGAAAACATGCAGATGGTTGCACTAACCCTCCCCCACACCCACCCAGCAAAATTCAGAAAAATGGGCAAGACATTTGAAAGCAATTTTACAAAGGAAGGCCTGGTCCATAAGAATATGAGAAAGTACTTTGTGTAATTAGTTGTAAATGCAAATTAAACCCATAATGAGATACTACTTGCACCCCAACCAGAATGATTAAGCTACATATACTGAATATTGGTAAGAATGTGGGGTTTGGGCAGAGAGGCATTCTGGCGACATGCTTTGAACTGTATCAATAGGTGGATTAAGAGGCAGATTGTATTTTCCAAAATAATTGCAGCATGGGCTAGAGAAATAGTACAGTGGGTAGGGTGCTTGCCTTGCATGTGGTCCATCCAAGTTTGAGCTCCAGCAACACAAGTAATTCCTGAGTGTAGAGCTAAGAGTAACCCTTGAGCATCGCTGGGTATAGAGACCTCCCTCCCAACACCCCAGGCAAAACTAAACAAAAACACACAGTATCTTTTTCTCACTTGCCCTTAGACAATACAATGGGGCTCACACCCTTTCTAGACAGGATTTTTATTGTAAGGAGGGAGGTTTGGGCCATATCTGGTTGTGGCAGGCCTTGGGGAACCATATGGGTGGTAGGTACCAAGAGCCAGAGATTAAACCTGTTCAGCTGTGTGTAAAGTAAGTGCCTGACCTCTCTGCTCTTTCTCCAGCCCCATCTAGATATGCTGTTTAATCTTTGTCCCGATCCTTAAATCTGTGGCGTTTGTGATGGCATCAGCTCAGGGAGTTCAGTTGAATGCTCTGTACTCCTTAATGTGGGCCAGGAAAGTTTGTGACATACCCACCTTATGCACTGGAATGCTTCTGCCTGGAGCCCTAAGCCATTAGGTAAGAAGTGTGACTGTCACGAGTCCAACAGGCTGTAAGGAAGTCAACTCAGTTTTGAGACCACATGTGGTCACTCCATTCAGTTGCCTCCATCTTCAAGTCATTCCATCCCAGGTGCCAGGCATGTCTATGAAAGAACTGCCAACTTTTTTCAGCATTTAGCCATCGGCTCAACCCCCTCCCCCCCGCCCCCCCTCCCCCCCATCTAAGCAGAGTTACAAGAAGAATACTGAGTGTATTCCCTGGCTCCATTTAGCTGTGAATCATAAGGAATAGCTAGAAAAAGGGAGGAAATATACTAATTTTCAGGCGAATGTATAAATAAGGACTAGCTGACTTCAAGAAACAAATTATAGGGCCAGAGATGGTAATGTTATGGAGGTCACCATGGTAAAGTGCGTGGTTGCATGCATAAGATCTAGATCTGATCCCCAGCCCTGCAAAGCAAATAAAAACTATTTCTCATTCTGTTTCTTCTCTCTCTCTCTCTCATTCTATTTTCTCCTCCCCTTACTTCCTCCCCCCCCCTCCGCTCCCCCCCCCCCCCCCGCGTTCTCCCTCTCTTCCTCTAAGTCTCTTTCTCTCTCCTTTTTTTTCAGCCACACCCTTGAAACCCACAACTCAGTGCTTGGGGGTCACTCCCAGCAGTGGGGGAATCATGTGATGATGGAGCTCAAATCCAGAGCTCCTGTATCGAAGGCATGTGCTCCAACCAGCTTTCAGAGGAGTTGTCTCCTTGGCCCTTAGAAGAAGAGTTTCAAATTAAGAAAGAGCTTCAGGGCAAGTATTAAATTCAAGGCACTATTTAGGAAAACATCTCAAGAAAAGGGGAAGCCAAGTACCCCACTGTAAAACATCAGGAAACTTTCAGGTGGTGCCTATTATACGCTTTAAACCAAACAGAAGGCATTTCAAAGACTAATAATAGCAGGACTTAGAAGACCTTTAATATTAAACAATAGAACTTCTAAGACTCTTAAAAGTCATTATTATCCTTCAGAAAATTCTTGGGAAGCCCAAAGTAGAGGAAGGCTTATTTTGAAGAAATTTGTGAGTATGGCTTTTTTTTTTAATGGAGTAGACAACAAATTCATAAGAAATTATTAAAAAAATCACAAAAGTGGGGCCAGAAAGATAGTACAGTGGGTAAGACTCTTGCTCTGTACAAGACCAAACTAGGTTCAATTCTTGGCACACAGTATGGTTCCCTGAATCTGCCAAGAGTAATCCCTGAGCCATGAATCAGCCCTGAGCACTGCCAGGTGTGGCTGAAACAACCAAAACAAAAACTAAGCCAGAGTGGGTATAGTGGGTACAGATGAGATAAGGGCTGTTATCTCACATGTGGCCAAACCAGGTTCTATGTCTGGCACCCTGCATGTTCTCCTCATCCCCGCCAGGAGTTATCCCTGAGCTCAGAGCCAGAAGTTAGCTGAGCACTTCCAGCTGTAGTTCAAAAGTCAAAGTGAGAGAGAGAAGATGGAGGAGGAGAAGGAGGAGGAGGAGGAGGAAAAGGAGGAGGAGGAGGAGGAGGAGGAGGAGGAGGAGGAGGAGGAGAAGGAGAAATCCATAAAAGTTTTTTGGTTGTTGTTTTTTTTTTAATGTAGGAGTACTGCTATTAATAGCAGTACTCCAACATTAAAAAAAATAACAATTTAGGGTCTCGTTCTCCTGACCCTGAAAGAACCTCGAATATGGCACTTTTTAAAAACTCAGGGCTAGGATGAAGGAGATGTTACTGGGGCTTGTTCGAGGCAATCGATGTACAACAGGATGACAGTGATAGTGATACTGCTATTTATTCAGCCACTGATTAAGCTGATTGAATTGGGCATGAATTCCACCTTACCTTTTTTTTATATATATAATTTTATTTATTGAATCACCGTGAGAGCAGTTACAAAGCTTTCGGGTTTAAGTCTCAGTCATATAATGAAACACCCGTACCTTCACAAGTGCCCATTCTCCACCCACAACAACCCCAGTATACCCCCATCCCACACCCTCCCCCTACCTCTGGGGCAGATGATATACACATTACTCTCTCTCTCTACTTTGATTACATTCAATATTTTGACACCAGACCCACTATTATTATTTAGGATTTTACCCCAACACTCAGATCTGCCAAAAAGGCAACACTAGACAATTTGTTTTCTATTGCTGGTTATGAATAACATATGATGTCACACAGCTGCAGTAGTGGCCACACGATTTTTAAATTTTGAAGTTTTAACAATTAAATCTGGAGGGATTTCTGCCAAAACCTGCTGAGTTCCAAGATTTGTTCCTGAGTCTCTGGGATCATGGCCATTAAGCAACGTGATCAGGAGCCAGCGAGGCCGTTCGTGGGCGATGACGCGGGGTCTCGTTGGAATGGGGAGGAAAGGGCCAGCTCCACCTCCATCCCGTGAGGCCCCATGTGTCTCATCACTGAGGGCCCAAACCTGACTGTCCAATGGCCTCTGGCGGATGACGGCCACTGAGCCGCCAAGGGGGAGCAGGCGGAGGGACAGCACCCGTTCCCCACTGGGGTGGCCCGGTGACAGTAACCTACTGCGGGGTCCAGATGCATTTTTGCCAAAGGCCGCTGGGTTTCAAGATTTGTTTCTGAGTCTCTGGGATCATGGCCATTAAACAGCTTGATCAGGAGCCAGAGAGGCCTTTTGTTGGTGGCGACTCGGGGTGTCGTTGGAGCGGGGAGAAAAGGGCCAGCTCCACCCCCATCCTGTGAGGTCCCACATGTCTCGTTACTGCGGGCCCAAACCTAACTGTCCAGTGGCCTCTGGAGGATGACGGCCACTGGGCCGCCAGGAGGAACAGGACAAGGCACAAAACCTATTCTCACCTGGGGTGGTCCGGCACTGGTAACCTACTGCAGGGACCAGACACATTTTTGCCAAAAGCCGTTGTGTTTCGAGATTTGTTTCTGAGTCTCTGGGATCATGGCCGTTAAGCAGTTCGATCAGGAACCAGAGAGGCCATACCTCCAATTATATTGCTGAGCCGGAGGTGGTTTGTGGGTGAGTCTCCCACATACCTAACTTTTGGCTGTTTACTTTCTTGGTAAACTTTGCCCCAAGTTTTTGGGGTCTGGCCAAAGGCACAGCAGCAATTTTGGGGTATCTGGAAGTCTGAAGGCGCCATCAGGCTGCTGATGTACTCACCTCACAGGTACAGACTGACCTGCTGGCAGCACCATACCCCCCTAAATCCACAAAAGTTTTAAAGGAACTAATCAGGTTGGCAAAAAGAGAGGATTTAAAATTTCAGAAAATCTTTGTATTCCCAAACTTTTATAGACTAGAAGCAGACTCCAAAGATTGCTTAGTTGCAAATGCAGGGTATGACTTATGAAAAAGAATGTCAGACTCAATCGCAGAAATGACATCTGCACTTGTATGCACTGTTTACAATAGTCAAAATCTGGAAAAAAAAACCCGAGTGCCTAATAACTGATGACTGGTTAAAGAACTTTAGTACATCTACACAATGGAATACTATGCAGCTGTTAGCAAATATGAAGCCATGAAATTTGCATATAAGTGGATCAACATGAAAAGTAGCATGTTAAGTTAAATGAGTCAGAAAGAGAGGACAGACATAGAAAGATTGCACTCATCTGTGGAATATAAAGTAACAGAATGGGAGACTAACACTCAAGAATTGTAGAGATAAGGACCATGAGGTTTACTGGCTTGGAAGCTGGCCTCAAATGCTGGGGGAAAAGGCAGCTCATATAGAGAAGAGAACACCAAATAAAGGGTGTTTGGAAGACCCGCTCAGGTTGAGAGTTGTGTGCCGAATGTAGACTATAGACCGAACACATCGGCCACTCAATGCCTCTATTGCAAACTACAACACCCAAAAGGAAAGAGAGAACAAAAGGGAATTCTCTGCCATGGATGGGGTGGTGGGAGGGATACTGGAGTCATTAGTGGTGGAGAATGGGCACTGGTGTAGGGATGGGTACTCGATCATTGTGTGTCTGAAGTGCAAGCACGAAAGTTTGTAAGTATGTAACTGTACATACTTATGCAGCTTTCATTAAGAAAAATGAAGTCATAAAATTTGCTTGTAAATGGATGGGCATGAAAAATATCATGCTGAGTGAAATGAGTCAGAAGAAGAGGGACTGATATAAAATGACTGCATTCGTTTGTGGGATATAAAAATTATATAAATTATATATAGTGTGAGACTAATATCCAAGGCCAGGGAAAACAGGAGCCTGGTCAATGATTGGAAACTTGCCACAGGATGTCTAGGGGTAGAAGGGCAGTTAAGATAGAGAAGGGACCAGTATGACATTAATGGTTGGAAATGATCATTTTGGACAGGAACTGAGTTTGAAAGTAGGTAAAGGGATATATTTGATAACCTTTCAGTGTCTGTATTGCCAACCATAAGGCCCAAAAGGAAATAAAGAGAATGAGAGAGACAGTGAAAGGGGGGATGGAGGAGAAAAGTGCCTGCTATAGAGGTAGGCAGGGCCAGGGGGCCGGGAGGGAAACTGGAAACATTGGGGGTGGGAAATGTGCACCGGTGAAGGAACAGGTGTTGGAACGTTGAATAACTGCAACCCAATTATGAACAACTTTGTAACTGTGTCTTTCATTTTGATTCAATTTTTTTTAAATCTAATAAAAAAATATTTTTTAAATGTCAGATTCAGGGAGAAGAAACTGATCTCAGAGGGAAGAGCCGAGAACTATGGGAAACAACTTGTGAGAAATTGCTGGGTTTCAGGAGTGATATGTTCCAATGCCTCGTATGTGGCTGCCCTCTTGAACAGGAGGACTGATGGTGGTTATTCTGTGCCTGACCTCTTGCTCTCTGTGCAAAGTGGGGTGCTGCAGTGAAGATGTCTGTTTAGTTTACAAGTCTTCAACTAGGACAGAGTTGGGGTTTTTTTTGTGTGTGTGTTTTTTTGGGGGGAGGGGGTCACATTTAGCCATGTTCAGGAGTTGTTCAATCCTCAGAGGAAATTATGAAATGCTGGGGATTGAACCCAGGTTGGCCTCACAAAGCAAGCATCTTACCCACTGTACTATCTCTCTGGCCCCTCGACCAGGAAAGAGCCCCTCAACCATCCAAGATTCCAGCATACTTATTCATAAACAGGTCTTAACTCATCTAAAGTCTTGGACTTTGAGTCTGGGTGTGACTCTTTGGGTGCAGCTAAGGTGGGTAGTTTGCAAGAGTTATTTCCACCAAAGCGGCTAATGGTTGCCCCAGAATTCCCATCCCAGGGGGTCTTCTACCAACTGACTTTGCTCCTTCACTGTCATACTCCACTTGAATCACTGCATTAACCACACCTAAGTGATGAAAAGCAACTTCCAGAGCAGCCTATAGAATCCTTGATTGTCACAACTCACTCAAACCACTGAACTGCAGCCTTGCTGGCGGAACAGAAGCAGGCCCCCTGTTTGGCCACCAGCACCAGAAGAGTGAAGGTACCCCAAGAGGAGTCCAGCTCTCAGCCCCTGAATTCTTCCAGCTGAGGCCAAAAATACGATAGCACAATGACCAGCCCCCTTTGCTGTCCTGTCAGGATTCCTGGTCCCCTGAATCATTTGCGAGTATAATAGAAAAGGATATTGTTTGAAGTCACTGCACTGGTAGGGAGCTTTGTTATCTAACAGTATCAGGAACAGATGGTTTGCTGGATGGATAGAGGGCTATGTGATATGTGATAAAGCAAGTATAATACAATTATAATTAATTGGTGAATCTAAGTAGAACATATGGGTTTGGGGGTAGCGTTCTCTCCATCTTTCTCTATATTTGAAAATATTTACAATAAAACGTTGGCAGAGGAGGAAGACTAAGAACCATGGCGAATAACAGGAACCGCAGCCGTCGCTGGCATCCATCGTGGTTTACAATGTGCTGGGCCCTGGGCCAAGCACTTTTATATTCATTATCTCCTTTAATCTTCTCAACAGCCCCATAGGTCGAGACGATTATTTTTCTCCACTTCACAGATGAGAAAACCGAGCCTCTGAGAGGTCAGAGCAGCTGGGGAAGGTTGGGGTGCTGGCAGTAGTAGAGGCGAAGCACCACTCGGGTCTGGGGGAGCCACGCTCTGAGCTCCCCTGGCCTAAAGCACCCAGATTTCCTGTCTAACCTCCAGCCATCCCCTTGATGGAGAAAGCTAAGAGCAAACAAATGGCGGCTTCATTTTTCCCTTTCTAGTACAGGGATGTATCCTTATGGAAGAAAAACTCAGTTCTCTTTCCCCTGTTCTTCCGGAAGCAGCTCTGCATTCTTTTCCTGGTGCTCAGGAAACCTTCCTGCAGCTCTTTGTTCTGGTTCTTCCCTTTAGTCTTCAGAGGGGCAGGCCTAAGGTCACAAGGATGAAAAGTAGGGCAGGATTTCCACCAATAAGAACACCTTGGGGGGCTGGAGTAATAGCACAGCGGGTAGGGTGTTTGCCTTGCGTGCTGCCAACCGGACAACTGGTGTTCGATTCCCAGCATCCCATATGGTCCCCCGAGCACGGCCAGGAGTAATTCCTGAGTGCATAAGCCAGGAATAACCACTGTGCATTGCCAGGTGTGACCCCCCAAAAAGAAAACCTTGGCTCTGGCCCCCAGCAGTAGTACAACAGGTAGAACACTTGCCTTCCAGCCCACCAGGGTTCAATTCCTGGACCCACATATGGTTCCCTCAAGTCTGCCAGGAGAGATCCCTGAGCACTGCGAGGTGTGACCAAAACCCTTGACTCAGAAACTAAATAAGAGGACCAAGGCCGCAAGGGACTAAAGGATGGGGCAGATTTCCAAGTCGCGCTTCCTGATGCCGACGCTTTGCGGGGTGTTCTGGACTTGAGTTCTAACAGCTCTCTAGCTGGTTTCTGCCGCAGCCCCGCCTAGTCATTAGGCTGCACTGACTCTTTGCGGCCGGCCCTGGGTTCTGCGGTTATATTCCAGCCTTTCACACCTGCAGATCACGGCGACTCCGGGAGGGGCCCAGTCTCCGGCCCGGGAGCGGAGCTCCGCGCTCCTGGCGGCCAGCACGCCGCGGCGTGGACAAGGGGCTGCGTGGCGTCCAGGTCCGTTTCCACCGTGGGAGGCGTCGGGGCGGCCGGCCCCGTGCTCCCCTGCAGTGCCTATTACCTCCTATAGTGCAGGGAGGAAGCCCCCGGGAGGCCGCGCCTTGCAGAGGGCATCGCCGCTCCCCGCTGCCAGCGAGGGCCAAGGGCCGGCCGCCCGGTACCCAGACAATCAGGGATCAGCTGAAGTTCAACCGGGCTCGCCCCGTCTCCCCCCACCCGGCCCGGACCGTCTGCTGGGGAGGCCGCGCGCCGCGACGCAGAGTGACGGGGCCGGGCGCTCGGTCGGGCGGGCGCAGCTGGGCTCCCCCAAGTCCGTCGGGCGCGGGGGCTTCCACCCTTGGAGTCGCAGCCCGAGGTTCGGGTCTCCGCCTGGGGTCGCCTTTGCCCCGCGGCTGCCGGAGTCTGTGCGCCACGAGGCAGCTGCTGCGCCGCGGGTCCCCCCGCGGTGCGCTCCCGGCTCGGACCCCTGCCTCCCCCTGCGGCCCCGGGCGGTGCCGCGGCGGCGGCGGCGGCGGGGCTCGCGTGGGAGCATGCCCCGAGGCCCGGGACGGGGGAGGTTGGAGAGGCCGGGGGTGGGCGGGGGGCGACACGTCTGTTTCCGCGCTGCCGCAGCCAGCTCCTGCAAAAAACGAGTCTTTCCGGTGGGGCGGCCCAGCCCCGTGGGCCCCTCCCAGCCTCCCGGAACCGGCCCGGAGACATGCACAACCCGCCCTGGCCCAGGGCCAGCTCCCAGGCCTGACCCTGGGGTGTAGGGCGGGACCGCGGGGTGGGGGGTGGGTAGGAGTGGTCCTGGGTTTCCCGGGGGAGGGGGGGGAGGGAGTTTTCCCCATACACACACTCCCACCCCTTTTTCAGGTCCGGAGGGTCCCCAGTGACCCCCGAGGTCGTCCAGGCTCCAGTCCAACCCAGGGGAAACTAAGGCATTAAACTGACTCCAGGCGGCACTTTGAACTGGCCAGCCACGGGATGCCAGTGAAAGCCAGGTGGCTTTTTCCCGGGTCTGGAGCAGAGGAGAGGGACAGCTTGGCAGCCCGCTGGCTGCGTGGACAGCTGGGGGCAACGGCCGCGAGGGGCCCCGCGGCTTCTGAAACCACGACGAAGATGCTTTTTCTTTCCTTCCTTCCCAGAGACCCCGTTTCTCCTCGCAGACAGCAAGACCCAGACCACTCTCCCTCCCGGCCTGGCGCCAGCGAGGACCCGAGGGCGTTGGAACCCGCGCATGGAACTGCAGGCGCTGGAATCCGAGGGAGCCCGCTGATTGCCAGCTGGTTTTTCAAAATCGCGGCGTGCTCAGTCCCGAAGGGGGAAGTACTCCTCTGGCAGATTCTGTTTTATCTGTTCAACCTTGAGCCAGACTTTGCAATCAGCATTTGATCAAGAAACTTGGTCAGTTTCTCAAAATGCAAAATCAATCGCTGTTTTCACTCTTTTTTTACTTGGCGTTTCCTTGGGATATTCTCGGTTCTGGGAATGAAAGATGATAAACTATTGTCTTAGATTCCACCCTGATTAGCATCTTTCCTCAATTCAGGATTTCCCCGGAGCCAGATCTTTGCAGCTTGAGGATTATGACTTTTTAAAAAATATAATTTTGATGAATTTTTATCTGTTCCCCAAATTAGAAAAATCCCTTAATTACAGGAGCAAACCGTTTTCAAAGAAAAAGGGCAGACCTTTAGCGCAAGCCCCAGAGCCATAATTCTTAAGGAAATCTCAGGGCACGCAGAGCCTCAGCCAAGCTCCTTTTTTCCTGCAGCTGTCAAGCCCTCCACCTTCCACATAATTGTTGGCTAGAAAAAGAAAGAATAAAGGAAGGTTTGCTTCAAGTTGTTCCTCCTCTGCAGGCAGAGGTTCTAACTTGAGAGAGAGAGAGAGAGAGAGAGAGAGAGAGAGAGAGAGAGAGAGAGAGCATTTCATCTCTTGAAAATGTTTTAAAAAATGACTTGACTGACCAAATGGTGGATGGGGGGAAGTTTCTCTTTTCAAAAGTAGTTTTGTCCATAAATGAAGGAAAAAAGGGACAGATCACCATTTTGTGTCCCTCATGGGTTTGTGGATATAGTCAGGATGAGCTCCCCGGAAAGAAAGAACCCGACTTGATGTGACTTCTAATGGAAAAACTCAGCACCAGCTGTTAGGAAATAGGGAATGTTCAGAACACCATCCAGTCACCCCCCTCCCCCGGCCCCCCACATATCAACTCTGATCCTGATTAAGCTTCATCCAGATCAAATACCAGTTTGCAGGAAAGAGAAAGCACAGAGGAATGTCTTAGATAATGCGACGGGGAACATAATAAAATCTATCCAGACCGGTGAAAAGACAAAGCAAACAATTCTTCAGTAATTAATTGCAAGGAAAAGAACCCCCTTTAAAATCCATAGCAGGGCTGTGGGCTGGAGCTATAGCACAGCAAATAGGGCGTTTGCCTCGCACTCGGCCAATTCCTCTGCCCCTCTCGGGGAGCCCGGCAAGCTAGGCCACTCAAGCAACTAGATGAATAGGAGGACAGTGCTACAGCTGGCTTGGAGCCACAGTGCAGCGGGTAGGGCATTTGCCTTGCACGCGGTTGACTTGGGTTCGATTCCCAGCATTCCATGTGGCCTCCCGGGCACCACCAGGAGTAATTCCTGAGTGCAGAGCCAGGAGTAACTCCTGTGCATCGCTGGGTGTGACCCAAAAAGCCTAAATTAAATAAATAATTAATTTTTAAAAATCCATAGCAAATAAGTGGGAAAAAAAGGAAAACAACTAACAACATAAGACACATAAATATGAAGACTGCACAGATATTTGATAATAAAGAAGTGTTATTACCTTATTTAGAAATTATATAATTACATTTCTAATATATAGTTATATTTGAAAACATTCTAACAGTATTTTAGAAATGTATGCTAGATTCTTTACAGATGATAGGATATCTGGAATTTATTTTCTAGTAGTCTTATGTAGTAAAGAAAGGGAGTGATGCTCAAATATTAAGTGTAATCAAATATCGTGAGCTACTTAATAAAAATAAAATACAATTTTTTTAAAAAAGTGGGTGAAATTACAGGGTAAAAACGAGTTTGAGTATTTGTAATGGGTACATCGGACTTCACTATATCATTATTTGTTATTTGGATTTTTTAGTTTTAATTCCTGTATTGCAGGTCACGCTCAGACTCAGAGCAGGCATGAAAGCCTGTCTGACCTGAGAACACATGGCACAAGTCTTGTTCTGTGACTGTGCTCCTCAATTCTCACTTGACTCTGGAACATTATTGGGGCTCTCTCATCTGCATCGGCTTCTCAAATGATGGCATTCACGATCTAGATTGGAAATTGACTATGAAGTAAGCACCACACGGGAGCACAGAAAGCTTTGCGGAACAACTGAGGTCTCATAGGAGCCCTTACATGGCATGACATAAGGCGTACCCTGGGTGGGGTCGCAAGAAGAGAAACTGCTTAGACTAGCTCTACAAAGAGAATCCAATTAGTCCTTATAGAGTCGGTGATTATTACCTGCCTGTAACTATTTTTTTTTCTCTGCTCTTGTGGTCATTCCAGGAAGTTGAGACCACACCCCACTCTTCCCCACCCCCCACTCCACTCTCTGGTCCTCCTCCCTTATTTTGTTAGCTAAGATCTGGAGCTGTTGCTCTTGACTTTCCCTACTGAGGTTGGAAGCCAAAGCCTGAGCGTGTTAACCAGTATCTAACCTTGAGAAGGATCTCTTTGGCTCATAATTTATTTCCATCTCTTGCATTCCCATGGAATTGTGCCTGCTACCTATTGATGACTGGTGGCTATGCAATGACTATGTACAGCCTTGATAAGTGCCTAGCTCCTCAAAATATGAAAGCCTGTGCTAGATACCTTCAGTCTTCCCAACTGCTGTCTTCCCCTCTTCTCATAGGATGTGTGAAATGTTTTGACTTGGTTCCCATAGAAAACCCCTGGGTCTGTTTGCCCCAGGCCTTTTAGGAAAGAAGAATCCTGGAAACAGGTAAAGATGCCCCAAAGTGCCCTGTACTCTCTGCCCCCCACACCACCCCTCGCAATCTCTCACTCCCCAACCTCTCCACCCCTACATTCCCCACCTGTGATTCCACACTCCCCACCTAGCACCCCTCCCCCCGAGGTTTCCAGTCCCTAAATGTCTCACCCAACTTCCCTGCCCAAAGAGCCCTTGGAAGATAAAAGTCTTTCCCACCTGTACTGAACAGACCAGCCACAGAGACCACTGGGTCCCTGACCAGAATATTCTTCAATAAGTGATGACTTTGCTCTTGCCAAGGCATCTAACTGTAGGTAAATTCTTGTATGAACCCATCATTCAAGTCCCTGAGGAGCTGGTCCCAGTAACCCCTTTTCAATGTGAAGTTCAAGAAACAACCTGGTTCCCAGCCTTCCTGTTACCTGGTTCATCCTGATACTCTGCCACAGCAGGCCAAATTTTGTGCTTTGCCAACCCTTTGGTTCAGGAGATAGAACCATCTGTTAGGGAAAAGCTTCAAACATCTTATCGCTGGACACATCAGACACATGGTTGACTCCTTTTTTTTTTTTTTTTTTGCTTTTTGGGTCACACCCGGTGATGCCCAGGTGTTACTCCTGGCTTTGCACTCAGGAATAATTCCTGGTGGTTCTCAGGGGACCATGTGGGATGCTGGGAAATGAACCCTGGTCAGTCACATGCAAGGCAAACACACTACTCGCTGTACTATCGCTCCATTCCCACATGGTTCTTTTTCTCCTGTTTATTCTTTTCATCGTCTCAGTTTCTATGAATGCTTGTACTTTTCAAGAACAATTTCTGAGGTTTTGGGAGAAGTAAGACAAGAAAGAGTCTTGAGCTATGAAGTCGAATCTGATATGTTGTTTTCCTAGGAAACTTCTCCTAGTGGGACCCAGCGTTTAGCAGGGGCTTTGCAATGCTAGCAGCTCTGCTAATCCTTGCTGCTGTGAGGCAAAGGTGCACTTCACCATGGAAAAAAAAATCGTCGGGAAGTTAGTTGTGATATATTGTATGTTTTCAGTGACTGCTCAAAAGCTTCTTATACTAATTTAATTAAAATAATTTACCTTAATAGAAAACTATAATTTTCTTCTCTTTCCAATCAGTTGAACCCATTTGTACTTTTTAAAAAGCCCATCCAGATGGAATTTATTACTCCAAAACCAATACCCTAAATCTTCATTTTTTGTGTGCTAACCATCATTATAGCTGAGGAATTATGCTAAAGGAATAGTTGAGACCTCTGCTTCTGCCTCTGGAACACCAGCCTGGATCAAACCAAACCTCCAACCTCAAATAACTAGAACAGCTGGATAATTTAAAAAATCTGCCTAAAACCATCAGCAGGCAAGCGGGGCAGTGAAACCTCAAGATGGCAGGCACTAGAAGGGAAGCACCAGAAGGTAAACTTGACATCTGATACTTGTCTTTGTCAGCTCAAGTTACTATAGCATAGACCCGGTTTTTAACAGAAGACATTTATTTCTCACTGTTCTGGAGCCTGGAGGTTAGGGCTCAAAGGGTCAGCAGGTTTGGTTCTTGGTTCAGGCAATGCATCCACCTTCTTCTCTATAACCCCACGTGTCGGAGGGGGGAAAAAAAACTTTTTGTTTTGTTTTGGGGGCCACACCTGGCAATGCTCAAGGGTTATTTCGGTTCTACACTCAAGAACTAGTCATGACAGTGCTCAGGGGACCATCTGGGGCGCTGGAGATCGAACCCAGGTCATCTGCTTGCAAGGCAAGTACCCTGTCCATTGTACTATCGCACCAGTCCCTAGTGTACCTTCTTTTTATAAGCACAGATATCCCATTGCAGAGTCTCCATTTCTGTGACCTGATCTAATTCTTATACCATTACACTAGAGGTTAGGACTTCAACATGTGAATCTGGGATGATGCAAACATTTGGTCATCATAACACCACTAGTATTACTCTCAGGCACTTCTAGGACCAGTGGCTTAAAGGTCAAGAAGCTGAGAAAAGCTTTGGCAATGTCATAAAGTCCCTAGTCTAGCCTAATCATGTCTAGACTTTTGGTTAGAACCTCTGAAAGGCTCTACTAGTAGTAAAACAAACCCCAAAAGATCAACTCTCACAAAGCTATGAATTTGACACAAAACAAGTGCCTTTATAATTTCTGGTTTATTTGCAAAAGCAAATATCTGAAATAAACATCATCTATGGTAGCATGCAATTCTATAAATTCTATAAACTTTTATATGTAATGTGTGGTGTTTGATCAAAATTTGCTAGATACACTAGGAGATGAAACCAGAAGTAGTCCCCTCTCCCCCACCAACAAATGGAAAAAATAGAGTACATAAATCAGTTACAGAAAATGTTTTCCAGTGTTTGTAGGAAACTCTGTGTTGGAATTACTATAACAGTCTAGACTAACAGAGATTATAAATACATAAAAAGAATAAATGGAAATTACATAGCTAAAATGAAGTGCTCATCTAACTGATATTAGATGAGGTGAAAGCAGATTAGACACAGATGAAAGAAGATCAGTGAACTGGAAGATGTGTCAGAAGAAAGCTGAAGGACAAAGAGACAAAAAGACTAGAAAGGCGTACTATCTAGTACATTGGGTAGGATACTTGCCTCACAGGCAGCTGAAGTTCAATATCTGGCACCCAAGATGGTACCCCAAGCCCACCAGGAGGGATCCTTGAGTGCAGAGCCAGGAGTAAACCCTGAGTGCCACCAGTTGTGGCCCAAAGAACAAAAATCAAACAAAAAGATGAAAAGACAGAAAGAGCATCATATCTCAAATTTAGTTAAAAATGTTCACATGACTACATGTAATTAAAATATCAAGGAGAGGAGACAGTGAGAATGAACACAAGAGGTAAGGAGAAACAGGGGCAGGGGGCAGACGCAATGTCTGAATATATGACCAGAAATTTTTCCATACTGATGAAAGACATGAATCCACAGACTCAAAAAGCCCTGTAGAGTTCTACAAAGGATAAATATGAAGACATGAAGCCACACCTCAACATGTGAGAGTAAAACTAAAAAAGCAACAAGTAAGAGATAATCTGAGGTATAATAAAATATTAATTTTGCTAGAGTAACCACAGAAAAGAGAGCTAACTTTTCAAAAAAACCATGAAAGCATGAGAGGACAAGATTTTTACATCACTGACAAGCCAATCTAGAGTTTTTTGTTTGTTTGTTTGTTTGCTTGCTTGCTTTTTGGGTCACACCTGGCAATGCACAGGGGTTACTCCTGGCTCTGCACTCAAGAATTACTCCTGGCGGTGCTCAGAGGGCCATATGGGATGCTGGGAATCAAACCCGGGTTGTCCGTGTGCAAGGCAAATGCCCTACCCACTGTACTATCACTCCAACCCTAGGTTTTGTTAAGTGAAAACATTTTTCGTCAACACATAAGAACTGAAAAAAATTATCACAGGAAATTACATCGAGCAGAAGGAAAACAATCACAAATGGAATTTTTTTTTAAATGCAAAAAATGCAGAAAGAAGAGAGGGTAGAACTAGATGAATGTTGACAAAAAATAGTATCTGGTATGGGTTTAGATTGTTTTTTGTTTTGAGGCCACACCCAGGAATGTTCAAGGCTTATTCCTGTCTCTGCACTCAGTAATCACTCCCGGCAGGGCTCAGGGGACCATATGGAATGCCAAGGATCAAACCTAGGTCAACTGTGTGCAAGACAAGTAAGTGCCTTACTTGTTATACTATCACTCCAGCCCACACATAGGAAATTTTTAACAAAATATATATGTAAGAGTTAAATATATGCCAATAGAGCAAAGAGTGAGAGAAGGCTTTTACGATCCAGTGGGGCTAGAGCCCTTACTCAATGATCTGGAGTACATACTTTGGGTTGTTTTTGTTATGTTTTATTTTGTTTTGGGACCACACCTATCAGTGCTCAGGGGTTACTCCTGGTTGTGTGCTCAGAAATGATTCATGGTGGTGCTTGAGGGACCATATGGATGCTGGGGATCAAACCCGGGTCTGTTGTGTGCAAGGCAAATGCCCTGCCTGCTATACTATTGCTCTGACCCTGGTACATGCTTTGTAAGCAAAAAGCCTGATCTGAGCATTGCCAGTGGCTGCCCCTATTCCAGTCCCACGATGTGACCAGGGAGAAAGGAAGGAAGGAGAGAAAGAAGGGAGAAAGGAAAGAAGGAAACCAGTAAAAATTATTTCAGATTTATCTCATTGAAGATACATGTTGCAGTCTATCTTGTCTGCATGGGTTGCCATAACAACCTCCTGACTCCAGAGACAGGTGCAGACAGGACCCCAAACACCGCCCCACACCCCGGGGGGGGGGGGGGGCAATGTACACTGCAGCAAATATACTTTCCAGAGAGTAACTTTTTTCCTTCATTTCTAACTTTCTCAAAGAGATAATGAGTTCCTACTACGTGCTATGGAGCCAAGACCTTTTTCATTTAGCACTGTCCTTCCGTTGTTCATTGATTTGTTCGAGCGGGCACCAATAATGTCTCAGAACAAATTGTGAGACTTGCTGTTACTGTTTTTGGCATATCGAATATGTCATAGGTAGCTTGCCAGGCTTTGCCATGTGGGCAAGATACTCTCGGTAGCTTGCCGGGCTCTCTAAGAGAGGCAGAAGAATCAAACCCGGGTCAGCCATGTTGGCCACGTGCAAGGCAAACTCCTTACCCGCTGTGCTATCGCTGACCTAATAATAATCCTTATTATTTCTAAAATATCATGACATCTTTTTAGTTTTTAAACTTGTTTAAAAACTAAACTACAGAATGTTTCATAAATTTGTACGTCATCTTTGTTAGGGACCATGCTAATCTTCTCACAAGCACTTTAAAATTTTTTTCATTTTGGATTCCACACCTGACAGTGCTTGGGGATCACTTCCGAAAGCACTTGAGGAACCCTGGCCTCTGGCATACCCAGCATGCTTTGCATGCACTTGAAGTATCTTTCCCATTGAGCTATCTCTCAGTTCTATGGCATCTTTTTTTAAAAGTAGGAAAGGGGGGCTGGAGCAATAGCACAGCGGGTAGGGTATTTGCCTTGCATGAGGCTGACTCGGGTTCGATTCCAGCATCCCATATGGTCCCCTGAGCTCTGCCAGGGGTAATTCCTGAACGCAGAGCCAGGAGTAACCCCTGTGCATTGCCGGGTGTGACCCAAAAAGCAAAATAAATAAGTAAAATAAAGTAAAAGTAGGAAAGGGGAGCCGGAGCAATAGCACAGCGGGTAGGGCATTTGCCTTGCATGCAGTCGACCCTGGTTCGATCTCGGGCATTCCATATGGTCCCCCAAGCACCTCTAGGAGTAATTCCTGAGTGTAGAGCCAGGAGCAACCGCTGAGCAACACCAGGTGTGACCCAAAAGGAAAAAAAAAAAAAGTAGGAAAGGGTGGGCTAGAGCAATAGTACACACTGGGTAGGGTGTTTGCATTGTACGGGGCCAACCTGAGTGTGATCCCGGCACCACATATGGCCCCTGAACCCTGCCAGGAGTGGTTCCTGATCAGAGATCCAGGCGTAAGTCCTGGCACCACAAAGTGTGGCCCAAAAACCAAAAAAGAAAAAGTAGGGAAGGTCTGGAACTCAATGGGCTCTGCACATGCTTTGCATGTAGAAGGCCTAAGTTCAATCCCCAGCACTGCAAGGTTTTCCCCAAGCACTGGCAGAAGGGACCCCCAAACATCAAGCCAAGAGTAGGCCCTGAGCAATGCTGGGTATGCTCCCCAAATACAAAATATAAAAATAAATTAAAAGTGGGGGAAACTTTTCTTCCTTGTAAGCTTTGTAAAATTCCTGTAACTTTAATAGCAAATAAGTAAATGCAAAGATCAAAGCAAAAAAATCTATCTTTATAGAGCCTCATTGTATGTTATCTCATTGATCCCTATAATATACCAGTGTGGGAGATGCTATTATGTGGTTGAGATCAGACATTAGAAACAGACACCTCAGCTTATAAATTGAGGTGCCAATTGATAGGTGCCAAGTCTTTTGACTCTTAGTTTCTCCCCACCATACCAGGCATCCAAAAAGCACATTTCCTGGAAATTTTCTTCCATACTAGTGGAACTCCTGGATTTAGAGGTAGCATTTGTAAGGCAACATGAAGACAGGAGAATATATTTCAAGATCTCCAACAATATTTATGGGTTGAAATGCCCAGATGTTGTGGCTGGAGCAATAGCACAGTGGGGAGGGCATTTTCCTTATATGCGGCCAGCTAGAGTTTGATCCCCGGTATCCCACATGAGCCCTGTAGGAGTGATCCCTGAGTGCAAAGCCAGGACTAAGCCCTGAGCACTGCTAGAGTGACCCAAAAATAAGCAAAGAAATTCCCAGATGTCCCAAGTGGAGTTGGAATCTGGTGTCTTCTTATTTCATCAGCCCCCAGCGTGCCATCTGATAGCAGGTTATGAGATGGAGAATGGGAAGACGAATGAAGACCTTGGTCTGTGTGGAAGACCCTCTGATTGTCAAGGTCCTAGAATTTTCTTGAAACTTTCCAGAAGCTCTCACACTCACGAAGAACTGACACTTGCAAGAATGACTTGTGGTGCAAGGTGCTTTTGGGCTATGGTGCAGTGTCAGACAGGAGAAGAGAGAAAAGAGTCTTAGCTGACTCACGACACCATAACAAAAATGCCATTAGACCTGGATAGTTAAGTAACAGACATTTGTTTTCTGGAAATTCCCAAAGTCTGAATGGGTTAGGTTCTAGAGTGCGCTCTCTTCCTCACTGACAGATGGCGACCTCCTTGTAGTATGGCAGAGTGCAACAATGCCATCCTGCAGCCCCCCAGCCTTATGACCTTATCTAATTACCTTGCCAAGCTGCATCTCCAAAGGCCATCCATCATATTAGGGACCAAGACTTTAACGGGTGAGTGTTGGGAGACACAATTCTGTCCTCAATGGTTGAATGGTTGCCTCAGGCAAACCCCTTAATCTGTTAAGAGTATAATGGACATATTATGATTCCAACCCCTTAACAAGAGCCTCTGGTCTGCACTCTTTTCCTTTTCCTCCATCTTTTCAAAGACCCCCTTGGTGGTTTCACCAATCCCCTTTGAGAAAAATAGCCCTAAGCAGCCTATACATTGCTTTCCCCTTGGATGGTTGTGGGGTAGGGAGGGGGTGGCAATGGTGTTGGGGGATGAGAACAAATATCCCAGGTGATATCTAAAAATTCTAAGTAAGAAGGCAGCTGCCCCGGAAAGAAAAAAAATGGTTAAAAGGATCATGATTGGAGCCAGAGCGATAGTACCGTGGGTTTGGCGTTTGCCTTGCCAGCAACCTACCCAGCTTCCATCCACGGCATTCCGTATGGTCCCCGGAGCACCATCAGAAGTGATTCCTGACTGCAGATCCAGGAGTACTGGGTATGACTCAAAAAAGCCAAAATTTTTTTTTAAATAATAAAATTTAAAAGTCATGACTAAATGGACTTTGTATGTTTTTCTATCTTGCCAAATGAGCTTCATTTCTTTTTTTTTTTTAATGATCTTACTCTTTATTAGATTATTTAGAGCTTCATTTCTTATTCCTCTTCCTCAGTTGTATTAAAGCACCGCCCTGATTGACAAAGTTACTCATAGCTGGGGTTGAGACATACCATGCTCCATGCCTGATCCCGCTGCCAGTGTCAAGTTAAAAATATGGAACTTCAGGAATTTGCATATTGCCTGACACAGGGCCCGTGTAAATCTTCTTCGTATTCTTCCCAATTGAGTATCCATGTGTCAAAGCAGCAAATTAGCTTCTTTTCAAAACTCCAAAGAACGGGGTAGGCTGAGCAGCTGAAAAACCAAACGTTCCCCAGACTGTTGGTCCACTTCCCCTCAGGTGGGCTTTATCAGAGGGGCCTTCCCTCTCTCCCTCCCTCCCTCCCTCCCTCCCTCCCTTCCTTCCTTCCTTTCTTCCTTCCTTCCTGTCTCCCTGTCCCAGGCCTCCTCACTCCTAGCCTTAGAGGATCCGGTACTAGATATTTCTCTCAAGAACTCCGTGTCCAGTGTCTGGTGAGACCCATCCCACGCATTCTTAGGGCTCCAGTAAAGGCATGATGCCTGGTCCTGCCCTCATCTGGGCCTCAGTCTCAGCTTTCTTTCTTTCTTTTAATTATTATTTATTTTATTTATTTTGTTTGGAGGTTCTAGCAGGGGAGCGCAGCTACTCGTATACCCTCGACCGAAGACCGGTCCGTCTCTATCGGGAAAGGCCGTCCTCTTCGACCGAGCGCGCAGCTTCGGGAGGGACGCACATGGAGTGGTGAGGGAGGAAGGGGACACCCGCCTAGCCAGCCAGATCAGCCGAATCAACCCTGGCGATCAATGGGGTGACAGATGTCGCAGCCAGATCACCCTCACAGCCTGGCAAGCTACCGAGAGTATTCGATATGCCAGACACAGTAACAACAAAGTCTCCAATGGAGACGTTACTGGGCCCGCTCGAGCAAATCGACGATCAACGGGAGGGCCTTTACCTTTACCTTTACCTTATTTATTTTGAGATCACACCCGGCAGTGCTCAGGGCTAACTCCTGGCTCTGCTCTCAGGGCTCACTCCTGGTGGGGCTCCGGGATGACATGGCCAGGGCCGGACCTGTGCAAGGCGAGAGACCTGCCTGCTGCACTTTCTTTGGGGCCCAGTCTCATCTTTCCAGCTAGTGTGGACTGTGCAATGGCTTCTGCAAGCCCGGCCCAGACTCCTCCCTGCAGGGAACAACTCCAGTCCTGCATTCTGATTGGCCAATTGGTGTTGGCCTGCTTTCTTGGCCCCAACCTCCGTGTTCGGAGATTCCCTACTACGTTGCCTGGTACCCACCAGCCCCCCAAACCACTACCAGCTTTTCGAGGTTTCCCTCTGCACTTGCACCCCTCTCCTTAGGAAGGGAGCCCCTGCCCTGGGTCTCCTGGGACCTGAGTGAGTCCCCCTCCCTACCCTGTGGGGATCTTCCTGTGACCACAACTGTCAGGTGGCTCCCCAGGAGGCCGGGAAGCCTGCTGGGAGGCCAGGCCAGGAGGCCAGGCCAGCGGAGGCTGTGACAGAGCTGGTGGGTGGGGTGTGGCTTGCTCTTGTGTCTTGGAAACTAGGGTTTCAAAGACTGCTCCATAAAGTTTTGGAGCTCTTCTTTCCTTCCTTCCTTCCTTCCTTCCTTCCTTCCTTCCTTCCTTCCTTCCTTCCTTCCTTCCTCTGTCCTTCCTTCCTCTGTCCTTCCTTCCTCCCTCCTTCCCTTCCCCTTCCTTTCCCTTTATTCCTTCTTTCCTTCTCCTTCCTTCCTTCATCCTCCCTTCTTTCCTTTCCCTTTTCCTTCCTTCCCTCTCCCTCCCTCCCTCCCTCCCTCCCTCCCCCCTCCTCCCTCCCTTCCTTCCTTCCTTCCTTCCCTCCTTCCTCTGTCCTTCCTTCCTCCCTCCTTCCCTTCCCCTTCCTTTCCCTTTATTCCTTCTTTCCTTCTCCTTCCTTCCTCCCTTCATCCCTCCCTTCTTTCCTTTCTCTCTTCCTTCCTTCCCTCTCTCTCTCCCTCTCTCCCTTCCTTTTTTCCTTTTCCTTTCTCTTCCTTCCACCCTTCCTTCCTTTGCCTTCCTGCCTGTGCTAATCCTGGCTCTGTAATAGGGGGTTACTCCTGGTTGGTGTTTGGGGGGGGTCCTGTGATGCGAGGTGTTGAACCTGGGCTTCCAAAGCATGCATGCGCTTAGCACTTTGAGCTACATCCCGAATCTGGGAGGATTCCCCGTAATGCATGCTCTCCCAGTCCCTGGAGCTTTGTGGTGAGATGATACCTTCGCACACAGCTTAGTAACAAGAACCAACACCATCGAAAAACAGGTGGATGACTCTCCTCCGTGCCAGTAGGTACCCTATGGCTGACACAAGGGCTCCACGCGTCTTCTCTCACGTTGAATGGGAAGCGGAAGAACTGTCTCTCTGAAAACTGAGATCAGAGAGGTTCAGTCACCTGGCTACAGTCACACAACACATCCATGGCAGGGTCCGGTTTAACACCAGACCTGCTGAGGCCCAGGCTCCCTGGCTCTCAGGGTGCCATGTGCCCCTCTGAGGCTCCACACTGTGAGCTCCGAGTGTGATGGGCAAGTGACACTTTAAAAAGAACTGATCTTAATGGGTAAAGAAACTATGGCACATCTACGCAATGGAATACTATGCAGCTGTTAGGAAAAATGAAGTTATGAAATTTGCCTATAAATGGATGGACATGGTGAGCACCATGGTGAATGAAATGAGTCAAAAGGAGAGGGACAGATATGAAATGACTGCATTCATTTATATACTATATATATATATATATATATATATATATATATGAAGACTAAAGACTAATATCCATCCACAGCTGGGGAAAACAGGGCCTAGGAAAACTGGTCAATGGTTAGAATCAACCACAATTGTATGGAGGGCTGAGGGTAGGTAAGATAGAGAAGGGACACTATGACAATAATAGCTGGGAATGATTATGCTGGACATGATCTGAGTGCTAAAAGTAGGTAAAGGGGTATTCCTGATAATCTTTTAGTACCTATATTGTAAACCACAATGCCCAAAAGGGTGGAGAGAGAGAGAGAGAGAGAGAGAGAGAGAGAAGTGCCTGCCATTGAGGCAGGCTGGGAGAAGGTGGGGGATGATTGGAGGGAACCTGGGGACACTGGTGCTGGGAAATGTACACTGGTGGAGGGATGGGTGTTGGAACACTGTATGACTGAAACTGAATCATGAACAGCTTTGTGAGGGTCTATCTCACAGTGATTCGATTTAGAAAAAAAAGGATACTTTATATTAAAAAAAAAAGGCCACCTGTCTTTTCCTTCTTTGAAATTGTAGATCTCTGCAGCTCCTCAAGGCTGATGGGTTCAGGACAGGAAGGATTCACAGAGACGGCAAGCGCAGGGTGAGGGGCGTGCAGGCGGTGGCACCCCGGGCAACAGGGAGCCAGCCCACACCCCACTCACATGCCCAGTTCTGCTTTGAGGCCCTGGTCTGGTCTGGAAAGTAAACTGTCCCCCTCCCCTCCCTTGGGGTGAGAGACATTTGTGGCACTGGAGCTTGCCTTGCTCAGAGCTGACCTGGGCTCCATCTTCAGCTTCTCACATGCTCTCCTGAGCACCATCAGGAGTGATTTCTGAGTGCAGAGCCAGGAGTAAGCCCTGAGCATCACTCCACACACCCGCCCCCCCCCCCACACACCTCACCCACCAAAAGAGAGAGAGAGAGAGAGAGAGAGAGAGAGAGAGAGAGAATATTTGATTGAAGCAGCCTCTTATGAAATCCAGAGTCCCTCAGGAGCAAAGGGGGAGTGAGGGTGGAGTGGGGTGGGTGGACAGAGAGGGGAGGAGGGCACTCTATTCTAGGGACCCCAGAGGCATCTTCAGGGACATATAGAAACTCTAAACTTCACTAACCCTAGTCTGTCTGTCTCTCTCTCTTTCTCTCTCTCTCTCTTCACTCTTTTTTCCAGACCCTATGCCTACTATACAGCTGCCTTTCCTGGCCACCACCCCATCGTCCTGCCACCCCCACACCGGGCATGCGTCCAGGCACTGTGACAGCAGCCGAGGCGGCCCAGCTGATTGAAGTCCAGTTCCCTCGGACCCAGCAGCATAATTAATCAGGCAGTAATGAGTTCAGGTAGCATCGCCTGTCACCTCGAGACAGGGGCCGTCTGAGAGGGCTGGAACTTGAGCGAGGGATTCAGGTCTCCATTAGGATTTTTTTCAGTAAAAGATGTTAAGAGGAAGGGAAGGATTTATTGGAATTGAACCAAAAACTGAAGCCCACCCACCCCTACTTCCTCTCTCCCCTCTGTCCCTCCCTCTCTTCTTCCTCTTCCATAACCTCTTAGCCACATCCTCTGAGGTGGGGGGCAATGGGGAGAGGAAAGGATCAGGGGTGTCCCTGTAGGTGAGGAAACACGAATGTTGATGGGGCGCTGGCTGCCGTGGCTGGAGGTGCCACGCCAGCCTGTCCCAGGAAGACCCAGAGTGGGGTGTTTGGGGCAAATCACAAACCTTGGTGTTGGTGTGGGTCTTACAGTGACCTACAAAGGTGCCACCACCTTGGCTCATGCCAGGACACACAGGCTGTGGCAGTTCCTGCCCGTGTGTCGCACTGAACCGGAAGCTCTGGGAGGATGTCCAGTGCTGGGGCCAGCCTTCAGCAGGGCTGTGAAGGCTGTGTTAAGGACCCCCATCAGGCCAGGGCGGTTCACCACTATAGGGGCTTAACACCTCACACGTGCCAGGGGAAACTGGAGAAGATGTCAAGAAGAGGTAATACTTGGCCTTCTTTGTTTTGAGAACCACACCTCACAGTGTTCAGGGCTTACTCCAGGTTTTGTGCTCAGGGATCACTTGTGGCAATACTGGAGGACCCTATGGGGTGCTGAGGATTGAACCTGGGTTGGGTCCATGCAAGGTAAGCACCCTACCTGCGGCGCTATCACTCCAGCACACTGTCACTGTCACTGTCCTCCCGTTGTTCATCGTTTTGCTTGAGTGGGCACCAGTAACATCTCCATTGTGAGACTTGTTGTGGTTTTTGGCATATCGAATACATCACAGGTAGCATGCCAGGTTTTGCCGTGCAGGTGGTAGCTTGCTGGGCTCTCCGAGAGGGGCGGAGAAATCAAACTAGGGTAGGTCGGGTTGGCCTCGTGCATGGCAAACGCCCTACCCACTATGCTATGGCTCTGGCACACACTAAGGTAAAAGGTAAAGGCCCTCCCGTTGATCATCGATTTGCTCGAGCGGGCCCAGTAACGTCTCCATTGGAGACTTTGTTGTTACTGTGTCTGGCATATCGAATACTCTCGGTAGCTTGCCGGGCTCTCCGAGAGGGGCGGAGGAATCGAACTCGGGTCGGCCATGTTGGCTGCTTGTAAGGCG
Organism: Sorex fumeus; assembly: GCF_029834395.1. Classification (NCBI taxonomy): domain Eukaryota; kingdom Metazoa; phylum Chordata; class Mammalia; order Eulipotyphla; family Soricidae; genus Sorex; species Sorex fumeus. The sequence continues at coordinate 22,773,123 of NW_026606179.1, forward strand.
AACGCCCTACCCGCTGTGCTATAACCTCTTTTTGTTGTTGTTGTTGTTGTTGTTAATGAATCATCGTGAGATACATTTACAGACGTACAGACTTTCATGATTGCATTTCAGTCCAATAATGTTCAAGTACCCATCCCTCCACCAGTGCCCATTCCCCACCCCCAATGTTCCCAGTATCCCTCCCCTGACCCCCACCCCTTCCCACCTCCTGCCTCTGTGGCAGACACAGTCCTCGTGACCCTTATTTCAACTGTCCTTAGGTGTCAGAATGACCTCTTTTGAAAGAAGGACTCATAGAGTGTACAAAGTTGCTGTATCCACCCATAGAACAGAGGGTGACCAAAGCCCCTAGCATCCTGAACACCCGCTGTGTGATGAAGCCAGCCAGCCAGCCACGGCATGAAAGGACACACTATTTATTCTTTAAAGGGCAAATACAAGCAATTCACAGAAGAGCCGAGAAAATGGCCTGTGAGTGTATTACAAACATATGCTTGATCCCACAAGCACTTAAAGTGGGTTGCAAGCTAAATGAGGGAGCCTTGGTCACCCATCAAATAGGTCAGAGTGGACGGGGCTCAGTACCCGGGGGTGTCACACGTGATACTATGCTCAGATGCTTCTGGATCACCAGTACCAGGGCTTTGGAGACCCTAGCGATGTGCTCTAGAGTGAATATAACCACCCCGCCACCTAGAACCCTCTCTTCTACCCTGTCTACATCCCCAAATAAAACACAGACCGGTGTGCAAAAGCCCCTGCAGCAGCCCCAGAACCTGTCCGGCTCAGAATGTCCCAGAGATCAAGCAACTTCTCAGGAGGGGGGGCTTAATTTAGCAATTTCTAAAAACAGAGCAAGACCCTATGTGTAAGAAAATGGATCTCTAAAATGCATCGGTGAGTGATGAAAAAGAACAATCTGCAGAACCATATCTATGCGTTTGGTTTATGTGCAAAACCTTTGCAGACCACATCAATCAGAACCAAGGTCCCTCTCTTGGAGTCTGAGAGAACAAGATGCCACCACGAAGAGTCTCTGTCTCAGGGGTCCCCTTTCAGATGTCTGCTGGGGAGCCCTGGATTCTAGGGGCCCATGGGGACTTGTGTTTCCTCTAAGCTGCTGTAGGATTTACAGAGGCACATGAATCAATATGTCCTATGTATAACAGAGGTTTTTCTGGGGCCAAAGGGGCAGGTAGGGGCTCTGGGCACACGGGAGAGAGGGAAACTGAGAAACGTTGAGAGGGGCTGAAAGCAGGCACCCTCCAGAGTGTGCCCAGGGGAGGAAGGAAGGAGGTATTAGAAAGCCTGAAACGGGGCCACCAAAGCAATAGTACAGAGAATAGGGCATTTGCCTTGCACACGGCCAACCCAGGTTTGACTCCTAGCATCCCATGTGGTCCCCCAATGACTGCCAGGAGTAATTCCTGAGTGCAGAGCCAAGAGTAACCCCCTGAGATTGCTGGGTGCGATCAAAAAGCCAAAAAAAAAGCCTGAAACTTCTGTGGCCAGAGTGCTAGTAGAGTGGGTAAGGCTGGCCTGGGGTCCATCCCCGAGCACCGCCAGGAGCGGTTCCTGAGTGCAGAGTCAGGAGTAACCCCCAACTATCGCCAGGTATGACCCCCCCAAACAAAACAAACAAAAGAAAAACCAGAAGCTTTTAATCCATGGAGGGGATTTCGGGGTGGAAAGGTGAGGCGGTCCCAAGTCTGGGTTAGGGTGCAATTGCTCTGGCCTTGGTCTGGCTGGTTTCGCCAAGGGCTGAAAGCATGACCCAGAGACATGCTTCAAGCCGCTTCAATTTCAGGACCGTGTGCCGAGATCACAACCTCTGCCCCCACCTGCCTTTCTATGGAAGACTTTCCAATTCTGCCTCACCAAAGGAAGCCTAATGAATTTGGCAGAACTCAGAATGAAAGGCCAACAGCCCTGCTGCTCACATCTCTGATAGCGTACTCCAGGGCAACGACTGGGCCCTGGGCATGCCCCTGATGTTCAGAGTTGCCCATTTGGGCAAGAGACTCATCCTGCTCCTGCCATGTGGAGGAACTTCCTATGCTGGTTCACACTTGGAGATCCTAGAGCTTAGGGGACAGGAAAAGACCAGTGAATGCAACCGTAAGTCCCTAGACTCACCTGCCCAGCATGAAGGTAGGACCAGTGGTCTCTGCGGGCCGGAGAGTGTGAGCCCAGTGCTGGCCCAGGCCCGGTCCCAGGGAGGCCTTGGCCTCTGCTCAAACTCAGTGGCCTGGCTCAGATCTGTGGCCCATGTGTGTTACTTCTGACAAGCTCAGACTTGCCATCAGAGTGGCTGGGAACAGAACAAAATAAAACATGCTTCTCCATGCATGAGTGGTACCCAGTGCATGCTGGGTGGGGAGGGGGGTGTGGAATTAATAATAATGATGCTGATGCTACATCTCCACATACCTTCCAAGACCTTTGCAGTGTGGAATACCTTTGCATATCATGAACGTGGTTTCAGTCCTCAAAAAAAAAAAGTATTTTAATGTAATTTTTAGGAAGGAAATCAATGTCCTCCAAAATCTATGCTGAGCAAAGTGGCACACCAGACTGCCAGGCTTCCAGACCATCTTACTGAGCAGCCCAGCCTCTCCAGCACCTTCCTAGACTCCCTAGACTCTCTTGGGCAGGGATTAGCCTGTCCGGTGTCCAGGTATAGGGGAGTACATTTCCCACTACCAGTGTTTGATTTCTCTCCTGCCACACCCCACCTCTACCCTCCACCTACTCATAGCCTGCCAGGCATCTCTCTCTCTCTCTCTCTCTCTCTCTCTCTCTCTCTCTATTTATTTATTTGCTTTTTGGGTCATACCCGGTGATGCACAGGATTTACTCCTGGATCATGCACTGAGGAATTATTCCTGGTAGTGCTCAGGAGACCATATGGGATGCTGGGAATCAAACCCGGGTCAGCTGCGTGCAAGACAAACGCCCTCCCCACTGTTCTGTCACTCCAGCTCCCCTTTACTTCCTTTTAACACTCTGTTCTTGATCAGAGTGATCATCTCCAACTATTATTGTCATAGTGGTTCTTAGATAGAGATCTTTTGTGTACATACAATTTAAGGCAGTTTCTTCTTCTTGCTGACCCTGTTGAGAAAGTGAGATCTTTTGTTTGGTTGGTTTTGATTTTGGTTCGGAGCCACACCCAGTGATGCTCAGGGGTTCTGCAATCAGGAATTACTCCTGGTGGTGCTTGGGGACCATATGGAATACTAGGGATCAAATCAAGTCAGCCACATGCAAGGCAAGCACCTTACCCTCTGTATGAACTCTCCAGCCTGAGAAAATGAGATTTTTAAGGGAAAGAAAACATGGAAACAGGGACCAGAGAGCTAGAAACAGCAAGCAGAGAGTCCTTGCCTTGCACGCCGCCACCCCAGGTTTGATTCCTGGTACCCAATATGGTCTCCCGAACCCTGCCAGAAGTGATACCTGAGTACACAGAGCCAGGAGTAAGCCCTGAGCACAGCCCTGTGTGACCCCCAAACAAAAACAAAAACAAAAAAACAAAAGCAAAAAAAAACATGTAAACAAAGATAGAACTTCCAGGGGAGAGAGAAATTTGAAAGTCGTTTTGAGAAAGCCTTTTACTTTTCAGAAAGTCTGAGCTTTCAGAAAATGCCCAGAGGCACCGGAGATGGTACAGTGGGTAGGGCGTTTGCCTTCTGGAAGACCAGCATAGGTTCAATTCTCAGCATCCCATAGGGTCCCTGAGCCCCGCCGAGTGTGGCCTCAAAACAAAAACTAAAAGGAATAAGAAGAAAAGGAAATACCCAGAGATTTGCAAAACAGAGAGCAATTTTTCTGTTGTAAGTAGCTTCATTTTGTCCCAATATCTCTGCAGTCACAGGCCAGTTTAGGCTCCAGGGTGAGCCAGGCAGGCCCCCCTGAGCACAGCTACTGGGGGGAGGCCCTTGCTATCCCGCCTGCAGCTCTCAGCCTGGTCCTTCTGGCCATCACTGGGTCTTGAGGCTGGATGCCAAGCCCAGAGCCTTACTGCCTAAGAGAGGAAGGAACTCCCAGAAGACGTAGCTCTTAGTACACCGCCCATTTGAGACCCTGATTCAAATCGGGTGAGGGGCAATAAGGGGAGCAAATTCTTTCTGGAACATCCAAATATGTGACTAAAACCATTTCTGTTGCCACCAAATAATATTTAAGTAAAACAATGACGAGCCCGAGCAGTTGTACAGTGGGGAGGGCACCAGGGCACATGGCCAAACAGGTTCAATTCCCAGCACTGCCGTAGGGTCCTCCAAGGCCTACCAGGAGTAATCCCTGAGCACAGAGCCAGAAGTAAACCACAGGCCAGGTGTGGCCCCAAAACCTAAATAAAAAAATAAATAAAGTGGAACAAGAACTAACAATCAGCCAAATGCATTTATCCCTCCACTATCTGCATCTGAAAAATAAATTTGAAAGGGACTGGAGCAATAGTATAGCGAGTAAGGTGTTTGCCCTGTACGCGGTGGACCCAGGTTCGATTCCCAGCATCCCATATGGTCCCCTGAGCACCGCCAGGAATAATTCCTGAGTGCAGAGCCAGGAGTAACCCCTATGAATAGCCTAGCCTGGTGTGACCCAAAAAGAAAAAAAATTGAAGGTTATTTTGAAATCAGGCAAACTGTATTTGTGGGGCATATCCCAGGACACTGACGGTGGGAGCCGGGGGGTGGGATGTTGGACATAAGACATGGCTGGTTCGGGGGAAATAGAGGTGACTGGGGAGAAAGAGCCCGTCTACCAGTGAAATGGTTGGAGGTTCCTGCTGCTTTTATTTCAAGTTTTCCTTGGGTAAACCAAGTCTTTGAGAAATGGATTGTTTAGCTATGTTTTATTAGTGATGTTCTTCCAATGATTGCTAAACAACCCAGGTCAACAAACAATCCCGGAGAAGGCTTTTGTCCTTCTGTTCATCTGCGGACTTCATTTTCAAGCTTTCCAGCACCTTGGTTTTTGTTGTTCTGCCAGAAAGTAACTTTTTCTGCTCAACGCGGTATTAATGCAGAATAGAAATAAAGATGCTTTTTAAAAAATTCTTCCAAGCACAAAAGGAGATGGTTTTCAACAGATAATTTTACCTATTTACATATTTTACCTTAAGCATTTTGTAGTCTCTGCCTACTGGTATGGGGATCAGATTTTTACACTCGTTCAAAATGAACCCGTTTGGCTTCTAAGCCATTGCAAAGGACGGAAATGAATTCTAACTTTTTTTTTTCCACTTCGTTTTCGCATCTTCACATTTCCTTATTTCACATGGTTTAAAATAAAATGCCTGCAGCATTATTTTTCCTTTCTCAAGAGCAGAGTGAATGTGACTTTTCCGAGGGGGTCACAGGATGCCCGGGAGGCCTGTGGGCGTGTTGGACCGCTGCCGGCTTTCAGCTTGACTGAAGGGCTTGTCAGAGTTTTCATCTCCTAAGAAACAAGCCCCCGGCGCTGGCCAGAAGCAGGAGAAGGCAGCAGTATGAGTCCCACGCTGGTTCTTTCCCACTGACATCAAATCCTGAGGTTTTAAAATTAATCCCACACAAAGACAGCCCTTCATGGTGGGGCCTGTTTGAAATTAGAATGGCAATAATGACCTTTCTAAGATGTCTCCTTGTTAAGATAGCCCCCTGTGGAAATTGAAAAGCCGTGGGGGCGGGGACGGGGGGGCCGCCCCCAGCATGGGGGAGATGTCTGTACAGCCCCCACCCTTCAACGTGACCCATGGGCCTGGCCTGGGGTGTTGCCAGGCAACAGCAGGAAGTGGCCGCTGGCCAGATGGCCAGGTCGCCTTGGGCCCTGTGACCTGCAGTGGCCTGGGCTCCCCCCCCCCCCCAACCTCCCCATCAGGTCTGAACTCAGTCAGAAACGGACTTTCCTCTTCACCTCCAGCTCTTGAGCTGTAAGGGATGTTTTGTGTTACAGGGGAGAGCCGACATAAAGGGATTAACACTAAACACGGCCAAAGAACACGGGCCTTCTCCAGGGACGAGAGTCTCCCAAGAGGGGCTTGCAGTAGGATCTGGGGTGGGGGTTCCCTGCAGTACATTCCCTCCTCCCTGTACAACCACCACCTCCACCGCAGGTCTTATTCAGGATTTTTTGTTGTTGTTGTTGTTTTCAGTGTGTTTTCTTCCCCCCATCACTGGGGCCACCCTTACAAACTGCCTGAACAGGAACACAGCCAGATGGAGGGGCAGCCCGGTAGTCCTCCCAGCTGGCTCTACCCCACCTACCCCCACTTCCACTCCAGGACATCGGGGCCTCGAGGCACTGGACTCTGCGCCACCTTGTCTGCCAGCCCCGATGGACACTTCCTACAGCAACTAGGAAAACATTTCTGGGGAGAAAGAAGATTAACAGCCCCATTCCTTCCCGTTAGTAGGCGCTGAGGAGTATTTAGAGCTTATGAGGTTTGAGTGTGACCTTCTTTACGAGGTTAGACCGGAATAGCAATTTAGTTATTCTCAATAATAATTGGAAACTGGAATCATTTCCACCAGGACTCTATCAGAAGTCCTGTTCCTGTGAAAATGGTCACTGTGCCCCCCGTGGCTTGCTCATGGAGCCTGTCTTTAGAAAGACAAGTGCGGGGATAGATATTCTACTAGACGCCCTGAGCTAAGCTGCTCCTTTGTTTTCCCGGAGTTCTTTCTGGAAAGGGAAAACAAAGCTCAAGGATCCAGAGATTCCAAGTCTAGCTTCCCTGCAAAGGTTTGGTTTCATTCACTCAAGTGGCTTCCTTTAACCCTGGGCAGTGGTTTTTGAAGAGAAGAGGTATGTGAAGTGTTTTGTCAACAGCCCAAGCTGTCGTAACAAAAGAGCACCTTTCCCAGAGTCACGGTTTGGGCACCAGGCTCCTTTCTCTCCTCTGAGGAGACTGGGGACTGTCTGGGCTAGGAAAGTTAGAATGATACCTCTCTTCTGTTTTAATAATTTCACCTCACTGCCACAGACAGATCAGAAGCTCACAGGAAAACCAATGCCCTTTCCTGCAGCGAAATTAACCAGAATCACGTGGCAAACAATCTGAGCCTTGTAGGAAAGGGGGAGCCATTAAAATGTGCCCTGAGCGGTGGGCTGCACCCAATCTTGCAGCCCGTTGCTCGGCGGCGGCAGAAAGAAGGCTGCTCCCTGGGACGGAGGGAAGCTTGTTGTAGCGCCACAATTAAAATCAGCTCCTCTGCCAAAAAATAAAAGGGAGGAGGGAAGACGGAGAACATCAAAGACAGATTGAAATGTGCAGTTAGTAATACGAGTGGTCTCCTCTTGAACCAGGGCCTGCGGCCATTCACGGCCCCCTTGTTAATGAGAAATTTTGACCTCTGGTTTGTAAGTTAAACTTGTAATCCCGGCTAATGAAGTAAATCACTTCCAACTCGAGTCTGTTGTTCCCTGCGCTGCTTTGCACACCAGGTCTGAGAGAGGGTCCGGGCCCAAACATGTGTGCCGATTTATTCAGTGACTGCAGAAGGTGGAGGATGCGTTTCTGGTGACGCCGATGGTGCCAATTGCAGGCTTAGCCATCGTTTGGGGGGTGGAGGGGGGCTGAGAGAGCCTCTTGGGGTCTGGGTTAACTGTAGGAGTGAAGGGTGCTAAGCAGGAGAGAAGCAGGGCGCCTCCACACCCCCTCTCTCCATTTCTGGAGCCACTGTGAGGTGTCCCTATCCACTCATGCCAATGGCTGCACCCCTGTCCTTTGCCTACGGCAGAACGTGAATTGCTACAGAAACTCAGCTAAAAGCATTACAGACTATGGGGCACTGGGACTTGGGAGGTGTGGGTGGGGGATGGGGTCAAAAGCCTAACTAAGAAGTTACTGGAGGGGCTGGAGCAGTATCACAGTGGGTAGGGCGTTTGCCTTGCACACGGCCAATCCGGGTTCAATTCCCAGCATCCCATATGGTCTTTTGAGCATCGCCAGGAGTAATTCCTAAATGCAGAGCCAGGAGTAACACCTGAGCATCGCCGGGCATGACACCGCCCCCCCCCCAAAAAAAAAAAGAAAAGTTACTGGAGGCCCAGGAAGGCAGGTGGAAGAGTCTGTGAGTTCTGTTGCTCTGGGAACTGGTAGGGAGGGTCAAAAACTGGGTCCAGCTGGGGGCGAGGGGCTGTCTTTGCAGAGAGACAGACCCCATGGCAGAGAAATGGGCAACACAATCTCCCCGTTTTAGTTTAGGGCCCAAGGAGGCAGTCGGCTGTGCTCACCTCACTGCAGCCTTTCCTGGAGCAATCAAGGCCCCCAGTTCCTGTGACACGTAACACGGCATGTCCCACCTCTCCCAGCCAGTCAAGATTCTCTCTCCACTCCCCAGATATGACTCAGTGAATGATCCTCGCTTCTGAGTGGGTGACATTATCTCTGCCCCCCACCCCACCTGCAGAGGCCCTGGCTCCCGTTACCTGGAGGTGCTTCCAGGAGACTCTGCTGGGCTTTGGGGAATAATTATCTACTTCACACCACCTTCCAACCCAGGCTGATTTGATCAGTGAACCTGCTGGGCCAGGAAGAATCAGTGGGAGTCCTTGGGAGGCAGGGAGGATGATGACAATGACAGGCATGTCCCTCCTCCCCCACCAGTCCTGCAGATACCAGCATTGGAGGGAAACCTTGCCACACTCTCATTTAGAATCATGTGCAGGGATCGTGTGCTGGCCTTGCCCGTGGGCCAGCCCTGGTTGATCTCCGGCATCCCATCTGGTCGCCTGAGCCCCATTTAGGAGTGATCCCTGAACACAGAGCTGGGGAGTCAGCCCTGAGCCCAGTTGAGTGTGGCTCCCCCCAAAAAAAATTAAATAGAAGATGTGGAGAATATGTCCCTCTTTCCTTCTCTTTTATATTGGATAACCTCAACCGGTATAAGCCTTACAGGTTTTCAGAACCTTCTTTGTGCTCCTTTGAGGCTAAGGAGGTGGTGTGGATGGGGGGCTGATTTTAAACCGCTGAACCCTGTTATTTCTGTTGCAGGGCACTCAGACATCATCTTGTGTCTCCCTGGCTTTTCACTAGACAAAGCAAGCTTGGACATTCGTCCTGTTGGGATGACCTCCAGAAGGCTCCGGGGTGTCTTACCTAAATGGAAAAAGTCACTGCCCAGTTTCTGAAATCAGAGGACATCTGGGGCCCACAGCTGGACATTTGGGTTTCCTACCAACAACAGCACCTTATCCATAAAGTGATTTGAATAATCTAATTTTTCCTCTAACCCTAAGCATGTATGAAATGTTAATTTCGTCAACAAGTGGCGAGAGAGTGCCACAGTGAATCTGGACTCAGCTTATATACCTGGTCTGTGGAGATGGCCAGACACAGATGCAGGCTTTATTAGCAGCACAGTCTCTTGCCTTTGTTTCTATTCATTTAATTCAAAGTGAAACAACTCAGCATGCAAAACTAAAATTAGCTGGGAAAAAAAAAGGTGTAAGTGAATAAACAGGCAGATCCATTAGAGTCGATGGGTTATCGGATCCCCTTGCCACTCCTCAGACAGCGGCCTATTAAAAGTGGTAATGTCCGCTGCCAGCGACGCCCCTGGCAATGCAAGAAGGCCGTGGCAGGCCTATTTCACATGCATCAGACACAGGAATTAAATAGACCAATGTTCCCTAAAAGACTGAAGTACATCTCTTTCTGACGTTCATCTCAGGCAAAAATTCATTGATCTCAGTATGTCCCTTGGCAATTATAAAATATTAAATCCAAGTCACACTTTTCTAGTTGGCTTAATTTTTTCTCTTTTCACAGCTTTCTATTTGATCAATTTTAACAAGTTAGGAATCGCATCTAATAATAAAGAAGTGCAGTTTGAAAGTTTGTTCTTTTGACATTCTCTCCTTTGTATTTTGTGGAGGGTTTGCATTAACTTTGTTTTCTAGAAAATGACAAGAACACTATTTTAACAAACAAAAAGCACGAATGAGCCAGAAGATTCTTTATAGAGAAGGATATTCATTAGTAGGCATCCAGTGATAAGGATAGGGTGATTTAAAGATTTTTTTTCCCCCAACACATGCCCAAACAGTCTTCTTTTGTTTTATAGTCATTAGAGCCCAGCTCCCAAATTACCATGTGGTTTGAGCTGGGAGTATCTGGGAGGGCTAGAGATTTGAGTTGTGCTCCTTGGAGATTTACAAAAGATGCATATCCTTTTCCCCACTTTTATGCATATGTAATTTTTTCACGTTTGATGTTGTTCATTCAGAATGGATAACATAGACACACAGGATAAAAATGCAAAATTTGGGCAGCCCATTTTTATTTGAATATCAATAGGGAAGCATTTATAGAAGACATTGCACAATGGTAACTTCACTCTCCAATTCTTCCTGCCATAAACTAGGAGAACATTCTCTCACATTAAAAACTTTGTTTGGGGACCAGAGCAATAGTACAGTGGGTAGAGTATTTGCCTTCCACAGAGCAGACCCAGGTTCGATCCCTGGCAACCCAGAAACTGCCAGGACTAATTCTTGAATGCAGAGTCAGGAATATCCTCTGAGCACCATCAGGTATGGCCCAAAAACTGAAGGGAAAAAAAGTTTCTGTAAAACATAGAAGTTTGGTTTAAAAAATGTCGTATTTTAAGGTGTCATGATTTACAAAGTTAGTCAGAACTGAGTTTGAGGCACACAATATTCCAACATCAATCCCACCATCAATGTCAATTTCCCGCTAATTAGTGTTTCCAGGGTTCCTTCCACCCCCCAGCCTGCCTCTTTCATGGGCACATTTTTCAGTTTGATAAAATTAAAAATATATATATTGTGGAAAATCATGAACTTTTCTGAAATTGTCAAATCAGTCATTATTTTGTCTGGGAAACATTCATCAGTAGCCCAAGTACCAATTTCTTTATTAAATGCTTTATTTAGGTTAAATAAAGCATTTGGAGCAATAGCACAGTGGGTAGGGTATTTGCCTTGCACGCGGCCGACCCGGGTTTGATTCCTCCGTCCAACTCAGAGAGCCAGGCAAGCTGCAGAGAGTATCCCGCTCACACAGCAGAGCCTGGCAAACTCCTTGTGGCATATTTGATATGCCAAACACAGTAACAACAAGTCTCACAATGGAGACGTAACGGATGCCCTCTCGAGCAAATCGATGAACAACGAACGAGAGGACAGTGCTACAGGACAGTGCTTATTTAGATTACTTGATTCTTCCTTGAGTTTGTAGTGTTAACCCCAGCTTTTAGGCAGGGATAGGGGGCCCAGGATCATGTGGCAACTTACTTCTCTGACCAAGCTGGCAGGCCTTTCGGGAGTTTGTCCAGCAGGATCAGGTAGAAAGGGAGGAGACTTGTTAGGGCAAAAGGGAGAGTTTACAGAGTTAAGTGAAGAGTGTTAAGAAGCTTAGACAAGAGTGTTAAGAAGCTTAGTTTTTCTATTATAACATTGTGATTTACCACCATCATTTCAGTCATGAAATATTCCAACACCAATCCCACCACCCGTGGGACCTTCCCTCTGCCAACGTCTCCCATTTCTCACCCGCCACCCAGTCTGCCCCTTTCGCAGATGCAACCCCATGGATTTCATGTGGTTGGTTACAACACAAAAGCAAATGGAATTATCAGAACTCAGATCAACAAATTCAATTTGTGATAATTTTTATAGGTCAGAGTGAAGTCACTGTCTGACGATGTTCTGGGCTGGTTGGTGCTAGTTGAACCTTCTGTGCTTTTGTTTTCACTCACTGAGCTCGCTGGGCTTCCGCACAACTTCCCTATCAGATTTGTTGTGATCCTACTGGGCTGACAGGTCATGAAACTTGGAGGCATGTGTGGCCCTGAGGTCTGGGAACCTTGGAGCTGGAATGATTAGGCAGTTTGGCAGCTTGGAGGAGGTTCAGTGGTGGAGCTGTGCCACTTCTCTTTCGGCAAGATGGTGGATATCAGGGTTTCTCTTGAGACTTGAGAATGGACCCCAGGTAATGGCCTTCTAAGTTTTACCAATGTTTTGCTTGGTCAGATACAATGCTTCTGAGAGTCCAAAAATAGGAGCTGGAGTGTGGGGACCAGACGTCTCTCCAAGCCTGGTGGCCTCTGGACTCTGAAAGCTCTGCTTTAGTTTTCTAAGGAGGCCTGAGGTCCAGAAGCTTCTGCACTGTCTCTTTGTGGCTGCAATGACAATCACAGTCCTCTTCCTCCTATTTTACTTTTTTTAAAATTTTTCATTTATACATATTTTTATTTAGAAGCATTTATATCAGTACAATGAAACTAAAAGTTAGAGACTGTCGTAATTAGTTTGGATATCACTAGTTTATTATAAAAAAATACATGGAAATTATTTACATGATGAAAGATTTCAGAGCTTCAGTGGAATAAGCAGCTTCATGGGATGCCATTTCAATAGTGGTATTCAATCTACATATTTTCCAAGAATATCTTCATCTCTAAACAAGAAATAATTCTTGTCATCTAGAACCACTTTGGTGCCTCCATATTCTGGTAGAAGTACTCTATCTCCAACTTTTACACTAACTGGTTGAATCTCTTCACCCTTCCCTTTCGAGCCTGATCCAACATCAACCACCGTGGCTTGCAACACCTTTCCTTGAGATTTCTCAGGAAGCATAATGCGGTCAAAGAGCGGAAGAAATCTTCTAAATGCTTGTCCTGCCATGACACCGACTGCCACTCTCCCTCCAATTTTACTTTATGCCTAGACTTTTTCTTCTCGTCATGCAAGGGTCATGGGTTGCATTTTTCTCCCTGAGAGGCGAGGACTTGGCCACTTGAGGAAGTGCTCAGAGTTCAGGGGCCCAAGCTGTGCTGAGAGCTCGGAGCCACGTGGGACCAACTGTGGGAGACTGAGCCCAGGGCCAGGAATGAGCATGACTGCAGTAGGGAGCCCACCTCAGGGTCTCCCACAGTGCTGCCCCCTTGGAACTACCCATGGTTGCTGTGCGTGCCGGCACCTCCTACCCCTACAATGGCTAGAAAGAGGCTGGATCCCAGGAGACATCTAAGACAGCTGATGAATGCAAACACCCGCCCCCCCCCCCCTCAAACCTATGCCAGGAACTGAAAAAGCCACCCCTCCAACAACCACCAGCATTTTATTTATTTATTTATTTATTTTGCCATCCTGGAGAATGAATGAACCCAGGTCTCATGATGGAAAGGCAGGCATTTTCTCACGAAGCCACGTCTCTGCTCCTGCATCAGTATTTTTGAAAGACCTCCAAAGTGAGGTTCTACTCAGAGAAAGGTGACCACCTCCCCCCCGCCCTGCCCCCCAGGAGTTTCCTTCAGATGTGCTCCTCTGAGCACTTATTTGAAACCTCCCTTGAGCAACCTCGTTTGGCCAGCCAGGCCTCTCTTGTGCTGGCCTTTTTGGGTAAAGTTCTGCTCTCCTTAAAGGTCAGGCTTCAGGGGTGAGGGCTGCACTTGACCATCTGCCACCCTGCTGAGGGCTGGATCAGGCAGTCCCAGCCTCCAGCCGGCCTCCTGGACACGAGATGCCCTCCCTGAACCTTTGCAGCTTTGTCGCATGCTCTGTCCTGGCTCACATTAAGTTCCTTGGACCCCAGGAACCTCATGTGCACAAGGTCCCAGGTCCTCTGTGACAATGGACAATGTATCAGGGTTGGCTATGAGCATGTCCATCATCCCCACAGAGGGACTCTAAGCTTTCCTTCTAGAGTGACATTCCCTCTGGGAAAGGTTCCTGGAATAGGGCAGCTGTCAGTAAGAGCTGAGGAAGATGGGTCGAGGCTGGAGAGATAGAATAGCAGGGAAGGCACTGGTTTTGCAAGAGGCCAACCTGGATTCAGTTCCCCCAACCTCCCACACTCCATTTGGTACTCTGAGCCCTCTCGGAGTGATCCCTGCGTGCAGAGCCAGGAGTAAGCCTTGAGCACTGCTGGGTGTGCTCCCCTACAAGCAAAAAGAAACAAACAGAAACAGCTGGGTTGGTTTTGTTTGTTTCAGAGATGGTTGTTCAGTCCTCTCATCTGTAAACTGGGGATAAAAATGGCATCCTCTGGGCCAGGGAGATAGTACAGCAGGCAGGACGCTTGCCTTGCATGTGGCCAATCCGGGTTTGATTCCCGGCAAATGGTTCCTAGAGCCCTGCCAGGAGTGATCCCTGAGTGTGGAACCAGGAGTCAATCCTGACCAATGCCAAGTGTGACCCCAAAACCCCCTAGAAAGAAAGAAAGAAAGAAAGAAAGAAAGAAAGAAAGAAAGAAAGAAAGGAAAGCATCCTCTTCGCCTCACTCCAAGACACACTTTGTCGCTACAGACACCTCATGAATGTGAAACCCATTGCAAGTCTCACAATGCATAAATGTACATTGGCACATTTTACCTTGAACCCTGAGTCCTATATAAAGGAGGGTTACTTCTACTGGTGAAGTAGGGTGAGGTTCTCCTTCTGCCCAGACTAAAACCCCATGTGCCTTAGAATGGGGTAGTGGGGAGAGGGGAGGTGCTTCGAGAACAGCATGCAGTGAGATTTTTGCAGACCTGTGTCTTTACCAGCTGTGGTAACTCCCACAATCCCTTTCTCCAGTTGCGATGTGTCTCTTTTTATATTAAGCATTTGGTCTGATTTGTGGTCATTGCGACCACAAATATACCTATAATATACAGCGAGGCCAGGGGCCCACAAATAGGCTATGTTTGGTGTGCATACATGTGTGTATGTGTGTGTGTGTGTGTGTGTGTGTATGATGTGTGTTTGCAGTAGGCAAAATAGCTTACATATTCCCAGACCATGTTAACATGATGTTCTTTCCTGAATATACCATGTTCCTGAAAACACCCCAGTCTTTCCCTCTGAAACACAACACTATCGTTATTAAAGGGGATGTGTTTAAAGAAGACTTTAGTGAACTTTACTTCCTTTAAACGACAGACTCATTTTAAAGGTCATGGCGCTGAGTTGCCGGAGCAGTGACCTAAGAATGACCTTTCCCTGCTACCTGCATTTCTGATCGGCGGTGCTAGCATTCGGAAATGCTCTTTCCTTTCGAGTTTCAGCAGCTAAATAAGTTGCAGCCCCTTCAGCTATACTCATAAAAATTTGCTTCCAGACAACATGGTCTGTTTATTGTGTAATAATCGAAATGGCACTAAATTGCAGTGATTGCCGAACACTTAGGAATTGTATTAACCTCTTAAGTGCTAAGTGGTTTTCTGTCGTCGGCGGCCTGCTCAGACATGTACTCCAAGCATGTTCCCATCACTTGGCCTCACTGTCACGGAGGACAGAGCCCAGGTTCTGCCCGGGAGCAGAGTTCCACCTGTCCCATGCCAAACAGAGAGTGGCATGCTGTGGTCTGGCTGCCGAGATGGCAAGCAGTCCCACACAAAGACTCTGAGAGGGAGACAGACTCCTTGTGGGTCCCCTGGCTTTGGCCATGAGTGTGTTCCGTGACCGTGGCTTTTGAGCCCTGCTCATCTTCCCAAGAGCGGAGGGGGGTGGCTAGCCTTTCTGCCAGAGTCACCACCCTCAAGAATAAGCTTTTGAGAGGTGCCAGCCTCGGCTGCCCTGCAAGACTGTGATGGCCTCGGCATTCCCGGACCCAACCAGCCGCCAACCTTGTCCACACTGCTTCTCGCGAGCGCGGCAGGCCCGGGAAGGAAGAGTTAACGAGAAATGGAGCGGCACTGCTCCAGGGCAAGCAACCTCGCTGCAGAACAGAGCAGCATTCGTGCAAAGGCAAGTCATTTCCCGAAACACTGCAGACACACGGCCTCGGGCAGCCTAAAACCTTTGGAGACCAAAATGACTCGCAGGGGTTGGAAGTAATAAGGTGTTTTTCCCTTCTTTCTCCTTCACTGAAATTCTGCGAGGTTGCTCTGCAGTGCTGGGCAAACAATGGTGCTGTTTTTGTGTTTTCTATGGGTATTAAGATCCATTACAGGGTGACATTTTTAAGATTGGTTATCCTGTAGTTTGGTGTTAAATTGAAGTTGTTTGTTTTGAATTTAATTCTTTCATTTTTCAAAGGGGAAAAAAGGCTCAGCTCGGGAGGTGCGGTGAGGCTGGCTCACTGAAGTGTGCCACTCTGCTCTGAGCGGATCGCTGCCATGCCCCGGACCCCGGCAGATTTAGCCGGCAAAGAACATGACCTATTTCTCCGTCACAAAGTCTGTAAGAATCCTCAGCCGCGACTTTCGCGACTCAAAGCTGGGGGTGGCCTCCATTGTATCCGGAGAGCTGGGTTTGAGCAGAATGCTTGTTATCGATCCAATCTGTTATGCCTAATGCAGCCCGCATATAATTATTACCTCGTTCTGTTTACAACGAGGACGATGGTGACATCAGCTTCCACCCAACAAATGACCCAGCAGCAGTGGGCCAACCGCTTCTGAAATGACATCTGCTAACTCTTTGTCAAATACCCTCTCCTGCTTCCTTCTCCCCAAAAGCTCTGTGGTCAATTACCACCCCAGCAGATCACCCAGGCCTGCGAGTGGCAGGATTGCTTACAGACTGACACAACTCAGCTCTGAGAAATTCTCTCCTCAAAAGAGAGAAAGAAAGAGAAAAAGGTGTGTGGGGGAGAAAAAGAAAGAAAGACGGGAAGGAAGGAAGGAAGGAAGGAAGGAAGGAAGGAAGGAAGGAAGGAAGGAAGGAAATCAGACTAATTTTTTTTAAATAAACATTCATTTGTAGCACGAGATAGGATGCTGCAATATATTTTGATTAAACTCAAGATTATAGGGGTCACAGTACAGAGTTGTGTCTAGGGGACCACCTCTTCATGGAAAAGTAGAGGCACATGAAACTCTTGTCAAACCATTTGAATGAACTTTCCATGAAGAGAGCATCAGCAGACATTCTCAGCCCCGCTGCCTGCGTGCCGGGGGTAAGATATGCTGCGGGGCTGCCTTTGCCAATTCATTAATGGCTTAAATGTGGTTTCATCTCAACTGGCCACTATATAGAAAACTGAGGCTCTGGAGGAAAGTGGTAGCGGGACCTGCTACCCTGCAACATGTGGCCTGTACGTGCTTTCTTTCCTGGCCCCCATGTGTACCCCTGGATTTGGGTGCTGGGCCTGGTACTCACCTTCTATGGGAGGAGCTCAGAGCTACATCCAAGTCCACATGGGCATCTGGATGGGAACAGGCTTCTAGTTCCTGGAGCGTGGCCTGCCCATGACCTCCTGTACTTGCTACAAACCCTCTCACTTCTCTTCCAGATTCTCATCCAAGGACCAGTAGGGAATTGCGCTAGGTCACCCCATGGGCCCCTCTAGACTCTGGCCTGGACCCCACACCTCAGGAAGTTCAGACCTCTGCCTGCCCAGGTCCCCCCACCTGGGGGAAACTTCCAGAACCTTCCTTCCACACGGTCACATTCTGGCCTGGCTATATAGTAGAAACCCTATTGTGAGATTAAAGGCGGTGACTGGCAGCCTGAGCTATTCCAGAGTTTTCTCTGTGAGGCTCCTGAGCCCCTGAGGCCCTGAGGAGACCACCCAGAGCCAGCCACAAGCAGGCCCGTCAGTCTGGGGGCCCATCGCTGACAGCTTTCATTTCCTTCATTGTTTCTGAGCGCTCTGCGCACTGAGGGCTGCCCCTGGCCCTGCTCCCCAGGGTAGTCTGGGAGGGGCTCTTGGAGGCTTTGAGTGGGATACAGGGGAAGGGCAGGACCTGTCTAGGAGCTGTTTGTGAAATACTCTAGGGCTGCCTCAATTTCTTCTCATACAGTGTGGAAGTGTGCCATTGCTTCAGTATCAAAGCGAAGGGGATGTGAGCTCTGGAGGGAAGAAACGGTGCAGTCCCAGTCTTCTGTCTGTCTGTCTGTCTCTCTGTCTGTCTGTCTGTCTCTTTCTCTCTCCCCCCCCTTCTCTCCCTCCCTCCCCTCCTTCCTTCTCTTCTCTTTCCCTTCTTTCCTTCTCACCCCCAGCAGTGCTCAGAGCTTACTCAGGGATCACTCCTATCAGGGTTCAGGGGACCACATTGGTTGCCAGGAATCGAACCCCAGTCAGCCACATGCACAACAAGCTCCCTACCCTGTATACTATCTCTCCAGTCCAGTTTCTGTTTAAATTAATTCACCTGCCCTGCTCATCAGCCACAAATCCTGGACCTTGATTCAAAGTGGCCCACCCCCCCGAGGGTTCTATCCTTGGGTGCAGAGTCTCCCCTCTGGTAGGGACAAAACCAGGTGCTGTAAGGGTGAGATAGCTCCTCCTTCTCAGATTAGGGACCTGATTTTTCCAAGAAGTGGAGCCAAATGGGAAGCGTGCTCTGGCTTTATTCCCTGCTGGCTCTGTGCCCGTGACAGGGAGCTGCGTAGTCTGGGCTGCGTCTCCAAGCCTGGTCCCGGGTACCCTGGCATCCATCCTGAAGCTGGCATCAGTGTTCTGAGACCTTGATGCTGGCCCAGGGTGGAGAGCCCACACATCCACCCTGTGCCCACAGCCTCAGCTCACCAGGCCCCCTTTCCCGGATGCTTGTCCCCACAGCCTGCCCAGGACACAGGTGGGGCGGGACTCATCCCAGGGGGGCTGAGGGGTCTGCAGGGTCAGCTCTGAGGCCAGAGTCTTTTCCTGCCACATGCGCTCAGCGGAGGCTCTTGGACCTGGGACTCGGGCAGGACCTAGAAGTTTCCTTTCAGACGCTGTCGTGGGGATTCACATGTGGCTTAGATTAGAGCAATATGTTTTTCTAACAGCATCTTGGCTGAAAAATCAAGCAGATAAATGGAAACAAACCAAGCTTTATGTGAATAAAAAGGGGGTGATGGGGTGGCGGGGTGGGGGTGGGGTCCCTTCTGCCCGAAACCCCACAGCCAGCAGGCTGCCTTCCTGACCTCCCACCCCCCACACCGCCTCCAGCCCCAGCCCTCAGCCTGACTCAGGAAACATTGTCCGGGCCCTCCCCTGCTGCTCAGCACCCCTCACCCCACCTACCCCCTCTCTAACCTAGAGTCTTCCTGTACCTCCACAACTGGGCTGCTGGGCACTGTGCATCCCCACCCCCTACCCCAGTCCCCGGAGCCCTCCTCAAGTCCTTGTGTCATCGTGACATCCTGGTGACAAATGCTCATTCCTGAATCGAGGGGTTAAGGCGCTTGCCTTGCACAAGGCTGACCCAAGTTAGATCTCCAGCACCCCATAGGGTTCCCTGAGCCCCGCCAGGAGCAATTCGTGAGCAGAGTCAAGAGTAAGCCCTGAGCCCCAAGCAAAAAGCAAATACATCCCTACATTCCTGAGTCTCATTGGGAGCTCACTTTCCCCGGGTGGTCTCTAATTTTTTCTCAGGTGAGTGAGGTCCCCTTGTTGGCTGAGCCCAGTCCCAGTGGACTCCCGTTCACAGTGCTCCATCCCTACCTCCTCACCCCCCAGTCTCCTGAAACCACACCTGCCATGGAGGACCTAGTACTACTGTCTCCCGTTGGACCCTCCATTCTCCTGTGGTCCCAGTCCTGCACCTCAGGCTAAGGGGGGCCCCCTGGAAGGGGTGTCTGCAGGCTAAGGACCAGAGAGATTCTGGCCACACTCCTTGCCAGCATGGGTCCTGCTGAAGTTGTTTTGGTTTTTTCGTTTGTCTTTTGGTGGTTCCAAGAATGGAAAGCACCACACTCCTGCAGAGCACATGTTCTCCCCACCCAGCCGCATGCCTGGTCCCAAAGAAGGGACGAAGGCCAGCACCCCCTCCCACCCTCCACCATGGCAGCTGCATGCTCACTCCCAGGGGGCTTCTGGCCTGTAAGGAGCAGAGCCCAGTGGAGCCGCCCCAATGCCTGGGGAAACGGGTAAAAATTTCCAGCCCAGGCATTGAACATCTGGTCAATAACTGATTCGTCACTGATGACGCCAGAGTCCCGCAGTAGCGCATCCGGCTTCTTTGATCGGGGCTGTGTAAACACTTTCACGGACTTTCGCCCAGGGAACTCCTCCTGGTCTGAGAAGAAGCTCCTGCTGGCTGCCGTCCTCACGCTCCCTTCCTCTCCAGCGGGGCTCAGAATCCCTTCCCAGATGGTTCCCCTTGGGCCTGACCCTTCTCGATAAGTCATCATCTCTGTCCCCTTCAGCGCAGGGTCATGGCTGTCCCCCAACCAGGAACACAGAGTTCATGTGAGGAAAGAGCCCGGGGTTCTTCCTGAGGAGGCTGAGAATGCCTCCATCCGTCTGAGGATCTCTGCTGAGGAGAAAGCCTGAGTGGGTGCCTTTCGGACAGGAAGGCGGAAATCCTTTTCTCCTTGTCTCTGTCCTTCCCTGGCAGACACGTGGGGCTCCCTGGGTAGGCACCCCATGTCCAGCTGCTCTTGGACAGCCTTCGGGAGCCTGGAACTGAGTGGGAGATGATGGCAGCCACCCACTGGTCTCTGCCCCAGGGACGAGGCTGGGAGTACCTGACAACCTGTTCATTTCCTGGGTGGCAGGATGTCTGGCTTGAGTGAGGTGCCTCTGGATAGGCTCCCAGATGTGGGCTGGTCCCCAGATGTATCAAGTCACGATGGGGAGCTTGGAGCTGTCAGCCTCTTCTCTAGAAAAGGGATTTCTTCACCAAATAAAGGTGTTGGGAGGATCCTCCCAGGATGAGAGAAGCATGCTGAAAGTAGACTATAGACCAAACACGATTGCCACTCAATGTCTCTTTTGCAAACCACAATACCCAAAAGGAGAGAGAGAACAGAGGGAAATGCCCTGCCACAGAGACAGGGTGGGATGGGGGGGATGGGGGGTGGGAGGGATACCGGGATCCGTGGTGGTGGGAAATGGGCACTGGTGGAGGGATGGGTATTTGATCATTGTATAATTGAAACCCAAGCACAAAAATGTGTAAGTCTGCAACTGTACCTCATGATGTCTCACTATTAAAAAAAAAGTTTAATTAAAAAAATAATAAAAAAATAAAAATAAAAATGATCAGAAAATTTCCTTAGAAGAAAAAAAAAAGAAAAAGAAAAGGGATTTCTTTTTTTTCTTTTTTCTTAAATTTTATTTTGCTCGAGCGGGCCCAGTAACGTCTCCATTGGAGATTTTGTTGTTACTGTGTTTGGCATATCGAATACATCACGGGTGGCTTGCCAGGCTCTGCCGTGCGGGCAAGATACTCTTGGTAGCTTGCCGGGCTCTCCAAGAGGGGCAGAGGAATCGAACTCGGGTCGGCCATGTTGGCTGCGTGCAAGGCAAACGCCCTACCGCTGTGCTGAGATGCACTTATAAGCTTTCATGTTGAGTTGCAATCATACAGTGTTCAAACACCCATCCCTTCACCAGTGCACATTCCCTACCACCAATCTCCCCAGTTTATCCCCCCTTTCCCACCCTCCATTCCCCCTTTCCTACCCTCCAAATTGGCAGGCAATTTCCCCCATACTCTCTTTCTACTTTTGGGCATTATGATTTGCAACAAAGATACCGAGAGACCATCACTTTTGGTCCTTTATCTGCTTTCAGCACACAACGCCCATCCCGACTGATCCTTCCAACCATCAGTTTCTTAGTGACCCCATCTCCATTCCAGCTGCCTTAGAGAAGGGATTTCTAGGGACACCAGCCCCCATGAAAACCCCAGGACAAGGAGCAGAGCACTTCCTGACTGATGCTCCACAGGACCTTCCTCTGGGATGTCTGTCTGTCCCAATTCTTTATCAGCACCTTAAATAAATTGGTCAAGGTAAGGCTAGGGCAGGGCTCAGTGGTATGTGGGTTTGAGCCCCAACAGCCACCACAAGAGACAACACAAGCTGGTAAAGGTAAGGACATGTTTTCCTGGTGTCCTGCTGGCCACTCTAGCAAATGAATCACACCCCATCAAGGAGGGGCTGGTGGGAGTCTCTGGTTTATAACCAATCCACCAGAAGCAGGTTGTTGCTTGCCTTTCCATTGGCACTTTAAGCGGGTTCATTCTTGGGGGACCATGTTCTCAGCCTGGAGGGTACAAGGCTGTCTTCAGACAGAGCATCAGAATGGAGTTATAGGACACTCAACTAGTGCTACAGAACTTACAGGACTCAGCTAGTAATGATAGTAGTAATAGAACACTAGTAGTAGTATTAATAGCTAGTAGTAATAGAAGTAATAGCTAGTAGTAGTGGGACACTCAGCTAGTGCCACAGAACATACAGGACTCAGCTAGTAACGATAGTAATAATAGGACACTAGTAGTAGTATTAATAGCTAGTAGTAACAGAAGTAATAGCTAGTAGTAATGGGACACTCAGCTAGTGCCACAAAACATACAGGACTCAGCTAGTAACGATAGTAATAATAGGACACTAGTAGTAGTATTAATAGCTAGTAGTAACAGAAGTAATAGCTAGTAGTAATGGGACACTCAGCTAGTGCCACAGAACATACAGGACTCAGCTAGTAATGACAGTAGTAATAGGACACTACCAATAATAGTAGTAATAGGTAGTAGTAGTAGGACATTCAGCTAGTGCCACAGAACTTATAGGACAAAACTTACAGGACTAAGCAAGTGCCACAGAATTTACAGGACACTCAGGTTGTACCACAGAATCTCTGAGTGTGGGAATCACCCCACCATCCCCCACCCCACCCCAACACCACCAATCTGCCATCAGAAGTGTCAGAAGTGAAAGGCTGGGTATGAGAGGAGAGGAGAAAGATCCAGGAGGTGGAAGGTTATGAAGCTTTCCTTCTTAATCAAGAGAGAGAGAGAGAGAGAGAAAGGGAGAGATTGCTATCAAAAGGACAGTGTGAGTGTAAAAATAAAACCAGGGCGGGTGAGACCCTCCTCAGGGTGGTGACCTTCAATCAGAATGCCCTCATGGGCTAGCAACAAATGCCCTCCAGCCTCTCCTTCCTAGTCCTGAGCAAGAGCAACCCAGGGTTGCCTACTGCAAGGGCCAGAGGCCAGTGTCAGACCACTGCCAAAAGGGGCTCTGTCTGCTTTGCTGATCCCCTCCAGCCCTGTGCCAGTACCTGTTTAGCTCTCAGAGGATAGACAGATGTGGTTAAGGACCCTCCCAGCCCCCTCCCTCCTACACTCCAGTCCAAAACAGGGCATGAGTTTGGGAAGTCCTGAGACATCATCACCCCTCACCCCCCCCACCCCCCACCTCCACTCCCTCTCGTTTGGGATTATCCACATAGGAGCCCCTGGGAAGGAGAAGGCAGATTTCTTCCGGGTGGAAAATCATTGCAATCTACGAGGTGCTTGTATGTGCATGTCCTCTTCGGAGACCAAGGGCAGGTGGAAAATGAAAAAAGTTTTTTTTTTTCCTCATGATTCTTATTAGGAACCGATGCCTTGATCATCTGAGTTTGTGTTTGCCAACGTGCAAGCGCCAAACCTCAAAGCAAGTCTGTAAGCAGTAGCGAAGAAGAAATAACAAAGGCGGGGCTGAGCTGAGGAGAGGAGCTCCAGGCCCCCACGGGGGCTCATCTTGCATTCGGGTTGTGGAACTACAGCATCGCTGGTTCACGTCTTATTGCCACGGGTGAGAGAAACGGACAGCGCAACCCACATCTTCACAATGAATGCCTACATTGCTGAGAGGGAGTGTGGAGCTGGTGTTGGCGGGCAGGTCTGCAAGGAGGAGTGGGAGAGATGCCGGGTCGGCAGGCACTTTCCAGCTAGACCCCCGCCACTCCCTCCACACTGCCCCCACCCTATCCCTGCCTCCCTGCTCCCCATTAAGTGGGGCCCCTGGTCTCTAAGGGTCCTGCTAACTACCTCCCTTGCTAAGCAGTACATACCCTTTTGAGATTTTCTTTCTCTCTGTCTCTCTACTTGTAATATATTTTTAGATCCCATGCTGCTTGCTGATATGGACGGGTGCAGGTTATTTATTAATTAATAAATAATTAAGTGATTTAATAAATAAAATCACTGTATGTGATTCCATTGTGCGTCAAAACTGCATCTTGTGTATCCATTGCTAGGCCAGTAGGAATTGTGGAACCTCCACTTTGGGGCTGAGAAATATTGCTGTGTGGGTTGGAGTGATAGTATAACGGGTAGGGCCTTTGCCTTGCACACGCCCAACTGGGATTTGAACCCCAGCATCCCATATGGTGTCCTGAGCACTGCCAGGAGTAATTCCTGAGTGCAGAGCCAGGAGTAACCCCTATGCATCTCTGGGTGTGACCCCAAAAGAAAAAAAAAAGAAAAGAAGTTCTGCTGTGCTCCACACATTTCAGTGTCTCATTGGCTTACACATGGTCTTGAAGACTGTGGGGCTTATAGACAACTGTCATGTGACAGTTCCTCACTTGTCTATAAGCCCGAGTGTGCTCTATAAACCTTCCAGAGTCCTTGCCAAATTCCTCTTCAATTTATTGTAAAAAGATACACTCCCCCTGAGAGCTCAAAATTCTTCCCATTTCCCTTACCCCTGCCAACAATGGTGTTATCAGATGACCGCATTTTTCCATTCATATTTATATTTTCCTATTTAGTATCAAGTTTAACTATCTTTACAAATGCTTATGGACTTTCTGTGTTTTTTTCTCACCTAGGATTTGTCTGATAATATTCTAAACATTTTTTTCTATTAGATGATTCAAAGTTTTCCTGCTGATTTATAATCATTTGTGAATTATTCTTGAGGCTATTTTATTATAGGCTGTTTAGAGGTTCCAGTCTGAACTACTTTTTAAACATTGATGGTGGTGTCTTTTGACACACAGACGTTTTGAATTTTAATGTAAGAGAATTCTCCATTACTTTGTGATTTATGCTGTTTGTATCTTATTCTTTTAAAAAATTCTTCTTTGGGGCCAGAGAGATAGGATAGTGGGTAGGGTTCTTGTTTTGTACACAGCCAACCTGGATTCAACCCCATGCACCCCATATGTTCCCCTAAGTCTGCCAGATGTGATCCCTGAATCCAGAGCCACAAGTCAGCCCAGAACACTGCTGGGTGTGGTCCCCCCAAAAAACAAACCAAATAAATCCTTCTTTATCCTCAATGACATAGAAATATTTCCCTGTTATTTTTTCCCTCTAAATTTAAATTTTATGAAGGTTACCCACAACAAAAAGCACCCATCTCAGTCAGATGCGCTTTCATAAGTATCTACAACCACATAACATCGCTGCAAGATTAACTCAGAAAGATTTGGAACATTTCCACCCACCCCGCCCTGCCCAGATGCTGCCCTCCAATGCCAAGCCCCGTGCAATGACTCATCTGCTCTTTGTCACTGTGGATGACTTTCACATTCTCTAAATTTCATATAATGGGGAAACACAGCACTTACTCTGGTTTCTTTCACCTAACATATGCTTCTGAGAATCAACCTAGGCCATCACACCTAACAGGAACTCGCCTTTTTTTTTTTAAATTGCTGAGTCATATTCTGTTGTACAGTTAGAGCATAGAATTCACTTATGTACTATTAGATATTTGGTTATTTTCAATATGGTGCTTAATCACTTATCACTTAATCACTTAATCCCCGTTATTCATCGATTTACTCGAGCAGGTGCCAGTAACGTCTCCATTCATCCCGGTTGCATGCTAGCGTAGCCCAATGGTATCTGTTCGTTCTAGGAACATGCAGAGCCTCAAACCGATCATTCAGGGTCTTGACGAAGAAGTCTGACCATCTTGTAGGTGGGCATCCACGTGATCTTTTGATGTCCCGTGGAATCCAATCAGTAATGGCTCTAGTCCAGCGGTTGTCTATAAACCTCATTACGTGTCCAGCCCATCTGATTTTTGATGTCTTGGCAAATGAGACAGCGTCCCTGATTCTTGAGCACTGACGAAGATCAGAACTCCGGATTCTATCTCTCATTTGAGTGAATCGTGATATTCCAAGCATAGCTCTTTCGATTCCTCTTTGAGAGACCCGAATAGCGTTCTCATCCTGTTTTCGTAGGGTCCAGGTCTCTGAGGCATATGTTAATGCAGGAAGAACAGTGGAATCAAAGAGATGTGCTCATAGCTGGAGGTTCTTTGTCCTTTTAGTTATTTCTTCAACGTTCTTGAAGGCATTCCAAGCCACTCTCTTCCTCCTGCGCAACTCAGGTGCCAGGTCATTCATCATGTTGATTTCTCGACCTAGGTATATGTAACTGTTGCATTCGGAGATGGTGGTTCCGTTGAGAGCGAATGGAGCGTCAGGAACAAGGCTGTTTTTCATAAACATTGTCTTCATGAGATTCAGCTGTAGTCCGACCTCTCCACACTCACGGTCAAAGTCGTTCAGCATTTGTGCCGCTTGGCTGATGTTTGGTGTTATTAGAATGATGTCATCAGCAAAGCGGAGGTGGTGTAGTTGCCGACCATCTATCTTCACTCCCATGCTTTCCCATTCCAGTCGTCGTATGATGTTCTCGAGGGTGGCACTGAAGAGTTTTGGTGAAATGGTATCACCCTGCCGAACCCCTCTCTTGATATGGATGATTACTTCTTTGTAGAATGGTGAGATCTTGGTAGTGAATCCTCAATAGAGCTCACGAAGGATCCTGATGTATTGAGTTTGTACGCCCTGATTGGCTAGGGTTTCCATGACCGCTTCCGTCTCAACAGAATCAAAGGCCTTCTTTAAATCAATGAACGTTAGACAGTGCGGCATCTTGAACTCCTGAGAAACCTCAATGAGCTTAGTAATCGTGTGGATATGGTCGATGGTACTGAATCCTTTTCGGAATCCGGCTTGTTCACATGGTTGTCCTTCATCTAGTGTTCTGCTAATCCTATTCAGGATGACTCGAGTGAACAGTTTGTAGACGACAGACAATAGGCAGATTGGGCGATAGTTGCCAATGTCGTGATGTCTCCCTTCTTGTATAGTAGTACAGTCCTGCTGGTGCTATTATAAACAAAACCGCTGTGAAGGGGTTGGAGTGATAGCACAGTGGGTAGGGCATTTGCCTTGCACGAGGTCAACCCAAGTTCAATTCCCAGCATCCCATATGGTCCCCCCAGCACCGCCAGGAGTAATTCCTGAGTGCATGAGCCAGGAGTAACACCAGTGCATCACCGGGTATGACCCAAAAAGCCTCCCCACCCCCCGCAAAAAAAAAAAAAAAAACCGCTATGGACATTTGCAACTAGCCTTGTGTAAGACTGTATATAAACATTCCCTTCAGCTATAGCAATGTGTGTTAAACTCTTTATAAATTTGTTGAGCCATTTTACACTTAGGAAATGTAGTTCTAGTTGATCCAATAAAACTTGGGATTGTCAATTTTATTAATTTTAGTTTATTCACCAATAGGTAAGGTAAGGTAAGGCCCTCCCGTTGATCATCGATTTGCTCGAGCGGGCCCAGTAACGTCTCCATTGGAGACTTTGTTGTTACTGTGTCTGGCATATCGAATACTCTCGGTAGCTTGCCGGGCTCTCCGAGAGGGGCGGAGGAATCGAACTC
This sequence comes from Sorex fumeus, assembly GCF_029834395.1. NCBI lineage: Eukaryota > Metazoa > Chordata > Mammalia > Eulipotyphla > Soricidae > Sorex > Sorex fumeus. Next base: position 22,800,415 of record NW_026606179.1, read on the forward strand.
GGGTCGGCCATGTTGGCTGCGTGCAAGGCAAACGCCCTACCCGCTGTGCTATCGCTCCAGCCCTCTTAGTTGGTGGAGCGATTCACCAATAAGCCATATACAAACCCATTAAACCATGTTAATAAATCATTAGCAAATTGTTTAGTGGTATGTTCATAGGTTTTTCATTTCTATTTTAATGAACTCATGATCTTATGTGCTTTTTAGCCTGTCTGCTTAAATCTTTTGCCCATTTAAATTAGATTGTCAGGCCGGAGCAATCAGGTACTCTTTGCCTTGAAAATGGTCAACCCGGGTTTGATCCTCAACACCATCTTTGCTCCCTGAGCCCTGCTAGGAGGGATCCCCGAGTGCAGAGCCAGGAGTAAGTGCCCTGAGCACTAATGATAATAAATAAAGGCCCTCCCGTTGATCATCGATTTGCTTGAGTGGGCCCAGTAACGTCTCCATTGGAGACTTTGTTGTTACTGTGTCTGGCATATCGAATACATCACGGGGAGCTTGCCAGGCTCTGCCGTGCGGGCGAGATACTCTCGGTAGCTTGCCGGGCTCTCCGAGAGGGGTGGAGGAATCGAACTTGGGTCGCCCATGTTGGCTGCGTGCAAAGCAAACGCCCTACCGCTGTGCTATCACTCCAGCCAAGCACTAATGAATGTTGCAAAAAAGCAACAACTAACTAAAATTAGGTCGTTTTCTTATTATTTATGCACTTATTTTGGGTGTGAGGGTGACCATTCCTTGAAGTGCTCAGGGAATCATGCTTTGCTGGGACTGAACCCAGTGTTCCTCTGTGCAAAGCCCCAGGCACAGACCCTTGCGTCATCTGTCTAGTCTCTATTGAGTTTTTCGTAAGATAGTGTTAACAACACCCAAAAGGAGAGAGAGAACACAGGGGATTGCCCTGCCACAGAGGCGGGGGGCGGGGGCGGGGTGAGGGGATGGGGATGGGGGGGATATTATCCACGATGGTGGAAAATGGGCACTGGTGGAGGGATGGGTATCTGATCATTGTATAATCGAAACCCAAGCACAAAAAATTGTAAATCTACAACTGTACCTCATGGTATTTCACTAATAATAAAAAAAAAAGATAGTGTTAAGTCCTTGCTAAGACTATTTTCTCCCAGCATTTCCTTGAATGTTTTTGTTTTGGTCATTGTTGTTTGTTTTGTGACAACAGCTGGTTGTGCTCAGGTATCATTTCTGGAGGTGCTCAGGGTACCATATGAGGATTGAAATGGAGTTGGCTGTATGCTGGTCCCTCTGGTGTGCCACCACATACTATCTCTCCAGTTCTTGAACTCTTTCTTTCTTTCTTTCTTTCTTTCTTTCTTTCTTTCTTTCTTTCTTTCATTTTAAGCCACACCTGGAAATGCTCAGGGATTACTCCTAGCAGTGCTTAAGGGACCATTTGGGATGCTGTGGATAGGACCTTGGTTGGCCGTGTGCAAGGAAAATGCCTGCCTGCTGTACTATCACTCCAGTCCCAAACTTTTCCTTTCTTAACATTTCTCTTAAGACATTTCTCTGAATATCTTTCAGAGATCAGATTTTTCATTTTAATGAAGTCCAATTTATCAAATTTTTCCCTATGAAAACAGAATATATCTTGTTTAATTAAGACATCTTTGCTCACTCTAAGTCCACAAAGATTTCTCCTGTATTTATTTCCAGCGTTTTATAATTTTATATTTTAAACTTTACATCCATTCATTTCAAGTCAATTTGGGTGTCAGTTTGAGGTATGAGATGAAGTTTATTTTTTCCATATGATGTCCAAGTTTTCTGGCACTGTTTACTATTATCATTTTCCTGATCAAAGAACATTTTGCATCTGTGCAAAAATCAAATAATCATTTAAATATGGTTCTATTTCTGGACTTCTAGTCTGATCTGTCTTTTAGAATTTATATCCACTGCTATTTTTTTTTTGGTTTTTGAGTTATACCCAGTGATGCTTAGGAGTTACTACTTGTTCTGCACTCAAGAATTATTCCTGGCAGTGCTTGGAGGATCATATGAGATGCTGGAGATTGAACCTGGGTTGATCATGTGCAAGGAAAATGGCTTATCCATTTTACTATTGCTCTTGCCCCTAGCCACTGAATTTTATCTGTACTGACACCACTACTGCCATATCACCTTCCTCAAATTGCTTTTAGTAAAACTATAGTGTTATTGACTTAGTATCAGTTCCTGTAAATGCAGAGACTTTTTTTTTAGTTCTTTTATTTTTTTTCTTTAAAAAAAATATTGGGCCACACCTGGCAGTGCAAGAAGCTTACTCCTGATTCTGCTCAAGGATCACTTCTGGAAGGTCTACAGGGGGCATATGCAGTGCTGAGGATCATGCCTGGCTGGGCTATGTGCAAACTGGTCCCTCCAACTTTACTTTCTTCAAAAGAGTACTTGGAATCTTTAGATTCACTTGGAGAGGATTGTTATGTTAGTAATACTGAATCTTCATTCAATCCATGAATATAGAATGTCTCCACTTATTTAATATCTCCACTTACTGTTTTAGTGATTTACTACTTGTATATACTGCAAATGACTTCGACCATAAATGAACATTTGCCACCACATGTAGGTACAAGTCATTTCTTTCTTTGCTTTTTAGAGAAGGGCCACCCTGAGTCATGCTCAGGAATCTGAGGCCAGTAGAGTGATGCTCTGTTTTTCTATGTGAGTCTCAAGGTTTAGTGCTGGGGTGATTGGTTAGTGCTTGGACTGACACCGAAGGTAATCCAGGTCCTGTGGGGCATCCCTAGTTCAGTGTGTGTGTGTGTGTGTGTGTGTGTGTGTGTGTGTGTGTGTGTGTAAACGTTTTGGAGGGCTCCTCAGCAGCCATGACAAGCTGCAGCTAACATTAAGCCTCAGCTAGGCCACAGTTTCTGTTTCTACAGAGCAGGACTGCAGTTTCTGGCAAACTCCCAATTGAGTAATTCACCTAGATAAGAAAGTGGGCAGTTGGATCTGGCCAGTCATGAGGGGTCGCCACACCCTTCTTGGAAAGAACCCCAAAGTGTTACTGGTACCTGCTAATTGCTGACCACTGTTATAATAGGGCAATGCTAAAAATAGACCAGTACATAAACCGCTTCTTAACTGAACCCTATATAAACTGCTTGTGAGTTGGAGTCGGGGTCCTTGTCAACTGTATTGGATGAGACTTGGACCCTAGCTCGGGCTAGCGCTGGCTCGGGCTAGTAATAAAGTTCCTTTGCTTTTGCATTATCATGCGTGGAACTGGGTCTCTCTGCAATTGGAGATCTGAAACTTGGGCACAACAAAGGGTTGAGGGCACACACACCCCAGACATTTTTAAGAGACTGTATTGTCCCAGAATTCAACAGTGGGATCCTGCACACAAGCAGCCATAACCTCCAGCCATTTGAGCTATCTATCCAGGCCCTAAAATAAGAATCTTTAAGACATCTTCTTGGGCCAGAGGGATAGTAAAGATGTCTTGCGCACAGTCAGTCCTGGTCTGATCCCACATCCCCATCATGCATATTGTCCCTTAAGCACCACCAGGAGCAATCCCTGAGCGCAGAGCCAAGAGTAAGCCCTGAATAGAGCTGGGTGTGATACAACCACCCCTGTACCCCAAAGATATATCCTCTTAGCAATTTTCAAGCATGCAAAAAACATAAATTCTATTATTTTAACTACAGGTCTTATTTAGTTGGCCTTTTTTTTTTTTTTTTTTTTAGTTTTAAGTGTAAAGATCTTGCCTGTCTTTTTTTCAAGTTAGTCCTAGATGGTTCCTTAGTTTTAGGTGTTTTTCAGGGTTTTATTGCTATTATATAAAGAAAATTTGGTTTTGTATATTGAGCTTATACAGTGAGGTTTTGCTAAAGTTATTTGCTATTTTTCTATAGAATTTGGACATATCTTAAGTTATTTCTTTCTTTCATTTCATTTTTTTTTTTTTTTTGCTTTTTCGGGTCATACCTGGCGATGCACAGGGGTTACTCCTGGCTCATCAACTCAGGAATTACTCCTGGTGGTGCTCAGGGGACCATATGGGATGCTGGGAATCGAACCCGGGTAGGCCGCATGCAAGGCAAACGCCCTACCTGCTGTGCTATCTCTCCAGCCCTTAAGTTATTTCTGTACAATATCATAGCATCTTGGAAGAGAGAAAAATATTCATTTTTTTAAAATGCTATCTAGAAATATATATAAATAAATGTCTAAGTTTTTGTTTCCTTTAGTTGCTGCAGAGGTAGGCTAACAGATTGAAAGTATGCTCTCAATTTGATTCCTTGTCCTATATGGAGAGTCAGTCACCTAAGTGTCACAGAAGTGACCCCTGTGCACCAAGCTGAGAGTAGCCCCTGTGTATTAAAATAAAAATAATATAAAGTAAAAATAAAAATAAAATAAAATTCATCACAAGAAAAGAAAACTAAAGCCTGATAATAACTTACTCTTCTAGGTTTCTAAGCCTTCAACAAGACTTCCAACAAAATTCCAACAACAGTGTATGACTAACTGACGCTTGTCCCAGGAAGACAAGGTTGGTTTAACTTTCCATGTTCAAATTCTATAGAAAAATAGTAAGTATGGGGCTGGAGCGATAGCACAGCGAGTAAGGCGTTTGCCTTGCACGCAGCCAACATGGCTGACACAGGTTCGATTCCCAGCATCCCATATGGTCCCCCGAGCACCGCCAGGAGCAATTCCTGAGTGCATGAGCCAGGAGTAACCCCTGAGCATCGCTGGGTGTGACCCAAAAAGCAAAAAGAAAGAAAGAAAGAAAGAAAGAAAGAAAGAAAGAAAGAAAGTAAATTTAGCAAAACCTCACTGTATAAACTCAATATACAGAACCAATTTTTTCCTACTTATTAGCAATAAAACCCTGAAAATCTAACCTAACACTTAGGTTTGGAGGTGGGTGGACAGGTTTAGGGGTGCCTCCCCCACCAAACTAATACATTTTCATTTTCCTGTCTGATTTCATTCACTGGGATATTCAGTACAATGTTGGATAGAAGAGTGGACGTCTACCCCTGGCAGTTATTCTCATACCCCACAGCCTCTGCTATGGAAATGGTCCTCAAAGAGATGTCAAGCTGACAAAAAAAAAATCCCAGGCACATCTATCTTCAGGCTGAAAACTCTAGGGTCTTCTCAGAGTGGGGAAAGGCACTCCCTGGCTCCCTCTCTTGCCAGATGCCCCAGCAGCGACACCTCTATCCCACAGCTGCTGCCATGTAAATGATCCAGTTTCACAGCTTCTTGAAGAGATGCTAAGCTGATGAAAGTCACAGGTACACCAGTCTTTGGACTGGAAACTCTGGGGGCCCCTCTGGAGGGATGCAAGCAGTGAATTCTACAGATTCGGGAGCTCCTGAAGTGCACAACCACACACGGGACACCTCCAAATTCCACAGTACTGATAGACCAGTAGGAGAATAACAAATTAGATAAGAAAGTAGCCTAGAAGCCCACTAAACTCAATAAGTAAAAACAGTAACACAGCGACAACCTAGCAACATTTTAACAAATTGTGCTGGCAAAATTGGACAACTACATGCAAAAAAATGGGCTCAGATCTCTACCTAACACTATGTACAAAAGTAAGATCAAAATGGATTAAAGACCTCAACATCAGATTGGAATCCATAAGGTACATTGAAGACAAGGTTGGCAAAACCCTCCAGGACATTGAAGCGAACGGTATCTTCAAAGATGACACGCCACTGGCCAAGCAAGTGAAAACAGAGATAGACCAATGGGACTGTCTTAAACTAAGAAGCTTCTGCACCTCAAAAGAAACGGTGAGTATTGGTAAAGAGAAAGGTGTTTGATATTTGCATGACCGAGAACTAAACCTGAAAGCTTTGTAACTTTTTCCCACAGTGATTCAATAAATAAATAAATAAATTAAAAAATATATATAAAAAAATAAAAAATAATAAAAAAGAAACGGTGGCAAAAATACAAAGACAGTCTACAGAATGGGAAATTATATTCACCCAATACTCATTTGACAAGGGGTTGATATCAAGGATATACAAAGCACTGGCTGAACTCCACAAGAAGAAAACATCCAACCCCATCAAAAAATGGGGCAACAAAAATGAGCAGAAACTTTCTCAAAAAGAAATCTGAATGGCAAAAAGACACATGAGAAAATGCTCTACATCACTAATCATCAGGGATATGCAGATCAAAACAACAATGAGATATCATCTCACAACACAGAGACTGGCCCACATCCAAAAGAACAAAAGCAACCAGTGCTGGCGCGGATGTGGCGAGAAAGGGACCCTCCTTCACTGCTGGTGGGAATGCCAGCTGGTTCAGCCCTTTTGGAAAACAGTATGGATGACTCTCAAAAATTAGAAATTGAGCTCCCTTTTGACTCAGCAATACCACTCTTGGGAATATATCCCAGAGAGGCAAAAAAGTATAGTTGAAGTGACATCTGCACTTCTATGTTCATTGCTGCACTGTTCACAACAGCCAAAATTTGGGGAAAAAAAAACGAGTGCCTGAGAACAGATGACTGGTTAAAGAAACTTTGGTACATCTACACAATGAAATACTACGCAGCTGTTAGAAAAGATGAAGTCATGAAATATACATACAAGTGGTTCTACATGGAAAATATCATGCTAAGTGAAATAAGCCAGAAAGAGAGGGACAGACATAGAAAGACTGCACTCATCTGGGGAATACAAAATAACAGAATGGGAGTCTAACACCCAAGAATAGTTGAGATTAGTACTAGGAGGTCTGCTCCACAGCTTGGAAGATGGCAGCACATGCTGGGGGAAAAGGCAGCTCAGATAGAGAAGGGAACACCAAGTAAAGGATGCTTGGAGGACTCGCTCGGGACACAAGATGTGTGTTGAAAGTAGACTATAAACCGAACACGATGAGCAATCAATACCTCTATTGCAAATTACAACACCCTAAAGGAAAGAGTGAGCAAAAGGGAATGCCCTGCCTCAGAGGCAGGGTAGGGTGGGGGGGGGGGTGGGAAGGCTACGGGGATCATTGGTGGTAGAGAATGGGCACTGGTGGAGGGATGGGTACTCAATCATTGTATAACTGAAACCCAAGCACGGAAGTTTGTAAGTCTACAACTGTACCTCATGGTGTTTCACTAATAAAATAAATAAATAACAATATTTCTTTGTGCATCTACTAAAATGATCATATAAAATTTTCTCCTTTACTCTATTAATGCAGTCAATTATACCAATTGATATTGAAAAATTAAACCAACCTTGCATTCCTGGGATAAGCATCAGTTAATCATATATTGTTAGAATTTTGTTGAAAGTCTTGTTGAAGATTTACATACCTATAGTAGTAAGTTATTATCAGGCTTTAGGATTTTTTCTTGTGATGACTGAGATTTTATCATCATCAGTTGGCTCTAAATACAAATAAAGGAAAATTCCCTTCTCTATTTTGAAAGAATGTGTGGATTCTTAGGAATGATTTCTTCCTTAGATGTTTGCTGTAAGTCCCCAGTGATGCCTCATGGACTTAGAATTTTCTTTGTCAGAAGTTTGAAAAATAATTAACTAAATTTTTTAAAATTTTATTATTGAATCACTGTCAGATAGATAGACCCTTACAAAGCTGTTTATGATTAGGTTTCAGTTATACAGTGTTCCAACACCCAAATTAATTAAATTTTTAAACAAGCAAACAAAAACAAATGGGGACCTATTTATATTTTCTGTTTTTTCTGAGTCAGTTTTACATCTTACAAGTAGTTTTCCTAGATCTGTATTATGAAATATATTTCCAAAGTATTATTTTTCTTTTGGTGGTGGCTGAGACCATGCTGAGACCACTCTCCGCACACCTGAAGGTACTGGCAGAGGGACAAAGCCACGCGGGTTCCGGGGCCGAGACCTCCAAGCCTACTCGAATTGGAGTCGAGCATCTTCCACCCAGATCCTCCAAATTCCAGTAGGCGGGGGTCACACCCACCACCTGGCCCCCTGGCGCCGTGTAATCCCATCAGCGGCCAAGACTCAGAGACTATAAAATCCAGATCCCGGACGAGAGCAGTGCAGTCTCTGCCCCCGCTCCTCGGTGTTCCTTCCCGGAGTCCCTTGGAGGGGAGCGGGTTGAGCTTTCCTCCCCGCCCCGGCCAGGGCTACGGCAGCCGGAGACCTCCAGGACCAGCCACCACCATGCTGAGACCACTCTCCGCACACCTGAAGGTACTGGCAGAGGGACAAAGCCACGCGGGTTCCGGGGCCGAGACCTCCAAGCCTACTCGAATTGGAGTCGAGCATCTTCCACCCAGATCCTCCAAATTCCAGTAGGCGGGGGTCACACCCACCACCTGGCCCCCTGGCGCCGTGTAATCCCATCAGCGGCCAAGACTCAGAGACTATAAAATCCAGATCCCGGACGAGAGCAGTGCAGTCTCTGCCCCCGCTCCTCGGTGTTCCTTCCCGGAGTCCCTTGGAGGGGAGCGGGTTGAGCTTTCCTCCCCGCCCCGGCCAGGGCTACGGCAGCCGGAGACCTCCAGGACCAGCCACCACCATGCTGAGACCACTCTCCGCACACCTGAAGGTACTGGCAGAGGGACAAAGCCACGCGGGTTCCGGGGCCGAGACCTCCAAGCCTACTCGAATTGGAGTCGAGCATCTTCCACCCAGATCCTCCAAATTCCAGTAGGCGGGGGTCACACCCACCACCTGGCCCCCTGGCGCCGTGTAATCCCATCAGCGGCCAAGACTCAGAGACTATAAAATCCAGATCCCGGACGAGAGCAGTGCAGTCTCTGCCCCCGCTCCTCGGTGTTCCTTCCCGGAGTCCCTTGGAGGGGAGCGGGTTGAGCTTTCCTCCCCGCCCCGGCCAGGGCTACGGCAGCCGGAGACCTCCAGGACCAGCCACCACCATGCTGAGACCACTCTCCGCACACCTGAAGGTACTGGCAGAGGGACAAAGCCACGCGGGTTCCGGGGCCGAGACCTCCAAGCCTACTCGAATTGGAGTCGAGCATCTTCCACCCAGATCCTCCAAATTCCAGTAGGCGGGGGTCACACCCACCACCTGGCCCCCTGGCGCCGTGTAATCCCATCAGCGGCCAAGACTCAGAGACTATAAAATCCAGATCCCGGACGAGAGCAGTGCAGTCTCTGCCCCCGCTCCTCGGTGTTCCTTCCCGGAGTCCCTTGGAGGGGAGCGGGTTGAGCTTTCCTCCCCGCCCCGGCCAGGGCTACGGCAGCCGGAGACCTCCAGGACCAGCCACCACCATGCTGAGACCACTCTCCGCACACCTGAAGGTACTGGCAGAGGGACAAAGCCACGCGGGTTCCGGGGCCGAGACCTCCAAGCCTACTCGAATTGGAGTCGAGCATCTTCCACCCAGATCCTCCAAATTCCAGTAGGCGGGGGTCACACCCACCACCTGGCCCCCTGGCGCCGTGTAATCCCATCAGCGGCCAAGACTCAGAGACTATAAAATCCAGATCCCGGACGAGAGCAGTGCAGTCTCTGCCCCCGCTCCTCGGTGTTCCTTCCCGGAGTCCCTTGGAGGGGAGCGGGTTGAGCTTTCCTCCCCGCCCCGGCCAGGGCTACGGCAGCCGGAGACCTCCAGGACCAGCCACCACCATGCTGAGACCACTCTCCGCACACCTGAAGGTACTGGCAGAGGGACAAAGTCACGCGGGTTCCGGGGCCGAGACCTCCAAGCCTACTCGAATTGGAGTCGAGCATCTTCCACCCAGATCCTCCAAATTCCAGTAGGCGGGGGTCACACCCACCACCTGGCCCCCTGGCGCCGTGTAATCCCATCAGCGGCCAAGACTCAGAGACTATAAAATCCAGATCCCGGACGAGAGCAGTGCAGTCTCTGCCCCCGCTCCTCGGTGTTCCTTCCCGGAGTCCCTTGGAGGGGAGCGGGTTGAGCTTTCCTCCCCGCCCCGGCCAGGGCTACGGCAGCCGGAGACCTCCAGGACCAGCCACCACCATGCTGAGACCACTCTCCGCACACCTGAAGGTACTGGCAGAGGGACAAAGCCACGCGGGTTCCGGGGCCGAGACCTCCAAGCCTACTCGAATTGGAGTCGAGCATCTTCCACCCAGATCCTCCAAATTCCAGTAGGCGGGGGTCACACCCACCACCTGGCCCCCTGGCGCCGTGTAATCCCATCAGCGGCCAAGACTCAGAGACTATAAAATCCAGATCCCGGACGAGAGCAGTGCAGTCTCTGCCCCCGCTCCTCGGTGTTCCTTCCCGGAGTCCCTTGGAGGGGAGCGGGTTGAGCTTTCCTCCCCGCCCCGGCCAGGGCTACGGCAGCCGGAGACCTCCAGGACCAGCCACCACCATGCTGAGACCACTCTCCGCACACCTGAAGGTACTGGCAGAGGGACAAAGCCACGCGGGTTCCGGGGCCGAGACCTCCAAGCCTACTCGAATTGGAGTCGAGCATCTTCCACCCAGATCCTCCAAATTCCAGTAGGCGGGGGTCACACCCACCACCTGGCCCCCTGGTGCCGTGTAATCCCATCAGCGGCCAAGACTCAGAGACTATAAAATCCAGATCCCGGAACCGCGAATGCGGCCGCGCGACTTCTTATCAAAACTTTTCTTTATGACATCTTATTATCTCATTCCTACTTTGGACAAACTTGCAGGCTGTCGAATGTAGCCTGCCCACAGGGCAGAGTCTGGCAAACTCCCCGTGGCCTACCAAATATGCCAAATACCAGTAACAATGATGGGTCTCATTCTCCTAAAGAGCCCTGAATATAATCTCAGGGCTAGGATGAAAGAGACGTTACTGGGGCCTGCTCGAGGCAATCGACGATTAACAGGATGATGAAATGAAATGAAATTTTTCTTTTAATGGCCGTAGAATCTGTAGAGATGAAGTTTTCTTTTCTTTCTTCTTTTTAATTATTTTTATTAAGGTACCAGGGTTTACAATACTGTTAATTCCATTCTTGATGTATACATCATTCCAACACCAGCAAGCCCCCCACCCATGAGATGACTCTTATCTGATAATGAGTGTGTTCACTCTTTGTAATAAGTTTAATTGCAAGTTTATAGATTGTATATATTGTATAGATAGTCTTTTAAAATAATCAGATTTTTATCTTGCTGGTTTTCTCTATTTTTCTATTTTCAATTTCATCTATTTCTACTGTCTGTTATTTCATTTCTTTATTTTCTTTTGGATTTTTCTTCTCTCTGTCTCTCTCTCTCTCTCTCTTTCTCTCTCTTTTGTTTTTTGGGCCATATCCAGTGGTACTCAGGATTTTTCCCTGACTCTGTGCTCAGGAGAAGGAACCTGAATTGGCCCCATGCAATGCCAACATCTTAACCCCTATATGATTTCTCCAACCCTGTTAGTCTCGTTATGGTATTTTTGGTGAGAATTTAGATCACTGACTTTCTTCTTTATGTTCTTTTTGTAATGAAGAAAGATAGTTTTTATTGAATGAAATTTATTTAGAAAGATGTAAAGGGAGAGAAAGAGGAAGTAGGTGCTCAAAAAAGAATTTGAACTTCTCCAGCATGGAAAATGCAAGCAAGCAAAGACACAAAGAGACAAGCAATTGAGATGCATGCTTAAGGGAGAACATGAGTCTGAACAGAAAGCCAAGTTTCTTATTTTTAAAAATTATTTTTAATCATAATTTTTTTTAAAAAAATACATTTATTTTAATGTAGGCAAAAACCTGGCTGGAGCGATGGCACAGCAGGTAGGGCGTTTGCCTTGCACGCAGCCAACCTGACGGATCCGACTTCAATTCCTCCACCCCTCTCTGAGAACTCTGCAAGCTACCGAGAGTATCTGGCTTGCATGGCAAAGCCTGGCAAGCTACCCGTGAGGTATTCAATGTGCCAAACACAGTAACAACAAGTCTCACAATGTTACTGGGCCCACTTGAGCAAATCGATGAACAGGAGGACAGTAACAGTGACAGACAAAAACCACAATTGTTGGCACAATTCTGGAGTTGAAGTTTGAATTAATTAGATAAATTTCCAATATTAAAATCAATAAGTATAAAAAACCAATTTTATGTGAAAATTGCTAAATCGCTTTAGTGGGTTGTTACGTCCTTGTCTAAGAACTTAGTAAGATGCTTTATGCTAGTCGAACCATCTTCGTTATTGTTTAGTTGACTTCTCTGTTACTTTCCCATCTAATTTGGTGTGCTGCTACTGGAATTTCAATATTGCCAAATTAGTAGCTTTCCAGAGACTTCAGGATCTATATATTCCAGGTCAATGAGTTGACAGCGGAGTAGCTGTGGAGGTGGGCGTGGCTGTCGGGGCTTCGGGAAGTATGAGGAATGGGGAATGTGGGAGACTGCCCACCGGGATCCGGAAAGACCCCAGAGTTCTCAGGCTGGGCACTGGGTACCTGAAACTATTCACAGTTTGGCATCTCTGCAGAAAATAATCGTGAAGCGGTGAAATTGAGCCCGTGGAGTTGAGCCTTGGTATGCTACGGAGGTGAGGTATGGGTGCAACTGAGGGGGCTTCAGCCGGGCGGGGTCTGGGCCCGCCCACCTCCTGAGAGTGCCCAGAGTTTTCAGACGCTGGGACTGGTGCTTCCATGAATTTTAGCGTCTGTAAATTTTTGAGACTTTAAAACGTATCTACATTTGTGCTTTACAGTTAATTTTGGTGAATGATCTAGGTGCTACTGAAAAGAATTTTCATTTTACCATTATTAAGTAGAAAGTGCTACAAATATGTAATATCAAGTTGGTTGGTAATATTGTTTGAGATTTATAGAGAAACATCTATATTTTCCTGACATCCTCATATTTGATCCATTATTAGTAAAAGCAGGGAAATCTCCAACTATCATGTCAGTTTTATTTCTTTCTAGTTTTTGCTTTATTTATTTTGAAGCCCTATTTATTTTTTATTTAGTTTTGTTTTGGGGCTACATCTGACTGTGTTCAGTGCTTGCTTTTGGTTCTTCACTAAGGGGTCACTCCTGGTGGGACTGTAGAAATATATGGGGTGCTGAGGTCATTAAACCCAGGTGGACTGGGCACAAGGCAAGTACCTTACCTATACTCTGGCCCCATCAGGGTCTGTTAATAGTGAACATAATCTTAGTTTTTCATGCCCATTCATTAATTTATCCTTTCGTCATTATATAATGTTTATTGCCAAAAAAACTCTGTCCTGATGTGTCTGTGCATGATGTGCATAGAGCTACTTTATGTTCCATGTACGTATTTTCACCTTATATATTTTTCTATTTTTTATTACTTTTATTTATTTATTTATTTTGCTTTTTGGATCACACCCAGTGATGCACAGGGGTTACTCCTGGCTCTGCACTCAGGAATTACTCCTGGCAGTGCTCAGGGGACCATATGGGATGCTGGGAATTGAACTGGGGCAAATGCCTTACCCGCTGTGCTATCACTCCAGCCCCCTATTTTTTATTACTTTTAACTGTTGGTGTTTTTAATATTTAGAATGTCTTGTTAAAGTGTATATAACTGAGTCCTGGGTTTTAAAATCAGACTCACAATTTTGGCTTTTGGTATCTGGGCCATTTACAGTTGAAGTAAATATTAAATCCACTGGGATTAAATATACCATAGATGTATATTTATATATCTTCAGGTATACACATTTATATTTGGATATATATCATATATATACATATATATGGTTTGTGGCTATGCAGTCCTCAGGGGTTACTTCTGGATCTCTCCCCCTTTTTATATGTGTGTATATGCATATATATATTTATATTAATATATGGGGGCTGGAGCGATAGCACAGAGGGTAGGGCGTTTGCCTTGCACGCAGCCAACATGGCCGACCTGAGTTCGATTCCTCTGCCCCTCTCGGAGAGCCCGGCAAGCTACCGAGAATGTCTCACCCGCACAACAAAGCCTGGCAAGCTACCCGTGACGTATTCGATATGCCAAACACAGTAACAAGTCTCACAGTGTTACTGGGCCCACTCGAGCAAATGGATGAACAATGGGAGGATAGTGATAGTGATTTATATATGGATATATATTTTTTTTGAGCCATGGTGATGCTCAGGGCTTACTTCTGGCTCTGCACTCAGGGATCACTCCTGGCCAGCTTGGGGGACCATATGAGGCTTGGGGGATTTCCCCAATATTTAGGGGTTTCATTCAGTGCCAGGGATGGTCCTCGTAATTATATCTAGATATGAAAATCTGCAAGTTACACTCTCTGAAATGTGGGATTAAAAAACGTTGGTCTGCAATTCTGTACCCTGCAAAGGTAGACTTTAAAATGAAAGTTAAATATATTTTCAGACCATTTTTGAAGATTACCTTTGATAGAGGTAGAAATACAGATTTATGGGTTTGTGGGTTTTTTTTTCTCACTTTCAGCACGTAAAGATTTTTTTTAAATTTCTGATTGCATTTATTCAGAAAAAAAGTTAGTAAGGAACATGAAAGACTGGGCGCACACGCTTGCACATGTGAGGCCCCGAGTTCGATCCCTGGTTCCACACGGCCTCCTGCACTAGAACTCTGGAAGCCTCCCCAGCAGAGCCTGGTGTGATGCTGGTGGCCTCCAGCATCACTGAGCATCACTGAGGCTGAACACAGCACCATCTGGATCACTGGCTGAGTCTCCAGGAATGGTTCCCAGCCCCCTGAATGTTGCATGAAAGCCCCTTTTCACACCCTCACCTGACGCCCAAAGTTAATATGACAAACACAGGATGATCTCATTTATCTGTGACATGTAGAATAACTGAATGAGGACATGTTATGTGGTAAAGGGGGAATCCCTAGCTCACCCTTGACCCCAGAGTTTAGGGAGCAGCACAGAGAAGGAAAGAAATCAAGGCGGGAAGGAAGAAGATGAGAAAGGGAAGTAACGAGAAATAACCCTCACAGCTTCACTTATACTGGTGATGTGGGAGCATGGTGTAGCCATATAGCCGAAGCACGGACTTAACAACACTGAAAACATAAGATCTAAGCTGCAATCACTGGACTTTGTAATGTGCCTGTCAAGGTTGCAGGTGGGGGTAGTGGGGTGGAGGATTAGGGTCAGGGGATGGAATATGGAACACTGGTGGAGAGAAGTTGACACTGGTGGTGGGATTTGTTTGGGGTTTTTTTGTGGGGTTTTTTTGGTTTTTTTTTTGCTTTTTGGGTCACACCCAGCAATGATCAGGGGTTACTCCTGGCTCATGCACTCAGGAATCACCCCTGGCGGTACTCAGGGGACCATATGGGATGCTGGGAATTGAACCAGGGCCGGCCATGTTGGCTGCGTGGAAGGCAAACGCTCTACCCACTGTGCTATTGCTCCAGCCCCTGGTGGTGGGATTTGATGTTGAAATATTATATGCTTAAAATACAACTATGAGTAACTCTGTAAATCATGGTTCTTTACGTACAAAACTATTTTGAGGAGATTTTTTTCAAAGTTAATCTGATTTGTTTCTATTGTATTTGGGGTTTCTGAGATACTTCTATCTATGGATGGGCACTTTTAATCAAACCTAAGATTTTTGATCATTGATTTCTGAAAAAGTTCCTTCCTTTGCTTTCTTCTTTGTCTCCTTTAGTAGTAGAGTTAGACTGTAAGAGGTTACCATAGAGGTCACTGAAACTCTGTGTTTAAGTTATTATTATTGTTATTTTGCTTTAATTTTTTGATTGATAGCTTCAAATTCTATGTCTTGGGCTGGAGAGATGGTACAGGGTTTAAGGCGCTTTCCTTGCACATGGCAGAGCCAGGTTTGATACCCCAAGCAACCCCTGAGCACTACTGGGTGTGTTAAAAAATGAAACCAAAAACAAAAACCCAACCCCCCCAAAAAAAACCCTGGATGCTTGCTATTTTTATTTTTTATTTTCTTTTAGTGTCTATCGTAATATAATATAAATCTCCTTGAGTAAAAATTTCATTTTAAATATGTATTTTTATGACTAGAATTGTATTTGAGTCTTCTGTTTACATAATCCATTAGTCTCATTATATTCTTTTTAAGTCCTTGAATTAGAAAGCACGTTTTTTGGGGGGGAGGGGACCATATGAATCTTTAATTGTAATTAATTGAGCATGTATTGACATGCTCAGGGCTTACTCCTGGCTCTGCAGTCAGGAATCACTCCTGGCAGTGCTTGGGGGACCATATGGGATACTGGGAATCGAACCCAGGTTGGCCGCACACATGGCAAATGTACCTATTGTACTATCATTCTGACCCTAAAAAGCATTTTTTTTAGTTCTCTGATAAATATTATCTGGTAAGTCTGATAAGTCTATAATTTCTGTTATTTTGGGCATATTATAGCACAGCGGTAAGGTGTTTGCCTTGCACACGGCTGACTCAGGTTCGATTCCTCTGCCCCTCTCAGAGAGCCTGGCAAGCTACCAAGAGTATCTCGCCCGCATGGCAAAGCCTGGAAAGCTACCCATGATGTATTCGATATGACAAAAACAGTAACAACAAGTCTCTCAATTTGTTGTGAGACATTACTGGTGCCCGCTCGAGCAAATCCATGAACAATGGGAGGACAGTGCTACAGTGCTATTTTATTTTTACAGTGCTATTTTAGTTATGGTATAGGTCACATTTTCATATGTCTAGTAGTTTTTAGATATTTTTTATTGTTATTTTATAGAGGCCACATCCAGTGGTGCAGACAGGCCTAGGACCGATCCCAATCAGTGCTCACTGCTCATTAGGAGGCAGGAGTCTGTTCAGGAGACTCGAAAGTGCTAGATAAAAGTTCCACTACTGCTCCCAGATCCATCCAGTAGCTTTTTTATTAGATGCTAGACAGTGTTCATTGTTGTTTCCTTTAAAGAATATAATTTATTGTTGTTGTTTTGGGGCCCTACCGAGCAATGCTCAGGGTTCACTCCTAGTGGGCTCAAGGGACCATATGGGATGCAGGGGATAGAACCTGGTTGGCTACATGCAAGACAAGCGCTTTATCTGTACTATCACTCCAGCTGAAAATAATCCTTTTTGTGTCTGTTTTAATTGCAGAGCTGGGATTTGAACTCTGAGCCGCATATGTACATGGCAAATGCTCTACCTCTGTGCTACCTTGTTTTCACTTTGGTAGTGAACTCTGGATACTTGAGGCAAAATTGTTAAGGTTTGTTAGGGTGGTTCTGCACTGGTCTTTATGCTAGGGTTAGTTTAGCTTTAATCTTAGACTTGTGATCTTTTGGGGTATGTACTGCATGGCTTGGGTATTCAGTAAAC
Source organism: Sorex fumeus (assembly GCF_029834395.1). Taxonomy (NCBI): domain Eukaryota; kingdom Metazoa; phylum Chordata; class Mammalia; order Eulipotyphla; family Soricidae; genus Sorex; species Sorex fumeus. The sequence continues at coordinate 22,817,619 of NW_026606179.1, forward strand.
TCTCTCCACTCTACATATTAGAAATCTAATCGTTCCTAGCTCTGTGTGAGCTCTGAAAAGTGTTTCATTTTTGATTTGGGGGGAGGAAGGGGGCCCTAAAATGGTGCTCAGAAGGCCCAGAAGCCCCTACTAGCAATTCTTAGCCAACCATGCCAGCCAGTCAACCTAAGGACCCAAGGTGTTCAGGCACTACAGTGTTGGAGATTAACCAGGCAGTGCTCGGGGCCTCCAGGTCTGCCCTGAGGTTGACTACATGCAAGTTGTGCTTTAACCCCTCACTGTCTTTCTGAATCTCCACCCCAGCAGTGTTCAGAGTTTAGTGCTCAGGGAATCCCTGAGCAGAGCCCAGGAGACCATAGATAGTGCTGGGAATGGAGCCTGAGTTGACAGCATGCAAAGTGAGCACTTACCCATTATACTATCGCTCTGACCCTCTTTTGATTTTCAGTGGTTTCCTTTTCCCTGATATTTGTTCCTTACTCAACCTCATGGAGTACATGTACATGCTTAATTAATTACAATTAAAGATTCATATGAGATGCTGGAGATCAAATCCAGGTGGACTGTGTGCAAGGCAGCCCCTCATTTTGAATTCTTTTGCCAGCCGTGCAGTCCAGAAGAAGCCTCTAAGCAGAAAACTCAATTCATTTGTTTCCCTTTTCTCACACAATTCTTTTTTTTTTTTCAGTGTATCACTGTCAGATACAGTTACAGATTTAAAAACTTTTGTGCTTACAGTTTCAGTCATACAATGGTTGAGTACCCAATCCCTCCACCAGTGTGTCTCATTGCCAAATGTAGACGTTTACTTGAAATCTTTTATTTTTAAGAATTTTTACATTCTAGTTTTCACCTCTAGGATCCTCCTCTTCAATTATTTAAGAATTAAGTTTTAGCATCCCATGTGAGACTTTACTTTTGCTGTATAAGTGATTCTATCTAACAGTAGTTTTTGAGTGGTTCCCCTTTCTCTGCTCATTTTAAAGTTACTTCTTTCCTAAGCCATTTCTATATTTGCATCTGTCAGTTCATCCTGTTCTGCTCTTGTTTTTCTGTTCCTGGCCCCTTAGTGCTAACACATCATCAGTGAGCCAGTGATCATAATTGTAGAGTAAGGCTGTATTTCTTCTTCTCTCTCTCTCTCTCTCTTTCTCTCTCTCTCTCTCTCTTTTGTTTTTTGGGTCACACCCGGTGATGCTCAGGCTTTGAACTCAGGAATTGCTCCCAGCGGTGCTCAGGGGACCATATGGGATGCTGGGAATCGAACCCGGGTCAGCCGAGTGCAAGGCAAATGCCCTACCCGCTATACTATCACTCCAGCCCCAAGGCTGTATTTCTTCTGAGAGAGAAAATCCTACTTTAAAATTTTCTGGTTATTTATTTGCCTTTCCCTCTGACTTCTAAGACCAATGTCTCAAATTTCACACATGAAAACTATGTGTGGGGGTGGCGCTGGGAGGGGTCGTGGGGGGTGGAGAGAGGAAAGAGAGGTTGCCTTGCAGGAATCTGAGTTCAATCCCTGGCCTACATCTATCCTCTGAGCACCACCTTAGCACAGAGCCAGAGCAAGCCTTGAGCACCGTTGAGTGTGGCCCCCAAACAAAAGGAAACAAAAAGAGAAAGAAAACTGTGCTGGTATTTTAACAGGAAGCATGTTGCATTTTTGCATTCTATATGTTTATATGGAAATTTTCATTGTCTTCATCCTCTCCTCTTTCCATCAATGACCACCGTATAGTCTTCCAAATAATTGAGTTATTTAGTCCTTCTGTAAAGTTGTTCTATTTGCTTGTTGAATTTGGTTTGTTTGTGGGTCACACCTCACAGCCACAACTGACTCAGTGCTTGGGGTGTCACTCCAGCAATGCTCAGAGCATCCTGTGGTGTTGGGCTGGAGTCTGGACCTCCTGCATGTGGTCCAGCCTATTAAACTGCCTGTCTGACCCCTTCTGTAAAGTCATTCATCCACAAAAGTGCTGCATTACCATAGAGGCAGGCTATGGGGGAGGGTGGGAGGGAAACTGGGCACATTGGTGGTGGGAAATGTACACTGGTGAAGGGACAGGTGTTGGAATGTTTTATGACTTAAACCCCATCATGAACAACTTTGTAACTGTGTGTATCACTATGATTCAATAAATAGCACTGTAGCACTCTTCTCCCTTTGTTCATCATTGGCTCAAGCAGGCAACAGTAACGTCTCCATTGTGAGACTTGTTACTGTTTTTGGCATATCAAATACACCATGGGGAGCTTGTCAGGCTTGTCAGGCAGATAATTAGTCGATGACATAAGGCAAAGGTAAAGGCCCTCCCGTTGATCGTCGATTTGCTCGAGCGGGCCCAGTAACGTCTCCATTGGAGACTTTGTTGTTACTGTGTCTGGCGTATCGAATGACATAACACATATAATCTTTTTTTCCCCTTTATTTTATTGAGCTGGTTAGAATTACCAGTACACGGTTAAATGCAAGCAGTTTTATAGTGGATATGTTCAGAGTAGATATAATGAACATATTCCCCTTGGTTCTGACTTTATTTTTTTAATTTGGGGGTTTCTGGGTTACACCCAGCTGAGCTCAGGACATACTCTTGGCTCTGTACTCAGTGATCATTTTCTGCTGGAGTATCCATGCAGGCGGGATACTCTTGGTAGCTGATTCAATAAAAAAATAAATAAATTGAACTATAATTTTTAAAATTGCTGCATTATATTTGACTAACTTTATTCCAAGTCACTTTGAAGATTTTGTTGTGAATGGACTTTTGGGGGTGAGGTTGTGGTATGAGATTGGGTCACACCTGGTGAAGCTCAGTGACTCTTGAGCTGGGGCTCACTTTTAGAGGAGCTTGGAGGATTCTAGCTGTCATCCTTGAGATCAAACATCTCTGAATGGCAAAGCCTGCACCCAGCCCTTTAAGCTGTATCCCTGGCCTGTGAATGAAATTTTTTAAAAATTACTTTTTTTAATTGTTGTTGCCATTAAGGCAGGCCATTTTGGTATGTAATCAGGATGTGTAGTGAGTTTGTTATTCTCTCATTTGTTCTAACTGCTTGCTTCAAGGTTTTTTTTTTCTATGCAGATAATTAGTCGATGATATAACACATATAATCTTTTTTTCCCCCTTTATTTTATTGAGCTGGTTAGAATTACCAGTACAAGGTTAAATGCAAGCAGTTTTATAGTGGATATGTTCGGAGTAGATATAATGAACATATTCCCCTTGGTTCTGACTTTATTTTTTAATTTGGGGGTTTCTGGGTTACACCCAGCTGAGCTCAGGACATACTCCTGGCTCTGTACTCAGTGATCATTTTCTGCTGGGCCTCAGGGGACCACGTGTGTTGATGGAGATTGAACTGGGGTCAACGGCATGCAAGGCGAACAACTTTCCTGTTGCCCTATCTCTCTGAGCCCGATATTATTAATTATTATTATTATTATTTAAAATTTAAAAGAGGGGGCTGGAGCGATAGCACAGCGGGTAGGAAATTTGCCTTGCACGCATTCGACCCAGGTTTTCGATCCCCAGCATCCCATATGGTCTCCCAAGCACTGCCAGGAGTAATTCCTGAGTGCAAAGCCAGGAGTAACTCCTGTGCATCACCAGGTGTGTGCCCCCCCCAACAAAAATAAATAAAATAAAATAAAATCTAAAAGAGGTTATCTTAAGTTTTGTTTTGAAGTCACATCCAGTGGTGCTTGGAAATCACTCCCAGCTTCTCAAAGATCCTTCTGGTACTGGGAATTGAATCCAGGTTTTCTGCATCCAAAGAATATCCTTTTTGGTCATGAGAGTTTTTACATTGTTTTGTTCAGTTTGGAACGTTTGATTTAGTATTTTTATTTATATGTTGATGGTGTGTAATTATTTTCTTTTTCAAACTTGCCCATTTCTTTTCTTATTATTCTAATTACTATAAGTCCTAATCTTTTTATTTCTTTTCTTATTTTTATGGGGAGTGGACATCTGGCAGTGCTCAGGGGGTAGCTCCTGGCTCCTGGCTCCTAAAACTGGCTGTGTCCGAGGGAACATGAGTGTAAGGTATCTAACCTCGGCTTTGGGGCCAGAGAGATAGCACAGCAGATAGAGTGTTTGCTTGCACGAGACCAACCCCGGTTGACTCTCCAACATCCCATATGGTCCCCTGAAAACTGCCAGGAGTAATTCCTGAGTACAGAGTCAGGAATAACCCTGGTGTGTGTGACCCAAAAAGCCAAAAGGAAAAAAAAGGGAAACCTTGGTCTCTTTCATGCCAAGTATGTGCTCAGCCCATTGAGCTATTTCTCCAGTTCTTATTTTATCTCGTATCATCTTATGCAGTTCTGATACTTTCAAAATGTTTCTTTGTTAGCTGGAGAGATTGTTTGACAGATTAGAACTCAGGCTTTGTATGCAGGTGACCAGGGTTCAACCCCTGACACCACATGGTTCTCTGAGTGAGCACTGTGGGTGTAGCCCCCAATCAAATTTTTTATTAAAAAATGTTCATACATATTTTATAGTCCTTTTAAATGTGTTATTTTACCTCAAATTTCTGCGCAAATATTTTCCTATCTGTTCTATCTGCTGGCGATCCTCCTGGCGATTTCTTCATACATAGACTTTTTAAAAGTTGTGACCTCATCTTCAATAGGAATTATGTTTTTGATGGAAGCGAGTTCTGTATACAATGAATACAGTGAGCGATGGGAGTTGCACAACATGATTATGGTTTTTATTGCCAGGAAGCCCAAAGGCTTCACAAAAATCTGTACCAGTCCTGTGCTTCCTTTCCTTAGGGATTATGTCATATACATTTCCTTAGGGATTATGTATTCACATACATTTGGATTTAATACCGATATCTTGGTTTTTATTTGGTGGCCATTACTGTTTTATCTGCTGTTGTTATTGTTATTTTGTTTGTATATTTGGTCTAGATGGGGAAACCAATCTTGTCTAGAGATGCTGGCACAGACCACCCTTCCTTCCTTTCTCCTCCCTCCCTCCCTCCACCCTCCTTCCTTCCTTTCCTTCCTTCCTTCCTTCCTTCCTTCCTTCCTTCCTCCTTCCTTCCTTTTTTCTTCCTTCTTTCTTTTCTCCCTCCCTTCCTTCCTTCCTTCCTTCCTTCCTTCCTTCCATCCTTCCTTTCCTCCCTCCCTCCTTCCCTCCCTCTCTTCCTTCCTTCCTTCTTTTCTCCCTTCCTTCCTCCCTTCCTTCCTCCCTCCCTTCCTTCCTTCCTTCCTTCCTTCCTTCTATCCTTCCTTTCCTCCCTCCCTCCTTCCCTCCCTCTCTTCCTTCCTTCCTTCTTTTCTCCCTTCCTTCCTTCTTTTCTCCCTTCCTTCCTCCCTTTCTTCCTTCCTTCCTTCCTTCCTTCCTTCCTTCCTTCCTTCTTTCCTCCCTCCCTCCCTCCCTCCCTCCCTCCCTTCCTTCCTTCCTTCCTGGGCCCAGCTCTGCACCTCATCCAAACTGCTGCAACTTCTGCTTTAGATCATAACTTGGGAACTGGCTCATTTCTGGCACTCAGGGATTTCTCTTTCTTTTATTCTTTCATATTCTTTCATATACTTAAAAGTGACTCTTACATCCTCAGTCTTTTTCTCTTTTGCTTGGGTTTCTGGTGGGTAGTGGATGTGGACAGTTGCCTGGGAAGGAAGCCTGTCCTTTGGTGCCTCACCACCTCCCTCTTCCCTGCCTCTCTGCTCTCTGACCGAGCGCTGGCTTCATATATATTGTATTGTGTTTTGTCTGCCTTGGAATTTCCCTGGGAGAATTTCTGGAGCCTGTGTTCTAATTCACTGATTCGGTTTTCTTTTTTCTTTTTCTAATCTACCCTGCGCTGACAGCTTCCCTGGCATTTTAAAATTCAGCCTCAGCTTTTTCATCTCCAGGAGTATCTCTGTCCCCAGATATATCCATCTTCGTGACCTTGTGCACTTAACGCCTTTAGATTTCGTCACTTCTCAAGATGATAAGCACAAAATCGACACTTTACCATTTCTCTGGTTTCTTACATGTCTCTGTTGGACTGCTGTGGGGGGAGAAATTCTAGCTCAGAGATGCTGGGCCTATTTATAACTTCCCTGTGGCTCAGCCCCACGCCCCAAGTCCAGCCCCCCAAGACCTGAGACGGAATCCCCAGCCCTGCCACCCATTTGTTCCTCTTGTCCTTCCCCACTGCAGGGAAGCAGACCACCTCTGGGCCTGGCTGCTCACAACCACCCAGGTCTAGAGTTTGTGTGGCAGGGAGGGGCCCTTGGAAATCCCACAGTTGCCCTTTGCTTGACTGGGACCATGCTACAGTGGATTATTCTTGTATAAATAACAACTGGAGAAAGCTCAACTGCCTGAGGACCGCAGAGGAAATACTTTTGCTCTCTGAATTGGTTTTTGTTGTTGTTGCTGCTGCTGCTGCTGCTGCTGCTATGCCAGGCAGAGCCTGGCAAGCTCCCCGTGGCGTATTCGATATGACAAAAACAGTAACAACAGACAACAGGTCTCATTCCCCTGACCCTGAAAGAGCCTCCAATCTTTGGGAAAAGACGAGTAAGAAGAGGCTGCTAAAATCTCAGGGCTGGGAGGAATAGAGACGTTACCGGCTCCTGCTAGAGTAATTTGACCACCAATGGGGTAACAGTTGTTGGGCCACATCTGGTGATGCTCAGGGGTTACTCCTGGCTCTGCACTCAGGGATCATTCCTGGTTATCTTGGGGGGAATTGAAATCCGGTGGAGCATGTGCAAGGCAAACGCCCTCCCCGTTGCACTCTCTCCAGTCCCAGGCTTTCCTAACTGAAAAGCCAGGGGCAGAGCAGGCCGCTGAAGCCCTCCTCCGCTCTCTTTCGGGGAGGAAGGGGGGCGCGGTCTGCTTTCTTCCCAGGTGTTTTTCTGGGACCGCCCCCAGGCACAGCCCAGTTGCTTCTGGAGCTTGAGTGCGCGGAACCAATCTGCCCCTGATCCTGATCCTGCGCCCACCAGAGACAGCTCCCGGTGGGTTCCAGATCCGAGATGGGGCAGCATGGGCAGGTGGAGAGAAGGTCAGGAAGTCCAGCGGGGGTGGCGGAGGGTGTGGCCACGTGGGCCACCGCTCCCTGGCCAGTGTCTGCATGCCTAGGTCTGACACTGTCCGCAGGGATGCTGGTTCTGGGTCTGAGCCCAGGTAACACAGTGTGGATGGAGGTTTCCGTCATGATCCCCAGTCGAGGGGACTCAAACTGGGTCTGGGCCAGAGGCACTGCCCATTGGGACCCAGCGGTCCATGCCCAGCCTCACCTCTTCTTCCCAGGTCCTCATTGCCCACCAGGTTTCAGCTCCCCTCAAGTAGTCAGGCTTGTCTGGGGCTCCGTTTTATTGTTTTTCTTTCTTTCTTTTTTTTTTGGTTATTTATTTATTTATTTATTTATGCCTTTTGGGTCACACCCAGCAATGCACAGGGGTTACTCCTGGCTCATGCACTCAGAAGTTACTCCTGGCGGTGCTCAGGGGACCATATGGGATGCTGGGAATCGAACTCGGATCAGCCGCATACAAGGCAAACACCCTACCCGCCGTGCTATTGCTCCAGCCCTATGGTTTTTTTTTGTTGTTGTTGTTATTTGGGGGGCATCTTGGGTCTTTGGGCCACACCCAGCTGTGTTCTGAGCTTACTCCTGACTCTGTGCTCAGGAGTCACTCCTGGTAGGCTTGAGGGACCCACTTGGATGCCAGGGGTCAAACCCAGGTCACCAGCACTTAAGGCAAGCACCCTACCCACTGTACTATTGCTCCAGCCCCACATTATCTTAATTAGAGGGGCTGTGTGATAACCTTAACACTGTGGAGAATGTGCCCCTGGCCCCATTGTATTCTCCTTTTCTAAATGAATTTTACCAAACTAGGGCCTTTCCATATAAAATTTATTTGCTTAGGTTTGGTTTTGTTTTGAAGGGGTTGGGTCACACCTGGTGGTGCTCGGGAGCTCTTCCTGGTCTGTGCTGAGGATTGACCCCTGGCAGTATCAGAGGCCATCACATGTGGTGCTGGGGATTCAGACCGGAGTCAGCTACAAGCAAGGCAAGCGCCTTAACCCTTGTACTATTCCTCTGGCCCTCCAGATAAATCTTAGAAGAAGCTTGTAAGACTGGGAGAGAGCTCAAAGGCTGGAGGGAGAACTTTGTAAACTGAAACCCTGGGTTCAATAATCCCTAGCCTTGACCCTCACCAAGCTGGGACAGACCAGAGTAGGAATGGCACAAAAATAGTAATAAGCTTGTCTGTGTTTAAAAAGAAAAAAAAATCTTTCTCAGAAGTTTCTAGAAATTGTAACTGATCATTTTAGAGCCACTTTACATCGAAAAGATCTTTCTTAGAATTTTCTAGAAATTGTACCACCGCTTCAGAGCCACTTTGCACCATTATCGTGTTGAGCACCAATCTGAGTAGAGCAGCCTCTCCAGGTCTGGACGCCTTTCTTGGTTTCTTTCATCACTGTTTTGTGATTTTCATCTTACAGCGCTTGTATATATTCTTTTATGGTTTGTACCACAGTGTTAAATTTCTTTGGAGACACTGAAACAGCATTGTATTTTATGTGTTTCACATCTTCAGTCTTTGATGGTGAATGCAAACATTTTCACGTGTTCTTTTCATATCCTTGTTGAACTCACTTATTAGTTGTAGGAGGTTTATTTTGGGCAGATTTCCTTGGAATTTTCCTCGTAGACAGCACATCATCTGGAAATAAAGATCACCTTATTTCTTCCAATTCAATTTTGATGCTATCAGTGTCTTTTCCTTGTCTTATTGCAGGAGTTAGATCTTCCAGAAGTCACATGTCACTTAACCATTAAGATATTTCTGAGACTTATGTTAGTAGCCATTTCCTCATCATGCAAACATCATAGTGCCATTACACTAGATGCCACACGTTATTGATTGAGGCACTGTGATTTATAATACTGTTAATGATGGTTTCCTGTGAACATAATTCCAATTAAGTATAATTGGAACTGCACTTGCATACGGAGTCCACTGGTCACTGCAAAGTCTAGTGATACACACCTCTCCGTATGTTGAATAAGAGTGAAAAGAACAGATTTCAGTTTCTGATCTTAACAAGCTCTCCATATTTTATTGTTGAGCCTGAGGCAAGCTGTTGGTTTCACAGATGCTCGTTAGTTTTTGGTTTGGGGGCCTCATCCGGTGGCGCTCAGAGCTGACTCCTGACTCTGTGCTCAGGGATCACTCCTGGCAGGACACAGGGGACCATCTAGGACGCTGGCAATCAGTCACGTGCACTATCACTCTAGCCCCATGAAGATACTTTTTAGGAAGTTGAAGAGACTCCATCTCTTTCTAGTGGACCAAGAGTTATCATCAAGAGTGGGAGTGTCATTCCCTAAGCAACCAGTACCTTCCAGCTGGACCAAACGCTTAGGCAGGGAACTGGCAACCGGAAGTTGCTGGGTCTGGTCTTTTCATCCACTGGGAGGAAGGCAACTCACACAGGGCTCAGCAATGGAGCCCCTTAAGCAGACCCCACTGTGCCCTGCTGCCAGCTGCAGAAACATCCATTCTGTGGAGGTGGAGCAGGGTCTGACCTCTCTCTGAGGTCTCTTTTGAAGATTTTCCCTTATATGTTCTTTTTTGGGGGGGGTCACACCCAGCAATGCTCAGGGGTTACTCCTGGCTCTGCACTCAGGAATTACTCCTGGTGGTGCTGGAGGACCATATGGGATGCTGGGAATCGAACCCAGGTTGGCTGCATGCAAGGCAAATGCCCTACCCACTGTGCTATCGCTCCAGCCCCTTATTTGTTCTTTACCCAGAGAGAGAAACATTGCTTTGTCCTTTCCTTTTTCAATGAGTATTCCTCGGGAAAGTTTGACCCGGTTGGACGAGAGCTATAAAACACAGAACTTGGAGCAACTCACTATGCCATTGTTCTTCAAGTCCTGAGGTCCTTAGCTAATCCACCTGTTCCTTTGCAGCACTGCGAGTCCTTAAAGGATTGTCTGCAAAATAAATCCAGGATAGTTCACTGCGTAGAAGGCAGTATTTTAATCACCTCATCTCCACACCATTAGTGAGGACCAGCTTCCTGCCCCCAGGGTTGTGGGGATGCTTGAATGCACCATGGCTCACACTGGACAAATGAGCCCCACAATCTGGGAACTGGCACCTTTAGTCCTTGCCCCAGGGGAGGGCACCGCATGCCAGGCGGTCACGTGTACACTCAGGGACAAAGTGAACAAGCAGGAATTGTGGGTGTCAGTAGCATGGTATCAAGGAGATGTGTGGCCCCTGGTTCCCACAGAAGTATGCCATGGGCTTGTGGAAACATTTTACTATTTGAAGGATCTGACACTGGTGTCCGGGAACAGCCTGGATCTGTGTCCAGTTCTTTGGAAAAGGAAAGTCATGAGGGGAGAAGGGTTATTTGGGTAGCAGAGTGGAAAAGGGGCTTGTTCTAGGCCATTCAATTTTCTCCTGGTTTTACCAATAGTCAGAGCTGGAGCGATAGCACAGCAGGTAGGGCGTTCGCCTTACAAGTGGCCAACATGGCTGACCCGAGTTCGATTCCTCCACCCCTCTCGGACAGCCCGGCAAGCTACCGAGAGTATTCGATATGCCAGACACAGTAACAACAAAGTCTCCAATGGAGACGTTACTGGGCCCGCTCGAGCAAATCGACGATCAACGGGAGGGCCTTTACCTTTACCTTTTTTACCAATAGTCAAGACCACACATAACATTGACCTGTGTACCACAAGGAGAAGCATGGAAAAAAAGCATCTCATTCCCAAGCTGGGTTTCAAGGCTCAGATTCAGGAGAATTTTGTACTCTGCACAGGCTGCTCTTCTCTGGGGCTTCTCTTGAAACTTCTTGGGCATCTTCTTGGGCCATCGGCCTGACCATCAGGCCAAGAATCTGATATGCAATTTGAGATGATTTATAAAATGCAATTTAAGTGATACGTTTCTTGAAATGTTTTAACTGAAAAGTAATATGTGGGGTAGGAGAGATAGTATAGGAGGATGGTGCTTGTCTTGCTGAGCCAGCCCGGTTCATATTCTTGGTACCCTGTATGGTTACCCAAGCACAGCCAGGATCACTCCTGAGCACAAAGCCAGGAATAATCCCTCAGGAGTTACTCCTGGCTCTGTGCTCCAGGCTTGATCCCCAGCACCCCATGCTGGGATTTCAGAGCCCAAGTAGGATGAGGAAGAACTTGGTGCTGAAGATGGGGAATACCATGCTGGCTTGTCAGAATCCAAGCGGGACGAAGAAGAATTTGGATTTGGAGAAAAGGGCATTGTTGAGATATTTTTCAAGCTAGGGGAGCTGGGTCTCCTATACTCAAAATAATTATGAATATAAAATATAAATATGAGCAGGAAGAATACTAGACCAAAACAAGTGGAAGCACTGGAAAGAACACATGATTTTTCTTTGTTCGTTTTTTTTGGGGGAGATTGTATTTTATTTTTTATTGATTGAGGCACTGTGATTTATAATACTGTTAATGATGGTTTCCTGTGAACGTAATTCCAACACCACACCCATCACCAGCGTACCCATCTCTCTCTCTCCCAAGGATTCCAATGCCCTTCCTTTTCAAGCTTCCCCCCCCTCTAAATACACCCACTAATAATAAGAAAACTCATTGTATGGACCAGCTTTTCATGTTGCCTTTGGCCCTTTCTTTGTCGCCTCCTTGCTGTGTATCCACCTATGAGAGGTTATTCACTATCTATCCCTTTCCTTCTGACTGACTTCACTCATTGGGCAGGAATGATAGTACAGCAGGTAGGGAGCTTGCCTTGTGCATGGATGACCCAGGTTTTATCCCTGGCACCCCACATGGTCCCCAGAACTTGCCAAGAATAATTTAGGAGCACAGAGGCAGGAGTAACTCCTGAGCATCCTCAGGAGTGCTCCCCCAAAACTAAAAACAAAAAAACTGATTACTTCACTCGGTGTGATCCCCTCTAGTTTCATCCATGTCTTAGCAAATTGCATGATATTGTTCTTTCTCAGAGCTGCATAGTATTTCACTGTGTAAAATTTTGATCCATTCATCTGTAGTTGGGCATTATAGATAGGTGTTTCCATGTCTTGGCTAATTTTACTAGAAGCTGTGATAAACATAGATGTCTATATATCCTTTCAAATTATCATTATTACTTTGTCCTTTGGGGATAGATGCCAAGAAGTGGTATCGCTGGATTGCCTGGGAGTTCTGCTCCTGCTTTTTGGAGAGATCTCCATGTTGCTTTCCATAGAAACTGAGCCAGACGACATTCCCACCTAGAGTAGACAAAGCTTCTTTTCTCACATATTTTTTTATTTTTATAAAGTTGTTCACAATAATTTATTATTTTGAATATTACAACACCAATCCCACCACCATTACTAAACCTTCCCACCACCATATTTAGAATTTTTCCAACCCGACATCCAAAGCCTGACCCCAAAACAGGACCTAAATAATTTATTTTGTATTGCTTGTTAGGAAGAATCTGCTAAAAAAATGATCCAAAAAAAGTTTCTTTAGAGGAAAGCATGTGAAGATTGTTGTATCTCAAAGGATTCCTTTCTCACCCCACTCTGTTTTCAGATTTTTTGATACCTGGAAGAAAGGAAAGAAACTGGCATGAGGTGATATCTCAGTGTTATTTCGATTCTCATTTCGAATCATGAGTGGTGATGATCACTTTTTCATATGCTTATCGGTCTTCTGTCTGGGGAAGTGTCTGTTCACCTTCTCTCCCCGTTTGTGAATGCAGCCTTTGGATTTTTGTTGTGGAGTTTTGTGAGTGCTGTCTGGATCTTAAATATTAGTCCTTTAACTGATACAGTGTGTGTAAATATTTTCTCCCATTCAGTAGAGTGTCTTTTTATTAGAGCTTGAGGGTTTTTTGTTTTTGTTTTGATTTTTGCTGTGCAGAAACTTTTTATTAATTTACTTTTTGTTTGTTTGTTTGAGGGCCCTGCCTGCTGTGCTTAGGGCTGACTCCTAGCTCTGTGCTCAGGGATCACTCCTGGGAGGCTCATGGGACCATAGGGGGTGTCAGGGATTAAACCTTGGTCGGCAGTATGCAAAAGTCCCTACTCACTGTATAATTTTTGGTCATGTTTGGGAGGGGATGGCAGGTCCTGCACTGCTCTGGATTTAGTCCTTGTTCTATGCTCAGAGATCACTCCGGGGCGGGGAGGGGGGTTGTGTGGTGCCAGGTTGGTGGCATGCAAAGCAAGCCCCCTCCCCACTATCCCATGACTATGGCCCCTGAAGTTCCCGTTTTCGGGCCTGCAGGGCAGTCTGAGACTCAGTGGGCTGTGTGGGAAAAGCCTCCTGAAAGGGCAGAGGCCTTCGGAGGAGGAACATGGGTACTGGCCTCACTTCTGCCCTTTGTCCTTCAGTCTCTGAAAGTATTTCTCACTAGCCATGCTCAACAGGAAGCCAGAGGGGAGGAGACCTCCCAAAGACTTCAGCCACATGCACAGGGGCAGTGAAAGTGACGCAGATGCCAGCATCATGGCTGAAAGAAGGCATGTACAGTCCTCTTTGCACCCCTTTCCCCTTAGCACTGGGCACTAGCCAACCTGCGACAGTTCACTTGTTTATGTGATATTCCACGGGAGCAGCAGCCACCAGACCAGGAAGTCTTGTTTTTCATTCACTGCTGGAACCCAAATGAGGACCGATGAATATCTACATCTGGTAAGGCTAAAGCAGCTCCCTAGATGTGGTCGCCCCCGAGTATGTGGACGGGAGCTCAGGGCTACATGGCAAACGGGACTAATGTTTGCAAGTGCAATGACGGAGCTTCTCCAGGATTATCTGGGTGGGCCCAACAGATGGGTGGGTCTGCCCAAGAGTCCAGTCAGAGCATTCAGGAGGCCACAGGGCGACTTGAAAATGAAGAGGTCCAGAGGCTCAGCCTGAAGCCAACCCTTTAGACATAAGGGACGGTGAGCGAGGCCACGCGCTGTTGGCTAGAGTCACCCGGAGAGAACGCAAGCTCTGCGGATGCCTGCTGTGGTCCGGGGAGAGCGTTTCAGAGCGTGACATCGAGAACCACGCCACGATCAATGTGTGTCCTTTCAAGCCTCTGAGTGGGTAGATCTGGCAGAGCAGCCGCTGACAAGCACACAGCGGCTCTGTTCCATGGCAGAGCGGGAGCAGGGGCTGCGGGCCAGCCCGGGCAGCTCTCCCAGTTCGCCGCTGCTCCCCTGCACCGCCCCTTCTCTGGCAGGGTAGCAGCCCACTCCTTTCCCCACACTTGTGCCTTAAGGATTTGGGGAGCTGTCCAGGGCTCTGAGCTTGGCCTCCAGGAACCCCTTCTTTAGGATGAGGCCCTGAAAGTACCTGGCAGACATCCTTGACATTCCTTAGATTGTCACCTGTCACCTTCCCACTGTTCATAAAGCTTTGGGATTCCCCCTCTGCTCCCCATTTTCCTTTTTTACTATTTAAATAATGTGAGGCAAGCTTCCTTCCTTCCCTCCTTCCTTCTCTTCCTTCTCCCTTCCCTTCCCTTCCCTTCCCTTCCCTTCCCTTCCCTTCCCTTCCCTTCCCTTCCCGTCCTTCCTACCTCTTGGGGATGGATTCTGGGCTCTACACTCAGGGATCACTCCTGGCAGGGACCATATGGGTGCGGGGGGATTGGAATCCAGGTCTGCAGCATGCAAGACAAACACCTTCCCTGCAATTCTATCTCTTGGGCCCCCAGAATCTCTTTGTGAACACTTTTCACCTTGGTCTTCAAAACAGGAGCCCCAAGTGGCATAGTCTGGCACTCACCATCGGATAGATGGGCTGTAGACTGCCACCTTAGGGATGCCATGGCCTTGCCCAGGACAGCCAGCCCCTCAGGCCTGCCAGGTGGGGCTGGAAGTGGGAGGGGAGAGGCAGAAGACCAGAGGCAGATTCCCATTCCCATCCAGGGTTGGGCGTGGGAACTGGGGGAGCCAGGAGCAGGGAGCACCCAGAGGGTGTGTGTGCTGTGGCCTCGTAGGGAGGAGGCCAACCCCTGAGTGTGAGGTGGGGTCCCTACCGGTCAGGGTAATCACAGCCAAAGCACCCTCCCTTCTGGGGCCCCATGTCCCCAGTCTGCACACCGGGAGGGTAGTAGCACTTAAGTGTGGAGACCCCAAGCCTTCTGCAGTGCCCCGGTGCCACTTTCCAGGGGGCATCCCTCCTTTTGGCCTCCTCCAAGCTACTCACTGGGGTGCCCCCAAGCCTTCAGAACTCAGAGGGGAGGAAAGGGTTGTGAAGTGGAGCCAACGGGTGAACAAAAGAGGCTTTGCAGAGTGGGAGGCACCTTCGACTTGGCCCCGGGGCCTGGGGAAGTGAGTCACGGGCCCCAGGGGGACCCACCCATAGGGGCTCTGCCGACCCAGAATGCAGCGCAGCTGCAGCTGCCCGGGGCCCGGGTGCCACTGGGAGGACAGGTCTGGAAGGCGCGTCCGGCTGTGCCCGACTCTCCTTCTCGACCTGATTGTGTGGGTCCGGCCCGGAGGCGGCCCTGGCAGGCGGGGTGCGGCTGGGCAGAGGAGTGGGGCGGGGGGACGTCAGGGTGGTCCTCTTCACCCAACTCGCTCTTTCTTCCCTGAGTCCTCGAGTGAGCGGGGAGGTTTGGGGGGTGGGGAGGCTCGGGACCTTCTCCGGCTCCCGCGGAGCACCACCCCCCCCCCCCGGGGACCCACCCGACGCGGGTGCCCTGGCGCAGGGGCTGAGAACCCCGAGGGCCCTCGCAGCACGCCCCGGCTTCGCGGGCATTGCGCAACCTCCCCCAATTATGCTCCGTACCCTGTGTGGCAACCGGGCGAGAATTCCAGAACCCTGTAGCGACTCGCCTCGCTGCTGTTTGGCTGCGGGGCGAGGCGGGGCGCTGCAGGCCCCGGGAAATGGGGGTGTGTGCGCGTCCAGGAGGGCGGGGCGGCGTCCGGAGCCGGAGCCGCCGCCTCTCGGGGCCGGGCGCGGGGTGCGCCCCAAACCGCAGCTTCCTCGGGAGCCCTGGACCAGCTCCAGGACACCGAGCAGGAAGCGCCCGCGACAAGAGAGACAAGGGCGTCGAGCCGCCGGCTTGGCCCGGAGCAGCCCGAGCGGGTGGCAGGTGGCGCGACCCCCCGGCGGTGCGCCCCACCTCCCGCGCGCGCGCGCGCGTTTTGGGGTGCGGGCGGGCACCCTCGGTGGCGGCGCTGGGCGGCCCACCCCGGCCCCGCCCCGGCCCTTGGGCTCTGTGTCCCGGTTTCTGTGCGGTGGCCCTGGGAGGCGGGTCTGGCTGACCCAGCTCTTGTCCCTCAGTGGTTCTGGGTCAAGGCAGAGCTTTGTCAGGCGAGGCCACGTGGCAGTTGGGTGAAATGGAAATAAAGACCCAAATCCTCGTGCCACCAACCGCCAGCCTTCCCCGTTTGTGAACCGTGCCCGCCTCCTGCCCTGGGTCTGGTTAGAATTTCAGGGAAGAAACAAAAACAGACAAAAGGGGGGGTCGGGGGCAGAGAGGACAAAGGCCACCGACAAGGGTCCATCCCCAGCAACGCACATGGGCCTCTAAGCGCCTCCAGGAGTCATTCCTGAGCACCGAGCTTGGAAAGCAATAGTCCCTGAGCACCGGAGGATGAGGCCCCCAAAACAAAACAAAAAAAAGGAAAGAAAAAAGGATTCAGGGAAGTCCCTGTTGAGAGGACAGCCTATGGCTAAGAGGGCCCTTGTCTCTCTGAGGTAGTCAAGGAATTTGGGGTTCTTCCTTGCTTGCCTTCTGAAAACGAACGTGGCTTCTCTAGCAGATGATGCCTTTGCAGAGCCTGGAGGTGAGGTAACTGTGGGGATGAACAAAGGACTTTTAGAGCAACGGGATAGTCCCGGGGCTGAAGGAGTGCAGGCTTTGCTGGAGACACAGGTTTCATCCCTGGCTGGCAAGATCTCCAGAGCACCACTGGCTCCACCACGTGTAGCCCCCCCAAAAGATCTCTCCCCTCAACAAACACCCCCCTCACAGAAGGCTGCTCCTCCACTCACAAGGCAAGACACAGGGGGCCGCCAGTGCTGGAGAGATGGAGACCCCTGTAACAAGCCGAGACCCCCTCCCCCAGGGCCAGACAGGGTAGCCACATCAGGCCACTCTTTGAAAGCGATGTGACCACACACCTTTCCTCCTTGGTAGCATGGCGGGTACAAGGCGGAGAGGGGGCACATGGTCCCCCCCCCAGGCAGTGATACAAGGTATGTGCCCACTCCATGCCGGGCTGTGCTGAGAGCCTCACTAGGAACCAGGATGATGCCATATTGGTTCATTTCTGGGGTATCGGCTGCCACCCGGTGTCCCTAATGAGAGGGGGTAGGACTTGGGGATGGAGGAGAGGTGACACCCAGGTCCCCCTCTCCCCGCCACCGGAAACCCTTAAAGCACCCCTGGCAGAGAGTGCGCGGGCACCAAGGCAGGGCTGTGTGCCACGCAGTTCCGACCTGCCAGCTTTTCCTTTCAGACCTGCAATCCCCACTGGGCTTATGCTCCCTTTGGGTCCATTTGATGTTCTACAACTTGAACATCATGCCTGTGATGCAGGCCTGTTCTCCGAATGGGAAAGAGGGCACTGCCTACCCCTACCTGCGTTGCTCCCTGGGCCCATAAGTTGGCACTCGATGGACATCACTCCCCATTGCTCACACCTGTGTCCCTTGGCACTCCTGATTCAGTTTGCACACATGCAGCCGGCAAATCAGCCCAGTACAAAAGGTCCACCCTGGTTTGACAGAGGTGAGGAAGTCCACGTGAGCCTGGTTCCTACAGGCCTGTGCCAGGCACCCTATGTGCTTAGGGCCAGAGACCCCATTGGTCTCATACATTGGCTAATAAGGGACCAATCCAAGTCCCCAAGCATGAGATCCAGTGGCTCAAAGGCATCTTTTTGAGGCTGTCTCAGTGGGTTAGAAACCAAGAGCTAGAGCTCTGTGTGTTGTTTAATAAAATAGCCTTTATTTTACGGAACACTCAAGTGTAGTTGCAAAAACACGCTTCGAAAGACCCTACTGGAGTGTGACCTGGCCCGAAGCGCTGTGGGCAGAAGGGCCCATGCTGCCTGCCACACTGGCAGGCTCAGGAGGAGACAGGATGCACAGGACCAGCTGCCTCTCAGCAACGATGGTTTCGAGATTTGTAATGAGCAGGGGCACCCAGGATGTTGGCGTTTGACCCCAAGATTACTTATACCCATCCCTGAAAGCATAGTAAAGGTAAAGGTAAAGGCCCTCCCGTTGATCGTCGATTTGCTCGAGCGGGCCCAGTAACGTCTCCATTGGAGACTTTGTTGTTACTGTGTCTGGCATATCGAATACTCTCGGTAGCTTGCCGGGCTCTCCGAGAGGGGCGGAGGAATCGAACTTGGGTCGGCCATGTTGGCCACGTGCAAGGCAAACGCCCTACCCGCTGTGCTATCGCTCCAGCATAAGCCTATTTTAATTTTTATTTATTTTTGGTTTTTTTGGGGGCATACCCGGTGACACTCAGAGGTTACTCCTGGCTCTGAACTCAAGAATTACTCCTGAGTGCTCAGGGGGCCATATGGGATGCCGGGGATCGAACCCAGGTCAGCCGCATGCAAGGCAAGCGCCCTCCCCACTGTACTATCACTTTGGTCCCCAATAGGCCTATTTTAAAAGGAATGGCTCGTTTGCACTTATATTTGGAGACTATGCAGATCAGCATTACCGTGGGAGCCCAGTATTTCTCTACAAATTTAGAAATTCTGTAGTTTATGTAAAATTGTGCTTCCTGACTTTAATTAGCAAAGAAATAAATTAAGAGTAACATTAAGTAAGGTAGTTACTTTTTTTTTCCCCTAGCATGACAGTTTAATGAGAAAACTGGTTTGCTTGAAATGTTAAGGGAATCCCCAGCAATCAGTTGCCACTCTGGTTACCAGTCCAGAAAACTCCATATAAATAGTGCTGAGCTGTTTTCACTTCTTTCTAATGAACACGTTTTCTCCTCCTCTCCGATAGGAACCTCAGAGGCCGAAATGCAGATGTGCCAACTGCAGGAGCGTTGCTAAGCAAAGCAGACAGTGAGTCGGTCGAGCAAATTAGATTGTCCGGCAGGCTGGTGTCTGCTCCAGGGCCTCTGCCAGGACAAGGCAGCTCCCTCCAGTGCCCTCAGCCCGAGGCTGGTTGAGGCTGGGGGTCCTCCCAGGATACAGGAAAGGGTGTTTGGGGTTAGCACCTACAGGCTCTGAAGAAACATCCCGAGGACCATTCATGTGACAGACCTCATGGAGGCTGCGAAGTGTCTTCCCTTGGCAACACTCAGGTCCTGTTCTGAATTCTGACCATGCTGAGGCTGCAGGCTGCACGTCCCCCTGGTCAGACCAAGCCGACTGCTCAGTGGGGCCCTAACGAGGATGAGAACCTCAGGGCAAAACCCAGAAAGCACCTCGCTAACCCTTAAGATGGGTCCCAAAGCCCCTGGCTGCGTCTCTGCCTCTGTCCAACAGCCACCTCTGCTTCGGGGCTGTGAGGCAGAATTGAGAATGTTCCACGCAGGACACAGACTGAGCAGTGAGGAAACACCCAAATGCAATCAATAAAGCTGGGGCCACCTCCCCCCCCCCACTCCCCCAAGTTCTGCAGCCTGTTCTTCCTCCACAACGAGGGGAGGCCCACCCAGCCTCCCTGCACCCCGGCAATGCGGGGAGCCGGCTGCAGCTTTGACACAGGATGGAGCCTCAGTCATTTGCTCGGTAGCATCATTTATGGCATGAACTAGGAACGCAATGTGTTCACACAAACACATGACAGTTGTACATCAGCATCTTTACAATATTAAAGGAGTCATATACAGGTCTACAGGCATCGGACAGAAGGCGGGGCCGCCAAGAAACCCCACCCACGAGTAGTTCTCCTGGTTCCTCGGGAAGCGTGACAAAACTGGGGTGTCCATCTCTGGGCCTGTCATCTGGGAGGCAGCAGGTTTCTGAGAACCCCTCGGGCCAGTCCTCATGGGAACGGGGGTGGGGGGTGGGGGGGGAAGCCCTGGGTCTGCCTGTGAATGGGTCTCATGGGCAGGCTAGTAGGCTAGTATAACAAGAGTTCATTAAAATTCAGTGTGCATATTCGTATGGAAAAAAAATAAATGGAGCTGGGGACACTTCCTGAGCTGGGGACCCAGAGGGCGCTGCTGATGGCCTGGCCCCTTCACCCCTTCGCGATGGGGGCCCATGCCTGAGGTAAGGATTGCTGTGGCCCTGGGGAAGGCCTTGCCCAGGAATGCCTGCACACAAGGAGGGCTGGACGCGTGCAGGTGTGAGGTCAGCCAGGGCCTGGGGCAGCCACAGTTGACTTCTCAGATGGCTCCAGAAGCCCCGGCCCCCACTCCCTCCCTCCCACCCACCACACTGCCACCCCCAAGTCTGTCCCTAGCACAGGGCCCCACCTCCCAACCCCGAGAGTCGCAGGTCCAGTTGAGAACTGAGCACCAGATAAAGAAGCGGGGTCCTTGTCGGCCTCTCGGCCTTGTGCCGCTATGGTTGCTTCTGTCTTAAATACTGTAGAAAAATAAGCCATCTCAGGCGCCAACGGACCTCGGCGCCTGCCCACGTGGCAGAGGATGCAGCGCCTTGCCGGTGGAGGCCCGGCAGCCTCGGGGCGCCACACCAGGCTGGGGCCCAAGGGCCCAGGGGGAACCGGTGGCAGAGTTCCCACGGCGCTTCTCTAGGTGCCACCAACAGTCCCCGAACAGGCACCCGCGTGCCTTTGGCACCTCGTGTCCTGCAGGGAGAGCACCAGGGTCGTGGGGCTTCCTGGGCCAGCTCCAGCCCCTCCAGCCCCACTGCCAGTCTCATGCCCAGCCGTCGGTGGGCACTGTCTGTGGGCAGGCGGCAGGACCTAGTCCAGGGGCTCCTGCTTTATCCGCACGGCGGTGGGGGTGGGCTGCGGCCGCCGCTCCTCACGGCACAGCACATACTCGCTGAACTGGGATGAGTCCACACCGCCGCCGCACGACGCAGCCACGGTGAACCCACGCTGGAAGAGCCGCTCCAGGACCTGCGGGGCAGAAAGGCGTCAGCCTCAGGGACTGGCCATCAGGGCTTGCCACGGGGTGGGGGTTGGGGGTTCCAGGCAGCAGACGCAGCACTGCTCCCAGTGGGGTCCAGAGTCGTGAGCCCCGAGAGCCCCGAGAGCCCCTCCCTGCCCTAGCCCAGCTCTCACAGTTCTGACCCCCATCTGTCAAAGAGCCGGGAGCCCCCTCTCTAAGTCCCGGGTGTGAGAAGCACCTAGGCAGCTTTTCCACCAGGTGGTATTTAAAATACAAACAAAACAAACAAAACAAAACACCTTGGTGTCAGTGCAATAGTACAACAGGAAGGGCGCTGGCCTTACAATGACCAGGGTTCAATCCCATACGGTCCCCTGAGACCTGCCAGGATTGAGTCCTGAATGCAGAACCAGGAGTAAGCCTTGAGCACTGCATGGTATGGCCCCAAACAAACCCCCACTCCCCCAAAGTGAGTAAAATAAAAACACATTAAAGATCATTAATATCATGACTGAAAGGACCCACATAGAGTTAAATCAACACAGTGGAAAGAAAGCACTTCCAAGTGGCCTGGCCAAGTGGGTCCAGCCAGGGCTGCAGGCCCAGCCGGTGACCTGCTACGGGTTTCTGCAGAAGCACTTGGGCAGGGGGCGGCGGGGGTGGGGGGCTGGGGGGGTGGGTGGGGGTGGGGTTGGGCAACCAAGGGGAGAGGGGCAGCCGGGCCGGATCTGGGTGGGTGGAGAAACCCCCATCCTGTTGCTCTGGGCTTCTGGTCTGGGAAGCCAGGAAAGAACCTTGATGGGGCCCATCGCTTTTCCGGGGTGTAAGCTGCCTCCCTCCACTCACATTGCCCCCTCCCACAGACGCCTGTCCCAATTACAGAGCCACCCGGCCCCTGCCCCGGGGCAGACACCTGCTCCCCTGAGCTGCGAGTCCCAGCTGGTAGGAGGCCCGGGAGC
The DNA here is from genome assembly GCF_029834395.1 of Sorex fumeus. Lineage (NCBI taxonomy): Eukaryota > Metazoa > Chordata > Mammalia > Eulipotyphla > Soricidae > Sorex > Sorex fumeus. Next base: position 22,839,579 of record NW_026606179.1, read on the forward strand.
ACAGGGCAGGCAGTCAGGGAGCTGTTGGGTCTGGGGGCCCATATCCACGTGGGTCTGTGCCTTTGGGGGGGGAGGGGGCCACATGCCTAACACCCACCCACCAGCCCCCGCCCCTCAGACTCCATCGGATCTGCAGAGGGCCCTGGGAAGTGGCCCCCTCCTCAGACCCATCTGGGGCCCGCCAAGCCAGATAAGCTCTGGGCAGCCACACAGAGCAGCCACATGGTGTCTGGGTCCCTGGGTGAGTGGGGTAAGGAAGGCTCCAAATGCCCGGGGGCGCCGCCCCTTCCCCCCACTCTCAGCTCCTGCTGACCTGCCTCTCCTAGCCTGCCTGGGTCTAATGGGGGTCCAAAGTGAGACGCTGGGTATCAAATGGGGCACAATTTGTTGAAAATACTCTGAGGCCATTTTTATAGAACATCTTTTTGGAACAGGGGGGAAAAAAGAGCACCGATAAATTTTTTTTAAGTCCACCCCCCAGGCACCATCATTTAATTATGAGAGGGCCATAAATTATGCATGGACACATTGTTGCTGCCTTTTCCACTGTGGCTGGGCTGGGCAGGGCTGCCCTCCCTGCCCCTCCCTCCAGGCTGCCCCTCCGGGGCCTCACCTGCACCGAGTTGAGCCGGCAGTAGCCATTGAGGGGGAAGCGGATGACGTGCGTGGGGTCCTGGTTCCAGCCGGCGTTGACCGAGTTGCACATGACGTCGCCCGTCTCGGGGAAGACCTCCTCGATGAGCGCCTTCTCGCCGCTGAGCGCGATGCGCTCGCCCAGGTCCGGCGTGACCCGCACCACCAGGCAGTCGCAGGCCCGGCCGCGGCGCCGCTGCTCCTGCTCCTGCTGCCAACGCTCCAGCTCGCGCACCATGGGCTGCAGCTGGTAGTAGCGCGCCTCCTCGTACAGCAGGTGGAAGTCCTGTGGGCGCAAGGCAGGGCATGGGGGCTGCCCGCTGGGAGGCAGGAGCTCCCCCCATCCCCTGCCTCAATGCACCCCGCAGGGGTCGTGGTGTGGACTGGGGTGGGGGCATCCATGGGGTTGGGGTTCCGGATGCCAGCCCCAGGAGTTGAGACGTGACCTGAGGAGGGGAGGGGAGGGGAGGGTGCGGGGGGGTGGGGCTAGCCGGGGTGCGTGAGAGCCAGATCCGCTGAGACTGGCAGTCCCTATCTGAGCCTGTCCGTCCACACCCGAGCCTGTCCATCCACATCCTGGGGCCCGGAGCAAAATTCTGCATCCCTACCCCCACCAACTGCAGGGACTGGGCAGTTGGTGCTCACCCGCCTGGAGGGCCTCAGCCCAGCGTGGATGGAGCAGACCTGGGTGTGTGTGTGGGGGGGGGGGGGGGGCTCCCCCACCTCTGCTAGCCTTGACAAGTGGGGGTGTCACAGACTTCTTCGAATCCCTGTTTCCCTGCATGTGAACTCAGCTCAGAGAGGGGCAGGAATTATGACACGGTCAAGAGTCTGGAGATGTGACCCAGCAGCCCCCTCCCACACACACCCTCCCCCAGCTTTAGGAGAAAGGCTCCCCCACCTTCCTCCCGAACACACACGCACCCCAGCCCAGTGGCCGAGGACTGCTGGCACCTGCCACTGACTAGGGCTTAGCTCAAGGTCTTCAGAGGAAAGGCAAGGAGACCAGTGGGGCCCCTCCACGGGCCTAAAGCCCTCCTCCCTCCCCCCCCCCCGCCACACACACACACCAACACTGATTCCACCCTTTGGAACTCTGTCCCCTTTCCCCTAGGAGGCTGGCTCTGCAGCCTTCTGGACCTCCTCCATCCGCGAGAACACCCTTACTCCTTACCCTCCTGGACCTCCTCCATCAGTGAGGACACCCTTCCTTCCTCTCCTGGACCTCCTCCATCACTATGGGCACCCTAACTCTTTTGGATCCTCCATCGGCCTCTCCGACAGCATGCCTCAGCCTTCCTCCAAGATCCAGTCTAGCCGTTTAACACACGGCTGGGTCTCTGCACAGGAAGGGGTACATTCCTGCATCCTGGTTCACCCCAGGCCTCTGTGTGTCCCCCTGCAGACCATAAGGGTCCTTTGGGAAGCCCCTCAAACCCCACCAAGACACCCGCATCCCACTCCTTTTGCAGCCTTGGTCTAACAGCAGAGCAGCTGTGTTTCCCCTCCTCTCCGCTGACCCTCTGCACCCCCAGTTCTCCCCCACACACCATCCCCACTTCTCAGGTCAAAGGTCAAAAGCAAACACCCAGGTGCCAACCCCAACCCTGGCCCAGTTCCCACCTGGTTCCCACCCTCTCCCATTCCTGGGGAACTTTGGCTCAGGCACCCCCCCCTTCCTCCCAACACCCCTCCAAGTCATCCCCATAGTCAGCGCCCAGAGACACAGCCTGAGCCTCGAGCCCCCAGACGTGGTCTCCCAGGACTACTCCCCCTTGGGTTGTGCTCCCTACCGAGTAGGGAGAGGTCAGCCCCAGGCCTCTGTAGCGGATGGCAAGGCAGATGGGACATTTGGGGGTTCATGCCCCATAAGCCCAGGCTTGTATCCCTCCCCTACACTCCCGAGAGGCTTGCTGAGCACCCTGGGGTGCCTCCTACCTGAACTAGAAGGGGTCAGGGTTGGATTGGGCCTTTCTCTGCAAACTGCTGACCCGGCACCCATCTGGGCACCCCCAACTCTGGACCACAGATGCCCACGAGAAGACAACCATGCAACCCAGGGAAGCCAGGCGGCCAGTGCCCTAATTGTTGTTACACCCCGATAAATAAGCGAAAAATGTGAGAAAACAAAATGAGTTTAGCCAAACTGATTTTGCCCTCGGCTTCATCGTTTAACTTTTGGTGGTTGCTATGACGACCGTGGGTCCATTTATTAAGTCCCAGCGTCCCCTGTGTAACGGCAACATGGCGCTGGGGGCCCCCTGGCCACAGACTTACCTTGAAGTCCTCCGGGAGCAGCAGTTTCGACGTCCGCAGGAAGCTCAGAATGTAGCGGAAAATCTCGCCGTCCCGGTCAATGAAATAATGTTGCTTCAAACTGTCCAGGACGATGGGCTCAGTGCCATTGAAGAGGCGGCTGATCCTGGTGGGGAAGACGGGTGCTGCTAAGGGTGGGCTCCACACCCATCACCCATCCATCCACGGGGCCAACCGGTAGGGACTTCCCCACACCAACGGTCACCAGATTACCCTACAGTGGTACATGCCACTCACCCACCCCACTGCCACATCTAGCTGTGCCAGCCAGCCAGTCCACCCGCCTGCTCTGCTTCCCATCCTAAAAATCGGTTCTGGTGAGCAGGAGCGATAATACAGTGGGTAGGCACTTGCCCTGCACTTGGCCCACCCGGGTCTGATCCCCAGCATCCCCTACAGTCCACCAAGCACTGCCAGCAGTAATTCCTGAGTGCAACAGAGCCAGAAATAGGAAGAACCTCTGAGCATAGCTGGGTGTGGCCCCCAACAACAACAACAACAACAAAAAAGAAACAGCCGGAGCGATAGTTCAATGGGGAGGGTGTTTGCCGATCTGGGTTTGATCCTCGGCAGCCCAGAAGTCCTCTGAGCAATGCCAGGACTACTGAGTGCAGAACAGGAGAAACCCCTGAGCATTGCTGAGTATGAGTCAAAAAGCAAAAAATAATAAATAAATAGATAAAAACCCATTCTGGGACATAGTCCCCCTCCCTCAGTCTGACAGACCCCTCCTGCAAACTACTCCCCACCCCCCAATTGACACTGAACCCCCAGCTGCAAGCCCCAATGCCAGCCAGCCTGCCACACAGTCACCACCCCAGCCCACCCATAGGGAGGATGCTCACACTCCATCTCTTGGGGGAACAGTCCCAGAGTCCCCACCCATGAAACACACATCACCAGCCTATCCAGGGGCCTCCAGGCAGAGGGCACAGGCTGATGGGAGCCAAGTGAGGGTTTGGCTGGATGGTTTGGCTGCAGCTGGGGAATGGGGTGTAGGAGGGGTCTGTCAGACTGAGGCTGGGGGGCGGGGGGCATGTGCCACACACCAACTCTCAGGACCCGCAGCCACGCCCATGCGCGCCCAAGGGCAGTGTGTGTGTGTGTGTGTGTGTGTCCCTCCTCCTGCCCCAGGGGCCGGCATGGAGGCTGCCTGTGGGACCTCGTGTAGACATGCCATGGTGCACATACACCATGTACAGCACACGTGAGGCTCCCGGCTGGTGCCTGTGCCCATTCAGCCCGGGGCAGAGGCGGCGGGTTTTGATCTGACTAACTACTTTCCCTGCAGTTCCCAGGCCCAGCTGGGGACAGTGAGGTGTCCTGGTGGGGGTGGGACGGCCAAGGGTGTGGCCTGGTGCAGGAGTGAGGCTGGCCATGCCTGCTGGGTGGACAGGTCCCAGCCGGCCCCCAGGGTCTGCAAGACCTTTCTGCTCAGCCTGTGCAAGTCATGGCCCTTATCCCTCAACCCTGGCCAGTGGCCACTCCTTGTCTACACCGGGTGCTGGCTCCTAAGACACTGCCCAGCGAGCCAGGACACACAGTGGGCAGACGCTGAGGGTGAGCATGTCTGACACGCCCCCTGTCCAGGGTCCTCCTTGCTGGTGGCCCAGGTGAGGCCATCACCTATGGGGGAGCCAAGCAGTCCTACTTCTCATCCTGTGCCCCTGGCCCACAGGGGCGTACCATAGGCAGATGGAGGTGGTCTGAGCTGTAGAGAGATGCGGAGAGGCCGCCTGAGACTGGAGGGCCTGGCCTGCAGTCATCCAGATACCAGTCAACAGAGAAAGTCAAATTCATGGGGCTGGAGAGATAGTACAGCGGGTCGGGTGTTGCCCGGGTTCAATTCCCAGCATTCCCCCTAAGCATTGTCAGGAGTCATTCCTGAGTGCAGAGCCAGGAGTAACCCCTGTGCATCACCGGGTGTGACCCAAAAAGTTAAAAAAAAAAAAAAAAAAGTCAAATCATGCCTCCTGAGCAAGCCCCCAGGCCTGGGGGGACGGACAAGTACCCAAAGGCTCTTCTGGAAGCCTCGTTCCAGCCAGTCCCACAGCAGACCTTGGCAGATGTGAGTGTTTCACTCTCAGGGTGAGGGCCCCTGGCTTCCTGGAGACTGAGTCTAGGGGCCGCCACAGGTGGTCTCAGAGCCGAGACACAGTGGGGCAGCCTCGGAGCCATGGCCTCCCCACTTTCTGGCTGAGCCGCAACTCTGCAGTGAGCAGACTCCCATGGCTGGCCGAGGGGCAGGACCCACAGCGGGCCAGGTTGTTGGGGCTTCCAGACCAGCCTGAGGCACAGTTTCCAATGTCTTCACACCGTGCACCACACTGGCCCACAGACCGACAATGGGAACCAGTTAAGCTTCTCAGATGGCAGGAGAATCCTGGCAGGCAGGAAGAACTCTGGAGGGCTGACCGGGGCCGAGGTGACTGTACGGTCAGAGGTGAGAAGGGTCCTGGTGTCTGACGGCAGGGGGGTGCTGGTCCCAGATCTCCCCGAGCACAGTGTCCCCAGAACACCAAGAGCCTGCATCTCTCAGGGCCTGGGGGATGCCAGCCACAGGTCAGGTCTTCTGAGTCGGCTTCTCCCCAGGCCCACCCTCCAGGTAGAAAGCACTCTAGAGATTTGGGGTGGCGACCACAGGACGCTCCTGGGAAGAAGCCAGACAGTTGTGACGCCTGCTGACAGGGTCATCCTTTTTTTTCTTTCTTTCCTTCATTTTAAAAGTTTGTCAGCTCCAACTTCCCGGATGTTTCCATGGAAGGTTCGATTCGTTCTCAAACACCTGGGGCCGCAAGAGCAGCAGGTAAATGATTTTGGGTGGGTACCAATGAGGGTGTGGGCACCCCGGGAAGCCAGTTCAGGGGCCAGACCAAACACCAGTCTGTGGGAACCAGCTCTTGGGCCTCCAGCTCTGACCCACCCTGCACACTAACGCCCCCTCCAGGCCAGAACCCACAGGCGTCCCAGGGACTTTGCATCAGTGCAACTCCATCCTCAGTGGCACTGGATGAGTAACTGATCTTTGTGTCCAGAACTGGGAGGGGAAAAAGCTTTATTTTTAGAAAGTTTAATAATTTGGCCATCAAAATGAAAGAAAAAAAATTAATAACTTGGGGCCAGAGAGATAGTATAGCAGGCAGGGCACTTGGCTTCCACACTGCTGACCAGGTTCGATCCCCAGTAACCCATATGGTCCCCCAAGCCCACCGGAGTGAGTCCCCCGAGTGCGGAGAAGGAGTAAGCCGTGAGCATCGCCAGGTGTGACCCTAAAACTGAAGGGGGGGAAGGGAAGACTTAGTAATTCAGATCTGATGGGTGCTGCCAACACAGCTGCCCCCTGACCTGCCCTGCTTGATGTTGGAGATCACATGCCCTGCAGGCCCAAGACCTGTCTCACATGAGCCAGAAGCCAACTGGCAGAACAGATTCTTCTAGAGCCCCAGCCCTGGGAAAGAATGCAGCCAGGCACCCCCTCTGAGCACACCCTGCCTGCAAAGGGGCCCCCGGGAAGAGGACTGAGCCTCCGGGGACAGCTGCCCAGAGGTGAGGGGCAGCCTCGGTGCAGAAGCAGTGCAATGGGCAAGGGTGAGCAGGGGGCTCTGGGTGGGGCCGGGCCCCGGCCCTGTTCCAGGCCACAGCCTGGGGACAGGAAACCAGGAGGCTCGGGCCGGTCTGCAGTATCCAGTTTTCTGAAACCCCAGGTAAGGGGATGGTGTAATTCCCTCGAACACTGCCCCCCAATGAGGGGATGACCCATCTCAACTCATGACGACCACAAAGGCAAAACTTAAATTAAAGAAGCAGAATTCATCTCCCTCCTTGTTGGGACTTTGCAGGCCAGAGCTCAGGTCCCAGGGCTGCTGCCTTTCCCAGCTACGGCCCCCGAAGTTCACAGGGGCTCCTGGGTGGGGCTGAGGGTGGTGCCCGGCCACCAGCTGTACCCTGAATTTCCAGACCAGATCCTGCATGCACCTGAGCCTTCCCTCCTCCAGGAAGCACCTGTGTCTGGTGGAGGCCCCGTACCCCGGCCAATGCCCCTCCCAAAGCAGCCTCCACCTACGAGCAGACCCCAATTTATGCCAAAGTCACCTGACAAGAATTCGATCCCAGAGCCCAACCCCGGGGCGGGGGGAGGGGGGTGTTAATGAACTCCTCGCTCCCCCTCGTTATTTTAATTGAATGAAGCAGGAGCCATGACTCCCCACATCAAGCCCAGCTGGGCCAGGGGCAAGCAGCACCCAGCAGAGGCTCCCAGACCCTGCTCACCTGGGGGCAGCCCTGCTGGCAGGCATAGGTGGGCCCGGGCGCGGGGAGGGGGGTGGGGAAGGGGAGAGATCCTGAGGGGCACAGTGCTCAGCACCTTCCAGACATCCCAGGAATCGGGGCGGGGGAGGGGGAGAGGGAGAGGCTGTACCTGAAGACCAGGAGTCAGGCACGTGCTTTCCAGCACCTCAGGTAGTACTAAACATCATGGAACTCCCAGCCAGCCCCTGTTCCACCAGCCCAGGCACCTGCTGGCTCTTGGGGGCCCAGGGGCAACCACCCAAACAGCCACCCACCCTTCTCTCTGCACATTCCCCAAGGTTGGAGGTGTCCACCAGGAGCCCAGGGGCACTTGGTGCCACACCTACTTGCTGCCCTGCAAAAGTCAGGCGAAGTCTGGCATAGGGGCCATGTGAAGGGACAATCTCCTCCATCACCACCACCCTGCCTCCCCAACCTCACCAGAGGGCCTCCAGAAACGTGGTCTCTGACAGGGGTCGGAATTGACTAACAAGCCACTTTGGGGAATAACTCCTTAGAGGTAACTCCACGCTCTGTGGCCTTTATAGGGGAAGAAAAATTACTCAGTGACCCCCTTCTTTCGGCAAATAGAAAGTGCTCCCTCCTCCAAGGCACTGAGTCTAATGCCAGCCCCTTAGGCCCTGGTGACGATGCCCACTTTGGGACACAGTGATCAAGGTTGACCCATGACCCCAGGTCAGGGGCACATGCCACGTGGCTTTCAGTTCCCAGGTTGTCAAATGTCAACCCCCAGAGCCCTGTGTGTCAGCTGGCAGGAACCGGGAACAAGCCACCTCATGCCGCAGGTCGGCTCTTACCTGGAGTCGGGGTATTTGGTGAGCGTGGCCAGGCTGCTGGTGTACATGTGACCACCCACGTCAATGTGGACAGGTGCGTTGGACTTGGTGAGCTGGGCAGGCAGGGGGATCCCCTGGGCCGCCAGGGGAGACACGGGCGACCGGGTCAGAGACAGCCGGGACATGCTTCCTCCTTCCTGCAGGGAACAGGCAGAAAGACCCGAGTTTGCCCGCGCCCCCCGGTCACGCACACCCTGTGCTATGCTGCGCCCACGGACCTCATCAGATCACTTCGCCTGTGCCTGATCACATATTCAGCTGACAGATTATGGCCACCACTGTAATTAAGAGTATTTGCATCATTTTCTTCAAAGGACCAGAGGGGAGAAAAGAAAAAAAAAAAGGAAAGATGCTTATTAGCAATAAGAAATCAAGAAAAAAAAATTTTTTTTTTCAAGGTGTCAGCCTCCAGGGGCATAAAACAAACTGCAAAATTCTAATTAAAGGTCGTGGGCTCATGTGTTAGATGTGAAATATCCCCTGACAAACGAATCACCAATTTGTGAATTGGGATTCAGGGGTTTTTTGCAAGTTTGTCTCAGTAACGAGACACCTCTAAATTAGTGACTTCCTCAGCACCTAAGGCGCTGAGTCTTCTCCATGTAGTAAATTTCACATCAAATTAAGAGCATTTTTGTTTCAGAAAATACATAACCGTATCCAGCCAGTCAACAGCCATCGCCCGGAAGCTGGGGCGGCGAGGCAGGGCACGCGGTGAGCAGGCGCGGGGGAAGAGGGGCGCAGAGGGGGCCGCGCCGCTGACCCAGCCCACCCTCCCGGCTCTCACCGCGGCGCCTGCGCAGCCTTGGGCGTGATGCGAGGACCCGCTCTGCCGCTCCTTGCGGTGAGGCATCTAGGCTTCCATCGCGGCCCAGAGTATCTGTGGGAAGCACCGACAAAACCAGGGGGCTTACTCCTCTGGCGTTGGCGGGGGAAGGGAGGGACGACGGTGTCTCCGTGGACTCTCCGCCACCCCGCGCTCCAGTCCCTGGAACCCAAGCCAGCCTGCAGGACCCGGCCTGGATGGCTCGCTGGCAAGCTCGCCCGCCCGTTTGGGGGTGGGGGTAGCTCCGTGTCTGCTAATTCGGCTAATGACAGGACTGAAACATATGCTCACCATTATTGCCCCCAAATGTTTCCGAACAAATCTGATTTTCGTGGTATTTTGGTTTAGAGCCATTTACCAAGCGTGTCTCCTCTTACATCAGCAAGAGAACCTTATGGGCTGTGGCTGGGGAGGGTCCCCCTCCACCACCACCCCCTCCCGACCCTCCACCCTTGGTGGGTTCAAGCCAGGCAGTCAGGACCTGTCAGAGGAGCAGCCCCATCTCAGAGGCAATGACAGTGCAGCAGGCAATGCAGAGAGAGAAGCGTCTTTAAGCAGAAGCCAGAAGTCACCTATCTCTCTCCCTCTCTCTCTCTCCTAGGCTCCTACCATAGGAAACTTGTCTTTGTTTGCCTGACCAGCAACTCTGCAGCTTCTCCCAGACCCCTCGAATTGTCTGTGCCTAATGCATTCCAGACCCCCTCAGGATCATAGCCCCTGAGGCAGCAGGGCGCTGGCCGGCAGGAAACAGAAGGCAGCTCAGCAAAGGGGCCAGCTCCTCTCCTCCCCGGGCAGCTCCAGGGACTTTCTGCTGCAGTCTGACCCAACCAAAGGGACAGAGTGCCCCTCTGCACCCCTATGTGGGAGGGGTGGGGCTTATACCTCGGATCTGGGGGTCCCTTCATGGGGGTTGGGGGGAGGGAGGTGGGAGAGGGGAGCTACCCAATGAATATCGCCCCTCTCTTTCTCAGACCTACCCTTCTCTTAGCTCGCCCAGGGGGACCACTGAAGGAGCAACCTCCCTGGGAGACAGGCTCAGAAGGCTACACCCTCCTGGAAACCACTAACCAAGGGCCAAGGAGAGTCCAATCCTGCACATTGGAAGTTAAGGTGACACTCTGAGGATTTCTTCTGCCCTGGGGAGCCTGGCAGGGTAGATTCCCGACATAATACCCGGGGTGGGGGTGGCAATTAGGATAGTGCAGGGTAATGTATACACACTTTGGGGGGGGGGGGCAGGGGAAGTGGTGCTTAATGCCACCCTGAGTTCCAACAGGCTTAAAGAAAAGCAGGTCACTTATCTCAAGGAAATTCTGAAAACCAGAGCAGATCTCAGGAATGGCTGAGTTACTCTGCCTGGGAAGCTCTGCGAGGGGCAGAGGAAGAAGGTAACGGAGGGCCCGCGGGGCTGCAAGGTAAGACATTCCCGGGAGGGAGGCAGGGGGACGCCTGAGAATGTGGACCCCACTCAAGAGTGACACCCAACACCAAGGCTCCATCCATCTCAGCAGCTGCTGGTGGTAGCTGAGCCCCCACCCTGGCCTCATCCAGGCAAGCACACCCCTGCACCCCTGGCCAAGGAGACACTCACCATTGGAAGCCCCAGGCTTTACGCCTGGACCCGAATCTCCAGTGCTCTCTTCCACAAACTCATCTGCGCTGGACAAGGCCCCTGTCCCTGAGACCCCTGCTGAGGCCAGAAGCAGAAAAGTAGTAAGAGATGGAATAAGAGACACAAGCGCATTCCACATCAGCACCACACCCCAGACCAGCCCCCATGGCCAGGGCTCTTCAAAGGCCGGGCAGCCTGTTGCAGGGGCCTGGGTGGCAGGACAGCAGGCTGGGGACCCGACTGGGAGCAGCCACAGCGGTGGGAGACCCCGGTTCCGAGCTTGCCACCACCAGGCCCCCGCCCGCCTGCCTGAGCAGAGGGAAGTGAGCAGAATGCCACGCTCATTTACACACAAAATGATTTTGTGTCCCATTGTGCTCGCAGTTGTTCAGCTCTCTGGGGGTGATTAAACTGGCTGAGCTGCGGCAGCTTGAGACGATTTCACTAAATCGCTTCTTCGCGAAGTCGCTTCTTGGGCTAAGCTGTTATTTTAACCATAAAAGGTAAACAGAAGACGCCTCCTGTGCTCCCTTCGGCTCCGCGCCCTGGGCGCCAGCCCCGGGGCGAGAGTGCCAGGGGCCCGCGGAATGGTCCCGGAGCTGCGCCCCCGGGGAGGCGGGCAGGCGGCCGGGCCACCTGGTGCGCGCCTGCCCAGCGCCCAGCCCGCCGGCCGCGGGGAACTTCGGGGCGTCTGCAGCCGGCTGGGCCGAGGCCCAGACCCAGAGGGAGTGGGGGGCGGCCCCGGCACCCCTGGAACCTAGCGGGCGGGGGCAATGGGGGGGGGGGCGTGCGGCGGGGGCGGGGCGGGGGCCAAAGTTAAATCCAGAGGCAGACACTCCGAGACCACAGATGGGAAGCTCGCCTAATTAAGGACGTAAAAGCGCTTTTGTTCTCAAAGTTTATTGTTGCCGGGGTTCGGATGGTTGGGGGGAACGGGGAGGGGGGGATTAAAGGAAACTAATGCTGTTCTTCACTCGTGCACTTAAATTCCTTCATGCACATTTGGAGACCGGGAGTGAAAACTTGGGGCTTCTCTGCAGTCGGGGCGGGAGGACGCGAAGGCGCCGGGCTAGGTGTGTGCGTATGCGTTGTCGGGTGGCGGGGCTGTGTGTGTGGCTGGGGTGGGAGGAGGGGGGGGTGTCTGTGGTGCTCGGCCCCGCGTGCGCACCCAGGTCAGGGAGTCCCTGCGGGCGGCGGCTGCGTGTCCACGCCGCGGGCCCCCTGCCCCGGGCGGCCGGGGCCACAGCCGGCGCGCCAGTCCCTCCCGCCCCCTTTCGGACTCGCGGTGGTGGGCGTCAGAGGACGCACGTCTGTCCCGTTAGAGACTTTTCCCTCGCTCTGATTTGGGCGCCCGGCCCGGCCGGCTCGGCCCCGCAGCCCCCAGCTGCAAGAGCCCGGCGGTGACCCCGGAAACTCGCCGGCCCTGCACTGACCGAGGCCCGAGCGCCCGGCCCTGCAACACGCACCCCCGCGCCCGGCCCGCGCGCAAGCAGAAACCTCGGCGCCCGGCCCGCGTGCACAGGGGCCCCCCGGGGCCAGGGACAACCCACGTGGGCCAGCCCCCCTCCCGCGCCAGGCCTTTGTGCTGGGTCCCCCCGCGCCGCCTGCCCCCCGCCACCCAGCAGCAGCACCGGGACAAAGCCGCCGGCCGGCCCCCCTCCCCCTGCCCAGGTCCGAACCCCGCGCGGCCCGGCGACTTTCCGGCCATCGCAGCCACTTTGGGGACACGGGGGCGCGGTGGCGGCGCGGTGGCCGCCCGCGCGGGGCTTACCTCGGAGCCGGAGCGGCCGATCGGGCGCCCCCGCCCCCCGCAGCAGCCGGTGTCGGGCGCCGGGAGCAGCCTCGCCGCCTGTGCTCGCTCAGAGCGGGTCGCTCCGGTCTCGTCCTGGAGTTACTTTCTCTCTCGCCCCCAACCCTCCCCCCACCCACCCCTCCCGCCCCGGCCCCCGCTTCGCGCGGCCCCTCGCGGCGCGGCGCGCCGGGGCCTCCCCTCCCCGCCCTCCCCTCGCCTCCTCCCCTCCTCGCGGCCGCCGCCGCCGCCGCCGCCGCCTCTTCGCGCCGCTCTCCGGCTGCCCTCCCGCCGCTCCCACCTCCTCTCCTCCCTCCTCTCTCGCGCGCGCGCTCCCTCTCTCTCTCTCGCTCCAGCGGCCTTCCCCGGTCGCCGGCGAGAAAACCCGCTCTCCCCAGCCCTCCGCGCGCTGCGAGCCGCTCGCCCGCGCCCCGTCGCGGCCCGGGCCCGGACGCCGAGGGCAGCGATCCGGCTCCCACTTCCCCAGCGCGGCGAGCGAGCGAGCGCGCGGGCGGGAGCGCGCGGCGACTCCTGGCTCGGGGCTCGGCTGCGCCGCGGGGCAGAGGATTAGAGTCGCAATTAGCTCCGCGCGCCCGCGCCTGCCGCGCTCGGCGACAAAAATGCGCCGTTCCCACTCCTTTCGCCCGGGTGGCTCCTCGCCCGCCCGCCTGCCCGCCCGCGCCTGCCCGCCGGGCCCCCCGCGCCCGGGCCCTCCCGGGAGCCGCGCGCCCCGGCCCCCGTGCGCCCCGGCCCCCCGCCCCCCGCCGGCCGGCCACGCGGCGCCCGGGCCTCCTCCGGGGCTCGGGAGGGGGCGGGGGAGAAGCTGATTTTAATCATTGTCATTTCATCTGATGTAATATTTCCCGGGGCGCTTTCAGCTGGGCATAAATTTTCGGCTCCCAAATAAGTAACACAGGGCACGTTTCTCACATTTCTTGACTCCTCGGTTACAAAGAGGAGAGCAGCCGCCGCCACGGCGCCCGCGGGCAGGGGCGGGACTGGGGGGCGGAGTGGGGGGGAGCAACTGGGCTGCGAGGCGGCCGCCGCTCCCACCGAGCCCCGGGCCGGGCCGCCCTTCCCCCCTCCCCGGCCCTCCTCCTCCTCCCGGGGCTCGGCCCCGACATCCCCTCTCCCGGGGAGCAGCGCCGCCCGCTGACGTCTGCCGACACCCCGGCGGCAGCCCCGCGGCCCGGCGCGCCATTTCCTGGGCGCGCGCCTGTGTGTGCGCGCGCGCGCGGGCGCGATGGAGACGGCGGCGGCCGGGGCTCCCCGCTGGCGCCCGGGGCGTCCACTGCGTGGAAATCGAGGGGGCCAGCTCCTTCCTCCTCCTCCTCCTCCTCTCCTATCTCCGCCCCTTGCTCTTTCTCCTCTCTCCGCTTTGCGCCCCACCCGGCCCTCCTGCGCGACCATTCCCCGGCTCCTAGGAAACGGAGCGCGGCGCCTCCAGCGCGCCCGGCCTGCAGTGCGCCCCCGTCCGGCTCCGGGGACGCGGGGGCCCGAGCCCGGCTCGGGCGGGGGCACGCGGGCTCCGCGCGGCGGGGAGTGCACCGCGCGCTCCAGCCGGACCCGGACGCCCTCTAGTGGCCTCCTCCACCCGGGGTGGTGGTGATGGGTGCGTGGGTGGGGGGGTGCACGCGCGGCCGGCCGGGGGACTTGGGGGGCGCTGGTGAGAGCGACCTAGTGGGGGCCTGGCTTCCCTCGACTGGTGGGGAATCTTAGCGCGGCCGGAGGATGCTTCTGTAACTTCAACACGCGGGCAGAAGCCGAAACTTTGCTCCTAAGGGAAGGTTTTATTTATTTATTTATTTTGGAGCAGGAACTACAGGAGAAAAGAAGGGGGAGGGGGAGGAGATTTTCTCATTAAAGTTACATCCCTGCAGTTAGTTCAATTACTTGATATATGCAGAAGATGTTGTAAATTTATAGATTTAAATAGCTTACAAAGATGCCGCGGGCCCCATCAGTTAATTTCCTTAATTTATGGATTCTTAGCTGCTCCTAGAACTGAAAGGGGCGCTGGAAGTAGGTCAGGGATCTGCTTGGTGGCTCCAGCACGACCCATGAGCTGCCCACTCTGCCCCCATCCCCACCCTATGCCTCAGCACCACTGCACTTGCGGCTTTCAGCCCGGCCCTGCCACCATTCTGCTGGTTCTACCCAGGCGGGGCCATGGAGCTATCTCCTTTCCACTGTCCACTCGGCTCCGTATTTGCCCCCCAGCTCTGGAACAGCAAAGGAGGGTCCCTTCACAGCCAACCTGACTTGAAATTATCAGAAGTGAGCAGTTTCCTGATACTCAAACCTATTCAACCTTCCCTTAGCATTAGTTGGAACCCTAGAGGAGAGCACTGGTACCTCTTAAGGTCAGCGGCAGAATCTTCCTCTGCTAGACCTTTGAGAATAGGGGGTGCAGGGGAAGGGGCACCCACTGACAACCTAGCCATGGCCCAAGTGGCCCCCAACGTTCTTCTCTTCTGTCAGTCTCTCCTAAGTGCCTACTAGAGCCGCTTTGTTTTGTGTTCAATATGGATGAATATATACATATAAATTAATACTTAAAAGATTGGTATAAACGAAACTGTTTTAGGAAGCCACATGGCAATGAGATTAGTATTGGTATTCATGATTTAACATTTCTTTTCCCACTAGATGAAGTTTCTAAGATTTGCAAGGTACATGTCAAGGACGGGTGTATAAATGGATTTTTATTTATTCACAACTCCAAGACTAATTGCTTCTCTTTGCCTCAAGGCCACGAGATGGGTTTTAATATGACACTTCAAAAGTATTCACAGAACTACAGAAATACTAAGTGTCATTGTTTTAAGAGACAAATCTCACTGTGGTACTGGTGACCCTGAAAAGTGGATGCACTGCTTTATTTTAAATTCCCGCATGTGTTTTTTTAAGAGGTTCACTTTTTACCTAACTGTATTAAAAATGCACAATTTAATCGAAACATGAACTGACCATTTTGAAGGAACTCTATTTCCTGAATATGGCTGGAATCTTTGTTTTCATATGCCTGGATCCTTTTATGAATGAGCCGAACTTTATACAGGTCATTAAGAAGCTTCAGTTTGGGTCATAACTTATTCTCAAGTGTTTTCAAAGTTCCTAGCTAAATGTCAACATTCTTTTACCTTGAGACACTTGGGTGTGGACCAGGGTGGGCCATTCTGGAACTGTGGTCCCATGCAATAGTTGAGACGTTAATTTTTTTTTTAAATCTAAGATAGATAATTAGTACTAGAGTTACTGAAGCATCTTGTGAAAAAACATTACTAGTTTACTAGTTCAAGAGATGATATTGGAGATGAATCTAATCAGAAGACATTAAGACTTGACCAGCACTTAAATCATTGGGATTTTAGCTTTTGAAAAAGTAGGTTCAATCCTGGGCTAGCTTTGGGGCTTCTCCACGGAGCATGATGTAAGCATGATGTAAGTCAGGCCATGCCTTAAGAGACCACTGATAAGCCCCCGGTCTCCAGATGTTTCAGAGCAGCTTCCAGTATGATACAATACTTGGTTGTGGTTGCTGTTTGCAGACTGTTAAAAACCAACAAACTAGGGTCTTGAGGCCAGAGATAAAAGTTTAGCAGGTAAGGTAGTTGCATTACACGCAGGCAACCCACATTCATCGTCCCTGGCACTGCATAAGCCCTGAAAACGTATGAATCTAGGACCTGAAAGGGTATGGCCCCCCAAAACGATATGAATCTAGGACCTTAACAGGGAAAGTAAAATGAGCCTGTAATAAGAGCCCAGGCCAGTGAACTTGACCTTCTGGAGAAAGCTAACCAAGGGAGGGACACAATGGCTGCCCCCTGGTGGGGAGAATGGTTGGGGTATTCAGACAGAGCTGTCTCCTCTCTTCCCTCCAAACTCTTGGGGTTCAAGCGGGCACTCGGAGGTCTGCCCTCCTGAAGACTCAGAAGACTTCTCACTATGCGAGCCTTGAACCATCCTGGCCCAGAGACCACAACCCGATGTTCTCTAAGCCTGTCTCAGCATCCTCCCACTTTCACCTTCCATCTCAGAGAACTTGGGGACTAACGGGACCGTTATGCTGTCCTCTCCCTCCACAAACCACACCTCGTGTCTTGTTACCCAGCCACTCCCCTCCCTAGACAGAAGTGGCCCAGACCTGCACACTGGCTGGAGCCCTGCACCTACATCCTTGAGGATCACAGCACTTAGGGTTTCCCACCGAAAAGGAAGTGGAGGGTGCCTCCTTGCACCCCTCTTTTCCAGTCTTTGCCTACAGCTAAATTCCTCTCAGAACCCAGTCAGCCCACGCCCTCCACCCTCCTCCCCTGGCCAGAACTGGGGAGACAGCAATGAGACAAGCACAGACCTCATGACCCGGCAAACCCTCCTCGATTGCTCGACACTTTGCCTTTTCCCGCAGGAGAAGGTCAGTGCTGCCACTAGCTTCTCAAAAGTACGTGTGAATTGGGGTGCAAGTACCAAATCCTACCTCGGAGTGGCCGCGGGAGGAGGAAGGCGATGATCCGTGGGACTGACAGATGGAAGCAAAGTGGCCAGAGTGGATTCGGTTGCTCCAGCAGCGTCGAGGAACCCGGCTTCCTCTGCTTTGCCCCGCCAGTCTAGCACTGGGGCCATCCACACGCAGCAATCCTGCGCTCAGGGTCCTTCACACCTAGCTACTCCTGGAGCATCCCACGGATCCACACCCCATCGGCCAGAACTGGGTCACATGTCAGCCCGCCAGCAGCCAATCCCTGGAGAGTGGCTTGGACCAATGAGGTTGGGCCCTGCCTGTCCTGGGCGGGGCTAGAGTTTCGCCCACCGGGAGTCCTGTAAAAAGGTGGACCGTGCCTACCACTGTTTGGGGACCAGAGCGGATGGGTTGGGTAGGGGGCTGGGCCCCTCTGAGTGCAGAAATGAAAAGAATCCTCAGCAGGAAAGGAAGTAGAGGTGCACAGTGAGGAGAGGGCCCCTCCCCTGACATCCCTTTACAGGGAAATCTGGCAGGGTCTTCTGGAAGACAAACAACGGGGTGACCCTGCAGAGCATGGGGGTGCTTCCAGGCAAGCTGGGTCAGGGTTCTGCCGTCCTCCGCTGAGGCTTCCCCTCGGGGCTGCTTTAGGGAGATCAGAGGCCTGGTGTGGAGCAGAAACAAGTCCCCCCACCCCCCATCGCCTGCCCCGCCCCATGTCCGGGTGGGCTGCAAGCAGCTCCCCACCCTGCCCAGCAGCCCTAGAGGCAATTACTGAGGCTGCAGTTCCAAGCAGCAGCCTTCCCGCCCAGTTCTGCCCCCCAGCAACTTCCTGAGGCTGCTATGCTGGTTCCAGGGCCTGCCCCAGGGGGAAACAGGGATCCCGCTGGTCTTCTGCGCCTTCCAGGGGGCATGAGAGGATGCGCAAAGCTGCCTGTGGTCAGTGAGAAACTCAGGCCATGTCCCTCGGGCCCAGGCTTGGAGTACTCACCCTCTTCCTAGTCACATGCAATGCCCACTCCTGGGCCTGACTGGTTCACCGAGATCAGTGTGCGTGATGGAACCCGCAAGGCCAGCAAGGAGGCCCTTTTCTGGGCCTCCCCCCTGTGAGAGATGGGAGCAGTGAGAACTGGGAGAGTACTAGGAGGGCAGGGCCTACGGGCCTAAGTGGCCCTGACATGTGATGGCTGTGGAGATCTTCCTGCTGACCTTTCACAGCCTCAGGCAGCCCATGCCCCTCACCCCTGCCTCCGGGCGCCAGGGGCCCAGCACTTAACCAAGGTGTGCTGGGGGCCTGGAAGGTGAGGGATGGTCAGTCCCCCCTGAGTGAGCCCCTGCCTGTGAGGTTTGAGGGTTAAAAACCAGCTGAGACCCTGTGTTTGAGTAATTAAGATAAACACAGTGCACTTTAAAGGGGAGAATGTAAAAGTTGCCTAACATTTAAAGATAAAACAAGGACTTCAGCCAAATGTCCCGCTTGCTTTGGGCTGGGGTGGGGCTCACAAGTGTCCTCGGGCAGTTCTCCTGGGCCCTGGGGGTGGAGGGAGCAGGGAAGGAGGGCCTACAGGCAAAGAAGGAGAACCTCAGGGCATGGAGGCAGTGCTCCAGAATTCTTTTCATTTTTTCCAACTAAGATCTCTTGACTATCTTTTTAAAAGTCTTTTAAGATGTTAATAATTAATGGTTAGCATGGTGTGTGTGTGTGTGTGTGTGTGTGTGTGTGTGTGTGTGTGTGTGTGTGTGTGTGTGTATTTGGTGTTTGGCTTTGTGGCCATACCTAGCAACACTGGGAGCTTACTCCTAGCTCAGTGCTCTCCGGTTGCTCTGAATCAAGTCCAGCCAAAGCATCAGTTGAGCAATCTCTGACCCCAGAGATGACTGTTTTTCAAAAAAGATATGGATCCTAGTCCCCTGGCCAGAGCAAAGTGTGCCAACAGTTTAGCATTTGCCTCACCAGTCAGCTTCCTGTTCGCGCACACGTAGGCATACAAGCACAGGCACACCTGCGCAGACTCACGTTCAGATGCTCGGGACCCCACAGAGAGCCAGCACGGGCATGCATTCCTCTACACAGACACCCACAGATCCACATGCAAGGTGCAGACCCAAGAAAATGCAGGACCACGATTAATGTTCTGCAAACGTGGGTACACGCAGAGGCCACAACCCGTGCTCAGTCACTGAGAATCATGCATACTCACCTCAGACCTGATTTATCAATTGATTTTTGGTTTTGGGGCCCACACCTAGCAGTACTCAGGACTTATTCCAGAGGCTCTATGGTCAGGGGTCATTCTTGGCCAGCTCAGGGGGACCATATATGAGGTGACAGGGATCAAATCTAGGTTAGCTGCAGGCTGTACAATCACCTACTGCTACTCTATTATTCAGGACCCTTAAGCGGCTGGGGAGATGTTCCAAAGAGTCAGGGTGCAGGCACATAATCCTCAGGGCCTCCCCCAGCTTTACTGGAAGGTCCCTAAAAAAAAAGCACTGCACTGAGGCACTGTTCCCCCATTGTTCATCGATTTGCTCAAGCGGGCACCAGTAACATCTCACAACAAATTGTGAGACTTGTTGTTACTGTTATTGGCATATCGAATACTCTACAGAGAGCATGCCAGGCTTTGCTGTGCGGGAGAGATACTCTCAGTAGCTTGCCAGGCTCTCCGAGAGGGGTGGAGGAATCAAACCCAAATCAGGTCGGATGCATGCATGCAAAAAAAAAAAAAAAAAAAAAAGAATGCAGGCCCCCTTTAAATTCACCAGCAATGAGAATACCCTTGAGTATGTTTTTCTACTTTTTGTAGCACATGCGTGTCTTTATAACATTATACATGTTTGGAACTGACTTCAACAGATGTAAGACTTCTTGCATCTGCTTTTTTTTTTCTTTTCTTTTCTTTTTTGGGTCACAACCAGCAATGCTCAGGGGTTACTCCTTGCTATCTGCTCTCTGCACTCAGGAATTACTCCTGGCAGTGTTGGGGGACCGTTACTCCTGGCATTGCTTGGGAAACTGTACGGGATGCTGGGGATCGAACCCGGATCGGCCGCTTACAAGGCAAATGCCCTACCCGCTGTACTATTGCTTCAGTCTTTCCTTCTATCTGCTTTTCCTGCCTGTTTTTCTCACCCCTGTGGGGAGGAGGTGCCCTTTCGGATAACCTCTTTCATCTGTCTGAGCCTCTGTCTCTAGCCCTGGCCTGAACCCTCCCTAGCCAGCAGGATTTCTATCCAGGGGCCCCGAGGACCCTCCCTGAGGAATGGGGCCAGGGATAACTACTGGAAGGGTGGTTTCTGGCCATGAAGGTATCCGAGGAAATGCTCCACCTCACACTAGCTGTTTTGATTTTGGTTTGGTTTGGACTGGTTTGGGGGCCACACTCAGCAGTGCTCTGGAGATCATATGGGATCCTGGGGGTCCAACACAAGTTGACTGTGTGCCGAGCACCCTACCCCTATTCGCTATGCTACAGCTTCAGCCCTCCCACTTGCTGCTATGGAAGAGGCATTGCCTTTTGGGTGGGGAAAGCCCCTTTCTTCCAGCTTTCTCCTCTTCCCTCCCCTGTCACCTTTCCCTCCTCTCCCCCTCCCCTTTCTCCTTCTTCCCACTTCTCTGACCCACTTCTTCCTCTCCCTCTCCCTCTTCCTTTTCTTCCCCTCCCTCCTCCCTTCCACCCTCCCTCCTTCCACCCCCTCCACCTCTGGACAGGCAAGCCTCTGGCTAAGAAGCTGGAAGGTCACCCCAGCTAGTACAGAAAGAAAAGGCATCTTGATATATTTCAAAATATTATCTCCCTACGAATGTTGCCTGCTCTGTTTTCACATGCAGTTTCTCTTATCCTTTTAGAATGAACGCTTGCTTCTGGTTTGAGGTCAGAATCTAAAAGAAAATTTGTTTTTTAAGATAGCCAGCTAGTCTTCCAGGTTTTTTTTAAAAAAAAAAAGAAAGATAGAAAGGGGTGGGGGAGGTTGGTATATTAGGATTTTGCTTGAAACTGGGCAGAATTGAAGTCTTTTTATTTGTGCTCGATTACCCAGGGAACATGGGGAATATGTGTAAACTACAAATAATTAAAACATCTTTTAGTAATTAGAGTGAGTTCTGCATTAGTTCCCGCACCCCGGCAGGCTCCATCCCTCCGTGCCAGTCTGGTGTGCTCAGTTGCCCCGCGCTGCCCTGCCCAGCAGGCATCAGACCCTCTGCCGTTTCCTGCTGGCAAAACGTGCTTCTCAGCTCCTGGAGACGGCCTTCGCAGAGGAGATTTTGCAGACCTAGACGTGGCATAAACAGTGTTGTTTGCTTCTGTGCCTGAGGACAATGGACCTGCCCCAGCCTTCGGGGACCCCGCGGGGTCTGTGGTGTGGTGCTGCTGAGTGTTGCCTCTGGGTGCCAGCATCCCCCACAAATGCTACTCGGATGTCAAGATTCGCTTCATCCTGCCACTTATAACGACAGAATATACATTTAGTATCTCTGTTCAAGATGGCAAAAAAGAAAAAGCGGTGTGTTTTACTTAAGGTATGCTGGCTCCAGCCCTTACTCTGAGGGCCCAGAAGGGAGAATGCATGGAGACCTCCAAGGCTAAATACTCGAAACGGTCAATTCAATGAGACATGGCCTTTGTCCACCAACCTGGACAAATAACAGCCTTGGGGGGGCTGGGTGCATTGGGGTTTGGGGGTTCTTCAGCATGCAGGGAGGCAGTGGGATGGGAAGGATGAGCTGGGCCAGACCCCTTTTCTCTACTGACTCAGCTTCGTCTCTGTTGCAGGGACTTTCTGTTTGTTTTTTTTTTTAATTGCAGCACTGTGAAATACACAGTTACAATGTTGTTCATGATTGGGTTCAGTCATACAATGTTCCAACACCTAACCCTTCACCAGTGTACATTTCCGGTCCCCAGTTTCCCCCCACCCCACCCTCTAGCCAGCCTCACTCTGTCTCTATCTCTCTGTCTCTGTCTCTATCTGTCTCTGGCTCTCTCTATCCTTTTTAGACATTTTTTTTGCAATACAGATACTGAAAGGTTATCATGTATGTTCCTTTATCTACTTTCAGCACTCAGTTCTTGTCCAAAGTGATCATTTCCAGCTATCATTGTCACAGTGGCCCCTTCTCTATCCTAACTGCCCTCCCTCCTGACCCCGCTCACCACTTGTGGCAAGCATCCAGCCATGGACCAGTCCTCCTGGCCCTCATTTCTACTGTCCTGGAGCATTTAGTCTCATTATATATATATATATATATATATATTTATATCCCACAATATGAGTGCAATAATTCTATATCTATCCCTCTCCCTCTGACTCACTTCATTCACTCAGCATGATTCTCTCCATGTCTATCCATTTATAAGCAAATTTCATAACTTTCTTTTTCCTGGTGGCTGCATAGTATTCCACTGTGTAGACGTACCATAGTTTCTTCATCCAGTCGTCTGTTCTCAGACACACGGGTTGTTTCCAGGTGCTGGCTATTGTGAATGGTGCTGCAATGAACATAGAAGGGCAGATGGCTTTTCTGCATGGGGGACTTCCTGGAGATGGGAGTGACACCTTTGTGGCATACGCTGCTTCCACCCACATACCGCACCGGCAGCCATCCTTGGCTCTTGTCATTCCCCTGGGTGCTGCTCCCCACAGAACAGAGCTCCCATGCAGGCCTGAGCCCAGGCAGTACTGTTGGGACAGGAAATACAGGCGGGGGTACCCTGAGACGGCACCCCTGGCCCCTGAGAGACCTCTCTTCCCCAGCAGCCTGTATCTCCTATTTGATGGGTCATGACCATTGGCTTCATGCATAGGTAAGTCTCTCCCACAAAAAAAAACAGCCTTTTCCTGCTTGGCCTATCTCCATCCTGCTGCTCCTGTGGTGGGAGACTGGTCTACACTGGGTCTCCTCACCATCCAGTTCCAATCACTGCCTGGACTGCAGTCCAGTAGGGCCCAACACCTCTTGTCCAGGGCCCCAATGTGAAAGCTCAGTGCTCATGTCCGTGGACTCCTGGGGCCTTTTATCAGCTCCTCCCTCCACACCTTGGTGCCTGGTGCTGCCTGGGAGCCCCACTTCCTCCTCCCAAAAGCCCCCACTTCCTTTTCCCCCCGAAAGCCCCCACTTCCTCCTCCCAGGAGCCACACTTCCTTTTCCTTGGAGCCCCCACTTCCTTCTTCTGGGAACCCCACTTCCTTCTCCCGGGAACCCCACTTCCTTTCCCTGGGAGCCCCACTTCTCCCCGGGCTTCGGCTGCCCTTTCCTTGGGCCGGGCCACTGTGAACACACAGCTGCAACTGAGGCGGCCTGGGCTCTCTCCTGGCCTTCCTGGAGGCCAGCAGGTGGCTGATGAGCAGAGATCCTGCTTCCCCACACTGGGCCCAGGAAGTGAGGGGAGGACCCTGTCTGAATCAGGGGGACTGATTCCTGCAGCATGACCTCACCCTCTGCTGACCTCTGCTCTGACCTTTGCACTCTGCCGCTGCAACTGCCAGCCCCCTCCGCCAGCCACTGCTGCTCAATTCCCTCACACTTTTCTCTTTTCGCCTCCCCCCTCCCCTCCCCTCTCCTCCCTCCTCCTTTCCCTTTTCCTCCCCTCCCCCATCCCCATGCCCTCTGCCCTCCCCTCCCTTTCTCGCTCCTCCCTCCTCCCTTCCTTTCTCCTCCCCTCCCCCCACACCCCTGCCCTCTGCCCTCCCCATCCCCCTCTCCCCCACCCCTCTTCCCTCTCCCCTCTCTCCTCTGTCATGGGTGTCACCATGGGCCTCTCCACAGTGGACACTTCCCTGGGGTTCCCCGAGATTCCTCTGACCCGCCCCTCCCAGTACCCCATCCTGTAGGCTCTTCTGGGAACACCCTCCAGAAGCTCTTCCCCTGTTCCCTGGCCCAGCCCATCCGCCCAGGGCGCCCTCAGGGCCCAGTCCTGCTTTTTCCCCGAGACCTGGACCATCCCCACCCCATCACCGCCTGTCAGATCCCGTCCTCTCTCCTGAGGCTAGCGACAGGATCTTCTGCCCTTGCTGTTCTCTGCGTTCCCCGGGGCAGCAGGAGGGATCTTTTCAGAAGATGGAGTAAAACACTCAACACTAATTTAAAGAGCTCTATTCACTCCTGTGTTCACTGTAGCATGGTTCCCAATCACGTTCTGAGTGCTGGGAACGAACCAAGTGCCCGGGCAGAGATGGACACACTTACACACACACACACACACACACACACACACACACGCACGCACACACGCACGCACACATGCACACATGTGTGTGCGTGTGCATGCATGTGCGCGGAGAAATTGAACTGATGAACTAAATACAATAGATATCCTTGACCGTAACAACAGATCAGAGGCTGGCAGAAAGTTCCACCCAGGAATGGTGGGGAGGAGAAGGGGCAGAAGTGGGGGAGGTCTCTGCTGTCCGGCGAAGGACAGAATGGACTTTCAGAGTACGCAGCAGGGGTGGACTTATAACGACACGGTAGGTCATTTTAATTAATCACCCTCCCTCCCCCAGCTAACTGTCCTAAAGCAATGTCCCTTCAGCGATAATCAAGAAAAAGCAAATAAGAGGACAGAGTGATAACACAGCAGGTGGGGCACTTGCCTTGCACACCGCTGCCCCAGGTTTGATCCCTGGCACCCTGGCATGTGGCTTGTCTCCTGAGGATTGTCAGGAGCGATCCTTGAGCTCAGAGCCAGGAGTAAGCCCTGAGCACTGCCAGATGCAACCCTGCCAAAATAAAGAAAAAGAAAATTAAAAAGTGTAAAACAAACAGGAAACTTGCCAAGGCTTTCCTTGCTCCCAGATAGGATCCCCCTTCCCCCCACCCTTTATGACCCACTTCCTCTGTCCCCCACTTTCAGTACCCAGGAGAGAGGCCTTTACAGGGCAGTGCAGGGGAAAGGGGGTGTGGGAGAGAGCAGGAGTGGTCAGGCTTCAGCGGGTGCAGCATCAAAAGGGGCCTCTGGGTCTCCCATGCCAAGACAGGGTGCCAGCGTGCCGGGCGCTGCCCTCTGCGCCATGAGCTAGACAGGCATCATCCTTCACCTGTTGCTTTCCCGGCTGACTCTCCAGCAGCAGCACCAGGAAACTAGGGGGCACGGTTCTTCCTCACGGAGTGGGGAGAGAGTACACCCCTATCTCTGACAGACAATCTGTCTCGGTGGGTCCCTCCTGGGGGGCAGGGGCCAGGAAGGTCAGAGGGCCTCCGGGTTCTGAGTGATTCCTTGTCTTTGCTCTTCACTGCTAACTGGGAACACCCCTCCTCCCCCCCACACACACACCTTGGTACCCCAGCATCTGCAGATCCCTGCTCTGTGCGGCTCTGTGGGTGGAGGGTTGGCCAGGCCCTCATCCCTGAGGATTCTGACGGCCTGGTCAACAAGGCCTTGACCAGAGCTGTGGTGTTTGTCCCCTCACTGTGGCAATTGGGCAGGGGAGCCAGAGCTTGCCACCCTATTCCTGATGGCCGGTAATGGCTCCTGACCTCCCTCAGAAACCAGCGCTCATACACTCCACCTTCTCTCGCTCCCTGGTACCTTGGGCCCACCTGGGCATCTCAGGCTGAGATATCCCCATCTTTAGACACTTAACTTAATGCCCTCCAGCCATTCCCGCAAAGCCTCTTCTGCCCCTGAAGGAAAAAAACATCATAGTGAGGCTTTGAGACCCCATCCAGGCAGATGGCTGTGAACCAATCATCGGTTCCAATTCTTGTCGGATCAATTAATTTTTTCTCTCTCTCTCTTTTTTTTTTTTCTTTTTGGGTCACACCCAACGATGCACAGTGGTTACTCCTGGCTCATGCACTCAGGAATTACTCCTGGGGGTGCTCGGGGGACCATATGGGATACTGGGAATCGAACTCAGGTAGGCAGCGTGCAAGGCAAATGCCTTACTGTGCAATTGCTCCAGCCCCCAGATCAATTAATTTTGTTTCACACCTGGGGTGCTGGGGACCTGTGTGGAGTTGAGCCCAGAACGGTTGGTGGCGCACGTGCTCTGGGGCCTTACGGTCTATCTCCCTGGCCCCGACAGTGGGTGGAGATCCCGCCCTTTGCTCTGGAGAAGAGCCCACCCTCTTTGCAAAATAGCACCTGGCCAGGCTGGAACCAGTCCTCAGGCCTGCCCGCCCGCAGCCCCCGCTGCCCTCCCCGCTGCCCTCCCACTGCCCAGGCTCCTGTGCCTCAGGGGGTCACTGGGGCCGGGTTTCAGGAAGAGATTGGAGAAATACTAAAACACACCGTCTGTTTTCGTCTGTTTTCGTGGGGCCAGGCATATGGCAGTTCATCGGCGTGTGCGTCTTACCTCACCCCCACCAGCCTCAGCAGCATCGCTGCTCTTCCTCCTTCTTGGACATCTAAGTGGGAAGTGGGGAGGGGCACCCCGGCTTCTGGGAAGAGCATGGCCATGACCCTGACTGACGACTTAGCTTCTTCTGTAGTTCCTTTACTTGCCTTTGCTTCTTGGATCTGTCTTTTCTGAAGGTTCCCCTCCCCCCCCTCAGTGATCAGGGGTTGTTGAGGCTACACCCAGTAATGCTCAGAGAGTTATTCCTGGCTCTGTGCTCGGGAATTACTCCTGGCTGTGTTCAGGGACTGTATGGGATGCTGGGGATTGAACCCAGGTCGGCTGCGCTCAAGGCAAGTACCGTGCCCGCTGTACTGTCGCTCCAGCCTGGATCTGTCTCTTTTGAATCTTTTTCCTTTCTTCTCTGTTTAACTTAGGCACTATTATTTGCATGGGGCTAGAGCGATAGCACAGCGGTAGGGCGTTCGCCTTACAAGCGGCCAACATGGCCGACGCAAGTTCAATTCCTCCACCCCTCTCGGAGAGCCCGGCAAGTTACCGAGAGTATCTCGCCCACACGGCAGAGCCTGGCAAGCTACCCGTGACGGATTCCATATGCCAAACACAGTAACAACGAGTCTCATGATGGAGACGTTACTGGGCCCGCTCGAGCAAATCGATGAACAACGGGAAGAACGTGACCCTGACCGTGACCGTGATTTGCATACTTGTTTATGCTTGGTCTCAGGCACCCAGTCTCCCCTCCTCCAGTCCCAACGGTGCATGTCCCCATCCTTCCTGACCAACTCCAGGTCCCCTCCCCCCCCCCCACCTGACTCCTTAACTGGTTTTTAACAGATCCTTTGCCTCTACACTACAGAGGGGTCCAAGGCCCCCATGTTACTTCCAGACCCCCTCTTCTTGCTCCCCCATCCCTTTCCCTCTTTCCTTGGTACTTCCCACACCTCATCCCCCGTAATTCAGTGCTTTGCCACCTTTGCTACCTACCGTTCTGCTTTTGGTCCTTAGGGAATGAGGATGTCTCTGAACCGGACGAGTCTCTTCTAACTGTACCACCAGAGACGCCAGCCTCTCCGAGCCGGGGGCATGGGACAGTGGGTGGGAGGAACGACATCAGGGGCTTCTGCTGCTCCCCACACCATCCCCTGGGGGTGCTCACAGCAAGCGACAGCTGCCCCCATACACTCACAGTGACACACACACCTCACACTGCACCCGACAGACACACATACCACACGGAGACACACACCAGACACATACAAACACACCCCACCACACACCACAGAGACACACGCCACAAAGAGACACGCATCACAGGCACATGCAGACACACCCCACACTGTGCCCGACAGATACACACACCACATACAGAGACACCACAGACGCACGCAGACACAGCTCCACACCACACCCTGACAGACACACACACCACATACAGACACACACCACAGACACATACAGATACAAACAGGCACACTCCACACCAGTCCCGACTGATACACTCACCACGCACACACCACATAGGAACACACACCACTGACACATACAGACACACCTCACACCACAACCTGACAGATACACAAACCACACACACCCCACATACAAAGACGCACACCATAGACACATACAGACATGCCCCACAGCACCCACACATATAGAGACAATACACTTCCTCCCCACATCCCCCGCACCATAAGATCACACACACCACATACAGATACACCCCCACAAATAGCCCCCCACATACACTACCCCTTAATCCCCACATAACATGGACACCTCCCAGACACACACTACATACATATACACCCCCAGAGACACACACAGTGAAAGATACTTCCACAGCACACACACACACACACACCAAAGACAACCTCCTGACACCCATACACACCAAAACACACACACCCCTACACACAGAGACACACCGACACCCCCACAGACACCCGTGCACACAGAGGCACACAGACACCCCCCAGCCCAGCCTTCTCTGCAGCACCATTCTCATCAGCATCAGTAGAGCACTTGGGCTGTTATCTTCTCACCCAACCCCGCCCTGAGGATTCCCCTTCCCCATTCCTTGCCCTGCCCTGAAGAGGCCATGGAGCAACCCCGTCAGTGCAGATGTGGCTGTGAGCACCTCCTTCTGACCGATGGTCTCTGGGGCCACTCCCGTAAGAGACAGCCCCAGCATCCCCAGATGTCCCAGCCACCCTGCTGCTGGGCCCCCTACTCTCCCGGACCGGGTCATCTAGGAAGGTCGCATCCTCTCGCCGGGCCAGCCGTGAGTGGGGGGCAGTAAGCCCCATCCATTCCCTTCTTGCTTCTTCCTGCCACCGCTACCTCTGTGAGCCCTTGCTGGCGTCCAAACTCCCTTTGGAGCTGCCCCATAAATGCTCATCTGTCCACCCCACACCTACTCACCCACCTGTGCCCAAACCTGCGTACCTGCCCGCCCCACACCTGCTCATCTGCCTGGCCCACATCTGGTCACCTACTCACACCCACCCTGCTCACCTGCCCACACCCACACCTGCTCACCCACCCGCCCCCACACCTACTTTCTTCCCACCCCACACTTGCAACTCAGCTGCCCCCACACCTGCTTACACACCTGCCCACATACCTCTCACCCACCTGCTCACATACCTGGTCCACAATGCACCGCGTGTTGTATGGTGGATACTCGGGGTTCACTTAGCATGATGGCCCTGATAGACCAGCTCAGGCTGGACACTGCTGTGGGTGAATGGGTCTCACCCCACCCCTCCATCACGTGCTGAATTCTCCCCCTGAGAGGATGGGAGGAGAGGTGGAGCCTATAGGAGAGTCTTCCACATACTCTAGAAAGATCCCAGCCCCTTTCACTAAGTATGCATACAGCAGAAAGGCAGGACACCACTGACTGTGGAGAAAGGGGAGAGAGGCCCTCGGCTGGCTGCCCGGCTCCATGCCTAGGACTCCGTGCCTGGGGCCTGTGAAAAACAGGCATTTGCTGCGGGGAAGCCCTGGGATGGACCAAGCCACCCAGGAAGTTTGCACTGTCATAAACCACTAGGTCACCAGTGTAGTGGGGGTCGGGGGCAGTGTCTGTGTGGGGCTGTCAGGTGCCAGGAGTTGCTTTTCCAAAGCTCATCATTTTCTATGTGGCAGAACCTATGGACAGACCTGAGACTCTGAAGAGCCGCATTGTAGCTCTCTCTCGGGGCTAGGGGAAAGCACCACCCCGTGTTTTTCCCAAGGTGGGTACCTCCCACCCCAGAGGGGCCCCCAGACCCCATCCAGCACATCCTCCCATGGGGCCCTAGCCCCTTTAAGCCCTGTATTGTCTCTCTGGCCCTACGACTTTGAAAATGGTTATTTTGGCATAATTTAATTTATTTACTTTTAATCTTGGGCTGGAGCGATAGCACAGTGGTTAGGGTGTTTGCCTTGCACCCGACTGACCTGGGTTTGATTCCTCCATCCCTCTCAGAGAGCCCAGCAAGTTAGCGAGAATATCCTGCCCGCACATCAAAGCCTGGCAAGCTTCCTGTGGCGTGTTTGATATGCCGAAAGCAGTAACAAGTCTAACGATGGAGATGTTACTGGTGCCCGCTCGAGCAAATCAATGAACAATGGGA
Source organism: Sorex fumeus (assembly GCF_029834395.1). NCBI lineage: Eukaryota > Metazoa > Chordata > Mammalia > Eulipotyphla > Soricidae > Sorex > Sorex fumeus. The sequence continues at coordinate 22,869,293 of NW_026606179.1, forward strand.
CGACAGTGATACAGTGCTACTTTTAATCTTTATGTAGCTATTATTATTTTTTTTTTAATGAAGGCACTGTGATTTACAAAGTTATTTATAGTTGAGTCACAGGCATGCAGTGTTCCAACACCAATCCCACCATCCGTGTCAACTCCCCTCCACCAGTGCCCCCCTTTTGCCTCCCACCACACAACTTTCTTTCCTTGACAAGTGCACTCTTTTTGTTTTTGTTTTTGATTTGGGGGGCCCTACCAAGCAGTGCTCTGCACTCAGGATAACTCCCGGTGGGCTCAGGGAACCATGTGGGGTGCTGCGTTGGCTGCATGCAAGGCAAATGCCCTACCAACTGTACTATCGCCCCCAAAGGGGCATTGTGAAACTTGGTTGTTGTGTGGTGTATTTAAAAAAGAATTTAATTTTTCAAAGTAAAGATGACAATTCAGATCACACGTTTCCAATAGTGCTAAAGTGTACAGCTTTTATTCCCAATTCTCTTTTCTTTTTTTTTTTCTTTTTGGGTCACACCCGGCGATGCTCAGGGGTTACTCCTGGCTTTGCACTCAGGAATCAATCCTGGCGGTGCTCGGGGAACCATATGGGATGCTGGGAATCGAACCAAGGTCAGCCACGTGCAAGGCAAACGCCCTACCCGCTGTGCTATTGCTCCAGCCCCTGATTCCCAATTCTCAAACATCACCATGACCAGAGTCCTTCTTCCGAGTTCCAAGGTGCACCTAAGCCCACCTCCCCTTGCCTCGTAGACCCCTACAGTCTAGTACTCTGAATTTTGCAAGCCAAGGCCAAGTGCCCCTCATCTTTCCACACTGTCCTGCTTGTTTTGTATCTATCTATCCACCACAATAAGTGAGGTCATCGGTATTTGGCCTTCCTCCGACTTACTTCATTTACCTTTACTTCATTTAATGTAAGTGAAATTTCTCCAAGTTGCAGTCTTTCTGACAACTGTGCTTTAGGTTTTAAAAGGCTCCACAATTTACTCTACAACTTTACGTGTGTATGTATGTGTGAGTGTGTGTGCGCATGGGTATGTGTTGGGGTCTCAGTAGCTGGCCTGAGACTTTGACTAAATCCCCTGGCCCTGAAAGAAAGATCTGGCCCTGTTAACAGGGGCACGGGGGCTTGCTCCAGCACTCCACACACATAGGCACTCTGGTTGAGGATGAGGGATGTAATAGTTATCATCGACCTGAGCTAATACACCTGGCCCTGAGAGTGGGAGATGTAAATCATTTACTAACCTCTGTATTGAGCCTGAGAAGGTAAATGTAATACACGTAGATTGCCCCCTGAAACTTATGTATAAAACCCCCTAGAGCTAATAAAGGGATTGCTGTTTGACCACCAGCTTTTCCCCTGCCTCATGGTTCTTTCTCGGTGGCAACGGAGTCAGGGCAGAGGCTTCTCTCCTTCCCACTCCCTTTCCTATAAGGAGTAAGTCTGGCGACCGGGGGCTAACTGGCCAGGACCCCAACAGTTTTGTGTGCATGTGCGAACCTATGGACAGACCAAGCAAATTGGCTCTCTTGGAAAGGGTGGCCCTCCCGTTGATCGTCGATTTGCTCGAGCGGGCCCAGTAACGTCTCCATTGGAGACTTTGTTGTTACTGTGTCTGGCATATCGAATACTCTCGGTAGCTTGCCGGGCTCTCCGAGAGGGGCGGAGGAATCAAACTCGGGTCGGCCATGTTGGCCGCTTGTAAGGCGAACGCCCTACCCGCTGTGCTATCGCTCCAGCCCACCTTCCAGGGCATCCTCTTAGTCTGCTCTGCCACAAAAGCCCTCATCCTAGGACAGGGCGTCCAGATGCAAACTGGGATGACTCTTCTGCATGCCTGTCCTGGGGCTGAGGATGTGACTCCAGTCCCAGGGCATCGGCCTGGCAGGTGTGAGGCCCGGAGTTTTGCCTGTGTGGGGTGACCCCCCACCCCCCGCAGCCCCCAAATGACCCTGCCTCCACTGCCCAACCGAGCCAAACTGGCCTAAAAAATAAAGGTTCTGTCTGTTCTAATGACATACTTCGAGGTGGGGGTATCTGAGGGAATCTAGGATCCGGCAGATCCACCGTAAGCCGGGCCTGGGCAGCATTCCACTGACACCCTGTGACATCATGCTTCAGCATGCAGTGTCCACACACAGCCTAGGCGGTTAGGGTGTCCTCTTTTGGGGGACTAGGGTGTGATCTCTAGATAGGGTTTGTAGGTTCATGGTGTGTGTGTGTGTGTGTGTGTGTGTGTGTGTGTGTGTGTGTGTCGGGGGGGGGGGAGCTATACCTTTCCTCCTGTCACCTGAATCCTAATTTGCAAACTCACTCTGAACCCTGACTTTGTCCCAGACCAGCAGGAGCTCCTGCTCACCCAGTCTAGTTCCCCTGAAGGCACACGGTGATGGGGACATTGACTCGCTACCCATCCCTCTTGCCTCTGAGGAAATACCCCAGACCCATTAACTGCTTCCACGGACCAACAGGCAGATGAAAATGCTCTTTAAAACTAATCATCAAGGAAACGCAAATCAAAACAACAATGAGATCATTCCCACCAGTGAGAACGACATCCACCAAAACCAGAAGAAATAACCAGACTGGAGGAGATATGGGGAGAAGGATCTTCAGAAGTTTGCTGCACAGTGATGGCAATCTGGTTCAGCCTCCATGGAAAACAGAATGGAGATAGTACAGTGGGTAGGATGCTTGCGGTGCACGTTACCAACCTGGGTTTGAACTCCAGAACCTTATATGGTGCTCTGAGCCCCACCAGAAGTAATTCCTGAGTACAGAGACAAGAGTAGACCCTAAACACTAATGGATATAGCCCAATCCCTCCCCCTCTCCACCACACACACACACACACACACACACACACAACTGACTTTCCATGTGACCCAGTAACCTTACTTCTTGGTATCTATCCCAGAAGCCCAAAAACAATATTTTGAAAATATAATTTCTATGTTCTTTGTTTTTATGTACTCCTATGTTTATTGTAGCACTATTCACAGTAGCCAAGATTTGGAAATAGCACAAGTGCCCTAGGACATATGAGTGGGTAAAGAAACCAGCCCACACCTGCAATGGAATACTACTCAGCCCTGAGAGAGATGGCACCCTTTGGGCACTGAGGGAACCAGAGGGCATCGGGCTGAGTGAAGCTGTCGGGAGGAGAGGAACACACACAGATGATACAGGTGACCTTGCTCACAGGTGTGAGAAAACTGCACAGCAAGGGAGTGACAAATGACCAATACTAACGGAGCCTGGGAGTTGGCCCACAGGACTGTTTGCCAAGGCGGTGAGGTGGGCATGGAAGAGAACCTTGGGCATTGGGGGAGGGACTGCTGACACTGGTGGAGAGCATAGTATTGGAACGTTGGATTGGATGCCTGAAAATGGAAAAAAAAAACACAAGGCTTTGTTGGTGAGGTGTCACTACTCCAGTGGGTGACACCTCCCAGTGGGTGAAGCTCAAACATACATGCACAGACACATCCATGAATAGTCTGATGTTTATTCACTTATCCATGCACACATATATCCATACTGACATGTACGTATATAGATCCATGCACACACATGAACACAGTGGCATGTACATACATCTACATGTGCACATCCATATGAACACACTTAAATGTAAACACATCCATAAACACATACTGACATACATTTACATACATGCATATGCATGAATACTCAATAACATGTACATACACCTATATACACACATGAACATTCACAGTCATGTACACAAATGAACACTCGCTGACATGTACCCACATCTATATGCACACATAAAAACTGACACAGGCACACAGCTACATGCATACACATAACACGCATTGACACACACATCTACATGCATTCATGAACACTTACTGAGAAGTACTCACGTCTATATGCATACATATGAACACTCACTGACATGTAAACATACCAAATGTACACACATGAACACTCAATGACATGTACACACACTTACAGCAACACACAGAAACACTCACTGACATATACACACTCTTACATGCATACACACAAACACTCACTGGCATGTACACACACAGCGTATACATAAATACTCACCGGCATGTACACATCTACATGTACACACACGAACACTCACCGACATGTACACATGAACACTCACTGACACACACACAAATCTACATGCACACATGAACACTCACTGATACGTACACTCAACTACATGCACACACGTGAACACTGGCTGACAGACACGACAGACACACACACTCACATCCACCTAAAAGCAAATAAGAAACCTCCGACCAGGCTTCCCAGGCGAGGTCTCATGTCAGGACTCGCACCTGCGCTTCTGATGGCACATGTCCCCACCGGCCTCCCTGGCTGGGCTCTCGCCTGCATGCTCACTATGGGCCATGCCTGCTGCCCGTGCCCCATGGCCAGCACATTCCCGGGTGGCCGGACCCTCCAGGGAGCCTCCCCGAGTCCTGCATTCAGGTCTGCGTTGCATGTCCTGGGTGCCCTTTCCCCTGACCTCACACGCCGACCAGCACATCCGGAAGTGGAGCCATGTCCCAAACCACAGCCGTTGCTTCCTCCTAAGCTTCTAGAAGCTTCTACATGGGTTTTGCAGTGTCTCTGGGTCTTGCCCGGCTGCTGCTGTCTGTGGTCCAGAGGATGTGCTCATGTTTTAAGGGTCTCCGACCCCAGGTGTCCCCCAGTCCCCGCAGCTCAAGTTCGGCCTGAGCCCCAGCACCTACAGTCCCCCCACTTATGCCCTCCTGGTCCTGCCAGCGGGCCCCATAGCCCTGCTGCCCATCCCCACCCCGCACCCCTTCAACAGAAATGTTGGGGTTGACCTACTGCCAGGTGGCCAGAAGGGGGCGCAGTGGAGGAGGCTATGCACCATCCGGCAGAGGCAGAGACCCGCTTTCTGAAGTTCTTCAAGAACTTGGGGGAGCAGAAGCCTGGAAACAGAAGACGGGCCCCGCCCCGCGGCCTTAGAGACTCAGGGCAGTTCCGGGACCTGTGGCTAGGGGACCTGTGGCCTCAGATTGCCCCTTTTCAAATGTCAGGGGTCCTGCCTCCAGGTGGAGAATGGCAGTGATCCCTGGCCAGCCTCCCCTATGCCACGCTCCTCTCGGGAGCTGGATGCCCAGCCGTGCCCTCTGCCCTGCTCCTCAGCTGTGCTCAGCCTTCCCTTATCTCTTTGCAAACGTTCCTCAGCCGCCTAATGCCACCGTTTGTCTTTCCACAGACATTTGTCCAGGTTCAGAGTCCAGAGCCCCCAGTATTGTGTGCCCTCCGCAGACAAACACCACCCAGCCCGGGGTCTGGGGATGTGCCCACAGTTCCTGGTGGCTGTGCTCTCAGTCCCCCACCCCAGCACTCCCACCATCTGTTGCCTGGGCCTTAATGGGGGTGGGGGGCTGGCTCCCAGGGTCAAGAGTGAAAGGAAGGGGGCTGGAACAATAGCACAGCAGGTAGGGCATTTGCCTTGCACATGGCCTACCCGGTGTTCGATTTCCAGCATCCTGTATGGTCCCTTGAGCACTGCCAGGAGTAATTCCTGTGCATCACCGGGTGTGACCCAAAAAGCAAAAAAAAAAAAAAAAGAGTAAAAGGAAGTGGGGCTGGAGCGATAGCACAGAGGGTAGGGCATTTGCCTTGTACGCAGCTGCCCTGGGTTCAATTCCCAGCGTCCCATATGGTCCCCTGAGCACCGTCAGGAGTAATTCCTGAGTGCATGAGCCAGGAGTAATCACTGAGCATCGCCAGGTGTGACCCAAAAAGGAAAAATAAATAAATAAATAAATAGAGTGAAAGGAAGGGGACAGTCTGGCAGTTTTGGGGTAAGCTGGGCTCTGGTGTCAGCTGCTTTGAGGGGCGCTGCTAGCCACCCCCAGCACACCCTATATTCATACCTCTCTCCTGGAGTGACTCAGTCTGGCTATGTTCCACTGGAGACACTCAGAAGAACCAGATACCTTCCCTTTTCTGGTTTCTAGAAGCTTCCTTGGCTTGAGGCTCTGACCTCTCCCTTCTGCTCCCTGCCATAATGAGCTTCCGGGTTACGTTGTGCCCTGCTGGATAGTCCCAGGTACCTCCCACCTCCTGACCCTTCACAAGAGAAGGGACAATCTCTCTGGTTTAGAACATGGACAATAGGCTGGGGGTGGTCATTGCTCTGGGAGGCTCGTTGTGGACACGGGTCCTTCCTGCAGTCACGTTGACTAGTCAGTGAGGAGTAGGGAGGTCCCATGCAGAGCGGCCCCCAGAGACTGGGGTCGGCAACCCTGAAGGGGTCCAGGTGACACATTGGCACCCCACCCCTTCGTCTGCCCTTACCTGTCAGCCTGTCACCTCAGGACATTAGGACATGCTCGTCCCTTCCTCTCCCTCTTGGTTTTCTACTCCCAGCTCCATTGCCACTTCCTCCAAGCCCCATGAGCAGGGGACAGAGGAGACTCCGCAAAGTGACCTGCAGGGAGGGGTGTGAGCCAAGGAGAAGCCACTGCAGAGCATGTTGTTGTTGTTGTTGGTAGTGGTTTTAGGGCCACACCCAGTAGTAGTCAGGGATTTCTCCTGGCTCTGCAACTCAGGGATCAGGGGACCTGGCAGGGCTCAGGGGACCCTCTGGGGTGCCGGGGATTGAACCTGTGTCGGCCTCGAGCCTCTCCCCGCTGTGCTCCATCACTCTGGAGTCTGAGCTGTGGCAGGTGAGCCCAGCCCCTGTTCCCGCAGTTGCAGCCGACCTGTGGGCACCGAGGGTGGGCGATTGGTGCAGTGCTCACAGTGGGTGCTGGGTGCTGGGCTGGTTCTGTGCCCAGAGCGTACCCGGATCGTCACCCCCTGGGCCGGCATGGTGCCCCCACACCTGCCAGCCCAGGAAGCCAGTGTCAGATTGTTTCCCATCCATCTCAGAGCTCATCTTTTGTTTCCTTACCCTAACCCCCTTCTCCCATCCCTTCTGTCTACTGTGGTGATAGCTGGGGGTGGGGTGCGGGTGGCTCTTGGTGCTCACTGGGTCACACACAGCTGGCTCTGGAGCAGGGTTGCCGGGCAGTCGAGCTGCAGGGGCTCCACAGCGCACAGTGGCGGGGGGTGGGGGTCAGACCCAGGATCTCCGTGCCCGCGACACAGGTGCTTTGTACCACTGTACCACGGACCCATGCCCCGAGCCCCCAACTTTGAGATTCCTGCAACTCCCTTCGCAAAGCCCCCCTGGTGGCTTCCCATTCTTCGGCACAGATGCTGCCTCATCAGGATCCTGGCAGGACCCCGGCGCCCTCCCCAAAGACATGCAGGGGCTCCCCGGACCCCCACTGTCACAGTGTCCGTACCCTCACCCCCACAGCCCCTCTCTGCCCTCCTGAGCAGGTGGGGGGGCAGAGGCAGACCCCCCACCCTCGAGCGTTGCCCTTGGCTCCTAGCACTCCAGCTCAGCTTCACCCACCTGACCCCATTAGGCCAGCACCTCGGTGGCAAACCTGGGGCAAGCCCACCCCCCGCCCCCGATGAATGATGGGAGCCCCGTCCCGTCCCGTGTCATTAATCCTCCTGTGACCGTGACCTTCCCTGAGGTGGGTGCGGGGCCGCCTGACGGATGGTGCCTGCCTGGCTGCGGACGGGGGTTGCTGGCAGCAAGAGGACAAATGATCCTGAGCTGGGAACTCGGGGAGTGGGGGTCAGGTCGGGGGTGCAGGGCCCCTGGACTCTCGCCCCGATGGGCAGGGCCGTGCGTTCTCTTCCCCCCGGGGTCCCCAGGATCCCCCAGAAATGCTTGCCTATTTCCTGCCTGAAACCTCAAACACAAATAATTTTCAATTTGCCTGAGAGTTTCAATCGCACAATCCAATGTTAAATAATAGATTAGTGGCCTCGGGGAGAGAAACAGGATTTAAGAAGAAGAAATAAATAAAAGGAAAAGTATAATTCAGCACATGGGCCTCGGGAGTGAGACACAGCTGGCCCATCTCCCCCTCAGCCCCGGGGCGCCCCCGAGGCAGGTTCCAGGCGTTGGCAGCCCCACTCCACCCCTCACACACCCCCCTCCCAGGCTCCGCACCCCAGGGAGGGGATGGCCACCTTCCCCCGGCACACAGCCAACCCAGCGGTCACGGGGAACTGGCTGCACACCCAGGAGGGCAGAGCAGATGGGAGGCACGGACGGACACCCTCGGGCAGGCTGGTATGTCTGTCGATGGACATGTCCAGTCTAGTCGGCCTGAGTCACCTCTGTCCGGTGACCTTTCCCTGTGCATGTCCTGCCCCGGCACCTCCAAGGTCACGGCCTTGCTCCTCTCGCCCCTCCTCCACACCGCCCTCCTTCCCTCTGCCCTCCTGCCCTCCTCACCTCGCCCCTTCCTGGGCTGGCCCCAGGCAAGCGCTTGAGCCATTGTTCCTGGGTCCCTTCCCTCCTGCACCAGACCCAGAGGAGTCTGGCTCTGCCCTGCACGGCTGCTGGGGAGGGGTGGGGTGGGAGGGGCATCCATGCTGAACCACCCTGCCAAACTGCCTGGGGGCGGGGGGGTGGGTGGGTGGCTGGCCCCTCAGATCCTCTTAGTGCTGGGTGCTCAGTCTCTCTGTGCCTCGGTTTCCTCTGCCGGAGGTGGGGGCGTTTAGAACGCCGGTGCATGAGTTCAAATCCCAGCTGTCACCTCGCACCGTTGGAGGCAGCTCTGCTGTCAGCCCCTGCAGCGCTGCCACTGGTCTCCGGCCTCACGGCAGCCAGGTGTGTGAGCACTGAGGGTCCAAGACGCTGCAGAGCACCTAGCGACACAGAAGCGCGTCCCCCAGCGAGCGCGTGCGTAGGCGCCGCAAGCAGCGCCCTCTGGCGAGCTCCGCGAACATGGCACCACCCGGGGCCCACATGGGCTGATGCACCGGGCAGGAAGGGCTTTCCCGGCAGACAGAGACTCGCGTGTGGCGTGTGCGGTGCCCGGCGACACAGCAGCTGTGGGCTGGCGGCTGGGGAACGCGTGGGAGGGGCTAGAGGTCAAGGCTGGGGTGCAAACTTGGGGTCCTATCTGTGTGAGCCGGAGCATGGGGTGCAGACAAGGGTGGCCTGTGAACCGGAACGTGGGACTGGAAGGCGGCAGAGGGCAAGGGGCAAGGGGAGGGTGTGTGCGTGTGTGTGTGTGTGTGTGTGTGTGGCTGCTGGGCGGAGAAGGGGCAGGAGAAGGGGGTGGGGGTGGAGGGTGACCTTTGAGAGGGCAGGGAGGGCTGAGGGGGACAAGAGCTCAGGGAAGGGGAGCAAAATGTTACTGCAAGGTGACTGAGGGCGGCCAGGTCCTTCCCACTCTTTCACTGTGTGGTAAGAGATCCACTGTTAGCTGTGTGGAGTGTGTGAGTGTGAGTGTGTGTGAGACTATGTGTGAGTGTGGAGACTAAGTATGAGTAGGAGAGTGTGTGTGAGACTATGTGAGAGTCCGTGAGAGAGTGTGTGGGTGTGCATGTGAGAGTGACTGTGTGAGTGTGAGAGAGTGTGTGTGAGACTGTGTGAATGTGTGTGAGTGTTTATGAGACTATGTGTAAGTGTGAGAGTGTGAGAGACTGTGAGTGTGAGTGTGTGAAACTGTATGTGTGAGTGTGTGAGTGTTGCGAGGTTATGTGTGTGAGTGTGAGAACATAAGTATGTGGTATGTGGGTGCAGGAGTGTGAAAACAGGCGAGTGTGGGTGAGAGTGAACGTGTGTGTTTGGGTATAAGAATATGAGCGTGCCTGTGAATGTGAGAGTGAGCAAGCGTACATGAGTGTGAGAATGTGAGTGTGTGTGTGTGGGGGGGTATGAGAATACGTGAGGATGCATGAGATGTGTGGGTGTGATAGTCTGTGATTGTGTGAGGCTGTGGGGTGTGAGAACGTTAGTATGAGAGGGTGTGTGTGACTTTGCCACTATGAGGGTGTGTGAGTGCATGTGTTGGTGCGCCTGGCAGTGCCCTGGGTCTGAGCGCCTGGGTGGAGGCCAGGAGAGTGTGACAGCATGGTAATGTGCGTGTTTGTGAGGAGGAAGGTTGTTGTTGCGTGTCTGCTGGTGCATGTCTGTCTGTTCTGGGCGGTGTGTGGCTGTTGTGTTGGGATTCCAACAGGTTGCGGGTGGCTCTGAGATGTGTGATGGGGGCGGCTAGAGAGGGGCAGGGCTGGGTTTCTGGGGGGCGGGGGAGGAGAAAGGCAGGCTTTCCTGTGGGTGGGGGTGCACCCCCAGCCTCGCCTGCCAGAGTGCAGCGGATGGAGCCCTGCGAGATGCCAGGGCAGGGGCTCACCTAGAGCTGTGGGACCTCTGGGGTCTCCCGGGCAGGGAGGAGGGCAGAGGCCTGGGAGCGAGGGGGAAGCTGCGTTCCTGAGGCCCAAGGATGCTTGTCCACAACCACACCCCCCATCTCCTGCCCCGCGCACACGCCCGGCAGCCCCGCCCCCGAGCTGCAAGTGAGGTTTCGCTGCCACCCAGCGGCTCGGCTGGGCATGGCCAGGTCGCTGCTCAGGTGCGAGGACGTAGCGCCCTCTGGTGGCGAAGTGCTGTTTTACCAGGGCTGCCCTCAAATGCAGAGGTGATGGTGGGGGTGGGGGGTGGGGATGTGTGTGGGGGGGGGTGTCGTCACCAGAGCCAGGAGCCCCGTTCTCTGAGCCAGCCTCTCTGAGAAGAGGCATCAGGCATGAGTGCTTCAGAGATGTGTGACTCAGGTGAACTCCAAACCTCTGACCCGTGACCTTTTCTGCACCGCCCCTCGCCCCTTTCCTGTCCCGCCCTTCAGAGGTGGGTGGTGGGACCGGGCCTTCGGTTCCCAGAAGCTGTTTCCTGGGAAATGTAAAAAGCCCCTGGGCAGCTAGAAGAGTCACGGGCTGAGGAATCAATTGAGCAGCCTTGAGCAAGTGTGTGTATGTGGTTGTGCTTGAGTATATGTGCACGCATGTGTGTGAACACATATCTGTGTACATGTGTGAACGTGTGCCTGTGTGAGCATGTGTGTATGCATGTGTGTGCATGCATGTGCATGAGCATGGAGAGTGTGCGAGCATGTGAGTGCATGCACGGTGTGCACATGTGTGTGATCACGCACATGTGTAAGCATGTGAGCACTTGAGAGTGTGCATATGTGAGCACGTGTGTGCATATATTTGTATGTGTGAGTGTGTGTGAGCATGTGTGTGTGTGTGTGTGTATGTGGACTCTTGAATCTTCAGTGCTAACCCATCTCATGGGCCCCTGGGGCCATCTTTCTCCCTAGCCTGGTTCCCATCAGCCTGGGACCCCGAAACTGGACCAGCAGGACTGCCTGTGGCAGGACCATCACAAGGACCCCAAATGGCCTGGAAGTCCAGGAGAAGCACCAGCCTCAGGGCATCCTGAGGCCCCTCTCCCCGCCAAGGGGAGCTCCCTCCCTCCCACAAGCCCAGGCAGTGGCACAGTGGGGGGCTGAGGTTCCTGGTTCTCTCACAGACACTCCAGGGTCCTGGGTGCGCAGTCCTGGGGGTGTCTATTCTCTGGAGCACTTGGAGAGCAGGATCCCAGTGGAGGCCAGAGTTGGGGGGCTTCACTGCAACCCCCAGGAAGGCCCCCCTGGAAGAAGCAGGGGAGGCTGGGTGCTGCTCCCCCTTCCAGGGTCCCTGAACCCCCACTCCTCTGCAGACCACTCTCACAGTGGCTCCCTCTGAGCAGGTGGACAGGTGGGCAGCACACGATGCCCTGATAGCCAGGATCACACATGCTCACAGTCACACAATCACTTGCTTACACACTCATACATGCTTACACAACTCACACATTTATAAGCTTATAGTTACACTCTCACATTTACACGTGTATACACACCCTCGCACACTCACATGATTACACAATCACAAGCACATGCTCACACACATTCACACCCATGCTCAAATATTTATATGTCTACACTTACACCCTTACACACATGGTAACACAACCACATGCCTACACACACTCACACATGCTTACACACATGCCCACATGCATACATTCATAGGCTTAGTTACATACTCATGCCCACCCAGACACTGACATGGTTACATAATCCAATCACATGCTTACACACTCACCACACACACACTCGCATAGATGTAGACAATTCACACTCACCCCTACACACTTATAGTTTACACACACTTACACACATTCACACACATGCTTGCATTCACGTGCATATACACACTCTCACACACACCCTTGACCTCAGGTCAAGGAATCTCTAGGCAGAATAGGCAGATTCTTGCCCCGCCCCCCCACTGTCCCGCGTTGGCCCAAGCCCCAGAGCAAGGTGGGCCTGAGACTGGGGTGGGGGTTGCAGAGGGTAGAATTGGGGCCTCTGGCTCAGCTGCCTTGTCTCTGGGTGTCCCCCAGGAGAGACCCGGTGGACAGGAGCTGGGAGCTGATGGGTCTGCTGTCCTCTGTGACCCCACAACACACACACTGTCACTCACACTGTGTCGGGTGTTCTGGACATCCTGAACACCCAGTTGTGCCTGTGGCCGCGGGCCCCTGCAGGTCACCCCAGCTGGGCTTCCAAGTGTCTGTGCACAAAGAGGACACTGGGGAAACAGAGGAGATACAGAAGAGGACACAGAGGGGACACAGAGGGCCCATCACAAGGACAGAGGGGAACATAGGGGAACACAGGGACACGGAGGGGGATACAGAGCGGGACACAGAGGGGGAGAGGGGGACACAAAGAGGACTCAGAGGGGACACAGAGACACAGACAGGGACACAGAGGGACACAAAGGGGACACAGAGGGGGACACAGAGAGGGACACAGGGGACCACAAAAGCACACAGAGGGGGACATAGGGGAGGACACAGAGGGACACAGAGGGGGCACAGGGTAAAATAGAGGAGGTACACAGAGGGGGGCACAGAGGGGACTCGGGGGGCACAGGGTAAGACAGAGGGGGACACAGGAGGGACATGGTGGTACAGAGGGGGATCTCAGAGGAGCATACAGAAGGAGCCTTGGGGCAACTGAGCAGGAACCCCAAGGGAACAAGGGGGATAGGGACCCTGGGAGCAGGGCCGGCTGCACCCTCCCTGAAGAGGAGCCCTGGACGGACACTGCGCCCAGATCCAATGAAGTTGCCGGACGCACCGCAAGACCCACACACGGAGCTTGGGGGCACTTTCTGTATGTCCATGGGGGTCCTGTCCACTGCGGGGGACTGCCCCCTCCCACAAGGCTGCATTGAGCTGTGTGTGGGTGTGGGGGGGACGTTGTGCAGATGGCTGAGAGGTGATCCCCCCAGGGGAACTGAGAGCCGGGTCTGTGGCGGGAGCTGAGAGGTCAGGTCAGTTCCCCCTGCCCTGGAAACACCGCTCCACGCAGACCCACCCACGATGCCCTCAGGACCCTAAGACACCCCCAAACTGCTGACCGGTGTGCCTCTGATCTACCAGCCGCAGCCCCAGCGCACGCCAAGAAAGGTCTGGAAGGGGGGGTGCAAGGGTCTCCAGGGTCTGAGTTCAGGATGCCAGCAATAAAGCCCCCCACGCGAGTCCCCCCCCCCCCCCCCCACCAGCGCTCCCGCGTGCCCAGGCATCTGGGGACAGCGGCAGCAGCACAGCTCTGAAAACCCTGTGCTTTATTGGGAACCCGCCCGCTGCGCCCAGGGAACGCGGGGTTTGGGACAAGGCAAAAGCGAAGAGGCTGCGGGACCCCTGGGGGCGTCCTGGGTGGGGGGAGGGGGCGCTCAGGCTTCCAGGGGCCACCCTGACTCTCGGCTGAGCTGGGTGGGGGCCCGGGAGCCTGGCCCAGGGCTGGGACTCCAACACTCCCTTCCCCCCATTCCAGCCGCCCCCACGCGTCCGTCCACCCCGCTGCCCCTGCAGCTGCGGTCCAGCGGCCGCTCAGTACAGGTCGTCGAAGGGCTTGGAGTAGTTGAACATGAGATAGTCCATGTAGTAGAAGTCGTAGGCGTGCTGGCGCTGCACGGCCGACAGCTGGGCGAAGTAGCGGCGCGCGATGGGCGCGGTGGTGCGCGCCTCCTGCGAGTGCCGGTCCTTGAAGCGCGGGAAGGTCAGGTTGGGCGGCGCGTGGATGAGGCGCAGGAAGAAGTTGGCGTCGTCCTCCATGCTCTCGAACTTGCCCACGAAGTCGTAGTCGATGAGGCAGGGGCTGCAGAGGCGGCCCACGTGGTCCCAGTGGATGTCCATGCCCACGGGCTGGTGCACGTCCAGCAGGTACTGCATGAACTCGGGGAAGCGCACGCCCTCGCCCGTGCGCAGGGCCTCCCGCGACGCATTGGCGCGGTAGCGCGCCAGGATGGCCTTGCCAAAGACCGGGTGGTAGTAGCTGTTGGGGTGCTCGAACTTGTCGCGGAAGGCCGACACCAGCCGCTCGAAGGGCTCGCGCACGAAGAGCATCTTGGTGTAGGTGCTGAGCCGGTGCAGGATGCCGTGGCGGCTGAAGGTGTCCAGCCGCCGCAGCGCACCACCGTAGTGCACCGTGTCGTGCTGGATGTCGGCTGTGGACGAGGCCAGCCCGGCCAGCACCATGAGCACCCGCTTCCAGTTGGAGCAACCGGCCTTGGGCACCTCGCAGTACAGCACGCGGTGCTGGTCCTCCACGAAGATGCGCGACACGTGGCGGGGCGTGACGGCGCGGAGGCTGCTGCGCCCGCGGTACCTGGCGCACGCCTCTCGCATCAGCCGCTTGCGTTCCTGCTGGCTGCGCTGCAGGCGGGCCCAGGCCGAGCTGTTGGTCTGCATGTCCCTGAGCAGCAGCTGCTGTCTGTGCTGCCGCAGCGGGCGCGGGTGGGCGCCCCGGGGACGGAGGAGGACTGGGGCCAGGTCAGGCCCCTGCGGGCCGAGGCTCCCCGGCGTCTCCCGGCTGGATATGTTTGGGGAGAATCTCTCTGGGGCTCTTCTCAAGTCTCCATCCTGGGGACTGCCTGGTGGGAGGTCCTGGGACAAGAAGAGATGCAGTTAGAGTGCGGATAGGACATCAGGGTGCGCGCGCCCGCCTACACACACACCACACACACACACACACACACACACACACACACACACACAGAGGCAGAGAGAGACAGAGAAAGATAGATAGAGAGACAGAGAGAGAGTCAGAGAGACAGAGACACACAGAGAAAGAGATGGGGGGGGGGGGGAGGAGCAGGTCACTATCCCCAGCCAGAGTTCCTGCACTTTCTGAAGTTGGGTTTGTTTTTTTTTTGAGTGGGCACACTGGGCGATGCTCAGAGGTTACTCCTGGCTCTGCATTAAGGAATTACTCCTGGTGGTGCTCCAGGAACCATATAGGGTTCCGGAGATCAAACCCTGGTGGGCTGTGTGCAAGGCAAAAGTTCTAACTGCTGTACTATTGTACTATCTCTCTGACCTCAAGGCCAAGCTTTTTAAAGAGGGGTCAGGGGAGTGATGTGGTGAGCTGTGAAATAGCTTCCAGTCATGTGGCAATTTCCGCCAACCCCAGTTTGATCCCTGGCACCACATATGGTCCCCTGAGTATCATCCCGGTGGCTGGGAAGAGGCAGATTGACCCTATGGGGTATGGCACTCCGCATTCCCTCCCCCCCCCCCCCCCCCCCCAGCTGGCCAGAGGCTCACAGCCACAGGGTTCCACTGGCCACCAGATGGCGCAGGCCTCCCAGGAACTGCGGCTGAGGCTGAGCTGGGAGGCAGGGCCAGCACGGCTTTGACAACCTGAGTTCCCCATCCTGTGGCCCCAGAGCCCTGCCTGGTTCCAGGCTCTTGGGAGTCTGCCTTTCCCACAGGGATCCCTCGTGCAGGCCCCGTCTCAGAACTCACCCGGGGCTGCTGCTGTGGCCGCAGGCTGAACTTCAGTCCTGGAAAGCAAACCGGGACATGTTAGCCGTGGCTGAGGGCCTGGGGAAAAAGCGGCAGGGGATAGGGGGAGAGAACCCAGCATCACTCAAGCGTTCTTCAAGCGCACCCCCAAGGTAAATGGAGCTTCACCAAAGATCCCGCTTGTCAAGCAGTGAAGCCCCTCACAGGCTCCCTTTCACTGTCATTAAGTCATGGGTGAGGTGTGTCCCCACTGTGCCCCTACCTGCCCTGGCTCTGCAAGGTTGTGGCTTTCCACTGGGGAATGGAGCACGTTCTTTCTCCCGTGCCAGGGCCTCCCACGGCCCCTGGCCAACCCTGCCTGTCTCCGCCCAGCTCCAGGGTGCAGGGCTGATGGCTGTTTACCCGGTCTGCTGCAGCACGGGGCAGAGCCGGGCACAGAGTGAGCCCCCCCTCCCCCACCCCGGTAAGGGTGTGCCCCCACCACCACTAAGGGCACTCTGGTGCTCTGAGAAGGGTTCGTCAGGACCACAGCTTGAAGGACTGGGGCTCATACCAAGCATGCGGGAGGGCCCGACTGTATCCCTGGCACAGGGTCCCCTGAACATCACCAGGTTACCCTAGTGGCCCCCAGCTTTGCTGAGCCCCAAGACAGAGTCATTGGGCTGGTGTAGCTGGTATGACCAAGCATGCTCCCCCGACACTGCTGGGAATACCAAGACTGTCCCCTGGGTCTGGCCTTGCAGGTCTTGGGGCTTGTCCCACTCCTGGGCCTCATGAACGCAGATTTCTGCTCTGAAGCATGACCACAGTTGGTGACCACCCCACCACCAAGGGGCTTGTTGGGGTTCCAGCAGGGGTGCTGAATCCCTGTCTTTTGCACCCTGCCGAGTCCTGGTACCACCGGGGTGGGGAGGGGACTGGAGGCATAACACATGCACAGCTGGGTCCTCAGTGCCCAGGGCATTGCCAACATCTCCGTGAGTCACTTCTCCCACATCTGCATCCAGCAGCTTCGGGCGGGGCCGCTGGAACCTTCCAGGGGGCCCCCACAGTGGGAAGGAGGCCAAATGGGGAGGGGGTGCCTTTCTGTGGTGACAAAACTGCTGGGAATCCCCTGAGCAGGGCTGGGTGTGCCCTTCCCTGAGCAAGCAAGTGGCAGTGTCCACACCTTCCTGGGCATGGGCAGGGCTCTGCGTGTGTGTGCGTGTGTGAGCACGCATGCATGCATGCTTGTGGGTGAGCCGTGAGACAGCTTCTAGACCCTTCCACCAGGCAGACAAGTGGCACTCCCGAGGGGTGCCTGACCTCTGACCTTTGAGAACTGAGTCCTTCCTCAGGGCCCCTTCCCCACCCTCCTGCTTGCTGCGCCCCCTGCTCATTCGTGCCCCTCACTGCTGCTGTCCCCGCACTGTATTTCCTTAATTATGATTTTTCTGGTGGCGGCAGCTGGTCTGCGGAATTACCTCTCCTCCCCAGCCTAAGACGGGCGTCTGCTTCACTTGTGAGTCCTGTCAGCTGTGTGTGGGGACAAGGGGGCTTATTCCTGTTCCTTTTCTGGAGCAAATGAGTCAGCCTGACGCAGCCCAGAGAACAGCCAAGGAGCCACTGAAACAGCAGCCTGCAGAGTGGGTGCGGTATGTATGTGCTGTGTGTGTATGTGTGTGTGTGTGTGTGTGTATGCTGTGTGGTATGTCTGTGTGGTGTGTATGTGCAGCGTATGTGTGCATGCATGCTGTGTGGTATGTATAGCATGTGTGTGTTGTGTGTGTGGGGTATATGTGGTGTGTATGTATGTGTTGTGTGTGCAGGTTTTCTGTGTGTGTGTTGTGTGTGAGGCATATGTCGTATGTGTGTGTATGTGCGACCGTGTGCTTGGCCACTGTCCCAGGCACCCTGAGTGTACTGCAGATGAGGGGCTGTGCCAAGGGGTTTCCCAGGTCAGCCCCTGCAATACTGCCAGGTCTGTCACACTGGGTCTCCGTTTGGCCATTTCTGCCTACAGAGACCATGTGGCTACACCCCACCGCGACCCCCCTCCCCACCCTGCATATGGCACGTGGAGTCCAGTCGTCTGCCAGCTGTGCGTCCCCACCCAGACATACAGCAGCTCCATCCCACGTGGCCACTTTGGAAGAAGGGCAGTAAGTACCAGGCGCCCTTCGCGGGCCAGAGCCTCGGCCATCCCCCAGGGGTCCTGGAGCCTGTCCCAACTCCCTTACCCCAGGCTGAAGTCAGGACCCTGGACAGCGCCACAAGGCAAGGACAAGGGCAGTGAGCCGCCTTCTCGGAGGTGCTGACCCAAGGAGACAAGAGCCCAGCCTCTGGGAACTCAGAGGAAAGGGACCCCAGGACCAGCCACTCCCAAGACCCCCCAATAAACACACGAATCTAGTTAGAAACAGCAGCTCCTGGCGGTACCCAGGTCTCCACTGCCTCCATCCCGCAAGCTCGCCCCCTCCCTGGCTCCCTCCTGCCCGAATGGTTGGAGAGCTTCAAGGTCAGCCCCACAGAGCACCCCTGCCCCCCTCCCCCGGCCTGAGCCAGGCCCCAGTCACGCGCCCAGGCCTTCTGTTCTGCACGTAATGGGACCCATCGATAAGGCGTGCCAGCCCCCTGCGTGTAAGAAATAAACAGCCACTTTCTCTTCCTGGACAGATGACATTCGCCGCACGGCAGAAACGCTGCAATCCAAGAAGAGTGAGCATCGGGGAGCGGAAACAAGGCGTGAGTTATGGGCACTGCCAAGCGCTCTCCGCGCTGTGAACTCTTCATCGTGAAGCCTGGCTTCCTGAGTGTGTGGCCCGGCTCCCTGGCAGGGAGGGAGCTGTGGGTCTCTGTGGGGGAGGGGAGGGCGGGGAACAGCCCGAGAGGTGCTGAGCAGGACACAGCTAGGAAGGGAGCATCCTGGGCACATGGGAGGGTCTCTGCCCAGGCCAATCTGCTGCCTTCACCGCAAAGGTCCCTATCCCAGATACGCAGAGTAGACCTGGCCTGAGACCTGCCCTTCGTTCAGGCTGTGTAGACAAGCTACAACAGGCATGGGTCACTGGGATCAAAGTCCCAGAGCAGGTGGAAAACGGCTCACATGGCCTACCCCGCCCCCAAGCCAATCCCATTGCAGGAGGCAGCTGTCACTCAAGCCCCAGCCCAGGAGCTGGTGGGGGGAGGGGAGGGTGGGCAAATAGGGGACAGGGTGGACGGGCAATGGGGGCTGTCCTCGGGGATTCAGACCCACAGCTGAACACAGGAGAGAAGGGAAGCGTCCCGAGAACTGTGGCCTGTGTGCCTGAACCCCAACTCTGACACAGCATCCTGACTTCCTGTTCTCTGCCTTGCTTGTTCGTGGCTGAGCCTGAATGCTGGAAAGGCCCATTCATTTTGTGTCCTCAGCCCGCACAGCCATATATGGTGCCCCGCACCCTGCCAGGGCTGTTTCAGGCTGTTCTGAGCTCAGCAAGGGTCCTTCTTCCCCACTGGCCCCCTCTCCCAACTACATGTGGAGGTCCTGGGTCCCACTGCTGGGATGAGAGCCCATGAGTGCTGGTCAGTGAGCCTGACCTCAGAAAGCAGCTGCTTCTGCCTGGCGGGACCCATGGGGAAGCCTGGGTGCAGGGGCTATGCCCCACTTTGTACTAGGCTGGTCAGCAGGCTAGAAGGTTCTCAGAAGTGCCTACTTCTTTAATTAATTAATTAATTGCTTTTTGGGTCATACCTGCGATGCACGGGGGTTACTCCTGGCTCATACACTCAGAAATTACTCCTGGCGATGCCCGGGGGATCATATGGGATGCTGGGAATTGAACCACGGTCAGCTGTGTGCAAGGCAAATGCCCAACCTGCTCTACTATCGCTCCAGCCCCAGAAGTGCCCACTTCTCAGGGAGCTGGGAAGCTTCCGGAAGGGGAGCCGGAACCTTCCCGTCTCAGGCCGATGAGCTCCTGACAGCGCGGGGCTGCTTCTCGCTTTGTTTAGCAATTCCTGTAGAGGTGGAGGAGGAGATGTGACAGGCAGCAAGACCACTGGGGTCCTCAGTGAGGAGGCCAGTCCTTCTGGGACCCCCCTGTCTGGTATCAGGCCTGATTGGATCTGGCCCACCCGGCGGAGGAGGGTGGCTGCTGGCTTACGGTGTCCCGTGCTCCATGACCATTGCACTGGACACAGACCTCCCCAGGGGCATCACGCTTCCCTGTTACTTGCCTAGACAAATGGGCGCTGCCCCCTCGTCAGGCTGACCCACGAGAATGGCCATCTTGGAGGAAGAGTTTCAAGGACTGGGAGTTCAGCCAACACACAAACCCTCCCCCAGTTCTGGAGGCTGGACGTGGGAATGAAGGGCCATGCTTCCTCTGAGCCTGTGTATGTGGGGGGTGTGGGTGGGGTGGGGGCGTCCTTCCTGGATCTGCCTGCTCTCGGGAGCCCACACTTCTCAGCTCATCATCTGGGTGTGGCCCCCCTCAGGGCTGCTCCCTGAGTCTGTCCTCCTGGTAGGTGGCCCCAGCCATACCTCCTCAGGGGCCTGCCTCTCCGAAGACCCTGGGGTCCCAGTTGCAGGTCCCAGGTGCGGGAGGTGATGTCACTCCAGCAGTCTGGAAGTCTTTTGGGACCCTGAAGTTTAGCTACATCCGTCACCCTTCCCATCCTGGAGCTGGCCCTAGAGGTGGGCAAGCCCAGCCCACCGCCCTCTCAGGGACTCTTCTGGCCTGGGCACAGCATGTGGACAGGAGCCACCTGGGATGGGACAGCACCTCTCTGGGGCTGGGGACCCTGAGGCCTGGCCTCCTTGCTTTTCCAGGTGGCTCTCAGGTGTCACTGGGCCTCCCACTCTCCTGCCTCATGCGGGCAGACAGCTCACTGATGCAGGCACTGGGCACATCTCAGCCCAAATGCACCCGATGGCCAGCGGGCAGCCTGGGCTCACCCCAGGGTCTCAAAGTGTCACTTGTGTTTGCAGGAAAATGTGAAGAGGCTGGGGAGCAGCGGCCGCCACAGCTGGCCCCACAGCCAGGGCCCAGAGCAGTCACGAGGTTGGTCCCGGAGCTCAGTGGCCCTGCAGTGGTCAGACTAGAGGCTGAGGGTGGCACCTTTGTAACAAGGGGTTTCTCCTCTTGCCCTGTAGAGGGGTGACATAGTGGGGCAACATGATCTTTGGCTCAGGCCAGACCTAGAATGTCCTCTTCCTTCTCCTGGACACTCACAGTTGGGGCCCTTGATATGGGGTTCAGAGAGAGAGAGCGAGAGCGAGAGAGAGCGAGAGAGAGAGAGCGAGAGAGAGAGAGAGCTCAGTGAACAGACCTTGGCTGACCCCCTTGACCTTGTGGAACCTCCAGTTACTTGTCTGTAAAATGGGAAGAACGCCCAGTTTTCAGGGGCACTGATGTGCTGGTGAACTGGGTGCAGGGTTGGCACGAGGACACGATGCTGCCAATTACGGCTGTGCCCTCCCCTCCGCCCTGTCTTGAGGGCCCCTTTGCTGGAAGGGGAGCCGGAACCTTCCCGTCTCAGGCCGATGAGCTCCTGACAGCATGGGGCTGCTTCTCGCTTTGTTTAGCAATTCCGTTCCCTCACGCCATGATGAGGATCCGCAATTCAGGGGGCAGCTCCTTCCCTGTCAGCTCAGCCCGGCTGTGAATTCCCTGGAGCCGTCAGCAGCACGGAGCTGTCTGTCAGTGGAGCAGCCCTCAGTTAGCAGGCTGTGGACCCCATAGCTGCCCTGCTGCTCTGTGGCGCCCGCCTGCCCATCACCGAGGCGGGAGGAGCCCCCTGCGTCAACCCTGCCCACCACAGCGGTCCTCGGTTCCTGCTTCCGTTCTGTTGGGGCTGGGGCGACACCCACCGTGCTAGAGTTGGGGGAGGGGTGCTCAGTGCCCCGGGCCTGCATATGCCCGAGTGCTGCTTCATGCTGGGTGCCTGGGGCCAGGCTGCATTCCACTGTGCCACACTGAGCTCCCGAGAGAGATGAGAAACAGGGAGCTGCTGGTGCTCAGCAAAGCATCCCCGGGGGCGGTGCCCACATGGAACATGGGCAGCAGTGGACAGTGGCCTCAATGCCAGGCACACACTTGGCCAACACTAAGCTCTAGTGGCCGTGTCTTAGTCACACTGGGATCTTGGTGGCCCGCCCTCAGGGACTTGGGGCAGCTCGGGATGTGCAGGGAAGTCTCCCAATGTGAATGGGTGGCAGGCTCTGGGGGGCACACACACACTGTGTGTGTGTGTGTGTGTGTGTGTGTGTGTGTGTGTGACCTTGTACCAGGCCCTGACGGCTGGTGGACCTCTGCTTTTGGCGGCCACCAGATGACTGTGTTCCCACCCCGCCCATGCAGGATGTGCTAGTGGTTCCAAGTTGTCCCCTAAAGAGCCACCCAGGTACCACGTCCTGCCTATTCCCTGCTGGGCTGTCGTGTCCCGGGAATACCACCAGGGGACACTGCAGAGGGGCTGGGACACGCCAGGAGGGCAGTTCCACTCTCTCCACTGCCCCCCACTAGGCTCAGGGGTCCCTGATACTGGCTGGCTGCCCTTCTCAGGGCTGAGAGCAGGAGGCACCCACCAGGTCCCCAACAGCAGCGCAGGGCAGAGTGGCACTTTCGGGGAGTACCCTGTGTACCCCAAAAGGAGCCTCAGAGACGTAACCTTCCCTGGACAGGTGACTGAGGGCCACTTCTGCGGCCTTCTGGCTGGTTGGCCTGGGGCACCATTCTGCACCCCGTGGGCTGACCATAGCAGCTCCAGGTCAACTGGGGGGCCCCTGACACCCCTCTCCTCCCATTGTTCCTGCAATACCCACAGTTCTCTGTGCCCTCTCTGCAGCTCCTTGTTCAGAAAGGGGGGTAGCCCAGGGGAGGCGGGGCGACACCATAGCTGAAAGCAGGGTGATGGCATGGACCCTGTCCCCAAAGAGCTGAACCTGGAAGATCTTTCTGGAGCAACTGGGGAATGGCCCAGAGCAGAGAAGGAAGAGGAGGAGGAGGAGGAGAGAGAGCTGCTCTCTCCTGACAGGTGGGGAGCAGAGGGGCTGCACCTGAACCTTGGAAGGAAGAAGGGATGTGGGGTGAGAACAATTTCTAGAGGACCCTCCTACGTGTTTTCAAGGGAGGAGAATGTGAAGGGAGGAGAATGTGACAGGAAGCGGGCATCCTTGGCCGAGACTGGCCATCCTGAACCTTGACGGTAGACTTGGGAAGGCCTGCCCACAGCGGACAATTTTTTTTTTCCTTTTTGGGTCACACCTGGCAAAGCACAGGGGTTACTTCTGGCTCTGCACTCAGGAATCACTCCTGGCAGTGCTCGGGGGAGCATATGGGATGCTGGGAATTGAACCTGAGTTGGTCGCGTGCAAGGCAAACACCCTACCCGCTATGCTATCGCTCCAGCCTCACAGCGGACAGTCTTGATGAACAGAGCATCTCCCCTACCTGCGTGGGGCTGCCTGTGTCTGGGAGGCACGCCCCCCTCCCCCCACTCAGCCCCCATCAGAACATTGCCAAACAATCACTCCCAGCTCCAGGCACAGCCTCAGAAGATGTGAACACGAGCACCACCCAGAACTCTCAGCGGGCATCAGGGCTCGGATCACGGCAAGTCCCGAGAGGCAGCGTTTGCAGGCAAGAGGGTGCCGGCCTGGTTCCTGGAAGGAACAGCCCATCTGCAGCTGAGCCTGGAAATGACCCCCGCCCCCTCCTGTCTGGTGTCTCAGGTAGAAAGTGGGCCCTGAGAAACGACTTCCTAGTGCTTCTCTGCTGCCTTTGTTATTTTTTTTTTCCTTTTTGGGTCACACCCAGCGATGCACATGGGTTACTCCTGGCTCAAGCACTCAGGAATTACTCCTGGTGGTGCTCGGGGGACCATATTGGATGCTGGGAATCGAATCTGAGTCGGGTGCGTGCAAGGCAAATGCCCTATCCGCTGTGCTATCAATCCTATCACTCCAGCCCCTCTCTGCTACCTTTGATGTTCCACCCACAGCTCTTCTGCAAAGGTGAGGGGCCACGGCCACAGCCACAAGTGGCTCTTCCCACAACGTGGGTTCCCAGAATTCAGGGCCCTGTGAGTACCCCCACAAGCAGGAACCTGGGCCTCCTCAGCATTGTTGATTCCGAGAAACAAAAGCAGCCCCACGTGTGCCTTCGGCTTTTCGTGCCCGGGTGCAGGGAAATGAGGGCTAAGGCTGCCGTGGAGGCATGTATATCTGCACATGTGATCATGAATGTATGTATGTACATGCATGTGCATGGATGCATCCGTGGGTATGTGCACACACAAGTGCGTGCACGTGTGTGTGTGTGTGTGTGTGTGTGTGTGTGCATGCAGGTGCGCGTCCGTGTGGCTGTGCGTGTGCATGTGTGTGTGTGTGGCGTGGGGCAGAGGGCTCCCCTAGAATGAATGATTCTCTCCCCGGCGGAGGGTGGTTCACCCACCGAGGCTTCTGCTGGATTAAACGTCGTTCCTTCTAATGGCTTGATTTATGTCTGGAGGCTTACAGCTCCAAACAAAATATTGTGATGACGGCAATAAATCACACCAGGGATGTGGACAGCGGCAGCGAGCATGTTTTCTGTCTGTTAGGGAGGCGACTGCCGGGCCCAGGGCCGCTGTGGGGCAGCATGTGCTGGACAGGAGTGCTGGGAAGTGCCGGGTGGGACTCAGGGTGGGGCTCATAGAAGGCTTGGGGCGCAGCAGTGCCGTGAGCCGGTGCTTCCCGAAGAGTCAGATGTCACCACGAGGGCACCATTGCGGGGAGGTCTGGGGGGACACCGGGGGCCGGGCATCCTGAGAACATCACCTCCAGTCCCCAGCCACCATCTGCCACATCTCCATCGGACAGCACAGTGGGGCGGCCAGGAGCCGGGTACAGGCATTCCTGGGACTCTGGGGCAACCCCCTTTCAGTGCTCAGGATGGCTTCTGGAGCACGCTGGACCACTTCCAGTCGGCAACCCTGATGGACCAGGAGTCAGGGGATCTGTAGGGTGGAGCCCAGAGAATTGGGACCCATCGGGCTGTGGGCAGGTGACCAAAGCTGGCCCATCTCAGATGACCGGCAGAGAGTGGCCCCTCCACCTTGCCCTGCAGGGATGAGTCCCCCAGCATGCCTCAGATGAGTGTAGCCCTGGCTGGGGGTGAGATTGCGGCCTTGCCTGTCCTCAGCTGGCCACGTTAGGGGCCGGAGACCCTGTTGCCCTGCCCGCATGGGGCACAGTCCCTGCATGAGGCAGGAGGGGGCAGATGGCAGAAGCTGGCACAGCCATTCTCTGCAGTCCCACTAAAGCCCCAGTGGGTCCTGAGAGTACAAACCTCCTCATCAGCAACTGCATCTGGCCCCTGGCAGGGGGCTGTGGGAGGAGGCGGGACTGGTTCAGGTTGGGGGCTGATCTGTCCCCTACACAGGGCACCTCCTGGGTGGAGCAGAGGGAAGTGACCTCAGAAGAGCCCCAGGACACAGCCATCGGCCTGGCAGAAGCAACTCAGGGATGCAGGGTGAGGCTGGGGCCCAGCTCCGGACACTGAAGGATCTTGAGGACAGTTAAGGTCCACATGCTGCACACAGGGCGTTTTCCACATCAGTGGTAAGGGCATAAGCCAGGGGTGGCACTCTTGGTGGCAGGTTAATGGCAGCTGGTATGGTGTCCAGCGAACAGAGGGTAGAATGAGGGAGAATGTGGGTGGTATGTGTGTGTGTGTGTGTGTGTGTGTGTAGTGGTGGTGAATGGTAGATGAGTGGGGTAGGTGTAGTGGGTGATGATGGGTGAAGGTATAATGGGTGATGTGGGTGGTGATTGGTGGTAGTAGATAGTAGGTGATGGTGGATGGAATTGGGTGGGAGTGGTGGTGAATTGGGTGGGTGGGCGGATGGTTGTGGATGGAGATGGGAGGTGGGGGTGGTGGATATTGGGTCAGTGGGTGGTTGTCTAAAGCACGGCAGTGAATGGATAGCTCCAGATCCAGAGGAAAGGACTGGACACGGGAGCCAGGCAACTGCCGGGCGGGGAGGGTGGCCACTGGAGGGGCTGGGGAGCAGCGGGCAGGGAGCCCAGTGGCAGCAGAAAGCTCGTCTCAGGCTCTGTCAGCCGAGGGCAGCCTGGCCCGTGCTCCACTGTGCAGAGACAGGAAGTGGCACCTCCCTGTCCTTGGTGTCTCTGAAGCCCAGGAGGGGACACAGGTGGCCAGAGCCTGTGGAAATGCAGAAAAGGCGATCCAGGGCCCATCCCCAAGCTCAGAGTTTCCCTCCCGGCCGCTCCCCTTCCACGGACTGGCAGCGAACCCCACGCTCCTCTGATTAAAGCAAGGGCACGGGAAGAACTCTGTTTGTTTAAAAGTCTGGCAGATTTTGATAATGAAACCTTTAAAACACAGACTATGGAAACCTTTCTAATTCCAGGCAGATAAGGAATAATGGTAACGTATTTCAACTTCAGAAGCAAGAAATAACCTTTTATCACCTAATTTAATAACGTTCCTGGGGAATATGTTAGGAGAATGTAAAATGCTCTTCCAATGATAAAATATGCTGTCGTGGATGGCAAGGATTTTAATTGCCACCATCAGAGTCCGAACACACTTCCACACCAGAGCTGACAGACATGGCTAATGGCACCGCGTCTGCCGGGGGCCTCTGAGGGTCGACCCGCTCCCACCGGGGGGCCGCCAAACCCGACAGCTGTTTGGCTCCACCGCTCGTCAACATCCGCCACCACCGTGCGAAGGAGGAATCGGTTCGGATATTAATATTAATCTCCCGACACATTAATATTAATCAGCTAATATATACTTCCCATGACAACAAAAGATAAAGGAATCTTATTATGTGGTAGATCAGGGAATACAGAGCGACTCGGCTGATTTCCCTGGACGCGTGACACAAAGCCCCCTACGTGTGTGGCCACGTGGGAGCTGGGGTCCGTGGCGGCAGGGTCCGTGCGCTTCGCTGGGGATGGGGTGTTTCTCCCCACTTGGCAGGAGGCCTGTCAGTGTGGCCCCTCACTGTCCAACCCCTCGCCCCCATCATGGCTCTGGAAGTGTCTAGGGGGGAAACAGATGAACGGGCCGGCCCTGGCCCTGACCCCCGTCCTCCTCCTGGTCCTGTGGAGGGGTACAGTGAGTCTGCAACTGCCGCCCTGGGATCTGTGGGGTAAAAGGGGCTCAAGAGACTTCCTGGCTCTCAGCCCTTCCTGTCCTGGCTAGGGGACCCAGGCCCCACCCTACTGGCCCTAAGAATGGCAGCAGAGCCATGCCCAGGGGTGCCAGCCATGCCCAGACTCTGCCTGGGTTGCCGCTGACCCGGGTAGGTGCTGACCGGAGTGGTACCTGAGAACAGGAGCTGGACTCGGCTCTGGCATTGCGAGGTGGGTGCTGGAGGGAGGTGGCGGGAGGGGACCAGCAGCACTGTACCCCCAGGGGTCTCCTTCCCTTTGGCTGGCAGACAGCTTCCCCCCCCCCCCCCCCCCCCCCCCGCCACCACGGCAAAGGCACAGCTGAGCACAATTAACATTTAAGCACTAATTATTTTCCTTGGGTGTCTAAGTCTGAGGATCTTCCATTTGGGCCTAATTGGAAGAAAACGGTCACCGGTTACGGCACAGCGGGAGGGCGGTGCCTCGCTTCCTGCCCCAGTACCCAGCTTAGCACACAGCAGCGCCTGGGTCCTCGCACTGGCCCGTGCCAGGAGGGCGCGATGGGCGGGCCATGGACACCGTGCCCTGCCGGTCCCCACATGTGCTGGGAAGGCTCAGGGGCTGAGTTATCGACGCATCTTTGCATCTTTCCCGTTTTGTTCCATTTTCTGCAACAGCATTGGTTGCAAGCAAAGCGAGTGTAAGAGGCATCGTTAAGAGGCCGTCTTAAGACGTAGGCTGACTCCTCTCATGCTTGCTGATAATCTGAGCTCCTGATAAAATCTGAGCATGGACAGGGGCAGGGGGGAAAGGCGCTGGCACGACCTCTCCCTCTTGGGTGCTTGATACCCTGTGCAGGGGCTCCCAGGAGGACCTGCTACTTGACCCCAGCAAACACCTGCCACCCTGCATGGCGCCTGAGGAGTCAGGCAGTGTTTGGGCACTCTGGGTGGACACTGCCATGGCCCCGTGGCCTCTCACACACCCTCTCCACTGGTGCCGAGTGCCTCTGACCACTCTGGTCCGGGCTGTGCTCAAACCCCACAGACACAGACATTCCTCTTCATCCAGGGAACCTGGGGTGCCCAACCTGGAGGAGAGCGTACGTACCACACGCCCGGGCAAAAGCGACACTCAGGGCTGATCGTGCCCCAAACACATCTGCCAATGGGAGCCAGGTGGAGAGGGAACATCAGTGTCCAGAAAAGAGACCAGAGGTTGGATCTAGCTGAGAGAGGGTGGGAGACAGGCAGGGAGCAGCCCTGGGACAGCATGTGGGGGGACCTGGGCACCCACACTCCAATGCACTGAGGTGCAGGACTCCCAGACTTGGGGGCCCTCCCCGCTCCCAAAGCGATGTCCTGATTTTGGACTTTATGGCTCCCAGATCCCGCAGACCACTCCCTGGAGATGAGCACATACTCGCCGGCCCCCCTTCCCGACCTGGAGCCTTCAGGACTCAGCATTCAGGGAGGAAAGCGATTTTCCTGAACCGTCTGGTGTCATTCTCTATGTCCACTTGGCAGGCACGGACGGCCTGGTCCTCCACCCCCATTACTCAGAACTAAAAAGGGGGCTCACTCTGCTGGCATAGGGAGCACCCTGAGAAAGTGCTCAGTGCCAGCACAGGAGATGTGTGTTCCTTGGGTGTTGGCACACCTCAGAGATCTGGTACCAGTGCAGGAGATCATGGCCAAACCTCTGCTGCCAGGGGCCCTTTGGCTAAAAGCACTACAGGTGACACCCTACTTCCAGCTCAGGAAACCCCTTCTTAGCCTTGCCTGGCAGTGGACAGACCACACCCCTGCAGGGATTCCCTGAGGACAGGGTGGCCTGTGCCCAGGAAGGTGTGACAGTGACCTCAGAGAACAGGGCGTCCCCACCCAACAGCTCGCTCTGGCCCATGACAAAGTGTAGTTGACAACATGGAGGCTCGTGAGCAGAATAAAGTCTGGGATCTCCCGGACAGAAAATTCGACAGCGGCAAAATGAATCTTTAGCGCAGCCCCAAGACTGCTGGCAGCCAGTGGATGGCGGGGGTGGGGTGGGGTGGGGGTGGGATGGAGTGAGCTGGGCCGGAGGGAACGTTCTAGGGTGAGGAGAGGTTGTCAATCTTGCTGGGGGTGAGGCTATGTATTTGTCACAACTCCCTCACAAGGGATGGGTTCTTCTCTCTGCAAGATATGCCTCAATTGCTTTGATAAAAACAGTGTCAACATGCTTTGGAACTCTCCAGCGCCACGAGGCAGCACGCTCGCTCCGTCTTGCAGGGATCTTGCTTCTCTCCCTCAGCCCGCATGGCGGTCCCTGGAAGGAACGAGCTTTGGATTGAAAGGGAAAACAGAAGTGAGTGAGTACAACAGCACCAGAGCTGGTTAATTCTCCGGGATCCTTGTGTCAACAAAGCAATTGGGAAAAATGGTGTCCCCTGCTGCCTGCGAGTCAGCCTTATACAAGCTGGGTGGCAGGCAGGGCAGGGCGGGTGCTGATGAGGTGTGGAGGGAGGTGGCATTGGGGGTGGTTAAGACAGTGGGGAACTTTGCTCTATGGCTTGGAGGCCAGCTACACATGCTAGAGAAAAGGGAGCTCAGACAGAGAAGGGAGCACCAAATAAAGGGTGTTGGGAGGATCCTCCCGGGATGGGAGAAGCATGCTGAAAGTAAACTATGGACCGAACATGATTGCCACTCAATGCCTCTTTTGCAGACCACAACACCCAAAAGGAGAGAGAGAACAAAAGGGAATGCCCTGCCACAGAGGCAGGGTGTGATGGGGAGATGGGGGGTGGGAGGGATACTGGGATCCATGGTGGTGGGAAATGGGCACTGGTGGAGGGATGGGTATTTGATCATTGTATAATTGAAACCCAAGCACAAAAATTTGTAAGTCTACAACTGTACCTCATGGTGTCTCACTAATAAAAATTGAAAAAAGACAGTGGGGGCTGAAGTGGGGTGCCTGGGGGTGCTCGGTGACACACACATAGCCAGGTGTCTCCCAGAGGGTCCTCTGCTCCCTCTCCCATGCAGAAAGTCACCTTGCTCGGAGCCCACAGCTCTTGGAGGGCTTATATCCAGTGACTGATTACTGCACCCCCAGATGAAGACTTGATCATTTGTTAACAGGGAAGGGTTGGTGCCTGCCCGAGCTTCCAGGGCTGGCAGGGGCAGCGGGGGGTGGGGTGGGGATGGGCATAGACCTCAGTCAGCCCCCCCCACCCTGCCTCTGTCCTTCCCTATAGGGATGAGCCCACAGACCCCCTTCCCTTTTACGCCCCCTTGGGAGTCTGCTCAGCTATTTGACGATGGTTGACAGCACCCCAGATTTCACATGCAATGGTCAAATGCTGGCACTGGTGTTGAGTCACTTGGTGACTGGCCAGCAAGGGGCAGCCCCAAGGAGAGAGCAACCCCTCCTTGCCTCCCACCCCAGCCAGAGGGGGCAATACTGGGGCTGAAGCGATGGCTGGCAATGAGTGAGGCTGGCACACGTGGGCAAGAGATGCACCGGCACATGTGAGCGTCAGAGCAGAAGGCCAAGAGACTGCACTCGGCAGCTCTGCAGAAACGACCCATCCCAGAGCCCCAGAGAGGGCAGCTTCTCGGCCATGTCCTCTCTGGGCCCGAGAGATAGACAGTGAGGAAAGAGACGGTGCCTGCAAGAAGAGCACCGGCCTGGCTGGGCAGCCTGGACTGAGGCATCCAGGGTACAGGTTGGACGTGGAGGTGTCATTGAGATGGGGACGTCCTGGACAATGATGCCTGATGGCTTCAATAGGTGTGAGAAGTTCTGGGAAATGGGAGACAGACACGGGTCTGGGCAGCAGAGGGGGACATCATGGCTCACAGGCCTCCGAGCAGCAGTGATCCCAAGGGCTGAACCCACCTCCTGCCTGGGGGCGTCTCCTATCTAAAGCCATAGGTGTGACTGGTGTGAGAGTTCCTGAATCAAGGAGGGTCATTGGGTCTCCCCTGAGACGGCTGACTGTGGAGGCTGCCATGGGGCTGGGTTCCTGGGCTGGGGTGGGGTGGGTGGGGGGAACAGGACCATAGAGGCCTGAAAACCCCCAGGGAGCGCCTAGCTGTGTCACAGAAGTTAGGACGTGACTCAGAACAGAACGAGGGCAGAAAACAGCTTAGTCCACAAGGGGCTTCTGGACCCCCCACAACCTTGGGGGAAACCCTCGGAATGGGGGATTAGAGGCCCAGGGAACCGCCCCCAGTGCTCAGTGAGGCTGAGAAGAAGCCCCTCCTCCCCCAACATCAGGACAAAAGAGCAGACAGGTGCCCCCGGCTCCCCCCCACCAAGTGACCTGGAGCCCTGTGTTTGGATAAGGGGAACTGGGCAGAGGAGCCATTTCTCAAGTTCTGTCTCACAGACCCCTGGACCTGTGCACTGGAGTGGAAGGTGCTGCTGTGCCCGCCTGGGCAGTGAGGGTCGATTGGGACCAGATGGCAACCCCTCCAGTTCATGCGGGGGGGGGGTCGCAGACCCCAGCCTCTGTAGGTTCCCACCAGACTCCAGCTGCATAACTGGAAGTTGTAGGCATAGGAAGAACCCTGTGTTCTGGCTGGGTGTCTATGAAATCCTTTCAAAACAGCCCCAAAGTAGACACACGGAGCAGATCAAAGACACGCAAAGGGGACTCTGAAGGGCAGAGACCGGTGGCTGGCGGCAGCTTTCAAGGCACGGCAGGCATGAGGCTGCGTGAGCTCTGTCTCGGCACCCCTACCTGCCACAGTGCAATCCCAGAGCTCTGACGACGGGATCCTGGCATGCTCTCACGGGCCACTCCCAGTGAGCATTCCAACCCCAGAGCACAGAACAACTGCTCATGCCCCGCTAGGGACAGGGCACGAGCTCCACACTTGAGTTCCACACTTATGCACGTGCCTCAGCCAGGGAAGAAGTCAGGGCGGGGTCGTTGGGGGGAATAAGAACGTCGAGGCACGGAAATGGTCATGTGCCATCCCGTCTCCGGGCATTCATGAGCCCCGAGTTCCTGGGAAAGTCAAATGCATCCTGGCCGGTGGCAGCAGAGTCGCCCCGCTGGACGCACGGGGTCGCGCTGTCTCTCTGACAGATTGACATCCTCTGTGCGCCACGTGACCGCTGGTCTGAAAAATCAGCTCTTCCCCTGGTTGTCAAGGCTGGCGAGGCTGAGTGGGAACAGACAGCAGGCGACGGCGAGTCTGCTCGAAAGCAACTCTGACGCCTCGCTCCTGTCAAAGCTGTCTGGGCGCCTGATCGCCTCATTTCCTCGCGGAGCCCCGCAAGCCAGCCGCTGAAATAAACCCTGGGCATGACCCGGGGCTGCGTCTGGCCCAGAGATGGGCAGGACCGAGGCCACCGGGCAGGATCCCCAAAAACGGGGAGCCCAAGGCCAAATTCCAGCTGGGACCTTGACGGGAGGAGGAGGAGTTGTGGGGGGTGGCGGCAAG
Organism: Sorex fumeus; assembly: GCF_029834395.1. Lineage (NCBI taxonomy): Eukaryota > Metazoa > Chordata > Mammalia > Eulipotyphla > Soricidae > Sorex > Sorex fumeus. Next base: position 22,901,604 of record NW_026606179.1, read on the forward strand.
CGCAGGGCCATGAACAATCGGTGATCAGATCCCAGGGGGGCTCAGTACCACCAAGATGACCAGGAGGGAAGTCTGGTGTGTGTGTGTGTGTGTGTGTGTATGTGTGTGTGTGTGTGTGTGTGTGTGTGTGTGTGATGCTCAGCCTATCAGAAGAAGGAAGGCTGTTTTCAGGGGCACAGGGAGACCCCCGTAGTTCTCCCACTTGACCCCGGATTTAGCTCCAGGTCTCTGCTATTGCCCAGAGCTCTTGCAGTGGAAGGTGGGAAGTCCTTTATTATTTTTATTTATCTGGAGCAATAGCACAGTGGTAGGGCGTTTGCCTTGCACACTGCCGGCCCGGCTGACCCGGGTTCGATTCCTCTGCCCCTCTTGGAGAGCCCGGCAAGCTACTGAGAGTATCTCGCACACATGGCAAAGCTTGGCAAGCTCCCCGTGACGTATTCGATACGCCAAACACAGTAACAAGTCTCACAATGGAGACATTACTGGGCCCACTCGAGCAAATCGATGAGCAATGGGAGGACAGTGTAACAGTGTATTAATTAATTAATTAATTAATTTATTTATTTTCTTTTTGGGTCACATCTGGTGATGCTCAGGGCTTATTCCTGGCCCTGCACTCAGGAATCACTCCTGGCAGTGCTTGTGGGACCATATGGGAGGCCGGGGATCAAACCTAGGTCAGCCGTGTGCAAGGCAAACGCCCTCCCTGCTGTACTATCGCTCCATCCCCAAGTTGGGAAGTCTTGACAAACATCATGGTGACCCTACAGGAGGGCCTGCCAGGACTAACCGGAGTGACCACCACCGAGTGTCCATAGCATACACGGTGCCCTAAGTCTGCACTTCAGCAGCTCAGAGCCAAGATGAGTTCCTTGGGCACCTGCTGCCAGGTCTAGGGGCTGGTACAGGAATAAGGGAGAGGGCAGGTGAGGCTCAGAGGCACAGCACGTGTCCTCGATTGAGGCTTGAGGCCCAGGCTCCCACAATGACAACCCAAATAAAACAACAAGTCAGGGTCACTGACGTATGGTAGATCAATAAGGCCTTGGACCTCCTGAATGGTTGAACAAAGTATGGGGTGTGGGGGAGAACTGGGAGGCCCAAGAGCGGAGCCAAGAGAGGAAATGCAGTGTTCAAACCCATCTTCGAGGGCCCCAGAGAGATAGGACAGTAGACGTTTGCCTCACATACAGTGGACCCAGGTTTGAGCCCCGCCATCCCATATGGTCCCCTGAGCACCACCTGGTATAATTCCCAAGTGCAGAGCCAGGAGTAACCCCTGAGTATTGCTGCAAATGGTCCCCGACATCCTCCTCCAAAAAATAAAACAACAAAAATTATCCCTGAGAGTTTGCTGAGATGCTGTGGTTTAACCCATCAATGCTGGAGCTGCCCTTGGTGTAAATCAAACCACATTTGGGCCTCAAGAGAGAGTACAGCAGGTAGGTGCTTGCTTCCCTGTCTTGTAAGCAGCACCCCATCTTGGTCAACAGATGCACGGGTTGTTGCTTGTTTCTTCTACTTTTTTCTCCCCTCTTTCTTTTGGTTTTGGGCCACATCCAGTGATGCTCAGGGGTTACTCCTGATTCTGCGCTCAGGGATCAATCCTGGCGGTGCTCTGGGGACCATATGGGATGCCGGGGATAGAACCTGGGTTGGCTGCATGCGAGGCAAACGCCCTCCCCATCGCTCCAGCCCTAGACTGTTGCTTTCTGACAGGCACCTGGAGCCTGGGAGTAAGGGAAGACAGACCCCACGTTCCACTCTTGTTTCTGTTGTTTCAGGACCATACCTGGCACAGCTCACTGGCTACCCCTGCCTCAGGACTTAGGGGTTGTTCCCAGTGTGTCAGATGACCATGTATATAATCTGCATCTACTGCATGGAAAGCCTGTGCTCATCCCACCAAAATGTTCTAGCCTGTGCTCACCACACTGAAATGGTCCAGCCTGTGCACATCCCACTGAAACGGCTTAGCCTGTGCTCATCCCACTGAAATGGTCTGGCCTGTGCTCATCCCACCGAAATGGCCTAGCCTGTGCTCATCCAACTGAAACAGTCTCTCAGGGCTGGAGCGATATCACAGCAGGTCAGGTGTTGCAGGTGTTGCAGGCGGCCGACCTGGGTTCGGTTCCCCGCATCCCATATAGTCCCCCAAACACCCCAGGAATAATTCCTGAGTGCATGAGCCAGGAGTAACCCCTGTGCATCGCTGGGTGTGACCCAAAAAGAAAAAAAAGATCTCTCATTTCCCACTCTTTTTTTGATGGGGGAAGGCACACCCAGCTGTGCTTATGGCTTACTCTTGCCTCTGTGCTTAGGGATGACTCCTGGCAGGGCTGGGGTCAGTTGTGTGCAAGGTGAGTGACCCCCTTCTGTACTATGGTTCCAGCCCATGACTTGGCCGCTTTGTGGATTCCCCAACCCTCACTTCTCCCAACTGGCCGGTGATGACTGGGCACACAGTTCCAGAAACTGCCCCGGGAATTTCTGAGCAGTCAGAGTCTGATATATTTATCCAGTAGAATGTTCTCGAGCGGCATGTCATATCCTCATCAAGAATGGGAAAGGGTAATTGGATTTAAATGTCAAGATGTTCCCAGCATTGGGCGGAAGGCACATATCTATTTTCTCAGCTACAGTTTTCCCTCTCCTGGTCGTATGATAATAAAATACGGTGACCACTTGTTGCAGGAGATGACAAGAGAAAATTCTCCAGGACCAGGAGATAAACAGGCACGCGGCTCTCGCATGCACAAATGACATAAGAACTGGGGAGGTTGGGTGCTGGGGAGGGCTGAGCTGGGCAGAGAAGAAATGGGAGCTGGCTGGCTCTCTGGGGACTGGAACCCACCCCCCCATCCTCGGAGGAGAGGGGTGTGAGTGCTGTAGCTCAGGAGGGCTGTTCCCCAGAGCTCTGTCCTGGTTTGGATTTTGAGAAGCTGGTGGGACCTCAGGGCAGGAAGTGTGGGGGACGGGGTTCCCCTTTTTTTCTTTTTTTTCTTTTTTGGGGGTCACACCCAATGATGCACAGGGGTGAGTACTCAGGAATTATCCCTGTTGCTGCTCAGGGGACCATATGAGATGCTGGGAATCGAACCTGGGTCGGCCACGTGCCAGGCAAACCGCCCCACCCGCTGTGCTATTGCTCCAGCCCTGGTTTCCCTTTTTTCTCTGCACTAACTGTGGCCACAGCAAACTCTGACCCCGCTGCCCAAGGCAATGAGGATACTCCTGGATGACACTCCTGGACTTGAGTGTGGGTGAAATGACAAGCTACAGGCTTTCTTGTCTGCTAGGGGACAGTGCTGGGGGCAACCCCTGGCTGCCGTGAGGTGGGGGGCTATAGTGGGATCATCTCTTCCAGCACAGAGAGGGGTTTCTCCACCACAGCCCCTCCTGTTCGCCTCCACGGGTGCTGGCCTTTGCACCCTGCCTGAGCTCCGGCAGACACCCCGAGCACCTCGCATGCTTCATGGGGGTGCCCCTTCTCTATACGGGGGAGACGGGGCTCCTGGTGAGGATCGGAGTGCCCCTCTCCAGGAGAAGCAGCACCAGGAGAAACTGGAACCAGGAGCGGGTGGGCAGCCCTAGGGAGCCCTTCTCAATGCCCAAGGAAGGGTCAGATCCCACCATGCTGACCGCTCGGTGAGGAGGCCACCCCACTACACCCTGCTGTGCTAAGCCAGGAGAGACCACCAAACTGCACCCCCCACCGTACCCCGCCAGGCTGAGCCACGGGAAGCCACCCCACTGTACCCCCGCCACACTAAGTGCCCAGCGAGCCCACCCCACTACACCCCGCCACCCTGACCACCTGGTGAGACCACCCCTCTGTGCCCGCCACGCTGAGTCACGAGAGGCCACCCCATGATACTCCATCCTGCTAAGTGCCCAGCAAGCCCACCCACTGTACCCCACCAGGCTGAGCGTGTGGTGAGACCAGGCTTCCCCTTCCTCCCATCAGTGCAGTGCGAGGAGAGGGCCAGGGGTGTCGGGCACTAAACTGGCACAGTGAAGAGTGGGTGCCCGTGGTCCCTGAGGGCTGCCCACAGTTCCTGGCTTTGGGGAGTCAGTCCAGTGCAGAAACCATCTCCCCAGTCTCCCCTGGGGTCTCTTTCTTGCCCTTCCAGATTCCGCTGCAGGGCGCAGGAAATGGCAAGGGCACAGACAAGAAGCAGAGCATGCACGCCCGAATGCAGAACCAGGGTGTCACAAGGCTTGGCAGGGACCTGGCTGCTGTCTGCCCCCGACTGTCCCCCCACTGCTGGCTCATCTGGGGTCCCCAGCCAAGAGGGAGATGGAGTGGACTGCCAGGAGAGGGCAGGGCTGGGTTGAGGCTGCCGGATGCTGAGGGGCAGGGAGCGGAGTCCATGCTGGTGGGTACCGTGCCCTCTAAACAGCCACCACTACAAATGGGGGAAGTGGGGGCATGGGGCAGGGGGTTGGGAGGGAGCCACGCCCCCAGGGAGGCGGAGCTGGGGAGCTCTGTGTGTGTGTGTGTGTACTTGTGTATGTGCTTGTGGGTATGCATGAGTGCATATATATGTCTGCATGTGTGTATGCACGTGTGTGTGTGTGTATATGGGGTGTGTGCATTTGTGCATATGGGTATGTGTGCACATGAGTGTGCATGTGGTTGTACATGCATGTGTGTGCATGTGGCTGTGTGCGAGCTTGTGGGTATTTGTGCATGTTGGGATGTGTGTGTATGTGTGTGTGTGTGTGTGGACACAAAGAACAGCACACAGGGACCGACACTAGAGTGACCCTCTGATGTTTCCGCCCCCCCCCCGTTCCCATTGGACGCTTTAGGGGGCACATGGGCACCTTCCACATCCAGCCAGAGCTCCTGCTGTGCCAGGTGCTATGTGCCAGGCCTCACTCCCCGCGGGCTGTCCCCAGCCAAGATGTTTCCAAGCCTGTCTTGGGCTCTGCCAACAGCTGGGGTTTTCTGATCCTCAGCCAGCCCCAGCACTGCCGGCTGCCAGCACGCTCGTGCCTTTACAGGCTGTCTCTGCCTCCCCTGGTCAGCCCCTCCCCCCCTACCCCCACCCCTGGGAATGGATGCTAAAGGCTCGGGCCAGCGGAGATGGAGACCTTGAACCCTTCTGACTCACCACTGGGGTTGTTTAGGGTGCCGGCTGTCGGGGGCTGGGGGGTGGCGGTATATGACTATCTTCACCCCGACTCTGGCTGCAGGGGATCCACCCACCCCTCTGCCCACCCTCAGGCCAGGAAGGTCTCCGAGGGGACGTGGGAGGTGGCGGGGTGCAAAGGGAAGGCCCAGGAGCAGCACGGGCAGGCAGACGGGTGCCCACACCCACCGGCTCAGCTATGGGCACAGCTGGGAGCTAGATGCCTGAGTTCTGGCCTTTACTCCTCCCTGCCTGGGTCCCCATCACTGTCTGCACCCCGGAAGGGAGTCTTGTTTGGGGAGCTGACAAGAGGAGAGACAATCCGCATCAGGCTGGGGGCACAGCATGGGGGCCTCCGGTGACAGATGTGGGGCCTCATGGGAAGCTGCTGCTAGGGGTCCATGAGACCCAGCAACCTGGTTCCCTCACTCCCCAGCTTGTGGAAAGAGGGCATGCAAGGGCCCTGGGGCACTAATAAAAAGTAGTATTGCCAGAGGGAAAGCAGGAGAAAGGATGGAAAAGGGTCCCCAAGGCAGGCTGGGGATAGCCTTTTCCCAAGGGTTCAGAAGGGGTGCTGTGAAGGAACAGAGAACATTATTTGGCCTGGGGATGCCTGGGGGCTTCAGGTACCCCTGGATTCCCTAAAGGCTCAGCAGGGGTCTGGTTCCCAGGAAGATCATGCACACTCCCACCCTGGGGGGTGGGGTGGGGCTGGAGATAGGCCCGGCTATGGTCAACAACTGATCCATCTCACAGAGTATCCGAACCCTCAGTCCAAACTCCGCACGGGCTCAGGCCAGCTCCCAGGGGTGCTGCGAGTGGGATGCACTTGACTCCACGGAGGAAGGACATTCCTGGACCTGGTCCTAGGAGGGTCCTTAAAATCCAACTGCGACTGTAAGTATGCTTTCCTGGTGACCAAGACGACTGGCCACAAAATGGAGCCACTTACGCTAAACCCCACATCACCGAATGGAGAAGGCACTGCGGTTCTGGACCCTTCCAGGGATGGCACCACCCACCCGGCTTTCTCTGCTCAGGCAATCTGGGCCCTGCCCCAGGAAGGTGCCTGCTCCCCGCCCCGCCTCCAGAGGAACCTTGCCACACCTGGTCTGCCTGTGCATCCAGACATATGTGCTCTTGTCCCCTCTCCCTTGGAGGCCTTCTTTTTTTGGACAAGCTCCTCAGAGGTCCCTCTGCTAAGGAGATGCCGCCTGACTCAGGAGTAAAGTCTGGAGGTGGCTACAACGCATCTCCCAAACACAGACACCCCCTGGCCTGGGCGTGGTAGGAGCTTAAATAGAGCTGGAGAATTTTATTTTTTTTTGTAGGGGCAGAGTGGAGTTTGGGTCACACCTGGCAATGCTCAGGGCTTACACTTGGCTCTGCACTCAGGAGTTACTCCTGGCGGTGCCTGGGGGGCGGGGACCACACATGGGATACTGGGGATTGAACCAGGTCAGCCGCGTGGTGCAAAGCCAGCCCCCTACCCACTGTCCTGTTGCTCCGGTCCCCGAGCGTGCTCAGCCCTCTTTTGCCCAGGAGACTCAGGCTTGGACTAAGTTCACCTGTAAGTGCACCTCAGCACACAGCCACGAGGTGGGCTGGGTTCTAGAAGATTTCCAGTTGGCTCTGGACGAAGGAGAGGTCTCCTCTCCCCCCAGGACTTGTGGAGGGGGCTTGTTGGGGTGCAGCCTGTCTGGAGGTGCAGCTTGCAGAGGGAGTGTGTGTGTGTGTGTGTGTGTGTGTGTGTGTGTGTGTGTGTGGTAAGGGAGGGAGGTTCCCTCTACGCTCAACCAGGCCTTCGGCCCCGGGGGACACACGGCAGTCTGTGGCCCGGCGCAGAGGCCGGCTGGACGGCGGCCATCAGCCCGCGACAGCAGGGAGCTCTCCAGGGAGCAGATTCACTTGGCACCGGTCACGGCAATTACTGCTGAACTTTAAAACCTAATGCAGCAAAACCGCAAATATTTAACGTGCGTTCCTGCTCCGGGGCGGCGAGGAAATGGGGGGCAAAGGGCCACATTCTCCCACAGAGGCTCCCAGGCTGCCAGCGCGCGGCTTAGGAGGCAGCCGGCCCACGCAGCACCCACCCGCACCCTCCCACCTCCCTGTCACAAGCACACAGGCTGGCAGCCCAGACCCCCAAGAGGGGAAGGAGCCTGAGGCCAGGCGGGGCTCACTGTCCAGTCCTGTAGGGTGGATCACTGGGGGGTCCCCAGGGGTCTGAGAGCACCTGGGGAGCCAGAAGCACAGACCTCCCTGCCCATAAGCCTGAGGACAGACGGTGCAGTGTTGTTTGGGTGGCCAAAGGGTGCTGCGAGCAGGCCAGAGGGACTCAGAGCAGTCAGGGGTGTGGGGTGCAGTGTGGGCACGGAGCAGAAGAGGCCTGGAATGCCAGAGACCCCCGTCACAGTGCCCACTCAGACGCCGTCCCCCGGGGGAGGGCCACCATGCCCCAAGCAGCCGGGAGGAAGTTTCCCCTGCCGTGCCTGGTGACTCTATGTCAGAGGTCCTGTGGGTGGGCTCTTTGCCCAGCTCCATCCTATTTCCCACCCCAGGGGGACAGCCGGGACCTGACCCCTGTTGACCTCCCAGGTATCCCCCGAAACAGGTGGCAAGAGAAGGGGCTCCTGGAGAGGCTCTGGGAGAGGAGGAGGGGCAGGAGTACTGGAAGGTTGGGACCCCCGCCCATCTCCCACCCAGCTGCAAGGTCTGCACCCGCATATGGTGCTCAGGGCAGAGACAGTTCTCGGCCCCAGTGACCCATGACCGCCGTGGGCTGCCTGCAGCTTTGGGGAGTCCCCTCTGCCTGCATCCTGAGGATGTGGGGGGCTGTGACCCCTGGTGAGGAGGGGGAGCCCCCGCCAGCTGACCCCAGAGGTGGGTGGGGTTCTGTTGTAAGGGGAGCCCAGACTAGGGCCTGAGAGTCCCCGTCAATCTGGGGCTCAGAAACAGGAGCCAGGGCAGGGCCTGGGGGGTGGGGGGTAGGGGGTAGGGTAGTAACACCACAACTGAATCCAAACCAGACACCGGGATCTCCCAGGACTTAAAGCTGGAGCAGCCGACCTAGCCGGGGTGCAGATGCCCCAGGTGGGTGGGTTAGGGGGCACGAAAGGGGCATGCAGAGCTCTGGAGTGGCCCCGTGGAGGTTGAACCTGTGGTCCCACCCCCCACCACAGCAGCAAGCAAAGTGCTGCAGCTGCTCCTGCCTGCGGAAGCCCCCACCCATATCCCCAGCAGCCCTCTCCTTCTCCGTTAGCCCCCCAAGTCCTGGCCCTGTGATTTGGTCAAGGTGAGTCCCCAAGGGGCTGGAGAGATAGCACAGCAGAGAGGGCGTTTGCCTTGCACGCGGCCAACCTGGGTTCGATCCCCGGCATCCCATATGGTCCCCTGAGCACCGCCAGGAGTAATTCCTGAGTGCAGAGCCAGGAGTCACTCCTGAGTATCACCAGGTGTGAGCAAAAAAAAAAAAAAAAGAGTGAATCCCCAAACAGATGTGACCGACTGGCCCGCTGAATGCTCCCCGAGTCATAGCAATTGGCCCGGGGAGGGTCAAGGGATAAAGCGGGGGTGACAGTGGGGCTGACCTGCCTCCTGGGAAGGGGGGCAGAGGAGGCCAAGGAGAAGCTGAGGGGAGCTGAGACACCACCCTGGAATGCTCCCACCCGGCCAGCAGGCCTGTCCCCCCACCCCCCTGCTCTTCCCAGCAGCAGGACAAGCTCCCACAACACTCCAGTCCTTTGGAGGGGACCCAGGAGTCCTCACCGGGGTCACGGGTTCTGATGAGCACAGTCCAGACGCGCCCAGAAGTTCACACACAGCACAACACACACATGGTCACACAGAAGCCCACTCAGACTCACACTCACACACACTCCCGTGTGCTCAGGATCCGTGGACATCACAGACAGGCACCCATGTCTGAGGCCAGGAACTGACCACCCCCACCTCCTCCCCACCCCCGGGGGTTCACAGATGCCTGCCTGCTCCCAGCTGGCCCAGCCGCATTCACATGGCCCCCGATACCATGTGTGTGGCCGGATGAGCACAGGCCCGGGAGTCAGTGGGGCGGGGCGGGCTCTGACCCTGCCTCAGGTCCCAGCTGTCTCGGAACAGAGCCCATGCATCATCGGGAAGGGGAAGGCCAGGTGAGAAATGATTAGCTGTCACTCCCAGCTTGACAGATGCAACGAGTGAGTCCTGGCAGGGGGCTGACAGGTTATTGACCCACTTAGTGTTCTCCCGGCCGGGACCAGCAGCGCGGGAAGCTCACCGTGGGCTGCACGCAGTCACACCCGGGTCGCAAACGCCTCTGCATGCCCTGGGACCTTTTCTCTGCAGGCCCTTCCCTTCTGGGCTTGCCTCCGGCCACGAGAGCTGCGCTCGGGGCTGGAACCGGAACGGGGAAGCTGGGCCACAGCGCTGCCGCCAGCCGTGGGTGTTGCAAGGAGCTACCAGCACGTGGACCCTTTTCCGGGAGAGAAGTGAAACTTCCTGTTTCCTGAGAATTCAGTCCATAGCAGGGACGATGGTTTCAGTCTATCGATGAATCTTTACTAAGTCTACTAGGTCTCACTTCCTTCTGAGGGTCCATCTACCTACCCCTCTACCTAACACCAACCCACTCATCGGCCTGTCCGTCGTCCATCTGTCCGTCCATCCATTTGGCTATCATCAATCCATGCAACTGCCCATTGATCCACCTACCATGCATTCGTCTACCTACTCATCTAGGTCTTTCTTCCTTCCTCCTCTGCTTCCCCCTCCCTCCCTCCCTCCTTCCTTCCTTCCTTCCTCCCTCCCTCCCTCCCTCCCTCCCTTCCTTCCTTCCTTCCTTCCTCTTTCTCTTCTTTCTTTCTTTCTTTCTTTCTTTCTTTCTTTCTTTCTTTCTTTCTTTCCTTCCTTCTTTCCCTCCCTCCCTCCCTCCCTCCCTCCCTCCCTCCCTTCCCTTCCTTCCTCCTTCTCCTCCTTTTCCTCCCTCCCCCTCTCTCCCTCCCTCCCTTCCTCCCTACATTCCAGTCACACAAGACATTTTAAGCACCTCACATGTGCTAGACCCCGCGTCCACTCTGTTGTTGGGAGGCGGAAAGCTGGCTGGAGGTAGAACAAAGACAAGAGCAAGCCCCGGCCCTTGGGGGAGCAGTGAGGTGGGGCGGGGTGGGGGGAGCAGTCTTCCAGGGCAGGAGGACTGACACAGAAGCAAGGGGAGCGCTGGCTCAGGGCGCCCTCTGCTGGTGTCAAAGCACACTTCTCAAACCTATACTGGCCTGTGGGGTTTGCCCTGTTGGGCTTTGGCGCTGCCCATCAGGTGGCCCAGACGTGCGTGAAAACCCAGCCTCCCTTTCTGACCCTGCGGCTCCCCGATGGCGCCACTCCTGGGTATTGACTTTGAGCTCCGGCTGCCCCAGTGCGGGCATTATCGACTACAAAGCCCACAGCCCAGACTGAGGCCGGCTCTGGCAGGCGCTGCCTCCGCCTTCAGCAGTGACCAGCCTGGCCCACACGGCCAGCCCCAGCTGCCAGTGAGGTGACCCTCAGGGGAGGGGAGGAGAGCTTCAGGAGAGGAGATGGCGTGTCCAGCCCTGTCCAGCAGCTCTGGCCCTGAAGCCTTCCTCCACGTGCTCGGGACAGGCTCTCCTAGGACCGAGCCTATGCAGGACACAGGGCCGGTGGAGGGAGGGTGTGTGTGTATGTGTGTGTATGTGTGAGTGTGTATATGTGTGTCATGTGTGTGAGTGTGTATGCCTGTGTGTTTGTGTGTATATGTGTGAGAGTGTGTGAGTGTGTGTGACTGTGTGAGTGTGTGTATGTCGTATGTGTGAGTGTGTGTATGTGTATGAGTATGTGAGTGTGAGTGTGTGTGAATGTATGTGTGTGAGCATGTGAGAGTGTGTGTATGTGTGTATAAGTGTGCATGTGTGTCATGTGTCGTGTGAATGTGTGTGTGCGTGTGTGTGTATGAGTGTGTGTATATGTGTGTGAGCATGTTGAGTGTGTGTGTATGTGAGTATGTGAATGTGTGTGTGTGCATGTGTGAGTGTGTATGAGACGGGTGGAGAATGTGAGCCTGCAGCTGTGGTGTGTCCCGTGCCTGTGTGTGGCATGTATATGGGATGTCGTGGAAAATGTGTGATGTGTTTCGGGTACGTGTGTCCAGCCATGTGTGCTGACTGCCCCTCACTGCCCCTGCCCAGGGCACAAGGAACCTCAGATTCTCCTTCTCCCCTCAGGGGGCTCTAGCTTAGAAGCTTTGGAGGTGGGGCATTAGGGTGCAGCTGTCTCAGCATGCCCTCAGGTGAGCCTGGTGGGGGGCGCTGCAAGTGACCCGCCATCAGGTGAGGCCTCAGACAGTCTCCAGAGCACAGCCTGTGGCCAGGCCCTCTTGGCGGGGGTGGGTCTGTGGCTCCGCAGTGACCCCAGCAGCTGAGCGAGGGGGTGGCCGACAGCATGTGGCCTGCTGTAGGAGGTCCCCTGTGCTGCTGCCTCCCACCCAGCCCCGGCCTGGAACCCTCTTTCTCTGTCACCCTCTGGTCCCCATACCCCCCGCCCCCTCCCTCTCCCCCCCCCCCCCACCCCGAATGCCTGGCCTCGGGCGCATCCGCTCTGGACACTTGATGTGCAGCTCCCTCATGGGCGCCCGGGAACAACTCCGGGGTGAGCTCAGGCTTGCCGAGATGTGAGTCAGACCTGGGGGCATGTCTCAGACCCCCCCAGCCCCCCGCCTCTGCTCCCCTACATGCTCCTGACAGGGAGATGAGTGGGGGGCGGTGGGGGAGGAACACGCCCAGCATGGTTCTCACAGGGTCGCCTTTCACTGTCGTCCTAGGCCTGCAGGCCCCCTTCCCAGAAACTGTACTCTGGCCTGTCCCTCATCACGGACACCCTTGGGAGGGGACGAAGGCTGGGAGTCCCTAGGAGCCCACTGCTGCCTCTTCCCAAGTCTCAGGCACCCCCACCCCCGCACCCGGCAGAAGGTATTTGCCTTATATCAAGGGAAGTGTAAACGCTTAAAAAAACACATTTTAGCAGCTTCAGCGACAGTTTGGAAAACAGTATTATTTGGAAGGTGTCAGACACCCGCCCCTTCGCTGGCTCCGAGTGTCACACCTATGCCATCACCCAGAGGGGACAGGATGGCAGCTTCAGGCCCTGACGTGTCGGGGCGGGCGCACGCCCGGGTTCCCATCCCCCTCTCTGGCGGCCAGGCGCTCAGGCCCTGGCCTTTCCCACGATGGGGATGGGCATCTGGAGAGACAGAGGTGGCGGAACACCGAGCAAATGTCACGCTCTCCCCTCCCCCCACCCCTGCCACCCGGATCCCACAGAACAGCAGCAAAGGAGTAAGCAGGCCCAGGGGCTGGGCCAGGGAGGCATGGGGGTGTTGGGGACAGTGGCAGCCAGCTAGTGTGCAGGGCGGGGTGGCACATGGAGTCCGCAGAGGCTGGACCCACATGCACACAGTATTGGGGTGCCACAGCCAGCAGTGCTGATGTGGGGTTCACCTCCAACCTCATGCCCACCAAAGCCCCACTCAGGAGTCGGAACTGTCCCCCCTGGAAGCGTCAGGGGCCTTCAGGCTGATGGAAGTGAGAGCAGGGTGGCCGGGCCTCAGAATCAGGTCCAGCCCACGAGGTCCAGCAGGGCTGCAGGTCTCCTGCCTGGGGCCACATGTGGATCCCCGCACTTTACCCGCACCCTGCAGAATCAGTGGAATGAGGCCATGAGGGAGGCCATCAGGAACAGAGATGGCCGAGGGGTCTGCTGTTCCATGCCGGTGTTATTACCCTTGGAAAACAAGCCACAGACTCAGAAAGGGATCTGCCCCCCTCCCCAGACCCATCCCAACTTCCTCCTCCCTGCACAGACTCGGAAACAATGACCCCCAGAGAAAGGGCAGTTCTCGTGGAATCACGGGACGCCGCAGCCAGCAGGCTCCTCATGCTGTGGTGCATGGGCAGCAGGAAGGGGCCAGACCCCAAACCCTGGGCCAGCAGTGCACAGAGCACCTGAGAGCTTACGGAAAGGGAGGGTGTGCCTGTCAGGTTCCACACAAAGCAGGAAGTCAGACCAAGACCAGACATGGAGTTGATAAAGTATGTGCCAATTACACGCATGTAAAGAAGGCCTGGCAGGGGTGTAGACTGGTTTGCAGTGGGTGTTTGTAGAGGGTAGCCCAACCCAACGTCAGGTCAAAACTCCCTGTAGGACCTTCTGCTTATGGATCCACCAACTCAAGATGGGCAGGGAAGACAGCAATCTCGGCTTAATCCCTCAGCATCTTCTAGGGGCGTAACTACAAACACTCACCACCCTTCCCCCCCTCCCCCCCGGGCACAGCAAGAGCACTAGAACACCAATGGGGAAAAACAATATCACCACAGTCCCAAACGCCACCAGGAAATCTTCAGAGAGTGTCTTTAGTGACACTCTGATGAGGATGTTCAGTGAGTTCAAAGAAACGATGGCACAGGTAGTCAGCAAAGCACAAGAAAGTATGAGAGCGGAGAAGGAAAAATGACTACAGTCAGCAGTGACAGAAATGAAGAACATGGTAGGTGACAGAAGAAAGTCACGACAGGCTCTGAATGGCAGAATAACAGAAGCCGAGCAGAAGACCAAGGGGCTCCAAGGTGAGAAGGACAAGACTGTTAGGAAACAGCCGAAGGTGGGAAAGAGTCTGAAAAGAAACCAACTGCTTATCAGAGAACCCTGTGATGAGGTCAAGAGGGACAACACCAGACGCACAGGAACCAATCTTGTAATTACCTGGCTCTTTGCAGAAATCCAAAATCGTGAGGTCACTATTGTGGCCACGCGAGATTATATGATTCTCATAACCAGTTATAGAAAACAAAGTATTTCACAATGACTTTTCAGCAATTCTGATTGTTGGGGGGGGGGAATTCTAAACAATAATGGTGCATCTTTTGTCGAAATAATAAATGTAATCAATGTAGAGAAGAGTTCAGTGGAAATCATCTGCCTCACAGGCATTGGGAGGCATGGGAGGGGGGTATATTGGGGTTCTTGGTGGGGAAAATGAGTACTGGTGAAGGGAGAGGTGTTTGATCATTGTGCGACCGAGACTTAAACCTGAAAGCTTAGTAACTTTTCCCACAGTGATTCAATAAATAAATATAAGAAGAAAAATAAATAAATAAAATTATGAAAAAAAAAACAATAGAGAAATCATCAGAGTCCCTAAAGAACAGGAAGGCAAACATGATGAAGAAACAATAGTTAATCACTGATAACAAGTTCCCAGAGTTGAGGATTATAGGCACCAAGATCCAAGAGGCCCAAATGGTCCCACTGAAAATATACCCAATTAGGAAAACTTCAAGACACATTATACTCAAAGTGACAAAATCCAAAGAGACAGAATATTGAAAGTGACAAGATCAAAAAAGGAACTTACATAGAATGAAGGCCCATAAGATGTATTGCAGATCTATCAAATGAGACTCTGAGCCAGAAGAATATGGAAAGGTATAGTACAAAAACTCAATAAATGAACACCTCACCAAGATACTTGTCACAAGAAATGAGGGTTAAAAACAGGTAAGGGAAACTCTTGGTAATCTTTCAGTATTAATATTGAAAACCACAATGCTCTAAAGGGGTGGGGAGAGAGAGAGAGACAGAGAGAGAGAGAGAGAGAAGAGACAGAGACACAGAGAGAGAAAGAGACAGAGGCAGAGATGGACAGAGAGACAGAGAGAAAGAGACAGAGACAGAGAGAGAAAGAGACAGAGACAGAGGCAGACAGAGAGACAGAAGAAAAGTGCCTGCCATGCAGGCAGGTTGGGGGTAGGGGGCTGGGGGTGATGGGAGGGAACCTGGGGACACTGGTGCTGGGAAATGTACACTGGTGGAGGGATGGGTGTTGAAATACTGTAGGACTGAAATCCAATCATGAACAGCTTTGTAAGGGTCTATCTCACAGTGATTTGTTAAAAAAATTGTGACATCTCAAGAGGACGCGGGACCTGGAAGGATGCAGTGCACTCAGGAAGGGACAGAGGACTGCACGTCCAGCATGCAGTGTCTTTATTCCAAATGTAATAAAACAACAACAACAAACAATTTCCTACCAATAACAAGGCAATTATCCTGTTCCCGTAAATCACATAACACCCTCCTTTACCAACGATCACGTACACTTACTAGTTAACTTATTAACTTACCATAATGCGTCAAATTGCCAACCTGGAGACACAAGACCGGGGACTGTTCCCAAATCTGGGTGGCACAAGGCGTTCCTTGCACTCAATTCCCAGACCTGAGTTCAGCCTGTAGTCACCGTCTCAAGGGGCTCAGGTTGTTTTCCGACAAATACTCATTTTTTTTTGTTTATTTATTTGTTGGTTTTGTTTCTTGGGCTATACCTGGCTATGCTCAGGGGTAACTTCTGGCGATGCTCAGGGAACCACTTGGGGTGTTGGGGTTCGAACCCAGGTCAATCACATGCAAGGCAAGTCCTACACACTGCACTATCGCTCCAGCCCTGAACCAAGAATACTCTGTCCAGCTAGATTATCATTCAGATCTGAAGCAACTCTACAGAGCTTCATGGATAGGCAGCAGCTTAGGGAATTCATAGTCTTGAAACCAGTTTTGTAAGACACATTGTAAGAGCTCCTTTAAAGGACAAGAAACCTCCCAACACCGAGTATGACATTCACTAATGGTGCATATGGTTGTTCTCTACTAGATTGAGAAAGGTTGAAAACACATAGCAATTCATCATCACAAATTGACTTTTATTGATTTATTTTCTGATAATTTCATTTCCCATGCCTTTAAATTTCATTGGACCAAGTAACATGAAATAAATTTGTTATATGGCTCCCCGGTGGGGGGGTTTGGTTGGAGGATGGGAGGGAACATGGGGATCTTGGTGGAGAAAGGGGACATTGGTGGTGGGATGTTGTATGCCTGAAACAACTCGATTATGAACAACTTTTAAAGAATGACAGTGTCTCAAACAAACAAAAAACACAAACAAAACTCCTTCCTGACCTCCTGGCCCCATAGAGGGGCTACTGTCTGGGGGTGGGGGGAGGGGGAGCACACACAGCTGCCTAAAGGGGGAGCCCACGGGGCACACAGCAGGGGCTCATGTCTGCTTCCGCGCGACAGATGGGTGGGCGGCTGGGGGGATGGTGGCTGCCTGGTTCTGCTCATATGACCATGGTGAGGATCTTCTCACCTCCAGGGTCCTGTCACCTCCTGCACGAGCAGACACTGATGCCCAGAAAAGAACTTTCACCAGTTGAGTTGCCAAGGCAACGAGAGGAGTGCTGGGAGGTGAGCTGTCGGTGCAGGGGAGTCCAGGAATCCATCTCCCAAAGCACAGCCTGCCCCTTCCAGTCAGAATCCGGCCCTCGGGGTCAGCTTTAGGGACACCTCCCCCACCACTGATGACCTGGGGCTGCCCACCCCTGAGGCTGGGGCTCAGGTAGTGTCCAGAAGCAGGACAGGCAGGGTGGGCTCAGCCGGACTGGAGTCCCCAAGCCATGCACAGCCATGCACAGCCAGTGGCTTTGATCCCAGTGCACAGCATGTGCATGGGCACCATGAGTGGGGAAGGGGTAGGGGGCATGCAGGACAGTGAGTGGCTTAGTCAAAGGCAGGATTGGAGATTGGGACGTGAGGGAGGGATGAGAGGGTGGGACAGGATGGAGGGAATGCATGGAAGGACAGGATGGAAGGATGGGATGGAGGGATGGGATGGAGGGACAGGATGAGGGACAGGATGGAGAGATGGGATGGAGGGATGGGACGGAGGGATGGGATGGAGGGATGGGATGGAGGGATAGGATGGAGGGACGAGATGAAGGGATGGGATGAAGGGATGGGAATGAAGGAATGGGAATGAAGGGATGGGATGGAGAGATGGGGTGAAGGGATGGGATGGAGGGACGGGATGGAGGGATGGGATGGAGGGATGGGTTGGAGAGATGGGATAAAGGAACGAAATGAATGGACGAGATGAAGGGATAGAATGAAGGGATGGGATGGAGGGATGGGATGGAGGGATGGGATGAAGGGACAAAATGAAGGGATGGGATGGAGGGATGGGAAGGAGGGATGGGATGAGGGAGGGGATGAAGGGATGGGATGGAGGGATGGGATGAAAGGACGGAATGAAGGGATGGGATGGAGGGGTGGGATGAAGGGATGGGATGGAGGGGTGGGATGGAGGAATGGGATGGAGGGATGGAATGAAAGGACAAAATGAAGGGATGGGATGAAGGGATGGGATGAAGGGACGGGATGAAGGGATGGGATGAAGGGACAGGATGGAGGGACGGGATGTGGGACAGGATGGAGGGACTGGATGGGGGGATGGGACGGAGTGGATCAGGAACTGGATGGAGGGACAGGATAGAGGGGATGGAATGAGAGACTGGACAGTGCCAAGCAAGCTCTTGGGGAGGCCCCTCACACAGCAGCTGTGAGAGAAGTTCGCCATAACCTCGGGGCTGAGGACTGTGGAGGGGGTGGTGGCTGGGCCATGCGAGGGGGTCAGGGGGTTCGGGCATCAGAGCGAGTGCTGAAGGGGCACAAGGTTCTGGGGTTTGGAGGCATGGCGGGGAGCAACCTGAAGCCAGGACGCCAGCAAAGGAGGCAACTGGTGCGGGGAAGGGTGTGCTGGAAGGGGCAAAGGGACAGCCACACCCTGCTGGGTCAGGGTCTCAGGTCAGCTTCAAGTGCTGCAGCCTCACCACCAGCAACACAATTGTCCAGCCCAGTCGGTGCCGTTAGGAGCGCAGAGGCCCCGGCCCGGCCCAGACCTGCAGGCTCAGAGCTCAGCCACGGTTCAGATTAGAACCAGCAGCTTCAATCTCTGGACCTGGCAGAGCCACCTGAAGCTCTGAACACAGGGACAATGCCACCATCCTCACTTGCAGGTTCAGATCTGATTCGTCTGCAGCACAAATGGCTTGAACAAACGCATCCAGGTGGGGACCCGCCACTCTACCCTGCCTGTCCCTGGCGGCCTAGGAACCGGGGCTCTCACGCAGCCCCACTGCAGTGGTTCCAGAACCTCCTGCCAGGCTCTCCGGGCACAGCTGTGTGAGTGTGCCTGGGTGCTGTGAGCCTCGCGGTGTGGAGCTCTGGGGGACCCGCTGGGCTGGGTGGCTTGGTTGGGACATCAACCAAGGGTGCCACAGAGACTCCAAGACCACAAGATGGCTGTCTTGGTGGTTCTGATTTCCAAGTGACCACCTGGGGGACCAACCTCATACCCCTGCTGGGAGGTGCCCCCCTCCACAGCTAAGTAGGGGCACAGGTGTGCCTCGGAAACTCATGCCTGCCACCCGGAAGGACAGTGAGCCTGCAGAGCCCAGGGGAAGTGGGGTGCAGGAGCTGGGGGATGGGTGGGGACACGGTGCTATTGGCCTGGGTGTGGGTCAGGCAGGGAGGGGGTACATGGGCCCAGGGGCATGTGGGTCAGCAGTACATTGGGGGGCTGCTGTTCCCCTGGCAGGAAGCTGTGTGAATGCCAGGAAGCCCAGTGCTGGGCCAGGAACCACCTGCTGGCCAGAGTCCACCCACATGGTTTGGGAGGGAGCCCAGTGGCCGAGTCTGTGCTGGGAGCAAAGCTGCTATCAGCACGATGGTGCATGGGGACCTGCATACGGGCAGGGTGGGACAAACCCGACCCTCTTGCTAAGGTCGGGGGTCCAGAGGCTCTCCACCAGCTGCTCCAGCAGAAGGAGTGTCCCCACCCCTGGCTCCGGCCACTTCGGCCCCAGTGAGACTGGAGTGAGGGCCACTCTCCTGGGTGCCCTGACACCTGGGGACACCAAGGTCGGCCACAAAGGGCCACCCATGGCTTCCCTGACCGAGAGGCCATCATGACGGGACCAGGCAGGGGCCCACTCCTCCCTGATTCGTGGGCTTCAGTGCCTATCCACCTGGTGGTGCTCAAGGATGACTCCTAGCTAAGTGCTTAGGAATCACCACTCCTGATGGTATTTGGGGGCCACAGAGGATGCTGGGGTTTAAACCTGGTTGGCTACTTGCAAGGCAGGTGCCCTCCCCACTGTGCAACTCAGTGGGGGGCTTGGTGGGTACTGTCTCCAAAAATGCAATGACAGGGAAAAGTCCAAGATTCATTTCCGGGGCTGGAGAGATTGAACAGTGGGAAGGGCGTATACCTTGCACATGGCTGGCATCCCATATGGTCCCCCGAACACCACCAGGAGTTATTCCCAAGTGCAGAGCCAGCAGTAAGTCCTGAGTATTGCAGGATGTCTCTCCAAAAGAACAACAACAAAAGTAAATTAAAAATATGTTAAAAAAAGACACATTTCAGAGGCCAGAGAGCCAATACAGTGGGTAGGGCATTCGCCTTACAAGTGGCTGGCTGGGCTTAAACCCCAGCATCCCACGTGGTTGGTCCCCTGAGCACCAACAGGTGTGGGTCAAAATTAAAAAGGCAAAAGATTTATGCGATATGAAGAGAAACCAGAGTTTGTGTCACATAAAAATTAAAATAAAAATAATAATATATTTTTTAAGCCACTAAAAGCTCCAGAAGCAGAACAAGCAATCATTTATCTGAGGAACTCTGACTGCTCTCAGGAAACTCAGTATGGGTCTGGGGAGCTCAGCCCCTAATTACTGCTTTTACCTGCAACCCTAGATCCCTGGCACCACCACCATCCAGGCTGGAGCACGCCAGGAACTGGCCAGAAAAATTCATACTCAGAATCTCAAGGCAAAAAAATCCTACACTTCTATGAGTCTAGGCAGGGGCCAGTAATTGGCCAGCTGGTCAGACAAAAAGTCAACCAGAGCCGCGTGAAATGAGGCAGCTAAAGCAAACCACAGACAAAGCAGGGTTTTGAGGGGAATTCATAGCCATAACATCTGTATTAGAACACAGCTCCTATTCGAAAAGAGCCTATTGGAAATACGCAAAGAGAGCTTATGTTAGACAAGAGCTTATTATATGAACTGGCCATGATCCAGAGACTCATAAATAAATCTTGAAAGAGATTCAGCAAGCTGCAGAGATGCCCCCAGACCTTGTGCCAGGTTGAGTCTCATATCACAGGAACCCTGGAGAAGGGGTACAGATGAGCCCTCCACCTGCCCAAACAGAGCCCCAGCAGTCAAAAACCTCCTTAACTCAATTGCCATTATGCTCACAGCTGGACTCCACAGACTTAGATGAGCTTCATCCAGGAATGAATGACTTTGTTAAAAAAAAAAAACAAAAACTCAGCTATGCAAATCTCCAGGCTCTCGTGGAGTTGGGGATGGGCTACCTCCCCCCATGTCCCTGTTATTCCAGTAACCTGGCAGTCACGCCCATGGACTGCCACAGGCCTCAACTAAGCTCATATACTGGCCATGATCCAGAAACTCATAAATTATAAATCTCGAAAAAGATAAAAAAAAACTGCAGAGATCCTTTTGGACCCCAAAGTTGCCATAAACATTTTAACTCCAGCTGTATCAACCCATCAAAATCTTAGAATTCCTGAAGCACTCATATATCTACACCACTGATATACCAGGAGTAGCACACCACATTGGATGGGATGCAGAGTAGATGGCAATCAATCTTGATTAAGAAACTATTAACACACAAGGTTTAACCTGTAACCACATGTTAGTAATCTCCTATACAAGGGCTTAATGACTTCAGGGTGAGATACAACAATCTTCACACACTTCTTCTACATAAATATTTTTGATCATCTTTAGCAAATCAATCATAACAAACAATACAAAATAAATCATTTAGGGCCTCTATAGGGGCAGGCTTAGATGGTGGTTGGAAAAATTGGAAATAATGGTGGTGGGAAGATGTAATGGTGGTGGGATTGGTGTTGGAATATTGAATGTAAGAAATCATTGTGAACAACTTTATAAAAATAAAATAAAATTTAAAAAAATTGCTTATTAGAAAACAGTCTGAGTTCCCACCTTAGAAACAAGAACATAAGATGACGCAACTGTTCTGGGAAAGGCGCTGGCACTTTTTAAAGAAGCTAAAGCTGGAGTTACTTTAGGAGCCAGAGGCCCCTCTTTGGGGGTATCTGTCAGAGAATATGAAAACATCAATGCAAAAAAAAAAAGATGAAATCTTGCTGTTTGTCACAGGATGGAAGGAGTCCAGGGAACTAAATGCAGTGAAAAATGAAGGAAAGGGCTAAGTATCGGATGATTTCACAATATAAGATCAATAAACAAGCAGAATAAAAATGCACATCAGTGAACACTATCACAAAACTCAGGCTACCTAAGCAGGAGGGGAGGGAGAGAAGTGAGACTCCATTCGCAGGCATGACTTTATATTTCGGAAATCTTAGTGAATTCTCCCCAAAGAACTACTAGCCTTAATCAACAAGTTGTTGGGTATAAGTTGAAGACAGAAAATTCAACTGTACTTCTTTATCTCAGCACTGAATAATTCAGAAATGCATAATCCAGAAATGAATTCCATTCACTATAGCATTAAAAAAAGAGAATACGCAGGAATAAATTCAACAGAAGAAGGATGAGACGTGTACACTGAAAGTTAAAAATATTCTCAAGAAGAGAAAGTGGAAATAAATGCAGAGACCATCCACGCTGTTCATGGGCCAGAAGACTCGATACTGCTGACAGGACAACTCTCCCCAAGAGGATTGTTAAACTAGGTGAAATGCCTATAAAAACACCACTAGGCATTTTTTTTCCTTTGGCAGGGGGTGGAGGGAGGGAGTATTGGCAGAAATTGACAAATTGATGCTAAAATTACTGAGAATGCTTACAAGGTCTTTACAAAGAGCAGAAAAAGCTAAAATAATCTTGAAACAAGAAAACAATACTGATGATTTATATTACGGACTCCAAGATTTGTTAGAAACCTATAGTACTGGTCTAGGAAAAGACAGACAGATCTGTGGGGCAGAGATCAGAAACGACCCCATCCATTTATGGCCAATTCATTTGGACCAATTTGTTAGGGCCAATTATGACTAAGGAAATTCCATGAGGGAAAGCAGAGTTCATAGATGATGCTGGTGCAGTTAAACATCTACTTGCAACAAGATGTCACTGTCACTGTCCTTCCATTGTTCATCGAGTTGCTCAAGCAGGCCCAGTAACATGAGACTTGTTACTGTATTTGGCATATCGAATATGTCACGGGTAGCTTGCCAGGCTTTGCCATGTGGGTGAAATACTCTCGGTAGCTTGCCGGGTTCTCCGAGAGGGGCGGAGGAATCGAACTCGGGTTGGCCGTGTCGGCCACGTGCAAGGCAAACACCCTACCTGCTGTGCTATCATTCCAGCCCTGCAAGATGATGTTGGACTAACATCTCACACAAAATATAAATGTTTTAGAGGAACACTATGAGAAACTCTGACCCTTTGGTTAGGCCAAACTGAGCTGTTCTAAGTTACAACAACAAAAGCATAACTGATAGGGGTCAGAGAGATAGTACATAGTGGGTAGGGCTTTTGTCTTGCACTTGGCTGAGCTGGGTTCGATCCCCAGCATCCCTTATAATCCCCTGAGCACCATAGGAATGATTCTTGTATCAGAGTCAGGGGAAATCCCTGAGCATCACCAGCTATGCCCCACACCCCAAAAATGCCTACCAAACAAAAAAAGGATGACCCAAAAAGATCATCTATAAAGGAAAAGATGGTACTACTTCAAATTAAAAACTCTGGCACTCCAAAAGACACCATTAAGAAAAAAGAAAAGGTGACCCACAGAGGAGAGAACTTACCTGCAAATCTAGTGAGTACTTGTAGGTCGAATTTAAGAGCAACAAGCTGACAAAATTCACCGTACAACCCAGGAAGTCTCCCAAGAATCTACCTACGAGAAAAGAGAACCTGGTTTCCGACAGTGAGGGGCCTGGGCCTGCCAGAGAACCCGTCAGAAGAGCCCCTGAGTTTTCACAATTCTAACACTCATCAACCATCAGTTGGTGGTCACATAAACCACAAAGGAAGGTCTGGCATAGGATTCGACCCTAGAGAACTACTTGCCACCACAGGATGTCTCTCAAACACATGATGCTAAACGGAAGAGACCAGGCACAAGACGGTATAATGGTATTTACACGAAATGTTCAGGAAATGTCAGTCTACAGAGACAGCAGGTTTGAGGCTGGAGCCATAGTACAGTGGATAGGGCACTTGCCTTGCACGTGGCTGACCCGGGTTCAGTTCCCAGTACCCCGCAGGGTCCCCGAGCCCCGCCAGGAGTGATCTCTGAGCTCAGAGCCAGAAGTAGGCCCTGAGCACCACCAAGTATGTCCTAAAAGTAGTTCTAAGGGGACAGCAGACCTGGGGGATGGGGGAAGGTCACATCGGTAGTGGGATTGGTGTTGGAATATTGAATGCCTGTAACAATGGTATTATAAACTTTGTAAATCACAGTGTTTAAATAAGGTTTTAAAAATTAAAAAAAAAAAGAAAAAAAGAAAAAGACAGTAGATTGGGCTTGCCCAGGGGGACCAGGAAGCTTTTTTTTTTTTTTTCATTTTTGGCTTTTTTAGTCACACCCAGCGATGCACAGAGGTTACTCCAGGATTTACACTCAGGAATCACTCCTGGCAGTACTCAGGGGACGAGATGGGATGCTGGGAACCGAACCCGGGTTGGCCGCATGCAAGGCAAAAGCCCTACCCACTGTACTATCACTCTAGCCCCACCATGAAGCTTTTTGAGGGGAGGCAACAGATTACCCTAAAAAGGGATTGTGGGTGCGCCGTGGAGGCTCTGTACAGCTTAAATGGGTGCACAGCAGTTGTGTGTGCTCGGCCTGAGGCTCCTGAGGCCGGTGTTTCCCCAATCCATGATCCTGGTCTGTTCTCTCTCCCCCTTCCTGAGCCTTGGAGAAGTTTCAGGTTGTGTTTACCCAGGACCGAGCACACTGGGCTCCACCTGCTGCAAACCCTGCTTGCACATCTGCCCCAGTCCTGAGGTTCGAGGAATCTGTGCTTGGAAGGTGGAGAGCACCCCCTGAGGGGGCTGCGCCTTCCCCTCCAGAAGCAAGAAGCAGAGGGAGTGAGGCCAGATACCGGAAAAGGCAGGTGGGCAGCAGCTGACCTTTCACCCTCTGATCAGAAGGAAGTCACACGCCGTGCTCAGACCTAGCCCCTCATGAATGTACCCCAATGCCGCAGCTGGAGAGATTCAGGCATCTGTCTGGACTGGTCCCAGGAGAAAACCAGAATCCTTATCAGCCTGCTCACTCGCCCAGGGAGTGGGACCCCCCCACCAAACACCCCAGCTCCCCATCTCTGCAGGAGCCTAGGCGGGGGCCGGGGGTGGCCGCCGCTCTGATGATACTTCCCAAATAAATAAATGGATGTGGAAAGTTGGCCTGCAGCTCCATATTTCACTGCATAATTGTTTCTACTGCGCAACTGTCATACTCTGAGTTTATTTGGGGGGGGAGGGGTGTCTAGTAATACAGGCACAATTAATTTTAAGAATGAAAAATAGCTCCACTTAATTTTCACAGTTCACTCGGGGGGCGGACATAAAGTCTGCCATAATTATGTGGTGAAATATGCAGAGAACCCATCTCCTTGCTGCGTCCCCCCTGCTCTCGGTCACTGTCCTCTGCACCCCCGGGAGGGGACATGCCCACCTGCGTACATTTGACAAGTCCTGCATCTTCTGCATAGCTGATGGGCAGACTTGGGTCAAGCCCAGGAAAAATCCCTTAATGACTCCTGCTACTTCTGGCTGGGCTCTGGAAAGGAACTAATTCGAGTGGTGATCACTCAGCCTGAAAGGGGATGAGCATAATTTGATTCTTTCGGCTGCCCGGGTGGCGGCCGTGGGGGTTACCGTAGCTGGTCTTGCTGCTTTTCTCCTGGAACGGTGATTCCTCACCGCTCTACCTGCCCAGCCTGGCTACCGGGGCCTGACGCTGCGACCCCAGCCCTGCTCACGGCCAGCGTCTGTGTCGGTGCGCCCCTAACTACTGGGAAGTGTCCCCTCGGCACCCCGAGGCCCGCGGACAGATCAGGAGCGTGGTGGGGACGAGCAGGCAAGCACACGCCTTTCCCGGGACCCCCGTGTCTCCCCAGTACAACGCGCCTGCAATGTACAAGGGGTGCAGCCCCGCAGGGCAGAGCTGTGCGTCCCCAAGTCCCCAAACCTCTCAGTGGCAGCTGTCAGAGGCACCAAGAGGACCATGTGACTTTTGAGGCTGACTTACATTCTAGTTTAGGCGCTGTCCCTTCCTGGCTCTGCGGCCAGCCTGGCGCCAGTGACTTCACCTCTCTGTGCCTGTTTCCCGACTGATGGAAACAGGGAGGTCGGGGCAGGGCAGCCGTGGGGAGTCTGGTACCCAGAAGGGGTTCGCCTCTCTGACCACCAGGGCTGCTTGCATCCCTGCTCCCCCACTGCCCCACCACGGGCTACAGGAACAGTCTGCAGAGCGATGAGCCACCTGGCCCATCTCCCGTGGGGATGAGGTAGGTCGGTACCGCTGTGGCCATGCGCCTGGTCACAGCAGGAGCAGAACCAGGCCAGAGTCTGCCCGTCTGACTGAAGCCCACCCAGGAGCCCCATGGGCAGGGCTCGCCACTGCGGGCAGATCTCACTGTGGCAGATGCAGGAGCTTGTCCACTCCCAGCCCCCAGCCCTGGCCACTCTCACGGCTCCTTGCTCTGATTGATTTGAGACCCCACAGGCTCTCAGGGCCTGCCCCATAACTCATTCTCTCCCCTGCTGGGGGGACTCACCCTGAGGGGATGGGCCACTGCATTCGCGAGTGGTCCCCACCTTTTGGGGAGAGGAAATGGGGGTCCCCAGGCTCATTCCAGGTGGCCCGTTCTTGTCCCCAGGCAACAGAGTAGGGCCCACAAGCAGGCAGGGTGTGGGGCCACAGTGCCTCAGCAGCCTGTGCTGCCTTCTGCTGCATTGGTTTGGGTTTGGGGGGGGGTACACCCAGCGGTGCTCAGGGCTGATTCCTGGCTCTGCACCCAGGAACCACTCCTGGCGGTGCTCAGGGAACCCTATGGGATGGATTGAACCTGGGGCAGCTGCACGTGAGGCAAATGCCCTCCCCTTTCCCAATCTTATTGCTCTGGCTCTGTGTTTTGGTTTTGTTCAGGGGCCACACCTGGCTGTTCTGGGGTGCTACTCCCAGCTCTGGACTGCCCCAGGTGCTCAGGAGACCATGCAGGGCTGAGGAGGAAGCGAGGGTGCCCACATGCACAAAGTATCCCCACCCATTGAGTTCTCTCTGGGCCCCTGAGACCTGCTTCAGGGGCCAGCTGAGGGACAGAGCACTTGGATGGAGTCCAGTGACCTTGACAGGTGGCCAGCAGGCCTGAGGACAGCTGGACAGTGTTGAAGCCTCAGTGCGCAATGAGTAAGAGGGGTCCTGACATTCCCCTCCCCCACACAAGCCTGCACCTGTGGGGACGTCCCAACACAGCTGCCGGCGGCAAGCGGACCGCTGCCTCTCCCAGACTCAGTCAGGAAGAAAATGGGTCTTTCGAGCTCCGCCAGGACCCAGTGACACCATAGTGCCTGGGTCTGGCACACCAGGTTCTACGAATGCAGTGCTTGGACCCAGGGGGGCCGGATTCCTATGGACATAGAACCTGAGATCTGGGGGCTCCCAGCTTCCAGTGAATGTACAGGCAGATGGGCTCAGCGCCCCCGGGAGACCCCACAGTCCGGCTTAGCCCCCAAGCCATTTGAAAGGGTTCCCTTGACCCGAGAGGCCTGCAGCCCATGGAGAGATGACCAGGTCACCGATGAGCTCCAGAGAGTGATGGGGGGTGGGGGGCACCATCCCCTCCCGGGGCTCCTCAAGGCCCACCCCACCGCCTGACTGCTACTGCTGCCACCGTGGCTTGTCGGGGGGGGGGTGAGGTGAGGATCCAGAGTCACTCTGGGTGGCGAGGGGGCAGCACCAAGGCCACAGCCTGCCCCTGGGTCTGTGCTGACATCTAGGGACCTTAATGACAAGCTGGGTCCCTGGCAGGGCAGTGGGTGTCTCCTGCTTCTGGGGCCTCTCCCTGAACTGGGAAGCTGGGGCAGGGGCAGGGACAAGGCAGTGGGTGGCCGCAGGGGGCGCCCGCTCTGTGCCTCTCCTGGGCTGAGGGCAGCGTGTGGACTCCCTTCCCAGTCTCTGGGCTTGGCTCCCCCACAGGCTGAGCTCTTGGGTTCCAGACCCCATTTCTTCAGGGAACTCCCCCCCCCCCCAACAGACCCTGATCGTCTCCTGCCTGTCCCTCCAGCCCACCCCATGCAGGGGGTGGAGAGAGAGAGAGTATGGGGGAGAGAGGAGAGGGAGGAGTGGGGGGGGAGATAGAGAGGCAGAGAGTGGGAGGAGAAGAGAGGGAGGGGGAGATAGGGAGGTGGAGAGGGAGGGAGGGAGGGAGAGAGGGAGGGAGAGGGAGAGAGAGGGAGAGAGAGAGAGAGAGAGAGAGAGAGAGAGAGAGAGAGAGAGAGAGAGAGAGAGGTGTCTCACACACTGGCCCCTGTGTAGCCCGCTGGACCGTGACTCCCTCCAGAAGCAGCAGACAGGGCCTAGCTCACACTCTTCCTGTGGCCCCTCTGCCCATGCCCAGGCAGGGCCGGGAACGAACTGGCTGCCATATAGACACAACCCGAGACCGAGACTGGGGCTCCTGGGGCCACTGTGGAACCGGTGTCCCACGGCCCTGCCCATCCCGACAAGGGGGGACCCAGTTTCAGCAGGACAGGAAGTTCAGGCCTGTTTGTTGGGGTGCCATTAACCAGACCCAAAGCTGTGGTCAGGCTGCCATGGAATCTCCTGGGCGGCGGTGGGGTGGGGGGCAGCGGCAGCAGAGGCCCTTCAGGAGCAGTGACCAGGCAGGGAGGGCAGAGGGGCAGGGCAGAGCCGGGCGGCCAGCAGCAGCACCTCACTTCCTCCCCACAGGACTGGGAAGTCCCCACCCCGCGCCCGCCCCCCCACCCAGAGTCCAGGCAGGACAATGTTGCTGCTTCCAGGGGAAGGACAGGGAAATGCAGGTTCTTGGGTGGTGCTGGGGGCAGGAGGGCTGGAGACCAACCCTGCAGAGGGACGTGTCATCACAGTCTCCTCCTCACGCTCCATCCCCGGCTCAGCGTCAGTTAGTTCCTCAGGCGCAGTGCCCTGCTCGGGAGTTTTTTTTAGCCTTTCTCTGCCCTCTGGGCACCCCCAGCCTCTCCCTGGTGAGTCCTACGAGTACCCCCTAGTGCAGCCCGCTCTCCTCTGCTACTTCCCCGCACCCAGGACTCTTT
This sequence comes from Sorex fumeus, assembly GCF_029834395.1. Lineage (NCBI taxonomy): Eukaryota > Metazoa > Chordata > Mammalia > Eulipotyphla > Soricidae > Sorex > Sorex fumeus. The sequence continues at coordinate 22,929,995 of NW_026606179.1, forward strand.
AGTACAATTCTGGGACTGTTTTCTATTCATATCAATTTTCATATTACAGTGATATGATGTCTGTTTCCTAATTTAATTAGGTGATTCCTGTGATTAGTTCCTACATGCTCATTATTTCCCACTTAGCATACTTGAACACGCTATCGGAGAGCGGGGCCTTGGCTGCAGACCCCAGGGCGCTCTGCAGGGAGTGGGGTGGGGGAGACACGGCGTGTCCCCACCTGTGGGTGAATGAAGGAAATCGGGACCATGACAGAGAAGCAGATGTTGGGGGGCCAAGATGGGGGCAACAGTCACACAGACTGGCCAGTTTCAGGGCAGACAACGGCCACTGCAGAGGCGGGGCCCATGGCAGACACCCCTGACATCAGGTCAGCACCTCCTAAGGAGAGAAGTCGTGAGGGTCCCCCAAAGAGCCGATTCCAAAGAAGGCTCTTGGGGTGCAGCCCCAGAAGGCAGCAGGGATGACCTGGGATGACCCACACTTTCTGGTTGATTGTCATAGGTGTGTGTGGGGGCGGGGGTCCATGTCTGCATCTCCTACTCCATGGGGCACTATAGCACTATAGCACTGTCCTCCCGTTGTTCATCAATTTGCTCGACCAGGCACCAGTAATGTCTTCATCGTGAGACTTGTTGTTACTGTGTTTGGCATATCGAATACGTCATGGGCAGCTTGCCAGGCTTTGCTGTGCGGGTGAGATACTCTTGGTAGCTTGCTGGGCTCTCCAAGAGGGGCGGAGGAATCGAACATGGGTCGGCCACATGCAAGGCAAATGCTCTAGCTGCTGTGCTATCAGAATCCACTATCATCCCAAATCAGCTTAGAACAAGCGAGAGTAGGGGCTCTGTGAACTCGGTCACTGGCCCCCAGGCTCTGGACACCCCCAGCCATTACACCCCGAGTTCAGGCCTGCACACAGGTATCCCCTCTGACAACATGACCCTATGGGGGGGGGAGCCCCTTGTGGGGGGATGGCTGTGGAAAACTCTTCTTGGCTGCAGAAAGGCTGGTGAAGGGGGTGGGTTGGGGGCAGGTTTGTATGCGCCGCAGGTGCATTGTTTAGGGACCTCGTGGGGTCTCAGAGCCCCAGGCCCGCTGATTCTGCGATGCTGCATCTCCAGCTACTTAACAGGATGGATCACCGCAATTACGTGTCACTCTCGATCTTCGCAGTCGCAAAAAGGAGGCACCAGCCTCACAGGGGAAATATACACAGGGAGGTTGGGGGCTCCGGGAGAAGACGGAGGCGTCCGGCAGAAGCCCACCTGCCCGGGGAACCCCGACACAGGGCGGTGGGGGTGGGGGGGTGCAGGAGCGGACGCCTCGCTCCCCTCACGCTGTCCCTCCCCCCTGAGCTGCTGAGGGTCTCGGCAGTTGCTCCCGTGGCACTGGACCTTGAAAACTCTGGCTGCAGGTGCGGGCTCAGAGCTGCAGGAGAAGCCCCGGGACAAGGAGTCGCTATAGGAATGACACACCCTGCCAGAGGGGCCCTCCGCGCCCGCTCAGCTGCTGGGGACCCATGAGGGCTGCACTTTCTCCAGTCAACACAGCCCTGCCTCTAACCCTGACCCTAATCCTAACCCTACTAACGCTAATGCTGCTTCTAAACCCTGACCCAAACCCAAACCCTGCCTCTAACCCTAACCCCGACCCTAACTCTAATTGCCTTCAACATTAACTCTAAACCAAACCCTCTAACACGACCCTTACCCTTAATCTTAACTGTCTCTAACCCTAAACCTAATCCTAATCCTGCCTATAACCCCAATCTAACACTACCTCTAGCCTTGATCCTGCCCTAACCCTACTTCTAACCCTAACGCTAACCCTATCCCTACCTCTAACCCTAACCCTGACCCAAACCCGAAATGCCTCTAGTCTTAAACCCAATCCTAACCCTCTAATCCTAATCTAACCCTAACCATAACTGCCTCTAACGAAATCCCAATCCTAATCCTGCCTATACCCCCAACCCTAACACTAACTGTCTCTAGCCCTGACCGTACCCCTATTCCTATCTCTAACCCTAATCCTATCCCTGCCTCTAACTCTAACCCGTACAATAACCCTAAACGTAACCCTAATCCTAACCCTAACCATTACACTAATCCTAGTCCTAACCCTAGTCCTAGCCCTAACACTTACCCTAATCCTAACCCTAACCCTTACCCTAATCCTAGCCCTAACCCTAACCCTAACCCAGGAGCAGGGGCCCCACAAGCATGCATGTGCCCTGTGGGCCTGGGGCTGGGTCTCTTGTCAGTTCTAGCTGGGAAACGTCAGGATCATCACACCCCTTGTGAGCTGCAGAAGTTAAATGAGCAACCATGGCCCCTTCTCCAGGAAGCCCCCTGACTGCCCCCACCCGCGTGTCCCAAAGCAAAGCCATGAAGCCTGAAAGCAGGTGAAGGAACGGGGCTGGGAGACACTTCCAGCCTCTCTTGCCTGTCCTGAGGTTGGAGGGGTGGAGCCCAGGTGGGGAAATTTGGGGTGGCTCCATGGCACCCCAGAGGCCATCCCTCCAGCACGGAAGGTACGGTCTCCCACTCCCTGCGCAGACAGAGTCCCCTCTGGGGGCTGCCTCTTCTACACCCCGCCTACACGCCCCGACCCCCTGATCAGCCTCACTGCGGTCAGCCATGGCCCCTGTGGTCACTCAGCACCCGCCCTGCTCTGGCCACAGCTCTACTCTCTAGGGTCTCTGGGTGGGTACATCAACAGCCCCAGTCCCTGCCACCACTGAGCCTACAGTATCCCCAAAGCTGCAGGCAAGGCAATTCCACAGGACTCCCTGAACCTCGCCCAGGGCAGGTCTCTCCCTGCAAGCCCTCAGACCTGCTCAGGCAGACACAGGGAGGGTGGGCGGCCCAAGGACAAAGGCCATGGAACAGGTCCCCAGCCCCTTCGCCTGCGGGATGCTCATCATCCTGAGTTCTCCAGGTCTAAGAGAGTCCCAGAGACCAGGAGGGGCCATGGCGGTGCCTCACCTGGCCCAAGCGTCAGCTGAGCCATGTGTGCCCATGCCAGGGCCTGGATTGTTGAAGAGCGAGGGGCACGGGAGCAGGGCGGCAGCTGGCACGGGCAGAGCAGAGAGCGTCCAAGTCAGTTTCAGCTCCAGCCTCCGACGCTCGCACACACAGACCGAGAGGTCAGTAAGGGCCAGTCCAGTTCCCATGTCTCATGAACTCGGCTCCCGTCACCAGGCTCCTTCTCCACCCCAACTTCCCTGCACCAGTCTCACAGCTCTGAAATGAGGGGAGACCAGTGTTGGGAAAAAGCGGAAGGAAGAGTGGGAGGGAGGGAGGGTGGAGGGAAGAAGGGAGAGAGGGAAGGAATGATGGAGGGGAGGAAGGAAAGGAAAGAAGGGAGGAAGGAATGAAGGAGGGAAAGGAGGAAGGAGGGAGAGAGGAAGGAAGAAGGGAGGGAAAGAGAGAGGGAGGAAGTAAGAAAGGAGGGAAGAGTGGGAGAGAGGGAGGGCGGAATAATGGAGGGAGGGAAGGAAGGAGAAAAGGGCCAGAGGAAAGAGGGAGGAAGGAAGGAGGGAGGGAAAGAGGGAGGGAGGGAGGAAGGAAGGAAGGAAGGAAGGAAGGAAGGAAGGAAGAGAGGGAGGGAGGGAGGAAGAATGGAGGGAGGGATGGAAGGAGGGAAGGGCCAGAGGAAAGAGGGAGGGAGGGAGGGAGGGAGGGAGGGGGGAGGGAGGGAGGGGGAGGGAAGGAGCAGAAGGAGGAAGGGAGGGAAGGATGCTGGCTTATTGGTATAAACGGTCTTCATCATAAGGTTGGTGGCATTTTTCAACCTGTCAGTGTTAAACCGATCAATCCACCATTCGCTCTGGCTTCACGGGTCACTACCAGCTCATGTGGCCACATTAAACCCTAATGCATTCCACTTAGTCGGAGAGCATGGCCTGGCGTCCACCCAGCAGGCACAAGGGCTGCGGCCATTGAGCGTCTCCAGACGACATAGAGGAGTGGGTAGACGTGCCCCCGGTGAGGAAGGATTCGGGGCCACACGTGGATTCCTATCCCCTAAGAAGAAAAGCCTCTACTGGTTAACAGCGAGGGCAAGAAGGGAATAGCGATTCCCGGACAATGAAGGGACTCGGGCCCCGTTTCCTCCAACAGAGACGGAGTGAGGAGGGGGGCCTCACTCCCCTGCAGAGACAGATGCTCACTGCCACCTGCAGAACCCCCTAGCCCCCAGGGAAGGGGTTCAGACTGTGTGGAGGTGGGGAGGAAGCTGAACCCTACTTGGAGAATGAAGATCTCATGGAATTGATGAAAATTCCTCTGGGGTCGGAGTCAGAGTAGAGCGGGTGGGGCACTTGCCTTGCACACAGCGCCAGTCCCTGATGTGCTCGGACACCTGAGAGGTCATCAGGTCAGTCTGGTCCCTGTCTCATTGTGGCTCCAGGGCAGGGGCTGCTCCTGTCAAAGGTTCAACCCCCAGCACCCCACAGGGTGCTCTGAGCACAGCAGGGAGTGATTTCTGAGTTCAGAGCCTAGAAGCCCCCAGGACTGGCAGGAGTAGCCCCCAAACAACTAACTACAAAAGAAAAAAATTCTTCCAAGATACTTATGGTTGAATTGCTAAAGTGACATCGTATCTAGTTTCAAAGCCAGCCAGGAGGAAGGTCTGTGGGTGAGGCCAGCCTGACCATGGAGGGGTGTATGGGGGGGGTGTTACTGCAGTGCCCTAATCTAATCATGTCTGTTCCAAATTCCCCCATAATGAAGAGTTGACAAAATCGAGTCTGCGACCAGGCACATGAGCTTTGCCTTCTGCACTCACAGAGCAGGAGTTTCTCAACAGCTTCCGGTCCCACCTCCACTAAGGGGGTGGAGGGTGGGCTCAGGTCTTCCCCGGTCTCCTGGTCTCTGAGAAATAGGCAAATGACATCTCTGACCCACAGTGAAGAGTATAACCAGGCATCCACCCATGTTTGAAGGGCTTGACCTTTGTCATGGATTTATGGGCCACATCCCGCAATGCTCAGAGTTACTCCTGGCTCTGTGCTCAGGGGACCAGGTACTCCACCCTTTGAACTATCTCTTTGACCCCCAAAGCCATGAGAAACCATTATTGATAGTATTCTAAACCACAATTATTTTTTTAAAAAAAGGAAACACACATGGGGTAAAATCCCAAATGATAATGGTGGGCCTGGTGTCGAAATATTGAATATAATCAAAGTAGAGAGAGAGAGTAGTGTGGAAATCATCTGCTACACAGGTAGGTGGAGGATGTGGGATGGGGGGTATACTGGGGTTTTTGGTGGTGGAGAATGGGGACTGGTGAAGGGACGGGTGTTTCACCATTGTATGACCGAGACTTAAACCCGAAAGATTTGTAACTGCTCTCGCGGTGATTCAATAAATAAATTTATATATATATATATATATATATATAAAGGAAACACACAAAATAAACAAAACCTAGGCGGCTCCCTCTTTTAAAACAAAACAAAACAAAACAAAAACCTGACTTGGGACCCGAGAGATAACAGAGAGGGGGAAGGCACTTGCCTCTCACACAGCTGACCTGGGTACAACACCAGCGCTGTGTATGGCCCCAGCCCTTCCGGGAGTGATCCCTGAGGAAGCCCTGAGCACTGTTGGGTGCAGCCCTCAAACCAACCAATCAACCAACCAATCAACTAACAAAATGCTTGCCAAAGGGTGGTACCCCCCTACGATTCCACTGAATCCGAGAGCCAGGCAAGGTTTGCCGGTCAGTCCCTGAGAAGCACAGGAGAGAAAGTGGCTGGCAGCCAGACCCCATCCAAACACACACACACACACACACACACACACACACACACACACACACACACACACCAGGTTCCCAGAGAAGTTTCCAAGGCAGCGACAGTCCGGTCTCTGGCATGGAGATTCGCCCCCTCGTGGCCTCTGCGACAGGAATCCACAGGGAAAAGGCTTTTCCAGGGGGCCCCGGGGCCACCCACCCGTGCAGCTGGATACGTACACTTTGTAAGCAGTGGTTTCCAACAGATAAATGTAATCAAGGTTTATATGCTCAGAGAAGCCAACAGGATGGGATTGTTTCACTTGAAAGATCAGAAGAAAATTGTAACTAATGTTGTGGAAAATTACTTTGATATTGCTTTCTGGGTACCGAATCACAATTAGGCTGCTGTGAGAAGTACAGGGGAAGAATAAATGAATAGTAACAAATCAACACAAGCACCCATGTCAGAGGCACTTTACTCCGGGAGAGGAACGTAAGCATTACTTAAAGTCTCGTGACGGCGTTGGATGGGATTTACCTCCACTCTCAAGGTGGCCCCACCTGGCATGTGGCGAGGAATGGGCTGCCAACCCTCCCCTCCTCCCCCTCCCCCAGCCAGAGAACACGGCTCCAGGACAAGCGTGCCCACACTGTCCTCACGTGCCAGCCGCCCTGCCAGTCCCCAGCTCTGCGCTCCTCTGCTGGTTCTCAGACACCCCTCACTCCCTGCCCGTCCTGGGCAGCCTGGTCCCTGATCACCACCAGGACCACACTGGGCAGTGCCAACAGTTCACGTGCCGGGATGTTCTGCCACAGACGGCAGGAGACACAAATCCACCAGTCCAGCCCACCCTGCACTGTCCCTGCAGGTCAGCAAGGCCCTGGCCGAGGCTGGGGGGTCCTTCTGTTGCTGGACACGACATCAGTCCCAACTCATGTCACAGAAGAATACACACAGGGGACATGAAGACCCCTATATGAACCCCAACCACACCCAAGCCATCAGGGGGGACCCAGAAGAGAGCCCCAAGATGCAGAGTCATTTTCCTAGCCCTTCACATACACAGGTGTGCTATGGGGGAGGGATGGGGATGCGGGTCCAGGGGGAATCCAGGTGACTTTCTCTGGGGATGACTCGGTGGGCAGACAGGCCCTGGAACTTTGCTCTGTCCCCAGCTTCTACGTGGCCACCATTCACTCTGAGCCGGGTTCCGGCACCCTCTTTCCGGAGCTCACTTTATGCAGAGAAAACACACGTCATGGGGTACCCATGCTCAGTTTGCCCCACCAGTGCTGCCCTGTGAGATCTGGTGGGGTGCGGTGTCATAGTGTGAGGGGGAAACTGATGCCATGACAAGCTGCAATTAACATTAAGTCCCAACTAGGCCTAAGCTGCTGTTTCCCCAAAGCAGGACTTGCAGTTTCTGGTAAACTCCCAGTTGAATAATTTGCCAAGATAAGGAATTGGGCAGCTGGGTCTGGCCGGTAATGAGGGGTCATTGTATACCCTCCTTAGAAACTGTTACTAACCATTGCCTAATTGCTGACCACCACTGTAATAGGGTCAATGCTAAAAATAGCATTAAATAGCATTGTAATACTGCACTGTCCTCCCATTGTTCATCGAGTTGCTGGAGCGGGCCCAGTAACGTCTCCATCGTGAGACTTGTTGTTACTGTGTTTGACATATTGAATACGTCATGGGTAGCTTGCCAGGCTTTACCGTGCGGGCGCGATACTCTCGGTAACTTGCCGGGCTCTCCGAGAGGGGCAGAGGAATCGAACTCAGATCGGCAGGGTTGGTGGCGTGCAAGGCAAACGCCCTACCCGCTGTGCTATAGCTCCAGCCCAGTATATAAATTGCCTCTTAACTCTGAACCCTATAGAAACTACTTGTGAGTCGGAGTCGGGGTCCTGGTCAAGACTCCACTGTGTTGGATGAGATTTGGACCCTAGCTCGGGCTAGCGCTGGCTCGGGCTAGTAATAAAGTTCCTTTGCTTTTGCATTATCATGCGTGGAACTGGGTCTCTCTGCAATTGGGGATCTGAAACTCGGGCACAGCACCAGAACCCCTGGTGGGGTTCGCAGGAAGCAGCTCAGTCCCCACAGAGAGGCTGGCTCCATCCTGCGTCTGCGTCTCCTGAGCTGGGAGGCAGCTGCCACCGGAGAGGCCTGGCCCAGGTGTGAGTCAGCCGGTGACTCACTGCCTCTCCCGCTGCCTCCCGAGGAGGCCGCCAGGAACCCACTCACTGCGCCCAGCCCCCCCTCAGTGCCAGCCCGGAGGGTCAGGCCTCTGCTAAGGGTGTGGGCAGAAGCTGGGGCTGAGGGGAGCAGGGGGCACCTGCAGCTCTGAGCCTCCTCCCGAGGCCACCCAGCTGGTGGGGTGCAGGCTCTGCTGCCTGCCCACCCCCTGCCCCCAGTGTCTAGGAGCTAATGACACCCCAGCACTGCTGCAGACACTCAGGCTGGCAGGCATTTCCCTCCCCACCCCAAGGCAGAGCGGGGACCAGCACCTACAGCCTGGCTGTGCACCCCGGGCAGGGGTCCCAGTTCCCCCTTGCGGCCTCGCTCACTTGCTGTCCCCAGTCCCTGGTGCCCAGCAGACCTGTGCCATCGGGGTGGGTGGGTCCTCCCAGTGACACAATGAGGGTATGCAGGAAGGGAAGGCATGCCTGGGGCGGGGGGTTAGCAGGGGCCCCCGGGGGCACGTGCCATTCACTCTCGGATGTCCCATCCATGGGGAAGAGGCCTCAGAGGGGGCAGTGTCCTCCTCAGACCGCGTCTCACCAAAGCAGCAATGGCTCAAGGATAGGTAGCGAGGCCACCGCTCCAGTGGGGGGTGGTCCAGACAGAGGTCAGAGGTCAGAAGTGCCACTGAGGCTGGGGTCTCAGAACAGACTTGGTGCCCCAATGCCCCCATCACGCAGGATGAGGGTGGGCTGGTGCCGAGCGAGGGGGGCTCACCTGACAGCTGTTGGGGCGCCAGCTCCGTGGGCTTCTGCAGGCTGAGGAAGAGGAGGAGGCCCGCGGCCCCGAAGAGCAGGATGGAGGAGAACATGCAGGCCAGCCGCATGGCTCTGGCTCGCGGGGGCCGCCGGGGCTGGCTCCGGGGGCACCTCTGCGCCGTGGGAGGCTCCTTCTTCCCTCATCCTCCACGTCGGGCATCCATTGGGCCAGGGTCTACAGGCAGACGGAAGAGAGGTGGTGGGTGCCGAGGCGCAGGGTGGTGGACTGTGGGGTCTCGGGATCTGCACCCCGGCAACCTGCAGAGAGCTGGCACAGCCCCCGACTCTGTGCTGTCCCGGCCTCTCCCTGCACAGGTGCCCACGGCAGGGACCAGCCCCTAGGACCTCGCCCGTCCCCGCCCTTCTCCCCAAGGCTGGCTCTGAGAAGGAGACTCGAGGCTCAGATGATGTCGGGGTGGGGGTCACAAGCCCCCTTCCAGTCAGTGTTCCCCCCTGCAACCCAGATGGTGGGGCTGGTGGGTGGGTGTGGCCTGAGCTCTGGCCAGACCACACACGGCCCAGCTCCTGAGGCAGGGCAGGCCGCTGCTGCCAGCTGCCAGCTCAGGGGCAAGGACAGAGTCCTGCGGCAGACCCAGCACCTGCCACGTGACCACCCTGCCCACCTGCCCCTCTGCCCACCTGACCGCCCTCCCATCTGCCCCTCTGCCCACCTGACAGCCCTGCCCACCTGCCCCTCTGTCACTGACCACCCTGCCCACCTGCCCATCCTACCCACCTGACAGCCCTGTCCACCTGTTCCTCTGCCCACCTGCCCATCCTGCCCACGTATCCATCCTGTCTTGTATTCCCAGACCCCTGACTCTAGCCAGTAACCCCAGCTGGGCCAGGTGGAAGGTCACCTTTGGGCAGCCAAGGCCACTTGCCCAGATGATTCATGTTCCTGTGGTGGGGGTCAAGCAGGACCCCCACTGGAAGTACGCTCAGATCTCCTCTTCAGAGGGCGACTCTATCTCATTACTCTCATCGGAGACTGACTGGGACTTGGTGGTGCAGGGGACGACCCTTCTCTAACCAAGGAGCACCTGGGGAGCTCCTGGCCAGGCACAAGGTGGCACCCCAGCGGGTCTGAGGTTGGTGGGCAGCTCCCAGCAGCCTCCCCAAGCATAGCTGATCAGGATCAGCTGTTCAGACCTTTCCCAGCTTGGAGGAGACATTTAAACCCTACAGGTGGGGGGATGTTTGGGGGGTCAGGGAGGCCACTGTACGTCCACAGCCAGCTGTGGGGCAGGAGGCAGGAGCAGGGTAAAAAAGGAAAAGCTCCCTTCCCTCCCCCCAGACAGAGTCCCCAGGACCAGACTGGGGAATCGCAGCGCTCTGGGCCTACGCAGCGGTGTTAAATTGCAGGTTTGGATTTCTCCTCTCTGCAGTCTCTGTAATTATTTTTTCACTCAGTTAACTTTAATTAACCTGCCCCAGGCCTCCAGGCACGGGGAACGCGCCTGCACGCCAGGCTCTTTGGGCTGTGCGGAGCAGGTGGTTCCCATGAGCCCCCCAGCCTTTGTGTCTGGGGCCATTTCCTGTCCCTGGCACAGGCAGGGCCCACTCCCCAGAAAGGATGGCGGGGCCCCACCCGGTGCCTGAGTGGGAGGAAGGGGTGGCTACACAGACCCAAAGCTCAGAGCCCTAAGTCCTGAGCCCCCCGTGCCTCTGCAGCCATGGACACAGGGCGCAGGGCGCTGTCCAGCAGCCCGTGAGCACCCGCTGCATCCAGGGCCAGGGTGAGCTGGAGGCGGGGGAGACAAAGCTCTCCTCCTCCCTCACACAGCTCCCAGCCCAGACTGGGGTGAAGGCGCTCATGGGTGAACCCAGGCTGGGGTTGACGGCGCTCATGGGGGAACCCAGACTGGGGGTGACGGCACCCACAAGGGGACCCAGAGTGGGGGTGATGGTGCACGTACAGGTGGTCAGACAGCATTCAGAAGGGAGACAGTGAGGGAACCATTCTAGAACAAGTGCACCTGCACACGGACCAGCGTGTGTGAGTGACACAATTACACTCACACAGGCCTCACTAACACACACACAACACACACACTCACGCGCATACATTCACACATGCACACTCACACATACAGGACTGACGCACATTCACACACAGGCTGGCACTGACACACACACTCACACACACAGTCATATAACACATTCACACAGGCTGGCACTGACACACACACACACACTCACATACACACACTCATACAGACCAGCAATGACACACTCACACATGCATACAGGTTGGCACTGACACACACACACACACACACACACACACACAGTCACACAGGTCAGCACTGACACGCACTCACTCTCCCAAGTCAGATGTGGCTCCAGGCAGCCCGTGTGACTCAGGGCGACCCAGACGTCAGGGCCTCTCACAGCAGCACCGGAAGGGAAGAAACGGTGAGTCGATGGCGGGTGCCCACACTCACGGGGTGAGTGTCCCCGAACCCCCCCTGAAACCCTGTGCTCAGAAACGGGTGTCATGCAGGCAGGCACTCACAGTACTGCTCGCTCTACAGTGGCCCTGCACACGTGCTTGCTGCAGAAGGCTGGTCAGCCCCTCCTCTGTCCAGTCTATCCCCTGGGCACCTGTCGGCCAGTCAGCTGTGCCCATCTCTGCCCCAACCCAGACTGGCCTGTCCCCTCATGCACCCTTCACCTGAGCACACCAGGGCTCCCCCGCCCAGAGCTGGGTGCTGGGTTCTCACCCTGCTGGGGGTCGGTGGGGGACATGGCTGCAGGACTTGGACATCATGCCGGTCGCTTCCCCTGAGTGGACCCCCAGAAGAGGAGCACCCTTTCATGCCCAGGAAAGCCACGGCCTGGCACTGGGGATGTCTGCAGGACCCCTGACTACATGCCAGAGCCACCTGTGAGTGGGGCTCCCTCCTTGGAGAATCTGGCTGCTGCCGGCAAGCGGAGGGTGAGGGGTGGTCATCATGCCGCAGCAGGGAGCCCCCTCAGTCTCTCCAGGAACAGAACACCCTCCTTCAGAGGCGGGCGGGGGGGGGGGAGTGCGGTGATCCTCCAGGGGGTGTGCCCGTCAGAGCCCCGAGTGTTCCCCCAGGCTTCTCGTCGCAGTCACACATTATTTTCAAGACAACGGGAGATGCTGGTTCAAGGCTGCTCGGCTGCCTCTCCCTGGGTGCTGCCTGGGGAGGGTGTCACCATCTGGCCAGGGCCAGGCCGAGCTGGGGGGACCCTGGAAACACACACCTGGGACCCTGCTCGTTCGCCGGGCTCCGGGGGCTCTCATGCCCAGTGGTACCCCCTTCCCTCCTCTCCTGCCTGGCTGTGGGGAGGAGAGGGCAGATAAAAAACAAAAAACAAAACACAGCGGATAATGGTGAGGAGGGGTGGGGTGGGATAGGGAGAAGTCAGGCGAGCAGTAAGGCAAGAAAAACGACCCTTCGAGTGTTCCAGAAGGTTCTGTCTGTCTTCATCCTTCCTCTCCCCAGAGACTTCTCCCCACCCTGAATGGCGTCATAGATTCAAATGTAAGAAAAAAAAATCCAATTAATCTTGTAAACACCTCCTGGGACACAGGGCAGGCCAAGGAGTCTCCTATTTCCTTCATTATCTGATTGAAAGATTTGTTCCTTCGGAAAATTCACTTCAAGGCACAAGCAAGGACTTGGGAATTCAGCCAAAGCACACGCACCTCCAGAGACGACAGGCCAACCAGCAAACGGGCAGACGGACGGACAGCCAGCAGGCAGGCAGACAGACGGGCGGCTCCAAAGACACGCTGGGATTCAGCTGCTCCTCAGCCCTGGTTGCTGCCCCAGTCACCCCAAGAACCCGCTTCCTACTGCAGGGACCTGCCCCCACTACGGGGAGTAGGAGACGTCCAGCCCCGAGCCCATAAAGGTCCCACGTGGGGCGTACACCCCGGGCCCAGGAAAGTTCTCCGGCCGGTCGGTCTGCTCTGTGCACGGGCAGGAGCGAACAATGACGTCCCTCCCGGCTGAGGGCTCCAGGAGAAGCTGCTGGCGGAGCGAGGCTGCTATGGCAACTTGAGGAGAATGAAGCCAGACACAGCCTTCACCTTGAATCCGGCTCCGAGCTCCCGCCGGCAGGAGGGAGATGGTGGTGGTGGTGATGGGGGGGATTGTCGCACCCAAGTGCAGCTGGGGCTGACTTGCGGGCCCCCCACCCCAGCCTCCTGGCCTCGGTCACTCCTATGCTCCCCGCACGAACCCCGGCACACGGTGGTCCCCTGAGAGCACCACCTCCATCTGTTTTGTCAGACAGTTCTTTCCGTGAGTGGGGCTCCCGCTCACTTCGGAGATGGGGCTCTTCTTGCTGGATTCCAGCTCATTAAAATCCTGCAGCTAATTAAAACCGCTCTAACGGCGGCAGCGGCGGCGGCAGCAAACTCTGGGACGAGTCCCTCCAGTTTTTATGCGTAGGCATAAAGTTGCAATACTGGAGGATGACGAATGACTGCAAGGGCTCGGCTCACAGGCGGGGCTGCGGGCTGGGCACTGCGCCTGCCCCACAGACAGCGAGGGGGACACTGGCCTGGGTCCTGAAACTGTGGGCCCTTTCTCCGCACACAGGCCCCCCCCCCAGAGGGGCAGTCCCCTCTTGGAGGTGGGGGGGGGAACGGACGCAATTTATCTGCCATCTGCCAAGCTGTGGCAGGTGGGACGGCTCGCCGGGGACCGTGCACAAAGGGAATCCAGGCCCTAGAGGAAGACCACACCCGTTTCTCCTGTCCTGGAGCCCAGGGGAGCCTGGGTTAGCTGTGGTAGGAGTCCGGGATCCTGGTCAAGGCACCACTGGCCCCAAGGCCCTCAGGAGGGACAGACTCATGACACGGCACCATCTCTGTCCAGGATGTCTTTTTTTAATTGAATCACAGTGAGATAGGCCCTTACAAGACTGTTCATGATTAGGTTTCAGTCATACAGTGTTCGAACATCCATCCCTCCACCAGTGTCATTTCCCAGAACCCAGGTTCCCTCCCATCACTCCCTTACACCCCCCTCTGATGCCTCCTCTATGACAATGCTTTTCTTCTTCTCTCTCTCTCTCTCTCTCTCTCTCTCTCTCTCTCTCTCTCTCTCCCCTTTCCCCTCCCTCCCTCCTCTCCCTCCCTTTCTCTCTCTCTCTCTCTTTCTCTCTCTCTCTCTCTCTCTCTCTCTCTCTCTCTCTCTCTCTCTCTCTCTCCTTTTAGGCATTATGGTTTGCAATACAGACACTGAAAGGTTATCAGGTATATCCCGTTACCTACTTTTAACCCTCAGACCTTGTCCAGCGTGATCATTCCCAGCTATTACTGTTATACCGTTCCCTTCTCTGTCTTACCTACCCTCAGTCCCCCACACACTTGTGGTTAGTTCCAACCACTGACCTATCCTCCTAGCCCCTGCTTTCCCTGGCTGTGGCTATTAGTCTTCTACTATATATCTATATTTTTATATCCCACGAATGAAAGCAGTCATTCTATATCTGTCCCTCTCCTTCTGACTCATTTCACTCAGCATGATATGCTTCATGCCCGTCCATTTATAGTCCGCCCAGGACGTCTTATATGGGGGGGTGGGGGTGGGGTGGAGGGCAATTTATGCCAGTGGTATAGAGAATAATCATTCTGCAGGGAGGAGGACCGAACCTCTCCCCAGACTCCTCCTGGCAGGGCCTGAACAGTGGGTGCAGCACCCAATCTCAGTAAGAACCCCGCACCCTGCACCACACGCCTGTATCACCCTCTGGGGTCTGTCCTCAGCTTTGCATTCCCGGCACCTAGCACAGTGCGTGGCCCCGAGACGGAGATCGATCAGCCCGCAGCCCGCCGCTCGCTGGAGCCAATGCACGGAGGGTTTGGGCCATCTGGACGGAGGAGCTCGGCGAACCTGGAATTTTAAAAAGGTCACGGCTGTTTCAGGGAGCTGTGGGTTTGTTTTGATCAGGTCTAGATTAGAATCCGCTGTGAAGGGGACATCCTGGGAGAGAAGAAGCAGCCATGTGGGAGCCCAGTGGGTGCCCACCCCAAGGCCCCAGGTGCATGACCCCCACCCCTCCAGGACACCACTGTAACCCTCGTGGTGGTGGAACATATTTTAAGTCATCGGCTTATAGGGAATGTCCTTGTCTTGTATGGTATGCATGGGTTTTACCCCTCTCGATACATGTACGTGAACACACATGGGCCATTTAGACACCCCCAACATTGATAGAATTCAGGGATGTGATTCAAGTGGACAAACTAATCCTCCAGAACAATCTGTTTCCCTGATTACTGCTGGGTGAGGTGGGCTCTACAAACAGTATAAAGTACCACGCTGAGACCCCAAACAATATGGCAGCTTGGCTGTGCTGACCAACAGACAGTGAAGGTGGGGCTGGGATAGGCGGTTCAATAGGATGAGGGCCTCCACAGCCTGCAGGAGCCCCGGACTCCATCCCCAGCACTACGTGGTCCCCAGAGCACAGCCAGAGCAAGCCCTGAGCACCCAGCTAGGAGTAGTAGCCCCTGACCTCCGCGGAATGTGGTCCTACACCAAAAGCCAAACAAACAGCAACTCAGTGAAAGCAATCCATGCCACCACATGCACGAGCCCCAAGGACAATGTGCCAAGTCACAGACTCTAGAAGATTCCACACACAGGAGGGACCTAGAGGAGTCAGAGACAGGAAGAAGAACATGGTGTGGGGAGGAGAGAACTGGGAGTTACGATTTCAAGGCATCAATGAACAAAGTTCGGAAACTGGGTGGCGGAACAGATGGTGGCATTGCCCCCATGGTAAGTGGGGGGCAGAGAGACAGCTTACTAGGCTGGAGCACATGCCTGGCGAGCAGGAGGCTTAGTTCTCTTCTCTCTCACTGCAAGGTTCCCATCCCTGAGCACAGTCTTGGGAGTAGCCCATGAGCACTGTCGGATGTCGTCCCCAAACCAAAAAAGAAAACCCACTCTGGTTGAACTGTCTTCATTGTCTTATGAAGGGCTCTGGGTCATGTAAAGCTCACAATCATAAATTAAATTAATTGGGGCCGGAGTGACAGTACAGCGGGTAGAGGGTTTGCCTTACACGTGGCCCACCCAGGTTCAATCCCTGGCATCCTATATGGTCCCCCAAGCACTGCCAGGAGTAATTCCTGAGTACAGAGCCAGGAGTAACCCCTGAGCATTGCTGGGTGTGCCAGAAAAAGCAAAAAAAATTTAAAGTAATTAATTCAATAAAATTAAATTAAAATATTGATAAATGAATAAATTAAAGGATCAAAGAGATAGAAGAGTGACTCAAGTTTTTGCCTTGCATGGATCCCAACTTGGGTTTGATCCTCAGCATCCCATATGGTCCCCCAGGCCTCAACAGCAGTGATCCTTGAGCACAGAGCCAGGAAGGACTAAGCCCTGAGCACAGCTGGATGTGGCCTCACAACAAAACAAAAAGTTGTACAGAGGGGCAGAGCTCAGGGGGCTGGGCGGTGCTCTGCCTGCAGGTTCTCTATCAGGACATGGTTCCCTGAGGACAGGTCCAGGCCCACTTAGGGACCAGGAGGAGCCTCTGAGCACCAATAGTGTATAGTTTAAAAGCTAAAAACAAATTGGGGCTGGAGTAATAGCACAGCGGGTAGGATGTTTGCCTTGCATGCGGCTGACCCGGGTTCGATTCCCAGCATCCCATATGGTTCCCCAAGTACCGCCAGGAGTAATTCTTGAGTGCATGAGCCAGGAGTAACCCCTGTGCATTGCCGGGTGTGACCCCAGAAGCAAAATAAATAAATAAATAAATAAAAGCTAAAAAATTTAAGAAATAATAAACGAATGCTCTGCTATTTGGGGGCTACAGAGATAGCTCAATGGGCTGAGAGTATGCTTTGTAAGCAGGAAGCCCAAGTTTGATCTCCAGAACTATCAGGCCCCCAGGCACAGTGAGGAGTGACCCCCAAACACACAGACGAGGGAAAAGCTTCTCCTGAGCACTGTCCAACAAATAAAAACATGCTTATATTTTAGACCATATATATCTGATTGTAAGTTAAAGAATCAATGAAAGCAAGCTTCTGAATTGCCCCAAGGTTGACAAATGAGCAAACACCACAGTCCACACATAGTTTCACACCCCTCATGTGTGGGTCCAGTAGCCCAGAAGGAACAGAGTGGTCAAGTCTGTGGTCATGCAAAACAGGACCAGGATCTGGCGACACCGTGAATCCTCCAAAAGGCAGCCGAGAGTGGACACCAAGCACATAACAAAGAGCCCAAGTTCTGGGCCTGGCTGCCACTCCAGTTAGCTGCTGACCTCTAGGACTTGATTTTCCTAATCTTGGAATTAGCCTCTACCCAACACGGCCATCCAGCTGAGTCCCCAAGTCCCTTGCAGCCTGAGTATGAAGCACACGGCTTGAAGGAGGAGAGAAGGCACAATGGGAATTTCATTTGCTTGAGGTCACGTCCAGGCAAAGAAGGTGATCCTCTGATTAGGACATCTCTTACCCATGTCTGCCTCAGTCTGGGTCCCTGTGACCTCTATGGACCAACACTACCAACCTGAATCCCTCTGAAACAACTCTGTCTTCGTAGGTAGCAGAAGCTCCCGATGCACATATCACACTATAAATCACATGTGCCCACATTCCTTCTGTTCCACAAAGTCACCCTCCCCTGTGGCCTGCCTGAAGAAAGCAAGTCCCACCTGAAGCTTCTTCCTGCCTCAGGGCCCGGAGCCCAAAGTTTTATGTTTGGAGGTCACACTGACAGTGCGCAGAGCTTATTCCTGACTCTGCACTCAGGGATCAGTCTTTCAGGGCTCAGGAGACCATGGAGGGTGCCAGGGATCGAACCTGGGTCAGCCTCATGCAAAGCAAGCATTCTGCCCACTGAACTATAGCTCCAGTCCCTTAGGCTCTAAGTTTGAGTTGCTACCAGTACCCAACTAGAGAGGAGCCTTGTTTAACAGTAGCATCATTTCGGCCCCCATGTCTGGCTTTCCCCTCACGCCTGGCTGTCCTCACCAGGGCCCCTTGGAGGGGGGTGAGTTGAGTTTCCCTCCCTACCCCGAGCAGAGCCCCGGCAGCTGAAGACCTCTGGAACCAGTCACAGCCATGCTTAAGACCACTCTCCACAGGCTCGGATGAGCCTCAAGCATGAAGTAAACGGCAGAGGAACCCCAGGTGTGTGGGACCCGGGGTTGAGATCTCCAAGGCTGCTCGGATAGGGACAGGGCCTCCTCTATCCAGATCCCCCATCTTCTAGTAGCTAGGTGTTACACCCACCAATTGCCCCAGTTGTAATCCCATCAAGACCCAGAGACTATAAAACCAAGCTTCTTATTGTCTAGTTCTCACTCTTGGAGAACTCAGAAGGCTATTAAGAGTATCCAGCCCACACAGCAGAGTCTGGTAAGCTCCCGTGGCGAATTTGATAGGCCAAAACCCAGTAACGATGATGGGTCTCATTCCCCTGACCCTGAAAGGGCCTCCAATGTGGCACTTGCTAAAATCTCAGGGCTAGGATAAATGTAGATGTTACTGGTGCCTGCTTGAGGAAATCGATGAACAATGGGATGACAGCGATACAGTGATCATTTCAGGATAAAAATCTAAACAAAGGAGTTGGAGCAACAGGACAGCAGATAAGGTACTTGTCTAACATATGATTGATCCTGGTTCAGTGATCCCTTAGCATCACCAAGGATGACTCCTGAGCACAGAGTCAGGATTAATCCAAGTACCACCAGGTGTGGCCCTATATCCCTGCAAATCTAAATAGGGTAAGTGATGGCGAGTTCAAGGTATATGCCATATTGACCATTGCCATTTAGAAATATTTCATTTTTGAAGAATTCTACAAGGGCAACATGAGGAATTCCTGTGATGGCAGCAATATCATCTCTCTTGGCATGATCATGTCAGAATCCTCACTGGAATACCGTACTATTGTGTTCCAAGGGGTTCCTATTAGATGCGCACTTGCACGTGCATCTATAATACCGCAAAATTAAATGTGTCAGTTTACAAAATGAAGAACTTAAAAGTTACTGGTTCTGGGAGAGATGCAGCAGCTAAGTGATCACAGGTTCGTGGCTCCTGGAGCATGCAGTCACATATGTGGCCACATGATAACTCCAGGGGTCACAGCACCAACAGCCCAGTAGGAGCACAGCAAGGATGAGTAGAGAAAGTGGAGTCAAAGCCCACTTAGCTCAATGAGCAAAACTGATAACACAGAAGGCTCAACTAGCAGCCATCAGCTCAGGAAATCCTCAGACAATGACCTTAGTGACACCATTGTGAGATATGTGATAGCAAGCAATATAAATTGTTTTGTGCCTGCTAAGGGGGCAGCCTTCATGTGTGCATGTGTGTGTGTGTGTGTATGTGGTGTGTGTGTGTGTGTGTGTGTGTGTGTGTGTGTGTGTAGGGGAAGTGGGGATATTGGTGGAGGAAAGGTCACACTGGTACTGGGATTGGTGCTAGGACACTGAATGCCTGAAACAACCTTATTATGAACAACTTTGTAATTCACAGTGTTTAAAGTTTTGAACATGAAAAAAATTATTTTTAAATAAAGATGGGAAGGCAAAAGAAAGTTATTGGCTCTTTAGTTCATGCACAACGAAGGTCAATTCTAATGTCACGCACCCAGGCAACAGATAACTACTCTCAGGGACCAGCACGTCCCTCTCTTGTTCAAGGAACATCTTCCAGTTAAGGGCCTATGCCTTTAATGGGAAAATCTGATGTGTTAGCAACTACTGGTTGATCTCTGTGCATTTTTCAATTGCAAATTGCACTTTAAAAATGCAAACAATTATTAATATTGATTTGGACTAAAACAATATTGAATTTCAATATATTTCCAGCTCTTTTATGAATCACCCCGTGGATACGTGGTGATCATGATAAAAGAGTATTTGCATGCTCAATTTCTTTTCAGGGAGGAACCTTGAAGAGGGTTGCCGTGCTCCATGGATAATGAACTTCACAGGGACAAGGCGAACTCTTCAACACAGCCGCCGGCACAGGCTCACCGCCACTTTTCTCTCTGGGCTTTATCCAAGCTGACAGATAGCACAGGTGACAAACAACTACTCCTGGTCTCAGGGCCTGGAATGGCATTTAGTGTTGCATTGTGAGGGGGCAGGAGAGGAAAAGGAGCCGACATTTGTCATGCTTTGTTAATGTTCTAGGGGCTGTGCCAGGCACCACATAAACATCCCATTTCGCTTTTGCAGGATGACCTCTCACAGTGAAAATCATTATTCCTGATGTGTCCCATGTTTGGGTCTCTGTAAGGAGATGCTGAGATGGAGTTTGGGGTGCAATGTGAGACAAACAAAGGACCGATACCTGTGAAGGAAAAAAAGGAGAGGGAGAGTGTGTGGGAGTGGGAGTTGAGCAGGGGTGCAGACCAGCCACACTGGGTGTGGATGCAGCCTCTGCACCTCATGTGGATTTGGATACAGGCTGCCTGGGAAGGGCATAGCCATGGATTGGGGTGTACTGAGACTGGCCCTCAGTTGAACTGGGGCTTCTGGCCAAGCGTAGAGGGAGCAGCCAAAGGCAGGAGGTGGGAGGCATCTCTCCTCATTCACCCTTGTTTATCAAATGGTGCCGTGAAGACCCTCAAACCCTCTCTGCAACCCTGGTTCACACGGGTCTGACCCTCCTCTCCTGACACCTCATCACCAGCTTCTCCCAGAAATCAGCCTGCTCTGTCCTTCGGTTCCTGACACACAAGGCTTGGCTGTCTTTAGGGGAACCCAGGGAGGCTGTCCAGGCAGATGCCCTCAATTCCCCTCCACCATGCACACAAACACACATGTGCACACACTCACAAGCCTACTTCTTTGCAATTATCGCCTCACTGATGGATGGTGGGGTCACGAATTGTTGGGGTGAAGCGTGCCCCTGATGGTACAGCTGGAAGGCACCCCTCCCAACTGAGCCATCTGATCTTGCCAGGAGCAGCAGACAATGCCCGGTACTGAGCCTGTTTTTCCTTTCAGAAAGCACCGAGCGATTCACTCCCCCCCCCCCCCCACCGTCCCCACCGTCCCAGCTTCTCTGACATCCATAGCCACAGCAGGGAAAATTACAGGGTGAGGAAAAAATGCATATTTACTTCTCAAAATTGAAAGTTAGAGCTAATCAGGACAGAATGACATGAAGGAGTAGCCCGAGTTGCCCTGGCCTGCGGCAGGGTGCTCTGGTCATTCTTCTGTGGATGCCACAAGGAGAGAGGACAGCAAGTAGGTCTGGCCTGAATCCAGGGAATCCCTCTCCTTGTGGCTGGCACAAGGAAGCCCCAGAGGACTTGCCTCTATGTTCCTTGCAGCCAAGAGTGCCTGGCACAGGGTAGATACTTGGGAAACATGTGATGAACACAGAGAGAGAAAGAGAGATCGAGAGCGAGAGAGAGAAAGAGAGAGAGTATAAGAAGAGGGAGGTGAGGTTGGAGTCAGGTAGGAGCTGCAGGTGTGTCGGGCCATTTCCAGAATCACAATGGCCTCTCTAAACTGATTCCTGGGTGGGGTGGACACCCATCCCATTCTTTGTGCTGAGGGATCACTCATGGTGGGCTCAGGGGACCATATGCGGTGCCACGATTGAATCCACATCAGTCGCATTCAAGGCAAACACCCTACCAGCTGTACTGTGGCTCTGGCCCAACCCATCCCATTCTTGAATTCCATCATCCTGACATGAGTTTTCCTAGAGAGCTCAGAACCAGCCCGTCCCTTCCTTTCACAGGTTTCAACAACAAAGAAGTTTAGGGAATGATGATGTGTGAGAAGCAAGCCCATTTTCCCTGCCTTTCCCATTCCCACGGGTCTGGGCCCACACTTGCTCCTTATGGCCTCTGCACCCTACTGCAGATTTGGCTTCCTGAATATGGGTGCCATGTCCCTTTTCCGGGCCCTGCACACTGCTGGTTCAGCACCAGAGGCCTGGACAGCTCCCAGCCTCACCCAAGCCCTGCAGGAAATTATCCCTCAGCCCTCCCCCGCAACCCCCACCCCAGAAACCAGCTGCGTCCTGGTCCTCCTTTAAAGGTGTTGAGATATCTCCCAAGGGTCCATATTCTACTGACTTCCCCCTTCCAGGTTTATCTCTCCCGATTCTCTGACTGCTCCCCACCCACATTACCTGCCAGGTCAGTGGTCCCCTGGCCCCTCAACAGCCAATGGCCCTTTTTTGTGTGCTTTTTGGGTCACATCCTGCGATGCTCAGGGTTTACTCCTGGTTCTGCATTCAGCAATTACTCCTGGTGGTGCTCAGGGGACCACATGGGATGCGGGGAATGGAACCTGGGTTGGCCGTGTGCAAGGCAAATGCCCTACCTGCTGTGCTATGGCTCCAGCCCCAGCCAACAGCCTTTCCTCCACCAATAAGGCAGTGGGGGAGGAGGCTGGAGGAGCCCTGTGCTGTGTGTGCACTGCCCAGCATTATGCGTCCCCACAAGAGTGGACACCAGCATTTCACTGCCCTGTGATCTGCCTTCCCCACCAGCACACAGGTCCCTGGTGGTCTGAAAGCACCATGGGCTCTTGGCAAGATTACCCCTGTGAAGGACAGTGTCCTGAGACCAACGGAAGAGGCTCGGATAGACAGGGGCAGGGGGTGCTTGATGGGCTCAGACCTCTTCCTGCAGGGCGCATGCCCCCCTGCGGTTGGTCTTGCCTTTTCTCTCGCCACCTCTGCTGACGTCTCGGCTTTTTCTGAACAGCACACAGCGGGTTTTCCTCTTCCCGAGCCTGTAACCTCCTTTCTGCTGTCCTGAGGCCCAGATGTTCTCATCTCTCAGCTTCAAGGACTGAGGTATTTGAAAAGGCACGCAGCCTTGATGATCCCCGGGCATGGTACCCTACGGGACGCTGGCAGGCCAAGGAGGGGGCGGCACTCGGCCGATGGGGAGGATCACAGAGCTGAATCCATCTACATAGGTGCCAAGCTCTCTCTGCCCTGGTGCCACCCCGCTAACCACAGCCCAGGAGGCATCTCAGTAGCAGAACGCAGGCTTAGCCTTGAGGAGGCCCCAGGCTGATCCCCCCACACTATTGGAGCTCTGGCTATTGACATAGTTGTTGGAAAATCGGTGAGAACATGGGGCCAAGTGACAGTACAGTGGGGAGGGTGTTTGTCTTACACATGGCTGACCTGGCTTCGATCCCTAGCATCCCATATGGTTCCCCAAGGACCACCAGGAATAATTCCTGAGTGTAGGGTCAAGAGTAATCCTTGAGCACCACCAGGGACCCTCCCCATCCCACCACCACCCAAAAAAGAGGTGGAAACACACATATTCCTTGAGGCGTAGGTGACCGATATCAGGTAAACTTCAGGGGTGTACCAGATTACTCTAACAGAAAAATCCCACATAGGGAGGCCTGGAGTGTCTGCGGGTTGGCGCGGAGTGCACACTTGCATGAAAAGCCCCTTACCGGTAATAATCGCATGGCACTGTCATAAGAAAAACAATTTTGGGGACTGGAGTGATAGCACAGCAGGTAGGGCATTTGCCTTGCACACAGCTGACCCGGGTTCGATTCCCAACATCGTATATGGTCCCCCAAGCACCACCAAGAGTAATTCCTGAGTGCATGAGCCAGGAGCAATCCCTGTGCATCATCGGGTGTGACCCAAAAAGCAAAAAACAAAAACAAAAAACAATTTTTTTAAATGCTGCATTCAGTGACTCTTGGCAACAAGACCTCTGGATCTTCAAATTTAGAAGCCAGATTTTTTTTGGCTTCCCCCCCACCCCCGCTTTTTTTTTTTAAATAACCTGGAATTTCTGATTCTCAGAAATTGGCGTGCGGCACACATTGGAATACTCTGGGAGCCCATGCAAGTCCTGTCCAGGCTGATGCTGGCTCCACCCCTCCACCGAGATGAGCCCAGCCTGGGTGGGGGAGCAGCATCAGCCTCTGGAGATGCCTGACTGATGTCCATACTCCTTCTAATGTCTGGCTTCCAGGTAAGGAAGAGGCCCAGAGAAGCTGGGAGACTGTCAGGAACTATACCATGAGGCGGTGCCGCAGCAGGACATGGATTCAGGTCCAAGTCCCCACCA
Organism: Sorex fumeus; assembly: GCF_029834395.1. Taxonomy (NCBI): domain Eukaryota; kingdom Metazoa; phylum Chordata; class Mammalia; order Eulipotyphla; family Soricidae; genus Sorex; species Sorex fumeus. Next base: position 22,953,803 of record NW_026606179.1, read on the forward strand.
TAGTCATCATGAGCACCCCCCCCCCCCCCCAACACACACACACCGCCACCTGCCCTGGGAGAGGAGCTGCAGCAAGTCTGCACAGACCTGCTTTCTCTCTGCCCCTGGCAAGGAGTCCCCGAGCCCACATTGGGTGTGCCAGCCCCCACAGCACTGGCCACTGGCTGCCAGGTGAGTCTGGGATGTTGTGCTAAGGACAGTGAGGATAAGGAGCCAGGGACGGCCCTCGGTTCTCCCGAGCATGTCCGTGTGAGTGTGGACATGGGTCTTGGGGATGGCACTGTGACAGAGCTGATGCACACCCCGTGCGCATCCGGGGACTATCTGCATGTGCACATGTATGTGTGTATCTTGTGTGCATCCAGGGAGCATCTGCACATGCACATGGGAGTGTGCCCTGTGTGCATCTGGGGGATTGTCTCTGTGTGTGCCTGCAGTCAGGAGAGCATCTGCATGTGTACATGTGTGTGAGTGTGCCATGCACATGCCCAGGTGAACATCTGTGTGTGCCCATGTGTGTGAGTTTGCGTCCAAGTGAGCACATGTATGTGACATGAATATGCCATGTTCCTGGCTGAGCGTTGGTGTGTGCACACAGATGAGTAGGATCTGTGTGCCTCTGGGTGTCTGTGTGTGCACACGTGTGTGGGTGTGCTGTGTACACATATATATGAGTGTGCTGTGTGCCTCTGGGTATGTGCACATGAGTGTGGGTGTGTTGCATGTGCTTCTGGGTGACTGTGTGCATGCATGTGGATATGCTGTGTATGCCTCTGGGTGAGTGTGTGCATGCGTGTGGGTATGCTGTGTACCTTTGAGTATGCACACATGTGTGGGTATGCTGTGTGTGCCTCTGGGTGAGAGCGTGCACATATGTGTGTATATGCTGGGTGTGCCTCTGAGTGTGCACATATGGGTGTGCTGTGTGTGCGTGCCTCTGGGTGTGTGCACACACATGTGGGTATGCTGGGTGTACCTCTGAAAGTGTGCACACATGTGAGTGTGCTGTGGCCTCTGAGTGAATGTGTGCATACGTGTTGGTGTATTGTGTGCCTCTGGGTGAGTGTATGCACACGTGTGGGTGTGCTGTGTGCCTCTGTGTGCACACGTGTTGGTGTACTGTGTGCCTCTGGGTGAGTGTGTTCACACGTGTTGGTGTACTGTGTGCCTCTGGGTGAGTGTGCGCGTGTGTGGATGTGCTATGTGCCTCTAGGTGAGTATCTGTACGTGTGCTGTGGCCTGTGGCCAGTGAGTTCTGGTGTTTCTACCCCAGCCCCAGCCGCTCCTTTGCCCTTGGTCCCCAGCTGGGAGCAGCCCTGAGCACCCAGCCATCACCCCCATTTAGCCCTGCACCGGGCCGGTCTCTCCGGCCTGCCTGCTTCCCCCAGGAGAGCAGCTCCTGCTCGCCAGGCTGCAGGGACAGCCACGGGAGGGTGAGCGGGTGAGGCGGGGGCCCGAGTGGCAGCCCGCAGGGTCACCTGCCATCTGTGCCTCCCGTGCCCAACTCCCCCGCCCCCTCTCTGCCTCAGGGTGCACCACTCTGGCGACCCCTGGGAATTGGAAGCTAATTTTCCACGATCATTAGTGAGGGAAAGACCTCAGGTTCTGCCTTTAATTAAAGTCAAACGTGGGGCTGAGCAGAAGCGCCACATGCAGACGTCCTCTCCCCACTTGTAAAAGCCATATGCAAATAATTAAGCGAGGCATGGAAGCCATAATTAAAAATTTCACAAACTCCCTCATTAGCTGAGCAGTCTGTACAGAGGCGCAGGACTGTGTTTCTCCCCCATGCTGATGGCAGCTCCTGCAGACTGCTAATTGGGGTTGGCGGAGAGGTGGCGTGCCCTCGGGGAAGGGTTCCTGCCCCCAGACCACAGTGGTGACCTCCAACCTCTGCTAGGACCTTTGAAAGACAGACCAGGATAAAGAAGGTGAATCCAAACATCCACCATCCATCCATCCATCCATCCATCCACCCTCCATCATTTACCATCCATCCATCCATCCATCCATCCATCCATCCATCCATCCTCCATCCATTTATCAACCTTCCATTCATCCATCTACCCTCCATCCATTCATCTATCCACTCCATCTATCCATCCATCCATCCATCCATCCACTTACTCATCCATCCATCTACCATCTCTCCATCCATCCATTGGTTCATCCATCCACCCCTCATTACTTACCATTCTTCTATCCATCCACCATTCACTAGTTACTATCCATACAACATTTGTCCACTGGCCATCGGTCCACCCACCCCCCACCCACTGCACAGTAAGGCTACACCACAATCCTGGATTCTGTTCCCAAACCCCCAAACCCCAGTCACCGGCCCCATTCATGCAGAGTTGGGAGTGGGGAGAAGGGTCCTGGCTGGAGACCAGAGAGCACAGCAGTAAACATGCTGGATGGCCTTCCTGCCAGACCACAGATCATCCGGCCCCTTCTCCCCAACAAATGTGCATCCTACGGCCACTATCACAAAGATGTCCCCAACCTGCCCACCTCCATAAGCATGTACCTTCCAGCTGCCATCAGCCCCTGGAGTGTGTGTGTGTGTGCGTGTGCATGTGTGTAAGGGGGGGGGTGCTTGCTGCTCCAGACATTCCCCAGCCCCTTCCCTGCCCTCCCAGGGTCCCCAGCCTGAGCCTCACCCCCAGGGGACACGGGTTCACCTCACACCAGAATTGATCCCGCCGGCAAGTCTTGGCTGGCACCGTATCTGCTTGTTCAGTGACATTTCCAAATGAATATTCCCTCGACCCGTCGCGGCCACTTGTTTTCCACCGGGCCTGATCAATGGCCTGATCCTCTGACGGGCTCACCGAGGCATTGATCGACATCTGGGAAGCTGCCGGCGCCGGTGGGAACGCGAACCCCACCCCCACAGATCCATCACGGTGGCCAGCTGGGACTCTGCCCTGCCAGCGCGTGAGACCGTGACAGTCCAGAACCCGCTGTCCTCGGCAGAGGGGTCTCTGGGCCGAGAGGAACCTCGGGGCCCAGTTCTGCATCCTGCCTCTGCTGCTCAGGTCAGCCCCGAGTCTGGGCTCCTGGGCCCACTGCCTGGGCCCGGGCCTTTCTTGGGTGGGCCTCCTCCTGCTTCCTGGTAGCTCTGAGAACATTGTTTTTCCTCCTCGTCTCTGCTCAGACACACAGAAGGGACACAGCCCTTCCACAAAGCCCCCCTGGTCTCTCTCAGAGCTGACCCGAGCATCTAGACCCCACAAGCTCTGTCTTCTTTCTTTCTTTCTTTCTTTCTTTCTTTCTTTCTTTCTTTCTTTTTTTTGGCTTTTTGGGTCACACCTGGCAATGCACAGGATTTACTCCTGGCTCTGCACTCAGGAATTACTCCTGGTGGTGCTCAGGGGACCATATGGGATGCTGGAAATCGAACCTGGGTCGACCGCATGCAAGGCAAACGCCCTACCCGCTGTGCTATTGCTCCAGCCCCTCTGTCTTCTTTCTCCGCATGCTACTCGGATAGGCAGCTCTGCCCGGCTCACTCTCCAGGCCCGGACCCCGGGATGCTGAACTACCTCCCATCCCTTGCACTCCCCAAGCCTCCTGTCCCCCTGCGCACACATCTAAAAACACCTGCGATTTCAGCACCTCCCCTTCCCCTGAGTTGGGGAGAGCCCAGGTGCTGTCCAAATAGCAACTGTGTCACTTACACAAAAACTCAGGCTAATTTTAGTTTTCTTTTTCATCTAATTGGCTTCTCCAAAATTCATTATGAAACATTTCAGAGACACGAAAATAATAACCAACGCACTCCACCTCGGCAGCTTGAAGAGGAGTAAAAGGATGACCCCGATGTGGCACCTCCTTTGTTCTCTTTGAACACCGTCCCCTCCAGAGATAAGGGCATTTGCCTGCTAAATATCCCTCAAACAGCCGGTAGGGACATGATTGGCACTGTCCTAGGGACGCAGGTGAGCAAGCTAAAGCTCCGTATAAGAGCCCATCCAACCAGGAGAGAGCACTGTCACTGCTCCGAGCAAGTCTGAGATCAAACCGATTAGAAGGTGAGGGATGACAGGGGGAAAAGACAGAGTGGAGTAAGGGGAACCGGGTGGGGGGGTGGAGGGAAGGGGGCACTGGAAGTTAGAGACAGGTCTCAGGACCCCAAGCCTGTGGGAGGATGCCTCGGTGAGAAGGAACATAGGAACCAAGAGGCAAGCATAGGAACCACCTGTGCAAAGGCCCTGGGGTAGGAATGCTCCTGACGCCCCACCCCTCACTGTGACTTGAGGACTGTGAATATAAAGAACAATGAAAGGAGATCAGGTGAGAGAAGTCCCAGGGCTGGGATGTGCCCTGTTGGCTTGTGGCTGGATGCTGGCTTTTACCCCAAGGGAGTGGGGGAGCAGAGAAAGGATATTGACTGACTTAAATTTCTTTAGGACTCCACTGACCACAGAGGTAGGAAAAGCCAGAAGCAAGGAGGGCACAGGTACAGGGCAGTGGGCAGTGAGGAACTTTATCATAGTCCAGGAGAAAAACCTGGGCCATAGCACAAAGCTCTGTATCCACCATTCTCTCAAGAATGGCACTTTCGGGAGCTGGAGTACAGCAGGGTGGGCATTTATTTGCCTTGCATGTGACTGACCTGATTTGATCCCTGGCATCCCATATGGTCCCCCGAGCACTGCCAGGAGTAATTCCTGCGTACAGAACCAGGAGTAATCCCTGAGCATCTCTGGGTGTGACCCCCCGCAAAATTTTTAAATGTAAAACAAAATAAATAAATAAATAAAGCAAAAAATACATAGAAGAACGGCATCTTCAGATGGAAGAGGGTTCTGGTGTGGGAAACAACATGATTTTCACTTTAATGCTCAGGTACCAAAGTGTGTCTGGAGTCCATGGGCCGGCTGTGAGCTTTTGTGTGAGTGTTGGTTTCCCTGAAAATGTGGCGAGTACTGTTGCCATCTTCTTGATGGCTTCTCACACAGGAATGGTGGTGGGGCTGGGGGTGGGTGTGGGTGGAGCTGCCCCATCACTTACATCTCTGGATTCAAGCACAACTACCTAAGCTCTCTGGACCTTGATTTTCTCATCTACAAAATGGGGACAAGGATCACCATTTTGCATGGTTGTTATAAAGACAAAGAGGGTGTTGTTCAGGATATCCTTGGGGCAGCTCCTGGCATATAGGGGCTGTCCCAGCTGGTTTATATCCTTTATGAGGACAATGAATGGAACATTCCATAGTGCATCTTTACCACAGAGACTGGCACACATAGAAAAGAACAAGGTCAACCAGTGCTGGCACGGATGCAGGGAGAAAGGGACTCTCATTCATTTTTGGTGAGGATGCCCACTGGTCCAACCTTTTTTGAAAACAATATGGGCACTCCTCAAAAAACTAGAAATTGGGTTTCCATACAGCCCAGAAATACCACTTCTGGGAATATACCCTGGAGTATATTCATACAGCAGAAATGCCATCTGCTCTTTTATGTTCATTGCTACTCTATTCACAATAGTTAGAATCTGGAAACAACCCGAGTGCCTAAGAACAGATGACTGAATAAAGAAACTATGGTACAACTTTGGTACATCTACACAATGGAATATTATGTGGTTGTGAGAAAAGACGAAATTATGAAATTTGCATGTAAGTGGATGGACATGGAGAGTATCATGCTAAGTGAAATGAATCAGAATGGCTGCACTCATTTGTGGAATATAAAGTAACATAGTGGGAGACTAATACCCAAGGACAGTAGAGATAAGGGCCAGGAGGATATTTCCATGGCTTGGAAATTGGTCTCACCTGCTGGGGAAAAAGGCAGCTGGGATAGAGAAGGGACCACTAAGTAAATGATGCTTGGAGGGCTTGCTCAGAATGGGAGATGCATGTTGAAAGTAGAGTATGGACCAAACATGATGACTACCTGTATTGCAAACAATAACACCCAAAAGGAGAGAGAGAGAGAGAGAGAGAGAGAGAGAGAGAGAGAGAGAGAGAGAGAAGGGAATGTGCCTGCCACAGAGGTGGGGGACAGTGGGGGAGATGGGGTGGGGGGTGGGGGGAGAGATACTGGGAACATTGGTGGTGGAGAATGGATGGGCACTGGTGGAGGGATGGGTACTTGATCACTGTATGACTGAAACATAATCACGAAAGTTTGTAAGTCTGTAAAAAGCAAGAAGAAACTATGGTACATCTACAAAATGGAATATTATGCAACCATTAGAAAAATGAAGCCATGATACTTGCTTATAAATGGATGGACATGGAGAGTATCATGCTGAGTGAAATGCATCAGAGGAAGAGGGACAGATATAGAATGATAGCACTCATTTATGGGATATCAAAAAACATATTATGAGACTAATACCCAAGGATAGTAGAAACAAGAGCGAGGAGGACTGGCCCATGGTTGGAAGCCTGCCTCAAGAGCTGGAGGGAGAAGGCAGTTTGGGATAGAGAAGGAACCACTATGACAAGGATAGTTGGAAATGATCACTCTGGACAAGAACTGCAAGAACTGAGCGCTGAGAGTAGGTAAAAGGATAACCTTTCAGTACCTGTATCGAGAACCATAATGCCCAAAAGGAGAGAGAAACAGAAAGAGAGAGAGAGAGAGAGAGAGAGAGAGAAAGAGATACAGAGACAGAGACAGAGAGACAGAGAGACAGAGAGAGAGGAAAAGTGCCTGCCACAGAGGTGGTGGTGGTGGGGTGTGGTTTGCGGGAGGGAAAATGGGAACATTAATGGTTGGAAAAGTACCTGTTGAAGGGACAGGTGTCAGAAGCCATCTGAACAACTTTGTAACCATGTATCTCCCGGTAGTTTTGAATTAACACACACACACACACACACACACACACACACACACACAGGAAAAAAACCTTCATTGAAAAAAACAAAGAAACAAAGTGCATCTTTTGGGGCCATCAACTGGAGAACAACCGGCTCATGGTTCTCATGGGGCAAAGTCAGACAGTGAACAGGAAACCAACCAGACGAGGAATGGGGGGGGGGGCTTCAGAGTCACCAAGGAACTTGTCAGGACACAGGTCGACCCACAGCAAAATGGGGTGCTCCTAGAGAAGGCTTCCAGGAAACTAGGTCCAGCATTTCCCCCAGTAGGGTCTGGGAATGCAGCGCCCCTCGGTGCCCAACCCCTCCCCCCACCGCCCCTGCAGCCTATTGTGGGCAAGCTGTGATTGGACAGTAGGGCTGGGGTTTATTTTTAAATTTCCATATTTGTCAAACTATTTCCATCACGTCTGCTGAGCTTGCCAAGCATCATCAGGATGATCGATCGTGAAAGTTTCAACAGCTGGTCTTTCTCCTGGAAACATCAACCTTTACCTCGACACAAGGTTCCTTTGACAACTTCCGTTCAGACTATAAGAACCCCGTGGACAAGGCGAATTCACTGGCGCTCAGATCTCACAGAATCAGAACAGCACGGATCCAATGGGTTGGATTGGTGTGTGTGTGTGTGTGTGTGTGTGTTTATATAATTAATTACTTTACTGAGAAGGTTGAAATCTTCTTAAATAAATCTGGCAAAATGTAAGAAGCTAACGCTTGGCAGGGAATGATGGAATATATTCTGAAAAGATGTGTGAAGTTTTCCCTTGTATTCACACAGACACAAGACACACACACACACACACACACACACACACACCACAATCTTTGTCTTGAATTTGGCATTGCTGGAACACTCATAATGGAAGTCTAATACTGTTTTTTCAATTTAGTTCATTTACTAGGAAGAAACTGGACTCCAGCTCAAAGACAGAATCAATTCAATCGGTCGTCCACACGGTTGGCAACTCTTCGGCCACGCCACAGGTCCAGACGGCTGCCCAGATTCCTTTACCTTCCACCAACACAAGGAGTAGCCAATAACACATGTGTTTGACCTTCTGCCAAAAAAAAAATCCCTTTGCTTCCCTTTGTTGCTGCTGTGATGTCCAGGCTGCCCACATGCCTTTTGCAAATCCAGGAGGTTGCTAGCTGGGTTACTGCAAATACCTCCAGCTGCCTTCTCAGCTTCTCGGGCAAGGACGGGACTGGTTGCCCGGGATGAGGGGTGCTTCTGAGTGTCTAAGGAGGGGAGGCTGTGTGCTGGGAGGCTTTGGGATAGATGTGTGAGCTGCGCTCCAGATCCTGATGTTTTCTACTGCTTATTTGCTTTACAGAAAGCAGCAGAGAATGTTTTGCAGGGGGGAAAAAGGGAAAACAAATATCCCCCCCATCCAGTTTGGAGATTTCTTTCTTTCTTTCTTTCCTTCCTTCCTTCCTTTCTTTCTTTCTTTCTTTCTTGTCACATCCAGCGATACTCAGGGGTTACTCCTGGCTCATGCACTCAGGAATTACTACTGGAGGTGTTTAGGGAGCCATATGGGATGCTGGGAATCGAACCCAAGTCGGCCACGTGCAGGGCAAAAGCCCTACCTACTGTGCTATCGCTCCAGCTTCCAGAGAAGAGATTTCATGTGATCTTAATCCTACTTTATTCGGGGCATCAGGGGGCTGGGGTATCTCTGCTCATCATAATCTACCAACACCTCCAAGAAAGCACCCCCACCTCTGCAGTGGGCACAAACCCATCCTGGACAAGCACCTGGAGCACCATCTCTCCCTCAGCAGGCCCAGAGGAGCCGACGCCGGACGGGGGGTGCCTCCACGCCAGGCTCCGGGAAGCAGGGGCAGCTGTGTTGGGTTGGTTGATCACCGAAAGTCAGGAGCACTGCGTTCTCGTTGATGGCAACAAGCCTGAGCTCGCCTCCGGCTCGGTGCAAGCACCCATCTTGGCTCTCGGAAAGGACAAAACCGAAGATGTTGCACGTGACGTGCTGGGGCTGCTCTGTAGTAAACACGGAACTCAGACTGTCTCCTAGCACGCAAATGCAGGCTATGCACGGGGACGGGAGCGGAAACACAGACCCACCGCAGTGCAAGGAGATGAACACGGGTGCCAGTCAACATGCCGCAGCGCCTCCAGGATCCAAAACCCTGCCGAACTGCAGCCACCCGCCAAACCCAGAGCAGGCTCCTTGGAGTGGTTCCAACAGGAAAAGGCCTGCTTATGGAAGTTTTCTTTTTGAGGGGCTTTTTTGAGTCACATCTAGGGGTTACTCCTGGCTCATGCACTCAGGAATTACTCCTGGCGGTGCTTGGGGGACCATATGGGATGCTGGAAATTGAACCCAGGTCGACTGCGTGCAAGGCAAACGCCCTACCCGCTGTGCTATTGCTCCAGCTCCTGTTTATAGAGTTTTTAGGTCAAACTCTCCTCCCTCACCCCGCTCCCCCCTCCCACCCCCAAAGAAAGCTCTCCAATTATGAAATATTCTTGTTGGTTTTTCTGTTTGTTTGGAGGCCACACTCAGTGATGCTCAGGGCTTCCTCCTGCTTCTGAGTTCAGGGATGATGCCTGGAGAGGCTCAGGGGACCCTGTAGGGTACCAGGGATCAAGCCTGGGAGTGGCCACACCCTTGGCAAGTGCCCTTCCCACTGTCCTATCACGCCAGCCCTGACTCCAAGATGTTCTTTTTCAAATTTGTCACATCAGTACCTCTCGCCAGGCCTTGCCCAAAGCTCATCTACTCTCTAGAAGCTTCTTCTCAGATCCCATGAGAAGGGGGCGCCGTCGGGTCATCTTAGCGGGAAGATGATAGAGGTATTTTTCCAAACTCACTTGCTCAGATGTTTCTCCACCCTCCCCCAACCACGGTGCCTCTTTCTGCCCATCTCGGTGAGCAGGACGCCCAGTACTCCCCCAGTTGGCGGAGAGTGGAGTTCCAGGCCTCAGGAAGGCCAGTGCCTAGACAGGGGCAGGGGTTCAGGCAAGTGCCCTGGGTCCAGGGGCAGCCCTGGTGGCTCCTGAGCACATGCCAGGGTAATCCCGGGCACCCAGCAGCATGTGTCCTTGGGCCCTCTCTCTTAGGCCAGTTTGATGGACAACTGCCAAGAAGGCCCCTGGGCCTTCTGACCACCATTCTGGTGAACCACCCTCCACCCCCAGAGACAAAAGGAAAAAGCAAGAATCAGGGGCAGAACCTGGGAAGGAGAGGAGAGTCGAGGCTGTGCATGGAGCACAGAAGCCTGGGGTCCCGAGTGGGGGTGCCCACCCCGGCAGCACCCCCAGCTGCAGTTTCCTCAGCTTCTACCACACACTCTGCTCTCCCCACATGGTCAGGAGCAGGGGGCAGTGAGGTGGGTAGCACGGGCTCCGCCTCCCCTTGCCAGAACACAGACAATGGGAGTCCACATGCCCAGGCGGCTCTCGGGCATGCAAGGTTATAGCCATGTTCATGCCTTCCCTCGGGCCCTGTGGTTGACAGGAAGTGACTCTAAAAACGGCCAGTATTTCTCCCCCGACACCTGGGCATAAATCACTGCATCTTGGGCGCTTTCTCTGTGATATCGATTCTTCTAAGAATGAAGGCAGATGGTTCTGATACGGCATCATCTAATATTCCCCCAGCTTGATTTATAGATTTTTTTTGGTATGTGTGCATTACCTGAACATAAACCAGTTTTGCATTATTTCTTGCACACTTGTCAAATTAAGATAAGATATTCTTGTTGACCTTTAATCCTAAAAAAAAATGAAATGTGTCTGAGACATTTTCCAGCGAGCAATAAAACGAGCTGGGCCCCTCCGATGCCAATTAAGAGGATGTAATTATGAAGGGGATCGTCGTCTTGTGCTTCGGGTAATGATTTAATTTTCTTTTTAATGCATTCACTCAATAGAGGAAAAGAAAATAAGCTGGTTAGGAATCATCTTGCGGAAGAGACGAGAACGATTTGGCACCGTTTGTTGTTTAATTTACCAAAATGGGAAGGAGCTTGGCACCCCGGCCTTCCAGAGGGAAGGAGGAACACATCTTGCAAGGTGGCAGGGACCAAAATAGCGACGAGGCGGCCGTGTGCTGTGATGTTACCAAACAGAGGCTGTGCCAGGCTTCAGGCTGCGCCAGGCTGTGCGCTTCCCTAACAAGCCGGGGAGGGAACGGCGCTGCCGCATTAGACCCTGTCCCACGTGGCTCCCCACTGCCCCGCCCGAGATGCAGAAGCGGGGCGCTGGGAGGCACCCACCAGGGCTAACCGCCGTCTGTCTGGACGCACCCTTCTCCCACCTTCTACAAACCCCACTGTGCCAGCCAACGATGCTGGTCTAGCCACTGGGGAGGGCCATGGTCTGCCCCACCCAGGGGCGCACGCGTATACCAGAGACCACAGCGCCCCGTTGGCCACGTCAGCCTTGGCTTCCCAAGGCCTCTGTCAGGAACACCCACCTAGCCACCAGCCTCTAATTAAGTCGATCCCGACAGCTCAGTAAGAGAACAAAGGGGCCCGGGCGGACAGTGGCCACAGCCTGTTGGAGCTTCTGTCTCCACATTACTTGTGGGGGGCGGGGGGCCTCTCCCTGTTCTTCCCCTGTGCCCAGTCCTAGCCTCCTCCCTGCCCCTGTCCATGGGCCCAGGCCCCCCACCTTCTGCTTCTTCCTTTTCTCCTCTGCAACATTCTGCTTTTCCCTGGGTAACCCCCGTCCTTGTCTGCTAGTGGTCGTTTGCTGCCAGCCAGTCTCCAAGAACACACACACATACACACTTTCTTTCTCTCTCACACACACACTCACACACACTCTCTCTCACACACACATTCTCATTCTAACACACACTGTCTCACACACACACTCTTTCTCTTTCTCTCTCACACCCACACACTCACACACTCTATTTTTCTTTCTCTCACACACTCTCACTCTAACACACACTCATATACACACACTCTTTCTCACACACACTCACATACACACACTCTTTCTCTCTCACACACACATACACACACTCTTTTTCTCTCTCACACATACACTCTCACTCTAACACACACTCTCACACTCACACACACTCACACACACTCACACATACACTTTCTTTCTCTCACACACTCTCACTCTAACACACACACTCTCACACACTCACACACTCTCTCACACACTCTCTCACTCTAACACACACTCTCACACACACACCCTCTCACTCTAACACACACTCTCACACTTACACACATTCTTTCTCACACACATACTCTCAATCTAACACAGTCATTCTAACACACTCTCTTCACACACACTCACACACACTCTCTTTCTCTCACTCAAACACATACTCTCTCACTCTAACACACTCTTCTCCTCTCTCTCTCTTACTCTTTCACACACTCTCTCATATACTCTCTCTCACCCTCACACACACTCTCCTCCCTCTCACACACTCTCTCACTCTCTCTAACACACACTCTCTTTCACACACACTCTTATTCTCTAGCACACACACACTTTCACACACAAACCCTCTCTCTTTCACACACTCTCTTACTCTCTAGCACAATCCACTCTTTCATACACACACAAACTCCTTCACACACACTCTCACTCTCTAACACACACACTCACACGCACACTCTTTCACACACACAGCATCTCACACACTCTCTCCTCTCTCATACACACACTCTCTTCTCTCCCTCTCCCACTTTCTCCTCTTACACACACACAAACACACACACACCATCTTAGAGGGCAGCAGTAGAAGAAGAGGAAACGTGCCTTCCCTAGGGCTCTCCTAACCCTCCCGTTCACAAGAGCAGAAAGTGCTTAGTGCAGACACAAATATCCCATCACCAGCCACGCAATTCACTATCTTAGCCTATACCACCAGGAGCTAAGGACTCCTTCCTGCCCTGCATCCCCCTTGCTGCTCTCAGCCCCCTGACTCGGAAGACAGCTACCCAGAGGACAGAAGCTCGGCCCGGGGAAGACACCCCAAATGCAGGGGCGTCTCTGCCCATCTGACGGGTCCCCTGACACTGCAGGATGGCCAGACCCTCCGAGGGCGGGTCTCTTTATTGATGCTTACAGGGTGCCAACAGCATGTAAAGTCTGGGCCCTATGGTGTGCACACGTGTGTGTGTGTGGGGGGGGGGATGGGGGTAAGGGGTGGGACTGGAACACCCCCCGGAAAGACGACACCCCAGAGCCAGGCGCGTCAGGTCCACATTGCTGGCTCCTTCAGCCAGCCTCAGCCTCAGTCTGGTCCCACTGGAAGCAGCTGCATGACAGGACTTGAGAAAACTAATGCTTTGGGTAAATTTCCCTTCCCCCTCCAGTCTTAGAGATCCTCCAACAATCCTTTCAATGTGAATCTCCGATGAAATGCCTGAAGTATTTCCATTCACCACTGAAAAATTCTCTTATACCAAATCTTCATCATTTACTTTTTTGGGTCACACCCGACTATGCATGAAGGTGAAGCTTGCTAGGGATCCCCTCCCCATGCCATACCTGTGCCAAGTCCTTTTACTATTCCCCCTTCTCTCGTCCTCCCCCCCACCCCCCCATCTATGTCTTAAAGATCTGTGTGCCAGGGGTCAGCCAACAGTTCACAGGCCCAAAACTAGCTGTCACCTGTTTTGGTGAATCAAGTGCTAATGAGAGGGACCCATAAGCTTCTGTCTTCTATCATCTGTGACTACCACCGTGGAGGTGACTGGGAGGGGGCAGTTTTAGCAGAGACCCCCTAAAAGGTGCCATCCGGCCCTTTAAGAAAATGTTTACTGACCCAAACGACCCATGTAACTTCCTTATCCCTCATCAGTCAAATAATCTTCAGAGAGGCCCAATAAGCTCTGAGTAAGCCACTCAAACAAAAAGCCCAGAAGTGCAGGGGAAGCCCAATAGCTTCCCCGTTCTAAGTCCACATTTCTTGGAATGACACTGTGGCCAGGGATCCCTTTTCGGAGGAAAAACCTTCATGCCAGATAATTAAATCCAAGATCCCTTCCAGAGCTATCGGAGCCCGGTTCCCTCGATGCTGGGGTGCTGGAGAAAATTCCTTGCCGGCTTCTTCTAGATCTCTGTTCACAAGGATATAAATGGAGAAGACAAGCCGGGGGCTTTTCTGCAAGCACGTGCTGCCGTCAGAAATGGTATCTACGCATGCCTTGTCCTTGGCGTGTTTTCCTGCTGAACAATACATGTTGGCTATGCTCCCGGCACAGACAGATCCACACATGCTTGCTCCGGTGGGGGTGGGGAGGTCACATCTGGCCGTGCTCTGGGGCAGCTCTGGGGATCATGAGGTTCTGGAGGTCGAATCCAGGGGCTGCTACATGCAAAACCTGTACTTGCCCCTCTGAGCCACTGCCCAGCCATAACTCAGGTTTCTTTTTCTTTCCTTCCCCCCACCCCTCTTTTTGGGTCACACCCGGCAATGTTCAGGGGTTACTCCTGGCTCCGCTCTCAGGAATTACTCCTGGCGGTGCTCGGGAGACCATACAGGATGCTGGGAATCAAACCTGGGTCAGCCGCATGCAAGGCAAATGCCCTACCCGCTGTGCTATCAGTCCAGCCCCCAACTCGGTTTTATTTTTCAAAGGTGCAGCCCATTCTGTGATGTGGAGAGTCTCATCTCCACGCCCACCAACATCTGGACTGGCTTCGGGCCCCCGCCCTCTCAGCACACAGGTCCACAGGGAAAGTGGCCTCTCAGCAGACCGACTGCAGGCCCTGAGCACACACAGCCCGTCCGGCAGACGCCCCACCCACGCCTCCCACTTCCCACCTCCCACCCTGCCTAGGCGGCTTTGCATGACCCCCAACCTCTCCTGACAGAGCCCCGAAGATCCATGACTCCAAACACACCACTCCAAGAAGCTATTTGAAAGGAGAAATCACTGTGAATTTAAATGACTTTCTCAGAAGCTTGACTTTTAAAAAAGGAAGATGAATCTGGCCCTTGCAAATAAAAAACAGATTGAGAAGCTGAGCTCCGTGGAGTGACTTAAACAGGCATTCCGAGCTGGCACCCGCTGGGAGCCGTGCAGCAAAGGCGGCTCCCTCAGAACAGCCAGCCAGCAGCCCCGCTCAAGAGCACCCCACCTCTTATCTCCCTCTCGCCTCCTGCCTGCCCCGCCCCCCCTCCCGGCTTCCCACCCTCACCCCATCCTTTTGTTACACAGACCCTACGGTGTGCCCACTCACTGCACAGACCACCCGAGTCCCAGGGAAGCAGAGACTCAATGGATACGGCACCAGTGGGCAGAGAAGGAAGGCGGGCAGAAAAGGGGTGAGGAAGGTCCAGAGCGGGTGAGCACCCAGGTTCCTACTAAGAAGCCCTCCCCTGGCAGCAGAGAAGAAATTATGGGAGCAGCAAAGAGGAGACCCCCCACCCCGGGCAGAGGGTCAGGGGTTCCCCCTTGCTGGGTAGGAGAAACCTGCCTGCAGGATTCCCTGACCTCAGCACCAAGGTTCACATGGAAAGGATGACCCAGCTATGGGGGGCCACCCTCTTCCTCTGCTCGGGGCTTCAAGGGTCCTACGTAGGAAAGGAGGGTGGGGGTGGGGGGTGCCAAGGTCTGCTCCAGCAGAACCTCATCAGGAGGCCAGGGGCAGAGGACCTGGGTGAAAACTCCCTGAGTCCCTGATGACGGGGATGACCTCAGCCAGGAGGCATGCATGCACGTGGTCTCTTTAGAGAGCTGTCTGAACTCACAGAGAAGGGGGGCGCACCCCACCTACGGCAGCTGCGAGTGCTGGGGAGCCCCCAACAGTGATAGCAGAGCAAGACTGGGCAGGGTTGGCGGAGAGAAGTGATACATTACAGCCCCATGCAGCGTTGGGGCTCCCATGGCAGGCGGCTGGTGCAGGAAAGGCCCCCTCCAGCCCAGGCAGGCCAGGCGTGAATGCACAGGCTTCCTCTGGGGGCCCCAGGGAGGCCACCTGAGTCCACAGCTAAGCTGCTGCTCTGACAGCAGCAGGAAAGCAGACTGGGCCGTGAGGGCACCAACAAACACCCTTTGTCTCAGTCCTTTCTCTCCCCATTCCCACGGAAAGGATTAAATGAGTACGATAACGAGCAGAAGATGGAGAAGCAGAAATCCCAAATGGCATCCAAGTGGAAGGCAGTTTAGGGAAGGCAGACAGGAACGGGCCGAGTGCCCTGCAGCAGGCTAAGGGACAGTGTCCAGGAGAGCCCTTGGGAGCACACCAGGGCTTCAGGGGGCACAGATGTGACCTGTGCAAAACAGCACCCATGCATCTCCACCAGGAAGCTTCCGAGTCTACAGTGCAAAGGGTGGCAGAGGAAGGAAACTTTGACAAATGCCCCATCATAAGGGTTTTTAACACTTTTTAAATGAACGGATTATGCAAACAAAATTAAGTGAGAACATTAAAGATTTGACTAATAAAAATTGGGTGCTCCCTTGCATGCTTTTTTGCTCAGCAAAAAGCATACAGATTCTTCAATCATTCTGAATATTGAGAAAAATGGGCTTATATTAGGCTATGAGAAGGGGAAAAGAGTCTCAATAGAAGTCATCACCTAGCCATGAGGCAAGAAAAATAGAATAAAAAAGAAATTAAAATGCTACTTATCACACACTTTTAAAGGTCTTTTTTTTCTTTTTAAGTAGAGAAAGATAAATTCCCACTAGTAGAAATATGTTTAAGAAAATTTTGGTCTGTTCAAACTTAAGAATCTTGGGCAATTATTGAAAAGAATCACCTCATTCATCTAATTCAGAGTTTCAGAAGAAGAGAATGAGATTCTAGCAGAAAAGGCAACAAATCGAAGAAAGACTATGGCTGAGAATGTTCCAGAATGAAAAAACATATGATCCCTCACACAAAGAGGGCACTCACCGAGCTAAGCAGGGTAAAAATATATTCGCCCATCTTGGTAAGCTTCCAGAATACTTGAAAAGGAAAATCTTAACGTCAATCAGAAAGAAAAGAAACCATCACCCCTCCTCACCAACAGATGTCCAGAAGATGGGAGAAAAAATCACATTATTATTATTTTTTTTGGCAAGTGCAGCAGGAAAATAAAGGTCATTCTATTCAATTATTCAAGAATGAGAACAAAATGAAGACATTCCCAGCTCTCCAAAGCTGAAGATTTGCCACCTAAAATGAAAGAATTACTGAAGGATCAGTTTCTGCAAGAAAAATGAACCCAGCAAGAACGAGCGGGATTTAGAGAGCAGAAATGCCGGTAAAATTTGTTAGCAAATTTAATTAACTGTCGACTCTAAACATTAATAACACTTCTTTTGTATGAAGGCAAAAAAAGAGAAAGAGAGAGAGAGAATCAAAACTCTCCACTATAGCAAGAAGGAAACTGGAGGGAGAGAGGAATCGAGGTACTCATCCCCTGTCTTCAGGTCCCAGCTTATTTTGTTTTGGAGGATGACAGAGTTGAAACTTTAGCTAAACGAAAAAAATGTATACTTAAACATGTCTATTAACATTTTAAGGGTACTAAGTTAAATAAATAGGGGAAAAAATCTGTAGTTTTCAAAATAAAGGGGAGAAAAGAAAATGGTATCAATTGGAGTAGGACAAAGGAAAGTGGTAATAGAAACCATACATAGAATGATAGAAATAAGCCCAAAACCAAGAAGCTTTTGCACCTCAAAGGAAATGGTGACCAAGATACAGAGACAGTGCACAGGATGGGAAAAAATATTTACCCAATGCCCATAAGGTAAGCAGTTAATATCCAAGATATACAAGGTACTGGTAGAACTTTATAAGGAAAAAAAAACCCACCAACCCCGTCAAAAAGTGGGGAGAATACATGAACAGAAACTTTCTCAAAGAAGAAATACAAATGGTAAAAGGCATATGAAAAAATGTTCTACATCCCTAATCATCAGGGAGATGATAGTCAAAATAACAATGAGATATCATCTTACACCACAGAGCCTGGCACACATAAAAAAAAAGAACAAACAATGCTGGTGCAGATGCAGGGAGAAAGGGACTCTCATTCATTGTTGGTGGGAACGCCAACTGACCCAGTCTTTTTGGAAAACAATCTGGGTATTCCTCAAAAAAAACTAGAAATTGAGCTTCCAAATGACCCAGCATAGCACTTCTGGGATTATAGCCCCCTGGTTTCAAAAACACACAACAGAAATGACATCTGCATTTGTATGTTCATTGCAGCACTGTTCACAGTGGTCAGAATATAGAAGCAACCTGAGTGCCTGAGAACAGACGATTGTTTAAAGAAACTGTGGTACATCTACACAGTGGAATACTATACAGTTGTTAAAATAAAATGAAGTCGTGAAATTTGCCTATAAATGAATAGACATGGAGAGTACCAGGTGAAATAAGTCAGAAAGTCAAGGACAGACAACAGGATGACTGTATTTGTGAGATATATATATATATATATATATATATACATATATATATACATACCATAGTACAAGACTAACAACCAAGGACTGTAGAAAAAAGGGTCAGGACAAATGGTCCACAGTTGGACACCTGCCTCAAGGGCTGGGGGAGAGGGCGGTTGGGATAGAGAAGGAGGGACCATTATGACAATGATGGTTGGAAGAGATTGCTCAGGATGGGAGATGTGCTAAAAGTGGGCAAAGGGCCAAACATGATGGCCTCTCAGTATCTGTATTGCAAACTATAATGGCCAAAAAGGTGGGGGAAGGGAGACAGAGAGACAGAGACAGAGACAGAGACAGAGACAGAGAAGAAAACTGCCTGCCACAGAAGCAGGCTGTGGGACAGGGTGGCAGGAGGGATACAGGGAACACAGGTGGGAAATGTACACTGGTGGAGGTATGGGTGCTGGAACATTGTATGATTGAAACTCTATCGTGAGAGCTTTGTCACTGTATCTCATGGTGATTCAATAAGGAAGGAAGGGAGGGAGGAAGGAAGGAAGAAAGGGAGGGAGGGAGGGAGGGAGGGAGGGAGGGAGGCCCAAAACATTGCTGAGGTCCATGGAGAGCAGAGGATGCTAATCCTCCTCGTGGTTGGGGGTGCTTGTAACACCATAATGTCAAACCACCATTGAAGCATTTCCCACACATGGTCAACCCTCCAGACAAGTCCACAGGCAAGGTCCCAGTGATGAGAACTCATTTCAGATGGGGTGACCAAGGCTTGCAGAGGTGACAGAAAGCCCAGTACAGTGGGAGCCACAGGGTTCCTGGTTGAGAGCCCAACTCCCGGTGTCTGTGCTCTCATGCTAGACAAACAACTCAGAAGAGGATGGGAAGTAGAATGACAGAAAGTTGGAGTCAAGGAAAGCTGACATCATGGTATTCCCATCTGATAAAAAAAGTTTCAGGGAGCATGGGGGTCCAGAGTGGCACAACATAACAAGAAAAAGAACTATTTGAAAAAGAGAACCGTGGGAACCTGCAGGCATCTAACAACAGAGTCTCAGAACACAGAAAGCAAAACGTAGCTGTCAGAGCAGAGAGCTCCAAGGCTGGAGCATATACTTGGCCTGCATGGGACCCCAGGTGCGATCCCTGGCTCGGGGTGACCTCCCCAGCTACTCCCTGCGGTAGCCCTGGTTACTTCCAGCTCTGCAGGGGAAGCCCAAGACCAAAAAATAAATAAATAAACAAACAAATAAATCAATAAATTAAATAACACATGAAGAAAGAAAGTGGCCATTGAGAGGAAAATTCTCAAATTCACCATAAAGGTAAGAGTGCAAGATTTGTTTTTTCTTTTTTGGGTCACACCGGGCATAGCACAGGGGTTACTCCTGGATCAGGCACTCAGGAATTACTCCTGGCGGTGCTCAGGGGGCCATATGGGATGGTGGGAATTGAACCTGGGTCGGGCATGTGCCAGGCAAATGCCCTACCCGCTGTGTTATCGCTCCAGCCACATGAGTGGAAAATTTTAAGTCTCACTAAGAAATGAAATGGAAAGATTAAACAGCTCAGAAAAATTAGCAAAGATACAGGATATGGGAAAAGCAGTCTCAAGACTGATTTTATACATGCACAAGTGTGTGCCTCTATAGAATGCACAGAATGTTCTTTTCAGAGTCACACATTAAGAAGATGCTTTATTTTTAAGATCAGGTTAAATCTAACATAGACCACAATCCAGGCTACCCTTGACAGCGAGGACATGATAAGGAGTGCATGGTGTGGTCAGAGAGATTTTATTTATTTATTTATTTATTTATTTATTTTTGCTTTTTGGGTCTCACCCAGCAATGCACAGGGGTTGCTCCTGGCTCATACACTCAGGAATTACTCCTGGCAGTACTCGGGGAACCATATGGGATGCTGGGAATTGAAGCTGGGTGGGTCCCATGCAAGACAAACGCCCTACTCGCTGTCCTATGGCTCCAGCCCTGTCAGAGAGATTTTAAAGGGGGTAGATAAACCCCATGTTTCCTACATTCTGAGATGCACTTTTTTAAAAAAAATTTTTTTTTATTGAATCACGATGATAGACCACGACAAAACTGTTCATGATTGGATTTCAGTCATACAGTGTTCCAACATCCATCCCAGCACTAGTGTCCCTGGATTCCCTCCCATCACCCCCTAGCACCCACCCCCTGCCTTCCTCTGTGGCAGGTGCTTTTCTTCTCTCTCTCTCTCTCTCTCTCTCTCTCTCTCTCTCTCTCTCTCCTTTTGGGTATTGTAGTTCGCAATACTGATACTAAAAGGTTATCAAGACTATCCCTTACCGAGATGTGTGCTGAAAGTAGACTATAGACCAAATGATGGGCACTCAATACCTCTATTGCAGACCACAACACCCAAAAGGGGGGGAGAGAGACAGAGAGAGAGAAAGAGAGAGAAAGAGAGCAAAAAGGAATGCCCTGCCACAGAGGCTGGGTGGGGTAGGGTGGGGGGAATTAGGTGTGGGTGGTGGAAGAGATACTGGGATCATAGGTGGTGGAGAATGGGCACTGGTGGAGGGATAGGTACTCGATCATTTTATGACTGAAATGTAAGCGCAAAACTTTGTAAGACTGTAACTATACCTCTCGGTTCAATATAAAAAGTAAAAAATAAATTTTAAAAAAGAATATCCCTTATCTACTTTTAACCTTCAGATCTTGTCCAGTGTGATCATTCCCAGCTATTACTGTCATAGCGTGAGATGCACTTTTTGCTTCTGTTTTTGCTGTTTGTTTTAGGACCCATACGTGGTCAGGCTGTGGGCTATCCCAAGCCGGGCTTGGGGGTGAACCCAATGACATTCTTTGCATACTGTTTTTTTTCCCACATAATCTATAAAATGAAGATACATCCTCCAATTGGTGTGATCTTAAAGTCCAACTAGGTTTTTATTCCTTGCTTAATGGTTAGTTAAATAATGGTGCGCATTATAGCAGCATCATAGGTTTTGTGAAAATGTGGTAGGTTTTTAAAAGTGTGAGAGACACAATGCTATTGAACTAGAAATTAATAACAAAAACTGAAAAACTAAAAAATTGAAAATAATCTCCTGAATGCACCTCTCTTCCATCAAGGAAACAGAAATAACAATTTTCAACTATGAAAAATTATAATGACAACACTGAAAGTTATGGAGTGTGGCTGGAACTGTACTCAGGAGGAAATCTTACTGCGTTAAGTGTCTTACTCGTAAAGAAAAAGAGGTAATAAATGGCTTGAACACTGAACTTTAAAATCAGAAAAAGAGCAGGTATTGGAGCAATAGCACAGTGGGAAGGGCATTTGCCTTGCACATGGCTGACCAGAGTTCAATCCACAGTACCTCATATGGTCCCCTGAGCACCACCAGGACTGATCCCTGAGAGCAGAGCCGGGAGTAAGCCCTAAGAACTCCAAGGTGTGATCCCAAAACAGACAAAATCTGAAAAGGAGCAAGATAATAAACCTTAACAAGGGATTAAAGCTAAAATGAGAAGGAACTGATTTTGAGTTCAATAGTTGATAAATAAATTAATCGATAGCTATGTCTTAAAAAGGTCAATAAAATATACCAATCTCTGGCAAAATCCAATCAAGAAAATAAATAGAGGAAAAAATAACACTGATGGTAAAAAGAAATAAGCAGACATGCAAAAATGTATTGAAATATTAGAACATCATATAGATTTCTATGCTAATAATTTTTTAAAATATTGATTAAGGCTGGAGAAATGGCCCAAGGGGCTGGCCCAAGCTTTGCTTGTAGGAGGGCAAGTTCAACTGTCTGTACCACATAGACCCTAAGACCCACTGGGAGTAGCACTGCAAGGTGTGGCCTCCTAACCACCCCTCCAATTTAATTAACTTAAATTTGGTGAACTGTAATGACAGATGAGGGAAGCAAAAATTAGAAAACTGGTTGGAAAAAAAATAAACGGAAAAGCTGAATAGAAAATAAGGTGGGAACTCTAGGGGCACCTGCCTCCTATTGCACTGTAAAATTCCCAACCTTCAAGGAACAAAGTTCTTCTATGCTATTTCAAACATTCTGGAGGATAAAGAAGGAAGAAACACTTCTTAATTGATTTTATGAATCTCGCATAACCCTAGTACTGAAAGCTGCCAAAGAGGAAACAAAAATAAAATCACAGACTCATCTGGCGTGTCACTCTAAATGCAAAAATCTTAAGTAAAAGACACTGGCAGCCCTACCGCCGCCCCTCCTCCTCACCACCCCCAGTACCAAATGCACGGAAGTGCCGAAGAAAATATAATACGAAATAATTAAATCCAACCTTGAGCTCGAAGGTAAGAAAAGGAAAATCCCTAAGTGCTAAAAATGGGATGGGTTGAGGGCAGGAGCAAAGTGTCAGCCGTGGCCCCAGAAGCACTGAGAGACAGATGGCCACCCCAGAGGCCCGCAGGGGCTGTGTCCACAGGCGCCCGAGTCTCAGACAGGGCTTGCACAAAACCAGGAGCTGGAACCAATCTCTGGCCTCAGGCTCCAGCTGTAGCCGAGACCCCACCTCTGGGCAAGGAGGGCTGGAAAACGCAGCCCCCAGCCGGAGAAGGAGCAAAAAAGGATCCTGCAGGGGTGGGAAATCTTCCAGAAAGAAAGGAAATCTCCAGTCTGCATGATGATCTACTGAGTCTAACCGGGCCTGACCTGCGTGATGCCAAGACGAATGCCCACATGGAGAAATTCTAGGGCCAAGGGAGCACATGCGCGCAGACAGTGTGGGAGAGACATCTGAGGTCGCATTGCTTGTGTCACCCAGGAGTGGTAGGGCGGCCTTCTTAAAACATCATTACTCTTTAATTCGTTTGGATGATTTGTGCTTCAGATAGGAATTACAATTCAGTCGAGGAAAGGTTACACCACGAGGGAAAATCAACTGATAAACAAAGGCGAACGGGGCTCCATGAGCCTGGGAGAAGGAAAAAGCTGAAAAGATAGTGTAATTACATTCTAAATTATTAAGTGAGAAAAAGCAAGTATGAAAAAAAAACACGAAAGGAGAAGGAAAACAAGCATGGAGAGCTGAACAATCTCCATAGACTTTCTCAAAATGAAAAAAAAAATCTATCTCCTGATTGAAATGGAAAAACGCAACGGTAGAGTCTAATCACAGATGAATTAGTAACGCAGGAGATGGACACAGTGATCCAGGAGATAAAGCTGACATCATCATCCAGGATACACTCGTGGAAAACGAGAGCCTGAGGTTATCAGGAAGAAGCTAGAGGGAAGTCTGAAAGAGACTCACAGTCGTGGGGAGAAATTGGCAGGAACACATCCCGAGAGACAGATCCAGAGTCAGAGGCTTTCCGAAAAACTTACAATGATGACCTTGAGGCCACCATGTTGATGCCAGGGTCGGCGTGGCATCTCTGGAGAATAAACAGGGTCCATGCAGGTTACTAAGATGTACCTAAAGCTGACTGTGTGCCAGGAGCTATCTTCAGCACTTGCCAGAAATTAATGGGCACAACAACCCAAGAGTTTGGGATCATTATTATGTCCAATGTACATATGGGAGAACTGTGAGTTTAAGTCATTCCCCGTCCCTGCCCTCCCCCCACCCCACATACACAACGCTTTTAAGCATTGGAGAAGTCATATTCATGGAGTCCTTTACTGAGTTCATGTTCTTTTATTTTCTCAGAGACTAGGTCCTTCACCGCCATGCTATGCTACACTGCACCCCTATCCCCCCCAAATTCTACCCCATGCGTGTGGCTGGCACTTCAAAGGCTAGAGCTGAGAATAAAGAAAAGAAATTATTTGAAGAGATGATGGCTGAAATTTTCTTCTTCAAAACTTAAGAAAGCCATTAGTCCTGGAATAGAACAAATAAATACTTCAATTTCCAAGCAGGAGAAATAAAATTATATATCTAGATGTACTTGGGGGAAGCTGAGAAATGCCAAAACAAAGAGAAAAATCACACACAAGCAAAAAAAAAAAACACTGAAGAGAGAAAGAAAACCTAGACAAAAACATTATGTACAAAGGACTGACATGAAATCGGGCTTCTCCGAGGAATAGTGTGGACCAGAAAATAATGGCACAAGTCTTCAAAGAGCTTAAGGAAAACAGCTATCATCCCCAAGTTCTATGTCAGCTCAAGCCTGTAAGTTAAGGACAGGGGCCAGAATAAAAAGTTGGTTCAAAGGTTTGGAGTGCAGGATTTGCATGCCTGAGGCTCATGTTTAATTCTTGCACCGCAAAGTTTCCTGTGTACCTCCAGCACTAACTCCTGAGCACTGAGATGGGAGTAGACCCAAGCACTACTGGGTGTGCCCCAAAAGCAAAAGCATAAGCATAAGGCAAAAGCATAAGGCGAGAGGGTGTAAAATAATGTTTAACCATGAGTGAATCCACAGAAAATCCAGGTATGCGGGACTTGTGATTGAAAACTCCAGATTCAAGGGAAACAGGAATGGGTGGCCTCCCCATCTCCCTCTGTTTCCGGAAACTTGGCAGTCACACCCAAAAGCCCCTTCTGGCTGGTGCCATATCATCTCATCCATGGCCATGATCCAGAGACTCATAGTGCTTCTCTCTTGGAAGAGAGCATAAAATGACTCACCATAGCCATGCCACTGGACCTGGAGGCAGGCTGCTTTACTTGGAGTGCCCTGGAGGGGGGCGGGTGAGGCCCCTCCCCACCCCAAGGAGCCAGCTCTGACAGCCGAAAACCTCCAGAACTCAACCACTGCCACGTTCATGGCCGCTCTCCACATGATTGGGCCGAGCTTCACCCACGAATGATTCCGTAGAAAACCCAACTATGTGGATGTGTGGCACCTCATACTTCACACCACTAATATTCCAAGAGTAGCTTCTCACATTTGATGGGGTTTAAAGTAGAAGGCTCAGAGGGGAATGCCCTGCCACAGAGGCAGGGTGGGGTGGGGGGCACAGGGGGTGGAGGGATACTGGGATCCGTGGTGGCGGGAAATGGGCACTGGTGGAGGGATGGGTGTTTGATCATTGTACAATTGAAACCCAAGCACAAAATTTGTAAGTCTACGACTGTACCTCATGGTGTCTCACTAATAAAATTTTTAAAAAATAAATAAATAAAAAATAAAGTAGAAGGCAACCAATCTTAGAGGGAGACATATTTTTACAGATATATCTCGCCCACACGGCAGAGCCTGGCAAGCCACCCGTGATGTATTCCATATGCCAAACACAGTAACAACAAAATCTCCAATGGAGACGTTACTGGGCCCGCTCGAGCAAATCGATGAACAATGGGAGGGCCTTTACCTTTACCTTTTATCTGTAAAAACATATATGTATATAAAAGTAACAAAATAGGAGATTAATACCCAAGAATAGCCGAGATCAGTACCAGGAGGATTACTCCATGGCTTAGAGGCCAGCCAGGCATTCTAGGGGAAAGGGCAGCTCAGATAGAGAAGAGAGCACCAAGTAAAGGGTGTTTGGAGGATACTCCCAGGATAGGAGATGCATGTTGAAAGTAGACTATGGATCGAACATGATTGCCACTCAATGCCTCTTTTGCAGACCGCAACACCCAAAAGGAGAGAGAAAACAAAAGGGAATGCCTTGCCACGAAGGCAGGGTGGGATGGGGGGATAGGGGTGGGAGGGATACTGGGATCCATGGTGGTGGAAAATGGGCACTGGTGGAGGAATGGGTATTTGATCATTGTATAAATCGAAACCCAATCACAAAAATTTGTAAGTCTACAACTGCACCTCATGGTGTTTCACTAATAAAAATATTTAAAAAATAAAATATTTTAATGTAAAAAATATATATGTATATATATTTTTATATATGTGCACACAAGGCCCAACCTTTAACAACATGTTAGCAATCTCTTACAGAAGGGCTTAATGGTCCCGGGGTGAAATACAACAATCTTCAGACACTTTCCTCTAAGGAAACTTTTTTGGATCATTTTCAGTGGTTTATTCATAACAAACAATACAAAATAAATTATTTCAGTTCTGCTTCCGGATGGGGGTTGGGGTTTGGGATGGAAACATCTGAAATATGGTGGTGGGAAGGTGTAATGGTGGTGGGATTGGTGTTCGAATATCAAATGTAATCAAATATTGGGAACTACTTTATGAAAAATAAAATTTAAAAAATAGTATTTAAATGAGCAAAACCCCTGAGAATTTACACAGGTCTTCCTGAAAACAACTACTAGAGGGGAGTGAGGCAATTGGAAACAGAACCTCGAGGAATGGAAGGCTACATAGGAAGTGTTCGCGACAATGTTAGAAAGCAGTTATGAATCTAAATAATCATTAACTATATATAATAATAATAATGATGATAAAACTGGAGAGTTCATTAATAATATAATGTTAGGATCAGACAACAGTTATGAAATGGGAATATATCAGAATGAATCCCACTGCTGTTTTGGAGGAGGGTAGAACACTTTATTTAATCCATACCATGTTAAGTATGCATCTTAAAACTGGGCATGCATATTAAAAATGCAACCTAAATCACTGAAAGAATAAAAATAGCATATATAACTTCTAAACCAGGAGCTAGAGAAAAAAAAAGAATAAAGAAAGCATAATCCATTAAAAGCGTAAAAGACAAAAAAAAGAAACCATAAAAAGTAGAAATTATAAAAGTAGAAAATACAAAAACTTTTGGAAAGGACATAAATACACTAGTAATTGTAAAAATATTAAACCTGCTATGAGAGACACTTCCAAATCATGATGATGCAGAAATGCTAAAAGTGAAGAGATACTAAAAAGTTCTGTCAGGGGCCAGAGTGAAGGGACAGGAGGTGGGCGTCTGCCTTGCATGTCACAGACCAGAGGGTTGATCCCCGGCATTCCAATATGGTCCCCCAAGCACCACCAGGAGTGATCCCTGAATGCAGAGCCAGGAGTAGACCCCGAGTATCACTGGGTAAGACCCCAAACGGATAAAAGTTGCAACTTAAATGTTAAAAAATAAAAAATATTAAACTAAGTAACGTATTGGGTACCAAAGAGATAGCTCAACAGGCTGAACAGATGCTTCGAATGCAGGAGGCTGGGGGTTCAATCCGTAGCATCACATGGTCCCCTAAGCACAGCCAGGAGTGACCCCTGAACCCAGAGCCAGGAATAGACCTTGAGCATCACAAATGTGGCCTCCTCAAACCAAAATAAAATGCAAAGAGACATAGATTTACATAAAAATATGCACCCAATAATTAGAGGGTATGTATAATTTCAAGCATAATGGAACCAGGACACAAAGCGATTCTCAACTAAAATTAAATAATCAATAGCATGCAAACCACAATCTCTGACAACAATACAACAAAATTGGAAAGCAGAAAAAAATGCCCTTCGAATGTTTGAGTTTATTTATAAGTCAAAGAATCACAAAGGAAATTATGAAGCTTCTGGCTACTGAACAAGCAGTATAATGAGATAATATATTCCAGCAAATTAAAATTAATCCATAAATGCACTATAGAATGGTTCAGTGCTAGAATATGTGTTAATAGAATTTACTGCATCAATAGGTCAAAGAAAAAAAACATGTTTACATTCATAGACAATATGTTAAAGGTGTCTGATTACTTATGAACACTAATATAGGATCCTTTTTTCTAAAATAATTTACCCCATAGACAGCATCATGATTAATAGTGAAATATTAAAGTCATATATAGAACAAAGGAAACCATGCTATTCAATACTGTCCTGAGAACACTTGCCAATTTAATTAGAAAGAAAAATTAAACTAAAAACAAATACTAAATAAAACGCAGGAAGTAGTATATCTTCATGACTCTGAGTGAGGCAAGGTCTTTTTAGATATAATACCAAAGGAACAAGCAACAAAAGAGGAAAAAAAAAACAGACAAACTGGGATTCATCAAAATTAAAAACTTTTGTGCTACAAGTGATACTATCAAGGAGATGATAAGAAAACCCACAGAATAGGATAAATATTTGCTAATAATATATTTGATAAGAAAGTCAGATCCAGAATAAAGAACAAAATAAATAAGGAACTCTTATAACTTGATAATAGATAAAATTAACTCGTGAAAAAGGATATGAATAGGCATTTCTCAAAGATTACCAATAATCATATGAAACTATGCTAAACATCATTAGTCATTAGGGAAATACAAATTGAAACTACAATGGAATCAAATATTACCTCGCACTCACTAGGATGGCTTTCATCAAAACGATGGACAAGAGCAAATATTGGCAAAGAGGTAGACAGAGAGAATTCTTGTACATCATGCTGGAAGGAATGTAAAATGGTGCAGTCATTTGGAAAAACTGTCAAGAAGTTCCTCCAACGGTTAAGCACTGAATTATCAAATAACTCAGGAATCCTACCCAGGAGCAAGAGAAACAGAAACATGTTCACCCAAAAAATGTGCACGTGACTGTGCAGTTAATAGCTCAACGGTAGAAACAACTCAGATGCCCATCAGTTCAAGACAGGATAAAATAAGAGGTACATAGTATACTCATAAACTGGAATATTATTTCACCATAAAAAAGGAATCAAGTACCACAAAGTGGATGAAGTTCTTAAGGCTACTTTAAAAATCGTACATTGTGTGATAACAATGTACAATGTGTGATACAATGTTTCCAGTAATGCAAATTTAAATAGGGAGGAAGCAGGCTTGAGATTGCCTAGGGCTGAGGAAGTGTCAATGAAGAGTTAATATTCACAGACTTGCTTTCCGGATGATGAAATGTTCTGAAACTGACAATGCTGGCAGCCCTACAACTCAGTAGCATTCTGAAAACCATGGAATTCGGTACTTTAAATAGAGGAATGATATGGTCGGAGATTATATCTCAATACTGCTATGGGGGGGGCGGTGGAGGGGAGTGGAGGTTCCAGATTCTACCTACCATGTTCACCCATGATGCCTTTCCAGCCTTCCCTGGAGGCCGAAGGACTGATGGGAGAGGCCCCGTCCACATCTATGTCCACTACAGTTCCAACGCTCCAGGCCCATAACACACTCTTATCTCTCCCATAGCCAAAAAGAACACAAAGACTCTCCCTCCCTCTTCCTCTGCAGCTACGTTTCCATCTCTTGCCTTCCCTTTGCAGAAAACATCTGGAGTTATCCATCTCACCTCTTCCATTCTTCTCTCACAGATGCACGTAAATCAGAACCTTGCCCCCACCCCACACCCAGCCACTCCTGCTGGTTCTCACTGCTGAGTCCACTGGCCAATGCTTGGTCATTGTCTTCTTAGACCTACCCCAGCACATAAACCAAAGACCATCCCTCCTCCATGAAGCACTCTTCCCTCTTCCTGAGACGAGGTTTTCCTTCCTCAACCTCACTTCTCAGCCTCTTTTGCCTCTCACGCCTCATCTCCACGACCTATTGTGTTGGAAGATTCTTTTCTTTTTCTCTTTTTGGGTCACACCCAGAGATGCACAGGGGTTACTCCTGGCTCATGCACTCAAGAATTACTCCTGGCAGTGCTCGAGGGACCATATGGGATGCTGGGGATCGAACCCTGGTCAAACAAGTGAAAGGCAAACGCCCAACCCACTGTGCTATTGCTCCAGCCCCTGTGTTGGAAGATTCTTGACTTCAATGATTACTTTTCTTCTCAGTCTGAACTCACTCCTTTACTGACCTCAAAAACTCTTTTGTATGGTTCCAAAACCACATGAGAACCAAATGAGAACCCCCCCACCACCACCACACACACACACCACCACCAATTTCTACTTCTAGCTCTAGACTCTCTACCTACCCCAAGCCCGCCCAAGCCTGCACTTGGCCAGGTCTGCATTCAACATCCCATCTACAGTCCGTCCTTACCTGAATCCCAATGCCTCTTCTTCCCCTGTCCTTCCCACCACTGTGACTGGTAACTCCATTTTTCTAGGGCCTCCAACCCCAATCCAAGATATAAGAAAGTTCCATTGGCTCCAAAATCTGCCTGGATTCTGCCCTGTTATTTCCTGGTCACTCCCAGCACCTGGGTTCGGGCCCTCTAACTCTTGCTAACCTTATCGAGTCACATGCCCTGAAAACAGGCTCCATTGTGGCATGCCTGGCTTCGAGACCCTATGGTGTTTCCTTGCCTCACTTAGCATAAAGTCCAATTTTTTTTATCCAGCCTGCAAGGCCTAGATCACTTTACATCTTCCCATCATCCCTACTTCCCTTTGAAGCCTCACATTTGCTGCCCTCCTCTTCCAATGACCCTTTCTCTCTTCCCCACTTCAACTTATTACCAAGTGCCTTCTCTGCCTGGAAAATCTTTGTGAGTTCAGTATTTCTCAGTCTCAGCACCCTTTTTGTTGTTGTTTTTGAGCTACGCCTGGCAGTGCTCAGGGATCACTACTAGTGGGGCTTGGGAGACCATATGCAGTGCTGGGGTTCAAATTCAGGTCTGCCACATGCAAGGCGTGTATTATCTCTTCAGCTCAGTTTCAGGACTGTTAAAAAATGGGATCAGATGATTCTTTGTGATGGGGCCTGTAGAACATTGAGCTGTACACCTGGCCTCAGTCTGCCGGGTTTCAGGAGCGTGCCCCAAAGTTTCCCACTTCCCAGCTTCTGGGCTGAAAACTGCACCTCAATTATCCATAGACTTTCATGTCCTCTTGCTTTTGGGGGGTAGGTCATACCTGGCGATGCACAGGGGTTACTCCTGGCTCTGCACTCAGGAATTACTCCTGGCGGTGCTCAGGGTACCATATGGGATGCTGGGAATCGAACCCAGGTTGGCTGCGTGCAAGGCAAATGCCCTACCCGCTGTGTGTCTGCTCCAGCCCCTCATGTCCTCTCACTTTGCTCAAGGCTCACTTTCCCCTGGAGGCTCACCCTGGCCATCCCACTCAGTTCTCAGGCCCGCCCCTGCACCCTAATTCCCCATATCACCCCCCTCATATGGCTTTTTCTTATTTTTTTTCTTTTTGGGTCACACTCAGCTATGCACAGGGTTACTCCTGGCTCTGCACTCAGGAATTACTCCTAGCCATGCTTAGGGGACCATATGGGATTCTGGGAATCGAACCCAAGTCAGGCTGCATGCAAGGCAAACGCCCTACCCACTGTGCTATCGCTCCAGTCCCTCATATGGCTTTTTCAAAGCAGCTCTCAGGATGACATCACAGAGCTGAGGATCCCCCTCAGCTTTGCTTCCCCAGGTATCCCTGATGCCTTAGAAAACTGCCTGGCACATAGCTGGTAAACATTCACGTGTTAGACAAATCAGAAGACTCAATACGGTAAAATGTGATCAATATAGTACAAGGTCAGTTTATCTCCAGATTGATCCTAAATGTATCTCTAAATGAAACACAAGCTCAATACGAATCTCGACGAGATAGTGTTTAAAACGCAACCCAATATTTTAAAGCGGGCCTGAAAGAATACGGCTATGAGATCATAAGAATAATGAGAGGGAACTTGCCCTCTCAGCTATCAAAAAATGCATTTATGAGTTTCAATCATGGAAATAGTGGGGATTGGTACTAAAATAGATAGACTAAAACAGAACAGTTCACAGACAGCACCAGTAAATAAAAGAATTAGCAAATGATCAAGCTAACATTTCAAAATCAGGAAGTAGGGCTGGAGGCACGGTATAGGGATTAAAATATTTGCCTCTGCCTTCGACTGGCCTTGTTTTGATCCCCAGCATCACCTACAGTCCCCTAAACACTGCCAGGACTGACCCCTGAGCACGTACCCAGCCCCTGAGTGCTGCTGAGTGTGGACCCCCCAAAAGAGAAAAAAGATGTGAAAACCAGGGAGCACACAGTGAGGGTTCCTGAACGGTGCTGGGACAACTGGTTCCGGTTCACAGGGCAGTGCTGGCCCGTCACAGACACAGAGGTGGTGTCACTTACAGGGAACAGCTCCAAGAACGTAAGGGGGGCTGGAGCAATAGCACAGTGGGTAGGGCGTTTGCCTTGCATGCGACCGACCCATGTTCGATTCCCAGCATCCCATATGGTCCCCCAAGCACATCAGGAGTAATTCCTTAGTGCATGAGCCAGGAGTAACCGCTGTGCAACGCTGAGTGTGATCCAAAAAGGAAAAAAAAAAAAACCAAAAAACAAAAAACAACCAAAAACCCCCCAAGAACTTAAGGGATATCTCTGGTTTTGTTGCCAGGTTCATAATATTCTTTCATTCTCTAGGATCTTTTAGAAAGAAATTGGGGACCCAGATGTGCTTAGGACTCCCTCCTGGCTCTGTTCACTCCTGGTAGGGTTTGAGGGTGCTGGAGATAGAAACCGGATCCGCCACACGCAAGGCAAGCGCCCTACCCACTATACTATCTATCTCTCCAGCCCTATCTATGTTTCAAAAAATCTGTGTGTATATATTACTTTAATGAAAAGAAAAGTTACACTTATAAAAGCAATAAGCCTGCCCCCTCCTTCACCTATACAATTGAGAAAGTTTCTGCTTTAAATGAAGATTTGCTGGTGTGAATCTGAGCGAGACGGCACACGCAGGCACCTCTGGGTCTCCTTGGACGGTGATTTGTGAGGGGGAATTAAGTCTTAAAACCATGCATACCCTTTGAGCCAATGACTCCACTCCCAGGAATTTATCCTGAAGTGACACAGAGGAATACAGCGAGAACGTTCGCTTCCACGTTCTGTAAAATTGAAAAACAAAAATGAAAAACCGCCAAAATGTCCAACAGGGAACCGCTTATATAAATTATGATAAATTCAGAGCCAGGAATGCCACACAGGTGTCAAGAGCGAGAGGGAAACGGATCCATTACCACGGAACAGCATTTCTGATACATAAAGTGATTAAGCAGGTTATGTGCAGGAGGCATACAAATGACTGCCTCTCTATCAAATGAGCATGACTTATGAGCCCGGGTACCCGCGGTGTCAGAGCTGAGCTACGCCTCTAACAGAGTCGAGGAACCACGCCAGGGGAAGAGCGCTTTCACTTCCCTTTGGCCTCTGGGAGGGTTTCTGCAGGGAATGGCTCAGACTTAGGAAGTGCTGGGTAGGAATGTTGGGGGAGGTGGGGAGAGACCTCACGTGGGGGATGGAGCTCACATAGCCTGTTGTGGTTCCCACTCATCCATAGAGACCCCCGTTGAGTTGGCCAATCGGGCAGGGCTGAACTTAAGCAAGATCCAACTCAGGACGGAGCTGGCTAGAGGCTGACGGCCCCACTGGCCAGCATTTCTGCACGGGACCCCAGGACAGGGGCAGGGGATAGGCTGCAGAGATAGCGCTGCCACCAAGGGCCTGCAGTCTGGGGCTAGGATGGGGCGGGCTCTGTCTTTTCTGACTCAGGCCCCTGAGTCCACCTTTGGTTAATGACACTCTGGGCTCCAGGATGACCCTGCCAGATGTAGTGCATGGAACACTGAGGAGTGAACTTAAAAAGTAACCAAAATGTTTGGTCCCCGGCCTTTAGAGGGGATGAGATTCATATAACAGTCTCCTGATCTCAACCCCCGGCCCACCCGGGCCCGGCGGCGTCCTGAGATATCACTTTGCCAGATCCTGGCTCTGCTGTCTGTCCCCACCGGACCAGACTCCTCGTCCTTCCCATGTGGGACCCAGTGCCCACACCCCAGCACCCTCGGCCCCCCATTCTACCCTGCCCCTCGGGACCATCCAGTTTCCTCACAAAAAAAAAATCCTTCCAGGTCTGCAGTCCCCAGGCCTCCAGCACAGTGGGCGTGGCCACTCGATTGCAAGGACAGGGGTGGGCTTTGGTCCTGCTGGTGTCCAGTTGCAGGAGAGTTGAGTGGGACAGGCTGGACTGGGGCTCCTGACCAGTCAGCACCGATAGGGGGCAGGTGGAAGGAAGCCCAGTGCTGCTTCTCAGGTGCGGGCACTCACTGGGCAGAAACAGTACCAGGAGAGACTTGGGCTGAGCTGCCCCAATGTTGAGTTTATTGGGGAGCCGCCCCGCTGGGAAAGAGCCCCTGGGGGGATGTGAGGAGGTAAGGGGGGAGGTGATTGCTCCCAGGCTGGTCCACAGGAGGTCAGTGCGGGGCATGGGGTGTAGTCTGGTGGGAGATTCTCCCAGCAGCCTGGGAGGAAGAGCTCACGGGGTTGGATGTCAGGGCACCCAGGGAGAACCCCTTCTCGGGGTAACCTCCGGGGGAAGCCTCCAGAAAAGACTGGAGGCCAGGATGAAGAGCTAGCCTGGGGAAACTCAGTCACATCCCCGGCATTTATTTGAAACAGAACATTAATTCTGACTGTCATTAGAGTCCATTTCAATTTTGTAATAACATAAAAAGTTAAGAGTCTAATTTATTCATACAAATCTTGTTAGCATCCAATTTCCACATAATGTAACATATTCCTTAAAAAGCTGACAAAGCAGGAGAAATTAAAAACGCAAAAAAAAAAAAATCCATCTGTGGATGCCTGTCGCCACAGCACCAAAGGTGAGCAGGAGGCAGGGCTGAGGCTGGGAGAGAGACGCAGACCTGCCCGGGCACCTCCACGCCACTTCCCAGACACGAGGAGGGGGGCTAGGGGCACCCCACCCCACCCCACGTCTCCCTGCGCTTGCCCCTGCCCTTGGCGCCACAGACAGCTCTCTAGCATTTTCTTCCGCAAATCCACCCCGGAGAGCCCGTAACTCCTCTTAATTACACGTCTGCGGTGTTTGCATTAGATGGCTGTCACCCTGCAATTTACCGTACACGGGTTTTAATTGTACATTAATCTTTCCTACACGCCACTCCTCTGCTCCAACCTGGAACAGCAGCGGCGGTTTGGGCCATTTTGTTTATTCCTCAGCCAAAAAAAAAAAAAAAAAAGAGCTGATGAGGGGAATTGCAGCGTGTCCCTCCCCTTCTTTTCCAGGATGCCCTGGCTGGGTGCTGCGGTTGGAGAAGGCTCCTGGCACCCACGAGGCCCCTTGAAACACAGTTTTTGACGGTTTCGGGGCTGACGAATTTCAGAGGCAAGATCAACCCCCAGCAATCTTGCTGCTGCGTGTGGCGTGCTTTCTGGGCACACCTGCAAACGCCCTTTCTTCCCAGCTCCGGTCTGTGGGGTGTGGAGGTGAGCCCTCAAGGGACAGGACCCCACCAGAGAAGACAGGGGACCACAGGGGAAGTCACCCGTGTGGCGTGGCGGTTCCAAGGTCACCAGGAGAACCAGGAGGGAAGAAGAAGTATAAATTACAAAGCCCTGGATGACTGCCAGGGCCCCAGGAAGCTACATTTAGCATATCATTCTCCCAGCTGCGGGAGGAAGCCTTAACTCCCTTTCCGACAGAATTTGAATGGAATTTGTTACAAGAACATTGTGATTGAAATATCACCAATTGGCTTTGCTGACAACCCTGCAATAGATTGCAGTTGCGATGGTGTGAGTGTGTCTGTTTGGAAAGTGCTGTGTGCGTGTGTGTGTGTGTGTGTATGTGTGTGGTGTTGTGTGTGTGTGTGTGTGAGTGTGTGCACCAGGGGTGGCTGTTGTATTCTCCAACTGGCCGAGGTGGTGGTAACAACACTCCATACAATATTTATGAAATCTAGATGAAGCCCTACCCTGGCAATGAGCTGATATCATAACACAGATTTCAAAAACGCCTTGACATTTGCCCAAGATCAAATTTTCCCTAGCGAAAACCCACGAGGCTTTGAGCTGACAGAGATCTGAGCACATGCTCCTCCCTCCAGCGAGCTTCTCTGTTTTGGCCCCGGTAATTAACACTCGGAGGGGAGGACCCAGGGGCTGGAGGGGTGCAGGGGAGACGAATACCACGAAAGCCCACTTGTCCTTCGTGGGAAGCAGCAGCCGAGAATTTTCGAGGGGCGAAAGACGGGAGATTTGATGATTTTTATTGTTAAGCACTTTCCGATGTACAAAACAAAGCGTGGTGATCTCCCTACTGACGAGCCTCTGACAGCATATTTGGACGGAGAGAGACAGGTGGTGATCCATCACACACCCGCCCAGGAAACAAAAATGAAAGCAGAGATTCTATTTCCCTGGGACCACAGATTGCAGCCGGGGATGACCTGTGATTTGTTTTAGGGGCACTCTGGAACAAGGTGACCCTATCAGGAAGAGAAGGTACACCCAGCCTTCCCATGGTTTGGGTGATGTGTTCTTTCTAAATGGGTCCCAGATGGCAGTCCGCCTTTTTCCTGGGGGGTTTCTCTCTTGCCCCACCCCACAGCTCTGGGAGACAAAGCCTCCCCCGGGTCCTGGGTCCAGAGGAGCGAAATGGGAGATCCACGGGGCGTCCAGGCAGAAGCCCTCACCCCCAGCCCCCGACATTGCTCATGTGGGGGGCCTTCATGTGGAAGGCAAGGGTGGTTCTGTAAACACTCCACAGTGCACATCCGATGAGAAGCAGAATACTTGTCAAGCATGCATCTTTATGAGCTGTCCGCCTATAAACCTCTCACGCAAGGTCCGTGCTTAATGTTGGTTTGGCAGTAAATTGGCGCGATGCATGGGTCTGCTGCATCAAATTAGCATCGACCCATAAAACGTTACTGAATGATCCCTCAAAACTGCCAAGCCTTCAAATCAACTCTGGAGAAACCGTCAGGGTTTTTTTTTTAATTTTTTGATAAACCTTTCATATTAGTTATCACAGAGGAGCATAAACCTTTCTAATCTGTCTCCCAACAAAGAGAGAGAGAGAGAGAGAGAGAGAGAGAGAGAGAGAGAGGTGTTGTTTTCCCCAAACTGCTTTTAGCTCTTCCATCTTGCACACCCGCCTCCACCTCACATAAACAATTGTGTGTGTCGTGCATTCTTGGGTGCCCTATTTTACAGTGACTGGTGTCCATGGTCAAGAAGCTTGAAGGGAATTCCACCCAGCACCAGGAAAAGTTCTCACCTCTGACTTTTGATGGACGGTCCAAAGCCCACCTCCTTCAGGAAGCCTTCCATAACTCACCATTAATTCTGGTCATGCCTGCACACCTTTTGGATGTCAGATCACTCTCCACCAAGGTCTCCCAGGGGCTCAGAGCCTGAGATCTCACTGGAGGATCCTTGTGGCGGAGACTCACACTGAGTGGTACACAAAGTGTCATGCCCTGCTATGGCCCCTTTTTGAGCCCCACTCCAGGACTGCCTCCCAGATGGAACCCGTTGCCCATATCCCCCACTCCAGCCACTTCTGTGACCCAAGAGCATGACTGTGCAACTCCCAAAGAGCCTCTCCAAACCAAATCCAGATTTGAACCCCAGGATCTGTCCCTGAGGCCCTGGCAAAGTTGCTTTCAGAACAACTAGGTCCGGCTGGAAGAAGGAGGCAGAGTGAGGCAGGGTGGAGGGGGGAAGGGAGGGCAGACCATGGCTCTTTTGCTTTCCGCTGGCCAGCGGGCACACCACCTACGAAACGGTGGCATTTAGGGCCAAAGAAAGGATTCAAAGAGTGAGCACCTGCCTCCATTCCCAGCATCCCAAGCATCTGGCTCAAGCAAGGGAGCAGCCCTCGAGAGCTGAGGTCATGTCGGGGAGGCTTTTAAATGGCCATTTAGAAGCACTAGGGGTGTGGATGGATTTGGGAGTACAGATCAAGCCTGCAGACTGGTTGGGGGAGGTGGGGAGTATCTCGGGCCTGCAAGAATCTATGGGCCTGGGCCGTGCAGTGGGGAGAGGTTGGTTTGGAGAGATGGAGCACCAGAGTGGAACTCGTTTGGGGATGAGGGTGCAGCCTCCGGAGCAGGCTGTCAGGTCAGCGAGAGGACAGAGGCCGAGCAGGCAGCACCCGCCTCTGTCCTTCCCTCTGTGGGCACAGTTGCATCCCTCACACTCAGCACTGCCTTAGGCACTGGGACCACAATAGCAGTCATGGCAGGCGGGTGGGGGGCGGGGAGCACAGGGAGCCCCCGTGAAATCCACAGATCACGGAATCCATGTGGGGACTCCAGCACCCCAGGGCATCCTGGGGCCGGTCCCCCACCTCGCTGGGGCAGCGCCCATGTGTTCTACCCTCTGCCTTGCCACAGAGACGATTCCAAGCAGCACCCCTGCACATTTCAGACATCTACAATATGGAGATGAGAGGGAATTTTCAGATTTGTTGAATAATGTTTTCAGGTTCAAAATATCCTTGGCAAAAAAACGTACTATATTAGTCATCTGGGAAATAAAATTAAAACCATGGGATGGGGGCCCCAGGGATGTGGCTCAGTGGCAGAGCATCCAGGCTCGGAGTGTCCCGGCATCCCCCCACCCCCAGCTCTGCTGCGACCATGTGTGTGAGCATGAAACCCAAGCGTGTAGGACCCTGGGTATTCCCCCTCTCTCCTCCCCCACCCTCCATCATCCCACCACAAAAGAGAAGTGAAGGGAAAAAAAAAAACCAGGGCGGAATCTTTGGCCCCAAGGACTCAGAGAACAGTGGAAAGAAGAAGATGAAGAGAAAGGGAAAGATGGAGGTGAAGAGCACGGAGAGCAACTGGAAGCCTCAGACAGGGGAGGAGGGAGAGCTGGAGCACCTGCTAGAGAAGACTGCAGATGACCCTCCAGGGAGGACACTGCATCCCGCGAGCCTCATGCATCAGAGACATCTGCCAGATGGGTGCACTCCATGGTTCTACCGGGCCAGTCACCAAAACAATCCCCCTCTGACAACAGGACAGCAGAGAACTACACTGGGGTCTCTTCACCTAAGAGACCCTGGATGGAAACGAGCGAGCGAGCCACTGCAGCTTGTGTGAGGCTGGAGGGGAAGCGAGTACGCACGTGTGTGTCCATGTGTAAGAACCCACTTATATCAAGCTTCGATCCGTATCACTCCGGGTATGGAGAGAAGTGCGCCACGGTGGAGATGGACAGCCTGGGGGCCGCCAGGGGTCCTGGGGAGGCTGGTCCCATCCTCCTTCTGGCTTCCTGGCGGGCACTCAGGTCTACTGCAATTACAGGAGCTCACCAGTACAGCACACACGCTTTTCAGTATACTTGGAATGAAAAGTCTGACAATGTGGGACAGTGACTGTAAGACGGGGAAAAAGGTAGCAGTGGGAAACTACTTCGGAGGAGCAGGCCTGGGGTGGAGGGGTCCATGCTCTCCAGGAAACGTGATCATCAAGCTGAGCCTGAGATGGAGGACCGAGCCTCAGTGGAGAGACCAAGCACAAGGTGACAGCAATGGCGGCAGTGGGGGCGGTGGCGGAGCTGACACTCAATACGGGTGGCTATGCGTTAATCAGGGGGGCTCTGGGAGTCAGTTTGGTCGTTCCCACGTATGGATGAAAGAAAACCATAGCCTTGAACCTGCTGAAGACATGGTTCAGTGATGGCGGGGGAAAGGAACACAGTGAGTGACTTCAGTGTCACGGCCACGTGGGGTAGCTGTCCAGCAACTTTAATTCATGGCAGCGGGAACTGGGAAGAGTTCAGGAACAAGCATAAATTGTGCTTTCACGGGGATGAATGGTTGCGAAATTAAATTTGCAGATGAGGCTAACCCTCAGGAAGTGAAATAACATCGGTGGAGATGGGGCGGGGGACAGCAAGATGGACCGACTCGCGGGCAACAGGATTTATGATGCATATTGGGGCGGTGACCCATACGGAGCACGGACTCAGCCCCCAGCACCATCACCACCACGGCAGGGGAGGGCCACTGGTACCCGCTCACCCAGCCCATGTCTACACCACTCCCAGTCCCAAGCCGGACTTGGAGAGGACAGGGAACCTGAGGGCCCTCAGGGGCAGCGCTGTGGGAATGCCACTTGAGCAGGACTATGGGGTCAGAGGAGACAGGGGAGGAGAAGAGTGAGGACCCTCTGGTAAGGTGGGTCTGAGGAGTCCGGGGCACTAATCTTAGATGATCAAAACCCTGATCTGGCCATCTGACCAGCATCCTATGCAAACTGATGGCCTGTGTTGGGAACTGCACCCACTAAACTCTGCTCGTGTAGACAGGCCACACGACAAGCT
Organism: Sorex fumeus; assembly: GCF_029834395.1. Classification (NCBI taxonomy): domain Eukaryota; kingdom Metazoa; phylum Chordata; class Mammalia; order Eulipotyphla; family Soricidae; genus Sorex; species Sorex fumeus. The sequence continues at coordinate 22,993,924 of NW_026606179.1, forward strand.
GTGAACCCCACTCTAGAGTTCTGTTTGAGGACAAGTGTGGAAAACTCAGCCCTAGGTCATGCCACTGAAAGTAGAAAGGTCACAGAGGATGGGGTAGGCAGAGACTAACTACCAGGGCTCAGCCAGCATGGGTGAGCGCTGTACCAGGCACAGTTCCACGGGTGTAGACAGACATGGGTGTAGACAGACGGCATAGCAGGGCTCCATCCACCCACCAGCAGCAATCAGAATCCCAGCCTGTCCCGGGTCACAGCGGCCAGAAACGGCTGTCCTGATATCTGCACCATGGCCTGGCAGGACATACCCCATGGGCGTTTCTGGATGCCTGGGGGTGCCCCTCAAAAACCAAAGCTCCTGCAACTCCAGGCAAGAAGGGCCTCTGCAGTCACAGGTTTAGACAGAGGGGTCTTGCCCGGGGAGATGAGTCAGCCCCAAAGATGGGCATCCTCAAAAGCGGCGGCAACAGTCTGCCAAGGGCGTGCCAACCTGAGCCCAGGCAAGAAGCTGAGAGCAGCAGGTGCTTGTGTGGCCCCTTCCAGGGAAAAGCCCTGGCTCATTCGTAATCCATGGTGACAAGGATAGTGGCCAGAACAGAGGAGGCCTGAGTAGTACAGTCAAGAGCCCCCTGCCCTGCCCGCAGAGGCGCTCTGAACCCCTGGCTTCCTCCCCTTGGCTCTCATCCCGCTCGGCCCCAGGCTGGCCCAGCCCTGGAGGAGTTGGCTCAGGCCCAGGCAGAGTGAGGACAAGGTGACAGCGACCTGGGCCCGTGCCTGCAGTCAGCGGCTGCTCACTCAGGGCTCGCAGCCAGCAGTGTGGGCACCACATGGATGTGGGGTGACTCACAGATCCGCTTCCCATCCCCACTCTGGAAGGAGGATAGAGTCAGGTGGACCCCTGCTACCCCGGGATGGGGAGTTGAGGGGAAACCCCAAGTGTGAGCTGAGCTGGAGGCAGTCCCAGGAAATTCATGGTGGAAGAGTTTGGGAACCCCCAAACCTGGAACAGAGCTTCTAGAAGAGCCATCCCAACAGTCAGATAGGGAGGGGAGGGCACCTGGGCTGAGGGCTGGCATGAGCACAGGGCCAGGAGAGGGGCAGGCACCAGCCAGCTGCCAGGTCCGATGTACGTGGGTGACAGATGAAACTTGCTGGGAACCAGAAGGCTTTGTGGATGAACCAGAGGTCAAGTGTCTGGGCAGCACCCCCCGAGGAAAGAGGCTCCTGAGACGGCCCTGGGCACTGGCGGTGACTTCCTAGATGTCCACTATGTGCAGGGCTGAATGATGAACATGGTTGGGGGTTGGTGTGGAGGAACCAAAAGGTCCAGGACTGCGGGTCAAGATGCAAGGTGGGCACAGTGGGGTCACGCACTTGGGGACCCTGAGTATGGAGCCCTGCTTCAGGGAACAAACAGCTCCCCATCACGACCCAGAAGCAGGGTCCCCGCCACCCGTGGCATCTACCCTCCCCACCTCATGCAGCCCCGAAGTCTGATGGAAGCCCTCGGACCACTGCCATCTTCCTGCAGGACCATCTTCCAGTAGGACCTGTCCTCCTACTCTGCATTGCTGGTCAGACCCAGTCCAAGTTCTTTGCAGTTTTAAGAGCCACCGTGCATCCTCAGCTACCTCTCCCCGCTCCATTCCATGGCCACACGGGCCTTCCCACTGCCCGAGATGGGCACTGTGTCCCTGCCACCTGCAATTCCATGGCAGGAGACCTGTGCCCAGCAAGCTCTTTCCTCCCCACCCCCTTGGTTTGGTTCTAGGAGCTCCAGCTCAGAGCTCAGCTTCACGGCCCGCCAGCGGCCAGCCGGGTTGGTCTGGTGAAGAAGCTGCCTAACAGGCGGCAGAGCCTAGAGACCACACATACTGGTTATCTGGCAGTGCACGGCCTGACAGAATGAATCAGCTAGTGGGGGCTGACGAGAGCATCTCTGTCCCCCAAAATTATAAACCCCAGAAAGGCAGGGGCCACTTCGATAACTTAAGAGTTCCCAGCACAGTAATAGACGCCTAAGAGATGTTCACTAAATGTAATTACTAGATGGCAGAACGAGGGAAGGAGGTCTGGCCCCAGAGAGTATGGATGATTCTCACTCAATGCAAAGAAACTCGGGGGTGGGGACGGCGGAGTGACAGTCCAGTGCATAGGGAATTTGCCCTAAACAGGACCGACCTGAGTTCAATCCCTGGCACCCATATTGTCCCCTAAGCACTGCCAGGAGTGATTCCTAAGTGCAGAGTCAGGAATAACTCCTGAGCACCGGATGTGGTCCAAAAAACAAAATGGAAAAGAAAAGAACCGTCACTTGGAACTAGAGAGCTAGTAAGGGGGTTAAGGCATCTGCCTTGCATGTAGCGACCCTAGTTTCATCCCCAGCACTACACAGTCCTGCTGAGCACCATCAGGAGCAACCCCAGAGCACAGAGCTTAGGAGTAGCCCAAAGCAGTGCTTGGGTATCACCCCACCACTCCACCATCCCCCCAAAATAATAAGTGGATGTCACTTGCGGGACCAGCTCTTGTCGTGGTCTGGCAGGCACACGCATCCCACACAAGCAGCACTTACTTCCCGGAAATGCATAGTCGCTAGAGTAGGGGGTGGGCACCCCGAGCCATGTGCCCCTCCCCCCCAACATCCCCCCCTACCCCATCCCCCAGCCTCTTGCTGACACACAGACATTTTCCCTGATGGGAGCCTTTCCACGTAGCCCACCCAGACACAGGCGGAGGCTGCTCTGTGGCCAGCAGGCGAAAGCTCCAGATCACAAATGACAGGTAGTTTTGTCGAGGGTAAAAGTCACAACTTTCCCCCACGGCCGATCTGTAAGTCTCATCTTCTGCCACAGTGATTTACCGAGTGCAGGTCATACCGCCAGCAGCCTGGAAGAAATGAGACAGCGTCTCGCGGAGCTGATGTGCAGCCAATCCCCCTAGCCGCCCCCCCCCCCCAACCTCCCAACCTAATGCCAGAGACTAGGGACTCCTCTTCTACAGTTCAGTCTCCTCCTAGGAGGGAACACAGCTGCTATGAACTCAGGCAGGTGCCAGCTATGATTCTACGGACCATCATCACCAAGTCGTCACCATACAAGCTGCCAGACCAGAGAAAACTTCCTGAGACATGTTGCTGTGGATACATCCATTCTGCCTTCCTGGCACTGGGTTATTTCCCACTGTCCTGTGGCACGCTGATCTCCTGGGCCAGCTACTACATCAATCTCCTCTTTATACCTCACTACCTTAGCACAGCGGGAAGAGCATTTGCCTTGCACATGGCCGACCCGGGTTCGATTCCCTCTCAGTCCCTCTCAGAGTGCCCGGCAAGCTACTGAGAGTATCCCGCCTGCATGGCAGAGCCTGGCAAGCTCCCCCTGGCGTATTCGATATGCCAAAAACAGTAACAAGAAGTCTCACAATGAAGACGTTACTGGTGCCCGTTCGAGCAAATCGATGAACAACGGGAAGACAGTGCTACAGTGCTACCTTCTGACTGGCTGGAAGACCAGCCTGGTTTCAGTGTTTGCTGACTCTCGCGGTGACTCTGGTTCATTACAGAGCTGTTAGAATCCTTGGCTCACCTTATGCCCATGGGTTGCCTCTCACCTGGACCCCTCCCCAGGGAAGTGCCGCAATCCCCGCCCCCCTCCAACACACCTGGAAGTTAGTGGGGGGGGGGGGGAGAAGCAGGAATCTGAAACTCCAGACCAGGCAGGAAACCAGGTGCCACCCTCCCTCAGACTCCAGCACCCACTGCCGGCGCCTCCGACCAGATGCATCAGCAGACAACGCTAAAAGCTCTCAGCGCCCATCTCTTCGATCAGCAAAACCACAAAAAGCCCATCAAGCCACCTCTGGCATGAACTCAGAGCGGAGAGCGGCGAAGCAACCTAAACGATGGTTCCAATCAGGAGAATCCGACTCAGTGAAGCGCAAGCGAAGTAAAGGTCAAGTCTCCGATGAGCCCACCAGGCACTTTCCCAATGACACAACATGTAGCGAAAAAGAAACAGTAGCTAGCAAACTTTGCCCGGCTTGTGAACAGCCACAAACAGAGATTCGAATGGATGTTTAAAAAATGGAATTCCCTTGCTACTCTGTAATCACTAAATGTTCATTATGGAAACACAGCAAATATGCATGAAATTTCCCAAGTGGTGTTCTGGTTATAAGATTTAAGAGGCATCTCCAACAGCAGGCTGGGGTGCAAAGCCTCCTTCTCCGCCCACCATCCAGGAAAGCCTGGCCCAGCCCGGAACTTTGGACAAGCCAGCTCCTTACCCCGCCAGAGCCAGCAACCTGGGAAGCTGCTCCTTTTACTGCTCAGGCGATTTAGAAATCAGCCCCTCCCCACCCCCCGTGACCACTGATTGATGTCTCTATAAATAATTCATCTTTGACCTTGCTTTAAGAAAGCCTTGACTTTTTAATTTGGGGTCTTTTAAAAAAATCAATACCGGGAGAACATAATTCACTGCTGTGGAGTCTGGCTCCAGGTAAACAGGGAAGCAGAACCACCCACCTGACTGCGGGCAAAGGGGTCGGGCAATAGGTGGAGGGTCACTCTTGCACGTTTCCTGTGTTGGAAAGTTGGGGTTCTCTGCCAGCCAGCCAGCCTCTGGCTCCTCATGTCCACGTTCCATAGCCTCCTATGAGTCACTTCCCAAGGCAGCTTGCTTCTTCTCCCTAGACCCAGGTATATGCTTCTCCTCCCTAGACCCGGAGAAGGTCCCTAGAATCTATCCTGCCCGGTGGAGGGGGCTGCGGGTGCCAAGTGTCACCCCTTCCTGTGGCCTGCATGCATTGCCTTTGGAATAGGGGTAGAGGGTAGGCAGGAGAGGCAGAGCAGCAGGAAAAGTGGTTACACAATTATAGGACGGGGCTTCAGAAATACCCTCCACCCATGGACAGAGGTGGTGTGAATTTGAATTCATGAGGCAGCTCAAATTCGCTGGTGCAGCTTGTAAATCCCCCAGGGATGTGGCAGGACCATTTCTGCTGGAGCCTGAGAGTCCCTCCACTCAGATCTGGCTTGAGAGGTGAGCTGGACCTGGCAGCCTGCCCAGTTCCGACTCAGAACCCCAGTGCCCCGAGGTCCACCTTTGTACCCCAAATGGCAACAGGACAGGGAGTGAGGACCAGCCCTTCTGGTTCCAACAAAACAGTTGAGGAGGGAGCGAAGGGGCAGACACCGGCATGGTCAGGCCTGGAGACCCACGAAAGTTCCGGAAGTCCCACGCTGGGGAAGAGATCCTGGGAAGAGATCTCGGATCCCATGCCGCGAATGCGTCTGGGTGAAGCCGCCTGGCCTCCGTAAGGGCAGCACGGCGGGCGAGAAGCAGAAACCAGCGGGGCCCGAGTTGCCCCCCAACAGAACGCATTCCTGCATCCCTTACCCCACACATCCCAAGTCGCCTGGGCCCCGGGGTGTGTGTGTGTGTATGGGGGGGGGATCGCACAACCCCCCCCCTCCCCGCAGTACACCCCGCACACGGTCCCAGACGCAAACATAGGATCCCCAAAGACTACATAGGCCAGTGGCCTGGGGTGCACCTCCGAGTGCGGGACCACGTGCCCCCACCCCATCATCTCCTTCTTTGTCCCATCCCGCCTCCCGCGGTCGCGGAGCCCCAAGCCCCCGCCCCATCCCCAATCCCCCAGCATGCGGAAACGCCCAGGGGGGCTCCCCCGGCGCCCCAGTCCGGCCCTCGCGGCGCCCGACGCCGCCTCCAGCCCTCCTCGCACCCGGGGCGGGGACGAGGAGCAGAGGCTCCGCAGGGACCTCGGGAGCCCGCGGGGAGGCAGTTCACAGACGCGCGGCAGCGAGTAGAATCCAAGGAGCAAAAGTCTAATTAAAGTTCCCGCTCCTGCAGCAGGTCCCCAAAGTACGGCCAGACCGGAACCCCGCGCGCCCAGTCTCTGGCTCCGGCTGCGGGCGGCTCACAGCTCCGGAGCCCCCGGCCGGGGCGCGGGGACGTCCCTCGCCCTCCCGGGACCCTCCGGGCGCCCGCCTCGCCGCCGGGAATCCGCAACCGGGCGGGGCGCGGGGTGCGGCGGGGGGCGCCGGGCACTCACCTGGCGCAGCCGGCGCGCGCGGGGCGGTCGGAGCTCCCGGCCGGGGCGCGGTCTCTCGGCGGGGATCCTCGGCTCCCGGGCGCCCGGGCGACCGGCCGCACGTCCGCCCCGGCTCGCTCGGGCCCGGCGCCTCCTCCCGCTGCGAGCGGCCGGCGCGCGCGGGCGAGGGCGCGGGCGAGGGCGCGGCGGAGGCGGCGGCGGCGGCGTCTCCCCGCAGCCTCCGGCCCGGGTCGGTCCCCCCCCCCTCCCCACGCCTCCGGGCGCCGCCCGCTGCCCGCTCGCTGCAGCGCGGCGGGCTCGGGCTCGGGCGCCGGGAGGGCTCCCAGCGAAGTGCGCGCGGAGCCTCCGGCGCGGCTGCAAATAGCGCCGCGCCCGCCCCGCGCCCCGCCCCCGGGCCGGGCCCCGCCCCGCGGTGGCCGCGGCGGCCGCGGCGGCGGCGACCGCGGTGGTGGCGGTGGCGGTGGTGGCCCGGGGAGCAGGGGACCCGCTCCTCGGAGCCGCTCGGCCACCGCCGGGCTCCCCGCGCGCTCTGCGGTCCCGGCGCCCCCACGGGCGGGAAGCGCCGAAGTAGCCGCCGCTGGGCGCGGCCGGCCGCGGGGTGGGGCTGCCTGTCCGGGGGCCCGGCTGAGAAGCCGAGTCCCGCCCGGCTGCCGCTTGGCTCCAAACCCAGGCCGGAGTGCTTTCAAGTGCCTCGGTGGGTCGCACGCCCGCGCCGACCCGGGAAAAGGACAAGGCGTCACCGGAACGGTGGCTGTGGCCACAGCCCCGCAGGGGCGCGCGCCTAGGAGTGGCGCTGCGGGGGAACCGGGCCGGAGAGACTCCGGGTACTGATGCGCAGGAAGATTCTAAGGGGTCCTGCCCGCGCTTACGGCATCGGCGGGCTTCGGACCACGACTTGGAGCAGCATCAAAGCCTGTGGTCAGCACCGATCGCTCCCCCTCCTCCTCCTCCCCCCACCCCCCTGTGCCCGAGGCTCTGAATTTTGCGTCGTGCCCCCAAGCCTCGCACCTGAGCTACCTCCCGGGGGTCCCTGGTGTTTCTCGGGGTCTGCCCACGCGCGCGCCCCAGCAACAGTGGGTGTGGCAGATCCCGAGTCACTCAGCACCCGGCCAGGCTGGGGCGTGGACTCAGCCGAGGTGCCAGTCCCGGTTCTTCCCTGGAAGAGGCAGCCCCGCCTGCAGGGGGCGAGCGGGCGCCAGGATGCGGGCTTTCTGCAGGCACGCCTGAAACTAGACTTGGGGAAGGCTGGCCCAGCACTTGGCAACGCCTGCAGAGAAGCCTTTTTTAGGAAAGAGAAGGATGCGCACCCCCACTCTCATTTTATTTGCTGAACTGTTGGCCTGACCTCAGCTGGCCAACGGAATGTGAAAAAGAGAAATGGGGAGGAATGGACCAAGGCTCTCCTTGGTCAGCTTGAGCAGTCACTCTTGAAGAAAGCTTTGGAGCCCCAGTTCTAGGGCTCCCGCTTGCGTGGTACCCCAATTCTCAGGGAAGCCTTCATAGCCTAAGAGAGCTCAGAGTCTCAAAGATAGGACAGGAGATGGAGGGCACCAACTGTGACCTGTTGATGTTCATGACCATGTAGCCGTTATTGTCCCTGGTGAGGAAACTGAGGCAGAGCAATGTCACCAGCTTGTGGGAATACTCTCATCTGGAGGAAGGGCACAACCAGGATTGGAAAGGACCCAGAAGGGTGCTCAGGTTCCCTCTCCAAGACTCTGAGCCCAGGGAATGTTCTAGACTGAGGTTCATGGTACTGACTGTCTGTCCAGGAGAGTGTGTGTGTGGCTGAAATCACCCTTGCCTATCCCAGTCAGGCCAGAGGGTGTGAGTGGACAAGGCAAGACTCTGGCACTGGGAGGAACAGGGCTGGTGATCTTTATCCAACAACTCCCAAAGCTGCCAGAGTGGAGGAGGGATGATGGAAGATTGAGGAGAGGCGGAGGCTGGGGGAGGGGAGTGGGCAAAGACGCACTTAGCCCTAGACCCAGACTGTGTACTCCTTTCTGTCCCTGACCTCCACCTGGGGTCCTGACCACTGGTTGGTTGGCTGGGGGGGCTGGTTGTCAAGGGAAGTTTGGTGGTGCCATGCACGTTCCCCTGGGTGTGCACGCTCACACTCACACTTACACTCGATGGGCCCTGGGGAGCTGGTGACATTCTAATTCCTGGATCTGGAACAGAGCATGGCCACCAGACCCGTGGACAGAGGCGTTGCTGGGGTCAGACCTTGTCAAGGGCGGGCCGCTCCACCTGACTGCCCCACGCATCTGCGCACACCACACTCCATCCTCCGGGGAAGGATGGTTTCTCCATTAGCTGCTCCAACTGTACTTATTAGCACTTATTTGCATCTAATATTCAGGCAGCCTCCGCTAGGAATCAACAATGCTGCATCCCTTTGACATATGCTACAGTTTTGATGTTTCGCTCAGACAGTCTTCTTGTTTTGAGGGGCCCTCGGGAGAGCCCCTAAGGGGGCCTCAGGGCCCTGGCCCTCCCCCAGGCTGAGTTTTTCCTCCTTGGGGCTTGCCAAGGGCTGCATGCCCTTTTTTGAAAGTCAGGCTCGGCCTCTGCAGCGAGGGAGGCGGAGAATCACTGCAAATCCTGGCCTGCAGCTCTGAGCATCGCTCGAAGGTTTTGATATGTGGGTCTCCTCTGTGAGATTAGTGGCAAACTGGCCCTTTTGCATCCCAACGAAGGGAGAGAGACATTTCACTGATGGTCCTGAGCCCACAGCGTGGCTCCAGTTTTGGTGACGAGGAGGAAAGTCCCTGTAACCACTGCCAAAAGAGCAGGAGTGGGATCAGGGGTCCAATCCATTTGTTGGAGGACACAGACCCTCATGCCCCATTCCTAGATTTGGGCCCCGGCTGCTCTTTCTGAGGGAAGATTCACGCTTCTGGTGCTTGAGCAGGGGTTGAAGGCAGAGCAGCGGGGGTCACTGTGTTTGAGGAAGGACAGTGCTGCTGTCCAGCAGAGTGTGGCAGACTGCCCTCTAACCCTCCCATCCTGTTCTCAGTTGGAAACAGGACGTCAGGGGCGTGGTACCCTGAATTCCACGGGAGAAAGACTAGGTAGTGTGGTTCAGTGATCCAGGGTATTCCAGAATGTACATCCAGTTGCAGAGTCCCCACCTGAGTCACTGACCCCCAGGGACAAGGGTGGCAGTAAACATCCAATCCTGCCGAGGGTGGAATAACCCCCACTCTCCAGGGTTCTAGAAGTGACTAACTGGCAGCCGTGCAGGACAGGCTGTTGAGAGCCCCCAGAGTGAAGCTGCCTCCTCTGGACCTGGGGGTGGACTTGGGGGAGTCTCCCCCACTCAGCAGTGGGGGTTGCAGCCCAGTCTGGAAAGGGTTGGATGAATGCTCCTTCCCGCCCTTCCCTCCCACTCCCCTCAGCTCTCTTCCTTTCCTGTTCCATACGGGTTTCTGGATGCCGGAGTGTCAAAGGAAACTTTTTTTTCCTTCTATGGTAGGCCTCTGAAATGTCCTGATGTCGCCTTGCCCTTGAGAGGGTCCTCTATATTAGTAATGCTGTCAGAGTTCCAGGCACCCTCCCCCCCCCCCCCCCCATTCCATGTACCTGCTATAATTCTGGTATCGCTCCCTCATCCCTGCGGGCATCAGAAAAACTCTTTGAGGAGCTGGTTTCCAGGGCCAGCTGAGGTGAGGCCAGCACCCATCCTTAACACGGATGTGATTTGGAGAACAAATGAGGTTTTCTGGGTAGTACCCAGTAGACACTGACTGTGGCTGACTTGAACAGGAAGGGAGAAATTTCCTTTTGTTGGTTTGTTTGTTTGGGGGGGGGGCCCACATCCAGCAGTGCCCAGAGCTTACTCCTGCCTCTGCACTCAGGGGTCAGTCCTGACATGCTCGGGGAAGCATATGGGACACCAGGGATTGAACCCATGTAGGCCACATGTAAGGCAAGTGCCCTTCCCGCTATACCATTGCTCTGGCCCCCAGCTGTTCTTTATTTTTTTTTTTTTGTTAGAGTATTGGGAAATCATAGAGCAAGAGGAAAGCCGAACATCAGGTAGGAGGATGGAAAGGATGACAGCAGGGGGCTAGAGAGCCCTGGAGGTCTCTAGGGAGGAGACATGCCCCCATATCCCACATGTGCAGGTCTGCACAGTGGGCTTTGCTGGACCTTCAGTCCAAGAAGGAGCCAGGCCCAAGGCCAAGTCTGTGCACACTGGGCGCTGAGCCAGCCTGGAGTCTCTGATGAGGTCTTGCCAAGTTCAAGTTCATTATTGCTGTTTCTTCATTAAAAAAAAAAAAGTCACCCTTTAAGCACAGTAGAGCAGCTAAAGGGCTGCTGTGTATATTTTGCCTGCTGGAGCCCAGGTTCAATACCTGTCACGGGGGGGCTCCCTAAACACTGAGCATGCTGCGAGGTGTGCCCCAGTAAAACAAAACAAAAATGGTCCAGGTTGACACCCCTGCCTTTCCCACAAGTTCCTGAGATACCTCATATCCTCCAGTTGGTGATGGGGAGAGAGATGCTAAGTGCGGGGGTTATGTGCAAGAGGGAGTCCATGAGTGTTACCACAGAGGACTTTCAAGTATTCAGTCTCTGCTGTTGAATTTGGGCCAGACTCATCACACATTCCCGTCATGCAGGCCAGACTGAAGTTTACTTTCTCGCTGTCACTCAGAGATGTTGGAACTAGCCCTGCAGCGGGGGGAGTGTCTCCCCTACCTGGCACAGTAATTGGGTTTGACTCCTCTTGCCACGGTGGTGTGTGCAGACCTCTGCATCGAGACACGAGCGAGCTCATTAGAAATAGTTTCCCCTCGTCACTCGAGCTGGCTTGGCGGGCTCTCTCTCTCTCTCTCTCTCTCTCTCTCTCTTTTGGCTATCTGTTGTGGTTAGTCATTAGCTGAGGTGACTATTCAAATGAGGAAATTACTGTGTTGCACAAATGGATGGTACTTCCCCTTAAATGTTGCTGATACTCCAGAACTCCAGCGAGCCAAGTCCCCAGCTCCCTGAGCCGTGTGGCCAGGGTCCGTGTCACCTTCTAGAGCTCACTGGTGCTGGCGCTCCTCTGGCTTAGCCAGACAGAGTGCAATTTCAGATCCCCGCCACACTTGCCAAGGATTCTAAATCAGCTCAGCTCTGTGGTGGGCGCGTGGGGCTTTAAGCATCCTCTGAGTTGGTAAGGTGGCAAAGAGCACCCTTTTTAAGGCAAACGAGTGCTATTCAACACAGAAAGCTTAGTTTTGAGAAGCAGGTTTAGAATTTGTGAAACTACAGTTTTGCTTTGAATTGAACAGAAACACTCCCGTGGAACATTCTAGAAAAATTCATCAGCTGTCATGGGGACCATGCCATTGGTAAGGGGACAGACACCCTGAGACTTCCCTGCCTTGGGCGGTTTTGCAGATGTGTTTAGAAATGTGGCACAAAGACAGAAGCTGTGCAGGGACAGTTTTTGTGCGGACAGGCCGGAAGTATGTCCTCCTGCCGGAAGCTCCCTTCTGTGCTCAGAGCTGGGGGCACAGTGCTCTCTGCAAGCTCAGTATCTTCCATTTGGTGTCCGTCTGAGAACTGATGTGAATACAAGGGGCCTGGGTATAGCTTAGTGGCTAAAGAGCCTGTCCCACAAATGTGAGTCTATGAACTGGAGCCTCCGTGCCACCCACATGCGCCCGGCAGACTCCTGGCAGCTCTGCTATTGGTGCCTGGTGGTACTACCGAGATCTCCTGCACCACAGCCAGACATGTGTGACGAGCCCCACAACCAACATCTGTGAACAGCACAAGCAAGAACAGCAACAGAGGAGTGAAAGGCCGAAAGCATCTCTCCAATGCTGTCACTTTACCCAGCGGCTTCCCCAGACCCTCTGAGCCTGGACAGATTGTGCCATTGCCCGTGTGGTTGGCCACTGCAGAGACAGCCCTTCTTAGATTATCCTGAGCAAGTGGCCCTCATTTTCACTCTGTGCCAAGAACCCACACAAGGACCGGGGTGAGTCTCTGTGCTGCACACAAAAGCCTGATGGAAAATGCTCCAAGGGGCTGGATGGGGAGTTGCTGTCAATCAGGCAGCATGCCCCACCCTCGGAGACTCCACCTGGGGCTTTGGTGCTCTCCCACTTAGCGACCTCTCTCCCAATGCAGTTGCCAAGAAATGCCAAGTTAGTTTTGGAGGCAGAGGCCCCTAAACCTTTGTCCTGCCGGTGCCCTGAGAAAAAGAAACTGGAAACCACGCCGAGGGTTTTTGTCCCTCACACACAGAATAGGTTTTCCTAACTGGAGCTGCCAGCTCCCCCAGTCAGGGACACTTTCTGAGTGTCCCCCTCCCCCCTCCGCCCCCACTCCTGTCTGCTGGAAACTCCTCCCAGTCTGGGGTAACCCACCCTCAACCCCCAGCCACCCCAGTGCAGAGCAGGTGCCAGGGCTGCAGACGTGGGGAACAGATGACAGGCCTACAGAAGATTTCCAGTGGGCAGGGCAGCCTCAATTCTACAAGGTTGCTGGGTGCCCAATACTCTTCCGAGAAATAATTGAACCCTAGAACCATGATACCCTTGCGCTGAGAATAGAATAGACCCTTGGGGCAGGAGCAGCGGCAAGCAACTGCCACTTGGTCTCAGGGTTCTCCCTGTACCCAGGAAACTTGGTCTTGCAGGCAGAAGCTGGATGTGCGGAGTTCAGCGCTGCCCGGTGGCGTCCTGGCGGTCGCTATGGCAACAGTGAGCCCCGGCCGCCCTGGCGGCTGGCGTGTTGGAGACATCTTGCTGTCAGCCGTGTTTAAAGTTAGCTTAGAAAAGACAAGACAACCCAGATCTTCTCTTTGACACCACACGAACAGCCCTGTGGCAGGGAGGCAGCCCAGCAGCCGCCAGCACGGAGCCTGTCACACTCTGTCCTTCCCTCCACAGAGACACAAAGTCCTGTCTGCTCGCTCTTAGCGCTGATGTCTTGGGCTCAGATGAATCACCCTTGGTACCCGTTCCAGCATCAATACCTTGTTCCTTGTTCCAAGATGGGGGGGGGGGGCGGAGCAGGGCATGGGCTTCACTGGGGGGTATTGCCGAGTTGAGGCCTGGCGCTGAGTAGAGGAAGGAGGAGCACTTGGGCAGAAGACTGGGCCCCCTGCTTCGGACAGAGCCCTCCACCCCCACCAAGCCTTTATTATCAACTGCTCACCGCGAAGGAGGACTTCAGACAGACCACCTGTGGACAGACAGACTAGAATGCAAGACAGGTTCTAAAGTCACCATGAAGGACTGGCTGAGTCATGTTCCAGGGAAGAGGGAAGCCTCAATGGGTGAGGTGAGGTGGACTTGGGCCTGACTCCTTGTCCTGAGCTGGTTTCACCTGGCCCATCCTCAGAAAGAACCGAGGGGCGATAATTCAATATACATTTTGAATTTTTTTTTTCTTTTTGGTTCACACCCAGAGATGCTCAGGGGTTACTCCTGGCTCTGCATTCAGAAATTACTCCTGACGGTGCTTGGGGGGTACTATATGGGATACTGGGAATCGAACCCGGGTCAGCTGCGTGCATGGCGAATGCCCTACCCACTGTGCTATTGCTCCATCCCCTCAATATACATTTTGTTAACTATACAGGAAATCTTTATTTACCGATAAAGGACCATGGCTTCCATGGCCCAGAAATCAGGTATACACTCCAGTGGGAGGGAGGGATTACTGATTCTGGCAAACAAGCCTAGCATTTAGGAAATGCAGTGTCTGTGGGGAGACAGCTAATCAGCCAGGGCCTTTGGAGGGAGCAACGGGACTATAGGCCAAGAAAGACGAGCATCTCATTTGTGTGGAATAAAATGATTTCTCATCCAAGGCTGTTAAAATATTAAGTTAACATGGTTTTATTTTTTAAAATGAATGGGAAGGTTGTACTCTATGGGGGAGATTTGAAATAGGCAGGGATGGGGGTGCTGGAGTGGTTAAGGTATTCACCTTTGATCCCTGGCACCTTGTATGGTTCCTGGAGTAATCCCTGAGCACAGAGTCAGGAGTAAGCTCTGAGCACTCCTGGGTGTGCCCCAACCCCTCCCCCAAAATAGAAATAGACAGGGCTAATGGTTCTTAGCTGAATGTCTGTCCAGACCTGTGTTTCCCTCTGAGATCCCAGACCAGTTTTGGGTCTGAGTAGTTTATTGGAGAATCATCTCAGGAAGCAAAAGGTTGGCCTGCACACTCTGGTGGGGTCACAGAAAGTGCACGCAAAGAGAGATATGGGAGCTAAAGGGGGCACTGCCTCCTGGGCTCCAACTCAGATGGACAGAGGAGATGCATGGGGTCTGCTGGAGTCCCCTAGCAGCACACGACACTACACAAACAACCATTTCCATAATTGCATCTTGTCTAGCCTGGTCGGACCCAGCATGCCTTGGTGATGAGCAAGTATCCATGGTGAAGTTCTCCCTGGAGTATTTTTGAGATGACGGCGGGTGAGCCAGTGGGGTAGTTTTGAGTATTCTTGAATCCCCAAGTGATAACAGACAGACCAACTAGATAGCAAAATCAGAAAGCTGCGTGAAATGTTCCCAATAAAATGGAGGGCCAAGACGAAAATACAAGTAAAGGGGGAAACAGTGTACGTGTGCCTGAGAATCCCCAAACAGGCATTTACTGGAAAGCATAGAATCCCCTCTAGAGCAGAAGTTGAACCTCCTGGAGTTAGTTGGCCCTACCATGCACACAGGTCAAAGCACCTCAGGGGAATGCTTCAGCGGGGAGTAGAACAGCCTGGAGGATTCTAGAAACTTCCCAGCTATACCTTCCTTCCTGTCCAGGTCCCTGCAGTGGATCCTGGGCTGACAGCAATCAGAAATGAGGGAATAGGAGTAAGAGCTCAGGGGAAATAGAAGAGTCCAAGAAAAGTGGGGCTAGGGGCCAGAAAGATAGTACAGTGAGTAGGGCACTTGCCTTGCAGGAGGCCAACCCGAGTTTGATCCCAGGCACCCCATACAGTCCTCCAAACCCTCCAGGAATGATCCCTGAGCACTGAGCACAGACCTAGGAGTAACCCCTGAGTACAGCAGGATGTGGCTCAAAAACCAAAAAAAAAAAAAAAAAAAAAGGAAACGAGAAGTGGAGTCTGGAAATCCAGAGAAGACAACATGCTTGACTGATACCACCTGAAACAGGAATCTTTGTACAACAGAAAAGCAGTTTGAGGGGCTGGAGTGATAGTACAACAGGTAGGACATAGCAGAGCCAGGTTCAACCCCCAGCATCCCAATGGTCCCTAGGGCCCACCAGGAATGATTTCTGAGTGCAGAGCCAGGAATGACCCCTGAGCACTACTAGGCAAAATAAGAAAAACAACAAGAAGAAAAACATTATGAACTAAGCCTCCCTCTAAATTTTTAGAAAAATAGGTGCCTAGGAGCAATAGAACAGTGGGTCGGGCACTTGCCTTGCATGTGTGAGACCTGGGTTTGATCTTCGGCATCTCATATTATCCCCCTATCACTGCTGGGAGTAATTCCTGAGTGCAGAGCCAGGGGCAAAGTCTGATCTTTGCTGAGTGTGAGCCCCCACCCCCAAAAAATAGACAAAATAAGAATCGGTGCCCAGAGGCCCATAGAGATAATATAGTGGGCAGAATGTTTGCATTGCATGCAGATAGATAACCTGGGTTCTATCCCTCACACAATATATACAGTACCCCAAGAGCACAGCCAGGAGTAAACCTTGAGTACTCACAGGTGTAACAAAAAAAAAAACTGGGAGAAAAAAATAAAAAGCTCTGAGATGTGGCACATCCGTAGAGCATCTACACAGGCTTTTGTGTAGATGGCCTTGGGGTCAATCCCTTCCCCAAAATTCAGAAGAATTGATTTCACCTTTACAGAAGTGAGCACAGAAAAGGGCTAAGGTCATATCCCATACAAGTACGAGAAGAGAGAGCGGAAAACCATCTCTATAGACAAGGCAAAGAGCAGTGGAAAGACGTGCCTATGAAACAAATAGAGCCACAAAATACTTTTTTCCCCTTGCAGCCCTTGGGTTACACCAGCAGTGCTCAGGGATTAGTCTAGTCTCTGTGCTCAGGGGGTTATCCCTGATATTGTTTGGAGGACCTGCAGTGCTAAGGATCAAACCCAGGGCTCATGATGGAAAGAATGTGCTCAATCTCTTTTATTATTTTTTCTTTTTGGGTCACACCCAGCGATGCACAGGGGTCACTCCTGGCTCTGCACTCAGAAATTACCCCTGGCAGTGCTCATCCCAGGGGACCATATGAGATGCTGGGAATGGAACCCGGGTCAGCCGCGTGCAAGGCAAATGCCCTACCCTCTGTGCTATCACTCCAGCCCCATGCTCAGTCTGTTAAGATCTCTCTGGTCCTAAAATTTAAAAAAAAGTGGGGCTGAAGAGATAGTTCAGTGGATAAAGCACTTGCCTTGCACACAGCTGACCTGGGTTCAATCCCTAGTTTCCCATATGGTTCCTTGAGCCTCTTCAGGAATGATCCCTGAATACAGAGCCTGGAGCTCTGGTTGGTGTGCCCCTCCACCCCACCCTCCAAAGAAAAAAATTCAGGGAAGGAAGGAAGGAAGGAAGGAAGGAAGGAAGGAAGGAAGGAAGGAATGAATTCTGGGAGTAATGTCAATGTGACTCAGGGGTAAAACATCTGCCTTGCATGCATGAGGCCTTGAATTTGATCCCTGATACCACCCCACGTTGCTACCCAAAGTGATCCTCCACTGTGAGGTAAGACTCTGAGAAGGGGGTGGGCAGAGAAAAATCATTTCAAAAATAAAAAGTAAACTAGGAAGAATGCAAGAGTGAATGCCTATGACAGATAATTCCTTAGAAGAAATAGATAGTTGGAAAATGGGTGTTTTTTTTTTAAATAAAAAAAGACATCAACTTAGCTTCCAGATTCACAGAAAATCTTGGAAGAGCTGCAAGTCAAACTGCAAAAATCTACAGGCACACCACCAGTCTTCTGGCTGAAATCTCTGGTGTGCCCTCGGGAGGGAGGGAAGTGGATTGTCTGCTTTGCCAAAGCCCTCGCAGCTGGACCCACACCCCACAGCTGCCTCCATGCCAACAGAGCAACTTCAGGACTAATCTCTGCAGACACCACACTGATGACAATTCCAGGTACACCTGTTTTCAGGCTGAAAATTCTGGAGTCTTCTTGGAGTGGGGGCCAGCAGCCCACCCCCAACTCCCTCCTACTTCCGGAGGCCCCAAGTAGCCACCCTCACAGCCCATGGATACTCATCAGCCCAGTTTGACAGAGTCCAAAGTTCCTGGAGTGCATGGCCTCATTTGCAGCTGTGCAACACCTTCAAATTCCACAATAGGAGCCCAGTAGGAGCACAGCAAATTAGATAGGAAAATATCATAAACGCCAACGTAAACAATAACACCAAAGGCACGACTAGCGGCAGTGCTCAGGAAGCCCTCAGACAAGGATTTTAATGACCCCATGGTGAGATAGAACAACTTTCACAAATTTTCTTTTACTGAAATATATATATATATATATATATATTTGATGATTCAAGAAGACACTTAGTTGTAACAAGCAATACAAAATAAATTATTTTGTGCCTGGCAGGGAGGCATACTTTAGGGTAGGAAGAGGGGCGGACTGGGAACAATGATGGAGGAAAGATCATGTTGGTAGTGGGGTTGGGATGGAAACACTGAATGCCTATAACAGCAGTATTATGAACAACTTTATAAAGCACGGTATTTTTTAAAAGTTTTTTTTATAAAGATGTGAACATGATGCAAGGGATTCTAGAGAAAGTGGAGGAAGGAAAAGATTATCCAACATACAGAGGATAAGAGACTCTGAACGAAAAATAAAAACAGTATCAGGAAATGGAAGAAGCAGTAAAAGATATAATTCAGGAAACACACACTCAAGGTACTCAAGAAAACAAAGTGTAAGTCAAGAGCCTTTCATCTAGGGAAACTGGCTTGCAGTACAAAAGGTAGGCGCTCTTATCAAAGTGTGAAAATTCAGCAAAAATTCAGCTAGTGTTGTCATAGCCTTCCTTACTGACAACGTAAATAGAGAAGAGTTTCAGAGAATTGCAGTGACTCGTCATGAGGAAGGGGACTCTACTTATAGAGTTGGTAGAATTAACTCTGCCTACAAAGCTGGAGGAGCCGGAAAGAGAGTACAGAGGTTAAGGCACTTCCCTTGCATGTGGCCAAGCCCAGTTCAATCCCTGGCATATGGTCCCCCCTGAGCCATGCCAGGAGTGACTACTGAGCACAGCCAGCTGTGCACCCTACATACAAAACAGAATAAATGGGGTTACAAAGGAAAAATCATTGTCTGCAATTACTAGGTACTCTTCCAGTTACATGGCACGGCTATTTATTTACAAATGGCAGAGAAAGAGGATGAAGAAATTACACAGAGAGACTATTTCAACAATCACGCTGATGCGTTTTATAGAGATAATCTTTTGTGGAATACGGGATAAGACTTGCAAGTGAGCCCTGCCTTGTCGAACTCTGCAGACTCCAGTGTTCTCAAGAGTGAGGTAGGATCCTTGGCTAAGAAAAGGGGATTTGGGCATAGGAAAGAAAAGTTTATTTATTTAAAAAATTTAAATGTAATTTTATTTTTATAAAGTTGTTACAGCACAGCGGGTAGGGCGGTCGCCTTACAAGCGGCCAACATGGCCAACCCGAGTTCGATTCCTCCGCCCCTCTCAGAGAGCCCGGCAAGCTACCGAGAGTATTTGATATGCCAAACACAGTAACAACAAAGTCTCCAATGGAGACGTTACTGGGCCCGCTCGAGCAAATCGACGATCAGCGGGAGGGCCTTTATTACATTAATATATACAACAATTATATATAATATATACAACAATATACAATAATTTATTACATTTAATATTCCAATACCAATCCCACCAACATTCCACCTTCCCACCACCATGCTTTGAATGTTTCCACCCCAACCCCTAAAGCCTGCCCCCAAAGGAGGATCTAAATAATTTATTTTGTATTGCTCATTATGAATAACCCACTAAAACTGATCCCCAAAAAATGTCCTTAGCAGAGAGTGTGTGTAGATTGTTGTAGTTTACCCTGGAACCATTAGGCCCTTGTCCTGGTACATCAGTGGTGTAGAGTATGAGATACCATGCTTCTGCGCACTCCAAGAATTCTAAAATCTTAAATAAAGTGATTCAGCTGAGGTTAATTTAGTGTTTTTTAACTGGATGGTGACTTTGGGGTCCAGAGGTATCCCTGCGGTGTATTGCTCTGCGTTGCTCTCTTCTGAGAGATTTATTTTCGAGTCTCGGAAAGAAAGGTTTAAATGAACACTCAACAGTTCTGAATTTCAATAAGAAAAATCCTACAAGCTCATGAAGGATTTTTAAAAATCTTTTTTTTTTAATTAATAGAAGTAATTTTGAGCAGTTTTAGATTCACAGTGAAACTGAATAGAAAGCACACAGTTCCCATATACCTCTATTCTCCCATGTACAAATACACGGAGACATACACACAGACACAGACACACACACACACACACACACACACACACCCCATGTTCTCCCCTACCATAAGTGTTCAACATCTGCATGATACGTTCATAACAATGACCAGTATCAGCTTAAGTCCATTATTACATTAGGGTTTACTCTTTGTGTTGTAAATTCTATGAATTTTAACAATGTCTAATCACATGTCATTATAGTGAATACAAAATAGTTTCACTGGCACAAAAAATTCCCTGAGCTCCCACAATTCACCCCTGTCCTCCTCCCACCCCCATCCTTCTTCCCCTGAACCCCTGGTAACTACTGATCATTTTGCTGTCTCCATAATTTTGCCTATTCCAGAATGTTGCATGGTTGGAATCACCCAATGTAGCTTTTTCAAATTGGCTTCCTTCACTTAGGAAGTTAAGATTCTTTCATGTCTTTTTCCTGTTTGATAGGACATTTCTTTGTATCTCTTTGTATATTTTGGATAACAATCCTTTGACAGATACCTCTTATACAATACTTTCTCCTAGACTGTGATTTGTCTTCCTTTCCTTTTGACATTTTTATCTTTTAAAAATAAAAAGAAACAGACAACAGAGCTAGGTTGTTGATTGATATATATACACACACACATTGATATATATACACACACACATTGATATATATACACACACACACACACACATATGCACGCATCCACACACACAGAGGATAAATAGACTCACTAATAGAAACCTGGACTTACTAGTGAAACAGCAAGAAATATAAAGACAAGTCTGGACTTCTTATCATGCAGACAGCAGGGAGACTAGCAAAAAACAAAAGACCATGTCACAAGGTCATAGGAACCACCTGCAAGATACTCTCAGCAGTCAGACACAGAATCATTTGAATTTCACTAAGACTATAATTGGAGCCAGAGAGGCTGACTCCTGCTTCGCATGTGGGAGGCCTGGGTTCAATTCCCAGAACTGCCTGATCCCCTAAGTACCACTGGGAGCAACCTCTGAGAATTGCCGGGTATGGCGCTCTAAAAACAAAAAAGGATTTTAAGTATAATGGATTCAACCCAGGACATGTACATTAATACGACTTTTATTCATAAAGCTGCTCAAGATAGGTTCACCTTCAGAGAACAGAAACACATTCATTGTCTCAAAACTGCAACGAGGGGCTAAAGCCATAGTACAACAGGTAGGGCACTTGCCTTGCACACAACTGACCCGGGTTTGATCCCCGGCACCCCATAGAGTCCTTTGAGCACTGCCAGGAGCAATTCCTGAGCACAGAGCCAGGAGTAAGCCCTGAGCATCGGCAGGTGTGGCCCCCAAACAAGACAAAATAACACACACACACACACACACACACACACACACACACCAAATTTAAAAAAAAAAAAGCCCTGCAAATATAAGGAAAGAATCAGATATTTATCCTGCCTTTTCATGTGATTGTCCCATTAATTAGCAGAGGTAGATAAGTGGAAGTGTCTCTTCATAGAAGTACTCAAGTTAATGTATGAAAAAGCAGTGACAGGATTAGAATATCACCATTTGGAACCCAGAGTAAATTAGCAGAGTTAGGAATGGTGTAGTGACAGCTGTTAACCTCGCAAAAGAGAGGAAAACAGACATCACTTAGCTTCCGATGAAAGAACACAGCAGCACTGGAGGTTTTGCCAAAGGGACTGAACCCGAGTCAGATTCGACCCCGGGATTCAGCTGCCAATTTGCAGGAAATACAGAGGAACATATTGAATTGCAACCAAGAGTATCAATCAGCAGAATCCAGACAGTGAGAACCAGTGGGTCAAAAGGCTCAGATTCTTCAGCAGATAAATTGTAAGGAAAATAAAGGGATGGAACAGGAAACCTGTAGATTAAAAGAGACTCCAAAGATAGATCGGATTTTTTTTAATGGCATGTCTACAGGCTATGTCTGGGAAGACACACTCGGGTGATAGAACTAAAGAAAGACAGAGACTGGGTTACTCTAAATGTCAAAGAGGGCTCAGTTCTGCAGGAAGAGGGCTGGTAGGAGAGAACGGAGGCATCTGGGCTGGGGACATGGAAACCAGGGAAAGGCTCTATGCCTTGACCAGAGTTGTGCTTGCTTAGAATAACTCCTTAAGCAGTGCATTTGGTTGGCTGATGCTCCTTTTTCCCCCCCCCTGTCTCTTATTTTACAATAAAGCATCTCTTTGAAATTTTTTTTCCCAATCCACACCGTAATTCTCATTCTGCGCATGCCCAGAGGCAATGATTGTGGCTGTGACTGATTTCTCAACATGATGCCTAGGGCTCTAGTCCAGAACACAGACACGGAGTGTCTAATTAGCAAGACCCACTCTGACCCACTGGGACACGCGCTCTGGGAGAGCTGAGACTAAGGTTGCTGTGTTTGCCTCAGACTTTTCAGCAGCACCTGGCACCAAGGAAGTGGGTCATGGGTGTCTGTCCAATGAGCACCCTGGAGAGAGCTCAGGGGGGCAGCTCCTTTCTTGCTCACCAGGTGTCTCGAGTTTGTTCCCGGCACCGGCAGCCAAGAGTACAAACCCCGTTAAGGCAGCAAGCACGCAAAACCCAGATATTTCAATAATAACAACAAAGGAAAGGGGAAACATGAAACAATTTAGATCACACTGGAAAAAAATAAAGATTTCTGAAGAGAAGAATTTGTTGGAGCTGGAGAGATGGTACTTCAGGTAGGGTGCTCGTCTTGTGCACAGCCAACACTGGTTTAATCCCTAGTGTCACATATGGTCCCCTGAGAACCACCAGGAGTGATCCTTGAGCACAGAGGTAGGAGGAAGCCCTGAACACTGCTGGTGGTGGCCCCCAAACAAACTAACAAACAAAGTCACATTAAACGAAGGACTTTTTTGAATGGATGACAGGGGTTGGATTCACATTCCGGCTCATGGCAGTGAACTGAAGGGCACCTTCGCTCATTGAACAGATCTTGTGCTCTGCCCCAGGGATCAGCTCCGTCCTGTTTTGTGCCTCTTATCCCCACATCCCTGAGGTCACTTCCTGGCCCTCCTGTGAACCCTGGCCACCTCCTGCTGCTTGGCTGAAAGGTTGAGGAGCTCTAAGAACCTGCCTGGCCATCCACAGCTCCACAGGAAGTGTGACCGCTCCCAAATGAAGGCCAGTCTGAGGAAGCTGGCGGGCAGGCTGGGTCATCCCTTCACCCTGATTTGGAAACAGCATCTGGCGATGCTTCAGAGAAGCTGGGACAAAGCTGGGATGGTCCCCTTGCCCCTGTGTCTGCTTCCTCAGCAAGTGTTTGCTCGGCAGAAGCCCCAAAGTCTAGGGACTCACCGGCTCTGGTTAAAACACAGCAATAATATCCCAAGACTGGGATTGTCTTTGCCAATAACTTATTGATCACAGGTTCACTGCAGAAATTGTAATCTGTAATAATAAACCCTATAGCATACTGGATAATGTCTCTAAAAAGGCAAATAAAGAAATAACAAGCTCCCAAACAATGATAGATTAGTGACACCATTATTCCAGGCAAGAGGGGGATGAAAGAAGTAAGGCCCAGGGGCTGGAGTGATAGTACAGCAGGTAGGGCATTGGCCTTGCATGCAGCAGACCCGGGTTCGATTTCCAGCGTCCCATATGGTCCCCTGATCACCGCCAGAAGTAATTCCTGAGTGCAAAGCCAGGAGTAAGCCCTGTGTGTAACTGCCAGCTGTGACCCAAAAAAAGCAAAAGAAGAAGAGGAAGAGGAAGAGGAAGAGGAAGAAGAAGAAGAAGAAGAAGAAGAAGAAGAAGAAGAAGAAGAAGAAGAAGAAGAAGAAGAAGAAGAAAAGCCCATGTTCCAGGGAGGAATGCCCTGCCACAGCGGCAGGGTGGGACGGGGGTGGGGGGGGGGGAGGATGGGGGTCGGAGGGATGATAGGACCCGTGGTGGGGGAGGATGGGCACTGGTGGAGGGATGGGTACTTGATCATTGTATAACTGAAACCCAAGCACAAAAATTTGTGAGTCTATAAGTATACTTCATGGTGTTTCACTAATAAAAAAAATGATAAATAAAAAAAAATAAATAATATAAAAAAAAAAGCCCATGTTCCTATCTAGGAGGGGGCACCTGATAGTCCTTCCAGAGGGGGGTGGGTGTCTGCTGCCCACATAGGCTGTCACTGCTGGGGCGACACCAGGGCTGGCAGACAGTGCCATCATCCCAGCTGAGGACACTGCCTATTAGTAATAGCCTGGACAATGCAGGGAACATGGCCCTCCTGTTCTTGAGACTACTGCATGGCTTAGCACCACAGCTGACTAAGAGCAGCGGGGGTGGGGGACAGAGAATCAGACAGACTGACAGAGACTTTAATTTTAGTCACCGTGAATTACAAAGTTATTCGTAATTGGGTTTCAGGGGTGCAATATTCCAACATCAGTCCCTTCACCAGTGTCTTTTTTTCCTCCACCAATACGTTCCCCCCTCTGCCCCCCATTTTCCGCCCACCCACCAGCTTGTCTCTTTGAGAGGCACTTTTAAAAATAACTTTTGTGTTTTGTTGGAATAAGCAATATAAAGTAAATTTGTTATGTGCCGAAGAGGGCAGGTTGGGATTGGGAGGGAAACTGGGGATATTGGTGGAGGGAAGGTCACACCGAATGCTTAAAACAACTGCGTGAAGAACAATTTTGTAAATCATGGTGTTTTAATTAAAATTAATTGAAAAAATGAATAAGTAAAATTGTGGGAAGCTGGCCCTTTAACTGACCAAGGGCCTACGTGCCTGTGCTATGTATGGTTATCTTGGCCTACGTGACCCTGAACAAGCGGGTCCTGACTAGTGCAAATCTGGTACTGCGTCTGCTCTGACCGCAGCCTATGAGCTATGTCTGGTTATCTAAAGAAAACATTTGTCACAGCTAGCCCGAGAATAAGAAGTAACTGACACTGACTAATCAAGCACATGAAACATGTAGTTTTTGTAACTCTCCTAACAATATATGATATGACCTAGTGATGTAATTGCCTTCTGTGATGTAAGCATAGTTTCCTGCGTCGCAAAGTATATAATACCCCTGCTGCCCTGAATAAAGCCCTGTCCTGTCCTGTCCCTTTATCTCTGTTTCTAAACTGCACTCTGTCTCTTGTGTCTTGCGTCTTCATTCGGTTGGTCCCTCCTTGCACCTACGGATCCTAGGGCCACCTCCGCGGGCTGGAGAGTGGTCTGGCGCCCCCCCCCCCCCCCCCCCCCCCCCCCCCGCATAAAATAACTTTTGGCTCTGCAGTGTGCAGGACAGTGTTCCTGATAGAGCTTCATGCCTGGCTCTTTCCACTCCTGGCTCTTTCTCCTCCTCATGGTTGAGCACTTGCCTCCACCACCACATAGCAGTGTTCCCTCCACTCCCCGACCCTCCACTCCCTGATATGCTTTTTATGAAAACCAGTTTTCATGTTCTCCGTTTCTGTTGCCTTTGGGCATTTGTTCTGCCCCTCCCATGTCTCTTTATAGCCCACATAGGAGAGAAATCATTCCGTGTCCAGAGTGAGAGATCTTGAGAGAGTTACTTCGATCAGCGATAGCACAGCGGGTGGGGCGTTTGCTTTGCATGCAGCCGACCTGGGTTCGATTCCTCCGTCCCTGTTCAAGAGCCTGGAAAGCTACCAAGAGTATCCCGACCACTTGGCAGAACCTGGCAAGCTCACCATGGTGTATTCAATACTCCGAAAACAGTAACAAGTCTCACAATGGAAACATTACTGGCGTTCGCTGGAGCAAATCAATGAACAACAGGAGGACAGTACAACAGTGCTACAGTGTTACCCTAGCCTAGATCCTCTCATTACTGAAACCATCTGATACTTCGGGGGAGCACAGGGCCAGAATAGCTCCTGAGCACTGCCCAGTGCAGCCCACAACTTTGTTTAAATCTGACTTCCAAAGTAGGGGTTGGAAAGGACAAAGCTGCATGCCACAAGCTAGGTGCTCCCACCCCCAAAGCACCAGCAGTTGGCACGGAGACTGTTGGGCAATCCTCTCCCTTCTTTTTCCCAATCAGCCTTCTGGCGACCCCCCCAAAAGCATAGGGATGTGAGGGGCACCCACAAGCAAACTCAAGGTGCCACCCCCATCTTAGGAGACCCACATTTAGGGCATGTTTGGAAGGTGGCGTCACTAAGCTGATTTAGATAAACTTCAAGTTCACACAAACTCACTGAGAATCTATTGTCCCTTCCTCCTGGTTGATCAGCCCCTTTGACAGCTGGAACTGCAGAGAGTCAAAAGGCTGCTCACTGTCGTCTGTGCAAAGAGTGAAGGTCCTCAAGAGCTCCATCTGCTTTCCAAGCAACGAGCAGTTCCTTCCCGGTGGGTGTGGGGAGCGGCTCGACCTACAGTATCTTCACATACTGCAGGTACAAGACTGAACCCCCGCACCACCCCCACGGTTAATTGTGTCCCCAGGGGACACTCCCCATGTGACGCTGGGCACCCCCCCACCCCAGCGAGAGCAGGCACACAGCTGAAGAAAATTCAATTCTAATTAATCTCTTCACAGCTAACATAACAAGAGCGGGAGCCTGGCGACCGCACCACAGCAACAGGATGTGGAAGGAAGAGGGGAACAAAGCCAACACAGCACAAGCCCCTCGTGTGACAGCCTGTCCTGCCAGGAGCAGCCACCCTCCACAGGGCCTCTGAAATTGACCTTGGCAAAGGACGGGGAATCGGCAGGGCAGAAGCCTCCCCTCACGCTCCTGGTCTGGCTTGCTAGCTCTTGCCAGGACCCCCAAAGTGCCAACCCCTCCCTCCCCCCATGCACTGCACCCAGGACAAGCTCCGGCAGCCTCCTAGAATCCAGCACGTGCTTCTGGACCACAGGGTCCCCAAAGCTGCCCTCTGCGACTCACTCCCTGGCATCATCGTCCCATTCAGGTCAGGACCGAGAAAGCAACCCCTGTCCTCAGCCCTCAGGGGTTCATCTCTGGCCAGCGGCCTGGAAAACACTGCTTCTGGCACACACCCAGGTGGAGGGCGGTGTCCTGGTCTTGAAAGGAAGGATCGAACCCTACATCTCCCGGGGAGCCCTCCTCTCCACTAGTTTAAGTACCGCATGGTCTTTTTAAGACTCTCACTTAAGACACATAAAGTTTATTTCACTGCATCATCTAATCCCCGGAATAGGGAACCCGTAATGAGAATACCAGCAGCAGGTGCAAAAGGCAGTTTTACATCAATAGAAAATCCAATTCTAATTAATCTCTTCACAGCTCACATAATTGAGTCTTCACAGGGACCACTGGACACCCCCCACCCCACCCCGCCCCACCCCACCACGTGGTTCCCAGAGACCGGCCTGTCTGGCCCACTGCTTTGCTGGCATCTGCCTGGAAACAAAGGGACAGGCAGAGCTGAGCCGTCTCAGGGGATGGGGGTGTGAGACGCCGAGTGTCTATTTCCATCTTGGAGTTATTAGTGACACCCAGCACAGAGAGTCCAGTCTCAAAGGCCTCCCCGGCATGTACGTAGTGTCCCGTTCTGTTATTGATTTCCTCGTGCTCCACTTTCCTCCCCGGCCCCCAGGGCTGTTATTGTGTGAGCGAGTGTGCGAGTGTGTGTGTGTGTGTGTGTGTGTGTGTGTGTGTGTGTGCGTGTGTGTTTAAGCCATCATCGGGTGCGCCTCTCCCTCATTGCTCTCACGGCACTCTCCACTTTCACAGGCTAAGGAAGAATTACGAGCGGGGCCAGCGCCCGTGTCCTGCACGCTGGCGGGCGTCTGTCTTATCTGCCTCCCCATCCTCCTAGGTTGCGGCGGTAAATTCAGGCCTGGGTGACAGCCAGTGGAAAAGCGATCACCGCGAAGCCACGAGAAAATGCACAGAATTCATAAACTCCCAGGATTGCCGCCTCTGATCTATTTCCTTCATTGCTTTCTCCTCTCGACGTTAAACGGCGATCAGCGTTGAGCAAAGTTACAGCAGCCTAATGCTTCAGACCGCTTGCGGTAATTAAGATGCTTCCCCCCATGCTGGTTTCTCATTGGCTGGGCTCCCAGCAGCCCTGGACACCCAAACAGCCCAGACAGCACTTGGCCAGCAATTCATGGCCACGCTCCTGCTTCAGAAGCAGCAAGCCCAGCAGGGGGGTCCGGTGGGTTGTGCTGAAGTCTGCCTGTGAGCCTACATTTGTGGCAGAAAGAGGAAGCCATCCTTGAAGCCAGAGCTCGTCATCAGCCTAGCGGTTCCTCCTTATTTGGAGTCCCAGGTCTGCCTTGGTTGAGTGGGGAAACTGCATATTCTCTTGCCGCTGGCTTCCCGCCCCATGCAGGTGAGTGAGCTTTGTTTGGGAAAGAGACCCTTTTGACAACTACTAAAGCTCCCAGCCTAGCATGTAGGACCCCATGGTGGAGCAGAACATTGGGGCGTCGGTTCTGTTCACCGTTCCAACATGCTTGTGTTGTTTTCATTCCATGAATCAAGACAACAGGGGGCGGCAGAGATCCCGAGGATCAGAGAGCCCTTGAGTGGAGTCCACATGGTGACTGGGGCAGAGGAACAAGTTCATCGGTGTGGCCAGGGCTTGTCCTACCCCAGGTGCTGACTTCCCGAGGGGACCCTGAGTGCACCCCTTTGTCTTGTCAAACTCCCATCTTTGAGAGCTTGTTTGGAGGTTCAAGCAGGGCAGTGCAGCTAGCTTCAGGACACGCACAGAGCAGTGAGGGGCACCTGCCTAGCCAGCCAGAGCAGCCAAACCAACCCTGAGGATCAACTGGGCGGCAAATGTCACAGTCACACCGTCCTCATACCCTTTACACACCTATCTTTGAGTACCCCCCCACTGCCCAAGTTTGCAGGCCCCAGCAGCCTCCGTCCCCTGCTCCCCTCTCTGCCCCTAAGGGCCATCCCTTCCTGGGGTCTGCTCACTTCTGGCTGCTGTGTATGCTGGGCAGACTCCACCCTTCTAGGATCTGCCTCTTGGGGGGGGGGAGATCGAGGGCTGATTGACCTGGGTATGTGAAGAGGTGAAGATGTGCTACTTCACAGTGAGTCCCAGGTCTGCCCTCAACCCCATCCTCACACCACATCTCCGAAGTCCAGCCATCCCCACTGTGCTGGAGATGACAAGGTGGAACAGACTTTTAGTGACTGGTCCAAAGGCAGCTATTGGAGGAGGTGGGGATGGGAGTGGGGGTGCGGGTGGGAGTGGGGAAGCCTAGAGGCAGAAGGAGAAAGCCAGACCTTCACGATTGGGTCAGAACATTTACATTTCTATGGACTGGGGTTCTGCTGTATCAACCAATCAATCCCAAAGCAAGGCAAACCCCACAAAGAACCACCCTCTAGGGGCTAGAGAGATCATACATTGGCAGGGCAAGGGCTTTTGCCTTGTACATGCCAACCTGTCTCATCCCTGGCACCACATACACTCCCCCAAGCCTGCCAGGGGTGACCTCTGAGCAGAACCAGAAGTAACTCTGAGCACCATGAGGTGTGCCCCACCCCCCAAAAAAACAAAAGCCCAGCATCTTTTGAAAGTACAGTGGTACAACGGGGACATTCTCCTGGAAGATAAAAAGGAAAGAACTGCCAACAGCTCAATCCTGATGCACTGAACCAGGATGAACCACAGACCTTTGTGTTTGGACCCACTCCAAACACAAAGCCATGAGTCTTTTGGGGCCCCAGGACCTGTGACTCCGGACCAGAGAGAAAGCACAGAGGAGAAGGCGTTTGCCTTGTATGTGTTCAACCCGGGTTCAAATCCCTGGCATCCCATATGGTCCCCTGAGCACTGCCAGGAATAATTCCTGAGTGCAGAGCCAGGAGTAACCCCTGAGCATTGCCAGGAGTGGCCCCCAAAAAACCAAAAACCAAAAAGACTCATGGCTCTGGGACTTACCCTCAGTCCCAACAGAAGACCTGGGTCCCTCACAACAGAGGGAGCAGCAAGCATCCAGCACTAAGCATGCTCATCCCTCCCCTCTGTCTCTTTGTCATGATGTGTGAGGGCTTCACTGACTGCTCCGTCTGGCTTTCTGTTCCCTGGGAGGCACAGGGTGAGTTCTGCTTCCCAAACAACCAGAGAACACCAAGAGCTGCCCTTCCCCGGGAATCCAACCCACAATCCTCACCCTGATTTCTCAGACCAGCATTCCCTTTCTTTGATTCATCATCCACTAGAGACGTCGCCTGTTTCTCTCTGCACACTTTCCCCCCCCCCCCCCCCCGCCCCGGTGCTGGGTGCCTGCCCTCCACCCACGTCTGCTCCTCTTCTCCCTCTCCTGCGGCAGCCACCTGGAAAACAGCAAGTTCTGAGTCAGCCTGTGCAATAAGTCACAGAAAAATGTGTCGATATAGCAACAGGAAAAGAGGAAAGAAATAACGATTTGAAGATGATACTCTTAAAAAAACACATTAGAACATCAACAAAAGAACGGAGAGTCACGGTTTCCTTATATACCAATAGCTACTAGTTAAATATCACTGAAAAAACAGTTCCACTTGCAGAGCAACAAAAATGCATATAAAATATCCAGGGATAAAGCACAAGAAATTGTGGGACTGTATAGAAAAAAAAATCTCTAAGACTGTACAAGAGGATATAACATAAGAACTTAATAAATGAAGAGACGTGTTATGGAAGTGGTAATAAAAATATTTCAGTCCTCCCTAAATTAATCTATAAATGTGACTCCAATAAAAATCCCAGCAGGATTTAAGGAGAACTTGATAAGATTCAATTGGAAGAATTGCCCATAACCAAGATAAACTAAGAATTAAAAAAAAATAAAGTAGGTAGTTGTGGTTTACTGATTATGAAAGCAGAATATAAAGGGATGTTTATTAAAAATAAGAAGTAGACAAAAAAATTAAACAACAGGACA
This sequence comes from Sorex fumeus, assembly GCF_029834395.1. Lineage (NCBI taxonomy): Eukaryota > Metazoa > Chordata > Mammalia > Eulipotyphla > Soricidae > Sorex > Sorex fumeus. The sequence continues at coordinate 23,024,334 of NW_026606179.1, forward strand.
AAAAAAAAGAGTCCCCAAACAGATCTTTACAGAGGTAGAAATTTGGGCCGTGAATAATAGCGGCCCCTAAGTACTCCCATGTCCCTCTTTAAGCACGTTGCACGTATTAATTTCTTTCACCCTTGGCAACAGTCCATTGACAGAGTGTGAGATAATACAAAGTACATGCATTAGTCTCTGGGCCCAGTTCCCAAAGTAGGAAGACCCCCTAAAACCTAAGAGCATCTTTAGTTCCAGTGAGGAATTGCAGGAGAGTCTGTGATGGGGGCTGGTCCCGGAAGGATAGAGTCATGACAAGATTTCCCCGGGGAGGGACTGGAGCGATAGCACAGTGAGTAGGGCATTTGTTTTACATGCAGCCAACCCGGATTTGATTCCCAGCATCTCATATGGTCCCCTAATACCCACAAGGAGTAATTCTTGAGTCCAGAGTCAGGAGTAACTAGAGCAACCCCTGAGCATTGCCAGGTTTGACCCAAAAAGCAAAAAAAAAAAAAAATGATTTCTCCAGAGAGTGGGGAAGGGCTAGATATGGAGTCCAGAGTTGACCATGCCCATTATGAGGATTCTCCATTAAATCCCTGAAGAAAGGGTTCAGAGAGCTGCCAGGGGAACAGGTGGAGTTGCGGGGAGGAGAGAGATGCCAGGAAACTCTTGCTTGGGTGGGCATGAAAGCCCCACACCCATCCTCTGGTGCTCATCTGTATTCTTTCCCATATCCTTTAAGGCTAGGAAACCATAATCCAGCAGTTTTCCTGAACTCAGGGTGAAAATCAAGTCGATCAATCCAGCCTAAGTGGGGGAATTTCCAATTGAGATGTTTAACAGCTCAGGTAACAACCCAAATTTATAAGTGGGATCTGAAGTAGGGTTGGGGTACATAATGGGGGGGGGACTGACATCCTTCCTTCTAGCATGGTAGGTTGAGTCAGAACCTGGTCACTTTGGAGGTGCTGGCACGGAGAATGGCTTGGTGGCCCATCCCAATGTCTAGTGCACACATCTGACACCGGAAGTGTTCTGTGAGTGAGCAAGAAGGAAAGGCAGGAAGACAGGCAAGGGGAGACGGGTCCTCTCACACTGTAGGTGACCAAACATCCCAAGTTCTGTGTTGGAAAGGGAAGGCAGTCAGGTAAAATAACCGACCCGAGGACCTCTTGGCCTCAAACCCAGGACAGTATGAAGAACATGTGGCTATGGGATGAAGGAAGGAAATGAAGTTAGGCCTCCCACCTCAACTTGTGCCCAGAATTAAATCACAAACGTTGGGGAGATTGCCCCATAAGCAGGATCGACAGTACTTAGAGGCCCCATTGGAGAGATTGTACAAGAGTAAAGGGCTTGCTTGGGATGCAGCTGATCCTGGTTTGCTTTCTAGCACTGCAGGCAGTCCCCTGGCACGGGCCACTCCTGAGCACAGAGTCAGAAATAGTGCCCGAACACTAGAAGGTGTGCTCCCCAAACCCCAAATGTAAAACTAAAAATAGAACAAAGTGTTCTATTTTGGGTTTGTTTGTTTGGGTGGCCATACCTGGCAGTACTCTGAGCTTACTCCTGCCTCTATGCTCTGGGATCACTGCTGGTGGGCAGGGGATCACAGGGAATGCTAGGAATCAAACCCAGGTTTGATGTAAGGCAAGCACCCTATCCACTGTACTATCACTCAGGCACTTAAACAAAGGGTACATTATTTAAAACTTTTTTTTATTAGTGAGACAACATTCGGATCTCCCAAAGAGGAATTGAAAGAGCTATGCTTGGAATATCACGTTTCACTCAAATGAGAGAAAGAATCCAGAGTTCCGACCTCTGTTGACGATCAAGAATCAGGGATGCTGTTTCATTTGCCAAGGTGTCGAAAATCAGATGGGCTGGTCACGTAATGAGATTTAAACACGACCGCTGGACTAGAGCTGTTACCGACTGGATGCCATGGGATGTCAAAAGACTGCGTGGCCACCCACCTACCAGATGGTCAGACTTCTTCATCAAGATCATGAACGATCGGTTTGAGGCTCTTTGTGTTCCTAGAGCGAACAGACACCATTGGGTTACACTAGCACGCGACAGGGACAAATGGAGATATTACTGGCGTCCGCTCGAGCAAATCGACGATTAACGGGAAGTCAAGTGATCAAGTGAAACAACATGAGGTACAGTTGTAGTCTTAAAAATTATTGTGCTTGGGTTTGAATTATACAATGATCAAATACCCATCCCTCCACCAGTGCCCATTTCCCACCACCACGGATCCCAGTATCCCTCCCACCCCATAAGGGTACATTTTTTTGGGGGGGGGGTGTTAGACCCGGCGATGCACAGGGATTACTCCTGGCTTTGTACTCAGGAATTACCCCTGGTGGTGCTTGGGGTACCATATGGGATGCTGGGAATTGAACCCGGGTCAGCTGGGTGCAAGGCAAATGCCCTACCCACTGTACTATCACTCCAGCTTCAAACAAAGGGTACTTTGAGGGTCACTGGAGCATTATTCACATGATAGAAACGGCCAAACATCCATCAGCTAAGAGTGGATAAATAACATGTGGCTACTCCTCTCCCAGGAGCCACAGGAGGAATCTGGCACAGACACAGGTGACAGCATGGCAAAACTGACATTAGAAGCCCGAAACCCAACAGGTGGGGAGCTTTATGAGTCTACCTAACAAAGCACCCAGAGTAGGTCAACCGATAGAGCTGGAAGCCAGGAGTCTAGAGCAGGGGTAGAGCTGGGGGGTGGGGGGGGTGGGGAACTGTGGTCTAAGTCTTCCTTCTGATGAGGAGTTGGGAAAATCTGGCATAATAGAGGTGATGATTTCTCAACACTGGAAAGCTGCTTAATGTCGTTGAAGATGGTTCGCGGTTCATCTTACCCACTTACCTGAAGGTGAATTTGACCCCTGCAGAATTAAAAGGCACCAGAAGATTTTATAGTAGAGGAGAGATTTTAACATAATTGCAGTAGCCTGATACAACAGTGGTCATCACATATTGACAAATCGCATCTTCCCAGCCCCTTTGCACTACTGTTTGGGGTTCTTGTTTTGTTTTGTTTTATTTTGTTTTTACTGTCTTCCCACTTCTTGAAGTGAGACCTCCTGACACCTTCTGGCGAATATAATTCCAGCTTGTATCAGCCTCCACCTTAGGGGACAGTGTGGATTTGACTCTCACTCTCTAGGCCACCACACACGGCCAGGAAGGGGGCCAGTGTGGAGAACCAAGGCCCCACAGCTAAAAGCCAGAACCAACCTGTGTTCAGCCACAGCGGAGGCCAGCAGAAAGGCAGGCACGTCCCCCCCAGAGAGCCACAAATAACAGCCGTGGCAGTTTCTTGGAGCCACTAGGATTCAGGTGGAACCTCCCGCTGCAATAGTTTGCTGATACATTGGGACCGAAAAAAGCCTCTCAAAAACACAGAACAAAGGACCAGAGAGATAGTACTGCGGGCAGGGTAGTACTTGCCTTGAATACAGCCAGTCCTCAGTCCCCTCCAAGAGTGAACCCAGAACACAGGCCCACACAGGAGTAAACCTTGAACACCCTCTAGTGTGGTCCAAAAACAAACAAAAAGAATGAAACAAACAAAAAACAATAGAACAATAACCAAAAAAAAAAAAAAGGAATAGAGAAAACTTGAGTAGGGGGAATTTTAAGCTGCAAGACAAAATATAAGCATATGAAACACCATTAATCAGTGGTCCTTGTCCTGGGGGGGCGGGCTGCACTGTCCAGGGAACTTTATGAGATGCACAGACCAGACTATTTGGGATTTTAGACAATACCCACAGCATGAGGTCAAGGGACATCAAGCACTGTGGTGCCTCACAATGGCCTTGGATCTCATTTACTGGTTATGTGTCCTTGGTCACAGCTTCTCCGTGCCCATCTCTGCCTCTTGTAATAGCCGCACAATAACCATACGTACCTCATAAGGTTATTGTTGTATTGATTAGGCTAAGTTAATACGTGTGAGGCAATTAGAACAGTGCCTGGCAGAGCATAAATATTTAATAAATGTGACTAGCCTGTGAATACAGAGAATTTTTCAAGCAATTCCCATAACCACCTATGAAACCTGAACACAATGTTTGATGGGGAGGAGGGGTCCCAGGAAGGGATGGGTAGCACATATTGATAAGCAAAGGTTGTTTTTCCTTAGGTATAAAGAATTCTTGATAGCAAGAGGAGGAAAAAAAAAAGACAAATGCAACCAATTCCCAAAGAAATGCAAATGTACAATGAACATGAAAAGACCTTCAACCTGTTTTCCAATGAGCCCCTGTCAGCGTCGTCCCTCAGTGCCTCCATCCCAGTCTGCTGCTCCAGACAAGGACCTGCTTGTGACCCATCATCCTCTCCCTGCTGCCTGCGGTGTCCTGGGGCCAGAACTGAGTCTAGCTTTCTTCCCACTGGGAAAAATAAAGGGGTAGGGGCGGTATATTCGACTTAGAGGTCATACAAAAAGCTTGTGGGTGGGGAGCTTGAGAAGCCATGGAGTTTGAGAAGGTGCAACTACCCTCTGCTTGGCCCACCACACCCTGGCCTGTGAGGACCTGGGAAGGTCGGGACTGGGCAAGGTCCGCAGAGAGGTCAGCAATGGACACTGAGATGCTCACATCTGCCTAGGATTCCTCCCAGGGCTCATTGTCGGCTCTTGCAGAGGAGAACTTCAGAAGACAACTAGTGAAGTCAAGTACTTACAATCAGGAAGTATGAGAGAGGGGAAAGAGGAGGGGGCTTCATAAAGAAAAAGAAAGGAATGACACCTCCCAAGCAGGGGGACGCAGACCACCCCAGAACTGGGGCTTAAGTCTGCTTGTTTTTGCAAAAATGGTTTTATAGGTCAAAGGCTCCAGGCTCGGGGGCTTCCTATGCAGATGAGTTTCCCTTGCTAAAGGGTGGACAAGGGGAAAGGAATTTGAACCTTCAATATCATCATTTTTGTATCTCATCAGAGTCTTTCGTGCTTGCTGAAGTCTCTGCTCTCTGAAGGTGGTCCTGTCTTCTCCGTCTGCACTGGACTCATTCAGAACCTGTCTGGCCTCAGTTTCTAGGGAATCAGCTGTATCAGAGGGTCGAGGCTTTGTGCCTTTGGACTAACAAAAGGGCCAACATCAGAGTCTTTTTAGATCCCATCCTGGTTTTATCACTTTCCGAGTCTCATTGCCAAGTGGGTACCCCTACCTGACTGCCTATTTCATAAATCTATATAGAAACCATATTTCTGGTCTTTCACATCTGCAAAGAGAAAGAAAGGATGAAACAGGGGCTGTCAGACCCTGCTGAGCTGATTCAGGATTCCTCTTCTAGGATCAGGTGGTGTTCGGCATGCACATTGGGAATGCGGTCTGCTTCTGAGCAGGAGCAGGAGGAAATCATCAACCAGCTTTTAAACAATACCAGAAGAAGGATGTTTATAATATGCTCCATGTTACAGCAACCCAGACACGAATTAGGAAAGATTATAACATGAAGGATGTCGGGGGCCCACGAGATAGCTCAAGTGTTTGAGCATATGTCTTGCATGTTAGAGGTCCTATTGGTCCCTGAGTCCCACCAGACATGACCCCACAACTAGAGCAAGAGTTAAAAAGGTATTTCCAAAGGATAGAGCCAGTTTCTCAGCAGAAAATCTGTGACTAGTTCAGAAAAACTATTACAGTGGGTAGGGCATTTGTCTGACATGCGGCTGACCCTGGTTTGATCCCTGGCATCCCCATATGGTCCCCCCAGTACCACTAGGAATAATTCCTGAGTGCATAGCCAGGAGTAATCCCTGAGCATTGCTGGGTGTGACCCAAAGAGCCAAAAAAGTAAAAGGAAAAAAAAAAGAAAAACAATGACATAGTTTAGATACATATGCAGGAGATGTCACTAACTACTGTCCCAGCTGGTGGGAGGGCTGGTACTTCGGTATAATATGTGGGAGCCCACCAGGAGCTGCAGATCCTGGAGACCTCATGTCAGCCTAATCAGACCCCAAACTGATTATCCCGTCTTCATCTGATTGCTATATTTTATTTTCCAGTTGGTTCAAACCCTGATGGGAAGAGAAAGGTATTGTTTATTGCTCCGGAAAAGTGCCCACAAACCCTTCATCTTCCCTTGTTCTTTCACAATAGGCCTGATTGGACACGCCTGTAAGCCCATCATTTAGCAACCAAAAACCTAGTTACCCTTTCTTTCCTCAAGGGCAGGCAGGGCTTGATATGCATACCAGGAGAAGTGAAATATTTGCATTTTGTCTTTCTAACAAAAAGGGAAAAAAAGATCAAGGAGTCTATATTCTCCGATAAAGCAGGCTGAACATGCATATTTTGCTACTGCATACATGTAACTGTTATGATGTAGAGAAGGGGAAAAAAGACTGGGAGGAAGTGGAAGAGGGCAAGCGAGTTGAACAGCGTGTTAAGAGAACCGAGTAGATGGGAATCAAGTATGGTTCCTGTTTTCTTGACTTTGATAAAGTTATGCATATTTTTTGAAATAAAAAAGTGATCTTCTATGGTATTAAATTTTTGTCTTTTTGGGGAGTTGGCTTCAGCTCAAACAAATCTTAGACCCTTACTCTGATTGTGTTGATGGACATCTAGCTACCATCTTGTACAACCACCATCAACTCCTCAACACCCAATCCTGTCTCCATTTTAACAAGGAGAGGGTACTAACCTAAGCTGGGTTCACTGAGATCAAAAAGGAAGTTGGGATGACAGTCTTGCCTGTGGTGAAACCTACAACCAACACAGCCAGGAAAGGAAGGCAATCATGTTTTCAAAGCTGTGGAAACAGGAATCCCAGTCATAAGAGAGGGTTGGGTCCTGCTCTTGGTTCCAAAGTCTTTAAAAAGCACATTTTAATTTAAGCCTCTTTTAGGTGGATGCTATACTTAGATGAATAATAATAGATATGTTATATTAAGTTATTAATCTTCATGCCAAAAGTAGAATTATAGGTAGCCATCCCATGAAAGCTAATGTGCTGTCTGAGGTATGATGGATAGGAGGAAATCAGTCATGAGAAATTCCCATCCAACATGGAGAAGCCGTCCAATGGGGTTAGTCTATTAAAGAAGCAACCATGACGCATTTGAGTTATTGGAAAGGGAAGTAAGGGTCCAGAGAGTACAGATATAGGGCACCCTTACAGTGAGAGGGCTCAGGTCTTCACAAGAGATGTGTCTCACCAGAAAGAGATGAAAGCATGGCCCACAAGAACATGAGATCCCCAGTCCTAGGAATTCTGCAGTTCTGAGTGTGACTCTAGCTGGAAGTGAACTTTGAGATGATCGGGCCCTTCAGGGGAATCTTTTTCCTCTCTGAGTAGTCCCCACAGAACACTGGTCAGAACTCCCCTGATGAGCCAGAGCCTTGGGAGGCCGCAGGCAAGCAACGAAAGAGCTGACGAAGCAAGAATTATCTGCTGCTGCTACTTCCTTCTTCCTCCAGAGCAGAAATACATGGCGTCTACTTTTTTTTTTTTAATTTTTATTAGTAAAACACCATGAGGTACAGTTGTAGACTTACAAATTTTTGTGCTTGGTTTTCAGTTATACAATGATTGAGTACCCATCCCTCCACCAGTGCCCATCCCAGTATCCCTCCCACACCCCAACCCCCCTATCTCATCCTGCCTCTGTGGCAGGGCATTCCCTTTTGTTCTCTCTCTCCTTTTGGGTGCTGTGGTTTGCAAAAGAGGCATTGAGTGGCAATCATGTTTGGTCTATAGTCTACTTTCAGCAAGCATCTCCCATCTTGGGAGGATCCTCCCAACACCCTTTATTTGGTGCTCCCTTCTCTATCTGAGCTGCCTTTTCCCCTAGCGTGTGTGGCTGGCCTCAAAGCCATGGAGTAAACCTCCTGGTACTTATCTCAGCTATTCTTGGGTGTTAGTCTCCTATTTTGTTACTTTATGTTCCCCAGATGAATGCAATCTTTCTATGTCTGTCCCTCTATCTCTGACTCATTTCGCTTAGCATGATACTTTCCATGTAGTACCACTTGTAAGTAAATTTCATGACTTCATTTTTTCTAACAGCTACATAGTACTCCATTGTGTAGATGTACCAAAGTTTCTTTAATCAGTCATCTGTTTTCGGGTACTCAGGTTTTTTCCAGATTCTGTCTATTGTAAACAGTGCTGCAATGAACAAACAAGTGCAGATGTCACTTCAACTATACTTTCTTGCCTCTCTGGGATATATTCACAGGAGAAGTATTGTTGGGTCAAATGGGAGCTCAATTTCTAATTTTTTGAGAGTTGTCCATACTGTTTTCCAAAAGGGCTGAACCAGTTGGCATTCCCACCAGCAGTGAAGGAGGGTCCCTTTCTCACCACATCCAATGGCACCTACTTTGGACTGGCAACTGAATGGGATACTTCTCTCTTCTAGAAGGTTCTTACATATCCTTCTTCTCATTGAAATTCCCCACAATTCAGGGGCCTGTTCTCACTCAGCCTTGGAGCGGCAGAAATCAAGGCAGCCAGGCTGAGTTGAACCATCAGGAGACCATTCCCTGAGGAGCTCTGAGGATCCAGCCGCCCAGCTGCCTTGTTTGGAGGCTCTGGCATCCTCTGATCTAGGACAGACACCTGAAGAGATAATGGGACTGTCCTTTTAACATTGTCCCACTGCTTCCAGGCCTCTCTGTGCTGACTGCCCACTTGGCCGTGGGTTAGAATCTTCAACCCTTCACTTACATACCCCTCATGCTCAAATGACCCTCATCTGGATTATGCTACTTGCAAGTGAAAGAGCTTCGGATTTTTGTAATTAATTTATCTCTCCGGCACGGCAAAGACTGGCAAGCTCCCCGTGACGTATTTGATATGCCAAATATAGTAACAACAAGTCTCACAATGGAGACGTTACTAGGCCCGCTCGAGCAACTTGATGAACAATGGGAGAACAGTGCTATAGTGCTAAAAATATTATCTATGGGGTCATGGTGTTTCGCTAATAAAAATTAAAAAAGAAAAGAAAAGAAAAATATTGTCTATGGGGGCTGGAGATGTGAGCCACGTAGTCAAGCATATGTCTTTGATCACTAATCATCAGGGAGATGCAAATCAAAATGACAATAAGAAATCACCCCACACCACAGAGACTGGCACCCATCAGAAAGAACAAGAATACAGTATTGGTGTGGATGTGGGGAGAAAGGGACTCTCATTCACTGCTTATGGGAATGTCGATTATTCCAGACTTTCTGGAGAACAGCATGGACAATCCTTAAAAATAAAAGCAAACAAGCTAGGAATTGAGCTTTTATCTGACCCAGCAACTCCAATTTTGGGGACATACCCCAGGGTCTCAAAAACAAAATGGAGAAAAGACATTGGCATCCCCATGTTCCTTGCAGCACTATCCACAATAGGCCGAATATGAAAACAACCCCCCAAGTGTCCAAGAACAGATGACTGATAAAGACATTACGGTATATATATATATATATATATATATTGGAATATTACTCGGCTATAAAAAATCATGCAATTTGCTGCTATGTGCAAGTATCTGGTGAGTATCCTACTGAGTGAAGTCAATCAGAAAGAGAGAGATCAACATGGAATTATTTCTCTTTTTGCAGGATATGAAGAAACATCATAGTGGAATAATGAATGTCCAAAGACACTGGAAACAAAGAACATGAGACCTGGGACTTCAGGAGAAAACATGCCACTTAGGTGTTAGGACAGGGAGGGGACAGCAACTATGGTGGAGGAAATTGTTCAACCTGTAGAGGGAGTGGGTGCTCAGGTGGTCGAGTTAAACCCTATCAGCAACATACTGTAAATCACAGTGCAAAAACTTCTAAAATAAGCGCTTCTCATCGAGCACACTGGTTTGGGGGGCGGGATGTGAGGGGCATTGGTAGAGGGAGGTGGGCAGTGATAAAGGGATTGCTGTTGCGACATTGGATGCCTCAGAACTAATCACAAACAACTTTGTCATTTCATGGTGACTCAATTTTAAAAATGGCTATTTAAGCACAAGTTCATGCCTTAAATGAATGAGGTCCTGGTGTGGGAGCCCTGGCTCCCCATGCCCCATCCACCAGAACCACCAAGAGTGACCCCTATTTTTGAAAAAATGATTTTTAAAAAATTAATAACTGAACACAATTACATATTCAAATACATCAATGAAATTTTAATTAAATCATTGCATTTAATGGTTTTGATTAATTTAACTTAATGGATACATTTTATTGAATGAAAAAGTAGGTCTCCCTTCCACTTCAGACCCTGGTTCCTCTCTCTGAGGCACCACTTAGCATGGTGCTGATTCTAGAAAACCTTTCAGGAGTGGTGGGTGCAGACTGAAGCATGTGTATGTAAGTTTTTAAATAGACAAGGGCTCATCATGTACACTGCTCTGCACTTTAAAAAAACAAACTGAATACTATCTCAGAGATGATTTCATGTACTAATTCATTTTTAATTTAACAACCACATAAATAAATAAGTGGTGCTGGGATAATTAGTTAACTGTTTAGGAAACATATTAAATTGGTTTCCTTCCCCACACCATGCACCAAAATAAATTCTAAGTAGTGGATTAAAGATTTATTTATAACAAGTAAAGCTCTCAAAAATAAAGAAAACGTGGGTGTGTGGTTTCCATGTGGTGGATTCCTGAGTGGGAGGAAGTCCTTCCGGGTCTGACAGAAAACAAAAATGGAAAAACCCAGGGCCCACAGGCTTGAGGTGAGTGAGTGTGTGTAAGAACGTGTGTGAGAATGTGTGAGATTGTGTGTGAGAGAGAGCATGTGAGTGTTTCAGAGTACGTGACTGTCTGTGAAAGACTGTGTGTGAGACTTTGAGTTTGAATGCATGTGTATATATGTGAGAGACTGTAGGAGAAACAACATGAGTGAGTGTGTGTGTGTGAGAGAGAGAGAGAGAGAGTATATATGTAAAAGACTGCGTGTGAATGTGTTGTGAGACTGAGGTGCTTGAGTGTGTCAGCCTGTGAGAGAGCCTGTATGAGGGTGTGAGACTTGTGTGAATGTGTTGTGAGACCATGAGTGTTTGGGTGTGTGTGAGTGTGTGTGAGAGAGAGCATGTGAGTGTGTCGTCTCGCTGGACATTCCTGTCAAAGGAGATTATCTTAGGGGGGTCCCTTCGGAAGCTGAGCCTGAAGAAGCACTGCCATGAAGGAAAGGCGTGGGACAGGGCGGCAGCCTCCGACCAAGTCCCTGCTGATGCGTCCATCCCCCCAGTGTCTGGGCTCTGTTTCTTTGTTCCTGTGGGTGGCCCAGGGTGGTTAGCGCCCAGGGACTCTGACCTTAGCTGAGTCCTGCAGCTCACAGAATAGGGGCAGGAGATTCAAGAGAGCTGGATGGGGAATCGCTAGTGTCTAGCAGAGGGAGGTGGTGAGTGAGGGGAGCAGTGGGGTGGCTGGGGGAGGGGTGAGAGCCGTGCCGGGCACTGAGATGTTGAGATTAGAAGTGAAGCACTGAGTCTGCAGCGGTAATTCCCGAGAAAGCCAGCCCAAGCCCTTCCTCGCCAGCTGCAGCCGGCTCACAGACAGCAGATGCACAGCCCCGGATGCAGATGGAATCTAGAGCCAGGTCATGGATGTGCTCCAGGGAGAAAGCCCAGCAGGGAAGTGAGGAATTTGGGAGAGAGTGAGGTCAGTGTGAGGCTTTTCCATGAAGGGCTCTGTGGGTGGAGGCATGGAGGTGCTTCCTGGGGAAATGTGTTGGGAGTGTCATTCCCAGGAGTCTGTGCACCTTACACAGGGACCTGAGTGTTCTCACCCATGGGAGGAACCAAGGGGAACCGAAGGAGCAGCAGAGCCAGGCCATCGGGACGGACCCCCGAGATCTCCCCTCTCTGTATCCTGGGGTGACCCCACCCATAGACTCTGGGCAGGGGCTGGTGTTCCCTAGAACAGGAAAAGTGGTCTCAGAACCTGGGGTACAGGAACACTGAAGGTCAAAGTGAGGTGAGTTGCACACTGTGTGCCCACAGCGAGGCTGGGGTTGGGAGATGCTCCCTGGCGGGGTCTGTAAGCCTGAGTATGGGGTTGCGGGGGGCTTCTCCAACAACCTGTTCTGCCTCCGCAGGCTGGATCGCTTTGCCCTCTGAGAGGGATCCACAGAGCATGGCCTGGACAGTGCTGCTTTGGCTTCCGCTTCCCCAAGGGCCGGGAAGGGCTGAGACTGGATGCCCTGAGCCCGGGGCTGGCTCCAGAGCTCGTGTCTAGAGGGCTGCAGCATCCCCACCGCCACCCCAACCCCACGTGTCACCTCAGTGTTGTTGCTTGGAAACAAGTAGTTTGGAGAAGCAGGTGTGTGTGTGTGTGTGTGTGCGTCAGGGGGAGGCCACGCTGGGGACAGTGGGACTACCCCACGTCCTTTTGCAGTGGAAATCAGTTCTGAGAGTCCTGAGGGCACAGGTGGCAAAAGCGAGCGGCTCAGGTTGGAGACCTCACAGAGATGGGGCGTGAGCTCATGCACAGCTGAGGTCCGGGTAGGGGTGTGTGTGTGGGGGGGGCAGCATGGGGATGGAGCCAGGGTGTCCGAGACAACTCAGCTTTGGCTTTGGGATATCTGGTTGCCAGGAGACAGCACGGTCCTGCCTAAGTACCCCTGGAAAGCGCTCTCCCAGAAACACCCCAGCCAGCACCAGAACCTGGGCTCGGCTCAGACCTCATTATCAGCAGAGCAGACAATTCTGAACAAATTGTCCTCGCCAAGCTTCAAGCAGGGCAGACAGGATTGGGTGGACGGTGGGGGGCATCAGGCCCCTTGTGCACAGAGAGGGGCTCGGAGCAGAGCTGACTCAGGCCCAGCACCCTCCCACGGACTCCCTCCACAGTCTGCGCCTCCGACTGATCCGCGGGAGCCAAGAGCTAGGAACTGCACCCCAAACCTGGAAGGACAACTAGAGGCCCAGGACAGGGCTTTGCTCCTCTGGCTAGATCCCAGCCCTGGGACTCAGAGGGCCACTGGGACCACTCGGGGCAGAATGGGCCAAAGAGGGCTGAAGAGGGCTAGAGAAGGCAGGCGAGGGCCAGAGATGGCCGGGAGGACAGGAGAGAATTGGTGAGGACAGAATAGAATAGAAGAGGACCAGGGAGGACCAGCTCATGGAGGAAGGAGGCTCCTGAGGGAGGACTCAAGTACCTGCAAGTCCCCTTTGGAACATTCATATAGGTGTGTCACCAGGGAAGATGTCCCTTAGGGACTAAGGTAAATGGGAAAGGGGGTGAGGCCCAGGATGATGGTGTTGCAGAGACAGGTATGGGCCTTGGCTCTCACAGGAAGGAGATGCCCTTCAGGGTGGCAAAGGGTCCCCAGTCCCTCCTCAGTGATTCTGCAACTGTGGTCCACCCACTTCCCCCTGAAAACCATCCACACAGGTCTGCTGGGCCCGAACAAGGCCTCCAGACAATGGGAAGCCTCAAACCCGGGCCTCAGCACTTCCGACACTCAGCTCTGCCTTCCTTCAGCCGGGGAGACTGGCGGCCAGGCATGGTCAGAGCGGGCATGGTCAGCTGTCAGGGAAGTACATTGTTGTGATTCTCTGGTCTCCGTGAGTCAGTCACTGCTCACCTTTGCTGTCAATGTCAAAAGGGGTGGTGTGGAATGGAGGAAAAAGAACATCTCTGTGGTCAGGTGCAGGGAGCCTGGATGGATGCTTCTAGACTGTGCTCTGCTCACTGGGTCTGCTATGCCCAGCTGAGCCGTGTGTGTGTGTGTGTGTGTGTGTGTGTGTGTGTGTGTGTGTACTATTACTGTGGGCGTAGAGAAGCCATGAAAGAAAGTGAAGAGGCTTCTGGGGGCATCAATCCCCATATCTGAGGATGCTGGCAGAAGAGGGAGTCCAGGTTTGACATAGGCTGAAGGGAAATCTCAAAATCATCCCTCTGGGTCCAGTACAATAGTACAGCAGGTAGGGCGCTTGCCTTGCACGGCATCCCATATGGTCTCCTGAGCCCGACCAGGAATGATCCCTGAGTGCAGAGCCTGAAGTAACCCCTGAGTATAAACAGTTGTGGCACCAAAACAAAACAAAAGTGCAATAAAAATAAACATAAAGCATCCTTCATTGGCAACCTGCAGAATCTCTGACCTCAGCCCTGTTTTCTGGGGCAGGTGGACTGAATCAGGAAGTCACAGAGGTGTGAGAAAGAACAAGAATACCAGAGCCAGAAGCACCACAAATGCCATTCACCACCACCCCCAACCCCCAAGTCTCAGGCACAGATTTGCAGACATCTCAGGAGTGTGATCAGATGACCACTTGCATGTCAAATCATGTCTATATGATAAGAGACATATGAGTGTGTTTGGTAGTTTATGTCTTGCTTAAATTTCAAACATAGGGATGGAGCAGTAGCACAGTGGGTAGGGTATTTGCCTTGCATGCGGCTGAGCTGGATTCAATTCCCAGCATCCCATATGGTCCCCTAAGCACCACCAGGAGTAATTCTTGAGTGCAGAGCTAGGAATAACCCCTGTGCATGGCCAGGAGTGACCCAAAAAGCAAAATCAGTTAATTAAAAATAAATTTTAAACATTATCAAAGCAACACATGCACGTGATTCAAAGAGTCAACTATTATCAAAGGACTTGCGATAAGGAATAGTCATACTTCTTCTCCATAGCTCTATCTTGCTCCCAGAGGTAGCGCTCTCAGCCCTGATGCCATTCCTTAGGTGTTCTGCCATGTTTTCGAGTCACATTCACAGCCACGACCCTGTCTTCATTCGTCAAACTGTCATTCTTTCATCTCCCATCAAGTGGGTGAGTTTCTCAGTTCACTCCAGGCTCCTTTTCTGCTTTTTCCTCTGCTACTCCCATCACACTTCTAGTTAAAACTGTGGCCAGAATTTATGTTCTGGCGAAACATTTGTTGTTTATTTTTGAGTCGGGAAGTACAACATGGTCTCACCTCCTTTCTTAGCCAATGGGGTTTTCTTTTTCCTTAGGGCTAGTCATTGCTTCACTTTTTTTTCTCCAGATTTTCAATGCACTTGTCATTAATTTTTCTATTCAGTTTTCCAGGTTCCTTCTGCAAGCTAGGCCTCTGGACAACTGTTCTCATGTCCAGGTCTCAGCACCTCCAACAATCACCTCAGCCTTCATCTGGCTGTTTGAAATCTCTTCCACAATCCATTAACAATGTTTTTGCTACTTTGATAACCAATTTGATACTAATACCATAGTTCCCTGTCTAAGGTACCCCAAGACACTGACACATACACTCACACTGGGGCATTTTATGTTTATGAGAGCACCAAAGCCCCAGTCTGTGTTCGTTAGCTATCAGAGGTTCCTGGCACAGTCAGAACATCTGCACCAACTACTTCCCTCACCATGATGTATTTTTGAAATGTTGAGGTTTCCATACTTACTATGATAAAAAGCAAGTAGTTGCATGAAATTTGCAGGTAGGTGAATCAACATGGAAAGTATCATGTTAAGTAAAATGAGTCAGAAAAAGAGGGACAGACACAGAAAGATTGAACTCATTTGTGGAATATAAAGTAAAATAATTGGGAGACTAACACCCAAGAATAGTGGAGATAAGTACCAGGAGGATTATTCCACAGCATAGAAGCCAGTCTCACATGCTGGGGGGGAAAGGCAGCTCAAATAGAGAAGGGACCACCAAGTAAAGGGTGCTAGGAGGACCCGCTCGAGATGGGAGATGTGTGCTGAAAGTAGATTATAGACCAAATATGATGACCACTTACTAGCTCTATTGCAAACCACAAAACCCAAAAGGAGAGAGAGAGAGAGAGAGAGAAAGAGAGAGAGAGAGAGAACAAAAGGGAGTGCCCTGCCACAGAGGCGGGTTGGGGTGGGGGGATGGTGAGAGGGTGGTGGGAGGGATGCTGGGATCTTTGGTGGTGGAAAATGGGCACTGGTGGAAGGATGGGTACTCAATCATTGCATGACTGAAACGCAAGCATGAAAGTTTGTAAGTCTGTAACTGTACCTCACTGTGATTCACTAACAACAACAACAAAAAAATCACACACACAAAAAAGCAAGTACTTGGCAAACGTTGATGTGAAATAGAACACGAGATGTATGATCTAACTCAAATATCCAAAAAGCCATGCAGTGTCTATGAGGCATGCATTTAGGCACTCATTAGGGAGTGATTGCAGTTATTAATGGATGACATTTTCAATATTCTTTCCTACGCTATGTGTACTAGAGCTACAAATAACTAGGTTTTAAGGACCTAAGCACTAAGCGTTGATTAAGTTGCTTGTATCTAATTATTTAACAAATAGAACCAAGTAATTCTTTTAACCTAGGTTATGTGTGTATAAGTACACACGCAAACCACACACACGCACACACAAACACACGCACACACACAAGACAAGGATTCCATTAACCAGAAAATTTGGAAATTTATTGATCCGGTGCTGTAATACATTTGTTCTGCTTCATTCCTGAGGAATTTCCTCTGGAACTTTCTCCATGTGTGGCATCTGCTGTGATGCTTCCCCTTGCAGAGAGGTCTTCACTCTTCCTGATTGGGTTCTCTTCCTGGATCACAGGCCATCTCATTTCTCCCGCTACTTAAGGAAGGGTATTTGGAAAATAAGAAATCTTGTTTTTTTTTTATTAATTAATTTATTTAATAAATAAATAGTCGAAGACATCCAGAACGAGCCACAACCATGCTGAGACCACTCTCCACAAGCATGAAGGTACCGGCAGAGGAACAAAGGCACGCGGGTCCTGGGGCTGAGATCTCCAAGCCTGCTCAGATTGGGGCTGAGCATCCTCCACCCAGATCCTCCATATTCCAGTAGGCAGGGGTTACACCCACCAACTGCCCTCGCCCACCCTGCACCGTGTAATCCCATCAATGGCCAAGACCCAGAGACTATAAAACCCAGCTCCCAGAAGCAGGACACCTTATTATTTCATTCCTGCTTTTGACAACCTACCAGGCTATTGAGTGCAGCCTGCCCGCACTGCAGAGTCTGGCAAACTCCCCGTGGTGTACCCAATATGCCAAATACCAGTAACAATGATGGGTCTCATTCTCCTAACCCTGAAAGAGCCTTGAATGTGGCACTTTTTAGAATCTCAGGGCTAGGACGAAGGAGACATTACTGGTGCCTGCTCGAGGCAATCGACGAACAACAGGATGATCGTGATCGTGATTTATTTTTATTAGTGAAACACCATGAGGTACAGTTATAGACTTACAAATTTTTGTGCTTGGGTTTCAGTTATACAATGATCAAGTACCCATCCCTCTACCAGCGCCCATCCTCCACTACCACGGGTCCCATCATCCTTCCCACCCCCCATCTCCCGCATCCCACCCTGCCTCTGTGGCAGGGCATTCCCTTTTGTTCTCTCTCTCTCTCCTTTTGGATCCTGTGGTTTGCAAGAGAGGCATTGAGTGGCAATCATGTTTGGTCTATAGTCTACTTATAGCATGCTTCTCCCATCCTGGGAGGATCCTCCCAACACACTTTATTTGGTGCTCTCTTCTCTATCTGAGCTTCCTTTTCCCCTAGCACGTGTGGCTGGCCTCCAAGTCATGGAGCAAAATTCCTGGTACTAATCTCGGCCACTCCTGGGTGTTAGTCTCCCATTTTGTTGCTTTATGTTCCCCAGATGAATGCAATCTTTCTGTGTCTATCCCACTCTTTCTGACTCATTTCGCTTAACATGATACTTTCCATGTAGTACCACTTGTATGTGAATTTCATGACTTCATCTTTTCTTGTTTGGTTTTGGGGCCACACCCAGCAGCACTCAGGGAATATTCCTGACTCTGCCCAGGGATCACTTCTGGACAGAGCTCAGGTACCATATGTAGTGCTGGGGATTGAACCCAGGTCAGCCATATGCAAGACCTTATCCCTGTACAAGCTTTACAGTCCTGGCAAATAAATATTTATACTTAAAGACCAAAGTTTTTGTTCTGCTCTCATTCTTGTTTTTTCATTGAATCATCATGAGATACAGTTACAGACTTATTAATGTTCATGATTACGTTTCAGTCATACAATGATCAAGCACCCATCCCTCTACCAGTGTTCATTGTTCACCACCAATGTTCCCAGTATCCCTCCTGTTTCCCCCACCCGTTCCCACCCCCTGCCTCTGTTGCAGGCACATTCCCTTTTACTCTCTCTCCTTTGGGGTGTTATGGCTTGCAATACAGGTACTAAGAGGCCATCATGTTTAGTCCATAGTCTACTTTCAGCACGCATCTCCCATCCTGAGCGATCCCTCCAACCACCATTTACTTAGTGGTCCCTTCTCTATCCCAGCTGCCTTTTCCAAGTGGTTCTGCTCTCATTCTTGAGTGAGAACTTGCCTAGGTATACATTTTAGATCAAAAATAAATTTTATTAAAAAATTTAAACAGGTAGATATGTTGTGTTCAAATTTTACTTTTTTTTGGGGGGGGGCAACTCCTATACCAATTGAATCCCCAGTTCTTTGTATGATATCTGAAGCTGACTATTATGAAAACTGTATCTTTTCCCTCACTGTTTCCTCTTGGTGTCCTTGTTGAAAGTCAGTTGACCACATGTGTAAGAGTTCATTTCTGAGTTCTGTATTCTGTTCTATTATCTACCTGTCTTAATATGCTGTTTTAATTTTTGGTATCTTATCACGTTGTTTTGATTTTTTGTAGCTTTATTTATTTTTTTTCCTTTTTTTATAGACTTATAAATTTTTGTGCTTGGGTTTCAGTTATACAATGATCAAGTACCCATACCTCCACCAGTGCCCATCCTCCCCCACCATGGGTCCCAGCATCCCTCCCACCCCCCATCCCCCCGTCCCACCCTACCTCTGTGGCAGGGCATTCCCCCTTGTTCTCTCTCTCTTCTTTTGGGTACTGTGTTTTGCAAGAGAGGCATTGAGTGGCAATCATGTTTGGTCTATAGACTACTTTTAGCATGCTTCTCCCATCCTGGGAGGGTCCTCACAACACACTTTATTTGGTGCTCTCTTCTCTATCTGAGCTTCCTTTTCACCTAGCACAAGTGGCTGGCCTTCAAGTCATAGAGCAAAATTCCTGGTACTAATCTCAGCCATTCCTGGGTGTTAGTCTCCCGTTTTGTTGCTTTATGTTCCCCAGATGAATGCAATCTTTCTGTGTCTATCCCGCTCTTTCTGACTCATTTCGCTTAACATGATACTTTCCACGTAGTACCACTTGTATGTAAATTTCATAACTTCATCTTTTCTAACAGCTACATAGTACTCCATTGTGTAAATGTACCAAAGTTTCTTTAATCAGTCATCTGTTCTCAGGCACTCAGGTTTTTTCCAGATTCTGGCTATTGTAAAGAGTGCTGCAATGAACAAACAATTGCAGATGTCACTTCGACTATACCTTTTTGCCTCTCTGGGATATATTCCCAGGAGTGCTATAGCTGGGTCAAATGGGAGATCAAATTCTAATTTTTTGAGAATCGTCTATACTGTTTTCCAAAAGGGTTGGACCAGCCGGCATTCCCACCAGCAATGAAGGAGGGTCCCTTTCTCGCCACATCCATGCCAGCACCTGTTGCTTTTGTTCTTGTGGATGTGGGCCAGTCTCTGTGGTGTGAAATGATATCTCATTGTTGTTTTGATCTGCATCTCCCTGATGATTAATGATGTAGAGCATTTTCTCATGTGTAGCTTTAAAGGAAGGTTTAAAAGTAGAAACAATGAGTCTTTCGATTTCAGTTTGTTTTTCAAGATTGTTTCTCAAAATGTTCTTTTAAAGGATCATCTGTAGTTCAAAAGTCAAACCTCTGGTAAAGTTTTTGTATCTGCTCTAGTTGGTTTTGATCATGGTCCTCCATTTTGAGACTGAACTTGTCTCTTCCAAGTTGAATTCTCTATGGGCTCTTTATTTCTTTTTAAAATTGTCCTTTGTAGGTGTATAAAAATACAGCTGATTTTTGTATGCTGGTTTTTATCCTACAACCTTTACTAAATTCATTTATTAGTTTTAATATTTTGTGGATTCTTTAGAGTTTCTATATATAAAATTCACACCATCTGTATCAGAGATTATCTTCTTTCTTCCCAATTTGGATGCCCTTTATTTATTTTCACAATTAATTGACTCCAACTTTCTATACTACTGAGTAGAAATTGTAAATGAAAGTTCAGTAAAGTGGTGAAAGCAAGTGTCCTTCTCCTAACCCTGACCTTAGGGGAAGTGTTTGGTCTTTCACCATTAACCGTGATGTTAGCTGTGGAGGGTTCCTTATATGGTCTTTCTCAGGTTGAAGATAAAGTTTCCTATTCCTGTTTTATTCAATGCTTTCATCATGAAAGGGTGCTGATTTTTTTGCAACTTCTCTTTCTGCATCTACTGAGATGATCGTGAGCTTTGTCTTTAATTTATTAGTGTAGGTATCATATCAATGGATTAATTTGGTATGTTGAGCCATTCTGACATGTTTAATCCTTTTAATATGCTGCTGGATTTAGATTGCTAGTATTTTCATCAATATTCATGTGAAATATTAGTATATATAGTTTTCTTCTCTTATAATGTTTTTTCTAGGATTTGCTGTGAGCACAATGATGGCCTCATACACTGAATTACAAAGTGTTCCCTCCTTTTCAATTTATGTAATCATTTAGGAAATATAGGTATTCTTTAAATGTTTAACAGAATTCACAAAGGAAGACATCTGGTACAGGACTTTTCCTGGTTAGAGTTTAATTTTTAAAAGTTCAGATCCAGGGGGTGGAGTAATAGCACAGGGAGTAGGGCATTTTCCTTGCACGCGGCCAACCTGGGTTCGATTCCCAGCATCCCATATGGTCCCCTGAGTACTGCCAAAGGTAATTCCTAAGTGCAGAGCCAGGGGCAACCCCTGTGAATCGCCGGGTATGACCCAAAAAGCAAAAAAAAAAAATTTCAGATCCATTCTCCTTATTAGTTATGATTTATTGAGTTTTTTCTCTCATTTGAGTATACTTTGATACATCACATGCTTCTAAGAATTTGACTATTTCATTTCAGTTCCCATTTTTTTTACATTCAACTATTCATAGTGTTTTCTTATCATTGTAATCATATGCTCACTTTCAGTTCTGATTTAAGTAACTTCAGACTCCCCAAATATTTATCAGGTTATGGGGGCATAGTGCCGCCAGCAGGTCAATCTGTACCTGTGAGGCGAGTGCATCAGCAGCCTGATGGCGCCTTTAGACTTTCAGATACTCCAAAATTGCTGCTGTGCCTTTGGCCAGACCCCAATAACTTGGGGCAAAGTTTACCAAGAAAGTAAAGGGCCAAAAGTTAGGTATGTGGGAAACACACACACAAACCACCTCCGGCTCAGCTATATAATTAGAGGCATGGCCTCTCTGGTTCCTGATTGAACCGCTTAATGGCCATGATCCCAGAGACTCAGGAACAAATCTCAGAACCCAGCAGGTTTTGACAGAAATCCCTCCAGATTTAATTGTTAAAATTTTGGAATTTCAAAATCGTACTGCCACTACTGCAGCCATACGACATCATATGTTATTCATAATAAGCAACAGAAAAACAAATTGTCTACTGTTGCCTTTTCAGCTGATCTGAGTGTTGGGGTAAAATCCCAAATAATAATGGTGGATCTAGTGTCAAATTATTGAGTCTAATCAAAGTAGAGAGAGAGTAATGTGGAAAACATCTGACTCACAGATAGGGGGAGGGTTGGGATGTGGATATACTGGGGTTTTTGGTGGTGGAGAATGGGCACTGGTGAAGGTATGGGTGTTTCATTGTATGACTGAGACTTAAACCTGAAAGCTTTGTAACTGCTCACATGGTTATTCAATAAATAAAACTATAAAAAATGAAAAAAAATTATTTAATTTTGATAAAGGCTTGATTCACTTTTGACTTCATTATTCGTTTTTCCTATTCCCTACTATATCTTTTCTCTAACTTTTACTATATCATTCATTCACCCACATGCTTTGATTTTAATTTGCTTTTCTTTTAAGTTCCTTACATTTCATGATCAGGTTACTGACTTGATACCATTCTTATTTTGTGTTGTAGGTCTTTACCTCTATTTAGTTTACGTTTTCATATCACTTTTATTGCATCCCATAAGTTTTTCTATTTCCTAACCCCCCCTATGTTTTCTTTGACCCACTGGTAGTGTAAGTGTGTAATGCTCAATTTCCACATATTTGTGGACTTTTCAGCTTTCCTTCTGTTACAGAGTTCTCACTTTATTCTGTGATCTATTTCTAAATTTTATTTTTTCTGAAATCGGAAAAGATATTTAGCTTTTGCAAATTCATCAAGATGTGTTTTGTTGTATAACACCTGGGGAAACATCCCACATGCATTTGAGAAGAACGTGTATTCTGCGGTGTTGAGTGGAGAGTTCCATGTATTACTATTAAGACTAATCTTAATACTATTAAGACTAAGCTTTATTATCACTCAAGTCCTCTTTTTCCTTATTGATACTTTTTCCACATTGTTTTATCCATTAGAGAAACTGGAATATTGAACTTGTCAACCACTACTGTAGAATTGTATCTCCTTTTAATTCTGTGGATTTCTGCTTCATATATTCGGGGACCCTGTTGTTAGGTGTATGTAAATTTATAATTGTAACTCCTAACTATATTGAATTTTTATCTAACTGTCAATCTTTTATTTAGTATTTCTTTGTCTATTTAAGTTTTATATATAAGAATCTATTTTGCAAAGGTCCATGCCACAGCTTCTGAATCTCTGTTTGCTGCTCACCCTTCCAGCTAAGACCAATCTTTGGTTGACAATACTGGTCCTATTTTGAATGAAAGGCAGAGCTCCTCTCTTCTGGCTAGGTCCTGGCAGATTCCACACCCAACCCACACCATATTACTGGACCCAGGCCACAACTCCTCTAGTATGTGGTCACATATGTGGCCATGCAACAGATATACTTAGCAAATTTCACACTTCTCACAAGATATACTTACTGTAATTCGGTGAAAACAAGCAGATATAGAAAAGAGCAACCCCCAGGATAACCCTTCAGAGTCTTCAGAGGTCTAACTACAAAGATTCATCTTCAATACAGCAGGGACACTGGAATACCAATGGGGGAAACTCATAGAAGTTTGAGTGAAAACAATAACATAGAAGGCACAAACAACACCAACTAGCTCTGTAAATCTTCAGAAAATGACTTTAGTAACACTGTGATGAGAATGTTTAACAAGCAGAAAGAAACAATGGGACAGGTAGTCAACAAAGCACAAGAAACTATGAGAGCTGAAATGAGAAAACCACAAGCAGAAGTGGCAGAAATGAAGAGTATGGCAGGTGATTTTAAAAAATCATCAGAAGCTCTGAGTAGCAGAATAACAGAAGCTGAAGAAAAGATCAAGAACTCCAAGATGAGGTGGAGGAATCTGTAGGATAACATTGGTTTGTCCTTTCTTCCTTGCCATAGGGAGCTTAGGTTTATTGGATACTCCCATCACAGTGCTCCCATTCCTCTGTGTTTATTTGTAACCTCTTTCTTTGTGCTCTGCTTCCCCAATCACCTTTGTCTCCCAATCAAACTCTGTTAACTTGTAAATGTTGTTTTTCTCTTCTCCTAAGTCATTTGCATAGTCAATTCAGAGCAAAGTCCTTTTTGTATAGACACAGGAAGTTAATGCTATGCTTTTGTAACTTGGGAGTTAATTGACTCCATATGATATTCACTCCTGGACATCTGTTCTCTTGACTTAAGTCTCAGTTTCCCTCACTTTCTAGGACCCCAAAAGTAGCGTCCCGACAAGGGACTGGATGGACCCAGGGCAAGCTGTGAACTACCCTGGCATCAAAATGGGCCAGGCCTAAGTGCCATAATACTTAACTATAAATTAAGAGCATGGCCATGGACAAATTCTGTCATGATCCAAAAAGTAACAGCTGGATTAGGACCCTGCTAGGGTTAGGAAAGATTAATCTATCCTGAGCACTGTAGTCTGAGATCAATAGCGAGATGTCCCCAGGAGAGCCACCCTGCAAGCTTAATGTATCTCTTACTGTGTCCATATAAAATAACTAATATTAAGCAGTAGAATTAAAATGGTAATTAAGAGTATTCAATATGCCAAACACAGAAACAAGAAAGTCTCACAATGGAGATGTTACTGGGCCTGCTCAAACAGATGTTAATTAAGGACTAAGGAGAAAAGAAACACCCCTAGGTGGTACTTCCACCCTTGAGCCTGATAGGTGATCAGGAAGGGCTTTGATATTTTGATTCTGCTACCCCCAATGGGAGGGAGTTGGTGAGAGACTTTAACTGGGAGGCGGAGAGATGAGTGGGAGAGACAGGAGGCGATGGGAATGAGGGGCAGTGTGACATTAGAAGGGGGTTGTTAGTGAGACTGGAACAAGTGTGTGGGGAGAATGGAATAAATGGCAACAGATCACCAACCAACTTGGTCCTCGTTTCCTCCTTTGTCCGCCCATGGCATCAGCCATTCAGGGTTGGGGAGTGGCCCGAGACCACAGGACTCAGGTGGTGAGAGAGAGCTGTAAGCTTCCTAGTCGCTTGGTGATTACATGGGAATCTTCTAGAAAACAACAGAAAAAGTAACAAAATTCTGAGAAGAAATGAACAGCACACCAGAGAACTATGGGCTGAGCTTAAAAGGAACAATATAAGAATTATTGGGGTCTCTAAAGACCAGGAAGACAAATATGATGAAAAAACCATAGTTAAAGAAATTATAGTTCAGAATTTCCCAGAGTTCAGGAATACAAACAACCAAACACAAGAGACCCAAAGAGTCCCAGTGAAAATAGACTCAGCTAGGACAACTCCAGGACACACTGTGCTCTGTAACAAAAACCAAAGATAGGGATAGAATATTGAAAGCAGCGAGATCATAAAAGGAACTTACATACAAAGGAAAACCTATATAATCTGCAGCAGATCTATCACATGAGACTCTATGAACCAAAAGAGAATAGAGGGAAAAGTATAAAAAATAAAATTCAACAAACACCTCACCAAGAACACTCTACCCAGTTATATAATCATTTCCCGCATTAATTCTATTTCTATAAAGACAAACAAGTATATTTTCTATTTGTTTTCTGTATGCGATACAATTTTTGGTCTATTACTCCATTAAGGGCTGGAGTGATAGCACAGCGGGGAAGGCGTTTGCCTTGCATGCGGCCGACCCGGGTTAAATTTCCCTGCCTCTTTTGGAGAGCCTGGCAAGCTACCGAGAGTATCCTGTCCCCACAGCAAAGCCTGGCAAGCTCCCCGTGGTGTATTTGATATGCCAAAAACAGTAACAACAAGTCTCACAATGGAGACATTACTGGTGCCCACTCAAGCAAATCGATGAACAACTGGGCAACTGTGCTACTCCATTAAATAAGCATCACTCAAGTTAATAATGGACCATATATAACACAATGACTCTAAAAACTATATTGCATAGCCTGTGTGTGTAGTAGACAATCCCTTCTAGGTTTGTGCTTATGAGGTTCACACAATGACTTATCCAACATATTCCATCATTAAGCATTGTGTAAATGTATTGCAATTCTTGTATTTAAGTGTTTGGGGGCAAGTACCAATTTTATTTTCTTCTTTTATGTATTTAAATATTGGGAACCTAAGACTTCTCGTAAGTGAATTAATGAGTTACATTCCTTGGCTCTCCTATGCACCATCAGGAGTAATTTCTGAGTGTAGAGCCAGGAGCAACACTGAACATTGCTGGGTGTGAATCCCTCAAAAGGAGAAAACCCTCCCCCCCCAAAAAAAGGTGGGGGAAGGCTCCAGTCTATGGAAAACAATATGATGATTTCTCAAAATACTAAAAATGCAGGAACTGAAGTGATAGTACAGCAGGTAGAGTGTTTGCCTTGCACGTAGCTTTCCTGGGATTTGATCCCTGGCATTCCATATGGTCTCCTAAGCACCACAAGAGTGATCTCTGAGTACTCTAAAATAATCTCTTAGCATCACCAGATGTGAACTCCAAACATGTATTTATTTGTTTATTTTAAATACAGCTTCCCAACTCGTGATCAGAGCAGCTGTCAAAGGACACACAGGAAACCCCATTTAAAAAAAAAATTATTGAATCACTGTGAGATAGTTACAAGCTTTCATGTTTGGGTTATAACAACACAATGATCAAACACCCGTCCCTCCATCAATGCACATTCCACACCACCAATCTCCCCAGTTTACCCCCCCCCTTACCCCCACCCCTGCTCCATGGCAAACAATATTCTCCATACTCTCTCTCTTCTTTGGGACATTATGGTTTGCAATACAGATATTGAGAGGTTACCATGTTTGGTCCATCATCTACTTTCAGCACACATCTCCCATCCTGACTGATTCCTCCAGCCAACACAGAAACCCTTTTTTTATTGAACCTTGGAAAGGTCCGTTTTCTTGGGCTTCTCCAGGGTGAAATAATAAATGTAGCATGGACAATGGACACATGGTGTCCGAGAGTCAGACGCTCCTCAGGAATGACCAGGACAAAGGCACCTACGACTTTCGTTATGCTCCTCGGCCTTGAGACAAGAGATGATAGAGTGGGACAGGGACTGGAAGGCAGAGGCACCGTCAGCAATGTGACTTCTTGTCTTCTACTCCAAGGGCCCAAACCCCACTATTTTGAAGTCATGTGTAGTGCTATGTACATTGCAGTATTATACCTGATAGCCAAGAGCTGGAAACAATCTAAGTGCCCCAAACCAGATGACTGGATAGAGAAACTATGATACATAAACACAATGGAATATACTTGGCTATAAGAAAAGACAAAATTTGGCAATTCAAGCCACGTGGAGTCAGTAGGAGAGAGACAGAGAATGATCTCTCTCACACATGGGATATCAAGAAATACAGCATATAACCTGATGACCATGGGCAACAGAACCAGTCTGCCAATCAGGGGCTGAGGTGGGGGTTGGGAGGGAACAGGGACATTGAGGGAGGGACACTGGGTAAGGAAGGAATGGTATTGAATGTGAGTACAAAGTATTGAAACTCAGGGTGCCTAAATAACAATCAAAGGGGGGAAACACGTCATAAAAACAGCCTCACTTTTATGGTGGTTTAGAGGAGAAAGGGCATGAGGTCAAGCTGTTGAGCCTGGGATTCTGGGTTCCCAAGCAGCGAGACAGACAGAAACACAAGCTCAATAATGCAAAAGCAGTAGGAGTTTTATTCCAGCATACTGGGGATCTACTATCTCACCCACAGAGTAGTCTCTTGATAGCGACCCTGACTTCAGGCAGCAAGCAGTTTACATAGGGTTTGATTACATAAGCAGTACATGTCTTATTGTTTCAGAAAGAAATCTTAACTACCAAACAAAGGTGTTTTGGCAAGTGTCTAGGGTAACAGTAGTCAGGCAATAGTTAAACAATAGTTTTCACTAGCAGTTTATGGTTGCATATGCTACTTGTTCGTTTTAGAGTTAACACAAGGCAATTTCTAAGGCATTGTGAGAATTGATTGATTGAGCCTACTTGCTGAGCCCAGGAACTTTTCTAGGTGGATTCAGGTTGGCTAGTTACGCATTGTTTTATTGCTAGGAAACTGAATCTGTTTCAGTTCCAGGAACTGAACCTGAGGCCTATTTGATTTTTCTCAATTCTGACACCTGTCAGGGCGTCAGTTTCACCTTTATAAAGCCACGTACTCTTTTCCTGATGCCCAACATCCTATTTCTGTGACCAGTAGGACAGTTGCCCCTGGGCTGCCAGGTCCTGCCCCTCAGCTGTGGGCGGGAGTTTAAAATATGGACTTCAGGGGCTGGAATGATAGCACAGTGGGAAGGGCGTTTGCCTTGCACGCAGCCAACCCAGGTTCGATTCCCAGCATCCCATATGGTCCCCCGAGCACCGCCAGGGGTAATTCCTGAGTGCATGAGCCAGGAGTAACCCCTGTGCATTGCCGGTGTAACCCAAAAAGGCAAAAAAAAAAAGATGGACTTCATCACCAAGAAGCCAGCTCAAGGTTGCATTGAGTTCATTCCAGGGCTTGGAGGTTCTTGGACACATTTCAGGAGGGGACACTGAGTCCTGAGCATGACAGAAACTGGTTCTGCTTAACGTCCAAAGTAGTCTACTAGTGAGGCATCCAAACCCCATTCAGCTGGGGGAGCTGTATCCAGGAAGGCCCCCGAATCATCAGAGTCCCTGAGCAGTGGTGGGCTTCTCCTCCAAACAGGTCCCTTCATCAGGTTACAAACAGTGCCAGTACCCTTTGCTGGCCAGAAGAAGCCTTCTTTCTGTGGCTGGAGTTTAACACTGAGTTTCAGCCCAACTTGTGATCACAGCTGCTGTCAAAGGACACACAGGAAACTCCATTTTTATTGATGCTCCGAAAGGTCAGTTTTCTGGGATGTCTCCAGGATGAGATAATAAATGTAGCATGGACACATCATGTCTGAGAGTTGGGCACTTGTCAGGAATGACCAGGACAAAAGCACCTACAACTTTCGTTATGCTCCTTGGCCTTGAGGACAAGAGAGGCTACAGTGGACAGAGGCTGTGGGGTGGAGGCATGGTCAGGGCTCAGCCACTCGCTCAGCACAGCGGGCCATGTTTCCGCTGAGTCTGTCAGCTCTGTGACTCAGTGGTGCCCTGGCTTCTACCATGAAGGGTTCAGCAAATCCACTGGGCTCTTCCTTCTGCCTTGCCTTCTCTCACATACAGCGAGGATCTCCTCTGGAGAGCTGAAGGGTGAGGCTTAGCCTGTGCCCACTGTTTGCCTCTCTGGTCCCCGAGGACCATTTTACTCCCTGGAGTCACAGAACAGCCTAGGACAGAGCCAGCGTGAGTCCAGGTGTAGGTGACTCTTGAAGCATAGTGTAAAACAGCTGGAATAGCTAGAGGAGACCCCAAGCCCTAGGAAGAGAGCAGGAGGGGTGCAGGGACCAGGGCAAAGCCACTTGGGACTGTGTCTCAGTTTCGCTGGTGCAGGTTCCAACCTTTCTTTTTAAATTTTTGGACCGTATCTAGCAGTGCTTGGGGATCACTCCTGGACAAAGCCTGGGAATCATTTGGGATGTTACGGATCAGTCCCGAGCCAGCTGTGTGTAGGACAAGAGCCTTACCTGTTGTATTAGCTCTCAGGACCCCATGCTACAAACTTTCAGCCCTCAGACTCAGGCCTGTCTCACCTTAGTCAGTTTTCCTTTATTTATTCTGGGAGGTTTATTTCTTTTCATCTGGCTCTGTTCTCATTTCCGTGGTCACTTCTTAGAGGATACCTGGTCTTCAAAGACATTGGCCCTGCTCTCATTACTTCTCACTTCTCTTGTCTGATTTCACTGAGTTCTGACTTAGAGCTTCTCTTGTACCCCTCCTGCTCCTAACCCTGGTCTGAGGGGCCCCTCTGATTTTTCCCAGCACTGTTGGTACCCACAAGGGTGCCGCTTGTGTCCACCAATCTCCAGCCCCACCTTGACTGCAGCTTGTCCTCATCCTCTCTCTGTCGCTTGGTTTTTCAGAGTCACTATGTGCATTCCAGGAAAAAATAAATTGATGTCTGGATCCTGGAGAGACTATTTCCCACTGGAGGTGAGTGTTTGGCTTGCTTGGCCTTCCTTGCTGTGAGTACAATGTGCTTTCCGCTCCAACATCCCTTCTTCCTGGAACTTCACTCTCCTTGGCAGATTTCTGCTGCCCAACAGGGGGGCCTAGAAACCATGCCATTGTGTGAGAAAGAAGGCCCCTCCTACTGGAGGGTGGACGATGGACAGAGCCCAGTACAAGCCTCGGCCTGGATCAACACTGCTCCGGGTGTCAGGTGTCTGGGAAATTCAGAGATAAAGAAAGCTCAGCTTCCGTTTGGACACAGGGCAAGTAACAGCATCTACCTCGGGTTCTACGGCTGAATTAATTAAGCGATCGATATTTGCAAAGCCCTTAGAACAGGGCCTGGCCCGCAGAGGAGATCAATAAGTGATGCTTAGGCCTTATTTACTGTCGTGAAAGTGTCACTCTCATTACTGCTACAACAGGCGTCCTGGGTAATGGCCTGCGTTGCGGGGAGCTCACAGTCAGTATTTACAGGAGACACGAAACAAGTCTCCCCAGTCTCGAGGGCCAGGGTTGGGCGAGGATAATCTGGCCCTAAATTCATTGCTTTCACTAAAGAACACGGGGGAAATTAGCATCTCCCTTTGTAAGGAAAACAAAACAAAAACCCTTTGAATGATTTAGGACTGTCCTATAAAAACAGATCTTGTCTATAAACTCACCTGGAAATAATAAATGAGAGAGAGAGGAGAGAGAGAAAGAGAGAGTGGGTGAAGGTGGGAGTGAGGGAGAGAGAGCAGGTCCTTGAATAACATTGTTTTGTTCAATGTCCTTTTGTCACAATACTGGTGAGAAAAAGAAGATCCCAGAGCAATGAGAACATTATTCAAGGACCTGCTTTCCTTGTCATTTCACTTAAAGTGATAGCTTCCTAGAACCTACCAATGACATGAAGTGAGACCTTCCGTAGTTTCCTGAGCATCACACACACACACACACACACACACACACACACACACACACACACACACACAGGACAGAGTGTGGAGGGACTAATTTCCACCTGATCTGATGCCCTTTGCAACCTGACTGAATGGGACCATTTCCTCCTGGGGACCGAATCAGCATCCCCCATCCCAAGCCTCTGCAACGGCTGTCCCAGAGCCCCTGCCTGCCTCCCCTGTGTGGCACCAGCTCCTCAAGTGGAAAATCAGGGCTTATTCTCTGGATTCAATTACCCCCAGGGAGACACTGCAAGAGGACCTGTGATCTGAAGCTCTAAGAAAGGCAATATTGTGCATAGTCCAGGGAAGCAGTTCAGTGTTTGTGCCTGAATGGACTCATCTCGCAGAGGGACCGTTCTGGTTCCCCGAGCATTTGCCAGCCCTTCCAGTCTTGCAGGAAAGAGGACTGCTTGGAGGCAGTGTCTCTGTGGGCTGGCTCAGAAGGGTTGCATGCACCAGATTGAACGGGATGTAATGTAGAAGGCGACCAATCTCGATTAACAAAAGATCAACACAGAAGACTTACTGTGTAACAACATCTTAGTAATCTCTTATACAGGGGCTTAATAGCTCCATGGTGAGAGACATAATTTCCACTCCCTCTTCTAAGCAAACTTTTTTTCTTGATCATTCTTTTAGCAGATTATAACAAGCAATATAAAAAGAAATCATTGAGGGCCTGCTATGAGGGCAGGCTTAAGGGGTGGTTGGGTAAATTGGAGATACTAGAGGTGGAAAGGTGCAATGCTGGTGGGATTGGTGTTGGTATTTTGTACGTCTGTAACAAATTGTCACGAACAACTTTGTTAAAATGCAGAGTTTACATAAGGTATAAGGGGGAAATTTAAAAAAACTACTGGGGCTGGAGCGATAGCACAGCAGGTAGGGTGTTTGCCTTGCACGCAGCCGACCAGGGTTTGATTCCCAGCATCCTATATGGACCCCCGAGCACCGCCAGGAGTAATTCCTGAGTGCAAGAGCCAGGAATAAACCCTGTGCATCGCCGGGTGTGACCCAAAAGGCAAAATAAATAAATAAATAAATAAATAATAAAAAAATTTTAAAAAACTACTAAACACTGCCATAAGAAATTAAAGAATAAATAAATAAAAGTCACGTTGAAAAGTAAAATAAAATAAAATAAAATTCTCATTGACGAGACCTCGGCCACAGACACAGACATAAAATTCTATACCCAATCCAAAAAAATCCAAAAGGGAGGGGGTTTCACGAAGGAGGTGACACTGTGGACTGGCTCAGGTGACTCAGCACAAGATCCCCGAGAGCAGCCACAGGCAGGTGTACCCCCTCTCCAGCTGACTGGAGAAGCTTCACGATTTGACCCCTGGATAAAGGGGCACGCATGGGAGAGGCAGCTGAGGGGCCCTCAGAGTCCTTCCTGGTGGGTTACCCCACCCTTGGCCATCCCAGCTATTTGCCAAGCTGTTAAGCTGCGCCTCCTCCTACCGTGCCTCGTTCAGGTCCCCACTGACTTTGCCCAAACACTGTGCAGCCTCCCAGCCAGCGGTTTTCCTTGAGGCGGGAGAAGAAAACAGCTCAAGTGACTCTGGTCAGCCCCCAGATTCCTTAACTCACTAACAGCCCCAACACCGCACTGCCCTGCCCTGCCGCGGGGGCTGGTCTGTGCCACGATTCGACCTCACGGCACTGCTGGCTGCTCAATGCCAGTCTGCATGCCTCTCCAGTCTCCAAAAAAATCACTGTGCCTGGTTCAGGCATTCATTCGTGCCACCAGTATGTCTCCCTGAGTCCATCATGTCTGTGCGCACCCCCACACAACTGGATACAGACATGGACACAGAAACAAATGCAGATTCAGACTTAGACACAGGCAGGGACACAGACATAGACACAAACACAGAGACAGAGGCAGAGACAGTCACAGACATGAACATGGACACAGACACAGACACAGACACAGACACAGAGACGGACACGGACATGGACACAGACACAGATACAAATACAGACACAGGTGCAGACACGGACATGGACATAGACGTGGACATGGACAAAGACACAGATGCGGATACAGACACAGACACAAACATGGACACAGACATGGACACAGACATAGACATGGACACAGATACTGACACAGACATGGACACGGACACTGACACAGATACGGACACAGATACAGACACTGACACGAACACACATACACAGACAGGGACATGGACACAGACACGGACACAGATATGGAACACACAGACAGACATGGACACAGACAGGAGATATGGGCAATTATCACTGTTCCCATCTCTGGGTCCCCGAGGCTGCCCAGGCCCCTTTGTGCCCTCGCAAGCTGGCCCTGTGTGGCCCCAGCAGGTGGGGCCCTGATTCTCCTTCTCTGCCCTCTTCCCCACAGCCCAGTCCCAGGAGGCAGTGCTGCAATTTCCATTTTCTTCCCCTCATTGACGAGAACTCAGCCACCTCAGCTGCCCAAGGGAAAGAGCATGTTTCGAGCCGAACAAGATTCATTTAGGAAGCTCCAGTGGGGTGTCAGACTGTTGCCGCCAGAGTGTCAGACTGTTTTTTTTATAAACAACCCAGTGTCTGGTCTAGGCACGGGTCTTCTGATAGGGGTGTGTTCGCATGCATGCGTACATCTCCCCCCCCCCTCTCTCTCTCTCTCACACACACACACACACACACACCAAAATGGTATATACTCACACACACTCAAGCAGGCAGGCTCACGTCAGAGACATACATGAAGATGCCTTCCACGCTTTCCCTCCAACACACAGCACGAGCACACACAGTGTACACACAGAGACACACACATAGGAAATCCGGCTCAGAATCAGCATGCATGCGCACAAGTGCCTAAGTTGGGGCCAGATTCCAGAGGCGTCCGGGCCTTGGGGATCCAGCCCTGTCTCCTCAGCCTGGCTGTTCCGGGAGGGCACTCGGATGAAGGAAGAGGAGACACGCCAGCTTGGCTGGCCTCCAGCAGAGGGGAAGCAGAAACATGGATTTCACCTTCTATTTTCACATGCCTCCTGGCTGGCCAACACTCTCTCCAGGCTCTGGTGTCTTGTCAGAATGCAAGAACAAATTGTTACAGGGGCCAGGGTGATAGCACAGCTGGTTGGGTGCTTGCCTTGCATGCTGCCGACCTGGGTTCATTTCCTGACATATCAGATGGTTCCCTGAGCCCTACCAGGAGTGCGAGCTAGTAGTAAGCCCCGAGCACTGACAAGGAGACCCCCCCCCAAACAAGACAAAACACAAAAAGACAGAAACAAACAAGAACAAATTGTTACAGAGGAAGTGTGGGGAGAGCAGATAATCAAGGTGATCTGATTGGTCATCTTATTTATTTATCAGGTTTTTTAAAACAACAAAAGGCTCTGTCTCTCTCGGAGTCCAGCAAGCTACCAAGAGTATCCCGCCTGCATGGCAGAGCCCATGGTGTATTTTATATGCCAAAAACAGTAACAATAACGGATCTCATTCCCCTGATCCTGAAAGAGCCCCCTATACACCATTGGGCTACACTACTACGCGACAGGGATGAATGGAGACATTACTGGCGCCCGCTTGAGCAAATTGATGAACAATGAGATGAAAAGTGATACAAGTGATTAAGTTTTTTGGGTCACAGTCACTGGTACTCAGGTCTTATTTCTGAATTTGCACTCAGGGATCATTCCTGGTAGGGCTTGGGGGAGCTTGGGGATGCCAGGGATTGAACCTGTGTCAATTACATGCAAGGCAAACAGCCCTGCCCACTGTACTATCACTCCATCCCTGATTGATAGCTTTCAACCTTGCTTACATAGGGTGTAAACCAATAAGAGATCAGAAACAGGGGTTCACTCTAGGCAGTGCCGTGCCCTTGGGTCCTCACCCAGGAGTAGCTACTTGTTCCTATGCCCCTGGATCTTCACCACTGGGTGGCAGGGAAGTTTTCTTCAGAGGTCAAGAGGTTCTCTGCACTTCGTCCATGGCTTTACATCTGTTGGGTAGTGGTTCCAAGACCCGTGGGTCACAAGAGTGCTTGTCTATTGATGATTCCCACTGGGAGTCACGGTCTTGGGTTTTGGTAATAAGGGGGATACAGTAATAGTACGGTGGGTAAGGTACTTGCACAAGACTGATCCAGGTTCAATCTCTGACACCCCATAGAGTCCTCTGCATCCTTGTCAGGCATGACCTCTGAGAACAGAACCTGGAGTACACCCTGAGCACCTCCAGATGCAGCCAAAGCCCCTCTCCAGATGAGGGGGACAGCTCACCACCTCTTCTGTTTGTGTATTTATAAACTCATAAGCAGGCAGTCCCAAATATCAGAAACCAGCTTCATAAACAGGTGTGGCATCACAGGTTACATTGGCCTCCTTGTTCTATTACAATTGAGGGCTAGAGGAGGGGCAGAGGGTCCTAGAATGGAACCAAAAGAGAGCTGACCTCTTGGCTATAGCTCTGAGATGGCCCCAGCCACCCCAAAGGGAGAGCCCCCCTCCCCAAAACAACAAACAGACCCCAGAACTGGGCAGTGGTGCAGAAAGATGACTGGTGCAGGGCTGTCCCTCCATCATGATTGCAGTCCTGGAAACTCCCCAGAGAACACTTAGAGGGACCCAGATCCAGGAGCTCCCCAACAAATCAGTGTTATGGGGACTCCCCAACAAATCATCAGCATAATGGCAGGGGAGCCTAGGGGGACATTGGCAGTGACAGGCAATACCATTAACTTCCTCTTGGACTCCAGAGTGGCCTGTCTAGTCTTATTTTACTTAATTTATTTTATTCTGAGGTTAGGGGACTACATCTGGCCATGCTGAGGGCTTCCTCCTGGTGGGGCTCAAAGGACCACATGCCAGAAATCAAGGAGCTAGTCCCTTAACCCCTGCACTGCCTCGTGGCCCCATGTTCCTTTTTTAGTTCCTATGTGAGACCCCAATCCTCCCCACCTGTTAAACTATTGGACCCACAGGTGAATGCAGATACTGGGGCTCTCCGCCTCCCTAGTTAATCAGGAGACCACAGAGCATACTTTCTCCAGGAGCTAGATGGGATCCACTGTAACAAAAAGTAACGTCCTGAGGGCTCTGAACTGAAGTCAGACTCCTCTGATGTCAGGGCTGTGCTCTGGGCATGGAGGACCTGGGCCAACGGGTGAACCCACCTTTCTCAGCGACAGAGCTCTGGAGTGCAGCCCAGTCCCCAGAGGGAGGGTCCCACCAAGAGCACTTGGTGTGGGAAAGTTCATCTCTAGGTACCATCCGAGCAAATGCTGCCACAATAGGGAAATCCCCTTCCAAGGAAAGGGCGAGTGGAATCCGAGGTTCTGTATTGAAATCTGAATAACTTCAGGTCCCCGACTCAAATCTGTTCCCAACCAGCTGTGGCTGGGAGTGTGGGCAGGGCATATGGAAGGACAGAAGTGCTCCTGCCATGGCGACTCTGGTGGGAAATGTCACATCTCTGTTTTGGACCCTGCCACGGGTTATACCTGTGTGCAGCATGGCAGAGCCACAGCCTCACCCAGCGGAGACCTGTGGTAGCCTAAAATCTGGAAATGTTGCAGTTTGGGATTTGCTCCCACCCCAGCCTGCCCTGGTGAAGTCAATCATCAATCTCCTCTTTGTCTACCTCTTTCCATAAGTCCAAATTGGTCCAGTCTTCATGGAGGCATTGGCCTTTTTTTTCCTTTTGGGGTCAGACCCGACGATGCACAAGGGTTACTCCTGGCTCATTTACTCAGGAATTACTCCTGGCGATGCTCAGAGGACCATATGGGATGCTGGGAATTGAACCCAGGTCGGCCACATGCAAGGCAAACGCCCTACCCACTGTGTTATCATGCTATCACTCCAGCCCCAGTACTGACCTTTTAAAGACACCTAAGAATACTTTTTTTGTTGTTGTTTTATTTTTTGTTTGTGCCACAAACCGTGATGCTAGGGGCTTACTCCTGACTCTGTGCTCAGGGATCACTCCTGGCAAGGCTCAGCGGCCAGATGTGGTGCCGAGGATTGAACTCGGGTGAGCCACATGCAAGACAAATGCCCAGCCTGCTGTCCTATTATCCCAGTCCTAACACTTCTGAAACTTTGGTGCTGGAGTTTCCACGTTGATCATGAAAGCAATTAACAGCTCTAAGCTCCCTGCTCCCTAAGACAATGTCGTAAGATAGCAGGAGCAGAGCTACAGTTATAAAATAACGTCTCTGCTTCCTGCGACGGGCTTGCAGTACTGTATAAATCTTTAGGTGTGCAAGTTCCATCATCACCGGCATTCTTTAAACTGCAATAAAACTTTCCTCATTAAGAAAGCCAGCCAATCAAAACACACCCGTCCCGGGCCCTTAGACTCAGCCCCCTGGAATTTGCATTGCAGAATGACTGTAATTTTATTCATGAGTTGGCTGCGCTGCAGCCCATCAGTAATTAAACCCGGAACAGCTGTCACTCTGCTGCGTCCGTGGCAGACAGGAAGGAATAATGAGCCCCTTTTCCTGGGCCACACAGGGCCTGGCCCGGAAGGAGGGGTCTGGCGCGGGTGGGGCTTGGGCTGGCTGTGGCTGGCCTGGGTGTGGGATCTGAGCCTGGGTGAGGGGCCGTCCTTGGCTCCCCGGCTCTAAACTGACTTTCCTCCCTGATTGGGCAGGGGGACATTGGCGTAGACCAAGGGCACGGGCACTGGGCGGAGTAGAGATGACTAGAGGTGCCTCTCGTGGGTGCATGGTATAACATGCTTGCAGGCACGCCTTCTAGAACAGACAGAGACGCTTTTGGGTTTTGTTGTTTTCCTGGGGCCACACCCAGCGGTGCTCAGAGCTTCCTCCTGGCTCTGCATTCAGGAATCACTCCTGGTGGTGCTCCGGGGATGCCAGGATAGAACCTGGGTCAGCCTCATGAAAGGTAAATGCCCTCCCCGCTGTACTATCGCTCTGGCCCTGATGGCAGCGTTTTGAACGGGGCTTGATGGTGAGCAGGGCACACCAGGAAAGGGAGGTGGGCTCAGAGACGAGCCAGGGCACCTGTGGCACTGGACAGCAGGCAAACAGGGGCTTCTGCAGTCTCAGGCCACAAACCCCCATTTTTTCTTTTCTTTTTTTTTTTACCATTTTTAAATTTTTTAATGTATCACCATGAGGTACAGTTACAGACTTAATAAACTTTTGTGCTTACATTTCAGTCGTACAATGATCAAGTACCCATCCCTCCACTAATGCCCATTCTCCACCACCCGTGATCCCAGTATTCCTCCCACTACTCCCCCCCACTCCCCCCGCCGCCTCTGTGGCAGGGCATTCCCTTTTGCTCTCTCTCTGCTTTTGGGTGTTGTGGTTTGCAATACAGTCATTAAGTGGCCATCATGTTCAGTCTATAGTCTACTCCCCATTTTTTTCTTTAAAAATTTTTATTTTTATTTTATTTTATTGATAGAGCATTACAAAACTGTTCATGATTGGGTTTCAGTCATACAGTGTTCCAACACCCATCCCTCCACCAGTGTGCCCAGTTTTCCTCCCACCCCTCCAAACCAGCATCCACCCCCACCTGCCTCTATGGCAGGCGCCTCTCTCTCCCCAGGCCCTCATGCCCTCATACAGGAGGGGTGAGAGTGGCGCTACTCTCTCATTAGCATTGACTCCATCCAGCTCTGGGCTGCTGTATACCCCAGGTCTGTGTTTGGAGTGCTCACAGCCTAATACAACCACAGCGGATCCATCTGTCTCAGACTCAGGGATACCTCAGTGGAGTGTGGGAAACCAGGCCCGGGCGTCCCAAGAGCTGTCCTCTCAGATAGACCCTCATCTTTGGGGGACTCAGAGGGGGCACCGGGATGGGGGCCTGTGTTCAGTCCCTCTGGCAACCCTGCTGGGATCCCCTGGTCCTGCCTCTCCATCCCAGACAGCACGGCAATGTCAGACACCAGGGACCCGCTCCTCTCCGTCCTTCCTTCCCTCCTGCAGCCCCTCAGCGTCTCTGAGCCACCCTCTGGCCAGCAGGGACCTTACAGGTGGGTCTCCCAGGGCTCTGCACTTCTGCACTCCTGCAGGAGACAGCCCCCTCGCTTTGTTCCTGCCTACTGCAGAGCCCACCCTCCCTCAGGTGCCAGTGCATCCTGACCCAGTCCCTAAGTCTGGACTGAGGAGAGGCCACCCCCCCCCCCCCCCAGGAAGGCTCCTTGGCTTGTTTGGGCCCGCCGTCTCACCTTCCTTGTTTCCAGTCACACCCAGGCAGGGAAAATCATGATGGGCCTGATCCCTGGGGTGCTGCTGCACTGTGTGCAGTGGGGGCTGGGTTCAGTGAGCCCCGGTGCAGACTGCAGGTCTCCTGGGAATTGGCCAGTCTTGCCAATGCTGGGGCCTGAGATCTGTCAGCATCTCTCGGGTCCTGCATCCCCAGTACAGGGCGCAAGGGACCCCACACAGAGGAGGGAAGAGAGGAGGGCAGGACTGAGCCCCAGAGAGGAGGGGTGTCCTGTACCCTGCACTGGACGGGCACCTCCACCGCCCAACTGAGTCCAGGGGCTTAGCTGATCTGAAGGTGGCTTCTGGGGGGAACCCTCTGCAGGAGGTGACAGCCTGGTGTGGCACATACAGGCTGCTACAGCAGAGGATGCTTGAAGGCAGGGGCCACTGTGGGGCTGCGGGGCAGACAGTATGTCAGTGTGAGTGTGTTGAGAGTGTGTTGAGTGTACTGTGTGTTAGTGTGTGTGCATGAGTGTGTGTGAATGTGTGCGTGTGTGTGAGTGTATTGAGTGTGAGTATGTGCAAGTGTACTGAGTGTGTGTTAGTGTGTGTGCATGAGTGTGTGTGAATGTGTGCTTGTGTGTGAGTGTATTGAGTGTGAGTATGTGCGAGTGTACTGAGTGTGTGTTAGTGTGTGTGCATGAGTGTGTGAGTGTGTGTGAATGTGTGCATGTGTGTGAGTGTACGTGAGTGTGTGCATGAGTGTGGTGAACGTGTGTGAGTATGTGAGTGTGTGCATGAATGTGTGTGAGTGTGTGTGGTGAGTGTGTGAGGGTGTCCATGAGTGTGTGGGTATGGTGAGTGTGAGTGCGTGAGTCTGGTAAGTTTATGTATGTGAGTGCAAGCATGTGTGAGTGCATGTGTGTGTGAGTGTATGTGAGTGTATGTGAGTGTGCATGAGTGTGTGTGAATGTGAGTTTGTGTGGATGTAAGTTTGTGAGTGTGTGTGCATGAGTGTGACTGTACATGAGTGTGTATGTGTTGAGTGTGTGTGAGTGTGTGTATGTGTATGTGTGTGAATGTGCGTGAGTGTGCATGAGTGTGTATGAATTGAGTGTGTGAGTATGTGTATATGTGTTGAGTGTGTATGAGTGCGATGTGTGTGAGTGTGTATGTGTGTGTGTGAGTGTGTGTGTGCGCGCATGGAGGGCAGGGTTTCACAGGACCCTCAGTGCTGGCTACAGCCCACCTACCGCACCGCCCCCAGGCCAGGAAGGACAGGTTCAGGTGCTCCTGGGGCTAACCTCACTCAGTCAGGCCTGTGGGTGCTGCAGCTCACCCAGGGGAACCTGCCAAGCTTTCTCTGCCCCAGCATCCGCAGAAAAAGCAAGCACATGCTTGGCAGACATGTACATGCATGTGCACATGTGTATGAACATGTGAGTCCATGTGCGTGCATGCACACGCCTACATGTGTATTTCTGTGCATGTGCGTGCATGGGCGTGCATCCATGTGGTTCCACTTCACCGTGCAGTTCCCAGGAGTCTCCGCACCAGCTGGAGGTTGGACCGTTCACTCTCCTACCTTCCCCAAGCACAGGCAGACCCAGAAGCCCGGGAGAACAGTGCTGGTCCCCTTAAGAAGTGGCTTTCCCTGACCATCAGGGCCAGTGGAGAGCAAGCAAGCGGGCTCTGGTGCAGAGAGAAAGCTGTCTAGGGACAGGCCCCCACCCACACCACCACCTGTGAGCTACTTGGAGAGAAGCAGCTGGGAAGGAAGCCCCCGCTCACGGGCTGAGATGCAGATTTTTCTCCCCATCTGGTAAAGATGGTGGGGAGCTGGTGGACGAGCAAGCCAGAAGCTGTCCCGCTCCCAGTGTGGGCCCCCAGGGAAGTCTGTCTGTAGGAGGAGAAAACGCTGTCATTGCAGTCAGCTCAGCGATGGGCTCCGGGGAGGTGGGGACAGCACCGGGCGGGTGAGGAAACCTGGGCTCTGCATCTCAGGTGGCTCAGGATCCCAGGCACAGTCGGGAACTAATGTGCTGGTCACTGCCCTACCCGACCCTCCTGCCTTCTCACCTCTACTCTGAGCTGGATCCATACAAAGCTGACATGGGCCCAACCAGGACCCTGGGCTAAGCACCATCAATCAGGAGTCACCCTGGCCGAGAAGGAGACCGGGTGCTGCTAAGCTAGCCCCAAATAGAGCCGGCTAGAAGTCCGCAGTCCACAGTTCTCTGGCCTCCTTTCCCTGCCCTGTTCCAGGGGTGAGCAAGCAAGTTCCCCAGTGCCCCAAAAATGGTGCATGACCCAGTTCAGCCCTGCACATCCTCAGAAAAGCCCGCAAGGAGGGAAGTGATGCCCTCCCTTTATGTTAGTGGAAATGCGTTGGGTCGCAGGGCAAAACACCCATCTAAAACGAACATCAGCAAAACGAGGATGACTGGCACATTCGGCTCCCAGCCTAGGCTCCCAAATGACTCTACCGGGTGTTCCCCATCATTCCTGAGGGCTCTCAGGAAAAGTGACATCAGGCACCAGCTCCACATGGACATGTGCTTAGCCAGAATCAATCACCATGACTGGGAAGTGCGCTCCTCTGATTGTCCAATCACAGAGATGGGTGCAGAAGCAGAAAGATAAAGGAGAAGCGTGCAGCATGGTGTGGCCAGGAGGAAGATGCCAGGCTGCGTTGCACAGCACAGAAGCCCACCTTGAAGGCCAGATGTGAGTCACGACTCCCAAGCGCCGCTCTCTCTGCTTCGCTCCAGTGGCCCCTGTTCCCTGGGCCGGCTTTCCTGACTCTCTCTCTCTTTACTCATCTCTCCTGCAAGAGCTTCCTAACTTCACCTCTTGCCTTGGGGACCCCTTTCTGTCAGCATCCCCTCTGCTCCCAGTTCTGGTGATGGACAGGGTATGGGTGACTGGGTGGAGTGCCATAGTCAGGGCCCTGGGATGCCAGTTGGATGGTTGTTTGGTGCAGTTATGCAACTTAAATATACGGGATGTAATCATTTTTTTAAATATTCCAATAAAATTGTCTCTGATTATTTTAGTCACAATACAAATAGCCTCAATTAGAGCAGAAATAGGGTGCGGGTTTATGGCGCCCATGAATCTGAGCGTAACCCTGGTTGGGAGCAGAGAAGCCAGCTGCTCCCGCCCAGGTCGGCCGGGTGCCAGTGTATCCGGTGGGGGGCAGCCAGCTGGAGGAGGGAGAATGGGTGTGGCGTTTTCCTGCCAGGTGCTCAGGGGCCCCAGTCAGTCCTGGGCATCTTTATCCAGCCAGGCCCACAGCTCAGTCGCAGGGTCCCAGGAGGTTGTGCTGCTCTAGCCCAGCAATGCTGGAACCAATGGGGCAGCAGTGCTCGGGGACGTCAGGGTCACACTCTGCCTTGCTTGGGGCATCTAGCGGTGCGGGTATTGAATTCATGATGGATATGTGCAAGGCGACCACCTTTGTCCCTGGACCATCTTTCCAGACCTCAATGGACACTTGGGGAAGGGGGTCGTACAAGGCCCTAACCCCAGTGGCTGTTGCAAGGGATAGAGATTCTTCAGGCCTATGGGGTAGTGGGTTTGGTCTTGGCCAGTCTGACCCATTTCTGAATCCATCCCCCCCAACCCCCTTGACTGTGGCTACACACACACACACACACACATACACACACACACACACACGGAAAAGCCCCACAAACTTGGAAAAGCCCCACGTTCCATCTCTGTCTTGAGTTCTCCTGGACCTCAGCCCCAGTCTGGCCGCGCCAACCTTCCCAGCTGGTGGAACATGAAAGTTCCATTTATGAAGGGTCCCCTTTGGGAGGGCCTCAGACCCCGAGACTCAGCCAGCTCCTCATAGTTAGAGAGGAGGATTGGAGGATGGTCCAAGAAGACACGATGAGAGAAGTGATGGGGGTGGGGGGACTCCACGACTTGCCTTTCAGTCCCAGAAGGCCACAGGAAAGGCTGAGGTCAGAGGAGAGCAGCCTCCTGTCAACAGAAGCTGGGTCCGCTCGGTCCTTCCTTCTCCCCTGGGCATTTGCTCAGAACCAAGAGCCCATGGAACCGTCTGCCCAGTCAGGGTCCAGGAGACCTCACCAAGAAGCCACCTCACAAGCCTGGACTATGACCGTGGCTCAGCTGCGAGGGTCCCTGGGCGTCCATGCTCCTTCCACTGCAGAGCCACACTCTGTGGACAGCCCCGTCCCTTATCCACCCCCCATCAAGGGGGCACCAGTGAGAGGCTACAGAGTCGGGTCCCCACAGTCCCGAGAACCAGGTAAGATGTCCTGCAGGGCTGCCCCAGGGGGGGGAGAGGTAAGGCTGTCCCTGCTCTCCGGGGGAGCCTGAACCTCTCTCTCAGGCACCCGTGAAACTGTCGAAAGCGGATTTTATTGTCCCATAAAAAGGCATAAACTGGGAGCGAGTGGAAATCTTTACAAAGCCAGTTTCCTGTCCAAGAAAGAATCATTT
This sequence comes from Sorex fumeus, assembly GCF_029834395.1. Taxonomy (NCBI): domain Eukaryota; kingdom Metazoa; phylum Chordata; class Mammalia; order Eulipotyphla; family Soricidae; genus Sorex; species Sorex fumeus. The sequence goes on from NW_026606179.1 coordinate 23,067,486, forward strand.
CTCTCTAAACAGAACTCGTTTCTCTTCGTGTCCCTTTGCATGTTGTTGAGATTTTTCATCTGGCTCTTGCTCATCTCGTGCTAAGTTCACAGCTTTATTGGTGCCGTGAGGGCGGCTTCTTCCCGTTTTGTTTTGTTTTGTTTTTCTCTCATTGCCCTTCACTGGAAGCGCTAGACTTGCCTCCCTGCACCCCGCCAGGCCACACTCCCGAGCTCTGCGCTGCCTCTAATTGTCGCACGGTTACTCTCTGGGATTTCCTAGGCAAACAGACGCTCGGCTCTGCCCAGAATGATAATGCTGTCCCTCCCTCCCTCCCAGCCTCTGTGCTGCTTTGCTCTCTCCTCACCCGTCTCGTCTCGTGGTGGAGGCCCCGTGCCCTGGTTTCCCACTGTGGGTGCTAGTTGGAGAGATCGAAAGGCTGAGCGCAGGCCTGGCACGTGGGTTCCTTCGCAGGGTCCCCGACACCACCAGGCGTGCCTCCCACCCCCCAAAATAGAAGAAAATAACAAGGTCACATCAAGTTCCTCAGTGAGGCCCAGAGATAGGGCCCTAAAAGCCCACAGATCCTCTCGCACCCTAATACCTTGCTCTGTGGGAAGATTCAGTGTGGGGAGGGGGAGCTGGGGGGTCCCCTAACAGCACTACATGGGATCCGCATGGGCATGGGGGTGTAAGCTGGGAGGGGCAGGGAGAGAGAGCCTCTCCGGCTTGGCTCTGTGCTAGGGGTGAGCACTGTGTGTGGGGGGGAACAGGAGGATCCCCTGGGGTGGGGGGGGAGGGGGCAGTCCGGGGAGGGAAGAACTACTCAGAAGGGTGAAGGACGGAGTGCCCAGGCCAGGCCAGTGGGACAGGACTCCAGCGTCACAGGAGGAGCAGGGAGGTGCTGGCAGAGGGGCAGGAAAGGGACCAAGGTTACAGACTCTCAGGTAGGCACAGAGGGAGTTGGGAGGCACAGGTGTGCACAGCAGGGGAGGTCCCGGTGGGAGATGCTCAGAGGCCTGATGTCTGGCTTCATCCCCGCCCCCGACACAGAATAGAGCAGCCCCCCTCCCCCGTATACTGCTAAAAGTGGGCTTCCAATTGGTGGAGGGAATTTGACATGGAGAAGGGATTGGTGTTGAATTCTTGTATGCCTAAATCTCAACTACCAGAAACTTTGTCAATCATGGCTCTTTTTTTTAATTTTAATTTTTGCTTTTTGGGTCACACCTGGTGATGTTCAGGGATTACTCCTGGCTTTGCACTCAGGAATCACTCCTGGCAGTGCTCAGGGGACCATATGGGATGCTGGGAATCAAACCCGGGTTGGCCGCATGCAAGGCAAACGCCCTACCCACTGTGCTATCACTCCAGCCCCAATCATGGCTCTTTAATAGAAATTTAGATTTTTTTTAAAAAGTGGGCTCCCTGAGCACTATTTTAGGGCTACTAAAGCACTTCTACACCTCCCCCGCCAAGAAGGCAGAGCAGCAGAGCTGGGTCCCCCTGGACCTCCATGCGACCCCCTTCCCCTGAGCTAACGGCTGTGTTCTGACCACCTGGAAGTCTGAGGTGGTCCCACAGAAGAAGAAGATGAACCACATCTCCCCTCTGAGTGGCTCTGGCTATGCCAGGCCCTCAGGTGTGAGGGTGAGGGGTGCACTTCTGGGCAAAGTCCACCAGGCAAATCCTCATGGCACTGCATCATGTCCTTGGGATCGAGAAAGAAAAATGGGACAATTTTCAATGTAGGAGGTCAGAGAAAGAGGCCATGGTGGCCACACCTTTAGCAGCAGGGGACCCCAGTCTCTGGCTTCCCAAGCTCTTCCCCTCTCTGAGACCCCAGATTCAGCCCTGGTAGCTAGGCCCCGGACCACAGGATATCCAGCACCATCCTGGGCCAAGAGGCCCTCTGGGACCTCAGCTGGGGCCACACAGACCTTTGGGGTGTTTGTGGGGATGTCCAGCACCTGTCCCCACTTTGATATCTGGAATCATTCCAGGACTCACCGTGTTCACAGTCTATGTGCCATGAGCAAATCAGGGGACAGCAAGTGACCAGGGTCATCAGAATACTACTCTCTGGTGTCACAGCAAGTGGGACAATCAGTGGGAAAACTAGGCCTGGGTATTTATCTGAGCCGAGGCCCTCAGAGGGACTGTGCCGCATGAGGAGTTCAGGAACACTCCCCAAGTCCGGAGGTAGCAGCTAAGGCCTTTGACCAAGACCAACAGTGTGCCCAGCCCAGAATGAGCTGCGAGCCCTGCCCTGGAGCCCCCAGAGGCCTGCCCATGCCCAGTGCCCTTCTAGTATATCCACCTAACCTGATTTAAGTGAGCCCGGAGTGCTGTGTCCAGATGGACACATCTGGCTCTTAGAGCGCCCTGAACTGACCGCAGACCCAGCTTCTGGGCTTTGCAGAGATAGAGAAACAGCATCGGGGTAGGTCAGAGGCCTGGGGTGCAGGACTCCTGGGGTGTGGTCTGGCCTCAGAGGTGTGTAGATAGTGGAGAATATATGGCAAGGGGTGTCAAGGGGCCAAGGCAGGGGACAGACAAGGCAGAATCCTGGGCCCAGGGCTTGGCTTGAGCTGGGCAGGCATGGGTCAGGGGAAAAAGGCTGGGGCCAGTGGGTTGGGGGTTGAGGCCTTGGGGCTGGTGCTGGGGGCTGGGGCTGAGAACTGGAGGCTGGGGGCTGGGGCAGGAGGCTGGGGCTGGCTGCCCAGGTACCTGTCACTGCATCTGATTTACTGCAGGTGGGTGATCATTGATTTAGGACTCCTGACAGGTGTACTGCTCCTGAACTTGACAGAGAGAAACATTAAGTCCGGGAGTCCCCATTTTGCATTGAGCAATCGCATTTCTCTACGCCTGGTCAATTCTACAGCCAAAGCACTTTTGTCCCCTGGAGGGAGTTAGGATGGATTTGAATTAACCAGGAAGTTCTTTGATTGCTATTTTAAAACTTCTCTCTGCTACCTGGCCTGACATAATAATTACCTGCCTGTGATTTATCTCAGGCAGATTATGAGCGATGATAGGGTTGGGGTGATAATTGAGTGTATCCAACACCTCACCTCCTCCCTCGTCATTCAGACTGAAGCAGATTTTCCTTTCCCTCCGGGTCTCGCATGTGCACAGTTGTCCAGCCAGAACAGCTCCAGATGAGACATGGAGATGGGGGGTGCTGTGCTAAGTCGTACCAGCCCTGCTAGCACCCCAGGATCCCCGGGAACCCGAGGCCGCCTGAGGGCGCTGTTGGCTCCATCTCCACCCAGCACCTTGCAGGTCATCTCTGAGGCAGACAGCCTGCATGGTCACCGGACAGCCCATGCCACCTCGGGCCAGAGCGATAGCATAGCAGGGAGGGCTCTTGCCTCGCACACAGTCAACCCGGGTTCCATCTCCAGCACCTCATTTGGTGGGCACAGAGTCAGGAGTGATCCCTGAGCATGGCCGGGTGTGCCCCCCCAACCCACACACACCCAGAAGTCCATGCCTCCATGAATGTGCATGTCCAGCACTGCTCTGGGGAGTGGACCAAACAGCAAGAGCTCTGTCCTCCGGGTGGATTGGGGGGAATAGGGGTGCCCACAAGCACATAATCCAGTTGATAGAGAGGTGACTTGGCTACCCAGCTCAGGAGGGCCCCTAGAACGGTGGCACTGGAAGGAAAACGACAGGAGCCAGGTATGGAAAGTGCTAGAAGGAAGCGGGCACAGGTAAGGCCCAAAGAAGGCGGCTAGTGGGTAAGAGGGTGGGGGAACACTGAGCTCAGAGGGTGAAGAGATTGACAGGTGGCCCATTTGATGGGCTGCTCACAAGCTTTCTGGGAGCCGTGGGTTAGAGGAGATTGCCCCAGAATAGCAGCCCCTCACCCCACATCTTCTCCCAGAGAAAGCCCGCCCCGAGAGGGGTATGTGTAGCAAGCCTGGGTGTGACCACAGGAAGGTGACCACCAGCAGCACCAGCGCCCCCTGTAGGCAGGGCGGCCTGATTGCAGGGCCCAGCTTGGCTTGCTCCCAAGTGTGTGTGTGTGTGTGTGTGTGTGTGTGTGTGTGTGTGTGTGTGTCTGTGTCTGTGTGTGTGTGGGGGGGGAGGGTTCTTCCTTTCTTCTACAGGTTCTCCCTCTGCCAGTGTTCTCTGATTTGCCATTTAATTCTGCTCTGTCTTGCGAGATACGAATACGAACACAGGCATCAGCGCTCCACCCTGCCACGCAGTTCTAGCCCCGAAACACCTGTGACCTGTGTCAGGGTCCAGGAGGAGAGGAAGACAGAGGTTGCTGGGTGGGGGGAACCCACCCTGAATTGTGAGGAGGGGGTGGGGGTGGGGAATGACCAGTCCAGCTCATGTTCCCTCGTGCCATTGGACTTCACCCATGAACTAAAAGTTCAGAGATAACAATTATTAAGAATTTCCAATCAATGATTGCAGAGGTTAATCTCATTAATGAATCAATTAAAAGGTCTGAGCACCAGGGAAAAGTCCTGTTTGTCCCAAGCAGTGCCTGGTCCCTCTCCCTGTCTTCTACCCCTATGATTCTGACTCACGAAGAGCCAAGTCCAAGTAAACATAGCTGCAGTTGTGGCCCTGGTGATGGCTCCCTTGGGGACCCAATGTCCAGGTTCCCCCGAGGACCCATGGTCCAGGTTCCCCAGGAAATGCAATATCCAGAAGCTCCCAAAGAAAGTGTTTGCACCATTGTCCCAGCAATGGCCATATCCCTGTCCATGCATTTGCCTCCTCTACAGAGGGAGCCCAGTGCCCACCCTGAACCTTGAGTCCTGGATAACTGGGGAGTGGGGAGGCAGATAGCTGGATGGAGTTGCATGGTTTTTTGGTGCTGGTGGCCTTATGTTAGGGGAGCACAGGCCAGGAGGGTAGCGTGATATGGTGTAGTTCTCTACCAGGTCTCAGGAGATCTCAGCCCTGAGCTGGTTCTGGTCCTGATAAACAATTTTTTGTTTGTTGGTTTGTTTTTTGGGGTCACACCTGGCTCTGCACTCAGGAATACTCCCGGGGGTACTGGGATGCTGGTGATTGAACCCAAGTCAGCTGTGTGTAAGACAAACACCCTCCCCACTGTACTAGCGCTCTCACCCTCCTGCCACCCACTTGCAATGTGCTCTTCCATTCATCCAAAATGGCTTTTCAGCGAGGCAAGAGTAAAGAGCGGAGAGCTGGTGCAGTGGGCAAGGCACTTACTTGCAATCAGCCAACCCAGGTTCAATTGCCCGCACCACGGAGGGTCCCTGGAGACAGAACCAGGAGTGAACCCCGAGCACCACTGGGTATGACCTCAAAACGAAATAAACAGCAACAAAAACACATGTGAAGACTTCTCCACTGCTCAGTTGTGCAGCTGGAGGGGGGCTGCAAAGAGCCTGGACTGGGCTACCAGAGGGAAACCGGACCTCAGAGACATGGGCTGCACATTTCAGCAGTCCCCGGAGAGTGAAGAATCATCTAGAACAGTCTGGTTCTCCGAACCAGAGGGTTAGTAGTTATACCATTTGTCAGAATGGGGAGCCAGAGATGAAAAGAGTGAATCCAGATTCGAGGGGTGAGGAACGTGGCAGGGATGGGGGCCCTCGTTTTTGTCTACACAGCATGATTTTTCCATGTTCTCTTCTACAACCAAAGCCTGTGTTTTCAGGGCTCAAGAAGGGGATGCAGGGGCTGGAGTGATAGCACCATGGGTAGGGCGTTTGCCTTGCAAGTGGCCAACCTGGGTTTGATTCCCAGTATCCCATATGGTCCCCTGAGCACTACCGGGGTAATTCCTGAGTGCAGAGCCAGGGGTAACCCTGGTGCATCACTGGGTGTGACCCAAAAAGCAAAAAAAATGGGGGGATGCAGTGGACCCCACCCCTCTGCTTCAGGGTGGGATGTGACCCAGATCTATCAGGGGATCTTGACCCTTAGCCTTTCTGATTGGATCATAGGTGAACACATGGTTTATGCTACTTTGGGGTTCTTCCTGGGGCACGGAAGGGTGGGGTCCTCTTTCCTATCACAAGTGGAACTATTTGTAAGTGTTTGGTTGCCAGCTTGCTTGAGAATGAAGCCAGGAAGGCAAGCAATCAGAGCCAAAGAGAAAGAGTAGACGCTCCCGATGACATTGTTTGGATCCCCTGGATCCAGCTGTACCTGCAGCAGGACACCCCCTCTGCAAGTCAATGCATCCTCCTTTGTTCGCTCAACAAATAACACTCAAGCACTTAGCACATGCTGAGTGCTGCTTCGTGAGCGATGGGGATGAACGCAGAGTTAGTTGGCAGGGTTCCTTGGGAGATGGCAGGCCGATCAGCATCTCCCCTTGCTCTGGTCTAGGAGGCTGGCGCCAATTGGATCTTCGCAAGGGATGCGAACAACACACGCCATGGTGTCCATGGGAACCGTTTCATGGCAAGCGCAGAGACAATCTCCACGTGTGCATTTTGTCTATTGATCCTCGGCAGAAACCGAGGGCTCAGTGTTAAGATATCACTTGGTAAAAACAGCTCAGTGTGAAAGCCGAGAATTGCAGAGCTGGTACAGGGCTCTCCGGTAGTTTGAGCCAAGTCCGGGCGGGGTAGGGGTGGGGGGAGTGCTGGGCGGGAATCGGTTCTTGGAGAATCTGTGAATGGCTTGTCCTCTGAGCAACCTCGTCTGAATGACAATTTTCCTCATCCTACTCTTAGCTAAGGCAACTTGGTGGATTTTTTTTTAATGTTTCGCTTTCTTTAATGATAGAAATAATATCAGCCCATTAGCACACAGCCTCTCTTAACCATTGTTAAGGGCACTATTTGGGGAATGTGCTTCTGTAGACATACGTAGATGACAGCAGTCTTTGATTGGTGAACCTGTGATGTGTTCATTATTCCTTTATTGGCTCGCTCTGGGCCCAGGAGTGGCCTCAGGGGCAAAATGGGGTGGGCCATGGAGAAAGCTCAAAAGGGAGGGGGCACATACTTTGCATGCAAGAGCCCCTAGGTTTGATCCTTGGCACCGCATGTTCCTCTGAGTCCCCACAGTAGCAGTCCCTGAGCACTGAGTGAGGAGCAACCTCTGAGTATTTCTGGGTGTTGGGAACCAGGGGCTAAGATAGACAGAATGAGAGAAAAGGCAGAATGGGCAGAAAACAGGAGCCTGAAATCCAGAAAGCCGGTGCCAATGTGGGATCACTGATGTAGAGGATTAGATTCCTCAGCAAGGGGAAAAAAAATAAGGTTAGTGTGAGGGCTGGAGCGATAGCACAGCGGTAGGGCGTTTGCCTTGCACGCAGCCAACATGGCTGACCCGAGTTTGATTCCTCCGCCCCTCTCGGAGAGCCCGGCAAGCTACCGAGAGAGAGTATCTCGCCCACATGGCAGAGCCTGGCAAGCTCCCCGTGACGTATTCAATATGCCAGACACAGTAACAACAAAGTCTCTAATGGAGATGTTACTGGGCCCGCTCGAGCAAATTGATGATCAACGGGAGGGCCTTTACTTACTTACTTGTGGGGGTCGGAGTGATAGTACAGCAGGTAGAGTGTTTGCCTTGCATGCGGTCGACTGGGTTCAATCCCTGGCATCCCATATGATTCCCTGAGCACTGCCAGGAGTGATTCCTGAGTGCAGAGCGAGGAGTAACCACTGAGCATTGCCAGGTGTGACCCAAAAAGAAAAAAAAATAAAATTAAAAAACATTTTTTTTGGTGATGTTCCAGGACTTACTCCTGACTCTGCTCTCAGGAATCAGTCCTGATGATCCTCAGGGGATTATGTGTCAAGGATTGAACCTGGGTCAGCCACATGCAAGGCCATACTACTAATCACTAGGCCCCTCCCCATAATCCTTAATCAAAGCAATAAATATTGCATGTGAAGGACAGTCTGTATGAAGGACTCTCTGTATAAAGGACGCTCTGTCCATGAGGCTGCGACGTCTCCCTCCCCCCTCCCCCCACCACGTTGACCCCACGTTGGGTTGGACATGCAGGGATCCTGCATGCTATGCCTAAGCAGAGGTCTGGGGTCAGAGCAGCTGACTCGGGTATAAATCTCCCATTTCTTTCTCCTGGTATCTCCTGTCCTGCAGGATCCTTTGAAGGTGAATCCAGGATGTGCTGCAGTAAGATGGGTGAAATGCAGTAAAATGCTGTAAAATAGGCTTTTAAAAAAATGCAGTAAAATGTGTAAAATCCTCTTACCTGTTTTCTGAGGACTTTGATATGTGGGTGCACAATCCCCCCTCTTGTTGCCAGAGGAACTGGGTTCCCTTTGGTGTCTGACTGACCACACCTTCTCTGGGCTGGTCCCCATGTCTCGCTTATTGGACAGGTGGCCTGGGTCTCAGTGGTCAGAGCACTGGCAGGAGAAGTGGGCGGAATGTCAGGGGAACAGAGGGGTTCAGGAAGGAAGGTGTGGTCTCCTGCAGCACCAAGAGGCAGTAGAAGGAGGGATTAGGAGGGGTACCAAGCAGAGAAGCAGGGGGGCGGGGGCGGGGGTGGGTCGCTGGACCTGCTTTCCTCTTCCTGACCCCACCCTTCTTTCAGGCAGCTCAGGCAGGTGTTAGGATAAAGGATGACTTTGGGGGTGCAGGCTGCAAATGTTCAGCTAGTCTTAAAGGTCAAACTAGGAGCACAGCTTTCTCCTTTCCTGCCGAGGGGGCGGGAGAGAATGCAGACTTCCTCCTCATCCCTGTCCTTTTCGGGGTTACTGCGTGAAGGACAGTGTGTCACCCATCCTGGAAACACACGAGCTCTGGGGATGAGGTACCCGTAATGCCAGCTGCCAGAAGCCTCTCCTGTGCCCATTTCCAGCCCCTCCTCCCCACCCTGCCAACTGCTACCCGACATCCTGCAGTTTAGTTGAGTTTTGCCCATGGGCTTATTTTTTTCTTTTTGATTTTGGGGGGCCACACATTGAGGCCTCAGGGGCTACCCCTGGCACACTGCTGGGGCTGACTCCTGGTGATATGTTGAAACCAGGGATCCATGTAAATCACCATCCCCCTGCTCATGCCAATGCTCTTCTAAGGCATTTTTTAAACTGTCCCCCCCCCCCCCCCACGCACACACACACACCCTGTGTTTTGCTCTTCTTTAAAAGAAACTGGCATAGGGCCAAAGGGATGGGCTTGGTGAAAAAGCACCTGCCTTGCATGTATAATGCCCTGAGTTCCATCCCTGGCACTTCCCTACCTTGTAGGGTGAGAGCCCAGTGCGACAGTGTGACCCCTGGTACTGCAACAAGTGCTGGCCCCACGAAACAGATACATGTATATATGTGTGTGTGTGTGTGTGTGTGTGTGTGCACTTACACATGCAATCCATGCACCTTGCAGGGGTCACACTGGGTCACACCTAGTGATGCTCAGGGATTACTCCTGGCTCTGCATTCAGGAATCCCTCCTGGCAGTGCTAAAGGGATCATACAGGATGCTGGGGATCAAACCCAGGTAGGCTGAATGCAAGACAAACGCCCTCCCCACTATACTATGGCTCGGGCCCGATCCATGCACTTTTAAGTTGCCCTTATGCAAGCACATGATTGGCCAAGTCTCCGAGTTCTCCCTCCTCTGTAGGCACATGATTGGCCTGTTTGCACTCAAGAACTATGAACAGGCTGCAGAGTTGTGGCCATCCCTGGTTCTGTGGAAAACAGCCTCACCACAGAACCACCACACACGCTACTCCCAGTGCTGACCTCTGCTGACTCAGACAGTCACCAACGACCCCAAGACTGTGACAGCGCCCCCAAAGCTTCATCCTTGGGTCTAAAATGCGATTTTGCTTCCCAGTGGGTAGGCATTTGGGTTGGTTCAGGGAAATCTGAATAGCCAGTGCTGGGTACTCTCACCAAGCATGTGGGAAGCAAACACTGCCGTGACCCTGGGACCCCGGGACTGGCGTCAGAAATGAGCTTCTGACTGAGACTGCCAATGAGTGGCTTCATTTCGCTTACGGTTAAGGCTCCTCATTTCCTCACTAAACATTGAGACTGCCTTTGGGGAGAAAAAGATGATGGCGGGATCTTCTGGGGGCAGTCTTCAGGGGGCAGGACCAGAGTGGAGGGGTTGGGAGAGAGGAGGTCCACTCTTGATTCACTCTTGGGACACCCGGACCCCGGCTAAAGAGGGCTCCGTCATGATTACCAGCAGAATCGGCCAGGGGGCTTCAAGTACCCCTGTGTCTCATCTCCACTCCCAGGAATTTGGGATTAGGTCCTCTGGGGGACGTTCAGCTGCCCATAGGTTTCAAAGACTGTCCAAGAGATTCTCCCAGAAGCCAGGAGAAGTAGTGGTCCCCAGGAATCTCCAGTTCACAAGGATGGTCACTACCCCCACTATATTCTTCCACACTGGTGAATGCTATGGGACAGTGGGGCTCCTTGAATAAACCTCCAAAGCGGAGGAAATGGAGAAAATGGAGACACAGCAGGAACCATCTTGGGGGAGGGTGTGAGAGGGACTCCAGGCCCGCTGGGATGGCCAGAGCAGGCAGGCAGCTGTTCCGACCCCCCCCCCCCCCCCCCCCCCCCCCCCCCCCCGCCACACACACATACTCTGCTCTCCTTAGGCTGAGGGGGACATGGGCCTGGCCATGCTCAGGTCTCAAAGGCATGAGGGTGTGGGAGCATTGGGCAGCTCAATGATGGTGCCCTCCGGACCTGCCAGTGTGGGCACTCGAACCCATCTAGCATGTTCTTGTCCCCACCCCAACTGTCCTGTCCTCTGGCCAGCAATGGGGTCCTTAGCCACAGCCTGGGCTTCCTGTTGCTCACCCCTGTGGAGGGTGCAATGAGGTCACTCAAAGTTCTGGGCCATCCATCTGGAGAATGCCATGTGTCTGACCCCCAGGGAGTCCCCAGCAAATCCCCTGGGTCTCAGAGATCTCCAGGAAGAGAGGATCAGGCCCAGGGGGGCCCATAGGGCCTGCTGGGAACAACTTCCTTCCCCAGACCAGTCATCGGCCACCAGGCCCCTCTCTTCCTGCTCAGCAGACGGGCCACGCCCCCTCTCCCCTCCCAGCAGGCAGGCCACGCCCCTCTCCCTTCCCAGCAGATGGACCACGCCCCCTCTCCCCTCCCAGCAGACGGGCCACGCCCCCTCTTCTCTCCCAGCAGACGGACCACGCCCCCTCTTCCCTCCCAGCAGACGGGCTACACCCCCCTCTCTCCTCTCCCTCACTGGGGCTCAGGTGCAGGGAGCAGTGTCTGAATCCATGGAAACCAAGGGAAGGCTGGAAATCTGCAGGAGCTGGCTGAGGGATGGAGCAAAGCTGGGGAGGGGGCTAAACACCCCTTCCTCGCTCATAGTCCCCCCAACAAAGGAGTGTGGTTTCTTCCGGGGGTCAGGAGGGTGGTGGAAGGAAGAATGATCCCGAGGAGCTGCTAGGTCCTGGATGGAGGCAAAGGTCCGTGGGGAGGTGAGAATTCCCTGACGGAGGGACAGACAGACTCACCCCTAACCCCCTCTCACAGCCAGGAGTTGGAAGCCAAGGACAGACCAGGGTTGGGTATAGCTGGGACAATACCAACGGATTTTTCCAGTTTTTCAGAAGCTATATGGAGTCAGGTGGTGGCTAGTGAGAGGTGGGTCAGCGAGGTGTGGGGCTGGAGATGGCTGTTGAGATCAGCGGCCCCCCACCCCCAGGGCTGGAAGGTGTCCCTGAGGAGATGATGGGGGTCAGAGGACAGAAGGGGGAGTTGGGGAGGTAGTTGAGACAGAAGCAGGGCCAGTGTAAGTGTGGGTTACAACTGCCCTAGCTAGAGAAGGAAGGGAGAAACTGCCTCTCAGGGAAAATCATTCCTGCGTGCAGAAACTGTGAAATTTAGGAGATACAACTGTTCCCCTGTCCCTTTAAGGACACACCCACGCGGTATATAAGGACAGAGACAATTGTACCCTTTCTCTTAACATGCCAGCACCAGTAACCCCCACCTTCTCTCTTTGATCGGATTTTGCTTGCAAGCTTGCACACAATGCCTAGAGGCTTAATATGTTTTGGCCAAAGGAGTCACTGTGTTCAAACGCTGGATGCCTCAAAAGGTGAGAACAATAAGGCCTGGAGCCAGTTGGGGCCTGAGACCAGTTGGAGTCTAGTAAATGTAAGATAGAGAGAGGAACTGGAAGCTCGAGAAATGGATGGTACAGCGGGCAAGGCACTTGCATTGTATGCAGCCAGCCCGGATTCGGTCACTGGTATCCCATATGGTCCCCAGAGCAACACCAAGAGTTTTGACTGTAGAGTCAGGAGTAATCCCTGAGCATCACAACTGTGGCCCAGGATCCCCACCCCTAAAGATAGAGGACCAGACTAGCCTAGGAAGGTCTCCAGATTCATTATGTCTCATTTTAAAACATTTACATGACAAAGCCACACCCACTTACACCAAGATCCATTTAAAGTTGCCATGGCAACCCCAGACCACCACCAAATATGACAAGAAGCTGAGCGTTACCTTGACACTGGGAGATCAGAACCCCCAAACGCCTGCTCTTGTCTGAAATTCCCTGTCGATTCCACCCCTTAGTAACTGACCCCTTTTGAATACCTATGTGACTCAGAGATTTGTGTGGAAAGGACTCTGCTCTCTCTGGAGGATGCCAGCTGTACATCTCCCTGCGTGTGAACTCTCAGTAAAGTGTTCGCCTTACTTAGAAACTACTCTCTGTAGGTTATGCCTGCACTTTGACCGTGTGTGTGTGTGTGTGTGTGTGTGTGTGTGTGTGTGTTGGGGGGATGCTACTCATTGGTGCTGGCGGCCACCAGTTCTACACTCTATAGTTGGGGGGGATGTTACTCATTGATGCTCAGGAGGCCACACAGAGCCAGAGATGCAAACTGGGTTCTGGTGCATGTCAGGCATATCACTCCAGCCCTTTCACCACTTTTCAGGATTTTTACGATTTGCTTCTGGAGTATACACTTTTGTTACTACTTGCTGTACTTTATTTCTCTGTCTTAACTCTCAAATTTCTTCAAGAGTCTGGTTTCCAGGGTAGGGATGGCTAACAGCCTTATTCTTTTGTTTGTTTTTGGAACACACCCAGCAGTGCTCAGGGCTTACCCCTGGTTCTAAGCTAATAAATCACTCCCGATGGGGGTCAGGGTACCATTCAGGACCGCCAGGACACACACACACTCACACACACACACACACACACACACACACACACACACACACGACCATTTAGGATGCCCAGAATCAAACCTGGATTGGCCGTGTGCAAATCAAGCACCCTCCCTGTCTCTCCAGGCCCCGGCATTATTTTTTCCCAAGTTTTCCACTGTCTTTTTTTAAAATTAATTTATTTTTTTATTAGTGAAATACCATGAGGTACAGTTATAGACTTATAAATTTTTGTGCTTGGGTTTCAGTTATACAATGATCAAGTACCCATCCCTCCACCGGTGCCCATCCTCCACCACCACGGGTCCCAGCATCCCTCCCACCCCCCATCCTCTGCCATCCCACCCTGCCTCTGTGGCAGGGCATTCCCCCTTGTTCTCTCTTTCTTCTTTTGGGTCCTGTGTTTTGCAAGAGAGGCATTGAGTGGCAATCATGTTTGGTCTATAGTCTACTTTCAGCATGCTTCTCCCACCCTGGGAGGGTCCTCACAACACCCTTTATTTGGTGCTCTCTTCTCTATCTGAGCTTAGTTTTCCCCTAGCACATGTGGCTGTCCTCCAAGTCATGGAGCAAAGTTCCTGGTACTAATCTCAGCCATTCCTGGGTGTCAGTCTCCCATGTTTTCTACTGTCTTACAGGCCATGAGTTGGTTGTGGGAGGGGGTGAGGGGTGAATGCCCACAGTCAGAGTAGTTCCCCACTCACAACATCTATTAGCAACTATCCTCTTGCCACAGGCCTAGAGAACTCTGTAATGCTTAGAACATAAGCCAGGCTTTTCATTTAAAACACAAACTAAAGGCTGGAGTGATAGCACAGCGGGTAGGGCAATTGCCTTGCATGCGGCCGACCCGGGCTCAATTTCCAGCATTCCATATGGCCCCCTGAGCACCGCCAGGAGTAATTCTTGAGTGCAGAACCAGGAGTTACCCCTGTACAAAACCAGGTGTGACACCCCCCAAAACACACACACACACACACAAACTGACTGACCTCTCCCCACTTCCTGCCACCTGAGATGTGACCCCAGAGCCAGGAGATAGGAGGCAGAGATGGGCCAGAGTGTGGGGCAGCTCCAATCCATCCCCTAGTTTGCAAGGGGGCTCGTCATGCAGGCTGCAGATATTTCTGATATATTTTTCTATTTAAACGTAGTTTAAGCGGGGTTGGAGTGATAGCACAGCGGGTAGGGTGTTTGCCTTGCATGTGGCCGACCTGGGTTTGATTCCCAGCATCCCATATGGTCCAATGAGCACTGCCAGGAGTTAATTCCTGAGTGCAGATCCAGGAGTGACCCCTGTGCATTGCCAGGTGTGCACCACCAGAAAGTGAAAAAAAAAAGTGGTTTAAGGTGCCAGAGTGATAGTATTGTGTGGAGGGTACTTGCCTTGCTCATGGTCAATGCAGATTTGATTCCTCAGCATCCCAGTAGCTCCCTGAACCTTACCAAGAGTGATCCCTGAGCACAGAGCCAGGAGTAAGCCCTGAGCACTAATGAGTGTGGCCCCCAAACAAAACAAAACAAAACCCAAAAAGTAACATAAGCTTTTAAAAATTACCCAAACGTATCCTATCCTTAAAAACATCTCATTTCCTTTCAGTTTCTGCCTGACCACAGCCAGGAGTTGATTTACCTTCTTTCTGCAGGTCTTTGGGGTGTGTTTATATCCACAAATGTGAATCTATTGAGAATTCACAAAAGTGTCTGCTGTTTCATAGATTTGTAGTAAACATGAAGGGTTGAACGCAGCGTGCCCCATTCTCATCCAAAGCCCTGCTAAGATTTCCCCGCATCAGCACCTGCATATTGAAGCTCCCCTTTTAAGTGACGTCCCTTTAAGTGCTAATCAGTCCCTCAGCAATACACGTGGTCACCTCCTCTCCCAGGGCCACGGCCTAGGGTCATGGTCTGGTCTCTGTGCTCATTAGGATGCATCTTTAGAGGAGATAAAGAGAGTTACACCAAAAGGTCAGAAGACTTAGTCTAAGTTAATTCCATTTGGATTTAATAGATATTCCCAATGTGCTCTCCAGAGTAGCTGTACTCATTTGTTTCCCCACAGCCCTCTAACAGGCTGGAGCGATAGCATAGCGGATAGGGCGTTTGCCTTGCATGCGAACACCCGGGTTCGATTCCTCCGTCCCTCTCGGAGAGCCCTGCAAGCTACCGAGGGTATCCCGCCAACACGGCAGAGCCTGGCAACCTACCCGTGGCGTATTCAATATGCCAAAAACAGTAACAAGAAGTCTCACAATGGAGATGTTACTGGTGCCTGCTCGAGCAAATTGATGAACAATGGGAGGACAGGGACGGACAATGACGGTAACAGTGACAGCCCTCTAACATCTGTCTTAGAGAACATTGCCAAACCCTGGGCTCTCTCTTGGCATCCCGGGACCCACAGCCCCCCTTTCCTGACTGGGTCTGGAGCTGGAAGGGCAAGAGTGGGGGCCTGGGACGTGAAGGGGGCTTTGACACGAAGGGTCCTCACTTGGGGGGAGTGAGGGAATAATCATGTGGGTTGTAGGGAGTCGTGAGTTCAAAGTCCCTTATGCCGATATCATGCGTGTGGAGAGTGGTCTCAGCATGGTGGTGGCTGGTTCTGGAGGTCTTCAGCTGCCGGAGCCCTGGTTGGGGTGGGGAGGGAAACTCAACCCACTCCCCTCCAAAGGGCCCCGGCGAGGACAGCCAGGCACGGGGGCAGGAGACTCTGCATCAGCACCTGCATATTGAGGCTCCCCTTTTAAGTGACTGTCATACCATATCCATGGAGAGGCAGCTGGAAGGGCCCGGCATTGCGGTGGCCTGGGCTGAAGGCATGAGAGAGGCTGAGTGGCTTCAAGCACTGGACCCCACACATTGAACCTGGCCACACACCTCAGGTTGCTGGAGAGATGGTGACAGATGCAAGTCATCCTGATTATCAGGGTCTCTGAGGGGTGTGCTCCATGCTGCCCCCCCCCCCAACACTCACATCGAGGGACACTGGTGCTTGTGGTCCTCTTAGGTAGGAGCCCAGTGATCTCGCTGCCCTATGCCAAGGATGCTCCACTGAAAACAGAGTGCTGGGAAGAAGCCTTAAGCGCTTCTCAGCTCGTCTCATTTCCGTCCCCCTCAGCAGATGGGGGCTCCCTGGCTTCCCACCCCCGTGGGGGCGAGCCTGCCCACCACCCTCCCTGCCTGGAGCCGGCAGGCAGCAGTTCCTGGAGAAGCTGTTCAGGAAGTGCCTGGCAGCACTCAGATCTGGAAGGAGCCCCAGCTCTGCTGTGTTGGGATGTACTGCCAGGACACAGGACTGAGGCAGAGATATAGGCACCCTTAAGGGACAGGATGGGGGGGGGCATCTGGAGACACTCCTCCTTCCCCATTCCCAGAAGGGTCACCCTCCGTATCTCCAACCCCACAGAATTCTTAGCTTACCTAGGTTAGCCCCAAGATGCCCCCCCCCCCCACTGGTGCCACCTCTCATGTTTCAGATCTGTTCAGGCCATTGGAATGGAATGGGCTCCAGCCCCCTCGGTATTACCAGGATTCTCCCTGGTGCCCAGGTGCCCGCGGAGGACACTTCCAGGCTTTGCCTGGGATTCCCAGAGGAATTCTTAGAAACACTCACAAGACCTTCTGCTTCCTGTGTCTGCTGCCCTGGAAGACCCCAGGGTGGGGGTGGGGTGGGGTTGTGGGGTCTGGGGGGTGCAGGAAATCACTGCATGGTGCTTCCAATTCCTCCCACTGCAGCACTGTAAAGCAGGGTGCTGCCTGTTGGTGTCCCCAAGGCACCTCACAGTGCAGGGACAGAACTGAGACAGACTCCATGTCCAGGGCTCCCGGTGCCCCAGCCACCTCCCTCCCTAAGGTGGTCCCGGGCCTGCTCCTTCCTCTGTTCTCGCCAGTGCTCAGAAGCCAGTACAACAAACATTCATTTCTGTAGTGCAAGATCTGGGGAGTCTCGGTACCCTGCATTCCTGTGGCTGTGGTTACCCCCAGGGTGACCCATAGTTGACTCCACTATGAAAGGCCAGTCTTGCTGCCGGCTGCAGGTTCCCACAGTGACTGGGAGCAGGAAGAGGTGACACTTCAGAGGGCACCTTCTTAGCTTTTGCTCGGGCCCTGAGTGTGCCTGAATGATGTGACTGAGGTCAGTTTTGCCACCAGTGACATAAACTTTGTCACAAAACTATTTAATGATTGGAGGCCTGTGCTGGTATCAGTGTTGGGGTGAGAAAGAAGGGTGCTTGGGAGAGAACCAGGCATGAAGGTGGTGATTTGGGGGTCGGGGGACCGCTCACCCTCACTCACCTGTGGGGCAGCTTTGACGCAAAGGGCTGGGTCTCTAACTCAAGGTGCTGGGGGCTCACTCCCGCCACTGGGATTTGCTAAAGTTGGGCCTGGGTTGGCATCTCAGGAGCTCAGAGCTCCAGCCCCACAAGCCTGAGGTCATGAGTATGATCCCTGGTGCCACCACATGCATCACGTATGCGTCTTCAGCCCTGCGGTCTGGTCCCTGACAGCCAAAGCAACTTCCAGCAGCACCTCAGCCAGATGTGTGCAAGCAGCACCACTAAAGGGGAGCAACCCCAGGACACACAGGAAGTGTGACACCTGTCTGAGCATCACTGGCATCCTTGCACAGGCAAGGATTGTGAGGTACAGCCTGGGATTTCACACAAGTGACACATGTGCCTGACCCCCTTCCCGTCTGCCTGTCTAGAGAGCAGGACCTGGTGGGTGGTTAGGCCTCTGTGCCTGTCTCCCCTGTGCCCTCCTGACCTGGCAGAAGCCCAGCAGAGCAGGTAGCCAGAGTGTGGGCGTGAGGAGTGGGCATTGCCACTGGGTGCACAGGAGCTTTAGCCAGGCAGGGGGTGGAGCCAGGACGTGGTTCGAATAAGAGACAGAGCCCCAGGGCCAGAGGTAGGGGCCCAGAGTTCGGCAGCGGGACTCAGCTCCTGCTGGGGACTGTGTGGCCCCAAGCTGGCCTGACCTTCAGGCACACCCCTCCAGGGCCTCCCTCTGCATGGGAGATACAGACTGGGGGATGCTTGCTTCCCCGTGGGGACACATGAGCCCCAGCCAGGACACAGGCTGAGGGTGGGAGGGCCTGAGGGCCTGGGAAGTCATGTGTGGCTGGGAAAAGGATGCAAGAAGAGGAGAAGCTGGGGTGCAGGGGCAAAAGTGAACAGGGGTGCGTGGACCGGAAAGAAGGTGACCCAGGTGACCCCAGTCTTGATGGACTAGCCAGCGAGCCGCTAGGGAGAGAGGCAAGGGGTCATTTTACGATGTAAGGAAACTTGCTCCTTAAAATAGATAGATGCCCAAAATGAGAGAGAGAGAGAGAGAGAGAGAGAGAGAGAGAGAGAGAGAGAGAGAGAGAAGGAGAGTAAGAAGTATACCCGCCACAGAGGCAGAGAGTGGGTAGGGTGAGGGTGGCAGGTGGGACATTGGGAACAATGGTGGTGGAAAATGTGCACTGGTGGAGGCATGGGTGCTGGAGCCTGGTGTGACTGAAAGGATTCATGCAAGTTTGTAACTGTATCTCATGGTGATTCAATAAAACTTTTTTTTTAGCTTTCTTGGGTCACACCCAGCGATACACAGGGGTACTCCTGGCTCTGCACTCAGGAATTATTCCTGGCGGTGCTTGGGGGACCACATGAGATGCTGGAATTGAACCCGGGTCAGCCATGTGCAAGGCAAACGTCCTACCCGCTGTGCTATTGCTCCGGCCCCCCAATAAAACTTAAAAAATAGCACTGTAGCACTGTCCTCCCATTTTCCATCGATTTGCTCGAGCGGGCACCAGCAACAACTCACAACAAATCGTGAGACTTGTTACTGTTTTGGGCATCTTGAATACATCACGGGGAGCTTGCCAGGCTTTGCTGTGCAGGCAAGATACTCTCAGTAGCTTGCCAGGCTCTCTGAGAGGGATGGAGGAATCGAACCCGGGTCGGCCATGTCAGCCGCATGCAAGGCAAATGCCTTATCCACTGTGCTATTGCTCCAGTCCCTTAAAAAATAGCACTGTAGCACTGTCCTCCCATTGTTCATCGATTTGCTCGAGCGGGCCCAGTAACGTCCCCATTGTGAGACTTTGCTGTTACTGTGTTTGGCATATCGAATACATCACGGGGGAGGGTGTCAGGATGGCCGAGTGGTCTAAGGCGCCAGACTCAAGCTCCTTAAAAAATAATAAAAATAAAATGGATATAGCCAGTGAGGTGCTTACCTTGCATGCAGCTGACCTGGGTTCACTCCCCAGCACTGCATATGGTCATGCTAAGAATGATCCCTGAACACAGAGCCAGGAGTCAGCCCTGAACTTTGCTGGGCGCAACACTTCTTCCCTCCCCCTTCTCCTCCACCAAGACCTGCACCAATGCCCCATGGACAGAAGTCCAGGGTAGAGGCATCTGTGAATGTCAGCAGGACCTGGACAGATGATTTCCCATGCTCTCTGGATCTTTCTCCTGGGGATACATATGCCAGAGTGAGCCCCCCCCCCCCCCCCACCCCTCTCTTGGGACTTGGCACTCACATTTTTAAAATGAGGAATTTCATTCATTTCTATCAAGATCCTGAAAGCTGGTAACAAAGTTACCCCCAATGAATAGCCCAGCACAACACGGAAAATGTAATAAAGGTGAAAGCAATAAAAGGTGGAGAAACCAGCCACTCTCCGCTATAGACCGCGAAGAAATAAAAGTAATTATCACCCGCCCAAACTGGCCAGTCCTTCCGCGGGCACGGAGGAAAGCCATTCCAGAACTTTATTTCCTATATTGAATGTCGATAATTGGATATATTTATAAGTCTCTCTGGAAGCAAACAGCTTGTGATTTCAAGATGTGAAAACAGTCCTGCGAGCCGTGCTAGCAGTATTGCCCCTTTCCCGCCCGCACACACGGCGCGGCCTCACCGCTCCAAGGCGCTTGATTTGCTTTCCGGAAGGCCCCTTTTCCATTTCTCATCCGGAATTGCCTTGCAGACCTCGGAGAAGCACTCAGCAGGGACCGCTTCATCTGAGTCGGCTCGGGGTTCCCAGGAAGGCCCAGGCGGCAGACACTTTTCTGCAGGAAGATGGATTCCTGGCACAGGGCAGGCAGAGCTGGAGAGCAGGATGTGGGGGTGTCTCCAGGGGCTGCCCTTGGTGATGGCGTGTGTGTGTGCCCTGCTTATTGCTACAGACACTGATGGAAGCAGGAAGGAGAGCAGAAAGGAAGACTGAACTGATCATTCCAAAAGTTCCTGCCTTTCCAATCGCCCCCCCCCCCCACACTTTCTCTTCTTTTGTGTTTCTATTTATTTTGTTACAGGCTACTCCCAGCATAGTGCTCAGAGGTTGCTCCAGGTGGTGCCAGAGATTGAACCCAGCCTGCCCTCCTATTCTTTTAGTATTTCCCCTCCCAACTGCCCCCTCCCATTTTCTCAAGTTTCCATTTCCATTTATTTATTTGGGGGGACAATAGTGCTCAGGGGGTCCTGGGGTCCCTCCCACCACAGCCAGCCAGCCAAACTGATGTCGATTTTCTGCTCAGGCTGTTTGGGGTGACTTTCCTGAACCCAGGGCTATAGTCTCGCCAGAGACTCAGGCCACAGCTGGGATTGGTCACCCACCTTCCAGCCTCAGTTACCCACTGTTGCCCCAGTAGGCAGGGCACACACAGCCTCTGCCCCAGACCCCCAAAGCCCCCGCTGGAGAAGGGGCAGAACCACCAGGCTGGATGGGGGGGGGCAGAGAAAGAGGCCACCTCCATCTCCTCTTCTTCGTCTAATGACTTTAGGGTTGTCACTGTGATTGATAGGAGGAAAAACCAAATTTCATACACGTGGAGGGGCAACACAGTCATGGGTCTGGGAGGGGAAGGAAGGTCCCACGTGAGCTATGGCATGGCATTGGGCCCAGGGCTTCCAGAGGACAGGGGGTGCGGGACAAGTCACAGATGCTCAGGCCTGGCCTGGGGGAGCAACTGTTCACCTGGGAATCACCCCACTCCTACAGACAATTCTAGGTTAGCAAAAGGAGTGGCATAAGTGTCCCCTGTCTTCAGGACCCAGTGGGTTTCGCTTGGAAACCCTCTAGCCAGACCAGTTTGGGGTACTTGGGGAGGTGTGTGGAAACCCCCAGGTCACCCCATGGACACCCAGAGCTCCATAAGGGCCCCTAGTCAGTAGAAGGAGAGGAAGAGGCCCAGGTAGGGGATGCCCACAGGCCTGGTCTGGCTCCCTGGACATGGCCTAAGCTTCTTGTGGGTCTCTGTAGCATGGTGCTCCTGCAGAGTGTGATGCTTCGACTTGGTGGGGGGGAGGGTGTCTCAGGGACAGGACCCCTGGTGGACACCTGGAAGCCACTCTGAGGGGTGTGCTGCTTCAGTCAAGCAGCTATGACCTGAGGCGGGGGCAACGCCTAGTGAGGCCTGCGTGCCCGCCTCAAACTGCCTGGACTGATTTACTCACTCTGACTCTAACTCTCTAAAACCAGTATCTCCCCAAGTGCTCCTGGCGGCAAAGGGTGTGCCCTGCATGAGCAACTATGCAGCCTGCCCACTGGCAGGGCTGTCCTAGCCAGCCAGAAACCCTGAGAGAGGTGTACCCCATGAGGGAGGGCAGCCCACCCTGATGAAGAAGGGTGAGGCAGGGGAGCCCCCACTGGAGCTCAGAGAGAGGGGTGAGGGGCAGTCTCTGAAGACTTATCATCAAAGACTGGGCAGAGCCCCGCGGATGGGGAAGCCCTCCCCCCACCCCCCGGCCCCTGAATGTTTAAGACAATTGCTTATCTTTCATGTTAAGAAATCCCG
Source organism: Sorex fumeus (assembly GCF_029834395.1). Classification (NCBI taxonomy): domain Eukaryota; kingdom Metazoa; phylum Chordata; class Mammalia; order Eulipotyphla; family Soricidae; genus Sorex; species Sorex fumeus. Next base: position 23,089,366 of record NW_026606179.1, read on the forward strand.
AGAGGGGCTGGAGCAATAGTACAGTTGGATAGGGCGTTTGCCTTGCACGCGGCCAACCCAGATTCGATTCCCAGCATCCCATATGGTCCCTGAGCACAGCCAGGAACAATTCTTGAGTGCAGAGCCAGGAGTAACCCCTGAGTATCGCTGGGTGTGACCCAAAAAGAAAAAGGAAAAAAATTCCCGAGAGGGGCTGGAGCAATAGTACAGTGGATAGGGCATTTGCCTTGCACGTGGCCAACCCGGGTTCGATCCCAGCATCCCATACGGTCCCCTGAGCACAGCCAGGAATAATTCCTGAGTGCAGAGCCAGGAGTAACCCCTGAGTATTGCCGGGTGTGACCCAAAAAGAAAGTCACTGTCACTGTCCTCCTGTTGTTCATCGATTTGCTCGAGCGGGCCCAGTAACATCTCCATTGGAGACTTTGTTGTTACTGTGTTTGGCATATCGAATACATCACGGGTAGCTGTGCGGGTGAGAGATACTCTCGGTAGCTTGCCAGGCTCTCTGATAGCTTGCCAGGTTCTCCGACCATACCACCCTGAACATGCCCGATCTTGTTTGACCCAAAAAGAAAAAGAAAAAAAAAATCCCAATTGGGGGCTAGAGTGATAGTACAGTGGGTAGGGCATTTGCCTTGCACGTGGCCAACCCGGGTTCGATCCCAGCATCCCATATGGTCCCCTGAGCACTGCCAGGGGTGATTCCTGAGTTCAGAGCCAGGAGTAACCCTTGTGCATTGCTGGGTGTGACCCAAAAAGCAAAAAAAAAAAAAAAAAAGAGAAAAAAATCCAGACAGAGGGCAATGGGCTTGATTTTGACAAGTGCCCCTTTCCCTTTGTGGTTGCCATGCCCATTTACTATCAATGTCCCATCCCTCGGCCATGGTGACCCATGTCCCTGTCTTGACAGAGGAACAAGTATGCTCCCACACTTGATTTTGGGTAGCAGTACTGGCACTTGGCTCCTGGCAGTGTGGAGTGGTGCAGGGATGGACTCGTGACGTTCTGCATACAAGGCACAGGCTCTGCTCGACAGCACGTCCCTGGGCTGCCCTTATTTCCCCATTTCATGTGAAAGACTTGGAGGAGAGTGGGCTCGGCTCCGGGCAGGATTTCCTCTACAAAGGAAAGATCAGGCCAAGCTTATTTGGAAGATGCCCCCTACCAGGGAACTGAACCCGGAGCGAGAGCCGGGTGATGGGGGTGGTTCATGCTCTCTGGGCCTGGCAGTGTGGGTGCTGGACTTTATGCTGCTTCTCTTTTCCCTGGAAACTGACCAGGGACAGGCAGGCCTCTCTGGGGTCTCACCTGGAAAAGAAAGAACTGTGACTTCAGTGGAGGCAGGCAGGGGTGGGGGGAGTTCTATCAACTTCCTGCAGCTTCAGATCTGGGCCATCTCTAGGTAGAGATGATGGGAAGGGCTGACAGAAGTGCCACCTTTGTTGTCGGCTCTACCCCTTGTGTCATGGGCACAGAGGGGGTCTTCTGCTGGGAGAACCCAAGCAATAACAAGGTGTGGTTTGAGGCAGGCAGGCTAGCCCCCTCCCCCCGCAAACCTGTTCATGGTCCGACTCAGCCCCTTGTCCTGTTTGAGGAGTCTGTGGGGACAAACAGTTGATGCTTTACTATCAATGTCCCATCCCTTGCCCATGGTGACCCATGTCCCTGTCTTGACAGAGGAACAAGAGGCTCTTCAATCAAAAAGCTACTTACTACTAGCTGTGAGACCGCTGGGGCTGAGGCTGGGAACCTTGAGGGTCTGGGTCCCCTTCCTTTATAGAGCCAGGGTGGATTGCTTCTAGAGTGTAACCAGATGAGCTTTGTCCCCCAATGTGAGCTCAGGCAGGCTACCCACCTCTTGGGGTTCTCATCCGTCAAAGAGCACCAGGAGACAGAGCTTCCCTGTCTGTCCTGAGGGTTGGATGGGCTAGTATTGTGAGTGCCTGGTACCCACCCGCCATAGTAGCTGGTACTTCCTTCCCCCCTTCCCATTTTTAAAAACTTAATTTTATTGAATCACTGTGAGATAGACCTTTGCAAAGCTGTTCATGATTGGATTTCAGTCTTACAGTATTCTAACACCCATCCCTCCACCAGTGTGCATTTCCCAGCAGTGTCCCTAGGTCTCCTCTCATCATCCCCCACTCCCACCCTCACCTCTGCTTGCCTCTATGGCAGGCACTTTTACTCTCCCCTCCACCTCTCGCTCCCCTTTCAGGTATTGTGGTTTGCAATATTGATACTGAATAGTTATCAAGAAAATCCCCTTACCTACTTATAACCCTCAGATCTTGTCCAGCGTGATCATTCCCAGCTATTATTGTCACACTGGTCTCTTCTCTATCTTACCTACCCTCAGCCCCACACACACTTGTGGTTAGTTCCAACCATTGACCAGTCCTCCTAGCCCCTGTTTTCCCTGGCCATGGATATTAGTCTTCTACTCTATATATGTTTTTATATACCATAATGAATGCAGTCATTTTATATCTGTCCCTCTCCTTCTGAGTCATTTCACTCAGCATGATACTCTCCATGTCCATCCATTTACAGGCAAATTTCATGACTTCATTTTTCCTAACAGCTACATAGTATTCCTCTGTGTAGATGTGCCGTAGCGTCTTTATCCATTTGCCTTTTCTTGGACACTCAGGTTGTTTCCAGACTTTGACTCTCGGAGAGCCCGGCAAGCTACCGAGAGGATCTCGCCCGCACGGCAAAGCCTGGCAAGCTCCCTGTGACGTATTCGATATGCCAAACACAGTAACAATTGTCACAACGGAGACGTTACTGGGCCCGCTCGAGCAAATCGATGAACAACAGGAGGACAGTGACAGTGACAGTGACAGTGACTATGGTGAATAGTGAGTAGCTGGTATTTCTAAGGCAGGTGAAGCCCAGGAGTTCATCTTGAATTTATCTTCTGCCCCTTTCCCTGACCTTCATTCACACTCCGAGACTCACGGCAGAAGCCTATCTGCACACAGCACCATAGTCCTACTATGAATCAGCGGGTGCTCTCTGGGGGGGTTCTCCCTTCTGCCAAACTTCAAGCTGTGCCCTTTCCCCAACCCCTCTCCAAGCTCCCCTTCCCCCCACCCCGCCTTCACTGGCCTTCCTACCTCCATCTCATGGTCCATAGAGCAGAGCCTGGAAAGAGGCTGTCAGACTCCACAGTCCAGATTCACGCCCTGGTCCGAGGTCGTACCTCTCACACCGTCTCCCCAGAACACTGAGCCTTGCACTTCTCTAACGACTTTGCTCTTTGCTCAAGCCTTGTCCTTCCTTAAGCTTCAGCAACTTACCTCTGCCCCATGAGTCAGAGACTCCTTTCCCAAGGCTACCTAGGCAGATGAGAACAGATAGGGCGCTTAGTCAGAATGAGGGAATCCACTGCCTTGGGGCACCCACGCCTCTCCAGGAAAGGCCCCTGCAGACCCAAGCTCAGACACCGGCCCGCAAGGCGGCCAGGGAGCTCGCTTGATCGCCGCCCTCCCCCTCGCGACTTTGCTTTGAAGAGGGAGCCTAGGTCGGGAAGGGGCGGAGCATAACACAGACCACGCCCACTACATGCAACCCTCGACCAAGACCACGCCCCGACACGCCCTCTCTCCGCCCCTTCCGCCCCGCCCGCCCCCCGCGGGGATATAGTGGCGGGCTCAGCTGACTGTGCACTTCACGTGACTCCGGCCCACGGTGAACATGGCGGCCACCACCGGGTGAGTGCTGCCCCGTTCGCGGTCGCTGCCCCGCGGCGCAGAGGCGCCTGGGCCTCCCCGGCTGCGTCCCTTCCCGCTCCGCCGTGTGGCCACATTCGGGGCGGCGGGGGAAGGGGCTGGGTCCTGGCCCTGGCCGGCTCCAAGTCGCCGGCCTTGCTTGGTTCGCAGCTTCTCTCCCTGCTGCCCTCCGAGCGTCCTGGCCCTCTGGCCACACCCGCGAGTGTGGGGCGCGCCCCGCTGCGGCCGGGTGTGGGTGTGTGTGGGGGTTTGGGTCGGTATTTGATTCACGCCCCCACGATTTCCAAAGCGGAAGGCGACCTTCGCCCGCAATGGGGAACCTGCAATGGGGAGCTCCCGAGGTAGCAGTGATTGAAACGGGCTTGGCATCCTCTCCCCGGCGGAGTACTTTCTTATCTCCTCTCGGGTCCTGGTGTCATCTCTTCAGAGGAGCCGCCCACAAATCCCCACCCCACTTCTTGCAGCCTGCCCGGTGCTCAAAGTTGATTTTTCTTTTTTTTCCCATCCTGCATTTAGAAGGTCAGGGCCCGGCCCGGATCTCCTCCTGTCTCACGTGTACACACTGGGGGTGGGGGGCTTCAGAAATTCTGCCGCCTGAAAGAGTGGGCTAGTGGGTAGACGTGTGAACAGCTGGGTGCACTGAACTTTGGGAAAGATGGCCCAGACTCATCTGGCACGTCCCAGTAAAGGTTGAGAGAAAAGTGTTGAGGGCTCAGAATGTTCCTGGGTGAGGTGAGAATGGGTGTGTCCCAGGGCTGGAGTGTGCACCGCTCCAGTGACTTCCTCAGACTTTGTCCCCAGGACCTGGAATACTTTAAGGTTTTAAGTCTTCACTGCTTGGCTTTTTAGAGCAGACGTTTTCTTGGCCTGTGGGAGTTAGGCGGAACCCTGTAATGGGAAGGGTATGTGAGCGTGGGGGTGCTGGAGGTGTGGTGGAGATAGGGTACGAAAGGGAGATGCCTGAAATGCCAGGTGGGAGTTGAAATCAGAATGGGGGAGTGTGTAGGAGAACTGGTGAGCTGTGTGGGCAAGTGGGAAAGAGGGGCAACAGAAAATGGGGTCTTGGTTGGCCCCCAGGGTTAGGAGAGCTTAGCACTGTAGCACTGTCATCCCCATTGTTCATTGGTTAGCTCGAGAGGGCGCCAGTAACGGCTCTGTTCGTCCCAGCCTTGAGATTTTCGCGGCCTCTCCTTACTTGTCCTTCCCAATGCTGCTGTATTGGAGGCTCTTTCAGGGTCAGGGGAATGAGGCCTGTTATTGTTGCTGTTTTTGGCATATTGAATATGCCACGGGTAGCTTGCCAGGCTCTGCCATAGCTTGCCAGTCTCTGCCGTGTGCCAGGCTCTGCCATAGGGAGAGCTTAGAACATACAATTCAAATGTTTTCTGGACTTTCGCTGTTTTCCAGGAGCAGAAGCAAATGTCTCACCTGCCCTCAGATGTTTCTAGGTCTCTGGGCTAGGAGGTACCCTCTAGTCATGGTCTGCCTCTGAACTTACTGAGGCCCCTACAAGGTATGAGTTGGAGCTCAGGGAGAATGCAGGGAGTGTGTGCTCCGTGGATGGCACCTGCACTACTTCAGGCAGAGAGGTCTAGCAAATGCCAAGGAGTACAGGGCCACACCCTTTCCCCTAGCCGGGACTGAGTCTCACGGGGCAGTGTGCAGTGGGCATAGGCTGGTGTCCTGGGGTGGGCACGTTGTCTCTAGTCTGGACCAGTTGGATCATTGAAGGTCCTGCCAGTGGCATTCAGGGCTCCTTGAGACTGCTGCCTCTTGTGAGACAAAGGGCCAGGCTGGAGATTGGGTTGGGTGTGTGTGTGTGTGTGTGTGTGTGTGTGTGTGTGTGTGTGTAGAGCTGGCTATCCAGGAAAAAGGGCTCTTCTGGCAAAGCTGATTTTCTGGACCATGGGGTCAGGCAGAGAGAGAAGTCTTGGCGATGCATGTTATCAGAAGGGAAATGTGGTGGGGTATGTGTATGGGGTGGGGGTGGGTGGATTGGCCTTCCTTAGCAAGTGTAATCTAGGAATGGGGCTGTCCCTGCTGGATACTTTGGGCCTGGGGAGGCGCCTCATTGCCCCCTGAGGGAGGTTGTGTGCTTCCAGCTGAGCTTAGCTCTCAGCTGTGAACATTGCACAGAGAAAGTTGGAGAGAGGAGGCTGCCCAACATCTTGGCATGGCTACGGGTTCCCTGGGTGTTGGACTTGGTTGTCCATCATCCTACTGGAGCCAGGGCCGCAGGAGACCACAGTAGCTCTATGGACTGGGGTATGCATCTCTTGCTTTGGGGAGTAGCCCTCAGCTGGCACCTCAGACTCAGCCAGTAACTTGAGGGGCTCCTGGGGGAGTGTTTGATGGTTGATCCGAATCTCTCCTGGGCAAGGCCTTCAAGTTGTTTGGTTTTAGGGCCAGTCAGGAAGTACTCCTGGTTCTGCGCTCAGAAATCACTCCTCTCGGGACCATATGGGGTGCTGGGTCATCTGCATGCAAGGCAAGAGCTCTACCTGCTATGCCATCTCTCCAGCCTCCAGAGCCTTCAAGTTTGAGGCAGAGGGTTTTCTCTGAGCCCCCACTCCTGGTTCCGTGAGAGGGCCCCTTCCCATGGCTCTTGGTGGAGAGAACCTGCTTGAACTTGTGGTGGCAGCATGGAGATTCCTGTGTGCCCCCTCTCCTCCTTGGCTGTGGCCCCTTCTGCCCTGTACCTGTGCCCTGCTGCCCCTCCTGGTGACCTTGGTACCTGAGGGCTCTTCAGTCACTGCTCCAAGGCCAGGCCATTCCTTGGTGACATGGTGCTGCAAAGAGAAGGGACCCCTGTGTGCAGTCAGCCCCTGCCATTTCCGGGGTTGCTTAGGGCTGAGTGCTCAGGAATGAAGGCATTGAGGGTGGGCTCAGGCTTCACAGGAGAGCCATCTTTTGTGATGGCACAGCACCCTGGGACCTGTTACCCAGAGGCCTTTGCCCAGGGAGAAGTGCCAGGTGAACTGCCCTGGGTGTGTACCTGTTGGGTCACAGATCACACTGAAGTCAGCGTTGTACTGCGGAAAAGGACTTCGGGAGTAGGCCTGTCCCCACCCTTAGGTGATCTTGTGTCCCTGAGCGAAGGCCTCTGACTGACCCTGGGAGCTAGGGTAAGCATAGGGATATGGCGACAGACTGGCTGGTAAGTGCCCTGGGCTGTCCCCAGCCTTCTTTGGGCCTGGTGCCTACCCCCCTCAGTCATCAGGAGAGGGGGAATACACGGGGGGAGACAGGGACCAGCTGCCCGGGGAGTGACTCCCAGAGTCTCTGCTTGAGGCATGGCCTGAGTTGAAGTCTGAGACTGCCATGAAGCAGCCAGGCCTCCCACCCTGCCCCTCCCTCCCTGGGCTTCACATCCCACAGGGGGTTCCTGTGCTGCAGACCCAGGGGGCATCAGTGAGTCCATGGTCCCCTTCTCAGAAAGTCTAAAAGTGTGTGAGGGACCAGGTGTCCAAAGCACAGGTGAGTGGATGGAGAGACAGTGGTCCGTCTTTGCTCACTGCTGAGCAAGGATGGAATCATGCAGTTTGCCCTGTGTGGGTGGAGCTGGAGGGTGTCAGTCAGAGATCCAGAGGCAGCTCTCTCCTATGTGGAAGGGGAAGAGGCAGAGTGTGTGTGTGGGGGGGGAGGGGGGGCGGGGGGGGGGAGATAGAGAATGGCCAAAAGCAACAGAACCTGAGAACTTGTTTACAGAACTGAACTTCCCATAGTGTGTGTGGGAGTGGAGAGCGGATGAGGGGATGGGGCAGGGAGATAAAGGAAGGGCACTGCAGGGGGGTGGGAGGGGGGAGCCCGGAGACAGTGATGGAGGGGAATACACTCTGGTAGGATGGGTGTGGTATTCATGAAACCTTGTCAAGGGCAGTATTGTAAATCAAAGTGACCCTTCCCATCCCCAAAAAAGTGTCATTGGGGTGGGGGGTGGTGGTGGTCTTGGGCACTGTGCAGTAATGAGCCCAGCAATGGAAAGGCGGTGCCATGGAGACCTTGTGGTCTGAACTCTGTAATGACATTTAAAAACAGAATGTATAAGGGACTGAGAGAAAGTTTGATCCCCGCCTCCACTGTCCCCGGAATTGCCGAGGGTGACCTGCATCTGGGTGACCTTGGGGCTGGTTGTGGGGCTTCCTCTCTCCACAGGGCCTGAGCAGCACTCACAGTGGATCCCATTGAACCCCGGCCCTCTTGAGTGGCTTCCCAGACTACCTGAGCACTACTTGGGAGGCACTCCCCCTCATCCCCCCCTCCCCATAAACCCACAACTTTATGAAATAACAACTTACAGCTGACATCACATGAAGCCTAGTACCAAAATGTTAAAAGTCTCATGGTAATAGACACGTCCTTATTAACATGTTAAGTCCCAGAATCTGGCAGCAGGGCTAATGGCCACTTTCCTATGAGGGAAAGTGAGCCACAGTGATGACTCTGTGACAGTGATGATGTAACATGACGGTTCCTGCACACCGCGGGTGCCCTGGGAGTTAGTCGCTCAGGTTCCCAATGCAGGAGAATCTTTGTTTTGCTTGAGAAGTTAGGGGAACGCAGACGCTCCCGCCCATCCTTGTGCAGAGCACCCTGTAACATGGGAAAGAACCCCCTGAGTCCAAGGGGGCCCGTGAGGACAAAGGGGAGGAGGGTGGTTCGGGCCTGGTTTGGGGGTATGGAGACAGGTTGGGGGCTCACCCCCTCCTGGTTGCTGTGTTTGCGGCTCAGGCCGTTGCTTGAGTCTCAGCAATGGCCTGGAGTGGACTGGCCTCAGGTGACCTGCTGTCGTGGGCCCCCGCCGTCTCGCGCCACCCAGCTGCCTACCGGGCAGTGTGCCTTATTCACGCTGGGATCTGGGGGCTGACCTGGATTTTGCCTTTTCAGTCCGGCTTCAGTTAGCAGCAGCCCCAGCAGGAGCGCGCGGGGGAGAGGTTTAGTTGGTGACGCCTTTGCTGACCAGGCAGGGGAAAGCGGCCGTGCTGGCCCCAGGCCCAGCCATCGCAGAACTCAAAGGGCAGGGGCCAGAGGGATAGGACAGCAGGAAGGGCGTTTGCCTGGCACACTGCTGACCCGGGTTCGATCCCAAGCACCCAACAGGGCCCCTCAAGCCCCGGCGGGAGGGATCCTTGAGTGCAGAGCCAGGAGTAAGCCCTGAGCACTGCCGTGGTTGTGCTGTGGCCCCCAAACAAAATGAAAGCAAACAAAGGGCAGTTCTCAGGGCCTAGTGTCTGCCCTGCCCAGCCCTGCAGGGCCCGGGGGAGCGGGTGGGTGGGCAGTGACTCCCCTCAGGGGCTTCTCCAGCTTCCTTTTGTGACCGGAGCTGACCAGCCCTGGGGTCCCAGGCCTCTGTCAGAGCATCCTGAGGGGTTTAGGTTCCTCAGAAAGTTCTAGAAGAGGAAACCCAGCATTCTAGCTAGGGCTTGTGGGGGGCTGGGCTCCTCAGGCTGGGCTGAGTCGGGCACCTCCAGCCACGGGCGCCACACAGTGGCACTTCGGGCCTTCCCGACCCGGAGTGGTGTCCCTCCAGGCTGCAGCAGGGTGTCCCTTCCTGTGTCCGGCGCCCCTTGCTGAGCGAGGGGACAGTGGTGCGGGTGCTCGGCGCCCCTCCCGCAGTGCTGGCCCTGTTGCTTTCACTTCCCTGCAGCCCCGCCAGGGCCGGGGAGCGAGCTCTCCTCTGCCCTGTGACGGCGTGTGATGGGGCCCCGGCCGAAGCGGTCATAGCCACCTCCAGCTGACCCTGGGCTGCGTCCGGGCTGGAGGGAGCACCCTTGTTTGGAAGCAGCACACGCTCATGGGAAGTGACCAGGCCAATGGCATCCATGAATGTGTCCACGTGGGGCTGGTCTCCAGCGCCATGGGTCATCTGGAAGCTGAAAAAGGCAGGAAACTGGAGGGGAATCTTCGAGGGCTGTGTCTTGGGAGCTGGGGGGCAGGGGGGGGAGGCGGCTGGAGGGCTGGGGGCTGGCGGCCGGGGCAGGGTGATCTCTGCTTCTTCTGGGAAGGCAGCAGGGTGGGTTTTTGATCTCCTGTGTACCTCCCTGTGCTCTTCCCAGCAGGGAGCATATGGGGTCCAGCCTGGGCACAGCTGAGGGTGGCCTGGGGACAGTGGGGAAGCCCAGCCGTGTGATGTGGGGGTCAGGTGGGAGAGTTTTAACAGGGCAGGGGAGCTGTCAGAGATGGCCTTGGAGCCGGGTGGGTAGAAGGGCCCCCCTGCCCTCCTCCTCTTGCTTGGATGCCATTGCCCCCCAATGGTCCTCATGGCTCTCATGCCCTCTCCTGCATGTGGTCAGCTCTGGGCTGGGCCTCCTCCTCCATCTTGTGCCCAGCTGCTAGCCCTGCTCTTTCTCTTGGCCCAGGGAACACCTGTCCTGTCCAGAGCCCGGATCAGCAGACACTGGTGCCCACTGTGCGCCAGGTGCTAGGTGCTGGGCAGGGCACTGAGCTTCTGCTCGTCCCGAGCCAGGCCAAGTGCATCCGTAGCACCGGGTGTCCGGCAGTGCTGGGGGAGTGGAGCCCCGGTGAGGAGGGCCTGGGCCATGGCGAACAGAGAAGCAGGCAGAAGGACCTGGGAAAAGCAAGCCTGTCCCTTCCTAGAGTGGGAGCGGGTCCTGCGGTCAGGTGGGGTGGTGGGGGGTACCATGCTCTGACCTCTGGGGGTGCGGAAGGAACAGGGAGCAGTGGTGTGCCCTGCAGGTGTTGGGGAGGAGGTGGGTTCACAGAGAGAGATGGCAACCCTGGGCCTGGGGAGATGAAGGGAGGGGTGTGTGTGTGTGTGTGTGTGTGTGTGTGTGTGTGTGTGTGTGTGATTGGCGGGGAGGGGAGGAGGGGGGGTCTGCGTGGAATGAGGCTGACCTGGGCGGGTGCTGAAAGGCCTGGAACCTTCAGTGAGGGGTGGCGGGGGGCGGGGGGTGAAAGGTTGGGTGGGGTCAAGGGGCAGCTCGGATTTGGGGTCATGGCGGGGAGGTGGGGGTGGAGGTATCTGAAGCCCCAGGGTGGGAGTGCAGAGAGGAAGGTTCCAGAAGCCAGCCCTGGGCTGAGGAGGTGGGAGGCAGACCGAGGGGCCTCTGGAGAGTGGAGCGAACTCTCTCCCTCTCCAGGGTCCGGGGCATGGGAGGGCCCCAGGGGCCTGGGACTCTAGGACTGACGGAGTTGGGGGTTGGTGTGCCTGTGCAGGGCAAGGAGGGGCCTGCCTGGGGGTGCTCGACAGGGAGAGGTGGGAGCATGAGGGGGGCTTGGGGGGAGAGGCCAGCGGCAGCCAGGATTGTTAGGGGGGCAGTGGGGAGAGACCTCCCTGCTCTGGCTCTCCACAACCGCTGGGGTGGGAGTTCTGCAGCTGCCCACCCCTTGCTGGCAGCTGGCCTCCAGTCCTGCACCCCCGGGGCTGTGGCTCAGTACCAGCTGATCTCTGGGGACATTGGGGCTCTCGCCTCCTGGGCTACACTTGACCCTGCCCTTGGCCACCTGGGCCATCCTCGCGAGGGTGACTGGGACCTCACAGGTGCATCCTCACCCTGGCATGCTGGCGGCTGCACAAAGAGGCTGTTTGGGAGGTCACTATAGGGCAGCGTTCACAACGGTGGGGGTGGGCTCCTGCGTGTGGCTGGTGCCGTGTGGACGCTGCTAAGGTGCCATGGGTCTCTGTGCTTCTGTCCCTGCAGACCTGCCTTTTGGCTGGGCAATGCCACCCTGAAGGTGCCCCTGGCGCTCTTCGCGCTGAACCGGCAGCGCCTGTGCGAGCGTCTGCGGAAGAACACGGCCGTGCAGGCGGGCGCCGTGGTGCTGCTGCAGGGCGGGGATGAGACCCAGCGCTACTGTACCGACACGGGTGTCCTCTTCCGGCAGGTGAGTGGGGCGCAGCGGTCCTGGGGAGGCCCTCTCCCAGAGGGACAGAAAGCCCCAGCCTGTGGTCTCTGCTCCGCCAGGGCAGATCTGTTGCCACTGCTCGGCTGGACCGAAGCAGACCTGCATCCCTGGGGAGCAGAGTCCTGGCGGGTGGCGCTGGGGGCAGTGTTCTCGGGGGGGGGGGGCATTGGTGTCATGGGCTGGGGGCAGGAGGCAGAGGTGCAGTTTCGTGGGGCCCCTCCTGTCTACAGTAGGGCTTGGGTGGTCAGTGATAGCACAGCGGGAGGGCATTTGCTTTGCATGCCATCCACCCAGGTTCCATCCCTGGCATCCCGTGTGGTCCCCCAGTACCACCAGGAGTAATCCCTGGACACAGAGCCAGGAGTAAGCCCTGAGCACTGCCAGATGTACCCCCAACCCCTTAACCCCCAAAAAAAGAAAATATAGTTTAAAAATAGGGGCGCTTGCTTACCTTGTATACAGCAGACCCAGGTTCAATCTCCAGCATCCTATATAGTCCCCTGAGCACTGCCAGGAGTGATTCCTGAGTGCAGAGCCAGGAGTCACCCCTGAGATGTCCGTTGTGATCCCCAAACCAAAAACACCACCACCACCACCACCAGAAAACAAAACAAAACAAAACAAAAACCCAAAAAATAAAACAACAAGAACAGCAAAACAAAAACCAAGCTTGTCAGAAGTGAGGAAGTGATCTCAATACTGCTAGTTGTGGCCCCCAAACTGCCCACCACCACCACCAAAAAAAAAAAAAATAGAGTGGGGTCTGGGAGCAGGTGTGTGGCCCTGGAGGCTTATCTGAGCAGGAGGGGGAACGTCCCATTTTCATCCCAACTGCAAAGAGGCTCTTAGGGAGCCCCAAGGGGCCGTGAACAGCCCAGCAGCAGGAAGTCAGCCTGGGGGCGATCATCGTGGGTGGGAGTCCGGGCCCCTTTACTTCCTGCAGCAGGAGCAAGCACAGGGGACAACCAGCTCCCTTCACCGGAGCCAGGGAGGCCCCGAGCCGCCCCTCCCTGGTTGATCCTCCTGTTGCACCTACACCTTCTCCCCGGCCCAGACAGGAAACCCTGTGCCAGGGTCAGAGCTGGTGTGAACCAGGAGACCCAGGTTCTGGTTCCAGATGCAGAGCTGGACCCAGTCCCGTGGGGATCCAAGAGCCTCCGTGGGAGCCGACAGCCGAGGGGATGGGCTGTTCCCATGGGTGTCCCAGTCAGGGAGCAGGTGAGGTGTGGCGTGGGGACTGCAGGTGGCCAGCAGTGACCCGCGATTGCCCCCCGGCTGGGCCTGGCTTTGCACCCCCTGCCTGGCCCTCCTCACACCTGCCTGGAGGCTCCGGATCTAAACAGCTCTCGGCCCCGCCTCGAAGCTTCGCGGCGCTTACAGATCCTGGTGGCGTAAAAGCCAACTTCCTAAATTCAGCGCTTGGCTCCCCTTCTGATGTGCCGCAAGGTTAATTTTGGAAGATGTCCTCCTCCACTTCCTACCTTTCCAGCGTCATTGTCGCTCCGTGTATATGGCCAAACACTGCAGCCACCCGCTGTCCCGGGGGCGGGGAAGGACGGAAGGAGCCTGTGGTTGGGGGGACCCGGCCTGGGTTGTCCAAGTCAGGGTTTCACGAGGCCTGCCTGCGGGTCAGTGGGTTGGTGCCCCAGGTCCAGTGCCCCACCCCACACCCACCCACCCAAGGGGTCTGCAGGGCACAGGGTACTCAGTGAAGCCAGCTAGGCTGCCCCCCATCATGGTGGGGTGCGAGGGTGCTGGTGGGGGGGTTCTGAGACGTGGAGTCTGTGACACCCCCCTCCCCCCCGCCTCCCTGCACGCACTCCTCTTCCTGCCTGCTGCTGACTGACCAGGGCTCCTCTTCCCACCACAGGAGTCCTTCTTCCACTGGGCCTTTGGGGTCACCGAGCCGGGCTGCTATGGCACCATTGACGTTGGCACCGGGAAGTCCACCCTGTTTGTGCCCAAGCTTCCGGCCAGCCACGCCACCTGGATGGGCAAGTAAGGCTGGGGCAGGGATGGACCGGTTGCAGGGAGGGGGTGAGGGGGCTGGCGGCAGAGAACGGGGCTGGGAGAGTGTCCTGGCTGGGAGGGGTTGTCTAGGCCACAGGCTGTGTTCATGCGCCTTAGAGGTGTGCTCATCCCGCCCTGGAGTCTGGTACCTAAGGTGGGACTCCCCACGGACTGTCACATCTGCAGGGCATTTCTGCGATTGCCCCCCAGGGAAGGGTGACTTGGGTCGGGCTGCGTCCTGGGCCCTCCTTGAGGAACACAGCAGAGAGGACAGAGCAGAGCCACAGAGGAGGCCTCTGCCGTTACTTCGGGACCCTCCGCCATCCATCCTGGGCCCATCCTGCCAGTTCAGGGCCCCCAAGAAGCAGCTGTCCTTGTCGAGGACACTTGGGAGGTGGGGCTGGGATGGTGGGTGCCCCACCTAGGCTGTGTGGGCGGCGGGCAAGTGGGTGAGGAGGCCCCTTGGGTCCTGTGGGGGAACAGGCTTAGATTGGACCCAGGCTGTCCCAAGTGGCCGGTGGGAGCTGCAGGGGGCCCACCACCCTTCACTCTGGCCTCCCAAAACTGTTTTGTTCCTGGCTGCCACCCCCCCTCCCCCGCTCCTTGGGGGAACCGGGACTTGGGTTCAGTGGCGTGTGGTCTGTGCTTGCTGGTTGCTCCGTGGCTGCATGGTGGATGGCACTGAGAGCCAGCACTAGGGGAACCCCAGAGATACCCTGAGACGAGTCGGTAAGGATCTGGGGGTAGGGCAGAGGGGCAGGCAGAGCCCTGAGCCTGACCCTGGTCCCAGCTGTGCAGGGAAGTGACCGGCAGGAAGCTAGATTCGGGGGCCCTGGGGTATGTCCAGCTGCCCGGGGAGAGGAGGCCCAGCTGACGGGAGTGACTGCCCCAGCCCACGAGGAGCTCTGTGGGTGGAGAATGTATCTGCTCCAACCCTGAGCATGCCCTCGGCATCCTCCCTGCCCCAGCCCCAGCCCCTGGGCTCTGGGGGCTGACTCGATGGCTCCGGTTTGCTCCCTGTGAGGGCTGCGCTGGGGCAGAGAAGTGTCCGGAGACCTTACCCAACCTTTCTGTCTGGGGCCAGGGGGGCTCTGCTGTGTCTCCATGTGTCTCTGCTGCTCTCTGGGCCACCCCTGGGGTGCTCGGGGTGCCCTGGCCTGGCAGTACTGGACTGCCTCTTCCAAGGCTTTGTCCCAGCTTGGCTCGGAACTGCTAGGGCTCACTTTGGGGGTCCTCTGGGGACCACGCGAGGCTGGGGAGGCCTGAACTCAGGCCCTCATGCATGCGGGGCGCATCCGCTGATTCTTCTGTCGCTCCCCACCCTTGTCCCCTCTCCTCCCCCGCTACCCTGCCCAACTGCTGCTTTTCTGAGGGGGAGGTGGGGAATGGGTGCAGGTGGGGTCCTCAGGGACCGCGTGGCAGTGAAGTTGAGGTTGAGCGCCCAGGTGGGGTGGCCAGGCTGCTGTTGGCTTTTCAGCGGCAGTCTCCCCTGGAGCAGGCGTTAAGTTCTGCACCCGTGTCTGCGTCTGGGCTGTGGCAGGCCTCCGGGCTGCTGTTCAGAGTTCTCACGTGCCCGGTCCCCATGTGGCCGTGCCAGCCGATTGTCCAGGCACAACGACGGGCTCTGGTGGCCTGGGAAGACCCTGTGCAGGCCGGGCTGGCCAGACACGCGGCTCACTCCAGGGGTACTGCCCCAGCCATGCTGCCCCCCTGCCCTCCTGCAGCGTGGGCTTACCTCTCCCGCCCCCCCCACCCCCCAGGCCCCCACAGATCTCCTCCTCCTCCCTTCCCCCAGCCTGAGTCCCCAGGTGAAGGCTGGTGGTTTGGGGCTGAGGTCAGGAGCGGCCAGTTCTCCTTGTGGTGTGGCTGTCTCCAGAAGCTCCTGATCAACAGGGCTGGGGCGAGGCTGATGGGATTACCTGCCTTGACAATCAAAACCCTCCAGCCTGAACATTTGCCCTTCAGCTCCCGGGCTTGCTTTGCAGTATCTCTCTGATGCCTTTTGAAAAATCCGGCCGCTCCCACAACCCATAGTCTCTCAGGAACGGGCTCTCTGTTTGCAGAGCTGTCCTGTCCAGCGTGGCTGCCTGTCCCCCGGCAGACCTGCAGACGCCGGCTCCTCCCCCCTTCCCAGGGACCCGTGTGGCAGCTTCTGAGGGCCTTTCTCTGGCCGTGTGGGCGCCGCCCGCCCGCCAGGCAGGTGCCTCAGAACTGGGCCACCTCCCGGCTGGTTTGTCTTTGTTTGGCATCTTTGTTTACATAAGCCTGGTGCCTTTTGGATGTTTCTTGCCATTTTGTTGAGAACAGGCCTAGTTGTGACAACTTTGGCTTGGGGTGTGTGTGTGTGTGTGTGTGTGTCTGTGTGTGTCTGTGTGTGGGGTCTGTCTGGGGTCTCCTGAGCAGGCAGCAAACAATGCCTGTGATTCAGCTGTTGGGGTCTTCAGAGCCCCCCGAGGTCCGCAGATTTGGACTGCTACAGGACCCCAGTGAACCCTGGCAGCTTGTGTTCCACTCCTGGGCACGGAGCCTGGGCCCTGGGGGAGGGAATCACTGCTGATGCCTCCCTGGGGTGCTGCGACCCCGAGCACTGCTCTGACGGTGCAAGGCCTGGGTCTGGCGGCCAGTGTGTGCCTGAATATGGGTAGACTGTGTACATGTTATATGTGTGTGATATGTGTATGTATATGCAGGTGATATGAGTGTGCATGTGTGTATATGTGTTTTATGGGTATATACGTGTGGGTGTGTGTACACATGTATATATTTATGTATGTTGTATTTGTGGGTATGTGTGTGTGTGGATTTGCATGTATGTAGAGTGGGTGTATGTGCATATGTGGGGGTGTGTATGTCTGTGGGCTGTGTATGTATAGGTGGGCATGTATACATGTGTGTGGTATGCATGTGTGTATACATGTGGCATGTGTTATGTGTGTATATGTGCAAAGTGTATGTGTCTGTTGGGTCTAGATATGTGTGGGAGGTGTACATTGTATACACGTGCGGGTTGTGTGTGCATATATGTGTGTATGTGTGTGTGCTGTGCACACGTGTGGGATGTGTATATGTGTGTACATGTGTGATGTGCATGTGTGTGTATGTATCGGATGTTTGAGTGTGCACGAGTGGTGTGCATTCAGGTGGGATGAGTATTTTGCATGATCTGTGCGTGGGGTGTGGCTATCACTGAGCTCTTCCCCATGGGATCTCCCAGGGCCCCTGGTGCTCTTGGTCAGTGCTGGGTGGGACACGGATACCGAGAGGACAGTGGGAGCTGCCTTGCCTGGGACTGACCCTTCCCCAGGGCCATGCCACATTCCCCAACCCCCAAGAGTTTGTGTGTGACTCTAGCTGGGCCTGGGGGCCTGGGGGTGTGCCTGTGTGTATATGTGTGGGATGTTTGTATGTGTGTGTGGGGGAGAGGTTCACAGCCTCTGTCGTCCCCCCCCCCCCCCCCCGCCCCGTGGGATCACAGGAGGCTCTTGCTTGTCAGCTGTCCTCCCCCCGCTCTCTCTGTCTCTGCGGAGGACGGGCGCATGGAGCTCCTGGTGGAGGTGCTGGGCAGGCCAGAAGCCTCTGTGGGGTGCCTGTCTGGGCGCGCTCAGCAGTGCTCCGTTCCCTGTGCCCCCCTCCTTGGGGACAGCCCCCAGGCTCAGCACTCACACTGCCTGCAAGCTGTCTGCTCTTCTCTGCCTCAGCCCTGCTGGCCTGGGAGAACCTTGCAGTGGCTGCCTTGTCCATCCTGTGCTGAGGGCTGCGCTGTTTGTGTGGGATGGCGGGGGGGGGGGGGGGGTGGTGCGGTGCGGAAGGCAGAGTGAAGGAGACGAGGACTGTCAGGAGCTGCAGGCCTGCTCCCGCTGCTGGAAATGATGGTGACAGCAGTAATTGGCCGGTCACTTATTCGTTAACCACATGTAGGTGGTCAGCTAGCCTGTGGCCCGTGCTTGGGGATTCTGTTTTCTGGAGGTTTCCAGTGCAGCGGTGCCATGGGCGTCTGTGCCTTGTCTCCTCCCCCGGCACCCAGTCAGGTGTTGGTCTCATAGGTGGGGACCCAGTGCTGGCATGAAGATACAGCAGGGCAGGGCCCTGGAGACTGGGTTGGCTGCTCCTTGAACCTGGGCGTGGGGCGCTTCTTCCCAGCCAGAGCAGTACCTGCTTGAGGGAGAGTTTCAGGCTGTTTGGCCGCTGCCCACCCTTCTCCGGTGTCCCTCTGTGTCCCTCTGTGTCCCCCATTGCTGGCTCCCCCCTCCCCAGAGCCCTGCAGGCCCCATGTGACCTGCTGTGGGCCTCTGTGACTCGGGTACCACGTGAGTGCAGGGCTGGAATGTGGGGCATGCGGGCACTGAACTTGGTCCCTGCCATCCCCGTGTGGCTGGAGCTCTTCCTCTGTCATGCACCCCTCAGGAGGCTGAAGGGGCACATCATGGTCCCTGGCCGGCCCAGCCCGCTCTGGCCAGTGCCTGCCGGTGGCCTCTTGCTGCGGGGGCTGCGGGCATGATGGCTAAGGCCGAGAGCATCTCCGCATGGCAGGCCAGCGACTTCTCGCAAACACTGTTTTCCGCTTCCCTGTCGAGTGGCCTCCTGGAACTGGGGTGGAGAGTGCTGGTGGCCCGCCTGATGGACTCCAGGGCTGGGTCGAGGGGGGCAGCTGCCTTTCTCTGCACCCCGGCCCTTGTCCAGCGTGGAATGACATGCGTGGGCCAGCGGGGCGGGGAGCCGGTGTGATTCCTGCCTGCTTGCACCCTGACGCCGTTTCTTGTGCTTCTTTCTCTTTGAGGATCCACTCCAGGGAACACTTCAAGGAGAAGTACGCCGTAGACGACGTGCAGTACGCAGATGAGGTCAGTGGCCGCTGCTTGGGACGTGGTGCCCCCTAGGTGATGGAACCTTCTCCCCTGTCCCCCACCCACTGCCCGGGGCCAGAGCACAGGCAGGGTTCACGCTCTATGACTCGACAGGCCCCAGAATCTGCCAGTGTGTGTCTGTCCATCATTTGCCCATCAGCCCAGAGCCTGTACTTGTCTGTCCGTCTGTCTGCCCGTTGGCCTGGTGCCTGCATGTGTCAGAACCCTCTTCCCATAAGCTTCGACAGCTCAAGGGCAGCCGTCAGGAACTCTGGGTGAAGGGTGGGGGTGCAGGGGACCCCAGGTCTCATCCGCTCCCCAGAGTGGCTGTACAGAGGAGGCGTGTGGCTGTCCTGCGGCCTCCATGTGGGCACAGGGGCTGCTCCCGCCCCGCTGCTCATGGGGTGTGGCTACCCCCAAGCTCCGACCCCACAGGATCTCCTAGGGGCCCCCATGCTCTCAGTCAGTGCAGGGTGGGACATGGACACCGAGAGAACAGTGGGAGCTGCCTGAGACTGACCCTTCCACCCACCCCCATGCCACATTCCCCAACCCAAAGGGTATGTGCGTGACTCTTAATATCGGGGGGCTGTGCTGCTAATACCGGAGGGGTCGTGCCTCTAGTTCCAGGCTGGAGTCCGGCAGCAGCCCCTCTTGCCCCGGACGTGGCACTGCTACCTGGATGACAGCTAGTGCTGGCCAGGGGCAGGAGTGAGTGGCCCGGTTCCACCTGTGCACTCGGCCTGGCCCACGGTGCTGGGTCTGCCTGGTCCACTGCCACCCCACTGTTCCTTTCCTCCATCCTCTGGGGTCACTTCACCCCGGCTCTGGGACTGGGCGTGACAGGACCCTGCTCTTCTGGGAGTGCCCTTAGCTGCCTCAGCGCAGCTTTATTTTGGGGGACTGTTTATTACTGAGAATTTGGTAAGTTATAAAGTGCTTTCTTCTTGAGAAAGCTACAATGTATAGAAATATACACAAGACAGGGTGCAGGCTCAAGAATGACAGAAGTTACCACTCTAACACTACATCTGTGATGGTGTCATTTAACACTTAACAAGACAGGACCCCCCCCCCCCCCCCCCCCCACCAGCAGTTCTACCGTTTGACTTGGTCACTCAGTATCGTCGTCCTTCCCCCTCTCAGTATTACTCCAGCAGAGGTGGGCACCAGAGCAGGCTAAGACCCGGGGCTGAACTCAGCCTTCAGGACCAGGCTGGGCCAGGGGTCCCTGCAGGGAAGGGTGGTTCAGGATGGGATCTCTCCAAGAGGGAGTGTGACCAGCCTTGGGGTCCCCACTGTTGGCTTTGCACATTCTGCCTGGTTGGGTGGACACTGCTGGGCCTGGTTTAGGGCCTTTGGCTTTAGGGACAAGTGTTTCTGTGACTCAGGACACAGATGTCCTGGGGCACTCAGTGGCCTGTCTCAGCCTCCAGGAGGTGGGACCTGAAGGGACCAGGTGTTTGTGGATCCCCGCGAGGTTGGGCCCCTAATCTGAGTGCTGCTGAGGGAGGGGACCCCTGTCCTCTCTGCCCAACCCGCTGTGTTCCAGACAGCCCCTCTCCTGGAGGCAGGAAGTGGGTAGGGTTGGATAAAGTGGGGTGGGCTGTGTGTGTGTGGTGGGGGGCTCTCTCTGCCTTCATGAACCACTCATTTCCGGAAGTCATTGCTCTTGGGAACCTCTATCTCTTAGGTCTCCTGGGAGTGCAGCTTGGGTAGGGAGGGAGAATAGGCCCCAGAGCTGTCTCCCTGGGTCTCAGCTCCTGCAGCAGCGCAGCCCGGCCTCTCCGCCTCCGCCCCATCTGTCCTGGGGAGGAGAGAAAAGGAGGAGAACCACCTGCCAAGTCACCTGCCATTGTGGTGGAACAGGTCTTGCCTCTCAGGGCTGGAAGGGTCTTATGACCGGGTGGGGTAGCGTTACAGCCCTGCCGAACTGGGCCTCCCACAGGGTGCGGGCATGGTGACCTGTGATCCTGTCCATTGGACAGAGGGACAGGTGCTGCCTGGGGGTGGACACTGAGGGTTCCTGGGGAGCTGTCCTCACTCAGGTACCCCGGCTCAGAGAGGCTCGTCCACAGCCACACAGCTGAGAGCAGCAGCCCTGGGTCTCCCTTGCACTTCCTATGCCCCCTTGCACTTCCACCTGGGGCCTGCTTAGAAATGGGGGGGGGGGGGGGCATTGCTAGGACTTGCTGTGGGGCTGGCACAGGCACCTTCATGCTGTGCGTGACTCAGACTGGACCCTGGCCTTGGGGGCGGGCCTGGGTCTGGTCCCCACCATGCCAGGGTGCCCAGGCATGCTTGGATGTGGTGCCAGGAGCCCTCCTGCATCTCCAGGCTGAGCAGCACTCAGCCACCAGGCCTGGGCAGCAAACTCGCGTGCTCACCACTGGGCTGAGGGGCGTCAGGAGCGGCCCCCAGAACCCTGGAACCCAGCAGGGAACAGATAGACGCTGGATGCAGAAGCTGCCGGCCGCTGCCTTGGGCATGCTGGGTGGGCGTCCCGTGTGGGGGTGGGCTTTCTGGGCGTGCGGGAAGCCCGAAGGGTGAGGGGAACGGGCTTCCCATGCCCGCTGTTTGCCCACCAAACACACAGCTGGCATCTGTCGCTTGTGAAGGAAAGCAGGAAACCCGGGCTGGTTCCTGAGGGACGCACCTGAAATCAGGTGTCTGGGCTGGAGAGAGCTCCATGGGTTCCAGCCCCCGTCCCTCTGGCACTGCTGAGAGTGACCTCCCCAAACACTGACCCGGGTGTAGCTCCTGAATACCTCTGGGTGTGGCCCCAAATCCAGAAGAGAGAGAGAGAGAGAGAAAAAAGAAGGTGGACTTTAACCAGGTACCCGGTGTAGCAGGCTCAGTGCATCATTCCTGGGACCACCCCGGGCTTCACACAGAGGGATTGCTCTGAGACCCTTGAGAGGGGCCTCTAGCGTGAGGGGCGAGGCTGGCATCCATGAGGGTATGGGAACTGGGGGCGCACTGAGTACTCGTCTCTTCTCTGTGGGTGGGAGACGAGCAGAGGGCGTGAGGTCAGGGCCCGGCTGGAGCATCAGGGGGGTGTGGGAGGAAGGGGTGAGTGGGCTAGATGGGGCAGTGTGGGATTGTGGCTGGGGCACAGCTGTGTGACCTGAGAACTTGGGGTGCTCTGTCAGCCCACAGTGCCCCCTGCTGTCTTCGCAGTGGGGTGGATGGGTAAGAGACAGACTGGTGGCGCCCTGGAGATTTTTTAATTAAAACAATTTTTTTTTTTTTAAAGCTAAGGGGTAGGGTGAGGTTTAAGTCTAGGGATAGATTTAGGGATGGGCTGCTGGGATATAGTTCAGGTTAGATCTAGAGTTAGGATTCGGATTGGGTCAGAGGTTAGGGTTAGGGTTAGAATGGGGTCAAATGGGGTCTAGTCATAGGACAGCGGGGAGGTTGCTTTTCCTTGCACGTGGCTGACTTGGGTTCAATCCCTGGCATCCCAAATGGTCCCCCAATCACCGCCAGGAGTCATTCCTGAGTGTAGAGCCAGGAGGAACCCCTGAGCACTGCTAGCTGTGGCCCTAAAACCAATACAAAAAAGAGTTAAAAAACAAAAAGAATTAGGTCAGAGGTTATTAGAGTGAGGGTTGGGGGCAGCTCTAGGTTTGTATTAGGTTTAGGGTTAGATCTATGGTTGGAGTTTGGGTTAGTTGTGAGACTTTCGTTTGGGAGGGATGGGGCCACCCCTGGCGGTGCTCGGGGCTTAGTCTTGGCAAGGCTCAGGGGACCATATGGGGTGCCAGGGATGGAGCACAGGTCAGCCGCATGCAAGCAAGCCAGCCGCCTGCTGTACTGTCTTTCCAGCCCCTTGTAAAGTTTTGAAAGATCCCTGGGGGCTTATTTCTTGGCCTGCTCGGGACTCCACAGGGCGCCTCCCACTGAACTCAGGGCTGTGTGCGTGACCCTCCCTCTGGGTTTTCACTGTGCAGGGGTTGGGGGGCTGCAGCCTGCAGTGTCATGGGCTGTGGGAGGAGGGCCTCCCCGGGGGCCCTCCTGATGCACCGTGAAACCCACGATTCCACTGGCGACGTGCCCGGCGCTCCCGCAGTAGGCGGTGGGGCTGCAGACGCAGGGCGGCGGCATGGCACTGTGCCAGGCAGGCAGGCCCAGCCCCGCTCCTGAGAGTGCCCGGTCCCCTGTGACCTCCCGCGCCATGGAAACCAGGCTGGGCTGACAGCCCAACCATGCGCTTGTTGTGGGCCCGAGCTGCCCTTCATTTCTGAGGTGCAGAATCTGAGCGTGCTCTGAGCTGCTCCCTGGGGAAGCAGCTGCTAGGCCTGCCTGGCGGGGGCGGGGTGGGTCTCGGAGAAGGCCGCCAGGCACCCTCTCAGGCCCAGCTGTGTCGCTCCATGACAGCTGTGACCCTGCCTGGCCCTGCGACAGTGGCCGGCAGCGCTCCGTGATGCGGGGGCGGGGGCGCCCGGCGGCGGTGCCAGGCAGCGAGGAGGGGCCGCCCACACTGCGTTCTCTCCCTCGTCCTCCCCAGCACGCCCCGAGCTACTGGCAGGAGAGAGCCCCATCCACCTGCGCGTTTGTTTTCCTGCCTCCTGCTCCCAAGGACAAAGCACAGACAATCCCCCAGTGCCCGCCCCCGCGCTCCGCTTCTGCTGCCTAATTGACAGCCTCCTTCCGGGCTGACGAATGTGGCCCCAGTGCCCTGCGTCAGTGCTAGCTCCCCTGGCCTCTAATGAGGGAGGGCCCCCTCGCGCGCGGGGGTGGGTGGGTGGATGGATGGGGGTGGGGTGGGGAGTCGGCCCTTCCTGCAGCAGCTGGTGCGTGGGGGAAGGGGTGGCGGAGGGGGGCACACAGCTGGAGGGTGGTCTCGCCCGCAGCACCACAGACCTCCCCACAGTGCACAGGCCGGGCCTGGATTTGTTCCTCTTAGAGGCCACACCCGATGGTGCTTAGGGGCCCCGGGGCCACTTCGGAAGAGCTGGGCCTGGCACAGGCCATGCACACGGTGCCTTGGGAATGAAGTTCGGGGCCCTGGACCTGATAACACCTTGATCCCCTGTATTTGGGAGATAAGATTTTTCTTTTGCTGGGGGGCGGGGGCTCACCTGGCGGTGCTCAGGGCTTCCTCCTGGCTCTGAGCTCAGGGATCACTCCTGGTGACGCTCGCTCGGGGATCCAACCCAAGTCAGCTGTGTGTAAGGCAAGTGCCCTACCCATTGTACTATCTCTCCGGCCCCTGGCGCTTTGTAAAAAAAAAATCATTGTCATTATTTTAGGTTTGGGGCCATACCTGGTGGTGCTCAGGGACCCCCCAGTGGGGTCTGGGGGGACTATCTGGGGGTACCAGGGAGGGACTCCTGGTGAGTCTCGTGATGGGCAAGCGCACCTTACCTGCTGTATCTCCCTACCCTGGTAGATCAGCTTTTAAAGAAATGTGTCTTGGGGGAAGCACAGCTTATGGGTCAGGCTGCCCACCCAGTGTCTCAGATTTCATGAATCCATTGCTTGTGCTCTTTGAAGAGGGTGTTAAGAGGGTCCCCGGGTCACTCAGGACTCGCCTGCTCTGACTGTGGTGGGCATGCAGACGCCCCCTCTACCTGCTGGTTGGGGGGGGAATCAGGTCGCTGGGAGCAGTGGGGGGGGGTGGGAAGGATGGTGTCTGACCAGCACAGCCTCCACCAGCAGATGACCCCCCCCCCCCCTCAACCCCCCACTCCCCAGCCTTACAGTGACGGGTGGATTCAGGGTATTTGAAGACTCTCTAATGACAGGAAATAAGCGGAGCGTGTAACTCCATATGATCCGGTGTCACTTTAGATCTCTGCTTCCGAGTGCAGAGATGGAGAGTCTCTGGGGAGAGAGGGGTGGGTGCGTTTCCTCTGTTTATGGTCTTCCGCGCATTCCAGGTTTTTTTCTCCGGGAGCCCCTAGCTACTAAAAAGCTGCGTGTATGTACTCATATGTCAAAACTTATCAAAACGTTGCACTTTAAGTACGTGCAGCGTGGCGTGCGGAGCTGTTGAAACAGCAGCAGCAAAGCCGCCTCCTCCCTCCTGCCCCCATGCTGGGGTGTGGGGGTGAGGGGCGGGGGGGGGGGGGAGGGCAGCTGGGGGGCAGGCTGGTGGGGTGGGGGGGCAGCTTGCTCGGGAGCAGCTGTTGCAGCTGCGTGTATGCTCTGCTCAGGGGGTGGTGCCTAGGAGGGGGATCTGGGGGACGAAGCCCCAGGCCAGAGCCGGTGGGTCAGGGCACCAGCTGGGGCAGAGGTGGGACTAGGGCATGTGTGTGTGTGTGTGTGCCCAAGACAGAGCATGCTGTGTGCCCCGCACAGGCCGCGTGGGCCCTAGGGGGAGGTGTGGTGAGCTGGGCAGGGCTATGGTGCAGGGGTGAGGGCAGCTTGCCCTGGCTAGAACATGATGGGCCGGGAGGGGTGTGAGGCGTAGTGAGCTGGGCAGGGGTATGGTGCCATGGTGAGCCGGGCAGGGGTATGGTGCAGGGGTGTGGGGGGGCGTGGGGGGCTGGAACAGGACCCCCCATGTGAGGCTGTTTTAAGGGCTTTCAGGATAACTTGGCAGGGGGACAGTGGCTGGGGCCCAGTAGTGAACGGGGTATGAGGGAGGGAGTTGGCTATTTAGAGGCTTCCCAGGTGTCAGTGGGAATCTTCGCTCCCCATCAGAGCCATTGTAAGCCTCAGTTTCCTCATCTGCAGGGTGCCCCCTCCCCCCAGCACCCCCAGGCGTAGCATCTGTGGGCGTGTGTGATGGTTGGTTGGTATCGGGGAAGCTGCCAAGCTGGTGCTGAGGGCTTTTTCTTTCTGGCCTTTCAGATTGCCACGGTCCTGACATCCCGCAAACCATCTGTCCTCCTCACCTTGGTAAGTGTCTGGGTACAGGGGAGGGGTGTAAGGGGGGGCACCTGCCCTGTGGAGGTCAGGGCCATGGGGAAGGACTGGGAAACCCGGGGTAGGGGTGGGGGATGGTGCTAAGTTATCACTCCGGGGGCCATGGTGGGGACCAGGCCCTGGTTCTCCCACTCCCTGGGAAGGGCTAAAACACCCTTGGCTGAGACCCACGCCTACAGGGAGGCTTGAAGCTGGCTTGAATCAGGTTGGACTTGCGGACGTGGTGAGCAGCGCAGGGTATCGACCTGCTTCTGAGTTGCATCTCCAGCATCGTTAGGGAAATGCGCGTCCACCTGCCTGTGAGCTGGTGGGGATGGTCACAGTAAATTTGTTTGTTTGGGGGCCACACCCAGAGGTGCACCAGGATTACTCCTGGCTCTGTGCTCGGGGATCTCTCCTGGTCAGGCTCAGGGAACTGTCTGTAGTACTGGGGATCAAACCTGGGTCAGCCGTGTTGAGGCTTCGTGCTTTATCCTTACACTAGCTCTCTGGCTGGTGGCACCCGAGTTTGAAGCCAGACACAGAAGGGCCTGATGGGTGGCAGTCTAGGGAGGGGGGTGGCATGCTTTCGGGGCAGGCGCTAGGAGGGAAGTGGGGGCATTCAGCTCGGAGAAAGAGTGGGCTCTCTGTCTTCCAGTGACCTTGGGGAGTCGCAGGTATGCAGGCACACAACAATTACTCCTCTGCCCTCTTACAGACCCATTTTCCAGGAAGTGTTGTTGGCTTTTCTCAGGGTCTTATGGGGGGTCTCTGTCTTGGAAGGACCCATAGAGTGATTGTGGTCACAGATTGTGGTTCCCTGTGTATTTTGGGGGGGAAGGGGAGGCAGTCCTGGCTCTGTGCTCAGGAATCACTCCTAGCAGGCTCTCAGGATGCCAGGGGTCAAACACATGTCTGCCATGGGCCCAGCAGACAGTCCCCTACTCACTGTACCATCTCATGGGCTCCAAGCACTGACCTCTCACTAGCCGAGTGCTTGACCCTCCCAGGGACGGCACATTTGTTTCTCTTGTGTCCCGTTTTTCTGCTTGCAGCATCCATCCATGTGAGGTCCACTCAGGGCAGAGCGACGAGTGGGGCAGTAGTTGGGGGAGTGGCGGGGTGTGGGGGCGGGGAAAACGGGCCTCCTTGGCCACTGCCGCCCTGGTCACTCCCGCACCCTCTCTCCACAGCGTGGCGTCAACACCGACAGCGGCAGCGTGTGCAAGGAAGCTTCCTTCGAGGGCATCAGCAAGTGAGTGTGACCGGACCTGCCCCTCTCCACCCCTCACCACCCCGCTCGCCTCCCTGCAGGGCTGGGCACACCTCGGTGTACTCCTGCTTCTGCTTTGGCCATGCTGGTGCTGGCACTTGCCTCCAGAAGTGCACACTTGAACGTGTTCGAACGGACACGAAGGACCAGTGTCAGTGTGATTAGGAAGCAAGGTCCAAACAGCTGTGGGACCCCACCTCCCCACTGCTCCCCTCAGTTCTGCACTGGACTCCTAGGGTTCTCTTATCTCCAGCAGACAGGTACCTTTGCTCGGTTTTCCCTCTCCCTCACATTCGACGGGGACATTCTCTTGGGCTTGCTTTACTCCTCCTGACTCCTTTTGTTCAGCTCCCCCTGTCCCTTCCCATTGCATCCGTGTTGCCTCCTCGGGCAGGATTCTGTTTCTCGGTGTATTTTCACGCTGAGAGTTCTTTTATCCCTGTGAGCGTAGGTGCACGTGGACCCTCCCAGCCTGCGTCTTTGTCTTCTGCACTCAGGTACCTAGAAATGCAGTGGCCACAGTGCAGGGCAGGTCTGTGTGTGTGTGTGTGTGTGTGTGTGTGTGTGTGTGTGTGTGTAGGTTGCCTTCCTTCCGTTTTCCGTGGGCATGCGCGCCCACAGTGCATGGAGGGTCCTCGTTGTCTGGGGTGTGAGGTGTGATCTCGTTGCAGCTCCCCGATAACAGGCGGAGCATGAGTGCCTTTCCCCGGGCCCGTGGCCGTCCGTGAGTCTTCTCAGGTGAAGCGTCTGCCCAGCCTCTCCCCGCATGCTGATTTCTTTTCCTTGTGGATTTTTGCGAATTCCTCACACACCTTGGCTATTAGCCTCTGGTCACACGCTCTCTCCCGATCCGCAGGATGCCTTTCCATTTTAATGCTGGTCTTCGTTTGCTATGCAGAAGCTTTACATGTTTGATGTGGTCCCATCGGGTTCCTTTTCCATACGGTTAGCGTCGAATCTGCAAGATGTCACCACAGCCAATATTGTCCCCCATGACAGACATGATCTCGGCCCTTCTCAGCCCCTTCACTGCTAGCCAGCAGTGACACGTGATCCCCCCCTCCCCTGCCCCAACGTGCTGCCTCTGTCCTGGATGGGGACCCCTTTCCTGCTCTCTCTCCCCAGCACCCTGTGAGCGTCAATCCCAGACCCCTCTGGCAGAGTGATTGTGGATCCCTGCACCCCCTGCTCCCCTCACATGTGGCTCCTGGAGGGCCTCTGGGGGTCTGCTCTGCTGACTGATGTTGCGTGGTGAGCCTAGCACAGCCTCCGCCGCCACTATGGCCCTACCCTGCCCCTTCCCCCACCCCCCACCCCCCTGCGTCCTTTGGTGGCCCAGGCTGTGCCTTATAGTTATGCATGAGCCTGAGCCCCGGAAATGCGTGTGTGTGATGTGGGGTGATTAGGAGGATCATGAGCTCATAAATATGTATCACTCCCCCCCCCCCCCCCCGCCCCCTTGATGAGAGCAATGTGTGTGTGGAGGGCGGGGCGGGGGGGGGCAGGTCGCGGTTCTTGCTGCTCATTGCTCAGAGCTCCTCGTCCCCTTGGGGGCTTTCCCGGCAGCCCACCCCCCCCCAACACACGACTGTGATCAGCTCCGCCTGTTGGCTGTGAGCTGCATTTCCCCAGGGCCTTGGTGTATGTGTGTGCGTTTGTGTGTGCGCGCGCATGTACTTGCCTGTGTGTGTGCGTGCCTGTGTGAGTGTGTGTGTGGGGGGGGGTAGGTGGGTATGATGGGGTACAGCCTGTTCTGGCCCCACCTGCTGGGCTCTGCTTGGCCTCTATCTTTGAGGGGAGGCCCTAGAAGCAGCCATGGTGGCCCCTCGCTGGCCTTGGCATGCTTATCCTTGTGGCTTGAACTGGGCAGGGGGATGGGACCGCTGCTCCCTCAGCGCCTGGGGCTCAGAAATCAGCCACATGCAGGCAAATGCCCGTTTCCCTCCCTGCACCTCTGTCAGTGGGCCAGGTGGACTCGGGATCCCGCATTTCCAGGGTTCCCCTTTATCAGCAGGCTGTGGGAGCTGCCCCCCCCCCCCCCCCGTGGGTCTCTGCTGCAGTGCTCGTTCGGTACCCGGGCACAGGTCTGCCTGTGTGCGGGGCATGTCGCCCGGAGCTCAGCCTGAGCCCCTGAGCCCCACAGGCCACTCCCTAAGAATTCCTGGAGAGAGCTGGGCAGGACCCAGCGCTGCCGTGGGCTGTGGGAGCTGGGCCTCGTCTCTCACCAGGCCACCGGTGCTCCTGGGAACCCGACTTCCCTCCTGAGCTCTACTGTGCTGTCCCGCTCCGCCCTGTCCCCCGCCCCTGCCTGCACTGCCGGCTGGCCAGAGCTGCTGTTCAGGAGGACCTGGGAAAGCCTTCACTGTGTACCCAGCCTGGGCTCCGTGCAGCCTAGGGCTGACTGGGGGCTCGTCAGACCCTCCCTCCTGGGGGATGAATAATGGTTCCATATCTGCTGTGACTAGGAATACCCTGACGGCTGGGGAGAGCTCTCCCTGGATCCTTTCTGCTTTGGGGAGGAGGGTCCCTGGCTGATGGTCCCCTCTCCCGTGGCCCATGTCCCCACATTTCCCCGTCGGGCCTGCTGTCTCACTCTGCACCCGTGAGCCCTGCCACGGGAGGTGGTGCCATGGTGTCCCCTGACCTCCAGCCCCAGGCCCCAGCTGCCCACTTACCTGTCCAAGCCTCCCCTTGTGCAAAATTGAGCCGGTCCTGTGGGCTCCATACCCCCCCCTGACCCCCCCGCCCCCCTCTGGGCAGCGCTGAGCCAGGCGGGGAGGGCCCTGCCCCAGAGGGCCCAGAGCCTCCGGCACTGCTGGCGCCCCCCACTGTGTCTCCAGCTGTTGGCCCGGATAATAATAGCTCGTGTCCTAAGCAAGATGGATCTTGCTGTCGGCCTACTTTCCGGGGCCCAGCTGCCTGTGTCCCAGCTCATGCTGCCGTCCTCGGCACCCCATGCGCCCCCACCCTGCCAGCCACGGTGGTCACTCTGCTCAGGGCCTCCTGCTTCAGTGCATTCGTGCTGCTCCGGCCGTTTGTTCCCCTCTCCCCCTGTCATATGGCCTTCGGTGACACTGCTGTCTGGGGCTGGGCATGTCACCTTCTCTCACTCTGGGCCCCTCAGCTCCTCGGGGCCCCAAGAGGGGGCATCTCAACCTCCCCAAACCAGGACTGAACCCCCTGCTGCCCACAATGGGGGTTTCCTCAGGGTGGGGAGCCCAGGAAGGGGACACTGACACACTGGGGTTTCCCCAGGACCTTGGGACGCTCTGCTCCCTGAAGGGGTCGACTCTATACTCCTGGGTGCCCAGAGGTCCAGGAGGGTGACAGAGAGCAGTGTGGGGGGTCCTGGCGCTGCATCTGCGCCCAGGCCTGCTTCCTGCCTCCCGGCAGGTTCCCGTTGGGCTTTGTTAAGGCTGCGAAGGGACTTGGGGCTCCCTGGCCTATGGCAGGGATGAGGGGGTGGGTGGGAGCAATTGGTTCCGGTTGCCTAGGAGCGAGGTCAGGCAGGAGGAGCCCTGGCAGCTTCTGGGGAGCACTGCCTGCAAGCAGACTCTCCTGAGGAAGCCTGACTCGGAAGTGAGGATGGGGTCCATGGGGAGGGGGGCAGGTGACCCCCTGCCTCTCCCCTTCAGTTAGTCACCTTTGCCCTGTGCCTTCCCGGCCTGCCTCACTACCCCCCACCCTACCCTCCAGAGCACTGGGTGCCCCGGAGCTTGGGGTGATTCCCAAGGGCGGCTGTTGCCGCTGTCGAAGAGAGACATACAGCCAATATTTTACATCAGCTGGTTGGTCGGGATAAGCATATTTCTTATCTTTTGGCATTTACTTAAATTGCCTTGCATATTTGAAGACAATTGGTTACAAATTAATTCCATTTAAATAAGCAGTTAAATATGAAATTGCTGAATTTGGAACTTGTTAATGCGGGGACATTAATATTCAGAGATGCGAATTGTAAACCCCGGGAAGTAGGGGGGACATTATGAAAACTCAGAGATGACAACAGAATGCTGCCTGGCGTGGGGACTGTGCTTTCAGTGCCTGAGAGTGTGAGTGTCAGGCTCATACATGGGACAGGACTGGTTGTGGCCCCTGGGGGCCCGTGGGGGCTGCCCCCACCCCAGAGACAAGAACCTGCCTCTATCTCCTGGTGGAGCGGGGGATGGGGACCCCCCTCTGGGCCTGCTCTGTAAGCAGGCCTTGCCGCCCTCCTTGGGGTAGCAACGGGGGGGGGGGCAAAGATTGGGGGACCCACACTGCTCCCCTCTGTCTCTGGCCCACAAGGAGACCTCTCCCAGGAATACTGCTGCCAGGATCCCCTGAACTGTAGACATTGGTTGTGGTGACATTTTTATACAGCCCAGGGGTCATCTTAGAAAGTACTTTTTTGGTACAGAGCTAACAGGGCAGAGCATGGGGACAGACACCCCTGTTTACACTCGGGGATGGCTTTGAAGTCTTATGTGCCTGCAGGGCTGTTTCTGTATGTTTCTGTGTTGAGTACGTCTCTCGGAGAGTCTGTCTGCTGCTCTCGGCACACAGATCTTAGGGTGTGGGTCTGTATGTGTCCCTTTTGGGGCATGTGTGTGTCTAAGTGTGTGTGTGTGTGTGTAGGTGTCTGGGTGGGAGCCTGTATCTATGTGGGGAGATGTGTGTGCATCCAAGTATATGTTTGCAGGACACACATCTGTGTGTGAGCTGTGTGTGTGTTTGCATGTGTGTGTGTGGGGTGTGTGTGTGTGTGTGTGTGTGTGTGTGTGTGTGTGTGTGTGTGTGTGTGTAAAACGTTGAGAGTTCCGGGCTGTGCGATTCTTGAGTAGATGGGACATGGCTTTTTACTAACCTCCAAATGGCCCACTGGGTGTCGGGGTCTGTGTTGTCGTCTTGCCTCAGGTCCTAGCTGCTCTATTCACCCCAATCCATACTGCTGCCTCTGTGATCTCTTGAAGCGGGGGTCTTTGTTTCAACATCACAGTTGACTTTGTGGTAAGGGTCTTCTCCGTGTAGATGAAGAATTTTCTCAGCTTGCTTATCTCCTTCCCCTTGCTGGCCTCAGTTGACTTCGAGCTCAGCGGTTCCAACCCCAGGAATGCGGCCCTCCTTGGCTAGTGGGTCCAGGCTGGCACACAGAATGTGCAGATTCCTGACCTGAGACAACTGATGCAGTTCCTGGGGGTGAGGGGACTGGCCCAGGCTCCCTAGCTGGACTCATACCTCCCACCACCCTGTGAGCCCTGAGCCCCTCACTGAGTCCTGGGG
The DNA here is from genome assembly GCF_029834395.1 of Sorex fumeus. Classification (NCBI taxonomy): domain Eukaryota; kingdom Metazoa; phylum Chordata; class Mammalia; order Eulipotyphla; family Soricidae; genus Sorex; species Sorex fumeus. Next base: position 23,121,216 of record NW_026606179.1, read on the forward strand.
CTAGTCCCCAGGGACCTGCCCTCCCCTGTTTGAATATGCAAATGTGCAAATCTCAGAGCAACAGTTGACCTGTATGTTGTTCTCGAATGTACATTTGCTTTTGGTTTCATTGATTTCCTCCTGTTTTACGTATGCTCTGCTTTCTCTGAGAAGACCGGATCCTTTGTGGGTGGGAAAACAGTGACTTGGAGGCTTCTCGTCTGCCTCTCCAGTCAGAGCCGAGCGTTTCCCTCTGCACACCCTCTCAGATGCATTTCTCCAGTCATGATATTCCACGTTACTATTTTCTAATTTCCTTCTTTGTTCTTTAATATGTTGTTGCTCAATTTCTGACAGGTTTGGGATATTTTTTGTTTGGTCTTTTTGGGGGGCATGCTTGGTGGTGCTCAGGGCTTTCTCCTGGCATAGGAGACCGATAGGTGCTCAAGCGTGGGGACCATATAGGGTTGGTGGGGAGAGGGGGGGAGAAACCAGTGTCGTGTGAGACAAATGCCTAAAAACCCCATGCTTTCTCTCTGGCCCAGAAAGTGGGATTTTATTGATTTCTTCCATTTACTGGTTGTTAGTTTACCACTACCGTAGTCAGCGAACATTCTCTTATTTCTGCCCCCCGTGAGGTTTGTACCATCCGGTACAGGAGCATCAAGCTCGTGTGTGCCGTCCCACAGGGCTCGTTGGGCTGGGCCCACCCCTACCTTCTTCCAGGATTCTGTCGCCGGGTTCCATTTCAGAGGTATGAGGAAATCACAAACCATGCTTGTGAATTGATCCATTTCCCCTTTCTCTTCTTAGAGTTTCTAACAGATCAGCTGCTGAAATAAAAGCGTGCATTCAGTTCAGTCCATCCTGAGCACCATTCACTGACACCTTGTCGGAAGCAGTTTTATTAGGATGTGAGTCGCACGTGGAATTTCTTGGGACCCCAAATGGCTTTTGTGCATTTCCAGATCAGCACAGCCACCATCACAGTCTGCGGTGCAGTGTTGTTGGTCCCCAGAAAGCCGCCATGTACCTGTCAGCGGCTGGCTGTCTGCTTGCTCGCGCCCTGCGGGGCACCCGCTTTCTCTGTGGAGACGCCTGCTCTCACGTTCCATGGAGAAAGAATCATGTGACATGGCCTGTTGTGTGTGACTTCTTCGGCTTAGCACCGTTGTTCACAGTTCATCCATGGTGTCGGAGGAAGCAGGCCGTGGATCGGATTAGGGCTGGAAACCAGTCCTCTGCCTTTATGATGGCATCATAATCCAATGATTGGATACTTGGGTTTCTTCCACCTTTCAACTGTGAAGAGTAGTGAAGAGCAATGATGCTACGGCTCTTGAAAGTTTGCGTGTGCTCATATTTTGTTGGGGGTTTGGGGTGGACACCACACCTCTCTGTGCTCAGGACTTAATTCCTGGTCCTGTGATCAGGGACCATTCTTGGGTGGGGTTGGGGGACCATGCGTAGTGTTGGGGACCAAACCCAGGTTGGCCTCGTGCAAGGCGAGCTATCTGATATTTTATACGGAAGAATAGAGTGAAGAATAGAATTTCCGAGTCACCTGATAGCTGTCTTTAACTTTCTTATTTTTTTAATTTTTATTTTTGGCAAGAACAGGCAGTGCTCAGGGTTGATTGCTGACTCTGCACTCAGGGATTACTCCTGGGGAGCTTGGGGGATCATATGGGATGCCAGGGATTGAATCCGGGTCAGCCATGTGCAAGGAAATGTGTAGGCTGTGTCCTACCTGCTGTATTATCACGCCAGCCACTGTCTTTTAGCTTTTTGAGGAATTGTCAACTCTCTCCCAAGGTGACTCCATTGCACGCATTTCTCTGGTGATGTATGACAGTCTGACTTCTCCACGGCCTCATCAGCACTTGTTGTTATCTGTCTTTTTTTAATTAAGGTCCTGTAAGTGAGTATGAAGCACTGTCTCATTGTGGGTTTATTTTCATTTTCTTGATGGCTAATTATGTTGTGCATCTTTTCTTGTGCCCATATGCCATTTGTGCCTCTCTTAGGAGAAGCGTTTTCTTAGATCCTGTGTCCATGTTCTAATGGGGGATATTTGTCTTTATTGTGCAGTTACATCTTCCGGATACGAGATCTTGATAATGTGCAGAGATATTTGCTCCGTTTTGTGTATTGTCTTCTCTCTCTGTTGAAGTGTCCTGTGCGGTACAGAGGCTTTTCGTGTCTGTGAAGTCCAGTATATCTTTTTTGCCTTAGGTTGCTTGTGCATTAGGCTTCATCATCTGAAGAAACCACTGTTGAACCCAAAGGCTGTAAGGATCTACTGCCTCACTTCCTTCTAAGAGTCATACTTTGAACTCTCACATTGAAATCAGTGGGGCCAGAGAGATAGTATAGCTGGTAGGGTGTTTGCCTTTCATACGGCTGACCTGGGTTCAACCCCTGGCACCCCATATGGTACGCAGAGCCCACCATAAGCGATCGCCAAGCTTGGAGCCAGGAGAAAGGTCTGAATACTGCCATGTATGGCCACAGAGCCATGAGAAAGAGTTCAGTTTTTGTATATGGTTAACAGATAGGGATCCAGCTTCATTCTTTTTTCATGTGGATATCCAATTGCTAACAACGCTTTCCCGATAATTCATTTCTCTTGGCACCCTTGTCAAAATTTAGTTGACCAAGAACAGATTATTTCATAGATCCACCTATATGAGGCCCCCAAATAGTAAAGTTTACAGACGCTTAACTAGAACAGTAGTGGGCTGACTAGCAGAAGGTTGACCCCAGCTCAGTCCCTCGTACCATATAGGAAGCTTGGAACCCCTCCAGGAGTGATCCCTGCAAAACCAGAAGTAAGCCCTGAGTACTGCTAGGTATAGCCCACCCCCCTTCCCCAAGAAAAATAAGGGTGAAAAAACAAAAATGAAAAAGGTTACCAGTAGTGACTGGGGAAGAGGAAAGGGGAGTTATTGGCTTTGTAGTTTCACTGTGGGATGTTGATACAGTTTTGGATATAGTTGTTGGTGTTACTATTCTTAATGCCACTGGACTGTAAGTGTGAAAGTGGTTCTGATGTTACATTTTGTTTCATGTATTTTACCACAGTAGCAAAAGTTAACTGAGACCTGCAGAGACAGCACAGGGGTTGAGGTGCATGCCTGGTTCATTCCCCTGCATTTAGTGGTCCCTGAGTACCACCGACCGAACAGCACTGCATTCTCAGGCCACTGCTTTGAACTGCCAGCCAGTGGGCTGTGGATTGATGGGAAGGGCTCCTTGGCTTCCTGAGTACTGCTTAGAAGACTCTCCCAAAAAATTTTATTAAATAAAAAAAAAAATTCAGGGGCCAGAGGCTATGGTACAGCCAGTATGGTGATTGCCTCGCATGCGGCCAAGCCAGGTTCAATCCCTAGTATCCCATACAGTCCCCCAAGCACCACCAGGAGTAGTCTTTGAGTGCAGAACCAGGAGTAACCCCTGAGCATCGCTGGGTAGAGTGCGGAGGGGTCAGGAAGATAGCTCAAAAGGCTGTTGTGCACATGTTCCTTGAGCACCACTAAACGTGGCTCCTCCAACCCCCCGCCCCCACATTAGATGTTAAGTATGCACTGTAGCACTGTCATCCCGTTGTTCATTGATTTGCTCAAGCGGGTCCAGTAACGTCTCCATTATGAGACTTGTTATTACTGTGTTTGGCATGTCAAATCTGTCACAGGTAGCTTGCCAGGCTTTGCTGTGCGGGCGAGATACTCTTGGGAGCTTGCTGGGCTCTCCGAGAAGGGTGGAGGAATTGAACTCGGGTTTGCCAGGTTGGCTGCGTGCAAGGCAAACACCCTACCGCTGTGCTATCGCTCTCCCCCCAAATAAAAATAAAAATAAAAATTTTTGAACCGCTCCCCCAACTTTGACTTCCCATTTCTGAAGAGCAAGTGCACTTACGAAAGCAGGCATTTGTTTTGTTGAGTGTTATGCTCTCAAGGTGTTTACTAGGACAAGTTGATATATAGTGTTGTTCAAGTCTTGAATTGTCTAGTTTTAATCTTTATTGCAAATGGAGTGTTGAAATCCTTAACTCTTGCTGAACTATCCATTTTGTTTTCAATTCTGTTATTATCATTACCATTATTTTATTTTGCAGTGTGGGGGAACGAATTTTAAGGGCCTCTTGAATGCAACACATATAAGTTTTACCACTGTGCTGCATTCCTGGTCCTTGTCAACTTTTGATTTCTATATCTTGGCCTCTGTTGTTCGGTGCATATATAATATTATTATCTCTTCTTCATGAATTGATTTTTTTCATTAATAGAAAATATCTGTTTTGTAAAAAATTGACTAAATTCTTTCGGGGGGAAGTCACATCTGGGTGATACTCCTGGCTCTGCACTCAAGACCATGTGGGGTGTAAGGTATCAAACCTGGGTCAGGCCACATGCAAAGCAAGCACCTTACCTGCTATACTATCACACTGGCCCCATTGACTCCGTTCTTATTTTTGTCTGATATTAGTTATTCCAGGTTCTCTTTTGTTCTCTGTTTATATCAAATATATTTTTCAATTCTGTCACTTTCAGCCTGTTTGTATCTTTCAATCTAAAGCATTAGGTTGATTCATAATTAAAACAACAACAACAACAACTGTTCTCTTAATCTCTGCCTTCTACTTGGTGATCTAATCAGTTTATATCTGAAGTATCTGCTAATAAAGATGAACTCCTTTGTGGCATTTTTTTGTTTCTATATGTCAGATGTTGTATATGCTGATGTAATTACTAGGCCCCTTTTGCTTCATGTTGGATTCAGGTTACTTTCAAGACCCCTTAATTTTAGTCTGAAGGATTCATTAGATTAATTAATCAATTAATTGTTTTGTAAGATGGGCCGTCTAGTGACGAATTTTTCTCATTTCTGTTTATCTGGTTTTCTCCATTTTTGAAGTTTAGCTTTGCTGGATATAGAATCTTGATTGACAGCTTTTTCCCCCCCTTTCATTGGTGTCGACCTAATATGTCTTATCTTCTAGTCTCTGTAGTTTCTGATGAGAAATCGGCCATTAATCTTGTTGAAGATTCCTTATACGTGATGGATTCCTCTTTCCTCTTGCCTCTTCCAAGATTTTCTGTTTGACACTTGACAGTGTGACTATGACATGCCAAGGGGTGGGTTTCATGGACTTTATTCTGCTTGGTGTTCATGCAGATTTATAGTGTATTCATAAACTCAGCTAACTCTGTAGCCTTTATTATTTTTTTTTCCTGCTAGTTCTTCTGTTTCTTTCTCTGTTCTTTTCTTCTGAGACTCCCATCATGCACATGCTGTAATGCTTGACAGAAGAACCTTCTGCAGTCTGCTTTGCGAAGGTGGACAATGGCTATTCTTGGCTGTGTTCTGCAGCCAGGTCACTTGTTCTCCAAGTCATCACACTAAGAGGACATGACTCAGCTGCCACTTTAGCTGTAGGAAATGAGCCTTCGGCCTGATGTGGCCCCGTAGTTGCGAAATGTGTACCACCCCCACCTCTTAATTTTTACTCTTTCATTTTTGTGCTGTATCCAGCGGTGCTCAGGAAACCATATGTGGTGCCTGGAATTGAACCCAGGTCAGTCTCATGTAAGGCAAGTGCCTTTCCCACTTACCCACTCTCTCTCTAACCCCTCTGGACATACTGGATCCGTCTTGGTATCATGGTATTTATTTCTTGAATACCGTCTCTTAGGCTGGAAGTTCCAGACCATTGAACTAATAGGCTTGGTTTCTTTTCCCTCCGTAGGTTCAATGTCAACAATACCATTCTGCATCCAGAGATCGTGGAGTGGTAAGTACGGCCTGTGACCCCCCTGGTGGGTTGCTGTGTTCCACGCAGGAAGGGCTGGGACCCTACCCCTTCATCTCCCGACAATGAGCCCCGCAGACAAGACGCTTATCCCAGCCTTTTTCTTCAGCATCTTCTGCCTTGTTTTCCTGTTGGACTGTTGGTTGGTGTTTCTTGTCATTTAGATGGCAATTAACTTTCTTACCTTTCCCTTTATTTTTCAGTCTTTAAAAACCCCTTCAACAGATAAGCCACACTTCTGTCACTCAGTTGGAAAAGTTAGCTATACAAGTCAAAATGGGACCGGAGCAGGTAGGGTGCCTGCCTTGCATGTGACTGACCCGGGTTCTATCCCCGGCACCCCATATGGTCCCTAGGGCCCTGTCACAAGTGAGCCCTGAGCACAGAGCTGAGCATTGCTCGGTGTGGCCCCCAAACAAAATGGACAGGATACATAATAAAAGAGGTTCCCCCTCTTTGTCTCAGGTCATGTATGTCTTGGCCCGTTCTTGTTCTTGCTTGGCTTCCTTTCTTCCATGGTGGATGTATGGTGGGGGGGGGTCCCCGATAGCCTCCTGAAGCCCTCCTGGCCTCTCTCTCTTAGTGGGGGACCCACCCCAGGCCGGGCAACACAGCCAGCGAGTGCTCACATGCCCTCAGTTTTCTTCCTCAGCTGCTGAGCTGCTCTTGTGGGGGCGCACCAGCATGTTTTCACTGGACGGTGGCACAGAGAAAGTCCCCTGGGCTTGGGGCTTGAGGTTACTAATGGGCAGCATGGGTTGGGGTGGCGAGCCAGGCCAGAGAAGCCTGCAGCAGGGGCAGAGGAGAGAGTGGTAGGGGCTGAGGCAGTAGACCTGAGGAAGGGCTGAGACCTCCTTGCCTGGCGGAGTGACACACCCCAGGAAGGGGACAGAGAGCAGGGACCAGGCCAGTTCTGGTCTCGGCAGGGGCACTGTCACAGGAGAGGCAGGAACTGTGGGGAACCCTTTTGGAGTTTGGAGCAGGGGAACAGGAGGGTCAGGCATGCGTTTCGAAAATCATCTGACCTGAGGCCTGAGACCCGAATGCAGGCCAAGGGTGGGGCCAGGTGCCAACTCGAAGGCTGTCATGGGGTCCGGGTGGCAGGAGGTAGGCAGCCAAAGGAGGACCTGGCCGTGATGACCAGGTGGCGGGTGAATCTGTTTGTCCGGTGGGGGCAGTCGCTGATGTGTGGCTGAAATGGGGTGTGGGGCGGTGACTGGCTTGGGGTTGTGGGTGTGTATGTGTGTGTATGTGGGGGAGGGTAGAGGGGTGCTGATGGGAGACAGAGAAGACGTGAGGGCGTTGGGTCAGCCCCATCCTTCTGGCTCACGGTTGCCTGTGATAGATTTGTGAGCTCACACTTCCTTCTTATAGCCCTGGTTGGTTGACTGAGGACTCCATCCTGGCACCTCTGTGGACTTGTCCCTGTTCTGCGTGTGACAGTCCCTTGGGACTGCTCATGGGGCACTGGAGCTAGGGCTAGGTGTGGCCAGTGAGAGGGAGAGGCCAGTGACCCCCACCTTGGTCCCCCACCCACTGGAATAAACATACCCTAATTCTGGGACAGTCCTGAGACTGAGATGCAGCTCCCAGCTTCACGGGGAGGTGGGGTGGGGTGGGAGGAATGTCAGCAGGCAGTGCCTGTGATGTGACTGTGTCCCTAGGGTGCTGGAAACTTCAAGTGGGGCGAGAAGGGGGTTTGGGGGGGCTCATGGGGGATGGGGTGGTGCTGGGGAACATGGCAGTGATGGGGGGTGTGTGCAGGATGTTCCATGCCCCTTTCATGATGTCAGACGAGGCCCATGGAGCTCCATGGACCCCCTGATCCTGGATGCTCTTAAGATCCTCTCTGCTCGTCACTGTAACAGCACCCAGCCACTGGACATTTCCAAATTCTCATCCTACCTGGCGCCCCCTAGGGATGCCTTTGGGCTTCACGGTAGACAGGGGTGCAGAGACACAGTGTGTGAACAGAGATCCGCAGGACCCTGAGACCTTTCAATCCTGTGGATACCGAGACACAGCAGAAAGCACCCTGGCCATTGTCGTGCAAAGCCCTTGACCAGGCGTGTCTGTAAGGCACCCCATCTCACCTGACCTTATCTGGAGGGGCAGGGGTAAGGGTAGGCGCTCCCCAGGACTTTTTGTTTTTCTGGCGATGCTCAGAAGTTACTCCTGGTGGGGCTTGGGAGACCATATGGGGAGCCGGGATCGAACCTGGGTCGGCCGCTCGCAAGGCAAACGTCCTCCCCTGTGGTACTATTGCTCTGGCCTCCTCCCCAGACTTTTTAATGCCCCCCCCCCCCCATGTCCTAGTTGCTTCCTGAGGACCCACCCCCAAGTCCAGCCCCTGGGAGATTCCATGTCCCTCTGCATGTTTTAGAGGGCTTCTCGCCTGCTGAGTCAAGGCAGTGCCCCTGGATAGGGACCTCAGGCCAAGTGGGCAGCACCGTGGCAGCCTCCGTGGCCTCCTGTGTGCAAGGCAGGGAGTGGAGCCCTTGTGGCACACCCTCTGGTTTGGGTTCCCCGTCCTGAGCCCGGTGTGCTGGCCTTTCCCAGGCCACGGAGGAAGGCAGGGAGGCAGGGAGGTTAGTGGCCTGCCCACTGCTCTGGGGCCCTGGTGGGGTACCCCGAGCTGCAGGGCCTGCCTGCATGCCCGCCTGACCGCTCACACCAGCAGCCCCTAGCATGGACTGTAGGGACACCGGGAGCTGTGCAGCTGCCACCCAGCCCTGTGTTCGGGGTCCCCCCCCGCCCCCCAGACCCCACCTAACGGGGAGGGAGGGGAGGCCGCTGGCTCCCTCTCTCCGCGCACACCCCTCCGTGCCTGTCGTTCATTTCCTCTCTGAGACGGCTTTATTGTTTTCCATTCTCTCCAGCATTGCCTTTTTGATTTCCTGTAAATTCCTCTGTAATCATACTCTTCCCTACAAACATGAGATCATAACTGATAATTTCCTCGCTGCTTGCCGGGGATTGCAGTTTGACAGAGGAGGTCAAAAGTTGAAACTTAATAAGAGCGGCTGTGCTGCCTGGCGCCTGGCCCGCACACGGCGGGGGGCTGCGGACGCCACCAGGACTGATGTGGAGGGGAAGAAGACGGCAGGAGGCTGGCTCTCTCGCCGCGGGAGTTCGGGGGAGCACCCCCAGACACGTCACAGAACAGACCCACTCACAGTCACCCCTGTCGCCCTTCTCGGACTTGTAGTGCAACGGTGCGAAATTGAGTCACAGGCCAGTTATAGAGTCGTTAATTCCATGGTGGCGGAGGTGTCCCACGTGTGGCCCGGCGGGCCCCCTCCCCAGCCCCTGCCGGGTGCAAGAGGTCTGAGGGAACAGAAGCTCCTGTATCCTGCTTCTCGAATCCCAAATTAGACAAAGGACACAGTTGATGGCCTAGATTCCTGGGAGCGGACACTGGAGGTATTCCCCGAGGTCTATTTGTCTGCTGGTACATATGGGACCAGAATCAAGAAGACCCAAAGTCAAGGGGGATTGTGACTCACGGTGCCCCCCAAATAGCATTTCTCACCTTCCCCATGTGGTTGCCCACGTGGACCTTATTTCCTTCCCGTGCCCCCAGCTTCAACCCCCTGTCTGGCCTATAGGCCTCCTCAGTCTGGCTGCCTGGATGTGAATTTCATGTGTGGCCCCCCTGGAGTATCCTGGAGCCCCCTAGTGGGGAGTTGGCATAAACCCCCCTAGTTGAGAAATGCTGCTCTGGAAGACAGGAAGATGGGTGGGTGCCCTGGGCCTAGGTGAGGGTCCCCCCACCTGGTCATGTCCTGGGCACGTGTCTTGGCACCCTGTGGTCCTGATCCCCAAACCCCACCCCCACCCAGACCCACCTGCTCCCACAGAACCTTCCCAGCACATCCGTCTCCAGGAGGGATGGCGCTCCCGTCACTCCAAATGGGTTCTGTTCAACACTGTGGCACTCGGATACTTAGAGACTGATTTTGGAAATGCGTCATCCTGTCTGGCCCCTGTTTTAATCAGTGAAGCACTCAGGCCTCCCTTAATTGATGGCTCAATCCCGGCTTTATTGCCCACAGGCAGTTTTGTGACCTGTGAATATTTAACGGGGGAAAAAAAAAGATTGCACAAATAAATCTCAGCTTGGTCCCATTTTTGTCGTTTCGGGCCTGGAGCAGAGACTGGTCTGGGGAAGAGCCTTCGTGGATGGCCCTGGTGCCTTTTCTCCATGGACTGTCCCCTCAGTGTGGTGGTCCCTGTGGGTGGGGTACCCACTGCCTTGCACCTATAGCTGCTCAGAGCCTAGGACCTCTCCTGGGAATAGGCCTTGAGGCCAGCAGACGCTAGCTGCTCTCTCCCTAGTGGCTGCCCCTTGCTGAAGCTCTGCTCCTGGCCTCATGGCGCTCCGGAGGAGTGGATGGTGCTGCCTTGGAGTTCAGGGTGTTGGGGGTCCCCTATGGTGTGCTGTCTCTTCAGGAGCCCACCAGGCAGGCTGGACGCTGAGTTGCCCACATAGGCCGGGAAGCCGTACATGGCCACTGTCCACAGGGCCCCGGCCTGGAGGATGCGCAGAGCTGCGTCATGGGACCATTTGCCCTGGTTCCATTAGATTTGTCTATTTTTTTTTAAATGTACCTTAAAAAAGAAAGTCCTAAGTCAGCCAGCCAAAGGCCTAGTTTGTCCTCACGGGCCTCGGCACTTGGGGGGGGGTGGCGCCCCGACTCTCTGCTCTGGGGGCTGCTCAGGCTGCCCCCTGGTACCCAGGGCAGGGCCACACACGTCATTTGCCCTCTGGCTCCCAGACCAGTTGGATGGGAACCTCGCCTGGAAGGAGCATCACTGGCCCCTGGGGGTCTCCAGGGCACCACCCGCTGGGGGGGACCCGCAAGTGATAAAAGACTTGGCTGGCCACTCCCTGGTGATTTGGAGATGGGTCCAGGCTGTGTGGGGGTGCGGGGGAGGCCCTTCTCTGAGAAAGGGCAGGTTGGACGGGGGCAGGAGTCAGCTCCAGGCGGAGGAGTTGGCTTGTGGGGGTGCCGGGGCTGAGCCTGAGAAAAGTGGGAGTGGGGGTCTCCCTGTGGGGCTCGGGTCCCCTGAGACAAGCAGAAGCCCTGGGAAGGGTGGACACAGGGTGGTGTGGTCAGGCTGCCTGTGCCCAAGTGGCCCCGTGGCTTGCAGGCCTTGGGAAGGAGGTGGGTGTCAGTCCTGGCTGTCTCTGGGGTGTGGCCTGATGGACAGCCCAGAGTGGGCTATCGGGTGGGGGGGTGACCCTCAGGCAGGGTGGCAGGTGTGGCTGCAGGAGGCGCAGGGCAGGGGTTTACCTTGCTGGACTCCAGGTACCAGGGGTGGATGGCCCCTGTGTGCATGGAGTTGAGTGCCCCCGCCCCGGGGGGGGGGGGGGCTGGGCTGCCCTTGGATGCGGCTCCTGCCCCCATGGCATGAGCAGGAAGTGGGAGTGCTGGAAATGAGTCATGGTGATTGTGAAGAGCAGAAACTAGCTGAGCTTGAGGGACGCCCTGGGCTGCAGAGGCTGGAAGCACAGCCGGGTGTTCGCTTAATAACCCTGTCTCTCTCTTCCTCTCTCCTGGCCTGCGCACACACCTACTTGCACTGGGGCTTCTGCGAGGGCCCCTGTCCACCCCTTCCTCTTCCCCCCCCAATATTGGTGGCGGCCCTGCCCTGCTGCTCCGGCCCCTGGGCAGGAGATGGTGGTGCGGGGCAGGGGGGGGGGGGGGTGGTGGGACCCAGCTAGCTAGCTCAGCGGGCCCTGGGAGTCAGCCCGTGTCACATTCAGGCCCACCCTCCGTGCCTGGGAGCTGCAACCCCATTTCATGGATGAGGCAGCTGAGCCTCTGGAAGAAAGGGTGTTTGGTACAGTCTCTGCTTCTTACTTCAGAAGCGAAAATAGCTAGTGTGCCCCACTACGCACCTTAGCTAGCTCTGGGTCAGGTGAGGCAGTGCTTCAGCCCCCAACCCCGGGCTGCTTGTTCCAGTCTGGCTGGGCAGCCCCACCCCCACCCCAGCCCTGTGCACCTTCCCAAGGACTGCAGAGCACGGCAGTCCCTGAGGTCTCCCTGGCAAGGGGTGCCCCACCACCGCGGGCAAACCGCTGACTGCTGCCTTGTCTCTCTCCTCTGCAGCCGGGTCTTCAAGACGGACATGGAGCTGGAGGTTCTGCGCTACACCAATAAGATCTCCAGCGAGGCCCACCGGGAGGTCAGCGGGCCTGGGCAGGATGGGCAAGCTGCTGGCTCTGTGGGTGGGCGGGATGGGGCAGGAGGAAGTTTGCTGTGCCCAGAGATACAGTGATGGCCCTGAGCCCTGCCAGGAACGAGGCTGAGGCCACGGGGACGGGGAGACGCTGCCCCAGTTTAGCCTCTGGGTGACCCTGCACCCCCAAGAATGCTGGTGTCCCTGCAGGTCTGGCTCCTTGAAGGAACCATTTTTCCCCCTTTTTGGCTCACACCCGGCGATGCTCAAGGGTTACTCCTGGCTCTGCACTCAGGAATCACCCCTGTCAGTGCTCAGGGGACCATATGGGATGCTGGGAATCGAACCTGGGTTGGCCGCGTGCAAGGCAAACGCCCTACCCGCTGTGCTATTGCTCCAGCCCCTTGAAGGAACCTTTTATCCCCAAGCCATGACACAGGCACAGGCCATCTGATTATTCCCAAAAGCCGTCCTGTGATTCTCTCCCCGACTCTGCCACCAGATTCCCCCTTTCTGAGTTGGCTGCAAGTTAAAGAGACCCTTTCTGCTATGGTCTCGGGCAGTGTGGCCACCTCAGGCATGGAGCCGCTCCCGGCTATCCTGGGCATACCCAGCTGTCCTGGACGTGTCCAGCTGCCCTGGACAGCCCTGCCTCCAGAGCTCCCAGCATGTCCTTGTTTGTCACAGTTGTGCTCCACCGAGCACACGCATTACTCTTTGCTGTTGTTGGGTTTTTTTTTCCTTTTTTTTTAGAAGGAAGAGGCTCTTTAGAGAAAGTGCTCTTCATTAGTTCCTTACCCCGCTCATCCCTCTGTGCTTCCTATCCATCCTGCAGGTAATGAAGGCCGTGAAGGTGGGGATGAAGGAGTATGAGATGGAAAGGTAAGTGCGGTGTTTCTCTGGGGGAAGATTAAAATGTAAAAACCGGGAATTGATGTGCCTTGAGCGAATGACAGATGAGGTGGCTCCGAGCCCAGCAGGTTGTGGGGATGCTTGGTGGGGCCCCGAAGATCTCAGGCAAATAGGGCCGGGGTGGGGGGTCGTTCCTTCCACCTGCGGCCGCGAGCTCTGCTCTCACACAGAGTTCACCATGGGTGGATCAGAGTCTTTTGTGCGGTGTTCCCTGTCCCGTCTTCCACCTCTTGGGCATCATGTCTGCAATTTGCAGGGTACTTGACCAAATAGCTGCTATTGTGCCTTGGAAAGCCGCTCACGACGCGGCTGCCATTTTTTGGTGTAACACAGTCATTATGTCTGCGGTGCTGGATGACTGGGTCCAGGGATAGCTAAGTGGCTTGTAAAGCCTTCCAGAAGCTCCCTGGGCCTTCAACTCCAAACAGGCCTGCAGGGAGCTGGCGCTGCCCGGGCTCTTCCCAACTCCTTACTGCTTGAGGGACCTGAGGTCAGCCTGACGGGGCCTGAGGGTACCCTTGGGGTCCAATCTGCTCTGCCCCTGTGGCTCCCCTCCTGCCAGGAGGCCCCCACTTCAGGACTTCCCACAAGAGCCTGTCTGCCCTGGGGAGCACTAAGAGGCTGACATCACACACACACACACACACACACACACACACACACACACACACGGTGTAGTAGGGGGTTGACCTCTCTCTCTCTCTCTCTCTCTCTCTCTCTCTCTCTCTCTCTCACACACACACACACACACACACACACACACACACACGGAAGTGCAGGGTACTGTTTCCTTTGGTTTGTTTTCTGCCCACACCTGGCGATGCTCAGGGCTTACTCCTGGCTCTGCAATCAGGGATCCCTCCTGGCAGGACTCGGGGTTCCATATGGGATTCCGGGGACTGAACTCAGGTTGGCCACGTGCAGGGCAAGCGCCCTCCCCACTGTGCCGGTTTCAGGATGGAGCTCGGAACCCCTGCACTCCCGAGAGCATGCCCAGCAGGTGCGAGGATGGACTCTCCTTCCAGCTTGGGGTTAGGGTGACGGTTGGGGGTGCTGGTTGCTGGAGGAGCCAGCCGCATGGTTTGGGGAGGGTGTCTAGGGAGAGGCCAGGGGCAGAGGCTCGGTTCCTGCTGGCCTTGTAATCCATCTCACTGACTCAAGGCTCCCTATAGCTCCAAAGCCCCGGAGCCCAGGTGGGTGCAGGGGCAGAGGTGCCAGCCAGCCCTCCCAGGGGCACCTCCCTGCCCCCTACCCTTGCATCGGAGCCTCTGGCTCTCCTGCCTGGCAGCTGTTGTTCATAGTAATGGTGCAGGGGAAGTCTCTGAGCTCCATGAGCGACCCCAGCAGGTCAGCAGAGCCGAGTCTGGTGACCCCCCACGCTGGAGCTCTGGAGACCAGTGGGCGTCTGGGGCTCCTACCCCGTGCCCAGACTACGCTCAACTCTGGCAGCCGGTGGCACATTCGAGGCTTAGGTGTTTGTGGAGGGTAGGGGCTCAGGGTTCTGAGGAAACCCTGAGGGGAAGAGGGAGGAGAGGGGGAGAGGGAAGTGGAAGAGGAATGGGGAGGAGGAAGAGAGGGAAAGAGAAAACAGAGAGAGGGTTAGAGGGAAGGGAGAGAGGAGGGCTGCCCTGTGCTTCCGTGTTGGGCCTCCTAGAAGCTGGGGCCGTTGTATTTAAAGCGGGTGCTGCTAGACCAGGGTGTGGCTTCCACACAGGGTCAGTACCAGGCGCGCATTGAATCCTCAGGGGGCAGCAGGCACACGGGGCCTAGGGGTGGGTGGGGAGAGGGTGGGACTGATTCCTTTCAGGGGCGAACTCGCCCCACCCTGGGTGTGTCCATGCCCCTGACACGCCTTCCGGGGACCAGCTTCTTGGCCAGTTTCTCGTCTGGTCCTTTCCCTCTGGCTTTTTATTTTTCTTTTTTGCTTTTTGGGTCACACCCGGTGATGCACAGGGATTATTCCTGGCTCTGCACTCAGGAATTACCCCTAGCGGTGCTCAGTGGACCATATGGGATGCTGGGAATCGAACCCGGGTTGGCCGCGTGCAAGGCAAACGCCCTACCCCTGTGCTGTTGCTCCAGCCCCTCCCTTTGGCTTTAATGTCAGAGGTCTCTTCAAGTCTGGAGGGCGCGTTAAAAAAAAAAGAAAAAAAAAACAGTCAGCGCTCTGATGGCGTGTATGAAGACACCCCTTCTGTGTGCTGTGCCCTGAGCGGGGTTTCAGAGGAAATGAAAATCATTTTCCACAATTGAGCCGCAGTAAATTGTGTTAGACCAATAAGACGTGCGCGTTTGGGTAAATGGAGCGCTAACAGCCGCTGACTGCCGGCCCCGTCAGGCCGTCCATTTTAGCGCCTCGAATTATTTAATGCTCGTGGCGGAACCAGCTTGTAGCGGCTGGCACGGGGCTGGCAGCCGAATCAATTACCTGCACATACTCATTTAGAGCATGCTCAATTGGCTGTGTAAGCAGGTCCCGGTTCACATTTGCCATGAGGAGATTAATAGCTTGATGGTTTTGACAGTGGGGGCCCTTAATTGAAATCACGCTCTCTCTCTTCTCGCTGGGAGTGGGGAATTTGGGGTTCCCTCAGTACCGCTTCTGGGGGGCTCCGCGAGGCGTTTGGAGACAAAGAGAGGGTCTGATAGATTTCCTGGGTTCCGTGCCCCGCCCCCCCCCCCCCCCCGCCCGGCTGGGGTCCTTGACAATTCCCTGATGGTGCAGATGTCCTGCAGGAGTGCTGCCCTGGTGGTGCCTGGCTACTTTCCCCTACCCCTCCACCAGGGGGAGCAGTTCTGGAGTCAGCGGTCAGTCGGCCAGCTGGGTGCAGGCTGGAATAGGAGACCACGGCCCTGGGTGGGGATAGCCCCGCGTGGACCCCACACACCACACACCCTGCTCCACAGGCATGCATGCACCACCCCACGGCGCGTTTATCCCTGCTGTCCGCCAACGGGGTGGGGGGAGGATCTCTGTGTTGGAGGGTTGAGGGCAGGCCTCTCCGGGGCGTGGTCACTGGAATGGGAAGAGTCTCGGAGTCTTGGCCCTGTCACCCCTGGTCGCCACTCTGCGGCCTTGCCCTGCTCCTCCCTCATCTTTAGTATGCCCCTGTGCCCTAAACAGCTCCTTGGTTACTTGCTGCACCTCGGAGGTCACTGAGCCTTCCGGAATCAGCACCCTTCATTCACTGGCTGTCGCCCCGGCACCCGACTCCCACTGCCCAGAACAGGGTGGTACTGGAGGAGGGACTGGCCAGGCAGCCTGCCCGGCCAGCAGCCGTCCCAAGGGTGTGCCAGACGGAGAGGTGTGCTGACCCCTCTTGTGCGCCCCAAGTCAAAGTGGCCTGGGAGGAGATCCCAATGCAATGCCTCCCACAGTCAGCCTGGGAGAAGGTGCAGTGCTCAGCCTCGGGCAGCCTCCCCCCTGCCCGGCTGGCCCGAACTGACCTCAAGGGTCCCCTAGGAAAGGGGAAGTGGCGCCTCCACAACCTCCAGGAGAGGGTCAGAGACCCTAGGTGAGCCCCGCCAGCAGGGAAGCCCCGATCCTTCATATGGCCCCAGACCCTTTCTGGGGGATGCCACAGCCTTCAGGGACTGAGAGGGTATCACCATCTCACTGTAGCAGAGCCTGGGTCTGAGTGTGCAGCGGACCCCAGCGGGTGCCTTAATTGGGAGGGTCTGGGGCGGGAGACGGGGGGAGGTTGTCTGTGGTTTCCACAGACGTGTGGCTGCCACCAAGCCTGAACCTGGGTGCATTCGGGGTGTAAGCCACCTGGTGTTCAGTGAGAAAGATGAGCAGAGGGAAGGGTTTCCTGCCACGGTAGCCCAGGGATGCCACCCCAGCCATGTCTTTGGAAGGCAAAGCCAGTAGAAAGAGGCGTCTCCCTCCCGGGTGCCAGGGTTCGCCCTTGAGAACCTTGAACCTGAGTCTTTCTGCCGTCAGTTTAAGGAGAGAGTGTGTTTTTCCTGGCTCCCTGCGAGATTTTTTTTTATCAGGAAAAGATGTTGAATTTTGTCAGCTGCATTTGGGCATCGTGTGTGTGTGTGTGTGTGTGGTGTGTGTGTGTGGTGTGTGTGTGTGTGTGTGGTGTGTGTTTGTTTGCTTTACACGATTAATAAACTTAATTTTAGGAGAGTTTTAGAGCACAGAATAATTATAGGATTATTAGAGGCAGATTTCATATTCCCTGAACCCTCTTTCCCCTCTCATTAGCGTGATTACAGGAACATTTGTCACAACTCAGGAACATATCAATGCATCATTATTATCTGAAGTTCCTACTTGATTCCAGTCTACTGAGCTCTTACCTACAGTCCTTTTACTATTCCAGAAGTCCGCGCTCTCCTCCCCGTCTCTCCCTTCCCCTGCTCCCGCCAAATTCAGGCTTTGTCACATTTCCTTGCCTCCTCCTTCTGGCTGGCATCATTACTCACCCTTTCCTTGGCTTGGGGGACCTTTGTAAAGGAAGGACGGGTTGAGTTTTTGTAGAGTGACCCACAGTCTGCATTGATCAGATATTCCCTCTCCTCCGCCGTGTGCCTTGTGTGAGTTTGGGCTGCTGGCAGAAATACGGGGTGTCATGGGGTTACCCCTTAGACCACACGGGCATATTCCAGTGGACTGACCCCGCTGGTCGAAGTTCCCAAGCCTGCGTTTCAGGGTTCAACATGGTCAGGGTCATCACCCCTCTTTCCCAATGTATTCGGGGGCACGCACAGCCCACGCTGTGGGGCGAGGGTTACGCCACCTCCCCATGGTCCTTCCCTCCAGGGCTAGGTTCCTTCTCCCTGTCTCTGTTACCCAGTCATTTATGGACTCAGAACCCACTGGAGCGGGCAGGTGCTTGCCTTGCACACTCCGACCCAGGTTCAGTCCCTGGCATGGCACACGGTTCCCCACGTCTGTGAGGAGAGACCCTGGGCAGGGTGGGTGTGGCCTCAGCACCCCAGAAACAAACTGAGCCCACAGGCTCATGGCTGTTGAGATGATGTTCTGGGTCCTGCTGAGTACCGAGGTTTTGGTTCTGTTGATCCAGTGATTGGTGTGGGCCCTCCAGACTCACCTACGTGGCTCCTGTGGCCCTCCCCACATGCCTCTGGGTCCCTCACGCACATCCCTGTGTCCCTCACACATCTTCCTATGTCCCTCGCCTTGTCCCTCTTCCTGCCCTGTGCTTCCAGAGCCCTCCGCTTCCTCCTGCCCTCGTGGGCAGCTCCAGACTCGCTGCAGCACAGACCCTTCCCCACAGACCCTGGGTCTTCCACACCACGAGGGGACACCAGGTCTCACGGGGTCTCTCGAGTGGCCTTCGGAGCCGGGCAGCCCCCCCACGCCGGCACTGTCATGGCAGGTCAATCGGACGATGGACGGACATGTGCCTGTTTGGGGACTTGAGATCACGCCCAAATTTATTTTTGATAGAAAAACAAAAATCGGTGACTGATGATGAGGACAGAAGTGGGGAACCTATACCATAGTGCTCGGAGCATGTTCCCAGGACATGGGGGTCGGGTTTCTGTACCCCACGAAGCACGGCTAGTGTCTGCTGACGAGTGCTGGGTTCCTGGGAGGCATCCAGGCAGCAGATTGCCAGTTTGGTGCTTTTTTGCTTTATGATGACACCTTAGACTCATTACAGGGGATCAGGGAACATGTGCTTTCCTAAACTCCTCTTGGCCATATTTTAAGGTCAGGGATTTCGAAATCGTGGTTTGGAAAGCTCTCCATAGTTTTCCTGCTTCCTAGAAAAATCTCGATGAGCAATGACACAGGACCTTCTGTCCTTGCAGCAGGAAGTGATCCCTGGATCTGCATCTCTGGGGACAGTTTCCTTGGTTCCTTGGTAACTTCTTAGCTTTTCCTGTGGGCTTGGTCGACTGGTATTATCCCTTGAAGGAGCCAATATGTTTTCCTGTAAAGTATTTGTTTTTTATCAAGAATCTTTAACTTATTAGAACCGAAGTATCACTTTCAGTGGGCTGGAATGATAGCACAGCGGGTAGGGCACTTGCCTTGCACGGGGCCGACCCGAGTTCTATTCCTCCATCCCTCTCGGAGAGCACGGCAAGCTACCGAGAGTACCCCGCCTGCACGGCAGAGCCTGGCAAGTACCTGTGGCATATTCGATATGTGAAAAACAGTAACAACAGGTCTCACAATGGAGACAGTACTGGTGCCCACTCGAGCAAATCAACGAACAATGGGACAACAGTGCGACAGTGCAAGTTTCAAAGCCCTCTGCTCTTCACCTGGAGCTGCATTCCCTTTCTCGGCCTCAATTGGGTGCATGTGCCTTCTGTATGGGTCAGATTTGCCAGAATTCTCTGTTTTATCAGATGTCTCAGGAAATCAGCCTTATTGCATTCAGTCATCTGTGCCGGTCTAACTCGGTGATTATTAGCAATTTCTCTCTTCTCCCTACACGTGCTTGTTTTGTGCATTCATCTTTTAGCTTGCTTAGTTGGAGCTTAGTTTATTCTCATTCTTACTTCTTTAATCATAAATGAATTTGGGCCAGAGCGATAGTACAGC
Organism: Sorex fumeus; assembly: GCF_029834395.1. Classification (NCBI taxonomy): domain Eukaryota; kingdom Metazoa; phylum Chordata; class Mammalia; order Eulipotyphla; family Soricidae; genus Sorex; species Sorex fumeus. The sequence goes on from NW_026606179.1 coordinate 23,140,637, forward strand.
AGGCTGGGCATTTGCCTTGAACGGGGCCAATCCGGGTTCGATCCCCGGTATCTCATATGGTCCTTGGAGTAGCGCCAGGAGTGATTCCTGAGTGCAGAGCCAGGAGTAAGCCCTGAGCATCACTGGGTGTGACCCAAATAGCCAGGAAGAAAATTATAGATGAATTTTAGCATATATACATTCATACGTATTTGCTCTTTGGGCCACGCCCAGTGGTTCTCAAGGCTTACTCCTGCCTCTGCACTCAGGAATCACTCGTGGTGGAGTGCAGGGGACCATAGATGGTGCTGGGGATCAGAGCAAGTGCCCTACCCACTGTATGATCACTCTGCCCGATTTTATTTTTAATTCATTATCGTTATCATTTTTATTATGTTGGTTTGGGCATCATGACTGGCAATGCTCAGGGGTTGCTCCTGGCTCTGCACTCAGAAATTACTCCTGGCAATGCACGGGGAACCATATGAGATGCCGGGGATCAAACGTGGGTTGGCCCCCTTGCAAGGCAAGCACCCTACCCATTGTACAATCGCTCTGCCCCCTCCGCCCCAGTTTTAGCTGATATATTTTAGAGTGTTGCCTTGTTCATATCCTGAGTTTTGTACTTTTGTTTTCTTGGGCCACACTCAGTGGTCTTCTCCTGGCTCTGTGCTCAGGGGACCATATAGGGTGCAGGGGATGGAACCTGGGCCAGCACATACAAGGCAGGAACGTGAACTGTCTTTCCAGACCCATATCTGGGTTTTGATTGGTGTTTTTTTTTTTTAATCCCAGAAAGGAGCAAAGAGAGAAGCATTGAGAGAGTGTTTGATTTCTGGTTGGCTGTGGGGTGTGGTTGATCGTCTGTCTGTGATCGGTGCATGACTTGGTCTCTGTCACAGCCAGAGAAGGCCAGCCTGTCACTGGTAGTTGGCTTTGAGGTGGTGGGAAGTCTGTTGCCAGCCTGTTTTATGGAGTAGTGGTGGGTGCTCAGGTTTGCTCGATGGAGTGCATTGTTGTGCATTTAACCTGTCTTTGGCCATAGTCAGTCCTTTGCAGCTCCCTTATTCTTGCGTATTTAAGATGAAGCCAGGTGGTTCTAGGAGTTCTTTGTGATGCTAAATGGATGTTGCTTTATTCATTCCTTTACCGAGTCCAGGCATAAAGGTTGATGGTTATTTTGTCTTTGTTTTACCTTTGACAGCTTGGCCCAAATCAAAACCCACGGTCTCAGATCTGGCTTTATCTGATACCAGCATTGCTGTTAAGTGTCTTCTTTGGGGGCATTTTCCTAGTGCATCTTCACCCTTAATTTCTAGGGAGCCGAAGGGCTGGGGGACTGGGGGGGGGGTGTAACTTGGGCAAACCCAGCAGTGTCTTGGGGCTATTCTGGTTCTGTGCTCAGGAGTGACCCTTTTGGTGCCAGGGATTTGAACTAGCCTCATGGCCACGTGCCCTCCGCCTCTCTTCTACTCACCGTTTACTCTGCCCCTGTTAGGGAAGCCGTTCACATCTGTCAGGACGACCCTGTGGGGTGACGCTTCCTGCCTTTCTGCCTTTCGAGTTACTTCTGCAGCTGGGGAGCTGGCGGGTGGCTGGGCTCTCGCTCCTGTGCATTTCCATTAATTGCTGTTGTCTGGGGGGGGCTCCACCCTGCTCCAGAGTCCCCCCTGGTGGGCTCTGGCGAGCGTGTGGCACTGAGGATGGAGCCCAATTCTCCCACCTTCCAGTTTTGTCGCAGTCACACCTTGAAGAAAAAAGTATTATTTCTGTGTTATTTCTCTGCATTCTCTGCCCTTGTTTTAAGCATCGATTCTTTACTTTGAAAAATGAGACATTAGGCATGGTTTTTCTTTTTTTTTTTTAATCTGCTCTCCCCCTTCTTGCAGTTTTATTTTTTAATTATAGCGTCTCTCTTCTCATTAATTATTTACACATTTGCATTCCTTACAAGGATTTTTTTTTTTTTTTTTTTGCTTTTGGGTCACACCCGGCGATGCTCAGGGGTTACTCCTGGCTTTGCACTCAGGAATCACTCCTGGCGGTGCTCAGGGAACCATATGGGATGCTGGGAATCGAACCTGGGTCGACCGCATGCAAGGCAAACGCCCTACCCGCTATGCTATCACTCCAGCCCCCTACATTCCTTTACAAGGATTTTGGAGCCATCGCCTCACCGTGTCGCCCTCCTCCTGGCCTGGTTTGCCCCCCACCCCTTGAGGGTGGACACCCCAAGTAGGTAATGAGTCTTGGGTCCAGACAGCTCTTCTTCCTGGTTTCCAGGGAGCTTAGGCCAACCCTCGTTTCTCTCTGCTCTGGGGCTCTCTTCCTTTCCTGCCTGGATGTCTTCTTTTAGGATGATTGGTTCATTCTTAAGGGGGTACAGGACTCTCTCAAGGTGGGATGCACTGGGCAGCAGGGTGCCAACTTCGCCTGGCTGAGGCCCGAGCTTGGCTCCTGGCCGCTGTGGGAGGAATTTCTGGAGGATCAGCAGGGCCCCTGCTGGGCTCAGCTTGTATCCAGGTACAAGGTCCGCCTGCTCTCCCCTGCCCCGAGAGGCTCCCCAGCTCTCCCGCAGGCCCTTTCCCGGTGCTTGTCCCATGAGTCGGCTCCCTGGGGGCCCCTTTCAGGTTCTTCTCTTCTCTAGAACTTTCTGCCTTTCCCATTCTCTCTCTCTCTCTCTCTCTCTCTCTCTCTCTCTCTCTCTCTCTCTCTCTCTCTCTCTCTCAGAAACCCCTTCTGGTAGTCTGCTACCCTCCACCAGGCTCTGAGCACCTTCCTTCTGCCCCCTGCGCTCCCCCCCCCTTCTCTCTCCTTCCATGCCTCAGGTTCTTCCGATGTGCCGGCCTTAGGGTGAGCTGGATCCTTCCTTGGGCTCTGAGTCCTGCACCAGCACCTGCTCCGTGCCCGGCCGCAGTAGAAATGGCTCCGGCCCAGAGGACAGGGGAGAGATTGCCAGCGTCAGTGCCCACACCCCCAGCCATGTGGGGCGGGTGTATGAACTGCCCAGTAGTGGCTGGAAGAGGGCCCAACCGCCTTGGGCCCTAGCTTATCTCCCTCGCCCTGGGCCCCCTAAGCGTTGACCACAACCTCCGGGGGTCTCCAGAAGCTTCTGTCAGGTGAAGGGGTACCCCCAAGTCCCCACTTCTCACTCCCTGGCTCAGAGGTCTCGTGGACTGGGCCACGCTCACCTGCTGTGCTGTGCTTTGGCCTTTGCAGTGAGGGGCTCTTGTTGGTTTGTTTGCTTTGGGTTTTTTTTTGGGCAGTTCTCAGGGCTCGTTTGTGGCTGTTTGTGCCGAGAATTGGTGGGTGAGAGCCGTGGCACCGACTTAGGAACACCCTCCTCCCCTGCAGACACTCTCTGTGGGTCCCTCTCGTGCTGCGGGGTCTTTCCTGTTGATAAAGATTCCTCAGACTCGACAGAGGACACTGAGAGTCTGTGGGAGAATGGGGGAGTGTCTGTCCCCGGGGTCTGATCTCCTCCCCGGGGTTCCTGCCAGGGCCCCAGGTGCCCACGCTGCACCCCTGGGAGTGATCTTTTTCCTCACATCCCCGCAGGAGTCTGTGGGAGGCAGGAGGGTTCCAGGCCCCCGGGGAGGCTCTGGCTGTGCCCCTGAGGGGACCCGACCCCCCGCACACAATGCGGGTCTCCTTCAGGGATCCCGGTTCGGCGGTCCCCAGATGGCAGAGCGGCGGTGATCCTGCGGCACGGTTTGGCTGCGGTTGGGGAAAATTCTCCAGACCGATTACGTTCTGGAGTAGAGAGAAGCTCCCTGTGGGAGCAATTACTCGGGGCCCGGAGTTTTTCTCGCCTAACTCTGAATTCTGTAGCTGTCACGGGGGCCTCAGTCCAGGAGCTCGGGAAGCTGCTTCCATCTCTGCCGGTGGGAGGAGGAGAAGCTCCCGGAGCCACAGGGGCACCTCCCCCGCGAGCCCCCGCTGGCTTCCTTCCTGGTCCTTACCTGGCCTCGTGAGCCCCGGCCAGCCTCCCACTGGCCCTCGCCCGGGCCCCTGCAAACCCCTGCCAGCCTCCCATCGGCCCTCAACCCAGCCCTGAGCAGGGCTGGGCAAGCCAAGGTGGGCTCTGTGGCGGGTGCAGCGTGGCCCACACACGTGCTTAAGGTCTAAATGGATGGGGGCACCCAGGGGCTCTGCTCAGGGCTGTGGGCCCCAGGCAGGCAGACAGTCCTTGGCAGCTCTGACACCCACAGTGGCCTCTCCCACGCCAGACCTGCAAGAGTCTGGCCAGGGATACAGGGGTGGGGAGTCTGGGGGCACAGTTGACGCCCCTCTTTCGCTAGAGCTGGTTTGGGTGGGTGGTGGGGGCAGCAGAGCCTGGTGCCTTCCGGGGGGGGGGGCAGCCTGCCACACCCTGCAGCAGAGGAGTTGCAACTGGACCTCCTGGGACCCCCTTTGTGTCTGGGGCATCTCTGTAGCTCTCCTGGGCACTGCGGGGCACCTCCGCCGTCATCCCTCCGGGCAGGGGCTTGGTGTTGAGGGGCTCTGCAGCCCCTCCAGCTCAGGCTCCTGGTGGCACGGAGGGGCAGGGCCTGGCTGATCCCTGCGTTTGCTCTTTCCTCTGTCCTGCTGCATGTGCGGGGGGAGACATGGACCACATTCAAGCCAGAGAAGTGGGTTCTCTCTTTACCCAAGGGAGAGCAAGGGGGTGCTCTGCTCGTCCAAGGAAGAAGGGGGGGTGGGTAATGCTGTTCTAGTACCTGCCCCAGGAGCCCTCCCTGGGCTGGCTGACGCTGAGCTCAGGTCCCTTGTAGGAGACTAGCCTCAGGGCAATGTAGGGCACCCCCTGGAGGCCCCGCAGGGATGTGGGGAGTGCAGCTAGAGCTTCCCCCCAACAGCCTGGGTGGCTCAGAACAGACCTGCCCGTGGGCCATGGGCCTGGAGCCTCCGAAGGACTGTCGGTTCCAGCCAGAGCTGGTGCCGGAGACATTTCTCTTGGTGGAGCCTCTTACACTGGAGGGAGGTGGGGAGTCATCTGGGTGCCCCAGAGGAGCCAGCGAGGGCGGGGCATCTCGAAAGGGGTGGGGGTCCTCCAGGATGGGTAGAGGGAGGCCACGCAGGTAGCAGCCGTGGCTCAGAGATCAAACAGCTGAGAAATGGTTTCCCAGGAAGAAGTCGAGGAATTCTAAGTAGGTAACGAGTAGTGACTTTCTTTTGATTTACGGCAAGACTTGGCAATCAATCTCTAATGCTTTGAAGAGGAAAGAAGCGAGCCTCCTAGTGGGCTGCAGTCTGGACTCTGTGCCCGGCCGCCCCTCCGTGGGCCTCCGGAGAAGGGGGTTGTGTGCCCCCGCCAGGCGCAGGCTGGTGGCGGCAGCGCTGCGGACGGATGGCAGGGGTGTCCGGTGCCTGCTCTCTCGCTGGGCTTCGCGTGGCGGGGCGTCGAGCCTCTCGGGGGCCCAGGGGAGGGGGGGTTTGGCCCGAAGGCATCTGTAGCTGCGTGCGAAGGCCCAGGCGGGGCACATTCCTGTCCTCTGAGGCTGCCTGCCCCTCCGCGGGCTCCATCCCCGGGTGCTCTCTGTCCAACTTCCTCTTCAGGTTCAGGCCTGTCCGATGGGGCTGGGGGACCCTGAGTGCCTTGTCTCATCCGGTCCCCTCTGTTCTGGCCGTGGGGCGGGGACTTCGGCATAGAGGGGAAGGGGCCCCTGAATCCCTGCCTTTAATCCTGGCTCTTGTCTGCACACACCCACTTTTTTTTGTCTTTTTTGGGTCACACCCAGTGATGCTCAGGGGTTACTCCTGGCTCTGCACTCAGGAATGACTTCTGGCAGTGCTCGGGGGACCATATGGGATACTGGGAATCGAACCCGGGTTGACCGTGTGTAAGGTAAACGCCCTACCCGCTGTGCTATCACTCCAGCCCCATATATGCACTTTCTGAAGGTCACAGGCTCCCAGGCGGAGGAGGGGTCCAGGATTGGGCCCAGCCTGCGGGCCGTCTCCCAGAGAGACCCCAGGACTCTGTGAACCAGGGCCGGGAGGGGCGGAGGTTGAGGTTTGAGGTTCCTGCCTATAGGCGCAGGGCCAGAGGCAGTGTGGGGACCAGGCAGAGGCGAGCCCCAGGCCCATACACGGTGTCCACTCCTGACTGGCTGACCGGGAGTTTCGAGGCGGGGCAGGGGGTGGGGGGCTGAGGGCCCAGCACCGCCTTTGCACAGGTAGAGGAGTCGGGGGTGTCCAGCCTGGCTAGGCCACACATGTCGAATGGGTGAGGCCAGTCCCACCCAGGGCGGGGCAACACCCCCCCAAGTGCATGTGGTGGCCCCACCCCCAAGCCCCTCCCCCAGCCCTGGGTGTCATGGAACCAGCCTGGGGCTGTGCTGGTGTCTCAGTGAGGGGCATGTGGCTGTCAGGGCCGGGGTCTCAGGACCTCGTGTGATTGCAGTTTCACGACTGGGAGCGCTGAGCCCACCCACACCAGCCCTGGGGCCTCTTTAAGACCAGCCTGTGCCAGGCAGAGTGGCTGGCAGCCGGGCTGTAAGCCAAGGTCTGGACAGAAGACCTGCCTGCCCCTCTCGCCTGGCCGGCCCCTCCGGCCACAGGCGCCAGACTCCTGCCAGGTCCCCGCCGGGTCCTGTCCAGCTGCCGCGCGGCAGGTCTCAGGACATCATTTAGAATGATGATGGACGAGCTGTTTCGGGGCTCGAGGGAAAGCCAGCGTGAAACTGTTGAGAGCGGTTCTTGGAAGCCTGGCTCAAGAAGGCTGGGCTGAGTGGCCGTGCCCGAGCATGGGAGAAGCATCTGTCAAGGCGGGCGGCACGTGGCCCCCGCGGGGTGAGGTAGCCACTGGCCCCCTGTGGGTAATGTTTGATGAGAGCCCCTGAGGCCTGGGTCTGGGTGGAAGGGGGACCAGGGCCACTCCACGGGCAGGTGCCCTGTGCCACACGCGAGCTGTCCACACATGGGCTGCTCCTCAGGGCACTGGGCAGCCTGACATGCCCCCCCACCCCGGGAGCGGCTGCTGGTGGGTCGTGCTGGGACCCGTTGGTCAGTGCCCTGCCTGGTGCTCTGGGACAGGCCGCTGCGTGCTCTCCAGAGCCCGTGGCTGGAGTTCTGGGGGCCTCACCCCACTTTCAGCTCTCCTGGGGGCAGCTCTGTCTGCCAGACAGTGGAGCCGAGTGCCCCCTCCTGGAGCTCAGCCCTTCTCATCATCATCATCCACCCCTACCCTGCCCCAGAGCACCCCTCCTCATCTCTCTAGCATCACCTGCTGGGTGCTGCACTGGGCTGTGGGTTGAGATGCTGCCGGCTGCTGGCCTCCAGCAGGGTGTCCAAGTGTGAAGAGCCCCCCTACCCCGCCCTGCCCTGCCAGGGCCAGGTTTCCTGCGTCCCCACCTGCATCATGGTGCCCACTATGGCCAAGGGGACAGTGTCAGGACCCTGATGGCTTCCTGGGCTGGACACAGAGCTGTGGGCAGGTGCTCTCCAGGGGCCTCGGCCGCAGGCCCGTGTGGGTGCTCCCGGGAACTTGGCTGTGTGCTGGTGTGGGGTAGCGGGTGGGTGCTCCCAGGGGCTTGGCTGCGTGCCGGAGTGGGCACTCCTCAGTGCTGGCTGTGGCTCTGAGGGGCAGCAGCGTGCCTGGCAGAGCCTGCAGGCTGTCACTGCTTTCTCAGGGCCGGTTCAGCGGGTGCCCTGCAGGAGTGCCTCCCCACCATCCCGCTCTGTCTTTGCTGGTGGCCCTGTGGCTTGATTGCCACAGCCCTGGGCCATTGTGCGGGTCTGAAGGCACTTGTGTGACCCCAGCATTGGCAGGTGGGCCGCCGAGGCCCAAGGGCGTGCTCAGGAGGGGCAGGACCCGCTCAGCCGGGCAGCCCTGGGCCTCAGCCAGACCCAGGCACCAGCTTCTTTGTTCTGGGCTGTGGCCACGTGAGGGCATGGAATCCCCCCCACCCCCCCACCCCAGCCCACCTGTCCCCTCCGAGGCGGGCACCATCGCAGTGAGTCAGCTGCCCCAGGCCTCTGCCTGGCTCCACATTCTATTTCCCATCACTTTAATTGCATTTATTATTCATAAACTTCTAAAACCTGCTTCCGGGACCTGGAGTTCCCGAGCGCGCCCCTGCCTCCCCCGTTCCCAGGCTATCACAGCTGAGGCTCCTCATGGTGGGTTTGCCAAGGGTCTCCTGTGGCTTGGAACCGGGTCAGACACTGGCTGAGCCGAGGGCCTTGGAGTGTGGAAAGAAAAAAGGTCCCTGGCAGCGTGGGGGCTTCCCAGCCGCCCCGGGAGGCTGGGCCCAGAAGTGCAGAGTGAGGCGGGCGCTGTCACCTCACCACCCCCAGTCCCGGGCGTGCTCCGCCACTGCCTCCTTTGTCCACCTCAGCCCTCCACCTTGAGTTCCAGCCTCAGGGCCCTCTACCCCGGGGTGGCCGGGCCTCCGTGCTGCACACAGACCAGGAAGCATCTCGTGTCTGCACGTGGTGCCCTGAGTGACAGACATCGGCGGCAGGGGCTGAGCCTAAGTTTGAGGGGTGGGAGGCTTCCAGGAAGCTGCCCAGGGATGGGGAGGGTCTGTCTTTCTCTCCAGGGGGGTGTGTTTGTGAAGTTCCTCCATCAGGACCCCTGAGAGATGGGTACTCCTGTCTCCCTGAAAACAGTGAGACCCAGGGAAAGAAAATCCCACCCGCTGGGCACTGGCCATGCACACGGCCCGTCGTGTTTAATCCCCCGTGCCCTGTCGGGTTTCCTGAGCACTGCTGGGTGTGGTCCTAAAATCCACCCCCCACCACCCCCCAAAAGAGCAGGGGTTGGCAGGAGGATGGCTAGAGTCTCCTGCCCTGCTCCACACTGTCCACTGGGGCACTTGCAGAGTTATTCTGAGGGCTGGTGACAGAAAGAAAATGAAAAGTTAAGTGCAATTTAGGCAAATCCTGCCCAGCTGTCTGTTAAGGCCAGGACCTGAATATTGAGTCTATTAGAAGCAATTACAGAAGGGACAGCATTTCTTAATGTTTCTCATTTGACAGGAAGGTCTTAAATTATGGGGTATGAGTTAATAAAAAAAAAGTCCCCAGAAGCCGATTATGCTCTATCACCTAATTCCTAACCATTCGTAGCCACTGAAATAGGTAAAAGAGAAATGTAAAATTAATATGTCGTGATTATTAAAACTGCCTTATAAATGAGTTAGGGCCCCAGGAGGCACGAAGAGGGGTCTTGTGATTCTAAGACATCGTGCCCCTGATGTTTGTGGAGTGGGGTGCCCCCTTGGCAGGGCGGGCAGAGCTCCTGCTCGGTGGCTTATGGATAAAGCATCTGTCCTCACCGGGACACGAATACAGCAGCGAGCAGACACAGGGACTTCTGAACCCCCGGCCCCAGTTAGGAAGAAGCTTCTGGAAGCAGCGTTCGACTCCTTCCAGCTTGTTCTGTGCCCACGATAGAGACAGCCAGGTTGAGAGACGGGGACTGTGAAGCCCGTGGCAGTGTTTTGGGGGCTCCTCGGAGAATCACGGGTCATTCCAGAGTGGTGGGATGTGTCCCCCCACCCAGAGCTCCCGTCGCAGAACACATAGCTCCAGGCTGGGGTTCTGAGTGACCTCGGTTAACCGGCACTGCCTGATCCACCACCTTCACAACACCTACAGTGTGGGGAGCCCCAGCCCCATCTTGGCCACTCCCCACCGGGTGCTGGACCCCACGTGCCCATCCTTGGGCCATTTGCTGATGCCCGTGTTTCTGAAGGGCAGACCCCCGGCTTCCCTCTACTCCCTGGGGACCAGCTGGCAGCGCCAGAGGCCAATTTGCTTCAGCATTGGGCCCTTCCAGTGGGCACGTTCCACATTCTCCAGTGTCCTTGTGTGTGTGTGCACGCGCACGCGCGTGTGTGTATGTGTGTGTGTGTGTGTGTGTGTGTGTATGTCCTGGTGGGGAGGGGGCCAGCTGGAGGGGTGCACCCCCACACCTGTCAGCCTCGCCCCCTGCTGGGGGGTTCCTCTTCCCCAGAAGACAGCCAGCCACGTAGACCTCTGCAGCAGGGCCGGCAGGCCTGGAGGTGGGGAGGGGGCTGCGTTCTCCGATCTCCATGCCCCACGCCCAGGCCCAGGTGCCTTGCCCAGAAACTGTCTCCGAATCCACTTCCCTGCTGCCGGGCTGAGACGGTCCGTGTGCGCTAGCGACCCCTGGTGGCAGCTCCTCTGCGCATCCCAGATGGCAGCCAGGTGGGGCCGCACCCCTGGGACACGGGGACCCGTGTGCAGGGTGGGCTTGGAGGGATGCCGAGCTCTGGCGAGTAGCTTCCTCTTCTCGGAAAGCACATTTTCCAAATGGAGAGCGTCTTCCTCCGTGAAGGGCCGTGGGGTCGACCTGTGGTGAAACGCAGCGTAAGCTGAGCGGGGAGATGTGGGGGAGGCGGGGGTGGTCAGAGGCTCCACAGCTGCTGGGGGTAAGTGGATGTGCTCTGGAGGTCTCCAGCAGGCAGGCCGACTGACCATGACCTGTGGGGCTCACGGGAGGCGGAGCTTTCTCCCACGTGCATGAGGGCAGAAGCGCCCCTAGAGTGCTCTGCCACCTCCTGGTGAGAGCCTGGACACCTGGTGGACACTTCCGGTGCTTCCTGGGGCTTTGGGGTTTTTTTCTCCATGGACACCTGGCACCGGGAGCAGCTCTGCTCTCTCCGTGGGCTGGGCAGGCCCTTCCCCATGTCCTGGGGCGAGCAGTGGGGCTCCCGCCCCATCCCGGGTAACTGTGTTCGTTCCCGCTTCTCTCTGCCTGTTGGGGGCAGAGCTGCGAGGCTGAAGTGGTGGCGTGGGTGTTTTCTCTGGCATCTCTGTCCTCAGCACAGGCTGTCATCGGGACAGTCGGGGTCGATGTTAACAGTCTGCATGAGTTCCTCGCCCTTCATTCACTATCCCAGAGCGGGCAAGGGGTGCCCCAGCCGATTCAGCGTCTCCTGGGTCATGCGGGCCCTTCACACTGTGCACACCTGCGCTGCAGCCGCTGTCCCCATGGCTCTGGCCTCTGCAGGGTCCCGTGGCAGACTTTGGCACTGCTCCTTCTGCAGGGGTTGTGAACACCTGTGCACCGAGCTTGTCCACATGGCCACTGTTAACCTCTGGGTCTAATAAGGAGTAAGAAGGCAGTGAGGGTCCCGGCTCGTATATTGACAGGGAAGTCATTGGGTGTCCTGCCTTTCCCCCCCTGGGTGACGGGGTCCAGGCTGCTCCTACTGCCCAGACACTCTGGCCTCCGAGATGGAAGGGAGAGAGCAGGGGGAGGGGGAGGCTGAGGTTCCCTTCGCTGCCTGGTGGGCGGCGCCCACAGCCCACTCAGTCCTGAGCTTCCAGCTTGGCTGACCAAAGGTGGCTGAAAAATGGGCGCAGGAAGTGGGAAGGGAGCACCCCCACCAGGCCCGTGCCCTGGGCTAGGAGAAGGGACCATTCGGCCAGGCCCGCACTCTGGGTTAGGGTGAGGGGCGCCCAGCCAGGCCCCGTACCCAGGACCTGCCAGCCCTGCATCCCAGGTTGCCCCAGGCCGGTGGAGCGTGTGCGCATTTCTTGATGCCCTGTTCTATTCTGTCCTGAGCTTCTGGCCTGCATGGACTTGCAGCCCTGCACCCTGCTTTATCTCCTTAGTTGCCCCCAAGGCAGGAATCCCCAGGGCCCATTGAGGTGACGGGTGGGGTGGGGGGAGGGAAGAAAGAGAAAGGGGCCAGGGGTCTACCTATAAAGGACTTTCAATGGTAATGGGAGAGCGATGATGTAGAACCCCAGTCCGACCACCTGGGGGGGTGGGAGCTGGTGAAAGGCAGGAGTGGATGGGGGGTGGGAGGATGGGCCACAGTCCTGGGCAGGGGACCTGTGGGGGTGACCACATCAGTGCCAAGGCTGGAAGGGAGCGGTGGATGGTGTGGGGCAGCCTCTCCCGTAATCCAGCCAGCACTGGGCCAGCGCTGCCCCCGAGGGTGGCCCCTCCTCTTCTCATGAGTTTTTTTTTTAATTTTTTTGAGCTTTCTGAGTTTGGGGGAGGTGGGTGAGGGTGATGTATGCGGTTGTCCCGGCGAGAGGCACCCAAGTGTGTGCTGTGGGCGGTGGGTGGGGACTGCACAGGGAAGGGCTGAGCTGGGTCCTCACTCCCAAACCGGGCGTCCAGCTGGAGCCTGTGTGTGTGGGGGGGGGGGTGGGGCTGGACCACAGTGCGCCATCACCTCCTGGCAGCGTGCGGGCGCCTCCCCCGTGCCTGGCTCACCGCCTGCAGCTCCCGCCTTCCCACCTCTGAGAAACGGATGTCTAACTCTGCATCAATAGGCAGGGAATAATTAAAACATAATTAAAAGCATGAATTCTTCTAATTATTGGCTTTATATAATGTGTATTTAAAAACAAGACATCTGTTAAGGTTTACTTTGGAGTCTGTCCGGAAACCAAGAGAGCGGGGGGGAGGGGTGGAGCATTTTAATTAAAAATGGATTATTTAGGAAACAGTTTAATCACCCCGTCATCAGAGGACCAAGACCTTATTAATTAGCTATTGATAAATAGGTCCAAGTTCATCCCAAATCCCATCCGTGAGGGCTGGGGGAGTATCTCGGGGTCCCACGTGTCTGGGATCTGAACATGCCTGCTCTCCTCCCCCCCGGAGCACAGGGCAGCTCCTGTTTGTGGGGGCTCCCTGTTCTGCCGCCCCCCCCGGCAGCACCCCCTCCTTTTAGGGGTGCCCCGTCTCCAGGGCTGGGGGAGCACACCCCCCCATTGACCATCACGCGGATAAAGACTCGAATGTCACTTCTGCAACTGTGGTGAAGATGACATTTGGAGGTGGGGAGTTCAGGAAAGTGGGGGGGTCATTGTTAGCCAGCCCCATCCCAGGTGGGGTGTCAGGGACCCCCTCTGATGAAAATTTGGCCTTCTGGGTTTGGCGGCTCCTGAGATCTTGGGGAGACGCCCCTCACCCAGTTTTGATTGGGGATCTCCCCATGACTTTTTCCTGCTTCTCCTTCCTGAGGGTGGCTGGGGACGTGGGCTTTGGCGACACTGGCCCCCCTGGTCCCCGCAGCACAGGAGAGGTCCGGGACCCCCAGGGACTATCTGGCGAGGTCCCAGTGGCCACTGGATTGAGTCAAAGGATTGGGCACAGGGCTGCCCGATTAGGCCGGACTGTGGAGCCTGTGGGCACGGGGAGGGTGAGGGCTTGAGGGTCGGCCCAGGAAGCACAGAGTCAGCCTCTGGGCCAAGGAGGGAAGCTGGTGGCAGCACCAGGGCCCGCTGGCTCTGGGGCTTCCTTTGCCCCACAATGGGGTGGCCTGGAGGCCCTGTCCCAGCTGCATGGGGGGAGAGTGGGATCCGCTCCCCACTGTGGGTAGGTGGCTCCAGGTTTGGGTCTTCCCCTGTGGGTGGGAGGCGAGAGGGCAGCTGCGGAGGCCCAGGGTTTGCCAGCCCGGGTTGTGGTAAGGGGGGACTGACCAGGCCTAGTTCGGGCTACTGGGAACATTGCATCGCCGGCACTTGGCAGCTACTTAGGGTCCGAGGCCCTCAGCTTGGCTGGAGCGACCCCTTGGCTCCTCGCTTGGATGCTTTGGGGTCCCTACTAGCTGTTCCACAGAATCGGGTCAGGGTGTAGGAAGAATCGGGGTACTTCTATACCAGAGTCTCTAAACCCCTTGCCTGCTCATCGCCCATCCCCCCTACACACACACCGTAGTGTTTAATTGAATATTTATAATTTTATCTTTAGTTTTTTGTTCTTTTTTTTTTGCGGGGTGGGGGGGGCAGGGGAGGTCACACCTGGTGATGCTCAGGGGTTACTCCTGGCTCTGCACTCAGGAATTACTCCTGGCGGTGCTCAGGAGACCATATGGGATACTGGGGATTAAACGCTGGTCGGTCGCATGCAAGGCAAATGCCTGCCACACTGTGCAGTTTTTCATTCTTTTTGATTTGGGGGGCTCCACGCAGCAGCGCTCAGGGGGTGCCGGCTTATTGCTTGGGCGTCACTACAGCTGGTGCTGGGGACCATGAGGTGCTGGGAATCGAACCATGCATGCCCGTGAGCCCGCTTTGCTCTCACTGGTGCCTTCAGTTTGTTTCCGAAGAAAACATCTGTCCTGAGTGTGGGAGCGAGAGGCCCCTGCAGATGAAGGCACAGCTGGAAGCTGAGACCCGGGTCCAGGAAAGGGGCTTGCAGGGGTGCCCCCTAGTGGCATCTCTGGGAAGGCCCTTACCAATCTCTGGCTGCCTGATTCCCGCGGTTGTGTGGTTAGAAGGAGAGTGAGTGAGGCCAGGAAAGGCCGCATTGTGGGTGTTCGTGATGCCGGTGGGTGGTGTGGGCTCAGCTGTGACCCGGTACGGGGCAGGGAGCAGCTGTGTTCCTGGGAGGCTCTCCCAGGACTCCTCTCTTGCTCAGCTCTGGAGTTCCTACCTGGGCTGGGGGCTGAGGGCTCCTGCCCCGGTCACTCGGCCCTTCTTGGGGGCTGTCCACAAAGCAGATGCTGGAGAAACCCAGCTGCTCACCCCCCAGACTGCGACCAAGACCACTAGCTAATGCCCTCAAACAGAAAGCCCTTAAAGGATCAATACGCCAAAGATGAACGTTCAATTTTCTAAAAAATAAATAGCTCATTCAGAAAGGAAGAAATATGAGGGAATAAACATAGACGCATGTTCAGACTTGCCAGTTAATCAATGAAACAAGGAAATACGGTTTTGTTTTGCCAACCAGACTCACAGTCTGGTGGGTAAACAGGCCCTGCAGTTTCCAGAAAGTTTGGGGAGTATCCAGGGGTGGGTTTGGCAGACACCCAGACACGGGCACGGGATTTCAGGATCGAATGCGCAGCGATCCTTCTCCTGGGGATTTGGCCCCAACACAGCCAAGGGACGTCTGACCAGGGGGTGTCTGTCAGAGCACAGGAGCCGAAGCAATCCAGATACCGGGCAGCATGAAATTAGTTAGATAAACGATGGCCTGCGGTGCTGCTAATGCAACCATTTACCTGTTCAGACACTCAACAAAAATGGATGGAAGACTTCCTGTGTGCCAGGCACCATTCTAGACTCTGGGTAGGCTACAGTGAACAGAAAAGAGAAAACTCCAGCCTGAAGGGTGGTGAGGGAGGACAGATGGACAGATGTTGGATGGATGGATAGGTGGATAGATGCAAGGATATAGCAGATAGATGGATCTGTAGATGGATGGGTGGATATATGGGTGGATGGTATAGCGATGGATGGACGGACGGATGGATAGATATATTGATGGCTTGATGGATAGATGAATGGATGGATATATGGATGGACAGATGGCTTTATAGATGTATAGGCAGATAAAAGTGGGTATATGGATGGATGGATGGATGAACACATGGATCGATCAATGGATGGGTAGATGGATGGGTGGGTGGATATATGGATGAATGGACAGATGGACAGATAGAGAAATGGACAGATAGGTGGATAGATGGATGGATATAGTAGATAGATGGATATATAGATGGATGGGTGGATATGTGGGTGGATGGTATAGCGATGGATGGATGGATATGTTGATGGCTTGATGGATAGATTAATAGATGGACGGATGGCTATATAGATGTATAGGCAGATGAATGTGGGTATATGGATGGAAGGATATATCGATGGATGGATAGATACGTGTATATGCCAATGGATGGGTGGATAGATGGGTGGGTGGATAGATGGATGGGTGGATGGATGGATGGACGGACGGACAGATGGACAGATGGGTGGATGGTGGGCATGTGGATGGATAGCTGGATTGGATCAGTTGAGGTGGGATGGAAGGAAGGTTGGCGCTTGGTGAGAGAGAGATGATCCATTAGATGTGGGAGCTCATCTTGACTCAGGACTGATGTCTCCAAGGAGAGGCTGGAGGAAAGATCTGCAGTAGGAAAGAATAGTTCTGAACCCCTGGGACAGACACTGCAGGCAGAGAGAGGGGCTCACCAGGTAGCCAGGGGTGGGGGGGGGGGGGCGCTGAGCCCAGTGGTCAGCAGAGGGCAGGACAGACCAAGGAGGCCAGGGTGAACGGGAGACAAGCTTCCCCCCGAGGAAGCGAGGGTGGCCTCGAGGAGTTCCTAGAGCCCCTCTACAGGGCCCCGTGGGGGTCTCCCACCAGGAGATAAGGTGGGGCCTGCCCCAGGGAAAGTGCAGTATTCCTGGGGACACAGTGACTGCAAAAAACAGAAAGCATTTCATACACTGCACCAACAAGAGAATCAAGTCGGGCGGGGGGCTGGGGGGTGGCTCTCAGCAGGAGGGCAGACCCGTCTGTTCTCGCAGGGGTGCCCCATGTGCACGGGTTTGGTGTGGGCGCGGAGCCTGGTCTGTGAAGCGGATGTTTAACATTCAACCTTATGTGTTCTGGTGGGGACCTACCCACACAGCCACACCCACACACGCATTAAGTGGAATCCCACACACACATTATTGTTAAAGTGGGGAGAACCCCGCCCCTCCCCAAGCAGCAACTCCAATCCTAGCTCCTTGCTCCATGGACTTGGATTTTTTGGGTCACACCCGGCGATGCTCAGGGTTACTCCTGGCTCTGCACTCAGGAATTACTCCTGGTGGTGCCAGAGATCGAACCCAGGTTGGCCACATGCAAGGCGAACACCCTCCCTTGCTGTACCTTCGCTCCAGCCCTGCTCCAGGGAGATGCTTGTGCACTCTGCGGAGTGGGGGTGGCGGGGGGGTCTGCGGGTTGTGCACCAGCACCCCCTTTCCTGCAGTGGTCTCGAGTCCACAGCTCTGGGCCTCTCGCCGGGCCCCGCGGAGACCAAGGCGTGTTTCCGCCCCTCACTGATAATGAGGAGCTCAGAAACGCAGCCTAATCAAGCATGTCCAGAATAAAGGGGAGTATTTGTTAATTGAATGTCATGTTATGTCCTCAGTTGTGCTTTATACAAGATAGGCAATTTAGAATTCCCAATTATCCAATTAAAATGCTAATTATCTCCTACCTTGATAAGGCTGCTCCCAGGGGACAGCACGGCCTCTCGGTGCCCCTCCCTTCCCACCGCCGCCGCCGATGCCGCCCTTGCCCACCCCTCCCCAGGCCTCTGCTTCCCAGGGGTCACTCCGGAGGCACCGGTGTGGGCAGCCCACGAGCAGAGCCCGGCCTGCTGCGGGCTGCCCCTCCCCACCTGGGCTTCTGGCCCAGTGGGTTACCGACAGCTCCCCCATCTGTCCCCACACTCACCCCGCCATACCCTGCCACATGCTGGCAGGCCCCCTGTGATAGGAGCCCCCTCCCCTGCCCCGTCTTGGGGATCCAGGTATTCTCAGGACCTGGGTGGGCTCAGGTCTGTGTGCGCCTGAGCCCCCACTCACCCTCTGTTCCACAGCTGCAACCCAGAGTGTCAGGAGTGGCCAGGGCAGGGGACAGGTGCAAGCCTGGCTTCGTCCTCTGGCCATGTGGCCTGAGGTGTCCGTGGCCACATGCCCTCTGGCCAGGCGGGCTGGGCCTGCAGGGGGTCCTGGCGAGGCTTGGCACAGGTGTGGGGTCTTGGTGGTGATTTGGGCTGTGCTGAGCCGCATGTGAGCACAGTGTCCTGATAATGCGCCGCTAGGGAGCCCCAGGCTTCAACCCTGCTCTTCCCACTGTCGGGCGGCAGGGTCGCCACTTGCTGGTTTAGAACATCAGCAGAGAAGCCAGAGAGTTAGTACAGTGGGTAGGGCTCTTGCCTTGCACGTGGCCAACTCGGATTTGACCCCTGGCATTTCCATATGGGTCCCCTGAGCACTGTCAGGAGTGATTCCTGAGTGCAGAGGCAGGAGTAAACCCTGAGCAAGATTGGATGTGGCTCAAAAACCAAAAAATGCAAAAAACAACACACACACACACACACACACACACACACACACACACACACACGCAGCCAGGCTAGGTAGGCTCTGGCTCTCTGACTTGTCTTACCGGGGGTCGTGGGGTAGGAGGGACCGAGTGTGCCTCCAGCCCCCCTCCCCATTTCACTTCTCAGTAGGCCCACAGGGACCCCAGTCACAGGAGCTAGGGGTCGTCCAGGAGTTCGGGCCAAGCCCCAGGCAGCCCCAAGCCCAGGGGCCAGCCCAGCATGCCACAGTTAGGGGGTGTTCTTGCCAGCCGCCCCCCCCCCCCCCACTACCCTCCCACAGAAACGACTGGAACAATATCCAGCTTCCTCCGGGAATTCAAGGGTCGTCAGAGGTGCACTCCCAGCTCCCAGGGAAGCTGTCCGACGGCCATGTCGACCCCCCAGCTCCCCACGTCAGGGTCCGAGGCTCTCGGCTCTGTCCCCTCCCAGGGACCCCTCCCCACAGGCAGCATTTTTCTTCCTCTGAAAAGAATGTTCCTTGAGTAAATGGATAGATCAAAAGGCTCGGAGCGTTCATTACATAATTACGGTCATTTTCGCCCAGGAAAGAAAATAGTGAGTAATCAGATCACTGCGTTCAAAGTAATCACGGCTGTGGCCGCCGCACAGGGCACAATGTTTGGCCCCAAGCATCTCGTGCGCCCCTGCCTTGCCTGCTCTCGTCACACCCCAGCCCTGCTGGGTTCCTCGAAGGCTTCTCAGTCATTGTTGGGGTGGGGGGAGGGGGTGCTAGGCAGCTTGTACAGAAGCACACCCTGAGAGGGTGTGCGTGGGTGTGTGCATGAGGGGGTTTGTGTGTGTGTGTGTGTGTGTGTGTGTGTGTGTATGTGTGTGTGTGCGTGTGTGATCATGGCCTGTTCATTTCAGGAGAGAGGAGGGATGGAGGTTTCCTGGGTGTGTATGTGAGGGGGGGTGGGTGGGGGTCCAGCCCAGGCTGTGTGTGTGAGCACACACCTATATGTGCAGCCTTTTTCCTGAGGGCAGGTTAGTTGTGTGTGGGCGTGCACGTATACACGTATAGGTGTGTGCTTGTGTGTTAGTATATATGTGTGCATGCGTGTGTGTGCATGTGTGTGTGCATGTGTGCGTTTGTGCACGCATATAGCTGGAACCTAGGCCCGAGGGCACCCAGAGAGTGGTTGGCCCGGGTGTGAGTGTGTCCAGGGGCTCCCAGCAGCTGTCCGGAGGCCTCTGCGTGATGGCAGCATCCCATGGGTGGCTGCGTGTCTGGAATGCATCACTGCAGAGCTGGCACGGTCTATGGGAGATTCCACGGCCCCATTTCACATACGCGGAAATGGAGGCACAGAGAGACTGAACTGCTGGTTGCAATGAATAGTGAACAGCGCCCCCCCCGCCCCGGGGGAGTGCATTGTGAGTCTACAGCCCTGAAAGGGGGGGAGAGGGGACAGTCCCAAGGGACCTGCCCAGGGTCACCCTGTCTGTGGTGTCCCCTTTCAGGTCAGCCTCTTGGTGCTGCCTGCACCCTGCCCTCTCTCCTCCTCACACATGTGAGGAGAACATGTGGAGAGGCCTGAGAAGGGCGTGCTCGGGTGCCTTTTCGGACCCCTGACCCCACGCTGCTGTCCCTTGCTGCCGCCCATCAAATGTCCCGCCTGCGGGGGCAGGGGCTGGCTGTGTGCTCCAGCCACTCCCCGGGCTGCATCTGCGTGCCCCAGGGAGGCCCAGGGTGGCCTCCCGACCGCAGGAGACGCCATTCCCGCATGGTGGCCTTGGCACCCGCCGTCCCGGCTCCATCCGTCACCTGCCGGCAGAGACAGATGTGCCTGCCTGCAGCCACGGCCGCCGCTGCTCCACCAGCTCGTGGCTCCCGGCACGGGCCCTCCCGGCCTCTGCGAGGCTCTCAGTCATGCCTGGCACAGCGCACTTCCCGGCCTGTTGGCTTGGTGGAGATTTATGGGCCAGCATGGCAGAGGGACGGCGCTGTGGGGAGGGGCTTCGAGGGGCCTCTGCTCGGGCAGCTTGAGGCTGGTGCCCACCAGGTGGGCGGGCTTCTGTCTCCCCGTGCAGGTGAGGGAAGGGCCCCTGCAGGGACAGAGGCTTCAGTTCATTCTTGGCTGGGACTCCACCTGGCCCCGGGAAGCTCTGCCTGCCCCTAGCCCTGAGGGCCCTCAGGAGTTCCCAGATACCCTCAGGGCGCACCCGCAGCCCTGGCCCACCCACCGCCCTGACCTGTGCCCACAGGGCCCCCCAGGCTGGCAGCTCTCCCTCCCTTCAGACCTGCCACACCCATCTGAGTGTTGAGCTTCCAGCCGCAGTCAGCTTTTTTTTTTTTTCTTTTTTGGTCATACCCAAAAAAGCGATGCACAGGGGTTACTCCTGGCTCTGCACTCAGGAATTACTCCTGGCGGTGCTCGGGGGACCATAAGGGATGCTGGGAATTGAACCTGGGTTGGCCGCGTGGAAGGCAGACACCCTACCCACTGTGCTATCACTCCAGCCCCTCGATCCATGTCTTTTGGGGGCCCTGGATGGTGGTGGGTGTGACCAGTGGTGGGGTGGGGGCGGGTCCCTCAGCCGCCCCGTTGGCTGTTTCCCTGCCAGGGTCCAGATGGGCCTTTGCTCTGTGCCCTCCTGGCTGGCGAGGCCTGAGGGCTGCCGACTGGAACCGGGCAGGCTCATGGCCGCCCACACCACGCCCCTTGGAACTCAGAACCGCGTCCAAGTGCCAGTCCCTGACCTCCAGCCCCGCGCCTGAGTGCGGCCAGCGCCTGGACCGAGTCCTGGGCAGCAGGGAGCCGAGGACGTGGCCCCACGTGGCCTCCAGCACTGGCTTTTCTCCACCTGGGCATCAGGAAGGCTTGTTTCCTGCAGAGCTTGGGGCTTGACTCCACTAGAAAGGGCTTCACCCCTTGGAGCGTGTCTCCCGGCCTCGTACTCCTTTCTCACAGGGTGGACGGGGTGTCCACTGGGTGGGCATAGATGTTGGGGGTCCCCGTTGTATGATTGAGTCGGGTGGCCTTGAGGTGGTGGTGTTGTGTGAGAACCTTCCTCATGAGCAAGCCGGTACGGTGAAGCTGGGTTTCTGGAGCCGGCCCTGGGTGGAGGGTCCCCAGTGCCCAGCCCGCGTCCCCACCTCGTTTTGCTCACCCCCTCTCACCCCTCCACGCCCGCCTGGATTCCTGTGCGGTCTGAGGCCCCTCTTCCTCCCAGCAGGGCCTGCGTGTCCCGAACCCCCAGGGACAGGGAGGTGGCGGAGTCTTCCCCCTCCCCCGTGGGCTTGCCATCCTGGTATCTGGGCCACGGGGAGCAGAGGGGACCGGTAGCCATGCTCAGACTGTGACCTTAACTGGCAGGGGTGCAGGGGAGGAGGGCAGCCACCCACGTATCCACAAGAACTGGGACCCTTCCCCGGCCTGGCCGCCCTGAGCCCCCTGCAAGTGCCTGGTCCCCCCACCCCCCACCCCGTGAGGGTCCGAGAGAAGGTGGAGCAGCACGCGTAGTCCCCCCACGGCTGCGTCCCTCGGTCCCCTGGGTGGTCAGCCTGACCTGGTGTCCAGCCCACAGGGCCGTGCCTAGTGCAGCCTCTGGACATAGCTGGGGGCCACCTTGGTGTTCAGAGAAGTGGCCTCAGGCCCGGGTGCTGGGAGGAGAGGTGGGACCCCCAGCCTGTGGCTCAGAGGGCAGGGGTCAGGGCAGACCCAACACGGGGTTGGCAGAGTTGCGGTCTGTGGTGTTCAGACCGTGGGGAGCCCTGGGAGGGGTGTGCCCAATCTCCTGGAGTTCCTGGTCCCCCCCCCTCAGGGGCGCACATGGGCACAGGGTTCCTTCTCTCAAGTGAGGAGGGGAAGCGGGGCCACCCCTGGGCGCTGCCCCCCACCCTCTGGACACACCCCAACACAGTGTCCCCTCTCCCCGCCATGCTCCCCCGGGAGGGTTCCGTGACTCTTGTGTCCCCCTGACTGAGGGTCCAGCCCCTTCTGGCAGGGGAGGGGTGAGGGATGGGGCACTGGCCTGGGGGGTCCTGGTGGGGCTGCCTCCATCTCACACGTGCCGGGCTTCCCCTCCTCGGGGCCTGGGACGCGGTCAAGGGGGCAAGGGGGCAGCCCCTGTCCAGCTGGGCGGCCCTGGCCACACCCTGACACCTGTCATTCCCCTACCTCGTCCCTTCACTGACTCTTGTCTCTTCCCTGCAGCCTCTTCGAGCATTACTGCTACTCCCGGGGCGGCATGCGCCACAGTTCCTACACATGCATCTGCGGCAGGTAAGGAGCTCTGGGAACCTGGTCGTGACCTCGGGGTGCGGGGTCTGGGCCAGGTGGGGGGAGCGGGGGGGGGGGGAAACACGTGTGCTCGGGGCATGCCGGGATAGGGTGGGACTCCGATTGTCGGCGACGTGCTGTGGGGAGCACAAGGCAAACTGGGCGGGACGTGTGTCTGGTCTTGCCCCCTCATCCTCCGGCCTGGACCCCCCTCATCCCCTGCCCCCCTGCCCTCAGCTGTGCCCCCAGACCCCGAGGGTCTGGCCGCCGCCAGCCTGACCGGAGCAGACGGCCCTGCTGGTCTGCATATCCCGGCACATGAATAATACATGTGAACGCCTCAGTCCTTGGAAACGCTCTTCTCTGGTGGGAAGAGAGAAAAATCATTATTTCTACTTTTATGATTCCTGAGACTCCCGAATGGGGTCATAAATATTACACCCAGGTGGGTTTTGTTTTTTTTCTTTTTCTCCTTTGGACAGACTTAAAAGTCCTTTTTTTTTTTTTTTTCCCTTAAAGGCGTCGCTCATTAGGGCAGCCCTGGCATGGAGGAGCCCATTGCTGCCACCGGCTCCGTGCAGGAGGCTCTGGTGGCCGCTCGGTGACCCCGCCCCTCCAGCGCCCAGGACGGGCGACTCCCTGTCCCCTCGCCTCAGACCCTTCTCATTCTTTTCACTGCTGTTGAGGGGCCGTGTTAGGGGTGGAGCCCAGGCCTCACACTTGGTGGGGGGGCCGCGTTCTGCGTCAGAGCCAGACCTCGGCAGCAACTGCTCAGGCCTCTGGGGGCAGTGGGGGGGCTTATGCTGGGCCCTGACCCCCCATCCTATGTCTGGCAGCGGTGAGAACTCGGCAGTGCTGCATTACGGGCATGCCGGCGCTCCCAACGACAGGACCATCCGGGACGGAGACATGTGGTGAGTGAGGGGGTCCTGGGTGGGTAGGGCTTCACGCTGCACCCTGAGATGCCCACGGGCAACCCCCCCACCTTCAGCTGAGGAAGCGCCAAATGCCAGGGGTTACTCTCCGGGGAGGGCAGCGATGGCCCTCGCCACGTTCATGCTTTTCGAGGAAACCGGAGATCAGCCGCACAGCTAAGCGCCGCCACCGCAGCAGGCCTGGGGGTCAGTGGCCGTTGGCTGTCAGGCCCCTCTGGCCCAAGGGTATGCTCTGGTCCCACGGCTGAACCCCATTTTTGGGAGCCAGGGCCATGCCAGAGGCCCATTGTGTGCCCACCGGCGGGTGTGAGCTGAAATGCCATAGTCCAGTTTCAGGGTCCCTGCCGCTCGCTGCCAGCCGCCACCCTCCCTGGCCACGGGGTCAGCGGCGGGAGCAGCTGGTGGGGTTCAGACCCCCTGTTGGCAGCTTAGCCTTCTGGGAGGAAACGGAGCCGCTTCGTGGCCCCTGAGCCTCGGTGGTCTCTGGTGTTCACGGAGACAGTGCCCTCCACTTGGGACTGCAGGGTGGGAGCACGGGGGTGCATGGTGCCCCCCCATACACACATATGCGCGCGTGCTGGCCCTGGGTGGGAGGGGCAGGGGCCCTCTGGAGCGTGGCGTCTGACCTGCTTGAGGGACACTGGTCAGCCCCCACATCCCAGCACCTGAGATGCTGAGCCGGAAGGGCTGGGGAAAATGAGGGCAGGCTGGGAGGCAGCCCCAGGCCAGGGCGGTCGCCAGGAGAGACCCCCCCAGCCTCTGTGGGGACTGCACGCTGGAATGTACCCATGGGTGCATCCATTCTGGCTGGGCAGGAGGGCCCAGGAACTCCATCGCTGGGCTAGCTGCGTGGCCCAGCTCAACCAGCGACCCCCGGCTCCCTGGGCATCCAGCAGGCCTTGGGGGAGAGGCCGCTTCACGTCGTCCGAGCTTGTCCCTGGGCAGGACCTGGTGGGCCAGAGCAGAGCCTCCTCGGGCCTCCACGTGACTCAGCGCTCAGCCCCGGCCCTCCTGGGCTGCGTGGGCACCTGCGGCTCTCGGGGTGCAGCTGAGCACCAGGAGCCATCCGGGATCTCCCCCCTGCCCCCCACTGATGTTCCCACCAGGCCCAAATCGGTGATTTTCCTGTGCTAGTGCTCACCTTGAACTGGAGCCAGTCGGATAATTACGAGTTTATTATAGTCCATTTATTATGCAGTATTTAGAACAACATGTTTCGTTGATCACTGTGACTGCCAGGCTGCTGGCAGCATTCATAATCCATTGTTTTATTGGAATTGATCCGCCGGGCGCCCACTGTGTTGTTCGGCAAATAGTAAATCACTCTGTGATCCCAGCATAAAGCCGCGGCGCTGTCGCTAGGTAGGAAGCCAGGACAGGGGCGTCATGGGGGCTCCGCACGCTGCCCCCGCATGCTCCTGGCACTGCCAGTGCCTCGTGTCTGGGCCAGGGCGCCACTCCTGAGCGCAGCCCCGTCCCCGTCGCGTGTGTGTGTGTGTGTATGTGCGCGCGCGTGCATGTGTGTGCGTGTGTATGTGCATATTCATGTGCGTGCGTGTGCACGTTCATGTGCACGTGTGTGTGCACGTGCATGTATGTATATGCATTTATTTATGTGTGTGTACATATGTGTGCATGTGTGTTCACATGTGTGTATATGTGTGCATGTGTGCGTTCGTGTGTGTGTGTGTGTGTGTGTGTGGTGGGAGAGGGGGGATGAGAATGGGGCATGCAGTGGATATGGGTCCCCTTCCCACACCCACACGCCTGCAGGGAGGCAAGCAGGGACACCCAGTTCAGGTCCCTGCCACTGTCCCCCCGCAGGTCTCAGTCCCTGGGACAAGAGCAGCTGGGTAGGGGCTTGGGGGTGACGGGCAGATCGGGCAGCACAGAGCCATGGCCCGGCCCAGCTCCCGACCTGGAGGTGAGGGTGGCCTCTGCTCTGGCACGGGCTGCCTGCTGTGTTTTGCTTTCAGCCCTAGGTGCCCCCCACTCTTTTGTCCCACCCACTGAGGTCTCCTGGGGGCTGGGCCGTGGTAGGGCCCCGCTGACTGTGGTGCTGCTGGTTCTGACTCGGGGAGGGTGGGGTGCCGGTGCCCAAGAGCTGAGGAGTTCCTCTCCCCCTTCCGGCTCCTCAGGCCGCCCCCTCCTACGGCCCCTGGTCGTCCCCCCCACCCCCCCCCCCCCCGCTCGCCCAGGGACTGGCCTGCAGGCATCAGCACAGCCCTGTCCCCCTTGTGCCCTGGTGAGTCACCGTCCAGGGGTGCGGTGGGCGGCTCTGCTCTCTGTTCTCAGGCACTGCACGGGCTCCCAAGAGCCTCTCGAGGAGGCCAGTGAGCCTCTCCCCTGCCTGGCCAACCTGTCCAAGGGCTGTGAGCCCAGGTGTGCCTGGCCCTGGGGTGTGAGCCCAGGTGTGCCCCTGGGCTCCTTGTGCAGAAGCAGCCGGGAGGCTGCAGAGCCAGAGCTTCCCACTAGGGGGCACCCATGGTCGGGTTCCCATTCGTGGGCAGCCCCGGAGGCCTCCTGTTCCTCCCCCCATTCACCCCTGCTAACACCCCCGCTCCCCATTCCCCACCTGTCTGGAAAACCTGTCCTGCCCCTCCGCCCACCCCCACCGGCGCATCAGCTGGCAGAGGGCGTGGCTGGAGAGGTGGTCTGTGGCCCCTCTCAGAGCCCCCTAGAGCCGGGTCTGAGTCCCGCCTGTGGAGCCCCGTGGCTGGTGAGAGAATCAGGCCCTCCTGGCACTGGCCAGTAGAGGGCAGCGTTGTCCCAGGACTGGACACGGGAAGGGGTGCGTGGGAGGGGGCTGCGGCCCATTGAGGGGACCAGACCCCAGGCTGGCTGAGCAGCCCCTGTGTGGGGCAGGGCGCGTCCTCTCCTGCCCCTCTGTGCCAGCAGGGGTTTCCCGAACCCAGAGAAACCTGGGACAGCCTGGGGAGCCCCGAGGGCTACCATGGCAAGGCACGCCTGAGGCATGTGCCCAGGGCATAGTTCATGCTGCCCCTGCCCGCCTTCTCCTCCTGCTCCTCCTCCTGCTCCTCCTCTTGCTCCTTTTCCTCCTTCTCCTGCTCCTGCTCCTCCTCGTCTTCCTCCTCCTCCTGCTCTGCCTCCCCTTACCACATGATTTCTCCCCTGCCCCCTTCCCCAGCCACCAGATGAGCCCCCTCCCCCCAGATCCCTCTACCCTGTCGGGTCACCATCAGATACTCCCCCACACACACACACACACACACCTCTGCTGGCTTGGGTGCCTGCTACCTCCCCAGGCCTCCAGCAACCTCTGGTGTCGCCCGGGACCCACAGGCTGAACAGTGCTCACCCCATCCTGCCGACGACTGCTTGGCCTCATGCCCATGTGCCACCTGTGTGTGGTGAGCCCACAGAGCCCCTTCCTCTTGGACCTGCTGCTGTGGGGGCTTCTCAGGGTGCGTGTCGGGGTCTGAGATGCAGCTCAGAGGGAACCCTGGTTCCATTCCTGGTGTACCACCACCTCCCTCAAAAAAAAGAATCAGTGCAAGTGTCACCCCCTAAACCACCTTGCCCCCATTTGTTTCCTTCAGAGAGGACATGCCTTGGGGACATGTCCACCCTCCAGGGCAAGAGCACCTCCAAAGTCCAAAGGCCAGGGCCAGGCTCAGCCTCCAGCATGCCTCTGGGCAGGGGTTCCTGCACCCCCACCCCCACTTTGTTTGCTGTCCCTTCTACATCCTTGGGCCCCACCCAGCCCTGTGGGCTTCACCAGACATGGCTGGGTGCTGGCCAGACAGCCCGGGCGACCACAGACGCCGCGGCCCCGCTCCGCTGTCCAGGGGGAAGCACGTGCTGGACGCCTGACGCCTGCTCGGGCTGCCCTGGGCTGTTCTGCGGGAACTGCCCCCGGGGTGTGACCTGTGGTCTGGGTGACTGTCCAGTCTGCCTCAGTCCCCTCTGCTGTGTCCCAGGGTGGGGGGCTGGGGGGGGGCCCAGAGGCCTGAGGGAGAAGGCCACTTAGTGTGCCTGTGACACAGAGGGGCCCCTGACTCCCCAAGGGGTGGCCGTTGCCCCACAGTCTCCCTGGTTCTCTGCCCTACCCAGAGCAGACGGCGGGCACCTTCGGGTCTCTACTTGTGGCCAGTTTGGGGTCCGGGCCGCCCCACTGCAGCCCCAGCGCCAGGCTGCACACCCCAAGAGCAGAACACACACCGTGCGTTGCCCAAACTCTTACTGAGCAGCCGAGTACTGGCCCTCCAGGGGGGTCACGGGCAGGACTGGGGGGCCCTGGATGGCAGGTTCCCAGGGCCTCGAGTTGCCGGGAGGAGCAGAGGGGACACAGCCCAGAAATAGAAGCGTGGGACACGGGCGGGGGCACGCAGGCACGGGCGGCAGCATCCCCCCAGATGGCTTCCATTAGCGCTCACGTCCACTTGGCCAGAGCACGGAGCTCCTGGTAGGTGTCTCCCCCCGCCCCCCCACCCCTGCACCAGGGTCGGGGTGGGAGTGGGGTGGAGTGGGGTGGGGGGACGGGAACCGGCGTCCTTGGCCAAGCCAGAGGATGGCGGGGTTCTCGGGTGTCTGTCGGCACTCGGCGGAGGGCTGAGGGGGACCCCGCGGGGTCGGGCGGGGATGATTTATGAAGGACGTGGCTGTCGTCCCTGGATTCCAGGACGACTCGAAAGTGAGTCACGTACGCGAGTCCCAACTCCGGGGGGATTGAGCGGAGGAGCCGAGAGAGGGGGAACCGAGAGCAACGAAAATAGCCCGGCCCTGCGCTTCCTTCTCCACGGGCAGACGGTGGCCGAAAGGAGAAGCGGCCCGTATGGGAAGGCGCCCGGCCAGCACCCCGAGAGTCGGGCCCCACAGCCATCGGGGTGCCCTGGCTGGTCTCCCCCAGCCTTCCCGGCTGGCAGCTCGTTTCCTTTGAGAGCTGCGTGTCCCCCCCCCCCCCCCAACACACACACCCCAGAACTCTGCCTGGGGAGCTGCTCCAGGTTCTCTGATGTGGCGGCTGAGAATCTGCCCCCTGGTGCCCAGCCCACGCCCCGCGCCTGCTGTTCTGCATCAAAAGACCGCAGCCCATTGTCCCTCTGTTGCCTCAGAGGAGCCCGGATGAACCGCCCCGGCCCCCGCCGACACTGGCCCAGGGCCCCTGGAGGACAGAGGTCCCCCTGCGCGAGGCCAGCACGTCTGTCTCTGTGTTCTCAGCGACAGCCACGCGGGGGACAGGGAGGGGGAGAGCTGGGATGGGAGGCCCCACCTCCCGCTGGGCGCTGCTCAGCTTAGGGGCCCCTGGGCCCTTCCCATCCCCGGCCTCCTTCCTGGGTGTGGCTGCCCAGGTTTCTCGTGCCCCACCCCGGCCTCCACCCATGCAGGGTGAGGCCCCTCCTGAGGCTCTGACTCTGCCCCCTCCTTTCCCCACCACCCCCCACCCCATCCCTGTGCTGCTGGGGCTCCCCTGTGTCCCTGAGGGTCACCTGATGTTTATGGTGTTTTGCAATCAGAAGACGACAGGAGATTAGAAGGTGCCCGGCTGGGACTTTGGATTCGGCAGGTTTTTCCATGGAGAAGTCTGTTCCCGTGGAGCACCAGCGGCAGCCCCCGCAACGCACACAGACACACACACAGACACAGAGACACATACGCGCAACACATGCACCCTGGCGTGTTCTCCCCAGGGCTCAGCGGCAGCCCCCCCCTGCCACACACACACACGCACACACACACCATACAGAGACACACACGCGCATGCACACCACACAGACACATGCATACACATGCACGCACACACAGATACACAAACACACACACACACACGCGCGCACACACACACGCATGCGCGTGCGGGTTCTCCCCAGGGCTCAGCTTTCCTGGGGCTTTCCGGGCTGTGGACAGACGGAGGCCCCCACCCCGTGGGAAGCTGGGGGAGGAGGCGGCACCAGGTTCCAGTCAGTCCCCGGAGATCCACTCCCATCCCCCGCCCCACCTCTGTGCTCCCTTGCCACCGCCCCCCTCACCGGCCCAGAGGCCTCCAGTTGGTTCTGTCCCTCAGCGGTCCCACTGCTTGACTCCGGAGGAGCTGGGCTGCTCACGTGATCCCCTTTATCTGCCCCCCCCCCACCCCAAGGTGGACACATGCGTCACAGCCCTGCCCATCCCACTGCACACACACACCCCCTCCGATCAGGGCCTTTTGGGGTTGTTTTAATTGAATCACTGAGAGATACACAATTACCAAGCTGTTCATGATTGGATTTCAGTCATACAATGTTCCAACACCCATCCCCCTTCACCAGTGTGATTTTCCCACCACCAGTGGTCCCCAGTTTCCCTCCCCTCTCTCCCAGCCCCACCACTCACTATAGCAGGCACTTCTTTCTCTCTCTGTCTCTTTCTCTCTCTGTCTCTCTTTCTCTTTCCTTTTGGGCCTTATGGTTTGCAGCCTAGATAATGAAAAGTTACCAATTATCAGGTATATCCCTTTACCTACTTTCAACACTCAGTTCCTGTCCAAAATGATCATTTCCAACTATTCTTGTCATGTTGGTCCCTTCTCGACCCGGGGCCTTTTTTGGGGGTACCCAGAGGAAAGGCTGGGCCAGGCCCCTCCGGACAGGCAGGCATGTCTGACTGCCCAAGTGCCCTGCCAGCTCTGCTCTCCTCACCCACCCAGCGGGGGACCGTGCTGCCCAGTCACTCCCTCCACCCCATTCTGACTGTCACCTGGAGACTCCCCAAAGGGGCTGTGTGTCCACGGCTGTGTGTATACGTGAGCATGGCTGTGTTTCCACTGACGCTGGGCCACCCACTGGGCATGGCTGGGTGGGGGGTGGCTTATTAAAAGACTGGTGAGGTCCTGGGCACAGCGCTGGTTTTCCAAGTGAGCCCCTGGCCTCCGTCTGTCCTGCAGAGTCGGCCTGTCCTGCAGAGTCGGCGGAAGCCAAGGAGGGTGTGGGGGTCAGAGGGTCAGAGGTCAGCCTTCCTGCCTAGCTTACCCCGGAGTCAGAGTCTCCCAGGACGGCTTCCAGAGAGGAGAGGAGACCCCCCCACAAGCCTTGCCTCTGGAAGTGACCGTGGCGGGTGGCCGGAAGTCACAGCTGCGGGGAGGGTGGGGTGAGCACGGGCCCAGCTGTTACCTCTCTCCCACAGCCTCTTCGACATGGGCGGGGAATACTACTGCTTCGCTTCCGACATCACCTGCTCCTTCCCCGCCAACGGCAAGTTCACCGAAGACCAGAAGGCCGTGTACGAGGCTGTGCTGCGGAGCTGCCGCGCGGTCATGAGCTCGATGAAGCCGGGTAAGAGCAGCCACCCGGCCAGGGGGGGGCCCTAGGGTACTGCCCCCCCCCCTCCAGCACTCCAGGGGCCTGGGGCAGGTGGGAGGGAACACCTGGCGTCAGGGCTGAGGACGGGCCGGACTCGAGCTCACCCCCTGGTTCCAGCCCCAGCGGCCACACGGCATGACAGCCTTTATATGTTCAAGGCGAGGAAAACCCCCTCGTCAAAGACCAGGACATGGCCTTGTGTGGGCCCCGCGCCCTGGTGGTCCCTGGGGTGATCCGCCCTCTCTGTGGTCCGGCCGGTGGTGCTGTGTGAGGGTCTGTGGGCAGCTGAGTCTTCAGAGGAGACAAGTGGTGGTCAGGATGGCTCCCGCCAGCCCCGAGAAGCAAAGGGGGTGTGTGAGGGAGAGGCCGGGGGAGTGGATAGGACCAAAGCAGCCGCAAAGGCCAAGGTCAGCGGGTTAGAAGGCAGAGCGGCCCGTGAGCCTGTCTGTCGAAGGGCCAAGGAGGACAGAGACTTGCGGGGGCTTGTCCTCCCTTGCAAGGGAGGAATGGACGGATGGATGGACAGGGTGGGCAGGAAACGCGTCTCCTACTGCTGGGAAGGCCTGACCCCACCGAGGAGGCCCCTGCGAATCTGAACACCAGGACCAAGGGTGGGGAACGGCACGTATCTCCCATGCGACAGGGCCCCCCCCCCCCACACACACACACACACCGCCTAGGCTGCAGGGAAGCCCACCCCCAGGGGCCCTGCTAATTCCGGTGGCTGAAGCAGAGGGCCTCGCGGGCAGAGCCCCAAGCAAGGTCGAGGGGTGCTGCTTCCCTGCTGACCACAGGGGTGCAGAGTCAGGCTGAGCAGCTGCTGGCCGGGCCGGGAGGTGGCCGGGACTGGACGGAGAATGTCATGAAGTCATGGGAGAGGCTCCAGGAAGCGGCCCATCCCTGAGACAGCCACAGGGGACACTGTTCAAGGCCCAGGTGAGGGCTGGGAAGGACCCTGAGAAGCTGGGCCGCCCGTGCCCTGTGTACCCCAGACTGGTCTGGGGCCCTTTCCAGCTTTGCTCCGTCCCTGGCTGGGGCAGGCCCGGGTTCCCCTGGCTCTGGGAGACAGAGGTACAGCCCCAGGAGTAGAAGCCAGGTGTGGAAGGTGGGCTCGGGGGACACTGACCATGTGCTGGCTGCATGGACCAGAGCCGACCTCTGGCCTCCTGCCCTCTCGGCGCTCTCTGCCAAGGTCAGGGGAGACCTGGGACCCCTGCCCCAACGCTGCCCCCCAGAGCCTTCTGAGATAGGATGCACCTCATTTGGGAGGGCTGGAGGATGCGGTTCCCGCTCAGCCCCCCCGGCTCCCTGGTTCCAGACAACAATGACAGGGATGGACCCTGCTTGGGTCCCGGGGGTGACCCCAGCCACCAGCCCAGCAGGCTTCTGGCCTACTAGGTGTGGCTTGTGGGGGACGGGACGGGTGCAGAAGATGGTCCTGGGCCCTAGATGCCCCCCAGTTCCAGGTGGTGGGCTTCGCACAGGGCCCTCCTCTGCCCTCCCTGCAGAGAGCAGGGTGTTGGAATGGGAGGGCAGATACACCTTCTCCTGTGCCCCACCACAGCCTAGGCTGCAGGGAAGCCCAGGAGGCTGCCTGCCCCCTCAGATCTGTGGTGCCCACAGGCACAGTGCTAGCCTGCTGCAGTCAGGGAGGGCTTCCTGGAGAAAGCTTCAACACCGAGGCCACCGGGGAAATGGGAGCAAGTCTGGGGAGGCCAGGGGACAGTCCTGGGCGGCACCAGGGCCACTCATGTTGGTCTTGGAGTGAGTGAGGAACACGGGGCTCTGACCTTAGGCTGAGACCAGCCTTGCGAGCACCATGCTGCAGAGACGGCTCAGGGTCCAGGCCCCGGGGAGCTGTCATTCGTGAAGCGCCCGGGCCCGGCTTCCCGGAGGAGGGGACAAGTCTGACGCTGGCGAGGAAGCTGCGAGGCTGATGGTGCCAGCCTCTCGCGTGCTCCCCGTATGGTACCCCCAGTCAGAGTGAGCTTGGGGGGGGGACGCTGGTGGCTTCTGGCTGTGCTGAGCTGGAGGGCAGGGCGTGGTGCCCCGGTGCCAGCCGCCAGCTGCCCCCGGGGACAGTGACCTTCACACAGTGAAGGGCCCCTGCCCGGCCCGGGAGTGTCGTAACCACCATCCGGGCCAGCGGCCGGGGCCAAATTGCCGGAGGTTTAATCACTGTCACAACCCTAACCACACACAGGCAGAGAGACTCCCACTCCCAGCCAAGAGGGCTGTGCGCAAGGCCCTCCCCGCGGGCGCAGGCCAGGAGGACTGGAGGCGCCGCGGGGACCCCGCGAGGGGCCGAGCTGCCAGCACGCAGCATGATTTATACCTGATTCCCACCCTCTGCGGAGAGACCGCAGCCCCGCGTGGCAGCTGGCCAGGCCTGAAGTCAGGCTGCGCTTCCCGGGGCTCCCCGTCGGCGCCGGGAAAGGCCCCTGCCGAAGGGCCAGGGGTGGGCTGGGGCGGCAGCCACCACCCAGGAGGCCCTTCCCCGTCCCAGGCTCCGGGGCTCCCGGGCGGGCCTGCGGACTGGCGGGGCGTGCCTGCACCCCCCTGATCCCAGCCTCCTCTGGCAGCTCTGGGGGAGTAGAGGGCCTGGGTGGGCAGCCGTGGGACCTTTCTCCGGCCCCTGAGGCTGAGCCGCAAACACCAGGCCCCATGCGTGGTGCTGACGACAGTCTGTGGGCACCAGCGGTGTGGCCCCTGGACACAGGCGGCCTCTGGGTTGGGGCAGTGCCAGGATCCCATCCTTGGCCCCGCGTTGTAGGGCACCGTCCTACGGCCGGGCAGCACCCCCAGCCTGGTCTCCATCCCCAGGGGTGCAGGTGGGGCCCAGCCGGCTGTCTCTGCGGCCCACGAACTGCTCCTGGCCTGGGTCGTGGGAGTCCAGGCTGGATGGGCTCAGTGTCTTCTGCAGCCCAGTGACCGCAGCTGCTGCCTCTGGTGCCCAACAGGGTGCCCCTCGCCCCCACCTGCCCTGAGCTCAGACCTGGCGGCCCTGCCCTCGCCCACTGCAGGGAGGCCCATGAGAGCCAGGGTCACACCCATGTCCAGGGAGTGGTAGGGACTAGAGGATGGTTGGAGGGTTGGGTGGGGGGAGGGGGTCCTGCCCAAATAGCCCTGGTGGGATGCCAGGTCTCGGGCCTTGTCAGGTGCACCCAGGTCAGGGTAGAGCCCCCTCCCGGGGCTGGGGTGGGCTGTGTCAGTGTCTGTGGGGCGGGGCCCAGGCGGAAATGCCCGCAGAGAGCCAGGACACGAAGGGCGGCTCCCCCTGAGCCCCCAAGCCTCACGCAGGGAGCCTTCCTGCCCAAAAACTACCTGGGGCAGCCCCCACCCCCATGACCCTTGCCCCGGAAACACAGGGCAAAGCTGACTGACTAGCTGGAGTTGGGGCCTCAGCACCACCACGGACCCCTGCCAGTGAGATGAGGCCATGCCAGCCGCACCTCCACCCCAGAAACCTTTGCTCCCCAACAGCTCTCAGGGTGACTCAGCCTGTCCCCGGGACATGGAGGGGCTGACCGCCCTCTGCCCGCCCCGGCTCCCCTGGCCCCACAGCTCGAGGCGACATCTGGCCCTGGTCCCAGCCCCGTCCCTGGATCATTCTGGCAGTCCCACACCCACATCCAGGGCCAGGGGCCTCGTTCCTGCTGCCACCCCTGGGCCTCCTCGGGCTCCCCTCCCCCGCCACCCCCCCAAGCCAGGCAGCTGGGGTGGACACAGCAGGGGCGGGTCCTCCCAGGAAAGGGCATTCGAGAGCTCTGGGCTTTGGGGGAGCCGGCCGGCGCCCCGGCTCACTTAACGGCCACCTCCCTCCCGACACAGGCGTCTGGTGGCCTGACATGCATCGCCTGGCCGACCGCATCCACCTGGAGGAGCTGACCCGCATCGGCGTTCTCACCGGCAGCGTAGACGCCATGGTGCAGGCCCACCTGGGAGCTGTGTTCATGCCCCACGGGCTTGGCCACTTCCTGGGCATCGACGTGCACGACGTGGGCGGCTACCCCGAGGTCATTATTGGGGATGCCCCCGCCGCCCGACTGTCCCTGGCCCCTGTCTCTGGACTGCCATGGGCGCGGGGAGCCGGTTGGGCTCTCGAGGGACAGGGTGGGGGAGGCCGGGGAGTAGGGTGCCTCTGATCGGTCCTGCCCCGGCCACAGGATGCCCCGCAGTCCGAGTTAGACTGGGCGTTTATGGGAGGTGGCAGCTGCCAGTGCGACAGAGTGAGGGTCCCCGCGGGGAGCCCTGGGGCTGGTCCTGCATAAGCACGTCCTCTGGCCGCGCCAGCTGTTGACGTCGTGTGCCTCCCCACCGTCTGCCAAGCCCAGCGCCCGCCGGGCCCCTGGCACCCTTCGCAGGGAAGGAGGTGCACATGGGCTTTCTTGAGACCACCCAGAGGGGCTTGGCACCTCTGAGCCCCGTGGCGGGCAGGTGGCTGCAGCCTCGGCCTTGGTGGGCGGGAGAGCGCGGCCCTGCCCCCTGGCCTGGAGCCCACGGCACGGGGGCTGATTAGGCAACGGGGCACACCCCAGGGCCCACCAGCCACTTGGCCCGGCCCGGCCCACTGGCTGCAGGGTATTTTGAAAGCACCAAGAATGATTGGGGAGGTGGGGGGTGGGGGGCGGGGGGGCGGCAGGGATTGCTCAAGAGATGCATTATTATTCAATTATTTTTTTTCCCTCAAGTGTAAACAGTTAAATTTGGAGAAACAAAATCAGTTTTAATTTCCTAATTCCTATCCATCACACTGTGCGGGGAGCCAAGAGCAGGGCCTTCCAGACATTGTTAACTGAAGACCATTATTCATGAGTCGCCAAAGCGCCGTTTTTTTTTTTTTCCACCAGAGAAAATTGGCAGCAAACTGTTTTCATCTTTTCCAGTAAGCAGCCCTTTGTGCTCCGAGTCTATTCTTCTGACAGTTAAACATTGTGGAAAAAAATATGGCTTTTCCTATAAAAAGTCATTTGTTTTACTTCAGGCCCACAGACACATCTGGGTTGCCTCTGCCCAGAGGTGGGCAGAGCCAAGACCCATCGGCCCCCACGCCCCGCCGCACAGGGGCTGGCACGGACTGCTGCCCCCCTGCCCACAGGGAGCTTGAGGCCCATGGGCCAGGGGCTGAGCCTCCCCTCCTCATGGGGCCGCTGTCCTCTGTTTGTTGGTAACCCAACGGTGCCAGGGGCCAGCTGCAGCCAAACCCCTTCAGGTCCCCACAGCTGGGTCGGAGTAGAGGTCCCGCCCACTGTCTTCTGGAAGGAAACCTGTCTCCGCCCCCTTCCTTGCACCTAGCACGTGATCATTGCCTTGGCGAGGGGCCGGGCACCAGGCAGGGCACCCGCTCAGATGACGCCCCCAGTGCTCACAAGCCCCTGCTTCACGTGAGCGCACGGACTGTGGAGGCAGGCAAGGAACCCACGTCCTCCGCCCTGCCACCCAGCCCTACCGCCCCCCCCACCCACACACGGTGCTGCCCCTTCCGGTACCTGACATGAAGCGCTATCAAAGTCTGATGTGCTTGGCCAACCATCAGGAGTGCCAGCTGCAATGGCGGGCAGAGCTGCGGGCAACCTCTGTCCCCTCCCTGCCACTGTCCCCTCACTCCCTAG
Source organism: Sorex fumeus (assembly GCF_029834395.1). Classification (NCBI taxonomy): domain Eukaryota; kingdom Metazoa; phylum Chordata; class Mammalia; order Eulipotyphla; family Soricidae; genus Sorex; species Sorex fumeus. Next base: position 23,176,509 of record NW_026606179.1, read on the forward strand.
TTGCTGTGGGCCATGCCTGTGGGACAGGTCCGGGCTGTGTGCACCGTCCCCTCCTGTGTCCAGTGCAGGTCCCCGGAGGCCCTGCAGGCAGTTCTGAGAGTAGCACGGGGCAGGGACACGTGCCCACGGCAAGAGCTGGGGCCACCAGCTGGGAGGAGTACAGGAGGGCCCCCTTTCTCACGGCTCCTGCCCCCACCCAGGGCGTGGAGCGCATTAACGAGCCAGGTCTGCGGAGCCTGCGCACGGCGCGGCGCCTGGAGGCGGGCATGGTGCTCACGGTGGAGCCCGGCATCTACTTCATCGACCACCTCCTGGACGAGGCCCTGGCTGACCCGGCCCGCGCCTGCTTCTTCAACCGGGATGTCCTGCAGCGTTTCCGGGGCTTCGGCGGGGTGAGTGCCTGCGGGGGGACACCAGCCTGCCAGCCTCAGGCCCTCCTGCTCTAGGAACCCCCAGCCTGGGAAGGTGGCAAGGGGACGGGAGGGGGCCCACATGGGTGACCCCAGGGAAGAACCGCCAGAGCCTGGGACTGCCCCTTCTGCCATGGGGAGCACTCCCCACACCCAGAAGGGTCCTCGGGCTCAGGAGTGGGGGGTGGCCTGGGACCGGGAGAATCCCAGCTCACCACTAACGCGTGCCTTTCCCCATGACGCAGGTCCGGATCGAGGAGGACGTGGCGGTGACGGCCACTGGCTCGGAGCTGCTGACATGCGTGCCCCGCACGGTGGAGGAGATTGAGGCTTGCATGGCCGGCCGCGACAAGACCCAGTAGGGCTGCCGCTGCAGTGCCCAGCGCCAGGAGCCCGCCCGGGGCCACGGCCCTCCCCAAGGGCAGCCGCTGATGGGCGTCCCCGGAGGCCACGGTGCTCGGGAGGGCAGACCAGAGGGCGCGGCGCCTGCCCTTCCTCTGTGCTTGCTTCGCGTTGACTGACAAACCACCTTCCAAAATGCTCCTTGACTAGCTGCAATGTGTCTCTGATCATTTATAATCTCAGGCTCAAGGAAGGTGCCTTCCCAGTAAATTCTCTCAAAAAACTCTTTTTTCTCAATCCATCCACAGAGTGGAATTTGCAATAAAATTTTCTGATGATGATGCAGCCCGGGTACAGCTCCCATTCTCTGGCCTGTGGGGATCTGAGTCTTTCCGGGAGGGTGGCAGGGTGCCCTGCCCTGCCCTTCACTGTGGTTCTGGGCCACCGTTCTTCCAAAGGTGTGACTCGCAGTGTCCCCGTCCTGATTTCCTTCCGGTGAGGGCAACACAGATCAAAGCCTGCATCAGGCTGGGTTAAGGGCCCCATTGCCCGGGGCCCCACGTGAGTGATCTTGGGCCTTCCACATTTGCCCCATCTGCCTGCACTGAGCCTGTCCTACCCCAGGGCGGTAAGCCAGCAAACCACCAGTCCCTCCATGGCAAGGACCAGTCCTTGCCTTGTCCAGTTTCCCCTGGTCCCCAATAAGCCTCCGCTCCACACCCTTCAGCTGACTTGTAGAATTCTGTGCCCCTTCCTCATATCTTCTGACAGTGCTCCCCCCAATCCAGGCCAAGATAAAAACGCAAAATGAGACGCAGTCAGGATGGGGGATGGAAAACCGTCCCTCAAGCTGGAGACTTTCTGGGAAGTCACTGATGTTAGACCACAAAAGTGGCTGATGCTGCAGTCCAGGTTACCATGAGACGGCGTCCGTTCCAAAGCGCCGCTCTGTCTTTGCGGCTTAGGCTCGCGCTATAGACAGTGGAGGGAGTAGAGCTGAGCGCGGCTCCCACCCCAAACCTCACTCACGAGCCACATGAGTCTGCCGCTGAAGGCGTCGCTGGCCCTCTCGCTCATCCATTCTTCTTTTGGTTTTTGGACCACACCTGGCAGTACTCAGGGATCCCTCCTGGTGGGCTCGAGGCACTAGATAAGGTGCTAGGGAATGAACCCAGGTCAGTCGTGTGCAAGGCAAACACCTTCCCCACGGTACCGTCTCTCCAGCCGCAGCACAAGCATTCTTCAGGGTTTTCTACTGTGGCACAGATACAGTCCTTAAAGAAATTTGTGAATTAAGTAGAGTACCAACTGCGTATAAAGTCTACTAGGAGTTCACAAAACACTCCTGTGACAGGTAGCACTATAGCACTGTAGCGCTGTCCTCCCGCTGTTCATCGATTTGCTCAAGCAGGCACCACTAACGTCTCACAACAAATTGTGAGACTTGTTGTTACTGTTCTTAGCATATCGAATACGTCACGGGGAGCTTGCCAGGCTTTGCCGTGCGGGCGAGGGACTCTTGGTAGCTTGCCGAGCTCTCCGAGAGGGGCGGAGGAATTGAACCCTGCAAGGCAAATGCCCTATCCACTGTGAGGGCTATCCTCCAGCCCAGTTCCTTTGTGTTCATCCTGTGACAGGTACCATCTGATATACAGGGTTTCAAACCAGCCCCCACAGGGATAAAAACCAGTCCAAGTTAGGGTGAACCTCTGACTGCTTTAGTCTTGTTGGGAAACAGCTGGTGTATCACACATCTTTCTCTTCCTCTCCACACACCCACACCCCATTTCACATAAGTGTGCTCAAACAGACAAGAACAGAACTGTCCCTCGACACTTTGTCCGAGACTCAAACGTGCTGTGCAACGTGGCTGTGGGTCGACCCAGGTTGGTAGGTCAAAGGGCATCTTCATAGGCACAGGAGCCAACCACCCCACCCCAGGTTCTAGAGGGTGCGTTCAGTTTTCGCAAGTCTGCAGAAATTTGCACAGCTGCAGAACTACATCAGAGACCCTTCTAGAGAGCCGTGCCGTGCTGTGCTAAAAGGCTGCCCGAAACTGGGAAAACATCTACTGTGTCCCTCTGCAAAGGTCAAGTACCATGAAGAAAGGAACTTCCCATTTAACGCAGAAAGCCAGGGGGCTGAGAGGAGGAAAGGATGAAGAGGAGAGGGAGAGAGAGAGACTGACTGGTGTTGCAGAGGCTTTGGGCAGCCCCTGGGGTAGAAAGAACTTGGCAAGGGCCTGCAGTCAAAACAACATGAGAGAGAAGTACAGGAAAGAAGTCTTGGGTCAGGAGTCTCTGCAGAGAATGGGTCTCGGCCAGAGCAAAGGGGAATGAGGCCAAAGCCTCCGAGGTGGGTGAGGGAGGGAGACAGACAGGACCAAGGCCTGAAGAGGCAGGATGGGAAAGGCAGCGGCTGTCTGTTGCTTCAGTGAGTGGCCCGACGTGTCCTGGAACTGCCTCACGGTTCCGCTTGCTTCCAAGCCACTTCCACACCCTCAAGTCTCCAGCCTGAGGCAAGATGGAGACTTGGAGTGTTATTTGGGGAAGCTGGTGTTCACATGTGTAAAATGCCTGGGGACTCTTCTGACAATGAAGAAGCACATCTGCAAGTGCTTGATTTAAAAAGCAGACACCTGCACGAAGACATCATCTCTAAAATTCCCCTCCTGCCCCCCAGTTACTAGAGGATAAATTACAACTAATTCATGGAACGGAGATGAGGCGTTAACTACCCACAGAAATAATTACGGCCCTCCACCTCTCATGAAGATGCAGTAAGCAGAAATTTCCCCAAGATACAAGATTCACGAAAGAAAAGTACCAAGATGGCACTTGCCGTGAAACAGGCCCACCGGCTTCTTGGACTCGGTGTCTCTGAATTCCTTTCCAGAGGCTTGCTGGCACCATGTAAATGAAGACAATGGTGTGTCCTTGGGAAGGACAATGACTGTGTCACTCCTGGCATCTCCCCGGCTCAGAGCTTGAGGACTCACTTCCTGCCATGCCAGCGAGAGCTTGCTTTATATCCTGCACACATTTCTGCAGGGGTCTCAGTGGCAGACCAACTCCACGGGCCCGGAGCAAACTGCCCATCCACCACGGGCAAGCTGGCCGTGGAAGCATTCTCCCCTCCCCCCATCATGGGCCAGGAACGGGCATGTGTCCGCTGGTCAGGACCGTCCCATACCCACCCTGTCGTCTCAGTATCAACCATAAAGAAACCCACAAGGAAATGCAGTCATTATTCCAAAGTGTTTTTGTTTTTATTTCAAATTCATTGAAAGAAATAAAATTATATTTAAAAAAATAGAGTAATCTCACAAACTGAAGAAAGCCAGGAACAGAAAGAACAAATGAATGTGTTTCCTGAGGCAGACCAAACAGCTCTAGAATGGACTTTCTCCTTCCTAGCTTTTGTCAAACAAAAAAAAAATCTTTCCTATTTCAAAGGCATCAAAAAGCTCTTAATTGAAGGCAACAAAAGGTGCTACTGAGGGCTGGCTGTTTAGGTAAGAAGTCTCAAGGCCTCTACGGGGGACCATTAACTTAGAAAGCTGCTCCGATCACCTTTCAATCAATTATAAATTGCACATACTTCTACCTTTTCGTGTAAATTTGAAAGTTTCAAGTTTCCCAATAATGACGTAAATTTCAAAAACCCAGTGATATATATCTACAGAAAGCTTACGTCAGAATCAGCCGAGTCTCAGCACTCAGGCAGTCGGTCGGGGCATTAGCTAACTGCTCCCAAGGTGAGACACAGACACAGCTACACGGCAGCCCACCCTAAAGCCTAATCCTAACCGCAGGACCTGGGGCGACATCCATCCCCAGGATTCCCATACAACATACAGACCAAAAATTACAAAAGCCCAGTTACGATTCCCTAAGCGCTGCACTTACCCACCCCCTACATCTGGTTTCCCTCCGTTTCACATTGATGAATCTATTAAACTAAAATCTTCCATTCCCAAAACATTTCAGTGAGATCGAGATAATGGCTCACACGTTCTTTGTTCTAGGCATGGCGGGGTACCGTGCCAAGACCTTTGATGTGCACAGGTAATAGGAGAGTCTGAATCAACCTTTTTTTCCCCCCCTGAAACGCCAATCTTACATCCTGATTTGAACCGTGAACTAAAAATGCAGTTGCCACCGATTGCCCTAACGCTTCTTTTCCAAGAGAGTTAAGTCACTCTGCCTAACTTGAACTGTAAATTCCACAGGAACCTCAATTTGACTTTTTTCTTTAAGTAAATAAAAGACTGAAATGTCTGTAACATCAACTAGAGGTGCTTCAAAACATTCGGGTGACACAACTGAAGCTCCAGTCAGATTATACATCGGTTAGTCATTAAGGATTCTCTAAGAGTCTTGACGTATATCCTCGTTATTAAAAACATCACCTTTATGAGTGGATCAGGACTCCCAAGGAGACTGGTGTGGGCCCTAGGAGCGAGTCCTATATCTCGTGGAGGGCACCCCGCTGGGCTGTCACACACAGAGGGGCGCATCTTGGCTTTGCTGAGCTGAGGTGCTGGGGTGTTCCTGCCGCTGGGGAGAGCACACACAGGATTTCTTACACCAAACTGAAGGTTCAGCCCAAGTTACATCCTAGTTACCTGAACCAGGTCCTTGTATGAAACAGCAAGTTGGTCAAAAATGGCCAACTTCATTCAGAAGAGACACCTGGTTCACACACAGTTTTCGATGTAACTTGATTTTCCCAGAACAGCCCAGGCACAACAAAGAAACCGCACGGAAGTAGACAAATTTGAGCTATAAATTGTGCTTTAAAAAAAAAATAAAGCCAACAAAGACAATCAAAATTGATTTTTAAAAAAGCCATACTCTAAAAATTCCAACTTGGTGATTACCATTTTTTTTTACTTTCAACAAAAATGTCAACAAGATATCCTGAGTATTTTTTTTTCTAAAATAATTTATGGTTGGGAAAAAAAACGAACAATGACTAAACAGAAGTAATGGCACAAACATCTGGAAGAAAATCCCACGAACTAGAAAAATAAATGCCACAAAAACAATATGAAAAGATGTTTTAAGGAAAATAAATTAAAGGTTAAAACCTCACACTTTCAAGTTTTTTTAAACAGCAATTTTGGGAGATGTCATGAAATTGATACATTTTTCTAGTCATTAACTGGTTAAGATCAAAAGCTAAAATGAATTCATGTGAAAATTTTGCCTTTCACAAAAATGAACCCATTTCAGGTATCTGTACATAGGAGAAACTTTAACCCTCATCAGTAGCTTGTAGTCAAACTGTGTTAGGATTTTTATCTACTAAACTGGCAGTCAAAACAGTACTCCAGAAAGCTTATTTTACTATTGCAGGAACTAAAAATTGGCTGTCCAAGTTTTTCTGAACTTCCAAATTATTTTAGTGCTTACGAGGAAAAAAATTAATGCCAACCCAGTAGCTCAAAAGCATAATTCTAATATGCATTTCTTTTCTGTTTAAAAATAAATCTGTTTCCTCAACAATTTTTAAAAATTTGTCTAAAGCTAATTGACTGCATGCTGCCTCCAATCATCACAGTTCACCAACGTGTACTGATCTGCCAAAACACAGTTTACACTACACACGAAATTCTCCAAAATTACAAAGTGATTGGTTTTGAGAGCCCTAAGAATTAACACATAATTTAGACTAAAATCACAGAGAGATTAATATAGATGGCGTTCAGCTACCATTAATACAATTAACCAGCCCCATTAAAACCGAGAACCTTCTTTTAAGACCTGTCAGTTCCCCCAGTTCTTTTGCCAACCTAAAAAAGAAACATTTCTTGGGAAATAAAGATTTATTAAGAACATCGAGATCCAGAGTCAATTTGTTTTTACCATATACCTAGAGCGTTTTTTTTAAAACCCCACAAAAATTACTGTCCTTTAAAACTGAGTATCCAATGACAAGGCTGATGTGAGTTCGCCAACTCTTCAGTGCGGATGCTACGAAGGCCCTCCGTGGGACCCCTGGCTCACAGAGCACAGGGCCGCCGAGGCCGGACAGGAGTGGCGCATTCACACCCCAAAACGTTCAAGCCCTACGAGGGGGAGCGGGCGGGGTGAGGCCTACGGTCCTGTGTTCTCAGAAGTCGTGGTTGCATTTTCAGTGCTACTGGGCTGCACGTTGTCTGCGAGGTTGTGTGCATGCTCCAGAAACAAGTCCTTCAGTACGCTTAACTCCTTAGTCAGCAACTTAATCTTGGCTTCCAACCGTTCGTTCTCTTCCTTGAGCTGGTTCACTCTCTGCAGGGTGTCCTGCGCCTTCTGCTTGCTTTTCAAGCGGCTCTTTTTGACCGCCATGTTATTCCTTTCTCGGCGCTGCCGGTACTCGTCACTGTTCCGATCCATCGGGGAGCTCTTTTTGCTCTGCTTGCTGGGCGGCACGGCTTTGCCGCCTCCTCCAGGGCCGGCGGGCACCAGCTGAGGGACCTGCTGCAAGCCACTGGCATGAGCCTGAGCATGAATGACACTTATTCCATTCACTCCCGGGGCACCGTGCTGCTGCGCTATCTTGCTCATCTGGACACTCTCCCTTGCCAACACGGAACAGACAGAAGCAACAAGGGCAAGGCGATCAATGGTTTCCACGCTAAACCGCCAAGGAATCTTCACACGTACCTAGTTAAAAAACAAACTGCATTAAAATATTCGAAACGACAAATGAGATTAAACTTTCGTGGACCTAACAGCAGGCCAACACGAACTGATCAGGATGAAAATAAAGGCTGTAACAACTGCCAACTGGTTCCATGTTTCAGAAGTCTACATAAATTTAGTTCAGAAAGCTAAGTTGGAACACAGGGCCAAACCGAGCCCACCTGAGCCCCCCTCGGGGCCTGCCCATCTGTGAGGATCAGAAATGGGAGGGAAAGATACAGACTCCCACTACTCAGGGAGCACAAAGGAACCAGCAGGACTTGGCAACACGCCAAGGTGCAATCCGAGCTGCTGAGGTGGAACACGGAAAGGCGGTTCCACGAGGACCCGGGACGCGGTTTCACTGGTCAGGGCCAAGCAGAATGCTCCGGGGCGAACCGAGTCTCCAGGACTCGCCAGGAGCACTGTGCTCCGCTCACTGCACAGCCTGCCTCTGGTTTCGAAGTCAGCAAGGACCTGACCATCTCTCGAAATACACCTTGATAAGGTATTTTATATTTGAGATGTTAATTTTGAAAGATTTGACTTTCTCTCAAAACCGACCTTGATGAGGTACGCTGAGGGTTTGTTTTTCACATATTTTTGATGGCCTCAGGGAATAAGAGTTGACCGAGCTTTGCAGACCGAGCTTTACCGAGCTTTCACATACCGAAACTCTTCACGTAAGAGTTTACTGAGCTTTCACAGACTGAAGGAGCTGAGACCACCCCCCACACACACCCCTAATTTATTCCTCTCTCCCATCATGCTTCCGCCAGTGATTTTCTTCTTGCCGTAATAAATATACCTATAAACTGCCCTCACGAAATAAGCTGGGTGAAGCACAGCCCGCATGAAGGCAAGCAGGAGGGCTTGGCTGGAGTGGTGGGTTAGAAAGGTCGAAATCGCACACCTACACTGGTGCACAGCTGGAGGAAGAAGGCTGAAGAGCACGCACCCAGCTAGACCAAGAGCCCCAGCAGTGTGAGGCCTGAGGCCCAGGTCTGGGGCATTCCTACAAGGCTTGCTCCAGAAGAGAAGTCCTGGATTCAGAAATGAGGCCTGCTGGGGCTCCCTGAGGCGCACTGGGTCCACGGAATTGCTGCAAGAAGAAGCGGCAAAAGCACACCTGTCCTAGCATATGCAGGCGCCACAAGACAAAACCCCCAAACGGAGTGAGCCATTTCCACCAAGCAGCCACAAAACCTCCCTGGTCTCTTTTCACACACCTGCTTAAACTTCATCGGCAGGAAAAACCTGGAGTCAGAATTACAAGATGCCTCAAAGACGTACATCTCACAGTTCTTAAGAGAAGCCAGAGTAAACACCTGAATCTTTAATCAGGCACTTCTGCATAAACAAGACTCATTAGTTCTGCTTCTTTGAAAGGCTTTTAAAAAGCCCATCTATATCGGTACCTTAGATGCTTTAAACCCTCAAAGCTAGCCCTGAGCTGGTGGGCCATCGGTCACTGGACTCCAGGGCAGGACGGAAGGCTTCCTTCCAAATCACGGCGGCCAACAGAGTCTGTCCATCTTCAGGAACAGCATCCGCAACTTCCCTTGCAAGTGCTGATTTTTTATCCCATTGAAAAGTGGCTGTTTGGCATTTGAACCACAGTCATTCAGTGCACTATCAGCCATCTACACTACTGCTTATCTATCTGGTACGAAGTGATTTTAAGTGTTATACTCATTTTTTTTCCCATTTAAATTTTCTTCTTAAGGCACCGTGATTTACAACGTTGTTCCTGACAGCTTCAGGCATCCAACGTGCCAGCACCAATGCCTGCCTCTCTGACAGGCACATTTTCAAGTTTGGCGACTGCAGTCTGGGGCTCCTGCTTACAGCGGTGCTGACTCTGTGGTTCACACTTACAGACATACCACACCTCTACCCCACCCAAGGCCCCAAGGCCCCTGGCTCCCATCCACCTTCGTCCCCCCTCCCCATCCTTCTCATTTCTATAATCTAGCGCCAAGAGTTTGCCCCCTTGTCAAAGGTGTCAATCTTGGTTCCCTTGTCCTGTTTTCCTCAGCTTTGAAAAGCTGAGCACTGAATAATCATGATCATGCTCTTGTCCTGTAACTTCTTTTTCATACATCACTTACGTTTTCAGTCCTTAAAGCTAACTGAGTTGAGGAACTCAGACAGCAACGATCCAAATAAGCCCACGGGAACCGCATCAATTCTTGCCCTGGCTCCGCTCCCCCCACCCTGCCCAGCTCTCACCTTGGAACTTCTCCTACCCTTCCATGGGCCTTGATTTCCCTCTGTGCAAATGATGGATGGGGCACGGCAAGATGCTTTCTGCCTCTCACAAGGTACCGTGACTCGAGTCACTAAAAGCTTCATCAAAGTGTCACAGTCAGCCAAGTTCACACTTATTCTCCACTAAGGAAGCCTTCTCTCACTGACTCGTCCTGCCCAGCTGACCGCAGAGGGCAAGACTTTGAAAAGGAGCCCTTTGACATGGGGAACACAGTGGGCACCAATGAGTAAACGTGTAAGAAAGGGAATGAGAATGAAAAGAACATCAAGAACATTAAAAAAAAAGAAATTCTTAACCAAAGACAAGCCAAGAAAGTAGTTCTCAAAGAGAGATATTCATTAAGGAAACTGAACCAAGTAAAGGAAATCAAACAACAGAGTGATCTTAAATATCTAACTCCAAAGATTGTTTTGTTTTCACAATGAAAAAACAGCTGCCTGTAAAAGCAAACTAAACTTTTTTTTCTCCAAAAGCAAAGCTGACTGTAAATTGTAAAATGTTTGCAGTCTTTAACTGTAAAATTTTTTTTTTGGCAGGGGGCCACGCCCAGCTGTGCTCAGGGTTTACTCCTGGCTCTGTATTCAGGAATCACTCCTGGCGGGGCTCAGGGGACCACAAGGGAGCTAGTGAGTGAACCCAGGTCAGCCAGGCAAGCGCCCCACAGGCTCTACTACCTCTTTCATCCCTTTCCCTTTTTTGTTCCTTCCACAGCCTTTACTGGACACCTACAAAGGGCAGAAAAGTGTCTGATTCAAATCTGGGTGAACTCAACATGCAAGTCCGGCTCCTTTGTGGACAAATACCATTGCAAAGCTCAGTCCACAGGAAGCTGGGAGGAGCCTGTTTCCTTGCATTGAATCATGCCAGCAGGAAGCAGTGGGGAAATTAACAGCAGCAATTCTCGCAGAGTGGGCCTTGTGCCGGGGCAGCATCACTGGCCATGCAGAAATACAAACTTGCCTAGCCCCAGAAAGCGGGGGCTAGGGACAGGCTGGAAGAGTCCCAAGTGATTCTGATGTTGTCAGGGTCCAAAAGATAGCACAGTGGGTAGGACGCTTGCCTTGCATGTAGCAGGCCCGGGTTTGATCCCTTGGGGGCCCACTAGCACTGTGAGGTGTGATTCCTTAGTACAGACCCAGGAGCAACCCCTGAGCACCACCAGGTGTGACCCAAAACAAAACAAAACAAAAAATGCAAAGTGATTCTGATGACACTGACAGACCCTGCCAGACATTAACAACAAATCTTAAGAATGATGGACTGAGTAGGTGACATTGAAAAAAGAAAAATAGTATTTCTGGGGCCAGAGGGATAGCAGGAAGCTAACTTGGGTTCAATTCCAGGCATGGTTCCGAGTCCCACTAGGAGCAATCCCTGCGTGTAGAGCCAGGAGCAAGCCCTGAGCAAAGCTGGGTGTGGCCCGTAAACTGAAAAAATTTCTTAGTTCTTTATATAGTCATTTTTATTTTTCACAATTAAAATTGTTATCATTGGGTTTTAGCCATACAATATTCCAACACCCTTCCCTTCACCAGTGTACATTTCCCACCAAGGTCCCCCGTTTCCCTCCCACACCTCCCCTTCACCCCCACCTCAACGGGTGACACCTCTCCCCCTCTCTGCACTATGGATTGCAATACAGGGAAAGGCTATCATGTAAAAATTCCTATTTCTTATTTCGAGCATGTTCATTCAAATCAGTTACACAGAAAAGGAGATCGTTCTATTCAAACCGAATAAAACTATTCTCAAGCTCCATCCAGGAGAATAACCCTGTCAAGAATTTTCCTGACCCTCACGTTTTTCTCACGGAGCAATAATCCAACAATCTTTCCTCACCTGAGTCCTCCTCAAATAATTCATTCTACTGTCCGTGGGGAAGATCCACATCCAAAACATTCAGCCTTAAACTTCCATTCTAACACACACACATACACACCCCAAAAAACAGAAATAACCCCAAGGCCCTTTACACCAAGGACCGCTCCATCCCACAGCCAGAGATTACCTCAGGCTGACATCATCTATCCGCTGACATCACCTCCCAGGGGCTCTCCCTCCACACTGTCCCCAGAGCCACCTAACATGGATCCCCAGTGTGTCCCTCTCCGGGGCCAGGGCCACACGACTTCGCTCTCCAGGTCCTGCTTCTCCTGGTCCCCACAGGTGCCAGTGGCTGCCTCTCTGCTCCTGCCCAGCACCAGAGTGACCGTGATGCCTGCGAGTCCCCCTGCAGACAGACCCCGAGGCAGGCCCCTGCCATCTTCTCCTCAGCTACGGAGCCAGGCTGCGACACTCAAGAAACGCGTGTCAACTACAATCACTCCTGTGATTGTCATAAAAGTGGGATTAGAATTAGCATCTCCTACACAAAAGTGAAATCGAAGTTAAAAGTCAAAGCAGTGCAACCAAGCTCCCAACACAGTTCCATCCGGTACTTGTGCCCTCACTGGTCCAAGCAGGTCCACGCTCTTGACACTGCGAACCTGTCTTTAACTAGTTTTGGGGGCCACACACAGAGATGCTCAGGGCTTACTCCCATCTCTGCACTCAGAGATCACTGCTGGAGGGGCTTGGGGGACCATAGGGGACGTCTCGTGCAAAGCAAGTGCCCTGCCCGCTGTACTGTGACTATGCCCCTTGCCAATCTCTTTCCTTCTTAGCCCTGTGGACGCTCCCGACAACTCTGTACTGAAAGCGACGCCGAAGTGCGCTAAGACACCCAAGGGAGAGGGGCTTCTAAGAGCTGCCCCTGCTTTTCTGGGTGTTTAGACCACACCTGGCAAGGCTCAGGACTTTCTCCTGGCTCTGTGCTCAGGGATGACTCCTAAGGGGCTCAGGGGCCACACAGGGTGTTGGGGATTGAATCCGGGTCAGGTACATGCAAGGTACACACCTTATCCACTGTACTATCCGTCAGAGAGGGGGCGGGGTTGAAAAGACAGAAAGGTAGATGGGTGCCTGACCCCCCAGGAATTGGGGGATCCTGCATTTCCCATGGCTGTGATCAGGTGAGGTAATGTAGTACAGGAGAAGAAATCTATCCCCGGGAGGTCCTATTTGTCTTCCCCTGTGGGGGGACTGTCCCGGTGCCACGTAAATCCCTCGGGATAAGAGCACCTTCCCGGGTCAACCAGCCGGGCTGACAGCCGCAGAGCGCTCTTGTTTTGTCTGGACCCATGTGTTCCAGGCAGGTCTTATTAAAAAAAAAAAAAAAATGAATGAATCAGCCAAGCCAGCCGGCCAGAAGCAGGAATCAAGCAACTAGAACTTCTTCACCTGCTTCGCATCCTGTAATTATTCAGCTTTGTTTACATTCCGCCCAGAAACAGAATCACCTTTATGACTGGCTTATCCCAGACAAGACTTGAAGTGGCAAGAGTGGGCCAGTTTTCTAAGTTTTCAAGTTGCACCTTTTTTTTTTTTTTTGGTTAGTGGGTGGGGGGGGGGGGGTGTCATTAACGCATTTTTATTTCAAAAGCTCCTTTGGAAGTGACACCTCCTCCCCGAATTCAAGGACCCAAGCGCCACTGCTCTCGTGTAACCAACCCGCCAGGGTTGAAACCCCGTGCTGAAACACGCCTCGTTTTCGAGGTGCCCGAGGACAGCACAAACTGGGAGCGGGAGGGAAAAGCCCAACCCTCCCTCGGGCCCCCTGCGCGGGGAAGGGGCAGACCCTCCGGCTGGGGAGCCGGCGCTCTGCAGCGCGTGGCAACCGCCCCGAGAGGTGCCAACCAACGCTTGTCCCCCCCGCCGGGTCCCCTCCAAGGGCATCGTTTCTGGGGCGGTCCTCTTTCTCCTCGTCACCCTCGTGCCGGCTGCATGCACGTCCCACGGGGGACTGGAAATCAGAGCTCCGTAAGAAAGCTATACAGTACTCCGCCACGCCTGGGGAGTGGTGGTGGTGGTGGTGGTGGGGAGGGGAGGGTGGGGGTCAGCTGCTCTCCCTCGCTCCCTGTGTCCATCCACTTCCAAGCAGCATTCCCGGCCAGCGCAACGTTGGGCAGCTAGCTGGGGGGAAAAGGGGCAGGGGGCTCCGGCAGGTCCAGCCCCACACCTCGTGTCCACCTCCTGCAGCTCCCGGGTACAACCCGAGCCGCGCCCGGCTCCCCGCGCCTGCACCCGTGCACGGGGCGCGCGGGCCGGGGTCCGGAGGGGCGCGCGGGGGGCGGGGTGGAGCCGCGGCGCTGGGCGGCGGCCAGGGCATGAGCTCAGCGGGCCCGCCGGGTGTTGCCGGCAGGTTGCATCAGACGCCGCCGCGCGGGGCCTTTCCCGCGAGCCGGCAGCCTCGGGCCGGGTGTCCTGGGGCCGGGCCCGCGCCCACGCGAGCGGCCGGCTCCGCCGCGGCCTCCTCCTCCTCCTCCTCCTCGGCCCACCCGCCCGCCGGCCGCCTCCTTACCTGCGCCTCCAGCCCGCCCGCCCCCAGGCGGCCTGCACTCCGAGCGGCCCCGCGCGGCGCGGCCCGAGCCCAGGCCTCGCAGCCCGCGCGACCCAGCGAGGAGGAGCGACGGTTACGAAACCGGCAGCCTCCGCCCGTTCCGCCGCCGCCGCCGCCGCCGGCTTCCCCTCCGCGGCCCGACCGCGCGCGCGTGGCCGCCGCCTCCGCAGCCAATGGGAGCGCGAGCCCGCGCGCCGCGCGCCCGCCCCCTCGCGACGGGCAGCGCCGGCAGCCAATCGGCGGCGGCCAGGCTGCGGGAGGCGGGCACGTGGCGGAGGCGTGGCCCCCGCGGCTGGGGGAGCGGGCGGGGCGGGCGGGAGCCGGCGGCTGGCGGCGGAGGAGGAGGCGGTGGCGGCGGCAGCGCTGACCCGCGGTTCCTCCTGGGCGGGTCTCTAAGCCCCTGGTGGGCCCGCCTGGAGGGCAGGGTCATCCCGCCACGAGGAAGGGTCTATCGGAGCCGGGGTTGGTGGAGACCCCGAGCCTCATAACGGCAACAACACCTGTCTTTGGAAAGCGCCGTTTGTGAATCGCCGAGCCCGGGGCGCGCCCCTCCCCTACTGGGATGCTGGGCTTGGAGGTCCCCCAGAGGGGATGCTCCCCGCAGAGGGGAGTCCTGGACGATCGTTGAAAAAGCCAGAGAATGGTGGAGGGAACTAGACATTGGTGGTGGGGTTGTGTTAGAACATTGCACACCTGAATTGCAATTGCAGAACTATGAATTGGTGAATCAGAGTGATTAAAAAAAAACTTTTTAAAGGAAAAGCCAGTGAAGTGAGATTCATCCAGACTCTCGTGCAGATGACACCACTGTTGCCAACTCGGCCGTGTTGTTACGGGTGAAATGGATTGCATTTCCTCGAGTGATTCCCATCTCTTGCATGCAAACAGATGGAAAGGCGTGATCTCAGCCACTCTGAACGGGAATCCAGTTTTATGGATCTCAGACAGCTCACAGGCGGATCTGAAAGCCTCTGCAAACCAGGAAGCAGGGCCCCCGGGTGTAGGGCACAGCCCGCTGCCCTATAGGTTTGATTGCTTCCTCTTTAGCAATTCTTATCGTCCAAAAACTAGTCTAGGAAAGAGGAAACATTTCTTCATTGCCCAACTATGAGATCAGCTCTCCATATAAGACTGTTTCGAGGAATCATGAAATATTTGCAAAAAAAACAAAACATTTGATAATTAAAAAAAAAAAAAAAAGGCTTGCCAGCCCAAACCAGTAATTAGAGCAGCACCCTTGGTTAAATAATAGATCTCACCAGAACCGCTTTGGTCCTCTCTGCTCAGAATTCTGTTTTGTCATTCACAAAATAATCATTTTCTCCTAACCATTTTTCTAATCACTTAAAGTGTCTGGGGGGAATTTTTTTTTACAGGTGACTTCCTGTCTCTTGTGGTTAGCTAACCGTTCTGCCAATCTGCATGGGCAGCCTCTGGGTCTGTCTGGACAAGCCTTCCACACTCCACAGGTTTGGTCAAGGCCAAAGAGATGGAGTATTTCTCTCCTCTTCAGCAGGAATCTGGTGATTTCTTCTACATGATTTATAAATAGTTACTTGGTGCCAGCTACGTGCTGACGCTGGCTGAGTGCAGGGGATTCCGCAAGGGACAAACACGGCCCTCCCCACTGGGAGCTTTTGCTTAGAGCCAGGGACATAGGCAAGCCGTGATGGTGCAGCTCTGTCAGTGCCCACCTTCAGAGTTTCTACCAGAACAAGAAGCATGGTGGATTATAGGATGGTCACTGGCCCGTGGGTGGTGGCAGTCCTGAAAGATACATTAACTCTTACCTAGGTGGCACAGAGGAAGTAGACAAGACAGTCAAGAGGGACCATCTCACCTAAAGGTCATGTAAAGGTCATTTTAAAGGTCAGCGTGGCTGAATCCAGTGCCTGGGTGGATATGGTGAGATTGGCAGGGAGTTGTGGCCCAAGGCTCTTGATTTTTCACCCTGAGACTCGGGGCTGGGAAAGATTTGCCTCCACTTTAAGGAAACGAGGAGAGGGCGGCAGAGGGAGCTGAAACAACTGGAGTTCTGTTGTTGGTTTTTGTTCAGGGGCCACACCCAGTGGTGCTCAGGACTTACTCCTGGCTCTCTGCTCAGGGATCATTCCTGGCTATTTGGGGGACCCGAAAGTGTGTTGGGGACTGAACCTGGGTAGACAACATGCCAGACCAGAACCTTACCCAGTATACCGTCACTCTGGCCCCGGAATCTTTTGGGTTTTGGGGTCTCTTTTTTTTTTTTTTTTTGGTTTTAGTCCACACCCAGTGGTGCTTACTCCTGGCTCTGAACTCAAGAATCACTCCTAGTGGGCTTTAGGGGACCTATATGAGGATAGGACCTGGGCTGGCCACACGCAAGGCAAGCACCCTATCCACTATATACTACTGCTCCAGCCCCTGGCATTCATGTTTTATGTTTTGATGCAGAAGTATGCATGGTCTCCCTGCCGTGGAGACTGTCAAGGAAACCCACTCTGCTTTCTTGCAAGTCACAGACACAAATTGTCAACTTTTTTTTCTTTTTTTTTGGTGGAGAGAGGTGGGTCAGGGGACCACATGTGGTGCTGGATATTGAACCAGGGTCAACTGCATGCATGGCAAGCACCCTACCCATTGTACTCTCCAGCTCCTAAAAGAAACATTTTTTAAAATGTAGTTCTTTGCCTCCAAAGGACTTTAAACATAGGCTCTCTTGTTCATTGAATGTTCTGCTTACCTGAAACCTATTACAACTGAGTATCCTTTTTTCTTTTGTTTTTGATTTTTGGTGCTCCACCCACACAGAATCGCTTAGGGGCTATTCCTGGCTCTGTGCCTGGGCGTGACCCAGGTAGTGTTCAGGGAACGCTATGCTGGTGATTCACGCTAGGGTCATTGGGGTGCAAGGCAAGTACCTCCCACCCCTGTAACCTCTGTACTATCTCTCTGGCCCAAGCGCCTTAGTTTCTTAACAGGTGTGGATTCTGTGTTGTCTCTTCTATACAGTTTCACCTTTTTCTGGTTCTGTGGCCTCAGAACCAGAAATTGCTTAGGCTCTCAGTTGTCTGTGTGGATAACAATAGTATCTACCCAGTCAGATTGCTGTGAGGATGACAAGTCTCTCAGACAGGGCCTTCCAGGTCCTGGGTCACCACTCCTGCCATGATTACCATGATGCTCATATATGAATAGTAAATAAAATCTGTAGACATAGGTCAAAATACACTTCAGTACAGGGCTAAGCCAGGCTTACTATTGCTCTGATGATTCAGACACAGAAAAAACATTGGTGTTGGTGTTAACCCTATACATTATCACAAAAGGTGTTTTTTAGAATCATTCCCTCATTTACTAAAGCTCATTGTGTCTTCGGTTCCCATGGTGAGGAGGAAAAATTTAGTACAACGAAGTCCCAATTTGTTAGAAAGTCAAATCAGAAGTTTACTCTATGAACAAATAGTTATCTTAAATGTGTTTTTACTCCTTATAATCTAAGTATCATAAGTGTGCATTTGAAAAGTTTCCAAAAATACCAAATGACCTCCTGTGACCCGAGATGTGGACCACAAGTTGTTTTGTGTGTTTTGTTCTGATGAGAAGTGAGCCTATATTGCTCACAAGTTTGAGTCTCAGCAGACATTTACAGAGGTCTCTTAGCAATCATATGACAATGATTGGCTGGTTGGCTGCATGGGGTCAGGTTTTGATTGGGAGAATGAGAACTGGCTTCAAATGGAATCACCTGCTAAGCCCCACAAAGACTTAATATGTAACTGATTGCAGATTCAGTCTCTTACTGGCTGAATCCAATCAGCCTGACATTCTTTAATCAGCACCAGTAAAGTGAGCTTCCCAAAACAATCCTTTATTTTCTTTTGCTAATAACCTTCCTGTCCTAGAAATTCCTTCCATTGGTACAGCTTCTCAGCTCACCCATCTCCATTAGTGAACAGATGCTGCCTGATTTCATTGTGTCTGTTTTTTAAAACAAAAACTCTTAAAATGTACTCAGCTTAATTTTTTTTTAAATAGAGGGCATTGACCATCATCTCCAATGAGGCTTGGTGAAGTATAAAATTAACTTCATAAAATACCCAGCCCCCCTCAAATCCCAGAACATGAGTGAATGCTGAAATCTTAGTATGTCTGCCACTGTGTGTGTGATGGCTTCAGTTTTTTTTCTCCTACACACACACACACACACACACACACACACGTTTTCTTAGGACCATTGGCAGTCTTCCTGTTCATAGCTTTAGTCTCTTAAGAAAGGCTAATTCTGGAAGTTCCAGATGCAAAATTCCAAGGCAAGCTAGGCAAGGACTTGGCATTAGCCCAACTCAATCAAGTGCTCGGCCCCGAATGACCAAATGATGGGGATCAGGACATAGGTGAAGCACTAATATGGCTGCTCAGCCAGGCTGCAGGGGCCCTTCTCAGACGGGGAGGAAACCTTGCTGAGCAGGCCAGCAACTGTCAGCACCCACAGCGCCATCACACTATGTCACATCGACAGAACCTCAGTTCCTCTGGCAAAGGTATGTTCTTTCCCGCATGATAGGATCCCAAGTTCTTGAGGGCAAAACAGAAACTTCTGATCCTGCCTTTGGAAGCACTATTTGGAATCATAGCTGCTAAGCTGCTATATGTTGTCTTAGGAAATGCACACTTAACCCCTAGCGCCTAATTCTATATTTTCAGGAAAGGAAAAAACCCTAGTTAGTGGAAAATGGAAAAGTTAGCAAAAACAGTGAATATTATAGGTAACACGCTTTCCACAAGTTCGGGTTCATTATCTGACGGTTAAAACATGTTGTTTGTTATTTAAAGGCACTTTAGGAGTCTGGAAGTCAGCTCCGAGGCTTCAAGTAGCTAGACTGAGCACGAAGTTTGAGAACATAAGCTTAGTCCCAAGTGCCACCACATGTGCCTAGGGGCTCTTTACCCCCCAAACCTGGCTGGTTGGGCTCCTTGGCAAGGGGAGAGGGAAGAATATTCAGGGTAATATGATATATCTGGGCACACAAGGATGAGACGGATTACAGGAGCACGTAGAGTCAATATGACTGTGAAATCATAAAGAGAAATTGTATTACCTGTCATCTTGATCAAGGCCACTGATCTTTTGGATAAGGCCAGAAGAAGTTGTTTCAAGAAACCATGAAATAATTGTTTAAAAATTCTTCCACACCAGGGGAACTTGAAGTTCCTTTCGTCCTTTCTAGAAAATCAGCAACCAAATAAGTACTTCTTAGAAATCCTCTTAACACTAATTCTTTTCTTCAGCCACTCCATCCATCTTGCTCTTATTTGTGCTATAAAACCCCCTCATTTCATTCTCCCTTAGAAGTACATTTTAGTTTTTCTATATTGCAGTTATCTGATCCCAAAGAAATAGGCTTTGCTTTCAATTGACCTGGAATCCTTAGTTTTGATTTTGTTTGGGTCAAGGGTGAGGGGATCACACCTGCTAGTGCTGAGGGTCTACTCCCAATTCTGTGCTAAGGGGTTACTCTTGAGGACCAGGGCTACAAAACGTATACCGGCCTATGGAGCACTCTCCAGCCCATAGCTTGGAATGTTGATGCTGAGGGTGGGTACAGCTCATCTGCACTCACAAGGAGAGTCGCTGTGCCTGATGCACAAGGCTAGCTTCTTGCGTTCTGAGCTGGTACGGAGAAGTATATGTCTCCCTTACAGCTGAGAGAGGACTGCCCTATCTCTGCACATCAAAGAGGTTCTCTGTATCTTTTATGGGCCTATGAGGATCTCGCACCCATTTTCTAATTCTTTTCTTTCTTTTTTTTTTTTTTTGCAATGTTGGAGATTTGACCCAGGTGTCAAAGTAGTGCCCCAGTCTGGGAAGATTTTATTCCTTTTTGTTTTATTTTGTTTTGGTTTGGGGGACCTCACCCAGCAGTTCTCAAAGCTTATTCCTGGCCCTATACTTATGGGTCACTCCTGGTGGAGCTGGGGATCAAACCCAGATCAGTCACGTGCAACATAGGCATCCGATCCATTGTTCTATTGCTCTGGCCCAGGAGTATCTTTTTTTTTTCTCTTTTTGGGTCACACCTGGCAATGCACAGAGGTTACTCCTGGCTCTGCACTCAGGAATTACTCCTGGCAGTGCTCAGGGGACCGCATGGGATCCTGGGAATTAAACCCAAGTTGGCCACATGCAAGCAAACACCCTACCCGCTGTGCTGTTGCTCCAGCCCCTGGCCCAAGAGGATCTTATTATTATCTCCTAGCCATCAAATAGGCACGATGCAAATTATTCTACTGCCTGAAAAGTCATAAACTGAGGACAATCTGAAGAAAAGCGGAGTAATGCTTTTTCTGTCTCTCTCCCTCTCTGGCATGGGCCTTGGGGAAGGACAAAATGCTGTCAGCTCGCACTGAACCCAGCGAAACCTCTGTTCCACATCTGGAGTGAGGGTTGACAGTAAATACCTCAGGGAGTTGTGAGATTAAGGAAACAGACATGAGAAGAAATTGGCATTGTGCCTGGTAGAATGGAGGCACAAAACAATGTGTTCATCGAACAGGAATTTGCTACCAGGTACCCAGTCCTTGGTTCCTTGGTTTCTCATTTCATTCCTTCTCCCGGGTAAGGAACAGGGCTCCTTGGAAAAGTGATTCTCAGATTGAGACACGAAACTTATAAGGTGAGCCTGGAGCATGTAAGAAAGTGCTCCCAAAGCAAAGCAGTGTGGACATCTGGACTGGTCAGCACAGCTGACAGCAGAGCTCCTCCACTCGAGGCCAGCAACAGGGCCTCAGTCTTTGGTTCTTCCTTCTGTATTTCAATTTTCTACGATTATCAGCCTACACTCCAACCCCACCACCAGGAGCCTCAAACTGAGATTCAGATCTTCTTTCTTTCTTTTTTTTTTTTTTTTTTTTTTTTTTTTGCTTTTTGGGTTTACAACCAGCGATGCACAGGAGTTACTCCTGGCTCATGCACTCAGGAATTACTCCTGGCAGTGCTCGGGGGACTATATGGGATGCTGGGAATCGAACCCCGATTGGCCTCAAATGTCCTACCCACTGTGCTATGGCACCAGTCCGAAGACTCAGATCTTCTTGGCCAGAAGGAGGCAAATGCAGTCTCTCGCCTCCACTTGCATAAATACTGGGTTTGGGACGTTTGCAGTTTTCCTTTACACTGGAGAGGTTTTGGGGAGGGGGCAGCAGAGGGGGAGGCAAAGCTTGTGAGTCAGAGGGATGAAGGCATGTTCTAGCTCTCAGCACTTCCCCAGCTCCACCAAGGCAGGCTCAGCTTCTCCCACCAACCGGAAGTGGAGTGAGTACAGTCCACTTGGGTACCGCCAGGATTTGTGGGTTTTTTGTTTGTTTGTTTCTTAAGAAATAGCAGGAATCGGCTGCTGTGGCCTATGGGCCTCAATTCTGTGGAGGTGAGGAAGAGGTTTGGATGCCAATTGTGTCCACTGGGCAGGACACTGGGGTGAGCGCCCTCTTGGGAGCTGGCTGGGGAAAACTATTCCTGTTCAAGTGACTATGTTCAGCCTCGTCTCATCTGAACAATGAAGGATGCCAACTGAGCAGGAAGCAGTGGAGCATCGCGAGATCAGAGTATGGTTCAGGCAGAAAGGGAGAAGAAAAAAGGAGAATGACCAAAGAGAGCTAGGACTGGTTTGCCCGAGGGTCATTTCTTCCCACTTCTGAGGTTCTACACTCTGCCCTTCCTCAAGCTGAGCCACATTTAACTCCCGGTCTTCACTGACTTTTCAGTTGCTGCTAATCTTGTCTTTCTTCACTTGGTATTCAGGTTATCATCACAAGACACAGTTATGTCCCTGTTGCCACTGTGTTGTCTGTTAAAATCCTCCCTGATTTCATAGAAAGGCAAGGTTTGGTTTGATAGACAACTCCTGAGGCTTTACACAACACCGCTCAGGAAACTCTCATTTATGTCCTGGGAATATTTTCTAATACAACCTCTTTAGAAAATTTTATGGTTGGATGTTTCTAGAAAAAAAATAAAAACAGAACTTTGCCATGCCCCAGCTATTCCACTTCTAGACATCTAGCCCAAAAATGCTTAAGTACTGATTTTAAAAAACATAAGCACACCTCTGTTTATTGTAGCACTACTTGCAATAACCAAGGTCTGGAAACAACCCAAGTGCCCACTGACAGATGAGCAGATAAAGAAATTGTGGTGTTGGGGCCAAAGAGATAGTTTAGCAGACAGGGAGTTTGGCTTGCACACAGCCAACCCAGGTTTGATCCCCGGCATTCCTTAAGGTCTCCCAAGTACTGCCAGAAGTAATTCCTGAATACAGAACCAGAACTAGGAGTAACCCCTGAGCATCACTGGGTGTGGCCCAAAAACAAAACAAAAAAAAAAAAGAAAGAAAAAAAGAAATTGCGGTGTACATACACTGTGGAATACTACTCAGCTATGAAAAGAAAAAGATGAGATCTTGCTCTTTTACTATACAAGGATAGAACTGGAGGGTGACATGCGAAGCAAAATAGGTCAGAAGGAGGAATATGGGAAATACTGGATGAGCTTATTTATAGGTAAGCTAGGGAAGAAAAGGAAGGAAGGAAGGAAGGAAGGAAGGAAGGAAGGAAGGAAGGAGCGAGCCAGACAATGTTCAGTGAAAACCACCCTCTTCCCTCTGACCACAGAACTGGGTTGCTAATGGGTGGAGGGGAGGGATAGGCCCTGGGAACTGTGGCCGAGGGACATTGGCACTTTGATATTGGTTAAGGTATAACATTGTTACCTAAGACATAAATACTACACTCTTGTAAACTAACGTTACCTCAATACCTTTGAAAAATATTTCAAAGAAAAAAGTACAGCAGGGGAAATAGATGTCTCGATGCTGAGTGAGGGGTTGGGGTGTGCCCTCGTGACCCACCATCCCCATCATATCCATGACTGTAGCTTGGCTTCTTGCACTGTCTGAATCACTGTTAATGTAGGCTAACGCCATCTTGGAACAGCTTCTCAGAAATTCTGGGAGGTTCCCCTTCCTGAAGAAACTTGCTCAAGGATAACTATGGACAAATTACTACCCCCGCCCCTGGCTGGAACGGGCTTCTAGGCTACAGTGATACCCATTCTTGGTCCCCCCACTGCTCGTTCTCAATGCTCCTTGCCCTTGGCTAGCACCATTTCTAGAGGCTTAACAGTTAGTCCAACTCACACCTCTTTCCTGAGACTGTGTCCTTTATTGGTGTGTCCTTTTATGACCTTGGCTACTGCGCTTTTCCATGCGCCACTAAGATTTTGAAGGGGGTTCCTAGGGATATGGCTCTGCAGCTGAGTACTTGCCTTCCACATGTGAGGCCCTGAGTTTGATGCTAAGCACCACCCCATGTCACCAAGTCTGCCAGATGTGATTGCACCACAACAAAAGTGTGCCACTCCAGACACTACAACAACACAATGCCAATTAAAAAAAAAATAAATAGGTCGGGGATCATCCCTGCAAAACCAATATAGGAAGATAAACCAGCAACTATTGAGGCTGTGGTAATCTACAGGGCTAGATGGGAATGGGGAGGAAAGAATAGGAGACAGAGAGGAGATGACTCAAAGGGTGATTGGTACCTCTGCACGGCCCTTTTGTAGTTCTGACTCTAAGCACCTGTTTTAGAAATAGTTGACATCAAGGAAGGGGGAGCACCCAAAGCAAGAGACAAACAGGGACAAGGAGCCAGAGGTGGTCTCGAAGAACAACTCAAGCACAGGGTAAAGAAAGTCCCCTTCTGAGTCACTTTAGGGAAAAGCCTTCTACTTGGATAAGGCTCAGGACAAAGAAAACTGCACAATTAGATGGCATCAGTCACTCCCGTGGGCTATTCTGGGAACTACTTCATGCATGTGCCTTGAGTGGGCCAATAGGTAACTACATTTTGAATATTAAAAACAAGCTTCTTAGTTTAAGATAGTCCCATTTGTCTATCTCTGTTTTCACTTGCTTAGCCAGTGGCGTGACATCTTTGAAGATACCATTAACTTCAATATCATGGAGAGTTTTGCCAACTTTGTCTTCAATAAACATTATGGATTCCGGTTTGATGGTGAGGTCATAAATCCATTTCGATCTTACTTTTGTACATGGCGTTAGGCAGAGATCTGAGCCCACTTTTTTGCATGTAGCCGTCCAGTTTTGCCAGCACAATTTATTAAAGAGGATTTCCCTGCTCCATTTCACTTTTCTTGCCCCCTTATTGAAAATTAGATGATTATATGTTTGGGAGGAGATGTCAGTATATTCAACTCTGTTCCATTGGTCTGCAGCTCTGCCTTTGTTCCAGTACCATGCTGTTTTGATTATTACTGCTTTGTAGTAGAGCTTGAAGTTAGGTAGGTTGATTCCTCCCATTTTCTTTTTCCCAAGAATTGCTTTAGCTATTCGTGGGGGCTTATTGTTCCATATAAATTTCAGGAGTGTTTGCTCCATTTCTTTGAAGAATGTCATGGGTATCCTTATAGGGATTGCATTGAATTTGTACAGTGCCTTGGAAAGAATTGCCATTTTGACAATGTTGATTCTCCCCATCCATGAACAGGGGATATTTTTCCATTTCCTCGTGTCCTCTTTTATTTCCTGAAGTAACGTTTTGTAGTTTTCTTTGTACAGGTCCTTTACTTCCTTAGTTAAGGTGATTCCTAGGTACTTGATTTTCTGGGGCACAATTGTGAATGGGATTGTTTTCTTCATGTCACTTTCTTCTCTTTCACTATTTGCATATAGGAAAGCCATGGATTTTGGGGTATTGATTTTATAGCCTGCCACTTTACTATACAAGCCTATTGTTTCTAGGAGTTTCTTGGTAGAGGTTTTAGGGTTCTCTAAGTATAGTATCATATCATCTGCGAATAGTGAGAGCTTGATTTCTTCCTTTCCTACCTGGATGCCCTTAATATCTTTTTCTTGCCTAATCGCTATTGCAAGTACTTCCAGTACTATATTGAACAGCTGTGGAGAGAATGGGCATCCTTGTCTCGTCTCTGACCTTAGGGGGAAGGCTCTCAGTTTTTCCCCATTGAGGATGATGTTTGCTGTAGGCTTGTGGTAGATGGCTTTAATTATATTGAGGAAAGTCCCCTCTATCCCCATTTTGGCAAGGGTTTTCATCATAAATGGGGGCAAGCTTCTGCACCGCAAAAGAAACAGTGACCAAAATACAAAGACAGCCTACAGAATGGGAAAGGATATTCACCAAATACACATCCGACAAGGGGTTGTTATCAAGGATATACAAGGTACTGGTTAAGCTACACAAGAAGAAATCACCCAACCCCATCAAAAAATGGGGCGAGGAAATGAACAGAAACTTTCGCAAAGAAGAAATCCGAATGGCAAAAAGGCACACGAGAAAATGCTCTACATCACTGATCATCAGAGAGATGCAGATCAAAACAACAATGAGATATCATTTCACACCACAGAGACTGGCCCACATCCACAAGAACAAAAGCAACCAGTGCTGGCGCGGATGTGGCGAGAAAGGGACCCTCCTTCACTGCTGGTGGGAATGCCGGCTGGTCCAACCCTTTTGGAAAACAGTATGGACGATTCTCAAAAAATTAGAATTTGATCTCCCATTTGACCCAGCTATAGCACTCCTGGGAATATATCCTAGAGAGGCAAAAAGGTATAGTCGAAGTGACATCTGCAATTGTTTGTTCATTGCAGCATTCTTTACAATAGCCAGAATCTGGAAAAAACCTGAGTGCCCGAGAACAGATGACTGGTTAAAGAAACTTTGGTACACTTACACAATGGAATACTATGTAGCTGTTAGAAAAGATGAAGCTATGAAATTTACATACAAGTGGTACTACATGGAAAGTATCATGTTAAGCGAAATGAGTCAGAAAGAGCGGGATAGACACAGAAAGATTGCATTCATCCAGGGAACATAAAGCAACAAAATGGGAGACTAACACCCAGGAATGGCTGAGATTAGTACCAGGAATTTTGCTCCATGACTTGAAGGCCAGCCACTTGTGCTAGGTGAAAAGGAAGTTCAGATAGAGAAGAGAGCACCAAATAAAGGGTGTTGTGAGGACCCTCCCAGGGTGGGAGAAGCATGCTAAAAGTAGTCTATAGACCAAACATGATTGCCACTCAATGCCTTTCTTGCAAAACACAGTACTCAAAAGAAGAGAGAGAGAACAAGGGGGAATGCCCTGCCACAGAGGTAGGGTGGGACGGGGGGGATGGGGGATGGGAGGGATGCTGGGACCCGTGGTGGGGGAGGATGGGCACCGGTGGAGGTATGGGTACTTGATCATTGTATAACTGAAACCCAAGCACAAAAATTTATAAGTCTATAACTGTACCTCATGGTGTTTCACTAATAAAAAAAAAAGAAAGAATCTAACATAAAAAAAACAAACTTCTCTGCTAAAGAAAAGAAAGAGGAAGACAAGATTGAAACCCACTGTGCCAGACTGGAATCTGAATGACCAAATGAACCTGTAATTGGTAGTTATCAAATGAACTGGTGATGAAGAGAGAAAAATACAGCTGTCTGCAATGATGTGTGTGTGTGTGTGTTTTGAGCACTAAAATATTCTTGTCCACCAACAGAGTCTAGAAGCAATTTTCTAAGGACGAGGAGTCTTTCATAAGGACTAGAAGTCGTGGGAGAAGTGATTCCAGAACCGAACAGGGAAGACAGGAAATCGGAAATTACATTTGAGCACCACGATGTTCAAATTGATAGACAATATAGGAGGTAAATGATCAGTGTTCAACAAAAAATGTTACAGTCATTAACAAACCTAGAAAAAACTGAGATGTTATCCCGGAAAAGAAGGAACTAAGTAGAGCAGCTAAAGGCAACTTGGTCTGTGGGTTGGGTTCTGGATCGGGAAATGATATTAGTGAGATAACAGACAATCTAACAGGGACTGTAAAGCAATTTCCAGGCACATTAGCTCAATGTTCATTTCCTCATTCTGACCATTATTCCCTGCTTCTTGGTGCCAGGAAGTAAAGAAAGATTCAACACCGGAATGGTCATATCAACAGAACATAAAATCTTTTGTTTGATTTTTGGACCACGCCTGGCAGTGCTCAGAGCTCACTCCTGTCTCTGCACTCAGGAATTAATCCAGCTGGCACTCAGGGGATCATATAGGGTACCGGGGACAGAACCCAGGATGGCCACTGTCACTGTCACTGTCCTCCCATTGTTCATCGATTTGCTCGAGCGGGCCCAGTAACGTCTCCATTGTGACAATTGTTACTGTGTTTGGCATATTGAATACGTCACGGGTAGCTTGCCAGGCTTTGCCGTGTGGACGAGATATTCTTGGTAGTTTGTCAGGCTCTCTGAGAGGGGTGGAGGAATCGAACCTGGGTCGGCCAGGTCAGCCGCATGCAAGGCAAATGCCCTACCTGCTGTGCTATAGCTCCAGCCCAGGATGGCCACATGCAAGGCAAATGCCCTACCCACTGTATTATTGCTCTGGCCCAACAGAATTTGAGGGTGGAATACTTTGATGAAGAAAACACGTCATAGTAGAATAACCCACAGAATAAAATACTTCTGAGTTCATGCTAATAATGCATGATGGGCTATTTGAACATGTGGGTGGGGAATGGGTCTTTCTTTTGGCAAATTCCAGTATATAATAAATGACAAAAACAGCAAAGTTTGATGAAACAAACCACAGTAATAGTTGTGCAAGCGCAAGACATCAATGAATATTAACCAGTGTATGAATGGGCAACTGGCTATTTGCATATGCTCAAAATCTCTCCACAGAAGATACTGTTTAATAACAAAGGGAGGAACAACCCTTTCCCATGGTGAAACCTGGTAGATATAGCCCTTTTACTAAATGATCAAAGTCAGAGTCAGCCTTGAGAAGTCCTCTGACAGTATGCACCCCGCTTTGATACGCTGAGAAAGGTACCCCCTATCCTTTCACTGTTTCACTGTTCTCCCGTTGTTCATTGATTTGCTCGAGCGGGCCCAGTAACATCTCCATCGTGAGACTTGTTGTTACTGTGTTTGGCATATCGAATACGTCACGGGTAGCTTGCCAGGCGTTGCCGTGTGGGCGAGACACTCTCAGTAGCTTGCCAGGCTCTCCGAGAGGGGCAGAGGAATCGAACTCAGGTCGGCCATGTTGGCTGTGTGCGAGGCAAACGCCCTACCCGCTGTGCTATCGCTCCAGCCCACCCCCTATCCTTAACACGAGAGAAATCCCAGATAAACCTAAATTGAGGGACTATGGTGTAAGTGCCCAGTACTCTTCAAACAAGTTAAGGTGCTGAAGGGAAAAAACAAGCAGAAAAGTTGTCTGCAAGGAGAGGAGATGGGGGAAGTACAGCACTGGGGGACATGGGCAGCAGGTAGGACTCTACACCTGACAAAAGACATCATGGGGACATGAAAAAATGCAATTGGGTTTAAAAATACTCTGAGGGTAGCATGTTAATGGCCCTGCCCTAATTTCCCTCCGTGCTGGGGCCTGAGTCCTCCCCTGTCACCTATAGCATGGGACAGTGTGCCTCAATAGGTAATATACTCATTTGGTTGTCAGAGCCAAAGAGCAGTGAGGTAAGATGTTCCAAGCATGGGGGGTGGGGAGAGAGAGAGAGAGAGAGAGAGAGAGAGAGAGAGAGAGAGAGAGCTATGTTGTGGGTCAGGCTCTTGCCTTGCATACCACCCGGGTTGGATCCCCGGCACCACATACAGTCCCATGAACACTGCCAGGAGTGACCCCTGAGTACAGAATCAGGAGTAAGGCCCAAGCACTGTAGGGTGTGGCCACCAAACCAGAATGGAAAACAAAAAAGATGCCCCAAGTACACAAGACAGAAAAAAAACAGAAAAGTGTGACTCCAAATCAGAAAAGACCAAGAAAATGGTTGACAGAGTTGATTATGTAAATATTTAAAACATTGAGGTATAAAAATGGACCAAGAGTAAAATTTACAACCAGAGAGAAACTGGAGAAATACTTATTACAGATAAAAAAAAAAGCATGCACATACTTATCATTTAAGAAACTCTTAAAAGTAATCTTCAGGGGCTAGAGAGATAGCACATCGGGTAGGGTATTTGCCCTGCATGTGGCCAACCCGGGTTCGATTCCCAGCATCCCATATGGTCCCCTGAGCACCGCCAGGAGTGATTCCAGAGTGCAGAGCCAGGAGCAAACCCTGAGCATCACTGGGTGTGACCCAAAAAGAAAAAAAAAAGTAATCTTCAAAAGACGAGCATTGCAATATACAAATGAGCAAGGGGCTGGTCCAGGGGTATTGCTCAGGTCAGAGAGCACTCACTTCACGGGGATGAGATTCTGGGTTCAATACCTGACACCACCAAAAAGAAGTACAGAAAGAAAGAAAGAAAATAGGGCAAGAGACATGCACTCACGTTTTACAAGGAAATACTAGTGGCTCAAGACATGAAAAGTATCATCTTATTATCACTCAACTGCAAATGAAATAACATGCCCTCTCATGGCTATTATTCTAAGCTGTCCTAAAAAAATGTTAATAGATGGTGTTAGTGAGAAGATAAAGCATTTGGTGCTTCATTAAAGGGTCAAAGGAAAAGTAACTTGAGAAAATTTTTCTGAAAGGCCCCGTGGCAATTTACAATAAGAACCCTAGAAGTGTGCAAACTCTTTGATTCAATCATTTGCATTCAGCCACTGATCCTAAGTTTATCACATGTGCACCCAAAGATACAAGGAAGTCTTTGCTACTGTGGTCTACACTAGTCAAGAAAGAGAGAATTCATCTCCATGCCTACATATATGAGTCCCATCCAGTGGTGACCAAGTTGTCAAAATCAGCAGGAAGGAATGAGGATAACGCTGACCAGAAAAGTTATGCCTGGCACGGGTAATTGCCTTCAACAAGATTATGACTAACATTAGCTGGAGTTTTCACCACCTTCCTTTCTTTTGTCTTCTTATCCCTTGAGGAACGGAATGCCTATTTGTATGGATTGCGCTGTAATTTGATCATTAGTGCACAGAACTCGATCCATCCCCACCTGATCTCAGGTGCTGATTAAAAAATGCTCTCCTCTGGGCTGTCTGTTTTTTGAACAAAAGCAAGATTAATTGCTTGTGCTTCTTCTTTCAAAAAGACACACACTTAGCTTTGGGAGAAATATATATATTTCTTTCAAATAGATATATATTATATCCATATACTATATATTATATATATCTTATATAGATATATATTATATCTATTTGAAAGAAATATATATATTTCTTCCAAAGCTAATACATATATATACATATATTTCTAGTTGCAGATGCTCAAGATTTTAAGGTAAAGGTAAAGGCCCTCCCGTTGTTTATCGATTTGCTCGAGCGGGCCCAGTAACGTCTCCATTGGAGATTTTGTTGTTACTGTGTTTGTCATATCGAATACATCACGGGCGGCTTGCCAGGCTCTGCCATGCAGGCGAGATACTCTCAGTAGCTTGCCAGGCTCTCCGAGAGGGGCGGAGGAATCGAACTCGGGTCGGCCATGTTGGCTGCGTGCAAGGCAAACGCCCTACCGCTCAAGACTTTATACTTCTAAATTTTCAAAGTGTAACCGTACATAGATTAGTCTTATTAGATCCAAACTTCCTTATAAAGTAAACTGATACCAAATCTTACATAAGTGTTTCTTGTTTTAAATGACGATTTACGTAGTGCTATACCATTAAAGGTATATTTTAACAAGAGGTGTTTATTTTTATAATGAAAAGTTTGTGGAAAGATTTTTAGTCTAACAAAATTTTATATTTGTATTTCTAGAAAGCATATATTTGTATATATCACCTGGAATATTGTGTTGAACGGTTGTAATATCAGAAACTTGTAAAAAAAAAAGAATTTCTATAGGAAACCAAAAATGTCACCAAGGGTGAAAACAGCCCAGGCTTTTGCCCATCCATGGGGAAACATAAAAACCTAGTGCTAGACCATTTAGAGTGGCTGTCAATAGCTGGAATGCTGAGGAGGGCAACACTGGGCCATTTCATGGCTGTGCAAACATCACAGCATCATACTCCCAATCCTGGAGTCTAGTCTACCACACTCTAAGTACAAGGTACTACAGTGTGCGAGCACAGCAGGACTCACCACGGAACAGTGATCCCACACACAGTGCTCCCTGGAAGAGGAGGGAATCTGGATTCAAGGAGAAGCTTGACGACACTAAGCTAAGTGAAAGGGGCTGGTTACAAAGGGACAAATACTCAAATACTCGGTTATGTAAAGTCTCTAAAGGGGTCACTTCCTAGATATGGGAGCAGAATGGGGTGACTAGGGGCTAGTAGGAGGGAGAAGAGGAGAAACTGGAAATGGATAGAGGGTTCCAGTTCTGCAGGAGAAATATTTCCAGTGATCAACTTCATTGATCACTCTAATGGTATAGCACTATGTAAATCTCATTGAGGTTTCTCGGGAGTTCAAGATGCCGCTCTGCTTAACGTTCATTGATTTAAAGAAGGCCTTTGATTCTGTTGAGATGGAAGCGGTTATTGAAGCCCTAGCCAATCAGGGCATTCAAGCCCAATATATCAAGATCCTCCGTGAGCTGTATTGCGGATTCACTACCAGGATCTCACCATTCTACAAAGAAGTGATCGTTGATGTCAAGAGAGGGGTGCGGCAGGGTGATACCATTTCACCGAAACTCTTCAGTGCCACCCTCGAAAACATCATGCGACGACTGGAATGGGAAGGAATGGGAGTGAAGATAGATGGTCGGCAACTACACCACCTCCGCTTTGCTGATGACATTGTTTTAATAACACCAAACATCAGCCAAGCGGCACAAATGCTGGCTGACTTTGACCATGAGTATGGAAAGGTAGGACTACAGCTGAATCTTACGAAGACAATGTTTATGAGAAACAGCCTCGTTCCTGATGCCCCATTTGCTCTCAACGAAACGACCATCTCCGAATGCAACAGCTATGTGTACCTAGGTCGAGAAGTCAACATGACAACTGACCTGGCACCCGAGCTGCGCAGGAGGAAGAGAGCGGCTTGGAACGCCTTCAAGAACGTCGAAGAAATAGCTAAGAGGACGAAGAACCTCCGGCTCCGGGCACATCTCTTTGATTCCACTGTTCTTCCTGCATTAACATATGCCTCAGAGACCTGGGTCCTACGCAAACAGGATGAGAACGCTATTCAGGTCTCCCAAAGAAGAATAGGAAGAGCTATGCTTGGAATATCACGTTTCACTCAAATGAGAGAAAAAATCCGGAGTTCAGACATCCGTCGACGATCAAGAATCAGATCAAGAATCAGGGACGCTGTCTCATTTGCCAAGGTGTCAAAAATCAGATGGGCTGGTCACGTAATGAGATTCAAAGACGACCGCTGGATTAGAGCTGTTACTGACTGGATTCCACGGGATGTCAAAAGACCGCGTGGCTGCCCACCTACCAGATGGTCAGACTTCTTCGTCAAGATCATGAACGATCGGTTTGAGGCTCTTCATGTTCCCAGAGTGAACAGATGCCATTGGGCTACACTAGCACGCGACAGGGACAAATGGAGACGTTACTGGCGCCCGCTCGAGCAAATCGACGACTAATGGGAAGTTAAGTGACTCACTTAAGTTAAGTGACTTAAGTGATCAACTTCATGCCCATGTAAATACGCTGAACCTTTAAAAGTGATAAAGATAATACATTTTATGTGCATTTTTACCATAACAAAATCAATAAATTGTCTTTGTTGTTTAAAACAATTACAGATGGGCTGGACAGACAGTTCCAAGGGCCGAGCAGAGGAAGCAGAGTTTAGGCTTGTTGCCTGCAGGGCTTTGGGGGTGGGTGGGGCCCAAGTTCCATCCTTGACTCTGCATGAGCCCCCCACCCTCCAAAATGCCAGGTGTGCCCCTGGGCTAGAGCAACACTGCAGGTAAGACCCAAACACTGAGCTGTCAGGCTGCATGCATTTCCAGCAGAAGCATCACTGTGAGTGACCCTCACCACCCTAGTAATACTGGGAATCCCCCACGGCCCCAGTCAGAGCTAAAGCTGAGCTCTGAGCTCACAAAGGCCCCGTTCTTTCATTCATTCCAGATACCCACAGTTCATCTGCTTTGTGCCAGGCGCTTGAGGTTCATGAATAAATGATCTCTGCATACGAGAGTTTTGAGTGATGGGGTAGGGAGATAAGAATATAGAGATGATGGTGTATGGTTCAATCCCTGGCACGACGTGGCACCCCAAGCACCGCCCGCTGCTGTCTTGGAGACCCCCAAGCACCAGGCAGTGCTTGCTGGCACCCCAGGGCCTGAGCAGCTCCATAGCCTCATGCTCTTACAATGAATTTTGGGCCTGCTTTGAAAAGAATATGGGGAGGGGAGCCTGGGCTTCAAATACTGCTTGGAAGAGTCCCCTCTCCCTGATTAATTTTTTAAGCGAGAGACAAACTAGAGAGATAGAATAGAGGTTAGGGCACTTGCCTTGTGCACAGCTGAACCAGTTCGGTTGATCCCTGGCACCACATAGGGGTCCCCAGAGCACTACGAGGAGTGACGTCTGAGAGCCAGGAGTAACTGTTGGGTGTGGCCTAAACCCTTCTCCCACCAATGAAAGGTGAGGGCTAGAAGCCGTGTGCAATGAGCTCCACGTTTTAGGGTGCCGGGTGCTTTATCTGGTATAGAGGCGAGTCAGGAAAGGCTTCCCATCCTCTTGCTAGATAGAGAACAGAAATCAAATGTGCAGGCAGGGTGAGGGGGAGAGGGACAGAGGAAGCAGAGTTTAGGCTTGGGGAGGGAGGCACGCTCAGGAGCTGGAGCGGAAGGAATGAGGAATGGAGAAAAGCCTTTGAAGGAATGGAGCGATGTCCACACCGGCAGCTTGAAGGCATTATTCTGGCGACTACAGTGAGAAACAGATCAAAGAACAGAACAAAGCCAGGCTATAAGTAAAGACTGAACAATAAGGGCCCTACCTTGGCCTTTGAAAGACAGAAGAGATGAGTTTAGACAAGCTTTTCTAGAAATATGACTTGGAACAAGGGAGAGAGTGAGACAGACAGACAGACAGACAGACAGACACAGAGAGTTGGGGATGGAACAGAGACAGATTTGGGGATGGGACTGTCTCTAATGTTACTGCTCTCAGGAGGATGGGCCAGGATTCCGCTTCATTGAACAGGAGGGGAAGAGGAAAGGAGGATAGATTTAGGCGCAAGTTTGTTAATTTGTCACCAGATTTTGCTGTTGGTCACCAGATATTGTCATCAGTTATTGTTGTTCCGAGTCTGTAAAGTGGAAGGTTCATCCTGCAGGAAAGATATTGGTTTATAGAATGACTTAATTGTGAAATAGAGTTATAAAAGGCCCTCCCGTTGATCGTCGATTTGCTCGAGCGGGCCCAGTAACGTCTCCATTGGAGACTTTGTTGTTACTGTGTCTGGCATATCGAATACTCTCGGTAGCTTGCCGGGCTCTCCGAGAGGGGCGGAGGAATCGAACTCGGGTCGGCCATGTTGGCCGTGTGTAAGGCGAACGCCCTACCCGCTGTGCTATTGTAGAACAAAACAAAATAAAACAGCGTTACCTCAATAAAAAATGTTTTTATTTCTGGAGGAAGGAAGGAAGGAAGGAAGGAAGGAAGGAAGGAAGGAGAAAAGAAAGGAAAAGAGAAAGGAAAGAGAGAAGGAAGGTGAGAGAAAAGAGAAAGAAAGAAATGAAGAGAGAAAAGAAGAGAGAAAGAAACAAAAAGAATATAAGACAGAGTAAAAGAGAAAAAGAAAAAAGGGAAAGAAAAGAAAGTAAGAAAGATAAAAGGAGAAGGAAAGAAGAGAGAAAGAAGGCAGAAAGAGAAAGAGAAGAGAGAGGGAGAGGAAAAGGGACTCTGGAGAGTGAGACCAGAGCGGCAGTATCTCAGGTGTCCGAGATCCTCTGTCCAGTGCTTTTGCGGTTGCCTCTCTGGAGGCCAGTTCTGGAACTGCTTCTCTGGAATCTGACCTCTGTGTTCCACCTGGCCTCCCTTGCCCTCCCCAACCATTGCATGAACACTTAGCAAAGCAGCCACACAGCAGGGAGCTGGAAGAGCAACGGGCTCCACCCACATGCCGGGCAGGTCTGCTGCCAGGACAAATATGCAATCACCACAGTGCACTGCTTCCAAGGATGCAATCCCCAGACATAAAATGAACAACAAGGGAATGGGGGGTGGGAGTAGGGGACCCCTATGAATGCACCACGAGCTGGGGAAAAAATAGATTCCTACTTGCAGAAATCAAAATATACTATTTTATTATAGTCCTACAGTGTGACCTTAACTCAAGGTGAGAGATTAGTGTAGTGGAAAGGGATGGGCCCACTGAGATATAGTTGTCTGTGGAAGTGTAGATGATAAATGCGTCCCTTAAGTTACTGCAGGAAGAAAGGACCAGTCATGAATGGGAAAGGGACACCTAAATAGTCCAATGCCTACCACACACTATTCACAAGAGGCAGCTAGGGTAAATTCTCCAAGCATTTCTATTTATTTATTTCTTATTTGGGGGAGGCACCCCCGGCAGTGTTCATGGATTGCTCCTGGCTCTCTGAGCTCAGGGATCACTCCTAGTGGTGCTTGGGGCACCATATAGGGTGCTGATGATAAAAAGCCAAGTCAGCCCTGTACAAAGCAAATGCCCTATTCACTGTACTATCTCTCCAGCCAGCATATCCAAGTTTTTTCTTTTTCTTTTTTTTTTTTTGTGTCACACCCGGCGATGCACAGGGGTTACTCCTGGCTCATGCACTCAGGAATTACTCCTGGCAGTGCTCAGGGGGCCATGGGAATCGAACCTGGGTCAGCCACATGCAAGGCAAACACCCTACCCGTTGTGCTATTGCTCCAGACCCACATCCAAGTATTTTCAAGAAGCATCTTTTTCTTTTTAAATCATTAGAAGAACTCTTGTAATGATATTGAATGATAGAAAGTTCTTCTAAATACTTCATGAGACCAAGAATCTGAAAGGAGAATCCACCAACAGACTTGACTACTACAAATTAACATGCAAAATGAAACTCTAGGGACTGGAGAAGGTTCAGTGGCTGAAAGTCACATTCTTCAACCTTTTTTTTTTTTTACACCTGCAGACCTGGCTAGGAGAACCAGAAAAAATATTTCCCAACCCGATGAAGGCTAAGACAGAAGACTCACCAACAACAAGGTAGCACCTAGGTCATGGTGTAGCTTTTAGAAGCCAGTTCTGAAACTGCAGGTGGAAGAACAGGGGCTAAAAACAATTGTGGTTGGTCACTAGGTTCCAAGTTAAAATCTAGGTGCTGTCCCCACACACTGAGGTCATCCTGACAGCTCTGCTATTCAGAATTCCAAGTGAGAAAGATCCCAAAAAAGGACCCTGATGGTGGCAGTTGGCTTGAGCAGTGGCCAGGGCCAATATGAGGCTGTGAACTGAATCCCAGTGGGCACAAGCAACCAGGCCTGATCATTTTATACCCTGGGTCCCCAGCGTAGGAACTATACGACCCCCCCCCAAAAAAAACCCCAAACCTCCCTGTGACCAAAACTAGAAGTTCACACGAATGGGTTCAAGAACGAGCTTCAAGTTGGGAGAAAATATTTATAATTTACATAACACACAGGATTTTTATTAATGCATGAGCTGCAAATCACACTTACGCTCTGCACTTGTCGATTTTATAATAAGTCATTACGTGTCTGTATATGTGTAGACTTAGTTTCAAACTTCTCCTGTTCCGTTCCATGGGTCTGTTTGTTTTGCTTAGTGCTAATATTACAGTCATATTATCGTAACGGGTTTGGAGCGATGGCACAGTGGTCGGGCATTTGCCTTGCGCGTAGCCGGCCCGGCCGAGCGGGGTTCGATTCCTCCGCCCCTCTCGGAGAGCCTGGCAAACTGCCGAGAGTATCTCGCCCGCACGGCAAAGCCTGGCAAGCTCCCCGTGACGTATTCAATATGCCAAAACACAGTAACAACAAGTCTCACAATGAAGACGTTACTGGGCCCACTCGAGAAAATCGATGGAACAATGGGAGGACAGTGCTACTATGGTAACATAATAATCACTTTTCTTTAAATCTGGTAGTATAAATCCTCTAAATAAAAAGCGATAAAAAATATCAATAATGTTCTTTTCCTTAAACTTGGTGGGGATATATTCTGGTATCTATGTCACCATTATTTAGAAGTCATAGTTTATGTATATTAATTTATAGCTGCTTAATATTTAATAACACCATGATAAAAAACATTGATGTGCTTAGTACAGCATCAAAATGCACAAGGCTGAAAGTCAGAAATCCAAAGGGGAAAAATGCACAAAACCACATTGCGGTGGGTTGCTTTTATACACCTCTTATTTTTTGACAAGTCAACATGATAAATAATTTTGTTTATTTATTTTGACAGGTCAAGAAAGCTTTATGGGCAACCAGCTGGCAGTTTGGAAGATGGTATAGTCATGTCCTCAAAGCAACATTTCCTGATAAACGCTTTGAAAGACATGGGATTGAAGGGGTCCAGATGGTAAAAGAGCAGACAGAATCTTCAAAGGAGTCAGTATAAATATGTTCAAAGAACGAAAGAAAACCACGCTTACGGAATTAAAGAAGAGCATGATAACAACGTCTTATCAGCCAGAGAGCATCATAAAGAGATAAAATCATTTAAACAGCATCACACAGAAATGCTGGAGTTGAGAAGCACAATAATCAAAATGAGAACTCCAGTAGAGAGTTCAACGGAGCTGGCAGAACTAAAACCAGCAAAAGTGAAGTCAGACTAATGCAGATGCTCCAGTAGGAAGCAAAGTGAGTGAAAGTACGATAAAAAATAATATATATATAATAATAAAAAAGACCCTGTCTCAGAGATAAGCTAACCGTGACATATTTAATATACCAAAAACAGTAACGAGTCTCACAGTGGAAATGTTACTGGCGCCTGCTCGAGCAAATCGATGAACAATGGGAGGACAGTGCTACAGTGCTACAGTCTCAGAGGCATTATTATTATTATATACACAAAAACACACATCAAGGGGATTAATTAACAGAAATACATAAGGACTGGGGTGGAGTGATAGTACAGCGGGTAAAGAACTTGCCTTGCACACAGCCAACCTCGGTTTGAACCCTGGCACCACATGTGCCTGCCAGAAGTGATCTCTGAGCTCAGAGTCAGAAGTAAACCCTGAGTTCCCCCAGAGTTCCCCCAGGGGTGAGCACACAGTCACAAAAAAAAAAGAAAGAAAAGAAAAAAGAAATAGAGGAGGGACAAAGAAGCATTAAAAATATCCAAGGGAGGCCTGGGGATGTAGCTCAGTGATCAAGTGCCTGCCTTGTTGGCAGTAGGTTGTGATTTTGATCCTCCGCATCACCCTACATGCTGAATGCGATTCTGGCAGCACTGTTGTTGGCAATCCCCAGCACCACCCAAAGTGTGTGATGGCTGGATCCCTATAGCTGAGTATACATTAGCCTGAGTACCCTGTCGAGGCCCTCGGTCTAGTATATGTGACCACCAGTTAAACTTCGTAACACTACCATTGGGGAAGAGAAAAAGAAAAAATAAATAAAATAAGCAGGCTTGCTGTAAGCTTAAAATTAGGAACGTAGTCTTGGAACTGGAGCGATAGTACAACAGGGAGGGTGTTGCCTTGCATCTAGATGACCCGAGTTCACTTCCTGATGTATCTCACGATGGTTCCCTGAGCCCACCGGGAGTGATTCCTGAGCACAGAGCTAGGAATAAGCCCTGAGCTTCGCCAGGTGTGACCAAAAAATCCACAGTCAAAGAAACAATGGCTGAAACTGCCCCAAACAATAGTTCAACCACCCTCCCTTCCCAACCAAATTAAAAAACTTCAACCTCCATTGCCACGATGTTCAACAAACTCCAAGTGTGATCAACAGAGAGGCCCCACATCAGGCCACGTCACAGTTCAGATGCTGCTAGAGGACAGAGATAAGATCATGAGGCCCGCAAACAGCCCATTGTACACAAGGAATTCCCAGTAGAATTCACAGCCACTTCTCAGAAGGCACAGAGAGCAGACAGCCCTGGGTTGCTAGTACATTCAGAGTGAAACCCGTAAAATGCTGTCAAGCAGTATTTTCACTGGAACGGTACAATCATCCCAGTAAATGATCAAAAGCCAAATAAAGGCATTCCCAGATGAACTGAACATGAGAGCATGTGTGGGCAGCACCCTCACCCGACAAGAAATAATCAGGATTCCCACAAGATCATGCACCAGTAAAGTTGTAGGATTTGCTCCTCCCTGTGTCATGTTCAAGCAAATGATAATCCGGATGAGATATGAGTCTGACGCAGGCACAGATGGCCAGAGAAGAGCCAGAAATGGGCAGAAGCACTGGCAGAAGGGCCTGGTGGGTCTCGGGTGACCAGGGTTGATATGAGCAGGAGGAGGATGCATTTCCCAGCCTGCATCCCCAGACTGAAACACATCTGCATCGGGCGCCCAGATGCTTACAGGCTGTTGGGGAAGGAACACAGGTACCACCAAGCAGGAAAGGTTTTCCCTCCCTAGAGAAGGGACACCCCTCCCCGCCCAGACTTGAGCTTCCCAGTGAGTATTAGGGGAGCAGATGGACACCGGAAATGGCCAATGCCAGGCCACTGGAAAGAGCCAAGGATCCAGAACCTGCCCTCCAATCCTGCAGTGCCTGAGCTGGCCCAGTACTGGTGAGTCTGGGGTACAATGGCCTCAGACTGACTCGGGTGCAGGCCCTGTGACTGAGCCCCGAGGGGCCTGGCTGTGGGACCCGGAGGGGCCTGAGCTCTTCTCTGAGCAATCTCACCTGGCGTGTTGGGCACCATGGCCCCCTGCTCTGTCCATGCTGAGGCCCCCCATATGCTGTAGGCTTCTAGGCAGAGACCATACGGCCTGGGCAAGAGAGCAGCTGCTGATGGAGGCCATTTTCACCAAATCTGTTACTGTGGACTTTGCAAGTCACTGTTGCTGCCTCTGTTGCTTTCCTCTGGTCTGCGTCCTCGTGAAGGACTGGGATGGCAGAACCTTCAGATGAGGATGAGATGGAGGCAGAGATAACTGGTCGCTTGCATGAACTGCGGGGACTTCCCTAAGGGCGAGAGAACAGAGACATTAGCCAGCAACTGGACACTAGCAGCTCCTGGGAAGGCTGGAATTCCAGGGCCCGCTAATAGCCATTACTCTGTTCCCCGCTGATTTGGCTTCTACTCGGTGTGGGTACTGACTTGAATCATCTCAAGATGAGAGATGTTGCGCCAGTCTATAGAGCAACCAGCCCCTCGAGTCCTGGGTCAATAACCAGGAGAGTGTTCTGGGCTAAGTGCAGACAAGGGCAGATGGAGATGAACTTAGCACAGAGACGTAACCTACACTCTAAACGAAAAGAACAAACAGAGGAATTTGCCACAAACATGAAACAAAACATAACAAAAAAAAACCCCAAGGATCAATTTGAATATAATGCAATTGGGTAGCTTGACTGGACAAGAGATGAGAACATCCAGCAGTTGAAATGTTAAAGGACAGAAGAAAAACCAACTGAGATTTACAGCAAGGATGGAGAAGATATTTAAAGGCTTCAGGCAGAAGTAACGGACTTAAACGTACAATGAATTTTAAAAGATTTAATAGCCAAATGATACAATAAAAGGGCATAAGTGAAAGGAAGAAGTGGCAGACAGAGCTGGTGATTTCAAAAGTACAGCAAGTGGGGGCTAGGGCAATAGTACAGAGAGTAGGGTGTTTACCTTGTACATGCTGACCCTGTTTGATTCCTGGAACCTCATATGGTTCCCCCAAGTCCCACTAGGAGTGATCTCTGAACTCAGAGCCATGAGTAATCCCCCTAGTATGTCCCTCCCCCGCAAAAAAGACGTAATTGAATACTGAAATGTTAGAACAGAGTAAGGCAGAAGAGAAAAGGGAAAGGAAGCCAGCCCACCAGAGTGAAAGAAGATTAATTTGTCAATGAGTCAAAAGTACAATCTCTACATTTAACCTCAGTCTTAACACTAAATCTATGGGAGAAAAACTGAAACTTGAAATGAAGGAGGAGAAGGTGGAGGGGGAGGGGAGGAGAAAGAGGAGGAGAAGAAGGAGGAGGAGGAGGAATAGGAGGAATAGAAGGAATAGGAGGAGGAGGAGGAATAGGAGGAGGAGGAGGTAGAGGAACTGAGAATGAAAGGACTCATAAATCAAGAAAAAAAAATAAAATGTCAAGGAATACCTATTTTAATAATTATTTTACATGATAATGGCCTGCATTCACCTAATAAAACACAGAGTGACAGACTGGATTTAAAAAAAAATCTAATTTATATCAACTTCCAAGACAAGTATGAACTTAAGGTGAAAAGTTGTGAGATCATCCTATTGATTTGTGGTAACTTTATAAAGCTGGCAATAGCTAAATCTGTATCAGATGACACAGATCTTTCAAAAATTGGTTAAGACTTTCCTATAGCAGGAAGATCTCCTAGTAGGTCAAAAAGAAAACTCCCGGGGCTAGGATGCATGCTCTGCATGGGGGATCCCTGGGCTCAGTTCCTAGCACTCTCTGGTCCCACCAGCACTGCCCATGCCCCAGGCTGGGACTGGTGAAGGAACAGTGCTCATTGTAATTCAAATCCTTCTCTTTCCCCATCTCTGCAAATGTGCTTATGAAGATAGGCACCAAATGACAGAACAGCAAAATATACTAAGGAGTTTTTAATAAAACTATTACAATCTATAATTTGCTATGTTATATGATAAAATATAATAGTGCATGCATAGAATCTACTGTAGTAGTAGTTCTATTATTAATATTAGTCAACAATGACACTGATAGTAATGAAATAGAAGTTTCTAAAACCCCACTAACAACTATGGACAGACCAATTAAATAGAGAAAAAGGAAACAATAGCTCTAAATGATGGAGAACAGACAGACTTAATAAACATTTAACTCCCAAACGATTGAATTTATATATTTTTTGAAGTGCACAAGGAAGATTTTCAAGGATAGATTGTATGCTGAGACATAAAACTAGTATCAATAAACATAATTACTAAAATACCAATTTTTTTTTGGTGAGTGTCATAAAAATAGAACTCATGGCAAAACCAAAATAGACTTTTTTAAAAAACCCACAAACATGTGGAAACTAAACAATATGCATCTCAGCAAGCTTTGGGTCAACGAAGAAATTAAATCAGAAACTAAAATCACTGTATCACAGTATCACTGTTGTCCCATTGTTCATAGATTTGCTTCAGCGGGTGCCAGTAACATCTCCATTCAT
This sequence comes from Sorex fumeus, assembly GCF_029834395.1. NCBI lineage: Eukaryota > Metazoa > Chordata > Mammalia > Eulipotyphla > Soricidae > Sorex > Sorex fumeus. Next base: position 23,218,915 of record NW_026606179.1, read on the forward strand.
CCCAGTCCTGAGATTTTAGCAGCCTCTCCTTACTTGTCCTTCCCAATGCTCATGCATTGGAGGCTCTTTCAGGGTCAGGGGAATGAGACCCGCTATTGTTACTGTTTTTGGCATATCGAATATGCCACGGGTAGTTTGCCAGGCTCTGTTGTGTGGGCGCAACACTGGTTGTTTCCAGGTTTTGTTTTTGATATGTGCCCTTCTTGCTGGGGTGAGGTGTTATCTCATTTTCGTTTTGATTTGTGTTTTCCTGATATTAAATGAGATGGGTACTTTTTTATATCCTTATTGGCCAACCATATGGGGTTTTCCTCCCTCCATTTTTGATGGGATTTTTTTGTTTGTTTGGTTTTGGTTCACACTCGGCCATGCTCAAAGCTTACTCCTGGCTCTGTGCACAGGGATCACTCTTGGCACACCCCAGGGACTATATGTGGTACCAGGGATCAAACCTGGGTCAAACCTGGGTTTTTGTGCCAGGCAAACACCCTAACCACTGTACTATCTCTCTGGCTTCAGATGGTGTTTTTTTTTTTAATTGTGGTTGTGGCTGAGCTTTGTGCTTTGGGAGTATTTTATAGATTTTGGGTTTGTCCTTTATCTGAAGTACGTGCATGGCTATTTTCTCTCAGTCAATTGGATGCCTTTTTATTTTTGCCTGTTTTTCTTCTTTTTTTTTTCCTTAAATTTTTATTAGTGAAACACCATGAGGTAGATTTGTAGACTTACAAATTTTTGTGCTTGGGTTTCAGTTATACAATGATCGAGTACCCATCCCTCCACCAGTGCCCATTTTCCACCACCACTATTGCCTGTATTTCTTTTGCCATGCAAAAACCTTAACTTCATATAGTTTTTTTTATGTTCTTTTGGTTTTTTTTTTTTTTTGAGCAACACCCAGCTATGCTCCCGTACTACTCCTGACTCTGTGCTCAGGGATCATTCTTGGCGGTGCTTGGAGGACCATCTGCGGTTCCAGGGATCGAAGCTGAGTGGGTCACATGCAAAGCAAGCACCTTATCCACGACACAGTCTCTCTGGCCTTGTTCACCTGTTTATTTTTGGTTTTGTTATCAGCTCATGGACGATATCTTTGAGGTCCAGGCCCTGGAGAATTCTGCTTATGTTTTCCTCGATGTATTTTATAGTTTCTGGAGGGATCAGATGACTTTTAACAGAAGTGTGTGTGTTCCTGTGACCAGGGGGCTGGGGGATCAAACCCAGGACCTCACACATGCCAGGCATGTGGTCCCACTGCACCAAATCCACAGCTCCACACTTTTAAAGAACTATACTCCAAAACTCTTTCTAAATTGAAGGAGGAATAGGTCCCACTACAAAGGATCACTTAACTTAATCACTTGACTTCCCGTTAATCGTTGATTTTCTCGAGCGGGCGCCAGTAATGTCTCCATTCATCATTGTCTCATGCTAGTGCAGCCCAATGGCATCTGTTCGTTCTAGGAACACGAAGAGCCTCAAACTGATTGTTCATGATCTTGATGAAGAAGTCTGACCATCTGGTAGGTGGGCGGCCACGCAGTCTTTTGACATCCCGTGGAATCCAGTCAGTAACAGCTCTAGTCCAGCAGTCGTCTCTAAATCTCATTACGTGACCAGCCCATCTGATTTTTGACACCTTGGCAAACGAGACAGCGTGCCTGATTCTTGATCGTCGACGGATGTCGGAACTCCGGATTCTTTCTCTCATTTGAGTGAAGCGTGATATTCCAAGCATAGCTCTTTCAATTCTTCTTTGGGAGACCTGAATAGCGTTCTCATCCTGTTTGCGTAGGATGTGAGGGCGATCTGGCTGCGACATCTGTCACCCCATTGATCGCCAGGGTTGATTCGGCTGATCTGGCTGGCTAGGCAGGTGTCCCCTTCCTCCCTCACCGCTCCATGTGCGTCCCTCCCGAAGCTGCGCGGCGCTCGGTCGAAGAGGACAACCTTCCCCGAATAGAGACGGACCGGTCTTCGGTCGAGGGTATACGAGTAGCTGCGCTCCTCTGCTAGAACCTCCAAACTACAAAGAAAAGGTAAAAGGTAAAGGCCCTCCCGTTGATCGTCGATTTGCTCGAGCGGGCCCAGTAACGTCTCCATTGGAGATTTTGTTGTTACTGTGTCTGGCATATCGAATACTCTCGGTAGCTTGCCGGGCTCTCCGAGAGGGGTGGAGGAAACTACAAAGAAACTGCAGAGAAAATCACAGACAAAACATCCCTTGACATCAGTGTTAGTGGTCTCTTTGATAACTGGCCCCAATCGCAAGGGAAATGAAAGTAAAGACCATCATGGGGACGGCTGGCAGGGCACTTGTCTTGCATGCAGCTAGTCCGGGTTTGATTTCCGGCACCCCAAATGGTTCTCTGAGGTTAACTCTGATACCAAAAATCAGATAAAGGCCTCAGACTTTTAGAAAATTATCAGCCACTATTTCTGATGAGCATAAATGCAAAACCTCTCAACCAAGGACTTAGCAAATCGACACAGTAAAAGCATCATGACCAAGTGGGATTTAGTGGAGGGGTGCAAGGAGGGTTCCACATATACAAATAAGTCACTTATAATATTCTGCTTCAATAAAAGGAAATACAAAAGTCATAGATCATATCCATACATATTGAGAAAGCATTTGGCAGGACCCTGCACATATTTATGATAACAATTGTTGATAAAATGTGAACCGAAGGACGATATCTCATCATAATTAAGGCCACATGTTTTATTTATAGATTTAGCCCATTATTTGGGAGCTACACCCAGTAGTTCTGAGGGACTATTCCCAGCTCGGTACTCTGGAATCATGCAGCGGTAGGCCTCCTGCATGCACTCAGTCTGTTGACCAATCTCTATCAGCTTAAAAATCATATTCTAATATCATACTCAATAGCAAACAACTGAAAATTTTTTCCCTTTATTTTATTTATTTATTTTTTTACAGTTGTAGATTTACAATTTTTTGTGCTTGGGTTTCAATTATACAATGATCAGATACCCATCCCTCCACCAGTGCCCGTTTTTCACCACCATGGATAATATCCCTCCCACCCCCATCCCCCCATCCCCCCCTGTCTCTGTGGCAGGGCAATCCCCTGTGTTCTCTCTCTCCATTTGGGTACAACTGAAAATTTTTTATCCATGCACATGGATAGGGGAATATAGTAAAAATGTCTATTTAAACAAAAGCACTGAATAGATTTATTTCTTTTTATTTTATAAAGTAGTTCACAATATTTGATTACATTTAATATTCAAACACCAATCCCACCCCCCGTGACACCTTCCCCCCACCATATTTCAGATATTTCCATCCTGAACCCCAACCCCTACCCCAAAGCAGAACTGAAATAATATATTTTGTATTGTTTATTATGAAAAACTACTGAAAATGCTACAAAAAAGTTTCCTTAGAGGAAAGAATGTGAAGATTGTTTTATTTCACCCATGTCTAAGCCCTTCTATAGGAGATCACTAAGATATTATTAAAGGTTGAGCCTTGTGTGCTTTTATACATATATATGTAAAAAAATATTTCCCCCTAAGATTGGTTGCCTCCTACTTTGAATCCCATCAAATGTGGTGTGGTACTCTTGGAGTATGGGTAGGGTCTGTGGTATGAAGTGTTTCAAGGCAGGAATAGGTCCACTCATGGGTGAGGCTCGGCCTGCGTGTGTGGAGAGTGGCCGTGAGCATGGTGACAGTTAAGTTCTGGAGAATTTTGGCTGCTGGGGCTGGATCCCTTGGGGCGGGGAAGGGTCTCACCCACCCCCCTCTGGGGCGACCCGAATAAAACAACCTAGTGCGGGGTCCGGCCTCATGTTTATGGCGAGCATCATGTTATGCTCCCTTCCGGGAAAGACGGACATGCAACTGTGGATGGAGGCTGATCATGAGATTATCTGGCTGCACTAAATAGATGTAATGCAGCCCAAATTAAACTTTTGGGGGACTGGGGATATAGTTCAGTTATCAGGACACACATTTTGAACTCAAGTTTGAATCCCAATACCACACAGTGCCCCGAGGTATCACAGGGTAAATTCCTGAAGGTTGTTCCACACCCTCAAACCTTAGCATTGAATCCTCCAGCCCACGTTGGCTGAGTATCCTGGGAGTAAGAGCTGGGTTCCCCGAGCACTGATTGGGAGAACATCCCAAAACGAATTGGCATTTTAAAGAAAATAGAGTGAAAATGTAAAAAACAGAACAAAAATATACAAAATCTCCCTTCCTAAAAGTTGAGATGGAAGGGGAGACATGTTACCTGACTTCAGACTATATTACAAATAAGTAAAACTGTATGGTATTGAGTTAGAAAATAATTGAAAAAATGGAATCAAATGAAAAGTCCAGAAAAAAACCACATTGAGATTTGTTGATATTTAGTCTATGACAAAAGATCTGAACCATATTATGGAGAAAGGGAACTCTCTCCGACAAATGGTGTTGGGAAAACAGGACAGCCACATGCAAAACAAAGAAACAAACAAACACTCGGACTATTCTTTAACTCCATATATAGAAATGAATTCAGCTGGATTAGGGATCGGAGTGTAGGATCCGAAAGAAACTGCATGAAAAATAACATAGCTGAAACATTTTTTGACATCAAAGTCAGAGACGTCTTTGGATAACTGACCCAATAGCAAGGGAAATGAAGTGAAAACAATCATAGGGTTGGCCTCAGGGACAGCAGGCAGGGCACTTGTCTTGCATGCAGCTAATTCAGGTTCAATCTCCGATACCCTATTTGGTCCTCTGAAGCCCGTCAGGAGTGATGCCTGATTGCAGAGCTAGCTGTAAGCCCTGAGCATTGTTGAGTGCTTCCATAAAACAAAAACAAAAACAAAAACAAAATTTAAAAGGTAAATCAGGACATTAAACCAAAAATCTTTTGTACAGTAGAAAATATGAACAGAATGACGAGACAGCCACTACACAGAAGTTACTTATACAGCACATATCTGAAAACAGGCTAATATCTAAGATGAATCAAATCATACAACGAACATCCAAATAATTTAATCCAAAAAACGGGCAAATTTGAAAAGATGTTTCTCCCCAACTGATCTCTGCGACTGATGGGCACGTGGGAAGCTGCTCATCACTACTGATCATCGGGGAAATGTGATTCAAAGTCACAAGGAGAGTGGCTTACAAAAAAGAAACAAGTGTCGGAGTGGGTATAGAGAAAGGAGAACACTTGTGAGCTCTGTGTGAAAGGTAAACGGGCATAAGCATTTTTTGGAAAACAGTGAGGAGCTTCCAGAAGCTAAAAACAAAATGGCCCTGTGACCCAGAAATCCAACCTCTGGTGTCTCTCTAAAGAAGATGAAAATGAGAACCAAGTCACACACCCATCTCTGTGCTATTATAGCGCTCTGTAAGAGCTAAAATATGGAAGTAGCCAAAATGACTGATATAGGTGATTAGAGAAAAAAGATGTGTTGTATGAATAAGGGAGAACTATCCAGCTATTTCAAAGATTACATCTGGCCATTTGCAGCAAATTGGAAGAATGTGAAGGGATTATGCAGTGTGAAATAAATCAGAAGGACAAAGATGAATGTTGGATCATTTCATTAATTTGTACAATATGATTGATATCGAAATGGATAGCATGAAGCAAAAATTTAAAAATTAGCTGGTGGAGATTGACAATAAAACTAAGCTTAACCTGAAGGGAAGGGGGATTACTAGAAAATGTGGAAGGTGATAAAGAAAAGGTGGAAAAATATTCAGACAGAAAGCAAGCAACTCCAGATAGCAGTCTGAATACCCACACACAAACATCCATGCACATACCTACACAAACACATGCACACTTACACATCTACAAACACCTTTACAAACACATACACACAGACATGCACACACATACACAAAAACTCCAAAAGCGTCAGTGAAAATAATGACAAAACACTAGCAAGAGTGCATGATTGTGGGGGCCAGAGCAATAGGACAGTGGGTAGGGTGCTTTCCTTGCATTCAGCCAAGACGGGTTCAATCCCTGGCATCTCATATGGTCCCCTGAGCACTGCCAGGAATGATCCCTGAACACAGAGCCAGGAGTAAGCCAAATACCAAACAACAACAACAACAAAAAGAGTGAAGAATTATGTATTTCCTTAGTGTTTTTAAAACTGACTTATGAGAACAATTGATAAAAATTGCATCATTTGGTTTATAGTATAGAAATACAAAATGCTTGATAATATCATTACACTGGAGGATGTAAAGCTACACTGGAATGAGGAAATGAGTCAGGATATTAACCTAAATCTACCAAAAACCAGAAAGGAAAAGCAAGAAAGAAATATAAGCTTTAAAAATATACTTTCTTTCATGTATTCCACTTCTTTAAAATGCATGAAATTATCTGATACATTGTCAATGATAATATATTTGTTGGGGCTTTAACACAGAGAAACATGGTATTTCTAACAATAATAAGTAGTGGGTGGAAGGAAGCTAGGTAGGAGAAAAGTGTTTATATTTTAGAAAAACAAAGTCATTTTAAATCGGAAGTAAAAGTGAATGTCAGCCTGTAAATAGAATATGCTGATTGTGCATCTCTACGAATATACTAATGTACATCTCTATGAATAATATTGAATTATTGAATTGCACACCTTCCATCAGTAAACTGTATGGTATGTGAATTACATCTCAGCAAATATGTTATTTTAAAAGGTAAAGGAAAAGGCCCTCCCGTTGATCGTCGATTTGCTCGAGCGGGCCCAGTAACGTCTCCATTGGAGACTTTGTTGTTACTGTGTCTGGCATATCGAATACTCTCGGTAGCTTGCCGGGCTCTCCGAGAGGGGCGGAGGAATCGAACTCGGGTCGGCCATGTTGGCCGCTTGTAAGGCAAACGCCCTACCCACTGTGCTATGGGAATATGTCTTGATAAAGTGTGAGATAAAAAAGGGTTTTAGGGAACATCTCATTCATCTCTCTCATTTACCAAGGAGGCATAAGAGACTCCAGGGGATTTGCTGAAAGTTGTGGAGTTAATTTCTGACAGTCAGACTGTGGTATAGGAGAAAAGCTTCAAACTACCCCTCCCGAGAGGTCTCAAGTGCCTCTTTAAGAACTGATCTTCAATACCCTGACTTTCACCACCAGTAAATAACACTTTATAACCAATAGAATCAGACCACGGTGGTGACGAAGCTTGTTTTGTATTGTCTCTGTTTGAAGTTTCTATTTGAAGTTTAAAGTTTGCAGATATCAGATAGATTTTTTTCCAGCAATAATGCATTCTGATTGTGTGCTATTATAACATTTAAAATTACTGTCAGTGTGTTTTGTCATTTGGCCTATCTTTAGTACAAATTTGCATGTTTAATTCAATATAGCAAGGGCTGTATTACAATTTCTGATAGAAGCATCTACCTTTTTTCATTATGATTATACTTGTTAACCAGAAAGAATGACTGGCTTTTTTTATGTCATTGTATTAATATTGTGAATAAGCATATGAAATGTTTTGAGATAGTGTACTTTTTTTAAATAGAAAACTTTCTATTAGTATGGGAAACTAAGAAAGCCTTGTTTCACTGTATAATCTGGCGATCATAGATTAAAGTTTATTTTTTTAAAAGAGTTTTTATTTATATTGCTTTTGGGGTTATACCCAGCGATGCTCAGAGGTTGCTCCTGGCTCTGCACTCAGGAATTATTCCTGGCAGTGCTTGGGGGGCCATATGGGATGCTGGGGAATGAACCCAGGTCAGTCATGTGCAAGGCAAATGCCTTACCCACTGTACTATCACTCCAGCCCCCTTAAATCTTCCTTTCATGTGAGTAAAACATTCAAAAAAAGGTACTAGCCTTTAAAATGAAAACAAAATAGGATATTAAGAGAATACACTGTAAAAGTTTCATCAAAAGAAAAAAAAGTTGAAAGACCCTGGACAGCAGTGTGAGGTAAAAGAAAAATAAATCAAAAGTATGTTTGCTAATGGGTGTTAAGATTTATTGTTGTGTGATATTTGGTAATATATGCATCTATTGAATCATTATGTTGTAGGCCTGAAACCAATATAATGGCATATGACATTTATATCTTAATTAAAATAATTAAGTATTGGGGAAGTGAAGAAAAATACACTCTTAATCAAAAACAATGTCAGGTTTATTGTTAGAATAATTTTTTTTTCACAGCAATGGAAAAGGCATGGAAGATCTGAACAGTGATATGTAACTATGATTGATAAAATAAATGCCAGAGTGGATCAAGAATATGCACGTGAAAAAAAATGTTCTTTCCAACTATTTATGCAACATTCACACTTATGCAATTTCACGCTAGGTGATAAAGAAACAATTGATTCATTTTTCAAAGTGAGCTTCCATGGTTCACAATACAACAAAACTAGATGTTAAATTAAAATGATGAAAAAACTAATTAAGCCACTTATGAATCAAAAGAAAAAATAATATTCAAAAATCTTTTGGGTAGAATAAATCTTTTGCATTTAAAAGACTTGTCTTAAAAAGGGTAAGAGAGTGAGAAAAGTGCTTGCCTTTCATGCAATCAACCCATGTTCCCATATATGGTTCCCTTCATACTGCCAGGAATGATCCCTAAGCTCAGAGCCAGGAATAAGCCATGAGCACCACCAGGTATGACCTACCACCTCCTCCCACCCCCCCCCAAAAAAAAGGTAATCTGGGCTGGTATAGTATAGCAGGTAGGGGTGCTTGCCTTGCACATGGCAGACCCTGTTCTATTCCCTGCAAGCTCTCCTGAGCCTGCCAGGAATAATTCCTGAGAGTAGAACCAGGTTTAAGCCTTAAGCACCGCCGAGTATGTTCCCAAGACAAGACAACCCCCCCAAACAAACAAAAAAAAAGACTAAGTGGGTAACCATGCAGTGTGGGATAAATAGAATAGGAATATTTTTAAAATCTGAAATCTGAACCCAAAAGGAGAGAGAGAGAGAACAAAAGGGAATGCCCTGCCACAGAGGCAAGGTGGGATGGGGGGGAGGATGGGGGGTAGGAGGGATACTGGGACCCATGGTGGTGGAAAATGGGCACTGGTGGAGGGATGGGTACTTGATTATTGTATAACTGAAACTCAAGCACAACAATTTGTAAGTCTATAACTGAACCTCATGGTGTTTCACTAATAAAAAAAATCTGAAATCTGATGTTTGAGATTTCTCAGGGAATCATCAGAGGCAGGGATGAACAGCCATGGGCAATGAGTTGGCGCTGGTGCATTTTAACCTCTTTACACGTTTCCTTAGTAAGGGCACCATTTGCCTTTCATATGATCATATTGGGGTGGGGGTGAGGGTCGGGGGGAGTCAGTTTCTTCTTGACAGTGGAATGGAAACACAAACAACAGATCTACCGTGATGAAATTGGAAGGGGAAAAAAGCCGGATTTTTCAGTCTGTGAAAGTCATACTGATGGCTTGAATCACAAGTAAAGTCAAAGGGAAATGAAGCAAGATTCAGACAGATTAACATCGGGAGAAAGGGGACTCCGTGGATAAAGGCACTGCTGTGAGAAAGAATCGCAGAGGCGGCTCTGGGAAGGATCAGAAGGGGAAGGTTCCAGGCACTCCAGGGGAAATCAGCGTCTCCTCACACACCTCACATGACTCCTCCCGGGCCAACACCAAACTCGGGGCTCATTGGTTTTCAGAAACATACAGAACTGCCATTGTGATTCATTTTCCTAAATAAAAATTCAAATTGACTTTTTAGAATGCTTGCTTAACTTTCTTTTCCACAGCCGATGCACAGGGGTTACATCCGGCTCTGCACTCAGGAATTAACTCCTGGTGGTGCTCAGGGGACCTTATGGGATGCTGGGAATCGAACCCGGGTCAACCAGGTGCAAGGCCAACACCATGCCCGCTGTGCTATTACTCCAGCACCACTTGCTTAACTTTCAAAGCAAAGGACCAGCCACATTTTTTTTTGCTTTAGTATGAAGGGGTTCAATTTGGTTGGGGACTCTGTGCCCTAGAATAATGAGGGCTTCCACAAATCCACCTTTCACTGCCACATGCTTTCTTGAGTGTGAATTCTGTTTCTGAGTGTGGGAAGGTGAGGATGAAAAGGAGAGGCATTGTGAATCTAATGGGACAGCTGCCGGTCAGCAGAGACCCTGCCCGCCCTGGCTCCAGGAGGGCTGGCACTGGGGGTCAACTTCTACTTAGCCTGTCCCACCATGCCCTAGAAAATAGAAGGGGGGTCCTGGCAGTTGTGGTCCTTCTTGAAAGAACCATATCACTTTTCAGACGTTCGGGGCCAAACACCATTTATTTCACTTGAGCCAGCAAATATAAGCTGGCAGAAGTCGATCTTTGGGTTTGCTTTATCCAGCTTATCTGGGAGAGGGGGGACTGTCTTTCTGAAGAATCCAGCTTCTCCTAATTGCAGCTGATGCCTGGCATGGCTGCAGGTGCTCTGCTGTAATTTCCATGGAGTTTCTTGCCTTCTAGAATCCCTCCAAGTGGACAGGAGGAGGACCACGAAGCGAGGTGCCAGCGTCAGAGTCCTGGGTTGGGATACACATACTCTCCTCTCCTCGGAGCAGTAAATTCCAAACCGTGCCAAAGAAAAGATGCCTCTGATGACGGCACATGCGGCTTGCCAGGACCTGTTCTGACACTTGGTTGTGTATCTCCAGTCCTACTCACACCTCTCAACTCTGAGTCTGATTAGGTTTATATATCATTATTTTTTTAAAACTCTGGTGCCATATATTTTTATGGGGTAAATAGAAAGGAATTGACACTCAAGCAAATATTGTTGTGTGGCTGCCCCATTCTGATTTTGGACTTACTAATGACAAAGTAATATGCTTTCCCAGAGATATGTCAAGGTCAATTTTTTTTCTTTTTCTCTTTTATTATTCTATTTATTTAAATATTTAATATCCCTTCCCTCAATTTAAATGCAACCGTGAGTATAAACTCTGTATTTGTTTTTTTTTGCGGTGGATGGGAGATGCTAAGTCATGCTCAGGAACCCCTAAATTCCCTTCCCCGAGATTCTCTGCCACCAGGACTGAAGTTCCACGAGGAGGCTTGAGGATGTGGTGCTCAGGCTCTGTGCAGGCTGCCCCTGATTTCTGAGCCACCCTTGAGTTGTTTGAGGGCCTTCAGAGCAACACTCAGTGGGTGGAGGTATGTGTGAAGTAGGCTCCAGGCTACACCAGCTGTTGCTCCAGAGATCGTATGGCACGGAGGATCAAACTGGGCTTGACTACATGCAAGGCAAATGCCTTCACTCCTGCACTTCCTCTTGGGCACCTGTTTCTTTTGATTCTTTTCTTTTCTTTTGGGTCACACCTGAATCTGCTCTTAGGAGTTACTCCTGGCGGTGCTCAGGGGACCATATGGGATTCTGGGAATTGAACCCGGGTCGGCCGCGTGCAAGGCAAACGCCCTACCCGCTGTGCTATCTCTCCAGCCCCTCCCCTCTTTTGATTCTTTGGATATACTCTCACACAAAGTAAAACCAGCACCCACGAACACCACTGACCCAGGCGCTGAAGGGGGGGTTCCGGCTTCATCTCAATCACAAAAAAAAAAAAAAAAAAAAAAAAAAAAAAAAAAAAAAACTGGCCCGGCTCACTCCGGCACCTTCCTCCGAGCCCCATGCCCTGGGATCTTCCCACTGTGGCTTTTCCCAGCTGTGGGATTTTTCTAATCCAAATTCTGGCATGGAAACATGAATGCCACCGGTTAGCCTGGCTCGTGCGTCTTTGCTCCAGGGGACGACCTCAGGATTTGAAACGCTCTCCATCAGATATTGACTACTTAATGCATGACTACATTGATGAGTCACGAACAAACAAAACTTGATTTCCCTCTGGGGGCGTGCCTTCCCTGCTCATAATTCACGCTGCACATATACCTGTCAGGGTGTGTACATGACTTCAGTGTGGGAGAAGCGCCCGTGGCCAGCCGGAACCTCAGCGCTTTGAAGGTGCGACTGTTGTGGGCACAGACACGCAAGGAAGCAGATTTAAACAGACAGTGTGTCAAGTCTTTCCATGAGCTGAAACACTCCAGGAAAAAGGAAAAAGAAACAAATGACTTATGTCTTTTTGAACAGAAACGTATGTTATGAACATAACCTAAAAATGCAAGAGCCGGGCTGGAGCGATAGCACAGCGGGTAGGGTGTTTGCCTTGCATGCATGCGGCCGACCCGGGGTTCAATTTTCAGCATCCCATATGGTCCCCTGACTATAGCCAGGAGTCGTTCCTGAGTGCAAAGCCAGGAGTAACCTCTGTGCATCGCTGGGTATGACCCAAAAAGCAAATAAATAAATAAATAAAAAATGCAAGAGCAATAGTATATTGCGTAGGTTGCTTGTCTTTCATGCAGCCAACCTGGGTTCGATCCCCAGTTCCCTCAACCCTGCCAGGTGTAATCCCTGAACTCAGAGTCAGGAGAAAGCCCTGTGCATTGCCAGGTGTTGCCTCCCTCCAAACAAAATAAAACAAAGTTTGAATAATTCTTTTCCGGATAGAGGAGTATTTGGCTCACTTCTACTGGTGCTTAGGGTTCTCTCTGCAGTGTGCTCTGGGATTGCTCCCAGCAGTGCTCATGGAACCATGTGGTAATTCTGGGGATTGAACCTGGGTGTCCCTCATGAAAGGCATATATGCCAGCCTTCCTGATCACTCAATAATATTTTTGTTTGTTTGTTTGGTTGGTTGGTTGTTTTTTGGGGACACTCCTGGTGATGCTCAGGGATTCCCCCAATTCTGTGCTGAGGAGTCATTCCTGGCAGTGCTCAGGGAACCCAATGCATTGCCGTGGGAACCCCGCCTGGACTGGCAGTGTGCAAAGCAAGTGCCTTAATAATACTTAAAATGTCAGGAAATCACCCAGTCCCTGTGCTAAAAGAGATTTAAGTTCTTCTCATATGACAACACAAAAGGAAAAACTCGGTGGAAGGGAAAGCGTTGGAAGAAGAGGCTTTGGCGAGCCCCAGCTGGAGCGTCACCCTCGAATGTGGGTGCAGGGTAAAGGGGCAAGACTGAGCGATTGACACATGGCAGCAAGGAAGTCAAAGCAGAGCAGCCTCCACCCCGGAACTGGGTCAGCCCAGGCTTATGCTTCTTTCATGGTTTCAGGACTCGGCACCTGATCTTATCCGCAGGTTTGCAGATAAGATCTTGTGCTCTGGGCCAAACTACAGAAAAGCCTCTCCCTACATCACCCCACTGCCGAACCAGCAGGACACCCAGCAGCCACTGGCCTGTCTCCTCAGAGCCCCACTTGGTCCCATGGCCTGGCCTCTCCCAGGACTCCAGCACTTCCTGTAGCACTTCCGACTTCACTGACAGCTTTCTGCTCCTGACGGCGATCCGGGGCAGCTTCAGAGGAGGCCGACGACAGTCTGTGACAAGCATGCTAGAACTTTCCCCCACTCCCGTGAGCTCTAGCCCTTGCTGTGCAGTTCAGAACAAGGCGGCAAAGAAAAATGACACTTTCCCAGCAAATTCTGCTGCTGGACAAGTCTGATAAGGATTGTATCCACTCCAGAAAGGATTGTGTGGACTCCAGAGGCAGCTGATCCCCAGGAATCTTCTGTCCAGGGCAGGAGCTGTCCACTCGGGCGGGGGTGGGGGGACTCTAGCTGGCCTCACCCAACCAACCCCATAGATGTGCCAACAGAGGATCATCACTCCGTCACTCACCCAGCATCCTGCAGAGGAGCCGTGAAGACCCACCCCAGCATCCAAGAGAGGGTGGTGGGCCGCGGGAAGTGGCAACCCTGAGTTAGCCCTGCATGGAGGGGTCCGCAGAGCCAGGAGACAGATGCCAGGTGCCCTAACCCAAGCATAGCTCCTGTCTGGTGTGAAGCAGAGATGCCCCTGGGAGGCTGGGTCAGGAGGCTGCCCCCCCCATACACACGACCCTCTCCTGTCTCCGGAACTCCCCTGCAGTCTAGAAGGCGCTGGGGCTGCGGAGGTACCTCCCAGAGAGATGGCAAGCTCCTCCAGATACTCTCCCCAAGGAAACCGGCGTGGCGCTGCGAACACCACAATGACTCAAAACATATGTGTTGATGAAGAGCATGCAGAGGGGTGACATGTGAACGGCATGCGCAGTCCCTTGAGCACCGTGCTGTTTCCTGGAGAACCTGCTTGGTGTTGGGGGAGAAGCCCCCCCAGGCAAGGCCACCCACCCCAGTTCTCGGCTCTTGTCCCTGTAACCTGGGGCTAGCCCCTGCACTTGCCCAGGCTTGAGCTCCTTATCCCTCCCCGGGCAGGAGAATCCCTCCTTTGAAGGGCTGTTGGGGAAATCGAGGCAGCGCAGGCCAAGCGCCTGGCACATGGCAGACATATCTGTGCAATTTTAGCAATTTTAACAGTTCCAATCGGACACGGGCCTTTTTCATATGGTTTTCCTCAAATGGACACTTCATGCCGTGATTAAAGACAAATGTCTTGTGTCTTTAAGTCTGTCTTTGGAGAATCTTTGATTAACCCCAAATTTACTTTACATCATAGAATATCTATGTATTGAACATATAATTTATTTTAGTTCCTGTGGTTTTTTTTTATGTCAGGATATTAGAAGATTTACATGTAATCTTCTAATATTCCAATCATTTTGGCACGTGGGTCATGAAGTTTCCAACCTTTTACATGCCCTCGAGTGTTCGCTAAGTGACCTGGGCAGCTCACAGGGGTCAATCCCAAGGGAGACCCCTCTTTCCTGGGTTAGATGGTCAACCATGGACAGAAGAGAGAGCAAAGGGCTTCACCCTAGCATGAGACTGGAACAAAACTGCGATGAAGGAGGCTTGAGTATGTACATGTGTATATGTGTGTGTGCATGAGTCTATGCACATGCGTGTATATGTGTGCGTGACTGTGGACATGTGTCCGTGTGCATATATGTGTGCACGAGTGTGCACGCACATGCATGTATGTGTAGATATGTGTGTGCATGAGTGTATGTATGCATGTACGTGTGTACATGTGACTGTGGATATATGTATGCATGTATATATCCGTGTGCATGAGTGTACGCACATGCATAATTGTGTGTACATGTATGTATGTGTGTGCATGTGACTGTGGATGTGTATATGTGTGTGCATAAGTGTGTATACACATGCATGATTGTGTATATATGTGTGCATGAGTATGTGCGTATATGTGTATACACGAGTGTGTGCACATGCATGCATGTATGTTTGTGTGACTGTGGAGGTGTGTGCATGTGTATATATGTGTACATGAGTGCTTATAAGCAGATACATATTTGTGTGTATGTATGACATGGGCATGCATGTATGAATGTGTGCATGTATATATGTGTGTGCATGAGGTGTATGCATGTATGCACATGCATGATGTGTGTGCATGTGGACGTGTATGCATGTATACTTGTGTGCATATGTATTTGCATGTGTGCATATGCAGGTAGAGCATTTCGGCAGAGAGCTCCAGAGAAGGCCCCCTGGGGCACAGGCTGCAGAGTCCTTGGGAGAGACAAGCACCTCAGTGGGCCCTGAGAACTTGCTGAGACTCTTCCTTGCCCTGCTCACCAGCAAACTCCATGCTCCAGAGGCAGGCAGGAAAAGTAAGGTCTTTCTTGTAAAAAGAAACAGTTTTTTTGTTTGTTTGTTTTTCTGGCCACACACCTGGCAGGGCTCAGGGTTTATTCCTGGCTTTGTGCTCAGGGATCACTCTCATGGCAGGTCTGGGGGACCATATGGGATGCAGGAATTGAACCTGGGTCAACCACATGCAAGGCTGGTGCCCTACCTGCTGCACCATCTTTCCAGTCCCACAAGAGCTCTTTTGGGGGAGATTTTTTTCAATTATTTGAAACTGAAGTCAAACCCACCCAAACTACAGAGAGTGAATTATTTTATAAAAGGGGCCTACTTATCCAAATCGTGTCCAAACAAAGCGAGTGGGATCCACCTGGGGATAGAGTGTGTTCTCTTGTACCTGGTTTAGTAACCACCACACCTAGTTCCCAAAGCTCCCCTGAGACCTGCTGGGAACTGGGGCCCCTTAGCCTGGAAGAGCTGCAGAGCTGTGGCTCAGAGCCAGCAGGCACCGGGGGAGGAGGAAGTCCCCACCTGTGATTACGCGCATATTCATAAATCTGAGCCGGTCTTGAAGACATCTCTGGTTTTGATAGAGAGTCCCTCTCCCAGAATCACATGAGGCACACAGATGCCAGGTCGTCAGCGTTCCAAGAGGATCTCTCCAGCCAGCTGCCCCGCCGCCCCCCTCTTCCATCCCCGGCAAGCGGCAAGCGAAGCCAAAGCTGCACTTGAGAGCTCAGCTCTGCCCCCCTGGGACAGGGGAGAGGGGGAACTTGGCTTTTGATTGCTGGTCTCCATGGCATCCGGGAAGTGCCGAGAAAGAGGAGTTGGGGAATGGGGATGGCATGCTCAGTTAGCCTTGGGACACCTAACGCCTAAATTCAACTGCAAAAAGTACCCCGTGGGAGCAAAGCCAGCCCCCGTCAGTCCTTCAGAGCGATCTGGGCCCTTTGGAGGAAGCTCCCTCTGGGTCAACCTGACTATTCTTGCCTTGTTTACCTACCTTGTTTTCTCCCCCGAATTCTTTCTCCTCGGTTTCATAATCTAAAGAAGTCCCTGATCAGAGCTCTTCTTTCTAAGAATAGTCAACTCCTGTTCTTTTGGCCCCGCGAAGTGTCTTTAGCCATTTGGGAGCCGTTTTCCAGTTGCTGCCGGGGAGCTGAGTTGCAGAGGAAGTTGCAGAGGGCTGGCGCTCTCCATCTCAGTCAGCCTTGAACAGACAACAAGGGATGTAGCAGTTGCCCCGAGGAGACTCAGTGGCAGCTGACTTGAGGTGCGGGGTACTGAGGAAAATTGCACACGTCTGAAGCATCCGAAGCATTTATGCAACTACAGCCTGCGAGCATCCAGATGGGGGAGCAGAAGCCCCTCATGGTACCTATCCCGCATCCCTATCCCACTTCCTCCTCAAAAGCCAAGGAGGTTGTTGACTTTTGCACTCAATCTAAATGCAAGTCTATTATTCTTTTCTTTTCATTTTTACTTTTTAGATCACACCCAGCAGTGCTCAAGGCTCATTCTTAGTTTTGTACTCAGGGATCACTCCTTGGCAGGGTTTGGGGACCACAGGGGGTTCCGGGGATCGAACCAAGTTGACTGCATGCTAGGCAAGTGCCCTTTCCGTTGTACCTAATCTCCAGCCCCTAAATGTGGTGCTATAGAATGTGTTCTTTTTTGCTGGGTGCCTTTCTTCGACAGTGCATTCCTATGATGGGCCTTGGTGAGGAGAAGCCCCGGAGGAACTCACTTTAATCACCCCTTACAAGTCTATCAAAGGATTATTCTAAACTCACCATCTATTCATCCACTCTATATATGTGGGGTATTTTCAGTCTGGGGTTGTAAATATTCATGAATATTCTTTCTCTCTTTCTCTTCCTTTCCATTTGTTTCTGCTGCTGCCTTGAGGCCCGGCTGTGCACTTGCTTCCGGCACACTGGGCTCTGGTGCTTGCCAAGGCTTACGTTCTTTTTATTTTGTTTTGTTTTGGTTTGTGGTACTGGCTTGCACACATACTCACTGAGAATCGTCCTACTGCTCACATGCCTGCCTTACTGCCTTCCTGCCTGCCTCCCTCCCTCCCTCCCTTCCATCCTCCCTCCCTCTCTCCCTCTCTTCTTTCTCTTTCTTTCTTTCTTTCTTTCTTTCTTTCTTTCTTTCTTTCTTTCTTTCTTTCCTTCCTTCCTTCCTTCTTTCTTTCCTTCCTTTCTCTTTCTTTCTTTTTTCCTTCCTTCCTTCCTTCCTTCCTTCCTCTTTCTTCCTTCCTCTCTCTTTCTTTCTTTCTTTCTTTCTTTCTTTCTTTCTTTCTTTCTTTCTTCCTTCCCTCCCTCCCTCCCTCCCTTCCTTCCTTCCTTCCTTCCTTCCTTCCTCTCTCTCTTTCTCTCTTTCCTTCCTTCCTTCCTCCTTTTTTTGCTTTTTTGTTGTTGTTGTTGTCCACACCCGGTGATGCACCCTGGCACATGCACTCAGGAATTACTCCTGGCACTGCTTGGTGGACCATATGGGATGCTGGGAATCAAACCTGGGTCAGTCGCATGCAAGGCAAACACCCTACCTGCTGTGCTATCACTCCAGTAATTCTCTCTCTCTCTCTCTCTCTCTCTCTCTCTCTCTCTCTCTCTCTTTCTTTCTTTCTTTCTTCTCTCTTATTTCTTTCTTTCACTTCTCTCCTTCCTCCATCCCCTCCTTTTTTCTTTTGACTTTCTCTCTTTTTTCCTCTCTTTCTCTCTCCCTCCCTCCCTTCCTTTCTTCCTTCCATTTTTGGGTGGCCCTGGAAGTGCAGAGGATCTTGTAGCGATGGGGACTAAACTGGGTCCACTGCACATGAGACAAGTGCCTTAATCTCTGTATCATCTCTCCCACCCCACCAACTCTTTTCTATTGAGCTTTTCCTTTGTATTGACCTGTTGGACCTATCCTATCTACACTGTCCTGTGTTAGGCACATTAGCAAGTATGTTCTCCCACTCGGGGACTAGCCTTATTATTCTATTTTCTGGGTAGGGGCTCTCCCAAGCTATGCTCAGGGTGCCTGAGAGCCAATTCTAGCACAAGTCAGACAATTCAATGCCTGGGCCCAGCAGTTCAGTGCTGTTCAGGCTTCCTGGTGACACCAGGGCCACACATAGCACTGTTGCGTGCTGGAGTGGGGACAGGTACAGGCAGTAAAGGGGATCAAACTGGAGTCCTCCTGCATGCAAGATATGAGCCCCTGACTTCTGAGCTGTTTCCTTGGCTCTTTTATTTTTCCTTTAAAGTTATGTTTAACAGTGCTCTTGATAACTGCCTAATTTTATGCACATTACAATTTATTGATAACAAACCAATATTTTTTTCTTTATGGTTTGTGTTTTATATAAGAAATCTTTGCACACCCCATCATAATGTAGATCTTTTCCTAAATTTTCTTCCAGATTGGTGGGATTTTTCCCCCTTTCACATTTAGATCACCTGTGTGGTAGTCATTTTTACATATACTTTGAGGAAGTAGGCAAGATTTCTTTTTCCCTCATGGGACACCCATGATTGATTTAGCACCATTATTGAAAAGCTGTTATTTCTCTGCCACTCTCCATTTGTCATTTTATCATTGATGATGTGGCCATATGTGTGTGGATTTATTTCCAGACAGTTCTATTCATTGGTATGTATTTGTGCTGATGACACCATCATACTACTTCAATATTATAGTAAATTTTAATATCTGGTAGTAAAAATCCTCCAAATATATTCTTTAAGGTCTTTTGCTTATTTTAGCACTTTGTTTTATTTCAGCCTAGAATCCAATTGCCAAGTGGTTGAAAATGTATGAAGGTTTTTATTTGAATTACATTGGACTGGAGATGAATTTTACATTGACAAATTGAAGTTTCCAGTGAACAGAGAATTTACCGACATTTATTCATTCATATTTGTCTCAGTAACTTTTTTTTGTCCTGTTGAGTGGGGAAAGAAACCTCTCAATACTTACTCCTGACTCTGTGGGGGTCATTCCTGAAGTTTCTTGGGGTATTGTATGCAGTTCTGGAGGTGAATTGTGTGTAAGGCAAATGCTTTAACCATGAAATATGTATCTGACTCCGCAGTAACTTTTTTTTAACCATCATTGTAGAAGTTGTATATATTTCATTAGATGCACACCTAGTTATTAGTTACTTCACACTATAAATTTTATTTGCCTTTTCAGCCCCTGTTTTAATTAGAACACAGTAATTTACAAAGTTGTTTATAATAAAGTAGTTTCAGTCAATGTTCCAACACCAATCCCACCATCAGTGTGACGATCCCTCCACCAATGTCCCTAGTTTGCCTTCCACTCTGCCAAGCCTGTCCCCTTAGTAAGCATGCCACAAATTTAATTCATTGCTCCAACAAAATGGCAAATGGAGTGATCAGAAAATAGATCAATAAAAGTCAGTTTGCAATGATTGGTTGTTATATCTCACAAAAGTGTTATAAAGTCATTATCTGAGGAATCATTGAGCTGGCTGGTGCTGGGTAAGCCTTTTATGCTAGTGTTTTTTGCTTACCTAAACACTTCAGTGAGCTTCTAAACAACTTTCCCATCACATTTGAAAGTGTTTAGGGGACTTAAGAACTGTGAAATTTGGTGGAGGTGTCATGAGGCCACATATATGATTGCATGCTTCAGGAGCTGGGAAGGTGGGCCCATTTGAATGGCAAAGGAGGTCAGATGAGGTGTGGCAGGTGGGCCCAGGGGAAGGGAGGGGAATCTGCCTGTCCCCTTTCCAGAAAGGTCAGAGGTTTCAACCCAGAGGTCAATCCACAGTTCAGCAGTTTGGCATCTTGTTCAGTTATTTTTCTTTTCTTTACTTTTTTTTTCTTGTTGGATCACACGCAGAGATGCATAGGGGTTACTCCTGGCTCATGCACTCAGGAATTACTCCTGGTGGTGCTCGGAGGAGCACATCGGATGCTGGGAATAAAACCCGGGTCAGTCACATGCTTAAAATTTTTTTAAATTGTCTGTTGCTGACATGTAGAAATAGAATTAATTTCTGTTTGTGAACCTTGTATTTCATAACCTATTGGATAACATTTATTGAGTTTGTCCTTGCTCCTCCTGAAAGGAGCTTAGATTTATTGAGTTGCACCCATTACAGTGCTCCTGAGACACAGTCAATTCCATCAGACACTCCTAATCCCGTATTGCTTCTCTCTTTCCTTTATGTCCTTTGCATGGCTTAGCAATTAGCAATGTCCCTTTTGTATCGACACAGGAAGACAGTTGATGCTATGCTTTTGTAACATGGGAGTTAATTGACTCTGAATAATATTTACTCCTGAGCATTCATCATATTTACTTGACTTAAGCCTCAGTTTCCCTTACTTCCTCACACCCCAAAAAGGAAGGTCTGGTCAAGGAACTTGGATAAGCCCAGGGCGAGCCATAAGCTACTCTGGCATCGAAAAGGGACAGGCTAAGTGCCATAAGAAAAATAATAAGTTACGAGCATAGTCATGAAACAAATTCTGTCATGACCCAAAAAGAAGTAACTGAATAAGGACCCTGCTGAGGTTAGGAAAGACTAACCTGGCCTGAGGACTGTAGTCTGTAATATATAGTGAGATGTCCCCAGGAAGAGCCAACCCTTTAAGCTTAATATATCTCTGTGTTCATACAAAATAGACTAGAAATATTAGTAAGAGTAATTTAATACGAATGTTTAAATATATGACTAGCTAAAGAAAGGAGAAAGCAATATACCCTTAGATGGAATCCCACCCTTGAGTGGATCTCCTAGTAATCTAGACTGCTGAATCCCTAGATGAGATTTTGTCTTTGAGCGAATCTCCTGGAAGAACTTCCCCTGAAGGAGTGGCTTTACAGCTGTTTATTGCTATGATATTGTTCAACCACACCTACGTGTACCCTCACCCTTCATGATTTCTGTATAACTGATGCTGTGAGGCTTGAAAAAAATGGCCACTGATTATCAACCAGCCTGTGACCCCATTCCTTTGTTCATCCATCTTCATCAGCCGGCCTGGGGAGGCAGTTTTTGGCTACTGAATGCACCCATGCTTGAACTCACAATAACCCAGTCAAATTTATTTAGTAACTTTAATAGTTTGCCTCTGATTGTTTGTCTATGCAATACTCACGTCGTTAATAGCAATTCGATTTCTACCTTCTCCATCTTTATAGCTTTATTTTTTCATTTCTTGCCTCACTGCTTTGCTGAGACCTGATCCTCAAGTTCATGGCCCCCTTGGCTCTTCCAGGAGCACCAAGTTGGGAGCAGCTCCTGAGCACTGCCAAGTGTAGCCTAAATAGCAGCAAAGTAATTTTTAAATTTCTAGCATTTTGTAATTCTTCTGCTTATTTTTAAGTCATTGTTTTCTAAGTTAAGCATATTTGGTATAATTTTCATTTAAATTTTGTTCAGATTTGATTTATAACTCAAAATAGGGCCATATTTTTTGAGGGTACTCCTATGGGAGGGGGTAGGGGACCATGTGGCATTAAATGAGGGATAAATCCAGGGTGCCTACACTCAAAGCCAGTCCTCTGACCCATTTCCCTGGTACTTTAGTTTTTATAAGGGTCACATCCAACAGTGCTACGGGGGCAAGAGGTCAGGCTCAGGGCCTCAAACAAGCTAAAAAAAATACTGTACCACTTCCAATATCTGCCTAACAACAATTTTGATGACAATTACAGTACTCTTGAAGAGACCTTTATTATTTGTATCTTGAAAACAATATGTCACTTCATCACTTGACATCCTGTTACTCATCAATTTGCTCAAGCGGGCCCCAGTAATGTCTCCATTTGTCCCTGACATGTGCTAGTGTAGCCCAGTGGTGTCTGCTCATTCTAGGAACACGAATAGCCTCAAACTGATCATTCAGGGTCTTGACAAAGACACCTGACCATCTCGTAGGTGGGCGGCCACGCGATATTTTGACATCCCGTGGAATCCAATTGGTAATGGCTCTAGTTCAGTGGTCGTCTCTAAATCTCATTAAGTGTACAGCCCATCTGATTTTCTATGCCTTGGCGAATGAGACAGCATCCCTGATTCTTGATTGTCGACGGTGGTCAGAACTCCAAATTCTTTCTCTCGTTTGAGAAGCGTGCTGCTCCAAGCACAGCTCTTTCGATTTGTCTTTGGGAGACCTGAAGGGCGTTCTCATCCTGTTTTCGTAGAGCCCAGGTCTATGAGGCATATGATAATGCAGGAAGAACTGAAGAGATGTGCCCGGAGCTGGAGGTTCTTCGTCCTCTTAGCTATTTCTTCAACGCTCTTGAAGGCGTTCCACTCCACTCTCTTCCTCCCGTGCAACTCAGGTGCCAGGTCATTCTTCATGTTGACTTCTCAACCTAGGTACACATTACTGTTGCATTCGGAGATGTTCGTTCCATTGAGAGCAAATGGAATGTAAGGACTGAGACTGTTTCTCATAAATATTGTCTTCATGAGATTCAGCTGTAGTCCGACCTTTCCACGCTCATGGTCGAAGTCTGGCCAGCATTTGTGCCGCTTGGCTAATGTTTGGTGTTATTAGAACAATGTCATCAGTGAAGCAGAGGTGGTGTAGTTGCTGACCGTCTATCTTCACTCCCATTACTTCCCATTCCAGGCCTCGCATGACATTCTCGAGGGTGGCACTGAAGAGTTTCGGTGAAATGGTATCGCCCTGTTGAACCCCTCTCTTTATGTCGATGATCACTTACTTATAGAATGGTGAAAGTACTGTCTGTACTTTCAATGCACTTACACTGGCATCGGATGCATCCATCAAGGACCTGATGGTACAAGTGTGAAAGATCAAGAATGACATCATTGGTCTGACAGAGAGGAGAAGGCATCAATCACATCATGTCGTTTTCGACACTGGAGAAGAACTCTTCCTTGGAAGACGCGACAAGAGGCATCAGTGGTGTCAGTGCCCTTGTCAACACGAACTAGGCCATGAGTACTGATTCATTCGAATGCCTAACAACCTGAATTGGATGATTACACTAGAATAGATGTGGCTCACTGCCAGCAGTTTCTATCTTCGTTGTCTATGCACCAACATCCAGTTATGATGAAGGAGAAATTGAGAAATTCTACATGGAGCTGGAGAAGTTCTATAAAGAAGACCACACCTTCTACAAAATGATTGTCGGTGATTTTAATGCCAAGATAGGACTGAGAAGATCAACTGAAGAACTCCACATCGGGACCCATGGCTTAGAATCGAACAAACAGGGTGAAAGACTGTCTGAGTTCATCATGTCAACCAAGATCATTCATGGTAACTCACAGTTCCAGAAGGCCAAATCTAAACATTGGACATGGGAGTCTCCTGGTGGATAGTTCCACAACAAAATTGACCACATCATATTCAATCCACGGTCTTGCCTGACCAATGTCGCTGTCATCCCAAAATTCCAAATGGGATCAGACCACCATCTCCTTCGTGCAAAATTCTACTTCATGGAGAGGGGAGAAAGGACTGCAAAGTTTAAGAAGAGAACTCCCAGAACGACCACCAACTGGGAGCTCTTTGGCACTATTGCAGTAACATGGGAAGATGCCGTTGACATTGACGAAGAATATGATTGACTGGTTCAGCACCTTCATGATTGTGCGAGGAATACTGAGAGAGAGATAGCCACAAAAAGACACCTGTTTTCAAAAACTCTTGAACTCATTTGCCAACGTGGCTTGGTGCAAGCCTCAAGCAACTGCAAGCGAACGTCTGAGCTTGCAACACAATGCAGAGAAGCGATAAAGGAAGACCTCAAAGAGAGAAGAGCAGCAGTGCTGGCAGATGCAGCAGAAATTGGGAAAAGCATTCGCAATGCCCGCCTGTCCTTCACCAACTACAAGACCAAGATGACTGCTCTCCGACGTCCTGATGGATCTACTGTACAAGAAGGGAGACATCCACGACAATGGCAACTATCGCCTGATCTGCCTGTTGTCTGTCATCTACAAGTTGTTCACTCGAGTCATCCTGAATAGGATTGGCAGAACACTAGATGAAGGACAACCCTGCGAATAAGTCAGGTTCCAAAAAGGATTCAGCACGATTGACCATACCCACACGATAACAAAGCTCATTGAGATTTCTTGGGAGTTCAAGATGCCGCTCTGTCTAATGTTCATTGATTTAAAGAAGGCCTTTGATTCTTTGAGACTGAAGTGGTCAGCTAAGCCCTAGCCAAACAGGGTGTTCAAACTCAATACATCAGAATCCTCTGTGAGTTGTATTGCGGATTCACTACCAGGACCTTACCATTCTACAAGGAAAACAATATGTCATATATGTTAATTAGGTTACATTTGCTAATATTTGTTTTCCTTTTGGGGACCAAACCTGATAGTATTCTTAAGCTATTCCTGGCTCTGGGAACCGAATATGTTTTGGGGATTGGAACTAGGGATAGTCACATGCAGGGCCAGCATCTTTACCAAGTCCCTGTGCTAACTTTCCAGCCCCTAAGTTTGCTGATCTTATTATATCCTACATAATCACAATGGTTCTGTGTGTTTTGTTATTGAAAATGATGTGCTAACATTTTCTACGTGGTTTGGCACAAGCCTTAGGCAATCACAAGCTAATATCCGAGCTCGCAAAGCTGTGCAGAGAAGCTATAAAGGAAGACCTCAAAGAGAGAAGAGTAGCAGTGTTGGCTGATGTGGCCGAAGCCAGAAAAAGTATTCGAAATGCTTGCCTGTCCTTTGCCAACTACAAGACCAAGATGACTGCCCTCTGATGTCCTGATGGATCTATCACATCTTCCAGAAGGATGATGGAGAAGATTATCCACAACTTCTACTCGGATCTCTTCCATAGCCATGTCCACCTGCCCACATACCAAATTCTGCAGGATGGATATGTCGTTCCCAACGTTCTCCCTTCAGAAATTCAACAAGCCATTTTGTTGGTAAAGAAGCATACAGCATCTGGTCCAGACAAGATCAGACCTGAACATCTGAAGAATCTGTCGCCAGTACTCATCAATATACTGGCTCGGCTCTTCACATGCTACCTATCTGAATGCAAGGTTCTGTCCCAATGGAAAACTAGCAGGACCGTTTTGTTGTACAAGAAGGGAGATATCTACGACATCGGCAACTATTGCCCAATCTGCCTGCTGTACGTCAACTGCAAGTTGTTCACTCGCATCATCCTGAATAAAATACGCAGAACACTAGATGAAGGACAACCATGCGAGCCAGCTGGGTTCCGAAAAGGATTCAGCATGATTTTTTAAAAAATTTTTATTAGTGAAACACCATAAGGTACAGTTGTAGACTTACAAATTTTTGTGCTTGGGTTTCAGTTATACAATGATCGAGTATCCATCCCTCCATCAGTGCCCATTCTGCACCAACACTGATCCCAATATCCCTCCCACCCCCCATCCCCCCATCCCACCCTTGCCTCTGTGGCAGGGCATTCCCTTTTGTTCTCTCTCGCCTTTTGGGTGCCGTGGTTTGCAAAAGATGCATTGAGTGGCAATCATGTTCGGTCTATGATTGACCTCATATCCACATGGTAACCAAACTCATTGAGGTTTCGCGAGAGTTCAAGATGCTGCTCTATCTAATGTTCATTGATTTAAGGAAGGCCTTTGATTCTGTTGAGACTGAAGCGGTCTTCGAAGCTCTAGCCAAACAGGGCATTTGAACTCAATACATCAGGATCTTCTGTGAGCTGTATTACGAATTCACTACCAGGATCTCACCATTCTACAAGGAAGTGATCATCAACATAAAGAGAGGGGTTCAGCAGGGTGATACTGTTTCACTGAAACTCTTCAGTGCCACCCTCAAGAACATCATGCAACGACTGGAATAGGAAGGAATGGGAGTGAAGATAGATGGTCGGCAACTACACCACCTCCGCTTCACTGATGACATCGTTCTAATAACACCAAACATTAGCCAAGCAGCACAAATGCTGGTTGACTTCAACCGTGAGTGTGGAAAGGTCGAACTGCAGCTGAATCTCACCAAGACTATGTTCATGAAAAACAAACTAGTTCCTGATGTTCCATTTGCTCTCAGTGAAACAAACATCTCTGAATGCAGCAGCTATGTGTACCTGGGTCGAGAACTCAACATGACGAACGACTTGGCTCCAGAACTGCACAGGAGGAAGAGAGCGGCATGGAACGCCTTCAAGAGCGTCGAAGAAGAGGACGAAGAACCTCCGGCTCCCAGCTCATCTTTTTGACTCTACTGTTCTTCCTGCACTAACATGTTCCTCAGAGACCTGGGCCCTACGAAAACAGGACGAGAATGCTATTTGGGTATCCCAAAGATGAATCAAAAGAGCTATTCTTGGAATATCACATTTCACTCAAGTGAGAGAAGGAATCCAGAGTTCCAAACTCTGTTGACGATCAAGAATCAGGGACGCTGTCTCGTTTGCCAAGGAGTCGAAAATCAGATGGGCTGGACACAAAATGCAATTTAGAAACAACCGCTGGACTAGAGCTGTTATTGACTGGATTCCATGGGACGTCAAAAGGATGCGTGGCCGCCCACCTATGAGATAGTCAGACTTCTTCGTCAAAACCCTGAACAAACGGTTTGAGGCTCTTCGTGTTCCCGGAGCAAGCAGATGCCAATGGGCTACACTAGCACGTGACAGGAACAAATGGAGATGTTACCGGAGCCTGCTCAGGCAAATCAAAGATTAATGGGATGACAAGTGATACAAGTGAACATTTTCTTAACTATGAATGGGAACTTGATTCTACTTTTGATTCTGTTCATTTCCTTCATTTACATATTGAGGCTATGTTATTAGATGTATACAGATTTTAAATTTTATATAATCTTTGTTTTATTTTATTTGGGGGGAGGGTTGACACCTAAAGTGCTCAGCACTTACTCCTGGCTTTATGTTCAGGAATGACTCCAGTGGTTCTCAGAGTACTATGTGTGGGAATGGGGATAGATTCAGGATTGGCCACATCCAAGGCAAGAGCTTAGCCTCTATACTATCTCTCTGACCCCTTGTCATATTGTCTTGATGATTGTTTTCTTATTACTTCTCTTTAGCCTAAGTAATGCTTCATAATTTAATATCTGCTTTGTTTAATGTTAATATAACCGCTCCCGTTTTATTTTTAAATTTTTTTACAACACCAAAGATTAAATTTATTTAGAAAGTGAACCTCTAAAAACTAAAAATGGGGACTGGAGTGATAGCACAGAGGGTAGGGTGTTTGCCTTGCACGCGGCCCAACCTGGGTTCGATCCCCAGCATCCCATATGGTCCCCTGAGCATGGCCAGGAGTAGTTCCTGAGTGCATGAACCAGGAGTAACCCCTGAGCATCGCCGGGTGTGACCCAAAAAGTAAAAAAATAAATTAATTAAAAAATAAAAAATAAATAAAAATGACTGTCAAATGTTATGTGAATGACAAAATCCAGAAAAGTAACATTTTTTTACCTTAATGCTGACTCATCACTGTAATACCTTTCTCATATAGTTTTGACCTCTTTGATTGACACCTCCGTTTGGAATGCTTTTACAATATAATTTTTCCAATGGATACTCAAAAGAAAATTCATTTGTTTTCAATATAGTCCATTAAAACTTGTTTTTTTTAACCACTTAATCACTTAATCACTTAACTTCCCGTTAGTCGTCGATTTGCTCGAGCGGGCGCCAGTAACGTCTCCATTTGTCCCTGTCGCGTGCTAGTGTAGCCCAATGGCATCTCTTCGCTCCGGGAACATGGAGGGCCTCAAACCGATCGTTCATGACCTTGACAAAGAAGTCTGACCATCTGGTAGGTGGGCGGCCACGCGGTCTCTTGACATCCCGTGGAATCCAATCAGTAACAGCTCTAGTCCAACGGTCGTCTTTAAATCTCATTACGTGACCAGCCCATCTGATTTTCGACACCTTGGCAAATGAGACAGCGTCCCTGATCCTTGATCGTCGACGGATGTCAGAACTCCGGATTCGTTCTCTCATTTGAGTGAAACGTGATATTCCAAGCATAGCTCTTTCTATTCTTCTTTGGGAGACCTGAATGGCGTTCTCATCTTGTTTGCGTAGGGCCCAGGTCTCTGAGGCATATGTTAATGCAGGAAGAACAGTGGAATCAAAGAGATGTGCCCGGAGCCGGAGGTTCTTCGTCCTCTTAGCTATTTCTTCGACGTTCTTGAAGGCGTTCCAAGCCGCTCTCTTCCTCCTACGCAGCTCGGGTGCCAGGTCATTTGTCATGTTGACCTCTCGACCTAGGTACACATAGCTGTTGCATTCGGAGATGGTCGTTCCATTGAGAGCGAATGGGGCGTCAGGAACAAGGCTGTTTCTCATAAACATTGTCTTCGTAAGATTCAGCTGTAGTCCTACCTTTCCACACTCACGGTCAAAGTCGGCCAGCATTTGTGCCGCTTGGCTGATGTTTGGTGTTATTAAAACAATGTCATCAGCAAAGCGGAGGTGGTGTAGTTGCCGACCATCTATCTTCACTCCCATTCCTTCCCATTCCAGTCGTCGCATGATGTTCTCGAGGGTGGCACTGAAGAGTTTTGGTGAAATGGTATCACCCTGCCGCACCCCTCTCTTGACATCAACGATCACTTCTTTGTAGAATGGTGAGATCCTGGTAGTGAATCCGCAATACAGCTCACGGAGGATCCTGATGTATTGGGCTTGAATGCCCTGATTGGCTAGGGCTTCAATGACCGCTTCCGTCTCAACAGAATCAAAGGCCTTCTTTAAATCAATGAACGTTAAGCAGAGCGGCATCTTGAACTCCCGAGAAACCTCAATGAGTTTGATTATCGTGTGGATATGGTCGATGGTGCTGAATCCTTTGCGGAACCCTGCTTGCTCACATGGTTGTCCTTCATCTAGTGTTCTGCCAATCCTATTCAGGATGACTCGAGTGAACAACTTGTAGATGACAGACAATAGGCAGATCGGGCGATAGTTGCCAATGTCATGGATGTCTCCCTTCTTGAACAGTAGTACGGTCCTGCTGGTTTTCCATTGAGATGGAACCTTGCATTCAGACAGGTAGCGAGTGAATAGCCGAGCCAGTGTATTGATGAGTACTGACGGCAGGTTCTTCAGGTGTTCAGGTCTGACCTTGTCTGGGCCGGGTGCTGTTTGCTTCTTTACTGACGAAATGGCGTGTCGGATTTCGGAAGGGAGAACGTTGGGAACGACATACCCATCCTGTGGAATTTGGTATGTCGGCAAGTGGACATGGCTATCGAAGAGATTTGAGTAGAAGTCATGGATAATCTTCTCCATTGCCGTTCTGGAGGATGTGATGGATCCATCAGGACGTCGGAGGGCAGTCATCTTGGTCTTATAGTTGGCGAAGGACAGGCGGGCCTTACGAATACTTTTCCCGGCTTCTGCCGCATCTACCAGTACTTCTGCTCTTCTCTCTTTGAGGTCTTCCTTGATCGCATCTCTGCACTGCTTTGCGAGCTCGGACGTTAGCTTGCGGTTGCCTGAGGCATGCGCCAAACCACGCTGGCGAATTAGCTCAAGAGTTTTCGAAGATAGGCGACTTTTTGTGGCTATCTCTCTCTTGGCGTTCCTCGCACATTCATGGAGGTGCTGAACCAGTCGATCGTATTCCTCGTCAATGTTGTCAACAACAGGGACCTTCACCCATGGGTCAGCAACCCGGGCTGTTGCTCAGTGCTCAGCAAGACTGTTTTTCCCTGGTTCTGCCCACCAGTCACTCCAAATGACTTTGCTGTTAGGTCTGAGTTCTAATACAAGCTGTTTTTTTCACTCAGAGCCTCATTCACTTCTCTCCACAATGCCTTTCTTCTGTTTCTCTTCTTCTTGTTGTTTGTCTGCCTGTGTGTGTGTGTGTGCGCGCACGCGTGTGTGTGTGTGTGAGATGAGAGAGAGATTATCCAATGTCCTGTAAGGTAAGGTAAAGGCCCTCCCGTTGTTCATCGATTTACTCGAGTGGGCCCAGTAACGTCTCCATTGGAGATTTTGTTGTTACTGTGTTTGGCATATCGAATACATCACAGGTGGCTTGCCAGGCTCTGCCGTGTGGGCGAGATACTCTGGGTAGCTTGCCGGGCTCTCCAAGAGGGGCGGAGGAATCGAACTCAGGTCGGCCATTGTTGGCTGCGTGCAAGGCAAACGCCCTCTCCAGTCCTAACTCTTTCCCATGTAAACAAGATTTGAAATGATCAATCAGATCTTTCTTGATTATTTACCCCCTTTTTATCCACCCTAACAATTATTACTTTATTTTTTCAAATGTGAACTTTATAATTATATGCATCTTCATTCATTAGAGTCTGGTATAAATTATTACATTTGTTTCTCCTTGGGTAATTAAAAATAAATTAAATAATTAAAATTCCCCCCTTTTCTGTGGTAGATACTTCTTTTCTCCACCAAAACCCCCTTAGCATTTACTATATCCCTGCATACTGGTTTAATTTACAACTTCCTGCCTCTGTGACTCAACTTGCCTGAAGGCTTCTTTGGATTCTGAGTGATGAACAGACTAGCAGTGCCAGGGAGTTAAAACTCAAATAACCCTCAACCAGTTACTGACCAGAATTGGTGGCTAAGTAGTACATCTTCTCATGTGGGATTAGCCCAGAGCCACATGCTATGCTCTGGCCCCAGAATTTCCCATTAGGATTAGCAGTTAATTACAGGAGGAGATGTTTGCTAGACTCTACCCTGCCTTGTTGCTTCCTTTCCTTCCCTACTTCAAGCCCAGAGTTCCAGAATCATGATTTCTGAATAAATTTTCCAAGTAAATTGTTTTAATCACATCTTTGTTTTGGGTTTTGCTCTGATAAACACTTCTCACCATGTGTGTTTGTGGGGGGGGGGGATTGTCTGTGTGTAAAATTGTGGTTATATGTGTTGATTCTATGTGTAATGAAACCTGTAAGTCATTATTGTTTTTATTTTATCTAATGCAATTAGATTTACACACACATTTTCTGGTTTGACACATTTGATCCTTCCTGAATTTCTACTCTTCACTTGGGAATTGTTTTACTTTTGTTTGTAGAACTTCTTTTAGAATTTCTTCTAGAGTAGATATACAAGTAACTCCTCATCCCAGTTACTGTTAATTTACTTTTTTTTAAAAAAGGGGGGTTTGGGTTACATCTGGCAATGCTCAGAGGCTACACCTGGCTCTGTACCTCAGAGGTCATTCCTGGTGATCCTTAGGGGACCATGTGGTGTCAGGAATTGAAATGAGGTCAGCTGCTCCAAGAACAAGTACTTGAACCCCTATACTATCTCTCCTGCCTCTACTTACTAATTTTGTAATTGTTTTTTAAGCATATCTTCATTTTGTAAGCCTATTTAGATGGGGCATGTAATCCTAAATTAGTAATTCTTGCAGCACCTCTGAAATATTTTTCCATTTTATTCTGCCTTCTATTTTCCTTGAGAGCTTGTTTGGAGGGGCTGGAGCAATAGCACAGTGGTAGGGCCTTTGCCTTGCGCACAGCCAGCCGGGCTGAGCCGGGTTCGATTCCTCCACCCCTCTCAGAGAGCCCAGCAAGCTACTGAGAGTATCTCTCCCATGCGGCAAAGCCTGGCAAGCTACCCGCAACCTATTCAATATTCAGTATTATATATATATATATGTGTACATATATATATATTCAATATGCCAAACACAGTAACAACAAGTCTCAAAAAAAACTGGAGATATTACTGGGCCCACTTGAGCAAATCAATGAACAATGGGAGGACAGTGACAGTTTCTATTTTCCTATCAAAAACTCAGCTGTTGGGGGTTGGAGAAATAGTGTAGAGATTAAGGCTCTTGGTTGGCATCCTGCCAAGAAGTATCCCCTAAGCATCCCTGGGTGTGGCTCAACCCCAGAAAAACTCAGCTATCAATCGCATCTTTAGGAGTTAGCTTGTCTTTTCTCCATAGGTACTTTTTATTTTTTTTTTTAAGTAAAACAGATTTTATTTGGAGGTTTTGAATGTGTGGAGGGGAAGAGAAGCGGAGAGAGAGAAAGACAGAGAGAGAGAAAGTAACGCACTCAAGAGAGAATGTGGGCTTCTCCAAGGGCAGAGAGAGCCCCTACACACATCCCAGCATTAAATGCGAAAGCATGAAAGTACACATCTCAAGAGGGGAGATGCAGGTGACACATGCGCTCGGTCACCACATGTGCTCGGTCACATGGGCACAAGCAGTACATGGGCTTGTGCCACCATAGGTACTTTTTTTGGTCATTTTTTAAAAAAAATTTTATTAGTGAGACACCATGAGGTACAGTTGTAGACTTACAAATTTTTGTGCTTGGGTTTCAATTATACAATGATCAAATACCCATCCCTCCACCAGTGCCCATTTCCCATCATCACGGATCCCAGTATCCCTCCCACCTCCCCATACCCCCCATCCCACCCTGCCTCTGTGGCAGGGCATTCCCTTTTGTTCTCTCTCTCCTTTTGGATGTTGTGGTTTGCAAAAGAGGCATTGAGTGGCAATCATGTTCGGTCCATAGTCTACTTTCAGCATGCTTCTCCCATCTTGGGAGGATCCTCCCAACACCCTTTATTTGGTGCTCCCTTCTCTATCTGAGCTCTCTTTCCCCCTAGCATGTGTAGCTGGCCTCCAAGCCCATGGGTACTTTTAAGATTTCTCTTTGTGTTCAATTTTTACCATTGTTAGTATAGAGTGCCTAAGTGTGACGTTCTTTGTACATGCCTGTGCTCTTTCCTCATGTTCTGGGGTCCTAATTCCAAGATGCTAAACACTTTCCAATTGTCTCTTATGTTATTTTCTGTATTTTTTATGTTTCCCCTCTCTTCGCACTTCGGTCTGGACTTACAGTTCACTTCATTAACTCTCTTGTGTCTTTGCTCTATTTTAATTTTATTTCTTTTCTTTTCTTTGGGGGCCACACCCAACAGTGCTCAGGGCATATTCCTGGTGCATTGCTCATGGATCACTCCTGGTGGGCTTGGGGGACCATATGTGGTGCCTGGGATCACACCCAAATTAGCACCCTGCCTACTTTACTATCGCTCTATTCATATTTCCTTTTTGGTTTTGTTTATCTTTACAGTACCAGGGATCAAACCCCAATCTCCTGCTTTCAGAGTATGCACCTTCCCTCTGAGCTAGGTTCCAGGCCCTTCCTGTGCTCTGCTTTTAAACCCACCTGCCGTCCTGTTACTAACAAGTTTACCATTGACTCTGTCTGTTGTGATCATAATTTTGTTTTTTCCTTTGTCAAACAGAATTTACATCAGTTTCTTGATAAGTGCCATGCTGAAAATTTCTATTCACCTTTTATTTTTAATTGATTTGAAAAAATGGTTACAAACATAAAACATATTGAATAAAAGAAGTCAGAGGTCTCTAGAGAAAGAGACCAATCGGATGTAGGAAAAGGGGCACTGAGCAGTTTACTACAGAGAAGTAAGTAGCTCATGTCATTCTGAAGACTGAGAAGTCTGGGCCCAGGAAGCCTTAAAAGAGAAATACCTACAGCACCATATAAGCTCATCTACTGGTTTTGCTCCAGAGACTCATAAGTAATTCTCAAAAGAAATCAACTCATCACAAAAATTTCCTGA
This sequence comes from Sorex fumeus, assembly GCF_029834395.1. Classification (NCBI taxonomy): domain Eukaryota; kingdom Metazoa; phylum Chordata; class Mammalia; order Eulipotyphla; family Soricidae; genus Sorex; species Sorex fumeus. The sequence continues at coordinate 23,253,032 of NW_026606179.1, forward strand.
ACCCTTGTTCCTGGCTGCAACATTAAGGTACTCTGGGAGCGGGGTGGGGCCATGCCCACCCAAACAAAGTTCCAGCATTTGCTCACTCCCACACTCCATAGTCACCACTCTGCCTCTGGCTGAACCCAATTGTCTCGGAACCTCATCTCACAGAGAAATCAACCTGCCGAAAACTCAGGTATGTGATGCATCCCTGTGACTGAAATCTCCAGGCTTTCTTGGAGTCATAATGGGCTACCTCTCCCCCCTCCCTGCTACCCTGCCTTGTATTTTTGAATGCCCCAGCAGTTATGTCCATACCCCGAAGCCACCATCGGGGTAAAAACTTAACTTCAGCTGGACAACCCAGTTAAAAATTCCGAACTTCCTGGAGTGACATCTCCAAACTCTACAACACTGATAATCCAGGGGTAGCATACCAGATTGGATGGGATGTAAGGTAGAAGCCAACCAATCTCGAATAACAAAAACATCAACACAGAAGGCTTAATTTGTAACAACATTTTAGTAATCCCTCATACAAGGATTTAAGGTTGCCATGGTAAGATGCAACAATTTACACCAATTTTCTTCTAAGGAAATATTTCTTGATCCTTCCAATGGCAATTTATTGGTAACTAGCAATATAAAATATATCACTGTGGACTTGTCAAGGGAACAGGTTTTAAAAGTGGTTGGGAAAATTGGAGGCAATGGTGGAGGGAAGGTGGCATGGTGGTGGGATTGGTGTTGGAATATTCAATGGCTGTAACGAATCATCATGAACAACTTTGTAAACCAGTGTTTAAATAAAGTGTAGGGGAATTTATTTTTTTACATATGAGGATCCGGAAGCGGGGAGCAAGGTGGGTGCTGGCCCTGGGTGATGCTGCCAGGCCATGTCACTGGCCGCCCTTCTGGCACAGTCGGGGCTCAAGCCAGCCGTTCGTTTCTCCAACCAACACGCCGAGGCGGCCCACAAAGCGCTGCTCTAGGGACTCCTGGAGGCCGCTCTCCAGAAGCTCGGACAAGCCTCACATATGAAGGAAATAGTAGAGAAACTCAGGTATGAGGTTGAGATCTCCAAGCCTGCTCGGATCGGCACTGGGCCTCCTCCACCCAGATCCCCAGTTTTCCAGTATCTTGGCAGTCACACCCACAAACTGCCCCCCAGCCGAGCCATGTAATCTCATCAACAGTCAAGATACAGAGACTATAAAACAAAGCTCCCGGAAGAGAGAGACACAGTTTTTCCTGGAGCACCTCAATCCCTCTTGGAGAGTCCAGCAAGCCACCAAGAGTATCCCGCCCACACAGCAGAGTCTGGCAAGCTACCCGTGGCATATTCGATATGCCAAAAACAGTAACAATAATGGGTCTCATTCCCCTGAACCTGAAAGAGCCTCCAATATGTGAACATTGGGAAGGACGAGTAAGGGTGGCTGCTAAAATCTCAGGGCTGGGTCGAATGGAGACATTACTGGTGGCCGGTTGAGTAAATTGATGAACAATGGGATGACAGTGACAGTGACAGTGATGTAGGTCTTAACCTATTTCATGAAAACTCAAAAAAAAGATAAAAAAAGAGAAAACCTTAAGAATGAGTCCAGCTCCCATTTGACCCAGCAATACCACTCCTGGGAATATACCCCGGAGAGGCAAAAAAGTATAGTCGAAGCGACATCTGCACTTGTTTGTTCATTGTAGCACTGTTTCCAATAGCTAGAATAAGGTAAAAACCTGAGTGCCCGAGAACAGATGATTGGTTAAAGAAACTTTGGTACATCTACACAATGGAGTACTATGTAGCTGTTAGAAAAAATGAAGTCATGAAATTTACATACAAGTGGTACTACATGGAAAGTATTATGCTGAGTGAAATGAGCCAGAAAGAGAGGGACAAACATAGAAAGATTGCATTCATTTGGGAAACATAAAGTAACAAAATAGGAGACTAACACCCAAGAGTAGCTGTGATAAATACCAGGAGGTTTACTCCATGGCTTGGAGGACAGCCACACACTGTAGGGGTAAAAGCAGTTCAGATGGAGAAGGGAGCACCAAATAAAGGGTGCTGGAAAGATCAGCCCAGAATGGGAGATGCGTGCTGAAAGTAGACTATAGACCGAACATGATTGCCACACGATGCCTCTTTTGCAAACCACAGCACCCAAAAGGAGAGAGAGAACAAAAGGGAGTGCCCTGCCACAGAGGCAGGGTGGGATGGGGGGATGGGGAGTGGGAGGGATACTGGGATTGGTGGGAGTGGAGAATGGGCACTGGTGGAGGGATGGGTACTTGATCATTGTATAACTAAAACCCAAGCACAAAAATTTGTAAATCTACAACTGTATCTCATGGTGTTTCACTAATAAAAATTTTAAAAATAAAATTAATTAATTAATTTTAAAAAAAGAATGAGTCCAGTCTGAGTTCAAATTCTGAGAACTGGGCTGAGCTGACATTCTGGACAGCAGGTAGGGCATTTGCCTCGTGTGCAGCTGACCAGGGTTTGATTTCCAGCAGCCCATATGGTCCCCCGAGCACTGCCAGGAGTAATTCCTGACGGCAAGGGCCAGGAGTAACCCATGTGCGATGCCAGGTGTGACCCAAAAACAAAACAAAAAAACCTACTGACAACCAAGGAAATATTAAAATTCCAGCCCAACCCTGAGTCTCAAGGCAGAAGACCAGTGTCACGGCTTGAAGACATGCAGAAATAATTCTTTCTCGCTCAATCTTCCTGTTCTGTTTAGGTCTTTGCCAGATTAGATGTGGCCCACCCACACTGGGGAAAACAATTTGCTTTCCTCATTTTGCTGATTCAGATGTTAATTGTATCCAGAGACACCCTCACTGGCACAACCCCAAATGAAATTTGTTTTGTTTTGTTTTGAGGCCACACCCAGCGATGCTCAGGCCTTACTCCTAGCAGAGCTCAGAGGACCATATGTCTAGGGGATCATGCCTGAGTTGGCTGCATGCAAGACTGTACCATCACACCAGTACTCCCCCCACCCCAATGATATGTATTCAAGTGTCTCGGTACCGTGTGACCCAGTCAATGTGACATGTGAAATTAAGAATCAAAGTTCACTCTTTATCAGTTTAGCACTCGTAAGCATCTCCTTATGTCATACTTAATTTTCAACAAAATAAAAATTAAAAATGCATTAGTTTCACCTAATATGACACCACCATTCTGTTTACTTCTGAAAATATGCCAACCCATTTCCCATCAGGGGAGGTTGAGTGATGTTAATGCTTTCCTTGACATTCTTTCACTTAAATATCTGATTTAAAATGAACGATACTTCAGTATGATATGAATTCCATAAATCTTATATTATATGATAGGAAAATAAGAGAGGAAAGAAAACTAAGACCTTCGCTTTATGCGCACACAAACATGTTTATATCGAAGCAAGGGAGAAAGACTTGTGATAATTCCATACTTCCATGAATTTCTGGAACTGGTCAAATGGTTGAATCTGATCATTAAAATTGCCGTTTTCGTATTCTTTTTGTCTTCAGTTAGCCTTCAAGTCACTTTACCTAGTGGGGTGACCCAAACCTTGGTTCCCTAAGACTCTGAGCCATTCACACACTTGCCTAGATTTGGGGTACTCTTTTCCATCAACCTCAGTCATAGGCATGAGATGAGACACCTGAAAGGAACTTTGTGGTCAGTCAAGATCTTGCTTCCTGGTTGGTTTGTTTTATTGCTGTTGTTTTGAGATCATACCCAGTTGCACTCAGGACTTACTCCTGACTCTGTACGCTGCATTGAATTGCATGGTTGAATCCCGTCTCCGTCTGAGCAGTGCCCAGCCAGGAGCACTGCTCCAAGTTCTGTCTTTGGGCCAGCTCCCTTCACTACATCCTGCAGGACTGGCCAGGAAGGAACTTTCAGGCTTCCCTTGTCCCTCTCAGCTGATACCTGCCTATATGTAGTCCAGAACATCTGTCCAAGGCCCACGACTTCTCTTCCTCTGTCATTTGATGGCACCTCTCAGGAGGCCATAGAATTCACATTGGTGAAGACTGGAAATTCACATTGTGTCATAACATGGAAGAGCACAGAAAGAGATTTTATGTTTGGTCTCCTGCAGTCTTAGCCCTGCAGGAACACGGGGTCTCTTTCCCGGCACACACAGAAACTTTCAAGTTATATATGTAAAACAGAAATTCAAACCACTGAGACTGTTCTCATCTTTCACCACTCTATGCAATGACACTGGGAACAAACCACCAACCTCATGATTGAAATTTTCAAGACCATTTGAAAGTATTCTGTACAAGTTCACCCAGCTTCCAGGATCTTATGAATGGTTGGTTAGAAGTTCCCAGTGGTGATATCTTGTGCATCTTTAATGCCAGGCCATGTCATGGGGTTTCAATATGTTCGCTTTCCTACTGGAAACAGATCTCTTCATATATGTCAGTCTAATCAGATTAGAGAGCTGGTTCCAGAAACCCCAGAACTTGTTCAGAAAGCTCATCCTTAAATTTATCTTCTGAAATTAACCTTAGTACCAATCAGGTTTTCAAGAGAAACAACCAGTTAGGTTGTCAAGATAAATATACATATATGTATGTATATATGTATATGTGTGTATATAATATATATATACATATATATGTAAAGATTTCTCAGGAACAAATTATGGAGATGCTCGTGTATTTCTGGAGACACAGTCAACAGAGGAATTCCAGTCCAAAACTGAGTGTGAAAGCAGCACACCAAGGTCCCAAGACTATTAGGCAGAGAGAAAGAATTCTTTGTTATTTAAAAAAAAAAAGAATTCTTTGTTATTTACCTTCTTGTTCTATTCAGTCCCTTGATAGGTTAAACATTGAGGAGGGCAATCTACTGACTCTACACATTCAAATGTCACATCACCTAGAAATACCCTCATAGACACACTCAGATAAAATGTTTGACCTGGGGAGATAACTCAAAGGCCTGACACACATGCGTATGGGACGATAGTTCATTTCTCGGCAACACAGGGACACCTGAGCACCACTGGGCATAAGTAGCATTGCATGGCCTGGCCCAAACCTTGAACCATTTATTTGGTCCAACCAACCAGCCCCCAGGACCCCTGGAGCACTGGCTGGGAGGACCCTACAAAACATTTAACCGAATATCTAGGCACCCTGTGGTCCAATCAGGTTGCCACATAAAATTATTCATCGCACTTACAAATAGAAGAACACATATATTGCAAATGTCACATCTTGGTGAAGATTCACCTGTGCACCAAGCACCTAAATCAATAAACAGACTATAGCCAGCATCCGAGAAGCCCCTTTCAATCTCCCTCAGCGCACTGGACCTTGTTCATAGTAACATCCTTTTGGTTTGTTTGTTTTTTTGGGTCACATCCAGCGATGCCCAGGGATTACGTCTGGTTCTGCACTCAGGAATTACTCCTGGTGGTGCTTGGGGGACCATATGGAATGTAGGGGATTGAACCTGTCACTTGGCAAAGTGGCTCTGGCTTGTGTCGCTCAAGAACTGGACATCTCATTTCAGCTCTGTTTGCGGTCCCATCTGAAGGCTCAGATGGGGAAGCTGATATGTCCAGTTGGCTCGTAGCTGGTTATCCAGTCGGATTCCCACAGGATGCTGGGCTCCTTTTGCTCCTGGACACTGGAGTTTCTGCATTGGCAGCTCCCAGAGGTGAAAAGACTCTCCCCAGGAGCAATGAGAGAGAAGAGAAGACCCTCATAGCCACCAACCTTTGCATAAGTTGTTCTCAGGAACATCATTCCATCACGTCATATTTTTTCCCATTAGAAGTAAGGCACTAGGTCCAGAGTTAAACAAGGGTAGGAGTGCCCGAAGGCATGAGGGACTCCAGACCATCTTAGGCCCTGCCTACCACATGCATCTTAGCAAGAAATTTAAAATAAATTTTATGTGATGTAAGTTCCATTTTTGCAGGACAGTTCTGCTCTGGGGAGACCCAGGTGCACTCATGGGCAAATGTTCTATCAGTTGAAGTATGACGGCCACAACGAGGGGAGTTAGTTCACAGAAAAAAAATACTGTAAAGATTTAAAGAGCTGGTAGCTGAAAATGAGCCATTTATCTAGAGTTGGTGGATGAGGAACTTTGTACCCAGAGTCCATCTTTCTTTCCTATTTCTTAGTGTCCTTTTTCCTTAACCCTGGCACCCATGTCCCTTCCTGGTCACTGTTCATACTGTTGCTGTGATGCCAAGGGTCACACACACACAAACACACACACACACACGCACCCCACACCACACACACACACACGCAAACCTGGCTGTAGTGACACATATTTCTAACTGTGGTGATCTCTGGGGGATGGAAGTGAGATGGGGAGGTGCCCGTCAGGATACGGCACTTGAACACGCAGACCTGGGGCTCACTGAGGCTCACCAGGGCTCATGCATATGTGTTATGGTGGCACTGCTCACACACACACTCACTAGTTCTTTCCCTTCCTGGGCATGGGGTTCACACACATTTTAGTGGTGCTTCTTGCTGGGCCCCCCATCCTTTCTCTGTAGGACTCACACACACACACACACACACACACACACACACACACACACATACACACACAGACTGCAGTGTGGTCACAAACCGTGGCAGGAGCTGGGATCATAGACCATAGAGCTGCCAGGATTACACCATGGGACATTTGTGAATTTGTGACCCTACACTTGCCGAGTGGTGCTTTAAGCCTCCTGTAATCTGTGGCTTAGTATTCTTACCCTTTGTGAAACTAACACAATAACGCTGTGCTTGGGTGTACAGCCTTCATGGCAGGGGTATTCTGTAGATTCCAATATGGTGTTGTATCACTTTTTTTTTTGCCAGGGTAGAGGCTTTGGGCCACATCTTGTGGTGTTCAAGGACTATTCCTGGCTTTGTGCTTGAGGAACCATGTAGTGTGGGGGGATCAAACTGGGGTTGGCTGCATGCAAGGTAAATGCCTTGCCACCTGTACTATATCTTTGCCCTGGGATTGCATAACTTTTAAAAACCATGTTTAAAATAAATTTCTTTATGGTTTATCATCAGGAAATGTTTGATTTGTGCTACCTGGAAGTTCACATGTATAGAAGCTCGAGAGCCCTGCCCAGGCCACCCTGGAGCACTGGGCAGAGGGAGGAGAATGACGCAGACTCTGTATTTAGGTACATTGCTTGAAGCTGGAAGATGCCAGCAGTGTTCCCTATTTGAGTGTCTGCAACTGGATGATTGAAAAAAAATTTAAAGTAAATATCTATAAGCCAAGGAGAAACAGGAATGAGGGAAAGAATCAAGAGGACATAAATCTGAAGACCAGAATCTGCTCGACACAAACCCACTTTAAACGTTGTACAAAATGCACACGCATCTGAGTTCCCGGCTATTGAATTTGGCCAAGAATGTGTGGACAAAACACCATCTAAGTTCTGATAGCTTAAAAAGAAAAAAGGGAAACTCCAGAGCCATTCCTCTAGCTCGGCTGCCGCTACCTCCAGTCCCTAAAATTGCATTTCAGAAATATTCTGCTAAAAATGTGGGAAGCTCAAACAAACACTTGTTTTGGAAAATGAGCGCGAGGGATGTTTATTTTAGAGCCGAGCATTTTCTTCCTAAGTATACATGTGTGGGTCTCATGTGGAATAGACTCTGAACAAAGCATCACTGGCCTCCCGAGAGAATTCCATGGCCATGAGCATCACTGGGTGAAGGGCAGGCAGATATTGAGGGCTGAACATGACATGAACCCTCCGCACTCAAAAAAAAAAAAAAAAAGAAGCTCAAGGGCTAGAGTGATAACACAGTGATTACGGTGCTTGCCTTGCTTGTGCCCAATCTGGGTTTACCATCCCTGGCACCACATATGGTCCTCCAAGCCCCACCAAGAATGATCCCTGAGCACAGATCCAGGAGGAAGCTCTGAGCACAGTCGAGTGTGCCCCCAAAACAACAACAACAACAGCAAGTTTAATAATAAAGAAAGAGGCTTACACACTGGAGGCCAAGTGTTGGCAAGCTATGTCAAATGAAATCAACTAAATCTGGAATGAAAAATGGAGAGGGCAGATTTTTTTCACTCTTCTAGAAACTTGTCTCTTTCCCGCAAGTTCGGGCTAGATGGAAAGGCTACACATCTAGCAGGAGGAAGTAATATCATTCCAGGGGTTAGTTAAAATCTGCCTGTCACTGGGGGAGAGGAGTCAAATCCTCTCCATTATTACAAAAGACAAATAAAATGCCCAATTTGCAAAGCTGAAAGGCACTGCCTAAGAAAAGGGCCTCAGTTTTGGGTGGACTCTGCTCAGTCTTGTTACCCCTCATGTCTTCTTTGGACAAGAATATGAGATTCTTCTTTGGGAAATCATGCTGGCCTGGCCAGATGGGAGCCACACTGACCAGATGAACACAAGTTCTGATGCAACCAGAGTTCCCCTCTGGGATAGTGACAGGAGTGATGGGGACGGTTGGTACAGCAGACCACCTCTTAACAGCAGCGGTGCCCCCTGACACGTTGTTCCTGCTCACTGGGCCCTGGAGTGACCCTGGTTGCCGTCCCTTGAAAATCCGCTTCTATTTTCCCTTGGATTCTGAGAGCTTCTCCAAATCCTTCCGATGGATAATTTGGTCTTAGTTAAGCCAACTCTGTTTCTGTTGCTTGTAAACAAAGACCCGTGCATTCCGGACATTCACAGAGGAAAACCGAGGTAAGTGGAAAATTCAGCCTCCATCTCAATGGAACATTCTAAATGATGGTGAGACAGGATCATATATAAATTACCCGAGAAAGGGGAAGTCCGGTTTGCTATGCAGGAAAATTGTAGGATATCATACCAGCTCTTCAGAAACTGAGTATAGTGTCGGGTGATGCTCAAAGTCTGGAGCACACGCTTTGCATTGTGGGAGCACCAGGTTTCATCCCTGGCACCACATGTTCCCCAACACTTCCCAGTGTGCCCTACCTCTGCCCCTCGTGCCAAAGAAACTGAATCTGCCGCCTAAGATGCTCTTCCTTATACCTCTTTTATAGCTTTCGACGGTGTTCAGTTACTTCTACTACCTTGTTGCAGATTTATCAAATACGTGTTAGGTAACAAGTATGGTAAAACAGGGGCTGCGGGCAATAAGATAATTAATAGGACGTTTGCCTTGCATGCAGCCAACCCAGGTTCAATCCCCGGCATCCCCAAGGGTTCCCTGAGCGCTGCCAGGCATAATTCCTGAATGTCAAGGCAGGAGTAAGCCCTGAGCATCATCAGATGTGGCCCAAAAGACAAACAAAAGAAGGCAAAACATTTTAAAGTGGTGAGTGTGGGGGTGTTTACTGTGTCATTTTCTCTGCTTCCAAGAAATCAGGTATATTGCCCTCTAATTCAGTGCCAATGACGGGTCTAACTTGGGAGCACTAAGGGCAGAGAGAAGTACAAGCACCTGTCTTGAAGGGCAGGCTCAGGTGAAGGGTGGCCAGCACATCCTAGACCCGTGCAGAAAAGGTTTGTGAGCAGAAATGTGGAGCAAGAGACCTTCAGGGTGGAAGAAAATTGGAAAGGAGCTGACACGGGTATGAGGACGCCAGATGAGGACACAAATGAGTGGGACCACCTGGGATTGGTGGCGGGGCTGCCTGCCAGCCTCTGGCCAGGCTTCCCTTATAGGAACGGTACTTGCTACTCTCCTTCCATTGAAGTGGGTGTGGCCACCAAACAGGAGAGGACAAATGAACACCAAGAAATGGGTTTGCCAAAATCCCATTGATTGTCTGTGCCTGGATCCTGCCATTCAACTGCCAAGGCCGGGAGTGCTCTGCCACTGGTAGTGATGATGGAGAAGTCACTTCCGGGGCACCTGGGATCCTCCTGCAAAGGACTAGATGGCCTAGTGGTAAGGGCAGAATTTCAGGCCCGTGACCTGGATCTCTATCCTTGCTCTATTACTACTAGCATTTTATCAAGGGAAAATACATAACATAGGGGACTGGGGCAACAGTACTGTGTGTAGGGAGTTTGCCTTGCATGCAGCCAATCCAGATTTGATTCCCAGCATCCCCTAAGGTCCCCTGAGATTTACCAGGAGTGATTTCTGAATACAAAACCAGGAGTAAGTCCTGAGAACCACTGGACAAGGCCCCCAAACCATCATCATCATCATCCTCATCCTCATCCTCATCATCATCAATAAGATAAAGCTTACCACTAACAGAATACAGTCCATAGTATTAATTGCATTCATAGTTGGGCCATCCAACTTTCATCTTGCAAAACTGACCTATGAGAAATCAATTCCCACCCCTGCCGACTGTCATTCTCCTTTCCCTCTGGTCTCTGTGACTCCTCTAGGTACGTCCTAGAGGGTCCAGATATCCTTTCTCTCCGAGAAACTGGCTTCTTTCGCATTCAGAATTCCCTGGGCATTCTTCCTGCCCTCTCTGATCCCATCCTGATTATTCACGCGTTCTTCCAGGGGTCCTGGGCTACTTTCACCTTTTGGCTCATGAACACCGTGACTATCCACTGTTGCACAAACTACCTCTTTGAGACCCTGCTTTCAATTCTTCCCACAAGTGGAATGACTGGATCATATGGTAGCTCTATTTTTAGGGTTTTGAGGAACCTCCACACTGTTTTTTTTTTTTTTTACAGCAGCTGCCCCATTTTGCACTGCCACCCACAGCAGAGGACTGTTCCGATTTCTTCATGTCCTCAACAACACTGCGAGTTTCCTGCTACAGAGTAGGAAGCCCTCGGCAACATGCTAGGATGTTTCCATGGCCACGTTGGGATTTGGAAAAGGCAAACCTGAGGTGTTTCTGTGATCTGCGGCGGAGGGTTCTGAAAGGAGCCGTCATTGCTGATGGGACGTGAAGAGGTCCCACAAGAGATGGTCATGTCCACAGAGCCCCATGGAGCCAGGGGGAGCCATGGCTGCCCAGAGGGGGGAAGTGCACTGGAACCACGCCCAGCCCCTGCTCGCCAGGCTTGTTCCTACCACAAGAATGCAGAGAAAAGGCTGGCAGAAGGCAAAGAGGAACCAAAGTTATTAAAAGAATGGAGGAATTGGTCCATAGCAAAACCCTCCAAGGGGGTAGTTTGGGTCACTGGTGTCCAATGTTTACAAATACATGATGCCGAGAAGTGGTGTGGCGTGCCTGCTTAAAGGAAAGGAATGTTTGCAGTCGGTGGAGCATCTGAGCGTGATTGCAAAGATCTGAAAAGAGGAATCTGGGGTCTTGATTAAACCCCAAAATTATGATAAAGCCATACAAAATGAAGAATAGTCTTACCAGAAAGTGAGGAAGTACTATTTTTGGCCATTCCTCTGCTGAAAGTAGCTTGTCTTGGAGGGAAAGTTCAGTCTTCCTACAGAGCAATCAAGAAACACAAGAATGATCTGTCTCCGGCTTCTCGGAGAGATGCTTTTTCTCACCGTGTCGCTCAAAGTGACTTCCCAGGTGACTTCAGAAAACGTGCAAACAGCAATTTTAACCAGTCTGAGATCAGACTCCTAGTCCTCTTCTGTCCTACTCCCCTCTTTTTTTTTTTGCAGGGGTGGAGTGGCGGGGGTTGGGTGGGTTTTGGGACATACCTAGCAGAGCTCAGGGCTTACTGCTGGCTCTGTACTCAGGGATCACTTCTAGTAGTGTTTGGGGGTCCATGTGGTTTGCTAGGGCTTGAACCTGGGTCTGCTGTATGTCAGGCAAATGCCCCAGCCCAGGTGGGTGGGGACGTGACTCCTGCCCATGGACACACCCTGATTCTTTTCCTCTTCCTGAGTTCACAGTGACTTCTTTCTAACCACTTTCTGAATCTGCTCTCCCTCGCACCTCATTCCATCTGGTCCTCACCTCCCCAACCCCCAGTGAATTACAGAGTGTGGCAGAAGCTTCCTTATCTACAGAGACTTGCCCCGGTCTCCCTCCTCACCCCTGCACCTCTGCACCTCGCAAATCGAGGCCACAGGACCGTGAAGATGGCTCGGCAATAGAGCCCTTGGCTTGCATGTGTGAGGCCAGAACCAGAAAACCAAGGCCAGCCCATAACCCACAGCCCTATCATTCCCCAAACCCCCCCCACGATGCCTGGTTCCCCAAAGAACAGGCTCAATACCCTTCACTGGCTTTCTAGGCAAATCATCCTCCGCTGCACAAAATAATTACCACTTCCTGGATTCATCATGTGTGGTTTCTAAATGCTGCTTTATTAGCAACAAACAAACAAACAAACAAGTATTAAAATACAACCCAAACTCAAGGCAGAAATCTCCAATAATCCACCGGTTCTTTATGTCCAAGTATGTCTTTGTTCTTGTCCACTTGTTTTTCGTCTACTTGCTTACAGTAATAGCTGATAGACTATTGACTATTCCATTTGCTTATCCCAACAGCACAAGTAATTTTACATTTCATTACAGTGTTGGGGTTTTTTTTGGTTTTTTTTGAACTATTTCCTAATATTCATATATTAGGAAATGGTGCTAGCATGCCATTTTGAGGTAAACACCTTTATAGATGGGAAACCTTTACCTGTAAGATTGATTCCTGATTTTGTCCTTTCTGGAAGTATAGGAGACCGCCAGTTCCTCACTATAGTACAGACTGATTTCCCACCTTCTTTTTTTGTTTGTTTGGAGTCACACCCAGCGGTGGTCAGAGGTTACTCCTGGCTCTGCACTCAGGAATTACTCCTGGCGGTGCTCAGGGGACCATATGGGGTGCTGGAGATCTAATGGAGCCCCCACTACCCCTGTACCCCAACTCTGCTCCACCTCCACCCCCATCAGCTGCCTATAAGGTAAGATCCCTACCTGCCCTGCTATGGCTCCAGGGCCTGATCGCCCAGCTTCTCCCATCTGTTCTGTCATGTGACCAAGCACCTCCTGCTCCCTCCCCTTTGCCATTGCCATGGGATGGGAACTGCATGTACTTGTGGGTGGTGCGTACACTTCAGTTGTGATGATGTTCACTAGAGGTCTCTTCTGTTAGTGATGTGCTCACACACACTCTGGGGTGTGTTTGCTGGGGTCCCTCACACTTACACATATGCTCATGGGTGGTCACATACCTGGCCGCATGCTAGAGCATCATCATTAGCTGCAGTGCTCCAACACCTGGCTGAATTCCCAGGGGCCCGGCGACTTGACCCAGCCCTCAGCATCACAGGCATCACACTCACAACTATGGGCTTTCCCATCAGATGTTTGGGCCAGCAAGTTATTTTCTGGGCCCAATGAGCTTTCTGTGTTTTAGATATTTCTGTTTCTTCATGTGCTAGGGTTTGGGTTTTTTTTTCTCCTGTGAAAAGTATATTGAGTTCTTTTTTTCCCATTTTTCTATTGGTTCTGGGTACTCCCAAATTGACAACCTTTGTGTTCATCTGCTGTGTACCTTGCAAGTCACAGAGCACTCAGGCTCCTCTGTCCTCCCCCCAAATGTTGACAGTCACCAGCACGTAACAGTAGCCTATCTTACATCTATCCCTCCCTGGGCAATGAGCCCCGTAACCCATCTCCCCCTCCTCAGGGTAATTCCCTGCACCCTAGTATGATGCTTGCAAAGCTGTGGAGGTGTGTGAGGCTGGGAGTGAAATGCCAGTATCCCTGGATGAATGAAAGTCTGGTGTCGGGGACCGGTGATGTGATGAGGGGACAAGCAGGAGCTGGTCCACATAGATCTCACAGGACTTTAAGTGCAAATGGCCAAGGATACAGCTCCAGTATAGGGCACATGCCTGGCCCCGTGGAATCCCTGAATTCTACCCACAGTGCCATATGCTCCACTCCCAGCACTGCCAGATGTGACTCTGGTGGTCACAGCACCAACAAGGGCTGACTGAATGGACAGGTGCAACAACACCTGGAGTGCCCCAGGCCCCCTGTACAAAGAAAAAAGGGATGAGGGGACTGAAGAAAGGGATGAAGGGACTGTTTGATGCTCGGTGGTAAGGAGAAGGCCATGGCCAGGAGCCCTGTGGGGGACATTGCTACAATCTGGGCAAAGGACAGGAGGGCTTGTGAAGGGTGATGGCAGCAGGATAAAGAGCCGTTGACAGGAGCTCTGGAGCCATGAGGAAGGGCGGATGAGGAGGATCCTGTGAAGGGGCCCTGAGAGAAGGCCCAGACTGACCCCTGGGCTTCCGGCTTCAGTGGCTGGAGGAGGAGCAGATGGGGAGGGAGTTTAGGGGAAAACCCAAGGCCCACCAGGACTTGTCCGCTGCCAGGCCTGATGGGGAAGGCTTGAGACCTTCATTCAGACCCAGCCAGGGTGCTTAGGAGCATCCCTGGAACAACTCAACAGCAGAGGGTGTTAGCAGCCGAGAGAAAACAAGGCCCAGATCTGAGGGAAAGGGAGGTTTCCACAGAGTGAGCAGGAGAGATGACCAGAGGGAAGTGCTGGTGAGGACCCAGGGTGGGGGACTGGGTCCGGGAGCAGGGGAGTCACCTTCTCTAGGTGGTCCCCAACGTTTCTAGTGCATAGTGTGTGAACAAACTGAGACCCAAGGCCAGGAAGCAAAGTGTGAGTCGTGAAGAGGGGAGGGGGGAGGGGGGCTGCAGAGGGTGTGGAGCCCAAAGAGACGTCCTTTGCTTTCTAAATTGGGGGGTCATAGCTGACAGGGAGACTGTGAAGCGGGGAGGGCCTGACCTGGGAAAGGAGGACATCACCTCTCTTTCACGTCAGGAGATGAGTCAGAGGGAGAGGGTCTGTGAGGCAGCGGAATGAGGATTCTGGGAAACGGAAGAGGCAGGAAGGGCAGTGGGAGGAAAACTGGAGGCCGACATTCTGACAGAGAAATGTTTGGCTGAGAAGACAAAAATGGTCCTTAGATTGCTGTGAGTGAAGAGAAAATCCATCTCATGAAATTTCAGAATTCCAAAAGAAAATCTGAAAAGAGAGAGAGAGAGAGAGAGAGAGAGAGAGAGAGAGAGAGAGAGAGAGAATGTTAGAATCTCCAAAATATCCCTAAGGTGAGGACAAGCATATTGGATTTTAGCTTCACATCCTCTCACTGACAACGGGACACCAGGACCTCAGACCAAGCAGCCCTCACTAGGATTACAATAGGAAGCACAGAAGAAAGACATTTTCATTTACCCTCAAACTGGTAAAGTGAACACTCACAGACATCTCTAAGAAAATTACTAGCAGGTGAATTCCAGCTAGTCAGAAAACGAATCCACGAGAAAGAAACATATTAAACATCTTAAATACAAAACCAAGCAAAGAAATGAGAGTCAAGGGTTGTGCTGATCATTGAACCCAAAAAATCGCTGGCATTCTGTTTAGTTTTTTTTTTAAGGCGAAATTCAAGTACAGATCATGTAAACATGAGAAATGATGAGGAAGTGAGTGGGAAGGGAAGTGAAAGCTCAGTGAGTTCTTCTTATTCAGGGGAGGAGACACACTGAGTATCTCTGGCTGTTGGCAGAAAAATGGGAGTTTAAAATGTAATCTGAGGGCCACCAAGAGAGCTCAGTGGTCAGAGTCACTTGTCTGGCAAGCACAGGACCCCAAGCTGGATCCCTAATACGTGTGGTCCCCATAGTCAGACTGCTTATCACAGGCAGTGGCTCCCAGTTCCCCTGAGCTCTGCTTAGGAGCACGCCTCCCCCCGTCAATTAATCACGTTTCTAAAAGAACAGAAGATGTACATGTCCCATATGTTCTAACTCCTGAAGGGAAAGAAATAAACCAAGTGACCCCTATTACTTCAAAGAATGCAATATGTTTCTGAAAAGGAAAAAAAATATTCAGAAAAATTAGAAAACCTCAAGAAGATGATTTAAATGGCAAAGAGTGAGTGAGTGACTAGAAAAATAGAATCAGATGTCTGACCATCTCCACCCCACCTGGAAGGTGCTGAGGGGCATCTGGGAAATAATCTCTACTTGTCACTGCACCATTACGGAGGCCGCATAATAAGGCACCCCGCATAATAAGGCACCCAAAGAATAATGGAGTCAGACAACCCTTTCTTTCCTTCTGCATTCTGGGTTTGGGATGGGATACAAAGGGAAGGAAGACCTGTCTTTGCTCCCCGGGCAGTTGATAGCTCCTGGGGAAGACTCGCTTCCTCTCACACCCTCACCATCCGGGTCTCCTCACAACATAGTCGGCACATGCCAACGGAAGAAGCAGTAGACGCTGCATCATTGATTCTGTTCACTAGAAGTGAGTCACCAAGCTGGCTCATCTTCAGGGAGTCGAATCAGACTCCACCTCCTCCAGAGAAGAGTCAAAAGAATCTGTGGGCATGTTTTCAACCAGCCTAATCCCCAAGTGGAATTCTCTATAATCAAACAGAAAATGGACTATATAAACAAACACGAAAACTTTAATTCCTCTGCAAAACACGATAATGTACTGAACAAAGATCATCTATAGCAATGAAGACAGTTTTCCTTTCATTCAGTTGTTCCTAGGGGTTACTCCCACGGTGCTGAGGGAGGGATAGCAGGTTCCAGAAAAGAGCTTGCATAGACCAGACCTGAGCTCTAGTGTTTGAACCCTATTCCTGGTCCAGGCAGACTGTGTGTGTGTGTGTGTGTGTGTGTGTGTGTGTGTGTGTGTGTGTTCCTTTGGGGACCACACCCAGTGGTGTTCAGGGCTTACTCCTGGCTCTGTGTCCAGGAAATCACTCCCCAGGGGACCGTATAAGGTGCCAGGGATCCAATCCAGGGCAACTGTGTAAAAGGGAAAAGCCTTACCATTGTACTATCTCTCCAGTCCTAGACTTTTAAATGCCATTGGTCTGAGAGGTTTAGCATTAGCAAATGCTTATTAAGTTTTACAAGTTCTTTTTCTCCCCCAGGTAAATCTATCGGAGCGACATCAAGAAAATTGAGGGATTTGCTATTTATAAGAAATGTGGACAAAACAAAATCAAAGAATACATTTAAAGAATAAAATTCTAAGGAGTGTAATAAACATATTACACAGACATTTCAAGAAAGTAAAAAGAAGACACTCTCAGGGTAAAATCATTAGGGAAGTCCACATTTACTAATCCTAGAGAAAATCAGGATGACAGAAGTTAAAGCTCCCATGAGATATTGATCAGATTAACAAAACTTCGATAACTAACAATATCTGATATCTGTTTATGTATAGAGAAGAGTATATGGATTCACTATTTTGTATTTGTGTAAAATAATACAGTATTTGGAGAGAATAATGGATATTAACTTTAAGATTTATACGATCTGAAGAGAAACCAGAGCATTAAAAACCCCATAGCCTTGACCCAGTGACTTCAGGCACTGAAATACTGCACTAGTATGCAGTATTTTTAAAAGAAAGATCATGAAAGGCTTTTCAAAATACAATGTCAAGTGAACAAAAAGCAAACAGCAGAAAACACAAACAGGGAGAACGTGGTTTTTTTTTTTAAAGAATTAAATGACACATCATCCTCATGTTTATATTCATAAAAATGCAAATACAAAGAACAATGTGAAGAAAGGACTGCATTAAACTGACAGCAATAGCTTCCTCTCAGGACCGCAATAGATTTACAAGTTTGAACAAGTAAGTGGATTTTGATTTTTTTCTTTCCATACTGTTACATATGGATTTGTTTTATTGTTTTGTTTTAAGGGCCAGTCTGACAGTGCTCCAGGCTTACTCCTGCCTCTGAACTAGGAACCAAGGGGGATTGAACCCCAGGTCAACCACAGGCAAAGCAAGTGCTTTACCCACCGTACCATCTCTCTGTCCCCATTCTGTTTGTAAGAATTACTCTATATCAAGCTAGAAAGAAAGCTCAATGGACTGAACACATACTTGGCATGGAGAGGCCCAGATTCAAACCCCAGCACCACAGGATCCCCTGAGTACCACTTGGAGTAGCTTGAGAGCACTGCTGGGGGGTTGGCAGACACAAACACAACCCCCCCAAAATTAAAATTATATTATGTATAATTTTAAGTGAAAGATAATCTTGGTTTTCTTCTTGATTTCTATTATTTGGGAAACTTATTTTTAAAGATATAATTATCAAGCATTTTACCCCCTATCTGTGAAAAACATAAAGATTTTTAGTGTGTTCTCAGAGAGGTATAACCATCATCACAACTCACTTTGGAACTTTCTTCTCTCTCCAAGAAGCGGTGTACTCTTTCACTGTCATCCTCTTCCTGGGATACCCATCCCCTAAGTCCCAGGTAATCAGTAATGTACTTTTGTTCCACAGATTTGTCTGTTCTGGATACTTTGATAAATGGAATGTAGTTCGTCGTATTTTTGTTGTTGTTCTTGTTTGGGGGGCTACACCTGGTAACGCTCAGGACTGAGTTCTGGTAGTACTTGGGGAACCCAGTGGGATGGTGGAGAATAACCCCGGGTCGGTTGCATGCAAGCTCCTGCTGTACTATCTCTCCAGCCCCATTTGTTGTCTTTTATAACTTTATTTACGTAGCAACATGTCTTTCAGGCTCTTCTGTGTTGTAGCACGTACATAACTTCATTCCCTGATGACCAAATAAAATCTCACAATTGGGCATACCCCATCGTCTATCCATCCTACCCATTCTGGAGGTGATGGGCAGTTAGGTTGGCTCTGTCTGCTTTTATTTTTTGCTATAAATAATAAAATTACTATAAATATTCATGAGTAAGTTTTGGTATGAAGATCTCATTTCTCGTAGGCATATATCAAGATATCAAGTTGTTGGCTCAGATGTCAATCTATGTCTGGGAAGTTGTGAGCCTTCTTTCAACGTGGCTGCACACTTTGCAGCCCCGTCCACAGTGTTTGACGTGGATGAGAAGCTGCAGTTTCCCCACAACCTCACTCACATTATCCTGGGATTATTGTTAAGGGATTATCGTCATCCTTGTGGGTATCAAGTGATATCTCTGTGGTTAGATTTTCATTTCCTTGATGATGAATAGTGTTGAGCTTCTTTTCATATACTTCTCCAGGGTTGGAGCTATAGTACAGCGGGTAGGGCATTTGCCTTGCATGCAGCCAACCCAGGTTCAATCCCCAACATTTCATATGGTTCCCCCGAACACTGCCAGGAGTTATTCCTGAGTGCAGAGCCAGGAGTAACCCCTGACCATCGCCGGGTGTGACACAAGCGAAGGAATATATATATATATATATATATATATATATATATATATATATCATCACTGTCACTGTCCTCCCGTTGTTCATCGATTTGCTCAAGCGGCCCAGTAACGTCTCCATTGGAGACTTTGTTGTTACTGTGGTTGGCATATCGAATACATCACTGGTAGCTTGCCAGGCTCTGCCATGCGGGCAAGATACTCTCGGTAGCTTGCCAGGCTCTCTGAGAGAGGTGGAGGAATCGAACTCGGGTCGGCCATGTTCGCTGCATGCAAGGCAAACGCCCTACCGCTATGCTCTCTCCAGACTATATATATATATATATATATATATATATATATATAGAGAGAGAGAGAGAGAGAGAGAGAGAGAGACTGGAACAATAGCACAACAGGTAGGGTGTTTGCCTTACATGAAGCCAATCCAGGTTCTATTCCTCTGCCCCTCTCAGAGAGCCCGGCAAGCTACCGAGAGTATCCCGCCTGCACAGCAGAGCCTGGCAAGCTACCCGTGACGTATTTGATATGCCAAAAAAAAAACCAGTAACAAGTCTCACAATGGAGATGTTACTGGTGCCCACTCGAGAAAATCGATGAGCAAGGGGAGGACAGTATATATATATATATATATATATATATATATATATATATATATGTGTGTGTGTGTGTGTGTGTGATGTGTGATGTGTGTGTATACTTCTTCATCTCTTGTTTATTTTTCTTTAGAGAATATTTGCTCAGATTGTTAGCTGATTTTTTCATTTGGGCTCATTTTGATGATAGTCACTAAGGTCCTTGGGGCCCACCAGAACTGCACCTGGCAATGTTCAGGGCAACAGACAATGCTAGGAGTAGAACTCGGGGCACATGCCAGTCAGGGTTTGGTCCTGGTGCTGCAAAAAAAAAGAAAGAAATCTTGAGTTTCAGGACCAAACCCTGACTTTCTGCAGGTAGGACATGCCCTTGACCATGAGATACATCCCTGACCCTTCCATTCTGATGAAGTTGAATTTATCAGTTTTATTTTTTGTTATTGTTGCTTGTGCTTTGGTCATAGCTAAGAAGACACTGTCAAACTCAAAACCCTGGTGATAATATCCCTATGCTTTATTCTAAGAACTTAATTGTTTTTGTTCTTACATTTAAGTCTTCAGTTCATTTTGAGTTAGTCTTTGTATGGGATGTGAAACCACGGTCAGACCTCATTCTTTTGATGCATCCAGTTGTCCTGGTAACCTTCTCTTCCCTACTAAATGGTCAAGACGCTCATGCCCAAAAATAAACTTAGATATATGAGTGTATTTCTGAGTTTTTTTCCCAGTCAGCTGATCTATATGTCTACTACTATGCCAGTAATATGCCTATTGTGTTTATTTTTGTTTTATAGTAAGATGTGAAATCACCAAGTGTGAGTTCTCCAAATATTTTTTTCATATCAAGATTGTTTGGACTCTTCTAGGTTCCTTGAGTTTTAATACAAATTTTAGGGAGCTAGAGAAATAGTATAGTTGGTAGGGTACTTGCACATGACTGAACTCCAACACCACATATGGACCCATGGCGCCCCACCAGGAGTGATCCCTGATTATATATATATATGTATATATACATACACATATATATACACATATATACATGTATACATACATATTCATGAATATATATGATCCATATTATATAATAGGGATATAATTATAATAATATATTATATCATATATATATATGATCCTATTACATAATAGGATCAGTGTGTCAATTCTACAAAGAATCCCATTGAAGCTATGATGGGGGTGTCACTGAATAAAATGAACTTTAAAGTGGCAGCTATTATTATGCTGTTACTGTTCTGGAAAATGAGAACAGAGTTGTAGTTTTCCATTTTGGAACTGGATTCAGGACACTTAACTTAAAGGAGTTAATGGATGTCAGTGTTTATCATCATTTAGTCAAGAATTGCCAAATTCTGGAGCTGAAGAGCTAGTACAGAGGTTAGGGCACTTGCCTTGCATGCATTGACCTGGGTTCAATCCCCGGCACCCCCTCTGGTTCCCAAAGCCCTGCCAGAAATTATTCCTGAGCGCAGAGCCAGAAGTAAGTCCTACTCACCACCGGGTGTGGCCCAAAAACAACAGAAAATTGCCCAGTTCCAGATGCTTAGCATCAGTAATCACCAGCAAAATGCAAATCAAAACCACAAAGCGATATGACCTCATACTAATTAAAATACCTATTATCAAAAAGACAAGATATAACAAGTGTTGTGGAAGAAGTAGAGAAAAGCAAATGCCTGTGCATTTGTTCATGGGGATGTGAATTGGGGGAGTCATTATGGAAAACAAAATGGGGTTCCTAAAAAATTATCAATACAAGTAATGAAGCAAGGGAAAGAAATAAAAGGAAACTGTATACCACTGGCACCCGTGTTGCCCATGGACTCTCTGCCCATACTCTGCTGTGAGAAGTGCACTTCCCTAGTTGAATGCTGGGTGTGGACTGGCTCTCTCTGTGCTGGAGAAGGTCCTGTTTTCGCTAGAGCACATGCCTTAACCTATCTATAGCCTTACCTCCCTAATAAACTTGTTAAAAATATGTAAAGGAGCCGAAGAGATAGCACAGTGGGTAGGTCATTTGCATTGCATGCTGCCAACCCAGATTCAATCCCTGGTACCCCATAACATCCCCGACCCTCTCTAAGTAGTGATCTCTGAGTGCAGAGCCAGGAGTAAGTCCTGAGCATGATCAGGTGTGACACAAAAACCAAAACCAAATAAATAAATGAAATAAAAGAAGCAAAATTATTACTGTTTGCAAAGATTCTAAAGACTTAACACTTACAAAGATGCTAGAAATAGTAAATAAAGTGACAGGATACAATTTTAATATATTGGGTAAGTTGAGGCACTTGCTTTCTATGTGGCCAACCCCAGTTCAATCCCCAGCACTGCATACAGTTCCCCATCACTACCAGGAGTGATCCTTGAGTAAGGAATAAACCCTTAGCAATGCTGGTGTGGCCCCCAACTTTCCCCACCCCAAAGTCTCTACATAAAAATAGGTTGCATCTTGAACCATAGAGAGAGCACAACAGGGTCCAATCCCTGCCACTGGGTAGTGGTCCTCCATGTACCAATGACCCCCCAGCACAGAGCTAGCAATAGACCCTGAATACCTTCGTGCAAAAATAATGCTGCATCTCTATATGCACTGAAGTAAAGATCATTTGAGACAAATAATCCCATTACAGTCACATCAAAAAGTTAAAAATATATGGAAAATATTTTCCATGAAAAGGTGGGAAAACTGGGCATTAAAATATGCCATTTTGGAGCCAGAGCAATAATATAGCAGTTAGAGCATTTGCTTTGCATGCAGCAGACTGGGGTTCAATCCCTGGCACCCCATATGGTTCCTGAGCCCCGTCAGGAGAGTTCCCTGACATAGATGTTGATTGGTGTTGGGAAATTGTATACAGAAACTTTGATTATGAATAACTTTGTAAATCATAGCACCTCAATAAAACAACAATAAATAAAATATGACGCTGTTAAAAGAAATGGAAGAAGACACAAACAAGTGAGCAGATATTCCCTTTTCATGGATGGAAAGAATAAACATTAAAAATGGCTCTGCTGCTCCCATTTGACCCATCAATACCACTCCTGGGAATATATCCCAGAGAGGCAAAAAAGTATAGTCAAAGTGACATCTGCACTTGTTTGTTCATTGAAGAACTCTTTACAATAGCCAGAATCTGGAAAAAACCTGAGTGCCCAAGAACAGACGACTCGTTAGAAACTTTGGTACATCTACACAATGGAGTACTATGTAGCTGTTAGAAAAGATGAAGTCATGAAATTTACAGACAAGTGGCACTACATGGAAAAATATCATGTTAAGTGAAATGAGTCAGAAAGAGAGAGATAGACATAGAAAGATTGCACTCATCTGGGGAACATAAAGTAACAAAATGGGAGACTAACACCCAAGAGTGGCTGAGATTAATACCAAGAGGTTTGCTCCATGGCTTGGAGGCCAGCCACGCATGCTAGGGGAAAAGGGAGCTCAGATAGAGAAGGGAGCACCAAATAAAGGGTGTTGGAAGAATTCTCCCAGGATGGGAGAAGCATGCTAAAAGTAGACTATAGACCAAACATGATTGCCACTGAATGCCTCTTTTGCAAACCACAACATCCAAAAGGAGAGAGAGAACAAAAGGGAATGCCCTGCCACAGAGGCAGGGTGGAATGGGGGGGATGGGGGGTGGGAGGGATACTGGGATCAGTGGTGGTGGAAAATGGGCACTGGTGGAGGGATGGATATTTGATCATTGTATAATTGAAACCCAAGCACAAAAATTTGTAAGTCTACAACTGTACCTCATGGTGTTTCACTGATAAAAATTAAATTTAAAAAAAAGTGGCTGTGTTACCATTCGATATACAGATACAATGCAAGTCTTATCAAAATTCCAGTGGCATTTTCAAAAGGTAAAGGTAAAAGGTAAAAGGCCCTCCCGTTGATCGTCGATTTGCTCGAGCGGGCCCAGTAACGTCTCCATTGGAGACTTTGTTGTTACTGTGTCTGGCATATCCAATACTCTCGGTAGCTTGCCGGGCTCTCCAAATGAAATTTAAAATTCTTAAATACATACAAGATCATAACTATCCAAATTTAATCCAAATATCCAATATTACCTGGAGGGAAAAGAAAAGAAAAATGAAAGTTTCATGTTCCTGGACTTCAAACTATGCCACAAAGATAGAGTAATCCAAGCAGTGTGGTGTTGGAATGAAAGCAGACACATGGAAAATGGGGAGAAAACGAGAGCCAGAAATAAACCTACACACATATGGACAGTTAATTTAAGACAAAGGAGCCAAAAGCATAAAATGGAGAAAGAATAGCCTCTTTAACAAATGGCATTGGCAGTCACAAGCACCAAAGATAAAACTACATCATTAACACCGTAAACAAAAATGAGCTCAAATGCATTCATGACTTGGATGTAAGACTCGAAACCATAAAATACACAGAATTAAACATAGATGATACATTCTGGGACATCAACCAGAGAGATGTCTGTAGGGACTTGACTTCAATAGTAAAGGAAACAAAAGCAAAAATAAACAAATGGGATTATATCCAACTGAAAAGCTTTATACAGAGACGGAAACCACCTTTTGAGAATGAAAAGGCCAGCTCAAATCAACAATTAATAGCCAGTTTTTTTTTTTAATGGACAGGGAAGAAGGGGCTGGAGCACAGGTTTTGCATGCAGGAGCCCCAGATTGGATTCCAGGCACCGCATTGGAATTGGGAGATTGGGAGATTCCATTCTCCCCTGAAAACCTTGAGGAAAAATCCCTGAGCACCAGCCCTTGAGTATCCAAAGCCAACAAACAACAGAGAATAAAATTTTAATAAGACACTTCTCTAACAAAGGCATAGAGAAGGTCAACAGATTTTTTAAAAAATACTCAACTTGGCTGGAGGGTAGAGTACTTGCCTTGCACGCAGCCAACCTGAGTTCCATCCTTGGCATCCTATACTAATCCTGAATTATTCCTGAGCACTGTCTGGAGTAACTCTTGAGCACAGAAACAATAGTAACTTGTGACCATTGCTGTGTATGGATCAAAAGCCAATCAGCCAAACAAACAAACAAACTAAAAATGCTCAACTTCCCTCGTGAATAATGTGGACAGAGTGATAGTACAGAGGGTAGGGCATTTGTCTTGCATGTGACTGGACCAGGGCTTGATTCCCAGTATCTCATATGGCCCTCTGAACCTGCCAGGAATGATCCCTGAGTACAACGTCAGGAGTAACCCCTGATCATTGCCAGGTGTTTCCCACCCTCCAAAAGAATAAGAAGGAAATGCAAATTAAAACTGCATCGTGATCTCACTTCTCACGTGTAAGAATGGCCTGGAGGCAAGAAGACAGAAAACAGCTCTGTGGGGAGAAAGTAATTCTGCTACACTCCTGGCAGGACAGTCAATGTGTGCAGCCTGGAGGGAAACTGGTATAGAGATTCCTTTAATGGTATAGCGATTCCTTTAAAACACAAAAATAGGGACTGGAGAAATAGGACAGCATTATAGTATAGGGTGCTTACCTTACACAAAGCTGACCCAGGTTTGAACCATGAACACCAATACCACAAGGAGTGATTCCTGAACACAGAGTTAGGAGCCAACCCAGGGCACACCAGGTGTGGCCTCTCCCCAGAAAACCAAATAAGTAGAAATACTGCATAATCCAGGGATACAACTTCTTGATATTTTATTATGTATGTCACCCTATGTTCCTCATTCATTGTAGCCAAGACACAGAAACAACTCAGGTGCCCATTGACAAATTACCGGATAGCAAAGATTGTAGTTTATATATTCAATAGAATGCTATTGTGCTATTTTAAAACATGAATCTTGCCTTTTGTGACAAAATGGATGGAATTTGAGGTGACTCTGTGAAGCCTAATAAGTCAGAAAATGAAAGACAAAAAATTGAGGTGGCTATCACTCCTGTATGGAATAGAGTCAAGGCAAAGAAGTTAACAAAAACACAGTAAGAATAGCTGTGAGAATTTGAGACATAGCGTGCGTTTCTGAAAGGAAACCA
The DNA here is from genome assembly GCF_029834395.1 of Sorex fumeus. Classification (NCBI taxonomy): domain Eukaryota; kingdom Metazoa; phylum Chordata; class Mammalia; order Eulipotyphla; family Soricidae; genus Sorex; species Sorex fumeus. The sequence continues at coordinate 23,278,707 of NW_026606179.1, forward strand.
AGGATGGAGTGGTCCATTGGATAGTGGTAACTATAGGAACTAGGCTTTGGTGGGCATGGCCGGGCACACACCTACACAGGTACCACGGTGCTTCTTGAAACTTAGTAGAGCAATGGCAAGCCAGTATTTATGAGAAAACAAGGTGGGCTCTGTAACACTACAGGGAGGAAAGCCACTAGAAAGTGGCCTTGGGGTTGCCGCTAGAACTTAGGATGAGACCAGGAAGAACAATTTCAGAACACACCAGACAGTGGTTCCCTTTCCCTTACACATCGTTGCTGCTAAAGTTTCCATGGCTGAAAGACACTTGTGTTTGGTTGTAGTCCTGGAGTGCTTGCTGAGGACTGCCAGGGAGCTGAACTTCTTCCCTCCAAGCTTACAGGCTCTCTGCTGCAGGGCTGACACAGATGGCCGCCTTGCTCTGGTGATTCTGCACTCTTGTGGGCCCGCAGAGCCACCAGGACCAAGCCCCATGCAGGCGACCATGACTGGAGATTGAACTCATTCACTGATGCTTTTAGCTACAAGGCCATTTCTACTCCCCACCACACATACCATGAAACACGTTTATGCTTCCTTGGATGGCACACAACAAACAAATGACTTTTGTCAGAAATACAGGCCCTGCTCGTTTCTGAAAAGAAAATTCATTGTCCAAGAACAAGTTGTTCAAGTACCATTTCCATGTTTTATGATGACACTGATGGTGATAGAATCAACAATTTCAGTCGTTGATATTGAATTTTAAACTGCAAGGAGGTAGAATTGGAATGTAATATTAATTTTCTCCTATCATTAATTTCTAGTCATACCTGTTTGTTCTGTTGTTTTTTACATTTTGAGGTTCTACAATTGGGTGCGTATGTATTTATAATTTGAGTTTCTTCATTATGTATTGGTTCTTAATTATTATAAAATGACCTCTTTCCAAGGAATGCTCTTGTCCTTGAGGACTACTTTATTGATTTTCTATAGTGACTCCAGACTTCTATGCTTAAATTTCACATAACATATGTTTCCCATCCATTGATTTTCAACCTAGTTAAAACTTATATTTAAAGTATGTTCCTTATAGGCAGCACATAAGGGGATTGAGTGTTTCCATCCATTCTGATCACCCATGTCTTTTCATCAGAGGGTGTATCTTTTTTACTTAGTGATCAGGCTAGATTTACACTTACAATTTCATTATTTGTTTTGTTTTGTTCTTGCTTTTTTGCTTTTTCCATTATTTGTTTTGCTTTGTTCTTTTGTTTTTTCTCTTTCTTTCTTTTGATTAACTATGCTATACAATTCCATTTTAACTTGCCTATTGGTTTTATAGCCACAGGATTACAATATACATCTTTAATTGCTCACAGCCTTCTAAGAGTTTATTTTTTACATTCGGTAAAAAGTTATTTACTTAAGTTTTCCTAAAATTTAAGAAGACAGCATGATTTCTTGAATTATAGCTTTTGGCAGTGAGCAAAGTTCACAGTAAAGAATAATAAATCCCAACTGTCTGTAGTAACTTTTATTTTTCTCTAAAAAGAGTCCATTTCCTACAGGGATTAATTTAGATGAAACATATATCAATTTTTTCTTAAAGTGCCAAAACTCACACAATTCCCATAACTACATATGAAAATTACAATGAGGAGAAGAATGCAGTCATTTAAATATTCAAGCTCATCTCAAATCTTAATGATTTATCTCAACACCAGCAATATGTGGAAAACTGCTAATAGACTTCAAGGAGGATATTGATAGCAACACAATAGTAGTTGGAGACTTCAAAACCACCTTGTCATCTCTTGATCAGTGATCAAGATCAATGAAACTAAAATTCATCAAGGAAAGTCTTTGAAGGACATAATGGAAGAGAGGGGGATTGTAGATATATACAGGACTTTTCATTCCCTCCAAAGTCAAATACACATTCTTCTCCAATGCACATGGGACATTCTACAAGTTAGACTACATGCTGTGTCACAAAACATACCTCTATGAAATAAAGAGGATAGAAATGGTATCAACTATCTTTTCAGATCATGATGCATTGAAAATAGAATTTAATCACACAGAAACAGAGAATCAAATCAAACACCTGGAATTTAAACAGCTCACTACTGAACAATCAGTTGGTTAAAGATGAAATCAAAAGATTTCTGGAAACAAACAATAATGAGGACACAAGCTACCAGAACTTGTGGGACACTGCAAAAGCAGTGTTAAGAGGAAAGTCTATAGGTCTGCAAGCATTCATCAGGAAGGAAGAAAGGGACCATAAATTATTTGACTTTACAGCTTAAGATCTTGGAAAATGACCAACAAAAGGAGATCAAACCAGGCAGGAGTAAGGAAATAACAAAACTTAGAGCTGGAATCCCAAAACCAATCCAAAAGATCAATGAAACCAGGAACTGGTTCTTTGAAAAAGTAAACAAGACCAATAAACCACTAGTAAGACTCACAAAGAAAGAGAACCCTAATAAATTGAATCAGAAATGAAAGGGAAAATATCACAACAGAAAGCACAGAAGTTCAAAAAATCATCAGAGATTACTTTGAGAACCTATATACCATGAATTAAGAGAACCTATAAGAAATGGATAAATTGTTGGATTCCTATCACCCCCCCCCCAGGCTTGAACCAAAAATATTTGAAATACTTGAACAGACATATCTATAATTGAAATGGTAATCAAAAGTTTTCCCCAAAACAAAAGCCCAGGCCCAGATGAATTCACTAGTTAATCCTTCCAAAACCTTTAAAAGGGATCTACTGCCAATACTTTCCAGGCTTTTCCAGGAAATTAAAGAAACAGAAACACTCCCAAACAGTTTCTATGAAGCAAACATCACCCTGATACAAAAGCAGACAGAGATACCACACACACACACACACACACACACACACACACACACACACACACGATATAACATCAAGATATCAGCCTATAACATCAAGATAGTTATAGGCTGATATCCCTGATAAACACAGATGCAAAGATCCTTAACAAAATACTAGTAAACAGAATCCAACGATTCATCAAAAAGATTACACACAAGGACCAAGTAGGATTCATCCCAGGGATGCAATGATGGTTTAACACTTGCAACTTAATCAACACAATACAACACTTCAATAAAAGGAAAAATAAAAACCATATGGTCATATCAATAGATGCAGGGAAAGCATTTGACAAGATTTAGCGTCCATTCATGAATAAAACTCTCAACAAAATGGGAGTTGAAGAAAACTTCAGCATTATAGACAAAGCCATCTACCACAAACCCACAGCAAGCATTATCCTCAATGAGGAAAAACTAAGATCAGTCACAAGCCAAGTTTCCCACTCTCACTACTTCTATTCAATATAATACTAGAAGTACTGGCCATAGCACTTGGGGCAGGGGTGGGGGATGGAGGTGGGGAAGATATCAAAGGCATCCAGAGAGGAAAGAAAGAAGTCAAGCTCTCATTATTTGCATATAAACATGATACTATACTTAGAAAATCCTAAAAGCTCCACACAAAAATTTTTTTTAAAAAAAAACCTCCTAGAAATAATAATTTGTATAGTAAAGTGGCAGGTTGCAAAATTATTACCCAAAAGTCCTTGGCTTTCCTATTATACGCAAATAAGTAAAGAGGATAAAGAAATATTTTTAAAATCCTAGTCACAATTGTACCCCAGAAAATCAAGTACCCCGGAATCAGCTTAACTAAAGAGGTAAAGGACCCATACAAAGAAAACTACAAAATGCTACTTCAAGAAATGAAAGAGTACAGGAGGAAATGGGGACACATCCCCTGCTCATGGATTGGGAGGATTAACATTGTCAAAATGGCAACACTGAAAGCATTATACAGATTCAATGCAATCCCTATAAGGATACCCATGACATTTTTCAAAGAAATAGATCAAACACTCCTGAAATTCATACAAAACAACAAAACCCCATAAATAATTAAAGTAGTTCTTGGAATAAAGAAGATGGGAGGTATCAAATTCTCCAACTCCAAACTACATTACAGCATGGTAGTAATTCAAACAGCATGGAGCTGGAGCAATAGCACAGTGGGTAAGGCGTTAGCCTTGCGTGCAGCTGACCTAGGTTCGATTCCCAGCATCCCATATGGTCCCCCGAGCACCGCCAGGAGTAATTCCTGAGTGCATGAACCAGGAGTAACTCCTGTGCATCGCCGGGTGTGACCCAAAAAGAAAAAAAAACAGCATGGTATTGGAATAAAGATAGACACACAGACCAATGGAATAGAGTTGAATAAAAACAGCTACATGCAAAAAAAAATAAATAAATGGCCTCAGATCTCTAATGTCATGCATGAAAGTCAGATCAAAATGGATTAAAAACTGCAAGATCAGACCTGAATCCATAAGGTATATGGAAGAAAATGTAGGCAAAACCTTCCACTAAATTGAAAATAAAGGTACCTTCAAAGATGAAATGCCACTGACCAATAAAGTGGAAGCAAAGATTAAAAATGGAACTACATCAAACTAAGAAGCTTCTGCACCTCAAAAGAAATGGTAACCAAAGTATCTAGGCAGCCCATGGAATGGGAACGATTATTTACCTAATACCCATCTGATGTCAAATATATATAAGGCACTCATAGAACCTTACAAGAAAAAGACATCCAACTCCATCAAAAAATAAGGAGAGGAAATGAACAAAAACTTCCTCAAAGAAGAAATACAAATGGCCAAAAGACACATGAAAAAATGCTCTCCATCACTCATCATCAAGGAGATGCAAATCAAAACAACAATGAGATATCACTTCATGCCACAGAGACTGGCACATATAAAAAAGAACAAGAACAACCAGTGCTGGTGCGGGTGTGGAGAGAAAGGGACTCATCCATTGCAGGAATTCCAACTGGTCCAGCCTTTTAGCAAAGCCATATGGACATTCCTCAAAAACTGTAAATTGAGCTCCCATTTGACCCAGCAACACCTCTTCTGGGAATATACCCTGGGCACCCTAAAATCACAGAAGGAACACTATCTACATTTCTATGTTCATTGCAGCACTATTCACAATAGCCAGACTCTGGAAACAAACTGAGTGCCAGAGAACAGATGACTGGATAAAGAAACTATGTACATCTACACAATGGAATACTATACAGCTATCAGGGGGGGAAAGTCATGAAATTTGCTTATAAATGATGGACATGGAGAGTATTATTCTGAGTGAAATGAGTCAGAAGGAGAGGACAGCATAGAATGATTGCACTCATTTGTGGGATATTAAAAAAAACATGGTGTAAAACTAATATCCAAGGAGAGAAAGAACAGAGACCAGGAGGACTGGTTAATGGTTGGACACTTGCCACAAGTATGTGGGGGACAGAGGGCAATTAGGAGAAGAGACCACTATGACAATAATAGTAGAAAATGATCACTCTGGACAAGAACTGAATGCTGAAAGTAGGTAAAAGATTATGCATGATAACCTTTCAGCATCTATTGCACACCATAATGACCTAAAGGAGAGAGAGAGAGAGAGAGAGAGAGAGTCAAAGTATATGCCATAGAGGCAGGTGGCTATAGTACAGGGGGCCAGAGGGAAACTGAGGACATTGGTGATGGTGAATGTAACTGGTGAAGGGATTGGTGTTGGAACATTGTATGACTGAAACCCAATCATGAACAATTGTGTAACTGTATATCTCATGATGATTCAATTAAAAAAATAAAGAAATATATTCAATTTTTAAAAAATAATCATATATCCCTAGATAAAGACTAGAACAGTGGATAAGGTGCTTGCCTTGCACATAACCAGCCTGATTTCAAACCCCATCACCCCATATGGTCTCCTGATCCCACCTGGTGTGATCCAACAGCACAGAGCCAGAAGTAAGACCTGAGCACCGCGGGTATAGCCCCCAAATTCCTAGATAAACTTCTTTTGCTCATTATTTTCTATTTGATTACCTATGTTTAGCTTTGATTCCTCTACCTATCTTCCTTTCCAGTTTCCCAAGATCAGTCCGTAAAAGAACCATTATTCCTGATGATGGGTTAGAGGTGGATTTACCCCAATAATTCTGAGCTCTGGGTCTGTCTTAAGAGGAACGAGCCAGAAGGCTCCTTACAGGCAGAGCCAGGTAGTGGGACACGCACTAATCCCAGCATCCTGAGTCCCAGCATCCCCCCAACCACCACGGCTGCACTGGTGCATAGGTGCCTGGTCTTTTCATAGCAAGGTAGGACTGTGGATTTCAGACCAGCCACAGCACATTTCTTTCATCTTGGTGGGCATCGGTGGTAGTCTACATTAGAGTCCACAAAGTTCCAGGAAACTTTAGAGGCAGGCAATCAGATGGTCCCCAGGAGCAGAGCATCCAAGTTACACTCCCTAATTGAAAATCACCTCCAGGGGCTGGGAGAAAGTACAGCAGGTAAGGTGCTTGCCTTGCCCCTGGCTAACCAGGGTTCCATCCCCAGCAGTCCCTACAGTCCCCTAAGCCCAGCCAGGAGTGATTCCTGAGCCCGACCAGAAGTGCTCCCTGAGCACAGAGCCAGGAGTAAGCGCTGAGTACCGCCGAGCATAACCCCAAAACAAAAAAAAAAAGTCTTTTCCTCTCTCATTGTTCACCTTCAAGTTGAGTAAGTATGAAAAGCTTTCATTTCAAAAATAATAATAATTAATAATAATCACCCCCAAGCAGAATGGAGGCCTATAGGTGATTCCCAACATTGATGGTAGGTGCTGCTGCCAGAGCTATAGAAAGTCATGCCTGGAAGAACATCCACAGCAAAGGTCAGTTTTCCCCTGAGAAAAACAAAGAGTTGGGATGTTGGAAGTTCTCCAGCAACTAGTGGTCGACTCACTAGTATTATAACTTTCCCATGATAATCCTGGTTCCAAAACATCATTAATAGCACAGCCTGGTCCATACTGCAGAACAGCTCCGGGCCCAATCTAGACATCCAGCTGGTTTAGCTACCAAAACCAAGTTCCGGTACCCATCTGCATGGGGCTGCAGCAGGCCGGATAGAGACCATGTCCCAGGTCCTGACAGGCTGCCGCCAGCCTCCCAGTGCCCAGGGAATATGTCACATGCCCCTGGCCAGGGAGCAGACACTGGCGCTACAGCATCAGCCCTGAGTGTTCCTGCTCCACAATTCTACGGCGCTACCTCACTTGGGACCACCCAGATACCCACTTACCCAGTATATGCTAGACTGGTTCTCATCATTAGATCAACATTTATCACTAACCTCACAGGACCACAGTGTCATGTACCACTTTAAACAATGATTGGCCCTATAAAGATGTTAAGAAGACAAAGCCAGTCTTTACATTTGTGTGCATAATTATCACTTCCCATCATCCTCATCCCATCCTCTGCATCTGAGTTTCCAACTGATTTCATTTCCCTTCAGTCTGAAGAACTTATTGGTTCTTAGTATGCAGGTTTGATGCTGGCAAATTCTCCTTGCTTTCCTTTAATCTCAAAATACCTTAATTTCACCTGTATTCTATATATATATATAGCAGAATTCTATATTTAGTGAACATAGCCTTCCAGATATGTTCACTAAATACAGAATTCTGCTTGGCCAGTGCCATCTACACCCTACCTCACTAAGCACCCTGTTCTTTGGTTGTTCAGAGGTTTAGGGTTTTGTTTTCTAGTTTTTGAGTTCCCAGCCATCAGTGCTCAGGGGTTACTCCTGGAGGTGCTTGAGGGGGGATATGCAGTGCTGGGGAGCAAACCTAGTCAGCCAGGTGCAAGGCAGGTGCCTTAACCTCAGTGCTATCTCTCGGGCCACAAACCCATACTTGGTCGATGCTATTCTTATCTTCTTCTGCACCCCTTTGAATCTGACACAGGTCCTGGGTCATTTTTAATCTACTCTCCTACTTGCAATGTATCATTTTTCTCTAGTGATAATCTTTTAAGATTTTATTTTGATTTGGTGTTCAGAAATTCGGCCATCGTGCCCTTAGGTAACTTGCTGTCATTTTAAGAGTCCTATTTGTAGGGATTGAAGAGATATAGTATAGCAGGTATGGTGCTTGTCTCAAACCTGAGTTTGATCCCCAGCCCCCAACCCCCAACCCCTAGGTCTTCTGAGCCCACCAGGAGTGACCCCTGAGTGAAGAACCAGGAGTAAGTCCTGAGCACCTCCAGGTGTGGTTTAAAAGCCAAAATAAACCAAAAAAAATGACTAAAACGGGTCTGGAGCGATAGCACAGCGGGTAGGGCGTTTGCCTTGCACGCGGCCGACCTGAGTTAGATCCCCGGAATCCCGTATGGTCCCCCAAGCACCGCCAGGAGTAATTCCTGAGTGCAGAGCCAGGAATAACCCCTGAGCATCGCTTGGTGTGACCCAAAAAGCAAAATAAATAAATAAATGACTAAAACTCCTATTCACAGCCAGAGAGGTCGGCCCAGCAGCAGAGCACATGCTAGCAGACACAAGGCTTGAGATGGAGCCCCTGAACCACAAGTCCCCCTGCCCCAAGCACTGGTATCCCCAAGGTCTAGCTCTGGTAGCCCCAAGCTTTGCCAGATGTGACTCCAATAGAAAATGCATCCCTTGAAATTTCCCTGAGCTTCTATGAATTTCTAAACGTATGTCCTTATCAAATATTGTACTTAACTTCTATGCCTTTTGTTTCTTTCTGCTCCTTCAAGGGTTCCAACTACATAGGTGTTACACTCTTCAATATAGACCTAAAGCTCACTGAGGCGCTGGTATTTTCTGTTTAAGGTTTTTTGTTCTGTTTTGTTTTGTTTTTGTTTTTGGTGTATGTGTGTGTGTGTGTGTGTGTGTGTGTGTGTTTGTATGTGGTCTCCCGTATATTTTATGTATATATATATATATATATATATATACACATACATATATATGCATATATATATTGTTTCTAATATATATTTTTTCTACTCTGCTGAGATTTTCTACCCTTTCATTTATGGCAAATGCATTTCCTTTTTTCGATCTTGGGCAGAGTTAAAATAGCCCCTTTAAAATTAAAATAGCAAAGACATTTGCTATTCTAGCAGCTGAAGTTCCCAGGAGTTCGTCCCCATTACTGCCTTTTGCCTTCAAGTGGGTGATGTTTTCTTGGTTTTTGGAATGCCTGAATATTTTTTTAATTAATTTATTTATTTATTGAATCGCTGTGGGAAAAGTTACAAAGCTTTCAGGTTTAGGTCTCGGTCATGCAAATATCAATCACATTTCCCTTTACCAATACTTATTTTTCACCACGAAGAACCCCAATAAACCCCCCCACCTCCCCAATGCCTGTGAGGCAGATGAATTCTAGTTAACACTCTATCTACTTTGACTAGCTTCATTGTTTCGATAAAAGTTGCACCATTATTATTTAGAGTTTACCCCCCCCCCCCCGCCCAAATCAGCCATGCTGAAAAAGCATTGTGAAATGATTTGCTTTCTACAGCTGGGTTCAAGAATTAAATGATGTCGCGTGGCCGCAATAGCAGCCACACGGTTTTGGATTTCTGCTATTTTACTTATTAACCCTGGAAGTATTTCCACTGAGAGTCAGAAAATTAAGAGATTGGTTTCTGTGCTCTGGAGTCATGGCCATGCCGGAGAGCCACTCGTGGGGGGCAACTGGTGACCTCGGTAGGGCGTGAAGGATGGGCCAGAACACCCCCTGTCCCATGAGGTTTCAGTTGCACCCCCACCCCCGGCTCATACCTGCTGTCCACAAGGCTCCCATGCGACCGCCATCTTTCTTTCCAGAGAACCTGAATATTTTTATAATATTTTGAACTATAGGAGTGGTACATTATAGAGTCTCTGGATTCTGTTTGATTCCTCGAAAAATTTTTCAATTCGCGTTAATTCGAGTTATCTAACCAGCAAATAACTCGAGTGAACTGACACTCTATGCATTGCATTGCCCAACCACGCTGCAGCTCCTGCGTTCAGGTTGGTCCTTTGAGCCTGAGCCTTGGCTCCAGTCCTCGTCCCATCTGCTCCCCTGGTACATGCAGCAGAAGAGTTCAGCAGAGAATGGAGCAGAGTTGAGGCTCAGAATTCGTGTTACTCCTCTCCTTATCTGGTTCCGCCCAGAATTCCCAGTGACATCAAACCAAAAGTAGTGCAACTTTGCCTACCAGAATTTTAGCTCAGGTCAAATGCAACTTAAAAAGAGAGTAGACACTGTGATATCATTTTCTTCTAGAAGTCAACTTCCTCCCAGCATCTACCTGCCTTTGGGGTTTTTTTTTTGTGGGGGAGGGATCACACCCGGCAATGCACAGGGGTTACTCCTGGCTCTGCACTCAGGAATTACTCCTGGTGGTGCTCAGGGGACCAGATGGGATGCTGGGAATCGAGCCCGGGTTGGCCTCGTGCAAGGCAAATGCCCTACCCGCTGTGCTATCGCTCCAGCCCCCTTTGGGCTCTTTATCATTAGATATATTCTTGGATTTTTTATGGATAGATTCTAAAAGAAGTCTACAGCCAGATAAAAAGGGGGGGGTGGGATGGGGAAGGGAATTGACTGGTCATTCTAGTTAGTGTTAAAGGGATTTTTGCCTTTGAACCCAGCTGGGAAATTTCTAACTTTCCTCACACTAAGGTAAAGGTAAAGGTAAAGGCCCTCCCATTGTTCATCGATTTGCTCGAGCGGGCCCAGTAACGTCTCCATTGGAGACTTTGTTGTTACTGTGTCTGGCATATCAAATACATCACGGGGAGCTTGCCAGGCTCTGCTGTGCGGGCGAGATACTCTCGGTGGCTTGCCGGGCTCTCCAAGAGGGGCGGAGGAATCGAATTCGGGTCGGCCATGTTGGCTGCATGCAAGGCAAATGCCCTAACCGCTGTGCTATCGCTCCAGCCCTCACACTAACCTTATTTTTTTCCCCTTGCTGAGGAATCTAATCCTCTACATCTAGCTAAAGGCTAGTAATGGGTTATTTCATTTACTCCTCACAACTCTTTAGAGGAAGACTTCATTGTTCCCGTTTTTCCAGATGATAAAACTGATCCTATCGGTGGGCGGTTCAATAATAAAGCACATGCCTTTACCTGCAGGAAACAGGTTCAATCCCTGGTACTGTAAAAAAGATATAGACAATAAAATAAATCAATTAAAAAACCTGGACACCCCCCCCCCGGGGCTGGAGAGATAGCACAGCCTTCCTTGCATGCGGTCGACCAGGGTTCGATTCCCAGCATCCCATATGGTACCCTGAGCACTGCCAGGAGTGACCCCTGAGTGCAGAGCCAGGAGTAACCCCTGTGCATCGCCAGGTGTGACCCAAAAAGCAAAAAAAAAATTTAATTTAAAAAATAAAAATATTTTTAAAAAAAAAACCTTGACCCCAGAAGCTAAGCCTTTTGTTGGAGTCCTTGAGCATGAGTGTCCTCAAACAGTTCCCTCAGCCTGGGCTTGGTTAACCGGTCTATGAGACTAGGCTTACAAAATAGGCAGAGGGCCCACGTCCAAGTGCCAAGCCCAGCTGCGAGGGGATGGAAAGCGTCGTCCGCACTTTGATTTTGGCCTGGTCCTCCTCAGGCATCAGAATCAGAAACTATCCCAGCTGGACAGAACAAAACAGTCTATTGAGTAGAGGAAGAGTTGAGATGAGGAAGAGTTAAAGGGGTCATTGGGAAGCTGACCAATGTTCTTATTAAAGGGGCTGTGTGGCCAATGTCAGTGCCCATGACACCCTGGATACCAGCTACTGCCCCTCTTGGCGCCCAGCCTGAAGTTACATGCAGGGTTACCTGAGCATCCCCCTCACTCCCTTTGCACGTGCATTGCCTGTTCCTTCTCACATGCCCCACCACAGCTGTCAAGGACACAGGCAGAGTGCGTGCCAGCTTCTGCTCCGGGAGGTAGGACAACATCTGCTGGTGGTGGAAGGGGTCCAAGTGGGGCCAGGCCACCCCAACATTCAGACAATGTTCGCATCCCATGCCAGGAGCCCTGAGGTAGATGCCATGTGACCTGTTTTGCCTGTCGTCATCTTTCTCCCGGTTAAAGAGGCCAGAATGACCCATATTCTGCCCTGTCTGACTTGGAGTCGTTCTCACACATTTCCTTTTGAGAAAAGCCAAACTCTTGTAAGCAGACAGTTGGAGGCGCGTGACTCATGCTGGTTTTTGTTTAACTGTTATTGTACCTTGACTATGATAAAATGATTGTATCTGGAAGGTAAGCTGGATTTTTTTCTCATCAATTATGATACAAATTGGATTTTGAAGTGTGCTGTGGAAGCTCTCCATCTGTACAGTTCCCGCCTTTGTTCGCCAAAGACAAGGATTTCTAAGTTTGCTGCCTTGGTTCCCAGGAGTCAGCTCCGGGCTCTGGGCTGCGGGGGGTTATCTGACCAAAAGGGAGTGTCTGGACAGCTCAGTGGGTTATGCGCTTTCCGGCTGACCTTTGGAATTTTGACTGAAAATGGTGGAGACGAACCAATTGGAGGGATGAGAAGGGACAGCCCTGCCCCGCCTGCCGTCCCTGAACTCTTTTATCAATATGAACAGGAAACGCTCCTGTCAAGTTGGGGAAATGGACTTGCACTATCCAGAGTTTTATTGTAACTGACTGGCTTCTAGATTTTCTTGCGGGGGGTGGGGGGCGGTTGGAGGGGAAGGAGCGGTAGGAACAAATGCTCCTGGAACGTTTAGGGTGATTTGAGTTCTGCCCAGTTACATAAAAATTAAGCTAAACTCCCTTCTTGTGATCTCTCAAGTGCTCTTAGGATGCAACCCGCAGTCAGATATTCAGGAAGTTTTGAAGCTTCCTGTAATTCTGTATTACATAACTATCATTCAATTCTTTCATATATGTTAAAGTATAAGAAAAATATCTCACCTGATGCTCAAGTCCCGTTCCAGTGTCCACGCTCACGTGTTCTTCCGAAGATGCTCCAGCTGGAAAGAAACCCAAATGGAAGCAGAATAGGCACATTTACACGCTGCAGGTGTCTGGGCCCACGCATAGGCCCACGTGTGCAAGTGTTTGCAAATAAATGAAGATATTAGTGCTCTTTCCACCTGTGGGAATAAGCTGTTTCCCTGTGTCCATTTGAACAGACACAACAGAAGATTATTAACCAGTTACTCGGGTTGTTTAACTGGCCTTCTGTTTAGACAGAGTTCGGGTCGTTTTCTGTATTTTGCCATTACAAACAGCATTTGGGTCGATATCCATGTATATGCCTCTGGTGCACATATGAGAAGTGCTGGGATTATATTTTTGTTCATGGAATTGCTGGGTGAAAAGCGAAGGACACTTTTGAATTCTTCAGTTTTGCTCAGCTGAGAATCCTACCTGGTTGCCATTGATCAGTGCGGTGCCTCCTCCCAGATATTTTAGCTCTGTCTATCTGATAGGCATAGTTTTATGGGTATATCCTGTATTCAGAAAATTAGCCCTTTTAACATTTAAAATGTATTTGCATGCTGGATTCCTGGGTTCAGTCCCCAACACTCCATGGTACTTTGGGCACTGCTGGAAATAGGGCAGTGCCAAGTGTGGCTCTAAAAGGAAAAAATATTAAGTAAAATCCACTTGCATTTACTGTTCTGCTTTCTTTCTTTCTCTACTTTTTCTTTATTTTTTGTTCTACTTTCTTCTTTTTTTTTTTTTTTTTGCTTTTTTGGGTCACACCTGGCAATGCACAGGGGTTACTCCTGGCTCTGCACTGCACTCAGGAGTTACTCCTGGCGGTGCTCAGGGGACCATATGGGATGCTGGGAATCGAACCCGGGTCGGCCGCATGCAAGGCAAATGCCCTACCCACTGTGCTATCTCTCCAGCCCCTGTTCTACTTTCTTTTAAAATAAACTCTGAATTCTTTTTTGTAAAATCATTTTTTGCCAGAGTTCTTTCCGTATTAATAAAAATGCTCTTATTTAAAATAAAGATAATTTGCTAAGTGTAAAAGTGTAAATGCGAGATAGTGCTTATAATATAGCTCTTCCTGTGGGCACATGCACAAATCAGGAAACCACTCATTCTTAGAGAGTGTGTTCCCACATTTTTTTTAACTTGGAAAACATGGTCATTAAAAAGAATTTTGAAGTTATTTACAAAACTGTGCAACCTATTGATGCATTATGCATTTGTAGACGGAGTTGTGGTGACTTTTATAGTTTATAAAACTATAAAAATTATAAAACTATAAAATTAAGGTGGCTTAAAATATTTTTATAGTTTGTAAAACTATAAAAGTAATAAATACACAGACATCTGTTTAAAGACTTCAGACTGTGAGTGCGTAACGCAGACACACCTGGTGACCCCTACCCCGAGAACGCCACTGCCCCACTTTGATGTGGTTTTCTGCAAATTTCTCTCTGGGCACCAACACCCATACTTAAATATTTTGTTCCCAAAACAAAAAAAAAAAAAGTGGAAGCTTCATGCTGTTCTGTAACTTGCTTTTATCCAGCTAAGGATTCAGCCTGGATGTCCAGAAAGGCAAGTTTTGTGGTTCACCTTTCTTGAGAGTGGACAGCAAGAGACTCAGAGGTACTTTCTGCTCTGCCGAGCCTCCCGGGGAAGGGTGGGGGGGTGAAGGGGAGCATCTTTTGAGGCCGCTCGAGGCCCTACGCAGACTTCCAGGCCCCACAGTCAGTCTGGCATAGGCCCAGGACTTGGGAAGTACCTGCCCTAGGGAATCAGGGGCCACGGGGGAGGTGAAGCTCTCCCACACACACCCCTACCTCCCCCTCACACAACACACACACATACACACGCACACACATGCACACACACACACACACAGACACACACACACACACACACACACACACACACACACACAGACACACACACACCTCTGGGCCGCCCTGAGCAGCTCTCCTAGGCTTGGGAACAAAGCGAGCTCTGGGAGGGCGTCCGGGGCGAAGCTTTCTTGAATAGAATCCATTCTGTGTTCATTGGACAAATATTTGAGGCTCTGCCATGTGCCAAGGCCTGTTCCCGCTCTGGAACCAGGCAGAGCAGGACAGACAAGATCCTGTCTGCGGTGCTGGCATGGGAGAGGGGAAGCCCAACAGGGAACGAGTCGAGTCAGTAAACAAGACCATTTTCCAGAGCTCGCTGTGAGGAAGAGGGAAGGCACGTGAGCCCCGGGAGGGGGCCAGCGGTGGGGACCCTTTCACAGCTGTCCCCCCCCGCCCCCCCGAGGAGAACCTCTTGGGGCAGATGAAGCTCAAGTGACAAGACTCTCATGCCAACATCTGGGGAGAACATTCCAGAGAGCCAGAAGAGCAAAGTGCAACTCCCCGAGGCTGGAGGCTCTGGGCCGGGCAAGAGCAGAGCTGGAGCCAAGCAGGGTGTGAGGCACGAGGCACCAGGAGGGTCAAGCCAGGAACGTCCCCTTCCACACGCAGGGACAGTCACGGGGTGCAGGTCGGGAATGACACCACCAGGGCCTGTCTAAAGGGCACATCAGACCAGTCGGTGGGAGAGGCAGGGGTTGGGCGGTCAGCTGGGGCTCAGCTCCCTGTCCAGCTCTATCCAGGCTTGAGCCTGCAGGCTGGCCCCAGGCTGAGATGGGGGTGGGGTGGGGGTGTCCAGGCTTGAGCCTGAGGGCTGGCCTCAGGTTGTGGGGGGGGTGAGATGAGGAGAAGGGGTGAAGTGGGGCTGTGGATGTAGAATGCAGGTGATTGCCACACCCTCCCCTAGAAGCAGGGCCGGGGGGGTTGGGGGGGGGGCAGACCAGCAGGAGGGTGGTTTCTTCCTCCACTGGACACTAAGGCCCCACCTGATGCATCCCTGTCACCTCCCTCAGATATGGGGAACCAGGCCCCAGAGCTGCGCCCCTCCCCCCTGTCTTAGAGAGCTTCACTCATGGCTTCCTCTGGCTACTCCCACCCTGGACTGAGGAGCCCATTGGTCCAAGGGAGCCAGGACCGGGCACACCCTGCTGGCTGGGAGCCGTGCATTTGAGCCTGATGCTTGGAAGCAGCAATGCCCAATCGAGGCTCCTTCTGGAAGGGGTTGGCACAAGGCAAGAGGAGAGAGTGATTTGGCACCCCTCCACCTCCGAATCTAATTCTCGATTTTTCTCGATTTTTCGCAGGGTGTAGCAAGGATGTCTCTGTCAAGACCAGAAGGTAGAACATATTTTATCTAACAGTTCTTCTCTTGATTGATAACTTTTAATATTTAAACAGAAGGCGTGGGGGCTGCCACTTGTATTCTAGTCCAGGATTCCACAGAAGTGTGGGGTATGCCTGCCCACCAGCACTGCTGCCTGGGGGGGGTCTGCCCCGGACCCCCAAAGCTGGGTAGTGAGTTCGGGGGCCCATCACCTACCAACATGGAATAGAGGGATTTTTTTTTCCCGAATTTGCCCAACAAAATTAAAATGACAAGAGTTTTCTGAGTCTTAAATTCTGACCGGATGTTTCGTTTTCTAAAGTCTTCGATGATGCCACGGCTTATCCGCTAGCGACTCCAGTATATGAAAGAAAGGGGAAAAAAAAAACATAAAAGGAATTCTAGACAGAAGGTGAAAGTGGAGAAAAGCACGGGGTGGGAGGGGTTGGGGGGGAAGGGGCTCTCCTCGTGACTCTGACCGTGTGTGTTGTTTATGGATCCGGTACTCATGGCTGTGGTTTTTGATGCGAGATGCGCAATATAGTCATATTTCCAAGGAGTTAATCCTTTCTAACTCATGGTGACAGATTAATTATTCCTTACAATGTTGGGTGACTTCTAATGTACTTCAGTGAACGATCGTCTGTAATCTACAGAAAACAGAGGCTCAAATGATGGAGAAATGCAGTCCTTCGTCCAAATCCAGCTAGTAAATGAAGTAGAGATTTGGAGTAGTTTTTGTTTTGATTTTTGGTTTTGGTTTGTGAGGGCGGGGTCAGGGTGCTTGGGTAGCACCCGGTGATGCTCAGGGGTTACTCGTAGCTCTGCACTCAGAAACGACTCCTGGCAGTGCTTGGGGGAACCATCTGAGATGCTGTGGAATGAACCCGCATGCAAGGCAAGTGCCCAACCCGCTGTGCTAAGCCTCCAGTCCTGGTTTGGGGTAGTTTTTATTTGATCACCACCCCCCTCCCTAGCTGCTGCTGTTGTTGCCAGGACTGGGGTCATACGGTGCTCGCACTCCCATGCTTTGGGTCGCTGTGGGGGTTGGCGCTTACTACCTGGGGCTGGCATTTGGCATGTGGGCAGTGAAGGAGAATTCAACTTGCAGAATCAGACATGAAAGGCCCGATCGCTGGGCTGCATCCCTGGGGCCCTCTGAAGGGAGGGTTCTAATGCATCTGAGGCAGGCCCCACACCACCAGCCTCCTGGTGAGAGAGGATGAGCCAGCTGGCCAGTGGTCAGCCCAGATTTGAGTCTGGACTCTGTTGTTCAGAAACGTTCGACTCAGCTGATTGTCCATTCAGTTCCTCTGGCTTACCTTCCATATCTAAAGCATGAAACAAATTCGCACCAAACGCGTTCACTAGTCCATTCGTGACCTAAAGGGATGAGTGTTTGGTGGGGCTGCTGGAGATCTAAGGATTTTATTGAATCACTATAATGAGGTACTCATGGGCCCTTTCCCCAGTGTATGAAAACCGGAGTTCTAGTCTTTTCTCTTAATTCATCCCTATTCATTATCTTTATCAGCCCGCTGCAGGGGAACTCTTCTCCCATCCACTTGGCGTCATAGCAAGTTAGAAAATGAACTTGGAAGAATGGTCCCAGAATTGATCTTTAGAAGTTCATACATCTTTCAAGCTGCCCTCCTGATAAATTCTCTTGTGTGTGTTGCACTCAGAAGGTTGAATCAAAATAAAATAGAAACTTCCCAGGTCCTGCCTTCTCAAGAGCATTTGTATTGGAATGACCCTAGAACCAGGTTCTGACCCAGAGCATCCAAAATTCAGGCCCATAATTCAGAGGGTTCCTCCTCCCTCTCCCCAACTCACAGCTGTTAGGACACCATCACCCCTGCAAATGGTGTTTTTCTCTTGTCGCTGTGTTTCTCCTTTGTCCACCAAAAAATCAGCACCCATCTCTTCCTGGCCTGAAGGCAGGCCCCTGCAGGGCGGTGTGTGGGAACTGGGGACCTCGCCTCTTGTCTGCTTGATACATGAAGGAGGTCTTAGAGAACTTGTCCTCAGCCCTTCAGGTCTCCCCACAGAGCTGGCTCTGTCCTCGATCCCTCAACCCCTCAGGTCTCTCCACGGAGCTGGCCCTGGGTCTTCCCAGCCCCAGGCCTACAGAAATCCCTCACCTCCGGGCAGCTGTCCACTGTCCCCCTACTTCCTCCTCATCTCAAGGTGCATCTGAAGCCTCACAAGGAGAGCTGCAATACGGCAGGCCAATCTCCATGGCCTTCTCCCCCGGAACCATAAGGCACATAGGCGTGTGTGTATGTGTGTGTGTGTGTGTGTGTGTGTGTGTGAGAGAGAGAGAGAGAGAGAGAGAGAGAGAGAGAGAGAGAGAATGTGTGTGTGTCTGTGTGTGTATGTTGTGGGAAGGAGCACGGATGATGCCCCAGCATTGCCTCTGACAAGGATGGAAACCCCAGTCAGAGATTCTTGCCAGCCCAGACTCCACTTCTGTTCTCTCTTCATAGCCCCTCACCTCAGCCTGGGGCCCAGCTCTCCACTGTGACTTAGCTGGGACACTGCCCCCTCTCCAGTGGGAACCAAACTTGGATCCCAGTGCTCCCCAAATCAAAGCAGGGCGAGTGGGAGTCTGTGAGATAGGCCCTCTCCTACCCACAAACCGGTCCGGGGGCGGGCCCAGGCAGCCTTATCTAGGCCCCTCCCAGCAATCTCTGCCTCCAGCCTGGCAGACATCTTGTCCTTTGTGACCAGAACACACCATGTGCTTGCAGCCTCTCTACCTTTGCACCTGCTGTCTGTCGGCCTATCCTTCTAGCAAATTCCTGCTCATCCTCCAAGGCCCGGCTCCAAGGTCCGTTCCTGCATTAAGTCCTTTCTTAGGGCTGGTTGCCGTCACAAACACCCCAGCCCTTACAAACATTTCAGCCACAGGAATCCTTTTTCTCCAGGTTCTGGAGGCTGGCTCTGAAGTCCCAGATGAGAGTAGCTGGGTTTCTAGTGAGAGCACCACAGATACCCACACAGCGTCCCCCTCTCCTCCATGAGATGGTGGGAAGAAGGAGGGGAGCCGAGAGAGCAAGAGGAGAGAATCCCTCTCTTCTCCCCTTGAAGACCACCCACCCAATCGGATCCCACACACTTTATACCTCATTTAGCCTTAATCGCCTTTGAAAAGCCCCATCTCCACCTACAGTGGCATTGGGGGTTACGACTAAATTTGGAGGGAACACAATTTCAGAGTAGGATGATGCCCCTTAGTCACAGTCTATCCACCCTCAGCCCCCTTCCGTGAGTCCTAACAGATATTTGATGGATGACTGAATGGGTAAAGCACCTTTGCCTGCCCCCTCCCACCCATTGCCCTTTGGTGCTGCCTCTGCTCTAAAGAGGCCCCTGAGTCCCAGCTGACTTGGCGTGTCTGTGCCAAGGGTCTGGGGCTGGGGGGGGGGGCGGGTAGGGGGGATCCGGGTAGCAGGCTGGCCACTGAGCACCTGGGACTGAGCAGGCATGAAGAAAATGCTAGTCCTGCTGTGGGAGGGCTTCTGTGTGTCCCCTCCACACACATCCCAATGGAGGAGGGTCCACAAGCCCCTTCTCTGTGTGCAGACCAGGTCTTGCTCTGGGAACAAGACACTCCATGGCCTTTAAGCCCTCCCTCCCGGCCCTGCAAACAGCATGAAAATCCCACACCAAAGTTTTCAGGTTCCCCTCCAGGTCTCCACGTGTGTCACCCGGGGCTCTACTGACTCTCAGTTGCCTATTGCTGTATCTTCTTTTGCTCCTGGTCCACAGAAGCTTTAAGCTAGAAAAGCCTTGTGTGTGAGCTCAGACCAGGAATCCCAGAGAATATGTTGAATAGAAACTTGATTAAAGCACAGCAGGCAGTCCCCAGGCTCCCTGCCTCTTCACTGCCACCACAGCGTGGCCTTGGCCTCCCTGCAGGGGGGGGGGTTATGCCCCACCCCACCCCATGTATGGTGGCACCTCGCCAAAGACTCTATCTGGGAGGGGGTCTTGACCCACAGCCACATGCCCAGCCATCGCCCGGACCAGCCTGCACGGAGGAGGTGGACTTGCAGAACCACTTGCAAGCACAGGAGGCCCCCGGGGGAACTCGGCACACCCCCACCCCCCACCCCCAGATCCGGGTGTAGCATGCACAAGGCTGCCACGTGGCTGGGGAGACAAGCTGCGCCTTTCTGCTGTGAAAGTGGGTGCAGAGACTGCGCTGAGCCCAGACCCACGCCTGGACACTCTGTTCCCCTTGATCACGGGGTCCCAGTGCCCCGTGAACCACCTGGCTAGATTCCCCTAGTGGACGCTCGGACCCAGGGCCGCCAAGACTCAGGGGACCTGGACTCCCCTGTCTTGCCCCGGGTGCCCACCTGAATGGGGGGGAAGGTAAGAAAGACGGCAGTGAATTTCAGCCCTATTCCCCTTAGCGCGCAATGCGGGATCCCCAGCTTGACCCACGAGTCAAGTTCAGCTTCTAACTCAACTCCAACTCCCGGTGCCCCGAATCCCCCCCCCCCCCCCCCCACGTCCGTACCCGGCGTCCAGCTCAGAACGTCCCATCTGGGGAAGATTTAAAAATAATGATCATAATAATTCATGAATAATAAAATAAATCAGCGGGTCCGGGAGTCCCAGCGCGAGCTCCGAGCGCTGGCCGATCCTAACCTTCCAGCCAGGCAGATTTTCACAAGTTTTCCAGTCCAGGCCGCTGGACCGGACGGGTCCTGCGGGCTCCCCGGCGGCGGCCGCCTCCCCTCCCTCCGCTCCCCGCGAGGTCCTAGCGCCGGGCCGCGCTGCCCGGTGGACGGGAATCCCGCAGCGGCGGAGCGGAGAGGCGCTTCTGCGCGCGGAGAACCCCAGGTCCACGCTGCCAACCTCCGCGCTCCGGACCTCCCTCTCCACCTCTCCACCGCCGCGCTGGCAGCTCCGGGTGATCCCCGCGCGCCTGGCGACCCGTGGGTCTCTATTGCCGCCGCCGCCTCCCTCCCGCCGGGCACCCGGTGGGCTGTGGCTTTGCCAGCGCGTCTCAGGAGAGCTTTTAAAGCTCCGAGGCCGAGTCGCGGTCCACGAAGGCCGTGCCCGGCGCCCCTGGGCGCTCCCGGGCTTCCCCGCCGTTGGCTGGAAGCGGGTGCCTAGAGCGGGGGGAAGCCAGAGCGGGAAGCGCCCCGCCACCCACCGCGCGAGCGCGGGGTGGACGGCTCGGCGCCGGGGCAGGGCCCGTCTCCCCGCCGTCGTGGAGCAGCCAGGCGCCGGGGGCCGCCTCTGCCCACGGGCGCCGCCGCGCTCCAGCACCCCCCACGCCCGCGCGCCACGCGCGCCGCCGGCCGGCGCTAAGACCCAGGGCGCGGCGCGCCCGGCCGGGGTTGGACACTAGAGGGCGACGGCCACCTCCCACCCCCCCCCACCACCCCCTTACCCCTCCCCACACCCCACCCCACCCCACCCCGTCCTATAAACGCGCGCCCCGCGCGGCCCGGGCCATTCGCGACCGGGAGCTGCGCGGGCGCGTCCGAGTCCGGGGCTTCGGGGCGGGGGCGGGGGGCGGCGGCCAGGAGCGACGCCCCGCGCAGGCTGGAGGCCGCCGAGGCTCGCCATGCCGGCTGGACTCTAGCTGCCCCATGGAGTCGTCGGCCGACTTCTACGAGGCGGACCCGCGGCCCCCGATGAGCAGCCAGCTCCAGAGCCCCCCGCACGCGCCCAGCAGCGCCGCCTTCGGCTTCCCCCGGGGCGCGGGCCCCGCGCAGCCCCCCGCCCCACCTGCCGCCGCCGCCGCCGCCGCCGCCGAGACGCTGGGCGGCATCTGCGAGCACGAGACGTCCATCGACATCAGCGCCTACATCGACCCGGCCGCCTTCAACGACGAGTTCCTGGCCGACCTGTTCCAGCACAGCCGGCAGCAGGAGAAGGCCAAGGCGGCCGCGGGCCCCGCGGGCGGCGGCGGCGGCGGCGGCGGCGGCGACTTCGACTACCCGGGCGCGCCCGTGGGTCCCGGCGGCGGCGCCGTCATGCCCGGGGGAGCGCACGGGCCCCCGCCGGGCTACGGCTGCACGGCGGCCGGCTACCTGGACGGCCGGCTGGAGCCGCTGTACGAGCGCGTCGGGGCGCCCACGCTGCGGCCGCTGGTGATCAAGCAGGAGCCGCGCGAGGAGGACGAGGCGAAGCAGCTGGCGCTGGCCGGCCTCTTCCCCTACCAGCCGCCGCCGCCGCCGCCGCCGCCGCACCCGCACCCGCCGCCCGCGCACCTGGCCGCCCCGCACCTGCAGTTCCAGATCGCGCACTGCGGCCAGACCACCATGCACCTGCAGCCGGGCCACCCCACGCCGCCGCCCACGCCCGTGCCCAGCCCGCACCCGGCGCCCGCGCTCGGCGCCGCGGGCCTGCCCGGCCCGGGCAGCGCGCTCAAGGGGCTGGCCGCCGCGC
This sequence comes from Sorex fumeus, assembly GCF_029834395.1. Taxonomy (NCBI): domain Eukaryota; kingdom Metazoa; phylum Chordata; class Mammalia; order Eulipotyphla; family Soricidae; genus Sorex; species Sorex fumeus. The sequence continues at coordinate 23,301,201 of NW_026606179.1, forward strand.
ACCCCGACCTCCGCGCGGGCAGCGGCGGCGGCGGCGGCGGCGGCGGCGGGGGCGGCGGCGGCGCGGGCAAAGCCAAGAAGTCGGTGGACAAGAACAGCAACGAGTACCGGGTGCGGCGCGAGCGCAACAACATCGCCGTGCGCAAAAGCCGGGACAAAGCCAAGCAGCGCAACGTCGAGACGCAGCAGAAGGTGCTGGAGCTGACCAGTGACAATGACCGCCTGCGCAAGCGGGTGGAACAGCTGAGCCGCGAGCTGGACACGCTGCGGGGCATCTTCCGCCAGCTGCCCGAGAGCTCCCTGGTCAAGGCGATGGGCAACTGTGCGTGAGGCGCGCGCTGGGCCGGCCCCCTGCCTGGGACGCAGGGAGCGCTTGGTTCAGGGTCTCACGACTGGCAAGAGCTGGTCTCAAGACTGGGAGATTCTGGAGCGCCTGAGAAATCGGGCCTGGCCGGCCGGCCGCGTACCCCTTGCCTCCCGCGGCGCCCCGCACGCACTCGACGCGGCGGAGCGTCTCAGACGAGCGTGGCCAGAGGCGGGCGTTTGCAACCTGCCCGAGGAGAAGCCCGCCGGCGCCGGGGCTGAGCCGGAGCCCTGCAACTCTAGTATTAAGGAATAATCTTGTGCCTTGGAGACTTGAGACTCACTGCTCTGATTCCTACCGAGTAGGGGGAGCAGCTGTGTGCCTTGCCATTTTCTTTGGAGGGGTTCCTGCTTGGTCCGGAGGCTGCAGGAGGCCCCCTCGATTTTGAAAAGGAGGGGGCCGGAGGAAGGGTCTGGGAGCAGAAGTCCCCGCGAGCCGGTTCCACCCGTCCACCCTCAGTGCCGGTGCTCCCAGCGAGGGGAGGTAATGCGGGACTGGAGACTCTTGAAGGGAAGGTTGCTTGCTGGTTCTCTATGAAGGGAGAGGGCCCCTAGCCCCTTGCCTCTAACCTCCCAGCCTGCAACAGGCTGCCCCCTCCCTTACCCCCTTGCACACATACTGAGAGGGGGTCCACCCAAACCTGCCCAGACCCGGAAACTCGGTCGTGGTGGTTTTGCTCTCAGGATGTGTGTTCTCAGGAGTCGGGGGTCTCCTGGCCACTTGCTTGGTCTGGGTCCTGGAGGGGTGGGGGTGGGGGGGAGTGTCCCAACAGGGACTTTCAGCCTGTGGCCGTTGCCAGCATTGCCGGGACAAACACGAAGCACCGCAGTCACCCCTGAGGGGGCAGAGTTATGAGAAGCTTCCCAAATATTCTGCTTTATCAGCCGATATCAACACTCATATCTGGCCTCTGTGCGTCCCGGCGGGGCCTGTGCAATGGGAATGTGCACGTCGATGCGAAGCCACCATTTTATTTGGCTTTTGTTTTGTTTGGGTTTTGCTCAGATACTTGCCAAACTGAGACTCTCTGTTCGGGCAGCTGCAGGGAGAGTCTGGCTTTCTCTCCTTTGGGTTCGGGGATGGCCTTTGCTCCCGGGGAACCCAGGAGGGGAAGGTGGGCTCACCCTTTCCCCTCGGCTGGCTCAGAGGTGCCAGTGGGCCTCAGGGCAGGGACCACTGCAGACCTGCCCCCCCACCCCCACCCCAGAGGCCCAAGCTCCCCCCCCTCCCGAAGGGAGGCATTTCCAGTCACACTCAGACCAGGGGGTCTGGGACCCACTGGGAGCAGCCTGGTTCTCTGGGGAGACAGGGGAAAGGAGAATGGAGAGTTTCATGTTCGTTGTTGTATGTATTATATCTATAATATAAACCTATAAAAGTCAGATCTGGTGTCTTTTTAAAAAAAATCAGAAAAGCTCGTTCCAAGGTTTTCCGCGGTCTAGGGTCACATTTGTAACTAATCACAGCAGGGTCCCGAGCTACGATCTCCACGTTCATTATTATTAGCTCTCCGCCCAGCCTGAGCCCCTCCACATTTCATTTCAGGGCTGACTTCTCCCAACCAAAGCAAAGAAAAGCTGAGGAGAGTCTTGGGGTATAGGGAGCGGAGGGGGACCAGCCTTAATGTGGTCCTGGGGCACAGAGGGAGCAGAACAATCCCCCCCCCCCCCATGCCTGAAGCTGTCAGAGACCCTGGGAACGAATGGCAGCAGGTTCTAGGCTCCAGGGCTGGGGGCTGGACCACACTTGCTTCCCGTCCCTCCCTGCCATGTCTGGGGCACCCGCTCATGCTGGCCTTGGCCCCCTGAACCTCCACCTGCCCCGTGTGTTCCTGGGCCCTGTAACTGCAGCCTGTAGACCACGTGCTATTCATCCTGCCAGGCAAGAAGCTACCCCCCCACACACACACTCTAGCCCCCAAATGTGATGTTTCTGATAGAAGCCCCAGCACCCCTTCTGAGCAATAAGAGACTGGAGTGGGGAGTGCAGCTCCCTCCTGCCTGAGATTCTGGAAGGGCCTGGGAAGCAGCCCCAGGCCTGACGATGCAAGGCTAGCAAAGCCCCTTGGCCTCATGTTTTCAGCCCCCTGAGTCCTCACCGGAGTTGTTTTATGGCCTTGGGGAGAAATTGCACATTCTTTTACATGCTGAACGTTGTTTTTTTTTTCTTTACCTGCCTGCAGGGTGAGGCAGCATAGGGGGGCCTGGTCTCCAGCCCCCTTGGCTCACGTCTAGCTCCTCCTCACCCATGGCCCTCCTTGGCAGAGGAAATCCAGGAGTGAGGAGGCGGCAGCCCGCCCCGCCGCCCTGGGAACCAAGGAGGCAGAGCCCAGCCACCGGCCTAGAGGCCTGGGGCAGGCCCCGGCTTGCTGGGCCCCAGCAAACCCTCTGAGTTCAGTGCTAATTCCAGTTTTTCTTGTTTGAACCTCGGCTTCCCCCTTTGCCCCCAGAACAGATCCCAGGGGGAGCGGGGGAGGGGCGCTCCCCCCCTCCCTCACCCAGAGCCGGGCTCCTCCCTTCTCCTCCCACTGTCCCCTCTCCCCAGGGGTTTCCTCTTTCATTGCTGTCAACTCCCAGAAGGTCGGTCTCCCCCCTCCTTCCCTGCCCTGGGCACATCCTGAGGTCCAGGGCTGGCTTTCTGTGGAGGGGACCCAGCCAGCCAAGCACAGGCAAGGCCAGGACAGGGATGGGGTTTGTGAAGTCCCCACTGTAAATCAGGGGTTGGGGATTGGGAGGACGGGCGGGGGCAGGCACTTTCCCCTCCTGATTGCAGCCTTCATGAAGGATCCTTCCAAACACACCCGCCAAGTATTTCTTGGACGCCTACTGTGTGCCAGGACCCGCGCCAAGGAAGGGCACTCGGTTGGGAAGAAGGAGACACAGCTCCTACTTGGGGTGCAGCCTACTTGGCGGTCCCAAGCTGTACCAGAAGGGCCCCGAGATGGCGTTGGGAGTAGCACAGAGGAGTAGCACTAGAGGTCATCAGGGAGGGCTTCCTGGAGGGAGTGTTGGCTCAGCACAGCGAGGCTGCCCCCCTCCTCCCCCATCCCTGTGGCTGACTGCCCCCTCCCCAGGAGAATGAGGCCCCCACAACGCAGAGACTTCACCTCCTCCCCTCTCTGGGCTGCCTCCCAGCCTGGCATCAGACAGGCTGAGCCGTGGGTCCTCTTCGGGGATGCCAGCGCTTGGGAAGAAACGAGGGCAGAAGAGACAGAGGGAGGTGTGCCTCTGCGGCCAGATGCCGCCCGCCCGCTGGTTTAGCGCTGTCACGGGTGTCACCCTTATCGCCCGCATCTCCTGGGAATCTGTGAACACAGGCTCGGCCCTGACACCTGCAAAGTGAGCCAGGGCAGGTGAGGCGTGTGTGTGTGTGTGTGTGTGTGTGTGTGTGTGTGTGTGTGTGTGTGCCGGTTCCTTGGGTGGGGGGGTGGAGGGAAGGAGGTAAGGGCAGAGGCAGAGGGAGGCCACTGCCGGGAGGACAAGCAGAGCCCCCCGCCCCCATCTGGCTCAGCCTGGAGGGCACCCACAGTTCCTCACAGGTGTGGGGTGGGCTGCGGCCTGGACGTGTCAGTATGTTCTCCGCGGGTGGGTGGGTGGGGAAAGCCTTTCCTCGCCTTGACATGCGTCTCTGAACGATCTTTCTGGTCTGTGAAAGGCTCGTCCCATCCCACTTCTCGCCACACAACCCCCCCCCACCCACACCCCTCCCCTGCCCCCACCCCTCGCTGTTGGATGGAGCATTTGACGTAAGCAGAGGCACAGGAAAGATACCAATTCACTATCAAAGCATCCCAGCCCCATCCCAGAGCAATTAAAAAGCCAGATGGAATCTCTGGGAAGACGGCATTAATAACACGAACAATCTGTGCGGGCCGGCAGGGACCCAGGAGCTAGGGGCGGGCGGGGGGGGGGGGGCTGGGGGGGGAGGGAGGGTGGAGAATGGGGGGAGTGGGGGAGGGAGGAGGTCCCAGAGCTCCGGCTCTCAGCACCGTCTCCACCCTGTCATGGCCAGCGGGGATGGGGCCATGCGAGGGGATGCCTGGGTCTTGCTGCAGCTGGGCTGTCCCCGCCAGTCCCCGTAAGACCCACTGTCATTCTGGTCCTGTTTGCAGCAGACCGAGCCAAGCAAATGTGGAACCCATTACTCAGGCAGCCGCAGACCCGGCCAGCCCCATTCTGGCACCCAAGTGCTTTGCTTCCCTTCACTTTGGTGTTTATTTATTATTTTTCGGGCCTTCTGGCCCCACCCACTAGGAACAGGCCTCCCCGGGTGCCTGGCTTCCTGAAATGCCCTTTTTCTTTCTTCGCTGTTCCCCTGTGCACTGCTTATGTTTGCCTCATGGTGTGGAGCCCAGGGGGTGAGGGTAGAGAGGAGGCAGGCAAGGGACCCGGAGATCGAGGGTCTCCCTGTAGACCGTGGAAGGAGAGGCAGTCGGACAAGAGCCGCTGAGCTCTCAGAAGCTGGCGTGGTTACTCGGGGAGCAGAGCTGCGTGGGGGTCCCCACGGTCCAGCTGACTTGAAGGTTCCAGATTCACAGGAAATGAATCGCGGCTGTTCCGAAGCTTTTTCGAGGCTGTGCAGAAAAGCCCGTTCTCTCTCATCGACCCATTTTCCAGACCGTGATCTGGAGGCCTGTCCCAATCCAAGAAACACTGGCTTTATTTACTTATGTTTAATTGCTTTAAAGTGTTGGGCATCTGTGCCAGAGGACCTTAGTCTGACCTTTCTTTCCCCTGTTCCCCAACACCATCCTTCCCCCATCCCTACCCTCCTCACTCTGCTGGAAACACTTCTCCTCAAGATCACCACATTGAGTTCCTAGAGCTGAATCAAAAGAACTTGCCTGCGATCTCGCAGCTCCATGCCTCCTGCTGAACTTGCCCCAGTGAACATGCAGCACCAGGCCCACGGGGGGCTTCAACACAGGCCTTTGAATGGATGACCCCACTCCCACTCCAAGCTCTCTCTTTAAGCGCATCCTTACTTTCTTCTTTCCACTGGAGGGTCAGTGAGTTGAACCCGGGGTCCACACAGCAAGATCATCGGGGCTCACCACTGAGCAAGGCAACCCCAGGCACTCAGACCACACTCCAGAGGGGTCTCGTAGCTGCACAGCCCCCCTCTGGAGCAAGGCAGAAGGAAGAAAGAGTCCAGGAGAAGGACGGCTTCCGGGCCTAGGTCATCTTCAGCACCACCAGGCAGTTCTTAACCACCGGAACTGAGGTCCAGCCAGAGTCCACGAGAAGGTCCTGCTCTCCGGACGAAGGCGAGGAAGAGTTGGGGTTTGGGGTCATGAGCAGAGGGTTGGGAAGAGGAAGCATGCCCCCGGATCTGCCAGGAGGACTGGGAGGCCGCAGCAGCTGGAATCTACCTCATGGCTGTCAGGGTCTTTGCCCCCTTCGCGTCCTGTAGCCCCTGCTCCTGCATGACCGTCAAAGTCCTTCTTGAGGGTCGTGATCTGGGGGGCGGGGGGAAATAGCAGTGGCCAAATGTGGTGGCCTCAGGCCAGGGCATGTTACCCAGTGACCCAGACCAGGCCGGAGGGAATTATCACGTCCTGTCCCCAAACCCTCTAGATGTGCAGATATTTCTGCTCCTTGGCAAGCGCCCGCCAACCTCTCACCAGAAACGGAGCCTCTTGGCCCTGTTCTCGTTGTCAGCCCACTGGCTCTTTCCTGCCCAGCCCAGGAGAATGCAGGCCCCACCCCCCACCTCCTCACCCACACCCCCAGGACTCCCTGCCCCCCCCTCACCCCTACAGCGCTTGTCAGCACACACCGACAGAGATGGCAGCCCTGCCCCAGTCCAGAGTGGGAAGAGGTGACAGGGAGTGTGTGTGTGTGTGTGTGTGTGTGTGTGTGTGTGTGTGTGTGTGTGTGTTGGGGGGGGGGGTCCCTGCCCCAGAGGGAGATGCTGTGACCTTCAGGTTAGGACCCGTCTGAAGCCTCCTCGAGTGAGTTACAATTTGCAAACACGTTTTATTTGATTCCTCAGTTTTGCTAGAGCAATTATAGTGACTAAGCATGACAAATCACTCCCCACACCGTGTCTGCTCACTCTTAGGAAACGTGTTTGCTTCACTCTTTTGCCTGGTACAGCAACATTTTAAAAATAGACTCATTCACTGTACTTGGAGGCAATTTGTTCCAAATTTTCCCACTAATTTGATTTTAATCTGATATTTAGAATTTGTGTGAGCACATTCGCTCTGATTTATAGGGAATCGGCCCTACCTGGCTGTGGCGTGCATGTTCTTGGCCTCAACCCGTGAGTCCCCTGGACAAAGGCTTTCTCCTGAGCCCTGGGAAGCCATGGGCGTCAGTCTACACCGCGGAAACTGAGATGCCAGGGCCAGGTGTGGTGATTCTGGTCCCTACAGGGGTCCTGGCCAGCAGGCTTCAATGGTCCCGGAACAGACAGGTCCTGCCCAGGTGCCCTGGCCCCGCACAGCTGGCCGCATCCTCTAAGGTGGACTCGGAAGGAGTTGGGCTTGAGGGGGAGAGAGAGCTGTCTCTGCTCTCTCGGGGCTCATGGTCACGTGGCTGGGGTGGGCACCCGCTAGGCCCACTGTCTCTCACTAACAGCCTGGCCCTCCCCGCTCTCCATTTCTCTGAGCTTCAGTTTCCTTTATGCAAAACGCATGTAAAACCAATTCACGTCATGGAGCTGTTGTGAAAGGTAAACAGGCAGAGCAGGCGGGCCACTTGGCCCAGACAGAGCCTGTCCTGCGCTGGGGCAGGAGGCAGTGGGTGGGAGAGGGCACACCTGGTCCTTATAAAATGCTCGCCGCCCCCCCACCCCCACTCCCCGTCCCCAAGAAGGCAGGTCTCTGAATAATTCTAGGTCAAATCCTTGTAACACAGAATTAAACAGAAGAAGGACCAAGCAATTGAAGTCATTTTCACAGAGCTTCGAATCCCCCCTGGAAGGATGCACTTCCTTTGCTCCCCAAACTCTGGGTAAGCCGGCCCTGGGTGCAGAACCCTCTTGCCAGCGACCTTGAAGGGTGAACTTGGAGGTCACACTCCCCCCCACCACGGCTCTCAGTGGAGCAGGCAAGGGTGCCCATGTGTTCACCCCAGTAACATATTCTTGGGGCAAGGGTGAAACATCAGGTGACCCTACCACCACCACCACCATCAATGAGAAGCCTTCTCATGGGCCATCAGCATCCATAAATCCCAAGGCTAAAGACTCCCCCTCAGATCCAGGGGCAACCCCATAAACTCCTTTCTCTTTGGGTAGCTGGGGTTCTGGGGGAAGAGGAGAATAGGCTGGGTCTCTCTCTCTCTCTCTCTCTCTCTCTCTCTCTCTCTCTCTCTCTCTCTCTCTCTCTCTCTCTCACACACACACACACACACACACACACACACCCCAGGCCCATCCCGGTTCTGTCCAGTTCCCCACTGGGTCATCTTGGTGCATTTGCCTGACCTCGCTCCAGCTTGGGAAGGAAGCGCAGAGCTGCCCTCCAGCCCGCAGGCTGGTCCCAGAGGCCTCTTGCCACAGGGAAGGCTCCTGGGGTCCTGGGGGTGCAGGAGTGGAAGCCAGGCTACCCCAGAGCTGGTGGGGGGGGCTACATGAAAGAGCTCAGCCATTTTACTTCCCCTCCCCTCCTTTTTTTTTCCTCTTCTTTGCCAGGAATGCCTAAGCGTGAGTGGCTTGAGTTTATGAGCAAACTCTTCATGCGAGGCAGGAAGGCAGCTCTGCGGCCCACCTCCCCTGCCTGGCAAGGGAAGCAGGCAGTCCGCTAGCAAGCGGCGGGGAGCCCTGGCATCAGGGGGCAGCTGAGCTGAGCTGGGCACCGAAGAAGCAAGGGCAGGCCCGAGCAGGGGCAACCGCCAGGAGAGATGGGCACCCCACGGGTGCAGGAGCCAGCCAGGGGGGCGCCAGGAGCGTCAGACTGGAGTAGCTCTCAGGCCCGGGAAGTTCTTCCGGAGGAACCCTCCCACCCCACCCCGCCCCCAGCCCCCAGTTGGCCACAGCCGACCTCGGTGGTGTGCAGAGCCAGCTCCTCCGGGAAGGCGGAGGCCCGTGAGTCATGGGCCAGCCCCTCCACAGAGGGGAGGTGGGACCGTGGCTCGGGGCCCGAAATGTGTCAGCGGCAAGATGAGCATCTTGAGTGATGCGCAGTTTATGTAATGATGTGGGGCGGCGTGGCCAAACCGGGAAGGAGAGCGGTCTCGGCCTCCTCTGCCTCCGGGGCCACCCAGCCCTCCACAGACCCGGGCGCGCCTGCAGCCCTCTCCCCGGACCCCCCAGGGGAGCCGAGAATGGGGCAGCATCAGCACCTGGGCCCTCCCCCATCCCCAACTCTCCATCCCGAGAGCCCACCCACCCTAGGTGGGGCGGGGTGTCAGGAGCCCTCATTACTGGCAGGACTCCAGGCCGCCTCCCCTCCCCCCCCTCCACCCAGCATTCCGCAACTTCATTCCCTTTAGATTTTAATTTTTTGCACTCTATCAGCTGGAGGTTGTCAGGAACGTCTTCGAGGGGTTCAGAAATACCGAGTGGTATGCAGAGCCAGTTGCTTGGAGGGGGCGGACAGGGGGGCCCTTCTTCACATGTCCCGTGCTCAGCATTGGTGGGGCTTGGATCTGCCCATGGCCGTTCCTGGGACCCCACCCCCACCCCACTCTGCAGTGGGACTGTGGCTGCCACCAGGGAAGTGGCGGCGGGTGGAGAGTCTGACTGGGCGGGCTCGTGCCACACACCCGGGGTGCCCGGGCCCCTGGCCACCGCCTGTTGCACAAGGGCCTGCCCGCCTTCCCACCCACCGGGGGCGTGAGACCGAGCGTGCGGCCTGGCCCCGCCGCACACCTGCTGTGTGACCGGGCTCGGGGCTGGCGGTGTCTCTGTTTGAGCATGTCCCAGAGGTGTGCCGGGATTCCCAGAGGCAAGATGATGAATGGGTGTCCTTCCAAAACCGGATCCCCGCAGGAGTCACGGTGAGAGGCACCGGGACCGGCCACCTGGCAGCTGAGAGGGGAGAGTGAGTCAGAGACCAACGACCCACCTGCCTGGCGGGTCACTGTCCCTCTCCACCCGTGCCCAGTGCAGGCATCCCGAGTACTCAGGCTTCCCTTCTCTTCCCAGCCTGGAGTCTGGCTATCAGGGTCCAGGGTGTTGTGATGGGCTGGGCCCTGGGGTCAGGGGGCTCAAGTGCTCCTTGTTGGGCCCATGTGGGGTCTGGGTTGGAGTACCCAAAGATGTCCCCCAGAGACCCTCTCTGTCTCCTCCTCCTCATGACTCCCCCTCCACCACCCCCCACCCCAAGTGGGACCAGGTGGTCAGTCAATCTCCACCAAACTCCCTAGAGCCCTAGAAGCCCAGGAGGAGGGGGAAGAGTGTCTAGCAAGGTGTCACCCAGATCAGAGCCGGGAGGGGCTGAGACCCTCCCCACTCACCCCCATTCTGCATCACCACGTGCATTGCCAGGGCACTCTGGTGGGATTGCGGGGTCTCCGGTGGTGGTGGTGGGGGGGGGGGGTGGGGGGAGAAAGGCCTGCAGGAGGGAGAAGGAACGGGAGGATGAAGCTGAGGCCGTGTGCTCCCGAGACCCGCCAGGATCCCTGAGCACTGCCTGCTCTGGTCCGAGTATCCCTCCCCCCCCCCCCCGTCCATTCCCCCAGAGAAACTAGAAAAGCTGGGGGTACGTTGTGGGTCAGCTTGCTTTGAGCCTTCTCGGCACCCTTTGCTCTCTGGATTCGACCCCCTACAACGCCACAGCCCTCAGACGACACCAAGCAGGGTCCCGGCCTCCCAGCTGTATTTCCTGAGCGCTCCCTTGTCTTGAGACGCCGAGAGTTGTGACCAGGACACAGCTCGGGGAGGGCTCACCCCTTCTTGCTTCATTCCTTGGTTTCAGAAAAGTTTGACCTTTTTGTCCCCAAAACATTGCTTCTCTCTCCAGGGCAGGGCAAAGAGCAAACCTCTGTTTGATCTTCTCTCCCTCTTTTGCTCATACGGCCTCTTCCACATTATCCTTTAGGACATTTGGTGGGGGGTGGGGTGGGGAGGTCTTTTCTGATTGAGATCATTTCTTCTCTTTTCTAGTTTCTCTGGGAGGCGGGGGCGGGGGGGTGGACAAGGGGAGGGATACTCGGACCAGACCGAGCAGTGCTCAGGGATCCTATATGGGAATCATATAGGATCCCTGAGGATCCTATATGGGAATCATATAGGATCCCTGAGCCGTGCTCAGGGTATCATATATGGCATCGGGGGACCAAACCAAGGTCGGTGGCTTGTAAGCCCAGATCTCTACCCACTGTACTATCTCCCCGGCCCCTCTGTTCTGGCCTCTTATTCCTCTTCTCGGTTGTTCAATCTGTCCATTGAGGTCTACATTTGGGTCATTATAAATCTCATTTCTAGAGACTTGAATCTGCTGTCACCTTCTACAGCTGTACAGATTCCCACCCTTGCCATTCTTTCTCTCCTTCCTCTCTTCTCAAGGGGGGGGGGGGTGGATGAAACCCAGGACCTCACGTAGCCACACCCTCACTGCGTTCGCCATCCCTGTGCCGTTATCCTGAGCAAGTCTTACTTTTAACCTCGGTTCTCAGCTGTCCTCTGGTGAGTCATCTGAACTTCTGGAGGCTTGCGTCTGTATTCGATTGATTCTCCTAGCTTCTACCCCAAGTCTTCTCTTCATCTGTGTCTGATTGTCTTGAATTAGGAATTGGTCAATGTTTGGGATTTAGTTTTGTTCCTCATTGTTGCTTTTCAGGCAGACTTCAAACATGCAAGGCTGAAAAGTGTATTTGGGGGGGGGGGGGGGAATATAAAGAATTGACGTGTAGGACAAAAGCATTGTCCCAAAACATGGGGACTGTTTTCATTTGTTTCTGCCACACCCCGCGAACCACAGCTGCCCGGGATCTTCAACCACCTTCAAAGCTCGAGATTCTCTCGCATGCTGAGGTGACATAAGGACATGAGAGTGTGTGTCCTTCCCATTCTCCCTTCTCCCGAGGGGTTTCACCCTTAGGAGACACACAGCAAGGTGGGGCGTTCTCTTGTTTTGCAAGGCACCTGGGAGTTGTCTCTCTCCTTGTCCGAGGCTGTCTGCCAGTTTTGCGAGGGGCAGAGGGCATCGTCGGAGGGAGCTGTTGGCTTCTCCTCCTCCTTCCTTGCCCTGACTCCTGGCTTCTCGGCCTGGCAGTTTCCTCGGATACCGTCACGCATCTCGGTGCTCTGGATGAAAGGTCCGACAGCATCTGTGTGTGCCAGCATGCAGCCATTCATGCCACAGCTGCACACGGGAAGCTCCGTGCCACGCTCTGCAGGTACGTATGGGGCGCTGGCTGTGCCCACGGCCCTGCGATGGAGGCCATGTGGGGAGCAACCGGTCACACAGGGCTGGCTCCTGCGGCACCCGCAGCCTCCCCTGGGAGACAGACAGCAAACAGAATTACTCAATTGATCAGTGAGTTGCAGTCCTGACGCAGACTGTGAAGTAAGGAAACGCGGAGGGCAGAGAGCCCCACGGCCCAGAGAGCTGAGGAAAGCCGCTCTTAAGCCGGGAGATGGTTCCATCTCACTCTGTGGGGCCACTGGGGCATCTAGACAGACAGTCGGCTGGACTCAGAGACTCCAGGCAACAGGAAGAGCCTCTGCAAAGCTGACAGAGGACAGGACCCCCCCCCCGCCACACACACACACACACACACACACACACACACACACACACACACACGTCCTGGCATCAGAAACTCTCTGCTACAGGCATGGATGGCCCCACAGCAGCGTGGGCTGGGACACCAGGTTTGAGGCCCGAGGGCCAGCTGGTGGGTCCTGGACAGCTCAGAGGTTCTGGTTCAGTCACCATGCTAGGAACTGGGCACCAGCAGGCACAACTGAGACTCCCGAGGAGCGCATGCTACAGGGGTCTCCCTGCTCCCATGTGGACAGGCACCGCCCAGAGGTGACCCAGAGGTGGACAGATGCAGGACACAGCCGGGCAGGGAGAGAACTCAAAGGGCCGGAAGTCATGCCCAGCCTGCGCAGACCCCAGGTTTGACTCTCACATCTCAGGGTGCCCTGAGCACCATCAGGAAGGTCCTGGGGGCCGTCAGCACTGCTGGCTGAGTATTCCCGGGGGGTCGACCTCTGTGTGAGAAGCACTCCCCAACCAAAGAGGTGGGGGGACGCCCCATCCATTCTGCTGACCGTTTCTCAACTGCTCCCCTTTGTTCCCCACTCACTCTGTCTCCTTTGTAGGCCAATCCCTGGCCTCCTATGGGTGTGTCCCATGGGTTCCAGGAGCTCAAGCAAAGGAAGCAGAGAAAGGTCAGGGTGTTGGGGCTGGAGCAATAGCACAGCGGGTAGGTGTGCTATTTGCCTTGCACGTGGCCAACCCAGGTTCGATTCCCACCGCCAGGGAGAATTCCTGAATGCAGAGCCAGGAGTAACCCCTGTGCATCATCGGGGGTGACCCAAAAAGCAAAAAAAAAAAAAAAAAAGAAAATTAAAGAAAAGAAAGGTCAGGGTGTTGCCCCTCTGTCCCCCATGTCTTCGGCCATACATTGACCTGTGCTCAGACCTGCACCCCTCTTAGGACCTGCCTTCTGTGTCCTGTGGCACCAGTGCTTGTTCTGAGGGAGCCTCGGAACCCCGTCACCCTCCCTGAGTGCAGACAGACACCCCCCCCCTTTGCCCCCCATTTAAGCCCCTTTGATGGAGCTGGGAGGGCTAAGTTTGGGTTCTGGTCAGGACCCGAGAACCGACACTCAGGTTTGGGATCATGAGGAGCCTCAGAGAAATCCCCCACGTGGGTGCTCCTGGCAGGGGGCAGCCCCACACAGCCCACAGCCCCCACCCCCCACACACACACACACCGCCTGCCTTCTGTAAACAGACGCCCGCGTGCGCACACACGGCGGGTCAGAGCCAAGTGACAAACACGGCTGTGACAACTTTATGGAGCCCCGGGATCAGGCGGGATGGGGTCATGGGGGAATTATAAACATCTCTGGTGTCTTCTGTCAGGCTGCGCAATCCGGGAGCGCGTCGTCGCGTCCGAGTGCCACTTGGTGGGGGTGGGGGAGGAGCTGGGGAGGGGGTGGGTGAGTTGCTGACAAGGCACAAGCAAATTCTAGTGCCAGACACTTCAAAGAAACATCCAGTGTCAGAGGTGAAAGTGCATCTGGTGTGGTTGGGGGAGGGCGGTGGGGGGGGGGGGTTGCAGTGGGCCGGGAAGGGCGCTGGTCTTGCTCCCGCCCTCTCCTCAACCCCCCCCCCCCCCCATGCAATATGCTTCCCTTCACTTTCACTTTGACATGCTGCTGGGAACAGGCCGGACTCCTAAAGTGCACAGATGTTTGCAACTGGGTTCCCCAGCTGGGGGTCCACTCCCCCGCTCACCCCCCCCCCCCCGCCCCTGCGCCTGGCTGGTGGGGAGGAGCGAAAGGGGCTCCCACGGGGACAAATACAAACTCTGAGCACGGGCAAGGGAAGGAGAGAGACCCTGGTCCTCTAGGACCTCCCTCAGGCTGGGTTGGGGGTGGGGGAGGTAGAGGCAGAGCCCTGAGTGTCCCCGACCCTCTCCCTGGAGCCTGAGACTGAGCATCCTGGGAGAATCCAGTTTCACCCCTGCGGGAGGGCCCCAGCCTAATTGGTGTAAATAGTCTATGTGGCAAAACAAAACAAAACAAAACAAAACAAAAAACGCATGCCTTGTTTGTTAAAAAAAAAAATGGCAGTTTCCCTACTGATGGGGCAGAACAGAAACCCTGGATTTACGTTTGCAGGGCAGCAGGGATCCGTGGGTGAGAAGCTGCCCCAGCCTTTCCCCTCATTCCCCAGATACAGCCTGAACCCAGGCTGCTCTGGGCCAGGACACAGCCCAGAGCTAGGCCGTGCACCCCTACCTCGGCGGGGCTGCCCACGTCAGAGCGGCCGAGGCGCAGGGAAGAGAGCGGCCAGCTCTCCGTGGCTTTGATGCCATTGGCAAGGCTCCGTGGCACCAATGCCAGGGACAGAGCGCCGAGGAGCAAGAGAACAGCCTGAGGTTCTTGTTCTAAACGCCATCATTGGGAAACCTGGGGCTGCTTCCTGGGGGTATAATCCCAGGGTCCCCCACCCCACCCCCTGCCAACCTACCGAGGATAACCCCACAGTGTTGTGCACAGTGAGGGCCCTTCTCCAGGCTTGCATGGTTGGGAAGCACAGCTGGGTGGTGGGAGCTGGGCTGACCCTCACTCCAGGCTGGGATCTGTGCCAGGCTTATGACGACTCAGAGAGAGAGAGAGAGAGAGAGAGAGAGAGAGAGAGAGAGAGTGTCCCGGTTTGAGAAGCCTCGGAGGAAAGAGCATATGAAACAGGCAGCACTCACCAGAAATCCTACCTCTGGGCTGGGATCCACGCACTGAACCAAAGGGAAAAAAAGGAAAGGCAACAGGTGTGTGACATCAGGTGCGGTTGGATGCAGCGGCTGGATCATGTCATCAGGAGTCCCCTTTCACTCCATGTCTTGGTTTTGCCACCTTGGTGCTGGCTCCAGGGTTACATTACAACACAAGCCTCCCCACAGATTTCCAGCAACCCAGAACTGAACTTCGAGCTTCAGTTTCTAACAAGGTCCAGTGACAGTCCTTGCAGCCTCCTTAGTTAGGGGCTGCAGGAACTTGGGCTCATCCCTGAGCCAGCCAGCGTGGCCAGGAGCATGGAGGGTGCTCATCGGGCTGACAGTGTGTCAGACTTTCACACGGCTCCCCTGGTTTGTGGAGGAGTCGGTTACTTGGAATAAGAGTAAGCGCGGGAGGGGGCAAGTGCTCTTTGAGGAAAACCCAGGTCTGGTGGCCGCAGGAGAGAAAAAAAGCATAGGGAAGTGGATGAGCCCAGTAGTATCCACTTCCACCCTTCGTCCAGAAGAGACAGATCCCAAGTGATCCCTGTGCTCCTGCCCTGCCTCCAGAGGAAAATTGAAGAAGGTGAGTTTGGCGATCAGCAGGTATGATGAAGGGCCCAGATTCCTTCCTGACTTGTACTCTGCGTCTCACAACTCAGAAGCGACAGAGGCCTCTGCGCACCCCCAGGGTTCCATGGGGGCTAGTTCTTGATGGGTGGGTGGGAGGCGCACATGGCAGTTGACAAGATGCTCTGAGACATCAGAGGGATACGGAGCCAAGCCCAGCCCTGCACTCCTGCCCACCACCCCTGCGGCTTCTGTCCCCCTGGGGGCCGGCCACTCCTTCTGCCCTGAGACTTCGGTTCCTGGAGTGGAGGTTCTAGAGATTGTTGACTGGAAGAGAGATTGGAAGGACCCTCACCCGCTGGCCTCGGGAAGGGTGTCGACCCCCTCCATCTCCTGTTCTCAGGGGCACGGTGGTGCCTCTACCTCCAGTCAGTTGATGCTCACGGCTGAGAGGTCTGTGTAGATTTGCTGAGTCAGGCTGGGGGTGGCAGGGCCTTGTTTATCTTGTGACTGCCCACGATCACTCAGTGTGGATCTTTTTGGATCACACTTGGCAATGCACAGGGGTTACTCCTGTCAGTGCTCGGGGGACCATATGGGATGCTGAGAATCGAACCCGGGTTGGCCTCATGCAAGGCAAATGTTCTACCCGCTGTGCTATCACTCCTGGCCTCGGTGTGGATGTCTGAACACAGCACCCACAGCATCACCCTCTGCTCTACCTCTGCTGTATCCAGCAGGACCACCCAGCCGCCCTGGTCTCAGATGCAGTGGAGGAAGTGACCCCTGCACGCCATTCGCCAGGGTAAATAGCCACCACCCAGGTGATAGTGGCTGTGTTTGGAGTCCCTGCACCCTGCCACACCTGAACTGCAGCAGATAACCGTCAGAGCCTCATGTGGGACAGTCGGCAAATGCCCCCGGCCACTGCCCAGAAGGAGAGATCAACCCCCTGTAGGGGGCAATAGCCTGACTGGACCACTGCTGCTTGGAGTCTAAGAGCGTGATGTTGGTGGTACCCAGGCCCCTGGTCACACCGACTGCCCCTGACCAACCCAACAACCTCCTGTATAAATAGTACTGTATGAGCCCGCAACGGAGCCAATTCCACTGGGCACCCCAGATGCAGCAGGTGACCCTTCCCTGCCCACTCCAGATGAAATCCCAAGGTCCACGAGCTTCCAGAAGCAAAAACCAGGTACGTGGATTCAGGGACTAAGACTCCAGGCCACATGGCAGTAGTGGAGATGGGCTCGCCCTTCTTGTCACCCCGGGTCTTGATTGTCATGCCCACGATCTGCCTCCACACGCCGTCTCAGCGCATCCACGGCCTTAATCCAGAGACTCCCAAATGAATCTCAACATGGACTAGCTCCTTACAGAGATGTCTCTGGACCCCAGCCATTTACAATTTTAGAATCCTGAAGTGACCTCTCATGATATTCATAATAAGGTAAAGGTAAGGTAAAGGCCCTCCGTTGATCATCGATTTGCTTGAGCGGGCCCAGTAACGTCTCCATTGGAGACTTTGTTGTTACTGTGTCTGGCATATCGAATACTCTCGGTAGCTTGCTGGGCTCTCCGAGAGGGGCGGAGGAATCGAACTCGGGTCGGCCATGTTGGCTGCGTGCAAGGCAAATGCCCTACCCCTGTGCTATCGCTCCAGCCCGATATTCATAATAATAAGCAACAGAAAATAAATCAGTGGGGCTGGAGAGATAGCACAACTCTGGGTAGGGCAGGGCGTTTGCCTTGCATGCGGCCAACCCGGGTTCGATTCCCAGCATCCCATACGGTCCCCTGAGCACTGCCAGGAGTAATTCCTGAGTGCAGAGCCAGGAGTAATCCCTGTGCATTGCCAGGTGTGACCCAAAAAGAAAAAAAAATAGAAAAAAAAAGAAAAGAAATCAGCTAATATCTGCTACTAGCAAGCAGGCTTGAAGGGTGGTGGGAAAAATTCGAAATAAAGGTGGTGGGGAGGTGTAATGGTGGTGGGATTGGTCTTGAAATACTGAATGTAATCAATTAATGTGAACAACCTTATAAAAACAATTTTTTAAGTAAATAAATAGCACCATTTTTTATTTTTATTTATTTATTTATTTTTTTGCTTTTTGGGTCACACCTGGTGACACACAGAGGTTACTCCTGGCTCCGCACTCAGGAATCAGCCCTGGCAGTGCTCAGGGGACCATATGGGATGCTGGGAATCGAACCTGGGTTGGCCGCGTGCAAGGCAAACGCCCTACCCGCTGTGCTATTGCTCCGGCCCCTGCAAGCACCATATTTTCTACACATCATACTTTGTAATAAATGTTGTGCATGTAATAAATCAATAAATAAGCCAGGGGCCTAAGACAAATAACAGAGGTCAGAGCGCTTGTCTTGCACACGACTCACCTGGGTTCTATCCCCAGCATCATATATGGTTGCCTGAACCCCGTCCCGGTTGTAACCCCCAGGAGTAACCCCTGAGCATCACTGGGTGTGGCCCAGACAAAAAAAACTTCCAAAAACAGATCACCGGGATCCATGGGGTAGGGCTGAGGAGGCTGCTACAGGGCCCAGGATACAACCCAGATTGTCAGGCAGTGAGTGGGGTGAAACCAGCACCCGCCGGGGGGAGCCCCCATCACCCCCCGCCAGCCCACAAGAACTGGGGTGCAGGCAGGGAGGTGAGGAGTCAGCTCAGGGCAGGGACCAGGCTGGTGAGCAGGGGACGAGACTGGGACCCTGGAGGGAGCCATCCTCCGGGTGTCTCCAGACCACAAGATGTAAAATAATCCCCTCGACTCAAAACAACACATTTTATGGCCTCTGACTCATTTCCGACCGAGTGAGCACCCCACAGTCCCCAGCGTGCTCAGCTTTGGTTTTGAAAAATAAAAACAAAGTTGAAAACTCCAGGCCGACGTTCAGACGCACAGAGCGTTCTCCTAGCTCGCTTCGTCCCAGGCCCCCTCACCTCCTTTTCTAAACGCTGGCAGCAGAGCCCAGAGGGCACAGTCCAAGTGGGTGTGGGGCTGGGCAGCCAGAGCGGCCTACCAGGCGGTGCCTGAGGCCCCGGGGGGAGCGAGTCCCCGCATGGGGCTAACTGGGGCCCCAAGCCTACTTCCTGGCCTGGCCCCTCCCTGCAGTGTCCACATACAGGTGATGCCCCAAAACTGCCCCCCCACTAGTCCTGGGTCTCAGAAGTCCCACAGGGGGACCCCAGACTCCAGAGTGACCCCCAGAGCTGCTATCCTCAGCTCCCTGAGTCCAAGCTGAGCCTTGCTGTCCTTTGAGCCCCCAGCTGGATCAGAACCTGAGCCCGGGGCTTCCTCCTGCCATGTTTCCCCAGCCTCTCGGTGCCCCCCTTCCTATGGTCAGGAGAAATAACTCAATCAGGGCGCATGTGGCCTTTGGTCAGCTGAGGGTCCCTTTCGTAGAGCTGGACGTCAAGGGGCAGCACTGACCAGGAGCGCCCTGGTTCTAGCAGGTGGCCTGGTGGTCACTCCAGCAGTGCGCACCCAGAACCTGTCCCTGCGGCCCATATTGCCAGGTTCCCTGGGCACCCACCTCCTGCACCAGCCATGTCCCCGCCCCCTTCCTAGGAGGGGGCTCCCCAGGAGAGGTGCCCAGCAGCCCTGACATGTGCCCACTTGGACGGGCACCTCAGTCTGTGGGCTCTGACTTGGAGGTCCAGGAGGTTCCTTGGGAGACCCGAGGCCCCATGCCCAGCTGTGATGACAGCGAGTCCCCTGTCCCCCAGCTCACCTGGTTGCTTAGCAACACTACCAGCTCGGGGATGCAGCTCAGAGCACCAAGCCCAGTGTCCCCAAAACCCTGGTGGGGAGCAGCCGGAGTCCAGGGGGGGGCTCGGCTGGCTCAAGGGCTCTGGCAGGAGGGCCCTGGAGCAGGTGGGAGGGGGTCCTGCCCCAGGGAGGGGGCATTGGGGCAGGGTCAGAGGGCCTGGACTTCCTTCCCACGAGAGCATGACTCAGCTGCATGGAGGATTCCTGTTTCAGCTTTTTCCACCAGGCTAAGACTTTCTCGCCCACAGCTCCAGGGGGGCCGGGGAGCCCCCAGAGGGCTCTGGGGGTTTCGATTTGAGTCGTCCACGCTGATTCTTAATCATTGTTTTAGAAAGGCGGCCCTGGGTTTTCCAGATGGTGGCAGGGTCCTGGGAAGCCACACTAGGGGTGTGTGTGTGTGTGTGTGTGTGTGTGTGTGTGTTTATCTGTGACTATGGCATATGTTTGTGCATGTGTATGTATCTGTATATGTACGTATATGTCTATAGTATGTGTGTATCTGTATCAGTGTATGTATGTGTATGTCTCTGTGTGCATGTGTGTATGCATATATATCTGTATATGTCTGTGTATTTGTGCATCTGTATCTGTGTATGTGTGTATCTGTGTGTGTATCCGTGTATATCTATATCTGTGTATATGTATGCTTATGTGTATGCTTGGAGGTAAGTCATGGGATATGTTGGCTCATTGAGATGAATTTAAAAAATCTTTTAAAAATTACTATTGTTATTATCATTTTAGGGCTGGAGTGATAGCACACCAGGTAGGGTGTTTGCTTTGCATGCGGCCAACCCGGGTTTGATTCCTCCGCCCCTCTCAGAGAGATACTGAGAGTATCCCGCCCGCACGGCAGAGCCTGGCAAGCTCCTTGTGGCGTATTCGATATGCCAAAAACAGTAAGAAATCTCACTATGGAGATGTTACTGGTGCCCGCTCAGGCAGATCGATTAACAACGGGAGGACAGTGCTACAGTGCTACAATGCTATGTGTATACTTACATATATACATATATGTGTGTGTGTGTGTATAGTTCTATATCTGTGTGTGTGCAGATGTGTGTACCTGTATCTGTGTATCTGTGTATGGATGTTGTATCTGTATATGTATGTGTCAATGTGTGTCTGTATCAATGTAGGTATGTATATGTATATGTGTGTATATCTGTATCTGTGTATGTGTGTATTTGTATCTGTCCGTATGTGTGTGCACACACACACATCTGCACGTTTGTTCCTTGTGGTCCCTGGGGCTGGGGAAGGAGATTCTTTTTCTTAATTTTTATTAGTGAAACACCATGAGGTACAGTTGAAGACTTACAAATTTTTGTGCTTGGGTTTCAATTATACAATGATCGAGTACCCATCCCTCCACCAGTGCCCATTTTCCACCACCACTGATCCCAGTATCCCTCCCACCCCCATTTCCCCCCCGACCCCACTCTGCCTCTGTGGCAGGACATTAGGGGAAGGAGATTTAATCAGAAACGATGTCCTTTGCCAGTGGCTGGCCTTACCCAGGTCTGCAAAAATGACCCTGGTGCTCCAAGCTGCCCTGCTGAACAGAAGGGATGGGGACACTGATTGAGGGCCAAGAGGTCAGGTCACCCATTCTCCCCGGGAGGCGGATTCTAACCCAAATATCAGCTGAGAGCCCAGTGTGGGTGTGGGGGG
Organism: Sorex fumeus; assembly: GCF_029834395.1. Lineage (NCBI taxonomy): Eukaryota > Metazoa > Chordata > Mammalia > Eulipotyphla > Soricidae > Sorex > Sorex fumeus. Next base: position 23,321,952 of record NW_026606179.1, read on the forward strand.
GGAGTGAAGCCGAGGAGGGGGTCCCAGGCTAGCCCCAACCCGGGCAGCCTACTCTGGCGAGTGACATTTCAGGCACACGTTGGTCACTGTGGCCCCTCTCCATGCCACACTGCCAGAGTGACCGGCAGTCCTGGACCTCATCCACAGCTAAACATCGTGAAGGAATAAGGAAGTCCTCCCCCCCAGGCCAAGGCCTCTCCAACCAGCCTCAGCCCCTGCTGTCCAGCCCAGCGGGAGCCTTGGGCAGGCCGGGAGGCAGGAAGACCTACCAAGAGCACGGCCTGGCTCTGTCCCTACAACCTGCAGCCTCACACAAGTGTGATGCCGACAAATCTAATCCGGGAGCTTGAGGAAGAGGAAGACAGGCTGTTTCTGGAGCTCCCCATTCCTTATTCAGCCCAGGTGGGCTTCCTGGAAGTGGCACCTGCAGGTTCTGACCTGTGAGCTGCAGCTGTGAGCAGAAGGATCCAGGATAGTGACATTCTAGGCAGGAAACAGCTCTTCTATATCCACCCCAAGGGGGCACCTGTGTCTGCTCCCTCCCTGCCCCACTCCTCCAACCCCCCTCCCCCAAGAGACACAGGATCTATGGTCTTTGCTTCTGTTCCCCCATGCCTCTGAGTGCCCCTGAGGAAAATGACCGGGGCAGGGTCCTTCTTCCCTTTGTGTTGCTGACTGGGCCTCAGTTTGGGGGTGTTTGTGGGGGGGGATCCTCTGCACCCTGATGCATTCTGACTCCTGTTCCGAGTCAGGGTCAGCTTCCCAGGAACCGCCCCGTGAGGGGCCTCAGCCAGGACCCGGGGATATCAGAGGACAGCCTGGGGCCCGGCCAGTGGGACCCTGTGGCCAGGTCAAGGGTTCTGCCTGGGGCCAGGACACGTGTCCTGGCTCTGTGGCCTCCCCATGGCCCAGCCCGCTGGCCAGCCTCCCGGGGGAGGAGCAGGGGCTCAGAGGCTGGGGGAGGAGCCGGCCAAGGGCCCCCCTGGGGTGCTGGCAGTTCCAGGGCAAAGGGCAAGACGACTGTGGTCAGAGCAAGGAAGCGGGGCAGGGAGCAGCCACCGAGACAGTCCGGGGGTGGGGGTGGGGGGGAATCCTCAGGCTCTGGCTCCGTCTGCGGCTCCCCTGCAAGGGAGCTGGGAGAGGAAGAGGGGCGGAAAAAGGTCCGAGTCCCCGGGGAAAGGCGGGGCAGCAGAAAGAGCAGAGGAGCCGCCTGGGCCCCCAGCCCTGACCCGGGTGGCTGAGACCCTCCAGTGCCCCCGGGGCCTGGAAGGCAGGTCCTGGCCCCAGCTGGAATCCCAGGCAAGAGTTGGGCAGGGGCCCTATCCACACAGAGGCTCTCCGCCTTCCACACTGCAGGGTGTGTGCACCATTCTGCGCTGTCTGGTGTGTGTGTGCCATCCATGTGCCGTGTCTTGTGTGTGTGTGTGTGTGTATGTGCCATATCTGGTGTGTGTGTGCATGTGTGTGTGTACCTTCTGTGTGCTGGGTCTGATGTGTGTGTGCCATCTGTGTGCCGTGTCTGGTGTGTGTGTGTACCTTCTGTGTGCCGTATCTAGTGTGTGTGTGCCATCCGTGTGCCATATCTGGTGTGTGTGTGTATGTGTGTGTGTACCTTCTATGTGCTGGGTCTGGTGTGTGTGTGTGCCATCCATGTGCCATGTCTGCTGTGTGTGTACCTTCTGTGTGCCATATCTGGTGTGTGTGTATGTGTGTGTGTACCTTCTGTGTGTTGGGTCTGGTGTGTGTGTGCCATCTGTGTGCCATGTCTGCTGTGTGTATACCTTCTGTTTGCCATGTCTGGTGTGGTGTGTGCCATTCATGTGCCATGCCTGGTGTGTGTGTATGTGTGTGTGTACCTTCTATGTGTTGGATCTGGTGTGTGTGTGTGTGTGCCATCCATGTGCCATGTCTGCTGTGTGTGTACCTTCTGTGTGCCATATCTAGTGTGTGTGTGTGTGCCATATCTGGTGTGTGTATGTGTGTGTGTACCTTCTGTGTGCTGGGTCTGGTGTGTGTGTGTATGTGTGTGTGTACCTTCTATGTGCTGGGTCTGGTGTGTGTGTGTGTGTGTGCGTGTGCCATCCATGTGCCATGTCTGCTGTGTGTGTACCTTCTGTGTGCCATATCTAGTGTGTGTGTGTGTGTGTGTGTGTGCCATATCTGGTGTGTGTGTATGTGTGTGTGTACCTTCTGTGTGCTGGGTCTGGTGTGTGTGTGCCATCTGTGTGCCATGTCTGCTGTGTGTATACCTTCTGTTTGCCATGTCTGGTGTGGTGTGTGCCATTCATGTGCCATGCCTGGTGTGTGTGTATGTGTGTGTGTACCTTCTATGTGTTGGATCTGGTGTGTGTTCGTGTCACCCGTGTGCCATGTCTGCTATGTATGTACCTTCTGTGTGCTGGGTCTGGTGTGTGTGTGTGCCATACATGTGCCATGTCTGGTGTGTGCCATCTGTGTGCCATGTCTGGTGTGTGTGTATGTGTGCCATCAATGTGCCGTGTCTTGTGTGTGTGTATACCTTCTATGTGCCATGTCTGTGTGTGTGCCATTCATTCACTTGCCATGTCTGGTGTGTGTGCCATCTGTGTGCCATATCTGGTGTGTGTGTGTGTACCTTCTATGTGCTGGGTCTGGTATGTGTGTGCATCCGTGTGCCATGTCTACTGTGTGTGTACCTTCTGTGTGCCGTATCTGGTGTGCGTGTGCCATCCTTGTGCCATGTCTGTGTGTGTACCTTCTATGTGCCGTGTCTGGTGTGTGTGTACCTTCTGTGTACTGTATCTGGTGCGTGTGTGTGCCATTCACGTGCCATGTCTGGTATGTGTGTATGCCATCCATGTGCTATGTCTGGTGTGTGCCATCCGTGTGCCGTGTTTGGAGCACATGTGCCATCTGTGTGTTGTGTCTGCTGTGCGTGTGTGATGGGGCGGGGTCTGGTGTCCACATCTTCACTGCCACAGGGCAGCCTGAGCACTGGTGTCCCCACTTGTTCCTGAGCCTGGTCCTGGGTTCTGGGAGCACAGCCTCTGCTCTCCAGTGGCAAGATAGATGGCAGAGGGGTGACCGTCTTCCCCAGGTCACCGTGGCCAGCGTTCCTTGTCCCAGGTGGAGCCAGCCCCAGGCATCTGCAGCACGGGAGCAACTGCACACATTCACCTCCAGCTCCTTTGGTCAGTCCAGGCTCCTGTCCTTCCCCGGGGCTGGCCAGGCGCTCTCTGCAGCCTTCCTCCCTGTGTGGCCTGGCTTCCTCTCCTTCCCCGTCCTCCGCTCAGAGCTCCTTGGCACTGTGGTCTCGTGGTCCTCACGGCTGGGTCCCGGGGCTGGAGCAATGGGGCTCTCTCTGGCCCGAGCGGCTGAGGAGCTCAGCAGCAGTGGCGGTTGGGGGGAGCCCGCCGAGGCGAGGTCTGCGGGCTCCTCTGTGCATGCCTCCCTGTGTGCACCCCACAGCACCCATTCCTGGTCAGGAGGGGCGCTAAGCAAAAGCTTCTGCCCCAGAGCTCTCAGGCCCGACAGCTGCTGGCCGGTCCCTGGCCACATGACCCACTTCCGAAATCCAGGCTGGGTGGCCCTGCCTGACCATGTGATCCGAGGTGGGGCAGGGGGTGCAGAGCCCCAAGGGAACCCAGGGCTGCCCTGGAGAAGGAAGTGGGCGTTAGCCGACTGGGTCCAGAGAGAGTCCCGGGTGGACGGGTCAAGTGCTGGTCTGGTTCCCACCCTCCAAGCCGGCACGGGCAAACCTGAGGATCCCTGTGCTATTTATGGTGGGGGGGGGGGGGGTAAACTGAGGCCAGAGAGCCAGTGATGGGCAGAGCTGGGGTGTGGACAGAGGCTGGGCAAGGGGCTCTGAGGCTGGGCTCCCTGCACAGGCTCGCAGACTCTCCAGTTCAAGAGGCGCCTCCCGCCAGGGGTCAAGGGGGAGGAGGGTCTGCGGGGGAGGAGGGTCTAGGGAGGAGGGGAGCGAGATCTGTGGGGGGAGACAGGGGGCAGAGAGGCCCGAGCAGAAAGACCACTGGCTGCTGCTCCAGCTCCACAGCTGGGGCGGGAGGAGGCAGGGCCCGAACCCTGAGGCCCTAAGAGGCCAAGGGGCACAAAAGCCTGGAGCCCCCCCTACCCCCACCAGACTGCCGAAGCCTGAGGACGCTTGGCCCCTGACGGCTGTTTACTCAGAGGCCCACGAGGTCAAGGCCCAGGCCTGGGGTTAATAATTAACAGCCACCCCGCTTGGCTGCCAGGGCTGGAGACGGGAGCCTGGACACGGACCCCTCTCCCCAGCCCCCTGGCACTGATATCTGCACACGGAAGGGAGGTGTCAGGGGGATCCCCTAGCCTCCAGAGCGGAGGCCTGGTCTCCGCACAGCCCCCCACACCCTCCCCCCAAACTTGGAGCTGACCCATGCCAGTACTCTTGGGACAGCAGAGGATGGGGGTGAGGGCCATTCTCCCTCGTCTCCCCCAGCTTCTGGGGTTCAGAGGTGAGGGGGCAGAGGCACCCCCCCTCAGAAGGGTCACGAGCAACAGGAGGGGCGGGGGAGCCTGCTTCTGGCAGGACCCAGATTTGGGGAGCACCCTCGGCCTGAGCATACAGGCGACTGTTTCTCCCGGGACCCCAGGGAAGGTGAGGGGTCAGGGTGGGCCTAGCAGAGAGACCCCCCCCACTCAGGGCCAGCCGAGTCCAAGTTCCGGTCTGTCCCCGGCGGCAGACTGAGCTGGGGAGACTGCACGGCCCCCTGGGTGCATCTTCTTTGCTGGGCTGGGGCTGGGGTTAAGGGGACCGGCCTGGGGGCAGCCCAGTTCTACTTTGTCCTGGGATCTGATCTCAGCACCCCAGTCAGGCTAGGCTGAGAAGAGACCCTAGCCCCCCGGTCCCCCCGGGGAGGCCTTGACTTCAGCGTGACCCAAAACCTAGCCTCTCCCCACCCCCGACCCACCCCGGGGGTGACAGGGAGGAGGTCAGCTTCCCCCTCACCTCTCACAGGATGGCCACCTGCACAGATGTGGTGATGCCCAGAGCTCAAGGTGGGCGTGGGAGGGGGGTGGGGGAGAGGCTTACACCCCAGTGCTCTGCGTTTCTCATGCCCCCCCCCGAGGGCCTGCTCTTGGACCTCCTGAAGGAGGCGGCCCTCAGAGGAGCCCCAGAGTGTGGGCGCTGGTGGGATTTGCTACCCGATAGAGACTCAGCCTGAAGACTTCTGGGGGCGGGGGGTGATGGAGGTGGCAGCTGGGGGGCGGGCAGTTGACCTGACCCAGTTGATGGGGATCGGAGGGGCAGCCCCCGGATCAGGCACAGAGCCCCAGGCTGGTGTGCCCTGGTGGGAGTATCTGGGACCCGCTCCAGGGCCCTTGCAGTCTTGCTGGGGCGGTTTCTGGAGGCTCAGCGCAGGGAGCCCTCTGGCCTTCCCAGCCACTTCAGCCTCCACTTCAGGCCCTAATTGTTCCCTTTCAAGATGCCACTTCTGCCCAACCAGGAAATCCTGAACTGAAGCCACTGACCCTCCCTAGGTCAACACTCGCTCAGAGGGTGCGGAGCAGGAAGGCAGCCCCAGGCTTCAGCCGGGGGAGTCGGGGCCCAATACACACACACACACACACACACACACACACACACACACACACACACACACACCAGGCACACATATGTACATGCATACACGCACTCAGACTGTCACACTTGTTGCCAGCCATGTACACACACACACACACACACACACACACACACACACAGGGACACTGAGACTTTGTCATACTCACATCAGCCATGCACACACACACACACACACACACACACACACAGGGATACTAGACCTTATCATGCTCACGTCAGCCATGCACACACACACAGGGACATTGAGACTTTGTCATGCTCACATCAGCCATGCACACACATACACACACACAGGGATACTGAGACCCTATCATGCTCACGTCAGCCACGCACACACACACACACACACAGACACTGAGACTCTGTAACACTCACACCAACCACGCACACGCGCACACACACACATACACACATGGACACTGAGGCTGCCATACGCATGTCAACCGTGCACGCACGCACAAAGGGACACTGACACTGTCACACTCGCGTCAGCCATGCACACACAGAGCTGGTGCACTCACGTGCTGGTAAACCCCGCACCACTTACACCCTCCCAACACGCTCCCACATCTGCACACTCGCGAATCCGCCAGCCCCCAGAGCTACACAAAGCACAGGCTAATGTGACCCTGTCCCAGGCTCTACGCATGTGCTCTGCCCCCTCACCCCAGATTCCCCCCACAGTGCTCTGCCTCTCACCCACCACACACATGCTCTCTGCCCCCTCACCCCAGGCTCCCACACACAGTGCTCTGCCCTGCTCCTCACACTGTCCCAGCCTTGCGAATTCTTTTCTCAGCGCTCAGAGTCTGCCCAGCTAGTCTGAGGCAGGGCTGAGTGTTTGGGCCTCACAGCCCAAGTGCTGCCCAGGACCAGATGCCAGTGGGGAAACGGGTCCAGAATAGGAGAGAGGCAGCCCCTGGCACCCCTCATCCTGGCCAGGACTTGAGGGAGGGAGTGCTCCCCTGGCCCGGAGCGGGGAGAGACCATTCCAGGTCTGGCCCACTCCAGCTGCAGGGACCCCGGGGGCCCATTTCCTGCACAGCTCCCGAGCATGGGTGATGGCGGAGGCGGGAGAGGGTGCCGGAGCTCTGGGTCAGGCAGGCTCGGGTCCGGGGTCCCTGCCGCCTTCCTCCCGCCTGTCCTCCACGCCTGAACCAGGTGAGCCAAGCTGCTGCTGGCTCCTACCTCTGGGGCCCCGGGCGGGCAGCCCTGGGACAGGCCCACACACGGCCACCCCACGGTGCTCGCCAAGTCAATGCCAGAGCCAAGCCCGGGCCCCGGCGTCGGGGCTGCCCCCCGCCCACGTCCTGGCCTGCTCCTGTTCTCGACATAGGCCCCAATCCCCAGCAGGACCTGGCCCCTGCCCACATACCAGCCGCCCTGAGCCCTGGAGACAGACATGTTTGGCCTCAGTGCTCACCCTCAGCCCCCCACATTGTGCGGGGCATCGCCCCAGCACCTGGCCAGTGGCCATCTGCTCCTACCACCAGAGGCTGCCCCGATCCTAAGCCACAGGGCGGTCCTGCTCACGAGACTCCCTCTAGACCCTTTCCTGATTGTCCTTTTTTTTTTTCTTTTTGGGTCACACCAAGTGATGCTCAGGGGTTACTCCTGGCTTTGGACTCAGAAATGACTCCTAGCAGTGCTCGGGGGACCATATGGGATGCTGGGAATCGAACTGGGGTCTGTCGCGTGCAAGGCAAACGCCCTCCCCACTGTGCTATCGCTCCAGCCTCTGATCGTCCCTTTTCTTGGTCCAGCCTCTGACACCCTTCTCAAGCCCTCATCACCCCGCCCCGTTCTGAGACAAGCCCCACATCCTTCCCTCTCAGAGGGAGCCTGCCTGTGGCTCGTGCATGAATTAAATGACAGCAATTAAGTGACAGCAATGGCCATGTGGCACCTCAGGGCAGGACTCTGAGATCTGAGCGGTCAGTCAGGCTTGGTAGGCTTGGGGATGGCCGGGGCTGGGGTGGAGCTGGGGTCTCCTTCCATCCTCGCTCCACACAAGCCCACCCTGAGTGGATCGGGGGGGGGGGGTGGAAATCAGGCTGGTGCTGGCGGCACCCAGTCCCAAGCAGAATCGACCTGTCCTGTCCTCTGCCACCTCCCACCTCGGCATGTGGTGGGGGACATTCTGCATCCCCGGCTTCTAGGGCCCCCCACCAGCCCCCCACCCCCACACCCCCCTCCACAGCTTCTCCCAGGAGACACCTGAGCCTTCGCAACTCAAGCGCCTGGGACAGGTTGAGGGTGGGTGACGAGGGGCCAGCCCAGAGGCCAGAGGGTGGGGGTTGGGCACCGAGTGGAGTGGGACAGGTCAGAGGGCAGGGGGTCAGTCTGGGCCACCCAGAGACAGGACGGGGCGGCCGCAGCGGGAGATAAGGACTTAGATCCCCCGGGGAGCTGCCCGGGCGGCCAGTGGGTCAGGGTGTTCGTTTGTTTGTCCCCTTCGTGTGCCGAGAGCCCGCTGCCTGTTTGACTGGGGGGGGGGGGGCGGGGGCGGGACAGTGAAGGAGGTGCCCAGGACCCAGGGGAGCCGGCCCCTGGCCCCACGGCCTCTGCTGAGCGCGACTCTTTTCCAGTAGAAACCCCTGGGGAAGGGCCCGCTCCGTGGCACAGGGAGCTGTGGCCTGGGGGTGCAGGCAGAGGAGTCTGGGGGTGGGGGGGCTGGGGCAGGGAGCGTCCATCTGTGCCCTCCACGTGCTTCTGCGGCAAAGACCAGAAACGTCGCCCAGGCCTGTGTGGCCCCACACCCACCCTCCTGTGTCCTCTCTCCTGTGAAGTAGGGAGAAGGACAGTGAGGAACAGTCACTCGTGTCCCGGGGCAACGCGCTGTCCCTCAGACTCTTTGCTCTGTGTCAGAAACATAGTCCCAGGACCCACTGGGAGCTACCCCCTGGCCCCCCTCCCCCCACTTCCTCCAGGGCAGGGAGACCCTCTAGCAGGAGGACGGAGGGCCCAGAGCAAAGCCCGGCCCCCAGGAGAGGGTCTCAACACAGACGCCGAGGGCAGGACCCTCTGGGGGGCAGGCTGAGGCCCTCAGGGGTCACCCCTCGGTGCCACCCCTACACCAGTCCTACCTGGGGTCAGCTCCAGGTTGGCAGATGTTGGCAGGGTGAGGGGGCATTGAGGGCACAGGAGGGGCAAGCTCAGAGCCCGACGCCCGGGGCAGGGCCCCAACTGGCAGCGTCGCGGGGATTGGAGGAGCCAGTTAGTGGGCTGGGGGCCGCCTGGTCCTGCCCCGTGCCCGGGTCCAGGCAGGCTGGCACAGGCGGGGAGCAGCAACAAAGGCCTACTCTTTGGGGTTTAAGAAAGCCTGAGACCCGTCCAACTTTCCTTCGCGCTTCGCTTGGGGATGTTTCCCCGGCTGATAAAGTCTCCTCCTGCACAGGCTTAATTACGGCCTCTAGACCTCGGGGGAAAACTGCTGGGGAGTGGTTGACCACTATCGTCCCCGCGCTGATGGGACACACCAGTCAGGTGCCAGGACCCAGTGGCCCCAGGCTCTCGGGTCTCCTAGGGAGAGGGGGAGGTGGCCGCTATGTGTCCACCCAGCATGGGGAAGGGAGGGGGCAGGAGCGCCTCCAGCCCCTCGGGCTGCTCCTGCATAGCTGACCGTGAGGGCTACCGGGCATTCCAGGACACACGTGACTGGTGAAAATGCCCAGTGGTGCCAGCCCGGCCGCCTGCCCTAAGAGAAGCAGCTGCTTCCTTCGATCAAGGGGTGAGAGTTCAGCTCTGCTCACGCCCGCCCCCCCCCCGCCAGGGGGCTCTCTGACTGGGGTGGCCCTCATATGGGGTATCTTATGTGCCCCGTGGGAGCTTGACCCTGGCCTCCGGAGACTGAATCACCTGGGCAAGGAGGGACCCTCCTGCAGGTGGGCTGCAGGGTGGGTGGCACAAGCGGGCACGAGTCTGCTGGATTTGGGGGAGACACTTGCTCTGTGTGCGGGGGGAGGGGCTGGGAGGAGAGAGAGACAGTGCTCCCCGAGTCCTCATGGATGTGTGCTCCCCTGAGAGACCAGAAGCTCCCATGCACATGGGCATGTCCATACAACACCCCACCGGCACCCCCAACACACACACACACACACACACACACATACACACACACAGGGCTGCCTCCTAAAGGTTCTCTCAGGCCCCAGGTGCAATGTGGGTGCAGGGGAAAGTGAGGGTGTGTGGGAGAGAGTGTGGAGCAAGTGTGGGTGTGAATACGTGTGAGTGTGGGAGCGAGTGTGGGAGTGAGTGTGTATGTGGGAATGAGTGTGGGAGAGTGGAGAGTGTGTGTGTGTACATGGGAGTGAGTGTGTGTGTGTGTGTGGGAGTGAGTGTTTGTGTATGTGGAGTGTGAGTGTGGGAGCGACTGTGGTAGTGAGTGTGGAGCGAGTGTGCGAGAGAGTGGGAGAGTGCAGTGAGTGTAGGAACGGGTGTGGGACTGTGAGCGTTGGGTGCTGCCCGGGAAAGCAGGTCCCAGAGGTGGCCACGGAGAGAGGGGTGAGAGACCCCAGGTCTCTGAGCAGGCAGGGCCTGGAGAGACCCGCACTCCCCAGCCCTGTCTGCCCCGGCCTGGAGCGGGCTCACCCCAGAAGCTCATGGTCAGTGGGAACACACAGGGGGCGGGGGGCGAGGGCTCCCCCACAGCGCCGTGGAAGGGGCCAGAGCGACCCTTCCCTGCGGACACCCCTGGGCCGGGTGGCCCACCCTGCTGGGCTCCAGCTGAGCCTGGCCAGTGGAGCTGAGCCCTGCCGGGAAGAGGAAGTCGCTGCGCCCAGAGCAGAAACAGGAAGCGGGTCGGGCACATGGACAGGGAACGGGAAGGAGGCGCACCCAGAAGAACCAGCCTTCCGGGCCGACCCGGATTCTGTCTACACCAGCTACGCCCACCCACAGGGCAGTCTCGCAGAGCCTCTCGGGGCTAGCGGGGGTCTGTCCGGGCTTCTCTGCTCCTGATAGAGGGAGGTCCCAGGCCTGAGCCCCCTTGGTCCCCCAAGGACCGGCATCTGCCCCCTCACCTGGCCCAGGTGTTTGCCCACAGGACTAAGCTGATTCTCCACCTGCCTCGCGGGCGGGGGCCCCAGAGCCCCTGCTGGCTATTCCAGACCCCTCCTCCAGGCAGGCAGCTGGGATCTGCTCCATGCACCCTTACTCAGAGCCAACCCGGGCCAGCGTACCCTCTGCTCTGTGGGACAAGAAGCCAGCAGGGAGCACACCCCCCACCCCACCCCCCAACACAGTGTCCCAGAAAGAAGGATGGTGGGGTGCAGACTGGCGCCCGGGGCCCTAGAAATGGGGAGTTGGGATGGAAGACGGCAAGAGAGGGAGGGCCGGCCTGAGGGGGAGCCGAGTTTGGAGGTTCCTGCAGGCAGCCTAGGGTGAGTGGGTGGGAGCCCAGGGGCCCGAGGAGGCAGATCTCACCAATTTCAGTTCTGCCCCGGCTGGCCAGAGGCAGCTCGGGACTTCCCAGGGTGGAAGGACGAGTGCGGGGCCAGACCACTTGGGGGTAGGGCTGGTGGGCCTGGGGGACTCAGCCCCCATCCCAGGGGGTACGGTGTCTAGGGGTGGAGTGCAGTAGAGGTCCCAGAACCCCAGGGTGGGCCGGCGTGCCGCCTCCTTGGGGCATCTCCACTCTCCCAGAACCCCCAAAGCAGGCCCCTGGGGTGTCGCCGCTGGTCACCAGCCCAGGTGCTGGCCGCAGACACGGGCTTCCTGGGCCTTTCCGGCCTCTGTGGAGGATCCGAGGGTGGGAACGAGGGGCCGCGTGGACAAACGCTTCCCACACAGGGGCAGAATCTGCGACGCGGAGCTGACAGCTGACTTCTCAGCTTCTCCGCCACGGGGAGTGGGTGCCTCGGTGCTCCCGGACCAGGCCAGGCTACCCGTCGGGTCCCCACCAAGCCAGAGGGGAGGCGGCCCCCTCAAGAGCACGTTTTACTGGACCGGGTTCTGGGGAGATAGTTGTGAAACTCGCTTCAAACCCCCAAACCACAAAAACGGCCGACTTTTCCAGCCCTGTTCAGAGGCCACTCAGAGCAGCCGCTGAGTTTTCAGCATTTCCCGCAGAGGGACGCCGGGCGGGACACTGGGAGGATGGCCCCCGAGTGGGAGGTGCAAGCCCTCCAGTGCTGCGGGACCCTTCCACGTCCACCCCACAGCGTGCCCTTCCTGCCCATGGGCTTGTGAGGGGGGTGCTGGGGAAGGAATTCCAGAGGATTCCAGAGCTCCCTGCCCGCACGGCAGCCAAGAGTCAGAGGGTGGATAAGGGGAAAATGGCCTCAGGACAGACGCGGCGCCAGGGGTACCCCCTGGCCTTGCCACATGCCCGGGGCCCAGTTCCCGCTCTGCTCGATCTCCTCGGGGCCTGGTGAGCACAGAGCAGCCCTCGCTGTCGGCGGCGCTAGGACTCGGGGCCTCAGGAGAGCCTGCAGGAGGGGACAGCCCGCGGACCCCACCCACCCTATCTGCACCTCCCTCCAGCTGTCTTTGGCTCGGGACCCCTCTCCTGCCCCCCGTGTGCAGCCAGAGAAAGCCTCTTTGACCACGCAATCGCTCCCTGTCCCCTGGCCAAGCTGCTTGGTGTCCCAGCCAGCCGTGATAGTGGACACAGGCCACGCACAGCACAGTCACAGAGAACCCTGCCCTGGGCCTGAGACTTGCCCCCTGAAGCCCAGGCCTGGGCTCTCAGTCCAGGAGGCACACATGGACACGGTCCCTCCTGGCCCATGTGGATATGGTCCCCCTTGGCTCATGTGCATACAGTCCCCCCTGCTCACGTGGACACGGTACCCCCCAGCCCACATGGACATGGTCCCCCCAGCCCACATGGACACAGTCCCCCCTGGCCCACATGGACATGGTTCCCCTGGCCTACATGGACACGGTCCCTCCAGCCCACATGGACACATTTCCCCTGGCCCACATGGACACGGTCCCTCCTGACCCACATGGACATGGTCCCTCCAGCTCACATGGTCACAGTCCCCCTGGCCCACATGGACACAGTCCCTCCAGCCCACATAGACACAGTCCCCCTGGCCCACATGAACATGGTCTGTCCTGGCCCACATGGACACAGTCCCTCCAGCCCACATGGACACAGTCCCCCTGACCCACATGGACACAGTCCCCCTGACCCACATGGACACAGTCCCTCCAGTCCACATAGACACAGTCCCCCTGGCCCACATGAACACAGTCTGCCCTGGCCCACATGGACACAGTCCCTCCAACTCACATGAACACAGTCCCCCTGGCCCACATGAACATGGTCTGCCCTGGCCCACATGGACACAATGCCCCCCAATCCACATGGACATGGTCTGCCCTGGCCCAAATAGATGCAGCCCTCCTGGGGCCCGCATGGACACAGCCCCCGAGGCCCACATGAACCATGTCCTGGGAGGCCACTAGCTGATGAGATGTCACCGCCTGTGGGAGAGAGGGCCCGCACCTGGGCTGTGCACCTGTGCCTACAGGCCTGCAGGTCTGTCCCAGGGTGACCCCTGTGGCCTGCAGGGTCTCTGTCCCAGGGTGACCCCTGTGACCCTGGGAGGGTGTTTGTCCAGGAGGTTGCAGGGGTGACCCCTGTGTGCCTATGGGGTGTCTGTCCTGTGGGGAGTGACCCCTGCTGGCCTGTGGGGTATCTGTCCTGTGGGGGTGACCCCTGTAGGCTTGTGGGGTCTCTGTCCCGTGGGGGGTGACCCCTGTCAGTGTGAGGTCTGTCCGTGGCAGCGCTTGCATGTCTGTGGTGAGTTTGCCATTTCTGCATGGGAGCCTGGAGTGCCCAGCCTGGGGACATCTCCTCTTCCCACCGGGCAGGTGCCGGGCTGGGCCAGTGCCACATGTGCTGGGGACGGGCTGGGCCTCAGTGTCCCCGTTGGCTGGGAGACAAAGGCTAGAGCAAGAAAGGAAGTCCTGGGGGGCAGCAGGCGCCCCCTGCCATGAAGGCAAAGCCCAGGAAACCCAGGCATGGAAGCCAGAAGTAGACTGAGACCCAGGGACCTTTGAACTCAGGAAGTAGAAGGAAAGCCGAGCGATGGGAGTATGAGACGTCAGCTTGGTGGGAGGAGGAGGAAGAGCAGGTAGGTCCAGGATGGGGAATAGCGGTGGGGCCCAGGAGGGGATAGTGGTGGGGACCCAAGAGGGGATAGTGAAGTGGGGATCCAGGAGGGCCCACCCCCCAGGATACAGATCCCGCAGGCACACGGGGTCACCTCCCCCTGGGATAGAGACTCCACAGGGTCACAGTGGTGCTGACCCAGGACGGGACTGGGGGGTCTAGGAGGGGTACAGCAGTGTGAGAAATGGGGGCCTTGTGGCAGGGTGCAGAGGCCCTGGCAGGGGTGCCACACAAGCTTCGAGGCCAAGGAGGTGGGCGGCTGTCCTGAGAACACAGAGGTGCTGGGCAGTGGTCAAGCAGGGCCCCTGCCTGTGCTGAGAGTCTCGGGGCTACAGGGACCCTCTGGTCAGACCTGAGCCAGCTCTGAACAGTGAGGGACATGGCCAGGGAGGGTGTGGAGGCCAGGAGGGAAGAGGGCAAGGCTCTGGCTGTGGACAGGTGGGTCTAGGAGGCTCTGTGAGTGCCTGTGTATTCCTGAGAGTGCCCATGTGTGCCCCTGTGAATGTCCATGTGTGCAGCTGTGAGTGTCCATGTGTGCAGCTGTGAGTGCCGCCCATGTGTACCTGAGCATGCTCCTGTGTGCTCCTGGAGGGCCCATGTGGCCCCTGGCCTGGGGTCCGGCCCTCCGCCTTCCCCCTATCTTCCCCCAGCTCAAGCCCACGTGCACTTGCCTTGGCTTGGACACAGCAGTGCCAGTAAGGCGGGCTCGGTGTTGCAACCACGCTTCCTCTCGAACCCAGGGCCACCAGAGATTAGCCGAGAGCCGGTGTGTGCCGGCGATAACAGCCCACTCCCCGTTTCCTAATCTCTGATTCTTTTCCAACTGATAACAGGCTGAGGGGCTGGGGGCTGCTGCAGTAGGCCCCAGTGTCCCAGGCCTGGCTGCCCTGAGTGGCCTGCAGGGACCAGAAGGGAGTGGCCAGGAGGGAGCAGGGGGAGGCACGAGTGACAGACGAGGGAGCAGGAGAGGAGCAGGAGATAGAGACAGACCAGGAGGAGCCAGGCCCGGCCCAGGACTCCGGGAGAGATAAGGAGGGCGTGGGTGGAGGCGCAGCTGACGGGCTGACAGGTGAAGAGGCCGGGACGCCGGGCCTGCGGGCTGGCCAAAGGGCCTCCACCGTCTGAGGCTTCAGGTTCAGAGTGAACCTCAGTGACTGGGGCCAGAGGGGGTCAGAGATGGGACCCAGGGCCACACGCAGGAGTGGGTGCTGGGCCGCCCTGGCCCTCCCGAGGCTCTGGGTACACAGAAACGGGCAGTCCTTGCTGACCTCACCCTCACCAGCCTGGGCGTCCTGGTTCCCCCAACCTCGGGGACCCCACAGCAGGACCCCAGGCCTACCCTCCTGTGTGTGGGTGGGGAGTCCCGGGGTGGGGGTGCGTGGCAGGTTCAGAGGGGATGGAGCCAGGGTTAAAGGGGCAGAGCCACGCAGGGCTGAGTCCTGACACACCTGGAGAGCTGGGGCGAGGCTGGACTGTCCGTGTGGGGTGGGCTGCCATCCAGAGAGAGGTAGCAGGACCCTGAGAACAGTCTGGCAGCCCCCCCCCACCCCGTGCTGGAACAGAGGGGCACCTCCCTGGTCCACCACCAACATCACCACCACCACCACCCCTCCCTGCAAGCCTGCTGCGGCCAGAAGAGTGGTACCCCACATGGAAGCATACAGTCCTACGCCTCCCCGTAGCACGCAGGGCGGAGGCTGGGGCGTGACGGGGGAGTGGGGGGCTGCCCAGAGCAGTCAGCCTGGGCTGAGTGAGGGCAGAGTGGACACGCCACGGCCACAGACAGAGCCATCGAGGGCTTCGCCCAGGCTTGGAGCGCCGCCTCGCTCCAAGCAGTTCCTGGATTCCCTCCTCAGCCCCAGTGCAGTGCAGGAAGCCCAGCTGGGGTCTCCCCGCCACAGCCCAGCCCAGGACAGGCACACCCCGTGCCCTCCCGGGCAGGCCAGCACCCTCTGATTTGCCCTGCCCGCCCTCATTGCCCCGACGGCCGGTGCCCACAGGAAACGCTGTCCCGGCTTAGCACTTCCCTTTTCTGAAATCTGCCGGGGCAGCCGCGGGCCGGGCCGGACACACTTCCCGCCACTGCGGCCCGCGCTTCCCACCCTCACAAGTGGTTGGCTCCTGCGCCTCCCTGGGCAGAGGTGACCTTCTCCCCTCAACCACAGATCAGTTATTTATCAGAACAGGAAAGATGGCACCAGAGATATGTCCTCACCGCTCGCCACCGGGATCGGGCCTGCTCCAACGACCGCACATCCCCGCACAACGCCCGCTCGCCACATCACAGGGGGATCGTGGGCAGCGCGTGTGTGTGTGTGATGGGGGGGAGGGTTGGGGGGGAGGGGGCAGGCCGCAGGGAGGGAGGAGAGGAGAGGCCTGGTGGGCAGGGAACCTGGCCCCAGGAGGGCGAGGAGAGGGCAGCTGACCACCTGCTGGCCCTTCTTCCACACACTGTCAGCCCGGGGCATGTCCCAGGGCCCTGACCAGGATTACGCTGGGGCCGCAGTCTCTTTCCAGCAGTGGATGCAGGTGCTGGGATATCCCACCCAATCACGCGAGAGGCAAGAGCAGCTCTCAGGACTCCCCAGGGAGTCTTGGAAGTTGGCTCTATGGAGGGGAGATATATGGCAACCTCCTCGCCTCCCTCGCCATGTGCCCGGGGCACTTCCCCACGGCCACCAGCACCCACCTCCCCAATCAGAAAATGACCCCAGAGATTTTCAGGTATCCCTGAGGAAGACCAGGTTGCCCCAGGTCTCAGGCTGGAGAGGTGGGGCAGGGTATGGTCCTGGAGGTCCCTGAGTTCCCCGGGTGCCCTCCTGATCCCCTGCATGGGTCTGAGGGCAGCCTGTCCTCCGGTCCTCTACTGAACCTGGCTGGCTGTCACTGGGATGGGACCCCCCCAGGTTTCCAGAGCTCAACTTAGAGAGAAAAGCCCCCTCCCAACACAAAAAGTATGAGGTTTCAATTGCCCTATTTTACATCATTTTTGAAACCATAAGATCAGGGGGTAAAGAACCTATACTTGGTCAGAACCTGGTTCTTGGGCGTGTGTGTGTGTGTGTGTGTGTGTGTGTGTGTGTGTGTGTGAGAGAGAGAGAGAGACAGAGACAGAGACAGAGACAGAGACAGAGACAGAGACAGAGACGGAGAGAAACAGTGAGAGAGAGACAGAGATAAACAGACAGAGAAAGACAGCAAGAGAGAAGAGACAGAGAGAGAGAGAGAGAGAGAAACAGAGACAGAGACAGAGACGGAGAGAAACAGCGAGAGAGAGAGACAGAGACAAACAAAGACAGCAAGAGAGAAGAGACAGAGACAGAGAGAGAGAGAGAGAGAAACAGAGACAGAGACGGAGAGAAACAGTGAGAGAGAGACAGAGATAAACAGACAGAGAAAGACAGCAAGAGAGAAGAGAGAGAGAGAGAGAGAGAGAGAGAGAGAGAGAGAGAGAGAGAGATCTGAGCAACAGGACCCCAGAGATTCTGTTTTGGTTTTGAGTGACCCACACTCAGTGTCTTCATGAACTTGTTGCTGATCCCTGACTCTGCACTCGGGGATTACTCCTGGTGGGGCTTGAGAGACCATATGGGATGCCAAGGATTGAACCCAGGTCGGTCGTGTGCAAGGCAGGCGCCTTACTCACAGGATCCCTCCAACCCCACTGCCCTGGGGTTCTGGACGTGACTATTCATAGACTCTAGAGTCACAAAGGGGAATCTCTGTGCTAGGGAGGGGGCGCCATGCCAGGAGGCAGTGCTGGGAGCTTCCTTCAGGGCAAGGGCAAGGAGACGAGCTTTGGGGTGGATCTTGGGGGTCATGCGGTCCTTCAGTAGGCACTGGGCCAGGGCAAAGCATAGGGACAGATGCACATTCTGGGTAGCCCAAAGAGATCAGTTGCCAGTGGGACTGATCATCTCATGAGAGCCCAAGAGAGCTGCCCCACGCAGGGACACGTGAGGCTGACCAAGCCCATACCTGGGTCTCTTCCCTCAACCTGAGTTCTCAGCGGCTCACTGCCAAGAGACTAACATGGGTACCATGATCAACGAGAATGAGGTTTGAATCTCCAGGCCTCCAAGACCCGAGCCCAGAAGTGGACGTCAAAAATAGATACAACATATTAAAACATATATATAGTAGAAGGCTAATATCCATGGCCAGGGTAAGCAGGGGTTAGGAGGACTGGTCAATGGTTGGGATTAACCACAAGTGTGTGTGGGGCTGAGGGTAGGTAAGATAGAGAAGAGACCAGTATGACAGTAATAGCTGGGAATGATCACGCTGGACAAGATCTGAGGGTTAAAAGTAGGTAAGGGGGGCTGGAGTGATAGCACAGCAGGTAGGGTGTTTGCCTTGCACACACTGCTGACCCAGGTTCGATTCCCAGCGTCCCATATGGTCCCCTGAGCACCGCCAGGAATAATTCCCTGTGCATCGCCAGGTGTGACCCAAAAAGTTAAAAAAAGAAAAGTAGGTAAGGGGATATTCTTGGTAATATCCCCTTACCCACCTTGATAATAATTCTTGATAACCTTTCAGTATTAATATTGCAAACCACAATGCTCAAGTGGAGAGAGAGAGAGAGAGAGAGAGAGAGAGAGAGAGAGAGAGTGAGAGTAGCACCTGCAGGGGATGGGGGGTGGGGGTGATGGGAGGGAACCTGGGGACACTGGTGCTGGGAAATGTACACTGGTGGAAGGATGGGTGTTGGAACACTGTATGACTGAAATCCAATCGTGAATGGCTTTGTAATGCTCTAAAAAAATTTAAAAACTTAAAACATAGATACAACAAAAGATTCTTATCTATTAAAAAATAGACACAACAAAAGCCTTGTTTCCAAGGCTTCTAAAACCCAGGACAATTGCCCCAGGAAAAGCAATCCCCATAAAAAGAAATTATGAACATTCATAACTCTCCTGCCAAATCAAAATGGGCATCCTCAGAACCTAGATCTGGGAATCTTAGAACCGTTTGAAAAAGATTATGTGATAGCATCTAACATTATTAGGGAGATAGAAGAGAGAGTGTTGGACAACATCAAAGCACATTATTTAAAAATAAAAATCAGAGGCCGGAGCAATAGTACAGCAGGTAGGGTGCTTGCCTTGCACACTGGCAAACCCGGGTTCAATCTCTGGCATCCCATATGGTCCCTCAAGCCCCACCACAAGTGATCTCTGAGCACAGAGCCACAAGTAAGTCCTGAGCACAGCCTTACAGAGGTAGCCCCCAATTTTTTAAATTAAAATATAATAAAATAAAACTGCAAATCACATCTGAGTACATTTCAGGAAACATAGCAGAAAGATATA
The DNA here is from genome assembly GCF_029834395.1 of Sorex fumeus. Classification (NCBI taxonomy): domain Eukaryota; kingdom Metazoa; phylum Chordata; class Mammalia; order Eulipotyphla; family Soricidae; genus Sorex; species Sorex fumeus. Next base: position 23,340,997 of record NW_026606179.1, read on the forward strand.
AAAATAAGGGGAAATGAAAGTCCAGATCCCCCTGGGAATGGAAGTGAGAAGGTTCAGGAACGCCCAGCATGCACGGACTAGGAATCCCTGATGGTGACAACTAGGAAAACTCAAGACCTTTGCACGGCTGAGAAATTTCCAGAATTAAAGAATGAGTGCTCACATTGAACGCGTACCCTGAGCCCTAAGGCGGATCGATGAAGCAGAATCCACACCGAAGTTAAAAAAAAAAAAATCCAGAGCATCAAAGACAAAAAGATCATTGTCAGAGTGACAGGAAGACAGGAGGGCTTTCCACGAAGAAAAACAATTCAGCTGACAATAGATTTCCCAGCACCAGCCATGCGTGCCAGGAGTCTCAGGCCACACGAAACCTGGGTGCTCAGCGAAAACAATGTCACAGAGAAGCCTCTGTGCTACTAACTCCGAAGGAAATTCAACCTGTGCGGAGCAAAGCAGTAGGTTTGTAAGGCAGGACCCGCGGCGAGCAGCAGAGCTGACCATCTTATTTTATTTTATTTATTTATTTATTTATTTATTTATTTATTTTCTCTTTGGGTCACACCCACAGATACTCAGGGGTTACTCCTGGCTCTGCACTCAGGAATCACTCCTGGCAGTGCTCACGGGACTATATGGGATGCTGGGAATTGAACCCGGGTCCGCCGCGTGCAAGGCAAACGCCCTCCCCGCTGTGCTATTGCTCCAGCCCGGAGTTGACCATCTTTAGGCAGGGAAAAGGTTCTGGCTCCCAGCAGCATCTGCCCTGCTGGCCTGAGATCCCAGGTTCTAGCCGCGATACCATGAGAGGGTCACTCAGCAAGTCCACGGGGGTGGGCCAGGCAGGTCACATGCCCTGCGTCTGGTGCACCAGCTCCGGCAACAGCCCAGGCGCCCTGCTCACGCAAGACCACAGAGACAGGGGACAAGAAGGTCTCGTGACTCCCTGGAAAGTTCTCTTCTCCGTGCCTGAAACACAGGGCTAGGGACCCCGTGGGAAAGGGATCGGCCAAGGACTGTGGTCAAGTCAAGCTGTCATCACTTCCTGTTCTCCCTCCCTGTTCTCCAGGAAGAGCAGGGGGCCAGCCCTCGGCCTCTGCATGTTATCCTGGGTTCGGGGACTTTCCACTCCTCTTTGAGTTGTAGAGGGCTGGACTGAAGCAGGTCGCACAGGATGAAGGACAGACAAACAACGGCCCTACTCAGATGTGAACACCGTGACTTGACCCCTCTGCCTATCCCTCAAACCTTCCAAACCCTTTTCTGCCACAGGGCCTTTGCACAGGCACTTCCTTCTGTCTGGGACACTCTTTGGATAGTCTTCTTGTTAGTGGTTTAAGAATCAGCTCCCTTAGCCCCACCTCCCTAATCCTTACAAGAGGGCCTCAGGGCCCAAGTTCGATTCCTGGCTAGGATGGTTACAGCTGTGGGACCCTGGGCAGATTCCTGGGGCTGCCTGGCAGAGGATCTGGGGATACAAACTGGCCTTTTGAACATGGACCGAGACTTAGGAGGCTGCTGGGGTCAGACAAGGACCAGGCAGCTGGAGGGAGGCCTTGCCGTCAGTCTGAGGGGTTCAGCCTGGTGGGGACGGGGCATTTCCAAGAAACTGGACAAGGATTCTCCGAGCTGATGGTGGGGGTCAGGGCCTGTCTGGGGGTCTCCTTCCCCATGTCCAGGGGGAGCAGCAGACAACCGGGCACTGCAGGCCACTTTCTATGCTCCACCTCCAGTCCTCCTGCTGGGACATGCTGGCCTCCCAAAGGGGCAGTGTCTAGAGCCAGAGGACTATGACCCACAGTTGGCCAGCAGGGATGCCGTGTCCAAGGATGCCCAGTCACAGGGGTCATCACACTTTTCTGGAGCTGCGCTGGTCAAGGGGCAGGGGGCAGTGATGACCGTCCTGGGGCTATGCTGGTCAGGAGGTATGGGCAGTGATGACCCATCTGGAATTGCACTGGTCAGGGGGTGTGGGCAGTGATGTCCAGCCTGGGGCTGCACTGGTCAGGGGGTGTGGGCAGTGATGTCCATCCTGGGCTGTGTTCATCAAGGAGTATGGGCAGTGATGTCCATCTTGGGTTGTGCTGGTCACCAGGTGTGGGTAGTGATGTCCGTCCTGGGACTGTACTGTTCAGGGGTTGCAGGCAATGATGTCCGTCCAGTTAGCAGCGGGCTCACCCACAGGGTGGGGCCTGCCTGCTCTGCCCAGGAGCACAGGGGGCCCACCCCAAGGAGCACCTTGGGCCCTGGGAGATAGAGATCACCCCAAGGTGATCAGGAGAACTGGGGGCAGGGCACGGAAGTTCCCCTGTGGGACATTACCCCCAAACAAAAAACCCAAGGTTGGAATATTCCCCTGGATAAAATCATTTAGGTTTTAGAACACTGAGGGTTTGCCGACGCAGGGACGAATAGAACAGGTGAGCAAGAGAGCAGCTGGAGAGAAGAGAGAGAAGAGCAGAAACAGTCAGGGTCAGCGCCACAGCACAGCAGGGAGGGCACCAGACTTGTCTGTGGCCAAGCCGGGTTCAACCCCCAGCACCCCATACAGTCCCCCCGGAGCACCCCCAGGAGGGACCCCCCCCCCCAGTGTAGAGCCAGGAGACATCCCTGAGCATCACCAGATGAGGCCCGAAAACAAAACAAAAGACAGAGTCTGTGAGAACCAGTCCTGAGGTTGCTGGGGCCCTAGGGGACAGTCCCTGGGTGCCCGCGTCCTTCTGGATTTGTCCGTTTCTCTCTGATGTCCCAGTGGGACAGAACTCACGGATGCCCTCCAAGTGGGATTAGACCCCCACCCCAAGGAACAGTGCAGGAACTGGGGGTGGGGGTCTCCCCGAGGAACAGGATGAGAACTGGGGCTGAGGGCACCCGAGGAACAGCATGCCCCGGGGGCCTGGCCAGGGAGGGGGATCAGGCCCTCTCTTGTCCCCAGGCCTGGCCTTTGACAGAGGTCCGTAGGCTTGAGAAAGGCTGGAAACCCCCTTCCCAGCACCCACACACAGGAGCCCCAGGCTGGGCTCCGCCCCTCCTCCGCGCTGTGCCCAGGGCAGGTGCCCGGGGCTGCGGGGTTGGAATCCAGCGGCTCCGGGAGGAATGTGAGGCCAGATGCAGAGTGTGTCAAAGGTCCTGCCCCTCCCTCGCCGTTCTGCGCCCGCAGCAGAGGGTCAAGGGACCTACCGGCCCGTCCCCCAGGGGCTTTGCTCAGACCTTTGTCCACAGTGTGCAGGGGGTCCTGGGTCTGATCCCAATGGGCCAGGCCCCTCATTCTGGGGGCATAGTGGGGACCCTCCATCTGAACCTCAGGTCAGCAGGGAGGTCAGCAGAAGGGGACTCAGGGAAGTCGGGGCTGTCTCCTGAAGTCTGGTCTCGGAACGAGAAGGGGCAGGGGTACCTGCATTCCTGGGGGTGATCCTGCGGGGAGCTGAGGGGGGCCTGGGGCAGGGCTGGGGAGCACCTGAGTTTCCGTGTGTCTGGCCTGGCAGAGCGAGGTGTGAGTTGGCCTGGAGCTGTGGACGGTGCCCGTGTGTGATATGTGAGCATGGGGCTGTGGGGTAGTCTCTATAGATTATCAGCACTGTGGGTGTGCATGTGTGTGTGTGTGTGCATGTGTGGGAGATCCATGCTGTGTGTCCGTGTGTGTGTGTGCATGTGTGTGCATGCATGTGTGTGAGAACCGTGCTGTGTGTCCGTAGGTGTGCATGCGTGCATGTGTGTATGCATGTGTGTAGGTGTGAGATCCGTGCTATGTGCCCATTATGTGTGTATGTGTATATGTGTGAGATTCGTGCTGTGTGTCCATGTGAGTGTGTGGATGTGTGTGTATATGTGTATATCTGTGCTATGTGCCCATGTGTGTGCATGTGTGTGTATGTGTGAGATCCGTGCTGCGTTTTCATGTGTGTGCATGTGTAATGTATGAGATCTGTGCTGTGTTTGTGTGTGTGCATGTGTGTGTACGTGTGTGTGTGACATCTGTGCTGTGTGCCCATGTGGCTGCATATGTGTATGTATGTATATGTGCGCATGTGTGTATGAGAGCTTTGCTGTGTTCGTGTGTGTGCATGTGTGTGCATGTGCTTGTGTGTGATATCTGTGCTATGTGCCCGCGTGTGTGTGTGTGTATGTATAAGACCTGTGCTGTGTGCATATGTGTGTATGTGTGAGATCCATGCTGTATGTCCATGTGTGTGTGCATGTGTGTATGTGTGAGATCTGTGCTAGTGCCCATGTGTGTTCATGTGTGTGTGAGTGTGTGTATGTGTGAGACCTGTGCTGTGTCTGTGTGTCTGCATGCATGCATTTGTGTGTGTAATATCCGTGCTGTGTACTCTCTGGGGTCAGAGGACATGTGCGTGTTTATGCTGCATGTACCATGAGCCATGTTTGTTAGCCTGAGGTGCATGTCTCAGTGTGACATATATGACCACGTGTGGAGAGAGAGAGAGAGAGAGAGAGAGAGAGAGAGAGAGAGAGAGAGAGCATGTGTGTGTCTGTGTGTGTGTGCACGTGCATGCATGTGTCACTGTGATGTACTAGGCACTTGGTCAGTGTGTCTGTGTGTGGTGGGGGATCTGTGAGGTCTGTATCAGTGAGACCTGGGGGTACAGAGGAGTCTGCGTGTGCATTAGTGAGACCTGGAGGTGTGCTTCTGTGCAGTCTGTGAGCATATCAGTATGTGTCTGACCAAGTGGGCTGGGTATGGGGGTCCTACATGGTCATGGGGCCCCTCCAGGGGCCCCTTGAGGCCCCCCGTAGGCTCTCCGACTCCAGCAGGACACCAGGCAGAGTCACCTGTGGGGTTATGACCCCCATGTTGCTCCCAACCCCAGGGCTCAGCCAGCTCGCGGTGCCCTAGCTCCCAGCAGGGCAGCACACAGCTATAGTCACTCTTGCGACCCCTCGGCACCCAGGCTCCAGTCAGCCCACCCTGCTTCTCTGGGTCTGGGGCAGGCAGGGGAGCAGGCTGCTGGCTTCACCCGCTGTGGGCACACTGGGCTCACCCAGTTCCAAAGCCCCCTGCTGAGCCCAACCGTCTGCCCACCTACCTCGCCCAACTCCAGGTGGAAAAGAAAGGGGGTCACCAGGGGGACCCCAGGTACAGCAGCTCCAGATGTGGGGGCCTCAGTGCTGGGGGCTCCAGGCGCCGCCTGTCCCAACCCTGATCTCAGCCTGATGCCCACATGCCACTGCCCTGCTCAGCCTGGCCAGTCTCCTGCTGCTGTCCCGTCCCTCCTGGCACTGAGGTGGGTCCCTGCAGGGCCCCAAAGCCCCCCGCCCCCGGCCAGACAGAGCCCAGAGACAGGAGGGAGGCCCCGTGTCTCCCCACCAAGGGGTCCTGCCTGCCCCTCCACCCCCCCTTTCTCTCCTCCTTTCAGAGGGAGGCTTTGGGGGTCTCCACACCAGAACTAGCCTGCAGGGATGGGGGTCTCCTCTGGAAGGGTCTGGTGAGGGCATACGGGAGTGGCTGCAGGGCCCAGAGTCCAGCTGGTTTGGGCAGTGTGGTTCAGAGGTGAGTTCCCCACCCACCCACCTCTACCCCCACAGGTGTCCTGGAGTCGAGCCCCCTGAAGGAGCAGGACAGGGGATGGGATGGGGGCTGAGGCCCAGGGGACAGGGCTCAGGAAACACTTTGGGGTCTCGGGGAAACCCTGTCCTCAGCGCCCCTCAGACCTCCAGGGACTCAGGGATCAGGGACATCTTGGTGGGCCTCAGAGCCAGGGCCACAGGAAAGACCCTTCGTGTACAGAGACACTCCTCGCCAACCCCCTGCCCCCCACACAGGCCCTCCCAGCTCCCGCCCCCCCCCCCCCGGGGACCCCGCTGACAGAGCCCGAGTGTGAATGAAGGGAAGAGGCTGCTCCAGCCGGCCCGGTCCAGCTCACCCTCCCCACCCACCCCCCAGACCAGGGCGGGGACTGGCGGGAAGGCCGCGGGCTCTGGGGTCACCATGTGTGGCCGGGTCAGAGGTCAGAGATCTGCTGACCGCAGCCTTGGAGATATTGATCTGGGGGGAGGTGGAGGGACCCCGTCCCTGCCAAGGGCTGTGGGCATGGGCTGGAGGTCAGCAAGCTGGACTTCAGCAGAGTGCCCACCCCCACCCCTCCACCCTGAGCTTGCTCCTGGAGAGCCCAGGCCGGGGGCCACGAGTCCCACTTGGGAGTAAAGTTGGTATCGGGCTGGCACCCATGTGTCCGGTCTGTACCCCCAGACCCCGCAGACTGCAGACTAGTGGACTTGGGGAGTTGGAGAGTGAGGAACAAGAGGGAGGGTGCTCCCAGCAGGGACACACCAGCCATGGGAGGTCTTGGACTGTGAGCACAGACCCACTGCCTTCCTGGGTGGCGGTCCCAGCTGCCGCCTGCCCCCCACACCTTCCCCGGCATGACCTGCCGAAGCATGGTCTGGCGAAAGGCCACAGAGCTTGTACCCTCTGTCCCGCTGACCCCTCAGACTGCAGGCAGCTCCGTCACACCCCCAAATGCATACTGAGCACTTGGGCGATGCCACTGAACTCCCAGTCTTTGGCCCAGCCCCATCAGTGGCCGCCTCCTCCCCCACCCCCATTGGCCCCGACGTCCAGGCAGTGCTGGGGCGAGAGATGGGTCCAAGGGGAGGAACATCCAGGCTGGCTTCAGGGACAAGCGGAACCTAAAGGGGGTTCTCCGGCTGTCTGGGGGCTGCTCGGGAGAGAGGCAGCGTGTGAGCATGGGTGTGCACCCGTTCAGATGTATGCACTTTCTCTGGCCTGTTGTGTACACTCTGAGTGCTGGCGGCATGCAAGTTTGTGTGTGCGCAAGCACACGTGAGTTTGCGGTCAGGCATCACTGTCTGTGCTCTGCTCATTTGGGAGAGTCTTGCTTGTTTTTCGTTTGGGTTGGGGTTTTTGTTTTGTTGGGGTTGGGTTGGGTTTGGAGGCCACACCAGGCGATGTCCCAGGGTTACTCCTGGCTCTGCACTCAGGGATCTCTCCTGGTGGTTTTCATGCTCTGCTCATTTGTGTGTTATGTTCGTGTGTCAGGTGAGTCGTGGCTACATGCGTGTGGATGCACACGCGTCGGCATGTCGATCTGGATTGCTGTGCATGTTTGTGTGTTCATGTGTGTTCTGGGCGAAGACTGGATGCTGTGTGCACCCACGTGTTTGCATGAAGCCCATCTGTGTGTGCATGTTGGTGTGTGCACTGGGTGGATTGTGACACTGTGTTTGCATGCATGTACACCTGTGTGCACATGCATGTACAGGGCACATATGTGGTGTAGATGCACACATTTGTGTCTGTGCGCATGCCCATTTGTGTGGGTGGTTTTCATTTTTGCACGTGCACGTGTGCACCAGGTGGATGTGTGCCATGTATATACACACACGTGTGTTTGCATGTATGTCCAATTGAGTGTGTGTGTGTGGTGCATGTTTGTGCATACACGTGTGCACTGGGTGAATGTGTGACTGTGCACACACACATGTTGGCAGCATGCACACCTTATGTGCGTGAAGCACGCATGTTTGCATATGTGCAGAGTTGGCCGGGTGAACTGTGAGCTTGGCAGTGTCCGTGTGCCCACGTGGGCTGTTGGGTGCTCATGTGTCCTCACGTGTGTTTGGCCCTGCTGGGGCTGGGCTGGCCGCCTTGCCAGGCCCTGGCTGTGGCGGGGAATGACTTGGGTCTGGGTGCAGCCAGAACGCCTTACCAGTCCCTGTGGCCCCAGCCCTGGCCACTGTCCCAGAGCTGAGGACAGCTGATGAGCGCCAATGCAGCCATATGGCCATATGGCCGGGGACTAGTTCTGTCCACGGGGAATGCATGTGATGGCCCTTGGCTCAACGCAGACCGGGGCTCCAGGTCACTGGCACTGAGGCACGTGGGCCGCTTGTCTCTGCAGCTCTGCTCATGTGCCGGGGCCTGGCCAGAGCCTCATGCAAGCAGTGACCCCTACTGGGAAGCACAGGGACTGCAGACCAGCTCTACTAAGTCTCCCGCCCCAGAAGCCCCTTCCCCACTGTGCTCCAGGGAACCTTCCTGCCTCCAGGCCGCTGGACTTACTGTTCCTTCTGCCCAGATGTCCTTCCTCGGACATCTTCATCTCCCAGGTCTGCTCAGACGGGAGCTTCTCAGGGAGTTTTGCACATCCCTCCCTCCCTCCCTGGGCGCCTTCTCTGCCTCTTGCCTTGACTTTCTCCCCTGCCGCATCTGAAACCCCATAAACCCTCCTGACTGGTTTTCTTCAAATTTGCTGGCAATGGGCCAGAGAGGTCGTGCAAGGGTTAAGGTGTTTGCCTTGAGTGTGACCGAGTCCGGTTCAGTCCACCCCGGCGCCCCATCTGGTTCCCCCGAGCACCACCAAGAAGTGATCCCTGAGTGCAGAACCAGGAGGAACCCCTGAGCCCTGCCAGGGGCGGCCCCCAAACAAAGCAAAACAAAACGCCCTTGTAACTCAGGCCAGTCCCTGAGCTGAGAGACCTATTCCATTCTCTGGTGGCTATCCCATCTAAGACATGCAGCACAGGGCCACAGACACGGGACAAGACAGGCTGTCCTACCCCACAGGAGGTGCCTGTGACTTAGACATTTCTCTGCTGAGAACAGGCCTCTATGAGGGGGCCTTGGGCCCGAGGTCCTCAGCTAGGGCAGACCCTACCTGGGCAGCTGGAGGCCTCCCAGCCTCATGGGAGCAAACGAGAGGGCTGTGACCCCATCAGGGACCTGGCCAGGCCCAGCTGGCAGAGGAACTGACCACTGACCACACTGCCCATTTCCTTCCAAGTGCCCTGTTTTACTCCCAACTCTTACCGTGGGCTTTCACGATCATAGCATGGACAGCAGGCCTCTGCCCAGTGCACAGGACACCAGGGGACACTGGGGGATTCTTAGAATCCAGAAGAGGAGATGGAAACCCCACAATGAGGACAGAAATGCCTGAATGAAGGAGGGACCTGGACTACTGGCCAAGGGGCTGACCAGGACAGAGGAGAGACCCCCCCCACCCAGACCATCCAAAGCTTGAACCCCAAGGCTACTCCAACCCCACTAGGGGCCACCCTAGTGGCCTCCCAAAGTGACCCACATGGCCTCCTAGGCGGCCACTGGTGTCGAGTTAAGTTGATGCCCCAAAGGGCAACTCTGAAGGACACTGACGCTGAGACCAGAGCCCACGTGTAAATGTTGCGTGGACGAGGCCTGCCGGGCACTTACGCAGAGGATTACAGTGCGTTTCCTGGGGAGGCTGTTGTGGGCATCATGTGGGTGGCAGAGAGGGCACACACAGCCCTGGGCTGCCAGGGTACGGGCAGTCACGGGTTCCCACGGGGCTGGGACAGCAGAGAGCCCCGGGGGCCCCCCACAGCCCTGTCTTTGGCCCAGCCTGCTACCACCTGCTCACAGCTGAGGGGACCCGGCCCCCAAGCTGCACCAGGCAGCGTGGGCCGAGCAGGGAAAGCCCCTCTTGAGCGTTTATCTGCTTCTCAGCCTGCCGGGATGTGTGGGCAGGTCCTATATGGGCCCCCCACCCATGCACGAAGCAGCCTCTCCTTGTCAGCCAAGAGGCTCCACCGCCCACAGAGGAGATGCCTTGAGGCCCTCACAGAGAAGACAGATGACCTTGACCCTTTGGGGTCTGTTCCCTCCCGCGCCCTGGGCACATGGGCCTCCGCCTCGCACAGGCAACTTGGTGTGTACCTGCCTGCCCCAGGGCCTTTGCACATGCTGTTCTTGCTGCTCAGAATATGATGGCCTGTGGTGTGCCTGAGCCTCCTGTCCACCTGCCCGGAACGGCCAGTCCACAGACCCTCCTACTTCTGTCCCTCTATCCCTGCGTGACACAGTCCCCGTTACCAGTCCTCCACTTTGTTCATTTATTTGGTGACCTTGACGTTCTATAGCCTGTGAGCGCTGTTGTGTGCAGTAGGAGTCCCGTGGCGAGACGTGTGGCTGAGTCCCAGCAACCAGCACCCAGCAGGGCCTTGCTGAGTGCTTAGGACTGAGTCCTTGCAGAACAGAAAGGAGACCAGGTTTGACAGGGCCCTGAGGGAGAGGTTGAGAGTGGCCTTAAGAGGGCAAGGAGGTGGGGCACTGGGAAGCCAATTGTGTAGCTGGACCTGGGTGGGGCATACACTCTCTTCCTCCTTCACCAGGCCACCCAGGCCTGGGGGTCAGGATGGAGTGCTGCCTGGAGGAGGCAGCAGGAAGGAACCAGGCGATGGGAAGGCATGTTGCTTCCCAGCACCCATTAGTTTAGCAGCCAGACTTGCGTGGATGGCTGAGGGGTCAGGGAGGCCTCCTGTAAAACGACCTGAGGTGATGGAACTGACCATTGGTGTCCACTGCACTCCTGGACAGAGCAGGTGCGCCCCCTGCCGGTGGAGTCCGCGGAGCTGGGGGCTCCGGCCTGCCGCGGGCTCTGCTGCCACCTAGTGCCCAGTGCTCCCAGTGCAGCGCTCCCCTGTCCAGACTCCCGGGGGTGTCCACACGGGTGATGCACACGCGCGTCCTCTCGCAGTGACCGCGCCGGCCTTGTGTCCAGGGAGCACTGTCCCCCCAGGGGTCCGCTGCTGTCCCCTACTCTCTCCCCAAACCCCACCCCTGCCCAGACGCGGAAGCGGGCACCGCGCATTGGCCAAGAGCGAGCCCCTGCCCGGGTCCGAAGCCCCCAGGAGTGGGGCAAAAGCCACCGAGGCGCGGGCTCCGGCCACCAGCCGGGACGCTGCCCACACACACAGTGGGGGTCTTGGAAGGGAACCCGGAGCAGCCCACCAGGCAGCCAACTGCAGGGACAAGCCCCCCCCACCCCACCCCACCCCACACACATCCTCCTGGGGTGGCCAGGGGACAAGGGCAAAGGTCACGTCGTTCTACCTGGTTGGGGGAGCTTCATCTCCCCACCCCCATCAGCTGCCTTCTGCCACCACAGGGTCCCTGACTCTGCACCTCCTGAGCCCTCCATATATGTCACCTGCCTACACCCCTCCCTAACCCCGCACCCTCTCTCATCCCACTCCCATCACAGAGGAGATGACCCCTGAAGCCAGGGCACCCCAGGGGCACCCACGGGCAGGACAGAGCAGGACAGGACAGATGAGAGCTCAGCCGGGTTAGAAAAGATGAAGTCATGGAATTTGCCTATAAACGGATGGACAAAATAGAGAGTATCATGCTGAGTGAAATGAGTCAGAAGGAGAGGGACAGATATAGAATGACTGCATTCATTTGTGGGATATAAAAAAAACATAGTATGACACTGATACCCAAGGCCAGAGAAACAGGGGACAGGAGGACTGGTCAATGGCTGGAAACTACCACAGTGTGTGAGTAGGGGCAGAGGGCAGTTAGGATAGAGAAAAGGTCCGTTATGACAATAGTTGGAGATGACCGCTCTGGACAAAAGCTGAGTGCTGAAAGGAAAAGGGGACCGGGAGCAGCCTTTCAGTATCTGTATTGCACACCATAGTGTCTAAACAGAGAGAGAGAGAGAGGTGCCTGCCATAGAGTAGAGGTGGGGAAATAACACAGGGAACTGGGAGGGAAACGGGACGCTGGTGCTGGGAAAAGTACACTGGTGGAGGGATGGTTATGGGAACATGTATAACTGAAGCCCAATCATGAACGGCTTTGTAATGCTCCATCTTATGGCGAATCCGTTTTTAAAATTAAAATTTTAAAAATAATAATAATAGGGGCTGGAGCTATAGCACAGCGGGTAGGGAGTTTGCCTTGCACGCAGCCAATCCGGGTTCAATTCCCAGCATCCCATATGGTCCCCCCAAGCACTGCCAGAAGTAATTCCTGAGTGCAGAGCCAGGAGTAACCCCTGTGCATTGCTGGGTGTGACCCAAAAAGCAAAAATAATAATAATAATAATAATAATGAGCACTGTAGCACTGTCCTCCCGTTGTTTATCGATTTGCTCGAGTGGGCCCAGTAAAGTCTCCATTTTGAGACTTGTTATTACCATGTTTGGCATATCGAATACGTCAAGGGGAGTTTGCCAGGCTTTGCCGTGCGGGCGAGATACTCTCAGTAGCTTGCCGGGCTCTCCTAGAGGGGCGGAGGAATGGAACCCGGCTTGGCCGATAGAAAAATAAAATAAATAAAAATAAATAGAACACTCAGCCTGGACAGAGGAGTGGCAGGGAGGGGTGGGCACCCCCCCCCTGAGGCTCCCAAGCCGGGTTCAGCATCCGGGGCTAGGGAGCTGGAAGGTCCAGTTCCCCACCGAAGATCAGGGACGGGACCGAGGGCTGGTCCCTTCAGAGCCACCTCTCTGTACCCTAGCTGCATTTGGGGTAAGAGCCATTCTCCAGGGGGGCTGCAGGGACAGCCCCATGTCCCCACTGCCTCCAGAGGGCATGGGGTCACCTCAACCCTGCAAGGACCCTGCCCCCCAGCCCACCCTCTGCTCTTTCGTGCCTGCCTTTCGCGTGCACCGCCTCCACTGAGGGGGTTGTGGGGAGTGAAGGCCCGAGGCACTGTGTCACCTCTCAGCGGTGACAGGGTCCCCCAGAAGAGCAAGATGGGCTGAGGCCACTCCTGGCCCTGAGCTAGAATTGTGGGGGTCCAGGCTATAGAGGGATGGAGCCCAAGCAGCTGGAACTGGCCAAGCAGGTAGGGCCAAGGCTCGGGGCAGCCGAGATGGACCAAGGAGGGGACCCGTTGTGGGGTCCCAGAGGCTGCCACACCCTTCAGCAGGTCAGAGAACCGGTTCTCAGAGCCCTTGATGGGAGTACTGCTCCCACAGGGGGCTGTGGAGGTGGGGGGTCTGCAGAGTTGCTGGTGGGAGCCCCACACCCCACCATGGTTGAACAGCCCCACAGACCAACAGGCAGGCCCCAGGGGGACACCCTAACTGTCCCACAGGGATGGGGGGTACTTCCTGGCATCTAGGGGTGAGGAGGCCACAGCCCAGCCCCACACCCGCCTCCAGCACAGGCTTCCGGTACAAGCAGGGACACTGGCAAGAGGAACCTGTTTCGCTGGAAAGCTTCCAAGGATCACATGCTGAGAGCCATGGGGTGGGGGATTCTGGGCACTGACCCACCAGCACCTCCACAGCCCCCAAGAACAGCCCCCAAGTTCTCTGGAGGGCGCTGCCCACCATTTTCAAGTGAAAGGCTCCTTCTAACGTAACAGATTCCACCCTGGAGCCATACGCTAGCACAGCGGGTTGGGCACTCACCTTGCACACAGCCCACCTGGGCTCGGACCCCAGCCTCCCAGACAGCCCCCTGGGGCACTACCAGGAGTGATTGCTGCGTGCTAGAGCCAGCAGCAACCCTGAGTACTGCTGGGTATGGCCCAAAAGCCAAGAAAGAAAGAAAGAAAGAAAGAAAGAAAGAAAGAAAGAAAGAAAGAAAGAAAGAAAGAAAGAAAGAAAGAAAGAAAGAAAGAAAGAAAGAAAGAGGGGCTGGAGCGATAGCACAGCGGGTAGGGCGTTTGCCTTGCACGCAGCCAACATGGCCGACACAGGTTCGATTCCCAGCATCCCATATGGTCTCCCAAGCACTGCCAGGAGCAATTCCTGAGTGCATGACCCAGGAGTAACCCCTGAGCATTGCCGGGTGTGACCCAAAAAAGCAAAAAAAGAAAAGAAAGAAAGTTACAGATTCCCTCCCCATCCCTGTCCCGGGGTAATTTTTGTGTTTCCTAAGAATTTTATTCTGAGGTGTCAAGTAGACATTATAAGAATCTCGGGGCCAGGGGCTGGAGCGATAGTACAGCAAGTAGGGCATTTGCCTTGCACGCAGCTGACCCGGGTTCGATTCCCGGCATCCCATATGGTCCCCCGAGCACTGCCAGGAGTAAGGTAAAGGTAAAGGCCCTCCCGTTGTTCGTCGATTTGCTCGAGCGGGCCCAGTAATGTCTCCACTGGAGACTTTGTTGTTACTGTGTCTGGCATATCGAATACTCTTGGTAGCTTGCCGGGCTCTCCGAGAGGGGCGGAGGAATCGAACTCGGGTCGGCCATGTTGGCTGTGTGCAAGGCAAATGCCCTACCACTGTGCTATCGCTCCAGCCCACTGAGTTTAAAGCCAGGAGTAACCCCTGTGCATAGCCGGGTTTGACCCAAAAAACAAAAACAAAACAAAACAAAAGAATTTCGGGGCCAGCTTGGAAAGAAGCCACTGCCTGGCTGAACCTGGCACCCTGTCCCCAGACCCAGATGACCGGAGTCTGAGTCCCTGTCCTGTGTGGGCACAGCACCCCACCCACCCATACCCACTCCACTCTCCCAGGGCCTGGCACTGCGCTGAACCTAGGTCCAGTCATGCCCCAACACCCCAACCCCATGGTTCTCAGCACGGGACCCTTGGAAGCTTTCCAGCGAAACAGACTCCCCCGCCTCAGTGTCCCTGCTTGTACCCGGAAGCCTGTGCTGGAGGCGGTCATGGGGCTGGGCTGCACCCTCCTCACCTCTAGGTCCATAACGCTCCACTGCTGAACCATCCTCGCGCCACCAGTGCCAGAGTGCAGACACAACACTCTGGAGACATCTGCAGAGCTCACCGCAGGAACAACACAGAGAGTGAGTGAACCGGGAAGGTCGTGTAGATGCCCACGAAACTCACCGAGAAAAACGATGGCACAGGAGGTTCAACAAGCACCCAACAGCTCAGGACATCGTCGGCTGTGACTTCACCGTTGTGACGTAGGTTGTAACAAGCAACATAAAGTCATTTATTTTGTGTCTGTTAAGGGGGCAGGCTGGGGGTGGGTGGGTGGGTGTGTGGGAGGGTCTGTGGGTAACTTGGGACCCTGGTGGAGAGAAGGTCGCACTGGTGGGATTGGTGTTGATTACTGAATGCTCGAAATGACTGTCTTATGAAGAACTTTGTGAATCACGGTGTTGAAAGAAAGTCTCAAACAAAAGAGAATCTTGGGGGGCTGGATAGTACCGTTTGCCTCATATGCAGGCAACCTGGGTTCTATCCCCAGCACCCCATATGCTCCTCTGAGCCAGGAGTAAGCCCTGAGCACTTCCAAATATGGGCCCAGAACTAATCAAAGATCCCTTCTAGAGGAAACGTGCTGATCTGATGGGTGTTGGGCGGGGGAGGGGTGAATTGAGGGAAGGTGAAGGGGGGAGGGGGAGAAACTGTAAGAAGGGGAGCAGGACCTCCTGCAGGTCGCAGAGGGCAGGTCTGGAGCCACAACACCCCCCAAGTCACCACTCATGAGGGCAGGGCCTCTGAGGGGAGGGGGTGGCTGGGGCCATGTGGGGGATAAGGCGAGGGATCACGAGAAGGCTGACAAGTCCCCAGAGAGTCAGTCTGTGTGGGGGGGAGTGGGCCCGGGGGCGCCGTGGGCTGGCATTCACCCCCTCAGGCAACTGCAGAGACGCAGCCACGCAGCATCCAAGCCCAGGAGACAGGCCTCAAGCCCCCCCGCAAACCCGGTCCCCCGGCCACCACACACTGCCGGCCAGGGAAGCCCCAGGACCAGCTGGGTGAAGGCCCAGAAACACGCGGCTTCAGGTCAAAGCTGATTCCCGCTCCCCACGTCTTCTCTCAGGGTGCTGGTTTCTACGCTGACTGGAATTTGTCCCTCTCTGCAATGCAAGACCAGTCCAGTCCGGGCCGCCCCCCCTCCCCGAGATCACCCCTGCCCTCCATGCCCAGCCCACACTCCCTCCTGACAGCTGTAACCTGGTCTGCTGCCTGGAGCCCCCTGAGGCAGGCCCTGAGACCCCACTGCCCCCTCTTCCGGAGGACGAGGTTCCAACAGGGCTTCCCCTAACTCCGGGGGCTCATGGGGACACACAGCCGAGCAGGGCCGGCAAACATGAGACCCCTCTGTGATTGCCCCTTCTCTGCAGCCCTGCCCACCCACACCCCCCGGAAGTGGGGTGCCCATCCCCCCAACCGCTCTGCTCCAACTGTGCCAGCGCAGGACGCCCCGTCAGTGGGATCCGGGGCTCCTGAGGGCCACCTGGTCCGGGGCCTTGTGTCAGAAGCCCCCCTTCCCATGTCTCCCAGTGCCCAGTTCCCCAAACCCCACCCCAGGAGACCAGTCCCGAGTCCCCGAGACCAGCCCTTGCTGGTCAGCCCCGGGGGGGGGGGAGAGGGGGGGTGCTGGATGTCTGGAAGCCCAGGAGGGGCCTGCAGCGCCCCACTCTGCCACCCGCGCCTTTCCCAGGCCCCAGCCCTGCCCGTCCGGCAGAAGAGGGGAGTGAGCCCCCAGCACATCTGGCCTGTGGGTGCTGTGTGCAAGACCTGAGGCCCATCAGATAAGGCCCTGCCGCCCCGGGGCAGGTGTGCTTTGTGAAATGAATGTCACCGCAGCTCTCCGAGCTCCCTGGGTTTCGCTATGACTCCTGGAGCCAGACCAGCACCCCCGGGGGCCTCCCCTGCACCAGCCACCTGGGGGCCCCCTCTCCTTGTGGGTCCCAGGAAGGTCCAACCTGGGCCCCAGCAGACACTGGTGACCCCCAGAAAGCCTGGGTCCTGGCCCCAGGGTCCCTTCCCCCGTGTCCTAATGTCCTAACACCAGGTCCCCTTGGCGTCTCTCCGTGTCCCAGAGAGCACATTCCCCACCCCCGCCCTCCAGTCTCCTGGCTCAGAGACTGGCTGGGAGGCCGCCCTCTAGTGGCACCTTCTGGAATGGCAAGGGTCCCTCTGTCCAGGCGCCGCTGCCCTGCTCCAGGAGGTGTGGCCCTGGACGCAAGGGAGAGCCGCTTCCAGAGCCCAAACCACAACTCTTGATCCTTCCTGATCTCTGTTCCCCACAGTCCCCCTCCCCCATCCCCCGAGGGGTGCTGCAGACGCCTCTGCCAGTGGGAGCTCAGACAGGAAGAGCCCGGGCTGCCCAGGAAGTCCTCCGCATTCACACCACAGAATCTGTGTTAGATCCCAGCCCTGCATCAGTGATCCGGGACCTGTCCCAGCGGAGTCAGCACTGGCCCAGGGACCACCCCGGGACCTGCATGAAGCGCTTGCTCAGAGGGAGGGTCCTACCTCTGTGGGTGGGAAGCTGCCCCGGGGAGTGTGGGCACAGAAAAGTCCTGGGGTCCAGCCTGGAGAAGGGGATGAAGCAGCAAGGCCCACGAGAGACAAGTGAGCATAAAGATGGATATGGAGCAGGCAGGCCAGGGAGACAGCATGGAGGAGGCAAGATGGTGACTGCCACAGTAAGAGTGGGTGCCTCACCCCTATGTCCTGCCTCATGGATGCACCCCTATCATCCTGCCCTGTAGGTGCCTCACCCCTGCATACTGTCCCGTGGGTGCCTAACCCCTTCATCCTGCCCCGTGGGTGCCTCACCCCTGCATCCTGGCCCGTGGGTGCCTCACCCCTGCATCCTGCCCCGTGGGCATCTCACCCCTGCATCTGCCTCATGGGTGCACCCCTGGCATCCTTCCCAGTAGGTGCCTCACCCCTGCACCTCATAGGTGACTCACCCCTGCATCCTGCCCTGTGGACACCTCAGGTGACTCACCCCTGCGTCCTGCCTCGTGGGTGCACCCCTGCCATCCTGCTGTGTAAGTGCCTCACCCCCTGCATCCTGCCCCGTTGGTGTCTCAGCCCTGCGTCTTGCTCCATGGATACCTTACCCCTGCTGTCCTGCCCCATGGGCACCTCGCCCCTGCATTCTACCCCATGGGCATCTCACCCTTGTGTCTGCTCCGTGGGTGCCTCATTCCTGCCCCCTGCCCCATGGGTGCCTCACCCCTGCGTCCTGCCCCATGGGAGACTCACTCCTGTATCCTCCCCCATGGGTGCCTCACCCCTGCTGCCCAGCCCCATGGGCACCTCACCTCTGCATCCTGTCCTGTGGGCACCTCAGCCCTGCGTCCTGCATCGTGGGTGCCTCCCTGCCATTCTGCCCCGTAAGTGCCTCACCTCTATCCTGCCCCATGGGTGCCTCACCCATACATCCTGCCCCAAGTGCACCTCAGCCCTACATTCTACCCCGTGGGTGCCTCACCCCTGCATTCTACCCCATGGGCATCTCATCCTTGTGTCCTGCCCCATGGGAACCTCATGAGGAGAGCAGCAGAGGGTGGGGGGGGGGTGCATAAGAGCCCAGAAGGGCCCATGTGAGGAAGTGCTGGGAGCTCTATGCGTCCACACCCCCTGTACCAGCTCCTTCTAGAAGCATGAAATTATCTCTGGGGAACAGGGTCTCTGCAAGGGTGCCGCTCGCCAAGGGCAGCCAGAATATCACCAGCATCAAATGTGAAGGTTTCAGTTTGTTGGGGGGGGGGGGGGGTTGGTGGTTAGATTTGTTTTGTTTTGTTCTGTGCCAGGACTGAATCCAGGGCTGTGCCAGGCCAATGCCCACCACCCACGAGCCAGAGCCACGTGTCAGGGTGGGGTTGATCAGAGGTGGACTGCAGAGGAGAGGAGTGGGTCAAGTCCCACCCACAGCCAGAGCACTGTGGGTCGAGTCCTGGAAAGCAGAGGTAGTGCTGGCCTTCCGCGAGGGAGCGTGTCCGGCATCCTGGTCTCACCAGTCATGTCCTCTCCACTGCCCATTCCAGAGTCACATTTGGAGAGAAGATGAGAATGGCCCTGGCTAGGAACGGGATGGGGGTAGGGGATGAGGGGTCTGGAGGCCCCCAAGAGTCTGACTGTGTCCCACCTCCTAAGAGACGGTGGACCCAGGTTGGCCTGCAAGGGGACACTTCCGGGGAGGGCTGCAGGCCTGGTGCCACGGGGCTTGGGTCAGGGGCTCAGTGTCATTTGTGATTTCTAAATATTTAGGCAGATGGTACATTCTAGAGCCTGTCTTAGCCCCACCAGTGTTAGGGGCTCAGGTGAGTTAGGGGGTGTCCCAGGAGGCCCAGAAGCAAAAAGGCATCCCCAGAAACCGTCCCCCAAAAGCTGCAGCAGTGATTCAGGGTCAGATGTGGGAAGCGGGAGAAACTGAGGCTGCACGTGTGGATCCCCAGGTTGAACAGAGTGGGTTGAGGGCCCGTGAAGTTATCCCCCACCAGGCAGATCCTGCAGCCCTGCTGGTGCCCTGCCCAAACTGGACCGCCTCCTATCCCTGGTGAAGTGAGTAGCCCACAAACAGAAGCGCCCACAGGTCCTGCGCGGGTTTTCCCAGCCAGGGTACCCTGTCTCAGACGAGGAAATGCAAGCCAGAGCCCGCAGCGGCCCTGCCCAGCCGCTCCCACCCAGGTGAGCTCCACGTTCAGCCGGCACAGCAGCTCCGAGGTTTTGAGGAGTATAAACGGAGTCCCCCTGCCCCCACCCCGCAGTGGACTCTCTCAGTCCGCTGCTTCTGCCCAGCACTGTGGTGTGGCCCGAACGTGTTCTGGTGTGGGCACGGCTTGCTCCCGTACTGCCTAGGAGGGGCTCCAGGCAGGAGTGCACTGACGCAGTAATCGCTGCCAAGATGAAGTCCTTCTGGGGGGAGGGGGGTTCCCAATTAACATAGCACGGAGGACGCCGAGGAGGACGCCGTTGGGAGAGGGTCCCATGTGGGACCACAATGAAGAGTGCGGCTGTGAATGATGGTGTCACTTGAGTGCATTGATGGCTGTGCCTGTTGGGAATGGCAGTCACCTGGGATTTCTGCTGAGATGGGACACACCCGAGAACCAGGGCAGTCACGGCAGAAAGGCTGGGCTGCCGCCTTCTCTTTCCTTCCTTCCTTCCTTCTTTCCTTCCTTCCTTTCCTCCCTCTTTCCTCCCTCCCTCCCTCCTTCCTTTCCTCCCTTCCTTCCTTTCCCTTCCTTCCTTTCCTCCTTCCTTCCTTTCCTCCTTCCTTCCTCTCTTTTCTTTCTTTTTTCCTTCTTCCCCTCCTTTCTTATTTTCCTCATTCCTTTCTTCCTTTCTTTCCCCCCCTCTTTCTCTATTTCTCTCTCTTTTTTTTTTTTTTTTTTTGCTTTTTGGGTCACACCCAGCGATGCACAGAGGTCACTCCTGGCTCTGCACTCAGGAATCACCCCTGGCAGTGCTCAGGGGACCATATGAGATGCTGGGAATTGAACCCGGGTTGGCCGTGTGCAAAGCAAACGCCTTACCCACTGTGCTATTGCTCCAGCCCCTCTATTTCTCTTTATCTTTTTCTTTCTTCATTCTTCCTTTCCACCTCCCTTCCTTCCTTTTCTTCTTTCTTTTCTCCCTCCCTTCCTTTCTTTTCTTCTTCCTTTCTTTCCCTCTTTTCCTTCCCTTCTCTCTTTCTCCTCTTTCTGTTTCTCTCTCTTCTTTCCTTCCTTTATTTCCTTCTCTCCTGCCCTCCCTCCCTCCCTCCCTTCCTTTCTTCCTTCCTTCCTTCCTTCCTTCCTTCCTTCCTTCCTTCCTTCTTTTTTGTTTTTGGGTCACACCCAGCAATGCTCAGGACTTACTCCTGGCTCTGCACTCAGGAATTACTCCTGGCTGTGCTCTGGGGGCCATATGGGATGCCGGGGATAGAACCCGGGACAGCTGTATACAAGGCAAGCCCTGCTAGCCACAGTGCTCTCTCTGGGCCCAAGAAGTGGTACTTCTTAATCATGCATATGGGGGGGTGGGGTGGGAAATCACAGGAAGTCCAGTGAGTAGGGAAAACCACTATGAGGCTGCATTTCTGACTGTGCAGCCACGTGGCCCCCAGGCCTCTAATTGCTGGATCTGTGGAACCCTCACCTGTGAGAACTTAAGAGCGTGGGTCTCTGAGTCGCTCTGGGAGGAGGGCTGGGAAGACAGTCCACAGGCAGTCCCTTAGCCTCTTGTGTGTGCTACTCCACTGCATTTGCTTACAAATCTGTGGACCCAGGTCAGTCCCCATCATCACATACCTTATGGTAGCAGAGAAGCCCCTGGGGTGATGAGTTGCATGGGAAGTGGGAAAGCAGTCCAGGGGTCCATATCGAGGAGAGATGGGAGGGTCTGCAATGGTCCCCAGCTGGTGTCTGGTCCAGAACAGAAAGGATGGGGCACTGGAAGTCAGGCAGTGCTCTGTTAGGTGTCAGGCACACCCGCCTCCAGGCTAGCTCCCAGCCTGCCAGTAGCAACTATTTAACGTAAATGGTGGTGGAGCTGCACAGCCCTGTGTCATTCTACTTTTATTTGAGGAGGGAGAGGACTACCTGTCCCCGGAGGTGAGGGCTTCAGCCCCTGGGAGGTGCCGAGTCCTTTTGCTGTTGATCTGTGGTCATTTTCATTACTTAGGAGTCAAGTCCTTTATCAGACAGGCATTGAGGCAGTTTCCTTTCTCTCCCTTCATCGGATCTTTGCATTAACAGGAATTTCTCACTTGAACATAGCTCTAGGTTGTCACTTTGAAAGGAATTACTCTGGGGCGTGCTGGGGAATCGGCTGGGCAGAGTGTCAACCCTGCCCAAGTCCAGGCAGCTGCCCTCATCCCCACCGCTGCAGCCATGCCAAGGGCTCAATTCCACCGCTGCACAAATATCCCGTGAATGATCCAGGTACCTGGTGCCCAGGCTGAGAACTCTGAGGTCTTCTCCAAGGTGGGCAGCCTTCCCCCACGCCCAGACTTCCAGATGGTCCGGCAACCACACCCACCTTCCATAGCCACCACCATATCAACTCATTGGCCCCAACCACAGACCCCAAAATCTCTGGACACCTCCTAATTCTCAGTACTGAAATTCCAGTAGGTGCACACCAAATTAGAAGGGAAAGTAACATAGAAACCAACTACACTCATAGAACAGAAACAGTAACACTGAAGGCTCCACTAGCGACAAACTGCTGAGCAATCATTCATGGACAAGAGCTGAACAACCTTCTGGTGAGATAGAACAATTTTCACATTAAAAATGGATTTTTTTCAAAAACTTATTGATTTTAATTTTGGAACTTCGTTATATAAATCAATTTCGACTCTAGAATTGTATCAACAATGGGGGGGTTTTGTCTCCACTAAAAAATAAATCTATTTAAAAATAATAATAAAATACATAAATAAAATAAAGAAATGAGCAGGGCTTTGTGTGGCCTGTTTAAGAAAATTAAACTCTCCTCAATCCTCTGCCCTAAATCTTGTAGCCCTTTGGTGATTTACTTTTTACACTTGCATCCATCTGGAATTGGTTTAGGGGAGGCTATAAGGTAGAGATGGAGCATCTGTAACTTTAAAAGTACAGACATATCTGCACCATTTCTTGAGGCATTCATCCTTTCTCTGCCATGTCAGCTTGTAGTGATAATTCAAGAGGTTTTGTATAGATGATCTGCTTCTCCATTTTCTTCATTACCAATAGTCAACTTCTGTATCCTTCTTTTATTTATTTATTTATTTATTTATTTATCTATTTGGCTTTTTGGTTTTGGAGTCACACCAAGCAATGCTCAGATGCTCAGGGCTCTCTCCTGGCTCTGCACTCAAGAATTTCTCCTGGCAGTGCTCAGGGGAGCATATGGGATGCCAGGGATCAAACCTGGGTTGTCTGCATGCAAGGCAAACACCCTCCCCACTGTACTATCACTCCAGCCCCTGTACCTTGCTTTACCCCAATGTCTAGGTCAACTTTTCATCTTCAAAGGCACTTAAACATCAGCTTTCACAATATCCAACCCTTCTAGAACTTTGCCTGAGACTATAGTGAGCTTCTAGAACTTTGACTGAGACTGTATTGGAGCTACAGATTGGTTTGGAGAAAACCTACGTAATTCCAATCCTCAAGTACAGAACATTCTAGAACTGATGTTGTTTCCATTGTTTCAGTAAAGCTTCTCTAGTTTTCTGTGTAGAAATTGTAGGCATAATTCACTAAATTTATTCTTAGGTCTTTTATTTCCCTTGAGAGTTTGTTTGGAGGTTCTAGCAGGGGAGCGCAGCTACTCGTATACCCTCGACCGAAGACCAAAGATCGGTCCGTCTCTATGCGGGGAAGGCCATCCTCTTCAACCGAGCGCACAGCTTCGGGAGGGACGCACATGGAGCGGTGAGGGAGGAAGGGGACACCCGCCTAGCCAGCCAGATCAGCTGAATCAACCCTGGCGATCAATGGGGTGACAGATGTTGCAGCCAGATCGCCCTCACATTCCTCCATCCCTCTCGGAGAGCCGGCAAGCTACCGAGAGTATCTCGCCCGCACGGCAGAGCCTGGCAAGCTCCCCGTGACGTATTTGATATGCCAAACACAGTAACAACAAAGTGTCCAATAGAGACGTTACTGGGCCCGCTCAAGCAAATCGATGATCAACGGGAGGGCCTTTACTTTTACTTTTATTTCCCTATTACAATTGCCATGTTCTGTTGACCACTGGCACATACAAGTGCAATTTAGTTTTTGAAATCAGACTTGTCTCCAGAGACATCTAAGTGCACGTGTGAACTTTAAGAAATTGGGGTGTAGTTCCCCCAGACGGTGTCCTGTGTGAGCTGTCCTTGTGCCTCCCCATGGGCAGACATTTTGACTCCTTTGCAGATCTGTTTCCCTCACTTAGTGACATGCACTAAAGTGTCCTCCATCTGACTTGATTTGATAACTTCTCTCAGCACCCAATTATGATTTTTGTCTGCAAGTGACACCAGTTTATTTACCTGTGCAGTTACTGAAGAACAACTTAGCTACTGCCAGCAATTATTAGTGAAGCTGTCATCAGCATCCCTGTGCAGGGTTTGGGGAGTCATTTTCAATGCCGTGGGTAAATACCAAGGTATGTAATTAATTGCTCCCTGTGCCATCTGTTTTGTTGGCAAGCACCAGAGACCTTCCTAGGCGCCAAGCCCCTCTGCATGTCCAGCTCCCCTGAGAAGAGCATTTGGGTCAGAAACTGCATCCCACATGTTTCACTCATAGGCCTGCTCTTATTTATTTTTCTTGCCTTATCACACTGGCAAGAACCTCCAGCGCCCATGTGTGCAGACTGTCCATGTTTGCTTTCCCTCCCAGTCCAGTCTTTGCAGGGGAAAAAAACACCCCGTGTTCCTCCACTGAACTTGAAGTTAGTTGTAGGTTCCTTTGTCTCTTGGAGGGTTGGGTTGAATATTTTCAGGAGCTTAAGGAAATGCTCTCCGGCTTCTAATTAGCTGGCAGTTTTTGTTGGTTTAAGTCACGGGTGACTGTTTCCCGAATTTGTGAGAATTTCCCTTTCCCCTGTTGTTAATAAAGGAAACTTATTGGTTGACTTTAATAAACGTATTGACATTTTGGTTTTCATTTGGGGGGAATAGTCACACCGGCGATGCACAGGGGTTACTCCTGGCTCTACACTCAGGAATCACCCCTGGCGGTGCTCAGGGAATGGAACCCAGGTCAGCCGCATGCAAGGCAAACGCCCTGTCCGCCGTGCTATGACTCCAGCCCCACTTATTGACATTTTGGAGAGTAAACCAGTCTTACCGCCGCTTTGCTCCCCTTGGGGGTTGGGGATTCTAGCACCATCTCTTCTGAGCGCTCTGGACCTGGGCATCAGGATGCAAATTTCGTTCCGCGCAGCCCTGGTCTCCAGTCACCTTCTCCAGCAGAAACTCCGCTGGAGTTTCAGGTCCCGGGAGAGGCCGAGTCTGGCAACCACTAGTCCCCGGCCCGGAGTGCAGCGACCCGGCGCGGTCGCCCACCCAGCAGACCCCAGTCTTGCAAAGGCAAACAACGGGGTGGGAAGAGTGGAACTAGAAAGTCTGTCGGGACCTAAGACACCCGCCTCCCGGGTCTCCGGAGCTCGCGTCTCGGGCTCCTTTAAGAGCTTGGTGGCTGTAATCTCTGGGGCGGGAGGCGGTGGGCGCCAAGAATGCTGGACACGGGCTCGAGGGACGCGGCGCCCCTGCCCGCGGCCTCCTACCCCCCGCCAGCCCCCACCCTCCCCGGGGGTCCTCTAGTCCCCGCCCCCGTCCAGAGGTCTCTCCAGGCAGCCGCTGGGGCGCAGACCCCAGACCACCCCGCCCCGCGCGGGCCCCGCCGGCCCAGGGCCCCCTTGCAAGTCCAGGGCCGCCGGCAGGGGGGCGCGCGCAGCTCAGGGCGCCTCATCCACATGCAGGGGACGGCGCGGTGCGGCGGCCGCCAGGAAGGGACAAAGGCTGTTCCGCCGCCGCCGCCGCCGCCCCGCGCCAGGCTCGCCCCGCCCGCAGCCCCGGTGGCCCCCGCCGCGGCCCCCACCACCACCCTCCTTGTGTCGGCTGTGCGGGCCGGCGCAATCCGGGCAGCTTCCGGGAGGAGGCGGCCCTCCCAAGGCCCTGGCACACCCGACCTCCTACTGTGACCTTCCCTGGACCTCCCGGGCATGCTGGGCGGAGGATGGGGGACATGGGGGGCAGGGGGTCATGCGCCTCTTAGGCCACGTCCGAAGACCCGCGTGCAAGTCCACTGAGCCCCGACTCTGACCTGTGGTGGCCAGCGGCACATGGACCCTGCGCGTGGACGCGCTGAGCGAGAGAAGAAGCAGTGCGACCCCCGCGGGTGAGGGTCGGGGTCCCAGAATCTTCAGTCTCCCCAGACTTTGGACGGTGGGAGCTAATTAGGGTGCCCTGACCACTCAGAGGACCCTCCCCATCAATCAATCAATCAATGTAGATGAAAATACATACATCACTGTCCAGTCGGGGCCGGACACGGGGCAGCCAGGTGGGCGCGGGCCAGGGAGGGAGGGTCCCACGCGCACCCCGCGCGGAGAGGTAACGGGGGCCCCCCGCGCTGGGAAATCCTCCACCTGCCCAATGCGCCCTCGCTGCGGCCGCGTGGGGGCGGGGAGTCCCCTTTAAGGGCGGCCAGGAGGGGCTGCCCGGGCCTCCTTCCGCCGCTCCGGGGGCCCCCGCTGCCCCCGGGCCGGACCGGGCCGCGCGCCAGCGCATGCGCCCGCCGGTGGGCGCTGTCCGGGGCGGCCAGAGCGGCGCGCACCGACCGACGGACGGGCCGACGGAGCGGCTGCAGGGCGGACCGACGGGGCAGCGCAGGGAGCGGGCACGCGGCGGGACAGCGACATGGCCGGCCACTCGCAGCAGCCGAGCGGGC
Organism: Sorex fumeus; assembly: GCF_029834395.1. Lineage (NCBI taxonomy): Eukaryota > Metazoa > Chordata > Mammalia > Eulipotyphla > Soricidae > Sorex > Sorex fumeus. Next base: position 23,366,837 of record NW_026606179.1, read on the forward strand.
GCGGGCTCCCCGGCCCGGCGCCCTCGCCCTCCCCCGGCCCGGGTCCCGGGCCCGGAGCCTCCCCGGAGCGGGTGACGCTCAAGAAGGAGATCGGGCTGGTGAGCGCCTGCACCATCATCGTCGGTGAGCCGGGACGCGGCGGGCGCGCAGGACCCGCGCGGGGAGCTGCCCAGCACCTGCGCGCTCAGAGCTGGGGTCTCCACGGGGTGCTGAGGCGGCTTCACCCCGGGGCTCGCCCCCCGCATCAGCCCAGGGGAGCTCGCCCCCCGCCCGCAAACAACCCCCTCCCCAGTTTTTCTGCACTCTTCCACCCTGGACCCTTCCTGCCTCTCCACTACTTTTCTTGGCCGAGGGGACCCTGCTCTTGGATTCCTTACCCGAGAAACTCTGGTCAGGCGTTGGGTCCAGGCGAGGACCACACGTGTGGGGGCTGGGCAGGCCCCCAGTTGGCGTCGCGGCTGAGCTGTGAGCGGTGGGGAGCAGAGGGGGCAGAAAGCACGGAGGGGGGAGTGGACACGGGCACACCATTAACTGCAGGTCTGGCGCGGGCTGCTGGGGGCTGGGCGAGCGGCCAGGGACAGGGAGGCCGGTGATGGGGTGGACAGACGGAGCCCGGACAAAGCAGCTGCCTCCTGGGCTGGGGTCCCGCCGATGCTGCTGCCCAGCTCTCAGGCCCCACTTCCTGCCCTGAGAAGGACCCGCTCCTGCCCAGAGGGGGCATGTAGTGATGGACAGCGGGCTGGGATGTGGGGACTCAAAAGGAAAGTGTTGGTGCTGTGCCTTCTTCTGTTCCCACTGACCAGCACTGACTTCTCAGGAACACCCAGATGGGAGCCAGTCCACACCACCCTCCACGGAGGTCCTTTTTGGGGTCTCAAGGACAGGAGGGATGAATGAGGGGCCGTGATGTTCTCACCTGTCTTCCTCTTTCCTAGTCGTGGAAGCTGGTCATGCAACCAGATGGGGGAGAACTGGGGGCTCCGGGGGTGGGCACCCCCAGGTCCCCACTGCCTCCTCCTGGGCATGGGAGCCTGTGAGCTGGGTTAACATGGATCTGGAGGACTCAGGGGGGCACTCCCGGGTCCCCACTGCCTCCTCCTGGGCACAGGAGCCTGTGGGCTGGGTTAGCATGGAGCTGGGGGACTCAGGGAGCACCCTCGGGTCCCCACTGCCTCCTCCTGGGCACAGGAGCCTGTGGGTTGGGTTAGCATGGAGCTAGGGGGGACTCAGGTAGGACACCCCTCCTGCCCAGGACAGGAGCCTGTGGGCTGGGCTGGCGTGGAGCTGGGGGCCTTCTGGGGCTGGGTGCAGGGAGAAAGGGCTCTCTCTCACTGGGGTCAGCCAGGCCACTGCTCAGAATTTCACCTCAGTGCTGTGCCTAGCCAGGGAGAGAAGGTCCACGTGGGCTTTGGGGTCAGGAGGCTCTCCCGGCTGGAGCAGCTGCAGTGCCAAGCGGGCACAACCCCCCAGAAAAAGATGCGGGTCCTTTCTAGCAGAGGAGGGGGACATGCCAGCTTTGCTTCCTTCTCCAGGGCAGCCATGAGGGCCCACCCAGCCCCCTGAAGCCCCCAGACCCGGAGGTCTGAACTGGGGTGTGGGGTAGATCCCTGCCCCGACTGACACTCAGGGGTGGTCCAAACTGGACGGAAGAGCTTTGCAGGGTTCCACGGGCAGGGTTACTGGTGCTGGCCTGGCAGAACAGACACGGGGACAGTCGCCCTGGACTGGAAGGGAACCAGTGAAGGAAGGCAGGTGGGGCTGAGTCCAGGGTCGCACTGCCCCCACCCCCAACACCCTGAATGCCCTCCCTGCCCCAGTCTCCGCCCCTGGGCATGCATCTGCCTCCCTTTTTCCCCACCTCCTGCCTTGCGGAGCCTAGTGAAAGGCACAAATGTCTGCAAAGTGTCTGTGGGAGCTTTCGAGGTCTTGAAACCTCACTTGATCCTTCCCATTTGTTGGCAGCTGCTAAATTAAACTGGCTTTGCCCACAGAGGCCCTCCCAGAAGCTCCGGGAGTATCCCAGGCTGAGGAGTGGAGTGGCCGGCGGGACCGAGAAGGGTCTGTGAGCCAAGGCAGAGGGGCTGGGGCAGGGCTGAGAGACAAAGACGCCACTGAGATTTGCTTTGGCAGGACCCAAGTGGAGCTCTCCCTCACCTCCTTTGATTCTTGTGCCCACCTGGTGAGATGGGGCTTTTAATACCCATTTTACAGACATGGAAAGAGGCTGCAAGCTGGCTGGCATGGCTGCCGGTGGTAGACGTGGATTCGGAGCCAGATCTGGACACGGTGCAGTGGCCGTCCAATACTGTTCTGGTCTGGGTTGAGTTTTGCGCGCTGGCCAGGGATGAGCTTGGGTCCATGCTGGGAGAGCATCACAGACCTCAGAGAAGAGAGGTGGACAGAGGACTGTGTCAGCTGCCCAGGGCTGCCTTTCTCAACTCAGGGACCTTGCCCCAGGGAAGAGACAGCTGGCCCAGCTCCAGTCACCTGCTGGCACCATCCTGTCCCTTCCACTTTCCCGGTGACCCTGGGCCCAGCAGGTGTCTGTGAGTTGGGCTCCAGTGCACTCAGAGGCTGCGTCAGTTGGGTGTCTGTCTGCCCCATGCACCCCATCTCCTTTGGAGCCAGTTCCTACTCTGGTGGTCTGGACTATGTCCCTCCCTGCACCCTCCCCCAGGGCTGTTTAGAACCTGGCTCTGTCCAGAAGCAGCCCTGGCTCTCCTCCGGGCCTCCCCCCATGGCCCCCAAAATGGACGGGGCAGCAGAAACTGCGGCAGCCCCGGCCGAAGTTGCCCTTGATGTGCTCGGGGACACGGCTGGGAACTGAGGCAGCTCCCGCTCTGAGTGTGGCTCTCCGGCCAGTACTGGACGCTCATTCATCTCACCAACAATGAGGTGGGAACAGTGCTGGCCACTGTTCTAGGTACTGGACACGGCAGGGTTCAAGGCAGATGTAGCCCTGGCCTCCTGGAGATCACAGTCAGTCTGGACAGCCAGACAGTCAGCTCATCAGCGGGGGAGAGAGGGGCTGACCCTGCCTCAGGCTTGGCCACGAGGACTTGGGCTCTTGGGGAGCTGGGGGACCCCCGGGGAGACTCGCGGGTGGGACAGGGCTTCCTGGAGGAGGCTGTGGGTGCAGGGACGTGGCAGGAGGGTTAGTCAGGGAGGTGATTGAATCATGGGGCTGGGGGCTCCACGGCTCAGGGTGGGCAGCTGTCAAGATGCCAAGAAGCTAGAGACAGGGAGGGGCCAGGAAGGGGTGTGGGTCTGTGCGGGGGCACTTGGCCAGTTATTTGGGGGCGGAGGAGCAGGTGGGGGAGACGTGAGTGTCGGGCTTTCCCTCTGACCCGCTTGGTGGGCTGGCCGGAGCGCCATGCTGGACACACAATCTTACTGCCGTGGCCGCAAGGTCTGTGCAGGACAGAGCTGTGGAGCTGTCAGCAGAGGGGGGGCCCGTGAGGCCCCCAAGGCATGAGCACAGGAAAAGACCCCCAACCTGACCCCTGCACACCCCACTTGGGAAAGTCAGGATTGATGAGAAGGGGCCAGCACAGGAGTTGGGGGACGTAGCCAGCAGGGATGGAGGAGCAGGAGGTGGGGACAGAGCGAGGGTCCATCTGCAGCCGCACCCGCCAGGGAGGGAGTGTGACACTTCCCCTCTCAAAAGGACAGAGGGGTGCATGCCCCTGCTCACTTCCTGGGGTCTCTCCCCACCCCTCTACAGGTACTTCTGTACCCTGGAGGGGTTTTAGGACACTCGGGGCCGACAGGCAGACTGTTGAGTTCCGCAAGACAGTTTGGGTGGGCTGGGGTTGAGAACCCTTCCGCCCATCCCCCACTGGTCAGAGAAGCAGCTCAGGATGGAAATCTCTTGTCCACCATCCCCCCATTGGAACTCCGATGGGCGGGGTGTCTCCCCAGTAAGGTCCCCCCACACACACACACACAGCCTTTGGCCTCAGGGCCTTGATACCCGCCCTGGGAATTCTGAGCTCTTCCGCAATGTACAGACCCAGCACCCAGTGGCAAGGAAGGAGACCTGGGCCCCAGAGCCCCAGAGCCACCCGGCCAGGTGGCAGCCAGTGAGTGACAGGGGTGAGTGTCCCCTGCAACCGTGCTCGCAGCAGAGGCCAGGCTCCTGGACAGCACTGGAGGCCGGGTCCTTGTCCTTGGGGCAGGTCCAGTGCCTCAGACGTGCCCCTAAAGAAACAGGGGATGGGGGTGTCACTGCCACCAAGCTGGGAGGTCCCAGGGATCTTTCTGCCGTTGCCCGGGGAGACGGGGAGCCCCTGAAGACTGTGGGGTGGACCCGTGGCCTCTGCCATGGTCAGGGTCAGGCCAGGCCCCTGCTGCCCTCTAGCCCCATGGCCACACTTGGCAGGTGTGGGGGCGGGGGGTGGCGGCCAGCAGCCTCTCCTGGGTGTTCCCCACTCCCGACCGCTGTGGGGTGCGACCACCTCGGCCCTCCCTGAGCCGGCGGCACCTGGCACACACGTCCCCCTGCTTGCCTGTCTCCTCCTCCCCAGACTTGCTGTGCCGGGGAGACCTCCGTGGGCGGCCGCTGCCACCCAGAAATAGGTCAGCGCGCACGGAGGGCGAACAATGGCCCTTTCTTCGTTCTCCTGCAGAGGCAGGGAAGCCCCATCAGGCCAAACATCTCAATGCGATAAAGCGGCCCAACGCGCACGGGCTGCAGGGAGAGTCCGGGCATCTGCTGCGGGTGGACATATCAGCGTCCGCCGCCCGCCTGGGCTCCGGCATCCTACCATAGCCCAGCCTTGACTGGACAGGAGCGCCGGGGCCTTGGGCCCCACACTTGCCCCGCACCTGCAATGGCTCATGACCCCCCCCCCCCCAGGACCACCGTGGGTGCCCTGGCTCCCACCTCTCTCCACTTCCGCCCTATCACAACCCCCCATGTCTGGATGGTCCCCAGCCATCCACCTACCGTCCCCTGCCTTTCCCTGGCACCTGCAGCCTGCCCGTTCAGCTCGTGGTCCCTTTACCTCACCCCTGGGACCCACTGCAGCAGCAGAGCCCTCCTGCCCACTTCCAGCTAATCCTCCTGCACAGGTGCCCACCCTTGATCAGGCCCAGTCTGTGTGTGCAGGGTCAGAGGGCAGCCCTGTAAGGTGGAGGGTGTCATTGTCCTGGCCCCAGAAGGAAACCCACTGAATGCTCACGGGCAGAAGGTCCTGTGTTCTAGCCCAAGGCCAGACACCCGAACCAAGAGTGACTCTAGCAGTGCTGGAGCAATAGTACAATGGGCAGGGTGTATGCCTTCCCGGGTTCAATTCCCAGCATCCCATATGGTCCCCTGAGCACCGCCAGGAGTAATTCCTAGTGCAAAGCCAGGAGTAACCCCTGTGCATCGCCAGGTGTGACCCAAAAAGCCAAAAAAAAAAAGAGTGACCCCAGCCCAGCCCTGGGGTGCAGTCCAACGGCTGTGCCCTGGAGAACGGGGTATAATGTGTATCTTCCCCCAAGGCTCTGCCCACCAGGTGCTGCTGCCAGGATGACCTGAGACCCCCAGGGTGGGTGGCTCAGTGCCCCAGATACCCACAGTGTAACACAACCCCCCTCCACTCCCCGTCTTCTCCCAAAGCCGTCCATCCCCGCTGGCTTCCAACCTCCCTGACTTTTGGCAAATCCCACCGCACCAGGTTCCGAGAACAGAAGCTCGGCTACTAGACTGAGAAACTCAAAGGCCCTTTGGGAAGCGCAGAGCCAGCCCAGGCCCTGCCCCCCACCCAGGCTGGCCCCTTGGAAGCCGGCTGAGGGCTCTGCGTACCTTGAGGCGGTGTGCGTATGTATGTATTTGTGTGTGTATGTGTGTGTGTGTGTGTGTGTGTGCGTGTGTGTATGTGTGTGTATGGGGGGAGGGATTCTGTCATCCTTATCTGGATGGATTTAGGGCTCCTGAGATGTGACTAGAAACCCAAGTTGGGCTGTGGCTGTCAGGCTGCGAATCTGTGTCGGCGGGGGTGGGGCGGGTGGCCCGGGGGACAAGGGATGCATGCAGATGGCAGTGTCCCCGTCCGCCTGCCCGCGGGCCTGCAGGTGGAGGAGGCGGCAGGCTCTGTCCTGAGGGCCACTTGTGCTGGTCCCCGGCGGGTCTCGGTCTCTGCAGGAACATGTTCGTGTTGTGCAGTCTTTGAGTTCTGGGGGAGAGGGGGGCGTTTCTTTTCAGGCCTGTTTTTTCCACGGTGGGGCCCAACTCCTCTGTGCCACTGTGGACCCCCAGCCACTCCAGAGTGTGACTGCCTGGGCCCCGTTCAACCATGAAGCTGAGTATGTCCTTGCCATACTTGGGGGGGGGGGGGCTCGTGCTCACCCCAGCACCCAGCCCAACCCAGCCCTCCAGGCTCTCCCCTGCCACCCCTGGGTCCTGGGGAGGCGGCATCACCACCCTGTCACCCACCTCCAGGAGGGCCAGGGGATCTTGCTGCACAGGAAGGACCCCTACTGTCACACAGAGCAGGCACCCCTGGTGGCACCTGCCACTCACTGGCAGGACTGTGTGGGGACCAGCCCCCCTCGGCCCCTCCCCCCTCCCCCCTTGTGCTGGAGGCACCAGGTGACCAAAGCAGGTGTAGTGCAGCCTGGGCTGAGTTCGCTGACTGCACAAGGAACCTGCCCCAGTGCGGGTGTGGTCACGGTTGTGGGGAGCTGATCACGGTGGGCTGAGTTTGTGTGCAGCCATACCAGTGTTCCCTCACCCCCTCCTTCCCTTTCCCGTGACCGCTGCCCACCCGCACCTCTCCCTCCACCTCCACCTGGGCTGTGCCAGGGGCCCCAGGTCAAGGAGGTGCCGGGAAGTAGGTGGTGAGGCTCCCTGGGAGGGAAAATCAAAGCAGACCAAAAACAAAAATAAAAAGCTAGCGAACTGGGGCTGGAGTGATAGCACAGCGGGTAGGGCGTTTGCCTTGCACGCAGCCGACCTGAGTTTGATTCCCAGTATCCCATATGGTCCCCTGAGCACCGCCAGGAGTAATTCCTGAGTGCAGAGCCAGGAGTGACCCCTGTGCATTGCCGGGTGTGACCCAAAAACCAAAAAAAGGAAAAAAAAGAAGTAATATATAAAAAAAAAAAAAGCTAGAGAACTGAGCAGGACCTAGGGCACCCTGGTAAGGTGAAGTGGAGAGAAGAGCCTGCACCTGATATAGGCCAAGAGGGCTTCCCAGAGGGGCTGGAGCGATAGCACAGTAGGTAAGGCATTTGCCTTGCACGCGGCCAACCTGGGTTCGATTCCCAGCATCCCATATGGTCCCCTGAGCACCACCAGGAGTAATTTCTGAGTGCAGAGCCGGGAGAAACCCTTGTGCATTGTCGGGTGTGACTCAAAAAGAAAAAAAGGGGGGGAGCTTCCTAGAGGAGGCACCCTTAGGGAGTTTGGCAACAGCAGAACATCAGAGTCAAGGTATGGTTTTGGGAAGTCCCCTCTGGCCAGCAAGTTGGACGCTGCTGGGAATGGCGGCCTCAGTCAGGGGCCTGCATGTGGCCCCTCTGTGATGTTCTGGTGCCCGAGTGACCACTTGTCCTATGGCTCCTCGCGGGGATAAGGGACCAGAGCAACTTAGATCAGGACCTGCAGTAGCAGCTGCCCTGGCCTGCCCTGACCTGGCCCTGCCTGACCGCACGTGCCCCCATCTCTCCACAGGCAACATCATCGGCTCGGGCATCTTCATCTCCCCCAAGGGCGTGCTGGAGCACTCGGGCTCTGTGGGGCTTGCGCTCTTTGTCTGGGTCCTGGGGGGCGGCATCACCGCCCTGGGCTCCCTGTGCTATGCCGAGCTGGGCGTCGCCATCCCCAAGTCCGGCGGGGACTACGCCTATGTCACTGAGATCTTCGGGGGCCTGGCCGGGTAAGTGGAGGGATCTCCGGCGGGCCTCTCCACAGAGCATGGCCCACTGGCCCACCACATCATGGGGAAGGGGCGGGATCGGCTTCCCAGTCAAGGTGGGCAGGACCTGCAGCTGCCCTCTCAGCTGGACACCCCAGCTGGCCCCTCAGTCTCTCTGTCCCCTCTTCACTGTGGCCAGGAGGTGATCCTGGTTTCCAGGCTGCGGGCACTGCGTCATCTGGGATGGGGGGAGGTGGTGAGCTCAGAGGACACTCGCCAGGCGCCAGCAGCACCCAGTGGCCATTCTTCTCACATGCACCCTCATGGGCCCGGGAGAGCCCAGGCGCCCCGGCAGGAGGCCCGGGTTCCATCCCCGATGGCAAACCTACAGCCTCCCGTCAAGAGTCGGGGAGCAGAACAGGCTCTGGGGAGCTGCACTGCTCCACAGCTAAGATGTGTGCAGAGGATGGATGGCCCTTCCTGGGTGCCGTGGTAGCTTCAGTATTGGCTGACTGGCTGAAGGGAGAGCAGGGGGCAGTGGGTTCACTTTGGGGTGCATGTCAGAGTCTCAGAGAGCCTGGGTCATGGGGAGTAGGTACAACAGTGTGGACTGAGCTGAGATCTGCCCTCTTGCTAGGGGGTGTGGCTGGTTCATGGGGGCTGGGAGAAATGGAGGTATACGGGTGGGGCCACATTGGAGGGGTCTCAGCCGGGTCCAGAAGGAAATTTTAGATGGAAGGCTCTTGGGGCTGGAGTGATAGTATGGCGGGTAGGGCATTTGCCTTTGCCTTGCACGTGGCCAACGCAGGTTCGATTCCCAGCATCCCATCTGGTCCCCTGAGCACCACCAGGAGTAATTCCTGAGTGCAGAGCCAGGAGTAATCCCTGAGCATCGCCGGGTGTGACCCAAAAAGCAAAAAAGAAAAAAAAAATAGACTGAAGGCTCTTATGGTAGCCCTTTGGAGTGGAGAGGGGGGCACAGGCTGTGTCCTTGGCTGCCCCTTGGCCCCTGGGGAAGGAGGTGGAGTTGAAGGTAGGGCCCTTTCGGAGACCAGGGTGGGTGGGTAAAGGGAGCGCAGGGCAGGGGCGGGACCTCAAAGGTGTGCAAAATGAGAGCATGAGGAAGCCACCAGTCTTGGACATCCCTGGGGACAATCCCACAGACAGGCAGAGCCCGGGGACAGGTCTGGTCTCCCAACCTGGTGCCCATCCCAGATGGACCCCACAGGGTTCAGGGTGTAAATCACCTCCCCACCCATCCCTACTCCCCCTGGCTCCCTACTGGGTCCAGGCTTCTTCCAGGGGGTCACACAGCTCAGGGCCAGGATCCGGAGAACCCCAGGACAGTTCAGAGCACACAGGGAGTGGGGCGGGCTGGGGCGGGGGTCATCGCCAGGGCCTTGGTTCCAAGTCTGGCACTCCAGAGGTGCAGCCCAGAGCCCAGCGCCCAGCTAGGAGCTGGCGCCTGGGTCCAGGGGAGACCCCCGCAGCCCGTGCCACTGGCGCCCCGGCCCCCTTGCAGGTTCCTGCTTCTCTGGAGTGCCGTCCTCATCATGTACCCCACCAGCCTGGCTGTCATCTCCATGACCTTCTCCAACTACGTGCTGCAGCCTATGCTCCCCAGCTGCATCCCGCCGGCCGCCGCCTCCCGCCTGCTGTCCATGGCCTGCCTGAGTGAGTGGCCCCGAGCGCTGGCCCCCTAAGAGGGGGAGGGTGGGGTGGGTGGGACGGTCTGCCCTCCCGCGCTGAGCCCCGTCCCGCGCAGTGCTGCTGACCTGGGTGAACAGCTCCAGCGTGCGCTGGGCCACGCGCATCCAGGACGTGTTCACGGGCGGGAAGCTGCTGGCCCTGTCGCTCATCATCGCTGTGGGCTTCGTTCAGATCTTCCAAGGTAGGGCGGGGTGGGAGCTGGGGACCTGGCAGGAGCTTGGGGCGGCCTAGGGGAACTGGCGGACCCGGAGCTGGGGCTAGGGGCGTGGCGGGGGCGTGGCCAGGCTGTGGTGGGGCGGGGCCAATGTGGGGCGGGGCCAATGTGGGCCGGGGATAGGGGCGGGGCCGAGAACGGGGGGGGGCATGGGCGGGACTAGGGCGGGGCTGGGTGGGGTACAGCATGTGGCTAGGGCCTGATGGAAGCAGAGGGCTAGGAAGGGGCTAGGGTGGGACTGGGGCGGAGTTGAGGGCGTGACTGGCACGTGTTTGAGGGCGTGTTGTGCCTGGGGGGTGGTTAGGGAGTGGTTGAAGGCGGGGAGGGGCTGGGACGTGTTGGGCTAGAGGCGGGGCTAGGGCGGGGCGGGGCTGGGGGCTGGGGGCTGGGCTCAGGCCTGCAGGGACCATCCTGAGGCTCCCCCTCTGGCCCCCCAGGACACTTTGAGGAGCTGAGGCCCCGCAATGCCTTCTCCTTCTGGATGACGCCATCAGTGGGGCACCTGGCCCTCGCCTTCCTCCAGGGCTCCTTCGCCTTCAGCGGCTGGAACTTCCTCAACTACGTCACTGAGGAGCTGGTGGACCCTCGGAAGTGAGTGGGGCACCCGATAGGGATTCTCCGGGGCCGGCTCTGCAAAGCCGATCCAGCCTATAGACACTTCTCCTGGCTGGGCCTGAGCCATTGAGAGCACCTGTCCTTGAAATAGCATGTGACCTGTGCCACCACGCAACCCTCCCCAGTGGCTCTGGTGGCGGTGTCTGTCCAGCCCCGGCTGGCACCATGTGCCAGGGGACCCCCGTGTGCAATGGACTCTAAGGACATTTGAGGGATTTTCAGGGTGGCCAGAAACTTGGGTCCTGGGACATTTTCCCCTCCACCATCTGCCCTTCCTTTCTCTCTCTTTTTTTTTTTTTTGTTGTTGTTGGGTTTTGGCTTTTGGCGACACCTGGGGGTGGTGAGGGTCTGGGGATGCATCTGGCTCATCCAGTGTCTCCATCCAGAGTGGGCTAGAGAAGGAACCCAGGCTCCGCCCTGTAGAACACGTGCTTGCACTCTGCCTCCTCTCTCTGACCGGAGCCGGGCTGGGGCTGGGGCAGGGGAGGCCATAGTTGACCCACCGCTGCTGGTGGCGGCTGATCTGCCTTCATCACTGGGTCCCCCACGTACCCCCCACGTGCCCGGCCGTCCCCAGCCCCTCGCCCCCCCAGGCTGAGCCCGCGCCGCTGCCCCCAGGAACCTACCTCGCGCCATCTTCATCTCCATCCCGCTGGTGACCTTCGTGTACACACTCACCAACATCGCCTACTTCACTGCCATGTCACCCCAGGAGCTGCTGGCCTCGAACGCGGTGGCCGTGGTGAGTGGAGCCCCGCGGGGGTCCCCGAGCCCTGCCCGGCCCGCCCCACCTCACGCGCCCCCTCTTCTGTGTCCGCCCAGACCTTCGGGGAGAAGCTGCTGGGCTACTTCTCCTGGGTCATGCCCGTCTCCGTGGCACTTTCCACGTTCGGAGGCATCAATGGTTACCTGTTCACTTCCTCCAGGTGGGCGGCTCTGGAGACAGGGCTGGTTTGGGGGAGGTGGGCCGGAGCCCCCAGCTAGCGTGGGGATCCTGAGGCTGGAACCCCAGTCAAGGCCAGACACCCACTAAGCAAGAGCAGGAGAGGTCGGCTTAAGAAGGGAAGAGCAGCCAGCTGGAGGGCGCCTGGGGCTGGCCGTCAGAGGTCCCCTATCTTTGTCCACCTCCACCCCAGACTCTGCTTCTCTGGTGCCCGGGAGGGTCACCTGCCCAGTCTGCTGGCCATGATCCATGTCAGACGCTGCACCCCCGTCCCCGCCCTCCTCGTCTGCGTAAGTTGGGGGGACCCAGGCAGGGCAGGACCAAAGCACTGGATGGGCTTCCTGGGTTGGGTGGTGTGACCTGGCTGGGCAGCCCGTGGGAGGCCAGCGCTCAGCCCGTGCTCTCCACAGTGTGGGGCCACCGCTGTCATCATGCTGGTGGGTGATACCTACACTCTCATCAACTACGTGTCCTTCATCAACTACCTCTGCTACGGCGTCACCATTCTGGGCCTGCTGGTGCTGCGCTGGAGGCGGCCGGCTCTGCACCGGCCCATCAAGGTGAGGAGGGGGTGTGGCAGCCAGTGCCCCTGACCCCGTGGCCCTGAGCGCTCCAGCTGCTTGGGACAGACACCATCCTCCTTAGAACCCCTGGTGGCCCGGGCTTTCATGGGCCTAGGTCAGAAGCAGGAGAAGGAGGCTCAGGCAGGAGCCCTGAAACAGCACAAAAAGCCTGGTCTGGGGCTGGAGCGATAGCATAGCGGGTAGGGCATCTCCCTTGCACGTCGTAGACCCGGGTTCAATTCCCAGCATCCCATATGGTCCCCCTGAGCATCACCAGGAGTGATTCCTGAGTGCAGAGCCAGGAGTAACCCCTGTGCATCTCTGGGTGTGACCCAAAAAGAAAAAAAAAAAAGAAAAAGCCCTGTCCCTGCTTGAGACGTGCGTCTGAATGCAGGGGACTGGCCACCGGGGCCGGGCCCAGAGCAGTTCCTTTGTCCTGATAGGTCTTCACACTCTGAACCCTTGAGCCCTGCAGCCAGGCCGGGGGTGGACGGGTGGGTTTCAGAGGCTGCAGTCTGGCCAGGGAGGGCTGGAGTGCGCGGGGGAGGGGGGGGACAGCTGGCCTCTCCCCGTGTGTGTGCTGGCGCGCGTGCGCAGCAGAGGAACGCAGTTCTCTAGTGCTCTGCGTGCACGCCCCAGGTCAACCTCCTGATCCCGGTGGCGTACTTGGTCTTCTGGGCGTTTCTGCTGGTCTTCAGCTTCATCTCGGAGCCCATGGTGTGCGGGGTCGGCGTCATCATTATCCTCACTGGGGTCCCCATCTTTTTCCTGGGCGTGGTCTGGAGGAGCAAACCAAAGTGTGTGCGCAGACTAGCCGGTGAGTCGGGAAGGGGCGCCCGTGGGGAGCCAGGGGCAAAGGCTGGGGGTCTCGGACCGGCTGTCATGCCAATGGGGGGGAGGGACGGGGAATGGGGAGACTGCCAGTAGGCATCTGTCTGGAGTGATGGGCCCCGCCGCTGCCCCCTGACCTGCGTCCTTGCTTCCCCAGAGTCCCTGACGTGCTGGGGCCAGGAGCTGTGCTTCGTAGTCTACCCCCAGGGCTCCCCGGAGGAGGAGAGCAGCCCCTGGGAGGCCTCCCCGCTGCCTGCTGCCTCCGACAAGCCCCTGAAGACACAGTGAGACGTCGAGGGGCCGCCGGAGCAGCGGTTTCTGTTTACATGTTGTTTATTGAGGAGGTGTTTTTGCAAAAACATTCGTTTTTTTTTCTCCCGAAACAACAAAAACGATCCAATTCTTGGAGGGGTGAGGAGCCCCCAGAAGTGTGGGCAGGCTCCCTGTCACTCCACCCTCCTGGCCCGCCTGGAAGGTCCCCGAATAAAACAGGCTGGTGGCCCTCGAGAGAGCCGCCGCTCGGCTGAGTCCCTGGGAATGCCGCGGGGAGCTGGCCTCTGACGCCCGCCAGCGGGGCAGGGGGACACTGCCATCTGACTGGGCACTCACCTGGGGCTGGCTTGGGGTGGGGGTGGCAGTCAAAGGAACGTCTACCCCCAGAGGGACACGCAGGGAGGGTCAGGAAACAGCTACCCGACGCCCCTGCAGTCCCTGACCGCCAGCCCATGGGCTCCTGCTAAGCTGCTGTTTCCCATCCAACCCAGTGTGGGTGCCAGGAGCCCTGCCCACTTTACAAGGGGGAAACTGAGGCTTTGAGCAGGACTTGCACTTACAGAACCCCCTGGGCTCTCCAGCCCACCCAGGGCTTGCTCCGTTCTGAGCCCAGCACCCTAGTTTTTGCCTTGGCGCCTGGACACTGACCAGAACCCCACCGTCCAGCAGTTCCCATGCCCTTGGGAGGAGGAGGAGGGCTCAGTGCCCACAGCACCCCACGAACTAGGTCCAGAGGCCCACGGCCCAGTTCCCAGACCCTGCACTCCTCGGGGTGAAGAGAGCCAGAGGCACAGACACCCCCAGATGCCTCCTCCTGGCCACGGGTTTCCGGGAAAAAAGGGGGCAGAGCCAAGACTGCAGGCCACTGGGTGCACACACCAGGAACCCCATGCCACCCCACCCCGTCTGCCCATCAGTGTGCCCACCAGCAGGTGCGGGCTGCATAAGAAAGGACACGGAGGCAGGGTAGAAACGACTGTGTATTCCCTGGTTACAAAGCGGGGCTGTGGCGGTCCCCAGAGCGTCCAGTAGGTCAGCAGACCAGCAGGGCCTCGTCGTCACTGGCCTCCTGCGCTGGGGAGCAGGGTGTCAGGGGGCTCCTGCAGACACCCAGGGGCTCTGCTGGGTGGGGGCCTGGGGTGTTGCTGGCGGTGGGGGCGGGGGCCGCAGGGTCCAGGGCTGCACTGGGCTCCCGTGGGGGCTCCGCGGGGCCGGGGCTGTCCTCCAGAGCGTCCCTGCGAGGCGCTTTGCTGTCCATGTCCTCGGGCCCACACTCCTGGCCTGGCGACAGTCCGGAAGGTCCCCCCTCTGGTTCACAGCCTGCGTCCCCGGGGGGTGCGTCTCCAGCAGCCCCGGGGCTGTCTGGGTTGCTCGGGGGTGCCGGGGGCTCCGGGGCAGGCGCTGGGCCGGGCTGCAGGAGCCCGTCGCCCAGCACGGTCTGAGAGGTGCGCGCGGCGCTCAGTAGCGGGATCTGCCCGCGCGGCGCCCGCGGCCGGTGGAAGAGCCGGTTCCAGAGGCGGCCGAGGCGGCGGCGGGAGGGTCCCCGGCGGGAGGCGTGTCTGCGCATCTGCCGCCGCACGGCCGTCCGCAGGTTCTGCAGCACGGAGGCCTGCGGGGAAGCGGCGGCGGAGCCCGCGGGAGGCGCTCAGCAGCGCTCAGCAGCGCCACCTCGCACGCCTCCTGTAGGCGTCCCCCACCTCCTGGAGCCCGTGCCCATCCGCACCCCAGGCCCTCGGGGTTGCCCGCGGCCCACCTGGGAGGCGCTGTACACGGGGAAATCCTCCACGGGGGGGATGAGGCCCTGCGCGATGAGTTGCCCGTAGGACGGCGGCGCCTCACGCCGCACGAACTCCGCCTCCAGCCGCGTCATCTGCGTCTCGAAGGCCCTGCAAGCCCGGCGCAGAGCACACGTGGCAGGGCCACCGGGGACGGCAGGGCTCCACAGCAGGCCGGACTGCTGTCCCCAGCTCACGCCCTCCCACAGGCGCGACCTGCACCTGTGTCCCTGCTCACCTGTACCTCTGCCGTTGCCCACCTGTACCTGTACCTGTGCCCCTGCCCACCTGTACCTCTGCCCCGCTCACCTGTACCTATGCCGCTGCCCACCTGTACCCATCTACCTGTACCCCTGTTCACACGCACCTGTGCCCCTGCCTACCTATTCCTGTGCCCCTGCTCACCTGTACCCGTACCCCTGCCCACCTGTACCTGTGCCGCTGCCCACCTGGACCTGTGTCCCTGCTCACCTGTACCTGTGCCGCTGCCCACCTGTACCTGTACCCTTACCTGTCCCTGTGCCTCTGTCTACCTGTACCCATCTACCTGTACCCCTGTTCACCTGTACCTTTTCCCCTATCCCCCTGCACCTGTGCCCCTGCCCACCTGTGCCCCTGCCCACCTATTCCTGTGCCCCTACTCACCTGTACCCGTACCTGTACTTGTGTCCTTGCTCACCTGCACCTGTGCCCCTGCCCACCTGTGCCCCTGCCCACTTGTACCTGTACCCCTGCCCACCTATTCCTGTGCCCCTACTCACCTGTACCCGTACCTGTACTTGTGTCCTTGCTCACCTGCACCTGTGCCCCTGCCCACCTGTGCCCCTGCCCACTTGTACCTGTACCCCTGCCCACCTATTCCTGTGCCCCTACTCACCTGTACCTGTACCCCTGCCCACCTGTACTTGTGTCCTTGCTCACCTGCACCTGTGCCCCTGCCCACCTGTACTCATCTACCTGCACCCCTGTTCACCTGTACCTTTTCCCCTATCCCCCTGCACCTGTGCCCCTGCCCACCTGTGCCTGCCTCCCGCCCACCTGTACTCCTGCGTGCGCAGCGAGTAGAGCTTGAAGGCGCAGCCCAGGGCGATGACGAGCAGCAGCCCGCACACCAGGCTGCCGATGAGCGCGGCCGTGATGACCTTGCGGGGCACGGCCGCCAGGCAGCCGCGCTCGTCGCTGCCGTCCTGGCAGTCCTCCTGGCCGTCGCAGCGCCACGTCTCGAAGATGCAGAGGTTGGTGCCGCAGTGGAAGGTGCCGGGCTGGCAGGAGGCGCAGTTCTTCTCATCGGCGCCGTCCGGGCAGCTCTTCTGGTTGTTGCAGCGCTCGGCCAGGGCGTAGCACTGCCCGCCGCCGCCCTCGCAGGGGTACTGGTCGGGCGGGCAGGCCGGGCAGCCCTGCTCGTCACGGCCGCTGGCACAGTGCCACCAGCCATCGCAGCGCTGCGGCTCCGAGAAGCAGCCCTGCTCGCCCGCGCCGCCCGCCCCGCTGCCGCCGCACGGCTGCTCCCAGGGCAGGCAGTAGCCCTTCACCTGGTAGGTGGCGTTGAAGCCGTGGCCGGCGCTGCGGGCGCGGGCGTGGTAGGCCACAGTGAGGCGGCCCTGGGCGGCCTCCAGGCTCACGGGCCGGTGGTTGCTGCGGTAGGACAGGGTCTGCAGCAGCCGGTCGCCGCGCTCGCCCAGGCCCTCATACACCTGCACGTAGTCGTCGTAGCCCAGGCGGAGCTCCAGCTGCAGCAGCACGCGCCGCGGGTCCTGCGTGTCCACCAGCCACGTGCAGTGCAGGTCCGAGGGCCCGCGGGCGGCGCCGAACAGGTCCGGGGAGGCGAAGGAGCCGTAGAAGCTGCCCAGCCGCCGGCCGCACGCCAGGTCGGGGCAGCCCGCCTCGTCCGAGCCGTCGCCGCAGTCCTGCAGGCCATCGCAGTGGCGCTCAGCCGGCAGGCAGCGCGTGGAGCGCGCCCCGCTACAGGGGAAGGTGCCCCCAGGGCACAGGCTGCCCGGCGGCTCCAAGGCGGGCAGCGAGCAGTTGCCCTCGTCCGAGCCGTCCCCGCACTCATCCAGGGTGTTGCACTGCCACGGGCCCGGCAGGCACTTGCCGTTGTCGCAGTGGAACTCGCCCTCCTGGCAGGACGCCTGGCCCAGCTTCCCTGTGGGGGGCAGGGGAGGGGAAGCATCAGGGTGGCACCCCAGGGCGACAGCAACAGCCCCAGGCAGGTGCCATCCCCTGGGCTGGGACCGAGCGAAGCCCAAGGGCTTGGTGGGGGCTGGCGGCTGCTCTGGGCCTAGGGAGTCCCCCGAGGGTGCCCCGAATGTGGGGTGCTGCCTCCCCCGCATCACCTCGGATGTAGGAGAGACGGAATCCCTGGGCCTGGCCTGAGCTGGAGGCGTCCGAGTGGAAGAAGATCCAGACGTGGTCCCGGGCGGAGATGAAGGCGGGAGGGATGGCGGAGCCGCACAGCCGGAAGGCCTCCTGGCGGGGTGGGGCCGCGGGGCCCAGCATGAGCCAGTCCAGGGAACACTGGTGGGACTCCTCCACGTCAAAGTTGTGGAAGCTGCAGCGGCAGAGGGTGGTCGCCGTGGGCGCCGGCAGGCAGCATCCACACGGCCCAGGAACCAAGTCAGGCCCGGGCTCTGGGTGGGCCCAGAAAGCAGCGAGACCCCGCGCTGAGCTCGCCCATGGCCTCACATGGCCGCTCCGCACAACACAGCAGCCCAGCGTGGACAGCTCCCTCCTACACCTGACCCACCACGCCAGCCTGGCACTGGGGGCCAGGCCCACACACTCGCCAGCCTGCCCCGGGAGGGGTGTCACCCTGGCCAGGTGGGCTCATTCCAGGGCAGGAGTGCTGACCCACTGCGGTGGGCTGTGCAAAGTTCTCCAGCCAGTCAGGAAGGTGGTCTGAAGGAAGTCCCTGCCAGGTGTGCTCTGTGGTTTGGACACTGCCCAGCCAAATGTCCCTGCCCCTCCCCAGGCTGGGGTTCCAGCCTCAGCTCCGCCCTCTGCAGCTGGTTCCCTCCCTGCAGGGCCCTGTCTGAGCCCGGGACAGGCTGGCTCAAGTCACAGCTGCAAGACAGAGGCCACCTGTGCCGCCACCTCCAGCTGCCCCCGAGGCATCTGGGCTCCACAGCAACTCCACAGCCAGCCACAGCTACCCTCAGAGCTCACAGGCTGCACACACACCTGCTCATGCATGTACATGCATGTCCTAGCCCTGCTCACATGGGGGCTCTGCACACACACACACACACACACTATTCAGATGGTGTACAGATGCCTGTTCTCACACATGCACTCACCTGTGTACACACAACATACACACACCTGCTCACACATATGCCCACAAGCCTGCTCCCACATTCACAGGTACACATGTGCACACACAAGTCACATGTGCGTACATGTGCTTGCGTGCAGACACATCTCACACTCATGTGCATATAAAACCTATTCACACATGCACACATGTACATACTCACATGTGATAATACGCTCTCATGTGCACACATATACACACATGTGAGATACCTATGCTCACACCCCCGCCCACACATGCACGTGTACACACATGTGAAATCATACACTCACACCCGTCACATGTGCAAACACATGTCACGTGTGAGATGCATATGTTCACCCCCCAGCTCACACATGCACACGTACACACTCACATGTGAAACACATTCGCTCACACTCCTGCTTACACGTGCGCATGTACACACTCACGTGTGAAATACATACGCTCACACCCCTGCTCATGCACACACATATACACTCATGTGAGATACCTATGCTCACACCCCCGCCCACACATGCACGTGTACACACATGTGAAATCATACACTCACACCCGTCACATGTGCAAACACATGTCACGTGTGAGATGCATATGTTCACCCCCCAGCTCACACATGCACACGTACACACTCACATGTGAAACACATTCGCTCACACTCCTGCTTACACGTGCGCATGTACACACTCACGTGTGAAATACATACGCTCACACCCCTGCTCATGCACACACATATACACTCATGTGAGATACCTATGCTCACACCCCCGCCCACACATGCACGTGTACACACATGTGAAATCATACACTCACACCCGTCACATGTGCAAACACATGTCACGTGTGAGATGCATATGTTCACCCCCCAGCTCACACATGCACACGTACACACTCACATGTGAAACACATTCGCTCACACTCCTGCTTACACGTGCGCATGTACACACTCACGTGTGAAATACATACGCTCACACCCCTGCTCATGCACACACATATACACTCATGTGAGATACCTATGCTCACACCCCCGCCCACACATGCACGTGTACACACATGTGAAATCATACACTCACACCCGTCACATGTGCAAACACATGTCACGTGTGAGATGCATATGTTCACCCCCCAGCTCACACATGCACACGTACACACTCACATGTGAAACACATTCGCTCACACTCCTGCTTACACGTGCGCATGTACACACTCACGTGTGAAATACGCTCACACCCCTGCTCATGCACACACATATACACTCATGTGAGATACTTACACTCACACGTGCACACGCACTCGCACGCACACTCACACGTGCTCCCACACATCTGCTCGCACAGACCCTCCACAGCTGCTGACACGTGCTCACACGTGTGGCTCATCTCACAGGCCTCACACAGGCCCGGGTGTGTGCTCATGCACACTTGCTCACACACACACCCGCCACACCTCCCACCTGCCGTACATGCACACACAGACAGCCCTGCTCCCGGCCCGCACCTAATGGTGATCATGTCCCCGCGGTCTCCCTGGATGTACCAGCTGCAGTTGGTGCCGGGCGGGTAGTTGAGGGGCCAGGCCGGGCTGAAGATGACACCGTGCCGCTCTGTGTGCTGCTCCAGCTTCCCGCTGCAGGTGGCTGGGGGCGAGAGGCCGGCCTCACCTGCGGGTGGGAAGTGGGGGCAAGACCTGAGCCCCGTGGCCTCAGCACAGGCTTCCCCAGGGTGGGGGCAAACCTAGCCCAGGTGGCCATCAGAGATCAAATAAGTCGGCATAAGCATTAAATATTTTTACAGACAAGGCCACTATTTGAGGCTTCACAGAACTGGTCCTTAGGGTGAGGGCCGAGGGGGGAGCCACATGGTTCTGGGTGGGGCAGGACTCTAGCCAAGCCCTGCACTATGGGACCTGGGCCCTGTCCCTGAAGCCGCCCACACTCCCCTTGGCACATCAGTCCAAGAGGCAGCCTTGGGGGATTCCACATCCTGCCCTGCCCTACCCACGCCGTCCTGCTGGGGCCCCTGCCGCCCTCCTGGTGAGCGTCACACACAGCTCAGGCTCTGAGGCAGCTGCAGGAATGTACCCTCACGGGTGGCTGCACAGGACAGCCCTGCTGGGAGGAGCTTGGGCCAGGAAGACAAGCTGACCAGCTGACCGATGACTCAGGCCAGAGGCTGGGGACAAGGCTCATGTCCCGGCGAACCAGAAACACAGGCTGAGCCATGCTCAGATGGAACTCAGGCTTCCTCCCGTGCCTTAGTTGGAAGTTGGTACTGGAGGCAAACACCATACCCAGGTGAGAAGCCTGAGGTTCAGAGAAGGCGTGTGACTTGCCTGTGGCCACACAACCAGTTAGTTGCAGCTTCAGGGTGCCCCCTCGTCCCTTGCCGTTCAGCCTCTAACTGCCAGCCTTGAGCCATCGGGCTTCTCAAGTGTGGACAATGCGTGTGGCAGGTGCCCTGGCGAGGAGTGCCACTGTGCCCAGTCTCACACACTGGTGCTGCCCACGGCCTGGCACACCTTCCCTGGGCTCAGCACCTTGCAACCCTTCTCCACCTGGTGGCCACAGCGACCTGGGAAAAGCAGGGCTCACCATACCAGAGGGGGAACGGAGGCTGGGGAGACAAGCAATCTCTCTACCCAGCCCAGGGACACCTCCTCATCACTTTCCCACTGCCTAGAACCTTCCAGAGTCTCCTTAGAAGCAGGGGTTTCTGCTGGGACCCCACACGTTACAGTCGTGGAAAGGGGTAGTGCCCCCACACCTCCCACTCAGCTTCTGCATGGCAGGGGGAAGGGGAGGAACTTTCCCGGTGGGGTTTCATTGCAGCTGCCCCTCCTGTGTCCCTACTTCAGCAGCAGTGACATCCCTTCCAGATGTGCCAGCCCTGATGTGGTCCCAGGACCCCACCAGTGCT
The DNA here is from genome assembly GCF_029834395.1 of Sorex fumeus. Lineage (NCBI taxonomy): Eukaryota > Metazoa > Chordata > Mammalia > Eulipotyphla > Soricidae > Sorex > Sorex fumeus. The sequence continues at coordinate 23,387,812 of NW_026606179.1, forward strand.
GGTGCACAGTAGGTACTCAGGAAATACCAAGCGCTGAGTGACCTGGCCAGTCCTGGTACTGCTCAGGCTCCAGGAGTGATCCAAAGAACCAGGAGGCCCCAACCCTAAGGCTGAGCTGACCACCTGGTGTGAGGGTGTCAAGGGTCAGTCTCCCATAGGGTACCCAGCTGTGGCCTGGGAGACCAGCCCTGACCTGTGTCCCCAGAGCTCCCCTGTCCCCACCGCCTGCACCCACTCTCGCAAAGGCAGCCCAGAGCCTGGGCTCCCAGCCAGGGAGTGGGCACCTGCGTCCTGCTCAGAGGTCGTGAGGTGACCGGAAGGAGGGAGAGGTTTGGGGATGCTCAGAGACAAGGCACACATTTCACGTGTGAATGAGCCCAGTGGGGTGGGGGGACCTCCACCAGCCTCTGTTCCCACAGCTGACCCCCGTGGCCAAGAACCAGGGCTGCCCCTTCTTTAAAGGATCACAGATGCCTCTGCACACACCAGCGACGGAGTGAGCAGCAAAGGCTGGACAGCGCCTGCGCTACTCAACGACACCAGAGCCCCGCGCATCTGTTCCCGAAATGCCCACACGGGGGCAGCAGCGCCATTGGGTCCCAGTTCACTCTTAAAAGGGTCAGCAGGGGCTCAGCATCCGCCCCCTCTACCCCCAACAGCCCCCGGCCTCCACGCAGACAGACCGGAAGGAGGTTCCACTGTGCTGCGGGGAAGGGATGGGAACTGGCGCAGGACTTCTACCTGGGCATCACATGGCCGTGGGCTTGGAGGGTACCACCAGGCTGGACAACCAGCCAGAGGTCACACACACACACACACACACACACACACACACACACACACACACACCAGGATCCAGCACCAGTAGGACCTGGAGACCCCAACCGCGGCCCTGCCCCCCACCCCTCAGCCTGCGTGGTCTCACACAGCGGCTGCTGCTGGGGGCAGGGACGAGAAAGGACTGACCCTGTCTGTCATGGGCAACTGCCCTGGAGGAGAGGCGGTGGCCGGGGGTGGGTGGCTTGGCAACCCGAACGCCCTCATGCCCCGGCCACAGAGCTATCCGGGGCCAGGAGAGGTCCAGCCAGAAGGTACGATCTGCAGATTCCGGCACCCGACTAGGGGCCCTGGAAGAAGCCCCTGCCCGGACTCATTTTGGGTCAGGTGGTCAGGTGACCACAGTCCAGAGGGGGGCTGGGGGGGAGCCTCACTGGATCAGTGCTGATGTCCTGGGGAGGACGGGGCCAGGGACAGGGGCCTGGGTCACCATTCACACAGCTCAGGACCCCGAGGAGGGGGCCAGGCTGGGCCTTGAGGAGATCACAGAGCCTGCTGGACTCCGTGTTCGGCCCTGCTAGCCCGGGTGCAGGCACACATGAGGCAGTGGTGGGGATACAGGCCAAAGCTGGACACAGGCCAACACTAGACAGACGTGACGCCCAATGCCCTCCCCGTACCTCCCACCCATCCCAGCATTTCAGACACCGATGCATCAGGACAGTCAGCCCTGGATCTTCTGGGACGGGAAGATGAGCCGGGGCAGGGGTGGCGGGGCCAGGAGGATGCCAGGACGCACACAGGCCGGGGCCGGCGGTGCTGAGCAAGGCAGGGCGGCAGCTGAGTCAGCAAACGCTGGTCCTTGCGGGGAGTGGAGGGCAGGAGGGCAGACTGAGAGGCAGGGTGGCTGGAGCAAGCCCTGAAGGCAGCGGCTGTGGACCCGCAGGCTCGGGCAGTGGAGACGCCCGATTCTGAGCAGAACAGGAAGTCGGGGAACACGTAGCACAGCAGATGGGAAGGCGGCAGCCCCCGAGAGGGGGGGACAACGGGAACCACAGGGCCCTGCCTCCTGCCTTTGCCTTCAGCCCCTGACAGCCCACTCCTGACAGCCCACTCCTGCCCGTCTTTGCTCTGCTGGGCACAGCTGGGGGTGCAAGGCCCTCCCCTCACCAGCAGGAGGCGGCCTGGAGCTGGCTCTGTGTTTTCATAAGCTCTGCCAGCCTGTTGGGCAGCTGCTTACCATGGTTACCGACCCTCTGCCAGGGGGCTGCCCTCTGTCCTGCCCTGCAGGAGAGGGCAACAAGATCAAGCTTGTTGATCGGAGACACTCCCCCCCACCCCAATCCAGTGCCCACAGGGATCAGCCATGCTCGGCCACTGTGTCAGTCCCTCCTGCAGGGACACCATCAAGACAGCCTTCCTTCAGCCCTGAGTGGGGACAGCACCCTCCTCTTGGGACATGTTAAGGACCGATCGATCCATGTGTCAGGCATGGCCCCTGCCCCCACTCACTCACACCTCGATATACTAAGACCTGGACCCCAACTACCCGGGTGCAGGCATGCTGCTCGTGGTGCTGTGTATGCTGCCCACGCCTTGCCTCGTTAATTCATTCGCCTCAATAACGGGCTCAGGGGGTAAGCACATGACTGTGCCCATTTTACAGGAGAGAAGACTGAGAACCCACAGAGGCTGCTCTGGGATAAATACAGATGGGGTGGTGGGGGCAGGACTCTGCTTGAGCCCAGCAGGGCAGGGAAGAGGTGGGAGGAGGAGGAGGAGGAGGAGGAAGAGGAGGAGGAGGAGGAGGTGGAGGAGGAGGAGGAGGAGCAAGGACTCACCTAGAGCAGGAACTGCGCTGCTGAGCTGCCCGGTGAGGATGATGTTGACTGCAGGAGACAGAGTCGTCGCTCAGGGGGGCTGCGGGGTGCAGGGCAGCTGATGCCCATTCCCGGCTGGCCCTGCTGTCTCAGACTTTGGCACCCACCACAGCCCCCGGGGGCCCAGAAGCTGCCTGCATCCCACGGTGGAAGAAAGTGGGACAGAGCCAGCTGTCCCGGCTCTGAGAACCTGGACAATCTGGGGGGGAAGAGTGCCGACCATCCCCTTAGAGCGGGGACCACACGTCTAGAGACCACCCAACCAGGTGGGGGAATGGGATGCCCCTGGTCCCAGAGATGGAGACACGGTTCAGGTTCCCCCCCCCCCCCATTTTAGAAGGGTTCTGACGGTGCAAGTCGTCCTTGAGAAGGAAGGCAAGGCAGCTCTCCCCAAGCCCCAGCCAGCCCCCCAGGGACCTGGCTTTAAGCTAAGCACCCCCTCCCCGAGAAACCGGGACGAGGATGTGCACGCCACACTTCCCAGCGCTCCGCTCCTATCCCTGGAGAGGGGGCGGCCAAGGCCAGCGGAGAGCCCCAGCCCCCTGCCTCGGGGAGCAAGGCGCGCTGTCCCCTGTCAGCACCCTCAGCTGTCCACTGCCAGCAGGACACCCCTGAGCCGGACAGGCACGGGGAGGGCGGCAAGGAGGGGGTCAGCACGGCTCGAGGAAACGGGCGCCCCCCCCCACCTGGGCTGCGGGCAGGACGAACTTTTCAGCGTCATTTCAGGGGCTCCCGTGGAGAGGCCACAGCGGGGGCCACGGCCTCCCCCCATCTCGGTAAATAAAGGAGCCATGTGGGCCGGGCCTTAACTCCTTCCTCGCCCAGGGTCTGCCCACACCCTGCGGCGGCGCGCAGGAGCTGGAGGCGGCAGGTGCGCGGCCGGACACAAAGGGGCGCGCGGGGCGCCCCCGCCCCCCGCCCCGCCCGGCACCCCTTCTCGGCCCGCACCCGCCCGGGGCGCACGGGGGTTGGGGAGTTGGGGGGTCGCGGGGAGCCGGCCGGGCCTTTGTGCACCGGCCGTGCGTGCCAGCCAGCCAACAGCCCCGAGGGGGGCGCCCCCCACCCCACCCCACCCCGCAGCCGGCCTCCTCCCACCCACCCCCGCCCCCACCCCCGGGCCCACTCACCCAGACAGACGACGGCGAGCTGCGCCCGGACGCCCGGCGCCCGCTCCGGCCCCGCGGCCGCGCGCGTCTCCATGCCGGGCGCGGGGCCCCGGCTCGGGCGGCTCGGGCGGCCGCGTCGGTGCCAGGCGGCGGTGCAGGCCCGCAGCGCGCGCGGGGCCACATCGGCCGCGGCGTCACGGACCCCGCGGGGGCTCGGCGGCGGCCGCCAGGGAGGCCCCGCGCCGCCGCCGCCGCCGCCGGCCCGCCGCGACCCCCGGCGCGCCCATGCCCCGCCGGCCCGGAGGGTGCGCCCGGACGCCCTGCCCGCGCCCAGCCTGGAGGCCGCGCCGCGCCGCCACGTGATGCGCCCGCCGAGCCGCAGTGGCGCGGGCGGCGGCGGCGGCGGCGGCGGCGGCGGGGCGGGCCGGGGCGCGCGCCCCGCCTCGGTGCTGGACAGCTCCCGCCGCCGCTGCCCCTGCCCCGCGCGCTGCCCCGCCGGACACCCTGGCGGCGCGCGCGTCTGCGGGCGGGAGGAGGGTTAGGCGGCAGGACCGCGCGGCTGGAGGGGGCTGCGGGGAGCGCAGGGTCCCTATCGGCCGGCCGCGAAGGGCCCCCCTCGTCTGCCACGGCCCCCGTGGGCGGTCACCCACCGGGACCAACTCTCTGTGCGGCCCCGGGCCCTCGGAGGCCTGTGGAACGCCCCCCCGCAACACACATACACACACTGCACACCCGATCCCCGACTCCGGCTCACGGCGCTGCTGGGGTGGGAGGCCAATGGGGACGCGCATCCAGCCCGAGGGGCCGCGGGGATTGAGAAGGAGGCCCCTGAGGTCCAGCAGGGTCAGTCCTTTCCCCTGGGCCTCATGTGAGATTGAGATTTCCCCCCCCCCGCCCCCGCCCCGCTAAGGTCCCTGGCAGGAGCGCTTTATCTGACGGCACCCCTAACCCCCACAACCCTCCAGTGGTCGCCTTTCAGGAAAGAAGAGAGGTTTGAGGTTGCCCCTTGACTCGCTGATCCACCTTCTCTGGGCAGGCTAACTAGGTTGGTAAAGCTTTTAATTTGAAAAACAAAAACAAAAAAAAAACCCAAAAAGGCCTTTTAGTTTTGCTGGTTTTTCTTTGGTGACCCCCCACATCCCAGCAGACTTCTGGAGAGATGTATGAAAGAGGTAAGAGTCGAATAAACAAAATAAATGATTCCGCCGTGCCAACTGGACTTGGCTTCAGAATTCCGCCCAGATTGCTGCCTGCCCATGGAACCGGGCAGTCTGGCCAGGGCGGAAATGTCCCTTAGACGCGGGGCATTGCGGGGGCGGGAGGTTCAGTTTCCACCCCGTGCTGTTTTCTGCTTCCGCAGACGTTGGTTGTAGCAGTTATAGAAGCAACGCCGGCTTAGGACAAGTGCCCCATCGAACTGAGAGTAAAGGAAACTGTGAACCCACCATACATCCAAACCTCAAACCGAGTGGGAAGGGTTAATAAAAGCCCTAGGGTTCGCCTGTCCCCTCTATAAGGCCAAATCTCATAACCTCATAACCCCCTGGGAATTTGGGGCTCATTGTCAACAATTCTCCCTGCCTGGCAATGTGGCACTGCACATCATGAAACAACTGATCTACTTTTTGAGAGTTTGTTCACGTTCAGGGTTTTTTTGGTTTGTTTTTGTTTGTTTGGGGTCACACCTGGACACACTCAGGGGGAGTTACTTCTAGCTCTGAACTCAGGAATTACCCCTAGCAGTGCTCAGGGGACAATATGGGACGCCAGAGATCAAACCCCCCTCAGCTGCAGGCAAGCCAAGCACCGTGCCCACTGTCCTGTCTCTCTGGCCCCTCACTTTGATCTTTTTTTAAATAAGAGCCAACCCCAGCAGTGCTCAGGAGTCACCAGAGTCTTACCTTATGATGCCCGGGGGGCCATCAGGGCTGCACTGAGCATGGGTACCTGCAAGCAGGGATTAAACTCAGGGCCTCATGCATGTTAAACATGTGCTCTACCTCTTGACCTATGTCCCTAGCCCCTCCCCCCCATCCACGGGTTGTTTGTCTTTTTTTTTAATTTATAAAAAATATTAATTTTCATTACTGAGATGGGAGGACAAGAAAGAGGAAAGAGCTTGGGGCGGGGAAAGGGTTAAAGATTATTTGAATGAAAAATACCAAAGCTATCAAAACCACACAATGAGAGTCCACTTTCCATCCATTAGGATGGCTATTAGAGAAAGAAAAAAAGAAGGGCAGAAGAGACGCAGGCCAAGATGTGGAGAAGCTGGAATCCCAGTGCCTTCCTGATGGGAATGGACGATGGAACAGCCGCTGTGGCCGTCGAGAGGCTCTCAAAGCCTTCATCAGAACTCCCCGATGACCCTTCAAGACCACTTCTTGGGCATGGACGGGAACCAGTGAAAGCAGGAACTTGGGACAGATTGTACATTGGTGCGTCTCGCAATATTCACAATAAACTAGAGGAGGAGGCAGCCATGTCCATTACCAGCTGCTTCCAGTATGCGGCACAGACTGCCCACCGAGTGGAATATTAGTCAGTCATCAAAAGGGAGGCCCAGGACCAGAGCCATAATACAGTGGGTAGGGTGCTTGCCTTGCATGTGGGTGATGCAGCCACATATGGTCCGCATATGAACCCTTATCGTCCTCTGAACCCTGCCATTGAGGGCTAGGGACATAGGTCAAGGAGTAGAGCACATGTTTAATATGCCCTGAGCACAGAGCCAGGAGTATACACTGAGCACTGCCATGCGTGACCCAAAAACCAACATCATCAGCACCAAGGCTCTCTGACACAGGCCACAGCATAGATAAACCCTGAGGACAAGAAGCAGGGTGAAATCCACCAATCACGTAGGGCAAGCACTTCATGATTCCACTTACAGGAAGAACCTCAAGCAGCCAAATTCAAGGAGACAGACAATGGAAGGTGATTGCCCGGGCTGGGAAGGACGGGGAAGTGGAGGAATTGATTAACAGTGACTAAGTTTCAGTTTGGGAACTTGAAGGAGTTGTGGAGATGCTGGCGGTGGTGGTTACGTGCAACCGGAGCAATAGGACAGTGGGGAGGGTGTTTGCTTTGCACTCAGCCGACCTGGGTTCAATCCCCGGCATCCTATATGGTCCCTCTGAGCATCACCAGGAGTAATTTCTGAGTGCAGAGCCAGGAGTAACCCCTGAATAACCCCTGAGTATCATCGGGTGTGACCCAAAAAGAAAAACATTAGGGGCTGGAGTGATAGCACAGTGGGTAGGGCATTTGCCTTGCATGTGCCCAACCCAGATTCGATTCCCAGCATCGCATATGGTCCCCTGAGCACCGCCAGGAGTAATTCCTGAGTGCATGAGCCAGGAGTAATCCCTGTGCATCACCAGGTGTGACCCAAAAATTAAAAAGAAAAAATTAAAAAATAAGCCAACAACAAAAAACTATGGTACATCTATACAGTGAAATACTAACAGCCATTAGGAAAAATAAAGTCATGAAAATTTGCTTATATATGAACAGACATGGAGAGTATCATGCTGGGTGAAATGAGTCAGACATTAAATGATCACACTCATTTGCAGGATATTAAAAAAAAGTATGAGAATAATACCCAAAGACAGTAGAAATGAGGGCCAGGAAGACTAGACCATGATTGGGAGTTTGTCACAAGTCAGGGGGTGGGGAGATACTGTTATGACAAGGAAGGGACCACTATGACAATGATAGTTAGAAATCATCACTCTGGATGAGAACTGAGTGCTGAAAGGAAGCAAAGGAATATACATAATAAACTTTTAGTACTTGTATTGCAAACCGCAGTGCCTGGGTTGGAGGAGGAGGAGAAGGAGGAGGAGGAGGAAGAGAGAGAGAGGAGAGAGAGAGAGAGAGAGAGAGAGAGAGAGAGAGAGAGAGAGAGAGATAGGAAAAGTGTCTGCCATGGGGTCGGAGCAATAGTACAGTGGGTAGGGCATTTGCCTTGTATGAGGCTGACCCGGGTTCAATCCCCAGCATCCCATATGGGCCCCTGAGCACCACCAGGAGTGATTCCTGAGTGCAGAGCCAGGAGTAACCCCTGAGCATCCCTGGGTGTGATCCAAAAAGAAAAACAAAACAAACTAAACAGAAAAGTGTCTGCCCCATTGGAGGTGGGGGGGCATAGGAGGGAAACTAGGGACATTTGTCACACTTGCAAAGAGATGGGTGTTGGATAATTATTTTATTTTATTTTATTTTATTTTATTTTTTTGGCTTTTTGGGTCACACCCAGCGATGCTCAGGGATTACTCCTGGCTTTGCACTCAGGATTCACTGCTGGCGGTGCTTGGGGGACCATATGTGATGATGGGGATCAAACCTGGGTCGGCCGTGTGCAGGGCAAATGCCCTACCCTCTGTACTTTCACTCTGGCCCCAGATAATAATTGTAAAGAAGTGGTTAAAGAAGGACTGGAGAGGTAGTACAGTGGGTGAGGCGCTTGCCTTGCAAGTCACTGACCTGAGTTAAGGCCCCAGCATCCCATATGGTCCCCCAAATTCATCGATTTGCTCGAGCGCACACCAGTAACGTCTCCATTCGTAACCTGCGCACATATATGCCTGACTGGGAACACTTGTAAAGGTGATTAGAGGCTGCCCCAAAAGCTTCCATCCCTCTCGGAGAGCCTGGCAAGCTACCAAGAGTATCCTGCCCACACAGCAGAGCCTGGCAAGCTACCCATGGTGTACTCAATATGCCAAAAAACAGTGACAATGATGGTCCTCTTTCCCCTGACCCTGAAAAAGCAATATATATATGTATACACACACACACACACACACACACACACACACTAGGATGGCCCACAAGATAGCACAGAGGTGGTCAGCGGCCTCTCAAGAGTGAGGCCTGAGTTTGACTCTTGGTCCCTCCCACGTGTGCTGAATGTAATCCCAGGAGCTCTACAATTGGGGCCCCCCAGGTGGAAGCATGCTATTTCTGGTGCACCTCGGCCAAGTGTGTGTGAGCCCCACAATTGAAGCTATGCACTCAGTGAACACATGTGAGCATCACAGCGTCATCCCGAGAGCACTACAAGCAGAATGCGAGAGAACACCTCAACAGAGAACTCAGCACGCCCTCCAACACCGTGAGATTGTGGGCGACCCCCCCCACTTCAAACAAGTGTGAGTGCAACGCTGCCCGTCCCAGCACTGCTGGCCTGGGGAGGAGGGAAACACTCCACATTCCCACCTGAGCTCTGTGGGGCGCAGCTGCCGGGCTTGTGACGTCGGGGGGTCAGTAGGAGCCCTGGTGTCTCGGCCTCCTGGAGAGTGTGACTGGGAGAGAGAGGCGGCCCAACCTCTGCCACTGCCACCACCCCTGCCTGGGGCCGGGCTCCGTGTGGCCTAGTGAATGCAGCCTTGGACGTTCCCCAAGCCATAGCTGCTTCTTGCCATTTAAGCGGCAGTAAAATCATTTCACCTTCAGCACTGGGCTGTAATTTTAAAATGATGGGCCTGGAACTGTGGTCGTCAGCTTGTCATAAAAGCGCCATTCCCAAATTTGAAAGGGAAAAAAAAAAAGCTTTCATTGCAATAAAAATGTGAGCAACCAGATCGCCCTTGGTTTACATAACCCTCTGTTCGGTAATTTTGAGTGATAAGTGCGGCTCCAATTTTCAATCAAAAGGCTCCCTTTGGCCTTGCTGAAGCAGTCAGCTGTGCCCTGAAACAATAATCATTCGTGTATTGATTGGGGGAGAATCAATCCCATTCAATGCACCTCTCTAAATTATTAATGGAGCCAAGTGCGTCAGAATCCTGAGGCTGGTTAACAGACCAGGGTGCCTTAACCCTGTGCATGCCATAGTAAAGACAACAGGCAGAGAGAGCGGGGTCTGGGGGCAAAGCTGGGACCCGGAGCCAGGCGTCTTACGGAAACCCAAGAGCACGTGGTGGCGGCAGGGGGGCGGGGCGGGGGGGGGGGAGTCTCCTAGCTGTCAGAGTTGCAGAGAGAGGGCAGAAGTACAGTGGGGAGGGCATTTGCCTGGCACGTGGCCCACTCTGGTTTCAATCCCTGGCATCCCATATGGTCCCCTGAGCACCTCCAGGAGTAATTCCTGAGTGCAGAATCAAGAGTGACCCCTGAGCATCGCTGGGTGTGGCAAAACAAAAATTTAAAAAGTGGGAGCTAAAACAATAGCACAGCGGATAGTGCGTTTGCCTTGCACGTGACCAACCCGGGTTCGATTCCCAGCATCCCATGTGGTCCTCCGAGCACTGCCAGGAGTGATTCCTGAGTGCAGAGCCAAGAGTAACCCCTGTGCAATGCTAGGTGTGACCCACCAAAAAAAATTTAAAAAAGCAAAAATGTAAAAAGGGGGGGAAAAAAAGGAAACTAGCATATGGACGCGTCTTCCTTAGTGGCCCCAGTCAGGACTGGCCCTTCTCCCTGGCCCCCTCCTCCTTCTGCAGAGCCAGGCAGAGCTTGTGCTTCTCTCTGCCTGCACACACAAGAGAAGATGCACTTTCAAGAGGCATCAACAGCCCCAGAGGCTCTACCGCTCCCGCAGAGTAAAGGGCCAGCAGATACTTAGCCAGGAGAGGTGAGGCCGTGACTGCGGGATGCAGCTGCCTTTTGTGGGGTCTCCCATCTTCCTTTAAGTCCCACCCTGTGGGGAATAAGGCCCCCTGGGGTCCTTGAATCAGGCATCTCCTCAGGGCTGGCCTGCCCCCTCCACTCTCTTCCCTCCCTGCCCCAGAGAGCTCTGCGACCACGGTTTCTCTTGTGAGTTGCCAGACTTCATTAGTTACAGTGAACCCATGCATCATTTGGTGCTGGGTTTGCTTTGGGGATTGGGACCCCTCTCATCATGCTACTCTCAACTCTGTACTTGGGGGGTGTCACTCCTGGCAGGGGCTGGGGGATCCAACCCAGAACTCCTGTATGCAGAGCATGCACTCGGCCCACTGAGCTCTCTCTGGCCACAGTGAATGCAGTTCCTTACCCTTGTCATAAAGCTTAAAATGCAGCTTTTCTAGAAGGGTGAGGTAGGGTTTGTGTCTAATGGCCACTGGCTGTCCCCCCACACCCACTGTCAGTCACAGTGATGAGCTTGGACCCAGGTTATTCACAGGTCCGGTGCCCATGCTCCCTGCATGTGTGTGGCTGTGGTGTCCACACCAGGCTCCTGCTGGGCTCCGTGGACTTCTCTAACTGGCAACTTGAAATGCTGGGAAACGGCCCCTGGTGAAGAAGCCTGAAGCAGGGACCCCACAAGGATTAAGAAAAGAGACAGAGGGGCTGGAGCGATAGTACAGCAGATAGGGCATTTGTCTTACATGCAGCCAACCCGGGTTTGATTCCCAGCATCCCATATGGGCCCCCGAGCACTGCCAGGAGTAATTCCTGAGTGCAAAGCCAGGAGGAGTAACCCCTGAGCATCTCAGGGTGTGACACGAGAGAGAGAGAGAGAGGGGAGAGAGAGAGAGAGAGAGAGAGAGAGAGAGAGAAGAAAAAATGCAGGGTCTGGAGGCTCAAAGCCACATAGACTGGGAGCCCCAACTGCCTGTCATGCACAGTGTTCACTGCTTGGAGCCCAACAGAAGGAGAACAACATTCTTTGGTCAAATGCCACTATCTTCATTGAGTCAGGCCAGACTTTTCCATGTCAAGGGCTTTAGTGTATCGGGACAACGTCCTTGTGATGAGTTTTCTCTGGTGGAGGTTCTCCTGGGAGAGGAAACAGAGATAGAGCAGCCACGGACCCCACGGGGGCAGCGTTTCACCACTGGGTGCCAGATCCTAGGTTGAAAAGTCCCAAGAAGCCCACAAGGCTCAACCTCTAACAACATGTTAGTGATCTCTTATAGAAGGGCTTAATGGCCCCTGGGTGGAATACAACAATCTTCACACTCTTTCCTCTAAGGATACTTTCTTGTAGCATTTTCAGGGGGTTTTCATAATGAAAAATACAAAATATATTATTTCGATTCTGCTTTGAAGCAGGGATTGGGATTTGGGATGGAAACATCCGAAATACGGTGGTGGGAAGGTGTAATGGTGGTGGGATTGGAGTTTGAATATTAAATGTAATCAAATATTGTGAACTATTTTAGAAAATTTTTTTAAAAAACTAAATTTCTTTTGAAAGGTCCCAAGAAGTTTCCATTCTATTCATCTCTCTTATCTCCCTTATCTATCCAGCTCAGTCCCCAAACTTTGAGCTCAGCCCGGCACCCTAGCAACTGGCCTGCCATTCCTACCTGCTTTCCTTTACAGGGGTCATGGCCTGTGGTCCCCATCCTCAGTTAGGCACTTCCCTCCCCCCATAAAGGTCTTGCATCTAGTTCCAGCTTGGTGTCTGCCGTGCAAGAACCCGACCTTACACATTGTCTTTGCATTGTCTGTTAACAATCCCTCCATGAAGCACGTCATAGCTCAACTGAGTCACAGGACTACCCCCTTGCCTGTCTCAGGGGCTGTGTCCCACAGTTGTCCCCAATGTTCCCAGCTCCTGGCAGTCCAGGTCTTTTCTTCTTCTTTTGTTTGGGTCACACCTGGCAATGCTAAAGGGCTGCTCCTGGCTCTGCACTCAGCAATTACTCCTGGCGGTGCTCGGGGGACTGTGTCGGATGCTGGGAATCGAACCTAGGTTGGTTGCATGCAAGGCAAACATCCTCCCCACTGTACTATGGCTCCGGCCCCAGTCTGGGTCTTATAGACGGCCTATGTGAGTATGGCGTGGACCTGGTGCTCTGTTCTACGAATGACAAATGCAGGAGATGTCACTTCCAAGTGGAGAAAGTCACCAAAGGCATAACCACTATCTTGGGGGACCCCTTTGCCTCTCTCGCTGGTCCCCTGCTCTCCTGAGAGAAGGCATGAGGTGGGCTGTCTCATATATACTCAGCCCTTCCTGTGGGGGCTTCAGACTCCCCTGCAGCCTTCATGGCCTCTGACTGGCAACCCCAAGAGAGCCCCTACACTAATAGGATACCCAGGGAGGCAGGTCTTAGCACAGAAGATCTGAGGAGCAGCCCCCAAGCAGTGCTCAGGGGACCTGCAGACCAATTCCCAGCAGTACTTGGCCCGGCCCCAGCCAGACAGTTCAATGCTCAGCTCAGGTGGGCTCAGGGAACTGTGCAGTGCCAGCTGTCAGGTTCAGTGCCTTCACACAGCCAGAGCTGTCTCACCAGTGGAACCCCATATTTGCTCTTTAGCCACTAATCTTTGGGGTGATTTGTCACAACTAATACCATTATCTAAATACACTCAGAAACTTATCTGCCAGTTAGTCTGCCAGAGCTGGGGGTGGACCGTCACCCTGGGTGTAGCAGTGGCACCAAACAGGTATACGGTCACATCTCTCCATCTCCAGGGAAGGCAGGCACATACCGGATGCCCAGACACCACCTCTAGCCCTCCCGACTTCCAGAACAGGGAGACCAGGTGCAGGCAAAGGTTGGGGACCACTGGCCCTTGGGCACCTCCCTGTCTGTGGATTGCATGAACCCCCTTCCCCAGAGCACCATCACCCCCTGCTCTGTGAGTTCCCCTGGGCACGCACCCCCACTGGGAGTGGGGTGGGGTCCATGCAGCCGCAGTAGCATGCAGAGAGACTGACACCCCACTGACCGTGTGGGGTCCATGGCCAGAGTCTGCCTCCATACTCCCCTGCCCTAGCCTCTCTCGTGGGCAGGTTTAAGGGACACCAGATTGACACCTTGGCTTCTGAGGGAATCTTGTCAGACAGGAGCTTGTGCCGGAGGGATGACAGGCTGCGAGACTGCCCAGGGAGCTTCCTGAATAGGAAACAGAATTAGAGATTTCACGTTGTCCTCGGGCATATGAAAGCAGCCAAATCAGAACGGACTCACCCCATGGACAGTCACAGTTATCCTGCCTAAAGCAGCTTCCCCTCTGTCCCCTGAGTTGGTGGCTATAGCGCTGGCCGGGTTTCACCTATGGTCATGTCACTGCCACCATTCACTGATGTGGCATTATGTGTGTGGGGGTGGGGGGTTGGTGGGCGGAGAGAGGGTAACTCAAAATTTTCACCACTGAACTCTCTCCCAGCGGCCTTAAAATGCTCTTGTCAGGGCATACAAGATACAAGTATCAAAGTTATATTGTGGCACGTCCACCACCTCTCTCTTCTCCAGAACATTCTGCCTGTTTTGAGTGAAAGCTCAATACCCACCGAACAGAAACTCCCTTCCTCTCTCTCCTCCCCCGAGCCCAGTATTCATCACTCTGTTTTAACTTTAGGAATTGTTTCTTCTGTTGTTTAGGGGGGCCACACCTGCCTGTGCTCAGGGGTCACTCCTGGTGGTGCTCAGGAGACCATAAAGGGTTCCAGGGATGGATCCCGGGTCAGTTGGACTCAAGACAAGTGTCTTAACCCCCTTCTATCTCTCCTGCCAATCATTGAACCATGACAGTGTCCTCATATCGATGGAATCATGTGTTTGTCCTTTTAGGGATTATTTTTTTTTAATTTTCGGTTTATTGTAGCACTGTAGCCTTGTCCACCCTTTGTTCATCAATTTGTTCAAACGGGCACCAGTAAGGTCTCCATTGTGAGACTTGTTGTTACTGTTTTTGGCATATTGAATATGCCACAGTAGCTTGCCAGGCTTTGCTGGTCGGTTTATTACTGGATTGAATTGTTAGTTTACCATAGGAAGAATGTTCAGGGCTTTAGTGTCGGACACTCCAATGTGTGTGATTCCCAGCACTCATTCCACCACCCCAAACTCCCTCTGCTCCTTTCTCCCACACACTTTCCCTTCTCGTGCCAGTAACCACAGATTTTCACTGAGTCTAGGAATTAATTTTGTTGCCTTCTGCGGGTTGCTTTGCTTTAGTTGCTTGTATCCAGCTGAGAGGGAAATCTTCCAATCCCTGATTTTCACTTCATATCTCACTAGCATAGTCAGTCACCTCAGATTCATCCATTTTGTCCTACAAGACACAATTTCATTTCTTGAAATGACAAAAATATTCCACTGAGCATTTACCCCACAGTTTCTTTATCCAGTGACCTGTGACCTGTCAATGAGCGTTTACATTAATTCCCTGTATTGGGTACCGGGAATAGGTCTGCTCTGAACTTAAGGGTGCAAACACTCTTGAAATTGGTGATTCTGTCTTGTTTTGACTTGTTTAGTTTAGGGAACACATTTGGCAGTGGTGAGGTGCTCAGGGCTTCCTCCTGGCTCTGCACTCAGGAATCACTCCTGGTGGGTCCCAAGGACGCTGGAAATCGCACTGGGATTGAGCACCTGCAAGGCAGGCACTCTACCCACTGTATTACCTCTCTGGCCCCTTGAAATTGGTGTTTCTAGGGGCTGGAGCAATAACACAGCGGGTAGGGTGTTTGCCTTGCATGTGGCTGACCCAGGTTCGATTCCCAGCATCCCATATGGTCCCCCGAGCACCGCCAGGAGTGATTCCTGAGTACCAAGCCAGGAGTAACCCCTGAGCATCGCCGGGTGTGACCCCAAAAGAAAAAGAAAGAAATTGGTGTTTCTATCTTATCCTTGGGGGAAACACCAATGGGTGGTAATGACAAGTGGTCTGGAATTTCCGTTCTGGGGTTCCTAAGAACTCTCCATTTTCCATAGAGGCCGCACCCAATCCACCCAGCCCCCACAACAGGGCAGTAGAGTTTTTCTCTACGTCTCTGCCAATACGCATTACCCGGTCCTGTTAGCTACATCCTGTTCTCACAGGTGCAGTACTGTAGCTCACAATCTGTTTTTATTTCTTTACCACTAGTGCAGCTGAGCATTTTTCACGTGTCCGGGGACTTAAGTCTGGATGGCTTACATAAGGAAGCTGGAGAGACCAGAATGGGCACTGGTGGAGGGATGGGTTACTCAAGCATTGTATAACTGAAACCCAAGCACAAAAATGTGTACGTCTACAACTGCACCTCATGGTGTTTCACTAAATAAAATTTTTTTTTAAAAAAAGAGAGAGAGACCCCATTCTAAAATGACGTTCAGACTTTCCCAGAGACACAATCACCATCAGTGCTGTCTGGGAATGCTTTCTCCTTGACATCACAGCCACTGGACAATGCATCTCTGGCTTCCTGCAAGCAGGTCAGCGCCTCCCTTCTGAGCACCTGCTCCCTCCCTGGGGGCAGCCACCGCATGCTGTTGCCACTTATCTAATAACCCCTCCCGGTGTCCCTGATGCCAGTCTCTCTGAGCAGCCTGGGATGACGTCTCTGATGCCAATCTCTCTCTGAGCAGCCTCCTCACGCTCACAAAGGCAGGTCTGCTCACAGCTGCGGCGAGGGGGGGTGGAGCAGAGGGAGCGGGTTCAGCTGGACGCTCCTGCCGGGCTGCACCTGGACCTCGATGCAAAGCTGGAGAAAGTGGGTATATCCTCAGCAATTCTTGGCATTCTGTCTGCCTTTCTATCATATTTTCTTATGTGGCAGGAGGAAAAAAAGTTTTAGTGCTTCAATTTGCATGTATTAGCTGGAACAGCTTTTCATATGTTTATTGGCTACTTGCCTTTCCTCTTTTGCGAATTGCTTATTCCAATCTTTTGCAATTTTTTTTTTCCCCAAGAAGGGAGGGGAAATGTATTCAGGGAGGCTACGGAGCTCAGGAACAAGACCAGATAAAATATGCCACTGCGAAGGGCACATTTGTCGACAGAATGAACGTCCTCGGAGGTGCCTCCCTCTGCACAAGGCTTCCCGGATAATTTTTTTTTTCCAGCCTGTGAATCATTAGCATCACAGCAGTTGAAATAATCAGCGCCAAGAAGCTTATCTGTCTCCTTCCGGCTCCTAAGTCTAAGATAACAGCGAAGAAAATAAAAACCAGAACAGCAAGCTTCCAGGCCCTGGAATACAAATGTGCTTTCTCTCCCTAACTGCAGCCAAGCTCCAGCCTTTACATTGTTCCCGAGAACCTAGTGCCCACGGGACATCACTGCAGCCCTGGGGGTGACTTTCATCCCCTTGAATTCCTATACTGTCAGCAAAGGATATTTATTGCACAGAGAAACAAGAGTGATTCCCTACCTGCCCCTGCAACTGGCCCTCCAAAGAAGCCTCAGACCTGCCCATCCTCCACATCCACCCCAGTCTTTATTTAATTAGCATTCCAGTCCATTTAGAAAAGTAAGAGATGATTTTCTTTTTCCTTTTTTTCTTCTCTTTTTTCTTTTTACAGTGTATTTCAAGAGCAGAAAATGAGCCCAGCCTCCTTAATTTTGCTGGCAAGAGGCAAAGCCTTGCTGGATTTACTTGGAGGGCCAGCCGTAGTCTAGTAGGGAGTCGGGAGGGGTGCAGGGAGGATCTGGGTTACCCCAGAATCTCTGGGAACTTGGGGTGTTCTTCAAGTCCAGCAGTAGCAATAACAACAGCAATAGCAACAAAAACAGCTCAAAACACCGTTGAGGCAACACTTTCTTCTCCCAAGAGAAGGGACATCTCTAAACCATTTATCCTCACTGTCACTTTTCCTGGTACCTCAGCCTCAGATTCAGATGTTCTCAGGCAAGAATGGCTTCCCTCCTACTGCATCCCCGTCCCGCCAGTGCTCTAAGCACCTTTTCTGTGCCAAGGCTCTGAAGCAGTGAGTCAGGCACACCCCACCCCCATGGAAAGTGAGATCCACTCACCACACTAACCAAGGAGGAAGAGGCCAGTTGAGGGAACGTGAGTAGTGATATGGCAAAGCTGTCCTCTCTAGAGGTCCTTAGGATGCTGTCAGCCACAAGGACCAGAAACCCAAGTCAAGGGCCAGTGGGGAGGGCTCTTGGCTTATCTGTGGCCAACCCAGTTTCATCCCCTGCATCCCATATGTTCCTCCAAGCCCAGAAGTTTTCCCTGTGCACAGAGCCTGGAGTAAGGCCTAAGGAGTTTTAGGGGTGAGCCCCAAACAAAACAAATACTCAAGGTAGCCTCTCCTAAGGGACTCCAGCTGGGCTATGTCTCAGAGCTCAGAATGCAAAGAGAAATTCAGGGGCAAATGGGCTTGGGTCTCCCTGAGCCCCTCTCAGACTTGACTTACTCTCCTTGCCAGCATTTTCTTTTCCTTTTTTCAAATTGAATCACAGTGAGCCACAGCTACAAAACTTTCATGTTTGAGTTTCAGTTATACAATGATCAAACACCCATCCCTCCACCAGTGTACCTTTTCCACTACCAGTGTCCCCAGTATCGTTTCCCCCCTCCCCCGTCCCACCCTTCCCCCTGCCTCTATGGCAGACAATTTCCCTCTTACTCTCTTTCTACTTATACACATTATGGTTTGCAATACAGATACTGAGAGACTATCATGTTCGGTCCTTTATCTACTTTCAGCACACATCTCCTAACCCGAGTGATCCCTCCATCCATCATTGACTTAGCGACCCCTTCTCTATCCCAGCTGCCTTCTCCCCCGGCTTATAAGGCAGGCTTCCAACTGTGGAACAACATTCCTGGCCCTTGTCTCTACTGTCCTTGGGCGTTAGTCTCATATTATGATATTTTTACATTCCACAAATGAGTGCAGTCATTCTATGTCTATCCCTCTCTTTCTGACTCATTTCACTTAGCATGATACTCTCCATAACTGTCCACTTATAAGCAAATTTTATGACTTCATCTTTTTCTAACAGCTGCTTGGTAATTCCATTGTGTAGATGTACCAGAGTTTCTTTAACCAGTCATCTGTTCTTGGGCACTTGGGTTGTTTACAGATTCTGGCTATGGTGAATAGTGCTAATATTTTCTATTACCTAGACATACACTTAGACTATTACTATTACACACTTAGTCTATTACTTAAACTTGGCAAAAGTTAGAGATACCCTCCCCATTCTCACAACAGCACCTGGGTCTGTATTTCACAGGCCAGTCCAAGATCCAAATCCTGAAATGTTCTGATTTGTCTGCCTGGTCAGGGATTCTCCTAAGTGTATTCTCCTGGTCAGGTGTCCAGCTGTGACCAAGAACTGGTGTTGTCTAATATTAAGGTCCTGAGAACTGGCCATTACAAGACAGTCCCATAATGTATTATACAGCTTGCCTTGGAACTTGTAATTAAATGAAAGGATCTGGGTGTGGAAATTGTGGTGTACTTACAGGGTAGAATACAGCAGCAGGAAGAAAAGATGAGTTTAAAAAAAAGTGGAAATCTTAGAGTTTGTTGCAATATGGATGGAATCGAAGGGCATTGTGTTAAGCAAAATAAGTCAGAGGGAGAAAAGCAAAACCCACAGGTCAAACCCTTGGCCTTGATCACAAAATCAGTAACCAAGGATGGGGGTTGGAATGACTGCTTAGTAGAAGGAAGGTTAAAACCAGACAAGAGGTCACATAGGGACAGCGGTGGGTGGTGTTGGGGAGCAGGTGGTGGGACACCAATACTACATACTTGACAGTATTGTAACCATCTAACTTAACCCAAACTAAAACCAAATATCAATTAAAAAAATAATTTGGGTGCAAGCACAAGTTTTCAGTTCACTTGGGAGAGGCGTTGCTAGCGATGGTCCCTCAAGAAGAAATAAAATGAAGGGATGGGAGCATTAGTACAGTGGGTAGGGGGTTTGCCTTGCATGTGGCTGATCCAGGTTTCATCCCCGAGAACTGTCAGGAGTAATTCCTGAGTGCACAGTCAGGAGTAACCCCTGCGGTATAGCCAGGCGTTTCATCCCTCCCCCCAAAAAAGAAATAAATAAAACGGGTAATACTGTATTTATTTTAGAAATTGAACGTGGAATGAAAATCTCCCAACAAAGAAACCCAAATAAAGAAAAATATGATATCAATTCTTCACAATCTTCTCAGGAAAATAAAATAGGAAGGAAATTCCAAACTTATTACATGAAACCAATTTTGTCCTAACACTAAATCCAGATTACAAGGTAAGAAAACCACAGGCCTTGATTACTGGAAAAGTTATACAGGAATAAGGAACTTACCTTGCAGGGCCAGCCTGATTTTGCTATTCAACACCCTGAGCATCACGGAGTGATCACAGGGCACAGAACCGGGAGTAAGTCCCAAGCAGCTGGGTTTGGCCTCCAAAAAAGCACAAAACAAAAAGAGAAAAACACAGGCCCATAGCAGCCTGAAAACAGATATAAAATTCTTCCACAAAAGATTAGCAAAATTTACCCAGCAATATATGGAACTAATCGCAGGAATGCAAGGCTGGTTTAATATTGGAAAATCAGTGTAATATGTCAATAATCCACAGAGCTGTATACAATGAACGGTGAAATTCACTGTATGTGAATTTTTGAAACCACCCAGATACCAGAAGAATTAGGGATGGAGTAACCTCTGCAGCAAGAGATTGTTTACAAATGGATAACTTAGTCACATTGAAATAGTTCAGGGAAAAAGGAGCTAGGAACAATTTGAGATTAGATACCATACAACTAAAGGGAAAAAATGTATATAAACTGTGCTCTTTTTTACAGTTATTGTTTTCCCCCCTCTGATATTGACTAAAACATCATACTTCAGCCTCTCTCTACCTGCAAACAGGCATCTGCCTGGCACACCAGTTCTGGTCTGCAGTGTCAATAGATTGAAAACTAACTACAACTTCCGCTACCTGGGTTGTAACTGCCTATCCACAGTGCTGAAGAATGCTGGTCTAGGAAATTGCGGGGGGGCCCTCCAGACCACTCTCCGGCCCGCGGAGGTGGCCCTAGGATCTGTAGGTGCAAGGAGGGACCAACCGAATGAAGACGCAAGACACAAGAGACAGAGTGCAGTTTAGAAACAGAGATAAAGGGACAGGACAGGACAGGGCTTTATTCAGGGCAGCAGGGGTATTATATACTTTCGACGCAGGAAACTATGCTTACATCACAGAAGGCAATTACACCACTAGGTCATATCATATATTGTTAGGAGAGTTACAAAAACTACATGTTTCATGTGCTTGATTAGTCAGTGTCAGTTACTTCTTATTCTCGGGCTAGCTGTGACAAATGTTTTCTTTAGATAACCAGACATAGCTCATAGGCTGCGGTCAGAGCAGACGCAGTACCAGATTTGCACTAGTCAGGACCCGCTTGTTCAGGGTCACGTAGGCCAAGATAACCATACATAGCACAGGCACGTAGGCCCTTGGTCAGTTGAAGGGCCAGCTTCCCACAGGAAATATTTAATAATTTTACATATTTAGTAGAGTGGAACGAAGTACATCTATTAGGGGATGAAGTGATAGCACAGCGGGTAGGGCGTTTGCTTGCACGCGGCCAACCCGGGTTCGATTCCCAGCATCCCATATGGTCCCCTGAGCACCGCCAGGAGTAATTCCTGAGTGCAGAGCCAGGAGTTAACCCCTGTGCATTGCCGGGTGTGACCCCAAAAGCAAAAATAAATAAATAAATAAATAATAATAAGCTCTTTTTTTTTCCTTTAAGGCAAGAGGGAGGTTGCATCACACTTGGCTTTGTGCTCAGGGATCACTCCTGGAGATGCTCAGGGTACCAAGTACCATGCTGGAGATTGAACCAGGATCCGCTACATGCATGGTAAGCAAGCACAATACAACCCCTGGTATTGTCTCTTTTGCCTCCAGACATACTTTTCCATGACTAAGAAGTTCCCCCCAAAAGTAAAAGGAGGTGCTATCAGAGCCAAACCCATCAGCATGACCCATTTGTTAAAGAATGTGTACTGACAGAGCACAGATGGGGTGTAGGTGTGGTTCAGAATGCGCCCACAAGTCCTCCCCCACCCTGTCATTCCGAAGAGCAATATGCACATGCAGCTTCTTTTTTTATTTTTTTTTATTTTATAAAGTAGTTCACAATATTTGATTACATTTAATAGTCAAACAACAATCCCACCGCCATTACACCTTCCCACCACCATATGCACTCGCAGCCCCATTTTCCAATATAAAGAACCAAGGGTCCTCGGGGAAGAGGTTGACTCCAGGCCTCGGACAAAGAGTACAACAAAGAGGTTGGCAGGGCCAGAAAATTAAAATAATGGTTCAAGCCGAACAATTACACCAACTTCGGCCTGACAACTGCTCCCTAAATCATACTCTTAGCTTTACTAGGGGAAAATAGCAAACATAAACTGACAGATGATTCCACAAAATGACCTAACTAGCGAGCACTCTTCAAAAGAATAAATCACTGGACCGGACCAATAGCACAGCGCATAGTGTGTTTGCTTACATGTGGCTGATCAGGGTTCAATCCCCAGCACTTCAGATGGTTCCCCAAGCCTGCTAGCAGTGCTTTCTGAGTACAAAGCCAGGAGTCATCCCCGAGTACCACCAAGTGTGGCCCGAAAATGAAAGGAAGGAAGGAAGGAAGGAAGGAAGGAAGGAAGGAAGGAAGGAAGGGAGGGAGGGAGGGAGGGAGGGAGGGAGGAAGGAGGAAGGAAGGTAGGAAGAAAGAAAGAAAGAAAGAAAGAAAGAAAGAAAGAAAGAAAGAAAGAAAGAAGGAAGAAAAGAAGGAGGGAGGAAGGGAGGGAGGGAGGGAGAGAGGGAGGAAGGAAGGAAGAAAGGAAGAAAGAAAAGAAAGAAAGAAAGAAAGAAAGAAAGAAAGAAAGAAAGAAAGAAAGAAAGAAAGAAAGAAAGAAGAAAAGAGGGAGGGAGGGAGGAAGGAAGGAAGGAAGGAAGGAAGGAAGGAAGGAAGGAAGGAAGGAAGGAAGAAGGGAGGGAGGGAGGGAGGGAGGGAGGGAGGGAGGGAGGAAGGAGGAAGGAAGGTAGAAAGGAAGAAAGAAAGAAAGAAAAGAAAGAAAGAAAGAAAGAAAGAAGGAAGGAAGAAAAGAAGGAGGGAGGAAGGGAGGGAGGAAGGGAGGGAGGGAGGGAGGAAGGAAGGAAGGAAGGAAGGAAGGAAGGAAGGAAGGAAGGAGGAAGGAAGGAAGGAAGGAAGGAAGGAAGGAAGATCATGGGCTTTTTCTTCTCTGGAGAAGCTCATGTTCTCTCTTGAATACATACCATTGTCTCTTTCTTTCCCTTCATATCTAACTTTCTTTAAACAGAAAATTTTACTCCACTAAAAAAAGTAAATAAATAGATAAATAGATAAAAACAACGAATAATTCCACCATGAAGATGGGGCATGGGGGAGTGGGGTACCGTCCCAGTCTGAGATAAGAAAGTAGGAAGACCCCGGACGGACATACATGAGACATTATGGAAATGTAAGTAATAGCTGAGTTTAGACAATAAAATCACATTGGTGTTAATTTTCTTGTTTTGGCCAACATAACAGGACATGTAAAATGTTAATTCCAGGGCAGCTGAGTCAAGAGTATGTGGAAACTCTACAGTTCTGACAACTTTTGGCAGTTTAAAAGGCTGCTCACGGTTGCTGGGGTGAGGGGCTTGGGGGGCCTGAAGTGCCAGGATAAAATCCAGCCCTCCTGCATTCAAGCAAGAGCACCAGTTGGGGGAGCAGCTCTCTGGCCGCCACACATAAAGGCTTTGTTTGTTTGTGGTTTGAGTTTGTTTTTTTGTTTGGGGGCCACATTCCAAAGCCCTGTGCTTGGGGCTTCCCCCTGGCTCTTCACTCAGGGATCACTTCTGAGGGGGCTCATGGGGACCATATGGGATGCCAGGGATTGAAACTGGTCAGCTGTGTGCAAGGCCAGCACCTTACCCTATAGTACTATTGCTCCAACCCCCCAAAGTTTTTTCTTTTTTTATAAATCCTCCCCAGAGGATGATCACTGTATCACTGTATCACTGTCATCCTGTTGTTCATCGATTGCCTAGAGCAGGCCCCAGTAATGTCTCCTTCGTCCTAGCCCTGAGATTTTAAAAAGTGCCACATTCGAGATTCTTTCAGGGTCAGGAGAATGAGACCCATCATTGTTATTGGTTTTTGGCATATTGAATACGCCACGGGGAGTTTGCCAGGCTCTGCCGTGTGGGCAGGATACTTTCGGTAGCCTGCCAGGTTCTCTAGAGTAAGAACTAGATAATAACATGTCCCGGCTTCTGGGAATAGGGTTTTATACTCTCTGAGTTCTTGGCCGTTGATGGGATTACACAGCGCTGGGGGGCAGTTGGTGGGTGTAATGCCTACATACTGGAAGATGGGGGATCTGGGTGGAGGAGGCCCCAGTCCCAATCTGAGAAGGCTTGGAGAGCTACGCCCCGGGTTCCACACACCTGGATTCCTCTGCTGGTTCCTTTATGTGTGGGGCTCGTCCAACATGTGGAGAGTGGTTTTAGGCATGGCTGTGGCTGGAACCGAAGGTCTTCAGCCGCCTGAGCTCTGCTCAGGGTGGGGTGGGGAGGGAAACTCAACCCACCCTCCTCCAAGGGGCCCCAGTGAGGGCAGTCAGAGGATGATCCAGCAGCAAAAAGCAGGAAGCCCTATAAATGGATGGACATGGAGAGCACCATGCTGAGTGAAATGAGTCAGAGGAGAGGGACAGATATAGAATGACTGCATTCATTTGTGATATATATATGTATATATATATATATATATATATATATACACACATATATATTTGCTCGAGCGGGGCCCAGTAACGTCTCCATTGGAGACTTTGTTGTTACTGTGTTTGGCATATCGAATACATCACGGGGAGCTTGCCAGGCTCTGCTGTGCGGGCGAGATACTCTCGGTAGCTTGCCAGGCTCTCCGAGAGGGGCAGAGGAATCGAACTTGGGTTGGCCATGTTGGCCGCTTGTAAGGCGAACGCCCTACCGCTGTGCTACCGTGCTATATATATATATAATATATAAATTAAATATATATTAAATATATAAATATATTTATATATTTATAAATATGTATACTTATATATAAATATATAAATTTATATATGAATATATTAAATATATAAATTATATATAAATTAATTTAATTAATTAATTTATATATATATGGAGAACTAAACATCCATAGTCAAGGAAAACAGGGCTAGGAATACTGGTCAATGGTTGGAATCAATCACAATTGTATGGGGGACAGAGCATAGGTAAGATAGAAAAGGAACCAATATGACAATAATAGCTGGAAATTATCACACTGGACAATAATTGAATGTTAAAAGTAGGCAAAGGGATATACCTGATAACCTTTCAGTATCTGCATTGCAAAGCACAATGCCCAAAAGAGAGAGAGAGGAGAGAGAGAGAGAGAGAGAGAGAGAGAGAGAGAGAGAGAGAGAGTCAAGAAGTGCCTGCTATGGAGGCAGACTTGGGGAGGGGTGTGTTGGAGGGAACCTGGGGACACTGGTGCTGGGAAATGTTCACTGGAGGAGGGCTGGGTGTTGGAACACTGTATGGTGAACCCTGATCATGAACAGCTTTGTAAGGGTCTACCTCACAGTTTAGTAATCCCTGAGCACAGAGCCAGGAGTTTTTCATGAACATTACCAGGTATGGGTCAGATCCCGCACCATCACTTCCCCCAAAAGAAAAAAGTACTTGACGATGAAATTTTATTGCCAGGAAAACCAACATGATTTCAGGGAGATGGGGAGGGGCGGGGCTAGAGTTGAATAGCCGATGATCAGTGAGTTCATTAATAAATAAAAGTAAAGGCCCTCCCATTGATCATCGATTTGCTCGAGCGGGCCCAGTAACGTCTCCATTGGAGACTTTGTTGTTACTGTGTCTGGCATATCGAATACTCTCGGTAGCTTGCCGGGCTCTCCGAGAGGGGCGGAGGAATCGAACTCGAGTCGGCCATGTTGGCTGCGTGCAAGGCAAACGCCCTACCCACTGTGCTATCGCTCCAGCCCAATAAATAAATAAATAAATAAATAAATAAATAAATAAGAGCAGGGGGCCCTAAGCTGGGTCCCTGATGCTGTCCACAGACACTGCACGGAGACTCTACTCTCAGGTGTCACTGGCTCAGGGCCACCAGGACCGGTGCGCAGCCCCTGGCAAGACGGTGCCTGGAATGTGAGCACCACAACCAGGTGTCTGTGCAAGCAGCACCAGGCAAGGAAATTTCAAGACCAAGAGTGTGAGTCAACAAATGTGTGTGTGTGAGACACCCCCCCACCACCGTCAACATGCACCCCAACCCCCAGCACCACTGGGAATAATCCTGGAGCATGGCCAGACAGGCTGGGTGGTCTATCACAACCATGGACCCTAGCAGTGCCCCATGGCTGGCCTGAGGATGAAAACATCTGGCCTGGTTGTAATTCCAGGAGTGGAGACTTTCCCTTGCGTTCTCCAACATTGCCGGTGGGAACGCAAAGTGGTAGGGACCTTCAGGAGAGCTGCAATCTCTTTTAAAGGTGAACATCTTCTTTACCCATGACTCAGCATCCCAGCGCCGAGGCGTCTTGCCCTAGGGAAATGAAAACTTAGGTTCGCACAAAAATCTGTGTGTGAATATTTCAAGAAATTCTATTCAGAATCTCTTCCAACTGAAAAGAGCCCAATAACATAAGCAGTGGCGTATCCAAACAATTGAACATCACTCCGCAGGAAACGTGAAATAAACTACTGACCACCCAGCTGCAAGGATGCATCTCAGACCTATTACGCTGAGTGAGAAAAGCCAGATCCCGAAGCTACATCCTGTCTGCTTGCATGTGAGTGATGCTCCAGCAGGCTGGCCTTGAGTGGAGAGGGCGTTCAGCAGTCCAGGAGCTGGATTTGCTGAGGAGTTAGCTTTTAACGGGTGAGATATAGGAATATTTAGGCTGAAGAAGCTGTTCTTTTTTGTTTTTGTTTTTTTGGCCACACCTGGCAATGCTCAGGGGCTACACCTGGCTCTGCACTCAGGAATCACTCCTAGTGGGTTGGGGGGACCATATGGGAGGCCGGGATCAAACACGGGTCTGCTGCATGCAAGGCAAGTACCTTATCCTTTATATTATCTCTCTGTTCCCAAGAAGCCCCTCTTGTCCTAATTTGTAAAAACGATTAAAGGACTGAACATTTGTCCAAACTCAAAACTATTCACTTGAAGGAGTAAATTCTACTGTATGTGAATTAAGTTTTCATCTTGATTCAGTATATGTATAATAGCCAAAGCTCTCTAGAGCCTTCCTTTCCCTCCTCTCTCCTCGTCATTCCCGAGGTAACCTCTGAATTAAGTTTAGCATCTACCCTCTAACCCTAGAACCACCTGAAGTGGAAGAGGTGTTGGGCCACATCCGGTGGTGCTCAGGACTTGCTCCTGACTCTACACTCAGGAATTATTCCTAGTGATGCTCAGGGAACGGAACCCAGGTCAGCTGCATGCAAGGCAAGCGCCTTACCTGTGTACCATCTTGCTATAAGCATTTTTTTTTTTACAGAGGTGGTTCCACAGGAAATAATCTCACTGGAGCTTGGTTTGGTTTGAGTTAAGCACAAACACTTTCACCTTGCACTTCCCTTCCGATACGATGCTGCCTTCACACCCTCGAGGTCATCCACAGTTTCTGCTTCACAGCTTCCAAACTCCTAAATGTTCAGAGTTAAGGCAAATGAAGGTAATGTTGGGGGAAAAAAAAACCTAAAACAAATAAACAATAACAAAAAAAAATAGCTTGATGGGCTGGAGGGCTGGTACCAGGGTTAAAGCACTTTCCTTGCACACAGCTGACCCCAACTCAATCCCAACACTGCATGTGGTCCCCAGGAGTAATTCCTGAGTACAGAGCCAGGAGTAGTTCATAAACATTGCCAGGTATGGGCCAAATCCCACCCCATCACATCCTCATGAAAGAAAAATGTATTGAGGATGAAACGTCATTGCCAGGAAGACCAACATGATTTCAGGGAGATGGGCAGAGGGGCTAGAGTTGAATAGCCAATGGTCAGCAAGCTCATCAATTGTGTCCACGTAAATAAGCCTTCATAAAAACCCCAAAGGAGCTTTGGGGTGTGAGATTTGAGGAGGTGGTGTCTCTGATAAGGCAGGCAGCTCTATACCCTTCCCTCATATCTCACCATACGCTTCTCTTCCACCTGGCTGCTTCATATCCTTGGTACTAAAGGGGTGGTCTAGTGGGTAAACAGGTTTCCTGAACTTCCTGAGTGGCTGTAGCTTACGAATGGAGCCTGAGGGGTTGAGCCCCTGGACTGCAGCCCCTCTGGAACCTGGGTAATAACCCAGACATCTGCAGTGGAGCCAGGGCCCTGGCTGTGGAATCCGAAGCTACAGGATGCACTGAAGACCCGAGTCGAGTTCTGGGACGTTTGGAGACAGGGTGGAGGATCGCTTGGTCCTGGTCTGGTAAAGAGTCTATACGCACTCACATTGGAATTGGGTCTAGGAACCATATGCATCCTGCCTCGGGTTTATCACTCGACTATCCGGTGGATTTTCCAGATGCTTTTAAGAAGATCTCCAGTCTTTGCTGAGCAGATGGTGGCTGCCACCAGGATCACACAATGTCCTGCATGTCCAACCTTCCATTCCCTCCTCCTGAGTAGCAGTGCTCTGCTTGCTGGGGGTACTGGCTGCCCATTCCTGCTCAACCCGGCAGGAGAGTGGCATGATTGGTCCCCTGGCCCAGTCGCTGGCATTGTCATCACCCAGGCCTGTTCTCGGAGTCACTTCCAAGAAAGACCCGCTTGGCTCGCCAAGCTCAGGCTCCAGATTCCAGATCATCAGGACTTCTTTTCCCCAGGAACCAGCAGCTAGCACCCCTCTGCCTGAAACAGAGACACCCCAAAGGAGACATTCAAAGGGAGGACAATGATAGGTCCTGAAGGCCTGACAGAGACCCTCGTGCCAGCTCAGCTAAAAGACTGTGTCACCCCAGATGTCCCAGTCACCAGCCATCAGACAGGTTCTGTGGTGCCTGTGGTTCTGTGCGGGGCCTGGGCCTAGGTACCCATGCAGGGTACTGTCACCCTCACCTGCAGAAGAGCAAAGTGGGACCCTTACACCACGTCATACACAGAACCCTAAAGCCCCAGAAGGAAACACGCATATAAAAAAATAGTGCCAACCTCAGAATTGACCATAAAATCTGAACAGTGACAACAGAAGCTGAAGCACAAGAGAAAACTAGGTAAGTTGAACTTTATCAGATTCCAACATTTTTGCACTTCCAGTGACGAGAAAGGTTACAGAAGGAGAAGAAAGTGCTGCAAATCCTCTAGCTGGCAATAGACAGTGTCTAGAATGCACAAAGAAGTCCTAGGATGATACAAAAAGACAAATAACCCCCCTGAAAAAGTGGACAGATGATCCAAATAGACATTTGTCCCAAGAAGAAGAAACACAAATGACCAATAAACTCAGGAAAGATGAAGCTATCATTAGAGAAATGCCATGCACATCCAAACCAGTGGGGTATCACTTTACAACGGGTAAGGTGACTCTACAGATGCTGACAAGTGTTACAAAGGATGTGGGGGAAATACTTTAATAATGAAAAGATATGTGTTCTTTTTATTTTTTGTAGGTTTTGTTTTGTAACCACACCTGACTCCGCACTCAGGAATCACTCTTGGGGGTGCTGGGAAACCATGTAGGATGCAGGGTGCCATTGCACTTCCAATGACAGTAGGAAGCAAATGAAGAGAAAGGTCACAGAAGGAGAGGAGAAGGTACAAAGAAGTCCTAAGATGATAACAAAAAGACAAATAACCCCAGGCCAGCTGTGTGCAAGGCAAGTGCCCCACCTGCTGTACTGTCTCTCCAGCCCATTTTTTAAATATTTTGCTTGTAATTCTTATTCATTCTTTGGTGTGTTTTTTTTTTGCACATTTTTAAATTGTTTATTTATTTATTTTGGAAGTTAGTTATTCCTTTTTTTCCGTGAATAGGAAACGGAAAAAAGAAGCAAAGAACTGTCATACACAATTACACGCAGTTATGTCTGACATGTCCTTCTAGGTCCTGTTTGCCTACACAGCTAAACTTATCCATTATAAGATCGTATGTTTATGTGTCATGCTTCTTTATTTTTTGTTATATTAATATAGTTTTTAAAAAATTTTTTCATTAGTGAAACACCATGAGGTACAGTTATAGACTTACAAATTTTTGTGTTTGGGATTCAATTATACAATGATCGAGTACTCATCCCTCCACCAGTGCCCATTTTCTACCACCACTGACCCCAGTATCCCTCCTACTCCCCATCTCCCCCATCCCACCCTACCTCTGTGGCAGGGTATTCCTTTTTGTTCTCTCTCTCTCCTTTTGGGTGCTGTGGTTTGCAGCGAGTGGCAATCATGTTTGGTCTATAGTCTACTTTCAGCATGCTTCTCCCATCCTGGGAGGATTCTCCCAACACCCTTTATTTGGTGCTCCCTTCTCTATCTGAGCTGCCTTTCCCCCTAGCATGTGCGGCTGGCCTCCAATACATGGAGTAAACCTCCTGGTACTTATCTCAGCTATTCTTGGGTGTTAGTCTCCTATTTTGTTACTTTATGTTCCCCCATGCTTCTTTATGTACCATGAATATTTACCATTTCAAAGTTCCAAAGCTATAGAATATTTGGGAAACAAAAATATAAACTGGAAGAAAAAAAATTTAATCCAGCCTTTCTCGGCAATGAAAATTTCCAGGGATCCAGCCTGGGTAGGCCGCATGCAAGGCCAACACTCCATTCCCACTCTCAGGACTATTTTCTGGAACTGCTTGTCCAGCCACACAATTGCTTCATGCGAGTACGATGCCATGGGGGTGACCCGCAGCGCTGCCCTAGCCACCCTTCGCATAGGGGAAGTTTCCTTGGGCTCTCATGGCGCCAACAGTCTGCACTGGTGAAGACAGGCTTCTTGGAAGCACTACTCTGCTTCCCGCTTGAACACCGAGAGGGGCTGCAGGGCGCGCTGGGCTGGGGGAGCACAACTCGAGTGGGAGTTCTTGGGAGGACTTCAGGCTTCCGGAGTCAGGAAGGAGGCCTGGCTGGTGGTGATAATGGTGATGGTGGCGGCGATGCATGCTGGTCCTCATTCCCCTGCCCACGAGTCACTGCCATAGTTGTTCCACTGAGCAGGCACTACTGCCCAGTTGTCATTCCCTGAGGGGAGGGGTTGACTCCCCTGATAATGAGACACCCCAGGAAGGAGCTCATCTATGTACCATCCATCCAATACTGACTGCCTGTGCCAACGTGCTTACTATGAGGCCAGAGGAAAAGCCAGAGGCCAAAGGAAAAGCCTCTTTTCATTCAGAAAAATTTTTCAGGTTTCCAATTTAGCTTGTGTATTTGGGACAGAGCCATCAGCGTTTGAGATACAAGAAGTTAAAACTGAGAAACACGAAGCTTTAAAATTCATTTCAAAAATAACAAACATGTTGAGTTATGTTAATAGCTCTTGCAACTATTTACCAAATAAAATAAAATTTAGTAATAAGGACCATTTATTATTTTTTTAAATTATTTTATTGGGGCTGGAGCGATAGCACAGCGGGTAGGGCGTTTGCCTTGCACGCGGCCAACCCAGGTTTGATTCCCAGCATCCCATATGGTCCCCTGAGCACCACCAGGAGTAATTCCTGAGTGCATGAGCCAGGAGTAACCCCTGTGCATTTCGGGTGTGACCCAAAAAGAAAAAAAAAATATTTTATTGATGTTAATCAGCTGGATTGTCAAATCTATTCTTAGATTCCCTCTGTTGTAATGGGTTATTTTGGTTAGAAGAAAAAAAAATCTGTTGCCAAACAGATAGGTACTTGGGAAATCAAGGAGTAGTTGGATAGTCCTTTCCAGACAATTGTGAACATTCTTCTTTGATTCTGTCCCAGAACCGAATAAATGGTAATGTGGGCGCAGCAACCACACCTTTGAACTTTTCGTCCCGTGACATTAAAATACACCAGCACACTTTGCTCTTTAAATGCACTGAAGTACATTGATTACTTGGGAAATAATGGATCTAGAATTATGCAGCTCTTCCAGATGGAGACACAGTTCATTACACAACATCAAAAAGCCGCGTTCAGTAATGTGACCACCAACCTCATCAGAAAGTCGTTAGCGATGGGAAAGCTGTCTTTCTTCACCGTGGATACAACCTTTGCAAAATTAGTTTTTACTTGGATATACACTTGGGGTTTTTAATCTTGGCCACAGAAGCTGTTGATCATTCTCCTGGAGGTGACAGGTCCACTGTATTCATTTTTAAGAAAACTTGGATGTCTATGAGACATCCAAGTCGAAATAAGCTTGGCTTGTTTGTTGGTTATTTTCCAAGTAGTAATGGCGCTCCGTGGAAAACGTGGCGATTGGAAAAAGCATACCGGCTCTGTTTCCGTGCATTTGGCCCATTCCCTCACGCAAATATTTAAAAGATGCGATTTCAAATGCGAGTTTTTTTTTAAAAAAAAGTTTAAGCTTTATTAATAATATTCTTAGATGTTTCGTTTGTGGTGGTGAAGAAAAAAAATACCATGCTAATGGAGACCCTTGGTGCTGCAACCTCCAGTCCTGCCAAAGTGCCCTCATGGTTACCCACCTGTGCTTTGGCACATCATTGCAAACAACGTAAAGGAAACACAAAGCCAACACCTTAGTGTCATTGCGAAAGTGGATCTGAGCACCTGCAGAGGGCTTGGGGATCTGTGAACCACTTCTTTTTTTTGGGTGGGGGAGACAAATGCCTTGTTCCCAAATCTCAAATTGCAGAATCCAATCATAGAATTATACTACCGTTCTTATCGGTTTAAGAAAGCTGCATGTTGGAGGGGCTGGGGGGGGGGGGGGGTGGGAGGGATACCAGGATCAGTGGTGGTGGAAAATGGGCACTGGTGGAGGGATGGGTACTCGATCATTGTATAATTGAAACGCAAGCACAAAAATTTATAAGTCTACAACTGTACCTCATGGTGTTTCACTAATAAAAATTAAAAAAAAAAAAAAAGAAAGCTGCGTGTGCACAAAAGCCTACCAAGTTCCAGATACCATTGCCTCCTGGCTGCGGAGGAGACAATGGATCAATTCTATGGTTTCCAAGTGTCGACAGGCTGTCCAGGAAACGAGTGGGCTGTCAAGCTGGACGCCAGCCTGGAGGGGGGTGGCGTGCAAAGGCTGGGGGGGAAGAGGAGGCACACGCCGAGGAAGACCAGGAGATCTGAACCACCCACCAGTGCTCGGGGCCCAGGAAACAGCAGCCCAGCGCAGGGCCCAGCAAGACAAGGCCTGGCGGGAACAGCCCCGCGTTGCTAAGGGTCGAGGAGGGCTGGACTTTACCGTCCACCTGTTTTCTTCCCTCTCTCCAGCTCGCTCCACCGAGCCT
Source organism: Sorex fumeus (assembly GCF_029834395.1). NCBI lineage: Eukaryota > Metazoa > Chordata > Mammalia > Eulipotyphla > Soricidae > Sorex > Sorex fumeus. Next base: position 23,420,672 of record NW_026606179.1, read on the forward strand.
ACAGTCCACCCTGCAAACGCTCCTCGCCGAGTTGCAAAGCCTCAAATCTCCTAGGAGGGTTCCCTAGCAACGTGCATCAACCTCCGCCGCCCCCGCAAGCTGCGGGGGGGCCAGCGGGGGGGGGGGGGGTGGGCGCGGCGGCGGGAGCCCGCGGGAGGGCCAGAGGGACGCTGCTGGGTCCGGCAGGCAGTTCTGCAAGCCCGTTTGGTCCGTCCCCCGGAGTCGGAGAAGAATTTTGTTGAGCTTGACAGGAGACTCTGGGTAAATACCCCGCCTACCCTCGGACCCCCGTCCCCCCCCCCCCCTCTTAGCGCTGACCAGTCCACAGCAGCGCATGTGCCCGGAGGTCAAGCGGCCACACTCGGCCCTGAGAAGTGGTTCCAAACCCAGCACCGTCCTCGTGGGAGGACTGTCCGGCTGCACTGGGCCCGGTCTCCGGGACTTTGCACCTGTCGGGGCCTTTCTCACCGCGGCCCCCGGCGCAGCGCGACCTCCGGGGAGACTCCTTCGGACAACGTGGACAGCGGCCCGCGGGATCCCGGGGAAGTGGCCCAGTCGGAACCGGAAGGCGGGGTGGGGCGGGGGGCGCAGCTAACATACCCACCACCCCGCCACCTCCCCAGGGAGGCTCGCAAAGCGCCTCCCCCCGGCACTAGGGAGGGGAGGGAGTAAAGGTTTTAAATTAAAATATCCAGAGATTAAAAGAAGTGAGCACGGATGCTCGGTCGAGGCACCGCTGGGATTCGAACCCAGGATCTCCTGTTTACTAGACAGGCGCTTTAACCAACTAAGCCACGGCGCCGCCCGCACGAGTACCGCGAGAATCTGTTCCTCATCACTATTTGCTGGGTCGTCCGCACGCATGCGTATAGGCGTCGTGGGCCTCCGGCGCATGCGCGGGGGGAGCGCTCGCTGGACCGCCAGCGGCAGTAGCGGCCGCAGCTGCGGTAGCAGCAGCACCCGGCGCGGACCCGGAAGCTCGGGTGAGCGTCTGTGGGCCGGGCTCCGGCCGCATCTCCAGTGGGTGCTCTGTCCGGGGGCCGGGGCCCACTGGGACCCGAACGGACTGGGTTGCGTGAACCCGAGACTGTCTGGAGAGGCCCGGGCTGCCACCTCCTTCCCCTTCCCGGCCTGCACGCTGACCCCGCCAGCCCTGGGAGCTCCTCTGGCGGACCCCTAGTTTCATCAGGCCCCTGCACGGGAGGTGTCCAGGGGTGCTAAGGAGCCGAGAGATCTAGAGCTTCACGTGGCCCAGGTCGCTGACCTCGTAGGTGTTGTGGGTGGGGGAGGGTTCGGCCAGAGCGAGGCTGGGTGCCCTGCACGCAGCTTTCTCACTTGCTTTTCCGCGTCTGGGCAGACCTGGCACTTTATTGCAACACTTCTTTTTTTTTTCTCCCCCCTTAAGAGCCGTTGATCAGCAATGAAACCCAACGCAGCTAATCCTTTTGCCCAGCAAGCGATCGCTGCCCTGTCAAGAACGGGAGGGCCTGATCCACAGAAATATTAAGCCTGCAAGACTTAATATTTCTTAATAATCTTAATATTAAGATAGGCACAGGAAGTCGCACTCCAGTGTTATAAATAAAAGCAAAGTCCAAGCAGCAACTTAAGTGGAAGTGCCCCTCCCTAGGGCCAGCAGTGGAAAGAGGTCCCTGTGCGTCCGCCTGGATGTGCGGATGGAAATCTCAGCCCAGGATATCACTTGGAAGGATGGATTTCTCTTCCCAGTCGAGGGGGGAAAGCAGGAAGTGGAGGTTTGGCGGGTTCGGTCATGAAAGTAAATAAATGGGTAAATACCCAGCCACTAGCTCCAGGGATAACTTGAGTGATCTCTCCGATCTTGGCAGCACCTGGCAAACACTTTCTCCCCCAAATAATGACTCCAGGGCAGGTTATTGGATGCTAGTCAGCTGGCAATAAATCAGTCCTGCAATTCATTTTGAAAACTGCCTACTGGAGAGAGGAGTGCATGTGAGTGATATCTGGGAGAAGTCCCGCGCCCGTGCCAGATGGAAAGGGGGGCTTCTTGCCTGTCCAGCAATACCTTGAAGTCTTCTGCTGAGGGCTATATTGAGGAAGCAGGGAGAAGGCTGCCCGGATGGTTGGCATTCTTCCCTGGGGATCTGGGGACAACATGAGAGCCTGTGACTGAGGGAGTGGAGTCTATTTGAAACTTGCTGCGGCAGGATATACAGTAGGTTCTCTGTATTAGGTAAGGGAAATACGCACCTGACCTGCCTATCCAGACCTTCCTCTGCCCGGCCTTAGCCAGGGAGACCACGCAGGGCCTTAACCCCTCTCTGTAGAATAGGCACATACGTCCTTTGGGTCATTAGGCCACCCTTCCCAGGGAGCCAGCCTACAAGGCTTGCCTACAAGGAAACTCTAGAGAGTCCCAAATGGGGTGGCAAGATAGTATAGGAGGTAGAGCACTTGCCGTGCCCACGGCCAACCCCGGTTCAATCCCCAGCACTGCATATGGGTCCCTGAGCACTGCCAGGAGTAATCCCTGGGCACAGAATCAGCTGTAAGCCCCCTGCCCTGAGCATTGCTGGATGTTCACTATCACTGTCACCCCGTTGTTCTTCAGTTCGCTCGAGCAGACCCAGTAACGTCTCCATTCGTCCCTATCACATGCAAGTGTAGCCCAATGACATATTGGGGGCTCCTTCAGGGTCAAGGGAATGAGGACCATTCATTGTTACTATTTTTGACATACGGAGTATACCTTGGGTAGGTTGTCAGGCTCTGCCTGACAAGTAACACCTGCTGGTTGTTACTGCTCAAAAAAACAAAAACAAAAACAAAAACAAAAAAAACCCAACCCTGAAGAACCAAACAACAACAAAGCGTCCTGAATGTATTCCGCAAAGGAACTAAGAGGAACATTAGTACATTCTACTTAAAAATAACACCTCTCCTATAATTTACATAAACACTGTTCCAAAGGGTTTGTTGTGCACAAAAGCAAAAGTGTAGTGTTGAATCCCGACAGGTGCTGCAGGGCTGTGGCGGTGGCATGGTGCTGGGCTAGCCCCAACCCAGACTGACAGGCCCACCCAGCCCAGGAGGCTGGACTCAAGAGAGATCCCTGCAGGGCCTTCATGACAGGTGACTTTGCACAAAGTGACTCTTGCGGCCCAAAGCCATCAGTCATCATTGCCCACGTTACTCTCTTTTGGCGGGGAGTCCTCTCTCTCCTCTAGCAAGGGGTCCTCCCTCTTCTTTGGCAGGGAGCCCTCCCTCTTCTTTGGCAGGGAGCCCTCCCTCTTCTTTGGCAGGGAGTCCTCCCTCTTCTTTGGAAGGGAGTCCTCCCTCTTCTTTGGCAGGGAGCCCTCCCTCTTCTTTGGAAGGGAGTCCTCCTTTCGGGAGGAATCCTCCCTCTCCTTTGGCAGGGAGTCCTCCCTCTTCTTTGGAAGGGAGTCCTCCTCCTTTCGGGGGAGTCCTCCCTCTCCTTTGGCAGGGAGTCCTCCCTCTCCTTTGGCAGGGAGTCCTCCCTCCCCTTTGGCAGGGAGTCCTCCCTCTTCTTTGGCAGGGAGTTCTCCCTCTCCTTTTGGGGGGGAGTCCTCTCCCTTCTCTAGCAGGGAATCCACCCCCTCTAATGATGACGATGATGATGATGACGACGACGACGAAGATGATGACCGTGGGTAGTCGGCTTCTGGCATGTCGGTTTTACCCGTCTGGCAAAGCACACATTTGTTGACAGAGTCAAAAAGGATGTCGCTGTCATAGGTGGAGAAAAGCTGCTCACATTCTTCGCACTGGTGTCGAGTGTTTGAAAGAATAAAGGAAATACCGGTCAGAGGGGCTCCAGTGTGAGATTAGAATTCTCCCGCCCTGGCCACCTGAGGGTGGGCACAGGGAAGAGAAGACTGACCTCTCACTCCTGACTCAGGTCTCAAACCCCACCTGGCCCCGCCTGGGTACTGCCCATCCACATAGCCAACTGGAGTTCCATCCCTGGCACTGCATAACATCCCTCAAGTCCCCCATCCCGGGAGTGATCCCTGAGCACAGAGCTCGGAATGAGCCCTGAGTACCACTGGGTATGGTGCCAAGACCAGCAACTGAAACAACCAGAATTGCAGGGCTGAGGAACACGCTGGCTGCAGTGCCCTGAGAAATAGCCGAGCCAAAGAGTGAGTTCCCACCGCCTGCCCCAACTCTGTCTCTGGCCTACGTGCAAGTGAGCAGGGGCTCCTGGCTCAGCATCCTCACCTTCACTGCCTGCAGGCTGTGGGCAGAGGCCTCAGGAGACAGGCCTGCACAGCGACAGGACCCTCCCTGGGCACTCCAAGCCCCCAGAGCTTTGCCCCCCTAGCCCATGTCCAGGGCAATTAAGTCTTCATGAAAGACGTGGCAAACTCAGGCCTGGGGCAGGCCCTCTGGGAAAGACAGTTTCTGGGGGTTCTCCTCTCTCCTTTGCAAGTCAAATGCAGGGCCTCTGCCATGGCTTCAAGGCGCTCTCCTTGGCATTCCTTTGATCTTTTGTCATCTTCTAAAGCATCGGGGCAGAGAGGAGGCAACAGCTACTGGGCAGGTGAGGGAGGTGGGCAGTAGCTTCTGAGCTCCCAGGGTCCCAAGCTGGTCCTACCCCTCACTCCCTGCCCTCAGCTGTGGTCCATGGGAATGTGTCCTCTCTCTGGGAGAGGGGACAAGCCCCCGCAACTCCAGGAGGCCAAGGGAAGGGTGACAGGAAGGCCCCGCAAAAGATTCCCAGTTCGGGGCTGGAGTGATAGCACAGCAGGTAGGGCGTCTGCCTTGCACGCGGCCGACCCAGTTTCAATTCCCAGCATCCCATATGGTCCCTTGAGCACCTCCAGGAGTAATTCTTGAGAGCATGAGCCAGGTGTAACCCCTGTGCATTGCTGGGTGTGGCCCAAAAAGAAAAAAAAAAGATTCCAAGTCACCTCTGGCCAGCCATAGTGAAGTGGGTGTGCTGCGCCGCCTGCCTCTAGAGAAACACAAGCACCTGCGCCCCGTGTATGGGAAATGAGGCCCCAGCGGGGCAGGGAGACTGTGGGCAGAGTGTCCGTCTGCATCCCCAGCCTCCCTCCAGTGCCCACCTGGCCACGAGCTTTGCTCACCTGGCCCGATTCTACCTCGATTCCACCTCAAGGCCTCCCCCGGGAGCTATTCCCCCAAACAGTCGTAATCTCCCTCCCTGACTGCCTTCAAGTCTTTGATCAGATGCCACCTTCTCCCTGAGACCTTAAAGCCCGGGACTCCAACACATTACAGCCTTCCGTGCTCCCTTCCCCCCGCCCATGTTCTTCTTTTTTTTTTTAAATGTAGGAGTACTGCTGTTTATTCAGCCATTGATTAAGCTGATTGAATTGGGCATGAACTCCATATTACTTTTTTTTTAAATTTTTTAATTTTATAAATTAGTTCACAATGTTTGATTACATTCAATATTCAAACACCAATCCCACCACCATTACACCTTCCAACCACCAAATTCGGGATGTTCCCATCCCAAACCCCTGTCCCAAAACACAACTGAAATAGTTTAGCTCATATTGTCTGTTATGGAGAACTGCTGAACATGCTTACCAAAAAAAGTGTTCATATAGGAATCAGTGTGAAGACTTCTATTTTGGCAGGAGCTATTAAGACATTCTATAGGATATGACTAACATGTTGTTAAAGTTTGGGTGATGTGAGCTTTGGTATATATCTGAAAATATGCATATATGCATATACATATATATGTTTCCTTCTATGATTTGTTACCTACTATCTGAACCCCATCAAATGTGGTGTGGTAATTATGGAGAATGGGTCACGATCACGATCATGACCATCCTGTTGTTCGTTGATTGCCTCGAGCAGGCCCCAGTAACGTCTCCTCCGTCCTAGCCCTGAGATTTTTTAAAAAGTGCCATATTCAAGGCTCTTTCAGGGTTAGGAGAATGAGACCCATCATTGTTACTGGTATTTGGCATATTGGGTATGCCACCATGTGGGCAGGTTACATTCAGTAACCTGCCAGTTTGTCCGAAGTAAGAATGAGATAATAAGATGTCACGAGGCTGCGAATGCGGCCGAGTGCTTCCGGGAGCTGGGTTTTATAGTCTGTGAGTCTTGGCCGTTGATGGGATTACACTGCGCCAGGGGGCCAGTTGGTGGGTGTGACCCCTGCCTACTGGAATTTGGAGGATCTGGTGGAGGATGCTCAGTCCCGATCCGAGCAGGCTTGGAGATCTCAGCCCCGGGACCCGCATGCCTTTGTTCCTCTGCCAGTACCTTCAAGCGTGTGGAGAGTGGTCTCAGCATGGTGGTGGCTGCATCTGGAGGTCTTCGGCTCCCGGAGCCCTGGTCGGGGCGGGGAGGGAAACTCAACCCGCTCCCCTCCAAGGGACCCCAGCGAGGACAGCCACGCGCGGGGGCAGGAGACTGGAGAATGGGTAGAGAGTGTTTTATGATGTGTCCAGGAGTAAGTTCACTCATATGGGAAGCTCGGCCCGAGTGTGTGGGGAGCAGCCTTGAGCATGGCGGTGGTTGGGTTGTGGAGGTTTTTGGCTGCCACGGCTGGGTGCCTTGGGGTGGGGAGGGCTCTCACTCACCCCCCTCTGCCGTCTGTGTTCTTCTCCTGATTACATGTTGCCATGGAATTTGCCAAGAGCCTATTTTTTTTTGTCTCCCCTCCTATTTCTGTGTCCCGTGGAGGCCTCCCAAGCAGTGCTCCAGGGGCCTGAGGGTTACTCGCTGCAATAGCCAGGCAGACTGGAAGATTCAATGCTGTTGGCCTGGCTCAAGGGTCACCAGGGCCACACCCAGCAGTGCTTGGGGCCATGCAGGACTGGGGACACACACCTGAGGCATGTAGTCCTTCAATGAACTATCTGCCCAGCCCCATCTCCTCTTTTAGAATGTGATCTCCCTCCAGTCAAGTATTTCGATGTTCATGCAGGACGTCATTTCCAATTCATGTTTTTTTTTTCCCCAAGTAAATCATTGCCCAATACATGCCCATTCAAAGAACCGATTTAAAGGGGAATAGTGAAAGCGGCTTTCAGCATTTTTTTTTTACCCAATACCCACCTGTTTCACCTGTAAGCCCAGGACCTTCCTGCTATTGATCACCATAGGGATTTCGTCAATTTGCTCCACATCCCAGACTCTCAGAGTGCTGTCCTGAAACGGGTCAAACAGCAAACCAGTACTCACAAAACAGGCTCCTGCTCCTGCCCTCTGGAGACTCTGGCTTGAAGAGGTGCAGAGAGAGGGGACTGCCACCCGAGTTTCGATTTTTCTAGTGACACACCCCCAGGAATTCCCACATCCCCCTATGGTCCCAGAAAATTCTTTTCTTGGTACTAAAGGCCCCCCTTTTCAATGATCAGCATGCAAATTTGAGGGGATACAAAAATCTCTATGGCAGCCTCCAAAATAAGAACTGCAAGCAAAGAGTGAAATGAGTCAGAAGGAGAGGGACAGATATAGAATGGCTGCTTTCATTTGTGGTATTATATATATATATATATATATATATATATATACACATATATATATCTTAGAAGACTGATATCCACGACCAAGGAAAACAAGGGTTAGGAGAACTGGTCAATGGTTGGAAATAACCACAAGTGTGTTTGGGGCAGAGGGTAGGTAAAATAGCGAAGAGACCAGTATGACAATAATAGCTGGGAATGATCATGCTGGACAAGATCTGAGGGTTAAAAGTAGGTAAGGGGATATTCTTGATAACCTTTAAGTATCAACATTACAAAATCACAATGCCCAAAAGGGGTGGGGGGGGGAAGAGAGAGAGTGTGGGGGGGAGAGAGAGAGAAGAAAAGCACCTGCCGTAGAGGCAGGCAGGGGGTGGGGGTGGGGTGATGGGAGGGAACCTGGGGACACTGGTGCTGGGAAATGTACACTGGTGGAGGGATGGGTATTGGAATACTATATGACTGAAATTCAATCATGAACATCGCTTTGTAAGGGTCTATCTTACAGTGAGTCAATAAAAAAATGAAAAATTAGAAAAGAAGAACTGCAAGCAAAATCATTTTCATGCCCAGTGGACAAGCATAGAGGGCACTCCGCAGTGTTGGCACTGAAACCAGAGCCATTGCAAAATATCAAGATTCAAGCATTCAACTTAACTGCACTGAAATTGAGTTAACTGTTGGCCTTTGATTCTTTACCTGTGGATCTATTGTGCTTTTTATCAAGATAGTGCTGGCAGGATTTTTAACATGGGGAATGTTTTAGCCATATTTTCAAAGAGTTCAGATCATGAAAATGAGGACAGTTTTAAGACCAACGCAGCATGACTCAGACATCCCTCCACAAAGGAGGCTAAGTGACTGTGTTTAATAACAGAGACATAAAACTAGACCAGGGCAAATAACCAGAACAAAGCACACAGTACAGTGTGGAGAAAAAAATTTGGGGTTGAGACTGGTGAAGAAGGGGTGTGGGAGGAACCCAGAGAATGAGACTCACAGATCTAGATAATCAGGCAAGTTGTCAATCGATTAAAAAATTCTTCCATGTCTCTTTAAAACATATATGTGAAAGAAAATGAAAGATAGGGTGTCCAGACTGGAAACGTAGTTAAATTATTGCTATTTGAAGATGGCATGACCTTGTATTCTGTGAGTCTTAAGGAACCCATGAGAAAACTAATAGAAGAAAGAAGTTCAGTAGGATACAGAATCAATATTCAAAAATCAATTATATTTTTATATACTTGCGATGAACAATCTGAAAGTGCAATTAAATCATCAGTTCCATTTAGAAAAGCATCAGAAGTTCTGGGAAGATAGTTCAAGTTGCTGAGTGATGACGCTTAGGGACCCGGATTCGATCCCTGGCACTCCCTGGCTCTTAGCTCTGCTGAGAAGCACCTCCCAGATCACAGAGCCAAAAGCAGTCCCTGGGCACCAGGGTCACAGGATGTGACCAGAAGCTAAACAAAACAAAGCACTAAAAAGAATAAGATGTTTAAGAATCAATTTAACAAAAGGGTGAAGACTAAAAACAAAAAGAAACTAACAAAGATATAAATGAAAAACATCCCATATTCAGAATATAATACTGTTAAGATGATCATATTCCATAAGGTATTGCACAAATTCAACACAATCCTTAAGACATCCCCATGACTTTACAGGAGTTGCCAACCTTAATATAAAATTCTATGAAACTCAGGGCTGGAGAGGTAGCACAGTGGGTAAGGTGTTTGCCTTGCACGCGGCTGACCTGGGTTCAATTTCCAGCATCCCATATGGTCCCCTGAGCACTGCCAAGAGTAACTCCTGAGTGCAGAGCCAGGAGTAACCCCTGTGCATCTCCAGGTGTGACCCAAAAAGCAAAAAAAAAAAAAATTCTATGGAACTCCACAATACACACATCAAGGATCTAGAATAACCAGAATAATCTTTTTCTGTTACTCAGGGGTTACTACTCAGGGGTTACTACTCCTGGTTTTGCATTCAGGAATCACAGTGCTCAGGAAATCATATAGGAAGCTGGAGAACAAACCTGGGTTGGCTGCATGCAAGACAAATGCCCTACCAACTGTGCTATCTCTCTGGCCCCAGTAAGTAAGTAAAGTAAGTAAGTAAAGGCCCTCCCATTGATCATCGATTTGCTCGAGCGGGCCCAGTAACATCTCCATTGGAGACTTTGTTGTTACTGTGTCTGGCATATCAAATACTCTCGGTAGCTTGCCGGGCTCTCCGAGAGGGGCGGAGGAATCGAACTCGGGTCGGCCATGTTGGCTGCGCGCAAGGCAAACGCCCTACCGCTGTGCTATCGTTCCTCCAAGAATAGTACTGTTTACACTTCCTATTCCAACACTTACTACAGAGTTATAAAGGCAGTGTGGTACAACATAAGGATAGACATATAAGTCAATAGGGCTGACACCTCAGGAAGAAATACACACATCAATTGATGGGTGATTGCCTCAGAGTACCAAGATACAAAATTATAATACTCTTAGAAGAAAACACCAAAGAAAATCTTTGTAACCCTGACTTAAAAAACAACTTCTTTAGATCTGACACCCAAAGCACAAACAATTAAAAAATAGATACGCTGAACTTTATTGAAATTAAAAGCTATGTTCTTCAAATGTCTTGCACCAAGAAAGTACAGATTTGCAATGTCAGAATTCACTTTAAAAGACACGCAGAACCATTAGCCACAAGGGAAATGCAAATCAAAACTGTAAGACATCATTCCACAGCCATTATGATGACCGCAATAAAAATTAAATGAAAAAATTAGTGAGGATGTGAAGAAACTGAAATCCTCCCCTACACTGCTAAGAGGAAATAAAAGAGTTTGCCATTAGGTGGTTGGGGCAGAAAAAATAATACAGCAGGTAGGGCATTTGCCTTGCACACGGCTGGCTGGAGTTCAACTATGGTCCCCTGAGCACTACTAGGAGTGTTCCCTGAATGCAGAGTCAAGAGTAAGCCCTGAACATCATCTGGTGGTGCCACCTCCCCACCCCCCCACCCCCCACCCCCCAAAAAATAACAAAAAGACACGAGTTCACCACTTTGTAAAATAGTCTGGGAGCTTCTCAGTGCTGAAGCAGAGAGAGTTGCTGTGTGCCTCTGTAGGTCTACTTCTAAGAATATACCCAAATTTTAAAAATGAGCATTCAAACAGAAACTTTTCCATGAATGTTCAGAGAAGAACTGTTCACACTAGTCAAAGGTATAAACAATCCCCTTTCCATACATCCTCCCAGAAACACACTACAGAAAAGATAGTTTCGCTCCGATGTCCATTGCAGCATTATTCACAATATCCAAACTATGGAAACAACCCAAGTGTCCAAGAACAGATGACTGGATAAAGAAACTATGGAACCCTACACACGATGGAATACTACTCAACAGTAAGTTAAGATGAAGATATGCAACTTTGCTACTATGTGAATGGGTCTGGAGAGTATCATGTTGAGTGAAATCAGAAGGAGAGGGAAGGACTCAGGATGAGTTCTCTCATGTGTGGGATGTAAAGAAACTTTGTAGGGGAATATCAAATGCCCAAAGAAAATAGAAATGAAGAGCAGAAGAGCTGGTCTTCAGTGGGATGCTTGGCACTGGGGCAGGGGTGAGGGGATAAGTTAGGGAAGGGGACACGAAGACATCAGGGGAGGGGGGAAATGCAGGCTGGAGGATAAGAGGGAATCTGGGGACATTGATGAAGAGTAGAGGACACTGGGACTGGAGCGATAGTACAGTGGGGAGGGCATTTGCCTTGCACCTGACCGACCCGGGTTTGATTCCCAGCATCCCATATGGTCCCCCGAGCACAGCCAGGAATAATTCTTGAGTGCAAAGCCAGGAGTAACCCCTGTGCATTGCCGGGTATGATCCCCACCCCCACCCCCCCAAAAAAAAAGAGAGAGTAGAGGACACAGGTGAAGGAATCAGTGTTGGAACATTATAGGCCTGAAACTCGACCATAAATAACTTTATAACTTTGTATAAATAAATAAGACAAAATAAAATGCGATAAACCATACAGTGAAATTTTACTTGACAGTAAAAAAGAAGTAGTGATACATGTTACAATGTACATAAACTTTGAAAACATTATGTTAAGTGAATAAGTCAATTATAAAGGAGTGCATATTGTGTGGTTTCATATATGTAAAATGTCAGAAGTGGGCAAATTTCTAGAAATTAAGAGTAGATTCATGGTCCTAGCTAATATGACAATGAAAAAAATATGGTCTTGGAAAGAAGAAATTAACTTGTCTTTGTTCACAAAAGACACGATAATCTAGGTAACAAAAATGAGAAAGAAATGAAGGGAAAAAATCTATAGGAATTGACTGCTGATCATAGAAGGGTAGAAAAATAAATTTGGGCACTAGAGAGATAGTACAGTAGGTAGGGTGCTTGCCTTGCACACAGCTGGTCTGGGTTCCTTTCGCAGCACCATGTATAGTTTCCTGAGCTCCTACAGGAGTATGCCTGAACTCTGGCAGGTTTGGCCCTCCACCCCCAAACTCCCCCCAAAAAATCACAAAAAGGCAAATTTTTTTCCTATTTTCCAGTGATGAGGGCTGGAGCGATAGCACAGCAGCAGGGCGTTTGCCTTGCGCGCAGATAGCGCGGTAGAGCCAGGTTCAATTCCTCTGCCCCTCTCGGAGAGCCCGGCAATCTACTGAGAGTATCTCGCCGCACGGCAGAGCCTGGCAAGCTCCCCGTGACGTATTCGATATGCCAGACACAGTAACAATAAGCCTCAAAATGGAGACGTTATTGGGCCCGCTCGAGCAAATCGATGAACAACGGGGAAGACCGTGACAGTGACAGTGAGTAAACTTACTTAATCACTTCTCATTAGTCATCGATTTGCTCGAGCGGGCGCCAGTAACGTCTCCATTTGTCCCTGTCGCGTGCTAGTGTAGCCCAATGGCATCTGTTTGCTCCGGGAACATGAAGGGCCTCAAACCGATCGTTCATGATCTTGACGAAGAAGTCTGACCATCTGGTAGGTGGGCGGCCACGCGGTCTTTTGACATCCCATGGAATCCAGTCGGTAACAGCTCTAGTCCAGCGGTCGTCTTTAAATCTCATTACGTGACCAGCGCATCTGATTTTCGATACCTTGGCAAATGAGACAGCGTCCCTGATTCTTGATCGTCGACGGAGGTCGGAACTCCGGATTCTTTCTCTCATTTGAGTGAAACATGATATTCCAAGCATAGCTCTTTCTATTCTTCTTTGGGAGACCCGAATAGCGTTCTCATCCTGTTTGCATAGGGCCCAGGTCTCTGAGGCATATGTTAATGCAGGAAGAACAGTGGAATCAAAGAGATGTGCCCGGAGCCGGAGGTTCTTCGTCCTCTTAGCTATTTCTTCGACGTTCTTGAAGGCGTTCCAAGCTGCTCTCTTCCTCCTGCGCAGCTCAGGTGCCAGGTCATTTGTCATGTTGACCTCTCGACCTAGGTACACATAGCTGTTGCATTCGGAGATGGTCGTTCCATTGAGAGCGAATGGGGCGTCAGGAACAAGGCTGTTTCTCATAAACATTGTCTTCGTAAGATTCAGCTGTAGTCCTACTTTTCCACACTCACGGTCAAAATCGGCCAGCATTTGTGCCGCTTGGCTGATGTTTGGTGTTATTAAAACAATGTCATCAGCAAAGCGGAGGTGGTGTATTTGACAGTGACTAAACAAAACTTTAAATTTTATTTTTTTGTTGTTGAGCCACACCCAGTGATGCTCAGGGCTTACTCCTAGTTCTGCACTCAGGGATCTTGGCGTGCTCAGGGGACCATATAGAATGCCAAAAATCAAACCCAGGATGGGCTGCATGCAAGAAAGCCCTGTCCACTGTAATATCTTTCCAACCCCTAACAATTTAAATTTAAAACACAATAACATTTACACTAGCACCCCAAATTAAATACATCTAGATATAATTGTTAGATATAATTCTAACAAAATTTGTACAAGGTCTGTGTGACACTCTAAAGATAAAAAAGAACCAGGGGCAGGAGAGAAGGTTCTGTGGGGAGGACGCTTGCTTTGCACACAGCTGACATGTGTTTGATCCCTGGCATCCCATATGGTCCCCTGAGCCCCACCAGGAATGATCCCTGAGCTCGGAGCCAAGAGTAAGCTTTGAACATAGCAAGGTGTAGCCCCCCAAACAAAAAAAAATAATTATAAAAGGAATGGATAAGTGGAGAATTGTTTCATGTTAAAGAGTAGGAAAGTCCAATATTTCTTTTTTTTTGGGGGGGGGGTCACACCTGGCGATGCACAGGAGTTACTCCTGGTTCATGCACTCAGGAATCACTCCTGGCAGTGCTCGGGGAAATCGAACCTGGGTCGGCTGCGTGCAAGGCAAACGTCCTACCCGCTGTGCTATTACTCCAGCCCTAAAAAGTTCAATATTAACAACAGGTCAAGTCTTCTGAACCTGATCTAGAGATTCAGCATAATCCCAGTTAAAACCCAAGCACAAAATTTGTAAGTCTACAACTGTACCTCATGGTGTCTCACTAATAAAAATTAAAGAGAAAGAAAGAAAGAAAGAAAGAAAGAAAGAAAGAAAGAAAGGAAGGAAGGAAGGAAGGAAGGAAGGAAGAAAGAAAGAAAGGCCCTCCCGTTGATCGTCGATTTGCTCGAGCGGGCCCAGTAACGTCTCCATTGGAGACTTTGTTGTTACTGTGTCTGGCATATCGAATACTCTAGGTAGCTTGCCGGGCTCTCCGAGAGGGGCGGAGGAATCGAACTCGGGTCGGCCAAAATTAAAACAAAATCCCAACAATCCATTTGGTTGATTGGGAAAGTGTTGGGCAACTGGTTGTAAAGTCTGTGTGGAAAGGCAAAAGATGCAGAGTAAGCAACACAATATCGAAGGAGAAGAAAAAAGTTGGAGTGCTAACACTTGACTACAAACAATAGCTGAGATTGGAGGGCTAGTTCAACTGACTGGGCACACGCTCTGCACGTGGGGGGCCTGGGCCCAAACCCTGGCACCCCGTGGTTTCCTGACACAGAGCCAGGAGTAATCCCTGAGCAATGCTGGATGTTGCCCAGAAAAATATTAGAAAATAAATAAACCACATCTGATCTTGACTTATGGTGTTGGTGAAAGAATAAGGAAAATAAATCAATAGGACAGAATAGGGGGCCCAGAAATAGTACTCCATAAATACAATCCTGGCTCTTTGACAAAAGAGCAAAGGGAATACAGAGCAGAAAACAGATTTCCCCCCCCCCAACAAATAACATAACATCCTCATGCAAATTAAACAAACAAAGTGAATCAAAGACAAAGCCATTGCGTCCTTTATGAAATCCAAACTCAGAATGAATCACAGGCCTACGTGTAAAATGTAAGCAGTGTAAAATGCCCAAATTAACACAAGAGAAAATCTAGATGACTTCGGTTTGGTGATGGCTTTTTTAGATGCAAGATCGATCGAAGAAGAGATCTGTGAAAGAAACTGATAAGCGAAGCTTTATTAAAAATTAGGTTTCTGTTTGCAAGACACCAGTACAAGAATATAAAGAGAAGGAACAGCAAGGGAGATAATTTTTCAAAAGACACGGAATAAGACTGGCATCCAAACTACACGCTGGGCTATACACCCCTATAACTCAGCAGTACAAAAATGAAATAACCCACTAAAAATAGTCAAAGACCTCAAAAGACACTTCACTGAAGAGATGCAGGTGCCAAAAAGCAGATGAAAAGATGTTCCCTGTCCTAAGTCATATTATGACAAAGTTCAAAATATTTCTCCCAAAGACGTAGAGCAATATATCCTCTTATCAGGAGTAAAAGCAAGAGTATAGCGGGTAGGACGCTTGCCTTGCAACAACCAACTCAGGTTTGAACCCCAGCACCCCATAAGGCCCCCTGAGGCCGCCAGGAGTAACCCCTGAGCACATAGACAGGAGTAAGCCCTGAGCACTGTCGTGTAGCACCCCCTCCAAAAAAGTGTTCTCATTCATTACATGTGTGGTGCTGGGGTCTCAAACCAGGGTCCCCAGCCCCTCAGCAGCCACATGCAAAGCAAGTGCCTTATGAAAATATATTTTTTAAAAAATAAAATCTACTTTTAAAATATTATTTAAAAAACATATATGCATATGTTTTGTGTTTTGGGTCACACCCAGCGATGCACAGGGGTTACTCCTGGCTCTGCACTCAGGAATTACTCCTGACAGTACTTGGGGGACCATATGGGATGCTGGAAATTGAACCCGGGTTGGCCGTGTGCAAGGCAAACGCCCTACCCACTGTACTATCACTCCAGCCCTTAAAAATATTTTTTCAATGCTAAAAAAAAAAAAACTTTAGCACCCCTTAGAAAGTGGTAACTGCTGAATTAATTTAGGAATGCCACTCAAGACAATATGCACTAGTGTACTAATTGACTTTATGAGATTAAGTGTGGGCAGTAGAATAACCCCACTCTCACCTCAGCGGAAGACTGCATCCTATTCCCAGACCTTGTGAATATTTTAGGGGACATGATAAGAGGGAAATTAAGGTTTCAGGTGGAACTGAAGTTGCTAATCAGTTGGTCTTGAAAGAGGGAGCTTATTCCAGGTTTTCACAAAGGTTCTTAGATGAGTTAGTTACATGAATCTAGGACCACAGAAGAAAGAAAGCTGCCATGTTACTGGCTTGAACATGGAAGGGGCCACGAGCCAAGGAATGTGAAGATCCTCCGGAAGTTGGAAAGTGAAAAAACTGAATTATTTTCTAGAATCTCCAGAAGAGAACCCAATCTTGTTAACATCTTGAGTTTAGTCAGTGAGACCTTTCACTTGTCTTACAGAACGGTAAACTGTTAAATCTCTGTTGTTTACCAAGTAAAGCTTGTGGTTTGTCATAAGCAATGAACACTGAGCAATGGTACATTTACCTGGTCAGCAATCACAAGGAAAGGTCCTTTGGGAGAACAAAGGGAGTTTGGGGAACATTTGTGATGGTCCTTCTAAGTATAGAGCAGTATTGTTTCAGTATTTTTTTGTTTTTGGAGGCTACAATCAAGAGGTACTCAGGGTCTACTCTTGGTTCTCTGCTTGGCGTGGGGTGTTTGTTGCTCAAGTCCTCCATATGCAGAGCATGTGCTCGTCCCATTTCTCTCTCCAGCCCCTATTTCCGTATTTAAAATAAATCATCTGAGGGCCTGAAGCTGTAGGGCCTGGAGCTATAGTACAGACGCCTGCCTTGCATGCTGCTGATCTGGGTATGAACCCAGCACCCCATATGGTCCCTTAAGTCCTCCAGGAACGACCCCTGAGTGTAGAGCCAGGAGAAAGCCCTGGGAACTGCCAGGTATATCACGATCACGACCACCCTGTTGTTCGTCGATTGCCTCGAGCAGGTGCCAGTAACGTCTTCTTCGTCCTAGCCCTGAGATTTTTTTAAAAGTGCCATATTCAAGGCTCTTTCAGGGTTAGAAGAATGAGACCCATCATTGTTACTGGTATTTGGCATATTGGGTAGACCACGGGGAGTTTGCCAGACTCTGCTGTGTGGGCATGTTACATTTGGTAGCCTGCCAGTTTGACCAAATTAGGAATGAGATGATAAGATGTCGCGCGGCCGCAAATGCGGCCGCGTGCTTCCGGGAGCTGAGTGTGATGATCTCTGGATCCTGGCCGTTGTTGGAGTTACACGGCAGTTGGTGGGTGTAACTGTCTAGTTACTGGCAGGTCCAGTCCCAAACTGTACAGGCTTGGAGATCTCAGCCCCGGTCCCACACACCTGGGTTCCTCTGTCAGTTCTTTTATGCGTGAGGCTCATCCAAGTGTGTGGAGAGTGCTCCCAGCATGGCCTTGGCTGGGCCTCGGTGGTCTTCAGCTGTTGGGCCCTGGTGGAGACAGTCAGGCATAGGGTAGGAGACTCTGCCTTGTTCTCTCCCAGGAGCTGAGTGTATATAGATATATAATAAAAAAAAAGAATCACCTGAGTGGGCAGCCAAGTTAAAAAAAAGTATTCTCTCTCTGTTTCTCTGACTCTGTCTCTCTCCCTCTCCCCCTCTCTCTGTCTCTCCCTGTCTCTCTCTCTGTCTCTATCACTGTCTCTCTCTCCCCCTCCCCCTCCTGGAGCCAGAGTGATATTACAATGGATAGGGAATTTGCCTTGGATGCAGCTGACCCAGATTTGATCTCTGGCATTCCATATGGTCCCCCAAGCACTGCTGGGAGTTAATTTCTGAGTGTAGAGCCAGGAGTAACCCCTGGGCATTGCTGGGTGCAGCTCCAACACTCCCCTCTCCATCAACTTCTTTACTACAGCTGTAATTTATATGGAGTTCAACTTTATTATCACACATGTGAGTTAGGAGCAAGGAGGTGTCACACCCAGCAGTGATGGGGTTTCTCTCACCTTGGTGCTCAAGGGAACATATGGTGCCAGGGATCAACCCAGGGATCCTGCATGCAAAGCATGTGCTTAGATACTGGTCCTGCCTCTGTGTTCTAAAACTATTTCCTTGAGTGATATTTAGCTTCACAGAGATTCAGTGTAGTTCAGAGTGCTTAAAAATAGTGGACTGGAGAGATAACTGTTTAAAAATTTAGGCTGAAGAGATAGTACAGTGGGTAGGGCATTTGCCTTGCACATAGCTGACCCAGATTCAGCCCCCGGCATCCCATGTGATTCCCTAAACCCACTAGGAGTGATCCCTGAGTACTGCCTGGGTGTGAACCCCACACCCTGCCAAAAGAAACGCTTTTCCACCCCTCCCCTCAGCATCTGGTAACACAGTTCTTCCACCTATGAACCTGACTATCCTGAGCATCAAAAGTGGTTACTCTTATAGCATTTGTATTTTAGGTAGACAGAGGATTGTGGTGCTGTGACCAATGCAGCCCATAGTACACTTCCTATACTACCTGTCTGACCCCAGGATTTATATTTTTGCGACTAGACTAACTCACTCAGCATAATGATCTTCAGTTTTATCTATGTTGTCAACTGTGCTGAAACTCCTCTCTTTTAAAGGCTGAATACTATTCCGTTGTATAGCTAGTCTCCCTTTTACTGATCCATTCATCTGTCAACAGATACTTGGGTGGCTTCCATGCTTTTGGTTTTGGGAACAATGCCGCTGTGTACTCCTGGAGTTTATGCTTTCAGTTCTGTTGGCTTTGGGCCCAGAAGTAGGATTACTGGGTCATCTGGCAATTTTATGTTTCCCCTTGTGAGAAGCTGCCAAACTGCTCCTCACAACAGCTGCAGTGTTTTATATTCTCATCAGCAGTGCGAAGGGTTTTAATTTCTGGACTCTCTTGCCAACCCTTGTTCTTTTCCATTTTTGAAGTCAGCCCTCCTCGAAGGTGTGAAGCGGTGTCTAGCTGTGATTTGGAGTTGCTCTTCCCTCGTGGCTCACGATGTTGGGCATCTCTTACACGTCCATGAAAGTCCCGCAAGGAGTGAAGACACGCCTGGTGTCAAGCACAAAACCGGGAGCTTAGATTTGCAAAGCACTTTCTCCAGTCCTTGAAGCTGTTTCTCCAGTCCCCTTTGCCCATTTTTTAAAAGTGGGGTTGTTTTCACTGTTGTTATTGAGTTTCAGGAGTTCTTTTATCTGTTCTTGGTATTCTTACCAGATCATTGATTTCCGAATGGTTTGTCCAATTCAATAAATTGTCACTGCATTCTGTTTAGAGTATCCTTTGGTGTGGAGAAGTTCTTAGCTTTGATGAAGTCCAGTTTGCCTACTTTTTTTTTCTTTTGCTGTTTAGACTTTTGTTGTGCTACTTTTTCTTTAATTATTTATTTCAAAATCATGAAAATTTTTCCTGAGAGTTCTGTAGAACCGAAGTGTAGAGCTAAGAGTTACCCCTGAGTACCACTGGGTGTGGCCCTCCAAAAATTGAATTTGGTGTCTGCTAATATTTCATTGAGGATATCTGCATGCATGGGCTGGAGCGATAGCACAGCGGGTAGGGCGTTCGCCTTACAAGCGGCCAACATGGCCGACCCGAGTTCGATTCCTCCGCCCCTCTCGGAGAGCCCGGCAAGCTACCGAGAGTATTCGATATGCCAGACACAGTAACAACAAAGTCTCCAATGGAGACGTTACTGGGCCCGCTCGAGCTCGAGCAAATGCATATTTTAAAGCCGTTAATTTTGTTTTGATTTTTATCTGGTTTTGGCATCCGAATTCTACTGAGCTCATTAATTAAGCTTATCTCACTTTGCACTAAATATAAATTATATTGAAGATTCAAACACTATGATTACATGAGAATTATCATGGGGATGAACAAATAGTTCAACATTTGCAAGACAACAATTATGATTCACCATATTAATAGAATGAAAACTAAATGATCACATAATCATCTCAATAGACCCAGAAAAAAATTGACAAATCATCCTTTCATGATTAAAAACAAAACTCTTAACAAATTGTTATAGACAGAATATACCTCATCATAACAATATAGGCCACATGGGACAAGCACACTGTCAACATAAGAGTCAATGTGAAAAATTAAAAGTTTTTCCTCCTAGACCCAGAAGGTGCCCACTCTAACTACTCTCAATCAACTTGGTGTTAGAAAGCCTACCCAGAGCTATCGGGCAAGAAAATGTAAATAAAAGAATTCCAAATAAGAAAGGAAGAAGCAGGGGCTGGAACGATGGTATAGCAGATAAGGAGCTTGCCTTGCACATGGTAGACCCCTGTTCAATCCTTGTAACCCCATACAGTCTGCTGAGCCATCAAGAGTGAACCCTGAGTACAGAAACAGGAGTAACCTCTGAGTACTACCCGGTGTGGCCCAAAATAAAAAATTTTTTAAAAAAAGAAAGGAAAATTAAATTGTCTTTGTTTGCAGGTGATACTATTTTATTATTAGACAATCCTAATAACTACACACACACACACACACACACACACACACATGTATACTGAATTGCATACCCAAAAGTTTCTAAAAAGAGAGGATTCTGTAACAATATTGAGTGACAACTATAAATTATTCTGGTGAATCCTTATCTTGTATGCCCAACACTAATGTAACATATTAATTATATTTCAGTTTTTAAAACAATTAAGGGGACCAGAGCAATAGTACAGAGGGTAGGGCATTTGCCTTGCATGTGGCCCACCCAGGTTCGATCCCCAGCATCCTAGAAGGTCCCCTGAGCGATGCCAGGAATAATTCCTAAGTGCAGAGCCAGGAGTGACCCAAAAAGCGAAAATTAAGAAGTAAAATATTGTGGAGCTCATGCCCAATTCAATCAGCCTAATCAATGGCTGAATAAACAGCAATACTCCTACATTGAAAAAAAAAAAGAAGTAAAATCACAATCACGACCATCCTGTTGTTTGTCAATTGCCTCAAGCAGGCTCCAGTAACGTCTCCTTTGTCCTAGCCCTGAGATTTTTTTTAAAAGTGCCATATTCAAGGCTCTTTCAGGGTTAGAAGAATGAGATCCATCATTGTTACTGGTATTTGGCATATTGGGTATACCACGGGGAGTTTGCCAGCTGCCGTGTGGGCAGGTTACATTCGGTAGCCTGCCAGTTTGTCCAAAGTAGGAATGAGATGATAAGATTATCATACTCAGCTCCCAGGAGAGAACAAGGCAGAGTCTCCTACCCTGTGCCTGACTGTCTCCACCAGGGCCCAACAGCTGAAGACCTCCAGGCCCCAGCCAAGGCCATGCTGGGAGCACTCTCCACACACTTGGATGAACCTCACGCATAACAAGAACTGGCAGAGGAACCCAGGTGTATGGGACCCAGGGCTGAGATCTCCAAGCCTGCACGGTTTGGGACTGGACCTGCCAGTAGCTAGACAGTTACACCCACCAACTGCCATGTAACCCCAACAACGGCCAGGATCCAGAGATTATCACACTCAGCTCCCGGAAACGCGCGACCATGATGATAAGAAGTAAAATATTTTAAAAATAATTATAATAACAACATTAAGGATCCGGATCCAGAGATATAGTACAGCAAGTAAGCCTGGCATGTGGCTGACCTGAGCTCAATTCCTGGTACCACACATGTCCCCTCCACTGCCAGAAATAATCTCAGGAGTAAACCCTGAGCATAACCTGATGTGGCCTAGAAAGCTAAACAAAGAAACAAAAACCCCACCAACTATTAGAACTAATAACCTATTCAGTTAGGTCATAGGATACAAAACAAACATACAGAAACCAGTTGGATTTCTATGTACTAACAACAAAACATGAAGAAAAAAAAAAAGAAAGAAAACAATACCATTCACAAGAGCATAAAAAAAAAAGTTTAACCAACATTGTGAAATTCAGGTGCACTAAACTCTTCAAGAATTTGATGAAAGAAATTTTAAAAATCACAAACAAATAGAATATGATCTAGATAGTAACTAACACTATAAAAGTGTCCGTACTAAGGCTGGAGCGATATTATGGTGGGAAAGACATTTAAATTGCAGGCACTGACTCAAGTTTGATCCCCAGCACCACATATGGTTCTCTGAGCCTGACAGTATTGATCCCTGAATGCAGAGCCAGAGGTAAGCCCTGAGAGCACTATTCGGTATGATCAAAAGAAGAAGAAGAAAGAACAAAGAATGAAGAACAAAGAAGAAGAAGGACAACAAGAACAAGAAGAAGAACAAGAAGAACAACAAGAACAAGAACAAGAAGAACAAGAAGAAACTAAAAAGTGGGCCAGAGCATTGCTGGCTGTGACCCTAAATACATACATACATACATACATACATGCATGCATGCATACATACATACATACAAAGCTAAACAATCAAAGTGTCCAAACTAATCAAACCCATATATAGATTCAATGCAATTCTTATAAAAATTTCAATAGCATTTTTCACACACACAAATTTTTTTTTGTTTTTTGTTTTTTGTTTTTTTGCTTTTTGGGTCACACCCGGCGATGCACAGGAGTTACTCCTGGTTCATGCACTCAGGAATTACTCCTGGCAGTGCTCGGGAGACCATATGGGATGCTGGGAATCGAACCTAGGCTGGCTGCATGCAAGGCAAATGCCCTACCCACTGTGCTATTGCTCCAGCCCCAGCACACAAAATTTTAATCCTAAATTTCTGTGGAACCAACTCCAAATAACTAAAGCAAACTGTAAATAGAAAGCATCATTCAAACAAAGCTGAACTCATAACATTGCTTCCTGATTTCAAACTAGAAAAAGCCAGTATGTGTCTTGCATAAAGAGTTTGGGCCTGAAATGATAGTACTTCAGGGTAGGGCACTTGCTTTGCATGCAGTCGACTCGGGTTCAATCCTCATCATCCCAAGCACTGCCAGGAGAGATTCCTGAGTGTAGAGCCAGGAGTAACCCCTGAGAATCACTGGGTGTAGCACGAGAGAGGGGGGAGGAGAGAGAGGGAGAGAGAGGATGAGGAGGAGGAAGAGGAGCAGGAGGAGGAAGAGGAGGAGGAGCAGGATGAGGAGGAAGGGGGGGGAGAGAGAGAGAGAGAGAGAGAGAGAGAGAGAGAGAGAGAGAGAGGAGACAACCAATAAGAGAGAGGAGACAACCAATGTTGCCTGGGATGTGGTATATAAGCCTCTTTCACTGTTGGAAGAAATGTCATCTGGTTCAGCTTTTGTGGAAAACACATGGAGATTTAGTGTTTTTTTTTAATTCACTAAGAACAGAGATTCCTTATGAGCTTATAAATTCCTTTTAAAGTAGGTCCCCGCCGAACACGATGACCACTCAATACCTCTATTGCAAACTACAAGACCCTGAAGGAAAGAGTGAGCAAAAGGAAATGCCCTGCCACAGAGGCAGGGTGGGGTGGGGGGGATAGGGTGTGAGGGTGGGAGGGCTACTAGGATCATTGGTGGTAGAGAATGGGCACTGGTGGAGGGATGGGTACTCAATCATTGTGTAACTGAAACCCAAGCACAAAAGTTTGTAAGTCTACAACTGTACCTCATGGTGTTTCACTAATAAAAATAAATAACTAAATAAAATAAAGTAGATCCCTGGCCATATGCTCACTGGGTGTGCATCGAGGGACCAGGAAGTCATGTGACACCAGCCTCTGGATCACCAGCTGACCATAAAGCAATAAATGCTCTAAGGTTCTGTGCAGCTAGGAACAGACTGAGTCCCACGGTCACCTTCGAAGGACCTGAATCCACCAACCCCAGGTAGCGCCCTCCCGGGGGGTGGCCTGGCCAGGCTGGTCCATAGACTAACCACTCAGGGAGTCAGTCAGTGGACTAGCATACCACAAAGTTGTGGAACTGTCCTTTGGGACCGAGCCACTCTTACCTTGGAAGCCGACAGCACCCACCTCTTGTCATTGCTAATGGCCACATCCATCACCCAGTCATTATGACCCTAAAGAAAAGAGCAGAGAGTTCCAGAAGGGGGGAAATCTTTGTCAGAACAACACAGAGCACACCACAATGCCACTTAGCCATATGGGTAAGGAATGGCCTCTCTGGTTTCCCCCCTCAGCAGTTCAAACAGAAACCAAAATGCTCGGTTTCCTCATGCACTAGTGTACCATGACTCTGCCTGTGTCTTTATTTTATTTATTTGTGGAGCGATAGCACAGCGGTAGGGCGTTTGCCTTGCACGCGGCCAACATGGCCGACCCGAGTTCGATTCCTCTGCCCCTCTCGGAGAGCCCGGCAAGCTACTGAGAGTATCTCGCCCGCATGGCAGAGCCTGGCAAACTCCCCGTGATGTATCCAATATGCCAAACACAGTAACAACAAAGCCTCCAATGGAGACGTTACTGGGCCCGCTCGAGCAAATCGATGATCAACGGGAGGGCCTTTACTTTATTTATTTATTTAATTTTGCTTTTTGGGTTACATCATTGATGCACAGGGGTTACTCCTGGCTCTGCAGTCAGGAATTACTCCTCGTGGTGCTTGGGGAAACATATGGGATGCTGGAAATCGAACCCAGGTCAGCCACACGCAAGGCAAATGCCCTACCCACCGTACTATTGCTCCAGCCCCTCTACCTGTGTCTTGAAAAACAATACTGCGTGTTCAGCAGCATGGGGTGGGTGCAGGAGTGGGGATTTTCTCGGCTAGTTCCAGAGTAACTCTAACAGGTTCTTTTTTTCTAAGACACCATATTCAGGGATAGAGAGACAAGGTAGAATAGGGCTTAAAGCACTTGTTTGGCATGTGGCTGACCCTGATTCAATACCCAACACTGTATAGGGTTCTCCCCTAAGCACTGACAGGAATGAGCCCTGAACACCACCAGGTATGCCCACCGTCCAAAAAATATAAAAGTAAACTAAGTAATGCCACACAGAGGTCCTTTTAGTAAGGGAACTTCTGGCTTCAAGCAACCCATAAATCTCCCTACTGTGATTTAAGTGAAGGAGGAGGGTTTTCCAGGGGCTCACAGAGAAGAGATGCCACGGCTGGTTCAGATACTTAAGGATGTCTACATCTTTCTCAGCCTTTTATGGAAAGAGGTAGGAATGAGGGGACATAAAGTCTGATAAGAGGGCGGGGAGACAGGAAAAGCTTACACTGCTGTGCATAAATAATGGGCAGGCACTGGAGGATGAAAAACAGAAAAGGAGAAAAAGGGAGAGAGAATAACCTGATGGAGGTAAAGGAACTTTTATGTATTTTATTTATTTATCGCTGGTTTGGGCGTCATACCCAGGAGTGCTCAGGACTTACTCATGGCTCTGCGCTCAGAGATCACTCCTGGTGGGCTTGGGGAACCGTCGGGGAGGCCAGGGATAGAACCTGAGTCAGCTACAAGTGCAAAGTAAGCACACAACCTACTGTACTAACACTCTGGCCCCACAAAGTGACTTTGAAACATAGGGAGGTGGAACCTTCAGCTTGAAGCTGTTTTATCCCTTTATTTTCTCAGTCTTTGAAGCAGAGGGTTCAGAAAGACCATTACATGGAATCTTAGTGTCACCAGGCATCAATCACAGTTACATGGGTCACCAGGAATCAATCACAGTCACAAATGGGTCACTGGAACAGGGAGAGCACCTCATAGATACCACCACTCACCGCCAAGGGTGACCTTGAGCCCATGGTTGCAAAGTTGCCGCAAGTGGGGGGGAGGGAGTGCAGTTAGGACAGAGAAGGGACCACTATGACCGTGAGGGTTGGAAATGACCACTCTGGACAAGGACTGAGTGCTGAGAGGAGGCAAAGGGATATAGATGATAAACTTTGGTATTGCAAACCATAAAACCCAAAGGAGGGGGATGAGAGAGAGAAGGAGGGAGAGAGAGAGAGGAAGAAGAAAAGTGTCTGTACAGAGACAGACTGGGGTGTGTGGTGAGAGAGAAAACTGGGAACATCGGTGGTGGGAAATGTACTCTTGGTGGAGGGATGGGTGTTGGAACATTGTATAACTGAAACCCAATCATGAACAGCTTGTAACTGTGTATCTCATGGTTATTCAACTAAAAGAAGAATAAAATAAAATAAAACAGGTAGAAATATGATTTAATCGTGCAAAAAAAAGAGAAGAAAAATAAAAGGTGACTGTGCACCCCCAAGACCATGGAATATGCAGAAGTCTTGGGGGTATGGGAAGCTGGTAGAGGACACTGAAGTAGCCAGACCTGAAACGCCTATCCTCTAAGCCCTGGCTATGTGGGCTCAACTTCCATAGAGTCAAGTCTCTGTGGCTTGTAGCCGGGAGCCCTGAGTTGACTCCCAAAGCTTTCTGCGCATGCCTCACTAAGGCATTGGCCCTGGGGGATCAGACCGGAAGTTCTGAGACACTCACTTCCAGGTTTTGCATCTTTGACTCTCCGTGTGGCTGAAATAAAATGTCCTTCCCCCAAATATTCATATACTCAGTCTCTCACTGCTATTCTGCCCCACCCATTTTGGCAGCTCCTCGTGATCTCTATCATGTGTCTCTGTTTCGCTCTTCACTGTCACCCAGCTGCTTGGAGCACTCTTTCTGTCCTTCCCCACAGAGGCAAGGGGACACGTTCTTTCTCACCCATTGCTTTACACCCAGCCCCCCAGCTCCCAACATGAACCGAGTAAGGGACAAGTCTCAGATCCTTTGTCTGATGCCGACATTGATACCTTCAGTGAGAGCTTCCGGTAGCTTTCTCCTACATCCCAAATAGCCACGGTCTTGTCAAACCCTCCAGATACGAGAAAAGAGGCTGCAACACAGAAAAGAGAGTCTCAAGTGGGGGTGGGGTGAAGATGGCGTGAAGCATTTGTGAGGTGCCGTGAGTGGTTCACACCGAGCACACTCAAACCCCATCCTGGTATCTCTCAACGATCCCCAGCCAATTCATGTCCCTTCTTTTATTCATGGTAACTGGTCTACCAAGTAATCACAAACACTGAATTAGCAGATACTGGACAACTTCCCAGAGAGTTCCCGAGGATTCTGGATAACACATAAAACACATAACCTTGTTTTCTGTTTGCTAAGACACACCATGTTTGATACAGGTAGAGAGAACAGCTAATTTTCTCATTAACTGTGAATTCACAGTCATTCACCCTGTAATCTGTGCTGAACAAAGCTTATCTAATTTGTGTTTTCTCTTTAAAGCACACTGAAGACTTCTTGTGCTTAGGTACATCCAATATCACTTTAATAGTATGCTGAGGTTTCAAAGAAGAAAAAGAGGAGGAAGGAGAAAGGAAGAGGAGGAGGAGGAGGAGGAGGAGGAAGAAGAAGGAGAAGAAGAAGAAGAAGAAGGAGAAGGAGAAGGAGAAGGAGAAGAAGGAGAAGGAGAAGGAGAAGGAGGAGAAGAGGAGGAGGAGGAGGAGGAAGAGGAGGAGGAGGAGGAGGAGGAGGAAGAAGAAGAAGAAGAAGAAGGAGGAGGAGGAGGAGGAGGAGGATAAGGAGAAGAAGAAGAGATGATGAAGATGATGATGAAGGTGATGAAGGTAAACAGAAAGTCATAATTTTTCACTGCATTCCACCTTATTCTGTGTGCCTTCCTATTGACTTCTAAAAGAGTCACAAGTACTAATTTCAGGACTACAAATGCATTTTACCTATCAGGTGAATTTGCAAACATGGCTTCAGCAAAGAGTAATGACCAACTGCATGCAACTCTGAAACTATTCCGTCAAGAACAGACACTGTCATGTCCCCTCCATGAAGGGTATGACACAGTGAGGCAGCTTCTGAAGGAGGAAAGTTGTGTAGAAATGCCAGACACACCCTGATGGTAAAGGTAAAGGTAAAGGTCCTCCCGTTGATCGTCGATTTGCTCGAGCGGGCCCAGTAACGTCTCCATTGGAGACTTTGTTGTTACTGTGTTTGGCATATCCAATACTCTCGGTAGCTTGCCAGGCTCTCCGATGGGTATATATATATATATATATATATATATATATATACTGGGTGCCCCCACCACAAACACACAAAGTGAGCCACAATCCCTATTAGGATGGGGAAATAAAACATTTACTCCCAGGTGTCAGGTGATGTCACTTTCCTCATAGGGCTAGCAACCTGGGGGCAGAGTCCTGTCATCGCTATGCTCATATCCAGGCCTATGAATTTGAAAACCAGATTTCTCCCCACCCCAATTTTCCCAGTGGGAAATACCCCTCACCTAGTCTGTCCCTCTGTCTCAGGAAATATGACCTGACCTCTAATGGTGAGATTGGGGAGAATGGGTAAGTCCCCAGACTGCTAATCAGAATCTTTCAGCCCTGCCAAGGTGATTGGGTCAGAGATGGGCACATGACCCAGACTGAGCCAATGGGAGTTTTCCCTGAGACTTGTGCTGGCCCTTTGGAAAAAAGGCTTTATTATTATTATTATTATTATTATTATTATTATTGAATCACCTTGAGCTACAGTTACAAAGCCTTCATGTTTGAGTTTCAGTCATACACTGAGTGAACACCCATCCCTCCACCTTTATACATTTTCCACCACCAATGTCCCCCATTTCCCTCCCCCACTCCCATCCCACCCCTCCCTCTGCCTCTATGACAGACAATTTCCTTCTTACTCTCGCTCTACTTTTGGGCATTATGATTTGCAATACAGATAATGAGAGGTCATCACGTTTGGTCCTTTATCTACTTTCAGCACATATCTCCCATCCCAAGCAATTTCTCCAACCATCATTAGTGATCCCTTCTCTATTCCAGCTGCTTCTCCTCCAGCTCATAAGGCAGGCTTTCAACCGTGGAGCAATCTTCCTGGCTCTTGTCTCTACTGTCCTTGGGTGTTAGTCTCATGTTATGATATTTTATATTCCACAAATGAGTGCAGTGGAATTCTATGTCTGTCCCTCAAGGAGGCTCTTTCTTTCTTTAGGATGCCAGAACCACTGCTGGCGAGAGCCACCAGAGCCATCGTTGCCTCTAAAAGCCAACACAAGAGAGTAGCTGGGTTGACAGCACCATTTCAGTGTCTGTCTGGACCCAGCCACCAGATCATGTGAGACCAATTTTGTACTTTCCTGGTATAGGAATTAAGCATTCCTTTTGTTGTTTTGGCCACTTGAGCTTCTGTCCCTTGTAAACGTGTGCTTAAAACTCTGCCCCTTAGCATGTGTATGCGTGCATTTGCAGGCGTGTGTGTGTGTGTGTGTGTGTGTGTGTGTTAGAAAAACACATCCAATCCTGCTCTTGGAACCGTTGCAAACCCCATTCTCCTGATTCCAAGGAAGCATGAGGATCTCTGCCCCAGCACAACCACAGGTACCTCTACCTGCTGTTACTCACTGTCTCTGCTAAACTGGCAGGAGCTCACAGAACCTTCATGGCCCCTCATCAGAGTCACACAAGCACCGTGGTTTCGAAATTCCCCAGTATGGACATTCCACATTTTTAAAGTTTTATCCCAAGAGCTTGTACACAGGAAATGGCCACTGGAGGTGAAACAGCAGTTTGAGATCGCGTTGATATGTGCCCTGAAACACAGGAGGAAAGTGGGCACATCAGCACTGTGTGCCTACTTTCTGCTGGGGTGGGGGGCGGTGCAGAGTAAGGGCTTTGAAGCAGACAATCCCCGCCGCCCCTCCCCCCGAGGAGCTCTAAAGGATAGAATTCCTTTGGTCACTGTGTCCCATTGTCCAGTTGGACTTGCTCCGACTCCAGCATGCTATTCTATTCTCTCGGTCGTGCACCATGCACAACACAAGCAGAGGAGGCTTTGTGGTCAGGGGCCAGCAGTGTCCCATGGGGTGCTTCACAGCACCCACTAAATACAGGTATCCCCAGTCCCTATTGTGACACACAATAATGTCCTGACATTGTCAAATGCCCACCAGGGAACAGAATTGCTAACTGGGAACCCTCACTGTTCCAAGGTTCCTGAGAAAAAGGAGCAGCTGGAAAAGATGCCGGTTATGGTCCATAATTCCCACCTCTCAGGGTGGTGCTGGACCCGCTTCCAAGCCCTCTTGCCTCCTCCTTCCCCACCCAGACCTGAGGCTCTACTCACTAGCACTCACCCACCCATCTTCTCTTTCCTCATCTTTCCTCTCTCCCCTCATCTGTCTTCAGTGCCATGAAGGCATATTTTCATGTAGCACTGTAGCACTGTCCTCCTGTTGTTCATCGATTTGCTCAAGCGGGCACCAGTAACATCTCCATTGTGAGACTTATTATTATTATTTTTGGCATATCGAATATGCCAAGGGGAGCTTGCCAGGCTCTGCCATGTGGGTGGGATACTCTCGGTAGCTTGCCGGGCTCTCCAAGAGGGGCAGAGGCATCAAACCCAGCTCAGCTGGCTGCACACAAGCACAGCGGTAGGGCGTTTGCCTTGCACGCAGTCAGCCCAGCCGAGCCAGCAACCAACGTTAGAAGGAAATATTATATTATTTTGGTTCTGCTTTGGGGCAGGAATTTCGGTTTGGGATGGAAACACCAGAAATATGGCGGTGAGGAAAGTGTAATGGTGGTGGGATTGGTGTTTGAATATTAACTGCAATCAAATACTGTGAACTACTTTATAAAATTTTAAAAAAACATTTAAAAGAAAGAGAATTTAGAAAGGAATAAGCAAATGAAAATGTTAGAACACGGAAGTTTAATAACCTACATTTAAAGCTAATTTGAGGAGTAGGAGGGATGATGCAGGAGTTTAAGTACTTACTGCATGTGCAGCTGACTCCAGTTCCATCCCCAACATCACATGACCCACAGAGCTATGTTGGGTACAGCCTCGGAGGCTCTAGCATAGTCCAGAATTTCTAGAAGGGGCCCTTGCGCCTCCTGCGCCCTGCTTGGGGAATCCCCTCCAAATTCCAATTTTTTTAAAGGTATATTTTCAAGAACTAAAAGGACTTGGGAGAAGAAAGGAAGGCACAGCTTCTCTATTGGAGAAAACGAATTTGAATAACAGGATTTCTCACCAGAAAACCAGAAGGAAAAGACTGCCCATGCAGCAAATATATCCTTCAGGACAGAAGGAAAAACCAAGACATTTTCCAATGAAGGCAAGTGAAGAGAAGTTGCCTGAGGATCTACCCTAAAGAATAGCTAGAGGAAGCTCAAGTGGCAGTGTACACTTCTAGCATGTGCAAGGCCCTGAGTTCGATCAGTCCCCTGTATTGCATGACACATACCTCCCTCCAACACCACTGAGAAATAATTCCAAAATAGTTTTAACCTGAGGATCACTGAGTATGACTCTAGTGACCCCCAACACCCCTGAGCAGGGCAGGGACATATCGCTGGACCCAAACATCTAAACTTTAGGCCCGGCATTTCCCAGATAGTATTGCCAAGAGTGGCCCACCTTGAGCACTGTTGGGAAAGCCCTAGAAAAAAAAAGAATTAAGACAATCAGGGAAAGGCAGGGAGATGACCCAAAGGGCAGGAGAGCAGGCTATGTGGGCAGGAGCCCCAGGTTTGGTCTTGGCACTGCTTGGTCCCCTGAGCATGGCCTGTGTGGCCCTTAACCAAACCAACAAACAAAACAAGAGAACAGAGAGGAGCGGAGAGGAGGCCCTCGGTGGCTCGACTTGTGCAGAGCATGCACGAGACCTGGGTTCAATCCCTTGCACTGTGGGGTAGGAAGACTGAAGGAACAGAGAAATAGCCCAAGGGATGGATTACACACCCTGTGGGCTCATCCCCTGTACCGCATGGTCCCAGGGTGACCACCAGGCTCAGAGAGCTCCGTGTTACCACATCCCCCAAACCTGGCCGAGTCTCTCTGGAAGTGCCCCCTGGCACCGGAAATGAGACTGCTACAGAAACAGTGCTCTTTAAAACAGCAGGGGCCAGAGCGATAGTATAGTGGGTAGGGTGTTTGCCTTGCACAAGGTTGACCCGGGTTCAATCCCTGGCATCCCATATGGTCTCCCAAGCACTGCCAGGAGTAATTCCTGAATGCAGAGCCAGGAATAATCCCTGAGCATTGCTGGGAGTGACCCAAAAAGAAAAAGAAAAAAGAAATCAACAGCAGCGCATTACATCAAGTGGTGGGGTGGGGGGTTTTCTGGGTGTAGGTCCCACACGTTACCTCAGAGGCCACGCCCTTTTCTAAAGCACTGAGACATCTTGCCTCTCTGGTTTTGCTGTAAGTGACATTTCCAGTCAGGGGGAAAGACAACAACACCCCACATTACTTCGAGTCCATCAAAAGACGGTGGCTGAGTACCCTGCTTTGCAAAAGAATGAAACGAGGGAACTGGAGAGACACACACACACAAGGGGTAAAGCACTTGCCCTGCACGCAGCTGACCGGGGTTCCAACCTTGACCCGCATATGGACCCCGAGCCCCACCAGGAGTGATCCCTGAGCACTGTCAGATTTGGCCCCCAAACAAAAGTGTGAATGAGGACTCATGCCCACAGCTGGCGCAGCCACCAGAAGTAGCACTGAGGCGCAGGGCAGAGGGGACATCCCCGGGCCCCTGGGAGTCACTCGGTGGCAGAGTATCTTCTGAGCACCCCCAAGTGTGCTAAACCCCGACTGCTGCTCACTCAGCCCTCAGGTGTGCAGGTGTGGAAATGGAGGCCTTGAGGCCGGCACCTGCGTCCTGATCCCCCAGATGCTGGCCAGACTCCCAGCAGCTCATCCAGGGGCCTCGCTGAGCCCAGGAGGCAGGGGACACATACACAGCACATTCATGCTTCAGTGGCCATCTGCCAGGTGAGTTGCGCATATCCTGGTTGGAGAGGCACCTCATATGACATGCCCATGAGGGCATTCACAGGGAGCGGGGCACTGGGCACCCTGTTTTCCAAGGGGGTGGGGCTCATGCAGAAACTGCGGCCCAGCCCGGCCATCCCCCTCCTTGCCCATCTCCTTCTCCAGTCCCTTGAAGCACCCACAGCGGAGTCGGAGATGCCCCTCTAGGACAGAACTCCCCAAACGAAGGGGTGCAGCCAAAACCAGCAGGGCAAGCAGGGAGGCCCGGCCACGCCTACTGAAAATGCTGGGGTCCTCCTCGCCTGTTTATGGTGAGCACTGTGGTCTGAGACGAAAGATCCCAGATCTTGATGGTCCTGTCCAGCGAGACCGTCGCCACCCTCTGGCTGTCCGGGTCAAAGCAGCATGCCGTGATGAACCGGTGGTAGTTATCTGCGTGTGACATGGGGGAGGTGACTTATTACCTGGTGGTCCCCAATCTGGGCCACAGCACCGGAGGCAATGCTGGGGTCCCAGGAGGGCTGCCCCCCTGTCCTGAGTGCCTGTCTGTGGGCTATGAAGGGACACCCCCCGAGCATGAATGCATATACCCGGTGTGAAAGGAGTATCCCCCTCCCATGCCAGGGGCAAGGAAGAGCACCCCAGGGAGGAGAGACCGAGTGATCTGGAGGCCTGGAGCAGCGGCCAGAGAGAGGCATGTGGTGGGACTGGGGCAGAGGGGGAGGCCAGTAGGTTGCTCAGGGAAACGGTCATGGGGCCAGCATGTGCCATGTGGTTCCGAGGGGCCTGAAATAAACATCACACACACACACACACACACACACACACACACACACACACACAGAAGAATAAACATCTTACACAAACACACTGAAATGAACCTCTCGCTTGCATGAATAAATCTGTCACACACATATGAACAAATATCTCACACCACACACACAAATAAACATCTCACTCTCTCATCCACACATGAATAAACATCTCTCACACATACACACATACTGGAATAACCTCCCCCACCCCCCACCCCTCTCCCTCTCTTTCCCCCTCTCCCCCACCTCTGTCTTTCTCTTTCTCTCTCTCTGTCGCTCTCTCTCACGCACACACAGGAATAAACATCTCACACACACACACACGTGCGCGAAATAAACCTCTCTCACACCGATGAACAAATATCTTACACACAAATATCTCACACATGAACATCTCACACATTGAATAAGCATGTTACACACACTCATGAGTAAACACCTCACACACAAGAATAAAAATCACACACTGCATAACCTCCCCCATCTCTCCCTCCCTGTCCCTCTCTTTCCCTCTTCTCTCTCTCTCTCTCTCTCTCTCTCTCTCTCTCTCTCTCTCTCTCTCTCTTTCTCTCTCTCTCTCTCACACACACACACACACAGGGTTCATGAAAGCACCCAGGAGCATGTTAACAATAGGTGGCCCAGGGAAGACGTGGTCAACCGTCTCACTTTGCACACTTACCAACATATTTTTTACAATGATTGTGTGATTTTATTTTTTCACTATTTTTTTCAGACGTGTAATTGTAGGAATAATACAAAGAGATTCTCTATGTCCCTATCCAGAGTAGCATCTTGTGGGAATATCACAGAAAACTAATTTGTTTTTCAGTGTACATCATGCTATCCCTGTTAATCTTTGATACTTGTTTCTAGCATGGTCATAAAATAATATTGCTAATCATCAGTTTGTGTAAATTAAAGACATAAACATACTTTGTGTGCATTATTAATATTCATCATCATAATTACTTTTACATTTAAAAAATACAGATGAAGGGGTAAGAGCAATAGTACAGTGGGGAGGGCATTTGCCTTGTACATGGTCAACCCAGGATCAATCCCTGGCATCCCATATGGTCCCCTGAGACTACCAGGAGTGATCCCTGAGCGCAGAGCCAGGAGTAAGCCCTGAGCACTGCCAAGTATGCCCCTCACTGCAAAAAATAAAAAATAAAACATAGATGAAAAAGATAAGCAAGCTGGGTGCCCCTTAGTAAATAAGGTTGGACCTGAATATTGTTTCTTTATTTTCTTTTGTGTGTGGGAAGGCAGGGAGGGGGGCGCCTACATCCTAGTGGCACTCAGGGACTCCCCCAGACTCTGTGCTCAGGGGTCTCTCCTGGTGCATCTGGGTCAGTTGTCCCAAGGTGAGTGCCTTAACCCTCCAGTCTTTATTTCACCCATTAGTCTCAGCTGATGAAGATCAGTCTCAGTATTAACTGCTGTTGTTTATAAATCCACCTCCCGCCTTTAAGGATGTGGTTCACCCATCACAGCTTCCCAAAATATAGCAAGTGAAAGTCACTGTAGATGCTAGGAGGCATCTACCTAAGCTGGATCCCTCGCACTGCACTTGGTCCCTTGAGCATTAGCAGGAATAACCCCTGACCACGAGCTAAGAATAAGCCCTGAGCACTGCCAGGTGTAACTCAAAAACAAACAACAAAAAAGAGCCACACCAGAGGAGTGGTCCACAGTTGGAAGCTTACCACAAGTGTGTGGTGGGGGGCGGGGGGTGCAGATGGGTAGTTAGGATCGAGAAGGGACCACTACGACAACAATAGTTGGAATTAATCACTCTGAACAAGAACTGAGTGTTGAAAGGAGGTCCTCCCGTTGTTCATCGATTTGCTCGAGCGGGCCCAGTAATGTCTCCATTGTGAGACTTCTTGTTACTGTGTTTGGCATATTGAATACTCTTGGTAGCTTGCCAGGATCTCTGAGAGGGGCGGAGGAATCAAACCCGGCTTGGCCGGGCTGGCTGCGTGCAAGGCAAACGCCCTACCACTGTGCTATCACTCCAGCCATTGAAAGGAGGTAAGGTAAAGGTAAGGTAAAGGCCCTCCCGTTGATCGTCGATTTGCTCGAGCGGGCCCAGTAACGTCTCCATTGGAGACTTTGTTGTTACTGTGTCTGGCATATCGAATACTCTCAGTAGCTTGCCGGGCTCTCCGAGAGGGGCGGAGGAATCGAACTCGGGTCGGCCATGTTGGCCGCTTGTAAGGCGAATGCCCTACCGCTGTGCTATCGAGGTAAAAGAGACAAATATGATAACATTTTAGTACCTGTAGTGTAAAGCATAATGCCCAAAAGTGTGTGTGTGTGTGTGTGTGTGTGTGTGAGAGAGAGAGAGAGAGAGAAAAAGAGAGAGAGAGAGAGAGAGAGAGAGAGAGAGAGAGAGAGAGAGAGAGAGATCCTGCCATAGAGGCTGGCAGGAGGGAAACTGGAGACGTTCGTGGTGGGAAATGTACGCTGGTGAAGGGACGGGTGTTGGAACATTATATGACTGAAACCCAATCATGAGCAACTTTGAACTGTGTATCCCACAGTGATTCAATTTTTTTAAAAGTAATTTTTAATTAAAAAAAATGGCACAGTCTACTACATAACAAGCTGCTGCTCCCTGGTGACAGAACAGCTGGGGGTGGAAGCAACTCACCTTTGAGACAGAACAGCACGGTGCCACAGTCTGCATTTAATATGTAGATCCCGTGATTCATATCCAAGGCTGAGACTACGTATTTTCCATCAGGAGAAAGTTTACAAGAGACTATGAAGGTCTCGTGGTTTCTGCTCCACTGAAAGGGGCAGGGAACACAATCAAAAGACTGGCTTCTGGCTAGTCCGATCCTCTAGACCTTTCTGTGTTGGCAGAAATATTTCCTCCGTGCACAGCCCAATCACTGACCATGTGAGGCCAACGAGCACTCGTGATGGGCTCATGCAGAGAAGAAATTAGATGTTTGATTCATTTTCATCGGTTTAACTCGTTCAAGATGCCGCTCTGCTTAACGTTCTTTGATTTAAAGAAGGCCTTTGATTCTGTTGAGACGGAAGCGGTCATTGAAGCCCTAGCCAATCAGGGCATTCAAGCCCAATACATCAGGATCCTCCGTGAGCTGTATTGCGGATTCACTACCAGGATCTCACCATTCTACAAAGAAGTGATCGTTGATGTCAAGAGAGGGGTGCGGCAGGGTTATACCATTTCACCGAAACTCTTCAGTGCCACCCTCGAGAACATCATGCGACGACTGGAATGGGAAGGAATGGGAGTGAAGATAGATGGTCGGCAACTACACCACCTCCGCTTTGCTGATGACATTGTTTTAATAACACCAAACATCAGCCAAGCGGCACAAATGCTGGCCGACTTTGACCGTGAGTGTGGAAAGGTAGGACTACAGCTGAATCTTACGAAGACAATGTTTATGAGAAACAGCCTTGTTCCTGACGCCCCATTCGCTCTCAATGGAACGACCATCTCCGAATGCAACAGCTATGTGTACCTAGGTCGAGAGGTCAACATGAGAAATGACCTGGCACCCGAGCTGCGCAGGAGGAAGAGAGCGGCTTGGAACGCCTTCAAGAACGTCGAAGGAATAGCTAAGAGGACGAAGAACCTCCGGCTCCGGGCACATCTCTTTGATTCCACTGTTCTTCCTGCATTAACATATGCCTCAGAGACCTGGGCCCTACGCAAACAAGATGAGAACGCCATTCAGGTCTCCCAAAGAAGAATAGAAAGAGCTATGCTTGGAATATCACGTTTCACTCAAATGAGAGAACGAATCCGGAGTTCTGACATCCGTCGACGATCAAGGATCAGGGACGCTGTCTCATTTGCCAAGGTGTCGAAAATCAGATGGGCTGGTCACGTAATGAGATTTAAAGACGACCGTTGGACTAGAGCTGTTACTGATTGGATTCCACGGGATGTCAAGAGACCGCGTGGCCGCCCACCTACCAGATGGTCAGACTTCTTTGTCAAGGTCATGAACGATCGGTTTGAGGCCCTCCATGTTCCCGGAGCGAAGAGATGCCATTGGGCTACACTAGCACGCGACAGGGACAAATGGAGACGTTACTGGCGCCCGCTCGAGCAAATCGACGACTAACGGGAAGTTAAGTGATTAAGTGATTAAGTGATTAACTCGTGTCTCCAATCGATCTGTTTCTAGGTTGTCCTGTTCTTGACAGAACACAGGGAGAGCACTGGGCAGTGACGTTCTACTCAAGACCAACGTGGCTCTTGTGAGATTTGGTAGACAGCGTCTCTAAGGTGTCTGAGTGGAACCACACGTGGAAGACTCACAGTTCATCCTCTCTTTGGTGCCCACTTGGGGAGATCAAGACCAGTCCATGAGGATGGGTGACACTGTCACTCAACACCTTAGCAAAGAGGATTCGTGTGTGCGACAGACTCAGGGGTCGCCGTCGTGACTGTCTGAAGCTGTGCTTGCTCATACTTTGAAACAAAGGTGGACCCTCCCAAAGGTGGACCCCAATGCCCTGCCCTTGTGAGTGGGAACTGGACTCAGTAACTGGGCTTGGAATGAGTAGAATTTAGGAGAAGTGAGAGTGCATGACTAAGTTATCAAAGAAGTCAAGGCTTCCTCCTGGATCTGTCTTGGATCAAGTATGTTGGGGTGGTGGGGTGGGAGTGGGGGTCTGTAGTGGACTGCTATGTCAAGTGGCCTTTGGGGAGTGCCGAGGCTTCTGGCTCACACCAAGCCTAGCGGAAGGAAGGACCTCCTGAAGCCCAGGGGAGCATTTGGTGGCAGCTGTGGCTGCCTCTTCACGGGGGACTCCCAGGAGACCTGGAGTACATCCATCCCTACAGCTGGCAAGTGGCTTGGATGGCTTGTGAAGCAAAAGCACATCAGTCAGTTTTTAAGCAGCTTAAATAAGGAAATAAAACTTCAACAGAAAACACAATGGTTGGAAAACTAGAGTGGTAAGAAGAAATTCAAAACTTAAAGACATGAAGACTATGAGAAGAAATAAACATTTGGGAAAAGTTGGATCACATGCATGAAAAAGAAAAAATTCTATGTGACCCTTCCTTATCCCCATCACATTGCTGATGACAGAGAAAAGAGAAAAGATGGTCTCACACCCCCTAGAGACAGAACCCACCCGCTGTGGAAGACACACACTCTCAAAAAGCAAGGAGTTGAACAATACCCCGTTTGCTGTTCAGTGTTGGGGGGCAGGGCATTGTCCCAGGAAGTCTGTGCGGGACAGCACGATGCTGCTACAGGAAAGATTGGTCCCTGTTCCTGCAGAAATCCAGGCGCTGGGAAAGAGAACTCAAGCGCTTAGCTGTGCTCGCTAAGGCGTGGCTTAAGGCTTTGGTTTCTGTTCTTTTAAACTTGACTTGTCTTCTTAAAAGAATTTTTTTACAATGACTATAAATTGGGCTGGAGTGATAGCACAGTGGGTAGGGCGTTTGCCTTGCACACAGCCGACCCAGGTTCAATCCCTCCGTCCCTCTCGGAGAGCCTGGCAAGCTACCGAGAGTATCCCACCTTCACGGCAGAGCCTGGCAAGCTACCCATTCGATATGCCAAAACAAATGGAGATGTTACAGGTGTCCGCTGGAGCAAATCGATGAACAATGGGAGGACAGTGCTACAGTGGACTATCAATTGATCTTGGTCCTGATGAAGGGTTTTTAAGGAGAGAAACGAGGAGGCAGGGAGCTGTGACAAGAAGGTGATGTAGCAGGGAGGCCGGCAGGGACAGGGGACGCTAAGGAGGCCCTTCTCCAGGCAGGAAGGGCAGGAGGACAGCTCAGGACACTCTGCATCAGTGGACAGTGGACAACGTTCGCTCCCAGAGGGAGGGCAAACCAAGGAGAAGCTCCCGGATCCCTGCCATTTATCCCCTGGACTCAGTTTCATTCCTCCAGCACCCCTGGCACGATGGCCTTCACCAGCAGCTCCCACCTACCCCTGGCCCAATGCCTGCCTGCCATCAGCAGATGCTCTTTGCCCATTGCAGGTCAGGCATCCACCCGTGCTCTTGGGCCTGTGGTAGCCCCATTCCCGAGTGCTGGTGGCTCCTCCCGCAGACCTCATGCCATGCCACTCCCAGTCGCAGGCACTTACCAGCATCTGGCCGGTCTCGAGGTCCCAAGACCTCACTATCTTGTCAAAGGACGATGCAGAAATCCTGCAGGGAACATGACAGACAAGGGACCATGATGCGTGCCTGTGACTTCTCGAAGGTCCCATAGAAGAGTCTTCATAGAAAATTGGGAGGGCAGCCAGCACCCCAGTCTTCCTAAAGATGCTCCAGGAGTGCCCCTGAAGGCACCAGCACCCCGACTCCCACCAGTCCCTCAACACCTCAGGGAGCTGGAGCTTTCTCTTTGCCTCTGGGGGGGGTCTCCAGCTTACAGACCAGTTTCTCCCTCTTTCCACAACCAAAAGGCACCAAAAGGCAGCTTATTTTATCTTGAAATATTTCCTTGTCCATTGTAATAAAATAATAGAATTGTGACTTTGTTGGACTGGAGCCATAGCACAGTGGTAGGGCGTTTGCCTTGCGCACAGCCAGCCCAGCTGAGCTGGGTTCGATTCCTCCGTCCCTCTTGGAGAGCCCGGCAAGTTACCAAGAGTATCTTGCCCACAGGGCAAAGCCTGGCAAGCTACCTGTGATGCATTCAATATGCCAAACACAGTAACAACAAGTCTCAAAAGGGAGACGTTACTGGGCCCGCTCGAGCAAATCGATGAACAACGGTAGGACAGTGACAGTGACACAGTGACTTTGTTATCCATCTTTTTTTTTTTTCAGGCAGATGGGGAGTTTGGCCACACCTAGCAATGCTCAGGGGCTACTCCTGCTCTGGGATCACTCCTGGGGGGGATCAGGGGACCTTATGAGATGACCCAGATAAAACCCGGGTCAGCTACGTGCAAGGCAGGCACCCTTCCCGCTGTACTATCTCTCCAGCCCCCTACTTTTGTCTTTCTAGCTCTCTGGCCTTGGTGGCAGTGTTTGTCTTCTCTAAAATAACTTCAGTTTCATACTAGCTTTCGTTGGCCTCTATATACTGCTCAGGGCAAAGAAACATCCACATTGGAAAACAAATTCCCTCCTCTTTGTATTTATTTATTTAGTTAGTTAGTTGCAGTCGGAGATCAAATTCAGGGCCTGAATGTGAGACAAGTGATTATTCCTCAGTGAGTCACCTCCCTGGCCCCATTCCTTTGACTTTTAAAGGCTCCTGTCACACCCACAGGGGCCTTCAAGCAAATTCACTCCAGGCATCTGTCACACCCACGGCTGGGGTGGGACCTTCAAGCAAATTCACCCCAGAGACTTTCCCTGCCTCCCAGTCCCTAGCCTGGCATTCATTCCTCTGCTTCCTGGGCCTCAGTTTCCCCTGTCTGAATCAATAAGGTAGCTTTCCCTCCCTCGGTTCACCAGTGTGACTTGGGCTGCATCCCTCGCACTGTGTTTGGTCACCCATCACCAGTGTGACTATAGAAAAAGAAACACCATGAGGGAAATCCTATCAATCCTAATCAATCAAATCCTAATCAATCACAATATATTTGGTCTTTTTAGCACTTTAAGATGTCGAAGTGGGGCCTGAGAGATAGTACTGTGGGTAGGGAGCTTACCTTGCACGCAACCAACATCATATATGGCCCCCTGAGACGCATCAGGAGTGAGCCCTGAGCGCCACTAGGTGTAGCCAAAGGAAAAAAGAAATAAAATAAATAAAATCTAAAAAGCACCAAATAAATAAAATGTCCAACTGTTGGGCAGGAGAGGTAAGTCCTGGTGGTAAGGTACTTGCCTCATATGTGATGGCCGTGACCCTCGTTCAAATCCCCAGCACCACCTACGGTCAAGAGTCAGTCCTGAGCACAGAGCCAGAAATGACCACTGAAGACCACAGGGTGTGACTCAAACTGCCACCACCCCAAACCAACAAACAAAGAGGTGTCACATCCACTTGACTCACACAGCAGAATGTGGAGGCTGTGCAGAACTGACGAAGAAAGAAAAGCTTCCTGGGGTGTGGCCCTCCCCTGGTCCCCCTAAATGTTTCCCCCGCCACCCTGTGTCTCACCTGCGGCAGTCAGCTGTGATGCTGCACTCGGAGACTGGGGCTCGGGGCTTGGGCTCAAAGTCCCTGATCACAGTGCCCTCCATGGCATCCTCGAACCAACAAGAGATACAGCAAGAGGTCACAAAGGCGGAGCTTGTCAGCCCTGGGCTGGTCTCAAACAGCCAAGCAGGAGAACCACAGGGTCCCAGGACATCCCCCAGTTCAGAGGGACCCTAGGACTTTTCCTTGCCTCTCCAGAAATCTGCCCGCATGTCTACTAACTACCCAGGCTGAACTACAGGCACTGTTCTCATTCTCTGCTTAACAGAAAAGAGTGGCAGAATCCAGTATATCTGGCAAATCCTTAAAAAAAAAAAAAGTTTACCTCCCAGGTAAAGTCTTGCCCAGTACCCCATGGTTCCCTAAACACCACCGAGAGTGATGCCCCCAAGCAAGGAGCTAGGATTAGTTCCTGAGCAGCACCAGGTCTGGCCCCCTACCAAAAACAACAACAACAAAGTTTTATCCATTTGGGCACCAGAGGAATGGCTCAACATCTTAGCATCCCTGCTTTGCCAGCATGAGGTCCCGAGGTCCATCCCCTATGCTGCCATGTGCCCCAAGCCTAAGCCTGCAGAAGATGGCCTCTGTGCATGCAAGAACCACATTCTAATATGTGACCCCCCACACACACATGTACCACAACCATGCACATGCAGCCTCCCATGCCCTCATCATCAAAACTGCAGCAGGGAAGGGAAGGGAGAGGAATAAAATTGAATATATTCAGAGCCAGAGCCATGGTACCGCAGGTAAGGTATTTGCATTACATGTGTTCAACCTGGGTTTAATCCCTGGCATTCCATTTGGGCCCCTGAGGACTCCTAGGAGTGATTCCTGAGTGCAGAGCCAGGAGTAAGCCCTGAGCATTGCCGGATATGGCCCCAAACACAAAACAAAACAAAGATGGACAAATGCACAATTTACACTCCTTACCCAGCAATGTAGGTCTCGTCTAAAGAAATCATCAGACAGGCCAGAACAATAGCGCAGCAGGTAAAGTTTTTGCCTTACGTGTTGACAACATGGGTTTAATCCCCAGCACCCCATATGAGAGTTACCTGCCAAGAGTTACCCCTGAGCGCAGAGCCAGGAATAAGCACTGAGTACTGCTGGGTTGGCATAAAACAAAAAACACTTTTAAAGAAATACATATATAACTTTTTGGTATTCATCCCAAGGGCCCCAAAATGATATTTCAAAATGGCATTTGTACTACTCGCAATGAGCAGAATCTGTAAAAAATTTAAGTGCCCCCACACAGATGAGTGGATAAAGAGATTGGTGCACATACACACAAGGGAAATTACTGAGATAATCTGAGTAAAAAGAAAAAATGAAATCGTGTGATTTGCCAATATGTATATGGACAAGAAGGTATCATGCTGAGTGAAGTCAGTCAGAAGGAGAGGGAGAGACAGGATGATCTCTCCCATGTATGGAGTATAAAGATGCCTCTTAAGGGCCAGAACAGTTAGTCCACCAGGAGTGATCCAGAGCCAGGGGTGATCCCTGAGCGCAGAGCCAGGAGGAAGTCCTGAGCACCACAGGAAGTGGCCCAAACGCCAAAAAATAAATAAATAAAGACATCTTTGTAGAGGAATAACAAATGGCCAAAGCCAGCCATCTCTGAGCTTCAGCCCTAGAGTAATGTGTTTTAGGGGAGTGGTTTTTACAGTGGGCAGCCAACACTGGTGCCCTGCAGAAGCCTCTCTCAACAGAACAACCCACAACCCACAGGAAGAAACTATCCCAGCACAGGCACCCTACTGAGCCCTCTCCCGTGCAAATGCCCTATGGGAAAGAACTCTCCTTCTAGCAAGCAAGGGACTAAATACTGACCTTGACCTCCGCTAATGTTTGGCTCCTCCCACAGGTAGACCAGGGGTCGGTGCCAACACAGCCTCCAGTTAACTTCGCCCTCCATAGCCCATAAGATCCACATCTTGGCCTCCTTTTTTTTTTTTTTCATTTTGGGTCTCACCCAGCAATGCTCAGGAATTACACCTGGCAGTGCTTGGAGGATCATATGGGATGCTGGGGATGGAACCCAGGTCGACCACATGCAAGGCAAAGGCTCTACCTGCACCTGCTGTACTATTGTTCAGGCCCCTCATCTTGGCCTCATACTACTCAACTTTCACCGGGCAGCCTGGCTACCCCAACCACAATCAGCTTGGGTAGTCTAATCAACATTCCCCCAAACCCCACAAAAGTAGCAGTGAGAAATAACAGAACCCTAAAGAGTAGCACTAAGTTCAGGTCAAAGAAGACAAAGAATGTGTCTGCCAGGGCTGGAGCGATAGCACAGTGGGTAAGGCGTTTGCCTTGCACGTGGCTGACCCTGGTTCGATTCCCAGCATCCCATATGGTCCCCCGAGCACCGCCAGGAGTAATTCCTGAGTGAAGAGCCAGGAGTAACCCCTGTGCATCGCTGGGTATGAACCCCCCCCCCCCCCCCCCCCCCCCCCCCCGCCAAAAAAAAAAGAATGTGTCTGCCACAGAGGAAGGTCTGGGGGTGGTGGGAGGGACACTGGGAACAATGATGTTGGAGAATGGGCAGTGGTGGAGGGATGGGTACTCGAACATTGTTTGACTGAAATGTAATTACAAAAATATGTAAGTCTGTAATTGTATCATTAAAAAAAGAGAAGAAGGCATTCCCTGAATCAGTGCAAGAGGTTCCACACAATTACACAGAAACATCGAATTGAAAGAATGTCTCCTTAATGGGGAAAGAAGAGCCCACCACCCACAGACTTCCGCCAAGAGACCTCCTGGGGGTAAGGTGGGGATGCAAATAGTGTATTGGAAACAATCACCTTCAGACCACCACAGGCACGTGGGGGAAATGTTGGATATTATCCCTAAGTGCCTTATGCTTCATCAGTGAATTGTCCCCTTCCCTTCTCCCAGAGAAACTAACAGTGCTCTTATGAGCACCCCTGACCCCCTGCATTTATCTTTAACCTTTCCTTTGTGTTTTACCTCTCATTGTCACAATCCCCCAAGTCAGGGCTGGTTACTAATAAGTCAAACTTTCTGGTAACTCTGGACTTTGTATTTGTAGTGAATTACTCTCTTTTCTATGTCCCTTATAGCCTTTTCATATTTTACTATGGAGCAATGTTCTTTGCTTAGACACAGAAAGACTGTTAATGCTTGCTCCTAATATTTGGGAGTTGATTGACTCTAAAATATCTCTACTCCTGGGCATCTGTCACAATTACTTGACTCAAATGTCTGTTGCCGTAGTTCCTAACACCCCCCACAAGGGGTTTCTCACCGTGGGCCTTAAATGGACCCAGGACAAGTGGCAAAGCT
The DNA here is from genome assembly GCF_029834395.1 of Sorex fumeus. Taxonomy (NCBI): domain Eukaryota; kingdom Metazoa; phylum Chordata; class Mammalia; order Eulipotyphla; family Soricidae; genus Sorex; species Sorex fumeus. The sequence continues at coordinate 23,465,482 of NW_026606179.1, forward strand.
ACCCCAGCATCGAATGGAACAGTCTAGAAAGGATAAAAGTATGGTCTTGATGCAAGACATTATGACTTAAGAGACAGGACCCCTATGGGGAAGGATAAGCTGAACTGCCTAAGAACCCTGGGACTACAGTAAAAGCCTTGCTTGCCCTTGGAGCCCAGAGAACTAAGTTTTGGACCTATATTCTTTCTGTGTTTATCCAAATAATTGCAAGTATTAGTAAGAAGTAAACTTAATTCTTTAATATTTACTAGTAACAAGGGAAAGAGAAAAGCACTTATAATGCCTGTCACGTGACCATCACCCCTGGGCAAATCTCTCCATATTGTCCCTGGGAGACAGAGTCTCCATGAGTTAATTCCCCCAAAAGAATTGCCTTTATCGATTCACTTTACCTCTGTAAATGATCAACCACACCTACGTGCAGTCCTATACCTCGAACTGCTCACATGTTCATAAGTATGCTAACAGCTCTGCACTAAACGGGCCTTTTTACCCCCAGTCTGTGAGTCCTTAGTCTCTTTGTTCCTCTGCTGGGAAGTTCTGGGGAGGTGGTTCTCAGCCACCGAACATATGCGTTGCACACCCCCACATTTGGAACTCGCAGGGAAACAGCGCAAAACTCCACCATGAGGAGTGGGTAAAGATAGGAGCCCTGATGCCTCGGCAAGAAATACCACATACATAATCTCTCTGATACAAAATTCAGAGAGGAAGTGGTGAGGATGTTTAATGAGCTCAAAGAAATTGTAGGACAGACATCCAATAAAACACAGGAGGAAATGAGAGCAGAAATAAAAAAAAACTGCAAGCAGAAATATCAGATTTTAAAATTTTGGTAGGTGAAAAGAAAAACTCAATGGAATCCTTAACAGTAGAGTAACAGCAGCTGAAAACAGAATCAGTGAGCTCTAAAGTGAGTTCAGGGGCTAGAACGATAGCACAGCGGGTAGGGCATTTGCCTTGCATGCGGCAGACCTAAGTTCAATTCCCATATGGTCCCCTGAGCACCGCCAGGAGTAATTCCTGAGTGCAGACCCAGGAATAATCCCTGTGCATTGCCAGGTGTGACCCAAAAGGGAAAAAAATAAATAAAGTGAGTTCAAATGAGAGAAAAACTCCAGACCACAGCAGAAGAAAGAAAAAGAAATAAAAATAAATCAGTGGCAGGCAAGAAAACTGTGGGATGAATTCAAGAGGAACAACATAAGAATCATCGGAGTCCCAGAGGGACAGGAAGGCAACCCCAAGAGGAAGCCTCAGTCAACCACATCATTGCTGAAAAGCTCCCGGAGCTGGAGAACTCAGGCAACCAGCTCCAAGAAGCCCAAAGGGTACCAGTTAAAAGAAACCCAAATAAAAAGACTCCAAGGCATATCCTAATCAGAATGATGAAAACCAAAAGCAGAGATCCAGAGATGCAATACTGAAAGCAGCAAGATCAAAGAGGAAAATTATATACAAAGGAGCATCCTTAAATTTACAGCAGACCTACAGAATGAGACCCTCCAGGCCTGAGGTCAATGGTGGGATATAGTAAAAAAGTAATTAATTAATTAAATTAACAAAATAAACGTCCCACTAAGAATATTTTACCAAGCCAATCTCTCATTCAGCTTTGAAGGAATGATACACAACTTCACAGATAAACCACAGCTTAGGAACTTCAGAGACTCAAAACCAATTTTGAAAGAAGAACTGAAAGGGCTACTGTAAGGCAAGACAAACCCCACTAACACATCAAACTTTTACAGATTGATGGTACAAAACTTCATGACAATAATCTCTCTTAATGTCAATGGTCTGAACACATCAGTTGAGACACAAGTGACAAAATGGATTAAATCCAACATTAAATTGAATCCAACATTCTGCTGCCTACAAGAAACACATCTGGTAGTCAAACACAGATTCAAAGTCAAAAGCTGGAAAACAGTTCTTCAAACAAACAATCCCCTCAAAAAGGTTGGGGTCATACTGGTATCCGGCAATATAGATTTCAAGCTGGAAGAAGTTGTAAGAGATAGAGAAGGTCATTTCTTAATAAGGCATATGAATATCAAGGGATCTATACCTCATGAAGAAATCACACTCCTAAACATATATGCATCCAATGAGAGACCCGCAAAATACTTAAAACAACTGCTAATAGACTTTAAGGAGGACATTGGTAGCAACACAATAGTAGTTGGAGACTTCAACACTGCCTTGTCACTCCTTAAGAGACTAATGAGAATAAAACTCAGCAAGGAAACACTGGTTTTGAAGGAAGAAATAGAAGGGGGCTGGTAGATAAATGCCTTTCATCCCCCAAAGCTAAATACACATTCTTCTCCAACGCACAAGGAACATTCTCCAAGATAGACCACACGTTGGGCTGCAAAACATACTTCCATAAAATCAGAAAGGATAGAAACTGCATCAATAGTCTTCTCAGACCATGATGCACTGAAAAGAGAAGTTAATCACACAAAGAAATGGTGAATTAAACAGCTCAGAACTGAACAAGCAGTGGACCAGAGAGGAAATTAAAGAGGAAATCAAAAGATTTCTGAAAACAAATGAAAATAAGGACAAGAGCTACCAGAACTTGTGGGACACAGCAAAAGCAGTGATAAGAGGAAACTTTATAGCTCTGCAGGTATTCGTCAGTAAAGAAGGAAAGGTCCACATAAATAACTTGACTTCACAGCTTAACATCTTGGAAAATGACCAACAAAAGGAGCCAAAACCAGGCAGAAAGATAAACTAATAATAAAAAAAAACTTAGAGAGCAGAAATTAACAAGACGGAATCTCCAAAAACAATTCAAAAGATAAATGAAAAAAAGCTGGTCCTTTGAAAAAAATTAATGAGATCAATAAACCACTAACAAGACCTACAGAGAAAGAGAGAGCGAGAACCCTAATAAACCAAATCAGAAATGAAAGGCAGAGGAGGGGAGAACATCACAACAGAAACCACAGAAATTCAAAGGATCAGGAGAGATTATTTTGAGAATCTTTATGCCAAAAAACAAGAGAGCCTAGAAGAAATGAATAAATTCTTGGATTCTTATAATCCCCTAAGGCTGAACCAAGAAGATTTGGAATACCTGAACAGACCTATTAAGGAAATTGAAATGAAAATCAAAAATCTTCCCCGAAACAAAAGCCCTGGCCCAGAGGGACCTCACTAGTGAATTCTTTTAAACCTCTAAAGAGTATCTACTGACAATCCTTTTCAAGCGTTTCCAGGAAATTGAAGAACCATAAACACTCCCAAACAGTTTCTATGAAGCTAAAAGCTGACCGATACTAAAAGCTAAGAGATACAGAGAGAGAGAGAGAGAGAGAGGGAGAGAGAGAGAGAGAGAGAGAGAATTATAGGCCAATATCTCTGATGAACACAGATGCCAAGATCCTCAACAAAATTCCAGCGAATAAAATCTAACAACTCATCAAAAAGATTACATATCATGACCAAGTAGAATTCATCCTGGGGACAAAAGTCAATCCACATGATACAATATATCAACAAAAGAAAAATATAAAAACCGTATGATCCTATCAATAGTTGCAGAGAAAGCATCTGACAAGATCCAGCAACCATTCATGATAAAAACTCATGACAAAATGGGAGTTGAAGGAACTTTCCTCAATATAGTCAAAGTCAAACCACAAGCCCACAATAAAAGCCATGCTCACTGGGGGAAAACTAAAAGTCTTCTCTCTAAGATCAGGCACAAGGTTGCCCACTCTCGCCACTTCTGTTCAATATAGTACTGGAAGTACTTGCCATAGCAGTTAGGCGAGGAAAAGGTATCAAGGGCATCTAGATAAGAAAGAAAGAAGTCAAGTGCTCACTATTTGCAGATGGCATAAAACTATATCTACAAAATCATAAAGACTCTACAAAAAACATCTAGAGAGCTTGAATGAGAGTACAACAGACAGGGCATTTGCCTCACAAGTGATGGAACCAGGTTCAATCCTTGGCGTCCCACATGGTCCCCAGGCACCACCAGGAGTGCAGAGCCAGGAGTCACCTGTAAGCATCACCAGGTGTGGTCCCCAAACAAAACAAAGTAAAATAGAAAAGCTCCTAGAAATAACAAACTTGTATAGTAAAGTGGCAGGTTTACAAAATCAATATGCAAAAGTCTATAGCTTTCCTATATACAAATAATGAAAGAGAAGAGATTAAAAAAAATCCCATTCACAATTGTGCCTCAGAAAATCAAGTACATGAAAATGAAAGAACTATACAAAGAAAACTGTAAAGCACCACTTCAAGAAATAAAAGAAGACACGAGAAAACAGAAACACATCCCCTGCTCATGGACTGGGAGGATTATCATTAAAGTGGCAGTACTCCCCAAAGCATTGTACAGAGTCAGAACAGTTCCTATTAGGATACCCACGACATTTTTGAAAGAAATAGACCAAACATTCATGAAACTCATATGGAGCAGAAAATATTATATGACTGAAACCCAATTGTGTACAACTTTGTAACTGTGTACATCTCACGGTGATTCAATAAAACAGGAAAAAATAATAAACAAATAAAATGAGGAGAGCAACACGCTGCAGAGACGTCCTTGGATGCTGCGCCAGGCTGTCTCATCCGGGGCACCCAAGAGAGGGGCAGGTGAGTCCCTCCACTTGCCCCAACAGAGCCCATCAGCCAAAAACCTCCAGAATCCAATCACCTCTGTGCTCACAGCCGATCTCCACAGGCTCAGGACGGGTCTCATCCATGAGAATGAATCTGATGAAAAACTCGGGCATGTGAGTTTTGTGACTGAAATCTCCAGGCTCTCACAGAGTCGGGAATGGGTGACCTTTCCCCATCTCTCTGTTCTTCCCGGAGCCTGGCTGTCACGCCCATGGACTGCCTGTGATGCCCTATAAGGTTATTAACAGCCATGATTCAGAGGCTCACAAATGAATCCTGGAAGAGAAAGAGAGCAACATGCCACAGAGATGCCTCGGCACCCCAAGTCACCATGCAATTAAAAATTTAACTCTAGCTGTATCACCCTATTTAAAATTTTAGAATTCCTGGAGTGCTCAACAGCAAATGCAGCTGTACAACATCTCATATTCTGCCTCACTGACGTTCCAAGAGTAGCAACACAACATTTGATGGAGTGTAAAGTAGAAATGTTTCAATATGTGTGTGTGTGTGTATTAGCACACAAGGGGCAGGCAACCGTGAATAACATGTTAATAATCTCTTATACGAGGGCTTAACGGTTCCAGGGTGAGATACAACACTCTTCACACACTTTCTTCTGAGGAAATTTTTTTCAATCATTTTTAGCAGATTCTTCATAACAAGCAACACAAAATAACTTATTTAGTACGTGCTCTGGGGGCAGATTTGGGAGGTGGTGGGATGGTGTAAAGGTGTCAGGATTGGTGTTGGAATATAGAATGCAATGAATTATTGTGGACAACTTTTAAAAAATAAAATTTAATTAATGAAGAAAGAAAACGAGGGGCTGGAGCGATAGCACAGCGGGTAGAGCGGTTGCCTTGTACGTGGCCGACCCGGGTTCGATTCCCAGCATTCCATATGGTCCCCCGAGCACCTCCGGGAGGAATTCCTGATCGCAAAGCCAGGAGTAACCCCTGTGCATTGCTGGGTGTGACCAAAAAAAAAAAAAGAAAGAAAATGATGAGTTTTAGCCGGCGGTGTGAGGGGACCTGAGACCCTTGAGAAGGGACACTGGCCTTCCCCGGGTGGATTTGGAGCAGCTGGATCATCATCATGTATTAGCAACATGTATACATGATACTCTAGTATTAGCAGTTCTGTAAATCACATGCCTAATCAAGATAAACTTTAAAGATAAATAAAATCCAGGTCTACTGATCATAAAACATAAAGAAATTTATTCTAGAACACGTCTAAAATTATGTTTTCAAGCCCCACATTCATCCCCCGACCCCAAAGCATTGTACAGATTCAATACAGTTGAATTGGTCTATTTCTTTTTTTAAAATGCCATGGTTATCGTAATAGGAACTGTATTGCATCTGTAAAATGCTTTGGGTCACAGCCCGCAGTTGAAGTCGGGAGGCCCCGAAGGCGTCCAGCGGCTGGCGGGTTCAGGACTCCACAGTGACACCTTCTGGCCACAAGAAGGAACCTCAGCTACAGTCCAGGACTAGCTGGGACCGGGCGCAGGGTGTGACCCCTTTGGCAGGAGATGCCAGATGGGATCCGTGTCGCCCGAGGCCTGGGGAATGTCTCCCCTGTGTACTGAGTGATTCTAGAAACAAGTGAGCCATTGGCTAGGGGCGCGGAAAGGTAAGCAAAGAGGGCAGGGGGAGTTGCGGGGGGGCGGGGGGTGGGGGGGGGGCAGCTGCCCTATCACTGGGCAACTCCCAGGAAACAGGAACTCCCCTGGGAGGACATAGATAACTTAAGGGATGATGCCAGCCAGACCAGAATGAGCAGAGAGGACAAAGAAGAGCCTGAGAATTGGCTGGAAAAGTAAGGGAAATGCAGTAATATTTCCAGGCTAGGTTTCAGTGGTTACATAAACAGCATTTCAGGGTTCCAGGTATGTACAAGTGTGTATAATGTAATGGACAAGAAAAAAAGAATTCACCCCAATATCTTCATAGTGGTTAACTCTGGGATTGTGGCTCAATGAGCTTTATAGTGCTTTTGGAAGATGAGAAAAGTTATTTATTTGTGACTTGAAGGATGTGCTAATATTTGGTAGAGGGAGATTGGGCATGTTTCATGGAAGGGGGGTGCATGTGGTCGTACTTAGGGGCTATTCCAAGCTCTGTGCTCAGGGATTGAACTGGAATGGCCACACGCAAGGCAAGTACCTAAAACTACTGCACTTACCTCTCTGACCCCGGGAAAGGCATGCTTAAAAGCATGGGTTAGTTCTGGAGAGATACCTCAAAGGGCTGAGTGCATGCTTTGCATGCCAGAGACCAAATTCCATCCCCAGCACTACTTGCCCCCGCCCCCTCTGAGCACGACTGAGACCAACCTCTGAGCAGAGTTTGGAATAGCTCTTAAGCCCAACTGGGTATGCTCCCCAAAACTGGAGTGATAGCACAGCGGTAGGGCGTTTGCCTTGCACGCAGCCAACATGGCCGACCCGAGTTCGATTCCTCCGCCCCTCTCGGAGAGCCCGGCAAGCTACCGAGAGTATCTCGCCCGCACGGCAGAGCCTGGCAAGCTCCCCGTGACGTATTCGATATGCCAAACACAGTAACAACAAAAATCTCCAATGGAGATGTTACTGGGCCCGCTCGAGCAAATCGATGAACAACGAGAGGGCCTTCACTTTACTTACTTTACTGAAACACGGTGGTTTGCAAAGTTGTTCATGATGACTTGTTCCAGGTCTTCAATATTCCAACCCCAATTCCACCACCATTGTCACCTTCCCTCCACCAATGTCTCCCTTTTTCCAGCCACCTTCCAGCCTGACCCTGTAGCAGGATGACAGCAATTTATTTTATATTGCTCACTACCATCAAATGGCTCGTGGAATAATCAAAAATTTATTTCTGAAGGGGGAAAAATGTGAAAATTGTTGTATCTCCCCATGGGCACATTAATTCCTTGTCTGAGGTTTGACTAAGCTGCTGTTGCGAGTTAAGCCTTCTGTGTTAAGGTTTTTGTTAGTTAACATTGGTTGGCTTCTGCGTTACAACCCACCCAATGTGTTCTGTTCCTACTGGGATATCACTGTTGTAGAATTTGGAGGTGTTGTATAGCCGCACTCCAGAAAGTCCAGAATATTTAACTGGAGAGTTAAATAGGTAACTGGGTATGACTGCTGGGTCTTCTGGAAGTACAAGGAGGTTGGGGATGGTTGCTCACCCTGACTCTGAGAAGGCCTGAAGTTTTCAGCCACAAAGACCCGTGTACCTGGAATTGGGGCAGATTAGTTTCTCTGAGGCAGTGGAGTCTGGCCAGAGGTGTTACTGTGGTTTTGAAGTCCCCTCCCCCGCCAATTTTTAAAATAAAATTTGCCCCTACTGATAAAAAGCAGGAGTCAAATGTTTTAGTTTGGAGTAGGGTTGAAAGGAGGGCCAGTACCCGAGCTGCTTTGGCAGAAATGCCTCCAGACCTAATTATTAAAATTTTAGAATTCCAAGATCGCGCGGCTGCACGACATCATATGCTATTCATAACCAGCAACAGAAAACAAATTGTCTAATGTTGCCTTTTTGGCAGGTCTCAGTGTTCAGGGAAAATTCCAAATAATAATGGTGGGACTGGTATCAAAATATTAAATGTAATCAAAGTAGAGAGAGAGTGATGTGGAAATCATCTGCCCCACAGGTAGGGGGAGGGTGTGGGATGGGGGGTATGCTGGGGGTTTTGGTGGTGGAAAATGTGCACTGGTGAAGGTACCGGTACTTCATCATTGTATGACTGAGACTCAAACATGAAAACTATGTAACTGTTCTCACGGTGATTCAATAAATAAATTTTAAAAAATACTGGGGAAAGTAGTGATTGGGGCTAAATGGAACAAGATAATCCATAAGTTATCATTGGAGATTATTATTAAATCAAATTTTATTAAGTGTAGTATTACTTTGGAGTTTAATATAATATTTACTCTATATTTGCATGTATCTGAAATTTTCTACAATTAAAATTTAAAACTCTGATTTAAAAAAAATAAAAAGAGGAACTGGAGTGATAGCACAGCCGGTAGAGTGTTTGCCCTGCATGCGGCTGACCCGGGTTCGATTCCCATATGGTCCCCTGAGCACCACCAGGAGTGGTTCCTGAGTGCAAAAAAGCCAGGAGTAACCCCTGTGCATCACCAGGTGTGACCCAAAAAGCAAAAATAAATAAATAAATAAATAAATAATAACGAAAAAAAAAAAAAGGAGGGTCAGAGAGGTGGGTGACATGCTGGAGGGAGGCAGAAGAGGCATGGAGAGCACTCTGGCTCAGACACCAGCTAAGAGACCAACTAGTCACCTGCCTCATGGGCTGTTCTGTTTTTTTTTTGTTGTTGTTCATTTTTTTTGTTTTTGTTTTTGTTTTTTCTTTTTTTGCCTTTTGGGTCACACCTGGCTATGTTCAGGGGTTACTCCGGCTCATGCACTCAGGAATTAGTCCTGGCAGTGCTCAGAGGACCGTATGAGATGCTGGGAATCGAACCCGGGTCGGCCGCGTGCAAGGCAAACGCCCTACCTGCTGTGCTATCTCTCCAGCCCCCTGATGGACTGTTCTGAGACACGTGTGCTCAGAGTTCCTTGTGGCCCTGTATGCGTGAGAGAATGAGGGGAAGCTCCTGCAGCAGAGCAGCGCTGGAAGAGGGGAGCCGTGGGGGTGAGGGCGGGGGCGGGGGGGGGGGGGGGAGGAGCCTGGGGAAGGAGCGGCTGCTGAGGAGAGAGCTGAGAGGGCCTGGGAGCCGGCAGGCGCTGAGGACCCAAGAACAGCTCTCCTGGGGTGCAGAGAGGGGAGGCTTGGAGGAGGCTACCCTGGGCGGGCAGAGATGAGGCCGGGAGATAGGGCAGGGGTACAGGGAAGCAAGGATGCCCCCGTGGGGCACCTCTAACCTTGGGACAACCGAGGCACAAGCAAGCCTGACCCTTTCAGTGACGAGATTCCCTTGATCGGCACAGACAGAATCTACTGAGTCAGGAGGTCCCAGAGGAAACAGGCACCTGCAAATTTCCTCCCGCCTGCCCTGGGTAACAGCATCACAAGGACCCCCAACTCCAAGGGCTTCTCGGTACCCCCGAGAGTGGGATGAGAGCCCAAGGCTCCCAGTGAAGTCAGCAGCTTTCCAGCTTCCGAAGGGCAGGGTCCAAGCAGAGTATGGAGAGCCGGGACAGGGATGGGTCCCAGCATGAGGCTACCCCGCAGGCAGAGGGAGGCCCTGGATGCCACAGCTGGTGGGTCCCAAACTCAGGGCCTCGGGGTCAGAGAGAGAGAGAGAGAGAGAGAGAGAGAGAGAGAGAGAGAGAGAAAAGAAGGTCTGACAACTCCCTTGCTCCCTGGCACTCTACATGGTCTCTCGAGCACCACCAGGAGTGATCCCTGAGCATGGCCGGGCATGGCCCCCAAACAAAGCAAACAAAAGACAACAAAACCGCTTCTGGGGGCTGGAGCAATAGCACAGCGGGGAGGGCATTTGCCTTGCACGCGGCCAACCCGGGTTCAATTCCCAGCATCCCATATGGTCCCCTGAGCACCGCCAGGGGTAATTCCTGAGCGCAGAGCCAGGAGTAACCCCTGTGCATCACCGGGTGTGATGCAAAAAGCAAAAAACAAAAACAAAAAACAAAAAAAGCAGAAAAAAACAGTTCTGCCTAGGCCTAGGTGGTCTCCCTACCTGAGCACCTGTGAGCCAGCCTGGGCCCTGACCCCACAGGACTGAACTCTCTCCCCGGGGGCCAGAGGAGCATCCATGGATTCTGCCCAGAGGTTGCCTGGAGGTCTGGACCCTGCTTGGTCCTCGGTGAGCACTAGGCCTGGCCGCACCTGGGGCACAGATCCCAGTGAATCCCCCACCCCCGGCCACAGGGAGTTTGGGGCTCCTTGTGCATGAGCACTCGGTAGTGGGGTACTCAAGGCAAAAGGGATGCGGCCAGCAAGGCCGGCTGAGAGTGTGGTTCCCACACACTGCAGGCTGGGAGTGTTACACCTGTGTGTGATCCCACCACAATGCTGGTGGGCCTGGGTGTGTGTGTGTGTGTGTGGTTATGTGTGTGTGTACGTGGGTGTGTATGTGGATTTGAAGGTATGTGTGTGGGGGGTATATGTGAGTGTGTATGTGTGAGTGGGCGAGAGAGGTGTGCATGTGTATGTGTGGGTGAGTGGGAGTCTGTGCATGGGTGTGTGCCGTGTGTGTGTAGGTCTGAGGTTGTGGGTCTGTGTGGGTTGCATGGGTAAGTGTGGCTGTGTGTGGATGTATGTGGGTATGCATGGGTGGGTGAGAGGGTGTGAGGTTGTTGAGGTATATGCGTGTGGGTGTTTGCACGTGTGTGGTTGTCTGTGTACATGCACATGGATGTGTTTGGTGAGTATGGGTGTGTGTGCGTGGGCTGGAGCAATAGCACAGCGGTAGGGCATTTGCCTTGCACGCAGCCAACATGGCCGACCCGAGTTCGATTCCTCCGCCCCTCTCGGAGAGCCCGGCAAGCTGCCGAGAGTATCTCGCCCGCACAGCAGAGCCTGGCAAGCTCCCTGTGATGTATTCGATATGCCAAACACAGTAACAAGTCTCAGAATGTTATTGGGCCCGCTCAAGCAAATCGATGAACAAGGGGAGGACAGTGACAGTGACAGTGGGTGTGTGTGCACGAGTATGTGTGGGTGTGTATGTGAGTGTGGGGTATGGGTGTGTGTGTGTGCATAGGCGTATACATGGGTGTGGGGGGTCTGGGGTTGTGGGTATGTATGGGTGTGCACAGGTGTGGGGTGTTGCATGGATTTGTGTGGGTGTGACGGTGTGGGGGGTATACGTGTGTGTGTGTGTGTGTGTGTGTGTGTTAAAGGAAATGAGTGTAGGACTATTTGGGTCCCACCTACCCACAGCTTCACGGAGCAGTCATAGGAGCTACTGAGCACCTTGGTGTCATCTACACAGAAGTGACAGGAGCTCACCAGATGCTCGTGCCCGGATAGGATTTTAAATGGAATCTGGAAAAGAGAGAGAACAGAACAAGATCAGCAGCTCACAGAACACAGGTCAATTTTACGTTTTTTTTTTGTATTTCTACACATTTGCTGTGAACAATCTAAAAACAGTGGGAAAAATTCTCCCTCCCCTCTCCTCCCCACCCCTCCCCTCTCCTGCCCTCCCCTCCCCTCCTCTCTCTCTGCTACACAGCCATCCTCAGGGCTTACTTCTGGTTCTGCACTCAGGGATTACTCCTGGCAGACTCAGGGGACCACATGTGGTGCTAGGGATTCAACTTTAAAGTTAGAAGCTATAAAAGTCATTTTATGGGGGCCTCAGGGTAGAGAGAGACGGGGCGCGCCAGAGGATGGGGAGCAGAGATGCCTCCTCCAGGGAGCACCACAGAGTGGGTGGGATAGCACTTGGACACCTGAAGGCACTGAATGCGCTGATGGGGTCCAGCCACTAGGGGGCGGGCGCGGGGTGGCTTAGTGCTACCGAATCCAGGTGGGTCTGGAGCGGGTCCTGCCTGCCAGGCCCAGGTTCTGGATTTGGGCTCTCAGCACTCTGGTTCCCGGGCTTCCCGCCACCAAACAAACTCTGCCGGCAGTTGTTTCCTCCGTGCAAAAGTTTGCTATGAAAAAAGGCAGACGGGAGCAGGGGAAAGTTCCTTCCTGGAGATCTCTTTTTAGGATTTTTTTGCCAATGCATAGTACTTCGGGGGTCCTCAATGCAAAGGGACCAGAAGCTCTTTGGAAAGAAGCTCCAAGGATACGTTTCCAATTTTCTGAAGCTCTACAAGCAAAAAAGGCACCTTCAGGACAGTCCATTTCAGCGAGCAATTTTTCAAATGTCACTAAATTGCACGGCCCCTCTGATCAGCCTTGATCCAAATGGTACTGCAACCACTTGGACAGAGGCGTAGAGACACGCCCCCACATCCGACAGCTGAGCGCCAGGTGGTTGTGGAGATCCCAGGGAAGTGGGGGGCAAGCATACCCCTGCTCTCACGGGTGGAGCTAAGGATGGGGTGTGGTCAGCACAGTAGCAAAGGCCAGCTCAGCGGCAAGAATCATGACGAATCAAGCGAACAGGGGTAGGGGACATAGCACAGCAGGTGTCTGCTCGCTTTACACACAGCCAACCTGGGTTCGACCCCCCCAGCATCCTATCTGGTCCCGCTCAGCACTGCCAGGCCCTAAGCCCCGAGCACCACTGGGTGTGGCCAAAATAAGACTCATGTGAGCAGAAAGATGGGGGGCAGAGTTCCGGGGTGAGGATGGCTGGGCAGAGGCCAGGACTGGAAGGGGAGGTGAACCGTCAGGTAAACCAGATTGAAAATGCCCTGGGCGGGGGAGGGGGGAGTAGGGGGGTCTGGGATGGGGTACCTGACCTCTGAACTTCATGGGATAGAGCCAGGAACCCTGGGGGACGGGAGCGGAAAGCACACACAGACGCAGCCTATCAAGGAAGTTTCCTATCTAGGAAGCAGGGTCTGTCCCCAGTGACCGTCAGCACTCTTTGGCTGACCATGAAATCACAGGGAACAAGGCTGCTCCCACATTGCACACGTCCACGGCCCGTCTCCCCGTCCCACCATGGTCCTGACTACACTCAGTCATGGGGTTCGTACACTTGGTGTGCACATTCATTTTAAAAGATCTTTCGTGTGGGCCTGTGCTGGCCTTGCACATAGCTGACCTGTGTTCCCTAACACAGCAGGTAGGATGTTTGCCTTGCATGCAGCTGACCTAGGTTTGATCCTTTGCACCCCATAGGGTCCCCCGAGTCCATGAGGAGTGATCCCTGAGTGCAGAGCCAGGAGTAAGCCCTGAGCACTGCCAGGTGTGACAAAAAAAAAAAGCCATTACAGGTACCAGAGTGATGGTACAGCAGGTAGGGTGTTTGCCTTGCACACAGTGGACCCAGATTTGATTCCTGGCACCCCCAAAACTCCCCTGAGCTCGCCAGGAATGGTCCCTGAGTGCAGAACCAGGAATAAGCTACAAGCACAGCTGGGCGTGGCCCAAAAATCTAATTAAATGAAACATTCTTAAAAATAAGAAGCCATGACACATGGATACAGAAATACCTCTAAAATAGTTAGTTGGCCAGAGAAGAACACTAGCCCTCTTCCTATCTGTGAAACTCCGTGTGTGATCGCCAGTCCCAGAAAAACAAACAAACATGGTTATGTAAAAAAGTAAAACCAAGGGCTGGAGCAATAGCACAGTGGGTAGGGCATTGGTCTTGCACATGGCCAACCCGGGTTCGATTCCCAGAATCCCAGATGGTCTCCTGAGCACCGCTAGGGGTAATTCCTGAGTGCAGAACCAGGAGTAACCCTTGTACATCGTCGGGTGTGACCCAAAAAGCAAAAAAATAAAAATAAAAGTTGTTCTTTTTTTTTTAAAAAAAAAAGTAAAACCAGGTATAGAGGGGTCTGAGACATGCTCCCATTCCCATAAACAAAAAAGTGGTGGCTGGGTAACAGGCATGGACATGCTGCCGGTGGTCATATAGTATCTTTACAGATGTGAGAAGTTAGAAGCAAGGGGATGAGGGGGGTCAGGGAAGAGCAGAATGACTTTTATAGCTGCTAACTTTAAAGTTTGGGAATGCTTATTGCGAATATTAAACAGACAGCCTCGTCCCATCCTGTGTGTACCTGAAAGGAAACATCACAAGTGAAATCACAGCACAGCATCTGCATGTACTGTGCTCTCCTCTAAAGCAGCACCTGGGGTCCTGGGGCAGCCAGCCTAGGGGGCGGCCCCTGCTCTGGGACCTGACAGTGGCACAAACTGGCATCTCAGTCCTGCCCAAACTCCTGTGCTTACAGGCATCAACCAGGAGACGGCGCTATTTCCCCGGTAACCCTAGTTTGGAATCCCCACTCCCACCCCCTAAAATCTTCTCTCTCTCTCTCTCTCTCTCTCTCTCTCTCTCTCTCTGCATGCTTGAACTTCTCCCAGTGACCCAACACCACCAACCTCTCTCTCAAATGTCACAGAACACAAAGTGATGTCGTTAGAAGTTTTGCCTCTTTTGTTCATAGGCCACACCTGGTGGTGCTCAGGGCTTCCTCCTGGCTCTGCGCTCAGGGATCACTCCTGGTGGTGCTCGGAGTACCACATGGGGTGCCAGGGATGGAGCCTTAGTGAGTCCCGGGCCAGGCAAATGCTCTACCTGCTGTGCTGTCGCGCCACCCCAGTTTCACTTTTTTTTTTTTTTTGGATCACACTGGGTGATGCACAGGGGTCATTCCTGGCTCTGCACTCAGGAATTACCCCTGGGGGTGCTCAGAGGGGCCATATGGGACGCTGGGAATCGGACCTGGGTCGGCCGCGTGCAAGGAAAACACCCTACCCACTGTGTGCTATCATTCCAGAGCCCCTCCACGCCCCCCCCCGCCCCCGTTTCACATTTTTAATTGAAGTTTTTTTGTTGCTTGTAGAGAGACCTCCTGTTCCAGGCTGGGGGTGGGGTGGGGGTTGTTCCTTGGCAGGGAGGGTCCTGCACGCTGGGGGGAGTGGCACCCAGGGACATTTGGGAGGCTCTGCCCTGCGGGCCACAGGGCTGGAGACAGCGCCCGCCCGCCGGTGTCCCTGGGGGGCTGCAGAGGCGCTGCTGACCTTGGAGAGCGGCTCCTGGTCTCCCCACAGTTCCTTCTCGGGCAGCTGGCGCTCCTCGGGGCGCGGGAAGACCTCCTTGGTAACGCTCAGGGGGTCCAGCAGGTCCAGCGACAGGGGCTCCAGGGACGAGCGGGCGAGGGTCGGCCTGGGGCTGCTCGACGGTACCAGGGCGCTCCAGGGCGGCTCGGGGCTGCCCTCAGCCCTGGCCGCGGCCTCGGGGCCCGACCCCGTCTGCCCGGGGGCCGCGGGGGCTCCGCTGAGCGGCAGGGAGGACCGGGGCCGGGAGGCCATCCCTACCCGCGGCGAACGGCGGTGCCGCCGCGCGCCCCGCCAGCCCGACCCGCGACCCCGCGCGGCGCGGGCAGCTGGCACACCGCACCGGGGAGGGAGGAAGGGACACGGCCCGGTCTCCCACGGCTCTAGGACACATGTCAGTCGGGGCGGGGCGGGGACTGTGTGCGTGTGCATGTGCGTGCCTGCGTGTGCGCGCGTGCGTATGTGCACGTGCGTGTATGCGTATGCGAGTGTATGTGCGTGTGTGCAAGCGTGCGAGTGCGTAAACATGTATGTGTGTGTGCGTGTGCATGTGTGAATGTGTGTGCGTTTTATGTGTGCACAAGTGTGAGTGTGAATGTGTGCATGTGTTTACGTGTGTGGGGGCCACAGACTGTTTGTGTGTGCATGTGCGTGTCTCTGAGGGGCACAGGCTCTGTGTCTGTGTGTGTATGTGTGTGTGCAAGTGCGCCTGAAGGGGCCCAGACTCGGTGTTTAAGGGGGCAGAGACTGTGTCTATGTGTGTGTGTGTGTGTGTGCATGTGTCTCTCTGAGGGGGCACAGACTGTGTGTGTGTGTGTGTGTGTGTGTGTGTCTGAGGGGCCAGACTCTGTGTGTGTCTGAAGGGGCATAGACTCTGTGTGTGTGTGTGTGTGTCTGTGTGTGCGTGGGAGGAGTGTTTGAGTCTGTGAAGGGGTCCCCACACCCCTCTCCAGTCAGCTGGAGACAAAGCAGCCCTAAGGAGTTTGGGACAGGCCCCCAGGAGTTCTGAGCGCCATAAGCCCATGAGAAGGGCGGTGCACAGACCAAGCCTCTGGGGGTACTGCTCCGCACTTCGCCCGAACCTGGAGGGAATGATTCAGAGATATTAGGGGCTGGCATCTCTGCTGAGGGCCTAGACACGACTTTCCTCCTTTCCCTTCCCTCGTGTCTATGATGTCACTTTGGCCATGAGAAAACTTTGCGACCTCACATCCCCTAAAGTCTCCAGAGGGGCAGCAGCTTCCAAGCAGCACCCTGGAGCCGGTGGTCATGCGGGTGCCAGCAGCTCCCGGCTGAGTACCTGTTCCTCTCGAGTGACAGACAGACTCTGCCAGGGCCTCCGTGCTCTGCTGCCCCGGGGCCTCACTCCCAAGGGTCAGAGGGAGAAATGGGAAACACCCCCCACCCCCACCATGGAAGGAGGCAAATTTGTTCTTCACAGGAAACCAGAGAAAGTCTTCATTTTTCACTTCAGTTTTGGTATTAGGAGATTTAGAAAAAGAAAAAAGATCAAGAAGCAAATAGAAAAATTTCATTTTAATTAAGTTACACCATCTAAATTTTTCCTCTGACACTAAATGAAGTTAAAAATAGAAATCAGTTTCTGCAAGCGTCCAAGGCAGTGTCTGAAATGTCAAGGTTTTACAAATTATTTTACAGCATGAATTTACATATAAATACAATCTGTACAATGTGTTAGCTGAACAACCAGTGGGCATCCATCATGGAGGAGAGCTGGGATTCGCGGAGCATTCAATTACTGCCTCTTGAGGGGAAAACGTTTCAGCCTGGAAAAGGAAATGAAAGAGAGGAGTTCGACACGAACGAACACTCAGACAGCTCAGTGGAGGATGAGAATGCCAGCCCCCCGGGAGTACTGAGCTGGACAGCACGGGATGAAAGCACTGTGGAGTCCGCCCTGTCCAAATGCTTCCTGCGGTGACCCCAAATCCTCTCAGAGACTTCCTCACCCACACCCTGTATTAGGATCTATTTATAAAAACTAAGTTTGTTGGCTTGTTTTTTTTTGGGGGGGGGGCAGAGGTGCTCCCAAGAAGTGCTCCCCCAGGAGGCTATCAGGGCTTTATCTAGTGGTGCTGGGGAAACCATGCAGTGCCGGGGATTGAAACTGGGGGTTCCGTGGGAATTCCATCTAGAACCCTTTGCACTCTGACAGGAGAAAAGCATCAGGGATCCTCCCCGGAGAGCCAGGAAGCTTGGGGGAGGTGCAGGGGGAGTCCCTACCTTCCGCCACCACAGGAGTTAAGAGTGAATAATGCAGTACCTTACCCCACCGCCCTTCCTGCTGCCCGCCCGGCTCTGGATGGGCATCATGAGGAATAACATCGGGGGTGGGCACGTGTGAGGGATCAGCGGTTCAGTACGGAAGGGAAGGGAGGGCTTCCAGCCAGGAAGGGAGGAAATGGGAGTGGGCAGACCTGCTTCCAGGGGCTGGGGCTGAGGCGGAAATGCTCGGACCCTCTGCACTCTGAACCGGGGGCATGGATCAGCCATTCTCAGGACGTCAGTGAGGCCTGGGGATGGAGCTCAGCAAGCTTAGCACGGGCCCTGCATGAGGTGGGCCAGGGCTCTGTCCCAGAACTGCAAGGTTCCTCGAGCGCTGCCAGGAGCAGACCCCCCCACCCCCTGAGCTCCCTGGTGTGACCCAAAAAGACTGTCACTGTCACTGTCCTCCCATTGTTCATCGATTTGCTTGAGTGGGCCCAGAAACATTGTGAGACTTGTTACTGTGTTTGGAATGTCGAATACGTCACGGGTAGCTTGACACACACACACAAAAAAAAACAGAAAGAAAGAAAAAAAAGCAGTGCAGGATTGAGGTCAGGCCTCCCCGCCCCACCCCTCCCCTGCATCATGGCGCACAGAGGCCTCTCCCCTCCCCCCCCCAACCCTGTCCAATGGCAGGAAGTCAAGGAGAGAATTGAAACTGGAAGCCTTTGGTTGGGTCTTCTCCAACCCCTGCCTCCTCCGGGTGCCGTGTAGGCATGGAAATGGGATTGAGACCCTTGTGCTGTGTCACCTGTGAGTTCCTTGACACCCAAGTTCATTCAGTCACCCTGACCAGTACGACATGCATAAAGCTAAGTCACACACCTATCCTACACTCTGAATCAAAACCATCCACGTGCAAATAGACCGGATAAACAACAAAACCCCTGGAGCTGGAGAGATAGTACCGCAGGTATGGAGCTGGCCTTGCCTGTGGTCAACGCAGATTCAAACCCTGGCACTGCATACGTTTCCTGAGCATGGCCAGGAGTAAGCCCTGAGCACAGAGCCAGGAGTAAGCCCTGAGCATAGACAACAGTCACACCCCCCACCCGCATCAACCACGCAAAAAGCAAACAAACAAACAAACGCACGCCCCTACAGAGCCCAGGGAAGTAGTTCAGTGGTCAGGCACTCATCTTGCAAGCGTGAGGTCCTGAGTTCAACTCCCGGCACCACCACACATGCCAGGCAAGAGCCCAACACTGAACAGATGCAGACCTAGGCTCTTCCTGCCTCCATCACCACCCCTGCAAACAAAAGCTATAGAAGTCTAAGAATAGAATCCACACGTAGCCCTTCGACTCTGAAGTCTATAAAAGACAAAAATGCCCCACGGAAGAGACTCAGCAGTGAATCCCGGAAGACAGCAGCTCATGGGAGATCTCTCTAGACCCCGTGCCGAGCTGATTCTACTGGGACACCTCAGATGGAACGGGTGTTCCCTCTCTGCCCACTCCAAATGAATCCCCGGTGGGCACGAACTTCCAGAAAAAAAACCCCAGGTACACAAGACCAGGGATTGAAGACTCTAGGTCACATGGTCATGGTGACAGGGCCATCCCTTCCTGAATCCCCGCCCATTCGGGGTCCTGGCTGTAATACCCATGAACTGCCTCTGGGAGATATTTGAGCGCGTCTTGATCCAGACACTCACAAATGATTCTCAAAATGGATTAGCTCCCTACAGAGATGTCTCTGGACCCCAATCATTTACAATTTTAGAATTCCAGGAGCGACATCTCATGCTATTCATATTAAGCAACAGAAAATAAATTACCTAGCATCTGCCTGTGGCAGGCAGGCTTGAATGGTGGTGGGATAATTCGAAATAATGGTGATAGGAACTTGAAATGGTGGTGGAATTGGTGTTGAAATATTGAATGTAATTAATCCATTAATGTGAACAACCTTATGAAAATAAAATTTTTAAATTATACCCAAAAAATGCTCCATGGGAAGAAAAAAAGTGTAAAACATTATCAATAATTTTTTTAAAAAGTGGCATAACTGGGGCTGGAGCGATAGCACAGCGGGGAGGGCGTTTGCCTTGCACGCGGCTGACCCAGGTTCGATTCCCAGCATCCCATATGGTCTCCTGGGCACCACCAGGAGTAATTCCTGAGTGCAGAGCCAGGAGTAACCCCTGAGCATCGCTGGGTGTGACCCAAAAAGAAAGGCAAAGGTAAAGGTAAAGGCCCTCCCGTTGATCGTCGATTTGCTCGAGCGGGCCCAGTAACGTCTCCATTGGAGACTTTGTTGTTACTGTGTCTGGCATATCGAATACTCTCGGTAGCTTGCCGGGCTCTCCGAGAGGGGCGGAGGAATCGAACTCGGGTCGGCCATGTTGGCCGCTTGTAAGGCGAACGCCCTACCCGCTGTGCTATTGCTCCAGCCCCAAAAAGAAAGAGAAAAAAAAAGTGGCATAATTAAAAACACCATAATCAGGGCTTCTACACAAGCATGGTAGTTAATTCACCTGACAGGTAAGAAACAAAGTCAGCTCCGTGGCTAACTTTCCCGTGGACTCGCCAATGCTTCTCTACCGCTTGGAACCTGCTGACTGTGTAATAATAATAAAGGGGCTTTCACTAGCAGTTTTGCAGGCCTGATCTTTCCCAGCCCTGACAGCCAGGGCCGGAGTACACAGCGTGGCAGAGTCTATTCATTCCAAAAGCTGGCACCCTATAGGCTGGAGCAACATAAAACCCATCATTCCAATTCAAAATGCGCATTGGAAAGTGTCACCTAGGGCTTGGGGCGTGGGTAGGGTGTCTGCCTCGCATGCGGCTGACCCAGGTTCCATTCTTTGCATCCTATAAACCCTGCCAGGAGAAAATCCTGAGTGCAGAGGCAGGAGGAAGTCCTGGGTATAACCCACCCCCCCCCAAAAAAAAACCCCAAAAGTTTCATGCATATACCGTATGTGTGTGTATATGTGTGTGTGTGTGCGCGTGCGCACATGCATGTGCACACACACGCATGTGCATAAATGGGAGGGGGTGAAGCATGGACACTGGAAGGGACATGAGAGGCAGATGCAGGGGGAACTGGTCAGGGGACATGGCTGTCCTCAACTGCAAGGTCCGAATGCTCAGAATGATAATATATTACTATTATAATATTATACTGAGAGTATCTCGCCCACACGGCAAAGCCTGGCAAGCTCCCCGTGGCGTATTCGATCTGCCAAACAACACGTCTCACAATGTTACTAGGCCCGTTCGAGCAAATCAATGAACAACGGGAGGACAGTGACAGTGACAGTGACAGTTATTATATAGATGAAGCTCATATTATTATTATTATTATTATTATTATTATTATATAGTTGAAGCGCAATGCATTAAAAGTCTAATTTTAAGCTCCACAAGCCCCCTGACTCTGACACTGGCCTCCAAGCAACCGAGCAGGATTGTACCGAGCCTTCGAGGGGCTTCGAAGACTCGCTGTGCCGCCACCTACCGCCTCAGCAGCTCCTGGGGTGACAAGCCCGCCACCCCTTCTTCATCACTCTCGCTGTCACTGCTTGTGGTGCTCTCGGAGCTGCTGGTTTTCTCTGACTTCTTATTCTTTTGTTTGCTTTTGTGTTTGTGCTTCCGGTGTTTCTTTTTCTGAAAGGATAAAAAAAAAAAGTTTGTGAGGAGGAAGAGACAAAACCATCAGGGCGTCCCTATTAAATCAGCAGTGACAGGTTGACAGGGATCTGAGAGCTGGGAAGGCACCAACACACCCTTCTCAGTGTCCGTGGGTTGGCAGTGGACACCTCGGGGCACACGGCCACACTCCCCAGTGGACAAGCTCAGGCCCTTCTTCTGCAGGGCACAGCCGGGGCCCCACTTTCGAGGCTCCTGCTAAACAGGAATGGGTGCAAAATATCTGAAATGATCTCGCAGCTTAACACCATGGTGCCATGCACCCTGGAAAAGCACCAAGAGCAAAACACTCAGTGGGCTGCCCTTCCCCCCTTTCCCTGACCAGGAACTTTCCTTGTTTTTGCATGCCCAGGACTCTATTCTCTTGACAGTTTCCATTGCCAAGACCCCTCTGGGTGCCAGAGACTACCAGGAAGAATGAAGGCCTTCGGGCAGGAAGCAGACGCATGGCAGTGAGGCATGGCAGTGAAAGGCATGGCTGGTGTCAAAGCACACGTCCTTCTTCCCGCCTCCTCCACTTCCGATAGCTAGTGAGGGACCAGACCTCGCAGGACAGGGCAAGCAAGTGGGTGCAAAATATCTGAAATGATCTCACAGCTTAACAGCCAACACATAAACAATTCAGTTTTCCTTTCAAATACTCTGGTGTTACTCTAGGTTATTCACATACTCCCTTTCCTTTTTTTTTTTCAATGTGCACGGGTTCTCTCTCTCTCTCTCTCTCTGTGTGTGTGTCTGTCTCTGTCTCATCTCTCTCTTTCTTTCTCTCATATTTCTGAGTACAATGAAATACATTAAGATGTTCATCCTCGAAGAAAGCAACGCTTCTGCAAACCACGGCCTGTGAGTGAACCTCCGTTGCCCAGACGCACAGTTCTGGTGTCCCCTTTGGACTGGGAGACTTTCTCCTGGACCGGGCTGCCACATCCCTCCAGGGGCATGTCTGGGGGACAGGAGCAGGGGTCCCCGCAGAATGCCTCACCTTCTCCTTCTTTCGGCGGTGCTCTTTCTTGGCCTTGTGTTTTTCTTTGTTTTTCTTCAGTTTCTCCTTCGGAGGCGGCTCGGGTTCCAGCCGAGCATCTGTAACACAAAGGCCACAGAGCGGGGCCTCAGGGGCGGCAGGGGCAGAGGCCGGGGCCGGCCCTCAGATTGCGGTGGAATGCTGCACAGTCAGGGAGCCGGCTGGGATGGAATGTTTAACATTGAGGCAGGACACCTGCCCGGCCTTCCTGGCAAACAGGATTAGCACGGCACAGTCACCTCGTGCTTAGGAACCACCAGAAACCCCAGCCAGAGGCCGGAGTGGCCCGACCAGTTTCTTTCAGCCACACCCTCCAGGTGACGCCAAGGAGGACGGGGCAGCGAACACCAGAGTCCTTAGTGACCTCACGTCCTCGTTGAGACGGGCTGGAGTGTGCGTGTCTGTTTCCCTACCCTGGCACCGCATGTCACCTCTCCCAGTCTCAGTTTCCATGACGGGAAGGACTCTGACCCTCTCAGTGATGGAGAGAGGACTCAATGGC
This sequence comes from Sorex fumeus, assembly GCF_029834395.1. Taxonomy (NCBI): domain Eukaryota; kingdom Metazoa; phylum Chordata; class Mammalia; order Eulipotyphla; family Soricidae; genus Sorex; species Sorex fumeus. Next base: position 23,488,235 of record NW_026606179.1, read on the forward strand.
TCCACCCACACAAGTTCCTGAGCCCCGAATCAGGCCTCTCTCAGCTCCTCTCACAACTCTCCCTTTATGAACCCACGTTTCAGGTGAATTTGTTTTACAGATGAAAGAAGAAAACAGCTAGCATCAAATGATGGGATGCCTATAATCATTAAAAAATGATTTGAATCACAAAAGAAAACGAAAATAGTTCATTCAATAGGTTGCATAGGCTTAAATTATCCACCTTTAAATTTGGACCAACGGGAGACAGTGCCCCCCAGCAGGTCAACCTGTCCCTGCAGGGCGAGTGTATCAGCAGCCTGATGGTGCCTTCAGGCTTCCTGATACCCCCAAACTTCCCCCTGTGCCTCTGGCCACACCCCAATAACTTGGGACCCAAATTTCCCAAGAAATTAAACTGCCAAAAGGAAGGTAGGCAGGAACCACGCCCACAGACTACCTCCGGCTCCGCTATACAAGCTCATTTATCAGCCTTGCTTCAGAGACCTATAAATAGATCTCGAAAGAGATCAAAAGCAGGCCATTTACACGCATTAACGGCCATGATCCAGAGACTCACAAATGAATCTTGGCGGAGAGCAGCACGCGCAGAGATGTCTCCCCACCCCGCACCAGGCTGATTTCACCAGGGCACCTTGGAGGGGGTGGGGGGGCAGGTGAGTCCCTTCACCTGCCCCAAATGAACCCTGGCAGTTGCAAACCTCCAGAACCTAACTGCCGCCACGCTCACAGCCGACCTTCACAGGCTCATCCCGAGCCCACCAGGCATGAGACTGAGCCCGCTGAAAAACCCAGTTATGCTGGGACAAGTGAGTGGAAACTTCCAGGCTTCAAGGAGTCGGGGAAGGGCTCCCCGTCCTTCCGGTTTCCTGGCAATCCCGCCCCAGAACTGCCTCTGGGCGCCATTTAAGAGCATTAAGGGCCATGACTCAGAGACTCTCAAATGAATCTCGGAAGAGAGCAGCCTGCCACAGATAATGCCTCCAGACCCCAGATACTTAAAAATTTTAGAATTCCACCTCCTGCTATTTATGGCAAGCAATATAAAATAAATTATTTAGCATCTGCCTCAGGGGCAGGCTGCGGTGGTGGTGGTGGTGGTGGTGGTGGCGGGAAGATTCAAAGTTAATGGTGGTGGGAAGGTGGGATTGGTGTTGAAATATTGAATGTAAGCAATTATTGTGAAAACCTTTACGAAAAGTTTAAAAATAAAAAAAAATAGTAATGTGGAGTTCATGCCTGCTTCAGTCAGCTTAATCAGTAGCTGAATAAGTAGCAGTATTCCTACATAAAAATAAATAAATAAATCGGGACCAAAATGTTTTCATCGATCATTAGTTTTCTGAGTAATTAAAACAGTAAAAGTTCATATGTGGCAGAAGCAGAAAAGGCAGAAAAACAGTAGAAGTTCACATGTGGGGGCTGGAGCGATAGCACAGCAGGTAGGGCGTTTGCCTTGCACGTGGCCGACCCGGGTTCGATTCCCAGCATCCCATATTGTTCCCCTGAGCACCGTCAGGAGTAATTCCTGAGTGCAGAGCCAGGAGTAACCCCTGAGCATTGCTGGGTGTGACCCAAAATAAAAAAAAAGAAGTTCACATGTGTTAGAGGCAGAACTTTCGGGCCTAAGTGGGTAAGGTATAGGAGGTGGGTTGGATACAGAAACGGGTAGGGTACAGTGGGTAGGGCACTAGCCTTGCAACTGATCCGGGTTCTATCCCCAGCATTATATACGGTTCCCCATACGGTTCCCCAACACCCCCACCGGGGAGTGACCCCTGAGCACAGTGCCAGGAATAAGCCCTGAGCACCATTGGGTCTGACTCAAAAAACAAAACAAAACAAAAAAACCCAAACCAAAAAAACAAACAAAAAAATATTAAAAAACCCAGCTTTTCCACCTAAGTCAAGTTCCCCATGTTTTCACAGTGTGGATATGTAATTTGCCAAACCCTGAGAAAAGGTGCCTGCAAGTTTTCTGGTCCTACAAGCTTGGTCCAATATTTTGAAATTTGAACTGCCAGACTCTCTTTTTTTTTTTTAACTCTAGTTTTGGGGAAACCATCCCCCCTCAGTAATATAGAATAGGCAAAGAAGGTAGCTTGCCAGGTTCAATCCCCAGCACCCCATATGGACCCCTAAGCCCTCCAGGAGAGATCCTTGAGTGCAGAGCCAGGAGTAACCCCTAAGCATCACCAGGTGTTAACCCAAAACAAATAAAGGTAAAAAAGGTAAAGCCCTCCCGTTGATCGTCGATTTGCTCGAGCGGGCCCAGTAACGTCTCCATTGGAGACTTTGTTGTTACTGTGTCTGGCATATCCAATACTCTCGGTAGCTTGCCGGGCTCTCCGAGAGGGGCGGAGGAATCGAACTCGGGTCGGCCATGTTGGCCGCGTGTAAGGCGAATGCCCTACCGCTGTGCTATCGCTCCAGCCCAACCCAAAACAAATAAACAAATAAATAAATAAAAATCCAAAAAGGACAGGCTGAGAAATCAGCACAAAGAACTTTAGTTTGGGGGCCAGAGCAATAGCACAGCAGATAGGATGCCTTGCACGCAGCTGTGGCAGGTTCCATCCACACCCCATATGGTTCCCCAAGACCCAACAGGAGTGGCCCCTGAGCACAGAGCCAGGAGTAAGCCTGAGCACAGTCAGTGTGGCACCAAAATAAAAGGGGGAGGAGGGGAAAGAGGGGGGCGAGCCGACTAGCACAGCAGGTAGGGTTTGCCTTGCCCACCTAGGTTTGATCCCTGGCATTCCATATGGTCCCCTGGGCACCAGCAGGAGTGATACCTGAGTGCACAGCTAGGAGTGATCCCTCTGAGCATCACTGGATGTGGCCCCAAAACAAACAAACAAACAAACAAACAAAGATAAAAACAAAACCAAACCAAAAAGAACTTAGCTTTACAGTTACTTTATTCTATCTGAGATGTCATAATAAGATGTCCGGGTTCCGGGAGCTGGTTTTTATTATGACATCTCATTCCTACTTTGACAAACTGGCAGGCTATCGAATGTAGCCTGCCCTCACGGCAGAGTCTGGCAAACTCCCCGTGGCGTACCCAATATGCCAAATACCAGTAACAATGATGGGTCTCATTCTCCTAAAGAGCCTTGAATATAATCTCAGGGCTAGGATGAAGGAGACGTTACTGGGGCCTGCTCGAGGCAATCGAAGAATAACAGGATGTTCTGTGATCTGTGATCTTTTCTATCTATTTTATTTAACTCTGGGAGCGGGTGGGGCATTTTCTCCAGCAGTGCTGAGGGCCCAGCAGCCACTTCTGGCAAGTCAGTGCAAGGGGGTGAGGGGGCTGAGCTGCTCGGGCCTGCAGTGCGAGGGCCCTGGGGCCACCCCAGCTGGTCAGAGGCCTTCAGGGCTGCTGGGTGCTGAGACCAAACTCAGGATCCCACACAGGCAAGGCACATGCTCTGACCCCCCCATGCTCTCTCCTTGGCTAATGATCTGAGCCAGAAGCAAATGAGCAACAACGTGGTAATTTTCAGAACTCTACTTTCTCTGCTCTTTTGGTTTATCTGTGGTAGGGGGTTACTTCCAGGATGATAATATCTAGCTCATCAAACCCAGGGCTCCTGCACACAAAGACGGTCCATAGACTCATCTCCCTCTCAGCTTATCGGCTCTCTGAGGGTTGGCTAATTAGCCAAACCAATATTTATGTGTGGGCACCAGAGGACACTATAAAGCAGACAACAAAATTATATGTTACTTGTGTCTGGACTTGCTATCAGATATCTGCGAACCCAGCATTCAAAGATGAGACACCATCTGAACAGTGAATAGGACAATCACTGGAAACTGTTGACGGATACGATACTGGGGGCGGGGGTGGGGTGGGGGGATTATTTCTATTTATTACTGGAAGAATTAGTTTGATATTTGTTGCATTCTCAAGTCTAGAAAAGTCTTGCTATTCCCTCCCTGCACACCCGTGTTCATGTCAGGTCACATTTGAGATGTTTAGGATTCTACTGTAAGGATTCTACTTTTTAACTGAAAGGAAAACAGATCAAATATATCATAGGCTGGGACTGGAGCAATAGCACAGTGGGGAGGGCGTTTGCCTTCCACATGGCCGACCCGGGTTCGATTCCCAGCATCCCATATGGTCCCCCGAGCACCTCCAGGAGTAATTCCTGAGTGCAGAGCCAGGAGTGACCCCTGTGCAGCACTGGGTGTGACCCAAAAAACTAAAAAAAAAAAAAAAAACCTCAGAGGCTGGTGTTGGAGTGACAGAACAGCATGGACGGTGTTTGCCTTATAAGCAGCCAACCCAGGTTCAATCCCAGTATCCCATAGGGTCCCTGGAGCACCGCCAGGAGTGATCCCTGAGTGCAGAGCCAGGACTAAGCCCTGAGCACCAGGGGGTGTGATCCCCACAAAGGGCTCAGCTGCTATAAAATGACTATCATTTTGACAATAGGAACAAGTTACCCGTTGCAAAAGGAGACAGAGAACAGAGAGGCCAATAACAGGTGAATTTGGTGGAACAGTGTTGGAGCTGATGGTGGATGTGGCCCCATGGTCAGAGCGGTCAGGTCTCAGAGGGGGACGGGGCCAAAGAAAAAGCACAAACCACAATGCTCTGCACTTACTGGGGCAGAAGACGGGCGGCAGCCGCGGGCCGAACTCTTCTCGCTCATCCAGCTGCATCTTCTGAATCGGAAAAGGGAGCCTGGGCTCTTGGGGTTCAGGCTGGCTGGCTGGAAAACACAGGATGTCCATTCCGGAGAGCTGTCAGCTGCTCCCAAGGGCTGGGCATGCTCACTCTGGTTAACTAGCGTGTCCAGAGGCTAAGGGCATGGTGTGACCCGGCCTCCCACACTGCAGAGACCTGAGCCAGAAGCAGGTGACACAGGGTACTGAGACCCAGCGGATGGCACAGACCCCAGCATATATATCAAAGACAGGAGGATTAAAACCTGTGCCAATCCTGCCACCTCATCATCAAGCAGGGGTTTGGAAAGTTTTTGTATGTTTGTTTAAATAATAAACAAATGAAAGCTTTACTATTTTTTTTAAATTCTTCTCAACTAAATGGAAAAAGCAGTATTCCTAAACATAACCTAAAAGTATACCAGAGTTAAACCAGATAGGAAAATTAAAATCTGCTCTAACTATAGAAGACAAAATCTAGGGTGACAGCTCAAAGGTCCCCCAAGCGCTTCTAGGAACAATCCTTGAGCCGTGAGCTGGGAGTAGCCCCAGAAGAAAAACAGAAAAGACAGAAGAAGAAAACAGCAGGGGTCAGAGAGAACAGTACAGCAGGTAGGGCACTTGTCTTGTACGTGGCTGACCCGGGTTCAATCCCCAGCATCCCCATATGGTCCCCTAAGCCTACCAGGAGTGATCCCTGGGCAGAGAGCCAGGAGTAAGCCCTGAGCACCTCCGGGTGTGACCCAAAAGTTAACAAAAGAGAAGAAAATATCACTGATTCTTCATTAGTCTAGTTTCAAATTACCCAACCAACCAACAAAGCACAGGTTAGAGAGATAGGACAGTGGATAGGATGCTAACCCTGCTCACAGCTGACCCAGGTTCCGTCTCCAGAATCCCATATGGTCCCCCCTGAGCCCTGTTAGAAGTGGCCCCTGAGTACAGAGGCAGGAGTTACCCCAGAGCACTGCTAGATGTGCCCCTGCCTCCCCCCTAAAAAAATCCCAACGACAGCCAAAGCAGCAGCTTCCCCAGGGACACCACGGTTCCCTCCTTAGAGCCCCACGTCTGAGGCACTGACTCACCTTGGGCCACAGGTTGTGTTTCCAAGCTGGGCTCCTGGGAACCTTTCACCTCGGCCTCCCCAGGACCCTCATCATCATCCTCGCTGTCTCCGGGCTCGTCCTCGGAGGAGGAGGACTTCTCGTCGGAGGAGCTGGCGAAGATGGCCTTGAACAAGTCCATGGACGGGCGGCTGCCTTCTGCCTCCGCCTGTGCATCCACACCCGTCTCTGCCACCTGCATGGACGGGAAGTGAAGAGTCAGAAATGTGGAAAGTCACACGCAGATGTCCCCCACATCAGTGTTCATGCTCAGTGCAGGGGTCTCTGTGCTCTGGGACTAACTCCACAAGAATCGCTCACAAGCAATGACACTTGGGGTTTCTATGCAATCACAACAGGTGCGCCAACCGGGCCGATGTGGCAGAAGCATCTCATGGAGACATATCACGAAACTGCACAGAAAGAGAAGAGGGCAATGTGGACCAGGACCGGGCTCTGTCCCCTTTACAGAGGTGCGACACTGAGGATGTGAAGACATCTACTCATCTGATGTGCTAGAGAGAAAGCCGTGGGCCCTGCACACAACACGAAGGACAGCAGGACCGCGTCATGAAACGGCCACAGAACTTCCCTTCGCGATTCTCTCCTGAAAAGAAGCCCAGGCAAGGCCATTCCAGTAAACCGGTAAAGCCCTGGTCACTCTGTAAACAGGCAATGCAGTAAGGATAAAAGGTATGAGAAGCTGTCACCCCCACTCTTGACAGCTTAAATGGACACTGGGCTCTTATGCACAAAAAAAAAAAAAAACCAGTGAGAGCCCCAGTACCACCTGGAAGTCTTCCAAGCAACATGACCCCAAATACTATCTCACCACAATTTTTTGGGGGGGGAGGGCCACACCCATTGATGCTCAGGGATTACTCCTGGCTCTGCACTCAGGAATTACTGCTGGCGGTGCTCAGGGGACCATATGGAATGGCAGGGATTAAACCTTGGCCAGCCGCATGCAAGGCAAGCACCCTATCCACTGTACTATTGCTCTGGCTCTCATCAGAATTTCTGAGAAAACTGAGGTTTTCTACTTTCCTGGTCCGGATACTGACCCATGATGTTTCTTTCCCTCTTCCTGACTCAAATAAACATGCAGATGAACAAGTGGAGGAGGACTCCAAAGTCTCCACTTCTTGGGGCCAGAGCGACGATACAGCAGTATGGCACCTGCCTTATACACACCTGACCTGCGTTCAATCATAGGCGTTCCATATGGTTCTCTGAGCAGAGCCCTGAGCATTGCTTGAAAACAATACACACACACACAAATACACACACACACACACACACACACACACACACACACACACCACAAAACAAAACCAAAAAAAACACAGTCTCAGTTTTCTGACACAGAGATGTGGAGAGGAGTCAGAGTGGGAAGAGTCAGGAAGAGCAACTGCAAAGACAGCAAAGCAGGGAGGACGGGTTCCTTGCACATGCCAGACCCGAGTTCAGTTCTCAGACTCCCACATGGTTCCCTGAGCCCCTTAGTCAGGAGTGATCCAAGTGTAGAGCTGGGAGTAAGCCCGGAGCGTTGCCAGGTGTAAACCAAAACCAAAGACAAAAACAAAAGTGGGGCCAGAGCGATATAGCGGATAAGGCATTTGCCTTGCACGGATCCCCGGCATCCCAGATGGTTCCCAGAGCACCACCAGGAGTGATTCCTGAGTGTAGAGCCACGAGTAACCCCTGAGCACTGCCGGGTGTGACCCAAAAAGCGAAAACAAACAACAACAATAAAAGTGTCAGGAAGATCATGAGGGGGAGGAGCTCAAGAGGAGGGTCCTGCTAGGTGCGCTCTGGGGGCCGAGGGGTGGGGCTTAGTGGCAGAGTACCTGCCAGTCTGATCCCTGGTGGCACTGCCCTTGGAGTCCCTGGCTCCATGAGATGAGCTGTGTACTCTCTGGCCCGCTGGAAAGTGCCCACCCAGGGAGTAAGCACCAGCGAGCACTGCAACCGAGTGTCCGAGCAGCACTACCTTGCCGTGACAACAACAACGAGGGGAAGAAGAGGGTTGTAAAGGTGAATCGGTCGGGGAGGACTCAGCAGAGGGAACATGGTTTGCACACGGAGGCCTTGGTACCACAGACACACATGACATGTAGGATGAAGCAGGAGAACGCTGAACCGAATCCATGCGTATAGGAAACGGACTGGTGTTTGCCAGGAGCAGGATTAAGAGACGGGCAGGATGGGCGAGACACTGCAAAGGTCCGACCCCAATTATACAAGAGCCCCAGGGACGCCGTGTCTGCAGAGACTCTAGTTCATGATCTGTACTGGTGGCCAGAGACAGCGCAGCGGGGAGGGCGCTTGCCTTGCGTGTGGCCCACCTGGGCTCAATCCACAGCATGGCATACGGGTCCCTGAGCATGGCCAGGAGTGAGCTCTGAGCACAGGACCAGCAGTAAGCCCTGGGCACAACCCAGTGTGGCCCAGAAACAAAACAAACAGAATAAGTCACTGGCTGGGCTACATAGCAGGACAAAGATGACAGGCGAGACAGGCAGTGAATTCAGAGACAAATCAATAGAAATGATCTGATTTGAACAATGGGAGTAAAGTGGATTGGGGGGAATTGAATTTTTAAAGGGTCAGAGACCTGTGTGACAATATTAAAACATATAACATTTATGTAATCAGGGTCCAGGGCAGAAATGAGAGGGGTGCAAAAAAAAAAGAATAAGGATTTATGTGTTTATTTTTGTTGGGGGGAGGGTACACCCAGCTGTGCTCAGAGCTTACTCCTGGATCTGTGCCTGGGGATCATTCCTTGAAGTGTTTGGGGGACCATATGGTCATTGATCCCAGGTTGACTGTCTACATGGCAAGTGCCTCATCCCCTGTCTCTCTGGCCCCAGAAAAATTTTTGATAAACTTATAATGTTAAAAATGCCTCAAATGCATTGAAAGACAAATTTAAAGGTTCAAAAAGTTCTGCAAATCCCAGATGAACTGACCTGTAATAAATCTGCAAGCAGATAAGTCATAACCAAACAGTAAAAACCAAAGACAATAAAAAGACAATAAAAATCTTGACAGCATTCTAAAGAAAAGTCACATTGTATTAGAGAAGGAAGGGTTTTTTTTGTTGTTTTGTTTTGGTGTGGTCCCTGAGCACAGAGCGAAGAATAAGCCTTGAGCAAAGCCAGGTATGCCCCCCACACACCACCAAACAAACAGAGAGAGAGAGAGAGAGAGAGAGAGAGAAGTATTTCTTTTCTTAACATTCCACAGTTACAGAATTTCATAAAATGATAGGAGTGGAACTTGAAACTTCAAGAATGAGGAAAGAGCTATAGAATGAGGAAAGAGCTACAGAAAAGGAAAATATCACAGTGAAGAAAAGAGACCATTATTTCCTCATTGGTTCTTTAAAATACGTATACACAACACTGAGAGGGAAACGTAAACTATCCAAGAGGATTTCAGGGCTTGTGTCCATACAGCAGCATGAACAGGGAGAATAAAGGGGCCCAAAGAGCGTCAGGTTTCCACACATCACACAAAATACAAAGTACAAAAATGCCAACTTTAAGTCTACTATGGAAAGCTAACATAATCCCTCAAACAATTACTGAAAAATCAGAGGGGTCAGAGATGTGGCTCACTGTGAAAGTGCTTGCCTTGCATACGTGAAACCTGGGTTTAATACCCAGTGTCACAAATGAGATGAAATGAAAAAGAATAGACAAATAGGGTAAAAAATATTTTTACTGACTTCAAGTGGGATAATAAAAATCACTCAAATCATACAAAAGGAGGTAGAAGAGAGGAACTGGGCCGGAGCGATAGAGCAGCGGGTAGGGCATTTGCCTTGCACGCGGCTGACCCAGGTTCAATCCCGGCATCCCATTTGGCCCCCTGAGCACTGCCAGAGTAATTCCTGAGTATAAAGCCAGGAGGAACAAGGAACCCCTGAGCACCACTTGGTGTGGCCCAAAAACCAAACAAAGAAACATACAAAAGCTATTAAAAAAACAAACAAACAAAAAAAACCACAAAAAAGAGGGGCTGGAGCGATAGCACAGTGTGTAGGGCATTCGCCTTGCACATGGTTGACCCGGGTTCAATTCCTAGCATCCTATGTGGTCCCCCAAGCACCAGCAGGAGTAATTCCTGAGTGCATGAGCCAAGAGTAACCCCTGTGCATTGCCAGGTGTGACCCCAAAAGCTAAATAAATAAATAAAAACTCTAAAAAAAAATTTCACAAAAACACAAAAAAGAGAGTAACGGCAAAGTGTGAGACAGAAAATAAATAATAGGGGCTGGAGCAATAGTACAGCAGGCAGGGCGCTTTGCCGTGCAGTGGCTAATTCGGGTTCAATCTCCAGCATCCCAAATGGTCTCCCAAACCCACCAGGAGTGATCCCTGAGTGCAGAGCCAAGAGTAATCCCTGAGTACCACCAGGCATGGCCCAAGAAACAAACAGACGCCCCCCCCCCCCCAAAAAAAAAGTAGAAAAGAAAATAAATAGCAAATCAGTTGACCTACATCCGGATATGTCAACAAATTTAAAAAGCGGATTAGCAAGAAAGTGCAAATTTAAATGCAGATTAACAAAATGTGCATGGAGGAGGGGGGGTGTGCCTTGGGGAATGCTCAGGGGCAGTGCTGGACTCAGTGCCCGGGTACGAGTGCTGGAACCGAACCTGGCATCCATGTAAAATGCACGAGCTCCAGCTCTCAGGCTCTCCCTAACCCCTCAAAAGGCATTTTCAAAATGGACCCAGTGGAGACTGGAGAGATAAGAGAGTCAAGATGGAGCTTGCCTTGCATGTGGCCAACCCTGGTTCAATCCCTGGCACCACAAATGGTCCCCAGAACCTGCCAGGAGTGAGCCCTGAGCACCAACAGGTTAGGCAACCCCTCCCCCCACCCTGCCCCCTGCACTCCCCGCCAAAACAAAAGACCCAATGACATGCTGGTTCTTAAAAATACCTTCAAATATTGCAAAATAAATTAAAAGTAAAAAGAGGCCAGTGGGGTATGGCTCATTAGCAAAGCACAAGCCTCACATATATGGAGTCTCAGGGTTTGCTTCTCTGCACCAAAAAAGAGATAATCTGTATATGACCAGGGATAAAGAGAAATATGACATAATGATAAAAAACAAAGTCAATTCGTCAACAAGACATAACTTTCCTAAGTGTGCAGTCACCTAAGGAAAAGGCCAGAGTGGGGGTTGGGAGCTCTAAACACATAAGGCAAGGCAGTTTGGAATCGTCAGTCAGTTTCTTGGAAGATTACGCCGACAGGTCAACAGGAACATTACCCAGCAGCCTACTTAGTATCTACCCCTGAGAAACTAGGCATTTATCCTAGCTCCATATCAAAACCTGTACATGAAAGCTGACTACAGCTCCTTGGGGGATTTCTCAGAATGAACTAGAAACAACCCATATGTTTTCAAAGACAGACTGGCCTGACAAACTGTGGCATATCCATTCCATGAACTAGCCAGCAGTAAAAAGGGATGAACGATTGATAAACACATAATATTGATGAACCTGCAAGTTCTGATACCGAGTGACAGAAGACCATCTCTATGTGAGAGAAAGAGAAATGGCACAGGAGAGTTTAGACTTTGCCAACCCCAGTTAAATCTCCAGTACCACAGAGGGTCCGCTGAGCGCTGCCAGGAATGATCCCTGAGCACAGAACCAGGAAGAGTCCTTAAACACCATTAGTTATGGGGGGATGCAGGGAGGAGAGGATTTTTTGGGGGGGGTCATACCCGGCGATGCACAGGGGTTACTCCTGGCTCCTCTGCACTCAGGAATTACCCCTGGCAGTGCTCAGGGGACCATATGGGTTGCTGGGAATCGACCCTGGGTTGGCCACGTGCAAGGCAAACGCCCTAACCTGCTGTGCTATCACTCCAGCATCGATTTTTTTTTTTTTTTTTTTTGCTTTTTGGGTCACATCCGGCAATGCACAGGGGTTCCTCCTGGCTCTGCGCTCAGGAATTACCCCTGGTGGTGCTCAGGGGACCATATGGGATGCTGGGAATCAAACCCGGGTTGGCCGCGTACGAGGCAAATACCCTACCCGCTGTGCTATTGCTCCAACCCCTCCCTTAAAAAAAAAAAAAAAGGTCTGATGAATGCTTTCTCTATATCTTCCACAAAAGAATATGTATTGCTTGGAAAATTATATTTTCCAAATGTATTTGTATATGCATTGAATATTGTTTTAATGGTTGATATTATGTGGAAAAATAAAACCACTCTAGGTAGGCTAGAAAGATAGTTAACAGTGAGGAACTGGAGGGATAATACAGCAGGTAAAGCACTTGTCTTACATGCAACTGACCTGGGTTCAATCCCTGGTATCTCATCTGATCCCCAAGCACTTCCAGGAGAAATTCCTAAGTGCAGAGCCAGGAGTAACTCTGAGCATTGCTGGGTGTGCCTCCCCGCAAAAAATAGTATGGTACATAGGGCACTTGCCTTGCATGCAGCCAACCTAGATTCAATCCCCAGCACCCATATGGTTCCATATAGGCCCCACCTCAGGAGTGATCCCGGAGCACAGAGCCAGGAGTTAACCCTGAGCATCACCAGATGTGGTCCAAAACATGGAAGGAAGGGCATGAGGGAGGGACGAAGGGAGGGAGGGAGGGAGGGAGGGGGAGAGGGAGGGAGGAAGCCAGTTTTTCTAGGCAAAGAAGTTTCTATCTCTCCCCAGCAACATGCCCATGGGCCAAACCCAATCCGCTCTATTTTTGTAAATAGATTTTTATTAAAATGACTCATCCCAATGTGCTGCTTTTAATATGGCCTGTGGGATCTTTCGCGAGGGACAGTTATGACGTAAACTCACAAAAGCTGTCATACTTAATAACTGGCCCCCACAGTAAAAGTTTGCTGAGCCCCACTACTGAGTAGCAAGAAGGCACTGAGAGCAGGCGGCCAAGAAGCCTGGGAGCCCAAATACCTTATCTGATGATTCCACAACAGGCTCTTCCTCTCTGTTTGCAGAAGGGTTGGACTCTGGTTTAGGCGAATCAACTTTTGATCTAGCCAAGCTTAAAAATTCACTAATAGAATCTTCTTTCTTTTCTTGTTTAGATGTATCCCACCTGGATGGTTTTCTTGACTCTGAAAGGCAAGACAAAGATATCCCAGCAAAATTCGTCAGCCAAGACAAACTCTTCACTACGGTCCTTTAAAACTTCTTTCGTCAATACCAGCAAGCCTCACCCAGGCCTGGCACTGTGCCGAGTGCCGGGCTGCAGCCGGTTCTGAGAGGGACCCCAACCCCGACAAAGCAGGTCTAGGCCAGGACCATAGGCACGAACGGATTTATACCAGCAGTTCCCTACGTGGAGGGCACATTTACACTATGTATGGCTGGGGCTGGAGCAATAGCACAGCGAATAGGGCGTTTGCCTTGCAGGGGACCAACCCGGGTTTGATTCCCAACATCCTATATGGTCCCCTGAGCACTGCCAGGAGTAATTTCTGAGTGCAGAGCCAGGCGTAACCCCTGAACATTGTCGGGTGTGACAAAAAAAAAAGAAAACAAACAAACAAAAAAACCACTGTGTGTCCATACTACTAAACAACCTTTATTGTCTTCCTGCCAGGACAGGAGACAGGGAACCCAACCACGGATGGATGTGAGGAAGCTTAACTTACTGTCACCTCGGTGCTGCGGCCCTTTCTCACTCGACACTGGAGTTGTAGGCAAGGACGCTGGTTCAGGAAGTGTCAGAAAATTGAAGACAGAGTATTTGTCACGTTTCACTCTTGGTAAGCCAACTAAGGTTGAACTAGGGATTGCAAAGAAAATTATATATTTTTTAATATATACTGAAATTTATATAATTTTATATGATATATAAAACTTTTTTAATATATAAAACTTTAACACAGGTAAGGATATATTACTTTATAACTATATGTTATACAAATTATGTAAGTATATATTATGTAACTGCAAGGAGAGATATATATACACACTAGCATATCATATGTTAAATAACTATGAGTATACAATTTCTATAAATTTTTCCATCTTTTATTTTTTTGAAAAGCAAAATGTCTTTGTTGAAGAAATTCAGAGAGATGTGAGAAGAAAGAGAGTGAGAGGTGTTCAGGAGAGAATACAGGCTTCTCTAGAATGAAAAAAAGCCTTATTAATTTTCTTCTACTTGGTCTGCTCTTCTATTGGCTAAAATGGTCCCCAGACCAACAGTATATTCAGGCACCACACCATGATCCAAAGGGATTCATGCCAGGCATGCAAGACTGATTCAATATATACAAATTAACCTATGTAACATACAACACCAACAAAAGGAGAGATAAAAATTCTATCAATAAATGCAGAAAAAAAATTAAATACTCAATATCCTTTTATGGCTGAAAAAAATCTATGAATAAAATTGGGATAGAAGGAATCTGTGTCAATATAGTAAAGGCCATATATCACAAGCCCACCCCCAATATCATAGTCAACTGGGGAAAACTGAGAACTTTCCTTCTAAAATCAGGCTCAAAGCAAAGATGTCCACCCTCATTAATATTCCATCAATACTGGAAGTCCTAACCATCGTAACTAGGAAAGAAAACAAAATCAAAAGCATTCAAACTAGAAATATAAAGTTCACATCATTATTTGCAGCTGACTTGACAATATACACAGAAGGACCTAACGACTCATCTAAAGACTTTTAGAACTAATAAACCAATATAAAGTAGCAAGCACAAAATTCTGTTCTATTTTTATATACAAAGAGTAAATTAGAAAAGGAAGAGATTTTTGAGGTGAGGGGGGGGACATACCCAGCGATGCTCAGGGACTACTTCTGTCTCTGTGCTCAGGAATTACTCCTGGTGGGCTTGGGGACCATTTGGGATACCAGGGACCAAACCCAGGTCAACTGCATTCAAAGCAAGTGTCCTACTCACTACACTATGTCAGTCTGGCCCGGAAGAAGAGATTTAAAACAATAAATAGGGCTGGAGACAAAGAACAGGGGTTGAGGCATGTGCTAGTTTGACCCCATCACTGCGTATGGTTCCCTGAGCACTGCCAAAAGTGAGCAGAGCCAGGAATAGCCCCTGAGCAGCTTCAGGTGTAGTCCAAATGCTGGGAAGTGAAAAAACAAAAACAAAAAGCCCAAATACTTAAAAAAGCACCCTAACAACAATGCAACCGTTTCCAAAAATATCAAGCAACTGGAATCAGAAATGTATCCAAAGTCACTCCTGAAAGAAACAGAAGAGGATATAAAGAACTGGAAAAACAGTCCCTCATCATGGATTGTAAGAACACAAGACTTCGGGCTGGACAGAGTTCAGTGAGCTGGAGCACACACCGTGCGTACAGGAGGCACAGGGTCAATCTCGGGCATGCCTGGCTCTCCCAGCATCACCAGGAACGGCCCCCAAGCACCGAGCAGGGAGTAGCCCCTGAACACAATGTTCAGTCATAAAACCACCCTGACCAAAAAAACCAGAAAAATTAAAGTTAATTTGGCTAAATGGCTCTCCTACCCAAAGCTTTATGCAGGTACAATGCTATCCTTACAGAAATTCCAATGGCCTTCTTCAAGGACTTAGAACAAACACAACTGGGTCGGAGTGATATTACAGTGACGTTGGCCTTGCAGGAAGTGAACCTGGGTTTGATCCCCAGCATCACACAGTCTCCTGGGCAAGTCTGACAGGATTGATTCCTGAGTGCAAGAGTAACCCCTGAGCATCACTGGGTGTGGCCCCCCAAACAAAGCAAACAGGAAAAAAGAACAAATACAACTCAAGTTTGTATGGAACTGGAAAATCCCCAATAGCGAAAGCAATGTAGAGAAAGAGATGAGAGGTACTGCATTCCCTGACTTTGTATACCATAAAGCTACAGCAATTTCAACAATTTAAACTGGCATAAAGGCAGACTCAGACCAGTGGCACAGAATGGAGAATCCAGAAGTAAAACCCTCAGATATATGAAGTTAATCAACGACAAAGGAGCTGGCTGCATTAGATGGGGGAAGGAAAGCCTCTTCAACAGATGGTCTTAGGGAGAATGGATAGCAGTGGGGGAAAAAAAAAGATATGGACACATTTCACAATATACACAAAAGTTAACTCAAAGTAAATTAAAGACCTCCATATTACACCTGAATCCATAAAACACATCAAGGATTCCAGAGATAGAATTGTCCATGATACTGAGGTCAGAGGTGTTTTTGCTTAACAATTCAAGTCAGACAAACAATAATGCCCAAAAGTAGGGAGAGAGTATGGGGAATATTGCCTATCTTGGAGGCAGGGGGAGGGTGGGAAAGGGGGGGTACACCAGGGATATTGGTGGTGGGGAATGTGCACTTGGTGGAGGGATGGATGTTTGATCATTGTGTAACTGTAACCCAAACATGAAAGCTTGTAACTATCTCATGGTGATTCAATAAAATTTAAATAAAAAAAAATTCAGCTCAGTTGGCTAAGAAAACAAAAGGAAAAATGTACAAGGAGATGGGCTGGAGAGATACTACAACAGTTGTGGTCTTTGTCTTGCATGTGGCTGACCTGAAACCCCATAGAGTCCCCTGACCACAGCCAGAAGTAAGCTCAAAGCACCACCCAATGTGGCCCCCAAACCAAACATAAATAAATAAAATAAACCAGTAGGGCTATCACAAATCAAAAAGTTTCTGCAGTGTGAAAGAAACTATAAGTAAAATAAAAAATAAAAAAAATTCCCTCAGTGGGAGACAATATTTCCGTACCATACGGCTGGAGCGATAGCACAGCGGGTAGGGCGTTCGCCTTACAAGTGGCCAACATGGCCGACCCGAGTTCGATTCCTCCGCCCCTCTCGGAGAGAGCCCGGCAAGCTACCGAGAGTATTCGATATGCCAGACACAGTAACAACAAAGTCTCCAATGGAGACGTTACTGGGCCCGCTTGAGCAAATCGATGATCAACGGGAGGGCCTTTACCTTTACCTTCCACCTGACAAAGTGCTAATACATACGATTTATAAAGTACTCACAAAACTTATTAATAGAAAACAGTCCACTGGTGAGAGAGTTCTGCAGGTAAGGTGCTTGCCTTGCATGCAGCTGACTCGGGTTCAATCCCCAGCACCCCATATGGTCTCCTGAGCCTGACAGGAGTGATCCCTGAACACAGAGCCAGCAGTAACCCCTGAGCACTGCCAATGTGACACCCCCCCCCCATACAAAAGCAAGCAATGAGAACAACAGCAGCAAAAAACAACCCATCCCATCAAAAAATGGGGAGAGGAGATGACACTTTCTCAAAGAAGACAGATGGGTAACAATAAGCATTTGAAAAAGTGTGCACTATCACTGATGATCAGGAAAATGCAAATCAAAAGGGTGATGAGACCCCCATCTCACACCTGTGAGAATGGGACAAATCAAGAAACTCTGGAAAACACCTGTGCTGGCCAGAATAAGTCTGGTGCAGCCTCTACAGAAAACGGTAGAGCAAGTCTGAAAAAAAAAAAATCACAGAATAGATCTCCCATGTGATCCAGAAATCCCACTGTTTGGCTTCTATGACCAGAACACAGAGACATTCATTTGAAAAGATACACGCTCACATAAGTTCACTGTAGCACTATTCACAAAAGCTGGCACCAGGAAACAACCCAGGGTCCAATGACAGATGATGGGGAAATAATGGTGGTGTCTATACACAACTGAACTCTACTCAGCTACAAGGAGAGATCAAGTCTTGCCTTTTGCTACCTTTTGTATGGAACTAGAGGGGGGTCAGGTTAAACAAAATAAGTCAGAAGGAGCCACATCAATACAAGCTGAGCCCACCCATATCTGGTTTATAAAGAACCACAACAAGGGAATGGACACAATGGAAATACCAGCATCGAAAGAAAACCAACTCTCTTGGACTCTGACAACAGAATTGAGGTTACAAGGTGGGGGGAGGGGGGACAAGGAGAAGGGGGTTTTGGTGGTATGGGGGGGAGGGACAGATCAGAAGCACATACTTAGGAACAAAAAAAGAGGGTGGGAACAATAAATTTGTACACCAAAAGCATGAATAATAATGAATAATACCGTAATCATGTCTTCTCAATAATTTAAAAGTAAAAGGGGGTCTCAGAGGTGTTTCTGCCTTCTCAAATCATTCTAAGAATTTTTTTAATTTGGGAGGGTGGGGGATCTGCATCTGGCAATGATCAGGGCTTACTCCTGGCTCTGCACTCAGGAATCACCCCTGGCAGTGCCCAGGGCCCATATAGGATGCCAAGGATCCTACCTGGATTGTCTGCATGTAGGCAAGTGCCATGCCCAGTGTACTATCTCTCCAGCCCCCAATCGAAGAATTTAAGTTGGCTAACTTGAGAATATATTATGGGGGAGGGTCTCCCAGGCAGTGCTCAGGGGGCCAGGGGCCATTCCTAGAGATATTCAGTCCAGGTGTACAGGTTCGATGCTTGGGCCACCATAGACAGGCCTGGTAGTAATTAGGGGCTTCCTGGACCACCTGGTATTGGTCAGGGGGCTGTGCAGTGCCTGGATGCTGGAGCTATCTCCCCAGCCCAATGTTCCTTGATTAAACAGTGAGTTAGAATTTAACTCTGGTTATTTTGTTTGTTTGGTTTTTGTTCTGGGAACGCATCTGGTGATGCTTTGGGCTTACACCTGGTTCTGTGCTCAGGGATCACTCCTGATCCCTGATTCTGGAACAAAGAATCAGTAGGCCCTGAGTACCACCAAGTGCGATCCCCAAATTTTTTGAAAGGGGGGTACCCAGAGCTTTGACGCCCCCCCCGGAATGATTCCTGAGCACAGAGCCAGGAGTAAGCACTGAGCACCACCAGGTGAGGCACAAAACTGCCCCAAAACAGCAATCAAAAAAGTGGTAAAGTGGTAAATTTGCTTTTTGAAGTATCTTTTTCAATAATTTTTGAAACTTGAGACATGAGTGAGTTTTATATTTCCAGTAAGGGATAAGGCCTGTGATCTGAATGTTTGCTTGCTTTATGGTTTTCTTTTTCAACAATAAATCTTGCAAAACTCCCTTTGCAAGATTTGGAAATGTAAACATTTACAATTAAGTTCATCGAGAAAAGGAGAATTCAAATGAGCACAGACACAGGAGTAATGGCTGCAAACTGGGGGGGCAGGGGGGGGGAATGAAACCCAGATGGAGGGGAAGCGTTTCCCAACTCACTTTGGATAAGGGTCGGGGACATTGAACCGCTTGCACAGCAGCTTGTCGGGGTGCCACTCAAACGTGTCCCGGGTGAGCTTCCCGAACATCTTCATCTTCACAGCCGACTGCTTGTCACCCACGTCATTCTGGGGAGAGACGGTCACTGCCTATCCCATCCCCCCACACCCTGACCACTCTCCCACCTACACGCCTGCAAGCAGGACTTCCGAAATCACAGACCCCAAGGCTGCCACAGTATTTCTGCTGAAAGCTAAAAGCACCCAATGGTTCTTTTTCTACAAAGCCAAGTACATTTCAAAGGTTCCTCTGCTGAGTGAGTGTGAAGAGTTGGCGGCACAGTATGGTCAGGTAAAAACCCACCAGGCTGGGGCCAGAGTGATAGGACAGCGGGGAAGGCGTTTGCCTTGCACTCGGTTGACCCAGGTTCAATCCCTGGCATCCCATATGGTCCCCCGAGTACCGCCAGGAGTAATTCCTGAGCGCAGAGCCAGGAGTGATCTCTGGGTATAGCCAGGTGTGACCCAGAAAGTTAAAAAAAAAAAAATCCACCAGGCAGGGCTGTGTTGGGGACTGACCTCTTGGTCGCGAGGGACTTCGACTTGGTCTGTGTCGTCCTCCTCCTTGGCGTGCGTGAACCGAGATGACAGGGTGGACGAGGACGACGCATACAGCAGGGCAGCGCGCGTGAACTCATCCCGCTCACGGCCTCGCTCCCACTCGGTCATGGTGGGGTCCAGAGAGCGTTCCAGAGCATCTACGGACAGAGAACGGGAAGCAGCTTCACTCCTGGGAAAAGTACGCCTTCAAGGAGCTGGAGCGATAGCACTGCGGGTAGGGCGTTTGCCTTGCATGTGGCCGACCTGGGTTCGATTCCCAGCATCCCATATGGTCCCCTGAGCACCGCCAGGAGTAATTCCTGAATGCAAAGCCATGAGTAATCCCTGTGCATCACTGGGTATGACCCAAAAAGCAGGGAAAAAAAAAACAGTGCACCTTCTAGAAGGAGTGCGCCTAGTTCCTAAGAGCAGAGCAGAGTAGGCGCTTGGTGAGTAACATCCATTAATCTCTTCCTCCAAGCAGTGCTTATACACAGAACAGAGAGAACAGGAAGGTGAATGCCTGGTAACAGTTTTAAAGCCGGGCCAGAGAGAGCTCAAAGGACTAGTGGGCATTCTTTGCACACAAGAGCCCCAGATCTGATCTCAAGTACGCCATGGTCCCCTAAGTACCACTCAACCCCTGCCCCCAAGCACTGAGTTGGAAGCAGCCCCCAAGCTCCTCCAAGTACTGCCCCCGAAAACAGAACAAAACAAAACGTTCCAAAGCAACAGATTTCTGACCACGCCTAATCCCTGATCCCAATCCTATGCCTACATTTTGGCAGAAGAAACACGCCTCTCTGTTTTTCAGCTTAAGAAAATAGACATTAGGAATGAATTTTTAATAGAGAGTTAAGGCATAAAATATCAAAGAGCTGCTTTTGCAAACCAACCCCGCTAAGCTGGGGATGCAGTTGGCAGTAGAGCATCTGCCTCACATGCTGGAGGCATCTCTGGTACTGAAAAATAAAAGAGAAAAAAAAAACTGAAATCCAGCTGATCCGAGTACCAACCACCTGCCACCAGGCCCTCTTCTCAGTCTAGTCACACTGTCTTATATCTCCCTTGCGAGGAAGGGAGAATGAGTTTATATGTTTTTTTTTTCTGTTTGTTTTCTTTTTGGGTCACACCCGGCGATGCACAGGGGTTACTCCTGGCTCTGCACTCAGGAATTACCCCTAGCGGTGCTCAGGAGACCATATGGGATGCTGGAATCGAACCAGGGTCGGCCGCATGCAAGGCAAATGTCCTACCCGCTGTGCTATTGCTCCAGTCCCCCCCCCCCCACACCTTTTTTTTTAACACCACACCCAGCAGTG
Organism: Sorex fumeus; assembly: GCF_029834395.1. Taxonomy (NCBI): domain Eukaryota; kingdom Metazoa; phylum Chordata; class Mammalia; order Eulipotyphla; family Soricidae; genus Sorex; species Sorex fumeus. Next base: position 23,509,137 of record NW_026606179.1, read on the forward strand.
CTGAGGGGCTATGGTGCCAGGGATGAAATCTGGACTTCATGCAAAAGCAAGCACTCAGCCCACTGACCTCTTTGTCTCTCCCCTACTCTAGAGTGGTAATTTCCACTCCCACAGAAGGCTCCAACATTCTCAAGTCAAACTATATAGACGATGATCTCAAAGGGAATAACAGTCAAGCTCCTGAGACCCAGAGCGAGAAGGCCTTGTTCTTACAAGAATGACAGCAGGTGTCTCAAAGCGTTTAGAGACGACCTTGCTGGGGCAGATCCCTCTGGACCTGAGACATGGAGAGCCACGGCTAACGCTCTGGCTCTTGAGGGCTCAGCTCCACGTCTGGAGACCACTGCCCTAGGATGGTGTCAGTCGGTGCCTTGCAGGGGAGACCCTATCCCTGGAGCACGGGCCTCAGGTGCGCGCCCCTCACACCCACCTTTCTGACCGCTCTTCGCCTTCGCCAGAAACTCCTCGTATCGCTTCTGCTTCTCGGGGTCCTTGGCAAAAGGTTTGAAGCTGCTGGCCGTGGCACTGCTGGCGCCGCCACCGCCCCACGCCGTGTGCCAGGGGCCAAGCGCAGGGTCCGCGGACGGGGACTGCAGCCGGCCGCGGGCCGCGTACTGGGCCAGCCGCTGGGCCTTGACCTGGGCGATCTTCAGGTCCGCGGCCTGCTTCATTTCCTGGATCCTCTCTTTGTCTTTCTGGGTCAGAAATTCTAACACTGAGGTAGTTGAGGCTGAAACCAAAAGAATAACGGGGGGAGATTTAAAAAAAAAAAAAGCAGCACACGACAGTTACACATTCACACTTCTCTATGCCGTTTTCAATGTCACATTGGAGAGAAGCATGTCATAGTGGGTGTCTTGGTGGGATCCAGAACCAAACAGGGAGGCAGAGACCTCCTCTGGGAGAATAAAGGCCAGCCCTGAGGCTGTCACCAGGCCAGGGAGCGGCACCTCCTGGCCTCAGGACCCCCGTTCTGTGGTAGTGAGTGTGCTCACACAAACCTCAGGTCTGGGCACAGCTGTCATCCCCGTGGCTGCCAACACTGACGCTCAGGATACAACCCTCCCTAAGAGTCTGTGGCCAGAAGGACGGCATACAGAGGGGCTCCATGCACTGGGGACAGGGACCTGCAGTGGGGGACACCTGGGCCAAAGAGGGCAGTGGGGCGGAGAGAGCTGGGATGTGTGTGGGGGTGGGAAACAGCCTGCCCACCCGGGGCTGTGGCCACGTCACCTCAAGGGCGAGGAAAGGAGACTGGCAGGCAAAGGCCACCCAGAGTCAAATAGGAAGGCCCTGCAGGGACGTCGTGGCTGGCCGGTGGCGGGCAGAAAGGGCACACAGCTGGACAGCTGGGATGTAGACGGTGGAAGACGGGACTTGAAAAGGAGGCTGGTGGGGGCTGGAACGATAGTACAGTAGGTAGGGCATTTGTCTTGCACGCAGTCAACCCGGGTTCGATTCCCAGCATCCCATATGGCCAGGAGTGACCCTTGAGCATTGCCGGGTGTGACCCAAAAAGAAAAAAAAAAAGAAAGAAAGAAAGAAAAGGAGGCAGGTGTGAGTAGGGGTGTGAGTGGGGATGGGGCCTTGGCGGGAATCAGCATTTTCTTCAGCATGAAGAGAGGAGTCTGGAGGTGGACTGATCTACTGAGGGGACGGGGCGTCAGAGGAGAGAAGCAAAAACCAGGAGGAGGCTGCTGTGACCACCCGTGCGAGCAGGCAGATGTGTGAGCAGGCAGACAGGTGCCACGGGAGGAAGGAAGCGGCAGAATTGCAGGGCGCGCTGCCCCCCCTCTACCACATGTGGGAGTGAGGGCATGGTGATTGGGGGTGGGGGGGAGAAGGAGCTGAGAATCAGGGTCTCGAGTTCCGGTCCCAACAGCAGGCCCCTAGGGTCCCGCTGCTAGAGAAGGGGAAGACAGGGCAACCTCACATCTGAGGAAGGAAGTGGGAAGCGGGAATTCGACTTTGTTCTATTGTCAGAGTTAACCTGGGGCCTGCAGTGGCCCCACCCCCACCCCCCTCACCCTCCGAGCTGTCTATGCTAAGCCCCAAGTCCCTCCATTACAGAATGAAGGGCATCAGGACCTGCCTGTCTGGAATTCCCCGCCGTCCCTCAGGGAAAGGTCACTGGGCCACAAACTCCCTGTCTGCCCTTGAGCTGACCCTGCCCCTCTGGCTCTGCCCCACAGGGCCTTTCTTTCACCTCACACAGGATCCTAAAGCTCCTTCCACATGCCAGGAGTGACGAGAGACGTTGCCCAGCTCTTGGTGCCTGGAAAAAGCCAAGATCTCTGCAACGGACTCAGATGAGTCTCCCTGTCCACACAGGTCACAGGCAGCGGCCCCCACGCGAAGAGTCCAAGGGCCTTTGTCGTCTTGAGTGGCTCTGCTCGGAACACTGCATTGTACGTGCGTGTATGTACGTGGGGGGTAAGGGGGGCAGGGGGCACGTCACACTTGCCCTCACTATCCCACGAGCCAGTTCCTTTCAGCCTTTCAGGGACAGGGTGGAAATACTAAGAGTCTCCGGGCTGAGTGAGCAGAGACAGGGTCACCGCCTGGGTCCTCACCACATTCCGGGTAACTGCTGAAAGTGGAAGAGGCGCTGAACAGGAAGCAAGCTTGTCACTGTCCTCACCCAAGATGAAGGGAAAAGCAGAAAGGAAAGGAGGTGGACAGGGACATGGAGGGCGGTCCCTAATGACCTACTTTCAGCCCCCCAATCTGGAAGTACGAAATTCCCTTTCACAAAATGGTCCCTGAAAATGACTTCCTCTTTGCATTTTTGCGATCACAAACGCGAGGCTCTTCCCCTCCACCCCGGCACTTACGTACCGTGAGCAGGCGTCTCCCCCAGCAGCTCCCCCCGCTTGGAGGCGTTCAGCTGGTGCCGACTCTGCGTCCCCGGGCCAGGGGCCGCCTTTCCAGTCGACTCCGACAGCACCTGACGTAAGTGGGAGTTCTCCATGGTCGCAGCTACCACGGGCCTGAAATAATGCACCGGCCGGAAGTCTTTTGGCAAGTCAGGTGGTGGATACGTCTTAGGAAAAACAACAACAACAGAACAAAACTCAGAAAACTCAGGCTGCACGGTAGGCTTGTTTGAGTTCACCAAGAAATCATGCAATGTGGGCCAGCTAAGCTTCCCGGTCCCCGGCTAACACTTCACAGGGGGCAGCTGGAGAGGGCCGGCGACCACACTGTCCCCCTTGTTTGACGCCTTCCATTGCATCACGGCTCCGCTTCTGCGCTGAGACACTCATGCGTATGTTTTCTATGAGAGCGATCAAGACGATGACCATGAGCACAATGAACTGGCCCGGAGTGCAGAGCAGGGCGCTATGCATCAGAACGACGACCAATACATGACTGAAAGCTTAGGCAAAAACAAAGCTTGGGAACTTTGATTTCCTTCAGAATCCGCCCCCCCCCGGGGGGTGGGGTTATGTTTCAGTTCTGCTGCAGTATCAGGCCTTTTGTTTATTTTTTAAAAATTTTCATTATTTCAATTTGGGTAACATGATTACAACAACCAACACTTAGAGGGTTGTGGATTTTTGTTTTTTGGGCTTTTTTCTTTTGGAGGCAAGTGCACACTCAGCAGTCCTCAGGGTTTACTCTTGGCTCTGTGCTGAGGGATTACTCCTGGATGCCAGAGATCAAACCCAAGCCGGCCACGATCACGATCACGACCATCCTGTTCGATCATCCTGTTGTTCGTCGATTGCCTCGAGCAGGCCCTAGTAACATTTCCTTGTCCTAGCCCTTAGATTCAAGGCTCTTTCAGGGTTAGGAGAATGAGACCCATCATTGTTGCTGGTATTTGGCATATTGGGTACACCAAGGGGAGTTTGCCAGACTCTGCCATGTGGGCAGGTTACATTCGGTAGCCAGCAAGTTTGTCCAAAGTAAGGATGATTTGCGGCCATGCGCTTCTGGGATCTGGGTTTTATAGCCGGCCACATGGAGGGCAATAGTCGTACTGTCCTATTGCTCTAGCCCAATATTTATGGTTAAGATGTTACTGTATCTTCACCAAAGAATCCAAGACCACTATCCCTGGGTTACTCTTAGCTTAGCAATCTCAGCTCTGAGGGTGATCAAAGGCCAACGGTCTGTCCTCATTTGATACTATTTCTTTGTTTTGTCTCTGCATTCAACCTGTGAGGTCTAACTGTTCTTTCTCCCCCGGCTGACTACACCTAACAGGGCTCCATCCTCCAGTGCCATTCGCGCCTCAGCAGAAAGATTTCATCCTTTCTTACAAGCGCATCGTATTCCACTGTATCTCTATGCCACTCCTTTATCCAGTTACTGTCGCTGAACCTCTGGGTTGTTGACACACAGTGGCTACTACCACACTCAGCACAGCAATGAACGTGGGTGTACACTCATCTTCTCCAGTTCATGCTTTTGTGTTCTTGGGTAGCTGCCGAGAAAGCGGGATCACTGGGTCATATGGATGAGCTCTATTCTCATTGTGTTTTTTTGTTTTGTTTTGTTTTGTTTTTGCTTTTTGGGTCACAACTGGCATTGCACAGGGTTTGCTCCTGGCTCATGCACTCAGGAATTATTCCTGGAAGTGCTCGGGGGACCATATGGGATGCTGGGAATCGAACCTGGGTTGGCCGCATGCAAGGCAAACGCCCTACCTGCTGTGCTATTGCTCCAGCCCCTATTCTTGTTTTTTTTTTTAAGAAGTCTCCATACTGCCTTCCTTAGAGGCCGAATCAGATGACATCCCCAACAACAGTGAGTGAGAGCTCCTTCTTCACTGTACCCCCACCAACACTGGTTTCTAGGGGCTTTCTTATACATCACTCTCAAGTTGGGTGACATGATTCTTCACTGTCTCTCTGATTGGCATTTTCCTGGCAGTGCCAGTGAGGGGGTTAGAGAAATAGTACGGCGGGCAGGGTGCCTGCCTTGCTTGCGGACGACCTAAGCTGGTAAATCCCGGGCATCCTACATAGTCCCCCCAGAACCCACTGTCACTGTCACTGTCCTGCTGTTGTTCATCGATTTGCTCGAGCGGGCCCAATAACATTGTGGAACTTGTTACTGTGTTTGGCATATCGAATACGTCATGGGAAGCTTGCCAGGTTTTGCCGTGCAGGCGAGATACTCTCAGTAGCTTGCCGGGCTCTCCAAGAGGGGCGGAGGAATCAAACTCAGGTCGGCCGTGTCGGCCGCATGCAAGGCAAACGCCCTAACCCTTGTGCTATCACTCCAGCCCATAATTCCTGAGTGCAGAGCCAAGAGTATCCCCTGAACATTGCCAGGTGTGGCCCCAAAACAGAAACAAAATAAAACAAAGAAGAGCTGAAGAACTTCCTTCCAGGGTGACCCTGCTGGAGCTTCCAAGGTTGTCAGACAGCTGAGTGATATAGTCCCGGGTGTGCCCCTGGCCTGGTGACCGTCCAAAAGAGAATGTAACTATTAACGCCAGGAAGGGTCATTTTCAGCCTGGGCTCTGCACACTCCCGTGTCCCCTTGACGCACAAGAGAAAGGACGGCCGGGTCACACGGCCATTCTCGCGCCTCCAGCAGCTTCAGGGCACTTCTCTCTGTACCCCTCCCCACCCCCACCCCGTCTCCTCTGGCCTCTGCAGCCAGATGCTGGGTTTTCAGCCACATGTTTATGAGCCTTGCCTGTCTGGGATTCAAGGAAAACACGGCCCTACCCTGAACCCCAAGTTCCCCCTAGGCCCCATGCCCCCTCTAAGCCCCATGGCCTCCCTCTGAATCCCACAGCCCCCTCTAAACCCCATGGTCCAACTCAAACCCCATGGCCCACTTCTGAACCCCACGGCCCTCCTCTAAACCCCATGAGCCCCCTCTATGCCCCAAGACCCCCCTCTGAATCCCACAGTCCCCTCTAAACCCCATGTCCCCCTCTGAATCCCATGTCCTGCCCTTGAACTTCATGATCCCCCTCTGAACCCCACAGTCCCCTCTGAACCCCATGGCCTGCCCTTGAACCCCATGGCCCCCCTCTGAACCCCACAGTCCCCTCTGAACCCCATGAACCCCCTCTGAACCCCATGGTCTCCCTCTGAACCCCATGGACCCCCTCTAAGCCCCATGGCACCCAGAGGCCTGCCTGGGTGGGTGCTACAGCCCAGCAATTCCTACTCATCCCTCGATCCACCCTGCCTTCACCAACCAGCACTGCCCGGGGACTCTGATTCATCCTCAAAAGCTCCATTAAACCAGCACCTCTCAACTACTCTCTCTTCCTTCCACACACGTGAAAGATCATTCTCCACTGACGTACTTGATATTTCTGGTAATGAGGGCAGCTTCTGCCATGTACAATAGAACTGTTCGCTGTTACGACACATTATCGTGATTAAACAAACCCAGCCACAGGAGCGCCGAATAGGAACACGGTATCTCAGACTGTCCCGCCCTGCTGTTCTGAAGAACAAAGGCCAAGTCAGCAAGGGCCTTAACAAATGTTTGCTGACTTCAAAACAAAAAGCTGATTAGCCCCTGGAACAATCTAAGAAAGGGGGGCCGGAGGTCAGGAGGCGCCTGACCACGCCCGTGGGGGGACGCACAGTCTGGCTCGGTCCTTAGGAGGCTCCTAGACCCCAGAACAAGGGAAGGGATAAAGAGCACTGCCTGGGGCCTGACCACAGCCCTCGGCTTTCCTCCCTCTGTGGCTGGCCAAATCAGCCACCTGGCTGACACGTCACACGGTGCTCTGCAGGGCACTCAGGCAGAGCCTGGAATGGGTCACTGCCGCCAACGCTGGGTGACTGTGGCTTGTTGGGTCCTCCCCTTTCCCTTCTGCTACAGTGCATGATCCCGTTCTTCCTTCCACCAGCATCTAATACAATTCCTTTTCTTTTTCTTAAAAAAGGTTTTGGGGCCACACCCTGCGATGCTCAGGGGTTATTCCTGGCTCTGCACTCAGGGATCACTCCTGGGGGTGCTTGAGGGATCATATGGGGCGAGAGGGTTGAACCCAGGTCGGCCACGTGCAAGGCAAACGCCTTTCCCGCTAAACTGTCTCTCCAGCCCCGTCATCCCTTTCTGATGGAAATAACCATCACTTGAAGTTTAAGTGTAAAAGATCGGCAGTTAGGCATTTTGAATTCCATGTGGGTGCAGAATGACACTTCTATTACAGAATGTGTTTTCCTGAACAATCACTAGTTACCAGGCTGTGTGCTTTTTGAAAAAGGGAGTTTCTCATTTCTTCAACTGTAACCATAACAACCTACATTACACAGTAGTAGCAGATATCTTAAGTCCCAAACCAATTTTCAAAAATGTCTTACTTTCTTAGAAGATAAAGGTTTAGAGGCCAAGGAAAATCCATCCAGAATTTTGCCAACGTATCGAAGATCTTTCTCGGAGTCTATAAAAGGATGCCATTGATTAATTAATTGCAGAGACCGAAAATGAGAATAAAAGATGTCAGCACTTTCTCTCCAACCACAGAGATGCTGCATGTCATGGGTAAGTATCACCCACGACAGCAACAAAGGGAAAGAAAGAAACGCACCAGGGGTCAGAAAGAGAGACAGGACAGCAGGCAGGGCATTTGTCTTGCACATGGCTGACCATGGTTTGGTCCCCAGCAACCCGTATGGTCCCCGGAGCCTGCCAGGAGTGATCCCTGAGCACAGAGCCAGGAGTAAGCCCTGAGCACTGCTGGGTGTGGCCCAAAAACAAAAAGCAAAGAGGAAGAAAGAGGAGTATTAGTGCAATCTCGAGGTAAGGACCTCACTGCTGCTTTTAGACAAAAGTTCCATGGAACACCCAAGAATATACTCTAAGCGAAAGAGCTCAAGAAAATCTGTCAAAATCCAACAATTATGTATTAAAAGCACAGGGGGGTCGGCGAACTGGCTCAAAGGGCTGGAGTCCCCGCTCTGCAGACAGGAATAATCCCTGCACTTCACAGGCCCCTAAGCACTTCTAGGGCTAGCCTCCGTCCTCTACCAGAAATGGGGGGCAGCAAAATAGAACAGGGGGTGAGGGGCCGGCCTTGTACATGGATGCCCGGGTTCAATCCCTGGCACCACATACTGTCCTGTGAGCACAGCCAGGAGTGATCCTTGGGCACCGCCAGGTATAGCCCAAGAACCAAAAAAAAAAAAAAAAAAAACCAAATAAACCACAACCCCACAATGATGAGATGTAAAATAATCCATTTCTAAATCTAGGTGAAGACTCGGGATACTGCACTCCACCCGATTCACCCGATTCCATAGCAACTATTCAAACCAGGCGCCGAAGCACGACACTCAGGTCAGCCTGTAAATTAATCTTAGTCCAGGTTAAAGGTGCTCTTGTCCTTTTCTTCCATGAAATTCTAACCAGGTCACTGACTCAGACACCAGAATGGCCTACGCTCTCTGACGTGGTGCCCGTTCCCGTGCACTGGGCACCCCGAGCCCCCACCCACACGGGCGCTCCACTGGGAAGCCACCAGCCCCAGCAGCCTCTGGAGCCAAAACCTCCTTTCTACACGCACCCACCGCGAGCTCGTGTCTGGTGGCGCCTGGTGAAGTTGCCAGCGCCAGGCCTGGTGCGCTTCTGGGGCAGCTTGGCCCCAAGGGACCCACCCTCTGACTGTCCTTTGAAGCTCAGCTCATGTTGAGTTTTTCCGCCAGCTTCCAGAAGTTCCTAAAAGTCGGCAGGGGGTGGGTGTGGGGGTTAACTGTTGCATTCCTGGAACATGGCTCAGTGGGAGGGCCCATGTTTCACAGGTATGAGTCCTTAGGTTCACCTTTGGTTGGGATTCCACTGGGGCCAGGCCACTGGGAGGTGGTACTTGCACCCTGTACTACGCTGCTCACCAGGGCTCACTCCTGCAGTGCTCAGCAGGCTCACTCCTATAGTGCTTTCCAGGGCTCACTACTACAGTGCTCACCAGGGCTCACTCCAGCAGCTCAAGTGCTTGCACAAGTGCTCTCCAGAACTCATGCCGCTCACACTCCCGATCACCTGTGCCACCAGAAATCTGAGATAGTAGAGCAGCCAGGACTCCATAAGCCAGCAGTCCTGAGAATCAAGCTCATGGCCTCACGCTTGCACTTGAGTCCCCTAGCCCAGCCCTCAATATAATGAGCTGAGAACACGATCAATGTAATCTACAGTACTAGTAAATTGCAGCAAGGTGACATATTACTATAAATATGTATTAAGCGATAAAAATAATACCCAGGTTTGGCTCAGCGGCAAAGGTCACCTGCCCAGCGAGTGTGAGGCCCCAAGCTGCACACTTAGTGCTACCGATATGTGCTTGGGCGTGATCCCTACCACACTGGAGCCCCTGGTGTGGAAGCTGAGCATGCAATCTCCGGGTCATCACAGCCACGTGCGTGCAAGTGCCGGAAACGGTGTGGCCACACCCCGCACACAACACAGCTGCAGGGGCCCAAGCGCCGTGGGCAGGGGTGCAACTCCCCTGCTCGTGGCAGATATCTGCACACCACTATGAGCACACTGCGAACATGGCGTGCACGAGTGGCACCCTAAAGGCCGGCACCCAGTGGTGATGTGTGCCAACACTGTCACCGGGAAAGTGTGTGTGTACAGCAGGAGCAGGTGTGCAACCCCAAGTGGCACGAGCATGTCTGTGACGCCCCCTGTGACTGTGCCAGCCAGCAGGACAAGGAGGGAAAGGTGAATATAATGTAAGAGGACCAAAAACTTCTGAAACCTAAGGAAAACAGTCTATCAACCAGCCAGAGGCAACGCCTCCGAACACTCAGGGTCACCCTCCAGTGTCTGGTCTACAATCCCAGGTGGTCCTTGGAGCGCGGGGCTTGGGCACCAGTCTCGGTTCCTTCACGAGAAATCCCTAGAGGGGGATAGGTCACTGTCATGCCCCCCGCCCCATGCCCACCCTCACCCTGACCAGACCAGGATGCTACAGCTTGCCCATGGTCCCGGCTGAGAAGTGGGAAGGGGGGCGGGGGGCAGCGCTGGACAACCCATGCCCTCCATCCCTGTCCTGTGTTTTTGACTACCAAGCCGACTACCCCTGAACACTGGTGTGCACCTCTTACTTCTCTTCCAGAAACTAGGCACCGTATGGTGATGTTCCGACGACTGGCATGCCTGCAATGTGGAGGTCTTAGAAGTAGTTACCAGAGGTAGTTCAAACTGTTATCTGACTATGGTAGGAGAATGTCCGTTTTGTGGCCACGGCCAGTGGTGCTCAAGGCCTCCTCCTGGCTCAGTACTCAGGGATCACGCCTGGAAGAGCCAGAGGCCCGTATGTGGTGCGGGGGATCCAAAAGGAACTGGCCACGGATACGGCAATTGCCTTAACGCTGGCTCTCCACCCGCCAAGGCTGCTCTCAGCTCCCCCTCGCCGCCTTACCGAGGTGGCCGTTACAGCAGGTGCTTTGCTTAAGAGGCAGGCTACGTGCCAGCACCGAGAGGTGCCATGAATCCTGCAATCGTCTGAGAGGATTTGACCTTCACTTCACAGATGGGACCCGAGGTCACACACCTGGGCAGCAGAGACCTGAGATCAGATCCCCGCAGGGCTGCTAGCCCGTCTCCTCCCTATACCTTCTCTGGAGAGCGAATCTGCAGTCCTATGAAGAGTCGCCAGTTCTGCCTCACTACAGATGCTGAGCTGAAATTAGGTGGGCTGAGAATCCCCAAGCCCAGCTGGAGCCCCTAAGAGCCAGGGAGGAAGGTCGTGCCCCGTGTTCCCTCTGCTGTGGGTGCTCTGCACCTCCACCCCTGGTTACCACAACTACTTTTTTTGTTTTTGTTTTTAACCACACCTGGGGATGCTCAGAGATTACTCCTGGTGGGCTCAGGGGACCATATGAAGCGCCGGGAATCAGACTGGGGTTGACTGTGTGCAAGGCTGGCGCCCGTACTCCGGCTTCGGGCCGAACACCTGCTCTTCTGCCCTGTTCACACAGGCTCACCCTGGCCACCTGCCCAGGTCCTCAAGCCACAAGGATTCCCTCCAGCTCACAACACGCACCTGTCCATACACTCTCCTTCCTGATTCCAGCTCCTCCGCCCCCGCACATCCCAGCCCCGCCTTGACAGCTGGCTTTGACCTCGCCTTCCTCTCAACCCCCTACTGCTCTATTTCCCACATTGGGTTTCTCTTTAAAAAAAAAAAAAAAAAAAGCACCAGCTTGATTTATTTTGTGGGTTTGGGGCCACTTTTCTACTTTGTGGGTTGTGGCTTTGTGGCTTTGCTCAGGATTCACTCCTGGCTCCGTGCTCAGGGATCACTCCTGGTTGTGCTCAGGGGACCAGGGACCAAACACAGGGTCGGCTGCATACAAGACAAACAAGTGTCCCCACTGCCCTCCCTCTCCAGCCCCGGGCTTCCCTTCTGTCCACCTTGGTTTCTCAGCCCACATCTGAGTGACCCCTAGCCCCACAGAGACAGGCTGGCCAGCAGGGGTCTGGCAGTGTCCCTCTTTGATCACTGGACACTTGGGTGTCACGTGGGCTGTGGGCAGGACTCACCTTTCTGACCCCTGTACTGCTTGGGCGCTGTCCAGCCGTAGAGTCCATCCCCAGGCTCCTCGTCCCGCAGAACTGTGTCATACTTGGACAGAGTTTCTGTGGCATAAATGTCATCATCTTCCTCCTCCAGGGCACCGACCCCGAAAGCCTGCAAAAACAAGCCGGGTTTGCAGCTGTGCCGTTCGGGGCTCTAGGGGGGGTTCTGCACGGGAGGCCAGAGACCACAGCGGCACTCCATGGTCCCCAGGGAAAGGAGAGCAGGAGCCCCAAAGGACACACCCCGAAGTCCTTGCCCAAACAATGACTAAGAACGAATGCCATGCAGGGCACTGAGGCTGCCCCCACCCACAGCAGCCCTGGGTCTGGGTTCCAGCCAGGAGGCGGAACTGAGGGTGTCCCAAGCAGCAGCGTGAGGGAGACATGAGGGCTCCCTTGGAGAGACCTGTCTCACTGCTGAGCACTGCGGCTGGAGTCAAGGCTGCTGACCACATCTGAAGACTCCCAAGTTCTGCTGGCTGCGGTCACAACTCCTAACTTCCATGGGAAACACGGATGAGGAAAGGAAGGGCAAGGGGCCAGGGAGCTAGCTCAGGGGTCAGCCAGCACGACGTGGTTCCTTGGAACACCACCAGGTATGTCCCCAAACCATCACCGCACTCCAAAAAAAAAAAAAAAAAGCAGGATGGAAAGAAAACTTGTAACAGCCATTTTCCAACTGAATTTCAGGAAGACCCTCTGAACCAACTTCAGAAGCTGACCCAGCCATCTCTCCATCTCCCCCGAGGCAAGATCTGTCCCCCCCCCCCCCCCCCCCCCCCCCCCCCGTGCCAGCCACAGCGGGGGAGGGTACGGACCGAAATCTTGTTACTATAGGACTCAAAGGGGAAGAGGAATTTCTGTGCAGCCCTGAAGAGTCTGGCTGAGCGACCCCATCAGGAAGGCATGCGACTGGCACACAGAGAAGGAAACAGAAACTGTGGCCACACCTTCTGCAATCAAAGAAGAGTCACGAGCCCCTACTTGGCAGCAGCAACCAGCAGCCTCAGCAGTCAAGGCTTCTGCCTGATTCAACAGACACGTTTACCTGGCCTGAAATTCCCAGCTTTCTTCCTTTATTCACTCTAATATCTTCAAGAAGATTGCCGGGTTCCTCGGGTCCCCCACCGAAAAGATTAAAATGTTCTCCCGAAGTTCCGAACAGTGCCCGGCGGGGATCCAGGCCCCTGTAGGCCAGGCCGTGCACATTATCCTTAGGTGTGAAATCCACAGGCGTGACGTCTTTGGGGGCGAAGGTCACGTTTTCGGGCAGGTAGTCATCATCTTCATCCTATCTCCAACAATTGAAAAGGAGAACGGTGAGTCACAGCCTGGCACCGGGAGCCCATAAACCACTGTTCTCAGAGGCAGTGATTCATTCCAAAGAGAACGATGACCCAATGCTCACGTGTGCTACGTCAGATTCTGAATCGAGTCCTGGGGTGAGGGAGGCTAAGGAGCAGCTCACTCCAGGAACAGGAACATGGCTGCAGGGGCAGGGAGAGCTCCACGGGCCAAGGGCAGGCGTGACCTGACCAGCACTGCAGAGTGTCCCAGAGGCCACCAGCAGTGACCCCTGAGCACTGAGCCAGGGACATTCCCTGACCACCCCGGGGGTAGTCCAAACCCCGGCAGAAGGAAGGAGAATGGGGGCAGAGAAGGGCTGTGGGGGTGGGCTTCTCACCCGAGGGGACCCTAACTCCTAAAATCATTTCTGACCAGAAAACGCTCACACTGCTCAGGTGACAGAGGTGACTGTCCCTGGCGGTACCTGGGATCCATCAGAGCCTCCGGGGGGTAAGGCACAGCCGTAGACTTTCACTCCGGAATCTGTAACAGAGATTTCAGGCGCCTCAGTCACGGGCACCCAGAGACTGATGAACCCCATGAACCGGAGTCGCTGACTCCAGCCAGGGGCTATGCTCAGCCATGGGGCCGCAGCTTTCAGGGGCTCATTCTGGATCGGGGCCCGCCAGCCCCATGCCCACACCCAAGTGCTCAGTGAGCGAGAACCTGGAAGGCACACGCAGCCGCCACGACCTCAATGTCTGGAGGGAAAGATGAGGCAAGGACCCTCGGAACAGTCGGGTTCGCCTGCGACTGTTTGGGGAGGGAGGACACAGGTACCATTCGCGGCTGGGGGCAATGGGAGAGTAGACAATCCCTCGAGAAAGTCCGGGTGCGCTACCTGCCAAAGGCCTTCAGAGACACACAGACCACAGACCCCACCAGCCTGCTTCTCAGTGCGCGCTGCCTACCGACGAACCCCACATACCGGGTTTCTGCCGGCGTGGTCTTCTTTTCACCCGAGGACCAACTCCTTGTCCTTCCTTCCAGCCCATTTTTCTGAGCAATTCAAAGCCAACAGACAATCTAGGAAAATGGCATGAAATTGAACTTAGGTTTAGAGCATGAAGGAACGAGAGGGTGGGGGGGAGGTAAGCAGTCTGGGGTCTCCCCATTCACGCTCTCACTCACTGCCCACCCGCTTTGCCCTTCATCTCAGAGGCATGACTCCCCACCAGCCCAGCTACAGCCAGTGGGCACAGGTGGGAAGCTCACAGCAACCCTTGAGGGTCCTTGTCCAGTAGGTATCCTGCAAGCCATGATGGTCGAAAACTGTCCACTCCCCACAGGCCAAGTGTTCGGGAGCAGAACAGTGGGGGGGGGGCCAATGGGCTTCAGTAAAAGGGTAGGATGGGGGGCGGAGTGATAATACAGCAGGTGAAGGCCTTGCCTTGCAGCGCGTTCAATTCCCGGCATCCCATATGGTCACCTGAGTAGTAATTCCCAAGTGCAGAGCCAGGAACAAGCCCTGAGCAACATTGGGTGTGGCCCAAAATTAGAAATAATAATAATAATAGTAACAACAACAACAATAATAATAATAATAATAAAAGAGGGCTGGAGTGATAGTAGTGTGAGGGGCACTTTCCTTGCATGTGGCCAGCCCAGGTTTGATTCCCGGCATCCTATATGGTCCCCTGAACCTCACCAGGAGCAATTCCTAAATGCAGAGCTAGGAGTGACCCCTGAGCATCACCAGGTGTGGCCTCCCTCCAAAATACAGAGGGTAGACAAGGCACACTGGAATAGCTTTAAGACTGACAAGAGAGCAGTGTGGGGAGGTCAGCCCACTTCCCATCAGCTCTCCAGTGCCCCAGAGCCCAGAGCACAGCAGACAGAGGGGATGGACAGTTCATGAAGAAACAACAGGGCCCCGGGGTCTTTTGGCAAAACCCCCTTTGCCCTCAAGAGCATCTAAGGAGCTTCTCCTGCGCAAGCCGGTCACAATTCAGTAAGTCAAGTCACCCTTAGGCAAAGTTGTGTGGCCAAGACAAACTCAGAATTCAAGACAGCAGGCAGGGCGCTTGTTCTGCACGAGGCTGAGCCAGGTTCGACCTCCAGCATCCCAGCTGGGTCCCCCAAGCCCCATCAGGAGTGATCCCTGAGCACAGAGCCAAGAGTCAGCCCTGAGCACCATTGGGTGTGGCCCGCAAACCTTAAAATAAATGAACCATCAAATCAGAATGGCAGTGTGCTCACTTTGCTGGTGCCACGAAGTCGTCGAGAAGCGTGGCCCCGGGAATCGGGGCAGTTGCCGCCGCTAACTGCCTGGCCTTCTCTTGTATCCTGTCTTTGGTTTTGGAGGCAAAATCATCAGTGGTGACAATGGCTTTCGGTGCTATTCCAAATTCACTCAGATCCTTCCAAAGAAAGAGAAGTGCACTATTACTTACACAGATTTGGGAGTGATTAATCGTAAGACATGACATAGCTTTAGTTGATTAAAAAAAAAAAAAAGCAAAAATTTCTGCCATATAGTTAGAGATCAGCAGAGCAACCATCTTTCCATACCAACAACAGAGCATTACAAAGCCAAGCGGTACGGGACATGACTGAGGCCAGGGCATGATCCTACCCCTCAGTGAGGACACTATGCCGCTGGGTAGAAAGGTGGAAATGCTCGGGGCAGGGCGAGAAACCCTCCCTTCCCTTCCCAGATACTGTTTCAAAGGTAAGTGAAAGGACCAGGTTCCGGGGTGCCCTGGGGGATCACTGGGGTGACACACCCGCAGGAAGTGCTGCAGCAGACACTGGAGCAGTGTGGGTGGGCCTCCGGCACAGCTGTCTCAATCGACAGCACCTTCTTCCAGGCCTTCATCTACTTAGGACCCATCCCTACTGGGGTGTGCAACAGCAGGAGTGAGGCAGGGACCGTGTGTGGTGGAGGATGGGTAAGATTATGGAGTGCCGACTCTATTGCGGTCACATGGATCCTAGCTCGCTCCTTTTTGGCTCCAGCAGCTTTTGAAAAGCAGACATGGGGAGGAGCTGGAGAGATCGCGCAGCGGGTGGGGCGTTTGCCTTGCACGCGGCCGACCCGGGTTCGATTCCCAGAATCCCATATGGTCCCCCGAACACCGCCAGGAGTGATCCCTGAGTGCAGAGCCAGGAGTAACCCCTGTGCATCGCCAGGTGTGACCCAAAAAACGAAACAAAAAAAAAGCAGACATGGGGGCCAGAGAGACAATACAGCAGGGAGCTAAGCCATGATTGATCCCCAGAACTCCAGATAGTCTCCTGAGCCCCACGAGGAGTGATCCCTGAACACAGCACCAGGAGTCAGCCCTGAGTACTCCCAAACTGACAAAACCAACACAATGGGCATGTGAAGACCACTGTTGAGAGGTGTGGGACAGTGGGACTTCCCCTACTGCACGACTTCTGGGAAGAGTTTCCTTGCTCTGAAGAAGCTCCTCCCTCCTGCTGTCCCCGTGGATGTGCAGCCAGGGGCACTGCAGCCACTGTGGATGCGCGCGTGGGGGAGGCACTGCAGCACCCACCTCTTCGTCCATAAAGTCTTCGGGTCCAAGAACAGATCTGTCTGCTCTGTTCTGTCGGGAAGACACGAAGGTAGAGGGCGTCCATCCTCGAGAGAAAAGAGTTTAGATTACAATCCTCAACCACATGTGGGTGTGACCACACAGTTACATCACTCGGACGAACGTGCAGAACCCCCCTCCCCCGTGTCCACAAACTCCCAGCTACTGTCCGCCTTCGTCCTCAGGAGCCATCTACTAGCCCCATGTCCACTGCTGTTGGAATTTGGAGGGTTACACCGGGTTTCCCAAAACTGGGAGCCAGGGAGGCTGGGCAGAGAGCTCAACAGGCTGGTGCGCATGCTCTGCCCGTGACCCTCGGCACCTCGGCTTTCCTGAGCACTATCTGTGGTGCCCAAGAAACTTATTATAGAACACTGAGGGCTGGAGAGATAGTACAGGGCCTAAAGAGCTACCCTTGTATACGACACCTGAAAAATCTACAGCCTAAATGATAAAATAGAATGAAAGTAAATAGGAAAAATTAAAAAAAAAAATAAGAAACAAACTTGGGCCATAGTAGTACAGAGGGAAGGGCACTGGCCACGCGAGTGGCTGATTCAGGTTCGATCCCCGGCATCCCGGGTGGTCCCTAGAGCACTGCCAGGAATGATCCCTGAGTGCACAGCTAGGAGTAAGCCCTGAGCACCTCCTTTGGGTGTGGCGCAAAATACAAAAACAAACAAACAAAAGAAAGAAATCAGAAACAAAATGAGAAATTAGGGGCTGAAGAGATAGCACAGAGGGGAAGGTGTTTGCCTGGCACATGACCTATGAGGGTTTGATCGCCAACACCCCATATGGTCTCCCATGCACTGTTAGGAATGATCCCTGAGCAGAGAACCAGGAATAAGCCCTGAACACTAAAGAGTGTGGCCAGGAGGGAGAGAGAGCGAGAGAGAGAGAGAGAGAGAGAGATTAAAAGAAGGAATTGGTGGGGCCCGAGATGTGGTTCAGGTGGTAGAGCACAGGCCGTGCAAGTCGGGGCTGTGGGTTTGACCTGCATGTGGTCAGGTGGCCTCGAGCATCTCTAGTCCCTAAGCACTGACCTTCTGGGCCTGCACCACTAGGCTACACACTCAACGGAGTGGCCCCCGTGGCCCCTGAGCACTGCTGGATGTGGCTCAAAAAGAGGATTGTTTTAACTGAAACCCAAGCACAAAGGTTTGTAAGTCTACAACTGTACCTCATGGTGTTTCACTAATAAAAATTTTTTTAAAAAAGAGGATTGTTTTAAGAATTTGGAGTGTGGGCCTGCAGATGTGGTTCCATGGTATAATGTCTACTTTGTGTTATCTGTGTGTGTGTGTGTGTCCATGTGTGTGGCCACAAGTTCAATCCCTGGCAGCACCTACATGATCAAGTGTGATCCTTAGAGCGCCACAACTAAGGATGTGGCCCCCTCCACAGTAACAATGAAGGGGCAGGGAACAGGGAGACAGGGCAGGGGGAATGATATCCAAAGAGAAAGAAATAAAAGGTGTGCTCATGTCTACACACACACACACACACACACACACACACACACACACACACATGGAAGAAGTCAAAGACAGCTTACTGAAAGGTATAAATCATTACATCACTCATTACTCGGGCAGAGGAGGAAATCTGAGCCCCCAAACAAAAAGTGGGCGGAGCTCTGGGCTGGCCTGGGAGACCCCCACCAGGAGTACGGCTCTGGCTGTCCTCACCTCTTCCCCTCCTCAGGTCAGATCTTTCCCTGAAAGATTTCGGATCTCCAGGGTCTCTGCCTAATTTTTAGCCCTTGGATGGGTCACTCTCGATGGTAACCATGATAATCCAGCCCAGGAACATGTCCCAGGCTGCCTATTAATCATCCGAGCTGGCCCCACTCTTTAATCATAGCACACCACGCGGATATCACTGTAACAATCGGTATTAGTATACTTCTCTCTTCACAAACCCGACTGTCATTTTCCTGACATTTTAATAAGTGTGCTACTTGAACATTCTAATTATTAAACTGTCTTACATCATATTAAAGTGTCTTAGCCAAAGTTACTTTCGTTCCTGTTCATAATCTTCAGGTTCCACATAGCATTCCTAGCTCCTCTGGAATCAACTGTTCAAACACTTAGATCATTTGCTCACTGAACTGACCAGGGACTGGGGAGACGGCCCCCGGGGCCTGAGCTCACACCCTGCATGTGGGAGCCCAGCACCACAGGGTCCCCTCTGAGTGTCACTGTGAGTGACTCCCCAGACCCATGTTGGGAGTAGCCTACAAGTATCACTGGGTGTGGCCTGAAGACCAAAACTAATAATAAAAAAATTTTTCCTTTTGCCTCATGAGTTAATCGGTTCACCTCTGTTTATATCTGAGTCACATAAAGTTATTTCATTCAGGGTTTTGCGTTACAGTGATTTTTTAAGATTTCTTACTTCCAACAAAACAGACTTCCATTACATCATGGGACATGATTTACTGTGTGGTGCCAGGGCTGTCATACATGCAAAGTTAGAGCTATGTCCCCAGTGTGGCATTTTAAACTGAGTGTTGTCCAGGCCAAGTCTATGTTATAACAAGTGGGACCTGAGGAGCCGGAGAGATAGTACAGTGGGTAGAGAGCTTGCCCTGCATGCGGGCAATCCAGATTCAACAACACCCCCCACCTGCATCCCATATAGTCCCCCAAACACTGCCAGTGGTTCATGAGTACAGAGGCAAGAGCACTGCCAGGCGTGGCCCAAAAAGAAAGATAAACAACTGGGGCCTAAGAGATAGCCCGGCAGGAAGGGCACTTTCCTAGCAAGCAGCCCACCGGGGTTAGATCCCCGGCTCCTCTATGGTACCCTAAGCACCACCAGGAGCGGTCCTCAAGCACAGAGCCAGGACTAATCTCTGAGCACCGCCAGGTGTGGCCCAAAAGCACAAACAAACACAAAAATTGTCAAGTAAGTGATGCAGTGGGCACCAACCCCTAGCCTCGATGGGCAATTCTACCAGCCAGTGGGCACCTCCACTCGGGCATGAGTGTTGGTCTGTGATGGATACCCTGTGCCATAGAAGGCCCCAGCCAGAGTGCTCTCTGTGGAGCAGAGCACCAGCATACGCACAGGCTGGCCCTGGGGAGACTCTGAGCGTCGGGAGCACAAAGGACAGTGCCGTGTGCACCAGCCGGGGACAGGGTTAAGGTGGCCCCAATGAGCTCTGGCAGGGGGTCCCCAGGGCTGGGAGGGGAGGGGACGAGGCCTACCTTCCTTGGAACCCACAGTGTTGAAGTAGCCTGCAGAGAAGCCGCCACTGAAGGCTCCATGAAACCGCTTATACCTTCCTTTCTCATCTCGGACAGTCTGGTCCTGGAGAGGAACTGGTTTCTTCGGTCTTTCACCTGAAAAAAAAAAAAAAATATATATATATATATATATATATAAAATTTTAAATGAGAAAAAGGAAAGGAGATGATATGTTAGAAATTTCTTGAGAAAAATGTCAAGGATTTTGGGTTTGGGGGCCATACTCGGCACTGCTCAGGGCTTACTCCTGGCTCTGTGCTCAGGGACATATACAAAGACACAGATGTGTCCCTCCATGACCAGTACTGTGCATGGCTCCTGAACCGTCCCTGCCAACACACTGCTACTCCATCGATTCACACCCAAACTGATACAATTCAGTTTTCAAAATAAAACTGAGTGGTAAATCAGGGAGTTTCAGCTAAAACATTTTTGCTTTGTTTTTTTGTTTGTTTTTTGTTTTTGGGGCCACACTGGCAATACTCAAGGTTTATTCCTGCTACTCTCTGCACTCAGCTATTACTTCTGGCGGTGCTCAGGGGAACATATGGGATGCTGGGGACCAAACCCAGGTTGGCTCCGTGCAAGCCAAATGCCCTACCCACTGTACTATCACTCCAACCCCAATATTTCTAACATTCACACCAATCCCAGAGTTACAGCCTATTTCTAAACTGTAAAAGTGATGTGAGCCTAGGATGAGCGTTTAATTAAAATCATATACCAGAAAGAATTTGTCAGAAAAACAAGTGAGGCATTATGTTGAAGAAACGGGGACCGGAGTGATAGCACAGTGGGTAGAGCACTTGCTTTGCATGTGGCCGACCTGGGTTCAATCCACAGCACCCATTATGGTCCCCCGAGCACCACCAAGAATGATCCCTGAGCACAAATCAGGAACAAATGGGGGGCGAGGGGGAACTACAAATAGTACAGTAGGTAGGGCATTGATCCCCAGCACTTGGGTTTGATCCCCAGCACTCCATATGGTCCCCTTAGCCCAGCAAGAATAATCCCTGAGCACTGAGCCAGGAGTAAGCCCTGAGCACTGCCGGGTGTGGACCCAAAACCAAAACAAAAATCAGGAATAAGCCATGGAGAGATGTACACTGGATAGGGTATATGCCTTGCAAGCAGTCAACTCAGGCTTGGTCCCTGGCACTACACATGGCCCCAACCCCCTAAGCCCTGAGCACAGCTGGGTGTGGGCCCCCATCTACCCCCCTCCCCCCACAAAAAAGGAGTAAGCCCTAAGCACTACTGGGAATGCCCTGCCCCATAAGTACGGCCAGGAGATGGTACACAAGATAGGACATTGGCCTTGCATGAGACTGTGGCAGCTGTGTTCCTGGTTCCTCAGCACCACATGTGGTCCTGCGCAACACCGGGAGTCATGCCTGGGCACAGAATCGTGAATAGCCCACAAGGACTGCTGGCTGTGGCCCCCACACCAAATGTGTAAATAAACAGCTGTGGAGAGGACAGGGATAGCTCCAAGGTCAAGCATCTGCCTTGCAGGCCTGAAGTTCCAAGTTCAAGCCCAGATCACTTCCTGGAACCGCCCCGGGTGATCAGTGAGATCCTGGCGGCACAACAAAGATGCGATCTCCACTCCACTGAAGTGTGTGGCTCCCAGCAGGTGTTACGTGGTAGACACCGGGGTCTGGGCAGAGCTGCGTGAGTCTTATGGCAAAGCTCACTTCATACAGTTACAATTTCATTTCATTCTGAAGAACTGAATTCTGGACCCAGTGCGATTCGAGGGCCAAAGCCCCTTCCTCAGGTGGCATGAGCTTGGTCCCTGGTGCTACAGGAAGCACCAAGTGTGGCCCCAAGTGCTCTGCAGTGCAGCCAGGCGTGTGTGAGCTCCTGTGGAGCTCCTCCGGCTAATGTGGGAGCCCTGGCTAGCCCCACGCCAAACCACGGCGGTCACCACGACAGCGGGAAGGGAAGATGACAGTTAGGAACTGACTCATCCCTGGTCCCATGCATGGCTCTCAGTGTTCCGGAACAATCCGCTCAGCATGTTCCAGCCCTGCAGGGATGCCCTGCAGGGTCCAGGGAGGGAAGGGCATCCAACCTGGCACTGCCCACAGCACAATCTTATCTTTTCCTTCCTTCCTTCCTTCCTTCCTTCCTTCCTTCCTTCCTTTCTTCCTCCCTCCCTCCCTCACTCCCTCTCTCCCTCCCTCCTTTCCTTACTTTCTTTTTTCTTCCTTTTTGATTTCGGGGCCATACCTGGTGGTGCTCAGGGCTTACTCCAGGCTCCACATTCAGGGATCATCCCTAGTGGGTTCAGGGGACCATATAAGGTGCCAGGTTGGCCACCTGCAAGGCAACCCCTCTACCCGCTGTACTTCCTCACCGGCTCCAGTACTGACAGTTGAAGGAGAATAATTCTTCATGGAGGCCAATGTTTAGTGGCATCCCTGGCCGGTGGAACTAAATGCAAACAGCACCCTCCCCTCAAGCGTATCTCTAGATACTGGCCAAGACCTGTTGAGGCACAAGACTGTCCCCGGTAGTTCTCCACCGTGCTAAGCTAAGAGAAGATGAGACCAACCGAGGTCGGCGGCTGTGAAGGCTCCCGGCTCGACCTACTCTGATCAGGAAGAAGATAGAAGATCTACAGACATCTCAATGGCACTGGTGGCGGCAGACACAACGAGGCAGACAACCACCTGTGACTGACCAGGTCCCACGGGTTCCCAAGAAGGCGCCACCTCTGACCACAGCTTTGGAAAACTCTAGGGAGGAGGCAGCAATTCAGCCAGGTCCTGTTATAATTACTGCTCCAAGTGACCACAATTTCTTTCTTTCCTGCCTGTTATCCGGGCATCAGACCCTGATAAGGGGCTCCAGTGAGGCAACTGCCCGAAGGCCGAGGCTGATAAGCACCAACTGCAATCAGACTGCAATCTGCCTCCAAGCCAGTCCAGGATCCCTGTCTACCACCAAGCTTCTGGCATGCCTGAACCCGGCACAGTTCTGTGCTAGCGGAAAACTGAACCCAATTCCATCCCTGCTGCCAGGGCACTCAGAACCCAGGAGAAGGCACCTGAACGCAGAGGAGTTTCTCTGACAACACCCTGGCCCCTAAAAAATGAGCAGAATGTGAACCAGTAATACATTGTGTGGGGGGGTGGAGAGGGGGTTGGCGGGCGAGGGGGAGTGCTTCCTTAGTATAAGGCTGACCCAGGTTTGATCCCTGGCATCCCTGAGCCCTGCGACTGACCAGGCCCCACGAAGTGATCCTTGAGTATAGAGTCAGGAGCCAGACCCAAGCATCTCCAGGCGTGGATCCCAAAATAAAAAGAAAAAAATGAGTAGAGCTGGGGGAAAAGGCAGCTGAGATAGAGAAGCGACCACCAAGTAAATGATGCTTGGAGGGCTCGCTCAGGATGGGAGATGCGTGTTGAAAGTAGACTATGGATCAAACATGATGGCCACTTAGTACCCGTATTGCAAAATGTAACACCCAAAAGAAGAGAGAGAGTAAAAGGGAATGTGCCTGCCACAGAGGCAGGGGGGGATGGGTGGGGGTAACAGAAGGGATACTGGAAACTTCGGTGGTGGAGAATGGGCACTGGTGGAGGGATGGGACTCGATCATTTTATGACTGAAATGTAATCACGAAAGTTTGTAAATCTGTAACTGTACCTCACAGTGATTCATTAAAAAATTTTTTTAAAAAATGAGTAAGATATGGTGACTGCAGAGAGTGAATAATTCCCAAGAGGTGGCCTAAGGCCTCACCAGAGCCGTAGAGCTGATCTGACAGGAGGACAGGGAAGGGACAGGAGATGAAACCAAGGAGCGCTAAGGGTTTTGCCCAGTGACTCCTGGCCAGGGGATTGTCCTGTGGGCGACAGGAAGTACACACCACTTTAAATGGAGAGTCAGAGCAGTAAGAAAAATGGTTTGAAAATGAATCTGCTGATGGAATGATCTGTAGATGAGATTTCCAGAACCAATGGAAAATGACTGAAAAAAAATAAAAGGGGCAGTGCTAAGTGTCCCTGTCTTGCAGATCAGAGTGCGTATGTGTTTTTGGATCTGTGTGTGACAGTCGGGTCCCTGTCTCTTAGCTAATAAACCTTCCTATCAGGGCTGGCAACTTTAATTAAGGTGTGGAGTCCATCCTCTACCGTGTTTATCTAGCCTGTCACTAAATCTTCAAAGCTAGAAGTGAAAGCGATTATTGGTCTAGCATGCTGCATTGCAAAACATAAGTAAAGTGCATTTCAACTTCAAAGCGCTTGAAAACCGATCCTGAAAAAATTTCAATGCTGGGAATTTAAAGGAAATTTCAGACCAGAAAAAGAAAAGTAACAAATCAAATATCTTTCTTCCACTGCAAAACATGTGCCAGCCATTAAACTTCATTTCAGACTTCATGTACCATCAAAATAGGGATAATTAGGGCTGAGCAATAGTACAGCAGTTAGGGCGTTTGCACTGCACATGGCTGACCTGAGTTCAATTCCCAGTATCCCAGATGGTCCCCTGACCACTGCCAGGAGTAATTCCCTAGTGTAGGAGTAATCCCTGAGCATCGCTAGGTGTGACTCAAAAATGAACCCCCACCACCACCACCAAATGAAAGAGACTAGTGACTACACTACTCTACTTTGACCCCATACTTGTAGAAAGGTGCTAACAAATTCAGGCCGAGGGGATTTTAAATTGAACTTTACCAGAAAACAGAAGATGCCGTGGGTGGGAGATGAGGGCAGAATCAGGTAGAGCTAGTATTTGACTCAAGTTTCTACAAATGAGAAATCTTTGGGGGTCAAAGAGATAATACAGTGGGGGGAGTTGCTAGCCTTGCATTCAGTCAACTTGGCTGATCCCAGAATCGACATATGGTCCCTGAGTCCCACCAGGAGGACAGAGCCAGGAGTAAAGCCTTGAGAACTGCCAGGTGTGCACTCCCTGCTCCACCCCCACCCCTAAAAAAGGAACTGTGTATAGGGGCGGAAAATATCAAGAAGTAATAACAACCCAAGATCTCAGCATTGGTGTGAAAGTAACTCAGTCCTACCCCATCATGCTTCCTCTGTATATCCCACAAGGCTAGGCTGCCTCCATCCTTACTGGGCACTCAATAATATATCCTTTGCAGGACAAATCAAGGCATTCTGTGGATCCAGCCAGAAACATCCAGGGTCAGAACCTGGCTTCATCTTGGGGCTTGAGTGACAGTACAGCGGGTAGGGCATTTGCCTTGCACGCAGCCGACCCGGGTTCGATTCCCAGCATCCCATATGGTGCCCTGAGCACCGCCAGGAGTAATTCTTGAGTAAAGAGCCAGGAGTAAACCCTGTGCATCGCGAGATGTGACCCAAAAAGCAGAAATCTGGCTTGATCTTGCCTTTACCCCAACATTCCACCACAAATTCCCTTGAGTTTGCTTTCAAAGTCTGTTTCAAACACTGTGACCGTTGCAAGCCACTGCTAACATCGAGCGCAAGTCATCTTTTCCAGACCTCTTTTGGCTAATAGTAAATCTTCACTTTTGTCCACTGCAATTCTCCTCAAAAGTAAGGATAAAAACATACATAGAAACAGATACACACAGTTCGGGCTGGGGAGATGGCTCAGAGAGATCTGCCCATGCTATTTTTTTTCTTTCCCCAGGAAAGAAAAACCCAGGTTTTTGGTTGCTGGAAACCCAGGTTTGATCCCTGACGTAGTTCCCCCCGCCCACCCCATCCCCGCCCCCCAGCACCTTTTGGGAGCAACCCTGCCAACCCAGAAACCTACTAGGAATAGCCCCAGCACCCCTGGCTGTGAACTTCGCCTCCATTAAATTATAGTCAACTCCCTCACTTGGGTTAAAAAAAAAAATGCCCTAATGATTCTCTTACACTTAGTTTAAAACCCAAATCCCAGGCCAGAGAGGTAAGAACTGCTGGGCGGGGGTGGCCAGAGATTGGTACAGCTAGTTACAGTGTCTGCCTAACATGTGGCCAACACAGATTCGATCCCCGGGGCCACAGAGGGTTCCCGGGGCGTGGACCCCTGAGTAGGGAGCCAGGAATTAAGCCCTGAGCAGTGCCGGATGTGCCCTCCCGCAAATGGAAACCCTCTCCCCTCACCATAACAAGAAGATTCCGTTCCCCTTGAGACATCCCTCGTCCCGGTCTCTTCCCCACCGGACGCCTCGGCGATCCGAGGGGCCCCCCTTTGGGGTCGCACTTCAGAGCCTCAGCACTGGGCGACCCCTCTGCCTGAGACCCCGGGTCGGCTCCTTCCCCTCCCAAGCCTGAGCTCCAGCTCGCCCCTGCGCTCTGGCTATCCTTCCAGTGTCCATCCCCCTAGGTGCCCGCAGAAGGGGCAGCTCTCGCGCCCAGAGCCCCCAGCACGCCCCCAGCACGCCCCCATTTCCGCGGGCCCCGGCGCCCGGCCCGCCACAGGTTCCTGCCATTTCCCTCCGAAGCCGAGTCCCGAGGACTGTTTCCCACGCGCGCCGGGGTCCAATGAGGCGCGCACCTTCTTCCAGGGGCTCCAGGCCCTTCCCATAGCTGACCAGGTCCTCTTCGCTGTCACTGTCCAGCGCCGCCATGCTGCTCGCTTCCGGGCCACGCCCCCTGCCTACGGCGGCCGCGAAGGGACAAACATCCTCCGTTTTGTTTTGGTTTTTCCCCTCCGCGAAACGAAGCGTTCTTTGCTGGGTACCGCACACCCGGCTGGGCAGTGACTCTCACCCCGGACCTACGCGATACGCTGGACTTTCTCAAAGCTGTCTTGTGCGGGGCAGCGCCTGGCAGGATCGGTTCTTCCTAGCTCCTGTTACCGGGAGGCACCTGGAAAAATAGCTGTCGACTACCCCGCTGTCCCATGGGCAGGTTCCCCGGGCATATATTTGATGATGGGCACTATCCCCCTTTCTTTCCCCGCTGATGGACCCTGCTTCCACTCCCACCCCCCCCCCCCCCCCGACACTTGCAGCACACGGTTAGGTTTTTTTGTTTGTTTGTTTGTTTTTTCCCCTCCTGATCTTTCACAGAGCAGGGAATGAGAATGAAAGAAGGAAAGAGAAAAGGGGAAGTTTAGTTTTGTTTTGTTTTCCAAGAGGGAAAGAGAGAAAAAGAAGAATGGAATGAAAAATGAAGAAGGGAAATAAATAAAAAGCAACAGACAAGCAAGGAGCTGCTCTGAGGTGGGCAGAAAGAGCCTGAAATTCCTAGTTAAACCCAAATAAATGAAAGAAACACCTAAAGACAGGTGTTTACCTGTACAATGGGTTGCTGTTATGGAAACCCTCCTCCCCCCAAACACACAAACACACACACATTCACACTCACACACACACACACCCTCAAACTCATTTTACAGAGGAGATAAGTCAAACTCAACTACTAAGTTGGGTGTGACATTAGGAAAACCGGATCTGACGCCACGGTGTCCAGGATGAGGGTCAGAAAGGACCTGATTCAGACTCACTCACTCGGATGTGGTTAAGAGACACCCTCAGTTCCTCTGAATCAGAGCTGGGGCTGTCCCCAAGGCACCAGCACCCTTTGACCTCAAGGCCTTTTCACTCTCTCTTCTCTAGTCTTGGAATGTTCTTTGGCCGATGCTGACTCACCCATTGCCTCACCTGCGCACCTGCCTCAGGGCTCCCGCCTCAGAGTTCACTTACCCAGGGAGCCTCTGACCTTGCTTCAGAGTGTCCCACCTGCCCCCTCAGCCCCTATACCCCACAGCTTCCCATACACCTTGTCATGTGATTTCTTTACACCCGTTGTCTTTCCCCATTGGCATATGAGCTCCATGAGGAGGTAGATTTGGACCAGAGTTTGTTTTAACTTTTCCTTCACTGTGTCCTCAGAGCCTTCAATAGAGCTTGGCATGTAGCAAATAGTCTTAATAGTTTTGAGGGGAAAAAAAGAAATTGGTTAGACCAAACATGACTGCCACGCAATTCCTCTTTTGCAAACTACAGCACCCAAAAGGAGAGAGAGAACAAGAGGGAATGCCCTGCCACAGAGGCAGGGTGGGATGGGGGGGATGAGGGGTGGGAGGGATACCCGGATTAGTGGTGGTGGAGAATGGGCACTGGCGGAGGAATGGGTACTCGATCATTGTATAACTGAAACCCAAACACAAAAATTTCTAAGTCTACAACTGTACCTCATGGTGTTTCACTAATAAAAATTTTTTTAAAAATTGGTTAGATAAGTTATAGTGTGTGATTTAAAAAAAATAGAATGCCCGGAGCAATAGCACAGTGGAGAGGGTGCTTGCCTTGCACACAGCCAACCTGGGTTCAATCCTCAGCATCTCATATGGTCCCTTGAGCACCGCCAGGAGTCATTCTTGAGTGCAGAGCCAGGAGGAACCCCTGAGCATCACTGGGTATGACCCAAAAAGCCAAAAAATAAAAAATTTTAAAAAAGATAGAAGTTTGGGAACAGGGATTGGGACCTACAACATAGCTCAGTGTGTGGGGGGTGGGGGCGGGGGGAAGGACCAGAGCCATAGAACAGCAGGCAGGGCGCTTGCCTTGCATACAGCAGATCTGGGCTGTGACTCCTAGTCTCCCATATGGTTCCCCAGATCCAGAACTTTCAGGAGTGATGCCCTGTGTACAGCCAGGTGTGGCCCCCAAACAAAAAAACAACAAAA
This sequence comes from Sorex fumeus, assembly GCF_029834395.1. Classification (NCBI taxonomy): domain Eukaryota; kingdom Metazoa; phylum Chordata; class Mammalia; order Eulipotyphla; family Soricidae; genus Sorex; species Sorex fumeus. The sequence goes on from NW_026606179.1 coordinate 23,537,426, forward strand.
AAGATAACTCAGTGGTGATAACATATATTATGAGGCCTTAAGTTTAATTCCCAACAACACGTGCTCCACCTCCAGCACACCTGCCTATAAACCTGATGAGCCTCCACCCAAGGGCTAAGGGGATGGCACCCCTTTACTCCAAGCACTGCTGGGTGTGGCCCCTATTTTTAAAAGTGTCAAACATAGCTCTCAAATTATTTAGTGAGGGGCTGGAGCGATAGCACAGCGGGTAGGGCGTTTGCCTTACTCGCAGCCAACATGGCCGACCCAGGTTCGATTCCCAGCATCCCATATGGTCCCCCGAGCACCGCCAGGCGTGATTCCTGAGTGCATGAGCCAGGAGTAACCCCTGAGCATCGCCGGGTGTGACCCAAAAAAAAAATCAAAAAAACAAAAACAACAACAACAAAAAAAAATTATTTAGTGAGTCTCCCAAGGAGGTAAGTCCCTTTACCTCAAGTCTAGACCGGTGACAACTTGGCCAAAAGAATCCAGTGAGGGGCCAGAGCGATAGTAGAGCAATAGGGTGTTTGCCTCGCACAAGGCCTACTGAGGTTCAATCCCCCGCATCCCAGATGGTCTCTCAATCACCCCCAGGAGTAATTCCTGAGTGCAGAGCCAGGAGTAATCCCTGAACATCACCAGGTGTGGCCCAGAAAAACAAAAAAGAAAAGAAAATGCAGTGAAAGTCATCATATACATTTCTCACATTAAAGATTTAAGAAACTGATCACTTAAATTTTCTCTGAGAACCTAATCCCCATGCTGCAGGTCTTCCCAGGCTGTGAGGAAAGGTCACATAGGTGTCTCAGACCAAGATGAGTGAGGACCCACTCATCTTCAAAACCCAAATGCAGGGGCCGGAACGATAGTACAGCGGGTAGGGCATTTGCCTTGCACGTGGCCAACCCAGGTTCAATCCCTGGCATCCCATATGGTCCCCCTAGCACTGCCAGGAGTAATTCCTGAGTGCAGAGGAAGTGCTCAGGAGTAATCCCTGAGCATAGCTGGGTGTGACCCAAAAATTTAAAAAAAAATCCAAATTCATCTAAATGTGTGTGTGAGTGAAGAAGATTCCAAATGACTCCAGTTCCAGTAACTTGCCAACTTTGGTTGCATGAGAGGCCAGAACATGGGTCACTGGCAATTCAACCACCTCGAGGACCATGAAACATCATAAGGAAAAAAAAATGTTCTGAATCTCAGAGAGACAGAACCAGGGTTAAGGCATTTGTCTTGAATACAGCTGAACCAGGTTCCACTTCAGCATTGCAGATTGTTCCCCAAGGACTGCTAGGAGTGATCCCTGAGTCAAAAATATTCCCTGTAGGGGCTGGAGTGATAGGATAACAGGTAGGGCTCTTGCCTTGTATGCGGCCAACTTGAGTTTGATCCCCAGGATCCCATATAGTACCCCCAGCACCACCAGGAGTAATTCCTGAGTGCAGAGCCAGGAGTAACCCTTGGGCATTGCCAGGTGACCCAATAAGATATATCACTTGTAATCACTTGTCATCCCGTTGTTCATAGATTTGCTCAAGCGGGCACCAGTAACGTCTCCATTAGTCCCCTGTGGCATGCTATTGTGGCCCAATGGCATCTGTTCACGGCAGAGTCTGGCAAACTCCCTGTGTCGTACCCAATATTCCAAATACCAGTAACAATGATGGGTCTCATTCTCCTAAAGAGCCTTGAATATAATCTCAGGGCTAGGATGAAGGAGACATTACTGGGGCCTGCTCGAGGCAATCGACGGCATCTGTTCACTCCAAAAACATGAAGAATATCAAACCGTTTGTTCAGGTCTTAATGAAGAAGTCTGACCATATAATAATATATATGTATATATAATTTTTCCCCTGAGAACTACTGGATGGACCACCAGGATACAACCCCTCCCCCAAAGAAGAATAGGAAGATTGTGGGGTTTAATTCATTAAATTTTGGGATAATGAGCAAATGGAATCACCTACATGATGGAACACCATATAGCTTCAGGGCAGGGCATGCATGGCATGATTACGTGCTACTCTCAAGCTCTATGCCCTGCAGGAGTCCAGGGGTCATACCTGGCAGTGCTTAGGGAACCATTTGATGCTGGGGATCAAACCAGGGTTGGCCACATGCAAGGCAGGCACTTCAACCCCTGTACTATTTCCCCAGCACTATAGCATTTTAAAATGTGGCTGGAGGGCCAGAAAAATAGTTCAGTAGATAGAGTGCTTGATTGCAAGAAGTCAACCTGGGGTCAATCCATGGTACCCCTTAGGATCTCGCAAACCCTACCAGGAGTGATTCCTTGAGAGAAGAATAAGGCCTGGGCACCACTGGGTGTGGCTCCAAAACCCAAAACCAAATAAAATGTGAATGGAGGATGATCTCCATTACAAGCCATTCCTTGTAATCCACAGTGGCTTGGGCCAGGACCCTACAACTGAGTGCTCAGGTCTCTCATGGTCAGTGTGCCTAGAACTTGTGCGTATACTCCAGTATCTGTAAATGGTCTAGACATCATCACCATATCTGATACAGAGTAAACGCTATGGTTATACTGTGTTGTTTTGGAAACAACGACAAGGTAAGAAATCTGCTAGTGATGTCGGTGGGCCCCACAGGTGATTCATGTCAAGTGGGGAGGAGAAAGACAGTCACTTTCTCCCGATTCACCTCTGCCACCCAGGACCCAGGGTTACTGGGTTCTTGTATTGCCTCGCAGAAGGAATTTCAGGAGTAGACGAGCAGTGAAATTACAGTTTTTATTTGGAGGTTTTAAGGGGAAAGAGGGAGAGAAAGTGGGAGAGAGCGGAGAGTAAAGTGCTCAAGAGAGAACCCAGGCTTCTCCAAGGGTGGAGAGAGCCACTACACACATCTCAGCATTAGGCATGAAAGCATGAAGAGGGGAAATGCGGGCGACATATGTGCTCAGCCACCACACATGCTTGGCCACATAGGCAGAAGCAGCACATGGACCCAGGCAGCATATGCGTGTGCTCTTCCTTTGTTCAAGGTGGCCTTTATAGGATTACTTCAACCTGTCCCATTGTGGGGCTTCTGTCACTGTCACTGTCCTCCCATTGTTCATCGATTTGCTCGAGCAGGCACCAGTAACGTCTCACAACAAATTGTTGTTACTGTTTTTGGCATATCAAATACATCACAGGTAGCTTACCGGGTTTTGCCGTGCAGGCAAGATACTTTCGGTAGCTTGCCGGGCTCTCCGAGAGAGAGGGGCGGAGGAATCAAAGCCTGGTCGGCCACATGCAAGGCAGATATCCTACCTACCCGCTGTGCTATCGCTTCAGCTCCTAAGCATCGGTAAATAAGAAAATCCTATTAAGAATAAAGGCACATTGTAAAGGTATGATTGCATGAGGATAGAGAGCTTATTGTTAGATTCTGTGTCCACTTTCAATCATTCATCCTTTTGTCACTGTTGATTTATTTTTTTGCATTAGTTTTACAAGGTTATCTGTACCATGGCTGTAGGCAAATTATTTTAACTGTTTAAAGAATATTAAATAGGAAAAGGTGCTAATATTGGAGTGCGAAGGAGGACAAAGAGACAATAAAGAGGATTCTTTCCAGGCCACCTGCTTTATCAGATCTTCTAAACTAAGATATTAATACTATTTAAAACAGGACACACTTTTGTCTCTTTTGATTAAAACCATATACATTTTTTAATGAAGCTACAGTAAAGAGTCAAAGCAAAAAATTTTCTGGTATCTTTCAGTATTACTGAATGAGAAAGAAAATATACATTTAAGTCATTTAAGTAGTCTGAAACAGTCTTCTAATTTTAAGGTTGGACTAATTATCAATAATATTTGTTTCACTGTGTACTATGCAGAGCACATTTATAGCAAGGTTACCATTTTTTTTTTTTTTGCTTTTTTGGTCACATCCGGCCATGCACAGGGGTTACTCCTGGCTCATGCACTCGCACTCAGGAATTACTCCTGGCGGTGCTCTGGTGGGACCATATGGGATGCTGGGAATCGAACCTGGGTCAGCTGCATGCAAGGCAAACGCCCTACCCGCTGTGCTATCGCTCCAGCCCCAACAGTTGAAAGTCTTTTGTGAGATTCTAAAACTTTATAAAATGTAAGTATATTAATTTAAAAGACAACCTTGTTGGGGCTGGAGCGATAGCACAGTGGGTAGGGCATTTGCCTTGCACGCAGCCAACCCGAGTTCGATTCCCAGCATCCCATATGGTCCCCCAAGCACTGCCAGGAGTAATTCCTGAGAGCAAGTGCATGAGCCAGGAGTAACCCCTGAGCATCTCCAGGTGTGACCCAAAAAGAAAAAAAAAAAGACTTTCAACTGTTAGCCAGGCCATGAAACCTGATCACAGCTATAGCAGTGGCTTCTACCTAGGTAAAAGTCCGTTGCTAGGGAGGTTACCAAGGGGGTTGGGAGTGGTGATGGTCTTCTTTGAAATTCCTTTACTGACTTTTGTTTCTGTAGGAGCTTCTGTTGGAGGGGGTTGGTCAGGTGTCAAAGGAATAGCTTTGGAGTTTCTGGTGAATCTCTTTTAGGTCCTTAATTGGTCTCTATTTCTGCTGCTGTCATTCCTGTAGGTGTTCAGCCTCTGCAGGGTCTGACACAGACTGCTCGACTGGTGCCAGTTAGTTCTTCATGAGGTCAGGGTATTGCTTAACAGGAGATTTACTGCCATTGCCTTGGGAAAGGACCTTTCCTATCTGCCTGCCTGCATCACTAGGATGGGTTTTCTATCTGGGATTGCTCGAATCTACTGATATGGAACCTGCAGATACCTGGGGTCTCCAGTGCATTATTAAAGGAGCAAAAGTGGTGGCAGTGCACACAAGAGACTGTGTAGTCTATTAAGATGATTACATCTATTGTGCCGGGACACAGCACCACAAACGGTCTATAATAAATAAAAGGCCCTCCCATTGATCGTCGATTTGCTTGAGCGGGCCCAGTAACGTCTCCATTGGAGACTTTGTTGTTACTGTGTTTGGCATATCGAATACGTCACGGGGAGCTTGCCAGGCTCTGCCGTGCGGACGAGATACTCTCAGTAGCTTGCCGGGCTCTCCGAGAGGGGCGGAGGAATCGAACTCGGGTTGGCCATGTTGGCCGCTTGTAAAGCGAACGCCCTACCGCTGTGCTATCGCTCCAGCCTACAAAAAATACAGCATGCTGCTCACATTTATGGTACACTGTACTCTAAGCACAGCTCCAGCCACCCTGAGAAGAACCCAGAACAGCATCTGCTGCTCAGAGGTGCTCGGGGACCTGAGGCACTGGGCCATTTGACTTTTGGATACATCGGTGGTGTGTTAGGCCAGAGGTTGGTCATTTTAATGATCGTGTAGGTGTTAGTACTGATTCGTGCACTAAAGGGAAGATGTCTTTTTCTTCTCTTGAAGTTCTGCTGGGTCCCAAAGGCAGACACAATATGTCATTGTGAATAAATATATATAATGAATATATGTGTGTGTGTATATATGTATGTGGATATATGTGGATATAAATGGAGAGAGAGAGAAAGAGAGAGAAAGAAAGAAAGAGAAAGTAAGGGAATTTGGGGAAAAGACATATACCTAAACAAATCCTGAAATTCCAGGATTTTATATCTCAATAAAATTAATTTTCCCGTAGGGTATAGCTCTGAAGAAGCAAGATAAGGGCTGAGATATAGTTCAAGGAAAATAAGCACTAGCCTTGCATATTTTAGCTCCTGGATTTGTTGTGCAACAGCAAAAAAGACAGGAGGAGGGGGAGAAGGAGGAGGAGGAGAGACAGGAGCCCCCTTCTCAAAGTTATTATTCTTTTTATCAGGGGTCACACCTTGTGGTGTTCAGGAACTATATGCGAAAATCCTGTCTAAATGCTCAGGAGTCCCTCCTGGTGCTGCCTGAGAAACCATGATGCACCAGGAATTTAACCCTGGCCTCCTACATGCAAAGCATGTTCATCAACCCATTGAATCATCCCTCTCTCTGCACCCCCCCCCACAAATTATTGTTGAGAGTTTTACTTGATTGTTTCCCTGAACATCAAGAGTACTGATATAATAGTAATAACAAAGCGTTCGGACTTCTGAGTGCTGATGTTCAGGGAACAAGGATTTCTTAAATTGCCGGGGCTGGACCAGGGCGATAATTCAGCAAGTAGGGTGTTTGTCTCATCTGCACAGACCATGGTTCAATCCCCAGCAACTCATCTGATTTCCCAAACCTACCAGGAGTAATCTGAGCGTAGGTCCAAGAGTAAGTCCTAAGCATCCCTGGGTGTATCCCCTTGAACCACCAAAAAATTAAGTCACCTGGGCATCAAGAGTGACTTGATGCTGTTCCTTGGCTATCTTCAGAAGAGAGGATTAGGGGTGTGAATGTAGCTCAAGGGTAGGGGGCCAGCTTGGGTGATCCCCTGAGTGATCCCATCCCTGCCCATGGCCCCGGTTAAATACAACACACACACACACACACACACACACACACACACACAGTGACTGGGAACGTCATCTTCAGCCTGATCTCTGACAATCTAATGTTTTCAAAGTCTTGGCAGAGGAAACAACAACAAAACAACAATACATGTTTCTGGCAACCCTGTGGCAGTATGCTCCTTAACCGCCCCCTTTCTGATTCAGAAATACAAGAACTCTGAGATCTCTCAGTCTCAACAAGAACCTGCCCAGAGGCTCACCTGGCAGGGAGGAATTTATCTCACAATACCCACGTATCTGCACTGGCGATGGGGCGGTTCACGCAGGTGGTAGAAAGAAACCTGTGTTATAGGGTTGGGAAACAGTGTCACTCACACCTTTTGTTTTTCTTTTAGGTTTGGGACCATACTTCGTCATACTTATTGACTACTCCTGGCTCACTTCTGGCAATGCTCAGGGGACCATGTGGTATTGGGGATTAAACCTGAGCCTCTCTTATGCAAAACATGGGTTCAAATCGTAATGCATAAAAGGAAAAGGCGAGAGAGAGCAAGAAGGAAAGTGCCTCCCATAGAAGGAGGCTGGGGGGCGAGGATGGAGTATTGGGCGATGGTGGTAGGGAAACAGGGACATTGGTGGTGGGAAATGTACACCTTTGGAAGGATGGGTGCTGGATCATTGTATGACTGAAACCCAATTATGAACAGTTTTGTAATGGTCTATCTCATGAATATCCAATTAAAAAAATTTTTAATTAAAAAATGTAATGTGGAGTTTATGCCCAATTCAATCAGCATGATCAATGGTTGAATAAAAAGCGGTGCTCCTACATTAAAAAAAAAAAGTGCTCAGCCTGTTTAGCATAACCCTCTCTCCAGCCCTCCATGGTGTGTCCTAATTGAAATGCAGCATATGTGCACAAAGGCACCCAAGTTAGAAGCACAAAGTTTTTTTTTTTTTCTTTCTGTTTGGTTTTGGGACACACCCAGTGGTGCTGAGGGCTTACTTCTGGCTCTGCATGCAGGGATCACTCCTGGCAGGGGTTAGGGAACCATATGGGGTTCCAGGGATGGAATCCAGGTTGCCTTTGTGCAAGACAAGAATCCTACCGGCTGTACTATCACTCCAGCCCCAGTACACAGTTCTACGTTTTCTTACAGAATCCAGCTCTATGGAGCTTTCCCAGAGTGGAACACCCGAGTAACAACGCACAGCCTGGAAATTGAAATTTTTTGGAATTCCAGAATGGATTCATTTTGGCCTATTTTGTAATTTATATAAAGAGGAATTTATATAAATTACGAATAAATATAAATTTATCTAACGGGGGCCCAGGAGGGCTCAGTGCCTGACAAACATAAGGCCAAGAGTTCTTTTTTTTTTTTGATTTTTATTAGTGAAACACCATGAGGTACAGTTGTAGACTTACAAATTTTGTGCTTGAGTTTCAATTATACAATGATCCAATACCCATCCCTCCACCAGTGCCCATTTTCTACCACCACGGATCCCAGTATCCCTCCCACCCCCCCCATCCTCCCCATCCCACCCTGCCTCTGTGGCAGGGCATTCCCCTCTGTTCTCTCTCTCCTTTTGGGTGTTAGGGTTTGCAAAAGAGGCATTGAGTGGCAATCATGTTTGGGTCTATAGTCTACTTTCAGCATGCTGAAAGGCCAAGAGTTCTGCCACAGTCCCCATGCTCTGCTCTCTGCTCCTTGGCACTGCCAATGATTTCCAGCCATGTCCCGGTTAGGCACGTGTGAGCAACACAACTAGAGGGTGTGATCCTGGCGAGCACTACATCCAGAAAACACTGGAGTACTGGCACTAAAGCAGTGTGCTCCAAGGAGAACCAAAGTTAGGCAGCAGGTATATGATCCTGCTCTTGTGTTATAACAACAAAAGGAAGGGTAGGAGGGATTTTTTTGAGGGGCCACACCCAGTGGTGCTCAGGGCTTAGTCCTGGCTGCGTGCTCAGGAATCACTCCAGGCAGGTATGGGGGAGCAGATGGGATGCCAGAGATTGAACACATGTCGATCACGTACAAGGCAAGTGCCCTACCTACTGCACTATTGCTCCAGCCTGAAACTTCTATGAGGCTGGAGAAATAATATAGTTGGTAAAGTGCTTGCCTTGCATGCAACTGAACCTGATGTGAATCCCTGGCATCACATATGGTCCACCAAGCAGTCAACCCCATTTCAATCCCAGTCACTATATAGTGTCCCCTGAGTACCACCGGGAGTGATCCCTGAGCAAAGCCAGGAATAAGCCCTGAGTACCACAGGGTGCGGTCCCAAAATTCCTTCGCCCCAAATAAACAAACAAAAAAAGATAAAGAAAATAAAAATAAGTAAGTGAAGATAGAGCAACTGGGGCCAGAGGGATAGTATAGCGGGTCAAGCGTTTGCTTGCCTTGCACAGGGCCAGCCTTAGTTTGGTCCCCCTATGGTCTGTCCCCTACCCCCCCCCACCCAGCCCCTCCTGGAGTGATACTTGAGTGTACACCCTGAGCACCCCTGGGTATGGTCCTTCCCAAAACAAACAAACAGAGATACAGGAACAGATACCAAAAGTAAAGAATAAGGGCCCATAGAGATAGTACAGCAGTAAGCCACTTGCTTTGCATACAGTCAACCAGGTTTGATCCTCAGCACCCTTGTGTACCCCTGGATCCGACCAGGAGTGATCTCTGAGCACAGAAAAAGAGTAAACCTTAAGCACAGTTGGCTCAAAAAAAGTTAAAAAATAATAAAGAAAAAATAATAAAATAAAAAAGGCCCTGAGCGATAGCACAGCGGGTAGGGCGTTCGCCTTACAAGCGGCCAACATGGCCGACCCGAGTTCGATTCCTCCGCCCCTCTCGGAGAGCCTGGCAAGCTACCGAGAGTATTCGATATGCCAGACACAGTAACAACAAAGTCTCCAATGGAGACATTACTGGGCCCGCTCGAGCAAATCGACGAACAACGGGAGGGCCTTTACCTTTACCTAAAAATAAAGACTATGGGATTGTACTATATTTTGTCTGACTTTTTGTTTTGGGATTGGGACACACTGGTTGAATTTGATGACAGTTCCTGGATTTGTGCTTGGTGGCCATTTCCAGTGCTCAGAGGGGCATGCAGTGCTCGGGTGTAGAACTGGGGTGGGCTGCATATAAGGTAAGTACCATAACCCCGTCTTATCTATCAACCATCTGGCTTCTTTAGTACAACCATATTTTGCACCATATTAGTGCTCTATTGCTGAGTTAAATGCCCAAACTTCATTAAGTACACTTTTAATTTTTATTTAATTTGTATAGAGGCCATCCTCCACCCCAGTACATCTCCCCAGTGATGCTTGAGGCATCCAAGGCTTCTCCCAGAGACAGTTGGGCCTGGCAGGTCAGTGTTTCAGGAGTCACAAGAGTTCAGAGGTCATCAGGGCTATGCATGGCAGATATAGGGATCAAACTTAAGGAGTATCATACACGCAAGACTTGTGTCCTTCCACTTGAGCTACCTCCTGGCCCCCATACAATAGTTCATTATGTGTTTATGTCAGGACTTACTTATCTGACCTACAGACAAAGGGAGTCTGGGTAGCTTGCACTTAGATACTACTTAGAATGGTAGAGGTAACATTGTCTTGTTTTGCAGTGAATAGCTGAGTATATTTCTAGCAGGCTGGGTATGCATGCATTCGGCTTCAGTGAAAATGCCAAACTGTCTTGTTTTTCTTCTCCTTCCTTTCCTTCTCCTTCTTCTCCTCCTTCTCCTTCTTCTCTTTCTCCTCCTCCTCCTCCTCCTCTTCTTCCTCTTCCTCCTCTTCCACCCCTGGCAGTGCTGCTCAGGACTTACTCCTGGCTCTGCACTCAGGCTCACTCCTGGCTTGGAGGACCAGATGTTCCCCAAGGATCTAACCAGGATCAGCCTTGTACTGGCCTTGCACACTGTACTACTGCTGTGACCCTAGCAAACAGTCTCTAAAGTGGGTAAGGGATGAGGTATTTTCTGCCTGACCATCAAGAAGCTAAGATGAGTGCTCACAAATACAACCAAGTGCTCGGGAGAAAAGAGTGGTTAGAGGTGGTTCGCTGTGGGCCGTACTGAGACCTTTAACCCCACTGCACTTCAATACGGCATGCAGACTGGGATATGAGGTCAAACAAGGACACATCCTTTGTCAGATTAGTGTGCACCATGGTGCTACCCTTCCCTACGGGTGCAAACCTCTCCGCCAGTTGACTGCTAGAGTTTGTTCCAACCTACAGTTCTCAGTGGGACTCCGAGAGCCCAGAATTGCTGCTGGACTGCTGAAAATTCCACATACATGTTCTTTTTAACATATATTCTTATGGGGGTGGGGCACCTACTTCTGGCTCTGTGTTCAGGGATCCCTCCTGGCGGGGCTCAGGGAACTGTATGTGATGCTTGGGATTAAACCCAGGCTGGCCACATGCATTTGTAAATCTCTTCAGCCTGACATACAAATTCATCGAGATTATCTCATTGATCCTTTCCAAAGGACCTCCTGGGAGAAATATTGACACCCACGAGTTACCAAATCAACCCACAAGCACAGTGAGGTGCGTGGCCAACATCTGCAGGCAAAACTGTGGGCGTGGGGCTGGAGACAGAGTACAGCGGGTAAGGTGCTTGCCTTGCTTTCAACCAACCTGGCTTCAGTCCCTGGCATCCCATGTGATCCCCTGAGCACCGCCAGGAGTAATTCCTGAGTGCAGAGCCAGGAGTAACCCCTGAGAATTGCCAGGTGTGTACAAAAACTAAAAAAAAAAAAAAAAAAAAAAAAAAAGTGGGCATGGAAAGACCCCCAGTCCTTCTGTGCTGTGGCTGGTTCTCCAGCTTGGAGTCATGCAACCCTCTTCAACTCCACGGTTCCTGCTGAAAAGAAATCAAGTCTAATGAGCAATGTAGGAAAAACAATCTGAAAAACAAACAATAAAAAGGGCTGAGCAATGGTAGTACAGCCGATAGGGCACTTGCCTTACATGTGGCCAACCTAGGCTGGATCCCCGCCATCCCACTTGGCCCCATGCCTCACCGGGAGGAATTTCCAAATGGAGAGTCAGGAGTAAGTCCTGAGCACAACGAAGTTTGGCTCAAAAATCAAATAAAAATAAAGGGCATACTAATAACTCTAGATTTTCACCAACACTTTTATGGCTTTGGTTTGTATTTTTTTTTTTCTTTTCGGGTCACACACGGCAATGTGACCTGGTTCTGCATTTAGGAATTACTCCTGGTGGTGCTCGGGGGACCATATGGGATGCTAGGAATGAAACCCGGGTCGGCTGTGTGAAAGGCAAATGCTCTACCTGCTGTGCTATCACTCCAGCGCCCAACATATTTTTTTTTAATTCCATGAGTATGTCTTTCCAATATGCCAGTTAGCTTTTCTTTGATTCAATGTTAAGTTAATTGATTTATAATTGACATACATGATTATATTTGTTTCAGGAGTATAACACAATGATTCAATATTTGTGTATGTTGTGAAATGAAAATAGTAACTGCTATACTATTGCTCTTCTGTGACCAGAGCAATAATAGTACTGCAGGTAAGGTTTTTGCCTTGCATGTGGCTGACCCAGATTCCAACCCCCCACACCCTATACTGTCCCCTGGGCACTGCCAGAAGTAAATTCTGAGTGCAGAGCCAGGAGTAACCCTTGAGCATAGCTCGGTGTGTCTCCACCCCCCACCCCCAAAGACCCCATAACCAAAAACGGTTCCTTTTAAATCACAGGGAACACTGGTGGGGATGTGGCCCAAGTGATAGATCAAATGTCTTGCAAGACCTTGGATTTGATCTCCAGATCTGCATAGCTCCTCACAGCACGGCCATGAGTGACTTGCCAATCCCTGAATGTTATGATACACTGCTGTGAGTGACTCCCCAGTTCCTGAATTTTATGATATGTGACTCTCAAGACTAAAATCAACCATCTGTCAGCCACAGGTACTAAGTAGAATGACATTAGCCTGTGGCACAGCACCGTTTAACTTATCAGCTTGAAGAGTGCCATGCCTCAGCTTCCTCTGTGAAGTGTGGGGTGATAAAATCCACTTGGCCAGGACAAGGCTGTGGGAAGACCCACTGAGATAATGCGTGTATGTGCCAGGCATAGGGCAAGCAGCCACACAACCAAGGGATGCGTGTTCTTTGTGCAGCAGCATCTCACAGCTGGAGGAATTAACAGCAGGGCCGGCCTAGGGGATTTGGAGATAACTCCTGCCAAGCACCTTCCGGGGTGTCCATCTATGAAGCTATATGCCACCATAGAGCCTCAAGTTTTTCATACATTGTTTATGGGCTAGAGAGATAGTACCAGGATTAATGGCACTTGCCTTGTACCAACTGAACTGGTAATTCTCAGCATACGGTCCTCGAATCTTCTCTGTGTCCATCAAATTTTAGTATAAGTGCTACCGAAGCGAGCACTAAGGCACAGCAGGTAGGGTGTTTGCCTTGCACGAGGCCAACCCGGGTTCAATTCCTCTGCTCTCTTGGAGAGCCCGACAAGCTACTGAGAGTATCCCACCCACATGGCAGAGCCTGGCAAGCTTCCCGTGGTGTATTCGATATGCCAAAAACAGTAACAACAAGTCTCACAATGGAAACGTTACTGGTGCCCGCTCGAGCAAATCGATGAACAACAGGGATGACAGTGCTACAGTGCTACAGTCCCCTAAGCATGGCCAGATAAGACCTCTGAGTACAGCTGGGTGTGATTCCAAACCCCCAATAAATAGTAAATAAATGTGTGTGTTCGTTTGGACTACACCTGGGACTTCTAAGGGTCTGTTCCCAGCTTTGTGCTTGAGGGTAGTTCTTGGAGGTGCTAGGGTCTAGGGGTGGCGTGGGGAACCCTATGGTACAGGACTGAACCTGGGACTCCCACACACAAAACACGTGCTCCAGCCCATTGAACAATTTCTCCAGCCCAGTTTAAAAAGTTTCAAATAAAAATGGCAAAAGAACATCCATAATTTAGAACAGCCACGTAATGATTACTAATCTTTTTGCTTCTAATTTCATTGGATTCTCCCAAGAAAGGGGTACAGCTCTCCAAGAATCCAGGATTCCTTTGGTTAGCAAACAGGCCTTTGGAGGCAGGACTTGCATTTCCCTAGGAGGAATGGGGTGTCTGGGTCCAAATAAGGCTGCGGCTAGATGGTAAAACAGGCATGTAGCAAAGGACTGTCTGCAGTGGAGATTCTAATCTTTTGCTTATCTCAGAACTCCCACCCCCACCCCCTGCCCCTAGCCTTTTGATCGGGAGCACAGGACAGGGGCTCTTTGGTGTTTCTTGAGACATACCATCAAGAGGGCTGACAAATAGGAGGTCAGATGTCACCTCCTGCTGAGACACCGCTGCTGCTCTCATTTCCTGATCACAGCAGGACCAGAGATATCCTACTGGGCCCGTGGGCTCCTCTGTAGTGAGCCAGGAGGCAGTTTGAAGTCGTTCGTCCAGCACACTCATACTGGTCCTATTAGCCCCACTTCCCCCCAAAACACTCACAGTGACACTCAGATGCTCAGGGGCAGAAGAGGCCTATCTGGAACTTAGAGGGCTGCTCCTTTTCCTCTTAGAGTGTGGGTAGGTGGGTCTGAATCCCCTGCTTCCTTTTCTTGTTCTTGTGTATTTCTAATGAAAGAAGGAGCTCAAGAAGACAATTTAGTAGTATCTGGCTAAATTGAAGAAGAGATTGTGCACACTTTGGTGGTTGTATTTGGCAAGATGCTGGCAATCAAACACAGGGTTGAAACCAAAATGAATAAGTAAATAAGGTTTTTTTTTTTTTTGCTTTTTGGGTCACACCCAGCGACGCTCAGGGGTTACTCCTGGCTCATGCACTCAGGAATTGCTCCTGGCAGCGCTTGGAGGACCATATGGGATGCTGGGAATCGAACCTGTGTTGGCCATGTTGGCTGCGTGCAAGGCAAAGCCCTACCTGCTGTGCTATCGCTCCAGCCCCAGTAAATAAGTTTTAAAGAGAAAAAGAAAGTGAGTAAATTTTAAGACTATCAATGAAATAATACTACAAGTGACATGAATATGTGACAAATTTTATTTATTTATTTATTTATTTATTTATAGGTTTGGGCTGGAGCGATAGCACAGCGGTAGGGTGTTTGCCTTGCATGCAGCCGACCCGGCCAACCCAGTTCGATTCCTCTTCCCCTCTTGGAGAGCCTGGCAAGCTATTGAGAGTGTATCACCTGCACGGCAAATCCTGGCAAGCTACCCGTGACGTATTCGATATGCCAAACACAGTAACAACAAGTCTCACGGTGATGATGTTACTGGGCCCGCTCAAGCAAATTGATGAACAACAGGAGGATAGTGACAGTGACAGTGATTTATGGCTTAGGGGGCCACGCCTGGTGGTGCTCAGGGCTTACTCTTAGCTCTGTGGTCAAGGATCACTCCTGGTCAGCTATATGCAAGGCAAATACTCTACTCCTGTACTGTCACTCTAGCTCCTGTGACAAATTTTAAAGACCACTGGGAGACTGGACCAATAGCACAGCAGGTAGGGTGTTTGTTTGCCTTGTACGTGGCCGACCCGGTTTCAATTCCCAGCATCCCATATGCTCCCCTGAGCACTGCCAGGGGTGATTCCTGAGTGCAGAACCAGGAGTACCCCCTGTGTATCGCCAGGTATGACCCAAAAAGCAAATAAATAAATAAATAAAGACCATCGGAGCTTCAGTGTGGTATAAAAGATGACAAAAGTCATAAAGTACAGGGCCATAGTGATAGTACAGAGGCAGGGTATTTGCTTTGCACATAGCCAACTTGGCAGTCTCCATCATCCCATATGTTCAGAGCACCTCCAAATAATTCCTGAGTGCAGAGCCAGGAGTAAACCCTAAGCATTACCAGGTGTGGCCCCAAAATAACACAAGATAAAAAAAATCCAGAAAATAATAGGTATAATTGAAGCAGACCGGAACTAAAGAACAATTTTAGCTGTTAATAGAATATGGACCCTGGCCAGTCTGGTGTTCTCATATGCCAAGGAGATTATTTAATCCTTTTATTTGCAGAAGGGTAGTGAGAACAAAATATAATGTCTATAAATGCTTTGGCTTGAGTAACCCACTACTTTGGGATCTGCTAAATGGATGTAAGTGTTTTAGCTAAAGGGTGGTACAGTTTCCAAAGCAATGGATTAACTACAGGATGAATGAAGAACAAAGTCTGAAACTGGCTTGTTATTCCCTTCTGACTTTAAGAGGGAAGTTTCTGCATCTGACAGAAAATTTCCCAAATTTACCTGTCATTGTGCTGAGCTGGGTAGGTTTCTCTAGGTTCTTTCTAGAAATGCATTTTCTTATTATCATCTTTGAATTGGAAGTAATGAGATAGATTTTTAAACGTTTATTTCATTTCATTTCATGTTTGTTGTCAACATTTATTTTAAAGCTTTTCAACAACCTCTACTGCACTTCCTTTTCTTCCCTGTTAAAGTTATTCTTTTATTCACTTGTCATCAATTTATAATATTATGGCATTTCAAGGATTTGGCATCGCACCACTTATAGTGTGTAAAGCTCTTGTCTTCAAGGTTCCAGAGCCTCCAGCCCTGAAAGCCCCTCTGCTCCACCCCTCCCCCATTCCCCATTCTCCAGTAACCACCCAGTCTACCTGTTAGTTTTTCTTGCCAGTTTATTGTTTTAGCATATTCCACATGTAAAACCATCTAACAAGTCTTTTCACTTTTTCTACAAATTATAGTTTCATTGAATTTTTCCTGAACTATTCCAATTAACAACTTTTTAGTATCAGTACATGACAGATACATTTTATTTATTTATTTTTAATTAAAAAATTTTTAATGACTCACTATGAGATACAGGAGGTACAGTTACAGACTTACAAACTTTCGTGCTTACATTTCAGTCATACAATGATCGAGTATTCATCACCGGTGCCCATTCTCCACCACCAATGTTCCCTGTACCCCTTCCCCCTTCCCCCCTTCCCCCCTTACCCTCTCCCCCTCCCCCCCTCCCCCGCAATTCTATTTTACTCTCTCTCTCTCCTTTAGTGTGTTGTGGTTTGCAGTGCAGGTATTAAGTGGCCATCATGTTCGGTCTATAGCCTACTTTCAGCACGCATCTCCCATGACAGGTACATTTTAGGTATAGAATTAGAATTAGACATTGAATAAATCTTTTTTATTTTGAGCCTCACCAGGTGGTACTGAGGACTTACTCCTGACTCTGCACTCAGCAATTTATCCTGGTGGTGCTCAGGGGACCATATCGGATTCCAGGGATCAAACCTTGGTTAACCATGTGCCAGGCAAATGCCCTATCTCTCAGACTCTAGACATTGAACAAATCTAAACAAAATCTTTGCAGTCAAGGAGTTTAAAGATAATCGCAGTGTAAGTTAATAAGACCTAGGCCCTGAGTTCCCTTATTTTATTCCCTGATTAATATGTTTAGGAATAAACTGTTCTTAATTATTTCAGTTGGTTTGACTATTCCTTAATAACTGTCTTTCTCTTCTTTGCTTACTTCATTTAGTAATATCACTTTAAGACCTATCCATTCTGCGCCCTCTCCTCTCTGGAAAGAAAGATGGCGGCCACATGGGAGCCTTGTGGACAGCAGGTATGAGCCGGGAGTGTGGGGGCGACTAAAACCTCATGGGAAGGGGGGCGTTCCGGTCCGTCCTTCACGCCCTACCGAGGTCACCAGTTGCCCCCCACGAACGGCTCTCCAGCACGGCCACAGCCCCAGAAGCACAAGGGCTTAATGCAGAACCCAGCAGCTTGGAGCAGAAAAGTGAAAGGACTATGCGTTAATCCAGGCAATCATTTCTGCCCAGAGGGGAAAGGGTGTTGCTCCCTTCCGCCCTCCTCCCTCTGGAAAGAAAGATGGCGGCCACATGGGGGCCTTGTGGACAGCAGGTATGAGCCGGGGGTGTGGGGGCGACTAAAACCTCATGGGAAGAGGGGCGTTCTGGTCCGTCCTTCACGCCCTACCGAGGTCACCAGTTGCCCCCCGCGAGCGGCTCTCCAGCACGGCCACGGCCCCAGAAGCACAAGGACTTAATGCAGAACCCAGCAGCTTGGAGCAGAAAAGTGAACGGACTCTGCATTGATCCAGGCCATCAAGTCTGCCGGAGGGGAAAGGGTGTTGCCCCATTCGCCCTCTCCTCTTTGGAAAGAAAGATGGCGGCCACATGGGAGCCTTGTGGACAGCAGGTATGAGCCGGGAGTGTGGGGGCGACTAAAACCTCATGGGAAGGGGGGCGTTTCGGTCCGCCCTTCACGCCCTACTGAGGCCACCGGTTGCCCCCCGCGAGCGGCTCTCCAGCACGGCCAGGACTCCAGAACACAGAAACCAATTTCTTAACTATCTGACTTTCAGTAGAAATACTTCCAGGGTCAATAGGTAAAAGAGCAGAAATCCAAAACCAACATTTAATTCTTGAACCCAGCCGTAGAAAGCAAATCACTTCACAATGCTTTTTCAGCATGTCTGATTTGGGGGGGGGGGGGGTAAACTCTAAATAATAGTGGTGAATCTTTTATTGAAACAATGAATCTAATCAAAGCAGATAGAGTGTTAACTAGAATTCATCTGCTTCACAGGGACGGGGAGGGGTGGGGGGTGGGGTTTTATTGGGGTTTTTCATGGTAAAAAATAAGTATTGGTAAAGGGAAATGTGTTTGATATTTGCATGACTGAGACATAAACCTGAAAGCTTTGTAACCTTTCCCACAGTGATTCAATAAATAAATTAAAAAAAAAAAAAAAAAAAAAAAAAAGACCTATCCATTCTGTCCCAAATGGCACAATTTCATCTTTGTTTGTTTTGGGTTTTGGTTTTGGGCCACACCCTGTGGTGCTTCAGGGCTACTGCAGGGCATCTTGCTCAAGGCTGGGTCATCTCATTTGCAAACTACGTGCACTCTGCCTTTGAGCTATTATCTCCCTGCTCTGGTTACATGTTTTAAACGGCAGAACAGTGTTCCATGGAGTATAAATAACATACTTCTTTATCTAGTCTTCTGTGGATGAGTATTTAGGGTGATTCTGTATTTTGGTTATTGGGAATAGTGTTGCTATGAATATAGGAGAGCAAATATCCTTTTAAATTTTTTATATCTTTACATCTTTTAGATAAAAAAGAGGTATCATTGGATGATCTGAAATTTCTGAGTTTTATCTTTTTTTTTCCGTACCTGGAGGTGCTCAAGGTTTATACCTAGCTCTGCACTCAGGAATCATTCCTGGTGGTGTTTGGAATACCATATGAAGTGCTAAGGATCAAACCTAGGTTGACTGCACTCAGGGCAAAGTCTCTTCAGCCCCTAGTTTTTAGGCTGTTTTTTTTTTTTTGTGGAGGGGGGCAACAGCTGGTCATGCTCAAGGGTTACTCATGGCTCTGCACTTAGGAATTACTCCTGGAAGTGCTCAGAAGACCGTATGGGATGCCGGGGATCAAAACCCAGTCGGCTATGTGCAAGACGAACACCCTACCCATTATACTATCTCTCCGGTCTCTAGTTTTTAAGGTTTTTAAGATTGTATTTATTTGGAGGAAGGGTTTGGATCATACCTAATTGTGCTCAGAGTTCACTCCTGTCATTACTTGGGGAACCACATGGTTCATGGTTCACCAGGTTTCGCTTCATGCAAGGCAAGTACTTTAACACATGTACCATCTCACCTGCATCATTTTTCATTATTATATTTTTTAGCAATCTCTATACTGCTTATTCATAGAGGCTGCACCAACTTATATTCTCACAAGTAGTGTACAAGAATTACTGTTCTCCAGATCTTCACCAATACTTGTTTCCAATGTCTTTTATATAGGTCATTCCTTTCCATTGGTGTGAAGTGGTATCTCACTGTGGTTTTGGTTTTCATTTCCATAAGTGAAATAGAATTTTGAAGAAGTGTCTTTTTAGGTCTTTTGCACTTTTTTGGGGGGGGGGCTGGGCAGTGGTACTGGTACTACGGGTGTGGGAAGAGGGATCACTCCAGGTGGTGCTCAAGCCGTGCTGGGATCCCACCACACCAGTGAAGCATGCACTCTTTGACTCATCCCTTTGCCACCGAAAAAAAAAAGGGTTGCTTTGTTGTTGTCATGTGAGTTCTTTCTATGTTTTGGATACCAACCCCTTGTTAGATGTATGATGTGCAAATTCCTTCTCCCAGTTGCTGGGTTTCCTTTTTGGTTTTGTGGTAGGTCCTTTCACTGAGTAAATGCTTTTTTTTTCACTTGATAGAATTCTATTTGTTTATTCTTGCTTTTGTTTCCCTGGCCATTGAATTGGATTTCTCCTCTATGACATTAAGGAGAACCCATCTGTTTTCTTCTACGTATTTTATGGTCTTGGGCTAATGTCTAAGTTTTTGGATTAAAGACGCGAAGACTTTTTTTTTTTTTTTTTAAGGAGAAACGTGGCATGTCGTGCGAACAAACTGTTCTGTTGTATTTGAGGCATTTAGTAGTGCGTGAAGCCGAGTAGCAATTGTGTAAACTGTTCCCGGGCTGGGGAAGGAAGTGATTGTAGGATGCGTGACCGTGCAGGGCCTGGCCCTGCCGACCAGGGCTCTTGACCCTAAGCCTGCGGGGCAGCGGGGCGTGTGTGAGTGGTGCAGAACACGTACCGCTGTCCCCAATTAGCTCCTGAACCAGGGGGCCGGGCTCAAATGTACTTTGTATTTAACGTCTTCGACTCAAGAGAGTGTGATTTCATTCTGTTGCGCGGCCGAAAATATAAAAGCGCTCAAGGACAACACCGAGTCTTCCATGTATCAAAACCTTTCCAGGGGCTCCTGGGTAGGCGACCCCCGTAGGATGCCTCTAGTCCCTGCCGCGAGGGTGAGTGTTCAAAGCCACTCCAGCCTCGGTTCCCCATTCCAGACGGCTCACTCAGCCCCAGGACCCCGAGCGCCCTCGCCGTGGCGTGGGGTCAGGTCGCTGCCCCCGTCCTGACTCCTCCGGGGAAGGACCGACCGCTACTTCTCGGCACGTTTAACTCCGCTGCTCCGGACCAGGGGACAGTTCTGTGGGAAAGGGCTCGGGACGTGCCAGGAGCCCGGGCGCGCGGGGGCTCCGCCCAGCCAATCCCGAGCCGGGGCGGGCTGGGGGCGTGACCAGGGCGTGGCCTAGGCGGGGCTGAGGGCGTGTCGGGGCGGACTCGGGGGCGGGGCAGGGGCGGGGTCGAGGCGGGGCGGAGCGGGAGCCCTCGGGACCGGCGCTGCAGCCCAGCCTCAGTGCCCGCTCCGCGTCCGCGCCGCCAGCATGACCGATACGCTGCTGCCCGCGGCCCCCCAGCCGCTCGAGAAGGAGGGCGACGACTACTTTCGGAAGGTGGGTGCCTTCAGGCGTGCGTGGGGGAGCCTGCGGGCTCCAGACCTGCTTCTTGCCTGCACGTTCCGGGAGCGGGTTCTCGCGCGGCCGGGGTCGAGCGCGCCGGAGCTGGGGGAGGGGGCGCGCTGGCCCCGGGGCGGCCTGGACCAAGGCTTGGGGAGAGCGGTGGGACGCCGATGAAGCCGCGGACGCGGAGCAGGTGGTTTCCCGGACTCCGGGAGCAGTTAGGGGAGTTTCTGGAGTTGTCCCCGCGCAGGTGCCGGCGGAGGACGGCGCGCGCGGGGGGTCCCCTCGCCGGCGGTGCCGCGCGCCCGGGCAGGGGTCCGGTCCCCTAGTAGCTGGCGCCGCTCGGCCTCGCGGCGCGGTGGAAGCCGAGCCCAGCTGCTACCCCAAGCGCTTGGCGGGGCTGCGGGGAGAGCGAAGTCGCGTCCCAGACGGTCTGGCTTTCTTCTGCGGCTCTCTCTACCCCGCAACATGCAACAAGTGACCCCTCCTCTTGGGCTTTATAGAGGCGGGGAAGAGTTGCTGGTGGAGGGTGACTTCGGGCGTCACCCCGTGCTCTGCCCCAGGTCACCTAAAAAAACGCGCTCGGGGCTGCGGTACGGGAGGCCGCCGCTCCCCCGGCTCACTTTAGGCTGACGCGCATCTCCGCCGGTGCCAAGGGGCAAGGTCGCGCGGCCAGGCCGGCTCTACGGGAGCGTGGACGGCCCGGAGAACCCTGGCTCCGGCCAGGGTAGTGACTGTCCCCTCGCATGCCAGTGCGTCCGCGGAGTGGGGCGCCCCGAGGAGGCCCGCAGGCAGCGACACCCGGACGGGCTATGTCCAGAGCCCCGGGGACACCCACCTGCCTGCCACCCTTCCTCCTCCGAGGTCCCCGCGCGGGACTAAAAATAGCCTTTGGCGGTGGGCCAAGCTGGACCGAGTGGGTGGGATGGGGTTGTTTTATAACCTATATGACCCAGGGTGCAGTGCGTAATTATAAATAGGGAAGTGAAACTGTTTCCCACAGAACAATCTATTCTTAATTGTTCAGTGCCCAGCGAGGCAGGCAGGTAGGGCATGGCGGGGGGGTGTCCCTCCTCCCCAATTCCTTCTCCATGTGAGCTGGCCTTGGGCCCCAAGCTCACTGCTAGGGGAGCAAAGGTCCTGGGGCAGAGGTGGGACTAGAAGGGAATTTGGAAACAGGTGAAGACTACATGGAGAAAATATTTCTGGTTCAGTTTCCTTTGGCTGGAGCTATAGCACAGCAGGTAGGGCGTTTGCCTCGCAAGCAGTCGACTGGGGTTCGATTCCACTGCCCTTCTCAGAGAGCCTGGTAAGCTACTGAGAGTATCTTGCCCGCACAGCAAAGCCTGGCAAGCTACCTGTGACATATTCGACATGCCAAAAACAGTAACGAGTCTCACAATTTGTTGTGAGACGTTACTGGTGCCCTCTCGAGCAAATCGATGAACAACAGGAGGACAGTGCTACAGTGCTAAATTTCTTAAATTTCTTTTGGCATGAGAGAGAGAGAGAGAGAGAGAGAGAGAGAGAGAGAAGTTTTAAAGTTATATTTAAATTCAAAGATGTCATCATAGAATTACAGGATTATAACTTCTAATTACATGTGGCTTTGGGACAGAGGATCACAGGCCAGGGTTCCACGGGTTGTATCTTTGAGCTGGGGCCTCGAGGCTGACTGCCGCCCCCTCTGATTTGCTGGGCAGTATCCAGAAAGTTGCTGCCTCTTTCTAGGGCTTCATTTCCTCCCTTGAATGAGCTGGTTCCTGAACAGGTGGAGGGCTGGATGTCCAATAAGGGGGTGGGACAGTGGATGGAGTCGGAGTCTGTGTGAGGGTGCTTCCAGGCACCACAGAATTCCCAGGGGGGACGTGCCTGGGGAAGAGTCAGCAGGGGAATGTGGAAAGCCACCCGGTGGGTGTGTGCTCACTGCTGCAGTGCCCCTAGCGTGGGTAAGAGAGCACCGGGTGCAAATTAGGGCACATCCCTGCTGTAACCAAGAGAAACATCTGTTTTGGAGTCCAGGCCTTGTAATGATCGATGCGCACCAGTTGTGGCAGTGAAGTGCCTTCTTTGTGCCAGAAAAAGGTGTTGACCTTGAGCCATTCCTTATCTCCGATCTGAGCCAGTTGGGTCTAAAACAAATCCTTCCGGACTCGGAGCTGGATGATCCCCTGGGGATGGGGTGGGAGAGTTCCAGAGGGAAAGGGAACAGTAGAACCCAAGTTTGCAGGGCCCCCATAGGAGGGGGCGGGGAGGAGGGGGCGGGGAGGGGGTTGGCAGGTGTAAGTGGGCGGTAGGTTTGGGTCCTGATTTTGCTAAGGAGTCACCCCCCTCCCCCCGCCCCCGGCCCCCAGGAAATGCAGTGAGTGTTAAAAAAAAAGTGACCTTCTGTCCTAGAGCAACGACAGGGGTGGGGTGCTCGGGGGAGGTGGGGCGCCTGCAGGGAGGAGTCGGGGCTTAGTCCCTATCTCCACGTTTCTGCCCTTCTTTCTCTGATAGGGACTGATAGGTCCAGAGCACGACTTCGCGGCGAGTAAATACAGACTCCTGCCCTTTCTCCCAGCCAGCTCGCACCCCTAATTTCAACCAACCAAAGTCCCAGACTCTGTCTGGGCAAAGGCGACCCCTGGGGGGTGTGTGTTTGGTGGCGGGGGCGGGGCAGGAAGACCTGATTGGATGGCATTCCTGCTGCTGGGATCCAGATGTGCTCCGAGGTGTCAGGATGGTTATATGTCTTGGGGGTGGGGGGTGGCGTGGCTCGACTGCTGCATTTGAGGCCCCTGGGAGACAGTGGTGGCACCAGTGGGAATTCCTGTCGCTGATGGGATGTGGGCGTGGAGGTTTGGGGCCAGTGTGGGCAACTGTTGGCATAGAGAGTGGGAAAGGGTCTAGGGCGGAAGGAAGAGAGAGAGAGGAGGGGGACAGGGCAGGGAGCCTGGGACAAGAGGCTCTTTTCAGCGGCTTGGGGAGCCAAAAGTCAGAGGTCCTGGAACAGTCTGGGGTCAGCCCTTAGCTGTTTGTAAAATGAGTGGGTGGGGAATTAGGGGCAAAAGTCAGGGGGGGGGGGAGGGGGGAGTTTGCAGGGGGAGGCGAGGAAGGGATAGAGGAGAGAGAGAGAGGGGTCTTTTGTTTCAGAATGAGCAAGTCTAGAGCTTCTTTGGTGCTGAAGACAGACCTCGGGGTGCACTTGTAGATTAGGTGGGGGGCTGGAGGGAAGGAGAGTTGGAAATAGCTGCAGGTCTTGTTACGTGGAAGGGGTCCCCAGGGAGGCCTCTGAGTCTGCAGGTGCAGCCACAGCCTTAAATAGCTGCTCCCGCACAGGTGACCCAGCACAGGTGAGCTAGGTGTCGTTGGATTTGGGGCACTCGGCACGCCATCACCCGACCAAATCCCTTTGCATACTTGTCACCCCCTTCCCGCCTTCCCCCTCTCCTTGAAAATGTGCACTGCTCCATCATTTACAAGGGCACTGCCCGAGCAGTGACAGCTCTGGGCCCGGCCTCAGCTCCCGGGGTGCAGTGTGGAGCCTCATTTCCTGGTGCTCAGCCATGCCGGGAGGCAGCATTTTGTCCTGATTGCACAGGCCGTTGCTGGTCCAACACTGGAGTCCGCTTCTTCCATTCTGTCTGCGGAGGGGGAAGGGGAAGGCCACAGTCAGAAGTAGATTCTGGCTTTTGTTTTCCGTTTGTTTTCGCGGACTCCAGGCCTCCCACAGGGGAGACCTGTGTCCGACTGTTGAGCCACGTCCCGGCCCACAATTCTGGTTTATGTTGCTGCACACAATAGAAAAATAAACTGTCCACAGTACCAGCTGGTCAGGACAGTGATTGTCGTGGCCAGAAGGGGGAGGGCGATGTCCCCCCGTCTATCAGCGGTTTCTCAGAGTCTTGTGGCACTTGGTGCCTGAGGCCACAGGCATATCTTGACCTCGGGTCAGGCCTGGACACCTCCTGCGAATACCCTGGCCTTCTGGGCTGGCCGTATGGGGTTGGAGAGTCTCTAAATACAAGACCGAACAGAAAGCCTTGTTTTCATTTATTGCGGCTAAATGGCTTCTCACTGCTTTCTCTTTTAAATATTGGTTCACGCCCGGCTTTGCTCAGGGCTTTTGACGGGCTCTGCACTCACAGTTCACGCCTGGTGGGGCACGGAGGACCGTATGGGGTGCCAGGGATCGAACCCGGGCTGGTCACATGCAAGCGCTTTACCTGCTGTCCTGTCTCTCTGCCCCGTCCCCCCTCCCCCCCGCACCTCCCCTCCACTGCTCTTTCTTTCTTTAGTCCTTTAAATAGAATTATGGCTCTCTGATTTCTGTAGCCCACTTTCTTAAACAAAAGCAAAACAAGACAAGAACAAGGGATAGAAGGATAGAAACAGAGCTCCTTCCCCCCCCCCCCCCCCGATGTTTTTGCTTATCATTGTGGAAGTCTTTTTGTTTTGTCTTGGGGTCACACCTAGCTTTGCTCAGGAATTACTCTTGGCTCTGCACTCAGAAATTACCACCTCACCTGGCGGTGCTCAGGGGACCATATAGGGGTGCTGGAGTTTGAGCCCATATAGGTTGGCTGTGTGCAAGGCAGGCACCCTTCCCAATGTACTATCTCCCCAGTCCTATTAGTGGAAGTCTTCTTTTTTTTTTTTTTTGACGTTTTGACTTTTTGGGTCACACCCAGTGATGCACAGGGGTTACTCCTGGCTTTGCACTCAGGAATGACTCCTGGCGGTGCTCAGGGGACCATATGGAATGCTGGGAATCGAACCTGGGTCGGCCGTGTGCAAGACAAACACCCTACCTGCTGTACTGTCAATTCAGCCCC
Organism: Sorex fumeus; assembly: GCF_029834395.1. NCBI lineage: Eukaryota > Metazoa > Chordata > Mammalia > Eulipotyphla > Soricidae > Sorex > Sorex fumeus. The sequence goes on from NW_026606179.1 coordinate 23,563,039, forward strand.
ACTTGTGGAAGTCTTGAGCATGTGCGCGTGCGTGTATGTGTGTGTGTGTGTGTGTGTGTGTGTGTGTGTGTGCGTGCTTGTGGTCAGCACAGGGTTTCTGGGACGCTGTATTCAGAGAGCAGGTTGCCTCCTCCCCTCTCCTGCCTTAGTCCTAACCCTGCAGAAGACCTGTCCCTGACCAAGAGAGGAGGAGCCAGTGGGAGGAAGGCCGTGGCCATGAGGAGGGCCCTGCACCCGGCCTGAGTGAGCTCAGCGTGGAAGTCAGTACACAGGGCAGCATTGTCCAGCCTTATCTCTGCCGCTGCCTCCTTGGGGAACACTAATGACCCGAAATGAATTTGGATCCATTGTTTGACTCCTGGGCTGGAGAAGTTGTTTCTTGTGTACAGAAAACTACCCGCTTGGACAGGGCCCCAGGGTCACTGTGTGCTGCATGATGGCTCCTGTTTATTCCGGCCATCCTTGGGGCCCCAGCAGAGAGGGAAGAATTCTCTTTTTTGGATTGTATTTGCCTTTTAACCCAGAAGATTCTCTTGTACCATTCCTCTTCGGGAGTGTGTGTATGCGTGTGTGTGGCTGTGTAGGATTATAGGATTGTGTGTGTGTGTGTGTGCATGCGTCCGCGGGTGTGTGTGTGTGTGTGTGTGTGTGTGTGTTCATGGGAATCCACATTATTGGATAGTAATGCTGTTCTCTGGCTGTTTGGACACATCCCCCTTAGAGCCCTTTATTTATTTATTTTAATTTCTTTTTTGTCCTTGTCAATTACTTACTTTTTAAAAATTGAGTGCAGGAGAGATACAGTTACAAAGTTATTCCTGGTTGGGTTTTAGTCATACATTGTTCCAACACCCATCGCTCCACTAGTGTATGTTTCAGTTCCCTCCTTCCCCTCCCCCTCCCTCTTTTCTCCATTCCCTTGGGGGTCCCCGGTGGGAGGGAGGAGCAGGGGGCTGAAGATTATTCATTATTGCTGTCCTCCTCTCCCACCACATCCTGGGCCAGGTGGGGCCTTGAGGAGGTTGCCTGGCTGCGCTGTAGCCATTTGGAGGGCGTGTCTGACAAGGCAGAGGATCCGGGCGGGGAGGGTTCCCTGGCAGAAACTGAATTTTCAGGTGACTCAGAGGAGAGTCAAAGGTAGAGAACTGTTAGGCTGTAAATGTCCCTTGCTTCCTGGGGCTATTTGGAAGGTTGCCAGGACACCACCTGATGGTCCTGGCCATTGGCTCCAGCCTGATCGCCACTTCCTCCTCTGGTTTATGTGCCAGCGTCTTGTGACACAAAGGCTGTATTGGAGGTGCCATGGAGGACAGTGGGACAGGTGCGGCTCAGCTGGAGTCCTGGATGTCAGGCAGTGAGGGTGGCCAGCTGGGAGCCCAGGCTCCTGTCTTCCCCCCTCACCCCCCAGGATGGAGGAAAGATCGAATCTTTCTGTCCTTCCTGCTCAGACCAGGAACTCAAGGGGACCCTATGCCCCGGAGCACTCCGGAGCACCCCAGATGGCCGGCAGCTTCCGTGCAGCTCTGGGCTCTCATGCTTTTGATTATAAGGACCAGGGCACTGGCCCAGAGGGCTGAACACCAAGTCTTATGTGCAGGAGCCCCGGTACCACATGGTCATTGGAGTCCCAAAGGGAACCCCCATCCCTGCAAAACAAAACAAAACAAAAACTGTGATCTTTATAAGAAAGGTATGTATATACAGCAGTGTATGGATTCACAGACAAAGCAGACCCGTTCCTACCCCACAAACACCCTTTTTTGGTAGACTTCATGGCAGGACCTTCTACCTCTGGAAATAAGCAGGTAGTTGTGTGCCATTGGCTTCGTGAAAACAGTGGTGGTGACGAAAGTTTTGGTATGCAGTTGGCACGTCGGAAATTACTATCATGCGGGGGAGTTTACAGAGATTGGTGGAGCCGATTGCAGAGAGCTTGCAGTTAAAGGTGATAGCTGAGTGTCAGCTCATACTGTGAGTAACCCCTCACACACCCCACCCCAAAGTGTGAGCTAGATGGAGGCCCCTGATGGGGCGGGGGCTGGAGGTCCCACGCTTGGTCAAGACTCTGGGAGGACAGGAGAGGGATTTGCAAGAGTCCAACACATGTTTTCATTCTTTCGGGCTGCGGTGCACCCGCCCCACCCACCCGGAGTCTCCTGCACAGCCTGGGCCAAATACATCGGATGATTGTGTATAGTGCATGCTATTTCTGTGCGTTATGCTTGACAGCTCCTGCCTACCTCCTAAACAAACAGCTCTGTTTTCCAGTGTCTGGTGGTTGAGTGAGGGATTGCATAACTAGGAAGGGGTGAGAAAGGCAGGGAAAATACCTCTGCCACAGAAGCAGCAAGAAGACTCTGTTTGCCTGTGACCCCGTGAGGGCTCCGGCTTGGGACCTCACACCCAAACCAACCAGCCCTGCACTCCGTCTCCCGACCTGGGAGACTTGGCTCTGGGTGTGGCCTTGCTCTGCAGCTCTGTGGGAGCAGGGCCCCGCTGGTTCTGGGTGCAGGGGAGTTGGGCGCCCAAGCGGGGCCCAGCCTGGGAGGAAGGACTGCTGTAGCACCCCGTCCCATCCCTGGGAGTGGGGGAGGGGGGAATCCCAGCCTTTCTACCTTCCCAGCACCTGCAGGAAAAAGATGTAGGATCGTCCTGTCCTCCATGTTAAGGCCATCTGGTTGTCTGGGGTTTACCTGGCTCCTGCTCTTTTTATTTTTATTTTTTATTTATTTATTTTGGATCACAACTGGTGATGCACAGGGGTTACTCCTGACTCTGCATTCAGGAATCACTCCGAGCAGTGCTCAGGGGACCATATGGGATGCTGGGAATCAAACCCAGGTCTGCTGCATGAAAGGCAAACACCCCACCCGCTGTGCTATTGTCCTCCTGCTCTTAAAGAGTTGTTTCTGAGCTGAGAACAGTCTGGCTGCACCCTGTATGTTGGAGTCTTCTCCTCTCCCTCCCCTCCCCCCCCCCCCCCGCCCTCCCCTCCCTTCTTTCCCTTCCCCTCCTATCTTTCCTCCCTTTTCCTCCACTTTCCTCTCCTCTCCTCTCCTCTCCTCTCCTCTCCTCTCCTCTCCTCTCCTCTCCTCTCCTCTCCTCTCCTCCCCTCCCCTCCCCTCCCCTCCCCTCCCCTCCCCTCCCCTCCCCTTCTTTCCCTCCCTCCCTTTCTCCCACCCCCACCCGCCTCCCTCCCTCCATCCCTCCCTCTCCCTCCCCCTCCCTCCCTCCCTCCCTCCCTCCCCCTCCCTCCCTTCCCACTCCCCCCTCCCTTCCTTCCTGCCTACCTACCTACCTGCCTGCCTGCCTGCTATGCTCAGGGTTTATTCCTGGCCCTGCACTCAGGAACCATTCCTAACTGGTCTCGGGGACCTTATGGGGTGCTGGGGATCAAACCCAGTTTGGCTGCTTGTAAGGCAAGCGCCCCTACTCACTGTATGGTATCTCTGGCCCCTCAGGTAGGTTTTCACTCGAAGTGAAATTATTATTAGGACTTTGTTAGTTGCAAGTGCCTGAAATTTAGTGCGGAACACATCAGGCAGGCAACCCTGGTATGTTCCTAGTATGGAATTCTACTTGACTGCAAAAAGGAGGACCGCTGGGCCAGGGATGTGGTTCAGTGGCAGAGCACTTGTCTTGCATGTGTGAAATGGTTTGGTCCTTGGCACTGTGTGGTCCCCCAAGCACCAGTGGGCGTGACCTTCAAGGAGGAAGCTGAGAATAGTGCCTGAGAACTGCTAGGTGTGACCCCCAAATAACACAAAACAAAGCGGAATATCTAGGAAATAAGGCAGGCATCAAAGAATATACACAATAGGATTCTGTTTATATGAAGTTCTAGAACAGGCAATGGTGTAGAACAGAAACCAAAGGGTTTGGGGGGTGGTGATGGGGAAGTGTTCTGTGTTTTTTTTTTCTTTTTGGGTCACACCCGGCCATACGCAGGGGTTACTCCTGGCTCATGCACTCAGGAATTACTCCTGGCGGTGCTTGGGGGACCATATGGGATGCCAGGGATTGAACCCTGGTTGGCCATGTGCAAGGCAAATGCCCTACCTGCTGTGCTATCGCTCCAGCCCAGTGTCCTATGTTTTGATTGGGGCTGTGGTTTCATGGATATTCATTCAGCAGGGCACTTAAACTCTTTGGTCCGGAACCACCATCTTCCAGTAAATCACCATAAATGAGGAGGGCACCCCCTCCCTGTTCTTGAGGCCTTTTAGAACATGTGGAGGTGTTCCTTTGGCCACGTACATGTGGATCCCCAAGGAAGGTGATACCACAGGCATAAAGGGAATGGGCACCTGTCCAGAAAGGAATGCCCACAAACATTCCCATGGCAAAACCGGGAGAGTCTGCAGAGTTACCCAGCATGCTGTTGGCATTATTGTAAACAGACAAGTCAAGGGCAAGCATCTTGCCAAGAGAATTAATGTTTGTATTGAGCATATTAAACGCTCTAAGAGTCGAGACAGCTTCCTGAAATGGGTGAAGGAAAACGATCAGAAAAGGAAGGAAGCCAAAGAGAAAGGAACTTGGGTTCAACCAAAGTGCCAGCCTGCTACATGCAGAGAGAGACTCACCGGGAGAGCCAGGGACAAGGACCCCACCTGCTGGGGCCCGTTCCTGAGGGATTCTTGGCTCTAGGGGGGTTTTGGGTTTTTTTATTTATTTATTTATTTATTTAAATTTTTTTTTAGTTTTTGCTTTTTGGGTCACACCCGGCGATGCTCAGGGGTTACTCCTGGCTTTGCACTCAGGAATTGCTCTGACGGTGCTCAGGGGACCATATGGGATGCTGGAAATCGAACCCGGTTTGGCTGCATGCAGGGCAAATGCCCTACACGCTGTACTATCGCTTCAGCCCCAGCTTTTTTTTTTTTTTTTAAATGGTCATCTTTACTACAGGTTTCCCAAAATAATTGAAGCCAACAAAACCAAACCAAAACCAAGATCTTCATATTTATATACAAAGGGCTCTATATAAATATACCACCATTTAGAACGTGGCATAGGGTTCGGAGTGATGGTACAGCAGGTAGAGCGTTAATGTGCCTTGCACGTGACCCACCCGGGTTTCATCCCCGTTATCCCAGATGGTCTCCAGGAGTAATTCTAGAGTAACTACTGCCAGGAGTGATTCCTGAGTGCAGAGCCAAGAGTAACCCCCTGAGCATGGCAGGGTGTGACCCCACAACAAAAGAAACCAAAATAACCAAACAGAATTGGACAGGAGTCAAACACTTGCCTTATGTACAGTGAACCCGGTTTGAATCCCTGGCACCATGGATGGTTCACCAAGTACCCACCAAGGTCACTCCTGAGCATAGAGTGGGGAGTAGCCCCTGAGTGCCATTGGGCAGCGCCCAGTCCTGCCTCCTCCCACTCGGATAACAATATAAAGTGGCTGTGAGGGGCCAGTGCTGAGAGATAGGACAGGGGCCTTGCAGAGGACACGTCTTGTATGTGCCTGACCCCAGCTTGATCTCCAGCATCATGTGGGCCTAGCGTGGGTAGGGGCAGCCCTAGGTGCTCCCAGGAACCCGGGGTGACACCCAGGTGGTCCCCAGCACTACGGGGGATGTTCAACCCTCACATCAATCTGCCATTGAGGTTGGCTGAGAATTGCCACAAGGACTCTGGGGCCCCCTGGGAGCCACTTGGGAGATCCCCCGCCTCCTCCTCCTCCTCCCCTCCAACACACACACACACACACACACACACACACACACACAACACACACACACACACACCAAAGAAGTGGCAGCTTAGGGGCTGGGGATGTGTATCAGGCAGTGGTGGATGTCATGCGTGAGGTCCAGGGTCTATCCCTGGTACCACAGCAAGCACAGAAGGGGCGATGCCCGGCTCCGGGACCCAGCAGTGGAGGAAGGACTCGGGCCTGGCTGAGTCGCGAGCACAGCGCTGCATCCCCCCCCTCCCCCCGACTGTTTTCCTGCTCTGCTGCCCCCTGGGCTAGCTTCATTTCCAGGGAGACTCCCAGGTAGTCAAGGCAGGCGGGGTGAAAGGAAGCCTTTGCTGATCAGGGGGTCACTCCCGAATCAGCCTCAGGAGCACCGCCTTTGATTTCCCAGTGGGTCAGGAGGCCTTTTCCTTGGCAGGAACGTGGAACAGAGTGTGACTGGCCATACCTAACTCTGTGCCACAAGGTTGGGGTGGGGTGGGGGCAGTGGGATGCTGGCCACTGGGACTCGAAGACTGTGGAGAAGGCCTGTGATAGGGTGGGCAGGTGGTCAGTCTCACACACACACACACACATGCACACACAGAGACACACGCACATGCGCAAATACAGAGACACAACACGTGTGTGTCCACACACATGCACATGCATGCACACACGCAGATACGCACATGTGCACATACAGGCACACACACACAGACACACATACGCACACATGCACGCGCTCATGCACGCACACATGCACGCACTCATGCTGCATTGCCCTCTGGCTGTTTCATAGCTCACTTTATAGTGGGGACAGAGACCTGGGCTTGCTCCCACCCTTCAGGGAACAAAGCTCACTTAGCCTCAATTTGGGACCCTCGAGGCCGGTGGGGTTTTGCGTCATCTGTCCAACACGTGGGAGGTGCCGACGGAGCTCATGAGCAGTGGGTTTCTCTCGCTCTCTGGAAGTCGTGTTCCCCTTTGGTATGACCTGACACGTTGTGCTCTGAATCATGGAACACTGGGGAGAGAGCATGGCTGTGCTGGGCCTAGGAGATAGCACTGAGGGCTGGAGTGTATCTAGCATGCGTAGGGGCCGGCTTCGATCCCCCGTCTTCACGTGTTCCCTCTGACCCCAGAACCTCCACGAGTGGCCCCGGAGGCCTCCAGCATCGCTAGGAAGGTTCACTCCTCCCTTACCCTTGAAAAAACCAGCAACAACAAATTGGCATGTTCCAAGCCACGAAACACTGCCTACCACATTATGCAATAGTGTGTTCACTTCCAGAAGCTGGAGGTAAGAGCTGGGCATGTTTCTTGGGGTGGGGGCCATTTGAGCATCCTTCCATGCTTTGGCGCATGCCCAGACAGACAGATTCTGCGTCAGACATGTGGACAGTGGTCCTTGATGCTGGGTCAGTTCACTGTCCTCCTCCCAGCTCCCCTGATCCCCTCCCCCACCAAACCCACCTGCAGTTCTGGAGTTGTGCTGCTTTCTGTCATAAGCCAGCCCAGGACTAAGGCATGGGGAAGAAGAAGGTCCCCATGCAGGGAATCCCGGCTTGGGTCAGTGGCCTTGCTCACAGCCTCTGGCCAGGTCAGGAGTCTTCCTGACAGTCTTGTCCAGACTCAGCGCTCAGGGAATTTTCCAGATCGCCCTGTGGGTATTTCTGGCGTTTGCAGCCGGGCTCGGCATTCCTACCTGTCAGTAAGAAGTAATGTAGTTTGGGGTCCAGTTACTCAGTCATGTCTAATCCCGAGCATTCCTGTGTCTTTTATCTCAGAAACTGGACGCCACAGCTGGGGGCTGGTTAGTACGCAGCAGCCCAGGTTGGCTGGAATGGCCGCTTATCTCAGCTCTGGGAGTGCCCAAGAAAATTGGGTGCTTTGCTTTTCTGAAAGAAAAAAATAAAAAGGACCCTGCTTTGTGGGCCATGAACCAAATTGGAGTGAACCATCCCTGTAACTGTACGAAGTGGGAAAGCAAGTATTTGGGCCTGTTAAAAGTGAGCCAGGGGCTGGATACAGAATGAGCTGGAAGAATGTTGCTTGGGGCAAACCTTAGCTTCTACCCCTTAATCACCAGAGGGTCCACTGGTAACTGCTGGGAGTTACCCCTGCATGTGGCCCAGAACAAAACAAGCAAATCAGTTAAATATAACATTCTGGGACTGAAGCAATAGTCAGCGAGCAGGGCATTTGCCTTGCACGCAGCCAACCCAGCTTTGATCCCCAGCATCCCCAAAACAGTCAGGCATGATCCCTGAGCGCAGAGCCAGGAGCGAGCCCAGAGCATCACCCTCAAACACAATAAAACAGAAAATGAGAGCATTCTCTTGGGTATCTTGCTATTTTGTGATTGTCAGGCCAGGGACTTTCATGGCACTGTTAGGACCTTTGCAGCTGTAACTGGGGTGGGGGAAGGGGCAAGGGTGGTGACTGTCTGGGCTGTGATAATGAGACCTTTCTGGAAGGAAGGAGAAAGGTAACTGTTTCTGGCCCGAGAGTCGACAGGCCACCGATAGGCCACTGCCGGAGAAGGTTGGGCTCTGTTGCTAAGCTGCTCCCTCTCCCTGGGTCGAGGCCTGGGTGTGGTGTGGATGGGCAGGGCCTCAGGATTCCAGCTCACCAGCTGTTCTGGGGGTGGCAACTCTGCACCCCTGAATGGGCAGAACATAAAGATTCCAAACACGTGTTCCCCCGTCTCCAGCCACTCAGCAGTCACGCCCATAAGCCACCCTTGGCTGGCGCCAGATAATCTCGTCATCGGCCACCATCCAGATCACACATCCTTCTCTCCTTAAGGGAGCAACATGACGCTCGCCATAACCCTGCTGCTGGACTCTGTGCCAGGCTGTTTCACTCGAGGCGCCCCAGAGGTGGGCAGGTGTGAGACCCCTCTCCACCCCAAGGAGCCAGCCCCAAGCAGCCGGAAACCTCCAGAACTCAACCACTGCCATGCTCCAGGCCACTCTCCACATGCTCAGGCCCAGCCTCACCCACGAGTGAACCTTTCCTTGGACCTTGTGGTCACAGCATTTCATTGAACGCACCCTACCCATAGTCCAAGAGTATGGCACCACATGTGATGGGATTCAAAGTAGGAGGCAACCAACCTTAGAGGGAAGGTAAAGGTAAAGGTAAAGGCCCTCCCGTTGATCGTTGATTTGCTCGAGCGGGCCCAGTAACGTCTCCATTGGAGACTTTGTTGTTACTGTGTCTGGCATATCGAATACTCTCGGTAGCTTGCCGGACTCTCCGAGAGGGGCGGAGGAATCGAACTCGGATCGGCCATATTGGCCCCTTGTAAGGCGAATGCCCTACCCGCTGTGCTATCGCTCCAGCCCAAGAGGGAAATAGTATATTATTTCGGTTCTGCTTTGGGACAGGGATTAGGGTTTGGGATGGAAACACCCGAAATATGGTGGTGGGAAGGTGTAATGGTGGTGGGATTGGTATTCGAATATCAAATGTAATCAAATGTTGTGAACTACTTTATAAAATAAAAAAAAATTCCAAACAGATTGGAGCCCCAAGATCACCTGCCAGGGTTGGGGAACACGACTGGTTGCAGTGAAAACTCTCATCCAGTCTAACTTTTCCCTTTTTCCATTTTTGGCACCAAGGACCCTCTGAGCCACCCTGGCAGTGCTTGGGGCCGCCTAGGGGTCTACATGGTGAAGCAGGGGGCTGTGGGTGCCAGGCCCCAAGCTGGAGCCGAGCATGTAGAAGGTGTGTATAGACACACTTCAAGTACCTCAACGGACAGGGAACACGGATAGTTCACAGAAAGAGATCGAAAAGAATACTTCCAAGCTCAAAAAAAAGGTCTGCCTTCACTCAAATGCACATGGGAAGGATGAGGTACTTTGACAAAGGTTTAAAAATAATACTTTTCAAGAGCTCAAGCAGTTGGAGCTTGGGCTTTGCATGCAGGAGGCCCAGGGTCAATCCCCAGCACCCTCTGATGCCCAGAGCACTGGTGGGAGTAGTCTCTGAACACCCCTCGTGGGTTTCAAAAATAAAAATAATAATATTTTCAACTCACGATCACGATCATACTGTTGTTCGTCGATTGCCTCGAGCAGGCCCCAGTAACGTCTATTCATCCTAGCACCTGAGATTTGAAAAAATGCCATATTCAAGGCTATTTCAGGATTAGGAGAATGAGACCCATCGTTGTTACTGGTATTTGGCATAGTGGGTACGCCACAGGGAGTTTGCCAGACTCTGCCGTGTGGGCAGGTAACATTTTCAACTCAACAATAAAGAAAATCGAAGGAACATCGTAAAATCAGTAAAGAATCTGATTCTTTCCTCCCAAGGGGCAGTAAACTCACATGAAAGATGAACAATGACATTAACCAACAGGAAATGCAATTCAGAAGGACAGTGACTTTGCACGCACACGTGCCAGACTGGGGCAGTCAAAAGAGAGACGTCAAAGGCTTGGTGATGATACGGCTAAATGGGAGCATCTTACATGCATCGTGACGGAAATGTACAAGAGACGAGTCCTGTGGGGCCCTGTGTCAGTTTTCCCTGGGGTTAGGCAGAGCCTACACTGTCCTGTTCCTGGTCTGTGAAGCGAGGTGTGAAGCATGCATCCACACAGCAACACGCGAGCAGCACGCCTTGCTCAGAGCAGCCAGAAAGGGAGGAGAGGTCTGAATAAAACATCTGTGTGGTGGGAGATTGGCCCAGGACATAAAGAAAGGCATTGGTGGCACATGCTTACAGCATGAAGGGAACTGGAAGCCATGCTGATGGCAGGCTGTGACACAACATATTTTGCACGATCCCGTTTATAGCGGCCCGGCTAGGCCGCGTTCGATTCCTCCGCCCCTCTCGGAGAGCCCAGCAAGCTACCGAGAGTATCTCGCCCTCACGGCAAAGACTGGCAAGCTACCTGTGACGTATTCGATATGCCAGACACAGTAACAACAAGTCTCACGATGAAGACGTTACTGGGCCCGTTCGAGCAAATCGATGAATAATGGGAGGACAATGCTACAGTGCCTGTTTATAGCAAATGTCCAGGGTGACAGAGGAAACAAATCTGTCTCTTCAGGCAGAAAGTAGATTTGCCGTTGTGAAAAGCTGGAGTTCATGGGGGACAGCAGTAGAGTGTCTTTTTTTTATTTATTTATTTTATTTTTTAAAAATTTTCCCCCAGGGGACTATAGGGAGTAGGGATCAGCCCTTGAAGAGCTTAGAATTTCCCACCACTGGTCCCATAATGCAGCCCTAACAGATATGCCTCACATTAAAACCCCGGGTTATGAAGATCCATAGTTAAAAATATGCATCAAGGAATTAGACTCTATCCAGTATGTATATCTGTTTTATGTAATAGCTGATGCTTAGAAACAGTTTACATATAAGCAGCTATAAGGAAGTGATAAGCTCTAAAAATGACAGTTATTAGATAATCAATAAAATCATGGTTTTTGAGGTCCATTTTGTAATAAAGGAGATAGTTGTGATAGGATATCAAAAGAAAACATGATAAGCTGGATAGGCTGCAGTAGAAAAAGGGTTGACTCAGCAGGCCCAAGGCTGCTTCCCCTTAGAAGGGGCCTGCTGGCAGGATTGGTCCCTTACCTGGTGTCAGGAGCCTGGCCCTCACAGGGGCAGAGTGGTGGCTCTGCAGGTGGGAGCACATGCTTTTTATTGCCAGAGCCCCAGTTCAGTCCCCAGCCCCGGATGGTCCAACCAGCACATGAGGTATTGTCAAAAACTGAAAAGATGGGGCTGGAGTGATAGTGTAGCTTTGCACGCGGCCAACCCAGGTTCAATCCCCGGCATCCTATATGGTCCCCCAAGCAATGCCAGGAGTAATTCCTGAGTGTGGATCCAGAAGGTATCCCTGTGCATCACCGGGTGTGACCCAAAAAGCAAAAAAAAAAAAAAAAAAAAACCAAAAAAACCCAAAACCAAAAACAAACAAAAAAAACCCCTGAAAAGACAGAAATGAAGTGCTCCCTTAGCCTACCCGGTGATAAGCTTGACTCATTGTGCTCAAGACAGATTGCAGATCACGAGGTGCCTTCGTGACCTGTTGCCTGTGAAGTCTCAGGGATGCTTGTTTTCATGGGCTGGCTGGCCCCAGCAGGCACATCCCCTGTCCCTGATGTTGCATATTTTTTGTTCTTGCTGGGGGAAGAATGTGCTTTCATGATAGGGAGAAGCAAAGGAAGCCGCATATGCCTTCTCTCCCCTATGACCCGCTCATGGACACTTTCCAAATTGCTGTCAGTCACCTGAGTGGTCAGCAGGTGGGTGAACCCTGAGCCCTGAGAATCTCAGGGGTCTCCAAATACGGGGTGGGGGAGGGGGGGTCTGTGGACTCCTGACATAGCCGCTGATGTGAAAAATACCAGCACGCGTATGAAATAGTGTGTCGAGAAAGAAGGCAGCCCCCAGTAACTGATTGGGATATTCCTGACTCAGTGCTTAGGGGGACCGGTTAGTGGCTGGAATTGAACCCAGATCTCCCACATGCAAAGTGTGTATCCCAGCTATTGTGTTCTCTTTCTCCGGCCCAACTTTTCGTTTTCTTTTGTTTGGGGGCCATACCTGGTGATGTTCAGGGTTACTCCTGGATCTGCACTTAGGAATTACTCCTGAGTGCTTAGGAGACCATATGGGATGCTGGGGATTGAACCCAGGTCAGCTGCACACAAGGCAAGTGCCCTACTCTCTGTACTATCGCTCCAGCCCTCAGCCCCCTTAAAAAAAAAAAATATATATATATCCTTTTGATTGTTACCCATATTTTCCATGTTGGTGATTACTTTTATGTTCAGAAAAAAACAGCTTTTAAGATAGTTTGTTGCATTGCATGGGGCATCTGTACTTACCGATGGGGCCTCTCTCGTTTTCCCTTAGGGTTGCAATCCTCTTGCACAAACTGGTCGGAGCAAACTGCAGAATCAGAGAGCCGCCTTGAACCAGCAGATCCTGAAAGCTGTACGGATGAGAACAGGCGCAGAAAACCTCCTGAAGTAGGTGCTTGCTGCCCTCACTGACTCTTGTGTCCCAGCCTTCTCTCCCCTCAACTCTTTGGCCGGCCTTGCTTCCTGGCCAGCTCTTCACAATGCCTGTGGGATTCTTCCTCATTTCTGAGGATCTTTCTTGCCCAGAACTTGGGGGTGGCCATGCTGGGCTTATGCTTCCACTCTGATGCCACATCTTTGGTCCTCTACCCTCTCCGAACTTGATTTTATTTTATTTTTTTCAGGGAGTGGGGTGTTGAGCCATACCCTGTGATACCCAGGTGTTACTCTTGGCTTTGCACTCAGGAGTTACTCTTGCAGGTGCTCAGGGGTCTGTATGGGTTGCTGGAGATTGAACCCAGGTCGGCTATGTGCAGGGCAAGTGCCTTACCCGCTGTATTTTTTGTTTGTTTGTTTGTTTGCTTGCTTTTTGGGTCACACCTGTCGGTGCTCAGGGGTTACTCCTGGCTTTGCACTCAGGAATGACTCCTGGCGGTGCTCAGGGGACCATATGGGATGCTGGGATTTGAACCCGGGTCGGCTGCGTGCGAGGCAAACACCCTACCTGCTGTGCTATCACTCGAGCCTCAATACCCACTGTACTATTGTTCTGGTCTACTTGACTCTATAAAGACAAGTTGCTACCCGGGTTGTCCAGTGTCTTTGGGGGTGGTGGTCCCCATTGGGAGTCTAGTTCCGTTTTGTTTCATCCAGTTCTCGCATCTGTTTTTTGTTTTCTTGGCTTTCCACAGGGCTGTTTTCTGCCCAGCCCAGCCTGTTCTAGAATTGCTTGTTCGGTAAATGTGGGCCAGAGGCAGAAAAGAAGTGAGGGTTGGACAGGAGGAAATGGACATTTCTGCTGCCTGCGTGCGTCCCTAATGAGAGGGGCTGCCCTCATTATTATGCTCTGGTGGTTTTTAACCTTGTCGCGGATCCGGTGGAGAGAGCGCGCAGTGAAGCCTGCCTTCCTGGCATTCGGGGCAGCCTCGGCGCCAGCGGGGGCCGCTCCCTCCTGTTTACACACAGTGCAGCCTCCTTCCTGTACACGGAGGTGGACTCTGGCCGGCCCCAGGCTGTCTTCTGCTCTGGGTGGTTGAGGCGGGGACCAGGGTTGAGGCAGCCCGGGTAAGTGAGGCCCAGGAGGCACCCAAGAAAGAGCGGTGGATATGAGATTTCTCCAGACCCTAATTATCTGGAATTTTGGAGTTCCAGGAGCACGCAGCCACTCTTATGCTGTTCATAGCAAGCAATACAAAAGAGGGTTTGGGGGAGATTTTCTGCCATAGAGGCAGGGGGAGGGGTGGGCTGGGGGAGGAGACTGGGGTATTTGGTGGTGGAAGAGGTGCACTGGTGGAGGGTCAGGTGATCGATCATTGTATGACTGAAACTCAAACAGGAAAACTTTGTAACGGTATCTCACGGTGATTAAAATAATAATGGGGGCTGGAATGATAGCACAGCGGGTAGGGCGTTTGGCTTGCACGTGGCCAACCCGGGTTCGATTCCCAGCGTCACATATGGTCTCCTGAGCACCGCCAGCAGTAATTCCTGAGTGCAGAGCCAGGAGTAACCCCTGAGCATCGCTGGGTGTGATGCAAAAATAAATAAATTAATTAAAAAATAAAATTAAATTAACTTTCTGAATGATAATTAAAAAAAGTTATTGTGGAGTTTATTCAATCAACTTAATCAATGGCTGAATAAATAGCAGTACTCCTACATTAAAAAAACAAAAGAGCGGTGGAGAGTGAGTGCTCATGGGAACTGGAACCCAGAAACTTGGCAGGATGTGGGCAGTGACTGTTGCCAGGGGTTGAGGGCAGACTTTGCTCTTGATGGCCCTAGGCAGTCCTCCTCAGTCTACTCAGGAGGCCGTTGGAAGAGTAAATACACAATCCCGATGTTTGTCAGAGAGCCCCGGGGGTTCTCTGGGGGTCACAGATGTGTGTAAGGGACGAGCCCAAGCTACGTGACAGTCATGACAGAATGAGCTTTGGGGGTCATCAAGCTGGGGATGCCTCTTAGGAGACATTCCTGGGGTAGTAAGTCAGGGCAGCATGGCCCACGCATGTGTAGAAAGGGTTTGAACATGCACTTTGCATATGGACAGATTCCACCACACACCCTTCTCCAAGAAGGACAGAGAAAAAGAATCAGCTTTTGGAAGCCAAACCTGGGCTGGGGGCGTGGATGCAACCCCTCAGTCCTCACTCCCTGGAGTTTGTCTTACTTTGGTTTGGGGTTTGCACCTGGTTATGTTCAGAGCTTCTCTCCTGGAGGTGCTCGGGAGCCAGGTGGGGATTGAACCTGGGTCGGTCCCATGCAAGGCAAGCGTCTCACCTGCTGCACTGTCTCTCTAGTCCCCCATAGTGGTTTTGTTTTGTAAATTTTGGGCCCCACTTGCTGGTGCTCGGGGACCAGCCCCAGTGCCGTGCTTGGGAATTGATCGCGCCTCTGGCATACAGAGCGTGAACGTGAACTTGAGCCCACAGACTATTCCTGCACCTCACTCAATGTCTTTGAGCGTTCTTTTATCCGGTGGAGGAATGGCTTTTTTTTTCTTGGTTATTGTTTTGGGGCCACATCCGGTGATGCTCAAGGCTTACTCCTGGCTCTGTGCTCAGGAATTACTCCTGGGGGTGCTTGGGGGGACCATTGGGGGACCATTGGGGGTGCTGCTGCTGATCGATTCTGGGTCAGTCACTTGCCAGGCAAGTGCCCTTCCCGCTGTGCTGGCTCACCACCCCAGGAATTGCTTTCCTTTCTTTCAAAGTGTTCTGCAGAAACCCATGAGAGTTGCCCAGTGACCCGGCCTGGCCCTTCCTCAGGAGTGCAGGTGCCGTCTGTGCTGGCCCCGTTCCTGGCGCTCAGTGTGACACCCAGGCAGTTCTCCAGTCCATGCTGCAGAGCATTTGGAGGCCACTTCTGCTTGTTGAGGCGGAAGGGACAGGGGAGATGGGACCTTTCCCTTGTGACAGTGTCGCTGTTCCTGGAGAGGTCTGGATCTGGCCACTGTCGGGTCTGTAGACCCGGTTTGTGTCGGTGGGGACAGATCTCTAGCTGGGGGCAGCCTGCAGAGTGTCTGGTTGTTCATGCTGGCCAGCCCCCCTCCCCTGCCCCCCGCATTTTGCAGCTGTGGGTTCTGGTGATGGGCCAGCTGTGCAGTGACAGGCAGGGGGTCAGCCTTCTCAGTGGTCTCGCACGGCTGGGCTGCCTCTGCTTGCTTTAACCAGCACATTTGTTGGACTCCTGGGAAGTACTGGAGAGTTTGGGGTGCAGAGGATAAGACTTTACGCCATTCAAAGGAGATGCAGCTGAATCTCTTGTGGGGAGACCTAAAGACATGAGTAAACAAGTCAGTTATGGGGCTGGAGCACAACGGGTAGGGCGTTTGCTTTGCATGCGGCCAACCCGGGTTCGATTCCCAGCATCCCATAGGGTCCCCTGAGCACCTCCAGGAGTAATTCCTGAGTGCAGAGCCAGGAGTAACCCCTGTGCATCGTCAGGTGTCACCCAAAAAGCAAAAAACAAAAACAAAAACAAAAACAGAAACCAAAACAAAACAAAAACCAAGTCAGCTATGTTAGCTGGGGCGTTTTTCTGGGGCGTCTGCGAAAGGAAATGTGAGCGAGGTGGTAGGGCCCCAAGAGAGGACTGGTCAGGGGCCCTGCCAACAGGGGCCTGGGAGTTTTGATGAGGGGGACCAGGGTGTGCTTGTCTGTCTTCTCTGTTAACGAGACCAGCCAATAGCCTCTCTGGAACCTGGAGCGCTCAGACTCACAGTCAATCCCATGGAGGGTGCGGGATGTTGGGGTGGGCGTGGGGCGCTGCTGTTAATGATTCTGGTAGTGACCTGAGAGTTCAAAGTGCCCCTCTCCTGAGAATGTTGTCAGAGAAAACCCTAAAGGTATTTATTAATCTGACTCAACTGGCACCAACGGTTTCCCAAAACTACAGGGCGCTGAGCCAAGCCTCTGCCGCCCGCCCGGTGGCTGGTGCTGCCAGCACGGGGCCCCTTTCAGCCCCGATCGGGACCCCACCGCCCTGCCTGCCAGTGTTCAGGTTCCCCGGGGCCTTGGAACCATAGCCCCCTACCGTGAAGGTAGAGCAGTTGCAGTGGGCGCAGGGGGTGTCTTTCTGGAAAGTTCTCCACCAGATGCGGCAGTACGGGGTCTTTTTTGGCATTGGTTAGGGTTATCAGGGTTGGCCAGGCATAGGGGAGCCAGGCCTGTGTCCCTCAAGCTTTTTTCTGAGCTTGCTGGTTTGACTCAGGTACAGCAGGTATTTTTCTTTCTTTTTTTTTTTTTTTTTGGAGAGCCTGGCGAGCTACTGAGAGTATGTCGCCCGCACGGCAAAGCCTGGCAATTCCCCGTGACATATTCAATATGCCAAATACAGTAACAAGAAGTCTCACAATGGAGACGTCACTGGGCCTGCTCAAGCAAATCGGTGAACAACGGGAAGACAGTGCTACAGTACTAATAAATTTTATTGCATCACCGTGAGATGCAGTTACAAACTTTCATGATTATGTTTCAGTCACACAATGATCGAGCACCCATCCCTCCACCAGTGCACATTTTCCACCACCAATTTGCCCAGTGTCCCTTCTGCCACCCCAACCCCATCACACCCCCTGCCTCTTCTGTGGCAGGTACACTCCGTCTTACTCTCTCTCTCTCTAATTTGGGGCGTTATGGTTTGCAATACAGATACTAAAAGGCCATCATGTCTGGTCCTTGGTCTACTTTCAGCACACATCTCCCATCCCGGGCAATCCCTCCAACCATCATTGACTTAGTGGTCCCTCCTCCATCCCAACTTCCATTTCCCCCAGCACATAGAGCCAGCTTCCAAACCGTGTTGTGATCCTCCTGGCCCTTATCTCTGCTGCCCTTAGGTGTTAGTTTCATATTAGAGGGCAGGTATTTTTGACGGACTGTGGCCTCGCTGGGCTCGGAGTTTCTCTGGGGAAAGGTGGGCTCTGCAGTGGGACTCAGGCGGGCCCTGCTGCATGGATCTGCCAGGGGCCAGCCCTCACCTGACTGCAGGATGCAGCTTTCCCCTCTGGCCACTGCTGAGGGATTGGTAGCCCTTTGGGCTTACAGGGATGGGGCGCGAGGCATGGAGAAGGGTGAAGGGTGCTGCTACTTATGCCTTGAAACTGGGGTGGCCGAGAGGGAGTGTCTGCAGGTAACCATCTCCTTTGAGGGGGATTGGGGGCCAAGGCAGACTGCCAGCGCCTCAACCTGGTTCTCTCCAAGGGGCAGCCAGAGGTCTGATTGGATTTTGTTTTGTCTCATTAATTTTATTTATTTATTTTGTGGGAGCCGGGGCCCCACCCCAGGTCTCTTGCATGTAAGGCACGAACTTCCCCGCTGAGCCTCATCACTGGCCCTTATTTTAAATTTTGTTTATTTTTTTTTAATGAAGCAAAATAATTTTTACTGAGAGAAACTGAGAGAGAGAGAAAGGGAGGGAGGGAGACAGAGAGAGGGAGAAAGACAGAGAGAGGGAGAAAGAGAGAGAGAGAGAGATGTGTTCAAGAGAGCATGAGCTTCTCTAGAGTGGAGAAAGCAGAAGTGTGTGTGTGTGTGTGTGTGTGTGTGTGTGTGTGTGTGTGTGTGTGTGTGTTTGAGAGAGAAAACAGGCCTGGAAGAAAAAACAAGCACCCTCTTCCTTTTTTTTCCTTTTTTTTTTTTTTTTTTGTCTTTTTGGGCCACAGTCAGCAGTGCTCAGGACTTCCTCCTGGCCCGGCTCTGCACTCAGGAATTACTCTTTTTTTAAAAAAAAATTTATTTATTTATTTTTTCTCTTTATATTTATTTATTGAATCACCGTGGGAAAAGTTACTAAGCTTTCAGGTTTAAGTCTCGGTCATACAATGATCAAACACCTTTCCCTTCACCAGTACTCATTTTTCACCACCAAGAACCCCAGTATACCCCCACCCCCACCCCTTCAAATGCCTGTGAGGCAGATGATTTCTACTTAACTCTTCTCTAAATTGATTACATTCATTATTTCGACAAAAGATGCACCATTATTGTTTAGAATTTCCCCCCAAACAATCAGAATTGCTGAAAAGGCATTGTGAAATATTTTGTTTTCTATAGCTGGTTATGAGAATCATATAATGTCACACGGCCACGATTTTGGATTTCTGCAAAGAGCCAAATAATTTCGAGATTGGTTTCTGTGTGTCTGGTGTTACGGCCGTGCCGGAGAGCTGCTCGTGAGGGAGCAACTCGTGACCTCGGCAGGGTGTGAAGGATGTGCCGGTACCGTCCCCCTTCTCATGAGACTGCAGTTGCCCCTTCACCGCAGGCTCATACCTGGCTTTTCAGGAATTACTCTTGGTGGTGCTCGGGGGACCTTATGGGGTGCTGAGGATTGAATCCAGGTCAACCACATGTAAGGCAAGCAACTAACTTGCTGTACTATCTCTCCCGCCCCTTATCTTGTGTTTTAATGGTGCTAAGAACTGAACTTCAGGCCTCATAGAGGCAGAGCAGGTAGGTGCTCTAGCCCTGAGCCACATTCTTCACTCCCAGAGAACTGAAGAAAAAGTTTGTTTTTTTTTTTCTTTATGAATCACACCCGGTGATGTTCAGGAGTTATTTCTGGCTCTGCACTCAGAAATTACTCCTGGCAGTGCTTGGGGGACCATATGGGATGTCGGGGATCGAACCCAGGTCAGTTGTGTGTAAGTCAAATGCCCTATTGGCTATCCCATCACTCCGGCCCTGAGACCTGAATATTTTTCTTTCCAGTTTGTCATTTTATTTATTATTATTTTATTTTATAAAGTTGTTCATGATGATCTGTTAATTATGAGTGGAAATGATGCCTTTCACCAGGCCTGTTCCTGGAAGGACAGTTTGTTTTTTCTTTTTTTTTTTTTTGCTTTTTGGGTCACACCCAGCCGATGCTCAGGGGTTACTCCTGACTTTGTACTCAGGAATCACTCCTGGCGATGCTTGGAGGACCATATGGGATGCTGGGAATCAAACCCAGGTCGGCCGCGTGCAAGGCAAACACCCTACCCGCTGTGCTGTCTCTCCAGCCTCTGTTTTTTCTTTTTAACCAAACCTGCCAATGCTTGCTCCTGGTTATGAACTCAGGGCTTACTCCTGGCGGGTTTAGGGGAACGATAATATGTGATGCTTCAGATTTAACCCCAGTTGGCAGAATGCAAGGCAAAAGCCCTACCCTCTGTACTATCTATCATTCTGGCCTCTGAAAGAAGAATTTAACGAAAAGGCTTGGGAGGAAATATACTCAGGCACTGGAGATACATGGGGCAGGATGCAAAGTCCACGTGTGTCTCCAAGACAAAGGAAGTTGTGAGTTGGGGACAGAAATTTTCATGACAGATGGCGACAAGGGCTCTCAAATACTCCAAATGGAGGGAGAGCGTGTGTGGCTGAGGGCTCAGGGCTCAGAGCCTGCCTGTGGCCTTTCTCATCCTTTCACACATGTTGGGCTGATCACAGAGAGAGAGGCAGGGGCAGGGGGAGGACACCTTTTCACTCTGTTGTTTTGTTCTTACATCTTCCTGGTGCCAGGACTGAACCCCGGACCTTACACGTGCAAGCCAGTGCTCTCCACACAGCTCCATTTGAACTGTAGTTAGCACAAAAATGCCAGGCCCTGCCAGGCACTGAACCCCCATCAGGGCTCACGCCACACTTTGCATCCTCCCAAGGAACATATTTAGAGAATTTTTTTTTAATCCTGTCTTAG
The DNA here is from genome assembly GCF_029834395.1 of Sorex fumeus. Taxonomy (NCBI): domain Eukaryota; kingdom Metazoa; phylum Chordata; class Mammalia; order Eulipotyphla; family Soricidae; genus Sorex; species Sorex fumeus. The sequence goes on from NW_026606179.1 coordinate 23,583,475, forward strand.
GTCACACTTAGCTTTTTTGGTTTGTTTTGGGCCACACCCAACAGTGCTTAGGGATTACTCCTGACTCTCTATTCAGGGATCACTCCTGGCCATGCCCAGGGAACCCTCTGGGATGCCAAGGATAGAACCCAGGTCTGCTGTGTTCAAGGCAAGCACCCTACCTGCTGTATTGTCTCTCTGGCCCCGGTTCACACAGCTTTAAATGGTAAAGCCAGGTCTTGCAACATGAGTCAAGTCCATTTGATTACCAGTCCTGCTAATAAATCCTTTCTGCTAGTAACAAGAGTGGGTTGAGGAAGGGAGAGAGGGAGAAAGCGAGGGTGGGGAGGAGGGAGCGAGGGTGCATGTCTGCCCCAGCACAAGCCTGCTGGTTCCTCCTGGTCCTCATCCTAGGGATGCACAGATCCTGGGGAAGCTGAGAAACATCCCCTTTCTCCAAAGAAGGCACAAAGAAATCACTGGTTTTCATGTAGAAAAAGATCCCAATATGCACTGATATTGACTAAGGCTCTGGTCTTAATTCCAAGTGTGGGCCTGGTGATTCTGTTCTTTTTGGTTTGTGTTTTGTTTGGGGGATACTCCTCACCGTGCTCAGGGCTTACTCCTGGCCCTGTGCTTGGGGATCACTCTTGGTGGTGCTTGGGGCACCATCCAGGGTGCCAGAGGTTGAACTGGATCATCTTGGTACAAGGCAGGCCCCTTACCCACTATAGCTGATCCTGATTTCATTTTGATGGGTCATATCTCGGCCATTTTCCGAGCCTGGCACAGGGCTGCCGGCGCGCGCGCACACACATATACACGCACACACAATACCATCCTGAACTGGAATATCTTCGTGAGGGAACCTCGTTTCACCAGTGAGTCAGGGGCAAAAGCATCACTCGTCCTAGAAACCCAACTCCAAGGCTCGGGTTGAGTTCTGAGTCATCTTTGTACCAAACGCCAGTACAGTGTTGTGGAAACACTCGGGCCCCAAACCTCTTCCGGCCTGACCCTGAAGTCCCTTCCAAAGCGCAGCTCTTTCATTTGGAGCAAATCCTGACATCTCACGTCGCCGCTGAGGGGGCAGCTCGCTCACCGGGGGCAGGAAAAGGAGGAGTTGGTGTATTGGGAGGCTGTCTAGGAGTTTGACGGGGCCCGTGGGGTCCAGATGGTTTTATTGCAGTTGAAGCCACTAGGCTGCCCAGGGCCAGTCAGTCCCTGCCTGCCTGCTCCACCTTCCCCTGGGCTAGAGTCTCCTTTGTTCTGCCTTTGCTTCTTCCATGAATTGCGCTTGGTGGAGACCACATGGAAAAGGGAAAGCACAGAACAGGATGATGCCAGGTGCAGAAGTAGGGGGCTCGACCTGGTCCTCTGGGAGTAAGAAATCTTTTAGCTTCTTCTAAAGCGAATTGGATGCAATATAACACACCCAGCTGTGTCCATGGGGCTCCTCCTGACTCGATGCTGGGGTGTTCCAGGGACCATGTGGTGCCAAAAATCAAACCGGGGTCTCCTGCATGCAAAGCCTGTGCTCCAGCCTGTCGAGGTATCACTGGTCCTACCTTACCATACTTGATGGACATATGAGATTAGAACAGGGGTGCATGAGGCTTGCAGGAGAAAGGAATGGGAAGAAATTTAGCTGGAAGTAGGTAGTAGGTGCTACAAGGCTCTCTGTATTCTATTCAGGTGTCCCCCCCTCCGCCCCCCGCCACCCACCTTGATCTCCCGTTGTCCCTGAGGTTCCTGGCAGGCAGCAGGAGGAAGGGAATGTGACCTGGAACACAGTTCACTCCCAGTAGCCGAAGGCGACCAGTGGCTAGGAAGAAGCTGTTCCTAATAGAGGGGCCGCGGGCTGGGAGAGTTTCTCCTTGCATCCTTGTGGTCATTATCCGCTCATGAATCAGTCCTGTTCTCTATAACGATGGTACTACAGGTTTTACAGGTTGCGGGTTGTGACCCATGGTCTGTAATGAGATCGATTCAGTGGGTTGCAGTGGGGTAATAAAACATAAATGTTGGGTCTAGTTCCTGGTGGGGGACCTCTGTTCCCCTGGGATCCCCAGAGTTCATCCCTTGTATACGGCGAGCGAGGCAAAGGGCAGGTGTTCCTTGGGGAGGCCGGTGGCCCCAAGGCCAAGCCTGACCTAGGACCAGCTCCTGCTCCAAAAGGCCTTCGGGCCAGGGCTCAGTCACTGTCCATCAGTGATTTAATTGAGTGGACCCACACAGCGAAACTTCCATAAATCCCTGCACTTATGGTGCTGCCCCAAGAGTTTCCGGGTTGGCAAGTGCAGCGGGGCACTGGAGGGTGGCGTGGCCCTCCTGGCCCATGAGGGCACTTCTCCCAGGCTGTGCTGAGTCGTGGGCAGCTTCTCTGTCGTGAGATACACCTTCATCTCAACCTGGGATGTGTACTTGGCCTTTTCCCCTCTGGAGAGTCCTCCATGTCTTTCTCTCTGTCTCTGTTTCTGTCTCCTTCCCTCTTAGTTCTCGGCGGGGGGGAATGATTTTACCTCAAAAAGTAGCATTGTAGCTCTGTCCTCCTGTTGTTCCTTGATTTGCTCGAGTAGGCACCAGTAATGCCTGCATCATGAGACTTGTTACTGTTTTTGGCATATCGAACACGCCACGGGGAGCTTGCCAGGCTCTGCCATGCGGGCAGGATACTCTCGGTAGTTTTCCGGGCTCTTCGAGAGGGGCGGAGGAATTGAACCCAGGTTGGCCGCGTGCAAGGCAAACACCCTACCCGCTGTGCTATCACTCTAGCCCTTCAAAAAGTACTGTACTGTACTGTCCTCCCGTTGTTCATCTGTTTGCCCAGTAACGTCTCCATCGTGAGACTTGTTGTTACTGCCTTTGGCATATCTAATACACCACGGGGAGCTTGCCAGGCTTTGCCGTGTGGGCGAGATACTCTCTGTAGCTTGCTGGGCTCTACAAGAGGGGCGGAGGAATCAAACTCGCGTCGGCCGGGTTGGCCACATTGGTCGCATGCAAAAAGTAAAATAAATAATAAATAACCATAGATGCACAAGGAATTGATTTTCATCTGCATTTCTTTAGGATACTCAAGTTTCTACAAAACCACAGCTACTTAATTCAGCAATTTTAACATTGGACCTAAGAAACTGAGACTGATTTTCTTTCTGCACAAGAAAGGTTAAATTAAAAAAAAAAAAACCACAATGAAAGTAACTGAAGTGTCATGCTCGCCCTGCAGGTGGGTTATCAGATCTGAGGGGTTTTGTAGGACCCCCAACCTGGTCAGTCACACCGACCACCTGTACCCAGGGTGAGGTCCTGCACCCTGCTTGTGTGGGACTGGCGTCAGGATGGAACTCTCGAGTCACTGGGTGGTGTTGGAGGAACAGAGCTGGAGCTGGAGCTGGAAGCAGTGTGTGTGTTTGCTCTGCTGGTGCTGGGATCACAACTCAGAACTTGGCACCTGCCGGGCAAGCGCTATCTTGCGGAGCTGCACCCCCGGCCCAACATCATTGTGTTTTTTTGTTGTTGTTGTTGTTGGTGGTGGTGGTGTTTTTTTTTGGACTTTGTGCTTTTGTTTCAGGGCCATACCCTGGCAGTGCTCAGGGTTGACACCTGGCTCTGCATTCAGGAATCACTCTGGGTGGGGTTCGGAGGTGTTGTGTGTACTGTGAGGTGCTGGGAATAGTACAGACTTACCTGCTGTACTATGTCTGCACCCATCCTTGTTTGTTAAAGAAGCTGTTAGGTATTACTGTGACTCTCAGAATGTGTTGGAATGGGATGTGTTGGAGCGTGTCACGGGCTTGGCCAAGTGTGGTTTGTGAGTCTCGTTTCTGGTGTAGTCAGTGTACAGCGATATGACAGTGTCTTTCTTCCTCTTTGTGAGTGGGGGACCTCCCAAGAAAGGCTCAAGCCCTTCCTGGCTATTTCGCCCTTACTACGCAGGCGGATCCAGTGGTAGTGGGACGGGGGTGGGGGGCACCCTGACAGTGCTCTGGGGCTGCCTTAGCCACTCCTGGCAGTGTTCAGGGATCCGTTGTGCAGGGCTGCCTGGTGGACACAAGGCTCTCTCCTGGGCCCTGAAAAATGAATTTCTTACACTCTCCTGTCTCCCGACTCCCAACAAAATAGCAGAACAGAACAGGACGCTGTCTAGTCACCAGGCTGAGCTGTTGGGAGTCCGAATAACTGCACAGAAACCTCTCTGAGGGTGGCTGGTGGCTGGGGGTGATGGTGGCTGGGGGTTGGTGGCCAGTGGCTGGGCGTATGGTGGCTGGGAGGTGGCGTCTGGTGGCTGGGGGTGGTGGTGTCTGGGGGGTGATGGTGAGTGGGTGGTGATGGTGGCTAAGGGGTGGTATCTGTGGGTGGTGGCTGGTGGCTGGGGCTGATGGTGGCTGGGGGATTGCAGTCCTGCTCTTTGACTCCTGGTGGCCAGATCCCAGATATATGCTTCTAAGGACACCCTCAAGGAGAGCTTAGCAGAGCAGGCTGGGTTCTTGGCTTGCAGGGTCTAGCTCAGCCTCCTGCTCAGTACGTGGTTCTTTATTCAGAGGTTCCTAACTTGGGGGGATCTCTCTAAGGCCTTCCTGTAGGTGGCAACATCAGATAAACTACCCTGTGCTTTCCTGTGACCTGTGGGTATCAGGTATTGTTGCCGCTTTTTTTTTTTTTTAAGGATACATTCCTTTTTATTTTTTTTCTCTTTCAAGATTTTTTTTTTTTTTTGCTTTTTGGGTCACACCTGGCGATGCTCAGGGGTTACTCCTGGCTCGTGCACTCAGGAATTGCTCCTGGCGGTGCTCAGGGGACCATATGGGGTGCTGGGAATCGAACCTGTGTCGGTCATGTTGGCTGCGTGCAAGGCAAACGCCCTACCCGCTGTGCTATCACTCCAGCCCCCTCTTTCAAGATTTTTTTATGGGTCTCTGAACTTAAGACTTACATGGTGGAAGAGCGTACATTGTGTTGCTGGAGTTGGTTTGTGAGGGTGACTACCAGTGCTTCCAGGAATAGGGGGAGAAGTAACCCATCCCAGCTCCAAGAAAGCCTGGAGATTTCAGTCACAAAATCTGCATACCCAAATTTTCAGCAGATTATATCTCGGTGAATTCCATCCAGAGACAGTGGAGTCAGGTCAGGGACATGGCGGTGCTTTGGATTGTGGAAGCACCGCTTTTTAGTTTTTGTGAATAACGTTATGCTAAATGTTCACACACATGTCTTGGGACATATGCTTTCACTGGCTCATCCTGATTCCTAGGAGTGCAGTTACTGGTTTGTGTTTTGGTTTCTTGTTTGGGGTCACACCCAGCAGTGCTCTCTCACTTCTAAGGTGGCGTTGGGGTTCAAGCCAGGCCTCTAGCATGCCGAGCACGTGGCCCATTCCTGAGCCTGGGAATGTTTGTTTTCTAGAACTCTCCAGCTGTTTCCCAGCATGGCTGTACCATCTCCATTCTACAACAGATCATTTTATTTGCTTTCCACTCTCACTCACACTCGTTATTTTGTCCTTTTTATAAAAAGCCAAGTTAGAGGTGTGCATTGATGATCTCATGATGCTTTAAATTTGCATGTTCCTCTTTTTGGGGACGGGGTGGGGGTGTGTGTGAATGGGGCGGTGACACCACACCGGCTGTGCTCCTGGCGTTGTGCTCAGGGATCGCTCCTGGCAAAGCTTGGGAACTAAATGCGGTCCTGAAAATCAAACCCAGGTTGGCCATGTGCAAGGCAAGTACCCTACCTGCTGTATTATCTCTCCTGCCTCTTGATTAATGATATTGAACATCATTTTATAGGCTTAGTTTGCCAAGCATACATCCTTAGTGAAATGCTTTTTCTAATCTTTGCCCATTTTATTTATGTATTTATTTATTTAATAAGAGACTATAAAAACCAGCTCCCGGAACCTTATTATGACATCTTATTATGACATCTCATTCCTACTTTGACAAACTGGCAGGCTACCGAATGTAGCCTGCCCACACGGTAGAGTCTGGCAAACTCCCCGTGGTGTACCCAATATGCCAAATACCAGTAACAATGATGGGTCTCATTCTCCTAAAGAACCTTGAATATAATCTCAGGGCTAGGATGAAGGAGACTGGGGCCTGCTCGAGGCAATCGACGAATAACAGGATGATCTGTGATCTGTGATCTGATTTATTTTGGGGTTGGGGCCACACCTGTCTGATCCACAGACAGGGCTTACTCCTGGCTCTTTACTCGGGGATCATTCCTGGTGGTGCTTCAGGGACTCATATCCTACAGTGCCTGGAGATTATCCAGCTCACCAGGACTGCACTCAGCATTACTGCACTTTGTAATCACTGCTGGTAGAGATCAGGGGATCATATGGGATGACAGAGATTGAACCTGGATCTGCGCATGCAAGGCAGGCCCCTGATGCACTGTACTATCGTGCTGGCCCATTAATCAGTTTTCTAATCTTAAGTTAACCTCCTTGCATTCTTGGGATAAATCCCAGTTGGTCATGGCGTTATGTGCATCTGGTTTTTTTTTTTTTTTTGGTGGTGCTAGGAATTGAACACTGGGGTAGCTGATGCTGGCTGGGAATGGTCTCTTTGGTCACCAATGCTGATCCTCTGCACCCATGTCTGTGGCCTTGTGCTGAGCACGTTGTTGGCCCGTGTTCCTTCCCTGGCAGGTGCCCAGCATCTCCAGACAGCTCATCACGTGTGTCATTCCCGTCTGCAGGTTCTCTGTGTGGATAGTGGGGATGGGGGACGGGGGACATCTGGTCCGCGGCCGTTGGGATGCTTGTCTGAGAATGTTTCTCTCTCCCTTTCTGTACAGAGCAGCTACCAACAACAAGGTCCGGGAGCAGGTGCGCCTGGAACTGAGCTACGTGAACTCCAACCTGCAGATGCTCAAGGAAGAGCTGGAAGGACTCAACATCTCCGTGGGCGTCTATCAGAACACAGAGTAAGAATCCACAGTGGCTGCAGCTCACGCCCTCACCCCAGAACATGCATCAGGGAGAGCAGGGCGTGCAGATGAAACCCACACTGAGTGCAACCCCTGCTGGAGAATGGGGAATGCTCCTGGGTGGGGCGAGCCAGAGTGAGAGTTCATGGGGGTTTCATGGGATGTGTCTACAGACTGGAATGGAAGCACTTTTTCTTAACATTTTTAAAAATTTTATTTTCATAAGGTTATTCACATTAACTGATTACATTCAGTATTTCAACACCAATCCCACCACCATGATACCTTCCCACCACCAGTATTTCGAATTTTCCCACCACCATTCAAGCCTGCCTGCCAGGGGCAGATGCGCGATTATTTATTTTCTATTGCTTATTATGAATATTATGAGAGGTCGTGCGGCCAAAAAAGCAGCCACGCGCTTCTGGAATTCTAAAATTGTAAATGTTTGGGGTCCAGAGACATCTCTGTAGGGAGCTAGTCCATTTTGAGATTCATTTGAGAGTCTCTGGATCAAGGCTGTTGATGTGCTGAGATGGCATCCAAAGGCAGACCGTGGGCGTGACAGCCAGGACCCCAAGTGGGCAGAGAGACGGGAAGGGCCAGCCTGTCTCCACTGTACTATCGCTCAAGTTCGATCCCTGGCATTCCATATGGTCCACTGAGCATCACCAGGTATGACCTAAAAAGCCTAAATAAATTAAGAATAAATAAATAAAGGGGGGGGGGGGCGGAGAGCCCAGGGAAATCACAGAAAGCCATTTCCTGAATGGCATAGAACAAAGCCTGTGGACCGGGCCTTACCCCCCTCCCCCTGCATTGTTCTCTCAAGTCCCCAAGAGGCGTGGGAGCGTGGAGCCTCTTCCTGCGGACCTTGCAGACAGCCTATGCCTGACTTGCCTCCCTGCAGGTGCCCTGTGACACTGCTCTGCCCCAGGGGTCCTGGGGGACGCAAGGCAGGGTGTCAGAGGGGCTAAATGGATGCCGATCTCTACTTGTGGGGCTGGAACGCAGAAATGGTCCATGGGCAGTGCACAAGTGGTGGCCGTCAGTCCCTGTGGGGCAGCTAGTGCACACTGATGAGGGCCCCTGCCGCTGCCCTCTCCCTCTTCAAGCCCCCCCGCCCCTCCCCAATGGCCTGGCAGTCACGGTCAGTGAGCCTGTTCTCTCAGCACTGGGTTGCGGAGGGCTGGCCTCGCCAGGGCCCTGAGGATTCTTGCTGCTCCCAGAGAGCCAGAGGCTGGAGGGTCAGCTCTGCCCCACCGCCGGAGCTAGAGACAGCTCTGGGGCACTCTGGGTCAGCTCTTCCCCACCGCTGGGGCCTGGCCGCCCCCTCCAGGGAAGCCCGTTGGCACAGCCCTGGCTGCTGCCGGCTCGCAGACCCGCACACAGGAGCGAAATCTCTGCAAAGCTCAGCAGGCTCTGCCTGAAGACGGGGGTGACCGAGTGGTCAGTGAGGGGGACTGACAGGAAAGGAAGCTGTGCGCCAGAGTCTGACCCTGGCTGGGGGCAGTGGGGACTCAGTCTCCCTAAGGGCAGTGATGAATCCTAGAGGGGTATGCCCCAAAGCCCCGGAGGGGGAGCCCCAGAGCCCGGGCTGGAGGCAATGAGGACAGGGGGGAACCCCCATGGGAGGGGGTGCTGGGGTTGGCACAGGGTCCAGCTGGCCCCTGGCCCCCAGCCCTCGGCCCCTGCTTCAACCCCCCATCACAGACAGATTCTCAGGCCATGAGAGGAAAAGCTTCTCACTGAAGACAGGGCTGGGCAGGCAGGACTGCCAGCAGAGGGGCGTGCGTGTGTGTGTGTGTGTGTGCGCGCGCGCTTGTGAGTGTGTGCGCATGTGTGAAAGTGTGGAAGTGCATGTGGCAATGCATATATGTGTGACTGAATAATTGTGCCTGTATGCTGTATGTTCATGATTCTCAGCATGTGTATGCATGTGTGTGTGCACATGTGTGAGTGCGTTTGTGAGTGTGCACGCATGTGTGAGTGCATGTGCCTGTGTGCGTGTGAGTGAATATGCGCGTGCATATGCATATGTGAGTTCCTTCACATGAGTGCATATGTGTGTGTGTGTGTGTATGTGTATGTATGTGAATGCCTTCCTGAGTGTGTGTTTGCATGTTTGATTACATCGTGTGTGAGTGACCATGCGCATGTTTGTGCGTGAGTGTGTGACTGTGTGTGCGTATGTGTGTGTGTGTGTGTGTGTGTGTGTGTAGCCCAGGAGCCTGTGGAGCCCAGGCAGTACAAGGTGCCAGCCCTGAGCGGTGATGGCCCGCAGGAGCAGGACTGCGCCACAGTCTGTGGTGTGAGGAGAGGAGGGGCCCTGAGCTGGCTGCCAGGGCAGGTGTGGGTGTGCAGGGGGGCTGGGGTAGGGGGCTCACCCAGCCTGCCGTCTTCCCCACAGGGAGGAGTTCACGATTCCCTTGATTCCACTTGGCCTGAAGGAAACCAAGGATGTCGACTTCTCCGTCGTTCTCAAGGTAGGTCACTGGGCGCTGGTGTAAATGGCTGAGCCGTGAGACTGGTTTCATTTCTTATTTGCTGTCCTTGTGGGTGACCTTGGCTCAGGGCCAAGTGTCCGGTGATTTCTGCAAGGTGACCCTGAGCCCCTCGCTGGCCACATGGAGGCCCGCCCCCTCACACTCACACACTCCCTCTCCTTCATTCTGACGCTCCTGGGGGCAGGTGGTTCAGCCTCGCCCCTCTGGGTCTGGGGTGCTTTGGAATTCATTTGCTTCCTCTTACGGCATTGGGGTCACCAGGGGTACACCTGGATTGGCGGCTGTGGGTGCGGGGTGGGATGAATGTGCTCCAGCTCTGGGCTATCCCCAGGGCCTCCCCTATGCTTTCCAGTGCAAACACTGTGTCCTGTTTCAGTGTCTGTTGTTTTGGTTTTTGATTTCTGGCCACACCTGGTATTTAGAGGTTGCTTAGGGATTGCTCCTGGGCAGAGCTCTGGGGACTGTATTGAACCCAGGGCTTACACACACACACACACACACACACACACACACACACACACACAGAGTACTCTGGGGATTGCATTGAATCCAGGGCTTTCACACACACACACACACACACACACACACACAGTGCACTGGGTACTGCATTGAACCCAGGGCTTTTACACACACACACACACACACACACACACAGTGCACTGGGAACTGCATTGAACCCAGGGCTTTCACACACACACACACACACACACACACACACACACACACACAACCTTAGTGCCACCAGGGATATTTGACTGCAGTCACTTCCTTACATATTTGCCCTCATAGTCTCGTGCCCATCCGTCTTACTTTGCATTCCAAAGTAAATCAAGTGTGTTAGGTTCTGGGTCCAGTGCCTGGCATCACAGACTTTTTCTTCTAAATCAAAGGGATTAGCGCGTTACCTTGACTAACTTTGAGTAGTGGATAGGGACACCCCCACCCCAAAGGCCTGGGTATCCGCCTTTGTCCATTCCATCTCTGTTGAGATGTTGTTTGCCGATGGTCTCTTTTTCCTCGACGACGTGACAGGTGTCCGGCTCCTCTTACCTTCATCCGGTGGGCAGCCGGTTCCTGCTAATGCACCCCTGTCTGTCTCTGCTGGACACTGGGCATGCTCAGGCCTGGCCTCCCCAGCCTGTGGCTGAGTGGGGGATGTGGGGCAGGAGAGAGGTGCCCCGTGGAGGCACCCTGTGCAGATGGCCACCCTTGCCTGGGGCGCTGTCTTTCTCCAGCTGCAGCACCGTTTTGATGAATCACCTCAAACTTCCTCAGGAGGAGAAAGGGGTGGAAGGTGGTGCCTGTCTCGGAACTTTCCAGAACAGGCTTGTGGTATCGGGTAAATCCCAGCTTCGGGGAAAAGGCTTCAGAGTTTAGCTTTTCTTTCGAATCATTCCTCTCATTGACTCATAGTGGGCGGCTTCCGGCGTAGAGAACAGTCCTGTGGTGTGTTGGGGTATGAAGCATGTCCTCTCAAGGAGCCACTGGTAGATTTTTCTACCCTAAACAGCATTCCGGGCTGGGGGCTGCCTCTGTCTTGATTTCTCCCAGTGACATTTAGATAGCCCTGCTTGTTTATTTATTTATTTGGCCACATCTGACAGTGCTCAGGGCTGACTGCTGGCTCTGCACTCAGGGATCCCACCTGGCAGTGCTCAGGGAACCATGTGAGTTGCCGGAGATCGAACCTGGGTCAACCCAGGTGTACACGGCAAACCTGCTGTCCTGTCACTCTGACTCTGGACACGCATGTTTAAATTCCGGTCCCTATCCCTATGAGCTGGGTTGAGTCTGGAGCTTGAGAAGGGACCTTGGAAGTCAGTCACACAGGATCCAGGATTTGTAGCCCTGAGATTTCCAGCAATTCAGGACTCACTTCTTCCAGCTGACTTTTCACAGGTTTGCTGCTTGCCTGGGCCTCTGCGGTTCCCGACAGCCCTTTTGTCTGTGCAAGTGCCCTCTCGTGCCTTTGCCAAATGGTCTGGACAGATTTGCTGGGTTGTTCCGGGCCGGCATTTGAGAGGAGAAAAGTTGGGGCTATTTTTATGGGCATCTGTAAGGATCCCCATGTATCACGCGCTGAATTCCACACGAAAGCAAGAGAGAAGGAAATCACATGCTACAGAATGACTGACCACTGCTCAGCTGGGGTTTCCAACCATGTTATTTCAGCTCGAAAGGAACGCGACAAAAGTCGCTCATACACAAGGAGCATGTTAAGGGCTATTTTATTTTCTCCTTTCCACATTTGTTGACAACAACGGTTGCTGCAGAAGTAGTTTAGTTGACTGGATTTGGGTAATTCAGTTGTCTCTCAAATGTAACCCAGGTGTCTGTGGGGTAGTTCATGTCGGTAAGCCTCATCATGGGATTTTCTTCATTTTTAAGTAAATAGGTTGTACAGTACTTTCATTAAAAAGCACCATCAGGGGCTGGAGAGATAGTACAGCAGGTAGTGCACTTGCCTTACGTGGTCCTGACCTGGGTTTGATTCCTGGCACCCTGCATGTCTCCAGAGCATCTTCAGGAATTAATTCTTGAGTTCAGAGCCAGGAGTCACCCCTGAGAATCACCAGGTGTGACCCAAACACCTTTAAAAAAAAAACTAGCACCATCAAAATGAGTTGGTTTTTTTTTTTTTTTTTTTGCAGGAGAGGGGCAGAGGTCTCTTGTTATAGCCTTTAAAGAAAACCACTACCACCTTTTTCTCCTCCTCCTCCTCCTCTTCCTTCTCCTCTTCCTCCTTCTTTCCTTTTTTTTTTTTTTTGCAACGTGCCTACCTGTGCTTGGAGTCTGCTCCTGGCTCTGACTCAGGGTTCATTGCTGGTGGTGCTCAGGTGGTTCTCAGAGGAGCGTGTGGTGCTGAGAATTGAACAGGGTTGACGGTCTTCACCCTTTACTATCTCTTTGGCCCTGTTGACTGTCTTTGGTCAAGGACCGTATTGCCAAATGACCAAAAAATAAACAAGACAAATGAGAATACTGGAGGGCCCCACCCATAACTCAGAGCTTTTACCTCTTCATCCTCAACACTATCTTCCCCTGGGGCAGTGCCTCTTGCTGGCAGGCGCTTGCATCACAGGGGTTTTGTCCAGGCCCCATGGACCTGTGGTATCTGCAGGGTTTAATAAACAAGTCAGCTATCCATTTCATTCTTCATGTCCCTTCCAACTAAATACCAGCTCTCCACCAAGCCGTTTGGTGCAACCTGCTGAATATTCCCTCTGGATGCCTCTCTGGACGTGAGTTTGGTGGGTCGGATACATGTTACTGAATGACCCGCTAGTAGCCTTTAATTCCTACCAGCGGGGCACACTCTTGTTTGTTTTGATTCTTGTATGGGAGGCTGGGTCTGGTGGTGTTCAGGGGCTCCTCTTACCTGGTGCTCAGGGGTCATTCGCAGCTGTGCTGGGACCATGCCGTGCTGGAGAGCGAATTTAGGGCTTCTACATGAAGAATCTGAACTCCTACCCTTTGCCATTTCCCCAGCTGCTCATTTGTCATTTCATTTGTTTTTGGGTAAAATCTGGTGATGCTCAGGGGTTACTAATTCCGGCTCTACACTCAGGAATTACTCCTGGCTGTGCTTGGGAAACCATACAGGATGCATGCAAGCCCTACCCGCTGTACTATCATTCCGACCTCTCCTTTGTCATTTTATTTTATTTTTTTCTTTTTGGGTCACACCCAGAGATGCACAGAGGTTACTCCTGGCTCATGCACTCAGGAATCGCTCCTGGCGGTGCTCGGGGGACCATATGGGATGCTGGGAATCGAACCCAGGTATCACTCCAGCCCCTCATTTGTCATTTTAAGTTCTTGAAATTTCTTTGTGAGTTTTATGTAGCCAGGCCGGAGAGATGCTGGTCTTTGTCCTTTGTCAGCTTTTCCATAGAGTTGCCCTCCGTCCTTCTAAGTCTTCTTTCCACAGAAGGATCACTGCCCTTGTATGCGTTACAAAGATTTCTCCTGGCCCCTTTCACTTCTGTTTTATAAGCATAACTGTGACTCTACGGTGGTGCGTAGTTACAGAACTATACTTAGTTTTGTGACTTTTATTTAAATTCATCATTCAGAGTTTGTTCATCTTCTTGGTTCTTCTCTTTGCAGTTTTCCTTGAAAGACTGACTCGGAGAGGTCTTCTCCATACCAAGAAAACAGTTTTCTTGCCATAGTTTCTTCTAATGCTTTAAGAATTTTCAGCATCCCAACTTGCTCTTCAAGCCTGTGATATTTCTTGAACACACGCTTCACATCTTTCTAAATAAGTTTTCATAAACACTATCTTGCTTCGTACACACACACACACACACACACACACACACACACACACACACAGAGTTTTCCACATCTGAATTTTTAATCTACTTAGTTTTTTGGTTTTTATTTTCTTTAGCTTGGAGCGATAGCTTTTGCCTTGTGTGCAGCCGGCAAGCTACCGACAGTATGTTGCCCGCACGGCAAAGCCTGGCTAGCTCCCCGTGACATATTCAATATGCCAAACACAGTAACAACAATTCTCATAATGGAGATGTTACTGGGCCCACTCGAGCAAATCGATGAACAATGGGAGGACCATGCAGTGCAGTGCAGTTTGGAGGCCACCTCCCACAGTGCACACTGCTTACAGTGAAAGGGGCAGGAGAAATCTTTCCTGGCTCTGCACTCAGGAATTACTTGGGGGACCATATGGGATGCTGGGGATCGAACCTGGGTTGACTGTGTGCAAGGCAAACACCCTTACCCACTATACTACTGCTCCGGCCTTCTCACTGGTATTTGAGGGCAAAAAATATATAGTATAGGGAGTGGAGAGATAACATAGTGGGTAGGGCACTTGCCTTGCATGCTGCTGTCCCCAGTTCAATCTCCAGCATCCTGTGGTGTGCTGAGCTCTGCCAGGAGTGAATTCTGAGCACAGGAGTAACCCCCAAGCATCACCAAGTGTGCCCCCTGCACCCCCTGCGCCAAAATATGATATAGGGTTCTACCTTTCTTTTTTTTCACGGATGTCCTTAAACTCTGTAGGATCATCTATGGTACAGACACAGTCCTTGTCCTCAATCCCCCTCACCGGCTTCACCTGTGGGGGTGGTGGAGCCCCAGCAGGAGGCAGAGCTCAGAGGAGAGGTGAGAGCAGCTCAGCTGCTGCCCCTCCCCCTCTCAGCTGGCTGCCCCGCCCCCTCTCAGCTGGCTGCCCCGCCCCCTCTCAGCTGGCTGCCCCGCCCCCTCTCAGCTGACTGCCCCGCCCCCTCTCAGCTGGCTGCCCCGCCCTCTCCCAGCTGGCAGCCCCCAGAGTCAGCTCTTCTCCCCGCCTCCATTTCTGGGTCCCCCTGATGGCACAGGGCAGGAGGCTCCGGCCTCCCCCAGTCCCAGGAGAGCTGGCGGCCGCCAAGGGCCTGACTCTCACATCCCCACCTCTGCAGGGCCGGGTCTGGCGTCCTGGTCTCCGCTCCTCACTCTGCAGCCCCTGTGCGTTTCTGCACGCAGCCCAGCTATAGCCTGTTCCTCTGAGTTTCCAGATGTCTGATTTCCGTTCATGGTTTTCCTTTTATGTTTTTGTCAAGCTTCCCCCCCAAATAGCACTCCAGGGACTTGTCACTTTTTGTTTGTTTGTTCTTTGTCCCCGGCCACACCCAGGGGTGCTGGGGCATGGGGGTTGGGAGGACCATGCAGCGCCTGGGTTCAGAGCATATACTCCGGCCCCTTGAGCCATCTCTCTCTGGGCATGGCTTTGATTGAAGTTTTATGAGATTCGTCGCTTGAAGTGAAAAAACTGGCATCTTCAGGTTATTGCACGTTTTCACCCATGAATAGAATGTTTTCAGTGGGTGATGTCAATTTGATGTCAGGATTGCAAGTGTTATGGGCACATGTCTGTACTAGTGTTATGGGCACATGTCTGTATTGTTAAAAAAAATTTGAGGGTCAGGGAGAGAGTTCTGGGGTCTGAGGTGCATTCTTGCGTGAGCAAGAACCCCAATTTTTATTTTTTAATTTTTTTGCTTTTTGCTTTTTGGGTCACACCAGGCAATGCACAGGGGTTACTCCTGGCTCATGCACTCAGGAATTACTCCTGGCAGTGCTTAGGGGACCATATGGAATGCTGGGAATTGAACCTGGGTCAGCTGCGTGCAAGGCAAACGCCCTACCCACTGTGCTATTGCTCCAGCCCCCAATTTATTTTTCCTTTTTTTTTCTTTTTATTTTTCTTTTGGTTTTTGGGTTAAACCCAACAATGCTCAGGGGTTACTCCTGGCTCTGCACTCAGGAATTATTCCTGGGGGTGCTTAGGGGAATATATGGGATGCCGGGGATCGAACCCAGTTCAGCCATGTTCAAGGCAAATGCCCTACACACTGTACTATCACTCCGGTTCCAGTAATAAAAACTTAAAGTCCTTCCTTTCTTCTTTCCCCGAGAATTGAACCGAGGACCTCACATATACAAGTCAAGTTCTCTACTGTTGAATTACAGCCCTGGCTCAATAACATGAAGATTTTCACTAATGTTTAATAGTCCCTCCTTGATGAATTGAATTAATTTTAATCCAAGGAACAGTATATTTTTATTGTTGTTGTTGGTTTTTGGACCACACCTGGCTTGTACTCAGGGCTTACTTCTGGCTCTACTCAGGAATCACTTCTTGCGGGGCTCAGGTACCATATGGGGTGTTGGGACTGAACCCAGGTCAGCTGCACACAAGGCAGGCACCCTGCCCACTATACTATCTGGCCTGTGGAACATTGTGTTTTTGTTACAACTGTGAATATATTGTTCCTATTCTAATTTTTCTTCATTTTTTTTGGTGGTGGGCGGGGATGGGGAAGTGGTCACACCTGGCAATGTTCAGGGGTTACTCACTACTCTGCAGGAATCATTCCTGGCTCTGCTCAGGGGACCATATGGGATGCTGGGGATCGAACTCAGGTTGGTGGTGTGCAAGGCCAGTGCCCTACCTGCTGTTCTATCTCCCTAGCCCCACCTGTTCCAGTTTTCTAATTGAACTATTTCTTGGAGGAGGACTGTGTGAGGGCTTTCCATGTGGTTCAGCGAGTGCTTTCCATGTGGTACAAGACTGTGTAAAACACAGTTTTGCAGGTGGGCGATCTCTTCTTTATGTTGGGGTGGGGATACTTTGAACCATACTTGGCTGTGCTCTGGGCTGGCTTATTCCTGACCCTGTGCTCAGGGATCACTTCAGCAGTCTTGGGGGACTATATAGGGTGCCAGGGATTGAACTTGGTTTGGCCATGTGCAGCGTAAGTGCGTTATCTTCCAGCCCTGTGAGGCTTCATTTTGATGCCTGGGACCACCATAGCCCTGGAGCCTCCCGGGGTTTGCTATGTTCCCCTTCCCTGCACTGCAACAATAACAACAGAGGAGAAAAGGAGAAAGGGCTGTCGACTTAGAACTTTCTTTTGCCACTTACAGAATTGTGTTTTCTTGTTTGTTTGTTTTATTTAGGGGCCACTCCTGGCGGGGCTTAGGGATCACTCTTGGTGGTGCTCAGGAGACCATCTGTGGTGTTGGGGGTTGAACCCGGGTCGACTGCAGGCACCTAAATCCGGTGTTCTTCTCTCTCTCTCTCTCTCTCTCTCTCTCCCCCTCCCTCCCCCCTCCCTCCCTCCCCTCCCCTCCCCCCACTGTTACTTAATAGTTTCTCTTTGAAGCTCTCAGCTTTGTAGGTGAGCCATTATTGTGCAAATATCTGCCCAAATCTATGCTTAAATTTAGAATTTTGTTCCTTTGTGGTGTGTCCATATTTGTTTCTTAATTTGTTGGTGGGTGAACTTTTAGAGGGCTGGAGCGATAGCACAGCGGTAGGGCGTTTGCCTTGCACGCGGCCAACATGGCCGATCTGGGTTCGATTCCTCCTCTCCTCTCGGAGAGCCCGGCAAGCTACCGAGAGTATCTGGCCCGCATAGCAGAGCCTGGCAAGCTACCCGTGACATATTCGATATGCCAAACACAGTAACAACAAGTCTCATGATGGAGACGTTACTGGGCCTGCTCGAGCAAATCGATGATCAACGGGAGGGCCGTCAACTTTTAGAATTATGCCTAGTGTAAGCAGTGAACTGGAAAATCCTGTCTTTTTTTTTTTAAGTCATCCTAAAATTACAAAGTTATTCATGATTAGCGGGTAGGGCGTTCGCCTTACAAGCGGCCAACATGGCCGACCCGAGTTCGATTCCTCCGCCCCTCTCGGAGAGCCCGGCAAGCTACCGAGAGTATTCGATATGCCAGACACAGTAACAACAAAGTCTCCAATGGAGACGTTACTGGGCCCGCTCGAGCAAATCGACGATCAACGGGAGGGCCTTTACCTTTTACCTTTACCTTTATTCATGATTGGGCTTCAGACTTCAGTATTTCAACACCAATCCCTTCACCAGTGCCCCCTCAGCCCCACTTGCCTCCCACCCGCCTGCCTGCCTCTAGGAGGGGCGCGTTATGTATTTGTTTGTGTATTCACACTTCTGCACTGTGGTTTCCAGTCCTGTGGCTGATGGGGCTCCATAAGGAACACTTGGCCACCTTTCAGCACCTCCTCCCCTCCGGGTTGAGCTCTTCCCTCCACCCTGGACAGGGCCCTCCCTGTCCAGGCCCCAGACTGGTCCTGCTGGATACCAGTTTTCATGTTCTCTGTTTCCCTTTGCCTTTGAGTACCCATCATTCCACCATTCTGTTTCTTTATGTCCCTCATCTGAGAGGGATCATTCTGTGTCAGCCTCTCTCCCTCTGACTAGCTTCACTCAGCATGAGACTCTCCAAGCCCATCCAGGTTGCAGCAAACTATGTGTCTTTATTTTTTCTTATGGCCAAGTAATATTCCATGGTGTGGATGGACCATAGTTTTTTTTCTTGCACACTGGGTTGTTTCCAGATTTTGGCTGTGGTGACTAGTGCTGCAGTGAACATAGGAGGGCAGATGGCTTTACTCCATATTGTTTTGGGGCCCTTTTGTTTATTTCAAGAAGTGGAGTTGCTGAGTCAAATGGAAGCTCAATTCTTAGATACTTTGGGAATGTCCGCACTATTAGCCAAGAAGTGAAAGCCCCGTCTTTTTCCTGCTGATTACCATGAAGTACAATGGGCTTCAGGTAGATTTTCGTGTTCTGCTCCTTTGGGGTAGTGTGGGAGGAGGAGGATGGAACCCAGGGCCTCACCCCTTCGAGGCATGAGCTTTAATACTGAGCCACTTCCTCTGCTTCTGCTAGACATCTTTTATCCTTCTAAATCTGTTTTGATCTAGTTTACTAAGTCTTAAGTCAGGAATCACTATCCTGTCCTCCCGTTGTTCATCTGTTTTCTGGAGCGGGCCCAGTAATGTCCCCATCATGAGACTTTGTTGCTACTGTGTTTGGCAGATCAAATACGCCACAGGTAGCTTACCAGGCTTTGCCGTGCGGGCGAGATACTCTCAGTAGCTTGCCGGGCTCTCTGAGAGGGGTGGAGGAATCGAACTCGGGTCGGCCATGTTGGCTGCATGCAAGGCAAATGCCCTACCCGCTGTGCTATCGCTCCAGTCCAAGTCAGGAATATGTTTAGAATTTATCAAAACCCTTTTGGCCTTATGAGGTTATTGTAAAGTTTCTCCTAGATTATTTTCAGTATTATTTGCTGTTACAGAATTGTTTGCTGGGTGGCAGTAGAAGTTTCTAGAACAATGTGCCAGTCTGCTCAGCATATTCACTGCTCCTTGGGCGTGTCCCAGTCGTGGGCTTTCTCCCTGTTCTCCGGATGCCAATGGAGGAGCCCTGGGTGGGCTTTCCTCCAGGTTGTCCTCACTTTAACTCTTATTTTTTGGCTTGTTTGTGGTTGGGGCCAGTGTTCAGGGATCACTCTTGACAGTGCTCAGGGCACCATCTGTGGTGCCAGGGATCAAAGCCGGGTGGCTTATGTGCAAGGCAAGAACCCTACCCACTGTACTGTCTCTTCAGCCCTGTCACCTTAACTCTTGTCACTGTTCATCGCCTTTGAAAACCATTTCAGACTTCACAAATGCTACTCTACAAGGGGAGGAAAATCTGAGACAGCATCACAAAATGCAAGGAAAGGCTGGGTAACTGTCACCTCATTCAAAGGCCAAAGGTACCTGCCACATGTGTTTGGACCCAGCAGGACATCCCGGGATGATGGCTAGAGCCAGTCAGAGATGCCGGCCCAGCGTTCTCTTTCGTTGCAAAAGTCTAGAAGTGACTCACAAGCGCAGTTGAAGGGGGTAGAGAATGTCACAGGGCACACCGGCTGGCACCTGGATGGATGAATGGCACATTCATGACTGGAGGATTGCATAACCGTTAAGGCGCGTGTCCTAGAATGTTTCATGGCACATGAAAACGTTTGGTCGATTGCCAGTTTACAAAAAAGAAACAAAGCAAAGTTGTGTCGCCATTCAGAACAATCCTGATTTTGTAAGATGAAGGTGTGTGTGTGTGTGTGTGTGTGTTTTCACTGAGTTCACACAAAGAAGGAGGAGGGGCGGAGAGATAGTACAAGGGCTGAGGCATTTTCCTTACAGTCAGCAAATCTCCTGTACTATATTCAATATCCCAGTGGAGCGCAGAACCAGGGATGAGCCATCAACGCTGCCAGGTGTGGCCCGGATACACACACATTCCCACCCACACTCCCACACTCCCACACTCCCATGCTCACACACCCACCCACACTTCCATATACACTCCCATATTCTCCCACACTCCCACACACCCCCACACTTACACACACACTCCTATACTCACACAGCCACCCACACTCTCACACACTTCCACATACACTCCCATATTCTCCCGCACTTCCACGCACACTCACACACTCCCTCACACTCACACACACACACATTTCCATGTACACCCACATACTCTCCCACGCTCACACACAAATACTTCCACAAACTCACACACTCCCCTTCACACACACCCACATTTCCACACACACTCACATACCCTCCCACACTCACACCCACACACACACACCTACACCCTCACACACCCACACTTCCATAACCCTCTCACACTCACACTCCCCCCCACACACACCCACATACACACACATACCCCACACTCTCACACATATAAACACTCATACTCACATCCATATTCACACCCACACATTTGGTCACACACGCACACATATATACTTGCACACACACACACACACATACACACTCCTCCCCGCCCCTTCCCCCTACCCAAACACACACACTCCTATACTCTGAAAGCCCCACAGGGAAGGATCGTTGTTTTGCATTAACGTGGCCTGAGAGCCATGAGTAGTGCACCTCAGGGAGGGTCCTGTGGCCATGCTCAAAGTCCTCATCGGCTGGTCCGTTGGCTGTGGAGAGGCCTCAGGCTGGTGGGGCAAAGAGCCTGTCCCCAGACTGGAGTTGCTTAGCCAGTCATGCCCGTGCCGGAAACTGAGGGTATTTCAGAGAGTGAAGGTTGAGCCCCAGAGTATCTACGATATCCATGTGTTGTCAGCCAGAGAAAGGTGTTGCAAAGACCGTCCCCCTTCCCTTTGTTGTTTCTGTGATGATGGGTGGGTGTGGACTCATAATTGGTTGTGGTGCTCCCCGCAGTGGTTGGGGTGCTTACTGGATGCCACTCGCTTTGTTGGGGTGCTGGGGATCCCCAGCAGCCGAGCCACCCAGGCCTGAGAAGTTCCAGGATTGAACAGTGGCCTTCATGTGCCTTCCCCTTGAACTGTGCCACCGAGCCCTCCCTAGGTCCCCCCCCAAGCCATTTTGTTTGTTTGTTTGAGAATCTGAGAATCAGTTCTGGGGTCCCACACACGCAAGACATGTGCTGCCAGCTGAGCCTGATGCCTGGCCCCAAACACATTTTTAAATGAAAAATTAATTTTCCATCAGGAAAACAAGCCCCACCACTCAGAAATTCTCTAGTGTATGCCATCTCGGGATATTTTATGTGTGTTTTGGTTTGGCTTGGGGGTTTGTGGTCACAGGGCTCAAGACTTATTCTTGATTCTCGGCTCCGGGGTCACTCCTGGCTTTGCTCTGGGAACCCGAATCAGGGTTGCCCATGTGCAAGGTAAGCGCCTTAACTCTGTCCTATCTGTTCGGCCCCTTTTCAAGTGGGAGAGGCAGAATGGACGTAACTGTTTTGCCTATTTGATTTTGAATCGCACCCTACAACTGCTCGCCTCCTTTTTCTTCCAGGACTTCATCCTGGAGCATTACAGTGAAGACAGCTCGGACTATGACGATGAGATCGCAGATCTCATGGATCTCAGACAGGTAGCGCTGGCAGAATATCCCCGTCGCACTGGGCATCCGGCGGAATTTCCCCGGGGGCTGGCGGGAGTTTTCCATTCCCTTGTACATGAGCATCTGAGAAAGGCAGAGAGCGGGGCAGGTCCGGGGAGGTACCCCAGGGCTTGACCCTGGTCCTCCTGCACCTGCCCATCAGCTCTTCTGCCCCTCCCGAGTGCTCAGTGCACAGTGAGCCCCACGATCTGCAGACCCAGCTTGTGGCTGCGTCTCTGCCGCTTGCCCCCCCTAACCCTTGGGGGGTTTGCTTTCCTCATAGGCCTGCAGGACCCCCAGCCGGGATGAGGCCGGGGTGGAGATGCTGATGGGTTACTTCATCCAGCTGGGCTTCATCGAGAGCCGCTTCTGCCCACCCAGCCGCCACATGGGCATCCTGTTTACCTGGTAGGTGCCGAGCCCGGAACCCCCGCTCTCCGCTCGCGAGAAACCCTGCTTATAGGTACAGAGGGAACAGAGCGCTCACCGACCTGGCTTCCCGGACCCAGTGAGCTGAGCAGAGACGTTTCTTTATGCCCCGGGTGGTCGCTGGGGAGTCACGGGGTTCTGAGGTGGAACTTACCAGAAGCGAGGCTTGCCCAGCTGGAAGGGGTGGGAAGCAGGTTCTGGACCAGGGGGCGCCAGGCAGACGTGGATCCTGTAGTAGCAGCAGCATCTTTGATGCTCGGTATTTCCGAGGCTGCGTGCTGCTTCGTGCTGTTACCATAGCTGCTCCCTGCGTGCAGGTGAAAGGACAGGATGTTCAGCCCAGCCCCTGCTGGCTCGCCACCTCAGGGGGCCGCCTTCCCATTGGAGGCAGGGCTCCTTTCCTGCAGATGCCCTAGGTGAGGGCAAAAGGCTTAGGAAGCTGCACCTCAGGTGGCCATGGGAGCAAATCCTGAGCCCTTTAGACTCAGGAAGAATTATGAAGGCTTAGGAACCACGTCATTCATTTAGGAGAACACACACACACACACACACACACACACACACACACACACACTTTTTGTTATTTAAAATTTTTTTTGGCTATCTTTTTTTCTATTGAAAAATGGTGCATTAGATACAGTTACAAAGTTTTCATGTTTGAGTTTCAGTCATACAGTGATCGAACACCCATCCCTCCACCAGTGCATTTTCCACCACCAATGTCCCCAATATCCCCTGTCCCCCAATCCCAACCTTCCCCCTGTCTCTGTGGCAGACTGTTTCCCCTCTAGTCTCTCTCTGCTTTTGGACATTATGGTTTGCAGTACAGATACTGAGAGGCTATCACGTTTGGTCCTTTATCTGCTTTCAGCACACATCTCCCATCCCGAAAGGTCCCTCCAACCATCATTGTCTTAGTGATCCCTTCTCTATTCCAGCTGCCTTCTCCCCCAGCTCATGAGACGGGCTTCCAACTATGGAGCAATATTCCTGGCTCCTGTGTCCACTGTTTTGGGGTGTCAGTAAAAAAACCTTTTTTTTTTTTTTGTGAGAGGGGCGCAGGAGCACACTTACTCAGGGTTGCACTCAGGGCTTGGGGGACCATGCTGTGCTGGGGATTGAGTTCAGGTCTGCTGCGTTTAAGGCTACTCTATTAAGGCCAGAATGACTTATTTTTGAAATAACACTGTGTTATAACTGAAGGTGTCATAATTCTAAGTCAACATCTGCGTCTTGTGCATCAAATTTATGGCTAAAATTAAAAATTTATCCTCTGTCATGCAACTGATTTATGTTCCCCTCATCCCTCCTCCTATTTCCCGCTAAAGTGATCTTAGAGTCTAAATCTGTATCTTAGTGTTATTTCGATCATTCATTTGTTTAGGTTCTGCAAAAGTTTGTTTTTCTGTTTGTTTTTAATTTAATTTTAGTGTTCTAAAGTTATTTAAGATGATTTATTCCATTCAGTATTCCAACACCAACCCCACCACCATTACACCTTCCTACCACCATTATTTCCAGTTTTTCCTGACTACCACCTGGTTCTATGCTTAAGGATCAGTTCTGGCAGAGCTCAGGGTTACCATATGCAGCACCAGGGATCGAACCTGAGTCAGCTGCATGCAAGACAAACACCGTACGTTGTACTAGCTCTCTGACCCTCTCCTGGAGTTTCAATTAAAAAAAAAAAGTTTGTAAGACAAAAAAAAAAGTTTGAAGCCTTGTGATTTATAATGAGACACTCAGGACAGGGTTTCACGCATACAGTGCTCAACACCCTCCACCAGAGTGTCCACTTCCCTTCATTTGTTCCACTCAGTATCCCAACACCAATGCCACCACCATCGCACCTTTCCACCACCATTATCTCCAATTTTCCTGACCATCACCCAAGCCTGCCTCAATGTGTCTGCATAATTTTGAATACACTTTTAAGTTTACTCTTAATAATACAGTTCACTCTTTGTGGTGGAGAGTATCCAGTAAGCTGGGACAAATGTCCATTATGCTGTTCCCAAAAGACTCCCCCTTTCCCTCCTACGTGCTCCATCGGTTCTTCCCTTCTCTTTGCTCCTCATCTAAGACCCTGGGCGGCTACTGATGCTTCTGTCTTCATTGTTTGCCTTTTCCAGAGCGTCACCTAGTTGGCGTGGAACAGTAGGTGGCCTGTGCAGATTGGCTGTCCCCCCATAGACATGTCGGTGCCTGCATGTCTATCCGCGGCTTGGCTGTCTGTCCCCTTGCAATGCTAGATGATCCTGCTTCTATGTGGTTAGCCCATCGTCTGTGTGGACACCCACTCACCTGAAGAACATCTCCTTCGAGCGCCTCATTTTTGACTGTGATTGGGGTGTCTTTATCCAGTGCAATCTGACCTTTATTCCTCTTGCTTTGACACGAAATCCTCGTGGCATGCGCCTCTTTGACTTTTAGTCAAGGAAACCAGTGTGTCAGCTTCTACCCACTGCAGTGTGTCCGGCGCCCGCCGAGGGGCCTGTATCCTCAGTACGTGTCTTTGGCATAGGTACGACTCCCTCACCGGGGTGCCCGTCCACCAGCAGAACCTGCTGCTGGAGAAGGCCAGCGTCCTGTTCAACATCGGAGCCCTCTACACACAGATCGCCACCCGGTGCAACCGGCAGACGCAGGCTGGCCTGGAGAGCGCCGTGGATGCCTTTCAGAAAGCAGCAGGTTTGTGTCTGCCAGGGCTGCCACGCAGAGCCAGAGACCCTAGCAGTTGGCACCTCCCCACACCCACGCTCAGCCTCCAGGCCCGCCGGGGCACAGTCAGTCCCCCCACCCCCCAACCCCCAGTTTGCAAAGCCCCACCTGGAGCCTGGTTCCTGACTCTGGCCCTGAGGTCACGGCGCGTGTACACAGGGAATCCTCTGGTTAATGGTTAAGCTCTTCCAGGTGAGTGGTCGGGAGGAAACACTTCTTCCAACACAATCTGTTGTAGGGCAGAGTCTGTTTCCTGGAGGAGGGAGGCCCTGCTCTCTCTCTCTCTCTCTCTCTCTCTCTCTCTCTCTCTCTCTCTCTCTCTCTCTTCCTACGGGACTGTCATCCGTGCCTCTCACTGGCCTTGCCTTTCGTTCGTGCTTGTTCTGCCCAGTTTCTGACCTGAGGTTGCTCCTCTCTGCCCTCGACCTAGTGGCACCTAGCACTGCTCATGGCTCTGCATTGTCCTGCATTGCTCCTGGGAGCAGGGCCATGTCCAGTCGCCTCAGAGGAAGGTCGACCACAGTCCCCACCCCTCTTGCTGGCCTCCACACTCTTCCTTCACTGCTGCCCACCCGCCTGGGTATCCACCCTCGGCTGACCACCTTTGTGGAGTTTTTTTTTTTTTTAATCCCCTTCTTGAAGCCAAGAGGAAGCCCATTCGATTTTGTCTTGGTCATTCACAGAATTGCTTTTGGGTTTGCAGGGATCCCTGATTCTGAGAAAATGAACTGCTCCCCGCCGGGAGTCGCTTTCCCTGTGAACGCTTGCTTTCCCAGGCTCAGCTGTCTGGGGACTTCCCAGTGGGAGTTCTTCATGGTCAGTGGTCTCGTGGGGTGCATACTGGGGAGGGAGCACCCCCCTCCTGCGGGCTCCCGAGGCTGTGCAGTGAAACCAGAGGAACCTGTCTGGTGGGATTCTGGGCGGGGATTTTATTACACCTCCAGGTTGAGCTTCAGTTAATATTAGGACAGTTAATTTTCTAGCATGTGAAAGACTCAGCCTAGGGCTGCAGTCTGAAAATTTCCATTCGCTCCGAGGCCAAGATGCTCTTTCCTGAACTCCTGTGGGAAGGGGCCTGGTTTCCCAGGGACTCAGGGGGTCAGGGTGAGCATGGTCCAGGGCCTCCTGAGTTACATCCCAGGCCTTTGTCCCTCCGCCAATGCCTGTCGTTTGTGGAATTTCTCCCCTTTGTCGCAGGTCTCACCAGCGCTGGCTGGGGCAGGTTGTTTCTTGCTTGAAACAGATGTTCATACACCTGCTTTTTTTCCTTTTTGGATCACACCTGGTGATGCTCAGGGGTTATTTCTGGCACTGCACTCAGAAATTACTCCTGGCGGTGCTTGGGGGACCATATGGGATGCTGGGGATCGAACCCGGGTCGGCCACGTGCAAGGCTAACGCCCTACCTGCTGTATTATTGCTCCAGTCCACCCCCCCGCACCCTCCCCTCCCACCCCGTGCACCTGCTTTTTAAAAAACGAGGAATCACCATTTACTTAACAATGACCAGGAGACCGTCTTCCCCACTCTCAGTGTGACGAGTTCACTGATGGAAAAGTGCGTTCACACTGTTGTGAATTCTCCATCTGGAGGACTTCAGCAGCCCACGCTGCAGTGTTGACACTCGCCACCACCCGCCACCCTCTGGCAAACACCTCCCCATTCCTTGTGTCTCTGGAACCAGACGAGTTTCTATCCTTGAGATGGACTCACTTCACTTAGCATACTTTCCTTGTCTGTGGTGCAGAGGTCTTCAGAATGTCCTTCCATTTTTTTTTCTTTTTGGGTCACACCCAGTGATGCACAGGGGTTACTCCTGGCTCATACACTCAAGAATTACTCCTGATGGTGCTCGGGGGATCGTTTGGGATGCTGGGAATGAACTCGGGTCGGCCGCTTGCAAGGCAAACGGCCTACCCGCTGTGCTATCGCTTCAGCCCCTGTCCTTTCTTTCTAAGGCTGAAAAATATTCTGTGGTCTGCGCATATTACATTCTACTTATCTGCCAATGGACCTTTGAATTGTTTTCCACCCAAATTTTGACTGGTATTGGCTGTACGCTTACAGTGGGTCCAAGTACCAGTTGGAGCCCCAGTTTCTGTTCTGGGGTGTATACCTGGCAGTGGATTGCTGGATTCTGTTAGCACCAAGAATCAGATTTTTTTTTTTTTTGATGGGCAGGGGTGCCCTCCCAGAGGTGCCACCCCAGGTCTGAACCTAGGGTTCCTGTATGCAGTGTATGTGCTCCACCCTCTGAGTACAGAATCCTTGGCCCCAGAGTCAGATTTTTCTGGAAAAATAAAATTAGTTTAGTCACTGTGACTTATTACACAGTTAGTGATAGGGTTTCATGGATACAGTGTCCTAACACCGCACTGTCCATCTTCTTCCCGCTACCATTGCCTCAGGGAGCTCCCCTCAATTATCCCCATCCTCCCTCACCCCCTGTCTCCTGGTAAGCCCAGTTCTGTAGATCTCAGGTTCTGTTGCCTTTGGCCATTTGTTATCCTTACTATGCTTCTTTATACCCCACATAGGAGAGAGGCTATTCTTCCCTTCCAACTAACTTCCCCCAGCAGGGTACTGTCGGGTTCCATCCATGCCGCAGTGAACTACAAGATTTTGTCTTTCTGTTGGAGTTGAGCGTATTCCACCAAGTAGATGTGCTGCGGTTTTCTTTACTCTTTATCTTGGTCTTTCTTTACTTCAGTCATCTGCTCTTGGGTGTTTCCAGATGTTGGCTCTTATGAATACCACTGCAGTGAACTGAGGGCAGAGATGTCTTTTCGGAAGAATCAGTCTTTTTGTTTGTTTGTTTGTTTGTTTATTTATGGGAGACCAATTCCAGCAATGCTGAGGGCTTAACTCCTTGTCTGCATTCAGGGATCACTCCTGGCAGGCTCAGGAGACCATAAGGGATGCTGGGAATTAAACCCAGGTTAGCTGCATGCAAGGCAAGCTCTGCCCATTGTCCTCTCTTTCTCTCTCTGACCCTAAGAATCAGAATTTTTGTTTGTTTGTTTGTTTGCTCCTGGTTTTTTGGTTACTCCTGGCTCTGCACTCAGAAATTACTCCTTGGCAGTGCTTGGGGGCCATATGGGATGCTGGGGATGGAACCTGGGTCAGCTGAGTACAAGGCAAGTACCCTACCTGCTATATTGTCTCTCCAGCCCCAAGAATTAGATTTTTTTTTTTTTTACGATGGTCTGAGACTAATTTTCTGCTTTACTTCTGACCCGCTCTGCATTTCTGAGGGGTGGCATGGCGAAATGCGCGTGGCCCCCAACTAAAAAGCAAACACATTTCCCTTTGTAGGGGTTTTAAACTACCTGAAGGAGACGTTCACCCACACTCCGAGCTATGACATGAGCCCCGCCATGCTCAGCGTGCTGGTCAGAATGATGCTCGCCCAGGCCCAAGAGTGCGTGTTTGAGAGAGTCTGCCTTCCCAGGATCCAGAACGAGTTCTTCATGCTGGTGAAGGTGGCTCAGGAGGCTGCCAAGGTGAGACCTCCTTTTTTAAAAAAAAAAATTTTTGGTTTGGGGGCCACACCCAGCAATGCTCAGGGCGTCTCCTGGCTCTGTGCTCAAGAATCATCACTCCTGGGGTTAGAGCCATAGTATAGCTGCCGACCCGGGTTCGATTCCCAGCATCCCATATGGTTCCCCTAGCACTGCCAGGAGTAGTTCCTGTATGCAGAGCCAGGAGTAACCCCTGTGCATCACTGGGTGTGACCCAAAAAGAAAAGAGAAAAAAAAATCATCACTCCTGGTGGGGCTCACTCTGGGGTGCCGCGGATCAAACCTGGGTCAGCCAACTCCCAGGCAAATGCCTTTACCCACTGTTTTGTGGCTCCAGCCCAAGACCTCCCAGTTCCTGTGACTCTCGGGGTAGTGGGGGTGGGGCCCCCGCAGTTCCCTGAGACCTGGGCACGGTGCCCACCCGGGCCCCGGGGCTGCCTGCCTTTTCTTGGCAGGACCTCCAGGATGGATCCCTGTGTCCGAGTGCGGCTGAGCCTAAAAGCCAGCCCAGGGACAGTGGCCTGGTCTCCATGGTGACGCTGGCACCGTGAGCGTTGCACACCCTGGCCGTGGCCCCGGAACTGGGGAGCCTTCTCAGGCTAGGGCTGCCGCCGGTGGGGAGAGGCTGTGGCCGGGGCCTGTGCCCATCGTGCCCACTGCTGTTGCAGGTGGGAGAGGTGTACGAGCGGCTGCACGCGGCCATGAGCCAGGAACCAGTGAAGGAGAACATCCCCTACTCCTGGGCCAGCCTGGCCAGCGTGAAGGCGTATCACTACGGGGCCCTGGCCCACTACTTCAGCGCCACCCTCCTCATCGACCACCAGTGTAAGACGGGGGGCCGTGAAGGGTGGGGGTGACGGGGGGGGTGGCATGGGGGGAGCTGCGTGTGGGCTGGGCTTGGGGCCTCCCAGAGGCACTGGGCGGTGGGAGCAGCGTTTGATGCCCAGGCTGGGGGCAGATGGGGAGCGGAGGGGGTTTATTGGTTGGCCCTGGCAACTGGCACACAGGCTAGGCTTTAATTAGGGGGCAGAAGAGGGAGCCCATTCATTCGGCCCAGAGCAGACAGTTCTTCAGGGAACTGTTTTCACGGGGAGTGTAGAACTGGTGGCGGGCACTTGCTTTGGGCTCAGGATCTAAGGGAAGTACCCCCAGTACTCAGGGATCAAGATAACATTGAAATATAAGGAATTGAGTGTGTTTATGCTAATCATCATCATCATCATCATCCATGATGATGAAGATTTTATTTTTCTTTGCAATCATTTTATTTTAGAGCTAGAATGGTCTTTTTTTTTTTAATTGAATCATCGTGAGCTACATTTACAAAGCTTTCATGTTTGAGTTTCAGCCGTACAATGATCGAACACCCATTCCTCCACCAGTGCACATTCTCCACCACCAATGTCCTCAGTTTCCCCCCCCCCCCTTCCTCCTCCTCGTACTACCCCTCCCCTGCCTCTATGGCCTACAATTTCCCCCATACTCTATCTCTCTACTTATGGGCATTATGGTTTGCAATACATATATTGAGAGGCCATTGCATTTGGTCCTTTATCTACTTTCAGCACACATCTCCCATCCCAAGCGATCCCTCCAACCATCATTGACTTTGTGATCCTTTCTCTATCCCAGCTGCCTTCTCCCCTAGTTCGATGATGAAGATTTTAAATAATTACAGGAATTAGGGCCGGAAGGTAGTACAGGGTAGACATGCGCCCAACTGGGGTTTGATTTTGGCAGTACACGGTCCCCTCAGCATCTCCTGGTATAGCCTTGGAGGTCCCCACACAGCTGGGGTCGCCCAGGCATTCCTAGCTCCACGGGCCCAAACAGCATCATGTCCTTGGGCGCCAGCACGAAACTGAAGGCCCAATGGCTAAGGGTCCCCCGGGGAGTGCCTGCCTTTTCTCAGCACCACTTGGCAGAATCCCAAGCACCCAAATGAAAAATAGGCAGGGACGAGGAACTGCTCTGCAGGGCCACACTGGAGGCTGAAGCCAGAAGAAACTGGTATTTGTTCACCAAAGAGCCACAGATTTTTTTAAAAATAATTTTTTATTAATGAACCACCGTGAGGTACAGTTACCGAATTACAAACTTTTATGCTTGCGTTTCAGTCATACAGTGATTGAGTGCCCATTCCTCCACCAGTGCCCATTCTCCACCACCAATGATCCCAGTATCCCTCCCACCACCCCCACCCCACCTTTTGCTCTCTCTCTCCTTTTGGGTGTTGTGGTTTGTAGTAGAGGTAGCAAGTGGCCATCATGTTCGGTCTATAATCTACTTTCAGCACGCATCTCCCATTTGTAGTGGGCCCTCCTAGCACCTTTCACTTGGTGGTCCCTTCTCTATCTGAGCTGCCTTTTCCCCTCGCATGTGAGGCTGGCTTCCAAGCCGTGGGACAATCCTTCTGGTACTTATCTCTACTATTCTTGGGAGTCAGTTTCCCATCCTGTTACTTTATATTTCAGAAGTGAGTGTAATCTTTCTATGTTTGTCCCTCTCTTTCTGACTCCTTTCACTTGGGAACATGATACTTTCCATGTTGATCCACCTACATGCAAATTTCATGACTTCATCTTTTCTGACAGCTGCATAGTATTCCATTGTGTTGATGTACCAAAGTTTCTTTAACCAGTCATCTGTTCTTGGGCACTCAGTTTTTTTCCAGATTCTGGCTATTGTAAACAGTGCTGCAATGAACATACAAGTGCAGATGACATTTCTACTATACTTTTTTGCATCTCTGGGATATATTCTCAGAAGTGGTATTGCTGGGTCAAATGGGAGCTCAATTTCTAATTTTTTGAGAATCGTCCATACTGTCTTCCAAAAGGGCTGAACCAGTCGGCATTACCGCCAGCAGTCAAGGAGAGTCCCTTTCTCCCCACATCCATGCCAATACTGATTGCTTTTCTTTTGGATGTGGGCCAGTCTCTGTGGTGTGAGATGATATCTCATTGTTGTTTCGATCTGCATCTCCCTGATGATTAGTGATGAAGAGCATTTTTTCATGTGCCTTTTGGCTATTCAGATTTCTTCTTTGAGAAAGTTTCTGTTCATTTCCTCGCCCCATTTTCTGATGGGGTTGGGTGTTTTCTTCTTCTTGTAGAGTTCAGCCAGGAGCCACAGATTTTTTTTTTTGATATCTCCAGGTTATATTAAAATCGTGTGTATCTTAATAAGTTTTTTTGTACTCTTGAGTTTATTTTCTTTTTGGAAGGGGGTCCACATGTAGTAGTTCTCAAGGCTGATCACCAGCCAGAGTATTGTGAGAATGAACCCTGAGATCCCCAGTATTGCTGGGGAGTCCCCCCACCCCACAAAATGAAGCAAAAAATTTGAAAAAATAAAATAAAATGAAACGAGCCTATTATAAGAGACTCTGTGGCCACGGGGGAGGATGTGACGGGTGTGACCCCTGGTTCTTATTGCAGTGAAGCCGGGCATGGACGAAGATCACCAGGAGAAGTGCCTGTCGCAGCTCTACGACCACATGCCAGAGGGGCTGACGCCCTTGGCCACACTGAAGAATGCCCATCAGCGCCGGCAGCTAGGTGTGTGTCACCTGGTCCCTCTCTACCCTCCCCCCCCCACCCCCCACCCCGGCATGCCCACAAACCCGGGTCCTCAAAGACCTCTTGGATTTGGAAGCCCATAAGCCTCTCTGGATTCTCCTGGGTTCATAGCCAGAGCTCTGAGCAATGTCTAGAGAGACCTGGGGGTGACCCACCCCCCCACCCCCCGCCCCCGCGGCAGGGTGAGGCGTCTGTTCATCCCTTCTGCCCCTGCTGAGACAATTGTCTTGGCCTGATCTCAGCCAGGTCTTCCTGCTTCTCTTTTGCCAAGTGTGAACCTGAATTCACACCCCTCCCCATCCGCCCCCACCAAACACACACACACAAACACAAACACACACACACACACACACACACACACACACACACTCACAAGAACCCAGTGCTTCTATTTCCCGCATATTCCCCGACCTCTGTGGTACCTCTGCTGTTTCCTCAGATCACAGACGACACACACGGACCAGATCCTGTTCTTGTCTGTCTTTCTCAGCCCTTATCTGACGAGCAGCCCCCCAGCAAACACCTGAGGCCACACCGCCTCTGACCTTCTGTGCTCACGTCTGCAGGAAGGTGCTCCCGGGGGGCGACCTGCTCCTGTGCTTGCTGCTTCTTGGTGGCCTCCCTGCCAGTCTCCCTGTTTCCTCTTGGCCAGATCAGGCCTGGCCTCCGATGGCTAATCCTGCTCCGTGCCCCCAGAGCAGGAGCGGAGGGTCGTCCCCTGCACCTGCCAGGTGGAACACGCCTGGCCCTCCATCTTCTCTGTCTGCCTCTGCACCCGCTTCTCTGGACCTCACTCTCTGTGGGTTGGCGTTTGGTTGGTCCCAGCAGTGCTCAGCAAATACTCTCGGCTCATTACTCGGGGGGGGGGGGGGGGGGTCTTTCCTTCTTGTGCTCAAGAAACCCCACAGTGCTGGAGGATGGAATCTGGGGCCTCCTGTGAAGTATGCGCTTGGCCCTTGGAGCTTGCTCCTTGGCCTTGCCCCTTGTCCTTGAACGCAGGCAAGCTTTAGCCCAGGGCCTCTGTGCTTGGCATTTCTTCTGTCAGGCTGGAGAGATAGTAGAGTGGGTAAGTCCTTTGCCTTCCACACAGCTGACCCAGGTTTCGTCCCTGGCATTCCATAGGGTCTCCTGAGCACAGCCAGGAGTGATCCCTGAGCACAGAGCCGGGAGTAAATCCTGAACCTAGCTCGATGTGGTCAAAAAAAGAAAAGAAGAGAGAGAGAAAAAAAATAAAGCCAAACAAAGAAGCAGAATGTTCTTCCTTCCATCAGAGTCGATGGCCTCTTCCTCAGTCTTTCAGGGGTTTGCTCAGCAGTTACGGGCACAGAGACCTTTCCTGATGAGTCCTGCTCCCAGAATCAATCTCTCTCTCTCCCCCCACCCCTCCTCTCGGTCCCCCCCCCCCCCCCCCCCCCCGCCACATCTTATTTCTCTTTTTGCTTTTTGGGGTCACACAGGCAGTGTCAGGGGTTACTCCTGGCTATGCACTCAGGAATGACTCCTGGCAGTGCTCTGGGGACCATATGGGAGGCCAGGGATCCAACAGGGGTCAGCCACATCGCATGCAAGGGAAACACCCTACCCACTGTACTATCCTGTCCGCGCTGGCCCCTTCTCCCAGCATCTCTTGCCATTTTACCGGCCCCTGTGACTCTCAGGTCACCAGATTCACGGCACGACCTGTCTCCTTTGCCCTGCCTTCAAGCATGTGGACCCGGAGAGGCCTCCCTGTGCCGGGTGCCTCAGCTTAGCGTTTGCAGGCGGGATGCTGAATCGGTGCATGCGCACCCCACCCCCCCGCTTGGTGTAAGGGGGCAGGGGCGAGCGTCCCCTTCCCGGGTGCTCAGCCCACGCCCGCAGCTCCCCGGGTGCGGCGTGGGGCTCACGGGGCACCGCTGTCGCCCGCAGGCAAGGCCCACCTGCTCCGCGCCGTGAGCCTGCACGAGGAGTCCGTGCGCGCGGCCACGCTGTGCCGGAAGCTGCGCCCCATCGACATGCTGC
The DNA here is from genome assembly GCF_029834395.1 of Sorex fumeus. Taxonomy (NCBI): domain Eukaryota; kingdom Metazoa; phylum Chordata; class Mammalia; order Eulipotyphla; family Soricidae; genus Sorex; species Sorex fumeus. Next base: position 23,617,427 of record NW_026606179.1, read on the forward strand.
AGGCCGTGCTGACGGGCGCCCACCAGCGCTCCCGGCTCAAGTACGCGCAGCACCAGGAGGTCGACGACCTGCTGACCCTGAGCCTGGCGCCCGATGTCCTGCGTGAGTGGTGGGGCCGCGGGCGGGAGGATGCTGGCCCCCCAGTGCGCCGAGCACGGCTCTTTCCCCACACCGTGTCTCCTTCCCGTACCTCGCCCTGTTCACCCCCCCTCTGCTGTCGGCTCTGACCCCCCCCCCCCACCTCCACCTGCTCTCTCGGGTCCTGCTGCCCTGGGCACTGCCCCTGCTCCAGCCGGCTGGGCCCGTCCATATCCTCCAGCGCCCCTGGTTTGCCGCTTCTGAGTTTCACAGCCTCCTGGAATTCAGGCCACCGTCCCTACTCAGGAGTTCCCCCGCCCCCCTTGTGAGCTTTCCTGTCCAGGTCTGCCCAGCGCCCCTCAGCCCGCTGCCCTCTGCCGCAGGGCAGCTGCCCTTGGCTCTCCCTGTCTCACCTCTGGTGCATCTGGAAAGCCAGATGCAAAGTCACTGTTTTCCTGGTGCAGCTACGGAGGCCAGGAGCTTCAGGGCAAAGTTCTACCATAGCAGCAAAAATTCTTTGAAATCTAGTGTGCGTGTGTGCGTGTGTGTGCGTGTGTGTGGCATATGTGGTGTGTGCTGTGGTATGTGATGTGTGCTGTGTGCCATGTGTGTATTGTGATGTGCAGTGGTGTTTGGTATGAGTGTGGGCTGTGCTGTGCTGTGTACAGTGTGTGGTTTTCAAGTGAGTAGTGTGCTGTGTATGTGGTGTGTTATGCGGTGTGGTGTGTGGTGGGGTGTGGGATGTGGTGTGTGCTGTGTGGTGTGGTGTTTGGTGTGCTCCTGCTGTGTTGTGTGTAGTATGCTGTGTGGTGTATTATGTGTGGTGTGCTGTGGTATGTGGTGTGTGGTGTGCTGTGGTATATAGGGTGTGGTGTGTGTGTCATGTGTTGTGGTGTGTGCTGTGTGTTGTGGTTTGTGGTGTGCTGTGGGGTGTATGTGTGCTGAGGTGTGTGGTGCTCTGTGCCACGTGCTGTGGTATGTGGTGTGTGCTGTGGTGGGTGCCATGTGCTGTGGTGTGTGCTGTGGTGTGTGGTGTGGTGTGCCGTGTGAGTGCTCTGGGCTGTGATGTGTTCTGTGGTATGTGGTGTGTGCGGTGGTGTGTGCCATGTGCTGTGGTGTGTGGTGTGGTGTGCCGTGTGAGTGCTCTGGGCTGTGAGCTCTGCTGTGGTGTGTGCTGTGGCTCGTGCAGGGGGGGCTCCTGTGGAGTCGAGTTGAGGGTGGTGGTCCTGGTACCTACCCTGTGATGGGATCCAAAGACCCCGGAGGCTCCTCGGGGAAGAAGAGTGCGCTGTCCCCCCGGGTTTCTGTTCACCTGTCTCGCGCAATATCCCCCGACAGGCCGACTGCAGTGACTCTTTGCAGACCCCCTCCCCCAGTCTGGGCAGCACGTGGAGGATGGGGCGTGGTCGAGGTGCCCGCCTCACACGTGGCTGACCCCGACTCATCCCCTGGCTTGAGTCTCGGCACTGCGTGGCCTGCCCCGGAGTGACCCCTGAGCCCTGCGGGTGTGGCCCTCAGTCTTCTCCACCCAGAGGGAGAGAGTGGAAAGCACAGCTTCCCCGGCCTGTGCCGAGGCCCCATCCTTCCACCCCCACCCCCAGTAGCTTCCTGAGGGCCAGCAGAAGGCAGCCGGGACGGGAGTTCCCAGCCCACAGCCGGGATCAGTCCAGTGTGAAAGAGCCGAAAACCCTATGCCTGAAGCTCTCGGGATGGTGTGTCCACTTGCCCCAGCCAGTGGGTCCTAGCAGGTCCCCTGTGCAGTCCATGGTCTTGAGGGCAGGCCTGTCCATCTCCTGCACTGTCTCCCCACTGAGGAGACAGGAACGGACAACCTCTGCCCTTCGGCCCTTCAGAGACGGTGGCCTGAGCGTCCCCCTGTGACTTTTTTTTTCTTTTTTGGGTCACACCTAGCGATGCTCAAGGGTTACTCCTGGTGGTGCTCGGGAGACCATATGGGATGCTGGGGATTGAATTTGGGTCTGCCGTGTGCAAGGCAAACGCCCTCCTCGCTGTGCTATTGATCCAACCCCACCCCTACCCCACCCCGTGACCCTTGGCAGGAATGCTGACGCTTCTCCTTCCTCTTCTTTTCCAGCTAAAACTGAGCGTGAGGTTGAAATTGTCCCTCCACAGTTCTCCAAGGTGGAAGTCACGGACTTCTTCCAGAAGCTGGTAACTTGATCTCTTACTTTGTAACAACTCAATTGTAAGAATATTAAGAAAGCTAACCATAAGAAAGTTACTTATGGTTTTTGTTTGTTTGTTTTTACCAAACCCAGCAGTGCTCAAGGTTTACTCCTGGCTCTGTAGGCAGGGATCACTCTTGGCAGGGCTCAGGGAACCATGTGGAATGCTGGGGGTTGAACCTGGGTCAACTGAATGCCAGATGAGTGCTTTACCCACTGGACTATCTCTCCAGCCTGTTTTTGTGCCCCCCCCCCCCCCGCCCAGTGGTGCTGAGAGCTTACTCCTGGTTTTGTGCTCAGGGATCACCCCTGACAGGGCTCGGGGGACCATATGGGATGTTGGGGATCAACCCTGGGTCGGCCATGTGCCAGGCAAGTGTACACCAACTGTACTTTGTCTCCCTCTGTGGCCCCTGTTACATTTATTTTTAATTCTGAGAGTGCCATGCCTAGTGGTGCCTGGGACTGTTCCTGGCAGTGCTTGGGACCCCCAAGATGCCAGGGCTAGAAAAGCTTTGTAAAAATCTTAATATAGTCAAGGTACTGTGGTTACAGTTGTGTTGATGTTTATGGGTTTCGTATATTGGATGCTTTGAATGACGATCCTTTTTTTGAAGATAACTATGTGAACCTATAAGTTGTTTAGAGAGAATGCGTGACGGCTGCCAACTGTCATCCCAGGCTGGCTGTGTTCTCAGAGCGGGCTGTGAAATCATCAAAGAGTTTCTCTAAGGAAACACTCTGACAATGTTTTCTTTGTCCTTCAAGTCTCTGGTGTAGCATTTGGTGACTACACATGACACTGTTCTGTCCCACAGGGCCCCCCTTCGGTGTTCTCTGCCAACAAGAGATGGACACTTCCTCGAAATGTCCACTTCGCTGCAGAAGAAGGGGATTTGGGGTTCACCTTGAAGGGAAACGCCCCTGTTCAGGTCCACTGCCTGGACCCCTACTGCTCTGCAGCGGTAAGTGCACCCCTCCTGGCCTGGGGACACAGCCATGCTCCCTTGCAGCTTTCAGGGGTCATGCAGAGAAGACACACACCCTTGGCCAGGTGTTTAGGGGTCCTTTATACATAAAGCCAGACTTGGTGTGACTGCCCCTACCTGGAGTTAAAGGTCAACTTTCCTTTTTCCATTTGGGTTTTGGGACCACACCCAGTGGAGCTCAGGAGCTACTCCCAGCTCAGGGATCACTCCCATCAGTGCTTCGGGGACCCCGAGGTGCTGAAAATGGAGCCAGAGGCCTCCTGTGTTCAAAACATGAGTCAAAGCTGAGCATCTCCTGCCCAAGAAGGGCCGGTTTGGCTTCTCAGCAGCTCTGCCGGGAGCGGATTAGGGGGTTTGGATAAACACACATGTTGACCTTCTTTCAACCACCTTTCGTAGCTGGCGGGGACCAGGGAGGGTGATTACATCGTGTCCGTCCAAGACGTGGACTGCAAGTGGCTGACGGTGAGCGAGGTGATGGACCTCCTCAAGAAGTGTGGCGAGGCCGACATCGACATGAAGGTCGTGAGCGTTCAGGACTCCACCTCCTCCTTGGTGAGCGCTGGCCGACGGGGTGGAAATATGGGGTGGGATGGGGGGATGGATCCTACCCCAGATATCTATGCCTGACCCTCCGCCCCCTGCCTCCTGCCACTGACACCCAAGTGCCTCATCACTGTGATGCACTCACCTGGACCACGTGTTGCTGGGGAAACTCCTGTTTATTTATTTTATTTTATTTTTTTTGTCTTTCTGGGTCACACCCGGCAATGCTCAGGGGTTCCTCCTGGCTCTGCGCTCAGGGATCACTCCTGGCGGTGCTCAGGGGAACCACATGTGGTGCCAGGAATCAAATCTGGGTCATCCATGTGCAAGGCAAGTGCTCTTCCCACTCGCCATACTGCCGCTATGGCCCAGCACTTATGTTGTATTGTTTTTATTTTTTTTTTAATTTCCGTGGTTTCCTCTCCTCACACACCTGCAGACCAGTAGCAGTCTACAGACAGGTGATTAGAGATGAGAAAGTACTTCCAGTTCAGCAGCAATGGGGAGGGAGGGGTGTGTGTGTGTGTGTGTGTGTGTAGATTAGAAAGTACTTCCAGTTCAGCAGCAATGGGAAGGGAGGTGTGTGTGTGTGTGTGTGTGTGTGTGTGTGTGTGTGTGTGTGTAGTGTGTGTGTGTGTGTGTGTGTGTGTGTGTGTAGAGATTAGAAAGTACTTCCAGTTCAGCAGCAATGGGGAGGGAGGTGTGTGTGTGTGTGTGTGTGTGTGTGTGTGTGTGTGTGTGTGTGTGTAGAGATTAGAAAGTACTTCCAGTTCAGCAGCAATGGGGAGGGAGGGGTGTGTGTGTGTGTGTGTGTGTGTGTGTGTGTGTGTGTGTGTAGAGATTAGAAAGTACTTCCAGTTCAGCAGCAATGGGGAGGGAGGGGTGTATGTGTGTGTGTGTGTGTGTGTGTGTGTGTAGTGTGTGTGTGTGTGTGTGTGTAGAGATTAGAAAGTACTTCCAGTTCAGCAGCAATGGGGAGGGAGGGGTGTGTGTGTGTGTGTGTGTGTGTGTGTGTGTGTGTGTAGAGATTAGAAAGTACTTCCAGTTCAGCAGCAATGGGGAGGGAGGGGTGTGTGTGTGTGTGTGTGTGTGTGTGTGTGTGTGTGTGTAGATTAGAAAGTACTTCCAGTTCAGCAGCAATGGAGCAATGGGGAGGGAGGGGTGTGTGTGTGTTTGTGTGTGTTTGTGGCCAGTAGGACATTTCAGTGGATGGGAACCATTTCGCAGATCCTGGGCTAAACCCCACTGTTATGGATAAAAATGACAAGTTGCTTGATTTTTCTGCTTCAACTTGCTTGTATTGCGAAAGTACTGCATCCTCATGGCTTAGAAAAAATACCCAGGGTCCAGCCAAGGCGAGGCCCCACGCGAGCAGCCCGCTCCACGTGTCAGTGCTGACCACGTCCCAGGGCGCCCTGGGAAGTGTCTGATGCCAGGGCAGGCCCGTGGGTGCAGAGTTCTCCTGAGGAATGTTGCCCACACACTCCTGAGTCAGCCACACCTAACGCACCTGCACACGCCCTGTGCCACGGGGCTCATGCATGCATCCCACAAGCATGGATGGTGCCACACTGTGCCAGCCCTGTCTTAGGTGTCGTAGTGGCAACTAGAGCTAGGCAGATAAGGTCCCTGTGCCTGCCAGGCTGGCACTCACTCAGCAATCAGGTGACTGTGATTTTGATAAGTGCTGGAGAGAAAACTGGTGTGACACGGTAGAATGGCTGGGGCCTCGAGAGACGCCTTGGGGTGGGGCTGGCCCAGGCTCGTGTGACGAGGGGCACCGGCCCCCTCCAACCTCAGGAAAGGAGTGGGTGCACAGGTGCACGGGTCCTGCCAGAGGAATAAACGGAGGGTTTTCCAGCAGGAACCTAATGCCAGGGCAGGGGCAGGCTGGCATCAGGGGTGTGAGCTGGGAAGCTGTGGAGTCTCTGGGGCTGGGATGTGACTTGGGGGTGGGGAGGTTGCTGCCTGGACGCTGGCAGAGGGGCACCAAGTGTGCAGGCCAGTGATGGTCCTGGGACTGGAAAGAGAGGGGCCTGTCTTTTGTTTGTTTTCGTTTGGGGGGGCTACCCTGGCGGTGCTCAGGGCTTACTCCTGGCTCTGTGCTCAGGGATCACTCCTGGTGGGGCTCAGGGCACCATATGGGATGCCGGGGATTGAACCTGGATTGGAGGCAGGCAAGGCAAGTGCCCAGTCTGTTGTACTATTTTTCTGGCCCCTGTTGTGTATACTTGTTTGGGGAATGCTTCCTGCAAGCTCCAACATCCAGCCAGACAACAGGCAGTGGATCATCAGAGAAGTCAGCAGTGAGATGATATTTATTTATGTATTTTGGCTCTGCAGGGTTTGGCCCACACCTGGTGGTGTTTAGAGGCTGTTCCTGGCTGTTTACCTTTTTACTTGGGGGTCACTTCTGGCAATGCTCTGGGGCCATAAACAGTGCCAGGGATGAAACTGGGGTGAGCCACAAGCAAGGCAAGTGCCCTCCCTACCCACTGTACTATCTTTCTAGCTGCCGTCAGGTGATTTTTAAACTTTCTGTGCCAAATTAAATATATATATATATATATATATTTTATGGTGTTGAGTATCCCATTCAATTCTTATGCATGCCTGGCATGTGTGTTGTTGAGCTATATTCCTAGAGGGTTTTTTTTTGGGGGGGGGGAGGGGGCGGGATTTCTGGATCCCACCTGGAGATACTCAGGGATTACTCCTGATTCTGCATCCAGGAATTACTCCTGTCAGTACTCAGGGGACCACATGGGATCCCGGGGATCGAACCCAGATTGGCCACATGCAAGGCAAATAAATGCCTTCCCCGCTGTACTATCACTCCGGCCCCACTATCTGTCTTTCCTTCCAGTAAAATCAAATAGGGACTAAAGCCCATTGCTCTCCAGCTGAATACTTACCCCCTGCAGGGCACATTTCGGATATTATTGATGGAGTGGAAAGAGTCCCAGGATAGAAATCAAATAGTTGGAGTCAAGCCCTGTTATTAACAAGTTATGTGACCTCTGGGTCAGTACCCTCACAGGGCCTGTTTGCCTTTCCGGGTGATGGAAGAGTCAGCCTGGTGCAGGGCTTCCCTTCAGCCTGTGCTGAAGGAAGCTTTGAGAGTGACCGGAAGCTGTCCCAGGAAGATTGGAGGAGTGACCAGAGGTGGGGAGGACGCAGAATGAGGATTGCAAGAAGTGAATGGGAGGGAAGAGGTGGTGGTGCCTTAGGCTGGCCTCTGGGGATGCCCTGGGACCCAGGAAGGCTTTTCAAAGAAGGTGTGGGCATTGCCCACGGCCAGGGAAGAGAGGTGGGCAGCCAGGAGGGGATTGCTCGGGAAGAGGCTGGAGCCAGTATTTGGAGATTAGACACAATTTAGTATCAGGCCGCAAGTGAGCTGCTCGGGGATGTTGTCTAGGAGAAAATGAAAGCAGATACTCGGGGAAACGGGGAAATGGCGGGAGGGCCAAGGATGGGTGCCCTGGGTCAGGGCTGGAATTTCAAGGAAAGCGAGTCAGCTCACTAAATAGCTAAATATCCCCGGGCAAGGTGCAGCTGTTTGGGGGCGGGCCAGGAGAGGTGAAGGCGGCTGAGTTTAACTGGAGCTGACATTTTGCCAGAGGAGCGTGGAAGAGAATTGAGGGTGCTTAGAAGGGAGTGGTTATAACAAAGCACAAAGGCTCTAAGCAGCTCAAAAGTCTACCTCCGGGATTGTTTTTATTATTGTCTTAATGATAGTCTGAGTCCTGTACAGCATGGGAGGATTAATAGGTAGTTTTATAGGAAAGGGAGAGGCAGCCGCACTCCAGAGGGGCTTTTTGTAAAAGTGGATGACTGCATCGAATCTCTCTTAGAAGTTATCGTATCTCGAGATGTATATCTTTATAAATGCTGTATGGATAATTACATAAATGGCCTGACCCTGGTGCTCAGACCATAGTAGATGCTCAATAAACACTGGGCTCAAAAATCCTTCGGTGTTAGCAGACCTGAGGAGTGATGATCCACATGGAAAGGTCTAGAAAACAAGTTTCTTCAGATTGAGTCTCTTTAAAAATGAATGATGGTAGGGGTCAGAGTGTAGTACAGTGGGTAGGGCGCTTGCTTTGCATGTGGCTGAATCAGGTTTGATCCTCAACACCCTATTATGAGCCCCGTAAGGAGTGCTCCTTGAGCACAGAGCCAGGAATAAGCTCTGAGCACGATCAAGTGGGGTCTAAAAAAAAAAAATCCAAAAGGACTAATAGTATTTAACAGGTATGGAGATTCTCTTGGAGAATCTGAGGAATAGTCAGGATGGTTTTACAACAATGTGAATGTAGTTAAGGCCACTAAAATGACACTTAAAAATGGCTCAAGAGGGGCTGGAGCAATAGCACAGCGGGTAGGGCGTTTGCCTTGCACACAGCCAACATGGCCAACGCAGGTTCGATTCCCAGCATCCCATATGGTCCCCCGAGCACTGCCAGGAGCAATTCCTAAGTGCATGAGCCAGGAGTAACCCCTGAGCATCGCCGGGTGTGACCCAAAAAGAAAAAAAAAAGGCTCAAGAGAAAAATCTTGCGCATTTTTTTTTGGTTTGGTTTGGTTTTGGGGTCATACCCAGTGGCACTCAGGCTCTGGACTCAGGAATTACTCCTGGTGGTGCTGGGAGACCCTATGGGATGCCAGGGATTGAACCTGGGCCAGCCATATACAAGACAAACTCCCTACCCGCTGCATTATCTCTCTGGTCCCCTTGTTGTGCATTTTAACCAGCTTTTCAAAATGGGGAAAAGTTAATCGTGTCTTCACAACGGAGTCTCTATTGTCTTTAAAAAAAAAAAAAAGAATGAAGTTAGAGGCCTGAGAGAGAGCACAGTGGGTAAGGAGCTTGCTTTGCAAGCAGCCAGCCCACCCAGAGATCTCATCTGGGTCCCTGAACACTGCCAGGAGTAATCCCTGAGCATAGTCAGGGGATGGCCCCAAACAAAAAGCAAAACAAAACAAAACAAAAAAAAGAGAACGAAGTTGTTCTATATACTACTTGATTAAGTGGACTGACTTCCCAGATACAGGAAGTGAAAAAAATGGTATGTGAACTATGCACATACCAATATCTGCAAGAATAACAGGGTTTCTCAGTGGAAAGGTCTGGCATTTCTAGCTCAGGTGGAAGGGATATCCACTGCATACTATACATATTTTCATGTACTACTGTTTCAAATATATCAAGAACTTAAAAAGTTGAAAATAGTGGTTCCTTAGCCTTTATCACAAATTCTGAGTATGTGCCTTAAAATTGATCTTGCTTTCGGGGCCAGAGAGATAGTACAATGGGTAGGGTGTTTGCCTTGCATGCGACTGACCCGGTTTTGATCCTGGCAACCCATATGGTCCCCTGATCACTGACAGGTGTAACCCCAAACCGATAGCACAGCGATAGAGCATTGCACGCAGCCTTGCACACAGCCAGCCTGGCTGAGCCGGGTTCAATTCCTCCACCCTTCTCGGAGAGCCTGGCAAGCTACCGAGAGTATCTCGCCCGCACGGCAAAGCCTGGCAAGCTACCCGTGATGTATTCAATATGCCAAACACAGTAACAACAAGTCTCACAATGGAGACATTCGTGGGCCCGCTTGAGCAAATCGGTGAACAACGGGAGGACAGTGACAGTGACCCCAAACCAACAACAAAACAAAATTCTTTTGCTTTTGTTTTGGGAGCTATACTCAGTGGTGCTCAGGGCTGCGCTCAGGAATTACTCCTGATGGTGCTTGAAGGAACTTATAGGGTGCCAGATCAGCTGCATACAAGGCAAGTGGCTTCCTTGCTGTACCATCTCTCTGGCCATTTAAAAATTGTTTTTAAGAGCCCAACTAATTACTTACCCAGGTTTCAGAAGTTGGTTAGAACTGGGAATTGTACTGGGTGATGTGGAGTGATACCAGGATTCAGAAAGAAGATCTTGCACCGGAAGTCATGTACCTCACCACTGAGTCACATCCCTGCGCCTGACTCTAACTGAATTTTTTTTTTCTCCTGGCTTTGCACTCAGGAATTACTCCTGGCAGTGCTCAGGGAACCATATGGGATGCCGGGGATTGAACCCGGGGTTGGCAGTGTGCAAGGCAAACACCCTCCCCGCTGGACTATTGCTCCGGCACCCATGTCATGATCATTTCTAAGCAATTAGGGTGCTTTTTTTTTCTTTTTTTGGGGGGTCACTCCCGGCGATGCACAGGGGTTGCTCCTGGCTCATGCACTCAGGAATTACTCCTGGCGGTGCTCGGGGGACCATATGGGATGCTGGGAATCGAACCCGGCTCGGCCGCGTGCAAGGCAAACGCCCTACCCGCTGTGCTATTGCTCCAGCCCCAATCAGGGCTTTTTAACACTCTTTCCTTCCCTTTCTCTGGACAGCATAACAAGTGTGCCACGTACTCTGTGGGAATGCAGAAAACCTACTCCATGATCTGCTTAGCCATCGAGGGTGATGATGACAAAACTGATAAAACGAAGAAAATCTCCAAAAAGCTTTCTTTCTTGAGTTGGGGCACCAGCAAGAACAGACAGAAGTCAGCCAGCACCTTGTGCCTCCCGTCAGTTGGCATCACGAGGCCTCAAATCAAGAAGAGGTTCCCAGCATCCCCCTTCAGTCTTCTCAACTCCGACAGTTCTCTCTACTGAGACCCAGAGGGTGCTTGACTCGGCTTCACCTGTGTGCCATAAGTAGAACTTTCTACTCCCTCCCCCCCTCTCCAATTTCCCACAACTGTAAACTTTGACTTAATATGTCTTGTTGAATGAAACTGACAAACTCTCTAGAAATGTATGGGAAACCTACTTATCCAAGGAGAGTCACTCTATTGCCAGGAGTTATTTATTATATAAGAGTTGGGGATAGAACAGTGTTGAAACATGGCTGTTTTTACCGGCTAAAACGATGACTCTAGTTACTTTTAGTCACTCTCAGAACTTAATTGGGGTTACCAATTTGATCACCCGGACTCGGGTACTAATTCTACAGTCTTGAACTCAGAATTCAGATCACCCCCAAACGAAGGCCAGTCAAGACAGGATAGACTTTAGTGTTTACTAAAACTGTTCCAGGAAGCTGCTTCCTAAAGAGAAATTAACAAGCCTAAAAATGACAAGATTTTGCTATTGTTTCTATAAAGTATGAAACTTATTTTCCAGTAGCCAAGTGCCAAATTCTTCATGACCTAATAGATAAAGATTTTTAAATTTAGGAGCAGCTTTTTTTTTTTTTAGTTTCATGTCATTTAAAGGTTGCTAACACAGTTGTCAGTGTTAGATAAAGATACTATCTACAAGGTAGATAATATACTGTTTGATACTCAAATCATTTTCATTTTGTTTAAAGTAGGAATTACATATATATTCTTCAAGAGTGTTTAAGATGGCTTAAAAACTAGTTTTACATTTTATAAGGGACCTATGTACATGATTCAAGTTTTAAGCTCTATCTGGCTTCAAAACAACATTTCTCTTGCTGTAAGTTGGATGACACTGTGATTCTAGTAAGAGTCACTGCTGACATAGTACAAGTTATATATCCTTGAATTGCATTGAAATCTAATTTTGAGAATTAACAGGAACTTAAATTTTCATAGTGCAATATCAAAAGGGAAAGTATATCACTATCTCTAGGACCATTTTTATGTAAGTATTTAAATAAACACCTTTATTTGCCTGTTACTGTTTTTTTATTTTACTTTTAATTATTTCCTCCTCTTTCCAATGGTTTCTACCCTAAAGCACAAAATGTTTCAATTTTGTTTGCATTTTAGAAACTATACTTCACAAAGCAGGACTCAAAAGAGCTTTATAGTAAAATCTCAGTTCTTTGGAAACATAAAGCATCTAATTGAGTTTTTTTTTTAACTTTTAAAAACTGAATCACTGTGAGACAGACCCTTATAAAGCCGTTCATGATTAGGTTTCAGCCATACAGTGTTCCAACACCCATCTCTCCACCTGTCTACATCACCCAGCACCAGTGTCCCTAGTTTCCCTCCCATCACCCTCCACGTCTCTCTAATTGAGTTTTGAATGGGCAGTTGTACTCCCATATTCCGAGCCCTGTGGCTACCCAGTCCCCCAGTGTATATCCATTGTATACCCATACTGTGTCTGCCTTTTGTATATTGTCCCATTGTTGTATTGTGTCTACACCCTGTATATCATCCCATGGGTGTACTGTATCTGCTCCCTGTTTACTGTCCCTCTGGTGTACTGTGTCTACTCCATGCATACCATCCCTCTGTGTACTGTGTCCACTCCCTGCGTACCATCCCATCGGTGTACTGTGTCCACTCCCTGCGTACCATTCCTCTGGTGTACTATGTCCACTCCCTGCATACCATCCCTCTGGTGTACTATGTCCACTCCCTGCGTACCATCCCACAGGTGTACTGTGTCTATTTCCTGCGTACCATCCCTCTAGTGTACTGTGTCCACTCCCTGCGTACCATCCCTCTGGTGTACTGTGTCCACTCCCTGCGTACCATCCCTCTGGTGTACTGTGTCCACTCCCTGCGTACCATCCCACTGGTGTACTGTGTCTATTTCCTGCGTACCATCCCTCTGGTGTACTATGTCTACTCCCTTTGAACCATCCCACTTGTGTACTGTGTCCACTCCCTGTTTACTGTCCCACTGGAGTATTTCATCCACCCCTTGAATACTTTCCCACCCTCTACTATATGTTATTTACTACATAAACTCCCTCATTTACTTTGAGGGGCTCTGAGGGCAAGTCCTGGTGATGCGTGAACTGGCAGTGCAGTGCTGCCTTGGCCGAGCGATGTCGGGGGCTACCAGGGGGATATTCAGCGGTGCCTTGGGGTCTTGGTGGCGTTGGGGGATCATACTCATGGTCTCCTGCACATGAAGCACACCCTCTGTTCTGTGGTGCCAGGCCCACACTGGCCTTTTAGTCTTTACACAGGAACTCTAGATTCAGATTTTCTGTGTTTAGAAATATTTCTGTAATCACCGAGTGATTATAAACAAACCGGCTACCAGGAAGGGAGGGGGCCAGGAAGGAAGGAGGGAGGGAGGGAAGGACGCGATGTTTATTTACCCTGGCAGCAGCCCTGCGGCCCAGGTACAGGGAGAACCGCCCCAGAGAACAGCAGCCGGGGGCCAGGGCCCGAGGGTGCAGCAAGGCTGCACGGTGGGTTGGTCCTGAGGCTCGGTAAACCCTGTCCATGCCATAGTGATCCAGGTCGCAAGGGGCGGGGAAGGGGGGGCGGGGTCTGCTTTCCACTGAGTCTGCACGTCCCAAATAACATGATTCTCTTGGGAAGATGCATGCAGCAGACCTGGGTTAAATCTCCAGCGTCCCACCAGCCGTTCCTGCTAGCAGGACGAGGGCAGCGCCAAACAGGGTCCCCTCACCAAAATGCTTGAACCCAGCGCGCAGAGCAGGATGACCAAGTGCCACCTCACCTTCCTCGAGGTGCTGCCGGAGGAAAGCCTGCCCGGTGTGCAGGCACGCCATCATGGCCCTGTAGTTGGGCTTAAGGGAGAAGAGCCTGGTCACCGGGGCCGGGTGAAGAAGCTGTGGATTTGCTGTGCGGCTGCCGGCCCGACCACTGGCTCCAGCTCCTGGAGGGAGGCAGCGCTTAGCTGCTGAATACTCGGAAACTTCTGGAGCAGAAGCGGAGCTTTGACTTTCCCAACGCCTGGGATCTGCTGCACAGACCTCAGCAGAGAAGCCTCCGAAATCTGAGCCCTTTTCTTCCTGAGCAGAGGGTTCTTGCTGGGTTCTTTTGTGGTCTCTAGAACCTGAAGCAAAATTAGAACAGAAAAAAAAAGCACATGAGCGCCCTCTGGCGGACGAGCCAGTTTTTGAAAAGTTTGGTGGTGGTTTAGTCCGATCTTCGTTTGCTCGAATTGACTTACTACTATTAGTTTTTATATACCACGAGTGTAATTTTTTTTCAGACACTAGCAAAGCTACTGAAAGAGGAAATATATAACAACACAGAGGAATGAAACAATGCTTAGGATGAAAGCACGGAAAACATAACTGAGAAATTCAAACAGGTTCCTATGCTTATTAATAAATGTTTCAGGGGGTTGAAGAGAGAGAGTACAGCAGTGGGTAGGGTGCCTGCCTTGCATGCAACAGAACTGGGTTAAATCTCCAGCATCCCTTATGATTCCCCAAACTCTGCCAGGAGTAATTCCTGAGTGCGGAACCAAGAGTAACCCCTGAGCACTGCCAGGTGAAACCCCAAAACAAAACAAAACAACAAAAAAAGAGAAACATTTCAGGGCTTTTGCACATTTCAGATAGTGCAAGATATCTTTGCACAGGGTTTTGGGTTCAATTCCTGGCACCACATGGCTACTCGAACACGGACAGATGTAGTCCTGAAAAGAGCTCCCTGCTGGAGGAAAAAAAAAAAAAGAGGCACATATGCTGCCTAAGCCCATATGTTGCTTGTGCCCATGTGGCCAAGCACATGTGACACCCATATCCCCCCTCTTGACGTGTGTACTTTCATGCTTCTGTACCTAATGTGGAGTGTGTATAGGGGTTCTCTCTGCCTTTGGAGAAGCCTGCGTTCCCTCTTGAGTGTTACACTGTCTCCCCTCTCTCCCTACTTTATCTTCCGAAAAAAACCTTCAATAAAATCTGTTTTACTTCAAATGAAAAGAAAAAAAGGAAAGAAAGAAATGGGGTGGTGTATGATGAGAATGTCTTAACGACGTGCCCTGCAAAAAGACTGCAAGCAAAGGAGAAACCACATTCCACACGGTTGCATTTTCCTGTTGCTTCACAATCCTGCACATCAGACTGGAAAACAACACAACTGTAAAGAGTGTTCAGGGGCCGGGGAAACAGTAGAAGGATTAAGGCACTTGCTTACAAGCAGCCCACCTGGGTTGGATCCCCCTCACTGCCTACAGACCCACAGAGTCAGAAGTATGTTGCTCCCTAAAGTGTGCCCCCCCCCAAAAAAAAGAAAAAAGGAGTGATGCTCAGACTTTATGTTCTGATTTTAAAGGTTCCCAGGGAATTCTAATGTATAGCAGAGATAAATGTCAGAGAGAACCAGGGAGACTCCGCTAAAAGACAACAACTTAGGGTCAGGGAGATAGCTCACGTGGTCCAACACATCCCTAGCCTGTGTGATACCCCGAGTTCAGTGGCTGGTAGCACAATGTCCCCCACAACACTATCAGGGATGGCTCCTGTTTTTAAAATCAGTATGCACATGGAGTGCTGATGCTGATACGTGGGGCTGAGGCCCAACAATGGACATGTTCGCCAGCAGAATAATGAATGACAGTGGGAGTCTAAAATGAGGGCCCTTGCTTGATTACCAATCATTTGCCTAGAATATTCCTGGGGACAACTCATCTGCTTGCAGAAGCAGTTTCTGAACTAAAATTTTCCTCCAAAAGGGTTTTTTTTTCTTTTCTTTTTAGGTCCCACCCACTGATGCTCAGGGGTTACTCCTGGCTCTGTACTCAGGAATCACTCCTGGCAGTGTGGGTGGGGGAGCATATGGGATGGCGGGGATTGAACTGGGTCGGCCACATGCAAGGCAAATGCCCTACCCATTTTGGCCCCAGGGATACTGGATCCGAGGGTGTCACACATGTGAGGTATGTGCTCTACCACTCCCCTCCCCCCAAGTTTTATGAATAAAGAGGGAAAAATGCAGACTGAAATGCTGGCATGCAACAATAGCAAGGGCAAGGGCTAAAGAAAAATTTGCAAGGTTAGATGGGAATTGCTCCCGGGGCTGCTGTGGCAGGGATCGGTACTTACTAACTCGCTGATCAGGCAGGCCGCTTCCATCTGGCTGGCCACGGGGAGCAGCACCATGCCCAGGTCTAGAACCGTAAACTTCTGGACGGCCGGGAAGTACTGTTCACTCATTTGAGTCTTTTCCACTATGACAATCCCTTGAAGATGATTGCACTACAAAGTGGGGGCGAAGGGGGAGGTGGTGATAAGAGACAATAAATTAATTTGTGGGTGCCAAAGCAAGAGTATAGTGGGTTGGGTGCCTGCCTTGTATACTGCTGACCCAGATTTGATTCCTGGAACCCCAGCTGGTCTCCTGAGCTAGGAGTAAGTCCCTGAGCACCCGCTGGGTGTGGAGCAAAAACCAAAACCACACCAATAAAAATCTGGGACCTGAGCGATAGTACAGTGGGTAGGGCATTTGCCTGCCACGTGGCCTCTCTAGATTAGAACCCTGACATCCCATATGGTCCTCTGGGCATGGACAGGAGTAACTCCTTAGTGCAGAGCCAGGAGTAGCCCCAGAATAATAGGTTGTGACCCAAAAAGAAACAAAAAATCCATTTGTAACAAAATATTTTGTAAAGTAAGAAAGCTTTTGCTCCAAGAGGGTTTAAAACAGTCAATATTTTAGTTTTTTTGTTTGGGCCACCGGGCTTTTCATCAGGAATCACTCCCAACAGGCCACAGGAGAAGCAGAAAATTGGACCTGGGTGGGCAGTGTGCAACGGTAAACACTCTACCCTCTCTATCGTGGCTCTGGCCCCCTGGCCAACAGTTTTATATAAATTATTGCAAACAAAACCATGATGCCCATAAGTAGAGAGAGAGTAAGAAAGAAGGTGCCTGCCACAGAGGCAGGAGGTAGGATGGGGTGGAGGTGGCAGAAGGGACCTTGGGGACATTGGTGGCGGAAAATGCCCACTGGTGGGGGAATGGGTGTTCGATCATTGAATGACTGAAACCCAATCATGAAAGCTTTGTAACTGTATCTCACGGTGAATTAAAAAAAAAAAAAAAGGAAGACTGCAAAGGATTGATAGAGGCAAGGAGTCAGTGGTCAGATCCAGTTTCGGCTAGGTACTTACATTCCTAACCTTTACGAGTCTCTTTCTGTAGCTGTTCCCTGCCACCAAATCCGCTTCGGAGATGAAGAGGATGCAGGAGCGGCTCGACACGTAGAAATCCACCGGTGACAGGCCATCCTCAAACACCAACGTAGTTTTCCCTTAAAATACAGACAAGACCGCGAGTTCCGTGAGTCCGGGAGGAACGGGCGGCGACGACAAGGTCCCGCCGAGCCCGAGGTTCTGCAAAGCTTTGAGGGCTCGTGCACGGGGCAAGCCCATCCACTTTGCAGGGCCTCCGCCAGCTGCAACCCACGCCACTTGTCACTGGCCACCACGTAGCCCAGGGGCAAGCCCATCCACTTTGCAGGACTTGCGCCAGCGGCGACCTGCGCCACTTGTCACTGGCCACCACGTAGTCCCGGGCAAGCCCACCCACCTTGCAGGGCCTGTGCCAGCTGCGACCCGCGCCACTTGTCACTGGCCACCACATAGCCCAGGGGCACGTGCGTGGGTCCGGTGCAATCAGGGGGTTGCCTTTCCATGGGCAGCTTCGGGCTGGAGAGGGTGGCCAGGAAGGTCCGAGGACTGGCCCGTGGGCATACGCCCGCAGGTGCATTCCCCGCTGGCCCTCCCGCAGCGGCGCGTCTGCAAAGGTCTACAATGCAGCTCGGAAGTTCCGGTGCAGGCGGTCCCGTTCCTGATTATCGTCACCACCCTGACCCCGGCTACCCCAGCTTGTTTCACACATGTGTCTCCGCAGTCCGACCCAAAGCCCAGCCCAGCAGGGCCCGACTCGGACCCGCGTTAAAAACTGCGGGGCACTTCCGGGGCCGCGGGCGGGCAGCCCCGGGAAGCCTTCAAGCTGCCCGCCCTCTGCCTCTCGCAGCTCTGGATAGGCTGCGGGGGCCGCCGACGGACACCGGGGCGGACCAATCAGAGGGCGGCTAGCGGCACATTTCCGCGCTTTTGAATGAGGACCACGCTGGTTGCCAAGAGCGACGGACGCCAAGTAAACTTGTCTCTGATTGGCTGCGGCGGAAGATGAGCCAATGGCAGACATGGTGGTTGATAAGCAGCCCCTGGAGAAAAAGGCGTCTGGGGCTAGGCCCAGGGGTGGGGACTAGCGGTCCTGAGCGGTTCTCCAGCTGTGTCGTGGGGTGGCCGCGAGTCCGACCGGACACTGCCTCGCCCCTACCGCCGCAGAGATGCTCCAGGGCTTCCGCAGAGGCCGCCGGGGCCAGTTCGTGAGTACATCCCCGCCGGCTTCCGCTGCGAGCGCGGGCCAGTTCTCAGGGGAGAGAGGTTGGGGCTCGGGCCGAGAGGCAGGCAGCTGCACCCAAAGGAAGGAGTTAGAAGAAACCCAGTTTGAGAACCGGAGCAATAGTACAGCGGGGAGGGCGATTGCCTTGCAGGCAGCTGACCTGCGTTCGATCCTCGGCATCCCATCTGGTCCCCCGATGCATCGCAGAGCCAGGAGTAAGCCCTGAGCATTGCCGGGTGTGGCCCAAGACAAAAAAATTGGAAAAAAAAAAACCCACCAAAAAAACCTCATTAAAAAAAGAAAAACCCTAGTTTTGTTTTTTGTTTGTTTGTTTGTTTTCTCGTGCACTTCTACCCCGCAAACGTTCTTTCCGCGGTCGGGGAGTAAGTGCCCTGCTTCACGGCACAAACTTGCTAGAGGAACCTCCAGGTGGGGGGGTGTCCTGCTCGGTTCCCGACACCCCACATCAGCCAAGTCGGTCGGTTCTCCCCTGGCGGCTCCACCGCCGGCCTCCCCCGCGCTGCCGCTGCCGTGGCGCCTCTGCTCGGAAGGGGTTCCCTCGAGTCCCCCAGCAGCCGCCGCCCCCCCTTCCCCCTCCCTCTGCTGAGGTGGCCTTGACCCCGTGCCCACGAACTTGGTTGTGGGGAGTTCGAGCCTTTGCCTGTGCTGCAGGGCTGAGGAGTGTGTGTGTATGGGGAAGGGGGTGCAGGGGGGACCCCCAGTTCGGGCCGTGGTGCTTGCAAACTTGGCCTCCGGCGGGGTTTCATTCTTCTATTGGGTGCCTGCCACTTGCTGGCCTTGGGTTGCCCAACAGGCTGCCTGCCTGCTGGAACAACTCCCCCCCCCCCCCCCCAATAATTATATGAATTTTTAAGTTTTGGAAGAAAAACACCGAATATAAAGATGTAGTTCCACAATTTAGGTTAATAACTTTTGGAAATTTGGGGGGGGAGTTGCATTGTATACCTCAGTGTAAGTTGTAATTTTTAAAAATGTGCCACAAGAGGATTTGATGTTTAAAGACTTACGTGATTCCTTCAAAATTATTTCTGGAAATTTTACCTGTATCTAAGAAGCTATCTTTTCCCACAATAATTTATTACATTTAATATCTGCCGGAACATCTTTTTAGTTGCAGTGTTCATTGGGGGTTGCAGCCTTTAAGTTGAGGTGCTGGCATACCCCTGGCTGTGGTGCTGACCCCTCTTCACCTCCCCAGGAGATTTTTTTTTTGTCTTTTTAGGTCACACCCAGCAATGCTCAGGGGTGACTCCTGGCTCATGCACTCAGGAATTACTCCTGGGGGTGCTTGGGGGACCATATGGAATGCTGGGAATCGAACCCGGGTCGGCTGCATGCAAGGCTAATGTCCTACCCATTGTGCTGTCACTCTAGCCCCTCTCTAGGGGATTTTAGACAGCAGAGCTGCCAGGCTCAAACAGAAATGCATGGGGTGGCACTGGTGTGAAAATCAGCCCCAGAGGGGCCCCCAAGCAAAACAAATTTAGTCTGATTGTGGCACTCATGAGCTAGAGTGATAGCACAGCGGGTAGGGCATTTGCCTTGCATGCGGCCGACCTGGCCAACCCAAGTTTGATTCCTCCGCCCCTGTCGGAGAGCTCTGCAAGCTACTGAGAGTATCTCGCCTGCATAGCAAAGCCTGGCAAGCTACGTATTCAATATGCCAAACACAGTAACAACAAAGTCTCAACAATGGAGACGTTACTGGGCCTGCTGGAGCAAATAGATGAACAGCGGGAGGACAGTGCAGTGCAGTGGCACTCATTAGAACCCAGTGCTCTTAATACACAAAACCACACACATACACACACACATGCACTCATGGAAGCAAGGCAAGCATCTTAACCCTTTTTATTTATTTTTTGGGGGTGGGTACTCAGGGGTTACTCCTGGCTCTGCACTCAGGAATCACTCCTGGTGTGCTGGGGGAGCCATATGGGATGCCAGGATTGAACTCAGGTCGACTGCACGCAAGGCAAGCGCCTTACCCGCTGTACTGTCTCTCAGGCCCCCATCTTAAGACCCGTTGCAAGTGGAGATTGCAAACCTGTCTGCTTTCACTTCCCAGCCTCAGCTCTGCCTCCTGCTGAAGCCATCTGGACAGGTGCCGGGGGAAACAGTGAGGACCTGGGTGGAACATGCTTTCACAGTGCAGTTTGGCCAACATGTATATTGAACTTTGATTGCATTTTGTGTGTGTGTGTGTGGTGGGGGGTGGAGGGGGGCACACCTGAAAGTGCTCAGGACTTAACTCCTGTCTCTGCACTCAGGGATCACTCCTGGAGGGCTTGGGGGACCCTGTGGGGTGCTGGGGATCAAACCTGGGTCGGCTGCATGCATGCACAGCAAATGCCAATCCCCTTTGATTGCACTATTGAGTCCTACTGAGTCCCCCCACCCCCCCCTGCTAAATGACAGCTTATGGTCATACGGTGTAGAGGACAACAGTCTCCCCTGGGTTTCCGCAAAGAATGGGTGGACTCCTTTCCTGAGGAGGCACAGCCCAGCGAGCGGCAGCCGGGTCAGCCTGTAGAGTTGGTCTGGGGAGGGAGAAAAGGTTCTGGGTGGAGGGGAGCAGACCATTTGCTCTGCGGGCACTGGAAGCACCTCTGGATGGTGCAGAGGTGGGCCGGGGTCCATCAGGAGGAGCAGTGGACAGGCCACTGTGTTGCCTCTGGTCATGAGGGACTGCCGGTGGGGAAATGCTTCTAGTGGTGCAGGTAAGAATGGTTCTGCACACTGTGTGTGTATGTGTGTGTGTGGTGTGCTTTATAATAAACACCTAAAAAACAAAGCAAGGGTCTGGGGGGAGATAATTCAGGGGTCAGAGGCATCAGCCTTGTACCCTGATTCCATTGACATCAGGTATAGACCTAGTCCCCGCCTGCACCCCACTGCTCTGGAAGCCCTCAGACTTTTTTTTTTTTTTAAAAGAAGGTATTAGACACTTCCCCAGAGAGCGAGTCAATAAAACAGTGAACTGAGGCAGCAAAGGGAACAAAAGGGGACCATGGGACCCGGAAGAGGGCTCTGGCTCCTGGTGGCAGCCAGGGTAGCTCTGTAGGTTTGAAACAGTAATAGCCCTGCAGACCACGGCACCATGGTGAATGATTACAGTTAATTTTTTGCAAAAGAACTTTATGCCACATACAAAAATTATTTGCTACAAAATAAACAGAACTCGTGATGCCTTTTGGGGGGTCTATTGGGTGTCAGCCCCGGCGTGTTCAAAGGTCACTAAGTTGTCCCCTTGAACTGTGGGGCGCAGGGGAGAAGGCAGTTGTGTAAATTGTTACTGACAAAGGCAGGTATTGACTAATCCATCCAGGGGCAAACAGGGAAGGGAGTTTAGAGTAAAACGGAGGCACTGGGGGCCGGGGTGCCCATGGAGCTGGGGGAGTGGGGGCGCAGGAGGCATTTGGAACATCTACCCAGGCCCCTCACCAGGGAGTGCTGCCCGTGGCCTGATTAGTCTCCCAGTGGCTTTGCTCGTGGCCGCAGGGCTGCGCCCGCTCTGACCTCACTGCTGTCCCAGCAAACTATGTGCTTGTTATTTCCAGAACACAGCCCTGCAGGCCCTGCCTCTTTCTGCTCTTGGACCGTTTCCTCTTCCTGGGATGCTCTTCCGTCCCCCTCCCCAGGTCTCAGAAGCCCCGCCTGGGTGTCTGTGGGCTTCTCAGGGGACCTGAAGGAGCCCGCCCCGGGCCACTCAACCCTTGGTCCTTGGCTCCCTGCTTCGGCTGTGGGGGTGGTGTTGGATGCCTGCCCTCCGTGTGGGGGGCACAGTGGGCCGCCCCCTCAGTCACTGAGAGACCCCCTGAGCTGATGCGAGGCCTTGTCTCACGGAAGGCCCTTGCTTTGCACACAGCCGACCCGGGTTCCATCTCTGGCACCCCACATGGTCCCCCGAGCACTGCCAGGAGTGATTTCTGAGCGCAGAGCCAGGAGTTAGCCCTGAGCATCGCTAGGTGTGGCCTGAAAACACAGTCATTTGCCTGTATCAGACATGGCCAGTGGGCAGGGGCAGTGGGGGCTGTGTCCCCAAGATGAGGTATATCTGGAGGGTGACTCAGGAAGGGGGTGGTCAGGGGAGCCCCTGAAGAGGGCAGGATGAGCAGCGACAGCGAGGTTGTGTCCTGGGTGGGCTTGCTTACTCGCCGGGGAGGGTAGGGGGCACCTCCTTGTGCGTGGCCCCAGGAAGGCAGAGGGACAGCTCACCCCTGACTCCTGTGTTTCCTTGGTGCAGAAACACATCGCCCATGGCCTTCTTCCTGCCGCCAGCATCGCTCCCAAGGCAGCCGTGCCCCGCACACCACCCCCCCGCAGCCCCAACCCGTCTCCAGAGAGACCCAGGTGAGTCCCTGCAAGCGGGAGTGCACGCAGCCTCTGCTCAGCTACAAGTGCTCTGTCCTGGTGCGCGCGTGCGCACACACACACACACACACACACAAACACACACATACACACACACACATTGCAGCTAGTGGAGGGGTGTCTGTCCCTCTCAGGGTACAGAGTCCTCCTCTCTCGTCACGGAATGCAACAAGAAACTTTCAAATCATAGAGCATTAAAAAGTCTGAGTATTTAGGTTATCGTATGTTTAAGGACATACATTTCACGCAGGCTGGAGCGATAGCAAGGCGGTAGGGCGGGGGGCACAGTGGGCCACCCCTCAGACACTGAGAGACCCTCTGAGCCTTTGCACCCGGCCGACCCGAGTTCGATTCCTCCTCCCCTCTCAGAGAGTCCGCAAGCTACCAAGAGTATCTTGCCTGCACAGCAAAGCCTGGCAAGCTACCCGTGACGTATTCGATATGCCGAACACAGTAACAACAAGTCTCACAACAGAGACGTTACTGGGCCCGCTCAAGCAAATCGATGAACAACGGGAGGACAGTGCTACAGTGCCTTTTCTTTTTAAACACGGGTCTGCTTTCCGAAAAACGGCTTTGCTGGGAGGAGGGGATGCGTGTTCCTTGCCCAAGCCAGGGACTCCCTCATCCTCCAAAGAGCCAACAGTCTTCATACCTAAGCATCCCGCCTCTGCAGGGCATGTTTGGATTCTGTTATATTCATAAGGACAAACATTTTAAAAATGATTGTTATTTTAGGCCCCGTGGTTTACAAAACTATTATTCTAGGGTTCCACACACACAACATTCCAAGCACCACGCCCGACACCAGAGTTTCCCTCCACCCATGGTTCCAGTCTCTCCCCATAGCCTGCCTTCGTGGGATGCTTCCTACTGGAAGCTTCCGACCGGTTCTGTTTCTGTTGCCTTCACGCATTTGTTATTCCCTTCCTACGATGCCGTATGGCCCATAGATGAGAGAGATTAGTCTGTCTGTCTTTCCTCTACTGCAGTCAGCGTGATACACTCCAGATGCATCCATGTAACAGCACATTGCAGGCTTTCATTTTTTTTCTTATGGCTAAGTAGTATTCATTGTGTCTGTATACCATAGTTTCATTGTCCTGTCATCCGTTCTTGCATACTTGGTTATTTCCAGATTTTGGCTATTGTGAATAGGCCTGCAATGAAGAAATGAGTGCAAATGTCTTTTCTTTTTCTTTTCTTTTCTTTTCTTTTCTTTTCTTTTCTTTTCTTTTTTCTTTTCTTTTTCCCGGGCACCATTCCTGGAGGTGCTGCATTACCAGGTCGATGTGCGGAGTGGATGGAGCAAGCTCCTATTCCAATCTCTGCCCCCCCAAATCCATTTCATGTATTGTCCTCGGATAGAGGATGTATCGGATATTAATCTGATAAGAACAGATACTACACTTGATCTTAGCCAAAAGGCCGAGGAGCGATGCGAATGTCTCTTCTAAATAATATTTGGGCCCCCTGGGGCAGTTACCAAGAAGTGGAATTGCTGGGCCATTGAGAAGCTCAATTTTAGGTTCTTTGAGGTGTGTCCATATTTTTTCCAAAAAGTCTGGACCAGTCTGCATGCCCAGCAGCAATGAGTGGGAGCCCCTGTTTTGCCTGCGCCCATGCCAGCACTGGTTGTTTTTGTTCTTTGTGATGTGTGGCAGTCTCCCTGGGGTGAGATGATGCCTCACTGTTGTTTTGATTTGCATTTCCCTGGTGATCACTGATGAGAGCATATTTTCATATGCCTTTTGACCATCCGTATGGCTTTTTATTTATTTATTTTTTTTGCTTCTTGGGTCACACCTGGCGATGCTCAGGGGTTACTCCTGGCTCATGCACTCAGGAATTGCTCCTGGCGGTGCTCGGGGGACCATATGGGATGCTGGGAATAGAACCTGTTTCGACCATGTTGGCTGTGTGCAAGGCAAACACCCTACCTGCTGTGCTATCGCTCCAGCCCCCCATATGGCATTTTTGAGAATGGAATTTTTGAGTTGGTTTCTGTTCACCTCTTCCCCTTATTTTTCAATATGGATAGTTTATTTTTTTTTAATTTTATAAGGTTTTTTTGCTCGTGATAATTTATTACATTCAATATTCTAAGACCAAACCCACCACTATTACACCTTACCATCACCATTATTCAGAATTTTCCCACTACCACCCAAGCCTGCCCCAAAGGGAGATCCTAAATAATTTATTTTGAATTGCTCGTTAAGATAATCCACTAAAAATGATCCACAAAGGTTTCCTCAGAGGAAAGTGTTTGAAGATTGTTGTATCTCACCTTGGAGCCATTAAGCCCTTGTGTAAGAGACGACTAATATGTGGTTACACATTGAGCCTTATGTGCTTGTGTGTGTGAGTTTGTGTGTGTGTTTTGGTCCAGCTCAGTTGCCTTCTACTTTACGCCCTATCAAATGTGGTGTGCTGCTCTTGGTACATCAGTGGCAGAGAGTATGAGATGTCACTCCAGGAATTCTAAAATTTTAAAAATGGTACTAGAGCTGGCATTAAGTGCATGGCTGCAGTTTCTTGCTCTCTTCCAAGATTTATTTGTGAGTCTCTGGATCATGGCCACTAATTAGCTTATATGGCACAGAGGCCGTTTATGGGTGTGACCACCAGGCCCCATTCCCGACTCAGTTTGAGCTTGGAGATTTCGGTTACAAAACCCACATACCTGAGTTTTTCAGCAGATCCATTATCATGCGAGGGATGCTTGTCCCGAGCCTGTGGTGTGGAGATTGGCTGTGAGCATGATGTCGGTTGGGTTCTGGAGGTTTTTAGCTGCTGGGGCTCTATTGGGGTCGGTGCTGACCTCACCTGCCCCTCTCCGAGGTGGGGCTAGTTTATTTTTCTTGTAAAGCTCTCCTGGTGCTTGGCCTGTTCCCCCTGGTGGCTCGGGGTCCATCATCTTACAGTGGCCAATGGACAGCCAGGTGGGGGCCCGCAGTGAGGAGATAATGTGGGACCTCATGGGATGGGTGGGACGTGTCCTTTCCTCCCCTGCCCCAATGAGACTCTGAGTCGCTGCCCATGAATGAGCCCTCTGGCTACTCAGCAAGTGGTTTAAACCTTGATCCCAGAGACTCAGAAACAAATCTCCGAACCCAGCGGCTTTTGCAGAAATCCCTCCAGATTTTATTATTAAAATTTCAGAATTCCAAAATTGTGCAACCACGGTATTATTCATTATCAGCAATAGAAAACAAATTGTCTAATGTTGCCTTTTCGGCAGATGTGAGTGTTGAGGTAAAATCCCAAATAATAGTGGTGGATCTGGTGTCGAAATATTGAATGTAATCAAAGTAGATAGAGAGTAATGCGGAAACCATCTGCCACACAGGTAGGGGAGGGGGTGGCATGGGGGGTATACTGGGGTTTTTGGTGGTGGGAAATGTGCACTGGTGAAGGGACGGGTGTTTCATCATTGTACGACCGAGACTTAAACCTAAAAGCTTTGTAACTGCTCTCACGGTGATTCAATAAATCAATTGAATTTATTGAATTTATGAAAGAAAAAAATAAAAAAATAAAAGCTCTACCAGTGCTTCATGTATGTGGGACATATGCAGTCTAGTCGTTGTTTCCTTTGCAGTGCAGAATCTTCTTAGTTTGATGCAATCCTCTTTGTTCATCTCTGCTTTCATTTGCTCAGTCAGTGGTGTGGAATCATCGAAGATTCCTCTAGTTTCAATATCACGCAGTGTTCTATCTATGTTTTCCTCAAGGTACTGGCATAGTTCTTTCTTTAATTTGTTTTAAATTTTATTGAATCACCATAAGATAGTTACAAACTTTCATGTTTGGGTTACAGTCACACAATGATCAAACACCCTCCCTCCACCAGTGCACATTCCCACCACCAATATCCCCAGTTGACCCCATCTCCCATCCCGACCGATTCCTCCAGCCATCTTTTTCTTAGTGATCCCTTCTCTATTCCAGCTGCCTTCTCCCCTTTGCTCATGAGTCGGGCTTCCAGCTATGGAGCAATCTATCTGTCCCGTGGATCTACTGTCCTTAGGTGTCAGCCTCATGCTATGTTGTTTTATACCCCACAAATGAGTGCCGTCCTTCTATGTCCGTCCCTCTCTTTCTGACTCATTTCACTTAGCATGATACTCTCCATGTCTATCCAATTATAAGCAAAGTTCATGACTTCATCTCTCCTGACAGCTGCATAGTATTCCATTGTGTAGATGGTACGGGCCTATTTCAAGGCATTTTCAGTTCTTAAGGTCTGACATTAAGGTCTTTAATACATTTTGATTTGACTTTTGTGTATGTATTAGAAAGGTATCACCATTAACAAGCTAGCAGAAGAACTGATTTGCCACCTTCTTTTCAAAGATAGTTGTAAAAGGAGGAGCTTCCAAAAACACTTGGAAAGAATGTTGGTGTTCCAAGAATATCCCTTATCTACTTTTAATCCTCAGATCTTGTTCAGCATGATCAATATTGCAAACCACAATGCCCAAAAGAAGGGGGGGAGGAGAAGGAGGGAGAGATAGAGGGAAGGAGGGAGGAAGGGAAGGGAAGGGAAGGAGGGAAAGCATCTACCAAAGAGACAGGCAAGGGGTGAGGGTTGGGGAGTGATGGGAGGGAACCTGGGGACACTGGTACTGGGAAATGTACACTGGTGGAGGGATGGGTGTTGAAATACTATATGGCTGAAATTCAATCATGAACAGCTTTGTAATGCTCTGAAAAGAAATAAAAAAAAAAATAAGAAGGGGGAAAAAAAAATGTTGGTGTTCCTTTGCTCTAGTACAATCCTGACGTCGAGAAGAGCGCCCTCTAGTGGTGCCTCTGGGCCAGGGCTCCGTGGGTGCTTTGGGGAGACCTTTGCTTTGGGGCTGGAGCAATAGCGCTGTAGTTGCATGCTTGCTTTGCACACGGCTGATCCGAGTTCAGTACCCAGGACCCCATAGGATCCCCCAAGGCCCACCAGGAGTGATCTCTGAGCACAGAGCAAGGAACCAGCCCTGAGCACCGTGGGGTGTGGCCCCCCCCCCCCAACAAAACAAAGAAGCACCATGGCCTGTCTCCCGTCAAGCCTGCTGCCCCGTCAGGACTGAGCTCACAGGTGCTGCTGTGTCACTGGGGCTGGCGGGTTTAGGCAGCAGCAGCGGCAGCCGTGCCTGAGCCTTCCCGGCTAACATGCAAGCACCTACATGCTGTTTCGTGCATGTAAGCCATGGACTTCCTAGAAGGCTCTGGTCTCAGGTGCCTGGGCTGCAGAAATGTGCAGTTGGCTGGACAACTCCTCCTTCTCCTCCCCCTCCCTCTCCCTCCCCCTCCCCCTTCCCCACCCTCCTCTTCCCCCCCCTTATATATAACTAGCCAATTATTCCAGTACTATTTGATAAAAAGTCTATCGCATTAATGAATTATACTAAAATTTAGTGACTTAAGACATGGCCCAGTAGGGCTAGAGAGACAACCCAAAGACCTGGAGCCCAAGGTTTCATCCTTGGCACCATAATCAGTCATAACCCGGAACTGCTGGACGTGTACCTGAGCCCTGCCACCAAAAAAAGACACCAATACAACTGTCTTTTAAAAACTCATCTCACAATTTCACAGTTATTTTTCCTTTCTTTATCCATTTTGGTCATTCCAGTGTCTTGCTTCCAGTGTCTTCTTTTCTTTTGGAACATATAATCTTTTAATCTCAGCAGTGTAATTTTGACATCTTTAAGCTAAAGTCGTCTTTATAATCTTCTGTATCCCTTTTTAGCTTTCTGAATATGTGGGAGACAGTTATAATAACTGTCTTAGGTTCCTTCTCTGCTAATTCCCTATGTCAGTATTCGGTGCTGAGTGTTTTTGATTGCTTCTTATTTTTATGGGTCGTGTTTTTCTGTTTCTCTGCATGCCTGGTTGTCTTTGGTTGGTTTCATCGTATTGAGTGCTGGACATTGCTGTTTTACTTTGTGAATTTTTTTTTTGGGATGGAGTGAATTTCCTTGGAACCAGTCTGATCTTTTGGGTCTCGCTCTTACGGTTTTTTTTTTTTTGGAGGATTCTGGAGCAGTGTTCCATCTGGACCTAGTTATTGTCTGTTTCAATATAGACCCTCAGGAGTTCTGCATCCATACACTGTCATTTCCCCTGTCCATCTGGCCATGCCGAAGTGCCTGGCATTGTTCCTGTGATCCTGTTTTTTTTTTGTTTAGTTTAGTTTTGGGGTCACACCCAGATGTGCTGAGGGGTTGCTCCTGCCTCTGCACTCAGGCATTACTCCTGGAGGTGCTCAGATGACCATATGGGGTTCAGGGATCAGACCCTGATTGGCTCCATTCTAGGCAAACACCCTCCCTGCTATCTTATCTCTGTCCCTTCCTGTGACCCTTGAACCCCCACCCTGGTGGTTTGCTCCCACATGCACCCAGACCCACTGCACTGAACACTCAGGGGCACCTTCTCCAGAAGAGCCTCTGTGTAGCTTTCTCCTATCCAGTGCTCAGTCCTTAAGAAGTGTAGTTTTTGGGGAGGAGCACTGGGACAGTGGGTTAGGTGTTTAGCCTCACATGCAGCCAGCCAGGGTGCCATCCCCCAACATATCATAGGGCCCCCTGAGCCCCACCAGGAGTGATCCCGGAGCACAGAGCCAGGAGTCAACCCATTCCCCCACCCCACCCCATCCCCCTTAAAAGCCCCTGAGCACAACAGAGTGGGGATCAATCAAAACCCAAACAAAAGAAAACAAAAAAAAACACTTGCAAGTTATTCAGAACGAGAGTAGAGAGAGGAAATGTCTGAGTGCTGAATTCTACCCTCCTGCCTGAGGAAGAAAACCAGAATGATAGGCTTATAATTATCCTAGCCTCCAAGGCTACGCCCAGTGATTCTCCAGAGCCTGTATGGGACCAGGGCTCAAACCAGAACTGCCACATTGGCCAACCACTGCTCTCCCTCAGGGCCCCCAGCGTGCCTTTCAAAACCACACACACACACACACACACACACACACACACACACACACATTCCTCCTTCATTAGGGTCCCTAACATGCCTTTAAAAACCTTTCAGTAGACTGTAGACCAAACATGATGGCTACTCAATACCTCTATTGCAAACTAACAACCTAAAGGAAAGAGAGCAAAAGGGAATGCCCTGTCACAGAGGCAGGGTGGGGTGGGGGGGATGGGGGGTGGGAGGGCTACTGGGATCATTGGTGATGGAGAATGGGCACTGGTGGGGGGATGGGTACTTGATCATTGTATAACTGAAACCCAAGCACGAAAGTTTGTAAGTCTACAACTGTACCTCATGGTGTCTCACTAATAAAAAAAAAAGTAAGTATAAAAAATAAATAAAAACCTTTCAAAACCTTTTACACACACACACACACACACACACACATGCTTTCCTCCTTCATTTGGGTCCCCAATATGCCTTTCAAAACCTTTTAAAACCTTACACACACACACACACACACACACACACACACACACACACTTACTTCGTTTCAGTTCTTCCAGTAGGGAAGCTGCTTGACTCTGGCTATGGATCAGAGAGGAGCTGCTTCCACTCCCAGGGGTTGTGAAATCCCAGGCAGGTCACCAACAGTCCTGCAGAGGCAGGTGGCCATCATGCTGCCGGCCACTACTGGGCGCTGCCCGCAGGACGCCCGTGCCACAGGTCTGGCCGTCTCATCTCACCAGCCTTGTCTTCATCTCCAGGTCGGCGCTCGCCGCAGCCATCCTCGCCACGACGTTGACTGGCCGGACTGTGGCCATTCCTCAGCCGCGCCGGAGGTCCCAGTCCGAGGGGGACACAACCTATGCTGACCAGGATGGTCTCATCCACCCCTACGCCACCATTGCCGAGCTGAGGCCTCAGTACGGAGCCGGGGGTGGGGGGGTGAGGGGAGGGCGGTGTGTGTATATGTGTGTGTGTGTGTGTGTTTGTGTGTGTGTGTGTGCGTGTGCATGTTGCCGCGCAGGGCCCAGACCTGCCCCGGCACCTCCTGCTCTCGGGGTTTCCCTAGAGCAGCTCTCGCTTGATCATGTCCTGTCAAAGCACAGGCTGTTTCCTTTTTTTTTTTTTTAATTAAAAAAATTTTTTTTTCTAAGAAAATGTCTCTGTTGCTGTGGCACACTCTGGGCTGTGATGTCACAGGGGCCCCCTGAGCACTGGGCTGGTGCATCTTCCCTGGATCCCACTTTCCTCATGCTGCTCACATGCGTTCTTTGGGGATTTTTTGGAGTCTCAGTCTCTGGACTGTATTCTGCAGTGCTCAGGGCTTCCCCCTGGCTTGATGCTCAGAGATCACTCCTGGTGAGGCTTGAGGGGCCGGGTGCAGTGCCAGGGGTTGCACCTGGGTGGGCGGCATGCAGAGCGAGGGCGTCAGTATGGCTCTTCCTGACAGAGGAGCTGTCGGAGCCTCCCAGCAGAGCCTCTCTGCCCGTTCCTGCTTAGCTCCCTCTGCCCACCCCCCTGGGTGATTTTGCCTTAGCTGGCCCCCATCTTCTTTGACTTGAGCTGACCTCGAGGCTCTGGAAGGCCCCCCCACCTCCTGAGGGGAGAGTGGAAGTCGGGTGGGCGGGGGGGGGGGAGAAACCTGGATGATGCGTGAAGAAGGAAGGATACACTTGAAGGATGTGAGGGTCACCAGAGATGGGGACCTGGGCTGTTCTCGCCCCAAGGCACTCGGGAGGACACTCAGGGTCTGAGGGTGCCTAAGGCGGAGGGATATTTGACCAATTTGTCTGTTTAATGGTTTTTTTTACTCAAATTTTTTTTTTCAGATGGCAGTTTTTATGTGTACAAATACTATACAACCTTGTTACATGGCATTTTCACTTTTCTAGATTAAAATCAACATATGATTAGTCCATTTATTGTCACAATTTTACTCAAATGTGTTTTGGTTTGGTTTTGTCTTTGGGGCCATATCTGGTGATGCTCAGGGGTTACTTCTGGCTCTGTGCTCAGGGATCACTCCTGGGAAATCGGGGGACCCTATGGGGTGCCGGGGATCAAACCTGGGTGGGCTGCATGCAAGCCAAACGCCCCATCCACTGTACTATAGCTCTGAAGCTGATTTGACTCAGTTTTGTAGTTGTTTTTTTTTTTCCTCCTGTGTTCCCCACCCCCTGCCCCATTAATAAGATCTGTCAATCTGTAACTCTGTATTTGTCATTGTCAAATCTAGAAAGATCTTTCTTGTTTCTGCATTTATGTAAATGCTCACATTTCTTGGTAGGGCATGTTTATATTTGAGAGTTTTTTTAAACTAATTGTTTATTTGGGGACGTTACCCAACAGTGCCGAGAATTTATTTCTAGGTCTAAACTCAGAAATCACCTCCTGGCAGGCTTGGGAGACCATATAGGGGACCAGGGATCAAGCCCAGGTTGGCTGTTTGCAAGGCAGTGTACTATTTTTCTGGCCCCGAAGAGATTTTTTTTAAAAAATTATTTGTGGCACCGTGATTTACAATCTGGTTTATTATCGGGCTTCGTGCTTAAGGCATTCCTGTGCCACATGGAGCTATATTCCTTGGCTATCTCCGGCAGTGTGCAGGGCTTCCTCCTGGCTGTGTTTGAGGGTTCCTCTGGCCGTGCTCAGGGGATTCTGCAGGGTCTGGCTGGGATCAAAGCCAGGCCTCCCACATGCAAAGCCTGTGCTCAGCCATAGAGCTCTCTCCAGCCACAAGCCTTAAGTTCTTTGCTTCAGTGTTGGAAGTCCAACCCAGTGATCTACACATCTGAGGCCCGACCCTCATCCCCAGCCCTGGCTACAACAGGTTAGAAAATTGTGACCCTTCACGTTACCTGTTAAGGAAACGATCTGTGACATGAAATGATTGTTGGTTTGCATCAGAACACACCACACGGGCATCCCTCGGAAACCGCAGTTTACCACAGAGTGATCTCACTGGGCTTCACTCGGGGGGTGTTGATAGCTGTGAAAGTGAGGGGATCGGGCGAGGGGGTCCCAGCTGGGAGAGAATGGCTGTCCAAAGCTGGTGTCTGAACTGAAACGGGTACATCTCAGCCTTTTAGAAGGTCATTTTCAGGGGCTGGAGGGATAGTACAGGGGGTAGGGCCTTTGCCTTGCATGCGGCCAACCCCGGGTTCAATCCCCAGCATTCCATATGGTCCCTCAAGTACCGCCAGGAGTAATTCCTGAGTGCAAAGCCAGGAGTAACCCCTGAGCATCTCTGGGTATGATCCAAAAAGCAAATAAATAAATCACAATCACAACCATCCTGTTATTCGTCGATTGCCTCGAACAGGCCCCAGTAACGTCTCCTTCGTCCTAGCCCTGAGATTTTTTTAAAAAGTGCCATATTCAAGGCTCTTTCAGAGTTAGGAGAATGAGACCCTTCATTGTTACTGGTGTTTGGCATATTGGGTACGCTACGGGGAGTTTGCCAGACTCTGCCGTGTGGGCAGGCTACATTCGGTAGCCTGCCAGTTTGTCCAAAATAGGAATGAGATGATAAGATGTTGCGTGGCTGCGCGCTTCCGGGAGCTGGGTTTTATATTTTCTGAGTCTTGGCCATTGATGGGATTACACGGTGCCAAGGACAGTTTCAGAAGCTTGTTGATTATGTTTACAATGATACTAGTAATACAAGCCCAGGTGAAAAAACTAGAAAGAACTACTAGGAAAATCCAGCAGGTAGGATGCCGGCCTTGTCTGCAGCCCACCTGGGTTCCATCCCTAGCACCCCATACGGTTCCCAGAGCACCACCAGGAGTGATCTTTGAGTGCAGAGCTAGGAGTAAGCCCTGAGCACTGCAGGGCGTGGCATAAAAAACAAAACAAACAACCCCTCACCCCACCCCAAACTACCCCAGAGCTAACCAACCAAACAAAACCCCAAACCAAGGCTGCTGAGAGTCGGGGGCTGGAGCGAGAGTACAGCAGGTAGGGCGTTTGCCTTGCATGCGGCCAACCCGGGTTCAATTCCCAGCATCCCATATGGTCCCCTAAGCACCATCAGGGGTAATTCCTGAGTGCAGAGCCAGGAGCAACCCCTGTGCATCGCCAGGTGTGACCCAAAAAGCAAAAAAAAACAAAAAACAAAAAAAAAAACCAAACAACTGCTGAGAGTGATGGAAGGGCCAGGATAGTGGGAGCCTTCACCTTTGCTGTCTCTGGAGCGATAGCACAGTGGTAGGGCGTTTGCCTTGCGTGCAGCCAGCCCGGCTGATTCCTCTGCCCCTCTTGGAGAGCTCAGCAGCTACTGAGAGTATCTTGCCTGCATGGCAAAGCCTGGCAAGCTCCCTGTGACGTATTTGATATGCCAAACACAGTAACAACAAGTCTCAAAAAAATGGAGACGTTACTGGTGCCTGCTTGAGCAAATCAATGAACAACAGGAGGACAGCGTTCCCTAACCAAGCTAGAAGACTGGGTTGGGGCTGGGAGACTGTGCATGTGGGTGGTGGATATTGGCCAGCGCAAGGCACTACGCAGGCTCCTTATTGTCCTCTCTGATGTTCCGAACAGGCAGGGCTGGCAGAACGAGGCAGGGCGAAGGTCTTCCTTGCTGTCCTTCTCAGCACTGGACTACGCAGAGGACGACTCCAGCTCGCAGCTGTGCTCCAGCCACGAGGAGTTGGGGCCCGGGGGCGCTCACCCAGCCAAAGGGGCCCGGGGCGCTGCCGTGTATGCCCTGCCCTGCCGCAACCAGGTGCTGGTCCCTTTCCAGAAGCTTCCCTGCGCTTGCCATGAGCCTCACTTGACTAGAAGAGATGCGTGAGGTTTTCTTTGTTTCTCTCCTAACTTTATCTTGGGCGTTTCATTTTTCACTGTGTCCTTTGTTGCGGGTGGGGGCCATACCCAGCTGTGCTCAGGGCTTCCTCCTGACTTTGTGCTCAGGGATCATTCCTGGCAGTGCTTGGGGGTTCCGTAGGCAGTGCTGTGGATTAAACCTGGTTGGGCCAAGTGCAAAGCCAGGGCCATACTGTCTTTCCAGCCCCATTGTGTCCATTTCTTTAAAAAAATTTTTTTCCAATTTAAACACTGTGGTTACAAAGTTACTCTTGATGATTTGTTACTAGCATTTAGTATTCCAACCCCAATCCCTCCACCATTGTCCCCATTTTCCCAGCCACCCCTCAGGCCTGCTCCTGTAGCAGGCCCACACAATAATTTGTTTTATCTTGCTTGTTACCACTAAATGGCTAACAGAGTGATCAAAAAATAATTCAGTAAAAGAAAATTTGTGAAAATGGTTCTGTCTCACCATGGGGACAATCAGTCCTTGTCTGTGGGTTTTCTGAGCTATTGCTAGTTGAGCCTTCTGTGTCATTCTTTTTGTTCTTCAAGCTTCGTCTGCTTCTGTGGTCCATTCGCATCTAATCTGGCGTGCTCCTCCCGGGATATTAGGATCGTAGGGTTTAAGGATGTGGTGTGGCCGCAGATGTGGCCACACACTCTGGAAAATCCAAAATATTTCACTGGGTGGTGAACTTAGATGGTGGCAGTTGAGGGACGTGGATGTGGGTGCCCGGGCTT
Source organism: Sorex fumeus (assembly GCF_029834395.1). NCBI lineage: Eukaryota > Metazoa > Chordata > Mammalia > Eulipotyphla > Soricidae > Sorex > Sorex fumeus. The sequence goes on from NW_026606179.1 coordinate 23,652,217, forward strand.
TTGAAAGTGTGTGGGGTAGGGTGGGGAGGGGCTCTCTGCCCCCACCCTGAGAAGGCCCAGAATTCTCAACTGGTGTACCTGACATTTTTGGCAGTTTGGCTTCTCTGTCGAGCTCAGTCGTGCGGAGGTGGAGTCTGTCTGTGTGTCTTGAGAGTTTTTGCGACCAGTTGATGTCTTCTGAGATTGAGTCATGATGATAGTTGAGCTTCCATGGCAGCAGGGGTGGGAGCGATAGCACAGCAGGTAGGGCGTTTGCCTTGCATATGGCCGACCAGGGTTTGATTCCCAGCATCCCATATGGTCCCCCGAGCACCACCAAGAGTAATTCCTGAGTGCAAAGCTAGGAGCAACCCCTGTGCATAGCCGGGGGTGACCCAAAAAGCAATATATATATTCACCTGCTCTCCATAGAGAGTTTTCGCCCAATGCAAACGACCCTGCTCTCCTTGTGACCCCGGAGGCTAGTTTCCCTCTCTTTTCGCCAGTATTAGTATGCAGCACTCTGCAAACTCCTGACTGACAGGAGGAATGTCCCTTGAGCGGAGCTGACTTCGGGGCCAGTCTTGGCAGTACTTGGGGCACCATGTGGTGATGGCAGTGGAATCTGTTGGGCTGTCCCCTGCCTCTCCAGTTGGCATTGTTTGGGTGCTTCCCTTCTGTGTGCATGGCTCTCCCACAGACTCAGAAAGGTAGGTTCCAGTCCCGGCCAGGTCACTCGTGGGGAGCCAGGGGCCAGAGGGGCCCCTCTCTCCACCACTGCCCAGCAGCTGTGGTCCGTGCTCTGTGCTCACGGCTTTGGAAACTAGGCTGGGCTGTGTCCTTCGTGGGAAAGGAGGGCCCCATCACCTCTTTGTCCTTCTCCCTTTTCACCCTCCAGGGCAACATGCCATTCATAGGGACTGCTTGCAGACTCAGGCACCAACAGTATTTGTTTTGATTATCCTGTGATATATGGAATTCCATGGCAAGTGATTGTAGGGAGCTTAGTATGAAGGTTCTTCTGTGAGTCTCTCAGGAACTGGCTTCCACTTTCCAGCATGTACAGATGTTAGCATGCAGAAGGAGGGTCCTCTGCCACAGGACACTAGCAGATATTAACATGCAGAATGAGGTTCCTCTGTCAGAGGACACTGCAGACATTAGCATGCAGAATGAGGGTTCTCTGCCACAGGACACTAGAACACAGGCAGCTGCAGAGAACTTTCCTTCTTCCTCCCCTCCCCTCCCCTCCCCTCCCCTCCCCTCCCCTCCCTTCCCCTCCCCTCCCCTCCCCTCCCCTCCCCTCCCCTCCCCTCCCCTCCCCTCCCTTCCCTTCCCTTCCCTTCCCTCCTTCCCTCCTTCCTTCCTTCCTTCCTTCCTTCCTTCCTTCCTTCCTTCCTTCCTTTCCCTTCCCTTCCCTTCTTTCCCTTCCTTCTTTCTTCTTGCTTTCTTGCTTCTTTCTTTTTTTCTCTTTCATTATTTCATTCCTGGGGCTGGGAGATAGCACAGCGGGTAGGGCATTTGCCTTGCACGCGGCCGACCCGGGTTTGATTCCCAGCATCCCATATGGTCCCCTAAGCACCGCCAGGAGTGGTTCCTGAATGCAGAGCCAGGAGTAACCCCTGAGAATCGCTGGGTGTGACCCAAAAAGCAAAAAAACAAAAACAAAAACAAAAAACCATTATTTCATTCATTCTTTCTTTTGGTGGGAGGGTCATGCCTTTTAGTACTTGGGGGTCACTCTTGGTGGTGCTCAGGCAAGTGCTTTGCCCCTGTTCATTGATTTCCTGTTAGTTGCCTCGCCCATATTCTGCAGCCCTACAAATGCCTTTTCTGTGATCCATCCATCCCCTCCTCTCTTCCCACCCCCATAAAAACAATATTTTGTTTTGTTTTTATTTGCTCCCCAATAAAGGGCAGTATCTGGTGATGTTCAGGAAGTCATGTGGTGCCGGGGATTGAACCTGGGTCAGCAAATGCCCAACCCCCCTGCCCTCTCTCCCTAGACCCCGCCAAACTTTTTTAACCTAGAAAATAATGCAGCATTACTCACGACTTTGTTCTCCAGACTGGCCGAGTGTTAGCAGGATAGTATTTTCTATTAATTTATTTGTCTTGTTTTGAGGGTCACACCCCACTGTGCTCAGTGTTTGTTCTGGCTCGGTACTCAGGGGCAGCCACTCCAGCCAGTGTTCAGAGACCAGGTGGTACCAGGGAGTGACCTGGGACCCCCACATGCAAAGCTTGTGCCCAGCCCATGGAGTTTTCACCAGGAGTAACCGCCTTCCCCTAGCACTGTGCTGGGGGTATCGAGATGAGGGCAAGATAACGCTTCCAGATACGGTTCCCCCAAATCAGTCAGACTATTTTAACTTTTCCCATTGGAATTTTACTTTAAGATGGATCCGTGTTCATTGATTGCCTGTTAGTTGCAATCGTTCATATTTGGGAGTGTGGCTCTGTGTGCTGGATCTTTCTCTCTAAGGCCATCGTCCCCATGACCCTCTCACCTGGGTGCGTACACAGCCCTCTGCGTGTCTCTACATGTCTCTGTGTGTCTGGAAAGCCCTTCTTTGTACAACCTGGGAACCAGGGCCAGGCGTCCAGCCCACGCCAGCGGGAAGGCCTGCCATTGTCCGGACCCCGCCGACGGTGCTTGAGTGAAGGGTCCCTTCGGTTGGAGGGAGGTTCCCCCGCGCCAGAGCCTTTCTATTCTAGTAGGCGACAGTGGGTGACACGGCCTGACCGGCTGGGTCTCAGCACCTGCTATGTGCCAGGGAGCCTTCATGTTCCTTCTCAGTCACTTCACATCTCAAGTGTGTGAAGAAGTTGGCTCCTGGACTTGCCTGGGGCCTCCCAGTCTCCCTGGGGAGAATCAGAATTTGTAGGTATTCCCTTTGACTCAGAGCCACTGGGCAGCATGCACCCTGCACCCTCTCTTTAGCCAGGGGACTTGTTAGACAGGAAGCCTTCATTTGGAAGTGGCCAGCTGGTCCTTACTGCATTGCCTGACTCAAATCCGTGCCTGAAACGGGTGTGTGGGGCATGCACGGCTGCCGTGTATCCACTAGATGGCCCCAGGCCTGAAGAGAAGGGCCGCTGGAAATCCAGTCTTCCCTTTCCTTCCCGCAGACATCCTGTAATCTGAGGCAAACAGGTTAACCTTTAATCCTTTTCGCACCATCCCTCCTTCCTCCAAAGCCAACTTGTCCCCGCTAGCAAGGTGAGGAAGCCACTGGCTGCTGGAGTTATTTTCTCTCAATGCCTGGGGCCAGCTGGTCAGTGTGCACTCACAGAGAAATGGCCCGACCCAGGGAAGCAAATCCTGTTTCAGCAGCTTTCTTTTTTTCTTTTTCTTCTTCTTTTTTTTTTTTTTTTTTGGGTCATACCCGGCGATGCTCAGGGGTTACTCCTGGCTCATGCACTCAGTTGAATTATTATACTCATGCTCTGCTGAATTATTCCTGGCAGTGCTCAGGTGGACCATATGGGATGCTGGGAATCGAACCTGGGTTGGCTGCGTGCACGGCAAACACCCTCCCCACTGTGCTATGGCTCCAGCCCCTCAGCAGCTTTCTTGATGATGCCAGCAGAGTGAGGCTGGAGGAGCAGAGGGGACTTACACAGAGGCAGAAGGAAGCCGAGAGACGGGAGGTTCCAAAATACCCCCTCGGAGCTGGCGCCTGAGAGTCCTTGAGGCCCAGTGAGCGCATAGTTGGTTCCACTGGCTGAGAAATTCCCAGCAGCCCTTTGGCGTTTCTGGAGCGACCACCGTCTGGTGAGCCCCGCAGTTCACCTGCGCTCGATTTGCCCCCGTCACACGTAGATGGATACGTTGGGGTCGGGGATGTGGAGCTCATTGCCCGCTCTTCTCTGTGCAGACGGCTCTGTGTGAGCAGGACCCCTCCCCCCCTTAGCCTGCCAGGCTCCCAGCTGCCTCCCCAGCAGTCTGCAGACGCCCTGAGAGCGAGCTCTGCTTCCTCCCGAGTTGGGGCACCCCATGCGGACCCTCAGTTGTTTTTTCCCAATGTGCCACATCCGGGGTCCCTCTGCTTTACGGATCACCAGGGACCCTCTGGAGTCAGTCCTGGGCTCTCTGCTCTTTTGCTCTCCCCTGGGACTCTGCCCCCCTACCCCCCCGTGATGGGTCTGGACAGTCCCGCCAGTGACTGTGGAAGGCTGTCAGTAGCCCCGTGGCTGGAGAGGGCAGCAAGGAGGCGCTGTATGCCGTGTGGGCTTCTGTGCATCCCCTGTGCATCCCGGGATCGGCCCTGTCCCTGCTCACCCTTGCAGGAGCCGCTGCTACCTTGCTCCTTCCCCGTGCCCTCCTCTGGGCTCCAGGTGACAGGGCTCAGTCGACCTGGCAGGCTCCTTTGGCCGGTGTTTGAACGCTGTGCATAACTCATTGTGTATTCTTTCGCGTCCGACTTCAGCATTGGGCATGCACAGGTTTAAAATGCCTGAGCCACCGAGTGTTTAACTACTAGGAAGTGGACCTCTTCATCTCTATAGAGATATTTGTCTTCATTTCCGTGGCATTCAACCTGCTCCATCCTTTCTTTCTTTCTTAGCTGGTTTTTTTTTGGTTCACCTTTTCCCAGCTCTTAATTTCAACCATTCTGTATTTTTGCGTTGAGATGGACTTAGCATGTAGACTTTAGGAACATGTTTGCCAAGATATAAAACTGTGCATTCAGAATATACACCTCAGTGTCACACATCGTTTTTGTTGACACCGTTTGACAAGATCTACTCCTGCCTTTTTCCCGGACCGTTTGTTCCTCTGATGTTCAATGCGTGTGGATGGGAGTGTTTGAGAGTGAGTTTTCCATCTTACTCCCGTTGCCATCTTTTCCTTTTCTTCATTTGTGACGACCAGGGTCCAAGGCATCTGACTAATGGGGCTCACCAGGCTCTCCCGTTATAGTCCTGTTGTTTGCACATTTGATGTCTCCAAGGCCACACCCTGCTGTAGGGCTGGAGGTGCCCAGGGGCAGTGCCACCACGATGCCCTTAGCATGTGGGTGCCGAGCGCTGAGTTTGCGTGACCTCCTGCACCCTGGGCTCCCTGCTTTCCTAGCTGTCGGATCACTCTGGAAAGCCTTGGTTTTTCCTTTCCTCTTTTTGGATTGATAATTTTTCCTTCATTGTTCTATTTCTTTCCTTCTGTTGCCTTAAATTATACATTTTTTTCCCTCCAATAAGGCATGGTGACCAGCTTGCTCTGGCAGAGGATCAGGGGGACGTTTGTGAACTAGTTACCTGGTTCCAAGGAGATGAAACCTCAGAGATCATTTGTTTCTTTTCCTTCCTTCCTTCCTTCCTTCCTTCCTTCCTTCCTTCCTTCCTTCCTTCCATCCTCTCTTCTGCCCTTCCTTTTTCTTTCTTAGCCATATCTGGAGCTTCTCTTCTTTCTGGAGATAGTGAGCTAGTGGTCTGGTATAGAATAGAAAAACATCTGAGTTTAGAGATTTGTTTGTTTGTTGTTGGGCTCAGGGCTTACTTCTGGCTCTGCACTCAGGAATTACTCCAGGTGGTGCTCTGGGGACCCATATGGGATGCTACGCTCCAACCCAGGTCAGACGCATGCAAGGCAAATGCCCTACCTGCTTTACTATTGTCCTGGTCCCCAAAACATCTGAGTTTGCTAAGACGGAATCTGATTGATGGTCTTTATCACGTTTGTCCCTTTGTCTTTTGTAACCCAAGGTTCCATTGTCACATGAGGTAGATAGAGAAGAAGAGGAAAATTTCTCGAAGCATGATGGATGCCGAGGTTCCCCGCCTGCATCAGAGCGCACGCAGGAGAAAGGTAGGTTGGCCACGAGAGCACTCGTGCCAGGGGCGTTGGTTGGCACGGGACATGTGCCTCAGTTCCACCCAACTGTGGCTCTTTTGAGGTTTATTTTCTTTGTGAGTTGCCTGGATGTACGGTTGTGCTCCCCTTGAAGTGTGTCCCTTTCACGTGGGAAAGAGCCGTGGCTCAGGCCCTGAAGGGCCCTGGGCTCCTCCCTCTGACGCTGTGCTGGCTGTCACGTGGCTGGACCGTCACGCTCTCCACAGAACAGAGGAGCCATGTGGTCTGTCTTGCTCTCTACACGTCCGTCCCCTGGGCCCAGCACGCCCACAGCACCCTCTAGAGCTGCATCCTTAACTGCCCGAGTGTTCGGTTCCGCTCAGTGAGAGAACCGCACATTCTGGCAACGGCAGGGAGCAGCTCCCAGTCTCCTGGGAGGTGGCATGTGTGTGTGTGTGAGACATCAGAGAGAGCCTGGCATAGGGTGGGCGCCAACACCTGCTTCTCAGGACCCTTAGCTCTGCTCTGGCTCCAGGAGACGCTTTTATCAGTGCTCCACAGGTGGCCAATGGGAGAACTGTGCCAGCCCAGCGATGGCGGGTCCAGAAAACGCCAGTTGGTTAGGCGGCAGCTTCCATCCCTGTGGAGAATCTAGGTGCATGTTAAATTCATATAAAAGTCTATTTCTTTGCTGAGGCAATGTGGAAAAAAAAATATGTGAGACTCAAATGCAACCATGTATGGATTTAAATGAGTATTTTATATTCCCCTCGTTGACACTTTCAGCCTTGAGTAGATTTATAAAGCACGCCTGGTTTAGTCACCTGTCCTTCTTACCTCACAAGCCTTCCTGTCCGTCCATGTCCATTTGCTTCTTTGTGTCTCTGTGCCTCGAGCCTTGTCAGCCAGGACCCCTCAGGAGAAGTGGGAGAATTCATTCCAACAGGCTTGCTTGCCAAGGGCAAGGGGCAACTCTGAAGGGTACTGAATGGTAGAATATGCTCCCCTGCAGTCAAGGCCCGGCCCCACCACCAGGGAGCACACCCGAGATTCCTGTGTCAGAGCAGCTGACCCTGGGGGGAGGGGAGGTCTTCCAGGTTTCCTCAGTCCCCCTTTCTCTGCTCTTGTAAGCACTCACACACCCTGCCCTGCTCATAGCGCCACTGGTCATGTGGCCTGCCCGTTTCTCCCTCCTCTCAGGAGCCCAAGAGCCATTGCCTGCTGTCTGATTCTGTTTATCTGTTCACACCGCCAGTATGCAGGCAACTGAATGTATGCATGCTGGCACCCAGTGTGTCTGCATGCGGGCACCCAGCATGTCTGGACACACAGTGTGTCTGTGCACCCAGCATGTCTGCATCGGGCACCCACCATTTATGCATGTGGGCACCCACACCCAGCGTTTCTGCATGCGGGCACCCAGTGTGTCTGGTCATCCAGCATGTCTGCATGCAGGCACCCAGTGTGTCTGGTCACCCAGCATGTCTGAATGCGGGCACGCAGTGTTTCTGAATGTGGGCACTCAGCATGTCTGCATGTGGGCACCCAGCCTGTCTGCATGTGGGGAGCCCACTGTAACTTGGCATCAGGGATACAGCCAGAACCATTTGCTCAAGAGACAAATCTGATGGTTGCCCTACCAGCCGCCCACCCCTGCACCCCACACTTTTTTTCAACCTAGATGGCTTCAGTGACCTCCCACAACCTGCAAACCCAGCTGGCCATGGCCCCTGCTACCTGTTCTCCAACCCCTGTGGTTCTGTTTGATCTCTTCAGTGGCAGTGCAGAGCCAGGAGTAACTCTTGAGCATCGCTGGGTGTGACACCACCCCCCCCCCCCCAAAAAAAAAAAGAGAAAAGAAAATATGAAGCTCCATAACCTCTGGCTCCCAAACAAGCTCTCTCTGTGACTCGTCCTTCCGGGCTGTGATCCTAATGGACCAGGATGGAGACGTCCATCTTCTGTGTGGCTTGAGGATGAACACTTTATGTGTGGATATACATATATATATTGGTTTGGGGGTCACTCCCAACTATTCTCAGGGGTTACTCCTGGCTCTAAAGTTAGGAATCACTCCTGGCAGTGCTCAGGGGACCATATGGAGTGCCGGGCATTGAACCCCAGTCAACCGCATGCAAGGCAGAAGCCCTCCCCTCTGTACTATTGTTCCTGCCCCCATTTTGTATATATTTTTTAAAATATTTTTTGTGCACTTGTTTCTAATTTATTTTCAGTGAGTTATTCCCCCTCCCCCTGCGGTGCAGATTATTTATAGAAAGTCCCAAGCAACCCTGCACTTTTTTTTTTTAATTTTTATTAGTGAAACACCATGAGGTACAGTTGTAGACTTACAAACTTTCATGCTTGGGTTTCAATTATACAATGATCGAGTACCCATCCCTCCACCAGTGCCCATCTTCCACCACCACTGATCCCAGTATCCCTCCCACCCCATCCACCCCTGCCTCTGGCAGGACATTCCCTTTTGTTCTCTCTCTCCTTTTGGGTGCTGTGGTTTGCACTGAGTGGCAGTCATGTTCGGTCTAGAGTCTACTTTCAGCATACATCTCCCATCCTGGGAGGATCCTCCCAACACCTTTATTTGGTGCTCCCTTCTCTGAGCTGCCTTTTTCCCTAGCATGTGAGGCTGGCCTCCAAGCCATGGAGTGAACCTCCTGGTACTTATCTTGGCTATTCTTGGCAACCTTGCACTCTTAACTTTTCTTCACAGCTACGGCTGTAGAGGAAGGCACTTAGAGCCCCCTCCATGAGGCCGTGCTCAGAAACGGAACACTCAACTCAAGCGCACAGGGTTTTGTTTCACAGAACTACAACTCTCTGGGTGGTTGTTTTGGGGCCCCGCCTGGTGGTGCTCAGGGCTTACTCTTGTTGGCTTTGCGCTTGGGGATCCCTCCTGGTGGGGCCCGGAAACCCTGTGTGGTGTCAGGGATCTGGGACTGCACCCAGGGCTGGAGTCAGGTACCAGGCAAGCGCTCTGCCCCATTGTATTGTCTCTCTGGCCCCACAGGACCATTGACTTTTCTGACTATGCTGGATGCTAGTCCAGGCAGGGTATGCAGGAGGAAGGAGTTGCTCTTCGAGGCGGGGGAGGGTCTGGGGGTGAAAGTGTGGCAAGGAGGAAGGCTAGGGCTCACTATCAGGAGTGGGGCCTGGTGCTGCCCTCACGAACTTAGACCTGAGCAGCACAGAGAGCTGAGGGACCAGGAGTCAAGCACGATGCCCCCGTGACCTCAGCTGGGTGACTCCGGCCCAGCCCTGGGCCTGTCTCTGAAGGAGATTCTCTGACCAGATTCACCGCTGTTACTATCTCGACCTCTGTTAAAATGCTCTTTCTCTCTTTTTCAGATGATAAACATGTTCTAAACTTGAAGGTAAGATTTGGTGATGTTTTGGTGGTAGTTGGGGGGTGGGGCACACCCAGCAGTACTCAGAGCTGACTACTTGGGTTGGTGCTCAGGGAGCACTCCTGGTGGAGCTTGGGGGAACCCTAGAGGGTCCCGGGGGTCGAACCTGTATGCCACGTGCCCTACCCACTTTGCTCTCTCCCCAGCCACCAAGATCTTAAAAAGTGATTTTTCTCAACGAATACTAATTTGTTTTTTTGTTTGTTTGGTTTATTTTTGGGGGAGGTGGGGTGGAATACCCCGCGATGCTCAGAACTTAATCTGCACTCAGGAATTACTCCTGATGGCTCAAAGGAGCATATGGGGTGCTGGGTCGAACCCAGTCAGTCACGTGCAAGGCAAAAGTCTTACCCATTGTACTATTGCTCCGGCCCCAACAAATACTATTTCTACCATCCTTTTAAAGCACATTTGTGGTTTGTTAGTGAGTATGTGTGTGTGTGTGTGGGGGGGGGGGGTATTGGAGGACCTTTCCCTCAGGGCCTCATCCCATTAAGTGTTGTTCTTATAGGAACTCAAGATTCTCCACAGCTCAGAAATGTCTGTGCTGGGCTGAGAGGGTAGAAATCACTTGGGTTACTTTGTAGCCAGACAGACAGTAGTAGCTGCTATGCCAATGTGGCAGGCATTCTAACTGAAGTTCTCTGTTCTGCAGTGTCCTAAGAAACTGAAAATTTTCTCATTAGGGTTCACCTTTAGTAGAGTCAGCCTGTCACCTTACCTACTTTTTCAGCAGAAATCAGAGACTCCCCATCATTTGGAAAGGAGAAATGTAACAAGTGCAAGGCCACTCCTTTCCTCCGAGTTCCCTGTGGTGGGAAGGAATACCTTGTTCTCAGTGCTTTGAACCGGGCCTGTTTGCAGTTGACAGTGCTTGCTTGTGCCTGGAGCGGGCAGTGCAGGCCTGGTGGGGGGTTGGCTTTGTGGTGGCCAGCAGGCCTGAGCTCTAGAGTGGGAATGGAGGCCGGTCACTTGTGGGACCTGCCGAGGGAGACCCTACCACTGACCCTACCATGGGCACCGGCACCTTCATGGGACCAGCCAAGAAGGAAGGACCCTCAGGTGTAAAGGCTCAGTGAAAGGAGGCAGTGGACACTGAGGTTTCTAAAATAGGACCAACCAGAGCGGCGGAGCTGGAAGCACTCGGACATATGGCTAGATGCCCGCCGGATGGTGCTGACCAGACCGGGCCTGAGTTACAGTGCCTGGAAGAACGTCTCTCATGCCTGTTTCTTGTTCCCTAGGATGAGAAGCCACCGCTTTGTGAAAAGCCTCCCCCCTCCCCAGGTATCTGCCTTTTGAGTGTCAGCATGGTTGAACACTTGCAGGGGTTTTTGGTTCTTGTTTGGTCTGAGTGGCGGGGGTGGGGGGGGTGCGTAAGTGGTGCTCAGGGAGCCCAGGCTGCCCCTCACTCCCCCCCCCCCTTTCCTTGGCCACCCCGACTGGCAGTTCAGTACAGGGGCCTGGAACATGGTGCTATTCAGACCCTGGGGGCCGGGGGGGGATACCCCCCCCCCCCCCAATTTAGACTCCCACTAGGTGGGCACTGCACTTGCTACACTGCCTCCCAGCATCCTTGCTGCACTGTCTCTTAGCACCCTTGGGGACTTACAGTCCTGGGCTGGCCGTGCTAGAGTTTCTCCTTGACCTGGACGGGACTCACAGTGCCCACAGGTGTCTTGCCTCCAGCCACAGGGTCCAATGTCCTCACAGGCCCAGACTCCCCGTGCACCAGCTGCCTTGTCTCTCCATTCTGCTGCCTGATCAGTTCCCTCCCATGCCCCTCACCAGGCCGGATGCTGCCCGGAAAGCCTGTCCAGCTTGGGGTCCTACCTCTCTGCAGGGGAGGTGCGGTTTGGGCTGCAGTCCCCTCTTCACTGGAGCCCTTTTCCTTCCGGGGCATCTTCAGGGTTACTCCTCCTGCGCGAGGGACTGGACGGTGTGCCGCAGGGGCCAGCAAGGCTGGCTGGACTAGCTGGCCCGCTCGCTGGTCCCTCCCGTTTGCGCCTGGGCCTGTGCAGAAATCGGCATCTCCCTTCCCCCACGCCGTCCCCTCAACACGTTGCTCCTCTGGCCTTTGTGGTCCCCAGTCACCTTAGAACAAAAGCAGTGAGTCATTCCAGCAGCAGGTGTCCTTATTCAGAAGCAACAGGAAAGGGCATTGGGGAGCCACTTGCAGTCTCGTGGAGAGAGACAGGTGCCCACGCCCAAGCCCGAGGTCTGCTACCCTGTCCAATTACCCTTACCCGCCACCTGCCGTGACGCCCCTTACCCTGCCCTTCCATCCCGACCTCCAGGACTGTTTTCTTTCCGCTGTGATGGAGAAGCAGCCTCGTCTTGGGGTGCTGACAAGATGCACGCGGCCCTGGCCCCCCTCTTGCCCATTCCGTCTTTTTTTTTTTAATCTTTTCGGTCACACCCAGTGATGCACTGGGGATACTCCTGGCTCTGCACTCATGAGTCACTCCTTGTGGTGCTCAGGGGACCATGTGGGATGCTGGGAATCGAACCCGGGTTGGCTGCGTGCAAGCCAAATACCCTACCCGCTGTGCTATTGCTCCAGCCCCCATTCCGTCTTGCCGTCCTTTTGTGACCCTGGATTCCTTTCTCCTCTGGGGCCCACCCCCTGGGCTGCCTCAGTTGCCCACTGAGAGCCGGCTCCAGCTTCCCTCCTAGTGTCTCCCGCCCTTTGTCCAAACTGCAGGCCTTGATCCACTCCTTCCTCGCGCCTCCCCCCACCCCACCCACTCTTGAGCCCTGTTGAGTTTGGGACCTCGAATCTTCCCTGCGTCCCTTCCTGCCAGTCTCCTCTCCAGGGCAGCCTCATTCCGGTCTGCTTCTAGCCCAGCTGGCCTGAGAGCGTCAGCTGAAAGCGCAGCTCATTCTTACCCTGGGCCTCAGGCCCCTGCAAAGGCCTGGCCGCTGCTCCCCTCCGCTCCCCATTACCTGCCCACTCGGGAGAGGCTTGCCCCTCACACACTTGCCGGCCTGTCTTCCCAGCAGCTGAGGGAAGCAGAGTGTAGGGCCTGCAGGAAGTAAGGACTCCCTTGGATTTGGTTTTCCTTTTTCTTTCCTTTTTTTTTTTTTGGTTTTGGGTTTGTGGGCTCACCCCCAGCTGAGCGTGGCTCTGTGCTCAGGCATCACTCCTGGTGGCGTGCGGGGACAGAGGCAAGAACAGGGATTGGAGGCCAGAGCCCCACCTGCACCCCGGAACTGGATGCTGTTCCTTTCACCCCATCTGGCCCGCTTCCATGGCTTTTGAAGTAAAGTCTCCTGACATTTCGGTGTGAAGTCTTACTATTTTTTAAGCTCTTTATCCTTACGCCTTTCCAGATGTATCTGGTAGAGCACGTCAGAGGGGTCTGGAAATCACCAGAGAGAAGTTCCAGGACTTAAAAGAAGAAAATGGGTTTTTAAGCGACAAAAATCGAACCCTTGCTTTTGAACTTAAAATGGTGAAACAAACAGTGAAAGACCTCCACTCACAGCTCAAGAGGGTGGAAAAAGAAAACCAGAAACTGAAAGAGGCCCTGCCAGTGTCCTCCCCGGAAGGTGAGACTGCAGCCCGGCCTGGGCCGAGGAGTTGCAATGCTGCCTCATTATCTTTTGTGCTTTCAGAGTTTGTATTTTGTGCTTAATTGTTGATATGCATGGCTTTGTGTGTGTGTGTGTGTGTGTGTGTGTGTGTGTGTGTGTGTGTTATAATATTTAAGTGTTTCTCATTATTTTATGTTATATTTGTTGGTGTGTGTTTAATACTTAAGTCTTGAGTCCCGTGAATATCCTTATGGTAGTTAAAATATAAGGTCATCGGGGCTGGAGTGATAGCACAGCGGGTAGGGCATTTGCCTTGCACGCGGCCGACCCGGGTTCGATTCCCAGCATCCCATATGGTCCCCTGAGCACCGCTGAGAGAGTAATTCCTGAGGGCAGAGCCAAGAGTTAACCCCTGTGCATTGCCAGGTGTGACCCAAAAAGAAAAAAAAAATATATATATAAGATCATCATTGATACTAAAGAGTCTTTAAAACTTCTTTGGAGCTTGAGCAAAGTCACATCTCTTTCCTCTCAGTTTCTATTGCTAGAAGTAGCATTCAAAGCCCCCCTTTCACCATGTACTTGCTAATGATGAGAATTTTATTTTTTCTTGTTAATTTGGTAGGCAAAAAAGGGCAATTTAACTTTAACTTAAATGTGTTGCACTATAGCACTGTCCTCCCGTTGTTCATCGATTTGCTCGAGTGGGCCCAGTAATATCTCCATTGTGAGACTTGTTGTTATTGTGTTTGGCATATCGAATACGTCACGGGTAGCTTTCCAGGCTTTGCCGTGCAGGCATGATACTTTCGGTAACTTGCCAGGCTCTCCGAAAGGGGCAGAGGAATCAAATCTGGGTTGACTGGGTCGGCCGCATGCAAGGCAAATGCCCTACCGGTTGTTTCATCGCTCCAGCCCATGTGTGTGGATAGATAGATAGATAGATAGATAGATAGATAGATAGATAGATTGATTTGGGGGGTTAGCTTTGCTAACCAGCTGTACTATGTACTATATATATATAAAAATAAAATGACCTGAAAGGATGTGTGTGTGTGTGTGTGTGTGTGTGTGTGTGTGTGTGTGTACATATTCCTTCAGGTCATTTTATTTCCCTTTCAAAAGGTTTTCCTATTTATTTATTTTTGGAGGATTGGGTTTTAGGACTACCCCCAGCATTGTCTCAGGGTTCTTCCTGGCACTGTGCTCAGGAGAGACACTTGGCACTGCTGGGGGTTTGAAACTGGGTTGTGACCATCATCTCCTGTGTTAACTCTGTGGTCACCAAAATTTTACCACATTCAGTTGAGATACTTAGGTTTTCTTTTTTTTTTTTTCTGTTTCTTTTTGGGAAATGCTCAGGGGTTCCTCCTGGCTCTGCACTCAGGACTTACTCCTGGTGGTGCTTGCGGGGGGGCCATATGGGATGCTGGGACTGAACCTGGGTCGGCCGCATGCAAGGCAAACATGCTGTACTATCACTCCGGCCCCTACTTGGGTTTTTTTTGTTGTTGTTGTTTCTTTGTTTTTTCTTTTAATATGTTTGCAAGCCTACTTTATATATTAAGGCTTTTAGCCCTTGGTCATGTGTATAATACTTTCTCAGTTTGCTAAAAACTCTAGCATAGTTTTTCTTTCTGACTTACCTTGGAGTGAGAAAGAAACACTTGAGAGAAAAAAAAGTGATATTTTTCTTGCTGTTGTTTTTAAATTTTATTTTTGGCACCATGGTTTACAGTGCTGTGGTTCATCGTATGGTTTCAGCCTAGCACATTCCTGCCTCTTCCCCCCACCCTTGTCCCAGAGTTCACTCACCACGTCCCCCCTACCCCCCAAGCCTGTTTTCCGCTTCCTACTGAAGATACATCTTAGTGTCTGTTGCCTTTGGTAATTGCTGTACTCCTGCTTTTTTTTTTAATTTAAAAAAAAATTTTTTTTCTAAATTTTTATTAGTGAAACTCCATGAGGTACAGTTGTAGATTTACAGATTTTTGTGCTTGGGTTTCAGTTATACAATGATCGAATACCCATCCCTCCACCTGTGCCCATTATCCACCACCACCAGTCCCAGTATCTCTCCCACCCCCCTTCCCCCCCATCCCGCCCTACCTCTGTGGCAGGGCATTCCCTTTTGTTATCTCTCTCCTTTTGAGTACTGTGGTTTGCAAAAGAGACATTGAGTGGCAATCTTGTTCGGTCTATAGTCTACTCTCATCACACATTTCCCATCTTGAGAGGAACCTCCCAACACCCTTTATTTGGTGCTTCCTTCTCTATCTGAGCTGCCTTTTCCCCTAGCGTGTGCAGCTGTCCTCAAAGCCTTGGATGTACTCCTGCTTTTTAATCCTCTTGATAGTCCTCTCATTAGAGAGAGGTTTCTGTGTCTGTCCCTCTCCTTTTGACTTCATTCAACACGATGGACTGCAGGTCCTGCCACATAGCAGCAAATTGCACGATTTTATCTTTTCTTAAAGCCGAGGAGTATTCCATTGTATCTAGATAGCATCATTTCTTTATCCAGTCGTCAGTTCTTCAGCATTTGGGTTATTTCCAGAGTTGGGCTGTTATGGATAGTGCTACAATGAACATAGGAGTGCAGAGGTCTTTTCTGAATAGAGTTTTTTGGGAGTTGCTGGGTCCTATGGAAGCTTGATTCCTTTTTTTCTGTTTTTTGAGAAGTGTCCATATTGTTGAAAAAGGGCTGGACCAGTTAGCATTTCCACCAGCAGTGAATGAGGGTCCCTTTTCTCCATATCCACACCAACATGGGTTTTTTTTTCCCTTTGTGATATGTACCAGTCAACTGGTAAAAAGGTGATAATGTTTTTAAGAAATGCAGAATAGTATTGTTTTCTTCCTATCGTCGATTGCCTCGAGCAGGCCCCAGTAACGTCTCTTTCATCCTAGCCCTGAGATTATATTCAAGGCTTTTTAGGAGAATGAGACCCATCATTGTTACTGGTATTTGGCATATTTGGTGCGCCACGGGGAGTTTGCCAGACTCTGCCCTGTGGGCAGGCTATATTCGATAGCCTGCAAGTTTGTCCAGAGTAGGAATGAGATAATGAGATATCATAAAAAGATGTTCAGATAAGATGTCGGTTCCGGGAGCTGCATTTTGTAGTCTCTGAGTCTTGGCCGCTGATGGGATTACACGGCGCCAGGGGGCCAGGTGGTGGGTGTGACCCCCACCTACTGAAATTTGGAGGATCTGGGTGGAGGATGCTCGACTCCAATTCGAGTAGGCTTGGAGATCTCGGCCCCGGAACCCGCGTGGCTTTGTCCCTCTGCCAGTACCTTCATGTGTGCGGAGAGTGGTCTCAGCATGGTGGTGGCTGGTCCTGGAGGTCTTCGGCTGCCGGAGCCCTGGTCGGGGTGGGGAGGAAAGCTCAACCCGCTCCCCTCCAAGGGACCCCGGTGAGGAACAGCCAGGCGCAGGGGCAGGAGACTGACTGCACTGGTCTCGTCCGGGAGCTGCATTTTGTAGTCTCTGAGTCTTGGCCGCTGATGGGATTACACGGCGCCAGGGGGCCAGGTGGTGGGTGTGACCCCCACCTACTGGAATTTGGAGGATTTGGGTGGAGGATGCTCGACTCCAGTTCGAGTAGGCTTGGAGATCTCGGCCCCGGAACCCGCGTGGCTTTGTCCCTCTGCCAGTACCTTCATGTGTGCGGAGAGTGGTCTCAGCATGGTGGTGGCTGGTCCTGGAGGTCTTCGGCTGCCGGAGCCCTGGTCGGGGTGGGGAGGAAAGC
This sequence comes from Sorex fumeus, assembly GCF_029834395.1. Taxonomy (NCBI): domain Eukaryota; kingdom Metazoa; phylum Chordata; class Mammalia; order Eulipotyphla; family Soricidae; genus Sorex; species Sorex fumeus. The sequence continues at coordinate 23,668,707 of NW_026606179.1, forward strand.
TCAACCCGCTCCCTTCCAAGGGACCCCGGCGAGGAACAGCCAGGCGCAGGGGCAGGAGACTGACTGCACTGGTCTCGTCCGGGAGCTGCATTTTGTAGTCTCTGAGTCTTGGCCGCTGATGGGATTACACGGCGCCAGGGGGCCAGGTGGTGGGTGTGACCCCCGTTTTCTTCCTATAGACCCTGCATATTTCTTATCATAAAGGTAAAGGCCCTCCCGTTGATCGTCGATTTGCTCGAGCGGGCCCAGTAACGTCTCCATTGGAGACTTTGTTGTTACTGTGTTTGGCATATCGAATACTCTCAGTAGCTTGCCGGGCTCTCCGAGAGGGGCGGAGGAATCGAACTCGGGTCGGCCATGTTGGCCGCTTGTAAGGCGAACGCCCTACCGCTGTGCTATCGCTCCAGCCCCCATTTCTTATCATAGATGTACTTATTTTAGACATTTTAAATTAGTTTTTGTTACTTTGTAGGATCTGTTTTCTATTATATTTGCTAACAAGACATTGTCATTGTGTGGGCAGGATATTAGTTCTTTGGTAGGGGGAGACACACCTGACAGTGCTCAAGACATGCTCCAGGCTCTGTTTTCCGGGTTCACTCCTGGTGGGTTTGGACCATATGAGGTGCTGCAGATCAAACTTTGGTCAGCCACATGTAGGCAAGCACCCTCCTGCTGTACTATTGCCTCAGCCCTGATATGGGTATCAGTTCTAATGATGTTTTCATTTATTCTGTATTGTTTTGGGTTTGGTTTTTTGTTGCTACTATTTGTTTTTTTAGCTTTTTGGATCACACCCAATGCTGCTCAGGGGTTACTCCTGGCTTTGCACTTAGGAATTTCTCCTGGCGGTGCTCAGGGGACCATATGGGATGCCGGGGATCGAACCCAGGTCCGCTGCATGCAACACAAATGCCTTTCCCACTATACTGTCCCTCCAGTCCTTAAAATTTTTATTTTACTTTGTATTCAAAAATTTCTACAAAATCCAACAGTGTTGACTATTTAGTGTTAAAGAACTTGATAATTAAAAAAATATATGTTGTTGTTTTGTTTGGGGGCCACACCCTGCTGTGCTCAGTGGTAATCCATGTTTCTCTACATAGGAATCACTCCTGGCAGGCTGGGGGCCCATATAGTACACGAAGAATCCATCCCCGGTCAGCTGCATGCTTGGCAGTCTGTGGGCTTCTGCCAGTGGTACACTGGCTAGAGCAGACCTAGGGGAGACATAATGGCCTGTGGAATGCCTCTGGCTGGCATTTATCTTCTTAAAATAATTTATGTATTATCTTTCGGTTTGGGGCCCACACCCAGCAATGCTCAGGAATTCTGCAGTCAGGAGTCACTCCTAGCATTGCTTGGGGAACCATACGGGATGTCAGGGATCAGCCCGGGGTCAGCAGCAGGCAAGGCAGGTGCCCTACCCACTGCACTACCTGCTGTATTATCACTCTGACCCCAAGCTTGGTCATTTCTTTTCTTTTTTTTTTTTTTTTTAATGGCACAACAGGATCTTTTTAATGAATCTATCCAAAAGTCCATCTTTAGATCATTTCCTATGATAATAGCCGAGAGAAATGGGCACATCTTTGGGGCACCCTACATGTCTAGAGAAATTCTATTACATTGTTAAGATTGTAAATTACTCCAATTTAGAACATTCTTGTAAATGAAAGCCGTTGTCAGCATTACTATTACTTTTACCGAATTTTGTGGTCTTAATTTTATGACTCTGAAAATTGTCAGCAACTGATTTGTGTATTCACTGATTCATTTCCTCAATCATGGAAAATTTATGAATGTTAAAATTTATGAATACCTGTAATGACCCAGGTGATACACCAACTGCCTAATTTATCTAGCCCTTATTCCATAGAAAAAAAAATTCCTCAAATATTTGAAGTCCTGTTGCCACAAATTATTTTTTTAATTCTCAGATGATTTTTTTATAATTTTCACTGTTTTTGACTCAACTGCTTGCATATATTTTTTCAGATGGAAGAAGGAATTATAATCACTAGAAATAGTATAATGAAAGAGGCAATGTCTTACTCATAAATTATGGTAACATCTTTCTTATTGAAGGAGCAGAGTATGTTTCCTTTATGAGAAACTCAAATTCTGGCATTCTTTATTTATAGCTATTATTCTGTTTTCTTGTAAAAAATGCCTACTCTTGATGAATTATAATAGTTTTTTAAATATCAAAATGGTTTTAGTTTAAAATAAATGTTATGCAATTCCTGTTAATTTATTTTGCTTAGAGGTACTGATCTTCTGTCTTCATTGTGATGACTCCCAGTATAAGTACTAAAGGAATGTGGGAATGAACTTGCCCAACAACTTAGTTTGCTTTTATTTCACAGGCTATTGCATATTGAAAAAATTAATTATGGGTAAATTACTTAAGTAGTTATATACTAAAATCCTCTTTACTGTATATACTAATATAGCACGGTAGCACTGTCCTCCAATTGCTTATGCATTTGCTTGAGCGGATCCAGTAATGTCTCCTGTGAGACTTGTGGTTACTTTGGCATATCGAATACATCATGGGTAGCTTACCAGGTTTTGCCATGCGGGCGAGATACTCTCGGTAACTTGCTGGGCTTCTTTATTCTTAGGTAGTGTCATTAGAGAAACATCTAGGTACTAAGAAGCTTGGTCATTTCTTATTTGTTTAATTTTTTGTTGTTGTTTGAGGGCCATACCTGGTGCTGTTCAGGAGTTACTCCTGACTCCACACTCTGGAATCACTCTTGGTGGCACTCAGGAAACCATATGGGATGCCAGGGATCTAACTCTGGTGGGTTGTATGCCAGGCAAACGCCCTCCCCGCTATACTATTTTTTTTTTTAATTTTTCCCGCTATACTATTTCTCCGGCCCCAAACTTGGTCATTGCTATTCAGTACTTGTGAGTCTCAGAGGAAAAGAAAGACAGATGAGTATCCTATTTTTGGACAGTGAGGAGGGGGCTGTGGTTTTGTTATGAAGTAATCCCCTCCTCTGGCACATGTGGGAACCTTTGTTAGTTATCAGTGAGGGGTTCTAGAAGGCACCATGCCCTGCTCTGTTCATACCTGCTCTAGGACCTCAGTTGACAGTCCAGCCTCAGGAGACCTCCATCCTGCCCTGAAAATACCCAGGAAGGCCAAAACCAACTGGGAAGGAGGGTTTCTGAGAGAAGGTCACTGACTTCCTAGGAGAACCAGCCCCCCCTCCCAGTTTCCTGACAGGGTGATCCCAAACCACACATGCTGGGGTCTCAGCAGGTGTCAGCTGATGTTGTGTGTGGGTTTTTTTTTTCTCTTTCAGTAATGCCTGAATTATTTAATCTGAGAAAGCATGCTCAAGAACTGGTGGATGAGAATGATGGGTTGAAAATGACCGTCCATCGTTTGAATGCAGAACTGAGTAGATACCAAACAAAATTCAGACATCTGTCCAAGGAAGAGGTAATGTTTCCAGTGAAAAATAATCAAGTTCCAAAGTGTTTTTGTTTCGTTTTGTTTATTAGCTTTTACGACTGATTTCTAATACGAAGGGTTTTTTTTATTTATTGTAATTTGATTTAAGAAAGATATATCTAACTGAAACTCACGCACAAAAATTTGTAAGTCTACAACTGTACCTCATGGTGTTTCGCTAATAAAAATTAAAAAAAAAAAAACCTCAGTCAGCCTTCTGTAAAGCAAATATCTTTTTTTTTTTTAATTTTTATTAGTGAAACATCATGAGGTAAAGTTATAGACTTACAAATTTTTGTGCTTGGGTTTCAATTATACAATGATCAAATACCCATCCCTCCACCAGTGCCCATTTCCCACCACCACGATCCCAGTATCCCTCCCGCCTCCCATTCCCCCCCATCCCACCCTGCCTCTGTGGCAGGGCATTCCCTTTTGTTCTCTCTCTCTTACTGGGTGCTTTGGTTTGCAAAACAGGCAATGGGTGACAATCATGTTTGGTCTATAGTCTACTTTCAGCATAAAGCAAATATCTTGCCCACATTCTGCAACCTCTGTAATTTTGATTTTCTTATAGTGATACAATGATTAAGTCAATGAATGTTTCTGTTTTAAAGAAATGTGCCTTCTCAAAAGGAGAGCGATAACAAAAGGGAATGCCCTGCCACAGTGGTAGGGTGGGACGGGGGATGGGGGGAAGGGGGGTGGGAGGGATACTGGGACTGGTGGTGGTGGAGAATGGGCACTGGTGGAGGGATGGGTATTTGATCATTGTATAACTGAAACCCAAGCACCAAAATTTGTAAGTCTACAACTTTATCTCATGGTGTTTCATTAATAAAAATTTTAAGGAAAAAAAGAAAAAGAAATGTGCCTTGAAGTATTTTGAGGACAGGGCCAGTTAGGTCTGCAAACGCTCGGATATGCATACGCATGCACTCGCTCACGTAGGTCGCTAATGCTCGGTCTAGACGAAGAATGTCTGAAGCTCGACTTTTCAGAGGAAGCCTTGCTTAATTTGACTCCTGATTTGTATTTGTTTTCAGAGTCTGACTATTGAGGGGCTCCCCTCAGAAGGGCCCACCCCACCCTGGTTGGTGAGTATTTTCAGTCCCGGCCAGTGCTCTCCGAGCTGTGCTTGAATAGCGGTTAGAAACCATGCCAGGCTAAGCCTGCTTTATCGCCACTCGAAGAGGTGCTCTGCGCTCCCCTGGAGGCTACGGTCTAACCTTCTGTACCCATTGCGTTCAGCTGGACGTGAAGTACCTGTCTCCCTTGCTGCTGGCCTACGAGGACAGGATGAAGGAGAAGGACGAGCTCAGCGCCACCCTTCAGGTAGGCTGGCCGGTGTCCCAGGAGAGAGGGACTCGGTGCATCAAAACTGAGGCTGCTTCCGATTCTGAAGAAATACATCGACGGTGGGTAAACCCACCGCGCTTGAGTGCTTGTGAAAGGGAGGGAGGAAGAAGAGGGTCCTGTGGGGGTGGGGTGGGGAGAGGGAGGAGACAGAAGCAAGCGGGAAGCAGGGTGGGAGGGACAGGCAGGACAAGAGGCGGTGAGAAAGGGGGAGGCCTGGGGAGGTGATGACGCTGCACTGTGCCTTGATTTCTGGGCAGCCCAAGTGGTCCAGGCTCCTGCGGTGCAGAGAGGGCAGCAGTGAGTAGACCCCCATACTCGGTAGCTGCAAGCACTGCAGTTACAAGGGCTGATGGGTGGGGGTGGGGGTGGGGTGGAGGGGAGGTTGGCCGGAAGTGTGTGATTTAGATGCGGCTTAATTCCCTGGAGGAGCTCAGGGATGGAGCCATTGGGAGCGGGAGGAAGTGAGGTTGGCTTTGGCTCCAGGGTCCGTGCCCGGGGATGTTGGGCACAGCTGACAACAGCGCAGCTTGCTCTGGTTGCATTTTGTGTTTGTGGGCTGGAGCGATAGCACAGTGGGTAGGGCGTTTGCCTTGCATGCGGCCAGCCCGGCCAACCTGGTTTGATTCCTCTGCCCCTCTTGGAGAGCCCGGCAAGCTACTGAGAGTATCTTGTCCGCACGGCAAAGCCTGGCAAGCTACCGTGACATATTCGATATGCCAAAAACAGTAAAAATAAGTCTCACAATGGAGACGCTATGCCAAACACAGTAACAAGTCTCACAATGGAGACGTTACTGGGCCCGCTTGAGCGAATTGATGAACAACAACGGGAGGAGTGCTACAATGCTACAGTGCTACAGTTGTTTTCATGCCGCTCCCAAGCAGTGCTAGAAGCGAAGGGTGGGGATGAGGGGTGCTCAGGGGTCACTCCCCGGGGTACTCAGCGGGGAGAGCACTGCTGGGGATGGAACCCAGGGCTCCTGCACGCAAAGCATTCGCTCAGCCCTCCTCATTCGCCTACAGGAAACCAGGGCTGTGGGCCTGTTGGATGAGTCCTTGGCTTTGCATGCCCAGCACCCCCAGGCTCCCCAGGAGACTCCGTTCCTGGAAGGACGCAGGTGCTGGGTTTCTAGGACTCCCTGCAGGAAGGGTCTGTCCCAGGTCTTGCAGCCTGTTCCTCGGTAATACTCCCTATGTGGTGGCCCACAAAGCAGTTTCCCAGTCTTTTTTTTTTTTTTCTGTCTTTTTGAGTCACACCCAGCCATGCTCAGGAGTTCCTCCTGGCTCTGCACACAGGGATTACTCCTGGTGGTGCTCCGGGGACCATGGGATGCCAGGTTTCAGACCCAGGTTGGCCACGTGCAAGGCAAGCATCCTAACTCACTGTGCCATCACTCCGACCTGAGAAAATTAGTCCTATCCTAATAGACGAACGGTTATCTACAGATAGGAAAATTACGGATAGAAAAACAATCCGCTGTTCCATCTAAGATGGGGATCGGGAATATTTTCCCACACAGGGCTACTGAGCAGTGATGTGAGACCCTCCAGGCCCTGCTCGTTCTGTTTGCCACCACCATGTGCCTCTGTGGTAGCCGGGAGCCAGCCAGAGATATTGTGTGACCAAAGGGGCGTGGTTGCATTCCAGTAAACTTTAGTGACAAAACAAGCAGATCCCTGTTCTGCATGACCAGACCGGGGACACGGCACAGATGTCAGGTGCTGGCTCTGCATCCTGCTGACTCTCCAGTTTACATCTTTGTTACCATGTGGTGCCCTGATCACCACGGGGGTCACTTCTGAGTACAGAGCCAGGGATAGCCTCTGAGCACCCCACCGGGGACCACCGGCAATTGGCAAGTGTGTCTGGACAGAAAGGGGAGAGGAAGTAAAGTTCCCCGTGCTGGTGATAGAAGTTAGCCATCAACGGCCATGACCGACAGTTTAATAAAGTAAAGTAAAGTAAAGGCCCTCCCGTTGATCATCGATTTGTTCGAGCGGGCCCAGTAACGTCTCCATTTGGAGACTTTGTTGTTACTGTGTTTGGCATATCGAATACTTCACGAGAAGCTTGACATGACATATTTTAGAAGCGCCTGGGGCAAACATGGGCCCCAGATTCCCCATTCCCAAAGCCTGGCACGGGGCACCAAACTGGCCTTGACTGAGAAGGACCGCATTGGAGGAGGCCTGGCAGCCGTGCCAGAAATAGAGCCTCACGGAGGCAGGGGAAACCGAGACCTAGCAGCCTTGAATTGGGCTGATGACTGACAGCTGTAGGGGGCGCTTTCCCACCCCACCCCAGGCTAACAAACTTCCAAGTGGGTGGTAGTTAGAAAGGGCTTAATTTTGTTTTGTTTTTTTTGGGGAGTGGGGGGGTCACACCCGGTGATGCACAGGAGTTACTTCTGGCTCATGCACTCAGAAATTACTCCTGGTGGTGCTCGGGGGACCATATGGGATGCTGGGAATCAAACAAACCCAGGTTGGCCACATGCAAGGCAAATGCCCTACCTGCTGTGTTATCACTCCAGCCCTAGAAAGGGCTTAATTTTCATCTGAAAAGTCTGATTTATTCTCCAAAGTCTTACCCCCAACCCCCTGGAATGTTTACTGAGACACTGTGATTTACAGAGTTGTTCATAATAGAGTTGTTTCCGGAATACAACACTCCAACACCAATTCCACCATCACTGTCCCCAGGTTCCCTCTCACTCTCCCCCCACCAGGCCACCCCAGGCGTATAACAAATCTGTTTCCTAATACTTGGTCCAATAAAACTTAAAGGAGTGGCAAATAGAATTATCGGAAAATAAATCAATAAAAGTCAAGTAGTGATGATGATGAATTGCTCTGTGTTTGAACTTTCCCTAATCTAGCAGAGGACAAACACATGCACCATTCGTGAGCGTCGGGCTCAGTGCCACGTGATGGGGAGTTTGTCCCGTCCTCTAAAGGAGCTCTTTTTATTTTTTATTATTTATTTTTAAAAAGGAGCTCTTTTCATGCTTCTTGCAAAACAGGTTTTAAGGCTCCAAATTCCCTAAACTGTTGCCTACTCTGTATAGTTCCTTCAAATCTGAATGATAATCTTAGATGCACGGGCTGGAGCGATAGCACAGCGGGTAGGGCGTCTGCCTTGCACGCAGCCAACATGGCCGACCCGAGTTCGATTCCTCTGCCCCTCTCGGAGAGCCCGGCAAGCTACCGAGAGTATTCGATATGCCAGACACAGTAACAACAAAGTCTCTAATGGAGACGTTACTGGGCCCACTCAAGTAAATCGATGATCAACGGGAGGGCCTTTACTTTACTTTTACTTTATAGAGTATTCCTGGTGAGGTTTTCTGTTTTGTTGTGTTTTTGTATTATAACCTTCCATATTCTGGCTCACCGTGTCTCGTTTGATCGACCTGCTGTACATCTAACCCTCTCAAGTCTCCTCAGTGCAAAAGATAACTCGGATTTGTAGACAGCTCTGCCTTTTGTGTGCATTGTGGGATTGAACCCACAGCTTCAGCCCTGCAAGGCATGTGCTGCATTCCTGCCTCTCTGCCTTTTCCTGCCATTTCTAGCACTCAAAAGTGTTTTCAGGGGGCTGGAGCAATAGCACAGCGGGTAGGGCGTTTGCCTTGCACGTGGCCGACCCGGGTTCGAATCCCAGCATCCCATATGGTCCTCCGAGCACTGCCAGGAGTAATTCCTGAGTGCAGAGCCAGGAGTAACCCCTGTGCATTGCTGGGTGCAACCCAAAAAGCAAAAAAAAAAAAAAAAAGTGTTTTTAACATCAGAATTCGGGTAGAGGCCAAGAAGTGTTGTTCGATTAGGCTTTGGCTATTTCAAACCTGGCTTGGCTGCTGGTCCATGCTGGAGTAGTTGTCCCTTAATTTCCCCAAGAGCCTGATTGAGCTCTCCTTGAGGGCGGGAGCTGGGCTCTGGGCCCTACGTGTAAGGCTGCTCTCACTCTGGACAAGAAGTAAAGCCGCGCGCGCGTGTGTCTATGTGTGTGTGTGTGTGTGTGTGTGTGAGAGAGAGAGAGAGAGAGAGAGGAGAGAGTGCGTACACATGCACTTGCATCTATTTTATTCCAGGAAGAAATGAAGATGTTCAGGTTACGAGTCCAAGAAGTGGTGAAAGAGAATGAAGATTTGCACCAGAAGTTAAAGAAGAGTGACCCTGTTAACAGCGAGAAATGGTAAGTGGAGTTATGTTGGTGATAATTAGTTAAAAAAAAAAGAGTAAATGATTAAATCAATTTTTCCTTTTCATCTAAAAGAGGAAGTGTTTCTAAGAAGTTAGAAACTTAGTGTCTGGGGCTGGAGAGAAAGTCCAGCAGGGAGGGTGCTTGCCTTGCGCACAGCCAATTCTCGTTTGATCTCTGGCATTCTATATGGTTCCCCAAGCTTGCCAGGAGTAATTCCTGAGCACAGAGCCAGGAGTCACCCCTGAGCGTCACCAGGTGTGGCCCAAAAACAAAAACGGGAAGGAAGAAGGAAGGAAAGAAGGAAGAGAGGGAGGGAGGGAGGGACGGAGGGACGGAGGAAAAGAAAGAAGGAAAGAAAGAAAACGAAAGGAAGGTAGAAAGAAAGAAAAGAAGGGGAAAAGAATTGTTAAGTGGCCCATTTTGTAAAGTTTTTATAGGAAAACTGGGTCTTTGTGTTTCTTATCAAATGAAGAATCAGAAGATCCTCGTTTGTTTCCCAGAGGTGTCTTGTTAATTTATCACCCCTTGAGTTGCTAAGAAAAGAATATTGTCTTCCATTCCCACTTAGGCTGGTGGGGATTATTTATTGAAGACCTTTAAATACTGATGTCTGGTTTGGGGGTCATACCCAGTAGTGCTCAGGGCTTAGTCCTGACTCTGTGCTCAGGGATCACTCCTGGTGGGCTCAGGGGACCAGGTGTGGTGCCGGGGATTGAGCCTGGGTCAGCTGCATGTAAGGCAGGTGCCCTACCCACTTGCCCTGTTGCTCTGGGCCCTGTGGTTGTGTATTTTATCCTCTGCCCAGATACCACCCCGTCCTCTCTTGGTCTTTTGTGAGTCTCAGCCTCAGAGAGAACCCAGGAATCTGCAGGAATGTTGAAAGCTGTAGGGGGCCCAGCTAAAATGGAACTGCTCACGGCAGCTGAAGGAGGCCAAGGCGCCTCTCACCAGCCATCCTTAGGGACTGTGGTACGGAGGATTTGAACCGGCGTTAGGGCTCCCACAGACATCTGTAAAGCCAAGTGCCATCTCTCCAGTACGATCTCTGCCAAATGAGTGCTTTTGAATTACACAGTGGAACTTTCTAAATTATTTATTAAATTGTTCACATCAGCTCCAAAATAGCCCAGGGGGTGGGAGGATTAAAGATTCATAATGAGGAAACAAAAGTGGCTGTTGGGTTTTTTTTTCCTTTTTTGTTTTTTATTGAATCACTGTGAGATACAGTTACAAAGCTTTCATGTTTGAGTTTCAGTCATACAATAATCAAACACCCATCCTTCCACCAGTGCGCATTCTCCACCACCAATGTTCTCAATATACCACTCCCCACTTTCTAACCCTCCCCCTGCCTCCATGGCAGACAATTTTTCCCCATCCTCTCTCTCTACTTTTGGACATTATGGTTTGCAGTATAAATACCGAGAGACTATTTTTGTTCAAATTGGGTATCATGGATGTGGAGTTTATTCTTTCTACTTTTGTATGTGTTTATTTTGTGTTTATTTAATTTGCTCGAGTGGGCCCAGTAACGTCTCCATTGGAGACTTTGTTGTTACTGTGTCTGGCATATCGAATACTCTCGGTAGCTTGCCGGGCTCTCCGAGAGGGGCGGAGGAATCGAACTCGGGTCGGCCATGTTGGTCGCTTGTAAGGCGAACGCCCTACCCGCTGTGCTATCGCTCCAGTGTTTCGTGTTTCAGTAAGTCGCTGAAACTGTAATTCAGACTTCTCTGCTGCCTTTTCCTCCAGCTTCAGGTCAACGGCAGGATTTACAGTGTTGACACCATCCTGAGTGTGAGTGGCTGCCTGGGTGGCAGGTGCCGCTGGCCGCCCAGTTAGACTTAAGAATGTCCTCAGCACCAAAATGCCCGTGTTTCACTGTGTGTTTCACTGCATGTTTCACTGGTGTTTCGCTGCGTGTCTCACTGCGTGTTTCACTGCGTGTCTCACTGCGTGTTTCACTTGCAGGCACCAGCTTCAGACCCAGGCAGAACTGCTCTCAAAGGAAAACAAGTTGCTGACGGAACAGTTGGAGGTTCAGAGAAAAAAAGCCAAGGACGCCCATCAGGAGCACCTCGAGGAAGGTGAGCCCTGTCTCCAGTGAGCAGGGGCAGCGCTCGTGCGAGGGGCTGGGCAGGGGGACGCGGTGCTCAGGTCCTGTCCTGCCAGGGTGCAACTGCAGAACCTCCAGCGTGGCCGCACGCTCTGTGGCTTCCGCTTCCTCTGAGGCTCCGCAGTATCCCATTCCCCTTCAGCTTTTCTAAGTCATTGGAAATGACTCTTCTAAGTCATTTTCTAAGTTTTCTAACTGTTCTCAGTCATCAGGTGACAACAGAGCCGGCTCTAGGGGACCCTACTGCTATGTGGGCCGGTGGGAGGTGCATTATTTCAGGAAACCAGACCAAGGTCTGTTCCCAGATATGGGTGTAGCACTCATGAGCAGGAACCCCATGCCTCCGAGCCATTTCCAGAACATTCTCAGACGCCTTGAGTGAGCGCCCACTCGGCCTTGGTCTCCCTCCGTCCCGCCTTCCCTGCCCCGACAGGCCCCACAGCACCTGGTTTTGAGGTTGGCCAGGCCAAGGATCATCATTCTGCTTTGACTGAAACCCGACTATCCTGAGCACAGGGGAGTGAGGCTGGGTCGTCTTCCCATGTGGACAGCTGTGGAGGGCGGGAGACGCCTGTCTGGCTCTGCTTGGCTGCCCCTCCCCTCCGGAGCGCCTGAGCTCCAGGCTGGCCCTGCATTATTATTTTGTCGTCGTCCCCCCCCTCCCCCCTCCCCCCATCCCCGGGGACCAGCCAGCAGGTTGTGAATGAGAGCAGCTCTGAGGATCCCCAAGGAATTTCCTCCTCAGAGGTGTTGGTCTCCCCAATGGAGGGCCTTGGGGGGAGAGACAATCCCTCCTTTCTCTCCCTCTCTTTGCTCTCAGGCTGATTAAATTCTGTCTTTGTTTTCAGGATTAAAGATGACAGACAACTAATTTCCTTGCTTTCCCAGTTTAACTTTCTCAAACACAGCAGGCCTGAGCAGGGACAATGGCCCTCCTGGCCAGGGGGGCAGGGCAAATGTCCTGGCCACACTGTTCAGTCTGTTGTATGTGTTCCCGTTTCCTCGCTGTTTGTTGCAGTCAACGACCGACTGACCGACCATATGTTTCTGAGGAGTAGAGAGAATCCACGCTCAGTGCTCCAATCCTTTTGTGTAGTAGTTCCGCAAGACTTCTAACAAATTTCTTTCTGGTGCTGACTGCCTGGTCACCATAGGTTGGGAATGTTTGGATGTACTCACAGACACAGACTATAGAACAGAAACTTAAAAAGAGAAGAAAAAGTCACTTGGTTCTTAGTTTAACCATGTTTGATGTCTTTGAAAGTCTCGAAAATCTTGGTGGCGGGCGTGGTGTTGAAATGATGTATGCATTGTGAATCACAGTAACGCAGTAAAGAGTTGTTTTAAGTCTTGAAAATCAGGGGCGCAGAGGTAATACAGGGTTAAGGTGCTTGCCTTGCGTATAGACGACTCCCTTTCCATCCTGAACACAGAGCCGAGAGCAAGCCCTGAGCACCAGGTGTGACCCAGAACTCAGCCTCCACCTTCCTCCTCCCCACCCACTGGCCCTCCAAAAAAATCTTGAATATCTTGGCCTTACCGCTTTTTTCCTTCCTCTTTTTATGGTGCCAGGAATTGAACCTAGGATCCCACACACACAGGATAAGTGCATTACTTCTGAGCTACATCCCTAAACCCAAAACCTTGAAAAATCTTGGGCTCAGGGATGTCGGTCAGTGGTGGTAGAGGCAGGCCTTATGTGTGAGGGCCTGAGGTTGGATCCTATGCCATCCCTGGCACAGAAGAATTTTTTTAAAAAGGCTAAAATCTTGCCATTTTAAGGCAATATCGTGATATGTGCCCACACATCTATGTGATTTGTCTGTGTGTGTGTGTGTGTGTGTGTGTGTGTGTGTGTGTGTGTGAGACTTAAGTCTTTGAAAGGCCAGTTTCTCGCAGACTGAAGTCAAGTATTGTTCAACTTTTTTTTTTTTTTTTTTGCTTTTTGGGTCACACCCGGCAATGCACAGGGATTACTCCTGGTTCTGCACTCAGGAATTACTCCTGGTGGTGCTCGGGGGGCCATATGGATTGCTGGGAATCGAACCCGGGTCGGCCGCATGCAAGGCAAACGCCCTACCCGCTGTGCTATCGCTCCAACCCCTCGTTCAACATTTTGTATTTAGTAATAGCAACACACTGAGTCCTTAGATAAAAGAATATATCAAATGAACATTTTGTATAGGTTTATTAGATTCTCAGTATGCAGCCTTTGGTATGTTGGGATCGGGAGTTCCCTACCCCTGGGAGGCGCGGAGAGACCAGATAGACACAATTCCTGCAGGAGTAAAAACAGGGTTTATTTAGACCAGCATGCTGGGGTTCCACAGCATACCCCAGAGTGGGCAGTGGCTGGGAGCCCCGAGCTTCTTCAAAGGGGGTCTTATATAGGCCTTCATCAACCGTTACAACAAAGCCCGCGCATTTCATAGCCAATAGATTTGTAACAACATATACTTTCTTAACCAATCCATTTAAAAGTACCTCACTCCTTAGCCTATAGATTCAAAGATCAGCATTTACATACATCGATTGTCAGCACAAGCAAGGTTATAGCCAGAATCATTAAGCCTTAGGTAATCTCCCTTGACCATCCACATTTTGAGTTACTCAAGTCTGCAGGGTGCTTTAGTGAGACAATACACTCCAGGAAAGGGCAATTTCCCCCAACCACCGCATCCTGAGTTATCCTTTACCCAAGTCTGCAGTGTGCTTTACTGAGACAATACATTTCAGGAACAGTAAATACACCTGAATCCTGTCACACTTGGTTTAGAAAGAAGTTATGCCCTGTTCACTTTCCAAGTCCCCTCTCCCCCAGGTGCAAAGCAGCCAAGCAGTTTTACAGAAAGCAATGTTGCAAGTTAGCTGACGTATGCAAAAATTTGATGCCCTAATATGGGTTCTTTCAGGTATTCATTTATAAATCTAAAAAGGACTTTTAAAAGATGATTTTTACAAATTTTTACAAAGGGCTGGAGCGATAGCACAGCGGTAGGGCGTTTGCCTTGCACGCAGCCAGCATGGCCGATTCAAGTTCGATTCCTCCGCCCCTCTCGGAGAGCCCGGCAAGCTACCGAGAATATCGAGCCTGGGCAGAACCTGGCAAGCTCCGTGACGTATTCGATATGCCAGACACAGTAACAACAAAGTCTCCAATGGAGACGTTACTGGGCCTGCTCGAGCAAATCGATGATCAACGGGAGGGCCTTTACCTTACTTTACTGTTACAAATTGGCTTTTTAACTAATTCAGAGCTGGTTTTTTTTTTTTTTTTTGGTTCAATCTTGGTACTGAGTTCTGTATTTCTTTTGTCTTTCAGTTTCTCAGCTGAAGAAACAGCTCACGCTTCTGGAGACTATCACACAGAGCCAAGAGAGGGAGCTGAGCGAGAGTAAGAAGCAGCTGGAAGCTTTACGTCTGGAATGCCAGGAATTAAGAACACAACTGGATGGCAAAATCGCCCTGAATGTTCATGCTTCCATTGTAAACGAATTAGAAAGGTGAGGATCCCGTGCCTTGTGGAGTGAGTCCCCACGCCTCCTGTTACGGGAGGAGTGGGGAGAGATCACCCCAGCTTTTTCCAGGTGCTCAGCAGTGCAGGCACTGCCCCCCTCTCGGCCACCACCCTCCCTCCCCTATTCCCCCTATTCCCCACCCCCTGTTCCTCCCCCCCCCCCCCCCCCCCCCCCGCCCAACATAACTGCAGCACTGTGCTCAGTTGGAGGGCTGTCTCCCCATACAACCCCTCCCAGGCTTCCTGGGTGTAAAAGCCTAAAGCTAATAATTGGGAGTAGTAGAGCCAGCTATCCAGAGGGAACGGGCCAAGTGGAAAAATTCAACCATAAAATGAAATACAGGGGCCGAGCAATAGTATAGCAGGCGGGGCATTTGCAGCCAACCTGGGTTTGATTCCCAGCACCCTGTCTGCTCCCCCGAGTACCACCAGGAGTGATTCCCTGAGCTCAGAGCCAGGAGTAAATCCCGAGCACCACTGGTTTTGTGTCCCCAAAACCAAACAGAGGAATACAATACAGCCATTAAACTTGACATCACAAGACATTTTTTTTTTTACCATGGCAAATGACCACAGTCTAGTTGTATCCAATTACATTCTTTACTTAAAAGAAAAACATAAGTGAAATAAAAAGTACCATTTCAGGGCCAGAGCGATAGCATAGTGGGGACTTGCACACGGCCGACACAGGTTCAATCCCCGGCATCCCATATGGTTCCCCAAGCACCACCAGGAGCAATTCCTGAGCACAGAGCCAGGAGTAACCCCTGAGCATTGCTGGGTGTGACCCAAAAAGAAAAAAAAAGGAACAAACAATTTTCCATGGGTGGAAAATTTGGGGGCTAGAGCGATAGCATAGCAGGTGGGGCATTTGCATTGCATGCTGCCAAACTGGGTTCGATTCCCAGTATCCCATATGGTCCCCTGTGCACCACTGGGAGTAAGTCCTAAGTGCAGAGACAGGAGTAACCTCTGTGTGTCACGAGGTGTGACCCAAAAAGAAAAAAAAAGTACTATTTCAGTCCCATTAATGTATTAAAAAATGCATTATGATCAGAAAGCTTTGGTGACTGGAATGCTGATAGAATAGTGGCAACAGTGAAAACCCACATGGTCCTTGGATAGATTACCTGGCAGGTGTTTCCAAGAGCCTTAAATCATACTTTTCCTGTGAAACAAGAAATTAACTTTGGAAGTAAGAAAAAATGCTAAGCTATGACAAGGAACTCACATTTACTTGAAACTAAGCTGTTTTGTAGGGTAGGCACCTAGAAGGGCCTGTACCAGTTCAAAGCTGGTAAAGTATGCCAGACCACAGTAAAGAGTTGGTTAAGAATGAAAGATTCAAAGATCTTTCATTAAAGACAACATACCCCCCCCTTTTTTTTAAAGGTCAGTATAATCTCGATACCAAAACATTTATAGGTAAGAAGAGAAAATTGCTTTTCCTCTTCTCCTGTGAATCAAGACGTAAGCGTTCTGAAGGAAGTGTTAGAAACAGATGTGAACGTTCTGTTTCTGTAGCACATGAAACCACAGCAAATGTCTACCCAAGTGGTGGAACGCAAAGGTACCCTCTGGTTAAGACCAGAAGCCACACCAGGCCCCTGACCTCATGTCCAAACATGAGCCCCGGGCCTTCCTGTGTGGTAGCTGGAGCATATGGCAAGAAAGAGAGACTGTGACTTTCTTGCAGATTATATAATTCCATCTGGAGAAAAACAAGTCTATAAATAAGTCATTAGAAATATGGGATGTGAACCAAGTTGTTAGAAATAAAATCAGTTTACAAAACTGATGGTGCTTCTCAGTAGGAACAGATACGTAGGAAATAATATTTTGAAAAAAAGAAAGGATGGGAAAATCTATTTGTGAAGCCTCACAAAGGGCGAAGGAACAGAAAGGTTTGCATTGGGTGGGAAAATGATGAAACAAGCGCCTAATAGTTATAGTTTCACTGAATATAGAATTCCAAGGTGGCCGGTGGCTCATTGGGTGGTTTTGTTTCTTTTCCTCTTTTTTTTTTTAATCTTTCTATAGCTTTTGTCATACATCGTGTCTGGTAAAAATTTGCTGTCATTATCTTCATTGCTCTGAGCAAAAGGTGTCTTTTCTTGTCAAAATTCGCCCTTGTGGCAACACACATGGTCCCCCAAGTCCCGCCAGGAGTGATCCCTGAGCTTAGAACCAGGAGTAAACTCTGAGCACAGCTGAGTGTGGCCAAACAAAAACAAAGGGGGAAGGGGAAATGGCCTTTTTCACCGGTTGTAGACAACTTAATTAGGATGTGCCTGGGGTGAGTGTGTGTGTGTGTGTGTGTGTGTGTGTGTGTGTGTGTGTGTGTGTGTGTTTATGTGGATTTTTTTTTTATCAAATTTTCATTAGATTTTGGAAGATTATTGTAGTTTATCCTTCAGTAATCTTTTGTTGTCTTCTTTCTCACCTCTCCCCTTGGCTTGGAGCCAGTTGATACCGTCTCAGAATCTGAGACAATAAGTAAAGCTCAGATGAGTGTGTGTGTTTGAGCTTCGGTTGGAGAGTCTCATGCCCCCAGGTTCACTGGTGTTTTCCCCCATAGAGTCCCATCTGTGTTTAGTCACGTCTGATTTATTGTTGATTTCATATATTGTGTCTTTCTATCCCTAGAAGATCTGTGAGCCCGTGTGTGTGTGTGTGTGTGTGTGTGTGTGTGTGTGTGTGTGTGTGTGTGTGTGTTTTCCAGTTCTCTTACCAGGTTTTTCCTCTGCTTTCTTGGATATATAGAGTATATTTGATGTAGTTGTTTAAAAGCCTGCATTTTCCTATACTGTCGTCCTCTCACCTCTAGATCCTGTGGCGTTGGTTTTCACTGTCCTGATCATAGAGCACGCTTTATCGTGGTTGGACTGAATGTAATGGGTTTTGTGTTGTGGGGTGTAGGATGATTTTGAAGCTTGATTTTGTTAGTAGAGGCCCTGGCAGGTAGCCTCCAGGCTACAGCTCAGTCAGCCTCACCTGGGAGACAGTGATGTCTGGTCTCAGTTTTCTCACCAGTGTCCCTGATCTTAGACCAGAGGTGGGGAGGTCTGGCCGTGGGCCCACAAAATCACGTGGTCTAAATCCACAGCAAACACCCTACCCAGTGTACTATCGCTCTGCATAGCACTTTGTGTGTGTGTGTGTGTGTGTGTGTGTGTGTGTGTTGTGCTTCACTTTTTTTTTAAAACTGAATCACTGTGAGATACAGTTACAAGCTTTCATGTTGGAGTTTTAGTTGCACAATGATCAAACACCCATTCATCCACCAGTGCACATTCCCCACCAGCAATCTCCCAAGTATATCCCCCCCGCTTCCCACTCTCCCACTGCCTCCATGCAGGCAATTTCCCCCATACTCTCTCTCTACTTTTGGGTATTATGGTTTGCAATACAGAAACTGAGAGGTTATCATGTTTGGTTCTTTATCTTCTTTCGGCACACATCTCCCGTCCCGACCGATCCCTCCAACCATCCTTGTCTTAGTGATTCCTTCTCTATCCCAGCTGTCTTCTCCCCCAGCTCATGAGGGAGGCTTCCAACTATAGAGCAATCTTTCTGACCCTTGTGCCTACTGTCCTTGGGTGTCAGTCTCATGTTATATTATTTTATACTCCACAAATGAGTGCAGTCCTTCTATATCTGTCCCTCTCTTTCTGACTCATTTCATTTGTCTGCATACCACTTTAAAATGAACAGATCAAAAGTTGATTTTCATTAGGATACAGTTATTCCTTCGCAGGAGTAAATGAAAACCCAAACCCAGATATTACATATGTAAGCAATGTGCACAAATGATTGAGTTTCATCTCTGGACAAAAAAATGTCAAGCGAGTGTCTGTTCACAAAAAGCAATTACAATTTGAGGCCATGTCCACCATCTTGGCCTCTCCTCAGCCGCTCCTCTCCACTCCCCACAATCATCTACCCCCTCTGCTGCCAGTGGCACCAATATCTGTCTGGGATCCAGATTGATCTTGGTTTGTCATCTCTCTTTTTCTCTGACAGCCTATCATCAGATTCACTGTCACATAAAGATTTTCTCTTTTGCACCATATTTTTTGCATCACCTTTACCAGGTCTTTGAAAATTAAGAAGTGCTTCAGTCATTAGGGGCAGGCCTTGGAGGTGGCAGAAATATTAGAAATTATGGTGGTGGGAAGGTGTGATGGTGGTGGAATTGGTGTTGTAATATTGAATGCAATAAATTATTGTGAACAACTTAAAAAAATACTTGAGTCTGTGGGGCAGAAGCAATAGTACAGTGAGTAGGGTGCTTGTCTTGCTCCTCGCTGACCCAGGTTCAATTCTGGGCATCCCATATGGTCCCGTTCCCCCCCTCTCCCCCCCGAACCCACCAGAGTGATCCCTGAGCACAGAGCCAGGAATAAGCCAGGTGTGCCCTCCTCCCAAAGAAACAAACAAACAAAAAGAAGTGCTTTTTCTAGACAACTCTTGACAATCTACATTTTCCTCAGGTTCCCAAGTTTGTCCTCAGCTGTCAACCCTTTCCGTTTCAAGAAATATTCCACCTTCCTTTGACATGTTGTCCTCATACCTTTCCTACCGCAAATACAGGCTCTGTGTCTTCCTTTTTTTTTTTTTTTGGCAACGTAGCTTTATTGGAGACCATTTTATTATCCACTGCCTCCAGCTGTTCTGGTTCCAGTTCCACGGTGTCTCTGACCCTGCACGTCTCAAGCCTCATTCCAATTTGTATTTTATTTTATTTTCTTGATTGGGAGTTCAGAGTGACGAGTCCTGGAGGTTGTATGATATGTGAGGTAGACCTGCGGACCCACACAGCCCAAGGCTGCCAGCCATCCAGGTGGTGAAGCCCCCTCCTGACACTCAGAGCCCAGCCCTCTCCCCTTCTCCCGCCCCCCACCCAGTCCTTTAAGTGTGTGCAGTCTCCTGTGGCCTGACCTTTTCAGTCCGGGTTATTGCCTGAAAATTGGCTGAGAGACCCAACGAGATCTTCCCTTGAGCATCCTTTTGCCAGAATTCAATATTGAGCTTGCATGTCTGCCTTGTTCTTCATTTAAACTTCATCAGAAAAGCAGCTGCCTGTGGAGCAGGTCCTGGAATGATGCTTCATTCCCAGCATCATGTTGTTATCATGTTGGGGAGGGGGAGATCTCGGCGCCTGTCTCGCCAACATTTGGGAGGGCTTGCACATTCCCCAGCATCTGCGGTTTTCGCCGGGGCTCTGCTTTCCTTGCGTAGCCCAGAGATGTGTGTGTGTGTGCTTGGCACTTCTCAGGGGTCTCAGCCTGTGGAAAATGTAAGGGGGTTTCACCCTGCAGTGGAAGGGGTTTCAGGGCTGGTTGTCAGGGGTTCATTCTCTCCTTGCACCCCTTGCTCCCTCGCCAGTAGAGACCCTGAACTGGAATAAAAGGGGGGGACAAACGAATGAATACAAAGTATCACTGTTATCACTGTCATCCTATTGTTCATTGAATTACTCCAGGCGTTGCCAGTAACATCTCTATTCGTCCCAGCCCTGAGATTTTAGCAACCTCTCCGTACTCGTCTTTCCCAATGATTGGAGGCTCTTTCAGGGTCAGGGGAATGAGACCTGTTAATAGTTACTGGTTTTGGCATTTCGAATACTCCATGGGGAGCTTGCTAGGCTCTGCCCGTGCAGGTGGGATACTCTTGGTAGCTTCCCAGTCTCTCCAAGAGGCATATATATATATATATATACATATATATATATATATATATATACACATATACACACACACACACACACACACACACACACACACATATATATATGTGGCTGGAGCAATAGCACAGCGGTAGGGCGTTTGCCTTGCACGCAGCCAACATGGCCAATCTGAGTTCGATTCCTCCGCCCCCTTGGAGAGCCCGGCAAGCTACCGAGAGTATCTCGCCCGCACGGCAGAGCCTGGCAAGCTACCCGTGATGTATTCGATATGCCAAACACAGTAACAACAAGTCTCCAATGGAGACGTTACTGGGCCCGCTCGAGCAAATCGATGAACAACAGGAGGACAGTGACAGTGATACATATATATATATATATATATATAGATATTTCTCTATTATTTGTTATCAACTGTCAAAACTCCGTCAAATATGGTGTGGTAATTATGGAAAATGGGTAGGAAGTGTCTTATGATATGTCACACAGCCGCTTTGCGGCCCGAAGTCCGGAAAAATGGCCTAGAGCGTGGTGGCTGTTGGGTAGTGGAGGTCAGCTGCCAGGGCTGGGTCCCTTAGGGAGGGGAGGGCTCTCACCCACCCCCCTCTGGGGCGCCCTGAGTGAAAACAGCCTAGTGCAGAGTCTGGTGGCATGGTTATGGGGGCCTCATTTTATGCTCCCGTCTGGGAGGAGCAGCCATGAGTTCGGGAGGGTGGCAGTTGAGGAGATTACCTGGTGCCAGCAGGGTGTGGCTTATGGGTGTGACCCCTGGGTCACCGGAGACTGGGGGAAGCAGGCAGAGAATCTTTGCTTCCGGGTTCATTGAATCCAGAGTTCAAGGACACAGAGTTCCGTATTACCTGGATTCCGTGGGACTTCACTCCTGCATGAGGCTCAGTCTGAGCATCCAGAAAGTAGCCTGGAGCGTGGTGATGGTTGGGTAGTGGAGGTCAGCTGCCAGGGCTGGGTCCCTTGGGGCAGGGAGGGCTCTCGCCCACCCCCTTATGGGGCACCCCAAGTGAAAAGAGCCTGGCGCGGAGTCCTGAATGCAAAGTATTCTTAATATTAGAAATATTTTGGGTCTTAGAAGTGCAGTGTTGTTTTTGTAACCAGAAAGACACTGGAGGAACTAAACTCTTGTTTATGTCAAGTAGCCTGGACGCATTGGGTCATACAATCATTAAATAAAATGAGGAGTCACAATGTCCAAGAACTTACTGACAATGTTACATGAGAACTTGCTGTCATTACTATGGAATAAGAGTTGTTTCAACATTTGGATGGGGGGAAATTATAACAACTATATGTGGAAAATTACCCTCTGGAGTATGGAGAAGTCTGTTTGTTCAAAGCCAAGGCAAAAATGCAGGGTAGGGCGATCTCAGTGGCAGTACAGCAGGTTTGATTCCTGGTATCTCATATGGTCCCCAGAGCAATGCCAAAAGTGAGTCCCTAGTTCAGAGCCAAGAGTAACCCCTGAACACTGCTAGGTGTGGCCCTAAAGCCAAATTTTTTTTTTTTAAAAATCCAGGACAGATAAATAGGTATATAGTGACCTTCAAGGAGTGGGTGCCCCTCCTGGGAGCCTCTGTCCAGAGCCCAGGAAGTGTAGCTGCAGACACCCAGATGACCATTCCCCCCTCCCCGCCCCACAATGGCCAGAGGACTTTGACTGCCATGGGTCAGCCTCGCTCTGCTAAGGCACAGCCCATGGTGTTTTTATTCCCCAGCCATTTGCAGAAGGAAGAAGAGCGAGAGAGCGCAGAGATGGACAAGTTGATGGAGAAGCTGACCAGCCTGCAGTTGGAGAATAAGAGCCTGCTGATGGAGAAGGACAATCTGACGGCCACGAGCCGAGCTCTGCGGGAGGAGCTGGGGCAGACGCAGAGGAGATGCAGGTGGGTGCATGGCTTTTAAGCTTTATTTAAAAGAAAGAAAGAAAGAAAGAGAGAAAGAAAGAAAGAAAGAAAGAAAGAAAGAAAGAAAGAAAGAAAGAAAGGAAAAAGAATGGGCTGCTTTATTTCACTTGCACTAGAAATTATATTTTGATGATGATTATAGTTCAAGTAACAGGGTCACAGCTGTGTTGACATTTATGATTTTTTTTATGATGGTTTTGGTGCCCAAAACCCTCCATCGCTGTCCTTAGTTGCCTTTTCGCCTGCTTCTTGCTCTCCTGTACCCCCTGACGACACCTTGGTCATCTCAGTTCTGCAAAGGGCCAAGGGTTTGTCATTGCTCGTTACTGCCTCTTCCCTTGCGTGGCTTCTCTGTATATCCTAACTGAGTGCATCTTTATCTTTGATATTGGCTCTCACATAGAAAAGTGTCATTGCGATTTTGAGATATCACAGTAGAAATCCCGGGAAAGCATTTCTGTTATGTGACCCAGTTATTCCTCAATAGTTCGAGTCTGTAGTTTGAGGCTGGATGATTGTCATTTCAATGACACTGAGTTTCTGAAAGTTCTAAGAGGACTTCGTTGCCATTTACTAAAAGTCTATTTTGGAATTACTGACTTCCTTTTTCAAAATTATCTCTTAGAATGTGAGCTCAAAGTTAATCGAATAATCCATATAATTAGCCTATTAATTGTGCGAGACATTTTGGGATTCTTACCAAGTTGGGTCGAAGTCCATAATCATGCTCAGTTTGAAATTGAGCTCCGCTTACGCCCTTTTTTTCACCTCGAAACTTAATAGATTTAGGTTGCTGAAGGATAACAATTAAATGCTCACATAATTGCTATTTTAAAATACATTTGCTATTAAGTATTCACTGTGTCCTAGCCTTTGAGGCTAATGAGTTTTTTTATTCCACCATTTGGGGTAACTCTCTAGGAGATCTGAAAAGAAAATGGAAGTTCTCAAAAAGCAGGTAGAAAAAAGCATGGAGAAGGAAATGTCTGCTCACCAGTATCTGGCAGATCTTGTTGGCCTGGCAGAGACTATAACCCAGGAACGTGATCTTCTTATATGTTTGGTAAGTTGCCTTCATGACATCAACTGCGAGCTATTATCCAAACATAAGTTTGAGAGTATTTTTTTTTGACAAAATTATCCATGAAAAGCGTATCTCTTAAATTTTCAAGTACTCATTTCCAAGTTTCAAAATGTCTTATCTTTCCACCAAAGGGAAAGCAGTTTTGAAAGATTGAACAACTCAAACTTCTAGCTGGTGGCAACTGGTAGCTCAGAAGGTGACCTCACCAAAGAGATGTATCCAGCTAAGTAGAACTAGCTAACAGTCATCAGACCCTTACTGAACACACGCAGGCATCTCTGTGTTCTCTGTAAAGCTATCCGAGTGCCTCCCTCTTGAGAGACGAACATAAGACCCTCGAGAGGCTGAGAGGAAGCCCTGAGGCCACCCACAGAGGCCGACACTGGCTCTCCTCCACCATGCCCCTCGAAGCACCAGGCCCACGAGGGAGCAGGTCGATGATGACAGTCCTTGGGCGAGGGAGGGCTGCCCAGCCGGTGAGAGCTATGCCGCGAGCAGGATTCTTGGAGTCTTCACACTGGCTCTCAAAGATGCCTCTAGCAGATTGCACTGTGTCAGCTGACAGATGCTGTGCCAAGTCCTATGCTCGGAAGAAAAGTCTGCTGGGACTTACTGCAAACCCTAACAGCAAGCTGGTTACTGTCTCTAAGAGGTGGAATCATGGGACTCTGTGTGTGTGTGTGTGTGTGTGTGTGTGTGTGTGTGTGTGTGTGTATGTGGACACAGTATATTTTCCTTTAAATGTGGGACCCATCTAGTGGTGCTAAGAGGACCGTGCTGTGGTGCTGGGGATTCAGTTCAGGGTCTCAAATATTTTAAGCATGCGCCATATCCCTTGAACCATATCCCCCACCCCTAAAAATCATTTGCAGTTGTCTGTGTCTTATGCTTTTTCTACTTGGAAAGTCTGTTACTTATTTAAACAAGCATGATAGAACTTGACCCTTTTCCAGGGAGAATGAGCTATGGAAAGCCTATCAGGAGGGGGTCATGGACTTTTTTTATTTGTTAGAAAAATGTTTGAAAAATGGATTCACCTTCCCCTCCCCCCCCCCCCCGGAAAAGGAATTATAAATGGTGTACAGCAGCTTAGAGGAAAATATTCATTTCTACTTAAAAGAAATGCTAATAAAGTCAGCCTTGAGACTCCATTCTGTACTGATTCCTCCTTGTCACAGGAACTTGGAAATTAGAATAGCTCCTGCAGTTAGGAGGACAAGTCTGGATTTGCACTACTGTAATTTTGGGGTGCTTCCTGAGCCTCTTAGAAAGCAGTCAGACCTTTTACAGCATTCTAGGAGCTGTACGGTATGCCTGGAGGCTCTGTGGCCCGGAACGCAGGCTCTGCACACAGGAGCTTGGGGGAGGTCTCTCCCTGGCATTGTCTGGTCTTCTGAACACCAATGGGAGTAACCCTGAGCACCACTGGGTGTAGCCAAAAAACAAACAAAAAGTTAACTTGAAATTTTAAAGGATAGGGCCACATCTGGAGCAATAGTACAGCAGGTCAGGCATTTGCTTACAGGCCAACCCAAGTTCGATTCCCGGCACTTCAGATGATCCCCCAAGCCCACCAGTTGTGATTCCTGAGCTCAGACCCCAGCATAAGCCCTGAGTACAGCCAGATGTGGCAAAAAAGAGCACTGTAGCACTGTCCTCCCGTTGTTCATCGATTTGCTCGAGTAGGCCCAGTAACGTCTCCATTGTGAGACTTGTTGTTACTGTGTTTGGCATATCGAATACGTCATGGGTAGCTTGCCAGGTTTTACCATGAGGGTGAGATACTCTTGATACCTTGTCGGGCTCTCCGAGAGGGGCGGAGGAATCGGACCCGGCTTGGCTGGGCGCAAGGCAAACACCTTACTGCTGTGCTATCGCTCCAGCCCCTATAATAATAATTGGGCCACAGGAGTGGAGAGTGTGCGGCTGCCCCTGTGGGGGAGGATGATCCAGCTCAGGGCTTCCTGTGAGGCCCGGGGGGTGCCCCGCATGCAGCGTGGGCTCTTGTCTCCTGGGATATTGGGGGGTGGGGGAGATCAAGGGCAAGTGGCAGAACAGAAATAACTTGTGAGTAGCAGTTCCCTTTACAAAAGAATTTTTCAAAAATATTTTCATTGTTCCTGTGAAACTGGGGGCCCATTATTTTCCTTATCATCTTTTTGTTTGTTTGTTTGTTTGTTTTTAAATAGGCTAAATGTTTAGAAAGTGAGAAGTGTGGAATCCTCAACAGAATCTTAGAAGGGAATGTGCGCTTGGGAAGACTAGAGGAGAAGGTCAAGGTAGGTGCGCGTTCAGTCGCCAGGATTCCACCTGATGCGGAGAGCCTGGGAAGGAGAACCTGGGCGCAGCATTCCATTTTCGAAAACGAGACATTTGTGTCTGTATCACTCATCCACAGAGTAAAGCCACTTAGTGTTTCATTGACAGAGCACCCCTCCACTCACAAAATAAAGTTCAGTTCATCCGCACAATAGAATGTCGTGCAGTTATTTAAAAATTAGCAAGAAAGGGGCTGGAGCAATAGTACAGCAGGCAGGGCACTTACCTCACACATTCCCGGCCTGGGTTTCATCCCCGGCATCCCATATGGTCCCCCAAGCACTGCCAGAAATAATTCCTGAACATAGAGCCAGGGGTAACTCTGAGCATTGTTGGGCAGCCCAAAAACCAGAAAAAGAAAAAAAAAATGAAGAAAAGAGAAACTGAAGAATCTCCAGGCTTCAAACCGGAAGCCCCTGGATCTCCAGGCTCCATCCTTCCTGTAAAGCGGAGGCCTGGGGACCAGCCCAGCCTCACTTCTTTCCAGCAGAGAGCAGTGTCGACTCAGCTAATCCTTCCTCGCCTTCTCTTGGCTCCTTCCAGTTTCCCGCCCCAAACACTATTTTTACTGCTCCCACTCTACGCCTCTGACCTCCTTTCTCACCTGTACCCCGTTCTCTTCTGCTCTTTCTGATCTCTCTTCAATTCAGGAGTCCTTCAGATGCCAATGTTTGTCACCATGGAAACAATAGCCGGTGTCTTTCACAAGTGCTGCTTTCAAGTATTCTGCAGTTTCCCTGTGAAGTATAAATGCTATCTTGGTATTTCTTTCCCAGATGCTAGGATTTGGAAGCCCCCCTGCCTTGTAACTCAGGGGGAATACTCCGGGGGTGCCCCCAAGGGGATTTCAGGTTTCTGGCAGATTCAGCCACAGGCAGCATCTGGAACTGCCCTGTTCAGATGCTGGATTCCCCCAGCGGAGATGGGCAGCTGACGAAGTTCAAGGAAGACTCCTGTGCCCTCTGGAGCATCACAGGCCCCAGGCTGTCACACCTGGGAGAGATGTTACACCTCCTGCCCAGTATCCCTTCCCTCGAACTCTGTGCTCTGCTCTCAGATGTGGATTTTTAGTATGATTCTATTTGAAGCGAAGACTTCTTTGCAAAATGAAATCGAAATGCCCATATTAGCCCCATACTCAGAACTCCGGGGGATTTCTCTGTGGCTTGCAGTAACCAGAAAAATCGAATTTAGCCTGATAGCTCATGGACTCTTTCAAATGTGAGCATGGATTCCTAGCTGGTATGTCTCGGTTTTCAAGGAATTTTGATTGGTGTTATCAAAGGAATCACAGAATGCTTGCTGTCTGACACGGTTTTAAAGAAAATGATGATTGGGTCAGTTTCGTCTTAAAGTATACTTTGTTATCATGATCTTCAGAACATCAAAGACAAAGAGAAGTTGTAAAAGTGGCCGGGCGGTGAAAATGTGTGACAAGTTGAAAGATTAGGATGTTTGACACCATGCATAGCAGTTAGCACTGACATGAACAGTGGGAGCTTTTCAGTATTGTGGCTAGAGCTGGAAGTTGGTTCAAAAATTTAGTAAAAGGGGCCGGAGCGATAGCACAGCTGGTAGGGCATTTGCCTTGCATGCGGCCAACCTGGGTTCAATTCCCAGCATCCCATATGGTCCCCAGGGATAATTCCTGAGCACCGTCAGGGGTAATTCCTGAATGCAGAGCCAGGAGTAACCCCTGTGCATGGCTGGATGTGACCCAAAAAGAAAAAAAAACAAGCAAAGATTTAGTAAAAGTAGAAGGTCGACAAAAAAACTTTCAGCCCTCCCATTTCTCTCTTGGATATAAACTCTCCCAGAGATACCTCAGAAACCACGTCAAGGAACACTTACATCAGCATTGTTCATAACTGTGCTCATTGAAACAGTCCATGAGACTGGAACATAGAAATGTGATGTGATTATCAACCAAGTAATAACAAGCAATGAAATTGTGAAACTTCTTTGTAATGGTGTGGTGAATGATACAGTCACATTGCATAAAAGAAGTATAACACAAGTGAGAAATGCAATGATTTCATTTTTGTTTTTTCCTTTTTTGTGTATGTGTTTCACTGGGAACCAAACCTTAAATATCAGCTTAGATGATAGCTTGCTTTGTTGTTAATGAATACCTGATTTGTATTTTTCCCCAGGGAGGTGCGTTTGGATTCTCAGCCCTGAGTCTCAGTGCCCAGCTTTATCAATTCTGTAGACATTACCCCCTCTTTTCAAGCAAGATGTTTTATTTTATCATGTGTATTGGTTTCTGTCTCCTTGTAGCAGACACTCTGTTCCACAAGGGCAGGCTTTTTCTCCTCCTCTTGTTCACTGGTATATTTTAGGCACCTACAACAGCAACTGGCTGTTGAATTCATAGAATTCGTAAATCCAGTAACTAATTGGGAAGTAAGCTAACGCAGGATATTTTGCAGTTTCATCAAAAGCCAAAGCAGTGTTTCCCGTCTGTGTCAGAAGGGCAGGAAAAAATTCTCCCTGCTAGTCATGCTGGAACCTGCAGGGAGGTTTTATGAACAGTGACAGACAGCAGTGGGGTTTGTGTTTTCTCTGGTTTTCCCATTGGTTTTCATTTCCAAAAGAGAATGTCTGATTTTCAGGGTGGTTGACCTAGTCTGGGGGTGTTAGCACATCCTGTTCATCTGAGTAGAAATGGTAAGAAGGGGGTCACCCAGCACCCAAAGAGGAGACTGGTGAGCGGGACCCAGGCCTGATAGAGCCATCTCTATGGTCCTGACAAAGGAGACTGCTTAAGAAAATGCAGATGTGATACTTCAGGATCCCCCAGCAAAATAGAACTTGAAAAAGTCAAGGGAGAAGGTTGGCAGTCAGGGTTGCCTCGGGATCTGGGGAGATGGGAGCTGCAGGCAGCGGTGCTCACTGCACTTGCCTTGCATGTGTGGGGCCCAGAGTTCCATTTCTAGCACTGAGTAAATGAAAAGAAAAATATTGCTATGCAGTTTTCTTATACATGATCAAAAATACATCAAAAACAATGCAGAAAAAAAAAAGAGACCAGAATTGTAATATGCACTTCAGGATGAGTTGAAAGGCAGGCAGGTAGATCAATGAGTAGCTAGAGAGATGGGCGACAAAGCAGACTTAGCAAGAAATTCCACAAAGAGGAAACAAAATTCACTAGGGGAGGTGGCCAGACAGATGGAGATATGATAAGGAAGCAATACAACACAACAAGGAATGTTAGGAAATACAACACAAACAGACCAAATTACTAAGAGCCCTGGAGGAACCATAGAAGCATGAGAAGGGGCATAAAGAATCAGAAAGACACGGACAAGAAAACAGAAATCAAGATGCGGACATGAAGTCAGGAGAAAGTGACAGAGACCCAAGCTACCTATTGTTAAGAGTCCCCAGGGAAGAATGAAAGATTCTGGAACTTACTCTGTACCAAAACAAAATTCATAAACAACTTTTCTTAAATAAGAGACTTGGACTTGGATCTACAACTGAATCTACACTGTATACCTGGGGAAAGTGCACGGAGAATGAACCCATGACACTGGCGCCAAAGAGGAGTAGAATGCTATCTGCAAAGACTCAAGGGAAAACAGTACAAGCCAGCAGTTTCGTCCAACAAAGCTGCTCCTCAGATAGTTCTGACTGAGTAAATGTAAATGTAAACATTTACCCGCCAAGCCATCCTGTGGGTTATTCAACCTCAGTTGAACCAGCCAAAAAAGGATTGGGCAAGCTGCAGCAAATCGCTGGTCATAATAAGCAAAGCATCTATTTAACTGCCAACTATGACTTATAAAGCAAGGGATAGGCAGATGAAATAAAACATGAATGTTTTCTTACAGTGTGGAAATAGTACAACGAAGACAGCAATGACAGGAGATGCTGAAAGGGAGCTCGATTTCCAGTTTTTTGAGAAACGTCCATGTTGTTTTCCTAAAAGGCTAGACCAGTCAGCATTCCCACCCGCAGTGAAGGAGGGCCCCTTTCTCCCCACATCCATGCCAACACCGGTTGTTTTTGTTCTGGGGAAAAAGCCGAGTGCCCGAGAACAGATGACTGGTTAAAGAAACTTTGGTATATCTACACAGTGGAGCACTATGCAGCTGTTAGGGAAAAAATGAAGTCATGAAGTTTGCATACAAGTGGATCAGCATGGAGAGTATCATGTTAAGTGAAATGAGTCAGAAAGAGAGGGACAGACATAAAAGGACTGTACTCATTGGTGGAATATAAAGTAACATAGTAGGAGACTAACACCTAAGGACAGTTAAAAAAAGGGTCAGGAGGGATGCCCTATGGCTTGATAGCTGATCTCATGTGCTAGGGGGAAAGGTAGCTAGGATGGAGAGAGTAAGACTAAATAAGTGATGGTTGGAGGGATTGCTCAGGATAGTAGATGAATGTTGAAAATAGACTATGGACCAAGCATGAAGGTTGCTTATTACCAGTATTGCAAACTATAGCAACCAAAAGGACAGAGAGAGTAAGAGGGATTGTGCCTGCCACAGAGGGAGGGGGTGGGAAGGAGTGAAGGCAGGGGAGGGATACTGGGAATATTGGGGGTGGAGAATGGGCACTGGTGGAGGGGTGGGTACTTGAACATTATTGGACTGAAACGCAGTCATGAAAGTCTTTAAGTCTGCAAATGTATCTCACAATGACTCATTAAAATAAAAAGCTAAAAAAACATTAAATAAAATATTTCTATCTTTAAAAATATATATAATAAAGGAGAAGTTGAAAGGAAGGTGGAAGGCAGAATAGACTTACTAATTTTTGTCCGATGTAGTAACTAAGAGTCAGGGGATATCATTCCTCGCTGAAAAAGCAAGAAGTAAGAGAGTTAGCATATTAATGTAAAGCAAGAGTGAGGAAAGGCGTGTTACTCGAGTTTGGAGTGTGCAGACCTACTGTGTGATGTCTTAGTCCTTTCCGTGGGGAGCCAGAGAACATGCCTGAATGGAATAGACTATGGATGTGCTGGCCACCGGACCCATAGGCGGTAGCACCTCCTCATCAGTGTCTGTCCTATCGCTCAGGGGTACAGGAAGCGGACGGCCCTGAAGGTGGGGGACATCAGTCACCGCCTGACAGAGCAGCAGGAGGACTTCAGTAGCAGGACGGCCCAGTACCAGCAGGAGATGAGGCACCTCCAACGGGTTCTGCAGGACAAGCAGGAGGTCCTGGATGCGGCCCTGCAGCAGAAAAGGTGGGGTGCCACGGCCCCGTGCCGGTCCCCGTTTCCTAAACTGTGGGTCGGAGGGTCGGCAGAACCCTTGGATCACTCTCGCTTAGCCGCTTGTTTCTGCTTTTACATTTTCGTTGTAACTGACTTTAATAGTGATCTTCTTGTTTGCTTTCCACCTTTTAAAAAATGGTTCTCCAGCTTTGTACGGGTTTTTTCACAGTTGACAGTATGATCTAATACGCTTAAGATGTTCAACGTGATGGTTTGATGTACATCTGTATTGCATTGTGGGATGCGAGTGTCAGTGTTCCATCTGCCTATGCTTCTTATTGTCAGACAAAATGAATTAAATGGGGAAGGGGGGAGGGGGCTGGGGGGGGTCAAAGACCAGTTTCTCTGGTCACAGACGTTCTTACCATCATCAGTCACTGTGAAAAATGGGCCCAGCTCCAGGAGGATGACTCAGAATCTGTAGTGCATGATGGTGTTTTTTTTTTTTCTAGTACCTGCTATGGACTAGTCCTCTGAGTACCACCAGGGGTGATCCCCAAGCCCCAGCCCCATCCTCGGAGTAACTACTCCCATCCCAACTCCAGTTTATTATTTTTTTTAAGTGGTCAGAGGAGATAGTACAGCAGGTAAGGCACTAGTGTGCCTTGTACACAACCAACTAGGATTCAATGGATTCAATTCCTAGTACCCTCCAATCTCCGCCAGGAGTCATTCCTGAGATCAGAGCTGGGAGTAAGCCCTGAGTATAGCTGAGTGTGCCCCCCGCCCCCAAGCAAGAAAATGCTGCACTCAGATATCATTCTGACCCCGTAGGGTTTTTTGTTTGTTTTGGGGTTTTGTCCTTGGGTCACGCCCAAGAGATGTTCAGGATTACTCCTGGCAGCGCATGAGGGACCGACAGGGTGCGGAGGATTGAACCCAGGTCAGCTGTGCACCCGACAAGTAACCCTACCCTCTGTACTGTCTCTCCAGCCCCAGGTTGTTTTGTTTTTAAATTTACCTACCTACCATTTACCAGTTTCTTTACCCTCTAATGTTTTGAAAACTACACATTCCATTTTTTTCTTTTAGTGATTGACCTTGACATTTTGCAGTGAACAGCTAAGTATGAGAAAGACGATCCAGACATCTGAGACTGGGAAGATGACTCAGTGGTGTAAAGTACTTTGCAGCAAATGTCAGGCTGCCAGCTCAAGGCCGGATGCTGGGCTATGTCCCAAGACATCCCTGGGAACCCCACTGTCTAGGGATCCCCAGCAGGAGAAACTCCAAAACAAACAAAAACTAGACAGCAGGCCCCAAGTGGAGGTGGGGTTTTCTGTTTGTTTTGATTTGTATTCTTGGCTCTGCACTCAGGAATCACCCCTGGCAGCGCTCAGGGATTGAACCTGGGTTGGTCCTGTGCCAGGCAAATGCCCAACCTGCTGTTCTGTCACTCCCACCCACCCCCCAAATGGAGATTTTTATGCTAGACCCTATCACCAAAAGAGGGGACTTATGCCATCAATTAGCCATTGCCTGATCAGCACTATGAGATCATCTTTTTGTTTGTTTGTTTTGGGGCCACTCCCAGTGGTGCTCTGGGCTTTCTCCTGATGGGGCTCCGAGGACCATATGGGGTGCCAGGGATCAAACCCTGGTGAGCCACATGCAAGGCAAACGCTCTGCCTGCTGTATTATCTATCCCTCTGCGTATAGCCCCTGGCTACCCTCAAGAAAAGCTCCCTTGCAATAACAACTCTCTTTTCCTACTATAATGTCGTATTACTCTGCTCTCTGCCTTTCAGCAGCATCTTGGACACCGACAGAGCGCCTCTCTAGCCACTAGATTGAGAGCTTCCTTACTGGGCTTACTCCTGGCCCAGAGCCCAGGATTCACTCACTCCTGGCGATGGTGGGGCTGGGGGGTCAGGGGGAACCATCTGGGGTGCCGGGGATCGGACCTGAGTCAGCCGCATGCAAGGCAAGCTCCCAGCCCACTGCACTATCTCCTCAGGCCCACAGATAAACACTTAAATTTGTACATGCCAGTTTATCTTTATTTTCCTTCTTGTAACTACATTTTTTTTTTTTTAGAAACTTCTTTACTGAGACTGTGTTGGGAATAAGCTTTCTTAGGTTTATCTGAAATTTATCTGAATTTTGCCTCATCCTTAAAAGATCATTTTTACTGGGTATAGAATTTTACTTTGACAATCTTTTTCTCTCAGCTTTGTGTTCTCTTTCATGACTGCTAATTAAGAAATCTTCACCGTTTTTAAAAGCGGGTGGTCCATCATTTCTCTCGAGCTCCCCCATCTCCTCTATTTGACCATTTTACTGTTAAGTGCTAAACTTATAAACTCCCTTTTAACTCCTTGTAGAACATCCTCTATTTCTGCGGTTTTGTGTTTATCCTTAGTTTAGAAATTCTCAGCCATTATCTAATAAGTCTTTTAAAATTTCCTTCTGGGTCTCAGATTAAATGTATGTGAAACCTACTTAATCCTTAATGCAACTGCATTTAAATTTTTCCATCTCCTTGGTTTTCTTGTTTAAATTTTGAGTAATTTTTTTTTATTTATTGTACTTATTGTAGTCTGGAATATGGTTGTGCTAACTTTTATGGTTTTGGTGTGCTTAATTACTACATCTCACCACCACAGAAGTCCCAAAGATCCTCCACCCCTGTTCCCATGTCACAGAGGTGCCTGCCTCTCCCACAATTCCTTTGTGCATTCCTGTGTCATTGGACATTTGGGGGTGGGGGTCCATATCCTGGCTATTGTGCTTAGCACTGCACTGAAAATGGTTATAAAGAACTTTTTTTTTTATTTGTCCTATACTCAGTTCCTTTCCACATGAGAAGTTACTTTTTAATCTCTCTCCGACTTTCCAATAAACTTTTCTACTCCACCCCACCCCCACAGTGGTTATGCGTCTATCTTTCCAGATTAATGTTTGTTTTCTTGGGATAGATGCCAGGCAAGTTCCATCCACTAGCATGGAAACTTTATTCTTAGCATTTTATTGTTGTTGTTGTTGTTGTTGTTTGACTTTTTGCACCACACCCAGGTGGTCCTTAGGTTTTATTCCTATCTCTGTGCTTAAGGATCACTCCTGGCAAGGCGTGGGACACCAGATGGGGTGTCAGGAATTGAACCCGAGTCAGCCGTTTGCAAGGCAAGCTCCTTACTCACCATCCTATCATTCTGGCCCTATTCTTAGTTTTCCAAACAGTCTCTATACTGTTTTCCACAGAGGCCAAAGCAGATGATTACACTGACGGGCTCTGTCTCTCACCATTAGTGGATTGGTGAAAAAAGGAATGGCTTTCCCCACATCCCTGTCAGCACTGGTTGTTTCCAGTATTTGTGTTATAACCTATTCTCACTGGAGTGATCTGATCCTTCATTGTCATTTTGATTTGTATTTCCCTGGTAATAAGGGATGGTAAATACTTTTCATATGCCTACCCGCCGTCCTCAGGAAGTATCTATTCATCTCTTCCCATTTTTTGATGGGGTCATTGATATATTTTAAGGCCGAACTTTGTATTTTATTTATCTTAAATATCAGTACTTTTTTCTGATCCATGGTGTGCAAATATTTTCTGCCATCAGTAGGATAGAAAGTATTTTGCACACATATAGCAGATACATCACTAATATTCAAGATATACAAAGTACTATTTCTAATTTGATGTTGATTTTTGTTTTGTTATCTTTACCACTGAACTCAAGTCAGGGAAGCCATTTCTGAAGTCCACATCCCCTGGAGTTCTGCCTGTTTTTCTCTGTGTATCTGATAGGTTCTGAAATCTTTAATGCACTTTTGATTAACTTTTGCTTTTTATCTAGGTCCAACTCATTATTATTATTATTAATTATTATTATTATTTTGCATATGGATATCCAGTTTTCCTATCATAGATTGTTTATGAGGGATTTCATGCACCCAATTCGTCATTGATTAATTGTCTATAAATCAAGGCTTTACCTTTGGGCTTTCAGTTCTACTCCAGTGTTCTGAGAGTTTGTCTTTATTCCAGTACCCCACAGTTTTGATTACTGTAGCTGTATAGTACAAAGTACTGTACCACTGTCATCCCGTTGTTCATCAATTTGCTCGAGTGGGTGCCTGTAATGTCTCCATTCGTCCTAGCCCTGAGATTTTAGCAGCCTCTCCTCTCGTCCTTCCCAACTCTGCCTTATTGGAGGCTCTTTGAGGGTCAGGGGAATGAGACCCGTTATTGTTATTGTTATTGTTATGATTTAGAATCCGGAATACAGTACTTCTCTTCTCTTTTTTTCCCCCCTCAAATTTGCTGTGGCTATTCAGTAATTTTATGATTCCAGAAAATTTTTAGTAGCATTTGCTCTGCATTAATTAAAAAATGTCATTGGTATTTTAACAATGGCTAACTCTTCCAATCTATGAACATGGACTTTTTTAAATTTCAATAGTGACTTATGGTTTTTGATATGCTTTGTCAGGTTGGTTCCTAGGTATATGATGTTTTGGGACACTATTTTAAGTGGACTTGTCTTTTTTTTTCTTTTTTGCTTTTTGGATCACACCTGACGATGCACAGGGGGTTACTTCTGGCATTGCACTCAGGAATTACTCCTGACAGTGCTCAGGGCACCATATGGAATGCTAGGAATTGAACCAGGGTCAGCGCATGCAAGGCGAACGCCCTATCCACTGTGCTATCGCTCCAGCCTCCTGGACTTGTCTTTTTAATCCTTTTTTAGTTCGCTGTTGGCACATAAAAAAGCAACATCTATTTTTGGAACTGATAATATGGCATACTGTTTTGCTATATTGGTCTATTATCCCTAAGAGTTATTTTATTTTACTAAAGATTACTTTTTTTTTTAATTTTATTTGTTGTGTATTGAATCACTGTAAGTTGCCAGGTTCCACAGTTACTCATGATTGAGTTTCAGCATTCATTGTTCTGACACCAGTCCCTTCACCAGTGCCCCCTTCCCTCCACGGTGTCCCCAGTCCCAACCCCTTCCTAACCTGCCTCTATGGTGAGATGTTTCCCTTTTCATTTTTTCCTTTAAGGAACCAGGGTTTGCAGTACTCTTACTGAAGACATAGCATACATATGACTGTACCTCCTTCCAGCGCCAGTTCTCATCCAAATTGACCACTTCCTCCTATCATTGTCGCAATGGTCCCTTCCTCATCCTAACCCACCACCCCCACCACTGCCCTCACTGTGGCAGGTTTTCCACAAAGGGCTTGCCCTTTGTTTTTTCTAAGAGTTTTTTTTTTAATTTTTCCATTCGAACCTTTATTTAAACAATACCCTGATTCATAAAGTTGTTCATAATATAGTCATTTCAGGTATTCAGTATTTCAACACCAACCCCACCACCAGTGTGACCTTCTCTCCACCAATGTCCCAAGTTACCTACCCATCCACCCCCTTAGCAGGTACAAAATAATTTATACTGCTTTTAAAAACATAGATCTCGTAAATGTGAGCTCTTAGGTGCTAGTCGAGCCTTCTTGTGCTCTTGTTTTCACTTGTTGAGCGTAGGGGGCTTTTATACAACTTTCCCATCTAAGTTTTCTTATTCCTGCGGGACTGTCAGTGCTTGAACTTTGGAGATGTTGCGTGGTGCCACTAGGATGATTAAGAAGCTTGGCTTCATGAACTGCTCTCAGATCTCCGTCATAGATCTCTGTCAGATTCTAAGATTTTTTTTAATGGAGTCTTTAGGGTTTTGTTTGTTTTTTATTGGATCACCATGAGCTACAGTTACAAAGCTCTCATGTTTGAGTTTCAGTCATACAATGATCAGACCCCCATCCCTCCACCAGCGTACATTTTTCACCATCAGTGTCCCCGGTTATTCTCTCTCTACTTTGTGGCATTAGGATTTGCAATACAGGTACTGAGAGAGACCCACCTTGTTTGGTCCTTTGTCTACTTTCAGTACGCATCTACCATCCCGAGGGATCCTTTCAACCATCGCTTATTTAATGGTACCTTCTCTATCCCAACTGCCTTCTCCCCCAGCCCTTGGGGCAGGCCTCCAACCATGGAACAAACTTCCTGGCCCTTATCTCTACTGTTCTTGAGTATCAGTCTCATACTATGTTACTTTATATTCCACAAATGAGTGCAGTCATTCTGTCTGTCCCTCTCTTTCTGACTCATTTCACTTAGCATAATACTCCCCCTATCCATCCACTTGTAACTATTTTAAACTTTTCCTTTATTTCTGTCAGAGATATGGAAGGTGAACTTGAGGTTGTTTGGGAGGCCACCTCCAAGGAAAACCTGAGAATCCGGAAGCTTCTCCAGGATGCACTGGAGAGGAGAAGCCTGTGGGACAGCCAAGCTCTGGAGGTACTCTGCGCCGAGAGCCTTTCTCCAGGAGACCAGCTGGACGGCTTCGGCTTTAGCTACTGCGACATGAAGCCACCTCCTGCCCTGCCACTAGGACCCGTAGACTCTCCAGGGCGAGAGGCTCTGGCCTGAGACTCCCCTGGGCTAACCCAGGACAGGATGCGGCAAGCTTCCCCCACCTCTGGGCAAGGAAGAAATAAACCGTTTTGAAACTCATGCATTCCTTATGTTTTGCTTAAACGTAACGTATCTCAGCCAGCACAGGTGCTCTGGCCACATGGCCACGGGGCATCTGAAAGGAATGCAGTTCATCCTGGAGGGGAGAGGACTGCAGTTCATCCTCGGGGGAGAGGAATGTGGTCCATCCTGGGCCATAAGTTAATGTGGCTCATTGCTGAGCCTGTGGGTGGCAGCGGCAGGATCTCGGCTTTAGCTCTGGGTGGCATTTGATAGGTTGGTCTAATCAAGGCACGGCTACTCTTGTCCCATTGAGCTGCCCAGAGCCTGCTTTGCCTGCTGCGCAGAGGGAAGGGCATCTTCTGTGCCACAGTCTCCCTCCAGCCCTGAGCTCCCTGACTTGGAGCACCAAGGCAGGTTCCCTGCTTCACAGCTAATCCCCTCCCTGCCCCCTCCCCCTCCGGGGATGTCATGGGCTGCCATTCTGATCCCCTCAATGACCCCTCAGAGAGAGGATCCCTGCCTGTAGGACCATGTATGGATGTCCTGACAGTGCTACCAGCTAAACTGGTCCCTGGCACATTG
This sequence comes from Sorex fumeus, assembly GCF_029834395.1. Taxonomy (NCBI): domain Eukaryota; kingdom Metazoa; phylum Chordata; class Mammalia; order Eulipotyphla; family Soricidae; genus Sorex; species Sorex fumeus. Next base: position 23,706,693 of record NW_026606179.1, read on the forward strand.
GAAGAGTGTGGGGACATAGGCAGACAGTCAACTTCTAGGACCCCTGCTCTGAGGACGCCTCGTGGCCGAGCCCCACATTATTTCAGGGGGACAGATAGGCCTCAGCATCATTCCTTGGTCACGTGGTCTGTGTTTGTTGGGTGGCAAGCTGAGAGAGAAAAATTTTAGTTATTTCACTTTTATTTCAGTGCACTCAGCAGTCAAAGGACCCTGATAAAGGACCTAGCAAGATAACTTTGACGCCGGACATGATTGCCACTCAATGCCTCTTTTGCAACCTCAGCACCCAAAAGGAGAGAGAGAGAACAAAAGGGAATGCCCTGCCACAGAGGCGGGATAGGATGGGGGGTGGGGGAGTAGGAGGGCTACTGGGATCATTGGTGGTGGAGAAAGGGAACTGGTGGAGGGATGGGTACTCGATCACTGTATAACTGAAACCCAAGCACAAAATCTTGTAAGTCTACAACTGTACCTCATGGTGTTTCACTAATAACATTAAAAAAAAAAAAGATAACTTTGACGTTAGTTGAGGGGATTTCATGCCAGCTTCCAAGGACCTGGAGACTGGCTGTAGGTGTCTGCAGCCCCATGAACCCCTGGCCTCATACTTGGAGTGGCGAGTCTGTGAGAGCAATGCCTATTGCCCCCCTTTTTCTGCCTTTTAGAAGCCCATGTGGTTCCGATTAGAAGTAGACGTTTGTACGTTTCTGCTGTGGTGCACATTGCAGGTGTGCATGGGCGGGCGGGTGGCCCCTGGGCCACACCCACAGGAAGAGGTGGGACGTGGAGTCGTAGGGCGCCACGGCCGCCTGTTGGGTGGCTTGGGGGCCAGAGCTCTCAGTGCTCAGGGCTTGCTGCCGTCTCTGTGCTCTGGTGGTGCTCAAGGACCCCATGCGGTGCTGGGAGTTGAACCAGGGTCAGCCACGCGCAAGGTAAGCGCCGTTAACCACCGTGCTACCTCTCTGGCCCTGGCAGATTAGAGCCCAGGGCCGCTGAGGAGCACGGAGGACAGACCGGACAAGCTTTGGGGAGAAAGAGGAAGGCCTTGGGCTCTGGGGAAAGGACAGTATTTGTGAAGGCAGAGAGGTGTGTAAGCTGAGGAGGAGCTCAGCCGCAGCAGGGGAGGGCTCCCCACTGGCCCCCCGGAAAGCCGGTACTGCGGGGGAGGGAGGCAGGGAGGTCCCTGCCCTCCAACAAGCTGCACAGCTCTAATCTGAGCAGCACTCAGGTCTGCCCTCCCCCGGTCATGATGCTGGAAAAGGCCTGCTGGCATTATGGGGAAGCCGAGGCAAACCACCGTGAAACCAGCCCGGGAACTCAGGAGGTCCCTGCAGTCTCGGGTAGCGCCCGAAACACCTCCCGGGAAAGCGGGACCCCGTGCCGAAGGGCGTGCAGGTGAGAGATGCTCGCTTCTCCCACTGACTCACACCCGAGATCCAGGGGATGGAGGCCTAGTAGTGACCCCTTTCCTCAGCCTCTGAGAGTCCCCCTGCCACGCACACCCCTTTCCAACAACGTCCTCCACAGAACACTGACTGTTGGATGCTCAGGGGAGTGGGGAACTCTAGTGACGGTCTCTGTGCAGTCGAAGTATGGGGGTGTGTTGCTGAGGTATCCCCGAGCAGCGTGATGAGAACTAGAGGACCACCCGCAGCTATGATGCTGATGGGGCCAGGCTCACAGGGAACCGGGACCCAGGCCCAGAGATGCCAGTGGCCGGTGCAGTTCATCAGCTGCCAGCCAGAACCTGGAGCAGGGTTTGTGTGAAACCTAGCGTTCAACTGTCAGTCTCATGAAGTTTAAACAAGTCGTGACTGTTTCAGACCAAAGAACTAGCATCTGACTGGGTTCTAAGCAGAGGCAGGTTTTGAAGATTTAATCTGAGAAAAATTAGATCCCTCACTGATGGTATGCTGTCAGAGGTTAAAATATCATTTTGCACAGATTAGATTAAATGATATTGGAATTCTTTCTCTTTTTTTTCCTCTTTTCTCTTTAAAAATATGTGGCCCCTAGAAGGGCAGGAGCGATAGCAGAGCGGGTAGGGTATTTGCCTTGCACGCGGCTGACCCAGCCGACCCGGGTTCAATTCCTCCGCCCCTCTCGGAGAGCCTGGAAAGCTACTGAGAGTATCTCGCCCGCACGGCAAAGCCTGGCAAATTTCCTATGATGTATTCAATATGCCACACACAGTAGCAACAAGTATCACAATGGAGACATTACTGGTGCCCACTCGAGCAAATCGATGAACAATGGGAGGACAGTGCTACAGTGCAGGTCACTAGAAATGTTAAATTAATTACATGTGGCTTAGGTATTTACAGCGTCTCACGGACCTACATGTGACAACTGAAAATGTGTAGAAAGTAATTCATAACCTTGGCTTATGTCTGTGGTGGTATGTGTGTGTGGGGGGGGGGGATGGGATTTCTTACACAAAACCCCACAGGAAACATAACACATTTTGTTTGTTGGTTGGTTTTGTTTTTTGGTTTGTTTTTTTTTTTTCCTTTTGGTGATATGGGGTTACTCCTGGCTCATGCACTCAGGAATTACTCCTGGCGGTGCTCAGGGGACCTTATGGGATGCTGGGAATCGAACCTGGGTTGACAAATGCAAAGGCAAATGCCCTACCTACTGTGCTATCGTTCCAGCCCCAGAAACACAACACATTTGACCATTAAAAGTCAGAGCTTCCTGGGCATTCATGGTGATGGTGGCCCCATGTGGAGTGATCTGGGCAATAGTGGCAGGGATCCCACGGGGCAGCAGGGGATAGGGACCCTGAGTGGAGCAACTGGCTGCTGCCCCAGTGATAGGTCCAGTGGGGGAGAGGGGTTGTCCACCATGTGTCAGGTCTCTGAGCATCACCTGGGGTCAGACTCCAGAGCCCATGAATGGGTTGGGGTATGTCCAAGTTACCGTTTGCCTAAAACTCTGCCCCTAGGTCAAACTTTAGTACCACTCTGCCCTGGCACTGCCTTGGGGACCACATGGGATGGAGGAGGGGTCTCCACTACCTGCCACCCCAGGATTGTCCAGGTCCCTCAACCAACTCAGCGTTCAGTGGCGCCTTCATGGATGTCGCTCCTGATTCTTCCTGCACTGGTGACAAACTGGCAGGGCCCTGAGCCCCCAGGAATCTGGAATGTGCGCTTCTGGAACACAGCCCCAAAGTCAAGGCAGCCAGGGCCCCTCTCGGCTGGAACCAGACTCCGGTGGGACAGGGCTTCTGGGGGGAGTTCGGCAGCCGGCAGCTGGGGTGCCCTGTGCCTATGGCCAACTCGGTAGAGCTTGTGGCCTCAGGTTCAGGCAAAGCTGAGGGTCCTGCAGAATTTGAGCTCTTCCGAAAGCATGTGCCCCTCCTTTGAACACAGCCAGCGGGAAGTCCAGGGGTTCTGAAAGCACCTGCGAAGCAGCCCCGTCCGCTCAGCTCAGCCTTGAGTGGGGAGGGGTGGGCGGCCAGCACCCTGTACCCCAACCCCCATGGGGCCCCAGCAAGGGGCTGTGCAGGAGGAGTTGAGTGAAGGACAGTGTTTGCACAAGGCAGTTGCTCTGGAGCAGAAAAAACCCGACCTTGCAAAGTGACCCTGAAGTGAAACCTCGAAAGAGGGAGTAACTGGGCAAAGTTAGCAAAACAGGGTGCCTGCATCATGTGTCCGGCCTTGAGTCTCACTTGACCCCCTGGTCATGTATACCTGAAATGCAGAAACCGTCACGTACGCCTTTAGCAAGTCATTCTAACTGCAACATATAGCCTTGAAAGGGATTGGACCAAAGCAGAGAAGGAAAAAGTGATAGGCCAATCGTGTTAAGTTCTATGTGATTGGGCCTCCTGCAAGCCAAGACACTCTGTAAAATAGCATGTATTAGGGTAGGGGCGATAGTACAGTGGGTAGGGCTTTGCCTTGCACGCAGCTGACCCAGGTTCAATCCCTGGTATCCCAGATGGTCCCCTGAGCACCTCCAGGAGTCATTCCTGAGTGCAGAGCCAGGATAGCCCTGAGCATTGCTGGGTGTGACTCAAAAAAGCAAAAAAAAAAAAAGTGTGTATTTGGCAGTAAAGTGAGCTGTGATCAACGGCTCCTGGAGGGGTTTCTCCGCACATTCATTCTCCTTCGTCCCTCAGTCAGGTTCCTGTCCAGACCCGGTGTGCAACGTGTCCGGGCATGTTGGGGATAACTGTTTCCCAACAGGTGGATGCATGTAGAATTGCCTAGAAAAGCCAGAAAATCAAACAGCCTATGCAACTCCTCAGGACAACTTGGCCAGAAAAGCACTGGGAGGGCCGGGTCCCCCCCCCCCCCCCCCGCCCCAGCACAGAAGGGAGGGTGTCACTCGCTGATGGGCGGACATTGAGACAGAGTGTCCTCGATAGGACTCCTGCTTAAGTACAACTCGGACTTGGCTCTGAGAGGAAGTCTGGTCGGTTTTCGAAGAAGCCCCTGAAACCTGGGCTGCACGTGGAGGCAAATCTTCAGAGGAGTGTGGGAAAGAAGAGGGAGGGCGCTGAAGGTTCTGTGGGGTGGAGGAGGATCAGATTCATGTTGGTCTTCCTGGGAGATGACAGGAAGTAGTGTCCCGGGATGATGTCCATGGCTGACCTGACTGACAAGGCCCTCACCACGGTCCCGGGAGAGAGGGTGCGCAGCGATGGAAAGAGGAGGCTTCCCGGGAGCTGTCAGTGATGGGGGTTGGATGGGAGGGGGGCCGTGAGCGGAGGTGGGGAGACAGCTCAAGGGGTGCAGGGGCCACATAGGAGGCTCACTGGGGTGGGGGGATACATTGCCTGCCACCCTCAGCCAATCCCAGCTGTGCAACGTTTGCAAAAGTGCCCGAAGGTCAGTGGGCACTTGGGGTGGGGCGGGTGGGGCTGTCACGAAGGCCACAACTGTCAGATACTGGGTCAGGACCAGTGGGGGTAGACACTGGAATCACGGCACGTGGAGACCAGAAATCTCTCCTGCCACTTCCTGGGCTCACAGCCAGCTCCGTTCCTCCTCCTTCTCACAGTTTCTCCAGGAATGACCCCCGTCATCCTTAACAGGCAGATCCACTCAGGGAGGACACCTCATACTCCTGAGAATGGCCTGCACACCTCCCCCCCATCAGCCAGTTCAGAGAGGATGGGGACCCTCTTTCACTGTGGGTGAGAATGTAAACTGGCTGGACTTCTGTGGAAACAGGATGAAGGTTTCTCCACACAAACAAAAATTTTTTTAAACTGGAATTCCATATGATCTAGCAATTCCACACCCTGGCCTCTATCCCGAGAACACGCAAAAGCATGAAGAAAAAAAAAGACAAATGCACAACTATATTCAAGGCAGTGCTGTTTACACAACCCCAGATCTGGAAACAGGCCAAGTTTCAGTGACAAAGGAGGGGACAAAAAATCACATCTCATATCTCATATGTACGAGTCAGCTGTAAGGAAAGATGAAGTCTCGCCTTTTGCTACAAGATAGTGGAAACTTAGGGGTTCATGCTGGGTGAATTAAGGAGAATGAAGGAGAAAGACAAATATGGAATGATCTCTTTCACTTGTGGTATACAAAGAAGCAAAGTGAGGGGAAAAAACCGGGTTCCATGGAAACACACCCTTAGACTAACCAAAAAGGTGAGAGTAGGGAGGAATCTTGGCACTTTGGTGGTAGATATGGATTGCAAGACTCTACCCCTAAAACAAATGCCCTTACGCTCTGTGCACCAGTGCTACTGGTGAGGAAGGAAGCTTATCCACTTAGTTCCCTGACTTTCTGTGGATTGTCGTAGTGAACTGCATCCCAAATTCTGGAGACTCTGGGATAGCTGTTTGGACAAACGCTCCCCCATTTCCTGAATAGGCCAGTTAAGTTGCCCAGCTCGATGGTGCATGCAGGGCAGGGCAGGATGTGACTCCGTCCTGTTTCTACCCGGCCTCTTCTTGCCGAGGGGGGGCCCAAGTGCCTGAGTGTCTGGAGAGCCCAGGAAGTGCCCAAGCCTTCCCATGGGCCTACAGGAGGCTGTGCCCACTTTGTTGCCCATAGCCCAGCCAAGACAAACTTTTCTGTTTCCTGTCCAGCCAGAAAAAGTGTATGGGCCATAGTGTCTCCACCACGGTGAATGCTGTCCCCCTTCCCCCCAGGCCAGGACTAGACCAATGAGGCCAAGGACAGACTCCCACTTCCAGCATGGGTGCTGTAGAGGGTCAGCATAGCCCCAGCCTCCTTCCTGGGTGTGTCTGTCTGTGCTGGAAAAAAGATGGTAGGTGGGCCCAGGGCGGGTGCGCTGGGCACAGAGGCTGACTTTAAAGAAACCTAAAGGAGTTAATGACTGGGGCATGAACAGAGAGAGACTTGGGATCCTGGAGTGCCAAGAAACAGAGCGACATTTCTCCGAGAAAAAACAGTTTCCATGAAGGAACTGCACACTCCTGGGAGGGAGTCTGGAGAGGAAAGGGGGCTCAGATCTGCCTGGCAGGCCTGCCTCAGTAGGGCATCATCATTGCTCAGCACAGGCCCAGAAAATGGGCAGGAGACCTGGGGGAATGCCAGAGATGGAACAGAAACAGAGGTGAGCCGGGGGAGGCTCCCTGGGCCCCCAGACCCCCAGCCGTGCCATCATTGCAGTACCTGTGAACTATCTCGATGGGGCCCACTTGTCCCGCTTGATCTTGAGTGAACTGGTAACTAGAGACTCTTGACTCTTCACATGCCCCTAAATGCCTCTGGACCAGACATCCCGGTCACTCTGGGCACCCTCTGTCTCCCTGTTGGCTTCCCATCAGCAGGCTGCTCTGGAGACCCCACCCAAAGGAGGCGTTTCTGAACCCCGCCTTCTACCCCCCCCCCCCCATTCGCAGCCCTCCCAGCCCCTCCTCCTCCCAGGCTCTGCCCCAGCCTGGCTGATGCCTGGTCAGTAACAGGCTGTGCTGCCTTGCTGACCACGCTCAGTGCCTCCGACTCAGCACAGCATCGTCTCCAAGGACTCCAGGGTGAGTCTACCCCTGGTTCTCTCCATCCTTAACACAGAATCCTCTGCCCAGGCTTTTACCCTCACACCTGCAGTAGGTCCACCTGAGGCTCAAACAGGCACAGCTTGATACATTTCCATCTTGGCACCGAGGCCCAGAACACGCTCAAGCTTTGAAGTAGACAACCACGTGTCCTGGCCATGGCCTGGTCAGGGAGCCCCTCCGCTGCGGCTCCCAGAGGCTCACTCTCTCCCCACCATGCATGTTCTAGAGCTCTGAACAAATGCAACCATTCAGCACATGCTCTTTGTGCTGGTTCCTCAGCCCCATGAACCATCATGTGATGCTTCTGAGCTAGGAGGAATGCCAATGGTTCCTTGTCATTGCTGTGGATTCCTTTCAGAAGATCCCATATTACTCTGGTCTCCTGCCATGATGGTGCAGGTCATCATGAACCAAGCCACTGGGAACCTTCCTGCGAAATTTTTGGCATGGTTTGACATCATTTTCATTGGGGTTAAGTTTGAGTCTGGATTTGCTGCACCCGTGAGTGCATAGATGCAGTATGGGATCCCTCCTGCCCCTGTAAGACCAACACTGCGTGGTTCTGCTTCACATGGAGCCAAGCGCATAGGACTATGTGCACAGAGCTGAGTGTGTAGGGCTGTGTGCACAGAGCCACGTGCATAGGGCCATGTGCACAGAGCCGTGTGGAACTGAGAATGGTGATTTCTAGGCTGGACCGGGAGGATGCGTTTTCCAGGAACAGAGCTTCAGGCTGGAGAGCTTGCCTTGTACAGCCAACTGAGGTTCAATCCCTTGTACCCTATAGGGTCCTGTGAGCCCGACCAAGAGTGATCCCTGAGTGCAGAGCCAAGATAGTGATGGTTAACCAAGTGACTGTGGTTAAGGTCATTGCCCGATCTACTAACAAGGGATGAATTTGATACCTTTTATTGTTTTATAACTATTTTATAACTGCTTCAACAGAAGGAGAAATCACCAAACCCACTTTTTAAGTGTCTGTGCCAGGTCACACTCCCCTTGGTGAGCACTGGGTACATTCTGTTTGCCTTCTCCACACCTCACCCTGCAGCATGGGGGAGATTTAAGGGCCCAGTATTTGGTGCCTGGTGTGCAATGGCCATTGGGGTACTTTCGGCAGAGGGAGAAGACCGGTGGTCAGCAGCCTGGCCCAGGCGGCCTGTCAGAGCAGGGAGGGGTTGTCAGTGCAGAAGGTGGCAAAGGTCAGGCAGAGCAGGAACACAGATCACACCCCAAGGGTCAAGCGTCTCGGGAATGTGCTGAGCTAAAATGTGGATTTTCCGTTTGTCACTCATCCCAAGCCCTGCGGGACCTGCGGGTGCTTGGAGAGGGTGCAGAATGATCAGGCCGGGTAGCGCTGTGCTGTTTCCACTGGGTAGGTGTGAGCCATCAGGGCTGCTGGCATTGGGGTGGGAGCCGTGGGGAGGGGTACACATGGCAGGTCCATGCCTTTTGTTGGGTTTTCTGGAACACTGAGTTGCAGGGTTGCTTGTCTTTCCTTGGTAAGAAATAATTACTTAATTGCCCAGACAGATAGTATGTGGGGGTGGTGGTAAGGAGCTTGCCTTGTACATAGCCAAGTGGGGTTCCATCTCTCGCACCCTATCAGGTCCTGTGAGCCCCGCTCAGAGTGATCCCTGAGTGCAGAGCCAGGAGTAAGCCCTGAGCTCCTCCAAGTGTGGCCCAAAACAAACAAATATATTGAGAGGACAGAAAGTGAACCCAGTGGGCTGGAACACTTTGCATGCAGGAAGTCCAAGCACTGCCAGGCGTGATCCCCAAGAACCACTGGAAATGACCCCAAAACAAAAACTATTTGAGGGCTAGGGGAACAGCGCTTCCTTGCATGTGTGAAGTCCAGGTTCCAATCTCTGGTGCTTTAAAAAAATAATTGAGGGGGAAAGGAAGGGAAAACAAAAATATGCTTGAGAACAGACAAAGGGTTCATGTCCCATCAGGGTAAGTTGGCAGCAACAGAAACAACAAGTGGCATTATGGCTGCTGGGTGGAATGAAGGGGCCCTCCTGGAAATGTCCACAGGGGCTCACACAGGCTGTGAGAAGGATGAAATCAGGCTGTCTCAGCTTGAGCATCACTGTCAGGACACAGTTCCTGGGACTGGCCATCCTCTGGGCTGGGCCTCCCAGGAGAAGTGGGCTAAGAGCCCACTGCCTCCCCCACCATCTCACAGAAGGATCAGCTTCCCTAAGAGGGAGCGATTGGATTATCAAAAAACACCAGCTCCCCACTGAACATGTGATGTCTCAGAACCCTCCTGGCCCTGGCCGGCGGATATGCCTCTTCATCATGTGTGAAAGAGGTGGAGGCAGGTGGGGGATTAGGGAGCAAGACAGGCTGATCGCATTTTAGAAAAAAAAAAAAAAAGCATAGGTGAAACCTGAACTAGGGGCTGAAGCAATAGCACCGAGGGTAGGGTGTTTGCCTTGCACACGGCCGACCCGGGTTCGATTCACAGTATCCCATATGGTCCCCTGAGCTCCACCAGTGGTAATTCCTGAGTGCAGAGCCAGGAGTAACCCCTGTGCATTGCCAGGTGTGACCCAAAAAGAAAAAAAAAAACCCGCGCTAGACCTCGGGTCTAGCTCCATAAAAAGCCACCTCACGTGGGACATAGTAAAGGATGAACGAAGTGGATGGAAGGTGGTATGGGAGGTTTCCAGCGGAATTCCTGGATCTGCAAGAGTAGATTGTTTCCCAGATAGGAGGGCTTTTATAGTGCTGACCTGGCTAATTGTTTTATGATTAGACTCTTAAGTGCTGCGCATTTAAAGTCCACACATTCCCCTGACTCCTCACAAGTTCTCCTGATCAGGATTCGAACAGGGAGGGAATATCTGTTATATGGGCTCCACCCTGCTCCCTCAAAGTTCCGGGCAACTGAGCATGATGGGAAGGAACCCAAGATCAAATGAACTAAGAAACAGAGGCGGTTTGAAACATCAGACTTGGCACAGACACAAGCGGTAGAAGAAGATCTTGGCACCTGAGAGGTGGCTGGTTTGCGGTTAACAAACCCAGCAGTGCTGGCTGGGGTAGTGTTATGTGGTTCCAGGGATCAAACTCGGGGCTCCCGCATTTGAGGCTCAAACTCTTGAGCCTCTAGGCCCTATCAGCAGGGAAGTGAATTAGAGACTGAGAGTTCAAGAGTCTATGGAGAAACCATAGACTCTGTTAGCTAAACATATCATCAAAAACTATCACAGGAGCAGGAGTGACAGGCCCAGTGGAAGATGATGTGACGAGATGGCATCATTTCTTCGAGCTGTGAGCAGCCTGGCCAGTGCAAAATGTGCTGTTGAAAAGCAGAAGTCAAGTTTACAGAGACAAGAAATAATGTAGCTGGATGAGAGGAATAGGACACTTTCCTGAAAATTATCTATAAAAGGGAATTGACAGTGGCAAAGAGAACGGTGCCACATGGCAGAAAGTGGATTCTGAGGGAGTCCAAAATGAGGGGAAAATGAGGAAAAAAATTAAGGAAGTTTGTACTTTTATGGTAGGAGGTGGGGATCACAGCTAGAAATGCTCAGGGCTTACTCCAGGCTCTGTACTCACTCCTGGTGGGGCTCAAGGGACTGTATGCGATGTTGAGTATCAAACCTGGGTTGGCCTCATGCAAGGCAAGTGCCCTACCTGCTGTACTATTGCTTGATCCAGCTTTAAATTGTTTTAACTTTTAACTTTTTTATCTTTTGCTTTTTTGGGGGGGCTCACACCAAGCAGTGCTCAGGGGTTATTCCTGGCTCAACACTCAGGAATTACTCCCAGTGGTGCTTGGTGGACCACATGGGATGCCAGGGATCGAACCCAGGTCAGGCACACACAAGGCAAGCACCCCACCCACTGTAATATCATTCCACCCTCAATTTGTAAATTTTAAGTAGATGCTGATTAGGGACCAGAGATATAGTACAGTGGGTGAGGTGCTTGCCTTGTACGTAGCCAGCTGTGGTTTGATCCCAAGCACCGAGAGTGATCCCTGAGCACAGCTGGTATGTCCCATTCCACCCCCAAATGAAATAAAATAAAGATATTCATGTTATTTTCCCTGAGGAAAATTCATTATTGATCTAAAACTCAGTTCTATAAGGGGGAAAACCAAATGATCCTATAAGAGACAAACTTTTTTAAGGAACAAATTTCTAATTCTGTCAGGGACAAACTAAATAATTGTGGGTCTAACACTCAGTTCTGGAAGGGACAAACTGAAAAGAAGAAAGAACAGCTCAACAAAAGAAATGCCCAAGGGCTGGGGCACATGTCTTGCATGCTCAAGGCTCTCCATAGGATCTCATACCCCACCCTGAAGGCCCCCAGTCTGGCTGGGATCAGACACCCTCGAATCAGGGGGCTGAGTCCTAAGCCCACAGGCCCGCACAGCCCTCTAGTACCATGGGAAGTGGCCCCTGGCACCCCTGATGTACTTTCCTGATCCTCAACAAAGAATCCTCAACCAACATAAACCTGACACTCAAACCAACAAGGATGTCCCAGAAAGAGAATGCTATAGACAAAAGAAATGCTTTTTCTGACAAATTTAGACAGTCTGATAGTCTGATGGACTTGGGAAGAAAAAAAATGTTTTGTTTTGTTTTGCTTTTTTTGGGACACACCCAGTGATGCTCAGGGGTTCCTCCTGGCTCTGCACTCAGGACTTACTCCTGGTGTTCCTTGGAGAGCCATATGGGATGCCAAGGATTGAACTCAAGTCAGCTGCGTGCAAGGTAAACGCCCTATCTGCTATGCTATCGCTCTGGCCCCTGGGAAGAAAAATTCTTACTCCTGTTTATTTGACTTTTATTTTAGCAAATCCCTGAATCTCTAGCAAAATACTGACAAGCTGAATTCAGCAATTCAGTCAAATGATCATACATCAGGACCAAGCAGGGTTTTTTTAGGCATATGCAAAGTGATCAGTGTGACATACTATATCAATATAAGGAAAGAAGAAAATGTCCGTAGATGTGCATTTAGGGGTTTGTCTTGTCTTACAGTTGGCCCTTTAGCTCTTCTTTTAGGTTTGGTTTTAAGTCTATGAAGTTCCTGAGCTGTTGTTTATCCACAAAATAGTGTACCATTCCTTCGAGTTTGAGTGAGAGTTTAGCCGGATACTTGGTGAAGTGTTCATTTCGGTGAGTTTTTTCATTATATCCCACCACTGCCTTCAGGCTTGGAGGGTTCCCTCTGATAGGTCTGCTGTGAATCTAAGGGGTGCTTCTTTATATGTGGTTTCCTTCTTTGACCTTGCTGCTTGCAGTATTGTGTCTCTATTTGTGGCATACATCATTCTAATTATGATATGTCTTGAAGAGTTTTTGTTAGGGTCTCTTTTAGCTGGCACCCTTCAGGCTCCTTAAGTCTGGATGCCTGCATTCTCCAGCTCTGGGAACTTTTCAGCAATGACTTCTGTAACTGTGACTTTTTCTTTGGGATTGCTTCCCTGACCTTCTTGTACTCCAATGATTCTAATGTTCCTCTTGAAATTATCCTCTAGGACTCTGATTCGCTCTAGAGCTATTTTGAAGTATCTCGCCATTGTTTGTTGTTGGCTGTAGGCTTCCTGCAGCTCATCTTCAAGCTCACTGATTCTGTCTTCGGCTGTAGCCATTCTACTGTTGAGGGCACACACTGAGTTTTTTATTTCATCTACTGAATTCTTTGCTCGAGTGGGCCCAGTAACGTCTCCATTGGAGACTTTGTTGTTACTGTGTCTGGCATATCGAATACTCTCGGTAGCTTGCCGGGCTCTCCGAGAGGGGCGGAGGAATTGAACTCGGGTCGGCCATGTTGGCCGCTTGTAAGGCGAATGCCCTACCGCTGTGCTATTGGGCTGGAGCGATAGCACAGCGGGTAGGGTGTTTGCCTTACAAGCGGCCAACATGGCCGACCCGAGTTCGATTCCTCCGCCCCTCTCGGAGAGCCCTTTCTTTCATGTCCTCCTTTAATTTATTGGATATCTGTCCCACCATTTCTTTGAGTTCATTGAACATTTTCATTGCTTCATCTCTGAATTCTTTATTGGAAAGCTCACATTTGTGAGTAACACCTCTTGAGGCTTCTGGACTCTTTTCATCGTCCTCTCCTCATGGTGGAGATTTGCGCTGTCTCTTCATGTTTTTATGGTGGTATGGAGACTGAGATGTGACACCAGATTGGTGGGTATGGGTAATAGAACGCCGCTGGCCCCCCAAATAGGACACGCCCACTTCTGTAGAAGCCACGCCCACTTCTGCAGAGGCCACGCCCCTTAAGGGTACCTGGGAGAGGAGGAAAATTGGGTGAGGCATTGAGGACAAACAGGAAGGTGCTCAGGGAGGTTGAGTGGTCCAGGATCCGAGAGCAATGTCCGTAGATGTATGGAAAACACTTGACGAGATTCAGCACCCACTTATGATTTCAAACTCTCAGTGGAATGAGTATCTCCACATAACAAAGGCCAGGTGCTATAAACTCGCAGTTTATGGTATATGCAGAGCGATGGCTTTTTCTTTAAAGTCAAAAATAGAAGGGCCAGCTCTCAACAGTAGAACACCTACAAGAACAACGACAACAGATCAGTCAAGTCAAATGCGAACCAAGCAAGGCGGTCCATTGTCGCCATTTCTATTTAACTAAATGTTGAGATCTGAGTCAGAGTAATCAGACAACAAGAAATAAGGAGATCTCGGTCAGAAAAGAAGTAAAACTGTCATGATTTGCTGCCACTGCAATAACCTATAATAAGAAAACCATAAAGATTCCATTATGAATCAGTTAAAACGACGAGCACCCATAAATTGGCTGATCAAAAAGTCAGAGTCTAAAGATTGAATGCAGAGAATCAAACAGTCTCCCAGCATGTGCAAAGCCCTGAGTTCAGCCCCCAGAATTGTATGGTCCCCTCAGCATCTCCAGCCCAGCACATAACCTCAGGCCTACAGTTAGGCTGAGTATCCCCAGGATAAAGGACCCATCTGGGACCCATCTAGGGAGCCCCCCCAACCAAAAAGGGAAAGAAAAATTTAAAAAATATTATGCATGTAAATCTTACCTATTGTATGTAAACTCCAAAATATTTTAGCACTGAATATTTTTAAAGTTTTATTAGTGACAGGTAAGGCATGATTATTACCACAATGAGATCCAAGTACAAAATAAAATTTAATTCAGTATAGTTTAGACTCCAAAGTTGAAAACTTACTTATGTATATGAGAATATGCATTTTATTATATAGTACTAAATGGTTTTAATTTTCTTTATTTACATGGGTTAAGGACTGGAGCAATAGCACAGCAGGTAGGGCATTTGCCTGCATAGGGCCGAGCTGGGTTCGATTCCTCTGTCCCTCTCAGAGAGCCCAGCAAGCTACCAAGAGTATTCCACCCTCACAGCAGAGCCTGGCAAGCTCCCTGTGGCATATTCGATATGCCAAAAACAGTAACAAAAAGTCTCACAATGGAGACATTACTGGTGACTACTCAAGCAAATCAATGAACAATGGGAGGACAGTGCTACAGTGCTACATGGGTTAAAATCATATATCAATCACAAATTGGCTTTTACCGATTTATTTTATGATCATTCTATTTGCCATTTCTTTGCCATTTGTTTTGAGCAAGTAATATGAAATAAATTTGTTATGTGCATAAGAAAGCAGGCTGGAGTTGTGAGGGAAACTGGGGACATTGGTGGAGGGAAGGTTAGACAGGTGGTGGTGGAACACTGAATGCCTGAGACAACAACTTCGTAAGTTACAGTGTTTTAATAAAAGTAAATTTTTTAAAAAAGAAAAATTCAAAATAAATTAAAGACATTACCATGAGATCTGAAATCACAGAAAATAAGGTAGGTGAAACGTTTTACGACATTAGTTTTAGAGCTGTTCTGGGGCTCTTCAAATGAGAGTAAAGACAGCTAAGGCCTTATTGTTAAATTGTGCCCGTGTGTGTGTGGTCCCAGGGAGCAATCCCAAGACCTCGCACATGTTAGGCATGGAGTAAATGTCAGCCCATTGATTTTGATTTTTTTTTATTAAATTGAAAAACTTTTGTTCAGACAAAAAAATATGAAGAGAGTAAAAAGACAGATCACTGAATGGGAGAAGATGCTGGTATAATATATTCCTGATAAATGATTCATATACCAAGATACATAAAACAACTCATACATGGGCTGGAGAGATAGGACAGCTAATAGGGCTCTTGTCTTGCATGCAGCCAAGTTGGGTACAATCCTCAGTACCCCATATGGTCTTCAACCCACCAGGAATCATTCCTGAGTGCAGAGCCAGGAGTAAACCCTGAGCATCACCAGCTCTGTGGACCATTCCCACACACACCAAGAAAAAATTTATATAAATTTAAATAAATTCTGTTATAGAATAACAGAAACAGTAACAACCACAGAAACAATTTTAAAATGGGCAAAAGAGGGCCAGAGAAATGGTACAGCAAGTAGAGTCCTTACCTTGCACACAGCCAACCTGGGCTTGATCTCCTGCACTCTGTATGGTCCCCCAAGTACTACCAGGAGTGATCCCTGAGTATAGAGCCAGGAGTAAGCCCTGAACATTGACTGATGTGCCCTGCCCCCCCAAAAGGCAAAAGGTAACACACAGATTCTGATAAGCATGTGAAAAAAATGCTTATCATCACTGACCATAAAAGAAATGCAAAGTATTACCACAATATGCTGATACAGCACACTTGTGAGAATGGCTGACATGAAAATCAGCAATAACAAGCACTGGAGAAGATGTGGAGAAAACAGAACTCCTTAACTCGTGGTGGGCATATAAATTGGTGAAACAATTTGAGGAAGTTCTATGGAGCTACAAATAGGGCCTGGAGAACTGGCTTACAGGTTTAGAGTGAGTGTCTTGGAAGTGTGTGGTCTTGAGTTCAAATCCCCAGCATCTCGCTTGCACAAGCACGTCCTAGGCTCTTGGAGCCTGGCGGTCTGGCTCTCTAGGGGGATCTCCAGCACTGCAGGTGATTTCCAGCCACACCACAGTCAGGGACTCAACCCCAGTATGCATGGCAACTGAAAGGAAGCCCGAGCACCGTGGCCAGGAGGTCCAGTATCTGCTGAGCACTGCAGGAACCCTCAAGGAGCACCACATCCACAAGTTGTGCACCTCAACTGAGAGAGCAAACTTTAGGAAGCAGGTGTGCCAGTACCACAGCAAAAGAAGTGCAGAGCTCAGGAAGCACTGCAGCTGTTTATGTGAGCACCAAAGTCTGATGTGCAAACCTCAGCAAGCATCACAGCTAAAAGGGGGTGACACCCAGGGCACTTGCCTTGTATGTCACCACCCAGATCTGAACTCCTGCATCCCAGTAGAAGTAAGGTTACCCAAGACCTCCCGAGCACTGCCAGGAGTAATTCCTGAGTGCAGAGTCAGGAGTAATCCCTGAGCATCACCAGGTGTGTCTCCAAAACAAATATACATATATATATATAAACATATATATGTACCCCTATATATTTAAAAGGGAGTTAAAGAAATAACTCCTCTATAATCTAGCTACCTCATTTCTGATGATCTCTGTGAAGAAAAGGAAATGGCACAAAAACCTCAGCACCCCAAGTTTATTGCAGTGTTAGTCATCCTAGTTAAGATATGGATGCAGGGTCTGAAGCAATAATGGGTAGGGCATTTGCCTTGCACGCTACTGACCTGGATCTGATCCCTGGCATTTCATATGGTCCCCTGAACACCAGCAGGAGAGATTCCTGAGTGCAGGGCCAGGATTCAGGCCTGAGCATCGCGGGGTATGTCCCCCAAACCAAAAACCAAAACCAACCAAACAAAAAAGATATGGATGCGAGGAAAGGCCGTCATTGTCAGGGCGAGGGCAAATGGCACCAGCTGTTGTTCCACAAGACGGAAATTGGGCACCTGCAGCAAAGTGGAGGGAGCCTGAAGGGATTGCATGTGTGAAAGAAGTGCTGAGGATGAGTTCACCTTCATGAGCAATATGAGAATATAAAACTGAGGAACAGATTAAAAAAAAAAAGACAAACCAGTGGATCTTGATAATAGAACTAAGGTTGCCCCAGGAGAGGGGAGTGGAGAGGTGAGCTCCAATGGGAGAGGGGGTGTTGATAACTTTTTGTTTGTTTGTTTGGGGGTCACACCCAGCTAAACTCAGAGCCTACACCTGGCTCTGCACTCAGGTTCCCTCCTGGAGGGTTCGGGGTACCATCTGGGTGCTTGAGTTGGCCGAGTGCAAGGCAAGCCCCCACCCACTCTACGATGGCTCAGCCCGAGTAGAAGATACTTTAAAATAAAGAAGCCAGCAAAACCCCAAGGATCCTCCAGCTCAGTTCTTACAAACGACACTGAGCTGAACGCAGATGAGGTGCCCGCAGCAGAGACAGAATCTGATCGAGTCTTTACCTCCACATTCCTCACCTCCTGCCGCCTCAACCAGCCCACGAAGGGGTGAGAGATTAGACCACGAGCTCACGTCCCTCACGTGAGCAGCCTGAAGGCTTTCCAGACCCTCTGACCCACCATCACATCACACACATGTATTTCTCTGGGCGGCGACCCCTGGGGTCCATGTGCAGTGTTTGGGAGAGAGAGGTGGGCCAGGCTGTGTAGGGCTGTGATGAGCAGCTGCTGCAAGGTGGTGGCAGGCTGACCGGCTGTGGGTGCTGCCTGACCTCCAGCTCTTGGTGGACATGTTTGGGGTGCTTGATGGGCAAAGAGAGAGTACCCCAATCATGGACTGGGCCCCTCCAAGCTGGCCGGCAGCTTCCTCGTTAGACCCTGGTCCTGGGGGAGAACAAGGAGCGCTTGTCCGCTTTCAGAGTGCCCAGTTCCCCCAAAGGCTTCCAAAGTGCCCCTCCTCCCCCCCGCCCCAATGCAGCCAAGTCTGGCCTGTGACCTTTGGCCTCAGCTGGCTACTGGAGATACATCAAACTTTCCCCAAAAAGAGCTGCAGGCAGGGGGTGAGGGGGCCGGTGGTGGCCATGATAAGGACAACAATGCTTCCTTCAGACACCTCTTAGCCGCAACAACAAACCCACAGCTCTCTTGGATCAGCTTCAGGAGAATGAGAGGGACAGGGCAGAGGGGTGGGGAGCAGAGGCGAGGAGAGGAGGGGCCCTTCCTGGTGGCACCCACGGAGGCATGATGCCAGCTCCCTGGGTTTCCATCAGTGGCAACCCAGGCGAAGCCAATAAAACGTGACTCTATAGAAAGAAAAGTGCAGCCCCAGTGTGTGTGTGTGTGTGTGTGTGTGTGTGTGTGTTGAGGGGGGAGGGGGACAGGCTCCTCCTCCTAGGAGCAGCTGGGGGGGCTCTGTAGGGTCCCATGGTGGGGGTCAGTGCATCCTGCCACGCTGGGGTCTCTGCTTCTATGGTCTCTCAGGAGCTGACGACAGTGTGAACGTGGGACGGGATGCCTGGCAGTTGCAGGGCTATACATGCCAGGTGCAGTGCCCTGCAGTACCCCACGGCCCCTCCTCTGTCAGTTACTGGCAAATCCAAGTCTGGATGGCCCCCACCTGCCCTCAGGGGGTGGGAGCAGGTGAGGATGAAGGCCTGGGGCAGGAATGATGGTGGCGCTGGGGCAGTTCCTGAGTATGCCCGAGGTGGTTGTTTGAGGGCTGTAAAGATAATATGGGGGCATAAAGAGTCAGTGCCAATCAGTTTCTGCGGCCAGTTGTTGGGAGAGATTTTTCCCTAGAGGATGTAACTGATATGGGGGGAAAGAAAATCTAGCCTAGGGGACAAAGGAAAAATAAATAGAAGCTAGAGCCAAGTGAACAAAACCCAAACATTTTTGGAGCGGCCTTGGATCGCCTCTGCTTTTTTGGTGTGGTGTATCTCAGCTTTGCTGTTTTGAAAAAAAAAAAAGGTGTTTAATAATTAGCTTTGTTGACCTCTGTACCTTCTGGCTCCCTCTACTCCTGGGCATAAGACATGGCCATTCCTGGGGTGCGACTGCAGACGGAGACAGCCAACGCCGGGCAGCTCCCTGGCTCCCCAAGGTCAAGGGAGAAGGTAAGGCCTTGGGTGATTGGACGGCCGACTCTCCCGGCTGGAGGGGCCAGCCAGCGATGGGCAGTGACCCCCGGCTCCTTAGCCTTGAGCAGCTTGTCCGCAGCCTCTTCCCTTCCATCCCCGGGGCCACCCACTGTTCTGCAAGAAGGGCTTTCCTTGGTGCCGTCACGAGACTCGCATTCCACCCTCCATCGCAACCTCTCCTGGGATGCGTTCCAATGGCACGTGTCTCTTGTGAAGTCAAATGAAGCTGGGTCCTGCGAGAGGAAACGCTTTGCAAGGCTTCATGGCGGGGGCTTAGGTGCGGAGGATGCAGGCCTGGAGTTGTGCGTACGACGGGGTGGTTGGGAGAAGAGCAGGCTGGCTCCAAGCCCGGGGCAAAGGATGAACGGGGAACTTGCAGCACCGAGCCAACGGCTCTCCTCGGACCCACTCCGCTGATTGGCCCTGTCATCGTGGCTCACACGCTGCTTTCCGAGTGAGGTCCTCGCTGAGTTGCCATTTGCCTCTTGCCTGCAAGAACGTTTTCTGAATCCAGTCCCATCCTCCATCCTTCCTTGCAGCCTCCAGCCTCCTAGGACCGGCAGGAGGAGGACATGGAGGGGACGAGCCTGAGGAAGAGGCGAGAGGATGAGAAGTCCATCCAGAGCAATGAGCCCAAGACCACCACTCTCCAGAAGGAGGTGAGGCAGGCGTCGGGTGACGGGCACAGCAGGGCACATCACAAAGGGCCGGTCAGCGGGGCGGGCGTGCTGATTCGGGAACTCTCTCTCTCTCTCTCTCTCTCTCTCTCTCTCTCTCTCTTCCCCTCTCTTTCTCTCCGTCTCTCTCCCTCTTTTCCTCTCTCTCCCTCTCTCTCTTTCTCTTCCTCTCTCTCCCTCTCTCTCCGTTTTTCTCTCCCTCCCCCCCCCCCACTCCTTTGATAAGCAAGTCTTTGGACTTGCCTCACTTCTCTCCCAGCACACTCAGCATGTTCTTGGGACAGGTGTGGCCGTGCCAGGGTTACTGGAGGGAAGGTGTGTGCCCAGGCACTGGACACTTTCCGAGGGTCCAAGAGGACCTGCAGCCTCTGGGTCCCTGAGAGAGCATCTTCCCCAAGACATGCTGCTGTCACGTTGGGGGTCCTGGGGGATGGGAACGCCGTATCAAGGAGTCTAGCTGAGTGGCGAGTCTCAGGGGGAAATGACAGAACAGTCAGCCCAGTGGATGCTCCAAGGAATGAGCCTGAGCACAGGGGAATTCTGGGTGGGAATCTGGTTCCCCTTTGTGCGCGGTGCAGCTTCTGGCTGATGGGTGAGGGTGGCCCTGGGGCAGACCAGGTGGGCTCAGCCCTAAGGAGATGGAGGCAGACTCAGGGGAAAGTCCGATTGGTTGACGGATTGGTCTGGGGGCTCCCCAGGAAGTCCTCAAGAGAGCTCAATTGCCCTGACCGAGTGAGGCATTCTGAGTGGGGAAGGGGTGGGTTGATGCAAGCCTTACAGAAGGTATTGGGGTGGGAGGGGAAGCTTAGGGTGCCGGTGAACCAATCTGGCTTTAGCAGAGGAAAGTTGAGACCATCTGCACCCCACCTGACGTTGAGGCCAGAGTAGAGAAGGACCTTGGCCCCCAGCCCCCATGTGGGACCCCTTTGGGTGGGTGCATGCCTAGTCCCGCCCCCAAAGGCAATGTCGGGCTTCCGGGCAGTTGCTGTGAGCTTCAGACTTGAGTCACACATTTTCTTCCTTCAAGAAATGTTTTCCTTCTCCGTCCATGTGCAGTTGATAAACATGGACGGCATAGCTCTGTCACATCCCAATTTGATGCACGTCCACAAATTTGTTCTCCTCAGAAGTTTTCCTCAAGTCCCTTTCCAGTCAGCCTCCATCCAGGGTTTGTTCCTCATCGGTCACTTCTGCCTGTTCCTGAGCTGCGCTGGGATGGAATCAGCGGGTGGGGGCAGGAAGCCTCCCCCCCACCCCGTCCCCCGCCCCCCCCATGCCTCCCACACTGTGGTTTTATCCTGGAGTCTCCTTTGCTCGCCCCCAGCTTTGAGACTCCCAGTCCTGACTTCACTCTTAGCTTCAGGGGCCCAGCTGCCCAGCAAAGAGGCGAGTCCTTGCCAGTGACTGTTTTTCTAAAGTACCATGGCCTGGTGGCAAGGGCAGAGATTG
This sequence comes from Sorex fumeus, assembly GCF_029834395.1. Lineage (NCBI taxonomy): Eukaryota > Metazoa > Chordata > Mammalia > Eulipotyphla > Soricidae > Sorex > Sorex fumeus. The sequence continues at coordinate 23,727,859 of NW_026606179.1, forward strand.
GGGCGGGGAGCCTGAGCTAGCTGTGGGCACTGCCATGCTCTGTGCCTCTGCTTCGTCCTGGCACAGTGGGTCTGATTCATGCCTGCTGGGCATGCCCAGCTCAGGATCCTGGTGTGAATCCCCAGGAACAGGGGGTGACTGGGGACCCCGGCTCCCTCAGGGCTGCACTGCAGTAGAGGGAGGACGGCCATCGGGCCTGCATGTGAGTAGGGAGCAGCACTGATCCCCTGGTCCCCGGCACTCCCCAGGTGGGCCTGCTCAGTGGGATCTGCATCATCGTGGGCACCATCATCGGCTCCGGCATCTTCATTTCCCCCAAGTCCGTGCTCAGCAACACAGTAGCCGTGGGGCCTTGTCTCATCATCTGGGCTGCCTGTGGGGTTCTCGCCACACTGGGTAACGCTCTGCTCCCCGCGATCATTCCCTGTGGGCTGTGGGACTGAGCCCGGGGGACCCTGACCTCACACCCTGCGAGGATGCGTGTGTGCATGGTGGGGTGAATTGGGTCCCCGGGTGGGCAAGGATAATGCCTCATGGGAGGCTGGGGGTGGGCACCCCATCTCTGTGTTTCAGGGGCCCTGTGTTACGCGGAGCTGGGGACGATGATTACCAAGTCGGGGGGCGAGTACCCCTACCTGATGGAGGCCTTCGGCCCCATTCTTGCCTACCTCCTCTCCTGGACCAGCCTGTTAGTCACCAAGCCTACGTCCTTCGCCATCATCTGCCTCAGTTTCTCTGAGTATGTGGCTGCACCCTTTTACTCTGGCTGCAAACCCCCAGACCTGGTGGTCAAGTGCCTGGCAGCTGCTGCCATATGTGAGTACTGGACTGAAGCTCTCGTGGGGGGCGGGGAGGGGGGCAGCCCAAGGTGAGCAGCCGCCCAGCCAAGACTGGCTCAGGTCGCCTGGGCAACCTTCTGACCTCCTCCACACCCAGAGAGTGGGTCTGGAGCTACAATGTAGAAGGGGCAGCTCTGCTCCCGACTGCCAGCGTCCCTGCTTGCTGGGGCAGGGGAAGGGCCTCTACTTGCTCCAGCACCCTCAGAGGGTACAGCCCCTGGACAGCAAAGGAGCATGAGGGCACTTGGCAAAGCTGGGCGTGCCTGCAAAAGAAGACTCTTTCCCCCGCCCGACACTGCTTCCTCTCTTCACAGTGCTCATCACCGCGGTGAACGCATTCAGCGTGCGGCTAGGCAGCTACGTCCAGAACGTGTTCACAGCGGCCAAGCTGGTGATCGTGGCCATCATCATCATCAGCGGAATGGTCCTCCTGGCCCAAGGTGAGCAGCCGCCCAGGACAGAGCCAGGGTGGTGGTGGTAGGGGAGAGGCAGGGGCGAGCACCGCGGACCACCTCACTTCACGCTCTCCCTCTTCCTCAGGACCTTTGCTCCCCAGGGTTCTAGAACGGGGTTCCTAGTCTGAGTCTCCAGGCCAGCCCCTTCGGTCCCGAGGAGAGGATGCAAAGTCCCAGTCTGATTAGCTGACCACCCCCCAAACCATCACTATTCTCTGTTTGGCTTCCTTGCAGGAAACACGAAGAACTTTGAGAATTCCTTTGAGGGTTCAAATCTGAATGTGGGTGCCATTGGCCTGGCATTTTACAATGGACTCTGGGCCTATGATGGATGGTGAGATGCCCTGAGGATCATGCTCTGCGTGTGACTTTTCTTACGCTCCTTACACCACCTGACACTGTGGGGGGAGCATAACATGTCGTTTCTGGGGCTCTATGGGACCCCCAAATCCCTTCCCCGTCTCCCTTTTTTATTTTCGCTTTTTGGGTCACACCCAGTAATGCACAGGGATTATTCCTGGCTCTGCACTCAGTAATTACTCCTGGCAGTGCTCGGGGAACCATATAGGATGCTGAGAATCGAACCTGGGTCAGCCACGTGCAAGGCAAACGCCCTACCTGCTGTGCTATTGCCCCAGCCCTCTGTCTTCCTTTTCTTAAGCACCCCACCCTTGTGCTTCTGGTCTCAGACCACAGAGACACCAGGGCCCTGCACCTTCCCAGCCCCTCCGGTGCTCCAGGCAGAAACATTCCACAGTGCTAAGTCTCAGTCTCCAAGTGAAATGTCGAGGGCAGGGGGGTGGCTCACGGGACCGAGCACTGGGCTTGCATGCAGGGGACCTGGGTTTGATCCCCGGCATCTCATGACGCCCTGAGCACTGCTGGGTGTGGACCCCAAACCAACAATTGCAAAGTGGTGGGTGAAGTGGTGAGGTTCTGTCGGTGTCCCCTGAGCCAGACATGTGGTTGCTGGCCAGGTGCATCCTTCCCCTCTGACTCGCCAAGGCCACCGCAGGCATTTGTCTCTATTTTTTATCAAGCGCCTCCAGGACTCCTTACTTCACTAATTGTTGAAAAGTTAACTGGATTCTTACTGAGGGCAAAGACTCTCCCACTGGCAGGCAGGCCACTCTTGGGAGTATCTCCACCCCTACCCCACCCCAGGGAAGGGCTCTGGAAGAGATCCTCTGACTCTTGGCAGGAGAGATCTCTCAGTTGTGGCCCATGTTATTCTTCTGTGCTTCAGGTCAGTCCACTATCACGGGGTTGGAGTACACTGTGTCAGGTGTTTGCCTTACATGCATGCAGCTCACCCAGTTTGACCCCCATATCCTATACAGTCCACTGAGCCTGCCAAGAGTGATTCCTGAGCACAGAGTCAGGAATGAGTCTTTTTTTTTTTTCCTTTTTGAGTCACACCTGGCGATGCACAGGGATTACTCCTGACTCTGCACTCAGGAATTACTCCTGGCCGTGCTCAGGGAACCATATGGGATGCTGGGAATCGAACATGGGCCAGCTGCGTGCAAGGCAAATGCCCTATCCTCTGTGCTATCACTCCAGCCCCGGGTGGAGTGATACCACAGAGGATACAGTGGCCACACTTGAGCACCACTCGGTGTGGCCCCAAAACTAAAAACACAAAAGAAAAGAAGCGAAAGTGCACGTTCAGTGAGGTGCCTTACTACTTTTCTCTTTCTCCTAGGAACCAACTCAACTATATCACAGAGGAACTTAAAAACCCCTACAGGTGAGGAAGGTGGGGCAGGCCGGGAATGTGGGCTAGCAAGCATTTTTGCCTTCAAGCAAATGGTGCGGGACTGGGAGGTGGCTGAGGGCAGGCCTTGCGTGTAGGAGCCCAGATGGCATCCCCGGCACTTGGTGGCCCACTCCACACACCTAATTGGGAGTAATTCCCATCCTGTACCGCTTAGACATGCCTCCACACATATTTTAAAACAATCCCAAAATAGTAAAAGGGATTCCTTCGAAACGGGTGGACCCACCCTCGTGGCTTCTCATTTGCCCGCCTCACCTCCAGAGACCTCGGTCCTGGAGGAGCACTGGTTGCAGAGAGAAGGCAGAATTCTCATCTCACAGACTCCATTGTGCTTTAAGAGCACTTTGCTGAGCAGGAGCAGAGAGGCCCCTCCACCTTCTTGTTTGAAGATGCCAGCGGTCCATACTGGGGCCTGGCTATTTCCCAAGGGCTCTGGTAGGAAGAGAGGGAAGCTGCCCAGGACTCAGGGCAGGCGCTCTGGGAGTCTCACGGACACGCCGTCTTTCCCAGAAACCTGCCACGGGCCATCATCATTGGGATCCCACTGGTGACCGTGTGCTACGTCCTCATGAACGTCTCCTACTTCACCGTGATGACGGCCACGGAGCTCCTGCAGTCCCAGGCGGTGGCTGTGGTGAGCACCGGGGTCTCTGCAGTGCAGGCCCTCTGGGCCAGGGCACGGTACTGGCAAGCGAATAGGAAAAGCCACAGGTCAGGGAGGGCTCAGGGACTCCGGGGTTCCACCCCCCCACACACCCCTGCAGCTTGGGGCTGGGCGCAGACGTGGTCGGGATGGGTGGGGGGCTCCCTGCGGCTGCCTGATTTCGAGAAGATGCGAGGGGGCACTGAGGAACGTGGTCGTGGGAACGAGGTGGTCCAAGAAGTGGTGTTGGGGGAGCATCGTGCTGGAGGCTGGGGAGGTGGGACCGAAAATAAGGAAATAAGTTCTAATTTTGTAGGTGGTGGCAAGGCAAGGCAATATCACCCTGCGCGCAGCGGTGCTAGCTAGAGTTTAGGCGGGGGCGTGGCCAGAACGGGCGTGGCTATCGACTGGGTGTGGCTGTTAAGTGGGCGTGGCCACGTTGGATTATTGGCTGGGCGTGGCTTTGGGCGTGGCCCTGCTTGGAGGCGGGGCTTCCAGCACTCAAGAAGGTTGACGGTTCCCTGGCAAGGATGCTGCGACTCTCCCAAGAGCCAAAGGGGCCAGCGTGTCCGCGGGGGCAGCTCTTCTCTCCATTTCCTTCGTGCCGGGAGCACCCGCTCTCCCGGGAAAGACCCTCAGATTGCTCTCCTCCCGCAGACATTCGGTGATCGAGTTCTGTACCCAGCCTCCTGGGTCGTCCCCCTCTTCGTGGCGTTCTCTACAATCGGGGCTGCTAACGGAACCTGTTTTACTGCCGGCAGGTAGGGGACCCCTGCGCTCATCCTTGGGTAGGGGGCAGCGGGGGTGGGGAGGTATTGCAGCAAAGAGGAACCAGCCCTAGTCCCCGGGCTCTGCAGGCCTGCTCAAGAACTCCACCTCCTCTGGGCAGTTCAGGCACCCCTCAGGGCTCAGGCTCCTGGTTGGGGGACAGCGCGCTGACCCCAACCCCAGGAGACAGAAGCACTGGTTTCTTCGTGGCATTTTATGTTTCTTCTTTAAAACTGTAGTTTTAAACACGGCGACGACCATGTTAACTTCCACGGGCTCGTTGCACAAAATCATCAACATTTTCACCACCACCAGCCTGCCTGAGATCTTCCACCAACATCCTTGTGGCTTCTTTTTGCCTATTATTTTTCTTTTCCCCCCAAACAGCACCTGACATCTTCCTTAAATGACCCCCAATTCCTCCACCCACTGACATTGTTCTCTGCACAAATACTCAAATCTTGTCACACTGGGTGTACCCAGAAACAATCAAAGAGAAATACAGCCAGGCAGTAGTATTTGCAATAGTTACGTCTTTGGGGAACCTCCAAAGGCCTACTGATGGATGACTGGGTAAAAAAAGATGTATGCTTGTACAAAAATACTATTCACCTCTATAAAAAATTTAATATATTTTTTTGCCATTTGTAGCTCACCCATGGCATGGGAGGGAGGAGAAAATATTTTAATTATCGAACAGTTTTTCAATATATGAAATACACAGTTTATCCAGTTTTAGATGGAGTTTTAGATTGTTCTTCTGTTTGGGCTATTAGAATGTTGACATGAACATTCTTGTGTCTTTTATCACACTCATCCCATGTACTTTCATTTCTTTTGGAATGAAACTGCTGGGACATACTTTTCTTTTTACTAAGCCTCCCAAGCAGTATTCAGAGGGTCTAAGGTCACTCTTGGAGATACTTAGCCAACCTGGCTGGCTGGTGTAATGTTTGAGCCTTGCGGTGCTGGGGACCACCAGGGCTATTGCAGTGGTACTGAGGGTGCTGTTGCACCCCGGTCCCTGAGCGATCTCTCTAGGCCACAGTTACTTTTAGCTGCTTAACCCTTTGCCCAGTGATCGCTCCATTTCTATTCCTGTGCACAGTGCATGTGAGTTTCTGTTTCTTCACACCCTCACCAACACTTGGCACTGTCTCTCTGATTATAGCTGTTCTACTGGATCTTAGTATGCAATTATGTTAATGTGGTCTTCTCTAAAGACTAATAATACCGAGCATCTTTTCACTTGCTTATTATTTATTCATGTTATCTTTTGGCAAAGCATTCAAATCTTGTCCACTTTTAACACTGGGCTGTTCATCATTTTACTGAGGTGCTAATCTATTCTGGATGCAAGTATCTGGGACTCTCTTTGCACATTATCATCAACTCAGTGACCTCTCTGTCTCTCTCTCTCTCTCTCTCTCTCTCTCTCTCTGTATTTGGATCACACCTGGCTCTGTACTTAGGAATTACAGAGGTGGTGGGGCTCAGGGGACCATATGGGATGCCAGGAATCAAACCCGGGTCACCATATGCAAGGCAAGCATCCAACCAGCTGTTCTACCACTCTAGCCTAGTCTTCTATTTTCTTAATGGCAGTTTTTGAAACACTATATATATATATATGTAGGGCTGGAGCGATAGCACAGCGGTAGGGCGTTTGCCTTGCACGCAGCCAACATGACTGACCCGAGTTCAATTCCTCCGCCCCTCTTGGAGAGCCCGGCAAGCTACCAAGAGTATCTCGCCCGCACGACAGAGCCTGGCAAGCCACCTGTGATGTATTCGATATGCCAAACACAGTAACAACAAAGTCTCCAATGGAGACGTTACTGGGCCCACTCGAGCAAATCGACGAACAACGGGAGGGCCTTTACCTTTACCTTTACCTTTTATATATATATGTATGTATATATATAATTTTATTTTTATGAAGTTGTTCACAATATTTGATTGTATTTAATATTCAAACTCCAATCCCATAAAACACTATATTTTTAAAAAATTAAATCCAGGGTATTTTTTCATGCTTTTGTTGGCATTTCTAAGAATCTTTGCCCAAATCACACAATGTTTTCTATTCTAAGTTTCACAGGTGTAACTCTTGCATTTAGATATATGATCCATTATTTGAGTGAATTTTGTAGTGTCCTGGATTTGAGCAACTTGGAATATGGCCAGGGACTTATTCAATATTGAATTATGTCACTTTTTTTTATTTTTTTATTTTTTTATTTTTATTTTTATTTTTTTTTGAATTATGTCACTTTTAATGGAGTTAAATCTAAGACTTTAATTTACTGGTTTCTATTTTTCTATCTCATATAGAAAACTCTCCCCCTTCTCAAGAAACTGTTTTCTTCTAGCATTTAGCTTTGTACTTGATTAAAATACCATTGAGTATAACTCTGTGAGAAAGTTATAAGGCATGAATGTCGCTCCCCCAAACCCTCACTCAAAAAAATCTTTGCCTGTGACCTAGTCTTGCTGAGTGAGCTATCCTTCCCCCTCCCATTCCAAACTGTTATCCTCAATGGGCTTGTTCCCTTGGCTTTGGTTGACCATTCTTGTCTCGTCTCACGATCACTGGAACATTTCACAGCTGCAGGACAGAAACCTGCGTGACACCTACATTAGATGTTCCTTGCCAAGTGAACATTCCAGATCCACATGTGTAAGCTTCCCCTCTTTCTGCTTGTGTTCAGAGTCTAGATTTGTTGATTCGTGGAAAACTGTGAGATTTAAAGAGTGGATTCACAGCATCATTCTGAGATGGTCTCTCCTCTACCCAGCAACTCCATTCCGTCCACTTTCATCAGTTTGTTCTGGGAATTAGCACTACTTGCAACTTTTCAAAATTCAAGTGTGTCATTTTCAAATGGAGATTTTTGCCTTTGTAGTCCTGACTTACCGTCATCACCACTTCTTCAGTTGTTTTGACACATCCCCTGTGGCTTACTGGTAGTTTTTATGCTTAAGATGGTATTGAAAATAATGGACATTCTATTAATTTCTGAATACTTATATTCTGGTTAAGTGTCTACCTTGACTGTTCACATCTTCCACCCTTGTGGATTTGTGCCTTGTATATTTTATAGGAGGGGGAGGGGCGCACACAGAGATGCTCAGGGTTTACACCTGACTCTGTGCTCAGGAATTACTCCTGACTGTTCTCTGGAGAGCATCTGGGATTGAACCTGGGTCAGCCGCATGCAAGGCAAATGACCTACCCACTATGCTATTGTCCGAGTCCCTGAGTCTTGTATGTTTTATTTCTGGGACCAGAGAGATAGTATAATGGGTAAGGCGCTTGCCTTGCACGTGACCAACCTGAGTTCGATACCCAGCACCCCATTATGGTTCTCTGAGCACTGTCAGGCACGATCCCTGAGCATAGGACTAGGAGTAAGCCCTGAGTACCACTGGGTATGGTCCCAAAACAAAACCAAAGATTTTTTTAAATAAAGGTGCCTGTTTCTCGTATCTTCGTGGTAGACTGTTCCGTTTTCCAGCAGGAACTCTCTGTCCTTCAGCTCTAGTTTGTCTGATGTTGTTGCTCAGTCGGTAGCCAGGAGTGCCTGGTGGTGTGTCCTTCCTCTCCAACCCCAGTCCTACTGGGCTTGGCTGTTTCTTTCCACAAACCTCAACCTGGAGTCAAGTATCTAGCCAGCAAGTGGGTGCTGGCCACATTTACTGTGTCGGCTACAACTAAATGAATTCCTAACATACTCTTTTTTTTTTTTTTTTGCTTTTTGGGTCGATGCAGGACAGAAACCTGTGCGGACACCTACATTAGATGTTCCGGCGATGCTCAGGGGTTACTCCTGGCTCATGCATTCAGGAATTACTCCTGGCAGTGCTCGGGGGACCATATGGGATGCTGGGAATCGAACCCGGGTCGGCCATGTTGGCTGCATGCAAGGCAAATGCCCTACCCACTGTGCTATCACTCCAGCCCCTAACATACTCTTTTTTTTTGTGTTTTCCTGGCTTGAGAAAATATTTTTGGCATAAGTTGATTTTTTTAAAAAAATTATTTCAGACACATATATTTTAAAATATAAATGATCATTTTCGCTTTTCTTACAAAATTTTAGACTGCTGCATTATTGTATCTGATATTTTTTCTTGTACTTTTTTTTAACCACACTTGGATGCATTCAGGGATCAATTCTTTCTTTTTTTAAATTAATTTTCTTAATTGAATCACCATGAGATAGTTACAAAGCTTTCATGATTGAGTTTCAATGATACAATGATTCAACACCCATCCCTCCATTAGTGTGCATTTTCCACCACCAATGTCCCCAGTATCCCTCCCCCCAACCCTCACCCCATGGGATCAATTCTTGTGGAACTCAGGGGACCACGTGGGGTGCCAGGAATTGAACCCAGGTTGGCCACATGCAAGGGCAAGTGTCCTACCCACAGTGCTATCTCTTTGGCTCTGTATCTGATCTTTCAAGCTGCGTATTGAAGTAACAGGGTCACAATCGTGTTGTGTATGCACAGTTGCTGCCCCTCCACCTCTGACCTGGTGTCCTGTGTCCGCTTCTTCTACAATCTAGGGAAACTCTTTTAATCTATTCAGGCACCTTATTCCATAATCTGAGTTCCATAATCCGAGAGGGAGTGTCATTAGAAACCACCCATCCCCTCCTTTGTTTCTATCCACACATAGATGAGACCTGGCACTTGTCTGTCTCCTTTATTTTAACGTGAGCCCTCTAGCTCCAAACTAGTTGTAGCAAGAGGCAAGATTGCATCTGTCCTTAGAGCTGAATGTACCACTCTGCTTCAGTCTGGGTATGGACCAGTTTTTTATCCATTGATCTGTTGTTGGTCACTTGGGTTGTTTCTAATGTTGGCTATTATACATAGAACTGCAGTCAACATAGGTGTATATTCGACATTTTGAGTTAGTTTTTTGTGTTCTTAGGACTTGGGATAGAGCCAAGTGGAGCTGAGTGTAATAGGAGAGCTTTCAAAAGAGGCTTTATGAGAAATCGCCTTGCACCAAATGACAGTCCCAGCATTAGTGAAGATGAAAAAAAAATCGACCTGATTATTCAGAAAATATCCATTATTCCCTTTTTACTCTAGCCGATATTTTTAATCATTCCCCTTAAAATGCAACCTAATCAAATCTGCCAAATGTGAGTTTTTTTCTAAGTACTTATAACCTTCTACATCATTTAGAATGCCAGCTATACCTTAATAAACCCAGCCCTTGGACAGTATCTATGAGAAAAATTATATTTTGGGTTTCTTCAGTCACACCTGTTGGTACTCATGGTTTATTCCTAGGACAGTGCTCAGGGAACCATCCACGGTGCCAGGGTTACTGGGATCTGCTATATACAAGACAAGCACCTTACCTCCAGTACCATCTCTTGAGCCCTACTTAAAATCATTTATTAAAAATGTAAAATCTAGTACCTACGCGCCAATATATTTTGTTACCTTAACATTGCTTCTTCAACTTCTTTCAAATTTGCTGATCATTGCTGATCTTTTTAAGTTTCCAATGAGAATTGGAAAGTGGTGTCTCATTTACCTAAAAATGTATCTGCCCAGTATAACTTAACTGCACAGAATTCTAATATGAAAATCAATTTATCTCATCACTTTGAAGAGATTTCTTAGGGATCGCTCAATGTGCTGAGCATGTGTTTTTCATATAGGAGGCCTGAGTTGTCCTTGGCACCACATGGGCCCTGGGTACCTCTAAGAGCAACTCCTGTACGCCATTGGGTATGGCAAGAAAACCTCCATGCATACTGTTGTTGTATGTTGCCCCTTTATTCCCTGCTCTCAGGCTGGCCCTCGCCACTTCCTGCGTCATCTCTGAGGCTTTCTCCCCTGGGGAATCCCTAGGAGCAGCGCTGGCAGTGTCACCTGTGTGTGCAGGTGGCCTTGGGTGTGACTCATGGCCCTGTGTCTGTGGGCAAGTGATTGGAATCTGAGCCATGCCCCCATCTGGCTCTCTGCACTGAACACGAGGCTCTCGAAAAACCTGGCCACCCCGGAAGCTCTCTGACAACTCAAATTGTCATTGTTGTTTTCTTTCTGTTTGTTTTTTTAATAGTTTCCAATGAGAGTTGAGAAGTGTGATGAGGCCAGGCGTTTGTGACTGCACTCCCATGTTACAGTTCTGGGGAGAGAAGGGTCACAGACATTTAAGAAACCTGGAGAAGTTTAAGAACCACGGAGCCCTATCTTACAAACCCTTCTGTGCCCTATCTTATAATTCAGCTTGCAAGGTCACAGCTTGGGACACCCACCTTCGTCCCTAAGTAATGTGAGCGTCTTTTTGCCAGAACTGGGTTGGGTTGGAGGGAGTTTCACTTCTGTCTGCTCCGGCTCAACCCTGCCCGACAGTGCTCCGGCTTCCTTCACCTCCACCCACCCCAACTCAGGTGCTGAATTTCTCTGCTGAGGATTTTTTTAAAACTTTCTCCTCTTTTAGAATTTTCTTTGGTTCGTCTTGGGCTGGGGGCAGAGCTCTGTGGTCAAGGACAAAACCAAACCACCTACTCTCCACTTCGCACTTCGATGCTTTAAGCAAAAGTCTTTCCGATAACCGATTCCTCAGGTTGTTCTCAGGGGAATGAATCCCCTACTGTCCACTCACCCACTCACTCACTAGCGACTACTCTGATTTATGTTGTTGTTCCTTTTGGCTTTTTGTGTCACACTTGGCAGTGTTCAGGGCGTACTCCTGGCTCTGAGTTCAGGAAGCACTCCCGATGGGCTTGGGAAACCATATGGGATGCCAGAGATCAAACCCAGGTCTGTTGAGTGCAAAGCAAATGCCCTGCCTGCTGTTTTGCTCCCCCCCTACCCCTCTTGATTTTTTTTACAATACGGAAACACTGTGGCCGGCCTGGAGCGAGAGTCCCGCAGTGCAGGGACACCCAAACTTGCTCCTGGCAGGGCTCCAAGCACAGGGTCTGAGGGGTGCCAGTCAGTCTTGACACTGTTTCTTTCATCCCTATTAGGGCTCAGATCTGGCGTCTCCTCTGTGGTAGGGGTTCCCTGAACCTCCCTTTCCCTGCTTAGGGGGCTCCCCTGCCCTTGCTCAAGGCTTCAGGTCCCCACGGAAGATGCCCACGCTCATACCCAGACTCCCATCCCTGTTTTCCAGACTTGTGTACGTGGCAGGCCGGGAGGGCCACATGCTGAAAGTCCTCTCCTACATCAATGTCCGGCGCCTGACTCCAGCTCCCGCCATCATCTTTTGTGTAAGCACAAATGTCCTCACAAAACACAAAACAAAAAACCAACGTTCTTATTCCTTCCCTTTGCACGGCATCACAGGCTGGTATTGATACGTCAGTATTGATTAGGTCTGTATTGATGTACTTTCTAAGGACCCAGGTTCCCTTCATCCTCCACACAGAGTAAGCATGTTTCAAACCCCAATGCCATTCAACTCCACAGCTCCTGTGTCTGCATTCACCCACGGAAGATGCTCTTTGAATCTCTCACACTGGTTCCATGTACTCTTCTGACATGGAAATTCAAATGTTCACGGATCCCAGGCAATAAATGAGGACCACTCCACTTGCTTGTCAGGCAGCAGTAGAAGGCCTTTACCAACTGGCTACTGACCACAGCTTTTCTCTGTGGTTTAGTAATTTCAAAGTCTCAGAATTTGTGTGCAGGACAGGTCCCTCAGCGTCTTCCCCCTGGTTTTCGTCAGCCAAGGGTCAGAGTCCTTTACCTATGAGCCACTGTTTTGGGTCCCTGCAGACCATCCACTCAGGCCACGATTCTCCCACCACTCTTAGTCAAGATAAGGAAGTGGATGTGTGAAGGGCAGGGGAGGGCCATGCAGCTGACATCAGCCATTCCGCTCCTCAGCTGATGCACAGCCCTCTCCTGTGAACAGACGCCTCTGGAGGGAAAAGCCGGGACTAGAAAGTGGGCACAGATGACAGAGCTTGAATTTGTCTTGCTTCAAATCGTATCTTCAAAATATTAAACCATTGTCCAAGTCTCTTCCAGTGTCAAAGAGAATGGTTGTCATCCGAGTTCAGAGCAGATTCACCCTGGATATGAAGGAATCCATAGCTCTCTTGAGGCCAAAGCGTTTCTCCTCAGGAAAAGCTATGAAATGACAGGGATGTCTTCTGCATACAATAAGAATCTAGTAAGACATCACTCTTCTCTCTCCCAGGGCATCATAGCAACTATCTACATCATCCCCGGTGACATCAACTCATTAGTGAACTACTTCAGTTTTGCTTCATGGTTCTTTTATGGAATGACGGTTCTGGGCCTGATTGTAATGAGATTTACAAGGAAAGATCTGGAGAGGCCTATAAAGGTAGGTCTGGAATTTGAAATGTCACAAGTGGATTCGATCTCCTGAAGTGAACTAGGAGGTGGTAACTGTTAATTTTTAGGCGCGTACTTTCCACAGCCAGTAGGGGTGTTGCCTTGCATGTGGCCAACCTGAGTTCGATTCCTCTGCCTCTCTTCAATAGCCTGGCAAGCTACCAAGAGTATCTCGCCTGCACAGCAAAGCCTGGCAAGCTACTTGTGATGTATTCAGTATGCCAAAAATAGTAACAAGGAGTCTCAGAATTTGTTGTGAGACGTTACTGGTACCCGTTTGAGCAAATCGATGAACAATGGGGGAACGGTGACAGTGACAGTGACTTTCCATTTTGAAACAGGCTCTTCTCTTCAATAGCATCTTGAATAGCATCACATACAGCCCCCAGCACTGCCAGGAGTTATCTGACCACAGTCGGGTGTGGGCCAAACACGCTCCCCCAAAACACTGAAATAAAATTAACAAATAGGGGGCTGCAGTGATAGCACAGTGGGTAGGGCATTTGCCTTGCACGCAGTTGACTCAGGTTCGATTCCCAGCATCCCATGTGGTCCCGTGAGCACCACCAGGAGTAATTCCTGAGAGCAGAACCAGGAGTAACCCCTGTGCATCGCAGGGTGTGACCCAAAAAGCAAAAATAAATAAATAAAAAGTAACAAATGGGTCCAATTAAAAAGAAACATTATGTACAAGTCTGAACAAAGGCTGCTAAAGAATCCATTTAATTCTGAAATTAAATTCTGGACAGAATTCACCTGCATTCTGAGATACCAGAATTCCCCACTTTGGCACTTGTATAGAGATGGACTTACAAGAGTACCAGCGTTGGGGCTGGAGCCATAGCACAGTGGGGAGGGCGTATGCCTTGCACGTGGCCGACCTGGGTTCGATTCCCAGCATCCCATTTGGTCCCCTGAGCACCACCAGGAGTAACCCAAAAAGAAAAAAAAGTACCAGCGTTACTGACTTATATTTGCAGTGTCACTGCTCCATGTCAACCACCAGAGTGCTGGGAAGCCCCCGACGACCCCCATAGATCACAGGGTTCTCTTGGCGTCTCTCAGGGTTATCTCGATTGGGGGAGAGTAGCCCTGTGCTTTGTTCCTTATACTCTACTGAGTGAGATCCTCTGGTGTTTATCTTTTTCTTTCTGACTCACTCACTTACCCTGATTCCTTCTATTTTAATGCCCCTTCTAACCTGGAGAAAAGGCTGGGTCCAGATCTGGTGGAATTGGATTCCTTGCCTGTCTTCAGCCTACCTATCTGGTGATTCAGAAGTGGGGGCACCACTGGCTGTCACCCCAGTGGTTCCCCAAACTTCGGGTGTCACCTGGTAGCCTGCCCTGAACCTTCAGACTTGTACAATCAGGTGGAATATCCCTTTGCCCCCTGCACTTCCTGGGAGGTTCCAAGTAAGAAAAAGTAGGCCAATTGGATAGGAACTGCCTGAGGTTCTGCAGCTCCAGCTTTCTCTGACATTGATGGGTAAAAACCAGGTTTGCCTGCTTGAGCAGGCCCTATACTATCTCCATCGTGAGACTTGTTGTTACTGTTTTTGGCATATCGAATACATCACGGGGAGCTTGCCAGGCTTTACCGTGCGGGTGGAATACTCTCGCCGGGTTCTCCAAGTGGGGCAGAAGAATCAAACCCAGGTTGGCCGGGCCGGCAGTGCGCAAGGCAAACGCCCTATCGCTCTGCTATCGCTTAAGCCCAGATAGGTAAAGAGGATTAAATTGTCAGGCAAAGCTGGAATAGACATCATGTAGGATAAACTGCCGAATCTCTAGCAAATCTATGGCACTGTAGCACTGTCCTCCCATTGTTCATCAGTTTGCTAGAGCGGGCCCAGTAAAGTCTCCATTGTGAGACTTGTTGTTACTGTGCTTGGCATATCGAATACATCACGGGGAGCTTGCCAGGCTTTGCCGTGCAGGTAAGATGCCCTTGGAAGCTTTCTGAACTCTCCTAGAGGGGCAAAGGAATTGAACCTGGGTTGGCTGGGCCAGTCGTGTGCAAGGCAAGGTGGAAAAAAAAGGTGGGTGGAGGGGAGGGAGAGGGAAATAAGAGTGTTAAACATATGAAGTCCTCCCTCATTTGAGACACTGTATTTTACAGTCATATAATGTCATATTTGGCATTTTCTTTATCTTTTAGGGGAAGGAAAGGAAAAAAACAGGTAGAGTAAAAAAAATTTAAGGTTGGCAAAATTACTTAGAATGATTGAAATGAGTGATTTTTGGACTCTATTGTATCTTTTTCTAGCCAGTGTTTCCTTTAGAGTGGATCTTCCACCGAGACCCACGGCAGGGGCTCACCTGACCCACACTGTGTCTTGCAGGTGCCCATCGTAATCCCCATCCTGGTGACGCTGGTGTCGGTGTTTCTGGTCTTGGCGCCAATCATCAGTGAGCCCGCGTGGGAATACCTGTACTGTGTGATCTTCATCCTGAGCGGCCTGATATTTTACTTCCTTTTCGTCTACTATAAGTTTGCATGGGCTCAGAAAATCTCAAGTGAGTATCACCAAAAGGACAGCCTGAAGGTTAGTGAGGAACAGAAGGGCAGAGGTCCCCGCAAGGGCAGAGGCAAGTGGCCGACCTTACCCCTGCCACCTCTGTCCTGGCTTCTCGAAAATCATTTCACTTCCCTAAATACACTAAGCTCATTCCTCTCTCTCCTATAACTTGGTGGCAGATGCCTCAGAGGGAGCACGCCCTCCCTGAGCACAGTGGCTCACAGGATGGTCTTGGATGGCCTCTGGCCACAGGTGCCCACTGGGACAGAGACACTACCCTCTGAAGGAATGCCCAGAGCAACCCCGTGGCACCAGTGGGGAAGTCTCTGTGTGGCCTCCTTCTGACTCCACTTCTGGTGCCTTTTGTTCCAGAGCCCCTCACCATGTACCTGCAGATGCTGATGGAAGTGGCACCTCCGGAGGAAGCCCCCGAGTGACAAGCTCGAGCTCCTGCGGCCACTGCCTGAGCTGTGATAACTTTATTTTTGTAAGCAGTATTTGTGGTTATTCCCAATGTTTTTGTGAAGAAAAAAAAATGGATCCAGACATTCATAACAGTTATTTTCAGACATTCTGGGTTCTCTGGGAGGGGATCCGGATTGGAAAGGTGACGGGGACAGCAGGTGACAAGGCCACCTTGCAGGAGAATGATGGACACTGGCCAGCGTGGTGTCTCCTTCCCCAGCTGCCTACTTACAGACAATTCCTTAAAGCTACTCTCCAGCAGGATGGACAGAATTTAGAACTGGTGAAACTTTTCTTTGAAATAGATTTTTAAGATACTCTAGTAGGAATGTCCTGCTTCTTACGTTCCCCCTCACCCCCACACACTGCCAGCCTGGGATTTCACCGGATGCAGATGGCAGACCTAGCCCAGGCTGCTGTGCTCACGGCCCAGCACAATCAGAGCCTCGCCACAGCCTGCCCTGGACACTCTGGTGGATAGACACTATTTTACATTTGGCCTTTAGGGAAAATTCAAAAGGTTTTCTAGTGTTTTGGTCACACCCAGCAATGCTCTGGGGTCACTTCTGGCTCTTCCCTCAGGAATTAGTCCTGGCGGTGCTCACAGGACATACAGGATGCCGGGGATCAACCCCTGGATAACCGGGGTCAGGCGCGTGCAGGGCAAGCACCTTACCCGCTGCTGTACTCTGGCTCCAGTTCTCAAAGGAACATTTCTGCGAAAACAGATTTTATTCATGCAGGAGACACTTGCACCACGGTTAACTATGTAAGTGATATTAGAAGCACAAAAGAGAAAATACACTCTTAGCTTATATTTCAGAAGTTTTCTCAAACCATGAAATCAGTACATATTAGCAGAAGAACAACAACAACAAAAAAAACAGCAACTGTTTACATTTCAACAGCCAGAGTCACTGAGGGCCTCCGATATGGGGTGGAAAAGCTGTTCTAGATTTCTCCATCTTTCCATCCGCCTCCCCTCACCGTGCTCCGTGGAGCGCTGGACTCGCCACCGGTCCACATGGGGAAGCGCGCCCATGCAGGTCCGTTGCTTGCTGTTTCTCTGCTGTGTCTTATGAAAGCCTGAACCCCGTGAGCACAAAGGGCAGGAGGCCAACAGTCCTGGGAGCCAGCACGGCAGGAAGCCTGACCTGCTCCTGGGAACAAGAGCTGCAGGGGTGGCCAGCAGAGACACCAGGGCTTCAACTTCCTCTCAGCCCGCCCAACTCCCCCCCCTTGTCCTGCCTGGGGGGGGGGGCACCGCTGCAGCCAAGACCTGGGGGCTCCCAGGAGTCTTCCAGGCCGGACCCTAGTTCGTGCCCACCAAGGCCAGAGGCAAAAGGGCCGGCCCAGCAGCACTCGGGGTGCTGTGGGGTGAGGTGAGGTGCGGCCTGGGTGCTCATGTGTTTATTTTACAGATGAGGAAACGGAGCGGCAGTGTGGTTCACATCTGCTCGCCAGAGAAGCTGGTGACAGGGATGGCCTCCCTGGGAGGGAGACAGGCGCAGGCAAGCACACGCGCACGCACGCACACGCATGCATGCCTCGGTGCTTTGTAGAGCATGGAGCCCTCGGCACATGAGCTGAGATCCAGGCTGAGGCAGACACATCTGTCTGGGGCTCCCACCTTCTACCTTCCCTCGCCCCCCGGTCTAAGCCCCAGTCAGTCAGGGAGCTGCAGATGCTAATAGAGTCCTCACCACTGCCTGCTGTTCGCAGGGCTACCTCCAGGCGCCCCACACTTCTTTTTTGGGTTCCATTCAAAAGAGCTCTCTCTAGCCCCTCCAGCCGCCTGAGCGTCTGCAGGCCTCGCAGTTCTGCAGAGGCTGTGGCCTTCCCGCTAGGGCTGTGGGTCTGACAGGTAGGGCTGAGACAGCCCAGTCTTGCCCACGCTCTTGCTCTTCACGAGGCATAAACTTAAGGGCCAGGGACATAGCGTGGTGGGAAAGCTCATGCCTGGCATGAATGAGGCTCCAGGCTCTACCCCTCAGAACCACACATGCCAAAAAAAGGTGGGGGGGGGGGCAAATAAAGTAATAAGCTTACTCTTAGTAGCTATGACTATCTTAAGAATCCTTAAATGTATTAATACACAAACGGCTACATTAATCTCAACTTGGGGACAGATAGTACAGTGGGTAAGGTGCTTGCCTTGCATGCAGCTGACCTGAGTTCGATCCCGGCACCCCATATAGTTCCCTGAGCCCTGCCATGTGTGATCCCTGAGCACAGAGCCAGGAGTAAGCCCTGAGCACTGCTGAGTGCGGCCTTCCCAACAACAAAAAAAAAGCCCAACAACAACAAAATCCCAACTAACTGATGGCTGGAAAGGTAAAAGGGCAATGCTGAGTGTCTAGAAGAGAGAGAGATCTCAACCCGTGGGCCTGCGCCAGGTCTCCAGGCATGCAGCCAGCCCAGGTCTACGTGGAACGAAGGCGCACCAGGACTCCAGCCAGTAGATGAACTGCCCAGAAGCCCAGTGCTGACGTGCTGAGAGGCCCAGAGCAGGCCGGGCCAGCGCTGTCTCCAGCACTTGTCTCTGTGCTCGGGGGCCTGCTGGCACCCTCCTTGGCCAGCTAAAGCCCCTTGGACAGTCAGTGAAGCATTTCTCACTGTTACCACGCCCAATGCCCCAGCATGACTCAGGCTGACTTTCTGCAGTAAAAACGTTGGCCCAGGGGCCGGAGCGATAGACGAGACAGCAGAGAGGGGATCTGCCTTGCATCCAGCTGACCCAGGTTCGTTTCCTGGCACCCCACATAGGGCTCCGAGCACCACTAGGAATGATTCCTGAGCACAGAGCCAGGAGTCATCTCTTGAGCACAGCTGGGTGTGTAGCCCCAAACAAAAACCAAAAGAACAAAGAGGGTCGGGCGTGTTTGGCTGGCCCCTAAGTGCGGCCCAGGGTAGCCTCGTTCCGTGCAGTCTCCGTCCTTCAGCACAGGGCTCCAGGTCTCAGTCACTCTCGCTGCCCTTCTCTTCTGACATTTTGTCACCATTCTCCATGACCTCAGCCACTTTGCAGGGCAGGGGTTTCGAGTGGACACCTATAAGATTCAGATATTATAAACAATGTGTTAACTACAGATTCCTGGGCCCTCTCTTTCCTCCCTCTCCCCCCCAGTATTCTGATCAATAAAGAAAAATCCCCCTGAATTCTGGCTTTCTTTTTCTGACTTTATTTTCATGCTCTTAGGCAAGAAATGACCAGGTAGAATCTGCCTGCTTCTGAGTTACTCTCCCTGGAAAGTAATCCAAGAAGCTCTGACTCAGGGGCAGGGCAGGAGCACAGCTGAGGAGCACGGGCAGGGCCTGTGCTGGCTACTTCCAGCACCTCTGGATTTGAGGCTGGTATCCCCCAGCACCCCAAGGCCTGAGAAGCCCAGCACCTTTGGGCCCTGGTATTTCACTGCTGGTGTAGCTGGCCAAGGATCAGCAGATGAGGCCTATGGGGCCCCCAGCTCTGCTTGGGAGGCCCAAAACACCCCCCTAAATAAACTATGTAATGCATATAATCAAAATTTGATAATCCATTAGCACCCAGGATAAACAAATCCCTAAGAGCAGTATGGTAAGGACCCACAGCATGAAGGCCAGGGCTGCGTGTCTAAAATGTGTCCACAGGACACCCCAGCCCTATAGTGCCCTCGAGGGGGGTTGGTGGGTCCAGGCTCTTACCCTTGGAGAAGTGGCTGTCCTCCTCGCATTCTTCCCAGTGATCAAAGTCAAAGGCCACATTAGGATTCTGTTCAACACAGCAGTTACACATTGAGAGGGCGTGAAATGTCCTCAGGTCACGACTGGCCACAGTTAATATGAACTCACCTTCTGTTTGAGCAAGCTGCACCAAGATTCCCTCTTCTCTTTTACAAGAGTGATGACAGGCTCGTCATTCTTGATCAGGCATTTGCAGTCGTCCTTTATGATGTTGGCCTCCAGGACCATGTCAGCCAAGTAAAATCTGTCTTCTACCCAGGCGCTGGGGTTTACAAAAGGCACTAAGGTCAACTGCTTTAGAAAATGATCTCTCTGGGGGTGGGAATGACAGGACAGTGGGTAGGATGCCTGCCTTGGAGGCTGCTAACTGGGTCCTGGCACCCCTACTGGTTCCCATGTCTACCAGGAGTGGTATCTAGGCAGATCCCTCATTAGAGTCGGGTGTGGCCCCAAAAAACCTCGAGGGGGAGGAAGATGAAGAAGGGAAGTAATGGGGAGCAGGGATCCTGGGTCTCAGGCACTTCTGTGGTGGAGAGGAGTGGGTCGGCTACATAACCAAACCAGTCAACTATGCTGAAGACACGGGATTCACACTGCCACCACCCAGCTTAAAGATGTGCCTGGCCAGGCGGCAGGCTGGGGGCGGGTGGGAACTTGGGAACCCTGGTGGAGGAAGTAGATGCTGGCCGTGGGATTGCTGATGGAGCACTACATGCCCAAAACTCAACTGTGAGTAACTTCGCAAATCACAGTTCTTTAGTAATAAAAAAATTTGAAAAATCTGCCCCCCTTCATTATCTTTTACTCTGTAAGATACACAGAGCTAAGACGGATCAACAAACTTACCTGAAAACAACTCTATCTTGAAAGTATTTACACTTGTAATCTTTCACATTCCTCAGCCTTATTCTCAGTATGACCACGTCATCCTTCTGGAACCACCTGACGTGGGGGTAGAAGCTGGAAACAGAGAAACATGCAGGAGCGTCAGACCCCGGGGGCGGGCTGGGGTGGAGCGGCTGTCTGCGGACACTGACCCAGGCCCACACACCTTTTCACAGGCTCTGTTCCGTTGCTCAGGGGGGCACCTCCAGTGTTGTCGGGGGCAGGTTCTGTAGGAGAAGTCAGATTTTCCTATGGGTTACATACCTGCAACTCCCAAGTATGTTCCCACTCTCGGTTCCTTTTAGTGAAGGCCCGAGTTGCTAAGCATATACATTTCTTAGTAATCTAAGTGTTCGGTTGCAAAGAATGACCAGAGACTAAACAAAATGATGGGGTTTCCCTGCCGCCACTGAGCCTGTTAAAAAGATTTCCAGAACCACCGGGATGTGTGAGGAGCAAACGCTCAACAGGACACTGTGCTAAGGGGGCGATTTCTGTCTGGGTCCCATGGTGCTGGCAGCCTTAGGCATACAGAGCTTGTGTTCCCCCACCCTGAACCATAGCCACAGCCCCAAAACAACATTTCAGCTGGAAGCATTCGAAGCTTCCAGGCTGATTCGAACAGCAACATTCAGAACAGCTTTAATAATAATGACCAAAAAAAATGGTAACAGTCACTAAGGAAACATTAAAAAAGTACTGCTGGGAAAGGGCACGGAGCCACAGGACAGCAGGGAGGGCGCTCGCCTCGCACACAGCCAACCCTGGGTTTGATCCCCAGCACCCCATATGCTCCCCTGAGCCTGCCAAGAGTGATCCTTGAGTACAGAGCCAGGAGTCAGCCTTAAGCACTGCCAGGTGTGGGACAAAAACAACAATGACAAAATGACTGCTGGGATTTCAGTGACATGGGTGGATGTCACACATGGCATGAAGGCACCCACATGCTGGAGACGGCACGAGCACTGTGGGTGGGGGTGCACCGGAGGTCACACCCTGAAGGGCTCTACCTGACTGTGCACCTCAGGCCCCTCAGAAGTGATCCCTGAGCACAGAGCCACGAGTTGTGCCCTGAGCAATACCAGGGCCCAAAATCCCAAATAATATGCTTATTATCACTGCATATTAAATAACCCAATATATGTTTTTAAAAGGACCAAACAAAAACGTCCTCTGAATAGTCAAAACTACCGAGTCCCTTTACTCTAAATTTACCCTCTCTAGAATGCACCCCCAAAGGGGAAAGCCTAATGGGAAAATTCCCAGGCAGAGACAACCGTCAGGCACAACCAACCGTGCTGGGGGTTTTCTGCGTTTTTCTTGGAGTTAGCGGCTCTTTCTGAGTCCTTGTCTCCTGGCTGGGTGCTGGGAAGACCAGCGACATCCTCCGCTGAAGCAGGCGCCCTGGAGAGAGGAGACGATGTGAAGGCCGAGCCTTGAGGAGACAGGCAGGGACAGGCAGGGACAGGCAGGGACAGAAAGGGACAGAAAGGGACAGGCAGAGACAGGCAGAGATGGACTCTGGCCACAGGGCCTCCAATCTGCAGTGACAGGCAGGTGGTGGCCCTTCCACGCGGTCTGACCCGCCACTGGCCTGCAAGGGGAGAAGGGCTGAAGACCTCTGCTGCCTCTGTGTTGGAACCACGTATGCACGAAAAGTATAATTTAAGAAGTATAATGTTGTAATCACAGAACCTCAAAAATAGTAAAGGGGAAGGAAAAGAATAAGCTTTACCACAATTTAAAGGAAAAAAGCCAAATATTAGAAATGTTGTTGTACTTTAATACACCGAAAAAATGTAGAGTGGTGTTATAGGGCCAGAGCAATAGCACAGCAGGGATGGCATTTGTTTTGCATGCGGCTGACTTGGTTTTAATTCCTGGCATCCCATATAATCCCCCAAGCCCACCAGGAGTAAACCCTGAGCACAGCTGGGTGTGGCCTAAACGCCCTCCCTCCCAAAGTTACTTATTTAG
The DNA here is from genome assembly GCF_029834395.1 of Sorex fumeus. NCBI lineage: Eukaryota > Metazoa > Chordata > Mammalia > Eulipotyphla > Soricidae > Sorex > Sorex fumeus. Next base: position 23,750,261 of record NW_026606179.1, read on the forward strand.
GATTTGCCTTTGTTGTTGTTGTTGTTGTTGGAGAAAAGGGGGGTGCTCGGGGGTCACTCCTGGCTCTGCACTCAAGAATTACTCCTAACAGGGCTCAGAGGACCATACAGGATGTCAGGGATTGAACCTGAGTCAGCCACATGCAAGGCAAGAGCCCTACCCGCTGAACTATCTCTTTGGCCCTAGATTTGTCTTTTAATACCCACCACTAAAGGAAGTATTGATTTGGATGTGGATAAAACAAGATTTCCCAAATTTTGATAATTATTAAATATACATGCTGGTACATGGAAACTCACTAAACACTTCTATTTCCATTAAAAAAAAAAACAAAAATCAAAACAAATAAACAAAAACCACCTTTCATGTTGGGACGGTGGTATTTCCCCTCAAGAAAGGGAGGCTCATCACTAATCATCAGGGAGATGCAGATCAAAACAACAATGAGATATCATTTCATACCACAGAGACTGGCCCACATCCAAAAAAACAAAAGCAACCGGTGCTGGCGCGGATGTGGCGAGAAAGGGACCCTCCTTCACTGCTGTTGGGAATGCCAACTGGTCCAACCCTTTTGGAAAACAGTATGGACGATTCTCAAAAAATTAGAAATTGAGCTCCCATTTGACCCAGCAATACCACTCCTGGGAATATATCCCAGAGAGGCAAAAAAATATAGTCAAAGTGACATCTGCAATTGCTTGTTCATTGCAGCAAAATTCAATAGCCAGAATATGAAAAAAAACTGAGTGCCTGCGAACAGATGACTGGTTAAAGAAATTTTGGTACATCTACACAATGGAGTACTATGTAGCTGTTAGAAAAGATGAAGTCATGGAATTTACATACAAGTGGTACTACATGGAAAGTACCATGTTAAGCAAAATGAGTCAGAAAGAGAGGGATAGACATAAAAAGATTGCATTCATCTGGGGAACATAAAGTAACAAAATGGGAGACTAACACCCAGGAGTGGCCGGGATTAGTACCAGGAATTTGGCTCCATGACTTGGAGCCCAGCCACACATGCTAGGGGAAAAGGGAGCTCAGATAGAGAAGGGAGCACCAAATAAAGGGTGTTGGGAGGATCCTCCCAGGATGGGAGAAGCATGCTGAAAGTAGACAATAGACTAAACATGATTGCCACTCAATGCCTCTCTTGCAAACCACGACACCCAAAAGGAGAGAGAGAACAAAAGGGAATGCCCTGCCACAGAGGTAGGGTGCGATGGGGGGATGGGGGGGTGGGAGGGATGCTGGAACCCGTGGTGGTGGAGAATGGGCGCTGGTGGAGGGATGAGTACTTGATCACTGTATAACTGAAACCCAAGCACAGAAATTTGTAAGTCTATAACTGCACCTCATGGTGTTTCACTAATGAAAAAAAAAATAAAAAAATTTTTTTAAAAAAAAGGGAGGCTCAGATTCACTTACGTTGTCGGGATCGGGTGTTCTTCACAGGGCAGCACTTCTTTGAATAATTTCTCCAGTTGTTCGATATGTTCTGAATTGTCAACACCCATGCCCATTGACAGAATTTCAGCTCGAACGTTATAATCAATGATAGAAGTTTTCAAATTTGAAAGTTTGGTGATGTGCACCTGGACTCAAAGAAAAACAACGTCAGGAAACTCAGCAAGCCTCGAGGGAGCACCCCTCGCCCGGGGCCCACCCCCAGCCCTGCAGTGGCCTTTGTGGAGTCCATGCCCCGTGCACAAGCATTTGCCACGGTAGCACCTGCACGCACAGCCTCCAGCCGATATCAGAGCCCACCAATCCCACCTGCAGAACCAGCACCGGGTATGGATGAGGTTACACTTGGTCTCGGGACCAGTGACACTCAGACCTGTTATTTGACACTCCCACCTCTCTTCCCAAGGGCGAGCCTGAGCTGGGTCTCAGATGCCCAGGAAAGGCTCACACCTGGGTCCTAAGTCTTGTGTTAGCAGAAAGGCTGCTCTTTTCAGCTTCCAAACCCCTCTCTTCTGTTTCCGGTGCATAAGAGAAAGGAAGCACGAAGATGTGCAGCTTTCGCCCCCCCAGCAGCGGGGAGGCAGGGAGGCTGCCATGCACCCGGGAACCCTCCTGAGTGAACCCTCAATGTGTGCTCCTAGCTGCAGCAGTGCAGAACCTTCCTCCACACAAATGAGCTGGTGTGGGTCAAGAGGCTACGGCTGGGGCTCTCCTCCTAGCCCAGCTCCCCGGGGAGCGGCAGAAGCATGTCCGGGCTTCTCTGCCTGTCCCACTCTCGAAGCTCAGGGCTGGCCACCACGCCTCGGCTGAGACGCCCAGACTTCCACTCATAATACTTCAGATAAATGAACACAAGCAAACCTCCCTCGGGATTGGAAGGTGACGTGACTGTGAACACAAGGGGCTGTGACATCATTTACAACCAGCCAGAGAAGCTGCTGCTACACAGGCTGGGACCAAGATGCAGTGTGAGACCTGGAGACTGTCCATGTGGTAGAATAGCCGAACAGTTTCAGCAAGTTTCTGTGAAAGCAAAGCTTCTGTGATACAAACAAGGGTGTGTGTGTGTGTGTGTGTGTGTGTGTGTGTGTATGAGAGAGAGAGAGAGAGAGAGAGAGAGAGAGAGAGAGAGAGAGAGAGAGAGAGAGAGAGAACAAGAACTGAGGGTGTATGGGAGAAAGACAGATACAACCTGGGAGTGTGTATGAGAGAAAGAAAACTGAGGGTGTGTGAGACAAATAGAACTGAGGGTGAAAGGGTGTGTGTGTGTGTACGTGTGTGTGTGAGAGAGAGAGAGAGAGAGAGAGAGAGAGAGAGAGAGGAGGAGGGGGGAGGGAGAGAAGAAGAGAGAACTGAGGGTGTGTGAGAAAAAGACAGAGACAAATACAACTGAGGGTGTGTGTGTGTGTGTGTGTGTGTGTGTGTGTGTGTGTGTGTGTGAGAGAGAGAGAGAGAGAGATACAACTGAGGCTGTGTCTTTGTGTGAATGTGGATCAAGTCTGGGCATTAAGTTACAAATATGAAAAATTCCCTACAAGAAAACGAAAGCACACCAACCAAATTTACGACCAAAAACAATGAAAAATCAACATCTCCCTGACACTGGGCCAAACATGGCTTTAATTTATGGTCAAATTTATTCAAGTATTTAGTGTTTATTCAAGTATAAATTAGAGTATATTAGATAACATAAGGTACCCATTCAAACACTTTAAAGGAAAGTATATACTCACCATTGGATCGATCCAAACCGTATTCCCCAAAGCCAGTATCACTTTTGCATCATGTGGTTTTCCAATAATTTTGTGATGAATATACCTAGTAACCTGAAAAATGAATTTCTCTAATGTATTAAGCAAACAGCTTACCCTGGGGCCAGGGAGATGGCTCACAGGGCTGGGGCAAACACTTTGCGTGCAGGAGCCCAGGGCTGGTCCCCTGGAGCCCTAGGACTAAACCACGGCCCCATCCTTCAAGCCTGGAGCTGGGAGTGGCCCTAAGCACCCTGGGTACGGACCCAAACAAACAGAAATGTGGTCTGCATATAGCCACGCAAATACTGACCCATACACTTCATTAGAGCCCCACCAGCACGGCACGAGGCAACCATCATGCCTCTTGCGTTGGCGAGCTGGGCTGCTGATGCTGAGTTCCCAGCAGCTTCTGCCTTGGGGCTCTGCGCACTGCTCCCTCTCATGGGGACACGCCCGCATCTCTGCCCAACAGTCAGCCTGGCTTCACAGTGTGGCCCGTTCTTCCAGCAACAGCTCCGGCTGCACCCAAGGAGCGGGTTACAGTTCCGCAACCTTGCTGCACTCAGCAATGAGCCAGGCCACCCTTCCCTGACACGTGGCTGCTCTTACCCCAGGGAGAACCACCACAGAGGGGCCTGGTCCAACCCCGCTGGGGAAAGCTTTAGTTCCAATTTAAAGCAGAAGGGATGGGAGGGGGCCAGCTTGCCACGATCCGGTCGTTTCTCTCTCCCTTCAACTGTAAACCCCGGGAGAAACTCTCCACATATTTTAGAGAAGACTCCTCTTCAAGACACACTTGAGTTCAATCTCCTGACAGACCACATGTTTCTTGAGATCAAGGACCCTGACCTCTTTGCTGACAGCTCCCAGAAGACCCACATGGTACCAGCACACAAGGGACACTTGGTTGGGGCCCTACAGAAGGAAAAAATACATGGTGGGCCAGAGCGATAGTACAGGGGGGTACAGTGTATGCCTTGCATGTGGCTGACCCAGGTCTGATCCCTGGCATCCCACAGAGTCTCCTGAACACACTAGGAGTAATTCCTAAGTGTAGATCCAGAAGCTACCCCTGAGCATTATCAGATGTGTGCCCCCAACCACAAAGAACTCAATGGGAATGGAGCAATAGTAAAGCAGGTGGGCGCCTGCCTTGCATGTGGCCAATCCAGGTTTGATCTCTGTACTCCATATGGTCTCCTAAGCCTGACAACAGCGACCCGTAAGCAGAGTCAGGAAGTGCTGAGCACCACCAGGTGTGGCACACAAAAAAATCAACCAAAGAAACAAACAGAAACAAGGCGGAAAATAGCTATTATAAGAAAGTTTTTTTGTTGTTGTTTTTGCTTTTTTGGTCACATTTGGTGTTGCACAGGGGTTACTCCTGGCTCTGCACTCAGGAATTACTCCTGGCGGTGCTCAGGGACCATATGGAATGCTGGGAATTGAATCTGGGTTGGCCACATGCAAGGCAAATGCCCTACCCACTGTGCTATCACTCCAGCCCCCTAAGAAAGTTATTTTTTGTTTTGTTTTTATTTAGCCACACCTGGCAGTGCTCAGGACTTACTCCTGGCTCTGTGCTCAGGGACTGTTCCTGAAAAGGCTTGGAGGATGCTGGGAATCACATTCAGGTCAGCTGCATACAAGGCAAGCACTGTATCCGCCCCACTATACTATCTCTCTGAACCAGAAAGTTATTTTTCACTAAATTTAGTAGTACAGAATTTGGTACAAATGTCTGTGCGGTTGGTACCTGTATCGTGAGCATATCCTGTATGGTGGAAATGTTCATTTGTGTACTGCCTGGCTACTATATAAACTGGTTTATAACTCAAACTGTTTCTGCCAGTTGCAAAGATTTACTTCGTATCCTCCCAAGAAGATACAACAAAATTCACCAAAGCTTCCTCTGAAGAATGTGGAGCATCAATATGATGGGGACCCAGTGCCCTGGTGATGAGTGAGGGTGGTGCCGACCTGTCCCCAGCACCACGGACAGCGCCAGGGCTGAGAGGCATACCCCTCCCTGCCGCTCCAACATTGATGGTGGTGACATCCTTGCTATGCATCCGAAAGGGCCCAGGGGAATGCAGCTGCCCCTTCCTGTCCTGTCTCCAGGAATGCCTGTCAACTATGTGGCCCTGCCCCCTGTCTTGATAGGGCAACCACTTCCATAGGTATTACATGACTTTCTGATGGCCAGTGAACTTTATCCTGCCCTCTGTTTTACACCAGTGCTTCATATCTGAATCACAGTACCCCACCCAGACCTGCAGGGGCCTGGGCTGCAGTGGGCTTGTGCTCCTATGCATACAGAAAAGCAGCCTGGCACGTGACCTCAGAGGCCTCGATTCTGTCTAGGGTCTGTGTTTTATGTGTCGTAACAGTCCAAGAGCTCACCTTTGGATTCCACTCAATTTCGCTATCGGCGGGCTTGACTCGACACACGATAAACTCCATGGCTTGTGGGGGCAGCGTGTGGAAACGGTCTGGGAGATGCAGCAGCTGGTCTCGGGTGACAAGCCCCGTCCTGCCCTCATCTATGAAATTGACCAGGACACTGTCCAAGACGTAGGTGTCTTCCTTTGCACTCTTCTCCAACACCTGGACCCTGGAGTGTAATGGAGCTGTCACTCGGACACAGAGACTTAGCACCACAGATTTAAGAGTCTACGTCTTAGCTGCATGGTTCTATTTCATAGTAGAGATCAAGTCACTTCCAAGTGCAGTTAGTAACAATATATTTAATTAAAACATATGTAAGGATTTTTAAAAAGTGTATGCAATACTTTTGTATTGAGCCCTTCCAAGCAAATTAATGGAGCAGATTCCATTTTCATCAAAATGACCTCAAACAAACCTAAGGAAGGTCACCAAGATCGGGTTGGCTGCTCTCAAAATGGGAAGGATACCCGAGGTACAGGGATTCTCTAAGGATGAAGAGTGACAGATAGGTACATGTGACCCAGAGATGGCCAGATATATACCCATTTAAGGTCACATGAGCTTCCAGGAGCATCATGTGTACAACTGGGCCAGATGTCTGGGTGGACACACACTGAAGGCACCTTCTGGGGGACACCAGGCTCTCCCATGTGCTGTGGGCCAAATGGACTGAGATGAAACTAGGCTTCCGGGCTGAAGTGATCATACAGCTTGCCTTTCATGCATTTAACCCGAGTTCTATTTCCAGCATTTCACTGGGTCCCCCAAGCTCTCAGGAGCACAGAGCCAGGAGACAGCCCTGAACACTGCCAGGTGTGGTCCCCAAACAAAACAAACGTATTTAGGGTTTGATGCTGTTTAAGACTTCTCATGCTTCACAAAGTTTAGCGAAGAAGTACAAAGACATTTTACCTATGAAAAACTGCTTTTTCTGCCAATCCATATAATCCAAATTTCTCCACCTTTTCAACAGTTGTTTTATTATTAAAATCTTCAAAATATGCCTTCATTTCAGCATTCAGAGTTTCATAAAGATCCACATGTTTATCAATTATACGACCAAAGTATTTTGTTGCGTTCAAAATATAAAAGGGTATAATCTGAAACATACACGGTAAGCATAGTCAGAAAACAATCTAAATCTAAACGTATCTGCTGAAATCAGCACTTAAGAGCATGCGCACAAGTGCGCGCGCGCACACACACACATACATACACAAAGAATTCAGACATAGGATAGAAAATTAGCCCCCAATAAAAATGAAAACCTTATCACCACATAAAGTTCTACTTTAAATCTACTAAAAGATTTCTGAAGATAAATATTATTTATCATGAAACTTCGTTATTATGGGCAAACATTCTGTTTATTTATTTTGTAATGTTTTGTAAAAACCCTTGAAACAGCAGCATCTCCATTTCCTGAGACCATTCAGACCTGGGTTCTTGCAACAACCAGTGTTCTGTGTATGAAGCACGGAGGTGACAGAGAAGCCACATCCACTGGGGCACAGCAACCAGGAGGTCACATGAGCCAGCTGAGCACGTGTGAGGAAACATTAGTTGGACAGGTGAAGGTGGCATAAAGATGTCTGCGTGCCTGAGCACCAGCACCCCCAAGTCCTCCAGTCTTGTTTGTTTTTTTCTTCTTTTTGGGGTGTAATACTAACAGGAGGGGACTGGTATGCACGACCAGGAGAAGTCGGGAATGCATGAGGAACAGGGACGTGGGCTGTGCGCAAGGAGTGTCAGTTAGCAAGAGTGGGGGGCATGGAGAGGTTCTTAGGCCTTCAGCCGTTTCATTTTCTCCCTAGTGCTGGGATCAGCCCTAGCATCTTTCTGGGGGTAGAGTGGAGGGAAAATGACTTTCTGCATTCCATTTTTTTTGAGGGGTGATACTGGAATTACATTAATTATATGGGTGCATTCCCTCATTTTTATAACCATCTATAAATTTAGACTGATAAGAGCCCATTCTTTAGAATGATATGCTCTCTCCTAGGTTTTAACTGTTTGGATGCTTAGCTGGATTGTCTGAACCAAAACAGCAGCATCAAACACACATCACAGCCTCACTGCCAAGTGTAACTTCACTGTCAGGTGTGAGAGCTGCCTTTTAAGACAAAGTGTATGGTCACTTTTTTTTTAAGGCTTTCTGGGAAAGCTTACATTTTAGTAAAGTGGTATTTTTGTTGCTGTTGTTTCCATTAAAAAATGCCTTTTTTTCCTGTTTGTATGTTTGTTCTGGGGCCATACACAGCAGTGCTCAGGGCACCATATGTGGCGCTGGGGATGATATCCAGGTTGGCCACGTGCAAAGTAAGCACACAAGGCACATAGCGTCTGGGCCCCAGGCAGTCTGTGGGGGCCCAGTAGCCAGCTGAGCACGTGTGAGGAAACATTAGTTGGACAGGAGAAAGTGGCATAAAGATGTCTGCGTGCCTGAGCACCAGCATGCCCAAGTCCTCCAGTTTTGTTTGTCTTTTTTTGTTCTTTTTGGGGTGTAATACCAACAGTGGTCAAAGCAAGTGTTGGTTGGAACTGGCTCCAGGAGATTAGTAAGACGCGGCCTAGAGCAGGAGTACAGTGTGGAAGGAGACAATGCACAGGCCTGACGAAAGGAAAGGTGGGAAGAGAACAGGTAAAAACGTAGGAAGACCGTGCTTGGAGGGATTCAGAGCAAAGTGAGAACTCAGCTCTTCCTTAAGTGAATGATTAGGGATTGTTGTGTATCGGCCCTGCATTATTCCTAATAGTCATCAAAAGGAAACAACCCCCTTTCTGAAAACAAAATATTTGTTGAAGTCATTCCTCCATTCTCAGCTTGATCTTGATTTTCTTTAAATGCTGGGGCTTTAAAGATTAGCACTTCTCAAGGGGCCAGGCCCACCACCATAGGTTTAAGGCTGTACATGAATACTGACCACTGGGCATCATCACTATATTCTACTAGGATTCTCTTGCTTAAGAATGTGAAACATGTTCATGAAAATAACCATTAATCATTCAACAAAAGGACCTGTAACAGAACTTACTTTAATGTAACCAAACTTGGGTAGATCCTGGTTTGAAAATTTCCTTGACATGTCTATTTCTGGATTAATATGATGTCGGTCAGGACATATCCTTTTGTCTCTGAAAAAAAGTAAATAGATTTTTTTTTTACAGCAAATGAAAACAACCCAGTTACATGTATTTTTTAAATTTAAGTTTTTGGGCATTGCTGGAGACTAAACCCAGGGCACCACACATGTGAGCTCTGCACTCTGCCACTAACTCACATCCCTGACCTCAAATAATCACAATTTTCAAATGAATTAAAAGTTTTCCTCAGGAAATTCATCTGTAATTGAAATCAGAGAACTCCTACTCCCAGCAACTTAAAAATGAATAGAAATATTCAACTGACACTAAGAATATGTAAATAAGTTGAAAGGAATCCTTTAATTTAATACTAAATAAATTTAAAAGCATTCCTTTATTCCGGCCCTAGGCAGTCTTCAATGCAATATATAAATGAACAAAAGGTATTCCCAACATATACTCTAAGTTAGAAATACATCAATAGATCTCACAAGTCCAATTAAACCATAACTCAAAGTCATTCCTTTACTCAAACTGAGAATGATCTGCAATCTCATTGTAAATTCTCATTTTCATCATTCTCAAAGCGTAATGTAAACATTTTATAAAGGCATTATAGAATATAAGGCTAATAACCTACTTCACATGCCAAACTTTTAAAAAGTTATGGTCGACTTTAATACCTTTAATGTTAACCCACTAAGTTTCAGACATCTACTATCCCATCCCATCAGCCAATTAATGACTGGCATATAACTGATCAGTGCCAATATCTGTTAAGATAAAGAGATCACAGTCCCCAAACTAACTTTTAAAATTAATGTAGTTGCTATCAAATTTCCCACTGGGATTTTTGAAGGAATCCACAGGCCCATGCTTATATGTGTAAGGACAAACAAGAGCCTGGAAACAGCCAGACTTCCTGGAAGCTGAGCACAGCTGAAGACCCATGAGCATGCCAGGTGTCACCCTCACTGCCTCAACCCCCACCAAAGGGGGAAAGACCTGAACAGGGTCACCAGAAGAGAGGACGGTCACACATCCCACAAATACATGAAGACATTCGACATCATTATCGGGGAAATAAGAACCCACAATAGTTTATCACCACACACTTGGGAAAATACTTCATCGATTCAGAGCAATTACAATTCATCCAGTTAGTAAATGGGCCCAGTAAGTGATCAATCTCTTTGGAAGAAGTGAACATATGTTGGGGCTGGAGTGACAGCACAGCGGTAGGGTTGTTTGCCTTGTGTGCAGCCAGCCTGGCCGAGCCGGGTTCGATTCCTCGGCCCCTCTCAGAGAGCCTGGCAAGCTACCGAGAGTATGCAATATGCCAAACACAGTAACAAGAAGTCTCACAATGGAGACGTTACTGGGCCCACTTGAGCAAATCAATGAACAATGGGAGGACAGAACATATGTCTACCCCCCACCAGCAATTCCACTCTAAATTGTACCTGTACCCAAGAATGAAAAGGGCATGTTTTCACAAAAAGTCAGGCACAAAAGGCTTTGTAGACCAAACTGGAAACAACCCATGGGCCCCTCAATGTCTCCTGGGAGACCGGCTACTAAGGCTCAAGCAAACGGCGCAGGGGTCTGAGGGTATCTCGAGGGCGCTGTTTCAGAGCTGGGAGGTGCTTTACATGGGAAAAGTCACCGAGCTGCAAACGTCTCCACTTTCGGTGTTACATCTCAGTGTCAAAAGATGAGGCTTACTTGCAAAACCCAAAAGCCTTAAGGTATGGACAGAGAGGCCTTCTCGCTTTCTTATCTTCTTTGGCTTCCAGGACTCCTGCTGTGAACTCATACAGCTGGGACGGGATCTTGGCGTCTGCTCGTTCCAAGTAGCGAAGAATACCGACTGCATGGCATGCGTTTCTCTCTGTCAGCAGCAAGACAGACTTGGTCTTCCTGTCTCCCTGCTCTGCGGGAGATCCCTGAGGTTGGGGGAGAATAAGAGAACTGGATCACCCAGAGCAACCTGTGGGCGCTGAATTTGTCATTACATGGAAGACACCCATGGGAGAGAGAGATGATAAAAGTCAATCAAACCTGTTCGGTTGTACCCTGGAAATGATCAGACATGCAATAGAGGCGTGCACCAAAAATCTTGGGTGAAGAAGGGAAGCTGAAGTGGATCACACAGGTCGCATCAGTGATGGCCAAGAGTGGGATGCAGTCATCTGTTAAGGCTGGAGAGAGGATCGTGACCATTTCAAACAAGCCTGAAATCTCACTGCACGCATGTACTCTATGGGTAATCCCAATAACCAGACATCGCATTTCTTTTTTGTTTTGGGGACACACTGGTGGTGCTCAGGGCTCAATTCTGGGTCTGAACTCAGGGATCCCTCCTGGCAGTGCTCTGGGGACCATCTGAGATCACCGGGACTGAACCCATATTGGGCCACATGCAAGGCAAGCACTCTACTTGCTGTGCTATTTCTCCAGTCCCAACACATTTCTTCATTGCATTTACTTTTTAAATGAAAAGAAACCCTTTTTTCTATTATTCTCCCCCACCTGCCCACAAAAAAGGTCAGTCCAGTGACTACAGTTAGAAAAAAAGTGATCTCCCTTTTAGCTTGAAAGCGGCCTCTTACTACAAACACAGGCTGCCCACATACGATTTTATGTTTTGAGTTTTATACTTCTCGTATTGAATCTATCTTGTGTGTGTGTGTGTGTGTGTGTGTGTGTGTGTGTGTGTGTGTGTCACACCTGGTAATGCTGAACCACTCCTGGTGGTGCTTGGGGGACCACATGGGATACCAGGGACCAAACCTTACCTGCTGTGCTATCTCTCCTGCCCCTCTGATATTAAATTTAATACTCATTTATGACCATGTTTCACCCAAGTCAACTATTTGTCGCTGATCCTCAATGTCTCCCCGAAGGCTGCTGCTGACCCCAAGGCCCCTGGGGTGCTGACCTCTGCCTCAGCATCCCACCTGGGGCATCGCTCTCTTGTTGATGTGCACATTGCTAATACATTTTCAGTGATGAGGGAAAGAGGAACCTGGGCGGCGACACATACAGAACAAGATTCTCCTTAGTTCAGCCTCTCTAGACGTATGGAGTTGAGACACTTACCTAACACAATGTGAGAGCCAGAACTTAACTTCTTCTTCCACTGCTCTAAAACACTCTTCATGTTAAAGATCAAGTCTTTGTGCATTTTCAGGCAAAATATTGAACTGCTTTCTACAACCTGGAGAGAAAACCAGACAGCCCAGTTCCCAGTCAGTGGAGCAGGCTATGAACATCAGCTGTCGCTGCTATGAACCGAACCATCAGGTCTTACTGAACTCACCCACTAATCCTGGAGAAGGAGATGACAGTAAAACAAAATGGATTCTGAAATTCTACAGTTTATAGCTAGACATATAGTCAAGTGAATTAACTGATTAAAAAATTTTTTTCATTGAGTTTCCATCTGACCCAGAAATTCTGCTTCTGGGAACGTACCCTAAGTGGCCCAACAAAACGCAGCAGAAAATTCATCTGCACACCTCTGTTCACCTCAGCATGGCCCACAGTAGCCAGAATCCAGAAACAACCTGAGTGCCCCAAAGCACATGACAGGATAAAAAAACCATGGTACGTCTACAAAAAGAAATACCATGCGGCCACCAGGAAAATGAAGTCATGAAATTTGCTTATCCATCGGTGGACATGGAGAGTTATCATCCTGAGTTAAATCAGAGAGAGAGGACAGACATAAAATGGTGTACTCATTTGCAGGATATTAAAAAAAATAGTATGTGAATAATACGCAAAGACAGTAGAAACCAGAGCCAGGAGGACTGGTCCATGGTTAAAAACTTGCCACAAAGGGGGAGGGGGAGTGTAATTAGGACAGGGAAGGGACTCTATGACAATGATAGCTGGAAATGATCACTCGGGGCAAAAACTGAGTGTTGAAAAGAGTTAAAGTGATATACATGATACCCTTTAAGTAGCAGTACTGCAAATCACAGTGCCTAAAAAGAAAATGAGAGAGAAAGACCTAGAGAGAAGGAAAGTCTCTGCCATAGAGGCAAGCAGTAGGGATGGTGTTGGGTAGACTGGGGTGTGGGGGAGTGGAGGGAGAGAGACATCAGTGGTAGGAAATGTGCACTGGTGAAGGGACAGTTCTTGAACACTGACTGAAACTCAATCATGAGCAAATTTGTAACTGTATATATCATGGTGATTCAATTATACAATTGTTTTAGATTTAAAATTATCTACACTATTTATAAATTAGAGTGTAGAACTTTTACAAAATCCCTGAAGATTAAAGAGGGGATCTCAGTCAATCACAAACTTGTTTGGAGTCATTTGGGGTATGAGTGAAATCCTCATTGAACTATTTCTCCAGCCTGGCAAGCCCTGCAGTAGTAATGGTCAGAACTATACCTCTATTTATCATTTTGAAATTACATCAAAATTTCAACCTGTAGAAAAATGCTAGAGGGCTGGGGAACTAGTATGGACAGTAGGGTGCTTGTCCTGCATGTGGCCGAGACCCAGGTTCAATCCCTGGCATCCTGAGCCCCTCCAGGAATGATCTCTGAGCACAGAGCCAGAAGCATTAAGTCCTGAGTAACACCAGGGGTGCTCAAAAGCCAGTTAAATAAAATAAAAATAAAAAATACAAAACCAAGATGATCTATACATTCACTGTATATACATAAATCTATTTACACACAATTGATGGTGCTCTTTTCAATAGAGGCTTTCTCCTACCACAGCTTCTAGATCTTACTTCTATGGCGTGTTAGATACAGTTCTGTTTTATGTGCTCTCATCAGTATTTCTCAAAGTGGATGAAACGTCCTGCGGCTGCTTGACAACCCAAGATGATTGGGTGCAATTGCAGGGACGCTTTTGGCTTGTTCAATGAAAGAAGGTGGATTTCCAGGGGTGGCACTGAGTCATCATTTGGTTTTGGTTTTGGTTTGTTGTTGTTTTCTCTGAAAAGGGGGCAGTAGGCTGAGTAAGTTTGAAACCTCAGTTCAACATCTTAGAATTGATAGAAATTAATCTTCGGCCAGATTATTGACTTTTCTAGCTATGTGATGCCATCACTTCGTGTCATTTTCTCTTGGACAACCAAGGTACGGGAGATGTTGGGGTTTCTTCATGAATCAGATCTTCTGAATGTTCTGCCCTTACAAAATACAATGCACTGGCTGCCTCCCTCGGTTGGCTTGGGGGAAGCTGGCTTCCGTGGGTGGTGACGGTGCCCGGGCTCCTGCCCTCAGGGGTAGCCCTGGGCCCCTCTGCACCATGCCAGCGTCAACAAAACCTACCTTTTTGGATGAATGAGAAACATGACAGTTTACACCCTGTCCAGTACTTCACTGTCCACAGCATTCACGGCCACATGAGATCCATCACAGTTCAAATGCACATTCCGTCCTGAACTACCCGAACCCCACCCTGCGAGGTGCAAGCCCTTCCTGTCAGCCTAAGTTAAGGACCCAGCCTCCCCTTTCTCCTCTCAAAGAGACTACATGATGACCCACCGCTTCACTTAAAAGAGACTTTAAAAAGACGTGGAGAAGGGCTCACCTTAGACACGATCTCCGTCTCAGCTTCTGAACAAGTGAAAATCAAGGTCTTTTGTGCTTGACTGGGAACAAAATCAAGAGTCTGGAGCAAAGTGGAGGTTTTTTCACTTTCGAGGCAAAGGTGCACTATCTGACAACAAAATGCAGAAACACTGTGATTTTATAAAAAAAAAAGTTCAAGATGCTCCGTTTGTAACTTCTTATAGGTAGTTACAATTAAAATGGGAAAGGGGTGCAGATGAAATATACTGAAATTTAAATGCACATGAATAGATTTGTGCAAAAAACTGAAGCTTCTTTCGAAAATAAGGTCCCTTGCTTGTGCTCCCGAGATCACCCCCCCCACCCTGAGCCCCTGCACCACCTGCTAGACGCTTCCGTTCAGTCCCCTGCCCCACCCCCACATCACATCACCTGCTGGACACTGCCGTGGAGTCCCACGCCCCCCGAAACCCACATCAACTGCTGGACACTGCCATTCAGACCCCCATCCCATGCCCCCCCACACCTGTTGGACACTGCCATAAAGCGCGGCCTCCTCCAGGGCGGTGATCACGATGTGCGGGTCATTCATGAATTCCTTGATTAAATGTTCTATGTGTTTGTTCCAGTGGACGCCAACGGCGACAATCTGATGTGGTGCAGACTCCCTTTCTTCAACCTCAGTATTTTTTTTAAAGTTATCTAATATAGCAAACATCTAAAAAAAATCAGAGATAGAATTCTTTCTTTTTTAAAAAATCTCAAAACAAGGAGGCTGGAGTGATAGTACAGCGGATAGGGTGTTTGCCTTGCATGCTGCTGACCCGGGTTCGATTCCCAGCATCCCATATGGTCCTCTGAGCACCGCTAGGAGCAATTCCTGAGTGCAAATCCAGGAGTAACCCCTGTGCATCGCTGGGTGTGACCCAAAAAGCAAAAAAAAAAAAAAATCTCAAAACAAGTAGGATTTCATTGACAGAACTAAGAAGCATCCATTCTTGTTCTCAGGGTGGGACAAACCTTTCCAGACCAAAAGAATCCCAAAGGAAAAAATGTTAAATGACATCAAAAGGCAAACACAAAAAACATGGTGTGGTGGGGGACCTAGGTGAAAGATTGACCCCGCTGAGGACAAAGTTCTGTGACCTGAGCAGAGAAAGATGAGCTTGGTGGCAGCAAACAAGCAGCTCCCAGGAGGAGCCCAGGTGGCCAGGCTGAGCTCCAGCTCCACGTGACAAGGGTCCTGGGAGCTCTAGGCTTGGGAGATGCCGTGAAAACTGAGCCCAGGTGCCCCAGACCCAGCAGCACAGACTGAAGGGAGTGTGACTCGGCCCGGCTTCAGGAGTGCAGTGCAGGGCGGTGCCGGAACCTGGCCCACTTAGTTAGGAAGTGACCAGGCTTGGGCCTGAACCTGGGGCTGTCACAGTCACAGCTCCCAAAAGATGGTCCCCAGTCATCATGTCATACTGCTTCCAATAAGTGCCCTGCAGGACTCCAGTCTCTGATGCAGGACTCCCTTCCTGTGGACTTCTGAGGGGAACGTGCAAAAATATTTTATTCTCTAGACACAGACAAGATCCATTGTAATTACTGGTTTTGGCATATCGAATACACAACAGATAGCTTGCGAGGCTCTGCTGTGCGGGCGGAATACTCTCGGTAGCTTGCCAGGCTCTCTGAGAGGGATAGAAGCTTTTGGGGCGGTCTCTAATCACCCTTGTAGGTGTTCCCATGGTTCAAACCATATTTGAACCCTATCAAATACGGTATGGCAATTCTGGAAGATGGATATTAAGTGTCTTATAAAGCAGCCGCACGGTCCGAAAAGCGTCCTGGAGCATAGCGGCGGCTGGGTAGTGGAGGTAGTGTCTGTCATCTACAAGCTGTTCACTCGAGTCATCCTGAATAGGACTGGCAGAATACTAGATGAAGGACAACCATGGGAGCAAGCCGGGTTCCGCAAAGGATTCAGCACTATCGACCATATCCACACGATAACCAAGCTCACTGAGATTTCTCAGGAGCTCAAGATGCCGCTTTGTCTAACGTTCATTGATTTAAAGAAGGCCTTTGATTCTGTTGAGACGGAAGCGGTCATTGAAGTCCTAGCCAATCAGGACATTCAAGCCCAATACATCAAGATCCTCCGTGAGCTGTATTGCGGATTCACTACCAGGATCTCACCGTTCTACAAAGAAGTAATCATTGATGTCAAGAGAGGGGTGCGGCAGGGTGACACCATTTCACCGAAACTCTTCAGTGCCACCCTCGAGAACATCATGCGACGACTGGAATGGGAAGGAATGGGAGTGAAGATAGATGGTCGGCAACTACACCACCTCCGCTTTGCTGATGACATTGTTTTAATAACACCAAACATCAGCCAAGCGGCACAAATGCTGGCCGACTTCGACCCTGAGTGTGGAAAGGTCGGACTACAGCTGAATCTTGCGAAGACAATGTTTATGAGAAACAGCCTTGTTCCTGACGCTCCATTTGCTCTCAACGGAATGACCATCTCCAAATGCAACAGCTATGTGTACCTAGGTCGAGAAGTCAACATGACAAATGACCTGGCACCTGAGCTGTGCAGGAGGAAGAGAGCGGCTTGGAACACCTTCAAGAGCATCGAAGAAACAGCTAAGAGGACGAAGAACCTCCGGCTCCGGGCACATCTCTTTGATTCCACTGTTCTTCCTGCATTAACATATGCCTCAGAGACCTGGGCCCTACGCAAACAGGATGAGAACGCTATTCGGGTCTTCCAAAGAGGAACTGAAAGAGCTATGCTTGGAATATCACATTTCACTCAAATGAGAGAAAGAATCCGGAGTTCCGACCTCCATCGACGATCAAGAATCAGGGACACTGTCTCGTTTGCCAAGGTGTCAAAAATCAGATGGGCTGGTCATGTAATGAGATTTAGAGACGACCGCTGGACTAGAGCCATTACCGACTGGATTCCACGGGACGTCAAAAGACTGCGTGGCCGCCCACCTACCAGATGGTCAGACTTCTTCATCAAGATCATGAACGATCAGTTTGAGGCTCTTCGTGTTCCTAGAACGAACAGATGCCATTGGGCTACACTAGCATGCGACAGGGATGAATGGAGACATTACTGGCGCCCGCTCGAGAAAATCAACGATTAACGGGAAGTCAAGTGATCAAGTGATCTCTAGACACACACACACACACACACACACACACACACACACACACACACACACACTGAGAAATGTCCAAAAACATATGATCCAGTATCTTCCAATTACTATAAACCAGGTAATAAAGATTCTCACAATGTTCCTTACTAAAAAAATGCAAGTCATTGGAGCTGAGAAGAAAGCAGTGGACATGGCACTTGCCTTGCACACAACCAACCAAAGCCAAAGTTTGGTCCCTGGCAACCATACAGTCAGTCCCTGAGCAGTGCCAGAAATGATCCTTGAGTATAGAGCCAGGAGTAAGGTCTGAGTATCACCGGGTATGACCCCCCAAAAGCAATTACAAGACCGGGAGGTAGTACAATGGCTAGGGTGTGTGCCTGACAAGGTTTGGTTCCTGGTGCAACATAATCCTCAGAGCATCACCACAGGCAACCTGGAGGCCTCCATCCCTGCCGGGGTGGCTTGGGTAACCCCATCCTTGCCTCAGTGGCCTGGAAACCCCCGTCCATATTGGGGTGGCCTGGGTACCCCCATCCCTACTGGAATGGCCCAGGTACCCCCGTCCCTGCGGAGTGGCTTGGGTTCTCCCAACACTGCAGGCTGAAGCAGCATCGATTGTCTGGTGGTCAGACTCACCACTGGGGCCTCTGAGCTCCAGTTGGGAACCCTCCAACCCCCACTCCACACACACACAAAATCCCAGCTACAAACTAACAGATAAAATGTATTTCCGAAAGTATTAATTAACCTCATTAATTAACAGGCAGGGAATTAGAAAACAGGAAATACTCCAAGATAGATTTCCTCTGAGTATAAAAGATAATCAAAGTTAGGCTTTTCAAAATTAAAATGTTGGATTATGTAGTCAGGAAACTATTAGATATTTTAAGAATTCTTCACACGAAGTTTTACTCTCCAGAGAGAGCACTTGAAAAGAAATCTCGGACACAGGCACTTTTCTTCGCGAGGAAAGTGAAGGAGCCAGGAGCTGCGTGAAGAACTGGGGGTTCGCTCTGCACCTGAGGGCCCAGGTGGGCCCAAGCACTGCCAGGGGTGACCCAGCACCACCCCGGGAGGCGCTCCTGAGCACCACCAGGTGTGGTTCAAAAGGAAGAACCAAAAGCTAAAGAGAAAATTTGCTTTAATATTTTTGCTTTGTTTGGGGGACACACCTGGTGGTGCTCTGGGCTGACTCGTGGCTCCGTGCTTCAGGAATCCCTCCTGGTGGGGCTCCGCAGACCATATGGGATGCGGGGGACAAAACCTGAGTCAGCCACATGGAAGGCAAGCGCCCTACCCGCTCTACTATTGCTTCAGCCTCAGAGTAAACTGGTTTGAATTAACCAGCTACATCCTAAGTAAACACATTTCCAGATTGCTAAAGGCAGTTCAGACTTTATTTACACGTGTGCTTCTATGTGTAAATGTACATGCACATATTTCTGAGAAGTAATGACATCTGAGTGGGCACACTTACTTGTTCATTAGCTTCAACGAACAGTACTTCTGCCTCATCCAAAATGAGGTGACAGAGTCTAAGAAACAACAAGCTTTGGTATTTGAGCAATCTCAGGAGGCTATGTGGTGTCGTGACAATCACATCACCTATATTTTCAAAGAAAAAACAACGGGCAGTTAAGGTTTCTATGATTTTTTTTTTTGCCATTTTCCTTCAGTAATAACCCACAGTTTCTACAGAAACAAATACAAACAAAAAAAAGCTGTTTTTTGCTAGGGTGGGTGAGACAAGACCTTTGCCTGTCACTATGTGTCTCCTGTCACTGTCTCCTGTCAATCACTGTGTCTCTGGCTACTGTGAGTCTCCTGTCACTGTTTCTCCTATAGTCATTGTGTCTCCTATCACTGTCTCCTCTGTCACCATGTCTTCTGTCACCATGTCTCCTGTCACAGTGTCATCTGTCACTGTGTCTCCTCTGTCACCATGTCTCCTGTCAGAGTCCCCTGTCACTGTGTCTCTTGTCACCATGTCTGTCACTGTGTCTCTATCATCACTGGGTCTCCTGTCACCATGTGTCTGTCACCTGTCACTGTGTTTCCTATAGTCATTGTGTCTCTTGCCACCATGTCTGTCACTGTGTCACCTGTCATTGCATCTCCTGTCACCGTGTCTCTCCTGTCACCATGTGCCAGCTATCACTGTGTGTCCTCTTCATTGTCTGCCTCCCTAAGCTCCAGGTTTTTCTCTTCAGAGTGATGGTAAAGGCTGATCCGTATATCAAAACACGTGGTTTCCTCAGCAGCTCCGACCTACCCCATGCCCACCCCCAAGGACCTGACAGGGAAGGTCTGATCATCAGCTGCCCATGTCCTCAATGATTTCCTGGCCTGCCTGGCAGGTCTACTGTGTTCTCCAGGGAAAACAAAACAGCTTGGAAAGGATGCTTACACCCTCTTGGAAGCTTCATGTTCTTGGCTTCATCTTTGTGGAGTCCAATTGTCAGTAGCATGGGGTGAAGAGGCTTGGACGACAGGTTATAGTCCCCCAGCAACTCAAAAATGAACTGGGCCTTCTTCCAGCCAGGGCACACGATGACGGCCAGAGGCTGCAAAGACAGATATGTGCATGTAATGCTGGACAAAGCTAGGGGCAAGCAGAGTGAGCTCCCTGCACCATCTGAGCACATGGTGGGCTCTGCGATCACTGTACGGGTCAGAAAAGTTAGATGGGTGTCTCTATACGGACTGAGCCACATCGAACCACGACTCTGCTGCGCCTTACTCTAAGCCTTCACAACAGTCCAAAGCCACGACTTCTTTGGGGCTGGAGCAATATCACAGCAGGTAGGGCATGCAACCAACCCGGGTTCGATTCCCAGCAACCCATATGGTCCCCTGAGCACCGCCAGGAGTAATTCCTGAGTGCATGAGCCAGGAATAACCCCTGTGCATCGCCAGGTGTGACCCAAAAAGAAAAAAAAAGCTACGACTTCACTTCACAGGTGAAGGGCCCGAGACTCAGAGAGGGGAAGCCAGCTGCCCCCAGCCGGAGGATCTGTACCAGGCCACCTGGCTCCAGGGCTTCTGCTCTGCGCAGAAGTGGTAGTAAACACCTGGGGAAAGGGGCATGACCAGTCTCCTCAGGAGGCTGCTTCCAAAAGCCCCCTGCACCTGTGCCAATCGACTCCACAGGGCACCGCTGCAGGTGCCCGGGTCACCCAACACCTTCCCATCACAGGTGGCCACAATCTGAAAGCAAAGATGAGTCTCCTCTTTCTTTCCCTTGGGTCTCCTGAGCTCCTTCCAGGCATCAGGCCCCAGGACAGGCCAACTATGGCGATTCTGGAAGACGATGAAAGAGCAGGGCAGGCAGGGGGCACGGCTGGGCCTCAGGGACCAGTGGTCAACTAGAGGAGAAAGGTGAGTACCGATTTAGGGCTGGGGGATGCAGCTAGATGCCAGAGTACCTGCCTGGCCTGTGTGAGGCCCTGGGCTTGATCCCCAGAACCAATGGGGGTGGAGGGAAGAAACGTGTCCACTTCATTTTATAGATCAATACAGAACAGTTGATGAAGATTTCCACAGAGAAAGCATTAAACTACCTCATCTCATCTACTTCTAGTTAGAAAAATAAAAGCGTGTCTTTTCAAAAGGAGTCGCTACCCTTCACCTTGGGACGGTAAGAGCACCGTCGGCAGTGTATCCTGTGCGCAGAGTTGAGCCCACACGCGTCGCCTCGTGCAACCAAGCAGCTGTCAGCATCCACCTCGCTCCATCCCCTCACCTTCCTCAGTGGTTTTCCCATGATTTCTGGGAAAACCAGGGAGAAAATTAAGCGGGATTCTCAAATAATACAGTAGGTTGCTGTGAAATGATTTCTAGAATATGGGACAAGATGGCCTAACACCTAAATTCTGAGAATCCTACATTTACCAACTGTCAGCTGTGAACATTGACAATAACAACCTTTTGTAAGTTTGGTTTTCTCATGGATAATAGTATGACTATTTCAAAGAATTGCTGTGACAATTAGATGTGTTATTCTAACAGTGAAAAAATTTCATCAACGACACATCACTGAAAGCAAACTCTCCTATCTCAGCCAACGGCCCAGCAGGAAGGCCCTATGAGACTGTGCGAGCAATGGCAGGAGGGAGAGAGTCGTCACCCCGGCCAGGGACCAGCTGAGGAACATAAACCAAGCTTACTCAAAGTTAGTAAGTTGGCCTACTGTGATATAGTTCACTCATACCACTGTAAACAAAACTGTCTTCAACTTACTCCGTTTCTACTCGGTAGTGACTTGTAGCAGCCCCCTGTTTGCAAAATTGTGAGCAGTGGCAGGAGGTACAACAATGGGTCGTTTCCACAGTGGGAGATGACCACCACATCACAGCCCCGCGCGATGGGAGGCCACGCGTAAGACGCAGTGTGGCTCGGTCCTGGAAACTTGTTCCTTTGAAGAGCCTATAAGACATCAAAATAAACGGAAGAATGCAGTAAGTACCAGAAACCAGCCCACACTTCGTTTCCGCAGTCACTTGGCTCTTGACAATCTCTGAAATAGCTCCCTCTGGACCTTCCCAATACCAAGCTTGCTCAACGCTTCCGAATCCAAACTCCGGGCACAAGATGGGTTCTTCTGGGCTCCACCGAATAATGGACTATAGGAGAGCAGGTGCACTGACCTTCCCGGGCTCCAAGTTCACTCAGAAGAATTTTTAAAGCATGACTTTGCTGGCTGTATTTCCTAGGTAACATTCCCTCCCCTCTACCAGCTGGTGCAACCCAGTTTCCCGAAGGCTGCCCTCATCAGCATCGTTAACGCCAGAACCTCCTCATCCAGGCCCTGACTCCCAGCCGGGCTTGGGGTTCGTTACTCGGCCCCAGCAAACAGCTGCCCTCCTGCACCATCACCCTTTGGTACACAGCTCAGGCTGCCTTCTTTCCTGGGTTATATTGCTTTGGTGGAGCTACTTAAAATAAGGGCACAGAAGGTAAGGTTTGAGACTTGCATGTTTGAAATCTTTTCATCCGACCCTGGCACTTCCTAGTTTCCATGGGTCTCAAGGCCTCACACTCCTCAGGACTTTAGTCAGAACTCCTCTGGCTACTTCCGTCAGAAGCCTGAAGTGACTTTAACTCCCAGTCCTGTGCCTGGGACTCTTCTTCATGAAAACCTTCATAACCTGAGCCTCTCCAATGTGGGAAATTTAATTAGAAAAACACTGTCCACCAATTTTCTCCTGGATTTTGCTGAGCCTGTGATAAGTAGAATCTCTTCACTTTTAGTCAGATATCCATCAGGTCCAGAACTTGTTCCCATGTTACTTCAGTCAGAATTTTTGTTCATTCTTTGTTCATTCTTTCTAGAAATCCTATTTTTTTATAGTTTTAAAATATTAAATCTGGGGCTGGAGCGATAGCACAGCAGGTAGGGCGTTTGCCTTGCACGCAGCCAACCTGGGTTTGATCCCCGACATCCCATATGGTCCCCTGAGCACCGCCAGGAGTGATTCCTGAGTGCAGAGCCAGGAATAACCCCTGAGCATCGCTTGGTGTGACCCAAAAAGCAAATAAATTAAATCAGCCCTCTAATTCTCTTATCCCACACCCAATTTTCATATCTTTGCCTTTTTCTTCAACTTTCTGATCATTTCTATCTTCTCTCTCAAGCCTACTATTGGTTTTTAGTTCCACATTAGAATTTCCAAGCCTCTGTTTCTCCCAACACCCTATTATTGTTAGATACACGCAATAATGAACCATGATCTCTTGTTTCTGAGGATATTGATTTATGCCATTTTCTCCTATGCCTACAATATTTTCCTCAGAGTTGTTTTTGTTTGTTTGTTTTGGGGCAACACAGAGTGGTGCTCAGGGCTTACTACTGGCTATGCTCTCAGGCATCACTCCTGGCAGGGATCGGGGAAGAGGCTGGGCACATGCAAGGCAAGTGCCCTGCTTGCTGTACTATCTAGAGGGCCCCTCTTCAGAACCAAGAATCCATTCTGTTTTTGTGAAGGGGAGGGCTTCCTTCGAAAGTCTAAGCATCCTTAGACTTTCATATTAAAGGAGGCAGCAAAAGCCAACCCAACTCATCACCACATGCATGGAGCACATTGCTGTAGGTATGGACAGCAAACAGGCATTTTCACTGGGATAATCCCCCAAATCTCCTGAAGGTCATTTTCTAGAGTCAGTCAATCAAAACAAACAAGAGTAGTGGGGGTTGGGTGGGAGAGTCCCTCCAATCTCTCTCCTGAGAAACTTGCTGTGGACGTCCAGGAAACAGGTTAAGTGCTTCACTCATACCCTACCTCTATTAGCCCCGCCACCCTCTGCTGCTGTGTTTCATCTTTCAAAAGCCTATGAAAAGCCCTTGTCCTGTAGTAAATTCTCTCTCATTCTATTCATCCTTGTCATCTTATCTCTTTAAAAAATTATCAAACTTTTTTTTGGTATTGGGATGGAAGCAGATATACAGGTCTGACCCATTTACTCAGTGATCCTATGGGTCCATAAAGTGATTAAAGAACGCTAAGATGGGGCCCAGGAGAGGAAGTTATGCAAGCAGGAGGCCTAGCTTTGATCCCCAGCACCCATTGTCCGAGCATTGCCAGGAGCAATCCATGAGCACAAAGCTGGGGGTGGCCCCAAACAAAAACCAAAATAGGAAGGGTGCTAATAAGTATATTCAAATTATCCTGACAATTTTTTTTCTCAGCCTCTTTCTAGAGGCACATCTGGGAAGTTCCTTGAGAAAAGCACTTAAATGTATAATGGCTCACACACAAAATAATTCACTTAAAACTTAACCTGGACTTAAGAATAAATGAGAAATAACAAACACTTAAAAAAGAGTATTTGCTTTTTGAGACTTTTTGGTTATTTTTGGGCCACAGCCTGAGATGCTCAGGGGTTACTCCTGGCTCTGCAACTCAGGAATTACACCTGGCGTACTTGGAGGACCATATGGGATGCTGGGATAGAACCGAGTCAGCTGTGTGCAAAGTAAACACCCTAGCAGCCCTTTTGTTTCAGGCTTATTGTTCCAGCCCTTGAAAAAGTCCTTTTTTTTTTTTTCTTTTTGGGTCATACCCTGCGATGCACAGAGATAACTCCTGGCTCTGCACTCAGGAATTATCCCTGGCGGTTCTCAGGGGACCATATGGGATGCTGGGAATTGAACGTGGGTCACCACGTGCAAGGCAAACGCCCTACGCGCTGTGCTATTGCTGCAGCCCCTGACAGAGTACTTTTAAAGCAAAGAAAGTAATTATGATATAAGTCCAACGTCCTTCATTAGGAAGGTGATCCCTCACTCCCAGGGCGCTGGCCTCACCTTTTTCAGGTCCGTGGAAAGTGGTGCCACATCCATAGACAAGCACGGTTCCACTTTGTTACGGAGTACTGCAAAGGGCTGCCAGGTGCCTGACTTCAGTTTCTGTAACTAAGAGAAAACAACACTGGACCCCTCTGCCCAGAGGCATGGCATGTGTGGTAGCAACCACTTTACCGAGATAAAAAAAAAAAAACGCAAGGGTTTGTGAAATGAAAAGGTAGGCACTGCCCCTAGTACTGCCGGGAAGGAACTCGGGAGGAAACTCAAGCTGCCTCGTGTCTTGCACACACGCTTGTCAAAACCACCAAAACACCAACAGTAAAGGAAGGTCATCTATGACCTTAACTGTAAAAGAGTAATTTCTGCAAAGCAATGACTCACTAGAAAATTCTTCCATTTTTCTTAGATTTTCTTCCATTTAAAAAAATTTATTAAGGGGGGAAAATCAGTCAATAGACAAAAACGAGAATAAAGCAAAAGCACCTTTGCAGAGAAGAGGTGGGGGGAGAGGAAAAGGGAGCGGGGAGGGGAGCAAAGTAGGGAGAGGGGGGCAGAGAGAGAATGATTTTGCGGTCAGGGGCCCACACCAGGACCCTTCGTGTCTGGCTTGGCAGTCAGGGATAAGGGATTCCTCTTCTAATGCCAAATATGGAACAAGGAAGGAGAGGGATTTAACAGGTGATCGATACTTAGTTTGAATTTTTTCTAGGGCTGTAAATACCTGCTTCAAATCAGAGATTCCATCAGCTCTCAGCGGATCTGGATTTAAAAACTGCAATAATCTGTAAAACAGGTAAAAGGACAATGCAAAGAAGAAAGCGTGGGAAGCCTGCTAAGTGAGCTATGACTTTTCTTTCTTGGAGAGGTAAGATAACTGCACTCCTGCAGGGCTTAGCTGGAAAATTACAGTGCGTTCTTCTCTGTGTGTCCGTGGCAGTCCAAGAGCCACGGCACACATGGACAGGCTGTGTCACGGGGTGGGGACAGAACACAGTGCCAGGGTCACATGCTTGGGACAAGTCGAAAGACTGCACCATCACCCAGTGGCCCGCTACTTCTAAGAATCCCACCGCTTCCCTTTCCTCTACTGCCGGGTCTTCAACCAGCAGGTTCCCTCGCACCTACAGTCTTATCAGAGGGTCCCAGGTACAGGACAGTTAGCCGAGGAGGAGACAATCTAATTTTAAAAAGAAAAAAAAAAGTAATAGACTACACTGCAGAGGTAAGTTATCACGCCACAATAAAGATGAATAAAAATGAGCAATGAGAACAAAACCAGGTATTTCGTTCCAGGAAAAGAGAGACTTCAAGTGAGACATCCAGGGTGTCCTGGGAGGGGATGACTGCGTGGCCGCATAAAGGTCACCCGCAGATCTGTGAGCACGAGCTCTGCGGCAGTCTTCTAAGACCCAGCCCTGGGGTGGCCTACGGAGCCTCTTCCGGGTCGGGGGACATTAACGGCAAGCTGGCAGCCCAGCACCTGTCCTCCTCCAAGGCCAGTTGGTGGCACAGTGTGGCCTGTCTCCTCAACTATCCTGAATTCTTTATCACTCTGATGGCTTCAGAGCCATCTGGAACCCATGTCTTGGAATGCAGGAGTGTTTTTAGACTGGTATGGTAAGAAGCCACAGAAACTGAGAGAGAAAAGTTTTCCGGATTAAACAAGAGTACAATAATATCATTACTCCATTATTAAATCACACAGATGCTTTGTCAATCTGACAAGACATCTCTCCCCAACCCCCCCGCAAAAAACCCTAAAGTACCATACCGTACATAATAAGTACCTCCATCTGGGCTGAGAGAAAACAGCAATATAAACAAAATTAATAGTCCTAAAGATCAACTGGATCTAATTTATTTCATAAAATTGTTCACTTGGACAAGAAAATCAGAAATCAAAAACAGTAAAGACTGTTTAGTCTGGAATAAAAGATTTAGCCAAAAATCCATTCTAGAAAATGCTGAGAAAAAAATAACATGGAAGTCTACAGGAGAGACTGCGTGCATGACCTGTTAGTGAGACCACAGCTCTGGAGTTAGTGGGACAATCACACACAAACATTTCCTGTTACAATTTTATGATGTTCATTTTGATAAAAATTCAGGCCAAGAAACAAACCCTACTTCACACAGCCATTCTTCTCATCATATTCTTTCTTCTCGGCCAATCTGAAGGATTTCTCGTTTGGCTTCTGACACAAAGTACTAGGAAACACAAAAATCAATGTCTTAAAACATTAAACCTTTTTTTTTTTTAATCTGAATTAGGAATCCTGTAGACTGGAGCACCTCTGACATTCATTTATTATCTTTCAAACTTCAGGGTAACTCATTTCAATTCTGTGTGTTATTCTTTACTGTTTTGTGAAATATGGAACTTGGGAAAAATTGGATTATACCTTGAGACAAGCAAGAAAGGATAAAATCCTTGCCTCTGTGTAATGTACAAGAAGTGCAAGAAGGAAAAGATAAGGCAATAAATATAACACAAAATTAAATTTCGTTGTACGTTAAAAGATGATGATTATTGTCTGAGTTTACTCAGTCTGCACACTGAGTAGTTTAAACAATAGAAGCATGAGTAAACATCCAGGTTCATTACTTCTCAAGTCTTTTTATTTATTTTTTTTTTATTAGTGAAACACCATGAGGTACAGTTGTAGATTTACAATTTTTTGTGCTTGGGTTTCGATTATACAATGATCAGATACCCATCCCTCCACCAGTGCCCATTTTCCACCACCATGGATAATATCCCCCCCTCCTACCCTGCCTCTGTGGCAGGGCATTCCCTTTTGTTCTCTCTCTCCTTTTGGGTGTTGTGGTCTGCAAAAGAGGCTTTGAGTGGCAAACATGTTCAGTCCATAGTCTAATTTCGACATGCATCTCCCCTCCTGGGAGGATCCTCCAAACACCCTTTATTTGGTGCTCCCTTCTCTATCTGAGCTGCCCTTTCCTCTAGAATGCCCGGCTGGCCTCTAAGTTATGGAGTAATCATCCTGGTGCTGATCTCAGTTATTCTTGGGTATTAATCTCATATTTTGTTACTTTATATCCCCCAGATGAATGCAATCTTTCTATGTCTATCCCTCTCTTTCTGACTCATTTGGCTTAGCATGATACTTTCCATGTTGTACCACTTGTATGTAAATTTCATGACTTCATCTTTTCTAACAGCTACATAGTACTCCATTGTGTAGATGTACCAAAGTTTCTTTAACCAGTCATCTATTCTTGGGCATTCAGGTTTCTTCCAGTTTCTGGCTATTGTAAAGAGTGCTGCAATGGACAAACAAGTGCAGATGTCACTTCGACTATACCTTTTTGCCTCTCTGGGATATATTCCCAGGAGTGGTATTGCTGGGTCAAATGGGAGCTCAATTTCTAATTTTTTGAGAATCGTCCATACTGTTTTCCAGAAGGGCTGAACCAGTGGACATTCCCACCAACAGTGAAGGAGTGTCCCTTTCTCGCCACATACGCGCCAGCATCAGTTGCTTTTGTTCTTTTGAATGTGGGCCAGTCTCTGAGGTGTGAGATGGTAACTCATTGTGGTTTTGATCTGCATCTCCCTGATGATTAATGATGTAGAGCATTTTCTCATGTGCTTTTTTGCCATTTGGATTTCTTCTTTGAGAAAGTTTCTGTTCATTTCATTGCCCCATTTTTGGATGGGGTTGGATGTTTTCTTCTTGTGGAGTTTAACCAGTATTTTGTATATCCTGGATATCAACCCCTTGTCAGATGTGTATTCGGCGAATATCCTTTCCCATTCTGTAGACTGTCTTTGTATTTTGGTCACTGTTTCTTTGGAGGTGCAGAAGCTTTGTAGTTTAAGATAGTCCCATTTATCTATCTCTGTTTTCACTTGCTCGGCCAGTGGCGTGGCATCTTTGAAGATACCATTAGCTTCAATGTCATGGAGGGTTTTGCCAACTTTGTCTTCAATGTACCTTATGGTTTCTGGTCTGATGTTGAGGTCTTTAATCCATTTTGATCTTACTTTTGTACATGGTGTTAGGCAGAGTTCTGAGCCCATTTTTTTGCATGTAGCCGTCCAGTTCTGCCAGCACACTTTGTTAAAGAGGCTTTCCTTACTCCATTTCACATTACTTGCACCTTTATCAAAGATTAGATGATCATATGATTGAGGGGAGATGTCAGTGTATTCAACCCTATTCCACTGGTCTGCAGTTCTGCCTTTGTTCCAGTACCATGCTGTTTTGATTATTATTGCTTTGTAGTACAGTTTGAAGTTAGGGAGGTTGATTCCTCCCATTTTCTTTTTTCCCAAGAAGTGCTTTAGCTATTCGTGGGGGCTTATTGTTCCATATAAATTTCAGGAGTAAAACATTAAACCCTTTTAACCAAATGCAACAGCGTCTTTATTTTCTGAGAGAACATAAGCAGCACCACTGAGGAATAAGGTGGCCTGCTAGGTATGGAGCTCATCTGGACAGTTGTGCTGGTGAAGATGTCCTTAGCCTCCCTCCCCTAATTATTTCAACCAGAACCCCCAGGACAAAGTGACAAAATAAAAAAGGGCGAGGGGGACGGTGGTGGAGAAGTCAACTGTCAACTAGTGAGAAGCAAGCAGGGGTACAGGAAAGGGGATTTCCTGGGTCTGACTGCCCCTCCTCTGGGGGTCAGCTGAGACGTGAACTATGCAGGAGATCACTGTATCACTGTCATCCCATTGATCGCCAAGTTACTCGAGCAGGTGCCAATAACATCTCTATTCCTTCCAGTCCTGAGATTTTAGCAGCCTCTTCTTACTCATCTTTTCCCAATGATTGGAGGCTCTTTCAGGGTCAGAAAAATGAGACCTATTGTCTTCAATGTATTTGGCATATCAAATACGCCATGGGGAGCTGGCCAGGCTCTGCCTGCTGGACTATCACTCCAGCCCCAGATGCCAGTTTTTCTACCCTGAGAGGAACACGCCAATGTGTGAGCCAGAGAGCACGTCGGAAGCATCGTGAGCAGGAAGCACAACTGATTCTCTCTTTTGCTTTTTCCTTCCCCAAGCCAGGTGTGACGCTTGAGCTGACCACTGCACACTGGACAGCAGTGCTGTCACCTCAGGTCTGGAGGGAAACCTCTCCTTTCCTCCACAGGAAGCCTGTGGTCTCAAGACCATGGGCAAGTCTTGTGTTTCTTTCTCATTTCTCCTGGGGACAGCTGCTTTGTGATGTGTTCACAAGACGTGCCAATCACACAGACGTGCACGACTGTCTCTTTAAGAGAAGCCATGAGGCATGTAAACAGAAAATGATGTGAGGAAAGTTCTGGAAAAAAGAAAAGAGTGCAACAGAGGCGAGGGAGGGAGGTGCACTATTTCCATAGATGACCCAACCCAAGTCCCAGTTTCACCCCAAGCTGACCTTACTCAGGACAGGCTCGGAGTATCTGGCCAAACTGAACTAAGCTCAGGGCCACAGAAAACGAGACAGAACTTGAGATATAAGTATAATGGAGCTGGCTTCCTCTTGCTAAAATAATTGATGCTCCACGGTCCTCCCGTTGTTCATCGATTTGCTCGAGTGGGCCCAGTAACATCTCCATTGGAGACTTGGATGTTACTGTGTTTGGCATATCGAATACATCACGGGTGGCTTGCCAGGCTCTGCCGTGCGGGCAAGATACTCTCGGTAGCTTGCCGGGCTCTCTGAGAGGGGCGGAGGAATCGAACTCGGGTCGGCCATGTTGGCAGCCTGCTTGGTGCATTTGGAGCGGTGACGGGAGCAGCCCTTTGGACTGGTGCCTCGTTGGGGGAAGGGGAGGAAATAGACGGAACTGAGCCAGGGCTTCTGTCTATGTGACGCTGGCCCATCCTCCATCCTTCCTGCATCTGTCTACTCACCATCCGCTCCTTGAAGCCACCCTTGCACCATCTAACCATCTAACTGTGTTCATTCTCACACTTAACCATCCAGCCAGCCCCATTCATCCCCCATTGTTGTATATTTACTCTCACACTTACCCATCTGTCCACTCTCTATCTACCCACTGTCTATCTACCGCGCATCCACTCGCATCCTTACCATCCATCCAGCCTCCATCCAGCCTCCAACTAGTATATATTTACTCTCACACTTACCCTCCGGGCTGGAGCGATAACACAGCGGTAGGGCGTTTGCCTTGCACACAGCCAACATGGCCGACCCGAGTTCGATTCCTCCGCCCCTCTGGGAGAGCCCGGCAAGCTACCGAGAGTATCTCGCCCGCACGGCAAAGCCTGGCAAGCTCCCGGTGACATATTCGATATGCCAAACACAGTAACAACAAAGTCTCCAATGGAGACGTTACTGGGCCTGCTCGAGCAAATCGATGAACAATGGGAGGACAGTGACAGCTAAAATAATTAGACATTAACAAATTATCAACATCCCCCAGAGGATTTCAACGGACATCAGAGTCGTTTCACGCCCGACTATTCAAAATACGCCCACATTACTGCACATACAAAGTACTGGGAAAATCAGATATTGCCATGAGAAAGCAAGATCAGAGGCTGCTGGGCCAGAAAGTGAGGATGACTCAACACTTTAGTTTGACTTTTTATGTGTGTGTGTGGTGGGGGAAGGGGCTGAAAATTGTCTTTATTTTCAGAGCCTGTGGCAGCGCAGTATCAATAATAACCTCAGACAATCTGACGGCAATCTTCCCTCCCACCTCTGGCACTACAAACACCAGGATGCCCACCAACGAGATCTGAGACCGGAAGCCCTCCCTTTTGATGTGGGGAGCCTTCTCATGCCCTCCTATTCCTACTCCACATGAACCTTTGCCAACCAGACTGCCTTACAGTCAATGCAATTCAAACCCAGAACCCAGCAGTCAGTCGTGGCCATTGTCACTGATTCACTCCCCACCCCCGGAGTGGGAAAAGCTGAGAGTGACTCATGTTCAGGGCAAACTTGGCTACCCCCCAGAGGAGCAAAGATGTTGAGGCGGCCGGTACCTATGAGTGAGGGTGAGCGAGAAACAAGGAGGCCCCTCTAAAATTCGTCAAGTCAGCTCCAAGCTCCACACCTTACACCTACATGGCATACTGCCAAAGCCAGAGCCCTGAGCATCCGCAGACTGCATCTTTCCTGTCCCAGGTATGACCCTACCGTAACACACACCCAACATGTGTGGGTGTCCCGTCGATTTACCCTGACTCCGGAGTGCGTACCTGGGGGCTGGTATATCGGGCTCAGCATATATAGTTATGCCTCTCTTTGTGGGCCAGTACACTGAAGATTCAACACACTGCAAAAAAAAATCTGTTTTTAGAAAGAATATATACACTAGAAGATACATACCCTTAAGAAGCCAAACTCCTGCGGCTCTCCTGATGAATAACCACCCCAGACACTTCCCAGGCTGTGCAGACGTGGACAGTAAGGAAGTAGAACGTGGGTGAAACTACCAGAGCCACTCAGTCCACTGGCCCCTGGTGCTTGGAAGCTGTGCTGAAAACGCTCCGAGGACACCGGAGAAAGAATTGAGCCGGAACCTCTGGAGGGTCCAAAGGGCTATGCTATTAAAATGAGAATCGGCCACAGTTCTGTGGAGAGGCCACAGGGCTGAGAGTGAGGGCTCCAGGGGCTGGAACTGACTGTTTTTGGGAAAACTGAGCAAACATAAAAACCTGCATTTGGCCCAATATAATATAGTCAAAGTTTGTTTTTGTTTTTTTTTAATTTTTGGAGGTTTTTGGGGGGTGGGTGGGCAGTTCATACCTATTGAATATTAACCCTAAGTGCTCTAGGCTTCATCAGTGAACTTCCCCTGTCCTCCCTCCAGAGAAGCTTACAGTGCTCTTACGAGCACCTCTAATCCCCCGATCCTCTGCTGGAGAAGCCTTGGGTGCAGCTCTCAGCCACCAAATGCACATGTTGTGCACCTACATCTTGAACTCACACATACCCAGTGGTGATAAGGGCTAACTCCTGACTGCACTCAGGGACCACTTCTGCCGCGTATTGAACCTGGGTGAGCTCTGAACAAGGCAAATGCCCTCCCTGCTGGACTATCGCTCCGACCCCGACAGCCAAAGATTTCTAATAGCAAACATATTTTTGGTTTTCCCAGAAAATCTTAAGGAACTTCAAATATCAATTTCATATTTACAGAATGTTTAAAAATACAACCTTGTTTACATCTTTCAGGGAGAGGCACTGTTCTTCCTTTTCAGATTTTGTCTTCGACAGTGCTATTAGCAAAAACAGAACAGAAAAGAACATAAAGAGACAGGCACTGGCATGAGGCACACACACAATTATTATGAAGTAGGGCTCAATACTGAATCTCATTTGAGAGAATTTTAAATTTTTATCTAAGTCTTACTATAGGAAATGCTTCCAAAATTCTCTTGCTGGCTTATTAACAATTAAAAAGAATCCACTTGGGCCAGAGCAATATGGTATAGTGGGTACAATCCCTGGATCCACGGTCTCGAGCCCCACCAGTAGTGATTCCTGAGTGCAGAGCCCGGAGAAAGCCCTGTACACCATTGGGTGGCCTAACCCTAAATTTGTTAGAATGTGTTTTCCCCCATTTGAAAGGTTTTTTTCCCCAAAATGTCACAAGATGTCAACCAACACTGGTCTCCTTCACAGTGACTTGACTACTTCTTGAACTGACCAGAGGGACCGTCCTTGTGCTTCTTTCCCATGACACGGGTAGACTTGTCACAAGACCAACGACTTCAAGTGTGAGATGCCAACACGAGTTGTACCTATTCCTGCTCTTCGAATGCTCCTTCCCAAAGCGGCCACTGTGCTGTGAAGAAGCCCAAATGCTCCTATGGTTGAGGCACGTGCCAACTGAAGAGGTGGCCACATGACGCCAGACACCACAGAACAGAAACAAACCACACTCCTGCTCTGTCCATTCTGAGCACAGGACCCAAGGATGTGAGGAAGTGCTTGTTTCACAGTAATATGTCGGCAGGCGGGGAAGGGGCGCTTTCTACTACCAATAACTGACCAATAACCACTCAGTCTCAGCAACTTTTCAGGAGCACAACTGCATCTCTTGCTTCCTAATGGCATGATAGACACGAGAGGATTTTGGAAATCACAGGGCTAGAGCCCTGTGGATATAATACAGTGGGTCGGGTTCGTCCCATGCATTCAGTCCCTGGCATCCCATATGGACTTCCAATTCCCGCCAGGAGTAATCCTGGAACTTAAAACGAAGAGTATGTCCTCCTGAGCACTGCCTTGTGTGGCCAAAAAACCCAAAACATCAAAACACAGCAGAAAGAAGGTATTTGTAAAGCAGGTAGAAACAGAATAATAACCAGGAGGTAACAAAATGATAAGGTAGACTCTTAAATCCTTTTTTTCATTTTTTTCCATTTTACTTAAACACTGTGGCTTACAAAGTTGTTCATGATGAATTTGTCACAGGCATTCAATATTCCAACTGTAATCCCACCACCACTGTGACCTTTGCTCTACCACTATCCCCATTTTTCCAGGCAGCCCTCAAGCCTGCCCCTGTGGCAGGCCCAAAATTACTTTATATTGCTCCCTACCAATAACTGTCTAATGGAATTATCAAAAAAATGCTCCAGTAAAAGAAAATCTGTGAAAAATTGTGATATCATACCAGGAGCCATTAAGTCCTTGCCTTAGGTTTTACTAAACTGTTGTGGCTAGTTGTACTTTCTGTGTTACTGTTTTTGCTAAGTGGCTTCTGTATTACATTCCCACCTACTCTGGTGTGCACCTACTGGGATGATAATATTGTATAGCTGGGAGATATTACATGGCTGCAAATGTGGCTGCCCACTCCAGAAAATCCAGACTGTTTAACTAGGCAGTGAGCTGACATGGCAGCATTGACGGAGCATGGGTGTGGCTGCCAGGGCTTTGGGTGGGGGGAGGTCATCCACCCCGACTCAGAGAAGGCCCAGAGTTCTCTGCCAAAAAATCCTTGTGTACCTGAAATTTTTGACAGTTTAGCATCTCTACGGAGCTCAGTCATGAGGCAATGGAGTTCAGCTATAGACATGGTAGCAGCTATTGGGGGGTGAGTGTGGCTGCCGGGGCTTTTGCAGGTCAAGCACTTGGCCTGCCTCACTGAAGGCTGCCCCAGAGTTCTCAGCTAGGGACCAGTGTATCTGAGAAACTTGCAGCTAGTTGATCTCTCTTGAGATTTCATCATGAGCCTCTGAAGCTGGGTGATAGAGGAGATTACATGGTAGCAGTGGTGGAATGTCCATATTTTTATCTAGTTCTAAAACGGACATTTCAAAAGCTGTTTAGTGATGGAGCCAGAGTTACAGTACAGTAGGTAAGGCTCTTGCCTTACATGTGGCCAACCCGGGGCTCTGTCCCCAGGATCAGATGGTCCCCTGAGTACACCAGAAGTGACTCCCGAGTGCAGTCAGGAGTAACCCCTGAGCATCACTAGGTATGGTCTAAAAACTAATAAATAAATAAAACAAAAGTTGTTTAGTGAGTAATACAATATAGATAAGTAAAACAGGCTAAAAAATTCCTTGGGAAAAGACTCTAAGCTGCCAAATCATCCCAGGTAGATCCCTCTCCTGGCTGGATACTCTGGGGTCTTCTCAGAATGGGGGGAGGGGGGCAGATTTCCCTCCCTTACAGAGCATCCCAGCATCCACCATACCTATAAAAGGCCGAGTTCTAGAGTTTTGGAGCGCACAACTGCATATGAGGCCATACAACCTACCCTCCATGTTTCACAATACTAACAGTCCAGCAGAAACAGAAAATCTGACTGTAAAGTTGCAAAGAAGACCACCAACTTCAATGAGTGGAAAGAGCAATACAAAAATAAAAATTACTATGGGGATGCTGAAGATTTTTTTTTTTTTTTTGCTTTTTGGGTCACACCCAGTGATGCCCAGGGGTTACTCCTGGCTCTGCACTCAGGAATTACTCCTGGTGATGCTGGGAGACCATATGCGATGCTGGGAGTTAAACCTGGGTCGGCCGTGTGCCGGGCAAACAACCTACCCGCTGTGCTATCACTCCAGCCCCGATGCTGAAGATTTTATGTTTGCATCAGAATAAATTTCCATGAAAAATAAATTACTTGGGGGGGGGGAATGAGATAGTGTAAGGGTTAAAGTGCTTACCTTGCATGTTACTGACCCCAGTTCAATCCCCAGCACCACATGTGGTCCTCTGAGCACAGAGCCATGAACAGGCCCTGAGCAAGTCCAAATACCCTGCCTGCCCAAAAATATTTTATTTGAGTAAAAAGAAATACAAGAAACTCAACCCAGAATAATTTCTGGACTTTTCTCAATTTATAGTAGGGTTACAACTCAATAAACCCATCACTGGATGAAACCATCTTTTAATTAACTCATTGTAAGATCGTTACAAAGTTGTTTACAACTGAATTTCAGGCGTACAATGTTCCAACACCAACCCTCTCACTCTACCAATGTTCCTAGTTTTCTCCCCCCTCCCACACTCACACCAGGCTGCCTCTATGGCCGACAGTTTTTTTCCTTTTTCCCTTTAGGCACTCTGGTCTGCAATACTGTTACTGAAAGGGCATCATGCATATCACTTTGGTTTTCATTTTTTAATTGAATATCCATGAGACAGATCATTCAGAGCTGTTCATGGTTGGCTTTCAGTCATACCTTGACCAACACCCGTCCCTCCACCAGTGAACATTCCCCACCACCATCCCCCAACCTCCCCCTCCCGCAGCCTGCCTCTATGGCAGGCACATTTCTTCTTTCTCTCTCTCACGCATATCACTTTATCTCATTTCAGCACCCAGGTCTTGTCCAAAGTGATCACGTTCCACATCACTGTCACAGTGGTCCCTCCTCTGTCCTAACCACACTCCCCCCTTCCTCCCACCCCTTGTGCCAATTAAAGACAGGTCCTTCTGGCACTCATTTCTATTGTCTTCAGCCCAGCAACCTTCTAATTAAAACAATAGTGACACGGTCACTTGTTGCCCGGAAAGCCAGGCAATCACTCAGCACCATGACACGATGACACAGACACCTGCTATTTCCCCGCTACGACAAAGGATGAAAGATGAATGGAGATAGTGGAGGTACAGTGGTGATGGGGCTTTTAGAGCAGGAATCCTGGCAGGGGACTCTGACAGGAGGCAGACACAGGTGCCGAAGGCTGCCAGGGGCCAGACACTGAGCCAGGCAGATCTGTCCAGAATGGCCCCTCTAACCAATTCAAAGGGACGGGAATGCCCCCCACCCTGTTCACAGAGACAGACATGGGGCTGATATTTCAACAATTTTATCAGAGCCAAATATTAAGCAGAAAGTACAATGAAGAGGTATATTTTGTGAAATAACATTTCCATAAATTATTTAATTTTATGTACAGCCTCACATCTACACTTCTTTGGAAAGACTCACATTTTAGTAAGGAGGAAATAGTTCAAAAAGCAGATGACTACAGCAGGTAGGGCGCTGGTCTTGCATGTGGCCAACCCTGGTTTGAGTCCCTGGCATCCCACACGGTCTCCTAAGCACTACCAGGAATGATCCCTGAGCACAAAGCCAGGACTAACCCCTGAGCACTGCCAGGTGTGGCCGTCCACTCCATAAATAAAATATTTTTTAAAATAAGGAAAAGCAGGTGATGTTTTATTATCTATATTTTTCTAATGAACAGCACTGCCAAGTCATTAAAAATAATTTTAAGCACAGGAAACACTTCAGCTGACTACAGCATTAATTCAGTTGAGTCTTCTATGGATATACATACGAACTGTCACGGCCCTCAACACCCTCTGGTATACATACACTCCAAAGAGAAATGAAGACCATCGTTGTGTGCTAAGCATCAAAAAAGTATCAGTTTCTTCAACAAATGGTCCTGGGAAAACTGGCCAGCTGCATCTAAAAAAATGAACTGAGATTTCTTTCTAATGCCAGGCCCAAAAGTCAGATCAAAAAGGATTAAAGATCTCTGTATCAGACCTGAATCCATAAGGTACATGGAGGAGAATGTGGGCAGAACTTTGAAGCTAAATGCATCTTCAAAGATGAAACAGCACTGACCAAGCAAGTAGAAGCAAAGATAAACAAATGGGACTACAGTAAATTAAGAAGCTTCTGCACCTCAAAAAAACAGTGACCAAGATACAAAACAGCCCACATTGGGAAAAACTATCCAATACCAATCAGATAAGGAGTTAGTATCAAAGATATATAAGGCACTGGTAGAACTTTAGAAAAAAATATCCAACCCCATCAAAAGATAGGGAGAAGAAATGAACAGAAACTTCCTCAAAGAAGAAGTGCAAATGGCCAAAAGGTACATGAAAAAAATGCTCTACATTGCTAATCATCAGGGAGATGCAAATCAAAACAATAGGATGTCATCTCACACTACAGAGACTGACACACATCCAAAGGAACAAGGAAAACCAGTGCTGGTGTGAATATGGGGAGAAAAGGACTCTCATTAAATGTTGGTGGGAATGAACACTGGTCCAGCCTTTTTGGAAAACAATATGGGCATTCCTCAAAAAGCTAGAAATTGAGATTCAATACATATGACCCAGCAAGATCATTTCTGGGAATATATCCCGAGGGCCCAAAATATAGACAGCAGAAATGCCAACTTCTATGTTTATTGCAGCACTATTACAATAGCCAGAATCTGGAAACAATCCGAGTGCCCGAAAACAGAAGACTGGTTAAAGAAACTATGGTACATCTACACAACGGAATACTACGCAGCTGTTAGGAAAATTGAAGTCATGAAATTATAAATGGATGGACATGGATGAGTATCATTCTGAGTGAAATGAGTCATAAGGAGAGGGATATACATAGAATGATTGCACTCATCTATAGTATATATAAAAAACACAATATGAGACTAATACCCAAGGACAGTAGAGACAAGGGTCAGGATTGGTCCACAGTTGAAAGCCTGCTTCTAGTGCTGAGGGAGAAGGCAGATGGGACAGAGAAGGGACCACTACGAAAAAGATAGGGGAAATAATCACTCTGGATAAGAACTGCGTGCTGAAAGTAGGTAAAGAAATAAACATGTTAACCTTTCAGTATCTGTATCGCAAACCATAATATCCAAAAGGGGGGTGGGGAAGAGAGAGAGAGACAGACAGACAGACAGAAAGACAGATAGAGACAGAGGTAGAGCTAGGCTAGGGGAGTCGCAAGGGGGAGACTGGGGACACTGGTGGTGGGAAATATACACTAGTGGAGGGATGGATATTAGAACATTGTATGACTGAAACCTGATCATGAACAGGTTTGTAAATGTGTATCAAATGCTGATTCAATTTTTAAAAAGATAGGCATCAGTTTATTAGCACTGATTTGTTGGCATCTAACTATTATACTTGGGCCATAGCGATACACAGTGGATAGGGCGCTTGCCTTGCATGCAGCCGACCTGGGTTCAATCCCCAGCACCTGATATGGCCACCCATGCCTGCCAGGAGTGATCCATTAGTGTAGAGCCAGAAAGTCAGCCCTGAGTACTTCAGTGTGTCCCCAAAACCAAAACAAACAAAAAAGACAAAAACAAAACAAAACAAATTGTTGGACACCTTTGTCCAACAATTCCAATTCATTAACTGTTTTACAGATATGGAATAAAAAACTGGAGTTTCTGTTCTTAAAGGTGCATCTTTCTTATATTTATGTACCCCTATTGCTTAAAGTAACTCATGAATCCATATGTACAGCTGAGGACAAATAATCACGGGACTGTGGTTTATGGTCATACACATGAACAAGTGTTTAGTATGTTTCTTATATTATCATACAATCTTCTAAGTATGACCCACAAATAAACACCTTCCAGTAAATTAGAGAAAGCATTCTACAATCACCGTAGTCCGCACCAACATTTCTGGTCTTTTAGGAGCTCAGACACTACTATGAGATGAAGGGAGTGAGGGGAGCTTACCCAGGGATGAAGAGGCTGGTCCTAGCTCGACACTCTTGGGCCAGGGAGGCCGCAGAGACTGTATCAGAAAAGCCAAATCCTGGGAATCTGACAGGAAGAACAGGCATCCGGGTTAAAGTGTAAAATAACAGTAAATGCAAGCGCAAATCCCTCTACTGTGGCTTCCACTGTAAGGTCTGTCTAGGTGGCAGGGTCCCTCAGGAGGGCGAGGGCAAGAACGTATTCATGATGGTACCTACCACCCACGATGAACTCTTCTCGTATCTCCATACTAATAATTAAGTCTTTTTTAAGTGCCAATCATATAAAACCTTGTCTTGGAAATATTTTTGACTTAATAAGAAACTAAGAACAGTATTTTTCTGTCTCATAAAAATGAAAGGTAGCAGCTTTAAGATTTCAGAACCCACTGCAAATTCAGGTAGATTGAAACAAAAGTATTAAATTCTGAGTCCATGGGCTGGTGTGACAGTACAGCACTTGCTTTGCACATGGCCAACTTAGGTTCAATTCCCAGAATCCCATATGGTCCCCACAGCACTGCCAGATGTGATTTTTGAGTGCGGGTCCAGGAGTAAGTCCTGAGCATCACTGGATGTGGCCCTAAAACCTGAACAAATAAACTATTTCCTTAGGAAGGGAAGTCCAAAGTCTCTACAACAGCCTGTCTATACACTATGATGCCTACAGATCAGAGAGTTAATGAAAATAATAAAGAGATGGAGAAGGAGAATCCACTCACTTTTCATTCCTTGGCCATCTTTTCCTTGCACAAACATTGGCCAGAGAGTGAGTGCTGGGTTGAGTTTACTGGAAAAGGCTGCTGACTTTAGATTCATTCTTGGCTTCTCTAAGCCATTAAGGCTTTTGTTTTCCATGGGTGATACGTAACAAGCAAAGTTCTTTGCAACCAGATCATCATTAACACAAACCTATTCAATTTAAGATGGTTCGTGATTAAGAAAATATAGACAAGTGACTATTCAGATTACTATTTCAAACTTTACACCAAATACCAATTTCAGAAACGTCATTTTACATAGAGAGCATAATTCTGAGCAAAACAGGAAGAAAACTCTTCTTTCAGGCACTGGAAAGCCTTGCATGTGGCAGATCCCAGCTCAGCCTGAAGCTCCACCTACAGGCATTACTGGGGGGAGGGGAAAAGTCATGAATTAAAAATCACATCGGGGCCAGAGTAATACTACAGTGGGTAGGGTATAGCCTTGCATGCAGCCGACCCCGGTTGGATCCCTGTCATCCCATTTATGGTCCCACAAGCACCACCAGGAGTAATTCCTGACTGCAGAACCAGGAGTCACCCCTAAGCTAAGCATTGCCAGGTGTGATCCTCTCCCCCAAAAATGCCTAAATGAAAATGAAAAATAAAAACCACAGCAAGGGACCTGGACATAGCTTGAGTGGTAGAGAGAGCATGGTTTGCATGTGTGAGGCCCTGAGTTCAAACCCCAGTCCTGCAGGGGTGCCCAAGTGATGCAGGGTACAGCCCCAAGCACCAACAGATATGGCCCCTCTTTTAAAAAAAAAGAAAAAAGAAAAAAGAAAAAAAGCACATACCAAATGGGTGTCTTTACTTCCTCCAGTCCTCTGAAAGAAGAGTCAGAAGAGTCATACTCAGCACTAGAGGAATAACTGCTTTTATTAATAAACAGAATGCTATCCGAAAACACTAAATTACAATTGAAAATTTGTCAAAAGAAGAAAACTGCCAACTTCTGATTAAGTGTTGAGAGAAAAGTCCAGGGTCTGGAGAAGTGGTGCCAGAGGGCAAGCACTTACCTTGCACGTGGCCCTAATAGTGAGATCCCCGACCACATTTGCTCCCCTGAGGCCCTGGAGGGATAATTCCTGAGTACAGAGCCAGGAACAACCTGAGCACTGCTGGGTGTACCTCAACCCCCAACAAAAGAAAGAAAATGTCTATACTTTATGAAGTACACTTTCTTTTGGGGGGGAGGGGAAGAAGGGTTTCGGGGCAACACCAGCAGTGCTCAGGGCTCTCTCCTGATGCTGCACTCAGAAGCCACTCCTGACTCTGTGCTCAGGGCTCTCTCCTAGCTCGGTGCTCCCTAAGCTTGGTGCTTAGGATTCACTCTTGGTTCGGTGCTCCAGGCTCACTCCTGGCTCGGTGCTCAGGGATTACTCCTGGCTCTGCACTCAGGGATCACTCCTAGCAGTGTTTGGGGGACCATATGGGGTCAGCTTTGAACCTGAGTTAACTGCATGCCTTCCTCAACTGTGCTCTCTTCTCTTGGCCTCAAGACAGTTTTTCTTGATGTTTGCTTTGTATTGCATTGTTTTGTTATGTTTTGTTGCTTTCTTTTGCTTTCTTTTGTTTTGTTTTATTAAAACAAAAACTTTAAATGAGAAAATTATTTCTAATATTCTCCAACTTACCTTTTCATTTTTTATCGTTACATAAAGATAAACCTCAAAAGTATCTTCTTCCACAGCACATAATTTGGCTTCCACCTGGGAAGTCTCTGAGGGGAATAAAGGAGACCATGAAAGCATATCTGAAACAGTGTTGACCATTTCCCACTGACTAGTGGCCACTGACCACTTGAGTCTCCCAGGCCACATGAGCAAGAGTTTCCTGGACCCTCTGCCTGAATCCATCAGCCCCTGGAATCTGAGCCCTGAGCTACTATATTGGAGACTCAATAACCCAACGGCAGTTCCGAGGGTGGGTCGGGCTGGCACTATGCTAAGGTCCTGATGAGCGTATTTCATCTCACTCTTACCACAACTGGTGAGACAAACAGAACAGCCACTGTCATCTCACAGGTGAGGTGGCGAGGCGCAGAGACAGCGCTCTCAGGGTAAGCAGGGCAGTGTTGCAACACAGGCACTCACTGCCCCTCAATGTACCCCCAACCTCCCCCACTGCAAAGCCAGAAACCCTTCCAGCATCCCATTTCCCCCAAGGCAAAGCCTCTGAGTTTTCCTTGGGGCTGACAATGGAGCAGCAAGGGAGGGACATCGGGACCCCACCTAGTAGCAAGCAGCACCCAGCTGCCTTCCACTCTGCTGCAGTTCTAAGAGGCAAGAAAAATGATCTGACCCTGAGCTGCCAAGGCTTAGAGTACAGGCCACCAAGGAGATTGCCTGAGAGCCAGCGCTACCTGAGAGAGCACAGCGCAGAGGTGCTCTGAGAACACCTCATCTCACACTAGCAGCTGGGCAACTGCCCGGTCCACGCAGTGCACAGGACCTAACTGCAGCTCTAGGGGACCTTGAGACAAGCATCATTAAATGACAGGGTCCCTCAGACCGGCCCTTTCTAATTTCAACTGTCAATACCTGTCTAATTTTAACCTTCACCCCACAATGACTGGGGGTATGAACACATTAGATACGAAGGGTGAAAGAGGTATCAGGTAATGTACGAGTAGACACCAAGCGCAAGGAGGGCACACCTCAAGCCCCTCAGACCCAGAAAATGAAGCTACTCTGTATGTCAGCCTGAAGCAGGCTGCAGTGAGCAGGTGCGCCCCTTACCTTTGAGAATGCTCTGAAAATACTGAACAGCGGCACTGTCCCACTTCTTGGAGGGTCTGCAGCAGTGAAAAGATGTAACTCGTTAATAACAATCTGAGACGTCAATAACAATCCCCATGATACAGATTGAGGATCAGGCTTGTGGCTCTGCTCAGGGCTGAGGAGTCTGACCCCAAAGGAGGTTCCTCTGACCTCTGCATCCTACACCAGGGCGCGGGGAAGTCAGGCTCCTTCCAGGGGCTCCCTGAGGGACCGAGACCCAATACAGCACACCCTCAGCCCCGCCGCCACCATTGCCAGCTACCTCTTCCCAGCCAGAATAGAAGCTGCTTGAAGCAGGCATCCTGAATCCAAAGGCTGCTGCAGAGCATAGATTCTCAACGTGCTGTTTGAAGTGATATTCTGAGAACGGCCATGGGAAGGCCAGCCACAATCAGCTCGCAAGTATTCCTCACCCTGCCAACACACTTTCACCAGTTTCCATTTTTCTCATCATCATGTTCTTTGCTGTGTAACACTGGATTTTATAAGAAGAAATATGCATCTGGCCTTCCTCCCTTATAAGTAAAAATCTCTTAAAACCAGTGGAATTTCCTGCCTGACAAGAGCTGGACAGGATCTTTTCCTGTGGTCAGGGCATGGCTTTCGCAGAGCCCCTCGGGCTGGAGGGTGGAACTATGATCAGAGGGCTGGAATAGTCAATCCCACAAAAGGAAATGAGGTTGTCACAAAAACCCAGAAGGGCAGCAGACTCCCCGGGTCTCTGAGATTTAGGGAGAGCAGAAAAGCACTGCACCTTCTCCTCAGAACTCACCTTGGGCAACTCTGAAGACCGGATGCTCCTGCATGATAAAACTTGTCACCAAGTAAACCGAGTGTTTCTCTGAGTTTTGTGAGTCATCCCAGCAAACTAATTAAAGCCCAAGGAGGAAGCCATAAAACTACGGATGCCCCTTCCTATTGAAATGAATGTTACTGTAGTTTCTTTTCTTTTTGGGGTTGGGGGAGTACACTCAGCGATGCTTAGGGCTTACTCCTGCCTCTGTGCTCAGGAATTACTCCTGATGGTACCTTGGGGATCACAATGGGATGCTGAGGATAGAACTCATGTTGGCCGCATGCAAGAAAGTATCCTGCCCAGTGACCATGGCTCTGGACTATCACCATAGTTTCTACAGCTGTTTTGCAAGAGCTCCCACTACTGCAGACCCAGAAGGAAGAGGAAACACAGGAACTTCATCCCACATTGGCAGGGTGCCGAGAAGAGGAGTCCCAGGTGGGAGGGCAGGGCCATCCTGAGAGTCACAGACAGCGCTCATTTAAGACAGCAAAGGCCAAAGTCCCGTGACGCAGGACCACCCAGTGCAGGGAACTGTCCTGAACAGGCAC
Organism: Sorex fumeus; assembly: GCF_029834395.1. NCBI lineage: Eukaryota > Metazoa > Chordata > Mammalia > Eulipotyphla > Soricidae > Sorex > Sorex fumeus. Next base: position 23,794,868 of record NW_026606179.1, read on the forward strand.
AGGCAAGGTGGTCAAAAACCAAGAAACAGGAGCAAATACAGGGGCTAGCATGGACACGCTATGGCTCTGCATACCTTCATGTTGGATATAGATTTACCTGCATTTGCTTGTTCTGTTTTGAGGGAGCAACACCCAGTGGTGCTCAGTGGCGACTCCCAGCACAGTGCTTGGGGGCTACAGTGCTTAGGGACCCAAACCTGGACCTTGTAAGTGCAAAGTACACGGTCCAGCCCTTTGAACTACCTTTCCAGTCCCACCAGATATCCTTAAGTTCCACGTGCAAACAAGCGACCACCTGGGCTATGTTCACTCCAAGCGCCACCCAGAGGAGGGCGGCTGACGGCACTGAAAGGCCTCTCAGTGCTCTGCAGTGCAGGACATGTGCTTCCAAGAGAGCGGAAACAGAGCTGGAGAGGGGGATTCTGGACTTTTATTTTTTAATGCTCCCTGGCCCGGTATTGATTCAACAATGATTCTCTTTGTAGTTCATTACTTTTTTTTCCCTTTTCTTGGTTTCTGGGCCACATTGGGTGGTGCCCAGGGCTCATTCCTGGCTCTGCACTCAGGAATCACACCCACAGGTGCTCAGGGGACCATGTGGGATGCTAGAATCAAACCTGGGTTGGACAGATGCAAGGCAAATGCCTACATGCTATACTATGGATCCAGCCCCAGTTCATTACTTTATAAGTAGAAGGTTGGGGCTGGGGGCAGGGGCAGGGGGTGAAAAGCACAGGGTTCAGGCCTGACCCCGGATCCCGTTCAACCTCAACCTCAACCTCTGGGGACGGGGATGCTGTGGGAATTCCACTGCATGACCATGTTTAATAGACACTAACTCCAAAGACAGCTCCTGAAGGACCTTGAAAATTGATTTGCCTTTCTCCCTTTCTCAAGAGGAACTTATTTCTTATAAATATCATACACTTGAGGGGCCGGGGTGATAATACAACAGGCAGAATTCTTGCCTTGCATGCAGCTGACCCGGGGTTCAATCCCTGACATGCCATATGGTCCCTGAGTACTTCCAGGACAAGCAATACAAAATATATTCTTTCAGTTCTGCTCTGGGGCAGGGATTGGGATTCGGGTTGCAAACACGTGCAATATGGTAGTGGGAAGGTGTGATAGTGGTGAGATTGGTGTCTGAATCACTGTCACTGTCCTCCCGTTGTTCATTGATTTGCTCGACTGGGCCCAGTAACATTCTGAGACTTGTTACTGCATTTGGCATATCGAATACGTCATGGGTAGCTTGCCAGGCTTTGCTATGCGGGCGAGATACTCTCGGTAGCTTGCTGGGCTCTCCAAGAGGGGCGGAGGAATCGAACTCAAGTCAGCTATGTTGGCTTTGTGCAAGGCAAATGCCCTACCTGCTGTGCTATTGCTCCAGCCCAGGTGTTTGAATATTAAATGTAATCAAATATTGTGAACTACTTTATAAAATAAAATAAAAAATTTTAAAGACCTTTACCAATTATTCAACCTCCATTAGAAACTTTTACTTACAAAATTTCAGCACTGTCTTCACAGAAGTCAATGTGTAAGGTAACAGGCTGTGTGCAATATAACCTGAATTTCTTCGCTCTGTACGGAAGCTGCATAAAACTTTCCACTGCAACACGTATGCTTCAAAATGAAACAAAAATAGTTCCATTATAAACAAAAATTGTGAACACAGTATCACAGAGATGCCTCCAGACCCCACTCCAGGCTGTTTCACCCGGGACAACTCAGATGGGTGCAGGTGAGTTCCCTTGCTGCCCAAACAGAGCCCCAGCAGCCAAAAAACTCCAGAACTCAATCGCCATCATGCTCACGGCTGCTCTCCACAGGCTTGGACAAGTCTCACCCACAAGTGAATTCCTGACATCTCATACTCTACAGCACTGATGTACCAAGAGTAGCACACCACATCTGGTGGGGTTTAAAGCAGAAGGCAATACAACAATCTTCACACACTTTCCTCTATACAAAGTTGATTATTTCAGTTCTGCCTTGGGAGCATGGTGTGGGATTTGGGGTGAAAACATTCAAAAAATGGTGGTGGGATTGGTGTTTGAATATTAAATGAAATGAATTATTATTGAACAACTTTATAAAAATAAAATTAAATTAAAATATAAAGCTATTTCTCAGGGATATCTGAGCACGATTTGCTCGAGCGGGCCCAGTAACGTCTCCATTGGAGACCTTGTTGTTACTGTGTCTGGCATAGAAAAACATTTTAAAAGTGTGACATTTCAAAAGTACACCCAAATGTTCAACATATTTTACATGGAACACATAAAATCCAGATTATATTCATTTTTAATATAGCTAGCAACATCAGGAAGTGATCCAAGACATTTGTCCAAGAGAGCAAAAACTGAGTGGGGGAGTGAAAGTAATCTTACTATTCTTTTCAAAAATGGTAGAGGAGAGCGAGAGGAAAAAGGAAGCACACAGGCAGATACTCAATGTACCTTTGGTGGTAGAATCCCATGGCATGGGGGAGGAGGAGATTCATAAAATACTAGTTAATCAAGTACCTCAGATTTTTCAGTCAAGACAAGTCTGTCATTGCACCTGGAGATTATTTGTATTTCTCCTGAGGAAGAGGGTCCATGCTTAGTTACTAAACTGCTACAATCTTACTCCGGAAGAAGAATCTATGAACAAACGATCATCAACACCAGGACACTGTTTATTCTCAAGAACAGTAGCCCTGACACCAGTGGGGACTCCCACTAAACTGTCTCCACATGTTCAGCTATGGTCTTACCCTCACGGCATTATGTTTGTCAGGCAGGAAAACACCCTGGAATGTCTGCCCTGCCCTCTGCAGCCCGGCCGGGGTCAGACAGCAGACGTCCGCTGCTGTGGAGACAGCGTTCCCCTGCAGCCTGCAGGCATCGGCCCACTCCTGTCAGTCTCACTCTAATGCTTGCTCCAATTTCAGAGCATGGAGAACCAGAACCTTCATGTCTTCCCTTCCTCCTCCTTTTAAAAAGTAGAACCCAACTACTTGGATGGGGGGATGGGGGGTGGGCCACAGCTGGAAGTGCTCAGGGGCTACTCCTGGCAGTGCTGGGGGACTCCATGTGGTGCCAGGATTTGAACCTACCTGGGTCAGCCCAAGCAACTACCTGTAAGGCCTCACCACCTGCAGTCCCTGACGGCTACCTTCCCTTCTTGATGCTAAGAAGAATTCTACTTTTTTTTAATTTAATTTTATAAAGTTGTTCACAGTGATTTCTTACATTCAATATTCTAACACCAACCCCATCACCACTGCCATCTTCCCAACACCATTATTTCCAATTTTCCCAACCACCCACCCAAGCCTGCCCCAATAGCAGGCCTTCAATGATTTATTTCATATTACCTGTCCTCCCGTTGTTCATCGATTTGCTCGAGTGGGCCCAGTAACATCTCCATTGTGAGACTTCTTGTTACTGTGTTTGGCATATCAAATACATCATGGGGAGCTTGCCAGGCTTTGCCATGCGGGTGAGATACTCTCGGTAGCTTGCCAGGCTCTCCGAGAGGGGTGGAGGACTCGAACTCGGGTTGGCCATGTCAGCCGCGTGCAAGGCAAATGCCCTACCGCTGTGCTATCGCTCCAGCCCTCATATTACCTATTATGATTAATTTGCTAAAAATGTCAAAAAAAGATTTCCTTAAAAGAAAACATGTAAAGATTGCTGTATCTTACCCTGGAGCCATTAAGCCCTTGTATAAGACATTACTAACATGTTGTTACAGGTTAATTCTGAGTGTTAAAAAATTTTTTTCAATCAGGATTCGCTGCCTTATACTTTACATCCCATCCAACATAGTGTGCTACTCCTATTGCATCAGTGGCGTAGAGCAATGAGATATCGCTCCAGAAATTCTATAATTTTGATGGGAAGATATATCTGGGGTTAGATTTTTAACTGGATGGTGACTTTGGAGTCCAGAAGCATCTCTGCAGCTCACTGATATCTTCTGAGATTTATTTATGAGTCTCTGGATCATGGATGGTTAATGAGCTTATATGGTTCCAGAGACAGTCCATGGGAGTGACTTCCAGGCTCCTGGAAAAACAGGAGGGTCGGGGGAGGTCCCCTATCCCCAACTCTGTGAGAGCCTGGAGATTTCAGTAACAAAAATCGCATACCTGAGTTGTTTTTTTTTAATAGATTCATTCCTGGATGAGGCTCATCCAAACCGGTGGAGTCTGGCAGTGAGCATGGCGACAATTGGGTTCTGGAGGTTTTCAGCTATCAGGGCTGTTTGGGCAGGTAGGGGACTCCCCAGCCCCTCTCCAGGGTGGATTTCTACTTTATGACTTCTATTCTCTTACTTTGAAAATTAACACGGCCCTTAAAAACTGATTATTTGTCTCCTGAAAAAGCAAAGAAGTACGTACTTTTTAGATTTCACTGGAATATTCTTGGCAAAATCCACCAAAAAACATTCTGCCAGGTAATGATCTGCCGATGACACAATTGACTTAATAACAGCCCTGCACCAGCACTTCAGTTCTTGACAATAAACCACACAAACCTAGAAATTAAAAAGAAAATTCCAGTGTCAACAGGACCAGAGGATGTCAAGCAGCCCTGATTGCTACGTGTGATGTGGGATCTTAAATGGGCACCTAGAACAAAGGTCGTTCAAGAACCACAACTGAAAGAGGAATCAAGTTGTGAAGGAGAGTGAGTGGCATGACCGGTCCCTGCTATAACCTGAGGGCTGTGACCAATGTCCCACAGCTCTGCACAGCATGCACCATGGAGAAAAATGTGTGTGTGTGTGTGTGTGTGTGTGTGTGTGTGTGTGTGTGTGAGGGGGGAGGTTACAGGGAGCAGGAGGACCTGGCTACATTGAAATTAAAAGATTATATGACCAAGACGGGCTGAGAGGGTTCAGGAGAGGGCGGTCAGTTGACAAGGACTCTTTTGTGGCAGGTGTGTCATGAGGTGAATTTGTTCTCCAAAAACATACACAGACATGTCCACTCGTTTAAAAAGGCAGCAGATGCAGTGATGCCTAAGGACCCCAAAGTCACCTCCAGTTGTATCACCCTACTTAAAATTTTAGAATTCCTGGAGTATGCAGTCACAACATCTCATACTCTAGTCCACTGATGGAGCAAGAGTAGCACACCACATTGGATGGGGTATAAGGTAGAAGGCAACCACTCTCGATCAAAACAAACAAACAAAAATTAGCACACAAGGCTCAGCAACATGTCAGTAATCTCTGATAGAAGGGTTTATTGGCTCCAGGGTGAGATACAACAATCTTTTTTTTTTAAATGTAGGAGCACTGCTATTTATTCAGCCACTGATTAGGCTGATTGAATTGGGCATAAACTCCACCTTACTTTTTTTTCCATTTTTTATAATTTTATTTACTGAATCACCATGAGAGCAGTTACAAAGCTTTCGGGTTTAAGTCTTGGTCATACAATGAAAAACCTATACCTTCACCAGTGCCCATTCTCCACCACCAAAAACCCCAGTATACCCCCATCCCACACTCCCCCTACCTGTGGGGCAGATGATTTCCAAATTACTCTCTCTCTACTTTGATTACATTCAATATTTTAACACCAGACCCACCATTATTATTTGGGATTTTACCCAAAACCTCCAGATCTACCAAAAAGGCAACAGTAGACAGTTTGTTTTCTATTGCTGGTTTATGAATAACATATGATGTTGCGTAGCTGCAGTAGTAGCCATGCAATTTTGAAATTCTGAAATTTTAACAATTAAATCTGGAGGGATTTCTACCAAAAGCCACTGGGTTTCGAGATTTGCTCCTGAGTCTCTGGGATCAAGGCCATTGGGCAGTCTGATCAGGAACCAGAGAGGCCGTTTGTGGGCGATGACTTGGGGTCTCGTTGGGACGGGGAGACCAGGACCGGCTCCACCCCCATCCTGTGAGGCCCAACAAGTTTCATCACTGCGGGCCCAAGCCTGACTGTCCAATGGCCTCGGAAGGATAACGGCCACCAAGCCGCCAAGGGGGAGCAAGTGGAGTGACAACACCCTTTCCACCCTGGGGTGGCCTGGTGACAGTAACCTACTGCGGGGTCCGGACGCATTTCTGCCAAAAGTCGCTGGGTTTCGAGATTTATTTCTGAGTCTCTGGGATCATGGCCGTTAAGCAGTTTGATCAGGAGCCAGATATACTGTTTGTGGATGACGACTCGGGGTCTTGTTGGGATGGGGAGGAAAGGGCCGGCTCCACCCCCATCCCGTGAGGCCCCACATGTCTCATCACTGCAGGCCCAAACCTTACTGTCCAGTGGCCTCTGGAGGATGGCAGCCACCAGACCGCCAGGGGGAACAGGCCAAGGCACGAAACCTATTCCCACCTGGGGTGGTCTGGCGCCGGTAACCTACTGCAGGGACCGGACGCATTTCTGCCAAAAGCCGTTGTGTTTTGAGATTTGTTTCTGAGTCTCTGGGATCATGGCCGTTAAGTAGTTCAATCAGGAACCAGAGAGGCCATGCCTCCAATTATATAGCTGAGCCAAAGGTGGTTTGTGGGTGTGTCTCCCATATTCCTAACTTTTGGCCGTTTACTTTCTTGGTAAATTTTGCTCCGAGTTTTTGGGGTCTGGCCAAAGGCACAGCAGCAATTTGGGGGTATCTGGAAGTCTGAAGGCGCCATCAGGCTGCTGAAGCACTCGCCTCACAGGTACAGATTGACCTGCTGGCGGCACCATACCCCTAGAGAAACAACAATCTTCGCACATTTACACCTAAGCAAAGTTTTTTGGATCATTTTTAGTGGATTATTCATAACAAGCAATACAAAATAAATTATTCAGGGCCTGCTTTTGGGGCAGGCTTGTGTGGTGGTGAGATAATGGGAAATAATGGTGGTGGGAAGGTGTAATGGTGGTGAGACTGGTGGTGGAATATTGAATGTAATTATTGTGAACAACTTTATAAAAATTAAAGAAAAAAATAAAAGGTAGCAGATTGCTAAGGATGCAAAGCTAGCTTTACTGCACAGAAATAAAAGTTTGTATACATCTCTTCAGGGGGGGAATGCCAATAAAATCTCTGCCCAGACAACCAGTAACCACGTTTTAAACAGAAAAGGAAAGAGATGCAGGGAGGTGGGCCAGCCGGACTCACTACACAGTCTGCTAGAAAACATACCTCTGTAAAAATACGGGTCACCTGAATAAACGAAGATTCCTAAGCCAGAATATCATACAAGTAAGAGAAGTTAACACAAGGTGATAATTGGAAGCAATTAAATTGCTCTAAGAGCTTTGGTCACCTTCAATGTCAAAACAGTCTCTATTTTGAGTAGTGTTTCAAGACATGATTCTTAAAGCATATTCAGTTACATACCTGCCCTTCTTCCAACATTAGTGGCTTGATTTCTACATCTTGACACATGCTATTATAGAAGTCATTCATGGCACTATGTAGTTTTTGATAGTCAACTTCATGATCTAGAAAGGGACTGTATCCTTTTATAATAACCCAGAAACAACCTGGATCTTCAATCTGAAAAAAAAAAAACGTTTAATTGCAAACAAAGCAATGCACGATTTAAAAGTAGAACCACAAACATAACAAATCTTAGAAACATGGCAATATTTTAACATTAATTTAAAGTTCTTGGATACTTCTATCATAAATGATCAGACCCAAAATGAAGGCTCTCCATATACATACAAACACTGTATATCTTAAACGTTTACAATGTCAAATATATCACAATAAAGCTAGGCAGAGGGGAACAGGTAAAATTTAGAAACAACCAATAACGTGTTATTTCTTTTTCTCTCTCTTTCTTACCTTTGGACCTCCTAAGTTAGGTTCTGGGGACCCTCCGAACCACTCTTCGTGATTTGTGATTCTCACCCAGTGTGTCGGATGGCTCCATGCTGAAGGCCAAGGGTGCAGAGTTGTTGCTTGGGTCCTGCCTGGCTGGGACCACCCAGGCCACCTGGGCAACCCCAGCAGTGTTCAGGGGACCCCTGGGCTGTCCCCAATTATCTTCAGAGACCCAGGCAATACCAGGGGTCACACCCGGGCTGGGCATGTGCACCAACCTCTGCACTATCTAACCCCAATATGTGATTTTGTATTTTGTAAAAACAAAACAAGAGATCAACAGGCTCTTGTCTCTAGTTTCCTGACTGTACTAGTTTCTGAATTTTCAAAATATCAAGAGTAAAATACAAAGGGCAAGGTTCAGGACAATGCTTCTAGTGTTCCATCTCTCCTGTAAGAAAGACAGAAAACTAAATGTACATTCTGATTATGGTCTTTGAAAGGAAAACAAAAATTATCCCTAACAGAGGAAGCCAGAATTGGGGCAGAGGAGATAGCACTGAAAGCCCGCCATGTACCTCACCATCTACTGGTGCTTTTAGAAACCAAGACCTCCATCCAGAAACACACAAATAGGAAGTGGAAAGCTGATCTGGATGACAAGTATCTGTGATTTTCCAAACTGATTTCCTAAGTCTGGTACTGAGCGGGTCTAACGCCTGATCTCCCATGCTTTGGAGCCCAGGCACCTGATGAGAGGAACACAGGTCTGCTTTAGTCTTTTTTCCATTTTCTGAACACCTGAACATTTGGGGGGGTCTGTCTGTTTTTGGGCCTCACCTGGCTCTGTGCTCAGGAGTCTCTCTTGGCGTGGCTCAGGGGACCATAATGGATGCCAGGGGTTGAACCTAGGGTGGCTGCGTGCAAGGCAATCGCTGTACTATCTCTCTGGCTCAATGCCTGAACATTTTTATAATGAAGAGCTGGGCTTGGGGGGCCCAGCTCAGTGGGTAGGAACACCTGCCTTCCAACCATCGCGTCGGATTCAGCCCAGGAGTCACTGTGGCAGGTGCTACCTAGGTGGCTCCTGTCATTGGCACTATTGCTGCAGCCAGATCTGTGCCTGAGACAGAGGGGTGTGGCCCCTGGTCAGCACAGCACAAACCCAAGTGCAGGAGCAGGGAAGGAAGTGAGCACCATGACAAAACGTGCAGGTCCCACAGCGATGGCCTTTGTGTGACCAGAGTCATGGCAACAGCAAGGGGGAGAAGGGGAGGGATGGGGGCTCTAGGGGGCCACTCTGGTTCCCACAATGACAGGAATGAATCCACTGCCCTTAAGAATGGCATCTTCAGAGCTGGAGCGATAGTACAGTGGGTAGGGCATTTGCCTTGCATGCGGACAACCCAGGTTCGATTCCCAGCATCCCATATGGCCCCTGAGCACCGCCAGGATTAATTCCTGAGTGCAGAGCCAGGAGTTTACCCTTGTGCATCGCCGGGTGTGACCCAAAAAGCAAAAAAAAAAAAATTAAATTAAATTTTAAAAAGAATGGCATCTTATCTGGGAAAAACAGAGACAGAATAGGGGCCAGAGAGACAGCACCAAGGGCTGCAGCACATCCCTTGCCTGCACAAGGCTCTGAAATCATCCTCAGAGGGTTTTGGTACTGCTGGGTGTGGCCCTGGGGGGCCCAGCATCAGTAGGACTGAGCAACACCAAGCAGTGACCCGTCAGGCCCAGAGAGCTGCGTTGGCTAAGGCCGGGAGTGGCCCCCAGGTTCCAGTCCCTAAGCCCTACTGGGGAATACCCACCCTCACCACCACCACGAAAAAGATCAAGAAAGTACAAAATAACCATCTGAATGCACCAGAGAGAGTGCATGGGCCTATCAGAGAGTGGAACACTAGGGGGAGAAATCACCAAAAAAAAAAAAAAAAAAAAAAAGAGGCACAGAGGGGAGAGTCCTGAAGTCTTGATGAGAAAATTCAATTCCACAACAGACCCTAAGCCACATTGGGGTCCAGAGGAAGTAAAAAGATAGGCAAGGGGGTGTCCGGAGGAAGTAAAAACATTGGTGGGGGGAGTACAGAGGAAGTTACAAGATGGGGGGAGTCGAGAGGAATAAAAAGATGGGGGGAGGGCTTCAGCTGATGCCAAGAAAACCATGAACCCTGGAGCTCCCTGCCTGAAAGGGAGAGACCAGGCTGCCGGGCAGAGGCTTCCACTCTCCCCAGAGGGTCCACGCCAAAGAGGTGTGCCCTGAGGACCATCAGGTGTGGTTCAAAAACAAACAATAGGAGCTGGAGTGATAGCACAGCGGGTAGGGCGTTTGCCTTGCATGCAGCCAACATGGCTGACACAGGTTCGATTCCCAGCATCCCGTATGGTCCCCCGAGCACCACCCCGAGTGATTCCTGAGTGCATGAGCCAAGAGTAATCCTTGAGCATCGCCAGGTGTGACCCAAAAAGCAAAAATAAATAAATAAATAATATAATCTTTAACGCAGATACATTGTGTTAACGAATCACCAATAAATGGTTTTTCTCCAAAAAATGATATATAAATATAATTGATTCCAGCATTTTTTTTGCAGATATCAACCAATTAATTGTGAGAATCTTATTGGAAAGGGAAAGGAATTGGAACACCTATGATAATTCTTAAAAAATATATATATATAGTTAACTACTAAAGGTAAAAGGTAAAGGTAAAGGCCCTCCCGTTGTTCGTCGATTTGCTTGAGCGGGCCCAGTAACGTCTCCATTGGAGACTTTGTTGTTACTGTGTTTGGCATATCGAATACGTCACGGGGAGCTTGCCAGGCTGGTGCTATATTTTTGGCAGATTCTTTTAGTCAATAATACTTCATGCACTTGGTTATTTCCTAAAACTTATCTTTCCATGTAATTTTCTATGCTATTGAGTTATCTTGCTCCCAAACCTCCACAAAATAAAGGTAGAAGAAAATTCTGAAAAATAAAAAGACATTTAAAGATGGAAAAAAAACCACACAGCTGTGGAAAAGAGTGATAGTACAGCAGGTAGGGCACTCGCCTTGCAAACAGCAGACACAGGTTCAATTCCTGCATCCCACATGGTCCCCAAAGCCCTGTGAGGAGTGATCTGTGAATCCAGAGCCAGAAAAAGTTCTGAGTGCTGCTGATTATGGCCCAGAAACGGAGAACAAACAGTATAGTCAAAAGACTCACATTATCTAACTTCAAGTCTTACTGTAAGACATAGTAATGAAAGAATTATATACTAGAAAAAGCAGATTTTTTAAGTCAACAGAACGGAAATAGATACTCATGTATTATTAGTCAACAAATTTTCAATAAAGCTGCAAAGGGAATTCAACGGGAAAAGTTTTTTTTCAATAATACCACTGAGGGGCCAAAGCAATACAGTACAGCAGACAGGGTGTTTGCCTCGCATATGGCCAACCTGAGGTGCCAATCCTTGGCACCCCATATGATCTTCAGAACCCTCCAGGAGTGAACCCTGAGCCTAGTGAGAGAATAAGTCCTGAGAACTGCAAGGCATGGCTCCAAAACAAAAACAAAAGATATTAAGTCATTTCAATATACTTAAGTCCCCACCCCCTAACAAAGAATCTCAATCCATTTCTCAAATCAGAACACAAAACTAGCTGGGGTTGAGGATTCACTGCCTTCATGCATGATCGCCAGCCAAATTGAAGACTAAGCAACCACTTTAGCGGAAACAAATTATCCTCTATGTCCTTCACTCCGGGAAAGCAAAGGTCCCTAAAACAAAAGTCAGGGAAAACTATCTAAAGTGCACAAGACTGTCCCAGATGTCACCTCTGAGCGCAGATGCAGAATGTACTGGTGGCAGCAAGATGACTGACTGGCATGACTTGGATTACCTAATTCCTCAGATTAGGTAAAGAAAATGAACTCAGACTTGCAAGACTTGAAGAAAAAAGTAAGCCTTCTTGGTGCAAAATATGCAATTTTTTTCAAAAAAAAAACACAATGTCTTGTGGTTTAAATTAATTAGAAAATTAATAAATTAGGAAATAACCATTTTTCTAATGATCAGTGACGACAAGCATACTTTCTATTTCTATATGTACAACTTCTCTGGAATACAACTATTACTCAAATCTGCCTATTTTAAGATTATTTCAGGGCTTTTTTTTGGGGGGGGACACCCTCAGTGATGCTCAGGGTTTACTTCTGGTTCCATGTTCAGGGACCACTCCTAGTGAGCTCAGATGATCATATGAGATGCCAGGATCAAACCCAAGTTGGCTGCATGCAAGGCAGTCTACTCACTGTACTATCTCTCCAGCCCCAATTCCAAATATTTTCTTTGATTAGTTATTTGACATTAATCGCTTATCAAAAGTAAACTATTACAAAGATATAGATTTAAAAAGAAATGTGCAAATGTGACCAAATGCTAACAACTACTGAGTCTGGATACAGGGCATTTACATCATTTCATTACTATTTGTGTAACTTGCTTCTCTGAAAATTTTCAAAATATCGAGTTGGAGGAAGGTGTTGAAAACAAGTTTTGATAGGGGCCACCCCTTGTGGTGCTGGGGTGAATGAGGGTGCCAAGCGTTCTAGAGTCCAGCTACATCCTCAGGGCCTCAGGGCCTCAGGGCATCACATGTCCTTGGAAGTTCCTAGGATGTCTCCTTTTTAAAAAAATCTGCTTCCAGGGACTGGAAAGATTGTACAGCAGGCAGGGTGCCAGCCTTGCACATGACCGAAGACTGACCCGGGTTCAATCCCCAGCACGTTACATGGTCCCCAGAGCCCCCACCAAGGAGTGACCCCTGAGCAGGGAGCCAGGATTAAGCCCTGAGCACAGCAGGGTGTGATCAAAAAATGAAATAAATAAAAGCTCAGGAAGTGCAGGTCAGATGTAGGGTTCTACCACAGCAGAGCAAGAATTGCAAGCTGCCTTTTCCTCTGTGTGCTCTTCCAGGAGCCGCTGGGCTCCAGTTACTCCCAGCCCTGACGGCGCTGCATATCTGTCATCCCTGTACCACAAGCAGCACCATTTTTGCTTTTTCCTGCCTACTTTATTTCCCTTAGAAAAATTAAAATACCTGTGGTAAAATTCTGGTCTGTTTTCTTCCTTATCGCTACCATTCAAACCTGAATAAATGTATTCAAGTGAAAACAGATTTCTGTTCCTGGCAGGGATACTATTTCACACCATTTACACTGATAGGATTTGGGGGTAGAGCAAGACAGTACAGCGGGTAGGATGCATGCCTTGCTTATAGCAGACCTGGGTTCGATCCCCGGCATCCCATATGGTCCCCAGAGCACCGGCAGGAGGAATTCCTGGGTGCAGAGCCAGGAGTAACCTCTGAGCCCAAAATTCAAATAAATAAACTGATAGGACTTGGGGCTGGAGCAACAGTATAATGGTTTAGGTGCTTGCCTTGCACACTGCCAACCTGGGTTCAACTCCGGACATCCTATACAGTCCCCACCACCACCACAAGCACCAGCAGGAATGATCCCTCAATGCAGAGCCAGAAAGAACCCTGAGTCTCGCCAGGTGTGGCCCAAAAACAAAGCAAAACAAATAAAATTTAAATGAAAAAAATCAATAGAACTTGAGGCAAACTGTGTGTGTGCCAGGCTCTGTGTTCTTGCCCTGGCCCTGAGGGGCTGTTCCTTCCGCCCCCAGCACCACTCATGGAGTTGGCCACAGGACGCTGCTCGGGTTGCCCCCGCCCCACCCCCACGGCAAGCAGGGTGGGGGAAGGGGCCCCACCCACCCACCCCCTAGAAAGGCTGGAAGGGCTCTCTACAAAGTTTCAACTTGTGAGGCCCTGGGAAGTAGGGGCCTATACAGACTGCATCCGCTGGGGGAGGGGAACAAGCCCCAGTGCCCAGGGGGATGCAGGGGAAGGGGTTATAGAGCATCTCTCCTGAGGCTCAGTTAAAAAAAAATAATAATACAGAGGAGGAGGGCCGGAACAATAGCACAGCGGGAGGGCATTTGGCTGACCCAGGTTCTATCACCAATATCCCATATGGTCCTCTGAGAACCGCCAGGATTGATTACAGGCTCCACTTTTAAGACCAAAACTCAGCAGGGCCGGAACGATAGCACAGCAGGTAAGGCGTTTGCCTTGCACGCGGCCGACCTGGGTTCGATCCCGGGTACCCCATATAGTCTCCCCAGTACTGCCAGGAGTAAGTCCTGAGGGCAGAGGCAGGAGAAACCCCTGAGCATCACTGGGTGTGACCCGAAAAGAAAAAAAAAACTCAGCAGGCCCTAACTCTCAGTTTCCCCCATCAGAAACTCCCGACTTCTCCAAAAACAATAACACCCTGGGCAGATAAATAGCCCCAGAATAGGGCTCATGGGCAGTGGCGCCCAGCCAAGCAGAGAGGGCCGAGGGAGTGGAGTCATGGCACCAGACAGAGACCAAGAATTGGACACATAATGTTGGTCGCTGAAGTCACGGGACCGGACAGGGACCAGAATTGGAAACACATTACCAGTTCCTAGAAAAAAAAAATGCTGGTATGTAACCAAACCCTATACAAAGTGCCCAGAATTCGAAGTCGGGGTCCTTGTCAAGACTCCACCGCGTTGGATGACACTCAGACCCCAGCTCGAGCTAGCGATCAAGGGGCCTTGCCTGTGCAGCATCGCGGCTCGTCTGGTCAATGGTGCGAGCGAAACTCCCCGGGACAGAACACCCTGCGTGCAGCACCTGGAGCAATCCCTGAGCGTCGCTGGGTGTGACCCAAAAAGCAAACAAAAAATAAAAAAAAACATAAAAGACACAGAGTGCGGTCTGAAGAATTTGGGACAAAGTACTTTTTTTACTCCCGGCCTCTCCCAAACAAGAGCATGGGAAACCCGGGCAATAAACTGTGGGTCTGGCTAGGAATCGCAGCCAAGTGGGCAACCGCGGCTCGGGCGTCGGGCGACGGGGAGGGGGGACGCGGGGCGGGGGCGCGGCAGGGGGCGCGCTCACCTTCAGCACCAGCACCTCGAGCATCTTGGCGGTGCCTCGCCAGCGGGCCGGCGGGCTGGCCCGGGGAGGACACGCGACGACGGCGTCGTCGTCGCGGCCGCGGCCCGTGCCTGGCGCTGGGCGTGTCCCGGGCGGGGAAGGCGGGGAAGGCGGGGGCGCTCCCTCCGAGGGCCGGCCGCCGTGGGCTTCCCACCGCCTCGCCCATCCGGGGTCGCGGAGGCCCTCGCTCCGGGCTCCGACCCTCGCCCCGCACGCCAGGCCGCCACGCACCGCAGGCCCCACGCTCCTGCCTCCAGCCTGGACGCCGCTGGCGACGCGCTTCGCTCCGCGCCTCCGTCGTGGGTTCCTCGCCGGCGCCAGCCTCGAAGCCTTCCGCGTCCACGTGGACGACCAACCAACGGCCTGTGCAACCGCCAGCGGCCGCTACGCACTGCGAGATGGGGCGGGGCGGGGCGGGGGCGGGGCTCTATCCCTGGGGGCGTGTTTATGGGCGGGGCGACGGAGGGACGACTCTAGGGCGTGTTTGGTGTGAGGGTGGTGGGCGGGGTGATGTGGGGGTGTGGGCGGAGCTATGCGTATTAGAGGCGTGGTCAGGACGGGGAGATGGGCGAGGTGGCTCTAGAGTGGTCTGTGGCGGGCGATGGGCGGGACGACGTGGGAGTGTGGGCGGAGCTACGTGCATTGGGGGGCGTGGTCAGGGCGGGGGACGGGAGGGACGCCTCTAGGGAGTGGTCGGTGGAGGGCGGTGGGCGGGGCCCGGCAGATGGGAGGGGCTATGTGATAAGGGGCGTGGTCAAGGCGGGGAGATGGGCGAGGCGGCTCTAGAGAGTGGTCTGTGGAGGGCGGTGGGCAGGGCGACGTGAGAGTGTGGGCGGAGCTACGTGCCTTGGGGGCGTGGTCAGGGCGGGGAGATGGGCGAGGCAGCTCTAGGGAGTGGCCGGTGGCGAGTGGTAGGCGGGGCGACGTAGGGGTGTGGGGCGAACGGGGCTATGGGGGGGGGCTGTGTGTCACGTGGTCCGCTCGCTGGGCTGCAGCTACCTGCAGTCCAGAGCCACCTGGGTGCGGTGGTCCCCTGCAGGCAGAATCTTTTTCCCCAATACTGTCAAGGCAAGCCCTCTTCGGCCTGCTACTGACCCCTGGGTCTTTGGGGACCTCTCTGCCCTGGAAACAGTTGTCCTGTTCCCTGGCCGTCAGCTGTCCAGGGCTCTCAAACGGGTCTCCGTCCCAGGAATCCGTACCACCAGAGGCCTCAAACCGCGCCCTGGTTCAACCGCCAGCTCTTGTGCACTTGTTGCGCACCACTGATTTCTCTACACTGAACGCTTGGGTGCCTCTCTGCTGTTTTCTCGACTGCAAATTGGGACTAGAGCAACCCTCAGCATTAGGTGAGGTCTCTACTTTGTGAGACAAAAAATATTCAAGAAGCACTCCGGTAGTAAGGTTAGGGGTGTGTGTGTGTGTGTGTGTGTTGGGGTTTGGCGATTGGGTCGCACCTGACAATGCCCAGGGCTTATTCCTGGCTCTGCACTCAGGGACCACTTGTGGAGGTGCTGGTGTTTGTATGCAGGAGCGGAGAGGGAAGAATAGAAACTCATTTTGGATGCTACTTTCAAGGCAAGCACCTTACCGGCTATATTTTTTCTATGGGGGGTGGGTGGGGGATGGGGGCGGCACTAGGGGCGTTATTGCTATCCTGAACTTCTCACCAACACTTCAGCAAGCTAATTAGAGAATAAAAACAACATTTCTTTAAAATGGAATCTTTTTAAATTGTTGTTTGGTTTTTTCTTTGTTCTGTTTGGGGGTCATACCCCCCTGTGTTCAGGGCTTACGACTGGCTCAGGGCTCAGGAATTATTCCTGGCTGGACTCAAACTTGTGTTTGTGGCATGCAAAAAGTAAGTTTAGGGGCCAGGGAGGTTGCTTAGCAGTTGAGCACTTGACTTGAGTGTGTCAGGACCTGAGTTTGATCCTTGGCTTAGTGACCGATTGACTGAATGAATGAATGAATGAAGAAATAATATTTTGATTTCACAAAATCAAGCCATTGCCTGAGGCAGGATTGTGACCGCTATGAGGAGGCTACTGAGGAAGAAAGCACAGCTCCAAGTACCTGAAATGCTCCAGCTGCTGGATAGAACTTCACCTGAAGCCGAATTAGGCTAACCAGGTTCCACCACCAGTGGAGGCACCACACTTGAAAGCTCCACATCTCCTCAAGAGAAATACCCAGGGAGATGCAAATCAAAACCACAGAGTGAATGAATCTCACTCCACAAAGGCTGGCACAGCTCCAAAAGAACAAGAGCAACCAGCGCCGGCAGATGCAGGGAGAAAGGGACTCTCAGTCATTGTTGCTGGGAATGCCCATTGGTCTAGCCTTTTTGGAAAACAATATGGACATTCCTCAAACAACCAGAAATTGAGATCTCATTTAACCTAGCAATACCACTTCTGAGAATATACCCTGGGGGCCCCCAAAAACACAGCAGAAACACCATCTGCACTCCTATGTTCATTTCAGCACTGTTCACAATCGCCACAATCTGTAAACAACCCGAGTGCCCAAGAACAGAAGACTGGTTACTATGGTACATCTACACTATGGAATACTATGTAGCTATTAGAACAAATGAAGTCATGAAATTTGATTATAAATGGATGGACATCGGGAGTATCATGCTGAGTGAAATGAGTCAGGAGAGGAACAGACATAGAATGAATTTATATCCTGCATTCATTTATATGATATAAAATAGTATGAAACTAATATCCAAGGCCAGGAAAAACGGGCCAGAAGCTTGGTCAGTGGTTGGAAGTTTGGCACAAATGTGAAGTTTGCCACAAATGTGAGGCTTGGGGGTGAAGGGCAGTTAAGATAGAGAAGGAACCAGTATGACAGTAATAGTAGGAAATGATCACTCTGTACAAGAACTGTGTTGAAAGTAGGTAAAGGGATACACACGATAACCTTTCAGCATCTGTATTGCAAACCCAAAGGAGAGAGGCAGAGAGAGGGAGAGAAAGAGAGAGAGAGAGAGAGAGAGAGAGAGAGAGAGAGAGAGAGAGAGACCAATGACCACATCTGATTTCAGTGGGAAGTGCCAGAGTCCAGAGAAATCCCATAGAGCCTCTTCCCAGGTTTGAGTGTGGGGGTCTTAATTTTTCCAGACTCAATCCCCGGCTACAATATAGGGCTTCCCAAATTGGTTCCCACTATGGCTTGCAGAGAGTGGAAGCGTCTCTGTGGGGTGAAGTCGAAAGACCACCACAGTGAGGGCTCCCGGCCCTGGGCCCAGGCACCTCCCCTGGCTGAAGGAAATCACTTTTCTATTCCTGCAGCCCGTCTGCTTTCTCCACCTGCTTCCCAGCTCTGGAGAATTTCTTTAACAACTCAATTATACGAAATAAAAATATTTCAGTTGCAGTTTTATTATTTGTTTTTGGATGTGGGGGCCACATCTGGCAGTGTTCAGAACTGCGCTCAAGGATAACTCCACCATATGCGGTGCCAGAGATGAAACCCAGGTCAGCCGCATGCCAGGCAAGCGCCCTTCCCACTGTGGGCCTCCAGGCACACTTTTAGAAGGCAGTTAAATCCTGGTACTAAAAACCTGACAATAAGAACCGTAGGCTAATTTTACTTTATCAAATAGGTGCTAAAGTCCACAATAAAATGCTACCAAAGCAAAACCCAAGGCAAGTGTTAAAAAAAAAAAAGGCAAGGTATTGCCAAGAAAGCTTATTCCAGGAATGTAGGAAGACTTACTAATCAGGGCAAGGCTAACCCTCAGGGGTTGCTGGGGCACTGTGACTGGGTACAGCTGGGAGGCATTCAATCTTTGTCACAGGAATGGCTTTCTGCTTCTGCAACACATCTGCTTGGGGAATGTGCTATTCTTTTACTTTATGTTCCCCACCCCTAGGCATCATTCAGGAGGTTTCTTGGGCAGTCTGAGAGAAGAGGGAAATTGAGGTCACACCAGGCTTTGGGAGGAGCAGGGCAGGGGGAGGGCAGAGACTGTGAAGTTTGAGGGGGAGGAGAGAGGAACTCATCTAAGTTTTGCAGTACTGGTATCACTTTCTTATTTGGCTTTTAGATCACACTGGAGACTGCTCCTGGCTCTGTGTTCAGGGATCTTTTATAGCAATGCTAGACGTAACATGCAGTGCCCAGGATCAAACCAGGGTTGACTCTTGCTGTACTGTCTCTCCTGTCTTCCCCCAGGATGCAGTTCAAAATATCTTGACTTGGAGTTATGAATTCTAATAAGCAGTCTGCATTTCCCCAATTTTAAAGTAGTGGGGCCAGGGAGAGACCTCGAGAGCCTACCATATATGAGGCCAGAGTGCAATTCCCCCACCATTCACAAGAGAGGGAGAGGGAGACACATGGGGAGCCATGGGTTAGAGAGATAGTATAGGGGTTCAGGTATACTTACTTTGCATATGGCTGATCCTAGGCCAATCCCCAGCGCCACATATGATCCCCTGAGCACTGCCAGGAGCAATCAGATCCCTGAGTACAGCTGGATTTGGTTCAGAACCCCGCCCCCCTCAACCCCTACACACACTCTTAAAAAAAACGAGAAAACAAATGCGGAGGTCAGGATATAGCCCAGTGGTAGGGCACTTGCCTTGAGCATGTGAGGTCCAGGGTTTGATCCCTGACACCACAAAAAAATTTTTAAAAAATCAGAGACAACAATAAAATGTGTATTTCTGGGTTTCATTCATTTAAAAATTGAGGTCATTTATTACAGAGATTAATGAATAGGCTGGAGAAAATAGTCTAGGGGTAAGGCATTTGCCTTGCATGCAGCCAATCCTGGTTTAATCCTCAGCACGCTGAGCACCACCAGGAGTGACCCCTGAGCACAGAGCCAGGAGTAAGTCCTGAGCATCATCTTGTCTGATTCCCCCCCCACTCCCAATTAATATTTAAAAACCTAACCTTAAACTGGCTTGATCAGTGACTTTAAAAAAAATAACATTTCTTATATATTTTGCATTGAGAGGGAGTAGGTTGCAATCATGACATTCAGTCCTACTAACGTCACACATGTGTCGGATTATTCTTATGTATTTCTTTCATAGTTGAATGTTGTATTATTCAGCTATGTATGCAAGAAAACGCTCATATCTTCATTTTGAACTTTAGTCTCAAATTAATATTAGCCTTTGTCCTATTTATCAATGCTGAGTTGAATGCTGCATCATCTGATTCCTGCTAAGTTCTTGTTTACGTCTGTTTTTGGCCCACTTACAAAGTTGTAAATAGGTTTATTTTTCCGCTTTTATTGAAAGGAGTGAAATACAATAAATCTGTAGAAGTGTAAAGCATCCAACATCATTATTCGATCTTGTATGTACAGTGAAATGATTGCCACAAGGTTATTTAACATCATCCACCTCACATTGTTGTATTTATACTTTGTGACTTGACTTATTCTTTTAGCAACTTTTTTGAGGAATCACAGTTTACAGTAGTAGTGAAGTCGTTATTTTATTGTTGCAGAGCACCTACACCAATCCAGCCACCAGTGTTTCAAGGCCCCGCCGTTATCCCACGCTCCTCTGCTCCCCTCCTCCTCCAGTTCTACTGATCATGTCTGGGGGTTTGTTTGTGCTACAGGTTGTCTAATCCCTCCCTTTCTTTCTTTATACTACACACGCACGAGATCATCTGGGATTTATCTTTCACTTCATGACTCACTTCCCTTCTCATGGCCCCCACTAATTCCATCCAAGTAGCAGCAGATTGCAAGAGTTCATCTTCTCTGTAATAAATGACCACAATTTTTAAAGCACATGAAGGTACTGGCAGAGGGACAAAGCCACGCGGGTTCCGGGGCCGAGACCTCCAAGCCTACTCGAATTGGAGTCGAGCATCTTCCACCCAGATCCTCCAAATTCCAGTAGGCGGGGGTCACACCCACCACCTGGCCCCCTGGCGCCGTGTAATCCCATCAGCGGCCAAGACTCAGAGACTATAAAATCCAGATCCTGGCCGCGCGACGTCTTATCAAAACTTTTCTTTATGACATCTTATTATCTCATTCCTACTTTGGACAAACTTGCAGGCTATCGAATGTAGCCTGCCCACAGGGCAGAGTCTGGCAAACTCCCCGTGGCGTACCAAATATGCCAAATACCAGTAACATTGATGGGTCTCATTCTCCTAAAGAGCCGTGAATATAATCTCAGGGCTAGGATGAAAGAGACGTTACTGGGGCCTGCTCGAGGCAATCGACAATTAACAGGATGATGAAATGAAATGAAATAAAATTTTTAAAGAGATGAAACCCAGAAATATACATTTTACAGTATATTTGTATAGTTGTATTCCATTATTTCTTTATGCATTCAACACTCAACAACGGTTAGGAACTGGGATTGTGTCCAGATATTGACTGATGAACATAAGTGTATACGCTTCTTCAGGTTGTTTTTGTGTTCTTGGGATAAGTTCCCAGGAATGGAATGACAGGGTCACATGGACTTATAATCGTGAGAAATCTCCAAACTATTTTCCAGAAGCTACTCTCACCAACAGTGAGAGTTTTCCCTACAACCCTGCCAGCACTATTTCCTGTCTTTTCCATATAGTCATTCTCACGAGTGTGAGATGGTATCTCATTGTCAGTTTGATCTGCACTTCTCTGATAATCAGTGAAAATGGATATTTTTTCTTGTGACTGTTGGCCTGTCTTCTTTGAGGAAATGTCTATTCATCTCCTCATTCCATTTTTTGCTGGGGTTGTTTTTTGGCTGAGTTTTTAGCATGCTTTATATATCTTGGATATTGGTCTTTTTTTAAACAACATATATGCAATACAGTTCTGTGAACCGTAATCATACTGCTAACTACAATCATCCTCTGTTGGGCACGGGCCCAGGCACTCCCTGCCTCTGTCCCTGTAAACAGGGACTGGGTGTAGAGAAACTTGGCGTGAGGGAGAGCCATGTCCTGGCTGCCGACCCTGACAGGTGGCCGAAGGGCCACCATGCTCCAGCGACCAGCCTCAAGAGAAAAACCGAAGGGCCACCAGGTTCTGGCGGCTGGACTTAAGAGGAGGCTGAAGGGAAGGTTGGCCTGTATCCACCTTGACCCAAGGCTACATCTTCATTGCTTGTTTCTTAAGGCTGAGATAGCGCTGTAGCACTGTCCTCCCGGTTTGCCTGCTTCTCCACGATGGAGCGGGCACCAGTAATGTCTCCATCGTGAGACTTGCTGTTACTGTTTTTAGCATATTGAATATGCTATGGGGAGCTTGCCAGGCTCTGCCGTGCGGGCAGGATACTCTCGGTAGCTTGCGGGGCTCTCCAAGAGGGACAGAGGAATCAAACCCGGGTTGGCGACGTGCAAGGCAAACGCCTTTTCCTGCTGTGCTATCGCTCCAGCCCAAGACTGAGATAAGGAACCGAAAAACAAGTAACGTTGGCAAAAATAAAGTTGCTTGCACTTCCTAATTCATATTGTTTACGCAGCTTTTGAAACCTGCTGACTCTTGCAAAAATAAGACTATATAAACGAGCTTGGATTATAATAAACTTGCTGTATGTTTCATACAGTCCTCCCTACCCTGTCTTCCGCTCTCAATCCCTCTCTCCGGCTGACGTTCAACTAGCTGCACGGGATGGAGCAATCCACCACTCTATAATTACGCATTATCATACTGTACACTACCTCCGTGGAACTTTAATTTTGTACCTTTGACCGCCTGTATCTAATTCTTTCACCCCACCCTTCCAGTAACCACTAACTTGATCTGTTCCAATTTTTTTTTTGTTTTGTTTTTTAGATTCCACATGTGAGATGAGATAGTATTCTCTATCTGGCTTATTTTTACATACCATGATGCTTCATCCATACTGTTACAAATGGCAGGATTTTGTGTGGGGTGGTGTTTGGGCCACACCTGGCAATGATCAGGGATTACTCCTACGGGGGGTGAGGGGGCAACATATGGGGTTCCAGGAATTAAACCTTGGTCAGCTGAGTACAGGCAAGAGCCCTGCCCACTGTGTAGTTCTGGCCCCTTCTTTTGACTTCCATTGTATGAACTTTGAAGCATTATCCTAAGTGGAAAAAAATATGTATCTGTCCAACATTTTGGTTATTTCCACATCTTAACTATTGTAAATAATTCAGCAATACGCATGGGGCACACATAGTGGTTTTCTTTCTTTAGGATAAATACCACAGCTAGAATTGCTGGATCACATGTAAATTCTAATTTTCAGCAGTGCCTCCATTCTATTTTCTCTGGTATCTGATACACAATTTTTTTTCTCACCAGGATTGCAAAGGGAAAATATCCACACCAGCTCCGGTCATCTGCTCTTTTTAGATTGCCATCTGAATGGATTTTGAGTGGTTTGAGTGGTTTGCTAGCTGCAGTTTTGATTTGTACTTCCCCACTAGTGATTTGAGCATCTTCCTATGTACCTATTGGCTATCTGAACGTTTTCTTTAGGAAAAAAAAAGTCTTTTCCAGTCCTTCGCCCATTATTGTCTGGGGCCTTGTTGAGCTCCTTATATATTTTGGATAGTATCACTCACCAGATGTGTCATCTTGTAAATATTTTCTTCCATGTAAAAAAAGAATTTGGGGGGCCACGCCTGGCAATGCTCAGGGATTATTCCAGGCTCTGCACTCAAAAGTTATTCCTGATGGTGCTTGGGGGAAATCAAACCTGGGTCAGCCATGTGCAAGGCTGTATCCTACCAGCTATACGCTTTGTCCACCATCGTAAAACATTTTGTTTTGTTCTTGGCTCATATCCAGTGGTTCCCAGGGCTTACTCTTGGCTCTGTACTGAAGGAACACTCGTCAGGAGACCATATGGGGTGCCAGGGATAGAACCGAACTCGGGTCTGGTGCATGCAAGGTAAACACCCTACCCGCGCAGTACTGTTGCTCCAGCACCCCTCATTTTAAAAAGTTTGTCTTTTTATTGGTTTTTTTAAGAGTACAGTATGTGTGTTTTTAAGTGTGTGTGTGAAGCAAGATCATTTTTATTGAAACAAACTTACTTAGAAAGATGTGAGAGGAGAGGAGAGGAAATCCACGTTCAGGAAAGAACATGGGTTTTAGAGTAGAAAGAAAAGCAAAGAAAAAAAAAAGAGACAAGCGAGACATATACTTAAGGGGAAACACAGGCTTGAAGAACAAGCCTAGAGTTCAATTTTGTTACTGTATTGAGGAAACACTACCATGGTGTTAATACTTAGGGTACACAAAGTTACTGCCACCACTACCAAAGTACCAAAGTACCAAAGACTGTCCTTTTAAATCACTTTAATCCACTTCTTCCTCCCGACCAGCAGTCCACCAGGCCACTTAGTAACCACAGTTAGGCAGTCAAAGTCCAAGGGTTAGTTATCATTGGATATTGTTGATTCCTTTGCTTTGTTTCTTTGTATGAGATCATCACTGGTATTTATCCTTCTCACTCTGGTTTTTATTTGCTTAACACAATCTGCTCTGACTCCATCTGCATTCTAATACAAAGGCAAGATTTTATCTTTTCTTACAGTTGAATACCCTTTGTGTACACTGACTACAACCCCTTGATGCATTTTTCCTTGGGCCTTTGGGTTGCTTCCAGATCTTAGCTATTGTAAACAGCACTGCAGTGAACATAGGTGTGAAAAGAGTTTCACAGTAATGATTTAATGTTCTTAATATACTGTCAAGGAATGAAATTGTTGGCTCATATTAGAGTCCTACTTCTAATTTCTTGAGAAATCGCAATACTTTTTTTCCATAGCATCTGAACCAGACAATACTGAGTGAGGGTCCCTTTTTCACTGTATTCCTGCTGATACTGGTTTTCATTCTTTTTTATACAGGCTGACCTCACAGGTCTGAGGATTGTTGTTTTGATTTGCACATCCTGATAATCAGTGACGATGAATACTTTTTCATATGCTATTTGGTCATTTGTCTTTGAGTATGTCTTTTCATTTCTCCTCCACATTCTTTTTGATGAGATTTTTTTTTATGTTGCTAAACTTTGTTTTAGTATATCTTGGTTATTACTATGTTATACCTGATTCTGTCAGATAAATGGTATATAAATCCTTTCTCCCATTTGCTAAGGTGTCCTTTTATTTCAGCCAAATATTCTTTGCAGTGCAAACACTTGTAGCTTCATGCAGTCCCAGCTCCTTATTTTCACTTTCGTTTTGTCACTGGAATCTGAGATTGTCACAGGGTCTTCTTCAACTTACTTTATAGATTGAGGTCTAACAAGATCTTTCATCCCCTTTGATTGTTTGTGTATGGTGTGAGATAGGGACCCATTTTCATTATTCTCGCAAGGCTAACTAGTTCTTCCAGAACAATGTGTTAAAGAGACTTTCATCCCTCCACTCCATGCAACTGCAATTTT
The DNA here is from genome assembly GCF_029834395.1 of Sorex fumeus. Lineage (NCBI taxonomy): Eukaryota > Metazoa > Chordata > Mammalia > Eulipotyphla > Soricidae > Sorex > Sorex fumeus. The sequence goes on from NW_026606179.1 coordinate 23,820,041, forward strand.
GAGGGTGCATTCCCCATCTTCCAGTTCTAGTCCATCGGTGCCTGGGAGAGTAACTGCGCCCATGGCCAGTCCCCACTAGGTGGTGATAGCGTCTCACTCTGACATCTCAGAACCAAAAAATGTTTCAGATACTAACGTCGCCTGAAGTAAAAATGTGAGAACCACAGACCAGAACGCATTCTCCTACTTGGGACTGAATAAAACACAAAACGTTATCAATGCCTCAGTTTTATAGGTAGGAAAACCAAAACATTTTATGAGAAAATGAAATTGCACATAGTCAAAAATGTATGTATCAAAAGTATGGAACAGAACAGTCTTAACCAGTACCCATCTTTATTAACATTATTCCTATTAAAAGGAGGCAAAAGAACATACCCATATTAAAAACACTGGAAGTGAACACCACTGAAACACCTTGAAATGACAGAGCTCTCTACTCTCTGTAAGAACAATTATGACACCTGGGCCAGGACTCGGCCAACTGCTGGTATGAATGCTTTGCACGTGGAAGACCTGGGCCCAATCCCCAGCCAAGCATAGACAAGAATGAACCCCCAAGCCCCTGAGTATTGCCTGATGTGACCCAAAATATCAACAAATAATATTAGTATAGCTTTTGTTATAGTTCTGTATTTCTTTAAAATACTGCCCCAAACAACTGCAATTTGCTAAACTTAGTAATGAATGCCACTTGATTTAAAATGTCTCATTAGTCATCAAGCGAAAGACAAGAAAATAATGACACTGTCCCCTGAAAGTTGTTGCAGTCTAATCAAACACACTTAAATGAACTCCAACAAGAAGTCTAGGGAATCTCCAAACACACCAAGAAAAGTACCAGTGCACCGGATAATTAAAGACAAAGGCAGTGGAACATCCTATTTAAACTTCTGAAAGAGTAGCAATACAAAGTAGGATCATTTGTGAACCATTGATCTCAGTCTGGTAACAAGATAATACTTTATGCTTATGAAATACTCCATAAAGTTTGACAAATAAAATAAGCCTGAGAACTCCACAGAACACTTGAAACACGGAAGACTGTATTTTAACCCCTGCAGGCACAGCACACCTGCAGTTGGGAGGAGGCTCAGCCAACGTGAGGCCAACCAGAAGGCGGCCACCTTCCAAAGCACGTCTTACAGATGGCTCTTACTGACGCCAGAGTTCTTAGGGTACAAATACTTAGATTTGGACGGAATAGTCACATGAATATGATAAAGGTGGCGGTCGTGTATCACCACGCGATGAAATTTTTTGCCTTCCTTCATGAGTTCTTCAATCTTTTTCTCAGTGGACATTTTGCTGTCTATAAATTTTGAGTCTTCGATGTACAGTTCATCCCCTGAAAAACAACATTTTAATTTTATTTAGTATAAAGGATTTCAATGAAATTAATATAAAGGTAGTAATTTTTTTTTTAAAAATCTATGTCATGCCTTTAGGACTCAGATAGCTATCAAATAATCCTAACTTTATGAGCTTATCTCCGTTTGTTTCTTGTGTTAAGACCTCTCCCATTGACCCAATCCTCAGTTAAGAATTTAGGAGGAATGTAGCTTAGTGGGAGAGTTCTTGCCTTACATATGTGAGGCAAACAGGTAGCTGAGTGGTAGAATATGGAGCTTAGTGATAAAGTGTGCTGAGGCCCTGAGTTTGCTTCTCAGTACCACTAAAAGAAAAGAAAAAAGAATTTGGGGGTTGTATAAATAGTTATGAGCGGTTTGTTTTCGGGCTGGAGCAGTAGCACAGTGGGTAGGGCGTTTGCCTACCCGCGGCCAACCCGGGTGACCCTATTCCAACCCAATTCCTCCGCCCCTCTCAGAGAGTCCGGCAAGCTACCAAGAGTATCTCGCGCGCATGGCAAAAGCCTGGGAAGCTACCCGTGACATATTCGATATGCCAAACACAGTAACAAGTCTCACAATGGAGATATTACTGGGCCCGCTAGAGCAAATCGATGAACAATGGGAGGACAGTGACAGTGACAGTGGTTTGTTTTCATCATGAACTCTTAACTCCTATTTTAGCTCATTACTCTATTCAAATATTAATATTGGCCTGGACAGCCATATTTTTGGCAATTCAGTGTACACGGCTCTAACCATTTCAAGGTTAAAGCAGACAAACGTCAATGACTGTCCTGCAGATAGAGTAACAAACACTATCACCATATAACTAAGGACCTAGCTTAGTGGGGGACTGTTTGCCTGGCTTGTGTGAGGCCAACGGACTGCTCTCTGGCACCCCTACAAAACAAACAAAGATTGTTACTATTCTGATGAAGGAGACAGGAAGCCATGCATACAGGTCACAAGGTCTGCTCTGTGTGCTACAAATGCTTAGTCCTGAGCTCACCCCAAAAACTCTCATCCACCTGCAACCTTCCTAATTCAATTAAGTTAATAATTTGCAATTTCTTATGATTCAAAATTAAAATGTAGAGCTGGGGAGATAGCTCAGTAGGCTGGAGTGCATATGCTTCACATGCCGGAGCCCCCAAACACATGGTCTCCTGCTGGGTGTGACCCCAGCAAACAAAATTAAAGGGGCCGGAGCGATAGCAGTGGGTAGGGTGCTTCCCTTGCATGCAGCAAACCTGGATTCTATCTCCAGCACCCCATATAGTCCCCTGGACACTTCCAGGAGTGATCCCTGAGTGCACAGCCAGAAGTCCTGAGCATGGTTGGGTGCAGCCCAAGAACCAAAACAAAACAAAACAAAAAAAACAAAAACAAAATTAAAACATAAAAAGTGGGCCAAGGAGATGCTCCATGGGTTGACACACATGCCTGGCATGTGGGAGCCCTGGGTTTGACTCTGGATACCACCGGTGTATGCTGTCCTTCAAATAAATAGAAATTAGAAAGTGAGATTATATATAAGAACGTCAAAGTTTAAACAGTCTGTACATATATGTGCTTATGTGAGCATAATTTAGTCAGTATCTGTCTATAATACTATGGGTATTTTGTTAGCATCACAGAACTAGCACAGTGGGTAAGGCTCTTGCTTGCCTTTCACATGGTCAGCCCAAGTTCTATCCCTGACATCCCATATGGTCCCCAAGCACAGCCAGGAGTGATTCTTGAGTGCAGAGCCAGGAGTAACTCTGGGTGTGTGAGCTCAGAGATGTGTGAGCATCTATGGGTGTAGTCCAAAATTTAAAAAAAAATATTATGGATGTTTTCAAGGGCTGGAGCAATAGCACAGCAGTAGGGCATTTGCCTTACAAGCAGCCAACATGGCTGACCCGAGTTCGATCCCTCCGCCCCTCTCGGAGAGCCCGGCAAGCTACCGAGAGTATCTCGCCCGCACGGCAGAGCCTGGCAAGCTCCCCGTGACGTATTCAATATGCCAGACACAGTAACAACAAGTCTCACGATGGAGACATTACTGGGCCCGCTTGAGCAAATCGATGAACAACGGGAGGACAGTGACAGTGACCGTTTTGAGACTTTAACCTTAACACATATTTGATACTGCCATAATGCATAAAACACTGACTATAACTCAACATCTGTGTTGGCAATAAGACCATGCAGCCCAGTATGTTAAATGTGCATTCTAACAAGAGTTTGATGCTTCGTTGGTTTACCTGGTAAGAGCTGGAGCACTCCATCAGCAGTTGTTAATGTGATGGGCATCCATCTCTCTACCCCTTCCAGTGCATGATCCAAACAAAATTTGTGCAAGTCAGAGAGAGAGGCAAAATTTTCAAGTCTTCTCATTTCATAGAACTGAGGGGGTGCGAACCAAATTTCTTTTGACGTGAAACTTTCAATCGCCTCTGATGGAGAGAACCACTGGAAGAAAAGGGAGAGTTTCCAAGAGATTATTCCACAGGCAATGCAACACATGAAATTGTTGGTGCAGTATCTGAGACCTAAGGGAAGATGTGAAATTAACTTATGAATGTGACGTGCAAAATCCCTGAGTCAACACAAAAAGATTGTTGTGAGGAAATCTGGGAAATTCCCCCTCAGGAGGTGGATTATTGGACCCCGACCAGGAGAACTATTAAATGAAAAGAGGTGGAGTCAGGGGAGCTGCCAGGCACTGTTGCCGGAGCCGATAAGAAGGAACTACGGTGCTGGGCATTTCCAAAGACAGAAAGCATCAAATGCAAACTCAGGACAGCAGGCTGAGAATTTGGTGACCACCTATTCTTAGACAGGCTAGGTGACAAGACAACAAAGCACTCTGAGGCCCAGGATGTCTGCAACATCTGCAGCTGTGTCACATGCTACAACGGAGTCATGTTGGGAGTGGGGGGAACTTTCCAGAAGGCCAACAGGCAGCCTCCAGCCTAGGGAATCTAAGAACTTCAGGGCATCAACCAGCCAGAACCTGCCTGCTTAACCTCAGTCTTTGTTGCTGGGACCAGCTCTTCTTCCACACACCAGGATTAAGGGGCGGGGGGGGGGGGGGGGGGGGCGGGGGGGGGGAGGGGGCGGAGCTGATTTCTTGCATCCGAGGTAGCCCCCAGCTGCTCTTTCGTAGTATATTAAATATCTACTGGCATTGGAGGAAACTGATGCCCACATCCATATGCAGGGAGCTGAATTCTTTTCCAACCGTGGATGACAAAGGTCGCAAATTTACACATTCTTAAATAGCAAACCTCCCGGCTGACCTGCTGTACTTCTCTAGGGAAATGGGCAAGGGTGTTTGCCTTGCTCACAGCCAGCCCGGCCGAACCGGGTTCGATTCCTCCGCCCCTCTCGGAGAGCCCGGCAAGCTATCGAGAGTATCTCGCCCGCACGGCAAAGCCTGGCAAGCTACCCATGATGTATTCAATATGCCAAACACAGTAACAAGTCTCACGATGGAGATGTTAGTGGGCCCGCTCGAGCAAACTGATGAACAACGGGAGGACAGTGCTACAAATATCCCCAATAATTCTGAAGGAGAAAAGGCTGCATTTCGGGAAAACTGAGCTCCTCTTCAAAGGCTCCTACATCTCTACACTGTGACCCAAGCTCTCCGCTTTCTCAATTCCGCTTAATTTCAGTGATAGGTGAAAGGATAAGAGGAAAGGCTGGAAAGATAGTACAGCAGATAGGGTACTTGCTAGCCACATAGCCAACTCAAGTATGATCCCCTGCACCCCATAAGCTTCCCCAAGCACCACCAAGAGTGATCCCTGAGTACAGAGCTAGTAGTATGCTGGAGCACTGCAGACACCAAACTACCTCATTCAACATGTTCAGATTAGTCTAGTTCAGGTGAAAATAGTGTGTATGGTTGGTGATTTGTTAGTATGAAAGTATGGCTTAGAACGCTTTGTGTAAAATATTTCCAATCCTTAGCACCTCCCAGCATATCCTTATTTTACAGATGTGGAAATGCAGGTAGGGTCCTCTTAAAAAAATAAGAAATCTGACTTCAATCTCTGAAGGGGGTCTGGAGAGAGTACAGTGGTAGGGCATTTGCCTTGCACCAGCCGACCAGGGTTTGATCCCTAGTATCCCCTAGGGTCCCCTAAATCCCACCAGGAGTGTGATTCCTGAGCACAGAAATGATTTTTGAGTAACGCCTGGGCAGCACTAGCCACTGGGTGCAGCCCCCAAACCAAAGGGGGGCAGGGGAATAAAAACCTCTGAGGGAGGGAAGGGGCGTAGAGGAAGTAGGTGGGTTCAAAGGTCGAAGGTGGTCTCCACACCTTGGGACTCTGAACACTTTAGGCTCCATATTTCTGCTGTGGGAGGCGGGCCCATACATGAAAGAATTCTTAGCAGCAACCTCAGTTCTACCCTCAACTCCACCCAGAACAACCCTAGTTATGATCACCGCAAGTGCGTGTACACATGACGAAATGTACCCGGAGTGGAGTCAGCCAGGCACAGCCAGCTGAGAACCTGTCCTTCCAGTCCTGAGTTCCAGAACTGCCTTCCCCTAGCACACGGAAAACAATAAGAGAAGTGGAAAAAGTCTGTCAAATCATTTCCAGGTACTTAAAAAAAAATGTGCCACTGTAAATGATAAGGAAGGGAAAACAAACCAGGGCCAGACATCTGGCCTAAAGGTAATTTACAGAATGGAGCTCAGGAAGGGAGTTACCCTGCAGGGTTCCCATGGAATCTGGAAATGGTGACCAGGTTGGGAAAGGTTCTGCCTGGCTAGAATATGGAAGGCAGTAGAGCTCCAGCAATCTCAAGGTGTCCGTGAATCTTACCCAACATAAGAAAACGGTGATTCCTCAGAAAACCAAACAAAACAAGCTTTAAGGTTAAGGATTCCCAGGACTCACAGTGGGCCAGGAATTTTTCAAATTCCTTCCAACCATAGTGAAGAGACCTTGATGCCTATCATTCATTAGGGGAGCGATCCTTACAATTAATTCTAGTATAAAGACTACTATAAACCTTCCCAAAGCCCACTTGAATAAATTTTATAAAGATCCTGGTAATTTGCAATAACTCAACTTCCCAGCAGGCAAATCTCACAATCACGATCATGATCATCCTGTTGTTCTTCGATTGCCTCGAGCAGGCACCAGTAACGTCTCCTTCATCCTAGCCCTGAGATTTTAAAGAGTGCCATATTCAAGGCTCTTTCAGGGTTAGGAGAACGAGACCCATCATTGTTACTGGTATTTGGCATATTGGGTACACCACGGGGAATTTGCCAGACTCTGCCGAGGCAAATCTCAATACCCTTTAAATGCTCCAGAACATTAAATCAGGGCCAGATAGCACAGCGGGTAGGGCACTTGCTGTGCGTGCCCTGGATCCGGGTTCCATCCTCGACATTCCATATGGCCCCCAGAGCCTGTCAGAAGTGATACCTGAGTGCACAGCTAGGAGTAACCCCAGAGCACCACTGGATGTGGCCCCCAAACAAACAAACAAACAAATGAAAAAAAACATAAAGTCAAACAAACAAAAAAATTGAATCAAGATTGCCAATCTCTACAAAAAAAAAAAAACAACAGCAGGCTGGGAGTATTCTGTTTACTTCAGAAACAGAGCACTTACTGTGTGAGGCAAATAAGTAAATCACAAGACCTATGAAGAAGCAGAAGAAAATGTGGCTCTTGATTCTCATAACTAAAAAGAAAAATCAGGAGCTGGAGATACGATGCAGTGAGTATAGGTGTTGGACTTTCTTGTGGTCAACCTGGGTTCTGTCACCATGTAGCACCCCCAGGAGTGATCCCTAAGACCTGAGTATAGTGAAGTATGACCCCAAGCCAAATCCAAACCAAAAAAAAAAAAAAAAAAGAACAGAAAAAGACCCAGAAATTACCGAAATGATGGAATTGAGTGAAGTAACATTAAAAACCACTGTGATATCCTGTTGGTGGGAATGCGGACTGGTTCAGCCCTTTTGGAAAACAGTATGGACGATTCTCAAAAGATTAGAAATTGAGCTCCCATTTGACCCAGCAATACCACTCCTGGGAATATATCCCAGAGAGGCAAAAATGTATAGTCGAAGTGACATCTGCACTTGTTTGTTCATTGCAGCACTATTTACAATAGCCAGAATCTGGAAAAAAAACCTGAGTGCCCGAGAACAGATGACTGGTTAAAGAAACTTTGGTACATTTACACAGTGGAGTACTATGTAGTGGTTAGAAAAGATGAAGTCATGAAATTTACATACAAGTGGTACTACATGGAAAGTATCATGCTAAGCAAATGAGTCAGAAAGAGAGGGATAGACATAGAAAGACTGCATTCATCTGGAGAACATAAAGTAACAAAATAGGAGACTAACACCCAAGAATGGCCGAGATTAGTACCAGGAATTTTGATCCATGGCTTGGAGGCCAGTCACACATGCTAGGGGAAAAGCCAGCTCAGATAGAGAAGGGAGCACCAAATAAAGGGTGTTGGGAGGATCCTCCCAGGATGGGAGATGTATGCTGAAAGTAGTCTATAGACCAAACATGATTGCCACTCAATGCCTCTTTTGCAAACCACAACACCCAAAAGGAGAGAGAGAACAGAGGGGAATGCCCTGTCACAGAGGCAGGGTGGGATGGGGGGTATGGGGGGTGGGAGGGATACTGGGATCCGTGGTGATGGGAAATGGGCACTGGTGGAGGGATGGGTATTTGATCATTGTATAATTGAAACCCACAAAATTTGTAAATCTACAACTGTACCTCATGGTGTCTCACTAAAATAAATAAATAAATAAATAAAAATTAAAAAAAAAAAAGAAAAAGAACTCGAAGGAAAGCAATTTTGGTAAAGCTGTTCTTGGGTAATGGCACAAGGATTTAGATTCCAGACTTTTAAAATCCAAATCTCTAGATCTCATTCTTTGTCTTTAATTTACAACTTCATTAATGTGATTTAAAAATTGCATCAAATCCTGGAAAAAAAAACCCCACTGTGATATTATATTCTATTTGATTCAACAACACGAGCAGCTCATGGTGAAAAAAGAAGAGAATATGTGGAAAGATAACTAAATGGAACTTCTGAAGAGAGGTTTCTGGGGAATCTGAGAAAGCTCAAGGGGCTGAGCTCATGCTTTACATGCAGGAAGCCCAGGATCTAGCCCTGGCACTGCATGGTTCCTTGGGGAAAGCCAGGAGCAATCCTGGAGCACCAAGGAGCCCTTGAGCATTTCCTGGTGTGGCTTCAAAACAAAAAATGAAGATGATTTTGGGGAAAGAGAAATAGTACAGCAGGTAGGGCCTTGCCTCACACACAGCACCCTGTCATCCCATATGGTCTCCTGAGCCTGCCAGGAGTGATCCTGAATTTAGAGCCAGGAGTAAGCCCTGAGCACCACCAGGTGTGGCCCCACACAACACAACATAAAACAAAACAAGTGAAAGAAAAATATCTGAAGGGAGTAACCCTGAGCACTGCTGGGTGTACCCCCCCCCCAAAATAAACAAAATAAAGAAAAATAGAGGCAAGAGAGATAGTACCTGGGTGTAGAGAGTCTGCCTTGCCTGAATCCTGCAAGGAGTGATTAGAGCCCTACCTTGATTAGAGCCAGTGGGGCCCAAAAACAAAAAAGAAAGGAAAAATATATATATAAAAAACATTTAGTTCTGATCCCTGAAGAGCGAGAGAGAGAGACAGACAGAGACAGAGACAGAGACAGAGACAGACAGACAGACAGACAGACAGACAGACAGACACATACACACACACACACACACACTCCACATGAAACAATATGTGTAAAGCACTTAGCTCTGAGTACCTGGATCTGATCTCTGGACACAGACACACACAAACACACACAGACACACAGACACACACACACACCACATCACCTTGTTTGAAGAGAAAATTAGAATCTATTAAAATAAAGTACATAGGGATACTGGGGACATTGGTGGCGAAAAATGTACAATGGCGGAGGGATGGGTGTTACATCATTGTATGACTGAAACTCAAACATGAAAGCTTTGTAGCTGTATCTCACAGTGGTTCAATAAAAAAAAAAAGTACATAAAAGAAAAAAGATTGAAAAGAAAAATCATGACCCTGTGGGACATTATCAAGGAGGTGAACATAGATGTGACCAAGAGTCTCAGAAAAACACATGAATAATATTCAAAGAAATGAAGAAAAAAACACCCATGTGGACCTAAGAAATAGCTCAAAAGGGTGAGCACATGCTTTGCATACAGGAGGCCAGAGTTCGATTCCACACACTACCTCCTGAGCATTGTCAGGTGTAGCACCAAGCTCCAAACCAAACCAAAATAGAAGATGATGTACCATTATCATAATCAAATTGCCATCAGCAATGATTGAGAGTAAATACGTAAAGTAGTCACATACCAAAAAAAAAAGAAGAAGAAACAAGATTACAGAGTTAAAAGCAGATTCCTAACAGAAAATTATACAAACCAGAAAATAACAAAGCAACATCTCTATTGACCAAAAAAGGAAGTTGACTTAGAATTCTATACCCAGCCAAACAAGCTTTTTGAAAAAAAGGAAAGCTATTTTTCTGGCAATTACAGTTAATTCCAGGAGAGTAAGTTCTTTAGCCAAAGATATAAATAAGTGTAGATTATTAACCCTACATAAATGAAGACTGCTAAGGAGATTCTCTATGTATGTATATGTATGTCTATATACACAAAAGACATTTACCCCCATTTTTATAATCTTCAAAAATGTTGGGACATAACTAATCAGTCTGCTATACGGTTTATAATAGAAGTAAAAGTCAAACGTATGAAATCAATAACATAAAAAAGTGGAGGGATGAAAAGAAGACTCTTGTGACATGGTTGGTAAGGTGTCTGAGAAAGAAGATAAGTCCTAAAAATACTCAAATAATCCAAAAATGAATTCGGGAAAGAAGAAAATGCTAACAACTGACAGGTCAGATTAAAAAAAGAGGAAAAAACAGCGAGGTGGTAGATTCATGATGTAAATACTGTAAGAGGCAGAAATGGTCACACTGCCTACGATGCTGCTATCTAACGAAAGCGTACTTTAAATAAAATACGGACAAGTTAAATACTGTATTGCCAGTCAAAACGAGTGGCCAAGATAGGGGGAGCGAGAAGACTTGGATTTCAGAATAAGCACGATTGTCAAGGATTACAGAAGACGCTCGAATTGTCCTAAAAGGTTCCCTTGTTCGGTTCTAGATGCGCACACAACAGAGAACGAAAGGGCTTCAAAATCAATGAAGTAAAATGTGAAGGAACTCGCAAGAGACCCGCTGGCACTCTCAGCATCTGCTCAATACCCAGTCGACTGAGTCAACAATTTGGAAGACCTGAAAGCAGCTATCTGCACATTGAACACTACATCGAACCCTACCAGAGAGTGAACACTTCGGCCTGCTGGCTTGGGTACAAAGGAGATTCCGCAGTATAGATCATATCATGCTTATCCATCAAGTCGCAGAAACTTGGCAGCGGCCCACACAAAGAGGACAGCAGCTGGGGCACTTGCCTGGCACGCGGACACCCAGAGGGTTCAATCCCCGAACCCCACAGGCTCCCCGAGCGCAAAGCAGTGTGACCCAAAAAGAAAGAGAGAGAAAGAAAGAAAGAAAGAAAGAAAGAAAGAAAGAAAGAAAGAAAGAAAGAAAGAGACTTCCTAGAGCGGAGGTCTCGGGTCTGTCAGAGATGTCAGGGCAAGAGGCATCATCGGCTGGGCATTGGCTGGTCATTGGCCTGCTGAGTGGGGCCAGGGAGACGGTGAAGCCCAGGAGCGCAGAGCGCACTTCCCCGAGGGGCTGTTCCTGAGCCACCTAGGTCCATGCCCACTTTGGTTATTGTACGACCCCCGCCCAAGGGCTGCTACTGGGGCCGCAGGGGTCACCTGGATCCATGCCCACTTGGGTTACTGTAGCACCCCCAGGGGCTACTGCTGGGCTGCAGGGGTCACCTGGGTCCACGCCCACTTGGGTTATTGTAGGGGCCCTGGGGAGCTGCTGCTGGGCTGCAGGGGTCACCTGGGTCCACGCCCACTTGGGTTACTGTAGGACCCCCAGGGGTTGCTGCTGGGCTGCAGGGGTCACCTGGGTCCATGCCCACTTGGGTTACTGTAGGATCCCCAGGGGCTGCTGCTGGGCTGCAGGGGTCACCTGGGTCCATGCCCACAAACTCCCTGGGGGCTTTGGGGTGTGTGTGTGTGTGTGTGTGTGTGTGTGTGTGTGTGTGCGCGTGTGTGTGTGTGTACGGGGGGCTCGCTCCCCGGGGGTTCCCGCCGGGCCCCAGCTGCCCTCACCTGGCAGCTCACCACCTCGGCGGAGTCGGGGTGCACGGGCGGCGGCTCGAGCAGGCAGCACAGGTAGAAGGCGGTGTTGAAGCGGCGGCCGCCGACGCGCACGAAGGGCGTGAGCCAGCCGCTCCAGTCGTGCAGCGCCCAGATGTCGGGCGTGCAGTCCAGGTGCGCGCACAGGCGCAGGAAGTGGCGCGGGTCGCGGCGCACCCGGGCGCGCCACTCTTCCAGGCCGGGCGGCGGCGCGCGGCAGCGGGCGGGCCGGCGCGGCTCGGCGGCCGGGGCCCCGCGGGGCCGCAGCAGCAGCACGCCCGCCTCCTCGAAGGTCTCGCGGATGGCGCAGATGCGGAAGGCCACGTCATCGGGCAGCGCGCCCGCGTCCCCGGCGCCGCCCGGCTGGCCGGCCGCGGGCTCGAGCGGCGGCAGCCCCGGGAAGGCGGCGCGCGGCGGCGGCGCGGGGCCCAGGCCGAAGCGCGGTGGCCCGTGGTGCGGCGCGAAGAGGCGCAGCCAGTCGGCCGAGCGGTCGGCGGCGTCCAGCACGCCCCCGGGGAAGACGTGCGCGCCGGGCAGGAAGCCCTGGCTCTGCGATCGCTGCAGCAGCAGCAGGCGGAAGCCCTCGGCGGGCGGCGGCTGCGACGGCGGCGGGGACGCGGCGGTCGCGACGGTCGCGCCGGCTCGCGGCCAGCCGGCGGCCAGCAGCACGGTGGCCGCCCGCCGCCAGCCGCTGGGGCTGGGCCGCAGGGGGCCGCTCATGACGCGCGGCTCCGGCTCCGGGCGCCGCGGGAGCGCCAGCCGCCGAGCGCACGGCCCCGGAGGTCACCCCGGGCCTGGGCGACAGTGGCCTTTGTGTCGCGCCGGACCCAGGCTCGCCGGGGTGCCCGGCGCCGCGGACCGGAGGGGCCAGGGCCAGGGCCGGCGTCTGCCGGTGGGAGGGGCATGACAGGCCGTTGCGCCCTTCCCTGCCCCGTCATTCGAGCGGGACCGGGGCTGCTGTGCCCGCCCGGGCACGCGACTTGCTTTCACAATAGTCGGCACGGAGCAGGGCCTTTGGGAAGGCACACCGCGAATTTCCCTGCCCTCCCCCCCGCGAAAAAAGACGTTTGTCCTACCGTTAGAACAGAAAATACATGTAAGAAGACGTTTATCCTACCGTTAGAACTTACCGAAACCTTAGAACTTCCTGCTCTTGGACAGGGTAGATGTCAAACGATCAATTTCTCCGGGGCACCGTCTAAAAGTGAAGAGTTCTTGAATCCCTGCCACCTGGGGTACTCGGGTGTATGTTCTCGGGGCATCTGGGACCGCCTTTTGAGATGCTTAGTCCCGGCCTCGGGATGGAAATTTCCACCCCACACACACACACCCCATAATCCCACCATCTCCAGATTTAACGTTTCCATCACTCAGACACTTTAGTCTTTTCATTTTTATTTATTTTCTTTTTGGGTCACACCCAGCAATGTTCAGGGGTTATTCCGGCCTCATGCACTCAGGAATTACTCCTGGCGGGGATGGGGGGCACCATGTGGGATGTTGGAGATTGAAGCCAAATGCCCTACCCGCTCTGCTATGGCTCCAGCCCTGGACACTTTATTATATTTCCTGTTTCCGGGACTGGAACCTGGGACCTCTGACCATTTTTGTTACTAGCTCTTAGAGGCTGTTTAAATAATCTCTTTACTCACCAGTCACCAACACCTCCCATAGGTGTTCTAGAAGAAGACACATTTCTTATGTGGGAGGTGGAGGTAGGTATAGGCTGTTCTCTTGGAACCTTATTTACAAACTTAGTTTAAATGTGATGGGGGTGGGGGGGCAATGTTTGAAGTCAAAGATGGACCACCCATCTTTAGGTAGATTCTTGGTAGCACCATTTCCTGAAGGTGCGAATCTTGGTGTACAGACTACACAGAAAAAAAAAAAAGGGAGGGCACGCTTTGAAAAAAAAAAGGACTCAGTAGGTCAAGTGAGGACACGGGTGCCAACTGGAAGTGTCTGCCAACTTTCATCTGACCTGAGTACACAGTACAGTTGAGCACCTCTCCCTGAACTATGCCCCTACTGAATGGAGTTCTGCTTTGAGACTGGGCATTACTGGATCTTGGAGAGTTGAGGGCAGCACCTGGAGTCTGTATTTTAGCAGTCTCCTTCCCAGGTGATTGCAGGCTGTGGAGCGTGATGACATCATCCTAATGATAAAGCTCACCCTGACAGCAGAATCGACTCAATTGGCTGGGGCCCGGACCATAAATAACTACGTAAGTCTGGAAATAATGAAGGTCTCTACTAAGAGAGTGGATCTGGAGAGAGAGCAGGGAGAAAATACAATTTAGAGTATTTAGGATGTATACTCAAGGGAGATAACTCAGGGGTAGGGCAGATGCCTTGCATTTTTTGGGCTTGGAATTCAACCTGGCAACATAGTTCCCTCCAGAGGCTGGGCTCCAGACCACTGCTTGGGAGGCTCACATTTTTAAAAGGAGAGAGAAGGTAACCCAGGGGAGTGACAATCTTATTGAGGGTAAGAACTGCGTCTGGAAAGATAGCACAGCGGGTAGGGTGCTTGATTTGCATGCAGACAATCTGGATTTAATCCATGACAACACATGTTATGGTACCCTGAGCACTGTCTGGTAATGCTCCTTGAGCGCAGGGTCAGGAGTTAACCCTGGTGTGCCCACCACTCCCCATCCCTGCCCCCCCCCTCAAAAAAAACAGAAAGAAAAAAGGAAATGAGGACATGAGACTAGTGAAGGCCAGAGAGATAGTACTGGGGTTAAGGTGCTTCCCTTGCATGCAGCTGACCCCGAGGAACCCAGGAAGCAAATCTTTCCCTCAGCAGCTCCACCTTCTGGAGAACAAGTGGGGCTGCTGCGTCTTTGGATTTTTTTTTTTTTACTTTTTTACTGAATCACTGTGAGATAGACCCTTACAAAGCTGTTCATGATTGGATTTCAGTCATACAGTGTTCCAACACCCACCCCTCTACCAGTGTCCATTTCCCAGCACCAGTGTCCCCAGGTTCCCTCCCATCACCCCGCCAGCCTGCCTTTATCTTTATGGCAGGTGCTTTTCTTTCCCTCCCTCCCTCCCTCCCTTCCCTCCCTCCCTCCCTCCCTCTTCGTCCCTCCCTCCCTTCCTTTCTCTCTCTCTCTCTCTCTCTCTCTCTCTCTCTCTCCTCTCTCTTTTTCTTTTTCTCTCTCTTTTTGGGCATTGTGGTTCACGATATTGTTACTGAAAGGTTATCAAGAACATTCCTTTACCTATTTTAACCCTCAGTTCTTGTCCAGCGTGATCACTCCCAACTGTTATTGTCATACCGGTCTCTTCTCTATCTTACCTACCCTCTGCCCCAAACACACTTGTGGTTGATTCCAACTGCTGACCAGTCCTCCTAGCCTCTGTTTTATATATATTTATATATATGTTTTATATATGTATATATATACCGTCCTCATAGCCTCTGTTAGAGGCTAAGAGGATATATATATATAAATATATATATAATACATATATATATAAAATATCCCCTGGATTTTGAGGAACCAGCACAGCCCTCCCCAGCCCAGTATCAGGTGGTGGTCCCCTCTGCCCCTGTCTTCCCAATAAAGAGGAACAAAGACTGGCCTATTCTTCAGATTCCCTTTCCTTCCACTATGTTGGCCAAGGAAACTGGGACCATGTGTAATTTCCTACAGTGTCAGTTTCTCCCCAAGTTGGGAGGCAATAACGATCAGTCTCCCAGGAATTCTCAATAATTTTGTGCAGGGCGTTTGCCTCGCATGCGGCCGATCCAGGTTTGATTCCTCCACCCCTCTTAGAGAGCCCCACAAGCTACCTCAAGTATCTCGCCCGTAGGGCAAAGCCTGGCAAGCTCCCCATGACATATTTGATATGCCAAAAACAGTAACAACAAGTCTCACAATTTGTTGTGAGACGTTACTGGTGCCCGCTGGAGCAAATCGATGAACAATGGGAGGACAGTGCTATAGTGCTACTTAAACTGAAAAAAGAAAAAATCAACCCCATAAGGTGTACTTAAGGTCATGTTGAATATGCAGAGCAAAGAGAGAAAAGAGTAGGGGTTCCAGTTTGGGAATCTGAAATAGTACATCTTTCACTACTGGGCATGATGATCCTAGGTCGGTGCGATACTATTATTGTTTACTGAGCATTAACTCTGTGAGGTGTTGGGCACTTCATAAACTATAATAATATAATTCTTACTGAATCCTATAAAGTAAAACAGCTATTGTTCAACAGAGAGATTGAATATCTTAAAGAACATGACCTTCATAGAAAATTAATGCCTTTGTCTTGTAGGGATAAATGTTTATTTCCATATCAAGAATTTTCACCAAAACCTGGTCCCTACTGAGTGAGACAACAAAGTCCTGGAGTATACAGCCCAGTGATCCACTTTGCTTGGCTCTTGGCCTGTGGCTTGGCCACGGCTGCACTCTGCCATGTGGTCTTACTGTGGTGGTGTGTTTGTGGATGGAGTCAATCCACTGAGCACATCCTATTAATCTCTGCTATCTGAACTGTGGCCCAGAACCGGAGCAGAAGTAAAGGACAGTCCCTAAGTGGCAAAATAGTTGAAATATCATATTCAAATGAAATGCCCTGCTATAGGAGAGTTGAAAGATAAATTTATTATCTGTCTATTGCTGTCAACAAACTCTTGGGGCCAGAGAGAGGGAATATTGGCTAGGGCATTTGCCTTGCACGTGGCCAATTTGGGTTTGATCCCTGGCATCCCATACTGTCCCCCGGGCTCTGCCAGGAGTAATTTATGAGTCCAGAACCAAGAGTATTGCTGGGTGTAACCCAAAACCAAACAATTTTTTAAAAAATCTTATAAAATTGGTGGCTTAAAAACAAATCGGGGATGAAGAGGTTGTACAGTGAGTAAGGCATTTGCCTTTGCATACTATTGATCTGGGTTCGATCCCCAGCACCCCTTATGGTCCCCTGAGCCCACCAGGAGTGATCCATCAGGAGTGAGTCTTGAGCATCTTTGAGTGTGGCCCAAACCAAACAACAACATACCTCTATCCAAACAGGGATAGAGGTATAGTACAGGGGTTATTTGCCTTGCACATGACTGACCTCAGTTAGATCCCTGGCAGTGCATATAGTGCCCCAAGTGCCTGAGGACAGAGCTGGGACTACCCCCAACTCCTCTCCCTCCACCATCACATGGTGCCCAGAAATGCCCTCCAGAGCTGAATCTGACATTACGCTATCTGGAACGGAAGCAAACTTAGCTGACTTCAAGGCAAGCGGCTGAACTCCTGTATATCTGTACTATCTCTCCCGCCTCTTCTCCAGCTCTCTGCACCAAAGAAATTTCCTTACTTGATTTATTGGAACATTTATAACCCTGAAAGAAACAAAAAACTTTCCAAACATGGGTTGCTTCTTAAAATAGCTTCAAGGAGGATTTTATTTCAGTCTCTAGCTCAATGAGGCCAAATTCATTTTTCTCTTATCCATTATTTATCAGGCTTTTCAGTTGGGGGAAAAAATGAGAGGAGGATGTGGTCAGGATGGAGAGATGACCAGCGAGGAGCGCTTTTTTTCAGCCTACCCAGAAACTAAGGCATGTCACTGGAGTTCAGCCTATAGGGCATGGGGCGAGAGCTCAGTGGTCAGGGCTGTATTCAAACCTGAGTTCAAACCCTGGCACTGCGTATTGAAGCCAGGTCCCCCCTTTCCCAGTACTGTTGGGTGTTACTCTGGAGGCCACTGAATTTCCCTTTTTTTTCCCTTTATTTTTGCTTTTTGGGTCACACCTGGCAATGCATAGGGGTTGCTCCTGGCTCATGCACTCAGGAATTACTCCTGGTGGTGCTCAGGGGACCATGTGGGATGCTGGGAATCAAACCCAGGTTGGCCACGTGCAAGGCAAATGCCCTACCCGCCGTGCTATCGCTCCAGCACACCGCCCCCCTCCCCTCTCCCCCCCCCCCCCCGTATCCAATCACCAGGCCGAGTATCACCAGGAGTGGCCTTCGGTTCCTAGGTCCCTCAGTACTACTCAAGAGGACTGCCCACTACCTTGCCTTTGAAAATCCCTCAAAACCAAATTTTACTTCCCAAATGACCAGCCATATGCTAAGAATTGCCACATTAAAAATAGTCCTGGGAAATGCAAAACTCTGAGGATGAAAATCAGATCTGTATTTGCCAGCACCTGGGATGGAGCAAAGCACTGCCTGAGGTTGGGGGGGATGAGAATGACAAGAACATCCCGTGGCTTAATTGTAGCAGTAGTTACACGATTGAGTAGATGTGTGGAAATACAAGGGCTGCCTACCTGAGGTGAGGGGGTGGTGAATCAAATCTCATTGTCTGGATGACCACAGATGTTTTGCAGTGTCTGATCCAGCAGTGCTCCCAGGGCCCACCTGCAGGCTCTTGGACAGTGCTCCCGGGTTCAGCCTGTTGTCTCTCTTACAGTGTCCTCCAAGTTGGCCTGCAGGGTCTCCCCAGGCTGGCCTATGGGCTCTCAGGCCAGTGCTCTGCGGGCCGGCCTGTGGGCTCCAGGGCCATACTCTGCAGGGTTCAATTCAGGACCTTGCACATACAAGGCATGTGTCCCACATGAATTACTGAATTACTGAATTATCTCAACCTTTCCCTCAGTAAATTAGGTTTTTAAAGTGTGTAGATTCCAGGGTCGGAGCAATAGTACAGTGGGTAGAGCGTTTGCCTTGCATGTGGCCAACCAGGGTTTAATTCCCAGCATCCCATATGGTTTCCCAAGCATCGCCAAGAATGATTCCTGAGTGCAGAGCCAGGAGTAACCCTTGTGCATCACCGGATATGACCCCAACAAGGGAAAAAGAAAAAAGAAAAGAAAAAAAAAGTGTGTAGATTCCAGCCTCTCCATGAACTCGCGTTTCCAACTATAGCCTTGTTTTTTATTAGGTACTTTTTTTGGGGGGGGCAAGAACATGTGGTTTTGACTTTAGGTTGGTTAACTGTTTGTATATGTGCTTTTATTTTTCCTCACCTCCTCAGTGTTTAGGAGTTCAGCAGGGAAAGCCACTGTTAATGATCCCTGAAAATGTCTTCATCTATTAACAGGTCTGGTAAAACCTGCTGGCTTGAAGCGATAGACACTGTCTCGCAGTATCTCATTTCAGAGCATATCCTGTTGATAAGAGCATCCTAAGGATAAGAGAACTGAGGTTCAGAGCGTCTTCCATAAGCTTGGATCTGAACCCAGGTATTCGGGGGATGAGGGAACATCCTTCAAGTGCTTGTGCTGGTGGGGACCATGCTGCCAAAAATGAGCTCAGTGCTTGCACATGTAAATGGTGCATTTTTTCCCCTTCTTTCAGTTAACTCCGCAGCCCAGGCATGCCTTATTTTGAAACTAATGCTATCGTGTCTTTGTTGATGGTGGTATTTGGTTTTTGGTTTGGGACCACACCTGGTGGTGCTCAGGGCTAGTTCTGCATGCAGGGATCACTCCTAGCAGGGCTCCCGAGACCATAAGGAGCACCAGGACCATATGAAGTGTTTGCTTGCTTTTGGGGGGCCACACTCAGCTGTTCTCAGGGTCACTCCTGGTGGTGCTCAGGGACTATATGTGATGCTGGAGACTGACCTGGGGTCAGCCACCTGCAAAAGAAGTGCCTTAACCCCCGTGCTATCTCCCCAACCCCTTTATCTTGAAATTACAGCTCAAAACATCTTCTGAATCCCTGGAATCAGATGCTCACCAGTTTGGGGGACATTCTGAAATGATTTTTTTTTATTATACATGAGACACCAATAGTTATTTTTTTCTTTCTGTTTTTTGCTTTTGATTCTTTTGTTTGTTTGTTTTGCTTTGTGGCCATACCTGGAAGTGCTCAGGGCTTAGTCCTGGCTCCGTACTGAGAGATCAATCCTGGTGGGGAACAATATGGGATGCTGAGGATTGAACCTGGGTTTCCTGCATGGTACTGTAGTATTCTTCAGCTCCAAACAATGGTTAATGTTTAGGTTTTAATAAGAGTTCTTAGTCTAAATGATGGACTGGAGCTATAGCACAGTGGATAGGGCATTTGCCTTGCAAGAGGCCGACCCAGGTTCGATTCCTCCATCCCTCTCAGAGAGCCCGGCAAGCTACTGAGAGTATCCCGCCTGCATGGCAGAGCCTGGCAAGCTGCCTATAGCTACCTGTGATGTATTTGATATGCCAAAAACAGTAACAACAAGTCTCACAATGGAGACGTTACTGGTGCCCACTCGAGCAAATTGATGAACAATGGGACGACGGTGCTACAGTGCTACAGTCTAAATAATAAGATCATCCAAAATTTTTGTTGTAAAAACAACATAGCATTAAATAAAAATATTGAAAAAAATCAGTTAGAATCCCATACCTTAAAAATATGTCATTTCTGTTTATTTTCTTATAAATCCTCTCCCTATGCCTAATACATACATAAAAGCACAGGATGCTCTGCTTTCTGGCTAGAGCATATTAAAAGGATCAAATAATTTTCTAACAGGAGCTCTTATGTACCTTCATTTGATTTGTCCTAAAAACCTTAATGTTATAAATCTCTAAACTTAAATACCAAAAGCAAGAATGCCTAAGATCTCACAGTACCAGTGGGAAGAGAATCCTCTGTGGAATGAGATGAAAGTTAGTCAAGGAGAGCGGAATGTTTTTCCAGGAGTCTGTCTTGCCTTCATAGACGCAAATGTGGCAGTTTCTACACATTTGTCTAGAAACCAAAGAACCAGCCCTGAACTCTAACATGGATCAGTGGAGCCAGGCCTGTTCCTCTGGACAACTACCATTTTTTCCAGATTCCATTCATAGATTGAAGTCCATGAAAAGGTAAGTGAAATCATATTCTAGCAAGCACTTGGAGACAGATGATACTGGAATATTTCTTCATATCTCTTTACATCATAAAGATTGTGAAGGGTGATTGACATGCACCTCAAATATGCAAGAAGAAGACTAAGACTGCTTTACATATTATTATTATTGTTATTTTGGTTTGGGGGTCACATCCAGCTATGCTTAGGACTTACTCTTGTTTCTGCTCTCAGGAATCAATCCTTGTGGTGCTCTGGAGACATCTGAGGTACTGGGGATTGAACCTGGGTCAGTTGCATGCAAGGCAAACTCCTTACTTGCTGCACTTGCTCCAGCCCCTAAGAATGTTTTAAATATCACAATAGTTGAAAGCTGAATCATTTAAGGGTGCAAAAGCATCCAGGCTGAGCTTACATTTCCTTATAGCAAATAATGAAGTTTAGAGGGCATATAATTACTTACAGAATAGGCCTCCCTATAACAAAGGATGGGATTTGTGCCTGTAGTTTTCCATAATAAGCAGAAGTGACCTGATTGCTGGGTAAAACAACCTGCCTAGTAAAGAGGAGGCTTTCTTGGTCTGAGACTGAAAAAGGATGATTTTTAAACTTCTAATTTAAAAACAACAAGTGGAAATTTATACAAGATAATATTAAGTCTATTCACTAATTCTACCATGGACTAAAATAATGGGCTAGGGATGTAAACTTATCAGTAGAGCACTTTCTTTCTATGAGAGGTCGTGGGTATGACACACACACACACACACACACACACACACACACACAGAATCACAGTAAGTTTGAACATTTATATGGAACTTTTTCAAGAGACTAATTTTAGAAAATAACTACTAACTGTAATATTTTGTCATACATCGTGGCCACGCGACATCTTATCATCTCATTCCTACTTTGGACAAACTGGCAGGCTACCGAATGTAACCTGCCCACACGGCAGAGTCTGGCAAACACCCCATGGCGTACCCAATATGCCAAATACCAGTAACAATGATGGGTCTCATTCTCCTAACCCTGAAAGAGCCTTGAATATGGCACTTTTAAAAAAAATCTCAGGGCTAGGACGAAGGAGACGTTACTGGGGCCTGCTCGAGGCAATCGACGAACTACAGGATGGTCGTGATCGTGATCGTGATCAACAATAACAAAAAGTAAAATAATGCTTATTCATTCATTTATTTATTGCTTTTGGGTCACACCCAGTGATACTCAGGGATTACTCCTGCCTCTGCTCTCAAGAATTACTCCTGGCAGTGCTTGAAGAACCATATGGGATGCCAGGGATCAAAGCCGGGTTGACCGCATGCAAGGCAAATGTTCTACCCGCTGTGCTATCGCTCTGGCCGCAACCCTTTCTTCTTTAACAGCATTCTGTTAAATGTTTTCAGTCTGCAAGGGACTTTTGAGTGAATCAGTCAGTGAGTGAACCTCTCATCCTCACCCCTCCCTCATTACACAAATGAGGGAAGTGAGGCACTTCAAGGATAGACTTGTCTGAGCCAGAATCTGCTCATCACAGCTGCTCACGTCTTGGGTCCTGCAGGAGGAGAAGCCCCAACCACACCCCAAGGAATGCAGAGGCCAGTCCACCAGTACTTTATTTCTCAGGCTGATTTACAAGCTCACGCTTTGGGGCTTGCACCCTTCAACAGCATACAATATAATTATTTCATTATAAAATAATTATCTCAGATAGTTAACCAAGTACTTAAAAAACATTATCGAAATGCAAGTTGCTGTGGGAAATGCACTGTTCTCAGGGCTGTCATATAAACCAAAATCTCTACACATAACACCCCTTTTAGTCCTGTGCGTCACACAGCTCTCATGGAGCTCACTGTAAACCCTTAGGTAAATCTGCGATGCGTAGGCTCTCTTTTGCCAAAATACATTTTCTCTGGAAGCATTTAAAGCATGAATTCCTAGAGCACATCAAAAATAATCTACTGGGGGGCTGGAGCGATGGCACAGCGGGTAGGGCGTTTGCCTTGCACGCGGCCGACCTGGGTTTGATTCCCAGCATCCCATATGGTCCCCTGAGCAACTCCTGAGTGCAGAGCCAGGAGTAATACCTGTGCATCACCAGGTGTGACCCAAAAAAGAAAAAAAAATGATTAAAAAAAATCTAAAAAAAAAAACCATCTACTGGACTGAGGATGTTGTTCCTCAGTGTTAGAGTGCTTGAATGTATCTAGGGTCCCTGGGTTCAGTCCCCCACATTGTAGAAAAAGAGGTAATTTGCCAGACAAATTTTCTCCGACAAGCATCACGAGTCTTTTCGTTTATTTTGGCCGCTAGTGCTATTTTAGACCGTTTGCCTAGCAAACAAAGTCTCCATAACTGCTTTGATGTCCAAGTTCTTGGCTTCAGGGATGTTTTCTCTGCACAGGTATTTAACATTGCAGGATATTTCTAATAGCCCTTAACTTTGGAAATAAAGAGTAAATCTTGCCTTAATTTTGGGCAAGTGGATTCTTTGTGTCATAGACTAACTATAACCTCATCATTTCTACCTGATCTTAACACCTTTGCATCTTTGTGTCTTCTATTACTTGAAATCTGGCATAAGAACCAAATGCTTTTTTTATAAAATTAACGACTTAGCTATTAAACATCTAAACCGAACGGGGCTTCCCTCAGAAAGCAATCTCTTGGATTCTATGAAGAAATGAGAGCCAAGAGCTTGCTAGAGACGCCTTTGTTCGAGTTGAAAGTGATTGTACTTGTGGCATAGAGGACTTTAGTGCGGTGACGCAAAGTCACAGCTCCAAGTGGTGCCAACTATTCTGAACTCTCACAATTTCCAAACTTAAGAGAGTTGTTCTTGTTAATAGGTCACAGGATAAATAGATTCGTTACAAGTTCAGCTTTCTCCTTTTGTATGCATAACATTTGATCACTGTAATTTCAGTGGGCAGAAAAGGCTCTGACTAAGGTACACATCTGGCTTCACACAGCAGCAAATACCCACGAATCTGTCAAGTGGTATAAAGAACAACAACAAAGGAATCTATCCCGATTGTTCTCCTTAGATGTTCCCATGTCTAAGGGGTTGGTCCTTTAAGAAGTTCTGCTGAAAGAATAGCTTACTTGTTCCACAAACAAAAATATATTGATCGGGACAGAATCCACAGTGTTAGAAATAGAAAGATGTATTTGGAGCTGGATTCTTAGGGATATTTTCCAACACTGCATCACAGTGCCCCAGTTTCCTCTGGTATGAGAGAGAGCTACAGCTCGGAGGGAGGGGACAGATTCCTTGTCATGTTGTGCACAGGAGGAGGAAGGGAGTTAGAAGCATTATCTGGTGCAAAAGAACGTGGCCTGGCCTCTGTTCACATTTACCTAGACCAGATGAGGGAGAAATTCCCTGACCTGAGGTATTTTCATTAAATTTTGAGATGGTTTAAGACCCTGGGGGATCTTTTCAAACTACAATCACAGACACACCAAAAGGATCTCTGAGTTTGGTTAGCTAAGGTGCCACATCTGCGTCCATGAAGGCAAGACAGACTCCTGGAAAAACATTCCTTCGGCTGAGGCGGAGGGGAAGGGTGCTGGGTGGGGTTGGAAATGAGAGGATTGGTGCCACCTTGGCAGCCTGCTGCTCTCTTCCTGCCAGCCACACTGCCCTGTGAGAGCTTCTTCCTCCTGGCCCTCCTCTCTCTCTCTCTCTTTCTCTGCTCGGCTGAAAGAGGAAACAAGAAATCCTTGTCCTCTTTCAGCCAAACTGGTCTCTAGGTGTTATTCCAAATTACCTGTCAAGGTCAATGAGGCTGTTCCCTCCCCAGCACTGTTCTCTGCAGAGAAGTGGGGCGTGGCGATGTGGCTCACATTCCAGCCAGGGACCCAGAGGACTTCTGTCCTTTTTGACCCGGTGAAGCAGGTGGCACCTGACACCTGATAGCTCCATGGGTGCTTTGCCCTCAGGAAGATTCATTTTTAAAATGGGTGTAGCTTGAACCTAATTGATAGTACAGCAGGTAGGGTGCTTGCCTTGCATGAGGCTGACCAGGGTTCGACCCTTGGCCATCCCCTATGGCCTCCTGGGCACTGCCAGGAGTAATTCCTGATAGCAAAGCCAGGGGTAACTCCTGAGCAATGCCAGGTGTAGCCCCTACACAAAAACCAACCAGCCAAACAAAAGTAAAACTGCAACCCAACCCCCCAAACCACCCCTCCTCCGCCACAAATGGGTATAGCTATCTATTTTGTAACTTAAGTTTATAATCACCTGTCTGTGATTATAATCACCTTTGACTCCACAAGCCAAAGTTCCATGAATCCAAAGCCACATGTCCTTGATACAAAATCATCTACAAGTGTACGACTTTTTTCCTCTGCAAATAATTTTTATTGTTAAAAAGCTTCTTAAATTCCAGGTGAAAGAGGTTTCCCTCTAACCCTCAGGAGCTCATTGGCTGAAAACCTCTGTGTAGTAGTGACACCACGTTAGCTTGGGGGGAAAGAGGAGGGGCACAGTTGGGGTACTATCTCAGAAACTGCCTCTTCTGCTGGCCTGCACACAAATTCCAAGGGATAGATAGGATTAAGGGCTCCAAAGAGGATTCGCCCAGCCCTCCCAAAGGAGGATCAAACACTCTGGGCTAGTTCTGGAACAAAAATAAGCCCCCACCAAAGAGAAGTGCCTGCTTAAATAGCACGTGACCCTTTCCAAACCTCTGCTACAACTCCCAGGCCAGCTGGGGCCAGCCCTTTCCCATAGGCTGCTGGTGTAGGGGACCCCAGCCCGGGAGGGCAGCTCTCGCATCTCCCCCTGGTTTCCTGAGCAGACACTGTGCTGAGTGTCACGACTCCAAACCTCTTCTGCTGCTTTGGTGACTAATGGCTCAACTCTGCCTGAAAGGGAATCTGTGCCTAGAGAAAGCACTCGCTTTCTGAGCCGCTATTTGCACACTCCCCTAAGCTTAGACCGTGGGGGATTAAGGTAAATAAAACCCGCTTACATGACAACCGTGTGCTTGCTTCTTGTTCCGGAAACACCACCCCCCCTCCAAGCGGTAAAGTACACCCCCTGGCCAGCTTCATTTCATCGTGAGCTGCTTCCCAAACAGCTGGGGCAGCAGGGGGAGGGGGTGTTACCCGCAGCGGCAGGGCCACCAAGTGTGGACTCTGTAAACACGCCTCGGAGAGCACACGTGGTAATCCATTAACTCCGTGAAATCTGGGGTCACCGTGGACCGTTTCCTATTAATAGGAGCTAAAGCTCCTGCATACGCCTTAATGCCGAGGCGGCCCATGAAAAATGAACTCACGGGTCAGGAAGAGGAACAACGAATTCTTTCTGCCCAGGCAGATGTGTGTCCGACACGCGCGTGTAGACGCGGACAGAACCGCGCTTTAAGAGTCGCCCCCTTTTACACAAGCTGGGTCCCACTCGCGTCCCCGAGCCCTGGCAGTTGGCTCTTTCTTGTGTTTCCTCCCACCCCCCATCCCACACCGGGGAGGAAGCGGCGGCGGTCGGTCGGTGGCCTTCGGGGCGTCGGTCAGCTCAGCTTCGCCACGCACACGGCCAGCACCACCGCGGCCAGCAGCACGGCGCTGAAAACGGCGGCGGCCGTGGCTTTGCTGAGGTCGCAGGGCCGCCGGCGTTCTCCTACCGACACGCCACCCCCGGAGGAGGCGCCGGCGCTGGCACTGGACAGGAGCTCGGCGCCCGCAGCCTGCCTGGCCTGCACGGTCCAGCGGGGCACGTTGACCTTCATCTCCATGCTTTGGATCATCTCGCTCACTTGCAGGAGCTCCCGCTCCAGTTCGCGCAGGTCCTGCCCCTCGAAGTCGTGCTCCGCCGCCGCCGCCGCCGCCGCCGCGTGCCGCAGGCTCCGTGCGCTCAGGGCGCGCGCCGCCACGCCGCTGGTGGTGCCCGCCACGCCGGTGCGCACGAACGGCCGCCGCGGCGCGTGCAGGGGGAAGGCGGCGGCCAGCCCCAGCGCGCGCCGCATGTCGCCCTCCAGCAGGTCCAGGCAGCCGGAGAAGCTCACCCAGAGGCGCTCGAACTCGGCGCGCTCCTGGGCGTCCAGGCTCCGGTCGCGCAGGGCGGCCGTCAGCCCGACACAGCAGGTCGCCGCCAGCTCCTGCGCCTTGTGGCGCGTCCTCTGCAGCTCCTCCCGCAGGTCCTGCGAGTCGGCCGAGCCGCCGAGCGTCAGCACCAGGTGGTGGTAGCACGCGGTGGTCCGGTTGAGCGCGTCCAGCAGCGCCTTGCACTCGGCTCTCGCCATGGCCGTGCGCCCCCCGCCGCCGCCGCCGCCGCCGCCGCCCGCGCCACCTCTCGGCTTTCAAGCCCGACTCAGCGCGGCGGGACCCGGGCAGCTCCGACGGTGGCCACCCCCCGGGCCCGGCGCGGCCCGTGCGCTCCACATGGCCGGGACACGACGTCCACGCGGCCGCGACGGCAGCCGGATCCCGCTCTGGACCCGCGACGGTCGCCCCCGCACACCCGGAGCGGATTAGCTGCTGCCTCGGGTGCCCTCAACCATCCTGCCGGGATGAGCCCCGTCACACGGCCCTCGCCACCGCGGTGAGACCCCGCGCGGCCCAAGTTTCGGCCCCCATCCTCCTCCAAACGGTGCGCTCGCCAGGGGGCTGGCCGGCCCGGGAGGCGCGCGCTCGGCCCTCGGCCGCCGTCAAGGACGGCGCCGAGCGGTTTCTTCGGATCCACGCGCCCCCGCCCGTCCCAGCCGCGCGCGTCCATCCAGCCCCTGGACCCGGGAGAGGCGGGGCGCCTGCGGGGAGGTCACGTGGAGGTCCTCTAACTCCCTCTCCTTCGCGCGCCCTTACAGCCGGGGAGTTCCAGCGCTGGCCAGAGCCAGTCTTCCTTTACACGTGGACGGGGGAAACTGAGTCCGCAGGGGAGAGATTACGCGCGGTGTCCACGAAAGTGAGGGCAGCAGAACCCAGGGACGCTGGGCGCTGCGCCGCTAGAAGCCGGCACTTCGCTTTTCCAAACTGAGCCGCAGAGGGCACGCCCCGACGGCGCAGCTCGGGTCTTCCCTACCCCCCGCTCCCCATCCCCCACCTCGCCGCCGCCCCACGCGGGGTCAGGCAGCATTTCAGCCTGGGACCCCACCGCCCCCAAGTGTCAGATCAGCTCTTGGCCACGCTCTCTCCAGTCCCGGGCATGCGCAGTTAGGAGGCTCTGGTCAAGCCCGAGTAGGAAGCGCCGGGCGCCGCCTGAGCCTCTCCTCCCCGCCCCCTTCGGCAGGATGGGTTCCGTGATTGCTCTGTGCACACGTCACTCCGGATAAGGGCGGCCTCTCATTGGGCGGATCGAGGTTTGGCCCCGCCCAACGGCGGAGTAAGGCGGGTGGGTGGTGCTGCAGAGTCGTCGCGCCCGGGCTGGTGGGCGCTGTGCGGTCCGAGCCAGAGGCCGGGAGGTGTCGCCGCAGCTTGGGGGAAGGACTGGGAGTGAAACTATGAATAACCTTCCGAGTAAGTGTCTGCAGCCTTCTCGGGCTCAGCCCTCCGCTCGGGACAGCTGCGTCTCTCGGGGGCCCAGATCCGGGCGGGGTGCGGGAAGGGGGAGGGGCTCTTTCCCTCCGCGGCCGGCCGCTGCCCTGGCTGGACGGGCCAGGACCCCCTTTTGGTGGCGGGGGACACCTCCTGATCCGTGCCCTTTGGGTCCGATCCGAAGCCCGGCTAACGTCTGTGTGTGTGTGTGTGTGTGTGTGTGTAATGAGCCCTCTGACCCCGGCGGCCCCTGGACAGGTCTGCTGGAGACCAGAACTGGGAGCTCGGACCTGGGGGCAGTGGGCGGGGCCGTAGCACAGGCGCCTGGAGAGCTTTAGTTGTGCCGGCCAGTCTTGTTGTGTGGGTGGAGGTGGGCACTGGGAGATGGGGGCGGGGAGGGGGGGAAGCTCGGGAGCCTCGACCAGGGGGTGGCGGGGAGTGGGGGGTGGGGGGGAGGAAGGGGACCTCGTCGGGGAAACTCACCCTTGTGGTTAAAGATCACTCCAGGAAAAAGTCTTCATCAGCAAGAGATATTATTGGGATCCGGTTCTGTTAAGTTCTTTTCGTTGAGAATAGACTAAAGCGGAGGCTCTCGAGCCTGGAGGTTCCGCAGGCGGCTGCTCCGTCTTGCTGCGGACTTGGCGCAGGGGACCGGCCACTTGCAGGCCCGCGGTGGGTCGGCGGGAACAAGCGGATTCAGGACTTTCCCGGGAATGTGAGGCCAGTGAGTCGGGAAGGGACTGTTTTGTACACGAGCTGGGGTTTCCCATGTTTGTGGGTTCCAGACAAGAGGCCCCTGTTTTGGTTAAGTGTTGCACCTTTTCCACCAGCCCTAGAGAGGGGAGCTCTGACAAGATCTCCCTAGGGCGGGGGAGATGATACAGCTGTGGGAAGGCGCTCGCCTTGCAGGTTGCTGACTCGGGTTCAGTTCCTGGCACTTCATACGGTACCCTGAGCACTGTCAAGAGTGATCCCGGAGCACACAGCCAGGAGTAAGCCCTGAGCGCTGCTGGGTGTGGCTGAAGCAGCTGAGGCTGCAGAATGGGTCTAGGGGCAGAGAGGCCAGAGGGGAGAGGCTCTCAACCAATGCCAAGGGGAGAAGTTGAGAGTTCACGGAGAGATCCTCTGTAGTAGGCTGCAAGGGAGGCATTGAAGGAAGCGAGAGCTGACCTTGTTGACCCCCCGGGACCCCTCTTGGACTGGAAGCAGGAGGCAGTGCCAAGAAGCCTTGGGTGGAGGGAGTATAGAACGGGAGCAGTAACGGAAACTTCTGGCTAGGGGCCAGAGAGATAGTTAAGGGATAGAGCACTTCCCTTGCACTCATCAGACCTGGATTCCATCTCCAGCACCCCCGATGGATGGTCCCCTGAGTCCACCAGGAGTGATCCCTGAGCACAGATCCAGAAGTAAGCTCTGAGCACAGCTGGGTGTGGCCCAAACCCCCCATTACTTCTGACTAGCGCATACTTCTGGTGCCGACGCTCTGAGCTTGGGAGGACTTACTGTTTTTGGTTTTTTTTTTTTTTTCTTTTTGGGTCACACACAGCGATGCACAGGAGTTACTCCTGGCTCATGCACTCAGGAATTACTCCTGGTGGTGCTTGGGGAACCATATGGGATGCTGGGAATCCAACCCAGGTCAGCTGCATGCAAGGCAAACGCCCTACCCGCTTTGCTATTGCTCCAGCTCCCTCCCCCCCCCTTTTTTTTTCCCCGGGTTGGGTGGACTTATTCTGGCTGCAAACACCCTACCTGATATCTCCCTGCATGGCTTGTGCCTGCAGCAGCCCTTTTGGCTTTTGGTGGGAAAGGAAACAGCAGCGGGGGGGGGGGGGGGGGGGGGGGGGGGGCAAGTGTGCTGTGCTGTTTGCTTGGTGCCTGCCTGCAGTCAGGGCTCTGAATGGGTCTCCCGTTCTCTGCACACTACAACTGCTGCGTCCCATCCCTCCTGTGCCCGTGGCAATATCAGTGTCTCCTGGTTTATGTTCTTTTCCTTTTCTCTTCTGGTGTTTGGTTTTGGCACCCTGTCTGGCGGTGCTCGGGGACTCCTCCCACCGTGGTGCTCCCGATGGCGGTTTGGGAGATGGTGCCGGGCCAGGTTTGAACACGCACCTCTCATGTTGAAAGTGTGTGTTCTAGCCTTCCCTCTCCGGTTCTGAAACAGCAGCTTTCGTTGGGTGTTCCAGTAAGTTCGCCTGGGAGGAATGATGAAGGTATGTGACTACGGGAAGAGGGACACCGGACCTAGAGAGGGTTCAGACTCAAAGAATCCAGACCTGACTTGCCCCGAGGTGGCGTCTGCAGCTGAGAGACGCGGAGAAGTGGCTCGAGCAGCTCATGACCTGTCCAGGACCGCAGCTGGGCGGTGCGTCCTGGTGATTCCATCCGACCGCAGCCCCAGGAGCAGGGAGGTTGAGTGGCAACTGAGATGTGCTTCCAGCCCAGCCCTCTGCACCCCTTCACCTTTCCTTCCTTGCTGGCCATCCACATTCCAGCTGTCTTGGTTTGGCCAGCTCTGAGCACACTCTTTGTTTAGGGCCTTTTGTCATGCCTGCCTGCAAGGGACTGCCCAGGGCCCAACCCTTCCTGCTTCCTTGGATATGGACAGTGGATTTTCAGCTCCCTGCCTGGGAGTTTGCATCTCTGACACCCCCCTTTTTTCTTTTGTTCAAGTGGACGGAACAGTGAACTGCATGCCTACAGTGAGCCTGGTGCAGGCTGGGTGCTTTGCAGAGGTGCTTTGAGACAGATAGAGACAGGTTTTCATTGATGGTTCAGGAGGGACACCAGTGACAGGAATGCCATCCATGACGTCATCTGGTGGCTTCCATGGGGTATCAACAGTAGAGGAATAGAAAGTTATTGGACCTTTCCTTCTGAATTCTGGATTAAGTCAGCTGGAGACTGTTGCTCATGTGCTCATATACGGACAGCTCGGTAGGGTTGGGGGGGGTTTGGTCAGGGTCCTGGAAAGGCAGGAGCAGCCACAGGCAGGGAGGGTTTGGCTGGAAGCGATTTCTGGGCAGCACGGCCATCACTGTGCTGGGCCTGGCTGTGTGCTTTCATCACAGGGGACTTGCCCACCCAGACTCATCCGGACTGGTAGCGACAGTTGAAAACCACAAACGCCTGAAATGCCCAGGGCTGGTTCGAGGCCTTGCCTGGGTGTCCTTTTGATAGAGTGACTTTAGAAAACACCGTCAGGGGGTTGGTATCTTTAATTCATTGCTGGGGATCAAACTCTACACCATAAATCCCTGGCACCAGGGTCACTGTCACTGTCACACCGTTGTTCATCGATTTGCTCGAGCGAGCCCAGTAACGTCTCCATTGTGACACTTGTTACTGTGTTTGGCATATCGAATACATCACAGGTAGCTTGCCAGGCTTTGCTGCGAGGGCAAGATACTCTCGGTAGCTTGCCGGGCTCTCCTGGAGGGGCGGAGTAATCGAACTCGGGTCAGCTGTGTTGGCTGCGTGCAAGGCAAGTGCCCCACCCGCTGTGATATTGCTCCAGCACCAGGGTAGACTTATTTTATTATTATCATTTTGGGTTTGGGGGGTCACACCTGGGTTTACTTCTGGCTCTGCATTCAGAGATCACTGCTGGCAGGGCTCATATCGGATGCAGGGAATTGGACGCACGTTTGCCACTTGCAAGGCAAATGCCCAACCCACTGCACTATCTCTCTGCCTCCACCTCCTCTTGCCCCCCCCCGCCAAATTTATTTTAAAATGGAATTTTATAGGAGGAGTTCCTTCCCTTTCCAGTTAGTTTATATTGCATGCTATGTTAAAAGGTAAAACTGTTTCTTGTAACCAAACTTGTTAGGGTATTAATGTTGTATTTGTTGTTGGGGGCTCAGGATGTCTGGAGGGTCCCACCAGTGACTCTTGGCCAATTGGGCCAGTGATTGCAGGCCCAAAGCTCTGCTGGGGTCGAACCCTCCAGGGTTGCACCTGGAGAATGTCTGGGAACCATGTGGTGCCAGGAAAAGTTGGGTTGGGCACAAGCATTATTCTCCTGGCCCCTAAATAATTCTTAAGCATTCGTCCCCATGTCAGAATTAAACTCTGGCTGGGGACGTGGCTTACTGCTAAAGCACTTGCCTTGCATGTGGCAGTATGAAAATTAATAGCATTTAAAAATGAAGTGCAAGAGATAAATTCTGGCTTTTTTTTTTTTTTTTTTTTTTTTTTTGCTTTTTGGGTCACACCTGGCGATGCGCAGGGGTTACTCCTGGCTCTGCACTCAGGAATCACTCCTGGCGGTGCTCAAGGGACCATATGGGATGCTGGGAATCGAACCTGGGTTGGCTGCGTGCAAGGCAAACGCCCTACCCGCTGTGCTATCTCTCCAGCCCCTAAATTCTGGCTTTAAGTCCCAGAAGGAAGGAAGGAAGAAGGAGGGAGGGAAGGAGGGAAAGGAAGAAAGATAGAAAGACAGAAAGAAGGAAGGAAGGAAGGAAAAAGAAAGTTATTTCATATTTTCACATGGGGACAGGAAAGCTTAAATATGGTTCTGTGGGGACTGGGGTTGAGTATAGGGGTTATGGCCACCCCCCACACCACATATAGTCCCCCAGCACTGCTGTGAGTGATCCCTGAGCACAAAGCCAGGAGCAAAGCCCTGAGCACAAACAAGTAT
Source organism: Sorex fumeus (assembly GCF_029834395.1). Lineage (NCBI taxonomy): Eukaryota > Metazoa > Chordata > Mammalia > Eulipotyphla > Soricidae > Sorex > Sorex fumeus. Next base: position 23,852,684 of record NW_026606179.1, read on the forward strand.
GACCCAGATGCCTCTCCACCACTTTCTCAAAAATGGTCCCACGCAGGATTCTGGGAATCCGTACCCACCTGGAGATTGGTAACCAGGAGATGACGTTTCAGTGACTTGGAGCTAAGTAACAGCACGCCCGGCCCCTTCCCGAGCTTACTAAGAGTCTCGTGCAGTTATCCAGTTGTTGCACTTGACCTGTGCTTTCTGCTCTGTTTGACTCTGTTTCTTCAGAGCCTTGTGTCCCCTGGAGGCGGGCAGTGCTGGAGAGGGAACGGGCCGAGGCCTCCCCCCCCACCCCTGGAGTGTGCCGATGTGGCGTTCTGGGGCCTCCCCTTCCCTCGCTGCTACAGCTGGCTGACTGGCTCTTTGTATGGGGTATTTCCCTGGACTCATTTTCTCATGAGTCCAAAAGACTCTTGGGCCCTCTGTGCTCCGGGGAACCTGCCCTGTCTCCTCAGCCTCCGACCCCGCAGGGGCTGCCGCGTCCCTGTCCTTCGCTTCTTCTCTCTCTCCCTCTGGGCTTTCCCTCCCTCTGCAGTTCCAGAGCTTCGACATTCCTGGTGCTCCACCCGGCCAAGCTGTTAATACATCCTTTGACGCCTGTCTTGTCTCCTCCAGCTTGGGGAGGAGGTGTTGGTGCGCTGCCAGTATCTCAGGGGGTGACTTCCGCAGCTGTGCTGGGGTGCCCAGGGCCTCCTCCTGCCCATACTTGGCTTGGTAATGCAGGCCAGACCACTTGGGCCAGCATTCCGAGACGGCAGTGCCGGGGGCTGTACCTTGCTTGGGGAGGCCTTGTGGTACCCAGAATCAGACTTAGGGGCCCTCTGAGCAGCTTCCTGGCCCTCTGCTGAGAATCTGCTTGCTTGCTTGTCTTCTATCTTGCTTGCTTTCTTGCTTTCTTTCCTTGCTTTTTCTCCTTTCTTCCCTCTCTCCCTCCTTCCTCTTTCGTTTTCCTTCCTTTCTTTTTGTCTTTCTTTCTCTTTTTCTTTTTTCTTTCCTTCTTTTTTCTGTCTTTCTTTCTCTTCTTTCTCTTTTTCTCTCTATCTCCTTTCTTTCTTTCTTTCTTTCTTTCTTTCTTTCTTTCTCTCTCTCTCTCCCTTTCTCTTTCTCTCTTTCCTTCCCTCCTTTCTTCCCCTTCCTTTCTTCTTTCTCCTCCCTTCCTTCTCTCTCTCTTTCTCTCTCTCCTCCCTCTATCCTTCTATTCTAGCTGCTATGATTGATGCACACACCTGCTTGCTAGTGGTGCTTGTACAACGTTTCTCAGGCCTGATGCTCCTCCCCCCCTCCCCCCCGCAGGGGTGGGTCTCCCCTCTAGTTGCGATGGCACATACCTGACTGCAGGGTGGCAGGAAATCAGGAGCAGAGCTGCCAGGATTGGGCTTGGTGCATGCAACAGCATCGGGGATCAAACCTGTGATGTAGTCTTGCATGGCTGGTGCTATAAGCCAGCTTGCTACCCCTTGGGCCTTCCTTCTTAGCTTTTGGCTGGTCGTCCTGAAGTCTGTTTCATAGGGGTCTCCCCCCACCTCACCCCAGCACATCTTTACTTTTGTATACCTACACGTGGCACCATTTGTGTCAGTAAACTGAAGAATTGTGTTTTTTTGTGACTGTTCCGGCAAAATCATACTACCTGTTATTTTGATAGGGACTCATGAAAGGGCTAACTGGGCTCCAGTAATAATTGAGTTCCGTTATTCAAATACTTGCATTGTTGCAGAGCTGTCTCTAGGGTCAATGAAGGGATTGTTCTTAGTCATTTTCTTGCTCAGCTCTTCTCCGTAAGGGGATTGGCAGGGAGGGCGGTGGCCTCCTTCCGGCAGTCCCCAGGAGCGCCAGTAGCCAAGACAGCCCCGGCCAGACTGGATCCAGGGAATTTGATGTGGGACTGATGTGGCCGTCTGCCATGGGAACTTGTCCTTTGGGAGAAACGAGTAATGGCTCTTGTCTAGCTTTGGGTCATGAAATAAACCCTAAACCGAGCACATTTATTTTATATGATGGGCCTAGGTTAAGAAATGAATTATTGGGGCTGGAGTGATAACACAGAGGATAGGGCGTTTGCCTTGCACGCGGCCAACCCAGGTTCGATTCTCAGTATCCCGTATGGTCCCCTGAGCACTGCTAGGAGTAATTCCTGAGTGCATGAGCTAGGAGTAACCCCTGTGCATCACCAGGTGTGACCCAAAAAGAGGAAAAAAAGGATTATTCAGGGACCAAAGTGGTAGTACAGCGGGTAGGGCACTTGCCTTGTGGATGACTGACCTGGCTTCTATCTCCGGCATCCTATATGGTCCCCTGAGCCCACCAGGAGTCAAGAGTCAGCCCTTGAGAACTGCTGGGCCTAATCTACAAACCCATCAAAAAGGAATATTTGAATAAATTCTGGTATCTGTGTAATCTTGACCCAACTAGTCTGGCTGCAGTTTTTTTTTTTTTTAATCTGTGATATGGAACTAGAGATACCTGTAGTTATGTCATTGATTATAGTTAGTTGCTGATAGTTATTTTATGCATAAAAATGGAATAAAGAGGGGCTTGAGAGAAGGTACAGTGGGTACAGTGCTTTCCTTGCACAACCCTACCCGGGTTTGAGTCTGGCACCACATCGTTTCCCCTGAGTACCTCCAGGAGTAAGCCCTGAACATAGGGCCAGGAGTAACCCTGAGACCAGCGGGTGTAGCTAATTCCTCCTCCCTTCACAAAAAATGGAATAAGGATGTACATAAGTTTTCACAGTCTCAGGACAAAGATCTCAAGTAGTGATTTTTATCATGAATATTATTAGGTAGAAAGTAATTCGGTTTTGAAAATTTGTTTTAAATTTATCTCATTGTAATAAGTATAAGTTCACTTGGTGCTTTTTAGTAGTTTCTTACTTTCTTTTTCTACTGATGAGAACAGGCCGCAGGCTCAAGTTCAGAACTTTTGACAAGCAATAGTATTTTGCAAGGTTTTAAATTATGTAATTTTTTTTTTCATTTAGTTTCGTCACTGTCACTGTCACTGTCCTCCCGTTGTTTATTGATTTGTTCAGACGGGCTCAGTAACATTGTGAGACTTGTTACTGTGTTTGGCATATCGAATACATCATGGGTAGCTTGCCAGGCTTTGCCATGCGGGCGAGATACTCTCGATAGCTTCCCGGCTCTCCAAGAGGGGTGGAGGAATCGAACTCTGGTTGGCCTTGTCAGCCATGTGCAAAGCAAATGCCCTACCCGCTGTGCTATCGCTCCAGCCCTTAGTTTAGTATATTTTTAATTTTTATTTTATTTTTTTAAAACATTTTAATTTAATTTTTTATTTAATTAGTGAAACACCCTGAGGTACAGTTGTAGACTTACAAACTTTCGTGCTTTGGTTTCAGTTATACAATGATCCAGTACCCATCCCTCTACCAGTGCCCATTCTCCACCACCAATGATCCCAATAGCACTCCCACCTCCCACCCCATTCCCCTACCCCACCCCGCCTCTGTGGCAGGGCATTCCCTTTTGCCCTCTCTTTCCTTTAGGGTGTTGTGGTTAAATGATGTAATTTTTTTTATAATTAAATGTTTTTTTCTGATTATTCTTTCTTTTTGGGAAGTGATTTCATTTTTACATTGAACATAATATCTAAGAGACACAATTTCGGGCTGGAGAGATAGTTCAGCTTATAAGGCGCTTGCTTATCTTGCATGCAACTGATCTAGGTTCACTCTCCAACACCACTTTTAGTCCCCACAAGATCTTCCAGAAGTGATCCCTGAGCTCAGAGCCAGGAGCAGCAGGAGTAAGTCCTGAGCACAACTGGGTCTGACCCAACCCCTTCTAGCCCCCCTCCCCAATGCCCCTTCCCCAGACAAAAAAAAAACCCAACAAAACGTTAATAAAACTTTGGTGTTTAAAGGAAAATAGCAGACATTAATAATAGATGAAATGTATGCAGTTTATGCAGTTAATCAGGTTATTCATTCACTGTGCCAGATACCTCCTCCCACCACACACACTTTTTTTTTTTTTTTTGCTTTTTGGGTCACACCCAGTGATGCTCAGGGGTTACTCCTGGGTCTGCCCTCAGGAATTACTCCTGGTGGTGCTTGGGGGGACTATATGGGATGCCAGGGATTGGACTCAGGTTGGCCGCATGCAAGGTAAACACCCTACCTGCTGTGCTATCACTCCAGCGCCCTCCCCCCCCCCCACACACACACCACCACCACTTTCTGTATGTGTCAGGGAGGGGTATTAAACAGAACCCATAAATGGTCAATGAACTTATTACCTTGTGTCCTGGTCCATGAATGGGTACTGGTTCTAATTCTTACCCAGGTAGCAAGTGGGCTAGCATTAGGGCAGTACCTTGGTATGCAGTTTAATCAAAATGGTGAGTGCCACGGAAATAGGTACAAAAGAGCCATTAAGACTCCCGGTCAGGGGGCTGGAGAGATAGCACAGCAGGTAGGGCGTTTGCCTTGCACACGTCCAACCCGGGTTCGACTCCCGGCATCCTATATGGTCCCCCGAGCACTGCCAGGAGTAACTCCTGAGTGCAGAGCTAGGAGTAACCCCTGTGCATCGCTGGGTATGACCCAAAAAGCAAAAGAAAAAAAAAAAGAGGGTGAGAACGCTGCCTCCTCTGTGCCTGTTACTCTCCTAGTTCATCCTGATACCCGGTAAAACCACACTCATGTGGCATGAAAGGGGAGCAGAGTGGGGACAATAGAGACCCTGTTCACAGTAGCAGCAGCAAAATCTGTAGAAGATACAGAAATAATATAGAGTATGAGGTGTATGTGATCTATGATTTTTATTTTATTATATTTTTTTCTTTTTGGGTCACACCCGGCATTGCACAGGGGTCACTCCTGGCTTTATACTCAGTAATCACTCCTGGCGGTGCTCGGGGGACCACATGGGATGCTGGAAATCGAACCCGGGTCTGCTGCATGCAAGGCAAACACCCTACCCACTGTGCTATCACTCCAGCCCCAATCTAAGATTTTTAGGAGGAAAGTCAAATTGATTATGGAAGAAGTACATGAAAATGCATCCCATGCTTATTGGTTAGCACTTATGATTATGAAAATGTCCAGTCTCTAGTTCAGCAAAACTCCCAACAGAATATATATATATACATATATATTATTATTATTTTTTAAATAGGGACCTTGCCTAGTGATGCTCAGGGTCCACCAGGATGACATCAGGACTCCATGTGATGTGGGTGGGGGGTGAGGGGTTAGTCAGGGCTTCTACCTTTTGAGTTATGTTTCTGGCCCCTCCCCATAGATTTTTTCATGAAATTGTATAGCTGATTCAAATCTTATTGCTATTGTAAAAGAATTAGGAGTATGGTACAGTGGGTTGGATGCTTGCCTTGCATATGATCAACCTGGTTTCGGTCCCTGGCACCTCAGATAGTTCCCAGAACCCCACCAGAAGTGATTCCTGGGCCAGACCCAGTGCACTGCTGGGGTGTAGTCTCCAAAAACAAAACAAGAAATTGGAGTAATTAGGTATTTTGGGATAACATGGTAGGAAGGGCTTTCTGTATGAGATCCCAGGGCTTAGGATGACTCGTAAAATTATGTGAGCTATGCGTGAGAAAAAGGAAAACATGTTACTAGTAATAGGATTTTTTGATCACATATTTAAAATATTTGGTGGTAAGGATTAAAATTTACTTTTTTAAAAAAAATTTTAATTTATTTGTTTACATTTTGTTTGGGGGCCACACCTGGCATTGCTCAGGGCTTACTCCTGGCTCTGTACTCGGGGATCACTCCTGGAGGGCTCAGGGGACCACATGGGGTACTGGGGATTGAATCCAGGTCAGCTGTGTGCAAGGCGAGTGCCTTACCGCTATTCTCTGATTCCTTTTTTTTTTAATTTTAATGTGACACATAGAAAATTTTAAATTACATAAAGTATATTTAATTACCTTTATCAGTTGGAGAGCGCATATCTAGGCCAGTGAAGCAGGACTAGTTCTAAAAATATGTGGGAACTTGTTGGATGAGAACAGTAGCAGTGTTAGCCAGCTTGAAAGGGGCCGAAGATTCAAAAATGACAACAGGCTAACTGCACATTTGTGTGTGCCTTTACAACCCTCTCTGCCCCCAGAGTCCTTGGGAGTTGATTTATGTTAGATGAGGCCTTGCAGTTGGGGGTTTTCATCATGAAAGGAAAGCTTATCAGAAGGAAAGCTCTTTCCGGCCCCATACAGCAAGTACAAAATAGTCTGAGACTGTCAGTGGGCCTTCACCCACAGCCAGAGTTGCACACATCTTGATCTTGAACTTCCCAGACTTCAAGATTATGAGAAGTTAGCTGGGGAGTGTATGGTGTTTCAGCCCAAATAGACCGAAATGCGTATCATAAAGAAAAATAAAATTAGAAACCCAGCTTATAGTATATAGCATAAATAAGAATGAATGGGGGGGGGGCTGAAGCAGTAGCACAGTGGGTAGGGCATTTGCCTTGCACGCGGCTGACCCGGGTTCGATTCCCAGCATCCCATATGGTCCCCCGAGCACTGCCAGGAGTAATTCCTGAGTGCAGAGCCAGGAGGAACCCCTGAGCATTGCCGGTGTGACCCAAAAAGCAAATAATAAAAAAAAAAAGAATGAATGGGACTCTAAAATGATAGACTTTAAGCTTCTTAGAAATTATAGAGTATTTTGATGTCTTGGGAGTTGGCAAGGATGTGAAGACGATGATGACGACGACGACTTTGGTTTGCTTTTGGGCCACACCCGGCAATGCTCGTGGTTACTCCTGGCTCTGCATCCGGGAGTCACTCCTGGCAGTGCTTGGGGAAACTTAAGGAGTGCAGGGGGCTGAAGGAGCCCAAGGAAGGCACCCTATCTGCTGTACTATCTCTCCAGCCTCTGGTAGTCTTGACAGTACAGCCAACCAGCTCCATGCAGAGAGCCTGCAGCCATGCAGTTTATTGTCTCCTGCTATTCCGTGGGCTGGCAGGGTGTTTCTTCTGCACCCCGCTGCATTCACTCCTGGTTTCAGCTGCCCAGTTGGCTGTGCCCGCCTCCCCCTCACATGGGCCTCTTGCTCCTGCCATCCTGGTGGCCTCAGGGTGCCAAGAGAACAAGTGTAGAATCTGCCAGGCCTCCTCCTAGGGGCTGACGCTCAGAAATCACAGAAAAGGGCAGTTCTGTCTGCTGGTGCTTTGTAGCACGTCACTGTGCTGACTCAGATTCAAGGGGTGGATGAGCATCTTCTGATCTCAGGGCACAGAGCTCAGCCACTTGGCCCAGGGCTGTGACATAGGCACGTTTCCTGCCACTTTCTGAGATCTGAGAAACTGACCAGGAAGGTACAGAAGGGAGGCCGGCTCAATTCCATTAAAACCAGACGCCGGGGCTGGAGAGAGAGTACAGCAGGTAGGGGACTTGCCTTGCACACAGTCGGCCCGGGTTCGATCCCCAGCACTGGGTATGGTCCCCTGGGTCCTGCCAGGAGTGACTTTTTTTTTTCTTTTTGGGTCATACCTGGCGATGCTCAGGGGTTACTCCTGGCTCTGCACTCAGGAATCACTCCTGGTAGTGCTCGGGGGACCATATGGGATGCTGGGAATCGAACCCGGATCAGCTGCGTGCAAGGCAAACGCCCTACCTGCTGTGCTATCGCTCCTGCCCCAGGAGTGACTCTTAAGCTCAGAGCTAGGAATGAGCCCCCAGCACCGGAGGGTGTTGCCCCCACCAAAAAAAAAAAATGAAGCAAAACTCAAATGCTTCTATTTCTGGAAAAAGAAATGTGGAAAAAATGAACAACGACAAGTCCCACAGATGGGGAGAAAATGAGAACATCTTTTAGATGTTCTAAAAAGTTGGAACATCTTTTGGTACCCATATATTTAAAAAAAAAAAAAAACCTATAAATGACAAGCGGGCCGGCAGTGCTTGAGAGGAGTGGGCAGAGCCAAACGGAGTTACAGAAGGTAAGGAAATGACTTCATCCGTCAGAGAAATGGAATTCGTAATAGCAAGGGGACTGAGCCATGCTCACAGCTGCAGAAGTCAGAGTTGGCTGAGACAGGAAGTGTTGGCGAGGTGGAGGTGCGAGGACGAGGGGCGCGCCCATGCTTCTCTGCGGGGGTGGAAAGTGGTCCAGCGTCTGCCAATGGGCAGATGGATGCGCCCCGCGGTGCCTCTCCTGGCCGGGCCTCGTGCCTCGCGCTGCGCTCCAAGAACACGCTGCAGTGCTGCAAATGTGTCAGCAGCTTGGCCGTGGGCTACTGGGTCAGCGGGGACACATTCCCTTAAAGGAACGCCACATGCCCGGCCCAGCTGGGCAGTGCCGCAGCGTGGGTGGACCGGAAAGTGTAATGTGGATCGAGGAAGGCACTTCAGACACCGCCAGGGAAGGGGATAGAGGGATACACACCAGCCATGCAGTTCGTGAAGGGGGAGGAGATGGGGGAGAGGGGGAGGAAGTGGGGGAGAGGAGGGTTACAGGGGGGATTTGCATATACTCTTCTGGTAGATCTCATTTTGTCATCACTAGTATTGTTTGGGTTTTATTTATTTATTTTTTTTTACCTTTTGGGGTCATACCCGGTGATGCTCAGGGTTGACTCCTGGCTCTGCAATTGCTCTCAGGAATTGCTCCTGGTGGTGTTTAGATGACCGTATGGGATGTTGGGGGTAGAACCTGGGTCAGCCGTTTGCGAGGCAAAAACGCCCTCCTCACATCCCCACTGTTCTGTTGCTCTGGCACCACTATTACCGTTTGTGGTGCTGGGAGTTGAACCCTAGACTTCGCACATGTGAGGACCATGCTCTACTACTCAACTGACTATTTTGAAGTTCCCAGCCCTGATTATTTCAGGTCTTAAACTCTGAGGCAGAGATATGACACGGTAAAATGTTGAGATTTGGTAATGCTCGGTGGTAGGTTTGCATGATTACTCTGTAATATGGATATCTTTAAAATGTCCTAATGCAGGCCAACAACGAGGATAGCCCCCAAATTGCCATTTTTTTTTACTTTGGTACTGGAGTTTAACGAGATTTTTCAGAACATAATTTATTCACTTAATTAAAAAGAAAAAGACATCTTGGGGCTGGAGAGAAAGTACAGCGAGTAGGGCTTTTGCCTTGGATGTGGCTGCTGTGGGTCTGATCCCTGGCACTCTCTCTGTTTCCCGGGGCCCCTCCAGGAGTGACCCCTGAACACCATGGGGTGTGGCACACCCCCACTCAAAAAAAAAACCCTTCCTGAATCAGTGGGTTACTGTTGATTCCTGATGGAGTGTGAAGTCTGTAGGGTAGAATTATGCATTTCAAGGATGCCTTTTAAATACCTATCCTTACATTTGTAAATTTGATTAGATGGTAATATTGCTTAAACATATTGCTTAATAAATAAATAATTCCGTTACCTTTTCCATCTAGGAAAAGGTTCATATAACTTTGCATGTTTTCAGCAGTTTCACATTTAACCACCAAATTTGAAAAATGAGAAAAATGAGGTCATAACATCTTTGGGGTTTCTGTAGACATAAACAAGTTTCTGTAGACAGTCTGCAGGGGAAATTATGAAATAATTTTAATACTTCTTGACTACCTGTACAGTTTTTCAATATCCAAATAAAATAGATTAATTCGTGATTCGCTTCACATTTAGGAAAAAAATTAAAAAAAGGTTGCCTTTTAGAAATTGGCCCGTCAGATCTTCCGTGCTGTGTAAAAGAGAAGGTGGCCCGTTCACTGCTTCCCTCCTCTTTCTCCAGGAGACTCTCTTCGCCCCCTCTGATGTCCATATGGCTCTGTATGATGAGGATCTCCTGAAAAACCCTTTCTACCTGGCTCTTCAGAAGTTGCGTCCGGACTTGTGCCACAGGGTGGCTCAGATCCATGGCATCGTAAGTATGTCTCCACTAAGGGTCGCCCTCTCTGGACGCTGCCCCATCAGGGCTGACGGGGCCTGAAATACGGCAGAGTGAGGGGAGGGGGGAAGTTTAGAGGGGGCTTGTGACTGATCTCTCTTCCTTGTCACGAGCCCCTGACCACACTCCGTTTCCTGATGAGCAGAAAGGGACCATTAGGAGCTAGCTGTCTTTCTCCAGGATGCCTCCTGGGACTGGCCTTGACTTTCCCCTGAACCTGGGGACACATCCCTCCATCACTTCCTCCTTTCCACTTCCTTATAATAGAGGCCATAGAGCCTGCAAGGGCAGTGAGACCCTAGACCGAGAAGCCTGCAGGGTTTGGGGGAGGCGGCCAGTGGTGCATCATTGCATCCACACATACTTTCTGTAGTACTGTGCCTTCCACTGCCCAGGCTGGTGGCATTCAGGGCGTGTGGCTCGGAGCACGCTGTGCTGGGCACTTGGCACCGCCCGTCTCTGCCTCCGCTAGAGAAACCTTCTGTCCTCTCACGCGAACTCCCTGCTTCTCACAGGGTATCCCAGTGCCTCCTGCCACGTGATGTGCTTCGGGCTCCTGCGTGCAAAGCATGTGCTCTAACCCTTTGAGCCGTCTCCCCGGCCCCTCCCAGGATTTTTCCCACTTTGGATTTTAGAAGCCTTGGCATTAAAAAACAAAAAATTCAGAGATTTCAACTGTTTCCAAAGGTGACCATGAAATATGCAAAAAAAAAAAATTCTCACCCAGAGACATTCACTGTCATCCATGTATCTCGTGGTTCCCGAGTGCTTCTCTAGGGCAGGCATTGTGACTGACGCAGGGGAGTCGGCAGGAAAGAGGAATATTCATTACTGCCTTTCCCCCTCTCGGCACTTAAATCCTAGTAAGAGGAACAGCCACGCCTGGGCAAGCGGGGCTAATTATAGTGTGATCAGAGTCTCAGAAGAAGCTGCTTGCAGAGCAGTCCGGTTGGCTGGACGCTAGTTCCTCCCCATCGTTGTTCTGTGATATTTTTGAAATACTGCCCATATCACAGCTATTATCAGCCGTGACTTCCGCTTGCTTTTCAGGCGTGCCCTCAGAAGGGGAGGGCGGGTGCCGCTCTGGGAGCACCCACTGGGGCCTGCGGGTAGGTGCCCATCCTGCGTTCACCACCGCTCCTGGCCTGCTCGCTCACTTGCACCCGAGTGGACTGACTTCTGAGTTCACTTTAGCGAAAAGTTCGGGGGCCACAGCCAGCGGTGCTCTGGGCTTACTCCTGACCCTGCACTCAGGGTTCACTCCTGGTAGGCTTGGGGGACCAGATGGGGTGCTGGGGATTGTACGTATCCCATGGGTGTGGTATGTCTCTGGACTCACTTAGAGGAAAAGTTATATATTTATTTATTTATGATATTTTGGGCTACACCTGAGAGTGCTCAGAGCTTACTCCTGGCCCTGAGCTCAGGGATCACTCCTTGGTGGACTTGGGGGACCATATTGGGTTCTGGGGCTTGAACCTGGGTCAGCTCTCTGCAAGGCCAACACCCCTCCTGTTCTTTTTACCCAGCCCCTTCACGAAAAGTTTTAAATGTGAACTTTTGTATTGTGAGGTGAGAAGGGATGGGGTGATGAGGGCCAGTGGGGAGGGAGGGATGTTGACACTGGTAGTGGGTGTGGCACATAATGCCAGTGGACACCTAACACATAAATATTAGCAGGGTTGTGAGTCATGTTGCTGCGGTGAAATACACACACACACATATATGTATATAAATAAATATATTCATGGACTCAAACCCCTCCTGCCCCCAAAGGAACCTTTCCGTCTTGGTCACCTTCTTCCAGGCCATAACGAGGAGGAGTAGGAGATATCTTTTTCAGCCGTGCCCTCAGGAGCTCCTGGTGGTCCCCAGGAGACCACAGGGTCTGGAGGCTGTTGGGGGTGGGGGTGGGGCGTGCCACATTTTGCTGCATTGCTGTCTGGCCTTGCTCAGCCTCGTTCTGTGGGTGTGAGAATCAGCGGGGCCGGCTTCTCTGCAGAATCTCGGGGGAGGAGTGCTGGCAGGACCGGTGTGGACAGTGATCCGTGGCCCTACTGGCTGTGGGCTGGGAGCCTGTGTCACCCTTGCCTGGTCTCAGTGTTCTCTGTGTCTGCTGGCTGATCGCGCATTCTCAAAATGGTTTTGCAGACTGGTGGGCGCCATGGTGCTTCATGAATGCTCTGGTGGTCCCCGAGACCCACTTCTGGTGGGATGGCGAATGCAGGGTCCAGATGAAGGTCTCCCTTCCCCGCCACATGTACACAAACTGTAGGTCAGGGGACATGGGACCGGCTCGACTATCTCGGTGCTGTTCCCAGATGCGTTTCCTGTTTTCTTGTATTGAACTTAGCCCTCATTCTCTATTTTAAAGAATGAGATTTTTTTTTTTCCCGCTTTGATTTTTGGGCCACGCATGGCTGTGCTCAGGGCTTACCCCTGGCTCAGTGCTCAGGGATCACTCCTGGCGAGGCTTGGGGGGACCCTGTGGGATGCTGGGGATTAAACCCCGGTTGGCTGTGTGTAAGGCAAACACCCTACCCCCTGTACAATCATTCGGGACCCTTAGCTCTTCGTTTATCTGGACTCTTTCCCCCAGTTTGTGCCGGGTTCTGGGTTTCCAGGGTCATACCGATGAGTAGAAAACATGACACAGAACTTTGGCGTGCATTCGGGGAACCTCAGAAACAGACAGGCGGGACCAGAATGGCCTGGACTGCCCTGGGCTCCTTGGAGTGCCAAACCCAGCCTGGGTGAGGTGCTGCTGGTACAGATTCCTGCTTTGGTTCTGCCGCCTTGCTTCGGTGGAGCGCCCAAGCAGTGCTCAGGGGCTAATGGGTCTCTTCTGGCGCTTCTTGAACTCCTGGATTATCTGTTCACAGTGAGAGCCCAAGACCATCCTGCAGGGGTGCTGTGTGGTATTGGGGATGGCTTGGGTTACCCCTGTGGGGCTTGGGGGCTGCCAAAGCCACACATGGCGGTGCTTGGGGGGCCATGCAGTGCCCGGGATGGAACCTGGACCAATGGCCAATGTGACCCACGCTCAGCCCCCATCCTAGCTCCTAATGACATTTACAAGGGAGGAGGGTAGAAAGTTTGGGGGTTTTGTCCCCCTCCTCCTGATGATACCCAGGCAGCTGGGCTGTGTTATAGGCCAAGTGAGCGAGGCACAAAGTTGAAATCAGGGATTTCTTTATTAGCTGATCGGTGACTGTCCTCTGTGCCCAGAATTTGAACAGAAGAGCAGCCGCCCGAATTGTCTTCCTGAGCTTTTGATGGACCCGGTTCACCTCCCATTCCCATGCTAAGCGAGCAAGCGAGCTGGGTACAGAAACCAAAAATAAGTGGTTAGCAAAGCAACCTATTGATTAAAAAAAAAATTGGACTATTAGCAGGATGACAGGTGAACAATTCATCGAGGAATATAACACCCCCCCCCCACAAAAGAAACCAAAGACAGTTAATAGTAAAACAGACATCAAAACAGAGTAGTCAGACAGTGCTTATGCAACTGATTGGCTAAAAAATAAGCAGTAGTTATCTACTTTATTGATCCACGCACATCGAGTGTCCTGTTTTTCTGCCAATGAGCACATATCCTGTTCTTCTGACATGTGACTATGCCTCCATCTTTTTTTGTGTGTGTGCTTTAGTTTGTTTTTTGGGGGGCCCCACACTCGGCAGTGCTGAGGAATTACTCCTGGCTCTGCACTCAGGAATTACTCAGTTGGGGGACCATACTGGATGCCGGGGATTGAACCCAGGTCGGCCGCGTGCAAGGCAAACACCCTTCCCCCTCTACCATGGCTCGGGCCCCCAACATGCCTCCGTCTTATCTGTCAAAGGCACTCACACTCTGGGCGCCGGGGTCCAAGACACTTTGCCTCTTTCTCAAGGGAGTGGGGTCCGTTGGCCTCCCACAGGCTGGATGCTTTCATGCTCGACCCTGTGACATGCTGCTTTTCGGGCCCAGTGGAGCTGGAGGTGGGCGGCCACTTCCACACACTGAAGTGCTGCCCAGGTGTGTTTGCTGTCACTGAACTTTGTCTGAAGCTGTTTAACCGCCGCTCCCCCCCCCCCCCAGCTCTGCTCCAGGAAGTGCTCTCTTGGGTGAGCCCCATGCCCTTAGCCTGATCTCAGCTCCCCACGTACACGGGGCAGGCTCCTATAGCCATGGATGTGCGGGAGGAGGAGGACGGTGCCCGAGAGCCCAGTCCCTGGCTCCTGCCAGCAGCAGAATGTTCCAGCAGCATTGTTGGCCTAAAACCGGATGGTACCTGGGCTGACATCCCCGCATCCCCACCGACACCGATACCAACACCCATTGTGTGGGGGGTGTCACAGGGCACAGTGGTGGCGGGAGCTGGTTGGGCTTGTTGAGGGTTGGGGAGGTGGAGGCAGCCCAGGAAAGCAGGTGAATTCAAGGGCCCTGCGGCCTGGCAGAGTGGCCGAGGTGTCTCAGAATCTGCAGGTCCTTCATGGCCCCTTCCTCACCTGGGACAGGCCTTGTGCCTTGGAGGCGGGAGCAGGTCTTTGGGTCTCTCTGAGGTGGGACACAGACAACCCCTAGGGCTGGGGATTCAGTGGTTCTGCAGGTCTGACTGGGCTCAATCCTCAGCTTCAAAGATAAGAAACAAGATAAAGAGAAGAGAAGCCACCATCCCCAGAACTGGTTCCTGCCGTGCTTGTTAAGGATAGTCTTGGGTGTCCTGAGGCCCCCTGGGAGCCTGGCTTCTCGTCTCAGCCCTGGAGGGAGGCCCCTTCCCCTCTCATGAACATTTAAAAGCTTTGTCCTTAATCTCAAACATATAGAGGGTAGAAATAGGGGCGTGGGGGCAGTGTGCTGGCAGGGAATCATTCTTCCCAAGTGAGCGTCCATTGTAGCCCCCTGGCACGCCCCACCTGCGCCATGCAGGATTCTGGTGAGATCTGGGCACCACAGCCAAAAGTGGGTGTCGTGACCACCATGACCGGGTGTGTTCAGCACCAGCACTACACGCGTGCCAGCTCCATAGCAGGGGTGGGACCCTGGAATCCACGGGTGGGACCTTGGAATCTCCCCCACAATCCCCACAGCCCATTACCTCCTGAGTCACCCCCACGGTCCCCACAGCTGGTGAGCCTTGTCATTGCAGAGTAGACCCCAAAGGGAAGGGAATAAACCTGAGGACTAAAGGAAGAGTTGGGGAAAAAAAATAAAGCAAGAGCCGAAGCAGTGTCAGGTGCCCTGTGCAGTGTCACCCTCTGACACACTCACACTCCAGTCCTTGGTCCCGACTCCTTTCACCCCCTGCCACCATCCTCCCTCAGCCACTGGGTTATTTCGAAGCACATCCCGGCCCATTATGTAAGTTAGTCGTGCGGTTCCATCTGTACCGATTTAGGGCTGTATTTTTATAGGATAAGGATTCTTTCTAAAAATGTCACCGCAGTGCCATCATCATTAAAGCTGGAAAATGCTTCAGGAATTCTTTAGTAATGTCACCAGTCCAAAGGGGGGGGGGGTGTGCCCTGCCCCCAGCCCGACTCTCTAGGGGCAAGAGTTGGGGTATGGGAGACAGGGGTGCTCAGGGCAGCCCCCCCCGAGCGAGAGCACGGGGACTGGACTCGCCCAGGTCCTCTGGCTCTCGGGCTGCTCTGTGATTGCCGCTAGCTTAGCGCCGAACATCTGATGGAAACCGCACGAGAGGCCGATGCGAGGGTGAGAGGGAGGTGTGGGAGTTCCTCGGAGAGCAGGGCACACAGCGCTGACTGGGCACTGTCCACATTTCCTGGGGCATCGTGTGCCCGGAGACTGTTCCCACAGGTGCATAACGAGAGCCAGCCTCTGTGCCCACCCCAGCTCCTGGTAGGATTTTCTGGCTCGAGGGCTGTGTGAGAGTAATGAGCCTCAGTAGAAACGGCGGGGAGACGGTCTCTGCCGGTGCGGGCTGGGAGCCAACTTAGCTCCCCGTCAGTTCTGAATTATGTTTTCTAACCCCCTTGCAAGGCCAAGGAGCTCTGTATTGAGTGTGCAGTCTAGTCTTACTATATTCATTTTTAGTACATGGGGTTTATTGGGGGGAAGGGTTAGAGCACAGCCAGCAGTGCTCAGGGACCACCTTCTGCTCTGCTCAGGGGTCTCTCCTGGTGGCGCCCAGGTGATGCTGGACTGCCTCTCTGGCCCCAAAGGGAAGATGTTTGCTTTTTTGCTTTTGGACTTCCCCTTTCCCTGCTCAGGGGTTACTCTCGGCTCTGCACTCAGGAATCACTCCTGGCGGTGCTCTGGGGACCAAATGGGATGCCGGGGATTGACCCGGGTTGACCGTGTACAAGGCAAGAGCGCTCGCTACCCGCTGTGCTGTCGCTCCAGCAGTGTGTGTGTGTGTGTGGGGGGGAGGGTCACGGTTGTGAGGGGTGGGGGTGAGCTGGAAGCTCTCCTGGGGTCTGAGAAGACCCAGAGTTCCACCTGGTTCGATTCTCCGCCCTGGACCCGACTGTGTGACGTTCCTGCTCTGCTCTGTCCTGTGGCATCCCTGGAAAGGGAACCCTTGGCAATGCCCCCTTGGAATCGGGTTGTCTTGGTTTGAAAAAGGGCCGAGAGGGGCTTGGTGCTCTTTCCTGGCAGCTCTGGTGGAGTCTGTGCGCTGACTGCCCGCTGGGACCCTGGTGTCCAGGGATGCGGCCAGTGGTGGTTCTGTGGCCATCTCTCTCTCTCACTTCTGCCAGATTCCCGCTCTCAGGGAGGTATCGGAGCAAGACTGCCCAGGCGTGGTGAGCAGCGCCTGTCCAGGGGTGGGCTGTGCTCACACCCTCTCCCTCACCTCCGCCCCCCAATATCTCACTGCTCTGACACTCTCAGAGGAGCAGGGACCCCCAGCTCCTCCAAAACGTGTGCGGCTGCCAGGGCAGAGGAGCCCCCGGGAGCCCGGGCCTTCCCCGCTCCGCCTGGAGT
Organism: Sorex fumeus; assembly: GCF_029834395.1. Lineage (NCBI taxonomy): Eukaryota > Metazoa > Chordata > Mammalia > Eulipotyphla > Soricidae > Sorex > Sorex fumeus. The sequence continues at coordinate 23,869,500 of NW_026606179.1, forward strand.
CTGGTGCCCTGCAGCATCTCTGGCAGCTCTGTGGCCTTGGACGCGGTGTCCACAGCCAGGCCCTAGCCGCAGAGGCGCCTGGAAGAGGAGACGGGCAGGAAGCTGTGTGTGTGTGTGTGTGTGTGGAGGGGGGATGGCTGAGGTGGCCGGGCAGGATAAAGCAAAGCACCACACACTCCTCACTGGGGATCCTTCCCGAAGTGGTGGAGGCTCCCTCGGTTCCTGGGTCTTGCTGAGGGCAAGGCCCCGCCTGAGTATGGGGGACCCTAATGGTGGGCAGGGCAGGGAGGAGGCGGGAGAGGACCCCGGGGCGGGGGCAGCGGGCAGCAGCTTCCATCCAGACCACACACACACACACACACACACACACACACACACATAGACACAGACATACACGCATGCATACACAGACACAGACACACATGCACTCACACACACACGCAGATACACAGACAGACAGACAGACACACACACGGTGGAACGCACCTGATGTGGGCGAGGAATACATCCTGTGGGCCCGTCTCCGAGGTGCCCTCTGTTTGTCTTCCAGGTCTTGGTTCCCTGCCAGGGCAGCCTGCCGAGCAGCGTGCAGTCCACCTGCCACTTTGAGTCCTATCTTTTGGCCCCCGGCGAGGAGCACTTTCAGACCTTCAGTGGAAAGGTACCCGCGTCCCGTGTGTCGTGAGGTCCCCTGTGGGGTTTGGGAGGGAGAGGGGGAGAATCACCCACCCGGGGCGAGGGAGAGGAGGGGAGAGGATGTGGTTTAGGAAGCAGGGCCGGCTGAGCATGTGGGCGGGGGGAGAGACCGAGGCTTCGGAAGCCGCTCGGGGCCATGCTGCTCGCCGCCGTAGCCAGCCTCTTGTCCATGTTCTCTTGAGTGTCCCCAGATCTATGAAGGGGACAGAGGCGCCGGGTTTGGCGTGTCCTCTTGTGCAGGACCCAGTCCAGCAGGGCTGCCGCCTGCGCCTTTTTACTCAGCTGTGCGGCAGCACGAGCTCATTTCTGCCCCTTAGTCCTAGCGGGGTCCGTGGGCATCGTGGAATGTCTTAACTGCTGGACTGTTTGGGAGGGCGCCGGGCACTAGGTAGCCACAGCCGCAGGGTGAACCCAAGAGAGAAAAGGAAAAGATGATGGTCGCTGAAAGTGGGGTGGCAGTGTTTGCGGGACCGTGGGCCCCTCTCGTTCCAGGAGGTCTCCATCCAAGGCAACAGGATCAAGCTCGGCGCCGGCTTTGCCAGTCCGCTCTCGGTGCCCATTCTCTTCGAAGAGACCTTCTACAACGAGAAGGAAGAGAGCTTCAGCATTCTGTGCATCGCCCACCCGCTGGAGAAGAGGGAGAGCGCAGGTATTCTGGGAGCCAGCCCCTCTCTCTCTCCTCGTTTCGGAAAACGTGTTTGCCAACCCTGACCCGTCGAATACCCAGGAGCCCGCCTTGAACCTGGTCCGGACGCCACTCTGAGCCCAGGAGCCGGGCTGCGGGGATGGCGCCCCCGGTCAGGGTCAGCGCTTTTCGTCCCAGCTGGGCGGGGCGTGTCCAGCCTGGAGGCTCCGGCTTTGTCTCTGGGCCTCAACCCTTGGGCTGGCTCTCACAGCTCCATCACCCCCCAGAGCTGTAATAAATACGAGGTGCTCTGTGGCTCTCCTCCGTGTCTGGGATCAGGCTATTCCACGCGCCTTCAAGTGCCTGGCCACCAGGCCTGGTCCTGGGAAAGTCTGAGCTCCTGGAGCGCTAAGTTCTGCAGCCAGGGCTGCCCCTGCTCTTCGTGTCCCCTCCCCCCCACACACACACACATTGTCCCAGGCCCTGTGGGCACTGGACCAAGGGAACTGTGGTGGTCTTCCCCCCACCCCCCCACCGCACACACCCACCGAGGAGACAGAGAAAGCTTCCTCCAGCAGGACCCTCTGTGCCCCCCTCTGCAGAAGAGCCCTCCGCAGCCTCGGACCCCTTCTCCCTGAAAACCATTGAAGACGTGAGGGAGTTTTTGGGGAGACACTCGGAGCGCTTCGACCGGAGCATCGCCTCGTTCCAGCGCGCGTTCCGGGAATGCGAGCGCAAGAGCCTGCGTCACCACATAGTCAGTAGCCTGCCCCGGGGCCCACACAGCCCCCTTCCCCGCCCCGCACCGCCACTCTGGGACCCCCCACCCACCTACCCCCACTGCCCCCCCACTGGGAGGCCGCTTAGCTGTTCCCTTCTGGCTGCGGGCCAGCCCAGGGGCACTTGAGAATCGTGGGGAAACACAGAAGTGAATATCCTCGTCATCTGTGTTGACCCCGAGGGGGCTTTCCCGGTGCTGCTGGGGTGCCTCCCCCCCTTCCCAAGGCTGATCCCCACGAGACTCTGGAAGCACAGGCTGAGAGGTCAGTTCTCAAGTCCAGTGCTGTGACGCTGCCAGGGCCAGCAGGACCATGACTCGGCGTGCTTGCCGGGCCCTGCGTGATGCCAGGGGAGTGAGCCTGGGGCCTCTCATGTACAAGGCATGCATTCCACCCCGCAGAGCGCTCTCTCTCTCTCTCTCTCCCACCCCCCCACTCTCTAGCAACCTAAGGGGGACTCCCCGCTCCCCCCCACTGCTCTTCATATATTCAATGAAAAGAAGTTAAAATTAAATTAAAAGAAAAAAAGTGGGGCTGGAGTGATAGCACAGTGGGTAGGACGTTTGCCTTGCATGCGGCCGACCTGGGTTCGATTCCCTGCATCTCATATGGTCTCCTGAGCACCGCCAGGAGTAATTCCTGAGTGCAGAGCCAGGAGTAACCCCTGTGCATCGCCGGGTGTGACCCAAAGAGCAAAAAAAAAAAAAAAAAAAAAAAAAAAACCTCGAGGGACAAAATTTCACCTAATTGAACCCCCAAGCTTGCTTGAGCCCTTTGCGGGCTGTAGCTTGCCAAGCCTCTGGCGGCTCTGGAGTGAGTTCCACATGCAGAGCACGTGTCTGTGCTCTGTCCCCAGGACTCGGTGAATGCCCTCTACACCAAATGTCTGCAGCAGCTGCTTCGGGACTCCCACCTGGTGAGCAGTGGAACCTCCCGGGAGAGACCCCCGGGTGCCCCTGGCCCCGTGCCACCCCTCCCCACCTCGCCCTCTCCCCCTGCACTCCTAACCGTGCTTCTCTGGCCCTGCAGAAGGTGCTTGCCAAGCAGGAGGCACACATGGCCCTGATGAAGCAGGCTGTGGAGGTAAGGCATTGCTGCAGGGAGGGTGTTGCCTGGGGGCTTGCCTGGGGACCCGGACCCCTGTCCTGAGCCCGGCGTCCCGTGGTTTCCTAGATGTATGTACATCATGATATCTACGATCTCATCTTCAAGTATGTGGGGACCATGGAGGCCAGCGAGGTAGGTTCAGAGCCGGCTGCAGCCCGGGTGGGAGCCGCGTCCCCTGTTTTCCTCATGAAACTCGAAGCTCCGTTGGGAGGATCCTCCCAGGATGGGAGAAGCATGCTGAAAGTAGACTATAGACCGAACATGGTTGCCACTCAATGCCTCTTTTGCAAACCAGAGCACCCAAAAGGAGAGAGAGAACAGAGGGGAATGCCCTGCCACAGAGGCAGGGTGTGATGGGAAGATGGGGGGGTGGGAGGGTTACTGGGATCCGTGGTGGTGGGAAATGGGCACTGGTGGAGGGATGGGTATTTGATCATTGTATAATTGAAACCCAAGCACAAAAATTTGTAAGTCTACAACTGTACCTCATGGTGTCTCACTAATAAAAATTTTAAAAAAAATGCATTCTGGATTTGGTTCAAACACAAGTGAGGTAAAAAGAAAATATTAAGTAAGCTTTTCTTAAAAATAAAAATGACAATTTAAAGGAAAAAAAATCTGTCGCTAGGATGCTGCCTTCAACAAGATCACGAGAAGCCTCCAGGACCTGCAGCAGAGAGAGATTGGCGTGAAGCCCGAGTTCAGGTGAGGGTGCGTGCTGGGGGGCTGGCGGAGCTATGGGGGGGGGGTCTCACTGGTTGGACTTAGTTCCTGCCCAGGGGCAGTGTCCCAGGGAGAGGGGGAAAGTTGGCAGGAGCCTTTGAGAGCCCCACACCAGTACTGCCAACTTGCCTGAGGGGTGGAGGCCACTCTAGATGGACACCTCAAGGCCCATCTCAGCACCTCCCAGGGGTATTTCTCTTCCTCCCCACCCCCACTTTATTTAAACATGTTGGTTTTGAAAATTGTTTGTGATTTTGTGGGATGCATTTGTTATGGGCGTTCAATATTCCAACACCAATCCCACCGTCACTGTCACCTTTCCTCCACCACTGTCCCCATTCTTCCAACCACCCCTCAAGCCTGCCCTTCCCGCCCCCCCCCCCACCGTCGCAGGTCCAAAATAATTTAATTTTTACTGCTTGTTACCACCAGAAGGCTAATGGAATTATATATATATAAAAAATACTTCAGTGAAAGAAAATCCTTGGAAATCGTTTTATCTCACCATGGGGACATTAAGTCCTCATCTGAGGGTTTCCTGAGCTGTCCTTGTTAGTTAAGCCTTAGGCTCCCCAATTTCTGAAACAGTTTGAAGTTTCATTCATACAGACACATGGCGAGAGTGTACTTGCCGTGTGTGTGTGTGTGTGTGTGTGTGTGTGTGTGTGTGTGTGTCTCTGAGTACCATCCCTGGCACTAAAAAGAAAAGAAAAATTCAAAGGGGCCCAAGAGAGACAGTACAGCAGGTAGGAGGCACTTGCCTTGCACAGTGCTGACCTGGGTTCTTTCCCCGGCATCCCATGAAGTCCCCTGAGCTTCACCAGGAATAATTCCTGAGTGCAGAACTGGGAGTAACCCCTGAGCATCACCAGGTGTGGCCCAGAAACCAGCAGCAAAGTAAGTAAGAATGAAAACCTTGGCTGGCCATTTGGAGTGTTTTGTGTCTGTTTTTTTTTTTCCCCTTTGTGCATCATGGGCTGAGCTCCGATGGTGCAGAGGCTCTCAGATGTGAGAAGCCTGCTCTGGCACGGACCCGAACGCCTGACCCCTGAGCTGGTCCTGCCGAGACTTTCCCGCCCGCCTCTGAGCTGTTCTGCCATGGGGAACAGCTTGGCGCTTTTTTTTCTGGCTTTCCCATGTGTCTCTGTCACCTGGTGGCCATAGGAGCCCAAGAGAGCTTGAGATGGGCTACGGCTTTAGTTTCCTATGCGGAGTAGCTTATTGTGAGGAAGGTGCACCTGAGAAGTGCTCTTAGCCAGGGGCAGGAGCGTCCTCACACTTTTCTTCCTGTTCCTTCTCGCTCCCGCGCTGCAGTTTCAACATACCCCGGGCAAAGAGGGAACTGGCCCAGCTGAACAAATGCACGTCCCCACAGCAGAAGCTGGTGTGTTTGCGAAAGGTGGTGCAGCTGATCACACAGTCTCCAAGCCAGAGAGGTAGGTGCATGGGCCGGGGCAGTGCTCTTTGAGTGACCTGGGGTGGGCCGATGGCTACTCAGCCTTGCAGCACCAGCAGACACCTTGAGTCTCCTGACGAGGGGGGTGCAGTCCTGGCAGCCTGGGGTCGGGTAGGGCCCTGGGATGATGACGAAGAAGCTGGCCAGACAGCTGCTGGGTGCTTGGAGATCAAGTGTTTATTCATCTGGACTCCCTGATTTCTACATATCTACATATCTGAGATTTTGTTGATATCTACATATCTGAGATTTTTCACTGTCAGAAGTAAACCAGGGGGCCGGAGGATAGAACAGAGGGTAGGGCATTTGCCTTGCACGTGGCCAACCCGAGTTTGATTCCCAGCATCCCATATGGTCCCCCGAGCACTGCTAGGAGTAATTCCTGAGTGCATGAACCAGGAGTAACCCCTGTGCATTGCTGGGTGTGACCCAAAAAACAAAACAAAACAAAACAAAAAGTCAACCAGGACAAGCCAGAAAGGGGCGTCAGCGGCAGATCTCTGCGTGCAGATGGGGGTGGTCTCTGCAGTGGATGAGTCGGATCTGCAGGGTGGGGTCACAGGTACACTCCCCGCAGCATCGGAGAGGGTGGCATAGGCCTGTGGGTGTGCAGGCTCTGGGGAGGTGTGGAGTGCACCGGAGCTGAGGCCTATGGGTGAAACGACCCAATGGTGGGATTAGGGTGGGGGGTCATCCTGGTCGACTTTTCTGTACCGTGAAGGGCTGACCAAAATAGAAATTCACAGAGATGAAGAAAGACAGGCTGTGTGCTTGTGTTAGATTCTGCTGAGTACACGGCGGTGTAGGGAGAGGAGTGGTTCTGGTGGTGGCCCTGAGCAAGCCTTACTCTGCACACCAGCCCCAGTCTCCTGGAGACCCTGATCCAGTCAGGGGGGCGGCAGGGGCCCTTGAGGTTTCTCACCTGTTCAGGGATACCCCTAGAGGGTCTTCCCAGGACACCCCCCCGCACCCCGTGCCTTTCTCCCCAGTGTGCGACCTTGCTTCTGTGGGTGAGGTATGCTTGAGGGTCAGTCGGGTCTCACAGTGGCTTTATTTATTTTTATTTCATTTGCTTTGTGGGTCACACCCGGTGATGCTTGGGTTACTGTTGCCTCTGCACTCAGGAATCACTCCTGGTGGTGCTTGGGTGACCATATGGGATGCTGGGGATTGAACCTGGGTTGGCCGCGTGCACGGCAAACGCCCTCCCCACTGTTCTATCGCTCCAGCCTCTCACAGTGGCTTTAAACGTGTGTTTGTCCCCTGCAGTTAGCCTGGAGACCATGTGTGCCGACGACCTGCTCTCTGTCCTGTTGTATCTGCTTGTGAAGACGGAGATCCCCAATTGGTAATGTTTGCAACGCGTTAAGTGGCCTCTTCAAAATGGGAGCAGGGTACAGCTCTGGCACTGTGCTGGCTCTAGAAATTGAACACCTGGGTGTTCCTGGGGTGCACGGGATTGCGCCAGGGCCCCACCCCCACAAGGGCTGTGCTTTGTCGCTGAGCCACGTCCCTGCCCCCTTGGCCACGCTTAGGAGTCAGATGCAGCGCCTGCCTTCCCTCCCCTCCACAGGGGAACTGGTTGCACTCACAGCTGAGAAATTGGGACCCAGAGCGTTGGTCTCTGTGGGCTTCACATTCTGGGAGCGGCCGCGGATCCATGGTGGAGGGGGAAACTACAGCTGTCGTGGGAACTGTAGTTTTTATCTGTCTTTCCCACTCATCCTCTGCCCCCTGGTTCACGGTGTGATAACAACTTCCTAAAGCCCGACCTATTCCAGAAGAGTAGCCCGGAGTCTTCCTTGCTGGTCAGGGTTCACACGCTAGAGATAGAGACCCAAATCCATTAGCAGTTGACTCCGTAGAGCGAACTGACCTCAGATACCCGAGAACACTATTGCTTCTGCAGAGGTGTTCATTGTACAGCAGTAAAACATTTATCTTTTTTTTTTTTTGGTTAGGATGGCAAATTTGAGTTATATCAAAAACTTTAGATTTAGCAGCTCCGCCAAAGATGAGTTGGGATACTGCCTGACCTCGGTGGAGGCTGCCATTGAATATATTCGCCAAGGAAGCCTCTCCGTCAGACCTCCGGTAAGCGTTCCTTCCTGCCCGCTTTTGGTTTTGGGTGTCATGTCCTTTCAATGGGTTTCAAGAGGTTGGTATGTGGGCGGGTATATGAGTGTGTGTGTGTGTGTGTGTGTGTGTGTGTGTGTGTATGTGGTTCTGAAGCAGTTGCTTGAGGGAGAGACCTCAGCTGCTCAGAGCTGTGGGCATTTACTGAGCAGGTTATCACGGGGACTCACCCTATTCATAAACCAGTATCCTCTTCAGAGTCACTGCAGGGAAAGTTCAAAGTGGTGAATTTGGAGGTCTTGACCATTGAAAGGCAAGAAAAGAGGTTTATGAATATGGTTTAGGGACCTGTGTCCCTTTCTGGGACCTTGGGGGTGAGGAGTCTTAACAGAGGCATTAGAAGCAGCATCAGCCGGTGGGTCCCACTTTCTCACCAGCTCTTGACTGTAGCTTCTTAGAAATGTTTTCCCCTGAATACTATTTGAGATGGCCGTCCATGAGTCGGTCCATGAGTAATGACGTTGGCCTGGAAACAGCCATGACCAGAATGGCTCTGGTCTCACCTGTGTGGACCAGACAGTGGGGAGAACCTGAAGAGAATCTGGCTCCAGCTTGGCACCAGCCTGGCAGGTTCTGGTCCCTCTTTCTCCCTGGAGTCAGTTTCCCTCCTTATCACTGCCCTTCTGATGTCCGCTGCCCCCTAGACTTCAGGAGGGAGCCCTGGGTACCCGATAGCCATGCTTCTGTTGTCCCTCAGCCTGGGCACTTGGCTCAGAACCTCTGAGGAAGACCAGGGCTTCGAACTTTAGGACATTTTTTTAAAAAATTTTAATTTTTATCTTTTTTATGAGTTTTATTTTATTTTTATAAAGTTGTTCACAATAGTTCATTATAGTTAATATTCAAACACCAATTCTACACTGTGCACCTTCCCACCAACATAAGAGGAAAGTGTGTGAAGATTGTTGTATTTCATCCTGGAGCCATCTAAGCCCTTGAAGAAGAGATTACAAGCATGTATGCTAAACCCACACAAATGTGTGCTACTTTTGGTACATCAGTGGGATAGAGTATAAGAGGTCGCATGGCTGCATTTGTGGCCACGCACTCCAGGGCATTCTATATCTCTCTCTCCCGGGAGCCTTATTTCATAGTCTCTGCATCTTGGCTGTTGCTGAGATTATATGGCACTGGGGGCAGTTTGCGGGTGTGACTGCCAAGCTACCGGAAAACTGGGGAGCTGGGGGGAGGAGGCCCAGTCCCATTCCAAGCTTCAAGCTCTAGGTAGCATGAGGCGGCTGGGAGACAAAAGTGCTCTCATTTGCCAAGTTAACCCTCTTTCAGGGTGCCAGTCTTGCACCCCCTGCTGCGTGTCAACCCAGGCCCTGTCTTCATCTGGTTGAGGTTGGGGGTGGGTAGGGTGGGGGTGCACAGTGGGCCAGCGTTCCGAGGTGCTCCTGACAGTTCCTGCCTTTGAGAAACCCCCTTTACTTTTCACCAAGACTCCTTCTGAGAGAGGAATCTAATGACCGGGCAGCCGAGCGCCAGGTGAGTAGTGTTAGACAGCCTTAGACATACAGTGAAGACAAGATTTTATTCATTGGCATGAACCCCAGTGCTGACCCGGGCTTGACCTCTGGCACCCCATGAGGTCCCCGATGCCCTGCCAAGAGTGATCCCCGAACTCAGCCAGGAGTAAGTCCTGAACATTGCCAGATGTAGCCCCCAAACCAAAACTTACCAACCAACCAACCAACCAAACGAACAAACAAAAAAACCCCACCCCAGAACAAAAGAGCAAGACCCCTCTCTCTCCTGCTGTCTGATGACAGAAAACATAGATCAGTTTGCCAAGGAGCTTTTCCTGTGTGTGGGTACAGGAGAGGAGGCAGGCAGCCAGGGGCCGCGGCCTCAGCACAGAAGCCCAAGGGGAGGCGACCACCCTGAGTGCGCAGATTCCCAGCTAGAGTTTGGTGGCAGTAGCCCGCCGCGTTACACACACACACACACACACACGTATGTGCACATACAACGCACACAGACACACATAGACACACATGCAGATACACACACACACAGACATCTGCAGCCCCCCACACGCATGCACACGCCTTGGCCAGACGCAGGGCTGCATCCTTCCCACTTTTCCCACCAGGAAAGCCCCTGGCCAGGCTGCTGCTGAGCCGGAACCACGGACACCAGTGGGAAACCTTCCCTGCTGCGGGGCTCTGCCTCGGCTCCGTGAGGAGGAGGGCCCTGGTATTCTGGGCACCAGCCCTGCCTGTCTTGAGCTCTTTTTTTGTTTGTTTTTTGGTTTTTGGTTTTGGGTTTTGGGGGCCACACCAGGTGATGCTCAGGGGTTACTCCTGGCTTATGCACTCAGGAATTACTCCTGGCAGTACTCAGGGGACCACATAGGATGCCGGGGATCGAACTCGGGTCAGCCGTGTGCAGGGCAAACGCCCTCCCCGCTGTCCCATGGCTCCAGCCCTCCCTGCTGTTTTGAAGGGGCTGACATGCTGACAGAGATTGCTGCTTCTTCCCGCAGGAGTCGGAGGGATTTGGGGACAGGGTGTCCCTCAAGCAGAGAGTGAGCCTGCTCTCTCAGATGGCGTCCACCCCCATCGACTGTCTGTTCAAGGTAGGGCATGCTGAGGCTCGGTACACACTGTCTGGTGCCTCCCTTTTCCTCTCCTGCATCTCTGCAGCCTCCTTGAGCGAGCCTCTGTGTGGGTCATTATTTGCCGGGTGCCTCCCCTCCCTGCAGGTGCCCGGAGGCCTGGAGGACTCACTCTGGTGAGACTCGCCTCCCTGTTGGCAGAGGCCTGGGGAGGCAGTGCTGCTCAGGCCCCTGGGTGCGGTGCTTGACTACTGCCCACCAGGACCACACCTGGCAGTGCTGGAGGATGGGGGTGGGGGGTTCTGTGTGGTGCTGGGGGTCAAACTGGGGGTCTGAGCACCCGGCACAGGGCTCCTCTGGGCCATCTCTGCAGCTCCACACAGCAGTTCCGTTGGTGCTCAGAGGAACACTGAAGTCCTGGGCTGGGGTCCGAGTATCCATCATCTTTCCAGGCCTGGCTGTGTGCTAGTCACCCAGCAGGCGCCCGAGCCCTCCCCATCTGAAGTGAGACTTTGTTCTTCAAAACTGGCTCTGAGATCTCTGCCAGACTCCCGGGGTCACAGTGGCCACAGACCCCCCACTCTCACATACACGGCCAGCGCCCTGCATGGGTCTGGCCTCTCCTGGCCAGCCATGGGTGGGGGGTGGACGCCTCACTCCCAGGGGAGCCTGTCCTGGATGGTGGGGTCTCCTGTGCACAAAAGCTGTTTCCCTCCCCCAGATGGTGGCTCTGTCCTGGGGGAAGCAAGGCTCAGTGTATTGGGGCGTCAGTCTCCAGACACCACTCCCACACCTGGGCCTGTGGTCCCCACTCCATCCACTCCCATCCGGGTGCCAGACAGTGCCCCCCACCCCAGACCCCCTGTATCCCCTCCCCCCACGGCGCCTGCTCACTGTGAGCCTGTTTGTGGGGCCTCCTCCCTCCCCGCCCCTCTTAGCACATCGCAGCAGGGGATCAGAAGGAAGTGGAGCGACTTCTGAGCCAGGAGGACCAGGACAGAGACACCACCCAGAAAATGTGCCACCCGCTGTGCTTCTGTGACGACTGTGAGCGGCTGGTGTCCGGGTGAGGGGCCCTTTCTGGCCAGGCTGGGTGCCAGGGGTCTCCGCAGGGAGGGACGGGGGGACTCCGATGCTTCCTCGGTCCTCACGCCCCCCCGGGAGAGACCCAGTGTGGATGGCACCCCCGAGACTGGCTTCCGTCCCAGGAACCACCCGGTTCCCCGGCTCAGGGCCGACTCCTCCTCTCCCCGCTCTCTCCTAGGAGGCTGAACGACCCTTCCATCGTCACTCCGTTCTCCAGGGATGACCGGGGTCATACGCCACTGCACGTGGCTGCCCTCTGTGGTATGTGATCCCAGTTGCCGCCCATCCCCACCCCGGTTATGAGGGCAAAGGGTTATGGTGGGGGTGAGACAGAGTCATCCCCTCCTCCAGCGCCCCAGGAACGTTTCCAGGAGAAGAGCGTGAGCCCCCCTTTTCTCCCTTCCCGGGCTGGTATCCCGCGAGGGCAGGCTTGAAGCAGCCCTGCGGTGAGAATGGCCTCGGAACAGGCCTTGTCCTAGCCCTGGCTCCACTCTCAGACCCTACGTTGGGGTCCGTTGGGAGGCACATCAGAGCAGAACAGGCCGTGTGTATGGGCTGGCTGACCCGCTGTGTGTCGGAGCAGCCACCATGGCCAGGGCTGGCGTCTTGGCCATGGAGAGAAAGAAGCATGTTAGGAGTCACAGCCTTTTGGGGTTACGTTTCTTGTCAGCATTTTTTTTTATTGGTTTTGTTGTTGTTGTTGCTGTTGTTTTGCTTTTTGGGTCGCACCCGGCGATGCTCAGGGGTAACTCCTGGCTCTGCACTCAGGAATTACTCCTGGCGGTGCTCGGGGGACCATATGGGATGCTGGGAATCGAACCCGGGTTGACCTCGTGCAGAGAAAATATCCTACCTGCTGTACTACTGCTCCAGCCCCACTTGTCAGCATTCTGTAAACATGTTGTTCGAACTGCTGGCCTGAGGCTGGCTGGCTGTGGGTCTCTAAGGCTCTTTGCTGCGGCCTTCTGCAAAGGGGGCTGGTGCTGACTGCTCTCACTTCCCCCCTTCTTGCCTCCCCCCAGCCCCGAACCCCCTGGTCTGCAGTTGACCTTGCCATTAGCTTTGGGTGCTCCCACATGGATGTCCCACCTGACCTGACTTGAGCTGGCTGGGCGTGCCCCCAGAGCCTGTCCCGTCTCTATCTCACACTCTGTGCTTCCAGGGCAGGCGGCCCTCATCGACTTGCTGGTGTCCAGGGGTGCTGTGGTCAACGCCACCGACTACCACGGGGCCACGCCACTCCATCTCGCCTGCCAGAAGGGCCACCAGAGCGTGACGGTGAGTGGTGGGCTTGTCGGGTCACTGTCCCCTCTACCTCCGTCTCGGCCCCTCACCACCACGCCCCTTGTGGGTGCAGGAAGCCCAGCTCCCCACAGGCCAGGGGACAGCAGGGTGACCGCTTGTCTCAGTGGGAGGCCGGGAGGGCTCTTCCTCTCCCTGACTGGCCTGTGAGGAATGACGGGGTGTGTGTAGCAGCTAAGAAGGACCTTGGGCCTTGGGGGCGGGGTGGGGAAGGACTCCGGGGGTCTCTGGTGGCCGGGCGGGGGCTCATGCTCTCGCCTCTCCTCGAAGCTTCTGCTGCTGCACTACAAGGCGGGGCCCGAGGTGCCCGACAACAACGGCAACACCCCCCTGCACCTGGCCTGCACGTATGGGCACGAAGACGTAAGTGGGGCTCACTGACCCCCCACCCCGCCCACTTATGGGGAGTGTGGGCTCTCAGTGGGCTGACCGGATTCATTTCTGCTGACAGTTATCGAAGCTGTGGGTGCATGATGTTCTCCTTCTTCCTTTTTTGTTGTGTGTGTGGGGAGGGGGCACACCTGGTGCTACTCAGGGCTTACTCCAGGCTCTGCACTCAGGGGTCACACCTAGCGGGACTCAGGGTATCCTATGGGGTGCTGGGGATCAAACCGAGGTTAGTCCCATGCACGGCAACAGCACTACTCTCTGGTCTGTATTTCTTATTAAAATTAAAAATACACACACACACACGCACACAAATCAGCACTTGTTACAACTGCTTTACTGAAAGGAGAGAGACAGAAAACCACATTGCCTGTTCCTCTGTCCTGAAGTGAAATCATTTTCTTGCTCCTCTGCTACCATCTGGTTCATACCTTTGTACAGTTTTTAAATTTTGCATTTTTATGGTAAAATCAAGGAATTTCATAAAACTGGTGTCATACCCCGCACCCTCCCCTCCAGCAGGTGCACACGTGTGTGTGCGCGCGCGCGCACACACACACACACACACAAAACACTTCCCTCACCTCACTCTGCCCTTCTTCTACATAGAATGCAGGGGTGAACTTGGGCCTTTGTAGGGGTGGATGGGTAGTGGTTGCTGGCTGACGTGCAGAGCTCTCCCTTGGGATCTCTCAGGCAGGAAGTGCACATCTAGCCCGTCCTTTTGTGGCTCTGCACTAAGGGGTCACTCGTGGCGGGATCGGGGGTGCCATTTGGACTGTTGGCGACTCAGCCTGGGTCAGCAACATGCAAGACAAGATTCACTGTCCTATCTCTCTAGGACCCTATTCCACCTTATTCTTATTAGTACTTGGGTTTCTTTTGAACAAGTGGTGCGCCCTGGTCTGGTGCATCGGGTCACCTTGGGGGGCTCTTCCCCGTCGACTCGCTTCCTCTGATGCACCGTTTACTTAGAGCTTCTGGAAATGGGCTCCTGCCCCATCAACTGTCCTCTCATAAATGGAGAGAGGAACTGGCCAGCACAGTGGCAAAAGTCACTGCTCACTTAGCCTCTCCAGCCCCAGCCCTGAACCTGTTGCTGGTCTCCCACCAGCTGTGGTTCCAGGAACAATGACGGGGGGCCGTTTCTCGTCCATGGCTCCCCCTCACAGGTGTACCCCAGGAAAGCCTCGCCCTAAGTGGAAGGAAGGAAAGGAGCCTGGGTACCGCCTCTAGGTGTGAAGGTCACTATCAGTGGTCCCAGGGACCCTCCCTGCACATGGGAAGGAATAAAAGGTCATTTTCAGTTGAGGAATCTGCTGGACCACCCCCCCCCCAAAAAAAAACACAAAACAACAACAACAAAAAATAAACCTGATCTGGTAACCAAATCAGCAACTCAAGGGGGAACTCTGGGTGTGAGCAGAGCCGCCATCCGACTGAGGCTTGGCGTGGGTGTCTTGGCCCACGAGTTCCCAGGCATGACTTCCCCCCTTTCCTTGGCAGTGTGTGAAGGCGTTGGTGTACTATGATGCAGCGTCATGCCGGCTGGACATCGGCAACGAGAAGGGAGACACCCCCCTGCACATCGCCGCACGCTGGGGCTACCACAGCATCATCGAGACGCTGTTGCAGAACGGCGCGTCCACTGAGGTCCAGAACAGACTGAAGGAGAGCCCGCTCACCTGCGCGCTGAACTCAAAGGTGTGTGGTCCCGTCACGGGGAGCAGGGGCGCAATTGGGACGCAGATCCCAGGAACAGAGCTGGACTTGGCTTCCCGGCTGCTTTGCTTTGGTGCCTGGTTTCTCATGGAATTTGCTTGGTAGTTTTCCCCTATCCCTAGCTGGTTCCCGGTGTTTTTTTTTTTTAATTTTTAATTTTTAATTTTTTTGCTTTTTGGATCATACCCGGCAATGCACAGGGGTTCCTCTTGGCTCTGCATTCAGGAATGACTCCTGGCGGTGCTCGGGGGACCCTATGGGATGCTGGGAATTGAACCCGGGTCGGCCGCGTGCAAGGCAAACGCCCTCCCTACTGTGCTATCGCACCAGCCCTGGTTCCTGTTTTTATCCTTGCTCTCCAGCTGTGCTTGGCTGCCAAGCATACCAGCCCCCCACCCCCCAGCTGAGCTACCCCTGGAGTGGCCCGGGCTCGCAGATAGGTCATGCTGGGTGCCTGACCCACAGCCTGGGGTGGCCAAGGCAGCCTCTGAGGCCCAGTGAGCTGTCTGTCCGGGGCCGGGGGGTGGTGGTCGCGGGGTTGTGGGTCCTTCTGAGGACACTCCTGGGGGAAGGGGGGCCACGATGGGCCATTGCATCACACCCTTTTCCTGCCTCGCCCACCTTGTACCAGATCCTGGCACTGATGGAAGCCCGGCGCCCGGCCCTGGAGAAGAGGCCAACGTCTTCCGAGGTGAGGGCCGCGGCTGTGCCAGTGTGGGGGTTCCCGGTGCCCGTTCCCTCCCCCTCACCTTGGGTCTCTGCTCGCTGCAGGTCCCCGCGCAGTCCCCGTTGCCCTCGGCGGACTCCATCAGCCAGGGCTCCTCCACCTCCAGCTTCTCCTCCACGTCCTCCAGCTCCCGGCAGGACGAGCCCAAGAAGGACTACCGAGAGGTGAGGCTCCTGGCAGGAGGGCAGCCTGGCGGCTCAGGTACCGGCGTGGCACCGAACAGAGACTTAGGTGGGGTGGAGGGAAGAGGCCGGGGACCTTGAGGGGAGCCAGTGCCCAGCTGGGTCTGACCCTGCCTCACGGTTGGCTCCCTCGGCCACTCTTAGCTCTGTGTGTGTGTGTGTGTGTGTGTGTGTGTGTGTGTGGTGTGTGTGTGTGGTGTGTGTGTGTGTCTGTGTCTGTGTGTGTGTGTCTGTGTGTCTGTGTGTGTGAGAGAGAGACAGAGACAGAGAGACAGACAAAGAGACACAGAGACACAGATGGAAGACAGAGAGGGAGACAGGGAGACAGAGACAGAGAGATAGAGAAACAGAGATAGAGACAAACAGAAAGAGAGAGACGAATAGAGACAGAGACAGAGAGACCGAGACACTGGAGATACTGACAGGTACAAAGCATAGTACAAGGAAAGGTCCCTGCGGTGCCTTGTAGCACTGTCCTCATTGTTCATCGAGTTGCTGGAGCAGGCACCAGTAACGTCTCCATTGTGAGACTTGTTACTGTTTTTGGCATATCGAATACGTCATGGGTAGATTGCCAGGCTTTGCCGTGCGGGCGGGATACTCTCGGTAGCTTGCCAGGCTCTCCGAGAGGAATGGAGAAATCGAACTCAGGTTGGCCGCATGCAAGGCAAATGCCCTACCCTCTCTGCTATCGCTCCAGCCCAAGAGGAGTTGCCCTGAGATAAGATAATTGAGGTGCCCTGAAATGAGATAATTTTTCCAGGGTCAGAGATGTGCAGCGGGTAGGATGCTTGCTTGTCTTCCCTGCAGCTGACCCAGTGTCAATCCTCAGCATCTCGTGGTCCCCTGAGCCCCGCTTGGAGTTGGTTCCTGGTTACCGACCCAGGAGAAAGCCCTGAGCCCTGCTGGGCTTGGCTCCAAGACAAAAACCAAAAACAGAAAAATCACTTTGCAAGTGCGTCTCCTGTCCACTCCCTTCCACCCCAGCGTCCCTGTTAAACTGCTCTGCTGAGTGTCGTGGCAGGAGGTGGACATTTTTGTTCCTAGGACACAATGTGTGATTGGTGCTGATGTCCAGTATGGCCACCTGCTCCTCCTGCCCCCCTCCCCCCCCCAGCCAGAGGTGCCTGGGAACCCTTGCCGACAACCCCACGGCAGCCCTGCTCCAAAGGCCCCGGCTGAGTGCAGAGCCATGGCCCGGGCCTGTGGGACATGTGTCCAGAGGCTGGGCTAGTGACAGGAGTGCCCAACCTCAGGTGCCCCGACAAAGCCCTCCAAACAGCGCCCCTTCCCTGCCCCCCATCAGAAACAGCCATGACAACGGTGTCCAGGGCCAGACCTGCAGGACCGGTGGGTTCAGGACCCACCGCCAGTGGCTCCCTCTGCACTTCCACCCATGCAGTGCCTTTGGGGGGGATGAGAGAGACACACAGAGGATGAGGATGTGAGGATGCCGCAGGCCAGGACACAGATGCATGCTGCTAGGATGTGTGGGCTAGAATCCGCGTAGGGGAGTAACAGATGTGTGGTGGTAGCGGTGGAGAACAGGAGAGTCTTCATAAGTGAGGGAAGGGAACACGAGGATACGGGGGAGGGAAAAGCGCCCGCCACAGAGGCAGGCCAGCGGGAGGGAACGCGGGGCACTGCGGGGCGGGAAGGAAGTGGACCCTGGTGAAGAAGGGCTTGATACGGGAACACTGTGTGCCGTGTGCTGGACACTTAACAATGAATAACTTTAGGAGTCTGCAGTTCATGGTGACCCAGTTTAAAGAAAGAAAGAAATAAAAGAAAAAAAAAGTAAGAAGAAAGCTGCTAGGGTGTCATCCACTATTTTTTGTTATTTTTGTTACTGTTTCATCCTGAAAATTATCTAACACTTTTTTTCCCTTTTATTAAGGTAGAAAAACTTTTAAGGGCAGTTGCTGACGGAGACCTAGAAATGGTGAGTGGTGACGTCCATGCACAGCTGGCCCCTGCCTGTCCTGTGTGTGTGAGCGGGGGAGTCACTCGGTGTGGTGTCTGTCCCCTCCACTGTTCCACTGTCCTATCCGTGGGGGTCACACGGTGTGGCAGCTAGTGGGTTCCAGTACCCGGCCACTGCCAGGTGACTTAAGAGAACTCAGACAGTCCTCTGACAGAAAGGGGCACAGAGCTAGTGACAAACCAATCCCAGGGTTAGCTCATGTCTCTGGAGGGCCAGAGAGAGGACAGGGCTGGGGCAGGTGCATGGAGCCCAGAGGGTGTTCAGGTGGCTGTGACCCCGGGCCTGGATGCAGCTAGAGGACAAGGTGTGCAGGCTGCACTGGGGGCACTTGGGGTGGAGGCCCAGCTGCAGGGATGCTCTCTGCCCCAGCCTCCGGTCAAGAGCTGGACACTGGCCTGCAGTGGTGACCTTCCCTGAAACCTCCAGCACCTCATTCAAGCACTGCTTTGTCTTTGTCTCTGAAGAACAACAGTCCAGGTATTTTTGCCAGACTAAACCTGACTGGAACATGCCCCCAATCCTGGGCTGGAGCCATAGTACAGCGGGTAGGGTGTTTGCCTTGCCCACGGCCAACCCAGGTTCGATTCCCAGCATCCCATATGGTCCCCCTGAGCACCGCCAGGAGTGATTCCTGAGTGCAAAGCCAGGAGTAACACCTGAGCACCCCCAGGTGTGACCCCAAAAGCAAAAAAACAGGTCCTTCCACTGCCAAATGACTTGGAGGCGGTGGACAAAAGTGACCGGGCCCTGATTGTAGCCACCTCTGGGGTAGGAAGCGTCTGCACATGGGTACCCTGCGTCAACTTGCACTGTCTGTCAGGCCGTGCCTGGCTTGCTAAGGCCGCCCTGAGAGGACCTGTGGGCACGGCAAAGAGGGCTTCTCAGAGGCCCCAAGAGCCTCAGGATGAGCCAGAGAGGAGAGGGGAGGGGAGGGAAGGGGAGGCACCTGGGATGGGGAGCCAGCTCGGCGGGCAGAAGTGGGCCGTGCTTGCAGGAGTCCCAGGCTTGAGCCCCGAGCACAGAGCCAGGAGTCGCCACTGGCTGTGGCCCAGCCACAGAGCGGAGTGACCTCCACATGATGGCGAGGTGAGCAGCCCAGCCTGGGGCACCAGCCCCCAGGCCCTGTTCAGTGTCTGCCCAGCAGAAGCCTTCAGTAGTTCCACCCAGGGCCGCTGTGGCCACCTTGGAGGGGGCAGTGCTGGGCGGGGCTTCCAGGAGCCCTTGGCCACCCCAGAGAGGCGCCATTTCCTTCCTCAAATCACCGTCACCTAGGAATGAGCTTTGACTGGGGCAGGCCAGGCCCCGGGTGGGGGTCTACACGTGCCTTCTGCGGTGGGCGTGGGTGGGTTGGGAGGCCTCGAACACCCACTAGGTCGTGTGGCCTGTGTGAGCGGTGGGACTGAGCGACTCCCAGGAGGGAGGGAGGGGGGTCTGCCGGGCATGCTCAGATGACTCCAGAGTAGCCTGGTGCCACGGAAGCCGGATCTGTGCACCCCTGCGTCAGACAGGCAGAGACCCTCGCGGGGCTGCACAAACACCCACTTGAACTTGCGAGCTCCATTTGAGGATGTCTGGAGCCGAATTCTACATTCCTATAAATTTTGGATTTTTTTTTGGGGGGGGGGTGACACCTGGCATCGCACAGGGGTTACTCCTGGCTCTGCACTCAGGAATTACTCCTGGCGGTGCTTGGGGGACCATATGGGATGCTGGGAATCAAACCCGGGCCGGCTGCAGGCAAGGCCAATGCCCTAGCCTCTGTGCTATTGCTCCAGCCCCAAATTTTGTCTTTTCAAAGAAAAAAATTTTACATGAATCTCATCTTCACTACACAACCCCTTTTGGGGTTAGTGATGATGGTTGTGTTTTTTTTTTTTGTGTGTGTGTGTGTGAGATGTGCTTTATTAAGGGGTCTAAAAAGACTGTGGTAGACAGACCACAGGCCTTGCATGCGCTGGGTTTGATCCCCGATACCTCAGACAGAGCAGGGGATTGTCCAGAAAGGTATGAGAACAGGTGGCACCCAGAGCCTTCCCGAGGCCAGTGGCTTCCGTGGCTGCAGCAGGGTGGTGGGGCCACAGCCACTGTGGCCTGTCCAGGAGCTGAGGACATTCTCTCCACGCCTGTGTCTCCTGCATCTCCAGGTCCGTTACCTTCTGGAGTGGACAGAGGAAGACCTGGAGGAGGCGGAGGATGACGTCGGCAGTGCAGGCCGGGACCTGTGTCACCCCTTGTGCCAGTGCCCCAAATGCGCCCCCTTCCAAAAGGTTTGGCTTTGTTGGCTCCGTTGGGGTACGGGAGGGTGGAGGTGCCCGCTCTGTGTTCTCCCCTCTGGCAAGCTGTCGGCTTCTCAGCCAGCTGAGAGACAGGGCATCAGTGTTCCTGACACCCGGTGGGGCTTGCTCAGGGTGGGCAGAGGACATGGTGTGGGCAGCCCGCCCTGTGAGCAAGCAGAGTGTGGACACAGGCACCCAGCTTACATGGGTTCTGAGTCACTATTGTACCGTGTCCCCCCCAGGGTCTGCCCACGCCTGGGCCCCGCCCCCTCATCCAGATTCCCCAGTTCACCCTGGTCACCTGTGTCCCTGTGGTGCAGTCACCGCTTGTGTGTCCACCACTGTTTCACTGTTCAGACCCATTCCTTCCC
The DNA here is from genome assembly GCF_029834395.1 of Sorex fumeus. Classification (NCBI taxonomy): domain Eukaryota; kingdom Metazoa; phylum Chordata; class Mammalia; order Eulipotyphla; family Soricidae; genus Sorex; species Sorex fumeus. The sequence continues at coordinate 23,889,619 of NW_026606179.1, forward strand.
TGCACACCTCTCTCCCCACCCTCTTGTCCCCGACCTCACCCCGAGTCCCGGCAACCACCCAGCACTTCTCCATTCCTATTATTATTATTGTTATTATTATTTTTGGTTTTCGGGTCACACACAGCGATGCTCAGGATTTACTCCTGGCTCTGCACTCAGGAATTACTCCTGGCAGTGCTCAGGGGACCATATGGGATGCTGGGAATCGTCAAACCCAGGTCAGCAGGGCAAGGCAAACATCCGACCCGCTGTACTATTGCTCCGGCCCTGATTTTTTTTTTTTTAAATTCATGCCACTCCAGTCTCACCCTTTTGGGGTTGGTGTTGACCCCCCAAGTTGTGGAGGTTACTGGACAGTTAATTGTCCCGTGGTACTGCCTGGCCGGTGTGTGCCGGGGTTGAGCTGTTTACTTACCTAAGGACACCCAGGTTGATTCGGCGCTGCAGATATGACAGAGAAAGGGCTTGTGTGACCACATGAAGTTTGATTTGGCTAAGCTGAAAGCCCAGGAGTGCAGTTCCCGGGTCATGTGTGGCTTACCTGTTATCACGGCTGCGGTAGTGAGGTTTTATCTGGAACAGACTGACTGGCCTCCCGCCGGCAGTGGTGGTTTCTGTACATCCACCACAGCATTTGACTTTTGGTCCTGAGTTTGACTTGCTTTTCTCTGATAGCTAAATTTTATAATGTTCACCGACTGTTTATTTACCTGCCTTCTTTGTGGGAAGCCTTTTCTTCAAGCCGAGTTCCCCCCGCCTCACCCCCAAACCAATTCTGTGTTGGTTTCCTTTTAGTCGTTGGGGCCTCATAAATGATGCTCAGGCGAGCCAGGGCCACTCCCAGCTGTGCTCAGGCAACCAGGCTGGATGGTTAGTGCAAGGGCCTGGCCGCCAGGGTCACCCTGATGGTGCTGGGGTGGTGGTAGAGGTCAGGTGGGGCTGGGGATCGAACCAGGGTCAGGCATCTGCCACGGGTGATTCCAAACCTGGCACTGCGTGGGCCCCCAAACACCCCTGGGGCAGCTTCTGATACCACCTGCCATGGTTCAAAACAAGGAAGGAGGTGGGGAAGGCAGGGGAGGGGTCTTCTCTCTCTCCCTCCCTCCCTCTGCCATTCAGATGGCCAAATACAGGAATACAGACAGTGTTCCTTAGTTTTCTCTTCTCTCATGACAGTCAATAAAAAAAAAAAAAGAGTCAATTTGGGGCTGGAGAGATGGGTGCTTGTCTTGCATATTGCTGACACAGATTTGATACTGGGTACCCTTATATGATCCCTGAGCTCTCCAGGAAAGATCCTTGAGCACAGAGTCAGGAGTAAGTCTGAGCATCAGATGACCCAGAAACAAACAAAATTTTAAAAAATGAATTAATTAAAATCAGGGGCTGGAGTCAGGTGCTTGCCTTTCAAGTAGTTGACTAGGTAAAATCCCTGGCATCCATATGGTCCCCCAAGCCTGCAGGGAGTGAGCCAGGAGTATTCCCTCCCCCCGCCTCCCCCCAAAAAAAAAGAAGAAAGAAGGGAGGGGAGAGAGGGAAGGAAGGAGAGGGAAGAGGGAAAAGAGGTGGAAGACACTAGCAAACATATTGACCTGGGCATTTTTTTTAAAACACTTTTTGTTTTTATTTATTTGCTTATTTATTTATTTTGCTTTTTGGATCACACCCAGCGATGCACAGGGGTTACTCCTGGCTCATGCACTCAGGAATTACTCCTGGCGGTGCTCGGGGGAGCATATGGGATGCTGGGAATTGAACCCGGGTCGACCGCATGCAAGGCAAACGCCCTACCCGCTGTGCTGCCGCTCCAGCCCCGACCAGGGCAGTTTTGTGGAGATGTTTAATTACTGCTCCATTCTCTTGAATTGAACAGTGATTGGTCTGGTCAAGGTTCCTTCTTCCTCCTGATTCAGTCTTAGTAGGTTGTGTGATTCTAAAGATTTCTCTACTTCTACGGGCCCACAGAGATAATGCAGTGGGTAGGGCACTTGCCTTGCATGTGACCACCTCCCCAGCACCCCATGTGTTCTCCTGAGCCCTCCAGAAGTGATTCCTGAGTGTAGATCCAGGAGTAACCCCCGACCACCACTGGATATGGCCCCAATATAAACAAAAATTTTTCTCCACTTCTAGATGTTCTCACTTAGTAGCTTAAGGTTTGTTCATGATCTCTTATAATCTTTTGTATTTATGTGGTATGTACTGTTGCTTCTCTTCTTGAATTTCTGACCAGATTAGCGTTGTTCTCGTTTTTTTTTCTTGTGAGTCTTGCTAAAAGTTTGTCAATTTTGTTTATCCATTTGGAAAACCAGTTCCTGGTTTCATTGAGCTTTTTTTTAAATTGCTTAATTGACTTCTATATTCTTGGTTTCTTATTTCTTTCCATGTGTTTACTCTGGGTTTTATTTGTTACTTGTATAGTTTCTTGAGAGGTGACTCTAGGATATTTATTTGAGTTTTTTCTTGTTTCCTGATGTAATCTGTATTGCTAGGAACTTCCCCTTGAGTGTGGCTTTTGCTTTCCTGTAGGATCTATTTACTTTATTTCTTGGATTTCTCTTTGAGCTAATGGTGCTTAACAAAGTATTACATTGTGTAGTTTTCTAAGGTTTGAGCTTTTTAATGGCTAATTTTTACCTTCATAGCATTGATAGTCTGCGAAGAGATTTGAAATGATTTCTATTTTCATGACTTATAGACACTTGCTTAGTGTTTCAGCATGTAATCTATCTTAGAGAATGTCTCATGTGTACTAGAGAAGAGTATGTATTCCATTTTTTGGTGGGTGGGATAGGAGGGAGAGGAAGGTCCGATACATGCCTGTTAATCCCAGCTCTTTACCTAGGGCCTCATTTCCTTACTCATTTTCTTCCTGGGTGATCTGGCATAAAGTTTCCTGTTCCTTTTTGTTGGCAGGGATGTATCTCTTTGGTATGTTAGTGGTTGCTTTAAGTACTTTGCTTCCCCTTTCCTTGTTTTATTTTATTTTTTAAATTTTTATCACTGAAACACCATGAGGTACAGTTGTAGACTTCCAAATTTTTGTGCTTGGGTTTCAGTTATACAATGATCGAGTACCCATCCCTCCACCAGTGCCCGTTCTCCACCACCACCAGTCCCAGTATCCCTCCCACCCCCCATCCCTCCCATCCCACCCTGCCTCTGTGGCAGGGCATTCCCTTTTGTTCTCTCTCTCCTTTTGGGTGCTATGGTTTGCAAAAGAGGCATTGAGTGGCAATCATGTTTAGTCAATAGTCTACTTTCAGCATGCATCTCCCATCCTGGGAGGATCTTCCCAACACCCTTTATTTGGTGCTCCCTTCTCTATCTGAGCTGCCTTTTCCCCTAGCGTGTGGCTGGCCTCAAAGCCATGGAATAAACCTCCTGGTACTTATCTCGGCTATTCTTGGGTGTTAGTCTCCTATTTTGTCACTTTATGTTCCCCAGATGAATGCAGTCTTTCTATGTCTGTCCCTCTCTTTCTGACTCATTTTGCCTAGCATGATACTTTCCATGTAGTACCACTTGTATGTAAATTTCATGACTTCATCCTTTCTAACAGCTACATAGTACTCCATTGTGTAGATGTACCAAAAGTTTCTTTAACCAGTCATCTGTTCTCGGGCACTCAGGTTTCTTCCAGATTCTGGCTATTGTAAACAGTGCTGCAATGAACAAACAAGTGCAGATGTCACTTCGACTATACTTTTTTGCCTCTCTGCGATATATTCCCAGGAGTGGTATTGCTGGGTCAAATGGGAGCTCAATTTCTAATTTTTTGAGAATCGTCCATACTGTTTTCCAAAAGGGCCCCTTTCTTTTTTTTTTTTTTCCCCTTTATTTTATTTTTTTTAAAGTTGTAGATTTACAATTTTTTGTGCTTTGGTTTCAATTATACAATGATCAGATACCCATCCCTCCACCAGTGCCCATTTTCCACCACCATGGATAATATCCCTCCCACCCCCATCCCCCCATCCCCCCGTCTCTGTGGCAGGGCAATCCCCTGTGTTCTCTCTCTCCTTTTGGGTGTTGTGGTCTGCAAAAGAGGCATTGAGTGGCAAACATGTTCAGTCCATAGTCTACTTTCGACATGCATCTCCCCTCCTGGGAGGATCCTCCAAACATCCTTTATTTGGTGCTCCCTTCTCTATCTGAATAGCCAAAAGGGCCCCTTTCTTTGGCACATAATGTTTATAACTGTTTAGTTCTCTTGATACAGTGATGCCTTAGTATGTAATGTCCATCTGCACTTTCAGTTTGAGTGCTGTTTGGCCCAGTACATGTATGGCCATCTTGCTTTTTTTAAAACCCTATTGTTGACCTATAAGGTTGATTTACAGCCTTTGACTCAGAGCATGTGCTTATTATTATTGTTGTTGTTATTTTGGTTTTGGGACCAGAACTGGCAGTGCCCAGAGCCTACTCCTGGTTCTACACTAGGAATCACTCCCCTGGAGGTGCTAGGGGGACTTATATTGGGTGCCAGGGATGAAACCCAGGTTAGCTGTGTGCATGGCAAATGCCCTTCCCGCTGATCTACGGCTCCGGCCTGTGCTTGTTGTGAGCGTTTGGGCATGTCTCTGCTAAGTGGCAGAAGTGGGATTCAGTCCATTGTCATTTACAGAGATAGCACAGCGGGTAAGGCATTTGCCTTCCATGCAGCTAACATGGCCGACCCTAGTTCGATTCCTCCACCCCTCTCAGAGAGCCTGGCAAGCTATTGAGAGTATCGCGCCCGCATGGCAAAACCTGGCAAGCTCCCCATGATGTATTCGATATGCCAAACACAGTAACAAGTCTCGCGATGTTACTGGGCCCACTCGAGCAAATTGATGAACAACGGGAGGACGGTGACAGTGACAGTGATTGACCAAAATGGAACTTATTGCCTTTTTTCTCCCGAGAGTCTGGGTGTTTTGCAGCATGACCCTGTTTCTTTGGCTTGCCCTTGTGATGGCAGCTTGTGTGGTGAGGCGGGCCTGTCATTGTGGAGATCTGCTCCCATTCCGCTCTTCCTCTTGGCTTCTTCTGAGTGTCGTTGCTTTGAGGTTTCTGGGTAGTTTACATCCAGAGTTTGCCGCTTATTGACCCCTTTGAATTAAAAACAAATCTCATGTTCGCTCTCGGGGTCTCGTCTGTGAGTCTCCTCTTCCCCTCACTTATGCGTCTGTTTCCGAGTGTTGTTTCCTTACCTTTCAGAGGAGACCATTCTTGGAGCCCATCTGTGTCTTTGGCAAATAAGTTTAGGGGTAATGAATGGCTTAGAGGCAGTGAAGGTTATCAAGCGGGCCCAGTAACGTCTCTATTGGAGACTTTGTTGTTACTGTGTCTGGCATATCGAATACGTCACGGGGAGCTTGCCAGGCCCTGCCGTGCGGGCGAGATACTCTCGGTAGCTTGCCGGGCTCTCCGAGAGGGGCGGAGGAATCGAACTCGGGCCAGCCATGTTGGCCGCATGTAAGGCGAACGCCCTACCCGCTGTGCTATCAGTCATCAGAAAATGCTTTTATCATGCCTGCAAATATGAGGGGTTCCCTGGCAGGATAGAGTATTTTCAGTGAGGAACATCCTACTGTTCTCCTCAGACCTAGGCTGGAGCGATAGCACAGGGGTAGGGCGTTTGCCTTGCACGCAGCCATCCTGGCCGACCCGAGTTCGATTCCTCCGCCCCTCTCGAAGAGCCCGGCAAGCTACCGAGAGTGTCTCGCCCGCACGGCAGAGCCTGGCAAGCTCCCCGTGACGTATTCGATATGCCAAACACAGTAACAACAAAGTCTCCAATGGAGACATTACTGGGCCCGCTCGAGCAAATTGATGAACGGGAGGACAGTTTCTTTCTTTCTTTCTTTCTTTCTTTCTTTCTTTCTTTCTTTCTTTCTTTCTTTCACTGGAAAGACTGTCTGAATCTTACGGGGGTCACTTTATGTGTCTTTGCTTTTCTCTTGTTGCTTCTCTCTTTCTCTCTCTCTCTCTCTCCCCTCTCTTTCCTCTCTCTCTCTCTTTCTCTCTCTCCTCTCTCTCCCCCTTCCCCCCACCACTTTGATTATTTGATTACCCTGTTCTCCTGTTGGGCTTCCGGGATCAGTGTATGCATCACCCTCCTCAGAGTGGGCAAGTTCTTGGCTGTTGTTCCTTGCACCAGCATTTCTTCCCCTTTTTCTTCTAGAATTCCTACGATGTGGTTAGCGTTCCTCTTCCTGCCTTCCCACTTATTTCTAATGTTTTCTTCATTTGGGGGGGTGGAGGGGCTCAGACCACGCCTGGCAGTTCACCCTTTGTCGTGTTGCTCCCTCCGAGACCTGTGGCAGTTCCCCTGCAGGGGACCTGATTCTGCAGCCCTCTGAGGCCCCAGGGTTTTGTCCAGTGTCTGTGCGAGAACCGAGGGCTTCAGTCCCTGCCACCTGGCTCCTCAACTATGAACGTTCTTTCTGTTCCCACCATCGGTGCCAAGTAGAAGCTGGCAAAGATTCCTGCCAGTGGACTGGGTGTGAACGTGACCAACCAGGACGGCTCCTCCCCACTGCATGTGGCTGCCCTGCACGGCCGGGCCGACCTTGTCCCCCTCCTGCTGAAGCACGGTGCCAGCGTGGGCGCCAGGAATGCCAGTCAAGCTGTCCCACTCCACCTGGCCTGCCAGAAGGGCCACTTCCAGGTACGGGCATGACCTGGGTGCATAGATCACTTGGCTGGGATGCTGCCGGGGGGCCGCCTTTCCTCCCGCCTGGGTGAGATCTGGAGATGCCCCTGGTAAGTCACTCAGTGCCAGAACCCAGTACTCAAGATGCCCAGGAGGTCAAGAGCCAGCCCATCCTTCTACTGCTGCCCCTCTTGGGGCACTAAGGGGGCGGTTCTGACTCACCCCAGGCAGGTACCATATCTACTGCTAGGGTGCCGGTCACTGAGGCTCTGCCCAACTCTCCCCAGCTTTATATACCATAATCTGTGCCCAGTGGTACCTCGTAAAGCTGGGACCCCATAGAAGGGAGCCAAAAAGTCATTATAGGGCTGGAAAGAGAGTTCAGCAGGTAAGGCACTGGTCTCCAAAGCAGTGGTACGATCACAAAGAGTATGATCTCCAATACCCCATATTTCACAGAGTTGGTGCCCATGGGAGGGGGTCAGGAAGTGCTTGCAGGGCTGGAGAGAGTATCATGGGTAAGGCACTGGTCGGCCGCTGTGTGATCTTGGGTATGACATCCGCTTCCCCAAGACCTGCGAGGATTGATTCCTGAGCACAGCCAGGTGTGGTCAGAAAAAGTTAAGCCATGCCAAGGAAACGTTATCATCGACTGTTCCCAAGTCCGACCTTCAGTTCCACTGTCAGCTTCTCAGACTCCCTCTGTGGAGCGTGGGCTTCCTGTCTGGAGAGCCTGAGGCAAGGGTATGAGGTCTTCACTGGCAGAGTGAACCCCAAGTCCCAGCCTGAAGCAGGGCCGCCCTCAGTGGGGTGGGTACCCCCTGACTCTCCCTGTCCGCAGTCCACTTCTTCCTGAGCTGCAGCCTAGAGGGCTCCCCTGCCTGGATTTTTTTTTTTTTTTTTGCTTTTTGGGTCACATCCAGCGATGCACAGGGGTTCCTCCTGGCTCTGCACTCAGGAAGTACTCCTGGTGTTGCTTGGGGGACCATATGGGATGCTGGGAATCGAACCCCAGTCCGCCGTGTGCAAGGCAAACTCCCTCCCTGCTGTGCTATGGCCCCAGGCCCTCCCCTGTTGGACGCTGACCAGTGCTGCCCCTTTTTGTCCCCTGCCCGCCAGGTGGTGAAGTGTCTCTTAGAGGCTCACGCCAAGCCCAATAAGAAGGACCTCAGCGGAAACACCCCCCTCATTTACGCCTGCGCTGGTGGCCACCACGAAGTGGCCGCGCTGTTGCTGCAGGTGAGCACCTGGCGTCGTGTCCCCCACCCCCCCCACCGCCCAGCTGTGCGTGTGTGTAGGCGGTGGCCACCCACATACCATCTGGCTGCTCTCTTCGCAGCATGGGGCCTCCATCAACGCTGCCAACGACAAGGGCAACACGGCGCTGCACGCGGCCGTGCTGGAGAAGCGGGTCCTGGTGGTGGAGCTGCTCCTGCTGCACGGGGCCTCGGTCCAGGTGCTGAACAAGAGGCAGCGCACGGCCCTGGACTGCGCCGAGCAGGTGAGCGGGCGGGGCGGCCGGGGGTCGCCGTCTGGGGGGGGTCTCCAGGAGCATCTCGCGAGCACCCCCAGATCCTCGAGGGGCCCTGCGCGGCTGAGGGTTGGGGTAAGGGGGAGGCCCTGTCCTGGCTCACCTGTGGGGGCGCTTCGGGGGGGCCCCACCTCCAGCATCCGCCCACGCCCCAGCGCTCGGGACCCTCCCGAGCACTGTGCTCAGTGGCAGGAAGGGGAGAGCCTGCATTTCCCCGTAGCTTTGAGACTTCTTGAGTCCCGCCAAGTTACCGCTCCTAGCCCTGGGGAGATTTTCTCTTGCAGTAATGGCCAGGAAAGTCCCTTTTCTCAAGGTGCAGGGGGGGTTACCTCTTTTCTGTTTGGGTTTTGAAATCTTTTAACCTAGTTTTGCACATAGGTTGTCATCTGAAAGTCACCTTAAATCCAACCCACTCCAATTTATTGTTACCAGCTTTTGACATTCAGGGTAAAAATTTCAGAGTTGACTTTTGGGCTCTCTGCATTGCCTTTTTTTTTTTTTTTTTTTTTGGTCTGGGGGAGGCACACCTAGTACTCAGGGCTTTACTCCTGGCTCAGGGATCACTTCCGGTGGGCTCTGGGAATCTCCGGGGTGCCGGGGATGGAACCCCAGTCTACTGTGTAAAGCAAGCGCCTTACTCACTATCCCATCTCTCCAGCCCCAGAACTGACATTTTGAAACTTATTAGTATGTTTTGTCCGGCAAGTGATAACAGTGAATGACAGTTCAGTGCTGGCCCGTGGATAAGCTCCCGCCTTGACACTAAGAGATCCTGTTGCTCACTGGGAGCCAGGGCCACAGAATGGGAGGCCCCAAGCAGCGCCAGGCTGGACAGCACCCACGTCTTGCCTGTAGCCGCCACCCTGCTTTCCCACCCTGCCACGCAGAATGACTTTCAGGTTGAAAAGAGGCAATAAAACCTGCATGGAAGGAATAAAAAAATATATATTTTCCCTTTCAAATTGTAGAATTCAAAAATAATGGAATTACTTCAGGTAGTACCAAGCTGTGTGGCCACGTTAGATGATGTTGGTGAAACAGACCCCAAGGAGTACGTTACAGTTAAGATCAGGAAAAAATGTAAGACCTCACATTCTTTCTGCCGTTCTCCGCGGGGGTTGATGTGGAAGTTCACGAGTGGTTGCTGGTTCTAGCTGTGAATGTAAAGTGGCATTACCACCTGGGCTGGGCTTGGGATAAAGGCATACGCTCCGGATGTGTGTGTTCCAATCTTTATCAGAGGTTTATCAATACTGGCTCCCTTGTTGGTTGCAGTGTTTCCTAAGAAGGTAGACGAATGCTCTCTGCATTGTCTTCTTTTTTTTTTTTTTGCTTATGCATTCCTGGCTCATGCATTCAGGAATTACTCCTGGTGGTCCTCGGGGGACCGAATGGGATGCTGGGAATTGAACCCAGGTCAGCCACATGCAAGGCAAATGCCCTACCCACTGTGCTAACACTCCAAGTCCTTCCGCATTGCCTTTGAAGATAGGCCTCCACTCACTGCCTAGGGAGGAGCCACTCCAGAAAGTTATCTCAGAGCTTCCTGGGACCATATCCTGGACAGCCCGGGGGAAAAAGCTACCTAAAAATGATTTTTTAATTAACTGGCGGATAGCACTGGGAACAGTAGTTACAAACAGGATGGGAATGAAGTTTTTTTTTTCCAAAAAAGTTTTCATAGTTTCTGTATCAGTGTAACCCTGAGGCTGTCTGTCTGTGATTGCCTGAGGGGGAATGGAAGTATATTAAGGGTTTGTCTGTTTTCTGTGGGCACACAATAGTAAAGAGATGTCAGCTATTTCCTTCAGCAAGTTCACTGTGTTAATTTCTACATTTTTGCTAAACAAAGAAAATGGCAAGACCGTATCTCTTAAATTTAAATCCATGCTTAAATTTTGGATGTTCTCAGAAGGTTATCTTTTTATCTACAGGGAACTCAAAAATGTACGATCTCCCGGATGAACCTTTTACAAGACAGTTTTACTTCGTTCACCCCACTGGTCAGTTTAAGTGAGTATAAGACCTGACTGATTTCCTGCTGTCCGATTTCTGCTGAGGGACAGACTTGGGCTGTCCCCAGCTTATAGTCGGGCTGCACTGCCCACGGGCAGTCAGTGTGTTTCATAGCCCCATCTCCATCATTTTCGTTTCCTTTCAGTTTCAGGGCAAAGAGTTCAAGAGAGATCATGACAAGAGATAGAAGTGTCCCAAATTTTACCGAGGATTCTTTGCACGAGGTGAGTTACTAAATATTGGTTTATTATCACCTTTTTTTTTTAAGCCTGACTTTTCCACAATCTAGGGTGAACATATTGCTTAGTTCATTATTCCCTTCACTGTTGAAAGTTCACTGTCACTGTCCTCCCATTGTTCATCGATTTGCTTGAATGGGCCCAGTAACATTGTGAGACTTGTTACTGTGTTTGGCATATTGAATATGTCACAGGTAGCTTGCCAGGCTTTGCTCTGCGGGTGAGATACTCTTGGTAGCTTGCCAGGCTCTCTGAGGGGGTGGAGGAATCGAACTCAGGTCTGCCCTGTCGGCCGTGTGCAAGGCAAATGCCCTACCTGCTGTGCTACCGCTCCAGCCAGTATTATATTTAAAAATGTCCTTTGGGGGCTAAGAAAGGAATTGAGGGCAAGTGAGAACTAGCCGTATGCAGGGGAAGTCGCAGCCCCTGCTTTGCCGTGGGGGCAATGCCCCCTTCTCTAAGCCACTGCGGTGCCTCTCTCAGCCTCCCCTCGTAAGAGAGCACGTCTGTGTATCGATGGTGATGCTTCTTCAGACACGGGGCCACATTTGCAACTCAGCCAGACAGTTGTGTGCGTGGCCATCTTGCTCAGTCCTGCAGTGTCAGCAGCTGGATTGGGCACGGCCAGTCCTCCCTGGCGCTGCCTGGGACAAACGCTTCAGAAACAGGACATGTCTGAAATTAATAGATTTTATTTGGAGGGTTTTTAAGGTGTGGATGGGGAGAGAGTGAGAGAGTAGCGTACTCAAGAGTGAACACGGGCTTCTCCAAGGGTGGAAAGAGCCCCTACACACATCCCAGCATTAGACATGAAAGCATGAAAGTACACATCTCAAGAAGGGAGATGCGGGCGACACACGTGCTTGGGCAACACACATGCTTGGGCAACACACGTGCTCGGCCACGTGGGGGCTAGCAGCACATGGGCTCGGGCAGTATATGTGCCTGAAACAAGACATGTCTGAACTGCTGCTGGCCGCTCTGTCCACTGATCACGAGAAGTGCCCAGGCTTGCTGAATCAAATACCCGTATTAACGTGCTAAATCTTTGTTTTAGAGAAAGTAGGTTTTTCTCTGCCCCCTCACTGGGTTGAAACACTGAGGTTTACAAAGTTGTTTGTGATGATTTGTTCCAGGCATTCAGTATTCCAACACCAGTGCCACCACCCTTGTCACCTGCCCTCCGCCATTGTCTCTACTTTCCCAATCCCCCCTCAACCCCGCCCCACCCCCATAGCAGGATGACAGTAATTTATTTTATATTGCTCGTTACCTTTTAATACAGAATATTCAAAATATATTTCCATAGAGGAAAATTTGTGAAAATTGTTGTATCTCACCATGGGGACATTAAGTCCTAGTCTGAGGGTTTACTAAACTGTTGTCACAAGTTAACCTTCTGTGTTAGTATTTTTGTGGATTGAGATTGGTTGGCTTCTGTGTTACATCCTATCCACTTATTACTGTGATGTCAGTATTGTAGCCAGATGCTCCAGAAAATCCAGAACTCTTAACTGGGCAGTCTGGCTGGAGTTAAGTTTTTGTTTTCTTTCTTTTTGGGCCACAACCAGCAATGCTCAGGTGTCATTCCTGGCTCTGCACTCAGGAATCACTCCTGGCGGCGCTTGGCAAGGGACCATATGAGATGTTGGGGATTGAACCTGGGTCAGCCACTTACAAGGCAAACACCCTACCTGCTGTACTATTGCTCAGGCCCCTGGAGTTAAATTTTTAGCTGGGCGGCAGCTTTGGGAGTGTGGGAGCAGCTGCTAGAGCTTGGGGTAGGAGCTGACCCACCCCACTCCAAGAGGGCCCTTAAGAGGTCTCAGCCAGGAACGGAGGTTTGAGAAATTTTTGCGACTAGGTGATCTGTTGCAAGATTTGAGTCTCTGGTGGAACAGGGCCAGTGGATAAGCTTAGATGGCTGCCCGGGCTTCCAGAAGTAGAGGGACGTGAGGGGAGGTTGCCCTTCCCCACTCCCAAGGAGGCCTGGAGGTTTCAGCCACAGGAATCTGTGTGCCCGGTGCTCATGGGTGATGCTTACCTTCGTGGTGGTGGTTCTGGCACCCTGCAAACGGGAACTGTCTGGATTGTACCTTTTCTGTAGGCGGGGCTTCCAAGAGGTCCAGTCAAACAAAAGGACCTGCCGGACCAGAGCCGAGCGCCGAACACCGAGCAGGGCAGTGGCGGCACAGCGGTGAAACGCGGCACCTCTCGAAACAGGCGCATGCTCCGGAGACACACGCTCAATGAGGCTGTCGCCAAGGGCCTGGTGGGTCCCCGGGAGGCCAGCGCGTCCCAGTCCTAGCAGTGAGACGGAGTTACTTCTGCTGCTGAGAAGAGAGTCCTCCACAAAATGTGAGCACGAGCACAGTTTAAGAAATACTGGTTCAGAGAACTGGCTCGAGAGACGAAGAGAAAGTTCCCGAAAGCTTTTCTGTGCCCAGGGGAAAGAGTGCAATGATGTCTACACTTGGAAAAGAAATGGACAGAAATCCCAGGGCTCTCCATACCCTGACGATGGACCGGTTCCCGTAAAGTATCAGGCTCTTCATCTTCAGATCCTGACCTCCTCCTGTAAGGTGCTAACCTTCTGTGGGTCTATGGGCAAGTTAGCAAACCACAAGCAAAAAAAAAAAAAAGAAAATTTCTCCCATCTGGGATCAGCTGAAGCCAAGCCATTTAGGTTTCCTAGGATGGTGGAGGCCGGGCAGAAGTGTCACAGTGAAATGAGGAAAACAGGACCTGGACAATGTTCCTTTACAAAACAGCACTTGAACCCAAAGATGCCTAAAAGCCATTTTAATGTTCACTTTGGAGCAAAGGACAGGTTAGGCCTGTTCTACTACACGTATGTGGGAAAAATTAGGATAATCTCTTCCAACAAAAGAGATGTTTGTCGCTGCACATGTACCAGTTGCAGTGTCTCTAGAAATATCCTTTTCCATTAAGGACCTCCCTGAAATGTCACCCCTGATGGATAGTTACTGAACTCGAGTAGGTCTGGCACATCTTTTCTTAAGAGTCTCTTGATTCAGATTCAACACAGCACAAAACCAGGTCAGATTAAGTTAAAATTTATTGCCATTTATTCCTTTTTATAAATTTCTAAAGATTAAACTCTTATTTTTTTACGTTATTAATTGGCCTAGAGCTGCGAACAAGGGTTTGTCTGAGTACATTTCCCAATAACTTTGTAAGAGGGCGATGGTTTTGTGCATGTTCATGGAAATAACTTGTGTATTATAGATGGGAGGGGCTCATTATTTTTCTATGAAGTAATTTATGATTTCTAATTTTCTAACGTGCCTTGGATATGTGCCAAATGATGGAAAAGAAACAGTAAACTTTATGATTCTTCAGTGTGTCCTGAAAGGTTTTTTGGTTACTATTTTTGAAGTTGTATGTTTTTCAGCATCACCACTATAGACATATACATTGTGGGTAGAAAACTTTTTCTTGCTGGGTGGACAAATATTTTATTTTCCAGTTACAGATCAGAGTGGGACGGAAACATGTCAACTTCCGAACACATCATCACCCAAGCACCTGCCCAGGCTGACTTCAGTACACATTAGACCTAAGGTTCACACATTTTTTTCTTTTTAAATTAGAATACAGGGCTAGAGAGACAATACAGTGGGTAAAGTGCTTGCACTGCACGTGACTGACACCAGTTCAATCCCCAGCACTCACTCTATCTGGTCCCCTGAGCTCCCCCAGGAGTGACCCCTCAGCATGGAGGCAGGAATAAGTACTAAGCGTTGCATGGATGGTATTACCCCAAACCCCTAAAACAAAAATCAGAAATATCATTGTAATACAGCCCAAAGAGGGTAAGCATTATTGCTTTGGAAATTTGTTTTCCAGCTTGCTACTTTTTCTGTCACTTTAGAATGGTCATGCCTGATGGTACTTGGGGGACACCAGGGCTATACCTTGAAGAGCTCAGGCCACCAGGTATTGGGCACAGGACCTTACCCATGTAAGGCATGTGCTCTACCTTGACCCCCTCACCCCAACTTTTTTTTTTTTGCATTTTGGGTCACACCCGGCGATGCACAGGGGTTACTCCTGGCTCTGCACTCATGCACTCAGAAATCACCCCTGGCGGTGCTCAGGGGACCACATGGGATGCTGGGAATCAAACCCGGGTTGGCCGCATGCAAGGCAAACGCCCTCTCCGCTGTGCTATTGCTCCAGCCCCAACTTTTAAGAAACCATATTGACTTAAATTGTTAGGGTTCTGTGCTATCCTAATTAAAAAATGATGGCCTAGACAACTTACAAGCATAGCTACTTCTAAGATACAAATACATACAGTTGATACTACTTCGCTTTGGGGGTTGCTGCAATTTTGAACTTTCATGTATAACCTCTTAACAATTCCTCTCGCTGTTTAAAAATGTCTAATGATAGGTTAATGATAGGCTAGAGGAGGGTGGGTAACTAGCTTGAATCAGAGCTGCTGGGGTTAAGGCCAGATTGGCTGAGTCAGCCTGGCCCTATACTGTTGAATTTCCAAGTTGGCTCACTTCCTGGCCTGGAGGAGGGGGCACCGTGTTGGGGATTGCCAGTCTCCAGGGAGACATTTCCTCAGGAGCTCTTCTGGTAACCAGTGAGCCAGCTGACTTTGGGATATCCTGAATAACTGCCTTATTTTTAAAAACACTCTTGTCCAGTTGCTTTCTGAACATAAATCTAAATTTGGTTTGACACTCAGGAACTGACAGCCAAATTTCTATCTCGTGGAGGCAAGTTTTGAATGTAAAGGATAGCTGACTTTAGAAAGTTTAGTTGTTGGGTTTTGTTGTATAGGCCACACCTTGCAGTGCTCAGGGATCACTCCTAGCTCTGGTGTACTCTGGGGACCGTATGGGGCGCTGGGGAATTGAACTTGGGTTGGCGGTGCACCAGGCAAACACCTGTCTGATGTATTATCGCAGGGGCCCCTGAATTACAAAGTCTAGACTGTCCACTCCCCTACCCGGATTGGAAGGCCTCTACCGTTTCCTTCTCTACAGAACCACTTTCTATTCCCAAGTGTCCCTAAAGCAAATGAACTGATGCTTTATTTCGTCTTCTGGGGATAGGGAGGGGACACACACCTAGCAGTGCTCAGCTGTGTTCAGGACAGTCCTGGTAGTGCTCGGGGACCATATGTGGCACCAGGGATCACACCCCAGGCCAGGCTGGCTGCATGTAAGGTAAGAGCCCTCCCCACTCTACAACTGCTCTGGTGCTCTGGCCCCAAGGAATCCGATTGTTTTATATCAGTAGCTGCCACTAGGATGGTGGCTATTCTGCAAGAGAAAGCAGGTAGTAAAACTTGCTGAGAATTATGTAACAGATCTAAAAGACCTTTTATTTTTATTTTGCCCTCACGTCCTCCAATTTTACTTTTAGTTCTGTTCCCGGTTTTCAAATGTTCTTAATGGTTCTACTTATTTGCTGGAAACTTATTCTAATGATGGGCTTTCTTCACTGACTATAGTCACAAATTTCAAGTCAAAAATAGCTGACTGTAAATCACATTTCCCAACACTAATTCTAGTCACCTCATGAAATGTTAATAAAGTTTATCTAGAGCGGAGCTTCATAGGGCTAAGACACCTAACTAAAGGGTCAGACACCAGTAACTTGAAATTCAAGTTTATATTCCAGTTAAGAGCAAATGTTCATGACCTAGTGGGTGTAAAATACAAACGATCCCACCTACTTTAAGTTACCTACAACTTTATTAGTGAAGAACCCAGCATGTTTATCAAAATATCTAACCACAAAGAACCCCAAAATTTTACTGAACTATTTAACTATTACCTCAACTGGATTTTCATCATTAGAATTTCTGCTACAAACCAGTTTATTGCTGCTGAATTAATACATTCCAGCTGACAATGGGATATTTGTCACATTATTCATCTCACTGCCTTTGAAAAGCAGGTTACGAATAAAATCAAGCTAGGAATTACTGTTCATTAAATCTATGTATTGTCCTTAGGAAGAAATCTCTGTCAGAGCTCATGCTTTAGGAATATTAGTTTGGTTTTATATATACATATATTTTTTTTGGGGGGGGGGGAGGCGGGCCAGTGGTCTACTCCAGGCTAATCCTGGCTCTGGGCTCACTGGACCACCTGTAGGGCTGGGCTGGACTGCATGCAAGTCAAGTGCCTTCACCTCTGTATCCTCTCTGGCCAGAAGTACTGGATAGCAAATATTAAAGTTGACCCAGTGTAATTCAGACGCATTTTCCTTCCCATGCTGTAACCAGCTACTGTTATTTCCCTCTCACTGAAGAATGCTTGTGCAGTTTCTATTTCTGCTGAGGCCATTTTCCTACTTAACACTAATGTCACAGTTACAGAGAGAATATATTCATGCTGTTACACATATGCTTTCGGTAGGAAAGGAAAAAATTCGAAATGCAGACCTTCTGTTCATTCGGCAACTATGCCTAAATTGTTTTGTTTTCCATAACAAGTTTATTTTTTTTAAAGGCATATACACAGTAAACAAAGTAAACATTTAATTAGATCAGGACTTCTGCCAAGTATTATCTGTCCTCAAATTGCTCCTTTAAGGTCCAGTCTCTAAACATTTTAAGTTCAATAATCGTCGTCGTCTTCATCAGAGTCCATTACTTTTCTTCTGTTGAACTGGGAGAGGGGGAATTGTAAGTGTCATAACATGTTTAACACACTTAACTGCAATTTGTCAATTAAATCCCATTCACATTTGAGCCACTGGTGGTACACTGGCACCAACAAGTTAAGGAAGCTCAGCGGAGGGTCACATGCCTCCTATGTGTGACGCTCTGGGTTTGATGCCTGGTTACCACACACACACACACAAAAATTAAAAATAAAATCAAGCCTAATTCAGATTTCTGAAAGAAAAAAAAATTCTCCTCGTATCATAAGACATTTGTTGTCTCTCTTTAAAACAACCCATGTTTAAGATCTAAGTAAGAAAAGAATGAAGATAGAAGTCTTAAAAAAAAAAAAGAGTGCTAGGGCCAGAAAAATAGTATAGTGGGCAGGGTGGTTGCCTTGCATGTAAAAGACGGAGGTATTATCCCTGGCACCACCCACATATGGTCCTCTGACCCCCCCCCCCCCCCGAGTCCTAGAGCACAGAGCCAGGAGTAAATCCTATCAAAAAATAGTAGATTACTTAATATATGCAGTCTTCTCCCCACACTTCCATGTGTTACAACTCAAAAGTATGGGATGACACATGATCAGAAGCAGAAGAGACTTAATGCATTATTCGAAATACCCATCTTTTTTCTTTTCCATGGGCATCCGGGAAACTTACTTTAACTGTTGTTTTCTTTTCTGTTTGTTGACTAACTTTTTCAAGGATTTCTATTAAGCCTTGTTCTGAAACCTAGAATAACCAGAAAGAAAAACAATACTTTTTTAAAAACACAGCATGTCTCTCAGCAGACCGAACTGTTTTACAGGTGAAGAGGGGAGGAGATGGAAGGTTGAAACTACTGGTTTGATCTGTTAAGTTCCAAATAAAAAAACTGTCCTCAGGAGGGAGGGAGGATGTATCCCTCAGTATTCCTCAGGAAATCCCGGAGTTGGGGGAATGTCTCGGAATGCCTGTATCACCACCAGCAGTGACACGCAGAGTCACCTGAGGCCACTGCAATCATGTGTCAGGGACTGAAAAGTTCATATTCAGTAGACAGAGATACTGGAAAAGATGAGCCAATTTCTGCCGCTGACAATCTCTAGCGGGGGGCATTGCGTCCCTGCCGAGCAGGCAGGCTCGGCTGGGTCCTGATTTACAGAACATACCCGCTAGGGCCTCTGCATTATTCTAATGGGCATCGACAAGCCTTGTTTTCAGTACGGAAGCCCTTAAAACTGGCTGACCCGCAGAGGCACGGAGTCCGAGAGACACCAACAAAATCCACAGCATGACTGGGAAAGCAGCGGAACATTTCAGGGAGGGCCATCAGTTATCTTTTAGGGTTTACGGTAAGTGGAACTCTTTTCTATGAGATCCCTTCATAGAAATTATCAACAAGAACTCCGCTACCGGAAGAGAAAATTGAGTTTTTGAAAAACATATTCTGGTAAAGCAGATACAAGGTAAGAAAAACTGCGATGAGGCAGTCAGTCCAGGCTTACCTTCCCGCTTAGCTGTCCGTATCTTGCCATCTGTATGAGGTAATTCTCTACAGCTTTAGATTTTTCGGGCTTTACAAGTGCTAGATTACTTACTAAAAACAAACAAACGTACAAAAAGTTGTCCAAAAGCACACGTTATACCTTCCATACAACATGTTTAAACTCTACTGACATCTCTGACAAAGGCACTCAAGACTTTTATGTATGAAGAAACTTAAAGTTCAGGCATATCCATCTCAGTCAAGGCCACAGTAGTAGCTGATCGTAGATTAAAGGGGAGACAGCGGATTCTAAACACTATACTGATTCTGAAAATGTGTGATGGCCCTCTGAAAATGTATGTACACAGAGTACCAAAAAGAGACAATTATGGTACTTTGAGGCTTCTACAGAGCTTCAAGTTTTAAGACAGAAGATACTAAGGCCATTCCAACTGGCTTATTCTTCTACTTGTTTTTTTTTTTTTGGTTGTTTAAGAGAAATTATAACATGCACTATAATCACAACTGCAAGAAACCCCCAGGTGGCCATTAGCATGTCAACGACCAGCTCCATTCTGTGCCTGACTTCCACTGAAGAGCTGCTTCTTACATGTTTACCCACACAGACTTAGAAATCGTCTCTGTGATAAGAGGGACCTGAAGTGGTACTTTCAACATGATCTAGGCATATTAATTTACACATGCCACGCACCTTACAAGTAATCTGGAACTCAAGTGTTACGTGAGACTAAATATTTAATCTAGAGAGAGCAATAACGTCACACAGATCTCCCTGTTCCAACTAAGTCAACTTTATGAAAATGATCGAAAGGAAACTGAAGATGCTTACACCGGGCCCGGGCTGACTGATCCAGAACTTGGGCTAACATATTGTTTCTCATTTCTGCTTCCCTACAACGAAAACAGGTCATGCAAACATCAGAAGTCGTCAGCATTCCTACTGAGTATCATATAAAAATGTGATTCAGTACATCTCTCAAGAGGGAACCCTGCTGTGTGTGGGGAGACTGCAATGGTTCATGCCGGGTGCGCAGAAGAAGAGGAACAGGGAGACAGCAGGGTGGGGCGGGCACGTGGCTGACCTAGGTTCAATCCCCAGCACCAGAGCCAGAAGTAATTATCTCTGAGCACCGCAGGGTGTGGGCCCCAACAAACAAGGGTCTAAGAGCTGGTTCACAACACTTATCATTTACATTTTTCATGATTCAGGGTGGATATTCAGTTCAACCGCCAACAACACTTATTTAGTACCAAGTGTGAGAAAAGGTGTTAGAAATCTGTGGTAAGATTTTGGGCAACCAGAAGAACCAAGTGATTGATTAATCCATGTAATTTTCTCGGAGATGAAGCAGCTATGAGCCATGGCAGAGTTTTGGGAGATTTAAGTTATGTGATCAGGCGAGAACAAGGTCCTGTGTTTTTTAGAGGCTTCATTTTGTTTCCAGGTGGGGTGTAGAAAGGAAACTAACAATGCACCTATCGCCACAGTTTCCTAAGTAGGAGCTAGTTTTATGGTCACAGGACAGAAGCTTAAAATTTCATAGCACAACCCACAGGCACAAAACCAGGTCCTTCGAGAAACTTAACACATAACAGACAAAAGCAAAGGTTCTTGGGCCAGGGAGAAAGCGGAAAGGGCTCTAACACACGCAAGGCCCAGAGTTGCAAGCCAGTGCCAGCCCTTCCCTCCCAGAGTCTTTGGCTGAAATTAAGAGGGAGTGGACTGGCTGTGCTAATACTCCCATCTGAGGACTCTGTGAGTTTCAAGCCTGATGTAGACCTCCAAGACCATTTCCTTCTCACAAGCCATGAACTATTACTACCAGTTCACTGAGTCTAAAAATGCCACGACTATCTCACCAGTTTTATGTATCACACACATACGTGATTTTTATACATACAATGTAACTGTTACAGAATTTATAACTGTTCAGTGGGTTAACTGTATAAAATGTTATAGACCATTTCTCTATATAAAACACATAAACACTAGTTTTGTATATGAAACCAGAACGCGGTGCGAGAATGATAGCACAGTGTTTTTCTTGCACATGGCCAACCCGGGTTCAATTCCCAGCATTCCATATGGTCCCCCGAGCACCGCCAGGAGTAATTCCTGAGTGCAGAGCCAGGAGGAACTCCTGTGTATTGCCGAGTGTGACCCAAAAAGAAAAACAAACAAACAAAAAAAAACGCCTTTGAAGTATTTAATAGGAAAACCGAACTTAAAGCTGGGTACCAGGGAACATCATCCTCAGTACAAGAAAACTAGGAAACCAACCTGCCTCACCGGCAGAGCAGCAAGAAAGGATGTGGGCACTCAACTGGCCCCAAGCAGAGGAAGAGAAACGTCTCTCAAAACTCAAACTTTGGTTGGAGCCATAGCATGTGGCTGTGCCCGGGTCCAATCCTGGTACTGAATGTGGCCCCAAGTACAGAGCCTGAGCACCTAAAGGTTTTGGCCCCAAATCAAAACCAAGACCTTGAGTGCCAAGTATTTTGGTCTTGTAGCTCTGCTGTTTGAAACCGAAAGAGCAAGGTGGAGGGAGGGGAGAATTTAAAGCAGAGATTTTAGGTCTAAGAGGTTTGGGGTTTGAATATACCCGAAAGTGCCCCGAAGAACAGGACATTGAGAGATGCATCATGAGATGACCCAGTCTCAAACTCGAGGATAAAACCTGTCCTAGACTTTATAAAATGCTTTTTCTTTCAGGCACGATCCCAGGTACATACTATCTGTCCAATATTAGACAGATGCAAGCCACTTCAGGGCAGGAACTTTTCTTTGCCTTTATTCCTGACACAGTAAATGCCTGACCCAGAGCTAGTGCCCAGGAGGTAAAGGCTGAATAAGTATGTTCAATGGCAAGGAGGGGGGAAGGGAATGTGAGCTGCTATTGAAGACTTGCGCTTCACCGGGCTGGAGGGACAGCACAGCAGGTTAGGGCACTTGCAGAGAATGAGGCCAACCTGTCTCTGATCCCCCCCTCTATGGTCCCCTGAGCACCTCCAGGAGTAAGTCTTGAGTGCAGAGCCAGGAACAACCCGAGTTAGTCTACCTTTCCTCCAATGTCATTTACACTGCTAGGTTTGTAAGACGACACGTTTTAGCAACTGGTGGCACCAAATGGACAGTACAGATAGCACCCTTGGATGGTAGTTTAGTGGTGAGGATGGTAAATTTTATTTAAAACAAAATAAAACCCAAAAACCCTATCAATGAGAAAAATCATTTGCATGATAAACTAATCCAGTATTCGTTCTGCTGTGGGTGAGGTGCTCTGTATGTGCTGGGACAAAAGGGGGGGGAAGAGGGGGGAGGAAGCTCTGTGTGTTCTGGGATAAAAGGAAAAAAAATTAGTAAGGCTAGATTTCAGTTGGTAAGTCAGACAGGGTGCCCAGCGCATGCCCCTAGGTATTCCTAGCCCCACCTTCCCAAGATAATCACAGCTGGGCTGAAAACAAACTTATCAGCCCATCACCACCAAAGGTGTGAATATCCTTTAAAGCCTTCCCCAAGCACCTGATTAAAATGAGCACATTACGGGTGGAGGGATGGGTGATGGAACACCGTAGGACCGAAATCCAATCATGAACAGCTTTGTACGGGTCTATCAGTGATTCAATAAAAAAAAAGTTTAAAAATAAATGAGTGCATTAGCAAAAACAGCACCCTAACAAGTCAGGGGAGGGGGGGAAACCCTCTCTACCAAGAAAAGACATCTGAAGACTCACAAACCCATAAAGTCCTCACTGCCCCCCCTCCAAAAAAAAAAAACCCGCAGGGGAAAACCCCCTTTCACCCCATCCAGCTCCCCGACCCCCTACCTGTGCTTCGCTTCCTGCTGGGCTGCATCTCCGGGATCCTGCAAGACAAAACCCAAACCATTTGACCCTTTGGCCCAAAGCGCCTTCACTTTAGGAAGGAAAGAAACCGGGACGGGGGTGGGGGCGGCTCTCGCGGGCACCTGCGCGCGCGCTCGGGGTTGGGGGTGGGGGGATGCCCGGCGCCTCCGGCCAAGCCCGACCCACAAGGACAAGCACCGGGCACAGCACACACACACACACACATACACACGAAAAACAACCCAAACGCCCCCAACACTGCACCGGGCTCCACTGGGCACAGCTGAACCCTAGAAGCTACCTGGGGGCCCGGTGGGCCCGGGACGCAAGTGCGACTGGGGGCGCGGGCGGGCGAGATCCTTGCCCCGCGGGGGGGGGGGGGGGTGAGGGCCGGGCCGGCCGCCGCTGCCCCCCACTAGCCCGCCTGGGGCGACCCCCGCGCCCCCGCCGGGAGCCCCCAGACCCGAGGCCGCCGCCGCGCGCGGCCCGCGCCCGCCGCCCCCGGGGCAGGGGCGCGCTCACCCCGTGCTTGGCCTGCAGCTCGGCCATCCGCTGCTTCCTCAGCGCCTCCAGCTCCTCGTCCGCCATGGCCGGGGGTCCCGCGCTCCCACCACGCCGCGCCCCGGGCCCCGCCGCGCCCCGGCCCGCGCCCTCGGCCTCCGCGCCGCCCTCTGCGCAGGCGCCCGCCGCGCCCAGGCGTCACCAATCCAGCCCCGAGCGCGCGCGCCGCGCCCAGGCCCCTCCGGAGATGCCCGAACCTGCGATGGGAGGCCGCGAGGCTCCGCTCGGCGCATCCTCCTCCCGGCCGCGCGCCGGGGCTGGTCCCCGCGCCCGCCCGCTGCCTAGCGACGGAGGCGTGTGCGGCTTCCCGGAGAGCTGGCGCCTCCCGGGCACGCCTGCATCATAATGCGCGCTGAATGTTTTTTATTTTTCTTTTGGTGGTGGTGGTGGTGGTGATGGTGATGGTGATGGTGGGGCTTGGGCTAGCCACACTCAGAGCGGTTCCTCCTGCCTCTGCCTGGGCTCAGGTTTCCCTCCTGGCTCTGCCTATGGGTTGACTTCTTGCGAAGCAAGCGCCTTCACCCCTGGTGATCTCTCAATCTCTCTCTCTCTCTCTCTCTCTCTCTCTCTCTCTCTCTCTCTCTCTCCCCCCCCCCCCCCATGGTGGTATCTTGTCCTGTTGTTTTTCACATATTCTTTTTTTTTTTTAAAAAAAAAGGGAGTCGCACATTTACAAAGTTATTCATGATTAAGTGGACAAAATGATTCACAACTGAGTTTCATACCTCCACTGTTCCAACCCCAGACCCTTCACCTTTAATTACGTCTCTGAAGCCAAGTTCAGGTGCTTGCAACTAGGAAACAAGGGCTGATGCGAAAGAAATAAAAGTTTTATTCAGGGGCCAGAGCGATAGTACAGTGGGTGGGGTGGCTTGTCTTGCAAGCAACGTACCAGGGTTTGCCCTCCCCCTCCCCCCACCCCAAAGGGTCCCCTTGGGCACCACCAGGTGTCGATCCTGAGCACAGAGCCAAGAGTAACTTACCCCTGAGCATCGCTGGGGAGTAGCCCAAAAATAAAGAAACAAAGTTTTATTTGAGACAAGCAACCTGAAAGGAGGTGAACTTTTTTCATTCTCAACACCATGGGGTTGGTAGTTTATTCCTAGGTGGCTGGGAATGTGTTAGCTGAGAGTTGCAGGCATTGATCAGTGGGAGGAAGGAGCCCCGTAAGCTTTGGGAATCTTTCCAGGGACCTGTTGTTCTCCAGTGTGGAAGGAGTCCTTGGGTCCGATGAAGATCAGGAATCTTTGCAGAGGGTCCCACAGCCCTTCATCCTTGACACACAGCATGAGATCCTATTTGAAGATTGGGAGGCTCTGCAGGAGGCTGGGAGGAGTGTGGTCATGACAAAGACATTTGTGAGGACGGCATGTCTAATGCTTGCTGGCTTACCAATACCTACTATCTCTGTGGGAATTCAGCCAGATTTTAATCTGGTCTGGCTGCTTCCCACTAGCTAGGGGCTCTGTGTGAATTTGGCATAGAAGAGGGGAGTGGTGGGAGAAGGAACTCTTGGTCTGACTTCTAGCATAAGGAGAAGTTGTTGCCTGTGAGATTTTTTTCCCCCCAATCTTCCCTGTTCTTTTTCCTACACAAGAAAAGCAGGTGGAAGTGCCTGAGATCTCTCCAGGCCTCATACTGGGTCAAGATCACCGGGGCACCCCAGATGGAGCAGGTGCAGTCTCCTCGCCTACTCCAGATGGAATCCCAGTGACCAAGAGTTTCCACAAGCAAGGCCCTCAGTATGCGAGTTCTAGAACTAAATCTCCCGGCCACATGGTGGCAGAGGACCTGGGCTGTTCTTCCCCAGGTCCCCACCTGCCCGGAAGACTGGCTGTCACGCCCACAATTTGCCTCTGGGCACTATTTTAGCACACAAACAGCCCTGGCCCAGAGACTCCCAATTGAATCCCAAAATGGATTAGTTCCATACAGAAATGTCTCTGGAACCCAATCATTTACAATCTAGAAATTTACATTTACAATCAGGACCATGCGAGTTCTTATGATATTCAAAATGAGTAATGAAAATACCTAGCATCTGCCCCTGGCAGGTGGGCTTAAATGGTGGTGGGAAGCTTCAAGCAAAACATAATGCCCCAAATTAGAGAGTATTGGGGAAATTTTCTGCCATAAAGGCAGGGTGAGGACTGGGATGTTGGTTGGGGTAGGATGCTGGGGACATCAGTGGTGAAAATGTGCACTGGTGGAGGGATGGGTGTTCCATCATTGTACAGCCAAATCTTAAACATGAAAGCTTTGTAACTCTATCTCACGGTGATACAATAAAATAAAAAAGTAATGTGGAGTTCATGCCCAATTCAATCAGCTTAATCAGTGGCTAGACAAATAGCAGTACTCCTACATTATTTAAATTTAAAAAAAAAAAGCAGGTGGAGTCAAAGATGTACAAAAAAGGCTCCCAGCAAAATGGTTTGGCCCAGTTTCTGACATCTCCTACCCTGGCTGGAATCCCAGCTGGGATCCAGGAGAATACCTTTCAGACTGTCCTTCTGGAAATGGGTGAGTGTGTGGCCCCAGAGATTGTTGCAGCCAGGCAACTTACTGCCACGTCATGTTAACACTGCTTTTTACTCAAGAGGAAGAATTATAGGAACAACACGAGCAGAAAATAGTTCCACAGACCCCTCCGAGTTCAGCTAAAATGTAATCTGGGATTATTCTGTTATCCAGGACTACAAATTGAGCTGGTGAATCTAAGATCCCCTCCCCCCAATGTTAGTAAGAGAATTTGTGCTCCCAACAGCAATGATTCTAAGAGTTTTAGGTAAGGTCCTTAGCACATGTTGGCAAATTGCCACTCTCCAAGAAAGTAAGGATTATCTGTAGAAGTCTCCATTTCCATCCAGTCTTCCCTTGCCCCAGGTAAATCACATACTAAGAAGAAAAATAGTTGTAGAGAGCCAGTCTAACATCTTGTTTCATTGGCGGGTAAAGAGCAAAAGGAATTATTAAGGTGTCCAGTAAACATTGTCAAGAATGTCACATTCCATTGGCTGTTATACGCCCATGGTCTTTACGGTTGCATCAGAATGTGTAGCCCTCAGGAGGACCTCAGATCTGAGCCCAAACAGCAACATTCTCTCTCTAGGGGAATCCATCAAATCATGTTAGGAGTGTAGCAACTGACTTGCGGTCACAGAGAGCAGATTCATGATATAAAGTGTTGGTGCTGGCCTTCACTGGGATGGAGAAACGAGAAGAGTTGTGTGTCACTTCATTACCCTAACATGCCATCTGGTTTGGGGCTTCTCGTTGCCTCTATGCTCCAAGAAGCTGGGGAGGGAGAGGTTAAGCACAGGGCCGACTAGCTGGTTCCCATGCTCACCAACTGTGGCTTTGGGTGATACACCTGGCAACCAACAACTTGTGGAACCGGCCAAAGTTTGAGTGACTCTAAATAATTGTCCTGCCTAAATAATTGTCGTGGCTGCATATAAGTGGTCAGAGAACAAAAATTAACAATATGATATGTTTTTCTAGAAGAGACATCTCAATCCTTTAACAAGTTCAGAGCTCTAGGTCCCCTCCAAAGGCAGAAAACCCTCCCATTTTTTTTCAGGAAATGCCTTCTTGACTCTTAAGTGACGCACCCAAGACTTAATAAAATTTGCCAGTTTAATTGATTTTTTTAAAGGGGTGTGTGTGTGTGTGTGTGTGTGTGTGTGTGTGTGTGTGTGTGTAGAGGGCACACTGGGTGGTGTTCAGGGATTATGCTGGTGTTCAGGGATCACTTCTGCACTCCGGAATCATTCCTAGCAGTGCTTAAGAGCCACTGACAGTGTCTGGGTCAAACCAGGACAGTGGCCGAGGCAGTTGCATGCAAGGCAGATGCCTTCCCTCCTGTGCCATCTCTTTGGTTTTCACTTTAAATGTGTATGAGTTGCAGTCATAAGGATCAGTTCATTTCTTTTTTGTTTTGTTTTTGTTTGGGGGCCACACCCAGCGATGCTCAGGGGTTATTCCTGTATTTGCAGTCAGAAATTACTTCTGAAAGTACTCAGGGAATTATCCGGGGTGCTGGGGATTGAACCCAGATTGGCCACGTGCAAGGCAGACGCCCTCCCTGCTGTACTATTGCTCTGGCCCCAGGATCCATTTCTCCTCCACCTGCTATTGAGGCCCTGTGCTCAGGGATTATACTGGTCTGTTTATGCTCAGGGATCACTCCTGACCTATCTGTGCTCTGGGATCATTCCTGGCAGTGCTTAGTCAGTCAGCAACAGGCCGTGTCTCGGTTTGAAGGGTGGAGGGCTCGTCCACTGGGTAGAAGAGCTGGGAGAGAGCAAATTGGAGGAGAGCTCACAAAATAATCCTTTCTTCTGGATATGATTCCTCATTTTTAGACTTGTTTTCTAAGTCTAGTGAGGATTTTCTAAAACTGGAAGCTTGGAGCTCAAGTCCAAAAGGATTCATCTCGAGGGATCAGAGAGAGAGAGAGAGAGAGAGAGAGAGAGAGAGAGAGAGAGAGAGAGAGAGAGAGAGAGAGAGAGAGATATTGAGATCACAGCAGATAAGACTCTTGTCTTGCACGTGGTAGACTTGAATTCGATTCCCAGCACCACCTATGATCCGGCCATGCCAGGAGTGATCTCTGCTCTCAGAGTCAAAAGTAAGTCATCTTGGATCACCTTCAGGTATGGCACTAAAACAAATACCCGAAAATAATAACAAGAGGCACAGCTTGTGTCTGCTTCTGGAAGCCCTGATCCAAAGGACCCCCTTCTCCCTCTGGATCCCACTTTACTTGGTCTCCTGGCTTAACTGGGTGATAATCTTCTCCAGGGTGGAGTCCTTCCTCTCTTTTCCCCATGGACTGGGGGTCTCTGTGCTGCAGGCAGCCTCCATTTCATTTGTACCACCTTTGTCGCCTTCTGAGTCATCTCAGGCACAAATGCTCATCCACGGTCACTCTGAATGCAACAGTGGAGTCTGAACTAGGAAATTATTTCTTTGAACCGAGATGTGGCTATCTCAGCAGACTTTTTTGATCCGGTGGGAACAGTCACGACCTATCCTGAGAAAACATCCACAAAAACTAGAAGACATTTGAAATTTCCTGCTGTCTGAGGCATTTGTGTGAAGTTCATTCCCCAGACCTTAAAGGGGGCAAATTCCACTCTTTATGATTGGAGTCAGCCTTAGTCTTGGGGTTCTCCCTTGCACAAAGTTGACATCCTTGGATAATTCTTGGGCTTTCTGCAAGTGGGGATCCCTTGCAGAATAAGGTCTAATTGAATCCAGGAGAGCATCTCTGTCATAACCACAGCCTTCACACAGGGGTCTGGGATGAGGGTCCACTGAGTCTCAGGAAGCAAATCCGACCCGTGTAAATTCATCCTCCGCGTGGAGACGGGCTCTGTGTTGAAGAAGCCCCACTCTCGGGCACATCCCTCTCCCAGCTCAGGGTAGTGGGGCTTACACAGTGACAAGTCCAGACGTTGAATCAACACTCCGAGCATGCTTGGACCATGTGTGGCCTGTTGGGCTGCCTTGTCAGCTGTCTGATTCCCTCTAGTCACTTGGGAATGGTCCTTCTGATGTCCCAACAATACACAGCAGCTATCGCTATGGATTGCAGTGAGGAGGAGCAGGTTTTCTGGGGGATAGCTGATGGTCCTCACTTGTTGGTGCCAACAATCCTCTTTCCTTCCAAATTACATCATGGCATGCACTCTCATGCAGCCCGTACTTGGAGTCTGTATAAAAATTCACCTTCTTGACTGCACTCATTTGTGGAGTATAGAATAACATAACATGAGGCTGACACCCAAGGACAGTAGACACAAGGCCAGGAGGATTGCTCCATAGCTGGAAGCCTGCCTCATAGGCAGAGGGGAGAAGGCAGCTGGAATAGAGAAGGGATCACTAAGAAAATGACGGCTGGAGGAATCGGTTGGGATGGGAGATGTGTGCTGAAAGAAGATAATGGAACAAACATGATAACCTCTCAGTGCCTGTATTGCAAACCATGATGCCCAAAAGTAGAGAGAAAGTATGGGGAATATCATCTGCCATGGAGGCAGGGGGAGTGTGGGGAAGGGGGGAAGAGGGGTATACCAGGGATATTGGTGGTGGGGAATGTGCACTGGTGGAGGGATGGGTGTTTGATCATTGTGTGATTGTAACCCAAACATGAAGGCTTGTAACTGAAAAAAAAATTAACCTTCTTGCCTTGGAGAGTCCAGGTCCGATGTATCAGCTCTGCTTTCTGGGCAGAGGTGCCAGCAGGCAGGGCACAGTGACATGGCAACACACCCAGCTTATTGTGGTCTTTCCTCCAGGAATTGCTGCCCTCAGCAAACAAGTTTCAGCCAGGATCAATCAGGGCCTGGTCAGACAGGTGTGAGCGGCTAGAGCAAAGAGCACCCACAATTTCAGGGCAGTTTATGTTCCGGGGCAAACTCTGCCGCAGTTTCCTTGCCAGGGGCAATAACAGGGTGCCTGAATGTAAAGCTGGTGGTCTCCTTGAGACCCTTTGAGGGTTACCGGAGCTGCCCTCAGTGACTCAGTTTCTCTTTCCGCTCTAGGAGAGGCTGATGTGGAGGAACACAAACATGACCCCTGGCTGCCCCAGAGTGGACATTTCTACTCCTCAAAAACATCACTTGGGGCAGTCCCTGCCTGGAGACCCTTTTGTAGTTTGTTCTAATTGTAAAGTAAAAAGTAAAGGCCCTCCCGTTGATCGTCGATTTGCTCGAGCGGGCCCAGTAACGTCTCCATTGAAGACTTTGTTGTTACTGTGTTTGGCATATTGATCATTGATTTGCTCGAGCGGGCCCAGTAATGTCTCCATTGGAGACTTTGTTGTTACTGTGTTTGGCATATCGAATACGTCACGGGGAGCTTGCCAGGCTCTGCCGTGCGGGCGAGATACTCTCGGTAGCTTGCTGGGCTCTCCAAGAGGAGCGGAGGAATCGAACTCGGGTCGGCCATGTTGGCTGCGTGCAAGGCAAACGCCCTACCGCTGTGCTATCGCTCCAGCCCAGTTCTAATTGATTCGGGAAATATTTAGTGAGCTGTGGGGCTGTTCCTAACATCTGAACAAATGCCCCAAGGCCCATGCCTTGCTTTTCATAAACATACAACTTCTTTTTTTTTCTTTTTGGGTCACACCCGGTGATTCACAGGGCTACTCTCAGGAATTACTCCTGGTGGTGCTTGGGGGACCATATATGATGCTGGGAATCGAACCTGTGTCGGTTCAAGGGCTTCTGACGATTTGGCAGACAAAGCAGTGGTCAAGGCCAGGGTATCTTTGATAGTTTCAAAGGCTTGTTAGCATTCAGTTGTCCAGCGTAAAGGTAAAGGTAAAGGCCCTCCCGTTGATCGTCGATTTGCTCGAGCGGGCCCAGTAACGTCTCCATTGGAGACTTTGTTGTTACTGTGTCTGGCATATCGAATACTCTCAGTAGCTTGCCGGGCTCTCCGAGAGGGGCGGAGGAATCGAACTCGGGTCGGCCATGTTGGCCGCTTGTAAGGCGAACACCCTACCGCTGTGCTATCTCTCCAGCCCTGTCCAGCATAAGAGCTCAGAATCTCATAGTTTTTTCTTTATTTTTTTCTTTTTGGGTCACACCAGCAATGCACAGGGGTTACTCCTGGCTTTGCACTCAGAAATTACTCCTGGCTGGGGCTGGAGAGATAGCACAGTGGATAGGGCGTTTGCCTTGCACGCGGCCGACCTGGGTTTGATTCCCAGCATCCCATATGGTCCCCTGAGCACTGCCAGGAGTAACTCCTGAGTGCAGAGCCAGGAGTAACCCCTGAGCATCGCCGGGTTTGACCCAAAAAGAAAAAAAAATTGCTCCTGGTGATGCTCAGGGGACCATATGGAATGCTGGGAATTGAACCTGGGTCAGTCGTGTGCAAGGCAAACTTCCTACCCACTGTACTATGGCTCCAGCCCCCTCAGAACTTCATAGTGACTTTACCATTAAGTCCAGAATTTGGAATCCAGAACCGCCAAAATGCAGCCATTTCCAAGAAACCCCTCAACCATTAGTTTCTAGGAGGATTAAGTTAGCTATTACCTGTTTGCAGTTGGCATTGGACTCCCTTTATCTTGTCCTAAGTCCCTAACAAGTTACTTTCATCTTACATACCTGAGCCTTCTATGGGAATATTTTCTGGTATTTTCCAAACATCGCTGGGAGGGGCAACAATGCACAGTGGAGAAGCGGGGGCCCAAAACAGTAACAACAAGTTTCACAATGGAGATGTTACTGGTGCCCGCTCGAGCAAATAGATGAACAACGGGAGGACAGTGCTACAGTGCTATTTTCCAAACATAGCACATAACTGGGAATGGCAATTAGGAAATCATCCACTTATTGCAGAATAATTCCCACTTTTAATTGTAGGGTCCTTAAATCTTCAGCCAAGACCTCATGAAAATGGTTAGAGAATTGCAAAACCATTTTGGATTTAACAAGTCCATAAAGATGTCATCACCATCTCCGGATTCTGCCACTCAAAGGCAAATAGTATCTGTACATCTTTCCGATGGAAATGCAGAAGGAAGTGTCTTTTAGACCTAGCACTGAGAACCAGCCCTATGGAATAGATGCTAGTTGGGTTATGGTTTAAGCACAGTAAGATGAGTAACTTGAACTACTTAATGGCCCTTACCTCCCATACAAATCTGTAATCCTCTGAATGGGGTTTCCTTGTTGACAATAAAGGTGTAACAGACAGGAACTAGCATGGTTGAGTTAAAAGTAAACTTAGAAGCTTTAGCAAATAGGTAAGCTCTCTCTAAGTGCATCATGCTTCAAAGGACATTGTTTCCATTTTTGGGTCACACCCAGTGTTGCTCAGGGGTTACTCCTGGCTTTGCACTCAGGAATCACCCCTGGCGCTGCTGGGGGACCATATGGGATGCTGGGAATCTAACCTGGGTCGGCCACGTGCAAGGGAAACTCCGGACCCACTGTGCTATTGCTCCAGCCCACATTGTTTCCATTTTTGTTTGTTTTGTTCTGGGGAATCACACCTGCCACTGCTCAAGGATGACTCCTGGTTCTGTGCTCTGGGAGCAGTCCTGGCCATGCTGTCAATCAAACTGGAATCAGCTGTCTGCAGGCAACCACTATAACCCCTGTATTACCTCTTTAGTCCCAGGTTACTATTTCTTTCTGGGAGATTCCATAATTTTTGGTGCCACATTCCTAGCCCTTCTCAGGTTTCATTGGGCCCAATGGAGCCACTCACCTCCTCAAGAATGTCTGGTGGGAAGAGCTTCTTTTATCTGTTCTCAGAGTGATCAGTTAGAAATGATGGCACAGTGCCAGGTGGAACCTGTAGGCGGCGCTACTGTCTTGCAGGACACACTGTCACTCCAGTATGCAATTTGCTCAGCAAGTCAGATTCTGCTCCCCCTCCCCTCCACCTGCTCAGCAGAACTGGACATTCTGGCACATATAACTAGGAGCAGCTAAGAAGCACACGCTAGCGGACACCCCACAGATTGTAAGAAAGGCGTGTGTCGTGGCTCCCTAGTCTCCAGTGATGGGTACTGTTTAGTTAATGCTCCTCCTCGATTTGGCTTTTGAAGTCCCTCCCTCTGCTGTTCTTTTGGGTCCTCTGAAAACTACCCTACATCTTGCCCTTTTCAACAGTATTTCAGTTGACCGGATTCCTTTCTCTTCCCTGACACTGTAGACCTTAAGGCAATGTCTACCAACTGGGACAGATTTAACCCCAAAGCTTCCTCTACTTTGTTTAGTTTGTGTCTAATGTTAGATGCATTCTGCCCAATGAGAATCCTGTTTATCTTTTCTAGGATTCTCTAAGATTTCTGCATCAACATTGAGTGTTGGCATTTGGCTTCTGTTGTCTTGGCTCTGTTTTATTTAAGCTCTTCAGTTTAGGTGTGCCTTTCTTGAGGCTGCCCAGATGCATTTCCTACTCTGATCTAAATGACTCATTCTCCCATCATTAGTGTCCCAACTGGCTTCCACTAGAGGGAATACTTCTGCAGGGTTGGGCTTCCCTTGGGGTTATTCTGGATGAAAACTTAGTGCTTCCTCATTGGCCGTATTAGTGACCAGTCACTTCTCATCTGCAGTCAGTGAAATATTTCTCATAGCTTGCACATCTGCCCGAGTGGTGAGTGTGTGTGTGTGTGTGTGTGTGTGTTAAAAATAGAGGTCAATAAATCACTCGTCCTTGGTGGGGGTTGTCCCTGTGGTGTGATGAATTTAAATGTTTTCAGGTTAACTAGTCAGAGGAGGAGAATGGGAAGTAGGACACATCACGCCCAGGTGACTGTCCTTGACCACTCAGTCCCCCACAGGGACATTGATGGTGGGAAATGTACACTAGGGGAGGGGTGGGTGTTGGAACATTATAAAATTGAAACTTGATCATGAATGTTTTGTCAATGATTCAATTTAAAAAATTCTCAATTAAAAAAAAGAGGAACCTGAGAAGGAAAAGGATCTCAGCACTGCTAGGGGTTCAGGCAACAAGTCCCAACACACGCACAGCAACAGTTCACTGGGAGGAATGGATCTCCATCCAGATGGGCGGCTGCTAGCAGTCACTCTGATCCTTGGGACCAGAAGGCCAGGCTGGCCTGAGTGCCACATTTGGCTCCTGGCTGGCTCACCAAATTCTAGGGACCTCCCCTCTGGTGCCCAGGGAGATCCCAAGTCCAGCGGCTTAGCCTGTCAGAGGCCAGTGACTCAAGACACAAGGGTTGAAAAAGAGTTTTGTTCAGATGCTAATAAGCTGAGGAGATGTGGACTTCCTGTCTTCTCTCAGGCTGAGGTTAGTCATTGGTTTGGAAAATGAGTTAGCAGACAATTGTGAGAAAGTGGCCAGTGGGAGGAAGGAGTCTTGTCAGGGACCTGTTATTCTGTCTCTCTGACTTTGCCTTTTCCATGACTGCACCATAGCAGCAAACAGCTCATGAAGTCGCTAAGGTTGGGAGGAAGTTAAGGAGGAGGGGGTGGAGAGAGCACAGGGGTCAAGGCGCATGCCCTGGACCTGATCCCAGCATTGTACATGGTCCCCTGAGCACCACCAGGAGTGACCCCTGAACACAGACAGAGCCTAGACTCAGCCCTGAGCACCACCTGATATGTCCCAACCCTTCCCCAATCAAATTAAAATAAATAAAAATAAAGAACACTTTTAAAAAAAAGGATCAAAGAGGAATTTGATTATGAGAAGCACATTTGTGAGGAATAAACGTGATAGCGTCACTAACGCTTGCTTGCGTCCAGCTCTGTGCCAAGCTCATGGCATCTAAGTGAGGTGATGGCAACATGCTCCAACCAATGCTGGTTACAACTCTGAAACATACTCCGAAACATTGAAAACCATGATCACTTAAAAATGGGTGAAAGGAAGAGAGGAAAGGTGAAGCGTCTTGTTGTCACCTGGCCATTAAGAAGTCAAGTCTCCAGGCTGGAGATGGCCCCAAGGGTTGGACAGAAGTTTTGCATGTGGTTAGCCTGAAATTGATTTCTGGTGTTGCATGGTCCCTCCTGAACCTTGAGTTCAATCCCTGAGCACTGCCAAAGCAAACCTGGAGGGGCTGGAGTGATAGCACAGCAGCCTTGCACATGGCCGACCCAGGTCCCATCCCTCGCATCCCATAGGGTCCCCAGCGCACCACCGGGAGTAATTCTTGAGTGCAGAGCCAGAGTCAGCCCTGAGCATCACCGGGTGGGACCCAAAAAGTAAAAATAAATAAATAAATAAATAAATAAAAAAGAAATAAAAAGAAAAAAACAAAACCAACCAAACAAAAAGTCAACAAGGCGAACCTGGAGGCTGAGATCTGGTACAGATCCATCTTTCCTCCGCAGTCGGAGAGGGAGGTTTTGTGCGTGTGTGTGTGTGTGTGTGTGTGTGTGTGTGTGTGTGTGTGTGTGTGAGGGGGGCACTGTGAGGGTGTGTGTGAGCTCCTGGAACACTTCCTCCCCATCCTAGAAAGACCAGCCCACGTGGATGGAGCCCTCCACCCTGTGTTTTCCTAGTGACCCTCTGAAAAGGGGATAGGGCGGGTTTCGGGGGGGGGTGGCATGCTCGGTCTCCTAACACTGTGACTCCTGCAGGCTTCACCTGTGCAGGAGTTTGTTTTTATTATTCATTTATTTATTTGGTTAGGTTTTGGGGAACACACCTGACTGTGCAAGTTCAGGGCTTACTGCTGGCCCAGTGCTCAGGGGTCACACCTGGTGATGCTTAGGGAGTCATACGTGGTGCCAGGGATCAACTTGGCCATGTGCAAGGCATGTGGTTTTCCACCCATGCTCTCTATTTGACCCTGTGCTGTTTTTAAAACTGTGGCAAATTAAATTATTAAAAAGACTGTCTTGTGTGTGTAGTTCAGCAGTGCTAATTGCATTCACACTGAGGTGCAATTTTTATTTAATTGCAAGTTATTTAGAACTTTTCGTCTCATGAATCTGAAACTCTAGGTCTAGGGAGATGGTTCAGGGGTTTGGCCAGCCCTCAGACTCCACACCAGTCCCCCACCCTAAACCCCCAGCACCACCGGTGTGACTCTGAGGGCCCCTGAGAGCACAGGATCTGGGCAGCTCATATCCTCAGGCCCTCTCTTTGACCCTCCTCAAAAATCACTAGGAGAGACCCCTGTGCCCTGAGCACCCCTTGGGGGGGGGTTCCCCCTCCCCCAGTTCGTTGGAAACTCTATAGCCATGAGATAACTTCGCAATCCCCTCTGCTCTGGCCTCAGAACCACTTTTGTCTTTATTTCCTTAGTCAAAAGGAAACAGCAGATAAGAATCATGTTCTCCAAAGAAGTTTTAGCTCTTTCCCCTTGTTTCTGCCTTTTCCTAATGTTAAGAATACTTTCTGGGGCTGAATCAATAGCACAGTGGGTAGGGTGTTTGTCTGGCACGTGGCTGACCCGGGTTCTATTCCCAGCATCCCATATGGTTCCCTGAGCACCGCCAGGAGTAAGTCCTGCGCGCATGAGCCAGGAGTAAACCCTGTGCATCGCTGGGTGTGACCCAAAGAGCAATAATAATTAATAATAATAATAATAATAATAATAATTATATCTGTTTTTTATGTCAGAGCCACACCCAGCAGTGCTTAGGTCTGCACTTGGTGGGGGGATCCCTCCTGGTGGGTCTCAGGGAATGCTGGGGATCAAACCTAGGTCAGCTACACACCAGGCCGATACCTCTGCCCTGTACTATGTCTCTGGCCCTCTGGCTCGAGGGACCTGTTTTTCTATGCCATCCCTCATTACCTGGTCTTTCATAGAACAGCATAACTACAATCAATGGACATGGCTATTTCCTCCTTTCGGTTACCATGAGTAATGCTGAGTATACAAATATCACCTTCATGGCCTGTTTGTTTTGTATCTGGGGACCTTCCCCGCTTTGTTCAGAAGTGGAGGGTGTGAGGTGAAGCCCGTGCTGGGATCTCCAGGTACCCACAAGGCATGCAGTCACCTTTGAACTAACTTCATGTGTTGGGATTTGACATCAACAATACCTGTGCCAACAGGTAAGAATTTGGAGGGAGGGATGATGAAAATGGTAGTATGGTGCCCTGCTTCCCATAACAGCGTGTCAAGGTCTTCCCTGGGGGCCCTGCTGGGCAGTGGCAGATGTGGTGACTCAGGGATGTTGGCCTTGGTCAGGGAGAGGCTCACACACGTGAGGACGTGAGGAAACCAGAAGCATGGGAAACCAGGCCTGCAGACACGGATTCCTTTTTAACCAGAAATAAGGATTTAGGAGCTGTAGTGATAGCACAGCGGGTAGGGCGTTTGCCTTGCACTCAGCCGACCCGGGTTTGATTCCTAGCATCCCATATGGTCCCCCGAGCACCACCAGGAATAATTCTGAGTGCAGAGCCAGGAGGAACCCCTGAGTATCTGCAGGTCTGACCCAAGAAAGAAAGAAAGAAAGAAAGAAAGAAAGAAAGAAAGAAAGAAAGAAAGAAAGAAAGAAAGAAGGGTTTATTTAACCTCTACTTTAACCAGAAACACCTCCCCCCCCCCCCCCCCCCACACACACACACTGAGCCAAAGAGCTAAAGATTTAAATCATAGATCACAAAACTAAGATACACGGTTTATGTAGGATCAGGCAATAGCCCAGGGCAGGCAGGGAAACTGAAGATACAGGGTTTCAGTTTCATCCCTGGCTCCTCATGACCTCTGAGCATTATAGGCTGGAGGGTGCTGGTGGTCCCAGCACTGGAGACCCTGGGAGTACCACATCCTCCACATTGGGCTGTACTTCCTGGTTGGTGGAGTATCAAGGTGGTTAGCACGTGAGAGTGCTAACAAAGCACAAAATAGTCTTTTTTTTTGGGGGGGGGGGTTTCACACCTAGCAATGCACAGGGGTTACTCCTGGCTCATGCACTCAGGAATTACTCCTGGCAGTGCTCGGGGGACCATATGGGATGCTGGGAATCGAACCCGGGTTAGCCGTGTGCAAGGCAAACGCCCTACCCGCTGTGCTATCGCTCCGGCCCCCACAAAATAGTCATTATGTAGTTCAGTGACTATTTTGGGGCAGAAACAAAGGGACTCTCCATTAAATCATCCAGGTTGGGCCTCTTATGTATATGCTTTTGACAGTTTTGTTATTTTATTTTTTTAGGGTCATCTGGTTTTATTTTTTTCCCTGCGGTTGAAAGGATTTGTGATGGCCTGTGAAATCATTGTTTCTGCAGTTTGAAAGCCCCTCTTGTGCCCGTCTTGTGAATAGCCTAGCAACTGTTTTGTCTTCAGTTTCCCCACTCAGACAAAGGCCTCAGCACCAGGTTGTGCTGTGTCATACTTTCAAAGAGAAATAGAATATTTCTAGCAAGGCATAGGAAGAGTCTGCAGGCACAAACTGTACATGGGGAATTAAATTACATAGAGTGACCCTATCTCTAGAGAACATTAGATAAATGTTGATTGAGGAAAGTTTTGTCTTGGGTTATCCACCTGTTCAGGCTTTCTGCTTATTCTCCATATAGCTTTGATTTCTAGAGAATTATTTTATTTTATTTGGGGGCCTCCAAAGAGGCCCTGGGGGTCCTACCAGAATTTCTCAGTCCACAAGGCCAGTAAGGATCCAAAGATTCAGTGCTGCTTGGGGCCTGGGTGTCGTGGGTACACTGATCACCTAGATGGTGCTGGGGGCCTCCATGACCACACCTGGCAGTTCTGGGGGTCTTCAGAACCATGCTTGGCAGTGTTTTGGGGGGCTATGTGGTGCCATGGAGGGAACCGATATAGAGGGAGTAGAAGGGAACCCCAGGGGAGCTAGTAAATTTACTAGGTTAATTTAAAAATTTTTTTAAATTCAATTTTATTTTTATAAGGTTGCTCACAATAATTTATTACATTCAATATTCCAACACCAATCTCACCACCATTACGCCTTCCCACCACCATTATTTCGAATTTTCCCAACCACCACCCAAGCCTTCCCCAATAGCAGGCCCTGAATAATTTATTTTGTATTGATTGTTATAAATAATTCTCTAAAAATCATCAAAAAAGCTTCCCTTAGAAGAAAGTGTATGAAGATTGCTGTATCTCACCCTGGAGCCATTGAGCCCTTGTATAAGAGATTACTAACAGGTTGAGCCTTGTATGCTAATATTTTTGATTGAGATTGGTTCCCTTTTACCTTACATACTATCCTGGTCCTTGGTTAGTTTAAATCCTGCCCATTGAAAAGGCAACCAGTCAAAATTATCATGGATGCCTGGGGGGGCGGGCGTGGAGACGACAGCAAAACCTCAAGCTAGCTTCTCCATCCTTCCCTCTCACCTTCCCTCCTTCCCTTATTCCCTCTCTTTCCCTCCCTCCTTTCCTTTCTCCCTCCTTCCCTCCCTCCCTTTCTCTTCCTCCCTCTCTTTCTTCCTCCTTTTCTCCCTTCCTCTCTCTCTCTTTTTCTCTCTCTCCCTCCCTCCTTTCCTACCTTTCTCCCTCTCCCTCCCTCCCTCCTTCACACCCTCTTTTCCTCCCTCCCTCCCTCCCTCTCCTTCCCTCCCTCCTTCCCTCCCTCCCTCCCCTCCCTCCCTCTCTTTCTCTCTCCATCCTTCCCCCCCACCCCACACACACACATACACACACATTCACCTACACCAACAAC
Organism: Sorex fumeus; assembly: GCF_029834395.1. NCBI lineage: Eukaryota > Metazoa > Chordata > Mammalia > Eulipotyphla > Soricidae > Sorex > Sorex fumeus. The sequence continues at coordinate 23,928,718 of NW_026606179.1, forward strand.
AGAATCATCAGACAGGGATCAAACACTTCCAGACAAGTGGCAGAGTCAGGCTCAGACAGCCCCCGGGCCAGCAGGGATCTCGCCAAAGACTATGAGAACCTGAGACTAGGAGATCCAGATGACACTGTCCTGGAGAGGCCCAGTGACAAGCCCAGAGCACACAGACCTCACCCAGAGCATGTGGCAGCATCGTCTTTATTTATACTGCTAACTGCGATTTACTGAGTGCCTCCTGCCTCCTGCCTCCTGCCTCCTGCCTCCTGCCTCCTGCCAAGGAACTGCTCAGGCACCGGTGAATACAGAGGTGAGGAAAGAAATGCACCTGGATTCCCAGCTCCTCCTTACACAGTCCTAGGGGCAGGCGGGAAAACAAGGGGGAAGGCTTCTTAGGCTCTGCTTAGACAGTAAGTGCAGGAAAGCATGGGGAGCAGAGTAGGAAGAGGGCTGGACGGTCTTACTTCGAAGGTAACTTTTGAGTTAAAGACCTGTGTGCATGTGTGTGTGTGTGTGTGTGTGTGTGTGTGAGAGAGAGAGAGAGAGAGAGAGAGAGAGAGAGAGAGAGAGAGACGGAGACAGAGACAGAGAGACAGAGACACAGATACAGAGAGAGACAGACAGAGACAGAAACAGAGAGACAGAGAGAGACAGAGACAGAGACAAAGAGGAGAGAGGGAAGATAAACGGGGGGAGATAATGCCTGAGGAGAAAATGAATGGAATGTATATTTACATAACCCTATCCCCGCAGAGTGGGTAAGGATTTAATGCATCCCACAACCATAACTTTCTTATGAGCTTCTTAATAAATAAATAAATATATATATATATATATATATATATATATATACTGTTTTCAGTTCCAAAACTGGTTATTGTATTTGGCCTCCCCACCCCCCAGCGGTAGTCACTGTGGTGAGTGACGTTTGGCCAGGCTTTGAGACCTGATAGTGCTTGGTCCCAGGACCCGAGGTTGCTCTGCCCAATGGTACTGGGGCCACCGGGACCTCAAACAGGAAGTATTTGGGTCCATGTAGTGCTGTTTCTTTTTTTTTGGGGCCACAGCCCAAATGGTGTTCAGGGCTTACTCCTGGCTCTGGATTATCAGCATCACTGCTGTTGGTGCTTGGGGGTCCATATGGGATGCCAAGGATCGAACCCAGATTGGCCACATGCAAGACAAACACCCTACTTGCTGTACTATTGTTCTGGGCCCTGCAGTGCTGGATTTGAACTTGAGATCTTCCCTCATGCAAGCATGAGCTCCAGCCCTTTGAACTAACTCCCACGCTCTGGATATTACATCTTTATTTATTTGTGGTTATTATATCTTTAATCAATAGAGTTAAACTTTCTGTAAACTGTCAGAAAGTAAACTGTCATCCTTTCTCCTACATTCTCAGCTTTATTGATTGATTGATTGATTGGTTTGGAGGCCACATAGGGTGCTCAGAACTTACTCTTGGCCCTGGGTGGTGGGACGGGCATTGAACCCGGATAGGCTGCAAGCAAGGCAAGTGTAGTATTGTAGTACTGTAGTATCATAGTACTGTAGTATTGCTCCTCTCTGTCAGCTTCTTTTTTATCATTGGTTTTATCTCCGTATCTCATTGATATTCTGATCTGTAGTCACAATGAGAACTTTTTGCTTTCTCTAAAAGCAAAATAGGTTCATTCTAAATAATAGCTTTTTAACGTTCAAAGTAGCTTTTTTCAGTTATGACTTTGCCTTTTTATTGTGGTGAATTATACACAAGAGTCACAATTTTGATCATCTTCAAGAGTGCAGCTCAGTGGCATTAAGTATATTCACATTGCTGGACAACCATCACCATCACCTATTTCTAGAAAATTTTGTCTTCTCTGGCTGACCCCCATCTCCCCTAGCCTTTCACACCCACCATTCTCCTTCCTGTCTCTAGGGGTTTAACTATCCCAAGTACCTCATATAAGTGGAATCATATGACATGTTCTTTTATGATTGACCTAATATAGGCAAGATTTGTCTTTAGTGTAGTATGTATCAGAGTTTCTTTTTAAAGGGCTAAATAATCTAGTGTAAGTACACTGTACACCACATTTTATTTATCCATTCACTTATGAATGGACACATGAGTTTCTGTCTCCTTTTGACAATTGTGATTAATACTACTGGTATAATATGCAAATAATCTATTTTAAGTCCTTGTTTTCTCCCCTCCCTCAGAAAAAGAATTCCTGGATCATAATCATATTTAATTTAAGACTTCAATATTTATTTAAGTCTTTGAAAAATTGTCATATGATTTGCCAAAGAATTTTATAATATTTTGCATTCCCACTAGCAATGCACAAGGATTTTAATTTCTCTGCATGCTTACCAACATTTGTTTTGATTTTCTGATAGTCATCACACTGGGTCTACCTCATTCTGATTTTGATTTGTTTTTAGACTAGTGGTGTTGAACATCTTTTCATGTGCCTATTGATCGTTTACATATCTTCCTTAGACATGCATACCCAGTCCCATTGCCTGTTTTAAAATTTGAGTTATTTCAAAATATGAGATTAATACCCAAGAATAGCTGAGATCAGCACCAGGAGGATTACTCCATAGCTTAGAGGCCAGCCGGGCATTCTAGGGGAAAGGGCAGCTCAGATAGAGAAGGGAGCACCAAATAAAGGGTGTTTGGAGGATCCTCCCAGGAGGGGAGATGCATGTTGAAAGTAGACTATGGACTGAACATGTTTGCCACTCAAAGCCTCTTTTGCAGACCACAACACCCAAAAGGAGAGAAAGAACAAAAAGGAATTCCCTGTCACAGAGGCAGGGTGGGATGGGGGAGATGGGGGTGGGAGGGATATTATCCATGGTGGTGGAAAATGGGCACTGGTGGAGGGATGGGTATTTGATCATTATATAATCGAAACCCAAGCACAAAAAATTGTAAATCTACAACTGTACCTCATGGTGTTTCACTAATAAAAAAAACAAAACAAAATTTGAGTTATTTCTTCTTGTGGTTGAGTTCTAAGAGTTCTTTATGTATTTACACAAATATATGATTCGAAAATATTTTTTTCCTCATCATCTGGGTTGTCCTTTTTATATTGAGAATGTCCTTTGATATATTAAAGGTTTTGGTTTTGATGTTTTTACTTTTTTTTTGGTTGCCTCTGCATTTGGGGTCATATCCAAGAAACCATTGCCAAATCCAATGTTATTAAATCCCTCGCCCTCATTTTCTCCTAGTCACTTCACTTAATCACTTAACTTCCCGTTAGTCGTCGATTTGCTCGAGCGGGCGCCAGTAACGTCTCCATTTGTCCCTGTCGCGTGCTAGTGTAGCCCAATGGCATCTCTTCGCTCCGGGAACATGGAGGGCCTCAAACCGATCGTTCATGACCTTGACAAAGAAGTCTGACCATCTGGTAGGTGGGCGGCCACGCGGTCTCTTGACATCCCGTGGAATCCAATCAGTAACAGCTCTAGTCCAACGGTCGTCTTTAAATCTCATTACGTGACCAGCCCATCTGATTTTCGACACCTTGGCAAATGAGACAGCGTCCCTGATCCTTGATCGTCGACGGATGTCAGAACTCCGGATTCGTTCTCTCATTTGAGTGAAACGTGATATTCCAAGCATAGCTCTTTCTATTCTTCTTTGGGAGACCTGAATGGCGTTCTCATCTTGTTTGCGTAGGGCCCAGGTCTCTGAGGCATATGTTAATGCAGGAAGAACAGTGGAATCAAAGAGATGTGCCCGGAGCCGGAGGTTCTTCGTCCTCTTAGCTATTTCTTCGACGTTCTTGAAGGCGTTCCAAGCCGCTCTCTTCCTCCTGCGCAGCTCGGGTGCCAGGTCATTTGTCATGTTGACCTCTTGACCTAGGTACACATAGCTGTTGCATTCGGAGATGGTCGTTCCATTGAGAGCGAATGGGGCGTCAGGAACAAGGCTGTTTCTCATAAACATTGTCTTCGTAAGATTCAGCTGTAGTCCTACCTTTCCACACTCACGGTCAAAGTCGGCCAGCATTTGTGCCGCTTGGCTGATGTTTGGTGTTATTAAAACAATGTCATCAGCAAAGCGGAGGTGGTGTAGTTGCCGACCATCTATCTTCACTCCCATTCCTTCCCATTCCAGTCGTCGCATGATGTTCTCGAGGGTGGCACTGAAGAGTTTTGGTGAAATGGTATCACCCTGCCGCACCCCTCTCTTGACATCAACGATCACTTCTTTGTAGAATGGTGAGATCCTGGTAGTGAATCCGCAATACAGCTCACGGAGGATCCTGATGTATTGGGCTTGAATGCCCTGATTGACTAGGGCTTCAATGACCGCTTCCGTCTCAACAGAATCAAAGGCCTTCTTTAAATCAATGAACGTTAAGCAGAGCGGCATCTTGAACTCCCGAGAAACCTCAATGAGTTTGGTTATCGTGTGGATATGGTCGATGGTGCTGAATCCTTTGCGGAACCCTGCTTGCTCACATGGTTGTCCTTCATCTAGTGTTCTGCCAATCCTATTCAGGATGACTCGAGTGAACAACTTGTAGATGACAGACAATAGGCAGATCGGGCGATAGTTGCCAATGTCATGGATGTCTCCCTTCTTGAACAGTAGTACGGTCCTGCTGGTTTTCCATTGAGATGGAACCTTGCATTCAGACAGGTAGCGAGTGAAGAGCCGAGCCAGTGTATTGATGAGTACTGACGGCAGGTTCTTCAGGTGTTCAGGTCTGACCTTGTCTGGGCCGGGTGCTGTTTGTTTCTTTACTGACGAAATGGCGTGTCGGATTTCGGAAGGGAGAACGTTGGGAACGACATACCCATCCTGTGGAATTTGGTATGTCGGCAAGTGGACATGGCTATCGAAGAGATTTGAGTAGAAGTCATGGATAATCTTCTCCATTGCCGTTCTGGAGGATGTGATGGATCCATCAGGACGTCGGAGGGCAGTCATCTTGGTCTTATAGTTGGCGAAGGACAGGCGGGCGTTACGAATACTTTTCCCGGCTTCTGCCGCATCTACCAGTACTTCTGCTCTTCTCTCTTTGAGGTCTTCCTTGATCGCATCTCTGCACTGCTTTGCAAGCTCGGACGTTAGCTTGCGGTTGCCTGAGGCATGCGCCAAACCACGCTGGCGAATTAGCTCAAGAGTTTTCGAAGATAGGCGACTTTTTGTGGCTATCTCTCTCTTGGCGTTCCTCGCACATTCATGGAGGTGCTGAACCAGTCGATCGTATTCCTCGTCAATGTTGTCAACAATGGCATCTTCCCATGTTGCCGCAATAGTACCAAAGAGTTCCCAGTTGGTGGTCGTTCTGGGAGTTCTCTTTTTGAACTTTGCAGCCCTTTCTCCCCGCTCTGTGAAGTAGAATTTTGCACGAAGGAGACGGTGGTCCGATCCCGTTCGAAATTTTGGGACAACAGCGACATCAGTCAGGCAAAACCGTCGATTGAATATGATGTGGTCTATTTCGTTGTGGAATCGTCCACCGGGAGACTCCCATGTCCATCGTTTAGATTCTGCCTTCTGGAACTGTGAGTTACCATGAATGGTCTTGGTCGACATGATGAACTCAGACAGTCTCTCACCCTGTTCGTTCCATTCTAGGCCATGGGTTCCGATGTGAAGTTCTTCAGCTGATCTTCTCGGTCCTATCTTGGCATTAAAATCACCCACAATGATCTTGTAGAAGGTGTGGTCTTCTTTATAGAACTTCTCTAGCTCCATGTAGAACTTCTCGATTTCTCTTTCATCATAATGAGATGTTGGTGCGTAGACCACGAAGATAGAAACTGCAGGCAGTGAGCCACATCTATTCAAATGTAAACGTCCGATTCGGGTTGTTAGGCATTCGAATGAATCAATGCTCTTGGCCAAGTTTGTGTTGACAAGGACACCGACGCCTCCAACACCTCTTTTATCGCATGTTCCGAGGAACAATTCTTCTCCAGTGTCGAAAACGGCATGGTGTGATTCGTGTCTTCTTGTCTCGGTCAGACCAATGATGTCGTACTTGATCATTCGCGCTTGTACCATCAGGTCCTCGATGGATGCATCTGATGCTAGCGTACGTGCATTGAAAGTACAGACGATCATTTTTGTCTTCCTTCGTTGTGGCAGCCTAGGTCGGCCTTGAGATTTTGTCGGCCTCTCCTTTCTCATCCTTCTCAGTGCTGCCATGTCGGTGAAGCCTTCAGGGTCAGGTGAATGAGACCAGTTGTAGTTACTGGTTTTGGCATATCGAATACACAGCGGATAGCTTGCCAGGCTCTTCCGTGCGGGCGGAATACTCTCGGTAGCTTGCCAGTCTTTCCGAGAGGTATAGAGGCTTTTTGGGTGACCTCTAATCACCCTTGTAGGTGTTACCATATTTGAACCCTATCAAATATGGTACGACAATTCCAGAAGACGGGTATTTAGTGTCTTATGATGTGTCGCGCGGCCGCAAGCGGCCGCGCGGGTCCGGAAAGCGTCCTGGAGTGTGGCGACGGCTGGGTAGTGGAAGTAGTGTCGAGAGTGGAAGTCTGCCAGTGGGGTATTTATCTGGGTAGGGTGGGTCTCCTGTGCACAATTCGATCCCTGGGTGGTTGATGGAAGCAGACAGGGCAGGGTAGGGTGGGGCTCCTGATTAGAATCCCTTTGTCACCTGTGGTGGTGGGAGCACTCAGAGAAGCTCTGTCCCTGGGTCCGCCGAGCCTGGAGTCCAAGGTCTCAGAGAGTTCCGCTTACCTTGTTCTGTGGGTCTTCAGTTGTGCGTGGGTCTCGGCCGGAGCTGCCGCGCGGGTCCGGAAAGCGTCCTGGAGTGTAATTCTGTAGTTTTAGTGTAGATCTTTCATTAACTTTAAATTAATTTTAAAATATTGTTTAAAGTGAGGGTCCCTTTTAATTTTTTTTTGCAAGTGGCAATTTCCTTCTCAATATTGATTGAGAAATATTGTCCTTTCCCTATTCAATTGTCTTGGAACCCTTTATTTCTCAGCTCTCTTCTATTCTTCTCCATTGCTTTGTGAGGACCATCTAAACTAGACTAGACTGTTTGATGCTCGGGCCAGAGGATGTGGTGCTGCTTGGGCTGTAGAGTGCCACAAACCACCAGGGGCCAACAGGATCACACCCGGAAGTGTTGGGAGGGTGGGAGGACATGCTCTCAGTAACATTTTGATGCTTTTAGTACACTCGTCTTCTACTTCCTTGGTTGTTTATTTCTACGAGTTTTATTCTTATGCTATTATAAAACGGACTGCATCTTTAATTTCCTTTCAGATTGTTGATGTATAGAAATGCAGTTGTTTTGTGGGTTGATTTTGTATCCTGCAGCTTTCCTGAATTTGTTTATTAGTTCTAACAGGTTCTTTTAAGTGGAATCTTTTGACTTTTTTTTTTTTTAAACACACAAAACCCTGACGTTTGTGAACAGAGATAATTTTACATTGTTCTTTCCAGTATCCTCATGTTCTGGCTTTGACTTCTAGTACTATGTTGAATAGATAGAAAGTGAGCTATTCTTATGCTGATTTCACTGTTTTTTGAATCTGTATTTTGTTTATCATCACTGTAATCTCTCTTCTTTTCTTCCTGTTGCTGCTTTGAGATGGATGTTCTTCTTTGATGATTTTGTAAGATGTTTGAGGCTTTCCTTGAATTTACAAAGATGCAGTTTTCATCTAGCTCTGCTTTCACTCCTGCCCATAAGTTTTTGCATCCTTTTTCCCTTTCCTTTCTTTTCATTTTGCCTTGGGCTTCCCAAGTAGTTCTGGAGCCGCCAGGGTGGTTGCTGGGAAACCAGGTTGTGCTGGGATTGAACCCAGGGCCCTGTGCATGCCAGGCATGCATTTAACTTTTCAACTATCTCCCCAGTTCCAACTGTGTTTTTATTTTAATTTTGCTAAAGGATTTGTTGTTGTTTAATATCCATGTATATGTGAACTTTCCAAGATCCCTTCTACTATTGATTGATAGTTTCATTTCTTTGTTATCAGAAGAGATACTTTATGTGATTTTAACCTTTTATATTTATTAGGACTTGTTTGTGATCTAACACATGGTCTATCCTGAGAACATTCAAAGTGTATTTGGGAAAAAAATTATGTATTCTGTTGTGGGGTAGAGTTTTGTATGTCTGTTAGGTTCTGTGGGTCTTTAGTATTGGCCATGTCCTTTACTTCTTTTTGAAAAAACATGATTGATTTGATCTTTGCGTTATTGAAAATGAGGTATTTCTTGGTGCCAGAGAGATAGCTCAATGGGCTAGAGCATAAGCTCTGTGTGTGGGAGGCCTGGGTTTGATCCCCAGCACTGCACTGTATGATCCCCTTGAGCATCTCTGGGAAAATCCCCAAAGAGAGAGTTGGTAGGAGTCCATGAACTCTGCTGGGAATGGCCTAATAGTTCCACCCCTTTCAAACGGAAAGAAAATTATTGAAACTTCCTACTCTAAAGACATTCAAAATAACTGGGAGCTTTGTCTGTTGCATATCTATGTCCTTCTGGTGAATTAATCATTTTATCATTCTAAAATGTCTTTGTTGTAACAGTTTTTAATTTCAAGTCTAGTCTATTTTATTATTAATGCAGTTACTTCTGTTCTCTTTTGGTTGCTATTTGCATGGAGTGTCTTTTTTTAAAAAATTTTGCTTTTTGGGTCACACTCGGCGATGCTCAGGGGTAACTCCTGGCTCTGCACTCAGGAATTACTCCTGGTGGTGCTCAGGGGACCATATGGGATTCTGGGAATCAAACCGGGGTCGGCTTCATGCAAAGCAAATGCCCTACCTGCTGTGCTATCGCTCCAGCCCCTGCATGGAGGATTTTTTACAGCTCTTTACTTTCACATCCTCAGCTCTAAAATTGTACATCCTCTACAACAGACAGGTAAATCCTGCTTTTATTTGGCACTTACTTTTGCCATTTTGCTATTTATTTTGTTTTATAATATTTTTGTTCTTCATTTTCTCCATTACAGACTTCCTTGATATTTAGCTGTTTTGCTGTAGTAATACAATTGGATTTCCTCTGTCATTTATTTGTTTATTATTATTATTATTGTTGTTGTTGTGTTAGGGCCACACCCAGTGGTTCACAGGGATTACTCCTTTCTCTGTGCTCGGGGATCACTCATGGTAGTGCTCAGAGGACCATATAGCATGCTGGGGATCAAACTCAGAAGGGCCAAGTGCCAGGCAAGTTCTCTACCTGCTGTACTCTCTCTCTGGCCCTGTATTTCTTTTTAAAATTTTTTTATTAGTGAAACACACTGTGGTACAGTTGTTGACCTTACAAGTTTTTGTACTTGGGTTTTGGTCATACAATGATCAAGTACCCATCCCTCCACCAGTGCCCATTCTCCACCACCAATGGTCCCATTAACCCTCCCACCCCTCCCTTAACCCCATCCCATCCCGCCTCTGTGGCAGGGCATTCCCTTTTGTTCTCTCTCTCCTTTTGGGTGCTGTGGTTTGCAAAAGAGGTATTGAGTGGCAAACATGTTCAGTCTATAGTCTACTTTCAGCATGCATCTCCCATACTGGGAGAATCCTCCAAACACCCTTTGCTCGGTGTTCCCTTCTCTGTTTGAGCTGTCCTTTCCCATAGCATGTGTGGCTGGCCTTCAATCCATGAAGTAAACCTCCTGTAACTTATCTTGACTATTCTAGGATGTTGACCTTCTATTTTGTTATTTTATATTCCCCAGATGAATGCAATCTTTCTATGTCTGTCCCTCTCTTTCTGACTCATTTCACTTAGCATGATACTTTCCATGTGGTACCATTTGTATGTAAATTTCATGACTTCGTCTTTTCTTTTTTTTTCTTTCTTTCTTTTTTTTTTTGCTCTTTGGGTCACACCTGGTGATGTTCAGGGGTTACTCCTGGCTCATGCACTCAGGAATTGCTCCTGGCGGTGCTTGGGGGACAATATGGGATGCTGGGAATCGAACCTGTGTCGGCCATGTTGGCTGCGTGCATGGCAAACGCCCTACCCGCTGTGCTATCACTCCAGCCCCCAACTTCATTTTTTTCTGATAGCTGCATAGTACTCCATTGTATAGATGTACCAAAGTTTCTTTAACCAGTCATCTGTTCTTGGGCACTCGGGTTTTTTTCCAGATTTTGGCTATTGTGAACAGTGCAGCAATGAACATAGAAGTGCAGATGTCACTTCGGCTATACTTTTTTGCCTCTCCAGGATATATTCCCAGGAGCGGAATTGCTGGATCAAATGGGAGCTCAATTTCTAATTTTTTGAGAATTGTCCATATTGTTTTCCAAAAGGGCTGGACCAGTTGGTATTCCCACCAGCAGTGAAGGAGAGTCCCTTTCTTGCCACATCCGTGCCAACACCAGTTGCCCCTGTTCTTTTGGATGTGTGGCCCTGTATTTTTTTAAAAAAATAACTTATTTATTCTTTTATTTTTTAATTTTTAATATATTTTTTCCTGTAATTTTTAAAAGTATATTTTGCATTTTTTTTTGTGGGGGTCACACATGGCAGTGCTCAGGGCTTTTTCCTGGCTCTGCATTCAGGGATCAGTCCTAGTAGGCCTCTGCGGACATACATGGTATCAGGGATCAAACTCAGATTGGCCTCAAGCAAGATAAGGACACTACCTGCTGTACTACCAGTCTGGTCCTGTGAGAAGAGGCTTACCCAGCCATGTTCAGGCACCATGTGATGCTGGAGATGAGATGCTGAACCTGGAGTCCCACAAGCCAAATAAGTGCTTCCACCCTTTGAGCTGTCTCATGGCCCTATGGCACAGTTTTTTGACTATCATCACAGTGCTGCCTATTAGACCCCCAGAACTCACTACCTTGATAACTGCGTGTTTGTGTTCAGTGGCCGACATCTCTTAATTTCCAACCTAGCTCCTGGCTCTGCCAGTCCAAATGGAAAAATAGGTCTTTCCATTATTTTTGTCGAAATATTTTGTGTGATTCTTGGGGTTTCTGTGGTGCTGGGGACCAAATTCAGGGTCTTGCACATGCTAGACAAGTAAGTGCTTTACCCCTTGAGTTCTCTCTCTGACCCTCCAAAATCCCCCTCCTTTTACTTTTGGCTTTTAGGCCACACCCAGGGGTGTGTGGGTGCTACTTGTAGCTCAGTGCTTAGGTGTATACATTGTGGGACCATGTAGTGACAGGTAACAAACCAGTGCCTTCAGAAAGAGAGAGAGAGAGAGAGAGAGAGAGAGAGAGAGAGAGAGAGAGAGAGAGACAGAGACACAGACAGAGACAGAGACACAGACAGAGACAGAGATACATAGAGAGAGAAAAAGAGAGAGAGTGAGAGAAGTGCCTTCCATAGAGGCATAGAGGCAGGTTTGGGGAGGGGGCGGTGGCGGGAGGGATACTGGGGACATTGATGGTGGGAAACATACACTGGAGGAGGGATGTGTGTTGGAACATTGTATGACTGAAACCTGATTACAAAAGCTTTTTAACTATGTTTCAGGGTGATTCAATAAAAAAAATTTTAAAAAAAGAATTAAGGGCAAGAGAGATAGATTGGGGGAGGAAGAGAGGAAAAGAAGAAAGAAGAAGAGTAGGAAAAGAGGAGGAGAAGGAGGAGGAAGAGGAGGGGAAGAGAGGAGGAAGGCTGCGGTGAATGTGGAGGTGCCTTATGGTTCTTCATCAGAGAAAACCATACATTTTTTTTTCATGCACAGGTTCTTCTTAGGCCTAACAGACCCTGTCACATTCCTGGCACACCCTATTACATCCCCAGACATCTCCATCACTGAACTCCCCCTTACTGCTGCCTCAGGCTGTAGGAACTTTCTGTTCCTTAGAGCCCCTATTTGATTTTTCATGTTGGAGCCCTCATTGCATTGGGATTCACTGTTAGGAAATTCACAATTTCCTAAGAAGAGTTAGGAGGCACGCTTTCTACATTCTGGAGCATCTGAATATATCATCCACCCTGACATTTGACTAATTGACAACTTAGAAGCCATCCAGATAAAATAATTTCACCTCGAAATGACTTGGAATAAAAATTAACTAAGGGGGCCAGATCGATAGTACAGAAAATAGGGTGCTTGCTTGCAGGTAGTTGACCTGGGTTCGATCCCTGGCATCCCATATGGTTCCCTGAGCACCACCAGGAGTAATTCCTGAACTCAGAGTCAGGAGTAACCTCTGAGCATTGCTGTGTGTGAGCCCTCCATCACAAAAAAAATTAGCTAAGGCCAGAGCAATACAAGGCAGGGCACTTGCCTTGCACACAGCACACTGGCACAGTTCTTCGAGCATTGGCAGGGGTGACCTCTGAGGGCAGAGCTAGAAGTAAGCTCGGAGCACTCCTAGGTGTGGCCCCCAAACAAAACAAAAAACAAATTAATTATATATTTTCCAAGATAGCTTTAGAGCGATAGCACAGCGGATAGGGCGTTCGCCTTACAAGCAGCCAACATGGCCGACCCGAGTTCGATTCCTCCGCCCCTCTCAGAGAGCCCGGCAAGCTACCGAGAGTATTCGATATGCCAGACACAGTAACAACAAAGTCTCCAATGGAGACGTTACTGGGCCCGCTCGAGCAAATCGATGATCAACGGGAGGGCCTTTACTTTACTTTTATTTTATTTATTTCTTCCATTCCTTACTTTGCATTATGGAAAAACTAAGATCTATAAAAAGTGAAGGAAATGAACACCTGTCGGTTCCCTGGTCATGGTTATGTTCGCTTTCTTTGTTTCACCCATTCAATTCTTTTTAACCCTTCAATGTGAACTTGTAGAGGTTTTTTTTCTCTTTCTTTCTTTGTTTCTTTCTTTCTTTGTTTCTTTCTTTCTTTCTTTCTTTCTTTCTTTCTTTCTTTCTTTCTTTCTTTCTTTTTTTAGGGGGGGTGTTTCCAAGCACTGTTTCAGGGGCCCAAAGGTCGCTCCTGGCAATACTTGGGCAACCTGGCTGGTGATTCAATGCAAGGGCCCGAGGATGCAGTACTGCCCCAGCCCTTCCATGTCAGGCCACATGGGCCCCCTCAGTGGAGCTGAGGCCTCTGGACCACACGCAGTGATGCTCAGAGGCAGCCCAGGATGACTGGAGCAATAGAGGCATGTGCCAGATAAGCCCTGTACCCTTTCTCTCCAGCCCCAATGTGGGGCTAATCTTTCTCTTCACTTTTAAATATATGTATGCTGAGAACAAAGGCTTTCTCACTCATTGGATAGTTCCTGTACCCAATATATGAATATGGATAAAATATCATTTAGTTGACATTCCACCTACCTTTGTATCTCACCAACTGTTCAGATAAAATTTCTCCAATTGGACGCTTCTTGTCAATCTGTGATTTGGTTGTACTCAGCAGCTGTTCCCTTTGAAGTATGAAGGTGTGTAGCTCATCTGTTATTCAAAATTTGGGATGATAAAGGAAAAATATGATTATGTTCCTTCATAACTAGTGTTATTTTTCCTATGTAGAACAGAGTTTTAGGATTTTTTTCTTTTTTACCCCCACGACTCTAAAATTCTACAAAGGAGAGAATCTTTGAGAAGTCCTGTACTTGGTAAGCCTGTTCTATCTTTTTTAGCGAATTCATTTCAAAATCATATTTTTATTTTAAGAGCCTTTTATTGTTCTGTGTGATGGTATGGTTGTACCATTTCATTGTATTATATTTTTGATTAAAAATTTTATTGTTATTTATTTTTATTGGACTGGAGTGATAGCACAGCCAGTAGGGCATTTGCCTTGCAGGTGGCTAACCCGATAGGCCCAGGTTCGTTTCCTCCGCCCCTCTCGGAGAGCCTGGCAAGCTATCAAGAGTATCTCGCCCACAAGGCAAAGCCTGGCAAACTCCCCGTGATGTATTCGATATGCCAAACACAGTAACAACAAGTCTCACAATGGAGACATTACTGGGCCCGCTCGAGCAAATCGATGAACAACAGGAGGACAGTGCTACAGTGCTACCCACATGGTTCCATGGCACTTCTGGAAGCACAGAACCAGAAATATTTTTATTAAGACACTTTGACAAAGCTGTTCATGGTAGGACTGTTTCAGGCAGATAATGTTGCAACACAATCCCACCACCAGCGTCCCCAGAGTCCCTGCCATCCCCCAGCCTAGCTCCTTGGTAGGCTTATAAGAGATTTATTTCATATTTCTTAGGAAATAAGAAAGTCCAACAAAATTCAAAGAAATGGCAAGTGGAATTATCAGAAGATAAATCAACAAGAATCAATTCGCAATGACTAATTGCTATATGATTTTAACCTATGTAAATAAGGAAATTCAAGTCATTTAAGACAATGTAGTATACTGCCTATTCTCATTTACATAACTAAGTTTTCAACTCTGGCATCTAAAATATATTGCACTAAATTTTATCTTGAACTTGAACCTTATTGCGGTAATCATCATATCTTTCCTGTCATAAATGAGCCTCTTTTTATTTTGCCCCCTTGGCAGGCATATAACAAATTTATTTTGTATTGCTTGATCCCAAAATATTAGAAGAATGGCAAATAGAAATATCAGAAAATAAATCAATAAAAGTCAATTTGTGATGATTAATTGCTATATGTTTTTAACCTTTCTTAATTTAGTAGAGGACAACCGTAGGCATTATTAGTGAGTTCCATACTCAATGCCACATGATGGGAAGTTCCTCCTGTCCTTTAACACTTTTTGCAAAACTGGTTGGTTTCAAGGGTATGGATTTCTTTTGTTGTTGTCTCTCCTTGAAGCTCTGTATAATTCCTTCAATTTGGAGCGATAATCCAGCTCAATAGAATATTGTTGGGGAAGTGTTCAGTTCATTGAGGTTTTTGTACTACATTTTTTCATATTCTTCTGGCTTGTAGAGTCTCATTTAATAGATCTGCTGTACATCTTACAGGCTTTCATTTGTATGCAAGTTCCTTTTTTGATCTTACTGCTTTCAATATTCTGTCTCTATATTTTGTCATTTTGGGTATAATATGTCTTGGAGTTTTCCTAATTGGGTCTATTTTCACCGGGACCCTTTGGGCCTCTTGGATCTCGGTACCTGTATTCCTCATCTCTGGGAATTCCTTACCAATGATTTCTTTAATTATTGGGTTGTTTTATGGCGGGGGGGAGGTCACACCCGCCGATGTTCAGGGGTTACTCCTGGCTCTGCACTCAGGAATCACCCCTGGCAGTGCTCAGGGGACCATATGGGATGCTAGGAATCGAACCTGGGTTGGCCGCGTGCAGGGCAAATGCACTACCCATTGTGCTATCACTACAGCCCCTCTTTAATTATTGTTTCTTCATGTTGGCCTTCCTGTTCTTCAGGGACTCTGATTCTTATATTGTTCTTCTTGACCTTATCCCATAGTTCGCTGTTCATTTTTTTTCCCAGACTATTTTCCGCCTTCTGTTTCCTAATGATTTCTTCTTTCTCATCTTGAAGCTCCTCAATCTTTTGCTCCTCTTCTGTTATTCTGCTGTTCAGAGCTTCTGTTGACTTTTTAAAAATATTGCCTGCCATTTTCTTCATTTCTGTCATTTTTGTCTTAATAACTTTTTCATTTTGACTTACACTTTCTTCTGTTTTGCTGACTACCTGTTCTTTGAACTCATCTAACATCCTCATCATGGTGTCATTAAAGACACTGGCTGAGGATTTACTGGTGTTGTTTATATCGTCAGTGGTATTGTTTTTAATCATTGAGCTTAGCGTTTTTCTATGTGTTTCCCCCATTGCTTTTCTAGTGTTCTTGTGCTGAGGGTGAGTTTTTGTGGTTAATCTCCCGGGAAGGTGGTGAAGGATTAGCTAAAGGTTACTTTCTGTCTTCTTTGCCTGTCCACACCGAGTGACAGGAAGAATAACTATAAGCAGCGAGTAGTTTGTTGAGTGGGTGTAATGCACAGCCACACAGTGGCCACACACTTCAGAAACTGTGGGGTACACCCCAAATATGACAGAGATTGGGTGTGATTTAGACTTTTTTTCCCTTTTTGGGTCACACCCGGCGATGCACAGGGGTTACTCCTGGCTCTGCGCTCAGGAATTACTCCTGGTGGTGCTCAAGGGACCATATGGGATGCTGGGAATTGAACCTTGGTCGGCCGCATGCAAGGCCAATGCCCTACCCGTTGTGCTATCGCTCCAGTCCCAGTGATTTAGATTTTTTAATGCAATAACCTCTTGAATATACGTTTGATAATCATAAAGAATTTTTTCCCCCAGAATTGCTTCTTTTCCTTTTGAGTTGTTATCTGTGTAACACGAGGCAGGTATAGAGGGTGGCATGGAGGTGCAGGAGTAGGGGGCTCCCTCTCAGAGCTGCTGGGCAGGGAGCTCAGGCCTCACCTGTGCTGCTCAGCATGTGTTTTACCCCTTGGGCAACCTTCTTACCCCACCTTGAGGGCATCCCCCAGCTCTGCACTTAGGAATCACTCCTAGTAGGGCTCAGGGGACCACATGGGATGCCAGGGTTTGAACCCAGGCAAACAGCACGCATGGCAAATGCCTTATCCGATCTATTTTCACTCCAGCCACAGTATTTATTTATTTATTTATTTTTGCTTTTTGGGTCACAGCCGGCGATGCACAGGGGTTGCTCCTGGCTCTGCACTCAGGAGTCACTCCTGGCGGTGTTCAGGGGACCATATGGGATGTTGGGAATCGAGCCCGGGTCAGCCACGTGCAAGGCAAATGCCCTACCTGCTGTACTATCTCTACAGATCCCAGTATTTATTTTTTTTAACAACTATTTTTTATTTTGTGGAAGACCTTAACAAAGTAATACACAGGATGGATCTCTTGCTATTTGCCCTCCCCTTCCTTCCTTCCTTTCTGCTTCCTTCCTTCCCTCCCTCCCTCCCTCCCTCCCTCCCTCCCTCCCTTCCTTCCTTCCTTCCTTCCTTCCCTTACCCTCATTCCTTTTTTTGCCTTTTATATTTCCTTTCATTTTCTTCTTCTTTTTAGTCATTATTTTTCAAAAACAGTCTTAAGTTTTATCATTGAGATTGTGTGGGTTACAGCTCTGTGTTTTGGGAGTACCGCTTCACTCTTCTCTAAGTGTACATTCCCACACCAGGCCCAACTCTGAAGGGTTGACCTCCCCTCCACAGATCCTTAGACCCTCTATTCTTTGTTCTTTCCACCCCTGGGGCTGGCCTGGGCCCTTTATACTCATCCCTGACAGTTCAGTCAGGGACCTCAATGTGTGGCTAAATCGAAAACCCAGTCTATTACCTCAACTCAGGGTGTCCACCAGCCCATTTAACACCACCATGGGGGTGTCTGACACCAAGGAGAAGCTAAATCTCTTCTAAATAAATCCTCCGCTTCTCCTTTCTGATGCATCAAGAGAAAGACCATTCCCGCTTCATGGTTCACCAGCTCAGCCAAAGCCCCTCTTACAAAGGTCAAAAGATGGCCTCGCTCCTGCACCACAGAACTGAGGCTCACCCAGGCTCCTCTCACTGTCTCACTCCTCCTCCAGCACACCTGATCAGGGCGTTTTTCTCAGGACCTCCCTATCTCCTCCCCCTCTACCCATCTTGGCCAAATCATCTTTCTTCACCCAGAGGGTGATTGTCATAGCTCCCTGGCTCAGCGCAGATGACTAGATGCTCTAAGTGTAGAAATGAATGATTGATCAATGAGAGACACAAACGTGTATGGCTTGAATACAGCATCAGACTGAGCTACGCAGGCCCTAAATAAAAACTTGCCATGTGTGGTATAGTGACATTTCAGTCTTGCTTCTCTCCCAACTTTTCTCCTAATTCACTGGATTCCTTGATGTTTTTGTAATTCTGTTTACTGTTTCATAACCCAGGTACATTTTCAGAGTAATTGAAGTACACACCCACATATGAAAACCAAAACAGCAGAGCTGCCATTGAACTTCCCAGCAAGGGAAGTGTGTGTAAGTAAGTGGGAAGGAAAAAAGAACAAGAAAATGCCAGTTGTCAGTCCCTGGCTAGGACTTCAATCGTGCCATAGGTGACACTGATCGTAGAGACTGGTGGATGTGGGCACACTACTTCACTTTTCTGAAGAGGTCGTGTCATCATTTCTAGCATGGAGATATGAAAGTCACTCTCGAGATTGATGAGGATCACAGTGCCTGGCATGTAATAAATATTTGCTGAATTAATAAAATTATTTGATCACAATTGTGGAAACTCAGCCAGGGACCTGCACTCTTGCTTGAAAAGTGCTCTGAATAGGGCGTTTGCCTTGCCTGTGGCTGGCCCGGCCGAGCCGGGTTTGATTCCTCTGCCCCTCTTGGAGAGCCCGGCAAGCTATCGAGAGTATCTCGCCCGCACGGCAAAGCCTGGCAAGCTACCCGTGACGTATTCAATATGCTAAACACAGTAACAACAAAGTCTCACAATGGAGATGTTACTGGGCCCGCTCAAGCAAAACGGGAGGACAGTGCTACAGTGCTACAGCATCAGAAATATAATTTTTCTAGTAAGACTGCACGCGTCGGAATAGGTGATCCCTATCAACCTAGATCGTCCTGAGGCCGAGTAAGCATCTTGCTCACCTGCCTGCAGTACCGGGCATGATCTGGAAGTGCTCTTTCAACAATCTTGCCCTCCTCGGCCCATCCACAGTCTCTCTACTGAAAATACATGAGTAAGAACTGTAAGCGAAATCCAAGAATTGGAGGCACTGACCCTGTCAACAAGACAGGTACTGAGCTGGGTGTTTAGCGAGTTTGGGCCAGTCGACCATCTATCCCAGGGAGAAGTGTGTCTTGCTTTCAAAGAGTGCTTCTCTGAGTCTGGTCCTTGAACCTTATCTTCTTCCCACCCCTCAGGCCTCCTCCAGGGCTTGGATCTGGTGAACTATCACCTGTAAATCAGGAACAGAATCAGATTGTGGGAGTTTAATTCGTGGTCTGGCTAAGAAGGGACTCTTCCGGTGTGCAGCTCTGAAATGTTTGTGCTCCCAGAGGGGCTTCCTTAAAGGTCTCAGTGGGTCTGAGTCAGGGGCAGCTGGGCTGGTTTGACTGAGAAGCACTGCCCACTGCCTGCTAACCTTTGGGGAGATGTGACTTTCTGAGCACCACACTGGGCAGTTGGTGGTTGTCCCTAGGCAAGGCAGGACACAGAGAATCTGAGAATCTGAGACACAATCACAGGGACCACTTCTTTTTTGGGTCCCCCTTGGTGGTGCTTATGGGCTATACTCCCTGTCTGGTACCAGGGTTGGAAGTCACTCAAGGCAGTGCTCAGGGGTCTGTGCAGTGTCCGGGATTGAACTGCATGCGAGGCACACACTCCTTTCCGCCCTCCAGAGAAACTTTTGGCAGTGGCTGCGTGGAAGATAAATGAGAGAGAAAGGTCAGGAGAGAGATGCCATCAGTGTGGCTCCTGAGACATTTCAGCCCATCACGGGGGTCCCAGGTGGTCCAACTGACATGTTCCCCCTTGTGCTTCTGTAATTTCAGCCCCCGTTCTCATGGCAGCAGCAGCAGCAGCAGTAGCTGCACTATGGTCCCCTCTGGGTACCCTACTTTCATCACCGGCCCCCCTCCCAAGCCAGGCCGGGCTCTGAGCTAGGGGCTGGGGCAGCCCTGAGAACTTGGGAGTCCCGGGGACTGCAGCTAGCAGCAGAGGGAGCCCTCACTCTATCTAAGGGCTGCCGCGTCTCATTAAAATACAAAGCAGAAAGCACAATAGTTGTTTTTCTGCCGTGCAGTATGTCCTTACAGATGAAGCTTTAATCTCCCTCGTACATCTCTGTTGCTGTAAATTCATGCTCCATTATGGTACCATATGCCCGATGCGCTCCGAGGACGCCATCGCGGGCTTGCCAGGGAACTTGGCCTTCGGATCTATTTGTGCCACATGTTGAATGGCACATTGTTCTCGCTCCCTCTCCAAGGTTAGGGCTCGATAACGTTGGTTGACGCCCGTTTTCGAACCATGCTGGGGCGGCTCCCTAGCGGCTGCAGAGTGGGGGGTGGGGGAGGCGCCCGTTTTTTAATCGCTGGACCCAGTTACCTTTGGGGAGGAAGAAAAAGGAAAGTTTGGTCCAGTGGAGGGGGCGGGGGGGAAATCCAGAGGCGCACCCGGAACGGGGGTGGCCTCCGATAGTGGAGCAGCTGCCGATGTGCCTCCTCATCTGTTTCTAAGTAACAGATATTGATGCTGCTTTGCTCGGCTGGGGTTTATTTTGCACACAGTTGCATGTGGTCCCGGAATGGGATTTTGTCTAAAGCCCGTTTGGACTGTCTTGTGGGAGCAGGCATGGGGTCTGCAGTTGGGGTGGGGGGTCCCGTGGCTTAAGCCACCCCGCCGTGGATCTGTTCCCAGGAAAGACGAAAATGTTTGCTTTTTTTTTTTTTCTTCTCACTCCACCCTCATGGTCAGATTCTGTTCTCAGGAGGGGGAGAACAACCCCCACTCCCAACCAACTCCTTTATCCTGATCCCTCACAGCTGTTGTCCAGGACTGGGGAAGACTGACAAGAAGAAACATCTAGAAATCTACAGTAGTCTTTCAATAGCTTACTTGAATTTACTTTTTTTTTTTTGGAGGGGGTGGGGGGGCCTATACTTGGTGATATACAGGCCTACTCCTGACTTAGTGCTCCTGGATTGCTCCTGGCAGTGTTCAGGAATCATATGGAGTTGGGGGTGGGGTGGAAGCCGGGTCTCCCAAATGCAAAGCAAATGCTCCAACCATTGGATTCTCTCTCTTTAGTCCCAGTTTTTTTGTTTTTGTTATTGTTTTGTTTTTAACTGGAGGGAAGGGCACAGCCTGCAATGCTCAGGGGTTAGACATGGTTCTGCACTCAAGAATCTCTCTCTCTCTCTCTCTCTCTCTCTCTCTCTCTCTCTCTCGAGAAGAAAAGTGCCTGCCAAAGAGACAGGCAAGGGGGGGATGGGGTGATGGGAGGGAACCTGGGGACACTGGTGCTGGGAAATGGACACTGGTGGAGGGATGGGTGTTGGAACACTATGACTGAAATCGAATCATGAATGGCTTTGTAATGTTCTTAAAAAATAACAAAAAGTTAAAAAAAAAGAAAAAGAATCTTTCCTGATACGCTTGGGGTAGCATAAGGGATGCCAAGGATCGAACTCAGGTCAGCTGCATGCAAGGCAACTAGGCAACCCTTACCTGCTGTACTGTGGCTCTGGGCTTGAGTCCCAGGTTTTGATTTGATAGTAACTCATGCAGTTGGGACTGGCAGTATCCTCAGGTCCAGAATAGTCACAGTTCCTGCTAGGGTTGGGACAATAGGCTCAGGGCCTGTGGGAGAATTCCCTGAGGCCTTTTGCTTCTGATACTCCCACTGCATAAAATGTAGCAAATAGAAAACCGCACCCTACCCCATGCATATGAAGGTAGGTGACAAGTCATTACCTTGCCCCCAGAGTGGGGATCAGCTGGCATACTCTTGTCTCATCAGCGATTTGTCCCCAGCTGGAAGTCTTTTCTCTAGAGGTTCATGCTGGGTGACCTCCCTGGGGTCCTGGGGGAACTGCTTTCAGCTCAGGGCCCGGCTGGTATCTCCACCTTGGACTTACGTTCAGAACCCTGAGTGGGGGGGTCTCTGCCACTGCCATCTGATCCTCTTGAAGATACCCTCAGATCTTCTCAAGAGATAAGACTGGAGCCAGCCTGCCCCGGTCACCCCGCACCCCACGTCCCACTCCGATCCCACCATGACCTCGCCTCATTTCTCAATTGATTTCCTGCAGATGTAGACAGACCGGCGAGTCTGGAGAATGTTGCTGGGGTGGGCGGAAGGGAGGGCTCTGAGCATCCCTCTCTTGGCCAGGGGCTTGTTCTCTCCAGGGTTTTCGGTTGGCTTTTCCTTGAGGGTGGGGAGGTGGAACGTGTCACTCCTCTACCCAGGCCAGCTGATTCTGTGCTCACTTCTTTCTTCCTTGCAGTGTGGGAGATGGAAGCCAAGGCCTGAGAGCTGAGAGGCCTATACTCGCCCACTGAGTGGATCCCCTGGTCTGGTTCTTATTTTTATTTTTTATTTATTTTGAATTTTTTTTCCCACAAAGCTGTTCATGATTGGATTTCAATGATACAGTATTCCAATACCCATCCCTCCACCAGTGTACGTTTCCCAGCACCAGTGTCCCCAGGTTCCCTCCCATCACTCCCCCACCCCCACCCCCTTTTCTCCTCTCTGTCTCTCTGTCTCTCTCTTTCTGTCTCTGTCTGTCTGTCTGTCTGTCTGTCTCTTTCTTTCTCTCTCTCTCTGTCTCTCTCTCTCTCTCTCTCTCTCTCTCCTTTTGAGCATTGTAGTTTGCAATATTGATACTGGAAGGTTAACTAGAATATCCCTTACCTACTTTGAACCCTCAGCTCTTGTCCAGCGTGATCATTCCCAGCTATTAATGTCACAGCGATCTCTTCTCTACCTTACCTACCCCTCTGCCCCCTGCATACTTGTATTCGTTCTGTTTCCTATTTTTCTGCCTTGTCCCGCGGGTAACTCAGTCCTTGAAAGTCTTCTGAGCCAGCCTGTGCTCTTGGCTCCTGTGTACTGTGTGGGGACTGTCCCTACCTTCCACCACCCTGGCAGCTCAGCCTGTCCTTGGCTTAGCTGAAAGGCTGAAATCCAGTGGTGGCTTCTGTGAATAAAACCCAAGAAAAGAAGCTTGTTTGCAGTCGTCAGCATTTTCTGGTGCGAATGCCCCTTTAGGACCAATTCCAGGCTTCCAGTATGAGGTCCCTGAAGGGGGGATGGTGTTTGAGTGGGAAGAGATTCCCACATGAGCTACAATAGTTGAAAATTAACCTTAAGAGCTAATAGGGGAAGAGGGGGGGAGAGATGGGGGATGAACCTAATAAAATTATTGGGAACAATGCTTGGGGTATTTAGTTCTTTTGTATTTTAATACAATTAATCTCATTAAAAGCTTATAAAATTTAATTTTTAATAATGACTATGCCTAACAACCAGCTTGCAAAATTTCCGAAACTGTTACCATGAACCCTTGTCAGCTAGAAGGAGCTTCTTTAGCACCCAGCAAGTATAACAACCCTCTGGGTGCAATTGGTGGGCATATGGGGACAATTACGGGCAAAGCTGGGTCTATCGCTTGTGGCACAGAAAGCCTCACACCAACCACAGTTAGTGGTCTGAGGGGAAATTTATTCTCCGCCTGGGAGAGTGGCTGAGTCTGTATCTCACAAATCGTCTCCTGGAGCACAGGGGAAGAGTGGGCATGAGGGGATATGGAGAGGGGGCCAAGTAGTCCCCAGTAGCCTCTGGCATCTTGGGGCCTGAGCAATAGTACAGTGGAAGGGCATTTACCTTGCGTGGGCTGACCCCAGTTTGATCCCTGGTACCCCATATGGCCCCCTGAACCTGCCAGGAGTGGTCCCTGAGCACAGAGGGTAACCCCTGAGCACTCATGGGTGTGGCCCAATTTGCCCCCTCCCAAACAAAAAACCCTGTTGCATTAAAAATTAAATGATTATGAATAAAAAATTTTATAGGCCACACCCAGCAATGCTCAGGGGTTACTCCTAGGTCTGCAATCGGGAAACACTCCTGGAGGTGCTCAGGGGACTGTATTGGATACTGGGCATCGAACCTGGGTCAGCTGTGTGCAAGGCAAGTGCCCTCCCGCTATACTATTGCTGCGGCCCCCAACAGTTGCATGTTGGTTGCATCGTGATTCTCATTCTGGTTCGTCCATCCGGAAGAGACCAGATTCCCCATATTATCAGCTCCAGAATCTGAGAGTGGAGTCTTTGAAAGAAAGAACGACAGTAACTGCCAGACAGACACTCACGTCAGAAGGGTATGTATGCTTGGTAAAGGGCTCACCAGCTCAGAAGGAAAGAACGTGGCTTTCTCCAGCTGCAGGCAAGGGGCAGCCAAACCTCATGGGGGCTAACCTCCAAGATTCTCTGAACAGATACAGAAAAGGGAGTTGGCTGCTGGCTGAGCACATGACCTAGTCTGCAAGACTGCGGCTTGTGATTCAACACACTGACCATCTGGAGGCCCCCGGTGGGAATGAAAGGAACTGCAGACAGCACAGGGGCCGTGAAACACAGTTTCCCCGCCACGTCTTCAGTGCTTGCCCGCCGCCAGACACCCAGGGCCTGGCCCTCGTCACCGCACCTGAAAGGCTTCTTTGTGGTCTAAGGGACTGACTCTCCTAGCACATGGGAAACGTGGGGCACCGAGAGCGTGACTATGTTTGGACAGTAAGGAACAGCAAAACCCTGTGCTGGCACCCACGCATCTCCTTTTGTGATACTACGGCGCAGAATGTGTTCCCTTTCTGGGGCAGAATTGCAGATACATTTTGGGACCGAATTGCTTCCCCTGCTGTTCACCCACATCTATTTTTCCCCTTGGGGTTTGTCCTGAAAAAAAATTTTTTTTGATTTATGAGAAAGGCTAGAACCATTTCACTATGAAAATTCAAAGATCCACCGGTAATTAAAACACAGTGAACGAAACCATTCTGGTCAGTAGGTATTAATAGCCACCAAGTGACCATTTCAAGGCATATATTTCCGCTGCCCGGTCCACACGAGGAACAAGACAGAAGCTCTGAGCTGGACTCACCTGAGTCAATTAAAGAAGCATGAAACGACAGTTTCTCCAGGAAGGCATCTCAGAGCCACTCCACAAGGGTCTGTGGTTTCTGTCACCACTGGGGCTGCTGAAGACAGGATTGGGGATAAATTGTGTGTGTGTGTGTGCGTGTGTGTGTGTATGTGTGTGTGTGTTTGTGTGTGTGTGTGTGAGAGAGGGGAGGGGAAGAGGGCAAACTTGAAGATACGCAGGAGTTACTCCTGTCTTTATACTCAGGGATCACTCCTGGTAGGGTAGCGCATAGGGAACCATAGGGGGTTCCAGGGATCAAACTCTCATCAGCAGCGTGCAAAGTAAGCACGTGAATTGCTGTACTATTATTGCTCTGGCCCACCGAGTGATGAAAGATTACAGGCAAAATTCGGAAATAGCCAAAATCTGGAAATAACCCAAGTGCCCTAGAACAGATGACTGGTTAAAGAAACCTTTGGTACATCTACACAATGGAATACTATGCAGCTGTCAGGAGAGAGGAAGTCATGAACTTTGCTTATAAATGGACAGACATGGAGAGTATCATGCTAAGTGAAATGAGACAGAAAGAGAGGGACAGACATAGAAGGACGGCACTCATTTGTGGGGTATAAAACAACATAACATGAGGCTGACACCTAAGGATAGTAGATACACGGAACAGGTAGATTGCTCCATAGCTGGAGGCCTGCCTCATGAGCAAAGGGGAGAAGACAGCTGGAATAGAGAAGGGATCACTAAGAAAATGATGGCTGGAGAAATAAGTCGGCATGGGAAATGTGTGCAGAAAGTAGATAAAGGACCAAACATGATAACCTCTCAGTGTCTGTATTGCAAAACATAATGCCCACAAGTAGAGAGAGATTATGGGGAATCATGTCTGCCAAGGAGGCACGGGGAGGGTGGGAAAGGGGGGTATACCGGGGATATTGGTGGTGGGGAATGTGCACTGGTGGAGGGATGGGTGTTTGATCATTATGCGGTTGTAACCCAAACATGAAAGCTTGTAATTATCTCAAGGTGATTCAATAAAATTATATATATATATGAAAGATCACAGGCAAAACCAACTTATCTTTTTCCCAAATAAGCATGTATCTTGATTTTATTTTTTCTTTTGGAAAAAGCTTGCGTATTATGATATATGTCACCTATGTACTTATGTGCAGGAACACAGTCCAGAAATAATCTAGAAACTAACATGTACACACATCACATATATAACAAGATGACGTGGCCAAAGCATCTGAATAAAGATGTAAAAGTTGGGCTGAGTTGACTCACGGTTCAGAACACTGAAAATGCACCTGCATGAGGCTGAGTGTTTAGGTCTGGGTCTTGCCCTCCCAGCTGTTACCCCATTGTCTGTCTGTGCAGTCCTGAGGTGCTCCCGCTCACCCCCACCAGGATGGACGGGGACTGGCGGCCTGCTCCCAGGGATCCAGAGGAGACAGCCACAAGAGGCTGGAAAGGCACAAAGTACACCTTTCCTTCACTCACCGCCGAGGATTACCGCGAAAGCTGCTCACCTCCGACATCATTTTGATGGATTATTTAATGAATAAGAGATGAAGGTGTGCTGAGACATAGGACCTGCATCCCAACGATGAGTTTTTGACAGAACCAGCAAGTAGTTATGGGACATTTTGCCCCATTTGTCTGCTTGGTGCAGATAGTGAAAAACAGCTGTGTCCCCCCAAAATGTTTCTTCATGCCCAATAATGTGGACTTTACTGAAGTCTTGGTTAGCTTAGCAGTCAGTTGTTCTCAATTTTACATTGTATTCTTACTTAAGGGCTGGAGCTATAGGACAGCGGGTAGGGCGTTTGCCTTGCACGTGGCCGACCTGGCCGACCCAGGTTTGATTCTTCCACCTCTCTCAGAGAGCCTGGCAAGCTACCGAGAGTAACTTGCTTGCACAGCAAAGCCTGGGAAGCTACCCATGATGTATTCGATATGCCAAACACAGTAACAAGTATCACAACGGAAACGTTACTGGGCTTGCTTGAGCAAATCGATGAATAATGGGAGGACAGTGACAGTGACAGTGATTCTTACTTACATATTTTATAATTTGGGGGTGGGTCTCCCAAGATAAGCAGGAGATTAGAGACCCCTCTCAGAAAATCTTTTATTTATTTATATTTTTGCGATTTTTATACATTTTATTTTCATGAAGTAGTTCACAATAGTTCATTACAGATAATATTCAAACACCCACCCCACAAGAGAGCATCTTCCCACCTCAATAAGAGGGAAGTGTGTGAAGGTTGTATTATTTCATTCTAGGGCCATTTTAGCTTGTATATAAGAGAATACAAGCAAGTATTTAAAATGTTAAAATGTTAAAATCAAACAAATGTGAGCAAAGCCTGGCAAGCTACCCGTGACGTACTCAATATGCCAAACACAGCAACAATAAGTTTCACGATGGAGACGTTACTGGGCCCGCTCGGGCAAATCGATGAACAATGGGAGGACCGTGATCATGACCGTGTGCTACTTTAGGTATATCAGTGGGCTAGAGTATAAGAGGTTGCGAGGCTGAGAATGCGACCACGTGATTCAGGAAATACTACATCGCTCTCTTCCGGGAGCTTTGTTTTATAGTCTCTGGATCTTGGCCATTGATGAGATTACATGGTGCTGGGGGCAGTTTGTGGATGTGACTGCCAAGCTACTGGAAAACTGGGAAGCTGGGTGGAGGAAGTCTGATCCTGATCCTAGCAGACTTGGAGATCTCAGCCACTGGTCCCGCATACCTGGGTTCCTCTGCCGTTTCCTTCATGGGTGAGGCTTATCTGAGCCATGCCTTGAGCATGGCTGAGGCTGGGTTTCCCTCTCAGAAATTCTTAACTCACTGACTGGTAGCTGAATGCCAGGGCCAGAAGTTGAAGTGCTCTGAGGGACCTGCAGTACCAAGGATCAAAATAGGATTGGCATTATGCAAGGCACGTGCCTTAACCCAGGTACTATCTCTCCTGGCCTTATTTATTATTTTTTTTATGCCAATGTCCCCACAGATTCTTTGCCTGGTGTTATGGGCCTGACTGTGCAGTGCTTGGCCCAGTGATGCAATACTATTTGAATGGGGTAGAGTCTGGGGGCCCCAGGGCCACACCTACTGGCACTGGGGGGTGGTGGGCAGGACTTGAGGTGCTTGAGATTGAACTTGAGGCCTTGCCAGTCAAGCAAGGCATAGTCTCCACTGCTCAGAGTCGTCTCCCTTGTCCTGTTTTATTTTTTAAAATAAAATTTATTGAGATATAATTTGCATATAATAAAATGCACACATTTTCAGTATACGGTTTAAGGGGCTTTGACAAATGCATACACATGGCATCATCATTGCAATCAATATACAGATAATTTCCATCACTCAAGATATTCCCATGTGCCCAGTAGTGCACTGGTAAATGTTCAGCTGCAGGCTCCCTGGGAAAAAAAGTGTTCTATATTTAACATCTATTTAACATATTAATAATTTAAAGTGAAACACATTATAAATTTTCTAAATAAAGGATGACACAATTTATTAGTAATAACAATAAAATGTAATGGGTTCTTTATTATAAATTCCATTTAGTTAACTGATTATTACAAAGTGTTTTCTTTGATTTTTGTCAGAGTTTTGTATCTGCAACTGACCCATCATGGTTTCAATTAGCTAATGTAATTTTGACATTAATGTCAGTTGCTACTTTCATTTTTTTTTTTTTAAGGAGAAAGACAAACTTTAAACTAAACCTATGCTGGGGATTCTCTTGCTTGTTCCTGACATAATCAAACTCTGCTGAGTCCAAAATGGTCGCTTTTGAAAGCCAAAATATTTGCTTAATTTTTACTAACCACCACACAGGAACCATATACACTGCATACTTTTATGTGTAATTGCCATTCGTCTAAAAACTGCCTGGTCTAAAGAGATAGGAGAGGGATTAAGGTAGTTTGCCTTGCCCAAGGTTCAATTCTCTGTATTCCATATGGCCTCCTGAGCTCTGTTTGCCGTGATCCCTGAGCACAGAGCCAGGAATAAGTTGGTTTTTTATTTGGCCCAAAACCAAATACAAAACCAAGCCCAAGCCCCCAGAGTAGCCCAATTGACTTTGCATTGGCTGTGACCTTCTGCACACAAACCACCAGGCCGAGTGATTGTCATTTGCCTCGCTCCCAGTCCCTCAGAAGCGAGCCTCTGGCTAGGTGTGTAGGGATCACATTGTGGTTTTAATTTGTGTTTGTCTGACGACTAACCATCCTGAGCACTTTTTCTTAAGCTTAAGGGCCATTTGTGTATTTTGTTCAGTGAAGTGCCTGCTGGAGTCATTTGTGCGTATTTATTTATTTTGGTTTAGGGGCCAGAGGCAGAGGTGCTCAGGGCATACTCCCAGTTCTGTGCTCTCTCAGGGGTCATCCCTGGCAGTACTTGGGGGACCATGTGGAGTGACAGGCAATTGAATCGAGTCTGACCCTGTTTGTGCAATTTTAAAGAGTGAGTTGTGGAAACAACCTAAATGTTCACCGGTTGGTGAATGGAGACTAGCCATCTAAACAGGGCATGGTAAAAGGAATAAGGCCGGATGTATGCGACATCAGGGATGAATGTAGAAAATAAAGAAGGAGAAGGAAGCTGGGCACAGAAGGCCATACGGTGCTCTGCACTTGACGTGTCTGAAGTGTGTGAATCAGTAGAGCTGGTAGAGGATTAGTCTAGGTTGGATGGGGAGAGGCAAGGAGGAGGAGAGTTTCGTGGAGTAATAAAAATTCTTGCAAGTTGGTTTTGGGGACATGTGCCTAGTGCCGTGAATACGCTACAACCCCCTGAACCTCACAGGTCACAATTATTCATTTTTTCTTAGTTTTTTTTCCTCTAGGGGTTTTATATTTTCAGTTTTTTATTTTAGTCTCTGGTGTATGTCAAGTTAATTTTAATGTACAGGAAAAGGTAAGTTTGGAGGGTTTTTTTTCTCCGAGAGATAGCCAGTTTTAACTACATCATTTATTTTATTTTTATTTATTTGTTTGCTTATTTATTTATTTTTGGAGTTTGGGCCACACTAGTGGGGTTCCGGGGGCTACTTCCAGTTCAGTACCTAGGTGTCATTCCTAGAGGTGCTTGGGTAGTACCAGGGATTGAACTTCCTGCAGGTGAAGCATGTCCTGAGTTTGCGGCACTCACTCTAGCCCCAATATCATTATTCTAGTTATTGATCTATTTGTTGCTTTTTAGTTCACACATGGTGGTACTCAGGGCTTACTTCTGACTCTGCACTCAGGGATCACTCCTGGCAGGGATCAGGGAACCATTCGGGGTATTGGAGATTAAACCTGGGTCTGCCACATGCAAGGCAAACGCCCTGACCACCATGCTGTTTCTCCGACCCACAATTTTTTTTAAAGACTATCCTTGACTCACAGACGTGGCTCAGAGCAGCTGCTTCTCAGGTATGAGGCTGTGACTCTCAGCCCTGCCCCTGCCTTCTGCAGGTGGGACCCCGACACCACATGTGTGTGATTTGTGGTGCTCCCTGCTCCCAGCCAAGTGTGTGACACAGCAAGTAAGGGTTCAGTGCTTGGATATCACAACTGGGAAGGGAAAGAAAGATAAGGGGAAAGAGAGGGAAGAGGAAGGGAAGGGAGGGAAAAGAAGAGAGGAAAGATATACCCTCTTCACATCTGCATGATCTTGCTGCCTTTTCAATGAACCGTACTTGTATGGTTCTATTTCTGCAACTGTACTATATTCTAGTTAGCTATATACTCATCTTTATGGCAACACTGTAACTTATAATAAGTCTTAAAATCAGGATAAGTCTTCCAACTTTATTTTTTAAGGTTACAACAAAAATAGCACTTTTTTTTTTAACACTGAGGTTGGAACTTCACACATGTGAAGTCTGCGTTGTACCACTGAGCTACATCCTCAACTCCTCAGAATCTTTTTCGACTCTCTTCAATCCACTTGAGTTTCCTCATAACTGAGGATCATCTTGTATATTTCTCTATTAAAACCTGCTAGAAGTTTGGCTTGAACTGAGACTATAAATTACTTGAGGCAGAATGGACAGCTTAACAAATGCTGAGTCTTCCAATCCATTAACATTACTCCATTTATTTCAATCTGAAATTTTCTTCCAGCAGAATTTTCTAGTTTTCAGTACAGATGTCTGGCACAGATTTCATGAAACACGTTTCTAAGTATTTCATGGTTTTATTTATTTATTTTCCCCTTGGGCCTCCCAAACAGTTGGGTCCTGGGGGCCCTATTAATGATCCCAGTCGACTAGGTCAGTTATTCAAAGCACATCGGTCATCCCCATTTGGCCAGCGGCAAAGGGACATAAGTCAGTGCAGATACAGGCAGCTGTGGTGTCAGGGATACCTGGACCACCTTGGCAGGCTGGGACTGCCAGGGATGCACCCCATGACGCTCGGTACCAGCTGGTGCTGGGGATTAAAGCCAGGCCTAGTGCATAACCACTGCACTATTTCCCAACTCCAGAATTTCATGTTTATTTTCAGTCTTATTTCTATCACTCTAAATTAGTTTTGATGTTATTTAAAGGTGTAGGATAAACTTTTGTTTTCCAGCGACCTGTGGCTAGGTTTAGAGTGAGACATGAGTTAATAAGAAAACTGAGTGTCATGTTTCCATCTGCATTCACACACACACACACACACACACACACACACACACAACAGCTCAGTTCTGACACGGATGCTTAAAGCAGGGATCTGAATTGTTTCGTGTATATGTATGTGTGTGTGTGTGTGTGTGTGTGCGTGTGTGTGTGTGTACGCGTGTGTATTCTTGCGCTCACTGATTTCAAGAATTTTCTTTGATAAAAATGACTGTAAAGAGCTGACTTTCCAGCAAAGCAGGTCCTCTCTTTTTTATCCTCCTTTTCCCCGAAGGCAAAGAGATTTTGGATGGAATCCAATTTTTTTGTGCCTTTATCTATTTCTGAGTAAAATTAATGTAACTAGAGTATGACAAAGAAAAACCAGAATATTCTTAGATAAACCAGGACACTGAAAATATGCACAATTCTTTTTCCTTCTCCCTCCCTCCCTCCCTCCCTCCCTTCCTTCCTTCCTTCCTTCCTTCCTTCCTTCCTTCCTCTCTCACAGGAAATGCTCCCTCAGGGGGTGTACAGATGATCCTGGCCTATAGGAGACCACTAGAGCTACACCTACTATGTTTGGGGACCATGAGGTTCTGGGGATCAAACTTGGGCTTTTGCATACAAAGTACCTTGTATCCAAATTTTTCTGATATGACTAAATTCATAGTTCATACATGCAACCCAGGAGGCCTGAGGCCCCAGTGTCCTACCATTTGGACCTGCTCAGATCCATCAGGAGAAGGAGATTCCATGTGCCACCTGGGACACTTTCTGTCTGCAAAGTCCAGCCTGCAGGACAGGAGAAGTCAGAGCCCTGGGCCCAGATGCTGGGCTGTTCTCAGGGAGCCTGTTTGAAGACACGGGAGAGAGGCATGCCAGGATGAGACTAAGGCGGCATCCCTAGGCCCCAGTGTAGAGGAAGGGCTGAGAAAGATGCCACCCAAACCCTTTAGGAGTGGCACCAGCAGCCTCACTCACCCCTCCACTGGCAGTGTGGGAATCAACATTGCAGCTTTATGGTTTACCTGACACCACACAACCTCTATGCGGCAATTTGATCAGGAGTGTGCCCTGAGCATCCTAGGTGTGGGCCCCAAACCAAACCAAAGCAAAAGTCACCTCTGCCCTATCTTAGAACCCACGTAGGCATGTCCCATTATGATCCTGATTCACAAATGGACCCTTCTCTTGATGATGTTCCACCTGGGCAGGCGATGTTCGAAGTAGCTGAACCCAAAGGCTCACAGTCCACATTCAGATGTTTGATAATCCCATTTTACCTATGAATGTAAAATCTATAGCGAGAAACAAGGAGAGTGGGAAAGGGGCTCAGTGGACCAGGAGCACTAGTAAAATGAATAGGTAGGGCATTTGACCTGCATGCAAATGACCCAGGTCCAATCCCTGGCATCCCATATTGTTCCCTGAGCATCACCAGGAGTAATTCCTGAGCACAGAGCCAGGAGTAACTACTGAGCCTCGCCGGGTGTGGTCCAAAATTTTTTTTAAAAAGGGGGTGCTTAGTGAGACCCTCCCAGGGTGGGAGAAGCATGCTAAAAGTAGTCTATAGATCAAACATGATTGCCACTCAAGGCCTCTCTTGCAAAACACAGTACCCAAAAGAAGAGAGAGAGAACAAGGGGGAATGCCCTGCCACAGAGGCAGGGTGGGGGGGGGGGATGGGGGGTGGGAGAGATGCTGGGACCTGTGGTGGTGGAGGATGGGCACTGGTGGAGGGATCAGTACTTGATCATTGTATAACTGAAACCCAAGCACAAAAATTTATAAGTCTATAACTGTACCTCATGGTGTTTCACTAATAAAAAAAAAGCAAAATAAATTTTCAACTAAAAAAAAGGGGGGGTGCTTATTGGATGCAAGGTGAACACACACCTGTCTGTTGGCATAAGCAGGGACATGGCCAAGCTCTGTACATGTACTGACTTGTGACCCTTTGCCCCTGGTGAAATGGGGGTCAACTATGCAAGGGGTTGGCACGGGGATGACAGAGCTGTCAAAAAGGACCCAAGATACATCTACACAATGGAATAATATGCAGCTGTTGGGAAAGATGAAGTCATGAAATTTGCTTAGAAGTGGATGGTCATGGAGAGTATCATGCTAAGTGAAATGAGTCAGAAAGAGAGGGACAGACTTAGAATGACTGCACTCATTTGTGGAATATAAAATAACATAATATGAGACTGACACCCAAGGACAATAGAGACAGGGCCAGAAATATTGCTCCACGGTTGGAAGCCTGCCTTATGAGCTGGGGGAGAAGGCAGCTGGGATAGAGAAGGGGTCACTAAGTCAATGATAGTTGGAGGGATCGTTCAGGATGGGAGATGTGTACTGAAAGTAGATACAGGACCAAACATGATAACCCCTCAGTACGTGTACTGCAAACCATAATGCCCCAAAGTAGAGAGAGAGTATGGGGGAAATTGTCTGCCATAGAGGCAGGGGGAGGGTTGGGATGGTGGGATGATACTGGGGACATAGGTGGTAGAAAATGTCCACTGGTGGAGGGATGGGTGTTTGACTGTATGACTGAACTCAAACTTGAAAGCTCAGTAAGTGTATCTCGTGAAGATTTTTTTTTAAAAGAAACCAGGAAATCCTGCAGATGAGTCAGCAAGGTTCTTCCTCCCTCTCTCTGTAGGGGTAATGCCACTTTGCTCCCCGCTGTCCTTCCTGATCCCTGACCACCTGCTTTGCTGACTCTTCGACCACCTCTCACAGGGCCTCACGTCCGGCCTAGGCCTTGAACATTGGATGAGTTTTCCTACCACTCCACACGTTTGTTTCTCTTGTTCTAGAGCCAGAGCTGAGTGTTTTTGACAGTTTAGAGACACACCACAACACGCTCTTACAACTCAATTCTCTCTCTAATATATCCTCAGTTAAGTTCAAAGTTATAAATCATTCCATTAACAGGGGCCTGTGCTGGGCAGACCAGCCACAGAGACCACTGGGTTCCTGACCAGAATCTTCTTCAATAAACTTTGCTTTTGCCTAGGCATCTTGCTCTAGGCGAAGTCTTTGGTGAACCCATCATTCATTGTCACTGAGGAGTTGGTCCCAGTAACCCCTTCAGAGAATAAGCAGACACTCCAAGGATGGTGCAAGATCACTAGAGAAACAATACTGGAGAAGAAAAAAACAATTTTCCTCAAACAAAAGGGGACGTTCACACTACAGCCCTGGAAACTATTGCCTCAGCTTCACCAGTGTAATGAATCATCTCTTAGTAGGGTATCGAGAAAAGTTGGGTGTCGCAGGCCCTGAGCCTGTCTCTTCAATGCTGGAAATCAAGGACATACTAAGGAGGCCTCTGAAAACTCTGCTAAGTGTTTTCAGGGAATCCAAACCACATGGTGCTTAGTAACAGATGTGTCCTAGCACATTCCAGGGGTGAACGGCTCTCCTGGAAACCCCCAGAGGCCTGGCCAGGGCTGAGTGGGGCCAGCAGCTCCTCCCTCCTTGCCCGGATCCCCCAGGCCTCAAGGACTGAAAGCTGAGCTGTGGCTGTTCTCTGGAACCATGCCATGGGGTCAACCACCTCTGTGCTGCTACGGAGCCTGGGAATGTGGTGGGCTCACAGAGGTTCTCCCTCGCCCTCGGTAGGTGCCCCTTACAGCTTCTTCTTTCATTTAGGCTTAGCTCAAATGGTCAAAAGCTGAAAATATTTTATATGAATACTCAAAAGATTTTATATTAAAAATAATCAGGGGATGAGCCGGCCGGAGTGATGATACTGCAGATATCAGTATTGGGGTTGGGGAGATGGTTCAAAGGGCTGGAGCAGTGATGGAACATTGTATGTCAAAAACTCAACTATGAGTAACTTTGTAATTCATAGTTACCTTTATCAAATAAAATTTGGGGAAAAAAGAAAAAAAAAGAAAACAAGTATTTGAAAAACAGAAACCAATGAGAGCCGGAGAGATAGTACATACAGCAGATAGGATATTTGCCTTGCACACGGCTAACCTGGCTTCAATCCCCAGTACTACATGGTCCCCTGGCACTGTCAGGTGTGGCCCCCAAACCAGCTACCCACACCCCAGTGAAAAAAAAACTAGGATTCAACATATCCACGGTCTCTGTTGTTTGAGGATTTTTGGGGGGCTGAGATGACTCCTTCCTCTGCCCGTTTCACTGGGGATCATCCTTGGAGCTAATTATGTGGGTGTCAACCGGGTTGAGAGGTCAGCAGGGGTCAGGAAGGTCAGTTTCACCCCTTCTCCGCTCAATCCTCATTCTCACGGAATGGATGCTTCTTTGGTAAAGAAATATTACAAGAGAGCCAGCTCAGGGCGTGCTGTGCTGAGGGGTCCCTGCATGTCCCTCTCACATACTCTATTGTCTAAAGTGAGTCTGCAGCGACCTGGTTCAAGCTGAGGCCACTCTGCCTGCAGGCGGCCCCAACTTTCGGTTTGCAAGTTATTAGATTTTTTTCAGTCAACTTTATTTTTGCTCATGGAGGCTATGGTATGTGCCCATTGTTCGGAGACTTAATTTAGGTATCAGTTTTAGTCTGAGGTACTTTTTTGTAAATGTAAACTGGACATTTAAAAAGATAGAGGGTATGTTTGTTGCTTCAAAGTACAACTGATTCATTGGTTCATGCATATATATTTTTTTGTTTTTTTGGGGGGGTCACACCTAGTTGTGCTCAGGGCTTATTAATGCCTCTGTGCTCAGGGATCACTCCAGGTGGGGCTCAGAAGACCATATGGAGTGTGGGGGGGTGGCGGGATCAAACCTAAGTTAACTGTGTGCGAGGCAAATGCCTTATCTGCTCTACTTTGTCTTTGACTCTCATTGGTTTCTAATTTTCAAATACATTTTTCCCTATTTATTTCCCCCCAATTTCATTTTATTGATGCACCGTGATTTATCAAGCTATTCATAGTTGCGTGTTTGACCTACAGTGTTCCATCACCAACCCTGACCAGTGTCAGCTTCCCTCTACCAGTGGCCCCAGGTTCCCTCTCCAATCTCCTCCCCGCGCCCCCAGCCCCAGCCTTCCATCTTGTTATTTGCTGCCTTCTCAACTGGTTTATCCTGTCTTCACACAGGCAGATAGAGTGGGAAGCATTGTATTGGGTGGGTGAGGGAGTCAAATAAATCAAGAGAGCCAAGGAGATGGCTCAATCTGACAGAAAGCAGACTTGGCATGCAGTAGGCCCCAACTGATCCCCAGCGTCATGTGGCTTCCCAACCATCACCAGAAAGACCCTCCCCACAAGGTACTGGGAATGGCTCCTGAGCACTACCAGATGTGACTCTAAAACAAAAAACAAATACTTTTATTTTTATTTATTTATTTTTTATTAGTGAAACACCATGAGGTACAGTTGTCGACTTACAAATTTTTGTGCTTGGATTTCAGTTATACAATGATCGAGAACCCATCCCTCCGCCAGTGCCCATTCTCCACCACCACTGATCCCAGTATCCCTACCACTTCCCGTCCCCCCCATCCCACCCTGCCTCTGTAGCAGGGCATTCCCTTTTGTTCTCTCTCTCCTTTGGTGTGCTGTGGTTTGCAAAAGAGGCATTGAGTGGCAATCATGTTCGGTCTATAGTCTACGTTAAGCATGCTTCTCCCATCCTGGGAGGATCCTCCCAACACCCTTTATTTGGTGCTTCCTTCTCTATCTGAGCTGCCTTTTCCCCTAACGTGTGCGGCTTGCCTCCAGGCCATGGAGTAAACCTCCTGGTACTTATTTCGGCTATTCTTGGGTGTTAGACTCCTATTTTGTTACTTTAAGAAACAAATATTTTTAATTTAAAAGAAATCAGAAACATTGAATTTCACTGTAACCCGTCGTTGATCACCAGGGAGGAAAATCAAAGTAGGGAGGAGACATGTGAGAAAGCCAGACAGGAGCTTCTGCATATATTTCTTGCACCGCACAGTGATTGCAATCACAGTGCCCTGCGCTCCTTTTCAGAGACTGTCACAGAAACTCTGAAGGCAACACAAAGTGTTTCTTGGTTGGCGGATCATGTTGACCTATGTGGAAGACTTGGACAGTCAAAGTCATGGAGCAAAGGATGGGCTAAGCTCTGGGAACTGCAGTAGAGAGTAACAGAGCAGAGGATGCTGGTGAGAAGGGGGTCCAGGAGGGAGTCTGTGAACTGGCACTAGAGTTTGACCCATGGAGAAGCGCTGAGTTCCAAGTGCTCTGAGTACATGGTAGTTGAGGTTGGAGGCTTCGTCACGCAAGACTTCTAGTGAGCCAGAAGGTCTGTGGCTTTCTTGGACCTTATGGACTCTGACATTCAGAGCAGCAAAGTTTGGTCCTCAACAGAAGCATTGGGATGGTGAGAATTTGTTTTGCACGGGACGGGGACACCAGGTCTATTTATTTGTCTTATAGAATCCAGTTGTCTTTTCTGCTAGAATCCTGTTATCCTTTCTGCAGTGTCCTCTGAGAATTTGTGAAGAGCTTCTGTGACATTGGAGTCTAGAGCTCCAATTGTTATAGAATATAATTTACTTAGTTTTTTTTTTTTGGTCTCCGAAAAATGTTTGCTAGTTGATGGTTAAGTTTGACCCCTTTACCTGCCAGGATGATGCAAATCTTAGGCCTCTTAAGGATTCAAGAACTCATTCCCTCTATGATGTCGTTCTGTGGTCAAGGTAATGACCAGCTCAGTAAAGGGCCCCTTATAATCGTGATGTGGAATAAAATGCATTATGCAAGGTGGCCCTGAACCGGAGAAGGTCCTGAACTGCTGTGCATGTCTTGATTGCTAATTAGAAAAAGGTGTTTCAGCCCAGAACCCACTGAAATATGTGAACCGAGAGACATTGGTTATGGAAATTAAAATCAAAGGTGTCAAGCTTTGCATTTCTGATTACATATTTAAACCATACAATTACAGTGTATAAAATCAATTTTTACTGCGTTGTAAGTACTAATTAGACATCATTTTAAAAAATTCAAATCGTATTTGTATTAGATGAAATGCCTCACTTCTTTCCCCCCATGCAGAGCAAAATCTGAGTGAGGAGGCTGTGGTTCCTCTCTCTCTGGAGGTGCTCCCTAAAAGAGCACCCTGATAGCCCATTGCAGGGTGGGGTGCACGGGGGAACAGAGGAAGGTGCTGACTTCCTTCAGATACTGTACCATGTAGGTCCACGGTTTTGTCTTCAGAGTCTCTAAGATTTTTTTTTTTTTATAATTTATTTATTTATTGAATCACTGTGGGAAAAGTTACAGAGCTTTCGGGTTTAGGTCTCAGTCATGTAGATACCGAACACATTTCCCTTTACCAATACTCACTTCCAACCCCGAACCCCAATAGACCCCCACCTCCCACCCCTCCCAATTCTTGTGAGGCAGATGAGTTCTAGTTAATACTCTATCTACTTTGACTAGATAGACTATTTCGATAGAAGATGCACAATTATTGTTTAGAGTTTACGACCCACCCCCCCCCCCCATCAGACATGCTGAAACAGCGTTGTGAAATGATTTGCTTTCTACAACTTGGTTTAAGAATAAAATGATGTCGCGCGGCCGCTATCGCGGCCGCGCGGTTTTGAATTTCTGCTATTTTACTTATTGACCCTGGAAGAATTTCTATTAAAAGTTAGCTAGTTAAGAGATTGATTTCTGTGCCCTGGAGTCGTGGCCGTGCCGGAGAGCCGCTCGTGGGGGGCAGCTGGCGACCCCGGTGGGGCGTGGGGGACGGCCCACAAAGCCCCCCTTCCCATGAGGTCCCCGCCGCTCCCCCGAGCCCGGCTCAAACCCGCTTTCCACAAGGCTCCCGTGCGGCCGCCATCTTTCTTTCCAGAGAGGAGCGGGCGGGCCGGTCAACGCCCTTCCCCCTCCGGGCAGGCTTGGTGGCGCGGATCAACACAAGTCCATTTGCTTTTCTGCTCCAAGCGGCTGGCAGAGTCTCTAAGATTTTAATAATCCAATATTCAAAGAACCGGGGGTGCAAAGGAGTAAGAGAAATGGTTGAGAGATGATTAAATATGAAGATTAAGCCCACCTGAGAGCAAGTAAATAAAAGAATCTGTTTGGTCCATTGTCTACTTTCAGCACACATCTCCCATCCCAACCGATTCCTCCAGCCATCATTTTCTTAGTGATCCCTTCACTATTACAGCTACCTTCTCCCGCCGCTCATGAGGCAGGCTTCCAGCTATGGAGAATCTTCCTGGCCCTTGTATCTACTGTCCTTGGGTGTCAGTCTCATGTTACGTTATTTTACACTCCACAAATGAGTGCGGTCCTTCTATATCTGTCCCTCTCTTTCCGACTCATTTCACTTAGCATGATACTCTCCAGGTCTATCAGTATCTGTATTGCAAACCATAATGCCCAAAAGTATAGAGAGAGTACGGGGAATATTGTCTGCCATGGAGGCAGGAGGAGGGTGGGAAAGGAGGTCTATGCCAGGGATATTGGTGGTGGGAATGTGCACTGGTGGAGGGATGGGTGTTTGATCATTGGGTGATTGTAACTCAAACATGAAAGCTTTTAACTATCTCATGGTGATTCAGTAAAAACTAAAAAAAAATAATAAGAGGAATCTTGAGGCCCCAAAAGCACATAAATCATGGTTTCTAAGCACCATCCCCTACAAAATTTCAGACAACACAGCTTCTTGGAAAGTGGTGGATTCCAGGTCTGGGATAGAAAAGTGTAGAAACTGAAGCAGGGACATCTCATTCCCAACTGGGGTCTAAGATTGATGGGAAGATGGCAAAAGGACATTGGAGAAAATGGAAATAAGTGGATTAAGGACGTCAGAGCAAGTGAATTTATCCCACTGGACGAATTCAGGACACGTGAGAATAAAGGATGATGGCAGGAACAGACTGTAACACAATCAGAAAACAATAGCTCGAATCACTATAATTCTGTCCCCTGTCTTTATACCACCCCCCATTAGAAATAACTGCAAAGAAATTGATAAACGTGGAAGAAAGGAGACCCAGGAAGATGACTCAGTGACAGCATGAAGGTCTGGAATTCCTGAGGCTCAGGGTTTGATACTGAATGTGGGAGAAAAAAGCAGAAAGAGATAAATTTTAAAGCTTTTTGCATCAAATTTTGCTATAATTAGTTTAGACTACATTTACCAGTGGGTGCTAAATCAGTATTGTAGGTTCCTGGAAAAGGATATAACAATCTCCAAGTACTACCTGAAGAAAATTATTCACTTTGAGAAGGAAAAGGTTTTTACAGTGGAGAAGTCTGGTGGATGCCACCTTCACCAGATGACCAAATTCCATTGCCAGTAACAGACAGCTGAGGCTGTGGGTGTTCTGATGAAGACAAAATGTCACTGAAGTGAGTTCTTTTTTTCTTTTCAAATCTGTCCCAAAATATCTCACCTGTATCATGAGAAATCAACTAGAAAATCCAAATTTAGTGACTGCAAGAGAAAGGACAAGTGTCTTCAAACATAACAGCATTGGGGCAGGACAGATAGATAGGATGATGGGAAAGGCGTTTGCCTTGCACTCATGACCCAGGCTCAATCCCTGCACACAACCAGGAGTGATTTCTGAGTGCAGAGCCAGGAGTAATCCCAGAACATCGCTGGGTGTCGCCCCCTAACCTCAAAGTTGATGTAAATGAACACAATGAAATACTGCTCAACACATGACTGACCCGGGTTCAATTCCCAGCACCACCTAAGGTCCCTCCCCCCCTCCTCGCTCTGCCAGGAGTGATCCCTGAGCACAGAGTCAGAAGTAGGCATCACTAGCGTGACTTAAAACACAATAAAACAGAAGGACAAGCTGTTGATTAGTTCCTAATAAAGTAAAATTTCTAACCCTTCCCCTTCCCTTTGTCATGATGGTCCTGATGACTGGGCCACCCACACACCTGTCTGTGTTTTGTGCTGGAATACGCATCATGTGGCGGTGGTTGCTCACGCCAGTCAGCTGCGGAGCTCACGCACGTTCTGTCTGTGGTGCTCGTTGAGAGGCTCTGGGGCCGCCAACATCTGTTTTATTGCCTGCTGGGGTCCAAGCACTCTTGTTGTGGAGCATATACACACCTGGCCTGGCTCAGAGAAGTGGAAACTCCCTCATGATGGCTGGAATTATGACAGCAGAGTGGCCAGGATGAAGGGGAGCATGTGTGCTGTCACCTGGGCCAGAACTCCAGACCTAAGGCTGAAAAGGAGACGTTACAAGGTGTGGAGCTGCTCCCCACGCCCAATACCTTTCTTATTTTTATTTATTTATTTATTATTTATTTTTTGTTCTTTGGTTTGGTGACACACCTGGAAAGGGGTATTCCTAATTCTGTGCTCAGGGGGACCATATGGGATGCTACCAAGCACCCTAACTATTCTACTATCACTCTGTTTCTGCCCCCGTTCTCCATACCTTTCTTCTTTTTCTTTCTTTCTTTCTTTTTTTTTTTTGCGTGGAGGTTTACACCCAGCGATGCTCAGGGGTAACTCCTGGCTCTGCACTCAGGAATTATTCCTGGTGGTGCTTAGGCGACCACATGGGATGCCCGGGATAAAACCAAGGTTGGCTGCATGCAAGGCAAATGCCCTCTCCACTGTGCTATCCTCCAGACCCTCCATATCTTTCTTAAAACAACCCCCATCAAATTTTGTGCACACCTAATTTTTGAATAGAAATAAGTTTACATTAGTTTTTAAAAGCTACTCAAAGAGATCCCCACTCTTACCCTCATTTCCCTTAGATTATGGATGCCTTAACACATTCAATTTTTTCTACCTCTGTATACAAGTTAGCATATTCTACATAGAGTTCTGCATCTTGTCGTTTTCACCTGATATTGCCTAAGATATCTCTTCCAATATAAAGAATAATTCCATTTTCTTTTTCTGTTTTTATTTGCTTAGGAACCCCACCAACAGTTCTCAGGGGGCTACTATCAATTTAGGGGGTGCTTCAGTTAGTGCAGGTGGGGGAACCAAACCTGGGTCTCCATGTGTAAAGCAACACTCCAGCCCCCACTTTTGGGTTCTCGACTTTTGTTCTTTCCTTTTCCTATTTTTGCTGCTCCAGCCCTTTGAGTTTTCCCTGGCCCTGTTTTATTTCCTTACTTTTAGCTGCGATATAATTGACATATGAGTCCCAGTTGTACAGCACGATATTTGATTCTTGTATATATTGCCACAATAAGTCTGGTAAGCATCCTTCGCTATCTATAATTACTTTTATTTCCTTGTTGTAAGATTTTTTTTATAGAGGTCACCCCCACTGGTGCTGGGATCCCAAGGACCACTCCCAGTAATGCTGATGGTGTGGGCTCAGGCTCGTGGGCAGGGGGCCACCAGAGTCATAGTTGATGGTGGCCTGGGTGCCATGAAGTGCTGGCGGTGACCACAGGGTCTTGCTCATGCTATGTTTGACCTCTTGGTTTGACTCCTGTCCCTAAACAACCTTTAAACATGCAAATCTCTATTATTATCTATAGTCACCATGTGGTACCAGACCCCCTCAGGACTTATTGGTTTTATAAATGGAAACTTGTACTTTACCCCTTCACCCATTTCACCCACCCTTCAGTTCTGATCTCTGACATTCACCAATCTGTTCTCTGTAGTTTTTAAAAAATATATATTCATATATAAATGAGAACAGATGGTATTTGTCTTTCTCTGTCCAACTTATTTCTGGCTCATTCAATGTCCTCCAGCTCCATCAGTGTTGTAAATGAGAAGATCTTCCTTTGTGTGGCTGACTAATATTCCATCACTTAGTTCTCAACTTCTTTTCACTGGTGGCAGGGC
Source organism: Sorex fumeus (assembly GCF_029834395.1). NCBI lineage: Eukaryota > Metazoa > Chordata > Mammalia > Eulipotyphla > Soricidae > Sorex > Sorex fumeus. The sequence continues at coordinate 23,971,595 of NW_026606179.1, forward strand.
TGGCGGTGCCACTGGTATTGTTCCTGACAGTGTTCTGGTCTCACCCTCTGGTCCCACCAGGGATGGCATTGTATAGTCTGATTTTTTTTTTATTGAATCACCATGAAATACAGTTACAAAGCTTTTATGATTGAGTTTCAGTCATACAATGATCGAACACCCATCCCTCCACCAGTGTGCACTTTCCACCACCAATGTCCCCAGTATTCCCCCCACCCCACCCCATCCCACCTGCTGACTCTGTGGCAGACAATTTCCTTCTTACTCTCTCTCCACTTTTAGAATGGTTTGCAATACAGATACTGAGAGTCCATCATGTTTGGTACTTTTATCTACTTTCAGCACGCATCTCCCATCCCAAGCGATCCCTCCAACCATAGCCTAATTTTTTGTTTGTGTGTTTGTTTGCTCACATTTGTCTTTGGGCCCTGGGGATTGAGATGAGGGTCTTCCCATGCCACATGTGTGTTCTCTCAGAGGCTACATCTCTCGCTCCTTACCTGTTTCCTTATCCATTCATTCTTCCCATTGGTCACTTCCCTGTTGTGCTACTGTAAACAGTGCTGCTGTGAAGGTGAGGGTGCAGTCTCTTTCGTGAGAGGTTTCATTTCCTTTGGGTGACTACTCAGAATGGAAGTGCTCTATGATAGTTCTACTCTAAATTGTTTGAAGAACTTCCGCATCTTTCCCCCTCCATTAGGGAGACCAAAGGAAGAAACGGAATTTAAAGCTACCAGAGAACTTTATAAGATTTTAACGTTTAAGAACCCAAGCAGGCGTTTTTCTATCCAGAGGATGTACCAAAAGAATCTGAGTCTCAGGATGAGATAATGCGCTGCGGGGCAGATGCCTGGAGTCGCGCCTGTGCAGTGGCGTGAGTTAGTAGACAGGGGGCGTGGCAGCTGCCCCTGCATCCCGGCCAGCTCCCTGTTCTTGGCAGGACTGTGCAGAGTGATGGCGTGGGAACAGGAAATAGACGCCAGCCCTAGGGGCCTTGTGCCTTGGAAGGGCGATGGGCAGTAGGGATTGGACTGGCCCTCAGACCTAACCGACTGCTTAGCTCAAGCCTGCCTCCTGGGGCTTCTGGCACCTCCCAGAACCTTCTAGAAGGGGGTGGCATGCTTCTCTTAGGGTCTTAGTAGAGCCTAAGGATAGATAAGAGCCAATTGAGTCTCCAGGTTCTGCCAAAGCAGCTTACCAAGATAGTCCTACCCCGCCACTTTTCTGATGTCATTTTCTTTTAGATCCAAGAAAGGTCAGTGCTCATCTGGTTTATGTTTTTGGGTCACACCCTGCAGTACTCAGGGCTGCTCCCAGCTGGGTCTTGGACAGAGTTCCTGACCCAGAGTGGGCGCTCCAGTCCTCTGAGTCATCTTCCCTCCCCTCACTTTGCAGTTTGTCCTTTGTTTCTGGAACTCTCTCTGGAGCACCCTGACTGCCTTTTGCTTAATTTGGACACTGGGTGGGGTGCTGAGGCCACACAATATGAATCAGCAATAAATGCAAATAGAAAATAGTCTAGAAAGTCAGAGATAAGTGAAGGTGAGAAATGGGGTTAGATGGGGACCTTGGGAACCCACTGTCTTCCATGGAAATGAGCCTCAGAGCAGAAGGGGTTTGGAAAGTGACCCAGGCTCCTCCCCGAGACCCTTGGCTTTCTGGGAAAATGCACTCCTCAGGTTTTTCTTTTTCTTTGCTAAACAGCTCGATTTATTTTGTTTTCCTTTGTGGGGAGAGGCGGGGATAACACCAGCAGTGCTCAGGGCTTGTTCTGTGCTTAGTGATCATTACTGTAATATTTGGGGGAACTGCATGTAGCGCCAGGGATTGAACCCGGGTCAGCCACGGGCAAGGCTGCACCATCTCTATGGCCTGCACCATCTCTCTGGCCTGCCATTCGTTTGATGCCAGTTTTGTGCTCCCATCTAGTGGGTCACACCGTTCAGTTGGCATTGCTTGAGGGGATGGTCTGGTCTAGCTCCCATGGTGTCACCATGTCCCACACCCTCTCTAGCTGCTCCATTCTTTTCCTCCCCACACCAGCCATACGGATGAACTGGGACTGGAGCTGGTGTTTCAGGAGACGCCCCGAACTTAGGGGAGCACAGAGCCCCTATGCCTGACTGCCCTCTGTGCTCCATGTCACCCTGGGGCCAGGATATTGCCAGCAGAGCTGCCTCTTCTGCCCTTCAGCTTAGAAACTTTTGTCCCTGAGAGGGGGTGAGGGGAGACTCTGCCCTAACTAGGGCTTTACTGGAAAATAGCATTGCATTTTTTTATGATTTTGGGGCTACATTGGGCAATGTTCAGAGGTTATTCTTGGCTCTGCACTCAGGAATTAGTCCTGGAAAAGCTCAGGGACCATGTGGGATGCCAAGGATCGAACGCAGGTCGACCACATGCAAGACAAACAACCTACTTGTTGTACTATGGCTCTGGCCCCAACAGCATTATATTTTTAATAAAGTGTGTTTTTGACATTTAGTGTATATATATCCTGGATTTGTGTCTTGACATGGGGACTTAAAAACAAACTGAGAAAATATATGAACCCTGCCAACCCATACTCTAACATTAGCAACACGCAGCAACACGCACTCTCTCCCTGGCCCTCAAATGCCTTCTCAGTTTGTCTGTTTTTTTGGGTTTTTTGTTTTGTTTTGTTTTTTGGCCAGGGTTTATTCCTGGCTCTGCCCTCAGGGAAGTCACTCCTGCTGGATTAATCTGCACGTGCTCCCCACAATTTTAAAGCGACCCAGACATCATATCGTTTTGTTTGTTTGTTTTGTCGGCTGACCTGGGTTTAATTCCTCCATCCCTCTTGGAGAGCCTGGCAAGCTACGGAGAGTATACCGCCCTCACGTCAGAGCCTGGCAAGCTCCTCGTGGCGTATTCGATATGCCAAAAACAATAACAACAAGTCTTACAATGGAGACATTACTGGTGCCCGCTTGAGCAAATCAATGAGCAACAGGAGGTCAGTGCGACAGTGCTACAGTTTTTTGGTCACACCCAGAGGTACTCAGGGCTTACTCCTGGCTCTCATCTCAGGGATGACTCCTGGCAGGGCTCAGGGAACTATATGGGGTGCAGTGCACAAAGCAAACATCTTACCCTCTGTACTATCACTCTGGTCACATCATATGATTTCGTCTATAAATATTTCAATATGTATTTATTATTTATTCATTTATTTTTGGGCTTCTTGGGTCACACTCGGGGATGCACAGTGGTTACTCCTGGCTCATGCACTCAGGAATTACTCCTGGCAGTGCTCAGGGGAGCATATGGGATGCTGGGAATTGAACCCAGGTTGGCCACGTGCAAGGCAAACACCCTTTCCACTGTGCTATCACTCCAGCCCCTGTATTTATCTATTTGTTTATTTTTTTTTAAAGAAATCTCCAGAAAACTAAAGAAATAGAACAGGGGTCAAGACCTTAATGGCCAACTCTGGTTCAGGAGTCAGTCCCAGGTATGGACCCTCAAACATTGTCTGTCAGGAGTGATCCCTAAGCACAGAACCAGGAGTCATCCCTGAGCACCACTGAGCATGAACCCAAAGCTAAAAGTCAAAACAAAACACCAATCCCTGTCTGCAGTTTTTTAAATATTGAATGAGTCAATACTTAAAATCAACTACTTTTTAGTTTACACATTTTTTACACACTCAGTGACGTTTGTGGGACCCAGGTCACTACAGAAAGTGCTGTGGTCCAGAGATCAAACTCTGGACCTCACATATGCCAAATATGTGCCTCACCACTTGAACTCTCTCCCTGGCCCTCAAATGCCTTCTCAGTTTGTCAGGTTTTTTTTGTTTGTTTGTTTTGTTTTGTTTTGTTTTTTGGACAGGGTTTACTCCTGGCTCTGCCCTCAGGGAAGTCACTCCTGCTGGTGCTCGAAGGACCATATTTGGTGCTGGGGATGGAACCCAGGTCGGCTACATGCAAGGCAAGCGCCCTGCCTGCTATACTATTCTCCAGCCCAGTTTTCAGATCAGGTCCATCCATTGTGATGGGCTTGGGTGCCGGTTTGGTCTCTCAATTTGTATGCCAACAGCTTGTCCTCGTGTGGAATCAGTTTTCCTTAAAAACAATAAAACCAACTGTAGAATACTGGCAAAGATGCATTTAGAGGTGACAAAATGATCTCTAGTGGAATTTTTTTCTTTTTGGGGTCACACCCGGCAATGCACAGGGGTTACTCCTGGCTCTGTGCTCAGGAATTAACCCTGGTGGTGCTCAGGGGACCTTATGGGATGCTGGGAATCGAACCCAGGTCAGCCGCATGCAAGGCAAACGCCCTACCCGCTGAGCTATTGCTCCAGCCCCTCTAATGGAAATTTTCAATTGCTTTATCAATGTGCTATCGATTTGCTCGAGCGGGCCCAGTAACGTCTCCATTGGAGACTTTTGTTGTTACTGTGTCTGGCATATCGAATACTCTCGGTAGCTTGCCAGGCTCTCCGAGAGGGGCGGAGGAATCGAACTCAGGTCGGCCATGTTGGCCGCTTGTAAGGCGACCGCCCTACCCGCTGTGCTATCGCTTCGGAGAGCCCGGCAAGCTACCGAGAGTATTTGATATGCCAGACACAGTAACAACAAAGTCTCCAATGGAGACGTTACTGGGCCCGCTCGAGCAAATCGACGATCAACGGGAGGGCCTTTTTACTTTTTTACTTTTACTTTATCAATGTGCACACATGTGGTTGAAAATGTAATAGAAGATTGTTCACAACGGAAAGTGGCCGCTGCCTCAACTTCCCCTCCCCATCCCCTTACTCCCAATTTCTATTCCATTTCCAGGTGTTTACCACAGCAGATGGGGCGAAGCCAAGACGAACAGTATCTGTTCATGGGCACTGTTTCCCTCTTCCCATTTCTGTTTTGTTGGAGATACTTCCCTCTGACACTAAATTACTCAACTACCTCTGGCAGTATTTCCACACTGTCTCCGTGGGGAGAGGGTCCGATTGGTCTCCAAACTGCTATTCCTCTCTTCCTTCCTACATGCTCCCTGTAGAAGCTGTGCCTTTTACCATTTTGTTTATTCAAGGCAAAAACATAGATATATCCCCCCCCTGTAACTGCACTTCCTGATCTGCATAGGATTAATTTAGAAAATAGAACTTGATATAGCATTTGATACAGCATTTAAATCACACACACACACACACACACACACACACTGTAAGGGCGAAACTGATGCCATGACAGGTGACAGAAATGAGAAAAATCCTGAAACTAAAACAGATTCAGTTTCCCAGCAATAAAACAATACGTAACTAGCCAACCTGAACCCACCTGGAAAGTTCTTGGACTCAGAAAGTGGGCTTAGTTAATCAATTCTCACAATGCCCCACAAGTTGCTTTTTGTTAACCCTAAAAGAACGAGAAGTCTACGCCATCATCATAAAATTGGTACTGATACTGGAAATTATTGTTTAATTATTGCCTAACCACTGTTACCCTAGACACTTGCCAAAACACCTTTGTTTGGTAGCTAAGTAAGATTCTTTTTGAAACAATAAGACATGTACTGCTTATGTGATCAAACCCTATATAAACTGCTTGCTGCCTGAAGTCGGGGTCGCTATCAAGAGACCACTCTGTGGGTGAGATAGTTGACCCCAGTATACTGGAATAAAACTCCTTCTGCTTTTGCATCATTGAGTTAGTGTTTCTGTCCATCTTGCCACTTGGAAATCCAGAATCCCGGGCTTAACAATACACACACACACACACACACACACACACACACACACACACACACAAATACATACATGTATGTATTTAAAAGTAGTGGCAATGATTATTTGGTCATCCAGGAAACCAAATTCTCTGGATTGTGTGTTTGCATAGCCTCAGGAATGTACTTGGCACCATCCAGTCTAATCTCTGTTGTTGTTACTTGTAGTAGCCCTACTCAGTAGTGCTGGGTCTCCAGGCAGGGTGGGGGTATCAAACCCAGGGACCTGCACGTACAAGGCCTGGGCTTGACCACCTGAGCCACATTTCTGGCCACATATTTTTGTGTGTTTGAAAACATTTGTCTGCTTGTTGGCCTGGTTTAGAGATTCTAGAGTGAAAATAGTTTCCCACTAAGAACTTGGAAGGCATTTTTTTCCATTGAAAAAGTAATTTGGAAAGTTAATTTCCTTAGCTATTATTACTATGGTGTTCACATTTGAGCACTTAAGACTTGAATGGTGCCAAGTGCTATTCTCAGTGTTTTATGGGTATCAAATTTAATCCTGAGCCCCGTGAAGTTTGCTGCATTGAAGCAAATAGTCAGCTGGGGTTGGGCGTGGGACTGTGGCCTGGAAATGAGTTTCAGGAAGTAATAAAACAAGAATATGATCTGAAAAGAGTTCCTTCCATCACGCAGAATCTTCTCATGCCTCAGTGTCTAGGGAAACATCTCCCAAGGGGGTCCAAATTTTGTACTTTGGGACTGGCAAAGAGTTGGTGACAGAATAGGCTATTTTCAGGTCATATATTGACTTTATCGTGTTTATTACTTCCCCAAATTCATTGCCGAGGGGTGCCCTACATGACTAGCTAGTCCAGATAGAAACTAATTTTTTTTTGGTGGTGCTGATGTTACAGTGCATACAAAACATGGAATAATTTTGCTATTACATGAAGTTTATTCAATGCTATCAACCAAATGTTGCCTCATAGAAAAAAAAAGATTGTTTTCCTTTAGTTTTATTTTGTTTTTTTGGGTCACACCTGGCAATGTACAGGGGTTACTCCTGCCTCTGCATTCCTGGCAGTGCTCTGGGGACCATATGGGATGCTGGGAATTGAACCTGGGTTGGCCGTGTGCAAGGCAAACACCCTACCTGCTGTGCTATTGCTCCAGCCCCAAAGATTGTTTTCTAAACTGCTTTACTTAAGTCTTTAATTATCCAGATGGACAGTGACAGGGTCAGTCACATCCTGAGCAGTGCCAAGGGCTCCCATCAACCTGGTTCTGTCTTGTTACAGAGCCTGGTCCCCACACAGAGGGTTAAGAAGACAATTGTTTGGAAGTTTAGGAGTGGAAAACAATTAAAGTTGGTATATATTTTGGTGGTGGTGTTTTAATTTAGGGGCCACACCCAGTTTTGCTCAGGGCTTACTCTTCCTGGCCATGTTGGCAGAGCCACATGGGATGCTGGTGATCGAATCCGGGCTGACCACATTCAAGGCAAATATTATCTCTCCGGCCCAAGGTGGTAAATTTTAATTTAATATTGAATGTCTCTATACTTTTAAGAAAGAAAACTTGAACTCATGACGTCATCATAATTCATTATTCAATTTGTCATTTTTATTTCCCATTCTATTCTGTGTAGTAGAATGGTCGATCTAAAATAAAACCTGTGAATTAAATCTCATCTCTTATTTCATCATTTCTGCAGTGTTTTGAAAGCCAGTGAGGGTCTCTCTGTGATGCCACGGGGGCTGCCAGGTTTGGCCTCCCCATTGGGATTTGTCATTACATACAATGACTGTTCTCCTGAGTTTAGACAACTGGTCCACAGTGAACCACATTGTCTCTGAGAAGAGTTTCCATGACAACCTCCCTTTTCAAGGTAAGCATGTGAGTTTTATCAAAACAAAGGATGTGACTGTGTGTTCAATTGGTCCCTATGGCAGTGTTCATTACAGCATGCAAGCGCTCTGGTGGTCTTTTCTTCCTGAGATTTAGGGGATCAGCTCATGCCTGAGTGGCCACCTCTTTGCATCCTGGGATGGAACCAGAAGCCTGGACTGTTCTCTGAGATCAAATTCATCTTCCTGAAATGAAGTCAGTTCCCTGATGGCCAGAGAGGGCACCTCGCCAGGCGGTGGCCATTTCCTCTTGAAACACACACCCAGATTGGGAGGGGAAATGTTGTTCATTAGAACAAACTGTTTTCTTCCCCTTTCCGTCTCTTTGGTGCACCCCTTCTCTTGGTGGATTGGTCCATAGAATCAACAGTAAATGAGGCTGAGACAACTGGCTCTCTGTGCGGGGAGAAAGCATCTGTCTGCTTTCATGCTCTTCACAAAAGTCTGCTTGACTTAAACACCAAAAAATGACCTGAGCAGCTGAGTACAGTCCAGACACCTGTTTGTGTCATCTGAGAGATGGAAAGAAAATAAACCTAAAGCAATGGAAGCTAGAGAGGGCTTCCAAACTTTAAGTTTATATATTGAAAAAAAAACCCACATCACAAATAAAATTAAGCAACAAATAAACTTTAAAATCGTGATGTATAGCAAAATGTTAATTTACATAATATGTGAAGGATTTCTAAATATAGCTAAGACACATGTATGCAAAAAGTACTTGAATTTATAAGTAATATAAATATCAACTGGTAAAAATATCTTGGTTATTTATTGGATCAGTAAATGTAAAAATCTGAAGAAAAAATTGATGTTTATGAGTGGCTGGAGAACAGACATTCCTATGCACTCTTCTTGCATCAGGGAGCATAATTCTCCTGGGAGAGTAAATATAATAGGTTCTGTTCCTTTAAAATGCCCCGATTTCCAACACCCCAATTCCTTTACTCATAATCCATCTTTTTTTTTTATGGGGGTCAACATCCAGTGATGCCCAAGGTTTAATTCTGGTTCTGTGCTAAAGGTCACTCTTTGTGACACTCGGGAAACCATAATATGTGGTGCAGGGGATCAAATCCAGGTCAACCACATGCAAGGCAAGAACTGTACCCCCTATGTTATCCCTCTGGCTCTGCGTAATCTATTTTATTTTTTTAAATTTAAATTTATTTGTATACAGTAGTTCACAATATTTGATTACACTTAATATTTAAATATATCAGTCCCATCACTGTTACACCTTCCCACCACCATATTTTGGATGTTTCCATCCCAAACCCCAACCCCTGCCCCAAAGAAGAACCAAAGTAATTTATTTTATATTGTTTGTTATGAATAAACTGCTGAAAATGCTCCAAAAAACTTTCCTTAGAGGAGAGTGTGTGAAGGTTGGGGCCATCAAGTCCTTCTATAAGAGACTACCTATATGTTGTTAAGCGTTGAGCTTTCTGTGCATATATATATATATATATATATATTATCTTCATAGTCTATTTTATTTATTTTTTGCTTTTGGGTCAAACCCGGCATTGCAAAGGGGTTACCTGGTTCATGCAGAAATTACTCCTGTCAGTGCTTGGGGGACCATATGGGATTCTGGGAATTGAACCTGGGTAGGCTGCGTGCAAGGCAAACGCCTTACCTGCTGTGCTATTGCTCCAGCCCCGCTCATAGTCTATTTTAAAGAAGTACTTTTACAGACTGGTGATAAATGTGTGGAGCATGTGTGAGAATGTGGATGATGTGTGTGAGTCCATGAGTGTGTGTCCGTGTGTACTGCTGTAAGCCAATGTGCTCACGGTCTTGCTCCTTCACTTCCATGTTGGCAGGTCCCCATCATAGGTAAGGGTGCCCCTCCACCCCACCCTGACATGGTGGGTATCTGCATAAGTGAATATCAGGCAGATCACTTGATCACTTAATCACTTAACTTCCCGTTAGTCGTTGATTTGCTCGAGCGGGCACCAGTAATGTCTCCATTTGTCCCTGTCGCGTGCTAGTATAGCCCAATGGCATCTGTTCGCTCTGGGAACATGAAGAGCCTCAAACCGATCGTTCATGATCTTGATGAAGAAGTCTGACCATCTGGTAGGTGGGTGGCCATGCGGTCTTTTGACATTCCGTGGAATCCAGTCAGTAACAGCTCTAGTCCAGTGGTCGTCTTTATATCTCATTACGTGACCAGCCCATCTGATTTTCGACACCTTGGCAAATGAGACAGCGTCCCTGATTCTTGATCGTCGACAGATGTCAGAACTCCGGATTCTTTCTCTCATTTGAGTGAAACCTGATATTCCAAGCATAGCTCTTTCAATTCTTCTTTGGGAGACCTGAATAGTGTTCTCATCCTGTTTGCATAGGGCCCAGGTCTCTGAGGCATTTGTTAATGCAGGAAGAACAGTGGAATCAAAGAGATGTGCCCAGAGCCAGAGGTTCTTCGTCCTCTTAGCTATTTCTTCGACGTTCTTGAAGGCGTTCCAAGCCGCTCTCTTCCTCCTGCACAGCTCGGATGCCAGGTCATTTGTCATGTTGACTTCTCGACCTAGGTACACATAGCTGTTGCATTCGGAGATGGTCGTTCCGTTGAGAGCGAATGGGGCATCAGGAACGAGGCTGTTTCTCATAAACATTGTCTTCGTAAGATTCAGCTGTAGTCCTACCTTTCCACACTCACGGTCAAAGTCGGCCAGCATTTGTGCTGCTTGGCTGATGTTTGGTGTTATTAAAACAATGTCATCAGCAAAGCGGAGGTGGTGTAGTTGCCGACCATCTATCTTCACTCCCATTCCTTCCCATCCCAGTCGTCGCATGATGTTCTCGAGGGTGGCACTGAAGAGTTTCGGTGAAATGGTTTCACCCTGCCGAACCCCTCTCTTGACATCAATGATTACTTCAGGCAGATACAATAAAAAAATGGGGAACACATTATCAGTATGAAATGTTGACTTGGGCAATTGTATCAATAGGACAGAAGGTATAATGAGAATGTTTCATCACTCATACAGAGTTACTGAAGTTAAAACATGACAAGCAAAATCTAAAGAAAAAGAATTAATCAATAAAAAATAAATGAATCAATAAATCAATAAAAGAATAAATAAATGAATAATGGACCTGAGTGATAGAACCAGCATGTAGGGTGCTTGCCTTGCAAGAGGCTGACCAGGATTTGATCCCCCAGCACCACATGTGGTCTCCTGAGCCTACCAGGATTGATCTCTGAACACAGAGGTAGGAGTGAGCCCTGAGCACCACCAGGGGTGGCCCCCAAATAGCAAACACACAAAAAAGAATAAATCACAAGAAATATTAGAGTGCTTTCTGCCTGTCCGAGATCATGAGTTGCCCCCCATGAGTGGTTCTCTGGCATGGCCATGGCCCCAGAGGCACACGGACTTAATTTGGAACCCAGCAGCTTTTGGTAGAAATGTGAATGGACTATGCATTAAGCTATGGCACCATGCCCCCACTACCCCCCCACTGGGAGGGAAAGGGTGTCTGTCTCTTCTGCCTTTTTCCCACCCGGCGGCATGGTGGCTTCCACCTCAGAGCTTATTGGACAGCCAGGTATGAGCCGGGGGTGATGGGGCAACTGCAACCTCATGGGATGAGGGGGGGGCGGAATCAGCATGTCCTTCTTGCCCCGCTGAGACCACGAGTTGCCCCCCACGAGCAGCTCTCTGGCATAGCCATGGCCCCAGAGGCACAGAAACCAATCTCAGAACTATGCAGCTTTGGGCAGAAATCCCTCCAGACTTAATTAGTAAAATATCAGAAATCCAAAATCGTATGGTCTTCTTCATAACCAGCAATAGAAAACAAATTATTTCACGATGCCTTTTCAGCAGGTTTGATTGTTGGGGGAAAATTCCAAATAATAATGGTGCACCTTTTGTCAAAATAATGAATGTAATCAAAGTAGAGAGAGAGTTAAGTGGAAATCACCTACCTCACAGGCATGGGGAGGGGTGGGATGGGGGGTATATTGGGGTTCTTGGTGGTGGAAAATATGAACTGGTGAAGGGTTGGGAGTTTGATCATTGTATGACCAAGACTTAAACCTGAAAGCTTTGTAACTGTTCTCATGGTGATTCAATAAATAAATTTAAAAATATATTAGAGTGGAAACCTATGCTGCCCAATCCCATGTGCTGCTTGTGCACACATGGCCAAGCACATGTGGCTTCTGAGCACATATGTTGCCTGCATATTTCCTCCTGAGATGTGTATTTTCTTATCTAATGCTGGGATGTGTGTAGGGAACTCTCTCTGCCCTTGGAGAAGCCCGGGTTCTCCCTTGAGCATGTTACTCTCTCTACTCTCTCCCTCCTCCCCTTCAAAAAATTCCAAATAAAATCTGTTCTTACTTAAAAAAAAAAAACCAGAAATATCAGAGTGAGACACTTGAATGCATATTCTTTTTTTTCATTAAAATAATTTAAAAAAATTTTTATTAGTGAAACACCATGAGGTACATATTCTTAATCTTTGACAGGGAAAACAAAAGTGCCACAAGGTTTGCAAGCAGGCTGACAAGTGGTTCCATAAGCTTCTGCCCATGTGTCTTAGAACCTATGAAATGCTTTGCTTTCATCCTGTGGGTCAGGTCCTGGGCACATTTCCTAACAATGTAATAAATGAGAAGTCAATTACAAAAGGTTGGCACTACAAATCAAAAACCTGGAAAATAAACAAAGCCTTTTCAGTAACTCTCAGTCAAGCGTTGGCTCCAGCTGAGAAATGACAGCGGGCTCCTTAGTCACATCACACAACGGGAGCACCGAGGCCTTTTTCTTTGTTTGTTTGTTTGCGGGGCCATGCCTAGTGGTGCTCAGGGGTTCCTCCTGGCTCTATGCTCAGGAATTACTCCTGGTGGTGCTTGGGCGACCACAGAGGATGTCAGGGGTTGAATCTGGGTTGGTCACATGCAAGACAAGCACCCTACCCGTGGTACTGTTCCTCTGGCCCCGAAGAGCAGCAAAGGCTTTGAAAGATGCAGACAGCATTTGTCTTGCAGTTTGAAAACAAAACACTTTTCATTATGAGATAAGAGTGGGTAAAAATAAATGAACTAAGTATCCAATAAGAAGTAAATAAGGATACTAATAATAAAGCTAAAAAATGGAGACTAAATTAGAGATTGACAAATTAGAGAACAACAAATTAGAGGAAAGAAGAGAGTAGAATTTTTAATACAAGAAACAATCTCTGGGGAAAAAAAGCCTTTTTTTAAAAAAAAAATAGGGGCATGGGAAGGGAAATGTGTAATGCGGGAAATTGAACTCAGAGTCTCAGGCATGCAAGGCATGAAAATGACTCACATCTGGCAATGTTAACCAAGGAAAAGAAGGAGAAAGCCTTAGTAATGGGAAATGAACGCTCCTGAAACATGGCCTCTTGGACTGGTGAGGAGCTAAGACACTTGTTTGGCACGGGGCAGTATGGATCCCCAACCCTCATTCGAATTCCTAGATTTCCATATGAGCACCACCAGGTGTCACTCCTGAGCACAGAGTCAGAAATAGCCCTTGGGCTCTAAGGGATATGGTCCAAAATGCCTCTCCCCTCCCCAAATTACAGCTTCTTGGGCTAGAGAGACAGTACAGGGGATATGATACCTGCCTTGCACACAGTCAATGCTGGTTCAATCTCCAGCATCGCATATATATATGGTCTCCTGATCACTACCTGGAGTGGCCCTTAAATATCATGGATGTGGGTTGCCACCCCCAACCTCACAAATAAATAGCACAGTGTCGCTAGCCCTGGAGAAAATGGGGGATGGAGGACTTTTATTTATTTATTTATTTATTTTTATTGCTTTTGGGGTCACACTGATCGGTGCTCAGGGGTTACTCCTGGCTCTGCTCTCAGGAATTACTCCTGCAGGTGCTTGGGGGACCATATGGGAAGCTGGAGATTGAACCTGAGTTGGCCAGGTGCAAGGAAAATGCTCTATCCACTGTACTATTGCTCCGGCCCTACTTTTGATTTTTTTTTTTAGTGTCTGTGCTTCAGTCTCCATAATTCCTTATTTATGTGGGGGGTTCCGAGGAGGGCACACATGGTTGGTGCTCAGGACTTACTCCTGGCTCTGCACTGAAGGATCACTCTTGGTGGGCTCAAAGTACCTATATTAGGCGCTGGGGATTAAACCCAGGTTGGCCAAGTGCAAGGCAAATGCCCTACTCACTGTGTTATCGCTCCATCTCCCATTGGTTCCTTTATAACAGTCATTGAGTGGGAATGATTCCGTTGAGCCTGAGAATTGCATGACACATCATCTTTCTTTTCTGGAGAGCCTGCTCCATTCTTCTTTTTTTCCTTTTTTGGGTCATACTCAAAAATATTTGGGGATTACTCCTGGTTCTGCACTCATGGATTACTCCTGGAGGTCCATGGGAACCACATGGGATGCTGGGGATCTGGCCCAGTTCAGCTACATGCAAGGCAAATGCCCTACCCACTGTTACTATTGCTCCAGCCCCCTGTTTCATTAAATGAGAGTTAAAGAACTAACCATTGACTCTAATGAAACAGCTACTGGAAAATGAGTATAAATATTAAAGTTCTGTTTTTGTTTTTGTTTGTTTGTTTGGAGCCACATTCAACAGTGCTCAGGGCCTGTTGGACCCTACTAGGGGGACCAAACAGTGCCGGAAATCCAGCCTTTTGAACTATCTCTTCAACCCTTGGAGCCAATGTTTTTCGTTTGTTTTATATTTAATCACCGTTAGTTATAAAGCTTTCATGTTTGAGTTTAAGTCATACAATGATCAAACATCCATCCCTCCACCAGGGCACATTTTCCATCACCGATGTCCCCAGTATACCTCCTCCCCCTCACACACACATCCCAGCCCTCACCCTGCCTCTATGGCAGACAATCTCCTCCATACTCTCTCTCTACTTTGGGGGAGCCACTGCTTTTTGACTTGAGGGTGTTTCCTCTTATCTTTTCCACTGCCCTCTAGTTTCCAGGATTTCTTTCTCTGCAACACCACAGGACTCCCCAGATTATGGTAAAGTCAGACAACCCAGAACTATTTGTCTTTTTGTGGTGGCCTCAAAAACTTAAACAGCAAAAAGCACACATTATTATCTCTTACGGTTCATAGGTCAGCTGAGCTCATCTGGGTGGTTCTCAAATTTCATGCCATTTTGTTCAGTTAACATTTAGTTCTGATAGTATCTGAGGGCTTCTTCATCCCCAGATCTGGCCCCTGAGCAGTGATCACCAGAACTCCTAGCAGCTATCTGGTCTTCTCTCTCCCCAAGTGGTTTCTCCACATGTGTAACCGAGATTTAACGTAGTAGAGGAGTTGTCAGACAATATTTCTTTTTTTCTTTTTTTGCTTTTTGGGTCACACCTGGCAATGCTCAGGGGTTACACCTGGCTCTGCACTCAGGAATTACTCCTGGCAGTGCTCAGGGAGACCATAGAGAATGCTGGGAATTAACTGAACCTGGATCGGCCACATGCAGGGCAAATGCCCTACCCTCTGTGCTATCATTACAGCCCTGAGAATTTTTCTTTTAATTGACCACCAGCTTGTCCTTGTGCAAACATTCTGAAAAAGTGAAGGACTCACCCCGCGAGGGGCAACTGCACAACTTCATGGAGTCCTCTGACCTGAGTTGGAGAGACACTGATGAAAGGCGTGCCGTTGCTGAGGTAAAGCTTCTCTCTATTTTTCTCTCAGATTTGCAAATGGAGTGGGGTGCTCTGCATAGGTGGGTCATACTAAACTGGTGCATCTTGAACTTTGAAGTACCTAGAAGCTGATTATTTTTGACAAATGCATGGCTACACGTATCCACCATTAATTATAATATCAAACTGAATAGTTTCATTTCCCTGAAAGCATTTAGCACCTGTGCCATTCTAACCCCTCACTCAATTCCTTGGTAACAACTGGCCTAGTTGCCATGCCTTTATTTTTGCCTTTCTCAGAATGTCATATAATTAGATCACACAGTGTGTTGATCACACAGTGTTGTTCTGGGTTTGCTTTGTTCATTTAGCAATAGGTATTTAGAATCTATCAATATCTTGGCGCGGCTTTTTATAGATTCAATGGTTGCTTCCAGTTTTAACTGATGATAATCACAACTGCTATAAATATTGGTGTGCAAGTTTCTGTGTGGACATAAGTTTTCAGAATATTTGGGGGAGGGCTGGGGATCATTAGTGCTACATCATATGGTATGACTATGTTTAGTTTCAAAAGAAATGATCAGCTCTCCAAAGTGGTGGTACCATTTTGCTTTCCTATCAGTAATAAATTAGCATTACTTTTGCTTTGCATCCTGGCCAATAATTGGCATTTTCAGGCTTTTGAAATTTTGAAATTTTGAGTCATTCTACATGTATTGGTATTTTATCATTTTAATTTTCAACTCCCTAATGGAAAGTTATGTTGTATATCTTCTTATGTACTTATTTGTGTCTTTAATAGTGAAGTTTGGATCCTTTGTTCATTTTTAATTAGGTTGTTTACTTTCTCATGAATGAATTGTGGGATTTTTGTTTGTTTGTTTGTTTGTTTGGTTTTTGTTTGGGGGCCATACTCGGCAGTGCTTGGGGCTCATTCCCGGCTCTGTGACTTAGGGGTTATTCCTGGCAAACTCAGGTGACTATATGGGCTGCCAGGGATCAAACCCGGTCCTACCACAGCCCACAATTTGGTCCACCAGCACCACTTGGAGTGTGTCCTCACCAGAAACTCCAAAAACAGTGAATTCATAATTGACAGATAGAAGTCTCACATTTACTTTCTCTGTACATATTTATGGTTGTAATAAGTTTTATAATATATCTAAACATTCTTTGCAGAGAAAATTATCTATTTTATTGTCATATGTTTAAACTTCTGTTATTTATGTATTTTTATCATTGGTATTATTGCAAAGGGCCACATCAAACATGTGAAACATTTTCAGCATAAAAAAGATTGGTAAGAATTAATTATTTTTCTTTTGGCCAACAATGCAACATGGTAAAGTAAGTGGAACATGCCTCAGTTAAAAGATTTTTTGGGGAGGACATACAATTCTCTTTAGTTCTTGGATATTGTGTGAGATGGACTTAAACTGGCTCTACAGAGTTTTAGTTGAATAATTAACATAGAATTCAGATTCCTATTTGTAATAAGATTGAAAAAGATAAGCAAATCGGGTCTGTGACCATTTTACCCCTAAATACAATTTCTTCATTATAAGGAACAAAACAGAAAAGAAGTTAAAGAACTTCCTTAATAAAAGCACTGAACTGCCACAAGTCTAATAGACTATTAGAGCCTAGATGAAGATGGAAAATTGCCTAATAAAAATTGCAATTTGCATAGATTTGCCCCATAATTACAAAACTTATTAAGCTCCATTTTCCAGATACTATAATGGGGTTCACCTTTCATTTAATGCAATTTGTGATCACTGACTACTGCAGGCAGCAAACGTGGGTAAAATCAAATTCATAATTACATTTTTGGTTCATATGTGAAAGACTGAAATATTCATTAGTTGATATATGGGTATATATATATTATTTGTTAAAATTAAGTAGAATAAAAAAATTCCAAAGAAAGCTTTACTCAATCCTTTAAATATCGTTTCCAGGCCTTTGGTCTATTGACTGCACCAGGTAAGGTTATAAAGACAAAACAAAGAGAGGAAATGCATGTATCAGCTAATGAATCAGTGGGTGTATATTTATTCCTCCTGGTTCAATAGAGGACATGTTTATTAAGGTCTTCTCAAATGTGTGGCCCATTCTCAAAGCAGCAAGTAGCATTATTAGCCAGTGCCAGTTTTCTACTTAAACTCATAAATACCAACTGCATTATGCTTTGAGGGGAAACTGAGACTGGGCCAAGGGTCCCTGAGGACTGGGGCATTCCAGGAACCACGTCCTTTCCGTGTGCCCTTGGGGCTCCTGCCCTGCATGCTGGGGTCTGTTTCACCACCACTCATCTCCCCAAGTGGTCTTCTCTCAAATCCCACTGAACTCCACACAAGGAGCATGAGCTAGGGGACAGGTCCTGCCAACAGGATGCCTTGGAGAGGCTGCATACACGAGGGTCCTCCCAGGCCCTCCAGCTGATAGGGGCCTACATGCAGTTGACCAGCCCACTGAGACTAACTCCCCCCAACCCCTCCCTCACCCCCAGCCTCTCTGATAAATGATGTCAGGATTGTTTTTAAGTTTGGGGGTGGTTTGTTAAGTAGCCTCAGAGAGATGACTCTTCCTCCAAACCCATTTTCCCAGGAGCCAGTCTCTAAGGTGCCAGAAGTCCCTATGATGGGAATCAAGAACATCAAGAACAGTTCCTGATACATAACTTTTCCTATTTCTCCTCCAATAGTTATTGCTGGTAATTATTGCTGCTGATTTAAACACACTGTGTGTGTCTGTCTCTCTGTGTGTGTATGTGTTTGGAGCCGCACCCAGCTGTGTTCTGGGCTTACTCCTGGATCTGTGCTCAGGGATTACTCCTGGTGGGGCTCAGGGATTGTATGCGGTACCAGGGATCGAACTTAGGTCAGCTGTGTGCAAGATAAGCACCCTCCCTGATAGAAAACAAACCTTTTCTATTCTAACATCAATGATGAGGTGCAATTCTCAATAGGAAATACGTTGGATTCCAGGGATGTTCCGTTCCCTGAATGGATGGAGTGGGGTGAGTGTTCTGGGAGCATTTCCATGGCACATTCCCAGCCTGGGAGTCTCATACTCAGCTCACAGCTGGTGGAGAGTTTGGTTCATCAGAGTGACCTCAGATCCCCTTGACTTGGCTGAGTGCTGTCTCTCGCAGAGATGAGTTTAGAAATGGAAGAAGGAGGTTGCTGTGGTTTGCAAAAGAGACATTGAGTGGCAATCATGTTTGGTTCATAGTCTACTTTCAGCATGCTTCTCCCATCCTGGGAGGATCCTCCCAAAAGGAGAGAGAGAACAGAGGGGAATGCCCTGCCACAAAGGCAGGGTGGGATGGGGGGTTGGGGGGTGGGAGGGATACTGGGATCCATGATGGTGGGAAATGGGCACTTGTGGAGGAATGGGTATTTGATCATTGTATAACTGAAACCCAAGCACAAAATTTTTAAGTCTTCCACTGTACCTCATGGTGTCTCACTAATTAAAAAAAAATAAATAAAGGAGGTTGCTTGCCCCCCTCCATGCCCCTATCATGCAAAATACCTCACTTGATGATGTCTCTTGGCCCTGGCTTCTCACCTCCTTCCCACCAGACTGGGAGACTCCTCTGGTTAGGATGTGGAGGCTCAGGAAGGGGGGAGTTAAGTATCATTGATGTTATTTAAACCGTGCCTATGGGTGAAAGCTTCTATTCAAAGCTCTCTGTGGCCTAGTTGGTGGCACCGCACTGTAGGGGCTGGATTGAACTGAGGGTTTATTTTTTTAATGATACATGAAAATAATTTCTGACAGTGGAAAAATTATCCCAGATGTCATGGTTTATGGACTCTGGGAGACTAACCAATTTTTTTTTTAATTTTTATTAGTGAGATACCATGAGGTACAGTTGTAGACTTACAAATTTTTGTGCTTGGGTTTAATTATACAATGATCAAATACCCACCCCTCCACTAGTGCCCATTTCCCACCACCACGGATCCCAGTATCCCTTCCACCCCCCATCTCCCCCCATCTCACCCTGCCTCTGTGGCAGGGCATTCCCTATTGTTCTCTCTCTCTTATTGGGTGTTGTGGTTTGCAAAAGAGGCAATGGGTGACAATCATGTTTGGTCTATAGTCTACTTTCAGCATGCTTCTCCCATCCTGGGGTGGGGGGGGAATCCTCCCAACACCCTTTATTTGGTGCTCCCTTCTTTATCTGAGCTCCCTTTTCCCCAGCATGTGTGGCTGGCCTCCAAGCCATGAAGTATGGGAGACTAACCAATTTTCTATTTAAAGGAGCAATCCTGGCCATTGGGATAGTATAGATTATCTATACTATAAAAGTCCTTCAACATGGGCTGGAGCAATAGTACAGGGGGTAGGGCATTTGCTTCGCACATGGCCTACCCGGGTTCGATCCTCAGCATCCCATATGGTCTCCCAAGCACCGCCAGGAGTAATTCCTGAGTGCAGAGCCAGGAGTAAGAGGAGAGGTAGAGTTGCAGGGGAGAGCTCTGCAAAATGGAAACCACCTCAAAACCACCTTGGAATTAAACCTGTACTGTGGCCTTGGAAGAAGGTGATTGGCTGA
The DNA here is from genome assembly GCF_029834395.1 of Sorex fumeus. Classification (NCBI taxonomy): domain Eukaryota; kingdom Metazoa; phylum Chordata; class Mammalia; order Eulipotyphla; family Soricidae; genus Sorex; species Sorex fumeus. The sequence goes on from NW_026606179.1 coordinate 23,991,426, forward strand.
GTGGAAATTATGGACAGGCAAGGACAGAGGTGGAATATAGATGATTGGTGGATGAGGGGACCAAAAGGATGGAACTCACAGGAAGGGTTTTCAAAGAGAACAGACCAAAGGCAACAACACCAGATTTAGATACAAAGAAAAGATGCTATTTCATGAGATTAATATCCAAGAATAGCTGAGATCAGCACCAGGAGGATTACTCCATAGCTTAGTGGCCAGCCGGACATTCTAGAGGAAAGGGCAGCTCAGATAGAGAAGGGAGCACCAAATAAAGGGTGTTTGGAGGATCCTCCCAGGAGGGGAGATGCATGTCGAAAGTAGACTATGGACTGAACATGTTTGCCACTCAAAGCCTCTTTTGCAGACCACAACACCCAAAAGGAGAGAGAGAACACAGGAGATTGCCCTGCCACAGAGGCAGGGGGGTTGGGGGGGTGGGGGTGGGGGGGATATTATCCATGGTGGTGGAAAATGGGCACTGGTGGAGGGATGGGTATCTGATCATTGTATAATCGAAACCCAAGCACAAAAAATTGTAAATCTACAACTGTACCTCATGGTGTTTCACTAATAAAAATTTTTTTTCAAAAAAAAAAAAAAAAGAAAAGATGCTATTTGTTTGAAAAGGTTTCACCATAACAAGATAAGTCTTCCTAAAGCTTTCAGAATTGACACAAATTCTAGAAGAAGCAAAGTACAACAAGGTCAGATTTACATAAGAAATTTCAGTCTGGCTTCGAACTTCTTGCCCAAATTCAAGATGCCCAGGATAATGCAACAATTATTATCAGACTATGGTGGAGGGAAGCTTTCAAGTTAGGAACTCACAAATGCTTCTTAATTGATAGACTTTTGTTGATGGAATATATATTAAAAGAGGAATAAACCAAAATAAACCCCAATAAACTAGTTACGAATGTGAGGAATGAAGTTTGTGGTGACCCTTGAATCTAAATTAAAAAATTATAAGGTTGAAATGACTGGAAATTGTAGCCCTAAATCCAGACTTAATTTATTAAAATGTTATTATTTTTACATTATGCAGATTTTTCGAGACATTAAAGAGACCACAAACATCCTGTGGGTGCCAGCCGCCGTAATGGAAGGAACTGGAAGGAAAGGAGCTTATCTTCTTCCTTGTTTTTAATAAGAATAATGTCTAGTCCACTGGTCCTCAACTGCTGACCTTCAGCTGGGAGCTTCTCCATAGGTGTTCAAGCCTGTCCACTTAGCAATCATCAATTGTAATTTGTAATGGAACCACTACAACTGGCTCTACCTGTGCCATCATTTCTTTGAGCTCATTGAACATCCTCATCACAGTGTCACTAAAGGCTTTGAGGATTTATTAAGCTGGTTGGTGTCTTCAGTGATATTGTTTTCATTCGTTGAACTTGGTGGGTTTCTATATGTGTTCTCCATTGGTTTTCTAATGCTCCTGCTATGTTAGGGGTGAGTCTTTGTAGTTAAATCCCTGGAAGTATAACTGTGACCAGTATGTAATTTAAAAAAAAAATATCTGTCACTTCAGGAGCCATGGTGTGGACCTGTTAATATGGTGCAGGTGAGGCAGGAGGCTTCTGGGACTTAATGGGAAGGAAGGAATTCTACTACCTCCCCTCCCAGAGTTGGTCTGGTGATGTCAGCCAGAGACTAGACTCACCTGGATAGTGGAGCAGTTAGTGGCAGTTTAGAAGCTGTGGTTCAGGCATGTTTGAAATATTTATTTTTAAAGCAAATACATTTTGACTTTTTATTTCTTTTTGAGTCATACCCGGCAATGCACAGGGGTTACTCCTGGCTCTGCTTTCAGGAATCACTCCTGGAGGTGCTTGGAGGACCATATGGGATGCTGGGAATCGAACACAGGTAGCCTGCATGCAGGGAAAACACCCTAGTTTAGATACTGACCCAGTTTAGATACTCATGTGCTCTTCCCACAGTTCACAGACTAGACTTTTTGGTTGATTACCCTGGGAGCTGGGTGGTGGTGAAGAAGAAATTGCTTGTTGACAAGGGGTGACTGAATATTTAGTGGCAAGGAGGATTACTCTAGTACTCCTGAGTGCTGTTGGCCAGTATTTTGCTATCTCCCTTGTTCCAGACTCACTGGAGCGTGCACTTTAAAGGGTGGAGGGGGATGCTGTGTGTGTGTGTGCGTGTGGGGGGGGTGACAGGAAATGTAAGTTATCTGTTCCCACAAACTGAAAAGAGACAAGCATTGCTTTGGGCCAGAGTATTTCATTGCTGGTGTCAGACCTCAAAGGCGTCTGTCCATCTGCCATGGTGACCAGGCTGCTTCACCAGCCTGAGGGAGGAGGGCGAGAGAAGGCCCCGTTACCTTCTGGATTTCAGCAGCAGTGGGAGATGGCTCTTTGTGCCTTGAAGCCTTGGGGATTCGAGGAGGCTGTTTGTTTCTGCCAATGAATCAAGCTTTTTCTGGAGAAACAGACTGTAGGGGGAACGTTCCCCCTGAATAAATCTCCTTGCTCTCTGCCTCACTGTTTGGAAGTGCAACCCGCACGGGGCTGAATCCCTATGAGGCGGATCATGATGGATGCGTGAACATCACTTGTCTGGACGGGATATGTGCTTCGGTTGGATGGTAAGGCCTCCACTTCGTTATTATTAGAACATCCATGGGAGTGGACTGCTTGGGAGCAGTAGGAATAAATCCATCAGTAATGTAGAGGCGCTTCCCACTGGAACCATCTGGCCAGCTCCTCTTCAGGTGTCGGAGCAGAAGAGCCGTAGGAGAAGAGGAGCACAGGGAAGCAGATCTGACTAGTTTCAGATGGACGGCTTCCAACCAGCCCCAGGGTGGCCATGTGAGGTGTGTTGAAGGGAGGCAGATGCTTGCTGGCACACGCATGTCCAGTGACGGCTGTCTTCGAGATTGGGGGAGAGAGGCAAGTCAAATCAAATTCTATTAAATCCTTGGCTGCGATGCAGGTCAAGTTCAAAGTCATTGATTTGGGGGAGACTGCTCAGAAAGGCTCCCTACATGTTTCTTCACCAGTGTTGGAAGGGCTTCAGAGTCGGAAGTGTATCCTCTTATTCCATATTGTTTGGTCTGGGTTCCCATCTAGCAATTCCTGAAGGGCTACTCCCTGCAGTGCTCAGAACCAAATGCCCTCACACCCTCTCTGAACCATCTCCCTGACCCTCTCTTGGTTGTTGCGTCAGTTTTCCCAGAAGGGCACAAAAGATGGGTGAAGTGGACAGGCAGAAGCAGCAGCAGACTAGCATATGCCTGCATGCCTTTCTCCTGCTCCACAATCTGGAGAAGAGAATGCAGAGCTCGGGAAGAGGTGAGGGAGACCCCCTGGGACTCTAGCTGAGTGGAGAGGAGAGGCTGGATGAGGTTGTGGAGCAGGGTGACGGGCACTGGAGCAGGAAAAACCCAACTTTGCAAAGTGGCCCCGAAGTGAAACATCGTAAGATCAGAGTAACTCGGCAAAATTAGCAAAACAGGGTATCTGAGTCATGTGTCCAGCCATGAGCCTCACTCGACCCCCTAGGCACGTATGTCTGAAATGCAGAAACCATCACGTATACCTTTAGCAAGTCATTCTAACTGCAACATAGAGCCTTGAGGGGGTTGGATCGGGGGCAAAGCAGAAAAGAAAAAGTGATAGGCCAATAGTGTTAAATTAAGCCCTATGTGATTGGGCCTCCTGTAAGCCAGGACCCTCTATAACAATGTGTGTATTTGGCAATAAAGTGAGCTGTGATCAATTGCTCCCAGAGAGTTTTCTCCATGTGGTCATTTTCCTTTGTCCCACAGCCAGGCTCCTGCCCAAACCCGGTGCATGTGTCCAGGCATGTTGGGGATAACTGCTCCCCAACATTGGTAATGGTAAGGACAGACAACACACTTATGATATCAAGCAGCTAATGAGAGCCAGGATTGCATTGGCTCCAGGGCACAAGCAGGGCATCGATAGACATGAGGCTTCTGACTTGAAGAGCTTGCGAAGAGGGCCACATCTCTGAACCACATCTGGTTTGGATGATGGTCTCCTCGGTGGTGGTCTCCATCCTGACCCAGTGTGTAATGCCTCTTTCTTTAAATGAACTCCATAAGAGTCAGAACTATAGTCAAAGGGTCAAGGAGCATGGCCTGCTTGGGGCCAACCCCAGAACCACGTGGTTACGCCCCCTCCCTTAACCCTCCCTTCACTGTCAGTGCTGTCCTGGCGGTCCTCAGCATGCCAACTACAGCTTTCCGTGGATGCCCAGGGTTTCAGCGGCCAAGGGGTGAAAATAGGCCAAATGTTCATTCATATGTGTTAGAGTCTTGCCTATGGGAGGGGCAAAGTTTTACACAGTAAATTAAAAAGAATAATGACATAGACCAGACCCTTTTAAAGGAGTGTTAGTAATAGCAGAACCTATTTATTAGGGCCTCATTCTATGCCTGGCTATAAGAGCTTTATATTATTAATTGGATCTTTATAACAACGCCCTAGGAGGTGACTATTGATTTAATCTATTTACAGCTCAGGAAACTGAGCACTAATGTTCCTCTCTGTGTCCACGTGTTCCTTAGTCCAAGGTCACAGGCTGAAAATTGATGCGGTTGCGACAGGCTCTTTTCCACCTGCTGCTTCCCTGAAACTCTTAGGAGACCACTTAGCAAATACTAGTCCTAATGTATAACTTAAGTTTAATCTAGTGGCTTGTGTCGATTTCAAACTTGTGACAATGACATGTTTTTGGCAGTCGGAAAGCAGCTGAGATTAGACAGATAACACCAATATTTTGTATTATAATTCTGAAGATATCGCACACTGAGTTTGCATATTAAACTAAAATATTACAGAAATGCCAATTCCTAATGATTTAATATGAATTCTGATCCTTTAAAACACTGTCACTCTGGAAAAGCCCTGATCAGCCAATAGTAGAAATTCTTTATGACTAATACATTCTGATTACAAACCAGGCTCTAAACTCTTACATTTTTTGTTTGTTTTTTCTTTAGAGGTCACACACAATGGGTTCAGGGGATCACTCCAGGTAATGCTAGGGCCAGTGGTGCAGTGGCATGACCTGGAGGTGCCTGGGGGTCAGCAGGGCTGCCTGGCATGCTGTGTGGGGGACATACAGTGTCAGGGATCAAACTCAGGATCTTTTACGTGTTAGGTTTGGATTCTACCACGTGAGCTATGTCCCTTTGTTACTTTTGCATTATCTGCGAGTGACAAATTTTTATTTAATTGAAAACAGACTTTTCACTTCATTTCCCACAGATCCTGCTCTCTCTCTTAAGCGAGGAACAACCTTCACCAGCATGGTCAATGTTACAACTGATGGACCCACCCACACCACATCATTATCATCCAAAGTCCGTAGCATTTTTTTTCCAGGGTAGGGGGGGTCTCAGCCAGCAGTGCTCAAGTTACTTCTGGTTCTATCCTCACAGATCACTCCTGGTGGGCATGGAGGATCATATGGGGTGCCTGGCATTGGACTTACGTTGGCTCTACAAGGTACTTGCTCTCCCCACTGTCCTATCCCTCTGGAATCTGAAGCCCATGATTTGTTCTGGGGTTCTCTGGGTACTCTAAGTACTCTGGGTATTGATAACTGTACCCATCAGCTGAATATTCTTGCTCCTCACAAACTCCTGTCTACTCATTCTTTCATACTCTTAAACCCCACCTCCTCAGGAACATGGACCATTTTATTCTCTATTGTTTTGTCTTTTCCAGAGTGTCCTATAGCTGCAACAGTACCTTTTGTCAGTTGGCTTCTTTCACTGTCCTCCCCTTGTTCATCGATTGCTCAAGCAGGCCCAGTAACGTCTCCATTATGAGACTTCTTGTTACTGTTTTGGCATATTGAATACTCTCAGTAGCTTGCCAGGCTCTCCGAGAGGGGCAGAGGAATCGAACCCGGCTCGGCCAGGCTGGCTGCGTGCAAGGCAAACGCCCTACCACTGTGCTATCACTCAAGCTACCCAGAATATCTCGCCAGCACAGCAAAGCCTGACTTCTTTCACTAACATGCGTTAAAGTCTATCCACATGTTCTCATGGCAAGATAGCTTCTCTGAAGCACTGACTACTACTCATGGCCAAATGTACCATGGTTTATTCGTTCTATTACAAAAGAAGATCTCATTGGGGACTGGAAGATAGTACAGCAGATAAGGAATTTTTCTTTGCATGTGGCCAACCTGCGTTCGATCCCCAGCATCTCTAAGCGGCGCCAGGAGTGATTCCTGAATGCAGAGCATAGAATAACCCCTGAGCATCGCTGGGTGTGGCCCCCAAACAAACAAAAAAGATGTCATTTGTTTCATATTTTGTCAATTATGAATAAAGTCACTGCAAACAGACTTGAGCAGGTTTTAGTATGGATATGAGTTCTTGATACATTTGGATAAATGTGGAGGAACCTGGTTGCTAGATCTGTGAATATAGAGGCAGAGAGTGATCCCTGCTTTGGGAGAAGAATTTGGGGTGGGAGTAGTGCCTTCTGGTCTCCTTAGCCTTCTTCTCCAGGCACCAGCCCCCTGCCCTAGGAACTGGGCTCTATACTTTCAGAGGGCCACCCTTGGGGCTGCCTTCTGGGAGGAACAAGGCAGCCTCTTACCTACACTTGCCAGTTCAGTCTGCAGTGTAGCTTGTCCCACCGAGAGGCCTCAAATGGCTAAGGTTGGTCTTCAGAAAGAAAATCAGAGTCTTTTATTTTTTTTAAAAATTGTTTATTATTTTATGAAACCACCCTGAGGTACATAGTTACAAAGTTGTTTATGATTGGGTTTCGATCATACAATGTTCCAGTACCCATCCTTTCACCAGTGTACATTTCCCACCACCATTGTCTCCAGCTTCCCTCCTTTCACCCGAGTTTGCCTTTAAGGCAAGTACTTCTCTCTCTCTCTCTCTCTCTCTCTCTCTCTCTCTCTCTCTCTCTCTCTCTCTCCCTCCCTCCCCTCTTTGGGCATTATAATACATATACTGAAGAGTTATCATGTATAACCCTTTACCTCCTTTCAGCACTCAGTTCTTTTCCAGAGTGATCATTTCCAACTATCATTGTCACAGTGGTCCCTTCTCTATCCTAACTGCCCTCCCCCCCCCACTGCCAGTTGTGGCTAGCTTCCAACCATGGACCAGTCCTCCTGTTCCTTATTCCTACAGTCCTTGCATACTCTGCTTTTTATACCCCACTAATGAGTGCTATCATTTTGTATCTGTCTCCTTCTGACTCATTTCACTCAGCATGATACTCTCCATGTCCATCCATTTATAAGAAAATTTCATGGTTTCATTTTTTCATAACAGTTGCTTTTGATGTCTTTTCCTTTCCTAGAATTGTTATGGCAAGTAATTCCAGTACTATATTTAATAGAAGTGGTGAGAGTGGACAGCCTTGTCTTGTGTCTGATCTTAGAGGGTATGTTTGCTATGGGCTTGTGGTAGATGGCTTTGACTATACTGAGGAAAATTTCTCTGACTTCCATATTGTTGAGAGTTTTATCACGAATGGGTGCTGGACCTTGTCAAATGCTTCCTCTGCATCTATTGATATGATCATACGGTTTTTATTTTTTCTTTTATTGATATAACACATTGTGTTGATTGACTTGCAAATGTTAAACCATCCATGCATCCCTGAGATGAATCCTACTTGGTCATAGTATATCATCTTTTTGGTGAGTTGTTGGATTCTACTTGCTAGTATTTTGTTGGGGCTGGAGCAATAGCACAGCGGGTAGGGCGTTTACCTTGCATGAGGCTGACCCGGGTTCGATTCCTCCGCCCCTCTTGGAGAGCCCGACAAGCTACTGAGAATATCTTGCCTGCACAGCAAAGCCTGGCAAGCTACCTGTGATGTATTTGATATGCCAAAAACAATAACAATAAGTCTCACAATTTGTTGTGAGATGTTACTGGTGTCCACTTGAGCAAATCGATGAATAACGGGAGGACAGTGACAGTGACAATATTTTGTTGAGTATTTTTGCTTCTGTGTTAATCAGGGATATAGGCCCTTAATTCTCTTTTTTTGTGGTGTCTCTGTTTTTAGTATCAGGGTGATGATGGTTTCCTCATAAAAACTGTTTGGGAGTGTTTCTGTTTCTTCAATTTCCTGGAAATACTTGAAAAGGATTGACAGTAGGTTCTCTTGAACAGTTTGATAGAATTCACTAGTGAATCCATCTGGGCCAGGGCTTTTGTTTTGGTACCAATTCAATTTCCTTGATCGTGACAGGTCTGTTCAGGTATTTCAGAACTTTTTGGTAGGACTATAGGATTATAGGAGTTCAACATTGGGAGGTTACAGGAGTCCAGGAATTAATGCATTTATTTTAGGTGTTTTTTTGTGGTATATTCTCAAAAAGTAATCTCTGATTTGAATTTCTGTGGTTTCTGTTGTGATGTTTCCCCTTTCTGATTAAGTTTATTAGGGTTTTCTCTCTCTCTCTCTCTCTCTCTCTCTCTCTCTCTCTCTCTCTCTCTCTCATTCTCTCTTCTCTTTGAGTCTTGCTAGTGGTTTATCAATCACGTTTTCTTTTCCCCCCCAAAGAACCAGCTCTTGGTTTCATTGATCTTTTGGATTGTTTTTGGGAATTCCAGCCTCTTAATTTCTGCTCTAACTTTTATTATTTCCTTCCTTCTGCCTCGTTTGGGCTCCTTTTGTTGGTCATTTTCAAAGATCTTAAGCTGTGAAGTCAAGTTGTTTATGTGGGCCCTTTCTTCCTTTCTAATGAACACTTGCAGAGTTACAGACTTTTCTTTTAACACTGCTTTTACTGTTTCCCATGAGTTTTGGTAGCTCGTGTCCTTATTTTTGTTTGTTTCCAGAAATCTTTTGATTTCCTCCTTGATTTCTACTCTAACCCATGAAATGAGACTCTTCCAACAGAATTGAAGAGCAGGAATACCGGTCCTTAGTAGGAAGCTTGCCTCTGAAGGAAGTAGTGGGGGGAGATCAGGGAAAGGACCACTGTGACAATGACAGAGGGAAGTGGTCACTCTGGACGAGGACAGGATGCTGAAAGGAGGTAAACTGATATGCATGAGACCCGATCAGTCACAATATTGTAAAACACAGTGCCTCAAGGTGGAGGTGTGGGGGGAAGAAGAAAAGAAAAAAAGTGCCTGTCACAAAGGCAGGCTGGGGGAAGAATGGAGCTGGGGACACTGGTGGAGGCTAGAGGACACTGTAAAGTGAATATTGGTATTGGAACATTGTATACCTGAAACTCAATCATGAACAACTTTGTAATTCATGGTAATTCAATTAGAAGAACAACAACAAAGAAATGAGAACCTCAGCTCTACAAATGTTTAGAACTGACCTCTGCGCATTGTCCAGATGAGCTGGGCATTAACTCATGGGACTTAGAGCTCAGGGCAGTCATGCTGACATCTGACTAGAAAAATGAGAGAGATGCCATGCCTGTGAAGTAAGCACATGCATTTTGTTGTTGTTGTTGCAACTTGATAATGACAGCAGTGAAAACAAATATAGCATCCATAGTACCTTGCAAAAAAAATAAACAGAAGTTAACACCATCCTCCAATATCTTTCTCTCCCTCCCTCCCTTCCTTCCTTCCTTCCTTCCTTCCTTCCTTCCTTCCTTCCTTCCTTCCCTCCTTCCCTCCCTCCCTCCCTCCTTCCTTCCTTCCTTCCTTCCTTCCTTCCTTTCTTCCTTTCTTTCTTTCTTTCTTTCTTTCTTTCTTTCTTTCTTTCTTTCTTTCTTTCTTTTCTTTTTTCTTGCCTTTTAGGTCACACCTGGCAATGCTTAGTAGTTACTCTTGGTTCTGCACTCAGGAATTAACTCCTGGTGGTGCTAGGGGGACCATATAGGATGCTAGGAGATTGAAACCTGGTTTGCCCATACAAGGCAAACGCCCTATCTGCTGTACTGTTGCTCCGGCCCTCCCAATACTATTTATATTCAGAAAAAACACTGAATTCCATTTTTATTGTAGTCCAACTTCTACCTCTCTCTCCTTCCCCAGGTTCTTTATCTGAACTTGGTGGCAACCAGCAACTAGTGCACAGCAGAACCCTTCATCCCTCCAGCTTGAGCATCCTCCCTCTTTCTTCACATCACACTGTAGCGGCATCTCAGAGCAGCCTTCTGAACACTTAAAACCGTGGGCACTTAAAACCATGCCACCAATCGATTACACTCTATCTTAGTATCTTAACACTCTTTAAACATTCGGCATTTTCTTCTATTTTTCTTACCTATCTCTGTATTCCTCACTACCATGTAAACTCAATAAGAATATGAAAGTTTTCTATTTTGAAACTAATGTGCTCCAGGTCCCTATAGGTTTCAATAATGACCATGTGAATGAATTTTATCTCCACATTAGATTAAGGTTTACCTAAAGGCCTAAAAAAATGCTAGTAAATTCCTTTCATGGTTGGGTTTTCTGTAACCACCAACATGAAACTTCCCAGCCGGTTGACTTTTTTCCCATGGAGTTTTTACAGTTTTTCCTTGAACATGTCACAACCATTTCTAGGCTCTTTCTTTTCTGTGCTCACTCACAGGATCTTTCTTATCCTCGGGTCCCACCCTGTCAGAGCAGGGGCTCAGTTACTTCTCACAGAAGGAACCATTTTGCTGGATGATGGACACATATTACAGGGAACATTGTCACGGTCACGGTCCTCCCGTTGTTCATCGATTTGCTCGAGCGGGCCCAGTAACGTCTCCATGTGAGACTTGTTGTTACTGTGTTTGGCATATCGAATACATCACGGGTAGCTTGCCATTGTATCCATAATCAATTAAGCTCTTACGATACTCACAGTCATCCTGAAATGCTTTCTTCAAATTTTTAAAATTTAATCACTGCGAATTACAAAGTTAAAAATTATTCATGATTAGCCGGCCTCACATGCTTGGAAAAAAGTAGCTCAGATAGAGAAGGGACCATCAAGTAAAGGGTGCTAGGAGGGCCCTCTTGGGGTGGGAGATGCGTGTTGAAAGTAGACTATAGACCGAACATGATTGCCACTCAATGCCTCTTTTGCAAACCACAACACCCCAAAGGGGGGGGGGGGGAGAGAGAGAGAGAGAGAAAGGGAATGCTCTGCGACAGAGGCAAGGTGCAGTGGGGGGTGGGGAATGGGGTGGGGGTGGTGGGAGGGATACTGGGATCATCAGTGGTGGAGAAGGGGCACTGGTGGAGGGATGGGTATTTGATCATTGTGTGACTGAAATGCAAGCACGAAAGTTTGTAAGTCTGTAACTGTACCTCATGGTGATTCATTAATAAAAAATATTAAAAGAATTATTCATGATTGGGTTTCAGGTACACAATGTTCCAACATCAACCTTCTCACCAGTGTCCACTACTCTCCACCAATGTCTTTAGTTTCCCCTCCCCTGCCTCAGCCTGAGCCAATGGCAGGCACTTTTTCCTTTTCAGCACTGTGGTTTGCAATACTGTTACACTTTACCTCCTTTTAGCACTAGTCAACACTTTTCTTTTTTTGTTAACAATACTATTAATAGGTTGCCAGGACCTAGCTGGACTGAACTGGGCTGGAGCGATAGCACAGCGGTAGGGCGTTTGCCTTGCACCAGCCAACATGGCCGACCTGAGTTCGATTCCTCCGCCCCTCTCGGAGAGCCCGGCAAGCTACCAAGAGTATCTCGCCCACACGGCAGAGCCTGGCAAGCCGCCTGTGATGTATTCGATATGCCAAACACAGTAACAACAAAATCTCCAATGGAGACATTACTGGGCCCGCTCAAGCAAATCGATGAACAACGGGAGGGCCTTTACCTTTACCTTTATGGCCATAACTGCAACACCACACTCATCACCAGTCTCCACATCTCTCTTCCTCAAAGACCCCTTTCTATAAAACAAGGAGAAATGCTGCCTACAAAGAAGAGAGCTGAGCTACACAGGGCAGGACCCCAAACAATGTTCTTGCCTAATTTTTACTATACTATTGTCAATAATCCCAATTTTTTTCCCTAGTCAAGGAGAGTGAATCTAGGGTGTGATCAGGTGTTGTTAAAAAAAATCATTAACAGCAGAGTATGCTAAATGAGTACAACTTATATAAATAATCTTAATAGCAATGATAAGAGAGATAATTGTTCACAGGTGTCATTTCCTAGGGAAAAAACATCCACCTTTTCTTGCAAGAGAAAATGCTAATAGTTTCATTAAATTTATGAGTCTTAATTAGCATACTGCTGTTCTAATTACTGTGCTAGTGCTGAAATCATGTTACTCCACTCCTTTACTGCTCTTAAGCAGATTCATACACAATCACACTCGTGTTTTTTTTTTTAAGAATATGTGCATCTTGGCAGGGTCTTGACATTTATCTTCAACAATGATATTCTTTCAAAAACATTCCGTCTGTTTTTGTGGCTCTTTCTTTAATATACACACAGGCATATTCTTCCAGATGCTACTAACAAACACTTTAGAGATTAATGGGAAGTTTATTTTCTGACAAATAATTTATGCTAATCTCCAAGTCTCCAAATTCGCATTTTCCTTAATCATATTTTCTATAGTCACAAAAATTCACAAAAAGTGACTGAGTGTTTTTAGTATCTCATATGACTTTGTTTGTCTCAACATTCATATGCCTTTGTCTTAATATTCTAATTATAATGATTATATCCTGCAGCTTCTACCTATTGTTACATGCTAAGTGTTGAGTTGGTACTTGAAATGTTATCTATAAACCCACGTGGTGACCAAACAGTTAATTGTGGTTATATGTCCTTTTACCAAAACAAAAGGAAGATAAGAGCATAAGAAGCTTGTCACTTTCTCTTTCCTCTTATTGTGATATTTCAATTACACATAAAGGATAAATTAAAACATCATGTACTCTTTGAGTATTTTCTTCTACTCCATCATCCAGTTAAGCGGTACTCTCTTTAGCTGTATCTAATTTGCTATTTACTGAGAACTTAATTTGTTACATCTTTCTATTACTTCCATTATTCAATTTCCTAAATGACTCATATTGGCAAGGAATAAGAAGTTAAAATATATGCTTAAAACCAATTATCTGTTTAGACTGTGACTGTTTCTATTTCAGTTCTGTGAGTCCTGCTTTTATTGGCCTTGGCTACTTTTGATTGAGAGCTACCAATGTATAGACAATGATATACACTGTCTACTTTGGACTATTGAGATCATAGATAAAGTTAATATCCTTCTTAGCAGATTTACATTTACTTCTGACGGGACTAAGTTATAGCTTTCCTGGGGGTGGCAACTGAGTGTCTGGGGGAGGTATTCGCCATGATCTCTCCTTTCTGGCTGTACTCCTCTTCCAGTTAGGCTGCAACTCTAAGGCAGTCTTCTCAGTACTGTGCTAATTTTGAAATCTGTTCAGTTCGTGTCACTTACCTGATGTTCTCTGCTACTCCATAGTTGGGTGGGTTAGGAACTGGCCGCAGGCCCAAAGCCAACTTCTTAGGGGTTTCCTTTATGCAGTTTCTCCTCTGTGGTGCCCTATCTTTTCATTAGCAGCCAAATCCCAGACACTCCAGCAACCACTAAGGCCAGTCCATTTTCTTCTACGAAACTGCCACTCTTTGCTTGAACTCCATTTCTCTGTGCCATCATTTGGAAAGACTCTAAGGAAGAAAAACCTTCCTTTCTCTCACTCTGTAGCCCAGTATTGGCTGCTGCCAGAAGTTTTAGTCAGACCCTTTTTCCCTTTTTTTTGGAGGGTGCGGTGGGGGTGGGGGAGGAGGCACACCCATCAGTGTTTGAGGATTACTCCTGGTTCTATGTTCAGGGATCACTCCTGGTAGTATCTGGGGGGCCATATGAGGTGCTGAGGATTAAATCCAGATAAGCCATGTCCAAGGCAAGGTCCTGCCTGCAATATTCTCTCTGACCCTTCCTGTTTTCTAACTGATCTGTTCAAAGCAAAATTCTAAGGTTCCACAAGTGGACAAGCCCTATGTAACTCCGTCTCTTATAAGTAGGAATGTGAGGGATATCACTCCCATGATTCTGAGACTGTAAGATGGCAAGGCTAAAAAAAATTTGACTGAATTCAGGTCCCAAATCAAATGGTTTTAAAACAATTTGAGATTATATAAAAATATATGTAATATATAATAAAAATCCTTCTCAACGCTGCCGTATTGGTGGCTCCTTCAGGGTCAGGGAAATGAGACCCATTGTATTTACCGGTTTTGGCATATCAAATACGCCACAGATAGCTTGCCAAGCTCTCCATGCGGGCGGGATACTCTCGATAGTTTGCCAGGCTCTCCGAGAGGGATAGAGACTTTTGGGGCAGCCTCTAATTGCCCTTGTATGTGTTCCCATGATTCAAACCATATTTGAACCCTATAAAATATGGTGCAGCAATCCTGGAAGATTGGTATTAAGTGTCTTATGATGTGTCCGAAAAGTGTCCTGGAGCGTGGCGGTGGCTGGGTAGTGGAGGTAGTGGAGGACGAAGAACCTCTGGCTCCAGGCACATCTCTTCGATCCCACTGTTCTTCCTGCATTGACTTATGCCTCAGAGACCTGGGCCCTACGAAAACAGGATGAGAATGCCATTTGGGTCTCCCAAAGAGGAATCAAAAGAGCTATGCTTGGAGTATTACCTTTCACTCAAATGAGAGAAAGAATCCGGAGTTCCAACCTCTGTCAACGGTCAAGAATCAGGGACGCTGGCTCGTTTGCCAAGGCGTCAAAAATCAGATGGGCTGGACACGTAATGAGATTTGGAGATGACCTCTGGACTTACCGACTGGATTCCACAGGACGTCAAAAGACCGCGTGGCCGCCCATCTATGAGATGGTCAGACCCTGAACGATCAGTTTGAGGCTCTTTGTGTTCCTAGAACGAGCAGACATCATTGGGCTACACTAGCACGCGTCAGGAACGAATAGAGATATTACTGGTGCCCACTTGAGCAAATCAATGAGTAATGGGATGTCAAGTGATCAAGTGATAATAAAAATGGGTAGTCCTTTAAAAGAGGAACTAGATTTTTTGCCAAAGAGAGAAATTTCTTTTTGACCTCAAAGAACCTAAAGGTCATGATAAGAATCTGAAAGAACTGTTAAGAGTCCAAGACTTTCCTTGTGATAACATGCAATCAACTTTTAGGTGTGCTGAGAACTCTAGACTGAGAGAATTTGGAGAAATTGTATATGATCTTTTCCCACTTGGGAAAAGCCCATATTCTTCCTTGAACATGTATCTGTGTCCTTTCCTTCCCTCACATTTTCCTATATTTCTTTCAATAAAAACTCGTTTCATTTGCTTAAAAAAAAAAAGAGAAAAGAAAAAAAAAGAGCAATGTTCCAAACTGCTTATGGAAAGGATTTTCCCCAGGAACTAACAACCTTACTCCTACAATCACAATCAACTGACTTCTACTTGCAGAAGCCTGGAAGAGAACTAACTACACAGACCCAGACCAGCATGAGGCTTCCTGATACCCTACCATGCTTAGAACCACCCAGTTAAGGTTGTTTTGACTCCTGAACCTTCTAAGTCGTGACAATAAATGCATGTTGCTTTAAGCCGTAATGTTTGTGATCATGTGATACATAGCAATAGGAAACAGATCCACTAGCCCATTAAGTTTAGGTTTTAAAATCAAACTTGTTTCCTAAGACAAATATGAGCACTTTGCTTTTTTTTCTATTGGTTTAGGTTAAACTGGAGGTTTTTTTTTTTTTTTAAATTGAATCACCAGGAGATACAGTTACAAAACTTTCATGATTGCATTTCAGTCAATGATTGGAGCAATAGCACAGCAGGTAGGGCGTTTGCCTTGCACGCAGCCAACATGGCCGACCCGAGTTTGATTCCTCCGCCCCTCTCGGAGAGCCTGGCAAGCTACCGAGAGTATTCGATATGCCAGACACAGTAACAACAAAGTCTCCAATGGAGATGTTACTGGGCCCGCTCGAGCAAATCTATGATCAACGGGAGGGCCTTTACTTTACTTTTTACTTACCAGTGCACATTTCCCACCACCAATGTTCCCAGTATCCTTCCTGCCACCCCCACCCCATCCCACCACCTGCCTCTGTGGCAGGCACCTTCCTTCTTACTCTCTACTTTGGGGCATTATGGTTTGCAATACAGAAACTGAGAGGCCATCATGTTTGGTCCCTTGTGTACTTTCAGCACAGATCTCCCATCCCGAGCAATCCTTCCAAACATCATTGACTTGGAGATTCCTTCTCTATCCCAGTTGCCTTCTCCCCTAGCACTTGAGCCAGGCTTCCAACCGTGGAGTAATCTTCCTGGCCCTTGTCTCTACTGTCCTTGGGTGTTAGTTTTATATTATTATAAGATTAAACTGAAATTAAACAGACTTTTTTGTTTTTGTTTTTTTGTTTTTTTTGTTTTTCGGTCACACCCGTCGATGCACAGGAGTTACTCCTGGCTCTGCACTCAGGAATTACCCCTGGTGGTGCTCAGAGGACCATATGGGATGCTGAGAATCGAACCCGGGTCTGCTGCGTGCTAAGCAAACGCCCTACCCGCTGTGCTATCTTTCCAGCCTCTAAACAGACTTTTCATTTAGAATTGAGCTATGTACCCTTCTTTCTTCTTGCTCAAGTATCCTTTATAACCTCTGAACTGCTTTTCAGATATTCTATGGTTCTTGTGGATTCAAGTTTTCAACTTATTTTGGGGGCCATTTTGGCAATTTCTCTTTTGTTAGGGAATCAACAGGGTTTCAATGCATTCTTGTCACAGAATTGCTTATATTGTCTCATATAATTCTTTTTACTGTTTGTGATCCTGGGATTATGTCCTCTTTTACATTTCTAAATCTTCTTATCTTTTCCTCAGCCAGGTTTACCAGGTACTTATCTGTTTAGATGGCCTTTAAAAAGAACCAGCTTTGGGGTTTGAATTTGTTCTATCTATTCCCCTAGTTGGTTCAATTCTTATCTTTGTAATTCTTAACCTACCTAGTTTTGTCGTTTATTTCATTGGTTCTCATTTGCCTTTTTTCCAATATAAAGATATTTCAAATCTTATTAACTGATAGATATCATATGTTTCACTGATATTGACTCAGAAAATTACTCTAATGTAAGCCCTGTATTCTATGTGCAACTAAGTATATATTCTAAAAGATAAAGGATTTACCTGAGAACTGGTCTACAGAACTGAACTAACCATGGTGGGAGGATGGGGTGTGGTTGGAGCAGGAGTTGAGGGGGAGACACTCTGGTGTAGGGTATGGAGTATATGCATAACCCCCCCCTCCATCATCAATTGTACTGTAAATCATTGTTCCTAAAACAAAAATGTATAGATTTTTATATCAGCAATGCTACAATCACAACTAAAAACACTAAGTCTTTAATGTTCAATGAATAGAAATGGAGAACTAGAATAGAGTTGCTAGCCTCCTGGAATTTTCCCTGCTCTAAGGACAATGTTTTCAAGTTAAAACTCAGAGTAAGTGGAGGGTGGGAGGGATACTGGAACCCATGGTGGTGGAAAATGGGCACTGGTGGAGGGATGGGTACTTGATCATTGTATAACTGAAACCCAAGCACAAAAATGTGTAAGTCTACAACTATATCTCACGGTGTTTCACTAATAAAAATAAAAAAAACCCCTCAGAGTAAGAAATATACTGCACCCCAGCAAAATAATACCTACACGCATAACTGAAACAAATATTTCACAAATAATTGCATTTACCATATGGATTGGTCTTCCTTTTCCCCAATCGCATCCCCTGCCCTAACTTCTTCCCCCCCAATTCTCTTGCTGTTAATGTTGATTATAATCCAATACACTGATTTTCCAGGACACTACTATCTGTATTGTTCTACTATTGGCAGCTTTAAACAAAACCTATAAAGCAAACTCCTATATACCGAGTTAGGGACTGGAATAATAGTATAGCAGGTAGGGCATTTTCCTTGCATGCAGCCGACCCAGTTCAATCTTGGGTTCCAAAATGCTTTCTCAGGCACGGGCAAGAATAATTTCTGAGCATCTCTGGATGTGGCCCCCAAACCCAAACCAAGCCAAACAAAAATACTTAACTAAAAAAGGGATCAGATACCTTATCTGAAAGCAGTGGCTGACAGATAACACTTGACCAGCACTGTACCTTAAGCCACAAGTAAAATCATTACGTGTTCAGTCAAAAGTATATTCAATAATTAAGTATAAACACTGACAAACACCATCCTCCCATTGTTCATCGATTTGCTCAAGTGGGCCCAGTAACGTCTCCATTTTGAAACTTGTTGTTACTGTGTTTGACATATTGAATACATCATGGGTAGCTTGCCAGGCTTTGCCATGCGGGCGAGATACTCTCGGTAGCTTGCTGGGCTCTCCAAGAGGGGCGGAGGAATCGAACCCGGCTCAGCCAGGCCGGCGGCTTGCAAGACAAATGCCCTACCGCTGTGTTATCGCTCAAGTAAAAGTAAGTTTAATAGTGTATAAAGTTAAAAGAAAGTTGAGTAGGAAATGTTTGAAACCCCATTGTCAGTTTTTTTCTGGTTAGAAATATTTCAGTCTCTCAGATCATTTCTGCTCAGAATTTCAGGATATGTTCTGGGGTATGGGGGTAATATTTGGAGGGCCTGGGGGCTACTCTTGGTGATACTGACTGGGTTGGCATTTTAATATAAGGGTCCAAGGTGCTTCTTGGACCATGTGGTACCCAGGGCCACTGAGGCCACCTCAGTGGTGCTTGGAAGCCTTCAGGGTCAAACCTGATGATGTTGAGAGGTGGGAGTAGACTCTCTAGGGCTACACCTGGTGGTACCCTGATGACCACATGGTGCTAGAGCTTGAACCCAGACCAGGTGCATGATACACCCTAACCACCATGTTGTATTCCGGTACCTACTCTGAATAATTTGTCACCTTTTACAAAAAAAAAATGGACCACCACCCATCTTCCTGAATGACTAAAGATTGAGAATTTGATCAAGAAGCAGAAGCGGGCTGGAGTGAGAGTACAACGGTAGGGTGTTTGCCTTGCATGTGGCCAACCCAGGTTCGACCCCTGGCACCCCATAGGGTCCCTGAGCACTGCCAAGAGTGATTCTTAAGTGCAGAGCCAGGAGAAACCGGGAGCACTGGGGTGGGGGGGGGGACACTCAAAAACAAAAAGTCAAAACAATTCCCAAAGGTCAAAACAAACAGCATTTATCTCTGTGAGAGCAGCATTTTCCTCTAAACCATAACCTTGATGCTCAAAGTTATATTAAACCAAATTCCATGGTGGGGAGGTGGGGCAGGGGGACACACAAAACTTATTTAACTTTAGCAAGTATTATTAAGACTGGGTCACACCTATCTTTAGTGACTGTATTCTAGCATATATTTAATATGTGTTCCTTAGTTTTTAACCTTCAAAGAAATGTATCAAATTCATTTTGTGCAATTCAAAAGAGCTTTATTTAGTATACAATCTCCATACAATCAGTACAACAAATTATAAAAGCTCTTTGTAAGATTTTACCCTTAGGATGTTGAATACAGAAAATCAATTGCCACAAGAAAGTAAGCCACTCTTATTTTAAAAGTCTTTCCCCCATAAACAGATAAGCACTCTCTTCTAGGCCAAAAGATTGTCATATATAAAGAAGTTGGGAGCATAGTAACCAAGTTACACGATCTGAGAAGATTTAAATATTCCATTAATGCCAAGGTTTAAAATAAAACAAAATATAAAATACTTCAATATCCATTCAGGTCGATTTGGGCCAAAGATCTTCTAAATGTGTTATATCATGTACAAAGTTCATGTGGAATCAGAAGAAACATTTTTCTTGGCACCCGAACACACACACACACATTCACATACACACATACACACACACACACACACACACACACACATACACACACACATACACACACACACTTAGAGTTAATAATCACGGTCAAGAAAATAATTCTGGAATCTCTATTGACCACTGTGATCAGTATCAGTAGTTTGTCATTTAATGAAGAAAGTGGGGAACGTAAATTTAAATGTTTCAATGTAGACTCATTTGCTAATCTTCTAATGTAAAGCCAAGACCTTCCCTTGGCATAAGGGCTCAATCAACAGTTCCAGTTCTATTCCTTAATAAACCATACCAATCACATGAGAGGGGTATGTTTAGTATCCTCTGATCAGTTTGTCATTTAAAAATGGAACAAATCTTTAAATACATGTATAAGAAAAAAAATCTAAGCCTGGTAGTTTTCTTAGATTTTTGTTTTCCCAATATATTTTCCCACATGCCTAATTTAAAAAGCTTTTTTTTGGGTGGTTGTAGTTAGAACTCAACCTTTATCAAATCTTTCTAAAGTAGTTAATTTTCATAGGAATAACTTCTTTATTTCCATATTTCCTTGGTTTGTGTTGACTTGTGTACTTAGAGTAAGCAGT
Source organism: Sorex fumeus (assembly GCF_029834395.1). Lineage (NCBI taxonomy): Eukaryota > Metazoa > Chordata > Mammalia > Eulipotyphla > Soricidae > Sorex > Sorex fumeus. Next base: position 24,011,808 of record NW_026606179.1, read on the forward strand.
AAGACTCAGAGAACTTTGGTGTTTAGAACTTAAGAGAGTGAACAGGGCATGTGAGAAAATAATAAGGAGGAAGCCTGAGGGGGTCGGTGGGTGCTGGGGGAAATAGTCAACTTACAAGAGGGATGGAGATGGTCAAGGGGTCTTGTGACTCAGGTGAGCGGAAGTTCATTAAGAGCACTTATTTTATTTAAGAGGTTCTTCTGAATGCTAACTCTGGAATTAAAAATCAAGTTATTTGGTCCAACTCCCTCCCCTCCCAAACCCAAAATAAAACCCAGTCACAATTTGTGGGTACTGCTAAATACCAATGCAATCACTGAAGTCTGTGTTGGCAGGGAGCTCAGGAGAGCAGCAACCTGCTTTGGACTGGTAGAGAGCCAGAGTCGGTTATCTTTCCACGATTTCCTCCTCTGTACTTCAGTGAGAAGGTCCTAAAAACAGACTACTCACAAGCACTAAAAATACTGAATGTGGTTCATTGCAAGATTTGGTCATTAGGAAATCAAAATGTCTACTATACGTGATCACAGTGTCCTGGAAAGAGCTTATGGTTTCAGTCTTGCAATATTTTTTGGCACTTTATATTTTTCTTAGTCAAAGACTGAACACTAATTGTTTTTTGCAACAATGGCACCTAAACTGTAAAAAAAAAAGATTGATGTTTTTAATGTATGCTGTCACTTAAGAAAGATGAGCATAGAGATGTTCCTTGTATATTGAGAATACTCAAATGCTTAAATACTCTAAATACTCAAATGCTTAAATTAGTGCATACAGGGCTATTTAAAATAACTGAAATATATCCAAGAAGGTCATATGTAGGATTTTAAAAAATAAGTGACCTCATCTGACATGTTGTACCTTACATGTGCTTGGTGTCATCCGAGTAAGGCACTCTTTGAAGGAGGCACTGACCCTTGCTGTCAGCTACGGCAGCCAGGCATCATTACTGGCTTCATTACAGTTTAGTGCTGATTACAATGTTTTATTATTGTATTATCCTAAACTGCATTGGTCTCCAACCTCATTAAGGGATATAGGAAAGATAAAATTCAGGAGTTTCAGTTGCATAATTTAATAACCTAGCTACTATCAATTTTTTATTTAAATAAATTTTGATAAAAGCGGAATATCCTTGAGCCCAATATGACAGTGTAAATTTTTTTTCTCTGAATGCTGCTTAATAAGGAGTAACTGAATATAAAATTATTTGAACATGTGACATATCCATCTTGATGTCTATGGTAATTTACTTCAATGCAATGGCAAGGAGAAACATTTAAATCATTTCCAACTGGCAAGAACAGGGGAGAAAGTTAATTCCACTAGCCATCTTGATTTAAATTTTAATATGCTTTTATCAGCAACTTTTACATGTCCTCTTCATTAGAAATTAATTACAAAAGCAATTATCAAAACATTTTTAAGCAGATATACATAATCTTATTGTTTACAAATAAGCATGACTTAGAGGCACTTGGTTACCTTTTCGTAAGAAAATAATAATAATGTTACCAGGGCCCTCACAGTAAGACAGGAGACCATAAATCAAACTTGGTATGAAAATGCTCTCTGCCAAAAATACTGTATTAGTGAATTAGTTAAGATACAACATTTTAAAAATATTCAGACTTTGCAAGATTCTAGGCTGTAAAAAATACAAAGGCTAAAAACAAAAGTCTATAAAATTTTGCAAACCCAGTAAATCTAAATAAGAAATAAGGTGAAGTATCTTACTTGCAGGATAGGTTAAATAGTATCAATGAGTTTTAAAATAATAATTCTAACAAACAGTAACAAATTCCACTTGTTACTTTACAATTCTGTCCTTTTAAGACTTGGAACTTGTGACAGTTTTCTGTGTTCAGGATTAAAACATGCACACACATGCATGTATACACATACTCTTAACGTGTGACAATACTATTGAAGTGATACATATTCCATCCGAGACAAAGCACAACAAAAAGTTTTAAGTACACACAAAGATCTAACAGAAGCTTTATAAAATATTAAAGGCATGAAAATTGGAAAAATTATGAAAGTTTTCAGTGATAAAGGACAATAAAGAGCTTTTTAAAAAGCCACCAACTGGTCTTCATTAAGACCAAATGAAACAATATTAAATAATCTAATCAGAGACCCCCTAATGCAATCCAGGTCAACTATACCTGTCTTGATTCAACTGAACATTATTTCAAGTCCTCAACAGGCTCTAAATTCCCAACATAGTGGCTGTTTGAGCTACATGTGAAATGTTTATTGCTCTTCTCAACAACAAAATTCTAGATCACTTTTATCAAGTGAAGAACATTTAGGCCAAAGACATTACTGAGACAAGACACAAACAACAAGCTCGGAGAAGATACTTTCAAAGATGGTGACTGTGTAAACATCTGTAGAACTTATTCCTATCACAGCTTTAAGGTACTGGCTACCCAATTACACAGGAAATATCTCTTGAATTTTCATTATGATGGGTTTTTCATGTATCAAAAATAGAGACTGAACAGAAAGCTTTGTTACTTGTTTCTGGCTAGCTTGTAAACATGGAATGTTTTGTTCTGAAACACTCTAGTGAAGTATGCTAGGTAAGGAGGCAGGTTTCTTTTGACCTCTTCACAGAACCGAGGGTGACCTGCAATTTTCAAATCAGGATCATTCTCTCCTGGGCCATCCATCATCTAAAGCCAAAACAAAACAACAAAAAAAAAAGAATTAAAAAAGAGAGAGAGAGAGAGAAAAAAAAAAACCCCAAGGAGGTGGGGGGGAGGGAGGGAGGAATAGGCTTTTTTTTTTTTTTTTGCTTTTTGGGTCACACCCGGCGATGCACAGGGGTTACTCCTGGCTCTTCACTCAGGAATTACTCCTGGCGGTGCTCAGGGGACCATAAGGGATGCTGGGAATAGAACCCCGGTCGGCCGCATGCAAGGCAAACGCCCTACTCACTGTGCTATCATCTGTCATCGTTCCAGCCCTCATTGTGTTTCCTTAAGAATGACATGTTAGGGGGCTAGAGTGATAGTACAGCAGCTGGGGTGCTGTTTGCCTAGCACAATGAGGGTTCAATCCCAGCATCCCATACAGTCCCCTGAAAACCACTAGGAGTATCCCTGAGTGCAGAGCCAGGACTCAGCCCTGAGCACTGCTGGGTGTGGCCCCAAAACCAAAAGAAGAGAATGATTCATTAATGACCTTGGGCCATCTGCTCCACAATGTCCCCTCCAAAAGAGTGAACACCTTAACGAAAGCTACACTCGGCTTGAATTTTAGGGACTCATGATGCTATTTCTCTCACAAGAATAAAATGCAGAGAATTACAGCAATCAAAGGAAATTCTCCAATTCATTAGGTAACACAGAAAAGTCATTCACAAAACGAAATCAATGTGAATGTCTTTGGTCTTGACCTCCCCCAATTTCAACATTTTTAGTTACTTAAGTTCCCCTGCCTAAAGATTCTGATCTGGGGCTGGAGGGGGAGTGGGTAGTGCCGTGCATGCGGCTGACCCGGGTTCGATTCCCAGCATCCCATATGGTCCCCTGAGCACCGCCAGGAGTAATTCCTGAGTGCAGAACCAGGAGTAACCCCCGTGCATTGCCAGGTGTGACCCAAAAAGAAAAAAAAAATTCGGATCCTTATACTCTTCTCACCCCAGTTTTATTGAGGCATAATTGACAAGTAAAATAGTCTATATGTAAGGTGCTGAATTGAAATACAGATCTGTGGTAAAAATGATGACCACAACCAAGCTCATTAGCACATCCTTAAGGTCAAAAGGACAACAGAAAGAGAAACTGTGTTAAAAGACCAGTAAGTTTAGGGACCTAATGTACATCCAGGTGATGCTTATAATAGCATTACATTTGGAGTATGCTGAGAGTATAAAACCTTTTAAAGTGCTTTTATGCAGGGCTGGAGAGATAGTACAGCTGGTACGGCACTTGCCTCTAACGCAGCTAACTCATGTTAGATCCCCCGCACCACATATGGTCTCCCGACACCCACCAGGAGTGATCTCTGAGCACAGAGCCAGGAGTAAACCCTGAGCACAGCCGGGTGTGGCCCGAAGATGAAATAAAAATAATAATTCAAAAATAAAATATTTACGCAAATCCTCATGATGGAAACCATGTAAAGACAATGCTCTTGGTTTGATGTGAACCTGGGGATCAGGGCCCCTGTTCTTACTCCTGTCACTGTGGTAACCATTAAAGTGCCAAGCTAGGACAGTCTTCAAAATTAGAGAAAATGATACTTGATTCCTAATATAATTCCATAGATATCAAGGATAAAATTATTTTTCATTGGGAGGGGCGGGGGTTAGGCACACCCAGTGATGCTCAGGGCTTACTCCTGGCTCTGCACTCAGGGATCACTCCTTGGCAGAGCTTGGGGGGGCATATGGGGTGCTGGGAATTGAACCCAAGTTGGAGCATGCAAGGCAAGTGCCTTAACCTCTGTATTATCTCTCAGGCCCAACAACTATTAAAAAAAATTCTTTTTTTTGACTTCAGGACCACATTCAGATATGCTCAGAGTTTACTTCTGGCTCTATGCTCAGGAATCACTCCTGATGGGGTCAGCGACCATACAGGGTGCCAACCTGGGTCAGCTGCCTGAAAGGAAGTGCCTTCCCTATCACTCTCATTCCCCCCAAATCATTTCTCTCTTTTTTTCTTCCTGAGTTATACCCAGTGATACGCAGGGAACTACTCCTGGCTTGACACTCAGGAATCATTTCTGGTGGTGCTTGGGGTACCATATGGGAGACCGGGGATCAAACCAGGGTTGGCCATATCCAAAGCAAGCATCTTACCCACTGTATTATCTCTCCAGCCATCAATGCTTTTGGTTTTGTTTTTGGGAAATACCTGAGTGCTCAGGGCTTACTCCTGGCTGTCCACACAGGGGTCACTACTGGTGGGCTTGGGGGACCGTATGTGATGCCAGGGATTGAATCTGGGTTGGTCATGTGCAAGGCAAACACCCTATCCACTATGCTATCTCTATGGCTCCCCCCTCCCCCGCCTCAAATCTTGACCCTGCTTTGGGTCAAGTGTCCCGTGGCACGCCTGGGCATGTGCTTACGTGTCCATTGGCTATGTCCAGCAGGTCCCGAAGCCGGCAACCCCGGTGGTGCCTCCGCTCATAGCAGATGCTGTCTTCCAGGATGACGTAGTCAGCACCAAAGGACCGCAGGAGGGCATGCACTTCCTCAGGAGACCTCTTGGCATAGATCTGATAAACCTTCAAAATGAAATAAGAAGGAAATCGGGCAAAACAATAACTCAACTGCAGGGCTGACTCTAAGACTGAGATGCCAAACTCCCCTTCCTCCTGATTTGGCCTTCGCTGTGCTCCCACAGACTGGAAATGTGCATGTGAATTTCCAAAGGGACCATGTCACTGCCCAATCTGGGAAGAAGATGCAGGACCCATACTGAATCCATCTGATTTACATGCCAACTAGTTTTGGAATTAGAAGGTGCTATGTCAAGTTAGGAATCTATTCATAGTAGGTGCCAGTTATTTATAATGCTTGGGCAAGGTAAATTATAGCTGAGTAAAGAAAATACAGTCTCTATTTTTAACAAAGCTTCTCTTTGGGTTGCTGTCTGTCTGGGTGCCACATCTGGCAGTGCTCAGGACATCATATGTGGGGCTGGGACCACACCAGGGCCAGCCACACACAAGTGTCTTATTCCAAGCTCCAATAAAGGGGCCTTTCAAGTAGAAGTGCCCATCAGGTGTGACGGTACATATACTTGAAAGAGGACCCAATTTCTGATAGCGGCTGGGCAGCAGTATCGTCCCTGATGGAACCAGAAAGAGATCCTACATGTCTTTCTTCTCCACCTCTCTCTTCCTTCCTTGAGAAAGGGCAGCTTACAGCACACAATAGCAGTTCAGTGGAGGGTGACACCTTCCCACATTCATCACCAATATCACCCACTTTTATCACCAAGACACGAATGTCCAGTGTTCTGCATTCTGGGACTTAGCATCGGGACAGGCTGTGAGATGCTGGGGGAATAATGGGACAAGTGCTACTTCACGGATGCCCAGTAATTTTGAGTGACGTTTCTGAGCATGGAGACTGGGTTCTGCAAGCCCAATCCTGTGCAGATGGGTGGGACGGTGGGATGTGGGCCACTGCAACGGCTGCTAGGTGAGTGACCCTACAGATAGCAGCATCAGAGTTGGGCTACAGGCAGCCCACAGATTTGAAGGGCATCCCTGGGTACAGAAGGACTCCCTGGGCATCTGACAGGTTGTTCCTCCACCTGCGTCTCAGCTCTTGAGACTCCTTCCTGCTGGGATACGGGTCTGGCGAGCCCTTTGCTCTTCCCCTGAGTTAACCTGGGGGCTCTTCCTAGAAAAACAGGACAATCGAAAAGTTTCCATTTTAGGAGGAGGCTAAGTTCAGGTGATTTTCATAATTAACTGGGGATTTAGTAAAAATCATTTGCTTAAGCCAGTCACATCTTACCCCAAAACAAGCCTTTTTAACAACCAGCTTTAAGAAGTGACTGATATATATATTTTAAAAAGCGACCAGTCTATTGGATTAAGAAAGGTTAAAAACACACATGACAAGTGGACTTTCACTGATTTATTTTCTAATAATGCTATCTGCCATTCTTTTCAGGTTTTTGGACCAAGAAATATGAAATGAATTTGTTATATGTCTGCCAAGGGGCCAAAAAAAAAAAGAAGCCTCATTTATGACAGGGAAAATATGATGATTACTGCAATAAGGTTCAAGTACAAAATAAAATTTAATGCAATATATTTTAGACGCCAGTCGAAAACTTAGTTATGTAAATGAGAATAGACAGTATACTCTATTATATTAAATGATTTGAATTTCCGTATTTACATAGGTTAAAACCATACAGTAATTAATCACTACAAATTGACTTGATTTATCTTCTGATAATTCCATTTGCCATTTCATTAAGTTTTGTTGGACTTTCTTATTACCTAAGCAATATGTAATAAATCTGTTATACGCCTGCCAAAAGGGCAGGCTGGGGAGTGTCAGGGACCCTGGGGATGCTGGTGGTGGGATTCTGTTGCAACATTGTATGCCTGCAACAATTCTAATTATGAACAGCTTCATAAATCAGGGTTTCTTAATTAATAATAAATATATATTAAGAAAAAAGTGACAATAAAAAATAGGAAAAGTTTGAAACACTGCTGGATAGGACAGAGAAGCAGGAAGTCTTTGGCACGACGGACTGGAATCTAAGTTAGTACAGTCTGGATAGAGGATTACTTACTAATATCTGGGCCCAGAGCAACAAGTACAGCAGGTTGGGCATTTGCTTTGCAGGCAGCTGACCCAGGTTTGATCCCTGGCACCCCATATGATTCCCCCAAACTTGCTAGAGTGATCACTGAGCACAGCCAGGAGAAAGCCCTGAGAACTGCTAGGTGTGGTCCCCAAACAAAACAAAACAAAAATCTACCTAGGCCAGAGACATAGCAGAGCGCTTGTTTTGCATGCAGCCAAACACTGGTTCAATCCCTGGTACCACACAGAAGTAAGCCCTGAACAAGCCCCACTGGGTTTGGCCCCAAAATCATCTTATCCCACTCCCACTCCCAGAAAAAAAAAACCCAAACTACTTTAATGACAAATATTTCAACCCGAGGCCAACAATTTCCACCTCTCAGAATCTGTTGCACAGATAGATCTGCATCTGCACCAATGTGGAGTGATGCATATACAAGCTTATTATTTGGAGTATTATTTACATAATTGCAAAAGCCAGGGGTACAATCAAAATGGTTAAATAAAATATGCTACAGGCAAATAAAAAAAGTATTAGGCAGTTTTATAACGATCAAGCAAAATGTCAATACACTAAATAATATCCGATATGGGATGATCTCTAACATACATTAAGTGTCAAAATAAACAAGATGTAGTATAATATTTCTTTGGTAAAAAGAGGAAAACAATACAAATACCTGCCTATGTACATATTTATATCATCGTATAGAGGCTGTATTATAAACATTTGCATATTTACAATGCTATATGCATGGTTTTTCCATGTGTCTAAAATATTTGTGGAAGTGCACATGAGACCCTGGTGATACAACCTACCTCCTGAGAGCTGGAAGACAAGGGAGGAGGGATGTTCTTCCCTGAATTTTGAGTTGTGTAGCTGCATAATCTATTAAACACACACACACACACACACACACACACACATGCACACGCACGTCCACACGCACGTCCATCATGTACTCCTTTTCCTTCCTTTTCTAGTCCATGCTGCAAGGTGCTGAGTCCCTTTTTTGCCCACCAGGACCACGTGGCATCAACATTAGGCCTCCACTGGATTTGGGCATCCTGGGAAATGAGAACCAGGACATCTCCTGACTTCAGTTCTCACTCCCCTCTGCAAAGCCACCGGCAGCACGAAGCCTGGGCTGTAGGCGACACACACACACACACACACACACACACACACACACACACACACAGCTTACTGCTTTGGTTCGCTCTCGCAGACTATTGTCCTCATAGTGCGGGTGGTTGGTCAAGGTCCGTCCTGTGCACAGTTTGACTCCGGCCAGCAGCTGCATGCTTCCAGCGAACACAGCTTTTCTCGGTGTGTGAGAGCTACAAGAGGTCAGGGTCTGAATTAACACCACGGCTCAAGATGTTCTCAAAGTCAGCAACAGAGAGAGAGTTAGTGACAGTCCCAGGGCTCCTCAGCTCACCAGGAAGCACTGAATGTCAGGGAGAGACACCAGAGGCTATCGCAAGGTCTCTGACTTACACTCAAGCTATTTCACCAGTGTTTGCTTCTCAGTTCTGACAGTGCTGGAAGACTGCTGCTAATATACTCTTTTGATGGTTTTGCTCGAAGGAAGAATTGCCATAGGATGCAGATGTATTCTGAGTTTATCTTCTAAGCTAAAACCCCCAATTCTCTTCCACCTTGCTCTGAGGAGAATGAATTTTAAAAGAAAAGAACTCCAGAGATGGGTAATGCTTTCTGTATTAAATGTAAAAGGCTGCCTTGAGGAAAATAAAAAATTATAAGGCTAGAAACTGCAGTTGATCATGAGTCATTATCAAGGGTTTCTATTTAAAGCCAGCAAAGAAAGATCAGAGATGTTACTATAAATTACTTTTCAGAAAAACAGAATTAGTGAAAACAAAAGAATATGGAAAGAGGTTACAAAATAGCAAATATCTAATTACTCAACATGGAAATGTACCAAATTTCACTTGGGGAAAAAGGCGTATTTTATATATTCCTTAGCTAGATGCATCTTAGATGAATGCAGGACACTCACACACTGCTTCAAGGAACTCATTTTCCAGTTATCATCAAGGTGTGGTGACTTTCTAAGCTTTTCTCTTTTCCTAGAGAAAGGAATCTGAGTGTGACAGTCACTTGCTAATCAATGAGGTATTCTTTTCTTTCTCTCCACTGTTTTTCTTTTCCTTGTGGGGAGGCAACTCAGGGATCTCTCTTGGTGGTGCTCAGGGGACCCGTATGGGATGCTGGGGATGGAACCTGCCTGAGCCAGTTGCATGTTAAGTCCCACCAGCTGCACTATCTCCTCAGCCTCTGTGGTATGAAGAATGTGGTAGTTCTTTTCTTGGTGTGGGGGATGGGTGAGGAGTGAGGAGAGAGGGTCTAGGCCACACCCAGCGGTGCTCAGGGATCACTCCTGGCTCCGTGTTCAGGGATCACTGGTGGAGCTGGTGCACGGAAGGCTTTAACCCCTTAAACTCTGTACTATTTCTCCTGCTCAGGTTCTTCAGTGAATTCCCCTCTATGTACAATTTCTGTAGAATTTCCAAGCGAGGCCCTGTAAAAATACTGCAAAATGTAATCATGAGTGAAGAAAGAGGGTCTTGGGCAGAGAAATAGCAGAGCAAGAAAGGAGCTTGCCTTGCATGTGGCTGACCCTAGATAGATCCCCAGCATTACATATGGTCCCCTGGGCACTCCAGGAGTGATCCCTGAGCACAGAGCAAGGAGCAACCCTGGAGCACTGCTAGGGGTATTGGAGAAAGAACGAAAGAAAGAACAAAAGAAGAAATGAAGTAGAGAGAAAGAGAGAAGGAAAGAAAGAAAGGAAGAAAGGGGGAAGTCTATGCTTGCGAGGGTAAGTGAAATCTAATTAAAAACTCAACATATTCTGCAGATAGTTAGAGTAGGTCATTCTTCTGGAGAGTTTTGGAAGAGCAGAGCAAGAACTTGGCTCTAGTGCTAAAGTTTCTAAGAAAAACCCACCACATTAAGCTACTTTACAGGATGCTGTTTCCCCTGCAGTTTTATGCTAAGACCACAGAAAGTCCATTAAAAGCTTTAGATGTCATTGAAGCAAGATACCTTATAGGTCAATAGTAATACTTATAAATTACTTACTTTTTTAAACATTCAAGATTTTCTTTCTACTAATGACATTCTCTTTCACGAATTCCAATGATCTTTCTTAAGTGATGAAAGAAAGTGGACAGAATTATAATGAGCACACAGGGAATGACACAGCTTGCATTATCCCTACTCATAGGAGAGCCCAGAATATAGATTACAAGAGAAAAATGTTTTATGTGAGCCTGGCTCTGTCTGAATAGGTTGTCACTATGCTGACAACCAGATGTTTGCTCAACCCCCACCCCCCACCACACTTTGCAAGGAATTTGTGATGCTGTTTCATTTGGCCACAAACATACGAAGGTTTACATGAAAACAAGGCACGTGCGCAGGGAATGTGTCTCCAAAATGCAATTTATTCAATGACTACTCACTAAATACTTAGCCAGTGCCAATTATACTGTGCTGCCCTCATTTATCATAGACCAGAAGAGTGGAAGAGAAGACTGACAAATATTAAAGAAAAGGCCTTCATCTTTTGCAGCCAGCCTTCTTCCTTTTGGAGATTCTCAATTGGCATATACCATGCTACTGCAAACATGGATACAAACACATTACCTATCCATGCCGAAAGGTGGCTGTCTTTGGGCCTTTTGGGTGCCATGTCTGGCAGAGTAGAAGACAGAGGCACGAGCTCTGGAGAGGGGGAGCCTGCCCACCGGGCACAGCCTTTTGACCTACAGAATGCCAAGCTGACTGCTCCACACTCCCCGACACAACTCCAGCAACTAGGGGCTCATATTCATTCAATCATAAGATGCAGCAAAATCCTAAACTGTCAAAAGTCTTCCACTGCTCCCTTAGTTATGAAAGTGAAAACTGTAAGTTATTCATTATTCAAACTGGTCTTCAAGAAACTTCAAGTCTGGCTTTTGAAAGTCCAATCTGAGGTCAATGGTTATCACTGCTTACTGATACCTCCTGCAGGCCACCAGATACTCTGGGAAGGAAGGGAAAGTGGTGGAACGATTGCAGTGAATAACGCCACTCTCCTCAGTGTGCCTAAGAGCACCAGAGATCCTAGGAGGAGTTCTAATGTTGAATAAGAGTCGGATAATGGGGGGAAAAATGAAACGTGCTCAAACTGCTAAGCTTCAATCTTCTGGACTGTTTTAAGCCTTTCACCAAGACTCCTGGTTTTAAAGAAGAAGACCATAAACAAACAAATGCACAGGGCATTTGCCTTGCATGGAGCTGACCTGGATTCCATGGAAGAGGAGGAGGAGGAAGAGAAGAATGAGTAGAAGGAAAAGGAGAAGGAGAGAAGGAGGAGAAGGAGAAGAAGATGACGATTAAGACAAAGATAAAAATGCAGGTTTTAAGGCAGGGGGTGGGGGAGAGCAAGAGGAGAGAGAGAGAGAGAGAGAGAGAGAGAGAGAGAGAGAGACAGAGACAGAGACAGAGAGAGGGAGGGGAGAGAGGAGAGAGAAGGTAAGGAGAGAGAGGGGAGAGAGGGATAGAGAGAGGGAGAGAAAGAAAGGGAGAGAGAGAGAGAGAGAAAGAGAGAGAGAGACTAGTAACCTGTTCAAAGCCTGAGTTTAATCCCTTGGCACTGTATAATCCCAAACACCACCTGGTATGGTGGCCCCTATGGAGAAAAACAACTTAGGTTCACTGTCTTTATGTTTTTACTATGATAAACTAGGCCGACAAAGGGAAAAGGGATTCTTTGTCCTTAAGTAAAAATGTGTGCTATGACAGATGTGAGTAATACTGGGTATTCTCCCTTCACTAATACCTTCCTGATCCAGGCTGTGTCTAAAAGAGCTTAATGTGCTTTTAACCACTGAATGACATGTCTCTATATTATAGAAAAACAAAGCAATTTTTGCCAACATTGAACAAATGATGTATAAAATGAAGGGTAATTTGTTTTCATAGTTTTCTGCCAAGCTTCAAAGCAAAGCTGCCCAACATGCAAACAATTTCTCCTGCACGAACTGTCACTAAATAATGACAAGGACTCACAGGTCAAATGGATTTACATTATATAATTTAAATGTCATTTCAGGAAGGCCCGATGACATTGGGAACAAATAATCTCATTTCTCTTTGAAGCTCCCAACTTTCAACAAATTGAACTAATGGGTAAACTGAGCACTATAACGTAACATATGAATATATTCTTTCCACTTCAAAAATTTATAGATGTGCAAACACTACAAAGTGATCCATAAAATACAAAAGAGGCTTACAGGCATTTAAGGTCTGAACTTTACCTAGATCATGTTTAAAATATTGAATTATTTTGACTTTGATTCAATGCGAAGAGAGGTTTATTTTCTCATCCCGTTAAAGAAAATAATGTGCATTCAGTCTTCATTATGGGTAGAGACTAGTTCTAGTAAAAAAAAAATCCTGAAGTCAAGCAGTTAAAATGTCACACCTCAAAATAGTCGAATCTACAGATCTATGCCATGTGAAAAAAAAATGTCAGGGAACAGTTTCATAAACAAATAAACAATGCCCAAACAAATGAAGGTGTGAAGGACATGGAGGATGAGGAGGATGAGAATGAGACACCAAGTGTATGTACGGGCCCAGGACCTGTTGAAGTGAACATGCTTTCTAATTATATACAAAAAACCAAGGAAACCACCAGCTGGGCTTTGATGAAAGCAGTAAGAGAAAGGAACAAAAAGAAGGCAAGTTTTCAATCTTTGTCTCCAGAAAACACTACTAGCAAAAAAGGGCAAGCATGAACACAGTCATTTCAACCTGCCGGCCAAGGAAACAGGCAGGACCCTAGCATGACGCATGAGACAGGAAGAGGAATGTGTTGGCCAGGATTGAGGATAGAAGGCTTCTGCCCATTTCCTGGTTCTCACAGGGAAGAATGAAACACATAGATAAATGAGAAATCCAACTTCTAAGTAATTCTTGGTTTTATACTGAAATTAAAATTTTTACTCTTGTAAGGATAAGAAAGGGGGAAAAAAAAAGCCCACCCACCTCTATTGCTAAAAGACAGGAAAGTGAAAAACCACCTCTAAAATCAGAATTCTAAAAACATTTTCCCACTGAAATCTGTTAAGCCTCTAACAACTGTTGAAATAAGGTCAACGGGAAGAATGCAGGAGGAAAGAAAGAAGGCCAAGTGCTGCGAGGAGACTTAACTAAATTCACTCTAATGAAGAAGTAGTGATCGTGGCTTGCCCGAGTGCCGACAGGTAGAATGCAGTGTCCTCTATATGCATAATTGGTACGAGAAATAACTTTTGAGCTCTATTAATATACAACTTCAGAGAGGCAATAACTTCAGGCGTCAAGGCTTTAAATATCTCCACAGAAATGAAATCTCTGTTCTGATGCCAATCATCTTAATAGTGTTATACGACCTCCTGCAGGTGCTGGAATGGGTGGGGCAGGGAAGCAACAGCCTCTAATAAATGGGGCGCACATGTTCTGTTTGATTAATGAAGGCAGATTTCTGGGACACTTATTTTTCCCCTGCAAGAGGGGTGGTAGGCTGAGTATCTTGGGAACTTCTAAAGGAACATCCTTAGTTATCTAACAGTGGTGTGGGGGCCAGACTGTTTTTTTTTGGCTTTTCGGGTCACACCCAGAGATACACAGGAGTTACTCCTGGCTCTGCACTCAGGAATTACTCCTGGTGGTGCTCAGGGGACCATATGGGATGCTGGGAATCGAACCCAGGTAGGCTGTGTGCAAGGCAAATGCACTACCCGCTATACTACCGCTCCAGCCTCCAGACTCCTGGTTTTCTCCTGCATTGAGGACCCAAAGCAGAGACTGGGTAATGGTGGACAAGCTTCCTGAAGTGGCACTTCATAAAGAGTTGCCTGTCCCAGAATGGAGGGTCACTTCAGGTGTCCCTAGGGTTTTGCAACTCAGTGGTCCTCATCCTGATTCCGCCTGGAGGGCAGACATCCTGCAGTGGAAGCTGCGTCAGTTCCCACCCCAGTAACTGCCTTCACTGACCACAGGTCGGAGAAGAGAAAGGTCTCTCTTCAACAGTTCTGGGTCCTCCCAGAGCTCTGGCACTGCCTTCAGACTCGGAGGCCCATTTGGGGCGACTCTGGACCATGGCCCTCCCTCCTGCACAGCTCAGTGCCACCGCTGTCAGTGAAAGCTGAAGGTCCTGTTTTATGTTTCAAAACCAGAGGACATCGGGGCAGTTAGAAGAATAGTAAATCTACTCACTGTGTTTGGAAGTGAAGCCTTACAAACCAGAGCTGATGTAAATGTTGATTTAAACAAATTGATTTAGTGTCTAAATAGACCCTTTTTTGGCATACATTCATCATCACTTATGCTCATTCCACAAACATGCCCAGCAGCTATTTTTGCAAAAACAATAATTTAGATTTGAAGAATTTTACAGGGAAACAGGCAAGATTAGAGCACAATGGGAACATTATTTTCCCCCTGAACACAATATAAATCCCTCAGTTACTAAGAATTTTTAAAAAGTCTGAGTATGTGTGTCTAAAGACACACACACACAGAGAGAGAGAGAGAGAGAAAGAGAGAGAGAGAAAGAGAGAGAGAAAGAGAGAGAGAGAGAAATGAGAGAGAGCGAGTGAGAGAACTGATAGTAAAAGGAGAATCATCTAAGGAATCATTTCCCCAGCGAGAGAAACAATAGACTAACAGACTGAATAATCTGAATGATCTCCCATCTAGTTTTCAGAACCAGAAATGATACTTTTAAGTGACTTTCTGTGAGGAAAAGCATAAAAACCAAGGCCTTACAGCCTACCAGTCTGACACAAGGATGATGTGAGCACTGCAGAAGGATGCATCGGACAGGTTGAGGAATGAGGCGAGATGATTATGAGGCGCATCCAGGTGGCCCGGAAGGCTGAGGTCCAGGATCAGTGGGTACATGGCACCCATCACAACAACAGTGCAATCTTAAAAGCTGAAAATATTCACCTCACCTTCAGATAAACATGCCAGAAATTTCTAGTTCACAAGTTAATGCAAAAGTAATTAGCTTTTCTTTTTTTTAAAAAAAAACTAACCCTCTTCCTATAAAGAGAAGAAATTATTTACTCTGTAATTGTCTGCCATGATTTAAAGTTAAACAAATAAAGACAGAGCATGGCTTAGGCCTCTCAGTATTGCAAATATATGAAAAATTATATTCAGTGCATCTAGTCAAACTCAGTCTGACATTGAGACCAAATGCACATATATATTTTTAGACATTAAATCTCTATAAAATCCATGTATTGCCCTCACGAGACCCAAGCTATCAGCCATATTTGCCATCTCTGTATACACAAGTGGTGCTAAACTGTACTGGTTAGTAAACATTAGTCAAGAGCAGGTGCCAATATGGCCACTAAAACTCTAAGTGATGGGAATAATACAGCCAACGCTTTCTGAATCTGTCCTACAAGATTTGCGATATCTATTTATGTGTGAATAATTACAGGGCTCCTTTTTGGTTATGAAGCAGAAAAATACAGTACTGCTGGCAACTGGAATATGGCTCTGGTAAGAAATGTTTCTTTTTGTGGTCAGGAGGCAGAGTTCCTTAACAAAGCTTTCAAGCACACGCGTTTCATTCTGACGCGGGACACAAAATGCAGGTCAAAGTCAGAACCACTATAACGCTGAAGGAGTACAGTATTCAGAGAGGAAAAACTCTAGCACAGTGGTAGGGCGTTCGCCTTACAAGCGGCCAACGTGGCCAACCCGAGTTCGATTCCTCCGCCCCTCTCGGAGAGCCCGGCAAGCTACCGAGAGTATTCGATATGCCAGACACAGTAACAACAAAGTCTCCAATGGAGACGTTACTGGGCCCGCTCAAGCAAATCGACGATCAACGGGAGGGCCTTTACCTTTACCTTTACCTTTACCTTTACTATATTTTAAATTTCCTCGAAGCCTTGTCTTTGACAATGGAAGTGGTTCAAAGGAAATCTGCGATGAATCTAATTAAGTATAGTTTTCACCATAATGTTTAAATGATTAACAGGGACAGACTATCTTTATGTGTCAACATGAAAAGAAAATCCGGATGGTATGAAAGGGATAGGAACTGATAAAGATAAACCTGGCAGAGGGTCTACAGCCTTCTTTCAAGTTCTGTCAAAGTCTGAAATGCATCCACCAACTCTACTTCTTTCTCTATGTGGGATTTCCTTTTATTTCTTCCAAGGAATTGTGGTTGGAAAGAGTATTTCTTGAATGAAAAATATTTACAGAAATAAACTTTTGAAGAATAACTTAGTAAGAGTGTATGTCCTTTTGCAATCAAATCCAAAAAACCCCAAGAAAACCCCAAATGAGATCCACAGTGATTCTTACATGGCACTTTAAATGTTAAAGGTTAGAAAAATCCTCTTACTTAATCCAGTTCATCAGTTCCACTGTGTCTGGGTCATAGAATTCTCTCAACTCGGAGAGTTCATCCATCATTCCTGGCCAGAACTGAAATTAAAAACAAAACAAAACAAAAAACAAAACCCACCCCACACCCATAGCGATTACTAAGATTAATGTGAAAAAGAATCTATACATACTCTGTGGGCTCAATAAATATGGTTAAGTGAACTATCAGAACTGCACTCTTCCAAGTATGAGCTCAAGTCAAAAAAAGGTTTTTAACTTACTTTGAGTCAAAACTAACAGTATTGGTACTTTCAGATTGCTTCAGAATAGATTATTTTCTATGACTACATATAGAAAAAAATTAATTTAAGTCAGGAAATTGTGTCCTAGGCTCAGAAATACATCAATGACGTATATTTTGAGTTGATGTTTACAATTATTGACTTGAAAATAAACTATTAAACAGCTGAGACTTACTATAAAAGACTATGATAATTCTGCTGATATTTCTGCAGTGCAATTTGCTACATATTAAAAATTTGTCTTCATAATAAATACTTTTCAGAAGCCCTAAAGAAAAAAAAGCCTAACAATATTGGGACTAGAGGTATAATTTTTTTTCAAAAAAGAACTCTTATTTTTATCTAAGAAAACATTATTGTCATGGTCTTAGTATCTAGTAAGACTGGCTACATCTGTGTTAGTCTGGATACACCAGGAAGAACACCAAGGAGGAAGCACAACATCTCCCCTTTCACTGGCGATGTGTCTGGAAGCACCAGTTTAGAGCTGCAAAAAATGCTCTGGAATAGCGAGTCTCTTTGCTGCCTCACAATTACCCAAGGAACCGGATGGTGCAGAGAGCTCTGTCATGAGCACTGTAGTTTTCATACTAATATGGAGAACCAGATTCAGTGAGTAAACTTGACTTCACCAGGCTCCAGGAGGCAGGGCTATGATCACAAACCTAATCCCATAGCCAGCCTCCTTTCATTGGTTATATATTTTGTATCAGAAATCTAGAGAAATGGTTTGAGATACTTTGATTAAAATTACAGGTACAGTAGGAGAGAATAACATCTCAAGGTAGGACTCTGAGAAAATGTGGCAGATTTGATTCTTATATTTATATCAGTGGAACTTCCAAGTACTCGAGTTACTTAAGGTTATGCAGCTGTAATAAAAAAAATTACACTGAGCTTACTGCCTAGCTAATATAATTTGTCTGTTTAATTCAACAGCTTAATTCAATGCTCATTGTTTTATCAAGTCACAATTGGTTACAAAGACAAAGTTCCTTGGGTGAACTGCAGAATTAATTTCATCTATTGGAATAGAAGACTAATGACAATGTATCTCTGCTTCAGTGAATTTGAAAATACAGTACCTAAAAATCATTATATAGAAACATAGTAGCTAGTTTATAGCTGTGTTTAGCTATTTCACATTCTTTTTCGTTTTTTCTTCTTTTTTTTGGCTCTGTGCTCAGGGATCAATCCTGGTGGTGCTTGAGAAATCGTCTATGAACTGAACCCTGTTGGCATGTGCAAGGCATATATCCTACCTGCTGTACTATCCTCCAGCCGACCTTATCACACCCCCAAATTCAGTAAAGATTTTATTAGGGGGAGGAAAAAGGTAAAGAAAAGAAGGCAGAGACATAGCTAGATTATGAGGGGTGTCCTGGAGAAGGATTACCATCCTATCACGTCTTTGGTTACTTTTACTGTTATTCAAGTTTTGTCTTCTGGGTTGGTTAATCAGAAAAATTATGGTACTGGACAATCAGGTATGAGCACTTCTGGTTCTAACTTTAGAGAAGATGAAATAAAAGCTACCAATTAAATGACACCTTGTAATACCTTAATTATTCATTATTCTTACTAATTTTGAAAAGAAACAGAATGCCATCTTTCAATTTTAATTAATTTTGGTGGTATGTGTGTGGGGGTCTCTCAGTGTTTAGGGGCCTAAAGGCCACTCCAGCCTCTGGGGTCTCCAGGGCTACAATCATTAGTATTGGAGTGGGGGTCCCAGGAGAGATAGGACTCCAGGCACTGCACATGCAAGGATATGCCTTTGGCTCCTCAGCTGTTTCCCAAGCCTTACACCAACTTTTAAAATAGGTTTCTCATTCTTTAGGTATAGACATACATTGAAATCTGCATTCAATGGTTATTAGGATTTCTCTAGTTTGAAAGTTTTGTAGCTAACCTGAAAAAATGTTAAAATTTCATAATATAGGGATGCTGAGAGTCTCCTTCAGCAAGCCAAAGTAAGCGTTACATGAATGAAATTCTCTTTCTAAATGACCAGTGGCAGATTATAGAGGATTTGACCAACTCATATATGCTAATCCAAATGAAGTTGATCTTATTAAAGTATTGGTTCCTAAGCAGAAAACCATAAATTTTAAAATAGGTTACCCTAAAGAAATATATGTCAAAAATGGTATTTTAAGAAAGATCTCCTTACATTTGCTATACAAAACTCAAATCGAGATATATGATATACAAACTCATATTACTTACAACTACATCTGTTCAATATCTGGAAAACAGATTTAATAGTGTCCCCTAATAACATCTTCATTTCCTTTGTGATTTTTTTTGTTTATAAGTTCCAAGATACTAAAATGTTATTTTTTTTTCTTTTTGGGTCACACCCCGCGATGCTCAGGGGTTACTCCTGGCTCTGCACTCAGGAATCACTCCTGACGGTGCTTGGGGGACCATATGGGATGCTGGAAATGGAACCCGGTCAGCTGCATGCAAGGCAAATGCCCTCCCTTCTGACCCCTAAACGTAAGTTAAATATTTTATAGTAAAAGTGGAGTTCATTAAATTTTCTCCCAAAGTCCAATACTGAATAGTAGGCCAATGCCCTTTAGAAAGATTCTTGTACTATCTTCTCTGCTCGGAATATTTACCAAGGTATTGTGGAAATGATGGCTTTTCAACAGCATCATTAGCTCCAAGGAAGAGTGGAGGGCAATTTTTTGTCCCGTCCCCAATGTTGGACATTTTAGAAAGTATGTGTGTATGTGTGTATGTGTGTGTGTGTGTGTGTGTGTGTGTTTGTGTATGGGAGGGGGTCTCTCTAGTCATGCTGGGGTTCACCAGGATTATACCTGGTAGAGCCAGGGTTGGAACCCAAGGCCTATGCATGCCAGGGATGTTCTCCAGCCCTGCAAACTACCTCCTGTCTCTGGAGACAGGTTTGATGGTTACAACTGGAGGGAGGTGGTACTGGCATCAGGTGGGTAGAAGAACAGTTCTTACAAAGCATAGCACAATGCATGGGCCAGCCCCCTACAACAAAGAATGATCTGGCTAAAAACCCAATGGGACAGCCATGGAGAAACCCTGGTATGAGTAGTGTTCTCACACTTGGTGCCTGAGCACCGCTCGGAGAGTGGGGTGAAGCACACATTTCTGGACCCAATTTTCCATTTCCTCCCAATTTTCCATTTCCTGCTCTGGAGTGGGAACTTCTGTGCTTCTGACAAGCTCTGGGCAAATATCGTTGTTCCGTATCTAGGGATGACACTGAGCATGAATGCTCTGGGGTTTATTTCTTCAATGGTGTTCTCCCTCAGTTTTATCAAGAAGAGACCCAGATCCTCAAACAGCTTTAAAAAAAAATGAATAAAAACTCAAAGAGCTGAGACATGAAAGAATTCAGTCTACACATGTGGATGGCGAAAAAAGATGATTACAGTGTGCAGACCCTGTTTGTGGTAAGGCAAGAGTGATAGGAGTTCTTTCTTCTCTAGGAGGGCGTTTATCAAAACGTTAGCATCAAAGATAAAGTTTCTTCATCCATGATTAAACAAAAATTCGGCTTATGCCTGAGCTGTTGCTTTCCAGATGTTTAGGAAGTTTCAATTATTTACATTAGAGCAATAAAATTCCCAGAAGTAGAATGTGGCAATAACTTCTGTGTTCTCCAGAAACTAAGTTAGCACAGAGCTCGGCGCACAGTGGTTTTCTGACACAGAGGAGCATGATAGAAATGAATTTTTTTGAGGGGCTGGAGCAATAGTCCAGCGAGGAAGGCACCCGCAGCCAACCTGAATTTGAACCTGGCATCCCATAGGGTCCCCTGAGCACCGCCAGGGATGAGTGCAGAGCCAGGAGTAAGCCCTGAGCATTGCTGGTGATGGCACCCAAACTAACAAAACCAAACCAAGAAATCTCATTGAGTTATTTAACACTAGAATTATTCGACCATGCCTATCAAAGTTTCTCTTAGCCTAAAATCATTAAAATCTGACGTGAAAATCTAAGTGAATAAAAGCTGAGATTTTTCTATGTGGATGTCTTCTTTGTGCCCCGATTCCAGGAACATCTCTCCTCTAGCCTCGAAATCCACTGTTCTAATTAAAAAAAAAAAAATCTAAGAAAAAATTCTAAATTTAAAAAACATACGTCATTTTTTTTTAAACAAAAGGAGGGTGAAAACAAACTATGCTACCTGCCTCCATGACAATTCACACTTAAGAAACGGACCTGTCACAAGCATAGCCTCAGCTGCTTCGGAAATTATTCAACGAAGAGCAAGGACGGTTTTATTATTTCCTTTGAAATCGAAGGAAGAGTAACTGATTTGACTTTATTTATATGTGTGAACCCAGTCTTCTCACAGAGATACTTTTAAACATCTACTATAAAAATTTTATTGAATACAGAATGATGCATTTTAAAAATCTTAACTGTATTTAAAGCAGA
This sequence comes from Sorex fumeus, assembly GCF_029834395.1. Classification (NCBI taxonomy): domain Eukaryota; kingdom Metazoa; phylum Chordata; class Mammalia; order Eulipotyphla; family Soricidae; genus Sorex; species Sorex fumeus. Next base: position 24,033,265 of record NW_026606179.1, read on the forward strand.
GAGAAGTAAAATAAGTTTTCTTCTATTCACCTCAAAATCAGACTAGAAACATCTATATTTGCAGAAATCTCCATCATCTAAGTAAGGCAAAACCAAAAGTAATTAAGATGACTAAATTCTAGTAGCTTTTAGTCATAATATTTTTATTTGTTAAAAAGCTACGTGGAAAGGTTTCATCCCATTTGTCACAAGAAGCTAAGGAGGCATAAAACCAAACAGATGCTTAGTGATACAAAAGAACTATTTGTTGAGTAATATCCAAAGCAGACTGACTCAAAGTAGTTATTCTGCTAAATCAGAGACAATGTTGATGACCAGAATCAGGAAAATTATTCTTACCTTATAGCACAGATACACCAGTATTAAGATTGGCACTGAATATCGCATTACACATATCTATACAAGAAAGACAGAGAGGTTACGAATATTTTGAACACTTTTATTTCTCAAACATGTCTAAAAATGAAACACCAGAAATAAAAATCTGATGGAGAATGTCTCCAACACAGAATCAACCAACCAATGTGAGGTTTCTGATCACTCATTGGGTCCTTGTATCTTCAACCCTATTGCCTGCCACCTAGTGAAGTTATAGGTGGGACACCTCAGAACTGCATTTATAGGCTATGCTCTTTTTATTACATAGACTTAATAATAATAGAGAATGTATCATTATTATAATTCTGGATAATTGCATTACTGCTACTTCCTTTTTCTTTCTGTGCTTTTCACTAAATTTTGTGATTTCTACATTCTACAGAAAGCTAACTTAGAATCTGAGAAAAGTGATTTGAAAAATAAAATCTAAATGACATTTAAATAAATCTAATTTCTTTTAAATTACAATGCAATAAAGATCTTAAACAGGATTTTAAGCCTCATATTTTGGTATCATTTGATCAGACTGTTGTATGGGCAATTACTGAAGAAAAAAGTGGTTTGAAAGAAATCTATCTGACAACATAGATTTCAGATTGAAAAAAGATTAGAAGGGACAGCAAAGGCCATTTTTTTTTTTACTAATCAAGGGATATGTTCAGCAGGAAGAAATCACACTCCTTAATGTATATGCACCTAATGAGGGGCCAGCTAAATACTTAAAACAACTGCTAACAGATTTTAACGAGGGCATTGCTAGCAGCACAATAGTAGTTAGAGACTAACACTGCCCTATCACCTCTAGATAGATCAACAAGATTAAAACTCAGCAAGAAATATTGTCACTGTCACCGTCCTCCCATTGTTCATTGATTTGCTCGAGCGGGCACCAGTAACGTCTCCATTGTGAGACTTGTTGTTACTGTGTTTGGCATATCGAATACGTCACAAGTAGCTTGCCAGACTTTGCCGTGCAGGCAGAATACTCTCGGTAGCTTGCTGGGCTCTCTGAGAAGGGTGGGGGAATCAAACCCGGCTCGGCTGCGCTGGCCTCGCGCAAGGCAAATGCCCCACCACTGTGCCACCGCTCCAGCCCAAGAAATATTAAAAGCAAAAAAAACTGAAGGGAAAAAACAAAGGGACCAACACTAACCCTCTTTGGGTTATATAGATGGATCAACTTCAGAAGTAGCTCCCATATGTCAGGGCTGCATAAGCCAAATGACGCAAACACACACATGTGCGATGTCCACAGGTATTTCATCCTGAGAGGACAGAAACGGGCAAAGGTTAACAAGCACGAATGATGCCGAAAGCAGCACCTAGGGCAGTCCTGCAGGAAACTGCTGCCTCTGCAATTTAGGATTGTCTTACTAAAAGCGATGTAGAAACCAGCGGCCCAAGGACTGTGTTTTGATAATTATTGTGTAAGTAAACAGAGGACAGTATTGGTGATGAAGGAAAATAAACAACATTGTAAGTGGCTGATAAACAGTACAGCAGGGAGGGCGTTTGCCTCGTACACAGCCGACCCACGTTCAATTTCCAGCATCCCATAGGATCCTCCAAGCCCAACCAGGAGTGATCCCTGAGCACAGAGCCCTGAGCACCGCTGGCTGTGACGTACAACTCCTCACCACCCCCCGAAAACACAAAACATTATATAAAATATTTTTGTAGTAGGTCAGAAGAGCAACAAAGGACTCTATTATGGAAATTAGTTAATAAAATGATTGTCAGTGTCTGCATGATATTGCTAAATTATATGAGGCAAACAGTGGTCAAATAAAAAAAAACATACCAAACAAATAAAACAAATTACCTCATTGTGCTCAAGGCCAAGAATCCAAACAGAATAGTGTGTATTAGGTTGTAGGCAGTTTCAGGTTTTAGGTCAATTGTGCATTTTCCCATTTTACCCATAGATTGCTGATTCGTAGAATCACTGCATAAAACAGCAAATGGGCAAAATGAACACTGGATACATAATTTTTAATTTAACAGAAACTTTTAGAAGACATAAGAAACTTTTACCTTCAGCTATTTAGAAATGATTTTTCCTAAGACAACATAAATTAGCAATGATCAATTCTGAACTTGTTTATGGAGCTATACTACAAATGGAGCTATCAATACAAATGCATTAATAACTAGAATTAAAATTCAACAGGTTACTTTTTTTTTTTTTTGCTTTTTGGGTCACACCTGGTGATGCATATGGGTTACTCCTGGCTCTGCACTCAGGAGTTACTCCTGGCGGTGCTTAGGGGACCATATGGGATGCTGGGAATCGAACCCGGGTCGGCCGCGTGTAAGGCAAACGCCCTACCCGCTGTGCTATCTCTCCAGCCCCACAACAGGTTACATTTTAAGTAAAAATTTACAGTGCTTCAAGTATTCAATTATGAGACAAACCAAAAACATTTTTTTTCTTTTGAGAATCACTGAAACTGCAAAAGATCTGTAATGGGGTTTTATGACTTACTGGCACTTTTCAAATTTTAACAATAAGAAAAGTTAAAAATGCATCCATAAACTTGGCATTTAGTCCCTTTGTGCACCAGTGATGGCATTTGTTTATACCAACGCTTCATTATGTGTGCCTAACTCTTAGCAAACATGGCTACACTGAAATTATTACATCTTTGAAACAAACAACTCCTTAACATTACAACAAGCTCTTGCTGCATTTTTTTTGTTTACTAAAACTGCTTTTCTATATGTGGCTTATTTAAATCAAAGGTTGCATGCTGCATTTCTTCAATATTTCTAACTTTCAATCAATAAATGTATTCTCCTTATGGGAAAAGACTGCCCTATGGGTGGGAATATTATCAGGCTTGGCCTAGGAAGACAGTATGGTAATGGCTCAATTAAGAATAGGGCTCCTTAGGAAGAAGAAGATGGGAGGCATCACCTTACTCAACTTCGAATTGTACTATAAAGCAATAGTAATTAAAACAGCATGGTGTTGGAATACAGACAGACCTGCAGATCAATGGAATAGTGCTGAATATACTGACACAGACCCTGAAATATATGATCACTTAATCTTTGATAAAGAAATAAGAAATGTGAAATGGAGCAAGGAAAACCTCTTCAAATGGTGCTGGGAAAACAGGACAGCTACATGCAAGAGAGAGAGAGAGAGAGAGAGAGAGAGAGAGAGAGAGAGAGAGAATCAGACCTCTGTCTAACACGAGGCACAGAAGTCAGATTAAAATGCATTAAAGACCTCAGTATCAGACCTGAATTCATAAGGCTCACGGAGGAAAATGTGGGCAGAACCCTCCGTGACATTGAAGCTAAAGGCATCTTTAGGGATGAAACACCACTGACCAAGTAAGTGGAAGTAAAGATAAACAAATGGGATTGCAGTTAGCTAAGAAGCTTCTGCACCTCCAAAGAAATGACCAAGATACAGAGACATCCCACAGAATGGGAAAAGTAATTTAACCAATACCCATCAGATAAGAGGTTAATATCCATGATACATAAGGCACAGGTAAAACTTTACAAAAAAAATTCTCCAACCCCATGAAAAAATGGAGAGAAGAAATAGAAACTTCCTTAAAAAAGAAATACAAATAGGATAATATCCCTCCCCCCATCCTCCCATCCCCCCATCCCCCCCTGCCACTGTGGCAGGGCATTCCTCCCTGTTCTCTCTCTCCTCCTGGGCGCTGTGATCAGCCAAAGAGGCATTGAGTGGCGAACATGTTCAGTCCAGTCTACTTTCAACCTGCATCTCCCCTCCTGGGAGGATCCTCCAAACACCCTCCACTTGGTGTTCCCCTTTCTATCTGAATTGTCCTTTCCCCTAGAATACCCAGCTGGCCTCTAAGTTATGGAGTAATTCTCCTGGTGTTGCTCTCAGCTATTCTTGGGTATTAATCTCATATTTTATTATTTTATATGGTGGAAAATGGGCACTGGTGGAGGGATGGGTATTTGATCGGGGTATGACCGAGATCCAAGCACAAAAATTTGTAAATCTACAACTGTACCTCATGTCGTTTCACTAATAAAAAAGAAAAAAAAATATTAAAAAAAAAAAAAGGAGTGGAGCGATAGAAAAAAAAAAAAAGAAATACAAATAGCCAAAAGGCACATGAAAAAAATCTCTACATCACTAATCATCACAGAGATCCAAATCAAAACAACAATGAGATATCACCTTATACCACAGAGATTGGCAAACGCAAAAAAAGTACAGGAACAATCAGTGCTGGCATGGATGTGGGGAGAAAAGGACTCTCTTTCATTGTTGGAGGGAATACTGACTGGTCCAGCCTTTTTGGAAAACAATATGGGCATTCCTCTGAAAACTAGAAATTGAGCTTCCATACTGAGTCAGCAGTATCACTTCTGGGAAAATACTTCCAGGTTGCAAAAACACACAGCAGAAATGACATCTACACTTGTATGTTTACTGCAGCACTGTTCACAATAGCCAGAATCCGGAAACAACCTGATTGCCCAAGAACAGATGACTGGTTAAAGAAACTATGGTACATCTACACAATGGAATATTATACAGTTACTAGTATTAAAAAAACCACACAAACACATACAAAAAAACAAGGTAATGAAATTCACTTATACCTGGATGGACATGGAGAGTTTCATGCTAAATAAAATGAGTCAGAAGGACAGGGACAGACATAAAATGAATATACCTATAGGTGGAATATTTAAAAATATATAGTATGAGATTAACACCCAAGGACAGTAGAAACAAGGGCCAGGAGGATTAATCCACAGTAGGAAGCCTGCCTCAAGGGCTGGGGGAGAGGGCAATTGGGATGGAGAAGGGACCATTATGACAATGATGGTTGGAAGGGATTGCTCTGGATGGGAGATGTGTGCTGAAAGTGGGTAAATGACCAAACATGATGGCCTCTCAATATCTGTATTGCAAACCATAATGCCCAAAAGTAGAGGAGAGAGAGAGAGAGAGACAGAGACAGAGACAGAGACAGAGACAAAGAAGAAACATGGCTGCCTAAGAGGCAGGCTGCTCTTGGGTGGGACTCTCCACCTCTCTCTCTCTCTCTCTCTCTCATTTTAGACATTGTAGTTTGAAATTGTATCTCATGGTGAATCAATTTAAAAAAAATAGTGCTACTTTACTTCTTGGCATCTACCCCAAGAGCTCCAAATTCAAAACGGTATTTGCACTCAACACGTTCACTGCTGCATTGCTCACCGTAGCTAAGATCTGGGAACAATCCAGATCTGGAAACAACCCAGATCAAGAACTGGTGATGAATAAGGAACCGATGAAATATATGCACAACAAAATGCTAATCGGGCATAAGAAAAGGTGAAATCTTATTGTTAGCTGCTATGTGGATGGACCCGGTTTCATGCTGAGTGAAGTGAGCCAAGACAGGGACAGATGCATGATGTTCATTTTCTGTGGCAAGCATCCCTCATGGGGATATGGGCTATGCTTAAACACAAAGGCTGCAGCCAGGGGAAGCAGGTCCAGTCTGGCTGTGTCCGCTTCAGTGATGTGAGGGTGGAAGAATGGGCTTGGATGCTGTGCTCTGTTGCTAAGTGATAGGAAACAGCAATACGGGGCACTGTTTAAGATGAAGATCACACTTCTATAAAGGCTATACTTGCCCACACAAGTTCAACAGGCATCAGATATGTATGATGTTCAAGAATAGTTCTGTGTAACTAGAGAACTAGTATTTCCTAGAAACTCTCTTTTCATCATCCCATATTCTTAAGAAAATGAGAAAGATACTCAGGTAATTTTTACCACTGGCAGATCTTTCTTTTTTTTTTAATGCACCATAATTTACACATTTATTGCCAATATTGTCTCAGGCTGACGATGATCCTTCTCCAATTCCACTACCAAGTGACGCCCAGTTTTCCTCCACACACCCAACCTGATCCTCGACAGACATTTTAATTTTAATTATTGCACTTTGGGTCTCATGCTTAAAGGGGTTATCTATATATGGAAAACTTGCCTCTCACCAGGGAAGCTCAAGGCATGACTTAAACATTATCTATTGTATCCCACACTCTGGCTTCTGTATTAACACTGAATGATTATGCCATGTAAGAACAGATGCTCTCTCCTTTCCCTGACACCTGGAAGAATCCTGCAGCACCTCCCCTCTGGCCAAGCTGGAAAGCCCTTACACTCCATGAATATCCCATGAACCAGGCTATAGCCTTTTCACAAAGCAGGTGAGTTGTATAAATGGAATGGCGTGATCCTTCTAGTACTAAAAAGACAGAGTAAAAAATCTCTGAAGGCGGCCAGGGGGTGGCCCTGATGGCCCTTCCTCTGGCCGCCCAGGTTCTGGGGGGCCCAGGTCGCTCCCCCAGTTGGGGCAGCCCGGGCCCTGGGGCAGATGATGGAGGAGAAGACAAGGGCCAAGCCGGTTGATTGATCAGTTGCCCTTTATTCCATTCTTCCCACGAGCCTGCCTCAGTCTCTCTGAGCCTCCCATTCTGGTCTCTACTGCCTCCTTTCCATCTCCTCCTGTCTCTCCTGCTCATCACTCTGCGCTCCATCTCGAAGCTTGTGTTCTCTCTCTCTCTCTCTCTCTCTCTCTCTCTCTCTCTCTCTCTCTCTCTCTCTCTCCATGTACCTACTTCTGTATTCTTCTACATTCTCTCTCTGTCCTCCTTGCTAGCCTCTCCATGGTCCATCATGCTGCCCTGCTCTCTCCTCTCTCCAGCTCTCTTGCCTCCAATTCCCTTATCTCTCCAGGCTGACACTGGCACCAGTCAGGTAGCCAAATCAACGTAATCAAACAAACCCTTCCTGACTGCCAGGCTCAAGGGCGGAAACACCACCATGGGTATTCCAAAGTCCTTCCTGACTGCCCAAGGGCAAAATATCTCTTAAGGTGTTTTTCTCCTTTCCTCAGTCCAATAACTTTATCAACATCTTAACACGAGTTACTTTTGAATGGACACAGTAAGAGAAATATTGAGGCTTGTAGGGCAGCTCTCCTGGGAACATCTTGCCACACACTCAGACTACAGCACTCAGGCCAGATTCATCATTCCTAACCCTAGCAGGGTCCAAATCTAGTTATTACTTTTGGATCATGACCACATTTGTCCATGACCAAGCTCTTAACTAATAGTTAAGCATTATGGCGCTTTGGTCAGGCCCATCTCAATGCCAGGGTAGCACAAAGCTTAACGCTTGCCCTGGTTCTATCCAGATCCTTGTCGGGACCCTGTTTGGAGGGCACTAGGAAGTAAAGGCAGCTGAGGCTTAAGTGAGTGAACAGATGCCCAGGAGGGAAATATTACTGAGAGTCACATTACAAAAGCATGTCTTCTTGTGTCCATACAAAAAGGACATTGCTCTGAATAAACTATGCAAAGGACTTAGGGAGAAGAGAAAAACAGATATTACAAGTCAACAAAGCACAAAGAAAGTTACAAATAAACACAGAGAAATGGGAGCACTGTGATGGGAGCAACCCAATAAACCTAAACTACCTGAGGCTATGTAGGAAGGACAAAACAGTGTTATCCTACAGACAGACACACTTTAAATATTTGGCATTGATGAAACAGCCTTCAAAGTACATTTAAACATTTCTATGAAGACACTGCAATTCTCACATTCTAATTCTCAAATTAATGAAAGCAGTACTTTCTCTCTAATAAAATCCTATATCCCTCCCTGGTAGATGAGGGTGCTCTAAAACCTTTGTCTACAATCATATGCTGCATCAGCGTCCAGACATAGCTCCTAGATTCACACTGAGCGCCAGGTGGGCATTTGTACCCAACACCACAGGCCAAGTGACCTTCCTGCTGCGGGTGTAGTATGGAGTCCTGTGGGCACCTGGGGTGTCTGGAGTAACATTAAATCACACTGTCTAGAATAATTCTCATCTATTTTCACAGGGCTACATTTTACCTTTGGGTGAGGTATAAAAAAGAACACTTCAGAAAGATACTAAAATAGTTTATAGTCAATGAAATATTTTCACGGTTCAATGTTGCTTCATTCTTAATAATCATAAAACACCTCAACTGATCTGGGCTCATTTTAATGACTTTTTCTCCTCGCATAGCTCTCTGGTGGCTGTGAATCACAGTTCAATAGCACCTTAATTGGCAAGGTAACTACATAGAAAAAGGGTTTCTTTCCGAGCTTCATTAAGTTTTCATAAATGACAGTAGCTTCAACTTCTTACACTTAATTTTCCTTCTACTTAATATGGATAGTAAATGTGAAATCTTCCATCAACTTGATTGGGAGATACTCTACAACTTTAAAAATAATTCTGCACACTCTTTTTGACTTTTTCTTCTAGATTAGTAGAATAACTACTTTTAGAAAATTGTTAGTAAGGATGTTATAGATGCTAATAGTTATGGTTCACTACAATTTGAGAAGTCCCAAACATGGGGCCACAAGTAAACAATAATTAACGCGTGATAGTTTATGAAAAATTAACAAGGTCGGAGGTAGAAAAGCACAGGGAAATAATAATAGAAACAGAGATTATGAGTCAGTAAAATAACACTAGTAATGAGCTACAATCTACAAGTTTCTCTAGGAAAGAGACACCATTACGGGTCCCTTATGCTTTGTTAACTTGTTTCTGACAAGACTCTGAAGAATAAGTACTCTTAGTTCTACACACAAGGAAGTAGAAATACTGAAAGGGGACATCCTGCAATATGTCCCTTTTCACTCTGTCCCCGAGAGTGAGAGTCAGGACCTAAATCAGAATGCAAGGCACCCATTCCTGCTCAGGGTCCCTTAATTGCTTCACTATTCCTGAGAGTCGAGTCCACTCTATGCTGGAGAAGTTCCCCCTTAAGATCAGTCTGCGTTTGATATATTCATTTTCAACTGAGTGATTTTTTTTCCTGCACCACAGAACAAGTCCATTAAAGCATGAGATTCTTGAATTCGCCATACCTGAGATTATGGAAGGCAACGGTCAATGCTGCAATCACTGTGATGAACAGAACAAATATGTAAGCATAAAAAAGCAGGGTGTCTGAAAGTCTTTCAAATGTATTGAAAGGCAGGAGTCCAAACGCTTCTTCACATAGATAGAGATTTGCATCAAAATCTCTAGGGAACAGAAGAAAAGCAGTGTTACATTTATTTTTTTTTTAATTTTTATTTTTTGCTTTTTGAGTCACACCCGGCGGTGCTCAGGGGTCACTCCTGGCTCTACACGCAGGAATTACTCCTCGCAGTGCTCAAGGGACCATATGGGATGCTGGGGATTGAACCTGGGTCGGCCGCGTACAAGGCAAATGCCCTACACGCTGTACTATAGCCCCCGCAGCATTACATTTAATACAAAAAGGTAAAGGTAAAGGCCCTCCCGTTGTTCATCGATTTGCTCGAGCGGGCCCAGTAACATCTCCATTGGAGGCTTTGTTGTTACTGTGTTTGGCATATCGAATACATCACGGATGTCTTGCCAGGCTCTGCCGTGCGGGCGAGATACTCTCGGTAGCTTGCCGGGCTCTCCGAGAGGGGCGGAGGAATCGAACTTGGGTCGGCCATGCTGGCTGCGTGCAAGGCAAAGGAAACTATATATAAATATATTTTTCCCCCTCAAAATGAGTCTACATTAATAGCTGAAAGTACAGCACAGTATCCAGTTAAGATTTTTTTTTTCTGTGCTGGAGACCTTACCTTTACCTGGAGACAGATCCCAGAACCTCCAACAAGGTTGAAGTGCTCTACTACTGAGGTACATCCTTGGCCAACGATAAAACAGGTTATATTTTACATGCTATACTGAGTTCATAGAAAAAAGCGGTATTTACAATTCATTCATACCTTGTTGCTCCAAACCCAAATTTTGCCTTCAGAAATTTAAATATGTGTTCATCTGACTTCAGGTTAAGAAATTTCTATTGGGGAAGAAGGAAAACAAAGCGTTCTTAGTATCTTAGGCATGGCTTCCTGATAATCTCCCACTAAATACAAATATTCAATGTCTACTTTCATAGATACATATGTTCGCATAAATACTCATTAGTAACTATTCACAATAATTTTAGAATATTGAGGAATTCAATCATTTTAGAATATTGAGGAATTCTAAAGAAGGATCTAGATGTTCCCTCTTTTATTTGCTTCTGCTAGTATAATCATTTTTTAAAAAAAAGCTAGGCTGGAGAGATACTACAGTGACTAAAGCACTTGCCTTGAAAGCCACCAACCCAGGTTCAATTCCCTACGTCTAATATGTTCCCCCAAACCCCGCCAGGAGTGAGCTCTGAACACAGAACCACAAGTAAGCCCTGATCACAGCCAGGTGTGGACCCCAAACAAAACGGAACAAAAAGTGCTATATAGAACTTAAAGTAAAATAGATAAAAGGACAGCTCTTTGGTTTCAGGGAGAGGGAGACAGTGAAAGTCTAGTGGTACACAGGTTTCTTGAATGAAACACCAACAGTAAGATGACCTGAAACCTCAAACAGGCATATTGCTTAGAAGGTCTGTTGGCCTGGGGGTCTTTTGTTTGCGGACAAAACTAATGTAAGATATAGCCACACAAAGACAATTAAAATTACAGTATCTCATCTCAAGGATTGAAGAGACATACCCTAGTGCTTATCATCATTCATCATAAATTTCTGGTTTCCTTAACAGTGCTCAGGGGAGCTGGAGCCACTCCTTGGTGGTCCTGGGTCACCTGGATGTGTGGTACTGCTCATGTTCTGGGGTGTGAGGGACTGCCTGGGTCACCCTGGAGGCACTGAGGGACCTCCAGGGTTGTACCCAGCAATGGGAAGAGGCCTCTCAGGCTATATCTGTTGATGCTCGGGAGGAAATGGTGCTGGGGATGGAAAAGGGGTTGAGTGTGTGCAGGACACCTATCTTGACCCCGGTGCTATCTCTTTATCCCTGATTATAATTTTAATTCACATAACTGCATTTTAAACTTCTAACTTGCAAAAATATACATACTATCAATGGGTGAAGAAACTGCATCTAAAGGATACTGAAAAAAAAAGATAAGGCATTCATAACTGAGGTTAGTAGACAAAATATGTTTACTAGCGATGAGCTGCAAATCTGAGTTTATACATTCCAGTCACAAACGCAACAGGAGATAAAAAGGATCCATGTCCCTTACAGAATCATAAGATTAAAACATGTCAGTTGTTCTGAGGAGGTCCTAATAATCCCAGAACAGATTCGAGGGAAAAATGTGTTCCTTGGCCTAGTGAAGAACAGCATGGGGTCTCAAGGATTCCTTTTTCTAAATTCTCTCCTAGTTTGATGCTAGCCAAAAATGTCAAGGCCAATTCAGCAGATGTCAACTCATGATCCAGCCATGCAACTCTGCACTGGCTTAATCCATGCACAGGGCACGAACTGTCAGGAAGGACCCAGGGTTCTTTCAGCCTATCTCTCAAAAATGCTGGGTTATTCTTCTCAAGTAAGTTCTGCCTTAGAGTGAATGATACCATTTAAGAAAATGATACCTTTAAGAAAACAATGACAAGATCTAGAAGTTAATGTGACTAGCTCATGAAAAGTCTTTTTATTTTTATTTTTTTATTTTTGGTTTTGGAGCCATGCCCAGTAGTACTCAGACCTTACACCTGGCTCTGCATGCAGGAATCACTTCTGGAAGGCTTGGGGACCACGTGGGGTGTTGGGGATTGAAGCTGGGTCAGCTGCGTACAAGACAAATGCTCTACCTGCTGTGCTATTGCTTTGGCCCTGAAGAGTCTTATTTAAAAATTTGACAGTTGATAGGCTAGAACAGAAACCCTCACCCTCTGATCTGTCGAGTACATGTGGATATCCAGTTCCTATCCTGAGACCAGCCCAGTTAGAATGGACAACCCATCTCAATCAATCACTGTGGTACTAAGAGCAATTGATTATTTATTAATAATTAAACACAAAAAAACCCATGCTGTCACCTATTCTCTGGTTCTATAGTGTACAAAACAATACTTTAAAAAGTAGAATATTTTAAATATAGAGAAATAATTTGTTTAATGCTTTCTAAAGAGGAGCTTTAAAAAAGTATAATGACTCAAAAGGTGAGTTCACGGTATAAGGTGTTAACGGTTGAACAGAAACCAATGATGACAATAACTAAAACAATCCTGTTCTGAGATGAAGTAAAAACTGGCCTGTTTACAGTAAAACTTGTAATTCTCTAGTCATTTTAAATTATGCCATTTTTCTTAACCTACCTTAATAATGTTGTTGAGAAAGAGTGTCAAACAGAAAACCACAAACAAATGTAACAAAAGTTTTCCAAGTCTATGAAGGAAGCTTCCAGTTTTCAGATTTTTCTAGAAATTAAAAGTTTTGAGTTTAAAAATTTAATGTCACCTCATAAACATTTATGACACGATTACTTAAAGATCAAAAACATATAAGCAGAATATAATTTATTAATTTTCATGATGCTCTACTGTCAGTACTTGTAATCCCTAATAGTAAATAAATCCCTAAATTATGAACTCCCTCAGATGAGAAAATGTAACTTAGCCCTTTTTTCCTCTTAAAAACTTTTGCAGCCTGAGTATGGGATCTTCTACATAAACAACACTCATATTTTGATGTAGTAAATCTTCTGATTATTTGTCCATTACTCATATAATCAGAGACATAACTAAATGACCTACCAACGTTAAAAAGTAACGAGCTCATTGATATATTAATTTTCTTATAACCATTGGATAACTTGATTCATCAGACATAATCATATTGTGAGAGATTAAATATGAATAGACTAAGTATGATGTTCATTTTCTGGATGACTATAAATTTTAAAAGCTGTTATAAGCTGAGAGAGGGAAACTGTCTGCCATAGAGGCAGGGGAAGGGTAGGACATGGAGTGGGGAGGGATACTGGGAACATTGGTGCTGGAAAAAGTACACTGGTGGAAGGATCCGTGTTTGATCATTGTATGACTGAAACTCAAACATGAAATCTTTGTAAGTGCTGCTCACAGTGATTAAAAAAAAACAAACAAAAAACTGGTAAAATTTACACAGAATATCACTGTATCACTCTCATCCCATGTTCATTAATTTCCGTGAGCAGGCACCAGTAACGTCTCCATTCATCCTAGCCCTGAGATTTTAGCAAGTGCCATATTGGAGGCTCTTTCAGAATCAGGGGAATGAGACCCATCATTGTTACTGGGTTTTTGGCATATCGAATATGCCACGGGGAGCTTGCCAGACTCTGCTGTGCCAGCAGGATACTCTCGGAAGCCTGCCGGGTTCTCCGAGAGTGAGAAATAGATGATAAGAGGTTGCACGGCCGCAAATGTGGCTGCGTGCTTCTGGGAGCTTGGTTTTATAGTCTCTGGATCTTGGCTGTTGATGGGATTACATGGCGTTGGGGGCAGTTGGTGGATGCCAACTTAAAAAATTTACAGGAAAAATTATTTTTCTGCTGAGAACTTTTAGAAACTTTCAAACACACAATTCAGCATTATTAACTAGAGTCACCAGCTATTTATAGTCAAATAAAACTTTTTTTGTTTTGTTTTTGGGTCACACCCGATGATGCACAGGGGTTACTGCTGGTTCTGCACTCAGGAATTACCCCTGGTGGTGCTCAGCGGACCATATGGGATGCTGGGAATCGAACCCAGGTCAGCTGCGTGCAAGGCAAACGCCCTACCTGCTGTGCTATTACTTCAGCCCCCAAATAAAACTTTAAAAAAAAATCTTTGTATGTCAGCAGCCTTCATTCAAAGTCTAATAAAAGAAAAAAGGTTTTATTCTTCTAAAAGTAAGAAACAAAATGGATTCTTATTGAAATAATTATGGCAAATATTTCTCATAAATATATAACAAAGAAAACAAGCTTTTGATATTATAAAGCAAGAAGAACTGACTCTTAACTCTCCTGTACATTTAAGAAACTTTCTATTATAACCCCAAAAGGTTTTTAAACATATCTCAAGAATGTCCCATTTTTCTAAAGGTGCTTATTTGAAGTCTCAAAATTTTCATCACAGCATTAATTTAAAAATAAGCTATGTGGCATAGAGGGTGCGGGTGAATTACTATATCAAGTAAGGACAAGGTGGTCCACTTGCTTTCCAGTCACAGAATCACATTCCCACTACCAACATGTTCTTATTTCTTGAGCTCTTACACCAAAACAAAAGTTAAAAATTTTCTTTTACTTCGTCTTTAAATGAATGATACGCAAAGGAGAACCTTCGGCTAAATCCTGAACTGTGATTTTAATTCTCTAGCAAGTGAAAAATGTCAAAACCAAAGAAAGGCACACTAAATGATTTAAAATAAAAATGCTATTATCAGATATTTAAACACACACACACACACAGTCCAACCAACTGTACAATTTAAATATTTTGACTAAGAATAAAACAAAGGCATACCTGAAGTTTTCGAGCAATTAATACTGAAAGGTTAAAACTGATGAGCAATGATCCAAGAATCATGGAATTAAAAAACTGAAGAATGCAAACGAGGAGTAAGCCTGATATTTGTATACCATAGAGCCACGTTGCCTGCAACAACCACAGATTAGACAGTTAAACATATTAAATCAAGAAATGCTGACATCGTAGCCCCTAGTTGGGTATATCACAAGTAACAAAGATTGCAGCATACACACCTAATCTTGAGTGATACAATCTGAAAAAGAGGGGTTTGAGAGATTGAAGGTACACTACTTACCGGTGGCTGGTTTGGCTGGCCTACCTGGGCTCAGTCTCAGACACCATTTGACCCCTGGTCCACTGAGACAGAGACAGGAACAGTCCTTGAGCACTGCAGAGTATGACTCCAATACCCATCCCTCTCCCTCCTACCTCAAAAGATACTAATTCACCTGCGCATTTTAAAACATGAAAGAGTAAACGAATGGGGATAAGATGAATAGAGGAAGCAAACAATGGTGAAAGTATATTCTGTGACCAGGAGAATAGCACGGACTCTTCTTCAACTCCCTTATAGGGGTTGGGGAGACAGCTCAAAGGGTTAATGCACATATTTTTTGCACTCTGGAGGCCTGAGTTTGATCCCTGGGCACTGGGAGGGGAGTCGCCTCCCAGCAGGCCACGTGTGGTCCCCAAATCAAATGAACTCTTTCAGAATTGTCTTCGACTGCCACCCACCAGTAATTTATTATACTGTTATTTTCAAATTTTCCTGAAGGCTGAGTTTAGATAAAGTTCTCCTGTAAGGCTGCTCATACATGGCTTCATTTCATCTGCCTATTTGCCTGCCTGCCACCAACACCTCCTCAGAAGCAGGCCTTCTACGTCCCGCTCCCCCCAAACACCAACCACCAACCCCCCATCTCACAGGGCGAGTGGCACAGTGCAGTGCAGAGGCAAGAACTTGAGCCCCAGAGTTGGTACCAGCAACCAAAGGTCTGGTTCTGGCAAAAGCAGTTGTGTAGTCTTTTTTTTTTGTGGGGGGAGAGTCACACCCTTTGATGCACAGGGGTTAGTCCTGATTCTGCACTCAGTAATACTCATGGTGGTGCTCAAGGGACAATATGGGATGCTGGGAACTGAACCCAGGTTGGCTGTGTGCAAGGCGCTGTGCTATCGCTTCCAGCCCCGGTTGTGTAGTCTCGAGACGCATGGGACTTGGCTCATCCATTTCCCAAGAGGAATGATTATACCCTGCTTGGAGCTGCAAAATAGTCTACCCATATTTATTGAAGGGCTTGTGCGAGCTCTTTCTATATTTAAGATGTTCCTGATCAGGTATATGTGTTTCACAAATATTCCACCCCATTTTTGTGAACGTGTTTTCACTTTCTTGGTATGCTTTGAAGTACCAAAATTTTTCAATTCTGATGAAATAAATATAACTATGCCTGTTTTATTTTTTTGTTTTTGTTATTTTATTGTTAGTCATTTGTGCTTTGGTGTTACAGCTGAGGTTTGGCTTACTCCAAGATCACTTAGACTTACTCCTATTTTAATTAAAAATATTTCATATCTTGATAACAAAAGGAATGCCCTGCCACAGAGGTAGGGTGGAATGGGGGGAGATGGGAGGTGGGAGGGATACTGGGATCAGTGGTGGTGGAGAATGGGCACTAGTGGAGGGATGGGTACTTGATCATTGTATAACTGAAACCCAAGCACAAAAATTTGTAAGTCTACAACTGTACCTCATGGTGTTTCACTAATAAAAATTTAAGGAAAAAAATATTTCATATCTTTAATTCTTACCTGTTAGACTATGACCTATTTGGGGGCATGGGAGAGTTCACCAGCAGTGCTGGTTGTCCTGAATGCTAAGAGTTGCGGTGCTTGGATACAAAGCATGAGCTTCAGAGCCATCTACTTGGCCCCAAATGACCTACTTTTTAAAAAATTTTATTGCATATCCATGAGCTAGACCATTACAAAGCTGTTCATGATTGGGGTTCAGTCATACAATGAGCCAGCACCCATCCCTCCACCAGTGTACATTTCCCACCACCAATGTCCCTATTTCCCTCCTGCCATCTCCCAACACTCCCTACCCTCCTGAGTCTGGCTCTATGGCAAGCACTTTTCTTCTTTTTCTCTCTCCTTCCATACATTATTGTCTGAAATTCAAGTACGAACAGGTCATTGGGTTTGTACAGGGCATTCAGGATTTTTATCGGGAAGGCTAGGGTAGCTTTTTGAACTGGATGGCAGCACAAAATCAATTCAAAATGGATTAAAACCTTGATATCAGACCAGAATCCATAAATTAATGGTACTGAGGAAAATATAGACAAAACTCTTCATGACACTGAATCTACAGACACCTTCAATGAGTCAATGCCTTTAGCCAAGCAAATGGAAGCCAAAAATAATCAAATGAGACTCTATCAAGAAGTTTCTGCACTGCACAAGAAACAGTGATCAGAACAAATATCCTCCACAGACTAGGAGAGAAAATTTTCCCACTGCTCATCTGGTAAAGGGTCAATATTCAAGACATATAAAACACTCCTAAAATTTAACAAGATTGAAAAAAAAACCACAACCCCATTAAAAAATGTGAGAAGAGATGAGGAAAACCTTCCTCAAAGAAGACACACAGATTGCTAATAAGTATATGAAAAAAAATGGCTCTGTATCACTTATCATTAGGGAAATGCAAGTCAAAACAACAATGAGATAATCAGTTCACACCACTGAGACTGGAACATACCACAAAGAGCAAAAACCAGTGCTGGCAAGGATGTGGGGAAAAAGAATCCTCATCCACTGCTGGTGGTTGACTGGTTCAATCTATTTTTTGGAAAACAGTAATGGACACTCCTTAAAAAAAAACTAAGAATTGAGCTTTCTTATGACCCTGCAATTCTATTTCTTGGCATCTACCCCAAGGACCCAAAAACTCTGTTCAGAAAAGACATCTGTACTCCTATATTCAATGCAGCACAGTAGCCCAGATCTGGAAAACCCAAGTATCCAAGAACAAAACCGGATAAAGAAACAAAGGTACATATAAACCATGGGTTACTACTCATCTGTAAGAAAAGATGAAGTCATGTAATTTGCTGCTACATGGATGGGACTGGAAGGTACCAAGCTGTACAAAGTGAGCTAGAAGGAGAGGGTCAAACACAGGTTAACTTCTCTCATATGTGGGATATAAAACTACATCATAAGGGAATAACAAATGGCCAAAGGCTAAAGAACCTGAGAACTGGCCTACAGAAGTATGTTTCTAGGGCCAGGAGCTGGGAACTGGGGGTGTCCCTGAGGCAATGATGAAGGGTGTGGGTTGAATGCTATTTGCAGAAACTCTATCATTATAAATCACAGTCATTTTTTCAAAGACGAAAAATAAAATTAAAGTTAAAAAATTAACTTTAACAGAGAATATGCATTCACAGATACATATATTTTTAAATGAAACTTTGACTTTGAACTCATGCCCCTATCTCATACCATACACAAAAATCAATTTAAAAAGTGGATTAAAGACCTTGATATCAGACAAGAATCCATAAAAGTTATATTGAGGAAAACATACACATTAGAAGGTTGGCATTGGCTTGGAGACATTAGAGGTTATTTTGTTTATTTTAATGCTATCAGTTTTGTTTTTATATAACTAGAAGAGCCTCTAGGAAAGAAGTGGAACTTATATAACAACAAGCTTAAAGTTTTGCAAATTTACTGATATTCTAGGCTCAAGAGAAACATTGCTGGTGAAGAGCCAGAAATGTAAAACTGAGAAGAATTATGTACTGGAAAGTACTGGACTATCAGAAGTACATTGAATGTTCCTTTTCAGGTTCCATTAGTCAGCTCAATTTATAAATAAGCTATAATGTATACTTCCTCATGTCCCTCAACATTCATAATTAAACAAACTGAACATTTGTTTAACATTAATAAAGCATCAGTGCTGTAAATGACTCAGATATATTAACTCAATCTGACTCTGGAGTCTGTGTTCTTAAGCACCATGTTAAACAGGCTAAACTCTAAAGAGTGCCATGGAGACTCAGAACTTTATATCAGAGTCTGTAAAGATTGAGTTTTTAATGTGCCAAGGCAATTCGAGCCTCATTAAAATGTTTAATGATATTAAATTTTTAAAAATTTACCAATTTTTTCTATATCTCTATTGTATTGATTTTTTATTCTTACTATTATCTTCCTTCTGTTTACTGTTTACTTCCTTCTGTTTACTGAGCAGTGAACTGCTCTTCACTGTTTAAGGTGGGCTTAATAGATTAATTTCAGACTGTCCCTCTAATTTTAAGCATTTAGTGCTAAGCATTTTCCATACTGATGCTTTTGCTATCATGAAGTTTTGACAGGTTGCATTTTCACTGCGCCTATAATAAAACATATAGGTAGCATTAAAACACAATAAAACATAACTGAGTTTAATGTTCTCTGAGTTATGCTGTGACTCACTGATTATACAGAAGGGTATTTTATAAAGTATCAGAATTTTTTCAATCTTTCTCTATTGAATTCCATTTTGACTCTATTGTGGTTAGAAATTATTGCTTTCTGGAAAGCAAAGAGCAAAAATCATGTTCACCATATTAATACCTTTATATGAACTGGATCTATTTTATAGGTCCAGGAAGAAATGCATGTTGGTTAATATTCTGTAGAGTTACAGAGAACGATTATCTGCTGTTGTTGGGCAGAATGTTCCAAAAATAATGATCAGTTTTGTAGGCAGGTGGTGGTGGAGGGCACTATTACCCTTAATAATTTCCTGTCTTATTAAACCAGCTGTTGAGAAGAGGTGTTGAAGTGCTCCACTCTACTTGGGGAATAGGTTATCTCTCCTTTTAGATATGTCACTTTCTGCTGCACATACTTTGCTTTTCTATTGTCTTGTACATATACACTTCGTACTGCTGTGTCTTCATCATAAATTAAGTAATTACGATTTAAACTAACTTTTTCAAAAAGCATTTTATAATGTATTTTCTGTCCTTGTACTCTTTGCTCTGACCCCTACTTTATTTGATATTAACATAGCCACTCCTATTTAAAAAAATTAATGTTCAGGGAATGGAGTGATAGCACAGCAGGTAGGGTGTTTGCCTTGCATGTGGTTGACCCGGGTTCGATTCCCAGCAGGCCATATGGTCCCCTGAGCACCACCAGTAGTAATTCCTGAGTGCATGAATCAAGAGTAAGCCCTGTGCATCGCTGGGTATGACACAAAAAGCAAAAAAAAAAAAAATTAAAGTTCATATGGTATATCTTTATTCTTTTACTTTCAATTAACCTATACTATTGGAAATGAATTTCTTAGTTAGACTATGACTTTTTTTTTTTTTTTTTTGCTTTTGGGTCACACCTGGCAAGGTACAAGGGTTACTCCTGGCGGTGCTCAGGGGACCATATGGAATGCTGGGAATCGAACCCAGGTCGGCTGCGTGCAAGGCAAACACCCTACCCACTGTGCTATCACTCCAGCCCCAGGCTATGACTTTTTATTTATTTATCTTGCTTTTGGGGTCACACCCGGCAATGCACAGGGGTTACTCCTGGCTCATGCACTCAGGAATTACTCCTGTCGGTGCTCGGGGGACCATATGGGATACTGGGAATTCAACCCGGGTCAGCTGTGTGCAAGGCAAACGCCCTACCCACTGTGCTATTGCTCCAGCCCCAGTTAGCCATGACTTTTAAATCTAATCTACTCATCTGTCTTTAAATAGGTTTATTTAGCTCATTTAATTTTAATATAATAAATGATAGGTATTAAACTTACAATAAGGGTCATCCGTTGGAACCTGAGGGCTTGGAGGCCAATCCTAGTGGTCCTGTACCCATCAGTATGATGGGCTTGATGGTACCTACTGGACCTCCCGACGATGCTCTATTAAGCCCAGTCATGCTGGGGGTCAACAGGGATACCCCTGAAATGCTTGGAGTGACCGGAGCAACCACAGGCAGTGCTGGGGACCATGCAGTCTAGGGACTCTCACCTGCAGTAGGGGCTCTCACCTGCAAAATACGTGCTTCACACTTTTGAACTACCTTCCAGGATCCTGCCGTATTTTTGCTTTCTATTTGCTTTCTATATGTTTACTCTTTTTCATTTCCATTTCTTCTTTTCTGCCTTTCTGTGAGTTACAGGGACACTAAGAATATCTTTCTACAGAAATTTTAGTGGTTGTTTCAGATAGTTATAAAATGAAAACTAAGTCTTTGTTACCATTTTTGTTTCAGTCAACAAATTTTAGAAAACCTCAATAAGAAGGAAAATCTTAGAAAAAGAAGATGAGAAGTCAGACTTTTATTTTTTTCTTTAAGCCTTTGTCTCTTCCTGATGTCTGAACATTTCTTCTTTTATAATTTCCTTTCTCTGTTAAGAACTTCCTTTAGTCACATTTACCCTTTGCCCCAGAAGTACTTCTTCCGGGCACTGATGAGGTTGGTGCTGTACTCAAAGTGTGCCCCTTGGGCACAGCAGGGTGAATGCATACATTTTATACACGGTATGTACTGGGCATAAGGAAAAGAAACCCATGTCACACTTTAAAGCTGTCTAAAAGTTAGATATACTGCCAGTGGGAAGTCTTAGAGACCTAACAGTCTATGATCTCCTGACATCTTGTCATAATGAACAACATTTGAACAGAAAGCTTCACTACATAAATCAATTCTGAAGAAAGAAACACTTGTCTGCTTCTCGGCTGTCCAGCCAAAAATACTGAAAAAACAAAAAACCACTGACGGGTGCAAAACTTATACCCCCATTCCCCAATAAGGCTTCTATCCTGGTATCTTCTCTGAAAAGGTATTGTACTTTTGAGGAGCACAAATAATTTATAATTATTATTTACATTTCTAACATGTAAAGATGACAATATCTGAAAATTATAATTTAAATTTTTATGTATAACGGAACATGAAAACATTTAAATACTTTTATAATTTTTACTTTCAATAAATCATATATTACATAGCCACAAAGAGATATAAAGTCTGAATGACTGTAACCTGCAGCTGAGAAAAACGAGATGCAAAGGTCTGTTGGTCGTAAAAGTCCAATTTTCCACATCTCTGAGTGTTTTGGTTTTCCCTCTCTTTCCTGAAGGAAATTTTTGCAGGATAGAGAAGACCAGATTCATCATCCTTCAGTCCCACTCAGTAGAGTGGATCCGGGTCTAACTCCCAGCACCACCAATGGTGCCCTGAGCACGGCCAAAACTCTGAAGGGTAACCGGAGACACTGATGATGCTTCTCATCACATCCATTTCTGAATCTGTATTACCTCTTCTGTACTAATAATTCTGGTCCTATGTGACATGGTTAAGGAGTCAGAGATTCCTGATAAGGCAACTATTGATAAGGAAACTAAGGCTCCATGAAGTAAAACCACCTGCCAAAATTTAAAGAGCTGATTATTTTTAGAGTAGATTTTCTAACTCAGAACTATTTCATCCTAACACTGTTTTTCCTTTGATTTTGATACTGGCAACTGCTTATAACGCAACAGAGTTTTAAAAAAAAATCACCAGAGTAGGCGGAGTGGGTGGGCAGTCAGTAACAAAGGGGCATGAGAGAGGGGCAGGGGGTGTACTGGGCACATCAGTGGTAGTGAGCTTAGATTACTGTGTACACCAAGATTGTAAATGTCAACATCACTGAAAACATATCATCTTAATTATAACACATTTTGAAAGAAAATTACAGTTGGAAAAAGTTTAGAATTGAAAGTGAACTCTATAAGCTATACAGTTTTTCTCTATATGCTAAGAGTACCTTTCATTCTCTAATTGTGTTTATTTTCTTATTTTAGGGCCACAGTTAATGGCACTTGGGGGATATTTCTGGTATAGTGCCAGCAGTGGTGGTACGTGGGAAGTTTACACAGTTCCAGGGACTGAACTCTGCATGCAAAGCCTGTGTTCCTATCCTTTTAGCTCTATCTCCCTAGTCCTGTTTTCTAACTTCAAAAGAAATGTTCATTACAGAAAATTCAAACGATCCAAAGAATACATAGAACATCTGTCATGTAGCAGACTGCTGATACTTTAACTTTCCATAAACTTTGTTCACTTTCAAACACTGTCAAACACTGTCCTCCTGCTGTTCATCGATTTGTTCGAGCGGGCCCAGTAATGTCTCCGTTGTGAGACTTGTTGTTACTGTGTTTGGCATACTGAATACGTCATGGGTAGCTTGCCAGGCTTTGCCGTGCGGGCGAGATATTCTTGGTGGCTTGCCGGGCTCTCCGAGAGGGGCGGAGGAATCGAACCTGGCTCGGCAGGGCTAGCTGCACGCGAGGCAAATGCTGTGCTATCACTCACTTTATGTTTTACTTTTTAGAAGAGGGGCAGTAATCATTACATAATACTGCATAATATGATGCGCCATATTATTTAACAAGACTCCCAGTAATTTTTAACAACTGTGGTTGTTTCAGCTATTCTTAATACAGTACAATTTTTAAGGGCAGATTATGCACAATACAGTACCACTGTAATGAAATTCATTTTATTATTTTCTTAGGGTAAATTTTCAGAGGTGGAAAGTAAAGTAAAAGTAAAGGCCCTCCCGTTGATCATCGATTTGCTCGAGCGGGCCCAGTAACGTCTCCATTGGAGACTTTGTTGTTACTGTGTCTGGCATATCGAATACTCTTGGTAGCTTGCCGGGCTCTCCGAGAGGGGCAGAGGAATCAAACTCGGGTCGGCCATGTTGGCTGAGTGCAAGGCAAACGCCCTACCCGCTGCGCTATCGCTCCAGCCCTCGCAGTGCTCGCTTCGGCAGCACATATACTAAAATTGGAACGATACAGAGATATACAGAGGTGGAAGTAAAGGTGAAAAGGCTAAACACATTTTTAGGCTTTTGATATCTATTGCAAAACTTCACTTCAGAAAAATTATAACCATTTATATTCCTAGTAGCAGTATGTGAGTGATCACTGCACCACAGAAACACCAGATATGGCTTTCTCTCCCTCCCTTCCTCTCCACCCCCCCATACCCTTTAATATCTGCTTTTATTTGTCTTATGTATTTGCTTTTTTTGAGGGTGGAGGAGGCACAAACAGCACTCCTCAGGGTTTACTCCAGGCTCTGCACTCATGCCTCGGACGGGGGCAGGTGTTGCCCCTCCACCTGCCCCCTAAAAGTCCCGGTGGCTGCCAACTACCAGAACCCAATGAGAAGTGCAGGTACGCAGACTCAGTGATGACAAACTCCAGGCCTCAAGAGATAGGGGATGGGCCGGTCCTTCTCATCCCCCTCTCCCCCCTGGGACCCTGGAGATCACACCCACGAACTGCCTCTGGCAGCTGCTTAAGCTCCTTAACGGCCCTGATCCAGAGACACACAAAAGAATCTCTGAACAGAGCACCTTACTGCAGAGATTTCTCCAGATTCTAATTTTCTAAAATTTTGGAATTCCAGGAGCACGCGGCCACTCTTGTGGCCACATGACATCTTATGATATTATAACAAGCAATACAAAAGAGAGTATGGGGAAGACTGTCTGCCACAGAGGCAGGGGGAGGGGTGGGAGGGGGGGGATACTGGGGACCTTGGTAGTAGAAGATGTGCACTGGTGGAGGGTTGGGTGTTCAATCATTGTATGACTGAAACTCAAACAAGAAAGCTTTGTAACTTTATCTCATGGTGATTAAAAAAATAATAATAATAAAATAGCACTGCACTTCACTGTAGCACTGTCGTTCCACTGTTCATCAATTTTTTTGAGTGGGCCCAGTAACATCTCCATTGTGAGACTTGCTGTTACTGTGTTTGGCATATCAAATACGTCACGGGTAGCTTGCCAGGCTTTGCTGTGCGTTGGAGATACTCTCGGTAGCTTGCTGGGCTCTCTGAGAGGGGCGGAGGAATTAAACCTGGCTCGTGGGCCAGCTGCATGCAAGGCAAAGGCTACACCCTACCACTGTACTAACATTCTGAATTCATTATCACTATCACTATTCTCCTGTTGTTCATTGATTTGCTCGAGCGGGCCCAGTAACATTGTGACACTTGTTACTGTGTTTGGCATATCGAACACATCACAGGTAGCTTGCCAGGCTTTGCTGTGCGGGCGAGATACTCTCGGTAGCTTGTCAGGCTCTCAGAGAGAGTCGGAGGAATCAAACTCAGGTTGGCCATGTTGGCTGCATGCAAGGCAAATGCCCTACCTGCTGTGCTAACATTCTGAATTAAAAAAAAAAAAGTAATGTGGAGTTCAGGCCCAATTCAATCAGCTTAATCAATGGCTGAATAAATAACAGTACTCCTACATTTAAAAAAAAAAGAAAAAGAAAAGAAAGAATCACTCCTGGCAGTGCTTGGGAAACACTATGGAATGAATCACATCAGCTGCACGCTGGGCAAGCACCTGACCTTCTGTACTAAGGCTCTAGCCCTCTGTATTTGCTTTCTTTATGCTATTTTACCTTTCTCTCTTTACTCCCACACATTCCATCCAAATTATACTCTCCTCCAGCCCAGCTCTAGCTTCCCTCTTCTGTGAGATCTTGTTTAAACAGAAGTTGCATTTATTAGAATTGTATTTGTACTACAAACATCTTGTCACTAGCTACTGGCTGTCAGGTCCCTCCACTGCCCCCCACACCCCCAAGCTAGATGGCAAAGTTCCTCTGAATAGAAGTCTTTCATATGCATGATGGCCTTTACTACAGTGTCTACTCTTAACAGCTTGGTGGGCCACGTTATGTATTGCTATTTGGACAGTGGTTACAGATTACTGTCTCTCTTTTACATGGAGTGAGTGTAACTCTTTGGATGAGACTATACTGCTGCACAATCTTGAGATAATAGTTTATTATTCCCGAAAAATACTAAATGTACTTTTAAAAAAACCAAATTTAAGATACTAACTGAAAATTTAAAAGCTTATGCAAAATATTAAAACATATTTCTGCATATAAAAAGAATCCAGGCAGTTAAATAAGAGCAGCACACATCTGGGAGATAAATAAGAGCTTCTTTGTAATTAATACATTTCAGATGAAGTCTCTGGCCAGTCAACAGGCATATTACATACTGGTTAAGCATTAATTCTAAATGTCACAAATTACACAAAGAGTTGTGGCATACCCATTGAGTTCCTTGAAGAAAAAAAAAGAGGCAATACATTTTTAAAGAACTACTCTATTTTATCAGTTAAATCATCACTAGAAGGGACAACTTGATGTGGACATTTGTGCTGCACATAAAGTCACTTCTCAAGATTTAAAATAAACAACTTAAACTAAGCAGAATGAATGTGAGAATGGTCAAACAAGGCTGCATAAATTTCTAGCTCAACTGACCACGACACATTTACATTCGATTCAAGAAGATTCAACTTTATCAAAAAGCATGTGCATATTTTGAGCTCATTCTATGACACAAAACACTGAACAGCAGCCCTCTCCCATGAGAAAAGAAAACAAAGCTTACCTTCACCGCTGGGAGCATGTCCAGAGAGTCCAGTATGAATAGCACTAATGCCTGCATCAGCATCATAAATTGATTAAATTGCCATGTCAGACTAAAGAGAAAAGTTGATATGAAAATGGCAAGAAGTGTCAGCCTCTGTAAAAAAGAAAGCCTTTGTATAATTTACATGTCTCTAGTAATAAAAAGCCTTGCAGACAAGTTTTCTCAAGAGCAGCCAATATCTCTATAAACCAAACAGAAAAACCATAAACTGTTGCTCTGAAACCCCTTGCATTTGTTATTTAAACTCTAAATATACCAAAGTGACACTTTGCATATAAATATTCATATACAGTATGTGTATTCCACACTATTATGGAAGCGATAATGCACCAAATCACATCTCCAGAGCAATGGCTTAAAAATTCTGACAGTTTTGCAGAAATTGTGTGTGGGTTTGCTGCAACTATTTAAGGGCAGATTATGTACAGTACATTTTTTAACATCAAATATGAAAACATTTTCTTTGCAAAGTAGAAAAAAGCTCAGAAAGAGAAAACTTAATTTAACTCAAGTTGAAAAATCGGCCATAGAAGGAGAACTAGTCACATGCACTGGAACACCATATACATTTTCTTAAAATTTTTAGATAAAATTGGAGATTAAAAATATTCATAAAGTCTAATAAAAACTTACTTCAGAGAAAGGTTGTAATTTTGGCCTCAGGAAATATGTAATCGCTGCTATCTGAATTGCAAAAAATGGCAGTGCCCAATTCTCCCTCAATGGGATAGTAAACTCAACTCTGGTCGTATCTATTCTGCACAAAAGGAAACACAAATGGTCAAAGTGGTCATTTCAGTGTAATTTCCTCAAAGATTTCCTAAATATAAAAAGATATATAACATTAAGTGTATTCAGATTCTGGTTATTGGATCACAATAATAATAACGTGTCCTTATCGTCATCTAAGGATATAAATGTAAGTTTGGCACTGAGAGAATTTTGTTACAAAAGTGACAATAAGGACAAGTTTATATTAGTGAGATCCTCATCCACAGGTATGCAGTAAGCTAAATGGTAGAGCTGGAATACAAACCCTTAATAGCATGATTTATAAAGCACAGATATTCATGTTAAACTGGCTAATTCTCTCCAACTTCATTAGTCAACTAGTAATGTTTTTGCATTCTCTGTTGCTGTATTTCTGTAGTGCTTTATACTTGTGTCTTAACTTTGTCACTAGTAAATAAGTTTTTTAAGTCATTGGGCTAAAGTAGAGAGAAAGAAGTAAACTGTCTGCCATAGAGTCAGGGGTTGGGGTGGGATGGGGGTGGCGAGAGGGATACTGGGGACATTGGTGGTGGAAAATGTACACTGGGGGAGGAATGGGTGTTCAATCATTGTCTGACTGAAACTCAATCATGAAGGCTTTGTAACTGTGTCTCATGGTGGTTCAATTAAAAAAAAAGAAAAAAGTATTATTGGGCTACGATATGATTCAATAGTAGAGCGCTTGACTCACATTTGAAACCCTAGGTTTGATCTCTAGCACAACAGGAAAATGAAAAAGGAGCTTACTGGCTCACTAGAATGTGAACTCAGGGCCAATATAGTGTTCATCATGGTGATAAACACCATGTACAAACGGTATAGCCACCACTAAGAATCACCCCTGCACATACCAAATACTCAATATATGAATTCTCTTTAGTCTCTCTCTTTTTTTCCCTTTTTGGTCCATACCCGGTGATGCACAGGGGTTACTCCTGGCTCATACACTCAGAAATTACTCCTGGCAGTGCTCAGGGGACCATATGGGATGCTAGGAATTGAACCCGGGTTGGCCACATGCAAGGCAAATGCCCTACCTGCTGTGCTATCGCTCTAGCCCCTGTTTAGTCTTAATAAGAACAATAAATTTGACCTTGATGTAGTCTTAGAAGGAGAAATAAATCAGATTAAAATGTTAATAGGTTAACAGACTAGAGATCAGACTTTGCATAGAAAGTATGTAATCGGGGCCAGAGTGAAAGCACAGCGGGTAGGACATTTCCTTGCATTGGCTGACCTGGGTTCGATCCTGGCATCCCACAGGGTGCCCTGAACACTGTCAGGAGTGATTCCTGTGTGCAGAGCCAGGAGTAACCCTGAGCATTGCCTGGTGTGACCCAAAAGGCCAAAAAGAAAAAAAAAAGTCTGTAATCAATCCCAGCATCACATGGTTTCCTGAGCACTACTGGGGGCAATCCCCAAGTACAATGCCTGATGCCTGAAGTGACCACTGAGCACAGCTGGGTTGCAGCCCAAGAGAAGCAAGCAAAATAAAGAAAAAGGAGTGACTATGAACACAGTAATCTCACATTCTGTACTTGATTTGTGTGTGTACATAAGCTGTATACACACACACAAACATATACACATATACACATACATAAAATTTTAGAAAATATATTAATCTTTCAGCTTCAACTTTCTTATCTCAAAAATTGTAATATTAATAGAATGTACACTAAAGAGTTGCTAAATATATATATGTGTATATCTATATGTGTGTACATATAGATATACACATAGTGCAGAGGGTAAAGCATTTGCCTTGTACCCAGTTGACCTGAGTTCAACCCCTGGCACCCCATATGGCCCCCCCAAGCCAGCCAGAAGTGATCCCTGCATTCAGAACCAAGAGTAAGCTCTGAGCACTGCCAGATGTGCCCCCCCAAAACAAACAAACAAACAAACAAACAAAAAGGATGCATGTAAAAAATTTTTAAATGGGCTGAAGCAATAGTACAGCAGGGAGGGCGTCTGCCTCGTCAGGAATAACCCCTAAGCATCACAGGGTGTGGCCCCAAAACAAACAAAAAGAATTTTTACAGTGCTTGCTATAGAGTAAACACTCAACAGGATTAGAATAGAATGTAATTTATAGGGTGAAGGAGACAGGCTAAGGGCCAAGTGCAAAGCCTGTAATTCAGAGTTGCCTGAGCCCATGGGGAGGAAGCAACACACGGAGAGGAGGCCCTGAGCAAAACAAAAAAGGGAACCTACTTAGGATTCCATAACACAATCACCATCAGAACTGGTACTCAAGTTTTTAAGACAGCTACTGAAAAAATGGATGCTGCTACCGTAGCCCACGCAATATCTGTCTTAAGAATGGATTTTCTAAATACTGTGAGTCTCCGCTATTTAGAAATTAATAATCGATATTAATAACGTAAGAACTTCCTTCCATTTTTTCAATGTTTTATGGTCTGCTAATTACAAGCTGGAATTTTATTAAGATTCATAGCAACGACATTAATATGTAATAATAAATATGTGACTAGAGAAATATGGATCAAACAGCAAACTGGTAACAGAATTGAGATTAAAAATAATTCTCCTGACTTCTAACCCAATGTTCTGTGTGTTTGCTGAAAATATGCATAACAAGGACTTAGTGATACTACTAGGTAAACCAAAGAAAAACAACTACGGTACAAAGAAAGACAGAACACCTTTCTTGGAAGTAAAAGTGAAGTAATTTCATTATACTTACACTTTAGAATGGGAGAAAAGCTACTGACTCCAACTCACCTATTGGTGACATACCAGAAAGCTGCTAATAATCCTGACAGCCATGTACCACTCAGGAGCCAACTGGTCACATACAGAGCTGTGACATAGATTGCTTGGAGTCCAAACAAAGTATATATATAAAAATAAACAGGCTCTAAATATTCCTGCGAAAGGGAACAAACAAGCACTAATAATCTTTCTCATTGCCACTGAAAAAAATGAATGTGAAGTTTAGTATTTACTCCTTTCCATGTAAAAGTGTGCTACATAGACTGCTCTCTACCAAGACATGAAAAGGAACTCTCTGAGAACTCTGGTGCGCGTCTTTACTCAGACAAGGTTCCTATCTGACTTTGTCCAGTTTTACCTTATTCACATGAGAAGCAATTACTGTGATTTACTAATTTTTCACTTTTTAAAAAAAATTTCAAAAACAGAGGTATCATCTCTTTCCAAAATAAAATATTTACTAGCCTCTGGACTGCATACAAATAAGCAAGGAAGCACAGGAATGTGTATTATTTGTAATACACACATATATAATATCCTACATACATAAAAAGCAAAGATCACAACATATACAGAAAAGTTAGAATATTTCTATTTTTGTACCAAGCATTTGAAGATGAGAATAAACATGCAAACTGAAACTTACAATAGCATAAATTCTTTCTTCTTAAATTAACAAGTCAATGTCACAGGGTATACAACATACCTGAATGGGTAGAACTCTATATAAAACACTGAGGAAAACCTCTTGATAAATATTCATTCGCTGAAGGAGGTTAATTGTCTTCATAGATTCGGTTTTGTTATCATATATCAAGCCATGAAAACCTAAGGTGGATATTTTCAAAAGTCAGGAAAATAATTACAATGATTTATTCATTCATTCAAATCTATTCCTCCCGTCTTTAGCGAAGTGCCAGTGATTGAGCGAGGCAAGAGGGATGTAACATGGAAAAGAGGACTGACCTGCAAAGAACGAACCCTAGTACTTTTGTGAATGCAATGAAAAAAATAATGGCGCATTTCTACAGAAACTTGAGCACTAGCATTTCCCAGGCCTACTAGCAGAGGCTCGTCCGGGAGAACACAGGCAGACCCAGATGATCGTTTTGGGAGGGTCTGGCCATGTGAACTGTGGTCAGCAGTGGCATGTAAGAGGCCATGACAACATACCCTGTCCTGGGCAGAGGCTCTAACATACATGTTCCTACCAGCAGACTTTCTCTTGGCCATGTTAACAGCAAGTTCCAAACAGTAGCTGGATAACAAGGGTAAGAAAATGTTACACAATGAGAATGCTCTGATGAGGTCAAACAAGGAGTGTGTAGAAGAAAATAAGCACAGAGTCCTGAAACGCAGGTGGGCCAAGCTCACCCTTCTTCCTACAAGAAGAGCAAGCTGAAATCACACAGATATACTCTCTCACAGAGCAGCTTGGGAAAGTTCAGGAAGTTTGGCGGTGTGGCTGAAGCTGTCAAGTCAGGTGGGCTCTCAGACCTGGGGCATGGGTCAGTGGCAGAGCGGTGCTGGGGAGGCACGGCAACTTGAGATAGAACCCTGGCACAAGTGACATTGCGACTGTCACACCCCTCCGCTGCCCCCAGCATCACAAGTATGTGACCTCTGGTGTGGCCCCCTGAAAGCTGTGATTCCTAGATGTCTTGATGATAATAAAAGGGGAAGGCAACTGAATCAACTTGAAAAATATGAAAATTGACACAGGAGATGGTCTTCTACAAGATTCCAGCACTGACCACTAAGCAAAGAGCTGGAAACAGCCATTGTCCAGTTTGGCCCCAGGCCTCCTAAAAAAAGTGGGGACACTGCAGGTAGGGAAAAACCCCTCTTTGATCTGGGCAGCACATGCCTAGGAATGATTCCCAGGCAGACAGGCAAAACTGAAAATAACACAAGGACATCCTGTGACCTCCGAAACAGCCAAGATCAGAAATAACCCAAATGTCCATCAGCGGGAGGTTTTCTGGACTAAATCCCTCTCTAAAACTATGCGTCTGTCAGAAAGCATCTATAAGGAGATGGCAAAGACTTAAGGGAGCTTAGAAGGGTAGGACCTTTGGCTGATGGGCACTGGTTTCCTTACCAGCAGAGTAACACGCAGGAGAGAGTTTCATTGCTTTTTTCACAAACATACACCCAAGAAAGGCCACGAGAGGACACCGCAAGGGAGTGGCTCTTCCCAAGTCAGGAAGAAGGGCTTCGCAGCAATAGTACTGACAACATCTGATCGTGAGCTTCTGGCTCCTACAGCAAGTGTGTGCTAAGCCATGAAGGTACCATTCTGCTGTGCAGGTCTCACTGGTCTAATACAGATGTGCTAAGGACAGTGTATCTCTTCCAAAATGCACTTGTTGAAGTGCCAACCACAATGTGTGGGTATTTGAAAAGAGACTTTGTTAGGTCAACTAAGGATTGAAGGAGGCTGTGACCAAGGGTTCTTCAGGATGATTATGACCCTTAGAAAAGATGACATTGAACTGCTTTAGTCTCTGTATTCCACACGAAGACACCCAGAGAAGGCACCTGTCTGGAACCTAAGCACAGCCCTTAGCAGAAATCAGCCATGCTGGCACTCTGGTCTCTGTGAAAACGTGCCTTTCAAAAAAAGCTGCCCAAATCTAGGATATTCTGTTACCTTCTAAGCAAAGTGGGAGAAGGTTATTTGAAAAACAATAGCTGTCTAGTTAAAGGGCCAGTATGTACCAGCAGAAAGGACTACTTTGAACCCTACTATAAGGTGATCAAGATTTTTGTTGAGAAAAGCAAAATCAAAAACAGTCAATATAGTAGGTGGGGGCTTCAAGCAATCAACAGGGAGATATAAGCACAGAGATACTGTGTTTCTGAGAGATACTATGCTCATATGGAAGACATTAACCCGGCATACCATATGGTCCCTCTGGTCCCCCGAGCCAGCCAGGACAGATCCCTGAGCACAGAGCCAGAAGCAAGCCTGAGCACAGCCAAGTGTGGCACAAAAAAAAATGAAAAATATTAACCCAAAGCACAAATCGTGAATTAATTAAAAAAAAGTCTGTCTGAAAAACAAAACAACCAAAAAAGAAAAAAACACTAGAAAATAAAGCAGGACGGAGCATGAATGAAGGTCAACTTCCCTGAATATCCCTGTTCCATAGTTTTGACGTGGGAATCATGCAAACATTCTTTTAAATATAAATTGTTCTTGTAAAGTCATTAACCAAATGCAAATGAAAAGAAATAAACCTATCAAATTGGGATTTGGTCAGAAATCTTTCCAATAACTTGAAAACAGGGAATATGGTTAAGCATCCCCAGTGGGTTATATCCTTAGCACAAAAAAGAAACACAGAGACAGCTTGGGCTGTTGTCAGGTCCCCAATTGTTGTAGCAATATTATTTAAACAGCAGCTTTATTTAACAGCAGTTTTATTTAAATAGCCGCATAAAACAAATGATAATATTAATATCATGATAGCTAGTATTTCCAACCTAAGATGAGATAAAAATATAAAATAAGAAGGATAAGACCAGGGCTGGAGTGATAGTACAGTAAATAGGGTGTTTGCATTACAAACAGCCAACCCAGGTTTGATTCCCAGCATCCCATATAGTCCCGTGAGCAGCATCAAGAGAATTCCTGAGTGCAAAGACAGGAGTAACCCCCGTGCATCGCCAAGTGTGACCCAAAAAGCCAAAAAAAAAAAAAAGATAAGATTGTGAATTAAAAAAATAACTATATTCATACATTTTCTTAGGGAAAAATTCACATTTTCTAGCTTTGATCACTCAACAGTTCTGGATATTTGGCCGCGGGTGCATACACCTAGCAATGTCCAGGGCACAGTCCTGGGCAGGGATCACTCCTGGTGATGCCACAGCAGGGGCAGCAGGCCAAGGAACGTGCCTTACCCCTGTACTCTCTCTCAGGCTCTTGCTGGCTGTTCACTTGCTTGCTCTGAAAACAAGGACCAAACTAAGAACAACAAACATCCATTGCACTCAGACTGTAGGCTCTAAATATCCACTAGGAGTAACAACCATAAGAAAGCGATTGATACTAGGTCAGAGGTAGAAAACACACCAATGGCCTTGAAATGTCATGTCAAAGC
Organism: Sorex fumeus; assembly: GCF_029834395.1. Taxonomy (NCBI): domain Eukaryota; kingdom Metazoa; phylum Chordata; class Mammalia; order Eulipotyphla; family Soricidae; genus Sorex; species Sorex fumeus. The sequence continues at coordinate 24,067,175 of NW_026606179.1, forward strand.
TAAAGGTCAAGTGACCACCAGAGAGTGATCACAAAGAGTCATGTAAAAAAAGAGACATCAAAATGACAAACATCCCATTGACCAAAGACAAGAAATTTTGAGTATCAGCAGAACAATGCAAAATATCAACTTAGTTAAAATTGTATGAGTTCATGGTATACTAAAAGCAAAATCCAGAACAGTTGGGTGTTTCCCTTGCATGCACCCGACCTGAGGTCAATCACTGGCATCCCATATGGTTGGTTCCCTGTGCCAGCCAGGAGTGATTCCTGAGTGTAGTGGCAGGAGTAACCTCTGAGAATCTCCAGTGTGCACCCTCCCCCCCAAAAAAAAAACAACCCAAAAATGGAAAAGCAAAATCCTTCTAGTAACACCATGAAGCATTATAACACTGTTCAGGTGTTATAACAAGTTAGGGTATTATTTATAATTATAACAAATTCAGATATACATCATCGAAAATCAACCCGTAAAAAAAAAAAAATCAACCCGTGCAGATACTACATTAAGTTCACAGACAATTCCCCACTACCATGCCTTTGACCTGTTGTCCTGGTGTCTGTAATGAATCTCTTGGAGTTCAGAAATTCATTAACATCTTTAGAGCTCTCCAAGAAGGCCATTCATTTTAAAAATAGTAAGGGCAAGGGTCAGCAGTAACAGTACTAGTAGCTGCTTGCTCCCATACTGAAAACACGCCTCAGGTTGGACTTCGTTGTCTTGACACTGAGCCTCACTCATCCCAGAAATTAACCTGAATTTTCAGCTTGAAAATTCAGGTATGCAGGTCTTTGTGACTTCAATCTCTAGGCTTTCTCAGAGTTAGGACGGGCTACTTCAGCCCTCACCTCCCTGTACTTCCAGAAGCCCAAAGCTGAGCCCAGTTAAAAATTTAACTCCAACTGGGTGGTACAACCCAGTTAAAGTCTGGACTTCCTGGAGTCTAGATACAAAGGTGGCTGTACAATATCTCCAAACTCTACAACACTGATAATCCAGTAGTAGCTCATCAGATTGGATGGGATGTAACATAGAAGGCAACCCATCTTGACTACCCAAACAGTAACATCTCAGTAATCCCTCATACAACGACTTAATGTCTCCATGGTGAGATGCAACAATTTACATTGATTTTCTTCTGAGGAAATATTTTTTTCATCATTCTGTTAGCAATTTATAGATAACAAGTAATATAAAATAAATCACTCTGCTAAGGGAGCAGGCTTGAAGGGTGCTTGGGAAAATTGGAGAGCGTGATGGAGGGAAGGTAATACTGGTGGTGGGATTCGTGGGAAAAAATAGCAAGGGGAGAGGCTGGTGAGATAGTATGGTGGGTAAGATACTTACCTTGCACACAACCAACCCAGGTTCATTCCCTGGCATTGCATATTTTCCCCTGGGGACCACTAGGAATGAACCCTTAACACAGAGCCAGAAGTAAGCTAAGCCCTAAGTACAGCTGGATGTTGCCCCCAAACAAAACAAAAGTAGTAAGGGGATTAGATCAATATTTATCCCATCTTTAGGAACTGAAATTCTGTGTTAATAAGTTGTTTATGAGAAAAGTGTTCTCTTTAGGGATAAAATGGTGGAAGGATAAAGTTGCATCATTTCACAATTTCTTATTATGACATGAACAGATTAAGGAACGAGCAAAATTGCTAAAACATTAGGAGAATGGCTAGTAAGAACTTAATAATGGATAAATAAGAAAATAAATTTTTCTAAGTATCACTATGAATTTGAGATTGATCTCTTTCAACACTTTCAAGTCATTTGTTAAGCTTTCTCTCTTTCTTTTTTTTTTTTAGAAAACATCAAACACATGAAAAGGTAGAATCATGAAAAGATAAAATCCATTGATTTTCATGTTATTTGTCCTTCAGATACCATTAATCTGTAAGTATTTTCCATAATTTTTTCTTATAAATTTTGATTTAAAACATTTGTCTAATAGAATTTTTCATTTTGTGGATTTTGTTGGAGACCCATGGTGTCATACAAGGTTTCTCTGTAGCCAAACTTCCTATTAATTGGCAATTCTGTCTAGAAGCTTACTCAGATTTAGGTTCTGTTTCTTGACAAGAATATTTCCTGGTGGTCTCTATATCCTTTCACATCAAGGGACACATTTCTTTGGTGTGTAGCTGCCTCTCTTTCTGAGCTGAGAGGGGTTCAAGTTCTATCAAATAGTTGATAAGAAAAAGGTTTTCTAGATAAGAGTTTTGGCTTAAATAATGGAGATAGGAAGTAATCACCAGTGATTGCTAAGATCCACTAGGTAAAAGGTTGCAGGGAACTGACCTTTAATGGTTAAGTCTGTTTATCATCTACAAAGGAATCTAATGATTAATTTTCATAGCATAAAAGGTTACCAAAATTTCACATATTCTATTGTGACAAAATTAGAAGTATAAAACATCCCCCTATGATGCAGTAACTTAGTACATCAATGCCATAAATGTAACACTATTGTAACCATATTACCTAATTATAATAAAATACATTTTAAAGAAAATAACCTATGAAAAGTTCTGCCCCCCAAATATGCTGAATCCAAGCAAAGCCTATAAAAAGCCAATTCTCTGCCAGGTATACCCATGTTTCATAGACCAATCATATATAAAGTCGGAGATATATATATATATTTTTTTAGGGTGTTGGGAAGCCTTCGATTTATTAAAGGATAGACTATAGGATCTAATTCACTTAGAGAAAGTGAAAATGTGGGGAAAAAAAGCACTTGAAAAATAAATAAATGGGAGTATTATGCAAGAAGGGACGAAAGGGTTGACTGTCACTTTTATCTTTATTACCAAATGCCTTCTGTGTTTAGAAAACAGTTAACCTGCAACGATCTCATTCAAAATGATCATGAGGAAGAAGCAATACCAAGATTGAAACAGATTTATTTTGGGACAGAGTAGAGCTGAGAGGCAAGGCAAGGCAAGTTACATAAAGTATTATATAACTTCTTCCAGAGAAAACATTTTCAAGGATTCATTAGATGTTAAGAAGAGAAAAAAGCACAGTAAGTTAAAAAACACAACAGAAATATCCTACCCACATTCTATAGAGCATTTGTTTTAACTGAAATAATGAAAACAGTCTACAGAGCCCAGTAAAATCTGCAGTTGTGATTACCTTGCATGAGAGTTGGCGCCTGTAGCATTTGCTTGTAGTAGGAGTAATAGAGTCCACATTCTGTTCTGAATGAGATTTCTCGCTCCACTTCCTGAAATGAAGTTAGGTCTACTGGGTTTACATGACCTAGTTTTGTTTAAATACCTATTTCTACTGTAGAAATGGGACACAGAACTACAATTTAGAAGAAGAAGAAAAAAAAACCCTTTGAAAATTGTTTTTAGAAAATTTTGGCAAATAGGAACAAGAAAAGGCAACAATTAATATTATTGAAACTGGTTATGTATTATAGAGATTTAGTATTATTATTATTCCACTTTTGAGGATATTAAAATTTTTCTATTAACAAAGCATTTTAAAAAAATGGAAACAATGGGACAGGAAAGATAGTACAGTGAATAGGATGTCTGCATTATACGTGGCTGATAGGCTTCAATCCTTGGCACTCCATATATTCCTGAGCCTGCTAGGAGTGATTCCTTGAGTACAGAACCGTGAGTAATTTCTGAGAACTGCTGAACATGACCCCTCCAAAACAAATTTACAAAACAGTAACCCAGTTCCATTTAAGCTGATTTTTCAAAACTCAATTTTATACAAATTAAAATTGTTAACACCCAAGAAGGAAAGTGGATACAAGAAATAAACCACTTTATATAAATATTCAATCTCTGGGGTAAATTTAAAGTAATAGCGATTAGTTAATTTGGTTTGAAGAAGCTTTTAAAAAAATCTGAAATTTAAATGACTGACAAAATAAGGAGGCAAATGTTAATGAGGATGGGGAAGATTTTCTGAAATAATTCTATTAATACTCTTAGATCCTCTAGACAGAGGATAGTAAGACTACTATACAATAGCACAAAAAAATTATAACCTATGTGGGCCCATGGCTAAAAAATTAGTTCTAGAATCTACAACACATATCTAAACACATTTCCATCCACGTTTATCCAGATTACAGTGGATCTATATTCCTAAATTTATCAGGGGAAAACTTAGGAAAATAACCAAAGCAATGAAATTATTTTACTTTCTGCATTAAAAAAAAATACAGTTCTAATTGGGGTCGGAGAGACAGTACAGCAGGTAAGGAACCTGCCAGGCATGTGGCTGACCTCAGTTGACTCCTCTGGCCCTCACCTCGAACTCTGCCAGGAGTGATTCCTGAGCACAGAGCCAGGAGTAAGCTCTGAGCACTGCTGGATGTGGCACCAAAAGCCAACAATTTCTTTTGGCATATTCTTTTCCTATTTCCAATTACTTTTCAAATTGTAATAAACATTTCACCAAGGAAACCATTCTTGGGGCTGGAGAGATTAGTACAGCAAATAAGGCTCTTGCCTGGCATTCTGCAAAGCCGGGTTCAATCCATGGTACCCCCTAGGATGCCCACAGAACCGCCAAAAGTGATCCCTGAGCTCAGAGTGAGGATTAAGCCCTGCCAGATTCCCTCCATCCTTCCCCCAAAAGAACCATTCTTGCTATTCATCTTCAGTTCTACTAACAATTTCTTCTACCTTTTAAATGTCTACTATGCTTTTAAGAAATTATATAAATCAATTCATGAATAAAGGTTAACAAAATATATAATTATCAGAGAGTATTAACATAGTTATTGACCTTAAACACTATTATGCTTAATTATTGTTGATTCTTTTTTTTTTTAAAGGGCTGGAGCGATAGCACAGCCGGTAGGGTGTTTGCCTTGCATGTGGACAGTGGCTGGCTCAGCTCGTTCAATTCCTCCCCCCCTCCCCGCCTCGGAGACCCTGGCAAGCTACCGAGAGTATCTTGCCCGCACGGCAAAGCCTGGCAAGCTCCCCGTGATGTATTCGATATGCCAAACACAGTAACAAGTCTCACAATGGAAACGTTACTGGGCCCACTCGAGCAAACCAATGAACAGTGAACAGGGAGGACAGTGACAGTGACAAAGGCGGTGGGATAAGAATGATCATTTAACAGGCTGGAACTATGTTTGCAATAAAAAAAAAAACTCAATTTGATCCCCAGTACTACATGTGAGCACTGTGGCCCCAGCAAATTAAAAAAGAAACAAAAAAGAGAAAATCTTCAGGGGGAGGGAAGGAGAGAGAGAGAGAGAGAGAGAGAGAGAGAGAGAGACAGAGACAGAGACAGAGACAGAGAAGAGAGAGACAGAGAGAAAGGAAGAGGGAGAAGAGGAGAGGGAGAGGGAGGGAGAGGAAGAGGGAGAAGGAAAGGGAGAGGGAGGGAGGAAGGTGGAGAGGGAGGGAGAGGGAGAGAGTGATGGAGAGGAAGAGGGAGAGAGAGAAGGGGACAGGGAGAGGGAGACAGGGGGGGAGAGAGAGAGAGAGAGAGAGAAAGAGAGAGAGAGAGAGAGAGAGAGAGAGAGAGAACAAGAACAAGGAGGCAAGGTGCATCCCTTGTAGCCCCAGCACTGATCCCTGAACCATTTACGGTCATGAATACTGCCAGGAGTGAAGGCAAAGCAGAGCCAGAAGGTAAGCCCTGAGCACCAGCAGATAAGAGGAGAGAGAAGGGAGGGGAAATGGCGGGAAAGGGAAGGGATGCGGAGAAGGGATGGGTACAGGAAAAGAGAGGAAGGAGAGGGGAGGGGAGAGGTGGAGAGGGAAGGGAAGAAAAGGTGCATTCTGGGGAAATCAAAAGGACAAATGAACAAAAGATCCTAATTTGGTTTTGGTTTTTCTTTTACAGGGGACCCAGCTGGCGATACTGGAGTGGGGACACGCAGCGCTGAGTACCAAACTCAGGGCCTTACGGTACCAAACAGCACTGAGTACCAAACTAGGCACATCCTCTATCCCTTAACTATCATCCCCTAGCCAGGCGAATTCAATCCAAAATGTAAATTTTATTAGCACATTTCTCTACATAAAGGACAATATGAAACAGATGTACTTTATGATAGCTTTTGCTACTATAGGTATTTTTTAGATTTTAATTTAGGTTTCATAGCAGTGAAGGCACCTCTTCTTAGCAGTCATCTTAATTCATTTTTAAAAAAATTTTTTATTAGTGAAACACCATGAGGTACAGTTATAGACCTACAAATTTTTGTGCTTGGGTTTCAGTTATACAATAATCGAGTACCCATCCCTCCACCAGCGCCCATCCTCTACCACTACTGATCCTAGTATCCCTCCCACCCCCCCATCCCACCCTTCCTCTGTGGCAAGGCATTCCCTTTTGTTCTCTCTCTCCTTAATTCATTTTTAATTCTTGAAGGGGAGAAAAAAATGCCATTTTGCCCTTGGTACTGCCTGATTCTAGAATGCTCAAACTTCTATCTAGTCAAGAGAGAGAGAAGAATAGCGCCTACCATAGAGGCAGGCAGGGGGTGTGGAGTGGGGAATGATGGGAGGGAACCTGGGGACACTGGTGCTGGGAAATGGACACTGGTGGAGGGGTGGGTGTTGGAATACTGTAGACTGAAATCCAATCATGAACGGCTTTGTAATGCTCTAAAAAAAGATGAATAAAAATAAAATTAAAAAAGTGATGACGCTACTAAAAAATAAAGTAACTACAGAGGTCATGAACTGACTTTAACAGAGCAAACATTAGCTTTTGTCATGTAAATAAGAAAATAAAATCATTAGATTTAATTACATTCCTTTCTTCTCTCCAACTGCCTCAAGTGTTCAAAGCAGGCTGCCTTCACAGAGCACTCTCCAGTCAATGTCTTCAAATCAAACCTATGTCTTCAAATCAAACTGGATCACCAATTCAGGCCCTCGCTGATAGGAGTTTCATATCTCACACGGTTCAAAGAATAAAAGACTGCTGACTTCATAACGATGGGGGGGAAAAAGAAAAACCACTGCTTTAAGTACCCAAAGCAAAAGCCCCACCCCTCTCTTTAATACACCCAGAATGTGTAAAGAACAGAGGGGGACCTAATTAGTAAAAATGCATTCAAACATGATTAATTGGTAATCTTGGCACCAGCTGTATAGAACCAAATGCTATACTTTATTAGACAGACACTTGCAAGTTTTACATCTGCTTCATGCTAAGAGAACATCTGCTTTACTCATTCAAACACTTTTCCAGTTTTACAGCAATTTATACTTTGCCTGGTGGATTGTGCCAATGAAAATGTACACTAATAGAAGTTACCTCGAAAGAATGCAAAATGAACATGTAATTCATATTTTAATTTGCAAAAGTTGTGCAGGGAAAGCAATGTTGAGAGAATGAGAAAATATCTGAGGATGAAAGAAACGGGAAGACAAAAGAATCGCATTCTTCCAGAAACTGTGCAGCTAAAACTGTTTAATAGTATACGCAACAATTTAATTGAAGGACTACAAGGGGAAAATATCAGGAGAAATCACACTTTCTGATTTCAAAACTTAAAGTACTCAGGTACCATAGGATTCCTCCAGTACCACGCTGGAAATAGTCCTTGAGTGTCAACGAGAAAAGAACACAAAATGGGGAGACCATTTTTACAAATAATTTATCTATTAAGGGGCTTGTGTATAGAGAGAACTATAATAATAATTAAATCAAGGCAATTTAAAAAAACTTGTGTTAATACACAGAATAAGCCCTTTTAGAAAAATAATGCAAGTCTGTAAAAGAAGTGTGCCATTAAAAAAAAAACTCATGTAAATAAATAACTTTTGTTCACAAAAATTGCCCACCCCCGTCAGTAATTAAGCTGCTGGTAGTGGGTAAGTCATTGAAAGCCTAACTTTATAAATGTAAGCTGCTTTCAAATTAGGTTAACAAATCATCTCATGGTAAGACAGCTGTTCTTAAAGTTCTGCATTGGGAATCATGCCCTCAGCAAACATATTTATAGTGCACCTACATGCTTTATTGGCTGGTGAAATTCATGTCCATCTGTTAGAATGGAATGATTCTTGCCCCCGAGTTGATTAAAGTCATGACATGCCATAGTTATTAAGCAGTGTTTGTGAGTCGGTTAGACACCGCCGAAGCAACAATACTTCCACTGGGCAACACTGAAATATTTCTTAGTCTGATGACTACTATAGTTACTGCTTTTCAGATGAATCCGATTTATTTTAAAACCCCTTGCTCTTGCAAGAGTATCCAAGAGGTAGACAAATTCCATAATATCAAATCAGACAGTAACAGTGGAACATGTTGGCACATGCAAAACATATAAAGAAAATGAGTGCTTTTAGGCAAATTAAAAAAAAAACACATACATCTTTCTGTATCACTAAACTTCCTACTTGTCAGTGAAACAAAATGATCTACAAATTCAATCTCTGATCTCAAGGAGTTAATGTTTCAATAAGAATGAACACTCCCTTTCTTTTTCTGATTTGATTTTTTAATTTTTTTTAAATTTTTTTATTTTATAAGTTAGTTCACAATATTTGATTACATTTAATATTCAAACACCAATCCTACCACCATTTTACACCTTCCCACCACCAAATTCGGGATGTTTCCATCCTAAGCCTCAATCCCTGTCCCAAAACACAACCGAAAGAATATATTCTGTACTGTCTGTTACGAAGAACTGCTGAACATGTTTATAAAAAAGTGTTCATATGGGAAGCAGAAACACTGCATTTCTAAGGGAAGGAAAATAACTTATTGGAGGATGAGTATCAATTAGGAGGAATGAACAGTCTTCCCCCTACCTGGGATTCTTGGCTTCCAACTGGCCTCCTTTTTTGCCTTCACCTAACTCAAGCTGACCGCCATCCAGTGCTCAGCATGCATTTGCTGGGGGAATTTTCAGGGAGCAACGAAAGACAAATATCTCTACCTTTCATTCTAGAGTTTGTTCTAGAGTTGATACAAAGGGAGGAAAGGACAAAAAAATAACTATGAGAAGGAAAGCGGACACACAGACAGAGGGAAGGAAGCAGTGTTGTGGTCCTGAAGACATGCAAAAAGAATGCAACATGAACGTGTAATTCATATTTTAGTTTGCAAAAGTTCTACAGGGAAAGCAAAGTTCTCAACACAATGTGAAATAATGGCAGCAGTGAGAGCTAGATTTCCTTCAGGATTGCTTCTATGGGCTGGAGCCATAGCACAGAGAGTAGGGCGTTTGCCTTGCATGCGGCCAACCTGGGTTCGATTTCCAGCATCCCATAGGGTCCCCTGAGCACCGCCAGGGGTAATTCCTGAATGCAGAGCCAGGAGTAGCCCCTGTGCATTGCCGGGTATGACCCAAAAAACAAACAAACACAAAAACAAAACAGGCTATGCTTCTAGCACTTCACTGCCTCTAGTCATCAGTGCCTACTCTAATTGAATTAAAAATAGAAATTCAGGGGTCCAGAGTGCAGAGGGCAAGTCACTTGCCCCGCATGCAGTGACTCAGGCTCCATCCCTGGCACTGCATATGGTCCCTAGCCTTCCAGGAGTGATTCTTGAGTGCAGAGCCAGGAGTAAGCCCTGAGCACAGCTGAATGTGGTCCCCAAACCAACAGATAAAAAAAAAAAATCAGGTCTTCAGTTCTTACATACATTTGGCAGTGGTCTAGAGTATTAGCAGACCACAGAAAATTACATTGGATAGAGCTGTTCTAGTGAGCTGAACCCTTTTTATTTTTTAAAGGATGCATTAATTCTTTCAACTTTTACTGAGACAGACTTCACATACCACACAATTCACCCACTTAAGAGGGTACAGTTTAATAACTTACATTACATTCAGAGTTATGTATCACTAATTTTAGAACATTTCTATTTCTCCCAAGAAGTCCACACTTCTGAACTGTTGTGAGACAGATTCCTTACACTCCCTGGCCCTCAGCAATCACTCATCAATCATTTCTGGCCCCTCTGATTGGACATTTCCTATTAATGGCATCAGAGATGGCCCTTTGATCCTGGCTTCTTTAATTTAGTATGCTCTCAAGGTTCATCCATGTAGTAGTGTGTATCTGTAATTCATTTCAAAATAGACTAATTTTCCATTTTGTGGATAGACCACATTTTGGTCTATTCATTCACCTCTGGGTGGGCACTTGGGTTACCTCTCCCCTCTGGCTAACTTGAAAACTGCAGTCATCCACATCTGTGTGCAAATTTTTGTGTAGACGTTGTTTCATTCTTCTTGGGTATGTACTTAGCAGAAATACTAAATCATAATTGCTTCGATAATTCTATAGTAAACCAATTTAGCGGCAACATAATTTTCTACTCCTACCAGCAGTGTAGAAAGGTTCTAATAGCTCCACATCCCTGTCCACATTTATTATGTCTTTTTCTTATAGCACTGCTGGTGAGTGTGAAGTGTTCTCACGGTGGTTTTGATTCGCGTTTTCCTGGTAGTAAATGGTGGTAAGCATCTTTTTGAGTGTTTTTTTGGTCATTCTAGGAAAAAGTCTGTTTAAATCCTTTGCCTATTACAAAAAACAAGGTTGGGCAGGAGAAGTGCTCAAACTGTATGCACACGCATGCATCAGTCACGGGACTGATCTCTAGCATTACATATGCTTCTCCACTCCCTCCACTCCTGCACTGCCAGGCGTGGGCTCCAGTTTTTTAAATTGTCTTGCTTTAATTATTATTATAGTTCTTCCTACCCAAGCCCCTTAATAGATAAATTATTTTAAAACTTATCTCCCCATTCTGTGTTCTTTTCACATTGGCACTCTGGGACTATTTTCAGTGTGGTACTTGGGGAATCCTGATTACTTTAAGTTTTGAAATAAAGAAGTGTGGTTTCAAAACTCTGAAGGGTTTTTAATCAAAATTCTATTCTGAGTCTATGGAGGTTTTCAGATAAATTTTATTATTGGGCTGTCAGTTCTCCAGAAATTCTACCGGGGAACTTGCTTAGTGGATTCTATGAAAGACATTATGCTATCTACAAATTAGTTTTACTTCACCATTTTGGATACCTTCTATTTTAAGTGTTTTTTAATTTTTTTTTCCCTTTTGGCAGGGTGCAGGAAACATACCCAGCAGTGCTTGGGGATTACTCCTGGCTCTGTGCTCAGGGATCACTCCTGGCAGTGCTAGGGGTCCATATGAGATGTGAGGGATTGAACCCCAATCAGCTGCAAGGCAAATGCCCCACCTGCTGTGCTATCTCTCCAGCCTCTATTTCAAGTTATTGCCAAATTCCCTTACCAGAATCTTCAGCACAAAGTTGAGTCAAACGACAAGAGTGGCCAGGCCTTTTTCTCCCTGATCTTGGGAGAAAGAATTTAATATTTTTTGGCTTTTGGGGTCACACCCGGAGATGTATAGAGGTTACTTCTGGCTCTGCATTTAGGAATTACTCCTGGTGGTCCTCAGGGAACCCTATGGGATGCTGGGAATTGAACCCGGGTCAGCCACGTGCAAGGCAAACGCCCTACCCACCATCCTATCGCTCCAGCCCAAATTTTAATCTTTCACTATTAAGTATACATAATATCAGCTTTGGCTTTTCTTGGCAGATACTCTTTATGATGTTATTCTATTTCTACTATTGCGTGTTTTCATAATTCAAGTTTTGTCCAATGCTTTTCCTGTCCTCTTAAGATATTCATACAGTTTACGATGCTGGCGTGGATGTGGCGAGAAAGGGACACTCCTTCACTGTTGGTGGGAATGTCCACTGGTTCAGCCCTTCTGGAAAACAGTATGGACGATTCTCAAAAAATTAGAAATTGAGCTCCCATTTGACCCAGCAATACCACTCCTGGGAATATATCCCAGAGAGGCAAAAATGTATAGTCGAAGTGACATCTGCACTTGTTTGTTCATTGCAGCACTCTTTACAATAGCCAGAAACTGGAAGAAACCTGAATGCCCAAGAACAGATGACTGGTTAAAGAAACTCTGGTACATCTACACAATGGAGTACTATGTAGCTCTTAGAAAAGATGAAGTCATGAAATTTACATACAAGTGGTACAATATGGAAAGTATCATGCTAAGCGAAATGAGTCAGAAAGAGAGGGATAGACATAGAAAGATTGCATTCATCTGGGGGATATAAAGTAACAAAGTATGAGATTAATACCCAAGAATAGCTGAGATCAGCACCAGGAGGATTACTCCATAACTTAGAGGCCAGCCGGGTATCCTAGAGGAAAGGGCTGTTCAGATAGAGAAGGGAGCACCAAATAAAGGATGTTTGGAGGATCCTCCCAGGAGGGGAGATGCATGTCGAAAGTAGACTATGGACTGAACATGTTTGCCACTCAATGCCTCTTTTGCAGACCACAACACCCAAAAGGAGAGAGAGAACACAGGGGATTGCCCTGCCACAGAGACAGGGGGGATGGGGGGATGGGGGTGGGAGGGATATTATCCATGGTGGTGGAAAATGGGCACTGGTGGAGGGATGGGTATCTGATCATTGTATAATTGAAACCAAAGCACAAAAAATTGTAAATCTACAACTTTAAAAAAGATAAAATAAAATAAAGGGAAAAAAAAAAGATATTCATACAGTTTTTGTCTTTTATTCTACCAGTATAGTGGAGCTCACCTGGTCTATTCTTGAATTATATGTCATTGGAAAATTATATTAAACCTTTTTGGTATCTTTTGAAGCGTACTGATATGGTAAACAAGTACATCAATAGATTTCCTGATGCAAATAATCTTTGCATTACTCATTGCATAAAAAGTAGTTTTTCACAGTGTATGGGTTATTTTATGTACTTTTGAATTCTCTTTACCAGAATGTGTTAGGGATTTCAGTTCATCATACATTAGGTGGAATTATTTTATTAAATTTTTTGGGGGGTGGTGGTTTGGGTCACACCTGACTTACTCCTAGCCCTATGCCAGGAATCACTCCTGGGGGTCTCAGAGAACCATATAGGATGCTGGGTCAAACCAGGTCAGCCATGTGCAAGACACTTGCCTCACTGGCTTTTCTATCTTTCTGGCCCTAATACTAAATTTTAAAATATTATCTGATTATATTTATTGAACCCTATTGTTTTTTGGTTGGGGAGTTTTATTAATTATATGTTAATACTTATGGTTATTATATTAGTACTTTACTTATTTTTGTAATCAACTTTTCAGGGAGCAAGTTAAGAAATGATATCACAAAGGAAGACAAAAATATGGAACAAAATTCCAAGAACATAAAGTATGAGAAATATGTTGACTTCTCTGATATATGATGTTTATGCTGCTTTTCTTTATTTTTATTTATTTGGGGGCCATATCTGGCTGTGCTCAGATCTTATTTCTGGCTCTGTGCTCAGGGGTCACTCCCGGCAGGGCTTGGGGGACTATTTGGGGGCCCAGCATCAAACCTGGACCGGTCATGGGTAAAGGCAAGCACCCTGCATGCTGAACTGTCTCACAACCCTCTGCTTTTATTTTTCAATTTATTTCGAGAGGCTAGGAGTAGGCAGAGATGAGAGTGAAACATCAAGCGAAAGAGCCCAAGAATTATCGCAAAATACTCCTGTGCCACAGTCATTTTCTAAATACTGACATAGGAATTGAACCCTATGATTTATTGATTTCTTACTTGCAAATAAAAGTTGCCTTACTTGTAACAAAATCAGTACTTGCTGTCTTCAGGAGCCATCTGTGCAGGGATGTGCATCTGTGCGGAGCCATACATGTGCGAAGATGCACTCAAGTCAACTTTATGCACCTTCTCTCAGGTGCTGCGGTCTGCCACCTGCTCAGCCTTCACAATGAAGAAAACGAAGGGCAGCACAGCACAGGGACAGTCCTGGAGCCCTGAATAGGCATTGGGTACCACATCTAGCGCTATTAATGGGCAGTCTCAGACAAGTCACTGAACTCTGAAGTTAATTTGGTTCACTGTTTCACTGTTTCACCGTCCTCCCGTTGTTCATCGATTTGCTCGAGCGGGCCCAGTAACGTCTCCATGGTGAGACTTTGTTGTTACTGTGTTTGGCATATTGAGTACATCACGGGGAGCTTGCCAGGCTCTGCCGTGTGGGCGAGACACTCTCGGTAGCTTGCCGGGTTCTCCGAGAGGGGCGGAGGAATCGAACTCGGGTCGGCCATGTTGGCTGCGTGCAAGGCAAACGCCCTACCGCTGTGCTATCACTCCAGCCCTGAGTGGTTGTTTACTTTTGGTTTGGGGCCACACTATGCTCAGGGGTTACTCCTGGTTCTGTGATCAGGAATTACTCCTAGAGGTGCTCCAGGGAGCACGTGGGATGCCAGGGATTGAATCTAGGTCTGCTGCATGCAAGGCAAATCCTTTTCCCATTATACTATCATTCTGGCCCCATCAACTTAATTTTGTCTTTTGTAAAATAAGAAAAACAGAATCAAGCAGGTTGAGTTTTAATGAATTAAGTATATAATCTTAGTGTGTGATGTATGGGGTGTGTAGGTAGATATACATATTTCCCACAGGAGCAATTCTTCATTGTCCATACAATTTATTTATTGTACCTGAGTTTTTTTTTTTTTTTTGTGAATGTGGGGCATGGTTTTTGGGTCGGGGGGAGTCCTTGGGGCCATACTAGTTCTTTTCTGTAACTTTAAAGTTTCTAAAAAATTTGTCTCTTCTGACCATGGCAGATCAGTCACTACCAGCACCATCCCCCTGGCCAGCAAGCACTTTCCTCACGATTCAGTGAGGGGGAGCTCTTTAATCTTTTCCTCATTGTGGTCAATAGAGATCAGTGGTTCCACTGACCACTAAGCAGCCCTGGGAGTGACCCCTGAGCACTGAGCTGGAAGTAGTTCCTGACCATTGCCAGTTATATCCTCCAACAAACAATCAGTCTGTAACTCCGAGCTGTTTCTCAGCATCTTTCTATACTTCTTAGTTTCGCTGTGAGTAGCAATTCTTCATGGTACAGTGTGGTTCCAGATGACAGCCTTTTCCACAGTGGAATGTGATTACTGATTCCCCCTTAGGCGCTGAACCTAAGTGATCCAACCCAAATGACCATCGGCAGTCTATGGGATGAGCTGTGGGAGATGTCCTCGAAGGGAGACCACTCTGCCATTCAAAAAAAGATAAGGGGGTCTGTGGAGGCAGCACAATTTATCCAAAAGGCAGGATGTTCTAATTTGGTATCAACTGGCAGGCTATTTTTTGGGTCGGGAAATGCTATTATCATTAATTTATCTGAAGTGATTTTTGAGCATCTTTCTTAATTGCTCTAAAGTAAGCCTTAGGAAAAAAAAGAAATGGACATATGTACACTGCTATTTTAAAAGGAAAAGTTAAGTAAGCAGATTGAGGAGCTTAGCAACACATTTTGAAACAACCTATGATCCAAAACGGAGGAACATGAAAATAGCATGGACAGCTAAAGCAATTACTAATAATGAAATACCATTTATTGTATCTTAAACTTCAAAAGTGGGGGCTGGAGCAATAGCACAGCGGGTAGGACATTTGCCTTGCATGCAGCTGGCCCGGCCGAGCCGGGTTCAATTCTTCCGCCCCTCTCGGAGAGCCCAGCAAGCTACCGAGAGTATCTCGCCCTCACGGCAAAGCCTAGCAAGCTACCCGTGATGTATTCAATGTGCCAAACACAGTAACAACAAGTTTCACGATGGAGATGTTACTAGGCCTGCTCGAGCAAATCGATGAACAATGGGAGGACCATGACCGTAAACTTCAAAAGTATTATATAACCGTAATTATCAACATTATAATAGTAAATGTTGTGTAAAATACATAACTATATATGCGGAAAGCATATGGTATTGCACAAAGCTTCTTAACTGTCCACCTTTTGTCCAAATTTTTAAACAACATGTATATGAAGTAGGGTTAAAAAATCAAACACTTTTCAATCAGAATCCTAGCAAAATTTCTATTAAATCATTTTTTATAGTTATGTGACCCCCCCCCATGTTACAGCCCATGGTTTAAGAAGCTAGAACATTAACAGGTAAATTAATGTTTATTTGTTAACAGAAGCTAGATCAACAGATAACAGAAGCTATATTAGAGCCATAAGTCAAATGCATATGTGAGTGGGATGAAAAATTGAAGGGATAAATAGAAGAGATAATTTTTTATTCAGGGCAATTAATACTTTGTTACTATTTTAGTTGTTTTGGCAATGGTCAGAGTTACTCCTGGCTCAGCACTCAGAAATTACTCCTGGCAGTGAGCGGGTGACCATATGAAATGCCAGGGATTAAACCTGGGTCGCCGGTGTGCAAGGCAGCTACCCTACCCACTGTACTATTGCTCCAGCTCCCAGGGTTATTAATAATTAAAAATTGTTAATTACATCTCACTGAAGCAAGTTCCAAGAGATACATCCCTTTGTTGTTCTTTTTTTTTTAAATTACAATGCTTTCATGTTTGAGTTTCAGTCATACAATGATGGAACACCCATCCCTTCACCAGTACACATTATCCACCACCAATGTGCCCAGTATGCCAGCCCTCCCGCCAGATCCCTCCTTCCAACTCTCCCCCTGCCTCTATGGCAACAATTTTCCCCATAGTCTCTACTTTGGGGCATTATGGTTTGCAATATAGATACTGAGAGGCTTTCAGCACACTTCTAGTTTCAGCACACATCTCCCATCCCAAATGATTCCTCCAATCATCACTGACCTAGTGATCTCTTCTCTATTCCAGCTAGATATATCCCTTTGGTTCTACTTCTGACCCACTAGTCAGCCACTCCCCTCACCTCTGCAATTTAACTCTACTTCAAACACACTATTTACTTAGCCCTGAAGATGGCCTTAGGTCATAAGGGCACGAGACTTTGAACTTTGTAGTTCGTTTTGTTTATAAGAAGGGTAGCCCAAAGCTGCAATTTCTTTTTAAAGGTCAATTCAGAGTTACAGCATTTGAGCTCTAGAGACAACCAAATTAAATAAGATATGTGGACATATCTCATCAGTGCCACAAACATCAAATTGATATAGAGCTTTAAAAATATCTTTCATAGGGGCTGGAGCAATACCACAGCGGGAAGGGTGTTTGCCTTGCACGCGGCCGACCTGGGTTCAATTCCCAGCATCCCATATGGTCCCCTGAGCACCGCCAGGGGTAATTCCTGAGTGCAGAGCCAGGAGTAACCCCTGTGCATCACCAGGGGTTACCCCAAAAAGAAAAAAAATCTCTTTCATATACTCAATTTCCTAATGGTTAAGAAAGTAGAAAAATAGGACCAGAGTGACAGTAAAGAGATAGGGTGCTTGCCTGGCACATGGCTGGCATGGGTTCAATCCCTGGCATCCAATATGGTCCCTCGACCTTTGCCAGGAGTGATCCCTGAGCACAAAGTAAGTTCTGAGGACTGCTGTATATGACCAAAAACAAAAGAGTAGAAAAATAAATTTTAATTAAAAAAATGTCGAGAAAGATACTACATACACATTTTCTATACCATTCAAAGCTAATCTTCAACTTTTAAATTGCTCTGTTCCAAGATACTCCACACTTCAAATTCTAACATTTAAAAAATCATTTTGATTGGGGCTAGAGAGATAGTACAATGATACTTAGCTTGCACATGGCTTATCTGGGTTCAATCCCCAGCACCCTATATAGTCCTCTAAGCTGGAGACCACTAGGAGTGATCCCTGAACACAGAGTCAAGAATAAGCCCTGAGCACTGCCAGGAGTGGCTCAGGAAACCAAAAAAAAAAAAGTTAGATTAAAAAAATCATCTAAATATAAAACTCACAGTATGATTTGTGTACTTTATGAACATTATTTTTCCTCCCTGAGTACAACTAATTCAAAGTATTCAAGAGGTAAAACATTTTCATAAGAAAAAAAACTAGCCTAGCTATTTTGATAAATTATAATTCACAAATGGAAAAGAAAAATAGATGCACTTTTCTCAATTATTCCCATAAGCCCCAATATAAAAATGGTATAAGTTATAGGAATATATTTATGAAGGCATACAAATTCTGAAATTTCCTTTGGCTAAGTAAGGTCTTGTGCACCCGAGATAGTACAGGGGTTAAGATGTTTGTCTTACATGTGGCTGACCCTGATTCAAACCCCAGTACCAAATATGTTCCCTAAGCACAGAACCAGGAGTAGCCTCTGAACACTGATGGGTGTGCCTTCCCCAATTATTTATTGAAAAATGTACCCATTTAAAAATGAAAGTTCAGTAAAAAATAAGGTCAAAAGTTTAGTTCCTATCACATTTCAAATATTTCAGAGCTACATATTTGGCTACTGGTTATAGCATTGGACAGTGTAGATATAGATCATTTCCTTCACCACAGAAAGTTCTCAAGGACAGCACTGGGTCTAGATAATCTTAAGACAAAAAATAAAGGGGTCAGAGAGTTAAGACCAACCTGGGCTCAATCCCCAACACCTTATATGGTGATTCCTGAATGCAGTTAGTAGTATGCCCCGATCACTGCTGGGTGTGGCCCAAAATACAGCAAAAATAAAGCAAAAGCCTATGCAGAGGTATCATCAGGTTTGAGAAATAGTTGTAACATGTGAGGACTTCGCTCTCTTTTTTTTTTCTTTTTGGGTCACACCCAGCAATGCACAGGGGTTATAACTGGCTCTGAAATCAGGAATTACTCCTGGCGGTGCTCAGGGGACTCTGTGGGATGCTGGGAATCGAACCCAGGTCGGCAGTGTACAAGGCAAACGCCCTACCCACTGTTGTATTGCTCCAGCCCCTGATGACTTCTCGTGGAAAAAAAAAAAGCCTGCTTATAAAGTACTGCCTGAGTTATAGCACTGTTATAGCACTGTCCTCCCGTTGTTCATCGATTTTGCTTGAATGGGCCCAGTAACGTCTCCATTTTGGGACTTGTTGTTACTGTTTGGCATATTGAATATGCCACAGGTAGCTTGCCAGGCTTTGTTGTGTGGGCGAGATACTCTTGGTAGCTTGCCAGGCTCTCCGAGAGGGGCAGAGGAATTGAACCTGGGTCGGCCTGGCCGGCCGCGTGCAAGACAAACGCCCTACCGTTGTGCTAGTAAAGAGAAAAAATTAAATGATTATGAGTTCAACCCTAAGTTTTAGGGGATGAGTGTGATGGGGGATGTGCCTGTTTTTGAGCTTCTTCCTAAAGGGTCAGAGTCACCAAGAGAAAATGGTCCAGCATCTCCACCTGCCGCAGTCTTGCCAACAAATCTGTAAGTTGGATAGAAAAATGTCCAGCTCCAGCATACACTTTTAGATCCATAAATCTGCAAGTTCCATAGCACTCCCCAGCGTACCCAAACCTGAACTTCCCATGTCCTGACTTGCCTTCCCCTGCATAAGTTATTTGGCTGGTCCTTGAACCCAGTTTGTGGCATGTAGTCAACACATCCTCAAATTTCCTCAAATTTTGTTATTCGTGGTGGGTGCCTCGAACTTCATTTCACAGCTGATGTTAAACAGGTGATTCAGGTGGGGCCCTGGGTAGTTTGTGCGAAGGACATATTCAGGATGGGGCAGGCTCAGTCAGAAAGACCAAGCCCTGTGATTGATTAGAAGCTCTGAGTCAGCCAATGCCTGGGGAGTGATGGGCAGTTGGGGATTGGGTTGATCCTGTGGCCAATGATTCAACGTTGTCCATAAAAATAAACCTTACTAAAATTTTTGGAAACTAGATCTCAAGTGTGCTTGCTTACCTGTTTGGTGATATTCTACACACTGCTGCATATCAGTGTGCAAAAATTCTGGTACCCTGTCTGCCCTTTGCCATACATCAGTCCACCTGGCTTGTTCTAATTTGTATACTTTTTCTATAATAACACTGTAATTTAAAAAAAGACAGCACTTTCCAGAGTTCTGTATTGGAATGAATTACTGAAACTTGGGGTGACAGGTGCTTTTGGAAATCCCAATTAAAAACCAAAAGTGACAGTAGCCCAGGCTTACCCTGGCTTTGTGACTGGCATCTGAAGTGATAGCAGTTCTGTGGGACTATCGAAGTCTGGCATCACCACACAGTTGGTTCTGTCACCTGACCCTCAAGTCAGCTCCCTGCCAGGATTCAGTCTCACAGTGCCTGGCATGTTCATCCATCTGATCATCACTCATGAGACTCAGTGATGCTTCCTCCCCCCATCAGTCGTCCTCCACACCGGGAGGTATCTGCCCACTTAACGCCAATTCCTGTCAGCTTTAAGGTCCTGCATGAACTGGTCCTTTCCTTTCCTGACAAACTCTGGTCATGCATGCCTTCTCTCTGAAACACAACGATTTTATTCTGACCACAAGAGTCTTCTCACTTTCCCCTCTGCTTATAATATTCTCAGAGACCTCGACTTGACTGCCTTCTTCTCATCAGTTAGGTCTCTGTCTCTTTACCTTCAATTTTTTAAAAAAAAATTTTTTTACTAGTGAATAACCGTGAGGTACAGTTACAGACTTACAAACTTTTGTGCTAGCATTTCAGTTACACAATGATCGAGTACCCATCCCTCCACCAGTGCCCATTCTCCACCACCAATGGTCCCAGCATTCCTCCCACCATCCCTACCCTGTCCCCTCCACCACACCCCGCCTCTGTGGTAGGGCATTCCCTTTTGCGCTCTCTCTCTCTCTCTCTCTCTCTCTCTCTCTCTCTCTCTCTCTCTCTTTCCTTTTGTCTTTACCTTCAATTTTAAGTAGTTTCTCAATAAAGACCTTACTATCCTATTCAATGTTCACCATCATATTTATTTCCACTCAGTTCCTGATTTCTCGTTGGTATTATCGTATGTATTCTCAGGGCTCAGTGACTGACACGCGGAAGATATTCCTTTCTTGAATACCCTAATTGGATATTCACATACTACTACTACATACTGGATTAGATTACTTAGTAGTTCACTGGCTGTAATTTTGTTATCCTTAAATTTATTCTCCATACTTTGGCCTCAGCTACCTAAAACATCAATATGACGACAAATGTAACTGCCTCAGTAAAAATAGGGCTCATGACTGCTGGGAGAAAGCTGCTTTTGAAACACAGAGGACAGATCACCTTCCTGATCTGAGCTTTGTTTACTGTCCCATTCCACTCTGTCTCCCTCTAACTCTGCAGCCATACTAAGCAGTGCCAACCCCCAGGACCTCAGCTGCTCTTGCCTCTCAAATGCTTCCTCTCTGTGCCTTCCCTGTGACAGTCACCTTTCCTCTTTTTACTTGCTCAGTTGGCCCTTACTCACATGCCAGGTATGCCAGTCACTGCTGCCTCCAGAACTTAGCCCCTTAAAACTATGGGTTGTGAACTTAGATGGGGACACATAACTAACTGAAGGTGGGGGTCGGGAAAAATTGACAATGGTCAAAGATTTCTGATGCACAACTAACTGTGTGGTCAATGTGAGGTATTCCAGGCAGTGTTTAAGTACCTGAGGTGAAAGGGTGGAGAAGCCTTGCTCCAGAAAACTCTTCCCTGACCTACTAAAATGGGGTCAGG
Organism: Sorex fumeus; assembly: GCF_029834395.1. Taxonomy (NCBI): domain Eukaryota; kingdom Metazoa; phylum Chordata; class Mammalia; order Eulipotyphla; family Soricidae; genus Sorex; species Sorex fumeus. The sequence goes on from NW_026606179.1 coordinate 24,088,589, forward strand.
TAACCCCTCTCAGATGCACCTCATTACTCTCTCTCTCACCGATCTTGCACTCATCACAAAGCCTCCTTGAGGGTGGCAGCTTGTCCAGAGTAGGAGCCCTGGCTTGTGGCACCGAGCAGTTGGCAAACCTGCTGCAGATGCTGACCACATATTTATGGGTTTATTATACTGAATATCTGCTGGCCACGTGGTAACTGGGTTTATTAAACTGAAACTCTGCTGGCAAGTTCAGAAGTCTTTGCTCTTCGTTCTGTGTTCCTCCATAGTGCTGAGATCACGGTTACCCAAGAACAGGTGCTCAATGGTACTAGATATAAGCACAATGACTTCCTTAACCTAATGAGAGGAGAAAATTCAAGGATGTGCAGGTTTCCAGATGATGAGATGCATTTATTTCAGGTGTCTGGCAAAGCTGCGCATAAGCTTTAAGCTACAAAGCTAAATTTATAGTTTAGAATTATGTGACCCGAACATTCTCCTTGCTATATAGTTGCTAGCAGTAAATTTTAGCCAAATTTCCACACCAGAGCATTTCAGCGTTTGTTCAAAAATACTTGTGTTAATAAATAAGCATAAAGTGAGTTAATTTTAGAAAATTTGTTTACAAGTACTCTGTTTTAAAGAGAGACTTTTCTTAACAAGGAAGACAATGGTTTCCAAAGAATTATTATTCTGTGGAGTTCATGCCCAATTAAATAGTTTAATCAAGGGGGTATGGTGCTGCCAGCAGGTCAACCTGTACCTGTGAGGTGAGTGTGTCAGCAGCCTGATGGCACCGTCAGACTTTCAGATACCTCAAAATTGCTGCTGTGCCTTTACCAAGAAAGTAAACGGCCAAAAGTTAGGTATGTGGGAGACACATCCACAAACCACCTCGGGCTCAGCTATATAATTGGAAGCATGGCCTCTCTGGTTCCTGATCGAACTGCTTAACGGCCATGATCCCAGAGACTCAGAAACAAATCTCGGAACCCAAAGGCTTTTGGCAGAAATGCATCCTGTTCCTGCAGTAGGTTACTGGCACTGGGCCACTCCAGGTGGGAATAGGTTACATGCCTGGGCCTGTTCCCCTTGGCGGCCCAGTGACCGCCATCCTCCAGAGGCCACTGGACATTCAGGTTTGAGCCTGCAGTGACGACACATGCGGGGCCTCACCAGATGGGGGTGGAACCGACCCTTTCCTACCCATCCCAACCAGACTCCAGTCGCAGCCTACAAACGGCCTCTCTGGCTCCTGATCATGCTGATTAACGAACATGATCCCAGAGACTCAGAAACAAATCTCGAAACCCAAAGGCTTTTGGCAGAAATGCATCTGGACCACATACAGGATGGCTGCCGCCTCAGAGCTTATTGGAAAGCCAGGTATGAGCCGGTGGTGAGGGGGCAACTGCAGTCTTATGGGAAGGGGGGCGGTACCAGCTCATCCTTCAGCCCTACTGAGGTCACGAGTTGCCCGCCACGAGCAGCTCTCCGGCACGGCCATGGCTCCAGAGGCAAAAGGAGTTAGTCCAGAGCCCGGCATCTTGCGGCAGAAAAGTGAATGGCTCATGCGTTAAACTATGGAGCCATGCCTCCCCAGGAGGGAAAGGATGTTGTTCCCTTCAGCCTCCCCCCACCCAAGCAGCAAGGTGGTCCCAGCCTCAGAGCTTATAGGAAAGCCAGGTAAGAGCCGGTGGTGACGGGGCAACTGCAGTCTCATGGGAAGGGGGACAGTACCGGCTCATCCTTCACACCCTACCGAGGTCACAAGTTGCCCCCCACGAGTGGCTCTCTGGCACAGCCATAACACCAGACTTACAGAAACCAATCTCGTAATTATCTGGCTCTTTGCAGAAATCCAAAATCATTATATGATTCTCATAACCAGCTATAGAAAACAAAGTATTTCACAAGGCCTTTTCAGCAATTCTGATCGCTGGGGGAGAAATTCTAAAGAATAATGGTGCATCTTTTGTCAAAATAATGAATGTAATCAATGTAGAGAAGAGTTAAGTGGAAATCATCTGCCTCACAGGCATTGGGAGGGGTGGAAGGGGCGTATATTGGGGTTCTTGGTGGTGAAAAATGAGTACTGGTGAAGGGAAAGGTGTTTGATCATTGTATGACTGAGACTTAAACCTGAAAGCTTCGTAACTTTTCCCACAGTGATTCAATAAATAAATATAAGAAAAAATAAATAAAATTATGAAAAAAAAAAGTAAGGTGGAATTCATGCCCAAATTCAATCAGCTAATCAGTGGCTGAATAAATAGCAGTACTCCTACATTAAAAAAAAATAGTTTAATGAATGGCTGAACAAATAGCAGGACTCCTACATTATTAAAAAAAAGAATTATTATTCTTTGGCACTGATAATTTACATAAAGATAAATGAGTGGCCACATGTTGTGTCTGAGATAGGGGGACATGGCTCTTTAAGTTTCCAAAGGTAACAGGACAGAAGAGTATCATATTAAGTGAAATGAGTCAGAAAGAATGGGACAGACACAGAATGACTGCACCCATTTGTGGAACATAAAGTAGCATAATAGGAGAATAACACCTAAGGATAGTAGAGATAAATGCCAGGAGGGTGGCCCCACGGCTTGGAAGCTGATCTCATGTGCTGGGGGAAAAGGCAGGTGGGATGGAGAAGAGACCACTAAGTAAATGATGGTTGGAGGGATCACTCGGGATGGGAGATGTGTGCCGATAGTAGGCTATGGGCCAAACATGATGGCTGCTTACTGCCTATATTGCAAACCATAACACCCAAAAGGAGAGAAAGAGTAAGAGGGAATGTCTGCCACAGAGGCAAGGGGTGGGAAGGGGTGGGGGTGGCAGGAGGACACTGGGAAAATTCGTGGTGGAGAATGGGAACTGGTCGGGGGATGGGTAGACGAACATGGTATGATTGAAATGTAATCACAAAAATTTGTAAGTCTGTAATTGTATCTCATGGTGATTCATTAAAACATATATATATAAAATATATAAGTTATTCATATACAGTCGTCAAAGTAGTTTCCTTTAGAAACACTCCAATAAAAGGAACTAAAGGTTCCTTTTATTTCTTACTTTATTTTGGGTAAACTCTTGGGAACTGAATTTAAATCTTGCACCAACGCTTTTAAATATTCTTATAGATCATAAACCTTCAGTCTATGAAGGTAAATCTTACGTTTGGTAGGAAACTAGGTATTACAAAGCATGAAAGTAACAGCAAAGATCATGGCGTTCTGGATTAAAAACAAGTACCTGGAGGCCAGGGATGTGATTTCAATGACAGAACACATGCCCCAGCCCATCATTTCTGGGATCAGCTTTAATGTCACCTGGAGAAACACTGGGCATGGCACCCACTATACACACATGTAATAACAACCAAAATAGGTGTATTTGAGTGAAAAACAATGACAATGTAAAACTTCCTTATGTAAATAACAGTTGCTCCTAAAATGGTGCCAAGAAGTGTTCTAGAAATACCCAGAGAAGAGAAACAAACGAAAGTGGTTTAAAAAAAAAGTAAAAGAGATAAGAAAGATAGTAAGTGGGACTTAAAGAGGCCTCCTCAAAGAAACTTTAAAAAATTATGGTTCTCTGCAAACCGCCCCCCACCACCCTTCACATCCCCACGACTATTCCCATTTGATTTTCTTTTTAATTATTTTGCACCTAGCAGAAAAAAATGCTATACTTGACCAGTAATACATATACAAAGACAAAATTAAAAGTACTACAAAAAAATTTACAATTCTACTACTTGGGAAAGGGTTTTCTCTCATTTGATTTCCTAAAGAAAATTTAAAAATTTTAAATAAACTTTATATTTTAAATAAACACAATTTTTCTTAAACTCAAGGAACCTCATGGTAAACTATCTTTATGGCAAAAGCGCACTGACTTCGTCGTTTATCTACGTGACTACCAAGAAGACTGAGGAGTAAATCATGCAATGGTCAGAGAAATCCCATACCTTAATATTAGAAAACCATAAATCATTTTCGTGTAAAGTGGCCAGGTAGACAGATGTGAGAAGTCCAATGCAAAGGGCAACAGTTCCACCAATTGTAAACGACAGAATCTTCCATAATCTTCTATTGGTACAGCCTTTCAGAAAAATTAAACACACAGGTCAGTCAAGCATTCGAATCCAATAGTTCTACTAGTTCTACTAATTCTAATCCCAAAGTTCTACTACCAAGGATGTCAAATATCCAGTTGTCCATCATTGCTGATGCTTCCCTTGTCCTCTAGGGGCCAACTAGGGATTCTTTTTTGTGACTTGCATAAAACCATTCTGGGGAGGGTTTGGAGGGGGGGTGGAAGGGGTGGGAGTGGGAGTGGCCAGGGCACACCTGGTGCTGCTCTGGGAATTCTCCTGGTCTTCAGCTTAGGGGACGAGTCTTGGTGAGACCTGGGGAACTGTTTGTGGTGCTGGGCATTCGCCAAAGGTGACTTACCTCCTGCACGAGCACCCCAGCACCTGTTTGCATACTTTTTTTTTTAAGCTTTATTCGATAAAAGCTACCAGGTACCTAACTTAATTAAAATTTTAAAAAAATTCTAAAAAATAAGCCATGCAAGTCAAGTTAAAAAAGCTACAAAACTAAGAAAAATGTTTACTGCATATAAGGAAGATTAAAGAGCCAGGTGATAAAGATTATACTTAGTATTATGAGGCCCTAAGTTTTATCCCAGGCACCTCCTGGCCTCTGCTGGAGCACAGCCTCTGGAATGTGTGGTGGCAGGGGAGGTCAGAGAGATTTTACAGTGGGTAGGTAGGGCACGTGCTTTGCATGCAGTTTGATCCCCTGGACCATAGACAGTCCCCCAACAAAGCAAAGAGTGATCCCAGGGTAGTGCTAGGAGTAAACCCTGAGAACAACTGTTTGTTTAGATACTGCTTATATCTAAACAAACCAAAGTTTAGATATACTGAACATATAATAGATATTTCAGGATTTAAAAAGAAAAAAAAAACAAACACAAACCCAAAAACCAATGAATAGTCAAATTGCACTGTGGCACTGTCCTCCCACTGTTCATCGGTTTGCTCGAGCGGGCCCAGTAATGTCTCCATTTTGAGACCTGTTGTTACTGTGTTTGGCATATTGAATATGTCACGGGGAGCTTACCAGGCTTTACTGTGCGGGAGAGACACTCTTGGTAGCTTGCCGGGCTCTCCGAGAGGGGCGGAAGAATCGAACCCGGCTTGGCCAGGCTGGCTGCGCACAAGGCAAACCCCTACCGCTGTGCTATCACTCCAGCCCAAATTGGAAATAGATTAAACAAAACAGCACTGTCCTCCGGTTGTTTATTGATTTGCTTGAGCGGGCATCAGTAACGTCTCCATTGTGAGACTTGTTGTTACTGTGTTTGGCATATCAAATACGCCACGGGGAGCTTGCCAGGCTCTGCCGTGCGGGCTGGATACTCTTGGTAGCTTGCCGAGCTCTCTGACAGGGATGGAAGAATCGAACCCAGGTATGAGACTGATATCCCAGGCCAGGGAAAACAGGCCAGGAGGACTGGCCACTGGTCGGAAATGGCCACAAATGTGAGGTGGGGAAGCAGTAGGCAGTTAGGACAGAGAAGGGATCGGTATGACAATACTGGTTGGAAAAGGTAATTCTGGACAAGAACTGAGTTTTGGAAGTAGGTAGATGGGTGCACATGAGAACCTTTCAGTATCTATACTGCAAACCTTAATGCTCAAAAGAAGAGACAGAGACAGAGAGACATAAAGACAGAGAGACAGAGACAGAGAGAGACAGAGAGACAAGAGTCAGAGACAGAGAGAGAGACCAATAAACATAAGAGAAAAAAGTAAAGAAATGCAAATCAGAACAATGAGCTTGAATTTTAAAAATACTGGCTGGTTTGATAGTTTTGAAATGTTAATCACAGAATTTTGGTAATACACAGACACTCTCAAACCTTCTGGAAGAAGAAATTGTTACTTTTTTGGAATGCAACAAGGCAAGAGGGAGAAAAAAAGTCACTAAATGAGTCTAATACCTGAGTTCTAAACCTCCAAAGAAATAACACATTAAATAAAATGTGGCCACAAGGATGTTTTCCACAGATAAATATTCAAATAAATGGAAGCACTGTCACTGTCACTGTCCTCCCGTTGTCATCAATTTGCTCAAGCGGGCCCAGTAACATAGCTTGCCAGGCTTTGCGATGTGGGTGAGATACTCTCGGCAGCTTGAGGGGCAGAGGAATTGAACTCGGGTCGGCCATGTTGGCTGCGTGCAAGGCAAATGCCCTACCCACTGTGCTATCGTTCCAGCCCATGGAAGCACTAATGAATACAAAATTATATTTTATTCTTCTTTTGTTTTTTGGTCACACCTGGCAGTGCTCAGGAGTTATTCCTGGTGATGCTTGAGGGACCGTAAGAGATGCCAGGAATCAAACCCAGGTCAGCTGCATGCAAGGCAAATACCCTACCCGTTATACGATCTCTCTGGACCCCCAAATTATATTTTAAAAACACACTGATGTATGTTTTTATGCAGGAAAGTTACAAAACAGCTTTCAGGATCCTAATTTTGTAAAATTACATATGAATGCTTGAGGATATGCACGTGCAGAGAACACTGAGACAGCAAGATAATAAAAATGTCATTGTTAAGAGTCTCGAGATGGGTGGGTTTGTAGGAGTATTTCTTCTTATTTTTCACTTTTGTTTAGCTTTTGCTGACATGAAAAAATATTGCACGCTTTGGTAAAATGAATGCTCCCTTCCTAATGTTATGCTTTAAGTAAAAAAAAAACAAATAAAAACATCCCTTGAATTTCCATTATAGTCCAAAATTCATTACTCGCTGAGTCAGATGGCATGACTTCTCACTACAGCTCAGTTTCATCTTATAAAACAGTTTTTAAACCTTATTTGCTAGCTCTGGCTGGTAAGAAATAACATGGCTGAGGCTGGAGTGGTAGTACAGTGGGTAGGGCACTTGCTTGGCACGCAGCTGACCGAGGCTTAATCCCTGGCTCCACATTTCGTCAGTCCCCTAAGCCCGACCAGGAGTGACCCCAGAGCACTCTCATGTGTGGTCCCCAAAACAACCCCCCCAATACACAAAAAATAATTAACACGATTATGATTAATATAAATTTTTCAAAATACTCAAAATGACTTATGGATATGAAAGTGTTCATCCTTTAAAACATCTTGGGCCAGGGAGATGTTGCAACATGTCTGATTCCCAGTACCACATGGTCCCTAGACACTGCCAAGAGCAAGAAACTTGTATCCCCTTAACATTTCTTGGACCAGAAAGTTTATTAAGAAAATAAAATTAAGAATCTTGTGTTCCTTAACCTAGATTCTATCCTTGAAACATCTGGTCATTCTGGGACTGCCAGAAGTAATCCCTGAGTGCAAAGTCAGGAAGAAGCCACAACTTTTACTGCCAGTTGTGGCCCCAAAACAAGCAAAAAAAAAAAAAACCTTGGAAATGCACAGGGGTTATTCCTGGCTTTGAACTCAGGAATTACTCCTGACAGTGCTCAGGGGGCCAAATGGGATGCTGGGAATCAAACCCAGGTCAGCCGCATGCAAGGCAAACACTCTACCCGCTGTACTATCACTTCAGTCCCACAAAAAAATTCTGACCACACTTGAATTAAGAAAGCAATTTAAGGCTAGCGAGACAGCTCGATGAGCTGAGAATATGCATTGCATGTGGGAAGCCCAGCACTGCATGGATCCCCAAGCACCACCAGGTATTGCCCATAAAAGAGGAAAAGAAAGTAACTCTGGAGGGAGAAAGTTGATAATTCATGCCATTGTATATTTGTTTAATGAGTCTTTTTTGTGTTTTGTTTTGGGGCCACACCCAGCAATGCTCAGGCTCTTGGCTCTAACCCCAAAAATCACTCCTGGTGGTGTTTTGGGGACCATATGGGATGCCGGGGATCGAACCCACGTCAGCCATGTGCAAGGCTACAAACTTCTTCTACTCTTTGGTCTCAGCAACTCTTACTGGAGAGTAATATTTGAATATGCAGCAATAGCAGCAATCTACGAATGTTCTCTTAATTTAAATCACCTACCAGATGACAACTTGCTTTCCAACTTCACACTTTCCTCCGGGGCTGAATAATCCTCAGAGACTTCTGTGGCTTTAATTCCTTTTCTTTGCCTGATGGATATCATGGTGTCAAACACTTACATGCATTGTTCTTCCAAGCACTCCTACAAACACAGAAAAAAGGGGTCCTATAGATGAGTCCCTTTCCTGGATACACCCAGTGCTTACCTCACTTCATTTGCCTCCTGTTCCTCTACGTGGCCCTTCCATCTTCCCATCCAAATCTTAAGCAGGCTTCAAAGCTGCCCACAAGCCACAGCACAAATATTTATTTAACCCAACAACTATTTATGAAGAGTCTCTGAGACAGGCATTAGCAATGCCTTAAGGAATAGAAGGGAACATACTAGCCAAGCTTCTTACTCCTGCCTCTGCACTCAGGAATCACTCTTAGAGGGGATCGGGAGACTGTGTGTGGTACCCAGGATCAAACCTGGGTCATTACACGCAGCACTATCGCACTGACCACAAGACTTGATGTGTTTTTTTTTTCTTTTTGGTCACACCCAGGGATGCTCAGGGGTTACTCCTGGCTCTGCACTCAGGAATCACTCTTGGTAGTACTCGGGAGACCATACGGGATGCTGGGAATCCAAACCAGGTTGGCCACATGCCAGGCAAATGCCCTACCCGCTGTACTATGGCTCCAGCCCCAAGATTTGATGTATTCACTGATTCTGAAGAACCAAAACAGGACTGTCTCAGGTACATGACTTTTTCACCTGTGCTCCTGACTGTTTGTTTGAGGATCACACCTGGTGGTGGTGCTCAGGGGCCTACTCCTGGCTGTGCCATCAGGATCATTATTGCTGGTGGGGCTCTGCCCTGCGTGGACCACATGTAAGGCAAGTATCTCTCTGGCCCTTACCTGCGTCGGGAAATACACTCCAGGCTGGAAGCCTTCCAGCAAGGTGTGCAAGCAGGGCAGCTGCTTCTCCCCAGAGCATCAGCAGCGGAGGAGCCTCAGGGAGCAGCAGCAGAGCCTGCTTTGGAAGCAGCAAGTGGGAGGCGGGGGAGCCGTGGCAGTGAGTAAGCTGGCTCCCATCCCTGGGAACATCTTGTTTCCCTCCTCCAACAACAACGAAGCGCTTCTAACTAATGATTCAGTCTGACCACCGGCCGGACATCACGGGTCTGGACGGTATTTTTTTTTTTCTAATTCCTAAAGGTACACGAACTGCCCCCCAGGGAAGAACCCAAACCCACTAACCTGGCAACATGACCCACTTATGCGTAGCTCATTGGTGTGAGGTTGCCTTGCAGGTCCTAGGTTCAAACCCCAGCCACCGCGACCAAAGTATTTACACCAAACCCCACAGACCGAACAGCAACAGAAAACCGCGAGGCGCAACATTTTTTTTTTCCAGCGCGAGCACTGAAAATGGAGATTCTGGAGCGGGGAGGGAGAAGAGGGGTGTGGGTGTCTGCCAAGTCGTTTGCGAGAGGGGCTGAATCCCCCCCCCCACCCCGGCCCGGCCTCATGAATCCTGGGCGGCGGGCAGTCCTAAACACCCCCCCCCCCCCCTCCACGCTGGACCCACCCACACGGGAAAGCAGAAGGGCAACAAATACTTAAGTGCCAACTCAGTGTCCGGCACTGAAAAGAAAAAAAAAAAATCGCACGCACCCCGGAACGGAAGTTTCGCCACTGAATTCAGAGGCAGCATCCCCTCTGCAGAGGGAGAACAGGGAAATGAAAAAGCCCAGCTCTGGCGTCTACCCCGAGACGGGTGCGGGGGTCCGGGGCTACGCAGCCTGCGAGCGGCGGGAGAGCCCCGCGCAAGTTGCAGCGCGCCCGCGCGCCCGCGGCCGGACTCCGGCCAGCCAGGGCCCCCCGCGCGCCCGCGGCCCGAGCGCACAAGTGGCCCGAAAATGCGCCACCGGCCCGCGGCCAACTTCTTCACTCCGGGCTCGGGGCTCCGCATTTGGCGGGGGCGGGGGGATGTTGGAGGTGATGCCTGGTCAGGAGCCCTTCCCCACGCCGCGGGCCGCGCCCCCTGACAGCGCATCGCGGCGGGACAGGCTCCCCAGCGGTCCAGGCGCCAGGCGGGAGCCGGCACGGCCCGCCCTCCCCGCAGCTGGACACCCCCGGAGTCCCGCGCCCGCCGCCCGCCGCCCGCCGCCCGCTAGCGGCCAAGCAGTCACTGACCTGCGCGGCCTCGGCTGTCCTGCACGCGGCTCCGGGAAGAGGGGAGCAGGCCGGGCCAGGCCGGGGGAGTGGGGTGGGGGCACCGCGGACCGCACTTACGGGCTGCAGCGCGTCAGGCGACAGCGGGGCTTTGTGCGACACCCTGGAAATGGGGGGCTGGGGGGCGTCGGCGGCCCCGGGGAAGGGGCGCGCCAGGGAGGCTGGGCCGCTACGGCTGCATTCATAGGCCCGCGGAGCCGTCCGTCAGCCCGAGACCCCGCCCCCCGCTCCCGGGACGCCCCGCCCCGTCTCGTGCGGCGCCGGCCGGAAGGAAGCGGCGCACTTCCGCCTCCCGCGGCTCCGGGGACCTGGTCTGAGCCGCGGGGGCTCCAGGTTGCTCTCGCGCTCCTTAGCAGGCCAGGTGGACAGGTGCAGCCCCGAGAAGGAGTGGCCGGGCTCAAAACCAGGGGCCACCCTATTGCGATTCCTAGGACAGGGTAGGGCTCGCCCAGGGCTGCCCCTGCACCCGCCCCGCCCCCATCCCCTCCGGTGCAGGTAGGTGGGCGCCTGGGTTCGGAGGAACCGGCAGGATGAAGCGTGGCGGGGCTGGCGCGCCGCCTTCCTGCTTCTGGATCGGCAGCCGGGCCCGAGTTGTCTCTCCTGTGTGCTTGGAAGCCTAAACTGCACGTGGGGTGCTCATCTGTGCTTGCAAATCTCACGGCACGTGGGGTGCTCATCTGTGCTTGCAAATCTTATGGCACGTGCGGTGCTCATCTGTGCTTGCAAGGCTTACAGCACGTGGGTGTCCTCACACATCTCCGAACATCCCACTAACACCCCACAAGCATCTGGGGAGGGAGGAAAGGTATAGATACTCGGCCTCCAGGCTAGATTTTTTTTTTGCCCCCACTTCTTTTGAGAACAGGTACCTCGTTGGGTACCGGAACGTCGTTTTTCTTTTACTTTGAAAGGAAGTTTTTAATTTCTCCAAACCCAGCTGGACAGCTTTCTTGATCGCAGAGCGGAACGCGATGAGGAGCCTTCTTTCAGCAGATGCTCAAACCACTTGTTGATTTTTGTTAAGGCCTGGGCTTCCGGGTCCCTTTCTCGCCTGTGAGAAGAAACACCTCCCCCCCCCCCCCCCCCCCAGTCTATTTAATTCCAACACAGAATGGCTTCGACCAGAATGCCTCTAGTCAGCACCCGTATTGAATCTCCCCCCCCCCCCCCTTGTGTGTCCGTTGCTATTAATAATAAGCACACATTCTGTGCGAATGGATTGAAGTATCTGCCAGGTGCCTTTAATAAAAAGTGTCAGCTGTCTTTTCAGATGGCACTTATCTTGTTTCAATGTGGTTGCTGGTGTCTTCTTTCATTTTAAGGCTTGAGCGCAGAGACTGTGTAACTTTGTTTCTATGTAAAGATGCCTTCCGTAAAATACATTTGTGTGTTAACCAAGGGCCGTCTTTGAACTGAGTTTTCCTTGAAGTCTCTCTTGGGGAAAACGTGTGTCTCTCGAAGCATGTGTCTCTTGACTTAAAGGCAGTAGGACCCTTTCAATAGTATGAAATGGCTTCTGGAAGCAAAACAAAGCTTCCAGGCTTCTAAGAAGCAGGTATCCACTGCAGACTGTGTGTCCTGGGAATGAGTAAGTCAGTTAAGGACAGTTCTTAGTCCTGATGAAGCAGCTCTGGGGGTGATGGATCCATTACTTGCCCTCCTAGAGCTAGAGCATTCCACATAGATCCTGACTGGGGCCCTGTACAGCAATACATCTTATTTGCACTTAGAAACATACATGGGTTTTCTGGCTTTTCCTCTGCTGGGACCATAATAATCTGGCACTGGGAACAGGGGTTTTCCAACCTGCATCTCCAGCTGTGACTGACACCCATCTGTAGGCCTGCACTGTTAAACCACTGCTCTAGAACAGTCCAACCTTTCAAAGGGATTCCTGCAACATCATGCAAGAACGCGCTCGAAATGTTTGTTATCAGGTTAACCCCAGATCTGAAATCAGATTTTAGGGGTGTGGGCCCAGTATTGTTTGAAGACATTCTCCTTATGATTCAGTGCTCAGTTAAGCTGGAAACCTTCAGCAGAGCTTTGCCACTCAATCTGTGGTCTCTAGCAGAATTGACATGACCTGGAACCTTAGAGATGCAGGCTCTCAGGACTTCCCCAAGAGCTACTGAGCCAGTGTCTATATAACTCCTTGCTAACTGTAAGTGTATCACACTTCGGGCATCGCCAGAAGTAAGGAACACATCACATCTTCCCCCATAAAAGGGTCTCATGTTGGGAACGAGGGTAGGTACTTACACTGTTATTCCTGATGGATGGTGTTCATGCACTTCTTTTTTTTTCTCCCTGGACCTCTCTGCAGTGCTTAGGGATACCCCAGAGCCACACTTGAGTGCTCGGTGGTGCTCAGGGACCTCCAGGACCTGTACCAGGTCATGCTTCGTAGTCCCTGGGCTTGCCCAGATCAGCGTCAGTGTCATGCAACTCCTGTACTACCTTGCCAGCCCCAATATTCATCCAGTTTTAAATTGCTTGGCTTATGTGAAATATAAAGAAATAGTAAAGAAACATAGTAACACACGGTCAAAGAAACATAGAGACATAGTTTTAAAAATAAGATTTCATGTTAAAAAACATAGTAACAAATGGCCAAAGGCAACAGAATTTGAGACTTGCTCTACAGAACTGAGGAGGGGGCTAGTAAGAGGAGGAAATCTTGAGGAGGGGGAGCATTCTGGTGGGCTGTGATGTTGGAACATTATATGCATGAAACCCTATCATTAAGAGTATTATACAGGCCTGAAAGATAGGTTGCTTTGCTTTGCATGTGGCAGACCTGGGTTTGATCCTTTGGCCCCATGTGTTCCCTCCAAACCCTCCCAGGCAGGTGTGGTCCCTGAATGCAGAGTCAGGAATAAGCCGTGAGCATCTCTGGTATGGCCCCAATCTCCCCCACCCCCCAAAAAGCTATTATAAATCCTGATGCCTAAAAGAGTCTGTACAATTTAAAGCATTACTTGGCTTAGCAGTATGGACACTCTTGCTCACCCTATAGACAGACTTCTTTTGTACCTCCTATCCATCTTCTTGGCATTCATTTCCAGGCTCCTGTAAGCCCTTCTTCATCTGAAAGTATAATTCCAACGCATGGCTTCAATTTTCACTGATAGTGATAACTCATAACTTTTTATGTTCAAGTATACTCCTTGACCTTCAGGTTTCCTATCCACATTGCCTTAGGGGACATTTTCACGTGTACAATCTCAATTCAATTTGTTAAAACTGAATTTCTACTCCTCAAACTTGCTTTTCCTTCCACATTTTCTATTTACCTAATTGCTCAAGTCAAGCACAGAGGAGCCAGGTTTAGGATATATAATTGTATGGTAGAGCCTATTTTTTGCTTATATGAGGCCTGGTTTCCATCTCTGATGCCTCCTCCCAATACAAATATATATGCACATGAAGTATTTTTTTGTTTTTGTTTTTTGGTTCATACCCAGCGATGCTTAGGGGTTACTCCTGGCTCTGCACTCAGGAATTACTCTTGGTGGTGCTTGGAGAACTGTATGGGATGCTGGGAATCGAACCCGGGTTGGCCGCATGCATGGCAAACACCCTACCTGCTGTGCTATCACTCCAGCCCCTAAAATGAATTGACTTAAAAATGTATCATTGGTTTAAAATATTGTAGCATTTGGGGGGATTTGGCTTCACAACTCCATATGGGATTCTGGGGATCGAACCCAGGTCAGCCACATACAAGGCAAATGCTCTACCCACTATACTATCACTGCGGCCACCTTAAAGCTTCCTTTTATGTAAGAAAAACATTCAAAAAAGCACTAAAAAAAAAAAGGCACTAGCCTTTAAAATGAAAACAAAATAGGATATTAAGAGAGTACACTGTAAAAGTTCATCATAAGGAAAAAAAGTTGAAAGGCCCTGCAGTGTGAGAAAAAAAGAAAAAGAAAAAAAAGAAAAGTATGTTTGCTGATGGGTGTTAAAATTTATTGTTGTGTGATATTTGGTAATATATGCTGGGGATCAAACCCAGGTCAGCTGTGTGCAAGTAGAATGCCCTACCTTCTGTGCTTTTGGCAAAGTGTTTTAAAAAAAACAACAAGGAACCATATATACTAGATTCCTCTCTATAATGCAAGCCACATAAGCAAACACTGACTTCCTTGGGGCTTATTTCTAAGTATTTCAGAATGTGCCCAACTTTATTTCCTCTATTATAAACACTACCCTCAATGAAGTTGCTACGTGTCTCCTGTTCATGCTCACTCACTCACCCTCCATGTAAGACCCAGACTGGTATTACTAACATGGAAACCTTTGGACGGCACGTCCTAACTTTATTATAAGAGTCAGATTCCTGAACAAAGTTTTGTAGGACTGCTGTGAGCCAAGCTTCGTCACCTCTCCTGCCTCATCTCTACTCCTTAACTCCACGCTTCTCTCCAAGTTTACCGAAATGGTCTCCTTCATGTTGCTTCCTACTCTTCAGTCTTCCGTAGTCTTGCTGATCCTTGCAGGCAGCTGACCATAGCCGCATCCCCCTTTTTCCTTTGGATCATGGCTCAGCCGTGTGATTCACAGACCAGCGGACACAGGTCTTTGGGGGATGTAGAGGTCATGAAAGGTCCCAGTTTGAGCCTTCATCTGCCTTGGACTGCCTTGGACTGCTCATTCCGTGTGAGCAGTAGACTAAAAAAGGCCTCCTGGACAGCAGCGGCCTCTGACCGAGAGCCAGTGCCACCTTGTCCCCCTTGTGAGTGACCCCGTCAGCTTCCAGCAGCCTTCAGGTGACTGCAAGCTAATGAAAGCTCCTGAGCCTAATGAGACCCTCGGTGACACTTTGGAGACGTGACAGAGAAACGATAAAGACAATGAGTTTTTCAAGCACCAAGGGTTGGGGCTGGAGTAGCAGTACAGCAGGTAGGGTGTTTGCCTTGCACATGTCCAATCTGGGTTTAACCATCCGACTTGGGTTCAATCCCCATCACCTCATTATAGTCACCTGAGCTCTGCCAGTAGTGATCCCTGAGTGCAGAGCCAGGAGAAATCCCTGAACCCAAAGCTAAAAAGTAAACAAACCACCAAGATTTGGAGCAACTGTTACAAAATATGTAACCAATACAGTAATAATCAGTATCATTTAACCATGTCCTTATTATGAATCTTTAGTCCTTTTCTAGTTTTATGCTATTAGAAGCTGGGCTATAGTAAACAAGTTTTATGCTTGTGTATTTGAAGGATATATTTGTAGAAAACAGAATGGCTAGAATTCAGGTTTTGAATAATTATAAACACCCATAAGAGTCCATTCCAAAAAGGTTAAAATTTCTGTTACTCTACACTTTCACCAACATGTACCACAGTAATTTTTCCATTCTCTTGCCAATAATGGGCATTTTTAATCTTTGGTGACAAATGATACATCATTGTATATGTATTAGTAAGGGAGAGACAGTTATAACCAGTGTTTAATTGGTTGCTTGTATTTCTTTTCATATACTTTTCCTTTTCATACTCAGTCATCTATAAAACCTTAACATGATGGGATAATTTAATTATAAACATCAATATTTTGTTGAATAATTACTGTCCTCTCTTTCACTGTTGGTGTGCATATATAAGTATGTCTGTACATATATACATATTTGGCTACAGAGAATGTAGGAGGAAGTCTGGCTATGTTCTGCCTACACCCACTAGATTGTTTTATATACATTCTGTATGTGACCTGTCAGATCACAGATCAGATATTTCTCCAGTTCTGCTTTGGTGCACTTGGTCCTAGGGAATCGCTTCTGAGTTTGAAGAATAGTTTCCTCAGTGTTCAGAGATCATACAGGAATTGGCATGACACACTAGGCTCTTCTTTCTTTCCTTTCTTTAAAATATTTGTCAGAATGATTTCTTGTCCCCCTCCCCTCTTCTTTTGGTATGGGATAGGGTTTGTCATACCTGGTGGTGCTCAGGACTTGCTCCTGGCTCTGTGCTCAGGGATCACTCCTGGCAGTACTTGGGGGACCATATGCAGTTCTGGGGATCAAAGTGGTGTTGGCACATAAAAGAAAGAACCTTAAGCCCCTGTCCTATGTCTTTGGGCCCCTCTCCTTTATTTCAGTGGTTAGGATAATGTACTCTTCTGGGGTCGGAGTGAGAGTACAGCGGGTGCTTGCCTTGCATGTGGCATATTTGAATTTTATTCTTGACATCCATATGGTCCTGAGCACTGCCAGGAGTAACCTGAGCACAGCCAGGTGTGACCTCAAAAACTAAAAAAAAAAAAAGTACACTATAAAATGAGGACACAAATTATCAGGGTATATAGTCAAAGCAGAAGATACTTTATCCTAAGTTGTTGCGAAAAGTGATGCTTCCCTGATGTGGCTGTTCTAGTATCTAACTAGATATCCTATCTCTTCGTATCCAATTTCCTTAATATCCTTTTTTGGGTTTTGCTTTGCAAGGTATAACTCAGCTGGGAACGTGACTACAAAGCTCTCAGTCCATTTGATCATTTAAGTGTACGTTCCTGCAGTTAAACACAGCTGCTAATTAGACTTTATCATCTGTCATTTTCCTACAAAACCCAAGTCCATTCATTTGTGGAACTAGGAAGGCTACTTGTAGGGCCTGCTGAATAGTGCCTCAGATGAAAAGGCTGGCGTAGACCTGCCTGCAGGAACTTTACAATGAGGGTAGTCAGACTCCTTGGAGTCAGTCAGAAGATGAGCCTTCACGATGAAGGCATTTCTTGCCTTACTCAAGAAGTCTCATCATTCTGTTGCTTTCGTCGATGGCATCATATTACTGAAAACATCTTTAAGGTCCAAATCTTGGAGTGTTCTGCCAATGTTTCCTTCAATGTACTTTAAGGATTCTGGTCTGATTTCAAGGTCTTTGATCCACTTTGAATTGACTTTTATGTGAGATCTGAATCCAACTTTTTAAAAAAAATATATGGTAATTCTATTTTTCCAGCACTATTTATTGAGGCTGTCTTTACTGCATGTACTCAGGCCCTTTGTTGAAAAGTAGTTGGCCATGTATCTGGAGATCTGTCTGTGGGTATTTGATTCTAACCCACTGGTCAGAGAATGGTTATTCCATTCCCTTATCCCAGTTTCATGCTGGTTTGATCACTATAGCTTTACAGTGCAGTTTCAAGGTAGGTAATAAAATACCTCTCAATTTCTTATTAGTATGTATTTGGCTATTTGGGACATTTTATGATACTAAACGTTTTTATTGACTGTTCTAAGTGCTTAAAGGATGGCATCTGAATTTGGATGTGGATTATGGTGAATCTACATGTGCAATGCCAGACGAGTGAATAATAAAAGCATAATACACATAACACACACACACCCAAAGAAAGACAGAGAGTGAAAGAAGTTGGAATAAAGGCAAATACCAGATCACCTCAGTTTTTTTGTGGCTTACAGGATAACAAGACAGGGAATGCAAGTTTTTAATTAGTTGGGGGAGACTTAAGAGGGAGATACCTAGAATACCCTGGTTTCTAGACTACGTAAGGGAGGACTGGGAAGGAAGGAAACAGTGGGATGAAATCAGAAGAGGCAGGCAGAGGCAAAAGGCAGGGTACTTGGACATGCTGGTGGTACAGAGGTGTGTAACCAATAAGACTGAAAGCATGAAATGTAAATGACAACAACCAAACTTAAAAATGCATCTGTCAAGGAGGCAGGCTGGTGGGTGGGAGGGAACCTGGGGACAACCATGGAGGGAAGTTGACACTAACGATGGGACTGGTGCTAGTCTGAAATTCTACTATGAGTAATTTAGGGGCTGGAATGATAGTACAGCAGGTGGGGCTTTTGCCTTGCATGTGGCCTTTTATATACATGGATGCTAATCTTCATCCACCCAACAAGGTTTAAACATTTTCTATGTTTTACTGATGAGCAAATGGAGGCTCAAAAAAAAGTTGAATGTGTTAGTCAAGATCACATGGCTTGACACCAAACACCAGAAGTGTCATATTTTGACAAGGTACTTTAGAGATGAACCCATCTCATCAACATAACTCTGAGGTAGACACCTTACTGACAAGTTTGCATTTCAGAACAGGAATTAAAAGAAGTCATGGGGCTGGAGAGACAGCACAGCGGGTAGGGCGTTTGCCTTGCACGCGGCCGACCCGGGTTCAATTCCCAGCATCCCATATGGTCTCCTGAGCACCACCAGGAGTAACTCCTGAGTACAGAGCTAGGAGTAACCCCTGAGCATTGCTGGGTGTGACCCCAAGAGCAAAAAAAATAAATAAATAAAAATAAAAGAAGTCGTAAAAGGTTAAGGAAGTAAAACCAGGGGCGGAGTGACAGTACAGTGAGTAGGACACTTGCCTTGCATGTGCTGACCCAGGTTCAATCCCCAGCATCTCATTATCGGCTCCCAAGCATAGCCAGGAGTGATTCCTGAGTGCACAGGCAGGAGTAACCCCTGAGCATTGTTGGGTGAGGTCCCAAAGCAAACAAGAAGGCGAAACCAAACCCTGTTCCAAATAAGCTGAGACAGCTCTCCACGTTTCAATGCCATCTCTGGCAGGTTGTCCACTGGGAATGTCCTTTCTTGACTTCACATTGGATATGGTGAGTTTTCCCAAAAGCTAGATTCACATTTTCCCATGCTCTTAAAAAGTGAGTTTCAAATACTGTCAGATAGCACACTGGAGTTTATCAGCAGCTGCACAATGATCACGGGGTTGCTCCAGCTGCGTACAGATATGGACGAGCTGAAACTTAAACAGTTTTAAGCAACGTGGTGATATTTTGCAAGGGCCTCGGCATCCTTGTAACAGAGAGGCACTGCTTCAACTGTGTACTTGTGCCTCATCCAGAGAAGGGCTTAGGAAATGAAGATGGCCCTGCAACCACTGGTTTCCTCCCATGACTTATTTCGGCATGACTATCTTCCCCATAGAAAGTTAGCTGCAGAGGACTAGAAATAAACACAGCTTAAAATTTGAACCACGTCCTGCTGTACTTTTTCTCATAGGCTTGAAATAGAATTTTCTAACACCTTTTGTGGTTGGAAATACTGAATTTAAATAAGACTGGAGATATAAACAAAAAAAGAGCAAGATGTGGATTGATGTGCCTATTTCAGTAAAACGCAGCACATTTCTGAAATATGGATACTAAAATTAATAAAATGACAAATAGAGAAAACAAAAATCTGGAGATGTGCAGTGTAGTGACAATAAGCCTTTAAATAACACAATTGGGTGCTAATAATAGACCTAGCCATGAGTAACTTCAAAAATTTTGAGTCTCTTCAGGTCACAGTCTTCCATTATATACACATTTAGGATGATAAACTTTATTAATAAGGTAAAAAAAATTTGGTTAACAATGATACTAATGGCAATGGCAAGGATAATTAGAAGTACACTGTTTTTTTTTTTTTTTTCAGCACAGTGGGTAGGGTGCTTGCCTTGCACACGGCAACCCAGGTTCGATCCCCAGCATCACCTGAGCACAGCAAGGAGTAATTTCTGAGTTCAGAGCAAGGAATAGCCCCTGAGCATTGCTGGTGTGGCCCCAAAACCAATCAAACAACCCCCCCAATTATATTAGATATCTAAAAATAAACTTTACAATTTAAAGAAAGTCCAACTCTAATCTACTGTTGGAAGGCAAACAAGTGAAACAGCAATTGCCCACTAATGGACAGAAGAAAAATATTAAAAAGACCCCAAAATGCCATGATCTTACTCTGTGGTTCAGATGAGAGAACCAAATAGTGTATTTATTCATGTGTATCAGAAAAATGAAATCCACAGTATCACAATGGTAGAAATAAAGTGGAATTTGCAGCAAAGGTAGGCCTCTGCCACCAGTTAAGCATCTTACACTCATTAAAAAAATTTTTTTCTGAGGCTCACATCCGGCGATGCACAGGGATTACTCCTGGCAATACTTAGGGGACCACATAGGATGCTGGGGAATTGAACCTGGGTCGGCCGCGTGCAAGCAAATGCCCTACTCTCTGTACTACAGCTCTAGCCCCAGCAAGACGGTTTTTATTGAAATTTTTTTAGGAAGATGTGAGAGGAGAGAGATGTGTGTAAAAAGCAAGCAAAGGGACAGAGAATGTGTTCAAGGGAAAACATAGGCTTGAAGAAGAGCAAGCCATAACACTAATTTTGAGTCTAAGATAGAAACCAAAACACATGAAAGAAATATATTAACAGTACAAGCTACCTGTGGTGTATTTGATATGCCAAAAACAGTAACAAGTCTCACAACGGAGACGTTACTGGTGCCCGCTTGAGAAAATCGATGAACAACAGGAGGGAAAGTGCTACAGTGCTATCAATGACCAGCAGAAACTTTTTGGAAAAAAGGGCCCAAAGTGCTCAGGGATAACTCTTGGTGGTGCCTGGGGGCATCATATGCAGCATTGAGGATAGAACCTAAGCTGGCCACATGCAAGGCAAGTCCTTTACCTGCTGTACTATCTCTCCAATCCCCCTGTCCCACCCAACCTCTTTCTTACTCTCCTGGATTATTCAGGCTATTGACAGGTCAGCAATCAGCTACCATGGGTTCCTTGCAGGAGTTAAAAGTACAGGTGGTACACTGCTCACAGATCTGACAGGGAGAAGCAATGACTCTCTAAGGTTGTCAAGAGAAAATAAAAGCATCCATTTTTGTAGCAGCGACATTTTATTATTTAAATGTGCTGTTATTTTAAACAACCTGTGTTTGGTGTTAAATACCAGAGATGATGAAACAGTGAGTTAGGTTGAAGTCATACAGACCGGGAAAAGAAAGGGGAAACATTTTATAAAAGTTAATTATAAAACAGTACTATGAAATACTTTGTGTTTTCTTGGCAGTTTCTTTATGTTGTTGTTTTGGGGCCATGTCTGGCTGTGCTCTCATCCTTTGCTCAGGGATCACTCCTAGTGGTCTCAGGGGACTCTATGGGATTCTGGGGTAGAACCTGGGTCAGCCACGTGTGGGGCAAGGGCCTCACATTCTGTGTGATCCTTCTGATCCTTCTTTGTGGTAGATTTCAAGTAAAGCTTATACCATAGTTCTAATTCAGAGGTCAGCAAATTGTCAAGCAGAAGAAACCTCGTCTTTTGGGGTCACATTTGTCATTACTCAATGCTGCTGTTTTATCTTGAACACAGCAAAACATAAATGTTCCAATAAGACTTTATTTATGAAAGGGAAGTAATGGGGACAGAGAGACAGTACAAGGTGCGTGCCTTGCAAGTGGCCAGCTCTAGTTTGAATGCCCCGATAGACAAGTACTGCCAGAGGTCACCGCTGGTTGTGGTCAAAATCACCATCCTCCCCACCCACCCCCAAACAAAGGATGTAGTTTGCTAAATATTTGCTATATCACTGTACAACAAACACAACATAACAATTTAAAAAATTCCTAAAGCTACAGTAAAATAAAAACAGGTGAAACTAATTTTAATAATATATTTTATTTAACCCAAATATCCAAAAATATCATATTCCATATGTAACCAGTCTAGAAAACTATTGAGATATTTTACATTTTCGTATACTAAGTATTCAAAATTGCTGTATATTCGACATTTAAAGCGTGCCACTCAGAGTCCACGTGTGTGACAGTCACATGGGGTGAATGGCTACCAAACTGCACCATATGTTCTGAAACTCCTTCCCACTAGGATTTATAATCTGGAGTTCAGTGGCAAAGAGTCTGAATTTGGTTCATTAAAGATAGGGAACATAATTAAGAGTACTTGGCTCAGATACCTGAAGATGAAATTGTCCGGAATTCTAGAGTGAAAATGGACAACTAAACCAATGATGCAGTCAGTATCAGTCTCCCTGGTCAATGCAAAGAATCTAGTGCAACAAGCTATTTCATATATAGAACACAAGATAATCAAGGTCCTCAAAAAGCAAGCTGTCATTAACAGAGTCAGTCTCCAGCACTTTGACTATCATAATTAAAAGCATACAATGATGTCATTTGGAAGATAAAAATGAACAATAGAGCAAGGAAAAAAGGCTTCAAAATTAGACCAAATGTTTAAGATGATCAAAGAACCCTCCAAATATCTTTCAGTTATCACTGTGTGACACAGTTCAATGCTAGTCACTAATAGTTCAACAAGTTACCAAAAGGAAATCGTAAGTCTTGGTTTAATCTCTGGGAACCTCATTAAATACAACTTTCCAAGTGATCACAATATTTCCATGATAAGAATATAACCTTTTATTAATAAAACTTAAGAGGCAAGTGTTTTTAACAAAAAATTTATTACCAAAATACAATATTAAAGTCAATACATGACAAACTCCTGTAAAGCAAAATAAATTATTCTAACATTGTACAGTATTTCCAAAGGTAGTTAGAGAAGCGCTATTGACCTTGCTTCACTGTGTGTTGAACAGATGAAACTGTTCTACCATGAACACAATCCTAGAGTTTTAGTCTTTAAGGCATGCAGCTCGATGTGCAGGATAATTTTACAAAATGCAAATCACCCTATTTTAATAAGATACAGTGTCAGAATTAACTGTAGTCTTTACATGTCAGTGTTCCAGAAATTTTTAGACTTTGGCTATAGAAGCAATGCCATAGTGTTACACAATACTTATTTCTTAAAAAAATACATGTATTCATGTGCATGAATATCAAACTCAAATTTCTATTAAATATATTTTATAGAATATTACTTAGAGCACCTTGCTGTACAATAAAAAAAGATTAAATAAGTGTCTATGAAAACTAAAAATATAGTAAGTCTTAATAAAGAAGCCTGCTTGTCTTTGTCAAGCCAAGTACATTGCAAGGAAGATACAATGTAAACATGGGTGCCCACCATTTGCTTTGTAAGAAAAGACAGGAGAAATAATACCAAAACTGAAACCACCAATAGCGACCTTGAGTAGATGAAAGATCTAGAACAAAGTCTCCAGTCAGTGTTATTACACTATACTGGCTGGACACAGAACTCAGAACTGAAAAGTCCACAGTTCAACTGGAATATAGGCATGGTATTATCAGGATATTTGGTACACCAACCATTTTCTGGGGATTACGAGAGAAGAACCGACGAGTTCTGAAAAGTATAATCATCAGAATGCACTGTCTTCCCTCCACCTCCACTTTTACCTTATCCAGTAAATTTCTTCCAAAAACTATTTTCACTATCAAATCTTAGAAGTGTTGAGTATTCAGAGGGGAAAACAAATACTATGAGCTTTGTATGGCAAACAATCTTGTTCCGATGAAAAAAATGTCCTTCCTAATCCTGTGAATTTCTGATTAATACCTTTCTCCTACAATTAAAGCCACGTATTCAGTCTGAATTACCACTTTTAGAAATACTCAATGGGTAGAGAGACTTTTAAGGCTTGTCACAGAATGAAAATGGCAACATATGTCCTCAGGATGTGGTTCCTCCAGGAGGTCATTCAAGTCTAGATGAAAGCTCACAGTTTTGGAGGCTCTCACGTCTGGATGAAAGCTTATAGGCTTTGAGTAACAAAGTTTTGAATCCATGATTCCAAATGGGAAATTTAAGTATCAATCAAAAGAAGTGGTTTTAGGAAATAAAGTAGGTAATTTAAAAAAAGGTAAAGGCCCTCCCCGTTGATCGTCGATTTGCTCGAGCGGGCCCAGTAACGTCTCCACTGGAGACTTTGTTGTTACTGTGTTTGGCATTCACTCTTAAAATTTAGAGGATTTTTAAAAAAAATTTTTGGTCAAAAGTATTTTCCAAACGATTAAAAGTTGAAGCCATGAAAATTCATACAACTAAATTCTAAGATTACTAAGAATGAGTCTTTCATAAAGAAACACTGAGTCAGAGCAAAAAAATATTGAGTGGCAATGAGTAATAATAATGAACTATTTAAAATCTTTTACTTGAACTGGAAATGAAATATAAATGTCTTTGAATTCTGGAAATGAAGAAAATGAATATTGATCCACAAACAGTGGATTTGAGGAATATAATTTAGTGTGTATATACACAGTCATATTATCTTCTTATAAATCATGTATCAGAAGTGGATTAACTTTCATAAACAAAAACTACCTAAATCAAACAGCTGCAAAGTTACAATTAACTGCCTAAATATCCACTATCAAAAATGAGATTATGAATACAAATCGGATAATGTGTCAAGATGCCTGGCCCCACTTAAATAGTTTTTAAGCTTTAAAAAAAGAAAAAAAAAGTTAATATATTCCATTCATACCTGGACTCTGGAAAGAGGATTCTTTCCTAAAGAGTCTTTATTAAAATATATCGCATCCAAAAGTTGCTTCCAATATCTCCTACGATGAGCAGGGCCATAGCCTCCGCTCTTGAAGAGATGAGGAACCAAGTTCGGAAGGAGCACCATGGAGATGGGGCACTACAGTGTACCCACCTTGCCACTCAGACAGAATCTGCTTTAACAAAGCAATGCGTAAGTGATCGGAACTACGAAAACCAAAAATCCTGTTCTCTTCACCCTTTGATATACATCATAATACAAAATGTGTGACCAATGAGATTTCAGTATGCGATGATGAATTTTCATGTAAAAAAGCACTCTGAGTTGGTTTTCCGTATCTCCTATTGCACACTAAAGGAAATGCCATTTCCTAGATAGGAGAAACCCTGTAGATGTGTCAGACACTGCTACTCCGATAAACAACTAGAACTTTTACTATACTTTTGTCCTATTTAGTTAGACCTCTTCTGCCAGGTCTAATTCATTCGCTCAACGTCAGGAAGCAAAAGCTCAATAGCAGTATTCAGTTCTGAGACTTCTGAAGTTCACCTCCTTCCCTCAAGTGAATTTTTACTTAATGGTTCTACGTATTTCCAAGGTCTAATGATCAATGTAAAAATTCACATTGCACTGTGTGGACCCCTTCCCAGGCAGCACACGTGGCCTGGCCTGGAGTGGAAGCCCACGGAGCTAGAGCAAAATGTGCGCTGTCCTCTAACACAGCGACAGGGGCTGTGGGGAATGCACTCTGCCCCGTGACTCACCATCTCGATCGGCCTTGAAATGTGATTGCAGTCTGATGGGAGTTCACCCATTTCTCTCCTTTGCCCACCAAAGATTCGTTATAAATCTGAGACCATCATTTATCTTAAAAATCCTAGGTTAGGATTTAGGCCTCTTTTTTTTTTTTTTTTTAAGGAATAAAGCAAAACGGGTTAGACCGAATATATGATTAATTCTTGTCAATTTCGAGGACATGAAGGAGACTACTTCAAAAATCCTTAATAATGATCGTTTCTTTCTGCTCTTGGTAAACACCACAAAGAAATCTCAGGCAGTGTCCACCGACAGGAGGCCTGCTGTTTGCGAGCGGGCATATCAAAACTGAGAATGAAGAAAACAAGCTCTGCTTAAGACCGTGACATTTCTATGTTTTAAAATAGTTCCCGAAAAGTTCTTCCTTAACACTTTTGCTTGCATTTCTACACTATAATAGTTCTTAATAATAAATATACTCAATACTAAGAAGATATAACAGAGGGTTAATATAGGATTATATCTTTGCTTCCTCCTCAACCCATGACTATTCACTCAAAATATTTAAATATGTACGGTTCAACCATTTGGAATACCTTTGATTCCATTACAAATTTGGTTCAAAAGTCACGCCTGCTATTTCCTCAAAAACCACACCAACTACTTCTGTGTCTAGTAAGTTATTTGATAGCGCAAAGGTGAAACTGCGGTTTAAAGTAAAGGACTCCTCTTCTACGCTTTTCCTCTTCCAGTAATCATCCCATCTAGTTTGTGTTTAGAGTTGTGTTGTGGTCCTTATTTAGGATGATGTTCACAATTTCACCCTCATGCTCTTTCATATGATCCAAAAGATTTTCTTTGCTGGTAGATTCAAAACCACAAATACAACAACAGAAGAGCAAAACACAATACTCCATACTAGGAGGGGCCAGACTGGAGTTCTTTTCTAAGTTGTATGAGGTATTAGTTGTAGGGCTCAGTTTCTCATTCTCGTTGGTACCTACAACTTCACTGGGAGCCTGGGGAATCAGCTCGGAGGTTTTCTGTACTTCCAGAAAGTTTTCTGTACTTCCAGTGACAGGGTCAGCTCTTTCTTCACTACTGTTTAACACAGACTTTGCAGGGGACTTCCCCAGAACTCTTAAAAGCAAAACACAGGAAACCTTGAATTGGTTATACTGCAGGGAAAGCAGATTTAATTCCAACCTTAGTTAATAGATGACAGTGAAGTGAAAGGGTAGGAACACATACCTGCCACTTTGTGAAATCGCATCATTAATAGCCTTGTTTACTTGCTCGTAGTTGTAATTTTGGTCACTTGCATGCTTCCACATATGAGACTTCAAGGATGGAGGATGGCTACACACATACCCACATAAAGAGCATCTGAAACACAGGGGTGAGCAAATCAGGGGAATTCCCAAAACCTCCTGCTAAACAGCCATAATAATTCCGTAGCAATTAACTAAATTCCTTCTGAAATATTGATTAGTTATCATATTTCACTACATTCAAAATACCGATTTTGTGGCAGCAATTTTAGAGAGGACTTATTCTATGGCCATCTGAGAGTCAAAGAAATTAAGAATTTTATGTTTCTTTAAATCAAGACACATGACTCGGATTATTCTAGCATTAAATATTAGAAAGATTCTAATACTAGAAAAAAATAGAATTCTCTAACTATACACACAAAGAAAAACACACAGTTCCTAAGGAAGCAAAAAGCGAATTTCTAACTTGAACTGTGCTTGCTAACAGATTATTCAGAAAATAGGTAGTCCTGAAATGCTCCCATAATTCAGAGTTCATAAAAAAATAATCTTAAAAAAAATCAATTCAAAATAACAAGTTTCACATGAGAACATTGGTAAAATCTGAACCCAATAAAATAAAAAAATTAAAGACTATTTTCCAGAGCAACAGCTTCTTAAATTGTGGATTACAACCCCATATGGAGTCAAGAATCTGAATGGATTGGAAGGGGAGATAAAATATTTGGCAACACTGAATGGTTTCTGAATGCATACCAAATATTAATTCAAAATCAACTGTACAAAAATATCTGGGGTGTTTCTGGAGGTGCTCTTCTTTGTTGCATTTCTCGGACAAAAGGGGTCATGAGTGGAACATCAAGTGTCTAGAGCATCTTCTTCCTGCCCTTCACCCAGCTCCTGCAGATTCTGCATTATTAACATCTTGTATCAATGTGGAATACTTGATGCAACTGATGAATAACATTGATGTTATCATTACTAAAGTCTTTAAATCACTCTGGGTTCAATTTACCTTATCTAGTTCTATGGGTCTGACAAATGTATGTCAAGTACCCACTGTTACAATCTTATACTAAAAAATGTCTTGTCCTAAAAAATCTTCTGTGCTCCCCGAGCCCCTAATAACCACTGGTTCTTTGACTCTCCATAGTGTCGCCCTTTCCAGGCGACGACATCCTAGACTACGTGTGTAACGTATTTCTCTCACAGGCGCTAAAGGGTCCTCCATGTCTTTTCATGGCTTGATAGCTCTTTCCTGGTCACTGAATATATTTTATCATATTGAAGTCAACATTACCCTAATACCAAAAGCAGACAAACATTACCCTAATACCAAAAGCAGACAAACATTACCCTAGTACCAAAAGCAGACAGAGATATTACTAAAAAAGAAATCATAGACTAATATCCTTAAGGGTGTGTTGAGGATGTAAAGTTCCTCAGCAAAATCTTAGCTAACTGAATCAAACAATGCTATCAAAATGATTATGCACACAATCAAGTGGCTTTCATCCTGGGATGCACAGTTCAATACACACAAATCAATTAATAGAATGTAAGTCAATGAATGTAATATGCTGTATCAATGAAAGAAAAAGCTAATATGATTATATCAACTGGAGCAGAGAAAGCTTTTGAGAAGATTCAGTATCTACTCATGATAAAAATTCCCCTTAAAAAAAACACTAGAGATTTAAGAGACATAACTCAAGATAGTTCGAGTCATCTACAACAAACCCACAGTCAATATATTCAACGGTGAAAAACTGAAAGCCTTCGCCCAAGGTGTCCACCATCTCCAAACATCTTATTTTAAATTAAAATTTAAAAAATTATTTTTGGTGCTGGGGACTGAACTCAGGGTCTTATACATTCAAAACAGGTGCTCCACCACTGAGTTATATCTTCATCCTTGCAGATAAAACCTTTCAAAAGACTAAAAAAAACTTTTTTTAAAGTTCCAAAGACTTTTAACTCTTCCAGAGTAAGAGACATGAAGCACAAAGAAAACCCATAAGTAAAGGATTAAATTCTTCCGCTAATCTACATTCAATTTAAATTTGTGATGGCAGGCAGTAGTGTTATCTTTATTAGATGTTCTGAAACATCAAGCCCAAGGTTAATAACCCAAACCAAGACCTCCACCCTTAAGAACATAGGTGAGGTCCGGAGGTAACTAAGCTGTAAGGACATCAGCCTAGGGAGATGCCCGGTCCTGAGTCTGACCTCCAGCATCAAATGCCAAAGCTGAAGCATCTAGGTGTAGCTCTGTTGCCTACATTTCATCAAAATGTCATAAAATGTTTATAATGTTCAAAGAATTGTTAAGACTTTATAGCTTATGGAATCAGGTTAAATTTTTATTACTGACCAGACACAAAACAGAGTTCACTGCATTTTACTTATTTAAAGTAAATTTTTCTCTTTCTGTATTTATTTTTAAACTACCCATGACGTATTCAATCTGCCGAACACAGTAACAAGTCTCACAATGGAGACGTTACTGGGCCCGCTCGAGCACACTGATGAACAACGGGCGGACAGTTCTACAGTGCTACTTTTATTTTAGCCGCCATGATTTACGATAGTGCTCATAATAGGCTTCCATGCATAACACTCCAACCCCATACCCACTACAGTAACTACTTCCCTGCATCACTGTCTCAAGGGACCCCATGCCCCTACCCTCAATGGGCTCCACTCATTGTTGCCCTGCATTAGGATATTCTGTTTATTTTTCAACTGAGATGCAGTGCTTTGGGGGAGGGTGGGGGGCAGCATATTTAATGCCCAATCTATTTGACGTATCTGTTTTCACTGATAGTATCGAACTGATGATGATTTCACTGATAATAAGAAAGGGCTAGTGGTTGAGAATCACTTATAATGTTGCGCTATTAACTAGGCATCTCTGTGACGGTGCCTGTGTATGTGCCCAGAATGTGGGGCAGGTAGAATATGAATACAGTTCCCCACTCAAATCCGGGCACATCCCATTAAAGGATGACTGCCTGGCATCCCTGTGGCCAACAATGAGCAAGTGGGAGTGCAACTGTCAAGGCCAAGAGATACTCATCCCCACGGAGCACTCCTACCTTAGGCAACCTCACACGGGTCACCTGTAACAGGAACACTTTTGTATTTGTACAAAAGGAAGTAAGTATACATGAGATCTTGGCTCTTCACATAGTCTCGTCTATATTCTTGTTACCTCACATCGATTTAGAATGTTTCCCTGAAGGTGCCCAGAAATTCCCTCTCCAGAATAAGCCACAGAATACTGCACAACTGTCCCCTGAATGGAAAGTCAAGTCTCATGCATGCAAGGAATAGTTCTCAATTGAGAAAATGGGTCAGAAAATAAATGCTGAATTTGTCTCATAGACCATATCTAATATTGTTCAAATCGTTCAAGATAAGGGTGGTGAAATTTAATCACCACCGACTTATTCATCAATGATTCAAAACTGATTTCTATAAAAATAAACCTTTAATTTTAGAATAGCTTAAAATTTAGTTGCATTTATTCTATTTTGCTGACATAACAAAGGAGCCAGAGCTAATACACTATTATTAACTAAAGTACACACATTATTCCAATGTTCTGCCCTTTTTCTGTTCCAGGATGTGATCCAGGACACATTATATTTAGTCGTCTTCTGTCTTGTGACAGTTTCTCTGACTTTATTTTTAATAACAGATTAAGAAACAAGATAAAATATTCTGAGAATATTCTGGGGTTATGAGTTCATGGGAGAAAGAGCAGCGGTAAACAGTCATTCTCATCACATCAAACCATCAACATGACTTATCATTGCTGATTTGTAAAGCCACCTTTCTGCAGGGAGAGAATGGTGGGGTTTAGGCTACACCCAGAGGTGCTCAGGGCGCTGTGCTATGCATCAGCCAGCAGGGTCAGATACAGAAATGGGGTTGGTCACATGCAAGGCAAGTGCCTTAACGCCTGTACTCTCTCTAGCAGGAACAGAAGGTCGTAATAAGAATATGAAGGCCCATCAAAAAGTTCACAGTCCTCCCCTTTGACACCACTCAGGCAATAACTTATTTGCACAGAGAACTCTAAGCCAAGGGACTTTATTACACACACACACACACACACACACACACACACACACACACACACAATAACCCCTTTCAAAATTTATTGAGACCTTCTCCTCTCTCCAAAGAAGCCCACATTCTCTTCTGAAGATTACTGTTTCTCTCCCTCCATTTGAAGTTTCTTTTAATATTTATCTTCTTAAAGTTTCTTTCTGTGAGAACTGATACTGAACCTGGAAAACCTGGACAGGGGCCTAGGACTGACTTTCCATTTCTGGTGCAGGGCAAAAATTTCACTACAGCCTGGGAACTGTAGCTCTAAAGTCCCCTGAAATCTCGAGAGCTAACGACTGCAGGTCCCAAACCATGCAGATCATCATGTGGGTCCCAGGTGCAGCTGACAGCTGCCCTTGTGGGGTTAGCATGAAGTCCCACTCAGAATCAGTACCAACAGGAGCTTGTGCAAACCCTTCCTAGTCTGACCACCCTGGGCACTCCACTGGCAAGGGCATGGTAGGCCAAAGGACAATCACAAATTCTCTTCACAACCCCCCCCATTCCATAGCTCCCCATTGGTAGTAATATTGTACAGCACTGTACACTTGGGAATGAAGTCACTATGTGCAGCTCACATACTCAACAGCTTGGGCAGAGAGAGAGAGCAGAGTGGGCAGGGTGCTTGCCTTGTATGTGGATTACCTGGGTTCAATCCCCGGCATGCCATGTGGCCCCCGAAATCCCGCCAGGAATGATCCCTGAGGACAAATCCAGAAGCAAGCCCTGAGCACTGCTGGGTGTGGCCCAAAATTGCATGAGGAAAGTGCTGCTATATAAATTACTAGAAATTCTACTATGTAGCTGTCAAAAGGATGAAGTCATGAAATTTACATACAAGTGGTACTACATGGAAAGTATCATGCTAAGTGAAATGAGTCAGAAAGAGAGGGATAGACATAGAAAGACTGCATTCATCTGGGTAACATAAAGTAACAAAATAGGAGACTAACATCCAAGAATAGCCGAGATAAGTACCAGGCGGACTACTCCATGGCTTCGAGGACAACCGCACACGCTAGGGGAAAAGGCAGCTCAGATAGAGAAGGGAGCACAAAATAAAGGGTGTTGGGAGGTTCCTCTCAGGATGGGAAATGCGTGATGAGAGTAGACTATAGTCCGAACAAGATTGCCACTCAATATCTCTTTTGCAAACCACAGCACTCAAAAGGAGACAAATAACAAAAGGGAATGCCCTGCCACAGTGGTAGGGTGCGATGGGGGATGGGGGGAAGGGGGATGGGAGGGATACTGGGACTGGTGGTGGTGGAGAATGGGCACTGGTGGAGGGATGGGTATTCGATCATTGTATAACTGAAACCCAAGCACAAAAATTTGTAAGTCTACAACTGTACCTCATGGTGTTTCACTAATAAAAATTTAAGGAAAAAAAAATTCTGCGAAGTTTTCTCTATTTTTATTGACTTAAACATACATTTAGTAATTATTTACATATATATTTTGTCTGTTTCATTTAGGGGGCCACACATGGCAGTGCTCAGAGCTTATTCCTGGCTCAGTGCTCAGGGATCAATGCTGGCATGTTCATGAGCCATATGAGGTACTGAGGATCAAATCCTGGCCTGCTGCATGCAAGGCTAACACCCTATCCATTGTACCATTGCTACGGCCCTATATTTATTTATTCTATGATAGTATATCACTGATTCTAACAAAGACAAAGATATAAAGGCAAAGCTTTTTCCTCTCTTCAAATGAACTGATACCTACTGGTTCCATCATGTTCTCTTAAATACTTCCCAGTTAGAAGCATAAATGATCCATGTTTACTGCCACCTATCACTATTTAGCTCTAAGTTATAGCAATGAATTATCATTAGCAACGATTAATGGCTTTCACAATGCTCAGAGGAAACAATATTCTTATTATCATTATTGTATGTTATCAAATCTTTCTTTGTAGAGCCTAGTTTAAAAATATTTGAGAATATGCCCACGTAACATGGTGGAACAGATTACATCAGGGAAAGATCCTTTAAATACCCCCTAGATACCAACTATGCAGCTCATGCAACTGACATCAGCTTATTCCCAGAGGATATTCACAGACCTGCACTTTTGAGGATCTGCACAAAGCCTGTGGTGCTGGCGCAACAGGGAGGTTATCTGTGCCCTCGCTACCATCTGCCAAAGGAAGGGTTACAGCACCACAGCAGAGCGAACTGCAGACCAAGGGGGAGGGATGAACTTTGGGTGCTGCCATGTCTCAAGGACTTTGGATCGCACCTCCCTAAGCAGAGAAAAAGCCACATGGCCACTTGAAAATGGATACTGTGACAAGACTCAGGACCTCAGGAGTTTTGGTGGAAGTAGAATGAATCCCCTCCACAGCCCTTGCTAACTAGGGCGCTCAGTCTTTAGCAAGAAGACACAATGCCCGCAAAGTGAAGAAGATCTGCCCTACAGCTCTGGCCTGCTGAGAAAAACCAATGGCCACTGTATCGCAGGCCAAGCACGGAAAGGACCAGGACTTTCTGCACATGAAAATCTCAAATCTTTAGTGGCCATATCCATTAGTCTTTAGGATTCAAAAAAGGTCTTTCACAGAGGAGGTAGTGATTTACAAGACCACCTGTGACCAGACACTGAATGAACTTCAGCAACTGCAGCATGTACGACTTATCAGGCTGAGCCCCTCTCCAGAGTAAGCAATCAAAAGCAGCGGCCACCTGCATCTGGGCATTGAAGAGGGGTCTGGGCCCACGGATGCTGGGTTCAGACAGGGAACGCATCTGTTCACACAAGCAACAGGGACAGTGAGTGATTTATCCAAGAAGCCCCCAATAGACTGACTTCTCTACCCCTCTCCTTACTGCTGGGGCCTGAAAAACAAAACGTGTCTGAAAGGAGCCAAAAAAGCATCCTGCTGGAAAAACAAATGCCAAAAAAGGACTAAAGTCAGACTGAGTAAGAAAGTTTCTCAGAAATCAATCTTGATCAGGAAATGGAAAGCCTACTGTAGACAATGGATTTAAAGTAACTATTGTGAAGAACATCAACATGATACATCAAAGCACATTAAATACAGAACAACACATCAGTGAAGTAAAAGGGAAATGCACAACCAAAGAGTTTTTCATTGAAGACTGACAGGAGAAAATTTCTTAAGAGGGGTTGGAGAGGTAATACAGCAGGTAAGTACGGCAGTATAGCCTTGCACACACCCTTGGGTTTGCACACACCCGACTTGGGTTTATTCCCCAGCTACACTGCCAGGAATGAACCCTGAATGCTGAAACAGGAATCAGTCCTAAGTACCAATGGCTGTGGCCCCAAAACAAAAATCCAAAAAGATGCTAGATATATAAAACGGAATAAATTGAAGACTTCCAAAGAAAGTACAGCAATATGTTCAATCTTGTAGAGGAAAGAATATGTAAAATTGAAGATAAAATTCCAAAAATGACTAAAATGGAAAACGGAAAATAAAATTTAGAAAAATCAGAAGACATTTTGAGAACTGTAAGACTCAGCTTTGGAAAGAGGAGAAAACATAAAGACCATGGATATACCGGTAGGTGAAGAGATGGAAACAGAGACCAAAGAAACAACTGCAGGAATAAAGCCAAATTTAAGGAAAGAACCAACCATAGACGTCTAGGAAACTTACTGAATACTCAAATTTATAAATTAAAAAAAAAAAGACAAAAAACCCTAAACCAAACCAAGACATACCACATGTAAACTACCAAGTCAGAAATAAAGAAAAAATATTCAAGGCTAATAAGAAATAAAACATAAAAGTTTCCTACTCAGACTGTCATCAGAACTCTCAGGCTCGGAGAGAGTGGAATGATGACCAAGATTCTCAAAAGGTAAAAACTTCCAGGCAAGAATACTCTACTTTGCAAAATTATTACTTAATATGATGAAATCAAAGTCTTTTCAAGATTAAAAGAAAAAAAAAGAAACATTTACCACCACAACAAGAAATGGTCAAAGGAGTCACTACTTTTACTGTTTTTTTTTTCCCCTTCCCCTCCCGGGCTCAGATTAAGGCATTCTCGTGTAAGGGCTTGCTTTAACCTGCCACATGCAGGACAAAGGCAAAACACATACATTCAGCTCCCATGATTTAGCTGAGGTCCGTACCCCTGCGCCAATCATCACAGCC
The DNA here is from genome assembly GCF_029834395.1 of Sorex fumeus. NCBI lineage: Eukaryota > Metazoa > Chordata > Mammalia > Eulipotyphla > Soricidae > Sorex > Sorex fumeus. Next base: position 24,123,385 of record NW_026606179.1, read on the forward strand.
CAAGGGAGTTCTGTTCAAGAAGAAAAAAATCATAAGAAGACCCAAATGATACCTCAACACATCTCAGGGATGTAGTACAGGGCAGAATACAGATAGTCTAAAAGTGAAGAAGTAGCAGTATACAAAAAATATTATGTTTGACAAAAACTGATATGATCCTCACTGTGATCACAAAACAAAAATCTGGGTATTTTTTACATTTACAAAAACAACTTTTTAGACACTTAGAAGAAAAATCAAATAAATTCAGAGACACACCCGAAAAACACAACCCAATAATAAGGCAGAGAAAAAGAACACCAGGAATATAAAACAACCAGAAAACAAAGACAGAATAACTGTAATTAAGCCCCATTTATCATTAATCATCCTAAATGTGAATGATCTAACTCATCACTCAAAAAACACTTGATAAAATGGCAAGAGCCAGGGTTGGGGATGTAGCTGAGCAGCAGAGTGCTTGACTTGCATGTGTGAGGCCCTGGGCCTAAGGCCTGGCATCACACCAAAGGGCAGAATCCGTCTGTATTATGCAAACAAGAAACTCATATCAAATCTAAAGACAAGACAGACTCTCCAAGTCAAGGACTGGAGTAAGATTATTTCAAGCCAATAACAGAAAAAACGCAGAAACTACTACTTCACTCCTGACAAACTAGAGATTCCGTTAAAAGGGTTAATAAGAGGCAAGACAAATAATCTATAATGATCAAGAGATATAACTCTCATTACTTACTGCCCCTAGATTTATGAAACATTAACATGACCGAAAGCAAGCTATAGAGAGTAAAATGATAACAGCAAAGGATCTCAATACCCCATTTACATTAATGGATAAATCACCTGGACAGAAGTTAAGAAGAAAAGAGTGTGCTCAAATGAAATAACTGAACAGATGAATTTAACAATCACATACAGGAATTCCCACTCCATTCTCAAGGAGAGATCCTATGTTGCAAAACAAACCTCCATAAATACACGCAGATCAAAACTGACCATGCATCTTTTCTGACCACAATGGTTAAGGAAACAGAAATCAAACACAGAAGGAAAATTATGTTATTTAGGAGACTCAATATCATAATTCTGAACAATTCCTGGATAAACAAAGAAACCAAAAGAGAAATAAAAATTAGCTAGGGCATAATGAAAATTAGAGACAAACTATTTAGGTCTGCAATCAAGGTAACAGAGAGAAGCTCATGGAATACAAACCTGTATCAATAAAAAAGTCTCAACCTAACTTTATGCCAAAAAGACCTAGAAAGACAAATGAAATCAAAAGACACTAGATGAAGTCAATGAAGGAAATAATCAAAATTCAGCAAAAATAACTGAAATAGAAACCAAGAAAGATAATATATAATCTAGCAACATTACTCCTGTGAATTTACTCGCCGAGCAAGTTATTTTCCTCCCAACATTCATAGCAGCGTTATTCACTTCAACTTATATATCTGACTGTCTAAAGAAGCTGTAGTCTACGTATTCAATGGAATGTTTCTCAGCTTTCCAAAAAAAGGGGGGGGGCACAAATGCTTTCTTTTTGGGTCAAAGTAGATGGAACTTGAGGAGACTGATTATGTTAGTGAAATATGTCAAGAGTTTAGGGGCTAGAGAGAGAGCACAGCGGGTAGGGCGTTTGTCTTGCACGCGGCCAACCCGGGTTCGATTCCCAGCATCCCATATGGTCCCCTGAGCACCACTGGGAGTAACTCCTGAGTGGAGAGCCAGGAGTAACCCCTGTGCATCACCGGGTGTGACCCAAAAAGAAAAAAAATTCAAAGACAATTATGGTTTCATTTATATGAGAACATAAATGATGAACTGATGAAACATAAAAATCACCCAGACCGTGAAGAGTTTGATTACCAGAGGGAAAGAAGAAGGGCGTGTGAGGGGGTGATTTTGATAATGTAATGACACTAGAGCTTTGGTGGTGCGAATATTAAATCCTATATATATAAATAGTATGAAGCTATACCCCCCAAATTTCACAGTATCAAACCAAAGTGAGATAACTCATGTTTAAATCCAAATCTACCAATTCTTTCTGTGGGTTCCCTTTTTCCGAATGTGTAAATCGGTGGGGGAAAAGATCTACCATAGGGACAATAAGGGCTAACTTAGCACACAAGCAATGCTTAGACAATGCTGGAAGATCAATCCCCTTTTTAGAGGCCTAAGATTATCTGAGGAACGGATAATAATTCTGCTGGTTAGCAAATTAACAACATATTAAGTATTTTAAAGGATAAATATAGGAAGAACCACGCTACAGATCAAATTATGAGTCTATCAAATTAGCTATCAATCTATACTAACTTTCCAACAATCATCTGTGTCATGCTTACAACCCCTGAAGGGAGCTGAAATCTGGAAAGACCGATAAGGGACTAACAGATTCCATGTCTAAGGTTTTGCACTACATTCAGGGTGAATCTGATATTTATCATGGTCGTTAAGTAGAGCAACCTGCTCTGTGACAGCTCAACAAAGTTTGCAAAATGCACCTTACCTTGATAGAAAAATCAGCTTTTTATTTAAGAAATAATCATTTGGTAGAGCAGAACGCTGACTCTAGAGGGATCTTCAATGATTCAATGTCACTGGCCAAGCAAACAGCAAAGATAAACAAATGGCACGACATCAAACTAAGAAGCTTCTGCACCACAAAGGAAACTGACCACAACAGAAACACCCCACAGACTGGACGAGAATTACTTGCCCACTACTCAGCTGATAAAGGGTTGACATCCAAAATATATAATGCTCTGGTAGAACTTTACAAGGAGAAAACAACTAACTCCATCAGAAAACGGGGGTGGGGGGTAGCAGAGTAAACTGAAATTTGATCAAAAAAGACATTCAGATGGCCAAAAGGAATAAGGAAAATTTCTCTTCATTATTTATAATCAAGGAAAGGCAAATCAAGATGAGGTATCTCACACCAGTAAGACTGGCACACATCACAAAGAACAACAAACAATCAAAAACCACTGTTGGCAGGGATGTGGGGGGAAAGGAACCCTTCCTTACTCCCTTCTGGTGGGAATGTCCACTGGTCCGGGCTTTTTGTAAAATACACTCTTCTCAAAATCTGGAAACGACCCCAGTATCCAAGAACAGATGACTGGATAAAGAAACTATAAAACATACATACAATGAAACACTCCTTGGCTTAAAGACAAGATGAGATCATGCAATTTGCTGCTACGTGGACGGACCTGGTGAGCATCACGCTGAGTTGGTCAGAAGGAAAGTTTTCTTTATATGTGAGATATAAAGAAACATAGCAGGGGAATAACAAACGATCAAAGCAACAGAAATTGAGAACTGCTGGTCTTCGGCAAGAAGGTTCCCACATCGGGGTTGGTGGAGGGCGGGGGGTGGGGGCACTGGGACATGGTGGAGGGAAATGGACATCTGGAGGAAGGTGTGGTGCTGGAATGCTGAAGCATGAACACTCATTAACAGTTTTGTAAACCAGGGTGACTCAAGTAAAAAGAAAATTATTTCTAGTCATTAGCGTATCTTGAGAAATGCCTGTATTTTCTGACAACACACCATTAGAGGGACCAGAGAGGTAGTCAAGTAGGTAAGGCATCTGCTTTGCATGTGGCCAACCCCTATTCTATCATGGTCCCTTGAGTCCTGAGAGCAGAGGCAGGAGTAAGCCTCGACCACGGAGGGTGTGGCCCTCCAACACAAACCACCAAACAAAAACCTGAAACAAAAAAACAACCAAATAAAAAACACATTAGAAAGGCTTTTATGAAAAATCAAGGAACAAAATGAAATGACACAACAGCTTAGTTTCCAAGGAGAGCGTCTTTCACAGGGCTTTGGGGGGTGGGGGAGCCTCTGCTGGCTCCGGGGACTATGTCGTGCTGAAAACTGAAGCAAGGTCTCCTCCTGCAAAGCATGTGCATCAGCCCACTGAGTCTTCTCTCAGGCCCCTTATGGAATTTTAATTCAAGTTTTAAGAATCTTTGGCTGAAATATCGAGAAACTTAATGAACCGAAATGCACTCTGAGCAATAAAAATTGCTATGATCTGTACCCAAATTAAATAAAAAATTTAAAACTGACAAGATACAGAGACCTTCCCTCTGGTTGAAACTAGATAAAATGGGTCTAAGATCCCAAGACCAAAAGTTAATAGTGCAATAATTCCTTCACCACAAATAATTTGTGAAAGCAATAATATTTAAGCATTTATCCTGTCTTTAAACACATTAGGAATTTTAAGCTATTTTTTCCTTTTTTCTTTACTACAAAATATTTTCATACAAACAATAAAACTTAGACCCAATACACTTACCTGTATGGCTTATCAGAGTTATGGATTCGTCTGTGGTTTCTGACACCAACGTATGTTGTACTTGTATAATCGCACACATCACATCTATACTGTTTCTGGACTGAAGTCTTATTCCCTAGACAAAGTATTTAAGATTTTCAATGGCACGCTTTGATTAGATTCAAATGACAGCACTTACATTCCGTTGTGAAGGAAACATTTTTATCAGACAGCACTAACATTTCAATCAAGACTTTCTTGCTTCTTAGTTACCAAGTTTAAATATTGTCTTATAGACTCTCCTGCATTTGGACCAATATCACCTGTTTCATAAAGAGACACAATAAAACCTTGCACATAGGAAATCCTAAACTATGAGCCTATCCTCAACATAGCAGTTGAACTACCCAGAGAGACTGTTCATTTGAAAGGTGCTAGTTTAATCAATAGAGGATACATTGTCTTAAAGAGATCTGGTTTGCCGACAAGTTATAATTTCATACTATAATCCGATATTAGAAAAACAGTTACAGGGCATATACAGTACATCCCCCTTAGCTTCAGCTTCAATTATCTTCAATGAATCATGGTCTGAAAATATCATGTAAAATACTCTAGAAGATTAACAGATTTCATGAGTGTGGTATGTTTCATTATTAATGTTGTTAATCTCTTACTGTGCTTAATTTACAAATTACACTTTGTCACAGAAGCAGGAAAAACCAGGACCGATAGTTTGGTATCATAAATAGTTTCAGGCATACTAGGGGCTTGGAACATTGCCACTGTGGCTAATGGGGGACTGGTGTGTAATAGACTTAGTATAATCTACAGTACAAGGTTTTCTCACTCTGTGGGTTTCCTTTGTTTATAACTAAACGTCAGCTATCAATACAACAATGAAAGGAAAAGTAACTGTAAATTATGAGTGCCTCATAAGTAGTATAATCATACCTAGTAAATTGACAGGTTACAGGGATAAAGGTTATGACTAACACCAACAGGCAGCTCTCTAAAATTCGGGAAGCATGAATCCATTGGAATTAAGCTGTGTTACGAAATTCCCTCTTTAACTACAGGCTGGGTAATTCAAATTAGGGTAAATCTGAGACAATACAAGCTGAATGACTTGATTATATGAAACTGTTCCTGATGATATAGAATGCTTTATTTACTCTTCTGTTAGCATAAAGTCCACAGGCCTTTCACAGCCTGATTGCTTTATATTCAGAAACAAAGCAGGCATGGAAGCTGAAGAATAAAGCAGAGTACGATGAAAGCTTAGGTAGAATCCGAGTGCACTATGCATAAAAGTGAAATCAGTGGCACAAAAAAAGACCTATAATGAAATTTTAACAACACAAAGAAGATCCTTAGGATAAATGTAAGCTTTCCTAAAATTGAATTTTCCTTTGTTAATAATACTCTTGCCAGGCAGAACAAATGTCCTAATTTCATGGCATGAATCTGTAGCATTAATACACACACTAATCATAATTATAATCTAAGTATTGCTCTTAATTGGTAGGTTAAAAACTTGGACTTGATCATAGTGGCACTGTTCCAAATACAGTTTAAGGGGGGAAAAAAAACCTGAAAAAATGAAGCGTGAAATATTGGATAATGATTTCGTGTGAGAAATATTACAGATCAATGACAACTAATAAAAGTGACAGATGGAAAAACTTAATATAGCACAGAACGAGAGCCTGTGCTACTTCAAGCAACTGTTTCGAATGGAAAGAATACTGGATTTAAAGTTCAAAAACTTGGGCCTAGGCTTTTGCTCTGCCACTTAGTACCCGGGTGTTCACAGGAAAACTATTTTGTCTCTTCACTTCATTGTCTCATCTACGAAATGGGAAGGCTAGAATTTTCCTGCATGACTTAGTGAGACCTTGAAGTCTTTCTTCGCTGTCGTCTTTTTTCATCTTGCATATCTACAATCTGAGAGCTGTCACTAGCCAGACTTTATGAGGGCAAGGATCTGCTTCTGGTTGCTTTCACACTGAAGCCCCAGAGCCTGTCAAAAGCATACATTTGTAATAAATAAAACAATTAAATCTCACAAAGAAACACCCAATTAGCACCTGTGGTGTTTGCTGACAGCAGTAATGTAATTTTGGCGTCCTTACTAGGCTGGGATTCTCAAGTGACAGGAGCGATGTCTTCACTGGACTCCCACTACCCAGCACAGCGTCATCTAGTTTGAGATGGCGCCTCAAGACTTTCTGCAGAATCAATGTCTGAAGGGCCATTAAGCTAAGTTGAAAATATGTCCTAAATCAACTATCTGTGCTATGACACTGAGCAGAGACTAGGGCCCAGAGAGGCACACATCTCTTTCTTTAGCATACACTGAATGGTTATAATGTAGTTTTAATAAAACATCGACTATTTTTACCTTCTTTGTGAGCTAACGATTTGTTCTGAATGATCAAAAGTTTAATAGCAGTGCAAGAGGAGCTATAACATGCAAGAGGTCATCAGTCATCCGAACTGTTATGCTACGATGACAGGAAAACATATAGAATCGAGTGGGGGAGTGAGGAGAAGAAATGGCAACGCAATTTAAAACCCACACGTTTAACCTTAAGAAACAGTAAGTCCCACGAAGAAAAGATGCTTCCAAATGGAAGATGCCAGGTAGAAATGTTGTAAAGCCTGAACTGAGCATGAACTTGAACTGACATCTTAATCTTTCTTATTAAAATTGTGAGTATTAATCTGTTAACCCATTTGAACAATTCAAATTTAAGGCTTTTGAAGACGGTGCTAGAAAAGCCATAATCTACCGCGGGTATTAACTGCAGGTGGTGCCACTGAGTAGTACTTACTTTATTCCTTCATTAGGGATTTATGATCCAATGATATCAAATGTTTTAATGTCTCCTTTAAAGGGGATATGGAAGCATAATGAATTAAAATAAAAGGAGGCATTTAGGGCTATTTTGTAAAAAAAAGAAACTGTTTCAGCTCAGCCATCTATCGCTGAAACAGATGCTGTGTCATAAACTCCTTTTGTTTTGAATAGCTTTACAGGGATGACATCTGTTTGACAGGGGAATTTTCGTGCTACAGTGGTGTCAAAATCAGTTCTTTCAGAAACATTCTAGAATCGGTTATGCTTTCTGGGGTATAATTTAATGAAACATTATGGTAAAACATTTTACTCTGCAGTTGTTCCTAACTTTAATTCTTAGGAAATCTGAAAAGGAAAGTCACCCCAATATGTTTTATTTCCCATAAACACTATGCACCACACTTGAGACTTTAAAGTGTATCGATTGAAGTGAGCTGATGCAAGGAAGCACAGCTTTTTACTTAATCCCTAGTTCTCTGGAGATGGCATTTGCCTTTTTCGTGAAACTCTAATTAAATCTTTTGATTCTAATATTCCTATTAAAAGAAACTCGGCTGACTGGTACCTAACTAGTACATAAAAAATCTTGTGTGGGGTGTTTGGGTGGAGGAGGGGGGGCTGGAATCTTGTGTGTGTGTTCTTAAATAATGCAGATGGAATCTGGCAGGCATGTTTGGGTAAGAATAGGATCACAGCAGGAAGGCTCAGTTCAAGTTTGAGGTGGGAGCTTAGCATCTGCAAAGCTATGTTTTCTGTGGGTCACCGAGCACTGAGAGGGTTGCTCTCTATAAGCAGCTTCCCTGGGCTACATCTAAGGATTTATGCTGTAACCTGGTTCTTCTACAAGCCCATAAATTCAATGCAGAACCAATCCACACTGCTGAAGCTGGGGGTGAACTAATTACTTCTTACGTAGGTCATAGTAATTGTTTCAGACTTGAAATTCTTCAGGAACAGAGATAGGATCAACTCAGATGTATCATATAAGAAGAATAGCTTTAGCTGTGAAAATGATCTATCAGAGCATGCCCATCAGTGCATTCTGAATTTTTTAAAAATGCAGGTACCTTCCTGAACACATTTTCCATCAGTTGGGTCATTGGTAATTCTTGACTCATTAGAAATTGTTGTTGACAGGGTGTCTGGAAGACTGTGCTGTTCTCTCTCATGATTCCTCAGTTGACTCTGAGAGAAAGTGAGAGAAATGAATACGTAATTTCCAGTAAACATACATTGCCCAGTTAACAGGAAGCTATAGGTGTTAAAGCCTTCTTGGCCTCGAACATAACCCAGTATTTTTAAATCAAACGTGCTACAAAATTATTTAACCCATTTGAGTTCATGGAAACAGAGATAAGAAAATCACTGTCTCATCAGAAAGGCAGTGCTTTTCACATTCTCTGAAAGGAAGCCACTACTTCGGAAGTGTTTATGCATAGCATGTGTATAGCTTCCTGGGAAACCCAGTGAAGAGAACAGTGTTGAGAAAACCAGTGCACCAAAATAAACCTAATCAGTAACTGCTGGACCTCTGCTAACTTTTGCCTTGAACTATCAAGAACAAGTGCATACATCCACCCTCACGAGGGATCAATTTATTTGCTGAAGCTGCTCCTGGAACTTGCCTTTGCAGTCCACTTGGATGCACCACTTGTCCAGTGGCCTGAGGCCAACTCAGAATTTCATAATACTAAATTTCACAAGTGGCAGTGCATCCCACTCAAAAAAAATATGAGCAACAGTTCAGATTATCTTTATACTATCAGTAAGACCCCAACTCTGGGTAATGAATGAAAAAAAATCTACATACCAGATATCCTTGCAGGGTACTTCCTGCAACCTACTCCTAAATCACCAATCGGTCTACTGAAGAAAACGGCTAAACCAGTAAGTAGAAGTCCCCTTACAAAGAACAGTATTTCACGCAAGTTGTTGGTTTTAAGGTAGCATATCGATGAAAATCAAAATTAGTCCTTGAAAATTCCGTAAGCTGCCCCCATAAACGGAATGCATGTCTCAGCTATTACCCTCCACCTGTTATTAAGTTCAATACAGCCCACTGCTTCCTCTGGCAACAACAGCAATCACTGCTGGTTGGCTGTGTAGCAGCGAGAGTGAAGATTACATTCTGACATTTTTCTTTGTGAGATGTAGGACTGCATTTAAGTCAAATGTTCATGGTGTCAAACCACTCTACAATCTCTTGCAATTTCCAATTAGTGCACTTTTTAAAAGTTACGAAAGCAATAAAAGAAGGCTTTTAAGGAGGGAGCAGGCAGGGGGCAAGAATCTTATAGAAATTCTGGTTTCATTTCCAACTTGAGTATCAGTTAGTTGGGATTCCCAAACAAATCGTCAAACTTGTCTGTATCTCATCTTTCTTTGTCTATCACATGAGTTACCAGAACTATACACACTAGGTCCACTAAGTCCCCTCCTTGAGCTAGAGTTTTAAGGTTCTCTGGATGGTTTCATGAATCAACACTTACCTTATAGTGGAAAGATTCTTCACATTGCTTGCACTGGTATATTCTCGTTTTACAGTGGTTGATCATGTGGTTCTCCAAGTCTTTGCTATTGTCAGCTATGTGCTCGCAGATAGGACACTGATATGGCTGTCTCTGTCGATGGACTCGCAAATGCTGCTTAATGTAGCCCTTATTACCGCTCGTGTAGTGACACAAGCGGCAACGGTAGGGTCGGTCAGTATTAGGGATGTATTCCACTACATTGCTTCCCGACAAACTGGCATCACTGTTGGGTTGGCTTTGTGCATTATCCTGCAACTCTTTCAAAATGTCATCATCTGAAGCATTTTGGTCAGTCCTTTCCCTCAATTTTTCAATGACAGTAAGCAGGGACATGCTAATACCTGTCTTAACTTGCCCGTCCGACAATTCCTGCCTACGCTCTGGGAGCGCGACCAAGGCAGAGTTGCTTTGGTTAAAACCTGTTAATCCATCTGAAGAATTTTTAAGTGGTGACATCATTTTAGAATATGCTGCCAATGTGCTACTATCTACTTGCCTTTGGCCAGTATCTGGATCTAAAAGGTTCATATTTCCATAGTGTCCAAGGTTGGCTCTTGTTAGTTCTGCAGCTCTAATCGGCATTGTGACCAGGGCTTCTGCAGCTAAGGAGTGTAGTCTAAGAGACTCAGAATTTGTCCTCCTTCGGCCTGGTGGGGCGTTCTCATCGGCTGCCAGTCCTTTATTGATTAACTCACTGTCTTTCTTCTCTGGATTGCTCCAACCTATGATCAGCCCCCCAATGTCAACAGTACATTTGTTAGCGTGATAAATCGCATCTGTTCCTTCACACCCAACTGGGACTTCTGTAGAGCTCATGTTTTTTGCCTCTTCTAGTTCAGCATTCAGGAGGAAGTGTTTCTGTGAAAGCGTTTCTTCAGCACTCGGCAGACGTTCTACAATCACATTAACATGACCCTTTTTATTTGGGCTACTGCTGATGATTTTCTGTGCAGAGGAGAGTAGGCTATCAGCAATCAGATTCTCCTCGGCATCAGAAATCACTTCTAACATTTCTTCCTCATTAGGGTCAAGGGCAACGGACTGACTCAGGTGAATTCCGGCTTCCACACGCTGCTCTAAAGGAGAGGAAGACGTTAATGGTTCTGTGCTGCAAATCTGCACCTGAACTGAGGGCCCGTTGTGGATACTCAGTTCGTTGTCTCCAATAGCAATGACTACTGCATCGACTCCACCAGATGCAGCAGTCACTGAGGAGTCTAGTAAGCCTAGGGGCTCATTTTCATTCTCAAAGATTGGATAGGAGCAATCAACCTCCCCAGCATGTTTCCAAGCGTGTGTTTTCAGCATTCTCTGCTGGCCACAGGTGTAGCTACAAAACAAACATCGATACATGCCATACTGTTCATATGCATACCACTTCCTCCTGCCCACTTCTGCCACAGATGCAGTTTGAACAGTATGAGTCTGTGGGATATCCACATTTACTGGGATGTCAGGAATGGTTTCACAGTTTCTCTCTGTGGTTCTCTGACAGAAGGAGTTGGAGGGACTTATGCACTGCTGGGCTTTTGACTGAAAGTGGCTACTGGCATCATTTTCATGTTCCGTGACCACATGAGCTTCAAGTTCCTCTTGGCTCTTCGATGTAATATGGCACTCTGAACACATTAGTATCACTTCATTCTGCTGACCATGCTGCTTGATATGATCTTTTAACACAGAGAAAGAGGATGACAAAAACTTACAAAGGCTACACTGGTAAGACATAACCTTCCCATCATTTGGGGCAAGAGAGTCAGGGACAAAACTTGTGTGTGACATCTCAGCCCTTCTAGTATTAGCAGGAGATGTCTGAGTTATTTTAGCTGGAATCTCATAAATTTCTTGAGTTTCAAGAGACCGTGGTATAGCACTTGGACGTGGGCGTTTTTTCCCAATTAGAAGACATTTTTGTGACTTTTCATGTTCCACTATCTTGCTCAATTTCTGGATAACATGAATTAATGGATCTGTTTTAGCTTTTCTTTGTTCATCAATCTCCAATGACGAACTGATGACAGTTTCAGCAGTTAATATGGCTTCCTGTTCCTCAATATCTGGGACCAACATGGCAACACTGCTGCTTTCTTCCATATCTAAAACGGAAAACATACAATAGAAAGGAACACCAGGTTATGGGGTAACAGGAAACTTAGACTCAGAAAGTGTTTTCTGACCTGGTGGGCCCTTATTGGTAAACCTAGCTATCTCCAACATAGACCTACATTGTTTGGAATTCCTCTTTGGAAAGCTGCCTCCCAATGAGGGCTAAGATGGACATCTTTCCATCTTTGATTCAATTCTTTAGAAATGACTTCAACAATCTTTCCCCCTTTCTCTAGACATCTAGCTGAGACTAATTGTGTGCTCTCTCTTCTGTACAATATCAAAGCAGGACAAAAAAGAGACATCTATTCTTAAACGAAAGGCACACAGCCATTTCCCAGGTATGTGAACCCCCCTTAGTTATTATGAAATATCATTCTAGAGAGCCATGTCACCTATGCAAGAGACTAGTTCTGACACACACAAATATTTTATTTTTTTCTTTCTAAATCTTTAAAATTGTGAAAATACCGTCATGTATTGTAAAGGGTAGAGGGAATTGTGAGAAGCACTACACAAGGGAAATGAAATGCAAGCAATAATCCTGTTCCTTCTTTTACTTCCTTAAATTTATCTTCCTGAAGATAAACCACAAACCATGTTGTGGTTTTTTTCTAGAGGTCCAATTAGTGGTCAATCATTACTCATACACACTTATAGTTGTCTCTTCCCATCACCACCCGAAAGTGAAAGCACCAGAGAAAATATTAGACATTCTAGTTGTGCTTCAGGTCTATATACGTTTATTACTTAGATGGATTATGTGTAGGTGCATGATGGCCAAGGAAGTCACTAAACATAAAATGCTATATCTTTGAGCCTAAATCTCGAATACTCTTATTTCCTGGCAGCATTGTCATTTCGAAAATTTCCTTTGGCTTAAAGTGAATCTAATTTGTTGATTTGGATCAAATTTTAAGTTCAGGCTTTTTGCCAGCAACAAGTTTTGTTTTTCCACATTTTAGGTGCATTTTGGAATCTTACTCACAACATTCGAGGCAGCCAGCAAAAATTTTAGTAGCACTAGCTAGGGACCCAAGATTGTACTATTCTTAAACTTCAGTCCCAGGCTCTGAATTCTTATTTTAGGAGGTATGTCATATCATAGCTCCTCTTAAGCCCAGATCAACACAGAAGGGTCCCGCCACGCCCATTCCTGCAGCGCTGCCAGATCCCAGCTGCGTGGTGACCAGTTTCAGTGCTGGTTCTCCCACATCAACTCTTGGCAGCCATCAGAGCCTTTCCTCTCCTCCTTTCTCCTCTCCCTGGCACGTCAGACTTTTCTCTCTGGGTCCGTATCAGGCAAATTGCAAACATTTCATTCTCGGCTTCCTTAGTACTGGCTCTTTCCTGCTGCTTCCACTCTGCCCTCCGGGATCAGCCTTGCTCTCTTTTCACCTCTTAACTACACTAAGGGCAGGGAATGCCTTTCAGTCATCACAATGACTGCTCCCCCCACCCCCCCAGAGGCCAGTTAGCCACTTTCTCTCCTAAACAACCGGAGTGCCCAGAACCTCTCAAAAGACTAGCTCCTTCAACAGGACAAGTGCTTTTAAACCTAAGTCACTAAAGAGAGGCTCAGCTGTGGCGGGAAATTTTGCTTCTTTAGAAAAACCCAGTCAGACTTCACGTAAGTTCTAAGTTCAGTGCCCAAGAATTCCCAACTTTGAGGCCAAGGGCAGTAGTGGCTCTTCATGGGAACACAGGTGTCTGCTCAGGTCATCCACTACTTAAGGTCTGCTTTCTTCCAGCCCAACTATCAAACAATAGTTCACAGGAATCCTTGAACATTCCAGTTCCTGCCCAAGATAGTTTGCGCTACTGTAGCCCTAAGGTCTCCCTGTCCTGCAAAGCCCCATCTCTGTGGGCTGACTGAGGATCTGGAGGTTAACAAGTGAATGTTTGCTCAATAGACTTTGTACACCCACAGGGTTACAAAGGTGACTCATGGTATTCCACGCCTACTTGCTGAGACAATGGGAGGAAGGTGGAGCAGTGCAAATTGCTCCCTGTGGATATCTTAGTGTGTACCTTAAAAAGAAAGTGAAGTGAAGAAGAGGAGGAGTTCATCTTATCTCAAGAAAAAGACTAATACAAAAGAATCTGACAAAACATTCAGATTTTAAAGCTGTGTCTGCTCAGGCATTAAGAGCTAATGGAAATTTGCAGCAGATGCTCCAATTTCCCCTGAACATTTATGTAAGTATCTCATTTTAGAGGCTGCATACATTTGGGAATAAGTACAGAAATGGCAGCTATAAAACAGATATGACAAAATAAAATACATTAACAAACACCTGAAAAACCAGTTTGGACCACATGGCAAAAATTAATGCGTAGGACATTAAAACAAAAGGCTCTCACTGAAAAAAGGTCAGAGAAATAGCTTATAATAGAGAAAGCAAAACAAACTTTAAGGACAATTCTTCAAATTGTAACAAAAATTTTGCTTAGACTATCAGTGTATGCATGAGTGCATCCACACATATACAACTGCATACAAAGTTAAAATATAATTTATTAAAATAATAAAATCAAAAACAAGAAATAAAAATTAAAAATTCTACTGGACCAATAATGATGCCAACATTGAATAAGAAAATCTGCATGCCTTCTATGGTCAATTTTTTAAAAAATACATTTTTTAAAAAATTAAAAAATAATTACCAAGGAGAGGGTGGTACAGAAGTTGGAGATTAAAAAAAAAAAGGCAAATTCTGTCACGGAATTTGTCAGTACCTAGCTCACTGTATTCTTTTACTAGTACAAACGGAGTCTTTTGGGTTGTTTTCTGGTGGGCATTTGAACCATATCCAGTGATGCTTATGGCTTACTCCTGACAGGGTTTGGGAGACGATATGTAGTGCCATGGACTGAATCTGGGTCAGTCACATGCAAGTCAAGCACCTATTCACTATTTTTCCAACACTTTCCTTATACAAGTAACATTGTTTCATAATAATGAATTACAGAAAAAAACAAAGCAGCAAAAGGTGGGTTTTTTTTTTTTGGTGGGGGGGTTGGTGGGCCACACTCAGCTATGCTCAAGGCTTATTCCTGATTCTGTGTTCAGGGTTCTCTCCTGTGGGAGGATTGGGAAACCATCTAGGGTTATCAGGGATCAAATCTAGAATGGCCACGTATAAGCCAAGTACTATCTCTTCCTATCTTTTGCCCCCAGCGATTTTAATTTATACCACACACACAAAACTGCTTGAGGGGATAAGATAAATACATTTAGAAAAAATATATAGAGAAGTTTTCAACAATGCAGCAACAGACAAGTAGTATGATCCTTGAATAGTAAGATTCAAGGATCATATCCTAACAGACCGAAGTCGAGTGAGTTTTGGTTTAGGTTTAGTAAGCAATGGCTGCTTACAGAGGTAACATACACACTATATTCCAAAGGGCAGGGATGCAGGGTGTGATCCATAACCCCTCTTGAAGCTTCCATGCCCTTTGGTTCCTGGTTGAGTCGGCCAACTGGGAAGCCGCGGCAGATCAAAGGGAGAGAGCAGAAAGAGACCAGGAAGTTCACTTCCTTCCCTTAAGGTCACTCTAACTGGTCAGGTTTCTCCAAGGAGGCTATCAGTCCCAGCAGGCTATTCTTTTAAGGTTGTTCTTCTGGTAGCTCTCGTTCTGATCATGCTGGCTCCCAATAACCACACTCCCCCATGGTTTCTTCATACAAGTCCTCCACCTTTATCATGAGTTTCTATGCAAACACACTCTCTTTGAATTATATGAAGTTGAGAGTGTCCTTTATTTTCTTGGCATTCTGCTGACACAATGTAAGACTTCAAAGGAAGGCAACTGAAACCCAAAGTGAGAGTAAGCATGCGAGATAGGGGTTATTGAAAAGATTAACATGGATAAATATGAAGATTTCCTTGGCGGAGAAAGGCAAGAGGCAATAGCAAAATAGGGTGGTTTCTTGTTTGGAGTCTCTAGACATTAACAATTAGACCAAATATACCAGATTGTTGCAAATAAATAAACAGAAATTGTATCCCAAAGCAGAAAAGTTCTAAATCCTTCATCACTATCTCAGACCTTTCCCAAACAACAGATTCCACAAGTAAAACCTTGTAATTAATGTCTTTCCAAGACAAGGGCCAAATTATTTCAGTTGCCTCTATTCCCAATAATTTGCTACATCATTTACTGTATATCTAATTTGCTCCTTTTACAGTGATAGCGGTACAGTCAGTTCAGAGGGGCTTGAGTGGGACTGGAGAAAGGATGTAATTATCTGGAGAGTGTGAAGACAGTTTAGTATGTTATAAAGAACCTTCTCCTTCAGAACGAGAATCTGTTTTCTCAACTAGAAACAAATTGCAGTACAGAAGTAATGGCCAAGTACCATTTTTCTATATGATTCTAAACCTCAAAATACTAATTTTGCTCCTGCCAAAAGGTGGAAGGGAACATAAGCTTGAGTTTTTCTCCTAGAATGCCCTTCTTTAGCTGCACGGTCTTAGGTAAATTACTGTTTCTGTGAATCGTAGATTCTTCAGATGTAAAACGTATAGTGTCAGAACTTATATGTCACTACATTACAAACTATAAAAATTAGTTCTTGAAACTACTCAGTGTCTACAGATTTACCTAACTAATGTCAACTATAATTATTTGAATTAGAAACGTCCTTAGCTTAGTATAATTATTAATTGCTACTAAGAAAAAAAAGGAGTATAAATATCTTAAGTATATGAATTTCAGTCTAAAAACTCATAGCTGGCACCTAGCCTGCGAGTAGATTTTAATTTGGCAGTTGCAATTAAGACATAAGGTCTAACTAATGTTAACCAATATTCAGATTTAACATTTACTGAGCACCAATAATGTGTCAAGCTCCATGCTAGAGAGTCTGAACATTAAGAGGGAATTCCTGCCCTCATGTAGGACCTGGGAGGGATGCTGAGTATTACTCGTGTCATTCCTGGTAATATTAGCCTCCCTTTTACAGAAAAGGAATGTGAGGCTTACCAGATGTAAAGTAATATCTGGTTTGAGAAACAGGATCTGGGCCTATCTGATTTTAAATCCATTCCTTCTCAAGACACCCATGTTACTCTTAATTTTCCAGCAAGAACAAAAAACTGTATCAATATGATACATCGGCTACAATGTATCAGGCATATTAGGGTTTGATCCTCATAACTTGTTGGGACAGGCCAAGTAAGCTTTAGACAATTTTACAAGTAAGGAAGCACTAAGCGCAGTGTGACTTACCCAAGGTTACATGGCTGTTAAGTGTCAGAGCCAGTGTCTTTCAAATCAATTCCTGAAATTAATAGTCCCTTGGATCAATCTTCAAATCCAGCTGTGGCCAAGAATGAAAATATATCATATCAAACATTTCTTTCTCTTGGTGAAATAGTGACTTTTAATTTCTTTGGCAGCAAAAAATATTTTTCAATATTCGATGTCAAAAATTCAGAAGAATGTTTATACAACCCAATTATGCGACACAAATTTACATAATTTAAGATTAGACTTTGGGACTGTGCCAATTAGAAAGTAACTTTTCGCAATAATTGTGTATTTTAAGTTTTAGCTCAGAATCGATCTGACTCAAAGTTGTATTGGTTTTACTGAGAACAGGCGTAATAAATTGTATACTGTTACTTCCATCGGAACAAAAAAAAAAAAACACCATCTTCAAGCTGATTAGCAAACCTTCCGATTCCAAGCACAGCGGGCTGGGCTGCACGGTAGCCTTGCAAGAACAGGGCAATGACCTTTAGGTTTTTGTTTGTTTGTTTTATCGTTAATGCACTTTCCTATCCTCTCCCTACATTCCTTTGCTGTTTCTCGTTCCTAGCTGGAAAGAAAGAAAGTTGGAGGAGTGCTATTCCTTTTATTTAGAAAGCAACTCTCTTATCGATTATGGTCAAGTGCCATAACTTAACGATCATGCTGAAAGGGGGGGGGGCACTAGCAGGGCAGAAAGCACCTCTTGGTTGGTTGGTTGGTTGTTTTTTTTTTCCCTCCCTCTGGTAGTTAATTCGAAAGGAGTTAGTGAAGTATGAAGTTAAGGAAGGATCAGACTTTCTTCTCCTCCTGAATAATGCACCACACACACACACACACACACACACACACACACACACACACACACAGAGGCAGAGCAGAGGACTGAAGCACAAACTCGAGGCGCTCCCAGCAATCTTTGGAGAAGGTGCAGACACCGGGAATTTACAGCCCACTGCATTCACTGCATTCCCTGGGAAAAAAAAAAAGATCGCCTCGGGCTTGGGACGGTCGCCTCCGCCTGCCTAATTAATCACCCAGACCTTCCACTCCAGCCTTTCACTCCGACGCCTCCAGGTGTTCGGCGGTGGGGCACCAGGCTCGGGGATCTGGGCGGGGGGCGAGGGGGTGGGCGCGACCTCCTCCCCGCCACCCACCAGCATCACCCACCCACCCCCACCCCCCACCCTCCACCCCGACCACACACAGCACCACCACCACCATGGGTGCGAGGAGAAGGTGCAAGCAGGATGCGGGCGGCTCCTCTGGGGTCCTGGCTTTTCCCGACGCCGAGGCTGCGGGCCGGAGAAAGGGACCCCGAGGAGCGGGCGAGGCCGCGGCGGGCGCCCACCCCCGGGGCTACAAGAGGGGGCGGGAGGCGGCGGCGGCCCCTTCCCCTCCGGCCCCCGCCCCGGCTGCAGGGCCCGCCCGGGGCCCGGGCGCGGGGGCCGCGGCGCTCGGGGCGGGGGGCGCGCGGCGGGCCGGCGCGGGCACAGGCCCGAGGGGAGGACGCACATGGCTGGCGGCGGCGGCGCGGAGCAGCGGGCGGAGGGGCGGCCCCGGGGCGCGGTACCTGCGATCGGGCGGCGGCTGCTGCTTCCGCGAGCCTCCTCGGGCCGGCCAGGAGCCCGGCCGTGCCCTCGCCCTGGTCCTCGCCTCCCTCGCTCCGGACTCTTTGGGCCCCTCTTTGGCCCCCTCGCTCCCCCCCCCCACTCCTCATCCGGAGCTCCAAAATGGCGGCGCTGGGCACGGATCACGTGACACGCGGGCCGGTCAGGTGACCCGAGTGGCGGGCGGCGGGGGCGGGCACTGGGGAGGCCCCGCCCCCAGGCATCCCGGGGCTGGCGGGCTGGAGCCAGCGCGAGGATGGGTTGCCGGAGGCAGCCGGCTGTGGCCTTGGCTTGCGCAAGACTTGCCCGGCGCTCAAGCCCCCCCCCACCCCCGTGCGATGGTGGCCTGGGTCTAGATCTTTTGAAGAGCCCAAATTGGCTGTGGACCCCCTTGATCAGCCCAGCCCAACCCTCCCAGGGTGGGAACAAAAGACATTCTTCACTTCTGAATCTGTTACTGCTTTGGATTGGGCCCTCCTTTTTGGGGTGGCCCAAAGGCGCTGTCTTGCTAGCTTGCTAGCTGGACCTGCTGATGGGCAGCGCTAACCTTGGGAAGTCTGTCTGCTTGAGAGATGGAGGAGCTTGCTTGCTTGCTTGCCTGCCTGCCTGTCTTTTGTTCAAATCCCAAGATCCCTTTGTTTCTCTTTCCAGTCATCGCCAAGTTTCCCTGGGTTAAACAGAGAGCTCAAATTCACCTGCTTCTTTTCGTCTCCGGCGTTACCTTGGCTGAAGTTCCTTTCATCCTAGTACAGTCTTCTCGCTCTTGGTCTTCTTCTGCCTTTCACACAGCTAAAGAGTTTTCGCAAGTGTTTCCCCTTAGCAGTCATAAGAAATGCTCCCCCCAAGATCACTGCATGATTTTGCTCTGGCAGGCATATCCAACGCCATTAGCTTTTTTTGTTCATTCTGCCATCACAATCACATTGATCGTAGTTACCGTATTCCTTCTCTTTGTCTCCACACTTTTATACTTTGCTGTTCCGATTTGACTTGTATTCCCTCCGTATTTAAGTCCTGGTCCATTCTCATGTTTTAGCTCTCAGCTGAAGTGTCCTCTAATCACAGAAAACTTTCTTCATCAGTCTTTTTGAAGTGATCTCTCCTAATTATGCTTTACTTCTTCACCCACTCCTTTTCTTCACAGTATGGCTACAGTATGAAATAGTATCACTTTATATTGCTATGGGCGGGAGCGATAGCACAGCGGGTAGGGCACTTGCCTTGCACACAGCCAACATGTCTGACCTGAGTTCGATTCCTCCGCCCCTCTCGGAGAGCCTGGCAAGCTACCGAGAGTATCTCGCCTGCACAGCAAAACCTGGCAAGCTACCTGTGACGTATTCGATACGCCAAACACAGTAACAACAAAGTCTCACAATGGAGACGTTACTGGGCCCGCTCGAGTAAATCGATGAACAGTGGGAGGACAGTGACAGTGACAGTGATATTGCTATATTTGTGTATTGTCTGTGTCACCCAGCAGGTGCTCCAGGAAAGGAGGTCTTTAGTCTCATTGTTAAGAACAAAATCTCCAGTAGTTATCACAATGTGGTCACACCTAAGCCATATCTCTGGCAAACAAATTAATCTAGAATGCTTTTAAAATTAGGACTGGGCACACTCATCTGACTGCATGATGCCAGTGGTTCAGTGTGTAGAGCTTGTTCAGATGAGGGGAGCAGCCATGTTTCCAAGAGGTGGAGGATTTTCAAGGGAAGGATTTTTTTTTTTTTTTTTACTGTAGGAATTGAAGGCCAGACAGTATCTCCACCCATTCCTGTAACCCCAGTGCTCTGAGGAGTGCACTCTGGTGCTGTCACTCCCACCTGTTCTGTGACATAGTCTGTAGAGTCACAGCAGCCCTGCTTGTCTTTCCCTGCCAAGAGTAGAACAACGTGAGTGAAGCACTCTCACGACCGCACTCAGTGCAGCAGGCAGTTCCGGTCTGTTAGCAGCTGCTCAGCAGAATCTTCAGATCTGGACTCAGGAGTTAGTCACAAGCTGCAGGGCTGGAGTAAAACTGAAGATTTCAGTTATAGCAATGGACTGGACTCCTCTTGGGGACTTTAGGATATTTCAAATTGTCTTTGTAGCAGCCTAGACTTTATTTCCAAGCATGGGAAAGAGGCTAGCAAATTTCTCGTAAGGCAGATCAGTAATCCTCACCCACCCCACCCACCCCCGGCCCCTTACAATAGTTCAACTAGGGTGAGTGGGGGTTGTGAGAGAAAAGCAGTTAGAATCCTGCTCTTTCATAGACTTCTTTGCCAACTGAACTCAATCACTAAAGAAGGAAAAAAGGAAAATAAAGTCATTTTTCTCAACAAAAGAAATTGAGAAGGGGTCAGAGGGATAACACAGTGGGTAGGGTGTTTGCCTTGCAAGCGGCCGACCTGGGCTCGATTCTCAGCTGGTCCCCTGAGCACCCCCAGGAGTAATTCCTGAGTGCAGAGCCAGGAGTAACCCCTGTGCATCACCAGGTGTGACCCAAAAAGCCAAAACAAATTGAGCAAAAAAAGAGAGTGAGAGAAAGGGAAGTGGAAGGAGAGGGAGAGGGAGAGAGTGAGAGAGAGAGAGAGAGAGACAGAGACAGAGAGTGAGAGAGAGAACAAAGAAAACTCCTTCCTAGGATCTGTTAAACAATTGTAGTTTTTCAGTTTATCTGAATAGAGGCTCCTTTCATCGTCTTAACTATAAATGTCTATGAATCTGAAATTGGGCAGAATATATAAATCAAAGAATTACTTGATCATGGGAGGATGCCAAAAGCAAGGTAAAGGAACTGTCACCTAGGGGAAACTAGAGAATTCTAGAACTAGTTAGAGAACTTATGTGTATCTTTGAAGTCCTGTGTTAGCTGTTCCTGCTATTGACCTGCTATCTCCCAGTGACTCTCTGCTGGCACAAGGGTGCCCTCTTCTTGGTTCAGAGGCACGACTGATGAAATTTGTGTGGTAGTGATGGGCACCATGTCATCTTGGAGAATTCATTTTATGGAAAAGGGTAGGTTTGGGGCTACATCTCAAACCAAGGTGCTCAGGGGCTGCTCCTGACTGTGCTTAGAAGTGCTCATGAGACCATGTGGTGCCGGGAATTGAACTGGGTTGGGCTGCATGCAAGGCAAGTACCTTCATTCCTGAACTCTGTCTGGTCTGGGGAGCATTTCTTTTTATAGTGCAGTCCCCTCTGAATACTCCTTCCCCCGGCCTGATGACTAACAGTATTTGAAATAGTCATTTGAAGTGACTACTCTGTATGTCTACCTTTTAGGGGGACAATACTGAGATGGGTTCCCTGTGTGGACCTATAGCATGAGGAAGTCACAGGGACTTGGGAGTTATATGTTGCAGGACCCCACCACTGGTGCCCCTTCCTTGTGCAGAATCACTGGGAGAGGAAGAAATTATTATAGCAAAGAATGTTAATGAAATACTTAGCACCTTCATTCCTGAACAGAAGATTTTTGTTCATTTTGTTGTTGTTGTTTTGATTTTGCGACCACTCCTGATGGTGCTCAGGAATTACTCCTGGTGCTTTGCTTAGGAATCACTTGTGCTGGGGCTCAAAGTACCATACAGGGTGTTAGGAATCAAACCCAGGTCAGTCGTATACAGAGAAAACACCTTACTGATGTTCTTTCTTTCTGGTCCCAGACTTAGAGAACATTTAAGATGCAAAATCCTAAAGAAAAACCTAGATAATTAAAAAAAAATACCAGTGGAGTGAAAGACCTTGGCATTGTTCTTTCCTATCCAAAAACACTCCAGAAAATTTTACTAAATATTTTAAAGACAGGAATACAAAGATATTCAAATATAGTTGCAATTATAGATATTCTGTATAAACTCTTCTAGACTGCTTCCAGTTGTCACGGAATGTTATTTATCATGACTTACAGCAAGTCATGACACTCACACATAGCATGAAGCTCACTCATAGCAAGATTTTGTGTTAAAGATGGGAAAACATACATAGTCAACCAATGAGAAATGACCCGGATCACCGAATTCCTATCTCCACATGTCTCATCAGACCCTCTTGGGATTATTATTTAGCTGATGAAGTTGAAGTTTTCATTCCTGCAGGTATCCTGGGTCTGTTTCTTTTAAAACAAGTCTGAACAACACCTGTCATGTACTCTCCACCACCAGTGCACCAACTAGAGCACACTTGACATTTTTGGGAACTTCAAAAACAATGCTGTAAGTTACCAACATTTTAAATAATTGCCAACAATATGAAACGCTGAACTGGTTGAAATGTGATGAGATCAACTTGTTCCCCATTTACAAAGTACACCCTGTCTTTGGTGTAAGAAGATTACATTAGATTTCATGTGAAGGGATTACTCATGTGTGTCCTTGGCACCACACTGAAAATTGAAAGAGGCCCCTTATCCTGTCTTTCTTTCTTTCTTTCTTTCTTTCTTTCTTTCTTTCTTTCTTTCTTTCTTTCTTCCTTCCTTCCTTCCTTCCTTCCTTCCTTCCTTCCTTCCTTTCTTTCTTTTTTTGTTTTTTTGAGTCACACCCGGCAATGCACAGGGATTACTCCTGGCTCTGCACTGAGGAATTATTCCTGGTCGTGCTCCGGGGACCATATGGGATGCTGGGAATCGAACTCAGGTGAGCCGCGTGCAAGGCAAACGCCCTACCTGCTGTACTATCACTCAAGGCCCCCCCCACCCCGTTTTTCTTTTAAATGTACTATTCAATCACAACCTTTAAGAAGTAACGCTGCCTCCACAAAGGACTGGCTGGGGAAGGGTGAGAGGCAGCAGGGGAACTACTGGGGAATGGCTGTTGTGGTGTGAGCTGAGACGATATATGCAAATGCCTTTCTAGTTAGTTCTTCTGGGACTTTGAGCAGGTGGACTCCATGGCTCTAATATTTTCATCTTGCTTATAAAACAAGCGGTTCAGTCTATCCTTTTTTTTTTAAAAAAGTGTTAGGTGTCTGGTGGATGGAAGAACAGAGTTTAATTAAAGGAGTCCTCTAGGTTCAGAATGGGACTTCATCCCTGAAAATAATGGCAAGGTTTGATTTTATTAATGAATGAAAAGATCGCTTGATGGAAGTCAGAAAGAATGGAAGATGAAAAGACATGATCTATTATTATATATACAGCTGCCAGTAATAAATTAACATTATCTCTGGGTTCCTTCCACTTTGCATCCTGAATATAGACCTAGAAATACTTCATAATTATAGTTCAGGTCTCAAGAACCATCATAAATTATCCATCTGTCATTCATTTTCTGTTAAGAGCCCAGACTTAACGTTATTTCAGCAGTGCATCACCATCTAAAATCTCTAGTGCTATGAAGCACATGGATTAATTTACTTCATACCGAGGACCCAAATAAATCAGAAGGCTCACGGCAGCCAATGATGCCTACGAAGAGTTGGAAGGAAGAGCAAGGGGCACATATTGTGAGGGTTGGGGTTTGCGCCAGCTAGCATGGGTCTTGCTTCCCTTTCAGCTCAGCTGTTTTGGGCCTGTGCCTCGGACTGGTTTTGAGGAGGCCCGGTGAGGAGCTCAGATTTTCAAAGCATCCGAAGGAGTCCTGAATCTCGATTGTGAGGCGATTCTAGTCAGATCTCTCTGAGCTCCCAGAGCTGAAAATCAGAACCTGGATGCAAGGACAAGAATCGATGGTGGTGACACCTAGTGGCTTCCCTGCAACGTGCAGTCAAGCCAAACTCCAGTGGCAAAGGGCAACGTCTACCTTGTCCCCCTTCACCCTCCACCCCCACCCGGACCAGGTCAGGTTAGAATGAGTCTCATCGTGGGGCTTCTGGCGAGATTCCCCGGATTCACGTAGACTTGGGCTCGGGATCCGGCAAAGACACCAGCAGGCTGGGAGTGGAGGTGGAGAGGGGCTGCTTTTGAGGATGCACGAGGCTCCTTTCAGTCTGGTCTGCATATGCCACAGATTGGTGCTGCCGCAGACGTGGCTCAGTGGAGCGGGCGCTGGAGCGGGGCGCTCGCCTCCGCCAGACTGTCTCTCTGCTTCGACGCAGACTGGTTACTGGAACGCTCAAGCAATTTTCAGTCGTCGTTGTCAATAAAGTCAGTCTCTTCTCCACAAGGGGAATGAAAATGAGATTCCGAGGCCTCCAAAGGGCTGTCTCCTTTGGCCACTTTATCTGCCCAGAAGTCTCAGCTGAGTTGGGTGGTAGCTATTTGCTATGTCCAAAACCCTGTTGACAGGTAATACCACCTGCTTCTGAACAAGACAATGTGATTATAATAGGATGCTGTTAAATTCTTCTCAGAGAAGCGGTTTCCTTAACGCGGTGACCTTTATTGATGAGAGGGGCAGAGGAGGAAAATGAAAAGAAGAAGGAGAAGAAGATGAAGAAAGACACTAAGAGGAAAAGTAACTGCTAATCAAACCCAGAGAGTCTGGCTAAGGGGTAATCCCGTGGCTTAAAAATGTGTCGTTTGTTATTTTGACAGCTCTTCTTGAGGTGATAGACCGGATGAAGCCACGAACAGCAGCAGCAGCAGCAGCTGACTGGAAATTCCACTTCTCACTTCCTTAAGCATGGGAAGTAGAAAACCATCGAAAGCGGCCTTTGGCCTTCTGAGGTTCTCCAACTCTGAGCAATTTCTATGATGTTGGAAGTCAAGCCTAAGGAGCACTGTACAATATTTGAACTCCTGGGAGGTTTATTTTGCGGGGAAAGAGACATAAGTGAGAGAGGGTAGGGAAAATGCGTATGGCACATCATGTCCATTTTCATGCCCCTTCTGGCCAGGAGGCCGGAGCAGCTCATCATTGGTTCCTGGGAGCCATAGGCTGGGAGAACTCTGCAGAAATCTGCTGCATGATGGAAGTGGCATGTCAGAATCAGGCATGAGGAGGGCTGCAGGGCACATAGGTGCTTCCGAGCAGGTGCTGACTCCCATGGCACCTGGCCCTCATGTACCACTCACCTCTCTCAGGTCATGAAGCCAGGCCAGAAGGTTCTGTGAACAGCTGGTGGGAGGAGAAAAAAAGGCTGAGCTAAGTTCATGACTGGATAAGCTTGAATTAGAAAACAGACCAAGGCGATTGGAGAGGCGTGAGGTGAGATGGCCACAGAACGTCTGGCAGGATTGCCAAGTATCCTCTGTCTGATAAGGAGGGTTTGGAGTAGAACAGGGACAAGGCATGTGGACCCAGAGCTTGAGTTGGCCCCGGCAAAGATACGCAGCAATGATTGACCGAGACATAGACTCTGCTTGTCTTATTTGACACATTTTTGCAGATTCAACGATAGTACAGCAGATAAGGTGCTTGCTTTGCACGCGGCCAACCCGGGTTCGATTCCTCCATCCCTCTTGGATAGCCCAGCAAGCTACCAAGAGTATCCCGCCTGCACGGCAGAGCTTGGCAAGCTCCCTGTGGCGTATTCGATATGCCAAAAACAGCAAAAACAAGTCTCACAATGGATATATTACTGGTGCCCGCTTGAACAAATTGATGAACAATGGGAGGACAGTGACAGTGACAGCTCCAGGATCACTGCCTCAACATTTGTCTGTCCTGGTGGGATGTGAGCACCCATGACACAGACAAATCCATGACACAGACGGGCACTTGTCGGTCTTGCTCATCCATCGACCTAGAATAGGGTTGAAGATGTAGCTCCACTCAATAAACATTGAAATGGAAGGAAAAGCGGGATCTGGGACACGTGAGCTGATTGGAAATAGGATATGGAGGGAATAAGGGCCAGAGAGTTCAGTGTGCCCTTGGCAGAAGACACGGACACCTCCACTGACAGAGGTGGGCCTAGAAGTCAGGGGACACATGGGAAAGAAGGAACCAGAACCAGGGAGCTTTTCTAAAACCGGCTCATCAGTCGTGGAATTTGATGTGAGCCCAGTTCGGCATGTCACATATGACGACTTGGGTTTCCAGCCTTTTTTTCCCTAAATGTGGATTTGGTTGGCAACCGAATACGTGCTAACACCCTAAGATTCAGTTACATTTTGGTTAAGAAGTCCAGAAGACTTTGGACTTGGCTTTGAAAAATTGAAAGTGAATTGAATTTGCATGATTTAAGTAGCTTATTCAGATGAACACTGCTATCTCTTCAGATTTAAAATTTCAAAGACTTAAGATTTGATATTTCAGCAGCAACAATGACATCTAGGGGTTGGTTTCCACAGGTTTAATCTTAGCTCTATTTCCTCTACATTTTGTAAAAGAAGGGTGCTAACACATTGGTTCAATCCAAAAATGTCTGGACGGCGTGAACTTGGTTGGTGGCCAGGGCAACTTGAGGGATCAAAGAAAGGAAAAAACAAGGAAGTGTCTTCTACTGTCATCTCCCAAAGTCACTTTCCTTCTCAAATCACAACACCTCTCAGTTGGCTTAGGGTGCCCATTTTCACCCTGGCCTTATAACTGGGGATGCGGACTCCTCCCCCTCCATGCTCCTGTTTGATTCTTATCCATTCTTCCTCAGATGACACCACCGCCTGTCCTACAGTCACCAGGCATGGGACACAGGCTCTGTCTCCTTCCTGTCTTTTTCATTCTTTGATGAGCCAGTGGAGGCTTTGCCAGTTTGCCACACCTCTATACTGAGTTTTCACCAGATTCTCCAGCAGAATGGAGGTCATGCCGTTCTCTTGACTTTGTGGATTTGGCTTCTCAGGCTGATCCGTTGCCAGTGAATCAACTTATTGTGAGTGAGTGCCTTCTGGGAACAGTTCTCTCTGTCTCTCTGTCTCTTTCGCTTCAGACTCTCTTTGTCTCCGTCTTTCCTTTTCTCTCTTCTCTTCTCTCTCTCTCTCGCCTCTCCCACAGTGGTTGAGGTGGGAATGGTGGGGACCTGAAAGGAAATATACCTGGGTTAAACTCGGGAAAAACATTGCTGATTTTAGAGGACATCAAACATCGATGTTAATAGAAAATAAATCATATCTAAACACATCTGTGAACATACCGAAAAAGATCACAAATATTCAGAGTTCCTCTCAGTGTGAAAATTCTATTTTGTGCAGATTCAAGTTAGTTTCGTTACACTGATAAGTAATAATAAATATATATTTTTTAGCATAAGAATTATAGACTCTGGTGTTCTGGTGAAAGCCATGCAGAAACAGAGGCCTTCTCTGCAGGCAGAGGAGATGGCCCTTGGTGTTATCAAGCAAGCAGGTCTGGTTCTGGCTTGGGAATTGTACAGAGCTTGTAGAGGGCGCTGAGACTCAGCCTTCCTGAGCTACTGTGGGGATGCATGTCCTTGTCACTTCATGTCCTGAGGATCTTAATTAAAATGGGCCAGGAAATCCTTTTTATTGCATCTCTGCCTGATACTTTCCCTTCCTCTCTTTAGTGACTTTGTCTTGTTTCCTGACCGGACAATTTCACCTTCTCACCAGTTCTTTCTTGTGGTGCCTGAAGTGTTGAAGTTTCTAAAGTAGATCTAGACTAGCCTCTAGCCTCAGAGATGCAGCCCAATGTTCCGGCCTGCCCCAGTCCCTTTGCACCTGCCACCCTCCTGTGTGTTCTTTGATTCCCAGCTGTACCAGGTCATTGTGCAGCGTCCCCTCCCTCTTCTCACTGCTCCTGACAATTTCTCTTCCTCTTCTTCAGGTCTCAGCAAAAGAATCATTTTCTCAGGGAAGCCTCCCCTGTCTTCCATGACCAGATTCAATCCCTTCAGACTTTTTTTGTTGATGTTTTGTTGTTTGGTGCTACACCTGGCATTACTCCTACCTCTGTGCTCAGGAATAACTCCTGATGGTGCTCGGAAGACCATATAGGGTGCTGGGAATTGGACCTGGGTTGGCTGCATGCAAGGCAAGTGCCCTCTGCACTCTACAATGCTCCAGTTCCTCCCTTGAACTCTTTGCCCACACCTGTTACCTTAATTGTGGTTTCCCCTTTGTGGTTGTTGCAGTGGGTCAGTTCTCCTCCATAATCAGTGGAGTTTATGAGGTCAGTCAACTTGCTGTGTCAGGATCATACCTAGCAACTGGAGATGCTAATAAAAAAGTAATAAATGATTAAAATAAGTAAATAAAATACATGAAGGAGGCGCATGGAAGTCTTTGTCATACGGGATTGAGATACTCGCAGTGTGCTCCACCAACCTATGAGTTGTGATGTGTTCAGACTACTCTATTGGAAAACCATTTGTGGGTTCGTACTTATAAACAACTGACATTTATTTCTCAGTTCTGGAGGCAGAAAGTCCAAGACCAAGGTCTGGTGAGGACAGTTTTTGGTTCATACGAGGGTGCCATCTTTTTGCTTTGTCCACACGAAGTGGAAGGAAGGTGGAGGTCTCTTGGATTTCTCTTGTGAGGGCATCAAACCCCTCCATAAGTTTTCTACCCTTGTGATCTGTGCACCTCCTTAATGACTTCTCCTTGGGAATGCTCGAGCGGGCCCAGTAACGTCTCCATTGGAGACTTTGTTGTTACTGTGTCTGGCATATCGAATACTCTCGGGAGCTTGCCGGGCTCTCCGAGAGGGGCGGAGGAATCGAACTCGGGTCGGCCATGTTGGCCGCGTGTAAGGCGAACGCCCTACCCGCTGTGCTATCGCTCCAGAATAAGCTGCAGAATAAGACATGCCTGAGACTGTAGCGATCCATCCGAGAGTGTAAAGGGAAGAGCTAGAGCTAGATGTCCTGATAGCACAGCGGGTAGGGCGTTCGCCTTACACGCGGCCAACATGGCCGACCCGAGTTCGATTCCTCCGCCCCTCTCGGAGAGCCCGGCAAGCTACCGAGAGTATTCGATATGCCAGACACAGTAACAACAAAGTCTCCAATGGAGACGTTACTGGGCCCGCTCGAGCAAATCGACGATCAACGGGAGGGCCTTTACCTTACCTTTACTGGTTCTAGGCCACCGTGAAGAAATTCTGATTTCAGGGAAAACTTAAAACCAGGGGGTCTTACTTACTGTTAAGTAAGGAGAATTTCAGTTACTTGAAGGGGCATGTCACTCCGGGGGCACACTGTATATTAACTTAAATCATGTAGACTAAGGGGGCACCGTACTACTGATTTTTCACAGGGGAGAAGTTCATCTGTATTAGGTGAGAATTCTTGTAATCCCAACCCAGGAGAATTCAGGAACTGGGGGTTACATTCTCACAGTTCTGGGGGAAGAATTTAATTTCACTCTGATTTTCTAGAAATTATTTCCTTCCCTAGCCTCAGCTTAATATTTCCTTGGTGAGGAAAAAAAAAACTGTCAAGGGGCATTTTAATTTGGAGAAGAGGTTTGTAATTGGTAACCACTTTCAAAGGAAAAAACCGGAAGTAAACTCAAGGGGACAGACGAAGTGTTAGTGTCCAAAAGCATCTCTCTTGCGTGCTTTTCTGACTGTCTTTATGGTTATTCTAGACTTCAAATTCAAGAGAAATAGCATTGCCTGTTGGTTGAAGAGCACAGATTTGGAAGCCCCATCACTTTCGCATCTTTATCTTTGGGCACATTGATTTCCCTTCCTGCCATGATGCCTTCCTTTGGACACGTGGAGGCTAGCCTTCCAGACCTCTCAGTGCTATCATAAGCTTCGGGAATGAAAACCCTGCAGAGTGTGCTGAGAAGTGCCCCAACAAGAAAAAGTTATTTCAGTAGTTATTAGTATTCCTTGAAAAATTTCCAATGCATGGATAATTGTGATTTGTAATTGCTTTCAATGACGTGTGTGTGTGTGTGTGTGTGTGTGTGTGTGTGTGTGTCCCTGAGATCAAACCCAGGTTCTCACACCTGG
The DNA here is from genome assembly GCF_029834395.1 of Sorex fumeus. Taxonomy (NCBI): domain Eukaryota; kingdom Metazoa; phylum Chordata; class Mammalia; order Eulipotyphla; family Soricidae; genus Sorex; species Sorex fumeus. The sequence continues at coordinate 24,153,789 of NW_026606179.1, forward strand.
AGGCATTTGCTGAATAAGACCCTTGGGTGACAATCCCTCCTTCAGGGGGTGTTATCCTCTAGTTGGAAAAGGAAGGGCCCTCCGAGTACAGCTATAGAATGTGCTGCGTCTCTTCAACAAATTTTTCTTGATCACCTATTGTGTGTTCAGACTACTAGGCTTGACACTGGAAATCTGGTGGTGCCCAACTTGGAAAGGACAGATCAAATCTCTAGCTCCAGGGGCCTTTGAAATTAGTGAGGGATGTAGGAATACAGTTAGCTCTTGAATAGCTTGGGAGTTAGGGGCACTGCTCAGTTGAAAATTCAAGTAGAACGTTTGACTCCACTGAATCTTGACTACTAATAATAACCTTTTGATAATGGTCAATACACACACATTTTGTAAGTGATATGTGTTATGTACTGTATTCTTACAAGAACAGTGAGCTCAGAAAAAGAAAATGCTATTAAGAGTATCATGAAGAGGGGCTGGAGCAATAGCACAGTGGGTGGGGCATTTGCCTTGCACGCGGCCAGCCTGGGTTCGATTCCCAGCATTCCATATGGCCCCCCGAGCACCGCCGGGAGTGATTCCTGAGTGCAAAGCCAGGAGTAACCCCTGAGCATTTCTGGGTGTGATCCATAAAGCAAAAAAAAAAAAAAAAGAGTATCATGAATGCGGCCGCGCGACATCTTATTATGACATTTTATTATCTCATTCCTACTTTGGACAAACTGGCAGGCTACCGAATGTAACCTGCCCACACGGCAGAGTCTGGCAAACTCCCTGTGGCATACCCAATATACAGAATACCAGTAACAATGATGGGTCTCATTCTCCTAACTCTGAAAGAGCCTTGAATATGGCACTTTTTTAAAGATCTCAGGGCTAGGATGAAGGAGACGTTACTGGGGCCTGGTCGAGGCAATCGACGAATAACAGGATGGTCGTGATTGTGATTGTGATCATGAAGAAGGAAGATACATTTATGATATTGGGTATAATCCCATAGTGTCTACATGCACTGTCTGTTGGTGAGAAAATCCCTGTCCAACTAGGTCTACCCAGCCCCATCCTGCATGTTGAAGAAGCTGTCACCAGGCGACCCAAGTAGTGACCTGGGTGCTGTGCTCAGTAGAAGTGAGAGTGGGTTGAGGGGATGATGGTCCAGGGGGAGATGGGAGATGGGGCTCTTCAGGGTCAGGACCCTCTGGAAGACCTAAAGGGGGAAGTCCAAGACTTGGATAATGTTCCAGGCTTTGGGGATCACAAAGTGCACAGGGCTGAGCTGAGTGACCTAAAGAATAGGAAGGAGAGACCCAAAGAAGCTTGAAACGTGGATGCTTGGGCTAAGTGAGGGAGAAAGGTGTTTGAACGCTGTTTTGGTGGAAGCCCTTGCCAGGGCCTCGGGGCTATCAGACGCTCTGGCGCCCTCCCCTGGCAGCGGGGCCTTGGACACTGCGGCAAGTGTTCCTTTTGTGCCCTGGTGCCCAGCACTTTCCTTTTTTCTCCAGTGGGTGCTGTGTCAAGCTAAGCCCCTGCCCTCTCCCTTGCCGTGTGGGGAAGCTGAAGCAGGTGCGGTGACGCCAGCTGAGCGCCCGAGAGCAAATGGGATTTTAAAGTTGTTAGGGCATTTGGCATCCAGTTCTCCGAGATGAACAAAGTGTCTTGTCTGGTAATTGCAATTAATGGCTCTGCTATTCAAGCATATCCGTCAATAAATCTCCTCTAATAACCGATTGGGCACAGCCGTTGCCATAGTTATGTCTCTAAATTGAGCCCAGGGTAGTTGGCCATGACACTGACCTTACTGGGGTCAGGTCTGCTTCCTGACTGTATGACTCCATATCCCAGGAATTAAAGTTCCCCCCTGAGTGATTGGCTCGGAGCCAGATGAGAGACAACCTCAGCCCCTCGCCTTAACTGGCTGAAGAGTTCCTGTAAATTTTTCAACTGTGGAATAGAATCCACCCAAACCCTGTCATGTCAAAAGTTGGATTAGTGAATTCTGTCAAATTTGTGTTTGATTGGAATTAAGCCTGTCAGTCTACATCGGCTACCTGCTGAGAAGTAAGCAGCAGAATGACCCCGACGTCAGTGGGTGATCTCGAGTGCTGCCCACAGCAGGCCTTCACCTCAGAGTCCCTGACTGACACAGGCAGTAACTCCCTCAGGGAAGTCAACACTTCCTCCTCCTTCTAAAGATTTCTTTCCTCGACCCAATTTCTCCTCTCCCATGGGCCCTTGTTCTGCAGCCGCCTGCTGACTGTTGCCGCCCAGATTTCCCCGGCTCCAGCCAGTACTTCAGGGACCACATCTAGCCCATGGCCTCCTCATCTAGTGACATGCCTGGTGTCCTCAAGAGATCTTGGCTTTCTAGAATGCCATCCTCCAACCAACTTTGGAACACCTAATGAGGTGGGGGTATTTTTAAATGTGTCTATTTATACATCTGCAATGATTGCAAGTAATTACACAGAAGGTGGGAGAAGGGATTTGGAGGCAGAAATACTCAGGGAAAGAAACTTTCTTAATTTGTATCTGTGTAAAAATCCTTATTAAAAAAGAAACACATACACACACACGCAAAACAAAAACCACACACAAAAAGATCCCAAAATGCACAACCCATCAACATCACCAACCACAAAAAAACTCCAACGACTAACTCCCACCAACAACGGAAAGACACTGGAAACATTTCTTTCCTGACTTTTGCTGGGCTTGAAGTTTGAATTCAATTCTCAATTCTCAAAGCTCTTGTTTTCATTGTTCTCTATTTTTTTTCTGTCCTTTCCCCCCCACCCCCTTTGTGTCTTAGAGTGAATGTTATAGAATTCTTAAGAGAAAAGGGATAAGAATTTATACATACCAGAAGTCTACCAACACGTTCATTAATTATTTATTTATTCATTTTTGTGCTTCCAGGCTAGAACCCAGGACCTCACAAGCAAGGCCAGTACCCAACCACTGAGCCACATTCCCAGCTTCCAAGATATCCCTTCGATCTCTGTTGCTTTGTCTCTCTTTCTGTAACCTCCAAGTGTAATAAAAAAAATCTTTTCTGGGGTGGAGAGATAGTCCATGTAGTATGGTACTTATCTTGCACATGGCTCACCCCATTTTGATCCCCAATACTGCCAGGAGTGATCCCTGAGCACAGAGCCAGGTGTAAGCCTGAAGCACCAAAATTTGGGGACAAACAACCAAAAAGTCTATTTTCAAAAAGTACAAAATGTGTAAAAGTCTCTGGATCAAGACAGAAACCCTCCTAATATTTTTGACAGTGACTTTTCCAACGAACACCTGGTGAACACGGGCCTGCCCCATGTGTGGATCCGGACAACACACATATCTGGGGCTTTAGAAAGGCTGGAGCGATAGCACAGCGGGTAGGGCGTTTGCCTTACAAGCGGCCAACATGGCCGACCCGAGTTCGATTCCTCCGCCCCTCTCGGAGAGCCCGGCAAGCTACCGAGAGTATTTGATATGCCAGACACAGTAACAACAAAGTCTCCAATGGAGACGTTACTGGGCCCGCTCGAGCAAATCGACGATCAACGGGAGGGCCTTTACCTTTACCTTTAGAAAGGCATGTTGATGGATGTTTGATGAAACTTGAGCAATTGAGCATGGTCAAGTACAATTTTATCAATGATGTCATGAACAGGAATGTTAAAAATAGCTGGATATTTCTTTAAATAAAAGATGGAAAAGGGAAGTAAATGTGGGAGGCTAAAGGGATGGCAGCCCCCCCCCCTTTTTTCTTCACCCCCTTTTCTCCTCAATACAGGTGCTCATTTCTTCCTCCAGGAGGCATCCGACACAGGCATCCAATCAATACAGGGATTCCATGGTCTCTCTGAGAGATGGTGACAGACTCTCCAGTCCATTGTCCCCCAGACTGCATCCAGACTACAATTCCCCCCTCCCCGTTTCTAGACTCACCCCCAGAATGTTCTGTATCTTGGCAGTGCTATTCAGTGGGCAGATGCAGTGTTCATTGTGGTGGTATTTGGGCTTCAGCAAGTTGAATGTGTACAGCTCTGCTGACTCCTTTGAGTTCCAGCAGAGGGCAGATGGGCAATGGGGGGCTCTGAGTTACAGTGCTGCTTCCTCACATTGTATGTGTGTGTCCAGCGGGCTCACAGCGGGTCCCTGGCAAGCCTGATCACACACAGGCAGCCGGAACAGGCGGGCTGGCGATCTTCCTACTCAGACTGCGGACAAGAGGGAGAGTGTCTCCCTAGGGAGAAACAGAACATGTGAAATTACAGAAATTGAAAGGGAATTAACAATTAAAAGGGACAGAGAATCAGACGAGAGAGAGAGAGAGAGAGAGAGAGAGAGAGAGAGAGAGAGATGGGAAAATGGGAAAAATGAGAGAGTGGAACCATCCAGGGGGTGGTGGTGCCTCTGCAAAGCCCATGCCCCCCTAGGAGCGTCACCCTCCTACCCCACGACCCTCCCTCAGACCCCCCCTCCCTTGTCCCTTTGTCTTCTCTTCATAATTTTGACTTTTCCTTTAAATAGCCCTCTAAGGAAGTTTTAAAATTGATTTGTATTTAAGTTTCAAGCAGTTAATACAAATACACAGTATACAATTTAAGACAAAAGTGGGTATACAGTAAAATTCACCCTGCCTGGTCCCTGATAGCAACTTCTCCCAACTCCCTTTCTTTTTTTTTTCTACAAAGGTATCATCGTTGGTGGCCGATTGTAATTTCTTACAAAGAGTTTCTATGCAAATACGTCGCACAAAGCATGCTACACACGTTGTTTTTCACATTGCTTTTCCCCCACTGAACCATATGATCTTGGAAATTGTGCCATATTGGTACGTATAGAGCTGCCTTGTTGATTTCAAAGGCTGCACGGTATTCCATTTTGTGGATTTACTATAATTTACTTTACAAGTCTTCTGTTGATGGACATTCAGTTTGTTTCCAATCTTGCGCTGCAATGCATTTCCTTGTACAGATATCTCTGTGCACATGTATATACATATGTGATAGATAAATTTTTAGAAATGGGATTGCTGGTCAGAGGGTATATGCATTTTAAAATATGAAAAATATCACCACATTTCCTTCTTTTCAAATTTACAGTACCACCTTGCCAAACCAGTGTTATCAGAAGTTGATCTTTGACAATCTGTTAGGCAAAACATATAGCTCTGCGAGTGAGTCGAGTCCTTGGCACTTCCTTTTCTGTAAACTGTTTGTTCAAGTTAAGGGCAGTTTTGATAAATCCATTTGGAAGAGAGTCAGGTTCACAGAGGTCACCAACTGGGAGAGATTTAAGAAGATGAGGAAAGGAGCCAAGTGAGCTTTGCAAAGGAAATGGAAACTGAAGGGAGGACTCTTTTTCTTAAAGAAACCCCTGTCTCAAGATGATACCCTGTCAATCTGCCAGTTAGGCACAGATGGTTCTTCTCTTTGATGAATTGACATTCCTTCCCCTGGACTGTGATGTGAGCCTTTCCTCACACAGCCCTGGTCTTCACAGAGTCATCTCAGCATTCTTGGAGCATGTTTTCATTGCAGATTGCATAGAAAGCCCATTGTTTCATTGCAAATAAAAGTTGAGATTTACTGTGACGTGACCGCGATGTGCTTGTTCCTCCATAAAGCCCGCAGTGACTGCCTGGCTCCAGCGCATTAGGCGGGAGGGAACCGGCTCATTTTCAGCGAGTGACCTTGAGGTGGCAGCAACATTACGTTCAATCCTGTGGTACACCAAGTCTTTGACAAAGTGAAAGTAAAAATTACAATAAATCAGAATACGACTGATTGTTATAATTTTATTATCAGAGCATTAAGTCAATAAAACTGATCTGAAATGTCATTTGCATTGTGTACAGTTTTAAAAGCATGTTTAAAACAACAAAGCGAAGAAATCGGTGCTAAATCATGCAAAAGTGGGGATTTATCTCATACTGTAGTAAACCTAAATTCTCTTTTGGTTCATTTCATTGTAACAGATTCTATTGGTAGACTTTTAACTATCCTGTAATGCCTTCTGTCTGCCTAACTGTGTAGAGAGCCCTTATTGTCCACTGACTTATTTTCCTGAAGGCTGTCTGGCCCTTTTTCATTTATGATTTTATATAGAATGGTTATCTACTATGTAGTATTCTTTCAGGCGAGGATAATGCAATATTTTAAGATAATGAGGAATAATATAACTTATTTATGAAACAACTCAAGAATTTATGAAATATCACTGTAAGAAAAACATGCAAATTAAAAAAGTAACTGCTTCATAACATTCATTTCCAGGGGTCTTTAAATAGTGAAATAGTAGTGTAGGAGGTGGAATCTCAGGTGATGTGATGTTGCTTATGTCAGGTATGATACTTGATTACTGTGCATTTTTGCTTTGTCAATTGCTATTAGGTTATCATAGTTTTATTGTATAATTACTTAAGATGCAGGATTAAAAATGTGCAGACCTATATATTTTTTGCAACTTGTTTGCTTGCATTTTACGTGATGAATGGCTGACATGTAAATTATAGGCATTTGGGAATCGATTTTGAATATGTCCCTAGTTTGACATTTTATTGATGATCCAGTTATCACTTTGATTTTGGCTTTGATTAAACCCTTTAAAGAGTGTTTCTGAGGTTGAAGCGCCCTGCTGTGGTGCAGACACCATGCTGGAAGTGGCTTGGAACTTCTCTAACTCCATCTCTGTGACCCAGGTGAGTCATATGGCCTCTCTGATTTTGCCCTGTTTGTGCAGTGAGTGGGACTGGAGTAAGTGTGTATGTCTCTCCCCTCCCCTCCTCTCCCGTCCCCTCTTCTCCCCTCCCTTCCCCTCTTTTCCTCTTTCTCCTTCCTTCTCTTTCCTCTTGCTTCCCCTTCTAAACCCTCCCCTCCTTTCTCTCCTCCCTCCCTCCCTCCCTCCCTCCCTCCCTCCCTCCCTCCCTCCCTCCCTCCCTCCCTCTCTCCCTCCCTCCCTCCCTCCCTTCCTTACTCCCTAGTAGGGTTCTGAGGGCCTTGGGCCACCCTGGTGATACTAGAATGACATTATCACCAGCCTAATGGCTTGGCACTTAGATCCAATGCTGCAGTCCTTGGGCCTGCAGTGCTTGGGGTCAGTGGGGGTGCGGGGGTCACAGGGCAAGTACCTCAGAGGTGCCTGAGAGGCCTTAGATGTTAGAAATCAAACTTAGGACCTCCCACGTTCTAGGCTAGGCTCTGTCACTTGTGCTGTCTTCCCAGCCCTGATGCTATAACTCTCTCCTTAGCTTCATAGGCAGAAAAGTGTAATAGAGAGGCTTAGACAAGACACAGTAATACATTGTTAAATGTAACTAATTGCGGGCCGAAGAGATAGCACTGGGGTGAGTTGCTTGCTTCACCTGTGTTTGACTCCCAGCACTACATAGAGCCATCCCCTATCTCCAGCAGATCCAGGAGTGATTCCTGAGACAATACATGGTCTGACTAGAATAGTGATATTGAGACAGAGACAGAGAAATTGAGCAACAGATAATGGACCCTGTCAAGAGCACCAAGTCAATTCATGATGAACTGGGGGTAGGGGGGAGGGCTCCCATCTGGTTCTCCTGAGCCCCTAGGCCCTCTCTCTGTGATTCTTGGAAAACTAGGACAGTGGTTCAATGTGAGGGTCTAAGGATGAGGGCTGCCCGAACCCCATGGTGCCGAGGATGGTGAGGCCTGTGCCGTAATCCTTGAGTCTGAGGTTCTGAGCTGGCTCTCTTCATCTGCATGCCTGGCACCACACAATGCCTTTCTTTTCCTCTTATCTTACTCAATCTCTCAATCTCCTTTACCCGAAGAGTGGGCTGGTTTGGTGTGCTGTCTCTTGTGTGGTATTCCTGGAGAATGTGCAGATGTCTTAGAGGACAGAAGCAGAAGGGTCTTTGGCCTTATTTGAAACGGAGTCATCTCTTAGCTCTATTCTGGCATGATCCCTTGATCACTTTCTTTCTTATTTTTGCTGACCTGCTTCCCCAATTATTGCCCAGTACAGAGGAGAGAGTGCTTCCATAGACTCATCCCTTGAAATTACCAATGGCACTAAGAAGGGAGACTGGTGGTAAGGAGCAGAGATTTTGTGTCAGACTGTGTGTTGTCTCAGCTCCAGTCCATCGTCCTGAAAGCGAAGAGAGCCATCACAGTGTCCTTGCGGATATGACTGAATGTTGAAGTAAGCAGTCCGGTGAGAGTTCAAGCTCAGAGTTTGCTATGTTAGAAGTTCATAAGGATTTTTTTTCTGTAACTGGTATTTGTTACTGATGGCATTTTCCTCTTGTATAATTGGCATAAGTAGGTGTGCCATAATCCTATGGCACAAATTAAATTACAAATCCGAAACAAAAATTAAGTTAGAACCAGTGCAGCTATCACAAAGATCATAGTAATACATCGTTAAATGTAACTAGTTGCGGGCTAGAGAGACAGCACTGGGTGAGTTGCTTGCCTTACCTGGGTTTGACTCCCAGCACTGCAGATAGCCCCCCCCCCCCCCCCCCCCCCGCAGATCCAGGAGTGATTCCTGAGCAGAGAACCTGGAGTAAGCCCTGACAGAGTGATAGGTATGGCCCCCAAACAAAAAAAAATTAAAACCAATCCCCAAATCTAAATTATTGAGAAATGTCTTTTGGTAAAAGGAACTAGTATTGTGAATCTCAAATAGGTTGATTATTAGATATGACGTCTATTCCTCTCACTGGAAATACTGATTTAAGGGATCAGTGTAATAGTACAGCTGGCAGAGTGCTTGTCTTGCTCATGACTGACCCGGGTTCGAGCCCTGGCACCTCATATGGTTCCCTAATCCTGTCAGGAGTGATCCCTGAGCACAAGCCAGGAGTAAACCCTGAAGACAGCTGGATGTGACCCCCCAAAATAAAAAGTAATCCCCCCCAGATTTAATTTGGGCGATGTGCCAATTTGAAGGAACTTATTAAATATGTTTCAGGGAAATAAGAACATTTTTGTGAAATTTGGTGAAAATACCATGACCAAAATTAGGGGGTGGGTTGCTGTTTGTTTGTGTAAAATAGACTATCAGGATCAAATCTCTGTGACGCGTTCACAACTGCATGCTTTTGTATATTTCAGTTTGACTCACCTTTGACCTGTTCCTTTGGGTACCAGTATGTGTCAGCCTCTTGTTGCTGAGCCCTGCCATAAACCAGAGCTGCCTGTACGAGACGAGCATAGCTCTTGCCTGTCATTTCCAGAAAGCCACTTATTTCCTTGCTAAAGCTTAGTTTGTGTATTATGGAAAGATTTTGCAGATATATCACCAAACGAAAGATAGGTCCCAAGTGACTTGCTGATCCTTGGTTCTGTGATACTGACTCTGCACAGGGAAACATCCTCTTTTGGAATGTGATTGTTTTCCTAAAATATTAAGATAAAACACATTTAAAAAATCGATGACCCTCCAGAGTATAACTTTCCAATCTGCACATGGTCAGGAAAACCAGTGAATGCTATTACTCTGGGCGTGGCCCGGAGTGTCACAGTGCCAGGGAAATTGTTTGGCTTTGCTGGGAACAGAAATCTCTCTGCGATTAGTCGCCCGTGTGAGCTAAATCATCCGGACTGCCTGGCATGCACTTCTTGACATTTCTGAGCTTCCAGAACTGTCTGCTCACCTTTTTGTTTGGTAGTTGAAATGACTCTGCAGCTTGTTAAAAAATCAGGGGGGGCCTGGGGAGATGACTCAGTGATAGAACATAAGAGCAAGGCCCTGAGTTTTGTCCCCAGTACTACACAGCCCCCTGCACTGCCAGACATAGTCTCAGTGACACCTAAGAACACCTAAGGACACTGAATTACCATGCCCACATACCCCCCAGGCCATGCATTACTGGGACTGCCCTGGGCCCCACCCCCATAGCAGTGGGTGTGACCCTTTTAAAAATAATCAACAAATACTTGGGCTTTGGTACTTTAAAGAATCACACGTGCTAAAATATGCAAACATATATGTGTGTATACAATTCTCTCCTGATCTCTTGAACATAAGAAATCCTTTCAAAGAGAGAGGAGAAAAGTGCCTGCCGAAGAGATAGGTTGAATGGTGGGGGTGGGGTGGGGTGGGGTGGGGTGGGCAGTGATAGAAGGGAACGTGGGGTTACTGGTGCTGGGAAATGTACAGTGGTTGAAAGATGGGTGTTAGAACACTATATGACTGAAACTTAATTATGAACAGTTTTTTAGTGGTTCACTTATAAAATCTTTAAATAAATAAATTAATTAATTAAAATTTAGAGAAAAAACAAAAGAAGGTCTTTCATTTTTATCAGAATCCAAAAGAGGACCAGGGAGAGAATATTGGAGGTAAGGCACTTGCCTTGTCTGCAGCTGCTTTGGCAACCAACCCTAGTTCTATCCTGGCTGGGCATCTGGTCCCCCAAGCACTGAACCACGAGTGGTCCCCGAGCACCACTAGGCGTGGCTCCCTCTCTCCAAAGAAAAAGAAATAAAAAGTATTTGCTGTGATGACTCCCTAAACCTTTTATTGTTGTCACTTGTTCTGTCTGTCTCATTTCCTTCCAGCTGACCAGTGGTTCCGTTGACTTTTTTGCAGTTCTAGTAAGAAGCAGAAACTGCAGGAATCCAGGACTCACCTGGCCTGGGACTACGGTATTTGGAATTCCCTTGACCTGACTCTGTGGGAGGGAGGTTTGGAATTGAGCTGTTTTACCCACTGGGTGTTCGAGGGCAAGAGGAACAGGGTTGTGCATACCAAAGGCTTTCTGGCATCAAAGCCAACACCCCTTTCTGCTCTCTGCTCTTGGATGAGGTAGAAAAATGTGCAAAGGGTGACATCGGACACTTCATGGTGAGTGAAGGAACTTGAGTATGATGCTCAGGAATCAGACTCTTTATTTAGCTTAAGGTTTTCAACCCTTTTGGACCTACAAGGGAGGCTCATCGCTGGCAGTATCTATTGAGAATGGTTATTTTTCTGTTCCCTACAGGAGAAAATTTCCACTTTCCTGGTGGCATCACATGCCGGATGACTTCTAAAATTGAGATGGAACATATCTGACTTCTTTATTCCTAAATTCTTACCTCCACCTCCATTACCTTCTTATGTTCAGTCGGGTTCAATTCAAACGCCCAACATTTCCTATTTTCTTCAGGGCTCCAAACACTCTTGAGGCTAAAAGGAGATAAGTAGAGAGGCCTGTTTCTCCCCCAAAGTGCAGGAAGTTTAAGGTTGAAAAGTGGATACATTTTTTCTCCTGGAAAGATTCAGAAAACAAATATTTGAAAAGATCCAGTATCTGCGTTTTTTTTAGCTCAATGATGAATTCTAGAGTTTGAGGGAAACCTGACTGAATTATTATTTGTTAGTTTGTTTTTGGGCCACGACCAGTGATGTTACTCAGGGGTTACTCCTTGCTCTGCTCTCAGGAACTATTCCTGGCCATGAACAATGGACCATATGGGTTGGCTGTATGCGAGGGCCCTACCCAGTGTAATAATTTTGGGGGGCCATCTTCCTCTTCCTCTTCTTCCTTTTCATCACCACTCTGACCCTACATTGTTTTTATTTAAAGAAAAAGAATGTTTGAAGCACAAGAGGCATTCTGATTGTATCTCTGCCCCTAGAGTAGCAACTTAACAGGGGTAACAGGCTGCATTGTTTAATGCAAAACAAATTGCCAAGCTGGCACTGAGCACTGTGAAATCCAACTGCCTAGAAACCGTGTCTCATTAGAGACCAGCCATGCAGCAAGCAAATGCGCTTGAAATTAGTCATGTGACTTCTACACAGGAATCATAGAGGTGATATTTGCTGCTGGGCAGCCAATTGATTTCCCTGAATCTATTTGCAGTTTTTCTTCTTTGATATTATTTCTCTTCTAAAATATCATCACTCCCCTGTACCATCCGCTTACTTTTGTCCATTTGCTTCCACCAAGCACCAAGAATCTTCAACAAAGACACTCCTTTAAGTTGGCTTCAAGACCCACCAGAATAAGTGTAAGTCTGAGTGCCCCCACCAAACTCAACTGAATTAAGGTCTCTCCTAGCCCTTGAAAATTAGAAGCAAACACGTTTTTGGCAGAGAAAGGATTTGCCTTTGGTTGAGTCCACAAAGTGGATGTTTACGTTTATGCCAAGATTTGTTTCTAACCTCTGCTCAGCATTTGTTTTTCTCAAGAAGCAGGGGAAAACCATCATATGCAAACAAAATCTAGAGCATTTCTCATGTTGCAGAGTTGAGGGCTACCAGCATCTATATTTCTATGAGTTGCCTTTAACCTCAACAAAACAAAACAATAAAATCCTGTATCCTCCTAGGAATCATGGGAAAAGACTTGTCTTTAATTGATAAATGAGAAATCATTTTCACCAGTTGCACACTTAAAAAGCTCTAAAAATTGTCCTGAATTTTTTTCTTCACACCCCACTTAACTCCTCAGTGGCTATTCTTGATGTCATGAAAAACAATAGCACAGGTAAACAACAAATAAAAATCAAGTCCAGCTTTTGGGCTGCTCTGCCAGCCTCCCAGGTCACTGTCATCACCTGGCACCTGTGGAAAACTCTTTAGTTTTCTTGCGAACACACCTGGCCCCACAATCTGGTTTCCAGACCAGCTGCCATATTAGAAAAGCAAGTTACATCATGTTACTGCCTTGTTTCAAAACCCCTAGGAGTGCTAATGCCCTTAGAATAAAACCTAAACTTCTTCCCAAGACAAGATTCCTGCTTCTTGCTGGTCTAATCTGGTTGGTCCATTCATCCATTGTGCTTCAGACTCATAGACCTTCCTAATGGGCCTTTGTATAGGCTGAGATGGGCGCTCAGATCCCCCAATTTGCATGGCTGGCTTTATCTCTATTCAAATATCTCTTCCCAAGATCTTCTTTCATTCCCAAAGGAATAAATTTAAAACAATTGCGTGGGTATTCGATCACTGTATAACTGAAACCCAAGCACAAAAATTTGTAAGTCTACATCTGTACCTCATGGTGTTTCACTAATAAAAATTTAAGGAAAAAAAATTGAAATAATGGAGGTGGGAAGGTGTTATGGCAGTGCGATAGGTATTGAAATACTGAATGTAATCAATATGAACAACCTTATGAAAATAAAATTAAAATAAAAAAAACAATTGCGTGGTGGTGGGGAGGTGTTGAGTCACACCCAGGAGTGCTTGGGGCTTACTCCTGGGTCTGTGCTCAGTGATCACTCCCAGTAGTGATATGGTCCTGGGGATCAAACTGGAGTTGTCAGCATGAAAGGTCAATGCTTACACCCTTGTACTAGCTCTCTGGCCCCTTCAAGGAATGCATTTTAATTTTTATGTATTTATCAAAATATTTACTACGGTTAAGGTAATGTATTACAATGGTGCTGACATTTGTGGTTTTGGTGTACATAGTTACTTCACCTCACTACCATCAAAATGCCAAGATCCCCCACCCCACAAACCCCTGCCCCTGTGTCACATCCTTTTCACCTACTCCCCTGTAAATTTGAGGCCTTCTTGACCAACCAGGCTATACTTGTGGTTTCTCTGACCATCGTTGTTCCACTGTGTTCTGGCTCCTTCATAGTATTCACATTTTTCTGGGTCATCTTGTTTGTGATGTTTATAATTTAGCTGTTCATCTCTCTTTAATTGAATGTAAGTGTGAGAGAAGCAAGAACCTGAGTTGTTTTTGGCTCTGGGGATCTAGCACCTAGGATAGTTCCTGGGTCTGAATAAACTCATTCCAGTTCCTTAATGCCAATGTATCAACTCCTGAAGTCCTTGCTCTTGGTGGTCTTTTTCTGTGCCATGGTCCTTTGACTTATTTCCCACTGCCTTGGAGGTTTTAGGGGTGTACAGCCCTTCTCATTTTTATTTCCTTTGTGAAAAGTAACCTTAGAGCTCTTCATCTCATTGGTGTCATAGAAGTCATTCTGTGCAAAGCCATCTGTGACTTTCCCTTAGTGTCTGAGGCAGAGCAGCGTCCAGTGTTAATGTCCCCGTGTTTATATGCAGAGCGAATCTGTCCTAGGATGACAATGAATCAAAGGCGAAATGCTGCAAAGGACTCTTGAGGACTCTCAGACCACACGGTGGCCCTTGCAAAGTCAAGAGAGGCCTCCTTTGCTGGTAATGAAGCTTGCTTGACCTTCTGTTCTACTAGTACTATATAGAAGCTGCACAGCTAGGTGACTGCAAGAAAATGGGGGTAAAACTGGTGATAAAGAAAGCATTGGAAGAACCAGGGCTGCTTGGTAGAAAGCCATGGCAGAGGCTCAAAGTATTTGTGCTTTTGACAAATATTTTTTACAATAAAAGTTGATTTCTTTATTATATAAGAACAAAGGTGTGTAAAAGGTTGGGCCTTCACATTACAGTTGAAGAAAACCTACACTTGACCCAGAAATTTCTACCATCTGTTTGAGACCAGAAGCCGTCATCCCTCTGGAGGATGAGGATGCTATCCAAATGAGCCTACTTCCTCACTCTCCCAAGTCCTGAGCTTTTATGAACTTATTACTAGAAAGAGGAGGCAGCAATTGTTCTGTTGGGTAAAATCAAATTGGAAGATGGTTGCAGGGAACAACTCAGGAATAGAGAAAACTAAAATAATGAAAATCAATAGTGCATCTGAAGTGATCTTACAGTTCAATCTGAGCAGTTCTTTGCACATGCAATTTGTGAGAAAATTCATTATGTTGTAGTGGCAGCAAATACATTCCATATAAATGCACAAATGCTCTGCTAATAACTGCTATTATCTTGCATTGTATAAGGAGAGTGTTGAACTAAAACCAGAGGCTAAAAATAGAGTGGTGGGGTTGAAAGGGCCCTGCGTCCATTTTAGGGTTGAGTAAAGAAAGTCTAGAAGCAGAGGAAATGTTTCCAGTCTCGGAGATCACTGCCTGCAGAGCTGGGCCTCCACCTCAGCTTCTGTCTCCTACTGTGTGTTCTTTCGTTGGCCCAGATGCTAACTCTGCTGTCATCTTCAGGCTCCTGTGACTAGCGTTGTGTCTTGCTTACTTGTCAGTTGAGACATTGTCCTTATACCCTCAAAGTACATATCCACACACGTACTCATGAGCATAGGAATGACTGAGAGAATCATACATGAAGGTCCTATAGCAACCTAAATAGAAATGTTTGGTTACTGATGACCTGTGTTAATCACTCCCAACTATCACCATGGAATTCTCAGCCTCCTGCCTCTTCATCATGTCAGGTTGCAAAATCTCATTTTTGAATTTCACAAAACCAAAGCCAATGAAACAAATCATCCTCCAGTGATTAGGACAGTTTTTACTTACTTATATATTTATTTTTGGGGGATTTTTGAGGGTTGAAAACAGTGGTTTTCAGGAGCTATTTCTGGCACTATGCTCAGGGGTTTCCCCTGGTAGTGCTTGGGGTAACCATATGTGGTGCCAGGGATCGAACCGGGATTGGTCACATGCAAGATATGAGCATATGGCCTCCCCCTGCACTATCTCTAGCCCAATCCATCACTCTTTAGAAAGCAGTTTCTTTTCCAGCTTTATGATCTGAGCATGATCCTTGAGTTTTAATCCCCACAACCTAAGAAATCTTCTCAAGAAATATCCTCTTAAATCAGAGTTTTTCCTATAGGAGGAAATCTTAAATGGAAAAAAAAATGCTCTTCTTTAATATTGTCAACCAAGGATGAATCAATGAAAAGAATTTTAAAAAATAAAAATTTTTTTTAAAAAACAAAAACATAAAAAAAATTAAAAAAAAACATAAATACCAATCAGTCTCTTTTGTCCATAATTACTGTCACATCATGTAGATTTCTAAAGTGGCTTCCCAGGGATCGGTCTCAGTCTCTTTCTCTCTTCTGCCCTGGCATCTCTTGTGTTTATGCTGACCCCCTGGCAGGGTGCCAGGCATCCCCTTTGGCTTACAGTATTCCTAGAGGACTACATGAAGTGTCCTTTGGTGAGTGCTGACTGGTAGTTGCCTTGCTGTTTGGCTGAGTGTCTTTAGGGGGTCTGCTGCCTGGAGATGGACTGGGAGAGGACTCCAGATGGTGAGGTACCCAAGTGCCCCAACATCATCCATGTGGGGGTGATTTGTCACTTCCTCCCTTGTTGAGCTGGGGTGGGTAGGGAAAACATAGGGCTTTCCTGGCTGACCCCTCCACGCAGGCCTCTTGCTTTCTTGCCCTCCTGCTCCACACCGTGTCCCTGCTTCTTCTACTATGCTCAGTCCCTGACCTATGACGTTTGTGTTGTTTCATTTCTTGTGGGTCTGGTCTTTCTTTGGGGGCTACTCCTGGAGATCAATGTGAAACATGTGAAACATACTCCAGCCCTCTGTGCTATCTCCCTGGTCCGCACACTGTGTTACTTAACCGCAGCACATTGGTCTGATCTCTACTTGTGGGAGGGTCCTTCAAGGAGGGCCCTTAAAGCCAAGGGAAGATCATAGAGTAAGTTTTCCTCCTGTGTCTCCATATGCTGGCCTCCTCTGGTGCTGCCTGCCATGGACACATCTTTAATTCTTGCAGTGAACTCCAAGGAGGGGATGCTACCACCCCATCTTAAAGAGTAGGACGTCTGAAATCTAAGAGGTTGTGAAGCCCTGTGAGGTCCCCTAGCAGAATCAGAGTTTGTGCCCTCTAGCTGGCCCCTGGTGGAAATTGTATGCTTCCCATGGTGAATCGCTGGGCTCTGGTGCGTCCCCCAGAAGGATGGGAAGGACTGTGCTTCCTCCTCTTTTTAAACCAGACGTGACTCTGGCCCAGCTGGACCAGAGCTGCCATCTGCTAACAGGTAGTACAAAGGCACCCATCGGAGATGCATCCTGCGTCCCTCAGTGGGAGCCAGGGCTGTGATGGCTGGTGCACAGACACTGACCCTGCTCTCCATGACGATGCTTTCTGATTGATGATCTGGTGTTCAGAGTTTGTACCCCATCCCCTCATTTGTCCCCTCACAAGTGACCCAGACTTGAAGGCACTGGGATCGCTGCATGGTGTCAAGGTCCCAACCACCTCCAAACCTGGGCAGGCCTAGGTCCGGAAGGCCAGTGGATGTATGTCTTTCTGCTGCTCCCATAAACCATCACCCCTGACGACATCTGACCCAGAAGATGCCCCTGGGACAAGGGTGTGTGCCATTGTCGACAGGGATGGATGGACACTTATGCTCTGTGTGTGGTGGAATGTGGGTTGTCAGTGGTGGGAAGAGGGAGATTGGGAGCTGTCCCAGTGTGCCGGCTGCAGCAGAGGCAGTGGCCACTTGGGACGGGCAGCCAGGTCTGCATCCAGGCTCTCTCTCCATCCGCAGCCCAGGGAAGCGGCAGGCTAGTCGAGGGCTGGAGTGCCCGGTGGCTGCAGGGAACCGCGCATGTGGGAGCTCCGAGTTCTCCTGGCAGTGCCTGAGGCATGGGCTGCTGCCAGCTCCCGGGAATGTGTGAGTGACTGCACTAACTCAACTGAAAAGCAAAGGCAAATCCCGGAAAAGGAAGGCAAAGACTCTTTTGTGAAAATCTACCCTCTCAAACCCCGTCCACCACTCAGGGAAGTTTCTAGGAAATTCCAGTTGGAATTCCTATAGAAATTTCTTGCCCTGGGCCTGCTGGGGCTCTGCTCCACCAGTGTCACAGAAAGGGCACGTGCAGGATATGTCTGTCCTGGATGCCTGAGAGGTGCCAAGAAGGTGCCATGGACACCATGGTGCTACTCTGTCCCTCCAAGAGCACAATTCCAGATGAATACCCAGCCATGCCTTGCCTGATCTTGTATTACTTTTTTCTTTTTGGGTCACGCCTGGTGATGCTCAGAGGTTACTCCTGGTCATGCACTCAGAAATTACTCCTGGCAGTGCTCGGGGGACCATGTGGGATGCTGGGAATCGAACCCCGATCGGCCGCGTGCAAGGCAAACGCCCTAATCGCTGTGCTATTGCTCCAGTCTCCTTGCCTGATCTTTATAGCTAAAAAAATAAACAGTGCAGCTGCTCCACCTCTTGTGATCTGAAAATGAATCTAAGGCAGATAATTTACTACTCTTAGGTAAATGTCTGGAGACACTCTGGGAACCGAACCCTCTGCTGGTTCCACAGAGACAGGATTCCTCAAATGCCTCCATGTCCATGGAGGTTTATTAAATTCAGGACCCCTGGCATTTCCCTTCACCGTGAGGATTTGATGTCCGGGTTTTCACTTTCCTATACTTAACCCAACAATCCTGTTTTTTCCCTCGGTGCTCTGCCATGCAGAGATTCGGACAGAATCCCGCAGGGAGAGGTGCAATTAAGCATCTTCGGTGAGAACACGCTCCTTTGTCCTTCCGATCAGCGTGTGCCCTGGCGTCCACAGCGGGGAAATAGTGCTGAGGTAGGTTCTCTGAGTTCGGCTTTTTATTGTTGCAGCCCTGTATTTGTGGGTTTTAGTTATCCGATCACAAACCCAGGTATTAGATACCTCAGCATTATGGTAGCATTAAGGCATTGACGTCTGGGATAATGACTGTTGCTTCTGCACAATCTGCTCTTACAGACGCCCTGGGAATATTTCATACTTATCAGTTTTTGACCTCGGAGGCTCTGTCTAGGTAATTTTAAAAGATACTGTCATTTCAGTACAAAACTTAAAGGAAAAGGAAAAGCAATTAAGTAGTTGCCCAGTGTTCTCTAGATAAAAATATCTAGATAATCAACCTGATCTTTGATTTGGTTTGATTGATTAATTAATTAAACATTTATTGAGCCTGGCCCGTACTCCGTGCTGCCATGCTGTGTAAGAAAGTTAAGACCTGAAAAGTAATTTGCAAATGTTAATCCTGCTAGTGCAGAGGATTGGAGGGAAGGGAGGAGGCCCCAAAGACTCTCCACAGCCGAGAGTGAGGACCTTCCCCTCATTTACCCTGCGTCCCAGCACACACATGTGCTTGCAGGTCAAGCATATCCCTGTTCGTTCCCAGAGGTGTCACGGCCACGGGATTGCACGACCTGGCCATACTGAGGGTGGGCCTTCACGTATGTGTGCATGCATACTAACAGACACGGGGTGCAACACTCAGATGTGGTCACAAGGATACAGGAGTGCTGTCAGTGGGGATGTTCTGTTCACATTCCGTAATACAACCCTAGCTGGGAAAAGAGAAGAGACGCATCCCCTTTGACACAGGTACAGCCTGCCAGGACATCAGCCCAGGGGTATGCCCACACGCATGCCAGTGATGAATCTTCAGAGGTGTCACTCATCAGATAGCTGATGAGCTTCTACTCCTTTCCAGCCACTGTCTTGGGAGCTGGAGAAATAACAGTGGTGCTGGAAGCAAGCAGACTAGTTCTTACCTTCTAGGAGCTTATCTTCTCAGAAGTATGTCTGTACCAAATCCGGTGGGGTGGCCGCGTATCCCGGAGACCTAGGACAGTCAGACTGATGTCTGAATTAAAATTGTTACTAGCTCCCTCTCTTCTGCTTTACATGATAGTTTTAGGGTCCCCCTGTAGAGCTGCTAATAGGGAAAAAAAAAACAGCATTGAAGCAGGAAAGGAGGGAAAGAGTGGAGTGGGCTTTGCTTCATGTTTTATGTGTTACAGATAGCTCAAGGTTGCAAAATAGTGGACCAACCCAGATGCCCAGTGATTGGAGACTGATCAATAAATCAAGTTATTATCCTACCATAGAATATGATGCATCTGTCAAAAAGGATGAGGCTGGGAAGGAGACAGAGTGCAGGAGGTGAGGCACTTGCCTTGCATGTGACTCTGAGGATGGTGATGCCAGTTGGATCCCTGGCACCACATCTGGAGCACAGAGTCCTGCCGGAGTACAAAGTCCTGAATAGTTCCTGGGCAGCTCTCCCTATCTAGCATCTCTGGGAGTGACCCGCACAGTTCCCCAAAGCTCAGGATTTTTAGTTTTGAAATCCAGCAATGCTGTTTAAATACAGGGTCTGAGCTGGCCACTGGGGTGGGCGGTGGGCAGGAGAGATGCCAAAGCCTTAGCCTAAGCTCTAGAGAGGCGAAGGGCTGCTTGGGACTCTAGGAGCTCAGTCTGGGGGCATGTAGGGATCAGAGGAACTCAGCAGTAGCACCAGGTTCATTAGAAGGTACAGGATGGTGGAACAAACTCTGCCTGCCTTGGCAGGAGTGCAGAGGAGGTGGGCAGGGGGATTCTGGAAAAGGTCCATCCCCCAGGGAGACTCGAAGGGAAGGAAGCTGGTGGGTGTTGGGCAGCTGTGATGGGTGTGTGTGTGCGGCGGGGGAGGAATGTAAGCATGAATCTTGAATGCACAAGTGCTGCTTGGGGCCCGGTGATGCATGCTGGGGAGCCTCCCAGGGTCATCCCTCGTGGTGCTGGGGCCCTTGAACTCAGGCTTCTGCACAGTCCAGGCATGTGCCTATCACTGCAGCGCTCTCCCTGGCCAACACTGCTGGATTTACCTGGACTGGAGACAAAAGCAACTTTGAGGCTCCCAGAGTTATCCTCCGCTTTCTAATGATCAGCCAGGATTCCTGGCTTATGAAAAGAGGCAGGGGGAGAAGCTGCTCTGCAATGAGCAGAGGAGAACTGAACTGGGGACGCGATGTTCCTGAGTCTCTCGATTCCCTCTGCCCTTCCTCACCTCACCCTCAAGAGTTGTGTTTCTTGGGGGTGGTGGGGGGCATACCTCATGCCAGATGCCTGCAGGCTGGGGTGAGGCCAGTATGCAGGACCCAGCAGCCAAACCCAGAATCAGGAACAAATAAGCAAGAAGAGCCCTCCAGGCCCACAGATGAATCAATAAAACTCCTCTCCTCTCCCCACTCCTCCCCTCCCCCATCTCTTTCCCTCCCCTTCTCTCCTCCCCTCTCCTCCCCTTCCCTCCCCTCCCTACTCCCCTCCCTCCCCTCCCCTCCTTTTCCCTCCCCTCCCTTTCCCTCTCCACCTCCCTTCCTCTCCTCTCCTCTCCTCTCCTCTCCTCTCCTCTCCTCTCCTCTCCTCTCCTCTCCTCTCCTCTCCTCTCCTCTCCTCTCCTCTCCTCTCCTCTCCTCTCTCCTTTCCTCTCCCCTCTCCTCTCCTCTCCCCTCTCCTCTCCTCCCTTTTCACTTTCCTCCTCTCGCCTCCCTTACTCTTCTCCTCTCCTCTCCTCTCCTCTCCTCCCTTACTCCTCTCCTCTCCTCTCCTCTCCTCTCCTCTCCTCTCCTCTCCTCTCCTCTCCTCTCCTCTCCTCTCCTCTCCTCTCCTCTCCTCTCCTCTCCTCTCCTCTCCTCTCCCTTCTCCTCCCCTCCCCTCCCCTCCCCTCCCTATCCTCTCCCCTCCCCTCCCTTTATCTTCTCCTCTCCCCTCCCCTCCACTCCCCTCTCCTCCCTTCCCCTTCCCTCCCCTCTTCTCCTCAGTCTTCTTTCTCCACAAGTCAGTGACTGCCCCCCACCCGCACCGTGGCTGTTCCTCTCGGTGCCAGTCAGATACTTTCCAAGAGTAGGACCAAATCTTATTCTCTTGGCTGACAGCCGATCCATGTGGCCTGTCAGTAAATACTCTTGGGGGTTGATATTTCTGACCTGACCTGATGTCCTCACTTGGCTCACTCGCACCAAAACGAATCAGTGGGGAGAATCTCCTACACCCAGTCCCCTGGTGCTCACCAAACGGCGTGTCCGCAGGTTAACAGGAGTAGGTGGGCATCCCCTCTTCTAGGCTTGGCTTACTGTTAAGGAAATTGCTTTTCTACCTGGTTGGAGCCTAAATCAACCAGTCTCCGCGCAGCCTCAGGACAGAATCGACTAAGTTGTCTTGCAGGGGCCCAACTTTTGAAAGATTCAATTTTCCTAATTTCCCTCCAGGTCCCGAGCCGAGTCAGTGACTGATTAGCTCTAGAATAGTCATGTGCTGGCTGTATTTATAGCACTAATTAATTAATACAGGTAAAGAGCAAGGAAGATAAAGTGCTCCTGGAGTTCAGTGTCTTAAAATGACTCTGTGCACGTGGGCTGGGGACCCGCGAGCGCGAGCGTCTGGGCAAAAAAGTGCCCTCCCAGGTGGGGCCTTTGAAAAACTCTCCACTTGATTCCGGAAGACAGAAATTAACGGGAGGAAGCGGTGCTGTCGGTGACAGACTGGCGTCAGGAGCCTTTCCCGTTTGGTTTCCATTTAAATCGACACATATGGCGAGGAGTTGTTTAAAGGTTTCGAGCGTGGAGTGCACTCTCCCGCAGGAACCGGAATGCCTCCGTTTCAGTGAACTCGGTGGGTGTTGTGGTTCCCCAGCACCCCCCAACCCCCCACCCCACCCCGCTCCTCCTGAACAGCAGGGAAAGAAGTCTCAAGCAGTACCAGGGCCGAGGCGCCAGAGACTGCGGGCCCGCGCCACAGGACTGCAGCCTGGGGGTTCCCCTTCAAGTCCCCCACACCCCTGCTCAGACAGGCCTGCCCGGGGAGCACATGAGCTGGGCTGTGCTTGGAGCAGCCCTCTTGGAGCAAGGGGAGCCGTAGGGGCAGTTAGGTGGCTGTTGGGGTGCTGATGCCCAGGAACTTCATGTGGGCAGGGCTGGGCCAATGCTGTGTCTCCTCCTCTCCTCTCCTCTCCTCTCCTCTCCTCTCCTCTCCTCTCCTCTCCTCTCCTCTCCTCTCCTCTCCTCTCCTCTCCTCTCCTCTCCTCTCCTCTCCTCTCCTCTCCTCTCCTCTCCTCCCCTCTCCTCTCCTCCCCTCCCCTCCCCTCCCCTCCCCTCCCCTCCCCTCCCCTCCCCTCCCCTCCCCTCCCCTCCCCTCCCCTCCCCTCCCCTCCCCTCCCCTCCCCTCCCCTCCCCTCCCCTCCCCTCCTCTCTTCCCCTCCCCTCTCTCCTCCTCTTCTCCCCTCCCCTCTCGTCCCCTTTCTTCTCCCCTGCGTTTCCCTCCCCTCCATCCCTCTCCTCTTTTTGTTTTATTTGGGTCACACCCAGCTGTGCCCAGGAGCTTACTCTGGCTCTGCACTCAGGAATTACCCCTGGCCATACTCTGGGGATCACAGGGGATGCCAGGATCAGACCAGACCCGGGTTGGGTGTGTTCAAGGCAAGAGCCTTCCCTGCCATACTTTCATCCCTCTGGCCCTCAACACTGTGCTTAGTGCCACACAAAATCAGGACAGCTGGGGTATGTTGCACCTGATGGGTATGGCACTGGGTGGAGCTTTGGGCCTCCACCAAACAATATGCTTCTCAGAACCATCCACAGTCACTACAGGAAACAACCCTGGTGACCACGTGGGAGGAGAGTAGGTGTGTAGAAGGGAGATGTTCCACTGCTGGGTGCTCGCCTGGACCACAAGTCTCTTAGGAAAAGGTCCCTGGGTTGAATGCAGCACCCGGGACTCAGGCATGGGGCCAGGAGAGCAGGTCTCAAGCTGCATGTCTACTCTCAGCAAGACACGTTTTGTGCAGTGTAGAACCTGCACAACTGTATGAAGTGCCTGTCGTCTTTAGTGGGACTGGGGAGACCAAGTGTTTTCCTCAGAACTGCCTTGGCTAGAGTTGCCTGAGCAGGAGGGTCCCCCAGTCAGTGGCACACACCTGGACACTTTATTCCAGAATTCCACACAGGGAATTGCTGGAGAAAAGAGTGAGACCAAGTTATCCATGTTATGGATAGTGACCGCAAGTGGCTTTTGCTCTCAGATACTGGAGGAGCAATAGGGACTTAGTGTGAGCGAGCACTGGGTTTGGGGTCGGTGCTGTGATGGAAAACGGAGCTGGACAGGAAGCCAGGCCTGTTCTCTGTGGCTTGTGGCTGCTGCAGCCTTGGCTGCTGGCCCTTCCGGCTGCCCCGCTCCATGACCACCCGGTGGCTTCTGCTCAGGAGTCTCAGAAGTTAGGGGAAATGGCTCCCCCATTCTCCCTGCTTCCCTCTTTCCTTCCAGAGCTTCCCAAGAGTGGAACAAAGCAGCAGGGTAGTTTGGGGGAAGGCAGGTGGTCTGCCTCCAGCCCCAGGGCTGCGGAGAAGCCCTAGAGGGTCACGTTGCTGACGGACAAGACTATCCACGCATTTGCCTGGCCTGGGAGGGCTCTTCTTGTCTACAGATTAAAAATCAAAAGCTAGAGAGTTTGGCAAATATTTATCATAGACCCAGGAAACATGGTTAGGCCAGGGGGCGGAAGCTATGTGTGAGAAAATCCCCGTGCAGAGGCAGTGACTCTCTGTGCAGTCGCTGGGGAGAAAGAGCACAATCCTTGAACACAGGGGACCGTCCATTCTGTTATCGCAGCAACTCTAGTGTTTTCAAAGGCAGCACTAGTGACTTAGGTCACTCACTGTGACCTGGGCCACTCACCTAAGACCACTTGCACCAGGAGGACCGGACCCTTCCCTGCTCTGAGCAGTCATGTCAGCAGGAGGTGGTGTCCTGCAGGCCACGCCATGTGAGGAGCTCTGGTCAGTGCTGCCTTGGACCTGGTTGGAATGAGCCCCAGAAGCTCATACTTCCAGCTTCACAACTTGACCCCCACAGTTCCCATCCCTAGTGCCCCTCTGGTCCACACCCTCTTTCCATCTTCAGAGCCCCTCGGGCCTCAGCCCCTTGCTTTAGAGCCTTTTCTCTTCCCAGTGCGTGCTGCAGAAGGAGCCCAGATTGTCCCTCTGGTTTCCCTGGGCTGTGGGCCCTGTCAGAGTATCCAGCACAGAGAAAGGGCTCAGAAAGACATCAAACATGTAAATCAACCTGCAAAAAACACAGGCCCCACAATCCACATTTGATAGTCTTCAAAAATACATGTGGGCCGAAGAATGGAAAGAGGGACTTAAACCAATTTTTGTCTACCTTCCCAGCAGCATGATTCACAAGAGTTGAAAGCAGGGAGAGGCATCCATCAAGCAGTGGATGAATGAATCAACCAAATGTGGACGAGAGGGAAGGTGCAACACAGCACCCCTGGAGGATGTGGTTCTGTGTGAAATCACCCTGCCACAGAGGGACAAGCCCTGCACTTCTCCACAAGTTTGAGATAGCCGGAGCCTTCAGGTTCAGAGTCAGACAGGTGAATGGTGGTTTCCTGAATCTGGGCAGGAGAGAAAGGGGCAGAAGCTCTTACTGGTGACAGAGTCTCAGTGCAGGAAGATGGGTGCGTTCAGAGATGGTGGCTTAGCAACGTCGACTGTAAACTTAACACAGAACATGGCATGTTATTTCTCTGTTACCTCAGAAAGAAAGGCACCCTCGGTTTCTGCATTATGGCACTCCAGTTTGGGATGGCGTCTGACCTGTCTCACTGGGACTCTTTTTTGAGGGAGCATAAGTTTTGTCCCACTACACCCTTTTGGTTGCTGAAATAATGAACTCAAAAGCTATGTATTCCTCGAGCTGAACCTCCAAAGGGGCACACTGGTCTTGTAAAATGAGCTTAGAAATGTGGGCCTGGAGCTTCTTTTAATGTTGGTCCTACTAGATGCCCTCAGGCTATGTCCACTGGTACCCAAGGTTTTATTGTATTTATTTATTTATTTATTTATTTATTTTTTGCAGACAATAATTGAAAACAGCTCTAGCATGGATCTGCATACGAGGAAGTTATCAGAAGGCTCCAGATGGTTCTGGAGAGAATGCGGAGGCTGGCGATCAGGGCTCAGAAAATGTGGTGAAAAGACGTAGTTCAGGACAGCTGGGCAGCCGGGTGACTCCTGAAGTTGAGTCTTTAGGGGCTGGAGGGTCTGAATGCTCCCCTGATTTGCTTCCCTTAGGACTCTGGCGATATGTAGCCTGGTCAGCAGCACCTTGTGGCTGGGAGGTAGGGGTGTTCCTACATAACAGGGGTTCATGAAGATGGGAGATGGAGCCGCCAGACTGGCAAATATGCCTCAATCAGATGTTTTCTCTCTGATGAGATCACAAGGGGACAGAGTCACCCTGGTACCACCGTCACTCATCACAAAATCCAGACAGGAATGGGAAGGGGGCTGTGTGGGAGAAGGAGTAAGGGCTGGGTCTTCTCCACCTTCCTTTGGTCCAGGCTGAGTGTGAAGGCCCAGCCCAGAGCTGGACACATCTCCCCAGCTCCTGGGTCCCCAGTTCCTGCACCCCTGCTGGGATTGTGGGAGGGTGTGGTTGTCCACTGCTGGCTTACCTTGGGGATCTGTGATGTCATCTTCTAGCTGCTAATCCCTGTCTGTCCAGGGTAAAATTCTTACTATTACTATTAGTTCTCTGGGCTGGAGTGATGGCACAGTGGATAGGGCATTTGCCTTGCACGCAGTCAACCTGGGTTCGATTCCTCTGTGCCTCTCGGAGAGCCCAGCAAGCTATCAAGAGTATCCCACCCACATGACAGAGCCTCGAAAGCTACCCGTGGTGTATTTGATATGCCCAAAAGAGTAAAAACAAGTCTCACCTTGTGTTCCTGGAGCGATCAGATGCCATTGGGCTACACTAGCACATGGCAGGGACGAATGGAGACATTACTGGTGCTTCCTTGAACAAATCTATGAACAGTGGGACGACAGTACTACAGTGCTACATTTAGTTCAAACCCTATAACTCTCTAGGGGCAATGAAGCAGCGGTGTTTGGGGGCCCCCCAAAATTTACAGGATCCTGTGGGAAGGAAAACTCTCTGCAAACCAGTACGTGGCCTCATTTGCCCTAGAAAAATATGAATCTTGGTTCACTTTCCCCTTCTTCCCAAACATGCAGTAAAATGTTTACTTCCATATAGACTTTTAAATGCACCACTGATGCGCCCGGTCCCCAAATATATCAGCAGATTTAGAAGCTTCATAAAAATTTCTTTCATATGGGCTACATCAAGCTTTTGTGCAATTGTTCTTCTGTGAGATTAGTGGTTCTCAGACCATCTTTTTGAGTTTGATCACCGGTTTGTGTGAGAGCTCATTATCAGCAGACCAGGGAATGATGCAGTTGAAAGTTGGTGAATCCACACAGGCCGTGAAACTTCTGGAGTCTGATATGGGAGGGGCCCAAACCCATAGTGGGGCCCGTGGTGTCATTCTTTCTCCCTCTCCCAGTGCTTCTGCTTCTCGACACGCATGCTGTTCTGAGCGTAGCAGGTTGGGCACCTTGGTTCTGGGATGAGGGTACCAGAGGTGGCACACCACCTCGGATTTGTTGGATGACATCCTGTGAAAATGTGAGGCTGAAAAGTATATAATCAAGATGTTTAGCTCCCTAAACCTTACTGGCTTAGACGAGTAGAGGATAAATTCAGACCTATCCATAAGGAACTAAGGTCTAAGATGCCATCAATCATATGCTTGGACTTTGGCTCTCCTGACAGCCAAAGTCCCAGGGGAGACTGTTGTTCCACCACACGGGACCACTTTCAGACGGACTCTGGCCTCTCCTGCCTTTCATTGGCTCTGTTCCTCCCCAGCCCTCCAGGGCACTAACTACCTCAATACCCAGGCAGGGGGGCATATTCACTTTCCTTTCTGTAATTATTCTTCCCAATGGTAGTAAAATAGATCCCATATACATAGTTTACTACCTTAACTGACCATCTGAAAGCTTACCAGTGATAATTGTACAGTCAGGGGCATCGAGTACATGAGGTTGTTACGAGCCCCACCAGCATCTCAAAACTCTGATGATCTTGCAAAGCTGAAACTCTCGACTCATTAGCCAACGGTTCCCCACCCCTTTCTCTGCTGCCCTGGTAAGCATCATTTGATTTTCTGACTCTGAGTTTATCTATTCTAGGGATCATATACAGGTGGAAGTATGTGTGGAATGGTTGGATCATATGGTATTTTTGTTTATTTTTTTGTGTCGGACCTTCCTGTTGTTTTGCATGATGGCTGAACATGATCTATTCTCATGAAGAGCGCACAAGTGTCCTTTTCTTCTCATATTCACCAGCACTTCTTTTGATTATTTTATTTTGCTAGCATCCTTCCTAGGGTGTGTGGAGTGGTATCTCAATGTGTTTTTTTGGGGGATGGGGTAGAGTGGGATTTTTTTTTTTTTGCTACACCCAATAGTGCTGTCGCTATCGCTCCAGCCCAGAATCAGGGACGCTGTCTCATTTGCCAAGGTGTCGAAAATCAGATGGGTTGGTCACGTAATGAGATTTAAAGACAACCGCTGGACTAGAGCTGTTACCTACTGGATTCCACAGGATGTCAAAAGACCGCATGGCCGCCCACCTACCAGATGGTCAGACTTCTTCGTCAAGATCATGAACGATCGGTTTGAGGCCCTTCATGTTCCCGGAGTGAACAGATGCCATTGGGCTACACTAGCACGCGACAGGGACAAATGGAGACGTTACTGGCACCCTCTCGAGCAAATCGACAACTAACGGGAAGTTAAGTGATTAAGTGATATGATTTTATCTTTTCTTTTATTGGTGTGGGCTGGAGCGATAGCACAGCGGGTAGGGCGTTCGCCTTACAAGCGGCCAACATGGCCGACCTGAGTTCGATTCCTCCGCCCCTCTCGGAGAGCCCGGCAAGCTACCGAGAGTATTCCATATGCCAGACACAGTAACAACAAAGTCTCCAATGGAGACGTTACTGGGCCCGCTCGAGCAAATCGACGATCAACGGGAGGGCCTTTACCTTTACCTTTTTACCCAATAGTGGTCAGGGTTTACTCCTGGCTTAGGGATCACACTTGGTGGCGATTGGTATACCATATGTAGTGTCAGGGAGCAAACCCTGGTTGGCACCATGCAAGGCAAGAGATTTACCTACTCCAATTATCTCTCTTTCCCTTCTCATTGTGGTTTTGATATGAATTTCACTAATGTTTTGTAATACTAAGCAATTTTCATGTATTCATTGGCCAGAGTATATCTTCTTTAGAGAAATATCTAGTAAGGTGTTTTGATCTTTAAAAAATGGCCTGTTTGACTCCAAATCATATCAAAAAAATCATACACTACAATCAAGTAGGACTCATCCTACTTGATAATGCAAGATAGTTCAACATATGAAAATAAATTAATATGATATGCCACATCAATAAAACATGGTCACGGTCCTCCCGTTATTCATTGATTTGCTTGAGCGGGCCCAATAACATCTCCATCATGAGACTTGTTGTTACTGTGTTTGGCATATTGAATACATCACGGGGAGCTTGCCAGGCTTTGCTGTGCAGGCGAGATACTCTCAGTAGCTTGCTGGGCTCTCCGAGAGGGGTGGAGGAATCGAACTCGGGTCGACCATATTGGCCACTTGCAAGGCAAACGCCTTACCCGCTGTGCTATCGCTCCAGCCCACACCAATAAAAGAAAAGATAAAATCATATCACTTAATCACTTAACTTCCCGTTAGTTGTCGATTTGCTCGAGAGGGTGCCAGTAACGTCTCCATTTGTCCCTGTCGCGTGCTAGTGTAGCCCAATGGCATCTGTTCACTCCGGGAACATGAAGGGCCTCAAACCGATCGTTCATGATCTTGACGAAGAAGTCTGACCATCTGGTAGGTGGGCGGCCATGCGGTCTTTTGACATCCTGTGGAATCCAGTAGGTAACAGCTCTAGTCCAGCGGTTGTCTTTAAATCTCATTACGTGACCAACCCATCTGATTTTCGACACCTTGGCAAATGAGACAGCGTCCCTGATTCTTGATCGTCGACAGATGGACAGATGTCAGAACTCCAGATTCTTTCTCTCATTTGAGTGAAACGTGATATTCCAAGCATAGCTCTTTCTATTCTTCTTTGGGAGACCTGAATAGCGTTCTCATCTTGTTTGCGTAGGGCCCAGGTCTCTGAGGCATATTTTAATGCAGGAAGAACAGTGGAATCAAAGAGATGTGCCTGGAGCCGGAGGTTCTTCATCCTCTTAGCTATTTCTTCAACGTTCTTGAAGGTGTTCCAAGCCGCTCTCTTCCTCCTGCACAGCTCGGGTGCCAGGTCATTTGTCATGTTGACTTCTCGACCTAGGTACACATAGCTGTTGCATTCGGAGATGGTCGTTCCGTTGAGAGCGAATGGGACCTCAGGAACGAGGCTGTTTCTCATAAACATTGTCTTCGTAAGATTCAGCTGTAGTCCTACCTTTCCACACTCACGGTCAAAGTCGGCCAGCATTTGTGCCGCTTGGCTGATGTTTGGTGTTATTAAAACAATGTCATCAGCAAAGCGGAGGTGGTGTAGTTGCCGACCATCTATCTTCACTCCCATTCCTTCCCATCCCAGTCGTCGCATGATGTTCTCGAGGGTGGCACTGAAGAGTTTCGGTGAAATGGTATCACCCTGCCGCACCCCTCTCTTGACATCAATGATCACTTCTTTGTAGAATGGTGAGATCCTGGTAGTGAATCCGCAATACAGCTCACGGAGGATCCTGATGTATTGGGCTTGAATGCCCTGATTGGCTAGGGCTTCAATGACCGCTTCCGTCTCAACAGAATCAAAGGCCTTCTTTAAATCAATGAACGTTAAACAGAGCGGCATCTTGAACTCCCGAGAAACCTCAATGAGCTTGGTTATTGTGTGGATATGGTTGATGGTCTACTTCCACTACCCAGCCGTCGCCACACACTTTAGGATGCTTTCCAGACCCGCGCGGCCGCAAAGCGGCCACGCGACACATCATAAAACACTAAATACCCATCTTCCAGAATTGTCGTACCGTATTTGATAGAGTTCAAATATGGTAACACCTACAAGGGTGATTAGAGGTCGCCCCCAAAGCCTCTATCCCTCTCGGAAAGACTGGCAAGCTACCGAGAGTATTCCGCCCGCACGGAAGAGCCTGGCAAGCTATCCGTTGTGTATTAGATATGCCAAAACCAGTAACTACAACTGGTCTCATTCACCTGAAAATCATATCAATCATGCAAATAAAGTTTAAAATTAAAAGTTATTTATTTTTAATAATTAATAATAAATAATTATTACACTATGATTTACCACCTCTGCTTCGCTGATGACATCATTCTAATAACACCAAACATTAGCCAAGCAGCATAAATGCTGGCCAACTTCGACTCTGAGTGTGGAAAGGTCGGACTGCAGCTGAATCTCACGAAGACAATGTTCATGAGAAACAGACTCGTTCCTGACATTCCATTTACTCTCAATGGAATGAACATCTCCAAATGCAGCAGTTATGTGTGCCTAGGTTGAGAACTCAACATGACGAACGACCTGGCACCTGATTTGCACAGGAGGAAGAGAGCAGCATGGAACACCTTCAAGAGCATTGAAGAAATAGTTAAGAGAATGAAGAATGTCCGGCTCTAGGCACATCTCTTCAACTCCACCATTCTTCCTGCATTAACATACGCCTCAGAGAGGTGTTAATGCTAATATCCTGGGCCCTATAAAAACAGGATGAAAACACTATCTGTGTCTCCCAAAGAGGAATCAAAAGAGCTATGCTTGGAGTATCATGTTTCACTCAAGTAAGAGAAAGAATCTGAAGTTCCGACCTCTGTCGACAATGGAGAATCAGGGATGCTGTCTCATTTGCCAAGGTGTCAAAGTACCAGGAGGTTTTCTCCATGGCTTGGAGGTCAGTCGCACACGCTAGGGGAAAAGGCAGCTCAGATAGAGAAGGGAGCACCAAATAAAGGGTATTGGGAGGATCCTCCCAGGATGGGAGATGCATGCTGAAAGTAGACTATAGACCAAACATGATTGCCATTCAATGCCTCTTTTGCAAACCACAGCACCCAAAAGGAGAGAGAGAAGAAAAGAGAATGCCCTGCCACAGGGGCAGGGTTCGATGCTGGGGGCGGGGGGCTGGCAGTGCGGGGTGGGAGGGATACTGGGATCATTGGTGGTGGAGAATGGACACTGGTGGAGGGATCATTGAATAACTGAAACTCAAACACAAAAATTTCTAAGTCTACAACTGTACATCATGGTGTTTCATTAATAAAATTTTTAAAAAATCAGATGGGCTGGAAATGTAATGTGATTTGGAGATGACCTCTGGATTAGAGCTGCTTCCGACTGGATTCCATGGAATGTCAAAAGAAAGCATGGCTTCCCACCTATGAGCTGGTCAGATTTCTTCGTCAAGACCCTGAACGAATGGTTTGAGGCTCTTTGTGTTCCTGGAGCAAGCAGATGCCATTGGGCTACACTAGCACGTGACAGGGACAAATGGAGATGTCACTGGAGCCTGCTCGAGCAAATCTATGAGTAACAGGATGTGAAGTGATCAAGTGATCAAGTTATGATTCACCAAGTTGTTTATAATACAGTTATTTAAGACATTAAATGTTCCAACGTAAGTACCACCATCACTGTGACCTTTCCACCAATGCCCAGAGTTTCCCACTCACCACTCCAGCCTGTTCCCTTAGCAGGCATAGACAAATTTACTTCGTATTGTTTGTTACAACACAAAGACAAATGGAATTATCAAAATTTAGATCAATAAAATTTGATGCGTTATAATTGTTATATCTCACAATGGTGTTATTGAAGTCATTTTCTGAGGATTAACTGAGCTGTTTTGGTGCTAGTTGAGCCTTCTGTGTAATTGTTTTTTGCGTGGTGATCTTCGCAAATTTCCCATCAGATATGTTGTGATCCTACGGGGCTGACAGTGTTATGAAACTTGGAGGGTTTGTGGCTGCCTTGTCCAAGAGCTAGGAAGCTGGGACAATGTAAAAGCCTGGCAATTTGATGAGATTCAACTGTGGAGCTGGGCTATTTCTTTGTTAGTGGGTGTAGTTTTGTCAGTGGATGTAGTTGAGGCTATGGGCTGCTGTGCTGAGGTGGGAAACTGCCTGCCCCCATTCCAAGAAGGTCCCAGAGTTGTCAGCCTGGACAGGTCTATCTGGGGAGATTCGACAGCAGCATGCTCTTTTCAAGATTAGTTACCATTTCTTGGCCGGCAAGTTGGCGGGTGTAGGCAGGGGCTGAGGGTTGTCCAGTGAGGAGATACTAAGATGCAACAATGAAGAAGGGGTTTAGTACAAGGTGGACAACTGAAGGTGGGACGAGGGGAATCTGCCGGCCCCCATTCAAACCCGAGTTTTCAGCCTCTAGAGAAGTCCCACCTGGGAAGATATAGACATAGCAGCTTGCCATTCTTTATAAGATTAGTTGTGGAGCTGAACCATTTCTATGTCAGAGGGTGTTGGGCTGTGGGCTGTGGGCTGCCGTGGGCTGCTGTGACTTCAGGCAGAAAGAGAAATCCATGCAGAGAAAGCTTTTGACAAGAATCTAATATCCATTTATGTTAAAAAACTCTACAAAATAGAGGTGGGAGGAACTTCCCTCAAGATAGTAGCAGCCATCAGCCATTATCATTTTTTATGTTTGCTTATTTTGGGTTTTTGGGTCGTACTCAGAGCTTATTCCTGGCTCTGCACTCATGGATCACATCTGGAGGTGCTCAGGGGACCATATGGGGTTAGGGTTGGAAGCTGGGTTGGCCACGTGCAAGGCAAGGCAATCCTGATCTGGCCCCTAGACAGATACTGAGCACCTCTAGACGTGATCCATAAGTGCAGAAATGGTAAGTGGAATTATAAAAAAAATAGTTCAGTAAAAGAAAATGTGTGAAAATTGTTATATCTTACAACAGTGTTATCAAAATCATTCTGAGAACTTATTGAGTTGTTTGTTGCTAGTTGAGGTGTCTGTATTATTGAACTTAATGGACTTCTATGCTACTTTCCCATCTGATTTATTGTGCTCCTACTGTGCTGTCAGTATTGTGGAATTTGGAGGTGTCACATGGCTGCATATGTGACCACATGCTCCAGGAATTCTAGGATCTGTAGAACTGGGATGTTTTACATCACCCCCTTCCTTGGGGACACGAGAGTTTTCAGCCCAAAAACCACTGTGCCTATGAATTTCATCAGCTTGGCGTCACTTCTGAGATGAGTTGTGAAGCAGTGAAACTTGGTCATTTATATGGGAGTAGCTGTGGAACATGGGTGCAGCTCCTGGGGTTTCTGCAGGGCCTGGACTTAGCTCACCCCGTCACAAGGAAGCTCTGGAGTTTTCAACCTGAAGACTGGTGTACTTGTGAGTTTCATTGGCTTGGCTTCTGAGTTTAGTTGTGAGGCTGTGAAGCTGGGCCTTTTACATGGTGGAGGCTGTGTGATGTGGGTGTTATTACCAAATTTATGTTATTATTTTTAACATAATGCTATAAGGTTCCCCTATTTTTTTTATCATCTAAGATTTTATAGTTTAAGTTCTTCTTATGTTTAGGCATCTTATTTTTTTATTTTTTTGGACCGCACTAGCTGTGTTCAGGGCTTACTCCTGACTCGGAGCTTCTTCCTGGCAATGCTTAGAGGATCATATGTGGTGTTGGGATCACACTGGGACTGGCTGTGCAGAAAGGTAACAACTTACTTCCAGTATTATCTCCATGGCCTCTTCATTGCATTCTCTTCCCTGTGGACATTTAGTTTTCTCAGCACCATTTAGTAAAGACTATCCTTTTTTCCTTTGAAATGGTTGTACTGAAAATCATTAACTATTTTTTTTTTGGCTTTTTGGGTCATACCTGGTGAGGCACAGGGGTTACTCCTGGTTTTGCACTCAGGAAAACCATATGGGTTGCTCAGGAAACCATATGGGATGCTGGGAATCAAACCCGGGTCAGCCTCATGCAAGGCAAACGCCCTACCAGCTGTTCTATCGCTCCAGCCTCATCATGAACTATATATGTGAGAGTTTAGTTCTATTTTAAGCTCTATTTTATTGGTGTATATATTCAATGGTCTGCATAGTACTTTCTTTTTGCTAGACTTACACTCTTTTTAAAAATTTTCTTTATTTTATTATAAAATTTTTTAATAGTGAGACATCATGAGGTACAGTTGCAGACTTACACATTTTTGTGCTTGGGTTTCAATTATACAATGATCAAACACCCGTCCCTCCACTAGTGCCCATTTCCCACCACCACGGATTCCAGTATCCCTCCCATTCCCCATCCCCCCATCCCACCCTGTCTCTGTGGCAGGGCATTCCCCTCTGTTCTCTCTCTCCTTTTGGGTGTTGTGGTTTGCAAAAGAAACATTGAGTTTCATGTTTGGTCTATACTCTATTTTCAGCATGCTTCTCCCATCCTGGGAGGATTCTCCCAACACCTTTATTTGGCGTTCCCCTCTTTATCTGAGCTCCCTTTTCCCCTAGTATGTGAAGACTCACACTCTTTTGATTACTATGGCTTTGCAGTGGGTTTTGAAATCAGGAAATATGAGACCTCCAACTTTTTTTCCCCCAAGGCTTCACTTGATCACTTGAAAATAAAGGCTTACCATTATTATTATTATTATTGGCTTTGGGGGCCACACCTGGCAATGATCAGAGGATACTCCTGGCTCTGCTCTCAGGAGTTACTCCTGGTGGTTCTTGGGGACCATTTGAGATGCCAGGGACTGAATCTGGGTCGGCTGATTGCAAGGCAAATGCCCTCTCTACTGTACTATCGCTTTGTGCCCCTCCCCACTTGCCCCAACTTACCTTCTTTAAAGAGGCCTTTACTAGGATAGGATGATGGAAGAGGTGCCAAGGGTGTGAAATGTAAGGAGTGTGGGCAACCTTCAGTTGTGCACCTTGTACTAAACCCCTTCTTCATTGTTGCATCTTAGTATCTCCTCACTGCCTCACCCTAGTCCCTGCCTTGCCCTGTCTTCACCCTTTTAAATTCTCCATATCAGTCTAACCCAGACCCCCACAATCCTATTCCCCTTCTGCTGTTTCCCATGGCACTCAGCCCCATTGAGTGTATTCTATGATGCACTCAATGATTATGTCTATTGTTGTCTTCTGTCTCCTTCACTGGATTCAACAGCATTAATTACACCCGGATCTTTTTTGGTCTGATTCTGATGTCTACGGTCTCAGGGCAGGGCCTAAAACCCGATAGGCACTCAACATTTATTTAGAGAAGGAACAAATGGCACGGTTTTCCCCTGTCCTGGTAGAAGGATAGAGACTCCCAGGAAGGAGAACTCTCACCAGAACAGAGTTGAAGAGTAAGAACTGTTGAACCCAGAGCCTCTTGCTTCCTCCATTGGGCTAGGGAGGCTTGGAGAGAGGGACGATAGTGAGCTAATGCTGGTAGCATCCTAAACCTTCATGCTTCATAAACACTCTCACCTGGTGATAGATGCTCCACTTCCCTCTGCCTAGGGAGATGGTTCTGAGGAAGGTTCCCCTACTGCCCAGCCTGGTCCATCCTGCAGAGCAGCTACCTGCATGCCAGCCTGAGCATCCTTTGTTTGTACATTCAGGTAACTCCTAGACCCACCTTTCAAATGTTCCTCCAACTGTATTTCTTACGGAGAGAAGTACAGCCAAGTGATTGCCCTCAATTTAAGACTGCTTGACCCCAATTTTATCATTCACCTTTCCTTCATCATTGTAGTTGATGCTATTTTATGTAGCTAAGTTGAAGATTTGGCTCGTGTTGACTAAGCTAAAGCAATCTTATGTAAAACAAAGCACCCCTTTATTCCCCCTGCCCCCACCCCAGATGTATTTCAAATAGTTTGTACAGGTGATGTATTTAAAGGAACTTACGTGAGTTTTGGCTTCAGTGGGGGAGCATTGAGAGGTAATTTGCCCACATAACCTGTAGATAACTTGTTACAGGTTACACAGCTAGGAAACCCTAGTTTGATCCTGGGCATTGCATATGGTCACCTGGGCAGTGCCAAGAGCAACCCCTGAGCAGACGTCTAGGATTAGCCCCTGAGCACTGCTGGGTGTGACCCACACTTCCCACTAGAAGAACTCAAAGCAAATATTTGGTTCTGATGGGCTCGAGAATGGAAAAAGAAGAGCTGCTGACTAGGTTTTGCAATTGGGCTTTGAGTGTCCAAGTTCAGCTTAAGCCACTTGTGTCTTAAGGGTAAGTTGGACTCTGTGGAAGTAGGGGTTTCCCTGGACAAGAGTCGGAGCTAGAGGGGAGTGATGCAGCTCTTTCTGCCCTCAGGAACTAAGGGTGAGAAGTGAGGGGTGTGTGGAAGGTGTGGGGTGGATCTGAGAGCAGAATAGATTCCCACCATCCTCCCCGCCCCCCAGTGCATTATTCATGGAGATTAGCAGGAGACTGTGTCCATGGAAAATTCCCAGTGGCTCACATCTGCCAACTTGAGGGAGAGAATTGTTGGGGAGGCGATCCTACACAGCTGTGGGGCATTTGTAATGAGTGCAGACCTCAGAGGGGCCTTCTGGCACTAGGACTACTACAAAATCTACTGCTTCTGGCTTATGTTTTTGGTCAGAGTTTACTCTGATCACGTGAGAGCTCTGGGGCCAGGGGCTGGGAGGGTTACTGAAGGCTTGGACAGCTGTCTGGGTGTCAGGGGTTTCTAGGGAAAGAAATTAGCAGATGGAATTAAGAGAGTTGAAATCTAGTATTATAATTTTCCTTTTCTACCATATGCTTATTTCCTCCTATTGTCTTTAGTGAGATCTTTTTCTTTCTTTCTTCCTTCCTTCCTTCCTTCCTTCCTTCCTTCCTTCCTTCCTTCTTTCTTCTTCCTTCCTTCCTTCCTTCCTTCCTTCCTTCCTTCCTTCCTTCCTTCCTTCCTTCTTTCTTTTGTGGTCCACACCTGATGTACTCAGGGCTTTCTCCTGCCTCTGCACTCAGGATAACTCCTGGCAGGGCTCAGGAAACCATATGTGTTACTGGGGATCCGACATCCAATGGGTTGGCTGTGTGCAAGGCAAGCACCCTATACAACCACCCTATACCATTATGGCCCCTTTAGTAAGGTTTGTTAGAAACTAAATTTGGGAATAGGGCAGGAGTTCACACATGGGGCTAAGTACATTGAAAAAGAGGGCCTCTGTCACCAACATCAAGACAGAGGCTTATTTCCGTGGCACTTTTCCATCATTTGCCAAAAAGTTCTCTTGTACTATTTTCTAGGGATTGCCCACCATTGCAGCAGAGTCTCCTGCCTCTGTGCCTGGCTGTCCTCACCAGGGCCCCTTGGAGGAGTGTGGGTTGAGTTTCCCTCCCCATCCCCAGTAGAGCCCTGGCAGCTGAAGACCTCTGGTTCCAGCCATAGCCATGCTTAAGACCACTCTCCACACGTTTGGACGAGCCTCATGCATGAAGGAACCGGCCAAGGAACCCAGGTGTGTGGGACCCTGGGCGTAGATCTCCGAGCCTGCTTGGATTGGGACTGGGGCCTCCTCCACCCAGATCCCACACCTTCCAGTATGTAGGCATTACACCCACCAACTGCCCTCGGTGATGTGTAATCCCATCAATGGCCAAGACCCAGAGGCTATAAAACCCTGCTCCCGGAAGTGACATCTAGTTCTTACTCTGGAGAACCTGGATGCTACCAAAAGGATCCTGCCCACACAGTAGAGTCTGGCAAACTCCCCGTGGCGTATTCAATATGCCAAAAAAAAAAAAGTAACAATTATGGGTCTAATTTTCCTGACCCTGAAAGAGCCTCGAATGTGGCACTTTTTAAAATCTCAGGGGTAGGACAAAGGTGACGTTACTATAGCCTGCTCGAGGCAATCGATGAACAACAGAAGACAGTGATACAGTGATACAGTGCCCACCATCCAGAGCTAAGGGTTGCTCTTATTCCTACTACTATCTCCAACTTCAAATAAAATGAACCATATGACCCATACTTGTTTGTGTCTGTCATATATTAACGCTTTTAAGATTTATTCGCTACTGGTTGTATTCCATGTTTGAATGTGTTATGGTTTGCTAAGACATTTGTTTGTCCACAACATTTGAGGTTGAGTTTAGTATTGAAATATTATAAATAAAGCTACATTTTTAAAAAAAAATTTTATTAGTGAGACACCATGAGGTACAGTTTTATACTTACAAATTTTTGTGCTTGGGTTTCAATTATACAATGATCAAATACCCATCCCTCCACCAGTGCCCATTTCCCACCACCACGGATTCCAGTATCCCTCCTACCCCCCATTCCCCCATCCCACCCTGCCTCTGTGGAGGGCATTCCCCTTTGTTCTCTCTCTCCTTTTGGGTGTTGTGGTTTGCAAAAGAGGTATTGAGTGGCAATCATGTTTGGTCTATAGTCTACTATCAGCATGCTTCTCCAATACTGGGAGGATTCTCCCCAAACCCTTTATTTGGTGCTCCCTTCTCTATCTGAGCTGCCTTTTCCCCTAGCATGTGTGGCAGGCCTCCAAGCCATGGAGCAAAATTCCTTGTTCTAATCTCGGCCATTCTTGGCTACATTTTGGGTGGACATCCGCCTTCATTTGCATAGAAAAATACCTATTAAGGTGTAATGACAGGGTCATACACGTCTAAATTCCTAAGAAACTGCTAGTTTTCAGAAGCAGTTTAAACTGCAGTACCTGAAAGTTTACACTTTTTTTTTTATAGCCTAACCATTGGTGATATCAGTATTTAAAATTTTAGCATTCTAGTGGTTGTGAAGTGGTATCTCATGGTGAGTTTAATTCAAAATTATTTTTATTAAAATACTGTGATTTAAAAAAAATGATAGAGTTGTTTCAGGCATACGATGTTCTAACACCAATTCTACTATCAATGTCCCCTTCCCTCCATCAATGTTCCTCGGTTTCCTCCTACCCCCAAGCCTTGTCATATCCCTTGGCAGGCATATAACAAATTTATTTTATTTACTTGCTTCAACAAAGCTTAAAGGAATAGCAAATGAAATTATCAGAGAATAAATCACTAAAAGTCAATTTGTAATGATTGATTGCTGTATGATTGTAAATAACCTGTGTAAATAAAGACATTCAAATCATTTAATACAATATATCAAACTGCCCTTTTTCATTTACGTAACTAAGTTTTCAACTCTGGCAACTAAAATATATTGAATTAAATTTTATTTTGTACTTGGACCATATTGTGGCAGTCATCATGTCTTTCCCCTCGTAAATAAAGTAAAAGGCCCTCCCGTTGATCATCGATTTGCTCGAGCGGGCCCAGTAACGTCTCCATTGGAGACTTTGTTGTTACTGTGTCTGGCATATCGAATACGTCACGGGTAGCTTGCCAGGCTCTGCCGTGCGGGCGAGATACTCTCGGTAGCTTGCTGGGCTCTCCGAGAGGGGCGGAGGAATCGAACTCAGGTTGGCCATGTTGGCTGCGTGCAAGGCAAATGCCCTACCGCTGTGCTATCGCTCCAGCCCCTCGTAAATAAAATTTGAAAAAAGAAACACTCTGTGCTCTGGGTCCAGAGAAATAGTACAGTAGGTCGAGTACTTGCCTGGCACATGGTGGATCTGGGTTTGATCCCTATGTGGACTAATCCCTGAGCAGAGCCAGGAGTAAGCCCTGAGCACAGCCTGATGTGGTCCCCAAATTGAAAAAAAAAAAAAACCATTTTGTACTAATACAGTTCAGTATATCCATAAAATAGGCAAAATATGTAAATGTAAAATTTAGTAAGGGTTAAGAGAATTAAAAAAAATTTAAACAGAACATACAAAGAGTTATAGGACTAAACTAAAGAGTTATAGGATTTAAATAGAACATACGAAGAATTATAGAGTGTTTTATCCTAAGGAAGGGAATTTTGGTTTTATAAAGAAAATTATAAATTTTCTGTTAATAATTTATAAGCAGTATCTATAATTTTATAGATACTCTTAAGTGTCTGTATTAATAAGTAAAATATTGTGATAAAAATCTCTGCGTATAAAAAACTGATCAGACATAGAATAATCAACATAAGTGAGACTTAATTCATTATTGAAAGTGTATAAAATCCCTTAGTAAGCTAGGAGTAAATATACCTGTTTAAATTGAGTAATGGGCAGCTGTATGCATCATTAGTGAGTTCCATACTCAATATCACATGTTGGAGAGTTTGTCCTGTCCTTTGAAGAAGCTCTCTTTTAATGCTTCTTGAAAAACTGGTTTCAATGCTATGAATTCCCCAAGTTGTTGCCTGTCCATGAAGCTCTGTATCGCTCCTTAAAATCGGAATGATAATCTGAATGGATAGAGTATTCTTGGTGAAGTGTTCATTTCATTGAGTATTTCACATTATATCCCTCCATATTCTTTTGGCTCATAAGTCTCATTTGATAAGCCTGTTGATGATCTTAGTTCCATTTTTGATAAATCTGCTGATGATCTTAGTCCCATTTTGAGCTTGCTGCTTTTAGAAGTCTATCACTAGCTTTTTTTTTTTTTTTTTTGACTAGAATGTCTTGTTTCGGGCATCCCAAAGAGGAATCGAAAGAGCTATGCTTGGAATATCACATTTCATTCAAGTGAGAGAAGGAATCCAGAGTTCTGGCTTCCATTGATGATCAAGAATTAGGGATGCTGTCTTGTTTGCCAAGGTGTCAAAAATCAGATGGGCTGGACACGTAATGTGATTTAGAGACGACCGCTGGACTAGAACAATTATGGACTAGATTCCACGGGATGTCAAAAGGACGTGTGGCTGCCCACCTATGAGATGGTCAGACTTCTTTATCAAGACCCTGAATGATCGGTTTGAGGCTCTTCTTGTTCCTAGAATGAGCAGATGCCATTGGGCTACACTAGCACGCGGCAGGGATGAATGGAGATGTTACTGGTGCCTGCTAGAGCAAATCAAAGATCAATGGGATGGCAAGTGATACAAGTGATAATGTCTTGGAGTTTTCCTAGTTAATTCTATTTTTGCTGCGACCCTTCAGTCCTCTTGGATCTCTTTGCTGGTAGTCCTCAACTCTAGGAAATTCTTATTGATGACTTCCTTAACTATGCTTTTTTTAAAATCAAATTTGCTTTCCTGTTCTTGGGGGACTCTAATAATTCTTATAGTGTTCCTCTTGAACTCATCTCATAGTTGTCTGGTATACTATTCATTTCTTTGCACATTTCTGCTTTTTCCCTAGCATTTCCTTCTCATCTTGGAGCTCCTTGAACTTTTGCTCAACTTCTGTTATTCTGTTTAGAGCTTCTAATGAGTTTTTTTTTAACTATCTCTCATGCTCTTCATTCCTGTCATTTCTGATTGTAGTACTTTCCTCATCCTGACTCTTATTTTCTTGTGCTTTGCTGACTACCCGTGGTATCATTTCTTTGAGTTCATTAAATGTCCTCATCATGGTGTCACAAAGTCATTGTCTGAGGATTTACTGGTATTATTTATGTCTTTGGGGATATTGTTTTCACTCATTGAATTTGGTGGGCTTCAACAGTGCTTTTTGTGTTGGGGTGAGACTTTGTAGTTAGATCCCCTGGAAGATGCTGAGGGACTAGGCTGGGGATTACTCTTTCTTCTTTGCCCGTCTTCACTGAATGACAGAAAGTATGGTACCCAGAAGATTAATTTGATGAGCAGATCTTTCACTTCAGGAGCTGTGACATGGGCTCATTATATGGTTGGGTGTGCAGGCTTCGAGGACCACGCCAGAAGGGAGGGACTGTCCCCTTTTCCAGAGTAGGGTTAGTGATGTCAGCCAGAGATGAACTTTACCTGGAATGCAGAGCAGCAAGCAGAAATCATGAGCTATGATGTGGGTTGGTTAACATGCTTGGTGATTTTAATTTGTATTTCCATATTGATTAAAATTTTGAGCATCTTTACTTTGCTTATTGGCTACTCATGTACCTTTTAAGAAAAATTCAAGTTTTACTCCCTAAAAAAACTGGATTGTTGGAAATTGTTTATGTTTTAATGAATTTTTATATACTTATGTATTATATACATTTACATTGAATTTCATTAAGAGAAAGCAGCTTGATAAACAGAAAATTTTAATGAGGCAGCCAAACTTAAAGTAATTTTTCTTATAAAGTATTTTTTATAGTTAATTTTTTACAAAAAGATGCTTTTTGTGTCTTCTCTAAGAAAATTTACCTTTTAGCAGTCCAATTCTTCTAGAAATTTTAATAGTACAGCTTCCATAGTTGCCTATAATCTTTATAAGGTTAATATTTTGGAGAATAGTGTACAATATAAATTGAGATTTAATTTCTCCCATTTGTTTATTTAGTTCTTCCAGCACTATTTGTTGAAAAGACTTTTTTTTCTCTCATCCAATTACTTTGATGACTTGTTGAAAACCACTGTGTAATCTTTTCTGGACTCCATTTTGTTCCTTTGACCTATCTATTCTAATTCAAATACCAGAT
Source organism: Sorex fumeus (assembly GCF_029834395.1). NCBI lineage: Eukaryota > Metazoa > Chordata > Mammalia > Eulipotyphla > Soricidae > Sorex > Sorex fumeus. The sequence continues at coordinate 24,196,704 of NW_026606179.1, forward strand.
TACCCTGATTGCTCTAGTTTAGTAATTACTTTGACAACACAATTTTTCCAATTTTATTTGTCATTTTCTATATGTTTTTTGCTTTTATTTTCATTTCCACATTTTCTTGTTTTTTTTTTTTTTTTGTTTTTTTTTTAGATTCTATGAACCAGAGTGATAGTTTAGTGGAACAAAGGTTTGATTTCCAGCACTATCTGTGGTCTTTCAAACACTTTAGGAGTGACTTCTGAGCACTGAGCTAAGAGTAACTCCTGTTCAGCACTGGGTGTAACCCTAAAATGCCAGAAATCATTTTAGAGGCCTGGAGAGATAGTACAAAGGTTAAGGTGCTGTTTTGCCCATAATTTTGCTCAATAAATAAGTATATAATCAGATAAATTTTTGGTCTTCTTTTTTTGTTAATATAGTGCATTGTATTGATTTCTTTATGTCTTTAGAACCAACTTGCATTTTGTGAAAAACCCTGCTTGGTTGTGGTTCTTTTCACATTATTTATTTTATTTGCTAATGTCAGTGAACAATTTCAATTATTAGGAGGGATATCACTGGTCATTGTACTTCCTTATAAGCTTTGAAATCTTTTAGTTGTCAAATTTAATACTAATTTGTTTTTATCAAAAATATTGCCTTTTATCCTTTCCATTCCTAATGTCTTTAATGCTGTCTCCCCTTTCATGTCTGATATTAGTAATTTACTTTTATTCTCTTTCTTAGCCTCTCTATATCATTTGTTAATTTTTTAAAAATACAAATCTTTGTTTTGCTAATTTTCTCAGTTTTTTTCTTTTGTCTGTGATTTCATCAATTTTTCCTCTCATCCTTTTCACACTTACTTATTTAGTTAAAATTGGACTTGTTTTTCTACTGTATTTTTAAGATTTAAACTTTGATCACTGATATTAATATTCTATCATTTTCTGTTATTCTCATTAGAATCTATAAATTTGGGACTGGAGCAATAGTACAGTGGGTGATTGCCTTGTACATGGCTGACCTAGGTTCGGTATCTAGCATCCCATATTGTCCCCCAAGCCTGCCAAAATAACTAAAAAGAAATCTGTAAATTCTCTGTAATGTTGTTGCAGCTTCCCACAATTTTTGGTTTGTTTGGGGCCACACCCAAGTTGTGCTCAGGATTACATGTTGCTCTATACTTACAAGACAGCAGGGACCATAAAAGAATGCTGGGAAGACAAGTGCCCTACCCGTTATACTATCACTTTGGCCCTGAATCCCACAAATTTTGAAGTGTCATGTTTCCATTATTATTTCAGTTCAAAATATCTTTCAGTTTTCTCGGTTAAGTGTTCCTTGAGCCATTATTAATTAGACTATTTAGATAGGATTTGTGAATATCCAAGTGTCTGTAGCTTTTCCATTGTAGTTATATTATCACTGTTACTGTCCATTGATTTGCTTGAGCAGGCCCAGTAACATTGTGAGACTTGTTACTGTGTTTGGCATATCGAATACATCACGGGTAGCTTGCCAGGCTTTGCTGTGCGAGTGCGATACTCTCTGTAGCTTGCTGCGCTCTCTGAGAGGGGCTGAGGAATCGAACCTGGATCGGCCATGTTGGCTGTATGCAAGGCAAACGCCCTAGCCACTGTGCTATCGCACCAGCCCAGTTATATTATAATAGACAATTTAAAATTTCATTGTTTTGAAATTTATTAGCACTTGAATTTGATGGGCTGGAGCGATAGCACAGCAGTAGGGCGTTTGCCTTGCACGCAGCCAGGCTGGCCGAGCCCGGTTTGATTCCTCTGCCCCTCTCAGAGAGCCCGGCAAGCTACCAAGAGTATCTCGCCTGAACGGCAAAGCCTGGCAAGCTACCTGTGACATATTCAATATGTCAGACACAGTAACAACAAGTCTCAAAATGGAGATATTGCTGGGCCCGCTCAAGCAAATCGATGAACAACGGGAGGACAGTGTGTGTGTGTGTGTGTGTGTGTGTGTGTGTGTGTGTGTGTGTGTGTTGAATTTGATGCAATATTTGATTTATCTTGGTTAACATTTCAGGTGTACATGGAAATAATGTGCATTTTACAGTTGGTGGGCAAAGTTTTTAAAAATGTTTCTTAGGTTAAGTTTGCTGCTAATGTTATTTATATATTCTATGTATTCATTTATAATTTTGGTCTAGTTGTTTTTATCAATTAGCAAGAGATGAATGAATGTTAAACTACCCAGTGATAATTGCGTCTTTGTCTATTGTCTGTTTTAGCTAAATTTTGTTTTGAGTATTTTGGAGTTCTATTATTTATTATATAAACATTTTAGATTGTTATGTCATTTTTCTGATATATTGTCTCTTTATCACTATGGAATGTTCTTCTTTGTCTGTGATTATATTCTTTGTTCTAAGGTATGTTTGATTTAATATAGTCAAACTAGCTTTTCTGTTTACTTATTGTCTTTTTTCATCCCCTTATATTGAACATAATTCTTTTCATTTAAAATGTCTCTTGTGAAAGCATATAGTTATTGCTTTTCGGAGGGTGGGGGGGTGGCATTTTAGAGTTGCACCCTGTGGCAAACAGGGCTTATCCCTTATTCATCAGGAATCACTCCTGATGGTGGTCAGGGGACCATATGCAATAGTGAGGATCAAAATGGGGTCAACAAATGCCTTAACTACTATACTCTCTCTGTGGCCCAATAAGAATCACTGCTTTTTGAATCCCATTTGACTATCTGTGCTTTTTAATTGGAAATTTTAGCTCATTATATTTAATTTAATGATTGATAGTCTAAGTTTGACATTTTGCAGTTTGTTTTCTAGTTTAATTTGAGTTTATTGATTCTTTATTTCCTAAATAGTTTTGCATTACAGGTTTTGAGCGAGTTACTTTAGTTCTCTTAATACACTGAGCCCAAATTATTCTACCTCTTTGTGAGTTTTAAATTTTGTGTTAGGGATTACAAAATGTATTTTTAACACTTCTTGAATTAATTTAATGTAAAGCATAAGACCTTTATAATAGTAAAATCCAGTTGCCATGCCTACCTTTGTGCTATTGGTGCTATTTTAAAATACTATTTAATAAATACCATAATGTTGTGTTGTTATTATTTTGCTTATATGATTGTCATATAAATACTTTGACAGGAACAAGAATTATTTCATATTTTCCTATCTGAATGACAATTCGGATGCTGTTTATTCTTTCTTGAAGATCCGGCTTCCTATCTGATGAGTGGTTGACTGCCATTCTGTCATTGCCAACCTAGTTTAGACTTTACTCATTGTTTACTTTTGAGGTTTTTTTCTTTTTTTTTTAATAATCTTAGTTTTTATCAGTCCGTTTTTGGTAATCAAAATTAAATTCTCTGAGATATTTGGGATTCACTGTGCTTCATGACTTTATAGCAAACTTTCCACAAAATTTGTGAAAATTTTGCTATTTCTTCATGAAAATTGTTTTAGATCTTTTATTCCTTTCCATCTGGGACTCCAATTACATCTATATTAGGTTGCTTGACATTTTCCCCACAAGTCCTTGAGACTTAATTTACTTTTCCTAATATTTTTCTCTGAACTCTTAGATTGAATAGATTTTTTTAATTCATTTTTTTGGTTTTGGGGCCACACCCAGCTATGCTCAGGGGTTATTCCTGACTCTGCAGTCAGGAATCACTCCTGGTGGGCTCGAGGAACCATATGGGGCACCAGGGATTGACTCTGGTCATCTGTGTCCAAGACAAGTGCCCTATCTGCTGTACTATTTCTCTGATCCTGAATAGTTTTTATTGATCTATCAAGTTCACTAACTTCCATCTGCAACTCTAATTTTCCATTACATCTACATATATAGAGCTTTTATATCAGGCACTATATATTTTAGTTCCAGAATTTTTGTTTTGTCCATATATATGTACAAAATCTATATTCAATATATTGTATAAAGATGTATATATAAAATACTTTTATATAAGTATTTATATGTATAAATATTTATATACTTTTATATAAACTATTTAACACATAGTTAGAAAGGTCCTTAAAAGATATTTTCCTGCATCTTTCTACTGAATCAACATTATTTTTATTATGGATCACATTTTGATGCTGTTTTTTATGTCTAGTACTTTTTTTGTAGATAGTGTTCCTGGTCAGTGAAGTAGTGTGGGGACTCCAAATTGTGTCATTTTCCTTGATGTCTTTTTGGTGGGTTGGACTTCCCAAAGCAATGCTCAGATGGCTTGGGGGCCACGTCTGGTGACACTCAGTCACCTAGGCCAGATGGCTCAGTGGTCAGGGCTGGCAACTCAGTCTGCTTGGACCTAGAAATGACTCTCTTGGCAGTTTTGGTGTGGCCATATGGTGCTAGGAATGAACGCAGAGTCTTGCACACACAAGGCGTATGCTCCATTCCTTGAAACTCTCTCCCTGGCCTCCAAATTGTGTCATCTTAAAAAAAAATAGTTTAAACTTTTGTTCTTTCAGGCTGTAATATTACTAGTGCATTCTTTCTATTCTGGTCAAATTGGTTTAAATTATTGAGGGATTGCCAGTTTAAGTTTTGAACTTGCCTTCACGTTGTGTGGGGCGGGCGGTGGGGGAGGGGGGCGGGTTGTTAATCTGCCTTTTGGAAATCTCAGCTGGAGGTGAAGTGTTGGCAGAGTTTCTCTGCTGTGTTTTGGTGGGGTGCAGTTTCCTCTATTTGCCCCACTTTTCTCAGCTCCCTAGCAGGAGACATCAGTTAGGTTTCCTCAAATCTTACCCTGTGCATGCAACTCCAGTCTCAGCCCAGGTCTCATGGTGAACCCCCAGCTTGAAACCAGGGGCTTTGCCTGTAAAGCTCCCTGTTACTGTTAATCTACTCCACAGAAATCTAGCCACTTCAGGAGCCTAGAACTCTGGGCTTTTCCTCCTTAGTTTAATGCAATTGCTGCTCCCTTTGAACGGATCATCCCTGAATCATGGAAGAAAAGTGACCTTCAGGAGAAAGCCAGAGAAATAATGGGGTCCACTGCGTGTGTGCGTGCCTTCTCTCAGAATTACAGTCCTGTTAGTCTATGTCTGAAACAGTTGCCTCATAGATTTGTCTAGTTTTATAGTTGTTTTTGGCAGGAGGGCAAGTCTCATATCAGTTATTCTGTCATGATTGGAAGCAGAAGTTCTCTAATTTTTTAAAAAAGATGTTATTTAAAATACAAATGCTGCTGTTTTTCCTCCATGTCAGTGCTTTACATTTTAGCAGGGTCTGTTTAATTTATGGATGGAATGGATGTGATTTAGCTCTTTCCCTGATACTTGAAAAACCTTTAATAAAGAACTCTTTCATTTGCAATTGGAGATACAGATGAACTGTTATACCAAACTACCCAAGAATGAGCACGGGATGGTGTCCAGAAGAACTGGGGCCAGTCCTGGCTCTGCGACCTCAGCTTTGCTCTCTGTACAATAAATGGTGGGGCCTGATTCTTGATTCTTAGGTCTCTTCCAAGTCCAGAAATTCTGGAAAATCATATTAAATTCTGACATTTAGTCTTTCCCTGAAAACAAACTTTGCTTTTATGAGTGGATAGATGGCAGTGATTATCAATATGCTAAGCCTTTTGCACTTATTTTTAGTTTTTTGGTATATTTTATTATTTTCTCTGAAATCAATCTGACTATTTCAAGAAGTTGAGGATTAAGAAGAACTGGCAACTCCCTGAAAGTCAGGCAGTAGATACAATAGACTGAATTTAGACCCATGGATTTTGAAAGTGCTGTCCTTTTTCTACTACTAGAAGATTCCTATCTTAACACTATGGGTCAAGTGGACCCACTATTTTTACATCATGCCTAACATAAATCTATAGCTTTATAGAATATGAAGCACTTTTGTGTATAAAATCCAATTTTTTTTAAATAAGAACATGATTATGGTTTCTTTACAGATCAAGAATCTGAGAATAAGTGAAATTTTCCTAAGAAATTTCCCTCACAGTGTAGTAAGTGGAGAGTCCAGAATTTTTAAAGCACTGTCTATGTCCCAAGTGTAGGCACTTATTTCTTATAGTTGAGTCATGGTTAGGAACAGAGCTGAAATGAGAGGTAGTAATAATCAGTGGTCAAAGGGGTACAGAAAGTGACCCTACAGCTGAGAGAGAAAAATGGATGCCTTCACCTTGTTGGTTTTATCTTATTAAGGGATGAACATGTGGGGACCAGGGAGACAGTTCAAAGGGCTTTAGTACAGCCTTTGCAGGCTGGAATCCCAGGTTCCACACTGCAGTGGTCCCCCAAGCACCACTTGGAGCAATCCCTGAGCACAAAGCTGGAAGTAGTCCAGTGGCACTGCTGGATGTGACTCTCAAACAATCAAGAAAAAAAAATTTAACAGGTGACCCATGGGTTCCTCACCTATATTTAAACCCAGAGGAAATACCTATGCAGGGAAGACAGAAGTTCCTTGGACGGCACTTGGAAGGTAGTCACTAAAATGACCGTCACCAATGGACCGAATCCATAGTGTCTCAGTCAGTTCTGATGATTGCAATGATTGCCAGAGGCTGGTGGCTTAAACCACAGAAGCATAGGTTCCATATTCACAGATCCAGAGCCCAGCAATATAAAACCAGAGTCAGCATGTTGGGGTTCTGGGAAAGGGCCTTCTTCTTGGTTGTGGACGTTTGGTTCTCGCCCTGTCTCCAGCTGTGAGAGAGGGTGACTGAGCACTATTGTACAGCAAGGAAAACAAATGAGCTACTATATATAACAACTTAGAAAGAGCGTCTCTCCTTTGAAAGAAAGAGAATCTATGTAAGTACAGAGTTTAAAACATAGAATTCATCTTTCTTATGAGAAGTCAGGGTAACATCTACTTTTGGGTGGAAGGTGCTGAGAAGCCAAAAGAAGAACATTTGGGGTTTCATTGCTCTCAATGAAATACATTAAATACATTGAAAGAATGTACAGATGTACATTTGTAATGTATAAATACACTATTTACTTTGTATTTACTTTGAAGGAACAAATTGAGGTGCACAGTATGAACCCCCTCGACCTCCAAAATAGTTATCAAGTGGAAACTGCTGTTTCTTAAACAAAAAAATCTTGGTGTAGTTATCTTTCTGTATCTATTCATCTTATTAAAAAACAATGGTTTAATATTACTAAAAATTGGAAATATATTTAGCATAAGTGATTTGGCTCTGTAGTTTCCCTTCTGGCTCTAGCACTTGACTGAGGAGTTTTCAATCATTTGTCCTAGGTTTTGTAACTTAAAAGTGGCAGCTATTAAAATTCTGGGCACTTCTGAATCAAAATCACATCCCGAGGAATCATTTTTTGAGAATTCTTCAGATTCTGGACATGCAGGGGCACATGTAGACAGGCTGCATGCAGAAAGGCACAGGGCAATCCCTGCGAGAGAGTGGCACCATTCCTATCCAAATCTTCTGTGTTCTGTGTGTGGAACTTTGGCCAATGAAATAGGAGACTTTGGGGTGAAATGTGACCCTCTGAAATGGGCATTGGTGGCATTTCACCCTCTGTTATCACTTATCATCCCTGTTTTTTTACTGAGGGGGTTCATTTTATTTCTACCCCATCCTTTATGGAAGTTGAGGCCCTTCTCCTCCAGGGCAGGGCATGTCAGTCTAGGTACGTTGATCCCCACACTCCACCGGGGCTGCTGTGATTGAGCACTTGATGTACAAGTGCTTCAGGTCCAAGCGTTCTGGGTCTACCAGTCTCTGGACTGAACTTTGACACAGACTCATCTTCTGACCTGACCTAAATGCTATCTAGACTGGAGCTTTGCTGGCTAGGGTAGCACACGGAGCGCAGGGGCAGAGGGTTAGCCCAGGTAGCAGAGGTGGGAATTGGGAATGGGATTGATTCATTGCTGCCCAAAGGCCAGCTCACCTCCCTTTCTGTACCCCTGACTTCAGTGAGCCAAGACATGCTCAAGGCTTTTTTGGGTTGAATTTTTCCATCACTGGCAACCAAAAGTGTCCTCGTTGCCATGCCCACCTAGTCTCTGCCTGTCTCTCTGGATCTGTTTCTTGACAAGAATGATGGAGGCAGTGCTAATGACCATCCCCCCATGGCTGTGGAGAGAAAGCCGGAGCTCAAGTGCTTGGAAAACGTCTTTGGCCTGATGACAACAGCCACGACGATAACAATACTGGCAGCCCCCCAGGCTTTCCCAAACTTCTCAGCAGTCGCATGGCAAGTTCACACCATCTTCTGTTGGCAAGATGTGGCAAATATTGCAGCGCAGCGGTAAGAGCGAGAAACCGTGTCCTGAGCAGTTGGGCGGCTCTTCTCAGCAGCTCAGCTCCATGTAATCCGCCCAAACTTCTTTGCTCGGTGTGTGTGTGTGTGTGTGTGTGTGTGTGTGTGTGTGTGTGTGTGTGTACGCGTGTGTATGTGTGTGCGCATGCTCATGTGTGTGAGAGAGACACACGGGGGGGTGCATGTATATATGTGTGTGCATGTGTGTGTGTGTGTGTGTGTGTGTGCGTGCACTTGTGTGTGTGTGTAGGAGGGTTTGGACTCTCTTCCTCTTTTGTTATGAGGGAGAACAGGGAGCAGATTGGAACAGGTTGTAACACTTCCGCAGCCCGCAGCCCGGTGCTTATTTCATAGCGCCGTCTGCCAATTGGCGTCTGGATCGCAGGCCTCTTTGATTTATGTATTTATTGTAAAGCAGCCAAATTTCAGAGAGATGAGAGGATCTTCTAATTTAATAGTAAGAGCAAGGTGTAATTTCTTAGGAAAGGAGGAATATGCACCCACATTCTGGTTTGAGGCTAGAAACAAAGGGTTTATGTAAACCTTCCCCCCCCACCCCATTTCAAAATGAAGGCATAGGATGACATTTAACCAAAGTGATTATCTCGGTGTTTGAGAAGAAGCCATCATTTTATTTGTGTGTGATTTTTCTTTTATTTTTTTAAAATTATTTTTGGTATGAGTGTGATTTTAAATGAAGCAGGTATTACATGAAGAACCAAAGATGAGCAGAATACAAGAATGACAGAAAAAAAAAATCCAAACTGTCAAATTACCAGGCCGTTTCCCTAAATCTTATTCCTGTGGCTATTTTCCTTTATAAAATTGGTGTAAACTATTATCTAAAGGACAAGGGCTTGCATACCAGGGTTAGAGACCATAGTAGGAATTTGAGGGGAGATGCTGAGCAACTGTGAAGGACCTGCAAGTGTTTGCAGAAGATTCTGGAAGGTGAAGAGGAAGTATGGCCAGAGCCTTGAGCAGAGCTCTCCAGGCAGGGTTGTCTTTGCTGCCCGTCTGGCATCAGAAGTTCTCCTGGAGGCCACCCCATTGTCTCTGTAGGAATGTTTCTCACCCTGGATACCGCCTTCTCCGGCTCCTTCCACATAAAGCACGTTTATTTATTCTGGCTAAGAACAGCTGCTCAGCAAAATGTCCCATGTCCAGGGAGTTTGGGTAGAAAGAGGTGTGCAAACCACAGGCTGGGCAGGTCAGCACAGGGCTCCCAGATCTCCTCCACGGCCAGTTCACACAGTGGCGGCACAGTACTTGCACTGCAGTCTTGGAATTCTTTCGCTCTGGTTTTGGGGTCACGGATTCCACATGTTCCCGTCTCCCTAATTGCAGAATTGCTCCCTAAATGCTCCCAGCATTGCACTGCCTTTGCATGCTGGAGTTCTCTGCCTCACCCCAGCCCTTGCCTTATGTGCTCTGGCCCCCGACTTCAGGGAGCCAAGCTGGAAGGCAGGGCCTCGCTTGTGGAATATGTCTCCAAACTCACACCTTGCCTCAATTTTTCTTTCTTTTAAAATGGACATAAGAATATTTGCCTCTGCACCTCTTGTGGATGTTGTGAGATGTAAAGGAAACAATAGATGTGGAAGCAATTAGGGAAAAAGCGCCACGTAAATCCATGACTGGGATTTGCATGGTCCTGCCTGATTGTTTTTTTTTTTTTAAATTAGGATCTTAAACAGCCCTACGCTTCTCTTTAAAGACGTGTCCTAGGAACAGAATAAGAAATAGAAGCTGCATCTACCTGCAACCTTGGGTAGAAAAATCCCCTTATTCTGTTTCCTCTTTCAGAAGAGAACTTGATGTGATCGGGTCATTGCATGTAAAATGCTTTAAGAATGTGATCTGTACTTCATCATTTTAAAATTCAAACATTCCAGAGCCTTTTTCCCCCTCACCCGTTCATATTTATCTTCTTGGTCTTGCCTTCATTGGGCACCACATTTGTATTGATAAATTGTAGGTAGTAGGAGATGTATTGATGGGATGGAGACAGTTCGGAATGTAGAGTGCTGTGGCTTTGCATATCATTACACCTAGCTAGCTTTTTGCCTCCTGAAAGCTGTCGATTTGTGCATTATTGCTATTCAGGCTGATAAATGACAGTAATTGTTCTTAAGTTGAAGAGCTGGTTTAATATGCTGTCTGGCCTGGGAATTTCCTGAGCACCAGGGTTAAACTAGTGCTCCACTCGAGCTAGCAAAATGGCCCTTTTTTCATCCCAGACTATAGAGTTAATTGAATTACTCACTATTCATGCAGTTTGTAGCCTTGATTCTAAAGATACCCTGAGTGTGGTGGGGGAGGGAGAGGCTCTCTCGGAGAAACGTGGGCCCTGCTTCAAGGACATGCCCAGCTTCCGGGGCTGGAGGGCAGTTCTCATTCTGTAGTGCCATTTGCGTGCCTGTCTCTCTCTTTGCCTTTGGATAGTTTGGCTTAGAGCTCTGGGACACTCAAGTTGAACCAACCCAGAGAGCGGCAGTATTCCCGATACTGCAGAGATGCCTTCTGGGGATGATTTTTTTTAATGGACTTTCTAAAACTTAGAAATTAGAACACTTTGAGTTGCTGACGTTTCATTTTGTTGGCTTTGTAAACTTTTGGGTGGGTTCTTGTGTCCGTGTTGGGTGAATTGTAAATTGGCCGTGTATCTAGGACAGATCAACTTTGGTTTTCCTGTGGGAGACTCAGCCTCACCCAACCTCTGCATCCATTCCAGAGGACCTTGTCCTTTAACCAGAGCTGGAGGAGGTGCTAACTACATCGAACAGGAAGGCTGTCGGCCCTTAAAGGAACTTTTCATTTGAATCTGGTGCATGGGCAGAGATTTCCAGAAAAGTCAGCCCAACCATATTCCTGCTTTCTTGTCCGGGTGTCTCCTGGAAAAATCGAATCCAAAGGCAAACAAGAGATCCTGTTTTATAGCTTTGAGATGACTTGTTAAAGCACCTCTGGGATTCAAATTCTAGGTTTGATTCTGTGGAGGAAATCCATGGGGACCCCCATCTCTGTTCACACACCGAGTTCTGGCAGGTTGAAACCAGGCTACTTCTCTTTTGCAACAGTGCTTGGCGCTATTAGGGCATAATCCCTTCTCACTTTTGCTCTATGGATAGAAGGTGTTTGGAACCAATTGGTGATCAGTGTTTTTTTTTTTTAATTTTTATTAGCGAAACACCATGAGGTACAGTTGTAGATTTACAATTTTTTGTGCTTGGGTTTCGATTATACAATGATCAAATACCCACCCCTCCACCAGTGCCCATTTTCCACCACCATGGATAATATCCCTCCCACCCCCATCCCCCCCTCCCACCCTGCCTCTGTGGCAGGGCATTCCCTTTTTTCTCTCTCTCCTTTCGGGTGTTGTGGTCTGCAAAAGAGGCATTGAATGGTAAACATGTTCAGTCCATAGTCTACTTTCAACATGCATCTCCCCTCCTGGGAAGATCCTCCAAACACCCTTTATTTGGTGCTCTCTTCTCTATCTGAGCTGCCCTTTCCCCTAGAATGCCCGGCTGGCCTCTAAGTTATGGAGTAATCCTCCTGGTGCTGATCTCAGCTATTCTTGGGTATTAATCTCATATTTTGTTACTTTATATACCCCAGGTGAATGCAATCTTTCTATGTCTATCCCTCTCTTTCTGACTCATTTCGCTTAGCATGATACTTTCCGTGTTGTACCACTTGTACGTAAATTTCATGACTTCATCTTTTCTAACAGCTACATAGTACTCCATTGTGTAGATGTACCAAAATTTCTTTAACCAGTCATCTGTTCTTGAGCACTCAGTTTTCTTCCAGTTTCTGGCTATTGTAAAGAGTGCTGCAATGAACAAACAAGTGCAGATGTCACTTCGAATATACATTTTTGCCTCTCTGGGATATACACTAGATGAAGGACAACCATGTGAGCAAGTCGGGTTCCGCAAAGGATTCAGCACCATCGACCATATCCACACGATAACCAAGCTCACTGAGGTTTCTCGGGAGTTCAAGATGCCGCTCTTTTTAACGTTCATTGATTTAAAGAAGGCCTTTGATTCTGTTGAGACGGAAGCGGTCATTGAAGCTCTAGCCAATCAGGGCATTCAAGCCCAATACATCAGGATCCTCCGTGAGCTGTATTGCGGATTCACTACCAGGATCTCACCATTCTACAAAGAAGTGATCATTGATGTCAAGAGAGGGGTGCGGCAGGGTGATACCATTTCACCGAAACTCTTCAGTGCCACCCTCGAGAACATCATGCGAAGACTGGAATGGGAAGGAATGGGAGTAAAGATAGATGGTTGGCAACTACACCACCTCCGCTTTGCTGATGACATTGTTTTAATAACACCAAACATCAGCCAAGTGGCACAAATGCTGGCCGACTTTGACCGTGAGTGTGGAAAGGTAGGACTACAGCTGAATCTTACGAAGACAATGTTTATGAGAAACAGCCTCGTTCCTGATGCCCCATTCGCTCTCAACGGAACGACCATCTCCGAATGCAACAGCTATGTGTACCTAGGTCGAGAAGTCAACATGACAAATGACCTGGCACCCGAGCTGCGCAGGAGGAAGAGAGCGGCTTGGAACACCTTCAAGAACGTTGAAGAAATAGCTAAGAGGACGAAGAACCTCTGGCTCCGGGAACATCTCTTTGATTCCACTGTTCTTCCTGCATTAACATATGCCTCAGAGACCTGGGCCCTATGCAAACAAGATGAGAACGCTATTCAGGTCTCCCAAAGAAGAATAGAAAGAGCTATGCTTGGAATATCACGTTTCACTCAAATGAGAGAAAGAATCCGGAGTTCTGACATCCGTCGACGATCAAGAATCAGGGACACTGTCTCATTTGCCAAGGTGTCGAAAATCAGATGGGCTGGTCATGTAATGAGATTTAAAGACGACCGCTGGACTAGAGCTGTTACGGACTGGATTCCACGGGATGTCAAAAGACCGCATGGCCGCCCACCTACCAGATGGTCAGACTTCTTCGTCAAGATCATGAACGATAGGTTTGAGGCTCTTCATGTTCCCGGAGCGAACAGATGCCATTGGGCTACACTAGCACGCGACAGGGACAAATGGAGACGTTACTGGCGCCTGCTCGAGCAAATCGACGACTAACGGGAAGTTAAGTGATTAAGTGATTAAGTGGGATATATTCCCAGGAGTGGTATTGCTGGGTCAAATGGGAGTGATCAGTGTTTTAACTGAAAACTTAAGAGAAGTTTGAAATGTTCTTTTGCATTCCCTTCTTTGATCTCTGCTCTCAGATGTGTCCACAGGAACAGGAACTGAGGGATGGAACCCCAAACTAGAACAGCTGAAGGAGGGAAAAGCTCCCATTTGGGAGTATTAATCATTTCTCATCACAGAAGCCCATAGAAATCCATCTTTTGCTAACCGACAAGGTATAAGATAATGAAAGAAGATTACTGAAAATGTAAATCTTTTGGATATGTTGGTAACACTGTTTGGAATTAAATTCATGTGTAATAGAACTTCCAATCAGAAATGAACAGTTTCCCAGACAAAGCCATCATAAGTTCCATAATTTCATATGGATACTTTCAATGCTAATGGAGCTGGTGCAGTTCACTTGATAATGCTCTGGGCAGAAAAGGATCATTTTTCCTAGTTCGGTAACTAGCAAACATGACTGCACATCATTCATTCCAGTCCTTCCTGTCCAGCATCTTCACAGAATACATCTGACACCTATACTGGCTTAGGAAGAGGTGCAAGCTGCCCTGCCTCACCTCTCCATGATTCCCAAGCTACTTTCTTTCTCTCTTTTTTAATCTATTTATTTATTTATTAAATTTTTATTGAATCACTGTAAGATAGTTACAAGCTTTCGTGTTTGGGTTACGATCACACAATGATCAAACACCCATCCCTCCACCAGTGCACATTCCCCACCACCAATATCCCTGGTATTCCCCCCTTTCCCACCCTCCCCCTGCCTCCATGGCAGACAATATTCCTCATAGTCTCTCTCTACTTTTGGACATTATGGTTTGCAATGCAGATACTTTCTAAGTGCTAAGAGTTACCCCTGGGACTTGAAGAAGGTCAGAGTCCCTCCCCAGTTCCCGGGCCTCCCGCCACTGCTCACTGCACTGTGCCACAGCCGGAAAGGGTAACTTGGAGCTTGAAGGATCAGTAGTAGCTGATGTCTCTCAGGGCTTCAATTGGGCTCATCCTTGAAGCCTGGGATTGCAGAAGGTGAGGTATGTTACTGCTAGTGGCAATGAAATGTGCGGTTGCCACAGAGACAGGTAAATGACATGGAATCAATTGTCATTTCTCCTTCAATGCACATTCGAACATGTCTAAGAGAAAGGCTCATTTGGTGTGAAGATGCCTTTAATACTTGATTTTTGCATGTTTGCTAACCTCCTTGTCTTCAAAAAGGGAAGAAGAGGCCTTGGATTCAGAATCTTTTTCAATCAACAGTATTCAGCTGTAGTTTTTTTTTTAAATACTATTTAAAAATGGTATCTATTTTATAATTATGTTTTATTTGAGATAAATGATACTGATTTTCTTGTATGGTAGTGATTGAGTCTTTTTAAATACATTTCCTTAAATGAAAAGGGTCTATTTTAACTTGTTAAATGGGGCCAGAGAGGTAGTACAGGGGTTTGAAGTACTTTCCTTGTGTGCCTCCAACCCTAGTTTGATCCCTCTGCACTGCATATGGTACCCTATGTGCCTCCAGGAGTGATCCCTGAACACACAGCCAGGAATAAGCCCTGAGCACCATGAGGTGTGGCCTAAAAACAAACAAACAAATATAACCAAAGCTAAAAAAAAACAATTAAAAACATGGTATTAAGTAAACAAGAGTACCACCTGGAGTTGATTTATCTATAAGATCATGAGGGCCCCATGTAGATAACTGTGGCCTGACAGTTATGTTGCTGCCAGTGCTGGTGGTAATTAGACAAGATGCCTCCTGTTGGAATTCCAATATGATACTGGAATTCTCCATAGCTCAGCACAGATTCAAAACTTAAAAAAAGAAAAATCCCCTCAAGCAAACCACTATTTTCTGTTGATTTTATAGAACTCTTCTCATAAAAGAAATAGGAGAGGAAGGGGAAAAAAGGGAAGGAAAAATACCCCTAGATTTCTTTTACTAAGAACGGCCATTGATAATGTCTTGGTTTGTTTTTCCTTTAGTCTTTCAGTATACAAACACACATTTCTTCTTTAAATAAAACTGTGATTGAAAATTGCATGAGTCCCCATATAAATTTAGATGACATTCTTCAAAGACTTAAAACAGTCAACAACAAAGTTTGTGTGGAATCATAAAACACCTCAAATAGCCAAATCTATATTGGGGAAAAAAGAAATTAGAAGGTATCTCACTACCTAACATGAAACTATAAAACAAAGTTATAGTGATTAAAACAACATGGTGCTTGCATAAAGATAGACCTTTGTTGTTTGTTTTTGGGTCACACTTGGCTGTTGTCTTACTCCTGGTTTTGTGCTCAGGGATCAATTCTGTTGGGGCTCGGAGGACCATATGGATGCCGGGGATTGAACCTGGGTCCACCACTATGTTGGTGGATCTATGGTGAAAAAGGAACTCTCACCAACTGCTAGTGGAAATGTTGCCTAGCTCAACCCCTATGGGAAACAGCATGGGGATTTCTCAGAAAAGTAGAAATAGAGCTGCCCCTATGACTTGGCAATTCCACTTCTGGGTATCTACCCACAGGACAAAAATATTTATTCAAGAGAATTTATGCACATCATTAATCCATTGAATCACTTAGCACGATAGCTAGGATATGGAATCAACCTAGGTGCCCAACATCTAGGATAATGAAGGAATATGCTAATATACTAATGGAATACTATGCAGCTTCAAGGAAGGATGAAATAATGAAATTTGCTGCAACTTGGATGGAACTGCAAGATATCACATAAGTAAAGAAGAAAGACAAAGAACCAGATGATCTCACTGATCTGGGGTATGTAAAGTATCAGGATATGAGAATGCAAGTTATCAATAGGGGAATATCTAGATTATTTGGTACTTAGATTATAAAAAAGAGGTGGACAGGAGGTAACAGGTGTAAGGGGCAGTAGCCTTGGTGGCATACTGGTGTTGTAGAGGTGTGGTATATATGTGTACCTGCTGTACTATTTCTCTAGCCCCATGCATCACAAATCACAAATCATCCTGTTATTCGTCGATTGCCTCGAGCAGGCCCCAGTAACGTCTCCTTCATCCTAGCCCTGAGATTATATTCAAGGATCTTTAGGAGAATGAGACCCATCAGTGTTACTGGTATTTGGCATATTGGGTACGCCACGGGGAGTTGGCCAGACTCTGCCATGTGGGCAGGCTACATTCGGTAGCCTGCCAGTTTGTCCAAAGTAGGAATGAGAAAATAAGATGTCATGATAAGATGCATATATATATATATATATATATGTGTGTGTGTGTGTGTATACATATAAGGGATAGCACAGCGGTAGGGTGTTTACCTTGCACTCAGCCAACATGGCCGACCCGAGTTCGATTCCTCCGCCCCTCTCGGAGAGCCCAGCAAGCTACCGAGAGTATCTCGCCAGCACAGCAGAGCTTGGCAAGCTCCCTGTGACGTATTCGATATGCCAAACACAGTAACAACAAAGTCTCCAGCGGAGATGTTACTGGGCCCGCTCGAGCAAATCGATGAACAACGGGAGGGCCTTTACCTTTACCTTTTATGAACCACAGAATCAACAAAACTGAAAGCATGACAACCAACTTACACACTCCTGGTAGTGCTCGGGTGACCATATGGGATGCTGGGAATCAAAGTCAGTCCGCTGTGTGCAAGGCAAATGCCCTACCTGCTGTGCTATTGCTCCAGCCCCACAACAGCCAAACTTCTAGATGTGTCTATTGGAATTGGAGAGATAGTGCAAATTAAGACACTTGTTTTATCAAACGGGATTGGATCCCTTACACTTGCATATAGTCCCTCAAGCACCACTAGGAATGATTCTTAGGCACAGAGCCAGGCTCTGAGCATAGTTGAGTGTGACTCAAAGGAAAAAAAATATGCCTGTCATGGAGGTAAGTTGAGGGAAAGAAACTGGAGACATTGGTGGCGGGAAGTTGTAGTTGACACTGGTGATGTGATGAGGTTGGTTGAGTGTTGTAATGTTGTATGCCTGAAAACTCAACTATGAATAACTTTGCAAATTACAATGCCTTAATGATTAAAAAAAGACTTGTATGTGGTTTTGCAAATTGTTTCTTTCATTGTCACTTACCACATTTTAACATTTTCCCAATTTTATGTGCTGCCTGGTGATGTTTCATCACTGAATTAAAATCTACCTGATACTATTTATTTATTTAGGGTTTTGAAGCCAACCCAGTAGTACCCAGGGATCGTTCCTGACTCAGTGCTCAGGAATGACTCCTGGTGACCCTTGGGGAATCATATACAGTGTCTGGTTGTACAGGGGGTCTGCTTTGTTCAAAGCAAATGTCATACCGCCTGTAATATGTATGGAGCCCTAGCATTATTTATTGGAGCTCATTCTAGCCATTGGGGTTGCTTTGTGTTCAAAGACCCTGACCTGGAGTAGTTTATAGTCTAGGTATATTTGGGTAAAATTCGATTCACTCAATAACTTGTGGTTGGAGATTTAGAAGGTTTTTGCTGTTGTCATTGTTGTTACTGAAAGTAAATGCTATGATCAACATTCTGGCTCCGAACATCTTTCTTTTAGAGAAATTCTTCAAGGTTAATATCTTCATGTAACGGTATTGTTCCTTCTCTCTTGACACCATCCACCTTACTTTCCATAGTATTATGTGCCCTCTGTCACCTTGTTAACAAAAATTATGTTTTCTCTTCTTTTGCACACTTTATAATTGGATATTATTTGTTGAATTTTGAGTGCTCTCTATACATTCTAGATACTAGTCCTTGTTGGATATATAATTTGAAACTATTTGTCTTAATGCATATTTTTCTTCTCCATGTAGAACAAAAAAATTAAATTTTGATGAGATCCAGATGGTCAAGTTCAAGATTTTTTTGTGTTACTTTGTTTTTGGGTTTCACTTGGATGTACTTGGGTCTTACTCCTGCCTTTGCATTCAGGAATCACTTCTGGTGAGCTCAGGGGACCATAATGGGTTCCCGGGGTCTGACTTGGGTCAGCTACATGCAAGGTAAGTGTCCTACCCACTTTATTATTTCTCTAGTCCCCATACATTATACTTATAATACTCTGATCAGGATGGGAAAGTAGCTATATGGTAGAGTACTTGCCTTGCATGTGTGAAGTCTGGGTTTGATTAACAATACCATACCCCAACATACACACACATAAATGTGTACATGATTTAATGAAAGAGGACCAAAACTCCATGGTAAAAGATATCTACCCAGAGACCCACTAAGCAGCAAATATAATTCTTTCCTAAGGGGAGCTCGATAGTAAAAATATTATTTAATGATACAATCCTTTTGGAGAAGAATGCTCTCAAGGCAAAGAGTCCAGGTTCTTAGAGGACAAATTGAGTTTGATAGTCCTGCTTCTCCCAATGTGCATTGCTTACATAAAGCTGAGAAGAAAAGGAAGAGAGTAGGCAGAAGTGAGCCTTGGAGAGGGATCCACGTGGTGTATATTAGGAGTGGGCTGCCAGGTTTGGGGCATTCATTGCAGATGTGGTGGGGTGAGGCACAGATCAAGAAGCCTTAATTTTATCCTGAAACCTAGCATAACCAGTGAAATGTTTCACTGGAGAAACAGCCTTGTGAATTGTTTGACGTTTACTGAACTTTGCCAAGAGTGATGCCATATTCTTTGTGAAGGAGAAGCTTCAATACAGCAATCACGTGACTAAGAACTTAGACACTTACATTCATTGTTGACTTATTTATATTATAGATCTTGTGATCTAGAATGCTTTGAATTAAAAATAAATCGTTTTAGAAACTTAAGCTCTAGAATTTGCAAAGTGGTCTAAATTAGGAGGAAGTTACAAATGCCTAGAGAGAAAGGAATCCCAGTGATGACCCTTCTGATTTTACAAGGTAAATGGCATCTAGGGTGGATAGAGTCTTGGAGTTCATTGGGTACGAAAGTCATGGGACCTCTTCTGTTGGTTCTCTCTCAGAGTGGGGCTGGGAGTAGAGGAGCGACCTGCCCATAACCCAGTTGGGTTTGAAAGTGTCCTGGGGTCTTGGTGGAATCACCTTTGCAAAATTGCTCCTGTAGTTAGGAACCATCTCTAAGCACTCTGAGTTGAGCAAGGCATTGAAAATCCCACTCCCCGGGGAATGCTCCTCACCATCCTTGTAGGGTGGCCAGGCTCTTGAAAGTTTCAGGGCTGAAGCAAGATGGAAGGAACGATGTGACAGAATGAAAAGGATCTGAGGCATGCCACATGCCCAGAAATCTCCTCATACATCTCTGGGACACACCCATGGCAAAGAGGTATTTGGGGTCTCGGTATACTCCCGAAGGTATGTTGGAATGTGGGGAAATGTTTTCGGGGTGCTTCCTGGGCTGTCCCTGGGCTTTGTGAGGCTCCACAGAACCCTTGCGTGCTGCTGCTGCCTCTGCCTCCCGGAGGAGGAGATGTGTATTTGACCATGTGTGAGCGCCTCAGACTCCTACACCTACCGACTTGGCTCTTTGTGGGGGTGGAAGGGAATAGGCCAGTTGTAACACCAGCTGTCAGCACACAAACTGCTTAATTTCAAAATCATGCCACAGACAGAATTAAAAACACCACACTTGAGTTAAAGTGAGCACAAGGAACAAAGAGAAGAATGTTCGACTTGGGGCAGAGTGACAACATGGAGAATTTTCTTTGGGACCTGAGAGTGATGGAAAGGGTCTCTCTAGGCTGTGCCCATTGGGTCTGATCAACCAATGCTCAATTCTTAGTCCCTTGCTTGCTTGCACCCATCTGAGATATGTCTCACTTGTCTTTTCCCTTGCTGGTGCTTGTCTGTGAGATTTGGCAAATCGTTGATTCAAGGATGCTATAATTCTCCTTCCTTCCTTCCTTCCTTCCTTCCTTCCTTCCTTCCTTCCTTCCTTCCTTCCTTCCTTCCTTCCTCCCTCCCTCCTTCCCTCCCTCCCTCCTTCCCTCCCTCCCTCCCTCCCTCCCTCTCTGCCTCTCTCTCCCCCCATCTCTCTCTTAAATATTTTGGGCCACACCCGGCGATGCTCAGGGTTACTCTTGGCTCTGCACTCAGGAATCCTGGCAGTGCTTGGAGGACTATATGGGGATTGAACCCAGATTGGCCTTATGCAAGGCAAGTGCCCTACCTGTTTTACTCTCTCTGGCCTCCGAATTAATCTTTCTTTTAACCTGGCATAAAATCTGAAAGGGCAGGAAGGACAGGAAGGAGTATCTGCCTATCTGGAGTTGGGTGGGTGGTGATAGTGGTTGGGGGGTGGGGGGTGATGTTGTTTTCCGTTTTCCATGTGGAATGGACCTTCAGCTCATAGCTCCAAGCAGACAGAGTGGACTGGGGAATATTTAGACATTTACTTCCCTGTTATATGGGCGCGCGTGCACACATGCGCACACACACACACACACACACACACACACACACACACATTTAAAAGTAGACACAGCTTCAAATGAAATGCAAAACAGCAGCTCTGGGTAGCAGCAGCCCCGCTCCCTGTCAGTGTTTGGAACGTGTCTGCAATCCCTAATGGAAAGGGAGGCCTTCGTCTCCAGTGGACTTGGCACACTTCCTTTCATCTGCTGGGCAGGAGCATGGGCCAAGCCTGAGGGACGCCGTCGCCTTGTCAGGAACAAATCCCTTCCTTTTGACACATGACCCTTCTCCTTGGTCAGGTCCCTGCTCCTCTGCCATCTCCATGTTTATTTTCTGGGCATCGGAGGTGGGCAATTCCTGTGTGGACTGCAGTAAGACAGTCCTTGGCTATTTATCTTCAGACGCATTCCTCCCCACCCCTCCCATAAGAGGGTCATGAGCTTTGTGAGGACACAGGCCACATCTTATTTTTCTACGTTGCTCTGTGTCTAATAGAGGCCTTGCCACCAATGGGGCCGCATATCAACAAGAGTTAGAACTGGTGTTAGTAATGTTGATCTTCTTGGTCTTATTCCCTGTCTCATTTGCTGCCCCTGGGATTTGACCTCCACTCCCTCTGCCAACCCATTCTGAGCCCCACCAATACTAAGTCTGAGTGATGTGTCCGACTTGAGTCTTAGGATATCACGGGTCCATCCTTGCCATGAGTAGTGTCAAGCTGTGCTGTGACCATCTTGGCTGCTGTGGTCCGCTGAGACCCCCACATATGATGGTAAATGTGGTGTTGTGGGAGGCTTAGGACATTCCACTCTTACTGCCTGTAGGAACCCCCAGGAGATTTGGGACCCTAACTTGTGAAATATCTGAGACGAGACCCAAACACTCCGACTTCAACAGTAGGTACAGTTGGGGAAATCTTGGTAGAGTTTGGTCATTGCAAGATGTGTTGGATGTTTGGAACCAGCTACTGCGATGTTTGGAACCAGTTACCAGCACGTCTCCTGCTCCTCTCTCCCTACGGGAGGGTCTGTCCACGAGCAGACTGCACAAACTCCTCTTCCCTTGATCATGTCGCTGTGGAGGACAGAAGGGGAAGGAATCAGACACAGGGGCGTGAAGCTTGGGGCCTGGGGAAGTGGTGAGCACATCCTGTTTGGGAGATTGTCTTTGCAGCTGTTCTGAGTGGGGACCCTGGAAGGAGCTCCGGGCAGAGTCCCAGCTTGCTCCTGGCAGACCAGAGATCTACCCTGTGGCCTCTCCCCAGCCCTGTCAGCACGTGAGCCCTGGGCTCAGGCCCGGAGCTTTCTCTTCCCTCTGCAGGGAGCTGCTTCCAGGAATTCTCACCTTCCCCAAGCCACCAGGGGAAGCCCCTCCTTGCCTCACTTGACTCGATTACATTGCTTCTTCCTCCTTCAAACTCAAAACAGAGAAGTACACTGAGGAGGAAACTTATTTTTTCTCTCTTCCCTCTGGAAGCCAGCCTTGATCCGAATGTTCCTATAGCAACATTAATTCTCCCAAGTTGCACCTACTGTATAATAAGTTATATATATAGAAGACCTACTGGGATCCAAGTACCCCATATGTGCAAGCGAATGAGTTAATGCTGCCGTGAGAATTAGCAATGTTTCGCTTCCTGATTTTCATGCTTTTAAAGTTACAACCTGCATTTGCTGAGTGCTCTGGATGCAGAGTTTGGGGAGCAGTGGATGTGGGTGCAATTCTGGCAGGCCTTCTCGGCTAGGTGAAAGGTGCCTGGAGAATTTCTGAGACTGGAGATGCAAATGGACTTGGGGACACCCAGCTCTTCCTGGAGCTCAGCTGGGCCCAGCTCCGGGCCTCCACAGTGACCCAGTGGAGATGCTCTGGGTGAGACTCATGCACTGCAGGGCGGGGACTGGCCAGGACAGCACCTGGTGCCACTAGAGTCCTGGGGTGGAAGTCACTGTCACTGTCACTGTCCTCCTGTTGTTCATCGATTTCCTCGAGTGGGCCCAGTAACGTCTCCATTGGAGACTTTGTTGTTACTGTGTTTGGCATATCGAATACGTCACGGGGAGCTTGCCAGGCTCTGCCGTGCGGGCGAGATACTCTTGGTAGCTTGCCGGGCTCTCCGAGAGGGGCGGAGGAATAGAACTCGGGTTGGCCATGTTGGCCTGCGTGCAAGGCAAATGCCCTACCGCTGTGATGGAGTGGGAGTATGTCAGGGAAATGTAGGGGGGTTCCAGGATCGTGTGTTTGCCCCTAATTCCCACCAATTGGTGAAAAATGGAGATCGTTTGGCTCGGGGAAATCTTAGGCCCCCAGGTGGATTTGTTCCTGGTTTCTATTGGTGGGGTGTGTAGGAGAAGCAGAAAGGGGACAGATTGGTGATGCTGCAGGCGCAACACAGTGTGGAACACTGAGTCCAAGTAGTACCACACAGCACTCTGTGACACGCGTGGTGCCAGCCAGCTGCCCCCTGCTCTGGCCCGAGTTCGCCCAGCACTCTGCTGTGTATGGTGCTCTGTGCAGTGACAAGTGCTTAGATTGTCATCCAGATGAGGAAGCCGAAGCTCAGGCTCAGATAGCCAGAAACGCTGGCACAGGAACGAAACGCCTCAGATCCCTGAGGCTCACACAACTCTCTCCTTCGAATACGTGCCAACCTGGAGTGGTCTCTTGGTCTGCCCCTGGCTCAGTGCTTGGCTCCCCCATACCTGGAACCTCAGATGCCCCCCAGCTGATCTTTCTCGAATGAGCTAAGCTAAACATCTCCTGGGTACCGTCCCTGTGGCAGGATGGGATACACATCTGCCACAGAGCCTAGTGGGCCTGGGCACTTGGGCACATCCTGTCTGGTGGGCCAACTGGCCATCATCATCCCTGCAGCTTGTCATTGTGTGTGTGTGTGTGTGTGTGTGTGTATGCACGCACATGTGGAGTGTGTGGGTGTGGGGGGAAGAGAGCAGGGTTTGCACACTGAGCTAGGCCTGGGCCCTGGGTGGGCTCTGGGAGTCCCTGCTTGACCAAGAGTGTCATCAAACAGCAGAGGGCGCCACCTGCCACCTCGCGAGCTGGAAGACTGGGGAGAAAGATCTCCGCAGGCAGGTGGTGAGGAGTTCCACTCCTTTCTGACTGCCCCTCCTTCCTGTGCCAGATGCAAGGCCTTTTCCTGCTTTGTTCACTGCCCGTGGGTCCCCTGGAGATAACCCCTGGTAAAAGTACTTGCTTCTAAACCTTCCTTCATGGCCCTGCGTAGGAGAGTTTCTGGAAAGCTATTTTGGGAAATGGAATCATCCATTTGTCCACTTGTAAAGCCAAGTCCAGTTCCTGCCTGTGCCTCTTGTTGCCTGCTTTGCAGAGGGTGGGGACCATCAGGATGTAGCTGGCAGAGCTCCTGGAATGGTTGGGTACCGGCGTGGAGAATCTAGGCTGCTCTGGGGGGCTTCAGAACCTGGGATGGCCACCCTGCCCGGAAGTTTGCCCACCCAGGGGCCAGCACCAAAATGACCCTGCGGTTCCCACTCTTACCCAGCTTAGCACCCATCCTGCAGCCGGCTGAGGGCAGGCCCAGGGAACAAGGCATGGCTCTATCCAGGGTCTGCCATGTCAGCGAGGATGCCTGATGGGTTGGCGTGGTGGGGTTCGGTGAGCAATCTCCCTTCCACTCTCTGGACAGGATTTACAGAGTAGAACCTGAGGAAATGTAAGTCTCTTAGTGCTTGTTGGGTTCAAGTAGTATCTGTCAATGTGGGCTGCCTTACCCCTGCTGACAGCCCAGATGGGGCCTCAGTCCATGGAGCATATTTTTTTCCCGATCAGAGGCTGCAAGTCTAGGATCAAGGTGTCGGCAGGTGGGTGTCTTCTGAGTTTAGCTGACCTGTGTCCATACCCCCAATCTCTCCTACTAAGGGCAGCAGACCTGTTGGAGCAGGGCCCACCCTCAGGAACCCTGGGAAATCTTTTTCCAGGCACCGGCTCCATTGGGAGGTTCTGGAATTAGACTTCCAAGAAGGGAATTTGAGGGATCTTAATCCAGTCTTATTCCTCAAGCTTGATTCTTGCATGGGAGAGGCTCCCAAGCAGTGCTTAGGGGGTCACCAGACACACACACACACACACACACACACACACGCACACACGCACACACACACACACACGCACACACACGGTTATGCTTGAGAGTTGCTCTGTCAGGGACTCTATAGGACCCTTGTACATGAAAAGCACGAATCCCTAATCCTGTCTCTCCTTGCTGCCCTTTAAGCTTGGTTGACGCAGCTTGTCAAAAAACAAACTACTCATGCCTAATTAGAGCTTGAATCATTTTATGTAATATTTGTTATCTAGAAATAGACTCTATAATAAGATAATAAATATCCATGTAATATCTATTTATTGTCTATTTAATAAGGTGATGACTCTCTTTTTGGTCCTACTTCTGGGCTCTGCTCAGGGATCACTCCTGGTGGGCTCTGAGGAACATATTATGGGTACCGGGGATTGAACCTGGGTCGGCCACAAACAAGGCAAGAGTTTGTCCACTGCACCATCTCTCTGGCCTCTGAGTCGATGGCATTCTAAATATAAGTGTCATGTTTATATTTATTATAAGCTAATAGCGAAATGTAATGCTATCTCTTCAATTCTTTCATGTGCCACCATAGTGCTGAGCTCATTTCCCGCCTGATTTCATTTGATCCTTAAAACCACTCAATGGAGAAAGATCGGGATATTCTTGATTACAGATCTTAAAAAAAGGGAGATTTAAACCCTGATGCTTATAGCTTTTAGGCAAAGACAAAATCAGGCCTCATTTACAAATTAAACACAAAATTAGAAGACCAGTAAAATTAAAAATAGCCACATTGATATCACATGGAGGGTGATATTGTTTTGCTGAAACTATGTCACAGTGCAGCTCACGGAGCTGACCTGGCAGAGAGAGGAGCCAAGACTCTTTCTGGGTTGCTCAGATGACACATTTCGGGCTGGGGTCTGGGAGGGCTGGCCCTGACTCAAAACGCCCCCCCACCCCCCGCCTTTGCTCTGACCATGACTGTGTCGGGACACAGTCCCTTTCTCAGTCCTGGCAGCAGGACCCAAGGAGACGATGGCTGGTGTGCTGGATTCAGGGGAGACTCTCCAAGGGTGTTTGTTGGCAGTGAAGGGCACTGGCAATCTCAGCACCTGAGGCTTAAGAACTGAAAGTTGGGCTCTGTCCCTCTGTGGGCTGGATCCAGAGAGACAGGTTGAAGGAGAAAAGGGGAAGAGTCCAGTCCCTAGGTGGACTGCAAGACATAAGTGCTGGCCCGAAAGGTGAAGCACCCATTTGTGCTCTGTGCTGATTCCCCAACGGAGCCCAGGAGGTCTGTGGGGTCTCGGCCCTTTGCCACCCGGAAGTCAAGGAGTCTGACGTTCATTTCAGGATCCACAATCAGAATCCTGTAATCCATCTGACCCTCAGTGTCCCTGCGTTCCCTCCACCATGCTCCAGGCACTGATGACAATGCCCCTCCCCCCTACCTATCCTCCACCCCCCACAGACAACATGAGCCTGGTAAGAAAACCAAACCACAGGAGCCACCACCCTGATCACCCCAAATATATTTATAGTCATTGTAACTTTTAAACGGATATTCAAGGATGTCATGGTCACGGTCCTCCCATTATTCATCGATTTGCTTGAGCGGGCCCAGTTACATCTCCATCATGAAACTTGTTTTTACTGTGTTTGGCATCACGGGTAGCTTGCCAGGCTTTGCCGTGCGGGCGAGATACTCTCAATAGCTTGCTGGGCTCTCCGAGAGGGGCAGAGGAATCGAACCTGGCTCGGCCGGGCCGGCTGTGCACAAGGCAAACGCCCTACGGCTGTGCTATCGCTCCAGCCCATTCAAGGATGTGAAACTACTAAAAACAAAATTTAAAAGTGAATTCATTAATTAAAGTGGCCGGAGCTAGATACAGCAGGTAGGCTGTTTGCTTTGCATGCAACTGACCCAGGTTCCATTTCTGGCATCCCGTGTGGTTCCCCCAAGCCCTTCAGGAGGTATCCCTGAGCACAGAGTGAGGAGTAAACCCTGAGAACCTCCAAGTGTGGCCACCCCCTGAAAACAAATAAACAAATAGCTAATTGAGTAAATAAGTAAAATCTTATTTTACTTACTTAATATGAAAAAAATATTAAAATGACCAAAAGGACTTATAACCCTGAGAATATGGGTGGGTCTCTGAGTCTTCCCAAAGGAGATCAGGAGGTGCTCCCAAATGAGCTCTAGCCCCAAGGGAGGAGGCATGGGAATGAACTCTGGGTGCCATGACCAGGTGGGAGGCTGGGGGACTTCATTCCACCGTGGGGGTCTCTGTTTTCTGGAGGATGGCAGAAGACAAGTGTGCAGGAAGGATGTGCGCTCACCAGGGGGCGCTGTGCAGCAGGGTGGGAGAGGTGGAGGGGTGTGAGGACTGGTGGAGGGGATTTCCAGTCCCCAGTGTGGGACTGACCTGACCTTCCTGTGGTGGGATGGGAGGGGGTGATGCTTCTGGGGCACCCACTTTTGTGAGAACAGTGGGGAGCTCACCTTTTCTGTGTCTCCAAGTCAGGAGGTGGGGGGAGATCCTGATGGCTCTTGGTGGTCCTGGAGTGGACGCAGGACCCTCAGAGCCGGGCCTTCCTGCTAGAATGCGAGACCCCAAGCTAAGGAGGAAGATGCCCTTCAGGGAGGGAGACAGACAAGGTTCTAATTTCTCAGGGACCGTTGCTCTCTTCCAGTGCTCCGGCGCTGCAAAGAGCTGGGTCCACAGTACCTTGTGGGTTGGGGGTGCTGGGTGGCAGGGAAGAGACCTGGGAAAGGGAGATGGCAAGCAAGACACAGCTGCAGGGGCGGGCGAAGGCAGCGCCAGTCAGGCAGGGCTTGTCCCACATAAGCCACGGCCCACAGGACATTCTGTTCTTCCTAGAACAGGCAGAAGGGCCCAGACTCTGGCCTGAGAGCCTGCACAGCCTCTTGTCTCCTCTCCAGCTTCCTGGAGCCTTGCCGGACTCTGCCTGCAGCTCAGTGCCCCCTGTGGCCCTAGCTTCTGGGGCTCTGCCGTCCCCACAACTATGTATATGGCCACTGTCCTCCTGTGCCTCTCATAGGAAGGTCCTGTGGGCAGCAAGGCCTGATGTCACACGCCCATGTCAGGTGGATGGAGAGGGATGTGGGGGCCAGTCTGCTTCAGGGACAGGGGGTGAGTCCTGCTTCCTTCCAACGGAGCTTGGAGCCTCCCTCCCTTCCTGAGGGAGAAAACTGCCCCTTCCAGGCAAGGATCCCTTCCTCCCGGACCCCAGATGTCAGATGTCCATGAGTTCATCCAGCCAGAGACAGCAGTGAGGGCTCCCCCCCGCACCCCACTACTTTCCCAAGGTAGGAAACACATGGGACCTGGTTCAGAAGAGTTTTTGCCCCCCCGGGTGCTAGCAGGGCTGAGGTTAACTTGGTGATTCGGGGCCGGTACAACAAATTTACTGTTCTCCAGCTTGGTAATTAACGCCCCTTGCTGCCTGCTCCAGCAGCAGATGCGAGAGATTTAAGGGAGTATTTTCATCTGAAATCTAGCAGTGCAGAGACGAGAGTGGCGTGACGAAGCCAAGCTGGAATCGGCATATTTATCGTCCGAGGCTGACCATCCGGCGAGTGAGTTCTGTTCGTCACTTTGGATGGATAGCTAATCACTCTCTGTGTTTACGATTTCAATTCCTGTCCTTCATGGGGTTGTGGTGAATTAGCTCGGTGCCATTTTCTAAAATATCAAGCATTTTTATACATTAGGTGGAGTGAATGGCAAATACTTGATGTAAAGTCTGCAGTTTTACTCCATAACCAGATTGTAAAATATGAACTGAATTAATCATAACTGCGAAGAGTAATGGTACGTTTTCTCTTATTTTATCTTTAGTGCCTTTCAGATCATGTTTTAAAACCTTCCACGTCTGGCGTTGGGAACGCAGCCGCGGCTTGGTGGTGGATAGCAAGAGGCAAAGGTCAGACCGGCGGCTGCGCAAATATTGTGTGCTGGATTTATTGTTTTAATTAAGAGCGTGGCAGTTCATCATAAACTGTTTATGGCGTTTCTGCACAGTGCAGCATTTTGAAATCAGCTGTTTTAATGAAAACATAATGTCATATCTGTCAAAGTTCTAAATATTTTGAAAGTGAAATATGGAAACAAGAACTTTAATTCTAGGTTTACTGAGATTAGCTCATTGAATTGCTTTTAAATCCCTTAAGAGGGTCACATCTTGGGTACCGTATGGTTTCTTGTAGGTGACTGGGAAAAAAAATCTAGGAGGTTCTCGAGCTGGTTATTTAATAGTGAAAATACAAGTTGAAGGTTAATGTATCGAAAAACAAAACCATTACAGTTGGCGTTGGGGTTTTAGATTAAAGATGCAATAATGGGTGTGCAGGGGCCCGGCTGCCGAATTGTTTGGGGAGGTCTAATTGTGCTGGGAGGGAGCTGAGAGCCTCATAGGGTGGGAGAGAAATGGAGGCGCCCCTGTTCTTTTCTGGTGGCAAAGCCTCAACACTGCCATGTTTGCAGCTAATTATTTATAATGACCTTAAAGATGATGAGGTTTCATGGACTTTTCAGGCTGAGCAGTTCACAATCCTAGTAATTCCCTCTCATGGTCGCTGGGCAGCTGTGTAGACATGCGGGCCATTCTTGGTTCCATTTGTTAGGGAGTCGGATAAAATATTTGTCTAATCTGGAAATTGTATTTTTAGCTGTACTCTCATTGGAAACAGAAATTAAGCTTGTCATTAGATGCCAGGCCACAGGAGTTGACTGAACAGGGTAATATATGTTATATTCTGTGCTATACTTGGTCAAGTTTCATATATATTGTATTCCACATTATTTTATTAACTTTAATATCTGCACTTCCTATTACCAGACATGCCCCTCATTCAAAGCACAGAGGCACAGTTCTCTAATCAGAAGTGACAGGCCATATACTTTCTCTCAGCCATTACTCGGTAGCCTAGAGCAAAGAACTCTGTTTCCTTGAAAATGTTTTGAATTGGGTTATTTTTATTGAAGTATTAAAGTAATTCTTCAGATTTTAGGCTATTATTTAAGTACTTTTGGGAGAATACAATAACCTCCAGATTCTATAGGCTTTGTTACTTTAACAATCTGAGCTGCTAAATGCATCTTTTTAATGCTGGTTATGTAAGTGTCTCAGAACTCATCTGACCAGCGGAAGCGAAGAGCATGCAGGTAATTATAGAAAATTAGTAGGCTAAATTAGTTTAGGAAAGCACAAAAGTATGATATTAAAACTGCTAGCAAAATATAGGTCCCGTTTGCCAGATTTTTAATGACAAATTAGCATTTCTAATCCTTTTATCCTCACGTTTTTGGCTT
This sequence comes from Sorex fumeus, assembly GCF_029834395.1. Classification (NCBI taxonomy): domain Eukaryota; kingdom Metazoa; phylum Chordata; class Mammalia; order Eulipotyphla; family Soricidae; genus Sorex; species Sorex fumeus. The sequence goes on from NW_026606179.1 coordinate 24,226,908, forward strand.
TGTGTGTGTGTGTGTGTGTGTGTGTGTGTGTGTGTGTGTGTGTGTGTGTGTGATTTGGTTCAAAGAGCCAATAGACTGGCTTAGGAAAGCTGACTGAGGCATGGGTCAGGGTTGGAGCGGGACCAGTGGTTTCTATAAAAATCCCCATCCAGAACCTTGGAGGCAGCCCTGGCCATGGTCAAACCCTGATGCATAAATGTGGGGCAGGAAAACCTGTGGTTGGGTGGGCCCATGGTTGGGTGCTTCAGGGGAGGGATGGTTATAGTTCAAATTACAGAAAGTGTCTTGTGAACTCCTTTCTGGAGGCGACCCGTCTTAACAACAGAGACGTCTCACAGACATACAGTGAACTGCAGGTGTACAACCTGCTTGGGGGGTTGAGGGAAGCCCTATGATGAGTGTGGCGGTTTGAGAATGAGAAATTGGCCCCCTGAGTTCAGTCCTCACCCTCTACTGTCTCTGCTTTGTTGGCTTACAGAAGCAGCTCTGCATTCTTTTCCTCTTCTGCTGGTCAGGGCTAAAGGAGAACAATTTCTGCACAAGGAGAACAAAGTTAGCAAATGGCAAAGTTGTGATGGGAGCCTAAGTTCAAAGCCAAGATTCTTTCACTCTGTCATGCCATGAAATCTCTGTTGAATCCCTTTTTCTTTCTCTTTTGTCAAGTCTCCAGGTGACCTTGAGAACAGTTGATCATTTTCATGTGATCTGGAGGTGATAAGGTGTCAGATGGTTAAGCTTGAAGGAAGAATAGTTTGCAATATATTCCTAAGCATGAAAGTCATCATTAGACCAGTGGGAAAAAGCTTGTTTGTCTTTCTCTTATATTCATAAGAACCAACTTTCTAGGGCGGGCAGATGAACATAACTGACCATGTGCTTTGTGCAAATTTAAAAACCTGGTAGGCCATCCCAACTGAAAAATATTCCAGGAGTGATAATGGGGTTCATGTAGAAAATGAAATTCTTGTCAGTAACTTAGGCATTTTTTTGTGCAGACAAATATATGGAATCCAGAGCTACTGGAACTTGGTGAGAATTTGCGTACAGAAAGTAGGGAAGTATTGGCAGGGAGGTAAAGCAAATAGGAAGGTGAAAGCATGAAAAAAAAAACACAAAGTCGTTTCCTAGGCAACCAATAAGGCATCAGATCAAGTTGATGGCTGTCATCGAGTGGTGGCCATTTGGGATGCCATCTTTCTAGTCTCTGAACTGGGCCATATCCCAACATACTGAAGGCTGTGACTGGTTGTTCCATACGTGACTGTGGTTGGTAGTTCCACGAACTTACCTGTGTGAGGTTATGCAGCGTGTGGTTTATAGATGCATAAAGTCTTAGACCTTGGTTGTGGTAACCAGCTCCATTGGCATTGGTATCTAAATGTTATGGATGAAGAAATTAAATTCCTTCTATGTCTTAGTTCAAGGAATCCAGAGTTGAGCAGGAGGAAAGCAGAGTTGAGTGGGAGGCCCAAGGAGCAAACCTATGACACAAAACCATGTCGGAAGAATACTGGGGGGTCGTTTGTAATGTATTCTTGGGAATTGTCTTCCTTTTTCAGTTTGGCTTGGTGACATGTGATGGTAAAACGGTATACTATCAGTGGTAGACAGCATGAGTGTCACCAAGTCCATCCTTCAGTCCTCCCAGTCCACCTGCAGACACAGGTGTGCCTTATTCTCATCTTGGGGTGCCTCCAGGTGGTGGCTCACCAAGGCTCACTCTCACCGCTACAGCCCATAGAGGCCAATTTGGAGTCAGAGGAGGCACTGCCTCAAGACACACTTGAGCCCTGAAGAAACATAGTAGAGATGTCCCCGGAACACCTCTGCTCCTCTTCCTGAGAACAAGGAAGGAGCGTTGTTGTGTGGATACCAAGGATTGTGGGCATTATACTGCACAAGCCTAGCCTAGCCTGACTTAACTTCTCCAGGTATTTGTCTTGGTTGTCCCCACATCCCCCCTCACTCTCTCTCCAGGACCCAGAGGTGAAGGGTCCCCCTTTTCTTCCTCCTACCTGTTTGGCTACCCGTCCTCTTAGGTTTAGCTCAGGCATGACTGAATCTCCACAAAGCTGTTTGTGATCTTTGTATTAAGGATGCAGCGTAGAAATGAATTGTATTGTTTGGGAAGATGTCACCACTGGCTCCTCCTTGCTGAAATTGTCTGTAACAAGTGGCTAGAGTTTCCACTGGAGGGTAATTTATATTTATTTGAGCTGCCACCAACTCCTTATTTAGTTTGCATAAACTACCCAGGACAGAAGAGGAATCTCCCTGGACCCTGTTTATCTTGTACAAGTGGAGCTTGCTTTGGAGGGTGGATCTCTCCTCACACGGACCTCCCTCCATCCCTTTTAGCGATGAATAATCAGTCATCAGGAGAGGGGATTAAAAAATAGATTTATTGCTATTTCTAAAAGTCAGAACTAGAGGATGAGTAAACACAACAACAGATGTATAAGAACGTAAGTAGAAACACTATTTTACAATAACATGTACTGAAACACATTTATGTACTGGAAACTATGAAAAATAGCTCTCTTTAAATGATTTAACATTTTCTCTTCCTTAGATACAGTTGAGTTTCCAGTGGGAGAACTAAGATGCTCACAGATTTCTTGGCCTTTGTGAAAACCTTAAAACCTTCTGGAATGCTCCGCAAAGCCGGTGCATGTTTTAGCAGGAGAACGGGCTATTTTCAGTGTGCATGTGTGCATGCATTCTGTCCTCTCTTCCCACATTCCCCAGACATGTCAGATCATTACTCAGGTTCAGGGAACCCCACGATCAGGGCTGAGAAAGAAATATCTGTTAATGACATTCGTTTCTGGAGAAAAAGGGGAGGCTGCTTTCTCAGGAGGAGACTGGCATTCCGGGCCTTTCTTCGTTGCCTTATGGCAACTTTCCTTGCCAGGCTGTTCTGGAGAACCCCTTTCATCTGGGGGTGGGGAGAGGAAATCATGGGCTGGAGAAATCCCATCCCCAGACTTTGGCTGCTCGGTGTGCCTGGCCGAACTGATAACTGGGAGCAGGACTCTAATCAATGGTTCTCTCTGAGACACCAGACAGACTTTATTGTTCCTGAAAGTGGACACTGTTTGCCATTTCTACAGAGTGGGTTTTTTGAGGACCCGACAGACCTGGGGTACAGCACTCTCCGAATGGCTGTTGAGACCTAGAGTTGGCTACAGTTACACAGTGGCAGAGCAGCATGCAGCTAAGAGCCAGCCCACCGGTCCTTCTTGCCTGGTTCTCACCCCGGGGTGATGAGCCTGTTCCTAGAGCTGCGCTCTTATCTGGTATTTGGGTGAGTGTATGGTCATCTTTGATTTGATGGTTGGGAACAACAGGAGAATGGTATCATTTGGAATGGACAACTCTGCGTTCAGAAAACTTGGCTACCAACTACCTTTATTTTTGGTGATGGTGGTGGTGGTGGTGGTGGTGGTGGTGGGGCTCCCAAGTAGATTTTGGTCTAGAGGCCACCCTGGGAGGTTCTCAGCTCAGCTGTGGGAGCCTGATGGGTCAAGGCTAAGGCCTGGTGATGCAGTGATGCTTGCTCCAGTGGTACTGGAGGGAGGTGAGGAGTGGAGGGTGTTTAGGGACCACCAGGGACACACCCAGCGGAGCTTGGGGAACCATGCAGTACTGGTGATTAAATTTAGAGCCTGATGCATTGAAGGTCTGTGCTCCAGCACTTTGAACTGTTTCTGCATTTCCCAAGCAAATCTCTCACTTACCTTTGCTCTGAGCAGGAATTGGATGCTTGGAGGTCAGCTTGAAACGATTCCTCCTCCACCTTTGTGTTACCTATCAAAATCCCCTTCTTTAAGAATCTGATCTAGGGGCTGATCTGAGTTCAGATGCCATGCACATGCCGTGCACTGCATGATCCTCTGGGCATCCCCAGACACAGCCTGGAGGGTCCTGAGCACCACCCGGGGGTCCCAGCTCATTCCTGGCACCAGAAACCCAGCTCACCCAGCATTGAAGGACATGTCCACCAGTTAGCTGAGAATTGCCAGCAGGGGTGCCCAGGCCTCCCAAGCACCTCTTGGAAGCCCCTCCAACCCCACAAAGAATTTTCTCTACATATTTACATGTGATTCCAACATCCCCCTCAGAAAAATAAGGACAGATTTTGCAACATTTGGAAATGAGAAGTAGAATGTGTGACTGATAATCCTTGTAGAGTGGACAAAATCATATGTGGGTGAGAAGCATGTGTTTGTGTGTGGGGGGTGTGATGTGTGGTTGTGTGTGTGGTGTGCCTGTGTGGAATATGTATGTGGTGCATATGTTTGTGTGTGGTGTGTGTATTTTGTGTATGTGTATCTGTGTATGGAATATGTGTGCATAGTGAGTCTGGCATGTATGTGTGTGGTGTGCATGCCCGTGCATATGTGTATATGTTATGTGTGTTTGTATGAATGTGTATATGTTAATATGTGTATTGGGTGGTAAGTATGTGGTGCATATATTATGTGTGTTTGTGTGTGGTGTATATATATATGTGAATGTGTGGAGTGTGATATTATATATGGTATTGTGTGAATGTATCTATGCATATGTATGTGTGTGAAGTGTGCATGTTATGTGTGCATGTTATTGTGTGAATGTGTCTATGTATATTTGTGTGAAGTGTACATGTTATATGTGTATGTGTATGGAGCGTGTGTATGTATGTAGATCATGTGTGTGTGGTATGTGTATATGTGTATGCTATGTTTGTATATGAGGGTGTGCAATGTTCATGTGTGAATGTGTACATGTGTGTAGGATGTGTGTGTGTGTATGTGCATTGTCTGGTGCCTGGGAAGTCTGTGAGAAAGATCAGAGGTGTGCGCTGTTTCTGCCTCTGTTGCATCTGGTGTCGGCTTTGTTGAATTGTCTTCTATCTCTTTCTCTTCCGCAATGGCATTGAGCAACCTCCACGCTAATGCAATATTAAGGACTGCATAATTAGCCACCTTAATAAATTTTTCTAAGATGGATAGGCAATGTTTGGATTTCTTCGGGAGAAAACATTCCTCTAATAGTATTCTGTGAGAAGCCATGGCGAGAACAATGAACAGAAATATCTGGAAATATATTAAGATATATGTGCATATATTGGACATTAGCACCATACACTAAGCATATTGGGAATATGCTTCAAAATATTTCAAACATCGTTGACCTTTGTTATATAATCCTGGGCTTGGGGAAACATATTTGCATAGGCTTAGCAATATATTGTAAATAACTACATAGGATAGTGTGTATTTTTCCTTAAGATGCAGTATTATAAGCAAGACATTAAATTATGCCTATCAGACAAAGCAGCCGGATCTCTACGTTTTTTTATAGCACATTCTATTGGGAAGACATCCCTGCTCCTACAAAGCACATGCATTAACTGCCTGATTCATGTGGTGACATGTGGCATATCCAAATGCGTTATGGATCTCTCAGGAATAAAAACAACATAGCAAAAGCATCACCTTGGGATGTTCATTGAGTGAATATTTTACAGACACACTCCTTTTATATTTATATAATAATTTAGTGTTATGACAATTTTTTTAGCAGAGTTGGCAGTTTTTCTTTTTTATAATGGTATTATATTTGTGAGCCTATTAAGTGCATATGGGATAAACTAAAGAAAAAAGTATTTTTCATAATTCCTCAGGGTGCTGGGAGCCAAAAAAAAACCATATTGGTTTAGAAAAATGTTAATAAAAGGTCAATCAGAACTTTCCAGGGCTCCGCGTGGTGGCAATGGCAATTTTGAGGAGCTCTTGGAGTCGTCTGTGGAGGAGAAGGAGGCGTTTTTGGGGTTTCCTGGAGGAAAGCGGTACCTCGTGTCTGATTTCTGAGAGAGACGCTGGCCCTTTGGCAGGGCGTGTGAGCTTTCAACCAAGAACCAAACTCGCTTCTTGGCTTTCCCCTCCTTTTTCATCTCCCCCCGACAATGAGGCCGGGCTGGGCTGCAGCGTGTCCTGAGGCTGTCCAGCTAGGCTTCCTTCCAGGACCTGGTGGTGGCCAGCACGGTGAAAATTGGGATACGTGTCCCTTTTCCATCCGCTTAAGCAGATAAGCACCACCAGAGAGAAGGAAGGTGTTTCTGAGGCAAGGCTCCTGCCCTCCGTGCCACAGGACCGAGGGCTGCTGGGCAGAGGCAGCTCCCAGCAGGGGGACGAGGAGGGTGGGAGGGGACACCCCATTCCCTCCCACATCCTGTCCCCTTTCTATCTCTCTCCCATCGGGTAAGAAGAAGGAGAATTTCTGTGTGTTAATCTCCCTTGTTCTCCTTCGCCTTTCAAAGAACTTATAAAAATGCAGAACTAGAGCGTGGTTATTTGGGGATTTTTATTTAGCAGTTGCCTGCGTTTTAGTATGTTTCAGGCAAACCCGTGCACTGAGATTCCGACCGGCCTCAAATTACACTTCCTCAAAATAGAAATGTTCTCAGTGAACAAGTGGACAGAGAGCTCTGCCTTGGAAGGGATCCAGCCCGGCTCCCGGAGGGTGGAGGGGCGGAAGCCCAGAACCCCCAACAGCATAACACATCCTCCCCATGGGCTTGTGGGGGGGGAGGGTAATGAGGTGGGGGAGGGACCCAGGAGCCCCCTAGTCCATATCTCAGCATGTGCTGGTGGTTTTGAGTCGCTGCAGCAGTCAGCTCTGCTCACGGCACCAGCCCCTGGGTCATCTATTCTGGCTCTTGCTGCGAGGTAAGGGCTTGCTGGGGGCTGGGGGATAGGAGGGGTAGGGGTGCAGGGGTGGCTGGAGTCAGGGACTCCCCCAGAACTGAGAGTGAAGACCATCAGCTCTTCTGGCCTTTGAGCAGAGAAGCACAGCTCACAGGAGACCCCTGGGCATTTCCTGTCTGTTTCCCAGGGGCCCTGGGCACCTCTTGACACACACCGAGTCCTCAGTCCAGGTGCCAGCCCTCGGGGACCCAGGAAGGGGCTGTGCTTGCCTGTGGGGGCAGAGATGCATCCCAGGAATGGGGAATTTCAGAGGTGCTGCGTGTGCTACAGCCCAGCTGGGTTCCTCAGTGCCTGGACCGACTCTCCCCTCAGGGAGGTCCCTGCTCATTTCTCCATCAATTTTGATTAAAAGCCTTTTTGCTTTGTTTTGTTTTGTTCTGGGGCCACACTCAGTGCTGCTCAGGGCTTACTCCTGGCTCTGTGCTCAGGGATCACTCCTGGTGGTGCTCAGGGGTCCAGATGGGGGCACTGGGGATCAAACCTGGGTTGGCTGTGTGCCAGGCGGCAAGTGCCCTACTTACTGGACTATGTGATCCTTGAAAATACAAATTTTTTTTTGCTTGGTGAGTTTTGGGGTGCCTCCGTGCACTTGAAATGTTATTGCAAGCTCGCTTTGTGTTGCTGGCATCGAACCCAGGGCCTTGTGTGAGCAAGGCTCGACTCTCCCTCTGTGTCACACCCCAGGCCCTACCCTGAGGTTTAAGATGAGACTAGCAGGAAGATGGCGGGAAGGGCGGGTCCATGGTAGCACAATTCTAGGTGAGGAAGTGGCCCTGACCTTATGAGCACCATTTCAGATCCGAGGCCATCCCAGTGAAGTCATTGTCCCCCTCTTTGAACCGCTGGGACCAGCTCATGGCCCCTCCCCACCTTCAGAATGAGTCAGGCAGGGGGCACAGCCGCCGAGGGTGCCCAGGCTGGTCCCAATGCCCATGTTCTAGAAACTTGTTCCAACTCTGGGCTGCTCTGCTCTCCTCCAGGCCCCCAGCCCTCCAGGGGGGTGAGCCTGTCCCAGCTGAGTCCCCTCTTTCAGCCAGATCAAGGGGGATTTCTACAGCCTGAAAGGCACGACCCTCATCCTGGAACCTACCCTGCCTGCTCAGCTCTGGTGACTCTACCTCCTGCTCAGCTATGCAGGACTCCATTGTGGCTGCACAGTCCAGGATAAGACAGTGCTCACCATCTCTTCCCTCCTGGCTTGGCTCTCCAATCTCCAGATTCACTGGGCTTGGCTGCTTCTTTCCTCTTGTTCCTCTCCCTAGGCCTGGGCAGCGCAGGGGCCAGCTGGCTCCTAGGACACACCTGCCAATCTCCAGCTTCATGGTTTGGTCCTTGGGACTCTTGTTGAACGAGCTCTAGGGAGGTTACTTTTGGATGAAAATGCGTCATCTCTGAGGGCTCCCAGTGGACTGTGTCAGTCCTCTCTCAAGATTGTAACCTGGTTGGATAAAGGATCAGGTTGGTGCCTCTTTGTTTCTAGAACAGTCTCACTAATACTGTGTGTGCATATGCATGTGTGCGTGTGCATGTGTGTGCATGCCTTGTGTGTCCATGTGCATGTGTGTGCATGCATGTGTGTGTGCATGCATGTGTGTGTCCATGTGCATGTGTGTGTCCATGTGCATGTATGTGTGCATATGTGTGTGTGTGCATATGTGTGTGTGTGTATGTGCGTGTACATGTATGGTGGTTTAGGAGTCTCCTATCAGGTATAGAGAGGAGAAGACTGTCTCTCTGGTTATTTAACACATCTATTTCTTGACCCCATTGCCTCTCACCTCTTAACTGTTGTGAGACAGAAAGAGTTGGGTGACCCAGGCCATGTTAGTTGGACCAACTGCTACTCCCCATTAGGACCCTGGGCAGGCCCCTGTGGCAGTGTTGCACCACCTTTTACTCATGTCTGTCTCTTTGCTGGGGCAAGGAAGTCACTGGGAGAGCAGACCCTGCGTTTGGGGGTGCTTCCCCTACCCCCACAAGCCCTCCTCTTCTTCCTCTGCTGCCCTTATGGGGCAGAGCCACTGACCGTTCATGCAGAAGGGACCTATCTGCTAGGCAGTGCTCAGGGAAGACTCTTGGGGTGAAAGAAAGCCTTGGGACCCTAGTTGGGTTCCCCTCCCTCCAGGGAGCACATCTGAGAACCAATAAAACCGGGCTGTGGCGATGGGACTTCGGATTCACGAGAGAGAATCTATGAACCACACAGCACCCCATGAGAGATGCTCCACTCCATGAGGAGTCAGTTATGCAAATCAAAATAATAAATGAGTCATGACCCCCCCCCACACCCATGGGTAACACTGCTGTATTGGGACAATATAGTGATGGCAGGAATCTCTCCTCCTGCCCGTGATGGGTCACTGGTCCTTCGCTCTGTTTTGATCCTTCCCCTATTTAGCAAAGACACGTGAGTTGTCGGGCACATGTCACACAGCCAGGTGCTGTGTGAAGCAGGGGACGCGGGGAGGGGGTGCCCATCTCGCAGATGTGTACATCCTCAAGATGCCCTTGGATGAGTTCCCTTATTGAAAGAGGCACAGTGTGGCGAAGGTGGTAGTGGGGGAGGCATATTCTGACTGTGGGGTGCTGTGCTATAAAAGCACCGTGATCTCAGGGACAAGGCATGGGGAAGTTCTGAGTGGACACTGTGCTGTATACTTGGGCACTGAGCCGTGGCTTTGCTGCACCCCACATGCCCTGGGCCCTCAGGGACCCACCCCTTGTCCCATTTCTGACTCAGCACAGTTAGATTTTCAGTGAAGTGGCTGAGACTACTCCCAGATGTCTTCACACGTGTGCCCCCTTCTCTGGGCACCTCTGTGTCCATTCAGTGAGGGGCCGCGCCCCAGTTTTCCAGCACTCACTGAACTCTTCACAAGAAAGAGCCGAGGTCCCTGCCCTGAGCCCGTGGCCAGATCCAGAGGACATATGTGAGGACCAGAAAGCCCAACATTGCTTTGTACTGGCCCTAATGGAAGCATGAGTCTGGGTCTCCTGTGTCCTGGGCCTCAAGACCCCAATGGGAATTCCTGGGTACAGATGAAAGGTTTCCCCCAGAGGGGGGACCCAGAACTTAGAAACCGGGGCTGCATGACCCAGGAGATGGGCATATGTCCCCTGGAGAGGCGAAAATTCAGAGTGTCTGCTGGGGTACCATGTGCACAGAAGCCTCCATTTTCCAAGGCTGACTTTTGGAAAAGAGCATTTCATCACGATATGACTATATCATACCAAGGATGGTCACGCCTTCATGGCGCGGGCATGGACGTGCTCCCCTAAGCGCAGGGGCTCCCAGTGGGGACCCTCTGTGGAGACCCACCCTTCATCTCTGGGCTCTGACGAAGCATGGATGCTACCGAGGATTCTCTCTCTCTCTCTCTCTCTCTCTCTCTCTGCTGAGTCCCGAGCCTGGCTATAGGCCAGCTCCCATTCCTGGGGCGGGGAGGGGAGGGTGCTGAGTCGAGGGTTCCCCGGAAGCCACGTTTCCATCTACTCGGGGAGCACGCTTGCTCATGGGTGCTCACGCTGCCCAGAGTACTACTTGGGTGCCCAAGAGACTACTACCTGCAAGTCCAGCCTTGCCTGGGGGCCCCACTCTCAGCCCAGAGGCCGTGGAGTCCCCCCAGGGGAGACAAAATCTGGCCACTTCATTCTTTAAATCCTCCAGACAGACACTCCCTGGAGAAAATCCAGATTCCCCCGTGGGGCCCAGAAGGTTCTTCAGGAAGTGGTTTCCCAGCCCTCCATCCATGTCCCTGACCCCAACTTCTGCCATCTGTCTGTGCTTTTCCTCCCTCAGACTCTCTCTCTATCCCTGCCGCCCCCCCCCCCCAAACACGTACACCCGTGCATCCTGCTAGGGTCCTAGGCAGTACTTCCTCCTCCCCTCGCTGTTTCTCCCTTTGCCCTGGAGCCCTCCTCAGCTTCGAGTCTAGGGTGAGCCCTACTCTGAGCTCGTGTCTAAGCATGGACGGATAAAAGCACCCCTAATGAAAAGCCCTGCTGGTGGAAATGTAAATATGTGCACTTCTGGAAATCCACCGAAAACCATTTCTCACGAACAATTAATTGATGCAAAAATTGTTAACTGTAGGAACTGAGAAAATCAAGGAACAACAACATGATAGTCCAGATTCCTGGGAACCTCACCCAACCCTGTGGTTATCCGGAGCTATTTGTCCTATGTGTTAGAAAGCTTCAGTCATGTTGCTTGTAACTTGCTTTTTTTTTTAAAAAAAAAAACAAAAATTAAAATGATCAGTATCCCTATGAAAAATTCTGCGATGTTATTTAGAACATTTTTATAACGTTACTTTTAAGGACTCTGCCGTATAGAGAATTTGTCTCTTAGATACGTGTATATTTTTTCTACTCTTAGGTTCCAAGACATTTGGTTTGTTTTCCACAGCCATGAACAGTCTTACAGCTAAGCCTTCACATGCATCCACGACTGATTCCTTTGGCTTGTGCATCTTTAGGGTTTTCAGAATATTGCCAAATTATGCTTCATAAAGGTGACCTGATTTTCCCCATCACCAGTGGGATTGAAAGGGCTCATTTCTCCCCTTCTACCGACACTATATGTGATCATTGTTTCCCCTCTTTACTGAAATAGAAAATGATTGCTCATTTTTGTTTTTAATTTGCATGTCAATTGCTAATATTCAAAGGTGTCTTCTACATATTTGAGCTTCTTATGTGTTTGTTTAATATATGTATTTTTTTTTATTTTGTGAATTGCATGTTCTCATTACCTTTTTTTCCTGTTGAAATATTTGTCTTTGTTATTCATTTGAAAGAAAGCTTTGCACACCTGGGACATTGCTGTCTCTTTGTTATATATGTAGAAAATATCTCTTTTTTTTCCTGGTTTTGGTTTATTTTTCAATTAAAATTTCATTTTTACATATGGGTATTTCTAATCTGTAGAATTCAAATCTGTCTCTCTCTCTTTTTTTTTTTAGACTTGCTTTTTGAAATTGGACTTAGAAAGAGCGTCTCCATTTATGTAAATCGTCCTTCCACAGTTTCACTTCAAATTTTGAACCTTTAATTTCTTTAGAATTTAAAAAAAATAATGCACTGGAGGTGAGGCACTCATTTTGTTTTCTGAATGAACGAGGAAGCACTTGTATCTACAGCAATTAGCCATCCTTTCTCACTGATGGCTTTCTGTGAAAATAGAAACGCGTGTGTATATGGGGTTGTTTCTGCCTATTTCGTGCTTCCCTCTTGATTGTGCCGGCTTTCTGCCGTACATTTTAAGATCTGGTCGAGCAAATCTGCTCTCACTAGCCTCTTTCTTTCACCACCTCCCCTTTCCCAAGAAATGTTTCTCAGAATTAAAAAAAAACAACAACAACCTTATTAATATGTTCAAATTCAGTTCAAAATGAACGTGACAAAATAGCAGAAACAATTTTGAGGGAGTCTTAATTGGACTTGCATCGTGTGGAAAGAGGAGAAGGCAGGGTTGGTACTAACCACAGACCTGGTACCTGCTCTCACCTTCCATCATTTACCTGAACCCTCGGCTGACTACTCACCCAGCATTTCCAGAGTCTTCACGTAGATCTTCCATGCCCAGATAATGATAACATCCTTCAAAGTCCTACAAGTGTCCATTTTCTTTCATTTAGTCATTTTACTTTTCGTGATTCATCTTAACACTGCAGGCAAAACACTGTAAATAAAGGTTTTAGTTCCATCATCACCTTACAGAGGTCAATTACGCTAGAAACGTTTTTACCTGAGCAATCATTGGGGGCGGGGCGGGGTGGTTAAATAGGCTTTCCATAGCATCAAGTCAAAATAGATATTTAAGGTATTTAAGCATTGCCTGCGGAAACCAGTTTACACGTTGCAGAGGAAATAAATAGGACATTGCACATGCACCTATTCTTGTGAGCATAGCTTCTGAGCATAAGCCTCACGGATAAACGCAGAAAAAAAAAACCCAACACGCGCATATTTGGAAGAGGGGTTATGAATGATGGCTTCTTTAATTTGGGGTTTTATGTATTTCTCGATTTACTTAAAAAATAAATTTGTATTTATGGGCGTTCTCGCCGGAGCCCAAGCGCGCGGTTGCAGCCCAGCCCAGCGCTTGCAGTGCAAAAACCTCGGCGGGCGGGCGGCTCGGGCGGCGCGGCCGGTGCAGTTCCGCGCGCGGCCGGAGGGTGGCAGTGTCCGCTCGCAGACCCGCCGCGCGCGGCCCGCTGACCTTTGTCAGCCTCCGCAGCCTCTCGTTTATCACTGATCACAAGAGTGGAATGAACATATTTACTTGTGTTTTGCTTTCCACTTATAATATCTAGTGGCATGGGAGGGAAATGAAAACAATTGTTCATAGGGGAAATTTATGAGCTTCATCTGCGAGATTTCCGCAGTTGCCCCGCCGCCGCCGCCGTCCAGGGACCGGGATTGCTTTTTGCATCTTCAGGCGAAGGAAGGAAGGAAGGAGGAAGGCGCAGTTTCCCTCTGCCCCAGCGGCTCCTTACTGTTTGTCATCCCGGGCTTCTGTGGCACAGCAGCCGACTTGTGGACAGCTCCTCCGAGTTGGGGAGAACAAACCCCGGCCCCTGCTTGGAGGCTCTCACAGCGTGTCTGGGTGTCAGGTGGTTCCCCCCCACCCCCCACTACCTGCAGGACCCTCCACCCGGAGTCTGGATTGTATAGCCAGGTCCTGGTCTCTTGGGCATGCCCTAAAATTCCTTCCCTTCACCTAAGGGTTCCCTGCTTAGGTGCCCCCTCCAAGACTGATACCGGGGTCTCGTGGGCGCCTCTGACCTTTGAGGCTTGAGCAACCTCCTGAGAACCCCTTGTCTTACGCCCAGGATAGGACCTGGGTGGGGAGCGCTGGTGGAGAGCAGGACTGTGAGCGTGTGTGTCTTTGCGTGTTTATGTGTGCGCACGTGTGTGCCTTTGTGTGTGTGCCTAAGTGTGCACGGGCATGCGTGTGTACATGTCTGCATAGACACGGAAGGGCATGTGTGTGTACGCGTCTGTACACATGTATATACCCGTGTGTGTGTGTGTGTGTGTGTGTGTGTGAGGTTGGTGGTGGTGGTTGTGCATGCCTGCCCAGTCTGGCTTTCTGGCCTGCCAAATCGCAGGATGACAGACGGAAGCTGCTCTCTGGAGAGTCTGGAGTGTCTTCCACCCCTGGGGTCGCAGGCTCCAGGGGGCAGAGGGCACCCAGAACGCATAGAGCTGGAAGCCCACTCTCAGGGTAGAGTGGGGGGTCTGAAGGGAGCATCTCTGTGTGTGTGTGTGTGTGTGTGTGTGTGTGTGTGTGTGTGTGTAGGGATGGGGACCCTACTCTAACACTCCAGAGGAGACTGAGAGCTATTCATGTATCCAGATGGCAAAACTGCTCTGCTCAGATGGGGAGACTTAACATTGTGTGTGTGTGTGTGTGTGTGTGTGTGTGTGTGTGTGTGTGTGTGCTGGTTCCCACACCAGGAAAGGTGATTCATGGCTATAATGGTCTCTTCTCTCCCCTCTTTGCCTCCCCTTTCCCTCCCTTTTCCCTTCCCTTCCCTTCCCTTCCCTTCCCTTCCCTTCCCTTCCCTTCCCTTCCCTTCCCTTCCCTTCCCTTCCCTTCCCCCCTCTCCTCCCTTCTCCCATCCCTTGCCCCTTCCCTTTCCCCTTCCTTTTGCTTCTCTTCCTTCCTTCTATTATTTCTGATCCCCTCATCTTTTCTCCTCTCCTCTCCCCTCCCTTTTCTTTCTTCCCTCATTCCCTCCTTCCTTCCTTCCTTCCTTCCTTCCTTCCTTCCTTCCTTCCTTCTTTCTCCATCCCTCCTGCCCTCTCATTTTCCTTTCTTCTTTTCCTTCTTCCACCCTCCCTCTTTTTTTAAAGGCAGAAGAAAAACTAAAAATTTTATTTCATCACGACTTTTTTTTTTCTTTTTATTTATGCACCATGGTTTACAAAGTTTTTCACAATATGGTTTTTACAGTCTTTTAATGTTTCCTTCCTTTCCTCCCTTTCTCCCTCCCTCCCTTTCTCCCTCCCTCCCTTTCTCCCTCCCTCCCTTTCTCCCTCCCTCCTTCCTCCCTTCCTTTCCTTCCTTCCTTCCTTCCCTACTTCCTCCCTCCCTCCCTCCCTCCCTCCCTCCCTCCCTCCCTCCCTCCCTCCCTTCTTTCTCTCCCTCCTTCCTTTTCTTTCTAGGCAGGGGGAATTTTTTTCTGGCCCTCTGAAGGCACAGTCTCATTTGGGCCTGAGCAGCGTCTGCTCTGTATGCCGGCTATAACAGGAGGTGATTCTGTGGTGACAAGTTTGAGGCACGTGAGTGAGCCTTTGGAACCAACTGGCCTGCAGTGGGCCCTGTGAGGTCTTGACCATCACTCTGCTCTGTAGTTGGACCTTCAACCCATACATTGGACCTCAGCTCGGTCACCTGAGATCACCTGGGAGTTAATTCAGCTGAACAGCAGCTGGGTAAAATTTCCAGAGCAGGAACAGGAGGAGAAAGAGGGCCGGTTCCCATTCTGTGTTTCAAGGCCCTGCGTCGACCCTGTTGAGGCCCCCCGCTTTCCAGTTAGTTGGGTTATGGTGGTCCAGGCCTGTCTGTGACTTGCCCATAGGACCCTCCCTCAGCTCATTACAAACCCCTGCATTTCCCTGTAGTCTACAATCAAATTACTCAAAATTGCACTGCTTTATTGCATACTGCTGAACTCCAAGACAAGCAAATACCCAGATAATGAACAATTATTTATGACAAATTATTACTTTTACATATAAGGTAAACAGTTTCTATTAAGTTCAGTAAAGGTGACAGCCCCTCCCTGAAGAATGTGGATGTCGTTCCCTCGGGGATACTCATCGAGTTCATGGCAGGTGGGGTCTGCAGGGGCTGTCTGCATGCACCTGAGGGCTACTCTGAGGAATCTTCAGTGGCCAGGTACCCCCACTTCCGACTGAAAGCAACCATGTTCCGGTCTCGGCACAGGGCCGTGCAGTTTCCATGGGGTTTCTAGTTCTTTTTCTGTTTCCTCTGAATAGGTCACGATGAAAGCCGTAAAGAATGCAAAATGTTTCACTAATTTCATTTGCAGTTAGGTTTTCCAAATTGTGTATTATTTGAAATGGGAACTTAACTTTCTAAATTATTTATGGACCCACTAACGTATGGTTTGGTTACTTCAGCCCATTTCCATGGTTCTTCTTGAGAACAGAATCTTCTCTCAGCTAATTATAACATGCGGTAGTTCCCCAGCAGTCCTACAATCAAATTATTCAAAATTGCATTTCTTTATTGCATATTGCTAAAACCCGAGACAAGCAAACATCAAGATAATAAACAATTATTTATTGCAAATTATTACCTAATATATAAGATTAACAGCTTGTAACTATTAAGATTAATACACGTGGTAAACTGTATTTATTATACTTATTTTGTAGCAAATATCTTTGTATAAAACATATGTTTATGTATTGCAATTAATGAGAAAAAGTGTAAGATTAACAATTTATGTTGGGTTTTGTTTTTAGATTTATGCACACTGTAAAACTTATTTATTGCACTTATTAAAAGTATTTAATGATGGACTTTTAGATGCTATATTTTTAATGCGCAAATATAAACTAAAGGAGTATTAAATTACAAAATGGAAAATTATAACCGAAGTCAAAGAATCTAACTATTTTCTGCTATAAATCTGCTTTAAAAAGATCATCACTGGAATTACTGAATCTTTAAATAGTGGCCTTTATAGTACATAATGAGTTCCAATGAGTTATCCTTTGAAAGGCTTTTTTCATCATTAAAACTAAACTCAACATCTTGCTCTTAAAGATAAATGTAGCTAACAGCATCAACACCAGGATCCTTTGGTTTTAGGACAAGAAGCTGGAGGAGCCTTGGTGGCCAGAAGGCATGACCAGTGTATGCCAGGGAGGCAGGACAGAGGGGCTGGAAGTGGGGGCAGGAAGCTGGAGGGAGCTCTCTTGGGGGAAGGGGGCTGACACGTGTTGTAGGGGAGACCCTGATCTCACACTCTGGTTCCCAAAGCCAGAATCAATCTTGTATCTGCCACAGGCTTAGAAATGAGGGGACAGATGACTGTTGGACGGGGCTGGCCAGTGTGTCTGCTCCTCTGGGCACCACAACCCCCCCACGGCCTGGCCCAGACTTGAGGGCTCGCCCGCAGGGAGCAGAGCAGAGACTGGTTTTGGCCATGTTGGTTCAGGAATGTTGTGGGACGAAAGAAGGAAAATGAATTCCTCAAAGTATTGTTAATTAATTAATTAATTAATATTTTGCTTTTTGGGTCACACCCGGTGTTGCTCATTCCTGGCTCTGCACACAGGAATGACTCCTGGTGGTGCTCAGGGGACCATATGGGATGCCGGGGATTGAACCCAGGTTGGCTGTGTGCAAGGCAAACACCCCCTACCTGCTGTGTTATCACTCTGGCCCCAAGTTTTTTTTTTTTTAAATATATATTTTCCCCCTACATTTATTTTATTTTGTGAAAGCACCATGATTTACAAAGTTATTCATAGTTGGGTTTTTGGCCTGTCTTGTTCCATCACCAATCCTGCCACCAGAGTCAAAGTCCTTCCACCAAAGACCCCGGGTCCTACCCCCCACCCCCAGGCTGTCCTCTTGACAGGCACCATTTTAAAGCTCAGTTGTTAAAAGTTTGGGTCTCATGAGCTCAGTGCAGTTGACTCCGTAGTCTCCATAGTTAGCTCTATCATTCTTGAGCACCTTGGGATGTTCCTTGCCCCTTCTCATCTTTCTCTTCTCCCCCACCCACCTCCACTCGCTGTCTTTCCTTCCCCTTCCCTGTACTGTGGGGCCACAGGTGATCTAGGCATTATCCCTTTAAACCTTGCATTTCTTTTTTTTGTCCCTTCCCCTGTGGAGAAGTCTGCAGGCACAGAGGGCATGGGAAGATGGGAGGGGGCTATGCAGCCTTGGGGGGGGTGGCTGTGGGGGTCCCCTCACCACCCACCTCATCAAGGTTCTTGTTCCCCAACTGAGCGCTGATCCCACGGCCTGGCCTTATCTGACCCCTGTGTGACCCAGAAGTGAGGCCAGAGCCACGGGCAGCATCCAAGTCCTGCAGTAGAGACCCCTCCCCGGACAAAACGCAAACCCTATGCGGCTGCCTGGGTGTCAGAGGGGCCTGTGGGTCTGTCTCCGTCTGGGTGAACGGTGCCCAGACATCCTCCTGGGATGCGAGCAGGCAGACGTGAGGGTCGGGACAAGCAAGAAGAGGCACACAGGCTGGGAGCCACCTGGTGTTGGCGCCTGAGGTGGGGTTAGGGGCACTCAGGCGCTGTCTCGGGTCTGGTTGCAGACTCGGGCTGCTGCTCTTTGCTGCTTGGTGTTACTTTTCTTTGTTCTTATCAAATATTTCCCCCTTTCTGTTCATTTTTCCATGCTTGTGTTCTTTTATTTTGGACATTGCAGGCTTACCTCCCTCCCGCCCCCTCACGAGTCATTATAGGACACACAGATTCTTTAGAAAATGTGTACAAATGTAAAACTCACTTTTGCATCAGAAAGCCTTGTGGGTTCAAGGGAGGTAGGGCCTGGGGGTTGGGGTGGAAGGTGGTCTCCACCTCTCCAGAGGAAGCTGCTTGGGGAGAAAGGGAGCTAGGGGAATGGGGGAGAGGAGTGAGGGGGTTGGGGGGTTGGGAGGTTGGAGGTTGAGGCAGGAGGCTGGCCTCATCTCTGCAGCAGCCCTTCCCTGCACACTGTGCTGGGGTAACCCCCTCCTTTCCTCTCATATACCCCTATTTAACACCCCCCTCACTCATTTCTTCATTGCAGTGCATTGTTTAGAAATGCTTGACTCGAGTAGTGAATCTAGTTAATTAAGCAAGTCGGTCTTGATTCTTTCAGTCCTTCTTTCATTGTTGGCTAGTTCTGTAGTGAGTGTGTCTGGCTGCCTCCAGAAGGCCTAAAACCTTTAGCTGCCCTCCCAGGGAGGAGGAGGAAGAGGAAGAGCAGGAGAGGGTGAGGGGCGGGAGGGAGGGGTGAGCAGGAGGGAGGAGCAGCAGGAGAAGGTGAAGGAGAAAGAAGAAGAGAAACAGCTGCTGCCTCTAGTTCAGGGTCTTCATTGGGATCCCAGTGACAGTCATCAGTTAAGTCCTCACTCCCATCTTTGCTTCCGGGGATTTTCCCTGGGACCTCATTTCTAGGGGCGGAGCTCAGGGTAACTGAAAACCCACAGTGAGGGAAGGGTAAACTGTAGAACTTTAAAGCCAAAACTCCCTGCTCTTCATCTTGGGGCTCTAGAGTTTTCAGTCAGAAGCCAGTGCCAACGGCAAGGTGGACTGATGGGAGGTCTCGAATTGGTCCATGTTTGTAGATCTGAGGGTGTCCTGGGGGAGAAAGGGAGAGTGTCCTGGGAGGGGAAGTTCCCGTTCTATTCCCAAGCTCTGCTTCTGGACCATGCCATAGGAAAACAAGTCCCCGCAGGTGTCCTTACTGCGTGCAGATGGTCAGAGGAAAGGTGTGTGTCCAACCCCTGATTAGGAGGAGGGACGATTTGCCATGGGGCCAGTGTCAGGTTGAGAATCAGAGATGCTTGAATGGGAAAGAGGGCTTGAGAACGTGCTGGCTGTTGGCTTCCTTCCTAGTGGAGGAAGGAGGGAGGGAGGAAGGCAGGCAGGCTCCCTTCTGACTGTCTGCCGGGGCAGAGGTCCCTGGTGAACTTCTTTTTTGTTCTAGAAATTCTGCTTTCAGGAGTGGTTTACCGGGAATACTCCTAGATGAAAACGAAGACTCACATACAATGCTGTTTATTTTGCTTTAATTTTGACTTTTCATTAGGAAAAGTTAAGAATATATAGGGCCCGGGAGATGACTCAGAGGGGCGGAGGCCTTGCATGCATGTGGCCTGGAGTTCAGTATCTGGTGCCATATGACCCCGAGTACTGCCTGGTGACACATGCCATTGCTGGAGTGCTGGGGTGACCCCGGGGGCCACCAGCACCTTGAAATCTGAGCAGCAGAGTGTTCCTGGGCCTAAGTAAGGAAACTTTAGGCCCCCACAGCCTAGAGATTGGTCTCTGGGCCCCTGAGGACCACTGCGGAGGCATCTATACCAAAACCATGTATAAAAAGCAACACAAATAGAAAAGCGACCCCCAATACACTCCTTCCCCAGGTCCAACTCCCTGGCCTCTCCCGCCCCCTGGTTTATTCAAACGAATGCCAATTTACATGTGATTCCATCCATCAACGATTCATCTCTAAAAAGTAAGGACAACTATCTTTATTTCACTTGGAAGGAAACGAAATTCATCGTATCAAATATCCAGTCAACTCTTTCTGCTTGTCTCAGAATCTTTCCCCCTTCAGACCTGCACACATTGTCCGAGCCTGCCGTGTGCATCCGAAGCAATGGGCTGACCGACCCATCTCATTTTCTTTCTTCTTTTTTTTATTTTTTATTTTTTAGGTTACACCCGGCGATGCACAGGGATCACTCCTGGCTCTGCACTCAGGAGTTACCCCTGGCAGTGCTCAAGAGACCATATGGGATGCTGGGGATCGAACCCAGGTTGGCCGCGTGCAAGGCAAACACCCTCCCCGCTGTGCTATGGCTCCAGCCCTGCCCCACCTTGTTTTCTATTTCCATCTTCTCCCGCTCCTCTCTGGAATTTGTTGAAGAAACTGTATGCATCGTGCTATGTTCTACCATCTTGCTTACCAATTGCACTGCTCTTCGATCACTTCACGTGTTCCTTTGTTTCTTGTTGATCCTGTGACTTTGTCACCAGTACAAATCATAGGTACTTCCCTATACAATTACAGCTGTTGCAGGCATCTTGAAAAATGTAATTTGTGCATTTGTCTCTTCTGTGAAACACTAGATCTGCCCCTAGACTTTGTCCTTTGACAAGTACTTGGAGATACCTAGGTAATATTTTTTAATAAAAATATTTTGATAATTATATTTAGATTGTCATTTATATATTTCATAAAATTTTATTATTCTGAGAAGTGGTCCATGCTTTCAGCCCAGATGGCTAGCGGAGCCAATGACCCAAGAGTAAAATCTCCTATTATTTCATTAAGGATGCGAAATGATTATATTCTAATTCTACCATGTCTTTTTCTTTATTGTTATGGGGGTCACTCCCAGCAGTAGTCAGGAGGTCATGCAATGCAGGGATTGCACCCAGGGCCTCCTCACACAAGCGCTCCACCTAGTTCTCTAATCTGTCATCTGAATTTATGGCTTTGAATTCTTTTTTATAAGAAGAAGGATTCAGCACCAGTGTTTTGGTTTCCTTTTGGTATTATTTATTAACGTTTTGGTTTGGGGGCTACATCCAACGGTGTTCAGGGCTTACTCCTGGCCCTGCACTTGGAGTCAGCCCTGGGGAGTGTCAGGGGGACCATATAAGGTGCAGAGAATCAAAACCAGATGACCATGTGCAAGGCAAGTACCTGAACTGCTGTACTATCACCCCAGCTGCAATTTTTAGGTATTTTTTTTAAAAGAACATTTTATATGCTCGTTTATTTTTGAGTGTTTGGGCCACACCAGGTGGTCCTAGGGGACTGGCTCTGTGCTCAGAGGTTACTCCTGGGGGCCCCTGGGGGGAAACTTAAGTGATGCTAGGGATCCAAGCAGGGCTGGCAGCATGCTAGTCAAATAGCTTAACCACTGTGCTACCTTTCTGGCCCAAGAAAATGTTTTGCTTTCATACAATTGTAAATTCACTTGCCATTATAAGAAATAGTATGGGGGTGGTTCTATAAGTCTTTCACCAGTTTCTCCTAATGATGTAAAGCTATAATATCACTATAAGGATATTGACATTGATCCTGATGGCACATTAAGTGTTTAATCTGACAAGGATGCCTCATGTTGCTCCTCTCCAGTCACATTCATTCCCTTCTTTGTCCGCCTCTCCCTGCTTTGCTGTTGCCAGTCTGTTCTCTCTCTCTCTTTTTTTTTTGTTATATGAATTTGTCATTTTAAGTTGATATGCAACTTACAATGTGAAACCTGTGGGGCCTGGCGTTTTCACACACACACACACACAGTCCTCTGGAAATTCATGGATTTTCATTGCTAAATATTGGTCTGTAGTAATGGCACACCCCAGGTTGTCTCATGATTCAACCATTGAAGGACATCTGAGTTATTTACGTTTGGGGACTAAATAAATCTGATGTTTCTGCATCTGTACAGATTTTTCTGTATGAACCTAGTTTTCCTTTCTCGGAGGCAAATTCTCAATTTTGGGGTTGTAGAGTCGTTGTAGAGTCATTTAAAATACTTTAAAAATTATTTTTAGCTTTAATTTTTTTGCATATTTAATTTTCGAAGCAATAATCACAGTTTTTAGTCTGACTGACCATTTATTTACTCTCACCAGCCCCTTCCAGTGATGTATTTTACCTTCATTCTCTCAGCATTTGGTGTTTTCACTCAGAAACACACTGATGTGTGTTACGATAGCTATTGTGGTTTTAATTTTCAACTCCATTATGGCTAATGACGTTGAACACCTTTCCTTGTGTGTGCTTGCCGACATTTGCCAACAGTATATATACTTGCTGGGAAAATGCATGCATATATTTTTTTGTCCATTTAGTTTAGAGAGTTCTGTTATAGTCTAGATGTTAGTTCTTTGTCAAATGGTCTCTCTGGATCTCCAGCTTGTCTTTTATTTTCTTCATGTATTTTTTCTTGCAGAGCAAAAGCTTTCACTTTTTCCTCCCATGAATCATGTTTCTGGCATTAAAATTAAGGATCCTTAGCCAGTCGTTGAGACCTATACTCTGAAGATTTTCTCCTAATTTAGTTATTTGATGAAGTGTGACACTTAGATCTGTTTTTATTGTTGTTGTTTTTTTAATTTTTTTTAATTTTGCGTCACACCAGGCGATGCTCAGGGGTTACTCCTGACTCTGCACTCAGGAATTACTCCTGGCAGTGCTTGGGGGACCATATAGGATGCTGGGAATTGAACCCGGTTTGGCCGTGTGCAAGGCAAACACCCTACCTGTTGTGCTATCGCTCCAGCCCTGGTTTATTTTTTTAATGCCTATTGATGCTGATTTCTACAAAGCATTGGTGAAAGTTATATATTCCCTTCTTTTGACTAATTTTGTGCCTTTGTTAAAAACTGGTTGGGTGTGTTTATGTGGGAGTCTCTATGTTGGCCCACTAAACAGGATGTCCTCATCTCTATTCCTCTACCCACACCTATGGTCTTGATCACTACAGTTATATATTAAGTCTTGAAACTGGGTAAGCTGATTTCTTCCACTTTGTTGTTTATTTTTCAAAAATTGTTTTAGATTTACAAGTTCCTTTACTTTCCAGTTTAAGAACAGTATTACCTATATAGATAAAACAACAGGATCTTCGTAGGAATTGTGGTAAAGCTGCTTATCAATGTGAGAATGTTTAGTCTTTCAATACAGGAGCATGATATGTTCTGCCACTTATCCTCCCTCCCTCCCTCCCTCCCTCCCTCCCTCCCTTCCTTCCTTTCTTCCTTCCTTCCTTTGCAATATTAGCTTCATAATACTAGCTTCACAATACTCTTGTTTGGGGAATTCTTTTCTTCTCTTTATTCTCTGGAAGAAATTCTGTAGAATAAGTGTTAATTGTTCTTCAAACATTTGATAGAATTTACCAGTGATACCATGTGAGTAGACTCCTGCCTCCCATTTTTTCAGCTTAAAAATTGTAAATTCAAAGGTGTGCGATTTTTGTTGTTGTTGTTGTTGTTGTTGTTTATTTGTTTGTTTGTTTTGTCTTTGGGTCACACCTGGTGGTGCTTAGCGGAATCCACCTCAGTGCTGTTTGCTCTCAGCAGTGCTCGAGACTTTCTCCATGTAAAGCAGCACTCCAGTCCTTTGACATCCCTCCGGCCCCGGCATTCTTAATCACTACAGAGCCACTCACAGTGTCTTGATCATATGGATTGAGTCATGGCAGCTTGTTTTTTATTTTTATTTTTTAAGAATTAGTCCATGGTATCCCTTATCATTTTTTTTGATGTCTGCATGGTTTGTATTAATTTTAAAGGAGTCATTTTCTTTGTGGGAGAAGAATTTGGAGTCACGCACAGCAGTGCTCAAAGCTTGCTCCTGACTCTGTGCTCAGGGATAACTGCTGGCAGGGCTCAAGGAACCATATGGTGTGCCAGGGATGGAACCCAGATCAACTACATGCAAGGCAAGTGCCCTATCCATTGTACTATCGTTCTGCAACCCCCCTCCCGCCCCCCGGCCCATCCTAGAGTAGATGTTCTATTCTATTGATTTGTCTATTTTCCCTCCCCTGCTCTTATCTTTAGTTTTTTTTTCTTCTTGCTCTCTTTGTGTGTAAGTCATAGTTTTTCTCTGGGGTCTTGAGGTGGGTGTTTGAGATAATATTATTTAGGGTCTTTCCTCTTTTCTAATCTATGCATTTTGTACTACAAATCTCTTTTCCAGAACTACTTTAGCTATACCCTACAACGTCTGACAGCTGCATTTATTTTTAAAGAACATACATTTTAATTTTTTGTCTCCCTTTGTTTTTTTTGGATCACACCTTGCTGTGCTCAAGGCTTACTCCTGACTCTGTGCTCAGGGAGCATTCCTGGCAGTGTTGGGGTGCCAGGGATTCAACCCAGATGGATTAAGTTTAGTCGCCTGTGCAAGGTTGGGGCCTCACCTGCTGTGCTATTACTCCAGTTACAAACAATTGTATTTTTGTTTTCATTCAGTTTGTGTGTGTGTTTTAATTTCCCTTGAGACTTTCTTTGTATTTCATGTGTCATTTAGAAATTTGTTTGTATTTCTAAGTGCTTGGCAGTTTTTTTTTTCCTGTGGCCTTCTTGTTTCCCATTTGGACTTCTTGTGCTTAGAGAATTCCTCACATGATTAAGTTCCTTCAAATTAGTTGAGATGTGTTTTGTGGCCCAGGTTTAGTTTTATATGTTTCATAAATACTTGAAAGAATGAGTATTCTATTGTGATTAGGTGGACTGTTCTATAAATGTCAATTTGTGTTGGTTGTTGGTATTGTTTACGTCATCCTCGTTGGTGTTCTTGTTTGTTCTCTGTCTCGCTGCTAGAAGTGGAGGTAAAAAAACTTGTCTATAATTTGTGGCTTTGTCTCTCTATAGTTTAGTTTTTGCTTCCTGTTGCATATTTTGTGACTTTCTTGTATACACATCCTAAATGCATATACATATATATGAGAATGCTTACATATTCTTGGTGGATATATATTCATTTGACCACTTGATCACTTGATGTCCCGTTACTTATCGATCTGCTTGAGCGGGTGCCAGTAACGTCTCCATTCATCCCTGTCGCGTGATAGTGTAGCCCAATGGCATCTGCTCGCTCCAGGAACACGAAGACACTCAAACCGTTCATTCACAGTCTTGACAAAGAAGTCTGACCATCTTGCAGGTGGGTGGCCATGCAATCTCTTGACATCCTGTGGAATCCAATTGGTAATGGCTGTAGTCCAGCAGTCATCTCCAAATTGCATTACGTGTCCAGCACATCTGATTTTCGATGATGTGGCAAATGAGACAGCGTCCCTGATTCTTGGTCATCAACGGAGGTTGGAACTCTGGATTCCTTCTCTCACTTGAGTGAAGCATGATACTCCAAGCATAGCTCTTTCCATTCCTCTTTGGGAGACCCAAATAGTGTTCTCATCCTGTTCTTGTAGGGCCCAGGTCTCTGAGGTGTATGTTAATGCAGGAAGAATGGAGGAGTCGAAGAGATGTGCTTAGAGCTGGAGGTTCTTCATCCTCTTAGATATTTCTTTGACGCTCTTGAAGGCATTCCACGCTGCTCTCTTCCTCCTGCTCAACTCAGGTGCCAGGTTGTTTGTCATGTTGACTTCTTGACCTAGGTACACATAACTGCTGCTTTCGGAGATGTTTGTTCTGTTGAGAGTGAATGTAACGTCAGAAACGAGTCCGTTTCTCATGAACATTGTCTTTGTGAGATTCAGCTGCAGTCCGACCTTTCCACACTCACGGTCAAAGTCGTCCAGCACTTGTGCCGCTTGGCTAATGTTTGGTATTTATTAGAATAATGTCATCGTACTCCACTAACCAGCTACCGCCATGCTCCAGGCTGCTCTTCGGACCACTCAGGCCAAGCTTCATGCATGAATGAAGCCCCACTGAAGCAGGTAAAGCAGAACTTTGTGACCTCGGATTCTAGGTTCAATGGGACCCAGAAATAGAGATACTCTGCCTGCTTCCACCAATCTTCAGTGACCCAGGGATCACACCCAGAAGACCCACCCTGCTGAAATCAGATAAATACCTCATCGGCTGACCTCCACTACCTCCACTACCCAGCTGCCGCCACGCTCCAGATCACTTTCAGGACACATCATAAAGCACTTAATACCCATATTTAATTATTACTGCACCATATTTGATGGGGATAAAATATGGTTTGAACCATGGGAACACCTGCAAGAGTAATTAGAGGCCACCCTAAAAGCCTCTATTCCTCTTGGAGAACCTGGCAAGCTACCGAGAGTATCCTGCCCACACGGCAGAGCCTGGCAAGCTACCTGTGGCGTATTCTACATGCAAAAAAAGTAAATACAATGGGTCTCCTTCCCCTGACCCTGAAAGAGCCCCCAATACAGCAGCATTAAGAAGGATGAGCAAGGAAAGGCTGATAAAATTTCAGGGCCAAACTAGGCTGCCAAAATGAAAAAGGGCTAAAATGCCTGTACTTTCAATGTACATATGCTGGCATCAAAAACATCCATTGAGGACCTGATGGTACAAGCAACAAAGATCAAGTACGACATCATTGGTCTGACCGAGACAACAAGGCATCAATCACATCACACCATTTTTGACACTGGAGAAGAACTGTTCCTCGGAACATGTGACAAAAGAGGCGTTGGTGGTGTCAGTGTCCTTGTCAACATGAACTTGGCCATGAGCATTGATTAATTTGAATGCCTAACAATCTGAATCAAATAATTACATTTGAATAGATGTGGTTCACTGTTGGCAGTTTCTATCTTCATTGTCTACGCACCAACATCCAATTATGATGAAGGAGAAATTGAGAAGTTCTACATGGAGCTGGAGAAGTTCTATAAAGAAGACCACACCTTCTACAAGATCATTGTCGGTGATTTTAATGCCAAGATAGGACCGAGAAGATCAGTGGAAGAACTCCACATCGGGACCCATGCCCTCAAATGGAACGGACAGGGTGAGAGACTGTCTGAGTTCATCAGGTCGACCAAGACCATCCATGGTAACTCACAGTTCCAGAAGGCTGAATCTAAATGTTGGACATGGAAGTCTCCTATTGGACTGTTCCACAATGAAACTGACCACATCATATTCAATCAACAGTTTTGCCTGACTGATGTTGTTGTTTTCCCAAAATTCAAAATGGGATCGGACCACCATCTCCTTCATGCAAAATTCTATGTCATGGAATGGGGAGGAAGGACTGCAAAGTTTAAGAAGAGAACTCCCAAAACGACCACCAACTGGGAATTCTTTGGCACTATTGTGGCAACATGGAAGGATGCCATCATTGACGACATTGATGAAGAATAGAATTGACTGGGTCAGCAATTCCATGATTGTGTGAGGAATGCAGAGAGAGAGAAAGCCACAAAAAGACACCTGTCTTCAGAGACTCTCAAGCTCATTTGCCAACGTGGCTTGGCGTGAGCCTCAGGCAACCACAAGCTAACATCCGAGCTTGCAAAGCAGTGCAGAGAAGCGATAAAGGAAGACCTCAAAGAGAAGAGCAGCAGTGCTGGCCCATGCGGCAGAAGCCGGGAAAAGCATTCGCAACGCCCGCCTGTCCTTCATCAACTATAAGACCAAGATGACTGCCCTCTTACATCCTGATGGATCTATCATGTCTTCCAGAAGGGCAATGGAGAAGATTATTCATGGCTTCCACTCAGATCTCTTCGATAGCCATGCCCACATGCCCACATACCAAATTCTGCAGACAGGATATGTCATTCCCAGCATTCTTTCTTCCAAAATCTGACACGCCATTTCGTCGGTAAAGAAGCAAACAGCACCCGGCCCAGACAAGGTCAGACCCGAACACTTGAAGAATCGGCCGCCAGTACTCATCAATACACTGGCTCGGTTCTTCACACACTACCTGTCTGAATGCAAGGTTCCGTCTCAATGGAAAACCAGCAGGACTGTTCTGCTGTATAAGAAGGGAGACATCCATGACATTGGCAACTATAACCCAATCTAACTGTTGTCCTTTGACAACAGCTGTTCACTCAAGTCATCCTGAATAGGATTGGCAGAACATTAGATGAAGGACAACCATGTGAGCAAGCTGGGTTCCTAAAAGGATTCAGCATGATCAACCATATCCACACAGTAACCAAGCTCATTGAGGTTTCTCAGGAGTTCAAGATGCCGCACCGTCTAGCGTTCATTAATTTAAAGAAGGCCTTTGAGTCTGTCGAGACTGAAGTGGTCATCAAAGCCCTAGCCAAACAGGGCATTCAAACTCAATACATCAGGATCCTCCATGAGCTGTATTATGGACTCACTACCAGGATCTCACTATTCTACAAGGAAGTGATCATTGACGTAAAGAGAGGGATTCTGCAGTGAGATACCATTTCACCCAAACTCTTCAGTGCCACCCTCAAGAACGTCATGCGACAACTGGAACAGGAAGGAATGGGAGTGAAGATAGATGGTCGGCAAGTACACCTCCTCTACTTTGCTGATGGATATATATTACAAAATATAATATATGTGTCATATATATTATATAACACATATACATTATATGCACTGTAACACTGTCCTCCCATTGTTCATCGATTTTCTCGAGCAGGCACCAGTAACGTCTCCATTGTGAGACTTGTTGTTACTGTTTTAGACATATCAAATATGTCACAGGGAGCTTGCCAGGCTGTGCCGTGTGGGCAGGATACTCTCGGTAACTTGCCGGGCTCTCTGAGAGGGACTGAGGAATTAAACCTGGGTTGGCTGCGTGCAAGGCAAACACCCTACCTGCTGTGCTATCACTCCAGCCCAATATATATTATATAATATATAAATAATAATATATTGATCTCTGGCAATTATCTTTGCTCTTAGGTCTTGGTTATTAATACAGTTATTGTATCTCTCTGATTAATATTTATATGACATATCTTTTCCATCCTTTTGCTCTCAGTGTTCCTCTACTGTATTTGAAGTGAGCTTTTAATGCTAGCATTTAGTTAGATCATATTCCATTCCAACCATTTATTTTTTAATAGGGTGGCACTATGAGGGTTTCAGAATCACTCCTGGCAATACTTGACCCCAGGGTGGAGGTGGACAGTTCAGTGCTTTGGCACAGCTGTGCAGTGCTTGGGGACTGGCAGTAACTTTGTGATGCTCAAGGTCTACTGTATTTCACCTTGTAAATACTCAGGGGGTCATGCAGTGCGGGGCATTGAATGCAAGGCTATGCACACCCCAGACACATGCTCCTCACCTCTTTCAGTCACATCCTTGGGCCCTCTGTCATCTCTTTTCATCGGTGTGTTTAGAGCATTTACATTTGATATAATTATTGATTTGTGATAGCTTGTTTTTTTTTCTCCAGTGTGTTTCAGTTTCAATATATATATATATATATATTTTTTTACGTTTCTATTTTGTTGTGTTTTTGGTGGATCCTAATTTTCTTTTTCCTTTTTGGTTTTCTGTTCCTTTACTTGTTGTTTAGATGAAGAGATTGAAAACTTGGTCACTGTAATTGCACACACTTTGTTGTGGTGCTCCAAAGAGTGCTTACATGTGTGGGGTGCAGTTGGGGTACCAATTTGCATCCTCATCCTTGCTAGGTAGGCACCGCACTACTGAGTTATTCTTGAGCCAAATGAGTATATCTCTTCCTGCAACCAGCGCACTGCTTACTCTTTGGATTAAAGTCTACAGCTATCAATGCCACTCTTTTGGTGTCTGACTTGAATGAAGTAAAGAAACACTGTTTCCCTTTCAGCGATTTTTATCTTCTCTACTTAAAATATTACTTGAAATATTTTCTCTACATACATTTACACCCATATAAAACCCTTAAATTTTAGATTCAATCATCAAGCATGATTTTGAAAACTTGGCAAGGAAAGCCCATTGAATTTACCCATATTTTCACTGAATACCTTCTTCCTTCTTGGTTTGCTGTTTTTTTTTTTCTTTTAGAGAACACTTTTCTGTGCTGATAACTTCCATTAGTCATTATTTTAGGTTAGATCTGCTAGGAACAATTTTTTTTTAATTTTTTCTCATTGGGGAATATCTTTAATCTTTTTTTATTTTATAAAGTGGTTCACAATATTTGATTACATTTAATATTCAAACACCAACCCCACCACCATTACATCTTCCCACCACCATATTTTGGGTGTTTCCATCCTGAACCCCCATCCGTGCTCCAACGCAGAACCGAAATAATATAATATTTCCCTTTAAGGTTGGTTACCTCCTCCTTTGGATCCCATCAAATGTGCGGTACTCTTGGAGTATGGGTAGGGTGTGTCCTATCACTTAATCACGTAACTTACCGTTAGTCGTCGATTTGCTTGAGCGGGCGCCAGTAACGTCTCCATTTGTCCCTGTCGCGTGCTAGTGTAGCCCAATGGCATCTGTTCACTCTGGGAACATGAAGAGCCTCAAACCGATCGTTCATGATCTTGGTGAAGAAGTCTGACCATCTGGCAAGTGGGCGGCCACGCGGTCTTTTGACATCCCATGGAATCCAGTCGGTAACAGCTCTAGTCCAGCGGTCGTCTTTAAATCTCATTACGATATTTACAGCATTCAGCTGAAGAGAAGGACAACATGGAGGGCGGGATCCACAGATCCCGAAGGAAAAAAAAAAACAGGTTCCAAAAAGAGCCGAGATCATCGGGAAGTCCCAGATGGGGTAGGTACCGCATCCCGCCTCCCCCAGATGGAACCCCAGTGACCAGAAGCCTCTACAAGCACAGCTCGAGTATGCAGGAACTAGGACTTTTCCTCAAAACCGCGCGGCCACTTATGTGGCCGTGCGACATCTCTCTATACACAAAGTGATCCATGGGAAGTAAACCACCCAACGTTTCTCTCTGAAAATCATAGTTCAGTTTGGAGCACGGCCACAGCCCCAGAAACACAAGGACTTAATGCATAACCCAGCAGCTTGGAGCAGAAAAGTGAAAGGACTATGCGTTAATCCAGGCCATCATGTCTGTCCGGAGGGGAAAGGGTGTTGCCCCATTTGCCCTCTCCTCTCTGGAAAGAAAGATGGCGGCCACATGGGAGCCTTGTGGACAGCAGGCATGAGCCAGGGGAGTGGGGGCGACTAAAACCTCATGGGAAGGGGGGCGTTCCGGTCCGTCCTTCACACCCTACCGAGCTCACCAGTTGCCCCCCACGAGTGGCTCTCCAGCACGGCCACAGCCCCAGAAGCACAAGGACTTAATGCAGAACCCAGCAGCTTGGAGCAGAAAAGTGAAAGGACTATGCGTTAATCCAGGCCATCAGGTCTGTCTGGAGGGGAAAGGGTGTTGCCCCAGTCGCCTTCTCCTCTCTGGAAAGAAAGATGGCGGCCACATGGGAGCCTTGTGGACAGCAGGTATGAGCCGGGAGTGTGGGGGCGACTAAAACCTCATGGGAAGGGGGGCGTTTCGGTCCGCCCTTCACGCCCTACCGAGGCCACCAGTTGCCCCCCACTAGCGGCTCTCCAGCACGGCCACGACTCCAGAGCACAGAAACCAATTTCTTAACTATCTGACTTTCAGTAGAAATACTTCCAGGGTCAATAAGTAAAATAGCAGAAATCCAAAACCAACATTTAATTCTTGAACCCAGCTGTAGAAAGCAAATCACTTCACAATGCTTTTTCAGCATGTCTGATTTGGGGGGGGGGTAAACTCTAAATAATAGTGGTGAATCTTTTATTGAAACAATGAATCTAATCAAAGCAGATAGAGTGTAACTAGAATTCATCTGCCCCACAGGGACTGGGAGGGGTGGGGGGTAGGGTTTTATTGGGGTTTTTCATGGTAAAAAATAAGTATTGGTAACGGGAAATGTGTTTGATATTTGCATGACTGAGACATAAACCTGAAAGCTTTGTAACCTTTCCCACGGTGATTCAATAAATAAATAAATTAATTAAAAAAAAACAAAATTAAAAAAAAATCTCATTACGTGGCCAGCCCATCTGATTTTTGACACCCTGGCAAATGAGACAGCGTTCCTGATTCATGATCGTCGACGGATGTCGGAACTCTGGATTCTTTCTCTCATTTGAGTGAAATGTGATATTCCAAGCATAGCTCTTTCAATTCCTCTTTGGGAGACCTAAATAGTGTTCTCATCCTGTTTGCGTAGGGCCCATGTCTCTGAGGCATATGTTAATGCAGGAAGAACAGTGGAATCAAAGAGATGTGCCCGGAGCCAGAGGTTCTTCGTCCTCTTAGCTATTTCTTCGACGATCTTGAAGGCGTTCCAAGCCACTCTCTTCCTCCTGCTCAGCTCAGGTGCCAGGTCATTTGTCATGTTGACTTCTCAACCTAGGTACACATAGCTGTTGCATTCGGAGATGGTTGTTCTGTTGAGAGCGAATGGGGCATCAGGAACGAGGCTGTTTCTCATAAACATTGTCTTCGTAAGATTCAGCTGTAGTCCTACCTTTCCACACTCACGGTCAAAGTCGGCCAGCATTTGTGCTGCTTGGCTGATGTTTGGTGTTATTAAAACAATGTCATCAGCAAAGCGGAGGTGGTGTAGTTGCCTACCATCTATTTTCACTCCCATTCCTTCCCATTCCAGTCGTTGCGTGATGTTCTCGAGGGTGGCACTGAAGAGTTTCAGTGAAATGGTATCACCCTGCCGAACCCCTCTCTTGACATCAATGATTACTTCTTTGTAGAATGGTGAGATCCTGGTAGTGAATCCGCAATACAGCTCACAGAGGATCTTGATGTATTGGACTTGAATGCCCTGATTTGCTAGGGCTTCAATGACCGCTTCCGTCTCAACAGAATCAAAAGCCTTCTTTAAATCAATGAACGTTAAACAGAGCGACATCTTGAACTCCCGAGAAACCTCAATGAGCTTGGTTATCGTGTGGATATGGTCGATGGTGCTGAATCCTTTGCGGAACCCGGCTTGCTCGCATGGTTGTCCTTCATCTAGTGTTCTGCCAATCCTATTTAGCATGACTCAAGTGAACAACCTGTAGATGACAAACAATAGGCAGATCGGACGATAGTTGCCAATGTCATGGATGTCTCCCTTCTTGAACAGTAGTACAGTCCTGCTGGTTTTCCATTGGGATGGAACCTTGCATTCAGACAGGCAGCGAGTGAAGAGCTGAGCCAGTGTATTGATGAGTACTGATGGCAGGTTCTTCAGGTGTTCAGATCTGACCTTGTCTGGGCCGGGTGCTGTTCGTTTCTTTACTGACGAAATGGCGTGTCGGATTTCAGAAGGGAGAACTTTGGGAACGACATATCCATCCTGTGGAATTTGGTATGTCGGTATGTTTGGTGTGTCCTATAAAGGTTCATTTGTGGGTGAGGCTTGGCCAGAGTGTGTGGAGAGAGGCCGTGAGCAGGACAGTGGTTGGGTTCTGGATGTTTTCCGCAGCCGGGGCTGGGTCCCTTGTGGTGGGAAGTGGTCTGACACATCCCTCTCTGGGGTGTTCTGAGTGAAACAGCCTGGCTCGGGTTCCTGTGGCATGATTATAGACTGTCATGTTGCTCCCTTCCGGGAGAGAAGGATGTGTGATCTCATTGGGGAATATCTTGATTTCATTTTAATTACTGAATATTATTAATATTATTATTATTTTTCTGGGTGTCTAACCTTGGGTTGTCATATATCCTCTTTAGTACTTGAAGAACATTGTTCCATTTTTACTGACTTCTATGGTTTCTAATGAGAAATTTATTTATTCTAAATGATTTACACATTATTCATATGCCATTTTCTCTGACTCTTTAAGATTATTTTCCTCTATTTTAAGAAGCTTAATTATAATGTCTAGGCTATTAATTTTTTTTTTGCAGTTGTGGGTAAAGATACATCCTTTAATATGTAGATTTATGAGCCCCTCTCTACTAGGGCCTTCCGTCATTGAGTCAGATGGAGGAAATACAGACCTGGGATGGAGGAGCAGAGAGCAGAAGATCCTCTTGATTCCCTTTTAAAATCTATTCTGTGGGCTGGAGAGATAGCACAGCGGGTAGGGTGTTTGCTTTGCACGCGGTTGACCCGGGTTCAATTCCCAGCATCCGCTATGGTCCCCTGAGCACTGCCAGGAGTAATTCCTGAGTGCATGAGCCAGGAGTAACTCCTGTGCATCGCCAGGTGTGACCCAAAAAGCGAACAAACAAACAAACAAAAACCAAAACTATTCTGAAAAATTGTATTTTACTTTAGTCACCATGATTTACAATGAGGGGTGTCATGCTTAAAACATTCCAGCATCACACCTTCATCAGTGTCTGCTTCCTCCACCATTATTCTAATGTTTCTACCATACCATTTACCTCACCTCCCACCCCAATCTGTCATGTAGGAGTCTTTGGGCATATGCTATTTCCTTACTATATGTTTCTTTATATCCCAGATATGAGAGAGATCATTCTGTATCTGTCCCTTTACTTTTGGCTAAGTTCACTCAGCCTGATATTTTCAGACCCAATATCTTTTCTTATAGGTGAGTAGTATTCTGTTGTGCATATATACCTTAGTTTTTTTTTTTTTAATCCAGTTATCTATTCTTAGACACTTGGGTTGTTTCCAGATCCTGGATATTGTGAACAGCGATGCAATAACTAGAGGAGTAAAAATGTATTTTCTCAGTTTGTGGGCCATTGGTTTAGGTACCAAGAAATTGTGGGGTAATATGAGAGCTCTTTTTTTTTTTTTTAAATAGGAGTGTCCATACTGTTTTCCAGAAAGGAAAGGAAAGGTCCACCAACCTGTATTCCCACGAGCAGTGAATCTTTTTCCTCCATATCCTCCCCAATACTGTTTTTTTAAATTGTTCTTTTGATATGTACCACTCTGAATAGTCACAGTCACAGTCACAGTTCTCCCATTGTTCATCGATTTGCTCGAGCGGGCCCAGTAACGTCTCCATCATGAGACTTGTTGTTACTGTGTTTGGCGTATTGAATACGTCCCGGGTAGCTTGCTAGGATCTGCCGTGCGGGCGAGATACTCTCGGTAGCTTGCAGGTCTCTCCGAGAGGGGCGGAGGAATTGAACTCGGGTCGGCCATGTTGGCCGCTTGTAAGGCAAATGCCCTACCCGCTGTGCTATCGCTCCAGCTGCCGATAGCACAGCGGGTAGGGCGTTTGCCTTGCACGCAGCTAACATGACTCCGAATAGTATGTGGTAAATATCTCATGTATTTGATTTGCATTTCCATGATGATCAGTGATGCAGAGCACTTTTTCATATGCCTTTTGGCTATCTGTATGTTCTCTAAGGAGAAGTTTCTGTTGATCTCTTCTCCCCATTTTTTGATGGAATTGGTTATTTTGTTTTGATTTTTTTTCCTTGTTAAGTTATACAAGTGCTTTATATATCTTGGATACTAACCCTTTATTTGATAACTGGTGAGCAAATGTTTTCTCCCAGTCTGTGAGATATCTACACAGATTTTGGTTATTATTTGTTTTGCAGAAGCATCTTGTTTTGATGTTATCTCATTTATATTCTGTTTGCTTGGACAATGTCAATGAACTATTAAAGATACATCTAAATTCAGTCTCATGATTATTCTACCTCTATTTTCTCAATATAATTTATGGATTCAGGTCTGATATTGAGCTTTTAAATCCATTTTTATGTGGCTCTGTTGTGCTAAAACATGATCTGAGTTCAGTTTTTGAAAAATATATGACTGGCCAAGTTTCCCCAGCACCATTTGTTGGAGGCTATTTGGGCTCCAATTCATACTTTTTGCTCCTTTATCAAAGACTAACTGTTCAAATATCTGAGGATCTGTCTCTGGACACTCAATTGTATTCCATTGGTCTGAGAGTCTGTCCTTATTTCAGTACCAAACTGTTTTGATTACTACAGCTTTATGGTATGGTTTGAAATTAGGGAAAGGGAAGCCTCTCATCCTCTTTCACCCTAGGATTTCTTTGCTCTTCTGGCATTTTATTACTTCATATGAATTCCAATAGTTTTTGATCTATGTCTTTTAAAAATGTCATGGGTATTTTTATAGGGACTGCATTGAATTTTTATAATGCTTTGGGCAAGATTATCATTTTGAAGTATTATCTCTTCCAGAACAGGGAATATAGTTTTATTTTCTTGTGTTCGCTTTTTATTTCCTTTAATAGTGATTTTTAATTTTCTTTGTGTAAACTTTTTACCTCTTTTGTTAAACTGATTCCCAGGTACATTATTTTCAGATGCATAAATATGTAAATAGAATTTAAAAATTCTCTATTCTATTTTATTATTTGCATATAAAAACATATATTTCTGGACTTTGAATTTTGTAGTCTTCTACTTTACAAGTTCATTGTATCTAGGAGCTGTTTTGTAGAGCCTTTAGGGTTTTCTAAGTATGCTATCTGCAAATGCTGACTTCTTTTCTAATTTTGATGTCCATAATATCTCTTTCTTCCCTAATTGTTTTTGGAAAGACTCTCAATACTCTATTAAATAGTAGTGATGAAAGAAGCCAACCTAATCTTGTACTTGATCTCAGAGAGAAGGCTTTCTGTTTTTCACCATTGTGTATGTTTGCTGTAGGCTTCTGGTAAATAACTATAATTATATTGAGAAAATTTTCTTCAACCTCCAATTTATTTAGAGTTTTTATCATGAAAGGCTGTTGAGTCATATCAAATGCTTTCTCTGTGTCTGGTGATAAGCTCATATGCTCATGATTTTTCAATTTTCCTTGTATTGATATGGTATACTATTTTGATTTATATATGTATATTAATCTATCCTTGCATGCCTAGGATTGATACTTCTTGGTAATGTTGTATGATTTTTTCTATGTATTATTGAATTCAGTTTGGTAATATTATGTTGAGAATCTTTGCATTTGTATTCATAAGGAATATAGATCTATAGATTTTTTTGGTTTGCTTTCTGTGATGTCTCTGTCTGTTTTTTGGTGTCAGGGTAATATTTGCTTCATAGAAACTGTTTGGGAGCATTTCTGCTTCTTCATCTTTCTGAAAGAGTCTGAAAAGAATTGGAAGTAGTTCTCTCTAAAGGTTTGGAAGAACTCACTAGTGAGTCCATTTGGGCATGGGCTTTTGATTTTGGGGAAATTTTTGACCATCATTTCAATTTCCTTGATAGTAATTGCTGTATTCAGGTTCTCTGTTTCCTCTTGATTCAACCTTGGAAGATTAGAAGTTTATCCAAAAATTTATCTATTTTTTCTTCATTCTCTATTTTTTTGGCACAAACATTTTCAATGTAATCCCTGATGATCTTTTGCATTCCTGTGCTATCTGTTATGATGTTCCTTCAAAAGGTGTTAAATTGTGTCAAATATACTTTTATGTGTCTATTGAGATGATCATATGACTTGTGTTCATCTTTTTGTTAATGAAACCCATTGTAGAAGAGCAGAAGTGCTGGTAGATGTGGCA
Source organism: Sorex fumeus (assembly GCF_029834395.1). Taxonomy (NCBI): domain Eukaryota; kingdom Metazoa; phylum Chordata; class Mammalia; order Eulipotyphla; family Soricidae; genus Sorex; species Sorex fumeus. The sequence goes on from NW_026606179.1 coordinate 24,264,285, forward strand.
GAAGCCGCGAAAAGTATTCGTAACGCCCACCTGTCCTTTGCCAACTACAAGACCAAGATGACTGCCCTCCGAAGTCCTGATGGATCGATCACATCTTCCAGAATGGCAATGGAGAAGATTATCCATGACTTCTACTCAAATCTCTTCGATAGCCATGTCCATTTGCCAACATACCAAATTCCACAGGACGGATATGTCGTTCCCAGTGTTCTCCCTTCTGAAATCCGACACGCCATTTCGTCAGTAAAGAAACGAACAGCACCCGGCCCAGACAAAGTCAGACCTGAACACCCGAAGAACCTGCCGTCAGTACTCATCAATATGCTGACTCGGCTCTTCACACGCTACCTGTCTGAATGCAAGGTTCCGTCCCAATGGAAAACAAGCAGGACTGTACTACTGTATAAGAAGGGAGACATCCGTGACATTGGCAACTATCGTCCGATCTGCCTATTGTCTGTCATCTACAGGTTGTTCACTTGAGTCATCCTAAATAGGATTGGCAGAACACTAGATGAACGGCAACCATGCGAGCAAGCCGGGTTCTGCAAAGGATTCAGCGCCATCGACCATATCCACACGATAACCAAGCTCATTGAGGTTTCTCGGGAGTTCAAGATGCCACTCTGTTTAACGTTCATTGATTTAAAGAAGGCCTTTGATTCTGTTGAGAGAGAAGCGGTCATTGAAGCCCTAGCCAATCAGGGCATTCAAGCCCAATACGTCAAGATCCTCAGTGAGCTGTATTGCGGATTCACTACCAGGATCTCACCATTCTACAAAGAAGTGATCGTTGATGTCAGGAGAGGGGTTCGGCAGGGTGATACCATTTCACTGAAACTCTTCAGTGCCACCCTCGAGAACATCATGCGACGACTGGAATGGGAAGGAATGGGAGTGAAGATAGATGGTCGGCAACTACACCACCTCCGCTTTGCTGATGACATTGTTTTAATAACACCAAATATTAGCCAAATGGCACAAATGCTGGCCTACTTTGACCGTGAGTGTGGAAAGGTCGGACTACAGCTGAATCTTACAAAGACAATGTTTATGAAAAACAGCCTCGTTCCTGACACCCCATTCACTCTCAATGGAATGACCATCTCCGAATGCAACAGCTATGTGTACCTAGGTCGAGAAGTTAACATGACAAATGACCTGGCACCCGAGCTGCGCAGGAGGAAGAGAGTGGCTTGGAACGCCTTCAAGAGTGTCGAAGAAATAGCTAAGAGGTCAAAGAACCTCCGGCTCTGGGCACATCTCTTTGATTCCACTGTTCTTCCTGCATTAACATATGCCTCAGAGACCTGGACCCTACGCAAACAGGATGAGAACGCTATTTGGGTCTCCCAAAGAGGAATTTAAAGAGCTATGCTTGGAATATCACATTTCACTCAAATTAGAGAAAGACTCTGGAGTTCCGACCTCCTTCGACGATCAAGAATCAGGGACGCTGTCTCGTTTGCCAAGGTGTCAAAAATCAGATGGGCTGGTTACGTAATGAGATTTAAAGACGACCGCTGGACTAGAGCTGTTACCGACTGGATTCCACGGGATGTCAAAAGACCACGTGGCCGCCCACCTACCAGATGGTCAGACTTCTTCATCAAGATCATGAACGATTGGTTTGAGGCTCTTCGTGTTCCTAGAGCCATTGAGCTACACTAGCATGCGACAGGGACAAATGGAGATGTTACTGGTGCCCGCTCGCAAATCGACGATTAACGGGAAGTCAAGTGATCATGTGATCAAGTGATCTTTTTATTAATAGGGTATGTCATATTTGTTGATTTGTATGTGTTGGACCATCTTTACACATTTAGTTCTGGACTAAATTTCACTTTATGAGATTCCTCTAATGTATTATTGAATTTTATTTCCTGGCATTTTATTGTGGACTTTTAATTTATGTTTAATAGAAATATTGGTTTATAGTTTTCTCTTTTTTGTGATTTTTTTATGAATTAACAAAATAATTATAGAATGTTCTTTAAAATTTTACAGATAAGTTTAGCCCTGTAGCACTATCCTCCTGTTGTTCATCGATTTGCTTGAGCAGGTACCAGTAACGTCTCAATTATGAGACTTGTTACTGTTTTTGGCATATCAAATATGTCACGGGTAGCTTGCTGGGCTCTCCGAGAGGGGCGGAGGAATTGAACCTGGGTAGGCTGTGTGCAAGGCTAGCGCCTTACTCATGATGCTATCGCTCTGGCCCACAGACAAGTTTAAGGTACTAATTCTTTTTTTAAAACTTTTTTATTGAATAACTGTGAGATAAACCCTTACAAAGCTGTTCATGATTAGATTTCAGTCATACAGTATTCTAATACCTATCCCTCCACCAGTGTACATTTCCCAGCACCAGTGTCCCCTCGTTCCTTCCCATCATCTCCCACCCTCTGCCTGCCTCTATGGCAGACTGGCAGACACTTTTCTTCTCTCTTTCTCTCTCTCTCTCTTGTTCTCTCTCTCATTTTGGTAATTGTGGTTTGCAATATTGATACTGAAAGATTATTAAGAATATCCCTTACCAACTTTTAACCCTCAGATCTTGTCCACAGTGCTCATTCCCAGCTATTATTGTCATACTGGTCTCTTCTCTATCTAACCTACCCTCAGCCCCCCCCCCCCCCACACACACACACTTGTGGTTGATTTCTACCATTGACAAGTCCTACTAATCCCTGTTTTCCCTGGCCATAGATATTATTCCTCTAATATATATATATATATATCACAAATGAAGACAGTAAGTTTATATCTGTACCTTCCCTTCAGATTAATTTCACTCAGTACAATTACTCTCTATATCCATCCATTTGTAGGCAAATTTCATGGCTTCATTTTTCCTGACAGCTGCGTAATATTCCATTGTGTAGGTGTGCCATCATTTCTTTATCCATTCATCTGTTCTTTGGCACTCAGGTTGTTTTCAGATTCTGGCATGGTGAATAGTGCTACAATGGACGTAGGAGTACAGATGGTATTTCTGCTGTGTGTTTTTGGCCCCCCTGGGTATATTCCCAGAAGTGGTATTGACATATCAAATGGGAGCTCAATTTCTAGTTTCTTGAGAAAAGTCAATATTGTTTTCCAAATAGGCTTCACCAGTCAGCATTCTCACCAAAAGAACAGTGAGGGAGAGTCCCTTTCTCCCCACATCCACACCAACACTGGTTGAGTTGATTTTGTTCTTTTGGATATGTGTCAGTCTCTGTGATGTGAGATGATATCTCATTGTTGTTTTGATCTGCATCTCCCTGATGATTAGTGATGAAGAGTATTTTTAGTGTGCCTTTTGGACATTTGAATTTCTTCTTTGAGAAAGTTTCTGTTCATTTTATCACCCCATTTTCTTATGGGATTGGATTTGTTTTTTTCTTGTAGAGTTCATCCAGTGCCTTGTATATCTCTGATTATTAACCACTTATCAGAAGTGTAAAGTAAAGTAGAGTAAAGGCCCTCCTGTTGATCATCGATTTGCTCGAGCGGGCCCAGTAACGTCTCCATTGGAGACTTTGTTGTTACTGTGTCTGGCATATCGAATACGTCACGGGGAGCTTGCCAGGCTCTGCCGTGAGGGCGAGATACTCTCAGTAGCTTGCTGGGCTCTCCGAGAGGGGCGGAGGAATCGAACTCGGGCCCGCCATTTTGGTTGCGTGCAAGGCAGACGCCCTACCCGCTGTGCTATCACTCCAGCCCTATCAGAAGTGTATTGGGTAAATATCCTTTCCCATTCCATAGGCTGTCTCTGTATCCTGGTCACCGTTTCTTTCGAGGTGCAGAAGCTTCTTAGTTTAAGGTAGTTCCATTTGTTTATCTTCGCCTCCACTTGCTTGATCAGTGGCATTTCATCTTTGAAGACAGCTTTAGCTTCAATATAGTGTAGGGTTTAGTTGACCTTTTCTTCAATGTGTGAGGTAATAATTCTTATTTGAAGGCTTCATGATCTTAAATTTTGATATTTGAGAAGCTTTTGATGGCTTTTTCGATTTTGGGACCTGTAATGGGTCTGTTCAGGCTCTCTATTTCTGTCTGATTCGGTCTTTGATTATTAGGACTTTCCCCCCTGTTTTTGAGTCATATCCAGTGGTATTCAGGACTTACTGTTGGTTGGGTTCAGGAATCACTCCGGGTATTACTTGGGAGAATCTTCTCTAGTGTTGGGAATCAAACTCAGGTCAGCTGCATTCAAGGCATACTCCCTATGTGCTTTCTATACTCTCTCTGACCTCTTCAATTATATGCTTCTAAGAATTTGTGAGTTTGCTTTATATTGTCCAGTTTGTCATAAAATTTCTCCTTATAGTCTCTTATGATCCTTTGTATTTTTGTGGTATCTGTGGTAACTATTCTTTTCGTTTTGGCTTTATTTATTTGTGTCTGTTTTCTCCTCCTTTTTGTCAATATTATTAAAATCTTGTATAATTTATTAATTGTTTTCAAAGAATAAGCACTTAGGTTTGTTGATTATTTTTGACCAACGGTTTGATCTTTATTTGGGAGGGGTGGGGAGGAAGAAAACCCAGTGGTGATCAGGCGCTATTCCCAGGTCAGTGCTTAGAGGTCGCTGCCAGCTGCACTTGGGGAAACATGCAGTGCTGGGAATTGAACCCAGGTTTCCTGAATGCAAAACACGCACCTAAGACTGTTGAGTTGTCATTCTGGTCCAACAGTTTGGTCTTTGAATTATCTTTTAAATTTATATTTTGTTAGTTTATTATCTAATTTCTGTTATTTTCCTTTATTGACTTTGGATTTTTTTTTTAGTTTCTTTAGGTATAAGATTAGGTTTTAAATTGATGACTATCTTTGTTCCTGAGGACATGTATAAGTCCCTGTTAGTACTTCTTTTGATGTATCCAATAACTTCTGATAACTTTTATACTTATTTCCATTCATCTCCATATATTTTAAATTTCACATTTGATTTATATATTGATCAAAGGTTTTTAAGTGGCATATTTTCTGTTCACCACAATTCGTAGCTTTCTCTACTTTCTATTTTTGATTGATTTCTTATTTCATATCATTAGGATACAAAAATGATTTCAATCTTTATAATTTATTTCCATGCTTTATGTCTCAGCTTATTGACAAAGTTGAGAATATTTTTTAAGTACTTGAAAAGTGTGTTCTGAAATTTTGGGGTGGAATGTCCTGTAAATATGTATTAAGTCCATTTTATCTAATTTGTTGTGTCTCCAATCTGCATGTCTTCTTTGGGAAAATTAATCTCTTCACCCAATTTGTGGATGTGTCATTGGATTTTTGTTGTTGAGTTTTGTGAGTGTTTTACAGTTCTTGGATATCAACCCTTTATCAGATGTACAAATACTTTCTCCCATTCAGTAAGGAATCTTTTAAACTTAATCTTTTAGAAAAAATCTTTGAGATTTTTTCACGTTGCCAAGCTTTTTTGAAAATTCATTTGTTTTTAATTTTCTTTTCATAAAGTTGTTTGCAATAATGAATTACATTCAATATTTCATCACCAGTCTCACCATCATTACAACTTCCCACCACCATTATTTTGAGTTTTTCCACCACCACTCAAGCCTCCCTAAGAGGCAGATGCTAGATAATTTATTTTGTATTGCTTGTTATGAATAGCATGAGATATCGTGGGGCTGCTTTTGTGGCCATGTACTTTTGGAATTCTGAAATTTTACATAATTAGGGTCCAGAGAAATCTCTGCAGCAAGCTGCTTGGTTCCAAGATTCTTTTGTGAGTCTCTGACTATGGCAAGTTTTTAAATCTGATGTAATCGCATTTACTTATTTTTTTTTTTTTTGTCTTTGCCATCTTGGTCATCTCATTGAAGATTTTTCTGTGGTCAATTTTATGGAGAGTTCTGCCTGTTTTCTTCAATGTATTTTTTATGGAGTCTGGTATAATGTAGAGATTTTTGTTTTGAGTTTTCTTTTGTGAATGGTGTGAGATAAATTCTAATTTCATTTTTTAAAATTTTACTTGTGACTATCCAGTTCTCTCAACACCATTTGTTGAAGAGATTTCATTTGCTTCATGTACTTAATTTCTTTATCACAGATCAGCTCTTCATAAATATGGGGTTTAACTCGGAACTTTCAATTCTGTTTCGCTGGTCTGCAGGTCTATCCTTATTCCAGTGCCAGGTGATCTTTATTATTATAGCTTTGTAGTATAGTCTAAAACTGGGATGTGCAATGCTTCATATCTGCCTTTCCCCTTAGAATTGCTTTGGCTATTTGGGGAGTTTTATGGTTCCATACAAATTTTGTTGTAGCTTGTTCCATGTATTTTAATAACCTAAAGTTTTCCACATTCTCAATCACTTTTTTCCTTGTTCTTTGACTTTATTAATCAGACTTTTGTCAGGAATGTGTGTGAGTTTATGTACCCATCATAATTTCTAGATTTCTGAATTCTTTCATGCAAGTGCTGCATACATGAAGCAAACAACAACAACAGAAAGGCAAAAAATAAATTTAAAAAACCCCAAACCAACCAAGGAATATTGTAATTTCTTTCATCTTGATGTCCTAGACCTCTAGACTTTGTTCTTCTACCAACAAGCAGTCTTGTTTCTCTGACCAGTCAGTCCCCGTCTCATTTAACACATGGTCTCTGACTCTTTCTTTCATCCATGTGTCCATCTATGCACTCATCCATGCAAGCTTGAATGAATGAATCCATCCATCCATCCATCCATCCACCCATCCATATATCCATCCATCCATCCATCCATCCATCCACCCATCCATATATCCATCCATCCATCCATCCACCCATCCATATATCCATCCATCCATCCATCCACCCATCCATATATCCATCCATCCATCCATCCATCCATCCATCCATCCATCCATCCACCCATCCACCCATCCATATATCCATCCATCCATCCACCCATCCATATATCCATCCATCCATCCATCCATCCATCCATCCATCCATCCATCTATTCATCTATCCATCTGTCCACATATGTAGTCACCGATCCTTCTACATATGCATGTATCCCTCTATTCATTCAAAAAAGACTTCATGTGTGCCTATTCTTGTGGACAATATAGTTAAAGGTCTTACTCATTACCATTGGTGAGAGAAATAGGTAACTACAGGGTCAGAAGAACAACTGGAGGGGACTGTCTGGGACTAGGTCTAGCTCCACTACCCAGAAAGAGACTCTTGGGGACTTGGCTCTCTCAGGACACATTTATTCTATCCTGAACACTTGTAATGACAGGGCCAGGGATGACAATGAGAGGGCTGGTGCACTTCCCAGGCACTTCACACCTAGTGGGGCAGGGAGTGCTGGGTCAAAGCTTTGGAAATAGTCAGTGCCTGAAATCCCATCCTTGCTGGAGTGCTTGCACAGACATTGGGCAGTTGGGTTGGCTTTCTCACAAAAGAGGCATTTGAGTTAGACCTGGCATTGACTGGGGTGCCAGGGGATGATGCCCACTATTTTCTGCCCCCAATCAAGTGGAGAAGATGGAACAGGAACACCCAGGTCTACCTGCCCTCCCCCCACCCCGCCACCTGGCAGTACTCACTCCCCTCCCTTCCTCCTGTCACCAAGCTCCTCCCATGTCCCCAGGCTGAGGGTGCTGCCTGTGCCCGCTCTGCCCATGCAGGCCCTGCATTGTCTTGGCAGATGTGTGCTCCCTGCCTGGACTATTATTAGCCTTCGTGGAAGTGAAGGGCCCTGAATGGGGGATGCCGAGCTCGGCCTGACACCGTGGCCCAGGCAAGAAGGAAATGATTCATTATGGTTACAAGGCGTGCTCTAATTTAATATAACGAAAGAAATGACAGTCGTATTTTGGGCGCCACCACGCGCAGATAGCATTGTTCCTTGACTGCAATTGCCCAGGCTGCAGGGAGAATTAGAGCAGGCTGACACAGGCACTGAAGAGTTGTGGGTCTTGGGCTAGAGGTGGTGGCAGGGGGGAGCCAGTGCCTCGGGAGGCTGAACGAAATTATTGCTTAGTGGCTAGGGTGGTCAGGGAAGGGGGTCCTGGAACCTCTTCCTCCCCAGTTCAAGAGTCTGCTACCCTCCTCATTTGACCCCACTTCCTGTGTCTCCATGGTTCTTGAGACCTTGCCTGCTTTCCTAGGTTAGTCACAGTCTCTTCTTCCATGAAGCCCACAGCTCTGGGCCACTTAGATCTTTCAGTTGTGCATCTGCAATATGGGGGGACCTTTCTTCCCTCCCCTTCCTTTTTATGGAATTACTGTGAGATACACAGTTACAAAGTTGTTCATAATTATGTTTCAGTCATACAATGTACCAACACCCATGCCTTCGCCAGTGTACATTTAGCACCATTGATGTCCCTAGTTTCCCTGCTGTCATCTCCTTCCCCAAGTAAGGAGAATTTTTCTTTTTCCCTTCAAACTCCTGGAGTTCCTAGCAGCAACGCCCCGAGTCCTGCCCTAGCCGAGTGCCCTATACTCTGCAGCTTCAGACTTGGTTTCCTGAGCTGAAAAGATGTGTCCCCAAGTGTGACACCACTGAGCCATCCTCTGATGGTCTTGGGAGGACCACTTCCCTTAAGAGCTGAGCCCCACATCAGAGCTGTTTTTGGGGGATGAGCCTGCCTGCTTGCCTATTTTTGGGGCTCCTCTTATTGAGAAATGAGCAAAAAATTTCAAACCAGAGCTAGGGTCCTTCACACTACATGCGTTCATAGATTTGGACCTTGAGCAGAAAAGAGCCCAAGGTTGGAAGCTGATGTCCCCTAGTGATGGCACTAGGGCCTCCAGGTGCTTCAGTGGCAGTCAGGTAGCTGGCAGTCCTGCTAGGAAATACCCCTGGGTCAGCAGGCTCTGGAGTCTAGCACTCCACCCCCATGTGCTTCCCTGAGCTTGCAGCCTGAAACCCCAGTAACGGAATGTGGGAGCTTCCCTGGGCAAGGCCTCTCTGTGCACTGAATGAGGAGAGAAAGCCTCCCACTCCCGGACCAAAGAGTTCTGGCTCTTTCAACACTTGCATCCTAAAAGGGTTTTGTGTTTGAAATGAACATTAAGAGTCTTGCCCATCACAGTCAGGGCACTCCGAAATCCGGCTCACTTGACTGGTCACTGGCTTTGTGAGGTGTTTAATTGGTTCAGTTGTCTTTGGGACAGCTAGGCCATGAAACAGGGGTGCATGGCCTCCTGCCCCTGTTCCAGTTCAGTGAGACTGAAACCCTGCCTTGGCAGAGCTCCCCGCATAGACAGTGTCACTGGGGAGCTTCCCACACCTCAGCTCACTGTGCAGGAAGGCCCATCTCCCTGGTCTCCCCACTATTCTCCCAAGAGATGATCCAGTTCCAGCTTCACCCATAGACCATGTATGGTGGGCTCTAGGCAAGGAGACTTCCAGGTCAAGGTCTGTGCAGCAGTGCAGCCTAGCTGGGCCCATTCTGCTGAGTCTGCTTTTCCAGACATCAGCTACAGAGGCTGTAGGCTGAACTGGGTGCTGCCTTCAAGCCCAGGTATGCCTCCCCTTTGGCTTTTGTTTTGCTTTAGTCCTCCCAGAATTAGATGGCAGCATTAAAAAAACAGATCTTAATTCCATGCCACTGTTGGAGAGTTGGTCTTTATTCCAGTCCCACACTGTCTTGATTACTGTAGCTTTATAGTATAACTTTCAATTTAGGAAAAGGACACTTTCCATCTTCTTCTTTTCCTTTTTTTACTAAGATTACTTTGGCTATTTAAAAATACATATATATTGCATATAAATTTCAACAACATTTGGTCTGTCTTTTAAAAATGTTGGTATTTTTTTTTATAGGAACTACATTGAATCTATATGGTGCTTTAGATAGTATTGTCATTTTTGACAACATTAATCCTTCCAATCCATGAGCAGGGCATGTATTTCCATTTTCTTGTGTTGTCTTTTGCTTCTTTTAATAGTGATTTATAGTTTCTTTGTATAAGAAACTATAAGCTCATTCCAAGGTACTTGAGATTTTTAAGGCACTATTGTGAATGAGATTTAAAATTTTTTTCTCTCTTCTATTCCATTGTTTGCATATAGAAATGCCACAGATTTTCTGTGTGTTGACTTTGTCACATTACTATAAAAATTTATTGTTTCTAGGAGTTTTTTTTTTGTACAGTCTTCAGGATTTTCTAAGTATAGCACATCATCTGTAAATAATGATAGCTTGACTTCTCCAATCTGGACACTGTTAATATATATCTCTTTCTTATCTAATTGCCATCAAGTATTTCCAAGAGCCTAGAGACAGATCCTCAGGTATATGGAGAACCAATCTTGGGCAAAGGAGTAAGAAGCATGAAGTGGAGCAAGGAATGCCTCTTCAACTTATCACTTAATCACTTAACTTCCCTTTAGTCGTCGATTTGCTTGAGCGGGCGCCAGTAACGTCTCCATTTGTCCCTGTCGCGTGCTAGTGTAGCCCAATGGCATCTGTTCGCTCTGGGATCATGAAGAGCCTCAAACCGATCGTTCATGATCTTCACGAAGAAGTCTGACCATCTGGTAGGTGGGCGGCCACGTGGTCTTTTGACATCCCGTGGAATCCAGTCAGTAACAGCTCTAGTCCAGCGGTCGTCTTTAAATCTCATTACGTGACCAGCCCATCTGATTTTTGACACCTTGGCAAATGAGACAGCGTCCCTGATTCCTGATCGTCGACGGATGTCGGAACTCCGGATTTTTTCTCTCATTTGAGTGAAACGTGATATTCCAAGCATAGCTCTTTCTATTCTTCTTTGGGAGACCTGAATAGCATTCTCATCTTGTTTGCGTAGGGCCCAGGTCTCTGAGGCATATGTTAATGCAGGAAGAACAGTGGAATCAAAGAGATGTGCCCAGAGCCAGAGGTTCTTCGTCCTCTTAGCTATTTCTTCGACGTTCCTGAAGGTGTTCCAAGCTGCTCTCTTCCTCCTGCACAGCTCCGGTGCCAGGTCATTTGTCATGTTGACTTCTCGACCTAGGTACACATAGCTGTTGCATTCGGAGATGGTTGTTCCGTTGAGAGCGAATGGGGCATCAGGAACGGGGCTGTTTCTCATAAACATTGTCTTCGTAAGATTCAGCTGTAGTCCTACCTTTCCACACTCACGGTCAAAGTCGGCCAGCATTTGTGCTGCTTGGCTGATGTTTGGTGTTATTAAAACAATGTCATCAGCAAAGCAGAGGTGGTGTAATTGCCAACCATCTATCTTTACTCCCATTCCTTCCCATTCCAGTCATCGCATGATGTTCTCAAGGGTGGCACTGAAGAGTTTCAGTGAAATGGTATCACCCTGCCGAACCCCTTTCTTGACATCAACAATCGCTTCTTTGTAGAATGGTGAGATCCTGGTAGTGAATCCGCAATACAGCTCTTGGAGGATCCTGATGTATTGGGCTAGAATGCCCTGATTGGCTAGGGCTTCAATGACCGCTTCTGTCTCAACAGAATCAAAGGCCTTCTTTAAATCAATGACCGTTAAACAGAGCGGCATCTTGAACTCCTGAGAAACCTCAATGAGCTTGGTTATTGTGTGGATATGGTCGATGGTGCTGAATCCTTTGTGGAACCTGGCTTGCTCGCATGGTTGTCCTTCATCTAGTGTTCTGCCAATCCTATTCAGGATGACTCGAGTGAACAACTTGTAGATGACAGACAATAGGCAGATCGAGCGATAGTTGCCAATGTCATGGACGTCTCCCTTCTTGAACAGTAGTACAGTCCTGCTGGTTTTCCATTGGGACGGAACCTTGCATTCAGACAGGTAGCGAGTGAAGAGCCGAGCCAGTGTATTGATGAGTACTGACGGCAGGTTCTTCAGGTGTTCAGGTCTGACCTTGTCTGGGCCGGGTGCTGTTTGTTTCTTTACCGACGAAATGGCGTGTTGGATTTCGGAAGGGAAAACGTTGGGAATGACATATCCATCCTGTGGAATTTGGTATGTCGGCAAGTGGACATGGCTATCGAAGAGATTTGAGTAGAAGTCATGGATAATCTTCTCCATTGCCGTTCTGGAGGATGTGATGGATCCATCAGGATGTCGGAGGGCAGTCATCTTGGTCTTGTAGTTGGCGAAGGACAGGCGGGCGTAACGAATACTTTTCCCAGCTTCTGCCGCATCTACCAGTACTTCTGTTCTTCTCTCTTTGAGGTCTTCCTTGATCGCATCTCTGCACTGCTTTGCGAGCTCGGACTTAGCTTGAGGTTGCCTGAGGCATGCACCAAACCACGCTGGCGAATTAGCTCAAGAGTTTTCGAAGACAGGCATTTTTTTTTGTGGCTATCTCTCTCTTGGCGTTCCTCGCACATTCATGGAGGTGCTGAACCAGTCGATCGTATTCCTCGTCAATGTTGTCAACAATGGCATCTTCCCATGTTGCCGCAATAGTGCCAAAGAGTTCCCAGTTGGTGGTCATTCTGGGAGTTCTCTTTTTGAACTTTGCAGCTCTTTCTCCCCGCTCTGTGAAGTAGAATTTTGCACGAAGGAGACGGTGGTCCGATCCCGTTCGAAATTTTGGGACAACAGCAACATCGGTCAGGCAAAACCGTCGATTGAATATGATGTGGTCTATTTCGTTGTGGAATCGTCCACCGGGAGACTCCAATGTCCATCGTTTTGATTCTGCCTTCTGGAACTGTGAGTTACCATGGATGGTCTTGGTCGACATGATGAACTCAGACAGTCTCTCACCCTGTTCGTTCCCTTCTAGGCCATGGGTCCCGATGTGAAGTTCTTCAGCTGATCTTCTTGGTCCTATCTTGGCATTAAAATCACCCACAATGATCTTGTAGAAGGTGTGGTCTTCTTTATAGAACTTCTCCAGCTCCATGTAGAACTTCTCGATTTCTCTTTCATCATAATGAGATGTTGGTGTGTAGACAACGAAGATAGAAACTGCAGGCAGTGAGCCACATCTATTCAAATGTAAACGTCCGATTCGGGTTGTTAGGCATTCGAATGAATCAATGCTCTTGGCCAAGTTTGTGTTGACAAGGACACCGACGCCTCCGACACCTCTTTTATTGCATGTTCCGAGGAACAATTCTTCTCCAGTGTCGAAAACGGCATGGTGAGATTCGTGCCTTCTTGTCTCGGTCAGACCAATGATGTCGTACTTGATAATTCGCGCTTATACTATCAGGTCCTTGATGGATGCATCTGATGCTAGCGTACATGCATTGAAAGTACAGACGATCATTTTTGTCTTCCTTCGTTGTGGCAGCCTAGTTCGGCCTTGAGATTTTGTCGGCCTCTCCTTTCTCATCCTTCTCAGTGCTGCCATGTCAGTGAAGCCTTCAGGGGCAGGTGAATGAGACCAGTTGTAGTTACTGGTTTTGGCATATCAAATACACAACGGATAGCTTGCCAGGCTCTTCTGTGCATGCGGAATACTCTCGGTAGTTTGCCAGTCTTTCCGAGAGGGATAGAGGCTTTTGGGGCGACCTCTAATCACCCCTGTAGGTGTTACCATATTTGAACCCTATCAAATATGGTACAACAATTCCTGAAGATGGGTATTTAGTGTCTTATGATGTGTCGCGCGGCCGCAAAGCGTCCTGAAGTGTGGCGACGGCTGGGTAGTGGAGGTAGTGTTGATAGTGGAAGTCTGCCAGTGGGGTATTTATCTGGGTAGGGTGGGTCTTCTGTGCGCAATCCGATCCTCTTCAACAAATGGGAAAATTGGTGAGCTACATGTAAAAAATTGTTCCTCTAACAAAAAACCCAAGGATATGATTTTCCCCTTGGTTAAGACAGTTTAGGTATTAGAATGTAAAGTGTTTGCAAATGTACGCTCAGGAAAGAATAGTATAGCAAGAAAGAACAGAATAGAAAACAAATATTTGAAGCTGCAAAAACATGCCAGGCAAGCACAGACTATTTTAGGGCCTTTTAGATGCAGGGCCACATGGGAAAAATAGAATGGGAACTGGTCAGGATTTTAGTCTCTATTTTAAAGGTGTCTTCTGATAGCTATGTAAAATACCCCATGAGACCGACCCGGGTTCAATTCCCAGCATCCCATATGGTCCCCTGAGCATCACCAGGAGTAATTCCTGAGTGAAGAGCTAGGAGTAACCCCTGTGCATTGCCGGGTGTGACCCCCCCCCTTAAAAATACCCCAGCCTCCAATCTCCATGTACCTATTTAATGATGATGTATTTACTGTCCTGAATGTCTCTGAAACAATGGCATCCCTGTTGAGAGGCTGGGCAGGTGGTGGGGAATAGATGTCCGACCTGTGAGATCACTGAGGGCTGCCCAGGCTACACAAAGCTTGGACAGTCCACATGTATTTATCTGTTTCTCATTGTCTGCGACCAACCCCTGCTAGACCTCAGTCAAAGATGCCAATCCAATGGGTTTTAGGCACTGGCACCTCAGTGCCTGTGTACTCCATTTCTCTGCTACCAGAAAATGGCCCCTGCCCCCCAGAACCCCAAGGGAAGATGCCCACTTGGGTGCAGAGGCTGTGCCTGATAGAGTGACTGGGAGGTGATGGTTTGTGGGAGGCATGCTTATCCCCAAGGGCCTGGGGTGAGACTTACGTAAAAGGTTTCTGGACTTGGTGGCATCCATGAATTTTGTCTCAGTTCTGCAGCTGTCCTTTGGGGGCAAAGCCACCCCTGCCAGCCTGGTTGACTGCCCTCACAGCCTCTGCTGCTCTACTTCCAGTAGCAGGAGAATCCCCCCATCCTGCCACTGGGTCAGTCAATTGTCACTCCTCAGAGGAGCGGAGGTAGAGGTGGACCTGAATCTGGGCATTGGGCTCACAGACCTTCCACCCAGTGCGCGGAGTCCTGGAGTGCCTGGTCCTCATGCACCCCCCTCGCCTCATCGTCACTCCTGGGGCTTGAGGAGCTCGGCACAGCCCAGCCTAGGCCACCGGGTTGAGAGAGGGTGTTGGGTGCACACACACTCAGTGAGAATTGAGCCCAATGGGGAGTGTGGCTGTGTCTCAGGCGTAGCCTGTTATGGGCCTCTCTGTGTCTTTATGTGTGTTCCTCCTGGAAATAGAGACAAGTGAGTCCATGCATCTCCTTGGGGACCCAGGCCCCAGGATTCCAGGTTTCTGAGTGCTCAGACTACTGGCTGTCCTGATGCTCACTGAGGCACCTCCCGGGAGTGTTGGTGGGGAGCAGCATGGAGTCCCCTTTTCCCTGCCTGCTGTATTGGCTGCTTGGATGATAGGGTCGCAGAGTCCATGGGGTATGATGGGGGTGGCACCAGTGCTTGAAGGGTGCAGAGCTGGGCAGAACGGGTGCCTGGCTCCTGGCCCAGTAGGCTTTACCTCCACCACCCACTCACAAAGGGCAGGGAGTCTAAGGCTTGGGGGGCCCCAGGGGCCAAGTCTGGCATGAGTACCTATAGCCAATGTCCATCAGGAAGACCTGGGCCACCTGGACCGAGGAGGAAGGAAAGGGGCAGTGGGAAGAGAGTGACTCTCTGGCTGGAGACCAGCCTTCTCCCGAGTGAGCCACTGCATGGCCTTTTTGCGTCCCCCTCACTGATGGTTCCCTCGGCCTGAGTCCTCTCTTGCTCCTCCGCAGTGCTCCATCTGGCCTCCGTGTTGCTCATGCCTTGGGAGGTTCCTTTGGGGGGAAGTGAGAGTCTGGCTCTTGGAGCTGGCTGGCAGGGAGGGGAAGGGTGACCGGAGAGAGATGCATCCCAGTGGCAGCGGCCAGCTCTCCTGGGACACGAGGAGACTACTACAGGTTCCACCGTGGTAGATGCGCTAGAGCTAGATCATCGGGAAGAGAAACTCCGCAGCTCCCAAGAGACAGGGACTGGCAGAGGGGAAATGCGGCTCTTGACGGGGAGGGGACTTGTGGTTGGTTCAGGTAAAGCCACTGCCTGGCCTGCAAATGATCCTTTGTGTTGTACACAGGTGAATGCACCTTCAAATTCTACGTACAAAAATAGCTCACTATCCACAGACACTCCTTCTCACTACACAATACACGCACAGCTCCTCACCATGCAAACACAGATGCAGTCACATTTGGGGGGGTTAGGACTCAACGGGTGAGTTTGGGGAAGAATGATCCAGTCATAGGAGCCCAGAACTCTGAGTTGAGGCCCCTCTAGCAGCTCCTGGCCTGGGGGAAGCCTGCCGTCAGTGCCTGCTGGATGGATACAGCTCTCTGGGCCTGTTTTCTGAAGATGATGTAGGCATTCAGAATCTCTTTAGATGCCCTTCTGCCTCCTCACAGCCCATCTTTAAGCTCATTCACCCATCCTTCACCCAACTTTGCTCCCTCACCTCTAATTCTGCTCTATGGTCTGTGATATACTGACTTTGGGCCTCTGCAGGCTGACAGCATGCCCAGGGCACCAGCCTGCCAGGCTTCTGGAAAGGTGCTTCCCTCTTGCCTCAGACATCGAAGTCAGGATCTTCCAGAGCCTTCTGTTGAAAACTGCTGTTTCAAGACCCTACCCCCAAGGTGTCATTTGTCTTCCTAGCATTCACTATCAGAAGCTGCCCTTGTTTCTGCGGATGCCAAGACATGAGGAATCGCTGTTGAATCTTTTCATCAACCTCTAGGATGGTGGGAAAGCCTGACCTTGGCCCCCAAGCAGGCATTTGGGGAAGAGGCTGGTGCTCCAAATGTGACTGTCATGTCACAGCATGTCACCTGCTCTATGACACAAGCTGCCCCCACCTCACATTTCCATAGAACTTTGCTTGCACTACAGTTGTTGTCTCAGGCTCTCCTCAGTGTCCCAATTGATATATTGACTGACTGACTCATTCATTCACAGAAGCATCCAGGATGTTCGAGGCACCATGATAGCTGCTTGGTATTGCAGGGAGAATGTCTCTGCCCAGGGAGGGGGGCTGGTCACCAAGTTCTTGCACGATATCACTCTAAGCTGATTTTGATGAAAACTTTTTCCTGCAGGGAGTCCCTGGTGCTCAGGGGTCCTGGTGCTCCCTGACAGTGTTTCTTGACCAGTTGAGCTGGCCAAGGTCAATGCTAAGACTTTAGGATGTGGTGCTGTTCAGGTCTTGCGGTGTTGGGGATTGAACCAGGGTCAGCCACATGCAAGGTGTGGGTCTAACCCTTGAGTTATCTCAGCTGCCATGATTTATTTTATTTATTTTTACTTTTTTGAGTTTTGAATCAGACCCTGCGGTGATCCGGGGCTATTCTTGGCTCTGAGCTCAGGAGTGATCTTTCATGGTGTCCAGGGGACCCTCTGCAGTCAGTGATGGGGCCAAACCAGGGTCAGCCAAAGAAGTCACATGCAAGGCAAATGCCTTAACTACTCTGTACTATAACTCTGACTGTACATTTCTCCTGACTGAAATGATTTTCAAAGGCAGACAGCACACCTCTACAGTAAGAGGGATTATTCTGAAGTCAAATTTTTGTTTTGATAAGCTCAATAAAATGAAAGATTTTAAAAAAATTTTTATTAGTGAGACATCATGAGGTACAGTTGTAGACTTACAAATTGTTGTGCTTGGGTTTCAATTATACAGTGATCAAATACCCATCCCTCCACTAGTGCCCATTTCTCAACACCACAGATCCCAGTATCGCTCCCACCTCCATCCCCCCATCCCACCCTGCCTCTGTGGCAGGACATTCCCTTTTGTTCTCTCTCTCTTATTGGGTGTTGCAAAAGAGGCAATGGGTGACAATCATGTTTGGTCTATAGTCTACTTTCAGCATGCTTCTCCCATCCTGGGAGGATCCTCCCAACACCTTTATTTGGTGGTCCCTTCTCTATCTGTGCTCCCTTTTCCCCTAGCATGTGTGGTTGGTCTCCAAACCCTGGAGTAAAATTCCTGGTACTAATCTCGGCCATTCTTGGGTGTTAGTCTCCTATTTTGTTACTTTATGTTCCCCAGATGAATGCAATCTTTCTATGTCTATCCCTTGAAAGATTTTAAGGTACTTAAAATTTCCCAGAAAACCAGGGAGGGGTGTAGCCAGCCTTCCTGAAATTGTCTCTCTGGAGCCACGGATAACTGAATCTAGTGTGTGGGAGATTTTTGAGTACTTGCTGTAGACTCGCTGTCTACTGGGGTCTGGGTGCTCCCAGTTGCTTCCTGGAATCCAATTTCAGTTTAGAATCGATACAGGTATGGTTCTGACTACTGGAATCAGATCCTGTCCTCACCTCTTAGTCTTACTCATGCCCTCCTAGTTCCCACTATCTTGTCATCACTGGTGCTTGCTGGTGAGTTTATAGGTCAGGATTGGGGTCCTGTGGACTTTGGCTCTGACTCAGACCACCTTGGCTTGGGTGCTATGGCTCTCCCAGACAGGCTCAGTGTAAAGCAGGGACAAAGACATAGACCTTGGCCCCAGCGGTTAATAAGGTTGTTTATTATTTTCATTTATTTCCTACCTAGACTACCTGCCTGCTCTTGGGATCACAGGGTATCAAGGACTGTTCTTAAATCTGAGTGTGTAATAAGTATTTGTATTGAATTTGGAAAAGATGGTAGATGTGAAGATTGTAAGGTTGTAAAATATGAAGTTGAAAATAGGCTCCCCCTGCCCCCCTTTTAGAATTTAACTTCTGGGAAAGTTCATTTGGACAATTGAATGAGTCATAGCAGTTAAGGGGAGCTAGGGATGGAGAATTTGTATTTGGAAACCAAAGGCATTTGATAGCAAGTGAGAACAGAGAGAACAAGGGGACTCAACTGGAAGTCCAGGAGCCAACCCATCCGCTATAGTCCAGGTTTTCTAGAAAATCGAGCTTCAGGCAAGGGATGAAAGTGCTGCCTACTTTATTTGGAAGGCGCAGACTGTGGACAGAGTGCGTGGGGAGGGGGAGGAGACCGGAGGGAGGAAGGAAGCGATGCTGGGGCTTGCACCGAGCACCCAACTCCAAGCTGTGTGGAGCTGAGCTGGCCTGGGAGAGACGCGGCAGGTGGCTCAGCAGGTGGCTCTGCTTGGCTCTGCTGTCTTCTCCAGATGGGCTGTGTGCAGCAACCTTGTCTCAGAGTAGTCGGTAAGCGAGAGGGAAGGGAGGAATTATATGCCTGGCTCCCGATCTTCTTCTCTTTTTTTCTCTGGACCCAAGTGCAACCAGTGGGCAGCATCTCCCCCACATTCCTGCTTTGCACCCCTGTCGGCTTCAATCCCCCCAGTACCAAGGATGAGGTGCTTCCTGCAATGCCAAATGCGATGCTGGAGATGCTGGACCTGGGAGGGGTGAGAGTGAGTTGCTTTGGCAGGGTGGTGACTGAGGGGTGCAGTTAGGGTGGGGATCGAGGGTACAGATTTAAAGAACTGTTCAAAAACTGGGTTATCTAGCTACATCCCAATTCAACACACCCTTTTAAATTAAATTTAATTTATTGAAAAAATTTTTTTGAATAATCATCGTGAGGTACAGTTTCAGACTTACAAACTTTTGTGCTTGCATTTCAGTCATACAATGATCGAGTGCCCATCCCTCCACCAATGCCCATTCTCCACCACCAATATTCCCAGTATTCCCTCCCCCCCCCACTCTCCCCACCCTCCACCCCCTCTGCCTCTGTGGCAGGCGCATTCCCTTTTACTCTCTCTCTCTCTCTCTCTCTCTCTCTCTCTCTCTCTCTTTCCCCTTTAGAATGCACCCTTTATTAAAAAGGAGAACTTAAAACAACAAAATATGAAATAGCTAACTGCTGGATCCTAAAGGTCCGAGATTTAGATGAAAGGAAGAAGAGAGCAGAATGGTATTGGTCCTGCTTTGAGCTATAGCAGTTTGGGGTACCCTCTGGGCATATGATGTTTGGGATATGTCCTAGGCATAGTGGTGATGAGGGAGTGACAGGAGGCTGGATTAAGATGTTTATGGCAGAGTAGATAGCAGAAAACTGGCAACTGATGCTGTGGGTTGGAGAAAGTATCCAGGCAATGCATGTAAGAACAGACTCAACCTCGGCACCTCAAAGGTAGCACTACTAAGAAGGAACCCACTGAGGCTATATAAACTTGGAGTCTTGGCAGGATCACCCCCAGACGCTAAGAGAGCCGCTGCTTTGGAGGGGGAGTGGAACTACGGGTGGCTTCATTCTGCTTCTCCTTATGTGCACATTCCTCAAGATTGTTCATCTATTACTTGCACAATGAGAGAACTCTCCACATTTCCAAGATACTGTCACGTTGATGGGCGACTGTGCAGAGAGGGAGCTGATCAGAAGAAGGGGAAAAACTTCATAATCCAGGGACCAGAGAGACAGTACTGGGGCTCAGGTGTTTGCCTTGCATGTGGGTGACCCAAGTTCAAATCCCTCACACCACAAATGGTTTCTCAAACTCTACCAGAGCACAGAACTGGAGTAAGCATTGAATGTTGCCAAGTATAACCTCCCAAACAAACAAACACACTGAAACAAAAAGAGTCATGCAGTGCTGGAGAAATTTACTATGTTTTGGAGTCCCAAGGTTATCAAGCTCAGTAATATTGGTGTGGGACTATACACTAGGATTTGCTTTGAGAAGTAGAGCTAGATTGGAGCGGACCCTGGTGGATTCTTCTCTGGGGGTACAAGTTCACAGGGGACAACCCAACCCCAATCCTAATAACGTCTTTCTTTTTGGAAGATGTGGACTCTATGTATCTATCCTGTTATATTTCTGGGTAGGGGATCTCAGTATCAATTTATCTCAAACAAAAATACAAAATGATTCCAATTTGTGTGTGTCCGATTTTTTTTTTTAAACCAGGCACTTATTCTTAATAATTATTCTAAGAGTATTCCATGAGCCTTTCCATGAGTGCCTGCTATGTATGGGTTCTGTGTACATGCAACCGAGCCCGGTCTGTTGCTGTGAAGCCTGCGGTCTAGCATGGAGAATAGACGCTGTAGATTGATTGTTGCGCAGGTCATTTATTGATCTAAATCACAACAGTTGGCCTGAAGGAAGAGAACACACAGCAGGGAGCCTGTGTGACCCTGGCAAACTTCCCCATGGGAGTGGTGCTTGCTTAGGCAGATCCAGGTCTTCTCCCTGGGATTTTTTTTGCTTGTTTGTTTTCTTTGGGGCCACACCCACCAGTTCCCTGACTCTGCTCAGAGATCACTCCTGGTGGGGCTCAGGGTTCGAACCCAAGTCAGCTGCATGCAAGGCAAATACCTCCCCCCACTGCACTATTGTTCCAACCCAGCTCTTCTCTATATTTGAAAGTGGAAGGGACTGGATAAAACCTTCGTGTATCCAAAATGATGTAAACTAGGGAGCAACTTCCAAGAATTTGCCAGAGGGGGCGGGGGGGAAAGTGTTCCCAGGCCCTCCAAAGAACTTAGCAAAGTGTATACCAAATAACATGTCAAATTATAAATAGTAAAAAAAATTGTTTAAAAGAATGAAAAAAGCAACAAAGGAAGAAAAATGGACAGAGAAAACCCAAGTAAATCCCAAATAATGTCCAAACCCTAAAACCTAGGCTGAAGCATCATGCTCAGCTGGTAGCCCGAGCAGTGCTGTAGCTCTGGGAAGTAGCTCGGGGCTGTCCCCACCCTGAGTGGTGTGCGTGGCCATGGGCATGGATGCTGCAAAACAAATGTGGAGTGTGGCTCTTGATTTTCTTTCACCTTTTGTTGCCAAGACAAAACTTATCTTTGGATTTCTTGTGGTAGCAAAACCAGGTACTCCTATAGGTCTTTCCTCAGTTCGAAGCAGGGTAATGAGAACTCTGGAAAAGTTCTGTGCCTGTGTGTGAAGGCACCGGAGCAAAATGACGGTGCTCTAGGAGGGGTGCTGCCCTCTTGACAGGCACATCCTGCAGAGATTCTGCTTCCACAGTTCTTTAGGGGGACCAGGGCATGCTCAACTGTGCTCAGGGCTTACTTTGATGCTTTGCTCAGGTGTCGGTCCTGAAATGCGGGGGGCAGAACTGGAATTAGCTGCATTCAAGGCAAACATCTGACCCCAGCACTCTCTCTTCTCTCTCTCTCTCTCTCTCTCTCTCTCTCTCTCTCTCTCTCTCTCGTTCTGGGCTCTGTACTAAACTTTTAAAGGGACAATGTTGGAATGGGGGAAAAAGCTAAGCTGGAGTCATGTTAGAGAAGAGTGTGCCAAAGCAAAAGGCTCCCAGGATGCAGAAATTGAGTGCCCCTGCCCCCTCCTGCCTCCCAGATCCTTGCCTTTGGGTTTGAAGGGAGTGGGGGATGCTATTAGAGAAATAGGCTGCTCATGGGGGAGTAGGTCAGAGACTGTGTGAGTCTAGAGGGATGGGCAGCCTGAGTGGGTGAGCCTGGAGCTGGGAGTGTGGCTCTGAGTCTGACCCTGACACCATCTCGGCATAGATCCTGACATGGATCCTGGCATGGATCCTGACACGACACTGATCCTGAACACTGATTCTGATGAATCCTGACATGGATATGACACAACACTGATCCTGACACTGATCCTGATGGATCCTGACACTGGATCCCAACTCTAATCCTGACATGGATCCTTCCTGAAACTGATCCCGACACGGATCCCAGCACTGATTCTGACATGGATCTATCCTGACTCAGATCTCCGTACTGATTCTGACACTGATCCTGATGCTGAGCCCAGCACTGAGCCCAGCATGGAGTCTGCCGAGACTGGGTTTAAATCTGGGCACTGCCATGACACTGTGTACTTGGGGGCCCTGACCATACATACCCCCCTTTTCTGGCCTTATTTTCTCTTGTGTCTACCAGATGATTGGTGGTTGAGGCCTGACACTGCGCGGGCAGGTGCCGTGGGGTGGGGCAGTAGAGTCCCAGATTCTCTAACTGGAGACCTGAGTATTTTGGCCCCATGGCAGCTGGGTCATGTGGCAGCACCTGTCAGGCCGGCCAGAGCTTCTCAGTTTCCAAAGAAGCTGGAATTAGAACATTTGTGACATCTCCAAAATGTTGAGGCAAGTATTTCAGATGAAAAAGAAAAGCAGCAGCACTGAGGGTACAAAAGTTGATGGGTGAGTCTCGTTCCTTTTTCCAGTTTTGTCTTTGGGACTGGACTTCTCAGAGGTCTTTGCTCACTTTAAAGATACAGGAATTAGAAGCTGTGATTCTCTGCACTGTAGCAATCCTGCCCAGGAGGGCAAAATGCAACTGGGGGCATCTCTGAGGCCTTCCCAGGAAGTCTCCTATGGACCCGAGAATTCTGGAAACCCAGAGACAGGCCCCACCACCTCTGCCCCTCATCAGACCACCCTGCCCGAGGCCTTGCTCCTTCATCCTTTGTTCACATCTGGCAAATGATGACTAAAGCCTCTATGTGCCAGGTTTGTTGCAAGTATGACTTCTTAGGATTTTGAAAATTCTTCATGGAAACTTATTTCACCAACCATAAGGAAGAAAGACCGTGGTTTTGCTGCCTGCAGTAAGTTTGGCTGGGATACAAGGTGACTTGAAGGTCATGGGCCTTTTGGGAGCCTGGGAGGGTTGCCTGGTGCTGAGCTCCGAGAGTGTGCACGCAGCTTGCTGGGGTTGGAACCCTTTTCCTCTGGGCAGGGCCAAGTCTTTGCAGAGGTGGGAGGCTGGATGTGGCTGGATGCGTGGAGCAGCCAGCGCCAGGGAAGAGCAACTGGCCAAGCGTCCCCTCTGGAGTGGCCACTTCCCAGGCTGCAATAATTCATCACAGGCGGGTTCACAAATGTACTTAAGAAAGAAGGGATGATCTATTTTGTACACGCTCCTTAAAGGGATTCCATTTTAGCTCCAATTGTAATTTTTACCTTTTTCAGGGGAATTTATTGACACAGTGCCTAGCTCAGCCCTAGTTTTCGGCATCTTCCTTTTGTCTGCAAGTACACTCACCAGCCGCTTAATTTGTCATAGCCCTGGAGGTATCAGAACTAATGAGCTTTGTTTGAATAGACTTTTTCCAGTTCATCTAGCACACTTTGGGGTAATCACTCAGTTTCTGTTTGCTTCTGATCCGAGGCATTGTGGGAAATATAAGAGAATAATGGTTAAAAAAGCAGTATAAATTGGTAACAGCCACATTTTCTGCAAAGCCCTAAAGATGTTATTTCTTTAATTTCACCACTTATTGAAGTATTGAGAGGAGTCTAAGTAGGACCATTACAATAGAATATCAGAGGAGAACCTGATAAAATGCTATTTTTCAATTAGTTAGGAGTTTACGCCTTGCCTTTTGAAAGCAGTTCATAGATAACAAATCTTTAAACAATATAACCTCTTAAGGGTTGGAAAGTGGACGGTAATAACCACGAGCACGTCACAGTGTGTCTGCACCAAGAGCCAGACGTCTATTGGTCTATTGCAGGTGATACACTCGTGGGAGCGACCAGACAGCTGTATTTCCACTGCTTTAAAGCTGTTCCTTTTAGTCTGACTGCACCAAACACGTGGCAGAAATGATGCAGGAGCTGCACGTGCCATGTAGGTGGATGGGCGTTGGCTTCTAACCCTCACTTCCTAGGAAACATCTGTGGCCCCATGCAGGCTAGGCCTTCCTTTAAGGTTTGCCGTGAACGTCACCCTGACTAGAGACAAGTTTTAAGGCAGCCGGCACCTGTAAGAGGGCCCACTGTGCACAGCTTCCTACTCCCCCCAGACCAGGTTTGGGGGCATCAGGGAAGTCCCTCTGATGCCCTGGGTGTGCTTCTTTCTTATTTTTGGAATAAATTCAAGAAGCACAGAGTGAGGATGTCTTATCCACACCTCCCCCACCACCAGTGGACAGGTGAGGAAACATTTGGGGGTCCCCGGAGCAGAGTTCTGGTAAAAGATGCCAATGGGTCTATTGGCAGAGCCTCCTCTCAGCCTGCATGCGCCTCCTAAAGTTTTCTCTCCCCGTCTCTGGACTCGGAGGAAACTCTTTAGTAGTAGCAATAATGACTTTCATCATTATTTGAGAAATCCTTGTTTTAAAGGGAAAAAAATAGGACAACAAAAGGATAATGCCATACTGGGAACATTCTCAATTATTTTCTTCTCTCTTTCTCTTTCTCTCTTTCTCTCTTTCTTTCTTTCTTTCTTTCTTTCTTTCTTTCTTTCTTTCTTTCTTTCTTTTCTTAGTTTTCTGGCCATACCTAGTGGTGCCCAGGGATTGTTTCTGGCAAGTCTCAATGGAACATACAGGCTGCTGAGGGTTGAACCCAGGTTCCCTCCCTCCCTCCCTCCCTCCGTCTCTCCCTCTCTTTCTTTCTTTCTTTCTTTCTTTCTTTCTTTCTTTCTTTCTCTCTTTCTCTCTTTCTCTCTTTCTCTCTTTCTCTCTTTCTCTCATTCTCTTTCTTTCTTTCTTTCTTTCTTTCTTTCTTTCTCTCTCTCTCATTCTCTTTCTTCCTTTCTTTCTTTCTTTCTTTCTTTCTTTCTTTTTTTCTTTCTCTCTCTCTCTCTCTCTCCCTCTCTCTCTCTCTTTCTTTCTTTCTTTTCTTAGTTTTCTGGCCATACCTAGTGGTGCCCAGGGATTGTTTCTGGCAAGTCTCAATGGAACATACAGGCTGCTGAGGGTTGAACCCAGGTTGACTACATGCAAGGCAAGTGAAAAACCTGTTGTACTACCTCTTGGGTATCCTCTTGCTTTGAGGTCACAATCACTGATCCTCAGGGGGGTTGAACCTAGGTCTACTCCATGCAAAGCATGAATTCACTGAGCTATCTCTCTGGCCTCCTCAACCTTTTATCTTAGAACAAATATCAAAAGTCATGTGAACAGGCATCAAGTTCAAGTTGATCCTGAGAGTCAGGCTGTTGGAGGTTGGTTATAGGGTAGGGACTTATGACCTAGGACTGCCTTTCTCTCCACTGTGTATTGGACCTGGCAAGATCCATCATCACAGTGGCCTGCTCTGACTCCTGGATCATTTCTTTTTCTAATAAACCTTACTTGACTCTTAATAATAGGGATCGATTGCTTTTTTGGCTGTGAATGGTCTCCTCACAGGCCAAGCTTTAGCTGCATTAGTTTACGTGATGCTAACTCACCTTATTTGCATCATCATATTCTCTCTAAAAGACCTTGCACAAGACAGGGTCAACTGAAAATACTGTGTAAACATGATACCCATGTTCCCTAGACTCTTTCTGAGAGGAGCAGGCAGACACCTTTCAAACAGAACATGACCTGCAACTTAAGTTATTCTGTGTTTTCATGAAGGTCATGATTTGGAGTGTTCTGACAGGCATTTCTCCAGTGACACCATCCGGAGGATAAAGTTCTGGGGTTTTTGGGTCTCCAGTATTCCCTGTTGTATACACTTCTCCTACCCCTGGGTGGTGCATTGAGCTCAACTGCAGAATAGTCACTTCTGGTACTTCTGGTCTCTTCAATGGACAGCTTGTCCCACAATCCTGAGTAGCATCAGTAGTGGTCTATGTATTAGTGCATGTGTGTGCATGTGCACGTGTGTGTGTGTGTGTGTGTGTGTGTGTGTGTTTGAGGGGGCATAAGTGTAGGCATGTAGAGGGGAAGCCCTTGGATCTAAGGAACTGTGTTCATTTTCTTGTTCCAAGTGACAAGACTGCAGGTTGTCACTGCAGTCTTGGGGGAAGGGGGATCACCCACTTGCTTGTGAGTCTTTCTGTAAAGCACTCTGCCACTTTGATCCTTCCTTTCCTCATTGTAAGGCCCCACACTGATTCCAGACTCTCCAAATGGTGTTGGTGGAAGA
The DNA here is from genome assembly GCF_029834395.1 of Sorex fumeus. Lineage (NCBI taxonomy): Eukaryota > Metazoa > Chordata > Mammalia > Eulipotyphla > Soricidae > Sorex > Sorex fumeus. Next base: position 24,290,839 of record NW_026606179.1, read on the forward strand.
CTTGCCTTTTCCTGCCGCAAAGAGAACTTGGTTATTCGAGTTGATATGTGGCATCCTGGCTGTTAGGAGTGGTAAACTGGAGGAATTAACGTGCGTGGTTGTCAGTGGTTCCAATGTTGGATAACCAACAGCAAGATAGACATTCTGTTAATTTCACATAGCAAATTCTTGCAGTTTAAATCATGATGCCGAGTGGAAAATGTTATAGATAAATATTGCCTGAACTCATTCAAACTTGTGATATCATAAAAAATGATCTCCTAAGTTGTTATACCCTGAGCTCTCTGATTCATCGATTTCCAAATCCAACCCTTCTGTTTCCTCTAGGATATTTCGAGTTTAAAGAATATAATCTTCCTGACAAAGATGATCGTAGAGAAAAGACATTTTGCTGGACCATTTCTCAAAGGCCGGGGCCTCTGCTGACACAACAAGCTGTTGCTGGCCAAGCCTAGGGGCACGGAGGTGGGTGGGCAGGCACTGGTGGGATTGCTACCCTCTTCAGCTGTGACAGGAAAGGCTCAGAAGATGCTGTGGGGACTTCCCTGCCTTTAGGGGGGTACTTATTTTCAAAATACTCAAACTTCACAAGCAATGAAAGCAATACTCTCCTTGCCATGTTCTGATCTGGGTGTTTTCCCCAGCAGGGCAAGAAGCAGGGTCTGATCTTCAGAGCTGGACCATATGATCACTTTCTCTCACCACTCTGTATAGCACCTAGATTAGCAGTGCCTGGAGGGCAGGAACTGGGCACAGCTCTTTCCTTACATCTCCCACATCTCCTGCAGTGCATCTTGAAGTTGAAGCAAACAGTTTCTTAGAGACAAATATCATTTCGAGGGGCAGTGTACCGCACTGTTCCCATGGGAGACTGGTGACTCAGAGCTGACACCACTCATGGTGTAGTCATGAGGACTTCTTTTTTTTCCCCTCCACATACTGATCTGACAGCTTTGAATAGGGAATTTAATTCTTCCAGCACCTGGAAGGCAGGTGGGCTCAACTCTCTTTTACTGAGCACCCACAGAGGCTGTCAGCTTGCTGAACTTGCCCAAGGCACTCTGGCTACTACATGCTTCTCTTCCCTCGTTCAGGCCACATCTCTCAGCCACGGGGTGGAGCATTAATTATGCAGTGCAAGGTGCTCTCCAGGGATGCACCAGCTCACATGTGGCCGGGCTCACAGCTGGGCAGGCGGGAAAGGCAGGAAGGACAGGAACAGGGAGTGGAACTTTTCCTGCTACACTGAGTTATTGGTTGCTTTGAGGAGGGATTTGGTTGGGGACCCAGCAGTGTTCCCCACTCTGTTCGGGTTACTGATGGGGATGGTAGGAGGCAGCCTAAGGGCAGCCTGCAGTGGCCAAACACATCGTTCTCTCTCTAATAGGTGCCACTGAGCTGCTCATGGCAATAAATGTCCATCTACAGAGGGGACCCGGCTCTGCAGAGAAACAGAGGGGGATTAGCACATCACCGGGGTGGGGGTGGGGGTGGAGATGGTCATGGGCAGTGAGGACTGGGGCAGCTAGGACAGGCCAGCACACAAATGCAAGTTCTGGACTCGGTAGTTTTTAGGCATTTGCTGAATTTCTCTGAAACTCCAAGGATGAGAATCAAGGAGAATCAAGGATGTTTCCAGAACCTGAAAGTGACAGACAGATGATGCTTGTGCTGGGCCAAAGCCAAAGGTCACAAGCTCTCCAAGGTCCTGAACTCCTGAACTCAGGGAGAAGCTCAGAATCCTGTCAAAGAGCAGAGGGTTGGCGGGGGGGAGGGGAGGGGGGGTGAGGGAGATGTCTGCTTTTAGGCTCCTGAGATACTTTGCGTTTTTTTTTTTTCATTTTTGGGGTCATGCCTGGAAATGCTCAGGGGTTACTCCTGGCTCTGCACTCAGGAATTATTCCTGGATATGCTCAGGGGACTGTATGGGATGCCTGGGATCCAAACTGGGTCAGCTGCGTGCAAGGCAAACGCTCTACCCACTGTACTACTATAGCTCCAGCCCCGAGAGACTTCTTTATAGCTGTGACAATGCTTGCAGCTACAGGTAGGGACCTAAAGTCTCAAACTGGGTACCCTAGACTGAATTTGACCTCAGTGCATTTCATTTGACCATCAGAAGGGTTCTTTCATAGGTACTTTAAAAACGAGAGTGTCAGGAGCTGAGGGGGTGGCTCAAAGGGCTGAAGCCTATACCTTGTATATGGAAGCTGTGGGTTCAATCCCCACATTGCACAGAACCTTGAGTACCTTCAGGAGTGACCCTTCCTACCCCCCACCCCCCACCCCGCAGGCACCAAATTCAAAGCAACCCTGAGCACTGCAGGGCCTGGCCCAAAAGATAATCACACAAAGAATCAACCTTAGAAAACGGTGGGGTTCTCTGAAACAATCTAGATTTCCAGTTTTCACCCCAAATTCAGACTCTCTGGCCGCACAGAGTAGCTTTTCTTCGTGACAACATCTATTTGAGCAGGGCACACCCACCTGCTTCTTTCTTTCCAAATCATGGGTTTGATGCTAGCCACACTCCCCACTACTCCTTATTATTCAGTCTGCCGCCAGAGCCGTAGCTGTTTCCAGTGCTCATCGGGTTGTTTGTCCTGCAGAAGACGAGGAACTCTCTGTCTTGAGATCCCCACTCAAAGTGGACTAATAGGATAAATGCTCTCTCTCTTCTCCCCAAGCAAGACTGCTCCCTCCCTTGGCCAGTAGCTATTGGTACCAAAGACCACTGGGTCCCTTCAGTGAAAGAACGGGATGGGGAGAGACTTGTGTGAATCCCCAGGGATGGAGGTTTGAGGGGGTTCAGCAGGAGCAAGCAGAAGGGAGAGATCTGGGTAAAGTCAGGTACAGCTGCTTGAGGACAGCCAGCGTTTCTCCAGGACCAGAGCCAATCGCTCAGAATCTTTGAGTTCATTAGGTGAGGCTCAATTTACAACCTCAAAATGACAGTTTTTTTTTTTTCCACTTGGCAATCTCTTGTGTTAATAAGTTAGTTACGAAGGCAGGGTTAAATGAAGCAGGCATGCAGCTTGTGTGTGTGTGTGTGTGTGTGTGTGTGTGAGAGAGAGAGAGAGAGAGAGAGAGAGAGAGCGAGCACAAGAGCATGTGTGGTTTCCTGGAGTCGGAGAAAATCTGTCAGCCTTTCTAATACTGAGTTTTGACAACAGAATAAGATGTATTTTGAACGCATGCACGACCCGCCTTTTTCAAAGGAGGGGGGCTGGCTAATGAGAGCAGATCCCATGAGAATGGAGGGAGGGAGTGTGACTGGCTTGCTTTGTGGGGCCTTTGCTCAGAGAGTTTCTTCTGGGGACAGAAGCTTGGGGCATCTGGGTGCCACCTGGACTATTCTGGTTTGGGGTTCTGCCCTAGGGCCTGAGTGAGTACTCCCAGCAGAGGTGTATTTGGGACTCTGACCTTGCTTGGTAAAGGTCATGAAATATCAAACATGCCCCCCCCGCCCCCATCCATACCCAGTGCCCAGGGTTCCACAACTCCACTTGAAACAAGAAGCCACTCGGGCAGCCTATAGAATAAATCCTCTCAACCAATTTTATAAAAATGCAAATTTAAGGCAAGCAATTAAAAACAGATAGAAATTAGAGATTTGGATTTTGCAGCGGCAGCTTTCTGCAGCCACTGTCAGATCTCCGTGCAATTTATCTGGCTGCCGTCAGTGGTGGCCAGACTGGAGGTTGATAAAGAGCCTCAAATCTGTCCCTCTCCAGCTTCTGTGACTCGCCACGCACTCCATTCACGCTGAAGCAGCGCACAATCCCTTGCATAATTTGGAGTTAATCATTTGTACTTCACAGACTCTGAGAGCCTCAGACTCGGGAGGTGGGGACAGATTTGGCTTTTTAATCGCCTTGTATATTGTGCGGCTCGAGATAAATGACACCGACTGTCTGAAATCTACATTCTTGCTTCTGATGCAAAACTGTAATTAATTTTGTGCAGTGTTTCAGAATTGATCGTGGTCACTTGAATTTCTAATTTTTCATTCACTTCAAAGACCCAGCCTTTTTTTTTTCCCCCCCTCCTTTCCCTTTCCTTAAAGGAGCGCACTCAGGGCCCAGAGGCTGTGTGGCGTGGCCGTGCTAAATGCCTCTCCCCGGCCTCTTTTTCAATAAGGTGAAACAGAGGTCACGGCCTCTGGCTCCTGTTTATCTCCTGGCTGGTATTCAGACGTATTTCCTGACTTATAGGAAATACTATCTAAACTTATTGAATTATAACTAAATAGTTCAGTCTCACTTACGTATTGTAAAAAGCTTAAAAAGCTTCATTCATACATCCTATTCAGTATAAGACAATTAAGCACAATTTAGGCAATAATTACCCTAATTAACTACACTATAATGTTTGTATTCAGGATTATGGCAACATTGTATCACTTTGCTATTTAAATAATAACAAGGTTTCCTAATTTCTCTGTATTGATAGTTGTTGTATGTGATTCTTTGTTTGGTATATTTCACTGTAAAAATATTTGTCAGTGAAAGATTGAACAATATGAATGAATTTGATTATGCCATTGTCAAAAGCCCCATGCATCACAATTCCTTGTTTTTAATCACTACTGTAAGCCTTGCAGCCGGAGGGCATAGTTTTAATTTGGGTGTCTTACTAATGAAAAGAAAAAAATAATTGTTTTGCCAGGATTTAATAATAAGCAATAAAATCAGCCAACCAGATTTTACCTCTGCATTCAATCTCTTTTTTATTATAAAACATTTTTGTCCTTTTTTTAGATTACAGGCGTAGATACTGAACATTTTACTAATAAATATTTCAGTTTGCTTATGGAGGCTAATGCTGTCATCTGAATATGGAATTATATTTCTTTCATGCTTCATTATCATTTCATGGTAGTAATGACAGTGAGGCGATGGAATATTTACAGGCTTTTCAGAAGACATTTATCCAATACATTCCCTGAAGGGCACCTAGGCTTAAAGATACATTATCCTTTTGTAAAGCTCTGCCCAGAATCTCAATTCCTGAATCAGCCAATCAGAACTTTATTTGCCCCTCCCTCACTTAACACATTAATGACACATCCCTCCACCCACGCCCATGGGGGAGCCATTTATCCTGTGAGTTAAGGAATAGGGGAATGGGTGAGGGAAAGGGGTCTGTGCCTCTATTAGCTCAGTCTGTGAAATGGGCACAGGATTCCTGTTGCCTTGCATCTGTGCATGGCTTGTTCTGGATTTGTCTGAAATGCTGTTTAAATTGTTTAAATCTGTTTAAATCTGTTTAATTCTGTTTAAATTTCTTCAGGGTTTCCAGGACCTTAGGATGGTGGTGCTTTTTTAATGCCGCTGCGGTGACTGGGGATGAAAGTGGCAAACTAGAGCCTTGGAGGAGCTGAAGGGGAGCTCACCTGTGCTTCCTGGAGTGGAGAGAGGACCGGGATGATGGTTCTGCTGAGAGGTGGAAGGGACTATTGTGGATCTGGGGGTGTCCTCTTGGGTGCACCCACAGAGCAGGCATGGGACGGTAGAGGAGTTTGGGGATCAACGACAAACTGCCTGTTGCTGCTGTCTCCTGTGTTTCAGAACTCTCAGACCTGATTATTCAAGGGAGGAGAGAAATCTGTCCCCCACTGCACCCAAACCTACTTGCTTTTATTTATTTATTTATTTATTTATTTATTTAGGTTTTGTGGCCTCACTCGGTAGTGCTCAGTGGTTACTTCTGGTTCTGTGCTCGGAATCACTCCTGATGGTGCTCAGGGAACAGATGGGATGCTGGGAATCGAACCTTGGTCGATCATATGTAAGGCAACCACCCTACTTGCTGTACTATTGTCCCAGCTTCCCTTGCTTGTTTTTTAAATTCTATTTATTTATTTATTTATTTATCTTCTTTTATTTTTTTTTTTAAACTTTGTGATTTACAAAGTTAGTGACAGTTGAGTTTTAGGCATATAATATTTCAACACCAATTCCGCCGCTAGTGCCAACTTCCCTCCACAGTGTTCCCATGTTCCCTCCCCATCCCCACCCCCACCCATCCTTTCCTGCCTGTCAACTTGATAGGCACATTACAAAGTTTCAGTGGTTGCAGCTTAGATCTCATGTTTGCAGAGTTGTTGAAGCTGTGTTTGGTTATATGGCTATACCACTCACCATATCATTGATAAAACTGAAGCCCTAATTTTTAAAAAAATTTTTATTAGTGAAACACCATGAGGTACAGTTGTAGACTTATAAATTTTTGTGCTTGGGTTTCGATTATACAATGATCAAATACCCATTGTATTTTGATCAAATACAATGATCAAATCACCAGTGCCCATTTTCCACCACCACGGATCCCAGTATCCCTCCCACCCCCCATCCCTCCCATCCCACCCTGCCTGTGTCAGGGCATTCCCTTTTGTTCTCTTTCTCCTTTTGGGTGTTGTGGTCTGCAAAAGAGGCATTGAGTGTCAATCATGTTCAGTCCATAGTCTACTTTCAACATGTATCTCCCCTCCTGAGAGGATCCTCTAAACACCCTTTATTTGGTGCTCCCTTCTCTATCTGAGCTGCCCTTTCCCCTAGAATGCCTGGCTGGCCTCTAAGCCATGGAGTAATCCTCCTGGTACTGATCTCGTGAAGCCCTAATTTCTAATTCACCCAGTACTCTCTACTCTATTCTTATCCCCGAGGTTCCTTTTCCTCCCTGTCCTTCTCCTCTCTAAACACTGGGATCAAGAGGGAATCTAGGCATCTCCCCTTTTACTACAGCACATTTCCTCATCCAATATTCTATATTCCACAGATAAGTGAGCTCATCCTGTATTTGTCTTTCTTCCGGCTTACTTCATGCAACCTGATATCTTCTAGTTCCAACCACATTGCAACCAGTTGCATGATTTCATCATCCCTTGAAGCTGCATACCCATTGTGTTCCATCCATACTATATATTCCATTCATCTCTCATTGAACACCTAAGTTGATTCTATGTCTTAGCTATTCTACTGAGTGCAGCAAGGATAATAGTGTGTGTATGTCCTTTGGAGAGAGTGATTTATGTTTTGGGGGTAGATGTCCCCAAATGGAATTGCTCCTTACTAGTCTTTAAATATCATCAACTACTTCAAATACGTGGAGCACAGGAGCGATAGCACAGCGGGTAGGGTGTTTGCCTTGCACGCAGCCAACATGACCGAACCCAAGCTCGATTCCTCTGCTCCTCTCGGAGAGCCTGGCAAGCTACTGAGAGTACCTCGCCCGCCTGGCAAAGCCTGGCAAGCTATCCATGAAGTATTTGATATGCCAAACACAGTAACAACAAGTTTCACAATGTTACTGGGCCCGCTCGAGCAAATCGATGAACAACGGGAGGACAGTGATACTTCAAATACGTACTTAGCATGGTGCTTCGACACTGCATTGCGGGTTGGTCGAACTCTGACCGCAGTCGGGGGTGATGCAGGTGCTCAGAGGTGTGTTAGGGGCATGCAGTGGAGCTGTGCAGCTAGCCCGGCACTATCCAAGCATGAGAACCTGTTTGGCCGCACTCACTTTACCCCATAGGGTATCTGGTGTGTGAGTCCCTCTCCTGGGTCAACTGGGCTGAGACCTTGGTGGAAGAGTCGGGAGCTATTTCTCGGCCCAGGTGCAGAACTGAGGGAAGCCAAGGGGGGCTCAGACACAGAAGGAAGGCAGGCCTGAGAGCTCAGGGGTGCTGTAGGCTTCTGCAGAGCTCCCTGGGCACTCCCTCGGGGCTAGAGTGGGCTTTAGACATGGGTGCCTCGTACTCCCACACAGGGGTGGGGGGAGATAGAGATTGGTCCAGAGTGGGCCAGGGGTAGCGGGGTCTGTGCACACCCGCTGCCCTATATATTGGGCAGCTCCAGTGGGGACAAGGCTGCCCAAGAGCACCCTCATCCCCACCCTGCAGGGAAACTCAGGCCAGAGCACCCCGCTGTGAGTCCAGGAGAAGCTCGCCCGTCTGCAGACGCATCTATATTTAGGTTTCCATATGATTAAGAAGCAACAAGATGTGAGACTTTCTGGTGTAAGAGAGATGAGTCAGTCTAGCCATAATTGATTCGAAAAAGAAGCGGTGCAGTTTGGGCCTCCTGGGCACATCAGCGAAGTTCCTGCGAGAGAGGCCAAGCCAGGTGGGGACCCCGACTCGCCTGCGGAGAACCCCCCTCCCACCTCTACCCCTACCCCTGGACACCGCAGCTCACCTGAGCTGCGTTTTGTCGGGCCAGTGATCCCTTGTGGTTCTGCCATTGCACAGCCTGGGGGCCCTACCACCCCACCCAGGTTTAGGGATGGTTTAGGGCCACACCCAGTGGCCCAGAATCCAGACTAAGGTGTAGTGTGTGTGTGTGTGTGTGTGTGTGTTTGTGTGTGTGTGTGTTCAGTGGCCCAGAGTTCAGACTAGGGCTGTGTGTGTCTCTAGCATCCTGAATCCAGATAAGGTGTGTGTGTGTGTGTGTGTGTGTGTGTGTGTGTGTGTGTGTGTTCAGCAGCCCAGAATCCAGACTAGGGCTGTGTTGTGTGTGTGTGTGTATGTTTGTCCAGTATCCCAGAATCCAGGCTAGGGTTGTGTGTGTTTGTGTGTGTGTGTGTGTCCAGTGTCCAGGCTAGGGTTTTGTGTGTGTGTGTGTGTGTGTGTGTCTGTTTGTCCAGTGTCCCAGAATCCAGGCTAGGGTTTTGTGTGTGTGTGTGTGTGTGTGTGTGTGTATGTTTGTCCAGTGTCCCAGAATCCAGGCTAGGGTTGTGTGTGTGTGTGTGTGTGTGTGTGTGTGTGTGTCCAGTGTCCCAGAATCCAGGCTAGGGTTTTGTGTGTGTGTGTGTGTGTGTGTGTGTGTCTAGTGGCCCAGATTCCAGACTATAGGTGTGTGTTGGGTATGTATGTGTGTGTGTGTGTGTGTGTGTGTGTGTATGTGTGTGTGTGTATGTGTTCAGCAGCCCAGAATCCAGACTAGGAGTATGTGTGTGTACGTGTGTGTGGGGTATCACTACTCATCTTCTCCACAAGGGTCCAGTTTTTCGCCAGTCATTTGTCTCTGGGTGAGGAAGAAGTGGAGTAGGCAGAGTGGGGTGGACATCAAGGGTGCCCCGTGGAATTGGGGTCTGGTTTTGATTTCTTGCCTGACCACCCCTCAGTGGTGTCCTGCGAAGCCGCTTAGGGACACTGGAACAGGAGGTGCAGGCCGCCCCCACACTGCAGTTTCCCGAAAGGAGCCGCTTTCAGTATAAATATCTCCTACATACACTTGGGACATAACAATGCTGCAATTATTTTTTTAGTATATTATTTTCATATTTGGTACACAGTGATTTTTTGTTAGCACAAGTATCTCATGCATATTTGAAGCATATTTTTCTTTCTCTTGGAAATATTTTAGTCAACATTACCTCATTGCTTCTTTAAAAATTATTCATTATTACTACTATAGCTTAGGTAACATGGTTACTTAGCGCTAACATTTATGGTTTTGCTGTACTGCACCTAATACCACCAAAATGTCCAAGACCGTCCACTACTTCCCTCTGTCACTTTTAATTCTCCTTTCCCTCTCCCCATAACCCCCCCACTGTTTGGCACCCTTGGTTTTGTCATCCAAGGCCAAGGGGTTGTTGTTGTTGTTTATCCTTTGTTTTGTATGTACTGCAGCTGACTTTTTCTTCCTCTGAGTTATTTTATTTTACATGATATATTTTTCTTTCTTTCTTTTTTTTTGTGGGGGGCCCAGCCAGCAGTGTTCAGGGGTTACTACTGACACTGTGCTCAGTACTCATTCCTGACAAGGCTTGGGGGTGCCAGGGATCAAAACCAAGTTGGCCATGTGCAAGGCAAAGTCCCTGCCTGCTCTACTATTGGTCTTGCCCACAAAACATTTTTCTTAAGAATGCATTTACTATTTGTCTCAAGTCCAAATGTCACTCCTGTCCTGGATTTTTGTTGCTAACCAGCGACCCTCTATCAAAAAATGGGAACTGCTTCGGGGGTGCTGTGCCCAGAGCTGGGGGTAAACTGGGCTCAAGGCTGCCTCCTATGGAGTGGGTAGGACTTCGTTGCTGATGCAAAATACTTTTATGGTCCCTGATACTCATCAAAGATCTCACTGGATGCTGTGAGCAGGTGAACATCATCCCTATTCATCTCTATGCCTATGGGCTGAACTAAGAGTCCCTGCACCCACTGCCCCTACATAGCACTGTGCCTCCTACCTCTGCTCAGATCTCAACAGCCTCAGCTCTCCTTCCCTGGCACTCAGATCGGCCCCATTTCTCAGGGAACTTGCCAAGCAGGGAGGGTGGCGAGGCAGCAAGTCCTAGCAGGAAGGGGAGGAGGCACAAAAGTCCTCCCAGAGATCCTGCCACTGCTTGTGTGGTGAGCCCAGGACAGGATGTAGAGAGATCAAAGAGGGTTCTGGGGGCATGGACTGCAGAGTGAGAGAAACAGCACCCACCTTTGTGAGTTATTCTTTGAAAAAAACACATGCTACTTTTGGAATACAGACACCCACCAAAAGACTCCCAAGAAAGGGAAGCACGTATGATCTTGGCAAATGCAAGTACAGTTTCTCTCCTGATGAGGCTGGTACCTGAACCTCCACACTGAGTTTCTATACTGGATACTCCCAGGGTCCTCTTGACTGGCATTTCAGTGCATCCCAATGGTTGGAGGGTGTTCCTGGGAACTCCGTGTGGCGGCCTTCTCAGTGAAGGGTATGAAGGTGTTGCAGGGTGCCTGCCTCCCTCATGTCCTGCTCTGTACCCCACAGGACTCCTTCTAGACAGGGGTGATGGGTACCACCAGACAGTAGTGCTGTGTGCTCCACAACAGCACTCTAGGTGGGGCCATGGGTTGGCACATGGGGGCGATGGACTTTTCACCTGGAGGAGACTGTCCCAGTCTCTGGCACACTGGCCAGGAAGCGTGAGGCCTACTGTCCCCTGTCCAACTCTTCCACAGCTAAGGAAGAAGAGGCAGTTTGGGGGGAACACACGTCATAATTTTGACATAGGGCTCCAATCACAAAAAAAAAAGCAGTGATGGCTACTGCACATGTATCGATTTGTTTTCTCTCCATAGACCTGTGTGCTGTTTGTAGGTAAGGGGGAGAGAGACTGCAAACAGAGTGGAATCTACTTCTTAGAAGCCTGGGTTATCAAACTCATTAATCTACATGTCAAGAGGCTAGGAATGAATAATTGTGTGTAGAATTTATCTGCCAACATGATAGCTACTTTTCAGCTTTCTGCTCAGAGCTCCTCCATTGCGCACCCTTATTATATGCTTTGTCTTCCCTACCGGAGCTACTGCGCGGCGAGGCGCCATCCTCGGACCCTCTGAGGACTGGCGCGTTGACACATGACATGGCCCGGTCCCGCTGCTCTCTGGGCCCGGCAGAGACGTGGGGCCTTATTAGTGCCAGGCAGTGACTCTCGCCCAGAGTGGTGGCTCATGTGACACAGAAGCAGCTTCCTGGGCTGCGGGTCTCTTTTTAGTGGTAAAGCGTTGGCTAGTTAAGTGGAAGTAGTGCGTGTTCTTGGGACCCTCCCCCCCAATAGAGTGGAGGGGATTAGGGTGGGAGACATGGGAGCTTCCTGGACCCCAGGACTTACCAGGGGTACGGTCTCACCTCCTTCACTCATATTAGTAAGAGACAAAGACCAGAGTTGAGCTCAGGAACTCCCAGAGCCCAAAGAACAGGAGGAGGAGGAAATAGTCTGGGTGCTGGAACCTATGAGTGACGAAACTGCAAGTTGGGGGTGGGGCAGGGACCAAAAGGCCATCCAACCTGTCCCCTACATGGACCATAAGAAATGACCGAAGGACAGACATGCGCCCGGCCCCATCAGTACTTTGCACAGCGGCCCCCTTGCCACAAGCATCGGCAGACAGCCTCTGCCTTGTCAGCTACATTTATGATGCACTCATAATTAAATGTCCACGGAGCTCGCACAGTGCCGACCACAGAGGGGCCATAAGCAGTAAGATAAATGAGACTGGGAGAGGCAATATTGCTTCATGGGTGGACTTGGGCCGATGTTCAAGATCATCAGGGATAATTATTAATATGTGACCTGGTTGAGTCTTTCCTGGAACAATCACAATTTTAATAAAGTGGTCAACTCCGTGGTCGCTGGGCCCAAACACCCTGCACTGGACATAGTCACTTTTCACAAAGATCCTCTTTCTCGCCAATCTGCAGAGTGCTGTAGTTTTTCCTGGGAGTAGACACTGCCCCCACCCTGGGGTGGTGGATGTGCATCTGACAGTGATAATCCCAGAGTGACTTCTTCAGGACCATCCTGTCTCCTGGCAGGAATAGAGGTCAGTGAGGAGGGTGGCATAGGGGCTACTAGCTGCAGGGATGGCTGGCTTGTTCTCTCTAGCCCAGCTGTGGTCCTGAGTGGTGGGTTCCTGCTCCCACCCACAACTAGTCCCTACGGTGCTGTGGTAGCAGATTCCTATATCTGTCGCAGCCATTCCAACTTTGATTAGTTTTTCTGTGCTTGTTCAGAGGTCCAGAGGTCTCCCATTCACTGTGCTTCTTTACTCTTTGTTGTTGTTGTTGTTTTGGCACCATACCTGGCAGTGCTCAGGACTTACTCCTGGCTCTGCACTCAGGGATCATTCCTGGTGGGCTTCAGGAACCATTTGGGATGCCAGGGATAAAACCCAGGTGGGTCTCATGCAAGGCAAGCACCCTACCCACAGTACCACAATACTATCTCTCTCACCCCCATGCTGCTTTTCTAAGGGGTAGGGGGGAACTTTCTCCCTGAGCTGTAGGGGGGGTTGGAACTACTGGAGGTTCCGATCTCCCCCACACAAGCCCTGCATACTCAGCACCCAACACCCAGTCTGGCCCACAGTCAACCACTGTCAGTGTCAGAAGAAAAGGAAGAGAAAGAGAAAGAGAGAGAGAAAGAGAGAGATAGGAAAAGAGAGAAAGAGAGAGGACACGTTTTAAGATCTATTTTATGCTAAATGACTGAGACCTTGTTTAGAAAATTAGAAGTTAAAAATTAACTTCTGAAGAGAAGTCATAGTATATGAAATTTAGCAAATAATCCAAACATAAAACCCCAGCATTTAGTACATGCTTAAGGAATAACCAGAGAAGAAACTATAGTACGGAGACTAAAGAAAGAGAATAAAAGTGTGTTAAATACAATGTTAGCCAAAATATTCAAGTTCTTTACCAACTTAAAAAATTAGAAAAAAAGAAGCTAAATATTAGGGTTAACTAATACTTTTGAGACACTTAAAACTATTTTCTACTTAAATTCTAAATGGAACTATTTATTGAAGAAATAAATTTCATAGAAAAAAGAATATAAAAAACAGAGGGAAAAAATCAAGATATAGAGGATATATATTGGTCAAACAAATACCAGCATCAGACAAAGCAGAAATGAGGGTAAAGACATTAGTTAGAACACTTGTATTTCTATTGATAAAGGGCTTATGGTGCATACACTCATTTGTAAATTTATTATTTGTTTATTCGTGTGACATATTCCTGGCTCTACACTCAGGAATCATTCCTGGCAGACTTGAGGGACCATATGGGATGTCAGGGCTAGAACCCAGGTCGAGTGCATGCAAGGCAAATGCCTTATCTGCTGTACTATTGCTCTGGCTCCTGTAAATTTGTTCTTATACTAATTCAATAAACATTGGACCAGGGACTGGTAATTAAGTATTAAGCTAGACAGATATGCTTCCTCTTTTCATTTAACTTACATTTTAGTACATGGAGCTATCATGAGATCTTGTATACCAGACTATGTTGTAGTGAAATATGGCTATCAAACTGTACAATTGCAAGATGAAATAGTCATAGTCATACTTCAGTCAAGTCATACTGAAAAGCACTTTGGTATGTTGCTTTAATATAGCTTTTTGGTAGTTGATATGTTTTATATGTTTTATAGGGAAGTTTTATAAAGATTTAGAAGATTTTTAAATAACAGTTGTTTTTATGAATTAAGATTTTTCCTTTTTTGGTGGGGGGGCTGGAAGATTCCCAGCAATACTCAGTGGGCCTGGGGGTCACCTTAAGAGATAATTGACCAACTGCATCAGAAGTTCAATGCTAAGTTCAGCAGATGTGATGCTTTTTGGGCCCCGTGGTGCTGGGGATCACTATGGCCACTGACGTAGAACTCAACAACCTCTAGAGACATACCTGTTGAAACTCAGGTACCTTCAGGAGTATACCTGGTGATGTCCAAGAGGCCGTGTGGTACTGTGGACTGAACTAGATTAGGACCATGGCAGATATGGGTTCTAACTGTTCAACTTTCTCCAGGATGTTTCTGTTTCCAAGATTTTTAAAAAAAATAAGATATTATATTGCAGCATAAAATACATAGTATACATTCGGGCTAAAGATCAGCCCAGTACATCTTGCTAATAAAAAAGTGGACAGATATGTTAATTTATAAAAGCCACAAAAGTTGTAATTTAAATATTTATTATAAATAAAAAATTGAATACATATCTGAAATTACTAGTAGGTCAAGAGGAACAATTAGAAAATGATGACAATGACATGACAATATATCAGAGCAAATGGCATCGGGTCAAAGCTCTACTCAGAGGAAATTTCGTAGTCTTTAAGTATCCATACTAATAAACAGAGAATTAAAAAATAAATTAAAAATAAATAATAAAAAAGGATCAAGCATTTAACTCACAATAAACTAGAAATAAATCAGCAAAATAAACCTAGGAAGATATTGATAAAATTAGTGAATCAGAAAACTGTAGATTCTATTAATCTAAGAATGAATTTAAGAATGAATACTAAAGGTACAGTGGTGGTGGGGGCTGTGGCCTCTGGGATGGTGTATGTTGAGGAGGCAGCCAAAGTGAACTGGGAAACCCCTCCTTGGCTAAGTGCCCACATGAGTATCTAGGAGAGAGGGCACTCCAGTGGTTTTAGAAGTGTGCCGTAAGTAGAACTCTAAACCATGATGGGCACCAACACAAAGCCCCTCCCCAACAAGTACAGTGGTGGCGGGGGTGGTGGTGGTGGTGGTGGAAGGCCTCTGGCGTGGCAGCTACTCATTTGGCTGCCAGCTAATTTCCCCTCTCATCGTGTTTTGGATGCCTATCTCAACCTTTGTTACCTAAGTCTTATGAGGCAACCTGGCTATAGTTGGACAATCCCAACCATATTAGGCCAATAGCCCACTAGCCTAATTCAATCCAAATACTCCCCAAACTCACCAAAATAATAATGAACATAAGAACCTGAACAAGTTTAAGCTAAAGAAACACATCCCCTGAAGCTGCAGTAGGTGCCCCACACAAGTCACACAGGAGCACCCAAAAGGAAGGTAGTATCCTTGAAGGGGAAAGAGGAGACCACCATCATCCAACCTCATCCAGAATCCTCCCTGCCAGAGAAAGGGGGACACTGAGAGTGAATTGGAGGGATCCATTTCCATACTACTAGAGCAACATAGGGTGGAGCGATAGCACAGCGGGTAGGGCGTTCACCTTACAAGCGGCCAACATGGCCGACCCGAGTTCGATTCGTTCGCCCCTCTCGGAGAGCCCAGCAAGCTCCCGAGAGTATTCGATATGCCAGACACAGTAACAACAAAGTCTCCAATGGAGACGTTACTGGGCCCGCTCGAGCAAATCGACTATCAACGGGAGGGCCTTTACCTTTACCTTTACTAGAGCAACATGAGGAAATAGTCCAAATCCCCATCACTAGGAGTGGATGAAGAAAAGAGCCCTGAAGCCTCAACAGGGAATGCCCACATATACAATGTTTTCAATAAAGAATTCAGAGATGCAATGTTGAGAATGTTCAATGAGCTCAAAGAAACAGTGGAACAGACATCCAGTAAATTAAATGAGGATGTGAAAGAAACAGTGAAACAGACAGCCAATAAAAAAAAGAAAGAAATGAGAGCAGAAATAAGAAAGTTATGAACAGAAGTGTCACTAATAAAGAATTCGGTAGATGAAACAAAACCTCAGTGGATACCCTTGACAGTAGAATGACAACAGCTGAAGACAGAATCAGTGAGCTTGAAGATGAGCTGCAGAAAGCATACAGGCAACAAGAGATGATGGGAAAAGACCTCAAAATAGCTTAAGGACAAGTAAGAGACCTATGGGATGAATTCAAGAGGAACAACATAAAAATCATAGGAGTACCAGAAGGACAGGGAGGTAACCCCAATGAAGCAGTAACAGTTAAAGATATCATTACTGAGAAGTTCTCAGAGGTGGAGAACGAAGGCACCCATATTCAATAAGTCTAAAGGGTACCCAAAAAAAGATACCTCAATAAAAAGACTCCAAGACATATCATAATAAGTACAACGAATACCACAGACAGAGTCACAATACTGCAAGCAGCAAGGTCTAAGAAGAAAATCACATACAAAGGAGCATATCTTAGGTTTACAGCAGACTTATCAGATGAAACCATCCAAGCCCAAAGACAGTGGTGGGATATAGTGAAGAAACTCAATGAAATGAATTCCTCACCAAGAATACTTTATCCAGCTAGACTCTCATTAAGACTCAGAGGAATGATACACTACTTCATAGATAAACAACAGCTCAGGAACTTCATAGATCCAAAACCGACCTTAAAAGAAGGACTGAGGGGGCTACTGTAGGACAAGACAACCCCCACAAGCCCAACAAACTTCTTCAGAAAGATGGCACAAAACCCCATGACAACAATCTATCTCAATGTCAATGCACTAAATGTACCGATTAAGAGACAGAGTGGCAAAATTCAGAAACTGAACCCAACATTCTGCTGCCTACAAGAAACATACCTGAACGATCAGAGCAAAAACAGACTCAAAATTAAAGAATGGAAAACAACTCTTCAAGCAAATAGCTCCCTCAGAAAAGTTGGGATGACCATACTAGCAACGGACAACATAGATTTCAGGCTGAAAATGATTAGAAGGAACAGAGAAGGCCATTTTTAATAATCAAGGGATATGTACATCAGAATGAAATTACACTCCTAAGCATATATGTACCCAATGAGGGGCCAGCAAAATACTTAAAACAACTGCTAACAGACTACAAGGAGGACATTGGTAGCAACACAATAGTAGTCAGAGACTTCAACACCCCCTTATCACCTCTTGATAGATCAACAAGACTAAAACTCAGCAAGGAAGTATTGGCACTGAAGGAAGAAATGGAAGAGAGAGGTACACAAGACTTGTAAAAGTCTTGTGTAATAGATGTACACTAGACTTTTCATCATCCCAAAGCTGAATACACATTATTTTCCAGTGCACATGGAACATTTTGCAGGATAGACCACATGCTGGGCCACAAAACATACCTCAATTTCAATCAGGAATATAGAAATTGTATCGAATATCTTTTCAGATCATGATGCACTGAAGATAGAGGTTAATCACACACAGAAACGAAGAATCAAATCAAACACCTGGAAATTAAACCGCTCAATGTTGAACAACCAGAGATGAAATCAAGGAAGAAATCAAAAGATTTCTGGAAACAAATGAGAATGAAGACATGAGCTACCAGAACTTGTGGGACACAGTTAAAGCAGTGTGAAGGGGAAAATTGGCTCTGCAAGCACCTATCAAGAAGGAAAAAAGGGCCCACATAAATAACTTGACACCACAGCTTAAGATCTTAGAAAATGACCAACAAAAGGAGTTTAAATCAGGCAGGAGGAAAGAAATAATAAAACTTAGAGCAACAATCAAGGATCTGGAATCCCCCCCAAAATCCAAAAGATTAAAGAAACCAAGAGCTGGTTCTTTGAAAAAAGTAAATAAGATTGATAAACCATTAGCAAGACTCACATGGGAATAGAGAGAACACAAATTAACAGAATCAGAAATAAAAGGGGGACATTGCAAGAGAAACCACAGAAATTCAAGAGATCATTAGAGATTACTTTGAAAATCTGTATGACATGAAACAAGAGAACCTAAAAGAAATCGATAGATTCCTTGATTCCTTGATTCTTATAACTTCCCCAGACTGAACAAGAAGACTTGGAATACCTGAATAGCTATATCACTATCAAGGATATTGAAACGGTAATCAAAAGTCTTCTCCAAAACAAAAGCCCAGGTCCAGATGGATTTGCTAGTGAATTCTTTCAAACACTTAAGATGACCTATTGCTGGTCCTTTTCAAGCTTTTCCAGAAAATTGGAAAAACAGAAACACTCCCAAACAGTTTCTATGAGGCACATATCACCATGATATCAAAAGCAGACAGAGACACTTCAAAAAAAAAAAAAGAAAGAAAATTACAGGCTGATATCCCTGATGAACACGGATACAAAGATACTCAACAGAATATTAGCAAGGGGCCGGAGCTCTAGTACAGCAGATAGGGCATTTGCCTTGCATGCGGCCAAACTGAGTTCAATCCCAGGCATCCCATATGATCCCCCGAGCACCACCAGGAGTAATTCCTGAGTGCAGAACCAGCAGTAAACCCTGAGCAGCGCTGGGGTTACAGAAAGGAAAATGAAGCAAAACAACCCCCCCAAAATATTAGCAAATATAATCCAACAACTCATCATAAAGATCATACACAGTGACCAAATGAGATTCATCCCGGGGATGCAAGGATGTTTTAACATTCACAAGTCAATCGACACAATTCATTATATCAATAAAATAGAAGATAAAATCCATATGATCATATCAATAGAAGCAGAGAAATAATTTGACAAGATCCAGCACTCATTTGTGATGAAAACGCTCAGAAAAATGGGAATTGAAGGAACTTTCCTCAATATAGTAAAAAACATCTACCACAAGCCCATAGCAAGCATTATTCTCAATAGGGAAAAACTAAAAGCCTTCCCTCTAAGATCAGGGACAAGATAAGCATGCCCGGTCTCGCCACTTGTATTCAATATTGCAATAGAAGTATTTCTTATTGCAGTTAGGGAAAAATATTAATGACATCCAGATAGGAAAGAAAGAAATCAAGCTCTCACTATTTGCAGATTACATGGTACTATACTTAGAAAACCCTAAAGCCTCCACCAAGAAGCTCCTAGAAACAATAGATTTGTATAGCAAAGTGGCAGCCTACAAAATTAATACCCCAAAATCCATGGCTTTCCTATATGCAAATAATGAAACAGAAGAAAGATATAAAAAACTCATTTATAATCATGCCTCAGAAAATCAAGTACCTCGGAATCAGCTTAACTAAGGAGGTAAAGGACCTGTACAAAGAAAACTACAAAACGTTACTTCAAGAAATAAAATAGGACACAAGGAAATGGAAACACACCCCCTGATCATGGATTGGGAGAAATGTCAAAAGGGCAGTACTCCCCAAAGCATTATACAAATTCAACATGATCCCTACGATACCCATGGCATTTTTCAAAGAAATTTGTCAAACACTCCTTGAAATTCATATAGAATAATAAGCTTCTACAAATAGCTAAAGAAATATTGGGGGAAAAAGATGGGACGCATCATCTTCCCCAACTTCAAACTGCACTACAAAGCGGTCATAATTAAAACAGCATGGTATTGGAATAAAGACAGACCAATGGAATTGGGTTGAATATCCTTACACACACCCTCAAATATACGATCATTAATCTTAGATAAGGGAGTAAGAAATATGAAGTAGAGCAGGGAAAGCCTCTTTAACAAGTGGTGCTGGCAAAACTGGACAGCTACATGCAAAAAATGGGTTCAGATCTCTATCTAACACCATACAAAAAAGTCAGATCAAAATGGATTGAAGACCTCAACATCAGACCAGAATCCATAAGGTACGTTGAAGAAAAGGTAGACAAAAACCTTCATAATATTGAAACTAAAGGTACCTTCAGAGATGAAATGTCATTGACCAAGGAAGTGGAAGCAAGATAAACAGATGGGACTATCTTAAACTCACAAACTTCTGCACTTCAAAAGCAACAGTGACCAGGATACAAAGACAGCTGACAGGATGGGAAATGATATTCACCCAATACCCGTCTGATAAGTAGTAATATCAAAGGTATACAAGGCACTGGATGAACTCTACAAGAAAAAAAATCCAACACCATCAGAAATGAACAGAAAATTTCTCAAAGAATAAATTGGAATGGCCAAAAGGCACATAAAAACCCCCGCTTTTTATCACTAATCATAAGGGAAATGCAGATCAAAACAACAATGAGATATCACACCACAGAGATGGCACACATGAGAAAAAAAAAACAAGAACAAAGAATGCTGGCATGGATGTGGGGAGAAAGAGACTCTCTTTCATTGTTGGTGGGAATGTCAATTGGTGCAGCCTTTTAAGAAAACAGTATGGACATTTCTCAAAAAATTAGAAATTGAGCTCCTATTTGACCCAGCAATACCACTTCTGGGAATATACCCTGGGGGGGGGCCAAAAAACACACAGCCGAAACACCACCTGCACTCCTATGTTCATTGCAGCATTACTCACCATCGCCAGAATCTGGAAACAACCTGAGTGCCCAAGCACAGATGAATGGATAAAGAAAATAAATAGCAGTACTTCTACGTAAAAAAAAAGAAACTATGGCACAATGAAATACTATGCAGCTGTCAGGAAAAATGAAGTCATGAAATTTGCCTATAAATGGATGGGCATGGAAGTATCATGCTGGGTGAAATGAGTCGGAAGGAGAGGGACAGGTATATAATGACTACATTCGTTTGTGGTATATAAAAACATATATAGTAGAAGACTAATATCCACGGCCAGTGAAAACAGAGGCTAGAAGGACTGGTCAATGGTTGGAATCAACCACAAGTGAGTGGGGAGTAGAAGATAGGTAAGATAGAGAAGAGACCAGTATGACAATAATAGCTGAGAATGATAACTCTGGACAAAGGGATATTCTTGACAACCTTTCAGTATCAATATTGCAATCCACAATACCCAAAAGGAGAGAGAGAAAGAGAGATAGAGACAAAGACAGAAAGAGAGAAGAAAAGCTCCTGCCATAGCAGGCTGGGGGCTAGGGGATAGGAGGTGATGGAAGGGAACCTGGGAACACTGGTGCTGGGAAATATACACTGGTGGAGGGATGGGTGTTGGAACACTGTATGCCTGAAATCCAATCATGAATGACTTTGTAAGGGTCTATCTCACAGTGATTCAATAAAAATTTTTTTTAAAAAAGAATAAAAACTGAGCAAAGACATTTGGTAATTCAAATAAAACTAAGTGAGAAAACACATGTGAAACATTAAGAATTTAAAAGAGAACTATCCATGTATTTTAAAAATCAAAAAGATGGTAGAATTGTATCATATGTTAACATCACAGTTTTAATTGGGTGATTTTTCTAGGAAATTTTAAATTACAAGTTTAATTGTGGAATAGTTAAAAAAAACAATGGAAGAAAGTGAAATAACATTTAAATAGATAGTGTATAAGAAACTAATTTGAATCATTTAGGGAGAGATTATGATTATGCCAATACATATGGGTGGAAAATTTCTTAATTCATTGTACAAAGCAAGCACAATCTAATGTCTAATCTAACAAAAGTAGCAAACTAACCAATCTACATATAGGTAATAAAAGTCACACATAAACATAAATGTAGAATTTATAAATGTGAACATTAGATATACCTACATCTATATCAACATTAAGCTATATATATCTGGGACATATTGATATAAAATCAAACACATTTTAATATGCATATATATGAGATTAGTCATATACATATGTCTTTATACCATGATCATAACAAGCTATTTAACTTACCCAATATCTCTTAATATTTCATTGTGTTTGTGTATATGTGTATGTGTGTGATGTGTTTTGGTAGCAAGGCCAGTAAACACAAGATCTATGCTTTGAAATCTGCTTAAGTTTACCTGCTTTGTGTTATCTGTGTTGTACAATAGATCTCTGGAACTTTAATTATCTAAAAATTGTCCCCCCTTTATGAGGAGCCCCATTCTATTATTTGCCTGTAAAGGTAAAGGCCCTCCCTTTGATCGTCGATTTGCTCGAGCGGGCCCAGTAACGTCTCCACTGGAGACTTTGTTGTTACTGTGTCTGGCATATCGAATACTCTCGGTAGCTTGCCGGGCTCTCCGAGAGGGGCGGAGGAATCGAACTCGGGTCGGCCATGTTGGCCGCGTGTAAGGCAAACGCCCTACCCGCTGTGCTATCGCTCCAGCCCTTATTTGCCTGTACAAGTTGAAAATTTTTCAGTCCCTCTTACACATAGACCCTCCCGTTGTTCGTCGATTTGCTCGAGCGGGCCCAGTAACGTCTCCATTGGAGACTTTGTTGTTACTGTGTTTGGCATATCCAATACGTCATGGGGAGCTTGCCAGGCTCTGCCATGCGGGCGAGATACTCTCGGTAGCTTGCTGGGCTCTCCGAGAGGGGCGGAGGAATCGAACTCGGGTCGGCCATGTTGGCTGCGTGCAAGGCAAATGCCCTACCGCTGTGCTATCGCTCTATAGGGGCTGGAGCGATAGCACAGCGGGTAGGGCGTTCGCCTTACAAGCGGCCAACATGGCCGACCCGAGTTCGATTCCTCCGCCCCTCTCGGAGAGCCCGGCAAGCTACCGAGAGTATTCGATATGCCAGACACAGTAACAACAAAGTCTCCAATGGAGACGTTACTGGGCCCGCTCGAGCAAATCGATGATCAACAGGAGGGCCTTAAAAAGGGCTGGAGCGATAGCACAGCGGGTAGGGCATTTGCCTTGCATGCAGCCAACATGGCCGACCCGAGTTCGATTCCTCCGCCCCTCTCGGAGAGCCCGGCAAGCTCCCCGTGACGTATTCGATATGCCAGACACAGTAACAATAAAATCTCCAATGGAGACGTTACTGGGCCCGCTCGAGCAAATCGATGATCAACGGGAGGGCCTTTACCTTACCTTACCTTACACATAGAATCGTGTAATGTTGGTCCTTCTGTGACTGGCATATTTCATTTAGCATAGCATCCCACAGGTGTACATTTCCAGAACTGACTTTCCTTTCTTGGGGATGCAATCACTTGATTCATTCTGGGGTCACACACTTCAAAGAGGGGTAAATTTAGCATAAATCAGCCAGGTGACTAGATGTGAGCAAGTTCCCGCTACCTTTTCAGTCATCACTCCTTGGTTTTAAGATTCTGGTCGATGTAGAGAACCAGTTGTGTCCAGTTGTGTTTTTCCCTTTGTCTTCTCTCTTCCTACTCTTTGATTCCCAGTTGAAAGATTTAAATGCACCAGAAAAGACTTAGCCCATGAAACCTTAGATAACTCTCCCCCTTCCACTTTTAGTCTCCATAGAATCTCAAGTCCATGTACTCTTCCCCCCTGAGACCTCATTGTGGCTCATATGCTGTGTAACTTCCAGGTCTTAAAACTAAAATCTCTACTTTTCCCAAAGTTTCCTGATGACTTTCCTGAAGGGTATCTTGGAAACATAATCATCCTAAGAACTGGCCCAGTAGTAGTAGCAATAGATTAAGAGTGACATAAAACATTTGGATTCATTCACGTTGACACAAGTGCAAGATTTCCTTATTTTCTGAAGGCTGAATACTGTTCCATTGCACATATATACCACACTGTAAAACATCCATACCTCTATTGGGTTGTTAACATATCTTGGCTATTGTGAATAATGCCTCAATGAACACAAAAGTGGAACATAAATCCCTTTGATATTTGCTTAATTCTTTTGGATGAATTCCCAGAAGGGGGTTGCTAGAGCATATAGGTGTTCTATTTTGAGTATTGAGGTACTTACAGGCTTTTTTTCCATAGTGACTGCCTCATTCTATATTCCCACCAATAGTCTGCAAAGGTTCCAGTTTTTTTTTATATTCTCTGAAAAACATAGCTTCAAAAAGAGCCATCCTAATAGATGTGAGGTAACACCTCATTCTGGTTCTAATCTGCATTTCCCTGATGATGGGTGAAGTTGAGTACTTTTTTTTTCCTATTTTTGTGTCTTCTTTAAATAATGTCTATACAAGTCATTTGCCTAATTTACATTCAGGTTATTTTATTATGGTGGGGGTGGTCACTCCTCCTGACACAAAAGCAGGCACTTTGATCCTGGATAAAGGATGCATTTTAAGAGACCCCTGTACGATAAAGCAAGACACTTCACTGCAAATAAAAGATCTGCAGGCTATGGTTTTTAAGGGGGAATTTGACAAGGCTGGGGTTATTAAGGGGTAATTTGCCTTCCAGCTCACCACAGGTTCAATCAGTTTGACTTGTGTCTATATTCGTATTTGGTCTTTTTCCAGAGATGCTCATCCTTTAGTCAGAGGGAATTGGCAAACTTCTGGGAAACTTCCTGGGACCTTTCGGAGAATGAAGCAACCGTGGCCTCCCCTGCCACTTCATGCCCTACTTGACCTGGAGTGTAGTATGTGTGTGGGACATTCAGTTGGGTCCTGTCTTGTACCAGAGCCCCAGCATCCTGGTGGGGTGGGGAGATGGGTTATCATTTTTTTCTGGCTATTAAATTGTAGGAAATCCTTATTTTTTGGTTATTAACCTTATACCAAATTTGAAATTTTTAACTCCTAGTTTATAGGGTGGGCTGGAATGATAGCACAGTGGGTAGGGCATTTGCCTTGCATGTAGCTAACATGGCCGACCCGAGTTCGATTCCTCCGCCCCTCTCGGAGAGCCCGGCAAGCTACCAAGAGTATCTCACTCGCACGGCAAAGCCTGGCAAGCTCCCCGTGATGTATTCAATATACCAAACACAGTAACAAAAAAGTCTCACGATGGAGATGTTACTGGACCCGCTTGAGCAAATCAATGAACAACGGGAGGACAGTGACAGTGACAGTTTATAGGGTGTCTTTAAAAATTTTTTCTTTTATTTAAAAATTTTTAATTTATTTAAAAATTTATTTTTTAAAGTTGCTCACAAGAATTTATTACATTCAATCTGCCAACAACAATCCCAACACCATTACACCATCCCACCACCATTATGACGAATTTTTCCACCACCACCCAAACATGCCCCCAAACCACATACTAAATAAGTTATTTTGTGTTGTTTGCTATGAATATTTCACTAAAAATGATCCAAAAAATTTTCTTAGAGGAAAGTGTAAAGATGTTGTATCTCACCCTGGAATCATTAAGCCCTTGTTTAAGAGATTACTAACATGTTGTTATAGGTTGCCCCTTGTGTGCTAATATATATATATGTATATATATATATACTCACACATATAAAATAAGTAAATATATATTTATTATTATTATTAGTTTTGGGATTGGTTGCCCTCTACTTTAGACCTATCCAATGTGGTATGCTACTCCTGGTACATCAGTGGTGTAGAGTATAAAATATTGCGCTCCAGGAATTCTAAAATTTTAAATAGAGTGATGCAGCTGGAGTTAATTTTTAACTGGATAGTGACTTTGGGGTCTGGAGGCATCTCTGCAGCTTGTTGATCTTTTCTGAGATTTATTTGTGAATCTCGGGATCACGGCTGGCACCAGAAGCAGTTTGTGAGTGTGGCTGCCAGGCTCCTGGAAGAACAGGGAGATGGGGGGAGGTCTCCAATTCCCAACTCAACTCTGTGAGAGCCTGGAAATTTCATATAGGTTGTCTTTTTTCTATATCAATTGTTTCCTTTTCTGGACAGGGCTTTTTATTTTGATTAGTCTCACTTGTTTATTTTTTGTTTTGTTGCTTGAACGTTTGGTGTCAAATCCAAAAAATCATTGTCAAGATCAATGTTAAGATTTCCCCTTACTTTTTTTCTTGGAGGATTTTTGTTGGGTCAGGTCTTATCTTTCATCTATTTTGAGTTGATATTTGTATGTGATATAAGTTTGGGGTCAAATGTTATTCTTTCACCAGAAATAAACTGATGTTGGTTAGAATGTAGAAAAAAGGAACTCTTTATACTTTTGGGGGAATAAAAATTGGTGCAGGCCCTATGGAAAATGAAAAGAGAAAACTTAAAAGTCTAAACAAAAATTCCATATGATACAGCAATATTGCTCAAGAATTTTCAAAAAGATATAAAATCGTTAATTCAAAACTATGTTTTCACCCTTATGTGCATAGTTGTATTCTTCACAATAGCTGAAACATGGGATAAGTTTAAATGCTTATCACAAGAGAACCGGTTAAGGAAGTAATGGTAGATATACTTAACAGGACACTACTCTGCCACTTAAAAACTAAGGAAGTAGGATTTTCTTCTTTTTTTCTTTGACAGTGGGGGCAAGCACCTGGTGGTGCTCAGGGCTTACTCTTGACTCTGTGCTGAGGGATCACTCCTGGTAGGATTTGGGGACCATATGGAGTACCTGGGATCGATCCTGGGACAGCTGCATGCAAGACAAGTGCCCTACTAGCCATACTGTCACTCCAGTCCCAGCATTTCCTTCCCTTATTCCTGCTTTAGAGCAGTTGTCATGCCTGACATCTACAAGCTCAGTGGGATCACATTCACAACTGCAACTCTCTGCTTGTTCATTCAGTGTTCCAGACCCACAACCATACGAAATCCACAATTATGCTCACTTTTGCCTGTACTCTGAACTGTGTAGCTATTTATATGGCCAGTACACAACTCTACTCATAGCATCTCACCCTGCACACACTTATATGTCCTGTAAGTATGTTGGTCTGGACCAGAAGGGAAGGAAAGAGCATCACACAATTGAATATCTCAGACGAATAGTGGGGTGGACTACAAGGATTCACCCTCTGAGCATAGAGAACACAATGGGGAAGCCATGCAGAAGTCCACAAGCTCAATGAGTGAAAATTAAAGCACAGAAGGTGCTCCCAGTGCCAACCCTCTCTACAATGTCTCAGGTAATGACCACGGACACACCATGTTGAGGATCTGTTAAGAGCTCAGAAAAACATGCCTGGGTATCAGAAGCACCATTAAAGGTGAGAGCATAAATGGGAATCTAGAACAACAAGTGATAGAAATGAAGAGTATGGAAGGTGAAACAAAAAACAGAACGTATTAGAAGGCCTGAGCAGCAGGATAATAGCAGTGAAGAAAAAGATGAGTGAGCTACAAGATGAGATGAAGAAAATCTCTAGAAAACAATGGAAGATGGAAAAGTCTGAAAAGAAATGAACAGAACACCAGAGAACTAAGGGATGACTTAAAGAGTACTCATATTAATTATCTGAGTCTCTGAGGAATAGAAAGGTTAATTCTACAAGGAACTTCTAGTCAAAGAAATTATAGACAAGAATTTACCAGAGTTGAGGAGTATAATAAACCCAGCTCCAAGAAATGTAAAGGGTCATGGTGAAAATAAACACAAATTAAAAAAAAAAGAAACACAACCTTTAAGATATATTGTAATCAGAATGACAAAAAAGCCTAAAAGACAAAACCTGAAATCAGTAAAATTTGCCTAAGATGCAGAGCATATCTATTAAATGAGACTAGTGGACAGAAGAGAACGTTGGGATATAATTTTTAAACGACCTCAGTTGAATACCTCACGAAGAATGCTTTATCCAGCTAGAGATTATCCGGATTTAAAAGAATGATACAAAGCTTTATGGACAAACAACAGCTTAGGGAGTTCATAGCCTTGAAATCAGTTTTGTAAGAAACGTTATAGGAGTGTCATCAAAACACAAGGCAAAAGTAACCAACACATCTAATTTATACAAAATGATGCCAATTAATTCTTCCATCACAATGATTTTATTCAATGACAAGGACCTGAACTCACTAATCGACATAGATTGGTTGGATGGGCCAGAAAACTGAACACAACTTTCTGCTGCCTATCAGAGACACATCTGAACAGCCACAGTAAACAAAGGTTCAAAGTTAAAAGCTGGAAAACAATCTTAGAGGCAAACAATTTCCTTAAAAGGGCTGGGATGGCCACACTCAAAATGATACAAAAACATTAAAGGAGTTACTATAAAAGAAAAGACAAACTTCTCAACACTTCACCATTAAGTATGGCTTTCATTCATGGGCTTATGGTTGCTTGTTACTAGGTTAAGGAAGGTGTGTTTATTCCTAGTTTCTAAGGGTTTTATACTTTTAAAATAATGAGTTCATGTTTCATTTATTTTGAATGCTCTTTTATGTCTCTTTAGGTGACTTTCTAAAACATCTGTAGAGACTTTTTCCTTCTACTTATTAATGCAGATACTTAACATTATCTATATTATAATATTTTCTAACATAAAATCACATTAACTTTTTAGGGTAAAACTAATTTTTATACTTTAATAGGCCTATTCAGATTTTCCCTTAAAATTGAAAAAGTTTCTTCTCCTCATTCTTGTTAAATTGTATGTTTGTAGGACTTATCTATTTCCTGTAAGTTTTAAAATGGATTAGCATAAACTATTCCTACTATTAGATTTTTAAAAATTTTATATCTGTAAAGAAGATATACAGTTTTTGAAAAAAATTTTTAATCAGCTTGTGGAACTTACATGAATTTACAATTTTATGAAATTTCAGTTTTAGCTTTATCTATTTATCTGTAGTTGTTACCACCTCCACAATAAAAAAAAAAGACATTCCTAAAATGTGGGTTATAAAGACACATAGTATAAGAACAACAAGAGGCCATCAGAAGTGGAGAGTTTATTTATAGAACTGAGCTTACCTAGGGTCAGAATGATGGGAGTTTCCGTGGGACATTGGTGGAGGAGGAATGGGGACAT
Source organism: Sorex fumeus (assembly GCF_029834395.1). Classification (NCBI taxonomy): domain Eukaryota; kingdom Metazoa; phylum Chordata; class Mammalia; order Eulipotyphla; family Soricidae; genus Sorex; species Sorex fumeus. The sequence continues at coordinate 24,319,496 of NW_026606179.1, forward strand.
GTTCGTGGTAAGTGTGGTGTTGCAATGATGTATGCACAATAATATCATTAATAGTTAGTTACATACTTCAATTACAGTACCTTCAAAAAAATGAAAAGAAAAAAGTTATGAAAGTAAAGGACAATTATAGAGCATTTTCATTCATATGGATATGAATTACTAGAGTTAACAGACAGGCAAGAAACAACAAAAATAACTACTGAGTTGAGTCAACAAAAAGAAGGAGGAGGTACAGATTGGACAGAGTTTTGGTGAACGGCACTGGTACTTTGGTGGTAGGCAAAAAGAGGACTGAACACAGAGAGACATGTAGCTGAGCTTGAAATTCCATCATATTGCAATGGAATTTGCAATGAGCAGTTAATGCAACCATTTTAATTCTTCTGTGTGTGGATGTCTAGTTTTCCTTATTTGTTGAAGCTATTTGACCATACTGTGTGATCTTTAACTCTTTTATGTGGCTGTTTTTTTTGGGGGGGGGGGGTTTACTCTGTTACATTAGTTCATAGCAAAGTTTTCCAAACTGATTTTATCTACTGTGCCTCTTTTCAGAAAAAAAATTATTCAGACCTCCTTTGAAACCTATATTCTTTAAGAGAACAAAAATACCCACAGTGGCACCCAAAGGAGATTCAGAACTACCTGAAGGGAGTCATATCACTCATGTTGGGAAAACCTGAAGTACAATATGAGGTACAGTTGTATATATATATATATATATATATATACACACATATATACATATATATATAGATGCTATTATCACAGTGCTTTAAGTATTGTAGATTTATAAATACGTAATCACTGTCCTCCCATTGTTCATCGATTTGCTCGAGCAGGCCCAGTAACATCTCCATTTTGACACTTGTTACTGTGTTTGGCATATTGAATACGTCACTGGTAGCTTGCCAGGCTTTGCCATGTGGGCGAGATACTCTTGGTAGCTTGCTGGGCTCCCTGAGAGGTGCAGAGGAATCGAACCCGGCTCGGCCGGGCTGGCTACGCGCAAGGCAAATGCCCTACCGCTGTTCTATAGCTCCAGCCCAAATATATAATATATATTTAAAAAATATATAAATATAGTATAGGCAGTTACAACAGTGTTAGTTTATGATACTATGTAAGAAATTAATACACAACACTGGGATCTGGGATCTGAAGTATCTGGGATCCTCCAAAACTGTCCCTGTGCCATCTCTAGATTGGTCTTATTTCCTTCCCCTCCTTTCCCCTCACTGATGGTAAGTGGTTTTGTATTTCAAGGCTCTGTGTTTGTCACTATTCAGTATCTGTCTATGGTTTCATTCCACAGTTGATTGAGATAATTTGGTAATTATCCTTCTGCCCCTAACTTATTTTTCTTAACAGGATACCTTGCAGTCTCATTCATGTTGCAGCTGATTGCCTGATTTTATTTTTTCTTATACTTTCATAGTATGTTATTGTGTACATATATTGCAATTTCTTTATCCATTTATCTATTGGACAACTGGGTTGTTTTCAAATCCTGGCTATTACACTAAGCACTGCAATACACATAGGTGTGTGCACATCTTTTTAACTTAATGGTTTTGTGTTTGAGGAGTAGATGTCAGGAAATGGAATAGGTGGATGATATGAAGTTCTATTCTTACATTTTGGGGGAGAAATCTTCATATTGCTTTCCATAGAGGTTGACATTCTCGCTGGTGTGAGTTCTTTTGTTGTTTTGATTTACATTTTCCTAATAGTAAGTGACAATGAGTGCTTTTTCATATGCCCATTGTATTTTTGGGAAAGTGTCTGTTCATCTGCTTTTTCCATTTTTTGATGAGGCTATTGTTTTGTTGTTATTGTCTTTTGTGAGTGCTTTATGTATCTTGGTTATTATTCCTTAACATATTGTGTGCAGATATTTTCTCCCATTAAGTAAAGTGTTTTTTAATTTCTATCCCACAGTTATTTTTGTCATGCAAAAACCTCTTAATTTGATGTAATTTCATTTATGTATTTTGTTTGTTTGTTTTTGGGCCACCTGAGCATTTTGGGCAATGCTCAGTGATTACTCCTGCATTTTGGGCAATGTTTAGGAGTTACTTCTGGCTCTGCACTCAGGAATCACTCCTGCAAACTCAGGGGACAATAATTTACAAGCTGTTTACAATAGGTTTTCAGGCACACAATGTGCCCATCTTCCATACCATTTGTCTTATGTCCCCATCCTTCCACAGCTTACCTCATATTCCTTCTCACCACCTTCCCCCCCCCAAAAAAAACCAACAAAAACCCTGACTCCTTGACAGTTATGTTTTTAAATTTAATTGTAGTTTGGGTCCCATGCTTACAGTAATCTTGGATCCAACAGTTTTTATATACACAGATACTTCACCTTTACACCATAGATGGGACTGCCTCTGGAGTAAAAGTCATTGAAGACACCTTGAACTCCATTTCTTTAAGACTTTTGCCTATGTTTTAATCCATTTTATGAATTCTTTTAAAAAATTTTTATTAGTGAAACACCATGAAGTACAGTTGTAGACTTACAAATTTTTGTGCTTGGGTTTCAGTTATACAATGATTGAGTACCCATCCCACCACCAGTGCCCATTCTCTACCACCAATGATCCCAATATCCCTCCCATCCCCCCATCTCCTCCATCCCACCCCGCCTCTGTGGCAGGGCATTTCCTTTTATTCTCTCTCTCCTTTTGGGTGCTGTGGTTTGCAAAAGAGGCATTGAGTGGCAATCATGTTCGGTCTATAGTCTACGTTCAGCGTACATCTCCCATCCTGGGAGGATCCTCCCAACACCTTTTACTTGGTGCTCCCTTCTTTATCTGAGCTGCCTTTTCCCTTAGTATGTGTGGCTGGCCTCCAAGCCATGGAGTGAACCTCCTGGAACTTATCTCAACTATTCTTGGATGTTAGTCTCCTATTTTGTTATTTTATGTTCCCCAGATGAATGCAGTCTTTCTATGTCTGTCCCTCTCTCTCTGAATCATTTCACTTAGCATGTAGTACTTTCCATGTAGTATCACTTGTATGTAAATTTAATGATTTCATCTCTCCTAACAGCTGCATAGTATTCCATCGTGTAGATCTACCAAAGTTTCTTTAACCAGTCATCTGTTCTCAGGCACTTAGGTTTTTTCCAGATTTTGGCTATTGTGAACAGTGCGGCAATGAACATAGAAGTGCAGATGTCATTTCGACTATATTTTTTTGCCTCTCCGGAATATATTCCCTGGAGTGTTGTTGCTGGGTCAAATGGGAGCTCAATTTCTAATTTTTTGAGAATCGTCCATACTGTTTTCCAAAAGGGCTGAACCAGTCAGCATTCCCACCAGTAGTGAAAGAGAGTCCCTTTCTCGCCACATCTGCGCCAACATCAGTTGCTTTTGTTCTTTTGGATGTGGGCCAGTCTCTGTGGCATGAGTTGATGTCTCATTGGAATCCAGATAGGAAAGGAAAAAAATCAAGCTCTCACTATTCGCAGATGATATGATACTATATCTTGAGAATCCTAAATCCTTAACCAAGAAACTCCTAGAAACAATAGACTTGTACAGTAAAGCCACAGGCTATAAGATTTGCTCGAGCGGGCCCAGTAACGTCTCCATTGGAGACTTTGTTGTTACTGTGTTTGGCATATCGAATACGTCACGGGGAGCTTAATGCCCCCAAATCCCTGGTCTTCCTGTATGCAAATAACGAGACAGAGGAAAGTGACATGAAAAAAACAATCCTGTTCACAATCGTGCCCCAGAAAACCAAATACCTCAAAATCAGCCTAAGTAAAGAGGTAAAGGACCTCTACAATGAAAACTACAAAATGCAACTCCATGAAATAAAAGAGGACATGAGGAAATGGAAACATACCCCCTGCTCATGGATAGGAAGAATTAACATCGTCAAAATGGCAATACTCCCCAAAGCACTATACAGATTCAACGCGATCCCTATAAGGATACCCATGAAATTCTTCAAAGAAATAGATCAAGCACTCCTGAAATTCACATGGAACAACAACTGTCCACGAATAGTTAAAGCAATTCTTGGGAAAAAAATGCATCACCCTCCCCAACTTCAAATCTTCTACAAAACCATAATAATTAAAATAGCACAGTACTAGAACAAAGGCAGGGCCAAGGTCCAATGGAACAGGGTGGAATATCCGTTCCATTGTATGAACCACAAATGCATGAACATCTAATTTTTGATAAGGCAGTTTCCAATTTTTGAAGTGGAACAAGGAAAGCCTCTTCAACAAATGGTACTGTCATAACTGGACAACCACTTGCAAAAAAGCATATTGGCTTAGACCTCGACCTAAAACCATGCACAAAAGTCGGATCAAAATGGATTAAAGATCTCAACATCAGGCCAAAATCCATAAGGTAAATTGAAGACAAGGTAGGCAAAACCCTCCACAATATTGAGTCTAATGGAACGGTATCTTCAAAGACAACACTCCACTGACCAACCAAGTGGAAATAGAGATAAACAAATGGGACTATCTTAAATTAAGAAGCTTCTGCACCTCAAAAGAAAGATACAGTGACCAGAATACAAAGACAATCTACAGAATGGGAAAGGATATTCGCCCAATACCCATCCAGTATCAAGGATATACAAAGTACTGGTTGAACTCCACAAGAAGAAAACATCCAACCCCATCAAAAAATGGGGTGATGACCTCAGAGACTGGCCCAAATTCAAAAGAACAAAAGCAACCGATGCTGGCGTGGATGTGGCGAGAAAGGGACACTCCTTCACTGTTGGTGGGAATGTCCACTGGTTCAGCCCTTCTGGAAAACAGTATGGACGATTCTCAAAAAATTAGAAATTGAGCTCCCATTTGACCCAGCAATACCACTCCTGGGAATATATCCCAGAGAGGCAAAAATGTATAGTCGAAGTGACATCTGCACTTGTTTGTTCATTGCAGCCCTCTTTACAATAGCCAGAAACTGGAAGAAACCTGAATGCCCAAGAACAGATGACTGGTTAAAGAAACTTTGGTACATCTACACAATGGAGTACTATGTAGCTCTTAGAAAAGATGAAGTCATGAAATTTACATACAAGTGGTACAATATGGAAAGTATCATGCTAAGCGAAATGAGTCAGAAAGAGAGGGATAGACATAGAAAGATTGCATTCATCTGGGGGATATAAAGTAACAAAGTATGAGATTAATACCCAAGAATAGCTGAGATCAGCACCAGGAGGATTACTCCATAACTTAGAGGCCAGCCGGGTATCCTAGAGGAAAGGGCTATTCAGATAGAGAAGGGAGCACCAAATAAAGGATGTTTGGAGGATCCTCCCAGGAGGGGAGATGCATGTCGAAAGTAGACTATGGACTGAACATGTTTGCCACTCAATGCCTCTTTTGCAGACCACAACACCCGAAAGGAGAGAGAGAACACAGGGGATTGCCCTGCCACAGAGACGGGGGGATGGGGGGATGGGGGTGGGAGGGATATTATCCATGGTGGTGGAAAATGGGCACTGGTGGAGGGATGGGTATCTGATCATTGTATAATTGAAACCAAAGCACAAAAAATTGTAAATCTACAACTTTAAAAAAAATAAAATAAAATAAAGGGGAAAAAAAAATGGGGTGATGAAATGAACAAAAACTTTCTCAGAGAAGAAATCCGAATGGCTAAAAGGCACATGAGGAAATGTTCTACATCACTAATCATCAGGGAGATGCAGATCCATTTTGTGAATTCTGCTCTGGTATTAAGGCCTTTAATTCACTTTGACTTAAATTTTATGAATGATGTGAGATATGATTCCAGTTTAATGCTGCTTTTTAAATATGTGACTATCCTATTTTACCAATATGATCAAGATTTTCTTTGACCCACTTCATGCTTCCAATTTCTTGCTCACACATTAACTGTCTATTAATATGAGGGTTTTTTTTTTGGGTTATTTTGGGCCACACTTGGTGGTACTTGGTTCTTACTCACTTCTGGTTCTGTGCTTAGGGATCACTTTTGGCATGGCTCAGGGGACCATAGTGGTGCTGGGGAAAAACCAGGTCAGATGCATGCAAGATAAGTTCCCTACTCACTGTATTATTGTTCTGGTTTCATAGATTTTAGGATTTACAACTGGTATCTCAATTCTGTCTATCTTTTGTACAATGTCAAACTGTTTTGATTACTAAAAATTTACAGTACAATTTGTAGTCAGGAAATGCAACACCTACTATTTCATTGAACATGCGTACTGCCTTGGGTAGGATGATTATTTTGACAATGTTAATCCTTCCAATCCAGGAACATGGAATATTTTGCCATCTCCTGGTGTCGTTTTCTCTTTATTTCAATAGTGACTTATAGTTTTTGATGTATAAGGTTTCAACATCTTTTGTTAAATTGATTTCTAGGTATTTCATGTTTTGGGGCGTTATTTAAAAATTATTTTAAAAATTTCTTTTTTTATATTTAATTATGTGCATACAAATATACCACAGATTTTTGTGTGTTGATTTTGTTTGTTTTTTTTTTAAATTTTTTTTTTATTAGTGAAACACCATGAGGTACAGTTGTAGATTTACAATTTTTTGTGCTTGGGTTTGATTATACAATGATCAGATACCCATCCCTCCACCAGTGCCCATTTTCCACCACCATGGATAATATCCCCCCCACCCCCAACCCCCCATCCCCCCCTGCCTCTGTGGCAGGGCAATCTCCTGTGTTCTGTCTCTCCTTTTGGGTGTTGTGGTCTGCAAAAGAGGCATTGAGTGGCAAACATGTTCAGTCCATAGTCCACTTTCGACATGCATCTCCCCTCTATCTGAGCTGCCCTTTCCTCTAGAATGCCCGACTGGCCACTAAGCTATGGAGTAATCCTCCTTGTGCTGATCTCAGCTATTCTTGGGTATTAATCTCATATTTTGTTACTTTATGTCCCCCAGATGAATGCAATCTTTCTATGTCTATCCCTCTCTATTTAAAAATTATTTAAAAATATCCCTCTTTATTTAAAAATTATTTTAAAAATTTCTTTTTTTATATTTAATTATGTGCATACAAATATACCACAGATTTTTGTGTGTTGATTTTGTAGCCTGCTAACTTTCTGGGTTTTTGTTTGTTTGCTTCTAAGAGTTACTTGGCTGGGTATTTACATTTTCTATATATATTATCATGTTCTCCCCAAACAATGATAGTTTAGCATTCCCCTCCTTCTTCCCTCAATTCCCAAATTGAATGCCTTTAATTATTTTTCTTGCCTCACTGATGTGGCAAGGACTTCCATAACTTTATTGAATAAAAGTGGAGAAAGTGGACAAACTTGGCATGTGCCTGGTCTTAGAGAGAAATATTTCATTGTTTAATTAGTGAGTGTGATGTTAGCTATGAATTTATTGCAACTGGTCATTGATATCTTGAGTTACATTTCTTTGATTAAAATTTTGTTGAATGCTTTTAATCATGAATAGATGTTGAATCTTTTCAAAAGCCTATTTGCATCAATTGATATGGTCATATGATTTAAAATTTTTTTTATAACACCGTGATTTTCAAAGTTATTCATAATAGAGTGGTTTTAGGCAGACAATATACCGTCTTCCCTCAGTTTGCATGGTGTATTCTACTAAGTGATTTGTGTTTATTGAATCATCCTTGCATCCCTTGGATGAAGCCCACTTGATCATGGCATATAGTCACTTTTTATATATGCAATTGAATTAAGTTTGCTAGAATTTTGTTGAGAATCATTCCATCAATGGTTATCAAAGACTGTAGCACTGTCCTCCCATTGATCATCGATTTGCTCGAGCGGACCCAGTAACGTCTCCATTGGAAGACTTGTTTTTACTCTTTTGGCATATGGAATACATCATGGTTAGCTTGCCCTGTGGGCAAGATACTCTCGGTAGCTTGCCAGACTCTCCGAGAGGGGTGGAGGAATCGAACCCTGATCAGCTGTGTGCAAGGCAAATGCCCTACCCACTGTGCTATCACTCCAGCCCACTGTTTTATCAAGGACAAAAGTTTTAATTTTTAGTTATATATCTGCTGTTGACATTAGTGTATTGTTGGCTTCATAAAAGCTATTAGGAAGGATTTCCTGTATCTTTGATATTCTGGAAGAGCTTGAGGAGTATGGGAGTTAAGTCTTTGAAGTTTTGATAGATCTCATTTAGAACTCATTAGTGAAACTCTCAACCAGAAATTTTGAAGAGATTTTTAATCACTTTTTTATTTCCTAACTTGTGATTGGTCTTTTAAGGTTTTCTGGATCCTTTTGATTCAATCTTGGAAAATGATATGAGTCTAAGAATTCATTAATTTCTTCTTGATTCTTAACATAAAAGGCATAGAGTTGTTCATAGAAAACTCATAATTTTTTTTTTTTTGTTTCTGAGTGTCTCGCCCACACGGCAAAGCCTGGCAAGCTACCTGTGATGTATTCAATATGCCAAACACAGTAACAACAGTCTCACGATGGAGACATTACTGGGCCCACTCGAGCAAATCGATGAACTACGGGAGGACCATGACCATGACCATGACCATGACCGTTTCTGAGTGTCATAATTTCTCCTATCTCATTTCTGATTCAATTTATTTGGGTTTTCTTTTTTACCCCATGAGTATAGCTAAAGGTTTTTCAATCTTATTTATTCTTTCCAAAAAAAAGCTTCTAATTTCATTAACGCTTTATATTGTTTTCTTGATTTCTACATCATTGGTTTTTGTTCTGAATTTTATTATTTCCTTCCTTGGATATTTTACTTGGATATTAATTATTGTTATTTTCTAGTTCCTAAGCTGTGAGGCTAGACTATTGATTTGAGCTTTTTCTTCTTTCCTGATTAAAGCCTATATTGCTATGAACTTCCTTTGTGATGTGCTTTTGTGGTGTCTCATAGATTCTGATAGTGGTTTTATCCTTTCTCATTTTGAGAAATCTCTTGTCTTTGATTTCTCCTTTGATTCATTTGTTATGTAACAAAGTGTTGTTCAGTTTCCAAATGTTGGCGCTTTCTCATTTTTTTTAATGATTTATTTCTACCTATATGGCTTTGTAGTCTGAAAAGATACCTGGTATAATTTTAATTTTTGTGACTTTACAGATATTTGTATTGTGTTCCATCATGTTATCTATTATTGAGAATGTTTCATGTGCACTGGAGAACAATGTGCATTTGGATTTTGGAATGTGAAGGATACTGTATTAGTCTGGTAGACCTGTGTCTTCCAATTTATTTTTTCTTTTTCCTTTTTTTAAATTTTCATTAGTGAAACACCATGAGGTACAGTTGTAGACTTACAAAATTTTGTGCTTAGGTTTCAGACATACAATGATCGAGTACCCATCCCTCCACCAGTGCCCATTCTCCACCACCACTAATCCCAGTATCCCTCCCACCCCCCATCTCCCCATCCCACCCTGCCTGAGAGCTCTTCTTTTTCATTTATTATTGACCTGTTCAGTCACAAAGTGAAATATTAAAGTCTCCCACTACTATTGGTTTACCATTTATTCAGCTCATCAGGTTTATTAGCTGTTGGTTTATAAATTTTGCTGTCCCTTCAAGTTTTATTCTTCCTCTCGATTTAATCTTGGGAGATCACATGATTCTAAGAATTCATCCATTTCTTCTAGATTTTCCAGCCTGTGTTTTGTTTCCTGATTCATCAGTCACTGTGTGCAATTCTATGTATGAGTTCAATCCATTGGTGTTTAGAGAAATTAGTGATACAGAGGAATTTATTGCCTTTATCTATGTAGTGTTTGGTTGTGCCATTAATATTTACTTTTCACATGGAGCCTTGCTAGATCTGGGTTAGATTCTAAAGATGTATTCAACCAAGGATTTTTGGTTGGACGTTCTTTCCATTCAATACTTTGCTTTGTCATTCTATTTTCTTCTTGCTTGTAGAATTTCATTGGAAAAATATGTTTGAACTTACATGTTTTTATCCCATGTGTATGAGATTTTTCTCTCTCTTGCTGCTTAAAGGAGTCTATTTCTGTCTCTAGTTCTGACATTTTTCTACAATGTGTCTTGGTCTTGGTCAGATTGGGTTTACTTTCATTGTTTCTCTCTGGGCCTCTTGGATCAACTTCTACCTCCCTCTTTATATTGTGGAAATTCTTACCTAATATTTCTTCAAGCAGCCTTTGTTCTCCCTTATTCTTCTCCTTCTGGAATTCCCATGATACTAAAACTGTTCCTTCTAGTAGTGCATATAATATTTCTTGTATTCCCTCCATTATTTTTATCATTTGTTTTCTCTATTGCCTTTTATTTGTTGAAGGAGCTATTTGTCATGTTCTCAATGTCATTTGTTTAATTCTTAACTTCATCTATTCTGCTGCTAAGACTTGATATTGTATTCTTAAGCTCAGTTATTTCTATTAGAATGCATTCTTATTTTTTTCCCATCAGACCCTCAAGTTTATTGACTCTCAGTTCAAATGTATTTTTTTCAGACCATCAAGCATCAATAGGATTGTTGTCCTAAAATATTCTTTAGGCAGATTAGAATATTCAGGAATCCTCCTGGGATTTTGTTATCCTTTGTTGTCATGCATGAGTTCCTTCATTTAAAAAACTTTTCCTGATACCCTGTTATCTCAGGGATAGGTTACAAAATGCTTGTTATTCTAGAACTTCTCTCACCAGTGGGTATGATTCCACTTGCTCCCCTAGGGCTTCTACTGGTCTGGTTGTGAGGGGGCCATACCTGGAACTGGGATATGGGAACTCACCCCATGATTGGTGACAGTTGGGATAGGCATATGGTGGTGCCAGGGATGTTCTCTGTCAGTGGTGCATGAATGCTGCTGGTCTGGGGATGTGGATACTCACTATATGGATTGTGCTGGGCATTCATTCTGGGCATCTGATTGCACTGTATTTTGAAACCAGAAACTCTGAAGACTCTAAGTTTTATAGGTCAACTATTCATAAAAAATGTCGCTGAAAAATTCCTCAACTGAATTCTAACTATATTTGTGTGTGTCTATACACATTTTCAATAGCACATTAGAAGGATTACACATCAAGATCAGGTAATATATATTCTGGGGATACAAGGATTGCTTAACATACACTTGTCAATCAATATCATATGCAACACTAGTAAAATGAAAGGTAAAAATTATGTGATTTTCTCAATACATGCAGAAAAAGTGTTTGACAAAATTTGGCATCTTTTCAAAAACACTACAATTTGAATATCAAAGAAATATTATCAACATAATAAGACTACATATGAAAAGTTACAACTAATATAATACTCAACAGTGAAAAACTGAAGGTTTTCCTTGAAGATAAGCAAGATAAGGGGTTCCACTCTTTTCATTTATATTAAGTATTAAGCATACTACTGAAAGCATACTCTAGTCATAGAGAATATTATTCAAGAAGAAAAAGCATCCAAATCAGAAAGGAAGAAGCAGTTGTCTTTATTTTTATTTATTTTTTTATTAAAAATTTTTTAATAGTGAGACATCATGAGGTACAGTTGCAGACTTACACATTTTTGTGCTTGGGTTTCAATTATACAATGATCAAACACCCATCCCTCCACCAGTGCCCATTTCCCACCACCACGGATCCTAGTATCCCTCCCACCCCCCATCCTCCATCCCACCCTGGCTCTGTGGCAGGGCATTCCCCTCTGTTCTCTCTCTCCTTTTGGGTGTTGTGGTTTGCAAAAGAAACATTGAGTGGCAATCATGTTTGGTCTATAGTCTACTTTCAGCATGCTTCTCCCATCCTGGGAGGATCCTCCCAACACCTTTATTTGGTGTTCCCCTCTTTATCTGAGCTCCCTTTTCCCCTAATATGTGTGGTTGGCCTCCAAGTCATGGATTAAAATTCCTGGTACTAATCTCGGCCATTCTTGGGTGTTAGTTTCCTATTTTGTTACTTTATGTTCCCCAGATGAATGTAATCTTTCTATGTCTATCCCTTTCTTTCTGAGTCATTTTGCTTAACATGATACTTTCCATGTAGTACCACTTGTATGTAAATTTCGTGATTTCGTCTTTTCTAACAGCTACATAGTACTCCATTGTGTAAATGTACTAAAGTTTCTTTAACCAGTCATCTGTTCTCGGGCACTCAGGTTTTTTCCAGATTCTGGCTATTGTAAAGAGTGCTGCAATAAACAGACAATTGCGGATGTCACTTCGACTATACTTTTTTGCCTCTCTCGGGTATATTTCCAGGAGTGGCATTGCTGGATCAAATGGGAGCTCAATTTCTAATTTTTTGAGAATTATCCATACTGTTTTCCAAAAGGGCTGAACCAGTCGACATTCCCACCAACAGTGAAGGAGTGTCCCTTTCCCGCCACATCCGCGCCAGCACTGGTTGCTTTTGTTCTTGTGGATATGGGCCAGTTTCTGTGGTGTGAAGTGATATCTCACTGTGGTTTTGATCTGCATCTCCCTGATGAATAATGATGTGGAACATTTTCTCATGTGCCTTTTAGCCATTCGGATTTCTTCTTTGTGAAAGTTTCTATTCATTTCATTTCCCCATTTTTTGATGGGGCTGAATGTTTTCTTTTTGTGGAGTTGAACCAGTACTTTGTATATCCTTGAAATTAACCCCTTATCAGATGTGTAGTTGGCGAATATCCTTTCCCATTCTGTAGACTGTCTTTGTATTTTGGTCACTGTTTCTTTGGAGGTGCAGAAGCTTCTTAGTTTAAGATAGTCCTATTTGTCTATCTCTGTTTTCACTTGCTTGGTCAGCAGTGTGACATCTTTGAAGATACCATTAGCTTCTATGTCATGAAGGGTTTAAGCAGTTGTCTTTAGATGACATAATTTTAAATCTAGAAAACCTTAAGACTTCATACAAAAATCATCAAAACTAAAAAATATAGCAAAGTTTCAATAAGAAAAACCAACATACAAAAATCATTTGCATTTATACACACTAAAATAATAACTATAAAGAAAATTAGAAAACATTACATTTATAATATTATCAAAAACAATAAAACATTTAGATATATGTTTAACTAAGGGGTAAAATTTGATTTTGCATTGAAATCTGTGAAACACTGAAATAAATGAAAACAGAAACAAATAGAAAGACATTATGTATTAATGGATTAGAAGAACCAGTATTGTTAAAAAATATTAGCCAAGGCAATAAACAAATTCATGGAAATCTCTACCAAAATTTTAGTGCCATTCTCTATAGAAAAATAAAAAAAATCTTAATGTTCATGTGGGACCACAGAAGGCACCAAATAGGTTAAATCAATTATTTGCATGGTTCTATGAGCACTTATGGAGCAAATTTGGAGCACTTAACCAGGAGTAGCTCCTGAGCACCACTGGGTGTGGCTTTAAACAATTCTCTCTCTCTCTCTCTCTCTCTCTCTCTCTCTCTCTCTCTCTTTCAGACCAAGTGATGTCTATCAGGGGTAAAGTGTTTGCCTTGAAGGCAGGAGACCATGAATTTGTTCCAAGATTTGTCCCATGTTGCTGAGTGTAACTCCTACTTCCATTGAGATCCCTAGATCCCTAGAACCACAGTATGTGGTCTGTCGTATATCACAACTAAGGTGTATGAATACTGTAACCAAGGATGCAATTGCCAAAACAACTGAAACAAGAAAGAGCACAAAAGGGGAAAATATAACATTTTGACTGGTTGGGACTTAATTTGGTTTATTGTAAGGATGATGTCAAATTAGGAAAAAAATAATAAAAATTTTAGCTTTTATGAAGGTCATTGTTGAAAAAATACTATCATATGCCTAAAAGCTACTTGACTTAATTCAATATGTAGTCCTCCCGAAGGTTATGATTAAAGTAGGAGTATAATGATTCATTTTGTTTGTGGTTCCCAACCAGGGGCATGTTTTTCTGCCCAAACTTTACTTGACAAAATCTGGATACATTTTTGGTTGTCACAATTTCGGGGATGGCATTACTATTGCATACTGGATATAAGTCAGGAATGATATTAAGCATTCAACAATATCCCCTTTAAAATAGTGTCCTAAAACATGAAGTAATTAGGAGTCAGCTTAATTAAAGAGGTGTGAGATAGATCTATACCATGAAAACTTCAAAACACTTGAGAAAGAAGTAGAAGACCTTAGGAACTGAAAAAAATACATGCTCTTCGATTGGAAGAACCAAAATTGTCTAAATGATTAACCTACCTAAACTACTATTTAGATTCAATGTAATCCCTATCCAAATTTAGAAGACATTCTTCAAAGATTTAGAATAGTCAATAAGAAGGTTTGTATAGAATCATAAAAGACCCCAAATAGCCAAAACCGTACTGAAAATTTTCAAAGTATACTGTAAAGCCATAATGATCAGACAATGTGGTACTGGAATGATGATAAACTTTTTAACCAATGAATCAGAACAGAATATCAAAGGACAACCCACCCCCCATATATATTATCTAACTTTTGGGGGGATCACACCTGACTGTGCTCAGGGCATGAAATCAAACCAAAGTCTATAAAAAAACACTGAGGAAAATGTAGACTGAATGCTCCCAGATCTGGACCTCAAAGGTGTCTTCAATGATATGATGCTATCTGCAAAAGCAGCAGAATAAAAAATAAACAAATGGAACTACATCGAATTAAATAGTTGCTGCAAGGTAAAATAAACTTTTAGTTTAATCCCCCTAAAACTAAACTACAAATAACAGAATAGGGGAAATATTTGCATTCAACACATCATATATAGGGTTGATATTCCGAATATATAAAGTACTCAATGATTAATAAAAAAATCAAAACCCCATCAAAAAATGGGGAGTAGAAATGAACAGAGACTTCTCTGAGGAGGACCAATGGATGGCCAATAGGGCACATGAAAAAATGCTCATCATCACTTACTATTAGGGACATTCAAATCAAGATGACAATGAAAATTCTTGTTATAGGAAAAGTATATGATATAATCCCACAATAAATATTAGAGTCCAAGTAATAAATAAAGCATAAAATAAATATTGAATGGCCAAATTAATTTATTACTATTTTACAATAATATGAAAGAGATCTGAGATCTAGATCAGAACGAATGCAAGAAAGATGGTGCTGATGCTGGTCGAGCCCCTTGCACTCTCCTGAACCTGGCTCACCATCTCGCTCTGGATGATGTGTGATCCCCGCTGGAACTCTGCACATGATTCCTGCTGGACATCACTGGCTGCTTTGCGGGATTAAGACAGAACAGCTTCGCCGGTGAGGAAAAACCATGCTGTGACTGCAGCATCACTGCCTCCCCGGGCCGGGTGAGTCACAACACCATGGAACATGGAACATGACAGTAGCCTGTGCAATGACTTGTCCACTGCAGGACGCTGTCCATCAACCACTGAGTGACTTGGGACGTGGCACAGGTGTTCGACCTGGCACAGATCCTATGCGATGGGGTCTTGCTCTGCCAGCTATTCAACAACCTTCAGGCGCACTCCATCCACCTCAAGAAGATCAATCTGTGGCCGAAGATGCCCAAGTGCTGCCCGGAGACACAGGCAGATACATGTTGTCAGCATATAAATTGTTACAGCAGGCCAGTCACCAGGAGTTTACATTCGGTAGACTGGGAATACCTGCAAGGACGATTTAGAGATTGCCCCAAAAGCCTCCATCTCTCCCTTGGAGAGCTCGGCAAACTACCTAGGGTATCCAGCCCACATGGCAGAGCCTGGAAAGCTACCCCTGATGTACCAAATATGCCAACAACAGTAGCTAAAATGGGTCTCATTTCCTTAACCCTGAAGGAGTCTCCAGCTGAGTTGGGAAGAATGAGAGGACTCGTAATAAGCAGATGGCACGCAAGTCAATGGGTGGAAAGGCACCCCATAAGCAGATGGCCACCATTGGTGGCATGAAGAAGCCACGTCGCTACAGGCCCAACACCATGGTGCTATGCAAGATCTGCCGCTACCAGAAGTCCACTGAGCTGCCTGCCTATTTATAGGCTGCTGTTCCAGTGGCTGGTGCATTCTGGGACTTCAAGACCGACCTGCGCTCCCAGAGCTTGGCCATCATGGAGCTGCAGGGGGTGTGGGAGGCCTACCTGGTGAAGCTCATCGAGAGCACCAACCTCTGCGCATTCCCTGCCAAGCGCGTCATCATTATCCCCAAGGACATCCAGCTGGCATGTCGCATCCTCAGAGAGAGAGCATAATGCCAAAATCTCAGGGCTGGGACAAATGAAGGTGCTACTGGTGTCTGTTCGAGTAAATTGATAATTAACGGGATAACAATGAAAGTGACAGTGATGAAAGAGATCAAGAATTTTCTGAAATACATAAAAATTATATAATGAGTTCAGTAAAATTTCATTACAAAATATGTAAATCAATATATTTCTTATATATTATACTAATGATTAAAAGAAAATATAAGCAAAAAGTTTTATTAATATAAATGACATGGAATATAAAATGGGTAGAAAAAATTTCTTAGGAAGTCAGTGAGACAAATAAAAGAAATAAAGAGATAGAAGCTTCTTATTTAAGACATAAGTTCCATAGATTGATTTATAAATAATTTTAGTAAAGTTTCTGATAGGATTTTACAGAAAATTTTACAAAATCTATTTTGTAATTTTTATAAGTAATTTTACAAAATAAATCAGTGTGGATGAATGAATGTGGTATTGTTACCAACATTTTATATCCTTGATAACAGTTTAAGTTATGAAATCACAGTGAACAAACTGTGATAATGGTCTACAAATAATAAGTTAAACCAAAGTAGAGAAACAAAATAAGGCAATATGACTAATGGCATTAAAAATTTGTAATATGTGGCAGAGAACATAGATCAAAGGGCTAAAGTAGATGCTTAGTGTGTGGAATCCGTGAGTGTAATTCCCAGCACCATTCGATCTACCTGAACTCCATTGGGAGCTACCCCAAGCACCAGGTCAGGTGTGGACCCCCAAACAACAAAAAATTGTAATATGATCCGGGTGTGACTCTAAGTAAGATGAAACATATTAAGGCATATCCAGCAGGAATTTAGGCCAGAGCCCCCGGCTTGGAAGTATAAGGCCACATGTCCCATGTCACTGCCTGTTCTGAGCACAATTCCAAGTGCTCTGTTCTCTGTGATCCCCAGTTCTGCAAGCAATTTTGAGCCACATCACAGGCAGGTGGTGTGAGCAATGCAGCAAAGGGGTTGAGTACCAGGTAAACACTCCTACTGAAAGATGTGTGAGTGCCACATTCAGAAAGTGCAAATCCCGGTGAGCACATGTGAAGTCCAGGAAGCACCACGACCTGGATTTACATAAGAATCAGAACTAAAGAAGTGTGACTCCCATTGAGCACTCGTGCAAGAACTGAAGCTAAATGAGTGTAACCTTGGGGGTGAACCATGGACAAATGGAGAGATCCTTAATCCCACACATTACCTTAATGAACACCACAAAAATGTGTGAGTATCATGGCTGTGCATGCATGTGATGTGTGATTCCTGATCATAACAACACCTAGGGAAGAGGGGAATTTCCATCAAACTGATGCAACAGAGATGTACCTTATATGTTTTTTTAAAAAAAATTTATGTAGGAGTACTGCTACTGATTAGCTGATTGAATTGGGCATGAACTCCACCTTACATTTTTTTTCATTTTGTATAATTTTACTTATTGAATCACCATGAGAGCAGCTACAAAGCTTTCGGGTCTAAGTCTCGGTCATACAATGAAACATCCGTACCTTCACCAGTGTTCATTCTCCACCACCGAAAACCCCAGTATGCCCCCATCCCCCTACCTGTGGGGCAGATGATTTCCACATTACTCTCTCTCTACTTTGATCACATTCAATATTTCAACACCAGACCCACCATTATTATTTGAGATTTTACCCCAACACTCAGATCTGCTGAAAAGGCAACAGTAGACAATTTATTTTCTATTGCTTGTTATGAATAACATATGATGTTGCATAGCTGCAGTAGTGGCCGTGCGATTTTAAAATTCTGAAAATTTAAAAAATATTTTTTTATTAGTGAAACACCATGAGATATAGTTGTAGACTTACAAGTTTTTGTGCCTGGGTTTCAGTTATACAATGATCGAGTACCCATCCCACCACCAGTGCCCATTCTCCACCCCCAACAATCCCAGTATCCCTCCCACCCCACCATCCCTTATCCCACCCTGCCTCTGTGGCAGGGCACTCCCTTTTGTTCTCTCTCTCCTTTTGGGTGATATGGTTTGCAGAAGAGGAATTGGGTGGTATTCATGTTTGGTCTATAGTCTACATTCAGCATGCATCTCCCATCCTGGGCGGATCTTCCCAGCACCCTTTATTTGGTGCTCCCTTCTCTATCTGAGCTGTCTTTACCCCTAGAGGGTGTGGCTGGCCTCGAAGCCATGGAGTGAACCTCCTGGTATTTATCACAGATGTTCTTGGGTGTTAGTCTCTTATTTTGTTACTTTGTGTTACCCAGATGAATGCAATCTTTTTATGTCTATCCCTCTCTTTCTGGCTCATTTTGCTTAGCATGATATTTTCCATGTAGTACCACTTGTATGTAAATTTCATGACTTCATTTTTTCTAACAGCTACATAGTACTCCATTGTGTAGATGTACCAAAGTTTCTTTAACCAGTCATCTATTCTCGGGCACTCAGGTTTTTTCCAGATTCTAGCTATTGTAAACAGTGCTGCAATGAACAAACAAGTGCAGATGTCACTTCGACTATACTTTTTTGCCTCTCTCGGGTATATTCCCAGGAGTGATATTGATGGGTCAAATGGGAGCTCAATTTCTAATTTTTTGAGAATCGTCCATACTGTTTTCCAAACAACTGGTTGGACCAGTTGGCATTCCCACCAGCAGTGAAAGAGGGTCCCTTTCCACATCCACACCAACACAGGTTGCTTTTGTTCTTTTGGACGTGGGCCAGTCTCTGTGGTGTGAAATGATATCTCATTGTTTTGATCTGCATCTCCATGATGATTAATGATGTAGAGCATTTTTTCATGTGCCTTTTAACCATTCGGATTTTTTCTTTGAGAATGTTTCTGTTCATTTCATCGCCCCACATTTTGATGGGGTTGGATGTTCTCTTTTTGTGGAGTTCAACCAGTACTTTGTATATCCTTGATATCAACCCCATTGTCAGATGTGTATTCGGTGACTATCCTTTCCCATTCTGTAGACTGTCTTTGTATTTTGGTCACTGTTTCTTTGGAGGTGCACAAGCTTCTTAGTTTAAGATAGTCCCATTTGTCTACCTCTGTTTTCACTTGCTTGGACAGTGGCGTGACATCTTAGAAGATAGCATTAGCTTCAATGTCATGGAGGGTTTTGCCAACTTTTTCTTCAGTGTACCTTATGGATTCTGGTCTGATTTTTTTTTTATAATTTTATTTATTGAATCACCGTGAGAGCAGTTACAAAGCTTTCAGGTGTAAGTCTCGGTCATACAATGAAACACCTGTACCTTCACCAGTGCCCATTCTCCACCACCAAAAACCCCAGTATGCCCCCATCCCACACCCTCCCCCTACCTGTGGGGCAGATGATTTCCACATTACTCTCTCTCTACTTTGATCACATTCAATATTTCGACACCAGACCCACCATTATTATTTGAGATTTTACCCCAACACTCAGATCTGCTGAAAAGGCCACAGTAGACAATTTGTGTTCTATTACTGGTTATAAATAACATATGATGTTGAGCGGCTGCATTAGGTCTGTGTGATTTTGAAATTCCAAAATTTTAACACTTAAATCTGGAGAGGTAAAGGTAAAGGCCCTCCTGTTGATCGTTGATTTGCTGGAGCGGGCCCAGTAACATCTCCATTGGAGACCTTGTTGTTACTGTGTCTGGCATATCGAATACTCTCGGTAGCTTGCCGGGCTCTCCGAGAGGGGCGGAGGAATCGAACTCGGGTCGGCCATGTTGGCCGCTTGTAAGGCGAACGCCCTACCCGCTGTGCTATTTCTGCCAAAAGACACTGGGTTTCGAGATTTATTCCTGAGTCTCTGGGACCATGGCCATTGAGCAGCATGATCAGGAGCCTGAGAGGCCGTTCGTGGGTGATGACTTGGAGTCTCATTGCGGTGGGGAGGACAGGCCTGGCTCCACCCCCATCTCGTGAGGCCTAACAAGTTTCATCACTGCGGGCCCAAGCCTGACTGTCCAATGGCCTCTGGAGGATGACGGCCACTGACGGCCAGGGGGAAGCAGGTGGAGGGACAGCACCCTTTCCCCCCTGGGGTGGCCCGGTGACAATAACCTACTGCAGGGTCCGGATGCATTTCTGCCCAAGCCGCTGGGGTTGAAGATTTGCTTCTGAGTCTCTGGGATCAAGGCCATTAAGCAGCTTGATCAGGAGCCAGAGAGGCCGTTAATGGGTGATGACTCAGGATCTCGTTGGGGTGGGGAGGACAAGCCCAGCTCTCCCCCATCCTGTGAGGCCCAACAAATTTCATCACTGCGGGCCCAAGCCTGACTGTCCAGTGGCCTCTGGAGGATGAAGGCCACCGAGCTGCCAAGAGGGAGCAGGTGGAGTGACAACACCCTTCCCCTCCTGGGGTGGCCCAGCGACAGTAACGTACTGCAGGGTCCGGACACATTTCTGCCAAAAGCCTCTGGGTTTCAAGATTTGTTTCTGAGTCTCTGGGATCTTGGTCATTAAGCAGCTTGATCAGGAGTCAGAGAGGCCATTCGTGGGCGATGACTTGGGGTCTCGTTGGGGTGAGGAGGACAGGACTGGCTCCACCTCCATCCCGTGAGGTCCTGAGTGTCTCATTACTAGGGGCCCAAACCTGATTGTCCAGTGACCTCTGAAGGATGGCAGCCACTGGGTCGTCGGGGGGAACAGGCCATGGCACGAAACCTATTCCCACCTTTGTTGGCCCAGCACCGGTAACCTACTCCAGGGACCAGACGCATTTCTGTCAAAAGCCGCTGGGTTTTGAGATTTGTTTCTGAGTCTCTGGGATCATGGCCATTAAGCAGTTCGATCAGGAACCAGAGAGGCCATGCCTCCAATTATATAGCTGAGTCAGAGGTGGTTTGTGGGTGTGTTTCCCACATACCTAAATTTTGGCCATTTGCTTTCTTGGTAAACTCTGCCCCAAGTTTTTGGGGTCTGGCCAAAGGCACAGCAGCAATTTTGGGGTATCTGGAAGTCTGAAGGCACCATCAGGTTGCTGATGTACTCGCCTCACAGGTAAAGATTGACCTGCTGGCGACACCATACCCCCACCCCCCCGGTCTGATGTTGAGGTCTTGAAATTCCAAAATTTTAACACTTAAATCTGGAGGGATTTCTGCCAAAACCTGCTGGGTTTCAAGATTTGTTTCTAAGTCTCTGGAATCACGACCGTTGAGCAGGTTGATCAGGAGACAGAAAGGCCATTAATGGGCGGCAACTCGGGGGGTCTCATTGGGATTGGGACAAAAGGGCCGGCTCCACCCCCATCCTGTGAGGCCCCGTGTGTCTTGTCACTGAGGGCCCAAATCTGACTGTCCAGTGGCCACTGGAGGATGGCGGCAGCCACCAAGCCACCTAGGGGGAGCAGGTGGAGGGACAACAGCCTTTCCCCCCTAGGGTGGCTCGGCAACAGTAACCTACTGCAGGTCCGGACGCATTTCTGCCAAAAGCCACTGGGTTCCGAGATTTGTTTCTGAGTCTCTTGGATCATGGCCATTAAGCAGCTTGATCAGGAGCCATATAGGCCGTTCATGGGCAGTGACTCAGGGTCTTGCTGGGACTGAGAGGAAAGGGCCGGCTCCACCCCCTTCCCATGAGGCCCTGTGTGTCTCGTCACTGTGGGCCCAAATCTAATTGTCCAGTGACCGCTGGAGGATGGTGGTCACCAGGCCGCCAGGGGGAATAGGCCAAGGCACGAAACCTATTCCCATCTGGGTTGGCCCAGCACCGGTAGCCTACTGCAGAGACCAGACGCATTTCTACCTAAAGCCACTGGGTTCTGAGATTCGTTTCTGAGTCTCTGGGATCATGTCCTTTAAGCAGTTCAATCAGGAACCAAAGAGGCATGCCTCCTATTATATAGCTGAGCCCCGAGGTGGTTTGTGGGCATGTCTCCCACATACCTAACTTTTGGCGATTTACTTTCTTGGTAAACTTTGCCCCAAGTTTTTGGGGTCTGGCCAAAGCATAGCAGCAATTTTGGGGTATCTGGAAGTCTGAAGGTGCCATCAGGCTGCAGATGCATTCTCCTCACAGATTGACCTGCTGGCGGCACCCTACCCCCTGTACCTTATATCTTCAAAATGTAATTTTGAAAAATAAAAACAACAGAAATAAAAAGACAAACTGATAAATCTACAATCATCACAAGACAAATCTCACAATTGAAAACTGAGTATTTTCCAGCTAATCATTCAGATTTGAAGGAAGAAAATAGAGCTTCATAGAAAAGCAAAAGCTTAAGGAATTCATAAATTCCCTACACCAGTTTTTCAAGGAACATTAAGAGAGCTTCTTTAAAGGACCGAACAAACTTACATGTGACACCAAGTAATGTACTTATTAATGATGCAGATCATTATGTGTTACTAGCTGAAGAAAGGTATGTTTACTCCTA
Source organism: Sorex fumeus (assembly GCF_029834395.1). Lineage (NCBI taxonomy): Eukaryota > Metazoa > Chordata > Mammalia > Eulipotyphla > Soricidae > Sorex > Sorex fumeus. The sequence continues at coordinate 24,342,061 of NW_026606179.1, forward strand.
GCTTGCTAAGGAATTTTATGCCTATTTTGCTTGTTTGTTTTCTGGATCACAGCTGGCTATGCTCAAGGCTTACTCCTGGCTCTACACTCAGGGATCACTTCGGGGGGGTGGGGGGATTGGAGATACCATTTGGCACATAGAGGATCAAATCCAGGTTAGTCCTGTATAAGGCAAACACCCTACACACTGTATTAACATTCCAGACCCAGCATTTTCAATAATTAATTAACGTCTCACTCATGAAACAAAAGAGTATGTCAAGAAGAAAAAAATGTGACACAGAAGATAATTTAAATAATGTGATGGACAAGTGTGTAGTAATTTATTATTACACTTTTTTGAACATACATAAACCACTCACAAAAATTGATATCACAATATCTTGTAAAGGAAATTTCTGCAAATCCTAAAAAATAATGAGTTAATGTAGGATTCATTCACTGGCCAAATAAGAAAATAACTAAGGGAGAGAGGAAATAAATCTCTATGTTCATAAATATAAAAACCTATACAAAGTATTGTGTTTATGAAGAAATAAAAAGTACAAATTACCAACTATTTATAAATAGGCAATAGAGCATTAAATATTAAAATCTGTGAGATGTGGCCAAACCAGTAATCAGAGGAAAATTTATGGAATCAAAAGCATGCATTAGAAAATGAGAGAAATTGAAAACAAATGGACCAAATATAATATTCATAAGACTAAAAAAAAATAAAAATGATAAAAAAATCAAGCCTCCAGAAAGCATAAGGAAGTAATAAAGATAAAATTGACATTAATAAAATGAACAAGAATAATAAAATAATCAGAATTTATTATTAAAGTCTTTATCAAACTCTGTAAAAATGAGTGGATTATAAGTGAGATAGGGGAGATATAATTACAAATGTACAAGGAATTAAATTTTAAATGATTCTTTACATTAATAACTAAAAAAGTAGATAAAAGGCATGGTTTCATTTAAAAATCACTTAATCACTTCACTTAACTTCCCGTTAGTCGTCGATTTGCTCGAGTGGGCGCCAGTAACGTCTCCATTTGTCCCTGTCGCGTGCTAGTGTAGCCCAATGGCATCTGTTCGCTCTGGGAATATGAAGGGCCTCAAACCGATCGTTCATGATCTTCACAAAGATGTCTGACCATCTGGTAGGTGGGCAGCCACGCGGTCTTTTGACATCCCGTGGAATCCAGTCAGTAACAGCTCTAGTCCAGCGGTCGTCTTTAAATCTCATTACGTGACCAGCCCATCTGATTTTCGACACCTTGGCAAATGAGACAGGGTCCCTGATTCTTGATCGTCGACGGATGTCAGAACTCCGGATTCTTCGTCTCATTTGAGTGAAATGTTATATTCCAAGCATAGCTCTTTCTATTCTTCTTTGGGAGACCTGAATAGCGTTCTCATCTTGTTTGCGTAGGGCCCAGGTCTCTGAGGCATATGTTAATGCAGAAAGAACAGTGGAATCAAAGAGATGTGCCCGGAGCCGGAGGTTCTTCGTCCTCTTAGCTATTTCTTCAACGGTTCTTGAAGGCGTTCCAAGCCGCTCTCTTCCTCCTGCGCAGCTTGGGTGCCAGGTCATTTGTCATGTTGACCTCTCGACCTAGGTACACATAGCTGTTGCATTCGGAGATGGTCGTCCCGTTGAGAGCGAATGGGGCGTCAGGAATAAGGCTGTTTCTCATAAACATTGTCTTCGTAAGATTCAGCTGTAGTCCTACCTTTCCACACTCACGGTCAAAGTCGGCCAGCATTTGTGCCGCTTGGCTGATGTTTGGTGTTATTAAAACAATGTCATCAGCAAAGCGGAGGTGGTGTAGTTGCCGACCATCTATCTTCACTCCCATTCCTTCCCATTCCAGTCATCGCATGACGTTCTCAAGGGTGGCACTGAAGAGTTTTGGTGAAATGGTATCACCCTGCCGCACCCATCTCTTGACATCAACGATCACTTCTTTGTAGAATGGTGAGATCCTGGTAGTGAATCCGCAATACAGCTCTTGGAGGATCCTGATGTATTGGGCTTGAATGCCCTGATTGGCTAGGGCTTCAATGACCACTTCCGTCTCAACAGAATCAAAGGCCTTCTTGAAATCAATGAACGTTAAACAGAGCGGCATCTTAAACTCCCGAGAAACCTCAATGAGCTTGGTTATCGTGTGGATATGGTCGATGGTGCTGAATCCTTTGCGGAACCTGGCTTGCTCGCATGGTTGTCCTTCATCTAGTGTTCTGCTAATCCTATTTAGGATGACTCGAGTGAACAACTTGTAGATGACAGACAATAGGCAGATTGGACGATAGTTGCCAATGTCATGGACGTCTCCCTTCTTGAACAGTAGTACGGTCCTGCTGGTTTTCCATTGGGACGGAACCTTGCATTCAGACAGGTAGCGAGTGAAGAGCCGAGCCAGTGTATTGATGAGTACTGACGGCAGGTTCTTCAGGTGTTCAGATCTGACCTTGTCTGGGCCGGGTGCTGTTTGTTTCTTTACCGATGAAATGGCGTGTCGGATTTCGGAAGCGAGAACGTTGGGAACAACATATCCATCCTGTGGAATTTGGTATGTCGGCAAGTGGACATGGCTATCAAAGAGATTTGAGTAGAAGTCATGGATAATCTTCTCCATTGCCGTTCTGGAGGATGTGATGGATCCATCAGGACGTCGGAGGGCAGTCATCTTGGTCTTGTAGTTGGCGAAGGACAGGCGGGTGTTATGAATACTTTTCCAGGCTTCTGCCGCATCTACCAGTACTTCTGCTCTTCTCTCTTTGAGGTCTTCCTTGATCGCATCTCTGCACTGCTTTGCGAGCTCGGACGTCAGCTTGCAGTTGCCTGAGGCATGTGCCAAACCACGTTGGCGAATTAACTCAAGAGTTTTCGAAGACAGGCGTTTTTTTGTGGCTATCTCACTCTTGGCATTCCTTGCACATTCATGGAGGTGCTGAACCAGTCGATCGTATTCCTCGTCAATGTTGTCAACAATGGCATCTTCCCATGTTGCCGCAATAGTACCAAAGAGTTCCCAGTTGGTGGTCATTCTGGGAGTTCTCTTTTTGAACTTTGCAGCCCTTTCTCCCCGCTCTGTGAAGTAGAATTTTGCACGAAGGAGATGGTGGTCTGATCCCGTTTGAAATTTTGGGACAACAGCGACATTGGTCAGGCAAAACCATCGATTGAATATGATGTGGTCTATTTCGTTGTGGAATCGTCCACCAGGAGACTCCCATGTCCAACGTTTAGATTCTGCCTTCTGGAACTGTGAGTTACCATAAATGGTCTTGGTCGACATGATGAACTCAGACAGTCTCTCACTCTGTTCGTTCCATTCTAGGCCATGGGTCCCGATGTGAAGTTCTTCAGCTGATCTTCTCGGTCCTATCTTGGCATTAAAATCACCCACAATGATCTTGTAGAAGGTGTGGTCTTCTTTATAGAACTTCTCTAGCTCCATGTAGAACTTTTCGATTTCTCTTTCATCATAGTGAGATGTTGGTGCATAGACAACGAAGATAGAAACTTCCGGCAGTAAGCCACATCTATTCAAATGTAAACGTCCGATTCGGGTTGTTAGGCATTCGAATGAATCAATGCTCTTGGCCAAGTTTGTGTTGACAAGGACATCGACGCCTCCAACACCTCTTTTATCGCATGTTCCGAGGAACAATTCTTCTCCAGTGTCGAAAACGGCATGGTGAGATTCGTGCCTTCTTGTCTCGGTCAGACCAATGATGTCGTACTTGATCATTTGCGCTTGTACCATCAGGTCCTCGATGGATGCATCTGATGCTAGCGTACGTGCATTGAAAGTACAGGAAGACATTTAAAAATATCTTGGTAAATTAAGAAGTCAGAAAATCTAAATATGATAATTTCTATAGCCTAGATTAGAAAGCTGGTTAAATCTTGACTCCAGATGTTGTACTGTTTAATTCTAGTGTATCTTCAAGGACTAGATTATTTAAAAATTAGATGCTTCTTAAGTCATTCTATAAGACCATTATATATTTGATGTTAAAATTATAGTCCACTGTCCACTGTCCGCTGTCCTCCCATTGTTCATCGATTTGCTCGAACGGGCCGAGTAATGTCTCCATTGGAGACTGTAAATCAATATATTTTTAAAAACCACTCTTTAAAGACTAAGAAACAGCATCTTATATTTGTATATATAAAAAAAGAGAAGACAATTTTTATTATTAGGGTAAAATACCAGCCAAAAGTCTTTGGCAGATCTGTAGCAGTGGTGAAATCATTGACAATTCTTCTAGATAAAGTAGCATGAGCAAAATAAGAACTTTTTTTTTCATCTCTTCCACAATGAATATTATATTGGAGGTCCTTGCCAATGGTATATAATGAGAAAAAACTTGAAAGTCACATGAGTACTGAAAAGAAAGAGATACTAGTGTAAATATTATCACTGATCTTTTGTGTCATCACTGTTAATGTATTTTGTTATCCCTTATCATTTATGGAGAGTTAGTTCCTAAAACCCATTCACTGCCATGGAATGTGACTTCAGCTGCCTGTGACTTCTCGGTTGTATAAACTAGGTGAAGCCTAGGTGTTAGAATCGAAACATTTTTCACAAAATATGGCAATCTCTTTTCTCATCCACAGGACCAGAAAAACCAAGCTGAAGATGTTCACATTCTAATAGTTTCTGAACAGGGATAAACCTAGGCCTATGTTTCCATATCACACCAGGCCTTCCCTCGAGATGAAAGGACTTACAAACCCATTGTTTCAGTGCCATTTTGAGAAGATTGACTTGCAGCCATAGTGGGTGGTTCTGGTTTCTTCCACTCAAACATTTGTTACCTTTCCCTTGGAGAAATAAATCTGCTTTTCATAAAAAAGGCTCTGCTGCATAATTTTTTTCTTCTCACAGAACAAGAATCTACTGGTCATGGAGAATTTCCTGCTGACAATAGTGTCATTTGTGTGTGTGTGTGTGTGTGTGTGTGTGTGTGTGTGAAACACCTTAGAAAATGCAAAGTATCAGTTAAGAAATCATTAAAATGAATAAGAAAGTAGTATTACAAAGTAGGACGATACAAACAAATAGCTTTGAAACACCAATATTATCTTATTATAAAAACTTTTTTGAAGGAGGAGTCAATGTCACTGTCACTGTCCCTGTCCTCTCATTGTTCATCAATTTGCTCAAGCGGACCCAGTAATGTCTCCATTGTGACAATTGTTACTGTGTTTGTCATATCGAATACATCATGGGTAACTTTCCAGGCTTTGCCGTGTGGGCGAGATACTCTCGATAGCTTGCCGAGCTCTCTGAGAAGGGTGAAGGAATCGAACTTGGGTCGGCCATGTTGGCCACTTGCAAGGCAAACACCCTACCCGCTGTGCTATATTATTGCTCAATTTACATAGCATTATAAAACATCTAGAAGTAAACATTAGATTAGTGAGGGGAATGATAGATCTGAATAAATAGAGATATAGGTCTTATTTTGTGATAAGAGTGCTTACAATAGTAAAGGTATATAGTTCCCAATTGTTCATTATCTAACAATATTTTATAGTCGTTATAAACTTATGAAAAAATCAGCAGAGAAAAATGTGTGAAAAAACCAAGATGATTTAAAAGACAAACAAAAGGTATACTTGCCTTACTAAATATTAAGAATATTACAAACTTATTGATTAAAATATTCGTGCTAAAATTTTAACCAGGACAAAGCAATCAGTTTAGAAACAGTCTCTTGTACATATAATTATTTGTCTGTGAAAAATTGACATTTTAAATGTGTTGGAGAGGGAGAAAAATGGATTTATTGATGAATTGTGAAAAAATAAGTTTCTAGTGGTAAAAGTAAAAACATTTAATATCATAATGTTCACCAAATTAAATTCCAGATGGATTAAAAAGCTAAACGTTAAACAAAAATGTATAAATATAGTGAAAGCAATATCATATTTGTACTTGTACATAATCTACAAAGGAAAATATAAATTCATACAGGTAAAAGCTTTGGTATAACAAAAGACACCATAAATAAGAAAATACATGATAATGGAGAATTATTTGCTACATTTGTAATGGATAAGAAATTAATATCTAGAATAAATGCACACATTTATAAATCAATAATGAAAAGACCACTGTATTAAAAGTAAAATGATAAAAATACAAATAAGCAATTCATAAAAGAGAAACTGAGGAGAGAAATATAAAATATTACTCAATTTTATTTGTAGCAAGGGGTATTGAAATTAATAAGCAAAGAAATCTCATTTTTTTAACCATTGTGTGAGTCAATTGAAGGATGATATAGAAAAAATTATTGTAGGATTTTTCTTGAGTATAAATTAATCCAGAAATGCATGCCCATGTACAAACACACACACACACACACACACACACACACACACACACACACGCGCTTTTTCTTTTTGGTCATACTCACTAGTGCTCAGAGACTACTGCAAAGTTCTGGAATTGCTCTGGGATTACTCTCAGTATGCTTGGGGGACCCAGCAGTGTCAGGGATCCTGGCCGTCCAGCATGCAAAGCATACAAAGCATGCACTTAGCCCATTGCACTTAGCCCATCTCTTGAACTCTAGTCCAGATACGTTTAAGTGCATTTGACATTATTTATGGAAATTTAATGAACAAAGCATATAACTAGGAAAATCTAGGAGAAACTTGCACAAAACTGTTCAGGGAATTGTGTTAAAGATGTACTTTGCTGATGATGAAATTTTAGATTGGCAGACGAGTATATGAACCATGATAAATCATACTGTCATATAAAAACTTTAATTGATTTATATCACTTGATATGGACAACCAACATATACCGACATTTTCAAGCAGTCAGTTGTAGTGTAATATGGGTAGTATCATCTCAACCCCTTATGTCTCCTTTCAGAAAAAAATCACATGTTGTGTTTTCACTCACACGGGCACAGGGGTATTGGGAGACAACAAATGTTGTGCTTGATTTTGATGTTAGACTCTCTAGGGCTTTAGATCACTATTTGCCCCCTCAGAATCACAGAGTAGATTCTCCCCATCTCCTTCTTGTTTCAGAGTTTTGTTGTTCTCATTTGTTTTTGTGGGGAGTGGACACTGGTGGTACTCAGGACTTAAACCTAGCTCTTTGCTGAGGGATCACTCCTGGTGGGGCTCAAGGGAACATCTGTGGTGCAAGGATTGAACTCAGGTTGGCTGTGTGCAATGCAAACACCTGACCTGCTAGACTATCATTCTGGCCCTCAATGTTCTTTTTTAAGGAAACCTAGCATTTGCATCCACTTTGTAAACTACTGGAAAGATTACATAAGTCAATACATGTGAAGTACTAGGTAAATAGCCCTAAGTATCAATTATTCTTTTCATGGAAAAACTCTGGGCAGTCATACACCAAGCTTATGTTACTACTGATGACAGAATGCAATTGGAGAATGAAGATTGGGTCAAAGAGAATTTTTATTCAATTAATTTTTTTGTTACTTCACCTTACTTTTGTTGAGAACCATGATTTACAATACTGTTAATGATATCTTCGGCAAACAGCATCCCAACATTCCAATACCACACCCACCACTAGAGTGTCCACTTCTCTCCACTGGTGTGCCCAGGGACACTGCCACACCACCCCACTTCCTTCCTTTCCATGTAAGCTCAGTTCTGTAGACCAACTCTCCAGTTGCCTTTAGTTGTTTGTTGTTTCCTTATTTTGTTTATTTATGTCCCACACTTGAGAGACCATTCTATGTCTATCTCTTTCCTTCTTATTGCCTTCAGCATTTATTATGCCCTCTACTCCCAAGCAGATGTTTTTTCTTCATCTAGATTGTTTGATTTATGTGATGAGCATATATTCTAGTATTTATTATAAAATTAAAATAAATGGTACTTATTAAAAACTCAGTAGAAAAAGCAGAAGTGGGATTGGAATAGTCACTTAATCATCTGGAAAAATTCAGGTAGAAACTTACCATAATAATCACGATCACGGTCACAGTCCTTCCATTGTTCATCGATTTGCTCGAGCAGGCCCAGTAACTTCTCCACTTGTTACTGTGTTTGGCATATCGAATACATCACGGAGAGCTTGCCAGGCTTTGCTGTGTGGGCGAGATACTCTTGGTAGCTTGTCGGGCTCTCCGAGAGGGGCAGAGGAATCGAACTCGGGTCGGCCATATTGGCTGCGTGCAAGGCAAACATCCTACCGCTGTGCTATCACTCCAGCCCACCATAATAATAATGTTAATTATTGTTATTATTATTATTATAATCTCTAACACAGTTCCAGATGTGTTAGAGATTCAACTACAAAAATGTCCTACCAAAGAGTAAGAACAAAACTGAAGACTGGCAGAACAAAAAAGAACAATTTTATTTTTGAAGAGGGGGCCACACCCAGTGATGCTCAGAGATCACTCTTGGTGTGGCTAGGGGGACCATATAAGGTGCTGGCGATTGAGCCAGGTTGGCCACATGCAAGGCAAGTGCCCCACCCATGGACTATCTCTTTGATTCCAAGAAGGACTTCTTAACATGACATCAAAGATAGAGAACACAGGGAAAAGAGTGATATGTTATGGCATAAATATAGAAATTGTTTTTCAAATTATAGCATGATAGAACTTAAAAGGTAAATAATGTGTTTATTTAAAATATTCTTGACTTTTCCCCTCTCTGGAGAAACCAATGTTCTCTCTTGAGCACATATTTCCTCTCTTTCTCTTCCCTTGCATATTTCTAAATAAGTTTCATTAAATAAAAGCTACTTTGCTTCACTAAAAATAATTCTTGGGGTCAGTGAGATAGCTGAGGTGGTTGTCTGACATATATGACCAACAGAGCCAAGAGCAGTCTCAGAGCACCCCTGGGTGAGGCCCTCCAAATTCTTATCAATGTGATAATACACTTTTATTAATACTCTTAGAAGTTTAGTATTAAATAAAAAAGTGATCAAAAAATAAGCAGACACACATACAAATTAGAAATGGATAACAAACACATGTCAAAGTTGTTTGACTTTGGTAGTAGTCAAAGCTACAGATTTGAATGGCATTTACTTACTGATTGGCAATGAATTAGAAAAAAATGTCATCAGTGCAGCAGGAGATTTGATGAAGATGATTTTATCCTGTATAAATTGGAATATATTTTGTGCAAGATAACTTTGCAAAAATTGTTAAATATCCTTAAAATGAGCATATTTTTGAGTAATTAATTTTCTAAAAATTAGTCAAATAGAGGTCAGAGAGGCAGTATATAGTGGGTAAGGCATTTGTTTTGTGTATGTCTGACCTGTGTTAAATCCCCAGCATCTCATATGATCCCCCAGTCCCCATAAGGAGTGATTCCTGAGCACAGAGCCAGCAGGAAACCCTGACTACTATTGATATGTGACCCCCAAAGAACCAAAAAAAAATCGGTCAAATGGAATAATCAGGCAGATAAACAGTTATGTTCATTGTGGCATTAAAGTTACAAAACTTGAAACTACCTAAATTTTGAAAAGTTGTTACATGCATACAACACTGGAATATTATCTAACCACCAAAAATTATGCTATTGAATGACAGTGACAAGGAAAAATAACTGCATAAGAGAGCTACAAAACATCAATAAGTATAATTTCAATTTTCTAAAAAAACACAAGAAATGTCTCGGCATGTGAATATGTATCAAGATCTCTCTTTCTCCTACATATACATAAAGGGAGAAAAAGAGATCTTGATATATATATATATATATATATATATATATATGTAAACAACTAGATGGGAATGAGCTGTAGAGTTAAACTTTGTTATCTGTTATCTAGTGGCAGGGATGACAGTTATCATTCTCTAAATTCTATTTATTTTCCTTTTTTGGTTAATGATCACAACAATAGACAAACACAGTTTTGGAAATGTGAACTTACCAAAGATGAGATTGAAGCTAGTGAGACCCACTCACCCAAGGAACAAGCCCCTCCCTCTATTCCCCCAAAGATTCCTTGTTATCATTGTGGTGTGTTGCTCCATGCTCACCAACTGCTGCCTCTTCAGCAGGAAAACATCTTTTTAAATTTGCATTTACCCTAAAAATGGGCTGGAGCTATAGCACAGCGGTAGGGCGTTTGCCTTACAAGCGGCCAACATGGCAGACCCGAGTTCGATTCCTCTGCCTCTCTTGGAGAGCCCAGCAAGCTACCGAGAGTATCTCGCCCACACGGAAGAGCCTGGCAAGCTACCCGGGACGTATTCAATACGCCAAACACAGTAACAACAAGTCTCATGATGGAGACGTTACTGGGCCTGCTCGAGCAAATCGATGAACAACAGGAGGACCATGATTGTGACCCTAAAAATATTAATCATCTTTCTCTTGGTTCTAGAATAAATTCAGATCATCTCTACACCATTCCTCACTGTCCTAATACCTCCAGTATTATTACTTTTTAATTTTCAGACCACACTCAGAGGTGCTCAGGGCTTACTCATGGTTCTGTGCTTAGAGATCACTCCTGATGGGGCTGAAGGGACCTTATGTGGTAGAGATAAAATCTGGATCAGCAGTGTGCAAGACAAGTGCGCTACCCACTGTACTATTACTCCAGTTCCTAAACTCCAATATTGGTCACTGTCACTGTCCTCCCATTGTTCATCGATTTGCTCGAGCAGGCCCAGTAATATTGTGAGACTTATTACTGGGTTTGGCATATGCCAATATTGGTATCAATTGAAATTTTATTCACAGTTTGTTTGTTAAATTTTGCTCGAGGTAAAGGTAAAGGCCCTCCCGTTGATCGTCGATTTGCTCGAGCGGGCCCAGTAACGTCTCCATTGGAGACTTTGTTGTTACTGTGTCTGGCATATCGAATACTCTCGGTAGCTTGCCGGGCTCTCCGAGAGGGGCGGAGGAATCGAACTCGGGTTGGCCATGTTGGCCACTTGTAAGGCAAACACCCTACCCGCTGTGCTATCACTCCAGCCCAGTTAAATTTTATTTCAGTTATTTAGACATAATTATATTTTTTTCTTACCAATTTGTGTGCTTTTGTTTGTCATCTCACAATAGGTAAAGGTAAAGGTAAAGGCCCTCCCGTTGATCGTCGATTTGCTCGAGCGGGCCCAGTAACGTCTCCATTGGAGACTTTGTTGTTACTGTGTCTGGCATATCGAATACTCTCGGTAGCTTGCCGGGCTCTCCGAGAGGGGCGGAGGAATCGAACTCGGGTCGGCCATGTTGACCGCGTGTAAGGCGAACGCCCTACCCGCTGTGCTATCGCTCCAGATTGTTATCTCACAATATTCTTGGATTTTTATTTTAGCCCCCCATGCCTTCTTATAATTTTTTCAGGAAGCTTGTATGTTTGGTAACTTAATCACTTAATCACTTAACTTCCCTTTAATCGTTGATTTGCTCGAGTGGGCGCCAGTAACGTCTTCATTTGTCCCTGTCACGTGCTAGTGTAGCCCAATGGCATCTGTTTGCTCCGGGAGCATGAAGAGCTTCAAACCGATCGTTCATGATCTTGATGAAGAAGTCTGACCATCTGGTAGGTGGGCGGCCACGCGGTCTTTTGACATCCTGTGGAATCCAGTCAGTAACAGCTCTAGTCCAGCGGTCGTCTTTAAATCTCATTACGTGACCAGCCCATCTGTTTTTTGATACCTTGGCAAACGAGACAGCGTCCCTGATTCTTGATCGTCGACGGATGTCAGAACTCTGGATTCTTTCTCTCATTTGAGTGAAACGTGATATTCCAAGCATAGCTCTTTCTATTCTTCTTTGGGAGACCCAAATAGCGTTCTCATCCTGTTGTGTAGGGCCCAGGTCTCTGAGGCGTATGTTAATGCAGGAAGAACGGTGGAATCAAAGAGATGTGCCCAGAGCCAGAGGTTCTTCGTCCTCTTAGCTATTTCTTCAACGGTTCTTGAAGGCATTCCAAGCCGCTCTCTTCCTCCTGCGCAGCTCGGGTGCCAGGTCATTTGTCATGTTGACTTCTCAACCTAGGTACACATAGCTGTTGCATTCGGAGATGGTCGTTCCGTTGAGAGCGAATGGGGCATCAGGAACGAGGCTGTTTCTCATAAACATTGTCTTCGTAAGATTCAGCTGTAGTCCTACCTTTCCACACTCACAGTCAAAGTCAGCCAGCATTTGTGCCGCTTGGCTGGTGTTTGGTGTTATTAAAACAATGTCATCAGCAAAGCAGAGGTGGTGTAGTTGCCGACCATCTATCTTCACTCCCATTCCTTCCCATTCCAGTCGTCGCATGATGTTCTCGAGGGTGGCACTGAAGAGTTTCGGTGAAATGGTATCACCCTGCCGAACCCCTCTCTTGACATCAATGATTACTTCTTTGTAGAATGGTGAGATCCTGGTAGTGAATCCGCAATACAGCTCACGGAGGATCTTGATGTATTGGGCTTGAATGCCCTGATTGGCTAGGGCTTCAATGACCGCTTCCGTCTCAACAGAATCAAAGGTCTTCTTGAAATCAATGAACGTTAAACAGAGCGGCATCTTGAACTCCCGAGAAACCTCAATGAGCTTGGTTATCGTGTGGATATGGTCGATGGTGCTGAATCCTTTGCGGAACCCGGCTTGCTCGCATGGTTGTCCTTCATCTAGTGTTCTGCTAATCCTATTTAGGATGACTCGAGTGAACAACTTGTAGATGACAGACAATAGGCAGATCGGGCGATAGTTGCCAATGTCGTGGACGTCTCCCTTCTTGAACAGTAGTACGGTCCTGCTGGTTTTCCATTGGGACGGAACCTTGCATTCAGACAGGTAGCGAGTGAAGAGCCGAGCCAGTGTATTGATGAGTACTGACGGCAGGTTCTTCAGGTGTTCAGGTCTGACCTTGTCTGGGCCGGGTGCTGTTCATTTACATTTGAATAGATGTGGCTCACTGCCGGCAGTTTCTATCTTTGTTGTCTACGCACCAACATCTCATTATGATGAAAGAGAAATTGAGAAGTTCTACATGGAGCTGGAGAAGTTCTATAAAGAAGACCACACCTTCTACAAGATCATTGTGGGTGATTTTAATGCCAAGATAGGACCGAGAAGATCAGCTGAAGAACTTCACATCGGACCCATGGCCTAGAATGGAACGAACAGGGTGAGAGACTGTCTGAGTTCATCATGTCAACTAAGACCATCCATGGTAACTCACAGTTCCAGAAGGCAGAATCTAAACGTTGGACATGGGAGTCTCCCGGTGGACGATTCCACAACGAAATAGACCACATCATATTCAATCGATGGTTTTGCCTGACCGATGTCACTGTTGTCCCAAAATTCCGAATGGGATCGGACCACCGTCTCCTTCGTGCAAAATTCTACTTCACAGAGCGGGGAGAGAGGGCTGCAAAGTTTAAAAAGAGAACTCCCAGAACGACTACTAACTGGGAGCTCTTTGGCACTATTGCGGCAACATGGGAAGATGCCATTGTTGACAACATTGACGAGGAATACGATCGACTGGTTCAGCACCTCCATGAATGTGCGAGAAACTCCAAGAGAGTGATAGCCACAAAAAAATGCCCATCTTCGAAAACTCTTGAGCTTATTCGCCAGCATGGTTTGGCGCATGCCTCAGGCAATCGCAAGCAAAGGTCCGAGTTCACAAAGAAGTGCAGAGATGCGATCAAGGAAGACCTCAAAGAGAGAAGAGCAGAAGTGCTGGTAGATACGGCAGAAGCTGGGAAAAGTACTGTCCTTCGCCAACTACAAGACCAAGATGACTGCCCTCCGACTTCCTGATGGATCCATCACATCCTCCAGAATGGAATGGAGAAGATTATCCATGACTTCTACTCAAATCTCTTCGATAGCCATGTCCACTTGCCGACATACCAAATTCCACAGGATGGATATGTCGTTCCCAACGTTCTCCCTTCGAAATCCGACACATCATTTCGTATGTTTGGTAAACGTCGAATAATTTAAGCTGTTTTTACTTTACCCTAATGCTTGATTGATATTTGACTGGATATAGAAATGTAGCACTGTCCTCCCGTTGCTCATTGATTTGCTCGAGCGGGCCCAGTAACGTCTCCATTGTTAGTCTTGTTGTTACTGTGTTTGGCATATTGAATACGTGACAGGTAGCTTGCCAGGCTTTGCTGTGCGGGCGAGATACTCTCGGTAGCTTGCCAGGCTCTCCAAGAGGGTCGGAGGAATCGAACCTGGCTCAGCCTGGTCAGCCGCGTGCAAGGCAAACGCCCTACCCGCTGGGCTATTGCTCCAGCAGCAACATTACTCTTCTATATTGTCATTGCTGCTAAGGAGGTACCAGCATGGTCCTTGTTCTTTGAAGGTAGCATCCCCCCTTGGAAGGTTTTAGGGTTCAAAAGATAGTTTCCATCTTGGGGTCTTTTACTTGGTTTGCATCTTCATTTCACAGATGTTATGTAAATTACATTTTCCCTTTATGTTCTTGCTAATTTTTTGGATTCTTTCAATGCTAAGTTTGTATTCTTTAGGTCTCAATTTTTTTCATATATTATTTATTTAACATGTCTCTTCCACTTTATTCCCTTTACTTCCTCTGTGAAATTAAATAGATGCAAGGACTTCTTAACCTATCTTTCAGTTTGTCCCTCTACATCCTCCCATGTTCCCTAGCATTTCTCCTGTGCATTTTATTCTGGGGGAATCGGTATTCCAGCACATCAATTTGTTCTTCAAGTGTGCCTATTCTAACTCATAATAAACTCTTACTTCTCAAATTTTAACTGTCACTTCCTCCCTCCTGAAAGATCTAAAGTTGATTGAAATAACAACTGCACGGTCACTCAGAAGATATTATATTTGGTCATCACTTTGTTTAAACTTGGCCCCCACTAGGTTTCTTGACAACATTTATGCTCTTATTTTTCTGCTCACTGATTTTGGTGCCCTCATTGATTGGGACGTGTTTATTTTTTCAAATGTTCTTTTTCTTGAAACCTCATTATCTAAATAATTTGAACCACCTGAGTGGTTTTAGTACACCTTTTAGTATAGATTCATAAATTTTGTCAAATGTAGGGTTGTGTGAACAGCACCCCAATATATACATCAGTTCTATTGTCCCTGGCTTCCTATGTGTGCTCGTCTCACTCATTTTGCATCCCCTAGCCTGGCAACAACCAATCTGTTCTCTGTCCCTATAGTTTTGCCTTTCCAGAATGTGATATAAATGGAATCATATATATATATCCTTTTGAGTATGACTTTATTCACTTAGCATAAGGCTTTTTAGTTTTATCTGTGTTATTGCATTACCAATAGTATCTTTGTTTTGTTAAATAAAATTTCACTGTAGGAATGCCATGGCTTATCGATCCATGAACTATCTGATAGGCATTTTAGTTGTTTCCAGATTTGAGTGATTGTGACTAATTGGGTATCAATTTTTGTATGAACATATGTATTCATTTCTCTTGGGTAAACACCTAGGAATAGGAATGCTAAGTCATGTGGTAAGTATATGTTTAACTTTATGAGAAACTGTCAAAATGTTTTCCAAGTGCCTATGCCTTTTTAAAAAAATTTTATTTTGAGATAACTATAGTTGTAAGAAATAACCAAGGTCACCTGCACCCATTACCACTTTTTCTAATGTGACTAGCATATTGAACAGTGTAATAAGATAGTCAGGAGAATGATACTGAAGAAGTTAAGAGATCCAATACTGAAGAACTTAAGAGATCTGTATACGGCTCTGTAAAGCAAGGACCCTGCTGGAGGGAGCCTTAACCTGGCCAATCACTAATCTAGCCTCCAGTCCCATTAGATTACCGTTTCTTTTTAATTTTTTGATTTTATAAGGTAGTTAATAATATTTAATTACATTTAATATTCAGACACCAATCCCACCACCATTACACCTTCCCACCACCATATTTGGAATGTTTCCATCCCAAGTCCCAACCCTTGTCCCAAAGCACAACCGAAATAATATATTTTGTATTGTCTGTTATGAAAAACGCTGAAAATGCTACAAAAATGTATCCATAAAGGAAACAGTGTGAAGATTGTTCTATTTTGGCAGGGGTCATTAAGACATTCTTTAGAATATCTCTAATATGTTGTTAAAGGTTGAATGATGTGAGCTTTCATCACTGTCACTGTCCGCCCGTTGTTCATGAATTTGCTCGGGCTGGCCAAGTAACGTCTCCATCGTGACACTTGTTACCGTGTTTGGCATATCAAATATGTCATGGGTAGCTTGCCAGGTTTTGCCGCTCTGGCAAGATACTCTCTGTAGCTTGCCAAGCTCTCCGAAAGGGGTGAAGGAATCGAACCTGGGTCAGCCAGGTCGGCCGCGCGTGCAAGGCAAACACCCTACCCACTGTGCTATTGCTCCAGCCATATCTGACAATTTGTATATGTGCATATATATGTATATATATATTTGTATATATGCATATATATGTATTTCCCTCTATGATTGGTTGCTTATTATTTGAACCCCATCAAATGTGGTGTGGTATTCTTGAAGAATGGGTAGGGAGTGTCTTACGGTGTACCATACCTTAGTTGTGTCCATATCTTAGTGCCCTCATACATGTGCTCACTAGGGATCACACTCCTGACCACGGTGCTTGTCCATGTTTTTAGTTATGGTGGCACTAGGGGGCAGGTCAGCACTCTATTAGTTTGATGGTGTGGCTGCAAATTGTTGCGACACCAGGGATCTCAGACAACAGAACCACCAGGCTCTGAGCAGAGCTGCCAGCCTCGAGCCAGACAACGCAGCTGCAGCAGCCCCAGCCACAGAGATTGAACCTGCAGCCTCACACAGGCAGGGCAGATGCTTCAGCCAAGAACATCTCTGGTTTTGAATATTGTTGTCATTTCAAGTGTGTTGTATCAACAGAACCACAGCCTTCTGGAATTGACTTTCTTTTCCACTCATGCTGATTTCCTGGAGATTGATCCCAGCTGTTGAGAGTATTCTTTTAATTAATTGATATTTTAAAGTAAAATGATATACCTGATCAAAAAAAATTTTAAAAATGTAAAAATGTCCACTAAGGGGGCTGGAAAGCTAGTGCAGGGATTAAGGTATATGCACATGACTGGTCCGAGTTTAATCCCAGCACCACAGGAAAAAGGACCCAGGTAATTCTCATCACTGCAGGCCCGAAGCAGCACCAGATCCCCAAAACTTTCTGTTGAACCACTCTCTGGTTGGCTGAGTATCGCTGGAGAAGCCCCCAGAACCACTTAGGAGATCCCCCACAATGCTGAGTAAGAAAGTGAAAATATTTTCTGGTGTTCATTAAAATTGTAATTGTTGAGTTCTCATGGGAAAGAATCAGTTCATTAATTTTCATTGCTGAGTAATATTCTATGTTCTGAATATATCATAGTTGGCATAAGCATTCATTTGTTGAAGGGCAAATGGTTGTTTCCAGTTTGGGTTATTACAAATACAACTGCCATCAACATCTATGCACAGATGTCTATGTACACATGTTTTCTTCCTTTGTGTTAAATACCTAAGAGTGCATCTATTTGGTCCAATGGTAATTTTGCATTTAACTTTATAAGAAAAGCATTTTTGTTTTCGGCAATGCAGAATACTGCAATTTCTCCACATCTGCACCAACATTTAATGTTGTCATCAATTTTCATTTTGGTTATTTTGAGAGGTGTGTGCTGATATATCATTTGAGTTTGTACTACTTTAATTACAAATGGTATAAAGTGCATTTTCATATACTTATTTGACATCTATATAATCTCTTTAGGGAAATGTTTCCATATTTGTTGTCCATTTTCTAATTCCATATCTTTCAATCTTGCTAATTTTCAGTCCAGTACTCATTTTTTGAGAAGTCACTAAAAACCCAAACTATAACTGTAGTTTATCCCTTTCTTTAGCTTTCTCAATTTACATTTCATGTATTTGAAAATTTATTGTTTGATATGTATACAGTTAAAATTATTATATTGGTCCTCTGTGTTTCTAAAATCTTTGTTAAAAAGTTCACTTTATTGAATACCAACTTAAGTCACATCTGATATCTAGAAATTGATAAGCATATCCATTCTTTTCTTTCTATCAGGGTAGTTAAAGTATTTCATCTTGATTTATTTATAATTTTTTTCTTTACATCAGTTTCATGTTCTTAAACATAGTATTTTGAGTATATATAATGTTTAGTTTCTATTCTGGGTTGCTCAGTATCAAATCGTGACCTATCACTGTCTACTGACAGTCCCACTTTTGCGTTTAGAATGTTGTGTGTAAAGTGTATTTAATTGAAGATTTCCTCTTGAAAATATCCCCACTTTAAAAATAAAGGTTTTTTTTTAAATTAATTGATGATCATCTCATCAAGCTTTGGAAACCTGGACAGAGAGGAGCCTGAAAGTGCCCTGGGTCAGTGTGGCAGGGTCTCTGAGTCACTCTGCTTCAGCATGTGGTGATATCCCCACTTTTATTTTATTTTCTATTTTAATTTTTATGAAATTATATTTTTTAATTTCTTATGCATTACAAAGCTGTTCATGATTGGGTTTCAGTCCTACGGTATTCCAACATCCATCCCACCACCAGAGTATATTTCCCAGCACCAGTGTCCCCAGGTTCCCTCCCATCAACCTTCCTCCTTTCCTGCCTCTATGGCAGGCACTTCTCTCTCTCTCTGTCTCTCTGTCTCTCTGTCTCTCTGTCTCTCTCTGTCTCTCTCTGTCTCTGTCTCTCTGTCTCTCTCTGTCTCTCTCTGTCTCTCTCTGTCTCTCTCTGTCTCTCTCTGTCTCTCTCTCTCTCTCTCTCTCTCTCTCTCCCCCCTTCTGGGCATTGTGGTTTTCAATATTGATACTGACCAGTTATCAAGAATATCCCTTAACTACTTTTAATCCTCAGATCTTGTCCAGCGAGATCATTCCCAGCTATTATTGTCATACTGGTCTCTTCTCTATCTATTTTCCCTCAGTCCCACATACACTTGTGGTTAGTTCTAATCACTGACCAGTCCTTCTAATTCCTGTTTACCCTGGCCATGGATATTAGTCTTCTTCTGTATATAGTCTTTATATACCACAAATGAATGCAGTCCTTCTATATCTGTCCCTTTCCTTCTGATTCATTTCGCACAGTATAATACTCTCCGTGTAAATCCATTTGTAGGCGAATTTCATGACTTTATTTTTCCTGACAGCTGCATAGTATTCCATTGTGTAGATGTGCCATCGTTTCTTTACCCATTCATCTGTTCTTAGGTACTCAGGTGTGCTACAATGCACAGGAGTGCAGATGGTGTTTCTGTTGTATGTTTTTGGGCCCCCAGGATATATTCCCAGAAGTGGTATTGCTGATATTCTCACTTTTAAATCATTTCCAAGAGAAGATGATGTGGTAGCATTTGTTTCAGTCATCACCTGTGATTTAGAAAGATCACAAGGAGAGTCTATTTGTCCATTTTCCTTCTCTTTCCATCTTCTCATTGTTCCCTCCCCTCCCCTCCCCTCCCTTCCTCCCCTCCCCTCCCTTCCCCCCTCCCCTCCCCTCCCCTCCCTTCCCCCCTCCCCTCCCCTCCCCTCCCTTCCCCCTCCCCTCCTCTCCCCTCCCTTCCCCCTCCCCTCCCCTCCCCTCCCTTCCCCTCTCCCCTCCCCTCCCCTCCCTTCCCCCCTCCCCTCCCCTCCCTTCCCCTCTCCCCTCCCCTCCTTTCCTCTCCTCTCCTCCCCTCTCTTCTCCTCTTCTCTCCTCTCCTCTCCTGTTTTTTCCTTGTTTTTGTTTTGAGGCCACACCTGATGGTGCTCAGGGCTTTATTCCTGACTCTGCACTTAGGGCTTACTTCTGGCAGGATTAGGGGACCATATTGTAGTGTGGAAATAGAACTTGGGATGGTTTATGTCCAAGGCAAGTAACTAATCAACTGTACTATCACTCCAGTCCCCTCCACAGTTCTTTTTTCCCTCATTGTACTGAGTTCTTGTTTTGTTTTTGTTTAAAAACTGTTTTCTTTTTATTTGGAGAATATGACTAAATGAGGGTACTACATTTCTTTTCATTTGAACATGCCTTTAATTTTCCTTATGTTTCCAAGAGTGGTTGAGCTGAAATTATAATTCTCAATTGATGCTTCTTTTCTTTCCCACACTTGAGAAATGTGGTGCCACTTCCATTGGTCTCTGCTGTTTTAGGTGAAAAATTGGATATTTGGTGTTCTCTTTAGGTGACATATTTTTTTCCTGCTGCGTTTAACATTTTTACATTTATTTTCAGAAAATTTCATTTTGAGATTTGCTCATTTTTTTTTTTGATCTGTTGTCAAGCCTGGGAAGTTTTGAGTTATCTTTCTTCGATACTTTTCTCAACCCCACCCCTGGTCTTTTGCTCTGGAATGACAGTGACACCAGTATTGTACCTTTCATTATGGGCCACATGTCCCTCCATCTCTCTTTTAATATTCTATGACTACTGTTCAGACTGGGTAAATTCTTGTGGTTTGTCCTCAAGGTCACCGATTTTGTTCTCTGTCATCTTTATTCACTGTTGAGTCTATCCAGAAAGTTTTTAAAGAATCCCTTTTGTGACCTTTTTTGGTTGCATAATTTATATCTTGTTGTTTTGAATATGCTATGTTTCTTTACTGAGATATTTCTTACCTCTTTTTTATTTTGAAACTGAGATATTTCTAAGATTTTCATTTGTTCCAAAAGAATGTGTGACTGCTTGTTGGATCACTTTAAAAATCCATGTCAGCTGATCCTATATCTGATTAATATTGACCTGATATTTATACTAATATCAGTCTTGGAACCTATGGATTTCTTTTTTAGGGCCTACACTGGAGCGATAGCATAGCGGGTAGGGCGTTCGCCTTACAAGTGGCCAACATGGCCGACCCGAGTTCGATTCCTCCGCCCCTCTCGGAGAGCCCGGCAAGCTACCGAGAGTATTCGATATGCCAGACACAGTAACAACAAAGTCTCCAATGGAGACGTTACTGGGCCCGCTCGAGCAAATCGACGATCAACACTGAGTGTGGTAGAGTGGGCGAGGGGCAGGTTAGTGCCTAGTGATGCTCAACCCGACTTTGTGGACTTGTCATTTCTGTGCTTGAGGTCCAGTGATATACAGGGTCCATGGAAGTCATACCCAAAAATGCTTCAGTGGAGAAATAGGTGCCAGGCATGGGATTCAGGGCCTTGTCCATACCAGGAATGCACTCTACCCTTGGACTCCCCAGATGAAAATTTCTTCTGTCATATAAGTTGTGTGTTTCCTGATTTTCAGGATAATGCCTGACTCTTGTCCATATCTCAAACATTTTGGCATGTTAGGAGATTGGGTAGTGTTAGGGCATATAATCTAAACAAGTTTAGGTTTGGGGTACAGGTTTGGACCTGTTTTGATGGGCTAGTAATGGACTACAGTTCCAATGGCAGGCAGGCTAGTATTTGGAGATTTTCATTTAGGGCTGCCACTATGTTCCCTACTGATGCTTTTAAAATGGGGAAGAAAACTTCTTCAGGTTGGGCCACTGGAGAGAGAGAGAGAGAGAGAGAGAGAGAGAGAGAGAGAGAGAGAGAGAGAGAGAGCACATCCCAGGAAAGTACAGCTTGTATGGTCAGCAGTCACCCTGCCTGTGGGAGGTGGACAGGCCCTGCCTTCCTGCCTTCCTGCCTTCCTTGGGGCTGGATCCCTTAGCCAGTGGCCCTCTGTGGGGAGAAGACTGCTTATTCATCTGGTGTTTCTGGGCAAGGGACAGATGTCTCCAGCCTGGTGTTTCAGTTAATTTTCACTCATTTTTTGCAAATTGCTCTCGTGTGTTGTAGTGAAGGGAATCAGGTCTCTTGGCACGGTCTCACCTCTCTGGTGTAGATAAACTCAGGACTGTCACTTCTCCATCAGACTAATACTGGCCTAGAGTGTGCTTGGCCATGGAAGAAATAGTAGGGGTGACCCACTTGGCTACTTCAAATACACCCCTCAACCAGGTTTCTGCAGACCCGTTCAGAAATCACTTGGGGCTCCGAAACCACTGTTCTGAGCCCCAAGCCTGACACATTCCCGAAGTCCCTGCATCATGCACTGTGTTTCTTTCCTGGCTGTGTTTCCTGTGTCTATCAGATCCCACCTTCCCTTTCTATTTCAGGGATTGTCGTGCCTTCTGCTACCAAGAATATCCCTCCCTGTATCCAGAAGGAGCCTATGTATAGACCATCTACCCTATCATCTATCTAGCCTCTATAAGAATTTCTAAGGATTTTGAGAGTAGAAGATTAGCTTATCACCTTCATCTCACTTTTAGGATCTCCTGCTCACTCACATTTTCTGGAATACATGTGCATTACTTCTATGAACAGGAAAACCCTTTATTCTGCTTAAAATGCCCCCCTCACGGTTATGTGGTGAACATCACTCTGGGCGTGAGTATTCAGTGTTCAGTGATCTGTCTCCTCTGGGGCAGTGTACAGGGAAGTGATCTCTCGGGCTCTTAGGATACACTCTTCCAGGCCCTGGAAGCCTTATCTGCCTTCATGGAGGTGCTAAGCCATGTCCCCAGTGGCAAAGTCAGATGTCGCTGCCACAAGGGCGCCTCAACCGTGGAAGGTTGCTCTAAGTCTTACAGGAGGGGGGATCCTTTCCCTTCTCAAATTGCCAGTGTGTGCAAAATGCTAACACTACACATTTAAGTGACGTATGGATCAGAACAGTATCCTAGCTTGATGGCATAAATTAAAGTAATTATATTCATTAGCATGATAAAAAATATGCAAACAAATGTTTATTAAATGCAACCATATATCAACTCCAAAGACTTTGGCGTTGTTTATGTCTTTGTTGTTCTGGCATTTTGTCAAAGGTGGCCCGTCAGGCTGAACTTAATTGACACTAATAGCAGAGGAGGGAGGAAGAGCCAGTTCATTTGCCTCTGGGAGCCGGGGAGGTTCTGGGATTTGCTCCCAGGCCTCCTGAGCTCAGAACCTTGGCCCAGAGGACCTCAGAGAGGCCCGGAAAAGGAAGTACTTTTCCAGGATATTTGCCACCAGGTGACACGAGGATACTCAGAGAAGATTCCAGAAGCACTTTCTGCTATCAGTACCCCATACAGTACCTGCCACTGAAAGGGAACCCTTCATAGCAAAGTTGGACGGAAGCCTTTGTTTGTTCCTGAGCCCCTGGGGACAGAGACAGGCTGTGCTCAGAGGGAGGCTGTTGGGCATCTGTGTTGGGTACGTACTGGGGAACCGGGCAGGCTGCTCTAACAAGGCGGCTCATTTTCTGCCAGGAAGCCCGTGAATCCCACTCACCAGGACTGTTACAAGCCGCAACTTCCCAGCTGCTTCTCTGTGAAGCCCAGGCAGACGGGGAACTAGCTTTTGGTCACAGGGTTGCTTCTGTGTGATCCCCGCTGCTGGGGGTACGGCCAGCAACAACCACCTGACCGCTCTGAGTGGCGGTTTATGAAGAGTTGGTCTGGGGACTGTTGATTAGCTACATCCACATAGGTGGAGGAGCAGGGAGAGTGAGACCTGTCAGGTCACAGGGACGATGTGGGGGCAGGGGAGGAGGGTGCTCAGGGCTTTCGTAGGTAACATCCTTTTCCCAGCCTCTGCCTGGTGGCAGTCCTCGCAAAACCGTGGTGGACCAGGAGGCCATGGTATGACTGGCTATGGGCAGAGCGAGCTGTTCTCTTGGGCCCTCTGTTCTCGGTGACCTGGTTTCTCTCCTGGACCACAGCGAGCTATTCGAGCTAGTTTGGGGCTTCCTCGGGGTGGCAGGCATTTGGCCCCATGCTGTTTCCTGGATGTATCTGCAGAGGCAGAGAGTGGTGGGTGATCTGGAAATTTCAAGAGTCAAGGCAAGTATGTGACGTTGAATACAGCCTGGTGTCTCCTTGCAATCACGCAGGGATGGGGAGAATCCTGGATGTAGGGGATCCAGTCTGGGAACCTCGGGCCCAGCCCCTGCACATGTGGACTGCCCCTGCCATCCACTTCCCAGGGGTTCAGGCCAGGACAGAGGGGACAGTTGTGGAGGAAACAAAGGTGGGACACCACTTTTGTTTCGGGGTTGATGGTGATCAATTCCGTCTACTTTAGGGCCTCGGCCATGTTTGGGGGTGGCTATTTCGAGCCATTTCAATCAAAAGTGGTGCCACTCTAGGCACTAAACAAAGGCCTAGATTTATTTTTTTTCTGGCAGCACAATCCTCAAAGATTACACTTGCTGCAACATTTTTAGCCACGTCAACATTCCTTAGGAAATACAAATATGGGCATTATTTCATGGAGATGGCACTGGGTAATATAATAAAATGGATTTATTTCATCTTAATTTATTTAAAATGTGCATAGACAGAACTGGGATAAAATCCATGAGATGAAATATCTCGTTTGCATGAATATATTGAAAAATTCAGCCACCTTCTAAGCCAAAAAAAGAGGCAACTGTTTTTTTCATTTTCAGAATAAGAAGAAGAATAGGTGCTCTTTTTAAAACAAGAAAATATAACCTTGACAGAGAGAAGTGATTCATGGTTCACAGTCCCGCGAAGGTGTGAGGGACGAGGGGGCATTGGGGGGCTTCTGGTGGAGGCTGTGAGAGAAGTGAGTTGGCAAACTGGTTTTTAGAATTGTGTGTGTGTGTGTGTGTGTGTGTGTGTGTGTGTGTGTGTGTTGGGGGGAGCAATATGAAAGCCTGGGTTTCTTTCTTGGGGGTTACCAGAGGTACAATGTCAGCTCTGTGGCCCCCTTCTTGGCCTCTGTTAATAGTCTTTAAAGAAGATTTTGGGGCTCGGACTATTCAGTGTCCTTCCTGTCACTGGGGCTCCACCCAGGAGACTGATGTGCACAGGTACCCCTCTGCCATGTCCAGGAATAGCCGTGATACCATGCTCACCCCCAAGGCTAAGAGCCTCTGCTGGGCCTCAATGCAACAGTGAGGCAACCAGGAACCCATTTCTACGCTGACAGGTTCTCCAGGCAGCTGAAGAGAGAGACAGAGGCACATGACTTAGGCTCAGTTTGGTTCCTACCACCTCTAAGTTGTGTGATCTTGAGCAAATTTCTTTCACAAAAATGCTCTTTTTTTTTGGTAGGGGTGGGGAGGGGGAGGTATTGGTTATACACAGCAGTTCTTGGGGGCTACCTTCAGCTCAGTGCTTGGGGACTTCTGGTGCCAGGGATTGAAACTGGACCTCTTGCATACAAAGCTAGAACTCCTTGAGTAAGTTTCTTAGATCATTCATGGAGTCTCCGTGGTTCCAAAGGTACTTGGTCGTGGGACCAGGACCTGCGTCTGAATTACAGTAACCAGGACAGGTACAAGCTGGACATAACTCGCACACCAGGGAAATTCTGGTATACTCACTAGAATTGAAATGAACTTTCAATGTCAGAACAGATGAATAGCTACCTTTACTGTGTGCTGTTGATTGTGTCTTTATTTGTTATTTGCTACTTTCCTTTCATTTCTTCACGATCTCTGAGCTTCTTGAAGGAAGTGTGCTGCAAAGTGTTGGGGGTGGATGCTGTGGGGGTGAGGTGTTTATGTTTCTACCTAGAGAATGTATTCCTTGAGACCAGCTCTGATGACCCATTGTTCCTGGGAACCCCAGACCTAGTCTTGTCACCTTGACCCTACACTCTGAAGAGTTACTGGCCTCTGAACAGAATGAGCAAAGGACAGAGAATTCTTTCTACCTTCTAGCCCAGACTTTTCCTTCATCCCATTCTCTTTCCATCCTGGAAAGGAAATCCAGGAGCAGTATCCTCAGCCTCTGAACATTTAGCAAAGATTCGAAATGGGATGCTCTTTGCTTGGTATTCAGGTGTGGTATTGGACGTGGCTGGAACAGTTTCAGGGACCTTGATGGCTATGCTCCAGGATCTCATGGCCTGGTGTGGGGGTCAGTGAACCTGAAACCTGAGGATGTCCCTTGGCCCCATCTCTCCCCTTTGCTTCTAGGGGCACCCTGACATTCCTGAGAGCTGCTCCACATCCTTCCTTCAAGGGTAGCTTCAGCACCTGTTCCCAGGTACCTGGGTTGGGATCAAACGTTATGTCCAGCTCTTGTTCAGGGCTGAGGGGGAAACCAGTGGGTTTTTTTGTGTGTGTGCTCTCCCCATATTGCTGCTCACCCTAGTGCTACTCAGAAGGACATAGCAACTGGCCGTGGAGACCCTTCCTGCTGAGATGAGGGCAGGATGGCATGTAGGCATCTAAGTTAGACTTCAAGGCCCCATTTGATCCAGTCTTGATCCTGAAGTCACCGAGGACTGCCTAGCAGGGAGCTTGCCCTCTCTGGACAAAGAGGAAGAGTCCCAGGGCTGCGTGAGAGCCCCCAAGAGCCAAGGAGAAAGCTGCCACAGTCTGGTTCTTCCATATGCCACCTGCATTCCAGCTGTCTTATCCCCCAGCTCATAAGGCAGGCTTCCAACTATGAGCAATATTCCTGGCCCTTGTGTCTACTCTTTTGGGGTGTTAGTCTCATATTATGTTATTTTATATTACATAAATGAGTGTAGTCCTTCTATGTCTGACCCTCTCTTTCTGACTCATTTCATTTAGCATGATACATATGGCAGGGTTCTATCTGGACACAAAGGGGGTATCTTCACAAGGCAGGGCCCTGATGTGCCCAGAGGTGTCCGGGCTCATCTGTATCAGAGTTACAACAAGTTGATGCTGAGTCCCACAACCTCAGAGTCACTTAGTGGCAGAACTTCCAGAGCTGGGGTGGAAACTAGCAACACCATGGCTAGGTTAGGGGTTTTCTTAATTAAAAAAAATAATGTAGGTGAATACATTTAAAAGAAATGTAGTGCTTTGAGTATTTTGATGCCGTAGATCATCTGGTCTAGGTCAGTCTATTTGCTCTGCACTGGGAACTGGGCTGAAGAGTCAACTGCCATAGAAAAATAGAAGTGACCCCAGCTGTTGGTGGGAATGCCGACTGGTCCAGCCTCTTAGGAAAACAATATGGACATTCCTTCAAAAACTAGAAATTGAGCTTCCAGGTGACCCCACAATACCACTTCTGGGAATATATCCCAAGGGTGCAATAAAGCACAGTAGAAATGACATCTGCACCTGTATGTTCATTGCAGCACTGTTTACAATAGCCAGAATCTGGAAACAACCCAAGTGCCTGAGAACAGACGACTGGTTAAAGAAACTTTGGTACATTTACACAATGGAATACTATGCAGCTATTAGAAAAGATGAAGTCATGAAATTTACATACAAGTGTTACTACATGGAAAGTATCATGCTAAGTGAAATGAGTTAGAGGACAGACATAGAAGGACTGCATTCATTTGTGGAATATAAAGTAACATAATATGAGGCTGACACTCACGGACAGTAGACACAAGGGCCCCATAGTTGGAAGCCTATCTCATGAGCAGGGGGATAAGGCAGCTGGAATAGAAAAGGGATCACTAAGACAATGATGGCTGGAGGAATCATTCAGGATGGGAGATGTGTGCTGAAAGTAGATAAAGGACCAAATATGATAACCTCTTAGTATCTGTATTGCAAACCATAACGTCCAAAAGTAGAGAGAGTATGAGGAAAATTGTCTGCCAAAGGCAGGGGGGAGGGTTGGAAAGAGGGGCATATTGGGGACATTGCTGGTGGAGAATGTGTACTGGTGAAAAGATGGTGTTTGGTCATTGTATGATTGAAACATGAAAGCTTTGCAACTGTATCTCATGGTGATTCTATAAAAAAAAAAAAGATCCCAGTCAGATGGCCCTCTGTGCCTCCCCCTAAAAGGGATAGACACCCTTCTCTCTTTGTCCTACTGCTCCCCCAAACTGCTTCTGCCTTCCCTGCAGAAAGAGGCTACATAAGAGGAGGAAATGAGAAGCCGCAGTGCTGACCTTGATCTTTCTAGGGGTCACTTGTGAACTATGTTGGGATGTTTGCAATATTGGGTGCTGCTCAGTGGTGAGGAGTGAGATCCTCCCTGTGGGTCCCTAGGTCCTGTCTGGTTCATGGGAGTGGGCTCCTGGACTTCCTCCTAACCCAGGGACCTGTCTCCTAGGAGTACCTCTTGAAAGATGGACCCTGGGACAAGGGTCAGGGAGGACAAAGGACAGCAGCAGCAATGAGGGAACCAGGGCAAAGAGCCAGTTTACAAGGAGCACACTCTTTGGGAAGAGTGTGCCAGGACAGATGCTACGTATCAACCAAAATGTGATTAAATTTTGCTATGGATTGGGGTGTATGGTCTAATTCTTTGCTGGCCAGAAAACGTTGGGGCAACCTCCTTTGTGCTAAAGACAGGATCACCATCCAGACAAAATCAACTAAGTGACAACAGTTGCAACAGTCATGGGACACAACAAAACTGTTGCCTTTCTTCCACTCACTCAACTGATCACTGAACACCTCGACATCCAAGAAAGTGGGGATGGAGTAATAAATCAGGTAGTTACTCAGCAGGCATGAGAGCAATTTACAGGAAGCATTGCTGGCACCCAACGGGTGGGGCGGTGTGTACAGCTTGAGGCTGGGTGGTCACCAAAAAACTTGGGGAAAACATGCCAGGTGAGGTTTGTACCACCCCCTTTCCAGTTCCTGCGTCTCCCCCCCGCCCCCCCAGTCTCAACTGCTTCCTCGTTGAGAACCTAGGGATGAGGACTGCTTCCTTGCCCCTAGAATCAAACCCACCTTTCACCTGGAACTCTCTTCAGCTTCGCTAAGTCAGAGGGACTTTCAGCTGCAGGTCAGTTCTGATACCCAGCTCTGTGTGAAAAGTACAAAAACAGATTCAAACTCATTAGCAGGGATTTGCTTTCTACTTAAAAATCAACCCAAACCTACTGAAACCCAGGCGCTGGTTTTCTGAGTTGCTGGCTTTGCCCAGGAACCGGAAACCGTGGCTGGAGACGCGGGAAGCTGGTTCTGGAACTCCCTGGCAGGCTGACTGGATAAAACTCCCTGTGGCAATGGGAGGGAATTTAGCTGAGTCCGTGGAAGCATATTTGAGGGATCCAGATTATCTGCACACACACTTGCCCAGAGGTGACTGATGGGGCAACCGGAGGATACTGGTCTTGAGATGCAGGGACCACATGAAGTATCTGCAAGGAGCAGAGGCTCCACCTGGTTTCGTGCCCAGCAAATAATTGCATATTGTAATTCCAGTTGTATTTGTAGCTTGTATCTTATTGCAGAGTTTATAAACACACGCATGCTGTAGGACTCCTGAGTTCTTTAGTCTGGGAGATGGGCTTTGAAGAGCTGTTCTATCTGCTTCAGGAGTCTCTGAGGAGAGCCAGCACGGTGAGAGCATGGAAAAATGAGTCATTGTTGTGGTTTTGCTGCTTCTCTTCACTCCTCACCATCATCCGAGAGCTTGCCCATCCTCCTCCAGCGCCTTGGTCCCCAGGGATGCGTGAGGACCTTGCTTCATCCTTCACTGTCAAATCACTAATGCTTCCCTCTTGTCACTTTGGACTCAACAAAAATCCCTGCTCCAGCCACATCTCCCTCACCCCTATTCCTTCCTCTCTCTTCCCTGCTCTCCTGGCTCCTTTCCTCCACCCCTCTTTAAACTTCTCAAGGACTTTGTTCTCATTTACTCAACACCTTTCGCCTGCACTTGCTCTTCCTTTCTTGTCTGTGTGCTCCAGGTTAGTTAGTTGGTTGTAAAATCTTTCATAGTTTTGAAAGGGTCATTTTTTAAAAGGTCGCGACTGTGCAGCCGTCTCCTTAGTTCTTTCCCTTTAAAGGGAGAGAAACTTGCAAAAATGTTACTGGAAGAATCAGTTACAGTTGCTCTCTTCCCGCCTGTAGTTTTCTCTCTTAGGGGTTGACTTCTTTGTTCTGGCCTTTCCCTGCGCCTCCTGGTATTGCCACATTGTCACTCATGGCAGTTTGGAACCTGCCAATGTTTCCTCTCTGTAGATTCTCTCTCTCTCTTCATCAGCATAATTGATGCAACATAACTGATTCTATTAACACCCCTCTCCTTTTATCCTGCATCTCCCACATTCACTGAGGTTTTGCTTCATCTCTGTTCCCTGCCAAGCTGCCCACACTCTTGTTCCAGCGGTTCAATAGTGGACTTTCTCAGTAATGTCATATTTGGTCCTCTTCTCTTCTACTCTGTTGTCACAGTGGATCTCCTTCCTAGACTCGGTTTTAAAACCGTGCAGTCTTGTTTGTTCATTGCAGCTACAATTGCAGTACAATAGCTAGAATCTGGAAAAAAACTGACTGCCCGGGAACAGATGACTGGTTAAAGAAACTTTGGTACAGCTACACAATGGAGTACTATGTAGCTGTTAGAAAGGATGAAGTCATGAAATTTACATACAAGTGGTACTACATGGAATGTATCATGCTAAACGAAATGAGTCAGAGAGAGAGGGACAGACATACATTGCATTCATCTGGGGAACATAAAGTAACAAAATAGGAGACTATACCCAAGAATAGCCGAGATAAATACAAGGAGGTTTACTCAATGGCTTGGAGGCCAGTCACACACTCTAGGGGTAAAGGCAGCTCAGATAGAGAAAGGAGCACCAAATAAAAGGTATTGGGAAGATCCATCCAGGATGGGAGATGCATGCTGAAAGTAGACTCTAGACTGAACATGATTGCCACTCAGTGCCTCTTTTGCAAACCACAGCACCTAAAAGGAAAAAGAGAACAAAAGGGAGTGTCCTGCCACAGAGGCAGGGTGGGATGGGGAGATGGGGGGTGGGAGGGATACTGCGATTAGTGGTGGTGGAGAACGGGCAGTGGTGGAGGGATGGGTACTCGATAACTGAAACCCAAGCACAAAAATTTGTAAGTCTACAACTGTATCTCATGGTGTTTCACTAATAAAAATTAAAAAAAAAAAACTGTGCAGTACCTAAACAGTGACACAGTTTTGATCTATAGGTAGGACTTTCCATCTAAGCTTTGCACTTCCATTTCCAGCAGCTTCCCTGAAACCACTTTCAGACATCCGGTCATCCGAGAGTGATCCCAGCTTGTCCAACACTTAAAAAAGCTTCACCTTTCCTGCGAACCACCTCGCCCCTGGGCTGTAGTCTTCCCGACTCAGAAAGCAACACCAGCTTTCTTTGCTTAACCCTCCAAACTTGGTTTAATTTTTTTTGCAATTTTTAACTCATCAAGGTATAATTTTCATGGTATGAAATGGGTCATTTTGTTTTATTTAAAAATTTTTGGTGCATATCCAGCAGTGCTCAGGGCCTACTACTTGCTCTGTGCTGAGGGATCACTTTTGCCAGTGCTCAGGGAAACATAGGTGGTTCCAGGGACTGAACTTGGGTCGATGGCGTGCAAGGCAATTGACCTACCTGCTGTACTATCTCTCAGACCCAAAGTGATTAATTTCAAAATGAGTAATTCTTTTAGTATTGGGGTTATACAGCTTCTATTGCATATTGGTCTTTGTTAGAATTGGAGTAGGCCAGTGGATTATTAATGTATTGTAGTGTAGGGCCGGGAGGAGAGGCAAAATAGTATAGTCGAAGTGACATCTGCAATTGTCTGTTCATTGCAGCACTGTTTACAATAGCTAGAATCTGGAAAAAATCTGAGTGCCTGAGAACAGATGACTGGTTAAAGAAACTTTGGTACATTTACACAATGGAGCACTATGTATCTGTCAGAAAAGATGAAGTCATGAAATTTACATACAAGTGGTACTACATGGAAAGTATCATGTTAAGCGAAATGAGTCAGAAAGAACGGGATAGACACAGAAAGATTGCATTCATCTGGGGAACATAAAGTAGCAAAATAGGAGACCAACACTCAAGAATAGTCAAGATAAATACCAGGAGGTTTACTCCATGACTTTGAGGCCAGCTTCACACTCTAGGGGTAAAGGCAGCCCAGATGTAGAAGGGAGCACCAAATTGGGAGTATTGGGAGGACCCTCCCAGGATGGGAGAAGCATGCTGAAAGTAGACTCTAGACCAAACATGATTGCCACTCGATGCCTCTTTTGCAGGCCACAGACCCAAAAGGAGAGAGAGAACAAAAGGGAATGCCCTGCCACAGAGGCAGGGTGGGATGGGGGGATGGAGGGTGGGAGGGATACTGGGATTAGTGGAGGTGGAGAATGGGCACTGGTGGAGGGATGGGCACTCGATCATTGTACAACGGAAACCCAAGTACAAAAATTTGTAAGTCTACAACTGTACCTCATGGTGTTTCACTAATAAAAATAATATATGTAAAAAAACAAAAAAGTGAGTAATTCAGTGGCATTTTGTGATTATAATGTTGAGCAAATGCACCTCCCCAGCTTCAGAGCATTTCTATAACTCCATCATAAACCCTAATCCTGCTAAGTAGTCACTCCCTACACCTTACTCTGAGACTCTCACATCTACTGATCACTATAACCTTTCCTACTCTGAATATTTCATATAACTGGAATTACAATATGCAGTCTTCGGTGTCTGGTTTCTCTCGGAGTGCAACAGTCAAGGTTCAGCCTTTTCATAGCATATATTGGTATTCCATTTTCATGGATGAATTGATTATGTATTCACGATTATCAGCTATTATTTTTGCCAATACTTTTTAAAATTGAGATTGGTTGTCTTCTACCCTGCATCCTATACAATGTGTGCTGTTCCTGATACATCAGTGGTATAAAGTATGTGCGGCCACATTCGCTCCAGGAATTCTAAAATTTTAAATAAGGTGATACAGCTGGAGTTAAATTTTTAACTGGATGGTGACTTTGGGGTCTGAGGCATCTCTGTAGCTTGTTGATCTCTTCGGAGACTTATTTGTGAGTCTTTGGATCATGACCGGTTAATGAGCTTATGTGGTGCTGGAGGCAGTTGATAGACATGACTGCCAGGCTCCCAGAAGAACAGGGGGGTGGGGGGAGGTGACCTGTTTGCAATTCTGGTTATCAGCTATTATTGATGGATGCTTGGGTTGTTTTTATCTATTGAGTGGTCAGTATTGCTGTTTTGAGCATACACGTACATTTCAAATCTTT
The DNA here is from genome assembly GCF_029834395.1 of Sorex fumeus. Classification (NCBI taxonomy): domain Eukaryota; kingdom Metazoa; phylum Chordata; class Mammalia; order Eulipotyphla; family Soricidae; genus Sorex; species Sorex fumeus. Next base: position 24,375,003 of record NW_026606179.1, read on the forward strand.
TAGGACTACATCTAGGAGTGAAATTTTTCAGTTAAAGGAGAATTCTTTACTTAGTGTCTTAAGCAGTTCAGCACTTGCATCATTTTTACACACCCACAGGGGTGTATAAAGATTCCAACGTTCCCACATCTTCACCCACAAGATTATTTTGTTTTTCTTTTTTAAAATGATGGAAAGTGTTGAAATATTTTTATGTGCTTCTTGGTCATTTGTAAATTTTCTTTGGAGAAACCCCTGTTTAAGATGTTTGCGCATTTAAATATGAGGTTGTTTGTCTTCTTGCTGTGGAGTTTGTAAGAATTAGTAGCCTGATACTATCCCTTATCAGATGGATGTTTGCAAGTTATATTACGGCAAGAATCTCCAGCTTTTATTCATAACCCTTATGCTTCCTCTCACACACATTCATCCAGCCTGCGGGGGCTCCCTTAACCCTGTCTGCATACATCCACGTCTGTCCATCTTCACCTCATATCTCACCATCCAACTCCCACTCTGCATGATTTCTCACCTGGAGAATGTAGTTTCTAACTTGTTTCTTCACCTCTGCTTTTGTTTCCTCATTATAACCTTTTTCTACCTAGTAATTATAAAAATGTGCCTTTAAAGATTTAAACGTTTAATGTAATCCTAGTATTGTGGTAAAAACTATTTAAATGGATGTACATGCATAGATTTGTTTCATTTGTTTATTGTCTTAGTTGTTTGATTCAGGTACCGTGACTTACAAGGCTGTTGATAACAAACTTTCAGACACTCAAAATCCCAACTCCAAACCATCATCAGCATTGATGTCTCTCCACTAACAACCTAAGGTTCCTTCTCACTCCCCAATTCACCTACTGAGCAAACTCATTAAAAATTTACTTATTATAGTTTGGGTCACATACTTACACTGGTGTTGACTCTTATGGTTTTTATGTACATTGTTATTTCACTTCTGTATCGCCCGTGACTAATATCTTTATGTTATTGTCAACCCGTATCCACATCTCGCCTTCTGTTCATTCCTTCCTTGGCATTATCACGTCTAAGGGCTAAGCCCTTAAGCTTGCCATGACTTAATAACGTAATAACTTCCACCACTACCACTTCCCTTTTGTCACTCTATATATCACAAATAATTGATGACATCTGGTATTTATCCTTTTCCTTCTGACTTCCTCGATTAACTTGATACCCTTTAGTTCCATCCACATTACAGAAAACTGTTATTTCATCTTTTATTCTGTCTGCATAATATTCAGTTTTATACATGTCATGGCTTCTTTATCCATTCACTTGTCCTTGGACATTTGGGTTATTTCCATATCTTGGCTATTATATTAAGTTCTGCAATGAATATAATTGTGTATATCACTGACCTCCCATTGTTCATCGATTTGCTCGAGCGGGCGCCAGTAACGTCTCCATTCGTCCCTGACATGTGCTAGTACAGCCCTATGGCATATTGGGGGCTCTTTCAAGGTCAGGGGAATGAGGACCATCATTGTTACTGTTTTCAGCATATCGAATACACCACGGGTAGCTTGCAGGCTCTGTCATGTGGGCGGGTTATTCTCAGTAGCTTGCTGGGCTCTCAGAGAGGGATGGAGGCATTTGGGGCAGCCTCTAATCACCTTTACAGGTGTTCCCAGTTAGGCATATATGCGGGAAGGATACTTTCAGTAGTCCTCCGGGTTCTCTGAGAGCGAAAACTAGACAATAAAAGGTTGCTTTTAACATTAGTACACAATTTAATGACGACATAGGTGTCATGAACCAGATAATAAGTGAAAAATCAGTAAGTGAAAAAATGTGCATATGTCTTTTTCAAATTAGTGTTTTTAAGGTAGATGTGAAGAAGTAGAACTGCTGGGTCATGTGGGAGTTCTGTCCTAAGTTTTTTTGAGATGTATTTATATTGTTTTCCACAGGGGCTGAACCATACAACATTCCCATCAGCAGTTAATGAGGGAAGGTTCTTTATTTTATTTTTTCACCATATTCCAATCAACAGTGCTTGTTTCCTGTATTCTTCATACATGCCATAACCACTGGTGTGAGATGATACCTGGTTGTTGTTTTGCTTTTTAATTTCCCTGAAAATAAGTGATGATAGACACAGTTCATGTATTTATTGCCATATATATACATATATATCTTTTCATGGAAATGTCTGTTCATCTCATCTTCGCATTTTTAATGGGGTTATTGATTTCTTTATTGCTAAGATCTGTAAGTGCGTAATCATTGATATTAAACTTTTATCTGAAGTATTCTATGCAGATATTTTCTTCCTTTCAATATAGTGTGTATTTTGCCACATAGAAACTTTACATTTTTATGTAACTCCATTTGTTTATATCGAATCGCTCCAGCCAGACACAGTAACAACAAAGTCTCCAATGGAGACGTTACTGGGCCCGCTCGAGCAAATCGATGATCAACGGGAGGGCCATTTGTTTATTTTTATGTCTGTTATCTTTGACAATGAGGTTGCATCACTTGATCACTTGACTACCTGTTAATCATCGATTTGCTCGAGCGGGAGCCAGTAACGTCTCCATTCGTCCCTGTTGCATGCTAGTGTAGCCCGATGACGTCTGTTTGTTCTAGGAACAAGAAGAGCCTCAAACTGATGGTTTAGGGTCTTGGCGAAGAAGTCTGACCATCTTGTAGGTGGGCTGCCACATTGTCTTTTGCTGTCCTGTGGAATCTAGTCGGTAACGGCTCTAGTCCAGTGGTCATCTCCAAATCTCATTATGTGTCGAGCCCATCTGATTTTCGAAGCCTGAGGTCACATCATTGAAAATAATTTTGAGATCTAGGTCCTCTGTATTTTCCTCAACGATTTTATGGATACTGGTCTAACCTTGAGGTCTTCAATCCACTTTGAATTAACTTTTGTGTATAGTGTGAGATATGGATCAAATTTCATTTTGTGGTTAACCATAATGATTTTTATCTTTAAGAGTGGTTTTAGGTTTACAGCAAAACAGAGAGAGGTATATAGATTTCCAGAACTTTCTCCTATCCCATGTGTATATAGCCTCCAACTCACTACTAATGAGTAAGATGGTACATGTTTGTATTTTACTAAGACTGAATCTGCATTGCTACACAATTATTAAAAGTCCACAATTTACTTATTTTATGATTTGGACAAGTGTATGTCATGTGTATAATGTTACAAATAAATCATGCATAATATTGGCACTGCCTGCCCCCCAATCCCCTGCAAATCCTCCCATTTCTCCCACATGCTAAAGTTCCCAGCAGCTACTGATTTCTTTATTGTTATCAGTAATTCTGTTCCCAGATCACTTGAAATTTCCTTAAAATCACACAGTAAATGGATTTTTGGTTGACTTTTTGGTTTGTTCTGCACAGTCCTGTGTATTTAAGTTTCCCTCATGTCTTTCCGTGAATCCATAGTTCCTTTCTCTTTAGTGCTGAATAATGTTCTATGATCTATCATTTATATATGTTAGCTAGTGAAGATATTTCTTTTTTGTGTGTGTCCAGGTTTAGGAGACTGAAAAAGATGCAATTAACAACTATCTGCAGGTATTTGTGAATACTTTGGATAAACACCAAGGCGAATGATGTTTTGGTTTCAGGGACACACCTGGTAGTGCTCAGGGGCTACCTCCAGCTTGATGCTTAGGGTTCATATGATCTTGGGCCTCCTGAATGCAAAGCTTGTGCTCCAGCTTTTTGAGTTATCTCCCAGGCCCCATATGGTAAGAGATTTCTCGTTTTTTTTTAAATTAAAAAATTTAATCTGTGAAATACTATTTTCAAAGAATTGAAAAACAGGACATATATCCAACAGATGGGGAACATATCAAATGATTTTTAGTTTTGTAAAAAGTCACCAAAAACCGTCTGATGGAGTGCTGATGCCCATTTTTGTTCTCATTTGCAATGATGAGAGTTCCAGTGGCTCCATATCCTCTCCAGCACTTGTAGGCAAAGTGTTCTAAATTGAGCTGTTCTATTAGGAGGGTGTAGTGCTATCTCCTTCTTGTTATAATTTGCAAGTATCTGATGGCATAAGAGGAGCATTATTTTTTGTTACTATTGAGCTAGCATGGTTTATAATAATGTGAATGCATATGATTTTGGTGTACAAAATAAATATATCTCCATCCCCTTTGAAGTGTCCAAAGTAGAGAATGTTTTCATCAGTAGAACTTATTTCCTTCTATTGATATTCTTTGTTGAGGTATCTGTGAAGGTCTTTGGCCCATCCAAAACTCACATAACTTTCTTATTGTAGAGTTTTAAAGTCATTGTCTATTTTGGGTAAGAGTCTTTTATCAGCTGTGTCTTTGGCAAATATACTCTCCTGGTCTGTGATTTCTCTTCTAGTCCTCAAGATAATATCTTTCATAGGGCAGAAGAAGGCAATTATAATGAGTTTCAAGGTTTCAGTTGATTCTTGAAAGGATCATGTCTTTAGCCTTGCAGCTGAGGAGTTTGTAGTCTGCACACTCAGCATTATGGAGGTATTTTCACGATAATTTTCTGTTGTGGCTAAAATTTGAAATTGGCTAATGACAACATGTAAATATATCAGAAATGTTAATATCTAATAAAAAAAGAACCCTACAGCAAGTTAGATTATGTCCCTCTGAATCTGCCTTAAAACTCTTCCTTCTGGGACCAGAGCCATAGTACAGTGGGTAGGGCATTTGCCTTGCATGCAGCCGACCTCGGTTCCATCCTTGGCATCCCATATGGTCCCCTTAGCACCTCCAGGAGTCATTCCTGAATGCAGAGCTAGGAGGAACCCCTGAGCATCTCTGGGTGGGACCCAAAAAGAAAGAAAAATAAAAACCTCCTTCTGTGTCTAGATAGACACCTTCTTCTCTACCCCTGTCCCTGTTTGAGCCCAAATGATTTCTTTGACTCTGTCCGCACACTAGCCCACCACTTCTGGCCTGGAGCTGTTGCACATGCTCTCTCTGTTGGAAAGTGGCTTCTTCACATGTTCCAAAGAGCCTCAGCAGCCCCCTGGCATCGGCTGACATTGCATCTCTCCAGAGTGGGCCTCCCCGACCCACGGGGGTAATCTCACAACCTTTCCGTTTCTTCCACTTTCCATCGCACACCATGTGGGATATCTTCTGTTCACTGGGTTTTTCGCCATTTCTGGCACAGTAAAGATTCCTGCCCCCGTACTACAGATCTTTGAAGTGAGTGGACAAGAGCTTAATCCAACATGTGAGGCAATAAATAAGGAAACTAGCATCAGTCCCATGGGTGGGAAAAGGGCAGAGAGAGATTTCTAGGAGGGTTCCCTGAATGAGGACTTTGAGTTGAGAGAGGCTTTGAGATTCTGAACAAAGCTGAAGAAAGGCTGGGAGAAGGTCTTCCAGGGAGATGGAGGGGCTCGGAGGGAGGCCTGAGGCTGTGTGCCAAGGGTGGCTGAAGCCTGGGACTGTGGTTAAAGGAGGGCTGGGTGGGGTCAGGCAGGGGTGGGGGCCAGTCCTGTTCCCTTTGTTCTCTAGGGTCTAGTGTTTGTACTGTAAACTGCTGGGGAAACTCCCCTACTTTATCCACTGCCAGATACCCAGCTCCGAGCAAGTGCCTGCCCCCAGAGTAGGTTCTGAATAAATATTTATGAAAGCTGAATGAATATTATTACTATTAATGAGATTAACTCAACCCCCCTCCTTCCTTGTTTACAATACCCATGTCATTTCTGAGCTTTTTGTTTTCTGGTCATGCAAAAGAAAGACTCCAGGTCCGCCCTGGCTAATCATTGCAATGTTTGATTTGGAGCAGTTCTGCATTTCATCCATGAGTCATTGGTGTCCCTTCTGCTTCTCCCAGGGCATGGCTGGCTTGACACTGTCATTTTCATGAGGTTCTTGGAATCTTCTACACGATCCATTCCTATGAAAAGTCTGAACTGTTTTTATGTCAAAAGAACAAGGTCATTAGTGAAGGAATGTGAAACCCTCCCAGTTTTGCCAGCTGTTGGGGGCCTGGGTTGGAGCAGAATTTTTAAAGGCCTATCCCCCACCCCTAGCTCCTGAGGAGAAGACCACGTGTTTTTTATGCTCAACAGGCTGTCTAGACAGGTCCAGCTTGTCTGCATTTGATGTGGAATCTTTGTCAGGCACAGGGGACCCAGAGGAAGCTCGAATCCAAAACAGCTTCCGCACTGAGACCCTTGCCAGGGCCGTCTGCTTTCTAATGAGATCTTCGTGTCGGCAGTGTCTTTGTTAACCCGGGGCCAACCTAGGTTCTTCCCACATGAAATTAATTTATTGGCTGCGCGGCTCAGACGTCATTTGGCTCTCACTCTGTGCGTAGGTTCTGGCCTCTTTTGGAAAACACTTATTACTTTTAAGGACCAGTGTCTCATGATTCTTCCATGGTGTTTGGCTATCGACTCTCTTGGCTGCCTTGGGAGGCAACGTCCGTGTTAGAGCGTGTGAGTGTGTCTGTGAGTCTGTGAGTTTGTGAGTCTGTAAGTGTTTGAGTGTGTCTGTCTCTGTGCCTCTGGGGATGTGCATGAGGGTATGTCTGAGAATGGTCAAGGTGTGAGTGCATCCATGTGAGAATGTGTGTCACTGTGTCTCTGTGAGGATGTCTCAGTGTGTGTCTATGCGTGGGTGTGTCTGTGAGTATCTGAGTGTATGTCTATGTGTCAGTATGTCTGTATAAAGATGTGTTTGTGTGTGTGTCTGTCAGAGTATGTGTCTCTCTGTGTGTGTGTGTCTGTGTGTGTGTGTCTACAGAGCCCTGCCCCACAGGTATGCACCAGAATGGGAGAAAGCTCCAGGTCTTGGGGGAGTGTGCAGGAGACAAGACAAAGGCTGCCCCTGGCCATGTGGTTAGTCACACAGACCAGGACAGCATCGAGCAGACAGTGTGTACTCTGAGCCAGCTGCCTGGGTTGGCACTCCAGCTGTCTTACTCTGTGGGTGGTCCTGGGCTTATTCTGTCATTTCTCTGTGCCTCCATGTTCTCACTTATGAATGGGTTTAATAAAAGTGTTCCACAGAGTTGTGGGCAGAGAAGAGAGCCAATGCACACTGAACACTCAAAGCAGTGCCTGGCATGTGGTAGGCACCTGATGAATGTCAGTTTGTGTGTCGCTGTGACCTCTTCCTGGGCATGTCCCCTCTCAGGGGCTTGTCACATTGAGTGTGTCTTTGTGAGTGTGTCTGAGTGTGTGTTGATGTGTGGGTGTGTCTGTGATATATCTACCACCTGCCACCTCATCCACATAGGCTGGATAGGGAAATTTTATTCATTTTGGCTCTCAAACAAGGTACCACAGGACCCTGGGCACTGGGTTGTCTATACTTGTGTTTCCCAAAGCACACAATATTGCCCTCAGTGGACTCTGAAATGATACAGCGGGTGGTGATTGAAGTCATGGGGTGCAACTGGGAGGTGGCACTGAGTGATTTTTGTGTGTGAAAAGGGGATAGAAGGCCAAATTTGTCTGGGAACTTCTGGTCTAAGTCCTTGCCAAGTTCTGTCTGGTCTCTCTTCAGACTTTTGATACATAGAATATACCTTCCCTATAGCCACAATCCTGTTTTCTCTTTCTTAAGGGCCACCCTGTCCAGTTTTCTTCCTGCCCCAGAGTTAACCCCAGAAGGCAGAAGTGTCAGGTACTAAGTGCTGTTGTATCTCAGGGTTATACGGGGCTTCTCTTCGTGCTTGCTCTGCTTCTGCTCATCTCAATGACATGAGACCACTAGAACACATCAGGCAAATTCATATTCAGAAAAGTTACTTTCCTCCAGTTTGGGGCAACCGTCTACCCCTACCCCGCATCCAGTGCTTTTCAAACAGCCTTATGCACCTCTTAAAAAGTTCCTATGTATAAAAGTTATTCTGGTGTACATTTCTCTTTAGATAAAAAAAATCCACAATATACATTTGAAATTAGTTTTTTTTGTACAAACACACACTTTGATCTCTAAACTGCTTCGGGGGGCATGGGTGAGGCCTTTGAACCAACCCTTTTGGGAATCCAGCTGTTGGGGGACCAACACTGGTTGAGAATCCAGGTGTTGTTTGAGAATCCAGCTGTTGGGCATTCTCACAGTCCTTGGTATTTAAGCATGGTCACTTTCACCTTTCTTCCCTGCCTTCGAACTGATCCTGGCAGGCATGCAGTGAGCGTTCAGTGCAGTTTTTATTTGCATTTTCCTAATGGCTAGTGATGCCTATCAGCTTTTTCTGATGGGCTTACTTACTCTCTCCATATTTTCTGGTTAAATGTCTTGTTAGCAGTTTTGCCTACTTTGGATGATTGAGTTGTTTGTTTCTTTAATATTGAGAGATTGAGAGTTTTTGATATAACCTGACCAAAAAAGGAGTTGCAGCCCATTGCTGCCTCTGTGATTGGCATATATTTTCTTTCCGTGCATGGCTTGATTTTTCCTTCTCTTCACAGAGTCTTTGCCAGAGCAAGCATGCTTCATCTTGATGAAGTCCAATTGATCATTCCTTTCTTCCCTGGCCTGTGTGCTGGGTGTCATCCCACCAGCTTTTCATTGTGTTTTGCTTCTCCTCAGACCAGGTCTGGCATTGGATGTGGATTCTTGGCAGCCAGGCAGTGGGGGTTCACTCCTCCACAGCCAGCATTTGGCTTGATAGATGCCGAGTTCTAAGTGTCCTGGGCGAGGCCAGGCTGAGACTCCTCCCCACACTGCTCTCTCTGGTGATTACCTGCCGAGACTTCCACTTTCTCCAGGTGGTTTTGTTTCAGAAGCTTGTTGCTCCTTCTGGCTCCCGTCTCTGCCAGGGGCACCATACTCCCCCACCATGAAGTTTCTCAGGCTTTGAATAGCAGGAAACAGGGTTCTTCTTTATCTGAGGAATGGTCTACAGGGTAAACTGTAGCCTCCAGAGACCCTCAGAGATCTTTGCCTCCTTATCACAGAGCAGATTAGTATTTGCCTGTGTGTTGAGCTGAGGAGAGACTTCGAATACCTATGAAGGCTAGAGTCGTGGGAGGGGGCCCAGGGGCAGAAATGGAGCATCTCCCAACACCTACAGTTTCCTTAGAGCCAGGGAGGACTGTGGGCTTGGGATCTTAGGTGGAAGGTGTACTGGCACATGGGTGATTGTGTGTGTGTGTGTGTGTGTGTGTGAGAGAGAGAGAGAGAGAGGGGGGGGGCAGAAGTGTGTGTGTGCGTAAGAGAGAGGGAGGGAGGGAGAGAGTTGTATGAGCAGGTGGAAGTGTGTGTGTGTGTGTGTGTGTGTGTGTATGCGCACGCACGCCAGAGAGGACTGTGGGCATCATACTAGAGGTGGCCACCTTTCCTATAAAATAAACTTTTCCTAGAAAACAAATAAACACCTCTTTTTCGTTGAGTCTAGTTAGAATTTTCAGTCTCAATGTGAGGTTTTTTTTCTCCTGTATATGTCATGGAGACTTGAAATAACCTATCATATAGCATAAAACAAAACCACTACCACTAGGCTGATCACACATTCGTGTCTGTGGCTTCTACACCCAGAAAAGAGGACTCCATGATCAATTCACAGGCCTCCTACCAACCTCTGTCCTGTAGCCCTGGGGGAAAGGTTGGGGAAAGCCTTGGGTGCATGTGGGGGTTCCAGAAGTCAGGCTGTGGGGCAGGGGTACTTGGGGAAGTGCCAGAGTCTGAGGCTGGATCAGGCTGAGAACCCAGTGAGTCAGGCTTGCGGCTGGATTTGTGGTGGCAGCAGCAATGATGGTCAGACGTCAGCAGCTCCTCCAGACCTGGGCATGAGTCAACCTTGCCCACTGACCATCCTGGTCTCCTGCACACTCAGAAAACCCATCCTTTATGCCGTCCTTTCTCTCTCTCTCTCTCTCTCTCTCTCTCTCTCTCTCTCTCTCTCCTTTTCTCTTTCACTCTCCCCTCATCCCTTCTCTCTCTCTCTGTGTCTCTTGGATCTCCAGAACTAGTTTGGCTCTGAACCTCGAGTTTCTTACCTCACTGAGAGGCCTTCTTCCCTGTCCCAGCCTCCACAGCAGTGCAGAGACTTGTGGTGGATGGTGACCTTTGATGCAGTAATTCCTTCCTTTGGGCATTGAAATAGATTTTCTTCCTGTGGCATGTGCATATTCAAAGCCTGCCCCATACTCCTTGTCCCTGGAGGCGATTCTTGCTACAGCTGAGCTGGGGATGAGGTGAGCAGGTGCCATTGGGGACTCTGAAGAGGGACCCTGGAGTACCTGCTTCATTGCTGAATGTATGGTTCTGTGCTTTCTGTTGGTGGTGGGATCTTCGCTTCCTATTGGTGGGAGAGGACTGTGTTTCCTGTTGGTGGGAGGGGCCTGTGCTTCCTGTGGGTGGGAGGGACCTAGCAGGCACTATGGCAGCTTCTTGGCCAAACTGAATGTTAATCTCGGAGAATTTGTGTCTCCCAACCTGTCATCCAGGGGTTCTCTTGGAACTCTAGCATTTGTCTCAGTTTCCAGACAATGCCCTGTGGCTTCCTCACCCCGGACCCCCTTGGGTGAGGAAGACTTCATGAGGGCTTCTGTCTCTGTGGCTCATCCCCTGAAATCCTTTTCCTCTCATTCCCTGACACCTCATTCTTCCCCTCTGCCCACAAAGTACCTGACGCCCCTCTATCACCCCTCCTCAGCCCCTGACACCTCCTCACCCTCTCCCCTCAGTCCTTGACACTCCCTTTCTACCCACCCCAGCCCTTGACACTCCTCCCCAAATGCATAATTGAGGGGATAAAACTCAGTTCTAATCCCTCTTTTCCTCTACTTCATCCCTGACCCCTCCCTCTCCCCTGCCCCTCAGCCTCTGAAATCTCCCTCTTTTTCTTGACTTACCTAGTCTTATCTTTTCTCCAGGAGACATCCCTCAGAGCAGATGGGATCATAGTTGTTGGGGTGCAGGGTAGAATTTGGAGGTTATGGGCTGATGACCTTAGCCCTGTGCTTTTCCAGAAAATCCAAAAAAGACATCTGCACCAGGTTCTCAATTCCCAGTAGCAACCCCCCTCACCCCCCCTCCATCTCTTCCTGCCTCCAGGGGATGCATGAGGCCTTGTTTGTTCTTGCTAAACCAGCTTTGCATTTCCTGGAGTTTATAAAAACCTAAACACCATAAAACGTGCTATCAGCTCTTGGTTGGCATAACCCTCTCAGGTCACTCTGTGCCACTGCCCCTGCCCCCTCCGCCCCCCCCTCCCCCCAAAGGTCCTCCAGACACACGGTCTACTTGGAATTCCTGGATGGAACCTCCCATCCTCCTCCCTCTAGTTCTTGGCCGTTGATTACACACTCATTTTTCTAGTCTTGACCTTATAAGCCTACACTTGAGGCATGCATGCTACTCTCCTTCATGTGTAGGGTTTCAGAGACCAACACCATAGGTGTCTTACATTTTGTGGCTCTCTGTGCCAGCAGCAGGTTACTGTCAGGAAGCAATACAGGAGAAGGTACTCAAGACCTCCTCGAGTCACGGCAGACAAGACATCCTAGAAAAGAACATTGAATGGGAAGAGTCTCTGGAAGGAGAGAGCACATGCAAAGGCCCAGAGTTGAGCAGAGCCCAGGCAGGAAGGGAATCAAGAGTGTCTGACACATAGTGAGGACATTTCTGGCCCCTCTTTCCTTGAGCACACTGTGGTTTCCGCCCATAACTCAGGATTAAAGCAAATAATAATAATGGCCAGAATAGAAACAAAGAGTGAAAGCATTTTCTTTTATTGACTCTCATATATATATGTATATATATACATATATATAAAAACATGCCAGAAAAATTACAGTATGAGAATGAATAATATGTAATAGACCAATACTATTAAATTACATCACTTGATCACTTGATATCCCATTACTCATCGATTTGCTCGAGCAGGCACCAGTAATGTCTCCATTTGTCCCTGTCACGTGCTAGTGTAGCCTAATGGCATCTGCTCGTTTTAGGATCATGAAGAACCTCAAACCGATTGTTCAGGGTCTTGACGAAGAAATACTTGACCAGTAAATACTAAATTACATAAATGTGGAAAAACTTATTCCTACATATTGGCCTGCTGCAGTTGTAAATAAAAATGTTATAACCTCTCATTTCCAGCCTTGACTTTTTCAAATTTGCCAGTGACTGCCAACTTCATACATTCCTAATTAGTGTTCACGGTCATCATACTACCGTCATGCATCTCAGTCTCTTCTCCCCAAAGCAGAGAAGAACACTTCATTATTTAAAATTCATTTTTGAAGATAAAAATTTTATTTTTGCTTTGTTTTGTTTCGGGGCAAGACCCAGTTTGCTCAGGGCTTAATAATGGCTCTGTGTTCAGGGGTCACTCCTGGTAGGCTTGGTGAACCATATGGAATACTATGGATTAAATTCCAATCAACCACTTGCAAGGTAAGAAATATGAGAGATAGAGAGAGAGAGAGAGAGAGAGAGAGAGAGAGGGAGAAAGAAAGAAGGAAAGGAGTGAGAGACAGAGAGAGAAGGTAGATAGATAGATAGATAGAGAGATAACAAACATGGGTTTCTTCAAAGGGGAGCCATAAGTACACATCTTGGGACCGTGGGTTAAGATGCCGGCAACCCCCATGATGGAGAATGTACCATAATTACAGAATTACACCTCATTAAAAATCACGATCACCATCATCCTGTTGTTCGTCGATTGCCTCGAGCAAGCACCAGTAACGTCTCCTTCGTCCTAGCCCTGAGATTTTAAAAAGTGCCATATTCAAGGCTCTTTCAGGGTTAGGAGAATGAGACCCATCATAGTTACTGGTATTCGGCATATTGGGTACGCCACGGGGAGTTTGCCAGACTTTGCCGTGTGGGCAAGTTACATTCGGTAGCCTGTCAGGTTGTCCAAAGTAAGAATAAGATAATAAGATGCCACGCGGCTGCATTTGTGGCAGTGTGCTTCCGGGAGCTGGGTTTTATAGTCTCTGGGTCTTGTCCGTTGATGGGATTGCATGGCGCTATGGGGTCAGTTGGTGCATGTGATCCTGCCTACTGGAAGATGGAGGATCTGGGTGGAGGATACTCAGCCCCGATCCAAGCAGGCTTGGAGATCTCAGCCCTGGGACCTGCATGCCTTTGTTCCTCTGCTGGTACCTTCATGTGCGTGGAGAGTGGTTTCAGCATGGTTGTGTCTGGTTCTGGAGGTCTTCGGCTGCTGGAGCTCTGCTTGGGGCGGGAAGGGAAACTTAACCCGCTCCCCTCCAAGGGGTCCTGGCGAGGACAGCCAGGTGTGGGGGCAGGAGACTCTGTGCTGTTTCTCTTCTGGGAGCTGGGTTTTATAGTCTCTGGGTCTTGGCAGTTGATGGGATTACAAGGCACCAGGGGGCCAGTTGGTGCGTGTGACCCCTGCCTACTGGAAGATGGAGGATCTGGGTGGAGGATGCTCAGCCTCGATCCAACAGTCTTGAAGATCTCAGCCCCGGAACCCGAATTAAGAAGAGAACACTTTAAAAATTAATCTTCTTGAGAAGACTGTATTTTCACTTCAAGTAACAGAGCAAGGAGATATGAAAAGTCAACCCTGAGGATGATTTTGGCATCAATTTAAAAAAAAATTCTATTTCATGTGGTTTCACTAGTTGAAATATCACCTATGTATAACACTCAGAAAGCTCCATCACAAATTTCTATTGTGCTCAATAAAACATTAAAAGTTTCCTTTGCTTTACAAAAGTCAGAGAGAGCACATCCCAACAACTGCTACCATTGTAAATTCATCCATTAGCCCAGCTCCACAGATTCAGGACTAAATCTCAGAAGAGATGCAAGCCAAGTCACTAAAATTTATGTGTACATTGGTCTCCCTTGCTGAATTTGGGGTGCCCTTGGGAGGGTGGTGTGCTGAGTCCCCACCCTGCCAAAGCCCCAGCAGCTGCACCAACACCCAACAGCTGCTGCCATGCTAACTTCACTGTTTAATGACTAATCTATGCAGAGACATCAGACAGAGACATTCTAGGTTTACCAATTTTCAGGCTGAGAAATCTGGGATCGTCTCAGAGTGGAGGTGGTCAGTCTCTTCCTCTCTCCTCTTCCCCTTACCTCCAGAAGTTCTGGCAGACACACCCACATCCCTTAGCCACCTCTATGTCAATTCTTTTGTCCATTTCTACAGATCCTGGAGTTTTTGGAGTGCACAGCTGTATATGTGGCTGCCTGACACCTCCAAATATTACAATGCCAATATCCCAGTGGGCCATACCAAATTTGATGGTAAAGTAACATAGAAGCCAACAAAAACAATGACGCACAAGTCTCAGCTAGCAACAAACATCTTTCTTAGGAAGTTCTCAGATAAGGACCTCATGATACCTTGGTGAAATATAGCAATTTTCACAAATTTTCCTTTACTAAACTATATTTTTAATATAATTTCGTTTACCATTTAGTTGTAACAAGCAATATAAAATAAATTACTTAGTGCCTGATAATGGGGCAGGCTTTGGGGGGGTGGTTGGAAAAATGGGGAAAAGAGTGGAGGGAAGGTCACTCTGATGGTGGGATTGGTATTGTAATGTTTAATGACCAAAACAATAGTATTGTGAACAGCTTTGTAAACCAGGGTGTTTTAAGAAACTAAAAATTAAAAATATGTTCACAAAAATGTCAGAGAGAGGGTTGAATGACCTTGAGCATGACATTGGGTCCACTGTTTCAAGTGGAGAGTTCAGGTTTGGGTGTGAATGATCAAGACTTTCAGACTTTGTTCTTTTGATTTCTTCTGGCAATATCAGAGCAGACATTCTTCTAAAAAATCTACTAATTTGTATTATTGCTAAAATATTTTATTTTCTTCATTCCCTTTTACTTTTCAAACAAACAATTAGCAGGGGAAAATAATGAATTTAAATTTTAAAAACACTATTTCAATTCAATGAATCATGTATGAACTAAATTTGCATTTATGAAACAAAAGGTATCACTGTGTAGTTCAGACTGTTTTAAATTTTAAACACAAATGAACTTCCAAGTGATCAGTTAGGACAACAGATCTGAAGTCTGTTGGAAGTTACATTGCTTGGACTATTGTCATCAAATTGAATCTACTGTTGAAATGCAAGGTTGTATATTTCTTTCTTTTTTACATCATGACACTGTCACACTGGGCTTGTAACACAAGACTCGCTCTACAATACTGGGGGGGAGGGGCATAAAACACAAATTGATTCTGAAGCATAGCAATTAAGAAATAAAACAATGAAAGCAAATTTCTTTTAATGAGAACTCAGAATTAAACTTCAGAGGGACCCAATGTCATACTTCCATTTGGGGAGCAAGGTTGTATATTTCTACATTGCTTAAAACCAGGGTGAGCCTCAAAACTTTTGTTTAACTTTTATTTTTGAGCCCCATCCAACAGTGCTCAAGGATTATTCCTGACTATGTGACAAGGTATCAATCCTGACTAGACTTGGGGGACCTTATATGGTACCAAGTATTAAGTCAGAGTTGGCCATGTGGAAGGCAAGTGTCCTGCCTGCTATACTACCTTTCTGGTCCATAGACTCAACAATTCTGAACTGTACTCATTGACTCTCAAAACAAACATGGGTCTATGAATTTCAGGAGCTTCTGTAAAGCTAGAAATTATTTTAATTAACTCCCTTGATATAGCAATTGTATTTAATAACATGTTAGAACAACAGAAATGTATTCATTTGAAGCTTGTTCACTTGATCACTTGATCACTTGACTTCCCGTTAATCGTCAATTTGCTCGAGCGGGCACCAGTAATGTCTCCATTTGTCCCTGTCGCATGCTAGTGTAGCCAGCCGAATGGCGTCTGTTCGCTCTAGGAACATGAAGAGCCTCAAACCGATCGTTCATGATCTTGATGAAGAAGTCTGACCATCTGGTAGGTGGGCAGCCACGCGGTCTTTTGACATCCCGTGGAATCCAGTCGGTAACAGCTCTAGTCCAGCGGTCATCTTTAAATCTCATTACGTGACCAGCCCAAAAAATGAAGCTTGTTCATTTTTTGTTAAAACTCAAAACAATGATTGCAGTTGTTAGGACCTAGGTCACAAAACAATTTTTGGGGGAGTGTCTTATCTATGACTGTTTTGAAATTGCTGGTGATAACAAAGTTTCTTAGATCACATGCTCCCTTTCTGCCAGCTTCTGGGCATCTGGTTTACATGCACGGGATGGGAGCTGATGCCGGAGTCTGGTGGGCAAGGGATGAGGTTAGGGTGCTGTAAGAGCTAAGGACAGAGGGTCTTGCTGGTCCTGGAAATGGGAAATGGATTTTTTTTCCCCTTTATTTTATTTTATTTTTTTTAAAGTTGTAGATTTACAATTTTTTGTGCTTTGGTTTCAATTATACAATGATCAGATACCCATCCCTCCACCAGTGCCCATTTTCCACCACCATAGATAATATCCCTCCCACCCCCATCCCCCCATCCCCCCTGTCTCTGTGGCAGGGCAATCCCCTGTGTTCTCTCTCTCCTTTTGGGTGTTGTGGTCTGCAAAAGAGGCATTGAGTGGCAAACATGTTCAGTCCATAGTCTACTTTCAACATGCATCTCCCCTCCTGGGAGGATCATCCAAACATCCTTTATTTGGTGCTCCCTTCTCTAACTGAACTGCCCTTTCCTCTAGGATACCCGGCTGGCCTCTAAGTTATGGAGTAATCCTCCTGGTGCTGATCTCAGCTATTCTTGGGTATTCATCTCATACTTTGTTACTTTATATCCCCCAGATGAATGCAATCTTTCTATGTCTATCCCTCTCTTTCTGACTCATTTCGCTTAGCATGATACTTTCCATATTGTACCACTTGTATGTAAATTTCATGACTTCATCTTTTCTAAGAGCTACATAGTACTCCATTGTGTAGATGTACCAAAGTTTCTTTAACCAGTCATCTGTTCTTGGGCATTCAGGTTTCTTCCAGTTTCTGGCTATTGTAAAGAGTGCTGCAATGAACAAACAAGTGCAGATGTCACTTCGACTACACATTTTTGCCTCTCTGGGATATATTCCCAGGAGTGGTATTGCTGGGTCAAATGGGAGGTCAATTTCTAATTTTTTGAGAATCGTCCATACTGTTTTCCAGAAGGGCTGAACCAGTGGACATTCCCACCAACAGTGAAGGAGTGTCCCTTTCTCGCCACATCCACGCCAGCATCGGTTGCTTTTGTTCTTTTAAATGTGGGCCAGTCTCTGAGGTGTGAGATGGTATCTCATTGTGGTTTTGATCTGCATCTCCCTGATGATTAATGATGTAGAGCATTTTCTCATGTGCTTTTTTGCCATTCGGATTTCTTCTTTGAGAAAGTTTCTGTTCATTTCATTGCCCCAATTTTGGATGGGGTTGGATGTTTTCTTCTTGTGGAGTTTAACCAGTATTTTGTATATCCTGGATATCAACCCCTTGTCAGATGTGTATTCGGTGAATATCCTTTCCCATTCTGTAGACTGTCTTTGTATTTTGGTCACTGTTTCTTTGGAGGTGCAGAAGCTTCTTAGTTTAAGATAGTCCCATTTATCTATCTCTGTTTTCACTTGCTCGGCCAGTGGCGTGGCATCTTTGAAGATACCATTAGCTTCAATGTCATGGAGGGTTTTGCCAACTTTATCTTCAATGTACCTTATGGTTTCTGGTCTGATCTTGAGGTCTTTAATCCATTTTGATCTTACTTTTGTACATGGTGTTAGGCAGAGTTCTGAGCCTATTATTTTGCATGTAGCCGTCTAGTGATGCCAACACAATTTATTAAAGAGGCTTTCCTTACTCCACTTCACATTACTTGCACCTTTATCAAAGATTAGATGAGCATATGATTGAGGAGAGATGTCAGTGTATTCAACCCTGTTCCATTGGTCTGCAGTTCTGCCTTTGTTCCAGTACCATGCTGTTTTAATTATTACTGCTTTGTAGTACAGTTTGAAGTTCGGGAGGTTGATTCCTCCCATTTTCTTTTTCCCAAGAATTGCTTTAGCTATTCGTGGGGGCTTATTGTTCCATATAAATTTCAAGAGTGTTTGCTCCATTTCTTTGAAGAATGTCATGGGTATCCTTATAGGGATTGCATTGAATTTATACAATGCTTTCGGTAGTATTGCCATTTTGACAATGTTAAGTCTCCCGACCCATGAGCAGGGGATATCTTTCCAGGGAAATGGATTTCTTAATCAAGCACAATAAACGCTCATCAAACCAGATAGATATCCCTACCATGGAACAGGTTAACAAGGAAATTACAAAATGGTGCAAGTCTTTTCTGGCAGACAGAATGTTAGTGGAAGAATCTCTGTAACTAGTAGGCTCTTGACCTTTGACACAAAGACTTTCATGAGCTGGGGCTCACCAAAATCCGGTTTATTTTTCCAAGCCAAGAGAGAAGCAAGCAATTAATGGGAGAAGCACAGAAAGCCCAGATGTCTGTAAGGCAGTATGGAAGTCTCAACACCACACTTCTTCTTCTTCTTCTTCTTTTTTTTTAAAAATTTTTTTAATTGAATCACCATGAGATACAGAGTTACAAAGATGTTTATGATCAGGTCTCAGTCACACAATATTCCATCACCCATCCCCCAACCAGTGTGCATTTCCTGATCACCAACATCCCCAGCTTCCCTACTGATCATCCCCACCCCCAATAGCCTGCCTCTATGGCAGACACTATTCTTTCTCTCTCCCAACACGGCACTTCTATGACAACTTCTCTTACTTTCTGTGTTGTGGTCCCTGTGGTCAGGTGGGGTCTTAGTTTGGTGTCCTGTCCTTATAAAATAAGGGGAGAGGGCGGGAAGAAACCACTAGGATTAAAGGATAATAATTCAGACACCGTGATTTACAAAACACTGTCACTGTCCTCCCGTTGTTCATCGATTTGCTCGAGCGGGCCCAGTAATGTCTCCATTGTGAGACTTCTTGTTACTGTATTAGGCATATTGAATACTCTCGGTAGCGATGGCCGAGTGGTCTAAGGTGCCAGACTCAAGCTCCGTGATTTACAAAAACGATTAATAATAGAGTTTCAGGTATGAAGTGTTCCAACTTCTAATGGAATGTCTTCCATCCCTTGCCCCACTTCTTTAGCAACTCAGTTTTTGTTTCAATTACTATAGTTTTATAGTAGATAACATGTTTTTAATAGTATTGGCTCTTATGGTTAGATGTATAGTTACCTAAAATCCTTGATCAATGGCTCTATATTACCAGCAGGTCTGCCTTCTCTTCCTTTCTGCTCCCATCCCATTCCCTCTTCCTCAAACATTTTTATTTCTATAAATTATAATTTCTTTAATCTAGGTTTAAAGTTTTGCCAACTTTGTATAGCTTCTATTCTCTTGTCTTGTCACCCTCTATATGTGAGAACATTTGGTGTTTGTCCCTCTCTGACTTACTTTGCTTAACATGATACCCTCCAGTTTCATTGAAGTTGCAGTAAGTTGCAAGATTTTCTCTTTTCCAGTTACGGCATTAGAATTCCCATATATATATATATATATATATATATATATATATATATATATTACAACTTATATATCCCCTCCCCTCATCTGCCCATGGGCATTTGGTTTGTTCCATATCCTGGCTATTGTACTGGGTACTGCAATGAGCATAATTGTACAAATATCCTTTCAAATTAGTATTTTTGTGTTTTTATGATAGATACGAGAAGTAGAATTTCTGGGTCTCATGGAATCTCTATTCTTAGCTTTTTTTGAGAAATCTCCATACTGTTTTCTATAGGGGGTAAACCAAGTATCATTCCCACTAGCAGTGAATGAGAATTTCTTTTTTAATCACTTCTCTCCCAAAGCTGGTTGAAAATCCACTAGAATTCAAGTCTTTTGTTTGGTTTCCCAAAGTGAGAGGGGGATAATTGGCCAAGTTTGAATGCCTTTGTTAAGTTCTTTGCCCCGAGGCTTCCTCATTAGGCCAAGAAAAATATTGAGTATACGTGGGGGGTGTTATTGACCACTACTCCATCAAAACTTTTTGCATTCACTCTTCTTATTTGGACGAGGGAGGGGAGTTGGGACACACCTAACTGTGCTCAGGGCTTACTTATGGTTCTGTGCTCTGGGGATACGTAGCACTGGGGATTGAACCCAGGTTGGCTTAATACAAGGCAAGCCCTTTTCCACTGTACTATCTTTCTTCACACTTAAATGACTCTCGACAAATGACAAGCGGTAAAATAACAACAATAATAACTTTTAACTTTTAACTTGACTAGCATCCTGAAATCTTGCACTATATTTCATGCCCTGTGTATTTTATGCGCAGGTGGGGCTTATGGAAGACTGAATACATTGTAGAGATAATAGTAGAGCACACATAAAAATTCAATCTTCAATCTACAGCATTCACTTAGGAGACTATGAAAAGTTACCAGTTCTAGAAGTCAAACTATATCCCAATAGCCCATTATCCATAATACTAAACTCTAAGTGATCAGAATTCTACTTATAATGCACATGTCCTAAATTTTTGCCTGTTTCTCAGTTAGAACTCATTGGAGAAATCCAAACCAATCATACATGACATTTGCTTCTCAGCAGCCCAGAAACATCTGCCATGCCTCTAGGGAGCCTCTCTGTTTCCATCAGAAGATTTCCCACTTCTCTGCCTATGTAGTCACTGACCCCCATGCTATAGCAACCTTGAACAAATAGCTTGGCTTGTTCTCAAAGAATTTTTTCCACACTTGGCTCCCACAACAAATGAGTGAATAATAAATTACAGTAGTGTCATCCAAAGTAATGGAGAGATAAATCTGAGAGGGATGGGTTTGGAGAAGATGAACAGAAACAGGAAATACTGGGCTACTGGGTAGCTGTAGGTAAACTTAAGGGAACTTCCTCTTGAGTCTACTCATCTCTAATTGCCTGCACCTTGATACACATGGGGGACCCACACTGCAAAGATACCCCTAACAATTTCTCTCACTTTTTCCATTGTGAGCTTCTTTCCACTTACTAATAATGTACTTAATCTCCAAGGATGCAATTTTAAATGACTGTATACTTTCTATGAGGCCAAGTGGATGATCACATCTAAATTTAAACAAAATTTCTTACTCTAAGTTAGCACTAAATCCTGAAGTTTTTCTTAAAGTACTTCAAATACTTCTTCTAAAAAGTTATACAGATTTGTCCTCATGCTGAATATATAGAGAAAATGCACTATTTTTATGTTTATTAAAATACCATGATTTATTAATTAGCAGGGCTGGAGCGATAGCACAGTGGGTAAGGCATTTGCCTTCCATGCAGCCAACATGGCCATCCCGAGTTCGATTCCTTCACCTCTCGGAGAGCCCGGCAATCTACTGAGAGTATCTCGCCCACACGGCAAAGTCTGGCAAGCTAGCCGTGATGTATTCGATATGCCAAACACAGTAACAAATATCACAATGTTACTGGGCCCGCTCGAGCAAATTGATGAAGAACGGGAGGACCGCGACCGTGACTGTGATTAATTAGCAATCACTATCACCCCATGATTCATCGATTTGCAAGGCAAACTCCCTACCCGCTGTGATATCGCTTTATAATGTTATTAAAAATCAAATGCAGTTGTTTTAGGCATACAATGTTCCAACACCAATCCCACCACCAACCAGTATGACCTTCCCTCCACCAATGTTCCCAGTTTCCCCTCCCATACCCAGCCTGCCCTCTTATGAGGCACATAAATTTAATATTGCTTTCTCCAAGAGAACTCAAAGAAAAGAAAAATGGAATTATCAGAAAATAAATCAATTAAAGTCAAATTTTAATGATTGATTGCTATGTGATTTTAACCTATGTAAACAAAAAATAAAACCATTCAGTGTAATGTAACAGCTACTCTCATTTACCTAAATAAGTTTTCAGCTCTGGTATCTAACATATATTGCATTAACTTTATTTTGTACTTGGGTCTCATTATGGTAGTAATCATGACTTCCATTCATTAATAAAAATGCTTTAAAAATTCTTCACCAATATATTTTGGAATATGATGAAAAAGGTAAAGCCTACAGACTATAAAATTTAGTAAGTGAAGAGAAATAACAACATTTAAAGAGGAAAATCTAAATAGGCCTATATAAGTACAAAGTGTTTTATCCTAAGAAAGAGAATATTAGTTTTATATTAGGAAATATTATATTATAGATCATGCTTAATGTGGAGCATGGTGACAGACACTGGTGCAGATAAGACCCGACCTTGCAAACCTGTCCAGAAGCAAAGCCTCACAAGAGGGGAAATCTGGGCAAAGTTGGCAAGAACAGGGTGTCAGCAGCACTGGGTGTTCGGCCTTGAGCCTCACTCGACCTCCTTGTCACATGAGTCCTAGGCACAGAAACTGTCATGTGTGCTTAGCAAATCATCCTAACTGCAGCATCTAGCCTTGATTGGGATTGGACTAGGGCAAAGCAGAGTTGGAGAGGTGACAGGCCAATAATGCTAAACTTTCTGTGATTGGACCATCCTCTTAAGTTGTGACCCCCTATAAAATATGTGTGTATTTGGCAATAAAGTGAACAGTCATCACCTGCTCCCGGAGGGTGTTTCTCTGCACACTAGTTCTCCTTCTCCCCAGGTCTTCCGGGACCTGGTGCACAACGTGTATGGGCACTGTTAGGGAAAAACTGTTCCCAAACAGCTTAAGTCTTTGCTAATGCAGACAAGAGATTGCAATAACATCTCTATGGATGTAAAAGAGAGACATATAAGACATATATCATTCCATATACATGGGACGTTAATTCATTATTGGAAATGCATAAAATCCCTTAGCAAGTTAGGAATAAACATACTATTCTTATTCTAGTAGCAGACATCTATAAGCACCATGAGTGAGTGCCATACTCAATGCCACATGCATTTGTCCATTTGTAATATAAGAAATGTATTTTGCATTGATTTGTACATTCTTGGTAAGTAATGGACTAAATATCTTTTTTAAAAAAAATTTTTTTATAGGACCAGAGATTGAACAGTGAGTAAGATGCTTACCTTGCATGCAGTTGACCTGAATTTGATTCCAGCACCACATGTGTTTCCCTGAGCAGAACCAGGAGTGATTGTCTCTCAGCACTACTAGGTAGCACTGTAGCACTGTTCTCCTGTTTTCCATTGATTTGCTTGAGCGGGCCCAGTAACATCTCCATTGTGAGACTCGTTACTGTGTTTGGCATATCAAATACGTCATAGGGAGCTTGCCAGGCTTTGCTGTGTGGGCGAGATACTCTCAGTAGTTTGCCAGGCTCTCCGAGAGGGGCAGAGGAATCAAATCCGGGTTGGCCCCAGTCGGGTGCGTGCAAGGCAAATGCCCTACGCGCTGTGCTATCATTCCAGTCCAACACTGCTAGGTATGACCCTAAAATAGAACAACAACAACAAACAAAAAAATGGTTTTGTCTTTTGGGGGGTGGGGGCAGAGTTTAGTTAGGCAGTTTGAACCTGATAATTTGCTGTTCAAACCCAGACAATAAGGTGTTGCCCAGGCCAAGCACTGCTTGGCGGTCCCTGGGCTATCCCTGTTGAGTTCAGAGACTCCCAGAAACTAGGCATATGATCTATTACTACAGTTTTTTGACCGCTGAACTAAAAAAAATTTAAACATAGATATTGATGATTTTAATTCTTTTAAAATACATTTTACGTTCTTTTACATCTGTATTTTTTAGGGGGAGCCAATTCCACAATTTTAACGTAGTACTGTAGTATTGTTCTCCTGTTGTTCATCAGTTTGCTTGAGCGAGTACCAGTAACGTCTCCATTGTGATTTTTTTATATCTTATAGGATAAATCTTTTATAAGTCGACCTTTCCCCCAAAATATTATGAGCTCTTTACTTACATGAGAATTTTGACTAAAATTTTATTATATTTATAAATGAATTTAGAAACTGTATAAGCATGGTATATATATATATATTTATTTATTTATTCAGAACTTTTAGTTTTACAAAGATACTTTTTTGTTTGTTTTGGTAGTGTTCAGAGCTTACTTCTGCCTATGCACTCAGGGATCACTTCTGGTAGTGTAGGGACTAAATGGGGAGCTGGACAATGAACCCATGTTGGTTGTATGCAAGGCATGTACCCTATCTGCTGCACTATTTCTTCAGTCTCCTAAGAAGACATTCTTAAATATATTGTTTAATTTATCCTTATGTATTCAAATGTTCAGTTATTATTGTGGATGGCATTATATTGTTTTTTAATATTCATGGGTCATGTGGATAAATAGGAAAGGGCACATTCTCTCTCTCTGTTTTAAAATTTTTATTAGTGAAACACCATGAGATACAGTTGTAGACTTGCAAATTTTTGTGCTTGGGTTTCAGTTATACACCAGTGCCCATCCTCCACCACCACGGATCCCAGTATCCCTCCCACCCCCCAACATCCCTCCCCCCCCCCCCCCCCCCCCGCCTCTGTGGCAGGGCATTCCCTTTTGTTCTCTTTCTCCTTTTGGGTGGTGTGATCTGCAAAAGAGGCATTGAGTGGCAATCAAGTTTGGTCTATAGTCCACTTTCAGCATGCTTCTCTCTCTCTCTCTCTCTCTCTCTCTCTCTCTCTCTCTCTCTCTCTCAGAGTCTACACAGTCATTCCAATTTGTGTTTTCAGTAGATTCTCTTGGAACTCCAGGTCAGCAACATAGTGAGCTTGAGCGGGCCCGGTAACGTCTCCATCGTGAGATTTGTTGTTACTGTGTTTGGCATGTCGAATACCTCACGGGTAGCTTGCCAGGCTCTGCCGTGTGGGCGAGATACTCTCGGTAGCTTGCTGGGCTCTCGGAGAGGGGCAGAGGAATCGAACTCGGGTCGGCCATGTTGGCTGCATGCAAGGCAAATGCCCTACCACTGTGCTATTGCTCCAGCCCAACGTAGTGAGAAATATAAGAAAAAAAATTGCCTGTACCTTTCTAAGATATATATATATATATATATATATATCACTGTAGCATACTCCTTCCATTGTTCATCAATTTGCTCAAGCGGGCCCAGAAATGTCTCCATTGTAAGACTTGTTGTTACTGTTTGGCATATCGAATACATCACGGGTAGCTACCCAGGCTTTGCTGTGCAGGAGAGATAATCTTGGCAGCTTGCAGGGCTCTCTGAGAGGGGCAGAGAAATCGAACTCAGGTCGGCCTGGTGCGCCACGTGCAAGGCAAACACCCTACCCACTGTGCTATCGCTCCAGCCCATATTCCTTTGAGCTAAATAGCTCAAAGAAAAAATTGAGCTAATTAGCTATAAAAGAAAAAATATTGTTAATGGTGATAAAGAACAACCATGTCCAATTACTCACTTGGATGAAGATGGCGGCGGCAATTTCTACCATAATGTGATATTATTACTGTGGTTTGAGGTAAATATTTTGCAGTTTTAAGACTGTGTGTTTTTACTCTAAAGTTACTGAGTTTTCACTGAAACAATACTGCATTCAAACCATATCTTTTAGCTTTCATTAAGATGACTACTTGGTTTTTCTTCTTTTACTTCAGTGCGATGACTTTCAATGCGACGACGATCACATTTCCAATGAAATGAGATAATTAATAGATGATTCTAATGTAGAGGGATCTGCATTTTGGCAAGAAAACCTTGATTTTGTTGGATTTGATTTGCACTATTTTACTTAGGATATTTACACCTATATTCATAAATGAGATTGAAACATAAATTTTAATTTTTTGTTACATTTTGGCAAGTTGTGATGTCAAAGTTATGCTTGCTTTGTACAATGAGCTGGGAGAATTTCCAGGTTTCTCTTTTCTGTGAAATAACTTAAATGTCATGGGGATCATCCACACCTTGGTGTTGGGGAAAATGACCTTTTAAGGACTTTAATTTAGGGGGCTGGAAGATAACTCAAAGGACTGAAATGCATCCTTTGCATAAAAGAGCCCAGCACTGTCTGGTCCCTCAAGGACCATTCTAGTAGTAACCCTGTGCACAGGACCACTAAGTATTATCTCCCCCCACCAAACAAAACAAAAGAAAACACACTTTAATTCATATCATGTTTTAAGTGACAGCTCTTTTTTATCCCTCTCCCCACCAATCAATTCTTTTTATCAAACTCCTTTCCATCTTTCTTCGAATATTTTGTTGGCAATTGTGTAATCTATAAAAATCAGAAATATCTAAATTTTATTAAGACGTTAAAAATCCATTCATGTGAAATTCAGAAACCCATTCATGTGAAATTCTTATAAAACATCAAATTTATTGATCGATCACCTCGAAACTGTCAAGGTTATGACAAACAAGGAGTTGTATCAGGCCAGAGAAACTAGGGCCACTTGATGACTAATGCAATATGGTATCTTGGGTTGGGTTCTGGTTCAGAAAAAAGACACTAATAGAAAAATTGATGAACTCCAAATGAAGTGTGGAA
Organism: Sorex fumeus; assembly: GCF_029834395.1. Classification (NCBI taxonomy): domain Eukaryota; kingdom Metazoa; phylum Chordata; class Mammalia; order Eulipotyphla; family Soricidae; genus Sorex; species Sorex fumeus. The sequence goes on from NW_026606179.1 coordinate 24,401,344, forward strand.
TTTGTTAATAGTGATTAGTATGGAGCTGTCATATTCTTTATAAGAACCGCACCATTCTCCAAAGCATTGATTGTTTTCTTTTCTATTCTTATCACAGCTAAAGCTTTGTTTTGTAACTAGGCTTGACAGGGGTTTGTTTGTTTTGAGAAAAACTCATTTTAAAATTTATTTAACAGTTTAATTAAAAATTAAATTGTCAATCACTAACTTTTTCAGTAAACTTTTATGTAGTTATTACTTGTAACAGGTGAAAATAACAGAAAGATTGGTTGGGATTTCCATATAGTCCTTGTGAAATATTTAAATCTTCTCAATTTATCTGTCTTATATAAACACATATTAATCCATATGCTAATACTTAATATCCTTTATTATGGAGAGAAATTATTTTATAAATCATTTGAGAATAGGTTGGAGACATTTTCTTTTTATTCCTAAGTATTTTAATCTTGTTTTCTAAAAAAAAGATTATTCATTTATACAATCATGGCATATCTACTCAAATCAGAAAATTTGATATTACTAAGAGGTTGGAGCAATAGCACAGCGGGTAGAGTGTTTGCCTTAAACATGGCCCACCAGACCCACCAGGCTGACCAGAGCTTGATTCCTCCACCCCTCTCCGAGAGCCTGGTCAGCTACCGAGAGTATCTCACCTATTCTGCAAAGCCTAGCAAGCATATTCGATATGCCAAACACAGTAACAACAAGTCTCACAATGTTACTGGGCCCACTCGAACAAACTGATGAACAATGGGAGGACAGTGACAGTGACAAGGTAACTATTATTTAATCTACAGTTTATAATCAGTTCTTTTACTGTCTAAAATTGTCCTTAAATGTTATTTTTCTTTTATGATCCAGGTGAATTCAGGAGCAAATATTGTATTTAGTTGTCATGTTTCTCTCTCTTTCTTTTTGGCTTTTGGGTCACACCTGGCTGTGCTCCGGCTTACTTCTGGCTCTGCACTCAGGAATCACTTCTGGTTGGGCCTGGGGGACCATATATGGGATTCTGGCGATTGAACCCAGTTCAGCTGCATGCAATAAGCACCTTACGCATTGTGCTCTCACTCTCACCCCCTTGTCATTTCTCTTTAGCATTATCTAATTGGGAACTCGATCTTTCTTGTTTCTTGATTTTGACATTTTTAAAGTGTACAGACCAGTTATTTGTTTCACAAGTCACTGACAGATTTAGGTTATGCACCTCTAGCTGGAATATTCCACAAGTGAGCCTATGCCCATTCAGAGCATCCTATCACAAGGCATGTGATGCTGATTTGTTCTAACAATGGTGATGTTAACTTTGACATTGTTTTATCCACTGTTTATACACTGTAATGTTGCTATATTTTCCCACAAATATACAAATTAAGAACTGTGAGAATATTGCTATATTCTTTTTGCTATTGTTGGAAATAGAAAGACTTGTTAGAAAGTAGAAAGGATTAAAAAAAAAAAAGAAACTCCCTATCTAGGGAGGAACTTGGTATATATTGAGTTAGAAAGCTGTTATATTCTCCTACAAAACGTGTGTGGATATACTTTTATACCATTCTTTACCTTATCAAATTTTCACCCATTGGTTTTATGATTCATTGATTGACTCCATCGTTCATTCCAAATTCTCAATTGGCATTCTACTTTACAGAAGAGTTTTTCCCCACCCCTCACTGAATTTTTTTAAAATTATTAATATCACAGTTTACTCAAGGACTCTTGATTTATTCACTGTGTTGCAGTCCATTACTATCATTGCATAACTTATTTTTTATGTTCAGTTTTTCCCAGATTTGATCAATTAGTATTCCTTTTCATATGATTGCCTCCTTTTGACATATCCTTATGACTATTTGAGCCGTAGGAAGATCTTAAACTTCTGCTTTTCTCTGCCTCAGTTTGAGCTTCAGCTGTGTCTCCAAGGGTCCTCCCCTAAAACCAACAAATTGCAAATGATGCTGAATTTCCACTTGGTTCTTCCTTTTTGAAGTGTCAGTGAATTATAATTTTGAAGCCATCTTCTGAGAGTCATAGGTTTGAAGACTATACACACTGAAGATAATGAGACCAGTATTAGGAGAAATTTGGGGAGGGAAAGGAGATTAGAAATACACATGTTATGTTATTTGATGCTATCTGAAGGGACCTGGAGAGTATCACACTGAATGAAGTTAATCAGAGGTAGAGACAGTGAAACAGAATGATCTCTCTCGTATGCAGGAAATAAAGAAACATAATGGGGTGGAATAATGGAGACTAAAATATAGTAGAAACAACTTGAGAACTGATACCCATTAGAAAACATGTCACTTGAGAGGCATATGTAAAGTGTTACGTATCCAGAGCAGTACTGTAAGCCACAGTGAAAAAGTTATAAAATGAAAAACAAAGCACTTCTCCTAGAAGCAGACAGGTGGATGGGAGGAAAATGAGGGGGAGGGGGTGGTTCACTGGTGGACGGAAGTGGACACTAGTGGAGGGATGGGGGTTGAAACATTGAATGCCTGAAGTGCAATCATGAATAAGTTTGTAATTTCAGGTGTCTAAAGAAAAAAAATAACAAAAGATAAAAGAAAAGTAAATAAATACCAAAAAAAAGAAATATACATGTTTTAATGGATAGAATTGAAGGTTTAAAATGACTTCATAGTTTAACTTCTCTATGCTTTCTTTCTCTCCCCTATCATCTACTTCCCGACTATCTCTAAGCACTGTAGGGACTATTAGAAAATACTATTAATACTTAACAATGTGTGAGTGTGCAGGAGTATATGAACATGCACATACACATGTTTTTCCATCTCTGTCTTCTGAGAGGACCTACAAGCAATCATATACCAGTGGCAATAGCACATCTAATGTGAGGGCTTTATTTTAAATTATTAATCTTAATTAAAATTTCAAAAACTGTATCCTTCTTTGTAAATTCCGCAAGGAAGTTTTGTAAATTCTCTGCAGTGTTTTAAAAAACATGTTCTAAATGGCAGCACCATGCAAAAAAAACATTCCCCCCCCCTCCTCCTCGAAGGATAGAAATGTTCTGTATTTGCACTGTCTGACATGATGTCCAGGAAACACATGATTTGTAGTTAATAAGACTGAATTTTTGAGTTTTTATTTCATTTCCTTTTTCCTAACTGAATTTTGAATTTATTTATCTATTTATTTAGGTTTTCTGAGCCACACCTGCAATATCCAGGGGTTATGTTCAGAAATTACTTCTGGCGGTGCTCAGAGGATCATGTGGGATGCTAGGAATTGAACCCGTGTCACCAGTATGCAAGGAAAGCACCCTACCTTGCTGTACTATCACTCTATCCTCCTGAATTTTGAATTTAAATAGTGGCTTGTGGTTAGCAGCAGCCACCTAAGACTTTGTGTATAATGTCATGTAGAAATATATGTATGCACATATGTATGCATGGCATATATCCATAGATATTTCAGTTTATTAACATGTTAAAGTTCATTTTGTTCAAATACCATATTTAATCTCAATCTTTGGGCTTATGCTACATATACATAAATAGATATTCATTTATTAAAAATATTGACTCCATTCACATTTTCACATGGACTGTTTTGCTTTAATCTCTATATTGTTTTTTTTTTTCTTTTTTCTTTTTGGGTCACACCTGGCGATTCACAGGGCTTACTCCTGGCTCTTGTATCCAGGAATTACTCCTGGGATGCTGGGAACCGAACCCGGTCAGCCGCATGCAAGGCAAATGCCCTACCCGCTGTGCTATCGCTCCTGCCCCTAATCTCTATATTGTTAAATATTAATTTTATCATCCTCTAATTTATGTTTATGTTGTATGGTATTTGCCCATCACTTTATTTGGTTGTTGAAAGAATTCAATATTTATTTGTTGAATGAATAAATGAATAAATAAAATCTTTAAGCTTTCTGGAACATTTTGTTCCAGATGTGCTCCTTTTTAACAGCACAAAGATGAGGCTTATTTTTGACCCAAGCTCAGTCTTTATTAAAAGAGATTAAACTCATTCACCTGGGACCTTTAGTTCCTTAGTGGGATTGTACTTCTGTGAAAGGGATGTGTGGCCAGTGCAACGCTCGCTGGGGGAAGGAGCCCAGTGACACTTTCACTTTGAAGACAAAAAAAAATGTTTCTTTTTCATAATTGTGTGTTATTTTCTTTTATGGGTTAATTTTATGACCAGAGTAAATACCACTTCCCCAGCCCCCTCCTTTTGGCATATTTTTTTCTCTCATTCTCCACTTGTTGACCCTTCTCGAATCCTGAAACTATCCCGTCTGTTGGTTATTTTCCCTACTTAGAAACTTATTTGTAGGTTATGTGGGGGCGGAAAAAACCTTTTATTTCTGTTTATCACTGCGGCCAAATCCTGCCATCCATAGTGTTACTTTCGAAACATACTCTTAGAAGGACATTTCCATTTCCATTGTTGTCCTGCTTCGTACAGAACCAGGCCACATCGTGTGGTTTGCTCTTATTGCCCAGATGGATGTCTCTACCTTGAGCAGCTAAATATTTCCATATGTCCCGTAACTTTCTCTGCTTTCCCTCTCCCACCCAGATGAGGTCAGAGTGTAATCTGGTAGGGATGCTGAGTGAGGGTGTATGGGCTCCTGTTTAAAGTTTTCAAAGGGAGGAGGAAAAAGTTTAGATTTACTGTAGTTTTCTTTGTCAAATTAGTTCCTATAATCCTTGACCAGAGTACCCTGCGACCCAGGGGGATTTCATCTTTGTGTTGAGTGCCTGCTTCCTGTTGGTTGCAACATCTGCACCCCCAATCATGTGCTCCTCAATTTGCCAGCACTGCAGAGGTGGAGGGGTGCTGAATAATTGATCACAGCCCCGAGATGGTGCCTGTGCTGGATGAGTTGATGATACATAGGGGACTCCCTGAGAATTCCCTAGGATTGAGGGTAGATTTTTCAGAGTTTTAGAGGTCACCATCTCCTCTTCTGATCACCTACTTATAATCACCTAGTTATAATCAGATTACCTCTGCCGCAGGTGGGGATCAGGGACACAGTGATATTTGGTTTTGGTCTTTTCACTCTGACTTCTGAAGTTCAAATTCAGATGAGCTGGAGTTGTGGGGAACCAAGGTGAAAACCTATAGGAGACTGGTTTGGTTTGGAGGGATATAAGCTGACCTGCTCAGAACGAAGTCTCAAAGCATTGAAGGCCAGATTTGACTTAGAAGGTGCTCTGCAGGCCCTATTCCTTCTGCTCAATGTCTGCTTGATCTTCTGAGTTGATCTTCTGAGTCTAGATCTGGCTGGCTGAGTGTGACCCAGAACAGAGGGATTGCAAGACAGGTCTTGACTCTGCTGTTGATTAGCATTTGTTCACTTGTCTGAACATCAGTCTCCTCTCTGACATGTGGGGTAATGTCTTGACTTCATTGGGTTGGTGTTATGGCAGAACAGCTAAATTCTTGTGGAAGATGTGTCAGACCAGCATGCCAACCACTGGGTGTCTTCATTTACCAGCTCTTTATTTTACAGCTCATCTAACTCTGGATGCAACAGCCACAGAAACAGGAACCTGTGGCAAGAACAGCAACCCCAATCAGCCCTTATCACGCCGCCAACAGGTAACCCGGTGCTCCCTTGCTTTGGCATTTCTGTACTATACTAGATGGTTGCCCTATTTGTGTCATCTTTTTGCCATCACTTTTTGTATCAGCTACTGATCTGATCTCTGCAGTCATCTGTGCTTATATGTATGATCTATCCTTGCTCTTAGATGTTTTTATTATCTGATTGATTATACCCTAGGTAAAGGAGATTTAACGAAAACAACCAATCAGACTATGTATGTCTTATACAACAGAGGTTATGTAAACAACCAATTGGATTATCTTGGTTATTTGACATCCTCCCCGACACCCTCTTCCTCTGTAATTGTGGGATAGCTAGAATAAATCCCTGATACATCAACACCAAACTTCTAACAACACAATGAAAGTCATCATGCCAAACTTATACTGCCTGATGTATGCTCGAGCAACTTACTGAGCTTCTCTTAATCTTGGGCTTCTCATTCATGGAATGGGGATAAAGTACTCTCTACTTCCCAGTTCTGGTCAAAGCATAAAGAAGTGTGCATGCAAAATTGCTAACATGTTGCCTGACATTCAGCACCTATTCAATAGGCAGTAAATTTTTTAAAAAGAGAGAGATAATATTGCCTTATGTTTTAGAGGCACAGTTATACACATCTTTAAAGTGCATATCACTATACCACAACCACCACCAAAATATCAGTATCTTTCTATCATAGTCTCGTGGATGCCTTTTTTTCACTTTGAGTCCCTGTAACTATAGCTCTGCAAATAACCTTAATCTAGACACCCATTCAAAGTCCCTAGGGAAGATGTTTTTAATTCATAAGAGAAAATTTCTGGCATTTCTTCTTCTTGGTGTCTACTTCAGAACAGCAGTATCACAAGTACACAGTTCTGCCAGCTGCAGAATTGTAATACAGAATGGAAAAAAACAGAAATGGTCATTAGCGGGCAGTGATGTGTGTGTCTCTCTATAGAATGCTGTGCATGTGCTGAGCGAAGCAGCCCTGCCTGTGAGACTCACGAGGAAGAACCTCAAGATCTATGGCTGAGTGACAGCAGTAGAGCCACACCTCATAGCACAGCAAGGTCCAATAAGGACTCCGTGATAAAACTGACTGGCTCTGTGGACACACAGCCTGATTATCAGGGAGGAGAATCTTTGCAGAGACTATCCTAACTATTTTTGAAAATTTAATCACCATGAGAAACAGTTACAAAGCTTACATGTTTGAATTTCAGTCGTACAATGATCGAACACCCATCCCTCCACCAATGCACATTTTCCACCACAAATGTCGCCAGTATCCCTCCCTCCTTCCGAACCCTCCCTCTCCCTCTACAGCAGACAATTTCCCCCAAAATCTCTCTCTACTTTTGAGCATTATGGTTTGCAATATAGATACTGAGAAGCCATCACTTTTTGTCCTTTATCTACTTTCAGCACAGATCTCCCATCCTGAACTATCCCTCTTAACTTAGTGATTCCTTCTCTATTCCAGCTGCCTTATTCCTCAACTCATGAGGCAGGTTTCCAACTATGGAGCAATATTCTTGGCCCTTGTGTCTACTCTCCTTGGATGTCATTCTCATATTATGGTCCTAACCATTTTGAACTTGGGATAATCTTTGAACTGCATTTTGTAAGTGACATCTCATGGGACCTTGGGGCATGCATGTATAGAGAGCACACAGGTTGAGGGTAGCATAGAGCCTCAGCTGTGAGAGATATCACAACTATTGCAGAGCCTTCACCTGCAGACACTTTGGCACCTGTGTTGGCATGTCATCCTATCTGTCCAGCCTGGAGCCCTTCCCTGGGTTGTCTGCACCAACGTTATTTCTTTAACCTGAGCATTAGGCACTGATGAGTCCCCTCTGGGGTTGATTAGCACACTTGTGCATATCATGAGCATTAAAAGAAAGCAGATCAGGGCAGCATTAAATCTTCAAGAAGTTTAGACTCCCTGCTTTTGAAAACTGTGAACACACTGCAAAGGAAATATCTCTAGTTTTACAGCTAGAGATGTCTCAGTTGATGGGAAAGACCGTTGTTTCCATGTGAAGCTTTAGAAGAATCATTTGATGATGAGGGAGGCAATTTTGAAATTAATTTTCCCCTGTAATTGAAATACATTAATGGAATGTTATAAACAGGTACTTTGAGTTATATACAAAAGATAAAGCCACTTTCAACTTTCTTGTGTGACTTCCACAAGTTACATTAAATGTCAGTAGAAACATTGAAATGCCATAGTATAAATTTATTTGCAAAATTAAATTAAGATTTAACACAAAATTAATTTTTTTGAAGAGTTAATTTTTTTGAAAAGTTGCTAATCACAAGCTCTGGATATTATAAAATCTGGATATTATAAAATCACAGTTGTAATCACAAGCTCTGGATATTATAAAATGTATGCTTTTTAAATAATTATTCCAAAAAATTTATCCCAATATCACAGCCTGTAAAATACTCTTTAAGTCCCAGAAACAGTTGTAATTAGCAGAGATCAATTTCAAATTTAATATGATCATATATTATCTATAGTCTTTTATTTTTTGCAACATCATTGGGCATCATTCTCAAATATAGGAAACAAGACGAACTTATAAAAACTACAAAATTTGGTGACTTAAGAAATGAATTTGCAGAAATTTGCAGGAAAGTCTGGGAAATTTTATGATCCAGCAAAACATCACATTAATAGAATATTTATTTTATATGTAAAATCGGGCTGGAGCTATAGCACAGCGGACAACCCAGGTTTGATTCCTCTGTCCCTCTCGGAGAGCCCAGCGAGCTACTGAGAGTATCCCACCCTCAGAGCCTGACAAGTTCCCCATGGTGTATTTGATATGCCCAAAACAGTAAAAAGGCGTTACTGGTGCCCACTCAAGCAAATCGATGAACAATTGGAGGACAGTGACAGTGACAGTGATATGTAAAATCGTGACTTTTTTTTCCTTTGCATTTTGCAAGTATGTTTGCATTTCTAAGTTACTCATATTATCATATCAAATCTACCACATTTTATAAGTAACAACATTTTTCTATAGGATCCAAGTGGTCCTGGGGAGTTCGGTTTGACTGTTTGGATGTCAGGTTCTGTGCTTTAGTGCTAGAGGCCTGGCAGTGTTGGGGGCCACTAATGCTCCCAACGGTGCTCATGGACATAAAGGTCAATGCCCACCAGTGTTCGACTGCTACCAACAGTACTTTCTGGTACTTATCTTGGACCACAGGATGAAATGCAAAGCCTTCCACGCAGACTTGTGCTCTACCACTTTGAATGATATCTCTGGCTTGTAACACAGCCTCTTAGAGCAAAAAACGATGTGTTTTAACATCATATCTGGCGGAAAGGATGCTTCTATATTGCGTTACAAGTGAGGCTAAGTCTGTCAAGTCTATACTAGGTTCTCTGCTGTAAAATTACTGCTTTTCTATTTATAATTAATACTTGTGTGTAGTTTCTTTGAGGTTATGCAGATATCTTGAGTGTGTGTGTGTGTTGGGGGAGGGTGTTTGATGAGAGCCTTCAGCTTTCCCAGTGGTTCTTGGGAGCTTGTGGTCTGTTCCTGGTGATACTAGAGACTTAAGTCTCTTTTGTAGACTCAATGATTTGGTGCCCATATTCCACAGTGCTGTGTTGTTCTCTGGCCCTGATAACCCATTTCTGATCACATGCTTGTTCATGAATTTGAGCATCCATTGCCAGTTCTTGGTGGCAACAATTACTCCTGGAGTGTAAACCTAGTGATGATGACCATTTCTATCATTCATCCTGTGCTTGCCAATTGAAAGTCTGTAGTAAGGAAGAGCTATCTCTCCAATATGACTTATTTATTCAATAATTTATGGACATCAGCTATGAATTAGTGATATATGTTTTCTTCTGAGTGTTACTATCTACTGTTCTTAGTGTGTGTATACTGTTCTCTATGTGTGTGCGTTTGTGTGTGTGAAAACATGCATGAACGCTTTAGGTGTTGACCCCAGGGTGGTCCCCTTTGTGTAAAGCATGTGTTCTACCTCTGAGCTTCATCCCTTGCCCCACTATTATTAATTTTCTAGATCCTTTTCTTACATTGTACTATGTTTGGTCATTATGAACTCTTTCGTACTCACTCAGGCTGGCCTTCTTTATATGGGTCCCTCATTATTCCCAGGAACCCCATAGTTTTATGTCCTTGCCCAGAGAGCACTGCCATGATGTTCATTTTTAGGCTGAATTCAGGGGGGCTACATAAAACTTGTGGGCAGAAGATTGAGAGAGTGAAGATTAAGACTTAGAGGTGCCACATTAAGCAGTGTGCTCTTTGGGTGGTTGGTAAATGAGATGGTGATCTGTGGCATCTTGGGGTGTGAGGATGAACTTTCATGGCTCATAATTATGGAAATGAGTAGCCTTCTTTCTACTGCCATGACAGGAACTACATTTGGGAACTCCTTCTCCCTGGCTTGCACAGGAGCTAGGGACACCACGACACTACTTGGGGCAGGGGAGTCCAGTGGGAGATGAGTGCATCTCCCATGGGCTCTATTTTGAACACCATTGTCCCGTTTAAGGGACCCATAGGCCCACATCCTGCCACGACACCAAGCTCTTAGATGCTATTGTTTCCCTCAAAATAGTTCTGCTCTGCCAGGAAAAAAAATCTAGTTTCCTGAGCAGTGAACTTGATTAAAAAAATACTGTACAGCAAGTAGGGCACTTGTCTTGCATGTGGCAGACCTGGATTAGATCCCCGGCACTCCATTTAGTTCCCTGAACAATACCAGGAGCAATTGCTGAGTGAAGAGCCAGGAGTAAACCCCGAGCACCACAGGGTGTGCCCCCCAAAATAAAACAAAAATTAAAAAAATGTAACTATTCCAAATGTAGTAAATTATAAGAAAAAAAAAACAACAACAGCTCGAGCTCAACTGTTCTTGGATAGTAGTTGATGGAATTTTGGGAGTGAAGTATATATAATATGTTAAAGATGTTGAGGATACATTTAAAATATCCTTGTTTAAGTGTAAAACAATGCTTTCAATGCCTTGTCATTTTACAATGGTCTTATAGACAGGCAGCTTCAGCTTATTTAACTATAGTTTATTCAGTCAGGAAATGCTTAAAATTTCACTAATAAAACTACATGCAACTTGAACTTTTTTTTTTTTTGCTTTTTGGGTCACACCTGTTGATGCACAGGGGTTACTCCTGGCTCTGCACTCAGGAATTACTCCTGGCAGTGTTTGGAGGACCATATGGGATGCTGGGAATTGAACCTGGGTTGGCTGTGTGCAAGGCAAATGCCCCACCCGCTGTGCTATCACTACAACGTGAATGTTTTGTTACTACAGGTACTAAACTCTACTGCCTCATCAGATCTTCAGACTCGACTAGATTTTTTCACCTAGGAGAAACACATTTGAGGAGTCAGTGGGTGTCAGAGGAGAGCAAAGGATGGCATGATTATGTCTTTAAAACTCAGAACATTTCATGAGATCAGGAAAGAGCAGAGAGGGAGGGAGAAAATCCCCTGCCCTACTCAGATCCACAAAATAGATGGACTATATTTGCTGAGTCTAATTAGATGTAAAAAGTATCAAGTTTTGTATTTTCAGGGAAGAGACTGTCAATTGGTGGGGTGGGAGGTATCATAGCTTTCATTTACATCACCCCAATCTTTCCTTCCAAATTTGGTCATTTTTATTCATTTGCATAATATTTTTGCTCGAGCAGGCCCAGTAACGTCTCCATTGGAGACTTTGTTGTTACTGTGTTTGGCATATCAAATACTCTCGGTAGCTTGCCGGGCTCTCCGAGAGGGGCGGAGGAATCGAACTGGGGGGGGGGGGGCTGGAGTGATAGCACAGCGGTAGGGCGTTCGCCTTACAAGCGGCCAACATGGCCGACCCAACTTCGATTCCTCCGCCCCTCTCGGAGAGCCCGGCAAGCTACCGAGAGTATTTGATATGCCAAACACAGTAACAACAAAGTCTCCAATGGAGACGTTACTGGGCCCGTTCGAGCAAATCGACGATCAACGGGAGGGCCTTTACTTTTTTTACCTTTGCATAATAAATGTTCATAGATTTCCTTCTGTATGATAGAAACACCAAAGGTTGTGGAGAGGAGTTGTTATGATGGAAGTGAAGGAGGGAAGCCGGAAGTCATAGATAATCTAGGTGATTTGATTGATCATGTTGAATCTCACTTTCATGGTGGGTAGCCAGTCAGATAACAGAAATAGCTAAAAATGGAAATAGGTAATAGATGAAAACACAGGCCACTGCTTGAGCAGGCATTAGGGTAGACAGACGAAGGACAAAACAACCCTGGCAGATAGCTCAAACTGAGGGAGAAAAAGAAAACCGCGTTCAGATGCATCTGCAGATTCAGACTGATGATAAAGAGTAGACAATAAAACACAGAGAGTAAGGACTTCACAGTGGTGGGTGACCAGTAGCAAGAGACTGGGATGAGACAAGTGTCAGACAGCTCAGGCAAGTGGCCCGAGCAGCGAGTGGCCACTGGTGTCCATCTTTCCGGGGCTACTGCAACCTGCAGAGGTAGGTAGACCTACATGAGCTGTTAAATAAAGAGCTGTAATACCAAAGATGCTTGGGTTTTGTACTAATCTCACACACATTCTATAGGCCCTAGGGTAGTCGGTAACAGAGGTCTGGGAACTGGTGTCTGCATCTACTTCCTCTACATCTATAAAAAGCTTTGTGTGCACCATAGGGAGAATTTTCTTGGCACATCAAATGGATGTTGTCTCTCTGCTATGTCATAGCCCAATGGTAGCTCTTCCTGGGCAGTCAGAGAGACCAGAGCTGAATAACTGGAGGCTGTTTTGGGGGTGCTAAAATATCTGTCTTTTACCTGTTTAAGTTACAATGCTAAGTAATTATGTATGTGTAAAAACTGTCAAAAGTATACTTAAATTGTACCTTTGTGGTATTTTAAAATTTTATGACATGATGACCTATTTGCATATCATTTGGACCAAAAATCTCAGCCTGGAAGGGGCAATGTGCTTTTGTTTTTGCTCTGCATGTTGGGTCAGCCGACGTCTGCAACAAATATGATGGCCAGGCTGAAGGTGACATGATTTACTTAAGTCAGGCAATTTCTCCATTAAAGCACTGAAGCCTCAACTCATAAAGACTCTCTTTAGCAGATGAACTATAACGTCGCCCAGCATTTGTCATATTAGGTGATTTGAAAGGAAAGAACAATTATAAAAATGAATGTAATTCTCTTTTGAAGAAAAAAAAATCCAGTTTTTCCAGCAGGGGGTGGTTAATTTTCCACCGATAAAAACAGGTTTCATGGCAATTCTGCCGCTATAACGTTCCACAATTAAAACAGAAGAAGAAAAGGTTCCGCGCCAAGGCAGGCAGTTGTAGGAATTAGTTGTTTGGGGTGGGGGGAAGCAGGTTTCCCCTCCAGCATCAAAACCTATTTTGTTCCCCACCGGAACAGCTCCGTTGCTATAAAGCGGGCTGGTGTGCCCTCAGCCCCCTCCTCGCCCCTGCTTCTGAGCTGCTTTCAATTAGCAGGGATTATTAAACTGGAAACATTTTAAACTGCTGCTGAAGCTGCTTTCCTGCATTATGAGCTGAGCTAGAGGCGTCACAATAAAAGCTGATTGATTGGCAAAGGATGTACTTACAGCAACTGATGCCCAGTGTCATTTTCTAAGCATTTCCCCACTTCACCTGCCCTGAGAATTGTGTGTTTTCACTGGAAGTTTAACCTTGGCTTTGCTCTCTGGCTCCTTCTACGGCCTGCCGCCTCTCAACTTACATCTCTGCTGCCTGCCCTGGACCTGCTCCATCCTTTCCTCTCTCCTCCTACCTGGTCCCCAAAAGAGGTGACTTAAAGAGGAGTGAGAAAGATGCCCAAGGGGAGTTTGTTAATTTCCTTCCCCATCAACCTTGCTCCTCACTGTTTTATCACCAGAATGTTAGAATAACAGCAACATCTCCCCTTCTCCAAAGAACAGAAATCTCTCAAAACTGTCTGTAGAGTGGAGGGGGTGTTCTTTTATTTTTACCCAGTTTCAGAAACTCAAGGCTTTTCCATCTCCAAATCTTTTCTCGAATTTTAGCCAGGGTTTCTTATTTCACCCACCGACGGCATTGATTTATTCAATAATACATACTGTCTGGTTAGCACTGTGCTAAGCTTTTTATGTACATATATACATATGTATATACACAAATATACTCGTGACATAGTTATGATCTATATTTATATAGCATTTAATGTCTAGACCCTTTAATTCTAGCAACGGTGCTTTTAGTTACAGCTAACACACACAGTTTCATAGGCAAGCAACGGAAGGGGGCTGTGAGTGGTTGAGATGGACCTCGGGAAGACAGAACCGGTTTCTTCCTGTTTTTGGTTCCTGGGCTTCAGGAAACTTGTTAGGTTAGGGGGAGGCTAGAATAAAATCTCTATTCCTTTCCAGTTTTTGCAAAGCCTTTGGTTTATGCAGCTCATGCCTGCCGTGGGTCTGCCATGGGCTTGCTCTGGAAACACGGTGAACAAATCAGAGGGTGTCTTCCTTTGGATGGGGTTGGGAAGCTTATGTCCTGCTCTGACCATTTCTGGCCAGTTTGCAAGGGAAAGGAAAACCCTCCTTTGGTGGCTGGGAACCTGCCATCAGGTTCCCGGGTGCCATTGGAAGCATACTTGGGTCTGCTAAGAAAGTGTGGGTCCGAGTCAGGGCACCTTTCCTGCCAGGGAGCTGGAAGGAAGTGGGGAACCCTGTTGGTGGGGCTGGCTGAGAGTACCTGGTCAGACTGACACAAAAACCTGTGCCAACTCTATCATCCCAATGGTGCGGCATACCCTGGCCAGTGTGGCATGCTCTGGGAGGAAGATGCAGACTCGTCTCCTGGATACATCAGGGCCTCCGACAGTCCCTCCCAGGCTGGGGAGGGGGGAGGAAAGCAGTTCCCTAGGGGCGGGGCGTGGGGGGCGGAGGCGGACCCCAGTTATTTCTGGATTATGACTCAAAGCTCACAACAAGAAGCATTTATTACCTCCAAAGTAGTGCTGGCTCTGTAGTGCCGGATGGAGAGGTGAGGTATTGCAGCTGTTATCTTTTCAACTAACTGCTATTGCGTGTCCCATGACCAGCCGTGGCAGGGTTTTTGTTCCCATGAATGAATGGGCTATAAATCTGTCGGAGTTGACACTAGCAGCAGTACTAGAGGGTGTAAAGAGAAAATGTGCCGAAGAATCTTGTGGTCTTTGCTTGCCTGGAAAATGAGTTCAATAAAATGGAGGTGATCAGTGCTTATTTATAGGGCAAACGGATACATCCAGCATGGCCGTCAGAACCTAACTTAGTGTTTTCTCATTTACACCCACTCAGGGAAGGCCCTCCCCAGGCCCTGGGCGCTGCGTACCAGGGTGGCCCAGAGGGAAAGGCGCTGCCTGTGAGAGGGGCCCTCTTGGGGCTCAGGCTGGGAGCTGGGAGAAATCATTGGCGAGGTGTGTAAGGGGCAGGAACAGTCCTTCATTTACATTTCAGTTTTGAGGGTGAATGACAGGAAGTAGGGTAAAATTAATTGCCCTTTCTTTTTTTTCCCAGGCCTTTGAAACAATAAATTCCAGCCACCATAAATATGGAGCTGGGTTAAGTACTGAAAACAATTTATTGCTAATTTTTCCTTTAATTGCATTCCCCTGAAGAAGGTTTGGTGCTTCCTGGTGGAATTATTACATAACAATGATTCGTTAGAAAGCACCATGAGCTATAAATCAGAAGCTCACCTGGACGGGGTCAGGCGCCCCACAACTCATTCTGCTCCCCCCCACCCACCCAGGCCAGCTCCGGTGAGGGCCTCAGCACACAGAGAGAGGGGGAAGAAAACACCTGTGCTCCCAGGCCCTTCATCTTGGCCCCATGGAGTTGAAGCATTGATGCAGATGTGTCACCTCCTAAAAACAATCTGGGAGTCACCAATGGATCGGATATCATGGGATTAATACCACGCAGCCTTCCTGCCTTGTTTAAATTTGTTTGGAGGTGCCGCATCATGCCTGGCTCAGGCCAACGAAGACCACTGGCCCTATTGGGGGGGAATCTTAGAAGATGGCAGTTTTCTGGTGCCAGAGAGATATACAGGGGATTGGGAGTTTGCCTTGCATGCAGCAAACTCAAGTTTGATCCTAGTCACCACATCTGGTGCCCCAAGCATGGCTAGGAGTGATTTCTGAGTGCAGAGCCAGGAATAAGGTTTTTTTTTTTTTTTTATGGTTCAAACTTCATCGCACTTTTATTTTTTTTTTCCCCCTTTATTTTATTTTATTTTTTTTTAAAGTTGTAGATTTACAATTTTTTGTGCTTTGGTTTCAATTATACAATGATCAGATACCCATCCCTCCACCAGTGCCCATTTTCCACCACCATGGATAATATCCCTCCCACCCCCATCCCCCCATCCCCCCGTCTCTGTGGCAGGGCAATCCCCTGTGTTCTCTCTCTCCTTTTGGGTGTTGTGGTCTGCAAAAGAGGCATTGAGTGGCAAACATGTTCAGTCCATAGTCTACTTTCGACATGCATCTCCCCTCCTGGGAGGATCCTCCAAACATCCTTTATTTGGTGCTCCCTTCTCTATCTGAATAGCCCTTTCCTCTAGGATACCCGGCTGGCCTCTAAGTTATGGAGTAATCCTCCTGGTGCTGATCTCAGCTATTCTTGGGTATTAATCTCATACTTTGTTACTTTATATCCCCCAGATGAATGCAATCTTTCTATGTCTATCCCTCTCTTTCTGACTCATTTCGCTTAGCATGATCCTTTCCATATTGTACCACTTGTATGTAAATTTCATGACTTCATCTTTTCTAAGAGCTACATAGTACTCCATTGTGTAGATGTACCAAAGTTTCTTTAACCAGTCATCTGTTCTTGGGCATTCAGGTTTCTTCCAGTTTCTGGCTATTGTAAAGAGGGCTGCAATGAACAAACAAGTGCAGATGTCACTTCGACTATACATTTTTGCCTCTCTGGGATATATTCCCAGGAGTGGTATTGCTGGGTCAAATGGGAGCTCAATTTCTAATTTTTTGAGAATCGTCCATACTGTTTTCCAGAAGGGCTGAACCAGTGGACATTCCCACCAACAGTGAAGGAGTGTCCCTTTCTCGCCACATCCACGCCAGCATCGGTTGCTTTTGTTCTTTTGAATTTGGGCCAGTCTCTGAGGTGTGAGATGGTATCTCATTGTGGTTTTGATCTGCATCTCCCTGATGATTAATGATGTAGAGCATTTTCTCATGTGCTTTTTTGCCATTCGGATTTCTTCTTTGAGAAAGTTTCTGTTCATTTCATTGCCCCATTTTTGGATGGGGTTGGATGTTTTCTTCTTGTGGAGCGATAGCACAGCGGGTAGGGCGTTCGCCTTACAAGCGGCCAACAGGAATAAGTTTTGAGAACCACCTGGTGTGGTCCCCAAACAAACAAACCAACAAACAAAAATGAAAACTGAGATGGCGTCCCCTTGTCAGTTGCTAGGCAGAAGGTGGGGAGAAGCTTCTTGTCTCAGTGTGCTGTGTACAGTCACAGGCTAAGACAGGCTTCCTGGAGGAATGGAAGAGCCTGTTAGCTCTGAGTTCCAGGTGAAAAGGTGAAAGAGGAGTTGCCATGAGTCACCACAATACCGGAGAAGTGACTGCTATATTCTGGTTCTTTGCCCAGCAGGCTTGCTCCTGGGGAGGATGAAAGACTGTCCTCCTTGGATGCTGCCTCTGTTCCTGCAAGACTAGGGGAGGCCACTGGGTGGAACGTACCTGCTTGGATTTATCTCCTGGGCATTTTGCAGGCAATGAGAGGGAGTCTCCTGTGCGTAACCAAGAGCTAGAACTAAAGTTTGGTCTATAACCTTAGACTTTCAGGGAGCTCCAGGAAGTGGAAGCGCAGCCTTCGTGGACTTTGGGGGAGGGTGCGGAGAAGAGCATTTAGAATATGACAAATACAGCTAGTGACATGCTGACAGTTACACACAGTGGCAAGGTCACTGCATCTTTCTCATGGGAGGTCACTGGCACACCTGTCTCCTGCCAACAATGACTGTGATGGCAGGGTGGTCCTGCTGTTTGGTGCAGGCCTGGCTACAGGCTATGACAACTGGTTTTTCACGATGCCTATGGAAGAGGGAGAGCCTGAGGGAGGATCCACCTGGACAGGGCTTTGAGAGTCACCTCTGGACCTGACAGGAAGTGGGCATCTGAAGCCAGAACGCTTTCTCACATGACTCAGTTACAGGTCGAAGCAGGCAAGGTAGAACTAGAGCAACCCCTTGCACTTCCCACAACTTCCCACAATAGCTACCAGTGCTTTAGAACATGACTTGGCATTAATCTGAGTGCTTCTCTCCAGTGCAGAACAGTTTACTCTCTCTCTCTCTCTCTCTCTCTCTCTCTCTCTCTCTCTCTCTCTCTCTCTCTCTGCTCAACTTCAGAAGGTCCTTGGGTTTGGTGACACAATCACCACTCAGACCCCAACAGGAAGATTTTAGTACCCAGGTCACCAAGGGAAAGAATTTTTCCACCTGATTCCCAGTCCTGCCATGCATATGTCCTTGAGCAGGGCTTTGAATGGGGACCCGACCCTGATAATCACAGTCAGATATGGTTGAGGATGTGCTGAAGCAAAGGGATGACCACCTCACCTTCTTGCTGTTCTTTGGGACTTGGTGGAGCATCTCTCAGGACACACATGGGAACAAGCAAGGATAGTCTCAGTGAACTGATTGTTCCTCAGGAGAAGCTGGACATGGGTCTGGGATTTGTTAGTACCCAATACGTGGTCAGATGGGGGTAATTGGGGGCAGACAAGCGGGACCCTGGTGACCCACGGACCCTGGTGAGGCACCAGCCTGCGTGAGGTCCTGTCCACTGTGGAAATCGAGTCAGCTCAGAGCAGGGGTGACCCACAGGTTGATGTTCTGATGCCCTCAGTACGTGCTAGGGGGGCTCAGGGAGCATAAAGAATATCACTTCCTGAAGATGCGAGCAAAGCGTCTTCACCATTCACCATTTGAAAATACAGGGAACTTCCAGGAAGAAAATAAAAACTGACTCTAATCCCACTGCCCAGAGATAAACATTGTTAAATTTCTCAAGCCTTTATTTACAGGCCCATGGGCATTAGGGTGGATTATTATTTTTTTTTCCAAAATTGGGATTCTACTCTGCACACTGTTTTATGCCCTGTTTCCCCCACACCTTCTTCACATACTGTGAAACTTTCCCATGACTTCCATATTCTTTGCAAACTTATTTTTAAGTTAAGAATTCATAAAACTGCACTGTATAGATATATCGCATAATCTACCCATTTCACTCTTGGTTAACGAGTTCTTCAAATTTCTTTGATATACTGAATGTCCTGAACAAACATGATGGTCTCTTAGTACCTGTATTGCAAACCATAATGCACGAGAGAGAAAGAGAGAGAGAGAGAGAGAAGAAAGGTGTCTGTCATAGAGCATAGAGGGAGGCAGGGGATGGGGATGGTAGGGAATAGTGGGATGGAAAGTGAGGATATTGGTAGTGGGAAATGCACACTGATGGAGGGATGGGTGTTGGAACATTATGTGACTGAAACCCAATCATGAATAGCTTGTGATGGTCTTACTCATGGTGATTCAATAAACCAAACAACCAACAAAAACTGAAAAAGAAATTTCTTTAATAAAGTCAGCAAACTTGAACAAATATCCTTTTGGTAAAAGTCTATAAGGAAATCCTTCCTGTGTCGTGAAGTCCTTTTATTTGGCAAAGGCTGGGGTGTCCTATGCATTGGGAGAGAGAGAGATGGCAGTGTTACTTTCCACAAAGAGGGCCATCCTTACAAAGCTGCCATTGATAGATGCAAATATTTAAAACTAGAATTTTTTATGTGTGACGCTGAATCAATTTTATGTGTCTATTTGCATATTTATATATTTCCCCCAGTGAATTGTTTGATCACTTTCCTTCTTTCTTTCTTTCTTTCTTTCTTTCTTTCTTTCTTTCTTTCTTTCTTTCTTTCTCCTTCCTTCCTTCCTTCCTTCCTTTCCCTTCCTCCCTCCCTCCCTCCCTCCCTTCCTTCCTTCCTTCCTTCCTTCCTTCCTTCCTTCCTTCCTTCCTTTCCTTCTTTCTCTCCCTTCCTTCCTTCCTTCCTTCCTTCCTTCCTTCCTTCCTTCCTTCCCCTCCCTCCCTCCCTCCCTCCCTCCCTCCCTTCCTTCCTTCCTTCCTTCCCTTCCCTCCCTCCCTCCCTCCCTCCCTTCCTTGCTTCCTTCCTTTCCTTCCTTTCCTTCTTTCTCTCCCTTCCTTCCTTCCTTCCTTCCTTCCTTCCTTCCTTCCTTCCTTCCTTCCTTTCCTTCTTTCTCTCCCTTCCTTCCTTCCTCCCTCCCTCCCTCCCTCCCTCCCTTCCTTCCTTCCTTCCTTCCTTCCTTCCTTCCTTCCTTCCCCTCCCTCCCTCCCTCCCTCCCTCCCTCCCTCCCTCCCTCCCTCCCTCCCTTCCTTCCTTCCTTTCCTTCTTTCTCTCCCTTCCTTCCTTCCTTCCTTCCTTCCTTCCTTCCTTCCTTCCTTCCTTCCCCCTCCCTCCCTCCCTTCCTTCCTTCCTTCCTTCCTTTCCTTCTTTCTCTCTCTCTTTCTCTCTCTCTCTCTTTCTTTCTTTCTTTCTTTCTTTCTTTTCTTTCTTTCTTTCTTTCTTTCTTTCTTTCTTTTCCTTGAGGAATGACTCTTTGAAAGCTCTTTCTAGGAGGAACCGAATCTTTGCTCTTCTGGTAGGGCTAAGAAAGGAGGGTTGGGGGTTTGAGCCAGGCCTTGTGAACATGGGGTATTCTATTAGCCGGGTCTTCCGTCCCTCGTGAATTGTGTAAGGAAATCTATGAAAAAAATCCCACTATTGCTTTGTACATTTAAGATTGTCAGTTGGCAAGAGAGGGAAAACTAGTTTGAGCATCTCTGCTGAAAACACATGGGAAGGATCACACACTTACGGGTTTCTCTGAACAAATGGTGCACTGGCCACCTTTATGGAGAGGTTTCTCATGAAACAAGACAACCCGGCTTTGGTCTGATTTTCTTCCTTGAACCATAGGCTTGGACAGGGAGGTATAAGACTCTGAATGGGAATCACAAGCTTGGAAAGCGGGGCGGGGGCGGGGGGGTTGCGTCTAATATTTCTCTAATATTTTACTGGCTGTATGTAGGCATGTGTGTGCACATATGTATGCGTGGACCTCACTGTTGGCTTCCAAAAGCCTATTGGCTGACATTCATGGGAGTATTGCCCATCACCCTCTTTCATGGGACAGACCTTGTTTTAAGCTCCCCGTGCTTCCCTTTCTATGGGGGTCACCATGTATTTTAGTGTCTGTGCACACGTGGGAAGGGGAAGAATGTGACTGGCTGGTCTGAATTTGGGCTGACTCTGATTGGCTTCATGGTAGGCTGCTAATGATCACTCACTCCTGCATCTCCGAGGGTGTTGGCAAGGCGATAATGCAATTAACATCTCCCTCTTTGATAGAGAGTGAGGCGAAGACAAGCTGACTTTTTGGAACCTATGATCACTGATAATTAGGGGAAACCCTTGAGGGGACATATTGGACTGTTTTAACAATTGCGTTCGAAGGCGTGTATGGTGAGGGAACCTCAGAAACAGTGGGCCAGGCAGATGAACCCCCACTGGCCCTCTCTCTCTGGGTTTGGGGTGGGCACTGCCACTCTGTGCTTTATTTTTAGCAAATATGTCTAGCTAATGTGGCTAGAACCACTGGTGATGTTTCAGGAAATTTATTTAAAATTCAATTTATACATCGTGACTTTAAGCACTACTTTTGGGGAAGTGTGTTTTGCATTATGCCATATCAGTTCGGGATTATGGACTCCAAGGGAATATGTATAATTTTTATGCACTATGTTTATTGGCACATTTGTGTTAATAGCCAATAAGATGATATTGCCATCTTAATACCTTGCGAGTCTCTGTGACTCTGTGGCTAATGAGTGGGGCCTCTGAGTACCTGACTGAAGGGGGGGTGGAGGAGGTGGGTGGGCTGAGGGTGTGGGAAAGGAGGTTGGACAGCCCAACTCTGGGTGGGGAAGTTGTGTTCCCGGAAGACAGTAGAGGCACTCTGCTGCAGAGGGGGCTCTGTTCTTAATAAGGGCACATGCTGCCACGGAGACCATGGCCTGCTTGCACAGCAGTGACCTTCATTTGGAGGGAGAACTGATCCCAAAGATACTTAGCTCTCAATTAAATAAAGCCACAGCCTCCAGACCGCTGCCGGTGACCTTTCTGCTCCCGGGAACCCCGGGCTCGTGCTTTGCGGTGAATTTACAGTTACTTCTGGACAGTTACACGCAGAGGGACAGCTGACGCCCCAACTTTGCTCCAGCTCCTTATGTGGATCACATGTGATTTTCCAAGGCATCTCTCAGGCATTGAATTATTCATGGAAATGGCACCCAGAACAGAATCATGTTTTCTATCTCTGTATTCAGTGCAGACATCACGTTAGTCAACGATGTCCATTGGATTGTTTTTGTAAGAAAACTCACACAGGGCACAGGGTCTCCGGGGAATGTGTCCCCTGATGCAGCCGGTGCTTCCTGCTGGGTGGCCGAGATGTGGGGCTGAAACCAGGTCACAGAAGTCAACCCCTTTGGAGAAACCACAGCCGTGACATGGCTTGCAGATCTTTTAACCTTTATTGTCAGGGTCTGGCTGTGATTCTGTTTTGTACTGAGAGGTGTTATGATTGGATTAAGATGCGGAGTCCTATTGGCAGTCAGTTTCTCCAAAGACTAGTTAGCGGCAAGCAAGCAGGAAGTGGACCAGCCTCAGGGGCCCCTGGCACTGGAATGTCCCAGTGCTTCACCCACCATTGCCTGATCATGGGGGCTTGCATCTGTGTGCCCTCTTGGAGCATCTGTTTCTATGATCTTTTCATCACCTACGAAGCTGCCGTGACACCCAGTAAGCCCTCAGTACGGAGTCACAGATTGGTTGAATCTACACATCTGCACAATGTCCCCAACAACCTGGAAAGCTCCCCTGCTGTCCCAGCCAGGCTTTCAGGGAGAATGTCTTCCCTAAACTCCTCTCTTTCCACCCAAATCTGGAGTTTTGTCCAGAGCTTGCCTTCTTTTGCAGTGTGGAGAAAAAAGTTGATGAGTTACTTTTGCCTCCTGTTGTACCCAATAGGGACAATCTGCATCTCAATGAAAGTGGCTTAAAACCAAGTTCTTTTGGCCAAAGGAAAAAATTGTGTGATGCTTCTGCTTGAATTTGAAGCTGTTTTCTAAATCCACCCAACCCCAAATTTAGAAAATATTCACCTGGGATTTTATGGTTTAATCTGGCCAAGTTTAAGTCTTGAATTTGCCTGGGACCTTTCTTTTGGGGGGGGGGGGTTGGGATCACACCCAGCACTGCTCAGGGGTTACTTTCAGCTCTGCACTTAGGAATTATTTCTAGCGGTGCTCAGGGGACCATATGGGATACTGGGGATCGAACCCAGGTTGGCTGTGTGCAAGGTAAACTCCCTATCCACCATATTATTACTCTACCCCCACCATTTTTCTTTTCTTTTTTTTTTTAGGTGTAGTGCCAAATATGTGTAAGGGATTATTTTTTTTTTTCTGCATGATCCTTCTCTGGTGTAAGGTGATGTCACTTCAATCCTATGGCTTTGTGATGTCCAGGGCCCTGTGGTGGTGGTCATAACCTGGCCCATCTGTTGACAGAGAAGTCTTGGCTCAGAAAGCAAGTCCCAGTTTTCTGGAGCTGGTGAGGTGTGGGTTCGAGTCCACACTTCATCCCTGTTTAGCTGTGCAGGGCGAATGGCTTGTTTGCCAGTTTGAGCTGTGACCTCACCATTTTCCCTCCCTGGCTGGGTGAGGCCTTATGGAGGGGGACTGCACCAAGGGCAGCTCCCTCCCCACTGTCTGGGGTCCTCAGTGAACCTTGGAGCTGCTCCATCAGGTTCTTTTGTATTTTCATTCATTCAGTGGAACGACCCCATGTGGGTTCTGTGTTATCATCATCCTCATGACCCATCCTTAAGACTCCCTGATCTTCCCCGGATTGGCTCTGTTTTCCTGGACAAACTATCCCAGCTGGAAATAAATGGGGGCTCATCCTCCGGGCCCCTCCTTCTAGCACCAAAACCATTCCCTGTCCATCATGGTGTCAGCTGGGAGTGACCAGAGCTTAGACATGAGACTGTGTCTACTTCTTGCCCTAGCATCCTCTCTCTGGTTTCTGCATCCCCCACATGCTGGGTGCCAGATGCCCGTAGCACCCCACATGACTCTGTGCCAGAATGCTCTTGCTACCTCCTGTGTCTGTCCAAGCCCAGGCCTTCTCGGAAGGCTTCCTCACTGTCCTGTGTCCCGTTCTCATGCTTGGTTTTCACTTCTATTGTTCTACAGACTGTCAGCACCAGAAAGAGGGGGTATTTGTAGGTGGAACTGGCCCTCCTTATACCCAGACACTGGGCACATTGGTTATAGAAGCAATGATCAGGCCTATTTGTTTTGTTTTTGTTTGTTTGTTGATTTTATATTGCTGAGTAAGCAATACTCAGCACTTACTCCTGCCTCTTAACTCAGGGATCACTCCTGGTAGGACTCTGGGAACAATATTGGGTGCTGAGAATCAAGCCTGGGTTGGTGACATGCAAGGTAAGTGCCCTACCTGTTGTACTTCTTTTGAGGGTCTGATAGAGCAGAGATGATCTTTTGACCTGGACCTACCTGTGTTTGTTCTCACGTTACTCATGGTAGTCAAGGATTGGAGACAACCTAAGAGCCCATAGGCAGAAGGACTGTAGACACACAGTGGAACACTACTCAGTGATAAACAGACTAAACACTGCCATTTGCAACCACAAAGATGGCCTTGGAAGGGATCATACTCAGGGAGAAAAGTGACTCGGAAAGAAACATGGCTGATAGGATTCCATTTTTCTGCACTAATGAGCAAAACAGGTGAGTGAACTAAATAAAAAGAACCTTTTAGATGATAAGGATCTGGCCCCAGTGTGGAGTCTTTTTGCCCTAAATTTTCTTAATGAAGAAACACTGCATTATATAACATTCCATACATTTCAGGTGTATGCCAAATTACCTGATTGTCAGTGGGGGAGGAGTGTGAGCGGAGGGAGTTGAAGGGCTCCAGGTGTGATGAAGGAGAAGACTCCAGGTGTGGCCTTTTTAGAACTGAACTTGAGTGGTGAACTTGAGAAAGTAATGTATGGGCGTTGATTCCTTAAGATATACATCTGAGACGTATGCAATGTTATAATGCAGTGTTTCTTCATTAATAAAATTTAGGGCAAAAAGACTCCACACTGGGGCCAGATCCTTTGGACCCCGACTGTCCCCCATCCTTTGTGGCTGAGCTTCTGCATGAGGTCATGACAAGAAAGACACTGGAGGTTCCAGGAATCATTCACTTAAATCCCACCACGTGTTCAGGCTCTATGCCTAGCACATGCCATGAATAGCCATTCTTGCCCCCATGGTACAGAGTAGGGTGGGCCAGCTGTGGGTGGGTGGGAGGGGAGAGGAGGGAAGAGCGGAAGGGAGAAAGGAAGGAATTGAAGCTGGAGATGGGAAAAATGACTGTCATCCATCGCTGGAACCCGCATGTCACAGGTAATTACACATGAATGACTGTGAGTTCTACTTGCCTCCCTTCGTCCTTCTCAGCCCTATTTGGTGTAACAGGCGGCAATTAGGGCCTGGGACTTCAATGACGAGGAGAGGAAGATGAAGGCGAGATGTCACTGGCCTCTTTCTCTGTCCTTCAAGCAGCTGTTACCTTACAGACACTCCAAATTTGCCCCTTTAAAAAAAAATTCCATCTTAATAACTTGACTTAGGTGGGTTTTTTTTTTAGACCCCATAGTGTTTGCAACAACCGTTATGGCTCTATTATGATAATACAAGAAAGTTACATTATGAAATAAATGCATTTTAAGGTTTTTCCCTGGCAACATAATGTAAGGATCATTCTGCATGTTGGTACTAAAGAATCAAAAACAGTTTAGTCAGTGGATGTGAACACTGTTTCTTGTCATCCAGTTAATGGATCTACTGTAGTATTTGTGTTCCTCCCAGCCCTGCTGCCGTACATCAATGAAAAATTATGTTTTTTCCCTCCGTGCTACAACACCCGTCATCTTTATAGGCAACACATTTCCCTTCAAGTCGAGCGGTGTAAAATGCCTACCATTTCTCGGCCCCTTTCCCTCCCCGTCATTTACCTGGTTCCTGGCAATCAGGGGTCAGCGCCTCCTCTTATTAATGTTCTGAGTAATAGAAACCAGAGCACCCCAGTACTCACGCAGAAGCCCCAGCCAGTCCCTGCTTAGTGTGCAAAGGGCAGACAGGAAGCAGAGCTTTATTTTTTTTTTAAACCCTCTTTGTTTACTGGATCCTGACAGCCCATCATCACCACCCCTCCTGCATCAGAACCAGGCCTGCCTGCCTCGGGAAGCAGCCCCCAGCCGGGGACCCTCTCTCTATTAGATGGGATGAACCACAATGCTCATCTCAGAATGACCAGCTTTGCCTTACTGAAAATTCTACTTCCCCAATCCGCAAAGTTTCATCCTCTAAAGGGTGAGCTGGGGTGTGGCCCAGGGGAACCCCCTTCGCAGGGGAATTGGTTCTCTGATGTCATTCTTTTTAAGGCTTCCTGGTGGTGGGGTTGCATGACTTTATATCCCCATGACATCTTCCGTGTGACTCATCCTGATAAGATCTGTGCTGACACCAGCCGCAGTGCTTCCAGCTAGAGGCCAGGTGGGGAAACAAAGTCAGTGAAGCCTGGAGCCCCCCCCCCCCCCACCGTCCAAGTTGCCAGGTGGGAACATGACCCAGAGTTGTCAAGTGACATAGAAGGGGTGACACAGACTTGCTACAAAAGGCCCAGCCCAACTTAGGGAGAGAGCGCACCATCCCAGCACAAATAGATTATAGGCCAGAAGCCCAGGATTGATCCTGTGCTAGATGGTAACCTTAAGTACCACTGGCAGTAACCCTGAGCATCACCCAGAAGTAAGCTAACAATGGGGGAAAGAGGTGTGTGGGGGGTAGGGCAGGAGAAGGCCCAGGCTTATTGTGGATGAGTTGTAAATGAACCCCTTTGGGGCTCTAAAGAGGACACTAATTTGTGCGTACCAAACTGAGTCAGCCTGGCCTGCTCTCCCTGGAATTCCTGACCGTTTTAGGACATTCACTTTTACCTCAGTCAGTCCCCCGCTTCCAGAGCAGCATTTGGGGGTAAAAGTGTGTGGAGTAGAGTTAAGTAGAAATCATCTGCCTCACAAGCATTGGGAGGGGTGGGAGGGGGGTATATTGGGGTTCTTGGTGGCGAAAAATGAGGACTGGTGAAGGGGAAGGTGTTTGATCATTGTATGACCGAGACTTAAACCTGAGCTTTTTAACTTTTCCCACAGTGATTCAATAAATAAATATACGAAGATAAATAAATAAATAAATAAAATTATGAAAAAAAAAGTGTGTGGAGTTTGGTGCTTTTCTTTGCTCAACTCCACCATCCTGCAGCTCTCCTTCCCTATACTACTCTGAGATCCTTTCGCTACACTTAGTTTCCTAGAGGTGAGCCTGTCCCTCCAGGTCTGGCACCGGCAGATGCTGGGTGTAGCTGGGTTTGCGCAGCATGTGTGTGTGTGTGTGTGTGTGTGTGTGTGTTAAGGGGGACGGGTATAAGAGATATAGATATCAGCTTTTCAGAGAGGACCAGTCAGTGGGCTGGCAACTCACTGCCAAGGGGGACACATCCGGGTCAGGAGGGCAGGATGGAAACTTGGGATTCTAGGTGCTGAGGAGAATCCCCCACCCTGAGGATTTGATTCTCGGGCAGCAAACTTCACCTGCCTTAAAAGCAATGTCCTTCCAAAGTGTAACACAGAAGCCAACTAATCTTGATTAACAAGGGCATTGACACAGAAGGCTTAAACTTGCAACAAATGTTTAGTAAGCACTCAGACAAGAACTTAATGTTTCTGTGATACAACAATTTTCACAAACTTCCTTCCACTGAAAAGAAATTTGATCCTTCTGTTAGCCATTTAGTGATCCTTCCATATAGCCACAAGCAATATAAAATAAATATCGTGGGCCTGATATGGGGGCAGGCTTGAGGGGTGGTTGGGAAAAGGGGGATAGTGGTAGAGGGAAGGTGACAGGGGTGGTGGGATGGATGTTGGAATATTGAATGCCTGTAACAAATCATCCTGAACAACTTTGTAAACCACAGTGTTTAAATAAAGTGTGTGTGAGGGAAGCAATGCCGTCCACATACAGGTGCTGAAGGCTGCTGGCCAGGGTCCCCGGCTCAAGGCAGTCTAGCACCTCTCCAGGTAGTGCCAGCCAGTCCATTCTGCAGCTCTGTCAGCGTTCTGCTGATGATCTAGAGCAAGAGGGGGATCCATTGGGCTGGGCTGAGTGTGGGGGTCAGGCTCGGGGGGACGTGACTGCTGTCATTCACATCATGCCCTGGGGACACTAATGGGCGAAAAGTGGGGACAGTTGGTGGAGGGAAGGTGACAGGGGTGGTGGGATGGGTGTTGGAATATTGAATGCCTGTAACAAATCATCATGAACAACTTTGTAAACCACAGTGTTTAAATAAAGTGTGTGTCAACCTGGGCTGGAGCTATAGCACAGTGGGAAGGGTGTTTGCCTTGCACGCAGCCAACATGGCCAACCCGAGTTCGATTCCTCCGCCCCTCTCGGAGAACCCAGCAAGCTATCCAGAGTATCTCGCCAGCACGGCAAAGCCTGGCAAGCTACCCATGACATATTCAATATGCCAAACACAGTAACAAGAAGTCTCAAAATGCAGACGTTACTGGACCCGCTTGAGCAAAACGGTGAACAACGGGAAGACAGTGACAGTGCAGTGTGTCAACAGGGCTGACGCACCCTTGAGCCTGCTGGCCTGGCCTGTTTCCCGTGACCTCTGTTTTCCAAGGGCACGTGAAGGGCTTTGGAGTCAGGCTGGCTGCTGATTGGCTGCCTGCATTCTGTGCGGGGGGTCCTGGGCAGATGGGATGGTTCTGCCATCCCACAGCACCACGGGGGTGTTGACCTCTCCACGCCCACTTTCCCAGCTCCTGTGCAAGCAGAGCAGATCCTGGCCCAACTGTGCTCCTGGCTCCAACCAGGATACAGGTTCACACTCATGCAGGGGCAGGGGGAGGGCTCCCCTCATGCTTCCTTGTGTGTCTGTGTGAGGGGGAGACTTCTTAGAAATGGTCGCCATCATCCTCCCTGCATCTTTCTCTGCTTCTGTCTGGTATTGAGATCTCTGTTCTTGAAGTCCCCCCTGAAGACACATGTGTATCTCTGTGCACTGTGAGGAGAATGGAAGGCGGTCATGGGGGCAGGGCCTCACTGGCCATGACTCCATATTTCTGCTGGAATGGTAGAGGAACCGGGCGTGCCTCTACAGAGGGTCCCTTGCTGAGATCAGTTGGCGGGTGCCACTGTTAGAGTAAGGAGTCAACCACCCCTCAAGGACAGAGAACAGAGCCGATAATGCAAACCACATAGCGAGGTTTATTGTTCCAGCTAGCTAGGGTCCAAGTATTGGCCTAGTGCAGCAGGTCTCAACAAGGACCCGGAGCACTAGGTTCAGCAAGTTCTTATACTTTCATTTTGGCAAGTAAGCATTACTTAGCAATTTTCTATTATCTACAGAGTAGCACTGTAGCACTGTCTTCCTGTTCATCAATTTGCTCGAGCGGGCACCAGTAACGTCTCCATTGTGAGAGACTTGTTGTTACTGTTTTTGGCATATCGAAAATGCCATGGGGAGCTTGCCAGGCTAGCATACTCTCAGTAGCTTGCCGGGTTCTCCGAGAGGGATAGAGGAATCAAACCCGGGTTGGCCGCATGCAAGTCAAACGCCGTACCTGCTGTGCTATCGCTACAACCACACATATATTTTTTTATTGTTGTTGTTTCGGCGCACAACATCTAACCCACCTGACAGTTACATTCCAGAGGCCTAATCTTTTTCTGGGGATATAATCTTTGACAAAAGCATCTGTTTTTTCTGCTTTTCTTCTTCCTGAAAGAGGCCTAAGTCACTCAGAAGGCCTGTCATGGTAGTTCTCCGGCTAAGTGGGTCCTAACACCACCACCTTTGGTCGTCGCAACATTCTCCTACCTCACCTAAGAGGACAAATTTCTACCCATAGGGTGCGCACCAGTGAGTCAGTAAGGAAGGAGGGAGCCATCACTTTTTCCCGAGAAGAGATGACTTGGCTCGTGGTGTCTGGGCACCGTTGGCTGTCCTCACCTGCACCAGCTCACCGTTGCTTCCCCAGGGCAGAAACCAGGGCCTGCTTTTTTTTTTTCTCTCTGTCACTGTCCAATTTCTCCCCATCCAACTGCCCGACCACACTCATCATCCACACTTGTCTTGCTTAGTTGGAAACAGTCACCACCGCTGTTTTCTTTCCCAGCAAAGCCGACTTGTGACAAGGCCCTTGAGAAGGCCCCGTGTCCAGGTGATGCTGTAGGGAGCCTCAGGGCAGGGGCCAAGCCACACTCTGGCTTGACCTCTGAGGGGCCCCGCATGGGGGGAGATTTGTCATCTGTCCTGGAAGAATTGCATGTCACATGCCTGGCTGGCCCAGCACCAGCCCTTGGTCAGTGCTTTTCCAAACTAGAACCGGGTCTGGCCCCCCAGGAGGCCCTGCTCAGCTGAGCAAGGCCTCAGTCAGTGCCGCTCGCTGCTTCTGATTCATCTCCTGGACATGGGCTGAGCTGTGGGTTTTCTTTTTTGAAAAGTCCAATCCAGCAGGAAGTTTCATTCTTGGTGACTTTCGCTGAGACCTTCAGGACGCTGAGGGAAGAAGGGAAAGGCTCACCCTTTGTTGCAATGTGGGTGCCTCATCCCTACGCAACCCAGGAATGGCCGCCTCACCCCTACGCAACCCAGGAATGGCCCAGCTGCAGCTCAGGCAGCTCTTCCCAGAGAAACTGCATCGGGGATGCTCAGGTGGGGCACAAGCTTGAATGCACGCTCTGAGCTGGGCTTGGCTGTGGTAGTGATTGTTCTTCCTGGTCTTGAGACTTGTAGGGAGTCTCCCCGACTGAGAAGTGAGAGGCTGAGGTCTGGGTCTTGTTTGGACCAGATGGAGAGGAAGTTTCTTCTCTTTCAGGTCACCTATTGTTTTAGGGCTGACTCTGTGTGACCCAAGGTAAAAACTCAGTCTCTGGGCCTCGGTGTGAGAAAGTTCTCTGGCATCATGGATGAGGACTAGGAGATCACTATAGGAAGGAAAGTGAAACCTACATCCATCATTAGGATGCCATCACTGTAGGCTTTTGGCCATGGGTGGGTACATTCCTGAATTCTGATCCTGTCTGACTCAAATTCATCATCTTAACCGTCTTCTCTCCCTCCCTTCCTTCCTCCTTTCCTTTCATCTTGCTTTCTTTCATCTTTCTTTTTGCCTGCCTGCCTTCCTTCCTTCCTTCCTTCCTTCCTTCCTTCCTTCCTTCCTTCCTTCCTTCCCTCCTCCCTTCCTTCCTCCCTTCCCCCTCCCTCCCTCCCTCCCTCCCTCCCTCTCTCCCTCCCCTCCCCTCCCCTCCCCTTCCCTCTCTTCCCTTCCTTCCAACACCAAGTAAGGCTGCAGTCAAATATGTAATCAAATCCTTCAGAGGGAAGAATCATAACTTTATGTTTATTTTACCTGGCTCTTTACTTCCTCTGAGTCTTGTCAGATGGAGGAGGCACAGAATTGACTATTTGGTACAGCCTGAATAGAGCAATATGAACATTCAGAGAAGGGCAATTTTGGCTCTGGCTGGAGGGATTGTGAAGGTTACTAGATGGAGACAAAGTGATCACAGGACAGGAGAGTCTGTGAGGGGATTCCTGCTGGGTGGGAGACCCAGAGATGGGAGCTGGTCAGTGTCACTGCAGGACCCTCCCTTGGGTCTTCCTTGCTTCCTCACTGAGTGCTCTGAAATTTCCTGGATGACCTGAAGATGTTGGCTACAGAAACATCCCTCCCCAGCTCAAGTCTGTGCTTGTGAAAGGCAAATGGACCCCCCCCCCCCCAAGGAAGAAGACTCTGGACAAGGGTGGCCCAAACTCAGCCACACAGGACTGTCAGATAAAGGCCCTCTGTCAGACCTGACCCACTGCAGGTATCCTGCAGCCCTTACCCCTGACCATGTCCTCCCACTTGCCCTTGTGGAGCTTGGGAAGAAGGAGAGGACAATGGACCCTCCATGGAACAGGGCCTGCCGCGCTGGGCCCACCCCTCACAAGCAGGCTCTTGGGTGAGCTTGCCCAGTTTGGCCCAACTTAATGAGAGCCGTAAACACAGTTGTGGGGCTGAGTGATTGGTATGCATTGTTTTGTTTCTTTCATTAATTCCTGCTGCCATTCGGGTTGCAGGGATGAACAATAGCAGGGGCCTGTATAGATCAATACCAGATTGCTGATAGTGCCTATCTGTTCTTGGAGCAGATTATTTGATAAATGGCGTGGTCCATACCTTTTGACAGGTGCTCACCATCCAGCCTGGCCCAAGCTGGGGTAGTGGAGCCCAAATCAGAGCAAGGCAGGGGAGCAGAGAGATTTCCTTTTTTTTTTTTTTTTAAGGTACAAACCTCTACTGAAATTGTCGCTTTTAAGTGATAGATAATGAATTTATAGCAAGAGAGGAGAGTGGGAGGATGGAAGTGGTCTGTCTGACTTTGGTTCCCTCGTGTCTGACTCCCCCCCATGCTTGGGTTTTGCTGGATCTAGCGTGAGGCTGGGCTTTTACTGAGTTTATTTTGAAGTAAGCCTAGTCCTTGGAGGGATGACCATTTTATTTTTTTAATTTTTATTGAATCACCGTGAGATAGTTAAAAGCTTTCATGTTTGGGTTACAATCACACAACAATCAAACACCCATCCCTCCACCAGTGCACATTCCCCACCACCAATATCCCCAGCCTACCCCCCCTCCATTTCCCACCCTCCCCCTGCCTCCATGGCAGACAATATTCCCCATACTCTCTCTCTACTTTTGGTCATTATGGTTTGCAATGCAGATACTGAGAGGTTATCATGTTTGGTCCTTTATCTACTTTCTACAGACATCTCCCATCCCGACTGGTTCCTCAAACCATCATTTTCTTAGCGATCCCTTCTTTATTCCAGCTGCCTTCTCCCCTTTGCTCATGAGGTAGGCTTCCAGCTACAGAGCAATCTACCTGTCCCATGTATCCTTAGGTGGGGATTACCATTTTACAGGGGGAAAGAAACTCCTGGTCTCTTGAGTCACCGGCAGGTCCCAGGGACCCCTGTTGTGGAAGGAGACTCAGAGGGGGCAACTTGTGGGTGGAGCTCAGGCCCATGAGCTGTGCTGATGTTTATTAGTGCCGGTGGTGGCTCTGCATGGGCCATTGATGTCTTCTTTCTGTCCCTACCTGTCCCGTTGGCCTCACCTCCTCTCTCCTCTGCACAGCAGGTACCCACTTCCCTGGACACCTGTAGATGTGACCCACTGCTTCTCAGTTGGCCTGAGAGGTTCCATGCACTTCCTTCTCCTCCTCCTTCTCATTCTCTAGCTCCGGAATGATCACACAGTTACCACAGGGGCCTCTGGGATCAACACCTGATGCGTGCCCAGGTGATCAATAAAAGTGCCAGCCCTGCTCTGTACCTCCACAGTCCCTACCTGGGGTCTGCAGAAGCCACAGGTATAGCTCAGGGCACCTTGGATACAGGGTGTGACCCCAGCCTGTTTGTACTGCATCCAGGGAAGACTCTAGAGTGGGCCGACTCTGCCCCGCTTCCCAGCAGGGCCTCAAGTTAGACCGTGTCTGCAGCCACTTGGGATGTGCCCTGGTGAGCCTTTTTCATTTACCCCCACTCCTGCCTTCCGTGGCCCCCAGGGAGGCTGCCAAGGGGTGTGTGTGTGGGGGGGGGGGGTGCTCGGGAGAATCTGCCTGCCGAGCTGCCCTGAATTCCACCATCCCTGCACAAAAGAGGGACCCTGGAGGCTCCCAGAGCCATCCTTCTTGCGATGCGGACTTTGCTCCCGGGGACTGATTGCCAGGGGAGAGGCGATTACGGGGGGCTGGCGACCCTGTCCGACAGAAACCATGGGGGAGGCCGGGCCTGTGATCTATGAAATGTCAGGCGTTATATTTTAGACTCTGCTTTTAAAAATCTCTAACAGCCTCCTAAGGAATGATTTGACATCCTTAAGTTCAAGACTGGGCACAAATAAAGCTTATGGCAAAATTAACATAAATCATTAGCATTAATCATGCTGGGTTATTGATAGCCGTACGCAGGCATGTATCACAACCCTGGCCAGGGACTCGGGGTGGGCGATATTTCTTCCAGCTGTCCCAGGCGGCCTCGCTGCATATGGCGCTGGAGTCAGCTTCTTTGCCGATTTTCCTCCTCGGCTTGAGCTGCCACGGGAGGCAGCCCCGCTCCCACCTCCCCTCTCTTTGTGCTGGGCCTCTTTCTCCCCTCCCTCCCTCCCTCCCTTTTTTCTTCCCTCCCTCTCTCCCTCTCCCTCTCTTTCTCCCTCCCTCCCTCCCTCTCTCTCTTTCTCTCCCTCCCTCCCTCCCTCCCTCTCTCTCTCTCTTTCCCTCTCTCCCCCTCTCCCTCCCTCCCTCCCTCTCTCTCTCTCTCTCTTTCTCTCCCCCTTCTCTCTCCCTCCCTCTTTCTCTGTGTCTCTTTCTCTCTCTGTCTCTTTCTCCCTCTCTCTCTCTCTTTCTCTCTCTCTCTCTCTGAAGTCAGATTTTGAGACCAGGTCAGAATCTACCAACATCTGTGACTGTCACCCATCATGTGACTAAAAGGCCCTCCTGTTGATCATCGATTTGCTCGAGTAACGTCTAAATCGGAGACTTTGTTGTTACTGTGTCTGGCATATCGAATACATCACAGGTGTCTTGCCAGGCT
Source organism: Sorex fumeus (assembly GCF_029834395.1). NCBI lineage: Eukaryota > Metazoa > Chordata > Mammalia > Eulipotyphla > Soricidae > Sorex > Sorex fumeus. The sequence continues at coordinate 24,435,904 of NW_026606179.1, forward strand.
CTGCTGTGCGGGCGAGATACTCTCGGTAGCTTGCCGGGCTCTCCGAGAGGGGCAGAGGAATCGAACTCGGGTCGACCATGTTGGCTGCGTGGAAGCAAAATAGCAGGGTGACAATTAGCAGTGGGTGGCCTACACAGATTGGTTTCAATTTGGTAGCCTTCACTTTTACTTGCACATTCATCTCTGAAGCTGAGGACTGTTCCTCCGACTCTTCATGGGGGGGGGGGGGGGTAGGGGGAAGAAACGTGTATTTTTGCCAGGTCAGGATGCTTGGGTCGCAGGAGGGAAGTAAAAAAGTTCAATAAGGCAAGGGACAGGGTTTTGTTATCATTTGAAACACCTAAACACGCCTTTATTGGAAACTGAGGAGAGAAATTCCATTATTCTCATCCCACAACATGTCTCTGCAACCACCACGTACTTGTGGTTGCATTAATGAAAGTATAGTGTGAAGAACAATGGAGGTGAGGGGAAGGAGTTCGGTCTCACCATGCTAATCAGATCACAATGATCTGATTATTGTGCTGAGTAAAGACTGGGACAGGCTTAGAACAAAGGAACAAAGGAATAGGGCACATCTGATCATGTGAACACCCAGGGGAGACCATGACTTTAGACTCTTCATTCTGCCAGGGCTCTCGGCTGAAGATAGGCAGAGTGGGAGCTTCAGAAACACAGATAGTTCCCAGAACAAGGGAACACTTGGAACCTTCAACACCAGCCAAAGATGGTATTAGGCACAACGGAGTGAGTTCTCTGTCCCCAGTGGTTATTCAACAACGTGGCCATTTATGGGAAACTGTAGCACTGTCACTGTCCTCCTGTTGTTCATGGCTTTGTTCAAGCGGGCACCAGTAATGTCTCCATTGTGAGACTTGTTGTTGCTGTTTTTGGCATATTGAATATGCCACAGGGAGCTTGCCAGGCTCTGCCATGCAAGCGGGATACTCTCAGTAGCTTGTTGGGCTCTCTGAGAGGCATGAAGGAATCGAACCCGGGTTGGTATGTGCAAGCAAAAGCCCTACCCGCTTTGCTATCACTTTAGCCCATGGGAGACACTGGGAGGAAATAAAATATCAATTTTAACATTAAATCAGAAGTCATAATAAAAATGATTCAAGGTCCTATCACCCAAGCGGAGCCTGAGGCTCTGTGTATATTCTTATCCGAACTCTATAAAAAGTGATTGCAATGTGTTCTTCCTCTGTCTCTGTCTGTGTGTCTGTCTTTCTCTCTCTCTCTCTCTCTCTCTCTCTCTTGGGCTGCAGCTCCAGGCAAATATGGACTCAGCAGCCACATCTTCCTCCTTCCTGTTTTCTTAGCTCTTGACTTTCTGAGTCTGCAGCAGTTGCAATGCATGTGATCAAATTTAGGGGGAGCTGAACCTCCTTGGAGAACTTGAATGTGGGTGGTTCAGAGGTTGAAGCATTCTTCACACCTCTTTGCCGGAGCCCAGAGAAGTGAGTGAGCCATGGGCTTCAACAGTTGTAGACAAAGGCTGTGTCATTTAAAACTGGGGGAGGCAGTTCGAATGTGATGAATAAGGACAGAGGTCCAGTCACAGACAGTGTGAGGGCTCTTGTTGGAGGGTGGCAGCCCTAACTGACTCTCTGATTCTCTGGAAGCCCCTTTTGGCTCCTTGTTCTTGGTCCTGTGTGGCTGGTTCTCTTGGCTGTGGTTTCCCTTTCCTGCCCCTTTATCCTTTGTCTTGCTTGCTTGGAGTCTGGCTGTCTCTCTGTGTGGGAGGGAGGGCTCCGGGAGGGCCCTGTACTCCAGGTCACTGGATTCCTGGAAGATTTTTGACATGATGAAGACATTGTATGTCTTTACCCCACTCTCGCTAGATTAAGCAAGAGGGGAAATGTCTAGCTTTCATAAATGCAATATTCTGTCTCTCCTTCAGGTAAGGTTTGGGACAGCAGATTGCAGCATGTCACCAGGGCCCTCTTGGTATTATCATTGCCTTCAGTTTCCATAAAATATCACTTCTGCTTTCCTAAGGCTCTAATCACATCTTTCATAAACCCATGTTTCTGGCATGCATGTCCAGAATTGGGTCATTATTTCCCAGAGTCAGGATAAAGACATATTGACTGACTGATGACAACAAGGGACCTAGCTTGGTGCTGCATTTGGGGTCAACCCTGACAAACTCAAGACAGAGACTGGAGTGGCTGGAGAGAGACGTAGAGTGGGTAGGGTGCTTACCTTGCTTGCCGCCGAGCCAGCTTCAATCCCCAGCACCCTGTGAAGTCTTCTTGATCCCTGTCTGGAGTGATTCCTAACACAGAGCCAGGAGTAAGCTCTGAGCACTGCTGTGTGTGGTGCCCTATCCCCCCCCGCAAAAGAGGCAGAAAATGGGGGCCAGAGTGATAGTACAGCCAGTAAAGCACCTGCCTTGCATGTGGCTGACCTAGGCTTGATCCCTAACATCCCATGTGGTTCCCTGAGCACTGTCAGGAGTGATTCTTTTTTTTTTTTTAGCAGTTTGTTGTTGTTGTTGTTTTTTTACTTGTGAAACACCATGAGATACAGTTGTAGACTTACAAGTTTTTGTGCTTGGGTTTCAGTTATACAATGATCGAGTACCCATCCCACCACCAGTGTCCATTCTCCACCTCTACCAATCCCAGTATCCCTCCCACCCTCCCATCCCCCACCCCACCCTGCTTCTGTGGCAGGGCACTCCGTTTTGTTCTCCTTCTCCTTTTGGGTGATGTGGTTTGCAGAAGAGGCATTGGGTGGCAATCATGTTTGGTCTAGAGTCTACTTTCAGCATGTATCTCCCGTCTGGGCGGATCTTCCCAGCACCCTTTATTTGGTGCTCCCTTCTCCATCTGAGCTGAGTGCAGAGCCAGGAGTAACCACTGAGAATCTCCAGGTATGACCCAATGCACACAAACACATTCAGTCAGAGAGAGAGAGAGAGAGAGAGAGAGAGAGAGAGACATACAGACAGACAGACAGACAGAGACAGAGAGACAGAAAGAGACAGAGAGATAAAGATAGAGACAGAGAAAGAAAGAGAAACAGAGAAAAAGAGAGAGAAAGAGAGAGAAACCCCCTTCATCCAAGGAAACTCAGAGTACTATTTTACAAAAAAAAAAAAAAAAGGAAAACAACAAAAAACCCTGATGACTTCTGGGTGAAAAACACACCTACCATGCTCTCTTCGCCCTACAAAGTCCCAGAAAGATGTTTCTCCAGGAATGTTTTACATTCTGAAATTTGAATTTCGTATTGGGTCTCACCAAGCCTTCCCCTGCTTCTTGTCCATCTTTCACTGAGATGTCTGCAGAGTCAAGGCTTTGAGGCAGCTTTCTCCAGGATTTTCCTGGAGAAATCCAAGGAGAAGAGCCATCCTCGGATACACACCTGGTGGGGGCCGCCATTTTGGAAGGTTCACAGAGGCCAATTCCCCACCTTCCACTGGTGACTGAACTCTGGGACGGTCCTTTGTGTTGGGGTTCATCTTGCATTAAACCCACAGGGCCTTTGTGAGATATGCACAGAAAAGACACAGATGTGCAGACCCTAGGAACAGAGGTCAGCAAGGTTTTTTTTTTTTTTTTCCATCTTGATTGTGCCAGAGCTGGCCTGGAAGTGTGGCCTGCTTCTTGTGGAACTGATTCCACCCCACGGGGGGCAGCCTTGCCGGGATTGTAATGACGGGGAGTGGCACGGTCGACAGGCATGAACGGGTCCCTTAATTTCATGGTGTAAAAATACGTTCGTTGACCTCAGTATAATTCCTACATTTTAGTCATTTATGCGTCATGACTCAGTACTCATTTATTAAAGAGAGTACTTTCCAAATGAACAACGGAGATGAAAATTTTTCTTAACGATGACAAGTGATAAAATTTAGTTTTATTTCTGTCGGATTGTGGTGCCCACGAGCCTGGCCATGGCTCAGGGTCTGCTGGTGGCGCCACTTGTGAGTTCCTCTTAGCCAAGTGCTCTGGGGGACAGATCACTCAGCTCCCTGTAGTCCTGGGGGGTTAGAGCAGCCCCCCGCTTTGATCCTTCGCCCCTCTGGATGTGAGCTGCTTGACTCCCTCAGAAGATTTCAGTCAGCACCTGCCAGAGCTGAGGTAAGAGGTGAGACCCTGTGGTGGAGGCGGCAAGGGATGAAGACTGTGAGAAATCTGGGATTCGGTGTCCTGAGGGCACATCTTCTCCTCAGCAGTGGCTCCTTCAGACTCTGAGTGGATGCTGTTTGCCAACAGATTGGAACAGCTCTTCAGAGCTGGTCTGGTGATTGGTGGTTTCCAGTGGGCCTGCTCTGAGTGGGCACTAGAGAGGCTCCGGGGGGAGGGAGGGTGTTTGTAATACCCTGGAAATGAAGGTCTCATTTTGAAAATTGGAAAGCAAGGCCCTCCCCAAGGCAGCCTTGAAGAGCCCTTCCCGGGGCTGGTATCCGGGACGCCTCCTCGGCTGTAACCAGTGGTCCTATCTGCAGGATTGGCTCCACGAAGTCCCAGGCCTCCCCTTTGGGTCGTTTCTTTCTTTCAGGGATGGGGGTTCAATGTGACTTTAATGTAACGGCCTTATTCTATGTTCATCCGAAGGGATATTAAAGCTATTTCCTTTTATTGGCACAGAAGGTTCAGAGAGTGGGAGGAGGTGGCAAGTGTACATGGGGCTTCCAGCACCTCAGTGGTTTTCAAGGTTCATGGACACTCGTGAGGGGAGCCCCTAACCTTTTACCAGGCCACCAGTTGGGTCAAAGATCATGCAGCCCCAGACCTGCCATGAGTCCCTGATTATAACCCTTGAGGCCAGGACTGAATGTTTCTTAATTTAACAGTCTCCTTCTGGAGTCACGTGGTGGAGGACATGCCTGACCCATGTTCTATCCCCGGTACCACGTAGATGTCCCCAGTATTGTGAATGTGGCACCAAACTGGCAGATATTCCCCAGGAATGGCCCCTGATTGCCCCATTGATGCGAAACTGCTCTAAACCAAGTCCCCATGCCACCTGGAGTTTGGAGAAGCCATGCCTGGTGGCAGCTTCTCCCGCTATGGGGATATAGCTGGAACAATTTAGAAATAAAAGTGGATGGAGGGGCCGGAGTGATAACACAGCATGTAGGGCACTGGCCTTGCATGTAGCTGACCCGGTTTCGATCCCTGGCATCCCACATAGCCCCTAAGCACCGCCAGGAGTAATTCCTGAGTGCAGAACCAGGAGTTAGCCCTGAGCACCACTGGGTCTGACCCCCAAAACCAAAAATAAATAAATACATATATATTTTGAATTTTTTAATTATTTTTTAATGAATCACCTTGAGGTACAGTTACAGACTTACAAACCTGTGCATACGTTTCAGTCATATAATGATCGAGTACCCATCCCTCCACCAGTGCCCATTCTTCACCACCAATGATCCCAGTATCCCTCCCACCACCCCCAAATAAATACATCTTTAAAAAAAAAAGAAAAAGAAAGTGGATGGAGTAGTCTGAAATGGGTCCAGGACTCTTGCTCCTGGGGTTGCCACTGGCTTCTGACTGAGCCTGCTCTTGGGCACCTGTCTTCCGCCTCTACAATGGCCAAGGCCGCAGACTCCCCCTGGCACCCACGACAACATTCCCTTTGCTTGTTCTGACTCCGTGGAGCTGTCAGAGTTCCCGAGAGTGTGGTCTGTGTCCAGTGAGTGCTGAGGGAGGTGGGACAGGAAAGCGTGACGAGAGGAGGCGGAGTCTCTTCTAGGGGCTTCCATGGGAGGAGGTGTAGGCCCCCCTCAGCCCAGCTCCCCAGAGGAGCAGAGAAGCCCTAAAGCTGCTGGAAACTCAGGTCCCACACCAGCACATCCCGTGTCCCCTGTCACTGAGAAATCACACTGGAGGGAAGAGAAGCGAAGAGCAGGAAATTAATGGTGGTCCCTACCATTCAGTTCCTCATCCTAGAACCTTAGTCACCTCACTGGGGATACTGTCCTCCTTATTCACTCCTGGACAGTGGGGGGCCTGTCCCCCACCCACTGTCTGCTTCCCCACCCCAGTTACCTCTTCCATCCCCGGAAGCTGTGTCTACCAGGTTGAGTTGAGGACTTGGAGGTTCCTGCTGAAAAGTCATCTGGTTCCTTGCACATGGGGCTTCTGAAAGGACTCCCTGGAAAGCTGCTCCCAGGTTTGTAGGTGTTGGGGCTCCCCTTCTCTTTGTATGATCTCGGCAGTGGTCCGGGAGGCAGGTCTCATAGCCCAGACCACCTCAGCAGAACAACCAATGTCTATGGGTCCCAAAGGGTCTCCATGGGCTGCTCTCTCTCCCTCACCATCATCAGCGGGAGAAAGAGTCAGAGAGAGCATTGTATAAGAGCATATTTTACCTGAAATGAGTGATGGTTTTCTTTTCTTGTCTGCCCAGCTTCTGGTTTCCTGGCCATGGGGGTCATGCGAGAGTACAGGGCTGGGAGCTTGGGGCCCAAAGAGAATCCTATGGCCCTCTGGGAGTCTCCTGCCCCAAAGATACCCCAAATAACAGAATGTTTACAGAGAGATAGGTGGAATTCATAGGTGTGTGTGGTGGGGGGTGCCCCCGACCTGAGTGATGGGGACAGCACAGTCTGGACCTGAAGACAGAGAAGGTCAGTGGAAAGGGTGCCCAGTAGTAATGTCCCTACTAGGAGGACACCCCCACATATACTTTTTATCCTGCCAGCCTCTTTATGTGCTTTCCCAGGAACTCTCCTGCCTCTGGGGGGCAGGCGTGGGGAGGATCTTGAGAGGCACCAACATCCCCAGCCTACAGCTGGCTTGTGTAAGTCTCAAGCTCTTGGTGGGTCCTGTTTCCAGCTCAAGTACCTGAAAACTGGACAAGGAACTGTGGGGGGGATACTGGGAGCTTGTGTTTACTCAGGAGGAGCCTAGCTCTTGGTCCCATGTGACTGGAACAGGTCCTTCCTGAGGATGGCCAGGGAGGGGCCGGAAAATGACTCTTAAAAGCTAGAACAGGCTCTTAAGCTCTTGCCCTTCACCATGGAAATGGCGCGTGAAAGGAAATAAAATGAGGTTCCTTGTCAGGCAGAGTCAACCTCTGGGGGAAGGGGAGGACTCAGGGGCTCCATTTGAAGCCCCAAAGAGGCTGAATTCATGGGTTCAGCTGAAGGAAGTTTGGGGCAGTACTTCCTACAGGTGTGGTGCCCTGCAGGAGGAGAGGCTCCCAGAAAAGTGACAACACCCAGCTTCAGGAATAAAAGGCCCCTTTCACCGGGGCATGAGGGCATTACAACCATGGGGACCATTTTGCTGGCTGGTCCCAGCATAGATCCACCCAAGGTCTGTCCACAGTCTCGAGTTCCAGTCTCACGCAAAGAAAGAAGTCCTGCTTTTCGCAATGGGGCACTTCTCCCCCATATCCCCAGTTAGTGGGTGTGCCTCTCCTTGGAGTTGGGGGCCAGAAACTCCCAGAGCCAGCAGGAAGAGAGCTAGCGGCTGAGTTGTCAGGGTGACAACTTGTACCCCTTATTTATGTGTCTCGAAAAACAACCAATGTGTTCTGATGATTTCTGAAGAGTTTAAAAACAATATACTTAATTGCTGTGAGTAATTTCAGAGCTCATTAATGTAATAAATCTCTGGAGAGAAATAGTCTTAGTTAACGATCAGCATAAAATCAGAGTGTCTCAGAGAGGAGTGGGGCTGTGGTTCACTGTGCAGTGGAGACGAGGCTGGGCGTGTGGAGGACAGTGTCAGCTGGGTGATGGGCGTGGGGGGGGGTCTTTCTGCCATGTGGTCATCCCATAACAGGCTTGTTGTCATCATCTTCAACGGTGTTTGTGTCCTTGGGACTACGGAAATATAACTTGAGTTTTGTTTAAAATGGGAATAAAAGACTTGAGAGATGACTCAAAGGGCTGTGTGCATGATTTGCAGGCAGGAGGCTCCGGGTTTGATCCCTAGCAACACGGGAACCCCAACTTCACCAGGAGGTACAAGGACTTTCCTCTCCTTTGAGTATCTGTCTAGTATCTGTCTCACAGCTTAAACTTCTAGTTCAGAGGCTCCTGAACTGACTTGACTTACCACCCCCTTGTCTGAAAAAAAAAGGGGTCTCACAGAAAACCCCTCACCAAAAAATTTTTTTAAAAGGGAATAAACAGAATAGGCCCCCAAAGGCACACCTCCGGATCATTTCAGCAGCCCCGACGGTTCACACCTCCGGATCATTTCAGCAGCCCCTGATGGGGAGGCAAGTTAAGAAACACTCTATTGAAGGTGCTTGCTGAGACTCGAACGGGCTGAGGGAAGATGCACAGGGCAGAGACGAAAGGACAGGGCCAAAACTCCACAGGTCAGCTGAGGAGACACTGGGAGAAGTTTAGGATGGCATGCAGGCAGGGAGCAGAGCATTGTCTGGGGAACCAGGTGAGACGCTTCCTGGTGATCCTGCCAGATTTTGTTTTGCAAGCAAGGGTGTGGGTGTACATGGATGTCAGGAGGTCAGGCCAGGGGGAGAGTATTCCTGTGGGTTCCTGTGCTGTAATGGCACATATGAAGGTGAGCAAACAAATCCCTTCAGCCAGTGCTCCTCTCCTCAGAGGAGTGTTTGCTTTACACTCCCCAATTTACCTCCTAGGGACATTTGGCGCTGTGTTGAGGCAAAGTTGGGTGTTGGTACCCCTCTAGTGGGCAGAGGTAGGAGGGAGCAGACAATACCATGCATGAAAATACTTCACAACAAAGTGGGGGTCTGGACTAGCCCATTAGAAGCCTGCAGGTTGGAGAACTCTTTCTCTGCTGCGTTTTCCTCATGTAAGGAGATCATCATAGCATTGCATGAAATGGGGGGACTTGGGGAAGGTGCACTTCACACTCAGATCACAGCAGTACCCCCACCCAATACACACAAGCAGAACAAGTAAATGCCATTTTACACCCTTTTGGTGAGAATCAACCCAAATGAGAAGGTTACACACTGCCCTGCCTGTGGCAGATCTGGGGTCCCCTGGTCCCTTACAGTGAGCTCTTGGCATGTGGTGACAGGCCTGGGGAGCACAGACTTCATCATTGGTATGACAGGACTCTTGGGGGAAGGCCAAGCACTATAGCTGGTGCTCAGGCATAAACAACTTTATCCTAAGGTTGGAGTGACACTAGTTCAAGGCTCTGGGGGCTAAAGCATGGCCCAAACTATGGAGTCACTCTTGGGATTTCCAATTCTTGGGGCTTCCAGTTCTTAAGGACCACTTAGTTGTAGCCCATTAACTAGAATTCATTAAAAGGAACTGATCCAGTTATCTGTGGAGCCCAGGCATACGGGTGGGTGACTCTTAGAACTGGTTCAGTTACAGGGGTGCTTATTGGTGGTTCACTCTAGAGGGAGGTTTGTTTCTTTGCATTTGAACTTCATCATTTTTTCAAACCTTTATGAATTAACTTTGTTCCTGTGATTGACAATGCTATTACTGGTGGTTTCCCATGCAAATAATTTTGATATCATATCCATTGCCAGTGGACCTACTTCCCTTCCCCCAAAACCTCAAAGTCCCTCTCTTTCAATGCACCCCACCCCTACTGACTCAGTTGTGTGGATCAGTTCTCCAGTTGTGTCACCTTTGGCCCTTTGTTATTACCTTGCTGTGTATCTTTAAGTCCCACACACAAGAGACATCATTCTATATCTATCTCTTTACTTCTGACTGATGTCACTCAGCTTGATACCCTCTAGTTCCAACCATGTTGTGGCAAATTGCTTTCTTAGAACTGCATAGTATTCCATTGTGCATATATACCACAACTTCTTGAGACATTCACTTGTACTTGGACATTTGGGTTGCTTCCATATCTTGCCTATTATACAAAGTACAGTGATAAATATAGGTGCGTTTATATAATTTTGAATGAATTTTTTTTTGTATTTTGGGCATAGATGCCAAGAAGTGGTATGCCTGGGTCTTATGGGAGCTCTGTTCCTATTTTTTGAGATATCTCCACATTGCTTTCCACAGAGACTGAGCCAGATGACATTCCAAGTAATATTGGATGACAGTTTCTTTCGCAATACAGTTCTGCCAAGACTGGCCTTTTTAAGACTTTTTGATTGTACCATTCTCACTGGCATGAGGTGATGTCTCATTGTTGTTTTGATTTGCATTTCCCTGATCATTAATGATGATGAGCACTTTTTCATAAGCCAATCAGTTTTCTGTTTGTCTTCTTTGGGGAAGCGTCTGTTCATCTCGTTGCCTCATTTGTGGTTGGAGTCTTTGTATTTTTTTGTTGTTGTTGAGTTTTGCTTATGGATCTTTGATATCAACTCCTTATCTTATGTATTGTGTGCAAATATTTTATCCCACTCAGTAGAGTGTTTTGTTATTATTATTATTATTATTATTATTATTATTATTTAAGCTTGACTCTAAAGCTCTATGGTGGCAGCAACCACAGCTTGACTGGCAGAAGACAGTTCCCCAATAAACTTCATTTTCTGGGGGTGTTTCTGAGCTCAGAGACTCAAGGTCTTCTTAAGTCACCTCACTTTTCTCTCCCTGTGTTCCTGGTTAGCCCAGGGTGTGGTATCGGGCTCTAGGAGTAACACCATGTTTGTGACATAGCTGCTATCTTGCATGGGAAGGTGGAGATAACTGGACAGGATAGCACAGCAGGGCCCAGGGTTTATGTCTCTGCCCAGCCTGACTCCAGGAGTGTGCGGGTGGTTGACCCCACCCAGGCACCTGTGAGAACCCAGCAGCCTCCTGACCCATCCTTTCCTGAGGGTTATTTTCAGCATAAAACGGCATGGAGAACACACAGCTGGGGTTAAAGAGGAAACCCAGAAGCAGATGTGACCCTACTGAGCTCTCCTAATAGGACTTTAAAAAGGCTCCTATGCCTATACTCTTGTGCTCTGTGTGTGTGTGTGCGTGTGTGCGTGTGTGTGTGTGTGTGTGTGTGTGTGTGTGTGTTTGCAGGGGCCTTCCAAGTGATGCTCCAGGGGACACTCCTGGTGACACTTGACCAACCAGGCTGGCCATCCAGTGTTTGGGCATGAGGATGTGACATGTGATGCTGCCTGGAACTTGCAATGACAGGGATCACCAGGGCCACACATGGTGATGTTCTGGAGCTCATGCTGGGGAGGGAGCCTGGGTTGGCCACATGCAAGGCATGCACCCCAACTCCTTTACTAGCCCCTGTTCTGTGTTTCTGTGTGTTCGTGTGTGTGTGTGTGTGTGTGTGTGTGTGTGTGTGTGTGTGTGTGAGGTGTATTTGGGCCACATCTAGTGGTGCTCAGGGCTTCTTTCTGGCTTTGTCTTCAGGGTTCACTCCTGGCCTTGGTGGGAATCCGACTGGGGTTGGGTGCATACAAATGCCTATGTTGGGACTCCAGCCCTGCGCCAGGGTACAAAAAAGGAAAGATTTCCATCAGTGCCGTGGTCCCAGGCACTAGCACCCCAGTACCACCTCCTCTTCTGTCCACTCTTCAGCACAACCAGGTCAGGAAAGGAAAGGAAGGAGGAGGGGGGCCGCCTGGAGACAGCTTGAGGTTCAAGGTTAGATGAAATATGCCATCCGGGTTTGTCCCGGACCTTCTCCGCCCCGATAACCACAGGGAATGCGGGGGTGAGGTTTGGAACAAATGACTGCAGTCATGTTGATGTGGGTGGTGTAATGAAAGTCGGGAAAATCAGGCTGATTTGAAGTGTTCTTGTGCTTTCTTGGGTGTTCTGCTGGGAGCCAGCAAACTGCCTCTCCCTAATAGTACTGCTTCCTTTTGTCAGAGACCCGGGGCTGGGAGCTCTGTTGCTGCAGCCCCGCCGCCAGCCGCCGCCACAACCCTGTACCAGCACACGGAGACCCGCTTTCTCTTGCCTCTGGTGCGGCTGAGAAAATACCCCAACCTCTCAGAAGATGACATTCCTGTCACCTGCTTAAAATAGTGCGATGCTCTTCAAGTCTTCGCCTGCTCTCTAGGGCTCTCTGTTTTCCATGAAAGCATTTATTTCAGTCAAAATACTTCATGTTTTTTCTCTACTCCGACACTTCACCAAAAAGGAGTTGTAAGAGAATATAGCGACTCAAACCTCCACCCGTGTCACTTCAGAGGTACGATTGCCTTGCGCCTCGAGGAAGCCCAGTCCCGAGGGCTCACAGGGGGAAGGCGCGGCTCTGAGACCTAGCAGGCCCGACCAGCCACCGCTGCCTTCGTGGTTACATGTGTCTTTGGGGTCTGGAGGCTCCCTGGGGTACAGGGGTCTGCTGGTGGGGCAGCGCCCTGCTCACCCTGACTTGTCAGTGCTGCCCTGCTGGCCTCTCTGTCTGGTTGAGGCCAGGGCCAGGTGCCCTGCGTAACCCCCCTCCTGGTACCTCCTCACCCCCACCCCACCTTGCAGCTGCCTTCATCACCCGCATGATGAATCTTTTGAATATGCGGACCAGGGCTCCTGGCTGGGACTTGTCATGTCTTTCCTCTGCTGTTAGCCCGGAGACAACGCGGAGCCCCCTGGTTTACCTGTGTAGTCCCCCCGGGCGCCTCAGGTGCCAGGAGCCGCCGCAGTGCTTGCCTTGTCTCCTGTCAGATGTGGTTGGTGAGAGACGAGGACAGCATGACCACTGGGCACCGTGCACTACAGAGGTCAGCTTGCAAGGACAGCGGGACGGCAGTGATGTGGCCGTGACTAGTTGTCAAGCGAGTAGAGGAGAAGCCTTGTGTGTGTGTGTGTGTGTGTGTGTGTGTGTGTGTGTCGGGGGTAGAGGGGGTGCCGTGGCAGGCAGGGTGATGGAGGAGGGGGGTGCGGGGAGAGGGGAGTCCTGTCATCCCTGATGAAATATTCAGTGTTGTCGGTGATGTTCCAGAGGCGGTTTCCCCCAGGGGGGTGGATTTCTAGATCATTCTTCAGGCCCCTCGCAGGCGACTGGAGCACTTTGTTTAATAGATGGGGGGTGCTCATCAGAGACATCTGTAATGCATTACTGGCAGCCGAGTGTGGGGGACGCTGGAAGGTGCAAGCGGACTTTATTATGTGTCAGTCTCCCACCGGGGACAGCGCAGGGCACCCAAGGGCTCTTACACCCCGGACCCCCGCCATCCCTGCCCCCAAATGACATTTGCCTCCAGCGTGCCACCTTCCAAAGCCTATAGAACTCCGAAAGTGCTGTATAGTAACAAGTTTGCGAGATTTTGGAAAGGAAACCACAGTAATGATGCCAGTTCTTATGATCATAAATAATCATAATTAACAGGACTGCTGTATATTTATGTTGGTTTGTTTTCAGACACTTTTCATTTTATTTTGAATTTTTTCATATTGTGTTGACTTGAAACACTTCTGTCTATAGCATGGCGTGCTCTGCAGAACACTGGAGAGCGCAGCATACTTTATTTGTCCTCAGAAACAGACCACAATAATGTGGTAACTTCTATCTGCTGGCAGGCCCGCGGAAGGGTGCTATTAGTCTCGCCGAATGTGCTTTGTGTGAGAGAGAAGAGTCTCGGGGCCCACAGCTCTGACTTTGCTCTGGGCCCGATAACGTTGCTCTGACTTTCCTCGTGGATCTTGACGGCTCCCTCAGGAAGACCCATACACATATTTTTTAGCTTAAATTCTTGATAAGCTTGGGTAGGATAACTTGACGGTGAATAATTGCTCTGTGTCTGAAAATGCAGGATGACTCATGGCTAAAAGCCTGGGAAGGAGAACAATAGCGCTTATTCTGACATTGAAAGAGAGGCTGTGGTCTGGGTCCTTAGTGATCAATAATCTATAACCCATACATTGATTTTGGTAGAACAACATGTGCAGAGATGCTTAGAGATAGTAGTGTGGCACTCGAGGGCTCTGTGCTCCAGTTACAAAGGGGAGCTCACTCACATCCAGTCGAGGTTCTCAGGTTCCTCTGATTGCTTTTAATGGAAGACGCCCCCACCTCAGAGGGGGAGGGCCTGTCTCCCTCTCAGTTCTCCCTCTGTCTTCAGAATAGGCTACCCACCGTGACCCTTCAAATGTGACACTTGCTGTCCCCTGGCTCAGAGTGAAAATACAGTGATAAACAGCCTCTTGCCAAGCTGGAGGAAATGCAGCCAAAGTTTGCTTTTTGCTTTATTCTCTCTCTTCCTTTCTCTGGGCTGTGATTTTAAACTTTTAATATGCGCATCCTGGTGAAGCATTGTCCCTCTTTAAATTATTTGTCTCCCTGAGTGGCAGTTTTGTGGGGAAATGAACTTTTCGTGTAGCTTTTAGAGTCGCTGTGGGTTTACGTGGACCGCCTTAGGCCAGGTCCACGTAGGCAGAGACCACAGACGATTATGATTATGTTTCAAATGCTCTTTTCCTGTGATTATCAAGATATCTCATCCAGAAGCAGGGGCAATTTTATCCTCTTAAATTTTTTTTTCCACTTCTGTGTCCTCTGGCTTGGGGATTCCTAACCACGGCCTGGGTGGATGTTGGGGTTACTTATTCCACAGAATCACCAACTCCTGGCAGCTGGGCCTGATCCACTTTTCCATGTAGGACTGATGGCAGAAGAGGACAGGGATGATCTGAAACAGGGGTGAAGGGAGCAGAGGGAAAGGGACTGGGTGAGACGTGTAACAGGTCCTGTCTGGTGCATCCTGAGACCTGGAGAAATACCCCAGACAGTTACTATGGGAACAGAAGGAAGTGGCTGGGAATTCCAGAAGGAGGTGGTTCTTGGTGTGGCCATGCATGGAGCCACTGTCTGTGTTGGGAAGGCTCCCATGGAAGGGATCATGGGATAACTAGGGTGTGGGTGGGGTTGCTGATGGTCTCAGAGAGACCAGAGTATGGAATTAAGGAACTGGGAGCTGCCTTCATGATGGTTTGGTATTGGAAGGACACATGGCCTCATTCCAGCCTCCTGGATGCTGAAGACACGTGGATGGAGGAAAGTCTCTCAGCTTTGCTGTCCTAGCCAGAGTTTCTCCTAGTTTCACTCTTTGCAAGCCTGGGGGCCCTCCCCCAAGGCAGGCCTTGCCTAAATAAAAACATTCATCAGAAACTGGACACAGAGCTTGGTCTCTGTGTAGCAAGTTGGATTCCAAGGCCCGTGTACTAATGGATATTCAAATCTGACTGAGAAAACACCATTATCCTTCTCGTGATCATTCTGACGGGTTGGCAGGATTGAATATTTCTTACTGCTTCCTGTGTACCAGCTCTTTACTGTCACCATCTCCTTCTTTGATATTCCTCATGTAGGTAAACGTTTCTTTTTCAGCGTGCCTCCTTTTCAGATTTAGAAACCGAGGCTGGGAGAGAGATCTTGGCCTGATTCAATGGCTGGCGGTAGACGGACTCGAATGAGTCGAGTTCTACAATCAGTCTTGGATGATGCCCTTCTGCTTGGGTCTGCTCATGGACCTGTGAGGGGGAGCAAGAGCCTGTGTGCTCTCGCCACCCCCCGCACCCCCATGCCTGACTGCTCTGTGGACCTGGGCCAGTCCTGTCTGCTGTTATGCCCTTCAATTTCCTCCACAGTCACACTTGAGCTGGATTAACCTCTGAGACCCACCCAGGAACCAGATCAGGATGTTTTTCTGAAATGGTTCCAGGGCGTGAGGAGGGCAGTGCCTGAGGATTCCAGGATAGAAAAGCCATTTAGGGACTGTTTGTGGGGCTGCAAACATTTTTCATGTCCCAATTTTCCCTGGAAGGTCACAGACCAAGTAGGCTCACATGGATGCCAGCTTGCCGATGGCTGACCTGTGAGCCCCTCAACTAACTGCCTTTCTGGCCTCTACTCAGCCCTTAACATTCTTGACCTCAAGCATGAGCCCTGAGCAGGATCCTGTGTGAAGCACTTGGTTCCCTTCCTCATCCTGGATGGCTCCTTTACCTATCTACCAAAACTGAGGGCTTCTCTGCATTCAGCACCAAGCACCTCCCTGAACTGAAGGGGCTGATATGTGAGGCACTTTGATTCTTTCTCTCTTTCTTTCTCTCTTTCTTTCTCTCTCTCTTTCTTTCTTTCTTTCTTTCTTTCTTTCTTTCTTTCTTTCTCTCTCTTTCTTTCTTTTTTTAATTTTTGAGTCACACTCAGTGATGCTCAGGGGTTACTCCTGACTCTACACTCAGGAATTACTCCTGGCAGTGCTCAGGGAAACATCTGGGATGCTGGGAATCGAACCCACGTTGGCTACATGCAAGGCAAATGCGCTGCCCACTGTGCAATTGCTCCAGCCCCCTTTGATAGTTCCTTGCAGGTAAGTGCCTCCCAGGGCTGAGTGGATGCCTTATGGCTCCAATCTCAACTAGTCTATTGCTTTCTCAGAGCAATCTGTGCCTGGTAGGCTGATTCCCTCAGCCACTGGTCATTAGGGCAGGCATGTGAGGTGGGCTCTTGGTCTCATCTTCATCGTTCATGTTCTCCCTAGATATGCCAGGGTCCTTCCTCAGTGGCCCCCAGGACCCTGGAACATGGGCTTCCTTTGCACTTCCTTTGGGTGCCTCTTGGCCTTCATTTTCTCTTCTTAATTGAGACCCCTCTTTTCTTGGTGGCCCCATTTGGAATGACTTGGGTTTGCTGCCATGACCTGCTAATGCCCCTCTTATTACCAATGGAAAGGGGGTGAACAGGCATGCCCCTTCCCTGAGAAAACAAAACCCAGGTCTGGCCCCAAGCTCATCCCCCATCACCAATAGCCTTGTGCATGAGCTGGCGCTCACCCCAAAGTCTCAGGCCCCCCAGATGTGGTGTAATTTCCACAATTCTTCTCATGGAATTGTTAAGCTAAAACTTTTGAGTGCTCATGACAGGCGGGTTTACTTAAATATTTAGCTTGGCAAATGGGAACAAACCAGGCATATAATTCACAAATTTCCCAATTGTTTCCACTGCCATAGGCAATAGCCCTCATTCAATCTTAAATGAGAGCCTATAAATTTAGAAGAGTAGTAATGATATTAAGATACATAGAAAGATAGTAATTTACCCTGTTGACCAACATGAGAATATAAAGTAAATGATTAGCAAAAGACAAGTGGAATGTGTATTTACATGTTATGATATATGCAGGGGTAAAACGAGTGGTACAAATGTATTTTTAATTTGAGTGTATTTATTACTTGTGAAAGTGAAGACTAATTATGCTGTCTCCATCCTGGCATTAGGAGAGAGGTTCCTGGGGAAGCTCATTGCCCCCCTTGCCATGGTTTCTAGCCTGCAGGCTCCCTCTCTGCTGGGGTGAGCTTGTGGCAGGTTTCTAGGAGACTTGAAAGATAGGAAGGAGATGGATAGAGCTTCTCCTGTCTCCTCATTCTCAAATTGTCCATCTAGGTCCATGCATAATTGCAACTTCCTTGCATAACTTTGTAGTCTTGTTGACCAGAATCTACTTCTTCCTCAGAGGACACTGCAGGGCCTGCCCACAAGAAGGTGTGTGTTAGGTGTCTCTTGAGGTTTTTAGTTTTTGTTTTTTCTTCTTTTTGGGGGGGGTGACACCAGGAGGTGCTCAGGGCTTATACCTGGTTCAGGGATCCCTGTTCTCAGGGATTCCTATTGCACTTGGGGGACCATATGTGGTGCTGGGGAATCAATGTGTGTCTGTTGCATTCTAGGCAAGTTCCCTGCTTGCTGTCTATCACTCTGGTCCCTGTTTGTGGAGGTTTTAAATCATGTGCTGACCCCAGGAGTCTGGAGTCCTGGGATGTGACTAGGTCTTTTGTTTTTGGAGTTACGGTGATTTCCAATTAGAGGATTCAACTTGCACCCGAAGATAGCTATGGACATCAGCCTGGTGAGTAACTCCTCTAGGCGGCTGAGGGCAGCACCTGGTTGAGGAGGACAAGTCTTCATGGCAGATCTGAGCTAAGATGGTGTAGAGAGGGACCAGATGGGCACCACTTGGGCTTCCTGTCTCTGGCTCTGGAGTCTTTTCTGCTCAGGACTCTGGGGATTGCAGCTTCTGCCTACACTTTGGTCCTATTCGGATGAAACGTTTCTCTCTGGAGACATAGCCTGAGTGCTTCCATGCTCCAGTTTGTGACTCAAATCACAGAATGGAGGGATTGAGAAAACCCCGATGCCCAACGGGTGCCGGAGGCTGAGTGGGCCAGTCTCAGGGTAAGATCTAGCTGAGTCATGGGCACAACAAGTGTGGGGAATCTCCTAGTGATGAGGACCCCAGGGGGCTTTCTTCCCCCCAGAGGCCCTTTCTGCGAGGATGGCACCTGCAAATAGGTAACCTTGCAACAATTTCAACTTTGATTCTTTAATGTACAGTTTCTCTGAAACTATTTTTTAAAATTTAGGTTCTGAGAGCAGAGCCTTTCATTTCTGTGGAAACCCCACGAAGCTCACAAGATTGATGGATCAACCCAAAGTGCTGCTTCTTGGTGGGAAAGACAATGGTAGGAAATGGGGTTTCTTGGGTCAGCATGACACTTTCTCGGGGCTGTGCTCTTTGCTGGCAGCAACTCCTCACCTCTCCTCGCTCAGGAAGATAGCTGGGCCAGAAGGTAAAAAAAAAAATGACAGAGTAGGGGCTGGAGCAATAGCAGGTAGGACGTTTGCCTTGCACACGGCTGACCCGGGTTCGATTCCCAGCATCCCATAGGGTCCCCTGAGCACCACCAGGAGTGATTCCTGAGTGTAGAGCCAGGAGTAACCCCTGAGCATCGCAGGGTGTGACCCAAAAAGAAAAAAAAATGACAGAGTAACTCAGGCACCCTCTTCCAAGCAGTTGGGCAGTTGTGACTCTGGCCTTTTGCCCACCTTATAGCCTATATCCTCTGGGGCTTAACTGACCATGCGGGTCTCCTTGCCCTTTTGGTTGTGTGCACACCTGGATAAATAAGGGAAGAAGAGGAGTGAAGAGCAAAGAAGGGACAGCTTCTCCCTTTTCCCTGGCAAATGTTTTTCCAGATGTCACCATTGTTCAGTGCTGAGAAACCACACTGAAGCGCCAAGCAGCCTAGAATCCCCAGGTTTCCCAGGAGCACTGTAGCATTGTGGTCCCATTGTTCATCGATTTGCTCAAGTGGGCACCAGTAACATCTCACAACAGATTGTGAGACTTGTTGTTACTGTTTCAGCATATCGAATATGCCATGGGGAGCTTGCCTGGCTCTGCCATGCGGGAGGAATACTCTCGGTAGCTTGGCGGGCTCTCCGAGAGCGATGGAGGAATCGAACCCGGGTCAGCCGCATGCAAGGCAAACACCCTTCCTGCTGTACTATCACTGCAGGAGCATGGGCAGAAAATATCCAGAACCCAGGGACTCAGAAATGGAGATCTGGGTGGCTCTTGGAGCGGTGGCACTGAAGCACAGTGCTGGAAGAACACTGCTGATGTGCAGATGGTGGGTCTCCTCAGTGACAGACAGCATGGTCCCATGAGAAGATGCACCCTGGTGAGAAGCGGGCTGCCTTGCAGATCTCACCCGCAGTCTCCTCATTTACGCAGGGTGCTGCTTTCCCAGAATCTTCCTTCCAGTCCCCTGAGCTCTCCGGGCTCTGGATGTGAACACGTGTGTGCTGTGGGCAGGGCGAGAGGAGGCCAGGCCAGGTGAGGTGTGGGTGATTGGCATGGGTCTAAGCCGGGCCCTGGCGGGTTGCTGTTGTAGTCCTGCACGGCTGGCAGAGCTGATGTCACGTGAAGTAAGTTGGCTAGTTTGGAAAACAAATGAGAGAAACTACCTTTTGCATTGTCTACACCCCTCATCTACAAGAGTAGCGATTACTAATAGAATACATGAAAAATGCATTTCTGGAACACGGGCACCTCTCACAGTGATGCACATCTTGAGCTGATTTGCAAATGTGGGGCTCTAAGTGGCGCGTGGTCGGAAGCAGTTAGCTTCTAATGGTATGCTGCCGCATGGGCAGCAACCGAACCTATTAATGAACTAATCCCAGACTCTCCAGCGGACGCCGGCTGGGCTCCTCTCTCCTGCACTTGGCATTTCAGCTAAAATCAACAGCGTTAAAGAAAGAAAAGAATTTAAATGGATTAGGCTGCTTATCTCACGAATCACTGTGTCCTCAGTCACTACTACGCAAGTGTTGCAAATCTGAGAAGAAGCCAGGGCTTCCAAGAGGAGGAAAGAGACTAAAATTTTACTTGCAACGAGTCATTGGGCTGTAGTCAGGTGCTGGCTGCGGAGGTGAGGGCTTGGATTCTGTAGTCAGTCCTCCTGCTCCTGACAAATATTAGCTGTGTGATCCTAGGTGAATGTCTTAGCCTCTCTGTGCTTGGTTTTGCTGTCAGATGAGGGCTGCTCCAAGAATTTAATATGAATGTTAAATGTGTGAGATTAGAAGAAGAGGGACAGACAGAGTGATCTCTCTCATATGTGGTTTATGAAGAAACCTAGTAAGGGAATAACAAATACCCAATGGCCACAGAAACTGAGGACTGGTCTTCAGTAAGTAGTTCAGGGATGGGGGTAGGTGGGATGGGAGATGCAGGGGGGCAGTGGAAGGATGAAGCCCACACTCTGGAGGGAGGATGTGCTACTGTTTTACGTGTAGCAGTTTTGTAAATCACAGTGCTTAAAATGTAAAGTGAGATATTACTTGACACTTCCAACTTGCTATTTAGGGGTTCGTTTAGCCAGTACATCCATTCCTCAGATTTATTAGTTGTCTATTGTGTCCTTATTAAAATTTTGCTTGAACAAGATAACGTTTTGGCCCACATGGAGGATCCTCAGTTGGAGCATTTATTTGCTGTCTTAGCAATTTTCGGCACTACAGGGGCAAAGCAGCATAGTCTCTCCGGGGGTGACCGCAGTGAAAGGGATGGTGAGAGGGGCGGTGGGAGGGGCTGTGGGAGAGTGTAGGAGTGGCTGTTGGAGGGGTGTGAAGGGTCTGTGAGAGTGACTGTGTAGGATTTGTGAGATGGTGGAAAGGCCTGTGGGAAGGTCTGTGGGAAGGTATATTAAAGACTCTGTGGGAGGGTGTGTGTGAGGGTCTGTGAGAGAGTGTGTGAGAGGGTGTGTGAGAGGGTATGTGGGAGAGCATGTGGGAGGGTCTGTGGGAGGGTGTGTGGAAAGGTGTGTGAGAGAGTGTGTGGGAGGGTGTGTGGGAGGGTGTGTGGGAGGATGTCTGGGAGGGTATATGGGTGAGTGTGTGGGAGGGTGTGTGGGAAGGTGTGTGGGAGGGTGTGTGGGAGGGTCTGTGGGAAAGTCTGTGGAAGGTATATGAAAGGCTCTGTGGGAGGGTGTGTGGGAGGGTGTGTGGGAGGGTTTGTGGGAGGGTCTGTGGGAAAGTATGTGGAAGGTATATGAAAGGCTCTGTGGGAGGGTGTGTGGGAGGGTGTGTGGGAGGGTGTGTGGGAGGGTCTGTGGGAGGGTGTGTGAGAGGGTGTGTGTGAGGGTCAATGGGAGGGTGTGTGGGTCTGTGGGAGGGTCTGTGGGAGGGTTGTGAGAGGGTGTGCGTGAGGGTCAGTGGGAGGGTGTGTGGGTCTGTGGGAGGGTCTGTGAGAGGGTGTGTGGGAGGGTCTGTGGGAGGATGTGTGGGAGGGTGTGTGAGAGGACATGTGGGAGTGTCTGTAGGAGGGGCGTTGGAAGGGTGTGTGGGCGGGGCCTTGGGAGATGTGGGAGGGGCTGTGGGAGGGTGTGTGGGTCTGTGGGAGGGTCTGTGGGAGGGTGTGTGGGAGGGTCTGTGGGAGGATGTGTGGGAGGGTGTGTGAGAGGACATGTGGGAGTTTCTGTAGGAGGGGCGGTGGAAGGGTGTGTGGGCGGGGCCTTGGGAGATGTGGGAGAGGCTGTGGGAGGGCGGAGGGAGGGGATTGGAAGTGGTGGTGAGTGGGGCAGGGAGAAGATAGGGCAGAGCTTGTCGGGCATGTTCTGGCAAGGGACCCAAAGGTGCAGCGGGAGGTGGCATCAAGGCCAGAGTACACAGGAGAGGCTGAAGGCCCACATGGGGAGAGACTTGCGTTCCCTTCCTCGAGTTTCAGCCTGGGGAAGAAATCCTCCGAGGTTTCCTGAGGGCCCTCTGCAACCCGCTGGTGAACTGCGTCTCACAATGTGGTGGGCCCTTGGCCCGGGCTCACTCTACCTGTCCTGCCCTTGGAGGGATGTGGGGAGCCTCGGAGAGGCGCTTCTGGGTAGCGTGGTCAGCAGTGAGGAGGCGTTTCTGTGACTATGGTTCTGTTTGCCCTTGTGCCTGTGTAGCCTAATCCGGGATGCTCCTTAAGGACTTTTTGCTCTTTTTGCTCTGCTTTTTGCTCCTATGGTCTATTCCCCTTTCTGTCTTGTGAAGCCTTTGGAGGAAGAGTGTGAGCGGTGCAGGCAGGAACCCTCCGCGGAAGACCTGACCACAGGTCAGACACTCCCTCCCTGAAGGTGGAGGCCAGTTGGGGTGCTCACCTTCCTGGAGTGGTGTGAACGTGTGGGTGCTCCTACCAGTGCTGACAAATGTGGCCCGTGGACTTGGCTGTGGGTATTTGGGCCTCTGACCTTTGCCTCTCTGAGTTGGATTAGCTGGCTGTGTGCTGTGGACTGTTAATTTGCTTAAAGATGCATTCCTTAAGAGACAGCCCATCCCCAAAGGCAGCCAATCACTTCATCTGGTATTTGACAGAAGAAAGAATGAACCACCACAGAGGAGGAAAAAGCAAAATGAACCAGGCAGAGGCAGGGTGGTCCCCAGGGCTATGCTTTCCCAGGGGAATTCTAAAGGACTTGTTGACCCCACAAAGTTTCCTGTATGTGCTGACTTTGGAACCCAACTTCATTAAGTTTGTACTCAGTTGCCTGTGCAGATGGGGGAGGGGGAGGGAAGTGGTGGGAAGATGGAAGAGAGACATGTGACCTAAGGTGTTAGTGTTCATGGCCAGAGCTGCTTCAGGTGTGCCCTGGGAGGTGGCGGCCACCTTTGCCAATCTGGACCTGAGTTCTAGAGCTTTCTTTCCTGATGGGTGAGAGGTCTCCAGAACTAGTTCTCAAGGCAGTGATGGTCAACAGAGCATCACAGGTCAGCTGTTGGAAGAGTGGGCTGGCGATGTTTCTGCTTTGGCGGAAAAGTGATTGGTTATGCCTAGTTCTTTGCTGTGGGACATTTTCACACTCCTGCTTAAAATGTACTTAGTCTGAGGCAACTGGTGCCCGTGTTAAAATGGTTGGTAGTGGACACTTCTGCTATGGAAGTTGCCATCTTTCTTCACAAATGGAGAAGTCATCCCCCCCCCCCCACTCCGGTCTTAGAGTCAATGAGTGCTGCTGAGCTTAGGGAGCACAGAAGCATCCAGATGAAGTTTGAATGTCTGAAGATGGGTCCATCAGCCTTAATTTGCACTGCATCACATTTGCAAGTTGCAAAATGGAATTTGCAATTGCTTTTCGGCAATGTTCAAATTAGCACTTCTTAGCATATTAATGAACTACTTTTTTTTTCATTATGTGACCAATTTTAATGTAAGTAGCATTCTCAATGCAAGGATTAGGTCAGTGCTTCATGAAAGTAAAGTTCCAAAGCTTCCTGTAGAGGATGATCCTGGCTTCAGTCCAGAGCATGGCCCAGGAGGTGTGGAGTTTCAATCCCCAGCCTATCAGTGTTAGGTCTATGATAAGTCCCTGTGGGTCCTGGTTTAAGACATTGGTTGACCAAGAGGGAGGTGGCAGGTGTGGTGTCCAAAGAAGCTGTGGAAGGAGTCCATGCCCGTGCACTGAGATATAGGAGGTGCTTTCTTCAAAAGAGGTTCAAATAAGCTTGGGTGGGGGAGCGGGGGGTGGGGGGTTCTTTATGAATCCCACTTGCTAAGATCTTTTCCTTTCTTGATATTCTTCCAGTATAGCTCCAAGTGGCTGGGTTCAAGTCTTAAGAACACATTAGCCTTGATTCACATAAGCACTCTCTGGAGTCTCACCAAGATAAACTAGAAAGATCCCTCACTACAAGAATCTTGGACCTGGGATCAGAGTAATTGTACAGCAGATAGGAAGTTTACCTTATATGCATGATTCTGTCCCCAGCACCACATACAATTCCCAAAGTCCCCAAGTCCAGCCAGGGACTTGATTCCTGAGTGCAGAGCCAGGAGCAAACCCTATGCACAGGTGTGTGAGTTCATTCCCTCTCCCACCACTAAAAAAATAAGAATCTTGAAGCTGCTGGTCATGAGCATCCCAGAAAGGAGATTCAAAGCATCAAGGAGAAGAAACCAACCAATGGGGCTTTTAAGTACCAGGAGACCCCAGGATTGTACTTGCTCTGCCTGTCTGCAGAGCGAGTGGTCAGAGAAATGAGAGCTCTGAGTGGGATCCCCAGATACTGCCACCAGATGAGAGACTGAAACCCTAGCAATCTGCCTGGACAGTCACCCTCAGGCCGCCGGGCTGGCTAGAGATAGTGGCCAGGGCTCTTGTGAAGGGGTGTTGCCTTCGAGTGACACAGTCGCAACAGGCTTTCGGAGACAAGAATGGGCCCCACTTTTTCTAAATGGCAGTGCTTTCTTGGTTCATTATTCAAAATGAACTGATTATTCATCCCCAGCTTGAATTACCAGCTAAATAGTATTTTCCTGCTGAGTGTACATTTGTAATGCTATCCATTTCATCCTGCATGATAGCATTACATTCCAGGGGCTTCAGCTACCTATTCTTTACTATCTATAGATGGTGCGTGGGTGTGCTGATTGCATTTTAAAAACAAGAGTTTGTGTATCTGATGGATCTGGAAATAATCAGTAACTAAGGTAGCAGAGGGGGGAAAAATCCAGCTCTTGATGAGTAATTTTAAAACTGTGAATACTTCACAGCTTGATAGATTCCCAGGGAAGGAGTCGTACAGACAGTGGCTCCCAAAATGCAACCAGGCCAGCAGGTGCTCTTTGCCTGGGACCTGGGAGCCCCCTCCTCATCCTTCCTGTGACTTACTGATCAGCATCTGATGCCCATTAGACCACCGTGAACAAGGCCTTAGTCATGACTCATCCAGACATGCCAAATCAAATGGGTTTGTCAGACACCAGATGCCCTGGCTCCTGCACCTAAAATGTCCCCCCACGGGGGAGAGCATCAGGTGTGGCTGGATCTAGGAGCAAGAACCCCCTGTCTTTCGGTTCCACTGTGATGCGCCCGGCCTTGCCTCTGCATTCAGGCAGTGTGGCTGCTTTGTCCTGGTGGGAGGGATTCGGCAGCTGGAGATGTTCCCTGCCTTCTCATTTCTTGAGTGAAAGGGGCTCTCTTTGCTCTGAGACCTGCTCTCGAGTCAGGTTAGTCCTGGTCGGGCTCTACACGGAGGCTGAGTAAACACAGTGGCTGGTGGTGCTGGTGGGGACCCTGTCTTCAGTGTCTTTGTCTTGGCCCCTTGCCTCCCCCGCCCGGAGCTGCGGGTGGGTTCTGCTCCACCCAGGAACGCATGGATTGCACAGGGTGGGGGGTGGGGGGGTGGGGAGTGGTTCCTCAGGGAGAATAGAGATGCTATTTCCAGTCAGAGGAGGAAAGCGGCTGGGCAGGCAAAAACAACAGATGTCCACCCGCCAGCTTCTCAGTTAACTATTCGCAGAAGTCCAAGAGCCAGTTTCATCCAGAGAACAGACAGGGAGCCCGAGTCGACTGATTCCACTCTTGTTTTTTTCTTTCTTTTTTTCTCCCCTCAGGGAGAGGTTGGCCACTGTCTGTGGGTTTCCTTTTTTAGAAAGTTTTTTTCTTTATTTTTCTTTTGGGGACCACCCTTTGTGTGGTGCTTGGGGGACCAGGGATGGGCTCCTGCATGCTCCAACCTTGGGGAATTCCTTTTATAGGCTGGAAACTACCATCTCCCTGCACCCTGCACCCAGCATGCTCAAACTCTCAGATACCTCATGGAGGCTGCACTCCCAGGCCGTGGACAGGTTGGCTGAGACTCTTGCTTTGTCACGAGCTGGGACCCAGGGCCTTTGGGGAAACTTTCTTCCCCAGCTTCCTTGAGTGTTGCGTGCAGTTCATGGAAACCAAGACAGGAATCTGGGGCTATCATCACACATGGGTACTACCAATGGGCACCACGTTTTCAAGCATTCTTCTGAGATGGAGCTACATCCTCCTAAACTCAGTTCCTCAGTAGGTTCCTGGGATGTTTCTGGACCATTGGCTGGTTCTTTTCAGGGAGAGGGTTTTTGGCCATGCTTAGCAGTGCTCAACAGTCATTCCTGACAGCACTCAGGTGGGTGATATGTGGGGATTGAATTGGGAGCAGCTGCATGCAAGTCAAGTGCCTTCAACCCTAGACTATCTCTGCAGCTCTCCCTCACCATTAGCAGGCTCTTGAGTCTGTCTTACTCCTCTGACTCTTGCCATCTTGGCCCTGGGCTTTCAGAGAAAACAGTTCCTCATTTCTCCTCCCAAGGACCATGAAGGGACATTCCCCATATCACTCTATCTCTTCTCCCTCTTCTTTCCTCTTCTTCCTCCTTTGCTCTTCTCTTCTCAGTCCTTTTTCACCCCCTGTTTTGGGGCCACAGTCAGCGATGCTGAGGGTTACTCCTGGCTCTGCACTCAAAAAATCACTCCTGGTAGTTGCAGGGAACCATAATGAGATACTGGGGGTCAAATCCTGGTTGACTGCGTGTAAGGAAAGCGCCCTCCCCACTGGACTATTGCTCTGGCTCCAGTCCTCCTTCCCTTTTCAGGTAAGACTCCTCTGACTGCCTGAGGTCCTGCAAGTAACTTCTGGGGGGCCCCTAACCCTTTGGTGAATTCCCTGATGCATTTCCTTTGGGTCCGCATGGGGTGCAGTGGAGGTTGGGTTTGAGGAGTGGGGAGCAAGAGGAGCTGGGAGGAGCCCTCAGGGGCCACCCCTCTGCACACACACAGCTTTACTTCCACCCCAGCACCCTCGAGAGACCTGGACATACTCTGAAGCAGTCACTGACTAGGTCAGGCTGGAAGTGGTCTATATGACTTGTCCTTGCTCCGGTTTTCTCTGCCCATGCTACCCTGAGTCAGCTCAGAGTTTGCTGTCCCACTGAGGCTGGGTGGCATCCCTGGAGGACAGTTCCCAGGCAAGGCCACCTCCTTCCCCTTTATTAGGGTAGATTCGCTCTACCGACATGGCAGAGGCCTGCCGGAGTCTCATTATTTTGGGCTTCATTGAGATGCACGGCAGAGCCATCCCCGGTGCTTTATGTACTAAACTTAACTCCAGTAATGTATTCAAATCATTCTGAATTTATCTAGACTGAGCATCCTTCTCTCCTCCTCCTCCTTCTCCTCCACAGTTTTTTCTTAAAAGAGAGCAAATGTGCCTTGAGAGACTTTGGGTGCTCAGGGCCACCGTGTCTGCATGGATGCCAGGTGGCCCCTTTCTGCCCATTGTCTCCCTGGCCCAGCAGCCGCCATCCAGGCCTGACCTGATTGGCAGTGAAATTTGGGACTTGAGGTGCTTTTATCTGGCCAGGTGCTCAACCTTCCTCTCCCTCCCCCCACCCTCTCCTGAGTTGGGGCACATGCCTTGCTGGGGGCCAGTGAAGCTGTGTGGGAGGGAAGGGCGGGCAGGGGTGGAGTGGGCATGGGCAGTGGCCTGGAAGGGTCGGGACTGCAGAATGGAAGCCAGTCCTCACCCCTTTGGGCATTATCATTGAGGGAGACCTGGATTCACCCCTTCCTCCTGGTTAGGCTTCAGATTCCTTGATCTGAAGACTCACAGTGGTGAGGTGGTAACTTTGAGCTGGTTCAGTGGATGGGGGTCCTTGCAGCATCTTCAAGGTGGTCCACAGACCTCTGGGGAACCATAGTGTGTTGCCTTCTCTGCATTTTCAAAGGGCTCTTGTCCATCAGGGGCTGAGATCTGGTGCGTTTTTCCAGGAACCCAGATTGAACAGGGAGCTTCTGTCCATTGTCTGTTATCAAACAGGGCCTGAGAAGGGATTTAGCGGGGAATCTGAGCACAGTGCTGAGAGGAACTGCTGGAGATGGTACCCAGGCTCACAGAGATCCTGGCGTAGTGATGCTGGGGAGGCCAACCAAGCCTGCTGGAATCACCTAGCACTTAGCCTTACAGAGGAGCACTGGAAAGAAGGAGAAGAAGGAAGATAGAGAGAAGAAGCAGAAGACAAGGGGGAGTCACAAGAAGCCAAAGTTCTCGGGCAGCACAACCCCAATTGTGAGATGCAGAAGTGGCTGTACTCTGGGTTTGAACCCTTGACTCTGTCTGCCGGGTACTCAATGCCTAACTTGGGGATCTGGTCCACCAGGAAACTTGAATATAACTGATGACCCAAGGCATCTCCTGGGCTGCCCTCCTACGGTTGACCCTCTTCTTCAAAGTGCTTGTTGTCTTAATACCTTCAGCAGTTTCGATTCTCAACTTCTTCCTGGTCTCTCAGCCACACAGGAAAAAGCTTCCCCCAACGGATAGAGGAGAAGACACCCAGTTCTTTCCTTCCAGGGTGGAACCACAGCTCTTCCTGCAGTTTACTTCTTGCTCAGTTTAACTTGGCTCTGGCTGGAGATGCCCACTGAGGGCCCCATGCTCCATCACCCTGGGGCTTCCCAGGGGATAGAAGAGTCAGGCCCCATGTCTCGTACCTAGGCTGCTCTGGCTGGGTCCTAAAAGGGGCTGACAAGAATCCCAACCAGAAGACTCTGCCACATCCAGAAGAGGCCAGCCAATATCCCTGCCTGTCTAGAAAATAGTTTCTGTATCTCCCGTTCGGTCAAACGACTTTTCTTACTCAGGCAGTGCTTATGCCAGGCTCTAGTCACAGAGCCACTATTAACACGTTGCAGATTTGAAACGTTGAGGTGTAAGCTGTGGTTCTGCTGTCTCTTGAAAAGGCAGGCTTGCTTGGCTCATTGTGAAAGTGCTACTCGGTACAACTGAGAAAGAAGTTCTGTGTGCTCACCATTAAATAAAATTTTATAATGAAAATTTTGTCTTATGAAGGTGAAACTTTGAGAACATATTAGAATTCCCATTTTTCTATGCACAGCCATCAAATGACCTTCCTATATGGCCACATAAAGTATAGATTTAAAGTTAAATGATCCAGTCAGTCATTTAACATTTTCTTTAAAGAGTAATTTCTTCCCTAACTCTGGATGTTTACACATGGTTTTCTTTTTGGTATTTACCTTTTAAGAATTGAAGAAAAACTGACATTCTTTTTTGGAACTGTTTTTTAATAGCCTTTGTTTATTTTTAATATGTGGCGTTCCAGGCCCTTGCTCTAATGATTTTTTTCACACTGCATTGATAATTAAATTCATTCATTTTCCCAGCTGCACAATTCCTTTAAATAAAAAGTTATGGGTAATAACACCTCTTACGCTCAACATACAGAGGAGAAAAGGGCATATGAGGAGCTCTCCGTGGAGAAGAACCGCATGGACCTCGGGTCACGAATTAAGGTGAACGTGTGTCAAGGCTCTCAGTGTCTGGAGTCTTGATTCACTGATGATGGGGGATTGGGGGTGGCTTGATCTCTGGATATAGGAAAACACGCATTTTACCACTTATTATTCACCAAGATATAATTTATCTCTGTCTATCCCATTTAGGATTTTAGTTCATAATTTGCAGTAATCGTGTCTTCAAAGGCACTAAAAGTGTTGGTTTCTCTGAAATGATTGGAGACTGTTTGCATGCGGTTACCAACTTGCACATATATAAGGAGGGCAGTAAAGGGAGCTGAGATATTTAGTGGCAGAAAAAGAACCATGTAGATTTGTGAAAATGTAAAACTGTGATCATGGAAGAGGTTCTTGAAGTAATGAGAGAAATGCTTCCTCCCTGGGCTGGTGATTCACTTGTAGCTTCTGTAATTTCATGGATGCTATAAGGATTTGGTTTTTACACATTTTAATTTAGTCCAGAGATGTTCCTATTTTAATTATCCATACACAAGGGCACAGTATCTTTCTATGGTTATTGCTATATGTTACATTTATATATAGCAATAGCAATTTGAAAAAAAACCAACAAAATGCTTTCACCTAGATGACCAGAGGGTTATACTCATTTGTTTTAATGACACTAGATGGACCACTGCATTCTTAAACAGGATTTGTAAATCCACACCGAGCACTCATGGCTGTGCACACAGCTATACACATGAGACAGAGAGAGGGTCTGAAGGGGTGCTGGGTGCTTGGATGGAGCCCCCGAACAGGAATGCCTGGGGTTCCTTGCTTTCTCTCTTGTGGAAAATAGAGGGCACAGAATCAGGGAACATGAGAGCAAATTGATTTCCACTGAGCCTCAGCGATCACATTTCCATATAGAAAAACCCATTTGGAGAAATGTGATATTTAAACTATTGCATTGGGCTCAATCTGTAGATGTGAGCAAGAGAGAGGAGAGATAAAAATATGGGTGATCTATGCAATAAAGACATGTAAAAACATATACCCAAATATATTTAAATATACTTATAAAAAGAACAATCGGAAGAAAGCAACCATTGACAGAAAACTACAGTTTCAATCCCCCCTCGCTCCTCTGCTACATGCCTTGTGTGAGGCGAGTATTCTCAGAGCAGGGGCAATTCTGCCATCCTCTATGAAGCCAGGACAGCAGGCAGCAGCCCCATTTAGACAAACCTTCAGGCTCGGCTCCAACCAGCCCTGGCCTTTCAGGGAGCAACCCTGCAGGAATGCCTGGGGGCACGTAGAAAAAGACCCAGGAAAGCTCCTGAACTCTTTCATTTTTTTTTTTTTTATTGAATTGCCATCGAGCTGGGTTCGATTCCTCTGCCCCTCTTGGAGAGCCCGGCAAGCTACCAAGAGTATCTCGCCCGCATGGCAAAACCTGGCAAGCTCCCCGTGATGTATTCAATATGCCAAACACAGTAACAACAAGTCTCACAATGGAGATGTTACTGGGTCCGCTCAAGCAGATCGATGAACAATGGGAGGACGGTGCAGTGCAGTGCTATTGAATCGCCATGAGATACAGTTACAAACTTTCATGATTACGTTTCAGTCGTACAATGATTGAGCACCCATCCCTCCACCAGAGCACATTTTCCACTACCAATGTTCCCAGTATCCCTCCTACCACCCCCACCCCATCCTATCCTCTGCCTCTGTGGCAGGTACACTGTTTCTTACTCTCTCTCTCTCTCTCTCTCTCTCTCTCTCTCTCTCTCATTTGGGGCATTATGATTTGCAGTACAGATACTGAGAGGCCATCATGTTCGGTCCTTAGTCTACTTTCAACACACATCTCCCATCCCGAGTGAGCCCTCCAACTATCATTTACTTAGTGGTTCCTTTTCCATCCCAGCTGCCTTTTCCTGCAGCACATGAGGCCAGCTTCCAAACTCTGGAGCAATCCTCCTGGCCCCTATCTCTACTGTCCTTAGGTGTTAGTCTCATATTGTGTTACTTTATATTCCACAAACGAGTGCAGCCATTCTATGTCTGTCCCTCTCTCTCTGGCTCCTGAACTCCTGAATGATACAAACCTTAAGAGGAGCCCCCCACCCACCTGGGAAAATCCCAGTCAGGGTGTCACCTAGCTTCACCACCCTGATCTTTGTCCCTGTTGACTGGCTAGTCCTGTCCAATGGGTGCCATCAGGCTAGGGCCACGAAGAGGAATTAAAGGCTTCTGGGGTCCCTTGGAGGAAGGGTTTATATCAGTGTACAAAATGGGCTGGGGGTGCCTTCATCTACATGAAAAGCCTCCTGTGAATTAAGGGGAACATGACTCGGTCCTTACCATTTGGTAACTGGGGGTTTCTGGCTTCTTTGGAATGCATGGAAGTGCTGGGGTTCGGGTGCCACTCCAGGCCTGCCCGCCTCTCTCATTGGCCCTCTGGCCACTGCAGGGCCTTCCTTGTGAAACAATGGATCAGTTTGGAGACTGGGCTCCCTGAAGTCTGGGGTGGTTTGGCCTCTGCCTGGGTTAGGAGGTGTCAGCCGCCTGGCTCTGAGGTGACTCATTCTGGTTACCCACAGGGAGCCTGTTCTATCAGCCGAGAGCCAGTCATACTCCTGAGACAGGATGCTCTCAGCTTTTGCAAGCGCTCAGAGGCTGATGGGAACGGGGGTTGCCATACAGCTTCCTTCTGTCTGCATCAGCTAGTGGGGGTGGGTGAGCTCCACATCCCCAGTCAGGACCAGTGCCTGCTTGCCACTCATGGAGGGCAGGGTCTCACGGCACCGTTGTTTCCATACTTGTCATTGGTTCCTTCCCAGGTGTGGTAAAACGTATATAATTGTGTATCTGTGTGTATATTTGTGTGTCTCTGTGTGTGTCATCAGTGTATATCTGTGAGTATTTGTGTGTATCTCTGTGTATATTTGTGTTTGTGTATTTGTTGTATCTGTGTGTACATCTTTGTGTGTGATCTGTGTGTTTATCTGTTTGTGCGTGTCTGTGTGGGCATCTGTGTTTATATTTGTGTGACTGTGTGTTCAAATTTGTGTATATATGTGTGTACTTGTGTATATCTGTGTGCATCTTTGTGTACGTTTGTGTGTATATTTGTGTGGATCAGTGTGTGTATATTTGTGTGTATCTATGTGTAATTATGTGTGTATTGGGGTGGATCTGTGTGTATATTTGTGTATGTATCTCTGTGTGTCTGTACATATCTGTGTGTGTATCTATGTGTGTATCTGTGCATATCAGTGTGTGTATATTTGTGTGTCCGTGTGTATCTGCGTATATCTGTGTACATATCTGTGTGTACCTATGTGTGTGTATGTATGGATCTGTGTGTATATTTGTGTGTGCTTGTATGTATATTTGTACACACCTGTGTGTATATGTGTAGATCTGTTGAGGGTCTCCCGGGGGTGCTCTGTCAATTCTGTTTGTGGCTTTCACCAGGGGTCAAACTACAAGAGTATAGGCGTCTCTGCATGTCCCTCCCTGAGCTGGGACGAGTTCCCAGGTCCTGCTTACTGTCATTCTCCTCCCTGGACAGGGAGTTCTGGGGGCCGGGGCTGTGTCCTTTCATCTCAGTGCCTTCCAAGTGGATGTAGGAGCTGATGATGACCACATGCCTGGCCAGATAAAGAAAGCGGGGGGTTGCTCTGCCTTCTCTGTGATCTGGAGGAAGCGGCTGCAGAGGCTGGGCTGGCTGGGCACTTTAAGAAGCAGCCTGGGCTGGAGGAGGTGGACCTTACCCACAGGGATCCTGTTGGGTCTTGGCCTTGATGCCACCATCTCTTCTTAGGTGACTCTTTGCCTGAGAGGGTCAGGTAAAAGTTTAGGGTTTCTTTGCTGCTTCTTTCTTCCCTTCCTCCCTTGCTGCCCTGCAACTGGAACTACCTTCTACCACCAGGAGGCTGCCCCACCTGCGCTGGAGGACCAGCAAGGGCAGGGGCTTGGCCAGCAAGGGCAGGGGCTGGAAAACCTCCTGAGAGACCCCCTTACTACTACAAAAGAATGATGTTTGGAGTAACTTGGGGGTAATGCGAGGGGGAGACAGTGCAGTTCTCAAACGTCCACAAAGAGAAAGGAAATGGAACAAGACAAGTCCTGGATGGCACAAGAGGAATAAAATGATTCTGATGACAGGTCTCGGAGGGAACGAAGCACCTCGTTATCTTTGCGGGCAAAGTGAGGTGGCAGGAGAAGGTGGAGGGAACATTTCTGGTAGGGGTGATGCACTCAGGGAAGGAAGTGGGGTGCGTATAGCATGCTGGGCTCAGACTGGGCTCCTCACTTTGTGGGAGCAGGGGAGCTGCTCAGGATGGCTGAAGGGAAAGGAAGAGAGGTGCAGGTTAGTGGTGCCTGTTGCCAGAGGTCCTGTGACCCATCTTTGCTATCTCTGCCCTCTTACCCTCCCTCAACCACCATAGGCTAACCCAGAGATGGTACATCCCAGGTGAATTTTATAGCTGTTATTTTTTTTGGGTGGGGTGGTGAAGCTCTCACCTGGCTGTGCTCAGGGCTTACTCCTGGCTCTGTATTCAGGGATCACTTCTGGCTGGGATATCAGGGATCAAACCCTGGTCAGTCAAGTGCAAGGCAAGAGCCCTAACCATTGTACTATCACTCCGGTCCCGAGTTTGTATCTCTTTTATTCACCATGTCTCCCTGCAACATATAGAGAAGACACTGTGCAGCACTGACTGAGGAGCACTGTTCCCTGCAGGTATCCAGAGTGTGGCAGCAGAGGTAGTGCCCACAGAACTCTTTCTACCATGGTGTGGGAGGGCAATGTTGGCCCTTTGAGGTTCTGCAGCCTGGAGGGTGCTCATGAAGCTGGCCAGACTGCCCATCATCAGCCTGGACTGGTAGTCAACACCGGATTTAGATAGTTTAGAGAGACCTGAAGCTTCCGACTGCTGAGTGATAGGATTTTCTGAAATGCAACAGGCTGAGCTTTTCCCTCCCTGGCTGTTTATTTCACACAGACCTGTAATGAGGGGTTCTTGCATGCCTACTGGGTAACTCTGTCTTGGCAGCAGCCTGGGACAGTGTCCTTAAAGAGCCTGCCTTGGACTCGTCTGGATCGTGTTTTGCTGTTCGAGTAACCAGAGAGCAGTAAGAAAAGTTTGGCAAGACTCAGATCTACTCACCTGGGCATTCACACTTGCAGCTCCGTGCCGTTCAGGTGTGGGGTTGACCCAGACATTTCGGGGGTTCTCAGGGATTCTTGAGGAAGACAAAAAGAGTGCCAGAGACACAGAAAAATAAGATGCTTCATCGGAAATTACCTGACCAGTAGGAGAACCTCAACACATTCCCATTTTTAGAGATGGATTGTTTTTCAGTGCCCGGAAACAGACTGGGAAGCTTTGGGGTGGGGGTGGGGGGCAGGTCGGGGCTTTTATTTGTATGGGGGTGGAGTGGGAGGGGAAGGATTCCAGGTTCTAGAGAGAGGATCCTTGTTCTAGAAGGAACATTTCTTTCCATAGCAAGGATCTCAGATTCTTAAGCTTCAGGCATTCTTTTCTAAGATCCTAAGTGTCTCCTACCAATGAGACTGAGACGTCTGATGAGAGAGCTGCAGGGAAGCGCCTTTTATGCCTGGGCACCTGCAGGTTCCTGAAAAGTCAGGCAGGAAAAGGAAGCTCCTTTCCTCTCGCCCTTCCTCCTGGCAGAAAAGCTTCATATGATGGACACAATCTTTCTAAAAGCCAATAGTGCACCGGTAATCTTACATAAATATAGTTTTTTTTTTAAATGGTTCCAATGTTTTTAACCGAGAGAGTCCTTACTTTACAAGGTGTTCATTATGAAGCTGGTGGTTTTTTCAGTTCTCACAGAATTTGGTCTCATAAAAGTTGGTACCAAAATAGTTTCTCTTCACTCACCTGTGAAGAGGATATTATTATTATGACTTCAAACTTAGATTCACTTTAACAAATTTGGGGCTTGCAAGAAAAGCCTTAAAATCACTTCCTGTTTGCCAGCAGAGAATAACAACATTATTCCTAATAGGTAAAGATAAATGCTTTGTCATTCTGACAAATAT
Source organism: Sorex fumeus (assembly GCF_029834395.1). Taxonomy (NCBI): domain Eukaryota; kingdom Metazoa; phylum Chordata; class Mammalia; order Eulipotyphla; family Soricidae; genus Sorex; species Sorex fumeus. The sequence goes on from NW_026606179.1 coordinate 24,471,180, forward strand.
TCTAAACCCAGACCAATAGATACATTCCATATACATTTCACTTAAATTATTTGAAAGAGAAAAAAAAGAAAAAAAGAGAGGGAAGGGGAGGGAGGGGGAAGGAGAGAGAGAGAGAGAGAGAGAGAGAGAGAGAGAGAGAGAGAGAGAGACTTGCAGCTGTTGCCAACGATTTTGGGCACAAATATTCTTTCATTCCTTTGCATGATTTTGATAAAATTAGGTCAAAGAAATGTTCATTTGAAAACAGTGCTTTGTCATATTATCTACAACACATGTCTAGCAAATTTATGAATCCAGCATTCATCGGCGTGAAGTTCCAAATCCTAATGAATGGTTTAGACAGCATTGTCATCAATTTTCCGCAGGTGCAGCTGAGGCAATCAGTCACTTCAATCAAAAGCCTCCATCAACTTGCGTGGCGCTGTCATTTTTTACACTCGGATTGCTGAAATTAACAGAAACGATCCCTCCCTGGACGCCTTTACACCCCGCCCGCCTTTGGGTGGTGCTTTTGAGCAGCAGTTTACTGCAAGCTGAGCCGCAGACTTCACCATAGCCCGCCCGCCCGCCCACCCTTCTTTCTTTCTTTCTTTCTTTCTTTCTTTCTTTCTTTCTTTCTTTCTTTCTTTCTTTCTTTCTTTCTTTCCTCTCTTCCTTCCTCCCTCCCTCCCTTCCTTCCTTCCTTCCTTCCTTCCTTCCTTCCTTCCTTCCTCCCTTTCTTCCTTCCTCCCTTCCTCCCTCCCTCCCTCCCTCCCTTCCTTCCTCCCTCTCTCCCTCCCTCCCTCCCTCCCTCCCTCCCTCCCTCCCTCCCTTTCTTTCTCCCTCCCTTCCTCCCTTCCTTCCTCCCTCTCTCCCTCCCTCCCTCCCTCCCTCCCTTCCTTCCTTCCTTCCTTCCTTCCTTCCTTCCTTCCTTCCTCCCTCCCTCCCTCCCTTCCTTCCTCCCTCTCTCCCTCCCTCCCTCCCTCCCTCCCTTTCTTCCTCCCTCCCTTCCTCCCTTCCTTCCTCCCTCTCTCCCTCCCTCCCTCCCTCCCTCTCTTTCTTCCTCCCTCCCTTCCTCCCTTCCTTCCTTCCTTCCTTCCTTCCTTCCTTCCTTCCTTTCTTCTTTCTTCTGTGGAAATAAAATTGCACGTGCATTTGAGAGTACCTCTTAAGCAGAATTAAAAATAAGCAAATTTGTGCAAAAGCAAAGGCAGAGCTAGGCTCGGTTACTGGGCATGGTGGCTGAGGTGGGACCTGAGTCTGGATGAGGGCAAAGGGATCCCAGAGTCTGAGGTTTGGAATTCCAACACTTGCTTCCTGCTCTGTGCATGCACTACATTGA